>NC_140594.1:140435780-145235780 GCF_964204655.1 Triturus cristatus
TTACTCTTTGGGGTTCTATCGGCAACATGCTCCGTGGGATTCATGCACTTTCATCTTTGCTGCCAATCCCGCGATTCTTGAAAAGAGTCAGGTGGGGCCAAGCGAAGAGGACTGTGGAAGCCCTGGATTAGGCAGCAGCGTTGGGTACTCGGAACTCCTGGCCCACAGCATCTGCCCCCACTTTGATTTCGATCTTTTGTCCGAGGGTGGAATGACACCCTGTGCCATCCCTGACGAGCAGGCGCGCAGGAGTGCTGTGACCTATATACCGGAAGTTCTGGACCCCTTTTATGGGGGGCCTCTCCATCATGTACTTTTTTGCCTGGACAAGTAGACTTACCGTCTATTGCTAAACCCAGATATGCCGCCATATTTTTGTAAATCTTTTTATTAAAACTGATTCGACAACATGGCATAGTATCACAGAATCATAGCACAGTTGGCAGCAAAACAGAGGTTCTTCAGAATGCATTAACATCGGACAGCCGCCATATTTACAAGATGTTCCAAACTGTGCTCATGCGCCCATGAAATGCACTGAGCTGTAAACTGAGCCTGCATTACTGCCAGTGGTCCCGATATAAAAATCAAGATTGCAAAAACTTAACAATTTGTGGCTGTTTACAATACTCTATTATTACATAAAAATACACACAGCAGAATGGAGACAAGATTGGTGAGTTTACTTTGAAAGCCAACAGTGTACACACAAAATATCTGCGATGTGGGGGGAAGAAAGGATAAAGCTTGAAGACAGTTTTGCTAATTATGCAGTTTGTTTGCTTTCAAAATATAATGTATTAAAAAATGTTTGTAATTGAAGGACAACATTTTATATCTTTTCTCCAAGACATCATTTAAGATTTCAGCCAGAACCCGACCTAATGTGCTGAGGGGCCACGCCCCTCACCTTTTGGCCACCGTAAAGAGTGTCTATTAGGCTGAGCTCAGATCGGCCTGACAGACTCTTTATTTTCAGGTCAGGCGGCCAGGAGCTAGACATGTGCTAAATGTGCATGTTCCTCGATGCCTGAGCTGCACTTTGCCAGGCTGATGATGTCACAGCTCCTGTGGGTGTGACCTCTCCTAACCTTAGCTAGGCACCTTTAGGCCCCCCCCCCCCCTTATGATGGGGGGGGTGGGGCATCCCTGATTATCTTTGACGTGGCCGCTTCAGTTCTAAGCCCCAAAGTGCCCAGGGCTGCGTGTCAATCAATGTCACCTCATTACAAATTGGTGTGAGTCAGCAGTCTCACTGACCCTCATCCCACTCTGTGACGAGTGAGGGACTGCAAAGAGGGAAGGCAGCAGTCTCAACCCTCCTGGGATCTCCGAGAAAGAGCTACGCAGGTAAGTATTATCTTATTTTTAACTTTTGGTCCGTGCATTAATATTTGGGAGTGAATGTTGTGAATGGATGTGTGTGTATGTGTGTCTGAATGCATGAGTGTGAGTGTTTGTGTACGTTTGTGCCCCGGCCGACCTGTTCCCTGCAAAAAGTACAGGTCGCCACTGTAGGATGGGGTGTATAACACTCATCGGCTACTTCAGAGTGTTGCGAGGCTATGGAGAAAGAGGATGACGGAAAGTAGTGGCGGTCAGTTGGAGGTGAAGATTTGGCTGGAAGTGAAACAGATCCCTGGAGGAGAGCGCAGGTCTCAGTATAGCGGCCACCATCTCTCATACCCTGGTCCACCCTCACTAATAGAGTGCAATATTTTGTATGACGGAGACTGAAATATGGATGTCCCACATGGCCTTTAGAGAAGCGAGCGTCTGAAACGCAATCAATTAGGAATAAAAATAACATTTGCCACGTCAGCAGATTGTCCTGCCTCCAGCTGGATTCAGGGAAATTGTTCGATCAAGGTCATTTTTTTAAATCGTCCAGGTTTGTATTTTAGAATCGTGGATTAAAGTGCCTGCAACTTCTTTTCATAGGATTAAATTGGGAACTTTTGATAGTGGACCATGTTGTTTTAAAAATATATTTTTCTTTGCATGAACTAAGGTTCACTGTGTTCCTCCATGTTTAAGTAAAGATGTATTTCTGATGTGCTTCTGTGTCATGATATTTGTTTAAAATGGCTACAGATGTGCTCAGACAGCTATCAACACTAGGCATGGTTTTCAGAGCGGGAAACGTCCTTAGGACGAAGCCGGAATCACGCTGTGCCTTCACAGCGGTGGCAACAGAACGAATGCGTCTTTAGCACGCATTTGTTCTGCACGCAAGTCGTCACAACGACTTGCTTTAGGGGGGCGCAGTGGTGGAGTGGTGTTGGAATTAAAGTCCAACACCTTCCCTATTGTTGCGCAGACTGGAGTTGGAATAGTAAATTAAACTATTCCAATATCCAGCACCCCCTAAGGCAAGTCGTTAAAACGACTTGCGTGCAGAACAAATGTGTGCTAAAGACGCAATTGTTCAAATGACTGAGTTCCTAAGGCATGCATGAAAAATGCATGCAGAATTCCGTCATTCATTCTTTCAGAGCTGGTTGATGGAGTCGTAGACAGCAAGAGCATAGCTCATTTTCTAGTCGGCCGGAAACCAGAGGAGAAAAATAGCCTCCTTGCTTGTAGCTGCTCATCTGTGATTTCATGCTGTCTTCGTTTTCCATGCAGACTAGAGTTGAAAGATGGTCCTGAGAACCCATACTAAATGTACCCCTGTCCAAAAAGAGCTTGCTTCCTGCTACAGTTGTCTGCTGTACTACTGCCTCCACCCCATACTAAACGTATAGATTTCTTCCAGCCATACTACCCCACCCTTTTCTGGAACCTTCCCGTGTGTTATATGTATAATAAAAAAAATTTGATGCCTCACCAGACTGCTCCACCTCCCTCGAGTAGGGGGAGCACCTCTTGCCGTGTTATCATGGACATGGCTTCCAGCCCATGGCTTTTTACCTTCGAATCATTACTACAGGTGCTAATCTTATTGGTAATAACTCTAAGATGACACCGAGAATACATTGTATTGCCACATGAAACTGCAAGAAGAAAAATTGTCCATGATGACGTGGTGGAAGATGGCTATTCTTCTGCCCTGAAGCGCTTCAAAAATATATTAAAATATATATATATATATATATATATATATATATATATATATATTCATATTCCCAATAACTTTGGCGCCGGTTGAAGAATCTTTGCGAAATTTTCAAAACGTTGGTCCCGCTCCGGTCAGTTCCTATCCTGAAAGCTTCGGGGTGATTCGCCAAGCGGGGGCAGAGGAAAAAGGGGGGTCCCAAAACGTGTTTTCTCCATGTTAATTCCCATAGGAAATTTTAGACACGACTACAGCCCGAACTGCTGAACGGAATTACACCAAATTTGGCAAGAAGGTAGCCCTTGGTTCAGAAAGCGCCCTTTTTTCAAATGGTGTAAATCCGTTCAGTAGTTTTCGAGATATTAAAGGAAAAAAACCTTTATATATCTGGGTGGGACCTAACTACTCCAAGCACGAGCTTGGCTCTAATTGGCTGCCAACACTTCAATCCAGGAAGTGTTGGCAGCCATCTTGGTGCAATGCTTTTTAGGTCTCGCCTAGCGACACAGCGCATGCACGACACCCTACACTGCACGAACGCCACTGCACTGCCCTAAACCCTAAAACACTACCCCAGCATGACCTCCTACACTGCACGATCACCACTGCACTGCCCTAAACCCTAAAACACTACCCCCAGCTCGACCCCCCTACACTGCCGAACACCACTGCACTGCCCTAAGCCCTGAAACGCCACCCCCAGCACGACCCCCTACACTGCCCAAACACCACTGCACTAAACCCTAAAACACTACCCCAGCACGGCACCCTGCACTGCATGAACACCACTGCACTGCCCTAAACCCTGAAACATCACCCCCAGCAAGACCCCCTATACTGCCCGAACACCACTGCACTAAACCCTGAAACACCACCCCCAGCACGACCCCCTAAACTGCCAGGACACCACTGCACTGCCCTAAACCCTGAAACACCACCCCCAGCATGACCTCCTACACTGCCCGAACACCACTGCACTGCCCTAAACCCTAAAACACTACCCCCAGCACGAACCCTACACTAACCAAACACCACTGTGCTACCCTAAACCCTAAAACACTGCCCCCCAGCATGACCCGCCTACACTACACAAGCACCACTTCACTACCCTAAAACACTGCCCCCAGCACGACCCCCTACACTGCACAAAAATTCTGCACTACCCTAA
Source organism: Triturus cristatus (assembly GCF_964204655.1). Taxonomy (NCBI): domain Eukaryota; kingdom Metazoa; phylum Chordata; class Amphibia; order Caudata; family Salamandridae; genus Triturus; species Triturus cristatus. The sequence continues at coordinate 140,440,007 of NC_140594.1, forward strand.
ACCCTAAAAAAAACTACCCCCAGCACGACCCCCTACACTACAAAAACACCACTGCACTACCCTAAACCCTAAAACACTACCCCCAGAACGACCCCCTACACTACCCATACACCACTGTACTGCCCTAAACCCTAAAACACTACCCCCAGCACGACCCCCTACACTACCCAAACACCACTGCACTGCCCTAAACCCTAAAACACTACCCCCAGCACGACCCCCTACACTACCCAAACACCACTGCACTACCCTAAACCCTAAAACACTACCCCCTACACTACACAAACACCACGGCACTACCCTAAACTCTAACTCTACCCCCAGCACGACCCCCTACACTACCAAAACACCACTGCACAGCCCTAAACCCTGAAACACCACCCCCAGCACGACCCCCTACACTGCCCGAACACCACTGCAGTAAACCCTGAAACACCACCCCCAGCATGACCTCCTACACTGCCCGAACACCACTGCACTGCCCTAAACCCTAAAACACTACCCCCAGCACGAACCCTACACTACCCAAACACCACTGTGCTACCCTAAACCCTAAAACACTGCCCCCAGCATGACCCGCCTACACTACACAAGCACCACTTCACTACACTTCACTACCCTAAACCCTAAAACACTGCCCCCAGCACGACCCCCTACACTACACAAAAATTCTGCACTACCCTAAACCCTAAAAAAAACTACCCCAGCACGACCCCCTACACTACAAAAACACCACTGCACTAACCTAAACCCTAAAACACTACCCCCAGCACGACCCCCTACACTACCCAAACACCACTGCACTACCCTAAACCCTAAAACACTACCCCCTGCACAACCCCTACACTACACAAACACCACGGCACTACCCTAAACCCTAAATCTACCCCCAGCACGACCCCCTGCACTACCAAAACACCACTGCACTGCCCTAAACCCTAAAACACTACCCCAGCATGACCTCCTACACTGCACGATCACCACTGCACTGCCCTAAACCCTAAAACACTACCCCCAGCTCGACCCCCTACACTGCCCGAACACCACTGCACTGCCCTAAACCCTGAAACACCACCCCCAGCACGACCCCCTACACTACCCAAACACCACTGCACTACCCTAAACCCTAAAACACTACCCCCAGCACGACCCCCTACACTACCCATACACCACAGCACTACCCTAAACCCGGACCCCTACACTACACATACACCACTGCACTACCCTACACCCTAAAACACTACCCCCAGCACGACCCCCTTCACTACCCAAACACCACTGCACTACCCTAAAACACTACCCCCAGCACGACCCCTTTCACTACCCAAACACCACTGCGCTACCCTAAAACACTACCACCCGCACGATCCCCTTTACTACCCAAACACCACTGCGCTACCCTAAACCCTAAAACACTACCCCCAGCACGACCCCTACACTACCCAAACACCACTGCGCTACCCTAAACCCTAAAACACTGCCCCCAGCATGACCCCCTACACTACACAAACACCACTGCACTACCCTAAACCCTAAAAAAAACTACCCCAGCACGACCCCCTACACTACAAAAACACCACTGCAGTAACCTAAACCCTAAAACACTACCCCCAGCACAACCCCCTAAACTACACAAACACCACCGCACTACCCTAAATCCTAAAACACTACCCCCAGTACGACCCCTTTCACTACCCAAACACCACTGCGCTACCCTAAAACACTACCCCCGCACGATCCCCTTCACTACCCAAACACCACTGCGCTACCCTAAACCCTAAAACACTACCCCCAGCACGACCCCTACACTACCCAAACACCACTGCGCTACCCTAAAACACTGCCCCAGCATGACCCCCTACACTACACAAACACCACTGCACTACCCTAAACCCTAAAAAATGAACCCAGCATGACCCTCTATACTACCCAAACACCACTGCACTACCCTAAACCCTAAAACACTACCCCCAGCACAACCCCCTACAGTACACAAACACCACTGCACTACCCTAAAACACTACCCCCTGCACGACCCCTCCACTACACAAACAACACTGTACTACCCTAAACCCTACCCAACACGACCCCCTACACTACCAAAACACCACTGCACTACCCTAAACCCTAAATCTACCCCCTTCATGACCCCCTACACTACCAAAACACCACTGCACTACCCTGAACCCTAAAACACTACCCCCAGCACGACCCCCACACTACCAAAACACCACGGCACTACCCTAAACCCTAAAGCACTACCCCCAGCACGACCCCCTACACTACACAAACACCACTGCACTACCCTAAACCCTAAAACACTACCCCACCACGACTCCCTACACTACCCAAACACCACTGCACTACCCTAAACCCTAGAAAAGTAACCCTCACCCCATGCCCAATCACCCTTACCTGTCACTCCTCGTGGTTCCTGCTTCACGTCGTCTCTGAGGGGCGGTGCATGTCATTGTGAGTAAACGGAACAGCCTATATTTCCTTACAAAGACGTGGATCGTCTACAGTTTTTTTTAGAACGCATGCTCATTTACCATACATACTTTTACAACGAAATTCGTTGTAAAGGCATGCGTGGTAAATGACCATCCGTTCTAAAAAAATGCGTAGTAATGACTTCGCGCTGTGCATGCATGGTAATGCATGCGTTGTAATGGTATTGCGAAGTAAAAAAGTCGTAGTAACAGCTGTTTACCGATCGAAGCGGGCCCCTGTTATTCAGTGAGTCATTTATTTGATTAGGAGGAAGGAATGTGTTTTTTTACCAAAAAGTGCATTCCCGGCTGTTGCATTGTGAAAGTGTCCGCGTGGCCTGGTTTCACTTCCGGTGAGAGTGGAAGAGTCGGTTTCGATCTAAAGGAGTTCTGTTGTTGGACGAGGCCGGCGCGACACTTCATCAGAAAACACAGCTAATGGAAAGCGTCCTCCCCGAAGTGTGAAGCAGTGCCATGAGACGTCAACGAGTGTGCGTCCCACCGCAGTTTGACCATACTGTGGCGTTCTAGGTTACGGGAGGCAGAAGCGGCATCCATCGCAGGTCCTCTTGTACACTAAAAAAGGACCAAACGATGCTTTCCTTTCTTTTCTTCTTCTGCTGCACCATCTGTTCTTCCTCTTCTACTGCATGTGGATCAACTTCGGCAAAACTAGAAGCCATAGTTGTATTAAAAATAAACAAACACACAAAAAAAGGTATATCAATATAAAGAGAAGCAAGAAACAGGTCTTCACTCTATCAAGGACAAAAAGTAAGGGAAATATCAAAAGGATGGATCCTCCCTCTTTCACAATGAAATTGATTTCAACCAATCAGATACCTTTTTTCTTTTGCTGACATGAAGTCGCGTAGGGGGCATGCACTCGTCTCGCACCCGTGAAAATCATATATATCATTATACACTATAAATAAAAATTCCTATAAACTTTTAATAAGTATATTAGAAAAACTGTTCAGTCTAATATCATATTCAAACTTTCTATAGTGATTTTTTCAACTTTAAAATTACGCCGAAGTCTCGACCTCGGCTTGATCTCAGCGTGATCAGGGCATGACCCCGGAAATACGCGTGGGGAGATGTTGCGCACATTAAGCGGCTACACCGCGCATTTTGCAACTTTACTTTTTTCATCGAAATTATATTGAAAATAATACTTTAAAAATACTTTTATTAATACATTTAGACAAACAATTACAGGAAAACTTTTATTTATGATTAATTTAAAGATATTTTATACTTTACAAATTACGCCAAAGTCGCGACCCCAGCCTGACTTTTCTTAATGGCTACCGTAATGCGCGCAGCTATCGTGTAGGATGCGTGAAGGGTGCGCGACTTCTGTATAATATTACAAAAAAATAAAAGAATGAATATAGTTTTCCTAACTAAAAATTATTCACAATTTTTTTAAATATATATATATATGTATAGAAAATAAAAAAACATAGGATTGAGGTACAGTAGACTTGCAAATTTTCATTTAAAAAAACCTTTGAAATTCACTGAAAAAAACATAGGTTTCAGGCACATTATAGTTAGAAATTAGCATTTAAAAAAAACATAGAAATTCACTAAAAAAACCATAGGTTTCAGGCACGTCATAGTTAGAAATTAGCATTAAAAAAACATAGAAATTCACTGAAAAAACCATAGGTTTCAGGAACGTTATAGTTAGTTGGACTTTTTACTCGTACAAAACCATAGAAATTCTGGTGTTATAGTTAGTTCAGCTAACTATAACTCACGCCCCCGCAATGCATTGCTGATGACATCACAGATTACTTCATTCATGACATGGTCAGTGACATCATCCATGTGAAAATCTGATGCACCTGTATAATAACCTTTGATACACCCACTCTAAAATACAGACTACCATTTTCGAAAAAATAGACACATCAATAGCAGTTACTAAATACGCGCTGACTGATTCCTAGGTCTACACACGCATCCACTCATTCACCCACACAGTCACTCATACATGCATTCACTCATCAATACAACACTATCATATGCACTCATACACCTATACAGACACTCACACACTGCCACATATCCAGAGTTACTCACACACCTAGTCAGTCATGCAAAGAATCAATCATACTTCCATTTACTCAACTATACAGTTATACAGACACCACCTCACTTATTCATACATATGCTAACACATAATTACTATCTTATAGAATCACTGATACAAATACACACTCATCCATGCAGTCACTCTCACAATTACTGACTCTCGCAAATAGTTATTTATATACACCATCACTCACATGTACTGCCTTTTACATATGTACTTACTTGCACATGTACCACTGAGACATCCATTCACTCACCAATACACCCATACACACACTCACCCACACAGCTGTTTCCACATGCACTCTTGAACCCATTCACCCAGTGAATCAACCACTCACACATCTATGCACAGTCATACACCTCCCCCACCCACACACTCAGACAGCCATACAAATACTCAGGCACTCAATCAATAACCCATATAGACACTCATTCAGCTACTCACCAACCCATGCAGAAGCTTACACAACAACAGACAGACTGATACCGACTTTCACACAGTTTAGTCACTAACCCATGCATTCAGAAAGACACATTTAATCACTCACTTATACAGTCAGTCACATACCTACTAAATCCTACATACAGACACTTATACACCCACTTATTCTTCAATACAACTTGGCATATATATAAAACAGATTTAAACTTTACAGAAAGGCACAGTCACTGGATGATGTTATCAGTGATGTCATTTGAGATGTCATCAGTGATGTCATCAGTGATGTCACTGACCATGTCATGAATGATCTAATATGTGACGTCATCAGCAGTGCATTGCGTGGGCGCGAGTTATAGTTAGCTGAACTAACTAGAACACTGGAATTTCTATGGTTTTGTACGAGTGAAATGTCCAACTAACTATAACGTTCCTGAAACCTATGGTTTTTTCAGTGAATTTCTATGTTTTTTTAAATGCTAATATCTAACTATAACGTGCCTGAAACCTATGTCTTTTTTTGTGAATTTCTTTGGTTTTTTAAATGCTAATTTCTAACTATAACGTGCCTGAAACGTATGTTCTTTTCAGTGAGATATAGATATATATATATATATATATTTTTTTTTTCTTCAAAAAGAATGCCTGAGGGCGGGATCGTCACTGGCTGGGCTGCAAGATGACTTTGAGTCTTGAAGCCCTGGTGCAGTTCTACTTTTAGGGCCGTGTGTGGACTGGGAGAGAGTACAGTGGTGTGGCCTCTCTCAGGAGCTGCCTGGTGGAGTAGCTCCATAGTGTCTGGATAGCTTGTAGCTCACTCAATGAATCAAGTGGAGAGTGAGGCACATATCATATTCCCTCTAGATTCAAAAGTTGAACAACTTGAGAATAAGACACTAGTGTCGATTCTGAGGTTCCTAGTTATGATTGTCTCAGGCCGTCTCAAACCTGAGACTGTGTGATTCCCTGCAAGCGGCGTGTACTGAGTTGACGAGTATTCTCCAGCCCTACTTCTTATGGGACACCATTCCTGTACAGCTAGGTTTACCCTCAGGACATCCAAATTGGCACATACTGGTGTGGCAGTGGCAGTGTAGTAACCTCCCGTCGATGGACCTTCTGATCTGAGAGATCCTCCCATTTCAGGGCGGCGGATCAATGATATTGTGTTTTTTTCTTTCCAATGCATTTGAGAGATTATTGGGGTGATATCTTTAGGGGGTGCTTAATTGTTGATTCCTCCTCAGTTGCCTCCTCTCAGGCCTTCAGTCTGAGCTTATGGGGGTGTCCTTTGAGGCTTGAGGGATAAATAATGAATTGTGGTATAAAAAGACTATAATAAATATGTTTGTGGAGATATACAGAGTTTCTTGCAGTATTTATTACATGTGCAAAATTTTGCAGTGTTGTATGTTTCCTGGCGTTGCTCCTCTCTGGTGATTAACAGAGTTAAATCATAAAATGAACATATGGGCCATCAATCCCTCTTCCCCCCCCTCCTGCACCAGTCACTGTTCCCTCTAGGATTCCTCTTCCTCTCCTGTGCTTTCCTTGTCACCCCTTGTTTCTTGGTTTAGGGTCTGGTTTCTATTTAGACCCCTTCACCCTAGAACCTTAATGAATACCTTTCTGAAACACGAGGCGCTAGATCGTTCCATAGCGGGTGATCAGGTTGTTCCAGGGTTATAATTCAGTTGCATTCAGCGATCTTACGCCCTGTTTTCCTGCTCACCTTTTGTTGGTGGATCAGACTTCACTTCCTGGACTTCAGGGCTCAGCTAAGGAGATAATGAGGGACCAGTTACTGAAGTCATTTGGTCCATCCCCCAGGAAGTCTCCGAAATTCTATTCTTAGTTCTACTGGGAACCATTAGAGGAATCGCAGAGCTGACCTTGCCTAGCCGTGTTTCCCCAGGTTAAAGAAACTTGCCATTTTTTTTAACCTCTGGCACTTTCTCGTGTGTGTCCTGGAGATGCCTGAATAGATGTTTCGGCAGTCCTATCCTGTGGTTCTTCAGGCCCTCGCAAGGTTATGAGGATGGTCGAACTAGAGTGTTATGCTACTTAGGGCTGGATATTAGTTTGTGTCTCTTGCAAGTGTATCATTCTGTTGGGTCAAGGGGGTCAGTTGGTCCCAGATGGTCACCAGGTACCTTACTGTTTGGCTACTGAGGATGGTCTGCCAAAGTTGTTGTGTGCTATGGCTGTCCCCAGCCAGGAGGATCTCAGTCATCAGTATACAAGGCTCATTATCATTCGAAAAATGTGTGCTCCATTGGATTGCTTAATCCTTGCCATTTTCTGTCACCAATATAGCCGAGTGTCGTCAGGGTGGGGAGGTATGGCTTTAGCAGCTAAAGCTGTCGACTTCAAATTAGGGAATCAAAGATGAATCCCAGCCTCTGCTCAACACCCTGTGATTCCGGGCAAATCACTTAATCTCTCCGGGTCTAAAAAAATTATGGGTAATGTAATTTGGTTTTCATGTGAAGCACTCTAATGCCCTTGGGCCAAGTTCGCACTATATAAAACTGCAAATCAAATTAAATATCCCTATCCATCTGACAGACTAGATAGCTGTATTTGGTAAACCACTGTGTCATATGCTATGGGTGGGTTTGTTGGGATCAGTAGTGTGCTTGATGTTTATCTACATAAGAAAAAAATTACCTATACCTCTAGTGACTTCAACACTTATTCATATGAAGTAAGATAAACGAAAATTAATATGTTTACCTAAGCAGTAATTTCTGCCTTTTATTAATTTTTTTTTTTAATTAATATCTTTGATCACAAAAAGAACACATAATGAACTACACGAAATACCACATTAGTACTTACACAATGAAAATGAACAACGTGAAAAATGTGTTTTGACATACAATTACAAATAAACTCATAATAATCAAACATTGAAACAACCAAATGAAATGTCACAAAGAACAATCATTATATACACAATCCGAAATACAAAGTTGTCATACAAATTGATGAATTAGACAACTAACACCCTTATATTTGGAATAAATCAAATCCTCTGAAATATCAGGGACACAAGGGGGTATATTTGCAATATTTAACCTAGGAGTTGAGTTCCTTTGTCTGCCGACGCGTTTCGAGTGCCGGTTAAATCAATTGCCGCACTCTAATCAGGGCTGGATTAGTCTTTCTCACGAACAGACTGATTGTGACAAAAAGGGGGGGGGGGGGGGTTGGGGAAAAAACAGAGTTTAAGTTTTTATTAAAAAAGGCGCTTCCCAAAGCCCTAATTCTTTCTCTATCTGCACATGTTGGTGGTCACATACCTGCATTATGCCGATTAAATGTAACCATCAGCAATATGTAACAAGCAGTGGTTGCCAATCTGCAATAAAATACATTATGAATAATTTAGCTCATGGGGTGTAATTCTTTTGTGTGATAGCTATGTCTGGGGACAAGGAGGGAAAAAAAGGTTACCTGGTTTTCAATATTGCGTGGCCAAGACGATTTATAAACAGTAGACAGCAATTGCAGATCTTTACTTCTGCAAGAGAAATAATACATGCAGTTTCGCTGTGTCTGTTTAAATGAGTTTAAAACGTGACAACTGAGCACAAATTATTTACTCACTCAGGGAGGGGGGCCCAAAGGCGTGGCCCCACAGAGGAAGTGTTGTAACAAATGACGGTCCTTCACTCTCTTTAAAAATAGTTCGTGGCTGCAGGGGCAAAAAAATGTAAGGGTTTGTAAAAATCGTTTTTGGCTGAAAGCACTTGGATTCAAATGCAAACTATGTTTTGCTCACCTAATGAAGCTTCAGGCTCGAGGTTTCAAGTGGGGATTTGTCTCCATTATTGCTAGCAGCTCGCCGAGCTGATTGACACATCATGTGATGGTGCATCAGTGTCACATGATGCGTTTCTGACCAATCACAGGAGGGGATGATCTAATTGCATTTGCAATGACTTCTGGGAGATGTAGTTTATTGAAGCCATGTGTCTCAATTCATTTGCCCAAAGTAAAACTTTTCAATATCACAGGTCGGTTGTGTTTTCCAACATCTCGATATTGATCCCATTTTTACTTTATTAGAGAGATACAGGTCCTGAAGCTGACAGCAGCGCCATATACTTGATTACAGCTCATGAGCCATCTAAGCTCTGTTTAGCTCGCTCATGCAGTTGAGGCCCTGGTTGATGCTATCGAATTTCATAATTAAATATGCCTCTTTCCGCAGTAGAGCGGTCTCAATACATGTAGATTTTGAGTCAATCCATGCAAGAACTGTCCAACGCAGTTCATTTTCGCTGTGTTCAACAGCTAGAAAGTGTTCTACCATAGGCGCTGTCAGGACTTTTCTCCTAATTCGAGATTTGTGCTGTATAATTCTCACATTAACCTGTTGGCTTGTCTTTCCGATATATATTTTATTGCAAGAGCATACCACTGCATAAATGACGTTCTTAGTCTTACAATTTGTAAAACTTTCATGTCTCCATTTTACTCCATTGTGTTCAAATAGACTTCCTTCTATAGTAGCTGGGCAGGCCACACAATTCCCACACTTGTGGTGCCCACAAATGGGTTTTAAATTTCACTTGGTGATCAAATCACTCTTTGGTTTAGGGATGTAACTGTCTGCTCTTACTATCTGTTGGCCAATGCTGGGATTCTTGCGCATGGCGAAAATGGGTTTAGCTAAGGGATGTTCCAAACTTTCAAGCAAATGCCAATTCCTTAAGATGATTTGTCTGAATTTATTGGTATGGGCCCCATATGTTGTAACACATACGAGTTTGTCCATTTCTGTCTTTTCCTTTTTCTGTAACAAATTTTCCCTAGGAGTGAACCTTGCTCTTTTTTTGAAATGCTTAAGGAGTTTCTTAGGGTAACCCCTCTTTTCCATTTCCTTACAGAATGACATTACGTGGTCCTCAAACTCTGCCAGATCTGTACAATTTCTCCTAATCCGCAACAGCTGCCCATAAGGGAGGTTCTCCTTTAGGCCCTGTGGATGCGAACTTGTGTAGTGACGTATAGTATTCCTGTCTGTCTCTTTTTTATAAAGGCTAGTTGTCAATTTTTGATTATGGGGACATACTGCAACATCAAGGAAAGTCATCCTTGTTTTGCTAGACTCGATGGAAAATTTGATATCATTGTGCCTTGAATTCAACCAGTCATAAAAATGATTCAACTCGGTCTGGCTCCCGAGCAGGGCTGAAGCTGTTGACTGGTTGTAGAGTAGTATATTGATGTCTATGACCTACAGAAGTTAGTGGAAGAGGTCTTTTTCTAGGGCCTTACTTACGAAGTGGATGTTTGCAATTGGCGGTACATCTGGGATAGTGGGTGGTTCTTTGAGGACAGAAGTCTCTTTGAGGACAGAAGTCTCTGGCATGTTCCAGTGGTCCATGCACTCTCCTTTGGATCAGAAAGACATTCATGACCAGAGTGAAGTCATGCACTTGCATCGCAGTGTATTTTGTGATCCAGGTAGGCGTGAACAGTTCTACTAGGAAGACCAGATGCTTCATTCGCGATGGTTGCCTCTAATACCTTGCTATACTGGTCAGTTTGAAGGGTGAAATGTTGACTAGGAGTCAAGGTAATGCACTGGAAGAAATGGCAGCAATTGTGTGTTGTTGATGTTGGATTAATTTATCTTTAGGATTTCTGGAAATGTAAGAGGTCTTCACAGGTTATTATTCATGGCCTGTGGGCTCGACAAAGCCAGGTGGAATCTAAAGAGTTCACTAGTTATGGTGCGCGCTTCCAGAACGTGGTTTGCATCTTTGTCCCGTTTACGGAGTTTCCTTTTCCTTCTTCTGCAGTCTGGTTTGGTTTTTCACCGCCTCTGCTGTAGTTTTTGACTAACGCTTTTGACAGGTACCAGTTTCTGATCAAAAATATTTAATTGATTTATCAGATTTCTTTTTCCTACCCTCTGGGGGTGCAATGGCCGGCGGGTTTTTTTCTTCCAATGTTATTTATTGGCACTTTTCAATGAGCAGACAATCAGTAAAAGAAATTACCGGGTCAAGACAATACAGCATATTTGCAGCATAGTGTCTCCCCAACCCATTAGATCTCAAACAAACATTAAAAATGCAATAGGTCTCGTATTTACAAGAGTTTGAGCTATTAACATTGCAAATGGCAATGCCTTTTATTTTTGTGTTTAAAAGATAAATAAAATGCATTGTCATTTACAATGCCAATAGCTTAAACTTGCGTAAATGCGAGACCTATTGCATTGCAAATGCTTGTTAATCAATGCAATCACAGGCCGACCTCTGGTCTCCAGAGCCGCCCTCATCATTGTACACAGGCTGACCTCACCCAGCAGCGGCCTTTCTCATCGGCGCAGAAGGCGACCCATTGAATATAGGATTTTGCTCTTTCCTGTACACAGGCTCTTCTTTTCCTACAGGCGTAGAGGGTAGGCGGAGAAGACAAGATGACGAGGGGGTGGAGTCAGTAAATGTGAGAGAGTCAAGATGAGAGGAAGGTGGCCAGGGTGGGGAGAGGTGGCATGATCGCGGAAGAGAGAGGGCTTAGCAGAGGAAGGACGAGGGAAGAAAGGTGTAGAAGAGAGGGGGGCTATTCGGCAAAAAGGGGCTGAGGAGAGAGGCCGAGGTGAATGAAGGGAAAGTTCAGTTGATAGACAGGGCGGAGAACAGCTGAGTTTGGGAGGGAGAGTGGTGGAGCGGAGGACAGGCAGGTCCAGCCAAGACACGGGAGGGGTGCGAGCAGAGAGAAGTAAAGGAGGGAAGTATGCTGACGAGGGAGAGTGCAGGTTAGTGAGGCTTATGGAGGGAAGGTGATGAAGAGGGAAGAGATGAGGAGGAGGGCTGAGGGTAGTGGTGATGAAAGGGGAGATGAAAACATTGGAACTTTCCGAAAAGGGGACAGCAGGGGAAAGGAAGGAGCGTCGATGGGCAGAGAGGCGACGGACTAATGCAGAGGGGAGAGTAGTGGAGAAGGAGAAGGCAGGATGGTAAGTGAGATAGGAAAAAGTTGAAAAGAAAGAGGAGTGCGGGGAGAGGGAACAGACCTGTTGGAGGTCACGAGAAGGGATAGGGGAGAGGGGAGTGGAAAGGAAGAAGAAGAGCTGGGTACAGGAGATGAAAGGACGGGGAGAGAAATATAGGAAATGACAGTAAGGGTGTCTAGTCAGGAGAAGGCGTGAGGGCGGTAGTAGAGGAGTAGGGAGACACGTCATAGAGGAGGCAGTGGAAGGCGAAAGTGCATTGGAGCGGAAAGAAGTGGGGGAGGTGTCAAACTCCATTACCTTGGGGTCCAGTTAGCACTAAATAAAACTGCAAAAAAACCACAAAAAAGCTGGATGATAAATTGAGAAGAAAGTGTAGAAATGAAGAGAGAAAGAGGGCGACAGAAAATGTGAGGGAGCGAAGATAAGAGTCTGGGAGTAGAGGGTGTGAGGTGTAAAATGAATGAAGGCGGGATGGTGACTGGGCATGGGCGAAGGAGGTGAAAAAAGTCATTCAGAATTTGAACAACAAAAAGGGCCTCTTTGCGCTACAGCTGAAATGCGGTTGAAAGAAAAAAAAGGGCTACTATTGAAAACCACATCAGAGAGGGGAGGTGGGTGAGTTATGCCAGATGAAAAGTGTGCGGAGAAGCAGGGTATCACGCTGAGAAATTCCAAAAAAAAGTGTAAGACGGGGTGTAGGCAGTTAGTTCATGTAAGAGGTCTGGGAGGTAGAGTAAGCGGGTGTAGCGTGACAGGAAGCAAAAAAGGTGACAAGAAAAAGAAAGAAAGGGAGAAGAGGAAGGGGGTGGGGGAAGGCCAAAAACGAGAGAGAAAAAACCTCCGAAAAGGGCCCCAGTGGAGAGTGTGATCAGCAGTGAGGGGTCGGGGAGCGCCAACAGGAAACGAGCAAAGTAAAGTGGAGAAGAGAAGAGGCTGGGGTGAGAGCGGAAGGAAAAAGGCAGAACTGGGGAGGAGTGGGGGAAAGGCACAAGAGGAGGGTATGAAAAAGGGTGTGCGTAGTAATGGGGAGGGAGTCAAAGAGGGGAGGGGTTAATATAACGGTTAACTCGCCCCATGTCATTAGCGTGAGAAAGGAGGAACGGCTGTCAGGTGGCCTTGTGCCACGTATATCAGTATCAGCCAGCTCGGGCTTTTCGCTCACCCAGCACTTTGCATTCTGGGACTTGTAGTTGAGCTTTCACCATTAAAACGATGGGGTTAAAAAGTTAAATGACTCGAAGGGCGGATTTGGTAAAAACAAAGGGTTGACTTAGAATGTCACACATAAAACACGGAAATAAATTCATGATGGTGACTTCAGTCAGTTCTGCTTTTTTTAACGAGTGCTGTAACCATGCTGGCACTTTCGTGCCTTGTACTTAACGAGACCAACTTCAAACTGGTGCCTAATAAATAAGCAAGTCCTTACAGCCACCTTGATGCAATTCGATATGGGGACATCTCGTGGGAAGGGGAGGGGGAGGGGGGGGTTGCTTCCAGCCCTATTTTTTTATTCTAATCACTGTTTTCAGTAGTGTTGAGTTTGATCGATATGGAAGTCTGGACAGGATAAGGGATACAATGTTGAGGACTGAGTGAGGAAGGACAGACTAAGAGGGTATGAGAGACAAAAGACGGGGGTACAGTAAACAAGGCTCCATGTCGGCTCAAAAGCCTTTGATTCTGGGCAAATCACTTTATCCCCGTGCCTACCAAAAAGGAGCGTTTCCTTGTGTGACGTAAGTAGTGCTCATGTAAAGCGCTACAATACAGTTGGGTCGAGTTCACGCTATATACAATGACGTATTTGCTTGCCTTTTTCTGCCGTCGCACTTGGACGGCCTCGTCTGCCAAAAGGTTTCTTGTCTTTATGGGGCCATGTGTTTGGCCCCATAAAGATAAGAAACCTTTTGCGACGAACGCAAAGCAGGCGAGGCCGTTCAAATGGGACGGCTCTAAAAGCCAAGCGAAAACGTCACCAGCACCTCTTTCCCAATGGTTGGCCGCCGTTTACCATAAACGGTGACGCAAGCCAATGGGAAAGAGGGGCGGGGCTTCATGCCCCTTACTGAAAATACCCTGTTAACACTAAATCTCGCCAGCAAGACTGCGCATGCGTGCAGCCTTACGCTAGCGAGACCTAAAAAGGAATAATCAATAGATGTCGTTTCGGGTCTAGTGCAGGAGGAGAGGGTGTGGGGCAGGCGCATATGTACGCTTGATAACTGGAAGGCTTACATTTTAAATTAATGTACCGGGGTCAGTTTTGGAAAGGGAGTCGTCAGACAACTAGAAGTCATACCGTTTCGGTTCCCCACTGCTCTTCCCCAGGTGGTCCACCATTTCAGTCCACAACTCCAAGTCCTGTTCCACATGGTCATCGGTGCGTACCCTTTTAAGCCAACCTTCTTCATCCACCACCCACTCCAAGAGGTCAGTTCCCCACTCGTCCTGCATCAGCGGTGCCGGACGTGCCCAATGAATAGCGATACAACGTCTGGCGAGCACAAATCCCAGCTGGGCAAACTTGTATCCAATCTTCCTACCCTTACCTGGAACTGTAAAAGGCCCAATTTACTATGGCATATCGTCAGCTCAGCCCTGACTCCTGTTATCTGGTTTAACTCACATAGCACCACTGCCCAGAAGTCGCTCAAAGCATGGTATTCCCATGTAACATGAATGAAATCAGCCGGGGTTGCGTTGCAGAATGCACAGCCCGCTGACCGTCTCAGACAAACCGTATGAAGCCGCTGCGAAAATAAAACTGTGTCCGTTTAAACCGGGCATTACTGGCTGTTTCTTGTACCTGTGCCTTAGCTCGCTTCCATTCGCCGTCTGTGAGTGGGACATCAAGGTCTCCATTCCAATTGTCTCTGATGGGCGTTATGTCTGTCCGCCTATCTTCCTTCAGAGCAGCGTATATCTGGGAGATGAGACCCATGCTTGAGCCTGGATCATATCCCACGAACAGCATACTGTAGAAACTGCCCCGGTCCCAAACCGAAAAGCGCCTCCGCGTCCGTCGGCGTCACGAAAGATTCATTCAAAAACAGATCACCACCCCACGGACAGCCACCCTCGAGCCACTGAGACACATCCATTGAGTTACGCATGTGCGGGAAAGTTTGCAGCCATCAAATAGGAATACGTTTAACATACAGCGCACATTTCAACACATTGAAGACCGCTTTTTCTCATTCCTGTGTGACCTGGGCTACTATATAAGGGGTGCCTGCTGTTAACCTCCAATGCACAATAAACAGTTTAGGAAGGTCATCCTCCGACACCAGACCTTCCAGGAGTTTTTTTTCTCTCATTAGGGCCATCATCGCACCACAGTCCTGAATACTGAAGCCATATAGTACAACTGGGGGTTCGTGAGCCCCATCCCACCCTCTGCCAGGTCCAATGTGAGGACTTCCAATCTGACCCTACTACATATTCCTGCCCACGCTAAGGACACCAACAATCCATGAAGCTGCCTGAATAATGAGGTCGGTAGGAGGCAAAATGAGTTGTGCATAGTATATAAACACCTGGGCAGCCATGCCATCTTACTGAGTGCTACTCTGCCCATAACGGACAGCGGCACGGTGTTCCAAACTTTTACTGAAGCAGTAAGACCTACCACCACCCATTCCATGTTGAACTTGTACTGTAGTCGCTGGCCATGCGTTATCTGCATCCCTAGGTAGCGGAACTGCACCATCTACCAGGACAGACCCACCTCCAGGAGACCAGCCGCCACTCGGTATGCCCAGTGAAGAGCACCGTCTGGTTTACATTGACGTGCAGACCTGATACTCTGCCAAAGTCAGCCATAAGGTGTTGGAGGTGCAGCACCGACCTTTCTGGGTCAGTCACATACAAAAGAGTGTTGTCTGCATGTATCAACACTATGTGTTGTGTCTCCCACTCGGACACCTTAGTCCTGGAGCCCGTCGCTTAAGTATACCACCAGCGGTTCCACGGCTTGTGCGAAAAGAAGCGGGGCCAACGGGCATCGTCCCCCTCTCTATGTGGAACACGTCGGACACCACCTGTCCGGTGCGTACCCTCGCCCTAGGTTCCGTATGTAGGTGACGCACGCAGGATAAATACCTCAGGCCCAACTCCATTTCCACAGCACTCCCCACAGATACTCCCTGGAGAGAGTATCAAAAGCAACTTTCATTGTTACTGTAATGTTTGAGAAGAGGGATGATATATCTGGCAGGACTGCCTGTTGATTTGATTTTATTGAAGGATGGTGGAGTGGTGTTGGGGGGGGGAATCTTTGTCCAGTTGTCTCACTTCGACTGTTTTGCTTTTTGTTGTTGCGCCTCCTTTGTTCGGACATTGTTGTGCCTCCTTTGTTTGGACATTGTTGTGAAGTGGTGAAGAAAGGGCTTGAAACAAATCAGAATGTGGTTGGACCTGAAAGCATTGTTGTATCTTCAAGTTTTTCTAGTGAAGAAAAGACCAAAAGTGATGGATGGAATGCTTGAATTTGTTGTTTTATTGTAATTACTCAGCCACATTCTAGTCTATTATTTTTTTCCCCAGCATGCCAACTCGTGGCCATTGTAGGACCTGCCCCCAGCTTTAGGTGAAATGAAAAAAATAGGGGGGGGGGGTCCCTGAAAAGGGCTAGGCCTATATAATTAAGGACATGGCTTTAACAATTACACTAAAGTTTGCACAGTATTCCACCCTAATCACTTAATTGCATAGAATAGCAACTAGCATACGCGACCATTGGTCTGTGTGCTTTGCAGGGATGCACAGGGCTGGATGCACAGGTACTCTGAGCACCTTTTCTCCCTGACAGGTTGTGAGAGAAACTCGCACTGCCTTCAGCCACACATCAATTGTGCCCCGTTAAAAATACCTTGATAAGACTCAATTCAAATTATGCACTAGACAAGAGTAAATATGCTACGTGAAAAAAAACCATAACACAATATCTTAGAAAAAGCAAACACTCATAGCCAATGCAAGGTTAAATAAAGCATATGAAATGTAAGCAGGAACGACATGGATTACCTCATTGTTCAGAAATCAATCATTGTTTTTGTGTGAAAAGTTAGGGACATGAATACAGGGCCCGAAAGAGACTAGTTTCAGTGTCCGTTTTAAATTACTACCGGGCCTGAGACCCTGAGGAACCCCACCCACTTAAAGCCCTGCCTCCCACTGCCTGGCCTGCCTGGAAGGGGATAGGCTCTTGGTGTGGCCATGCTGGATGGACTTTGGAGGATTTTCTCTAGTTGTATGGAATGCTCCAGATGGAAGGGCATGGTGACAAAAGGGTTAAGAGGGCTTGATGGGACTGATTGAGTGGTTGGAGGAATCCTATTCTTAGGGAGCCATGTGTTGATCGGCCACGCTGGAACCTTTAGATCTCTTTACCAGGTAATTAGTGTGTATGGTGGGACCTTGGCTGACCCCTTTAGTCCCTGGCAGGGGGCAGCACCTTCTCATGATGTGGTAAAGGACTGCTTACTGACAGGGTTGGGTCAATTTTTGGTGGGCTTCACATGTTTGTCAACTTGCTGCTCCACTCTGGATTGTATCTGCTACAATCTGAAGACATGGCAGTAGGCAGTTTTCAACGTCAGAACTTTTTATGTTAGTTACACAAAACAGTTGGAAGCTACATACAGATTACATTGCTTAATACTTGTATAGTTGTATGCATTCAGCAACAAATGAAATTTATCTAGGCCTGGGAGTAATTATTTATTCTGCACATGGAATTTGGTGACTGTGCCCTACTCTTTTAATGCGGCTTTCCAGTCTAATTCAGCCAATCACTGTGTGGCGGATTTGTTTTCCTGTCGAGGTTCCAGCTAGTGATCGCGAGCGAGATATGGCGCCCCCACCACGATTTCTGGTCGCTAGGAAGCCTTCCGGCACTATTTTCTAGCGCAAGTGGTCGCAGTTCAGAGGGCTGCTTTTCGAGCAGATTTTCTACTCCAGCGGTAGCAAAATCAGCTCGACGGGCCGCACGCTCTAGTGCACTGCATATTGCTGTTTGCGTTGATTGTTCAGCAAGTAACACGCTGCCAGCATAAATCGCAGCTTGACATGCATTTTTTTCCGTCCGTTTGTGGAACTCCGCAGAATCTTGTGGCATTTTTATGTAACTTCGCGGAATTACAGAGCGTGAAATTCTGCGAGTTCCGCCCACCCCTAGATTTATCCTGAACCCCCATGCTGCTTATTGTACTCATAAGAAAACACGCAATGCAATATTCCATCTAGTTAATGGTTTAACCAAACCACATGTCTTCACTGCTGGCTGGTCCGTAGATCCTTTGCCGCAAACATGTCTGTGATGCTGTTTGCTTCCATATACATTTGCAGCTTGTTGCTTGCAGTTTGATGTGTCATTCTTTACAGACTTTGGTGCGCAAAGAAGTGGAGAGAAAAGCTAAAGATACAACTGAGTAATTTGGAGCGTAAAGATATATTTACTTTGTGAAACAAGGGAAGTTGGGTGCACTGGCATAGGCGCATATCAACATGGCTGTCCTACGTAGTGACTAAATCCAATGTGATGTTCTCATCGTTTGGGTTGCATTCTATTGACTCAAGCAGAATAGGTCATTGGTCCAACCCTTGCGTCATCAAAGAAAGCATGTGATTTGTGATGTCATAAGGTTTCCATGGCAGTCTAGAACTCTAACCTCCTTGAGTCTTGAGATGGATCCAGAGCTCGACACTGCTGCGCTGTTCTCCATCATTCACCGCATGTTCAGGTAGGCGGGTAGTGTGACTGTGTTAATCCTCCTTGTGCAGCCCCAAGGGTCCTGTTGTACTAGTGGGTGCGATGAAAACGCTGCCAATCGATCCGTCTCTCCAAGCAGCAGGTGGGCTCGATCCGACCAGATGCTCAATTCTTCTTTTATCATTCAAGACAGATTTTTTTTTTTCCCCCTCCAAAAAAGGACGCAAATTCCCATAAGTGCACCCGCCATTTTGGAGCGTTGCTAGGTTGGTGATGACTGAAGGACAGTCGTGTCTCATGTGGCAACTGAATTAAGCCCAGTCCAGACCTGTCACTCGTCGCCTCTATGCTGACACTCTTGCCTGGCATGCTGGGAACCGCTGTCTGGGTCAAGAAATCTTCTTGCCATCGCGCAGTCGTCATTTCCGGATCTGTGGGCATGCCACCTTCTCGGGGGCATGCCCACAGGGCACTGCATTCTTTGCAGAGTGTGCTGGGCTGGATGTTGGAGGCTCCGCCACTCACCGGGTTCTTCTCAGGCCTGTGGTTCCTGGAGCAGGAATAGTTTTGTGGCCTTTGCTCGGATGCCTCCAACGAGGTCGCCTTTCTCTGGCGTGCGGTTCTGGGAGTAGAAGCCATTTCACCCGGGTACTCAAAAACTGAAGGGCTGCACTGCTGAAAAAGGAGGGTGAGGGGAAGTCAGTGGTAGCTGTGGTTTGACAAAACATCTGCAGTGCTTTTACAAACTCTGTGCCCCCAAAAATGGACAACGTAAAATTGCGATAGTGACGCTCCCCTTTGACTTGCTTTGTCACAGACCAACCACATTCTAAGACCTCGTATGAAAGTGGTAACAGTGTGCTGTCTAACTGGCGGTGCATGGCGTGGTAGCGCACAGCCATTTAGAGGCGGCACATTTTCCTTTGACATGACCACTAAATGTTCACAGACATGCAGTTTTACTGATAAAACAATACAGCGCACAAATGATAACTGGTGGCATCTGGTTCCTGCAGTGGTTTAGCTAGTGTGTCACAGTTCTGAGTGCAAGGAAGGAAACGAGTCCCCGACTTCTGTGTGATCTATCAATTCTGCAATAATCTGGGTTCAGTGGGCCCTCTAAGCCTCTGTGCCACTGCACCTGCCGCACCAATGGAAGATAGGCCCCTGGTTCAAGAGAATGTTTACCTTTTGCGCATCACCGGTAGAGTATCCTGCTTTTTTCTGATCCTATTAAATTCTTCCATGCCCTTTCAGAATTACAAAAGAACTGCTACATTTGTCCTTTCCGTCTCCTAATGTCGAAATATTTGTATAGTTAATCGATAAGTTTTACATTTTGCTGTGTTAGAAAAAAATGACTTCCTACATATTTTTAAAAATCCTCTCACTCTGGAGTCAGTGAAATACAAGTAAACCTCAAACTCCCTGTTAAATGAGTAAGCAGCAATTTGTCAGACATAGTGCCTGATAATCGACCTCTGTGGCAAGTTTACATGTACTGTGTTGTGCCTCTGCCTCTTGTGCATTGCAACAATTTCATAATAATAAAAAAAATCAAATATTGTCCTTTGACATGGTAGGGATGCATCTGAGACAAATTGATAACCTGCGTGTTCACCCTCCCTGTAAATAGCTTTGTATTTCATTAAAAGGAAAACCTGATGTGTCTCTGGTTAAGTGATTGCAATAACCTGTAATGAAATTTGTGGCGGGATGTACTTCTCGAAATTGGTACTTGGCTAAATGGCACCCAAATGAGCCTTTTGGAAGCATGTGAAATGGAATATGAACCGCTGACTGGAAGCGGTGAGTGAGCGCAGCTCTCCGTCCACCTATTACTCGTGTTGCCCCGCTACAGTGTGTGGCGTAGCATAGGTCGCTGCAGAGCTCAGGGGGGCCCTAGCCAGCCTAAGACCGCTCTACGTGTATAAGATGCTGGAATCTCAGGAGGGGACCTTGTTACATTGTTCATGGGGGGAGGGGCATCGTTTTCTGGAAGAGTCTTTACAAATTGAATACATTCCTGTGACTCGAACAGAAGGCGTTCACATCGATTGCGTGACTAACTCGACCTCGCCTGGCTTGCCTGCTTAATAATTGTATTAATTTAAGACCTGTTAAAACCATAATGACTCGTTGGGAGCGTACTGCATGTCTGTAATCGCTTAATCTTGTAATGCATCCAGCACCCTTTCTTAAGCAATGCAAGGCGACAAATGCTCAGAATTAAAAGAACAGCCATTGTACCTTAAGGAACACGCGCTGGCAATGCCAATAGGTCTATGGTTAATGAGCCAACTTGTTTAGACAGGCAAGTGCAAATGTGAATGTATGCACGAGTCTGTATACATGTGCTAGCAATGAACACCCAACAGAGTGAGAGACAGGAAGAGGTAAAGTAGTCCCTCATGCATTGCAATGCATGAAATTCATCGGATGCGGAAGGATACAGTCAAATAGCATTTTGTCAAAAAGGGTTACTACTCCTGTGGGATGAGGAATGTTATAACTGACAAATCCTTAACCAGTAATACTCCAGTCTCAGCCCTTGCGCATCTACTCAAATGTGCAATAGGCAATTGTAAAGCAAGTCTTCTCTACAAGAGTGTGTAATAATTTGATTGACACCCGCTGTAATTCAGTCCCTACAAAACGAATAAATTATAAGGTGCCATTCACAAGAACACTATATGCTATTAATTTCTTGCGTTACGCAGAGGCTAGCCACCTCTCTGTCATCGCAGACACTGTTTTGTTTCCTGGCTTTTCATGCAACAACCCAATGCATTCTGGGTGTTGGAGTCTTTCTGTGTTTTCACCAAACCAATGAGACTAACACTCCTGGTTGTAGTTATTTGTAGGGTAGAAATCGTAGACTGTAAACTGTGTCCTAGATGAGATGGTATAAGGTGGCCACTAAAGTTAAACACCACACATTTACTATTATTTTATCAAGCCGTACATATACTATTATAGGCAAACAGTATGAACAGTGGTGGAGCTGGCCTATAGATTGGGACCAGTAAAGCTTACGTAAGTGAACTTGATCCACAATTGCATATACAGGACGTGTGCATTTTCTCCCGTAAGTAGTTACGCATTTGTGGTTGACACTTTCTATGACTCCGACGCAAATTCGGATGTGGAATGGAGCAACCATCCAAAAGTGACGTTCATGGTCAGTCAGCTGTATAAGAATAAGGGTTTTACCCAACCACTGAGTACCATGGATTGCCTTTGGCTAACAAAAGTGTATGTAACTATCGGGGCGATGCACAGTTTTTCTAGCCACAAACACCTCGTGAATGGAAACGCAGCCTGATCTGCCAACGAGGACACCCCTTTTTTAAGCCTTTCAGCAGCCTTTTCAAAGCATGTTAACGTAAAGGACTGAGGCTGAGATTCAATGTGCAGTTTTAATAATAAGGTACAAGAACTAGGGCCTTACACATCTGATTGGCATTGTACAACTTGGCCTTAGAAATTCAGCAACCTCGCGGATGTACAAATTGCAGTAGTAACACAAGTCTTAGTGACATCATCAATAAATACAAATAAAGTCTTCTGATAATTGAACAAAAATATAGGTTTATAGGCATTTCTTACATAACACAATCTAAACCGTTTTTATAGGAAAAAAACAAATGTATGTAGATGCTGGTACATAGAACGTATTATCATGTATTTTTGGATATAGAAAATCAATATGTAATTCAATCTTTTGTCTTTCTAGATGTTTTGTCGCTTCTTATGAAAAT
The DNA here is from genome assembly GCF_964204655.1 of Triturus cristatus. Taxonomy (NCBI): domain Eukaryota; kingdom Metazoa; phylum Chordata; class Amphibia; order Caudata; family Salamandridae; genus Triturus; species Triturus cristatus. Next base: position 140,462,502 of record NC_140594.1, read on the forward strand.
GTTTCCTTGTGAAGAAGCTTAAAAATGTGAAACACATGTCGGCTATGGGACTTAAATGCTTTCTACAACCTGATAATCTCTACACTATGTCTCCAGAAGTGTGATTTAATTGAAAATTAAAGTTGTAGAATTGAACAAATCTTTAAAATTGATGTACAAAACATAAATGTTTGTACATATTGTTTTGGTGATGCTAATTATGTAAGAAATGTCTATAAACGTATACATTTTTTCAATTGCCACGTATGATCCTTTCTGTTTATTGATGTCACTCCATAAGACTTACCTCACAATTTTCAAAATATGTTGGGTAAAATTATGACTTTCTACTTGCAAGGCATACCCTAAAATAAAAGGAATTGTATTAGGTCCGAGGTAATAAAATCTAGTTATGGTGTCTATGCCATTGTAGCGTGATGGCTAGACTGTTTTCATCTTCCGTACCGTGCCTAACTAACGTCTTTAGTTACGGACTTCAGCACTGCCCTGGTACAAGAATGGGACATACCCTGTTAATTACCTAGCAAACACAGTGAGCTCAACCTGAGCTCGAAATCCATGGTATTGAATAAGGGATCTGATGTAAATTGGAAACATTCTCCTTAATTGATTTATACTTTGAAAAAGCTCCATGGCAGAGAGTGACTGAGCGAAGCACGTGTAAGCTACTCTATTATGTACAATAAATGGATTAAATCACCCAGCCTCTTTCTCAGTCCACTTTATTTTAAGCAACCAGCAGTCTCTTCGAAGATTGGGTATGATGATTTTGTTTGACCTTCATTGATGTTTACACTCCTGTTGATTTTTAGACCCTATTTTAGGTGTAATTCGCTTCAGGTACACTTTCGGATGTCTCACCCTTGGGCACAGCTGGCCCTGAGGAGTCCAGTATTTGACTTCACACATCTCCGGTTGAGTTTAACTCTTGACTTTTTGCCCTACTTAGGCAAAGTTTTACATTTATTTTTTTTTCCCACCAAAAGGAGTAGGAAGCAATAAAAATGTCTGTATCTCGTGGCGGCACATGCTGTGTGCCTTAATACTGCCCTCACTCACACAATTGTGTGACATGCTTCATCATAGGGCTACTACAAAACACCCCGGCGCAGCCAACGCCTGGGGTGGAGCATTAGGGTGGGTAAAGCCAATACAACACAAAAGAAAAACAATGGTTTTAAAGTGACTGCGAACGCCGGAAGTGAAAGTGCAGTGTGGTGTAGGTTAAAAGTAGCTCGGAGGTGTTGCTGTGCCTATAACTTTATTCCTGGACTCTCCGGCCAGGGTTAAAAATGTGAAGGATGGTGGTGATTGGGAGATGTAATGTGGACCTTACACCCCTCCTTACTGCCAGGTAGTCGACATGTTTCGGTCGTGTGTCTGTGCCACTAGTGAGAAAAACTTTGGACCCTGCGCTTATTTATGTTTTTAGTGTATATTTGGTCACTCATTATGGAGTATTTTAAAATCGTAATGCAAAAAAAGAACCTATGTGCGTCGGAACCAAAAGGAGGCCATGCATTGGCTGCAGCAAACTGAATTGTCCTTTTTAAAACTTTGCTTTCTGACCTTAATGTATGTTATATTCTGCGATGGCAAAAACCAGTGCCTTTTTTTATCAATATTAAAAACTCTGCCCTTTTCCCCCGTGCCTTATGTTTTTGTGTGCTTTTTGCAGTGGACTGCAGGTAGCCAGAAATGTTAGCACTTATCATGGAGAATATTTTCTGCTTTTTATTTAATAATATATATTTGTTTTGTTCACTGACTCTATAAAAAGTAAATGATGTGGAAAAAATCAGGTTGTCTTTACTTGGGCGTCACTTCCAATAGAAGCGTAGCGCTTAGATCTCGGTCAGCATTTATACCCATGCCTTCAGCGCTCTGTCCTAAGCAGAGGCCTAGGGGGAGACCTACTCTGATCTACCTTGAAAGTAGGTGGGACAACATGGCTATCGGTTCCTACCATCGGTTACTGCTGAAACCAACCTCCCTCCCTGTACAGCTGCCCAGCTCTGAAAAATGAAACAAGCTGATGACTGATCTAAATGTGTAGGTCCAGAGCCTCCGGATCTGTGCCATATTTTCATGATATCCACCTTAGAAAATTGCACATACAGTAAATCTAAATTGAATTTATTTACCAAGTAATTTGTAATCCTAAAAGTCTAACCTGGATTTTGTCACCTGTTGAGCTCCATGTTGTAAAACTAAGTATGTTGTTAGTATTTGTCATTACTTGCGTCAGGCAGGTGTCACTCACTGTTTGTTAAATTGCACGCTACAGTGTTTTGTGAAGAATGACAAAGAAATCTGCAGGTGTCTGATGCACATTCAGAAAGTTGCTCTGTGAGAGCCCGCCTCTCATGTATGACATCACTTTCTGTAGCCCAATGAGTTCAGTGAAAAGGCGCAGCTTGCTGAAGTTCAGCCGCTGTGTCTTCCTCCTTTATACACATCAGCATTTCTTAACCTTTTGACTAATGTGGACCCCTACTGAGTCATTAATGGAATCCGAGGACCCCCACTGAATCATTACTGGATTCTGGAGCCCCCCACAGAAGTCATTACTGGAAGCGGGAGTACCCTGGACTAAGCAATTTCTATGATTTGAACTTCAAAATCATAACGAAAAATACAGCAATAAGTATACATCAAACAAATACACAAATGATCAAATATATTATTTAATTCTCAATCAAATTTTGAAAAACAGAAATTTAGATTTTAATGAGAACGTTCGAGATTTTCCATTTTCAGTTTTTAGATCCGAAAGCCAAAGCAATATGATAGACTATAAAAAAAGACTTTGTTGCTGCTAATGCATGCTCTTTTTGTCAGTGCTTCAACTCAGTCCTCCATCGTCTATACTATATTGTGTTTGCTGCACTTGCGCTGCTCCAACAAATTAAAGTAGAGATAAAAATTTCGTTTTTAGCCTCCAATTTCAAATTCCTTCACATTTACAGAGCATAATATTATTTTCCATTTTTACAGTTTATGTAAACTTTTTTTTATCTGCGAATATGATTTCATTTTCCGTAGAGACCCCCTGAGTAGGCGTTGTGGGCTCCCGGGGGTCCACAATCACAGGCTAAGAACCACTAATATACCACTCTAATATATATAAAATCTTAAATTTGTGTTAGTTTAATGCTATTCACAGTCAGAGATCGCCTTCGTGAGTGGTTAGACATGCCCAGCGTGGCAGCTTGATGGACTGCTAAAGTACTCGCCCCTATGTTATGGTAAGAGAGGATTGATAAACAGTTTGCATTCAACTACATTGATTTGGCTAAAAAAAGGATCCTCACACAGTAATATTGGCAAAATCCCTTTCCTCAAAAGGGCATTCACGCTTAGTCAGGTGCACAGAAGTTACGAATGTGTACCCTGGACAGGTGGAATATATTACATTTTAAAAAGTCGTTTACTTGTGCTTATAAATGATTTAGTTGGATACACTGATAGTTCATCACTGTACCATTGTCGTGTTTGTGTTTGTTCAAAAAGGCCTGTGGTCCTGAACTTTGAGGTTAAGCATGACCTAGCTCCTGCACTTCCGCCTTCACAATAAAGTCTCTAAATAAGATTTAAGTGAACCCAGTTTTCATTGACTGGTGGTGTCAAGGTTTCATGCTGCCTACAATAGCTTTGTTATTTTGGGTTACCGCTTGACTCCATTTACACGGTGACGCCTCTTTCCAGTCCTGAGATTTCCATTTACAGATCAGTGTTGTCAGGTATGTTCGCTTCAGATCAACAGATTCAGGACTACAATTCCCAGAATGCACTGGTTTGTAAAAGTAAGCCAAGGACTGGAAACCTCTCTGATACCATTGCGTCTTTTGGTAACACTTTGTTGTCTTATGTGAAGTTCAAGAATTATTGATTGAGTTTTAACAACTAATGAAGTAGCGTGTCCCTGGCTCTGCTTGTACTGGTGTTTATGTATGTATACAGTTTACTTTTTTTTATTTAGAGAGGTGCATTTTATGTGCCTTTGGTGTTAGTATTGGTCGAATCGTACTCCCATTGATTGTTTCAGAAACAAAATGCAAGTGAAACAATACTTTTAATATTTAGAGAAGAAAGTTGGTGGGTTCAAAATGCTCACAAATAAGTGTATTGACACAGTGTGTTTTTCCTTCCCTGACTGTAGAAACCAGGCGATGCGGAAGAAGTTAATACTGTACTTCAAGAGGCGGAACCATGCCAGAAAACAGTGGGTAAGTTATCAGCCTCCTAAGTGACAGGATCATTTTATGAAGAGGTATCTTAGTGTCTGCACACTTTGGTTTTTAGATCTTGCCTAAGAAAACTTGGGCTTTCCGTTGCAAAACATGTTGTTAGCTTATAGGGGGCTTAGAGCCCGCCCATTGCCTGCCATTGGTTGGCTTCATTGTCACTCTCCTTTGCTTGTTTAGGTCTCGCTGGCGTTGCAGCGCGAAGCGCTGCCGCCAACGAGTACTATTGTTGCCTAGTTGCCTCCCAAGGGAGACAGACCGGGGCACGCGCAGCGATCGGGGTCTGTGGACGCGCAGACGCACACACAGACACACGCGCGCACACACACCCCGCCGCTGCCGACCCCGGCTGCCTAACGCGCGCGCACACACCTCATTACTGACTTGCTCCACGGAGACGGCTTGTTTCAGTCTGCAGCACTTTGTATACTGGTTTGTAGGGTCATGCTTATTACGCAAAAATACTACACATCCAATAATACATTGAGCGTTGGTTAAAATGCCAGAACTAGGTAAAAGGTGCACCTGGTAAAATATTGGGTTAGCTAGCACTTATGCAGTTCAGTGTGTACATCCTTCTTCACAAAGCTTGCATTTTGTATTCTTTATGACCACATAAATTATGTTGCATGCCTATTCCTTTTTATTATTTTTTTGGCTCTGCTAGGCATTTTCGTTTCATATTCTTTGCCAGGCATTTGTAATTTTCAATGTGCCTCGCTGTGGCTTTAAAAGGCTAATTTTCCTGTATAGTGCTATTGTGATAGTCTTCTCTATCCCCTTCACAATTTTCCCGTGTATGCTCCTAATTGATTGCAATCTTTTTTTTTTTTTTTTTTTTTTTTTTTGGAAAACCTTTATTGATATTTCAATCAATTACACGTATGGGCCTACAACCCCCCGGGGCCGGCCGCTAAACAGTCAGAATAACAGAAAGCAATTTTATCACTGTCAGCACCTCGGGGAGCAGAATCTCCACGCTAACATACTCTCAGTCTCTGAACGGCCCAAGTAGGAGACCAGGATAATATTGATTGCAATCTTATGTCTATTTACTTGTAGCTTTTGTAAAGTGACGTGTGCCCTTCAGACCTTCCCGGTTCCTTCTAGTCGCTTCTGGGTCTTTGCCACTGAATCTGTTGGGCTACGTTCTCATATGCCACTGTTGCGTTAACCACTTTCCGTGCTCCTTATTCCTGTCAATACTCCATGCTATTGCTGTTTTCAAAAGTTAATGCATATTGATATGCATCATCTTTTCTTCCCATGACCCTTTACTGCACACGCCTTTTTTCTACTTAACGCACCTTTGCAGTTAGTCTGTTTTCAATGTCTTTTTCTGTGACAATCTTGTTTTCAGCTGCCTTAACCAGTGCCCTGTTAGACTGTCCATGGCGGTTCTGTTTAAACGATATTTCCCCTACAGTCCCGCTTGCTGCTTACCCCTTCTCTGGCTCGCCATGAGATGTCCTCCGTACAGCACTCTCCGCAGCCTTGGTCCCACCCTGCACAGCACACGACCCACGGGCGACGCCATTTTGGAATCAGAAACGCTGGGCTAAGGGGAAAAAAAACTCACAAAAAAAACAAGCACTTGCAATGCAATAGGTCTCGCATTTACGCGAGTTTGAGCTATTGACATTGCAAATGCCAGTGCCTTTTATTTTTGTTTTCGTTTTTAAAACATAAATAAAAGGCATTGTAATTTGCAATGTCAATAGCTCAAACCCGCATAAATGCGAGACCTAGTGCATTGCAAATGCTTGTTCTTGTTTTTTATTTGTCAGTATTCGTAGTCTTTCCTTCCCCTTCTTTGTTTGTCCCTCCACTGGAGCATGGATGCATTACTTGTCATTCTACTGCTCGTTTTTGAGGCACTACTTTTTTCTTTTTTTTTTTAAGCATTCTACGCTTGTTTTTTTAGCTGTCTCTGTCATATACTTCCCCCCTCTGTTACTTTTTCCTCCTACCTCTGTTGCCGTTCTTGCTTCTTCCCACTCCACCTTCCCTTGCCGTTCTTGCTTCCCCACCACTCCCTATCCGTTTGCTCCACCAGCCCTGCCTGGCCACCTGCCATTGTAAATTTACTTCCTCAGCTCATCCCACCCACCTACTGTTTGCTTTCCCAGCCCCTCCTGCCAGACCTGCCCACCCATCCGTTGTCTGTTTGGCCATCTCCTACTGCCCATTGCTGTTGACCTTGTAATACCTCTGATCCATCCACCCTCTGTTGTCTGAGTGCATCCCCATCCCCTTCCTTCCCCCCTCTGTTGTCTATGTGCTGCCTCAATCCTGCTGACCGTAGTCTGCTTTCTTTCCCAGCCGCTCCCGCTCGCCCTCCGTTGTCCGCTTGCTTCCCTATCCTCTCCTGCCTGCCCTCCATTGTCCGCTTTCTGCCCCATTCCCCTCCTGTGCCCCCTCCCAGGTCAGCCTGCTTTACCATTCCTTCCTTCCCCCCTCCGTTGTCCGCATTCCACCCCGCCGCCCTGTTCTACAGCATGGCTAAAAATCATTGCCATAGCCAAGAGCTCTAAAGGCGAGACCTATTGCTTTTGCCAATGCTTGTTAGAAATTACTCTGTTCTTTTGCGTACATGTGTCGGTCTATGCGAGTCTGCCTCGGACATTGGTTTTTTCTTGCTCGTAGTTGCAGGTTTGCTGTTTCACGTCGTTTTAAGCAACAGCTGTAATAATTACCTAATTCTAACCTCACGCGATTGGCCCAGCCATCATGTGGCATCTTAACTACCCGGTCGACCCCTTCAGGCGAGGCTGACTGCTGAACAGCCGCACATTGAACCCAGCCAGATGAGTCCGTGACGTTTGATGGGCCCCAGGGGGCCTTGAAAGGGGAAACGAGGAGAGATGGCGCTCCCCTCACTACAGAGATCTGTGTAGAAAATTGGGCTAAACTATGCACTTCCCAGTGCAGTGTTCTAAGTATACTGGTTTACAGAGTTGGCTTCACAGGCCGTACTTGATAGACTCTTGTGAATTACATTTCGGCCCGTGGCAAAGTGTCTGGGAGCATTATTTCTCAGCAGCAGCAAGTCTTATATGTGTCTATTGGAAAGCAGCCAATCACTACACTCTCGGCGTTGGACAAGCCGCCGTCCCTGTGTTCCCCCAGGCCAGAAAAGGAGACAGTTGTCCCCCATCCACTGGGGTTTTCCCCGTGTTGTGTATGGCCAGTCCAGCCCAGCCCTGCCTGCAGGCCCGAGTGGAACATTCCATCCTTCCAAGGTGCATAGATGAGGGCCATTGAGCTGAGCGGTAACCGCGCCTATCTTTTTAAGAGTAGAGGAAAAAATTAGTTTGTGATGTTTGTTGTGTAGGTGATAATATTAAACAATATTAATAAGTTAGGACCCAAATCTATCAATGGCCCGAGCTGCTTATTAACATAGTCTAAAAATTCTGCTTCTCCAGTGCCTGGCAGCAAGAGATTGGCCATTTTCGGACTTTTTTTCATCTGTTCCCAAGTGAGAGCTCAGGCCTTTATTAATAATTACTTCTTCCTGTGTAGGTTAGCTTTGTGCATCGGATTGGCGCAGTGGGTTGCATCATGATCTCTCTTCTCCTTTTCTGTCGATGCATTGAAACCCTACTTACCTTTTCGCACGTGCTGCTTGTCCTTGTCTTTATCTAATCTGCCTGCCACTCAAGCTTGTTTCTTCTTCTCTTCACTGTCCCTTTGATGCCCTTAATTGGCTGGTATTTGACCTAATGACAATGTTTAAAATACCAAAGATACGGAACACTTCTTCAGCGTTGGATCTTTCATAGATTCGCATGATTGAATCATTTCCTCTCATCCATGCCCAGCCTGTCCACAAGGACTAATTCAAGCGTGTGCATCTATTAGCAATATTAGGGCTGGGGAACTGTAGTTACAGGTAAGTACCTTTCCCTTCTGAGCCTTCCAAAGACACACAGTCCATGCAGGCACCACTGGGAGTCTTGCTCCTATGTTGACCTGCAGACCTTAACTTACTGTTTTGTTTGCAAATATGTCTTCTTTTCGGAAAGTGCATTGCGTTATAAAATAAACTATGGCTGAAAAAGAAGAAAGCAAAGTTAAATGAATTAAATAGAAACAACTCTAAACAAGCATTTTTAAGTGAACGGCACTATTTGTAGATTACTGCTGTTTTCTGGGAGTGTTGGGACATTTATGGGTCAGTAATAATGGAAAAATTCAATTTCTGGAATAATCAAACACTGGTATTCTGCTGCCTTTTAACCCAAACGTTCCCAACGCGTATCCTTTAGGTGGAAAATCATTGAAAATAATGAAAGAATACCGTGTGGCATCAGTCTGTGTGAGGTTCTGAATTTACTGCGGCTTCGTCGGGCAGTGATGTGTGTTAATGATGGGGTGTGTGCTCTACCAATGCCAGTGCCTAGAAAATCTGGTAATTAGCCAAGACCTTGCAACCCCTCCCCCACCCTCCGCAAGCAGTTTGTGCCCATTGTTGATTTAATGAGCGGATCAGAGAAGCGCTGGCAGTAAGATGTACTGTCCAGCAGGGGCAGTACAGCTCTTGCCATGAACTTATATCCTGTATAGAGTGAATTCATTTTAGTTCGGATATTTTTAGTGATTTTTTTTCTATTAAAAAGGCAAGAACAAAGCAGTACGGAGAATCGTACTAGGAGATATTAACTTTCGTATGGTGAAACCTCTGGGAGTGAAGGGGTGTCCAGTGTAGGAAAACAAAAGTTCTATTCCCCATGCTACATTGCAAACAGCCACAACAGCCATTCCAGAATGTTGCCTTGATAGATGTCCTCTGCATGAGTTTGGAGACTTATTGACATCATTCTTCGGATGGCCCGTAAGGCCGTTTCTTAAATGGAACTGCAGTATCTGATCCAGTGGATATACCAAAGTATTCAATCCTAGAGGGATCAGAGTTTGTTCCAAAGGATCTGCCCCTGTATTGTAAGATAAACAGATCCGCTTGGAAATCCATGTCTGTGCAAATGCTCAGATTGGCTGAGATTGTGGAAAAGATAAGGATATGGTGGTTCGTGAAAGGTAAACACTGAACTGCTCACTAGGGCATTTGTTTTTGCAATCAACATGTCCTAAAATGTTTTTTTTATGTTGAGTGCTATATTGGGGGCACAACTCTTGAAAGTAGAATGTAGTAGCTGTCAATTTAATGCTATCTTGAACTCAACGTTGGTTATCACCCTGTAAGCTAGGGTTGTGTCCATCCATGCCCCCTCTCCAAGTCACAAGAAGAAATATGTAACTTTTTTTAGGTCGAGCCTAGCAGCAGCGCGCATGCGCTGCTCACTCTGCGAGGCATGCAGTAGTCGAGTATGCTGTGGAAGCCTCGCCTTCTCTCCGTCTATATTTTTGATTGGCTGGTGTCATTGTCCTTGGTAAATGCTGGCTTCTGATAGATAATGAGGCTTATTAGTCCCTCCTTGTTACCGCCCTGTCGCCATTTGTTACCTCCCATGAGGATTGGATCTTTTACTTGTGATGTTACATGGTCTCCTTCAAAAGTCTGTAAGCATTATTTTTTTTTTATTTGCAGCGTGGTACACTTTCACGGCTGCGCTTGTTTATTTAATTAATTTGCAACGCGCGTCGAAAGGGAGCGTTTCTACTCACTAATTTAACAAGCATTTGCAAAGCAATAGGTCTCGCATTTACATGAGTTTCAGCTGTTGACATTGCAAATAACAATTCCTTTTATTTTTTGTTTTTGTTTTTAAAACATAAATAAAAGGCGTTGTCATTTACAATGCCAATAGCTTAACCCCTTCCCTGCTCATGACGGAACCGTTCCGTCATGAGCCACGGTTGTCGTGTGCTCATGACGGAACGGTTCCGTCATGACAATCCTGCCGGCGGCCGCTCCGCCTGCGCGGCGCTGTTTCCCCGCCTGTGCGGGGCGACAACGCAAATGGGCGGAGTCATGACGGAACCGTTCCGTCATGAGCACAGCTCAACTGTGGCTCATGACGGAGCGGCTCCGTCATGAGCACAGGCCCGCCGCGCTGCCCCCCTGCCCCCCCCAGCGCTGCAGCGGAATGTCCGCAGCAGCGAAGGGGTTAAACTTGAGTAAATGTGAGTCCTATTGCATTGCAAATGCTTGTTTTAAACTACCTTCTATTGAGCATTGGATAACCCCTCTTCGAATCCCGCTCAGCTTGTTGGTCCTTAGGCGGAGCCGGCTCCTGCTATACACAACTACTTTAACCTTATTTGGGCGTATTTACATGCTTTACTAGATATCGATACGAATTTCAGATCTGAGAAGTCCTACATCCAGTATTTTAGCTCTCTAGGAAACTTTTATTTGTAATCTAGTTTTACTAGTTTTATTTCTTTTTTTGTACTTTTTCTGGGGCATTGTATGAATTGTATATTGCATGGAAAATGACAGTATGAAGTTGAGAAACCAATTAAACGAAAGCTAGCAGAAATGTATGCTTGTTCCCCATTTATTAATTGAAGTTGCATTACACCAAATTCAGTCACTAAAAATCTGACAACGGCTTTAGTTTAGTACTGTCAAATAAATTTCAGCGGAAGTTGATGGGTCAACTCTAGAAGGTGAGCTAGTGAGTGTCCAAATCAGAGATGCTGTCACCTGATAGTGACCACTCAACCTTGGTGCAAATTATTTATGACCCTCAGAAAATGTCTGAACTTGATATCTGAGTGACCCTCCCACCTCAGCCCCATTGAACTTAGCTAGTAGGGTCCGGCTGGAGCCCAGAGTAGTACAGTGGCATATCTACCAGTTGGTCGGTTGGCAATACATTACAGACCGTGCCAGTAGGGCCGCTCTGCTTGTGGCCAGTCATTCTGCTCGTGGCTGGCCTCTCTCGTCTATTCATGGCAAACCTGACCTTCCTTCCGAGCACCATTGGTATGTTTGGTGAGATAGGAAACTATATTAGTGAGATTAAGGCTGGCTACAGGGTTCAGTTTTGCTAATTTAATATTGGTGAACCAGAGTAATATCTGTTGATTTGATATGGGCCATATGTCATTTCCTGAGATACCGCTGTAAAGTCAAAGGTGATAAAAGTGATGATGAGGTATAGGTGAAGTTTTAAATGTTGCTGGCAAAATTCCCAAATTGTGCATCAATCCAAAATTTGCTAAATTTTTACAAATTGCACATTACGCAATTCCACATAACTACCCTTCCTCCCCCATTCCAGTGTGTAAACTTTGCACAAAAAAGTCTTTCATGGTACCAGCAGGAAAATATTTTGTGGATATGGGAGCGACATGTTGTGCTTGAACCAGTCACCTGCCGACATTTCATAACTTGTGTGCACTCAGGTAAAGTAATTTATGAGATACAGATAACCCGTGTCATTATTGAAGCACAATTTCACAATTTTTTCATGCAATTTCATTGAAGAAAAAAAAAAAAACAAGATTTTGCTCGCCCATAGTTGTGATGCCATTTCCTCTGACATTACTGCAATAACTACCATTTTTGGAAACCAACTTCTTTTTTTCCAGTTACATAGTTAGGGTACTGAGTCTAGAAATATTTTGCCACCCCTTTATCCTGTCAGCTCCATGTGAAGCTGCCCTGCAGAAGGCCTGCAGCCTTGCCAAATACCATGCTTCAGGGGTTAGACTAACACATTTCAGTGAAGTGGTCCGCATCACCGCACTGAAATGCGAAGTCACGCATATTAGCACCTGTGCCTATCAAGAGCTGTGGCCTGAACGCTGGCTGCTAATTATTATAATAACACTAAGTTGAGTAGTACAGGCAGGCAGCACGCAGTGCGCACTACTCGGCAGACTTTTCGGGGGTGGTTAAACTGCTTAATGCTGCAATGTAGCACTCTATTCTATCACCGCGCTGTGGCGCGGCATACATTTCACTGATGTCAAGTAGCGCCTGCCAATGGCTACTACCGAGACACTGAGTGTGAGTTCTGTCAGACTCACAGTTATAGGTTGAGTGGTTCATTGCGTAGCCCAGGCTGCCTCCCGTGGCGTGAGCGGGTGGCAGTTGAATTCAGAATAGTGGCTGCTGCCTGATGAGCTTGCAGCGCCGCGTTACTGAATACCGCGGCGAGACCGACTTGACCCAGCTGGCCCCACCGCAGCAGACACCACCCTGACTTACACTGCGGCGGCCAGAGTGGTGCCGGGGTCGGGAAGTGCCACACCCTGCACAGCGCTTCGTCCACCTCGCAGAGTACTCAGCCCCACCGGCGTTGCTTCAACCTGCCACAGAAGCCTCAAGTAGGAGTCCAAAAGTCTCTTGATGCACGGCGCTACCTCAGAGGACATACTAGTGCCCTTCCTGTCACAGCCTATCGAATCATCCCCTGCAGTGCCCTTATGAGAATCTGCATGGCGCCGCCTTGCCTGTTCATTTAGCTTTTCAGCAACTGACACCGCTCCACAGGTGTAGTGTCAGTGACACTGACATTTTCTGTGGCGACTGCGGGCAGATTTTTGGCTTTAAAACTCATGAGCCTCCTGCTTGAGTCAGGCGTGTTGGCGTCCTTGAAACCAAAGGCATTTCTACGTCATTGGATTCCGTAGGTCACTGCAGCCAAGTGAATCCCCACTGTGCGCATGTTTAGTGTCACAAAGGTAACTCGATCCCCAAATCGGATTTAGATTCATGGATGCCAACTGACACTCATTCTATTCACTTTCTGTAGCTTTTTCCTTATGACCTTCCTAAATTTATTGAACGCTGATTTACCCAATGAATGTACAAGTCACATATTAAAGAAGCAGACAAGACGCCCAATGAATGAGTGCCTGCCTGCCCTCTGTTACTGAGAACTGCAGTCACTCACAAGTCTGTCTTTGGTTAGTGCCCTTCCACTACTGGTGCTTTGTAGCAGCTTTAAGATCTTCTTAGAGTTTCTCCTTGCTCAAATGGGTGCAATTTCTGATAGTTATATGTTTCCCCCGTCTTCATTGCTTGATGTTGCTCACAAGAAAGTGTCATTCCTAGTCCTTGAAGTGTCACTCGTAATTACACTGAAATTATGAAAATGTCACACACAGCAATCCGAAACCTTGGCAGCTATGGCCCGGCTTAGGCCCGACACTTGTGATCCCGCGCTGCCGCCTCCGGGGCAGGGATGTGGTTTCTAGGAAGAGTGTCAGGCGCGCGGTGCTCGGCAGCGGCAAGGCGCTTGTTTACGCACGTTACTGGGTGAAAGGTCAGCGGGGGTGCTGCCGCGCAAGCACCAGTTCTAAATCGTGCTGATGCATACATACCAAAGACACCATTCAGGCTGGAGACTCCCGATTTCTGAAGAAAAAAATGGCTTTATTATTGCTGCCTCCTGCCTGAAATTGCCTCTGTTTCAATAGAAGTTAATGGGGGAAATACATTCTCGCAATGATTTTTTTTTTTATCTCCCACTTTATTCTTCTAAAATGTTGGGTTGCATGCTGGTGTGTGTGGGTTCGTAAAACATGTCCGTGTTTGAGGGAGACATGAAAACCTGCCCTGCGCTGTTCGCAGGCAGCCTCGAAGTGCCCAGCTTACAGCTGTTTTTTTTGACGGCTTCGATTTATATTGAACATGCAGAGCAGACAGCCTGCTAGTTAAAATATAGTAATAAAAGTTAAGGTCCCGTCTCCGGCTGGTTCTGTAAGCGAATGTTGTGCTGCAGCGATGCGGTCCGAGTTGTAAATTTGCCTACCTGAACGGTATGTCAGCCCCCCAGGACTCGAGTCTTCATAGCTACTGAACAGGACGCATGCCAAGGTCCTCGCCTTTCCTTCCGGTTCATTTAAGGTGCGTGCATTCTGGAGATGAAACAGTGCAGCGGAAACGGGGTCTGATTGGGACCACAATTCGGCCGGGCATTCCCAAAAAAGTGTCCCACATCCAATGGTTTGTCCCATTTGACTTAATTTTGTAGAGAAATGCTGGGTAAATTAAGAATTTTAAAGTTCCGAGCCAGTAACATTGCTGAAAAATATAATAAGTACTGCATTTTGGGCGGGCGAGGTGGAATAAAATGGCCCAAGGGCCACAAAATCTGTTCTGCCACCTGTCTGGTTATTTTACCAGCATAAGTAGTATTTTAATGTCCTGGCTGATATGAAAATGATGAAAATCACTCAAAGCAGGTATTTTTCCTTTGATCAATATGTACTTTAAACAGTAAATGGCAAAATCACTTTAAAATGTGTTCTAAAGCTGCGTTAATTGCCCATGAATGTTAGTTAAACCAAACAAAGGCAGAAAAGCCATGGTAAAAGGGAATTGGGGTGTTTTTATATAGAGCCCTCCGTGATTCTACATGTTCCAGGTTTTGCAGACCACATGAAGGTTGGTTATTTTTAAATTTAGCCTTAATTAGCGTGAACATGGCTTAAGGGCGTAGGGGCGGTTCACACGGGCACCATTACGCAAGATCAAATACCTTTTTATTTTAGGCACAGAGAGGTCGATTTTCCTGAATCACAGGGACGCCAGGACTCAAACCTTGTGCCCCATTTCAAAGTCGGCAGCTTTTACCCTCAATCAATCAATCATTTGTAAAGCGCACTACATACCCGCGAGGGTCTCAAGGCGCTGGGGGGGGGGGCGCTACCGATTGAACAGCCAGGTCTTAAGTATCCTCCTGAAGATCAGCAGGTCTTGGGCCTGTCGTAGGCTCAGTGGGAGGTTGTTCCATGTCTTGGCGGCGAGGTGGGAGAAGGATCTCCCGCCGGTGGTTGTTCTTCGGATGCGCAGGACGGTGGCGAGTCAGAGGTCGGCGGAGCGGAGCTGGCGGTTGGGGATGTAGATGGAGAGCCGTCTGTTGAGGTAGGCTGGGCCGGTCTTGTGGAGTGCTTTGTGTGCGTGGATGAGGAGCTTGAAGGATATCCTCTTGTTGACGGGGAGCCAGTGCAGGTTTCTCAAGTGGGGGGTGATGTGGCCGTGTCATGGTACGTCGAGGATCAGTCGTGCCGAGGCGTTTTGGATGCGTTGTAGTCGTTTGAGCTTGTTCGGGGCTCCCGCGTAGAGGGCGTTTCCGTAGTCGAGTCGTTGTGGAGTTGTTGTTGTTCTCAAGGTGAAAGTTCAGGTCTCCGAGGAGGATGTAGTCGGTGGATGTCAGGGCGTGCGTGCTGATGAAGTCGGCAATGGAGTCGCTGAACTGGGGATGGGTTCCGGGGGGTCGGTAGACGAGGGTGCCTCTGAGGGTGGAGTTAGGGTCTGTTTGTATCTGGAAGTGCATGTGTTCGGCGGTGCTGAGCGCATCGTCGGTGCTAGTCGAGACCCTGATGCTGTTTTTGTGGATGATGGCGATTCCTCCTCCGACTCCGTTGGTGCTGTCTCTGCGGGTGATCTTGTAGCCGTCTGGGATGGCTATGGTGATGTCGGGTGCGGAGGAGTCGTTCAGCCAGGTCTCTGTCAGGAAGGCGACGTCCAGGGATGTTGTGTTGAGCAGGTCCCAGAGCTCGACGGCGTGTTTGCGTGCGGAGCGGGTGTTCAGTAGTATGCATCGGAGGTGGTTGGAGTCTTTCTTGGCCGGTGGTTTGTCTGCTCTGAGGCTGGTGTGACTGCAGTTCTGGCAGGTGAAGGGACCGTGTGTGCGTTTCAGGGCGGCCTTGAAGCAGGTGTGGGTCCATCCGGAGTTGAGAGAGCGCAGTGCTGGCATCGTAGTGGGTGCGGGGGCCAGGGGTTCTCCTCTGGGCGCGCTCCAGGTGCGGACGGGCGCCAACGGGCTTGCCTTAGGTGCGCCTTCGACCGGCATGTATGGGTTGGTGGGAGGGAGGAGCAGCCGGGAGGCGGGGGCAGCGAATGGGCAGTGGGCAGTCAGGGGGGCGGGGCCGCAGGGGACGCAGCGGCGGGGGTGGTGAGGGACGATGAAGGGAACAGAAGGCAAAAGGGCACAAAAAACGAGGGAAAACGAGTGTCACAGAAGGCAAGAGGGCATAGAAATACAGGGAAAAACGAGTGTTACAGAAGGCAAAAAGAGCACAAATACAGGAAAAACGAGTGTCGGGGAAGGTAAACAGGGCACAAAAATACAGGGGCAGCTGAGAAACAGAAGGCAAAAATGAGCGGAGAGGCACGGGGGCAGCGAGTGGTACAGAAGGAAAAACCGGGCAGAGACACGGGGGCAGCGAGGGGTACAGAAGGAAAAACCGGGCAGAGACACGGGGCAGCTAGGGGAACAGAGGGAAGAAAACGGGCACGGATCATGAACAGGCAGCGGGGGAAGACAGAACAGCAGTCACAGACACAACAATGAAATACAGGCAATACAATAAAACAATAGAGTGCAAGATGAACAAACCTACGGCCTACCACTGGCCACCAGGGATGAGGCGCAGGTAGTAGCCTGCCGGTGGGGGAGGGCCTCAAACTTCCTCAGCGGCAGCTGGGGCAGGGACACACAGGCGGTGCTATGCAGAGGGGGAGCGACCTACCTGGTGGGGTCAAGGGTCGCTCTAGCACCACATCCTATGTTTTTTGTTTGTGAAAGATGGCGTCACAGCGAAGTCTACAGAAACAAGCACACCCCTTCATCCAAGGCCTGACAGACACTGGGCTTGAGGTGATCACACCTGGCTCCCAGCTAAGCCTCGTTTCATGTTCACCTACTCCTCAGCCCATCACAGTCTCAGTGCGAGAGCCAGGCATGGGAGGGGTCAGGAAGAGCACAAAGCTGTTGCTCTAACATCTAGAGGAGGCCGGCTGCAATAAAATCACCTGCACCCCACCTACCTGCCCCCACCCCCTCCTGTGAGGCCCCTGCATACTCCTAACCTCCCAGCCCAGCATGGCCTGAATGTCATGGCCAGGTGGGGGAGGGGTCCGGGGTAGGGCACAGCTTCTGGGCAGGCTGACATATATACCTTATAGTAGCCTGGCATGGGCAACAGTTAAATTTCATGGGGCTGGTTGACTGAGGCATTCTTCCCAATCCGACGTTGACGGGAAATGTTTGACAGGTTTTCCGAACGCCGGCGCTGTATTCAGAGCCTGCTTGTCAAAGCCAAAGATGGTGGCCAGCAAACCCTTGTAGCTAGGGTGACCAACTGGCTTGGGTGCAAATTCAGGATAGTGAGTGGAAAAATTTTGGTCAAAGGGTCAAAATTCAGGACAAAAGGTCAGAATTCAGGACAAAAAGTCGGGACAAAAGGTACATTTTACAGACTCAGAGGAGGTCGTGCAAGATTACATAAGTAAATAGACAACCAACACAGGCACAAGTCAAAATAAGTCTATATTAGTTTGAGAGAACCTTGCACTGCATCTGTTGTGTGCCTGAGTGAAACTTAAATACCTGTGTTTGCGTACTGGATGCACCTGGGTAACATGCCCCAAAATGAAACTTCCACCCACCCCCAGAGCTTGGCCCCTGGTGAGGTGACAGGAGCCCATAAACAAAAGCAGTTTGCCATGCCCTGGGCTCTGGCAGGAGGAGGCCCAGCAAATGCTGCCACTGGCCCATTATCATTCTGTATGTGATAATTAGGCCGACATACAGAATGATACTGGGCCATAGCAGCCTGTGCCAGGTGGGGGAGGGGCTGCTGCAGGCCACTGATCACAGCAGGAGCGCGAGCTGGCCCCTGCAGTGAGGGTACAGGACTCTCTGGCTGCTTGCAGGGGGCAGTTTGCGCTAAAGTCCGAAATTACGGACAAAAGGCGTCCGTGAAAGAATTCTTCACGGACAAGAGGCCCTAATTACAGGCAGTCCATGAAATTTACAGACGGTTGGTCACCCTACTTGTAGCAGTGATGCGGAACGCAAGCCCTGTGTTCCGTTGTTGGGCACAGCTCAAGGCGTGGTCCAACATCCATTGGGCGTTCCTTGCAATGGGCCAATGGGCTCCGCTCCCTCCTCATTTCCTGTCCTATCTCTTATTATTAACACATTTTCTCCTGACATTGCTAGCAGCATTGTTACTAACTGAAGACCAGCCAGCCCTTCTTAAACACGCGCTAGTGCACGTGTGCCTGCTGTCGTATTTTTTGCCAGACTTACCTTTCTTCAGCCCTGGCTGTCGGTGGCCAGATAGGCTTTAGAACAACCCCCTCTCCCCCGCACCCAGCCACTCTCCATACGAGGTGCTTCAGCCGTGTTCTTCCTGCCGCTGTGTGTCAATTAGTGAGGATGCACACCACTCTTTACTCACTGATACTCACTGATCCCACCTCTCCCTTCCGTGAAAGGGGCAGAGTTCAAACCAGGCCCCAGATACCTGTACTTGTCATCACTGTTGGTTTCAGCAGTGCGCGCTGCAGGCACTAACTCCCTCCCTCACCAGAAGGCCCAGTAACTTCATGTCACTCAGTCGCCATCTTACCTCTCTTGCTGCTCTCACTCTCAAGCATGTCTGAAACTGAAAAACATTTACCAACTGGCAGTGGCATAGCATGGGGGAGGCCACAGGGGCGGTTGCCCAGGGCGCGAAGTTCTTGGGGGCATTCTTAAGGGCGCAGGGCATTCTTAGGGACGCAAATTTAAAAAAGAAAAGTGGAAGGATACTTGCCTTGCCCCGGGCGCTGGCTACCCACGCGCTGGCAACCCACGCTACACCGCTGCGAGCCTCTGGTCAATCAGAGCAAAGCGCAAGTGCGCCGGTGATGAGAATGCTTTCAGGTGGGGTCGGGCCAAAATAAATCTTGTAGTGCCTCGTGCTTTGTCACAAACCTTTCGCAGCCCGCCTCCGCTTTCTTACACAGAGCTCGAGATGGGCACATTTTGGCAATTAGCAATGTGCACTGGATACAAGGGGGTTGTATTTCACGCTACTGAGTTTAATTAGTAGCTGGAACGTTCCGGTTTTTTAGCTCAATGTAGGAAAGCTGTGCAGGAAAGTGCTTCGTGTTACGCTTCTTCAGTGTGGCATTTTAAGAGAGATTTGCTGTAAAATAATACAAGCATTCAATTTTTATGCAGTTTTTCACTATTGGAGTAATATGTATCAAATACAATGATGCGTTTGTGAGAGCAACGGATGATCAAACACATGAGAAATAAGGATGATTGGGAGAGGGATCAGCCAGACTCAAAAGGAGAAAGAGTGGTGGAGGTCACAGGGAAGTAAGAAGGGCAATAAGAAGGCAAGAAAAACATTGGAAGGAGAGTAGGGCGAACTGATGGAAAAAGGAGTTGACTGAGAGAAGGTCCTGGAGTATGTCCCTGTGAAATGAAAGGGGATCGAAATCTGAAACGAATATGTGACGTTACAACGTGGTCGTTACACTGCGGTACGTTACATCGCAGGTATTACAACGCAAGTCGTTACAATGACTTGCGCTGGACTTAGGAATAGTATGATTTACTATTCCAACTCCAGCCTACGTAACAGTAGGGAAGGTGTTGGAATAGTACATCATACTTTAGTGTAGAGCGCCATCCAGCGCAAGTCGTTGTAACGACTTGAGTTGTAATGACCGCTATCTAAACGTACCACGGTGTAACGACCGCGTTGTAAAGGTAGTTCGCCATCTGAAACAGATACCTTCAGTATTCATGCACCTGCTTAGGATGATGAGGATACGGTAACGCATGCAAGGGTTCATGGAGCTCACTCCCTCGTACATGCCAGCGGACCCAATTCAGATGGGAGCAAAAAATGGCTTTTATATAAGTCAACAGAAAAATACAGTCCAACCTATACAACGCTCCGATTTCCAGTTCTAATGAAAATGTTGGGATGTATGCTATGCGTGTTCAAAACCATTAACGTGTTCTTCTTTACAGTTATCCCAAACCTCATCTTACTATTATGATCTCCCAATAAACACTTCCTAGACTCATCCATTGTCTAGCCCCCATTATCATTTTCAATCCAACTAATAGACTCACGTGTCCACCACTCAAATGAACTCACATTTTCACTACACTAATCCACCACTAATCCTTTTTAGGTTTCAGAGTAGCATGCTACTTGCTGGAAAACATTTCGAAGTCTCACCAGGGGTAGTAAACGCTATATAAATACAATTGCAATGCAATGCAATCTAAAATATTGGCTGCTGGTCTGAATATATGTGGTGATAGGCGACATCACTCTCAGCGGGCTCCCTTTTCCTTCCTTCGAGGAAACAGATGAAATGAAAAGTAGTGGCAGTGACGGTGTGGTGTTTCTCATTAATCTGGAGAGTTAAAGCTCTGCAGGGTTTACAGACAATGTACACTGATCTGGTAGAACAGCATGTGCGGGCTCCAAATGCAGGATAATTGAGTAATCAAGGCTCTGTCTCATTAGCGTCTCTCTCGGTAGCTAGCTGCCTTTCAAAACAGGCATCAGTACTTTATACATTTATCTGTTCATTCAATGACTTGGGCTTGCTTGCTCCTCTCGCCTGCTCCTTGTAGCTCCAGACAGGAGTTTACGCATCACCGCTTTCACATTTCATCACCCGCCACTGTCTGCTGGTTCAGGTATAACACCACAAACTTTTGGCTCCTACAGTACAGAAACCACAGTGCGTGGAGCTGTATCAATAAAAGTAGGATAAAGGGAACTGTGAAGGGTCTTCCAACTCTTCGGGACTCTAGTGTATGAGTGAAAGGTTTATGTAAAGTTAATATAGAAATTCTCCATTTATGGCCAACACCCCCGCCATGACTCTCCCCACCCTTTGCCCAGCAGATTGAATACAGGACCTGGGCTTAGCACCCTTGCCATTTGGGATGTTGGACCGCACCTTTGTCTGTGCCCAGCAGGCTCTGAGTACAGGGCTGGGCCTAGCACCACTTCTGCAAAGTTGCTGGTCCAAGTCTTTGGCTCTGCCCATCCTCTTCTGAATACAGTGCCTGTGCTCACCATCCCTACCACGGGGTATACGAAGCTTCGTCTTTGGCTGTGTCCCGCAGCCTTTGATTACCATGCATGGGCTCAGCACCCCACCTGCGTGGTATCCTGTGCCTGGCCTAAGGCCGTGCCCAGCAGACTCTGAATACAGGGCTAACCCTAAGCAACCCTGCCACGAGGGCCACAGGTCCTGGCCTTTGGCCATGAGAATTAGACAATGAGTATAGAACCCTTCTGACAGGCCCTGCACTTTGTGTAAAGGGCCTGTTTTTTAAAAATGTTTTGGATTATAATTGATTCACACAATCTTTAGGATAAGATGTTCGAATAATGTAGCAAGAGCATTCTCACCCCCATGAAGCAACTCGACCTGACATGCCAAGAAGGCTCTGCGTACCAGGTGCAGTCCTCCGCAGTGTCGCTCCACCGCCTCAGCCAGCAGCCCGAAAAATAAAACTATGCAGCTGAAAAATAAAACAATATTGTTTTATTTTTCGGCTGCTGGATGAGCCAGTGTGTGTGGGGATGGGTGGGGAGGGGGCGGAGTAATGTGCACTACTAACTGTGCATGTCTTTTTGGCCAGCTGTCATAGGCCGGCCAAACAGACATGCTCAGTTAGGGTTCTCCAACCTGGCTATATTGTGCAGCCAGGTTGGAGAAACAGCACAGACTCCCTGACCCGAGCGGAGCGTCAAAGCAGCCCACGCAGGCCGATCCTCAGACTGCTCTCATGCAGCATGAGAGCAGCGCAGGGATTTACGGGGAGTCTGTGCTGCTGTCGAGACCAGAAAGCAGAGAAGCTCCGAGGCGCGAGGTGGCAATAGCAGCACGAAGTACGTTTTTTATTCTTTTTTTTTCTCCCCCTCTATCATGCTCCCCCAACCGTCACCCCGCATGCCATCTCCACCTGCTCACCCCTGTCCATATGTATCGACCGCCACTGCTTGGTACCGTCTTTCATCCATGCCCTGTTACCAGTCACCATAATCTGGGTTTCAGCCATATCCCGAAAGCTGCCTTCAGCCTTTCCCTTGTGAACTACCTTGGCCCCAGATCCTACTGGTCACGGGATTTGGCTTTGATCATTTGCCCAGTTTCGTGACCCTCCTTTACCACATGGGCAATGCATATATTTTGAAACAATTTACTTTTCAAGACTAACATTTGGATTGCCAATTTGCAAATAATGCATCTCAATTTTCCGTTTTATTTCCAAAATGGGTGTCGTGTTATTCCCCTTGGCATTGGGGTTTTTGCCGTTGCCGTCCAGACATGCCCAGTAAGTATTTTTTGCAGCCTGTATTTACTGATTGGACCTTTGGATTCTTGATGCTGTGCGAGAGGTTGGCCAGGACTAAAGTTTCAAGCATCACCATCCCGAATGAACCAATTCTAGAGCCGCTTTGGAAGTTTGTGAAAATCAAGCTCCGCCCATATATCTGTACCTTTTTTCCCCCCAATGTTCCAAAAATTGCTCTACAAAAAGAAAAGTGCACAGTAGATTGCAGCCTCTGCCTCGTGCCACATTCAGCATAGTCCTGTCCAGCAGTTCTTTTTGGATATCTTTCTGAAAAACCCTCATGTGGGGTTTTGAATGAGAAACAAAACTTTCCATATTGTTTCCCCATTCTCACCTACTTGTTTAGGAACTCTTTAGTAGTAGTAGTAGTAGTAGATATTTATTAAGCGCATATTTCACCCTTAGGTCTCCTAGTGCTTAGGTCTCATAGCGCTTTAGAGTTCTCAAATGCTACACCATGCTTCCTTAAGCAAGTCTGTTGTAGGGCAGTGCACTGTTGTGAAGGATTTGTCTCTCAAACTTTTTTTAAACGTAGTAATTTTATTCACTTTGCAAAGTACGCAAGTTTTTTGAATTGTAAAAGCGAGAGAGAACCGAGGTAAGTGTGCATGTGGCAAAACTCTGCAAACTGCCCACTTTCAACAGAAGAATTCACTTTTTAGGTCTCGCCTGACCCAGCGCATGCGCTGGTCTGGCGAGACTTTTTGAGAGGGCTTCAAAAAGTGCTACCAGGCCAGCCTAGAGCTACAGTGCATGTGTGCGGGCGCGCGCGCCGCCTTGACTTTCACGGCCGCACGGCCACTTTGATGTTTGATCGCGATCACTTTCGCGGCCGTGCGGCCGCTTGGCATAGCCAATAGGTCTCGCTTTTGGGACCTTATAAGTATTTAGTTATGCAACTGTTGCATGGCTAAACACTTATAAGGTCCCAAAGGTGAGACCTATTGGCTATGCCAATGCTTGTTATAATTTTCTCTGCAACATCTTTTTGTGTGAGGAACTTCAGGAAATGAAGACTGCAAACCGCGAAGTTTACCAGAGTCGAGGCAAAGCTCAAAACTTCAGCCACCACCAGTTGTGAGTAGGGTGGATGTTTCATACATGCCAATAGACCTTAACCAGGCTTTACTTTAGCTGTCGCCCGCCTGAAATTGCCTCTGCTTCGGCACTAATCAGTTAGGAAAATCCATTCTCCCGATTTATTTTTCAAAGTCTCCCACTTACCTGTTCTAAACTGTTGGCATCAATGGTGTTTACTTTTGTAGATTGTTCAAGGGTAGGGATTTCACACACTGGTTCATGTATTGCTCACACTAGTATTATCTTCTTGCAAGATAAGTTATCCATTTTCATTCTTGATCTGTTGTCTCTAACTCTAGGTTTTGTGGTAGCTAGCTCTTTTGTTTGCTTTTTTTGGACAGAGTTTCTCTGGTTGTCCAAGAGGAGCTTTGGTGTCCAGAATGGAGATAATGGTGCATAGAGGGTTTAGAGAGAGGTCGGTGGCCTGGGTTCTCTTCTTGAACCTAGGTTTATGGTTTTGGTAACGGAGGGTGTACGGACCACTGCAGTCTGAGACAGCTGAGCACGAATGATTGACAGCACGCGCTTCCAGCTGAGAGTCCAACCCACATAGTGCAGACTTTGGAATTGTAGATTTTGCACCTTTATCAGATTTTAGAGACACAGCGCTATAATAGTTAAATTACGGTAATCGATCCCCTAAAATGGTAGGGGTAGCGGGAGTTGCATCTCGCATACTTTGTCTGCTGATCACATCAAATGTTTGAGCCCTTTCCTCTGCTCTTTCATAGGGAGCATATCCTCACATAAAGTAGTTTCCTTAAGTTCCAGGTACTACTGCGGCAAGGTGTGCGTTTTGAGACCCAAAAATATTTTTGCTTTAAGCCAGTGTTTGTTTCTAAGATAGTTCAAGGCCTAGCAGTTTCTCCAACAATTCAGTTTTGCAAAAACCATGACAAAACCAGCATCGACTTTGCTAATGCTGATTGATTTCTGACACTGGCGTCATAACTGGCACAGAGTTGCAAGAACAGGTGTGCACAGTTCACGTTATAATAGTTGTGAAAAATAACATTAAAATATGTGAAATAAAATGCCATTTAGCGCTATATTTTAGCTCAAAATGCAGCCTTGTGTAAATTTATGGTGCCAGAATTTATTTCACGCAAAAAAGCACAATTGCTGGGAACAGCCATGCGCCTTTTGGCTGTTTGCATTATTTGCTCGCTCTGTTTTTATGGTGATCAGCGGCATAATTACATGACTGGCGCAATCGTGTAGTTTCACGCAGCAAGCGTAATGCCAAGAGCCTAAATTACGTGAATTATGCAGGCATAACTTAAATTTTGCCCAAGCCTAGTGGCAAGGACAGGACTACTGATGCCAATGGGTAAGCAGGGAGTAAGGGCCGCTATCCCCACTTGACATCCATGGGATGAACGCTACCTTCCCTGAATGGCTTAGCTGCAAAACGAGACGCTTCTCAAAATATTAAGCTGCAAGTGCCACGCAAAACCTGCGTTACTCGACAGGATTGTAGCTATGTTATTAAGGAGACTGGTACCCTTTGGTGGTTTGAATAGGTAACCTTTCCTCTAGCCATCTGGATAGTTGACTTTTTCTGTTGCCGGATTTGCTCAGGTGCCCTTTAATGGGAATGCCTTAATAATGTAGGACAGAAGGACTTGCCCTATATAAAGGCTGGCTTCTGATGGGGCTTGCCACAGGTGTTGAATCTCTGTCCAATTACTGTCACTTCGAGAGTAACACAGTGTGTGATCGGGGCCCAGAGACTGCGCTGCAGGTCGTTTCAGATCCTTGGTGGTGCGGCAAAGCTGTTCGTTCAGGCATTTGCTGTTCTGCTCTGATAAATTGAAAGTACTTCCCCAACTATGGTCTTAAGCTCTCTAGTACAATTCTCATGATGGCTGACACATCTGCTCTTTTTGCTTTTTCTCACCTGCAGCTCTGGTGCTCTTTGCTGGCAATTAAATAGCTCTCACTTGCATGAGGTAAAGGACATTTGATGGCTGTGGCAGCCTTCAATGTTTAGAACTATTATTCCATCTCATATAAAATAAGAAAATATGGCCAAAAAAGGCGACATCTGGGGGGTGCGTTATTGGTTTGAGGCGGTGTGGCCTGAAAATTCAGTCTGAGCTGTTCCTATTGGAGCAGGACTAAGGGGCATTACAGATTCTCATAGCTTTAGTACATAGAGAATCACGATTTTATCAAAGCCAAGGAGGCTAGCAATATGTATCGACCATTTGTTTACCACCTCCAAACAACAACCATTTCAAAGTTTCAAGAAAAGAACACTGTGTGACTCCTAATCCAAACGGAACACTTCAGTCCATATAATGCAACCACATTCCAACGTGTCCCTCTTTTGGCGCTGCTCGCTGTTCAACCAACCCGCCCATCTTCTCTGCATGTCCAATATTGCTCATCGATTGTCTGCAAAATTAAAATAAAAAGTTCATAATACTCCAAATAAAATCCTCCTCCTACATCCAGAAAAATAAACAATTGTAACATTTTCTCATCTCAAAAATTCCCTATTGATATAAGCAACTACAAAGAAGTACGTATTCCTTCTCTTCCCTCCCTTGGGAGGGATAATGTTAGCCTCCTTTTCTTTAATAAAATCATGGTTATACACTAAAGCTTTGAAAATCTGCATTTTATGGCAAGACAGACGGCTAGCAGTATGCATGTTTAAAGCCTCTATAAGCAATACTTTAAACATGCTTCACAGGTTTAAAATTGGCAGAAGACTTCAGTGTTCGACCAATCTGTCGCTTTCATCAGCTCATCCAACCACGCTTCTGCTATAAAAACTTTCAAAGCCATTGACCCGCTCATGGATTGCGATGTAAATCTGTCCACATTCACTTCACATAACTGTCTTCACCCATCTAGCAACAGTAGCCACTGAAACAGCTGTATACTTCTTTGCATATGTGATCTACAGCTGATTCACCCCATCACTTGCTCTTCCATTCTTCACTCATACTCCCTCATGCAACTTACCACACAAAACTTAGCATAATCTTTAAATAACAGATACAAAATGAAATCTGACATGGTCTATGTTCTCCTCCATGTCTCAAATGACACTCCTTCCGGCTGGTAAAATCTCTGGGTAATGTGTAAAGCTTGAACATCAGAAGCTCTCCTAAAAGAAACGAAAGAAAACAAAGTCAACAATTTCTAAGACCGCTCTGTTAACGATAAATACCTATTACCTGGCCAAGACTCAGATAGCTTTACCACCAAATACATGTCCAACATACTGTTATCATATGATCTAGGTGGTCTCTTCAAATGAATCTCCTTTATCACCCTACATATTAAAGGGATTTTCCTAATTTATAAACCATTCAATGAAGATTGTCCTGCTGCGTTAGCTGACCTATAACAAACAGTTAACCGTTCGATACGAGAAACCCCTAGTAAACAATTCTTTCAAAACATCTACCTCATCAGCCTCCACAAGATCAAATTTCCTTTCCAGACACCAACACAACCAGGCCTTCCATGCATCCCTGTATCTCTTCCTAGTGCCCATGATTTATTAAGAAGCTCCGAAGCTTCTCCTGAAAGGCCTTTGAATTTTCCTGAATTCCTGTAAGTTTCCAAACTAGAAAACTGAGCATACCGACTCCACCAGAGCATATTCCTCTCCTTCTAAACCTTCTAACATCTCTCTGCAAGACTTTTAAAAAGGGTACTTCCACCTCCAACTTCATCCCTGATGGAAACCAGATCTGCGTTACCCAAAGGGGGTTACCAACACAATGTTGTACCTCTGCCTCCTCACCTGAACCAACACTCTCTGAATCATTACAATTGGAGGAAAAGCATAATCTTTCAGATTCAGCCAATTGAGTGAAAACATCCACTCCCATTGCTCATGATTCCGGACGCCAACTGAAATATTTCTCCTTCTGGAACGTCAAACGGGAAGCAAACACATCCACTTCTTTCAGGCCCATCTTTAAGTCGATCTTCTGAAAAAAAGTCTCTTCTCAACCTCCAGTTGCTAAAATCCCTCAACTTGTGTGAATTCCAATCCACCACTAAATTCTCCTTTACTGGAAGATATTGTAAGGTTACATGTATGTTGTACTCTTGACCAAATTCCCCAAACTCTCTTGCAATTTCTGACAATTTCTTTGATCTGCTGCCTCCTAGCTTGTTTATATAACTCACTGCGGTTATGTTGTCCATCCTAAATAACACAGAGCCCCCTTGTAAACAGGATTTGAAACTTCAAAGAGCAAGAAGGCCTGCTGTCAATTCTAATGAATTCATATGCTCCCAATTCATAAGTGCTTGCATTCTAACTTGACCACAAAATATGGAAAAGTACCGAAAACTGCGCGACCATTCATGCCTCCAGTTCTCCTACTACCAGGCTAATGCCTTCCGCACTTCCTGTGTCACTGCTACCTTGTGTCCATATCATAATCTCTTGACAAACCTGATACCTTTAATCGGTGTAAAGGTCTATTACGTAAGTGTGCCAGAAAAAAAAGCCCTAAAAAAGCCCTAATGGATGATGAAACCAGGCCAATAACTCGAGCTAGCTCCCTCAAAGTAATTTCCTTCTTCTTTCCCACATGACGTACCAGTCACTTTATTAACTTTATTTTTGTGCATTGCAACAGAAGTTGAACCCTCACTGTATCTATTGTAAATACCAAAAACTCCATTGTCTGTGCAAGAATAAAAAATGACTTCTGCTGATTGACAATGAAACCTAAACTTTCTAAAAGATCTTTTACCAAAAGCAGGTGGCTCTTCAACATTTTCATCTCTCGATTCAAAATCAGGATGGTGTCCAAATATATCATCATTCTCAATGGGGAGAGGAGTTGGCCTAACGGCTAGGGCGCTCAACCTCGAATCTGGGGAACTGTGTTCGAGTCTCTGCAATGACACTGAAAATCCTGTGATTCTGGGCAAATCACTTAATCTACCTGTGCCTAACAAAAATGAATGTGTCCTAATGTAACGCAACTGGTGCTATGTAAAGCGCTCTGATACCCGATTCGGGTCAAGTTCGCGCTATATAAAACTCTATAAAACAAAAATTAAAAAATCCTTGCTCCCGCAAATAACCTACTACTGACTTTAAAACCTTCATAACGCACCATGGAGCCGGAGACAGCCCAAACGGAAAACATTGGAATTGGTGCAATTGACCTTACCATCTGAACCGAAGAAACATTTGACTCTCCTTGTCTATTGGAACTGAACAATAAGCATCCTTCAGATCTAACTTTACCATCCAATCGAAGTCCTGCAGAATATCCTTCAACATATGTATCCCTTCCATCTTGACGTGGTGATATGATACAAAATGATTCAAAGACCTTAGGTCTCCATCCCATGTCCTTCTTTTCTACTAGAAACAAAGTACTCACAAACATTTTCGCCATTTTAGGAATATTTTCAATGTCCTAGTTGTCATCAGCTGTTGAATCTCCTCTGATACTATTTGCCCCCCTGCTCGTGATTGAAAACCCTCTCTCATGGTTCGGACTCTTGAAAAGATACCTCTTCGAACTCTATTGCATCACCTTCGACTGCTGCTAACACCCATTGATCCTGAGTTATTGTCTACCATTTCTGCGTGAAATGTCTTAGCCTGCCTTCCCCTTTTCCAAAGGTAGAACAAAAATAGTATTCATACTCACCTTGTGCCAATGATGTTTGATGACCTCTTCCTCTCGAGGCCCTACTTCTACCACCTCTGCTTCTCTGAGAAAAAAATATCTTCTAAACGGATGGCCTCTGTAGCTTCTGCTTCCTTGATTATACCGGGCTTTAAAGTATCCATGGCCGAAAGTGTGCCCCCTCCTCCTGGACCTACCATATAAATCGCTCGCTCCAAATACCTTTGTCATCGAATTTTTAGCTTTATCCAAAGCTGCAAAAGTCAATACATACTTCTCAATGGACTTTATCATCAATGCTCCAACTAACAGACCTTTTGCCTCTTCAAATTATTATTTTTTTGCTAAATCACCCATCTTAGGTGTGATGCGCATCCAAACAGCTTTTCTCCTTTCTGCAATTAGACCTGCACTTGCATTGAGGAGAAAATCTATAGCTCTCTGGCTCCAGCCTTTAGAAGCTCAATGGCAATATAATTTTCTTTCAAATAAGCCCACTCCTCTAGATCAAAAAATCGTGCCAACAGACCAAAGATCCAACAACTTGTCCACACATTGCTTCAGAGCCCGTTCTCAAACTTTCCTAGGATCTCTTCACATTTTAAACAAATAATTAATTAGGTCTGGGTCCAGATTTGGGGGTCAGCGTCTTTCTCCCTCACAACCGGTCTGGAGCATTCAGCTCCAATAACATTCCTTTCATCTCTCTCCAGTGGTCTTCCAGTGCTCTGCCTAATGTACTCAGACTTGCTTCAATGGCCACCAATCTGAACTTCTAGGATGTTTACGTCCTTGTGATCAAATACGGTTTGGCCTAAAGAATCCTTTACAGTCTTCTCATAAATTAATTTTGTCGTCCAAATGTCCAAATTAATGTCCAGAATAATTATCAGCATCTACATCAAATTCACATTCATGATCTTTTCCTCTAGAATTGGCACGAGTAAAAGCCCAATCTTTCGCAAGTGCCACCTGCCTCTCTTCTAAGACATTTCAGGTACCTCCCTTCTGTGAGCCGCTTTGGACTCCAAATCCATTACCTCCTTGTAGCTCTTCCACTGACAAATGCATTTTTTCCTTTTACACTTGCCTCCTGCACCTCTATTTGAAAAAAAACCTCATCGTCTAATAAAGACTAAAATATCTCATTCTTACTGATAATGGCCCTTTTTTTCCTACCATCTTTCAAAACTGATTTTACTGTTTCGTTAATGGTCTCTTTTAATGCTTTCCTGACAATCTCTTACTTTGTCCTTTCCATTGCACTCATTATCCTCCACTATTCTGTCAAAAGTGAATAATCAAATATGTTTGCCTTAAAACCTAAGAAACCTCACTCTAGCCCCCAGCTCTACTCGCTGTCCTCACAAATTCCCTCAAATGTAAACTTCACCCATTAAATGCTCAAATACTGTCAGAGGATACGTCATAAGCATGAGGTCAAATTCCATTAAAAAAAAATACCTGCAACGCGGTGTGTGCCAAAACAAAGATGGCCGCCCACTGTTTTCAGACAGCTGAAGGCTGCAAGGACAACTTTGCCCTTACTGAAATGCCTAAGTTTGAGAGCTCGACTTGCGTAAATGTGAAGGCCGAATTCCTCTTGAAAGACCTGCTACGCGGAGTGTGTGCAAAACAAAGATGGCTGCCCGCAGTCAATATATGTTTGAAGTATATAAGGGCAACTTTGCCTTCGAACGCACGAGCTGGAGAGCTCGAGAAGCAGTTCGATAACCGGCTACGAAGAAGGTTACCAGCAACCTTTAAACTGGTAACTTTCTAAAATATATATTTTTTTTAGCTTATAACTTTACTTGAGTTTGAATATACATTTTAAACTTTACTTACTCATCTGAAATAGATGTTAATCGACCTTTCTAATTAATGGGGAAAAAGCTGAACCATTATTTTAAATACATAATAACTATACACCCATCCATCCTAACCCTAGAAAAATGTCACTTACCCCAATCCATAAATTGGATTGAACTAGAACTCTCCATAACTCTCAAAGATAAAAAGAAATAGCCCAAATCACCAGCATGTACTTATCTGCTCAGAAGCAGCAAACAAAAAAGGGAGATGTTGAAATGTTGTTGTTTATATGGACTGAAATGTTCTGTTTGGTTTATGAGTCATACAGTGCTCTTTTCTTAGGACTTTGAAATGTTTGCTGAGTAGAGGTGGTAAATAAAAGGTTAATGCATAATGCTAGCCTCCTGTCTTGCCATAAAATATTCATGTGGTTGGTTCCTTTCTGTTGTGTCGTGGCCAGATAAAAATGATGGACTGAAATGCAGCCCAGAGTGGCTGAGATTAAGCATTCCACACATCACTTCCTTTGTTTTTATCATGAATATGTAATTGCAAGTAAGGGGCCTTATTGAATGCAATTTGGGATTTGAAGTTGGTCGAGTACCTGGAGATGGAGCGATAGTCATCCTTTCTTGACAGCATGGTGAAGGGAGCACGCGTCTCTGTTCAGCTAACCCGTCGCCAAAGTGCACATAACTGGCTGCTCGCTTGTTTGCAGCTCAGCTTCCTATGTTTGGAGTTTATTTGTAGAGTGCACAAACCTATGGGTATCTAAGCATTGGTTTCACCAGGACATTGAGTCTCTCTGGTAATAGTGATTGTGTGTAATCTTTTATGCGCGTCGCCAATTCACACTCATGAAAGATGCATTTTTAAGATTGTTTTTTTGGGGGGGGAGGGGCGGGGAGTTGGCAAACTTGCATTCTGGTTATAAGGTGAAGTTTATCTCCTCTAGAACTGACTGACTGCTGACCAGACCACACAAGAATCAAGTGAAATTCTTAGTGGGCAGGGTACCAGGTAGCTGCTTTCAAGGGTGGCGATAAGGGGCTGCCTGCAAAGGTGGATTTTAGTGATGGAGTGCAGTGGCACAGCATTCTTTTGGGCATATTCTTAATTTTCTGTTGTGCGGAATGATGCTTTTTGCTGTTTTATTAGTTGCTGACGTTTTAATACTTTATGGGAATCATGATAATTGCGCTGTCAAATCATTTGTTAACTACCATGTAACATAAAAAGAAATCTTGGATGACTGACCTATCTTAAAAAGGATCTCTTTTATGATTTAAGTCCTTCTGCCCTACTGCCTATAAAGAATTTGCTGCCATCTGGTGTCTCCTTACATGTTGTCCCTCCCATGCTGAATTGAGAAGGTTTGTCTCTGCTAGACATGTTTGTGGTTACCGAATGAGTCTGCCCCAGCCAGGTTTATTTGACTTTGATCTCAGACTTTCACTTACCATGAACCATTGTAATTTTTTTATGATTGGGGCTGCATTGAACAAGTTAGGGTTGCCTTTTGCTTATCATCTTCACAGATGCATCTACTTATAAGTTGATAAGTGCGCTCAGCAGGAGTCGTCAGAGAGGCAAAAACTAAACTCAAATGTGTCTTTGAAAGATTCTGATACTTTAGAAGGCTCTGAGTCTTTCTGATTGGCAGGAAAGCAGACTTGATTTGATTTGATTTGATTTGTAGATTTGTAAAGCACAACGTATGCCCGGGGGCGTCTTGGCGCTGGAGTAGGTAGGAATAATGGGCTATGGCGTTTCAGTTGACAAATAGCCAGGTTTTCAATAGCTTTCTGAATGACATAAGTGATGTGCTGTTTTTTATTTGGGTTGGTAGACTATTCCATGTTTTTGCTGTTCCCAGCATGAACCTTCTACCCCCCCAACGGGCCTGCTTGAACCTGGGGATTGACAATAATTGCTGGTGATTTGACCTTAAATTTCTGGTTGATGTATATCTTTGAAGATGTGTTCTTATGTACAACGGTCCTCTGCCCTGCAGAGCCTTATATGCTAGGCATTGTGACTTGAATTTTATTCTTTTTTAGACTGGAAGCCAGTGGAGGTCCCTCAGCCTATGGGAGACTGGTTCGTATTTGGTTATATCTAAAATTAGTCTTGCTGCTGCGTTCTGCATTCGCTGAAGCTTCAGAAGGAGTTGAGATTGTAGCCCTACATATAGCGCATTGCCGTAATCCAATCTCGAGAGGGCCAATGCTGTGACCAATGTCTTCAATGAATCTTTAGGGATGAAAGAACTTATTTTCTTGATCATTTTCAGGATGCCCCAAAAGGTGGAGGCAAGTTTATTGATCTGGAATTTAAATGTCAGTCTTTCATCGAAGATAACTCCCAGATTTCGGACCTTTGGGACTGGGATAGGGCATTCACCCATGTCATCTGGCCACCATCTTGGGGACCAGAAGGTGGTGTTTGTTCCTAAAAGTAGTACCTCGGTTTTTTCGCCGTTTAGTTAAAGACAGCTTTTCTGCATCCAGGTGTTTATCAGGGACATACAGGCATTGAATTGGTCTGCTGTATCCTCGATGTTATTTGAGATTGATACAACCACCTGGGTGTCGTCGGCGTATGATATCACCGAGAAGCCACATTGCCTGATAATTGCTGCCAGAGGGGCCACATATATGTTAAACAGCGTGGGGCTCAAAGATGAACCCTGTGGCACCCCCCCATGGCAGTGCGAAGGATTTGGTTGCTGATCCATCTGCTTCTATTACAAATGATCTATCTGCTAGATAAGATGACACTAAGGTGATGGCAGTGTCTTGAAGTCCGATCTCAGCTAATCTACCAATCAGAATCTTATGATTAACAGTGTCGAAGGCCGCCGAAAGATCCAACAAGATCAAGGCGGCCTTCTTTCCTGCATCTAATGTACTTCTGAGCTCCTCTACTGCCATTATTAGTACAGTCTCTGTCCCGTGGTCTTCTCGGAAACCATATTGTGAGTGGTCCAAGAGGTTTCCCGCGGTGATATATGATGTTATCTGCGTATTAAGTAGCTTCTCCAGCACCTTAGAGGGAAACGGAATCCTGGAGATGGGCCTATAGCTACTAGGTTCATTAGGATCAAGGTTCGCTTTTTTCAGTAGTGGTCGGACTGAGGCTGACTTCCATGCCATAGGAAAAATACCAGATTGTATTATATCTGAGAATAATGTTTTGAGTTGTTCGCTGAGCATTTCTGGAAAAAAATGGAACACCTTGGGTGGACAAGGGTCAGACGGTGCCCCTGACTTGGTAGTCTTGACGACTTGGGTTACTTGTTCCATCGTCGGTCCAGAGAAGGTGAAAAGCTAGTCTGATGCCTCTAATCCTGGCCTGGGTCCTTCATGTGGAGGGGTGTAATTGTCCGGGTATGTTCTGTATACAGTCTCGACTTTGTTTACAAAGAATTGACCTATGGTATTACAGAAATCTGGGCTGAACTTTTTCCGAGCATTCATTGGGAGATTTGCCAGTTTTTTTACTGTATCAAATAGTTCTCTACTGGTGTTTTTAGCTTTCTGAATTTTCTGTGTAAAATATTTACTCTTTTCCTCGACGATCATTTTCTTATATTCTGACAAAGTATATGAATATTCGATCTTTCTTGTCTGGTCGTAATTAGCTCTCCACTTTCTTTCAGCCCTTCTACATTCTTTCTTTTTCATTCTTAGCTTTTCTGAGAACCAAGGTTCAGAAGGTTTAGTTCTTTTTGGTATGAAGTTCTTTTTAGGGGCTGTCATATCTAATGCTGTCTTTATCCAAGTGGAAATTTTTTTAACCCCAGAGTTGGCATCTGAATTTAGAGTTGGCTTTGAGGCAGTTAATTGGGCATGTAATTCAGGTATGTTTATTTTATCCCAATCCTGGTATATGACTGGGGTATTGTTATTACTTAATGGTGTTTTATGCCCATTATTCTGTACCGTGAATATTATTGCTTTGTGATCGGACCAAGGAACAGGGATAATTTACGAGATTCTTAACCCCGAATTGGAAGTAAAAATCCCATCCAGTGTGTGTCCTGCGACATGTGTTGCTTGTCTAACTTACTGTTCTAGGGAGAAACTTGCCATGGTCTCAGTGACTGTGACAATATTTTGATCCTTTTCTTTTTCAAGATGATAATTGAAGTCTCCCAGTACTGTGAAATCTGGGTAATTTATACTGGACTCCAAAAAGGGGCTGATGATGTCAATTAGAGGGGTCCGTGCTTTCGTTGGACGATATATAAGGAGTCCTTTAAGTGTATCATTGTTGTTTATCGATATTTGGAATGCTAATGTTTCACAGTCCGGTGTGCTGCCCATTGAGCATCCTACTACTCTGGTTTCTTCTCTGGAGATAAAAGCTAATCCTCCTCCCCTCTTGTGTGTTCGGTCAGCCCTGGTAATGACGTAGACTGCAGGGAGTGCTAATATTAGTTCTGGGTCTGACATTTTTTCTGCCCAAGTTTCCGTTATAAACACTAAATCTAGTTTGTTTGTTTTAATCATTTCTGCAATTTCAATGTTATGTTTTATCCGTGAGCGTGCATTGATTAGCACTGCTTTGGTCTCTCTAACATTAGTGGATTTTAGCTGTATCATTTGTGCCTTTACTTTCAAGTAGCTCGGTTGGAGCCCACATAGTTTGCACCTATTTGGCTCCTCCAGAAAATCGTAGCGTAACCCACAGTTTGTTGTGCTCATAGTGTTCAGCTTCCATAGCTCCTCATGTGTATAAGTCACAGTGTTTGGTGCTAATGGTCGAGACTGACATCATTAGAATGGGGATCTTTAACAATGTTGGCACTGGACCCAGATCCACATCTCTTATGATTCGTCATTTGTTATCGTTATCTGTTCTTCTCCACCAATAGTGGTCCTGATTTTTCTAAGCTGATGGCAACAAATAGAGCTCTGTGCCATATTCATGGATTGATAACCACATGCAGTTATTGTTGGTGTTTGGGTTTTTAGTTTTTGTTGTTGTTGTGAATAGTTGTGTTACCATTGTTATTTATCGAGCTCCTGGGGTATCCCGGCACCAGTGGCATAACAAAAGCCTCCACAGTCCCTGGAGTGGGGCGGGGGCGAGCTCCGGGGTCCCCCTCTGGCACTGGCAGGTCCCTGGCCTGAGAGCTCCGGACTGGGTCAGCAGCTGGGGGGCCCTGGCATGTACTTTGCAGGGGAACCCCCTCAAGTTTCGTTCCACCACTGCCTGGTACTTGACGGTAGGTCCCATAGGACAAACTACTACGATCAGAAATCATAGCCCCCCGAAGTCTGGGGAGCAAGTAACAAGCCATGTGTTAATGATAGTTCTACATTTACAATTTTTAACTCTTTCGTCAAACACAGTAAATTCAAACACATCCTTTGGAAATTAGCACATCTTCTCTTGTACTTTGAGACCATTGTCAGGACTATTTCTGTTTCCACTGCACAGTGTCACAGGGGTGCCCAGGCTATGAAACGGTCCTGGTCTATTGGGCGGGGACTCTGTTTGTGAATAAAGCTTGAAAGTGAAGGCTCTGTAGCGGTGAGGGTGAACCCCGTGTTACTTATTGATAGATACACATTTATACCTTTGGGGTACCCAGGGTTCAGTTCTCGAAGTTGAGGGCGAGAAGCGTCTGGGACCTGGCAGGCCCTTACTTTAGAAGCAAAAGGAACTGGACGATAATAGAGTCATGCTGTTGAGAGCACTAAGAGTTGGGAGGAAGGCTCTTTGAAAGAGGTAGTGTGACCTATCACTAATTATCAGACGCTAGATTTTGCAAGATGTTTGCCAGCGTAATAAAATAAACTATTCAGAGTAATCGCATGTAAATTATTCCCCTATGTAGCAAACAAATCCCTTTGTGGAAGTGTCTTCGACAATGCTTTATATTGTTGTAGCTGCTACTAGTAGGTTACATTTCTGCCTTTGGGTTGTAAACTGATTTCATTTATAAAAACAAGTAAGAGCTGAGACCCAGAGCCCTTTTTAGGAGTTAATGCTGGGTTGGCTGAATACCAAGGGTATCAAGTCTTCGGTTCATGTCACTTTCATCCACCACCCTGCACTTCTGGTCTTTGTCTCACCATTGCAGATTCTTTCTCATCCCTCCTTCCACCTTTTGTTGCTGTTTTTACCATCTTTCTCTTCAATCTTCTTTCTCCATTTTCTGCCTTTTAAAGTTTGATGATGTAAATAAGTCCGGGTCCCCAGAGATGCAACCCAGTGGCTAATACCTGCGACCACAGTGTCCCCTCTTCCTTGTAAAGATCTTTTGGTCTTGTTGAGGTATTTCCAAGAAGGGCATCTTTTGCACTGGATGCAATAGACAAGGTTTCCTGCAATAAGGACCAACGTTAGAGAAGATTTGGATTGGGCTGGTAAGTCAGTCCAATGGCTACGTGTGTGGGGAACGCTATGGGGACCGCTTATCAGTTGTCCGCAAATATAAGTGGTAATTTTGCCGCTTTTTAATGTGACGTGACCAAAAGATGCCTCAGGATGTAGTCTGGCGCCTGCCGGTTGCCAGGGAGATACCGGAGATAGAGATCTACATAATACATTGATGGGTCAAGTTGTGAAGACTGTACATGAAATTCATGATTGATGTAAGTGCCCTCAAAAAGCAAAACCACTGACGGGGACCTAGCGCTGCCAGAAGAACATAGTAGGTACACGCGACCGCCTGATTAGGAAGAGGAGGAATGGAACTTGAACTGCCAGAGGCACTCCTCAATCACAGGAAAGCGTTAAGTTCCCACCTTAGACTTCTTTTCTTGCGTGTTATTACAAAATTATACTTGTGAGACTCAGTAAATTCCCAGCAAATTTGCAGCGGCTTCTGATGGTGCAGAGTGAACCAGGCCAGTGCACATCTTAGATTTCAGTGCTGAATGAGAACTAGTCTTCGAACAGGTAAAAGATCTTGAATTAAGTGAGTCTGTCGTAAGAGAAACAACACCAGGTAGCAGGCCACCAAACTATGATAAACTAGTGATGGTTAAACATATTTGGTGGGTTTCAGTCTTTGACTGACCGTTATGTTTGTAGTGACACTGGCTTTGGAGAGGTCTTATCTTGAGCAATTTATTGGAATCACTATGTGGCTTGATTTTGGGATGAAAGGGTTTCAAGGCACGCCTTCCTGTTATGCTGGGCGATCAGTTAGAGGTAAGTGCAGGTAGCTAGTGTTGCCCGTGTGCTGCTGCTTGAAAGCCCTGTCTGCCTCTGTGCAACCTCCGATAAGGCGGCGATATTTATAGTAAGCAGCAACATAGCGGAGCAGTCACTGTCGCCATTAATACTGAATGGCCCGAAAATGACCCGTCTCAGCTGCCACGTATTGCCTTTAGAAAGAGGATGGAGTGAAAAATAGCGTTTGGGGCACTAGTGATCCACAACTCAAGGCCGCTACACTTCAGGACTAGAGCAGAAAGTACAAGTTGCAGGTAATTGAGCATTTGCAAAAAGGTTAATTGAACTTTCATATTGTGAGGTTAGCGGGACGTGTGCAAACAGCTTGGCACCTGCAAAAGCCTGAGAGCCAGCTAACTCCTGGGCATCGAGCAGATTGGCACACTGTTTTTTCACTGTTCCCGCTACTCTGATTTGTCAAGTGCCCACTAGGTCCTTGGGCTCTGAGTTGGCTGACATGTCAATTTCTTTAAGTTCTCTCAGTTTCCTCTTGAGGTGATTTCTGTGCAAATGCCTGCATCTGCAAAGCAGGGGATAGGATTGGCAAATCTCAAACGTCTGTAAACAGTGCTTTCCCTCTCCTCCAACACATTGCATGTTCGGTTCCTTGTCTGCAAAAATTAGACGTCATAGAAAAAGGGTGCACATAAAATGTGTGTCCCTTAGGATGCAGCCATTGACTACCTCAACAGAGTGTTTACCAGGTGTGGAGGGGATGCGTTGTGGTGGCAAACTCCTGCTTCCACACTTGACCAAAACAATTTGTGCCATTCTGGACAATTGAACTTGAACACCCCGTGCTGCGCATAAAACTAACTGTTTAATGAAAGTGTAAAAATCAGTTTTACAACTGAGCTCTGACCCATTTGCATGGTCCCATTTGCTTCCTACGCATTCCTTTCGTTTCCTAGCAAAGAAATCATCTTAGTCTCTACTAAGAATAAAATTCCTGTTGCATCCTGAAACTGATTCTAATGTCATGTTTCTCGTCATTGGTTGGCTTTGTCACTTGCATGCTTATTATTCATTGGTTACTTACTCTTTTTGTGTTTTTCCTACACTTGGGGGATAGCTTCTTTACCATTTTTGTACTGGCTGACTTGTATCATTCCCCTGGTCACTTTTAAGGAACTACTTTTTTTGTTTGTTATGCACTTAAAACAGGTTCTCTACCCTTGATGCTTCCCCCTCACCAAATCCCCCCGTGCTTTGTTCCTTCCTTGATGTGCTGCTTTCCCCCACAACTATTTATCAGTTCTCCTACTATCTGGCTTTATTTTAATTTTATTTCCCCCTCCTGGCTTTGTGATTCATCCCTACACCTACAGAATGATG
The DNA here is from genome assembly GCF_964204655.1 of Triturus cristatus. NCBI lineage: Eukaryota > Metazoa > Chordata > Amphibia > Caudata > Salamandridae > Triturus > Triturus cristatus. The sequence goes on from NC_140594.1 coordinate 140,501,847, forward strand.
CTGGTCCAGTAGTGTCATGACGCTTGGGTGGTATGCATACGTGGCTTCCTGTCACTTTTTTTTCCTTCGCCAAAAAGGATTCTACTTTTTACTGATGCTGTACAGCATCGCAAAAAAGCATTGGTAAAGCCAATAGGTCCCAAAGGCGTGACACCTATTGACTTTGCCGGTGCTTGTTTTCAATCAGTTGGTTTTCCCTTGTGTTTTTTTTTATACGCAGCCTAATGTCCAAAAACCAATATGCTGCAACTGGATGCAGTCGAATCCACTTCTAACTGGTGAACTGGAATTACTTTTAATAGCTGGGTTGCAAACTTTTCTACTCGTGTTTCCATAGTTTTTGTATATTACTTCCCTGGAGGGCATGCTCCTAAAATATTTGAAAATTGTATTTTCCCATGAATTAATTTTTGGAAACCGTTCTTGTAACGATTGCTGTGTGGTAACGTAAACGGTACCAAAAGGCAAATGTATTTCCTTTTATTTATTTCTTCACTTTCTTTAATGTTTAAGTTTTATATAATGAGAACAAGGCCATGAGGGCTTCCTGTGCCTTGTACAGAACAAAAAGAACACCAGGTACCAAGAATCAAAAAGAAAAAAAAATGCAAAAGGAATGCAGATAAAAATCGCAATGAAAAATGCAGTCTAAGAGAACCTAAAGAATGAAATAAAATTGGGGGAGGAAAGGTAAATTAATACAGAGCGCCAAGAAAGAGGAAGAAAACGTCAGGTGCTGAAACTAGCATAAAAGCGTAACAGAAATTGACAGGCGGCGAGAGAATGAGCCGGCAACTTCAGCTCCTCACGGGGACAGATGCAGCGCCTAGCATGCGCACTTCCTGTGCGCACAGGAAGCCTCGTTAGAGGCGGCTGACCTGCTCTGCCCTCGGAAGGGGGCGCGTTTCCCTGCCGGGATCGCCTCGCGCATGAACCTGCCTCCTGGAATTAGCAGCGCACCTGTTCCTTGACCCGTGCTCCAAAGCCCTTCCCAGTGAATCTGGAAGTCGGGGGATGGGGGATAAGCTGCGGAAATTAGCTAATTAGTGCTTTGAGGGGAGGCTGGGTGCAAACCAGGCATATTTCGATGCCAAATGGCGGCTTAAAACCCCAGCGCTGGGGTAAACAGACGCTGAAGCAGCGGAATGTACAGTAAAATTAATTGGAAGCGCAGCATCGGTCTCCCCGCTCCTGTAACCTCGTCACCCACCCCCCTCGCTAGCCGGGCACCATGCCGAGCTGGAAAACTGTGTTCTCTCTCGAAGAAGGAGGGTGCGGATTTGCAGAGCTGCGAAATGTTCTCTTTTTTTCTCATGTTTGGTGATCACAATGCAGTCGCTGGTAGTGTGAGATTTGGAGGGCTCCGTAGCCTTGTTACTTCCACCCAGTGTGATCTGTGCACCTCCACATTGGTATTTGCCAAGTGGGAGCTTGGAATATGGCATCGAGCAGTGATAGGATGTGTGAAGTGTGCAGAGACGCACACCAACAGTTTGAGCTTAATTCCAGCGGAAAGGCAGAGAGGGTGGCTCGTATTTTGCTGTGCCAGTGACCTCGAAGATGCAAACCTCCTTGATTGTCGGTGAGGGGCTGAGTGTGGATTTTTGGCTCGCTTCTGATGTGCCGGAGTGATGGCGCTCTGCTCTTCTTGGCTTCTGGCCTGACTGTGGCTGGTTCTTGTTTTGCTTTGACAGCCAGAAATGCTTGTTTTTTCGACCTGGTCTGGTGGCACGCCTTTTCTTGCTGCTTTGTTGGTGATGCAGCTGGTTTGTCGGGATGGAGGGGCAGGTCATAGTGGGACTGATGTGGTAATGTTTGTCCAGGCGGCGTGTGGGACACTCTTCAGAAGGTTTATTGTGGAGATTAGGATGGCCGAGCGAGTTGCTTCATCCAGGCGGGAGAGGACCGCTTCTTAATCAATAGTTATTCAGGTCTGCTTTGGAGAGGTAGATTTTTCAGCACCAAATGAGGCCTTTCCAGACATTGACTGGACCACATGAGGGGAAAGCCACAAATTGTCGCTGGGATAGCATGTCGTGAAGTCCAATTATTTAATAAAATTAAGATTCTATAAAAATCATTACTGAACTAAAATCATTCATTAGGTATTCCTGGTATCCCAAGAGAGTGCCAGAACCACTCTAGGGGCAACGTGAAGACAAAACATCCTAGTATGCAGGAGTAATATTGTCCAGTTGGTCCATCACAAACTCCTATACAGGATTCCATCGGCAGCCAGCATCTTTAGCACCTGCCGCGGCCTCGGGTGCTTGCGTTGTTGTGTGGGTGTAGGATGCAAGTGTCCCTTTCGATGGTGGTAACTGTGGCTTGAGTGAAATCAATTGCGTGCTCCAGTTCAGGAACAGCGTGGTAGAGTTGGTGATTTAACAATCTCCTCTTCGGTCGAAGACACTAATTCTCTGTGACTCGCTTGGAGACTGGCATTTCTGCGACTGTATTGTTAATGGCACTCACAGCCTCAATTTGTCACTTGTGTGTGCTAACTCATTGAGGTAGATTATCTCGCCGCAAAGAGTCACGGAGCTGTGGGTCATTCATTACTTGTTGTTTGTGTGCCAATGGTTCCCTTCAGTGGTCAGGGTGCCCCAAGGCAGGTACCCAGAGCGAGGGCCTTCCACACGGTCAGTACTTTTAGTCACCCCGCCTCCCTTTTGAAGGGACACAGTGGGGAGGTGGGACCTTCCTTACTCACTCCAGGGTGTGTGCACCATGCTCCTGTACTCCTTTTAAGGGGTCTAGGTGAGAAAAGACACCCCAAGGGCCTTTCTATTCATGCACATAATTTGCACAGGCTAAAAAGATGTCGTGATTGACATATGGCCATGCGCATCAGTGACTGTTGTCAGTGCATTGGTGCCAACCTTGTAGCCATACAATACCCATTAAAAAAAGAACCTCAAAACCGCTGTGGCCGCCACTGACCAACACGTGTGCAGGAGAGTAGACATTGCCTCAACATCTGTTGAGTGCCCATGATGATTTTGTTTCTAAGGATCATGGGCATTTTAGGCCTAGGCAAATTAGTTTCCCCACAAGTTACAACAAAATAATCCGAATGTCCTGTCCAAAACAGGGAAATGGCAAAGCACAGGCACGGAGGGCCGCAAGCTAGCACCAGGAACCGGACAGTGGGACGATTATAGGGCAAGTGTGATGGTGCTTGGGAAGAAACTAAAAACTGCAAGGAATAAGAACAGCATAGGCCTGGTCACATAGGCACTCATGTTAAACACGTTTTTTGGGAAGTTGGAACTGAGAATTAAATGGAAACAAAAGAGTCAAATCCGGCTCACTGTCGAACAGGCTTTATTCTAGGAGTTTAATGACAGTTTCTGCTTACAGAAAAGTATATACCCAAGCCATCTCTGCAGTGACACATCCGCGGTCCAGGACCATTCGGCAGAGAAGAAGCTCACAGAATGTTGTGCTGAGGCCAGGACATGGGATCTAGACTGATGGAGACTCAGACACACAAAGGCTGTACATAAAGTATCAAAAGGCAGAGCTACTGAGCAAGGGAATGCAAACACAGATAATGTAGATGCAAGTATAGGGCTGGCAGGCAAAGCTGTAGCTCACACATAGCAGTGCTGGCCAGTCACCAGAGAAGAGAACAAGAGAACTGCCATGGACAACTTTCAGTAATACACACAGGACTTTATAGTGAAAGCCAAGATACAGAAATTCCAGCAGAGAAAGAAACCGAGGTATGCTGCCTGAATCAGCTATCAAAGTGCAACAAAGGATCACACATTGCACAGGTGCTACCCAACGCATCAGCGAGGTAGGTGAAATAACATAAAGCATGAGCAACGAACCCGATGGAACAGGAGGTTGGATGGAGTGAAGCGAATGAAAGGCCGACTCAGTCAAGCCAAAGAACTGACATGCAGGAGTAACTGTATCCACTTGCACACATAACAGTCGCTGAAGCTATCTGGTGCGTGTACTCCAGAGGCCTGAATGTACAGGGCTTTAGGGTATGGCTCTGTGGACCAAAAGCTAAACTTGTGGACCATTAAAGAAACCAGATTCTGGTGCCAGGCAACGGCGTAGAAGATGTGCTACCAGCACCGAGTATCAAGCAGTGCAGCTGCCGAGAGCAGGAGGATGTTCTGGGATCTGTTCCTGAGAGGATACTGGCACAGAAGGAAATAAGTTGTCCTGATCTTTTTGTGAGCCCCTGGGGCAAGCAGGAGTTACTGGGCCACAACCGAGATGGTTGAGGCCTTTTTACCACTGATGTCCCGGAACCTGACCTACTCGGGCTCCTGAAAGTTGAGTCTTAAGTACACCCTTACAGCCGAGACTCTCGGGGTAGCAAGTTGAGCAATTCAAAAACTCTTAGTTGAGGTAGTGTGGTTGTAGATACTCCGAACTCAAGAATCACACAATACACACAATAGAGCGCGCTAATGTCGGTCTGCCCAGTCATTCTTTTTTTTATAACAAATTTTATTTGGTTATTTTGCAATATATAGGGGTTGCAGCCCCACCATGGCAAGAGAAATGTACACTTAGCTTGTGCCAACAACCATATTTCTAATTTATAACAACACCCACCAAACATGTCGGTGACATAAACGAAAAACTTACAGACAGGTTCCGGTCTCCATATTCGTGCAAGCGATGTATTCGTCATAGTGTGAAACATTAAACATATCCACAGTCATTCTGCTTTAAGAAATAGGAAAGGTACTTTATTACACCTCCTACATAATACAAGGTAAGTAGATCATTTAAGGGAGCACAGGGTCCTAATTACCTGCTACTGGTAAGGTAGTAGTGATCTATGAAGGCAAATTACAGTAACAGACCCACATGCGTGCAGGTTACTATGTTTATGACCGGCAGGGCACTCTCTTAATGATACTTGGTTTCTTAGTGGTTAGAAATTATGCCCATAGTTTCAGTTCTAAGCCCTGTTTGTGTCTCTAGGGCAGTTTTCAGTTAGCGTTGACCTTTTCTGGTGCAAGGTCCTTGCTGGACTGCTCATGTGGTCCCACCTTCTCTCACAGTGGAGTCTCAGCAGATGTCAAGTATGTTCATCTGGGACGGCTGCAATATTTGTTGGTTCACTCCAAGCCCAAACTTAAGCAGGTTACTGGTGAGTCTGTTGGGGGTCTGGCCAAGTCAAACATCAGAGATGGCAACAGCAAGCACCTCAGTTCTTATAGGCTCCGCCTGAGGAAGAGCGATGAAGGTGGCCACACATCTCTTAACTCGCTCAGCATGCCATTTTCACAGAGAGGAGGCAGGGAGAGGCACTCTGGTCCACTCCTACTATGTTCTCTTCTGGTTGAAGGCGCCCGTGGACAGCAGTCACGCTTGAGATCTTCAGCTTAGCAAGCCAGGCTCAAACGGTGGGATGCAAGGTGACTCGATGCAGCACTCGAGTCGGCTCCTGAGGTGTCCCTTCTGGATTAGTGTGATCAAGGGCAGTGATGGTTCTTGTAGAGCAGTGCACCATGCTCAGACAGGGTGATGCCCAAAGATCATCCAGCAGTGACTTCTTGGCATCCAGTCTCCTCTAAATCACAATTCAGTCTTTCAGGTCACCTTCCTGCAACTCCCTCCTGCAGGGATGACCTCGACTCCTCTTGCAGTAGACCAGGTAGACTATTTTCCAAGTCAGACTCAAAGCTGTCCTCCAGCAAGTAGTTGATGACTTTTTGGTGATGTCCCTTCTTCAGGAGACCGGCTATTAGTCACACCAGCTTTGGATCTCAAGACTTTTGCTGACGCACTGTGTAGAGTCACTTCTTCCGTCAGTAAGAAGTCCTGGACCCTCTTGATTAAGCTTCAAGCTCACTCCTACAGTCCTTTTCCAGACAGGCAAATGTTGATGCCAGTGTCTCTGTTCGGGAAGCGGTCTGAGGCAGTGTGTGTATCTGCCTCTTCAGAGCAGACATAATCTTTGTCTTCAAGTGATGGCCCCGCAGCAGTGCGATGAGGAGTGAAACCCTCGCACTTGACATCCAGCAGCCTTCTGAAGTAACAGCTTTGGGAGAAACAAAAGACCGACCCTGACAGAGTGGCTCCTCCTGCACAACAAAGGAGACCGATTTCCCACTCCCCACGTCTGCCCATTCTAATGGGATAGCTATGGAGGGAACAATAAGACAGGCCTCTGCTACTCTTCTATAGGCAATCCTGTCTCCCTCCTTCCGCACTTTAATTCCTGGTACTTCACAAAAGCTTCAGTAAAGTCATCAATACACTTTGCTCTCCTGTGAGGCAGTTTTTCAGCCGCTGCCTTGTGCCATGTTTTGCCCAGGGAAATCCAAAATGTATCCTACTGACCCCGTAACCACACACTTGCAAGACACGCTGGTTAACCCCAGTCCCCTGATAATCGTCGCACACGTTCCGTACACTCTGGATGTTAGCAAGGGTTCAGTCTTGGCACTTCGCAGAACTTTGGAAGGCATAGCTATTAGGCCTCTAGCTTATTACAATGCATAGGAAAACAGCCTGTCTGGCAATAAAGAATCAGAAACCGTATGTTGCCAACATGGCTAAGTGCCTGTGAACCAGTACATGGACCGTGGTCCCATGCAAGAGGAAGGGACGCTTGCTGTGCCCATACAGACCAAGGAGCCCGCACAGAGTCCTCATTAGATTCAAAACCTCAGCGTGCACACATGATCATGATGCACCATTGGCACTAAAAATTACAAAACAATCTGTGGATTCTTGCAGTTGGGTAGCTCAATGCAGGAGTGTATGCTCGAAGTACCGTGCAGGACATTCCCGTCCCACCAGGAGTGCAGGCAAATCCTTAAGCAAGTTGTCCTTGGGTGAGAGTCCTTTTGTTCTGTGCCTGAAAACAAAGGCAGAAGCGCTGCCTGGATTTGGTACTCCACAGCAATAAAGTGGTGGTACCCCATGAGTTATTGGAGGATGCCTTGTGCCAGATGCTGATACCTGGACCAGAGGCTGCGGCAACGCAGATTAATGAGCAATGGGTGGGCGAATAAAAGAGGAGACAGAAAAAAGGAATGACTGAATGGAAAATTAAGTGCAAGGAGTATTTGAGAAGAATGAGACTAGAAGGAAAGGAACAAATGAGAACGAACGGGAGAGAGGCATACATGACTAAACAGAAAAAAGAATGAGGGCTAATCAGGCAAGAGAAGAGCGAGAACTACCTGAAGGAAGAAAGAGCTAGGGCTCATGGGTCTAGAAATCAGTGAGTTCTAAATGGGCACCAAAAGTGAGAGTAACACAGCAAGGAGAAGAGCTGGTTGGGTAACAGAAGATTGAGAACTAAGTGCAGGAAAGAGGAATGTGGAATAGCACTGGATGAGATCCAATTAGAAATTAATTAAATGGAAACAAGAAGGGTGGGCGGCCAAGAGGGGAGAATGAGGCCTAGACAAAAAAGTGAGTACTGATGGCACAAGCGCACATCAAGGACTGATGGGTCAAGCTTAGGACGGACTTCATAGAAAGAGGAAAACAGAGTGCGGGAGATATGAAGACTAGTGGTAGTGGAGCTTGTGAAAAATCCTATCAGGAAGGGCCTAGGACGAAGTTAAACGTGTGGAAGGGAGTACTAGAAATCATTTACATGAAAGTGGCCCAAGGTGAGTCGGAGATTGGACACTGCAAGATTGGAAATTGGAGAATGGGTCAAATGGCTAAGAGGACCTTTGAGAAGCAGAGTTCATGTATTGGGGCCTGCAATATTTGAACCCCATACCTGTGGCTATATTTTGTGATCTAATTTTGATTCTGGAACGGTGGTTGGTGTTGGCCCATTTCCTCTTTCTTTCTACCCGTAAAGCAGCAACACAGATCTAAACCCTTGATCCAGAAGACATGCGTTCAATAGAACAACCATTGCCTGCTTTCAGTGGTGGAAAACCCAAGTCCACTTACACTTCCTCTCAAAGTATTGCAGTCCGGCAGGATGCTGCACTCAAGGGCCAGTGATTTGATTAGATTGTATCCTGATGCCACTCTGCAGTATCTGCTAATCTAGCCAAACCTCCACATTGACAGAAAGAACAGAATATTAGTGAAGTTCTGTAGGTTATCTCGAGCTGGTAGGACTTTTATTGTAATAGAAAAACATTTTTTGTTTTTGTAGTAAGCCATCCATTCACCCCTACTTCAGGAAATCTGTATGTGCATACCCCGGTATAGCCATACATTTATCACTGGATCTTTGTCCTTCATCTCAAAGGACTTGTTTCTACAAGAAGCCTGCTCCGAGCCGGAAGACCTCATAGCTTCTCTCTAAAGAGGACATTTCCGAATCTAGTAGAAAACCCATTTATAGCCCACTTAAGGGTTCTCACAACAGAGATCTGAATTTTTAGCACTTCTCGAAGCTTGGCATCGCTTTGCAGGTCTCGTCTCCTGAGGTCTGTGTCACCTCGCAGAACAAATCGCATAAGGTCATTATCTCACCTGGCATTGCTCATCTCCTTGAGGTCTGTTTCCCGTAGCAGGTCTCCTCTCATGATACAAGTTTATTCACTGAGCGGACTCCTCACATGAGGACTGTTTTGCCTCTCTAAGTTCATCTCATGAGATCAGTATCCCACCTGGCATGGGTCATCTCATGAGATCAGTATCTCACCTGGCAGGGTTCATCTCATGAGATCATTATCTCACCTGGCATGGTTTATCTCATGAGATCAGTATCTCATCTGGCATGGTTCATCTCATGAGATCAGTATCTCACCTGGCAGGGTTCATCTCATGAGATCAGTATCTCACCTGGCATGGTTCAGCTCATAAGGTCAGTATGTCCCTGGCAGGGCTCATCTCATGATGAGTATATCCCCTGGCAGAGCAAATCTGGTGAAGTCAGTATCTCAGCTGGCATGGCTCTTCTCTTTGATGTCTCGTTCCAGTGTCTCACCTCATTGTGCCCATTCGAAGGACGCCTCACATGAGGACAGTATTTCGCCTCTCAGGGTTCATCTCGTAAGGCCAGCATGTCCCCTGTCAGGGCTCCTGTCATGAAGTCACCTTGTCCCCTGGCAAGGTGCATCTAATGAGGTCTGTATTTTCCCTGGCAGGGCACATCTCATGAGGTCAGTATGTCCCCTTCAGGTTTCACCCCACCATCATCTTCTTACCGTTTAGTTCAGGCGTATCCAGTATTTAACCGGGAAGGCCAAACCTATACCATATGTTCAGGATGACTAGTAGTTATTATGTAAATGATTTCTTGGATATCTTAACTATCTGACACAGATGCTGCCCCCTTTGACCTACATTTCACACCCGGGTCCTAGTCCATGTCCTTATCTGTCCGTGCATACATTAATTTAGACGCTAATCCATCCACCTATCCAAGTGTAACATTTTGACAATTCATCTCCTGCTCCTCCCTAGACAGAAGTTAATTTTATCCTCTGTTCCTGCAGGTGGCCTGCCGGGTGTGAACATTTAGTTTTCCCTCGCCACGCAGTCTGCTCAGCTGCTCCTTGTGATCGGTCTTTATATCGTTGGGCCTACATACCCACCCTTTCACCAGGCAGTTAATGTGCCAACCCCTCGATTTCGTTTTGCGTCGACCTAGTTCTGTGTATATCTCAGTTTTGTTTGTGCAGCGTGTTCATAAGGTTGTCGATGGTGGGATTCTTACTCAATAACAGCTGCTTCTGCATGAACATAAATTAAATTGGGAGAAATCTGCTCCACATAAGAGATCCTCCATTGGTTCACATTTTTGCTAAATGAGAGAGTTTGAAAAGGCAGTTGTCATCCTTTTGTGGGATTTGGTGTACTGGCGCTGTGGGTGCCAAGAAACACACTGAAGGAAATGCGAGCCTTGAACAGAAACCGCGCTTGGCGCAGCTTGATGTTCTGTTTATACGAGAAGCCTGCTCCAAGTGGGATGACCTCATAGCTTCTCTCCAAAGAGGACCTCTTTGTGTCTTATAGCGAAGGCATTTAGAGCCTGCTCAAGGGTTCTCACAACATAGATTTGTATTTTTTATCCTTGTCTGGAGCTCTGCATCCCTTGGCAGGGCCCAGCTCATGAGGTCAGTGCGTCTCCTGGCACAGCAAATCTCATGAGGTCAGTTTCTCACCTGCCACGGCCCCTCTGCTTGTGGTCCATTTCCCATAGCAGGGCTCATCTCATGATATCCGTGTGTCCACTGGAAGGACTCCTCACCTGAGGGCAGTATTTTGCTTTTTGGTGCTTGTCTCATGAGAACAGCATCTCATCTGGCGTGGTTTATCTCATGAGGTCATTATGTTCCCTTGAAGGGCTTCTGTTACAAGGGCTACTTTGTCTCCCTGTAGGGCTGATCTCATGAGGTCTGTATGTTTCCTGGTAGGGCTCATCTCATGAGGTCTGTATGTGTCCTGGTAGGGCTCATCTCATAGGGTCTGTATGTTCCCTGGTAGGGCTCATCTCATGAGGTCTGTACGTCTCCTGGTAGGGCTCATGTTACGAGGTGTGTATGTCTCCGGGTAGGGCTAATCTCTTGAGGTCTGTATGTCTCCTGGTAGGGCTCATCTCATGTCAGTGTTTCCACTGGCAGGGTTTATCTAATGAGGTCAGTAGGTCCCATGGCAGACCTCATTTTATGTGGTCAGTAGACCCAGTGGCAGACTTCATCTTGTAAGGTCAGTGTGTTCCTGGTAGGGCTCACCTCATGAAGTCAGTGTTTTCCCTGACAGGGCTCATCTCATGTGGTCAGTACGTCTCCTGGTAGGGCTCATCTCATGAGGTCTGTATCTACCGGTAGGGCTCATCTTATGAAGTCTGTATGTCTCCTGGTAGGGCTCATCTCATGAAGTCTGTATGTCTCCTGGTAGGGCTCATCTCATGAGGTCTGTATCTACCGGTAGGGCTCATATGAGATCTGTATGTCTCCTGGTAGGGCTCATCTCATGAGGTCAGTATGTCCCCTGGTAGGGCTCATCTCATGAGGTCTGTATGTCTCCTGGTAGGGCTTATCTCATGAGGTCAGTATGTCCCCTGGTAGGGCTCATCTCATGAGGTCTGTATGTCTCCTGGTTGGGCTCATCTCATGAGGTCAGTATGTCCCCTGGTAGGGCTCATATCATGAGGTCTGTATGTCTCCTGGTAGGGCTCATCTCATGAGGTCTGTATCTACCGGTAGGGCTCATATGAGATCTGTATGTCTCCTGGTAGGGCTCATCTCATGAGGTCAGTATGTCCCCTGGTAGGGCTCATCTCATGAGGTCTGTATGTCTCCTGGTAGGGCTCATCTCATGAGGTCAGTATGTCCCCTGGTAGGGCTCATCTCATGAAGTCTGTATGTCTCCTGGTAGGGCTCATCTCATGAGGTCTGTATCTACCGGTAGGGCTCATATCATGAGGTCTGTATGTCTCCTGGTAGGGCTCATCTCATGAGGTCTGTATGTCTCCTGGTAGGGCTCATCTCATGAGGTCAGTATGTCTCCTGGTAGGGCTCATCTTACGAGGTCTGTATGTCTCCGGATAGGGCTAATCTCTTGAGGTCTGTATGTCTCCTGGTAGGGCTCATCTCATGTCAGTGTTTCCACTGGCAGGGTTTATCTAATGAGGTCAGTAGGTCCCATGGCAGACATCATTTTATGTGGTCAGTAGACCCAGTGGCAGGCTTCATCTTGTAAGGTCAGTGTGTTCCTGGTAGGGCTCACCTCATGAAGTCAGTGTTTTCCCTGACAGGGCTCATCTCATGAGGTCTGTATGTCTCCTGGTAGGGCTCATCTCATGAGGTCTGTACGTCTCCTGGTAGGGCTCATCTCATGAGGTCTGTATGTCTCCTGGTATGGCTCATCTCATGAGGTCTGTACGTCTCCTGGTAGGGGTCATCTCATGAGGTCTGTATGTCTCCTGGTAGGGCTCATCTCATGAGGTCTGTACGTCTCCTGGTAGGGGTCATCTCATGAGGTCTGTACGTCTCCTGGTATGGCTCATCTCATGAGGTCTGTACGTCTCCTGGTAGGGCTCATCTCATGAGGTCAGTATGTCCCCTGGTAGGGCTCATCTCACGAGGTCTGTACGTTTCCTGGTAGGGGTCATCTCATGAGGTCAGTATCTTACCCAGGATGGTTCATCTCATGAGATCATCTCAGCATGTTGTTGTCTCCCGCAGCAGGCGGCCCTCCCCGGGGGGTGAGCACATTCACTGGCAAGGTTCATCTCATGAAGTCCGTATCTGTCTTTGGCAGGGACCTTTCTTGAAATGTCATTAACTTTCCCTCTGGCAGGATAATCCTGAATGGTCACTTTCTTACCTGTCAGACCATCTCGGAATGTCATCATTGCCTGACACAGCCAGGATCTCCCCGAGCAGGACTTCCCCTACAAGGACACTATCTCACCTGATAGGAGCTATCTGAGGAGGTCTGTATCTCCCCCTAGCAGACACCACTCTCTGGAGAGCAGGATCTCCTGTCTCTGGCTTTATTTCGTCTAGCTTAGCATATTTCTTGATGGCATTTTTTTAAATTGGTGTGTAATAACAGCATATGCAGGAGAAATCTGTACATGAAAAACACGTAAAACTGTAACAACCAAAATCGGCGACAATATACACCCATTTTAGAGGCATAGAGTGGCAAAGTGAATAGTGCTACACATCTAATACAGATCTGTGTTCAATGAGCAAAAAGTCTTAGGTGAGGGGTACCACTCAAAGAGTGATGCCCACCAAAGGTAGGCATTGGGCATAATTGGCAAACTGTTGGAGGTTCTGAGGCAAGACTGTTTTGCCCTTTGAAAGAAAACAAAATGTGGTGATCCAGGCTCCGGCACTGCCCATCTGAGAGAGTTTGTGTGATAGCTTCTGGGCTATCATGCCATACAACTTTGATGATTGTTGTATCAGCATACTGATGTCTAAATATTCCATTGATTACTTACAGTGGGCCAACATACGCATTAAACTACTAAGTTAACAATGCTGCCCTCTGTGAAATCCCTGAAAGTGGGTGCGTTGCTAGTGATGTGGTGGAGTCCAGGGTCGTCTTGTGTATAATCTCTCACAGGAAGGATGGTTGGCCACTGTAAATGTACTTCCCTGCACTAAAGGAGCTTCTGACATTCAATAATGTTCAAGGCTACACACAGCATCTTTCCATTGTTTTTTAGAGTTATCAACCTTGAAACAGTCTGTCTGTGCTCTGAACACCCGCGGGGTCATGCCAAAGATTCATACACCTCCTAGACTGCTCTGTAGCTGGAGGAAAGATCTCTGCTGCCTTGTGGCTTTTGGCCCTTGTCCAAGAACATCTGATTGGACGATAGTTGAGTAGACCTAAACTTACTCCAAGAGCCTCTTTCATGGTCTCTGTGAAAGGTACTTAGAGAACACTTTAAGTTTTTGTAACAAAATTGACTTAAAAGAGAAGATTTCAAAGCCAATCCATTGTGTCCCAGAGTTGAAGTGTAGGAGGCCTTGGAGGGACACCATCATGAAGGTAACAATACCTAGATCTGCTTCCAGATGAAGACTGGGCGTTAACATTTCTTCACTACGATGACAGTCATTGTGTTACCCCTTTGGCAATTCCCTGGGGTTGCTCGACCAGCATGAAGTTGACGACTCAGGCCGATTGAATATGTGGGATCTCTCTGGGCCTTGTTAGTGGAAACCTTCCAAACGAGAACAGTGCAGTTAGTGTCCTGGTAGAAACCATCCAAAATTACAGCCGGGGAGTTGATGCCAGCGTGGAGCATTAATGTGATCAATGGCTGCAGAGTCGCTCAACTGTACTTTCTGGCACAAAGTAGCATCCATGGTTCAGAAAGATGGCCCTGAACAGAATAAAAGTACTCAAGCCCTAGAGTTGTATGCAGATCTCCTGGGTCTTCACTGGATACACCCTGGAGGTGTGAGATGTGCACCCATGGTGATTTGTTGTGTTAAAAACCAACCAGCATATAAACAGGGAAAGGGTGTTCCCTATTTCAGAAGGGCTCTGGTGACTTCGCTGTTAAATGTATTGCACTGAAGCGCCATCAATACTTTTCTTATCACAAGCCATTCCTCGATCAATCGAAATAAATGCCAGTGGCTCTAAGATAAATATAAATTAACACTTCCACTAAACATAAAGCACTGATGAGCATTTAGAGGAGCAATTCAGACTTTCATCAGGTACCCAGTGTGCTCTTTCCCAGTGATCCTTCGACAGGAGGCCTGTGTTGCCAGAGATGGGGGAGTGAGGTTGCTAGAATGGAGGATGGGCTCCTTCAGGACAGCACTGTATTGTAATGTTGCATTTGTATTGCACTTAATATCCCTGTGTGGGAGGCGCTGAAGCGCTTAGCCACATTGATAACAAGCTATACTTTCTAGGGTGTGTGATTGTGAGGGTATTGTTTTTGTTTGAGCCTATGTGGGAAGTGTTTCCACGTTGTGTGTGATGCACAATGAGGTGCGGTTATCGTGTTATGAGACGTAGCGCCTGGCGTTGTGTTGGGTGAGGGTATGTAAGAGATTGGCAAACAAGCTATAATTGTAATATGAACTAAACTGTGTCGGTAGTTACACAGCACGAGCCTAGGGAATGTGGGATGCTGTTTATGTGCACAGCAAAAAAGGGAGGTAATTCGAGTAGGCCTGGTAATCCATATGGTGCTAGTGACCAACCGAGATCCTGTTGAATCAGTAAAAGGATGCCAAATGGGCAGGAAGTGGAATTGATGATATGAGCGGCAGCCATGCACTTTTTTTTTCTTCCAAGACCAGGATATTGCCTACTGCTGAACAATCAAGTAAACCTGGTGAAGGATGAAGTAAGTGGAGGAGCAAGTAAGGATGGCAACCTTAGCAGCAAGTGCTCAATCTTTAAAAGACGCAGACTTCACCTACCCCTGCTAGGCCGAAGGGAGCCCACATTATGAGCAAAGGACAATGCCCAAGCGCCTCTCAGACTCCCAAAGACTCCCAAACGTCAGTGAGCACTAGTTGGGCAAGCCGTAGATGGGTCGTGGCTAAAACTCTTAAGACTGTCACCCTGCACATGAGAGGGTGAGAACAAAGAGCTGGGTAGACTGCTGCTCTGACGTGTAAGAATAAGTCCGCCTGCCTCATGTTATTCTTCTGTCCTCACTTCTCCATGCTAGCCCAAAGGGTTTCTTGTATCCTAGAGACCCTTGCTCTTTATAGCTTGCATAACTATGCTGACCTTGAATGTCCTCTCAGACAACTTCACTTCCATTAATCGAGAGAATTACATTTCAGAGTTAAGAGTAGATATTGTGATGAAGGGAGACTTAACACTGTTTCCATTATTTCGGCTAGGCCAGCAGCATGGCATTGATTTGGTAGTTTACATTTTGTTTAATCTTAATTCAGCTCTTCTCTAATGTGTGACACTTGTGAAAACGCCTTCTATATGTCTCCTCACGTAAACTTTCTTTCTGATCGCCTCTGTCTAGTCATTTCACCTTCCCCTCCTGTCCCACAACCCCATCTATTTACCTTGGTTCTCCACCTTCAGCAGGAGGCCTTTAATCGGAAACAATAATAGCCTGTTACTGCCCTGGACACCTCCTAACCCCATCTCTCTGAATGTCGGCCCCAGGCAGTAGAGTGTGTTTATTTGAGTCTGCTGGATACTACCCCTTACAACTCCGGCATTAAACTATTTATTACAAATTCCGCAAAGACCTAAAAACGTGATTATTTAACCAGTAGGGTCTCTCTTGCTTCTTGCGTGGGTCCAATGGCGCCGGGAAACCTCCAGGTAGCTGTGCGCCTTAGAAATTTAATAATAATAACTACAGCCCGAGTCAGCCCTGGGAGAACAGAGCTTTTTCCTACCTTGTACACCCAAGAATTCTGGCCTTTCAGGCATTGTGAACATCCAAAGGTAATCAATGCAATGCACACTCTATGGACTGTCTCTGGGCAGAGGCAAATTAAAAGCTGTCTGAATGAGGACATTCATACCTTGTCCACCACGCAACGGGGACGGTCTCTTGCCCCACTAGCGAGTTCTCTTATTTGCTTGTTCATGCAGTCCTCCTCACCCTGGTCCTCAGAACGCAAATGCATGAAAACATCTGCCGCACTTAACTCTAAGCCTTTGGAGAGATGTAGGTAATTTCCAATGTATCTAGTGTTTGGTGTGTGAGGCCCAGAAGTACAGCTGTTCCTTGGCAAAGACGGTTGCTTTTGGTTCCATGTAGACAAGAGCCTGCTTGTTTCTGCTGGGCCTGTGCTGCCTCATTGCATCAACAAACACTCCTGCATTTTGGAAGGCCACAACAAGGAGAAAGGAACCAAAGCAAGTGAAAAAGGATCCAGGCTCCTTCAGTCGTCTGCACATCGGGAGCCTCTGGAGCATTTAAAATGACCCAGTGTTTGCAGTCGAGGAACCTTGCAGATTGAAGAATACCCTTAGAGAATCGATTTCTCCGTCTGTAGATGTTGCCCTAGAAGCAGTGGGGAAAGTGCTGATTTCTACTCAGAGCACTTGCAATGGGACCTCTGAATTACATAGTTCCAATACTCACAATAATGGGGCGAAATTGGACATATTGCCCTAATGTGACTATGTCTTATGTCCCTTGAATGGGGAGAATAGATAAACAGATGAGCTAATGACCTTATTCTGATGCAACCGCAGTTAATAACCCATTGGTAGCTATTCCTGAAATAATTGCTCTCCTTTGGGGAAAGCAGTGTGGATTGCCTGGCTGAGGTGTATTGGTGCTCGGTGTGATATCTGTTCTAACTCTCTCCAAACCCTAATCTATGCATAGTTATTTTGTGACTCTACCTAGAAGGTTCTAAGGGATATTTTGAAAAATAAAGGTATTGGTGCGCTTTACATCCATGTTTTGGACAGGATGTGGACTTTCTTACGACCATGTAATTTTTTAGCACAGCAGAGATTACCCTCCCTCCTGTACCCATTTCATCCACCCGCACTTTTTGTCGTATTTTTCAATTTGTCTTTATTGAGGCAGGATTGATATTCTGCTGGATACTCCTGACCACAGATTCCTCACCTTTGCACTATTCTCCATGTTCCTGGTTGGATCCAGAAACGTTTCATAGCCGCGCTCCTGCATGCTGCTAGGTGACCCTGTGCACCTACGCATTGGCGTTCTTCCACCCTGGAAGTGAATGAGTGGAGCCACACATAAGCACCACCCCTGTACGCCGGCTGTTCCTTTCTTTCTGCACCCCTTCGAACGTGGATCTGGAGTTCCTCTCCCATTGACGTTGGCGTTCTGATGACTCCCACATAACGTCTCCAGTGTGCAGGGGAATAATGTCCCTGCTGAAAACTGTTGGCTTCCAACCCATGCTGTGACTGCAGAAATAAGATGATGGTCACGTGCAAAAGGTGTACTTTTGGTGTTACTGGGGGGCGGGGAGGCACGAAGTTGTGCGACGATTGCGCCATCATGCGCCCGAAAGCACTCTGGGACAGTGAGGCAAAGCTGTACATCGCCAAACACAGGAAGAAGTCACTGACCTTGCATGAGTCATGACCTCAATCCAAGTCAAGGATATGAACCGTCTCCCATGGCCGCTCTGCGAGAGGTCCTTGTCACAGTGTAAGTCTTTTGGTAAGTCCAAGTCAAAGTCTAAGAGGAAACCTAAGAAAGCTAAGCTTGACACAACCATTTCCCGCCATTTTGTTTACCTAACCTAAACAGAAGGTGCGAGTGTGTCCAAGTGCCGCTTGATCTCGCTTCAGATGACCAATTGAGAAGCTGATTCCGGAGTTGGTCCCGATGCGCCCTGAGTTCTCTGGACTATCAGTGATTCCGTGGCAGGCCTTTAAGGGAGCCATCCTGCAAATATTTGGCACTCTTCTGGGTCCCTCTGGTGCACCTTCTCCTAGTTGGCTAAAGGCAGCTGATCCGTACCTTGCCACCAGAGTCTGATCCCCTGTCTCCATTACCACAGAGGCATACTCCGAGGCTGCATTGTCTATTTGGTCCGATTCGGACCAGATTTTGATGATTTTGGGGATGAAGGATGACTACCACCTTCACTATGATGATGACCGCTCTTCCCGCACATGTTATGTCTGAGGCCATTTTAAATTGGGGTAATGTAGAGCTGCGCTATTAACCACAGTGTCCAGCAGCTTCTGTGCAATTATGCTCCTTTGCATGTATTGTCAATCAGCATTTTTGCTGGTGTTGGTCGCCATGTGTGTACATGGGTCTGAGTTATGCTGGATTGACAATTGAATTTACCATTCATGATAGTTGACTTGCTTTTCTTTGGTGGCAGTTGTGGCTTACACTTACAGTCTTCTGACTTAAGACAGTTGACATTCTCAGGTCTCTTTTGAAGAAGGGAGCGAAATTTGTATGGTCCGAGGACTGTGCAGTAGCTTCTCAGCACATAAAAGATCAATTGGGCTGCATGTCAACTTTAGAACATTTCAAAGTGCGGAGGAAGACTCTTTTGACCACAGATGCTAGTTTTAAGGGTTGGGGAGCAGTTTTCACTCTGGTTGATTGTGGGAAAGAGAAGGATATAGCTTTTGCCTCAAGCTCTCAGAAGAGCTAAAGTTATTTATTTAGTGATGGAGTGTGAGGCGTTGGCATGCACGTGGGCAGTACAAAAGTTACAATTCTTCCTCTGACACATATGATTTGTGTGACGGAGTGATCATGAAGCATTGGTGCCGGTTTTCTCATTTAAGGATAATTAAGGAATCACCCCTAGGGGGATTGGTAGGTAGATGAAAGGCATCAAGGAGTCAATTCAGAGGTACAGTATGTGTGGTTTAAACAAACAAAGTAGCAGATTATCTATCCAGATTTGAAGTCACCAATTCCAGTTCGAGGAACTTTTTGGTGGTGATATCATGGCAGTGACTCAAGAACCCACCTTATGGGTGCAGGCAGAGGTAGTAAATAAAGAAACACGGCAGTCGGCCATGGCAGTGGACATGGAGTGCTAAATGATCAAGCATTACAGAGCGAGTGTTTCGCCTGCAGATAATATTGTGAATGTTTGTGTTAAGGACTATGGTGTAGTAAAGGATGAACTGTATTTGTTGGGTGGCAAAGTATGAAGAGATAACGGATGAATTCTGCCTGTCGCTATCGACCGAAACATGTTAGTTTATCCCATGAGGGGCATTTGGGCAGGAATTTGAATAATGCTAAGTTGAGAGAGATATGTTCGTGTCCTTACATGGATCGAATGGTTGAAGAGGTTGTGAAAGATTGTTATCCTTGTGCTCAAGCTGATAAGTCGAGGATTGTTTGGCAGGTACCTCTGTCACCAGCATCTGTTCCAGATGAGCCTTGGCAGAAAAAGTGGCGGTTCCTTTGAATGGGTTACGGGGCTCAGCCCCTTTTCATTTCCTGAGGTCTTTTTTCATTAGTTATATTCCCCCAGAAGTGCTAGCAGCATTGTCGCCATTGAGTTCACCGGGCCCTTTTTTGCAGATACATGTGCTAGTGCGCATGTGGTCACATTTTTTGCTGGGCTTGCTTTTCTTCAGTCCTGGCCCTCTAAAGCCTGCCAGGCTTTAGGACAACACCCCCTGTAAGATGATGCAGCCTTGCTAACTGAACACAGCCCGGGCGCGTTAGGCTTAAACCCTGTGCTTCCCAACACTGTGTGTCAATCAGCTAGGATGCACCCTGCCCTGTTCCTATTTCTTCTTAGGGCAGGGTGTGATTAGCGAGTTGTTGACAGGCAGGAGTTGAGGAAAGCATGTCAGTCGTTGGGGCATCGTGGGTATACTCCAGAACCAGCCCGATGGGCAGAAGGTGCTGTTGGGTGAGTGTTTAAAGTGTACATAAACCCCACTACCTAGCACCCCCTCCTGCATGCACTCGGAAGGTCTGCCTGGAGTATTGAAACACGTGATATAGTGAAAACTGACCATAAACTAGAGGTGCAATTGTAGGGAATGCCTCAGCAGAGTCACAGTGCAGTTTTTCAGCTGCCTGTATTTCAACAGGTTGTCAGTGTGCTTACATGTGACATTTCATCGCTGTTTGTGTGCCACTTATAGCCTGGTCCACTGGAATTATGTGATTGTGTGGCCACAACGATTTTCACATTATTATAGATTTGCTGCCCATCATCTGCCACATAATCAGCGGATTTTAACAAAAAATCTGTTTCTCGCTCAAACGGTTCAAAAGTTTATAAAAATGCAGTGACCCATATTGCCCCACAGTGGAAGACCCTTTGCAAAGCTGGACTGATCACCTTTCTGTTGCTTAAAGCTATATTTCAGTGTTAAATTAGTAGTTATGATGTGCAACTAATGGCCATAGAGTGTTACCTAGTTTAAAAATGATAAAATAATGAAGTAATATTATTACAAAAAAAAAAACGTGCTGCATTATGCCGCTTTTGGTGCTGCATAATTTACTCACCCCTGCTGCATAATTTGACCCTCTCCTGCCACATAATTCCTGCTTATAGTCCATAAGTGACACTTGATAGGAAGGAGAACACATAGGTTATGCCCAAGTAAGGAAAGACATTACTATGCTGTGTGCAGTGTAATGGTCTTAAAGCACGCAGTGCCCCGAAGAAAGTTGCTATAGTTGTGAGGTTGCGAGCATATATAGGTGGGACATTTCTATGATTGTAGTGTGACTGTGTTCCGCGTGTGACTGATTCACTCTGACTGGCTCTGGTTTAGTGACTGGCAATGATCTCAAATGGCGGGACTCAATGCTATGGAGAAGACTTTGGCAGAGTACAAAATCCATGCAAATGATGTAGTGAAACTGAAATTAGGTAAGATATTGCGACTTTTTATTTGCAGGATCCGGCAGTGTTTGCTACCTATTAAAGACTGCAGAATTTCAAGGAATTGAACTTTGCTTTTGGAAAAACTAAAGTTGCTTACATTGTAGGCCTAGTGAGAAAAGGGATTTTTGCCCTTTTCTTTTTATGATTAAAAAATCTACCTGACGTTGGACAGAATTCCCATCCAGTTGAGTTGTGTACCTCTAACACTCTGTTTCCTTTATTTCACCAATTAAACTTGCTTGCATGCTAAGTCAGCTAAGTATTTGGCCTCAGACTGGCTCAACATACCAAAGAATTCCCCACATTCGACTAATAACGTTAACGTAATCTATGTAAGCGATTTAGTTTCTATTTATATTTCACGCTTTACTTAATCTTGCATTACCTAAGAGAGTTAGCTATTTCCAAGATGTTTTTTTCCTCGTAGCCTATTACACTTACATAGTGCATACTTTGAACTGAGTCCCCTACAGATGTTTATAACTGGTCACGATTAAAAGCTCTGGAATTGAGGGTGAAGGCTGTGCCGGTTTCTCACAGTGCCTGCCAGTGAGTCAAAACTGTGTTCGGAGTACATGGTCATCTAATCCTTGGTCTCTCTGCAGAGCGCACAGAGCAGTGGTCATGTATTCCTGTTCCAATTGTGAATCTGTGCAAATGTGTGAAGGGGGTGCACAGTTGCCAAAATATTGCCAAGGTGAATGTAAAAGAAAATGCAGTACTTGCAGATGAGTGGGTGTGTTGTATGTTGGGGATAAAGGGAAGGCGATGTGAGGAAGTGCATTTCAGGAGACAGTGACAAGAGGGTGCTGAAGAGGAAAGATCGAGGTGTGTGCTATGGAGATGGAATAGATATATAGAGAAAAAGGGTGTACATGACTAGCATAGAGTCAACATAAAAGGAGTGATTAAGTCACTATGAACACTACCCCTTGGACAGCCCTCAGAAATGCAGGAAAATTGGTGAGATCAAGGCATTTTCTTACTGGTGCCTCTATAGCTAACATGGTGGAACAAACTTTGACCGTGTACCATGTAAGGCCTAGCACCTGACCCGCTATCCCTAATTAGTATACGTCCAATGGAAATCCCCCATCAATTATGTGTGCACACTGTTAATGCACCCACTGCCATGGTGCAATCCAATACAGGATTATAATAATTCAAAACAAATTGCAAAGGTGCACCACTTAACAACAAGACAAGATAAACAAATAATAAATTATCAGGTCCGTGTCCATAGTGATTTTCTTTAAGTCTCTTCTTTTATTCACAATATTTTTAAAAACCACAGCCGTCGCGTTTCATCCAGTAATGGACTTCTTCAGGGCATGAAGGCAAGAAAACGGGCACTCCTAAGAGAAGTCAGCGTCAGAGTGTCCGCAGTGGGTAAATATTATAAGCAGGATTTGCACAAAACTCGTTTTAGCAGGAATTAATGAAGCGGAGATAGATACTTCTCTTAAAGAAAAAAGAGAATCCAAGGTATGATACCACCATTATGAACCATTCCAAAAGCCTCACCACGATAAGGTGGGCAGAGAATAAACAGGGCAATCACCCGATCCAGCCTTGATACGGCTGTAATCCGACCCAGAGCAACCTCCTGCAGAAGAAAGACGCTAACATGGTACCTTTGTTTCAAATCTGTTTATTGAAAATATGACAACCAAAGAAAATCAACCAGGTTGAAGATATACATTCTTGTCAAGGCACATAAAATCAAATCCACGATCCATTAAAGACAGCACAGTACATCAATAATAACCTGTGAGACAGAGTCAGTAACATACATCGCAAATCTAAAACTGCAAATGAAAGAAAAGCTGGACAGAAAGTAAAATCAATATGGAATGATCCTCACCAAAGCTATTGTGGAACATTTCTCTTGTCAGGAAGGACCAGAGTAGCATACACAGTAAGACAAGAGTTATTTGGAGAGCTGTTCTTATCACAGAGATTGGGTAGTAAGTGTCTGGCTATGTTGATACACGTGCACTTTTTCCTAAACGTTTACCTTGTTCTGGACCTGGTATTAACAGGGTTATAACAACAACTTTAGGTAGAAAAACAAAATCTAATTCCCATAGGGGAAGGAGTAAAGGGAAGAGGTGTTGTGAATGCCTAGGTGTGAGGGGGGATACGAGGCCTTGTCGGGGCTAAAGAGGGAGCTTCTCTTCTGCTAGGACAGTGACCTTGGGGTTTCCAGCTGTCAACCTCTAAAGTAAGGTTAAATAGGATCGTCGAACAGTTGTAGAGCTCGCAGTTGAGGGGGGACCAGTCTAGAGTGTTCGATCCTGGAAAAGTAGTGTATTAGTGCCTGCCAATTGCGGGTGAACTTAGCGTCCGTGTGGTTGATGCGGGCAGTAAGTTGATTAAGGGCTAAAATATGCCGTAGGCGAAGAAACCAAGTGGCTACAGGGGGAGGTTGAGACTTCTTCCAAAATAGGGCTATAGCCTGCCGGACAGCTCCCAACATTTGTAAAATCAGACGCCAGTCTGTATGTGTTATAGCAGTCAATGTCGGTGTCTAATGCCTAATAGCGTAACCGTCGGGGAGGAGGGAATAGGGAACCCACCGTGCCCTTAATGTGGCTAAGGATCTCCTTCCACAAGACCGTGAGGCTCAAGCAAGAACACCAGATATGACTAAAATCACCTTTGTCGCCCTGACATCTCCAACACACCGGGGGATTGTTTGGTAGCATTTGTTGTAAGCGGGCTGTGGTATAGTAGCATTGCGTCATGAGTTTATATGCCGACTCGCGTTGTGGAATGCTATGATACACTTTCGGGATATCCTGCCACAGTCGATCCCAGTCCACCGGGAGGATTTCCCCACCCACGTCCAAGTTCAATTGCGTTTGATATGTGTGGGGCGAGGGTTGTTGTGCGTGTTGCAAAACGGTGTAAGTGTGAGAGATCAGGCCCTTCGACCTCCCATAACTGCATACTAAGGCTTCAAAGGCAGTGAGTTTTCTAGGTGCACCTTGGATATATTCCTGAGAAAGCAACCAGTGACGAATCTGGTAATATTGCATCCGAGCCCCCTCAGTAAGATGAAAAGCTGTTGCATTGATCGAAAGTAAGGAGTTTATCATCCTGAAACAAATCTTGTATGACTCTACATTCGCCATCAGATCACGCACTAAATGCTCGAGGTTGCAGCGCTGGGGGGAACACGGGATTACGGAATATAGGTGTATTCGGAGAAGGAAACGTAGTCCAACCACGAGAGACCGCCAATTTATTCCACATCTCTAGGACTGTTTTTGTGGGGGTCGCTATGTATTCACTACGGGGGCGGGGCCCCCCAAGGGAGCCAAGCCAGATCCCACAAGGGTCTGCATGAAACCGCTCGATCCATGTGGAACCAATGCTTTTCACTCGCTCGAACAACCCATTCCGATATGTACCGGAGGTGACAGGCCCAGTAGTACTCCAAAAGATTAGGGCATGCAAGTCCTCCTCGGTCACGCGGTAGCATCAGAATCTTGTTACAAAAGCGTGGATGGGACTTTCCCCCTATAAAATCAGTAAATTCTCGTTGTAGAGACAGGATGTCAGTTTGCAGTATGGGATTGGGGAGGGATTGAAATGCATCTAATATATTTGGGAGAAGCATCAAACATGGTGCCTTTGTACATGTATGAATCTATTCATTCAGTCACTAGGACTTGCTTGCCTTGCTCGCTTTCTCCTTGCAATTTCAGAGTTGAGTTTACGGCTCACCAATTACACATTTCACCAACCGCCATTGAACTTGGGCTTGATATTGTTGCGTCTTTTGATCTCTTCAAACACGAGCAAGAGTTGTCAATGTCTTGGTGGAGTATGCCACCACGTGGGTTTGTACAAGGTGTTTTAATTCTGTAACCACAGATGTGTACGTTTATTAAGTAGTTTGGCATAACGCATTGACGTATGGGGTTATACAGGCCTCAGTCGAATGTCGAATGGGTTGGTTGAGAGATGAACAAACTGGTGAAGACCAATGCACAATGCACAAAGAGCTCTGCAGTTGAGAGTGACTTTGTGTGAAACGTTAAGAGAAACATTGTGAGCTCACAGGACTTTGCCAAACCATGTGACGAAAGTGCCTCGTTATGAGCGTGTGAGAGTGAAGGATCAGCAGATGAAACATAAAGCTTGGCATGACGATACCTCTAAAGCTAAACTGAGTACATAGGCTGTTGGTGATCAGGCTCTTGTCAAAAAACTCAGAAATGTGAGAAAAAGTTTGTCTAGTTTTATTGGACCCTTTGAGGAAATCAAAAGGAATGTTGTCATTCTGGATATAGGAGAAGTTTGGCGTTTTTCTAGCCTAGTGAAATGTTCTAAGGAAGGAGTGTGTGTGAGCAGTATTATGGATGATTCTTGTGGTGGTGTTTGAACTGAGAGGAAATAAAACATGTATGGGAATCCTCCAGTTTGAATGAAGTAGTAGGTTTAGTCAACGTATATTTGTATGTTCAGTTTGTGTTTTGATGGGTGCATTTCACAAGAATGTGTTTATTTCTGTGTTCTGTTATTTCCTTATTTAGTTAGACGGTGAGTGCAGTTTAGATGCACGCTAAATGCCTTATATCCTATCTCCTACCATTTTGGAAAAAAATTATTGTTTTCTTATTGCTGTAGAAAATCGTTTTATTTTGTTTTGGGGTTATAAGGGGGAGGTGTTCTGCTTTACATGCCGGCCATGTCATAAAAACAGAATGTTATGAGGGTGGAATGTTGCTGGTCAGAAGTCAGATGAAGTGAAGACCACAGCTGGAGTGGAGTAGCCTTTGCAAGAGGTCTGCATCCAGCTGTAGATGGTCAAAATATACCGTACAAGAATAAACCTTGAACCAGCTGGAGGATTGGAGCGTGGTTGCTTTTGTGAGCGACCCCTACAGTATGCCACTTGCATGCCCTCTGGGACAGGACCTAAGAGATCTTGCCAGTCGTTCTGGAAGAATGTAGGCTCTCCTTGGCTTGGTTCCTCTTTGTACTTTCTTCTTGTCGATGCACAGCTGTTCATTGCACTTCCTGCCCTTAAAGACTGTCTTTCTCATTGATTTTACCTCCATTTGTCGCATGAGTGAGCTCTAGGCTTTATTAGTACAAACGCCGTACACTAGCTTTTTTGGACAATCTGGTGCTGGGGACCCTGCCTGCTTTCTTGCTTTAGTGACTCCTTTCCTTGTTGGGCGATCCATCACTCTCCCGGAAGTTCTTTGCCCCACCGCAACTCTAGAAATTCTCCTGGGGAATATTCCAAAGGTGAGGAATCTATTGGTAGATAGAGTATGTACCAAAAAGAGCATTACCAAAGGTCCGTGAGTAGTTCTCCGCCCCCACCACCCCTTTCACCAGCCCCCATCTTTTTGTCTTCCTGCACATTTCCCCACCGTCGTCATATTTGCCATACTTTTGCAAATAAACGAGATTTCCATTTTGGTTGCAGAATAATAGCAGTTTTATCCCCTCCTCCCCACGCGTATAGAGACGATGAACACTGCTAATGTCACTGTTTTGTGGGACACTGTTTTTCTTGTGAAAATATTGCTTCCAGCATACTTACAAAACTTCATCAACCCCCTTTTTTTTCCTTTGTCACTTGATTGTTTACCAACCAAAAAAGCATTAATGTCAAGACCTTTAACCATCTCTAGACTGACCAGAGGGCTGTAGGTGTGGCTCCAAGATGGATACATAGATGAGCTTCTAACTCCTCAAAGCATAACTTCTCATCCCAAAATGTGAGACTTTATTGGTACATTTGATTTATTGAATAATGGAAATATTGATTTCAGAATATTTACTGTTGAGTCCAGAAACTTGCTCTTGATAAAAAAATGTATAGAGTTGAAAAAATAAAAATAATTCGAAGCACATAAATCTTATTGTTGAGACAAACAGCTTTCTCTTGATGTAGAAAAAAGGAAAAGTACCAAGACAACAAATAAAACTGGCTGAACATAAACCTCTTCTTTGATACATTGAAGTAAGATGTATTGCTTACCCTTGTCTAGATTCAAACCTGCAGCCAGCATCATTAAATCAGTTTTCTTCCGGAACCCACTTGCTATGTATGATATTGAAAACAATATAGCGTTCAGCTCAGCATTCGCTGAGGAGTGCGTTTACTCTATTGCTGACCATTGTGGTTCCCCCTGAACTGCCTGTTCAAGTCTCTCTGTTGCCTCTTTTCCAGGAACAGAAGTTCTGCCAGCGTTACGATGAGCTCATGGAAGCCTGGGAGAAGAAAGTAGAGCGCATTGAGAACAACCCAAGACGGCGCGCCAAGGAGACGAAAGTTCGGGAATACTATGAGAAGCAGTTCCCGGAAATTCGGAAGCAGAGGGAACTGCAGGAACGTATGCAGAGGTAAGGATTTAATAAACCATCCAGGCAAGAGGGAAAAATGAATGGCTTCATAGATCAGAAATGGAATGCAATTAATCAAGATTTTTTGTACCAAGTCACACTTTTTGAAAGGCAGAATGGAAAGTTTTCTCAATTTGAAAGGAGTTGAGGAAATTCCTAGGTAAAGACATTCCTAGCAAGAGCCTCCGGAGGTGTAGAAAACATGGGATTTATTGATGAGCGTGAGGGCGAAGAATGTCATAACTTTGTTGGGGCAGTCTTCAGTGACGGCGGAAATGGTGTAAGCGAATGGAGGCGACAAATCGGTTGTGGGGGAATCAATGAAGAATGAAAAAAGACAGCTTAAAGGAGGGACTGGAGGGACCAGTTTTGTCTGAAAATTGCTTTAGAAATGTAAATCTGTGTGGCATAAAGTGGTCAGCCAAACAGATTTACAATTTAAACATCTCTGTAAAGACATATAGATTTTCATCCATAAGGTAATTTGCGCTTAAAAACTCTCTAACAGTTTCATGACTTGGAACGCATGCAGAAACAGGAGGCAACAACTTGCAGTAATATTCAAATGCTTTATTTCTACTTTATAGCTTTTTGCTCTCCCTGTGTTCTTGGTGCTGGACAAACTGCAGCTAAATCAACTGTTTCGCCAACCTCTTAGGGGGTTGTAACTCTTTTTAGGTCTCGCCTGGCATAAGACTGCACAGACATGCGCAGTCTCGCTGGCGAGATATAATGATTTGAGGAGATTTCTCTAGTAGGCTTTAAGCCCCGCCCCTCTTTTCCATTGGCTGGCGTCACCGTTTATGCTAAACGGTGGCCAGCCATTGGAAAAGAGCGTCTAGTGATGTACACTTTTCTCTTTTAGAGCCGTCCCAGTTGGACTGGCTGCCCCGACTTACTGCTGGCGTTAGTTTTTTTATCTTTATGGGGCCAAACACATGGCCCCATAAAGATAAGAAACCAGTCAGGCGAGCCAGTCCAACTGGGACGGCTCTAAAATAGAAAAAAAAGCGGGAGGCGTTGTTGGCGTTGCTTGTTTTTATTCCCGTAGTATAATACAAAACGTGTTGTCTGATATTTCACAAAGCCAGAAAACTGTGAAATAATACGATAATATTTTAGAGGCTTCCTATTGTTTTACTGAATAGAAAGCTGTGCTTGTGGTTACGCTCAAGCCTTCTTCTCTTTACAAAGCGGCGGAGGACCGAGGGGTTCCTGACTTTCATTTCTACAAGGAAGGACAAAGCACTTTTTCACAATTCAGTTTAACTCGGTTGTCGTCCGTTCTCTGTATCGCTGCGCTCTCGCCGTTGCCTGGGTAGGAAGGGAGTGTCATCATAATAGAGTGACGTCATTGACCTGTGCCGTCGTTTGGTCTGTGCATAGTGTTTGGGGCTCACGCCCCCGGTTTTGCTAGTGTACCGTCCGCTACCCGGGCCCGGAGGAAAAGAGGTGGTGGAAATAACAAGGCCGCAGGCATGACTTTGCGAGGTTAGTAAGAAAGCGGGGCTCTAGCAGCTGTTGGTATTTTTGGGCATTAGAAAGATTTTATTCCAGAGAACTGGTGGGGGGGAGGGTACGTGGTGAGCATGTTCGCGGGACGTGTATTTTTGTGTGTGTGCACCACATCAATAGTGCTATTGACATTTGTATATGTTAACCGCTCGCATAATTAGTCTGTTATTCATTTTTTGCTCCTCTCATTTCATTCAACAATTTATTGATTTTCTTACTAGACCTATCAAAAATGTGTGCTCAGTGTGTTGCACTCGAAAATAAGGGTTGTCCAGCTTCTCTCGGCAAATTGACACTCACTGCAACTTTTAAAAGTTGGTGTCGCGGATGGTACTTCTTAAGTGAGTAGGATATTGTTAATGGTGCGCATTGAGTGTTAGCATAGAGTTGTTGTGGCATCGTGTGATATGTGTTCTTGTTTACAAACACAATAACGTAGCAAATGGAGAGGCAACATCCCACCATCACTTACACCAGTAATTCCATAAGTCCTAAAATTAAGGGAGAAAGGAGATGGCACGCGCGGTCAGGAGATGTACACTCCGTACGCGTGCACATCCTGGACCATGACGTGTCATAGAGTGGGAGGCATCCCGCACCACGATTAGTGGACTCATTCTGTGTCAGAATGCCCACTTTCTTGCTGTTTTTTTAAAGCAAGTGTAGCCCATGTGATGTACCAGGTCAGGAAAGTCGAGCGTAGCTTCCCGTTGATGTTCACTGATTCCCTGCCTGCATAAAGTACTTATGACCATTTTCGTGGGATACTGGCTTATAACAGAGCTAGAATCGTGATACTTGCTGCTGCTTTTGGATATTTAGGGCATTTGTCTAGGCACCCCCATCTGCTTAGCCTTCCTGCTACAACGCTGTGGCAAAATAAACGTAGCTACAGCGGTGCTGCCATTTTGTTACCTGTATAAAACACTATAAAAAACAAGCATTGAAAATGCAACAGGCCTCGCCTTTTATTAAGTTAAAGACATTTGCTTTGCTAATGGTATTATATAGCAAAGCAAATGGCTTTAACTTAATAAAAGGCGAGGCCTATTGCATTTTCAATGCTTGTTTATAGATTGGGGCAGGAAGCCTTATTTTTTCCTTTCCTAGACAAGCCGATGGATTTACAAGCAGGTCGAGAGGCATCATTCTTAGTTCCCTTATTAGGTTTCAGTGGGCGATGCCATTTGCCCAGTCTGCAGTCACATCTTCTCATCGCTTGCGGCTCCCTCCAACAGTGTCATAAGAAGATCCGTTTTATAGGGAATTTCCTGGGATAGCCGAGGTTGTTACAAAAATGGGTATTTACAACCATCATACATAATTTTGTCAACATCAGTCCCAAGAATTGTGCCGACAACTGGAGCTCGCTGTTAATCAGCCAGTGACAGCCATGATAATGCTGGTTGCCTTGACCCAGCCTTGCGTCACATGGGAAAATCTGGAGGCAGCACCTCTCAAGCCTTGCCCCCTCTGAGCAGGCAGAGGGCGGGGGTCACATGTTCCAATGTGTCCTTCTAGAACCTTGATGCTACCAAGATCACGCTGCTGGTGACATGATGGCAGAGTTGTTGACATGAACAGCAACTGGAATTGGGCTGTGGACCTACCTCCTCAGTGTCATCCTTAATGTCGTTTTATGTCAGAAGAAAGATGCTTGGATAATCCTCTCACTCTTATAGTCTCCATTATTTTGAAGACGTTTGTACCAATCCAAGATGGATCCTGCCTTACTTTGTATGATGTAATTTCCTGCTAAAGCCATATACTAGGAACCCAGGGTAGATGACGGATGCGTCTTAATGCTCAGATTTCTTCCTCTTCATTTTCCTTCCGGGACAGATAATTTAGATTCCCGACCTCTTGGCTCTGTACTGCTCAGCTTTGGACAGTTTAACCTCCTCCAAGGTCTTGAAGTCCATCTTACTGCCTTGTTTTTTTTAATTCCTATGGATTTTGACTCCTTTTGAATCTTTTTAGGTCTCGTCTAGGCAGCGTATGCGCTGTCTCTTCAAGACATGCTGAATTCAGGATATGGGCATAAAACTCAGCCCACTTTCCGCTCATCTTTTTAATTGGCTCCTGTCCCTGTCTTATGTTAATGGGGGATTTTCATTGGTCAATAGACTTAGTAGTTCCTCCTTAGTACCCCTTTGCTTTTCTTGTAACATCCCATGAGGACACACTCTGTTACATGTGTTGTTACTCCCTAGGTTTTAATCACAGCTTCAGAGCACTATTTTCGTAAAGGGCTTCAGGCAGGACACACGCTTGGTCCCAAGCAAGGCTAGCACTGGTTACTTTATTCACTAGCACATCTCACATTTATATGAGACCTTCTATAAATTTCCCTTCATCAGCTCCACACGGAGCACAACCTAATCTGGAATTAATATTTAATAATTATTATTTTGTCACATTTCAGAGCTACTAATTGTATATATGGACATAGCTATTTGAAGGTACTCATGCTACCGTCTTGCATGCAATGCATTATGGGTAGGGTGGATTTACCATATCTTCTGCAGGGTGCAGTACCATGGGACCTGTGTTGGTCACATATGGTACTGCACCCTGTAAACATGGCTTGGTAAAAAACATTGGCATTTATAATGCCAATGACTCCAACTCCAACAAACGCGAGACCGATTGCATTTCCAATGCAATAGGCCTCGCAATTGTTAAAGTTAGAGCTGTTGGTGTTGAAAATGTTTTTTACTTTTGCTTTTTTATACCATTGGCAATAGTGCTATGCAAATATAATAACGCCACTGCAAATAAAAAAACAAAAGTAAAAAACATTAATATTTTCATCGCCTACAGCTCTAACATTAACAAATGCGAGACCTATTGCATTGCGAGCGCGTGTTCTAAGAGACAGTAGTCACCTGTCGCGTGTCTGCACTCTCTCAGTGCTCAGGCAATGCATGGGAGGCTGAAAGCAGCGACTTCGCCTCATCCCTCGACAGAGTCTCTGTTACATCAACTTGGCAGACCCCTATCAACTGATAAGGGACAATAAAGGGGGCCATTATACTCTCACAAGGATGTTAATCAACAAGGGAGCAGAGTCGTTGAATGAGTAGTTAAAGCACATTTTCGGACTCATCCTCTGAGCTGTGATGGCCGATTGGTAGCGCTTGGCTATTCTTGCTCTGGGCAGTCAGCTTGGACCTGAGATATTTGTGTTTACGTTTGTCCGCCAAACTTTTGTCTTCATGCTTATCTGGTGCGTTCTTAAACTCGGGTAAGTGTCAGGATAGTGTCAAGGCTGTATCCCTGACACCTGCTCCTAGTGAGGTTTACAGATTTACAAAGTGCCATGTAGTGATGTTTGTGTCCCAAATTGAGGGTGTCGGCCGGTTAAGCGAGGCTTTTCTACCGAGCTCCTCGCCTCTTCTCATCTTACCCAAGATGGATTCCCTTCCCTGAGTGTGCTAAATCAGTTCATCTTTTAATTAACGTAGTTTGCTTATTTTGCTGGTTTTGCTAAATAGAAAATCCATGCTGCTGTTTTCCTGGTGTGCGTCTGGCATTGTGGGCCATTTGCAGCAGCGAAACCAGTCTCGGGACCCCTCCCCAGTTCTTGTAGCAAATCTGGCGGGATTCTGGCAGGGGTGGGTTTGCGGCGGTGCCAGGGACTCCTCTCGCCGTGATAGTGACCCGACGCTACAGGTACAAAAATGGCAGTAACTTCAAACGTGACACTTCGAATCATACTTAATGTCGGCTCAGTGAGCCGAGCCCCGGAGCTTGAAATCCACGTCTTCAGCAGTGCAAAGGTCGGCTGTCACTTCCTCTCATGTCTGCCTGCGTATCAGGAGTTCCGGGGCTCCTCGCCTGTTCATGCAATCATTGTAAGAGTTTTGATTTTATCGGCTTGGCGTCTGCAGAGTTTTTTTCTTCTTTTCGTGCTCACCACTCAACAAAGATCGTTTTCTCCTTCCTTTCTCTAAAATAAAATGATACATTTAGTTTAGGACTAAAATTGTGCTTAGGGCTCCTATTAACTGCAGGAAATCTTCTCCCCCAGCCCCACCCGGATAGAGTTACACGCCTGCCACTCTTTCTATTTATTGTAATGTGTTTCTCAGAGTCTCTGACTAACCTTTGTTAGGATTCGCACCTTTCCCACTATAAATCAATATGAAATATCTACATTTCATATACATTAGGTATCCACTTTTTAGGTGATACTATAAAGGGGGGTCTCCAATCCAATACCTTGATGCTATCTCCCCCGCGATCAAATATAATCAGACATTTCAGAAAAATATATTCTTTTTTTTGTTTATGAGAGCCCTTGTTATCCAAGATTGTTTAATATAAAAGAATCTTGACCCTAATCCCCCATTCAGCTTCATATATAAGGCAGAGCACCCATTCGACCTGATGTCTGTGAATGGATCTGCGGTGTGGAACCTTAAGATGTGGAATATTCACAGTGTGGGCGTAGATATGTTCACAGTGAGAAGTGTAAGAGGCTCTTGCTACATCACTGGACTCCTCGAACAAATGAATCGAAATACTGCCTCACCCATCACTTAGTTGTGACAGTTCCCAGGATGCACTGCGCCCACTGGACATGTAGCACATCTGCTCATCAGTGTGTACTTGTTTAGCCCTAATGTTGTATTCATGTCAATGAATGAATTATTGAATAGTGGCTTATAGACGCGCTGATAAGGCGATGCCAGGGTACATCCTGTCACAGAAAAATGAAGCACGAGAGGGCTGAAGAGCATGAAGGAGTCCACTCTTCCCCACACCACACCACAACAGCTGCTCTGGACATCCCACACCCGACCCCAATAACAAGGCGGCTGTTCCTATAATTCTGTGATGTGAACACGGGTGTAAATGCCACAAACATTCGTGCAGAGTGGCATCAGTGTGCTGGCGTTGCTGCTCTTTACAAAGAAAACCTATAAAAACTGGCACCAACACTTCTGTCTTCATTGACAAAGCCTGTGGGTATGGGCTTCACTTTGTATATAGCGGTACAAAAGGGGGTGGTGATGGACGGAGCATCAGAACCAATCAAACACTCACACCCAGTCAACAGATCTGGGTTTGATCCATCACCGTTCTTTAGCCAACTCTGCCACCCCAGTTTGACTGGGGGTGAGTGCTTGCAATGTTCAACACTCCGTCCATCATTTCCTTTGGTTTTTGCTTTGTTCGCCATAAGTTGGCAGGGTATGCTCAGACGTGAGTCCCTTGCTCACTTTGCCACTGGATTCAAGCAAGCCTGGCTGAAGACGGCTGAAATGCCAGAAACCGGTCTAGGAAGCTTGTTTCCGGTCCAGGGAAGACATGGCTTGGCAGTTTGGGCTGGACTGTTCCCATGAGGCACAGGGTCAGACTGATTTGCATATGGCCATGTCTGAACTGGGGTGGCAGAGTGGGCTAAAGAACGGTGATGGATTAAACCCAGATCAGTTGACTGGGGGTGAGTGCTTGCAATGTTCAACACTCCGTCCATCATTTCCTTTGGTTTTCACTTTGTATATATGCCTGATGTGTACGTGGGTATAATGTAGGCAGGCAGTCGCCCGTATGGCTCAGCAGCTGTGCTTGCTGTCTTTAAACGCTTACAAGGTAAAAATACTGAAATTGGCATTGACCTTTTCCCCCAAGAAAAAGCAAGTGAGGCCATGGAAGCAATTCATTGTAACTAGCATTGACAAAGCCAGAGGGCCGGCCTTGCTTTTTTATGTGCATTATCTGTACATAGTCACTGACATTCAGAGACAGATCACAGTTCTATGGTTTCTGTTATGTGACAGGTTGGCAGATTATACACACATACGTGGGGCGTACGATCAAGAGACCATATACACTGCAGTATTTGTTGTATGTACTTAGTACTGCCGACGAGGGTACGGAGAGGAGATTATGCTTCATCAGGGGACTTCCCGTCATGTGACTAGGTCCTCTTCTTTGGAGCCGCCTTACCTTTCCATCACAGCAGCATCTTTGTTTGCGTGCACTGCGTCACGCTCTGGCTCTGTCTCCAAACCACTACCACCCCTCTAGAGTAAGTCATGACCCCTCTAGAGTAAATCCACTGGCACTTCAGTGGTATGGTTGGCACAGCAAAATCGTTGGCAAACTGAGTTACCCTTCACAGATATTGCCCAGTAACCATTGACTTCCGGAGGGTCAACGGAGAACCCCCTGACCAGGACAAAAAAGGATGTTACCAACATGTTTAGTTATGTAGTGTACACAAGTGTATGTCTTATTAGAGATAGTGTTTTATACCCAAATTATTAATTGTGTAAACCCTTCATATAACAGGAAATAACATTCATATTTTGCACAATTGTTTCAGTAAATTTGAATCTATAAATTGAGTTCAGTTCAATACAGGCACTTTGAGTACATAAAAAACAGAGGCACAATTTGCTCCTACTCCTGCGTTAGAACTGTGAAATGAATTGTAGTTCCTGGAAACTTATCAATCACACACACTAGAAAACGTTTAATCAGTCAGTCATTGTTGGTGTTTCTGAAGTGCTCGCTCTCTCTCTCTCTCCCCCTCGGCACTGTCTGAATGCTTCCACAGTGAGGGAGATGTAGAAGAAATCCGATGGGATAGCTACAGGCAAAGTGCCAGGTTTTAAGACGGATGTGTAAAGGAAGAAAGTCTTATATTGGGCGCATCTTGGCAGGAATATTCTTCCAAGCTGCTGGAGAACGAGTGAAGAATGCTTAACCCCCCGGCTCTGCTGTGAGAGAAGAGGAGCAATTATAAAGAGCTGCTAATCTAGTTATATACAGTGCTTAATTTGTGCCGGTGTTAGGCACCAGCTTTTATAATGCCGTCACATATTTATGACAGCCCAACACATGGTGGCACTATTTTTCTTTTAAGTGCTCAATCAAAATGTTTAAGAATTCAATACAAAAACAAAATTAATAACCGGGTGCTCCGGCCATTATTAAATCTTTGGGTCACCTAGTATAGTCCAAACTGTCACATTTGTAGGACTGTAATTGTAAGCAGGTGTTGTTTGTACTGGTATGTGTGAGTGTGGCAGGGACTGCAAATGGTGCAAGCTGCAGTGGCCTCCTGAGAAATATTTTGGGTCCGGATACTTATTATTTTACAAATTAAGCACTAGTTATACTTGCTTTACCTGTTTTAACATCTGTCTTGTTTCTCAGTAGGGTGGGACAGAGAGGTGGCAGTCTTTCCCTGTCAGCGGCTCGCAGCGAACACGAAGTGTCAGAAATTATTGACGGACTCTCTGAACAGGAGGTAAGAGCGGTTTGCAGACATTAATTTTCACTCCTCTGATTTGAACAGTGAACACGTTTTTACCAAAAGCTGACAGTATAGATCTCTGGGTTGATGCACAAATTACAGAGAACTTTGTGCATGCTGAGGGGCACTGGCTCATAACCTGGTGGTGCCACATAGTCCTATTTGATGAGAGGTAAAAAGTGCCGTGAGTCTTCAATGTGCATTATATAGACGATTCAATATTATTAATTTCACTATGATTACTCTAGGAATCTCTCTTTCAAAATTCGAAAAATCTCAACTATTTTCATACATTACATATGAAGAGCTCTTGCGCTACAGACCGAAACTGTTCTTTTGCATATGGGGAAACTTTTTTAGAGGGGTGTGGCACAGTATAGCAACACAGAAAGATGATGGACGGGATGCTGAGCCTTGTCAAACATTCACCCCAGTCACAGTTCTGGGTTAAATCTATTGTGCGGCTCAGTATCTCAGTTTAACCAGACTCAACCTTTAGGTCTCACCAAAGACCGGGCATGCACTGTTTTCTAACAGTGTACTTAGAGCCCTGCCCGCTTCTTATTGGTCAGCTGCCTTCGGCTTCCTTCCGCTTGGTGTGCTTGTTCCTCTCCTGGAGCATGGACACATTACCTGTGTCCTTCTACTACTCATTTTAGGTGTTACTTTTTGCTTTGTGCTTAAACACTCTACCAGAGTGCCTCTTTTTCATCTGTCTCTTTTGTGCACTTCTCCCATTCCCTTTCTCTCATCAGCCATCCCATTTTTCTCTATATTGACCCCCACCTGCCGTCCCTTTGTTGTCTGTGTCCCCCCCACACCTGCCCTCCAACCATTGTCAGTGTTGCCCCCCCATCTGCTATGACAAAAACAAGTGCTGTGATAATGGTGCCAGCGCTGGTTGTGTCACAGCTCTTTGTTTTCCCCACACCCTCCATTGTATGTGATGCCCACACCCTTCCTCCCCACCCGCAGGCATTAAAAAACAAGAAAGTGCTATGACGCAAACAGCGCTGGCAACGTTGTAACGTTTTAAAAAAATTTTTTTACTTTCAGCCATGCTGCTGTACATGGCTAAAAACATTGGCAAAGCCAATACCGCACATAGGAGAGAGTTGTTGATGCTGCCAATGCTTGTTTCGTTCCCAACTGTTTGTATTGTTTTATTTGACCAAATGAGAAAGTAAGGTATCATGATAAGTTTCCTAAAAAATATAATAACTTTGTTAATATTCAGCTGTACATGGTATTACAAAGCCTGCATAGACGTGTATCAAGAAATGCCTGAAGAACAAGGTTATGAAATAAAAACTAAGAAAGAAATACCATATAGTCCTGCATAGAATCTGACCATGTAGGATATGTTATACACATTAGCTACATCATGAGTATATGAGTTCAAAGACAGTTACCTGTAGTGAAGTAGAATAAAGCAGACTCTGGTGTCAGTTAATAAAGGTTTTAAAGGAAAAGTAACTTTTACATTAATGAATTTTAGAGGTGTACTATACATGCCTAGGAGATCGCCTATCTGCGGCCACCAGGTGTGGCCCGATAATCCAGGAGCGTCACCTAATGGAGCAGTACGGCCCCCAGTCCTATGAAAAGTGACATATCTGACAGAAGGGGGTGCGCATCACTTATTAATGGCCGGTCATGTAACGAAGGGGGCGCCCAGGCAGACCAGTACTAGGTACTCTTTTAGATTGATGGAATTGTATCATTAATTTACTTTGATACCTCTAAACGAGAGGTGGTAATATATATTCGGTTCATTAGTTCAGTTCCTGGGGAGATTTGGCATTTCCAGCATGTCTTATATATATGGGAGTCCATCTGGAGTGATGCACTAGCCATGTCTTGAACCATACTATACGAGTGTAGTACTGTGCAGATCTCGTTTACGATTACAACTGTTGTGTATCCCTGGGCGAGTAACTCTTTTTCGATTGACAGCCAGATTAGTATGTGTTGACTTGGTCGGAGTAGGAACTAATAAGCTCCTTGCAGAGTCAAATATGCTCATTGATCATTCTAGAAGAGAGCTGGATTCATGCTTACTAGGGGCAGTCTCTGTTTTAATAAACATACCCATATTTTTTGTGGCTAAGCTCTATTTTTCTGGGAGATGTTGGGCTCTGCATTTACATCTCTTTACACATATCAAATGCTGTGTGTATGAAAAGGACAAACGGCTCAAGAAAATGGATGAAAACTGAACATGAGCCCTTATATCTTTTTGCTTCAGATCTGTGTCCAAATCTTCTTTTTTACAAATCTGGGCAGATATCCCAGCCGGTGGACAGAGGAACCATTTGTTAGCGTTACATAACCTGACTGATACTCATGTATTTAGCCCATCATTGCAAATTTCATCAAAGCATCAGGCATTTTCTTATTCTTTAAAATGCAAATGTATTTATCTCAACCCCTTATGCCGTGTTTGTCTCATGCTCTTATTAGATCGTGAGTTTATCTGATAGATGAATTAAAAGCTGAGGTACCATGTCTTTCTTTGTTTTTACTATAAACTTTTTTTATACCATTATCCTATTAGATCACATCTTTATCATATATATAAATATATATATATGCATATATATGTGTGTGTGTTTATATATGTGTGTGTGTATATGTGTTTTTATATATAAATATATATATATATATATATATATATATATATATATATATATATATAAGATATAATGTCTGCCTCATTAGGTCTTATGTATTCATCTCGGGGCCATATCGCGAGTTTTTCAATGCCTTACCAGACGCAGGGTCTCTATAGATACTGCCTTAGTAATAAGGTTGTATTGTGGTCTTATGAGATCATGCTTTTCTCATGGATTTTATTACATTGTACTTTATTTCAAAGTCTTATAAGATTGTCGTTCTAGCATATTCCAAGATGAGTTTGCTTCTCACTGTCTTATTAGTTCTTGACTGTATCACACAATCACCTAAGATCAATTATTTTTTGTGTTCTTAATTAGACATTGATTTTCTTGCTTTCCTATTAGGTATCAATGTCATATTAAATCACATCTTCGTCGCAGTAGTTTATATAATGTTATCTTCCCCAGGTCTTATGTGGTTTCTTTAACTCACAGATACATTGTGTGGCTTTTTCTGTATTTTATAGACTAAGATTCTTGTCCAGCCATGCCTTGTGTAATGTTCTCAGTAGTTTGCATCCTATCCGCTGTTCTTGTTAGATCATATTTCTGGCTCCCTCTGCTCTGTATGGCTTTAAAGAACGCCTTAATCACAGTGTTGTCTCGTGGTTTTACGAGATCATGGTATTTAACAGCGTTATGCTTTATTTAATTTACAAGCTTGCATGAGGAGACAAATAATCAAGATTATTGCATCAATTACTACATCTATATGTTATTTATTAAGATCAACACATATTTAAATTTTAATTCATGACACTCAATGATGTCTGAAAGTTACAATCATGTAAATCAACATATTGTTTCTATAATATTTCTTATGTACATCAAAGGCTAAAGTTAATGCCACAACTGTTCGATCATGAGCCAATATACATCAAAAGCTAAAATTAATTCCCCAATAGTTCCTTACTGAACAATGTGTTTTGCTGGGATCGAACCTCTTCTTCTGGGCTGTAAAGAAATGTACACTGAACAATAAGTGGCATTTAATAACAGTCATAAAAACAATACTACTCTTGCAAAGTTATTCGATAAGACATCAATCTAGAATTCCAACCATCCAAGTTTTTCTCAATGCAACAAAATTGCTAAAATCCCTAACAGAATTGGAAACCTATTATTTCCCATTCATACCAATGGTTACATATGGGTTCAATAAACAAATTCATGTATCCATTCAAGTTTTGACTGAATAAAAGTTTTGTGTATATTCAGGAGGAGTCACAACTATAGCAAACCCTGTCATCATGAATCGCTCATTATTGATTTCAATTCTCTGACTCTAATAATAATGTTGGGTATAGTAAATGATGGGACCAATCCTGCATTCAATTTTTTCATTTAAAAGATAATAATTGAATAAATAATTTTTAAAATAGTAATTACCTATATGTCAGTGAACTACATGCCTATATTAGTACTTAGTATTTATGGGCCCCCAATCCACACTAACTTTGAAATTCTAGAGATCCTAATATTGGAAGTCTAAACTCCTGTTATTAAGTGACCAAATAATGGTTTTACTCCAAAAGAACCAGATTCTTCTACCCTTAAAATCTACAGTGAATTCAATATCTCACCTCAAATCTAATGGTATCCTTCACAAAATGATCAGGAGATTATATCTGTGAAAAAAAGGTAGGTGCAAACTCCAAATCTCTTTCGATTAGATTCCATCCAACATTACTTGTCAAATACCTACAAAATAGATATATGAATGCTCAATAATCACAAGCATCTAACCATGTCAACATTCTGAAGTTGCCTGTATGCACGAATTAATAGCCAAAATCTTATCTCCCGGTTAGTGAATCTGAGGCAATATTCAGACATGGACACAATTTCAGTTCAAAGGTTTTCTTCAACAAATATCTAAACCCACCTATAAACCAACGTTTAACTA
Organism: Triturus cristatus; assembly: GCF_964204655.1. Classification (NCBI taxonomy): domain Eukaryota; kingdom Metazoa; phylum Chordata; class Amphibia; order Caudata; family Salamandridae; genus Triturus; species Triturus cristatus. The sequence continues at coordinate 140,542,308 of NC_140594.1, forward strand.
TAAATTAAACAAGCAAATAAAAACAAAAATTATGAATCCGGCATTATTGGTTTCCTTTCATCTCCCATTGATGTACAAATATCCCTAAAACACATTCAACTAACTCCTTCAAATATACCTCCAACTTGACATTTTTGTACCTTTTATATGTATACGGGCTCCCCTAAATGGTAGTCCCGTACCCAAAACAATTATATCACCATATTGAACTTACAAAATTTAAATTCTCCAAATGGAAAACAATATCATCACATTAATCAAAAATCCCCATCTATTTATTTCATACTCTTATAAAATGATTTATCGCATGTCAGACAATTTCTTATCTCATTGTCTTAATAAACCATGCCTTTATCACAGGTATGTAAATATTATTAGGTAGTGATTTTGTTATGTTCTTGTTAGATTGTCTTTATTTGTGTAAAAATAATTTCTGGGTCTCAAAATTATTGTTTTAACCATTAGTTATATTCTTAATACAAAATTTTATCTTTGCTGTACTCCCAGTGGAAAATAAATTTTTTTGTCACTAGGACAATTTCTCATTTTGCAAGGGAAAACTATAGTGGTATTAAAACAAAATTAACAAGAAACTAGATACACGTTAATTGGGAAACGGCGAATCTCCCTTTGTGTCCATTTTGTTTTCTTATCAGCTGTGTTTTCCAAAATATCCACCTCGTGTTTTTTTTCTCTTTGACTTTCTTCCTCTTTACCATTCTCCTTTATATTTCTCTTTACACCAGCTGTTTCTCTTTGTTCAGAAATAGGTTTGTTGATAGATATTTGCGGGTCGTACAAAAGAAGGCTTTCTGCAATAGTCTGGTTGTTAGGTGAAATGTGTTCCCTGGTAAAAGGTGCAAACTGTAAAGATTTCTGTGGAATCAACCACAACTGGAAATAATATTTAATTTATTATACTATTTAGTGTTTTGCCAAACCAAGCATTTACTTGAATAAAAAATAGCATCATTTTAGAGAGTTTACAAACTTCCTCTGTAGTCTACATAGGCCTTACCCATTACACCTAGAAGCCTTCAGTTGCAGGTGTGAAATATGCTGCTGTGAGCTTTGACATCTCTGTCCACATATTTTTTACAAGGTTGTATGTCAATGAAAAACAATTCTTTTTTAGAAGAATAAGGTGAGTGCAGCCACTCTTTTTTTAGATTCATCGTCTTTGGAGCTTGTTTCATAAGTTAAAAGTTGAGCGTAGAAGGAGCAAGTATCCAAAATGTAATCTAGTCTTGCCAGCAGATTGTCCCATCTGTAGTATGCGGCCAAGGCTTTGCCGCCCCTGATGCCAATGAACAGTAGTGTTTTGTGGAACGAAGGAATGTTGGAGAAAGTCCCGTCTCTCCGCTTTCAAGTAAGAACCGGGTAGTATAACCTGAGACTTAGCGACTGAATAGTATACAGGCGTCAATTAAAATAATTAAATGTATAACAGCAGAACAAAGATTTTTTAATTGTAGCTTGCGAGCTTAATTTCTGATGTTTCCTCCTCTTCTTGTAGGGTGTATTGTGAGTGCAGCAAAATTTAACCCACCGTTACAATAAAAAGAATTGTCAAGACTATTGGTAGCCACACGAGAAAAATATTTCAATTTCATTGCCGTTGTTTTTGCCACGTAAACATGTTTTAACAGAGATCATTGGGTTTTTTTGCATTTTTTTTTTTTTTATTCTTAACATAAAAGCCATTTTTGCATTGTCATATACCATGAAGTTCAGATAACAGCAAATGGCACGCCGATTCAACACCCCCCTCCCCCAGGGTGGACCACTCATCCCCCACTGCCACAAGATCATTGTTTTTTCTGAGCGTACAACACAAGAAAAACTGAAGAGAAGGAGCGACTGTACGTTAATTGTTTACTGTAAAACTAGCACAGCAGTGGCCCTTACTAGACTGTAAGAGATCCCTGCTGTGTGGAATGACACAAACCTCCTACAAGCCAATTTTTTATCTTGCAGGGTGTTAGCTGCATTCTCAGACTTGGAGGGATGAAAGCCTGAATTTTCCTAGGATTTGAACTTGTAAGGTGTACACAGATGTGGGCCACAGATGCCCTAGCCTCCTAAACGTTTGGGAAAGGGTCAGAAGCATTCAGCTTTGCATCTGCAGGGGACTCTTTATCCCTCTGCTGCGGGAATGGGAAAGGAGGCGGCTTTAAATTTGAAGCTGGCGGAGGATGAAAGCTAGCCCAGCTAGCTGCACGGATCCCAGAAGGGGCTTCCCTTCATATAACCAACGCCGCCTGGAGCGTCGTCTTCCTTTTTAGCAAAGACCTTCAACCGCGCGGTTTGTCAGATGCCCACTGTAGGTCTTATCCGCAAAGTGTGCTTTTCATTTTGTTCTTGCAAATATTACATTCAGAAAAGAATTCTGGAAAGGGGTGACGTCAGGTCCCTCCAGCGGTGAAGTAGAAGGCCGCCTGGATATTCCTTTACCACAGGGGTGTCTAGTATATTGATTGGGCGAATCGGTACCAGATCCTCAGGTTAGCCTCTGACCATGTAAGTGAATCCTCTGGGATGTATTATTTTTACATTCATTTAATCCGGATATCCTGAAAACCTCACTTGGACGTGGACCGGTGTTGGACATGTATGACTTAACTCATGTGCAACTCTATTGTGTGGTTTGCGCTTATCACAAATGTTACGTAAAAAGACAATTTATTTTTTAAATTTCGCCTTGGTTTTGTCAGGGTTTCACTTTATATTTCAGTGATGGCGTTATGATAAGCAAGGAAGGGCGCATTCTGTTGGTGTTTATTAATGTTTTCCTATCTCCATGATGCCCACTGACGAAAAGGTACCTCACTTCTCATCTTCGAGTATAGTCCACAAACTATTTGTGACAGTGGTAGATCATGATATGGCCCTAGGTAAGGTGGTGAAGGTGTTTGTGGGTACAGTGGTACCAAAGGAGAAAGGGTTGTAGTCACCCCCTCTTTGCAGTAACATCAACTCTAATGGGTGACTTTTTAAATAGGTAAAGTATGTGTTTTAAAGTCATCCGTGTGTGTTTTTCTTTCAGTAATACAAAGTTCCAGTTGGTGAAAGCTAGAAACTTTATGTAAAACGTATTCACAGACAACCTAATGGCAATTTAACTTTTGAAATTACAAACATTGAGTGTCTTGTAAGCTCACCATTTATCAGTATCCCAAAGTGCTTTAGATTTCTATTTTTTGTAATTTTTAAAAAATATATTTTTATTACATTTCCAATAATACCATCACATGCAGCTTCAATAACTCTGCAGTTTATCCAACATATTATAGTTAACGCTGTTCCTTTTCAAACTCTCCCCCCACCCTCCCCTTCCACCGGTGCGCCTTAAGGTATATACAGTATAATCAATTACAGAATTCCCGGAGCAGTTTAACAACATTGTTTAGCAGGGACAGTACTGTACTGGAGGCTGCGATATCATACACGATAACTGCCGCAATTAGCCCATAGCTAGTTGGTCAATCTATTTAATCATGGGAACTGGGATTCCCCGTCCCTCTTCAAGCAAGTCCTCCTCTGAGTCTGTGTCCGGTGTCTGAAGTGCTGCAACTATGGCCTCCCATGCCCTACGCTTTGTTGTTATTCATACGTGAAGCTTGTTGCAATCTAAGTATGCCCTCACTCCGCGACCATAGGTCCCTGGCGTGATTTCCAATGCATAGTAAGCTCCCGTTTAGCCAATACCAGCCCCAAGTCCAAGAATTTGCTAGTCACTTTCGTTCTGGCAGTATGCGGAAACCAATGGAGTAGGCAAGTACCCGGCTCTAGTGCTACCGTCCTATCAGTAATAGTATTCAAGATGTCCAACACGTCCTCCCAATAGGTTCCCAACTCCGTGCACCCCCACAAGTGCTTTAGATTTCCATGTTATTGTATTTTAGTTTTAAGTAAAAAAAGAACCGCACGTGCCTGCAAAGCTCTCATGGTCAGAACATCGCAGCAGGAATCTGTCAGACATGTTTGCTACAGGAAACACGGCGATGACTCTACCCATCTCAATGTCATTATAGTCAAATCCTATAACTGAGGCATAGCGAGCAGGATGCCTTACAGGGGTGTTAGGGTGAACGATGTCATGATACGTCTCCACCCCTAGCTCACATCCTCACAGAAACATTCTAGGGTGCCTTTTAAGCCGAGCAGGACACTGGACAATCCCTTTACTGAGCAGAAAAATATGAAAAACAAGGGTGGGAGAGTTGTACCCAGAAAGCAGTGTTTGTGTCACACGCCGGATGTCCTTGGTGCCCATCTGAGTAGTGCCCCTGGAGGGGGTGGGGTTGAGTTACGGCTAGAAGGCTAAGATTCCCTGAAGTCACTCTACATGTAGAGTTCTCAATTGCCTGATTAATTTTAGGCTGCTGAGATGCATCACCTGATTCTACAGAATAGGGAGCGTCGAGTGACGCACTAGTCTGGCACGCAATTTGTATTATAAAAGCTGCAAAGTTGGCAACCTGAAGGCAGTGGCCATTTTTGGCATAATGTGGGGATATCTTAATGTTTTTTCCTGGCAAGTTCTCCTCACACAGCTGCCCATTTCCCAGCAATGTTGCTATTACAAGGACACTGCAGGTTCTTTAGCTACTGAAATGTTGATCATTTTGTAAGAGATTCCCATGGGGATAAACAACTCCATCTCCCTGTCTAAAGAAGAAATAAAAAAGCTTTCTCCCACATCTTCCTGCAATTCAACCTTGGAGTTGTGAGGGATTCGTTGCATACACAGTATATACCCACAGCCCTAAAGTGGATAGAACAATGTTTTGATGTTGAGAAACATTGCATTATAAAATGTCTTTTGGTATGCTGGTTCTATCGTTAATAAAGTTGTACCGCTGCTACGAATGGAAGAAACTCGGCTCACGAGTAGCGAGGCCTCGCACAAACATGGGATGTATATCCTTGTTTTGGATACTTTGGAAGCAGTGCCTTATAAAAAATAAGTTACAAAAAGAAACATTGCATGTCATATGATGTTCCCACACCAAGAATACTGACTTATGAGGGCCTTTTGAGCATTAAGTGTTTTTGAGTTTTTAATTTGGCTATAAGTACTTTATATATAGTGACCTACGAAGATATCCCCTTTGTTAGCGTTTGTAGTGCAGTAGCTTTCGACTCTACCAGTAGTCCAGTGCCTGCTGCTCGAGTCTCCAGCAGACAAAGGTGTATAACAAAGGCCCTGAGGGAAGAAACGCAGGTTCAGCACATCACTGCCGATTCCCATTTGTAGACTTCCAGTTGCCCAGTACCCCCCCACACCGGAAGTTCCAGTACTTGTGTTATTGGTGCTTCCGGGTTGAGAGAATACCAACGCCTTGTTGCCGCATTAGTCATAATCGAGCCTTTAGTAGGAATTATCACAAAAATAAACAGTATTAATACAAAGTAAAGCGATGCTTGTTTGGGGTTGTACTGAAGTAAATGATGGCAAATAAGTCAAACTAAAATATACCAAAAGTAAATAAATTTGCTAGAATAAATCTAAATACATCTACTGAAATAAATACAGTGTCCAGTTAATATATGTGAAATTTCAGCGTGGACCCAAATTAATGTCCCCGCGGGTCCATTGTCTTCAGCCGAGCAGCCAATCAAGCTTGCACTGTTTGGTGTATATTTTAGTTTGTTTAGTACAAACCTGAACAAATTCCATGCACTTGCATGGTGGTGAAAACCGGGAAGTGGCAAATGCATTACTGAACATTTATATAGCGCCTACAACAGTCTCAATTCTATCATACATTAATGACCGGTGTGGTAAACCAACTCAGTGGTGCGCTTTTAATTATCTTTAGAAAGTTATAAAGTTTTTGTCAGCTGTGACATTCACGTTACACTCTGCAAATTTTGCTAGTTTGTAGGGAATAAGTAGTGAATATTTGAGATTAAGTTACTGCATTAAGACTTCACCTAAATGCCACTTTTCGTCACTCTCTCTCTCTTTTTTTGCGTCGTATTAACTATGGAAAAATTGCAATGACCTCCCATATGATGACGTCAGAGATAATTTACAAGCATGTCTTGAGGTTTGAACTCAGACTGGTGTCGGCCAATCAAAGATCGGCCATTTTGCCTCGGCTGTTGGCTTGTGACCCTTCTTTCAGAGCAGAAGATGAATTACTTCCAGGCTCTCTTACAAGACAACAGCCTCTTTCAGCATACATTTATGATGACGGCAACAACAAGAAATGTAATGGGGCTTCCTCAGAAGTCCAGGATTTATTCTCCGGTCCTTCTATGTTCTTTTTTCTCTTTGAGTATAATCACCCCGGTTGATTGGCAAAATGAAGACTGATGCATTTCTCAATTTTGTCCCCCCTAAAGAATCTTGAGAAGCAGATGCGGCAGCTGGCGGTCATCCCCCCCATGCTCTTCGATGCCGAACAGCAGCGCATCAAGTTCATCAACATGAACGGCCTGGTGGACGACCCCATGAAGGTGTACAAGGACCGGCAGGTCATGAACATGTGGAGCGAGCAGGAGAAGGACACCTTTCGCGAAAAGTGAGTGATTCTTCGAGCAATTACCTTATCCCTTCAATCTGTGTGAAAAGTTTGTATATATTTACGTTGAATTTGCAAAAATTCTAGGTGATTTGTTTAATTTTTATGTTAAGGATGTTTTGGTTGAGGGTTAATTTTTTTACTTTTTAACCAATGCTTTTTTCCCCTTTGATCTCTTTAGGGCCTGTACCCTAAATCCCCATTATCACTACTTTTTTTCTGTGTTCTCTGCTCGATTTTTCAATTTCCTGCTGTTACCTTGTCCCTAAACATCCCTTAAAGGTTTAATTTTCTGCTTTGCTCCCGCCACTTTTCACTTACAAACTTCCTGGTTACCTTCTCCTTTTCCTGCCTTGGCCTCGGAGGGTTTCCAGTAAACTTGTACTGATGGAATGCTTCAAATCTGCATGAAATGTACTATCAAGCGTCACACTAGTTGTCGGATTCAGTTCTTTCTACTCTGTATATTCCATCCGCAACGCAATCCTTTGGCTACTTCTTTCCAGCAATATTAAAGCTAACAGGCATGGTTTAATGTGCTAATCAGCATTTGTGCATGCAACCCAAGCAAGCAGCGTCTGTGCAGGCCTTTATTTGCATGTGTTGGTGCATTAAAGCCAGATTGATTGGCTTTGCCGATGCTTGATGAAGATGTTATGGTAGCTGATGATGTTTGTGTGAATACGCCCTGCCCATCGAAAATGGTCTCCAGTGTGTGTATTCAAACTGACCACAGCCAAAACTGCTTCTTTCTCCCCCCTATGCCTTACAGAAGAAGGTTTTTATTTACATTCCATTAGTGACGTTGGAGTTTTCTTACCTAGTGGGATTCTGAACCCAAAGAAACCTAACTTCACCAAACATTTGGGAAAAATTGGGGATTCCGAGTCCCCAATGATTGTTAACATTCTTAACACCCAGGGTGTTTTGGAGCTCAAACGTGTTGCATAATAAAGCCTGCCCCTATGTCTCTATGAGAAAATCTATTCTTGTCCACTGCTAATAGCAGATGTTGTGCAATATACTGCGGCTTCTTCGGGGCCTCTGGAGCTAGAAATCCTTAAGGGAGTGAATGCAGGGATGCCAGCCGCTTACCTCTGCGCGTTACTTTGCTTTCTTAAGGGATGCGGTGATCTCTTTAAATAGTGCCTGTGTTGCTGTTCCATGAAAATTCACATTTGATAGACAAATCGTAAGCATGGCATCGTTTCTGTCGCCTGATTTCCTTTCTCTGCAATGACCTGTCCGTGCCAGTTCTTTCAAATATTCATAGAGGGGGTTTTGACTTCGCTCAGGTGACTATTTCTCTCTTGCCTCGTGCCATTTATTGCCTGCTTGGTGTATCATTCCACCTCCTGTTGATAGAAATGAAATATGACATGAAATGAAATACCAGCATTTGTAAAGCGCACAGCTACCTCCGGAAAGGTGTCCCGGCGCTGGGGGCCGCCGGGAAGATTAAGCAAGCTATTGCCCAGAGTCACATGGTGCTGGGCTAACCTGCGACCGGCACCGGGGATCGAACCGTGAACCCCGTGGTCCAGAGTCAGGCACCCTGGCCGCTGTGCCATACCTCTTCTGCAGGAGGTGCATTGCATTGCAATGCATGAAGGACTGTTTTACAGCTCAACAATATATTGAATCAGATTCTTTGGTTCATTAATGCATGTTTTTTTCTCCCTGCTGCAGTCTTTTTATTTTTTATATTTTTGGTAAGAATGCAGAATGCAAGCTAGTCCTGCTCTCTTTGCCTGGGCGAGTTTTTTTCAAATAAGTTTGAAAAGATTTTATAACATTTTCAGAATATGTGCTATAAATATTTCTGCCCCTTCAAGTGCATTATAAGGCAGGTCAGAGATTTTGTTTCTCTTGGAGGATCACCCCTTCAAGCCTGTCCTATAAAACCAGGGCCCTCCTTCCTTACTGCGGTACAAGGATTTTTAGAGCCCCACGCAAAATAAAATATTGCCGTTCGGGGCCTCCCTGCCCCATAAAATAAAACCTTTTGTTACAGTCTGACGCCCTCTTCTGGCCATTTGTGGCCACGCTGTAAGGTAGCTCCCTGAAGTGGGCTGAATGTACCAGCAGCTTCACTTCTGCCTCCTCCTACCTTCCTGGCCCTGTTAAGTGAACCCTCTGGCTCCTTTGTAGTGATCTGTCAACAGAGGAAGCAGGCCTCTTCTTCTTTTTGACGTTTCATTGTTTAATCAGCCATCCGTCTTTTAAGACAAACATTAGTGGCAGAAGCGGCAGGCAGGATTTTAATAAGCAAATGCGAGCGCACATCCTTCCTGGCATCTTCAGCGGTGGGAAGCGGGTCCAGCTCTGTCTTCATTAGGATGCGAGAGATGGCTGCCGGCTCTTGAGAGCCGGAGAGGATGGCAAGCGATGATGCTTTAATGCACCTCTGGTATTCATTCATCCCGCCCACCGTGAATGGTGGGCCACCTGAGTACACTCAAAGGCCCGATCACGCACATTGTAACGCTGCCGGCAAATTTACACTGTTTCTGGGCAAAATTACACCTGTGCCGTGCATTGTAGATCTTCCTAGTAATTTATGAAGGAAAGTCTTAATTTTATTAAAGACACGGCGGCGAGTGTTATGCCTTCTCTAATCTTGCCTTATTAATAGCAGCAGTCAAGAAACAATTCAAAACTACATATCCCATGAGCCCAAAGGAAAAAAAGGGCCAATGGGAAATTATAGTACAAAGCTGCACCAATAACAAAACAGTGCACGCTATAACAGATCCCTTGACTGCTAACTGCTCTTCTTTTCTCTATGCGAGAAATCAACGATGGTCCATAAATAAAGGAAAGATGAATACAATAATGAAACAAGCTAAGGAAAAAGAGAACAGTCCTTGGCAAATGTCTTTACATCTGAGGCCAAAAGTAGAACACAGGACATTCCCGGAAGATGGTCCTGAAAGATCTGAAGCAGGCATCTCGGAAGCTGAAAGAACAGCACCAGTTGAAATCTTGTTAGGATGATGCAGACACCGCTGGAGCCCCTAAGAGGGAGGGAAAAAACATCTGATTAAACCATGTTGAGGCGGAATTATACTCGCCTCCGTGTCTTTAATAAAATTAAGACTTACCTTCATAAATTACTAGGAAAATCTACATTTTATTTCAAGACCGGAGGCTCCTATTATGCTAGTTTAAAGCAAATTAACTACAGATGCAGCATTGTGAACAGGTTTACAATAAAATGTGCGAAACACAGTATTATTAAACCAGTCAGCTGATCTGCGGGGGCGAAGCTGGGGGAGGGAGGTTGGTGCGCCTCGGGCAGGACGAGTTTTGGGGGTGGCAGCACTCGCCCCCCCCCCCCCCCCCCCACTCCCGCTTTTACCTGCGGCCGCGCGGAGCGGCAAACTGTGGATTTGTTCGCCAGCACCCCCAAGCGATAACAATACCAGGAAGAGACATAACCCATCTGACTCAACGCGCAAGAGTGGGAGAGGAAGCTGGGTTGTGAGGTTTCCTGAAGGAAATGAGTAGTTGAGACTGAAAGGACGTTCTAAGATCGACTGTTCGTGACTTGTAGACTTTAAGACACTGTCCAACACAGAGCTTTGGATGAGCTGGAAAGTAAGGGTAAAAAACAGAGTGTGAATGTGTTTTAGTACGCCTGTGGACTGAGAAAAAGACACCAGTGGAAGTAAACTGTCGAGAAGTAATATCCAGTGCTTTGACATCAGAAATGCGTTTAATCGAAACAAGACATAACAGCATTATAAGCTTTACAGATAACATTTTGAGAGAATGGTCAGAATTTTCAGACCAAGCAATGAAAACTTCAAAACAACAGAAACATCCCAAATATGACTATAATTGGAAAGAGGGGGGTTCGAAAATGTTACTCCCTTTAACAGGGGACAAATGAGCGGGTGCTCTCCCACTGGTTTTCCATTGATGCAAGGATGAGACATGGCTGATCTATACAAATTAATAGTACGGTAAGACTTACCTGCAGAAGCTTCGGATGCCAAAAAGTTCACTATAGAAACTATATCTGCTGAAAAGGGATCAATGGATTTTCCCAAACACTATCTTGCCCAAAGAGGCCAGGCTGATTTGTAGGCTTTGAAAGTACCTGGGGCCCAGGAATTGTTGATATAGACTGAAGGTTCTGTCGAAATGAAAGAACAAGACTTTGAGATCCCGCAATTTTCCAAGCTGAATGAAAAATAGAGTTTTCTAGGATCCCAGTGGGGGGTTGTCCCAGAGGATTCGACAGAAGATTGGGGAAGGTTGGGGAAAAGGACCGGAAGGTCTATCACTAGCTCCAAAAGGGGAGGGAATCATACCAGGGATTGCCAAAAGGGGGTAATTGGTGTATTTTGTAAACAAATGTGAATCTGATCAGGAAATGGGCATGTGAAAAATAATATTTTAACACATTTAACAGGTTTTATTGTAATGATATTTTATGCAGAATATTTTGTATGGTATATGTTTTTATTATTAATCCTTTTGAATAAATAAGTCACATTTACATAAAAACAGTGTTCAGTGTAATAAGAGGGGAGCATCTTGCAATAACAATGGGTGAATGTTATAGTGCACCTATGGAAAAGTGGTTAGATTGGTATGAATGAACAAGAGTGAATAGTACAAAAGGGACTCCTTATTTGTGTTTACGTATTCACCCCGTCCCTTTTGATTTGAAGGGCACCTCTCTCGATTTGGTGAGTTTCATTTTAAATGAGCGCAGTACCTAAACCGAATGAGAAAAATATCAAATTTACAAATCCATTCTTCCAATGTCCATTATCTGGTACCATGGTATTGAACTCTGCCACACCAGGGCCTGGTCCATGCCATTTTTATTTCCTAAAACCGTCTGATGGTTGTCTACAATTCCCATTTAGATTAAGAGCATTAATTGTATGTAAATGTATACCCTGTGAATAGCCTGACATAGAACCAGCCCTCTTGGCCCAACGTTGGACTCCCTTGATCTAGAATTTGACATTTTCATTTTGGGGTGATCAGGGTGTTGCCCTTTGGCAGTATCCAGAGGCCTTTGCCAACCAAGGGAATTTTCAGAAGCAGAAACCTAAATGCTTATTGTGTTACAGGGACATAGTAAAAGTCCTTTGGTGACAATTAGGTCGATGTTTTTTTGTTTTTTTTTCAACTTGTTGGGTTTTGCTGTCTATATTGTTACTAAGATGTAGTTTCGTCTTCATTCAAGACTTTTTTTTATCCTGGTAGTCTGTTTACCTAGTTAAACGTTGTTGCATTGTTCTCTTAAGTGGCAAAAATTGGTGCTTTTTGATGGTTTGGTGGAAGGATGAAAGACGTAGGCTGCCTTACTTTGTATGATATCACTGTGAAACCTCTTGACCACATCTGGAGTAAGTGAATCTCTTTGAGCCACACTTTGACGCTAATCTCTATGGACACGTCTATAGGTTTTGTGGAAAGGCTGGTCGTACTTAAAATGGCCACGAATCATTAATGTTGTGGGTGTCTACCAGAGAACAGTTCAGGGAAGAATCCACCCTTATTTAATACTGAAGAGATCTAGAGCCTGGACATGAAAAGCTGCCGGTGTTCTGGGTGTACGCGCCACCGTGGACCGGTCCAACAAGGTGTACGGCGCCCATTAGAATGTGTCAACGGAGTGACCTATTCTCATTGGTGGTGGTATACCCTATTGAAATTACTGAAACAGTAGATTGATTTTTGCGACTATGATTGCTTTATAATCTGCCAGTCAGAAAAGGTCTGTGTGTTTAGACCTTTCTGATTGGCTGGGTGGTTAGGAGGACTCACTCTTGCCACCCCAAGCATGGCCGGCCTACGAGAGGAACTTCGTTTTGGGACATTTTCTTAGTCTGCTGTGGGATGCCGGCACCACTTCCCTCCCACACATTTAGCATACCTCCAGGTTAGGGTGTCTGTGCTGCTGAGACCTGCCTGATAGAGAGCACAGGTCATTGAAGTTACCCGTGCATCTGTTTTAGGATTCTTGTATAAGTAACCTTACCCGCCGGAGCGCAGTCGGCATTAAAGGAATCTCGGCAGCTTCAGGGTAGTATTGTTGCTCTAGTGGTCCTGCCTGGATGCTGTCAGTGGCCACTGAAATCCTCTGTATGCCTCACGCGAGGCTTATTGTGCTAGCGTGGGTTGCTGTCTAGAAGGTGCTAAAAGTGAAGGTCTGGGTGTACCTCCAGGTTGGTGGTGTGGCGCTAGCAACAATGGCCATAAAGAGGTCCCTGGAATTGAACCGGTGAATATACGTCTAGGGTACGATTTGTACGTATTTGTGTTTAGTAGTCACAGTAGCATTTCTAGCTCAGACATCCGTTATGCTCCTGAACATTGCCTGGCATGCATGTAGCGATGAGTTGGGTATGACATGGGCAACCGCAGAGGGGGAAGAAGCAGTTATTAGCAAACAGCAACACATTTATTTATAGATACTGTGAGGTAAAATAGAATTCTTAAGCACAAGACTTGATCGGGTGTCGTGAAACTGTTGACATAACGTAGTCACTGTTGCAGTAGGTGCATCCTGTACAAGACGGAACCATCTTTTCAAGATTTTCCTGAGCAGGTTATGCTTTTGTAGAAGCTGCAGTGTGAGGCTGTGCCGCAGCGGGGGAAGCGGTGTTGAGAATCCTCGTCCACCCATGTTGACCTCTCTTGTCCGGGTATCTGTAGTATCTGTAGCGGGTCTCCGATAAACCCCGTCCTGACTTCTGGTTATTCATGGACATTGGTTGACTCATGCAAGGCCCAATGTGCAGACGAGGTCTTGTGCCGATCCATCTTGTCCGGGGCAGAAGCCGCATTGCGTTTGCCATGTTGCGGGAATCGCAGGGTCTATTTATTTGAGGTTTGCGGATAGTTTGCTTCGCCATGTAGTGTCCTCCCATCCAATCCTGTTTTTACGTGGCCCTTAATGCTGCAGTGCTTGAAATGTCAGGTGCTATACATAACAAAATGTACACTCTTGGTTTTGCTGAATTCCACCAATTTTCTTCACATATACAATAATTCATGACGTGTCAGTAGAGAAGTGTATGTGTACCTGGGTTTGCAACGTGACGGTAAGTTGGGGGACCTTGGAAAGGGGAGGTGTCTGACAAGTGGAATAGTTTGCAACAGTGGTGATCTCGCCCAGCCCGTCCACCGCTTTCAGTCCTCTGATTGGCTGCAAAGATCACTTGCCTAATTCTGAATTAAACCCAGAGATGGAGTATCCCTGCCTTACATGAATCCCTCACTTCAGCTTCATGTTTCACAAGTGCGCCTCCAACACACCGTCCCCCCGCCCGCCGGTCCTCGCGTCTTTATAAATGCAGGCCTTCGGTTTGGGTGAATCAAACCTGGAGCACGGTAAACTTTAAGGTCCTTTCTTGGGTGGGTGGAAACAAATGTGTAACGCCACCCGCGGTAATCCTGAGCCAGGGTTAGCAGAACGTGTTCGATTCAATCCCTGTGCAGCCCTGATTCCATGTGACATTTGAGGTCATTTGAGTCCATGTGCAGCGATTCACATGAGCCATTCGATTCACATGTTTACAGGCGAGCCAGCCGACTTCGGCTTTAACAAAAGGGCCTGTAACTAACGACCTGCAGTTAAACAATCTCAGGGATTTGTTGGGCAATGTTAAGTCGATTAGTAAATGTAATGTTCTTAACTTGGCGCAGTCGCGAATGTGTGACCGCATCATGTAGGCATGGCGGTTGCGTAATAGGCGGACGGAATCGGAGTGTACAATGGCGGTGCACTTGGCGAGGGTCCAAGGCACCCTGGACATCGGCTGTCAGAGGGAACGCACTGTTTGTTTTCTGAGATAGCCCTGCAGCAGTAAACTGCACCTGCCTCCTGGCCCCGCGCTTTCCAGTAAGAGCAGCTCTTTGAAGCCCGGCCAAGTGGCAGCAGCGCTAGAGCGGAGGCCGCGGCCTTGGAAGAAGCTGTTCCCAGCTCTTGGGAGCTGCTGGCAGCCGCTGGGTACCACAAGCATTAACACAATGCACTGCACACACACTGATTGGTTAATTAAATAAAAGACTGAAAATGGCAATTGATTTTTTCGTTCCGTTCGGAAGAGTTGGAACTTGAGACGTACCATGAACTTTGACGTCGCTGTGGTTTCAGTTCTACAAAATAAAGACAAGCAGTGGCGCGATCGGCTTAGATGACACTGGATGAATAGTTTCTGTGATCCGGGGGGCGCTGTGACCCCACTGCATCTAGGACTCTCTTTACGGCTGAGTGCTGACATCACTACACTTTGGCATCAGAGTGAGATATCGCTTTGACTTCACAGGTCCCTGTTTACGCATCTCTGACATCACAGTGCCCTGCTTCTAAACGTATCTCTGACATCACAGAATCCTGCGTCTAAACGTGTATCTGACATCACAGTGCCCTGTTTCTAAATGTATCTTTGCCATTACAGTGCCCTGTCTCTAAACGTATCTTTGACATCGCAGTGCCCTGCTTCTAAACGTGTATCTGACATCACAGTGCCCTCTAAACGTATCTTTGACATCACAGTGCCCTGCTTCTAAACGTATCTTTGACATCGCAGTGCCCTGCTTCTAAACGTGTATCTGACATCACACTGCCCTCTAAACGTATCTTTGACATCGCAGTGCCCTATTTCTAAACGTATCTTTGACATCACAGTGCCCTGCTTCTAAACGTATCTGACATCTCAGTGCCCTGCTTCTAAACGCATCTCTGACATCACAGCATCCTGCTTCTAAACCTATCTTTGACATCACAGTGCCCTGCTTCTAAACGTATCTTTGACATCACAGTGCCCTGCTTCTAAACGTATCTTTGACATCACAGTGCCCTGCTTCTAAACGTATCTCTGACACCACAGCATACTGCTTCTAAACGTATCTTTGACATCACAGTGCCCTGCTTCTAAATGTATATCTGACATCACAGTGCCCTGCTTCTAAACGTATCTGACATCACAGTGCCCTCTAAATGTATCTTTGACATCACAGTGCCCTGCTTCTAAACGTATCTTTGACATCACAGTGCCCTGCTTCTAAACGTATCTTTGACATCACAGTGCCCTGCTTCTAAACGTATCTTTGACATCAGAGTGCCCTCCTTCTAAACGTGTATCTGACATCACAGTGCCCTCTAAATGTATCTTTGACATCACAGCATCCTGCTTCTAAACGTGTATCTGACATCACAGTGCCCTGCTTCTAAACGTATCTGACATCACAGTGCCCTGCTTCTAAATGTATCTTTGACATCGCAGAGCCCTGCTTCTAAACGTATCTTTGATATCACAGCATCATGCTTCTAAACGTGTATATGACATCACAGTGCCCTGCTTCTAAACGTATCTCTGACATCACAGTGCCCTGCTTCTAAACGTATCTCTGACATCACAGTGCCCTGCTTCTAATTGTATCTTTGACATCACAGTGCCGTGCTTCTAAACGTATCTCTGACATCACAGCATCCTGCTTCTAAACGTGTATCTGATATCACAGTGCCCTCTAAATGTATCTTTGACATTACAGTGCCCTGCTTCTAAATGTATCTTTGACAT
Source organism: Triturus cristatus (assembly GCF_964204655.1). Classification (NCBI taxonomy): domain Eukaryota; kingdom Metazoa; phylum Chordata; class Amphibia; order Caudata; family Salamandridae; genus Triturus; species Triturus cristatus. The sequence continues at coordinate 140,558,398 of NC_140594.1, forward strand.
CACAGTGCCCTGCTTCTAAACGTATCTTTGATATCACAGCATCCTGCTTCTAAACGTGTATCTGACATCACAGTGCCCTGTTTCTAAACGTATCTCTGACATCACAGTGCCCTGCTTCTAAACGTATCTGACATCGCAGTGCCCTGCTTCTAAACGTATCTCTGACATCACAGCATCCTGCTTCTAAACGTTTATCTGATATCACAGTGCCCTGCTTCTAAACGTATCTCTGACATCACAGTGCCCTGCTTCTAAATGTATCTTTGACATCACAGTGCCGTGCTTCTAAACGTATCTCTGACATCACACCATCCTGTTTCTAAACGTATCTCTGACATCACAGTGCCCTGCTTCTAAACGTATCTCTGACATCACAGCATCCTGCTTCTAAACGTGTATCTGACATTACAGTGCCCTGCTTCTAAACGTATCTCTGACATCACAGCATCCTGCTTCTAAACGTGTATCTGACATCACAGTGCCCTGTTTCTAAACGTATCTCTGACATCACAGTGCCCTGCTTCTAAACGTATCTGACATTGCAGTGCCCTGCTTCTAAACGTATCTCTGACATCACAGCATCCTGCTTCTAAACGTGTATCTGATATCACAGTGCCCTGCTTCTAAACGTATCTCTGACATCACAGTGCCCTGCTTCTAAATGTATCTTTGACATTACAGTGCCCTGCTTCTAAACGTATCTCTGACATCACAGCATCCTGCTTCTAAACGTGTATCTGATATCACAGTGCCCTGCTTCTAAACGTATCTCTGACATCACAGTGCCCTGCTTCTAAATGTATCTTTGACATCACAGTGCCCTGCTTCTAAACGTATCTCTGACATCACAGCATCCTGCTTCTAAACGTGTATCTGACAGCACAGTGCCCTGCTTCTAAACGTATCTTTGTCATCACAGTGCCCTGCTTCTAAACGTATCTCTGACATCACAGCATCCTGCTTCTAAACGTGTATCTGACATCACAGGGCCCTGCTTCTAAACGTATCTTTGTCATCACAGTGCCCTGCTTCTAAACGTATCTGACATCGCAGTGCCCTGCTTCTAAACGTATCTCTGACATCACATTATCCTGCTTCTAAATGTATCTTTGACATCACAGTGCCCTGCTTCTAAATGTATCTTTGACATCACAGTGCCCTGCTTCTAAACGTATCTTTGTCATCACAGTGCCCTAATTCTGAATGTATCTGACATCACAGTGCCCTGCTTCTAAACGTATCTTTGACATCACAGTGCCCTGCTTCTAAACTAATCTCTGACATCACAGCATCCTGCTTCTAAATGTATATTTGCCATTACAGTGCCCTGCCTCTAAACGTATCTTTGACATTGCAGTGCCCTGCTTCTAAACGAATCTCTGACATCACAGCATCCTGCTTCTAAACGTGTATCTGACATCACAGTGCCCTGCTTCTAAACATATCTTTGTCATCACAGTGCCCTGCTTCTAAACGTATCTTTATAGCACAAACGGTAGCCTTATTGCCCACTAAATATGATGGTAACCAATGTTAATTACCCTCCCAGAGTTATTGGACCGAACCCAAGATGATAAAGCGTTAGCAGGAAAGGGCAATTAACAGTTGTTACCATAGGCCCATATTGTGGTACTAGGTCTGTTAGCACACTTTTGAAGTTAGAATGGGCGCCACATTAACGCTTCCTTCTAACTGAGCTCGGTTATGACTCGCTAAACCATTTTTGCGAGTCTGCAATGCTTCACTAACTCGCACAAGGGGTCTGTATATTTAAAATACTGTCTTGCGGTCGCAAACGCTGTGCTTCTGCAGATTGCAGCAAATAGGAGGGGTCCAGGTGAGGCCAAGGTGCGTCACAGCAAGAACTCAAATCAAGGCTCGACCCAGGATTGTCGCTGGGCTATGAGAAATGTGTCTGTGGCCGTATTTATCCCAAGAACACCTCGTGAGTGAACCTTTCACGTGAATTTACAAATCATAGCACATGTGCAAAATCATTAATAGTGCACTAAAACTGAATTTTACAGGTCCGAACATTATGTGAAATTATAGAGTTGGTACAGTTTGTTAAGAGGGGGAAGGCGGGGGCATCACAATTTAAAATGTAAAAAGCCAGATTCAGGAAAAGGGTCGCAGGTCGATTTATAACACCATTTTTTTTACCTTTCGTCTTCAGGTTCATGCAGCACCCCAAAAACTTCAGCTTGATCGCGTCTTTTTTGGACAGAAAGGTAAGTTCATTTGTTGCGAGATTGGGTGAACACAGTTTGGTTGCGGAGATTTAATTTAAGAAAGGCTCCGATATCACGGGCAACTGTTTTGTGGGAGCTGTTTTGTAAAGTATTCACTAATTTGCTGTGTCTCTCAATATTCTTTTTTTTTTTTTGCTTGACGTAACTTGAAAGTTTTAATGCACACACTCATTTCTTGTTATGAGGTAATTAAAATGTACAGTAATACCTTAATAAAACAGGAGTACCTTCCCTAGGTGAAATAAAGAGCGTGACATTTCCTGCTGGTGTCAAGGCAGGCTGTGCATGACCAATAGCAGCTCCTTTACACATACGTGAGTTTACTCCCACGGTATGGGTAGCGCTGCCGTAATGCCCACTTTATATAGGGCTTCTTGGAGCAAAGGGCACACCAGAACCTTCAGCATGGAATTGCTTACATATAGGACATAATGTTGCTTGAGTCACAGAAATGTTCCTTATGAAATTACCTTTAGGATGGGCATGAAATTGCTCAAACGTTTGCCAGGAAATCACCAACCCTTTTACCTACATTTCTCCCATAAGTCAGTAAATTTCCAAAATATCTTCTCTAGATGTCATGAAATGGATCTAAGCCCGATCCATGACATTTACAGTTGTTCACATTGAGATGGCTTACAAATCAGCCGTGAAACTTGCCCTTGCTAGTGGTCGGTGTGTTTTATAGAGTAAAACTCGCCTACTCCTTTCCAGAGGCTTCATGGCGCTAATCCAGCTGAAAGGAAGGCTGTGAAGCAGCAGCAACCACAGAGGAAGGGACACTGAACCAGGAATAGGGTGGCAACTAGCAAGGTGTCACAAGTTTCCTACATGTCGCGTGATCAGTGAAGCAACAACGGTGACGAGGATCCCAAAGTTCATGGCATTTCCCCAATCATACGGGTAATGCAGTTGTCGCCTCAAGTCATAAAATTGCCTCATTTAATACATGAAACGTCCCCCTCCTGCCAACATGAGTCATTAAAATACCCTCAGATCCTCAAACAACGCCTGCATTTTCTCTTTGGAACTGATGGAATACATTTCGCACTAGCTGCTGTACACGATGGACTCCTCTCTCGGCTGCTGCCTTTGTCGCTGACTGCTTTTCGGTCATCGAGGTACACGGTGTCTCGTCTTGTGCACGCGGCGCCTCGTCTCGCGAGTGTACCCTCTGATGTCCATCTCGTGTGTTGTTTCCTTCTTCTATCTCCGGGCCTTCCCGCTGCTTGTACTCCTTGTGGTGCGAGGTTTCTATTCTGCTTACGAGTGGACTAGAAACCGCTGCCATTAATGAAATACTTACAAGAATTTACTCCTTGTAGACTTGTCCCTTTGTCTGCGCCCTTTTTCACTCCTGAAGCATCCTTTGTGCTATTGCTCTAATAACACATTCTCCAAAATGGCTTCTAGTGCAGTCGGTTGTGTTTGAGTGCCTTCTACTGGACAGGGTCACCCCACCCACAAGGTTTAGTGGTTTTGGACCCAAGTCCAGATCTGGAAGCCCAATTGTTTGTTCTTCTTGATGTCAGGTGCTCTGTGCCAAGACAGGAGTTGCCCAGGCCCCTCACTTTTGCTGCTGCAATCCTGTGACATTTTTATTTATTTTCAAAAGCCCATGTTACTCCATGTAGGTGAGATTTAATGTCATAATAAATCCCTTGTTGTGTATATTTTTGCTTCTGGTATTGCGTCCCTGCAGACGGCCAACCCCTACTTCTAAAAAGACACCATCATTGGCCTTGGGGACCCGTACCGCCTAACCGAAGAAGTCGCAAGCCTGGCCTTCTCCAGCGGCAGGGGCACAGGACACGCGCCACCATGCCAAGCATTGTAAAAGGGACCCAGACCCTACTTACATGGTTATCATTAGCATTCCAGCCTGCCTTTGTTGCTGAAACAAAACATTCCAATGTTCCATCATATTATCTACCTGAATCAGCATCTTGCATCTCAGGCCTCTTGGCTCATTTATATGGTGTCCTCGCCTAATTCAAATGTTCCTTTTTTCCTTTTTCACAGTGAAACCGTGGTAATAGTGTACATTTTACTTTTTGATCTACTCCTCAGATTCATTGACCCTAGATAACGCTTCACTGCCTTTCTGCAAGGTTCACGCTATGCAAATACTACATACATACATACATATTCGTTTTGAATCTGTGCAGTTGTTCTAACATGGGCACCCAATTTTCCCGGCATAAACTTTCACTCAAAGTAAATCTTGTTCTTTTTTCAGGTTATATTGCTCCAGATATACCTTCCTGAAGCGATCTGTATGCTAAACTACACACTATGTGTTCTAAGTGATTCCTAACACTATGCAGTTAGTGTATATGACTCTACTAAACTAAATTAGTGAGGACCGCCAGGAGAGCTACGTGTGGGCCAGATTTGCATTCACGCATTCAGGGAATAAAGGACCTTCCTTTCAGTGCGTCTACATATGTTGACAGTTCATTTAGAAGGCGCACTGAAATTTCACCACGTTCAGTGCACCTGCTAAAAGCATGTTTGCCTATGCGTCCACGTTGGTAATACGGCGTGGGCGCGGAGGCAAAGTGATTCCATCATTTGTATGGGGCCTCCCAGATAGCTCTATATGTGCGCCAGCGCTATCTGTCTTACAAAAGGTTCCACACAAACATTGCTGCATCTTCTGAAATACCAAACTGCCCCAGGGGCGCATAAAGCAGGTGCAAATGCCCGTTGCGCCCCCGGGGCGCTTATGTAATACGGCCCCATGTCACCTATGAAGGGCTCACCTACTGAGCGCATCTCAAATATTGGTATGCGACAACCGGGACACAAAAACCCATTTAGCCGTCCAAGTGAGGGGCAATGCCATTGGGGGTGCAGTGGGGATCGAAGTTTCAGACCCATGTTGGTTGTACCCCGGAATACGTGAGCACCACCCTGCAGGAACTGGCTACACCCTAGAATATTTCGCCAACGCTCACATATGTGGAAGCTTTATCACTGCCCTGGGACGCAGGGGCACACTACTATTTCTCCTGCCATGGCATTTTCAATAGCCAGTTGTTTCAGTGGTGCACACTTTTTCAGATAGGCACTAATTCAGCTAAGCCAATAAGAGCATGCTTTGCAGCCAGGCAGTAATATTGCACTTGGATATTGTAGCAGAACCTGAAATATTGGAATAGTTGATTAGTTCCCCTTTGAAGCCGCCAGCAAACCATGTGGCTTTGAAGGAAATGTGTTTGGAAAATTGTCCTGTGAAATGCACCATTTGGCCCTAAACCTCTCTGGATAGAGGATAGGCTGACGCTCTCTTGGCACTTTGCGGGGATTAGTGCGGAAAATATTTCCATAGCTTTGTAGGGAGTAGGGGTGCCAGATGGCCGCATGTTGGCACTGCACAGTGTTTCGGGTTCAGTGCTTCTTCGTTCACTGGTTCTTCTGGCCAGGGCCTTCAGTTCACATGAACGAATCCCAGGTGTGCCGTAGGACAGGGGGCTGGAGGTTTGCTGCCCTGCAGGCGTGGAGACATCTGGTAACATTATCAGCGAGGCTGTTCGTTCCCGGGCTGGAAACAGCCTTTTTGCCACAGAAACCAGTGACCGCAATCTAAATTTTAAGGAGCCACCATTTTGAAATGAATTGTGCATCGAAAAAATAAAAGAGCAAATAAACCAGAATTATTTCACGTGTCGCAAAAAATAGATCCGTCTGTACTTACTTTTATTGAATAATTTGTCGTCTTTTGGATTCAATTTAGAGCGGTGTACTTGATTGACAGCTTGCAGCGCCTTGCTCTCTTCACCACATTAAACCCTTCTTCCCCAGCGTTGCAGATTTACACTTGTCCCATCCAATCTACTCTTAAACCCTTCCATCTTGTCTGCACTCATGTCCCACACACACCTTCACCCTCCTAGCCAACACTCACAGGGCCTCCACTTTTCCCTCTTGTTTTTAAACTCCCTCCCCCATTTTCAGTAACCTTACTTTGAAAATTTTCTGCACAATAAAAAAGAATTTATCAACTCCTTTCAGAATTGGGAACTTTGACATTTTGGCCTTGATGCACTCTCAGATGAGTTCTACTCTGCCCCTCTTTGTGAAGGGATTGTCTTTTCTAGTGTGCTGTTTTGGATTCGTTTACTTTGTATACATTTGTATTGACTTTGAAGCTGCCCAGTTGATGCTCTCGGCGATCTGCAAGAACCCCTTTTGCAACCAAATCTCTTTAGAGTTTAAATACAACATTACAGATCTTGCCCATATAGAAAGCTGGAGATTTTAAAACCAGCTGGTGCCTCTGAGAGGCCGATAGGGCTGGGCAGCATTGTGTCTAATCAGGTAAGTAGAGAAAGGGAGGTTAAGCCAGTTCACGTCCTCCCTGGGCAATAGGAAAAAACACACAATAGAGTGTGGTAGCTATGGGGGCGGGGTACTTATCGCTCAATAGTTTGCAGATCTCTGCACTATTTAGACTTCTCAGAAGTTCTAACAGGAAAGAGAAGAAGACCAATCTTTTGGTAGCGGAAGCGTCACCCATAGTTTGTGTCATGCTTCATCATAGGCAACCTCTCCTCACCCTGGCAGGACGGTACCACCAGGGCGGATCAACCTCCAAAAAATAGAGGGTGGAGGGAGTTCTTACATAAAGTATTGGTGGACAATGAGGGATCCAGATCAGCTAAACTACCTCAAGACACGCCCAGATTATCACCTTTAATGTTGGGAACCTTTGGTATATCTAAAAACAGTTATGAAATGGAATATGAGCTTAGTGGCTCAGTCTGCTCCCCTTAAGCCAACATGTTTCAGCCTCGATCAATGGCCTATACAGGTCATGGGCATTCATCAGGACCAATGATCCGTAGTGAGCTGGCCTATTTACCCCATAAAAGGCAAAGTGAACCCAATTATGCCCAGGTGAATCCTACTTGGTTCGCAACTAATCGCACCCTATCCAAGAGGACACCAGCTACCTGGGTTGGGAGGAGACGATGTCCTCTGTATTCACATATTCGTCCTCACCAGAGATTTCTTCTTCTTCCAAAAGATTGGTCTTCTCTCTCCTGTTCGAACTTCTGGGAAACCTAAATAGGGCACAGATGATCTACAAACCATTGAGAGATTAGTAATCAACCCATAACAAAGGCCGAATTTGAGTGGTCATCAGGCCTCCTTTTGTTGGAGTCTCCTGGCTGGGAGCAGTCGGGAGCCTCACACCTAGAAGCAAATGCAGCAGAGGGGAAACAAGAGTCAGCACTTCACACATGCTTGAGAGAGGCAGCTTTTCACTTCCTCCAGGCTCTGTTTACCATGGGTGCATGCACTGTAAGACTGTCAGATGAGTTGGTCTCTCCCAGTATTTACACAAAATAAATGTAATTTATATAGAGTGTACTGTCCCTGAGGAGGCTTTGAAATAATTTAAGTACCACTATTTTTTTCTTGTATAGCGCTGCTCATTCCAAAGCGGAGTGTCAGAGCACTTTACATCACACGTACATATTTAAGTTGTGGCTTGCGATGCCACTTCCTATCATGTCAATTGCTGTGATTTAACATGTGATGTCACGCGCCGTGATTTCACCTGCATACTGCCTAATTAGGTTAGTCCCCCGCTTCTTTTTCAGGACTTGTGCCCTGGTGAAGTGAGCACGCACGGCTCTGATTGGCATGCCGCTGGCTGTATGTGATCCAGACATACCTGTTTTTCAGCCTGCTTGTGCAAGAATACAATTTCAAAGTTTAATTCACAGTTAATTGTTTTTCGACAGACACACAAGTTGGCATTTGCTCATTTTTATCGTTGATACGAACTTTAATTAGCAGCATGAGGGCCGGACAGTCACTGATTGAACCCACCTTTCTGGCACACAGGATGCTTCCCAGGACCTCTTGAAACCCTCTTGAAACCCCAGCCCACCTCTACGTGCTACACGCAATAGATGAATCTCCGTATATTTTTCTTGTAACAGGTCATGCAGCCAGGGGTTTTAAGGAGCATTTGCCCATGACACGGGCGGTTGGAAGCCTAAAGCGCCTTGCGAACCTGTCCATCGCCCCACCAGCCCTCATTACAAAGTAGAGTAAAACCGGTTCTTTTACCTAGTCCTACATCCCTGGCAAGCACGAGGCATTCTAGAATGTTCCTTGGGTGACGTCTGCTTGCGTGTAAGGTGTAGTCTTGTGACCTCATTGACCGGGTGGCCTGTGTAGGAAGCACTGGTCCGGCTACGTCACCACCCAGTGTAACTCGAGGGCAGCCGCGGTCCGTGCAGGTAACAGCCGTGGGGCCGGATAAGGGGGGATTTCGAGGGACGATGCAGAGGGAAAATTAAAAGAAAAAAAAAATCCCTCTGCATGGTCCCTCGAAATCCGCCCTACCGCTGTTACCTGCACGGAGCTCGGCTGTCAACGGACGTGTCTCGGTGGCCCGTACCAGTCTGCCTGTGCGTCAGTCAGTCTCTAGAAATAAAAGGTCCAGACAGCCGTAAAGCAGAGCTTGTGTGAAGTGCTAAATAAAGAACAAAGGGATGGCGTAATGATGACGTCCATTAGCCGAAGTGTAGTTAAAGATGATTTATTTAGTTTTAGTTACAGGTTGCTAAGCTCATGTAGAGCAGCCCCGCCAGGAGCAGCCTGCCTGCTGCTGCTCAGCCCACACTGCCACACCTCACCTCACCTCACCTCACCGGCACCCAAACATTCCACCCACCGTCACCACACCAACATTCCACGCAGCACATTCACACCGGCTGAGCAGCGAGGGAGAAACAATGGGATAAATACATAAACAGGATCCCACAGATGGCTCTCAAAATGACTCTATTTTAGGCACCCGCTTGGTATCCGGGAGTCGCTTGTACGCCTCTTACCAGTCAACAGTTAGTTTTTTATGGCTTTTTTTGTGTATTTTGTGTTTACTGGTGACATTCTCTTTGTTGACAAATCTAACTCATCGGCAGGTTTTCAGTGGGAGCCATCAGAGCCGGCATATGCGAACAGAACCAGCTACCTTAGAGCCACGAGACCACATATGAGTAATACTGAGATTTACCCAAAAAATCCATAAATAAATCAATCAAATAGTCAGTAATATGTATGACGTTACTGCCCGATAACCTATTTCTAATTTCAGTGCACTTGCTGCTTGTGTAGTGCGTTGTACAATAGTTTGAGGATACAAGCAGAACTCTTATTTTAAAATTGTGCAGTGTCCGCCTTTCGTTCCATGTGATGAGGATGCTTTTTTTGCATAATACAGTCCTAATGCACATAGTCCCAGTGCATTTAGGCACATAGGGATAGTTGGACGGAAAGGTCTTATGCACACAAGATCCTCTGGTGAAGCCGGTGGAAGCCACAGCATTGCACAGGGCCTTCGGACTTCGAACACAAGTGCTTCCTTATTTTCCGCGACAGTAAGTAGGCCTGGTAGCGCTTTATCAGCTCTCTATAACAGGCACAGGTAGTCAGTCTTCCGACCTCTGCAGAGCACTGGGTTCGGATCAGTGCTTAATTTGTAATAGACTAAGTGCCGGGCCCTAAATGTTTGCTCAAAAACCAACGTCCAGCACTATTGAATGTTGACACAATGAATGCCAAGGCTGGGAGGTCTATTCCACTAGACGCTCAGTATCTCTTCATCTTACGCCTACTTTTTCCCTTTGTCACGGTTTCTCCATCTTTCTCTTCCTCGTTCTTTCATAAATGTGTGTTTTTCTTTCTTTTGCTCGGTGTCCAAGTCTGATGAGGAAAAATAAGTGGCGGTCTCCATAAGTGAGTGCTGATGAGCCTCACCAGCAACCACCGGCTCAAATTAAGCACTGGTCAGGATTAGGCCGATATAGAGCGATAGTGTTGTGATCTTAGGCCGTTGATTGAAAGGGTTTTACTAAACATCAATAGGTTGTCATTCTGATCCAGCCCTTCAGATCCAGTTCCTGTGCAGCATGAGAGGGCAGGTACTTAACCACTTGTGCGGTAGCTCACACACCGTTAGATTTGGTCGGAACAGAATGTTGGGCCCTGTGACCGGTTTTCTTCGACTGCTGAGCCCTGCCATCTCCAGCCTTTTAGTACTGCGCGTAGCACAGACATGGATCATGTTTTCATTTTTTCACTCCGCCATTTGTTCCTCTGTCGATTGGAGCAGCCATATTGGATGTTTCACCACAGTGCAACATGTGGAATTGCACAGACGCTGTTCCCCTGCCGCAGTGTTGAGGTGGCCACAGATGGCTGCTGCTCTTGGCCAGTGTAGTGAGTGCAAATGCACCGGTGGTGGCAGCAGCCAGATAGTCTATTGGACGATGTGTAGCGCTGCTTCCTCTAACAGACCAACCCCAACCCTTCTCCAGCCGCAGTCTGTAGCATTTCTGTCAACCTTCTAAGGGCTGGTTCTAGACCTTCCGACAAGCCCCCAGAGCTTCCCCTGTGAGCGTGTAAAACAAGCCGTATTGAAAGGGCAACCAGACATCCTGGATTGTCACCCCCTGAATTTATCATTAATTACATAGCGGGGCTTTTTATCCGTGAGGGTATCCAGGCGCTGTCCATAGACACAGGGGAGATTGGGTGATTTGCCCAGAATCACAGGATGTTTAGTCAATGCTGAGACATGAGAACCCGGATCCCCAGCTCCCGAGCTGGCACCTCTGGCCGCTGCGCCACATCCAATCTCCTCTGTCTGGGGTTTTCATAGAGGGTGACAATATACAAAGAGAGGCAAGTATTCATGTGTTACAGTGCAGAATTAATTAGTTGCACCCTTTGCTGGATTCAATGAAATTAGCACAGGCGATGATGCGTGTAGAAGTTGCATGTAGATAATTCTGTGCCCCTCGGCTGATGAAAAATTGGAGTCCCACTTTTATTTTCTTGAATGTCCTGTTTTTTGGTTCTCGAGACGTGGTGCCCCTGGTTATTGTCTGTTTCTTCTTGTTGGGGATGGATAAAGGTATCAATGGCTGCCTTTGGTGTTCTCATCCCCACAGCGCGTCTTCTTGTCTGCGGGTGCTACCTCGCTTCACACTGGAAGGCGTCTTCCTTCTTCTGTTGTCTCCAGTGCCTTGGTGCGCACTCTCTGGCGCAAGGAGCTGGACGGTGCACTATCCACTCACAAAGGTTAATGGTTTGGAAATGTTACGCAGAAGCGAGTGCTCAGCACAGTATACATACAGATGTTATAGTGCTGTGTGTCGTTTCTCAGTGACTTCAGGGCACTAGAGAAATACAGACTAGAGATGTCTGATCCCCGTTGCTGAAGGCAGGGCCCCGGCTCACATGGATGTCCCCGGAGGTGTGGCGCTGGAACAGATCAGTATTCTGGCCGCTCTTGAAGCTGTTGTAGCTTAATCCAAGCCTGAAGCTGGGTTCAGAGAGTCTAGGGAGGAAAGGCCTGCTTACTGGACAGGGACATTTCCTATATGAAACGAGACCCACTATTGGCGGGAAGGACTTAGACGTACATTTGATAATGAAGCGCTAAGATATCAGTAGGAAACTGGGCTCTTCTTTATCTGCTGTGTGACCCAGCTCCACCAGCTTGTAGAGGTGCCTTCATATGAACATCCTCACTGGCCCCTAGACACAGCAGTCCTTTGTCTCTTTCTACTGAAAAGAAGGGCAACTAACAAAAGGACAACATTGAAGTCATAAAATCGAGGAATGCGTCAGTTTTCAGAAGCTTTTCGTGCAAAATGAGGCACAAATTGATGGCAGAAACGTAAAATATTGTTTTTACAGAGAAATGTATAAAAGAACTGTGCTAGGTGGGGATGAGGGGTTTGGCAAATGGGGGAAATTATCCACTATGCTGCAGGAGGGGAGAGAGGTTTTATGCAAAAACTAAACATGAAGGGTTGGTAGGCAATGGACTTGGTTGGAGAGAGCATAGGTGGGTGTTACGTAAAGTGCCCCCCCTCCCCCATCTTGCATCAAAGGAAAGCCCAATGAAAACCCCATAGGAGACATTCAGGAGTGTACCCCCTGTGTATCACCGTGCTCCCATAGATTGAAGGTCTGTTGCACACAGCACCCTTGGTAGATTGCCCAGTGGCGCCCAGGGTGCGTCGGGCTGCTTGCTTAGCCTGCTTCCGAGCTCGCCCATAGTTGGGGTATACAAAGGTGCTGGGGCACTGGCGCATCGTGATCAGCCCAGATCACACCAGCCAGCTAAGTTGGGAGCTGGAATGTGAACTCCGGTTTCCTAGTTTCACAGTGAGTCACTTATTCACTAGCTCAGTCGTGCACGCTCAGTAAACAGGCTTGTGCGGTTCACTGCTCCAGCCGCCTTCCAGGAGGTTATCTCATGCCAGAACTTGGGCTCATCGTATCTAGGTCAAAGTTAAACCAGGACACACACCTTGGCTGCTGGGAGTTTCTGAGAAGAACTAATTGTTCCCCAATTTAGACTCTGTGACCATAACAGTTCTACTGTGCCAGCTACAACGCACAACTGGGTCATTTCGTGCAGAGAACTAGCACGCGCAAGCTGAGGCATAACACTTCTGAGTACATTATACAGTATTATATGGAGCTTCGGAACTTGATTGAAGCCAAGAGCCACCTGGATCCCTTTCAGGCCGGGGTTTCTTCCGCTTAGGGGTACCAACTGGTTCTGGTGTTGCTTCCGGGCAGCCATGGGATGGACCTGGACGTCCGCTGTGTCCCAGTGTTAGATGTCTTTGACGCCGTCAGCCACTCATTCCTCCAGGGAATTGTTCAGTGAGATGGAACTCGTCGGATATCGCTTGAGTGGGTAACCTTCCCTAACCCTACCCAGGCAGGCGCGCCTGCGTACTGGTGATCTGGCTGTCTCAAGTTGGCCTTGTGCGTGTGGAAGGGTGAACACATGCTGATCCTAGACTCCAAGAAGATGGAGTTTGTGGCCTTCAGAAATCAAGAAAGACAATGACCTTCAGCGTGGTGGTGGTCCAACACTGGTTACCCAAATCTCTGCCATAGGCTCGAAATAGGGCAATTCTTCGTCGCGCTCTCCTCGGGTGAAGGTGAGTTTGTCTTAATGCAATATATGAAACGAGAGCTACCCCTCAATAACCAAGGGGAAGGTGTAGACCACCAAACCGGTACAATTGCGTCTCTAAACCGGGAACTCCTGAAATGTGATGCAGGTAAAAAAATATAGTCTACATGATACACAAATCGCCAATTTTAATCTAAAATATTCACTTTAATTTGTTACAATTATTTTTGTATATATAATTCCTAAAGTAATTAGTACGAAACGTTAGCGTTGCCCCTCTGTACGAATAAATTGTCAGACATTCTGATTAGTTCGGAAATGAAGACCTTGTTACAAATCCATCAATGCACAACAGTGAACAACGTGTTCATCCGGTTGGAACTTTCTATTGTGGCAACATTGATCTTTAGAAAACTAGTTGACGCAGTGTTGTGGTGGTATCGGACTTGTGTCTGTCACCCTCCTCGGGCAAGGCGTGTTTCATAGATTAACAAGGGCAACATTCCAGTGATATTACTCAAGCAAGACTTGCAACAAGTGCAGTGGATACGTGCAGTGCTCTAAATAGAATATTTACTACTGTCGGTGATTCACGTCCACCTTCACCTGGAGTTCTTGTGACCTCGCAGTGTGAACAAATTAATGAAACGTTTATTGACTCTTTTGATCTTACTCGGGGCCCACACGTGAAGTAGCTGGTGGGACGAAAATAATGTTGTGTCCTAAGAAACCTGAAAAATTTACAAACCGCCTAAAGAATTCATGATACACTGGTCTCATTTTACCACATAGAGTCGCTGCATATTACAATGGATTTTGAAAATCTAGTTCTGGGATTTGTGAACGCTCCTTTTGGGCTTAATTTGCTAACACGTGTAGTGTTCACACATTAGATTAAGCCATACAGGAGAGAGCCAGTGGGGGCAGATAGACAGGGGTATCATTGTAAAGTGTCCCTCATGCAGTTCTGTGCAAGCTCGTGAGTGGAGGTGGAAGGATACAGTAAAACAGCCAGGAGTATTAAGTGAGAGATGAATACTCTATTCCGCTGAGCCAAGAGTGATTGACAAAATACCAAGCCAATAGCTGCAAGAGGTTGGTAGAAGAAAGCCAGTAGTCGAAATGGGCGGACCCAAAGCCCTCTCTATGTGTATTGTTAGCAGTATGTCTGTCTTGACAGGGGCACTTTCAAAATCCAGACCTAAAAAGAGAGAGAAACAAATATTTGGGGCTCTGTTTAAAACTTTATGTAGACTTTTTAATCCTTCTCCCGGATATGCCTTTTCCCCACCATTTTTCGTGTACCACTAGTTCAGCCTGACATGCAGCTTTTCCAAAGTGGGTTCAGGGTACAACATGGAGAAAATGCTTCAGAAACACACAGCGCAGTATGACATTTTGTGAGGGGAGCCGGAGCTGCTGTTTACTGTCTTAGGAACAGAATCCACAAAACAGCAAAGCTCTTGGTAGTCAGAAAGGCGTACGTGTTGTACAAAGCAGACAAGAGGTCTCCTGCTACTGACTGACTCCTAACGTGATCTTGGTTTTCCTCAGTTTCCAATTTATTAATTTTGCTGCGGTTTGTCAGCAATGAGTCAATTTTCTATCTGCTACTTTTACAATATTTTAAAATAAACAGAGTTAAAAATTACAAAAAAGAATATTTTTGTTCATCGTTATCCCGCCTGTGTCATTTCAGACCGTAGCGGACTGCGTCCTGTATTATTACTTGACCAAGAAGAATGAGAACTACAAAAGCCTGATGAGAAGGAACTATCGGCGACGTGGAAAAAATCAGGTAGGCCCTTTAAAGGGGTTACAGAATACTGAATATATTAATGAGTAATGACCTGGTGTAGCACGACACACCTTATTGAATCGACAGACGCACTCTTAGCTGAAAAAGTGACTTCCTTAGGATTACAAGGGCTACTTTTTCAGTTTGTTAATGGAAGTTGGGTTTACCAAGCGTTCAAGGATTTTAATTTGTTTGTGCGAAAGTAAATTTGCTTCACTAGAGCACTTCCCCTAGACTTGGAAAAAGGCAGTGTTGGCTTGCTGCAGTAACTTGGCGCCACCATTTTTTGACGGCCCGAGTCTGCCTCTGTGCGGATGGTTTGGTGTGAATGGTTTGTTGCGGCTGCCTCTTTCAGCCGCCATCTTAGTAGCCGATGAGCCGAGGTGTTTTCAAGAACAACCAGCGGTGGAGAGCTCTCAGCATACCTGCCAACTCTCACGGTACCACGGTGTGACACACGATATCGGCTCCCATCACACGGTCTCCCGGTGAAGAGCCAATATCACATGTTTGCAGCGAAAACCACTGTAATTAGTGGTTGTCTAGCAGCTCGTTTTCCGAGATTTTGAACTGCCGGCGTCGCTTAAGGGGTGTGAAAACACCCCAGGACATCGGCATCAGCCCCAGAAAGCATTTTTTTTTGGGGGGGGGGGTAAAAGGGCATGAGGGCTTGAGGGTGGGTTGGGGTGGAGTTCAAAAGTGCCTTGTAGGTACTTCTCAGCACAAGGCCACACCTCCTCGAGGCCCCTCCCCCTCCTCACACGGTGAGATTCTACAAGTTGGCCCGTATGTCTCGGGCTCTTGTGGCGGGTTCCTCTGCAGACCTGTCCACTGAAGTGTGAGACCGCGGTCTCCTTTAGAAGTCACAACCCGTTCTAGGGTTGACAAGTACTTTCCTGGAAGTTGGACCTTCTTTCCCAGTTGATACACATGCATAGGTTTCCCGAGACAGTTACTGTGTTTTTTTTTTACAACAATGTTTCTTCTGTCTAAAGACAGCAATGGCTCCTTTGCACAACTGACCTTTTGTTAATAAAGAAAAAGAAAACATTATTTTCCATGTTCATTCCAATGAAAATGTTGTGCCCTTCTGACCCATTACTCCTTAGTGTATGTGCGCGCCTTTGCTTGAAAAGACTGCACTGTTTATGACAGTGGCTATTACAGAGAAAATCATGAAAAATAATGCCGTTCTCCGCCTGCGAATAGTGTGGAATGTGTTTTATTATTAACTTAAGGTAGATAATAGTTTCCCTTGGGAAAGGTACACACCAGGGAGAGTAGCAGGATCCTGGTCATGGTGCGGCTGATGCTGCATGATGATTAAATAGGCAAAGCTCTCATAATTGTCTGTAAGCAAGTTTCAATGGGCTGCGACGCGATATAAGGACTTCACATAGTTCTATATGGACATATAGAGTTGTCCATGTTCGGGCCTCCTGCCAACTCGATGCTCATTTCATGTTATTTTAGGAATTTGGTGTAGGGCAGGCCTGGTTCCAGAGAGGGGTGAAGTGTTTTTTTCATCTGTGGTCACAGTAAACTCCTCTGGGTCAATATAGGGTTATCCTGGTTGATAGTCGCTTGGCTAGGATGGCCTTCTTTAGAACAGAACTGTGCGCCGCCACCTGCTGACTGCAGAGCTCTATACAAAGTGCTTACCCTCGTATTTGTCTATCCATGGCACAATCCCTAATTACTCTCTTATTATCACAACACTCTATTGAGCTCTCTTTAGGATGTCCCTGCAGAAGTCTGCTCCCGACTCACCTCTCCCTGTACCGGCTCCTAGTTCTGGTCCTTTAGTCTCCGTGGAACTAAGCTTAGACGACCCTCTCGGATAGCGCAAAGACCTTCATCGTTTTTCTCCTCACTCAAGACCACTCTAAAACCCCATCTTCTTCAAAAAGATGTCTCCTGTGGTTGCATTCCACCTGACTCCAGTCCAGTTCATCCCACTTCAATCCACCCCCTCCACTCTAATTCCCCCCATTCCAAACCACCCCACTCTAATCCAATGCACCCCGCCCCGCCCCAGTCCAATCCACCCCACCCCAAACTACTCTAATCCACCCTTGTCCAGTCTGCCCCAATCCAATCCACCTCACCCCATTTCAGTCCACCCTACTCCAATCCAATCCACTCAAATCCACCCCACTACCTCAATCAACTCCACCCCTTTCCACCCAACCCAACCCCACTCTACGACACTGCACTCTGGCACTGCACTCTACAACACTTTCTACCACTGTAGCACTGCCACTGTAGCACTGAACTATACTCCCCTCTATGGCACTCTATACCCTTCTACTCCACTCTCTGATACTCAACTCTACAACACTCTACTCCAACAAATCCAGGCTGTGACACTCTACTCACTCCTAGAACAGCAGCCACACTGGTGTACAAGACAAAAACACATTGCCAAAGCCAATAGCTTGTGTATAGGCGAGACTTATTGGCATTGCCAATGCTTGTTTAATGCGCAGTGAATTACTGAACACCTGTTGTGCTCCTCTCAAACTTGGACACACAGCGCCCCCATGTGGCAGACTGTTATAAATGCCGGTATTGACAATTAAGTTCTGGTGCTGAGCACAGAAAACCACTGGTTCAAATTAAGCACTGCGCCCATGCAAAGCTCAGACCCTGCACTTTTCTGGAGGTAGTGTCCGTCATTGGCATATGTTCCAGTGTGCTTGATGTTAGTCCCCTTTAATTTCTAAACTTGTCAGTATCCTTTGTGATGGGAGACTGGCTCATCGCTGTTTGCTTTACATGGGGCAGAATGTCATCTGCTTACAGTGACGTGACATGTGCTTCGGCGCATACGCTTTTATACCACAAGTCTATAGAGACCTTTGATCAGTGTTGCTAGCGGCCTGCAGAACAATACAAACTGGAGATGAAATAGCGGACGCCCCATGTGCAAGTAAATGATTTAGCGGTTGAAAGTATCAGCCCGTCCATCTCATGATCCGCAGAGCTACGGAATGCTGATGGTTTTTGTGTCTCGTCTTGTCCAAGTTTGTACCTGCAGGGTTCACTCGGATATCGTTTGGTTGAAAGAAAATCCCATAAAAAAAATGTTGGGGTCATCTTGCTCGCTGCTCTTTGGGACATCGAGAGAAAAAGTATTATAGCAGGAGCGTCTCCAACAAGGGCTGCTGCACACATGTGCGCGAGATCTGTTTGACACTGGATCACAGAAACCACAATGAGAACCCGGGGTGGGCCGAGGAGAGGGGTCTTGAGAATGTGCACATGAACAGTTGTTGTTTACGTTACACATATTTACAATTTAAGGAACATGAAGGTGGTGATTTGCACAAAATCACACAAGTTAGTGAGCCACTGCTGAAGGCAGGATTAGAAGCCGGGTCTTTGGGTTCGTAGGTCAGCGCTGTAGACACCCAGGATCTGGAACAGCATCCCTCTATTCATCAGGGCTGCTCCAGTTTAAGAAAGAGTTTGAGACATGGCCCTTTAAATAACAGTACATCACAACGCAGTAACAGTTCACTTCTGCTCCCAGAACCCAGTTACATCTCCTTTCACGTGTTTTACCCACATGTGACCGTGCACGGTGCTTCACTGCCTTTTGGCTAGGTTTGTGCTATACAAATACCACCTACATAGTAACATCCATACAAGACCGTATTTCCTCCATCCAGTTAGTCTCCGGCTCTGTCTGTGTTCTTACTGTAGAGGACTGGCGTTAAAAGGCATTTGTTATCAGTGGCATTCTACACATTTCTTTGGCTCCGACACACGCACCAAACCCCTCCTTGTTACTGGCGCAGCCTCTTTGAAAACAACCACCTTTCACAGTCATAATCTTACACAAACAAAACCGAGTCTCATGCGAAACGATCAACCCCAGAATCTTTTGGCTTTGCCAGTGCTTGTTTTGTTTGCGCGGCCACCCATTTTGAAACTCCAAACATTGAGCGTCATATCTGTGAGCGGTGGCGCAGTGTTTGTCTTAAAAATAACAAGACCAGGGGCTAAGAAAAGTTCCAGAAGGCAGACAAAGATAGAGCAGAGCTGGTCTCGATAAGCGCCGGGAGAGGGGGACTTTGTTCCACTTTACAATGTTTGCTTTGGCTCTGGTCTCCTTTACTCAGCTGGTCCAGGCCAGACTGGGCGGGGCGTTGTCTCTTTTCTGACCTATGGCCAGGGAGACCGGAATTATGCAGCAGGAGAGGGCCAAATTATATGGCAGGGTTGAGTAAATTATACGGCATAATGCAACACATTTTGTAACCGTATTACGTCCTTATTTTGCCATTTCTACACTTAACACTTCCTGGACATTGGTTGTACCTCATTAGTACCAGTTTAACACCCAAAAATAGCGATACGCAACAGAAAGGCGACCAGTCCAGCTTTGCAAATGTTCTTCCACTGAGCAGGAACATCACTGCATCCTTAGTAACTTTTAAACCGTTTGAGCTAGAAGCAAAACCTTTTTTTGTTAAAATCTGCAGATTATGTGGCAGGCAATGGATTATGTGGCAAACGCGGCAAATCTATAATTATGCGAAAATCGACATGGCCGCACAATCACATAATTCCAGTGGCCCTTCTTAAGGCCTTGGACGTCAGTTAGGAGTTGTCAGTAGTAAGAGGTGGTATCCTTCCCTTGCTTGCCCTTTGGTTCACCAGGCACTGTTCTAGCCGCCCATGGCCTGAAGGGCCCTGATGGCAACAGGAGAAACCGGAAGTAAGCTGGACTCTGCGATGCATGTGAATTTCTGTTGATTTCACTCCCTGCTCCTACTCTGGCCCCTCTGGACCAAACAGGAGTGAGCTGAGGTGGGGGTCCAATGACGTCATCGGTGTCCCAGAATGTGCAAAGCCATTTCCACCAGACATCCGTGGCTAGAACTCTTGACATGGAAACTGTCTCAGCACCACTCCCAGCCCAGCATATGTTGGGGATACAGAGCGGCTCATTTAGG
This sequence comes from Triturus cristatus, assembly GCF_964204655.1. NCBI lineage: Eukaryota > Metazoa > Chordata > Amphibia > Caudata > Salamandridae > Triturus > Triturus cristatus. The sequence continues at coordinate 140,578,381 of NC_140594.1, forward strand.
GTGTCTTCGGCGTGGGATGCATGGGCGTAGGAAGTGTGGGGGACGCGGGGGATATATCCCCCCCAGATTTTGGAGTGGGGGGACACGGGGAACAAGGGTGGGGGGGACGAGGGGACAAAGAAATTTCCCCTCTCCCTTCTGTTATCGCAGGGCCATTAGCACGCGAAAGCGCTACCTAATGGCCCTGCACTTGACCTGCCTGGAGTCAGAGGCCACGCTGCCCTCCTCTCTTTATTCCTCCATCTCTTTCTGTCTCTGTCTCGCTCCTGCTTACGTGCTGATTTCAAGAGGCAGCTCTTAAGGTACTCTCTCTTGCCTCTCCTTTTCTTTATTTGTTCCCCTGTGAAATTGATCCAAAAAAGGCTGAACACTTTGGCTGTAAATGTCCTCATTTTCTGACCGTTTTCTATTGAAAAGAAAAACCTCGGAATGGAAAGAAAAAATAGTTAAATACCTAAATAAAGCAATACAGAGTGGACAGCAGACAGGCCAGACTGTTATTTACACCCACACATATTAGCGCCACTTTACAGAGTTTGCCAGTGAAAGCGCTACTTTCTTTTTATCTTCTTTCTTTGAACAACATTGTTTTCCCAGGGAGGGTAAGTGCGCCATTCCTAAAGGGACTGCAATACCTGGTTGATGGGTAGAGTGGAAACGTTTAATATGATCGTTTTCAACTTTTTAATTATTTTAGCTTATAAAATGCGGCTCTGTGTTTGGGGATGTGGTCTTTTTTAAACCAAACTGCATACATTTTGAAAGGATATAAGCAATGGACATTGAAAGGGGTCCCTTCCTGGTCCTGTAGCCATGTCTTGAACTTTTCAGGCAAAATCACTTACTGATTTCTGAATAAGAGTTTAAAACCGTTAAGGTAACCATGTTTTTTTCTGATTACAGTTCACATGTGTTGGAAGGCGTTCCCCGGGGAGGCTGCGGAATGGGTTCCTGACCACCCTGAGGCCCACCGTTCCCAGAATTAGGCCGAGCAAGAGCAGGGAGGCCCTTCATGGAAGGGTCTCGCACCTAGGATCGCACGCGCTGCGCTTACTCTCTCTTCGGATAGAGGGACACCACACAGTAGTTCGTTATAAGGCGATAAGCTTTTATCGGTAGTTGTCAGGGATCTTTATGATCCGGCAGGCAGGTGCAGAATTAATGCCACAAGCGGCAGCGATCTTGTGATGATGGGAAAAGGGGTAGCGGGACAGTCTTTCAATCAGTGTCTCTGCGAGGTATCCGGCGCTGCTTCTCTCGGCAATCTCTGCCGATTCTCTTGGAGGAGCGGGCCGCGAGTCACTCAGCAGGCACCGGAGGGTCGTAGTTCAGGGAGCCGCGACGTCGTCAGCAGGGCTCAGATGGATCAGCGTTCGGGGAGCCGCGACGGCGTCAGCAGGGCTCAGATGGTTCAGAATTCGAGGAGCCGCGACGGCGTCAGCAGGGCTCAGATGGTTCAGCGTTCGTGGAGCCGCGACGGCGTCAGCAGGGCTCAGATGGTTCAGAATTCGAGGAGCCGCGACGGCGTCAGCAGGGCTCAGTTGGTTCAGAGTTCGGATAGCGTTTCTTCTGTTCGGTGAGCGATCGAGCCGCGACCAGGTCCGCAGGCTCTCGTCAGTCCAGGTCTTCTCTGCCTCTCGTCCCTTCAGCACCCCTTGTTATACTCCCCCTCCTCTTTGAAGTCCGGAGTCCTCGCGGAGAGGGGTCTCGTGCCTGGGGGGCGATGTGTCGGGGTTTCCTGTCGCTCAGCCCCTTGATCTATTCATATGGGTCCGGGAGGGACCCCCAGACGCCCAGCAGGAGAGGCGCCCGCTCACCGGGGACCTGGTGGCCAATCGAAACCGCCCTCAGGGAAGAGTCCAGAGGTGTGACAGAGTCGGCGCCTCTCGGTCTGGTTTGGGGGGGGGGGGGTTCGTTCTCCCTCGGCCGGGCATGCGTGTTGGGGATCTGGTCGGCCCTAGGGATGTTGGCCCACGGGAGCCGGAAGGCCGTGTCCACGAGGTTCGGCGTGGTTGTAGTGTACTTTGCTGGTCGGGAGGGCCCACGCCACGAGGCCCGTCTCACAACATGCTTTGCTTATTCTTGCATTCCCTATGAGTGTTTGCTTTTTCCAGGGTGTTATTCATTTTTTTTCAGGCAGCATTTTACTGTTGTCTAGTGCATAATTTGAATTTAGTCGCAGCATAATTGAGTTGTGCTGAAGGCAGTGCGAGTTTCTCTCAGTGGGGCAGTATGGTGTTCAGTGTGGGAGAGAATGTGGCACTCTGGCCAGAGCTGCTGAATTTGGAACTGGAGAACCATGTTCAGACCTTCATGACCAGTTCACCATACCACACTCCTCCTGACAGAGCTTATTCCGATGCTACACCTTAGAAGGCCCGATAGACCTTAGAAGCCCAGGTGTCTTAGCACCCGCAGGTGGACCTGTCCACCACAATCCATACTGCAGTTCACTTCCAGTCTTATGGGCAGGCATATGAAGAAGCACATCCTAGATCGACAGTGAATCTGTCACTGAGGTCACAAGACCCTTGAGGCCAGTCCACCTCACCCATTGGTGCCTCCATTGGCCTTTTTCCAGCACTAGCAGTGCAACTTGCCTGGGGTTGGCAATGTAGGATTTGCATGCACACCAAACTTAGGGGTGCTTATAATGGCAGTGGGACCGCCACGTCACCCCGTCGGTGGCGGTCCCACCGCCATTGGTGACTGCATCACAGCCCGCCATATTACAATGGCGGGTGGTTACCTGGCGGTCGGAAAGACCAACCACCACGCACCCGACGGGCTTCTTGAGCCCGCCGGTATGGTGGAGGGGCTCGTGGTTCCTACAATCCTGGTGGTGCCTACCATGCACCGCAGCAGGGATTACGATGTCCCTTACCTGCCAGCTTATTAATGGCGGTTCACCTGCCATGGAAATGCTGGCGAAAGGGACATTGGGGGCCCGTAGCAGGCCCCTTTACCCCTGGCCCCCAGACATGGGTCCTGGGGGGCATCTATGATGCCCCACAACATATCACTGCACCATGTGGCAGGCACCGATATATTTAACATGTTCCTTTTTTTTTAACTGTGCGGCGGATGATGCAGCCAGCAGCACCTGCTGCAATGTAAAAGATAGGCACTGCGAACACCGTAGTGGCAGTCTCATTGTAATGCCTATCGTGGGGCCTTCACCTTGAAGACCAGCGGTCCCATTCCCCGATTCGATGGCAGTGGTACTGAAGTCCGCCTGCCATCGTAGTCAGCCCCTAAGTTTGCATTTTATGAATATGATTCAGCGGGAAATAAATTGATGTTTGCAATTTAATTGACTTTGGTTGGCCTCTTATCTATGAGATTTCCCTGTTGAATGTGCCTTTACTTTATACATTTTCGGTTGTATGAATTGATTGCATACTACACTCTCCTACAGGTATTAACTTGAGTGTCATTAGGAGTGTCTGGGACCAATTGTTTTCTTAGGAATTGTTTTCTTTCCTAACCTTTGCAAAGGGCCCTAAACTTCACAGCAACACAAGTCACATTTCTTTTAGTAATTTGGGATCCGTTTGAGCTACAAAATTGTTTTGGAGGAAATCGTTAGATTATGCAGCAGATGATGTATTATGTGGCAAATATGATACAGCCATAGTTAAGTGGAAAACATTTCTCCACTTAATTTTGCCCCAACATTGTAGTTGATCAATTTGTAAGTTCCCCAAACCCAAAAGTCGAGTTTGGGCACAATTTGCATTTTAAAAGCAGCCCTATAACACAGGGCTACTTTTAAACTGACCTCAGGCTTCAGCAGTGCACACATGCAAGCGCAGAAAGGGCTGCTGGCCTCTAAACTGCCATGCCTTATTATATTCTAGGGACTTAAAAGTAGTTCTAATCCCCCTGCCCTATAATGTACTAGGGCCTTATAGGAGAGGTCATGCCAATCATAGGGGTACCCTAAACGATAGTGCACCCTAGTGTATGTAGGTGTTTTCACTGTATTTTTAAGTGCCTCTTTCAGAATAGCACTGGCTGTTTAGGCAGAGGCCAGGGTCAGTCAGTCAGGTACCACCAGTACCAGTCAGCAAAAAGTTGGGGAGTGCCCAGGGCGGCTTTGCAACACTAGAGAAACACAAACTCAAAATGTAAAATATAACACCATGGTCGGGGGGTTCTCTTCAATAATCAGAATTGATTTCTATCCTAATGAACCCAATTTTCCAACATTAGGATAGGGAAGGACTGGGGAAAAATCAAAACGTTCTAATCTATACATTGAAGTTTTTATGCAGCTCTTTGATGACGGTTAATAGCTCACTGTTCAATGTTAGGATTTTAACTTATAAACTTCAAATACCAAAAGAATATCTCAGACAAAAGCAGTAACTCACTGACCTTTTGAATTAAAACTTTCACTAGACAAGCCTTCGATCTCTCTCAAAAAAAGAACATTAATCACCAAAGTTATCTTCACATTTTTATTGTTGCCTGAAAATTGCTGGAGACCAAGAATGCAGGTACTTTTCAAACCATAATGCACTTGCAAACACGACGCCCCCACCCTAAGTCAGCGGCCTTTGTTTGCTTTGTGCATTAAGATGCAAGATTCATATATATGTTTTTTTTAAACATTTGGTTTCATTACTATATGAATGTAAATAACAATAAAGCATACATGCAAACTGTGACTACATGCCTGCTTTTCTCAATAATTCACTTCGAAAGTATGCAATTGTATTTGTTTAACGGGCGGTGATTTGTATAGGGTCACTGGAAAGTGTACAAAGGTTGTTCCTGTCCCCCCCAGAATTTTAGTGTCTCCTACGCCCCTGGTGGGATGGGACATGTTTCATGCTGAAGTTTCCTAAGTGATGATACGAGCAGGCGCTCTAGATTAGGTGGCACAGTGTCCTGGCACCGTTCAGTAAATTTAGCTCCTATCCTGGTTTCCGAAGGGTCAAGTGAACACGGAGGATGGCTGGCACGTTTCCATGTGCTCAAGTGCAGAATTAGGTAGCAGCTTTTATCAGAAAATAACTTCATTTAGTCAGATGACCCTATGTGTAATTGTTGCACTTACTTCCTCCATTCTGCCCCATTGACTGCATTGTCTATGGCGGCAAGCCGCGTCAATTTAGTCATGCTGCGCCCATCACAGAATTGTAGTCTTACCTCTATGTTTGTGGTATCGCCCTATTTTTGGTTTAAAAACACAGACGGAGGCCCCTAGCAGAGGGGACTGCCCTCTGAGCAGCATGGGACCTAGTGGTCATTGCACCTAGGGGACAGAGGCCCCTAGCAGAGGGGACCGCCCTCTGTGCAGCATGGGACCTAGTGGTCATTGCACCTAGGGGACAGAGGCCCCTAGCAGAGGGGACTGCCCTCTGTGCAGCATGGGACCTAGCGGTCATTGCACCTAGGGGACAGAGGCCCCTAGCAGAGGGGACTGCCCTCTGTGCAGCATGGGACCTAGTGGTCATTGCACCTAGGGGACGGAGGCCCCTAGCAGAGGGGACTGCCCTCTCTGCAGCATGGGACCTAGTGGTCATTGCACCTAGGGGACGGAGGCCCCTAGCATAGGGGACTGCCCTCTGCGCAGCATGGGACCTAGTGGTCATTGCACCTAGGGGACAGAGGCCCCTAGCAGAGGGGACCGCCCTCTGTGCAGCATGGGACCTAGTGGTCATTGCACCTAGGGGACAGAGGCCCCTAGCAGAGGGGACTGCCCTCTGTGCAGCATGGGACCTAGCGGTCATTGCACCTAGGGGACAGAGGCCCCTAGCAGAGGGGACTGCCCTCTGTGCAGCATGGGACCTAGTGGTCATTGCACCTAGGGGACAGAGGCCCCTAGCAGAGGGGACTGCCCTCTCTGCAGCATGGGACCTAGTGGTCATTGCACCTAGGGGACGGAGGCCCCTAGCATAGGGGACTGCCCTCTGCGCAGCATGGGACCTAGCGATCATTGCACCTAGGGGACGGAGGCCCCTAGCAGAGGGGACTGCCCTCTGTGCAGCATGGGACTTAGTGGTCATTGCACCTAGGGGACGGAGGCCCCTAGGAGAGGGGACTGCCCTCTGCGCAGCATGGGACCTAGCGGTCGTTGCACCTAGGGGACGGAGGCCCCTAGCAGAGGGGACTGCCCTCTGTTCAGCATGGGACCTAGCGGTCGTTGCACCTAGGGAATGGAGGCCCCTAGCAGAGGGGACTGCCCTCTGTGCAGCATGGGACCTAGCGGTCGTTGCACCTAGGGGACGGAGGCCCCTAGCAGAGGGGACTGCCCTCTGTGCAGCATGGGACCTAGCGGTCGTTGCACCTAGGGGACAGAGGCTTGCAGCATGGGACCTAGCGGTCATTGCACCTAGGGGACGGAGGCCCCTAGCAGAGGGGACTGCCCTCTGTGCAGCATGGGGTTTAGTGGCCCCTAGCATGTTAGGCAGCCCTCACCCTCGCATACAGCACAGCATTTATTTCAGTGCCGGGAGTAGACCCAGAAGGCAGGCGCCCGACAGAGCATGGATCCCTCTCCTGGATGCTTTACGTTAGCCCTCTGGAATCTAGGTTCAACAAGTTGAAATGCTGAGGCAGGCCGCCTCAGCCTTTCTTCCTTCTGAGGCTGATAAAGCGCGGATCCTGCAGTTGAATCACTTATAGCACCTGTTCTTTTACAGTAGTAGCAAGACACGCGGTTATTTTAGCTTGCTTTTTATCATAAAAACTGCCATAAGGTTGTTGTGAAGACTTATAAATCCAGGGCACGCATTTCCCAAAGCAGCGCTAGCATTTACTTATACGAATTCTAATGAAAACCTCCTCGTGATTACTGTCAGGGGTGGTCAGTGTACGTCCCGGAGGGCGGGAACTACGACGGGTTTAGAAGATATCCAGACTGCGTATAGTTGTTACTGGTAATAATTCTGAACTGAAATCAATTATACGGACTGTGGTTATCCTGAAAATCTGGTATGTCCCATCTCTCGTGGACCGGTTTTGGACACCCGTGCTGTGTTATGTTCTCTTTGCGTTGCCTTGAAAAATCCGTGCAAAATGTCAGCGGGCACATGCGGTCTCCTGGCGTTCAGTTCATCAACTTCTTAACTATCGCTTAGGCCATATTTGAAGGATAATTTCCCCCCAGCAGCCCTAAGCACTCTGGGACTTCTAGTTCCAGCGTTCCTGCTCCGTCTGGGCCTACGGGTGCCAGCATGCTCCGTGCTGGAGCTTGAAAACGATGCGAGCCAGTTGGCAGCAGTGCCTGTGAGCTGGGGTTTCTGAGCCTTCCTGAAAGGCTAGCGCCTCCTTCCCAGACATCAGAGCGCTCTGGGATAACCCCCGAGCTGGCGAGGAGCACACGGCGTGCTGTACATCACATCGGTATCTGAGGATGAGGGCCGCGCCCTCTCTGCGGTGCGCTGTTGTTTATTCAGGTGTTTCACGGGGCGGCGGCGACCCTTTCAGCTTCTCCATGAAAGGGAACATTTGTGTCTGGACGGTTCTGATGCAGAGATAAGCGCCTGGCCTCTCTTGGATTTTCATAGTCGTGCGTTTTTGAGGCACCGACTAACTGAGGTTTCTTGGCTGTTGTGTGGCCGTGGGGTGGCGGCTGGTGCAGACCTCGGCTGGCTACCCTGTTACCCAGAAATAAAATGGAGCTGGTGGGGGCAGTGCGCGGAAACAAGGCATCTGTGCCAGCCTGGCACCTTTCTATTGTACTGTAGTGCAGCATTTATATAGTGCTTAAAACCCCTATGTGGAGCGCTGAAGCGCTTGCCTACATGGGTGTTAGCATGCTACACAATGTAGGGTGCTTGGTTGGACGTGTGCTGTCTTTGTTTTGATCCTATGTGGGAAGTGTTTCCATGTGGCGCGTGGTGACCCCCGAGGTGCGGTCATCATGTTATGGGACGCAGCGCTCAGTTGGTGGACGGAGAGACGGACGCACAGTTTATGGTTTTCAGTAAGCTGGCATCTGTGGACCCCTCTTCGGGTCTCTTTATGGTATTTCTTATGCTCATAGATAGCCCTCTTAGCTGGTTACTGCACAGGGATGTGCATTCTGAGAATCTTCATTTAAAGTTTGTCTTCATAGCAGGCATAGGTTAGCCGAAGACGTGTGCCCCTCCTGTGCAGTATATCTGCTCGAGAAGGACTGTCGCTTTTTCTGTCACACCGTATGCAGTTATCCTATGCAGCTGTTTGGTTCTGTTTTTTTTTGTTTTTACTTTTTATTTTTACATTTTTCTTTATTGAAAGTTTACAATGATATGAAGACAGTAACCGTGGCTCATTATCATAGCCAACATTGTACGCAGACATTTGCGCAATATAGGAAGACAAAAATAATACGTTTTACAATAACATTGAATTTGCTGGGGCCACAATGAGCGGTGTTGTGTTTACATGGGGCAGTGGGGGTCGCGGGTCCAGCTGACCAGCATTAGGAAGCTTGCAGTGTGGTGTGGGGTGTCCAGCTTCATGGCGGCCTCAGGGCAGATTCAACCTCTGCCGCTAGCACCTCCCGTCCAGCGATCTGAATGTCCCGCCCAGCCTGCAGCGGAGTCCCTGTAACTCCTCATCCTCGGCCATCGCCCACCACTGGACGTCTCTTCTCCACTGTGCCGCGGTCGGCGCCGAGGACGCCCTTCAGCGCATCTCTGTGGCTCAGCGCGTCAGTGCCAGATGTATGAGCCTGCTCTGCTCCCCACATTGTCCTTCTTGGGGCGAAGCACCAAGTCCACAAGGCAAGTCTTGGGCATGTTGATGTGCTGTCTGCCCGTCACATGTGTCGGATATGTGCAAACGTCAGTCCAGAAAGGGCGCAGCGCTGCGCACTGCCGCGGCATGTGACAGAACTCAGCATGCGCTGCTTCACATCTGGGGTGTTTCCGTGGTACAGCGTCAAACATCCTATGCCGGCGTGCTGGGTTGAGATCTGTACGGTGTACGTGCTGGAATTGTAATAGTTTCTATTGCTTAATTCTCGAGACCAGCAGGATGGGGTTTTATAAGCAATTGTAATAACCATTACTGCATCCCGGGAGGAGTGGGTTTATCCCCATGCCACCATTTTAATTACAATAATATTGGCACAGCTGGTCCTGTCTGGCCTCCTCCAGATATTGTCTTCATCAATCTTTGGACTGCTTTCTTAAGCCTGGTTCATATTCCAGGATAATAATAATGGCTCCTGCCTTCCCGGTGCATTTGGGCTCTAGGTCAAAATTCAGCGCCTTCTCATCATAACGAGAAGCATCTTATGAACAAGCATTGACAAAGCCAGCATCATATTGTTCTCCAAACATCTGTAAATGCAAAAAATTGGTTGGCATAAACAAAATATTCAAATATCATTCCTGGTTTCGAAGTGCACTCCTTTTCAGGTGGATGTGCACATGTGATCAGGGCGGAAAAAAATCACCATTTATTCAGGGTGCCTGACAGCCAATCTATGAAGTGGGCGGACTCATTGCCCCATATTGTATGCTGTTGTGGTTAGAAGCAATATGTGAATGACGCTTGACCACTGGATGAAGAAGCCTGAACGTAAGCCGCTGTATGTATATACCTATGTATTTTTATTTTGAATGTTTGGGAAAGCATGTGGCCGGGGAGACAATTAAACTTGTCTCTAGGCCAGACCTAAGAAGACTTTCTGTGAATAGTGTTTGGCTCCTGAAAGGAAGTCCTCTCATTGTCATGGTTTTTCGCAGGAAAAACTGCTTAAAGGTGACCGGCCCCATGTCTTCGGGGCCACGTTTCTCGGTCCTCGCTCTTTAGCCTACTGTACTGAGGGTGGTGAGTCCTGAGCCCAGTCTTGGTATAAAGGCTGTGAGAAAGGGAAACAGCCTTTACCACGAAGCATTTTCTACGCAATACGTTTACAACGATACACTTACCTCGTAAACGTCTTCACAACGCGTAATGCTTCAACGACCATCTTCACCACGCAAGCAACGTCATCACAGAACAACGTCATCCTAATCCGAAAAAAAGCATCAGTCCGTTTTCAGTGTCGGCGGAGACCTGCGGAAAAAGTAAAAAAAAAAAAAGAAAGGGGGCTTGGGGGGGTCTCCCCCCCAAAAAAGAAAAAGCGGAGTAAAGGTAAAAGCGGGGTAAGGGGAAAGCGTGGAAAACACATTCCGTTGTAACGCATGCGTGGTAAAGGCATGCGTTGCAACGGAATGCGTAGTAACGACATATATTCGTGAGAAATTACAATTCTGGATACAATGCTGTCGTTCTACGGGACTTGCACGCTTTCTGGATTACGCACAATATCCCCTGGTGGCAAACTGTTGTGCCTAAAAAGTGTTTTGCTTTTGTCCCCTGAAAATATGTTTTGAATGTTTTTCCTGCAGAAACGTACTTTTTGCAGGCATTTCACCCACATTTAAACTTCTTCAACGTGGTCCAGCTCACTCATTTCACGTAACATGCAAAGCGCCGGCTACTGATAGCGAGTGTCCGCTTCAAATCTCAGTAGTTGCAAAAAGCATTTTGCCCCCCTGAACTCAATCAAAGAATCACAGTTAATTTGGAATAGTTGTAACGCTTCTTGTTTACAGCGGTGCAAACCTGTGGCCGCAAGCTCTATACAGCAATACATGACCATTGTTATCGCTGGTGATAATATTCTTGCTCTGTCTACCATCCCGCCTCCTGCCTGTGAGGTACTCGCCAGTACGAAAGCAGTGGGTGTATATTTGTGTAACAGGAGTTTTTTTTTGGGGTGGTGCCAATTGCTTTTTTGCTCTTTAGCAGCTTGGCAGTAACATATTATCCCAAGTATTGCCACAATATATATTCACTGAGAAAACACAGCTAAAAACGGAGTTATGTGTCTGTGTCTAGTGCACAAAACCATTCATCCGGTATACACACCAGTGCACACAATACGTACTGCTGCTCGCCTTGTTGTTCTCGTGATAGCTTTTTTATTTGTTTCTGTACCATTGGCAAATTAGTGTTGTGTGCATGGCGGCGGCGGGATATTTGGTGTGTCTTTTCATTGTTTTTTTTTAAATTTCGAATAACCACTGAAAGCAGCCAATCCCGATGGACCCAGCCTTCGGGTAGGCCCTGGATTTAACGCACCACAGATGGCCAACCCTACGGCCATGCGCAGTGGGGGCTGGCCACAGGGCCTGGAATTTGGGCGGCTCCTGGTGGCCTACCTATCCTGGGCAGGGCCTTCTTTGACCTGTAAACTGTAAAACGTGGTTATATTGATAGCGCCCTCTCTATACGTCATGTTTATAAAAGCAGTAACTGGGTGACCGCGCTTCACAATAGCAGGCACTTAGGGAAATCTCATGAGTGAAATCATTTATTTTCCCAGCGAGATTTTAGTAAACACGGTCCTCTGTCGAAAACAAATGACCGCAGACTTAAACAAATGTATTATTTTAGAATTTCACAATAACCAGACCGAATAATAGTTACAGCATATTTGTCTTTTTTTTTTTTAAACTGTAATCCTGATAATCGCTCTAATGAAATCGAACACCTTCCCAATTAACCTTGTTAATTGTGGGGCCTATCCAGAAAGGGTTTTTAGGGGATGGACAGTATTCTGTCGGTAATCCATATGTAAGTTTACATTCTTTATGAATTGGGTGCAAAATATAAAATGGGAATATTGATTTAGAAAGTGTACCCAAAGAAATGACTGTACCCTAGTTCTACTTTTGCGAATAGGGCGCTAGGCATTCGGGACAGGTTCTCCAGGTTATGCAAAAGTATGTCAAAGAGTCCTCGTATAGTGCTGCTTTGGTACTCCTAAATGATTTTGTGAATCGGTCCTATTGAGGCGACTGCTATCAGAATCATTAATAAAACTGTCACCCGATGGTTGGGACAAGAGGATTTGAACTCTTTTGCTTTCTAGCTCTTTGCGTTTTATGGGTTCCGAAACATAAAAAGAGATACAAAAATCTAGTAATTCAAAGTGAGATAAACCATCTTGAGTAACATTAAGAAGGAATTAAACATTGTGAAATAGATAGGCAGAGAGAGGGAGCATGAAACGTGCTCCATTTTCTGGTGCGTTCTGCTGAGAATATCTGTGTTATTGGTCATGGTCGCCAGGCTTGGTGCTCTGTTCTCTTATTCTGATTGCCTGGTGAAGAGGTCTTCATTAGCCAATCTGGTGGTCTTATTGAGTATTACATTTTCTGTTATTCTCATTGGCTGGTGAAATAAACTGCATTACCGCCTTGGTGCTTTGGATTTGTTGCAACGCTTTCCGTACGGTTTCCTGTGAAATTGTTGCCATAATCCAACTTTGTGCATAAACTTAAACATATCTTCAATTAAACATCCTTTTTGACGTCCACAACTCTGAACTGTCGCGTTCGCATTGCTAGTGATCATGCAGTGTTGCGGTTGCCATGGTATTTGCTGTGACCGCCATGTTTATTTTTTTTGTTACTAGGATGGAAGGGGCAGTCTGTTTCTTTAACATTCTTGGTTGTTCTTTTCTCTTTCATTTACGAGACATGTGAGCAACTCAATCTGTTGTTCTAAAGGGCAGCGCGAGGCCATGGGCACTCGATGTTCGTCAGATAATATCAGTTTAGAACATAGGTTGTAATAAGACTAAGTGAATGTTTGATGGCCTACGCACAACTGGGGTTGTTGAGAAGTCGATCAACTTCTCGATATGAACTGGCTCGTTGTGGCCCTTCCTTGGTCAACGCTGTGGGTCCAGCTAATACACACAAATGTTGAGTAGCCTTCTCCCGCACGGAGAGAGCTTTTTCTCCAGTGACTGACTTGTCCACATAAAGAAAGAGGAATAAGAAATTTGGAAATCTCCAACCAGCACCATTTAAAGTCACTTGTTCCTACCAGGTGATCCTGAAAGTGCTGCTAAAGGATTACTGTAGAATTGCTTGTTCCTCACAGATTATTCACTATGCACTTTCCAAGGTTTGCTTACACAAAAAAGCGAGATTTTACAGCAGGCCCCCAAGAGAGGAATACTAGAGGCATGTGGTGTGTAATGTGTGAGGGAGCTTGCAGTTCTTACTCCGTCTTTGCAATACTTGGGCCCCCCTTAGTAATATAATGTCAAATGGGGTCAAGTCACTGCAGGTGGGTGAGTTCCACTTCCTCTAGCCCTGAAGAAGATGTCTTAGCTACTTTACATGTGCGCCATCTTAGCAACTTTTTAGGGATAAACTTGGCATTAGAACAAGGAATCTTTATCGAAGGGGTAGAAAACTGTCTTCTCAGACTTGACAACCATCTTCTGGTTCTACCAAAGTTTGAAAAGCAGCACCCCTATATGTGGGACTTGCTTCATGTAAATTCCCCTCGACTAGATTCCTTTCCTGCCTTGAGAACTAATTGCTTCGGCACTTGCATGAAAAATAAATTTTGTTTTAGACAAATCACTTAGACCATACCTGGTGGCTTGAAACCAAACTGATCAACACCTCTGTACTATGTGTATCCTTAAAGGGGTCAATCATCAACTCCATCTTGGGCTATTGGAGCACCAGTCGTCCCGTTGAAGGCGCACACCATGCCATCTAGTACACAAGTACCATAGAGAGGCATCTGCTAGACTTTTCTCAAACAACATCAGCAACCATTTTACAAGAAAGGTTTGACTCTGGGCAAGTAACATCATACAACCCTTCCAAAAGCGCTTAAGAAAAATTAGGCCAGTCTAGATCCCAAACTCTGTGACCAAATTTGAAACATTTGTGGAAAAAAATGTAAAGTAATAAGGGGTACTTCACTGAGGTAGATGATAAATCCCTTTGTTTGAATTGTACGGGCCAGTACTGAAGCTCGATACAGTAGCACCCTTCCGCGTCAGGGTGGTTCGGCTGACTGTGCTTCCATTCTAAAGGTCTCAGAACAGGAGCCAGTCCCCCAGATCTGGAGGGCTACTCGTGAGAAGGGCTGACAAGAGATCTGACGGGGACCATCCAAAAAAGTAAACTGTTGACTTCAAAGATTCTTTCAGGTGTAGTTTTATAATCGCTCTCCTTATACTTTCCAAAATCAACAAATAGCTGTTTCAAAGTCAGTTGAGGGATCCTAAGTGCCCCGTGATCAGGGTTTAGGACCAGACCGGAGGAACAAAACCGCTATCTTGGCTGACTGGGAGTAAATGAATATAGTAGCAGAGTTATGGCTGCAAGTATATTTACTTATCAGTTTCCAAGCATGTTTTTAACTGTCCTGGAATCTCAGACTTGATCGCAGCCTGGTATCGTTACATACATTGGTAATGCTTCAGATGGTATTCGTAACTGGCATTATAAAGGGGTAGGTGGGCAGTCATGGCCAGTAGACAGGCTTCTTGGTGCATTTTCAATCTGGAAATAATTTAATGCTAAAAACGGCTCAAATAAATAAATACAAAGTAAAGTTATTAATTGCAATAATATAATTAAATAATAAAGGTGAAAGCAGATTTCCAAACCCCTACTTTGAGGGAGTAGAAAAATCATGAAAGGCATTAGATTGGATTAAAAATCAAAAAGTGAATATTTCCAGGGTCTATCCGAATGCATTCCTTATGTTTTTAATATAGTTATATATCTTAGTCGTCATTTTTACCTTTTCTTACCCATAGACCGTTCTGTGCATTGATTGAAAGGGATGTGTAGTAGTGTTGAGAACTCTACAATTATCATTTCAGATTGAGTAGCCAACGGTTGCACAGCCGCACGCGGCCAGGATGAGCTCGTCAGTGCATCCAGTACAACATAGATTTTTAAAAGGTTATTTAAGGAAATATACAAATAATGGTGCATTCCACCGGTCATTTGTGGTACCGTTGATTGCCCGGCCACCAATTTATAAGAGACTTCTGTCTCCCCGTGGTCCGATTAGCTGAAGACCATTAGGTGGATGAGCCACTGAAGTTTTTGGAAAGATCAGAGTAGGTATCCACTCGCCCATGAAGGTATCTTTGTGACTCTAGTATCTGAATGAGTGTTACTGCGAGCGCCACCTTCGTCCATGCGGTCCTTCCCTCTGTTTATGCTGTGAAGGGATGAAGGGAGACGCCATGCTCAAATTGTGTCTGCTATTGTATTCAGCCATTTTGGATGACATTTGTATTGTATTAGAATTGCATTTGACGCTCTTTTTGATAAATAGCGCGCTACCCCGGAACCCAAGGTTAGTGGTTAATTCAGTTGTTTGGTTTGTTCGCACATTTGTATGACTTTGATGTACCCTGGTGTTACTGTGTAGAGGGCTACGTTAGACGGTTTAGAGTGGAGGAGTGGGTAGGGCCCTTGAGTACAAATCCGGTCTGCTTTATTTAGAGATAGTGAGATGAGGCTTTTATGGAAAGCGCGGTGCTGTGATGTTCAGAAGACCAAAGACTGGCCGAAGGACTACAGATGGACCCCGCTGCAGGCTCACCCGTGTGGCAACAGTAAGCTTAGGTCTCCTGCAGCCCTCCTTGCAAGGTACACGTGCTCTCACTGGTCAGCATAAGATGGGCACCCTGCGGTCCTCCCTGATGTGGGGGATTGCATAAATACCTCCAGCGGGGCCTTGATGTCCGCCAGCGGAGCAAGGAGAGGCTTCTCTGGCAGCAGAAACATCAAGCGGTTAATAAAATATAATTGTTCAGGCCTGATTAACATGAACTCTGTGCTGGCTTCACAAGAACAAGGCATACTTTGTGCAAAGTCATTGGTGCAATCGAGGGCGAAATTTGCAAAATGTAGATTTTTGATCTTCATTGTGAAGCGATATAGGAGCGGTGACGTAATTGCTTAAATTGGACATTTGCACCTTGTTCTCATTGTGTTGCTTTCATGTTCTGGTCAAAATTCCACCAAAATGTCCTGATTTGTTTTTAGACTAGCACATTTTAGGCACATTAGGACAAAAGAAAGAAGCTTTTGCAATGCACTAGGTCTCGGATTTATGAGAGTTTGAACTATGGGCATTGTAAATGACAATGCCATTTATTTATGTGTTGTTTTTAAAACAGATAAATAAAAGGCATTAGTATTTACAAAGCCAATAGCTTAAACTCTCGCAAACGTGAGACCTATTACATTACAAATGCATACGGCGCCCATGCTATAAACATTTTAAAAACGTTTTAGGAGAGAGCGTGTCCTGCCTGCAACAGCAGGCAGGTCAAAGCTATTTCAGAAAATAGTGCTCAGAGGCTGTAATTAAAGCCTACCGAGCAACAACACACGTACCAGGGGGTGTCGCCATGGAAGGTTACAAAATGAGACAAGGAGGTACTAAGGAGGGACTACTAAGCCTATTGACCAATGAACAGCACAGTTTACAGTAGTCAGTGACACAAGCCAATGGAAAATATGGGCGAGAGTGGGCGGAGCTTCAAGTCCCTACCTGAACACAGCATGCCTCGCAGAGCAGCGCATGCGCTGCCCAGGCTCGAGCTAAAAACCTTCGGGGTTCAAAATGGATGTTGATCATTGTCGCTTTTTTATTGTATTTTTTGATCCACCTTTGTGCTCCATATGTGTTGGTAAAATACTGTTTTATGCTGTCCTGTAGCTCATCTTCACACCTCAGGGTCACAAGATGCAACTTGCCTCCTTGTAAGATGCATGATGTCTATTCACACGCCCTCCACCCAGTATACTTTGAATGAATTGCCACGTGCTTCCTGCAGTCGGCAGGCCTTTCTCGCGCACAGGCTGACCAGCGAGCCTCGTTTCCATGACACCTGGGGTAGGACTGAGACTACACCAATGACTATTTATTTTGTGTTCAATTAAACAGCCAAATAATTTGAAAAGCAATTTCAGAAGGCTCCATTATCAGGACCACCTAACTCATTACTAATAGTCAGATCGACTGCGTTTATTCGGCGATGGAGAACTAACTAATTTGATAGATTTTACTAACCTATGTATCAAGAAAATAAAGTTAATGGCAAAGCCAATAGGTCTCTCTAGCGGCCATGCCCTCGTGTTTTTTTTAACATCTAAGGTTCTTATTACGAGCACGGCGGTCAATTGGACCGCCGTACTTGTGTTGGTGGTCCGACCGCTGCCACACTGCGGCCCCCCCGCAGTATTAAGAGAGTGGTGGTCGGACAGCTGCAACAGCTGGGTATCCAGGATCCCTCTGCGGTCTTGCAGTGGTCAGAGGCATAAATATGTTGGCGGTCCAGCAGCGGCACCGCTTTGCATATTTCGATTTGCCTTTCCACCTCCCTTTACATAACGGTGAGATTGCCATGAAAAGGATTGAAGGGAGGCAACAAAAGGGGCACTAACAGGGCCCACTTGTGCCCCAGGGCCTGGTGGTGCATGCTGGGGTTCCCATGTAGTGCCCCCCTCGATTTGCACCCCCAGTTCCTGCACGGTGTGGCATGTATGCCACAACGTGCAGTCGGTGTACTGAGAGCAGCGGTCTGCACATTAGGCTCTTCTATGAGCCTAACAGACCGTCGCTGTCACACCACCGCGTGGCTGCCCACAAGACCAGAAATAAACTCCTGATCTGGTGGGCGGTCGCACCTCAGGTTTGGTGGTCCTACAACAGATGGTGCTTTGCACCGTCCAGGGTAAGGCTGCCAAACTCGTAATAAGGCCCTAAATGTTTATGGGGCAAGGTTCGAGGTACGGGACCGGGTAGGCAGAGATGCGCATGGGCAAAAGACCTCAACTGTAGTTGAAGGCCTGGGGGCGGGGAGAGGATGCGTAAGGGAGAAACAAATTACACAAATGAGCGGGAGCACAGAAGTACGCAAATGAAGGAGAGCAACATGAGGGGGCACAGAAGCAGATGAGTGCGAGAAGGCAACATGAACAAGGGTGGGAAACAGAAGCACACGGGTGGGAGAAAACGATGGGGGCAGGCAAAGCACCTCACAGGCAAAAGATGACAACATGAGCAGGGTGGGGGACAGAAGTACAACGGGTGAGAGGGAGTGACAGAGGGGTCAGATGTGCACATAAGAGGCTGCTGGAAAACACATGTACTCTTATAGAGTGCTTAAACAAAAAGAAAGAAGTAGCTCCCAGAACTTGAGCAATGAAATGAAACTTCAGCCATACTCGAAGGGAGGGGCAAACTCAAGAAGATGAAATAAAGCCCTTATGAGCTAATGAATAAGAAGCAAATGAGTGACAATACATCCAACCAATGGTAAGCAGTGGACGGGCTCTAAGTTCACTGAAGGCTAACAAAATGACTTGCAACAAACAGCACATGCGGTGTTTTAGATGCGACCTAAAAATGATGCAGCACAATGAGCCTCCATTTTTAAACATTGTATTATTGTATGGCCAACAGTTTGATTCAGTTACTACACCTTTATTTTATACCTGATTACAGCAATTGGCAATTGAAAGGCGACTGGTTAACATTGGTAAAGAGTCAGCCACTGCACAGCACTATGTTTAGAGCTTTTTTTTCTATTGAGCTAGAATTTCTTTTTTAAATCTCCGAATAATTCATCAGGTGGTGGGTTATGTGTCAAGTGTGGTAAATCCATGGTTCTGAAGACAAACTATGACCACAGAATTGCATAATTCCAGAGGGGACTGACAATAGTTTTATATTGGTTTCTAATTTTGTAGTAATAAGTGATCACTCGTTAATATGCATGAGCAGAGTAGAAGCCCTGCTTTTTTACTGGGCGCTTACACCCAGCTGCTCACTACCTCAGAGTACTTATTCACTACTGGGAAGTGTATATACTCTATTACTAAAAGTATCACATGCCTGGTGAGAAGTGCCAGCACTTTCTCTTTCAAATTTAAGAAGTGTTGGTACTCATTATTTGACAGTACACACCCAAGTAAAGGACTGATTACAATATATTCCCTACTTTGTTCCTTCACCAAAGTGCCTGTTGTGTCCAATCCAGCAGGAGGAACGACATGTACCCCAATGTGCTGGGTTTTTTAAGTTTAATGGAGCATAGGAACCCTGTGCCTGAACAGCCAGACACCCACAGCCCCCACTGGTCTCAACCTACCTGGAACCCAGCTATGTCACTATCCCCACATTCTACTCGAGACTAGATACACTAGGAAAGAGTAAAGAAAGACTAAGAAAGAGTAAGACCTATTATAACACATCCCCCTTCTTTCATCATGATGTAGAGCCCCACCTGCCACACTGCTGGTACTTGGGCAACAAACAGGAACACAAGAGGAAACCCACACACGAGACCCACCCACAAAACACCACCCGTTCTCTCATGAACACACCTATGTCACTATCCCCACATTCTACTTGGGACTAGGTACACCAGGAAAGAGTACAGAAAGACTAAGAAGGAGTAAAGCACATAACAGTGCCACACATCAAAGCCAGGAACATCACGTTCTTACAGCATTATAGGCAGCCATATTTAATGTCACCCTCTGTATTTGTGAAGCACTTCGGCTAAAAGCACTGGCAGTTCCAATAAATAAATCTATAACAATAAATACATTTGTCACATATTTTTGTCTAATGCAAACTAAGAGTGCTTATCTGTTTGTTTTAAAGCATGCCCGCTACTTAGATATTGAAGAACACTTTTTTTTTTTTTAGTTCTCTTTCCAAACTTTTCAGCATTTCATTGATAAGCTAATATAGGGATGCCTGACAAAGATGCTTAAGAGCCAGATCCATGCCAGAGTTTCAGAATAACCACAGACTGTAAATGAGTTCCATGTGGATGAATTGTGAGTACATCTCACATTGAGGTCATAAATGCATGGTTTGGATTCGGCCCTCCTGGGCATGTGTTGCACACCCCTGATACGGAGCAACCTTCCCAGGGAAAATTAGCGTTCGCACCCTGGGAAGGTTGCTCCGTAGCAAGAGTCCTTCACTTGCACTATCCCATATTTATCTTAGGGTCTGTCCAGACAGTCAGCCCCTTCACGGAAGCACCCCTAAAAAATGATTACCCAAAAAATTTTTTATCGAATGAGTGCCTTTCATACAGTCACATTAATTTGCACACCCCTGAGCCAATTAAACCTTTATTTCTTATTTATTATCAACTGTATAACATACCGCAAAACATATGCCTTTATTCCTTCAAGATCATGTAATCAGACCCCCCAGGATATAGCGGCATGGATTCGCAAATTTAGCGGCACAAATATGGAAATTTAGCGGCACAAATATGGAAATTTAGCGGCATTTTTGCGGCACTTTATTTTACTCATAATCATTCATTTTCAGCCTTAAATCAATGGAAACTCTTTTAGCAGAGTATTCCACTTTGAATAGGCAACCTGGAATATGGAACAGAGGAAGCAGCTCACAGGTGAAGGCTGTTATCCTTTGGAAATGCAATTCTCCATCCCTGGTCCCATCAGCCCCTCGGACAGACTCCCATCTAATCCCCGCGCTGCACTCATGTTATGAGAGCAGCGTGGAGATTAGCCTGAGCGTTCCCCAATGGCTTTACAAGACTTGTCCACCTTTCCGACTACCCCTTGCACTTAGCGCATGGCTGCTTGCATTCATCGGCTGTCTTGCCGAGTTTTTCACAGTGCGACAAGATACATTGAAGGGTTGTATCCAGAGTAGGAGGTATTGTATTATGGGCGTCTTGGGGAGTGATAGTCGAGATGCCAATCAACTGCTCTGTTGGTGAATAATCCCACTTCAGATCTTTTCCCCTGGCTGCATTTTGTCATCCTCGTTTACTAGTCACTTTGCGCGCTGTGATGGCTGAATCAACACCACTTATATCAGGCATACTGTTGTTTTCACTAGATTCCGTGAGTGAGCCTGACCCGTCTGCTAACCATGTCTCATCGGACAGCGAAAAGTAACAGTCATTAGTCTCAAGATTGTAGTCAATTGTCTCATGCTCCATCCTCGAGGCTTGCGCCAGTGACTGTCGAACTTTTCTAGACCTCCGTTGTGGTTTAGTTATATTTTGGGGGCATCTATACATTTACTCCACCACCATACTTGGACCCATTACTTAATTATCCAACAAACCCCCTCCAGATCTGCAGTAGCCTCAGAAGTTTGGGGTCAGGCTGTATCATTTTAGCTGTCACATATATTAGTCAGGCAAAGGTGAACAAGTTATGGCATTTACCTTATGCATGACAGGCGGCGCACTCAGCTGCTTTCCGGGCTTTATCTCCCTTACCTCAGGCTTCGGTACATCTTCCGCTAAAGTGGGAATTTCTCTGACCTGGTGAAGAGCCTCACCAATGCCTGTATCCCCAGTAACCCCTCTCGGCGGCTGAAAACCTCCAGTCCAACGGCTGATCCCCGCAGAAGCTCCAGCACAAGCACAAATGAACTGACAGGACGTTGCTGGGGCATAGCCCAACCTTTCCCCTTCCTTTCACCCGTAATCTCCGTCCAGGTAGCTGGTGGTTGTCTTGAGCGCTCTGCTGTACCGATGCTGTAGATGCGAGCGCCACTCCGGAGCTCGAGCTTTTGTAAAAATTGCGGCATTTTTACAAAAGGGCCGATTTCGCGGGCAGTTTTGTAAAAATCGCGGCTGTTTTACAAAAGTGCCGATTTCGCGGGAAGCCGCGAAATCCTGGAGGGTCTGTGTAATGCATATTCATTTGACATCCAGATCCTTTAGATCTGTGAGTATGTAGAAACATGTTCTCTTGAGTAAAACCAGGGCTCCGAAATACTCCATTTCCTATAGATCGGGGGTGGTGCCGCTCTCACTCGACCAGTATCTCTCCTCGATGGCCTCTTTATCCGGATTAATACTCTGTAAAGTTCATGTATTTATTCCTAGTTTTCCAGTTTTCTTCTGTCTTCCACCATGCCACTGATGTACAGTTTATTCAGTCCTGATCATTTCTCAAGGTCGTCTCTTGAACTCCCAAGCTTCTTTTAGCTCACCTGCTGAGTAACAGCTGTTTCATTGCTCTGCGATATTTGCCCTTGATGGGTGTCCCTCTAGTTTCTGCTAAATGTGGGCAGAGCCTCCTTTCCTGGCCTCAGTCCAGGCTCCTATTAAACTTTGTTTGGTGGCTGGAAATCTTCTCCAGTATTTCATATGTGTAGTGTTGACCCTGACATTTTGTCTCCTGAGCCTCTGTTATTTGATCCACTGGTGGAAATTTGTTTCCTTTGCGCTTTGTTTCATTGTTGATGGAAACTGCTGTCAGAACAGGGAGGAGATCAGGGTAGACAACGTAGTGACTATTTCTGTTCTTTTGCCTACTCAGCCAATTTAAAAACAGTCCTGACCTCTGACATACAAAATTGTCTGCAGTATTTCCCCCCCCCCCCCCCCCCCCCCCGGCTTTTTATGCATCATTATTTTTTCATTCGAATTTCTATAATTTTCCAATATTGACTTATGTCATCCAGTTAAAAATCTTGATCTTCAATAATTAATTGTCATACCTTAATTTGTATCATTGTTTGCATTCATATTGTGTGAAAGATGCTCAGAGATAACCCCACCTAACCAGATTTTATCATTTTTCCCCTTTTGGTTTGGGTGGGCGGTGTAAAGTGCTTTAAATGGGCAAGTACTCTCCGGTACTCAGTATCTGCACTTTTAAAATTCGAAAGCGAGAGTACCTGCACTTCTAAGCACTGCTGCAATACATTTAACAGGAGAGCACCAGCACTTCTTGGCACTGCTGCACTACATTTAATAGGAGAGAACATATACTTCTCGGCACTGCTGCACTACATTTGATAGGAGAGAACCTACACTTCTCAGCACTGCTGCAATACATTTAATAGGAGAGCACCTACACTTCTCAGCACTGCTGTAATATATTTTAACGGAGAGCACCTATACTTTCGGCACTGCTGCAATACATTTAATAGAGGAGCACCTACACTTCTCGGCACTGCTGTAATACATCTTACAGGAGAGCACCTATACTTCTCGGCACTGCTGCAATACATGTAATAGGCGAGAACCTGCACTCCTCAACACTGCTGTAATACATTTAACAGGAGAGCACCTATACTTCTCGGCACTGCTGCAATACATTTAATAGGAGAGCACTTGTGTTTCTCGGCACTGCTGCAATACCTTTAATAGGGGAGCACCTACACTTCTCAGGACTGCTGTAGTACATTTAATAGGAGAGCAGCCACACATATCAGCACTGCTGCTATGCATTTAATAGGTGAGCATCAGCACTGCTGTAATACATTTAATAAAAGAGCACCTACACTTCACGGTACTGCTGTAATACATTTAATAGGCGAGCACCTACACTTCTCAGGACTGCTGTAGTACATTTTAATAGGAGAGCACCTGTACATCTCGGCGCCGCTGCAATGCATTTAATAGGCGAGCACCAGCACTTCTCGGCACTGCTGTAATACATTTAATAGGAGAGCACCTACACTTCTCAAGACTGTTGTAATACATTTAATAGGAGAGCAGCTATACTTATCAGCACTGCTGCTATGCATTTAATAGGTGAGCATCAGCACTGCTGTAATGCATTTAATAAAAGAGCACCTACACTTCTCGGCACTGCTGTAATACATTTAATAGGAGAGCACCTTCACTTATCAGCACTGCTGCAATGCATTTCATAGATGAGCACCAGCAATTCTCGGCACCGCTGCAACACATTTGATAAAAGAGCACCTGTGCTTCTCGGCACTGCTGCAATGCATTTAATAGGTGAGCACCTGCACTTCTCACCACTGCTGTAATACATTTAATAGGAGAGCACCTGCACTTCTCACCACTGCTGTAATACATTTAATAGGTGAGCACAGCACTTCTCGACACTGCTGTAGTACATATAATAGGCGAGCACCTGCACTCCTCAACACTGCTGTAATATATTTAATAGGTGAGCACCTACAGTTCTCGGCACTGCTGTAATACACTCTAAACACTGAGTACCTGCACTTTTATGTTTCCATTCACAGCACGGGCTGGTGTATATGTTGCAGGGTTTACCGTTTTCCTATTTTTCTATTGCTTTGTTTACTTAGACCACCTTGGGAGTGCGGGTGCTGAGAACAAGGACACTCCTGCAGATACGGCCTGATGCATTTCAGGAAAGTATCGAATGAATAAAGACCCTTGTGGGATCAAGGCCAGCCGTTGAAAGGCACGTGCCGTGATGGCTTTTCCAAACGCCGTTCTTCTCGTGTCAGTTCCTTTCCTGGCTGGCAGGTGCCCTGATGAGTTTAGCAGGCAGTGAACACGCTCGGGCTGTGCCCCAGCCTGGCTGGCCTGGCCCCCGCCGTGCTTTCATGGGGCCCTGGTGTCGGCTGTAACCACCACGGAGGAAGCCCCGGGCGGGAGCTCCGGGCGGGAGCTCCACGCAGGCCTCGTCCTGCCGGAGAGTGGACAGTGGAGCGCCGGACTGCGCGTGTCTGGGCCCCGGCTGACCGATGCTCCCGGGCCGCGGTGTTTGTGTACCGACGGATCAGTGGTCGTTGCACTGTCGTGTATTCGGCCCCAAGGCTTGGCAGCGCTGGCGACTCTCGCGGACATTGTGCTACAGCGTTGCCTCTGAAAGGAGCTTGAAACACTGTGTCCAGCCGGCGGAGGTTGCCACCTTGTTGCTGCCGGCGGGTTCCTCAGTGCGCTCTTGTGAAGGTCCGGTCGGAACTCCCGTGGGCGGAAGGTGGTTGTTACCTTTTGACGGCTGGGCCCTGGGTTGAGTGTCCATCCATCTGTCTCATAGTGCCAGCCCAGCAGGTGAATGGAGGCAGGGCACTGAAGGTGCAGGCAGCTGTGCGCGCACAAGCATTGATATGTTTTTGCAGTTTTTTATAGCGCCAACTCGACCCGAAGGACAGGCATCGGAGCGCTTTCCATAAGCACCAGTTATGATACACAAGGTCATATTTATTTTTGTAGGTGCCGGGATATTAAGTGCGTGGTCAGTCACGTGTGCATTTTTAGCTCTGGCCTTCAGACAGCTTTCATTTTTTATTCTCCATCTTACTTTTTAACTATAATAAAAGTGCATGCATCGATGCCGGGCTTCCGGTCAGTCCTCTTGATCCGTTGGTCAGTGCTTTTCACACTTTGCTTCCATCCATCTTGGGACACTGGTTCCCCAAATGTTAAATAAACGGGAAAGCATTTGTTAACCTGCAAATAAATGCTTGCCCTTTATTAAAAAAAAAAAAATCGACCTCCTTACACAATTGCTGACTCACCCATACCCCCTACCGCCACCCGGCTGGCATCAGAGCAGCCAGCCCTCGGTCACACCACGGACTGTACTTTGTGGCCCCTGGAGAAATGTTTGTGAGTACCCATGCCCTCGTGCGTCCACTGGCTGCCTTGCACAGTCCGTAACTGCATTCTCCCTGTAAACCAGTGCACTTACCGGTCTAGCGGCTGTGGCTGACCCAATCAGCCATTCATTTTTGATGAGTTTGCCAACTATTTGCATATTGCATACATTTACTAAAATAAATAAACACATCGAAGGTTTGGGAAGGCACATTTTTCGGTCTTTGCCAGCGCTTTTTGAAGAATGGATTTCAAATGTTTCCATTTTCAATAGTGCATCCCGGTCGCTCTCTGGCGTCTAGGGATGTCGAGCATAAGTACAGCATGGCTCCAGCATTCATGTTAACGTTCAGCCTTTTCCATAGCCAGTTGGGTAAATTAATTCTTCGGAATCTGACCCACCCACCCCCCACACCCCTGCCTTCTAGCCCCGCTGCTCCTCTGGTGTGGGGGTAGGGGGAGGAGGCAGTATACCTTTACATCTCAAATGTGACACTAACCATTGTGTCTTTCCGTGGCCTAAAGTGATGAAATCTTTGAGTACACTTCAAACCATCCTAGTGAAATGTCACTTTGTACAAATTCAGGGTATCTGACCAGAGAGGTCAGCCACCAAGTTACCTCAACAAGTTAATCTCTTACACAGATATCTGGTGTCGAATCTTCGGACGGAGCACGAAGACGCCGGCAGTATTCGGTAGCGGTGACACTGACGATTGCGGTCACCAGTGGGACACGTGACCGTCTGGCGCGTGGTCTCCGCAGAGTGGGTTGCAGGTATGAGGGATGATAGCAGCCACTCGTGGCGCGTGGTCTCCGCAGAGTGGGTTGCAGGTATGAGGGATGGATAGCAGCCACTCGTGGCGCGTTTTCCCCGCAGAGTGGGTTGCAGGTATGAGGGATGGATAGCAGCCACTCGTGGCGCGTTTTCCCCGCAGAGTGGGTTGCAGGTATGAGGGATGGATAGCAGCCACTCGTGGCGCGTGGTCCCCGCAGAGTGGGTTGCAGGTATGAGGGATGATAGCAGCCACTCGTGGCGCGTGGTCCCCGCAGAGTGGGTTGCAGGTATGATGGATGATAGCAGCCACTCGGTCCGGTGTGAGTCTCGCGCGTGAGGTGAATACTGGTTACCCCGGCAGCCCTGATGAGGTTACATAAATTGGTGGCAACAAAACATGTCGGCTTTCTGCTTTTGGGAATGGCTCAATATAAACAATTTTTTTAACTGAGGACGCTCACAGCACGAATAAAACTACTTCTTGCCAGTGAGTCTCGCCTCATTTTAAACATTGAGAACTGCATTTCTTTTCTCATGGGGACCAGAGGGCACTTTAGTGATACAAGCACTGATAGTGCATTCATACACGCTTTTTCACAGTTTCTTTTTTCTCTCACTTCTGAGAACTCTGTGATGAGACACACACTTTTCCTTTCAGGGAAGAAAGCCTCAGGTGATAAGTGGGTGAGCTAGTGAGTACCAGCCAGCAAGCCCCCCCCCCTTGGTGTTACTACCGTGAGGTGCTTTCTTTCCTCTCCCACATTTTTTCACAAATTCTCTACAGAAATATTGTCCTGTCCTGTGGTGTAGTGACGTTTCGCTTTAAAATAGAACAAGCAGATACTCAAGAAAGTGGCAGCAGGCCTAACCTGGGAGGAAGTTTTAAAGAAGTTTACAAACTCCTCGAGTGTCTTGAATATAAGTTTTCTTGTTCATAATTAGTCAGGTCTACTTGTGTTGGTGGAATCTGTTGAGGCCTAGCCAGCATTTCATCCTTCCAAGGTCGATAAATTACATTTCACTAATTTGGGTAATAATAGCAGTTGTATTTTACAGAACTTACAAGTGGGGAAACTGTGGCATTAGCTACTATATCATATGTCTTATTACTGTCATTATTGGACATTACAGTGGTTTTAATCTGGGCCATGAATAATGCGGCATTGGAAGATCGAATTGTGAAGCATGGGTGACTAAATAATATGGCATAATATGCCATTAAAGCAAATTATATAACACATTCTGAAGTATTATGATGTAGCTAGTGATATATTTTATCACACGGATACAAAAAGGACATATTTGCTATATATAGACCACCTTCTGTGCAAAGAGAACTAGACACACTTAAGGGGATCCTATTAAAAAGCTCTTCATCAGCATTAAATGTATCTTGCGCGGCAGCACAGTGATGTAGTTCTGTTACCACTGCATTAAAACAGATTGTGAAAAAAAAGGTTGCGCCAATGGGGAAAAAAAACAAGCCTGTCTGTGTGCAATTTTAACAACTTCAGAACCGTTAGTGGCAGAAACAGAGTTTTTCTAAAATGTGCATATTATGCAACAAGTTGTAGATTATGTGGCAAGTTGACAACTCTTATGTGGAAAACGCTGCAGGGTTTCATCACATTTTCCTTGTTGCCGATGTACTACGTTTAGGAACATTTATTATTACATTGTTAAAGACAGCAGAAAAAATATACGTGGAGCAACTTGTTAATGGTTAAATGAATAAATTAAAACTGCGTGGCAAGTGCCAAAACCGGCTTGCGATGTTTGTGTGGTAAGACATGCATATTTTGTCTTCTGAACACCAGGGTTCAATTAGAAGATCTGGTTCAAGGCCATTGTGGAAATTTGGAGAGGTTGAGATTTGGACCATCTGATAGCCTTCCACTCAGGCGGGCTAGTGGCGTGATATCAGACCGAAGAGTTAAAAGTCTGCCAGTTGTAGGCCAAGTGGGCTACCACTGCCTCTTAAAAACTAATTAGAAACAGCGGTTCCAGGAAAGAGAGGTGGTTACTCTGAATCTGTAACAAGTGCAGCTGCGAGAGCCCTTATCGCAAGAATGAGCTTGAGTCCTCGCTCTCATTCATTTAATCAAGTTACGCAACCTCACCATTCAAGCTATCACGAAATCCAGAATCCGAATCGCAGCCTCCTGGTCTCTCTGCTTTATATTCAATGGGAGAGGGGGTTCTCGAGGTCACGTTTTATCCAGTACAGCGTCGGGAGCCAAAAAAACGCCTACTCCACTCTGTCAAAAGCCGAATACGACTCCCTGGATTACTCTGACGATAAATTTATTAATAACAGTGTATCTAAGCAAGCGATGATACATTTGTATTAACTTTTCTGTAGTTTGAGTTCTTCTCCTAGGAATTGATGCAGTTATTTTGAACAATTCTTGTATTTTGTACTATAGTGTAAGGTAACTAGACTGGCTAAAGTAAAAAATTAGCTAAGTGATTTTTATTACTATTAGTAGTTCTGCGCGTTCTTTTGAGCTGATTCTAATCAGCTGCTAAATGTCCGCGATTTCTGAAAGGCTGACAAAATGTCCAGTGTTTCCCCCAATGTTTGGTAACGCAACATCCTAATTTGGGCCCTCACACTGAGCGTGTTTATAGCACTGGTTTTATTTCCTGGCAGTGTAAAAGGAATGCCTGATGAATGACGTCACAATAGACCTACGCTCCCAGCTGACATCATCCAACAGAAGGTTCCAGAATACCCATTGTTGGTGATTGTTAGGGACGCAGAACTGTGTATAGAGAATTGTTGCGTCCTCTACGCTCGATGGCCTGTTTATGACCCGGAACTGCCTAGTCAAGATTCCCAGCTCATGCTGGGTGCATATGGTCGCCTCCTTTGTAAATTCTGCTTCTGATGGTCAGCTTGAAATTCTGGGGCCTAGGGTTTTATAGCAAATATGCACCGCTGGGCATATCAAGTCTGCTAGGCATTCAGGCTGCTGACTTCCCTGCGCCCTAAAACTTCTATCCCAAGCTCCTTGTTCTTTGGAGACCCCAAACCTTCTTGAATTCTACCGATGGTTGCCCGCCTCTCTTGAAGGCAGTGCCGCCAGCTTGGTTGGATTGTGGTGTCACACTGCACTGAGCAACTTCCTCCAAAAATATAACATTGTGATTCACCAGGTGTCAAAGCCATATCTCTTCCTGAAGGAAGCACGGGTAGGGATAAGAGGACATTTCCAGGCACACGACTAAGGGAACAATATAATTGGTTTATTCATGCAAATGAACCCTTAAACACTATGGCCTCAGTAGCAGTCGGAGTTCTACAGGTAATACCTGCCTAACTGATGCTGCAAAGTACTTAAAATGACAAAGCGTCTCAAAACCCAAACTACTAATATTCGGCCGATACACAGCACATTTTTTAATTCAATTTGAAAGGAATATAAAGTTAAAAAAAAAAAAAGAAATTAAGAAAGGTATGGGAAGCTATGTTTAATGCATAATCCTCAAAGGGAAATGTAACAATATAACTGCTATTCATGCAATCGATGATAAAGCATGGTTTATAAAATATTACAATTACATTTTTGTTCTTTTAGGTCTGGCTTAGAGAATGCTTTAGCTCACCTGCTGAACTGATGATCCACCCACCCAAAAAAGAAATCATAAAAAAATCCACAGATATACATATGTGTAAGGTGTTTTAGTAAACCCCCTTCATATGTTGGTCAGTTCAGGTATCACTCACATTTTGTTCCCCCTGCAGAATACAGGATGATGTGATGGCCCAGTGCTTAATTTGTGAAATAAGCCCTGACCAGGAGGCCACTGCAGCTTGCACCACCCAGCGCCCCTGTCATCGCTGCCAAAACAACTACTAACCATCTCTCTCACCTGCAAGTGCGACAGTTTAGGTTATTCCAGGTCCCCAAAGCTAAAGGAGGGGCTTGGGAGGCAGTTATTAGTTATTTTTTTAATGTATATTGTATCCCTAAACAACCATTCCTCTGCTGATCTTTAAATTACATGAGCTGCGCCACCATGTGGCAGACAGTCCTAATGTGCGGTGTTGACAATTAAGTGCCGGTGCTGAGCACCGGAAACCAATTAAGTGCGGGTGCTGAACACTGGAAACCACCGGCTCAAATTAAGCATTGGTTTGCCCCCTTCATCCAGTGGCTTTCATATGCGGTGAGAGACAGCATTGTTCTTTTCACATGTGCACGGCCACTGAAAAGGAGTGCACTTTATTGCCAGCTCTGGGTTGTTGGATGACTCCTATATATAACTATTTTTAATGTACCTCCCCTTTTTTGTTGCATACTTCATATGAGACACTTGCGGAGTCGATACTCAGTGGCGTGCTGGCGCTTGCTTCCTTGAGATGCAAGGAGGGGTTTCTGTAATGTCTTTAGGTGAACACTTACTTGCTAACAGTCAAAGACAGTTGTTGAGTAAAATGGAAAGAGTTTAGGATTTAGTGTGGAGTCTTTTTATTGGTGTTAATGTACACTATTATGAATTACATATTCCACACATTACTTCGATTTACACCAATCTGCTAAAATTGAAAATATCGCTCAGGAAAATATTGTCTCCTTCCTTGGGTGCTTAAGATTAGCCCCGCCCCGCAAAATCCACCTCCTAGAGGGCATCGCCCACACTGGATTGTTAAATGAAATACCAGCATTTGTAGAGCGCGCAGCTACCTCTGGAGAGGTGTCCCAGCGCTGGGGCCCCTCGGGAAGATTAAGCAAGCTATTGCCCAGGGTCACATGGTGCTGGGCTAACCTGCCGCCAGCGCCGGGGTACGGAGTCAGGCACCCTGGCCGCTGCGCCACCTCTTCCACTAAATCACTGGATTCAAAATGATGCAGACTGGTTAGAATATTGGAATTATTAAAACAATGGCAGCTTCTGGGGTGCCGAAGTTAGGGCTTCGGCTAACAAAGAACCCTCACCCTTGTTGTGAGGTCAGCCCTTGCCAACTCCACATTGTCTGTCAACCTGTCTTTGGTAATTGCGTCACCAGTGGGTGGCATGCTTGGAAATAATGTGGTCATTTGAATTTAAATGAAATGCAAATGCTCTCACCCTAAGTACTAAAAAGTTCTTAAAACTTTGTGTGGTGTCTGTCGCCTGATAACTCCCTAAAAGGCGCATGAAACTCGTTCCGAGTCTGCCCTTTTCTAATTTCACATTCTGTCTTTCCTAAAATTCCTGCACATTCCCTCAAGAGCATCACTGGTCAGAGGACTTCAGTGCTTGCTTTTAGCAAAGTAGTCATTTCCGCAATTTACTGTACCCGCTTACTGTTTTGGTCGACTAGAATGGTTCCCAGATACCCAGGCTATGTCCTACATGGCTGGACCTCCCACCTTTTCCGACCTCGGAGGAATGATGTTTCACATTAATGTACTCTCTAACTACCAGAAGGACGAAACATCACAGTTACATTTTATTTTATATTTTTTCCAATTTCATATTATTTTATTCCAATTATTTTGTACCATTTTGCTTGCGTGTGATGTACTAGTGCTGAAGTTTATACAAAGCTTTAAGTGGACCAGGTCCCGCCGGTACTCAGCACCAGCAATTCTAAAAAGCAGGTGCTGAGATGGGTCCCTATGGGGTTCTCCTTTTTCGCCCTCAGTCTCAGGGCTCTTAATATAAAAAGGGACCGTGCCCGTCTGAAAGTCTGCCCGCTGCCTCCCAGTTCCAACATGAAAATAGGGAACAGGCTGCGCTCCAAAATACGTGTTGATATAGTGACGAGAGGTTTATTTCAGTTGCAACAACCAGGAACTCATTTGTGCAAATTGTGAAATGACTGGGGAATAAGTATAAATGTAGAGTGCGTTTGCATAATTATACTCAATTCAATGACGTAAAACTAACGCTTTTACAAAGATGTAACATTGCTACTTCAACTAGAAAGAAAAAACGTTTGAAATCATTTTTGCTCGTGGAAATAGTGAAACTAACATTGAAGTGGTTAGAGAAGGGAAGGGAGCAAGGCTCTGCAGGCGCGTGCGTGCGTGGTACAGTTTAAACAAATAATGACTAATAACAAACAGACTGGGAAGTATATGTGAATATTTGTGACCATCAATACGGAGGAATAGAATTGACACCAAAGAAAATGCATGAAAATGTCCATTTTGTTTAGGTAAGACAACATTCATGAAGATTATGCAAAGAAGCATAGAGGTAAATAATATTACGTCACAAGGCAACTTTTCCTGGCACATCTCCAAGCTGTATTTCAGGTACACTCTCATGAGGCACTATGGCATGGTATTCATTCATTTTGGACGTTTAAAAGACGTAGAGCTTTTATTTTGGGCATTTAAAAGACGCAGCGCTTGTTGCCAGGTGGCCCCTTTAGAGAGTGAGCCTTTCAGTGTTATTTGTTGTATTATATATATCCGGATGCAATGACAGAAGCAGCAAAATACCAGGGCGGCGCACTATGCTAAGCACAGGTTTTTAGCTTTCTTGTTATTAAGCCGTGCCCTTAATTACATCTGACACACCCTTTTTGACAGACACTCCCCGCCTCCCCCCAGTTTTTTCATCCCACTTAACCCCTTCGCCCCGGGGGGGACGGCGGCGGCGGCACCAGCAGCACTGTGCTCGTGACGAGCCCAGCTCGTCATGAGGCACAGTGGAGCTGTGCTCATGACGAGCTGAGCTCGTCACGACTCCGCCCACTGATTGATTCTTCCGCACAGGCGGGGGAATCAATCGCGCGTGGGTGGAGCGCGACCGTTATGACGAGCCCAGCTCGTCATGAGCACACAACGGGTTAAAGCCCTGGGTTTACTTATTTTTGATAGGAGAATGCCATAAAGGCAGGATTGGTTAGGTCTCCGAGTAGCCAAGAACTTTTTGATTTTGTTAAAACTATATGTAAAGTATGCTTATTTATAGGCGCTTTAAGCCAATCTGCTTCATCTACTGATCTGTTGTGACGTTTTCACATTCTTCCTCCAGCCTCAGAATACAGAATGGGGTAACGGGTCAGCCCCAGTGCTTAATTTGTAAAATAATGAGTGCTGGCACCCAAAGTGCTGCTCAGAAGCTTGTCTGGCGCAATTGCATGTCGGCGTGCCGAACACCGAGGCTGCGTAGTCTGGAATCCACCTCTGGCCTCTTTAATCCACTACCAGACGCTCCCTACCCCGTCACTATCGCATGCTCCTTCTTTCTCCCTTTACAACAGGGTGTCCATCTTTCTCTTTCTCCCCCCCCCCCCCCCCCCACTCCCGCGTTCCACTTTTTGTGTTTTTCCCTGTCTTGCTCTCGCAAAATGTCTGATGAGGAAAAATAAGTGCTGGTCCCCAAAAATGAGTACTGGTAGCCCCATTGACAGTCGCCGGCTCAGATTAATACTGGTCAGCCCACTTCAGCCATTGGATAACTTCACTATGAATTATGGTATTTCATTCTGTCACAAAGAGCACACCCACACAAAAAATTGTTCTCATCAGTGCCAGAGAGTCCTATGGGAATGTGTGATTTTTGAGGCTACATTATGCTTTTAGTCTTTTTTTTTTTTAAGACTCATTAGGACTTGGCAGCTGCCCCTACAATTTTGCAGAAAACGTAAGTATAAAAAAACGACATTGTCTAGAGCAAAAGTGTGGCGGCCAACACCAGGCCCGCTGGCTTTGCCAATGCTTATTTTTCAGTTGTTGACAATTGACTTCAAATATCTTCTGTCTATTTATTTTATGCTTCTAGTCTTTTTTTTTTTTTTTAAGACTCATGAGGACCCAGCAGCTTCCCCAACAATTTTGCAGAAAACGTAACAATAAAAACAAGCAATGGCATAGCCAATAGGTCTCGCCTTTGGGACCTTATAAGTGTTTAGCTATGCAACAGTTGCATAACTAAATACTTATAAGGTCCCAAAAGCGAGACCTATTGGCTATGCCTAGCGGCGAAAGAGAAAGTGATCGCGATCAAACATCAAAGCGGCCGTGTGGCCGCGAAAGTGAAAGTAATCGCGGTAAAGCGCGCGCCCGCGCACATGCACTGTAGCTCTAGGCTGGCCTGGTAGCACTTTTTGGAGCCCTCTCAATAAGTCTCGCCAGACCAGCGCATGCGCTGGGTCAGGCGAGACCTAAAACGGCATTGTCTAGAGCAAAAGTGTGGCGGGCCACACCAGGCCTGCTGGCTTTGCCAATGCTTATTTTTCAGTTGTTGACAATTGACTTCAAATGTTTTCTGTCTCACTAATGTTTACATGGTTTCCTTTAATTGTGTGTAAAATGTGAAAGTCTTATTCAGGACTTGCTCATGAGGTTATGTGATCTGCATAGTCGATGAAAGACAGTTGCCTGCGATGATCAAAAATATTTTATTTTTATTGACTCTGTAAAACATTTCAGAAGTTTACATCCAGTTTTATTTCTTTTCCCATCCGCCATGTAGATCTCATCAGAACAAAGTGGGCAATTGTTTTGCCGTGGGCATGGATTATCTTGGTTTTGGTACGAAAATATCCTTTTTATTTTAATTTGATTTCTTCTTTTGATCATCAGGGACAGCTGAGCTTTGTTCTTGTAACCTCTTACGAACGGCTGCACTTTCATGAATTGCCAGTGCTTTTAGGATTCCAGTTTGTCAGCCGGTGTTCGTTAGCTCAGCACCGGTTCTAGTGGTTACCTGTGATGTCAGCCCACGTTAACCTTGCATCCGTGGTTTTATGTCCCCATTTATTACTGTGATGTGTCTAGTATTAAAAAACATAACTTTATCTTTTTTTTTTATTTGTTACCCCACCCCCCTTCACTGAACATCTCCTCGCTCCCCCATCCCTATTTTTCAAACCCCTTGCCATACCCCCCCCCCCCCCCCCGCTTGAGTAGTCCCTCCTCTTCGCCATGCCCGAGGTATGCAACTCACAGGCTGCCTCTTCCTGGTGGCCGCCCTGTAAGTGCACATTGCGCCAGCCCGCCCATATACCACTGGTTCCTTGGTCCTCCCTCAGAGGATCTCGACTGGAGAGTGCTACCTTGCAACCATGACCATAACATTTATGAAAATGCACCTCATAACTAAAGTGTTTTCTCCAGTTTACTTGTCGAATGTGATCTAAAATTTGTCCCCCCTCCCACATAAAGCACAAGGTGACTACCTCGAAATTTGAATTGTGAAAATTGAGAGCAAGTCTTTGCTACAATTTCAATGTTCAGTTGTTTGGGGGGAGGGGGGGGGGGGGGATTTACTCCATGATGCTCTGTACTGCTGGTGTTAACTTAGCAATGGTATTGGTGGAATTTCATTGGACCGACTTTTTCTACTTTACCCTTGAATGTACCTTGTAGCCACTCTAATAAACCTTCCGTGTATGAGGAGGTGTTTTTTCATCCAAATGATAGTGTAGAAACCTGGACATAAAGTTATGATCTTATCACCCGATTTTCCTTCGCCTCTGCCCTCCTCTGCTGTCAATGAATTCCAAACTTATGCGGACCGTACAAAGGTTTTCCTGTACTCTCAAGGGTGCTGAGACTGGGACCAAGACATTAGTTTGGTACATTTATGGTGAATGCTACTAATTGCAGATTACTCACTTTCGAATTTCCCTGAAGGTGCCAGACTCAGTCCAGAAATGTCTTCATATTAGTGCTGTGTGGGCTCTACACCGTCCCGGAAGTGAAGGAATAAACCCACATAGAAACACCACCCCTGGGTGCTGATTTTAGTTCCTTTTTTCCATGCCTTTCTTGTTGATCCGGAGCTCCAGTTACAATTTGGCAAGCTTCTAACAGTTTCCAAAACTGTTTCAGAGTGTGCTAGTGAAGGATGTCCCCAGGAAAAGCGACACGTTTCAAGTCATGTTGCGACCGCAGGACACAGATGTTGGTCATGGACTTGACTTTACTTCATCACATAGAGAGCCTCATGCACCCGAAAGAGATCCGAGACTAAGAGATGAAGAAGTTTGTCACCGAACATCAGAAAAATTTGCAGCTTTCGTATAGGTCCAAGTCGCAGCCTTAGACATGGTCCCAGTCCCGGCGCCGCTCCCACAACCGTAAAACTTCCTAGTCATAGTTCTCCGGTAAGTCCAAGTCCAAACGCAAGCATAAGGAAGTGAAGCAACACTCAACCCTATCCAGCCACTCTGACAACAGAGAGAATACTCGATGCAAATCACACTTTTTCAGGAACACCGGCCACAGAACCAAGTCCTCAGTTGGTCCAAACACATCCTGAATTTCCTGGCTGTCGTTGACCCCACAGCAAATTGACACCTTCAGAGAAGCCAACCTGTAATTTTTCAGTGCACATTTGAATTCCTCTGGCATGCCTTTGGGCCAAATGGAATTGTAGGGGCTTACAGTCTGGTCACTGGCGGCAGTTTTCTACCCAGTGCCATCTGCCCCCTTGGGACCAGTTATCAGTCTTGTACCGACTGAATAACAGACTTCTACTTTGGTCCCCACGATCCACACTGGAACTTTCCATGCCGGTGCTGATGCCAATGTCACACCCTGATGTGACATTCCCCAAAGCTCAATAGATTTCGCACTGCAGAATTACAAAAGCTCACTATTGTCTGGATAGTCAAATTCGTCGTGAGGGACGTTTTGCCCACTCGGTCCTGCAGGACTTTCTGGTTTGAGTTCCTTACCAGACCCGTCTCCAAATAGGTACTGGTTTGGTACCTATTCAAAAAGTGAGAAATATGTGGCTAGAAGTCTCTATTAGAAGAACAAGTTCCTCGCCTTTGGTAATGCTCTTTCTGGTAGAGACTCTATGTAGGCCCAGATTAGTCACCGGCCTTCCCTTCCTTCCCTTTCTGTAGTTGGCCTCTAGCCATTAACAAGATCCCAAGTCTTTGAATCTGCAGAATGGTCACACCAATTTGCTTTTGGGGCTCTGCGTCTGGGGCACAGACTCTCCAAAACAACTGACGTCAGCATGCTGTTGTGGCGCCTATGAAGGTTCCGCACGTCATCTCTGATTCGGAATAGCTTCAGTGCGGAGCTGCACGGGGCAACGTACCGGCGCACAGAGATACTGCCGAAAAGTTTCTGGATCCAGTCTGATGCCTGGGGAATATTCAAAAGATGAGGAACCTGCAGCTAGGTAAAGTCTATACCAGAAAGAATGTTACCGAAGGTAAGGAACATGTTCTTTTGCCTACAGACCACAATACCATAACTGTCCCTTTAGAAACTATACAAGAATAAATTACAATCTTCATCCTGAAAGTTACATGAGGGTGTGATATTCCAAAAACCAACTGCGCTTTTTGATCACATTTATCTACCCTTAATTGAAAAGATTAAACATCTTTTCATTGGATGGAAGAATTACAATTATCAATCATGAGTTATTAAGATGTCTGTACCGCCTCATTTTCTATTTTTCTTTACGGAAATATCAAGTTTTCTTTCAACAACTTTTTTTAAAATTTTTTTTTTTTTTTAAATTGATTATTTTCTAGTTCATTTGAACTAGCCAGTTTCCATGTATACGATTGGTAGTTTAGAAATTAGAACAGAAGGGAGGTGAGTTCACTCTCCTGTACATAAGGATATGTTATCTGGCTTCATTTTCCTCTACAGGCGAGACGTTTAGCTCTCAACCCTGACAAAGTCAGGACCTCCCATTCACGGATAGACTGTGTTAAGCAGTGCACAGGCTTCCATCAAGTTTTTCATTTTCCATTATCCGTGTTGAAACCAGTTTAGGTCAGTGGCGGCTCCTCCATGTGGGCGGAGGAGCGTTGCCCACTGCTTTCTCGCAGTCCGAGAAGTAGAAACATAAAATGGTATTATAAATACCATTTTATGTTTCTGGTTCTTGCTCTGCGAGAAAGCAGAAGGGTTTGGTTGGGGTGGGCGGTCCTGCTGCTGGGCAGGGGAGGGATTGTCCCCAGGGCCAACCTAACCTGTCATACGCACTCTCCCGGTTTCTCCATCTAGCCTCCCCATAGACGCCTGTGTGGCCGGCGTCCCAGCCAATCACAACGCTGCCAT
Organism: Triturus cristatus; assembly: GCF_964204655.1. NCBI lineage: Eukaryota > Metazoa > Chordata > Amphibia > Caudata > Salamandridae > Triturus > Triturus cristatus. The sequence goes on from NC_140594.1 coordinate 140,616,278, forward strand.
TTCAATGTTGTGATTGGTTTAGGGGAGGAGAGGGAGACTGCCTGCTTCCTGGGACTCGGAGCAGAGAGAGAGAAGGATACGCGAGGCGGGACTGGAGGCGAAGGTAAGTTTTAATTTTTTTTTTTTTTAAATTAACCCACACCTGCACGACCCCCCCCCATAGCCCCATACTACCCCCCCCAATTGCATCCCCCCACACACACACACCCGCCAGTCATGCCGGACGCGACTGGTTTAGGTTACTGAGAACACAAAATCCCTCTGATTACTGCCGGGTTTGTTAGTAAATCAGCTATGGTTATTAAAGGTGGGTATGTGTATCATGAGCATCATATGAACAAATAGTATCTTTTTGTTCAGATGAGAGACCAGATAAAAGTTGGTTCCATTATGCATTCATCCAAATAAAACATGCTTTTAGCCTACTGTCGGGTTAAACCGCAGAGAAACCAGCAAGTCATTTTTACTCTTCAAAGAATACCTGATCCGTCATGAAGCATGGTATGAATTGAATGAAAAAAGTTACAAATTAAATTCTATATGAGAAATAAAGTGGCAGAATACATATACAATGAAGAATGGAGGAAAACGAGTAAGCTTGCATACAAACACGTATGTGACTCAATTTTGCATCATATGCCTTTCATTGATGGATGTTGTATCCAGCAACACTACATAGATTTTCTCCACGGCTTTCCTCTTCAGGCTCGCGCCGCTTTACGTATAGGTGACTGGCAACATGTTATCTAGGCTTGTGCCTTGCCTTTGGATTTTTCACAATCTGTTTTTAAACACATTAGTGTTCATAAACCGACATATTCCTAATTCACAAGCAGTCTGCCTAGGAATTATTGATTTGGAATGAATATATTGCACAAAGATTCAAAAATGGTTGTAATCTCTATGCTCGTTGCCCACATATTGTGAAACCCCTAAAGTCCCAATGTTTACTTGTTGGCATTCTATAACACTATTGTTGAGCCAATGTGCGTATTGGTGACTGTAAAGAATTAACAATTTAAAGAATTCTGGTCTGGATAGGAAATGTTTGGTTATAGATACCATGGTATAGATGGAAGGGATATGCGATTTGTTCAGTCCAATATCTAATTTCATTATGGATTTAAAAACGAGATTTTGTTTGTATAATATTTCAAAGCTAGGTTCAGTAGAGGTGAATTGTAATTGCTAAATTTTAATAGTTGTATTTGAAAGTTGATAGTTTGAACAAATTTATATTACTTCATTTGTGCACCTACAACAGAAGTATAAATAATAAAAGGGAAATGTCATATTCTCTTTTTACACACATCTCTGTATGAATCCTAAATGCACATAGAAAGCACAGTCCATGTATGGATAAAATACCTGTGTGTGGTTTTATAATAAGTCTAGTTAAAGCAAACTATCTCATTCTTCCACTCTTTTTTCAAACTCTTTTAACATTTCACAGTTGACCAAATTTTTTGTGAATTAGAAATTACACCACCCAATATTTATTTAATGACCCCCTGTTCTTTAATATTCTCACCATCTTGTTTGTATTTAAAATCACATGGTTTTTAAATTGTACGTATCTTAATGCCATTCATACCCTTGTCAGATGGACTATATAGATTGCCTCCATCTTCCTTGGGTTTTTATCTGCAAACCTCATCTTGCTGGCTCTCACTGAGAGTTAGAAACATTTTGAGTACAGAAGTTAATAAAAACATACTGAAGAGGTACAAAAAAATAGTGGGTTCAAGTTATATTATTACATGGCCAGTATCAATTTAATCTTAAAAATACTGAAAAGAGAAATGTGACCAATTGAATAAACCCACGGCAACAAAAGGTCATCTTCTGTGTTTTTGTACAATTAGATGAGACCTTTTAAAATATGTTGAATATTTTGGTTTGCTGTGAATTTACTATCGCTATTTTACCCTTAAAGTCTGTAATTAACTGAAGTAACTTTTACATTTGTAGAACATCAAGATTTTCCAGTAATTTGTTATGAATTTAAGAGTAACCACTTTTCAAAATGCATCTTAGTTGGATTGTTTTATGTACTATTTTATATCCACTTCCTGCCAGTGTTCTAAATGTGATTTCTAACCTTGGTTGGTGGATATTAATTCACACACTACTAATGTTTCATTGCAGTGTTTGCTCAGACACGCAAGTACAGTACTTCAGCAGGCCTGGGCGTAGTTCGTGGAGTTTTGCTAGTGGCAGAGTGCAGTGCGAACTGCCGTTTGTGCCGGTATTCCTGCCGCTCGGGTAGAAATTCTACCCGAGTGGCAGCTCACGCTTGCAAACTTACCGTTCGCGATCGCGAGCGGGGAAAAAACTCCACTGCACATCGCGAAGCAGAGTTTTCTGCACTCCGCAAGCTCCGCGGAGTGCAGAAAACTCCGCAAACAGAGTGAAGTTAACCGCCCAGGCCTATACTTCACCGACCACTTGCTTAAATTGGGATTAGCACAAATTTAGAGTGTTCTACATTAATTCATTGACGCAGCAGATTGTTCCTTCTGACTTCCTTTTTGCTACAAACAGCTCAGATAATATTACAGTGATTGTAATAATTTGTGCTAATCGGTTATAAACGATAAGCCCTATAGACAATAAATGTAAAACTGTTCAAAAGAATCGCATGTTCCTCTAGATTAACTAAATGTTTAAGAGCTCATGTTTCTGCATTGCTTTTAATAGAAAACATTTTAAAACCAAATTACAGATATTAAGTTTTTGTTCGTTGGCTCATGTTAATGTAAAGGGAGAGCTCTGTTGCTCATTTTTTCCTTAATTGTACCTGGGGAGTTGTGACTAATCCGATGCATGAAACTGTTACTAAGTGGGTGTTCGGTAGTGCACTTCTGCCTGCCTGATTTGAGGTTTCACTTATAAACTGTGTACGTGGAGGGTGCTGGTTGGGAATGGTAATGCAAAGGTTTTGTCTTGTGTGGGTGGTAAGGATTGTTTGTACTTCACATAAAATTACAGTAGATGCCTCGGAGCATGCAAGGTAATTGAGGTGAAATGTTCTCTTGAGATTGTTTTCTGTGTGTTTGCTTTCCTTCCATAATCTGCGAAATTGCAGCATGCGTGGCACGGCCTGACAGCCTCATAGAACTCTTTATTTATGCCTCCGATAAGGAGGTGTAAAACAAGAATTAATATTACGTATGTGTGTGGGTGTGTTCACATAGTTTACGTGTCATATGGGTGTGTATGTTTATGTATGCCTATATCTATATACATATATCTATATAGATTATATATATATATATATATATATATTCACTGAAAAAACCATAGGTTTCACACATGTTATAGTTAGCTGGACATTTTACTGATAAAAAACCATTGAAATTCTCCCGTTATAGTTAGTGCAGGCAACTATAACTCACGCGACCGCAATCCTCTGCTGATGCTAATACTGTATTTAGACACTTATTTGCCCATGTCTTCTTCCATTAAATTTTAGCTATACATATATTACAAATATTTTTTTTTCATAAAGACACATATGTCATCAGCAGAGGATTGCGGTCGCGTGAGTTATAGTTGCCTGCACTAACTATAACGGGGGAATTTCAATGGTTTTTTATCAGTAAAATGTCCAGCTAACTATAACATGTGTGAAACCTATGGTTTTTTCAGTGAATTTGCAAGGTTTTTTAAATGCTAATTCCTAACTATAACGTGTGTGAAACCTATGGTTTTTTCAGTGAATTTGTACGGTTTTTTAAATGCTAAGTTACTTTACGCCATTCGTGGCGTGCGCGCCCACTTAACGCAGTTTGTTCCGTGCGCGCACGGTGCGCTTCGCGCACCGCGCGCCCACTTTACGCAGTTAGTGCCGTGCACGCACGGTGGGCACGCGGTGCGCTACGCGCACCGCGTGCCCACGTTACGCTAGATGGGCCATGTACGCACGATGCGCTTCGCGCACCGTGCGCACATGGAGGACATATGATGCGCTGCGTTGTGAAAGGTAATATTTTAATTTATCACATATGTCAAATGCCATGCACAAATGGTGCCCTTCGGGCACCATTTGCACATGGGGTGGGGAGAGTATGGATAATTTTTTTTTTATTTTTTTATTTTTACCGTACGCGAATCGTAAAAAAATTAAAATTCCGTTTTTGGCCTTGGGGGATCTTTGAGGACTCCCTCAACATGGCTAGGTGCTTAGGAGCTGTCTAAACAGCCCCTTTACATGTTTTTGGCCTTTGTTTTTTAACCCCCTCTCAGACTGCGAGAGAGAAAATGGCGGCCGCCGCTTCCTGGTTTCGACCGATTCGAATGTTTACTAAGATCTAACAGCCAATCAGAATGGCGCTCGCGCACGGCGGCGTGCGCGTACGGTAAGCGCACCGTAAGCTGGCTCAGATATATATATTGATTTAAAGGCTATTTTCTCAGAATCTACTGAACAGATTTACACCAAACCTACAAAAGGCACTTCCTTGACCTGTAGACTACCTCTCTGCCAAATTTCAAGGAACTCTGTTCAGCCGTTCGGGCTGTAGCTGTGTCTAAAGGTCCTATTGAAAAATGCATGGGAAAAACGCGTTTTGGGACCCCCCTTTTATCTCAGCCCCCGCTTGACGAATCCCCCCGAGACTTTCAGGGTAGGAGCGGAGCGTAGCGCCCCATTAGTTTTGAAAATTTCGCGAGGATTCGTCGACCGGCGCCAAAGTTATTCCAAATAGAATGTTGCGGTTTTCCTATGGAAACAGGGTCCTAACTATAACTACCTACTGGCGACCGCCAGTAGGTAATATATATATATATATATATATATATATATATATATATATCTAGAGAGGGAGATATAGATATAGATATATACATACATACATACACAATCTCAAACATTTAAGGTGCACTCACATGGTTGCTTCCATCAAACATTTATTCATGCAGATGCGTTTCAGCGATAAGCCTTCTTCAGAGCTTTAAATGTACATTTATGGCGCATAACATTAAGTTCATTTCAATAATGCACACACTCATCTCATTGGTGAGTTCAAAATGATAGTAAACAGAGAAGGACTGCAAAGATATTCATTTAATATCGGCCACCATGATGGAAAGGCAAAGTCTTGTTATGCATAGTTAGTAATTGATTATTGACTCGAATGCCCCAATAAAACAGTCTGCCTTAATAGGTGAGTATTCAGTCATTGTCCTTACTTTCATAGCCTGCCCCTCTGTATATCAGTCACTTCTTGTGATTCCGCCCTTCATGGGATGTTGCAGTGTTATTGTGCGCTGTACTCCCCTCGCCAAGCCGCTGGTTGGTAAGTCAGAATACAGCGCACAATAACATTGCAACAGCTGATGAAGGTCAGACTCACAAGGAGTGACTGATATATAGAGCAGCAGGCTATGAAAATAAGGCCAATTACTAAATACTCAACTATTGAGGCAGGCGGTTTTATTGGGGCATTCAAGTCAATAATCGTTTACTAACTATGCGGAACAAGACTTTGCCTTTCCAACATGGTGGCCAATATTGAATGAATATCTTTGCAGTCCTTCTCTGTTTGCCATCATTTTCAACTCCCCAATGAGAAGGGTGTGTACATTATTTAAATGAACTAAATGTTATGCACCATGAATATACATTTAAAGCACTGAAGAAGGCTTATCGCTGAAACGCGTCTGCATAAATAAATGTATGATGGAAGCAACCTCGTGAGTGCCCCTTAAATGTTGGAGCTTGTATGTGGAAAGCGAGTCCGGCCCTCATGTATTTGGAGGCACCCTCCTTAAGAGTCCGGCAGCTATTGGTGGGATCTGATCTGTGATATATACACATCTTTAATGGCGAGAGTGCCATTGATAGTTATTATGACCTCCCAGTTAACATATATATGTATGGGGCAAATGACTTTGCTTTGCCCGACATTCTCGTTGACGTCTCTGTTGAAGTGTAAAGTAACACTTTTGAAATTCATCTGTAGATCCTAAGCACCTGATGCAATTCTGCAGACAACGTGATTTAAGATAGACTGTTCCGTTCCATTAACAACCAGTGACGTCCTCACAGATGTTAAAAGTTCATCACATACCCTCGATTCCTTCTCCTCTCCAAAATGCTTCTCGGTCTTCAAACATGCCTTTGAATGACCAGGTGGTGCAATCATGTCCTCAAGATTTTCCCTTGGAAGCACAACAATACATGCATCAGATTTTCTAAAGGAATTATTTGGACCACTCGGGGATCCGAATTGGCTTGCGTAGTTTATCAAGTAGCGACCTGTGGGAGTGGAGGTTCAAGGAAAGGGCTTACAGGAGCGTGGTTGAAAAGGTGGGCTTGCTCAATCATGTGACTGCAGGGAGTAGTTCCTTTATTTTTTGTCCGCTGTCACAAACTCTGCTCTATAAAAGTGATACAAATTTGGAAGGCGTATTGTGTGTGTATTCTTTTATTTAAATGCATAGAATTGTAGATGAGTAACTATATATAACTGGGATGTTCTTCACAGAGGAGTTTTAAGTCACATCAAGTAAACGACGAGATCGAACCTTGAGTTGTCTTATTATGTTACTCGTAACCCTGCGGTGAAAAACATCCCTGTTATTCACTGTGTTCCATCAAACATGGCCCACTGAAACCAGCTGCTCCCACTTTCAACTGCTGTGCAAGAACAGATGAATAGTTGTGGGAGCCATATATGGCATGCCCTCTTCAGCCTTCCACAGATGTTAAAAAACACAATACTGGCCTCCTCCCACCCACCTCCACAAACCACTGTGCCCTCCCACCCCAATCCCTCCCAAAGATGTGCTGGAGCCAGCGCTGCACTGACCGTCTCTGAGACAGCAAAGCTGTTTATTCAGCTGCACCACCCAGTGATATAAACTACTTATGACATCACAAATGCATAGATACACTAAATAGGACGTATCCCGCTCCAACACTCAAAATAAACGTAAAAGTGAAATGAGAGTGAGAAGGGAAGGAAAATGAGCAAGAGAGGGCAACACCAAACATTACGGGCGCAAACCTGCCCTGGCTCCACCGGCAATAAGTATGTCATAGGATCACACCTGCCAAAAAGAACAAATGGAACCTCCGGCCTTGGGACAACCAGAGTCCTATTCCGCCATGTGTCCAGGAAGCCTTGAAGATACTGAGACTGCCTAAAAACCGGGGTTTTGCCTTTGCACATCCCTTAGAGTTTGTTGTTATACCAAAGCAGCGCCGGCAGCTTCATTGCAGGCATCTCCGTTTTGATGTTTGCAGCCTCTCTCTTCTCTTTTGTGTTGCACCACTTGGATTGGGACAAAAGAGGACTGTGCAATTGTTGGGTTTCTTGTAGGTATATTTTCTTGGCTGTTCTGTGTGTCGCTACATTGTCTCTGTGAAGATCTGCCTAAATCAGCAACAGTAGTGGCAGCACTCTGGTTTTTTAGGTCTCGCCTAGGCAGCGCTTGCGCTGTCTCTTTGAGACATGTTGATTCAGGATATAGACATAAAGCTCCTCCAACTTTTTGCCCATCTTTTTCATTGGCTCCTGTCCCTGTCCTTTGTAAATGGTAGCTTTTCGTCAGTCAATAGTTTTAGTAGTCCCTCCTTAGCACTGCTTTGTCTCTTCTTGTAATCTCCCATGAGAACACCCCCTGTTACATGTGTTGTTACTCCCTAGGTTTTAATTACAGCTTTGAAGCACTATTTTCTTAAAGGGCTTCAGGCAGGACCCAGGCTTGGTCCTAAGCAAGGTTGGCAGTGGTTACTTTACTCACATCTAACATTTATATGAGACCTATCAATTTCCCTTCTTCAGCTCCACACAGAGTACAATCTAATCTGGAATTTATATAATAATTATTTTGTCACATTTCAAAGCTACTAATTCTATATATGGATATATTTGAATGAACTTGTGGTACTGTCTAGCATGCAATGAATTATGGGTAGGGTGGATTTACCATATCTTCTGCAGTATCATGTGTGATCAAAAGAGGTCCCTGCATCCTGTAACATGGCTAGGTAAAAAACATTGCCATTTATAAGGCCAATAACTCACACTTTACAGGGTTCAGTACTATATGTGGCCAAAGGAGGTCCCTTGGGGCCTCTTTTGCCACATATAGTACTGCACCCTGTAACCTGGCTAGGTAAAAAGCATTGCCAGTTACAATGCCAATAACTCCAACAAATGCGAGACCGATTGCATTTCCAATGCAATAGGCCTCACATTGTTTTTTAATTTAAAGCTGTCGGCGTTGAAGATGACAATGTTTTTTGCTGTTGCCTTTTTATGCCATTGGCAATAGTGCTATGCAAATATAATAACTCCTCTGCAAATAAAAAAAAAAGTAAAAAAACATTGTTATTTTCAAAGCCAACAGCTCTAACTTTAACAAATGCAAGACCTATTGCATTGCAAGTGCTTGTTATTACATGGAATCCTGGTCAGGATTTTGGGCACTCCTTGGATATCCAGAGAAATCGATGGGTGATCCCCAAAACATCCTTCCTCAAAATGTGAAACTACATTTTCCTGGAATTTGCACCATTTAATTCTTGGCAGCCTTCACAGCATTGCTCCAGCTGCCCGAAACAAACCATTGAGGTCACTGCACGGTCCATGAAGGGTTCCTAAAATTAAATGGCATCCCCCTGCGGTGGAACCTGGACTTCCAAGCTGGAGCGTAACGAAACTTGAAGCCCCCCCACCCCCGCAATTTCCATGGAGGCCCCTCCTCCGGACGCAACCAGGAGCCCTCAGGCCAGGGTACTGTGCTGAAGCGGCCCCCTGGGGCTCGGCTCCCCCCACACCGTGGGGGCTACATGGGCTTATGTTACGCCACTGCTTCCAAGTGCACCACTTCCCGATACATACCTTGGACCTGTTTCTCCATCTGCTTCGTTCCCTCAGAACAGATCTCCATCAGCGAGACCTTACGATCAATAACGCGGATGGTGGCACTCTGGTAATACGGGACGACATCGAGTTAGGACTCGCTCTGGGCTAGACAGACCAAACGGGGATTGCTTATCTCCCTAGAGCCGCCCAGATGTTACATAGGCGAGAAGTTCCCATTTTATTACTTTATTTTAGATCTAATTGCTTGAATCCACACAACGTAATCCACAAAAAAGTGAGGATCCCAGGATTAGACTCCCAGGGGGAGTTTGGATTACTAATCATAATTAGAGAGAAGCATAAAATGGTTATCAATGAGCACCCGTACTTGCATATTAATAATGCTTCCTGTTTAGACAGATTCCAATCCTGGCCTTAGGGGGATTGTAACAAGATGCATAGTCCTTTGCTTCAGTTCCTCTTTTGACTGTTGCACATGGCAGTAATTGCTGGAAATGTACATGTGAATTGTTCTACTGGAAGGGATTAGGTCGGGGTTCTTAACCGTTTGACTTCTGTGGCCCCACTTAATTATACGGGAACTTGGGGACCCCACTGATTCAATATTGGAATCCAAAGACCCCCCCCACTGAGTCATTACTGGAAGCCAGCGACCCCTGCCTAAGCAGTTTCAATGATTTGAACCACAAAACAATATATACAAAATGCAGAAATAAGCATTCTTCAAACAAAGACACAAGTTATGAAATATTTATTTCACAAATATAAAACAAATCAAAATTGTAATGGGATATTTGGACCTTTTCTAAATTCAGTTGAAACCACTCATTGTCCATACTATATTCTGTTTGATGCATTTACGCTGCAGACACAAATCAATTTGAGGATACTAACTTAATTTTTAGCCGCCAATTGCGAATTTGTTTACTTTTACAGACTGTTTAAAAAACAATCAATTTTACTTTTTGCTTCTTTATTTAGATGCATATTATGAATCTCTTAATATTAGTTAACTTTCTGAGCAGTCCTGGACCCCTGAGTAGGCTTCACGAGCCCCAGGAACACAGGTTAAGAACCACTGGATTAGGCAAGTCTTAAGCATTTTTTAGCTCTAGGTTTAGATCTAGGTTTACCAAGAACACACGGGGCCTTGAGCCTGCTCATTTCTTACCATTGATTGTGTGTCCTGCTGCACATTTGCTTGCTTCTTACTCGATGACTTTCCCTGTCCATCTTGTGTCTGCCCCTTGGAGTAGTGTCTTTTTTCTTTGCTCCTCCACCGTTCACTTTTAGGGACCTACTGTTTTCTTTTAGGTTAAGCACTCGACAAGAGTGTAAGTGTTTCCACCTATCTTACTTGTGTACTTCTCTTGACCGCCCCGTCCGCGCGCTGTGTTGCACTCTCCCTCCATGTGCTTTATCTCCACACTTGTCCTTGTTGTACTCCTGGCATATGCTTCTTCCCACCCCCTGTGTTGCTTTGTTGCCAGGGTGATTCTCTCTCTCCCGCACGCTCCATATTTCTCTTTGCCAGTTTGCCCCCTTCGCTCCACGTTGTTCGCTCTGGCCCGTTGCTTCGCCCCTTCACCACCATTTGTGTTGCTTCTCCCCACCCACTACCGCATTCTCTCACGCCCGTTGTCCAGACCCCTGTCCCCCTTGCCATGTTGCTTCCCATCCCCAACCCAGCCTGCCATTTTACTGGCGCTCCCACTCGTGTTTAAATTAAAAATATCACGTGTCATTTTGTAGGCATGTGCACATGTGGTGTGCTCGCCTACAAAATAATACGCTTACCGCATCATAGCGCTTTTTAAAATATATTTTGTTGCCTTCAAAAATCGTTGGGAAAGCCAAGAGATCTTACCACAGGCACAATCTGTTGGCTTTGCCAGTGCTTCTTTAGTTGTATGTGTGCTTTTTGAACATTTAACATTGAGGCGAATCTGACTAAAATGTGCTTAGAAGATCTAGTGTGATGTTAGGAAGCGCCCTTTGTGATGACTCAGAGCGCAGCTAATACTGTTGTCAATTATTTGTAAGGGAGGTGAAAATGGCGTCCTGCGATTCTTTCGATTTAGGAGTACTGATTTATAGAAAGATTATATCCAGCATGAATGAGCCCGTTAGAAGGGTTCGATAGGATGCATACATCAACAGTAAGGAATATTGTATAAAAAAATCTGATCTATTATTGTAAGAATTAGTCATGATTGTTCAAACGGGATTTCTAGTGTATATTGACTCTTTGACTAGAGTCATTCCAGCTTTTGTGTCTGATTGCAAAACACGTGTTTGCTGCTTCTCTTTAATTATTGAAAACAATATAAATTCAAGTGTATTCGTGGGGTCGTGCCCCTGTACTTGTTTGTATATATGTTTATGCCATTGATGTGAAAGTAAATGCGGCCTAATAATGCATGGTGTTTACAGCGATTGTACTAATAAACACACATTCACCAATGTATTATTCCAGCACAGAGGGGAAAGTCCATATTTTAAATTCACTAGAGTAAAACACTGTCTACAACCGCGCAGGTTGCATGTCACGTTGATCTGACACAGGGACGGCACTCTCTAATACTTACACGGTCACTTCAATGTGACTTTACAGTGCTGCACACGTGTAACTCCCCGCATTCTAGTTGGGGTAAATACCATATTTAAAACAAACTCCCATGAAAAACGCCTTGATACGAACCAGGTATGCAGATGAGAGGGAGAGCGTGGGGACCCACCGGAGGCTTTTCATCTTGTGGCCCCACTCCACACAACAATGGTAATTCACAGTATATGTCACTACGCGCCACTGCACATATACTAAGAGGTAGGCTGACGACTTAAGGGATCCCTTGTGTGGTAAAGCGTGCGGTACGAGCCTGTCCTGTGAAGGAGAGCGCGAGGGACGTTATAAACCGAGGCACTTTAGGTAATATGAGGCATTATTGATAGAATGAGCCATTATTGATAGTATGAGGCATTATTGATAATATGAGGCATTAATAATATGAATCATGATTGATAGTATGAGGCATTATTGATATTTATTATGAGGCATTATTGATAGTATGAGGCATTATTGATAATATGATGGTGTCTACTTTAGATTTCCCATTGTATGTCCATTTATCAGTGCAGTATAATTTTATAAATTCTGTATTCTTCTATTGAATAGTAATTAAACTAATGGCCATCAAAACTAACCTGCTTACAACTGTAGTCTAGTCTGGCCATCAGCTCCCCTCGGTCAGCGATGGTTTTAGCTAGTGAGCGTTCAGCCCCGTTAGTTTTCTGTTTGGTTTGTTGAGTCAACTCGTGATTACTTCTTGATCTGTGTTATGTTTTCACTGTTGACAAGTTTCATAGGTGTCGTTGCAACCTTTCAACTCCATGCGAGTGGAATGCTGGGTGGGTTAGGCCTTCAGTCTTGCATCCTTCAAAGATAATAAAATTCATGCCAGGTTTGAAGGCCGTGTTAATTAGAAACCATTGTTAGTGAAACATCCAAATCAATGTTTTTAAAAATTAATTTTTTTATTGCTAGCTTATGGTGGCCTTGTTTAAGCAACGGCATATTGTTTTCTCTATATGTTGTGGCATTTGCAAGGGATATAAAGTAATTAAGTGTGTACCACCTTGCCAAGACCAGGCCTGTGGCGTTGCCAGTGCTTGTTTTCAGTATGGCGGCATGCCTGGGCCTCCTGGTTCTTCGGAGTAGCGGACGGATTTACAGCCGTGTGTATGTTACCTCCAGTGAGGTGTGGAGCAGTAACGGGCCCGTGGACTGGCGCTTCCCCGTCTCCTTGCAGCCCGCAGAGGCCTGTGGGTGTGAGCAGCGCTGCTTCCCACTCCCTCGCCCCAGCTACAAGTTAGACACGCGTCAAAAAGAGTCCATTCTAAACCGATCAATATCGCAGATTATCAGGTGGCCCAATCTGAACCCGGAGATTGAACTGACCCCCTGCTAATTAGCCCAAAACAAGTCCTGCGCCCAAGCAGAGCCGTGACCGGCGGCCATAGTTACCCAGAGCAGTAAAGCAGAACCCGGCAAATGAATCAACAGCGCTTGGGGATCTCTCGCTGATGTCTTTGTCCTGCCAGGGACTTTTTATAGTGTTTCCAGAAATGCTGAAGTGGAAAACGTTCTCTGGTGAACCGGCGGACGTAAACACACCGATGAATACGATGTTTCTGGAGAAAACCTGCTAGAGATAGTGCAGAATTAAATTGTGGCTACTCGGCAGAGGGCGACTTGGCCGTCCTACCCCAGGCAGACATAACCGTGCTTAATTTGGGAAGACGAGCCTGGCGGGGACGCACTTCTCATGACTTTTGACCCGACGCTGGCGAGGGAATGGTATATTCCATCCGGCGCAGACCAATAAACACAAGACTTGGATTTACGCGGGGGGTGTTTGTGTGATGTTTTGCCAGCGACCAGTGCGGTGTTTACTAGCTGCGGTGATTTATAAACTGTGAGGATTGTAATGTTCGGCATGCGCGAGGCGTTCTAGCCTTCCGCGCTGCCGAGGTGCGCTAGCGCTGACGCGTGACGTCAGACGCTAGCTAGATATAATAAAGAGGCGTGGCCTCGGCTCGGCAGTCGGAGCCGCGTGTGTAATCACATAAGACCGGCTCCCGTGTGTTTATTTAGCGCGATCGCGCTGCCATGCTAATTAGGCATTTACAAATACTACACTGGCGACGAGGGGTCAAGTGAGCCCTGCTGTGCTATGTTGGCACCCCACAATGCTTCTGGTGCCCTCTCAGGTTGCCTAAGCCTGTGCATGCTGCTTCCCTCATGGTGTCTCGTTTGAGCCTGCTGGGAGGCCTGGTGAAGACAACTGCAGGTGCCAGGAGGGCCCTTCCTAAGATCTGCTGGGTGTGCCCTGGAGCCCCAATCCACGGCCTGGAAGGGATATGTCTCGCCCAGGTGCTGTCGCACATGCCCCCACGAGGAGTCTGCAGACCACCGTGCCCTCCTCCGATCCAGGCCCATGCCAGGTGTGATCGCCGTGACCCAGAAGCGCCGAAGAGTCCCACGGACGACGTCCGGAGGTAGGCGCGTCCCCGATTGGTGCAGCAGCGCGAGGGAGGTCACCGACCAACGCCCGGGGGAGTGCAGGCCAAGTGGCGTCGACGCAGAGGAGAGGTAGCCAGCGTTCACCGCGTGCTGCGCACGTGCCAAGATGGCGTCGATTCCCGCCATCGAGCCGTTTGTCGTGGATGGTGCCCCGTCGTCCCTCGCCCCGCGATGGAAGGATTGGACAGACCGCCTGCAATTCTACTTCGAGGGGGCTGGCATCGCAAGGGAAAGACGCAGAGCACTGCTGCTCCACCTGGGAGGTAAAGACATCCACCGCATCTACAAAACGCTCGTGGAAGCCACGCCGAAGACGTACCACACATTGCTGAACGCGCTCAACGCCCATTTTGAGCCCATGGCGAACAGAGACTATGAGAGGTTCATCTTCCGTCAGGCCAAGCAAGAGGCGGACGAGTCTCTGGATGCGTTCCATGGCAGGCTGAAGGAGCTAGCCAGCACGTGTGGGTTCCGTGATGAGCAGGAGGAGATCCGAGGGCAGATCATACAGGGGTGCTACTCGTCTAAGCTTCGTGTCACCGTCCTCCAGGAAGAAGGAAAGCCCCTGGCGGACATCCTCACCCTCGGACGGTCAAAGGAGTTGTCGCAAGCGAGAGCCTCGCACATGGAGGCAGCCCTACATCGCCCTGTGAAGACGGAGCAAGTGCAAGTGGCGGAAGCGGTGAACGTAGTGCGGCCAAAAGGGAGGCAAACCGGAGGGAAACGGCAGCCGGAGGCCAAGAAGAAAGACTGTGGGTACTGTGGCGGCCAACCCCACCGCATGCAAGACTGTCCGGCCAGAGGGAAAAGGTGCGGCGCCTGCGGGTGGATGAACCACTTTGCGGCGGTATGCCGGTCCACCAAAGCCAAGAAGGAGGCGGCCCATGCGGTACGCGAAGAGGCAGACAGCGAAGACATGGACGACGACACCGAAGAATACCCAGTCCACTACGTGTTTGCAATCCACCAACCACAGAAGAAGAAGCGCAGACTTCCGAAATGTCGCATACTAGTCCAACAACAGGAAGTAAAGGCGACGATTGACACTGGGGCCTCCATCGAGCTGATGGCCGCCAATGTCTACCACCAACTGCGGGCCAAACCCCCGCTCAGAGGGGCGAAGATTAGAGTGTTCGCATATGGCCAGAAGACGCCCATCCCCCTCATTGGGTGCTTCCAAACAGAGATACAACATGGCGAGAGGAGCATCACCACCACCGTCTACGTCACGGAAGAGGGCAGCGGGATGCTGCTGAGCGGGCAATCGGCCGAAGAATTGAGGTTGATATCGTTCGCCATGGCGGTCCTGGAGGAAGAACTAGACACCATCCTAGAAGAGTTTGGAGAGGTCTTCAACGGCATTGGATGCCTGAAAGGAAAGGAAGTATCCCTACACATCGACCCGTCGGTCCAGCCAGTGGCCCTGAGGCACCGACGAATTGCTTTCCACCTGCGGCAGAAGGTCGAGGAGGAGCTAGAGGCCCTGGAGAGGCAAGGCATCATTGAAAAGGTCAGTGGGCCAACCCCGTGGGTATCCCCGATCGTCATCGCCAGGAAGCCGAAGCAGCCAGGACAAGTCCGCATCTGTGTAGACATGCGCCTCCCTAACGCCGCGGTCAAAAGAGAGCGACACCTGACGCCCACCATTGATGACATCCTGGGAGAGCTGAACGGGGCCAGGTGGTTCTCGAAAATGGACCTACGGTCAGGCTACCACCAGCTACCCCTCCATCCGGACTCGAGGTACATCACCACTTTTTCCACCCATGTGGGCCTCAGACGGTATCGGCGCCTGAACTTTGGCATTTCAAGTGCCGCCGAGGTATTCCAAAATACCATCAGAGAGGTGCTCAGTGGGCTCCCTGGTGTGCTCAATGTGAGTGACGATCTGCTCATATATGCGTCAACCATAGAGGAACACCATCAGCGGTTGAGGGGGGTCCTCAAGAGGATCCAGGAGTCAGGCCTGACCCTGCACCGAGAGAAGTGCCAGTTCCTGCAGAATAAGATCAGTTTCTTCGGGTATACATTCTCGGACCAAGGGGTGGCCCCAGACCCGGACAAGGTGAAGGATGTACAAGACGCCCCAGCTCCGACGAACATCTCGGAGGCCCGGAGTTTCCTGGGCATGGTCAATTTCTGCGGCCGTTTTATTCCGGACCTCTCCAACCTCACCAAACCCCTCAGGGAGCTGACCAAGTCGTCCACCACGTGGCAGTGGGGCCCGGAACAAGAGCAGGCGTTCCAAGCGACGAAGGCGGCCCTGTCCGCAGACACTACCCTTTCATATTTCGACCCGGCCAAGCTCACCAACGTGGCAGTGGACGCGAGTCCGTTTGGGCTGGGAGCGGTCCTAACACAACTCCAGGACAATGAGGAGTGGGCCCCCATCGCCTACGCCAGCCGGTCCCTGACCGAAACAGAGCAGCGGTACTCTCAAATTGAACGAGAAGCCATCGCCATCCACTGGGCATGCCGGTATTTTCACGTATATGTGTATGGACATCATTTCACGGTGACAACCGACCACAAGCCACTCATCCCTCTCTTCCAGGGGTCGTCCTCGAAGCCGCCACCCCGAATTGAAAAATGGATACTCCAGCTACAAGGGTACGACTACCGGGTGGAGTATAAACCAGGGGCCACGAACCCGGCGGACTACCTATCACGACACCCGCGGAAAGCCACGACGGAGGAGAAAGAGGAGGCCGAGGATACAGAGGAGTACGTCCGGTACGTGACAGAGCGGTCACGGCCCCTCCCAATGAGCCTGGCCGCAATAAGAGAAGCCTCAGAAGGCGATGAGTGTGTGAGAGCAGCAGTGGAGGCTGTCAGATCGGGGGATTGGAGGACAATTCAAGCCTCGCTCAACAGACGAACGCCCCAAGCCAAGCTAACACTAGAGTCGTTCCTAAAGGTGAGAAGTGAGCTGTCCATTGACGCCCAAGGATGTCTTCTGCGGGGTCCGAGACTAATCATGCCGGCCAGCCTCGCTCAACAAGCGGTGGACCTCGCCCACAGGGGACATCAAGGAGTGGTGAAAACAAAGGGCAGGCTCAGAGCCAAAGTATGGTTCCCAGGAATGGATGCGATGGTGGAACAGACGGTGAGAACCTGCACGTGGTGCCAAGCCGCAGGACCGCCGGAGCGCCCTCGCCCAGTGGCAACCGAAGACAATCCGCTGCGACCATGGGAGTGCGTGAGTGCCGACTTCGGACATCTCCCCGATGGGCGGTATGCGTTGGTCATCATCGACGACTTCACCAAATACCCAGAGGTCGAGATCGTGGGGAGCCAGACAGCCACGGAGGTGATCGCGAAGTTTGAAAAAACCATCGCCACTCATGGCATATTCGGGGTGGTTAAGACCGACAATGGACCGCCTTTCCAGGGGCAGGAGTTCGCAGAGTATCTCAAGAGCTGGGGGATCGCTCATCGCAAGATAACACCGCGGTGGCCCCAGGCCAATGGAGAGGTGGAGAGGTTCATGAGGACGCTCAATAAAACCATTCGCATCGCTATGGCTGAGGGATCTCCTCTAGAGAGAGCAATCTACAGCTTCCTGCGGGAATACCGTCTGACCGCCCATGTCACAACCGAGGCAGCGCCCGGGTCAGCCACCATGGGGAGAATCGTAAGCGACACGATCCCGCACCACCCTACTTGGGTTCCGGCACAAGCCACCAATGAGAGGACACTAGCCAACCGGAGGCGATCAAACGACCACGCCAGCCTGCGAAGGGGAGCTAAGGAGTCCAGGATACAGCAGCAAGACCGAGTATACGTGAAGGACCGCTACCCAGGCAGCAAGTTCAGACTTCCTTTTGAACCACAACCATGGGTGGTCACCCGCCGGACAGGCACGATGGTGACCGCTCAAAGAGGTGCGGAAACGGTCACGCGAGATGTGTCCTTCTTTAAGAAAGTCCACCCAGGAACACCGCCGCGTCCCGGGGCCGAGTCTGAGAGGCCGGATCCCGACCAGCTGAGAGAAGATCAGGAGGTGGAGGACGGTCCGAGCGAGGATGGGGGTGCACAACCCGTCCCAACCACCCCAGGGGGTAACCCGCCTGGCAGCTCCCCAGCCCGGGTCGAGCCGAACACCCCAAGGCGCCGAACCCCCGAGGTGGTCCCTTCCAGAGGCGGTCCGTCCCGCTACAACCTGAGGAAGAACCCTGCACCCTCATCCCAGCTGGCGGACTATATGGTGTGACCTGTAAGGACTGGCGAACTGGTAACAGATCCATCGTTTTGTTTTCATGTTGTGCTTGATGTTTTATGAAGGTTGGAAGGAATGTAATGTTCGGCATGCGCGAGGCGTTCTAGCCTTCCGCGCTGCCGAGGTGCGCTAGCGCTGACGCGTGACGTCAGACGCTAGCTAGATATAATAAAGAGGCGTGGCCTCGGCTCGGCAGTCGGAGCCGCGTGTGTAATCACATAAGACCGGCTCCCGTGTGTTTATTTAGCGCGATCGCGCTGCCATGCTAATTAGGCATTTACAAATACTACAAGGATGAAGAGGAGAGGTTTATATTTGTCAATAGACGCACAAGATGCGAACCCTGTCTCATGAAACCAGAGCGACGGGCGTTTTGGAATATTTTGTAGATGCTAAAAGTGGATCTTTGCGCACACACACTGTTATATGTTATTTTATGTTTTTTTTAAAAAAGTTTTGATTTAGCGTGTGCGTGTCTGTATCCTTATATGTCCTCAGGGTGGATAAGACCTGCTTATTTTCCATGAATATAAAATACCTCCAGTGTTGGGGAATGCATTTGCGCGGTGTTATGAAATGGATTAACTCTAGTAACTTTTGGGATCCCAGGCTGCATTAGTTACCTTTGCACGTAGGCCTTTGTTCTCGTTCCCCGCGGCCTCCCACATATTGCGCGCTTGCGTCACAGAACGTCATGCGTTTGTTGTGCAGACCGCGTTGGTCACGCTTATTGTAAATGCATACCTGACAACGTCCAAATTAATACCACCGTGTGAGAAGAGGGCGGGGTCTCGTGCCGAGCGCTACCTAAGAGGCACTCTGCCCCTCACCAAGCCCCCCCCCCCCCCCCCACCCAAACAAATAAAAGACACAGGGTCATTGAGGCTGTCCCGATGTCCTGTGTTTTCACACCTCTTAATGCACATCGGCTGCTTACTGACTACGAAAACGAGCTGAAAACCGACTGGTTTTGAGCTCGTTCTCCCTGCCACCGTGTGATTTCGGCTCCTCACCGTGTGACCGGAGCCGAGATCGTGTGACACACAATGCACCATGTAAGTAGGCAAGTCTGTAAATATTCAGACAGTTCGACGAGCCATGGCTCTAAGGTTCAGAGACGGGTGCTTGGAGCCCCCAACAAGCAGTCAATCGAGCCATAGGAAAAGGCATGTATTCCTAATTTGAGTTCTTTTGCAGTTCTGGGCCAGTGCATCCACAGGGTTGGCTGGGTCCCTGGAATTCTTATAAACAAAAGACATTGGCTCATGTGCTTGCGACTTCCATAAACTGGTTTTCTTCGCTGTCTTCCTCCGACCTCTCATTTGGGGCATGTGTTCTCTGAAGACATCCCAAGAACCTTTAGCGCTGGGCCGTCGCCACACCAAACGTGGAAGGGGCAGTGGCGGCTCCTCAATAGGGGCGTTTGGGCGTCGCCCCACTGCTTTCTCGCGGTGCGAGAAGCAGAAACATAAAATGGTAAAAACTACCATTTTATGTTTCTGCTTCTCGCACTGCGAGAAAGCAGAAGTGCCTGGTTGGGGGCGGGATCGTGGGCGGTCGTGCTCGAGGGCAGGGTGGAGTGGCTTACCCACTGTTGTGGGTACTAACTGTCTGGTCGGCCCCTGGAGCCGACCAGTCAGTACCCATAGCAGTGGGTAAGCCACTCCCCCCCTGCCCTCGAGCACGACCGCCCACTCTCCACTTTTCTCTATGCAGGAGAAAATGGCACGGCTGGGGCGCTCTCCCCTGCGCCTCACCAATCACGTTGTGATTGGCGGAGGGAGGGAGGCTGCCTGCCTGCCTTTCCTGATGACGAGGAGTTGAAGGAATTGGCGCAGGAGTCGGGAGTCGTCAGACGGTCGGACCTATCTGATCCTATCAAGAAGCTCAGTAAGTTTTATTTCATATTTGTATTTTATTAAACCCCTCCCGCCTCCTCCTATACCCCCTGCGATGACCCCATTTCCACCCTCCCCACCCGTAATCATTAATGCCGGCCGCGACTGCATTCACAAGTACGCTGTGCACACATCACCCACTCTCCGTCCTATGCACCTCTCCTGTAGGTGACAGGCACTCATTCACAAGTACGCTGTGCACACATCACCCACTCTCCGTCCTATGCACCTCTCCTGTAGGTGACAGGCACTCATTCACAAGTACGCTGTGCACACATCACCCACTCTCCGTCCTATGCACCTCTCCTGTAGGTGACAGGCACTCATTCACATGTACGCTGTGCACGCATCCATTGAATTACAAACAGAAGAGCTGCGCGGGACAGACACTGTGTGATATGTGCACTGCATAAACGTTAATGAATGTGCTGTGCAGGAGAGGGGCATAGTGCACACAGTGCGTGATGCGTGCACAGCGTACATGTGAATGAGTGCCTGTCACGTACAGGAGAGGTGCATAGGACGGAGAGTGGGTGATGTGTGCACAGCGTACTTGTGAATGACTGCTCGGTCCGGGAGAGGTGCATAGTCATGTGGCATAGTGTATATGTATGTGTACCACCTGGCGCACAGTACATTTTGTAATGCTGGCTCCGGCTGCGCAGGTCCCTCATTAACCTCCACAGCGGCTCACCCAGGATCTTCGAAATGATGGCCCTGTTTTGACAAACAACTCGAGCGCTCTGATTATAGGATAGTGTTAATAAGGTGAGGCGAAACTGCACTGTCCTGAGCTGCAGATTCACACACGCGGCCACTTGTCGTGTGGGCCGCTGACCATCCTGTGCCAGGGCGTTTTAACTACAGACCTGCACGGGCTGCTGTCAGTTGGTGAGATCGATGGCCAGATATGATGTAAGCAGACAACAAGCAAGCGCCCTGTTCTCTGCATTCATATCACAGGAACGGGTCCTCACAATATCTGCCCTGCAGGTGCCTTTAATGTGATATGCGTGGCAGCCTGAAGACAGCTTGTTTGGAAATATATGTGATTTTTAATCATTGTTATTTTTGTCACCACAATACACCGAGGATTCAGGGAGGTTTATTTTAAATAATCAGCTCTGGCTAGGCCGCAATCTTTTAGTCATGCATCGCGCTGGAAACAGTGGTTGAAGTTGATAAAATGGCGACGTCACTTGAACAATGTAGTGGCTTGTTTCAGCTGTCCTTTGCGACACAGATAGGATTTCTCTACACAAATTCGACTGTACATACATAATATCTGAAAGTGAGGGGGGAGCGCTGAAGCGTTGACATCGATTGTCCAACTATTGCACGTTTTACCAGTTTCATAGTTTCACGTACAGCAATGCCATTAACAATATGGATGGTAATTGTTTTGGTGTTTGGCTATTCTCGTATATAAGATGATGTCTCTTTGGAGGTTACTTGTGCTGCACACAGAACTTTTATTAATGTAATAACTGCACTTTCACAATTGCTTATTAACGTTCTTGCTTCTCAAATTTGCTTGAAAATGCACCATTTACCCCCGAATCCCCTTTAAGATGTTTGGGCCCGCTCGCTCGCCACGGTGCACTCTGACAGAAAGTTTCCCCCCACCACTTTCAAATGTCACCGTCCACCACTGGGAAGGGGTACTCCAAGGAGTCCATGACAACGGGTACCCCCAGCCCGCCCAGTAGGGCCATTAGCGCTCGCGCTCTGATGGATACATTGGGGCACAGGGACCGCGTGACCCTCCCCGTCCCAGTGTAGGCTTTGCGCAGACGGAGCCATCGCAGTTGTATGACCGGATCTTCACTCGCTCCTCATGGACGTCATTTAGGGGTCGCCAGCGGTCGCATTTGCAACCCCCAGCTTGCCCTTTGTGACCCTGGCGCTGCCTTTGCAACCCCTGTCCTCAGAGCGGGCAAAATCAAGGGCAGGAGCACAGGGGCAGCTCCACATCATAGATGGCGGTTGAGGCTCTATTTGCTTTGTTTTCTCTCAATTTCGATGACGCTAATAGTGACTAATGCTGGAGAGATCTTGGTACAGTCCAGTCGCACGGTTACTCATAAATTAGCAAAGTGCAGCCTGTAACATGCAGGTCACAGATTCGTATTTTATGTAAACCGATTTGAAGGTTACTGAATTTGTTGTGAACTGCAGGCCTCAACTTACAATCAGTGCGGAATAACTGAGTAATTTATGAACTGGCATGAGGGAGCCGCATACTATCTACAAGGCGTTCGTTCAGAACCCTGCTGATTTCATCTCAATCTCTCGTTATTCTAAGGATGCTAAAATGTTTCCTTTGTCCAGTGATGAATACTTATCAGTGCTACAAAAACAATTAGCATAATTACTCCTAGACACAGATGCATCTGACTTTCCTCCAGTACATGCATATCTCTTACATACAGGGCTTTGAAAAGTCAACAGCCTGCCTCCACGTCAAGGTTTATCTCTTAAGCGCGTGTGAAGCGCGTGTGAAGCGCGTGTGGTGCGTGACAGGCTTGGTGTCTCTGTTCCTAAATGCACTGGCATCAAGGAGTTTGGCTCCAACTACCTCCCAGCCAGGATGAGACTCGAACAGAAGGAGTGCCGATGGCCCTTTAAGTAATGCATTTGTGTTGGGCCCAAAGCCCTTCCACATCCCTGGCAGGTTGCTGCTCTGAAGGCAAAGCACAAAGAGCGCAGGCCCTGCCGAGTGTGTCAACAAACTGCGCCGGGGCACAACGTATCATCTAAGAGCGGCCGGAACCAGGATCTGAACAGCACTGCACAGGGCCATCTTAGCTGTGCACATGACCCAATCTGTGTACACACAGCCCCGAGCGTGCACCCGGTTAGTCCTATGACAGAGTCTCGCCCAAACATTTTTGACAACAAATCATTAATGCCTCTTAATGCTAGGTTTAGGAGACAGAAATGCCTGGCAGTCTAACTCATGCCTTACCTGCCACTGGCAGTCAAACTCATGCCTTACCTGGCAGTGGCAGTCTAATTCATGTGTTACCTGGCAGTGGCAGTCTAACTCATGTCTTACCTGGCAGTCTAACTCGTGTCTTACCTGGCAGTAGCAGTCTAATTCTTGTCTTACCTGGCAGTGCAAGTCTAACTCATGTCTTACCTGGCAGTCTAACTCGTGTCTTACCTGCCAGTAGCAGTCTAATTCTTGTCTTACCTGGCAGTGGCAGTCTAACTCATGTCTTACCTGGCAGTCTAACTTACCTGGCAGTCTAACTCGTGTCTTACCTGGCAGTGGCAGTCTAACTCGTGTCTTACCTGGCAGTGGTAGTCTAACTCATGTCTTGAGGATGCGAGACAAATCAGTGCTCTCTAAGATCGAAAGGGACTAGGACGATTCATTTATACTTCACTTCTAGTTTAGCCTGCTGGGGGCGCTCTGTCACATTCTGCACTTCAACAAGCTCGAAGCATACCGAGCGCTAAACTGATTATAATTCATTGGATCTCAGTCGCCGCCGCTCAGAGGGTCCGCGAGCATGCCCCGCTTCATGAAGGCGTGACCCTTGGTACCTCAGTGAGGCTGCACACCTCTTTGAGGATAATCTAGGTTGGAGCAAGCACATGAGGTGCAACACGAAAATCAATTCACCAAAATGCGTGGGGTAGCGGAAGTGACGTCACACACCCTTTGATCTTCAATTTCATTCATACACACATATTAACACTTACACACACACACTCACACTCTCTTACGTAAGCTCACACTCACCCACAAGCTTGCACACAACTTATATTTCAATGCATTTTTTTATGTCTTACCTCAACTGCCAGGGAATATCATACTCCAGCTAATTGTATTGCATTTTTTATTACACTAATAGAGAATAAGGTTTCATTAACCACCAGTGATTCACTGCTGCTTCTGTTACTGCTATTGTACCCTAGAGATTGCTGGGTACACAACGATCTCTGCAGCAGGTGCCTTAACCCGCAGTATATTTTAAAGTGCGTCTGTTGGCGATCAGTTAAATCATGCCAGAACAGATTTGCAATGACATTTGTCCTCATGGTCCCTTTTTTTTTTTTTTGGGCAGAGATTAAAAAACACATACATGTATAGGTTGATTGTCAGTCTTGCAACCTCTCCTCACTCTGCCCCCTTTTATCTGCCATCCTTTGACCCCAGTGAATGGAATCCCTGAGTTAAATGTTTCCTTTTCCCAGCAACTAGGGCCCACTGCCACGTGTTGGTTGGGCACGCCATTCTGGTGCTGTCAATAACCAGCCTTAGCAAGGTCAATACACCTGGCTTACATGTTCAGTTGATGGAGGAGCATTCTGGGCTGTGACACAGGAACCTCTCCTGACCTGACGGTGCCACCCATCCAGATATTCGGGAATGATTCCACGCCTGATTTAAAAAAATGTTTTATAAATGGATGGCTGACACCACGGACATTAAAAGGGGTGGTGCAGTGGCTTGCCACTTCAGAGCAATGTGTCATTAAGGATGTTAATTTGTAGCTATTACAGGGTGAACTGGGTGGATATTTCCTGCATGAGCACGTTACACCTCCAGTGTCAGGGCTGCCCGTTCGGTCAACAGCGCTCCAGGCAGAACAAAAATTGGTGCCCGGATATGAACCAACGATCCACCCCTCCCACCAGCCTGTGGGATAGCTCTTAGACACGATAAGCCATGTCAACGTCCGCTGATGGTTGTGAGCTGCGCAGATCACAACCACTGGCTTATGGTCATCACGCTTTATTCAGTGGGCAAGGTTCCTAGGTGGGACGATGCATTGCCCTGATGGGACCCAATACATGGATTAAATGGTGTGCATGGATAGGGTCTTTCTGCAATGAGCATTGACAAAGCTACCAGATCTGGCCTTTTAATCGAAGACCATCTCGTTGCATTAATATGAAGACGTGTTGGATGTCAAGTTGTGTAGGATTGGGGGTGGGGGGTATTTTAAGGTGTTGGTGCTCTCAGCTAGGAGGCAGAGGCAATGAAAATGTAGTCTGAGCTCCATTTTAACCTCACAAGCAGGCATTGCGTACAAGCGTAAGAAACGGTGAAAAGCTGCCGCCTCGTCTCAGGAGGTAAGCCGTAGATTTAATGGAGTGTCACAAGGACTCTCAGCAGATCTGTGCCATATCGTGAATGGGACCGGGCACTGGCCTCTCCGCTTTGCTGCTAAACCTTATCTTGGACAGGACCAACCTTCCAGAACCAGCCTGCTCTACCCATAGCGGAACCGCCAGGGCACCTTGCAATGGATCGAGCATCTGCGCAGAGCTGCTAGAGGTGTAACGGGGCAGCGCTTGCGTTTCTAAGCCGGGCTGCCCTATTTCAATCGGAGCAGTACGGGCTCTTCCAGGAGGGCAGTTCTATTCTAAGTGGGACAGTATGATGGGTGTCTCTCGCCTTCAGTGGCACAAAATCCAGTTCTTTTGGCTGAAATCTCATGTTTTAGTGGGGCTGTTTCAGAACCTCTAAGCAGGACTGCTATACCTTTACGTCTTCATCGTGAGTGGCCCCGAATTCTGAAGGGCCGTGTGACCGGAGTTACCAGGGCCATTGGGAATAATAAATTCTGTTTTGTTCACAAGGAATTTTTGGCTCCTTTCAGTACCTGAAATCTGGTGTGAACTAACGGGGGGACACATTCGAATTGGCGAGGGAAAAGATGTTGGAAGTGGTGCGGAAACACGGATTCCCACATGTCAATAACCGAAAACCTGTAATCCCTGTTATTTCCCAGTATTTCTGGGATTCTTGGTAATGGGAAAGCTCATGGAAATGAGAAGGATTTTAGCTGGTCGCTTATAACGATGGCCGAAGTGGGGCATCATCGCCGCCCCTCAGCAAAGTTACTAAAATTTGAAAGGGACAGTAATGCCACTTTTCCAAAGGGATGCTCTAAAAGCACTAGGACAGTACCAGAACTTTCACACCGACGTTGCTGTGCTTTAAAACTGACAGTGGCTGAACCTTTTGGCCAAAATTATATTTTATTAATGGAACAGCACTGGGACCTCTCAGCAGAAGTGGGATTCTTTTTCATTGTTAGCAGGGTTGCTATGCTTTTAAAAGTGAAACATTGGCATTTGCAGTGCTTAATTTGAGCCAGTGTTTTCCGGGGCTCTGCACCGGCACTTAATGGTCAACACCGGCGCTTGTAACAGTGTGCCATAAGGTGGTGCTCTCTGACTGATTGAGAAATGACCACAACAACGGGTAATTATTAATTCTAGCCGCCCAAGCCATTTTTATAGCTTTGGAGGCTTGAAATGGTCCGAATTACCACACTTGTAGCAGTGTAATGGTTAGCAGCTGTGTTGGTACTCCCATTGGCAATGCTAGCAGGGGCAATGGGTGGTGCAAGCTGCAGTGGCCTCCTCACGAGAGCCCTGACACTTAATTGTGTTTTACAAATTAAGCGCTAGGCAGTTGTTTCCAGTCTTAACAAAGAGATCAGGGTTCGACTGGCCATGCAGTGTGATGTGGACTCCTTGAACACTCTCTAACGGGTGCAATGCATAATGCCCTATTTCTCTGCACATACGTTGCAGGTCTAATTTTAGTTTAAAATAAGAACAAAATAGACTAGAATGGAAATACAGAACGGTAATTAGAGGTGATACTTGCCTGTAATGAGGCATCTCTTACAGCTGTGCCTTTTAGAGTACCGCAAGGACCCATCACATCCCCCCTGCAATTCAGCGTGTACCTTGACCCGCTGGGCCGAGTATTCTGAAAGGAAGCTATGGTCTTCCATCAGTATGTGAAGATGCACAGCTGTGGCTCAGGATGGACATCACAAATGATATTGACGCTCCGGCCCCATGCCTACCCACATATGCTCATGGGCGCTCCAAATGAAACGGAAACTTATCCCTCAAAAGACCAAATTCCTCCTATGATCCCTGCTCCAAGTCCCTCTCTCGTGACTGGATCGCTGGTCCACCGTCCTGAACATTTGCCAAAAGATGATGTCAGCAGCCACGTCTTTAGCCTCTTCATGTCCAAGATATCGGTAAGTGTTCTAGATTTTAACTGTAGCTGATCCGTAAATCCCCAAACATAACTTCAAGGCCGCTGCACAGGCACTGGCGATATCTCGCATGGAATACAGAACTCTGGTGACCGGACTGCCCAAGGGGCACTTGAACCTGCTCCAATCCATCCTCCTCTCTGCAGCCAAGCTGCTCCTTCATATGAGGAAACGCCTCAGAATAGCTCCCGTTCTAAGCTCCCTAAAGTGGTTAACATTTTTTTGCTCCACTTATAAAACAGCATATATTGCATTTAAAATGGCGTACCCTAATTTCTCCTCCAGCCCCACTTCATGCAAAAAGGGGAGCTGTCTAGTAAAAAAATGCAATGGAAGAAGACGCTTTAAACTACTACTCAAAACACTGCATTAAAAAAGATGTCTACCATCACCCGTGACTCTTTAGTGATTGCACCTAGGATCCGGAATGAGCTTCCGCTCTTAAACCTGCCCTAACGTTGCTCCCTTTGTTCCTGTCTGCTGGTATAGCCAGTGGTCGAAGTGGGAAAAAATAAGTAGGGGAACTGTGGGTGGCACACCAGGAGGCGGGAATAACCAGAGGATTGGGTCAGTGGGCGGAGTCAGAGGTGTGGCTAAAAAGAGCAAAAATACCAATTTTTTTTATGTTTGGCACTTTACTGACCAGTTACAGCTTATAACATTATTTAATACAACCACTGGATACACGTTTATTTGAGGTTTAATATATGAGTTAATGACATTAAAATACATTTACAATGTGGGAGGAGTTTTCAATCACAGAATGTCCCATATATGCTTATAAGTGGAACCAGATACCATTTGTTTCCGAACCATGCAGTTTCTTTCATCAGCACTTCTCCTGCCTTTTTCTAACCATTTCTGAACATAAAATTTGGGTTTAAATTCTATGACAGTAGGCACCACATGTTGGGACACACTGTTGATTACATCATTCTGTGCCCTATGGGCAATGCAGAACTGTAGTCCTACTTTTTTTATGTGCTTCACGCAAACTGTCATGAAGCCAGCATTAGATGCCTCCTGGTTTCCTGTTATTGTATCTAGAAATAGCACTCAAAAATAAATATATTTACACCTAAAACAACCCAGACCTGTTGGTTTTGCAGATGCTTTAAGCAATATCAGATGAATGAGATGCAATTATTACATTAGTAGTTTGTGTAATTACTACTCAAGTTAGTTAGCAATGAGAATTGATAATGTATCAATTCTGAAATTATGAGACTCAAACAGTGGTAGAGTCAGAAATAGGTAGTGGTCCTCAGATTATCTAAATCAGTTATTTTCTCCCCTTCAGACTACTATCCTCTGCAGTCACTATTAGACACCTTTGTCCTTTGTCTCTCCACAAGCACTGTAGGTGTCTAGAAATACTGCATGAGGAAGTTCAAACATGAATGGCAAAATATCCTAGTTTGCAAATGTTTTCCACATAATTAAAGCTCTGCCGTATTTGCCGCATAATACACCATCAGTTGCATAATCTGATGGTTTGAACAAAAAAATTGTTTGTAGCTCACACTGTTCAAAACACGTGACTTGTGTGAAGTAGAATGCCCTTTCCAAAGGTTGACTGGTCTCCGTTCTCACTGCTGCACTTGAATGTTTAACTGGTATTAATGAGGCAAACGCTTTGCAGAGACTGTTGGTATGTATAAAACAAGTCAAAATATTAAAGTATCAGAAAATGTCCCACACATTACTCTGTGGCCTTTCTTTGCTGCATAATGTAGTCAACACTGCAACATAATGTTGTCCTCCATTGCTGCATAATTGCAGTGCCCCCAAAGCAGGCTGCACATGTTAAAAGGACTTGTGCATGAAGCAGAGAGATCGTGAAGTTTGTGAACTTAGAGGTATATATACGGTAATGGTGGCGTAGGGCAGCACAGCAAGTTATTTTGCTATGCTGCCCTGCATCACAGGGAAAGGGCAGGAATGCACCGTATTCATCCAATACTATTCATTTCTGTCTTTTCCCCAGTGCTGGTGCCGTTTTGTCAGCCTAGCGCCAATGCAGGCACCCTGTTGCATGCAGGATTGTTTTTGTGCAGGAAGGGGAACCTTCCTGCACAAAAACAATCCTGAGAGGCTTTTTCCTCTTTCTATATGCGCTGCACATATAGAGAGAGAGAACTACTGGGAGAAATAGAGATATTTCTCCTTGTTGTGGCTCCCTTGGGGAGGCGTACGATTTTGATACATTCCCAGGTTTACAAGTCCTTGTAAATCTAGAAATGCATCAAAAACTATGGGAGTTGCATGGGAACACCACCACAACACGTCCCTTGTGCAGAGGAAGGCAAAGCGGCGATTTCTGCTGTGTTGCATGATTCCATATTTATGAAACCATGCAAAGTGGCTACGAGTGGCTTCATAAATATGACTTAGAGATTTGCATCATGCATTTACCACGTTCCATCGTGCAAACAGGATGCAAGGTCCATGTAAATATGCCCCTTAGTTTGGTGTGCATGAAAATCCTGCGTTGCCGATCCCTGGTGAGTTTCACTACTACTGCTGGAACAAGGCCAATGGAGGCACCAATGGGTGAGGCGGACGGGCCTAAAGGGTCCTGTGACCTCAGTGACAAAGTCTCTGTTTATCTAGGGTGTGCTTCTTCATAGGCCTGCCCGCAAGACTGGAGGTAAACTTCAGTATGGTTTGTGGTGCACAGGTCTTCAAGTTTAACCCACACTGGCCTCCAGTAGGGTCCACCTGCTGGTGCTAAGAGACTAGGGCTTCTATGTTATATGGAGGCCTTCTAAGGTCTAGTAGGGGAATATGCTCCCACAGAGTGGTAAAAGCGCTATATAAATGCTACAATGTTACGCAATACTCCTCTATCTGCGCGTTTTGCAAATTGCACTCCTTGCAAGGTTTCTTAGCTTCGATGTATTCCTGTTTCTCAGCTCGGCTGGGGAAGATAACATTGATTTGACTAATAACATTTTATGATGATAAATGATAGTGAATTCCAGGTAAAACGGCACCGGAAATTCCACGAACCATATTTAAGCTTAGGCACAGTGCGCCACGGACTTACAAGCAGACCCAATTTGCAGTGCTAATGTTAGCACTACAGATCCCAGAATGCATTTATTGCTTATACTAATGCAGCTGGACTAGTTACTATTATTCCCCGGCGGGCCCACCTTTAAATATATTTGATTACCGGCTATTGCTGGTCTCTCTAAGCAGGTGAGGGTGACTAAGAGTGACGCAAACCGTGACCAAGATGCATTAGGAAAGCAGTGCGTGTCCCAGAAGGACAGCAGAAGATGTCACTCATTTGACTTATGGTGATACAGCAGCGTAGAAGGGCGAAGGAGTTCCTGGTTATAAAGCATACTTGTCTAAATTAAAATTAGGAATTATGCGGTATAACACAGTGCATCCTATGACATTATTAGTTTCCCATGCTGTTATTTTACCACTAATGAATACTGCCAGGGTGTAAATTTCACCTCGTTAGTACCAGTGTAATATAATCTGAATGCTGCAATCAGTAACTAAATTTGATTGGTTAAGCTTTCCAATATGTCTAACAATTTGCGACACCACATTGGGCACTTTCTCTTACGAATCTCACATCTGCTGGAGCTAGAAACAAAATTGTTTTGGGTCACAGCTGTATATTATGCCAGAGATGGTCAATTATTACGCAAGTGCAGCATATTCATAACTATGAGGGAAATCTCTAGACCAACACAATCACATACTTCCAGTAGCCCTCAAAAATGAACTGGATTGAGTAGCAATGTAGTTGACCTCGACCCAACATAATCCATAACTTGCAGATTTTATCAAACAAACTTCAACAAGCATTTGCAATGCAATAAGTCTCGCATTCGCGAGATTTTGAGCTATTGGCATTGTAAATGACAATGCCTTTTATTTATGTTTAAAGAAATCCTGCAATAATAAAAGGTATTGTCATTTACAATACCAATAGGTCAAAGTTTAGAAAATGCGAAACCTATTGCATTGTAAATGCTTGTTTTTTAAAGCGCCAAGGTTTGGGTATAGACTCCCAGGAATTCTACACTGGAGTGCTCTGCCTTTCATTGTGGCGTCATCAGTCTGTGTGAGCCTGAAAATAAAGGGCAGATGAGGTCAAGGGTGTGCCTAAAATGCATCCTGATGTGACCATTGTATTGGTCACAGTGGGGTCAGGCAGGGGCCTCCTCGCTAAATTAGGTGTAAATCACACTCTAGCAGCAGGGCCACCAAAGGTTGCCGTTTTCCGTACTGGTTAATTACTGCTACAGTGTTGCTTTGCAGGCCCCTGCCCCAGATACAGAGGAAAAGAGGGAGGAGGTTGTGGCAACTGCAGACGCCTTCCTTAGTGGGCAAAACAGAGGGCTGGACGATCGCACAATATTTTAAAATTCGGACCATTCCTGCTGTCCTGGGACGCATTTTTAAAATACAGAAGTAGGGGAACGGACTGTGTTAAATTTAAAAAGTAGGGGCACGCCGTGCCCTTCCGATCCCGCCCACTTCTACCACTGGGTATAGACCTCCCGCTGGCACACTGCCTTCGAGCTACTGATAGCCTCAAATGTGTAAAACGTATCATTTGCGCCACTGCTGGGGTACATCATGCCAAATTCTTATCACCACGCAGAGCTTCAAGTGAGTTCCAAGTCTCCTTATCACACCCTCACCACATCCTCCCTGGCTGGTATTCACTAATGTATACCTCTTACGTACCCTCCTACTATTGCGTTGCTGCTCTCTGCATATATTTAGTCACAGCCAACTACAAGTGCATAACATCTTTTAAACTGTGTAGAGTTACACTGATGCCCACCACAAATGTTCACAACTAGCACGTGCCCTTCTAATGTGTTTAATGTGTAATTTCTCTTATACTTGTAGATGTTCTGCTACTTCTTATGCTGTTATCCTTTGTTGTAAAGTGATGTGCCCCTCTTTGGGGTCTACCAGTGTCCTATCAAGAAATATTAAACAAATAAAAAAGAATCCTAACGTTTCGGTGACATTTGCAACCCACAGTGCAGAACACACTTAAACATTGCGGAGAATCCCAAAATGGTGTGGCCCCATGTTAGATGTGGCTAGTTCTTCCTGTCCCTTTATGTTTGTTTGTATTCTGGTATTTGGAGTTGTGTGTTCCATTAGAAATACAGGAGTACAGATGAAAATAAATAATAGAATACAAACAAGCATTGGCAAAGCCAGAAGGTCTGACTTGCATGTTGAGTTCTGATTACAATAATAAAAAGCCTGCTCCTCTGGAAAAAAAACCAAAGCAAAAATGATTTCTCCCTGTAAAAAATACATATGAGATAAGGACTTCAATGAATGATTATTAAGTATGCATTTTAGATGTAAAATAGTCCATCACACGTTACAATGCAAGACCTCCTTAGGAGGTGAAATGACCACCAGGCAGCAGCATGAGGTGAGAGAGATGATTCCTTTGTGTTGAGCTAATATCCTCTCCTGCGTGCGCTCTCTCTCTCTCTCTCTCTCTCTCTCTCTCTCTCTCTCTCTCTCTCTCTCTCTCTCTCTCTCTCTCTCTCTCTCTCTCTCTCTCTCTCTCTCTCTCTCTCTCTCTCTCTCTCTCTCTCTCTCTCTCTCTCTCTCTCTATATATATATATATATATATATATATATATATATATATATATATATATATATATATAGTATTTTTTAAGTTATAGTAACAATGGGTCTTGCAGACCGCTGCGGTGTCAGGTAAATCCTAAAAACATTATTGCTATGGCTGAAATACATCTAGTATGGGAACCTGAATGTAAAAGAAAAACAACTCGGCATCAATAGGTGATTTTGTTTTGTG
The DNA here is from genome assembly GCF_964204655.1 of Triturus cristatus. NCBI lineage: Eukaryota > Metazoa > Chordata > Amphibia > Caudata > Salamandridae > Triturus > Triturus cristatus. The sequence continues at coordinate 140,649,195 of NC_140594.1, forward strand.
TTTTATTTCTTTGGGAACAGCAAACTGAAGAATGAGGGGTGATGTGGCTTTAATATGCACATGGCTCACTGCTCCGTGTTAATGATAGAAACGTTAACTTGAGTGATTTTTAACGACTGCTGCCCCAGCTCTGGACCCCCAAAGGCTGCTAACATATGTACTACTTGCAGCCCGGACTTTTACAGTGGATATGATGGTCTGGGTGTGATGGTCTGGGTGTGGGGGGAGTTGTGGGGGAAGAGTAATTGCCAGCTTGGAAGTCAAAGGGACACTGTTCTCTCTTGTTGCTTCTGACCGAGGGATAGTGGTCTCTCTCTGGTCCCATGAGGAGCCCCACTGTGCTTGGCGCCCTGAGCGGCGCCCAGCTCACCCGCACCCTAGGGCTGCTCCTGCTCAGAGACACTATGTTTACAGCTCTATGCAGACCTCAGAGGTGTATGTTTGGAGCATTTTGCCATGTTTGAGTATTTGATATCCATGCCAGCAAAGAAGGGTCTTTGGCTGGAATAGGTTCCATCATTTCGACTCCTTTTAACAGACTGAAGACTTTTCCCACAGAAAACGTGCCTAGAGCTCACAGTTCAGGAAATGAGATGCGTTTATGAGCATGTAACTTAACTTACATTTGTAATCCACGCCATTGATTATGTTGGGTGCGTTTTAATGCCATGGTTTGATCTGTAGGGCATGCTTTGCCAAGTTGATAGTCTCAGAGTCCCTTCTTGATTTTTGTATGGAAGCATGTTTGAATGGAATGTTGAAATGAAAGGAGATTAGGACTTAAAATAAACATTTTCTGCCCATGCCTGTCTATCCACAGGCCTGATATGGTTGGTTGATTAGCGATGGATTAATTCTGGACCAAACCTGGATAGAGGAGAATCCCAGTTGAACAAGTAAAGCTGTCTTTGAATTCTGAGAATTTGAAATATGGAAAGCTCACTCGAATATGTGAGTATTGTTCAACATGAGCGAGACCGTCCCCTCAGAGAATCCCACTGACAACCTTTGTAAATAAAGTGCAATTTTATCTCAAGAAGCAAGGTTCTATCACTGCATTAATTTTTATGTACCGCATTCTGTGACAGTCGCGGCAACACGGAGTAGTTTGTGGAAAAAAACCATGTCCATTGACACAGAGGATATGTCCCAATATGGCCACCATACACCAGGGTGAGCAGAACCCGGCATGAAGCGCTAAAAAGTGAAGCGATAACAGAGAAGACGAGCGGTGCAGCAATGCACACAAAAGGTAGAGGCTCACTTCTCATGCAGAGGATTGTGTTGGGAGACAGGCATCCCACAAAGCATATCCATTGGCACCGAGGGTATGTCCCAATAGGGCCACCATACACCAGGGTGAGCAGAACCCTGCTTCAAGAGCTAAGAAGTGAACCCACACCAGAGAAGACACACGGTGCTGCAATGCACACTCATACAGAGGGCTGTGTCAGGAGACGGGCAACCCACAGAATATGTCCTGTTACCTGCCAGTGCTGTGTAGCTCCACCAGCACATAGTGTTCTGGGCCTGGGGCGGCTTCGGATCATGCCTTCCTCAGTGGTACCTCAAGCCTCCTTCATTGGTCCAGTCTCCAGGCTGGTGTAGACCTGCGTCGGATTAAAGGATGTCCGTCTGCTCCTAGGTGTTTGTGGGTTCATGCACATCTCACGTGCGACAGGAGCCGTAAAACATCTTCCGGACCCCCATCTCTGTTTCGCTGCTAGTATTTGACTCATACTAGAGGTGTGTGCACGCAGTTTCAATAGGCCTACCTACCAGGGGGCACTTACCTTCTGCTGAGCCAGGCTTGCTCGTCGCATGAATGATGTTTGCCTGCAGCGGGTTGTGTACTCTTTGAAACTGTCGCCGTGCTCTGGTTGTTCCCTGGTGTTGGCGCTTGTACTGGTTTAAAGGCCTCTGATTCTTGGAATCTATATAGCGCCTCTTTGGTTTCTAAAGCTTGCGTTGCTGCCTGCGGCTGGTATCTGAATTCTCGTCAGAATCTCTAAGGTGGCACATTAGTTTTGAGTCAAGATTCTGAGCTGTTTGTGTAGTGTTTTTGTCTCTTTACTGTAAAGTTGGATGTATGTCCTACACCCTTTTGTAAATGTGACTTTTATGGGCATCGTGGTTAGTTAAAATACATGTAAAACTTAAAATGTGGGAACCTCAGCTCTCATATAGAAACGGAGACCAGATACCTTACAAGATGGGCTGCACTTCTTGTGGTCGCATACTGGAGTCAGGTGCCCATTGGTTACGGAGTATAGATCTAGAAGTAGTGCCGGAAGTAGATAATGAATGCACGGGGACCGTTAAATTAGGGCAGACTGAGGAAAGCCAGAAACGTCATAATGATCTCGCCCATGACAGTCTGCCAGTACATACTTTTATTTATGCATTTAAAAAAACACTTTTATATAAAAGTCTGACTTCGAAGAAACAGGACACGTTTTAATATAGGTTTGTGGGTTAAGGCAATTGCAGTGCACATCTCTGTGAATCCTGTAGGCCACAGGATGTAATACTGGTAGGGTAGTTCATGTGGTTAATGCACCTGCTATAGAGACCTCGGTTTAATCTTTGGTCATCGGCGATGTGTAATGGCTTAAAAGATGAATCTGCCTGCTGAAGAGCGCTGCATGTAACCTTCCCGTCACAGGTGTGTATTCTATGTAAGATAGCACAGCGAGCCAACACCTTACTGCAGAGATGCTTTTTTTAATGCATAGGCCCCCAGTTGCCATCCTACTTAAATAGCTCAGTGGGTATGTGCCTATTGCAAACACCTGCACGTAGCCTCCATAAAATGTACCCGATTCCCCTCCGATTCTAACCTTTCCTTTCTTCTGAGGCTGATGAAGTGTTTCACTGAGTTGGGTACCACAGCACACGGATATACTCTGCTTCGTATTGTGTCGCCGTTCGGCTGCTGAGTCTGGTTGAAAGGTATCCAGCTTTCCAATTACGGCTTGTTCTTGAAGTGAGGCATTTGGAGTCCCCTGCAGGTTGGCAGAAGAGTTCCCACCCCTCCCTCCCTGCAGGATGCTGCAGGGTTCTGCATGTGCTCTTGTGTTTGCACTCTGCACTCACACCCAGCCAGGATGACTTGCAGGCCTCCAGTCTTCCCACTCTGTGCCAGCCGTGCCTCAAGGCTAGAAGAGACCAAACGACCTTTAGGGCAGTGTGGAGTTTCTCTGCCACAGGAGTATACGGTGTGATGCTCTAGGTAAACCTTTTGGTACTAAGGCTGCAGCTAGAGGTAGAGTGTGGGTTCCACGGAAGTCGACTGACGTGGCCATGTATGCACCGAGCTTGTGTCCAGGAGGAAGACTTTGTGCGGCCGATGGGACATAGCAAGTGGTCTAAGGTTCAGGAATAGAGCTCTCTTCATGGGATGATTGTGGTCCAGTAACATGACCTCTCCCCAGGTACTTTTCCTTAAAACAAAATTATTGGGATTCCCTGTACAACCGGTGATGCTCCCATGACATGTCAGATGGCTTACTAGCTCTGAAATATACAAATGCAAAAAGAACTATTGATGGACAGAATGCAGAACAATGTCATACATTCACCCCAGTACAGAGATCTGGGCCTAAATCCATCGTCTTTTTGCTCACCATGCCATTCCAATTTGGACCCAGCCATATGCAAATCAGTCTTGAACCTGTGCCCTATGGGAACAGTCCACCCGAACTGCCAGGCCAGGTCCTCCCTGGACTGGAAACAAGCATCCTAGGACCGGTTTCGGGGTTTCACCCCTCTTCAGCCAGGATAGCTTGATTCCAGTGGCATGGAGAGTCACGTCTGAGCATACCCATCCCACTGGGGGGTGACAAATGCAAAAAGAACTATTGATGGACAGAATGCAGAACAATGTCATACATTCACCCCAGTACAGAGATCTGGGCCTAAATTCATAGTTTTTTTGCTTACCATGCCATTCCAATCTGAAATGTACAAAGGCCCTTGGTGACACATAAGAGGTACGCACCCTCTGCACGCCAGGGCTTTAGCCGGTCAATGTCGAGAGCATCCTTCCCCTCCATATCTTTCTGTATCCCAGTGCAGTCTATTCAAGAAGCCTGCACATCTGCACCCAGCTCTCTGTGTCTGTGCTGTTCTGTCTCTTAATGTGCCTGTCTGTACCCAGCTGTGATTGTGCCTGCCTGGCTGAATGTGCTTTTGTCCTTCTATGTGTGTGGTATTGTTTCCCATTAATATTACTATTGATTTTTATTAAAAAGGAGTTTACAGTGACAGTGTGAACATTATATACACTGTGTAAACAGCTACAACGTTAAAATGGAAGTAAAGCAATTTTTCACTGAAAGTAAAAGCAAATTGGATAGGGTGGTTAGTTTGTATTTAACTGCCTACGTGTATTGCTGTTTTCTTCTGTGTCGTATGTATGCATGTCTCTAGCTGGGAATATAATTCCACAAAGGCCATATAGTTCGTCTCTCCTCTAGTGCCACTTTACTGCCTTTATTTATTTTCTCCTCTTAACTGTGCACCTTCTTCAGGCTGTAATACACCTGCAGCTATGACAAGTAAACTCCCATAAGACCTGCTCATTCTTTCATGTTTGTTCACGCGACATCATAAATATGAGCCGCCTTTTTCCCAGCAAAGGCCAGTTCTAGGTAAAGGAACCACATGACTGTCGTATTAAGATATCTGCGCACAAAATCACGGTTTTCACCACAGTGTATTTTTTACTGGTATTGCGATCTGCGAATGCGCCCTAGCTGAAAATGAGGAAACAGCATTTAGTCCAGAGTTGATTGGAGTTAGATATTTCGGTGATTTTAATATTTCCCCCAGAGTTGCAGGTCCTGTAATACCCTTCACTAGTACATCTGTGTGGCTCTCCATGCTTCTATGCTGCAGGCCCACCTTCCTGCACTTCCTGGAGCTCTCGGAGTGGAACTGGTGTCAGTCCTTATGCCTACGACAGTACAGGCTCTGGTATCATTCCTGATGTGGAGTTAATGTGTTTCTACCCTGCCTCCTAGAATTTGATGGTCTTCCCATCTAATGTGTTTCGCAGCCTTGACTGCATGTTTGCCGTATGCTTTTTCGCTGTCAGATGCAAGGAAGTGTGCCTTATCGCCGTGCGAATATCATCCCCATCATCAGTCCGCCATCATTGGCCCAGTCATATGTTTGAACTTTTTGCTGAAACATCATCAACAATAAGGATTTAACAAAGTTGTAGCATCTATCTGAGAACCCATCAGAGGTTAGATAGACCATTTTAATGCGTCTGATGAAAGAATAAATCTAGCGGTTCATTCATGCACCTGTTACTACTCATCTACATCCGTCCTGGAGGTAGTTTTTTCCGCTGCAGTCTACTCAATCATCTTTTGCTACCCCACTCCATCCAACCTGTGGGTTGCTCTTTTTTAATGGTACCATCTGGTTCTATTCGTGGCTTTTCTGACAAAGGCGCATGGGTTGCCGAAACGCGCGTAGACTCGATGCTATGAAGAATCAGCAATGATCTAAGCCACTAATGTTTTGAGAAAAAATACATGAACTGTTTTGTAAATAAGCACAATAATCATTTGACTTACTCATTGTGACACTTTTTGACGGAAACAATGGTAGTGGTACCAGCACATCTTTGAAGGTCAGGGTTGCCAGTCTTCCCTTACCTTGACGACTGGCTGTTGAATTTGGGCTCGCCCCAGGCAGTCGTCTACCACCTCCAAACTACTGCACACCTCTGAAGTTCTTTGGGGTTCACTAGCAAAATCCTAAAGTTGCATCTGCATCCTTCTCAGATGTTCCCATTCATCGAAGCCATTCTGAACATGGTCCTGTTTCCTGCCTTTCCCTTGCGAAAGCGTCCAGGCCTCTCAGGCTATGTCCCTGATTTTTTCAGCCTCGGCCCTGGATTTCAGTGAAATCTACTCTGAGGCTGCTGGGACTGATCCTGCTGTCGAACATGCAAGGTGGCATATGCAGGCTCTTCAATGGAGTATAAAGCCTTAGTGGGTCCAACATCAAATTACAGAGACTCCAAAATATATGTAGTAGCGGATACTGGATCGCAACTAGTTAAGCAACCGACCCCTCTCCCTTCCCCACCCAGGTGACCAATGCATCGCTTCTAGTTTTGGGTGGCCATTTAGGAGAGGTTGAGATGGCAGAATCTCGGCTCCACATCAACCTTCTGGAGCTGAGGGCCATCCGCTTTGTGTTGCAAGCCTTCCTTCCATCCATCGAAAGGAGGCTGGTGCTCATGGACAGCACATCGCCATGGTGCCATAACAAACATGGCAGGGTGGGGTCATGGATCCCGTGCCAGAAGGCCTTGCGCCTATGCAAATGGCCGGACCACCAAGGAATTTTCCTGGGGGTGATACCTGGAAGGATCATTGATTGCCAGAGTGGATGAGCTCAGCCATCCCCTCTAGCAGATCTCTAGTGGCAGTTACATCCAGAGGTAGTGCAGGGTCTCTTCTGCGAATAGAAAGACCCGTGGCTCGATCTGCTTGCAACCACAGAGAACTTGCAATGTCAGCTCTTTGCGCGTTGAAGTTTCCGAGGTGTCTCTTCTTCAGAGAGGTGTTACACCTCAGGTGGAACTTAGGACTCTTGTATGCCTTTCTGCCAATACCAGTCCTGCTCCGAGTTCTCAAGAAGATCAGTCCTAGCCCAAGTGATCCTGGTTGCCCCAATTTGGGCACAGAGAGTATGGTATCCAGAACTCCTGGGCTTGTGCATTTGTCGTTTGATCGGGCTGCCCCTTCAGAAGGACCTGTCTGTCGCAGCCGCTAGGCGGGGTTCTGCAACCGGGCCTTTTGTAATCTCCAAATTCAGGCATGGAGATTTAGTGGCAACAGCTGAACACCTTTGACCTTCCTCTCGATGTGGTACAGTAAACACACACCTTTCAGCTTTTTTCTGGTTGGCGGGTCAGTCCTCTTTGTTCAAGTCTCCTAGTATGAGAATTTTTAAAGGGTTACAACATTTGTTTCCTCCCTGTCCCTTTGTTATGCTACAGTGGAACCTTAACTTGGTCCTCACCTTTCCAATGTGCACTCCATTTGAGCTGCTTCACAGCTGTCCCTTGGGGCTCCTCGCCCTCAAGACCATATCCCTCATCATAATATCAGTGCAGCGTGTAAGGGAGCTTCAAGCATTCTTCCAACCTGCTGTACACCACCTTCTTCCCAGACAAACTGGTTCTGCAGACTCTCGTGTCCTTTCTGCCAAAATTTGTGGCGCCATTCCAGATCAGTCAAAGCATCACTCTGCCAGAGTTCAATCCTCCCCCTCACCACTCTAAGAAGGAGGAGAGTTTCCATCTCTTTCACCCCAAGAGAGCTCGGAGTCTCTAAATAGATTGCATCAAAGAATACTGGGTGGACGAACAGCTCTTTGTGGGCTTTGCTGGTTCAAAAAAAGAGGCAAGGCTGTGCAGAAGAGAACCATCTCCTGCTGGATCGTGCTCAGCATTAAGATCTGCTACACATTCGTTATAAAGCAGCCTCAGAAAGTACTGCGTGCTCCTTGTACCAGGGCCAAAGCTGCTACTACTCGTTAGCATGCGGAGCCCCTGTCCTAGACTTTAGTCAAGCAGCTATATGGGCATCCCAACATATGTTCACAAAGTACTCTTGTCTAGATCGTCAGTTCGCCCGAGAAGGGCGGTTTGCCTGCTCGGTTCTACAGGACTTTCTGGTTTGAGTCTATTCACAGCCCAACTCCAATTAGGTACTGCTTTGGTATCTATTCAAAAGTTGAGATAGATGCAGCTAGAAGTCTCGATCAAAATACCAAGTTCCTTGCCCTTGGTACTGCTCTTTCTGGTAGAGACTCTAACCGCAGATTCCTCACGACCCTCCCATGCTCCCTGCTGTGTGATTGAACTCTATCCACTAATAAGATCCCAAGTCTAGGAATCTGCTCAGTGGTCATGCTAATTTGCTTTTGAGGCTCTGCATCTCGGAGCACGGACAGGCTTGAAAGCAACTGACGAGTGGCGCCTATATAGGCCCTGCACATCATTTCTGGCGCAGAATGGCGTCTGCGCAGAGCTGCACCGTAGCACCTATTGGCACTCGGAGCAGAGGTACTGTTGAAGAATTTCCGGATCCAGTCTGACATCTGGGGAACATTCAAAAGGTGGGGAATCTGCAGCAAGATAGTCTCTACCAGAAAAAGCATCACTTAAGTAAGTAACTTGTTAATGTGACCCCATGGCAACTATCATGCATCAAATGAGGACCGTTTGTGACACTCAACACATAACACTGATTGAGAAGCATTTGTACCCCTACCAGCCTCAAAAACCACCCTGTTGAAGGGTTCCAATGCACACACTTTATAAAACCACCACCACAACGGGAGGACTCTTTCAAAGGTTTAACAGTACTAACATGATCATGGTTGTCCTTCTTTCCAAGAAAGTTCTTAAAAGGGTGGAAAAAAATGTTGCTTTGATGTTAAATACCCAAACACATGCAAATGAAGTCCTCGCCAAACATAGAGCAATAGTAGTAATAGTACTGCAGTGAAGACAGCTGAATACCATACATGAAATACAGTTTAATAGCAGGCTACCACTGTCTGCCGTTACTATATTTTACCCTTATTTCAATATTCAAAAGTTATGTCTAGTTGTATTAGAGACCTCCGAACATTCCATAGTGCGAGTTAGAGCGATTTCCCACATGCAAGTTATTAATTGCTCCTAAATATATTTGCAGGGGCTGTGTACTATTAAAATTTGGTCCTAGTGTGCCTGTTCGTTGAAACATAGTTGGACAATAGGTATACCGTAACTACATCTTGAAATATATTGGGCATAATGGACCTGCTCTACCACATTTTTGGCATGTATCAAGTGGAATCAGAATTGCTGTTCCCAAAAGCTATTTTAAGAGTGGCCTTTTGGAACTACTTCAAAGGACAGGTGACAAATACCCATTGAAACATGCTGTATGGCACATGCGTCATTCATCGCATTTATGATTAGCAGCAATTTAAAATTGGCAGCGTACCTAGGCATCATTCTGGACAACAAGCTAACCATGACAACACAGGTCAACTCTGTTTCCTCCTCCTACTTTGTAAGATATTCAAAAGGCTACCACAAAGCTCAAGATGCACCATAACCCAGGCCCTCGCCTCCAGCCGACTGGACTACGGCAACTCTCTGTACATCGGGATTGCAGGTCACCTCCTCTGTGACTACAGACCATACAGGATGCCATAGCCAGACTCATCTTAAATCTCCCTAGATGAACCCACATCACCCTCTACCTCGGGGAACTACACTGCTTCGCTGTGCAGAAAAGATGCCAGTTCAAGCTCCTGACCCAAGCATAAAAGGCCCTACACAACTGCTAATCCACCTACTTGAACTACTACCTGAACTTTATTAGTCCACCAGTGTTTTCTCTAACCCTCACCCTGCATCCGATATAGCAGATGCAGAGGTCTCCTATCTAGCAACAAAGACATGGAACAAGCTACCCTTTCATCTACAGACCTCCCCATCTCTTTCAGAGTTCTGAAAGTCCCTGAAGACCTGGTTAATCACCTGGTCTCTGCCAGCACCTGGATACCCTCACGGGTGACAAGAAGCGCTCTACAAATCTACTGATTGATTGATTTCCTATATTAATAAAAAAAGTAGGGAACAGTAGTGAAATGTTACCAAAAAATGTAAAATTGTGCTACCCAAAAATCTAAAAGGTGGCAACAGCTGCGTTTACATAATTTCCGTAGAGGTGAACACTGCCTAGGCTCACTTGACTTAAGCATTTATGTTCTGTTTCTGGAACTATTCTGTTATGAATTTGAGTACTGATTTTAGCTTTCTATGGACAAACTTAACAATCTGGAAGTCTATGGGGTGCCTGGTGTCAGTGGGTGATCTTTCAAAGAAAAAACTCAAAATGCTCCTTTTTTGGTAGGCATGAGGCTGAAAAAACGTACTGTACAATTATTAACCAAGGTGCCTGAACCCACATGTAAAGTGCGCCTGTAATTATTTTATTTTAAGCGAAGGAAAAATTATCCAAAGATGATAACCTCATATGCGTGCACATGCATGGGGGTTACCTTTATATGATTTTTCTTGTGCATTATGAAAGATCCTTTAAAGATTGCAGCCATAAGTTATATTTTAAGAATTTGTTTTAAAGTGAACGAAAATACATTGATAGATGGCCATCTTTGAATGATTTTTCTTTTATTCTAAGAACATTTTTTATGAGATGGCCATCATTTATGCAAAAGTAGTGCCAATCTTTAATTTTCTTTAAGCAAAACGAAATTCATGTAAAGAGGGTTGTCATGCATGAGCACTCATAACAATGGACCATCTTTACACTTTATTTTTAATTTATTGCTCCACAATTGCAGACTGTCATTTCTGAATAGTAAATTAAAAAATACATTTTCTGCGGGTGCTGCATAATTTGGGGCTAGTGAGCTGATCAGGAGCAGTGTGCAGCTGCTGAGCCCTTGCAAAAATTTAAAATAAAATTTAAATAAAAAATTTAAGTGGGCAGCTTCGAAAGGATTGAGAAAAGTGATGCACTGCCATGGAGCACTAAAAGCAAAAGAAAGAGTCCCTCACTTCAACTGCAGAAAGCTACAATTCATCCAATTAAAAAAAACACGGTGAAACTGAAATGCCCACTGGATGGAACAAATGAAAGAATTAGGAGGAAACAAATTAAGTTGAACAGACAAGCAAGCCATTAAGTCACAAACCGTCAGTGGACACAAAGCCCAATCGAAGTCTATATTGGATACCAGAGATCTGTTTGCTAAAAATAGGTACATACATTTGTTTACATTGACAACAATTAAACTATATTGCTATCTATGGAGTGTGTTAGTTGCTTGTCCTGCGGTTATGGGACTTAGCCGAAGGAAAGTGCACATAACAAGAAGAACATGAAATTCAGGGAATCAAAGGTAGTTTGTACCATTATTCTAAGCATTGTGGTTCACTGAGCCAATATCAAGCCTTCCAAACAGTGTATTAATATTATTTAGCACATTCATTGGAACGTTGAAAGCTAAACAGATAATTTACTCTGAATGCTGTCAGTAACTACCAGTATATGGACTTCTGCTGAAGCTGTCACTACAAGCAACTGACTGGCAAAGGGTATGGAGAGTTGTAAAAACTAGGGATGGGCGGAACTTGTAGAGTGTCACTATGCGGAGTTACATGAAAATGCCTGCGGTCGGAAAATATGCATCTTGCGCTGCACAGTGCTGAAAAATTAACTTTGCACAATTCATTGCACAAAGAGCATGTGGCCATTCGGGTTGATTTTACTGCCGCTTGAGTTGAAAATGTACTTGGCAGGATCTCCTTTAGTCCAGAAGAGTTCTGATTTGTGAGTGTCAGTAGTCCAATACTTATATCCATTTCTACCTTTGAAGTAGGCAGACTTCAAAAGAAAGTCTTTGTAGTGCATACAACCCTACCTTTCTCTGACCTGGCTCCAGACACACTACAGCGGTGGAGACAGCTTTGTGTGAGGACAGACACAGCCCTATTCAGGTGTCAGTGACAATTCCTCCCACCACATTAGCTCAGGAAGGCCCATCAGCCTTGTGATGGCCCATTATGATATGCAAGGCACACCTCAGCTCCCTTTGTATGACCATCCTGCAGGGTTCTCTAAAATCGGTCCTGGATGGCTGGATCCATGCTGGATTTTTAAGATAACTACATTTATCTAAACGTGGATATGCTAAAAATCTGCCAATGGATCCGGCTCTCCAGGACCAACTTTGGAGAAACCCAGATCTAGAGCGAATGCACAAGAACCCAACTGTCATCATAACCCAGATGTGGATTCTACAGGTAGGCAAAAGCACAGACTGGTTAAGCAAGAAAACGCCCACTTTCTAAAAGTAGCATTTCAAACATCCAATTTCAAAACCAACTGCACCAAAAGATGTATATTTAAATTGTGAGCTCAGAGACCCCAAACTTCAAATCTCTATCGGCTCCCAATGCGAAATTACACTTAAAATATATTTAAAGGCAATCCCCATATTACCCTATGGAAAAGATAGTCCTTGCAATAGTGAAAATGAAATTATCAGTATTTCACTCTTAGGACATGTAAAACACACCACTTTATATCCTAACTTTTAAATACAATGCATCCTACTCATGGTGCTGCCTTGGGCCTACCTTAGGGGTGTCTTACATGTACCAAAACTGAAGGTTTGGGCCTGGCAAGTGGGTGCTTTTGCCAGGTCGAAATGGCAGTTTAAAACTGCACACACAAACACTGCAGTGGCAGGTCTGAGACAGGTTTTTCAGGACTACTCATGTGGGTGGCACAATCAGTGCTGCCGGCCCACTAGTAGCATTTGATTTACAGGCCCTGTGCACACCTGGCGCACTTTACTAGGAACTTACTAGTAAATCAAATATGCCCATCATCGATAAACCAATCACCAATACGATTGATAAAGGGGACATTGCACTTTAGCACTGGTCAGCAAGGATAAATACCCAGAGTCCTAAAACCAGCAAAAATTAATTGCAGCACACAGTCAAAAACAGGAGGTCATACGCAACAACACAGGGGAAATCATGCCAAAAGATGCCAGGTCTAACAACTTGTAACAATCAAAAGGTTCAGTGATCCTGCCATGTTTGAGCCCGTGACATGCTTTTACATACCCATCTTTGCATCATGCAGTCAGCCCAGTAACATCCATTCCCTGAAAACGTACCATCAGGTTTACTCCAAAAGGGAGATATTGTCCTGTTTGATAGTGCCATTACTGCCAACCTGAACTTTGAATATTTTGTGGTTAGCACACTTTCCTTTTTCACCCACACTATATTTAGCTTGTAAACTGGTACTTTTTCCCTCCCTCTCAGCCCTGCATATCTTCCCCTTAGTGCACTGTAATGCTGCCTTTCTGGAAAGCACCACAATTCATAGTGCCAACTCAACAGCCAATAGACTTGTAACTAGATTCCTGTCTCACATGGTAGGGCTGTCTACCAAATGTCTGCTTTATTTCCTGTTGTCTCCAAGGACATTGTTCTGCTGCCACAGGAAATTCCCTGAGTGTCTCTGGCTGCCTCACTGTGGCATGAAGAATGGATGTGGTGTGATTTTCCCTTGGGTGCATGGTATTGGCAGTAGTAGAATTCTTGGGTTGTGGGGGCTCGCTGTGTGGGTGTGGTTCTGTGGAACTAGAACTGTAGGTCTTCATGGGGTGGAAGAATGTAAGCCTGGGCAAACCAAGTGTCCCATGGCCAGAGATCCATTGGTGTTATTAGTTGCTGAAGCATTGTCAAATGCCACACTGTCTCCTCCTGTTGATGCTTTCTACCTTAGGGTAGTGATGGTTTCTAAGCAGACACAGAATCGGATTGCTAGCATTTACAGTCTCTACAGTGTTTGACAACAAAATCTGGCCCTGTCTGGATGGTGTCTGAGGCTTCAACTGCCAGGGAAACCTTAGGTGTGGATCTTCGGTGTTCTGGTGCTTATGATGAGGTCCTTTGTTTATATATAAATTATTTTGTACTTCCACCTAGACAGGATGTAATTTGCCTGCCTTCTTTGTGAACCTTAGTTCTCCAGGAGAAACGTCTCTACTATTTAGTTCTGGGTTGAGTGATAGAATTGTATTTTCTGTAATGCCACAGTTCAGAGAGGTTGAGAATCTAATGAGCTTTTTTGGGCGGCGACTTGATGGGGGCTTAAGCCACTGTTTCACTTGTTTAATAGTTTTGACATCCTACTATATGGTGAAACTGTGGTGGTCTTCTAGGTTGAGTAGTCTGGAGTTCCAGTATCTATCGGGCAAGAACCACATGCACCTCCTCTGACACACTGTTGAACCATATAATTTGTGCCACGCTCAATTTTGTTAAATGCATGGGTGGCGCATTCTGAATCTCGGATGTGGTTTTGAGCCATTGTAACCTGTAGGTTTTGTTTTTGATTTTATCAAACTCTGTGATGAGGAAGAGAGACAAGGTGATAAAGCTTAAAATTAGCACGGGTAATCCTCATTATGGCTCGTGTCCTCTTTCTCATCACAGTAACTCCGCCCCACCCTCCCTCCAAGGGTTGGTGGCAACCGTAAAGATTTCTTGAGTGCAAACAGGAAGCAAAGAGGGTTGGGTCGCATAATATACGCTCCACAGGATGAGGTAAGAAAGAATGGATAAGTATTTTGAGAGGTTCTCAGGAGGAAACTAAATTGTTTATTTAAAGTGAGACTCAGACCCACTAAACAGGTGTCAGAGAGCCATTGTAAACATCCCAAAGATGCTAGCTACAGATGTTTGTGTTCAACAGGGACGTCACTTTCTGGAATCCGGTTGGCTGGCTCCATCTTTCATTCTTCTTTTGCAACTAAAATAAATGGTTGAGTCAGGAACTGATAACTCCTCTCACACTGTTACAAAGTTGCCCAGGTTCTTGGGATTCTTAAAAGTAAAGAGCTCCAATCATGGAGATGTTGAACAAACCATACCAAGCAGAAGGAGCACTAAAAATCTAAGTATTAACAATCAAATATTTGAAGTCCATGAATAATCCAGTTCCAATGCCGGCTTCTTTTTTTCTCAATGACTGAGTTCAGTCCTTTATTAATATATTTCTTTTCATTCAGAAGATTTCTTCACATGGACATATACAATGAATCATAAAAAGCACAATGTATACTCCCCAGCCTACGCGTTTCGTCCCCCACGGGACATCATCAGGGCTGTGAGGCAAAAAAAAAAATACAATAAACATTTTTTGTCTTACTCTATACATATAGCCAATGTTACCAATCTGTTTTTAACAACATTAATAGAAACCATGCCAATATTTACAATCAAGAAGAATGCCTATATACCATTTTGAATAAAACAAGTTTAGACAATATACGAATCCCCATCCTGCCTGTTTGACAATCTGATATTCAGATCACTATTTCAAAATGTTGGGACCCTCTTGTCACATTTAAATGATTCCTTTTTCCAGAAATTCTCACAATCTCCAAAACCAAAACCCGAACCCTTAATAAACTGTGACTTCTCTAGTTCATTTCTTTGTCCATTATACAATTGTAATGATTTAGAGTCGGAATACCACAGTTAGTCATATTTTGCATAGATTATCACACTCAAGAATGCTATTTTATATAGTGTAACTCACCCCGAATATTGCTGGAAAATGTCCTAATCTTCCTCTATAAGTAATCCTGTTTTTCTTATTTAATCCAACCAAGTATCTATATCTGTAAGAAACCACAATAATAGGGGGAAATTACCCAAATACCCTATGTAATACCTTTCCTTTTAATAGCCTAATTACGAGAACATCCTCTCACCTTTCTATTGTAATTCAAAAATTGTCACTGAAAAGTATTTGTCAACAAGCCTTCTAGTGTGTTCAGGTTCCCAATAATCAATCCTGCATATGTAGAGATCCCTGATAAGTGCAAGGAAACAGACCATTAGGTCCTCCTCCATCTACTATACTGCACTATTATTGATCAATTCACCATAATTCACTCACCTCTATATAGAGTTTGATATTATATGCACTAAAATGTGCTCTCAAAAAAGTATCCAAGTTTCCCAGTGACGCTTTATATTTCACACACCATACCATCTATATGAAAAGAAATAAAAAATAACGAAAATCCCTGTTTTTATCTTTCATACTTTAAACAAAAAAACGTTATAGCCCATTCTCCACTAAGAGCCACCCACGTCTCACCTATTCGTTGCTGAAATCGCCGTTCTGAACACCCTCCGTGGACAACCTGGCTCGATAAGTCCCGCTGTCTAAATGCGTTACCACACTCTCCATTTTTAAACTCGCTGCCATCCAATCATGAGTCCGTATTGCTCTACCTAGTTGAATACTGCTCCCCCGCCCTTGCTCTCATTACGGTCCGCTCGACCGAAATTATTCATGTTAAACTACCAGAAATAAAACCAAACTATATCCTGGCGTCCTTCAACCAATCACTGGCTTTCCTGAAAAGCGTATCGCTCCGTAATCATTGTGGCTAGCTGTTACCGGAAGTCTGTGGAAATATATTCTGTTACTACTCTTGTCCAATCATCTTCTCTTCTCCAATCACCCGTCGCCTGCTTCCTCTCTGGTCCGCACTCTGTTTAAAGAATATACTGATGACACCTCATAAGGGGGAGGCCTGTGTCCTAAAAATTATATTTCCTTCCCAAATGGTATAATGTACAAAAACCTCCATTTGACGGAAATTGTTTAATGTACGAAAACCTCTATTGGCCGAACACTCAATATGCGAGCGCACTATCTCATCACTAACCAACCCGTACACGCGTACAACTCATGACGGGAGGCCCGTTTCCTCAGCGTTGTGTTACCTGCCTCAAATTGTTGGATGTACCAAAAAACTTCTATTTAGACGGTAACTCAATACGCAAGTACACTATCTCCTCACAAACCGACCTTAACAAGCCCGTCTCGTTATCGTTGTGTTCATTCTCCAATTGTTAAATATACAAAATACCTCTCTTTAGGCCGTACTAACCGACCTGTACAAGCGTTTCTTTATACATGTATTTTCCCAACACTGTGTAGAAAATCAAAACGGCATTCAAGCCTGCCACCCTCAAATACCTCATTACAATCCCTCGGTATCGGGACCCGACTCCCTGCGATGTACTTAGCCAATATTCAAATCAGTTTAACTACCGACAAAGTTCATAGCCATTGTAGGTAATATTGCACTGTGCATCATATTCCGACACCCAAGTCAATTTCATTACCACCTGTTCATATCCTTTACCTTCATTACTGTCAATATTATCTCTCCTGGTAGTCAAGAAAGGTATATTCAGAACTATCCAAATATACACCTCAATTCTCGAATGAATCCCCGGTGCCGCATTTTTTCAAACAATTGAATTATCATTACCAATAATAACAATACCCCTCTTTACTATTTCTAAAAAGAGTCCCAGGTGCCACATTAAATTAAAGAATCAAATATCACGCAACCCATCCAATTTTTGGCGTTTATACATTACTACTGAGATCCAACATATTCCAAAAACGCACGTTTTATATTTTTTTACCGCTCCTCCAATACGCCCCCCGTTTCCTTACTTTCGTGGACCCACCATGACCTCAGTGGCATATTGCCCACCCAAGTTCTTTATTCCAGAAAGTAGTGTAATTCAGTATCGCTATTAAGTCCCATTGTGACTGCTCTACAACGACTTATCCATCTTGCTTCCTGTTTTCTAATCATCAACTTCCTGTCACCTCCTCTACTCTTTGGGACAATTTTCTGTATGCCATGAAACTTGAACTCCTTCAAAGCACTGTGTTTCTCCATTATATGCTGATAAATTGGTGATTTAAGATCTTGGTTCGTTATTGCCCGTTTATGCTCCTGAATTCTAATTTTCAAATTTCTTTTAGTGCTACCAATATAAATTTTACTGCATGCACATTGAATTACATAAATGACACCAGTGCTCTTGCAATTAATAAATTCATTGATTTGGTAGCATTTGTCTGTATTATATTGGAACTCCTTGATCTTATTTATGCCCAAATTGCAAATACTGCAAGTCCCACACACAAAAAAACCTTTCGGTGGCTGAGGTAACCAATTCAAATTAGTTCTTACTGTGGGCTCTATATAGTTCCTCATTATCATCCTGCCTATCATCGGACTTCTTTAAATTATTCCTGGTTTGTCACCAATCACATTAACTAAACCCGGAACTCCTTTCAGCAAATGCCAATTTTTCCTTAAGCATCTGAAAATCCTATCCTTTTGCGTACTAAATGTAGTAACAAAGGCCAATCGTTGGCGAGACTGCGACCTATCCTTCTGCACCAATGTAGTTTCTCTCTTAATGGACATGATTTTAGATTTGGCTTTGTCCAGATTTTTTCTAGCATAGCCTCTGTTTAATAATCTGTAATTCAATTTATCCAATTCTTCTGTAAACCCAGAATCTGTACTGCAGTTCCTGAGTATTCTTACCATTTCTCCAAATGGTATTCCATTGATTACAGATGTCGGATGTGCACTCTCCGCTCTTAATATTGAGTTAGTAGCTGTACTCTTCCTGGATAACCTACTCTTAATCGATTCCTCCTCCACAAACAATTCTACATCCAAGAACTCTATTCTTTCACAATCATGGTTCATTGTAAAGGAACAAACATCGGGAACAGATATTCAGCATTAAAAAAAACTGTATTGAGTGCAAAACGAATTAAACCGGAGAGGAGCTAACCCCAGTAAAAAGTAATGCAAAGCTACCGTCATTTTAAAGTGAAACATACTGAACCAGGCAGACAAAATTGAATGTTACTAAAACTCGGGACTACCCACTAAGGTCTGGTAAAATCTCCCAATTGAAATGCATTGAGCTTTCAAGTGGGACATTACAAAATCCTGTTTTGTTGGTAAAGTAATATAAACAACCACCTTATATGGACACGAGTCAGTGTGGGGAAGTTTAATTCTAGTTGTAGAAACACTTGTGCCTTGATTGGTATGGTTGCATCCTGGAAGAGGCTGCCTCGTGTCATCATTTTGTGTACTAAAGGTAAATAAAGGGAGTAAGTCAATCATTAGCTGCTGTGATCTGGATGTAGTTTGAAGATCAGGGCTTTGGATCTTCTTGTGGCCGACTCATCATTTAATGCACCAGTTATAGATAAGTATGTACCAGTAGGTAGGATAACAGCAACAGCAGTTAACTCGGTCGGTATTTCTAAAATGCAAGCGCTTAATAAAAAGTATGCACGCCGAGTAGGGTAATAACATAGATTACTACCTTCCAGACAGTGCTGAAGTTGCCTCATCCAATCAGGAAGTTCGGGAATGGTGAGAATAAATATTGTTGCTTAAACTGCTTTCTAACGTTTCCAGAGTGGAGCAAAAACGTGCACAACCAAGACCCATTGCAGACAGCAACCAGGAGTAGGGTGAAATCGGGGCTAAAAATTGTATTCTGGGCAAATTGCCCTTTCCTATCATCATATATCTATGTCTGGGAATCTTAATTGTCGGGCGTGTTATTAATAATCTATGAAACCAACTGTAAGTAGAGCATTCGCTTTGTAGCGCGCTATATACGTAAATGGTCGGAGTAATGTTAAATACGCGTGTGTAAAGTTTGTGTCTCTTTAAATCCGTCAGACGCTGTTTTAATGGGACGAATTAACTTTAATAAAAAAGATATATATACGTTGTCGTCAGCTGCCTCTTATTCAGAGAGACAGTTCGTGGAAGGATGTTTCTCAGAGCCGGCTGAAGCGAGAGTGGTAGTTTCCCTGATGGTTTTACAAACGTTTTTTTTTCTTCTTCAGTGGGGGAGTGGAAATAGCAGTGCTGCGTGTTTGGCATGCCCCCCAGAGATTAATCACCCGCTCCGCTGCTGCCAAGCCATGGAGGGGGGAGAGAGCCAGCCCCGTGCAGCCGAGGAGCACTGTGGTTTTATTAGCCCATGATTCATCGTCTCTCGCCCGCTCTCTCGCTACACCACGTTATTCCAGTAGATTGCAAAATCATAAGCAGGAATGCTGCGGCGAGTTTACGGCTTAACTATGCAAATCGCCACGAAGGGCTTTTTTTTCTCCGTTCCCTCTAAGGCTGGAGGAGAAATGTGAGGCAGAGCCGAGGTTTAAGCCGCGGGAGAGGAGGTGGAAATACCTAATCCGCGGAGATTTTACCCTTCTTTCGTAATGGAGGCGGAAACCGAGCAGCGGAGGGGGCGATAAGTGAAAGTAAGTGCGTTTACTCGACGTTTTCTGATATATGTTTAAAATAAGAATGTGCGCGTTGACTGTATCTTGTGCCTTACGGTGCCAGCTGCCCGTGGCGTGTTTTATTTTCTGGGCATGGTGACCGGGTATTTGTTATTTCTTGTCGTACCTTCCCCAACCCCTCCATTGCCCTCCCCCGTCAAACTCGTGTTGGGACTCGTGACTACGTTTTCCTCAGAATGGCGGTTGGTGACTCGCGATCCCGCACGTTAGGGGCAGGTGATACGGTCTCCAGCCAAGGAAAGCTGTGTGTTTCTTTTAGAAAGGGGAGGAGGTAAAATTGAAGTATTTTGGAAATGGAAGAAGCGTGTGCTTGGCCGGGGAGACCCAGGCGGCCTCCGCCGAAACTCTCGCGTCGCGCAGCGGTCTCTAATGAGTAAACAGAACGGGGGCGGGGCAAGGGTTCCAGACCATGAGTCGTTTTCACGTCACTGCCCTTGATAGGATAGACACAAAGGAAGGACTGAGATGGGCAGGGTATTTCCCTAAGCGCATGGATGTTACTGGAGGCAGCCATGTTGGAAAGGAAGTGCTAGCATCTCAGTTGAGCAACAGCACTTTCACAAAGTATTGTGTTTATTCAAATGAATGCTAAATGTTTTTATTAGTTCACTTAATAAAAACGTGTGTATGAATCCACAGCTGCTCCTGGCGTCTGGGTTATTGATCGTGACTCTCGAAAGAATATGCTGTTGGCAAGCAATACCATCTTCCTATCGTGATAGTTACAGAAATGTACAAACCTCCGTCGTTTTAAAATACACTGCCAAGTCATTTTAAGGAATTGTGTGAATTTGAACGTCTAATGATTGATCCTTTCAAATGACCTTGTGAGTTAGCCACTTTCTGTTCTGTGTGTAACCTCATGCTCACATTTTAGAATCCATGCATTATAAGTAAGGGAAAGGTGAGGACCATTAAAGTCAGTTATTTATAGTTCTAGAAATTGGCAGAAACTGCGTTCGCTAATGCTATGTAAAACAATATCTTACTAAGAACGGTAGCGTAAGATTCCATGCATTGTCTGCAAATTATTATTATTTAAGTAGGTACTATAGTTGCAATTCATAATTAATTATTTGTAATTAGACTATTTACAATAGCCATTCAGAGCTTCAGTCCTTGAGTAAGCCCAGACTGTGTCCGGGCTTACTGTCTGGACAGCTCACAGTGTTACAAACAAAACAGATGTGAGCAATGAACCGTTCAGATTCTGATAGCATAATGAGCAGCTGCAAAGGCTCAGTTGCTTAGTCCGCAGGCCATACGTTTTTATAGCTTTGGTTCTAGTCAGCGCTTCTTTCTTGAGAGGTGGATAAGTCACACCTTTTAGTAACAGCAATGTTATATGCTATGTCTAGTGTAGTTTTCATTGCTAGTTTTTATCTTCGTGTTTTTAGGCTTTGTGTTCAGTTTGTGAGGATATGAGCTAATGACCCTCCCTCCCATCATTGATGCCAGCTTGTTGCTGATGGTCATTGTTATCAATAGTTTATGTCGGTGGCTCAACTCAAAATAGCTAACTATTGCAGGGAAGGGTGTGCAACATTCCAAACGCTAAATAATAATTAGCAGTAAAAGCTACTCTTTCGTTCTGTGGTTTTCTTGTCAGCTGAAAATGTGATGTTTCAGGGTTTTTGATTTTTGTAGCATCAAAAAACATTTTGGTTCTCCGCTTTCTGATTACGTTCAAGATACTGAAGCAATATAAATAGGCCTAGAGTGCTAATGTGTTCAGACAAGTGCTATTCTCAGAAGTCTGATTATCCGAAAAAGACGTTAGATTAAAAGGGGCTAATCAGTTGTGTGCATTCGATATCTGGCAGTGAACAGTGGCTTTTTGTGTGAAAGTTCTGACTGATTTTGTTTTGCTTACTGAATCTACCTGTGCTGCGACTCGAGATTTATTATTTCCTTTGCCCTTGTATATTTGAGCAATGGTGATAGCAGTGCATTGCAAAGTTAGCAGTATTTGAATGACCTTTTGTAATGTATGATGCAGATGTATTTGATAAGGCTGAATGTAGTTAGAGAATCTTCTCACAAGTGACCCGAATCCCACTGTTACAAACCCAATATGATGATGATGTACACAGCCTAGAGTTTGAATGAACTCTTCCTGGCTGGGAATGTACTAAAATCCAGAAGATCTGTTGATGGAAGAGAATGAGTTTGCGATAGTTAATTTCAGGATGATCGTAGAATGACTGCACTGCATGGTCTGTATGAAAGTGTGAATCCTGGATTTGGATATTCTGGACAGGGGAAAGCATTACAAATGAAGACATTTTTAGGGAGAATATTTGAAGGATTCCGTTTCCAGGGGAGTGTATCGCCTTTTCTGAAAAAGGTGTTACCAGTTTTTGCAGTACATGTTCATTTATGATAGGAAGACACATTTACAACTTTTGCTACAATAGAATTCATAAGGTGATAGGGTCTCCAGCCAAGGAAAGCTGTATGTTTCTTTTAGAAAGGGGAGGAGGTAAAATTGAAGTATTTTGGAAATGGAAGAAGCGTGTGCTTGGCCGGGGAGACCCAGGCGGCCTCCGCCGAAACTCTCGCGTCGCGCAGCGGTCTCTTCTGAGTAAACAGAACGGGGTATATTCTGGACAGGGGAAAGCATTACAAATGAAGACATTTTTAGGGAGAATATTTGAAGGATTCCGTTTCCAGGGGAGTGTATCGCCTTTTCTGAAAAAGGTGTTACCAGTTTTTGCAGTACATGTTCATTTATGATAGGAAGACACATTTACAACTTTTGCTACAATAGAATTCATAAGAGTGGTCACCATCCTCTAGCGCATTACGCTTTTTCCAGGCCTAGACGTTTGTGTGACAGCCTGATGTATTTTTCGGTGTTGTCTTGTTTTGTTCCCATTGAACTAATTGGACTAATACGCCTGAAATCAGTACTATGTAGGAGAAAAGTTCAGGACTGGAGGCTGTTTGTAATGAGTAAGGTGGTCATCATAAATGTTCTCATTATATAATGTGTTTGAACATCTGGTTGGCCAGATACCGCTTGCAGTTTGGAGTTATAAAGTAGATTTTCTTAACTTCAGTAGTATTCGATTTGCTAAAATTCAATTAACTGTGTAAATTAAACTCAAGTGAATAAATTGCTTACTTCTGTGGTCAAGGGAGGTGATATGTACAGCAGTATATTTAAAACACGGTTTGAGAATGTTATTAGTTATTTTTATTAACAAATGCAAATATAGTTCTGAAGTGTGACATGTATGTGCAAGCATAAGTCACATACACAAAGTCAGTGTAGTGGAAATGCTCGAAACAATTTAAATTATTGTTAATTTCTGTGGACACATTCTATCTATTTCCATCCAGTTTGTTCAATTACATTTGGGGATCAGTCTTGTATAAATTTGCCTTGGGCCTTTCTCCCAGAGCACAGTATAGCCTCAACTGCTAGGCTATATCCCCTCTGAACAAGAGCACACACAACTCCAGGTGTGTTTGATCATTAATCTGTCTCCTTGGTGTGGCACAGCTTGTTTCCCTACAGCACAGCAAGCATGTTATGCATGTTTTACACCCTTGGTTTTTATGGCTCCATCTTCTAGTCTACTGCAGTATTTTGGCTCTCACGCTGGGTACATATAGTTCATGGGGCTAGATATTTTTGTAGCTCCTTGATTTATTTGCTCTTTTGAAGGCGTATACTTGATTGTGTTATTTCGTCTTTATCCCAAATGGTAATGCTAAGCATCTCTGTCTTGTATTGCCTTTATAATAGTTGTCTAACAT
Source organism: Triturus cristatus (assembly GCF_964204655.1). Classification (NCBI taxonomy): domain Eukaryota; kingdom Metazoa; phylum Chordata; class Amphibia; order Caudata; family Salamandridae; genus Triturus; species Triturus cristatus. The sequence goes on from NC_140594.1 coordinate 140,672,780, forward strand.
AGGCCCTGGACCACCGGGCTATTACTATGTAAATTAATTTGATTTAGTTACATTGTTTCCCTAGTTATGTAACAAGTATATTCTGAAAGTCTGACATGCACCCGTCCTACCAGCTTCTACATTGGAAACCAATAGTTGAAAGCCTCTGACCCACATCCCCATTACATGTGTCTCTTGCAATGGCTTTGAAACAAGTGATACCATGATATTGTCCACAAGCATCAAGACAACCTAGCTGTCGACCCTTTTGTGTAATCTTCTAGAAGATGTTCTAATAAGTTGTCCATTCGGTTATCCTGTTGTTCTCTGGTTCGATCGACGGAGTTCCGATGCAGGCCACAACAGGTTTGAACAGTGGGTTGCAGACTTTGACAAATGTGTGACTAAAGGTCGGGCCCCCTCCCGGAACTCATAGGGGTTTTCTCTGTAATTACCAGAGAACCAAGCCACTAGAGGAAACCATCCTCTTACACATACCGCACCTTAGCGAGCGCGCCACATAGCTGGTCTTTACACTCCGTTAGACCACCACTTTCACTCACATATGGTCCTGATGAAAACCAGTTCAACCCGCTGCCTGGCTGAAACATGTTGACTGCACAGGATATGGGAGCCCTTAATTACCTCCACTCATATCAGCCGCCTTGTTTTTAAATACTGCCAAGGGCCCACTTAAAATAGTCTTGTAGATATCTGGGACCCTTAGGACAGTTTTTAAACCTACACTTTTTTCACCATCACGGCACACTCGCGAAACAAAACCCGCTCCGCTGTAGTCAGGCGTCGAAGCACACCCAAGGTGCACTCGGTGCCTTAGGTGGGACCCGATAACGAAGCATGCCACCAACTAGGTTGGTGGGTGAGGGTCTTCATAAAAAAAAAATGTTTTTCCTACTCATGAACAAACACTAGGAGCTTCTACCTACTAGCTAGTTCCCATTGATTCTTACTTCATATGGTTTACCATTTATGTCCTGGGCGCAGTCTGATTCCTACGTGCGCAGATATAAATGGCTACGTACAAGTTGAAACTGTTGTAGTACTGCATAGGTCTTGAACACCATCCCGCGGGTACCCTCGAAGTTATGGACTTGAGATTCATAGGGAGTGAGGTGGCGTGTAGCAGCTAAAGCATTTTGTAGGGCCCAGTGATGTAAATATTGGTGTCAGGGATGTGGAACTCTGTCCTGCAATGCTCAAAAGATTTGATGGATTCGCCTTGGGAAAGATCTTACCGTATTCTGCATTCACCCTTGACCCATGCTGGGAAGGAATCTTAGAGTGCAGGAATAAAATTCCGGTTGTGCGTTATGGGGGTATTTGGAGAGGGAAAAGTGGTGAGGTTTCTTTGAAGTGTGAGTCTATCCCACACCTCCAAGATCATTGGCATCAGAGTAGCGATATATGCATTTGGATCCAAGCCAGGTCCCAAAGTGTTCTACACGCCACCGATCTGTCCATGTGCATCTAATGCTTTTCACTTTCTCATCGCCCATTCTGAAATAAAACAAAGGTGGGTGGCACAATAATAAGCTTGGTGGTTGGGTCACGCCAAGCCGTCCCGGTGTTTGGGTAGCATAAGAAGAGCATTAGAGATGCAAGGTCATTTCTCCCTCTAAATGAAGGTGCTCACGTCCTCTTTTAATGCCTTAATATCATCTGCAGGAATAAGAGTGGGCAGGGACTGGAAAAAATATAAAAGTCAGGGATATCCTGTTTTTAGGTCGAGCCTTACGCAGTGCGCAAGCGCTGCTCTAGGAAAAGACTTTTTGGAATCGGTCTGCACTTTTGAAACACTCGTGCTTGTGGCGGCATCCACTTTGCGGGAGCGAGCAGTGGCGCGCAGGGGCCCTCTGTTTCCAATTAGTGTGGCCGCTCTCGCTTGTTTACATTCGCCTGCTCGCGGTCGCTTTCACTTTCTTGACGGCTGTTATTTGTTTCTTCTTATACAATAAATATAATGCAAACCATTTTCCGTTTGCATTAGACAAACTCCTATTGCCTGGCAAGTACTTTTTCCCTCATAAAAAATAACAAAAGACCACAATTAAGCTCCGTGTACATGTATGTTATGGTTCAAACATGGTTCTTCGTGTCTGTGACTGCCCATGGCTAAAATATGGCCGCAAATGTCACCTACAGCGCATGCTTTGATTTAGTGGCACATTTTGTTTGTTAATCCGGTTAGTGTTCTCCATGACGTAGCAAAGCTAGTTATTCACGGTTGTCTGTGGAAACAGCATTGCCATGGTAACAGTGACCCCTCTCCGTTCAGGAGCTCTGTATCATCCTGCCTCACTAAGCCTTCCCCACGTGTCCTGGATTTGAGCCCAGTGCTCGGTAGCGCCTATTATTGGCTTCTTGCGAGATGTACAAATAGACACATTTGTTGGTCTGAGCACAGCTCCCCGGGTCATTCTAAGGCACTCAGAGTTGCCTCAGCCTCTGTTCCTTCCCTGTCTGTGCTGCTCTGCTGATCTTTACACACTGCACCCGTCTCGTGCACAGTCAAGTGACCTGCAGTGTGAAACAGCAGGTGACGTATTCTGCCAACCAGATGCGAACTACCAGGATCTGCAGCTGCATTAGTACTGGGGAGACCAGAAGGTGACCAGCAGGGCCACAAAGCTGTGCATTCATTCTTCAATATTTAGCATCAGGGGGGCAAATATATGTGTGAAGTTGGCACTCACCTGTGCCCTGGTGGCCTCGCATCCCAAGTCAATGAGTGCTTCCTCACAACAGTCACAAACCATGACTGTATAACACATATGATTCACATTCTCACATTTTTGTGTGAGGCTTCCCTACATCAATCACAAACCGTGACAATATAACGCATATGTATCACAGCTTCACTTTTGCGTGTGCTTTCTCACATCAATCACAAACCGTGACCTTCAAACATATGAATCACATCATCACCTTGTGCGTGTGCTTACTCACTTCAATCACAAACTGTGACCATAAAACACATATATGAATCACATCGTCACCTTGTGCATGTGCTTACAATGCAAAGAGGGGGTCCTTGTTATGTGGCCTCGAAAAAAAGATGACATTATTAGGCAAGAACTTGGTAATTATAGCACAAACATACAGGTGCAAAATAAAACAAGCATTGGCATATCCAATAGGTCTCGCTTTTATGACCTTATAAGTATTTAGTTATGCAGCACAATATCCTTAGTGCAACAACATCTACTGTTGCATGGCTAAACACTTATAAGGTCCCAAAGGCTATGCCAATGCTTGTTTTAATAGTATCCTTGAGGAAGGTGTGCTATGACCTTTTGGCTAGAAGATATGTTATTTTTCTGTTTATCTACACAATTGTTCTATTAAATGTCTGGGCACCTGATTTGTTTTATATACAAGTCATGCTTCCTTGAGCTACTCCTCTAGCTTTTGCTGACCTAGTCTCCTCACTCTCGTCCTATACTACGTTGCCTTTCAAGGCATCTCATGAGATTTCATTAGCTGTTTCCACTTTCTGATTTTGTGCCAGATAATCTTCCAGTCAGCTGTATATCTTGTGTATTACATTTTTTAAACACATAGTTAAGCAAACTTCAAAGTTTAGTCTTCTGCTATGAAAAAGTGAATTGTAACTACCCTATACTCGAGCTGATCTTGTGGCAAAAGGATCATCTGTCAGTCCTGGTACAGTATTTGTAACATGAAATATGTCTACTCTTTGCCCTGTGTGTGTCTTACTATTCAGGCATAGTATAGGCTAGTAATTCCCAAATGTTTTGGAACTACGACCCACTTTCTAGAACGACAAGCTTTCGTGACCCATTTACCTTTAATGAACATGAGAGGGGGGCAATTTTTTATAGTGCCTAAAGCATCAGGTGGTAGTGCATTGTCCTTTACAGACAGCACATTTTCCATTGAAATGTCAACTAACCTTGCACAGTCATACAATTTTACTGCTAAAACTATGTAGCACTTAAATGATAAGTGTTGAAATTGTAATTCGGTGAATATTTATCATTCGTGCATCACCAAGTAAAGTGTCTTAATTTGATCCTATTAAAGTCTCTGTTTCCAACAAACTTCAAAATAAAAAAAAAGTGGTTTTGTTTTGCTTTCCTAACTGCTGAATGTATACACAAACGACATCATGACCCACAGTTTGGGAAACATTGGTCTAGGCCCATGTCTGAGAGCTCTCTGATATTTTTGGTACAAGTTGTGTCCAGCCTTATTACTCTTTCACAACATGGTCATGGGATCCTGCCAATTTACTTTCCCCTACTGCAAAAGTTCCTAGCATGTCCTTGGGCCTATAAAGAAATTTACTATGCTGCTGATTGGGCGCACAAACCACTTCACTTGCACCTTTCAAGTCAACATATCTCCCTTTCTTGTTGACTGTGTCATCCCATATGTTTTGGGTGGGTTGAAAAGTATATGTGTGTAGAATTATTTCTGTGCTATAACTGGGTGTCTTTGTCTAACGAATGATTTTCTTTGACTAGTTAAGTATGCAACTTTCCTTCTCTTCCAAAAGCCCTGATTCCAGTTCTTTGCACAGCTGGATGCAGAAGATGAGGCCTATACCATCTGACCACAGTAATTTAGCATTGGGTAGTTATATGTTTTTTTATATTCAGCCCCTTTACTTTTACCCCCACCCGCTTCTTGAAGGACATTACCCCTCACCATTTTCCTATCTGGTGTCTTTCGTCACATTTTTATTGAGAGTTTCAGTTACTGGATGCGTCCCTTGCTTTCTTGCCTCTCCTAATATCTATTCCTTTTGTTTGTTTGCTAACCTTTTTGACGGATTGTTTAGTGATCCTTTTAGGTCTTGCATACCAGACATCGTTAGCTGCCTATTTGCCAAAAGACCTGTTGCCAAGCTTACAGTGGGCTTAGAGATTGGCCTTTTATTACCATTAGTTGACTATCGTTTGATTGTTTTTTATTCATTCTCTTTCTGGGTTTTCCTCCCTTTTTTTGTTTGTCTTTCCTGTGGAGCCTGGCCTCATTAGTTGTGCCCTTCCCCTGCTTACTTTTCAGACACTACTGTTTTTCTTATTGGTCAAGCACTTCATGAGAGTGCATTTGTTTTCCAGCTCTCCCACTTGTGTACATCTCTTCCCTCTACACCCACGCTCTGTGTTGCATTCTTTAGTTTCTGCCCTGTCCCATCCATGTAGTGCTTGCTCTCGTGTTCTTTTCTCCCAGCCATTGCTTTATCGCCAGTGTTCTTTTCCCCCCAGCTTCACATTTTCTTTCTAGCCCATGTGTTTCAATGTTCCACATTCCTCACCAATTTCATTAAGGAAACTTGTGTTATCCAGGTAGAGGTCTGCATATCCTCATCTATGCTATTCTCTTGGAGGCTCATAACATTCCTAATCTCTTCAAATCCTTGTCATTCTTTAGCCTCCTTGATTGATAGACAGATCTACTTTTGAACTTGCTATGGTTTCCTGCCCTGTCTATTTTGGACCTCATCTTGGAAGCCGCACGATGACTTTCCTATCTGTACATGCTGTTGGCGTTAACTGGGTCTTGTGGTATCTCTCCTCTTAGCTGAAGGTCAAGGCTGTTCACAGATCCCAAACCTGGACCATCATCACAGTTCACTCCTGCCTCTGAGCCACACACCTTAGACCATCAAGCAGCAAGAAGTGGCGGAGGGCTCCTTCCTGCAGTAGTCTATTTGCAGCTGAATTGTGGGGCTCTTGGAGGCAGTTGGACACATCCTCTTTACTTTTCAGCAGCAATGGAGGTCACATTTCCTTGCGAACAGCTCAGCCCATGAGTGATGCAACCATTTGAATCTTCCAAGGATCTTCAAAGTAGGAAGCGTGCTTACCTTCCCTAAGCTTTTACCACTTTTCATCCGTGAACAAACGAGATGTACAGAGTGAGCAATTACTCTTCTTCCTTTTACCTTTTGTTTATATTAGTTTCCCTAAGGTTGGCCTTTGAGAATGGGCCTTTTTAGGTCCTACCTAAAGAGAGTTTTAGCTGTTGTCAAATAACCTATTGTGTACAGTGCCCTTACTTACAGTGGGTTTCAGGTCAGCCCGTTGCTTATTTGTTGGCTTCCTTGTCATTCTCATTTGCTTATTCAAGGCTCGAAAAACCTAAAAATGTTACTAGACCTGCAGGTCTAGTAACTTGAATAATGTACTCAACTTAACTCTAATGCCCTTGACCCGTAAACCGTTCTCAATTTGCGTGTTCCTAGGCAAATATTTTGTCTTAAGGGGCAGCCTTTTTCTTCATTATCACTTAAGAGAGCACCTTCAAATATGCAAGTTCATTATTTCTGCTGTACATAAACACTTTTTATTAAGAAAACTAAATGTTTGCTCTGTGTATATTAAGAATCAAGCCCACATATAGGGTACACATGATCCCTGACTTGCCTCTTAGTTCACTAATAGCATTGTCATCTGGGCAGGAGCAGGAATATTTCCCAGTTCATGTTTAAAAACTCACTTTTCATAAATGGATTACTAAAGCCTGTTATGGATGTGCACTGTCATTTACAAATAGCACATTTTTAATTGAAATGACCACAAAACTTTCCCACTAACATGTAGTTTTACTGATAAAACGACATAGTGCATAAACAATGTTTGGAAATTGTGTTTTAGCAAGAATATTTAAAAGTTGCACATTGCCAAGTAAAGTGTTCTGATTTGTTTTAATCCTATAAGAATCTTTTTTTCCCCCACGGATGTACAAAAATGTGTCTTCATAACTCGTGAAATATATTTGAAATGTTGGTGAACAGTTCACTTATTAGATATTTCAGTGTTGTGTTAGAAAAAAAGACTGAAATCTTGAAGCCTTTCATTTCACATGCTTTCCACAGTGCAATTGTCACACAGTTCACCTTACAACATCCTCTAACTTGAGTCACAGCAAGGAAAGTAAATGTTGGAAGACAAACTGACTTTTGACCTGTCTCTGAAAGCAAGCAAATGTGACAAGCTAACAAGATTTAAATGCATATTTATTGCTCATTCACTTTGTGAGCAAGCAGAACACCTGTTGTCAGCTCAAGTATTGTTTCTGTTGGCCTTGTAGGTGATGGACCTGGTTTTAAAGATGATGAGGGCATTAAGTGAGAGACAATTTAATACATTCACTGCTGGAATGATGTGAATTTCTGAAACCCTCAAAATGATGTGCCATGGTGATGGACATCTTTGAAGAGTACCCGCAGGGCGTTGCCGTCATCCAGGTGTGAGAGGACAAGGTCTTGTGCTGGTGTCTGAAGTTGGTTTCTGAGAGATGATTCAATGCTCTCTTGCTTTTTCTGGTAATTGAAAGGGAGTTTTTATTTCAAGGATGAATCCAAGTGATTTTGCCTTGTCTGTCAGCTGTGTGGTAAAGCAGTATATAGGCATACCAGTCTGCCAGGCTTGGTTCTGTGATTGTGTGGAGCTGTTGACAAACATAACAACCTTGTCTTTGCTGGTTTGAGTAGTTGGTTGTCATTTGACTTCAAATTGTCTGTGAGCTTGATACAAGTTTTGAGATCCTGAACTTTTTCTGGGGGGGCAAATTTTAAATTGAAGTTGTATCAAACTCGATTCTAAACCCAGACCCCTTGAATTTAGTATAATACTGTGATGTATTGCATTGGCATTTGTATAGTACCTTACATACTCCTTGCAAGGCTGTAAGCACAACAAACTGAAAATCCCAGTGTGTGTGTGTGAGTATTACAGCTTTACATGTGTAGAGGTACCTACAACCAAGCGACACCTAGCCTACCCTGGAGCCCTTGTGTTGAATTTCAAGATGTATTCATTTGGAATTTGCTATTAGTGATAAGGTGAGGACTAGAAATGCTCCTCATGTCATCTTCGGCCTTGATCCAGAGTTGGTTAAATGGTTTGTTGGAATCGATAATGTATGCTTTTCAGTTGATAAAATAAGGAGCTGCATCCCAATATGCTTAGTCATTAGGTGCGTGTATGTATGCGTGTTCATCAGCTGGCTTTTAAAACGCTTAGTCATTAGTTGGATGTGTGTGTTCATCAGCTGGCTCATGGTATGCTTAGCCATTAGTTGAAAGTTTCGATCGATCCTGCAGGCATTTCCCCTGTCAAAATCCCTGTTCAATTAATCAAGCTTCACAAAGCGGTCCAGACATATTTTGTGTTGGCATTGCTTTTGCTTTAAAATGTCATTCATTGTATACAAAAGCATAGAGCATATGCGAGGCTTTCTTCCAGCTTATTACTGTGGAGACCCCCAAACCACCCACCTTGTTCTCCTTGCTCCTGCATCCCTTTCATCTACACTCACCTCTGTTTTAGAATTATCCATCTCTTCCCCATCACACGCCCAGGCCTCTTCTCATCCTGCTCCCAGTTTCTCTTTTTGCACTCAGATGCACAGCCCATCTCCTCCAAACCACGCTAAACGTACTTAGTTTGCCAATGACGGGTCTCTATAACACCCCAATCTCCTTGCCCACCAAGACAAACCTCTCATCAGACTTCAGGACGTGGGCGCTCTCATGACATGGCAATTCAGGCCCAGTAATTGGCTATGGTACTCTACGTGGAACCATATGGACTCAGAGGTGCAGGTTGTGACATAGATGTACCCTAATGGTTAACCACGTTTGCAAAACATATTTTTGTCACAATATGGGCAATGAGCGGAACTTGGCCTTTGCTGAAAACAGAAGCAGCCTATTCCCGCATGTTGACTTTTTCCAAACAAAGACACACTTTTGTTTTCTAAAAAAGGGTAATTTAAGCTCTGTGAGCCTTTTATGATGCAGCCTTTTAAAGGGTAATTTAAGCTCTGTGAGCCTTTTATGATGCAGCCTTTTCAGTGGTCGTGAATATAACAGTCTGGTATTCAGGAGCAAGACTCTCTCTATAGTTTAAGACTCTTTCTATAGTTTAGGACTCTCTCAATAGCTTGATAGGCATATGTTTAGTAACCCCCTCTCTTGCTAAAACTATAGCCAGTTTCTCCAAGTGAACAATTTTCTATCCCCTTAACTAAGCAAAATTCAACTACAAGAGGTATGTGCAACCCTGGTCTGCAAGTGTCGAAGCTGTGCCGCACTTCCTCAATAGCCAGATGAAATAAATCTATGTTCAATTTGTCAAAATCCAAATCCTTATTACATAGATGGTTTTCTGTAAATATAATGTGGCTCCAGACCTCCATTTGGCACTCTGGATTTGTGTAGTCTCTTCTTGACATAGCTCATCCCTCGAAGATCCACATTGGATGATCTTGAGATCTGATAAATGTGTCTGTTATGGTCTTGCTTTGCAAAAATTATTTCAAAGATATTCTTTTTAATTAACGCCACCTGAGAATTATGACTACTGGGATTTTTTTTGTGTGTGTGTGTGCGCTATGTTAGGCTATTTATACTGGGCTCGCGGTGTCCCAGAATGCGGTAGGGAAGCACTTTATTAGTGGCATGTGTCATCAGTTGTGTTGAATTTTGATGATTGCTGTGTATGGCCAGCTTCAGTTTGACTTGTTCCTGTGATTCCCATGCAACCAACCCTACAGCCAGATGGCCCTCCCTAGAAGACATCATCCTCTTCATCTTTCTAGAACTGTCTAACTTTATTTCATGCCACACACACTGGCGAAGACAGCCTCTGCTTTGCAAAGTGCTCACAGTTCTAGCTATACCTAGTTCTATAGTTCCTATACTTCTAGTTATACCTTTTTTACATCCCTATGCCTTGCTATGTAATGCACCTATGTATGTGAAGCGCTCTGATACCCCCGGGTCTAGCTAGCGCTATATAAAACCTATAAAATAAAAATCAATAAAGAGCCATACTAGTGTTGCAACAATCGGAGAATCAACCCTCAGGTCTGAGTCTTTCTTGGGGTCTTCACTTGTACACCCGGGAGCCCAGAGAGCAGTGTTTGCTGCTGAAAATCGATAGCGGATTGGCCTCCTCACACCACTACTTAATGTTAAATCAGTGGAAGTGTGTAGATTACTGTGCCAGAAATATGCTCAAAACTTGCTATTTTGGATTCCTTGTAAAATTCTTGGAAGCTTGTGAAAAATGGGGCAGTGATAGATTTTTTAATTCTAATTGGACCACAACTGGAAATTACTAACAATATTTCTAGTAATATCAAATAATACTTGTGTTTGTGGGGGTAAGGAGAGGAGGGCATTAAATGGAGTAAGTTGCTGTTTAGTGTTTCTTTTATGATGTGTAGAATTGCAGTTGACTTTGACTGGTTGTCTGGGGGATGGCAGGCTGTCAGTGTGACACAGCCAACTGATCCCTGAAAATTTGACCTCAATTTTTCCTGATTTTCACGTTTGTACTTATGATTGAAACCCTGTCGAAAACTTCTCAGTGTGTTTTTATTCTTAAATGGCATGTTTGCCAGTCACAAAATACGCTGTTGGATTTTGTACCGAAAATGCTGCATTATTGGCTGGACTCTGCCAGCCTAAGGAACCCCAGACGTGCTTTGGCCTGCTAGTGTGGCCCTGTTTGTGTACTCTTATAGAGAGACGTGTTATGTGGTGTCCGACTTCCCACAGTGTAGGATTTTGATGCTGGCGAACTTGTTGGAAACACTCAAGGTACAGCCTGGTGGACTTAAAATATTTAGAGTCCAGCCGGATTCTATGCAAAATGAGGTCAAAAGTGAGCAGCTGTTTCCAATTATTGTGCACTTAATAACGCGTGGGGGAAAAAAGGTTAAAACATAAATACTTTGCAATTTCATTGCCGATTTTCGCTGTAGCCACATCCTTTCTCTGTCTGAGGGGTTTACATTAGAGACATCTGTGCAGTGTTGACTCAGACGACAGAAATGAAAGCAAAATCATTTTAACAAGTCGTGCACTTTTCAGGTATAGCTTTTCTCAGAAGATCTGAAGGGCAAGCCAGGGCCTCGGCTCTGTTTCCAATTAGACCTATCTTGCTCTGGGCAGCTCTATGTGCTGTTTCCTAGAATGCCACTTGTGATGTCAGACAAGAAGAATGCTGTCTGGCCTGGCCGCGAGGAAGAGTGCTGCTCGTGTCGTCATTGATAGGAACATAAATGTATGCTGGCGCGCGCCGTCGATGATGTCCTGGAGTCGAAAGCAAAGTGATCAGATGAATGAGTCATTTCAACACCGACCGTCCCCGCAGCCTTCACTCTATCCCATAAATATGGGGAAAAGCTTCCTGTAGGCGGAGACATGTATTTAAAGTGTATTTCAAGATGTCATCACCGTATCTTTCTTTATTTCGACCGTCGATGGTCAGTTACAAAGTTCTGTGTATTAGTTACAAAAAAATCTGATTACTATTACTGGGGATCGGTTCTAGTCAGGACCACAGGTACTATGCGGAAGGAGAGGACCCGGTTATTTTGCAGGGGTTAACTACATTATGCGGCACGAAAAGGCAAATTATGTGGTCATAATGTGGCAAATTCTGTGATTGTATTACATCGTCATTTTACATTTTTATGCGTTAACACTATCTGGGCCAAGGTTTCACCCCCATTAGTACTAGTCGGACACCCAAATGCAGCAATAAACAACAGAAAGATTAACATCAACCTTTGCAAAGGGCTTTCCACGATCCCATCACTTATTTTTTTTTTTTTTTTTTTTTTTTAAACTATTTTTTGTCCTCCTTTGTCAATATGCTAGAACCATCAGGAAAGGAGTCAATTTCTACTAGGGCAGAGGTACCCAGTCACTCCGTAAGGAGGAGATGATCTAGATCATCCCAGGTAGCCTAAAAAAAGGTTCCCCCCCCTGCCCGGTAGAAAAAGGCTAACTTCGCTGACCCCGGCAAAGATTGAGGTACAGGCAGAAAAATGTACAAGCCTGTACAGCATATTCTTAATCATAGGACCAAATAGATGACAGCAGAGAAAGATTGTCCAGAATCCAGTACTTATTTCTGCATTCTAATTTGATAGCGGTCATGTCTACAGTCTATCTAATTTCTATAGGTTCCTATCCATTTATCCCATAGTTCCCAGAATTTTGTCTTTTTACTAAACTTAATTGCTCGATCGAGACTAGCCACTCTTTGTACTGAAAGGATCCATTCCACCTCTGTCGGAGGACATGGAAGTATCCACTTAATGCACAATTCCCTTCTTGCCAACAGTATTAAAACGAAGATAATACACTTCTTGACGGAAAGAAGCAGCTTCGAAAGGAACAGCCACCGTGTTGCCTTGCCATGCACTAATGCCACATCGATGATGTGCCTTGGGAGGTGTTCAGTGGTTGTGTTTCCCTTTTAGATTTAGGCATGCGTAATGTTGGACCCGGACCATCAGCAGCTAATGAAAAAAATAGTTAGAGCTGGGATGAAGGACAGCAGTGTAGGTCGGGACGGTTCAAACCTGTTTTGTGACTCGACCAGTGAGTATGCTGCTCCCAGATCAAGAGACAGTGCTCAAGGCCTTATTAGTGTGGACCTAAAAAAGACAGCTCCTAGAACCAAAGGCCTGATTTAGGCTTTTCTCTTGGGTTAAGACAGTTTGCTGCTGCAAAGAGGGCTTGAAGATGCTCCTGATTTAGAAGCAATCTTCCCTTAATCGGGCATTAAGATGTAGGTTTTGGCAGGGGGCTCCTGAGTCTCATGATGGGGCCATGGAAGTTTAAGGCTTTTGTCACGTGTGAGGTGCCAGCCCATTGCCTTTCTCGACTTAGGAAAAATGTTTAGGTTTCTCAGCCTGAAGGCAAGTTCGACTGGTGAATTCTGGTCCAATTGTAAACGATGGATGAGATGGACAACATTTTTTGTTTAAAAGGGTACTGCTTGCTTTATAAAGAGTAGTCTCTTAAGAAGAAGAACATATACTGCCCTGGTAAACCTTGTTTATAGGGGTGGTGCTTTGTCCTTGCACTTTTCCACAATTTATTACCCAGATGGTGATAGAGGCAGGGACAACATCATTGGCACCTACTCCAGGTAGTTTCATTAAAACAGCTTAAAACATAAGCTATCAATCCTCTTAACTGCCCCAGGATAGTGGCTAAGTCACAATCTTTGTGTGCATGAGACAGAGTTAACTATATATCCTGTGCTCTACGGCCAAGGTCACATAGTCATATACGTTCCGTCGTAGCCACCTTATTCTGCTTTTGCCACATGTCTGGGTATGTTAAGTTTGAATGCACAGCATCAACACTTCCCTCATCAAAAGCTGCAGGTAGGAAACTGGGGGAGCGATAGGCCTCAGTCTCGGTATAGCTGAACATCGTCATAGTCAAAAAAATCTAGCTCCCAGAAACAAACCAGTTTCTGCGTGGAATCCCTAACTTACCCTTGGGAGCTTTTTGGCAAGCAGCATTGCCTTTTTCACAGAAAATGTAAACGCGCTACCAAAAAAATAGAGTTAACATATTAAAAAAGATAATATTCACAAACTAGTTTGGTTACGTAACTAAAACTCAATGACTGAAAAGATACTAAAAATATTTTTGCAGCTGGGCAGGGTTGTACATGGTTGCTAATTTGTTTTTGCAGTCCCACCCGAGCCTGGTATCTTGCAACACAAAGCTGTAGGTGGGATAAACCTGGAAATGTTGCTCCATGGTTGCGTCTACATCAGGTAGACCTGGAACCTATCCTAGTCCTCTAGAGCTGAATTTTCTGTTTTTTTCAATGTCCCAATTTTGTTTTCAAAAGTTCCAGAACTTCATGGTGCTCCAAAAGATTCCAAACTTCACGGTGACTCCTTGGAATCAGGCAACTGGTTCAAATGGGTGCAAAAGACATTCCAACACATCAGTCAGGATCCCAGCCAACCGTCCACTCTGCCCAGGTCTTTTGGGGTTTCTGCTCCTTGGATTTTCTCCACTTGATAGTCCATCTCAGGCAGGCACTCCTAACGGGTCATCAAAGGGTCGCTTTTCCTGACCTTCTGAGAAGCATTTTGCAATCCAAAGATTCTAGATGATGCAGAAGTCACACGCTCTACCCCTTTGCCAGGCTGAGAGAAAATCTTCAAAGTTGGCCACTTCTTTCCTTCAGTCCCAAGCATTTGTCTGCCTTGAGTGCAAATACATCCCTTCATTATATGATGAGCCTAACTTTGAATGACTAATCTAATTAAATCTCAGTCTCAATCTTGAAATCTTAAATTTCGAACTCCTGCAAGTGCCCTTCCTTTGTTTTGCAGCACTGTGATCCATTTCCTGTCCCAGTTCAGCAAATGTTTGCAAAAGTAAGTCTACAAATCTTTGTTCTCCAGTGTTGCTAAGTGAGCTCGGTCTAGAATTCTTTCTTCCGCTTTGAACCCCTCCCAAGGCCAACCTTCTCATCTCCAGAATCCGATCAGAATCCCATCCCTCTAGACACATCTGCTGTCTCCGACTGGGGAGCGTGGTGCCTCCAAATCCAGAGAGTCCTGTTTCTTCAAAGAAGCAGCTACTCTCTTTGCCACAAAGCAGAAGGCCACGGATACGCAAAAGGGCTGCTGTGTAGGGAGAGCGCAGGTCAAGTCTGAACTTTCTTTTACTGTAGCTGACCATTAGAAGGAGATGGGAGAGCAGGAACTCTTTTGCATAGGAACCACTGTGATCATGCCAGTGGGACACCTTACCAGAGAGGGTAACAGGAGTGAAAGAAAAAATGTGGCAACTTATGAAAGTCAACTTTTCAATATATAAAAATGTAGGTTGAATAATGATTTTTAGATTTGTTAGTGATTTTGTATGGATCTCTCTTACTGAAGTTAAGAGGAATTAGGATTTTTGACATTGGCTAGTGTTTAAACTATCATCTATGAAAAATGTTATATAGTCTCAGGATGGAGCAATTTAAAAAAAAATTGTAGCTCTTTTTTTTTTGTACACACGTTTCACTGCACTTTGACTTGACTGTGTAAGTACTAAGCACCATCATTTATAGATCTTTAATTGATTCATTTGCTTTTTATTCGTGTATCAATCTTTCTTTATGGCGGAGTGTGGTTTTTGTGATTTATTAGTTTTCCTTTGACAACTTTAGGGTCTCACAACAGGACTTATTTTTTAAAATTATACCACTTTAGCCCAGTTGTGGTTCTGTATCTGTATAGTCCAGCCTTCTCGGTGGTTTAGAGGGCCACTCCTGTTATGTCTGTGTGCATCCAAGATGCATCATCTCTGGCAACTTGACATTTGCTCTGTTTACCTATGTTATTTGTGTGTGCATATGTATGTGTATATGCAGCTTAAGTTTTAGATTTAAGCACTATGCAGCTTGGTGTTATTTGCGTAAGGCAAAGCGACAGCTGGCTTGGGAATTGTTGAATCTACCTTTTTTTTAAATGCAAAAGAGTTAAGTGTCACTTTAAATAACCAGCCTGGAGTGCTGCATGTCCATTCTACAGTCCATGTGAGAGTGTTTGCAAAGCGTGAGCGCCAAAAGCTTTTGCTGCAGGCTCGCATTTGCAATTTGACTTTTAAGAAGCTTGTGCTGTTTGTACACACTTTACAGCTAACTAATAAAAATGTGAAATATGCTAATTAAAATGTCAGACCCAACCTCCCCACAGCTGAAAAGCTATCCAGGATCCCAAAAAATTGAAAAATGTATGGGAAATACTACAAAAAGAGGAATTAATAACACAATGCGGCAATCGTGTGTGCAGCCAACCAAGCATGGAAGCTTTGGCTTGCAGCAAATTGTTCAGGATAGGTCTGTGAGATGGGAGTTCGCCAGCGAACTATGTGGTGATCTGAATGTTTGAATCCGTACCGTAACGAGCCCATAGCCACCGCCACCAAAAACCATAAGGACCACTCGGGAGTAGGCGGGCTACGGAGACAGCTTGCGGATGAAACATCAGATGCAACGCTGTACCTGCTTTTTGACCACACAAGATGGGGGGAGGTTGGGGCTGCTGATCGCTATTACACTTTTGCACCCAGCGGGACAGGTGTATTTTTCAAAATGCAAGCAAGTTGCGGAGGCCAACTAATCCACCAAGGCATTAGTATGAGTGGATAAATCATGATCATTTTAGGTATCCGCTGGAATATGTGTCTCTGCACTGTCAGTATACATACTGCCATTATTGGATTAAACAGGCAGAGAATGTGCTATATATTCTTTTTCAATTTGCTGATGTGCGAATGGGAATGTTTGAAAATGTGTACTGAATGTACATGGGGCGTACCCACGGCCGCCAAAGATTTACGGGCTGAAAATTCATGATTAGTTGATGCTCGAGTTTGCACAAAAGAACATACCCACTTGCCACCAGTGGTAAAACAGGCAGAAAATGCTTATTGTTTTTAATGCTTGATTGTGAGTACAATAGTGAGGCCCTATGAAAGCGAAAGTGTTTGTCCATCTATTATTGGTGCGTCTCGGTGCAAGTTGAGCCGGGACACTAAGGAGTAGCATGACTACAGTGCTGTGTGAATATTGCCCTTGATGTAATCCGTGAACTGTGGGTGGATAACATCCATTTGATCACTTATCGGAAGGACATGCAGTTAGAGGATGGACATTTTGTTTGACTCAATACTCCTGTGTCACGTCACTGGCATATGGTACATTACAGGACACTACTAAATGAGCACCAAGACCAGACTGGTTAGTGTGTACCTAGCAACTGACGTAAGGAACCTTATGGCTTGACTCTGATAGGGTTTTGATAAGCTACTGTAATCTTTTCCCATTTTACAAGTGTGTGACAACAGAAGCAGTCCCCATCTGGTGAGACCAGTGGGTCAGGAATCCCTAAAAGGGTAGGGTAAGTGAGTACACCACTTGAGTACGTTCATGTGTTTTTATACGGGTGTTGTGTGTTGTATGCATTCACATGTGCAACCCTACTTTTTCACTGTCCAATGATAGATATGTAGAGAATATAGGCCAAGGGTGAAGAGTAGGAGGAACTCTACTACTGGGAGTAGGTAAATGATATACTACCTTTTACACTATGGTGTCTTTTATATCCACAGGTGTTTTATCCTGACAGATTTTAAAGATAAGGCTTATTCTTACCTTCCTGCACTTAATAAGACAGAGCATGGACTTTAGAGGATCTGAAATTGCCTTGACAAAGGCCCAAGACCTATTCTGGACTCCGAGCGAGGCAGAAACGTGTTGGCATTATATAAGGTTTTGTGTGATATTATTTCTCCGTATACATCCACACGTTATTTTGAATCCTGCCCTGTGTACCTTCTAAATGAAGGAAATCCCTCCCAGCATTCACAGAGGTAGTTTTAGGTTTTCTTTAGATCCCATATATACCAAACTATATTTATTCTGATCCCCCTCTTCCTGAGGCTGAGACTGCCATAGTGATATCTTACCATGGAAGGGCACTCTAGCCCATGATGAAGCATGCCACTAATTTTGGGTGAGGCTTTTCTGTGTAAAATATTTGTGCTTTCGTACTGGACATTAGCACAAGTTACTTATGGCTAGTGCGGCTTTCCCTCCCGTGTTCTGTGTGGACTTATCACTTTCAGTTTAAACAACCAGGCCTACCCTGGAGGGCTGCATGTCTATGATGCAGCACACGTAAGAGTGATTGCAAAGCATGAGTGCCAAAGGCTTTTGCCTCTGGAACTCGTGCTGTTTTTACACACTTTACAGTTAATTAATAAAAATGTGAATTATGCCAATAAAAATGGCAGGCCCAACCTTTCCAGAGGCCAAAAGCGCTCCAGGTTCCGAAAAATAACTAAAAAACCTGTTGCGTGGTGTAATTCCTCTTTTTCGCTGCATTCCCCCCAATTATACCCGCAGCCCACCAAGCATGCAAGGTTTGGCTTGCACCAAACAGCACCAGGATAGCTCTGTGAGTTGAACGTTTGCCACTGAAATAAGCGGTGATCTCAATGTGTTGAGTTTGAATCCCACCAAGGCCAAACCAGCCTTCCATCCTTCTGAGGTTGGTAAATTGAGTGCCATTAAATTGGATAGTAGTAACAAGACCTGAAATGGCACAAGTTCGGTATAAATTAGTACATAAGGAGCAGGGTATACTTATTAAGAGAGGGAATCCTGCAGTTCCAGTGTGCAGTGAACCGTCCAAGTCTATAAATACTCCATAATCTGGCAGAGCAACTGTTCTTAGAGCTCTGGCTTGCACCAGTGCAGGCAGGGCTAGCAAAGACAAAGCACGGATCTCAGCACACACTACCCATGCTGGCACCATACCCATGCTGGCACCATACTATTCAATTTGCGTCCGATGCAAGTAAGAGACATTTTAGGGAAGCACTTTTTTCTTTAAATTGTTTATGAAAGTTGGTCTCTGGAAGGCTGAGTAGCACATCTCCTCGATGATGCAATTTCTATTAAATGCAAGTTACATTTATGAGCAAATTCGCCCGCATATTCTAGATGAAACCTTTTTTTTTTTTTTTTACTTTCCGTTCCTTGTGGTTAGAGCACTGATGGCTGTAAAACTATGAAAGCACATCTGTACCTCTTTTATTATGCATGATCCCATTTTGCTCATATAAATTTCCGATATCTCGAACTGCTGTATTTTTAGATGGCCTGAAAGTGTATTTTCGGTATCTCGTGGCAGAGAAGTGTTTTGTTGCATTGGTGACCGTTGCTCTGCTGCCTCCCGCCTAGGCCTGTTGTTGTGTTGCCTTCACTAAGCAGTGCTGAAGGTGCCTCAGTGCAAACGTGGAGAAAGTTTTGGAATTGGACTGTGACTAGTAGGGAATCCTTGGCGCTGGGGCAGAATCCCACTACGAATTGGGGTGAAGGAGATTATACGTAATGTCTCCCACCATTCCAACCGTGCAATATATTTTTCTTTAGTTTTTAAGATGCTTTTGCACAAAATTCACACATTCATAAAAGAAGTAGAATGACTAAAACTCTTTAAGAGAAACATTTATCAGAGTCACAGAACATCGCGGGAGGAATTGGGTGGCTTTGCTCACACGGTGGAAAACTTCAGAAAAATTAGAAAAGTGATGCATTTTTAATGGTAGGCAGAAGGCTAGAATTGAAGTAGAAAGGCAAAAATCAAGAGAATTTGCTTTCCAGAGGCGAGGACCTACTAGATCGAAGTAAAGTAACAGGAAATAAGAGACTGCTTGGAAGAAGTGGAGGAAAGGAGAAGGTGGGAAACATAATATACCGGACCGGAGAGGGCCTGACTTGTGTCCGAAAGAGAGCATAGAGTAAGGCCAGAGGAACATGTCAATCAAAGGAAGCCAGTAAGGTAGGAGGCCAGTATAGCCCACAAAGTGAAGATAAACCAGCAGCGTATGACACATACTCTGAAGTCTATTGAATGAAAGTGCATGAAGGTGGAAGTGTTTTCTCCACATTGGGTCGGGAACACACGGGTGAAAGAGCCAGTTCCATTCACAAGATGATTACCCGTCAGCTGCACCTCTGCCGCGGTGTTCATATAAGAGAGAAACCACCCCTGCTGTATGTTATAAGAATATTGCAAGTCACAAGGGAGTTACATGACCTCACAGAAGAACGAGGCTGAAGGTCCTAAAACTTTGTACATATGGTAGAGATATTTTATTTCCTTATAGACAAAGGAGACTGGCATCTGAGTAGTTTTGAAGGTTCTTGCAATATTCTTTTTAGGTACGGTAAAGGATATTTAATCTCTTAAAGAGGAATAAAGTAGAAGACAAGTTCCTTTAACTGAGCTCGGACGTGGCTTGCAGTATCCTTTTATGTATGGCAGGGGTTATTTTATTCCTTATAATACACTTTCTTCACATTAAACTCTTGGTGCCACCTTCTAATCAAAGAGATTCCTGTTGCAAACAGTGAATGCTAAGTGTGGAATCACTATTATTAAAATGAATCCCTACTTATAAATAGTAGTAGTAGTTGTTTATTTTGGAAAATTACATTCCTTAAAAGCATACGAGAAATAATAAATGTTCAGTGTAAAGCACAATGCAAGATAAAAACGATAAGAACAGCTAAAAGGTAATAATCATGCTGCGTTATCAGTGGAGGGCAGATAACATCGTTTGTTTTATGCTAGTTGGGGTAAAAAAAAAAAGGGAGTTTAGAAAAAGGAATTATAGCAGCCGAGGCATGTTACAGTGCAGGTGCATTTAGTATGCTTCGATTGCGCTTTATAGAGGCATGTAAAACTCTTAAGAGGTAAAGTGCATTAGTAAACCCGAAGAAGCTGAAAAAGTGCAAATAGATACCATATACAAATAAAAAAAATAACCCTCCATTATCCTAGTCTCTAGAGACTATTGCATTCTTTCAAATCTTCTACTTAGAGGTATACTTTCACGGGGGTCGATGAGATGCAAGTGGGGTAGCCATGACTGGCATAAGTTTGTCGAACGCTATGCTGTTGCTACAGGGGACCTGGCTCGCTGACTCTGTATTCATGCAGGGGTATTCCACTTATTTCACACCAGCTATCCCAGGCACTTTGGGCAGGGCTAAGGGATGCCTTATCACCTTCTTTATCTCTCCATCATTCCCTGCCCCAGACACATGGTCAAGTTTTGGCTCTGCGTATTATCAGCTTATTCTATTGCAATACCTAACAACCCAAATGTTGCTAATAAACGTTTATAATAATGTTTTTGACACAACCAAGGTGGGTCTGGCTAGCTCACTGCTTAAGGCAATCGATAATTGTACTAGCTGAATACAAGGGAATTACATGGTGGTACTTTTGGGGGACCTTATTTTGAGACTTTGCCAGTTCTCTTCCGTCCGTGCTTGTGGATGATGCTGGGGATCCAATCACCCTCTGCGCTCATTGTCCACTCAGAGATGAATTCAGCTTAGTCCTCGCTAAATATAATTTAATTTTTTCTTTTAATTTCCTCACTTCTGTACCAGTTTCCTCGCCTGCCTTTGTGGAGAGGAGCACTCCTAGCCGTGTTGATTTTATTCTTTTCCCACAAACACTGAGGGACTGGGTTGTTGGGCTATAACCTTGCTGATTCGCCCCTTAGTGACCATTGGATCTTGTCCTCTCAATTCATGCTTCTTTCTTTGCCAAGATGCACGCTGCGAGTAGCTTCCTCCCTTTATCATTCTCCAGGAAGAGAGGAGTGTTCAAAAGTTGGTCCAGGGTGGAAGAAGCCTCCTTCTTAACAAATTTGGTGGCTTCCTCGCTACCTGACTTTTTGAGATGTCTAGCTGACGTTCTTAAGCAGGGGGTGGATTTGAAGTACTCAATCGCTTTGAGCGGATTTGTAGCTCGGCATACGATTTGCTTTTGGTCCCAATCAAATCTGAGAATAGGAAGCCTGATAAAATGATTTGATGCAAATTGCACCAAGGCACTGGTCGGCCCTTAAAAAAACTCCCAGAGATCAGGAAGTGATGCGAAGTTGCAGGCCCTGTATAAAAATACCCTAAAAGCTAGGAATAATATTGTAAGAGAGGAAGCTTACGCTTCCCTATTGCAGGCCAGCGAGTTAGGAGACATCAAAACCTTTTGGGCAACAGTGAATTATAACTACTTTAAGAACAACAAAGATCCCGAAATTGACACAGTGATTCCTTCTGATATTTGGGTCGCTCATTTTACAAATTTTTGTGCCGACCCTGATGCTGGGCTATTACCCCTCCTGCCCCCTAGGCAAGGCTGTCGCCAGCTCGCCCTGGTTGTTGCCAGGCTCCCCCATTTCCTCCCGGCTTTCGACCACGTCTTCTGCTGGCTTGGTGATCGAGCTGGTTTATGCTAGCAGTGGCCAGTTATCCGGTCAGAAACCCCCCGGCCCTCAATGGATTCCCCCTGATCTGTTTAAGGCCAATACCTTACTGCGAGTCCCAATCCTGAGTTAAGTTCTCATCGCTGTCCTAGCCACAGACCTGCTCTCACGCCATGATTGTCTCTATTTTTAAAAAGGGTTCTAAAGGAGATCCGTAATGTTATCGCCCCATCTCTTTGATTAACTTGACTGCCAAAATTATGGCATGAATATTGCTGGAACGTCTACAGACATGGGCTAATGAACACAACGTGCTCCCGGAGCTTCAGTTCGGTTTCCCTCCTGGCCAGAGAACAATTGAGCATTCTCTCAACATGTACCTTCTAATAAGTTAATATACTGTGGCAGAGAAGGGCAAGCCGTATCCAGCATTTATTGACCCGAGCTCCTCTTTCAACTCCGTAAACAGATCCAAATTGTGGAGCATCATATCCGATATGGGAGTAGACCAGAATAGTATCAATTTCCTTGGGGTACTCCACTATGAAGTCACTGCCAGTGTGAGCTATGGCCCGGGTGGGAACACAACAGCAGCTTTTATTCTTGCTAGGGGAGTACTCCAGGGCTGTGTCTTGGCCCTGTTCTTATAATTATATGTAAAAGCGGGCCGGGAAACCGCTCTTAGAGCTTGGGTCGGGCTGTCCCTGTGTAGGAGAGTGCAGCATCCCTACTTTCATTTACGCTGACGACACGGTCCTAATAGCCAGGCCTGCCGTCGGTCTGCAGCGTCTATTGGACAGCTTCTGTAAATTGATGGTGAGTCTGGACCCGCGTGTTAATCAGGCCAAAACACACGCTATGGTCTTAGGTGCTAGGAAGAAGGAAAGCACTGTCTTTGCAGGTAACAGTAAATTCAGTGCCGTCCCTATGTTTTCCTACCTAGGAATTCCTTTTGATAAGCACCTCACCCGGGGTCCACTGAAGACCAGTCGAGTCGCTGCTGCTTTCTCTAAAGCTGTTGAGGCTGTCCTTCATTTTGCCAATAGATTAGGTCATAAGCCCATCAGGGAACTCGCATCCATCTATAAAGCTAAGTGCTGCGCAATTGCCTCCTGTGGGGCAGGGGTGTGGGGCATTAGTGACCAGGAAGGGCTGGAAAGGGTCGAGAATGGGTTTATTAAGAAGTTATTAACAGTCCAAAAAAGGCACCAGCTCCTTCATAGGCCACTCTGAGGTCGGGGTAGGGTACACCAGTGATATCAAAACACAACCCCTTCTTCTGTGGCTCACAATCTGCTCAAGGAGTCGAATGTCCTTTAACCGGGCCACACTTGCTGACTGCCCGAAACTCGACCGATGCGTAAAAATCCCTTGGATAAGGTATATTCGCATTACTTGCCTTAGCCTGAGCCGGGAAGATCTCTTTGACCCCCCTGGTAGTTTGAATGCATCTCCATAAGTTCCCCAAAGAATATGTTCCTAGCTGGTTGTCTGGATGATGGAGTGCGGAGGGAGGCTGACACGCCAGCTGTTCAGGCCTATATGGAGATCTGCGCCAACAGTGGTATTGAACCACACTTGGCACAGGTGTGCAGCCAGAATCACAGGTTTGTAATAGTAAGATTCAGACTCGGCTTGGTGCACTTTATAGCTGTCTTTCCCCTCCGGGGATCTTATTTCATGACCGTACCTATCTATATGCCCCAGCCATGGCCATTCTGCACAAAGCACGCCCCACTTTCTGTTCTTCTGTACATTTTATACGATACTGAGAAAACGCTATATTTTACCCTTTTGTAAAAAGGCCAACATACGATACAGCAGAGCTGCTGTACCTGTTTTGGAAACACTGCCGACTGTGAGGATCTATTTTCTAACTGCTGTTTTATGTATTCTATGATTCTTTTGTGATCAAAGCTTTTGGTCGAATAAATATTTCTGATTGACTGACACGTTAAAGTGCTAGTGCATTTAGTATTATTCAATTGCACTTTATAGAGGCATGTAAAACTCTTAAGAGGCAACTGCACTGGTAAGCAAGAAGAGTGCAAATAGATGCCTTATACAAATAAAAAAAACACTTCCATATACCAGTCTCTAGAGACTGTTGCACTCATTAAAATCTACTACTTGGAGGTATACTTTCACGGAGGGGCACAGTGTCAAGCATGAAAAAAAAACTCATCAGCCCTTTAAAACTTTAGATCGTTTTGTTTCCTCAATAGCCTACTGCAAATAAATATTTACTTGTGATAATCACAGTATAGGTGGATGCATCTGAAGTGACCTTAATGCTCCGTAGTGCCGCCTAAAGCCTAGACGGTTGCATAATGGACGGATCCATTTGCATCTTGGCTTTGCTTAAGCAGGACAAAAACACAAGGCCTGGCTGATATTTTCTTTCAGTGGGCGGCTGGCACATTGGGCAGATGTCAATATGGTCAGTGGCCCTGCCTGCTTTCCAAAGAGATTTAAAAATCCTCTTTCAAGTGGTGCCATATTGGAATTTGAAGTACAGGGACTTAGCTTGTTGGGGTTGAGGGATTCCCAGAAAGTCTTCAAAATAAGGGCTATCCTTGGAAGTCAAGAACTGAGCTGACCATCTTCCCAGAGTAGAGCTTCGAATTTCTATAATGTAGTCCCAATAAGGAGATTTCAATTGCTTTTTCGAGGATGAATTTAGGGAGCCCGGATCAGACCAAATCCTCCCAAGACCCAGCTTTAGAAACTATAAATGGAAGTGCCTGAACCAAGGGAAAAGTCTCACCCCAGCCTCGAGCACCAAAGTCAATGCGGGTAAGTGAGGATCATCCACGCTGCGGGAAACTTGCGGCGCTTATGAAGCACGTTTGCTGTGGCCCGCCCTTCCAGGGCGCGAGAAAAGCTGAGGGACGAAGTCCCCCCCCCAGCCAGAAGCACCAAAGTCAATTACTTGCAAATACATATTCTTCCGATGTACATAAAAACACTAACTATTGAGTCCAAAGAGCCCAAGCAAATATTTTACCAGACCTCACCCGTAATAATGTATTATGTCATGTTGTGTGTTTTATTGCGATGTGGGGTGTTTAACTATTCAGAGCTAGGTTGTTCGTATAGCGCTGCTGTATTTGTTTTTTTAAGTAACCTTATTTTAGTTCACTTAACCCTTTATTTTTTTTGGTTTTTGTGAAAACTGTTATTGTTTTTCAATAAATGTCTTCATTCTTTTTTGTTGAAAGGAACAACAATATCTGATTGTATTTCGTCTACCATAAGTAATAATGAAATCCAAATATATATTTTGCTCATATTTTCCTAGTGTTTTCTTATGTACGGTCACATTTCAATTGTGTTTTAGTTTGCTAAACCCTAACATTGGGGCATGTGTAGTTCAGTGAGTAATGCTGGTGTTTTTCATAGATTTGCATTGAGTAGTTGTCATCCAGTTAGGTATGTGTTGAATTTGAAAACACATGTGACTGCTGCCGGATGTGTTTTAGTTGTTTGATCTGTTACATATTTGTTCTTTGTGTGACCAGATTTTTTTTTGGGTAATAGTTTAATGTATACCATGTCATTAAATGTAAATGTGGCCCGATAACATGTTTTTGAGAGCAACTATACTAATAAACACTCACATATTTATTACTACAATGCAAAGGTCAAATTCAAGTTTATTACCACGGTACAGCAGAAATAACATGAGAAAAAAAGTTTTATTGCTTTGCATATTGCATGTAACAATTATTTTTTTACATAGAAGCAACTTTCCTAGTAGACAGGGTGACTCTTCAGTGTGCTTTTACCTTACTGCACAAATGTAACCCCATGCGTCCTAAAAGAAGTAGACTTTAAATGATACCACCTATACAGATGTGCAGAGTATAATATGCTATTTATTACCCTTGGTGATGGAGGGGAGAGGCGTGATCCCTCGAGCCTTCGCCTCTCGTGAGGTATGACCCCTGCCCACGCTCAACAGTGGTAATAAACAGCATATTGCGCTCTTCACATCTTCATATATCCCATATGTGTATGCGTGTGCATATATGTATATATGTGTGTGTATGTATATACATACATATATATACTTACACATAAATAGGTTCTGTGTGTAAATAGTTAACTTTAGCATGTGTATAATTATCCATATGTTTCAAACATATATGTAAATTGTCTAATGAATGTGTTTTGATTGATAGCTACATTTTACTCAGATGTGCTCTGTTAAAACGTAGGTTGTGTGCGCTGTCAAGCAACACCAGTGCACAGCAATCTCCTTTACTTCTGGATTGTTCTAGTATCGCTGAGTAAATGTTCTACATCATAGCTTCGAATTGCAGATCGTGTGGCATAAGCCGTGCATAATTGGAGTCTGCGAAGGGCCCTGGCGGCTATTTTTGTTGGCACGCAGCGGATATTCCACCAGTGATGGCGACGCGGCCCCTCCATTTGCATGTTCAGTACATTTAGGTGTGCGCTGTATGTGAACACTCTTTTGCCTGTGTGCAGTGGTGCCAAAGTCTCCACAGTTGCCCTCCGGGGTGCCGCCAATCGTCCGAATCTACCCTACTGTGATGCTTTGCTCTCAACGTGAGAATTGTCTACTCTTGAGCTGAAGACAGTTTGTACGAGATTTAGAATAGTGAGCGGTTTGTAAATCAAAGTATATTGTTAAACTTGCTACACTGCCACCAGGGCTGACCTTTCCTCAGACAGCGCCCCGCCCACTGGTGATCCTGGCGGGGCCCTTTTGTGCTCACTGGTCGGTCCTGGCTGAATACCTCAGACAAGTGAACAGCCTGTTACCTCATATTAGCCCCTTGTCGCCTCCCCTTAATCGCCTACTCGGTTGCTAAACTGGAGGTGATGGACATTGGGAGGGGGATGGGGGGTGGGGAAATAAGGGGAGGTAATTGGTGGGAGGATAACGAAAGTATAGCGCCTGCAATCCGGAGGAAATTAACAGAACGGCGTCCTGCAATGAAAGCATTATTAATGGCAGCTCGGGAGGTGATCCACGTGGGCACCTCTCTAAACGTAGCGCCTCGGGCCCGTGCCCAGCTCGCCCATGCCAAAAGCCGGCCCTGACTACCACTAAAGTTTTGCTTCATTGTCAAGGGCTGCGTTGTCTGAAGATTGCATTTATCCAGTGAAAGATCCCCTTGTTAATTTTGGATTGCCTGGTTTCTGAAGCATATCACGATTCCTATGTGACTCCTGTCTTATTCCAGAAGATTCTGGAAGCGTGTAGAACGTTCGGTTTGCTCTTCACCTGGAGCCGACGTTAGATTTCGACACCTTTTTAAGTAGTTTGTGATCATTTTGATGCATATGTATTTATGTATAAAAGTAAGTTGCGGTCCTTATAGTGAAGTGAGACAAGATATTGCTGAATATTTTCTTTATTCGGACGCGTCCTTCCCCGTGTTTACTTAGCGCCAGGACACCTTTCCTGGTATTTTCGGCGCTTTAGAGATCTGCTAAGGCTAAGGTAACATTCTCAAGGCGGTGCAGATCAGTGATTGCTCTTGCTGCTTTGAAAGGGGACTCTGGTGGTGAACACTTCCCACCCCCTTGTCTGTCCGGCATTGCTTAATCCCAGACAGCGCTGCCCTAGGTCTGGAACCGTACAGGGTAATCATGGGGCTGATAAAAGTAGCGGGCTCTGGGCTAGCTTCTCCTTCTGGCCTGTTCCCCCCATCTTCCTACGTGGGGCGTCCTTCGAGCGACCAGGGATTGACAGCGCCTTGTCCGGGCCCTTCGCATATCAGGAGCGGCTGCTGGGGGGCCATGGCCACTCACTAATTTTAGCAAATGTTGTCAGACGATAGAGGGGTGTGTTCCTTTTCGTGGCACTTTCCTTTAGCCTCTAAACCTACAAAATTAAAACATGATCTGTTTTCCAAAGAAGCATGCATTTGATAATCGATTTAAAGAATTGATCGATCGGAAGAACACGAAGCCGATAAAACAGTGAAAATAATCCAAAATGAAACCAGAGGTCGAAAGGTGGCCATGCTTATAAACGGGCTTGGCCACAGCCTGGCGATTAGTATAACACTAACGTGCCCGCCTGCCCCTTGTACCGCGTGGATCGCCGCGTTCGTGGGAAGTCCTCGGGTTATTCAGCCGCACACCACCGCACCGGTTACCACTCTATGTTTATGGTGACTTCCGGCACAAGCAGTAAGGCTAACCAGTGCGGGTGGGGAATGGTGCTGTTTATATCTTTATACGATGCATTTGAGTTTTTAGGCAAAGGCACAAAACACAAGTGTTATGTAATCATGCCTGCGTCTGTAACTGAGCGCGAGAGGCGGGCCTTGGAACACGTGCATGTCATCAGAACACCGATGACGCAACAGACACCGTCTCCCAGCGCCTCCTCGTCTTTCTTTTCCTGCTTCCCGCCAAACAAGTCATAGTTTCCCCACTCTCGAGCCTCAGGGTTTGTATGCTAAGCAGACTTATTTGCCCCCCTTTCTCCTTGCGTTTAGTTTCTGGGGTCCAGTGGGCCCTTTATTTTATCCGTTCTGACTCCAAAGCTACCCTTGATTACGTCACACGTTGGTACTCCTGTGTGGTCTCCTGGTGTTTTTTTTTAACAAGCCTTGGATGCCGCCTAGGTGAGTTTTGTTATTGTTTGCTTCTCTCGACCATCTTTTCTGGTGCATAGACTACAGGGCACAGCCAGGGTCTTGAGTTTTGGGGAGCACCGTTTATTTATTTTTGTGTTTTATAGAGCGTGACCCGTTAGGGTATCAGAGCGCTTTGCAGAGTCATAGAGTTGTACAAAATTCATGAAGTAATAAAGTATACCAACAATAGGGAGGGGGCAGGGTGCCGGGTACATATTGGGGATGGAGCGATAACAATGTACAGTTTACATTACAGTTACTCAAGACAAGGTCCCAGGTTACATGGAGAGGTGGGTAGGTCATCAGAGGGAGGCAAAAGCCTTGAGTTGATCAGGGTCTCTGTGGCGGTTTAAGCGAGAAACTTGCCCATAAGAAAGGATTTGGCCTCCTTTTTGAAGCATGCAAGAGAGGGGATTCTTCTGATGGTGGGTGGGAGAGAGTTCCATATTCGTGGTGCGGCCCCAGCGAAGGCCCGATTGTAAGTCTTATTTTTCCGAAAGCGTGCCGGCTGGAGTAGGAGGTCTCTGGCGGACCGAGAGTTTGTGAATCCTCCAGATACCACGAGTTTCTGTGCAAGATATGCAGGAGAGTTTGAGTGTAACGCCTTATGTGTGATGCATGCCAGCTAAGCTGTATTCTGGCCTCGAGAGGAAGCCAATTCAGCGCTTTCAGGTGTGGAGAAATGTGGAGAAATGTGGTCGAATTTCCTTGTGTCTGGCGGCCGCATTGAGGCAAGCTTTTAAGGGAGCCAGGAAGATCTTGGGTAAGCCTGAGAGGGTAGAACAGCCATATTCCTGCCTAGAGATGGCTAGTGCTTGCACTGCCATTTTTAGGTCGGGAGCGTCAAGGAAGGGTTTCAGTTAGGTAGCTCAGGTGGAATCTGGCTGATTTGGCCATTGAGTTGATGTGGTTCCGCATGTTCAAATTGCAGTCCAGGGTTATTCCCAGTCATTTGGCCGAGTCCACAATGGTCGGTGGGCAATTTAAGGCTGTGATGGCCTTAATCCATATCTGAATTTCAGGGTCGGTTTTAGGAGGGGAGATTAGAAGAAATTCTGTTTTCTTAGCGTTCAGTTTGAGTTGATTGGAGGCGAGCCATTGAACGGTCCGCTTCAGGGTCTCATTCAGGGAGAGAATCTCCTCGAGGGATGACATTTTGATATAGATCTGAGTGTCGTCAGCGTACATGTGGTAGGAGATATTTGCAGTGCGTAGGACTTCGGCAAGCGGTTCTAAGTAAAGGTTGAAGAGGGTGGGGGACAGCGTTGATCCTTGAGGGACTGGGCCATATGTTTGCTATGCCAGTCATGCATTCCTACCTGGCCATCCTCCTGATGACGTCAGATCTCACCAGGAGCAGACTCTAATTGCCAGTACTTACCTTATCCCTCCATCTGTGGTAGTTTTGGGGGAATATTGGAAAAATGATCCAAGTTGTTACGCATCCTTCTTAGATCTTTGGTTGGTTCCAGCTGCAAGGGGTTTTTCAGCAAAGCATGTAGAGGTTGATTGGTACGTATTATCTTTAGCTTCGCTGATGAAAGGGTCAATGTTTGTTGTTGTGGTGGGCATTTAAATGAGTGCTGTACATTCAGTGTGTGGTTAATGAGAAACTGGGCCCTTGTTAAACTAGGAGAAGGGTGCTGTCTGGCATGTGTTGAATTTAAAGGGTTGTGTTTGCATCATCTGGGTGTGTTTCGGGTAGGTTTTAGGTTACAGCACCAGTGTGGATTTATGTTACCTTGCATGCTCTACGCTGTCCCAGTTCCTGCTAAGCAAAGGCCTAGAATAACTTTACTCCAACACCCCCACATTTAGCATCAAGAAATCTCTAGTCAGCTACTGAATCCAGACTCCAAAAGTGTCACGATGGAAGACCACTCGATGAGGGTCAACCTCACAGGCCAATCTTAAATTATCCTCCCCATCCATCCAATGTCCTTTACCTCTTCAGGACTTCGAGCACTCTGAACTAACTTAAGGGCGACTCGAAGTGCTTTATAAATTGCATCGATAAATGGCGGTTAGAGGCAGAGCTACATCAGATAGCGAGGAATGGGGCCAAATTTCTTCTGCCTAGGGTTCCAGAAGCAATATCTTTTTGGTGGAGAAAAAAGACAAGCACACCTACCCAGACCTAAACTGCCTTACATTTGACCCTTATCAATATTACCTCTAGTTCCTTTGATTGGAAGGCAAGTTCTGCTTAGTTTTTTTAAAACTTTTGGCTGGACTTACCTCGGGGTCTGCGGCCTTTTACGGTGAGACCAGGTTGTTTGAGGCATAATAAAGATTATCTATTTGGACTTTAAGTTTGTTGTGAAAGAACAGAAAACTGTAGACGGGCACAGCACAATGCGAAACGTTTGTTGTAATATAGTTATTGACTCTTAATACGAGACATGATTTTTGAGGATTTTAGACTTTTCTTGGTTGGCAAATGGCGCCTCAATATAAAGATTGCTTGTGTAGACATTAGATCGTTATGTTTTCAGTTCGCAGCAAGATATGTATCGGAATGTGCCCAAAGTTCTGGCGATTGTTTTTTTCACGCATACAAGGCTGGCATCGAACAGAACGGTCCACCACACCGCAACTGTTTTTGCCAAAACACTTTTTGTAGAGAGCATTCACTTTTTCCTCTGGTACACTGCGATCCCAAAAGGTGGCTTGTTGACAGCCCAGATACTGAGGGGCATTGTGTGCAAAGGAACCCATGGCATGCTTTTTTGAACTTTGCGTTCCTTGACCCTCTTTGGAAGGAGCAGGGTTCAGTTTCTGTGCCAGCCAATTCCTGGCGTCTCTGAAGAGGCTGCCAACTGGGGTAGGCGGTGTGATGCTCGTCTGCTTGTGATGGAGAAATCATTAACTTGGCATTAGCGTCTAACGTCCATCAGGTTGTCTGGGCTTAACGGTAGTAACCTTGCGAGTGGGCATTCTGCCCTGAATATTTTTACTGCTTATGATGCTTTAGGGTTGTGAAATGTCACTGATGTTTTGATGCACTCCTGTACCTCCTAGAACAAAATGTCCGCCCTGTGTAAAATGTAACATCTGGTACCTGTGGACAATCCATTTCAGCATGCCAAAGCTCATGAACACGGTGCTGACTGTTCAGTGGGATACATGTGATGGTTTCCCTATGCCTTGGTTTACACTTCAACCAGTATGCATTTGCTGGTCTTGTGGCTGCTCTGCTGTGTTCCTGCCTTCTCTATGACCTCACCAGGCTGCTCCCGTGCTCTGTGCTCTTCCCCTAACCGGCAGGATTGGGGAAGAGCCATGTGGTGGGCGGGGGTTGCTGTATTCATCTCCACCTTTAAAGCCAAGAAGGCCTACTTCGGGACCTCTCAAACTACAACATATTCTTTGAATCGATAATATATGTTATAATGTGGTTGATTTCTATTTTTGTGTAGCTTTTTGTTGTTGTTGCTGTAATACCTCAAACAAATACTTGATCTGCTTTCAGTTCCAGCTAAGATGCTCCCAGACATACACCGGGCAACTGGTTCTTTTTTTTTTTTTTTTTTTTAAACCTATTTTTCATTAGAGGGCCCAAAGTAATTTTTTCCATCTAACATACAAAGCCACTGGATCTATTCTTTTAGCCTGATCAAGGGATTGTTTAACTTTTGAAAAGTGATCGAACTGTAGTTTTTATGAAAACTGTCAGGCAGTGAGCTTTCAGTCTTATCCATCCTTCACATGACAAACCGACTCTGTGACCTGTAACGGTTGGGGATTTTCAGCACTCTGGGTAAAAAGTGATTTTGCTTCTGCATCCCTCCCTGTTGACAGAGTGAAACTATTTTTCGTGCCTTCTGCTGTTACTTCGCACCACTGCCACCATTGGGTCCCCAAAGATGGCTGCCGTACCTCCCTTTGTGGATGCACCGCCTTCTCTGAGACCGCTTTTTATGATTTTAGGCCTTTAATTTAGAGGTATCGTAAGCACAAAAATGTCTTCCTCCAGGTTGGGTAGATTGTGTTTTTGTGAGCATGTTCTCTCATTTGCAGGGCTGGGAAAAGGAGCCATTTGAGTGTTTGTAATAAAGTGGGACACAAGCTAACACGCATGACGCAAGAATTAACGACCACAAAAAAGAAACCAGATGCAGTCTCATAACTGTGTGGGCCATCGAAACATGAAATTAGGAGTCCTCATCCCATTTTTGGCACATGACAAAAAAAGTGTTATTCTTGGTAGCTATTTTGGGACAGATTCTCAAAGTTGTACCTACGCTCTGGCCCTTTCCCATTCTCGACTCAATATTCCTGCCCCCTGCTGGCGGAACTGGCTCCCGCCTCTGTAGCTCAACGCATACTGTTACTATGTATAGGTGCTCACTCCATGTGTATTTACTACATATGTAACTTTTGCACCTGCTTCTTTGCCAACTATGTAAAGCGCTCTGATACCGTCGGGACGAATTTGCGCTATATAAAACTCAATTAAATAAATAAGGGTCGCATCCCCATTTCTGCTGTATATGTGCACCTCGGGATAACTTTGTCCCCCCCTTTGGGGTGGATCGGAAGCCTCTTCTCTTTTACTCTGCGAATTCTTGTCAGGGCCTTCACAAGGGTCTATTTTCCCGCTCGCAATGGGATATAAATGTTAAATCAAAGTATGAACCGGTTGCTGTCCAAGCTCATGTTAATGTTGGTGCCCTTCGAATCACTTTCTGGGGCCCTGTCATGTAAACAGTTTCCTGCAGGTGGTATTTTGTCAACAGTATTAGCATGAATGTCGTTTAGGGGTCGCAAGGGGGTGGCTGCTGCGACCCCTGGCATGCCCCTTGCAACCCCTGGCACGCTATTTGTGACCCCTGCCACTGCCTTTGCGACCCCTAACGTCAGCAGTGGCCAAAACCAGTGGCAGGAACAGTCCTTCTGGACGTCGCTGGGGGCTTCACTCCCCTCGTTTTTTTTGTCAATTTTTGTATTACACCAATAGTAAATAATTGTACATTATTTACTATTAGTGTAATAAAACATGAGTACAAATAGCTGGAATGTGATTTTCCCTGGCAGCTTAGGTAAGTACAAAAAAAAGCTTTTAGATATATGTATGTTATGTGCGTGCTTGCAGAATTGAGTGTGTTTATGTAAGAGGGTGTGCATGTGTAGGAGAGTGTGTGTGTGAATACGTGTGTATGAGTGAGTGAAACTGAAGGTCACTGGGCATGTGAAGTCCATTCCTCTGCCCCTGACCTCTTGGTGAATGAACGTCCATGGATATTAGGTGCCTGATACTCGCTGTATTGTGTTTTTCAACGGTACATTGGGCAGAGCTGGACACTGGCACAGCATTCCCCTCTGTTAATAATGTGTTTGCCATTCTTGCTCGTGGCTTTTTATTCAATAACATTTCACTTAATAAATTCAGATTCAAACGAAGACGCTGCCAATAGGTTTTATAACTGGGAAAGTAAAATACCACTGGCGCAAAGCTATTTAACCCCTGGGTTCTGTAACCTTGCTTTAACTTGACCACCAACAGCATTTACCAGCAGAATTGAAGTAATACAGGTCTAGAGGGCGCGGCTAATTTCTTCTCCTTTTTAACTCTGCCCCATCCATACTATGTGCTGCACCCCAAGTTCATGGTGCAAGTGTTGTACTAAACATATCCTAAAGTGCCCCTCTGCTTCATGGAGCGGGGTCAGCACTCTGGCAAATACCCAAAGAACAGCCATAGGCAAAGCCAATCGGTCTGGCTTTAATGTGCCAACAGACGCGATCACAGCTATTTGAAAATATATGTTTATCTAGTTTAAACCTGCTCCGTTGGCTTTATGCAAAACACTGCTTTCTGCAAATAGAAGATAAAGAGTTAAATTTGATA
The DNA here is from genome assembly GCF_964204655.1 of Triturus cristatus. Lineage (NCBI taxonomy): Eukaryota > Metazoa > Chordata > Amphibia > Caudata > Salamandridae > Triturus > Triturus cristatus. The sequence goes on from NC_140594.1 coordinate 140,706,852, forward strand.
GTGTGAGTGCCTGTAATTTTCTGATCTAAAATAGTCCCACTTCCATAATACTGGAAGCACTTCCTGCAGAGCTGAATAATACACCAGAGAGCCAATAACATGAGGTGAGAACAATACGCTTCTGGGTGGAGCCAAAGTCCAGTGTATGTATTTTTTTTTTTAAAGCATTGGTAACAATACATCATTGGAAAAGTTGCAGTCTCAAGCCAGACATATAAAAAAAAAAAATGCGAATGGAAACTAATGGGACGCACATGTCTGGATGTTACTAAGGCAGATCGATTCCTAGATGGTGCGGATTACACATGAGAGCTTCCTGAAATGCAACCAAGTTCACTTTAATAAGGGAATTCAGAGGGGGAAAGCTAGCAAAACAGAACGCACTCGCTTGGAAGAGGAAGAGATCTTGCAGGAATGGAAGTAATGGAAAAATAACTCTTGACACATGGCTGGCTGGTCTGGGCAATGCATTGTCTGATTTAGAAAGCATCTCCTGCTTAAAAATAAACAGATGAGCTGCATTCCAGGCCCTGTGCCAGAAATATCATGGCATCTTTGCATCTCGAGAGCATGGACTGCAAAATCAATTCGTGCAAACCACAGCTTTATTTCAAGTTTGAAAAAAGCCACACACCATCACTGTCCTACCTACGAAATTCATGTTTTGAACTGGTATTTAACATGTAAATATATAAAAAGTCAAAATCACTTTGTTTTGAAATCTAACATTTTTTTATTTAAAATGTCCAGAGAGAGAGTCCAGGGATAGGCCTGCGGTAGGCTATTCCCGAGACAGATGTCTTGGCTCGAGACACACATGAAGTAACCTATTTTAACTTGACAGCATGAACCAGAGGCGAGCCACTACTAAACGACACCCCTTGCAAAGCTCTGCTATCCATAAAGAACCTAATAACTAGGGTGTGTGAAATTCGCTTAATTTGCTTTTGCTTAACTTTGCGAAATTTCAGAGGAGTGACTCGAAAATATGCGTAATTATGTAAAATGCAAAATTGGCATTTGGAGCTATATTTGAGCGGCAAATGCGTCCTGGCATCCATTTTGGAAGCGTGGATGTATTTCATAATTTAAAAAAAATGCATTCAACACAGGCGCTGCATACAGCAGGCACTCGTGTTTCTCCTGTGCGCTCATGATGAATTTTTCTCGCAAACGGCGCGTAATTAAGCAACATGGTGTAGTAGCATATTTTTAGGAAGTTCACATAACAAGCGTAACTCAAAATTATGTGGGATTACGCCGATATAATGGAAATTTCTATCGGGGGTACTAACAACCATACAAGAGCAAACCCAACCGATCGATGTATGAGTCCATACGAAAAAGTTAAAGCGCTTTATGCCATACTAATGTTAGCAGGCACTATATAAGAGCTGACATCCTAATATTACATAGAAGGCCTGTGGAGGATCTCTGGAGTGAAGCCAGTACTCAGTGACTGAATTCACCTTTATCATGTAGATTGAGGATTGACAGATCTTTCACCCCAGCCCCCTTTGATGTGAAATAGACAAGTTGGATGACTGTGACAGAATTAAATAGCACACATGCCCCTTTCACGCTATGTACAAGCAATGATATAGGGATGTATGTGTTACAACTGTAGCACGCTCATGCTCTCTGTGAGACTTATTGGCTTGGCCAGTGCTTGTTTAATAAAGGTACTGACTGGGTCGTGTCGCTTTCACATGGGTCAGAAACTATTTTAGCTTTTTTGAGTGGCCGTGAATTATAGTGCAAGAGAAGCATTGCAGAAGAGGGGTAATCGGTGCAAATGCGTACCACAGGACAGGGCAAACTGGCCCCCTGCAGGCCTTGCCCAAAAGGCAGAGTGTTCAGTAGCCGCAGCGAACATGAGGGAGGTGCTCTGGAATTTTTGCACAACATGTGAAGCTTCTGGCGAGAGTAATGCACAAGCACAAGATCTTTCGACCAAACTCAGTAAAAGAAACTACCCTGAAAAAATAATTAAAAAATGCCAGAAGAGGGCTAGAAATCAGCCAAGAGAAAGCCTCCTGGAGTTAACACCGAAAACCACAACCACTGAGAAATTGACCTGTGTCACCACCTACAGTACTGTAACAAACTCAGTCAAAAAAATCATTAACAAAAATTGGCGTATCCTTACCTCTGGTAGCCTCACGTGGCCAAAACCCATGTTTGCCAACAGACGAACCAGGAACTACAAAGATATCCTGGTACACACTCGTCCACCAGATGTCACACCGAATTTAACTCAAAGTACCTTGTGGACCCTACCCCCAGTTACAGGCCACTTTCCATGCGGCAATTGCTCTGTCTGCTCCCTGACAAAAGCTACCAAAACTGTAATCTTCTCACCAAAATTGACCTGGACGATGAGACAACATACCAACTGCAACACGACACATGTCATTTACATGATCACCTGCCCGTGTGCTCTCAGGTATATTGGAATGACTTGCCGCAAGATCAAACAAAGAATATGCGAGCACCGAAGCAATGTCAAATGCGGTCGAGGAACTACCAAATTGAGTGCTCACTATATTGAACATCCACACACTGTCAATGAACTGAGATGGATAATCCTGGAAACACTCGTATCCAAAACACCCAATGCAGAGAAACTACTCTTCCAGAAAGAACAAAGATGGGTCCACCGCCTTAAAACCAACAGTATGGGATTGAATGACGATATTCCATGGCTAAGTATGACATTATAAACAGAGAAAGGGTATATACCACACCTTTACATACTAACTGAACAGCGGTACGCTGTGGCTTCTCTACCATATTTAGATGTGCCAGGACATCCCTCCCTTTAATGAGAAACTCCGTAGATCCCCATTCCGGACACTCGCGCCCAGCTGCACTATTTAATTATAACGATAGAACAACTGTAGCCCTGCACAACAATTACCGTTGTTTTAACATCACATTAGCCATTGATATCATCTGTTCCGATTTGTACGACTGAATAAAGTTTTTAGCATTGACACGGCCCGCACCAGTCCCCTTTCTACTTCCTCTCATCTCGCTACTTAAACACACCCCTGGCTTCCACGTCTACACAGGAAACCAGAGTCAGCACAAGTCGTAGCTGACAACCGCGGTGCGGAGCCCTCAACACCAGCACAACCATGAAGACACGTAACGTTACTCTGTAATTTCCCCTGTAATGCTCGCTCTTTTCTTTATTTGCACAGTATTAACGCTGCCTGTATCTACGTACGGAGCTCGTACTGTGGAACACCCCAGGTATTGTTCTTCAGTTGTTGAACACAGCGCATAGTTTTCACCCTATACGCACCAGACCACGGAGCGATTTTGTGTCAAAGAAGATTCCTTATGAAGCTCGCTTAACTTCGCGATTAGCGCCTTTTTTAGCCACAATTGTATTCATTACCCATTATGCGTGTACAGATCAACAATCATTGTCGCAACCATAGACAAACACCGTTGCACACTAAGGGGCTCGTTACGGACCAGCACTTAACTATTATTAATTACTGTCGCTTTCACGAACAGTCTGTACCGCCCCTTTTTTTAACCAACACATCAGGCTTTGGACTAACTCTGACTCTATGAGTAAATGCTCATGTTGCAATATGTTTAACATCCACCTACTAACCGCCTGCTTCCCAGCACATTGCGTTTTGAAGTCTCTCCTAGAAAGAGCGATGGTTCCAATCTCCACTTGCAGATTAAAATGTATGCCAAATGTATATAAAGATTTGCCAATTATAGTTGCTTTTGTATTGTTCATCTTCATTACCTTTGCAGCTTCCTTGGCCCCTCCATCCTTGAATTTACCAAGGACGCCCATACTCACTGTTCCCCCCCCCCCCGCCCCTTTTCTTTTGCATATAGGTACTACCCCTGACGAAGTCCCTCTGAATCAATATTGGAACTTCTATATGATTTTGGAAAATTTTCAAATCACGCTACTCACTCAAGTCCCTGAAGAAAGCTCCCTGACCCCCCTCTGGGCACCTCAAGAGCTGAAACATGTCGACCGTTCACTACGTTTAACATCGCAGAGGATCCATAATACGTCCAGTCTGCTACTTGATGTTTTTAACTTTTCCTCAGCACCTATCAGAATAAAAACATTTTTTTAGGCAGCATGAGGAATATTTTATTATAACTAACCACTTCACTTGAGCACTCCTCACTTTTTTACTTTTTTATTTTATCATTTTTTTCCCTGATCACTACTGGAAGATTCAGTGGTTCCCTCCAGGTTGGAGGATGCATGGAATAAACCCAATGATGATGCTATCACGTATTTAAAGGCGGAGAACCAAGATATACCGCCCATACATTACTTTACGTGATTGAGGGTTTTTACCTATATCAGATACAGCCACCTGAACCCTGGTGCCAGCAACAAGTGATCCATTCTCCTTTGATTATATATGAGAGTAATGCACCAACATGCACCTTCAGGGCGCTTTGTACTGATAGAAGGTACACACCCCGCTGTATGATATGGGAGCTGGTGCAGGAGCCTTGTGGTGTCCGAAGCAGAGCTCCGAAGCATCATCGGGCAGAGGTGAACACACAGGGGCTGTCCATGAAATGTAAACGACCCTGCAGTGAATACCTGCTCCAAGCTTCCCTGGTAACACTCGCGTGATACTCCCTCACATCATCTCAGGAAAACATGCCTGCAGAGATTTGTGAATCGGGTGTAAAGAGATGCTATGGTTGACGTCAGTGCCCTGATGAAGCTACTGATGCAGAAAGGATCTGCATTCTAAACCCCCTGTCTTTGCCCTGTTTGTGACGGTGAAGCAGGGTGCGGTTTGTCCCTGGAGCTGGACAGCTTGGACCATGCTTGGAATCTGCCACCTTTAGACCAAAAATCAGAGGTCAGAGCCCACGAGGAGGGAAGATCTGTGCCTGATCTTTATTGTTGGGCAAAGTCCTTCTGTTTCTCCACTGCCAACCCGTTCTTCCGGAAGGCCCTGCATGGCAGCAAACGTGGCAGAAAAAGGAGTTTTGTCACCTTAAAGCGGGGTGTCTGAAAAGACGACACCGCTACACAAGGTGCAGGTTAGTTTAATGCGTCTTACAACACTGAGGGTAGAGTAGCCACTGCCAACCTCGGAACGGTCAAAGCATTCTGTTCCAATGACAACCGGAACCCTCAACATTCTTTACACGACCAATAATGCAAGCTCAACCCAACATATTCCCCTCCCTCCCAGCATCGCAATAAAAACACAGTTGTAACATATAACCAAAAACTTCCCCAAAGACTGTAATCCATGACAACATAAACATAGGAAGGAGAAAGTGCATGAAACAATTTACATAACGAAGCCAATTAATTTCTGCGATAAGGATCTTCTTATTACGGACACACAGAAAACTTTAGAGGAAGAAAATGCAGGAAACCATTTTCATCACTAAGTCATTGAATTTCTCAGGTAAGAATTGTCTTCTTACTCAACTTGGCTGAACCTCACGAATGTTCGTAGACTCTATCTCATGGGTACTCACAAATATTTCCCCGGGGGCCACAAAGTGTAGTCTGTGGCTTCCCGAGGGCCACACCGATGCCAGCAGGGGAGGGTCAGGGTGTTGAAAAGTGGGTGTAGGGGACACAAAGCAGATGAATGCTAAAGATGAGTTGTCTAGAAAACATTCTTTGCTTCTTTACCTTTCGTTTAGTTAACCTGCAAATAAAGTATGCCTGTTTCAGAGCTTTCTGAATGTTTTTTCTCAGTCACCTGACAATCAGCCCAGTGCTGCTGTTCACCAGGGGGCCGCAATTAAAGGTCAGGAGGGGCGCATGCGGCCCCCGGGCCGTACTTTGAGTATCCTGCTCTATCTTAACCCTCCAGTGTTTTGCAAACCTATTCATTTTTGGGCCTAGATATCATAACCACCATACTTTTGTTTAAGACTTTACCACTCGCAAGAAATACTACATGGTTCTTTATTTCCTTTACCAAAACCGGTGGTGAAAACCTTTTGAACGTGGCAGGGTGTCGGAACCCTCACGAAGTCTCCTGCACGAATCTGAATCTCTCTTTGTATCTCCATTCTTCTATGCACCATACCTTTCCTGTAGACCGCTTCGTACATCCAACACACTTCTTGCCTTTTCACAATCTATACTCTTCCGCCACTTTGGAGGACGCGACGCGCGGAGTAGGACGAAGGTGTTCGGGTCTCTCACTATCGTATGATCGGACCATGGGAATTCTAAGTACGAGCCCTCAATTTATACTCAAATCCAACACGAATATATGCACTTTTATATCATATCAGATGTCTGCCCTGAATTGCAGTGGACGTCTTAATGCTTTTTAACACCATTTCTAGTGTCTACCATTTGATACCGTGACCACAATTTGAACTCTCAATCGCAGCGTACCAGAATATGGGACTCTGCCTATCCTGAATATTTTAATTTGGATACTTTGTATGTTAAGAGGATCGTTTTGGCGTCCTGGTGATTGTTTCTAGTTCACTTGAGATCCCCAGAAAACTGTACGGGGTCTAGCAGAAGAACATTCCGAGCGACTGTTGTTAAAACAATTGTGAGCCTTGAAAAAGTCGTACTACAGAGGCAGCTTGGGTCCATGCCCGTGACTACCACCGAAAAGAATAAAAGGGATCATAACCAATTCTGTTTGAATATCAACGCAGTGAAGGAATACTTATCCAAATAGACACTGTGAGGGAGCAAAAAAAAGGAGTAATTGAGTAGTGAAAACCCTTGCTCCAAAAATCTCTACTGACTCGAGTGGCTGGAAGTTAACACCACTAGAGGCCTGTTCTCGAGAGCCCGTTGTCTGAAGCGATAATTATAGCACCTGTAAACTACAGACTGCGATAAACTAAGCATCACTGACAACTGCGATCGCAAACAGGCATTGGTGCAGGGATCGCCATTTAATGGGTCACTTGCATTCAAGCCCTAAGAGTCTTAAATACCAACTGCCGGGCACCAAAAACATGTGTTCGAGGCATATGAGCTGCAGATTGTACACTTAGCATAGGTCGCCATCTGGTGTTGGGCCCGGATGTTTGCAGTTTGTTTTTCTTCTTGGACAGTCTTTGGAAGTCACGAGTTTGGTGACTCCTCCTTCGGTCCGTACTGCGCATGGGCTTCGGCTCCATCCTCAGATTGTTTTTTTCCGCCATCGGGCTCGGATGTGATACTTCGTGCTCCGGCTTCGAACTTCTACGGTTCCAGCCTCGACGGAAAATCCTCGATTCTTCGAGTTCCTTCATCATCTTCATCTCTCGAAGCGGCACTTTTCTCCATCCCGTACATCGACACCGGCCTTCGGGCCCTCCGCGACTCCGGTCCCGGCCGATGGAAAGGACTCCGTTCAAAAAGTGCCCAAAATGTGGGTCTAAATTTCCCCACACCGACCTCCATCAGGTGTGTAACCTTTGCCTCTCTCCGGAACACGAGGCTAGAGACTGCCCCGCCTGCAAGTCTTTTCGATCGAAGAAGACCATCCGAGATCGAAGAGCTCGACGCACCATGGCGCACTCATCCTCGGCAGCTCCACCGGACATCTTCGGAGACGACGCCGAAGCTTCGGGGCAAACACACACCGAGCAGGAGGAAGACGTCGTCAGCGCTTCCGAGGCCGACGACTCCGACGTGGAGGACATTACACCAGCGCAGCGGGCCGTGAGTAATATGCCCCCTCCTACCCCCACGCCGAAAACCAAAGAGACTCAGGTTACTCCCTCGCCTGCCGGCCTGGGCAAAACCAAAACCAAAACTTCGATCACCCCACCTTCGGGCCCGGTGTCGAAGCTCCCAAAGTCTCATGGCAGCTCGGGATCGAGCCAGCCGACACCCGGTGCCGAAAAACAGCATCCGGCACCGAAGACTGCAAAATCCAGCTCGACTCCGAAACCACCGGTGCCGAAGCCTGGACACTCGGTGCCGACCAAACACAAACACAAATCTGTCGGCACCGATGCTCCGGCGCCGAAACATCATTCGACGCCGAAACACCCGGAGACCTCAAAAAAGCATGGCGCACACAGACCATCGAAACCCCCGGTTCCGAAATCACCGGTGCCGACAGACGACTCGACACCATTGGCTCTGTTTACACCAGACCCTTTACAAAAGACTTTGTCCAAAGATCCAAAGACTGGGCTTTTGACTTTAACTACCAAGAAAAGACGCCTTGATGCTCCGGCTCCTCCTCCTCCACCCAAAAGGAAGGACTCTGCTACTTCTCCCCTCAGAGTGCCCTCCCCACTACCGCCTCCCCTACCCCCTCCACCTCCTCCACCACCTCCACCTCACAGGTCTCCGCCACCTGTACCTCACTACGATCCGACCCCATCCCCAGATCCGGATGATGGGGATCCGGACAATTACCCGGCGGACGCCCCAATGGATCCCACTCCACCAGGGACCCCAGATCCATGGGAGGATTACAATAACCCTGATATACCCAATGTACCTCAGGACGACTTATACCCATCAAGACCGTCTCCTCCAGAGGACTCCTTAGGGTTTCACCATTTAGTGCAGAGAGCAGCACACTACCATGGGGTGGACATGCACAGTGAACCAGTAGAAGAAGACTTCCTACTGGATACATTTGATATACAAGACAAATCCACTTCCATTTTACCCATGCTTAAGGGTGTCACCAAGCACGCTACAGAGGTGTTCAAAGACCCTGTCAGAGCCAGAGTACTGAACCCTAGAATAGAGAAGAAGTATAAGGCGGCACCCACAGACCCTGCTTACATCAAGGGCCCTGCTCCCCTAGATTCCCTAGTTGTCTCCACAGCTAGAAAGCGGGCTAACTCCCAATCCTCAGGAGATGCCCCACCGCCAGACAAAGAATCTAAACTTCTGGACGCGTCTGGTAAACGCACCGCCTCCCAAGCTGCAAACATGTGGCGCATTGCAAACACACAAGCACTGCTTGCGCGATATGATAGAGCACACTATGACGAACTAGAGGCTCTTATGCAGCACCTTCCAGAAAAATACAAGCACAAGGCTCATGACCTGATACAGGAGGGTAAACTAATTACAAACACCTCCATTAAGTGTGCCCTCGATGCAGCCGACACTGCTTCTAGGGCCATAAATACCAGTGTCCTGCTTCGTCGCCACGCCTGGCTCAGGATCTCAGGTTTCAAGCCTGAAGTCCAGGCATCCATACTCAATCACCCCTTTGACCAGGAAACACTCTTTGGGCCAAAGGTAGACGAAGCGCTCGAAAAGATGAAGAAAGACACAGACACAGCAAAGTCTATGGGGGCACTCCAAACACAAGCCTCCAAACGTTCCTTTCGACGCTCGTCCTTTCGTGGCACAGGCAGAGGCTCCTCCACCGATAACGCCTCTACCTCCTACAAGTCCCCTCCTCAAAATACCTTTTCAAAGGGCAATCAGAGAGGTGGTTACAGGGGTAACAACAATAAGGGCAGGGGCAAAACCAACAACACCCGTTCTGCCACCCCCCCCCGCACAATGACTCCCCTCCGCTCCCCCCAGACCATTCCACTCCGGTCGGGGGCAGACTACAAAACTTTATCCACGTATGGGAGTCCATAACATCGGACAAATGGGTAACCCAAATCATTCGGTCAGGGTACTGTCTCGAACTAACATCTACCCCACCCAATATCCCACCAAGGCACCGTCCAATGTCTCAAGAACATTCCACACTGCTCAAACAAGAGGTACTCTCACTCCTCCAAAAACACGCTATAGAGCAGGTCCCCGTCAATCAACAAAATCTAGGGGTCTACTCCCTATATTTCTTAATACCAAAGAAAGACGGGACCCTCAGACCCATTCTCGACCTCCGGCCTCTAAATGCCTACATACACTCAGACCATTTTCACATGGTCACCCTACAGCAAGTCCTCCCACTCCTCTGCCAGGGAGACTTTCTCACAACCTTGGATCTGAAAGACGCATACTTTCACATTCCAATACACCCCTCTCACAGGAAATACCTCAGGTTCGTGGTGGACGGGCAACATTACCAATTCACGGTTCTCCCCTTCGGGGTCACCACCGCACCGCGGGTGTTTACCAAATGCCTAGCAGTAGTAGCAGCACACCTCAGACGTCAACACATTCACGTCTTCCCTTACCTGGACGACTGGCTGATAAAAGCCGCGTCCTACCACCAATGTGTGCAGCATACAAACAGCACCATCCAACTGCTCCACCAGCTAGGCTTCACGGTGAACTACCAAAAGTCCCACCTCATACCATCTCACACAAAGCAATATCTCGGGGCCACTATAGACACCTCCAAGGGTATTGCCTATCCAAACTCAGCCAGAATCACAAGCATTCAAGCCTTACGCAAAACATTCCTTCCTCAACACTCTCTTCCAGCAAGAGTGTTTATGAAACTCATAGGAATGATGGCGTCTTGCATCTTCATAGTGCCCCATGCAAGACTCCACATGCGTCCACTTCAAGAGTGCCTAGCACAACAGTGGAACCAGGCCCAGGGTCAGCTGACGGATCTGGTGTTGGTGGACGGCCGCACACATCACTCTCTGCAGTGGTGGAACACCACAAACCTTTCCAAAGGGCGGCCGTTCCTGGACCCGGTTCCTCAGGTGACTCTAACAGCGAACGCATCGCTCTCCGGCTGGGGAGCGCACCTCCTACACCTCACCATGCAAGGTCTATGGACGCCACAGCAAAAATCGCTCCACATCAACCACCTGGAGCTCTTGGCGATCTTTCTAGCCCTAAAATCTTTCCAAAAACAGATTTCGGGCAAAGCAGTCCTCATTCGCACAGACAATATCACTGCGATGTATTATATACAAAAACAGGGGGGGACACACTCTCCCCAGCTCTCCCGCTTAGCCCAGAGCATATGGAGATGGGCAATTCCCCAAAACATCTTTCTCCTGGCACAGCACGTTCCAGGCGTACAAAACACCATGGCAGATCTGCTCAGCAGACAAACACAACAACTACACGAATGGGAACTGCATCCACAAGTTCTTCACCCATTCTTCCAACAGTGGGGGCATCCTCAGATAGACCTCTTCGCCACCCACGAAAACAAAAAATGCCCAAGCTTCGCCGCCAGATACCCACACCCATTGTCCAAGGGCAATGCGATATGGATGAACTGGTCAGGCAGATTTGCATACGCCTTTCCACCTCTCCCACTAATTCCATTAGTGGTCAGGAAGCTACAACAGCACTCCCTCACACTCATTCTGGTAGCTCCGACGTGGGCCAGGCAGCCGTGGTACACCACGCTACTACAACTGTCAGTGGTACCACATCAAAAATTGCATCTATCCCCATGCCTCCTAACCCAGAACCATGGAGAAATCAGGCACCCGGACCCAGCTCAGCTCAACCTGGCGATCTGGCTCCTGAAATCCTAGAATTCGGATACCTTAACCTTCCCCCTGATTGCATGAACATCATCATGGAAGCCAGACGTCCTACCACTAGAGCATGCTATGCCGCAAAGTGGAAAAGATTTGTAATTTACTGCCGTAACAATACAATCAACCCTCTAGATGCATCCATACAGCACATAATATGCTATCTGCTCCATCTTCACAGGTGTAACCTGGCATATTCATCCATACGCCTACACCTAGCAGCGATCGCTGCCTATCTACAAAACAGGCAGCATTTATCACTCTTCAGAGTGCCCGCTATTAAAGCCTTCATGGAAGGCCTTAAACGAGTAATTCCTCCCAGGGCACCACCTTCCCCTGTATGGAATCTAAATTTGGTTCTTACACGACTAATGGGTCCGCCCTTCGAACCAATGCACAAATGTGAGCTACAGTTTCTCACCTGGAAAACAGCTTTCCTTGTAGCTATCACTTCCCTTAGAAGGGTTGGTGAAATACAAGCGTTCACCATACAGGAACCCTACATACAAATGCATCACAGCAAGGTCATACTTCGCACAAATCCGAAGTTTCTGCCCAAAGTCATTTCCCCCTTCCACCTCAATCAATCAGTGGAATTACCTGTCTTCTTCTCGCAACCCCAATCTGTTGCAGAAAGGGCCTTACACACACTTGATGTAAAAAGGGCGTTACTATACTACATACAAAGAACGCAACCCTTCAGGAAGACTAAACAATTGTTCGTTTCCTTCTCTCCACCACATAAAGGCAACCCCATTTCAAAATCAGGGATAGCTAGGTGGATTGTAAAATGTATACAAATTTGCTATCAAAAGGCAAAGAGAACATTATCTGTTCCCCCTAAAGCCCACTCTACAAGAAAGTTAGGGGCTTCTATGGCTTTTCTAGGGAATATACCCTTAGATGACATCTGCAAGGCAGCCACATGGTCTACACCGCACACCTTCACAAAACACTACTGTGTAGATGTGCATTCCAAGCAGCAAGCTAGGGTGGGCCAGGCTGTACTAAAGACACTTTTTCAAACAGCTGCAACGGATACTGGTGGTCGCCGCTAAGGTTGGGTACTGCTATATAATCTATGCTAAGTGTACAATCTGCAGCTCATATGCCTCGAACGGAATATGCTACTTACCAGTATGCATCTGTTCTTGGCATGTAGAGCTGCAGAGTTGTACACGCCCACCCGCCTCCCCGGCTACCTGTATCCGTTCCAGTACATCTTATTTAGATACAACACATGGGTTTCTCACTGTTATTACTACGCTCCATCATTTCCCTGTTGGCGAAAAACAATCTGAGGATGGAGCCGAAGCCCATGCGCAGTACGGACCGAAGGAGGAGTCACCAAACTCGTGACTTCCAAAGACTGTCCAAGAAGAAAAACAAACTGCAAACATCCGGGCCCAACACCAGATGGCGACCTATGCTAAGTGTACAACTCTGCAGCTCTACATGCCAAGAACAGATGCATACTGGTAAGTAGCATATTCCTTTTATTTGTTTTGAACAGAGCTAAACATCACACGGTTCAGTCAATCCAAAAGACGTTGGTTAGACAACCGTAGACCAACAAAAACAATAACCGTTCCATCTCCAGCAGGACCGTACCTCCATATTTGCAGTGCTTGGACACGGACAGGTTCATTTATGTTTCCTTTCCTCTCTTATCTAACTCCAAGATTGGGGAAAACCTCTAAAGATTAAACACATTTAACAGGTGTCGCCATCTAACCCTTCATACAGGATCCTGGGCTGTGTGGGGCCAGTGTGTGCATATGTGTTGGTGCTGCTCACAGTGTTAATAATACGTTTTGCAATTGTATACAAGGCTCCAGCTCCTGTTTGGACTTCTCTAACTTCAGGTCCTTAGGTCATACTTACTATAATAATTTTAACTGTGTTGACATCACAAGATATTAAAATGTAGTGGCTGTCTTATTTAAGGTTGTTCGCGACTTGACAAGACTACAAAGGAATATGTGCCTTATATCTACAGGACAATGTGCTCACTAGTGTTGCAAATATGTACTTGCAATGGACAATTATGTTTATACATCACTGTAATCGTAAAATGAATTAAAACAAGCATTGGCATAGCCAATAGGTCTTGCCTTTGGGACCTTATAAGTGTTATCCAGAACAATATCCTCGGTGCAACAACATCAACTGTTGCATGGCTAAACACTTATAAGGTCCCAAAGGCAAGACCTATTGGCTATGCCAATGCTTGTTCTTCATTGTCATAAACGAGAGGACCTTTAAATGCGTACGTTTAGGAACTGCACTGGGTAAACGTGAGGTACACATGACCACGGAATTGCCTCTGATTCCAGTAGTGCCGGTGTGGTCACGGAAAGGGGAGGTATCCACATTTCTAAATGTATATTTTCAAACTATTACTTTTAATAAATGCCTATCAATGCAGTGGTATAATCTGATTCACTAAGGTGAAACGCACCTGCATGTTAACCCCCCCCCCCTTTTTTTTTTTTTTACTTTTACATGGTGTTTCTTGCACGAGTTACATTTCAAATATGTTCGTGTCTCTGCTCATCCATGGGCTTTCGGAGACAAGCCGGACCCTTAGTTCATTTTGGCTCGTTTCTCTCTTAATTTGTCAGCTCCCCAGACTGTAGCAGCAGTGGCGTCATGTCCCCGTGGCTGCTGACAGCCATCGACTGACACTGTCGGGAAGGACCTACTATGAACTTATTAGGGGGCTGTTCCGCCCTATACACCGCCCCTGAAGTCACGTGTCTGATCAGTTGATGGATGAAACGCTATATTAATGAGTGGGTACATCAAATGATAGATGTAGGGGCGGAGTGATCCATGTGTAGATGATGGATGTGTGGACGAATGGATGGTTAGAATGGTGGATGGATGGATGTATGGAACAGACAAGGGACCTCTTCTGTGGAGATTCGGGCTCGCTTCCATGGTGCCATTAAAGATTTGGTTTGAATTGGGGGTGTTTTAATTTTCTGGCTACTCCCATGGGTAATATATATGGAACTTGCTCTAAGCAGTTACTCAAAGTCTGGCGTGTGCCCAGCCCTCCCGGGCCTAGGTTGGACACCGTCCCTTTAAAGCATGCAGAGCGTAAGAGCACATTTACCTCAGACTCCTTCCGACAACAGGTGTGTTTGAAAGCAAGGTGTTTGCAAAAACTAGGATTTTGTGGCTGTGCTCCACTCTTCTTGAAATGAAAAGCCTTAACATTCTTTATTCCTGGCTCAGCCTAAAAGATCACCCCTCAACGTTCCTCCCCTTAGCCAGAGCTCTCAAATTTCCCAGTTCCGTGCCTAGGTAACGCGTCCAATCCAGGGTTGTTTCTTTGCATTCTGGGATTTGTAGTCCTGCTTTTAGTAAATCAGGACTGCATGTCCAACAGTGCAATAATGAATCTGAACTGGAATAGCTAGTCTTGCACAAAACGGGGTGACTGGTGAACTGGCTGGGCTAGCTTGTCAGTGCCTGTCAGAGTGTGTAGCGACCTCGTGTCCGCCCCACGGGGACGTGTTCCTCGATGACAGGCGGTGGTCAGGTCCTGAATCCCGCAGAGCCGCCGCTGCCTGTCACTTACAGTTCGGCTCTCTGCAGTGTCTCCGGTGCTTAGTGTACTTGTGGCCTTCTGCTTTGGGGAGCTCTGCGAAGGGCGCATCTCACAATTTCAGTATTTTCTCAAATCCTTTGTTGCTTTTGCAAAAAAGAAAAATCGCATGACAATATATTCGTCCTCTTAGAAGCGCTCAGTCTGTACCTTACACCTCTTATCTTTAAAGTGTCGGATGTGTCCAATTTGAAAGTGGAATGTGGGGGGGTCGTAAAATGATGGGCAGAGGGTGCGAGACTGGAAAAAACAACACAAAAAAAGAATCAGGCCAGCCCAACCACAACACACATGTATTGGAAATCCAAGTGTGACTTTCCGCAGAATTTGCTTTTATAAGGTACAACTGACAATAATTGCAATGTTTACACAATTTTATATATTGCAAAACAATAAAAAAAAGCAAATAGAGATAATAAAAGCAAAAGTCCCAGTTTCCTATAGCAATTTTATGCGCAGTAATAATTTTACCTTACTCATTTACATTTCGTGGATTGTGACAGAAATACAACTGAAAATTATTTTTGTTAGTGTTTATTGGAGAACAGTCACTTAAAAATTCGTAGAATTGTTTGACTCCTTTGTAGTGTTTTATTTTTGTTTTGGTATTGTAAGTACTAAGGGAGCATCGCTGCTCATTCATTTGCCTACAATCCTGTGAAAGATGCCTTGTAACCTCGAGAGGAGCAAAATCTTAGTAAATGTTGAGTTTATTTCGTATTCTCGCCTGCAGTATTTTAAGTTTTGTTTATGTAAAAATGAAGGTTTTCTGCCGTCTAGTATGCCCGGGTAAAAAAATTTGCTTGAGTGAAATCTCACAAAACTACAGAACTTAGTGATTTAAAAAAAGAAATCTTTTAATGTGTTTAATTTTTGTGGTCTAATTTGTGCCCAATTTTTGCCTGCTGCCGAGGGGGCGGAGCAGAAAACTTATAGCGGAAACAGTTCAACTATGGCCTGGAGGCAATTTATGCCTGAGTCAGTCTCCAACTGGTATTTTGCCTGACTTTTGCGTGAAGGCTGTGACCTGTTACTCATGCAAGAGGCCTCCTAAGTGACTTCCAGGCAGCATGGATACCTAGGAACCGCACACGCAATTTCATAGCATCTTTGTAGAAGTTGTGCTTATTTTAAGAAAAGAAAATTTAAGTTTCACCTGCCACTAGCCCCAACCAGTTTTTGTATTTCTTTTTAATATGTGGTTTGAGAGCAACATAGAAGATTTCAATTGTATTGCCTCATGCCATTAATTTAGAGTGGATTGGTAAATCTTGAATTCTCCCTAGTGCTGTACAGGTTGTCTATTGGGATGAAGCGAAGATGACTGACTGTATCTGATTATGTTGTGGCTGTTAGCAGACTGGTCAGGCAGGTTGTTTGTTGGGTTTGAGGGAGGAAGTAGCTGCTAGGGTGGCTGGTTTTGGTGATTATGATGTTGCTGGTAACAGACTTGTCACACAGGTTATCTGTGGGAGTAAGGGAGGAGTGTAGCAGGTAGGTTCTTCTGCACGTGTGTATACTACTGGATTGCATTTCTTGAAGTGTGACACATTTCTTGTTGTCCTCTTAGTTCCGGAGGCAGCTGTGATCATAGTTCCTTTCCTCTTCGTTACTTGTAGCGGGTGAGCATAGTATCGGCTGTCAGCCTTGATTTTCCGCTCCTGCCTTACCAGCACCCAGTCTCCTTCTCGGATGTCAGATGTCTTGGCATGTCGACGGTTGTCAGTGTACTCTTTCATCTTTGCTTTCTTGGTCCTGTCTAGATTCACCAAGGTCTCATGGTCCGAGGTTGGGGATCTGGACTGTATGGCAGCGTCTGCAGTCGGTATCCTGGTGCGCAGGGTTCTTCCGAACATCAGGGTGGCGGAACATCTGTTGGTGGTGCTATATAGTGTGGTCCTGTACGCTCGTAGTACTTCATTGAGTGCTGTGTGGATGTTGCGTTGAGTCAGTTCAACTTGTTGTATCGTTTTCTTTACGGTGGCCATAAATTGTTCAACCATCCCGTTGGCTTGGGGCCACAGGGGAGTGATCTTTCTGTGTTTGAAGTTCAGGTGATTCACAAACTCTGCAAACTCATGACTGTTGAACGGTGGCCAGTTGTCTGTCTTTACTACTGTGGGAATTCCCCACGCTGCAAACGCTTTGTCGATGACTGGTATGACGGCGGTTGACTTTGTGGTTGAGATTTGGTGTGCAATGGGGAATCTGGAATATTCATCCATCATGATGATGATGATGTACTTTCCAGATTTCAGCGGACTGAAGAAGTGAACAGCTACTTGCTGCCACACACTGTCTGAGAGGTCAGAGATTTGCAGCGGGGATTGTGGTTCGTCTTGCCCTACCAATTGGCATTGCGGGCAGTCTTGGAGTGTGGCTCCTACCATCTGGTCGAGGGACGGGAACCAGACTCGCTCTCGCAACGCTTTCTTTGTGGCCACTACACCTCTGTAACCTTTGTGTGCTAGATTGACAGTTCCTTGCCTCAATTGGTGAGGAATGACAATTCTCCTGTCTCTCAATAGTAATCCATTGGCGCTGATCGTGAGATCGTCCTTGACGTGCCTGAACGATATGAGTTCTTGCATGTTGATGGCGTCGTTAGTCTGCGTTTCCTCCAGGTGTCTGTGCGGATACGCTGCATGATGTTTTGGAGCGTGGCGTCTTTGGCAGTGGCTTCTATAATGGCGTCCAGTGGGACGGCAGGTGGGCGTGCCTGATAGATGACGAAGTGGAGGTATTCTTCAGCTAATGAACCGCACGTCCGAGTCAAAGCTTGGAGATGTTGCGTTATGTAATCCGCCGGGTTTCTCGCCTTCCCCGGTTTGTGAATGATGGTGTATGTGTAGTCTTGCAGGCAGATTCCCCACCGCTCAATCCACAGAGGCATCTTCGCTCGAGGGTTGCCGAATATGGTTATCGAAGCTTGGTGATCAGTTATGAGTTTGAAGTGCTTCCCATAGACGAACAGATGGAAATGCTTGCACGTCCACACAACCGCCAGGCTTTCTTTTTCAGGCTGTACGTGTGTCAGTGAGGCAGCGACTGGCATATGCCACGACGTGGCATTGGTCTCCCTTGTCATCATACTGAGCTAGAATGGCGCCAAGTCCGATGGGGCTAGCGTCCACTGTGATCTCGGTCTTTCTTCGAGGGTTGAAGTACGCTAAGTTGATATCAGAGCCCACAGCTGTTTTGATTTCATTGAAGGCTTGTTTGCATTTGGTTGACCAGTGAAAGCTTTGGCCTTGTCTTGTGAGTTCTCGCAGCGGATAGCTGATGGTCGCATAGTCTTTGATGTACCGTGCACAGTAGCTGGCCATGCCCAAGAAGGATCGAATGTCGTGAACGTCATGGGGTTGTGGCGTGTCAGCAAGTGCCAAGACCTTTTCAGGATCGGGTCTCATGCCATCTTTGGAGAAGATGTGACCATAGAATTTGAGAGTCGATTTGTGGAATTCACATTTGCCTCGGTTGAGCGTGAGATTGGCGTTGAGAAGGGCATGACACACGCGATCCAATGCTTTGTCATGATCCTTGCGTGTTTCGCCAAACACGAGGATGTCGTTGCTGTAATTAAAGGAGTTTGTAATGTGTTGGATTACTCACCGGACTGCCTCTTGAAAGATATCTGCTGCTGAAGAGATTCCAAAATTAAGGTGCTTGTATCTGAAAAGCCCTTGGTGTGTAGTGAACGTGGTGATGTACCTAAACTTCTCGTGAAGTTCGAGCTGGTGGTACCCCTTGTTGAGGTCCAGTTTCGAGAAGACTGGAGCTCCGTTCAGGCGAGTGATCATGTCGCTGATGTGGAGTCCTGGATGCCGCTCCCGTTCAATGGCTGTGTTCGGGGCTCAAATGTCTACACACAAGCGTACTTTGTTGTCTTGTCCTCGTTTGGGCACAGCTACTACTGGCGACACCCATGCAGTAGGCCCTATTGACCTTTCTATGATGTCCGCTCTCAGCAGGTCTTGGAGGTCATCATCCACTGCTTGTTGGAGATGGAATGGTACCTTCCTATGATGCTGAGCTATAGGTGTCACTTGTTCATTGATGTGCAATTTGACTTTGATGTGGGCTAATTTTCCTAGGCCAGAGAATAGTTTGGGAACTTGCTGATTATATCAGGTGAGTCGTCAACTCTATACAGAATCTCTACTAGCTTCAGACGTTCTGCTGTAGGTAGGCTGAGAAGGCAGTCAGCTGCTTCAGGGCCTTCTATCACATGAATTTGGGCATGAACTGTCCTGTGTTTGTAAGTCAACGACGTACGAAATTGTCCTAAGCACGGCAGCGGTGCTTTGGACATCCACGTGTAGACGCGCAGGCTGGTTCTAACTTAGGCTTCGGGTTCATTCTCTTGTACTTTGTTGCGCAGATGTAGTTGAGTGACGGTCCAGTATCTAAGACGAACTTGGCAGAGTGATTTCCCATTTGAATGTGTAATTGGGGGTACTTCGTTAGTAGATCTGGGTCCGCTACCATGCACACATATTCATCACTGTCTTGTGATATGGAAGTGAGGGCGGACAATTCTCTTGAAATTGATCGTCTGGATCGATATGAACCTTGTGACTGGGTGCTGGATCTCGACGAGCTGTCTCTTCTCCCTTGCACTGACTGCCCTCATGTGGTGGCGTGATCCTGTGCTTCGCTTGGTCGGCCCAACTTCCTTACGACGGGTCTGGCAAGCTTCTTCAAAGTGATTGTCCTTCCCGCATCGGTGGCACTGTTGTCCGATGGCTGGGGCCTGTGGGAGGGTAGTCCTGGCCACAGCGATAGCACTGCGGCGGTTGCTTTTGGGTGTTCCTGCTCTTGTTTCCGCTGCGGGCGAGCTTGTGAACTTTTCAGGTTTCCGATGATCTGGTCGACGTGTTGAAGCTGTTTGAGAGTGTATTCGGAATGCTTGTTCCCGTTTCTCTGTCTTACTGGCTTCCATCTGTTTCGCATGCTCTTTGCTTGGTCGTTTATTCATGTAAGCTCCTCAATGTCGTCGAGTGAGTAATGTTTTTTCAGCAAATGATGGCATAGTGACTCTGATTGGCACCCCTCAATGAATCGTAAATGAAGCGTGTCTTCAGTGTTAAAATTGTCAAATTCACAGTAGTGGGCTAAACGCTTGAGGCGAGAAATTAAGTTGCCCATGGACTCATCTCGTTCTTGAGACGCAAGGTTGAAGGTGTAGCGTTCGTAGTCTAGATTTCGCTTGTGGAGAAACTTCTTGTTTACTGCTTCTTTCATGTCTGTGTATGACGCAGCATTGGCCAGGTATAGTTCTTTGATGATTTGTCTGATATCTTTGCCCACCAAGTTTCGTAAGGCTATGAGTTGTTGGTCAGGGTCACTAACTTGTGAGCCCTTCATAAAGTCTTCAAAATCTTCTATCCAGCCCTTCCATTTAGGACCTATGCTGTTTCCGGAGGTCAGCAACAAAGGTTCGGGAGGGCGCAGGAATGATACCCTCAATAGTAAGGGGCCGGGAATGTTTGACTTCAAGATGGCAGCCGAATGCGACCTCTGCATATCAGCTAGAATGATGAAAATCAATGGGCTTACCCCAGCTCCACACGACATTCATTCTGTCTGAGCTTCTGGGGTTTTTCTATTTTCAGGCTGCTGGCGGCCTTGGCACTGGATCCTCTACTGCAGGCAGGAGTGTAGACCGGAACCACCACACGCGCTCACATAGACGGTGAAAACTGCACTGCAGCGCTCGGTCGGCGTTTCCTGAGTGCGCCGATCAGAAGGGGGTGTCTCCGCATCCCACCTTCGTCGCCAGGTTTCAGGTCGCACGCCGAAATGAAACAGAGGCGCGGTAGGGATAAACACGTCTTTATTCTTTCAGGCTAATCCCTTTCTGACGCTACATTCCTCTGCTCCACCCCTTCCCGTTCCGGCCATGCCGACCCTGAAGTTACAGTACAGGTCAGGCACGGCGATACGACAGGTTGGAGGTGGTAACTATGATGTTGCTGGTAGCAGACCGTTTGTCTGTGGGGGTGATGGAGGAGAGTAGCCGCTAGGGTGGCTGGTTGCATGTGGTGTTTGATATTGCAGGTTGGAGAAGCGTTGGAGAGGTGGTCTGTAGTGTGAGGGGGAGAGAAGCAGCTGGTACATGTAACAAAGAATGATGCTGGTTAGCCCAGTGCGATGAGTGGAAGTGGTTGGTGACTAGTTGTTCATGTATTGGAAGGTTGGTCTTGTCTAATTTAAATTTTCTGAAACTTAGAAGGTGGTGTGCTGCTTTGATGGTGCTTAAAATTGAGTTTGGAGGTGGGTGACCGCCATGGCAGACCGACCACCAGTTTGGACCAATTTGTGTTTTAACATAGTTTGCATCATGACTTTTCCCTACCTGGTGGGGGGCACTGTTTGCAGGGTGTGCAGTAAGTTTGAATGCCGGTCATGTAGGCTGTTTTGGTGCGTAGGGCTCTGGGAGGGATCCTGAGATGAGTTTCACGAGGGCATTGAAGGGGGCTCTGTAGTTATGGAGCCACTAGAATCTACAGCCCTGTATTGGAGCAGTTGGAATGCATCCAGGCGCATCTAGCGCCGATGTATGTCAATACAGCTCCATAAGCTCAGCTCCTAATACAGTGAATTTCCTGACACGGGTTCGAATCCCAGTAAGGCTGCCTCTGCCTGTGTCACCTTGGTCCTTTGTTAGCTCCAGAGATTTACAAGGCAGAGACGAGAGGCACATTGTGCAGCGTGGAATCCATGAAAGATTCAGGCAGCCTGAGATCTAACGCCCGGCGGCACCGCTGGATTTCTTATATGAAAACTAAGGGGAGATCCTGTCTTAAGCCAGTGCTTCTAGTAATCACACAGCAAACCCTTGACTTCATTAGACATGGTAATCGATCCCAGCTGTGAGTCCCAGTTTACTTGCCCCCTAGCTTTTGTGGCTTTGCGTTTCAGACGGCATCTTACTGCAAGAACGAAAACAGGGTTGTAATTAGTGCTCGTCGGTCTGCAAATAAAAGAAACGTTTCCAGAACTCTTTCCATGCCATCAGTTGTTTATTATTTCCTTCTGATTAGGGGTGTCGGGGCTCGCTAATTACTACAGGAAAGATGAGATCCGGGGCTGTGGGAAGGTGCAGGAATTTACACACACAGTCACACAAGCAACTTACTTGAAATTACAAGCACTTCTAAGTTTACACATTGGAGAAAACTTTAGCTTAAAATGTTGCAATAGAAACAAGCATTGGCATAGTCAATAGGTCTCTCCTTTGGGACCTTATAAGTGTTTAGCCATGCAACAATTGCATAACTAAACTTATAAGGTCCCAAAAGCGAGGCCTATTGGCTATGCAAAGCGGCCCTGCGGCCGCGAAAGTAATCACGATCACACATCAAAGCGGCTGCGAAAGTGAAAGTAATCGCTGTCAAGCGCGGCGTGCGCGCCCACGCACGCCCACGCACATGCACTGTAGCTCTAGGCTGGCCTGGTAGCACTTTTTGGAGCCCTCTCAAAGTCTCGCCAGACCAGCGAATGCGCTGCGTCAGGCGAGACCTAAAAAACGAGCAAGTGGCCATTTTCCTAACTGCATGGGTAGTAAACCAAGTGGATCAGGTTAAAAATGTTTTAAAATAATTTTGCTGACAAACTTGAAGCCGACTTGCTCGGAAATGTTTAAAAAGTGCAGGAACTGAACCACTTCCGGTTGTGGTGGTGAAATAAAGATGTCAAACACACAAAAGGTGAACAGATGAATGCTAGCAAATAGTCCAACCAGTGTCTATAGCTCTGGATAGCATTCCAACCCATCGTTCTTTTACCCACCATGCCCACCTGACTTTATGCCCAGCCAAATGCAAATCAGTCTTGACCCTGCTCCAATCACAACAGTCCAGCCCGAACTCTCTGCCCTGGTCCTTCCTGAACCGGAACAGTAGCAGCCTGAGGCCGGGTTTTGCCTATTTGGGACCCTCAGTTGGGTGCAACTTGGTTCCAGTGGCCCAGCGAGCACGGGACCCATGTCTGGACATACCCATGGCCATTTAGGGTGTTACATTAAACACACAATGACGGGAGGAATGTTTGCGAATAGTCTAACCACTGGCAATCGCTTAGGGTAGCATTCCAGCCCATCTTTTTTTTCCGCTCATCATGCCTCCTATGTTTGGAACCCAGCCATATGCAAATCAGTCTTGACCCTTCTCCAATAGGAACAGTTTATTCCAAACTACCAGGCCAGGTCCTCCCTGAACAGGAACACAAGCAACCAGAGACCGATGTCACCAACCTATTTTGCATTATTCAAGACAATGCCAGTTACCCCAAGGAGGTAGCGGAATATTTGAGGAAAAAGGTTTCCAATGCTTCTCTTTTTAAATATTGAATCGTTGCCTCTTAACTATCGGAAGAGAAGAGCTTAGGACTCACTGTGAACATAGCTAGGGACAGAATGTATAAGGGAAGATGAAAAGCTGAGCGCTTTAATCTTCTGTGGACCCTAATCTTCTGTGGACCCTCACACTGTCTGCCCACATTGCAACTGTAGAGATATTGTACTCCTGCGAGTAAATAGCAGCATAAAACCTGTTCTGAGGAACCAAAGTATACAATTTTAAGTATTATTAAACACATGCTCTTCTGTTACTGTGAAAGTTTATGCCATGGCCTAGTGTAACAGTCTTGGGACACTGCATAGTCCTTCTCCGCTTGAAAAGCAATGCAGTAAACTCCATGTCAAATACCCGTCAATCTAAATCATTGACTCATCGGTCCACCAATGGATGCGTTGAGCTGCTCAAACTTTTTAAAAAGAATGCTCCATCATTCTGGTTTTTCACCAACTTTGGCTTGCAAACAAAACTCGTCCTGAACAAAAATAAACAGCTGTATGGGCAATATAAAATCATAACTTTATTTTGGGAAGATGCCCATCAAATGGTAATATCAAATGAAAAGGGCTCATACTTAAAGCGAACACTGGCAGAGCATGAGGGTCGGTTATGCCGGCTTAGTTTTTGTTCATTTTTATATTGCCGTGTGGAGGGGGGATTCACATGCCCCCCCCCCCCCCCCCCCCACTCACTTCATATATATATATCCTCAACAACCTTCATTTTCAAATGATCCAGCTGCATTCTCCCCACGAAGGCGACACGCTTTCTGGATGCTCAATTTTATGTTTTTTTTTTTTTTTTTTTTTACTTTACAGTGTAGCAACACCCAACACGTTTCAGCTAGCACCTTCAGCTGGGCAACCCCATGACCCTGTGTGTGCCCTCCCTCCCTTCAGCCATCCCTCCCTTCAGCCACCCCTCCCTTCAGCCACCCCTCCCTTCAGCCATCCCTCCCTCCCATGTTGTTGGTGCTATATTTTATTGTTGCTCTTTACATGTCATGATGCGTATCAGTCACCTCACTTGACCTTGTATATATATGTTTGTGTGTGTGTGTGTGTGCAGATCCGCAGTGTATAACATGGAGATATGATAGAATATAGTATGAAATCTTTGAGCGTGGGAGAGGCCAAGCCTAGAATGCCTCATGTTCCCTCTTTTCCCTTTTACACCTTGCTGAGTTTTCATGTTTAG
The DNA here is from genome assembly GCF_964204655.1 of Triturus cristatus. Lineage (NCBI taxonomy): Eukaryota > Metazoa > Chordata > Amphibia > Caudata > Salamandridae > Triturus > Triturus cristatus. The sequence continues at coordinate 140,731,416 of NC_140594.1, forward strand.
ATGTTAAAACCAAGATGTGTAACCGAAACGGAGACCAAGAGGTTAAATCCATGCTGTGGGATAAAATTATTTTAAATTGGGCGTAAAGAGCGGTTGTCTTCTTCTGTAAACTGATGGAAACATGCAATTTGTTAAGCAGTAAGCATCATTTCCCAAAGTTATTTTTACTCTATTGTGGTAATCTGAAACCTGACCATTGCACTGTACAAATGCACAGGTAAATGCACGTGTATTAGTGCTACGTTTAACAAATAACCTGTTGTATTGGGCCGCGTTTGCTTTCACTGTCCTGGCATATATATTGAGAGAGCTAATTGAATAAAAGAAGGCAGTATATAGAAATAAAACTGTGATGCCAGTTGAGAGGACCAGATAAAAATAAGGTGTTTGAAGCTTTTTATACTTGTGTTAGTGCTGTCGATTTAAGGAGGCAGTGACCGAAATCTAAAAGCAGAAGCGTGGCTGATGGAAGAGCTTCCGACTGGTGACCAGTGCCAAAGGAGCTGGTCATCGATAAAATAACCGATACCTCTGAAGAGCAAATTGCGATTTCTTTGTTGTAGATGTAAATAAAAAAGGCTATTCCTGCAGGAGGTCGGGGCATGTGTCTAAATGTGATGTAAAGTCTGAGAAAATATTGCAGATAATTTTTTAAAAAACAACGTTTGCTTTGATAATACACCATTAAACCACACATTTACAGTTACTAAACGTACAGAATCCCAGTTCCGCTGTCCTTGTTCTGCCTTCATGATTGAAACTGTTCTGGGGGGCTTTTACCCAAGTGGGTATATGGCAGGTCGTGCTCCTGGTTTTTAGCTTAACTTACAACATTTTACGGCACAACTTAGAAATAAAAAATTTGTTGCAAATGCAAAATGGCAGTAGGCGCGATAGCCTGAAAGATGGTAGTATCGCGAGACGTGAGGGCACAGTGACCTGCTGTTGAAAGTCAGCCCTGGTGCAGAGTATCCCATTGACCGGCTCAAGAGCAGTATTATTATCAAGTGTGCTTTGCTCTGTTTAAATCTTGCGTCACAGCGTTGTACTGTTTTTTGCTTTTACCAGCAGCAACAGCAGCAGATGCCGCGCAGCGCACAGGAGGAAAAGGATGAGAAGGAGAAAGAGAAGGAGAAGGAAGTAGAGCAGGAGGAAGAGAAGCCAGAGCCAGAAAATGACAAGGAAGAGCTGAGCAAGTAAGTGAGCATTCGCGTCTTCGCGTGTCCACGCGCCTGGCCTCCAGGCCGTGATCGTCTCTGACCTATGGCAGATGATGGGGACCTTCTGAGCCTATTAGCAGATGGGCCCTAGACAATCTCTTCAAAGATTATTTTCACTCTGGTTTGATTATTTGTGACAATTTTTCCTTGTGTATGTAGACTGGCATAGCTTGCAGCCTTTGAAGATGGCATCTCTTCTATGTGGACCTGACACTTTCTCTATCGTTTAGCAAATAAAAAATATAAAATTATAAGTCCGGTAGGAGCTTTATGGTTGTATCAGGCGATCCTGCTTGGTGAATGGACTAACACCAAATGACCGCTTATCTGGCATTCATCCGCGTTCCCCATGCGCCATCATCTTTTTTTTCTTGACTGTCCGCGTGTAAGCGAGCACGTGCTTTACAGAAATATTGGTGTAAGCAAGTGTAAGTTGACCTCAGATGCCCTGGAAGACGGTTGCGGTCACCTAAGGAAAGTGTGTGCATAACACCATTAGTCGCTACTGGGGATTGGTCTGATCATGCGTCTGAGGGTGGACGCTGCCCCAGTGCCTCTTAGGCAAAACGAGGTGTACAGAGCGAGGATGGCCATGGGCTAGCGAGCGTCTATGGACTCCTTAGTGCGACCACCAGAATACGACATGTGCTACCTTAGCCGCAATGTTTCTTATGGGCTCGTTAACTTATGCTTCCCAAAAATCGGAGGTCAGTTTTAAATTGCGGTGAAATACAAGGAGTAAAAATGCAAAGGAAACCAAGTTGGTAGAAAGGTAGAAAATGTGAGCGGAAGGTTTATAACTGGGTGAGAATTCTAGGAGGATAGTACTCTAATGTCATTTAAATGGGAGTCCCTGCGATGAATGAATGAACAGTGAACATCAGAAGATCAGCACACCGCTGATTCATTGTACTACACAGCAATTGACTAATAGACTGAACTTGTAATATTTGGCTTTAAGAGTAACTTAATATGCACAATTAATAAACTCCAAGAAACAATTTCTCACAATCTTGAGAATTCTTAGAAATTTAAAAAATATCTTACTCAAAGAAGTAGGACATGCAACTAGGCTCTAAGAAAAAAAGATCTAGAGGAGAATAGCAGAGTAATTTGCAAAAAAAACTGGCCACCTGAAGCACCTAGAGCGCCAGTTTTTGCTTTGATGCAGAACCATCAGAATTCACTTGGTGTGCTCATTAAGAACCCCAGGTATGTTACTACAATGTCTTCAACGGCTGGATTAGCTAGTGCCAAAGTAACAACCAGTTTGCCTGATCATGGAAGCCACTGTGCAGATTGCTGAGGCTGGCATTCCATGAGATATTTGTGGATAATAATCAAACACAGCTGACTGTGCAGTCATAGCTGCAGCGGGATCCGCTGCTGGTCAGAATGCCATCCTGGAGCACATCTTGTTTGCATTATGTTCCAGGTGCGTTATATTCCCAGTATCTTCAATGAGCGGGCATTCAGAGATTCAGTATCAAAACTTCTTCTGTCGCCTTGTACTGTGACACGCAGGTGTGGTACCAAAAAACATCCAAAGATGAGAAGAGATAGTTATGATTGCCGAGTATTTAGATGCAAAAACGCTAAAAAAACTGAGCTGTCACCTCAATCGATCAGGGGTTTCTATAGCGCAGCTACTCACCCACGAGTGGGTGGCTGGCTGTTAATCCGTCTGGGTGTGGCGATTCATTCGAAGAGCCAGGTCTTGAGGTCCTTCCTGAATTGGGTCAGTGTCGCATATTTCCTGAGGTGGAGGGGCAGGGTGTTCCAGGTCTTGGCGGCGAGGTAGTAGAAGGTTCTTCTTCTGCTTTTGGTCTTGTGGATCGTTGGGACGGAGGCCAGGGAGAGTTGCTCAGAGCAGAGTTTTCTGGTGGGTTCAGATATTTTGGTCCTGCGTAGTGGAGAGATTTGTGGAGAGATTTGTGAGGAGCTTGAAGGTGATTCTCTTGTTGATTGGGAGCCAGTGGTGTTGTAGGTGGTGTTGTGTTAAGTGGCTGTGGTGAGGGATGTCGAGGACCAGTCTGGCTGCGGCGTTTTCGATGTTCTATAGTTTCCTAAGCTGTTACTGGGTGACGCCGGCATAGAGTGCGTTGCCATAGTCCAGTCTGTTTGTGATGAGTGCGTGAGTGACCGTCTTTCTGGATTCTTTGGGGATCCATCTGAATGTCTTTTGAAGTAGGCGGAGCGTGTCTAAACAGGATGAGGATACTGCGTTAATTTTGTGGTTCATTTAGAGCGAGGAGTCCAGTATGGTGCCGAGTTTGCGTGCGTGGTCCGTAGGGGTGAGAGGGGTTCTTATCTCACACACTATATGTCATGATACCCAAAGATCTGGATGCTGGGCGCTTTCCTTGTAGAAACAAAAACTGTGAAAGACCACTTTCAAGACAACAAGATATCAGCTAAAATTAAAACTGAGATTTCACTGATATGTACCAGCCTCCCTTGTTTTACAAAGTGGAGCGTAATGAGAGACCAGTGGCTGGACTAGAACAGGTCTCCTATGAGAAGCCATTGGTGGAACAAAAGGGACTAGCTGGTAAATTTAAAGTACCTTAGTCATAGGTGTCACCTCCTTCTCTTTGGGATTGCCGTAAGTAACAAAGTAATGTGAGACTTTTCTTAAGTTGAAAATCTTGCAAATTCTACAATTACTACGCAAACAAGCCTTTAAAATCTGAAGTGTGATCCTGCCACATACAGATCCAAAGAGGTCATAGACCACATACAATTCCAAAAAGCACATAGATGACCTACTAGACCATGGAACCCCCAAACCACTTACTAGAGGAAGGACGTCTAGATGAGCTGCTAAACCAGTGGTTCTTAACCTGTGGTCTGCGAACCTCCGGGGGTCAGCTAGGCCTGCTCAGGGGGTGCATGACTTTTACCATATTAAATAATATTAAAAATAATACTTTACGATTAATGAAGTATTTGCAAAAAGGAAGCAATATTGAGAATTAAAAAACTTTTTCTATATTTGAATATGAATTAAACGAAATATTTCAATATTGGAGCATTTGTTTCGTGTATACTTGTGTATTGTTTTGTATTTGAAGTTCAAAACATTGAAACTGCTTAGGCTGATGATCCCCAATTTTCTATAATGTCTCAGTGGGGGTCCCTGGATTCCAGTAATGATTCAGAGGGGGTCCACAGAAGTCAAAAGGTTAAGAACCACTGTGCTAGACCAAGGAGCGTACAAACCGCCTGCTATATAGACTCAAGATTGCATAGATCTCCAACAAGCACATCAGTGACCTACTGAACCGAAGAACGTACAAACCGCCTACCATATAGACTCGAGATTGCACAGACCTCCTACTAGAACAACAAGCACATCTGGACCAATGAACGTATAATCCACCTGCTGGACTGAAGAGGGTACAGACCTCCTAACAGACCAAAGAAGACTTAGTTGACCTACCAGACCAGCGTCTAGATTACAGAGTGCAATGACCTCCTGCTGGAAGAGTAACAAACCACCTACCAGACAAAAGAATGCAGAGATTTCCAAGTAGACCAAAGAGTGCACAGACTGGAGCACTAGACCTTACGACACATGAAATGCAAGAACAACCCGCGGCCCATTATTGTGAAATTTTAGGCCCGGAAGCCCTTAATCGACAAACTCAACTAGCTTCACTGTAAGGGTCAAACCAGTTACATCTCAAAAGACTTCTCCAAGAAACCCGAATGAAAAGCAGGTGAATTCTGAATCTGTTACCTTTACCAAAGGGGTTGAGTTCCCAGTCGCCCTAAATGACCCTACTGTATTAAAAATACGACCGTAGGGAAAGCATACTATTTACAGAGTTATTGCGGCCTATAATCAGAGTTATGAGCACCGTATGTAATCTGATGAGGAAGCAATATAATTTGAATACAAGTCTGAGCTGCAGTAAGGGTATTTCCAACAGAAACTCACAACACGCTAATCATACAATATAAATAGCATCCACCGATATAATAAAGACAATTTATCTTTATTCCCGTTTATAGATGTGCTGTCGCTAACAACAGGAGCTTAGTATAGTCCATTGTTTATTCCCATAAAAAAACCTTCTCTCCAAAAAATTAATAAAAGCTAGATTATATACGAGCAGCGATCGTTTCAAATCTGTGAATTGAGCAAAGTGACTGTTCAACACTTCACAAGGTCGGCAAACGAATCCATACTTTTAATATCAATAATGATACTGACGCCATATCGAAACATTTGAAGTAAGCGTTAATCTACTTTATTGCGCAATCAAAAGTGTAGACCTATTTTGATCAAGACATGTTTTGACTTTTCACGTAGGTTGACCGACTATATGGCAAGTCTTGTGACTATACTGATTTTAAAAAATCCAGGTTATATTTTTAGGGTCACGAATTCTTATGCTTGTATAAATGTGGCACCTCCAGTATAAGAAATGCAGTTACATGGTTCAAGCTAAGCTGCAGATAGGATTAACTATGTCAAATGTTTAAGTAAATGAGTAGATCCCTGTTTTGGTTTCTCTTCCAAGTGAATACATTCTTAGATGTGTTAAGTTCGGGTGCAGCAATGGTAGTATACCATAGATGTTTAAAGATGTGTATATGGAATTGTAGACACTGCATGAAATGGTCGTTGAGGTCAGGGTTCTGGATTAGATGGGATTGACAGCATCGCTATGGTGCAGGTTGGTGATTGTGTGTGCACCTCTGTTAGGTCACTGGTACTCTAGATGAAAATATCTGCACCTACGTCTGATGAACAATTTATAATGTACCTATGTGGACAATGATGTTACTAGCCAAGGACTTAATTCCCTTTATGGACCCAATTACAGATGAACAATTCGTCTACCTTCCATCTGTCTAGCACAAACAAGGCAGTAAAATATCTAGTGAAACCTACTGATCTCTGTAGGATGCAATGTGGTCTGAGAGAGAATTTACTCTCTTACATTCTACAGTTGTGTAGACTTATCTATTGAAGTTGAAACTTGTATCACGTAGTCGCGAACAAAGCCATAGAACCGAAGATTGCCTCTGATGATGTACCGGTTTATTGAACACTTAGGAGCTTTAATTTGGCCCTTACACCCGAAACGGCATCTTAATCTCAGCATGATTGCTGATGCTAATGTAGTGAAAAGGAGGTAAGAAATCTTTGTGCAAGTTTCAGTTGAGCAATAGTCTCACTTAACCCTTCCTTTTGACATTGGAATTTTGGCTAACAAAAATGTAATCCTAAAAAAAGTAACCTGCCTCGAGTAGAAGTCAAAATTCTGACATAACTGAATTTTTGGCTAACCCTGAACACCTGCAGTATGTATATTAGCCCTCTCTCTGTTTCTATACATTTCTATAGAGCAGACAAATAAGACCATCCAGCAAAGGGCAAGCATCCTTGAAGAAGCCAACACGGCAGGCCATGTGTGGGCATAGCATTTCAAATGTAAGGAACGATGTGGCAGAGTAGTAATTGAGCAAAAAGACACAGTAAAACAAAGGTTCCTTAATTTATAACTAATAACTTAGCAGGTTTTTACTAAATCCTATATACTGCATTTCCAGCACCCAGTCAGTTGATGCAACACATAGTTTCAAACCAACAACAAAGATTTGTTTAAAAACACTGTTTACCTTATAAGCGGTTATGCTGCGTGATGCACATTTGTAGAGCGCACGGTCACCCTAGAGGATACCCTGGCGCTGAGCAGGTGTGAGTGCAGCCAAACCTAGTGCCTTATTTGACTTCCTGAAAAGCGCCAGGACTTCAGGTTCTTGCGAAATTCAAGATGTGAGGAAGAGGCCCTTTTGTGTAATGGCAAGAAGTTCCACGCTTTAGGAACATTGTAGGAAAAGGCTTGACCGCTATAATTGGTTTTCCATATGTGTGGGATGTGCGAGCCTGGACGACAGCGGTGTCTACCAGGTTTGTGAAAGCAGAGGCGATAGTTGAGATATTTGGGCTAGTGTTATGGTGCCTTGAAAGTCTGGGTGAAGAGTTTGAATTGTTTTCATTTGTGTGTGGGGAACCAGTGGAGCTCCTTTGGGGGGGGGGGAGGAGGGGAGAAGAGAGAGAGAGAGACTGACTGACTGACTGACACTGACTGACTGACTGACTGAATTTTCCGGGTGCTGATAGGGAGCCAGCATCTTCAGGGTATGGAAACATAATTTGGCATTGACATGGAAGGTCAGGACGAGTTTGCTGTTGATGACGATCCTGAGGTGTCGGTCCTAACCCTGTTGGCTGGCAGATGGAGTCCCACAGTGAAGTGCTCTTCACGAAGATTCTTTTTTCAGTCTTGTCTGTGGACCGCTTCAGTTTCAATTTCAATTGATTTCAATTGTGCATTCATTGAACTTGATCTGGATACTGGGTGTTTTGTCAGTGAGGGGGAAAATGAGTTGTCTGTCATCAGCGTAGGAAAAGACGTTGATGTTTTGAGGGCGCATGATGCTGGCTAGAGGGGTCGTGTATGCGTTGTAGAGGGTCCGGCTCAGGGTGGTTCCTTGTGGAACTCTGCAGATGAGGTTGTGGGTGTCCAAGGTGTACGGTGTCAGGCTGTCTGACTAGGTCCTGTCCTGTAAGGAGCAAATCCATCAGAGTGTGTGTCTTTGGATTCCAATGTTGTGTAGGCATTGGGTCAAGATGGGGTAGGAAACCTTGTCTAACGTTCACATTGCTACCAGTTATTTTGTTAATAACTTCTGAGCTCTTTTTATGTGCAGTTCAAAAAAAAAAATCCGAGGCACAAAACAAGGGATTGTAAAAAAAAAAATCTGGCAGCATATACCACAGATGATATGATATATTTTTCTAGGCAGGAGCGGTGTGTTCCAGACATTTTGAGCCTGTGCCATGCTATGTAAGGATTTCTGGGTGCACCTGACCAAACAAAAAGTGTGTTGAAGCTCATAAACCTTAACTATCTTTGTTCTGGTCAAAGGTAATGGTTGAAATGGCAAAGTGGCCCCTTAAGGTGTTTAGAAATAGTTTTCCAATAAGACCTCGAAGTTAACAATGCACTAAATATGAAAGATTAACTGGAGAAAGTCAAGGCTTTGGGTGAAGAATGGTTACCCCCCCCCCAAAATATTACAGGATATCTTAAGGAGAAACCTTGAAATTGGCTGCCCATTAATAATTTTTAGGACCAGAATGCTGTCTTTTTCCTTGATATTTGTTTTTATGTTGCTCAGCAAATTTGAAACTCAACGTTCCTGTCCTTTAAAATGTCTAAAACGCTGACGGTATATAAATCAAAAGCAGAAGTCCCCTACAAGTGCAATCCATGTGGGGGGTACCAGCACTTGAGTGATTTTTACTATAAGATTATCACCCTTCAGTAAGTTCTGGAGGCATGCTTCATCATACTGTTTTCACAATGGACTCTAATACTTCCACTACGGGCTTCAACCTGATCTCTTCCAGGGCGCACTTACAGATATTTCAAGGGATCCTAGCAGTATATAGTTAAAATGCTGCCTGAGGCATACCTGCAACAAACTTTATTATCAGAATATTACCATGGCAGTGTTAAATGCGGACACTATTTGGGTCCAATTACCCAAGTATCCTTCCTCGCTGTCTAGATGTTTTAACCTTCTTAGAAGATACTGAGTCTTTCATCAGGACCAGTATTTCAAGGATCTCTATGGATTGCCTCATCTTTTCTGGGTCAGACCAGTTGGGAATTATCCCTACTCCATCATTATACTTCCATTCATAGACTTTATGCTTACGACCCGACAGGCTAAATCATCGATGGGTATTGATATATTTAGTTCTTAACTTTTTTTTCCTTCGACGAGGGAGGGTCAACGTTCTTACAGTCACACTTTCTTCGAAGAAACGTTGAGCTTAATCACTAAGCATCCTCACTCAACTGGCGGTACGCTGACTAGGCATTTAAGTTGATGCAAGTAAAAACTCCAGGGTGTTCAACCTGCTAGACATCAAATCCTACCTAAAGGCGACTATTGACTGAAATCTTTCTTGTGTGAGGCCGTAAGCAAACTCCTTTAAGCCCTGTTAGAAACAGGAAGAAGTACTGATCCAGCTCTGGAGCTTATAGGCCACTCTCATCTACTGTCCCCACATATCAGATACAGTCCTGAAGGAAGCCAGAAAAACGTTCTCTAACCGGGGATAACGCATAAAAATACAAATCTGGCACAATATAAATATCTAGTTAGGGAAATCTGAAAATCAAGATAAGTAAATCAATTCAGCTTCTTAAATGACCATATGCAGGCATGCATCAACTGGGAGGAGTGCTGTCCATTAATGTCAACGATTTGTTAAATTGCAACAATTCTGAAGCTTGCAGGTTATTGTCAAAGTCAAATTTATTCAAATGTTCGGTCTCTTAAAACCATTACACTATATAATATCATTACATTACTTAAAGCATCCTAAATATAAAAAAAGAACATTTATAAAAAAGAATAGAATCTTCATTCATTGTGCTACACTTCGTAAAATCCAAGACCTGTCCAAAAAGTGCTGCACCATAACATCATCCTCATCTTAAAAACCATCATCATAAAACTGTATATTAAATTATTTGGTTTTCTTCTACAATTCTTCCTAATTCCTTTAGATACAAATTTATGAATTTAACCCCCCTGCAGACCAGCGGAATCGAAGACCCACCCAACCAGGTGGTTACAACTTCCCTGCATGTTCGTATGTTCATATTAATGAATATTTCTTTCACAAGTATCTTTCTTTCTTTTAATAACTTAGGACATGTACAGAGAATATGTGATAGGGATTCATGTTTGTAGTTGCACAATCTGCAGTCTTGATTTTGGTAATGGTGTTTCCAGGAGGGGATCAAATCCTTTATTTCCCACATACCAAAGCGTAAATTCATAAATTGTTTCTTTAAGATTTTTGAGAAATGTGCTGATAACTAAACATGCGGTTTCCTGCTGCCATATGAATTAATCACCGTCCAGGCATGACGTCTTTGTAACAAGCTGTTTTCATCTGTTATGTTAGACAGGATTTTTGTAGACCGATTTAATGCTTTGTTTAAGGCCTGTTTCCCCATGCCTGAGTTCCAAATTTCTTGAACACAAAGATCCTCAATAACTTGTGCTAAGTAACAGCCCCAGGAACCTTGTGTTTTCTTCTCTCTCTGAGCTTATATTTCTTTCCAGCACAAATTCTCAATAGAATCAATTGTGGCTGCTCTAAGCCGTCCACGTAATTTAATCAAAGCACTTTTACTCCGATGTATTTGATTGGTCAAACCAACGGACTTGAGCCGGTGATGCTGCTTGCTGTATGAGGAAGACATTTTTATAAACCTTTGTTTGGATACTGTTTAGGATTGCGATTTCACGACCCCTCATAATTTCACTACCATATGTGACAGAGGGCATTAGCTGTGCCGACATAACAGATAATAGATGGCTGTAAGGTGGACAGCTTAATTTCTTTTTTAATAAATTGAAGCCATAGATAAGACTTTGCGCTTTAGCCCTCATTGCTAGAGACTGATTTTCATAACTCAGTTTTCTCTCGATTTTAAACCCCTGGTATTTGTATGAGGCAGTAATCTCGACTTTTTTTCCAGTCCAAAAAACACGCGTGTTTTTTGAATTTGGCATCCACTAACCGCACTACCTTTGTTTTAGATAGATTTAATTCTAATCCATGCCGTTCCATATAATACGCTAGTGTGCTCATACTGCGTTGTAGCCCTATTGGCTTTGGCTGAAAAGCACTGTGTCGTCGGCATACTGTAAGCACCTAATTTCTTATGTGGCTAACAAGGGTGGATGGCTGTTTACTCCAGTAAGTGCTTCGTCAAGAGCAGCTAAATACAGATTAACCCCTTGCATGCTTCTGACGGAGCCACTCCGTCATGAGCCACGGGCGCCGTGTGCTCATGACGGAGTGGTTCCGTCATGCTGCGGCCGTTGGCGGCCGCTCCGCCCACGCGGCGCTGATTCCCCGCCTGTCCGGGCGATTAGTGCAAGTGGGTGGAGTCATGACGGAACCACGCCGTCATGAGCACAGCTTGCCCGTGACTCATGACGGCGTGGTTCCGTCATGAGCATGGCGGCGCCGCAAACCCCCCCCAACCCCTCCAGTTCTGCGGCGGAATTCGCGCCACAGCGAAGGGGTTAAAGAGGCTTGGGGCTAACCTCTACCCCTGTTTTAATCTATTGTGAGTACCTATTTTCTTTGTTACACAACTACCATCTCCTATTTTCACCTGAGTCCAGGTATCGGTATACAGTTCTTTGATGGCGTGCTGGTTATTGAATTTTCGAATCCGAACACACTGAGCAAAATATGTGCCACACTGCAGAAACAATTGGGCCCAATCTTGCAGTGGCATATGGAAGGGATGAGGGCTGGTCACTGCACTAGTGTTACGTATCACAAAGTAAGAAAGACGAGGCATGGATCTGCTATGGCAAGAGGGGTTTGTGCTCCAATATCACGATTAATCCTGGAGCAAGACATGGAAATTCATAAGCAAGAGATTTACTGGTATTGTGCGAGTTTACTCCATAGGTTCTTTGTATTTGTTTTGAGCATTTTGACCAGGTTTCTAAATAAGTGTGAGGAAAAATATCAGAAAAACTTGATTTCAAGGAAGTTAAATTAGTAAAACTCCCCTCAAGTTTTGGCAAGAAAATTCCTCTCTAAAAATTGATTTTGCAAGAATCTTTACTGCAAGGAAAGTGCAAGGTTTGTAAACGTAGAAAAAGCGGGCAGGCAAAAAAATACTTTTACCCACACCACCTCTTTACATTACCTCACTTGATTTAATCCGGGGCGCACATTTTACGAAGGGTTTTTTGAACCCCTGTTAAATTCCATCATGCCAGGCTTTTAGATAAACCTGCCTGCTTCCTTTGTAAAGCATATAGAAGAACGCGCAGTCATGTGTTTTTTTCAGATATGCTAGTAAATTCTGCATAAGTGCCAAACTGCAAGAACTATGTTGATTAAAAGTGACCCTTGGCAGTAGTTCGCAATTACACAACCCTTCTCCAGATAAGAGTGTAAAGGTTGTGTATTGTCCTTCGGGCAGTATTTAAAGCAGTTATGTGCGGGTGAATTAATATTATTAGTGACACATATTCTGACTAGTTGACCCGCCTATGTTTTCTAGTGATATGCTTTTTAATTAACTTTAAATTTAGATTTTTGCAGAACACAGCATGACATTTCAAGAAATGGCTCATGATCCAGGAATACTCCAAAATTTGTAATCAATTTAATGAGATCACATGAAAACCAAAATAGGAAGAGGGCCTCTCTTTGCTAGTGCCTTACAAAGGCACAAATTATAGCAAACATGAAATGTCCATTGATTCATAAATGTAACACGCAATGAAACATAGTGACATACAAAGATTTTGAAAAAGGTTTTACCTCGTGAGTCCGAAGCGAGGTAATGTCACACATATTGTGTTTTCCTCTTCTATAAGATAGTAGAGATTCCTTAGTTTAAATGTTTTATTTTTTATCTTTATTTACTCAAGTTTTGCTATCTTGAACTATTATTTTATTTATGTATTTTTATGAAGGCTCTTTTACCTGATACGTGTTATCAGTTCTACACATTTTTCAGTGATAAAAAGACTGGAATAATCTTGCAAATCAACTGAGGAAGAGTTTGAATAAAGGTAAAAAGAAGCGGTATATATATTTTTTTAAATATATTGAGTATATTATAAGTACTTAACTGCTTCTGTAATTGAGAAAGGGTCATGCAAGTTAACTATGAAACAGTGATGCCAAGCTATTATCAGCAAGTGTCCTCTTACAGGTTAATATTTCTCAAAGTGTGTATTGAGCTTTAAACGAGCTGAACTTGCTCTTCAGTTAATCTGTACATTTGTGAACAAGGCCTCACCAAAGTTATACCACGCATCTAAAGATTACTCCCCCACTGACCAGAGATACTGAACAATAGGTAAACAAGAACTGACCTTTCTGTACCCGCGTGCCGCATAGGAGGCTAGAGTGACACTGTTTAAACACTTTTTGCCTACGTCCAGGCATATTAAACACTGGCTACTAGTGGTCCATTATAGTTGTTAATGATATTGGGAAATTCACTACCAATGCCTAGAATAGGAGTCCTGATGTTGTCCTGTTGACTAGGCCTGGGCAGAGTTCCACAATGCAGAACTCCGCGAATGACCAAAAAACCCTCCTGCGCTACATGGAGTTTCCGCAAGCAATGGGAGTGTATTGGGTCACGCAGTTCGCACTGATTTGCAACACTGGATCCTGCACTGGTAAATCAGCTGGAACTGCACCATGCGCGCAGCACAGGTGGGCGCTACTTCTTTCTGCCACTTGAGTAGATGTTCTGCTCGTTCGGCAGCTTCATCAACGCGACCGGAAGCTTTCTCATTGGGAACGGTAGTGGCCATCCGTGAGCGCCCGCATTGAAAAATCTTGCCGCGAGGTGGTCTGGAGTAAGATTTTCCTCGCTCGCCGAATTAACATTGGTAAGCGTGAGCGCGGAAAAAACTCTGCAGAGCACAGATTAGGATAAATTTTGCAATCCTGCGAGCAGAGCGCAATTTTACACACAGCCCTTCTGTTGACCAGAGCCCGAGCATGTAATATTTGCATGTGCTCTGCTTGTATCCCTTGTGCCAGCCTCTCTGAACCTGCTTGCGACCTACTGGCCGTAGAAAGTTCTCCCATCCCCATGGGTCCATGGATGTGGGTTTTATGCTCCCACCACTGTCTTGAGAAAGGCCAAAGGCTGAATTATCATTGACTAGGCGCTTTGTTGTAGCCAGTGTACACACTATTATCCTAATAGCGTTCAGCCCTCTTACCGCTGACCCTCAAGGGAGGAGGGGTTTTCTGAGTTCAGTAGAAACTCAATTCGTTTTCTATCCAAGGTATGCAGCTACGCCCATTGAACGGACACACCATTCTCTTTTACATTTAAATTATTAGCCCTTGTTTAATGCCAGTATAGATGCACTGGACCTCCTGATATAGGTCATTCTGCCGGCACCACTGGTGCCACAAACACACTGGTACTTTACTGGGGTGCACAAAGCTAGCAGTTTTGTATCACACTTTTTTTTTTTTTTAGCCTTGGGGCTATGTGTTGGCCATTAAGGCTGTTTAAATTACTTCTGGTGGTAAAAATGGAGCTTGCTGAATACAGTGTCTAATATTTACAAGTGCAAAACAAAAACCAAGGATACAAGTTTGCAACCAGTGGTCAAAAAAACATGTATCTTTCAAGGGCGCAACCTGGCCTTTGCAGCACAAACCATTAATTTATCATCACCTGAGTGTTAAGTGCCCACGCATAACCAGTGTAAATCACTGCCTCTGATGTACATTGCTGATTCCCGAAATAAGATTTAATGTTTGAGCGGTATGTGCCACCATTTTCCGGCTATGTTTGGTTTTGTAAAGGGGAATTATCTGTTTGCGACTTGGTTTTATGGATTCTGCCACCTGGTATGGATTTCTCTTCCAGTAGTGGTGCTGTCTTAATGACAGAGGCTCTTAGCCGGAGGGATATTGTTTGCACTCTTTGCATTTCGAGGCCCAAACTGCCCCACGGCAAAGCATTTTCAGCCTCTCCAACCAAGCCCCCAAGCTATTTTCCTTGCTGGTGGAAGATGTGCATGTCTCTCACCAATTTACCATGTAAATCCTGTCAAATGGATTAGAAAATCTAGGTTCCATGTCCTCCTCTTCCCTTCAAATGTTGGTAATTCTCTCAAAACTAAAACTGAACAATTGTAATAAAATATGGCTGAGTAGCAGCGGGGGTGTAAGTGTATCAGGGCTGGTACGGGGGTGGGGGGTGCAGTTCAAATCTCAAATGTTTCTTAGTGTTGCCTTATTTGTAGTTTCAGAATCCATGGCAGACATAGTAACAGTCAGGTGTTGCACCCCTTGTGGTTCATTCTAACTGGGACTTGCTCAAGGCTGTAAAATTACCAATAAGACTGGTTTGTCATGTTTGCAAGGGTATATGACAGTGGTGGTTCGCAGATGTAATGCTGTGGGGTGATGAGGCGGGGCGGGGGAGGGGCTGGGTGGGAGAGGTAGTGGAGTCCGACATACGACGGGAGGTATTTATTTATTTCCGTTCACCTTTGCCGTCATATATCTGACTCCATTACCACCCTACCCAGCCCCTCCCCCGCCGCTCCTCCCTCACCGCCCCACAGCGTTACCTCTGCGAGCTACCACTGGTATATGATAGTCTGTATTTCCTTGGTACCATATCCGGAATTCCTATATTGACCTTCCAAAGTGCAAATGCGGCATACATCGAAGCATCAAACTTCAATTTTCAAATTGACGGCATCAAGTTGGGATACTCCTATTGAAGGAAACTTGTACACACTCAGTGCTCAGTTCAGTGGCCAAGACAAAGTCCTCTCTTCAGTTCACATCTGCAAGGAGCTACCTCTGCAAACCGAGTTTGGGGTGTCTAAGGAGCTTAAATGCCGGGATCGTAAGGAACATCTGGCTTCCTTATTTAAGTATGGTCTGTCCAGACATTCGCCAGCAGGTCCCCGTCAAGAAGATAAATTAGGATGAGCTTATGATAAATTTGGAAGACCTTTCATTAAAACCAGTTTTGTCAGTTTTTTCGGAGCTAGCTATGAGTTGGATTTGCAAGCATCTGCAAAACCGATAAGCAAGCAGGCGAATGGCTCCGTTTGCAGTTTTTAATTTTGTATTTTTTTTGCTGCCTACAGGGAAAAGAATGATGAGACATCCGGGGAGGATAACGATGAGAAGGAAGCGGTGACCTCAAAGGGCAGGAAAACGGCCAACAGCCAGGGCCGGCGTAAAGGGCGCATCACTCGGTCCATGGCCAATGAGGCCAACGAAGAATCCGCTGCCCCCCAGCCAAATGCAGATCAAGGTATGTATCTCTGTGGCACATGCCTCATCTTGATGATTTGTATTCGGTTTGAGTTAAAAGTAGAAAAGTTGCAAGTGAAATACAGTTATTCTTTTTATGTTTCTATATGTAGAAATAAGTATCCATTCCCTTCTGCATGATTGCCATTCGCAATGTCGTATATAGGACTATCAATTCTGTAAAATTGTGTACATGACAATTGAGTTTCACATCTTATTTCAGTTTTAGAAAATTCCTTGAAGCTTGTAGCTTATTGGTAATTTGATTACCATAGTTTTATTTTTCAATTGTTATTTTCCAAGTGATTCTAGTAATTTTGCAGGTGTGAGTCCCTCCTAGAGCATCTGTCTCCAACAAGAAAGTTGGTTTGAATTCTAAATAGACTGATACCTCCAAAAAACAACAGGCAGCGCCTTCCACTTAATAAACATGGCAATTGTTCCATGGTGCTAAGCAGCGGGTGTCGATAACCGCTACCACAATATACAACCAAAAGGGGAAAAAAGTATTTTAGCTTGAGATGTGTGCGAAGGAGATTCCCATGTCAAAGGTCTCCCTAAAAACATTTCTTTATTGGAAATTGAAGTATCATTGAAACTAGATTCAGGCTAATCTGTGACACGTAAACCCTCTTTGCAGTAAGAGCGCTGTCTGGTGCAGACCTTTTGTCTTTTTTGGAATTATCTCCCAGCAGAAGGATTTTTCCTCTTATCCAGCTAATTTTGCTAAAATTAGTGTAATTTCTTTAAGTCATAGTGACATCTACAATTTGCATCATTCGAAAATGCCATCAGCATTTTTTATGAAAAACAACATACATATAATTTATTACTAGAACTTTTTTGTTAGCCACGATTATCTGCACATATTTGTCGTTCATTGGTATGCCGTTGCGTAGGGCCTCTTCAGAATTGGGAACTGAAATACATGTTTCTGATACAAACTAGTAGAGCAGCAACACTTTTCATTTACCTCTGTGAGGTTGTAAGTGCAGCTTTAGGGAAAGAGTTCAAACTCCTAAATATTTCATCCACCCTGACAAGAATATGGCACAAGGAGATGATGCATTCTTATTGTGATCTGGCCTAAGTAATAGAATGTATAATTATCCCTTATGAAACTTCTTTATTGAGGTAACCTGAATCAACCTCTCAGTAAAGCTTTTGCGTCATTTGGGAATTTTTAAATTTATAATTACATGGGACTTTCTGAAAGACACAGGACGGAAAACCCCTGATAAAATTGGGTGATATGTGATAACTCCTCATCTTCTGGAGAATGCTGCCTATAAATCTGTGAAGAAGCAAGTCAAACTATGTCTTGGATAATGATTTATCCTCACAGGAAATGTATTGATGATGAACATTTTAGCAAGTCTACCAAAAGGAAGCAATGTAAATCTACATAGTAAATTTGCCAGATAATGTAAGTAGCTTCCTGCTCCAACGTTCTCAGTTGTGCATTTCTGGCTGTCACTTTAATCCTATTGTTGAGATATCCCACTTAAGACTCCCTTGGAAGCTATAAGTAGCCCACCATTTTATGAAATCGTATTTCAGTTTTAGAGGTCATGTTACCACAGATTGAGCAAATGACTGATGGTGTTCGCCAAATTAACCTCATACAGTGCTACCCGGTGACATCTAATGAATTCATTTTAGCAGATTGTGTCTGTGAAGAAGAGTATTTATCTTTGTGTTTCTTCAACTATGAGGCCACTATTGTAGGGTACGTCTGTGTGCCAGTACGATCACCTGGTTGGATTGGGTACGCGTTTCATTGACAATGGAAGAACAAAATGCTGCTGGGCTTTCCTGGGACAAGTGTCCATAACTTAATGACTGGTGGTAAAAGGGATGTTGATTGAATCCAGTGTTTCAGGTGGTCCCACCAGCCACTGATGAAAGTATTTGTAATAGAGAAGTATGCTATTGCACTGGACGAGCTGAAGAATTCTGACCGGAAAAGTAGATAGTTGAACTGAAATTTATGTATGTGCTTGCTGATTGATAGGGAAATAATTTTGTTAGGTATTTGAGAGTGAAAAGACCGCTGAACTGGTTGCTTTTTTATACGAGATGCTTTTAAAATTGAATGATCAAACTATGTCTACTATGGTCATATAGAAATAATGAGTTTTTTTCTTATTTCTTTTAAATCGAAAGTTGAATATTTGTGAATTATTTTGACATATGTATCTGGGAAAACCTATCTAAGTTGATGAATCCCTTGGAAGTTTCTGCCTCTGTTACTACTCTTATTCACAAAAATCCTCTACATTTTAACCAGTGTCACTGTCTCACAGGACCTACACAGTCGTCTTTGTGGTAAATCTTCAGCAAAAAAGGCAATAGGGCAGCACAGTGGGCTACTGACATTTTAGATTTGTACTTTGTGCTCCTGGATATGTTGTGTAGACTGATTGACCCTTCTTGGTTACCTGGTTGTAGAAGTATTTCAGAGCTTATCGGATTTCGCCCTCTAACTATTAGCTGGCAAATTGACCTGTTTATCTTATTGTAAAGCATTCCATGAAACTAGAAGCTGCCACAGAGGGTTTTTGATGGAACCTAGTCGAGATTGGAGTTTTTGTAGAAGTTTTGGTGATAATGGAAGCTGATGCGCACCATTATGATAACGATACTCTACAGCCGTGGATAGGCCTTAAAGGACAAAGAGGGCAGTGAACCAGTCAGCCGTAGATTATCTAAATGGTGGAAGTGCGAACTCAATGAGCGGCTTGATGAGCTAAAAAAACTGCTACAAAAATCAAATAAAAAAGTGATAGCAGTAGTTCTATTAGTATTAGTGTTTATAATATTATTGTCCTCATTATATGTGATAACGTTGGTGATGTTGTTACAGTGTTAATATTTTTAGAATTGCTTTCATAATTATTTTTGCTGTTATTTTACACAGCACAGTAGTTGCAATATGTTTTAGTACATGCGTAGATGCTGTTAATTATACTGCCTATTGCAAAGGAGTATCTTGGGGTGCTTAGTTTTCCTTTGGCTCCGGGTGGGGGGTGAATATTGAGTCTCCGCTGCTTGACATCATGAAGTCTGTACACGCTCCCAGCCTGCTGTGCGTGAGGTGTTGTTTAGACAATTGACTGTCTCCAGGGCTGTCCAATAACTCTGAGATTTACCATTGAAAAATGTTGTACAATGCCTTTTTTTTCTTTTATATCTTAGTACTTTATTTTCTTCGTCTCATTCAAAAGGTTTCATTTTGTTCTTTATAACGGCTTACGGATTATCGGATTTATCACGTTGGTTGTGTCCCAATTTATTCGAATACCTTTTTCCAGTGGCATTTTTTCTTTGTGTCAGTGCAAGACTTCGGGCACCCTTTAGACTTTTCACTTCAAAAATATCTATCACAACTTAAAGCAAGTGAATGTACTGGTGAATTTATTTTGGTGCTGAATTGACTTTGTAAACGATATAAAACAATGGGGTAGCCCCGTCTAGTGCAGAACCTGGGGATTACTAGTATATGTGAAACAGTGGTTCTGCCACTCTTGATAATCTAAAGAACTTATTTTACAATTATGTCTCTCCAAATAGATGAGAACAGTCAACAAATGAGAAAGCGAGACCTTGTGTCCAAAACAAAAAGCGCAAAAACTCTTGTTTTATATGCAACGATATTCTTTTTATATGTTTTTTTTAAAGATCAGTGCAAACTTATTGTGATATATATTTACATACACACAGAATAGTTCTTTTGAACTAATATTTAGGACTTAGAAGTGCACACACATTGAAATATTTACATGTCACAAAACATTT
Source organism: Triturus cristatus (assembly GCF_964204655.1). Lineage (NCBI taxonomy): Eukaryota > Metazoa > Chordata > Amphibia > Caudata > Salamandridae > Triturus > Triturus cristatus. The sequence continues at coordinate 140,751,336 of NC_140594.1, forward strand.
CACAAAATACATGGACATATACTACATAGAAAAATTATATAAATGGGAGATTTTCGAAAGGATGCAAAAAGAAGTATCAGCCCAGTAAGTGATTAATCAAATTATACTAAACCAATAATTTGATTAATCACTTACTGGGCTGAGTTTTTGCGCTTTTTGGTTTGGACATAAGGTCTCGCTTTCTCATTTGTTGACTGTTCTCATCCATTTGGAGAGACATAATTGTAAAATAAGTTCTTTATACTAGAATTGACTCTGTAGGCACAGTGTTAAGATCTTAGACCAAAATACATTACGGAAGATAACCAAAAAATGGGTTTATTGCTGCAACCATGTTGTATACTACTAATTGCTTGGGTGGGGACGTCTGCACCAGTGGGGGGTTCTGTTGCCTCACTTGGATGAAATCTATGGGCTTCTCTTGGGATGTCCAAGTAAAACTTGTGGATATGCCTTTTGACAGGTCTAGCTTGTTTAACAAGAAGGCAGATTTGGCCTTGAAACACTTTTAGGAGTACCGAACCACATCTCGTTCCTTCTACCTTTCGGCCTCTTCCAGGCTGTTTCCCTAGCATCATAGTTGCGTTCAAGGATACTCAAGATGGCTAGAGTTAAGGCAGCGCCAGGCCCCTGCTGCAGTCACTCCACTCCTTTCAGCTTCAGGGACGGGGTTTAGACAGAATAAGCACAGGTCACCAGGTACCGCTATCATCCCAGTCCTCCAACTCTGCAGCATCAGCCTCCAAGCCACTTTTGCTTGCCCTTACTGGCACACGACCACCCCGTAGGAGGCCAGATCCAACACTTTCTCCAAGGGTAGCAAAGGATCACGTATGATGGATTCGTCCATCAGATATTTAAATGGGCAATGCTCTTCCATTCCTTTGCGACCTGCCACCTCCACCACCCACATCAGAGCGGCTTTCAGAGTTGTACCTCACCATTCCAATGCAGGGGGTGTGCAGGCTGTCTTGTCAATAGAAGCCGATAGAGAGGTTACTGGCATCAGAAATAGGTAATGGCTGTTATTCCAGCTGTTTCCTTATGCTGAAGAAAGGCGGAGGCCTTCATCCTATTTTAGATTTCTGACCTCTGAACGCTGTACTGCCGAAGGCCAGTTTCAAGATGCTCACTCTTGCCTAGGTTCTGCCGGACATGGTCCGGGTCACTAGATGATAGTCCTGGACCTGCAGGACATGTATTTTCATATACCCGTCCTGCAGTCCCACATAGGTTACCTGCGGTTCAAGGTGGGCCAGGAGCGTTTTGAATTGGCCATGCTCCCCTTTGGCCTCACTAGTGCCTCTCAGGTGTTCACGAAAGTCATGGTGGTGACCACAGCATAACTTCCTGAAGTTGGAAATAGCAGTTTCTGCCCCAACCTCGACAAATGTTTGTTCGATGCGAGCTCACCACATCCAGTCCCATACCACCTCCAGATGATGGTGAACCTCCTGACATCTATGGGGTTTACAATCAACATGCCAAAGTCACATTTGACTCCTTTGCAAATGCTCCTTTCCCTTGGAGTCATCTGGGATTTTGTGTAGTTTATGGCCTTACCTCCGTCACAACAAATCTAAAACATTCAGGCTATGATCCCAATATTTTCGCCTTGGTCTAGGGTCTCAGTGACAGTGGCTCTGGCCTTCTTGGCCTCCTGCATCCTGCTCATCCACAATGCCAGGTGGCAAATGCAGGCTGTGAAGAGGAAACTGAAGTCTCAGTGGGCTCACCAGCAAGATAACCTGTTGGTTTCCATCCAGGTTTCAGAGAAGACTGCAAGAGAGCTAAATCAGTGACCGCAGCAGGCAGCGGTGACTGATTCATTGTTGCAGGGTAGAAGGGTCGTCTTTGAGAGATGGATATCAGAGGACTCTATTTTCCAGCAGAAAACTGATTTCACATCATCCTGTTGGAGTTGTGGGTCATTCACCTGTCGTGGAAGACCTTCCTGCTGTTCATCAAAGAGAGGCTGGTACATGTCCTCCCGGACAACTCTATCACTGTGGTACTGCAACAAGCAAGGTGGTGTGGGAACCTGGGTTCTTTGCCGAGAGGTTCTTCATCTCTGTATTTGGCTGGGACGCTAGCTCATTTCCTTGGTCATGAGTCACGTGCTGGTTGGTTGCACCAGGAGGTGGCACAGGAGATCTTCCAGCAATATGTAGAACCCTGGCTGGATCTTTTGGCCACCACTGAGAACGTGCAGTGTTAACACTTTAGGGAACTGGAGTTCCCAAGTATACTCTCTCTAGGAGTTACATTCTTCCTAGAGTTGGGCACAGGATTCCTACATGTCTTTCACCCCTTACTTCTCCTGCTCCATGTTCTGAAGAAGATCGTGAACAACCAGATCCAAGTCATCCTAGTGGCTCTAGATTGGACCAGGAATGTGCGGTACCCGGACTTTCTGGACATCAGCATCTGTTCCCTGTCAGCCTTCTGCTTTGGGAGAATCTTTTGTTGCAGCAGCAAAGTAGGGTTCGGCACCTTGGCCTGCACAGTCTACACCACCATTTGTGGAGTTTTAGTGGTGGTTGTTTATTTATTTATTTATTTACTCATTTATATTGCGCAGGCGAATCATCCCCAGAGGGATCTCGCGGCGCATGGGAGAGGGGCACTCAATATTAAAAAAGGAGGACAGCTTAGAATAGCCAAGTTTTAAGAAGCTTCTTAAAGCTATGGTAATTCATACAGGCACGGAGCTCATCTGGCAAGGAGTTCCAGTGGGTGGGAGCAAGATAGGAAAAAGCTCTCCCACCCATCCTGACCTTTCTGACTCTCGAGACACAAAGCAGATTTTGATTGCTTGATCTCAGCGATCGAGTAGGGTGGTACCAGTTGAGCTTCCTAGCCAAATAGGAAGGGCCCAGCCCATGGAGAGACTTGTGGACCAGGCATAGCAGTTTAAAAATGGATCTCTTTTTCATTGAAAGCCAGTGGAGTTGATGCAGAAGGGGTGATGAGGGGGTACGAGCCGGTTTATTGAGAATGAGGCGAGCCGCCATGTTCTGGACCACCTGTAGTTTGGTGGCCAGGTCCTCCCTCAGCCTGACCAGCAATGAGTTCCCGTAATCCAGTTGACTAATCAAAAGTGACTGGACAAGGGTCCGTCTGGCCGTGAGCGGGATCCAGGGAAAAATCTTACTAAGCATTCGCATGGTTCCAAAGCAGGCCCCAGCCACTGATTTTACCTGCTCGTCCATAGCAAGATTATTATCCATTTTTATGCCCAGATTCTTCGCCCATGCTGTGGGGGAAGGGGCATCTCCCAGTTCAGATGGCCACCATGCCCGGGTCCATAACTCCTTTGCCTTCCCATATAGAATAATCTCGGTCTTTGAGGAATTAAGTTGAAGAAAATCTTTCCTCATCCATTCTGCTATGTTGATCATACATTTACGGAATTTGGACCTGGTTACTGCAGGGCTTTCTTCGATGGGGACTATCATCTGGGTATCGTCTGCATACGATATGCATTCGAACCCAGACTCACGGATGATGGCGGCCAGGGGGGCCACGTATAGGTTGAACAAAGTAGGGCTCAAAACTGAGCCCTGAGGAACCCCCTTGTCAATAGTAGTGTTCTGGGAGCTAAAAGGCCCAAGCTGGACACATTGAGATCTTTCCACCAGAAAGTTCAGGAGCCATTTAAAGGCCCTACCTCCGACACCAATCTCTCGCAACCGAGCTAAAAGCATTCGATGGGAGATGGTGTCGAAGGCGGAAGACAAATCCAATAAGACCAGTATCACCGGTACGTCCCTGTCCAGGGACATCCTTATAGTGTCTGTTACCTCCAACAATGCAGCCTCAGTACTGTGTGAGACACGAAAACCCGACTGGGAAGCATCCAGTATATTTTTCTGCTCTAGATATTGGTAGAGGTGCTGGTTGACCCAGGTCTCCATAATTTTCGCACAACAAGGCAGGAGAGAGATGGGTCGAAAATTCAGAAGGTAGCTAGGGTCAGCCAGCGCCTTCTTCAAAAAGGGTTTTATACGTGCCTCCTTCCACTTACGCGGAACAGTGGAGGTTATTAGCGAGATATTACAGACAGATGTAAGAGACTCGGCAAGAGCTGAGGACAATACTGACATTACGGCGGGAGGCAATAAGTCTGATGGAGAGCCGGATTTGACTCTGGCTATTAGAGAGCACACTTCTTCCCTCGTTATATTAGGGATTAGTTCTAAAGAAGGCTTGCCCCGGGACTCCAAAGATGAAGATTTGTCATATAAACCCTCTTCGGGGTCAAAAGAGCTATAGATCTTGTCAATTTTATTTATAAAGTGACTACCTAAATCTTCACAGAGTTCCTGGGTGGGCGGGGGGAGAGGGTTATTAGCTTTGGGATTTGTAAACTCCTTTACTATAGTAAAGATCTCCTGAGATGAATTTTTTGCATTCATGATGCGGGCACCCAGATGCATTCTCCTAGCGGAATTACAGCTGTTCAGATAAGCCTTATGAGCGCCTCGATAGAGCAATTCATCCTGTTTCAGCTTGGATCGTCTCCATCTTCTCTCCTTGGCCCTACAGATAGCTTTCTCCTTTCTGATGTCGTCTGAATACCAAGGGGCGGGGGCAGCCCTAGTCTGGATGTTTACCCTCTTAAGAGGGGCTATAGTGTCTAGGGTTTTGGTTATGGCGGCTTCAAAGCGATCCAAAGCCGTGTCACCATCATCAGCCTCATTGAAAATAGGAGAGATAAAAGCCCTGCTAAAGGAGTCCGATGTTACCTTTTTCCAGGGTCTACGGAGCTCCCTACGAGGTCGAGGGGGGGCTAGAGAATTTTGTGGTGGCCCAGGAGAAGCTGAGAGCGGAATGATCAGTCCAGCCCATGCTCCGCGGAGGTTCTACCCCCACCTCCTGAATGTTGGTGAAGATGGTGTCCAGCGTATGACCCGCCACATGAGTAGCCCCCGTGATTCTAGGAAGAAGATCAAGAGTCTCCATTGCCGCTATCAGGCATGCAGAGTCAGTGCTGAATGGTGCCTCCAGATGGTGATTAAAGTCCCCCACAAGCAAAAACCCAGCAGCCTGAAATGTGTGTGGGGCAAGCCGTTCCAATAGAACGGAGCAGAATTGTTTCTTATTGCTTATTGCTTGTTGACTGTTCGAGCTCAACTGTTATGAGTGCACGTCACACGCTCTCGGTGCAATCAACGTACATCAAATTTTTTCCAGACAAACCAAAGTGCCCTTTCTGCCATAAATCATTACTCCTTTTCACGATGCACAGTCCATCGCCATCCAAACGTTCTTTTTGCTGCATCCCTCTCGACAAAGGAGGAGAGACTCCATTGGCTGGATCCAAAGACCATCTGGTGGACTATCTGCTTATGATGGATTTTTCCAGGTATGGCTGTGCAGAAAAGGCACTTGCCAAAAAGCATTCTCGGAAGGACTGAGTGCTCATTCGACCAGGGCCAAGGCTGCTGTCACTGTGTTGGCACGCAGAGTGCCTGTTTTCAACATTTGTCAGCATGCGATGTAAGCATCCATACACATATTTACTAAGCTCTGCTGCCTTGACAGCTAGGTCCAACGGGCAGGCATTTCGCCAATTTGGTCTGCAGGACTTTTTCATGTGAGCGGATTCCACAGACCCTTCACCTTCGGAGGTAATGCTTTGATAACTATTTTAAATGTGAGATCTGAAAGAAACACATAGTAATAGATTTCTTACCTTAGAATTACCCCCAGGCGTCAGACTGGATCTGGAAAGTTTTTGTCAGCAGTACCCGTGCGCGTTGGTAGGTGGCGTCGTGTGGCTCCACATCCATCGTCGGCGTCGTGGTCGCCGGGATGACATCGGGGGCGCTACTTAGACGCCGCCCACGCACGTTGACGACAGTTCTGTACACGACTTTCCGCGCCAGGAACGCGGAGCCATGCAAGATACTGACCACTGGTTCCTTGAAACTAGGGCCCTGAAAGGGATGACCTTAGCCCTAGAAATCAGTTCGCAGAACGGGGAGGATGGGTGGGGCGGTAAGGAATCTATCACTACTAATGTTTCTTACAGATATGTTGTTACCGAAGGTAAGTAACTTGTTCATCTGAAAGAAACACAAAGTGATCGATTCCTTACCTTAGAATAGATACCCCAGCAATACCAACCCCGGTGGTGGGTCTGCGAACCAAGATCACCAAAGGTAAGTAACTTGTTCGTTACAAGTATCCATCAGAAGAACAGATTACTTACCGTCAGTAACGCTTTTTCTGATGCATACTGTATCTAACCGCAGATTCCGCACTGACCCTCCCCCACTTTCTCGTCTGGTGAATGGTCTCTGCATCTAAAAATGTCCCAAGCTAGAGAGCTGCACACTAGTACTCTGGTTTTTGGGCTCCAATTCTGAGGGCGCAGACAGACTCAAGAAAGAAACTGAAGTCCAAACACAGGGGTTGCGCTTGCATGCCACTCAGTTTGTCACTTCCAGATAGAACGAAGTCAACGCGGATCAGCACAACGCCACCTACTGGTGCACAGGAGCACTGCTTTGTGAACTGTTCCAGATTTTGTCTGGAGCCTGGGCATATTTGAAGGGTGATGAAGTATCCACCGGAAAGCGTATTGCTGAAGGTAAGTCACTTGTTTGACTACGTTTGTCTGCGTCTAAGACGACAATCTGTAAATACTGTTTTCCCTGTGAGGGTCCTGCGCCCTTAAAACACACAAACTGGCTCCATCTCCTGGAGACTTCGTAATTACTAATCGGAACTCCACAGTTTCAGAGCTATTTGTGCATTGTTCTTGGAAACAATTTGACACAGCGTGAATGCGCGTTGTGATTGATATATAGATTAGATACAATCTTAAATCTTTATGCCTCTTGGTCCTCACATTCCAGTATTTTTGGAGAGTAAATGTGATTCAAAGCTTTGTGGCTACGTTTTGATGGGTAAAACTCCAGAACCTTTGTAGTTCTTTCTGGTGGTCTCTGGTCACTGCCATTTTCTCATGTGCTTTCGATACCGTGACCCCTTCTGTGCCGAAAAGCATGCTCTGTATTTTTCTTTACGGTGTAATGGCGAGTGATCTGGAGCCTAATGTTTTTTTCCGAGAGAAGTGGAGAAATATTGTACTCTGTCAAAAAAAAAAACAGCTTTCTACGAGCTTGATACACAGGAACCTTACCCACCACTGGCTGCAGTGGGCATTTCTATGGCAGATGCTGCCTGCAGTGAAGGGTTAATGATCACTTCTTTAAGTCACAGTTGGACTCAGAAATTACTTGTTTTTACATCGCTGAAGCCAGGATGGTAATCATTTTCTACTCTGCTGGACACAATTGGCTGATCATCAGAGCTTTCAAAGTTCTTTTGGGACTGCTATCCGTTTACATTTTTTCTATTACTCCATCTTTGCTGCAGTGTGAGAGCTTCGCAAGAGTGGGCTCTCGAAGATGTATCTAGGCTGGACAAGCCCTCTGAAAGGATGTCCTTAACACAAACCAGTTTCTGAGGTCACAGTAACAGGAAAGATATTTTTTTGGGCTAGTATTTTCAGTCGGCTGAGCATCCTGTGTGCAGAGTATTTGGTACCCCGAAAAGAAATCTTACTACCCTGTATCTAACCATGTCAAAGCGAGGCACACTACTTTCTTGCTTCATCTGTGAAATCTTTAGTCTGACCTAAAAATGGAACGGCAGTGCCAAGAAGTAAGGAGGCGGTGCTCACTTGCATTGAGATTTTAACAGTATGGTTTTTTTTGTCTTTTATTAAAATAAATAATATTTACTGGGATTGATCTAAATTGTGAAATAATCTTTGGACAGATGGTCTCAGCAGAGATGCTTAAAACCTGCAAATACGGAAGCTGAATTAGCAAACGCCAGACGGCATTTTTGCTGGCAGAGGGACTCCAGACATCTGTCTTTCTGCAACAATATCCAAATTCGGGGTTAGAAAATCTCCTAAGAAATGGCCATTAGGTGATGTGATGAAGATGCTTAGTGCCCGCCTTGCGCTTCTTTTCTCCATTTATCAGTACATATGGAGTATGGTGGACTTTGTCCGCATGTACCCTACTAGAGTAGGAACCTCTAGTACCCTGGCATCCGTCCCATCTGCAGTTCTCAACTCTCTCGATAAGCTCGCTGTCTGGGCCCCTCATCCCTTTCAGTACCAGTAGTCGTGTTCCACCAGATCAAGGCAGTCCATAGTGGGAAAAGGAATCCACAACGCAAAGTACCAGGGTCTTGATTGCAAACAGTTACGTTTTTGCTGATCGACTGGTTTCTTTTTTTGTGTCTGCTAGTACTTAATTTCTTTGCAATTGTGGTTTAACCTAAACTGACGTACGTTTGTGCCATTACTCTGTACTGGTCTTCACCCTGTTGCAGAGAAATGATTGTTTTTGCTTTCCCTCCCCCTCTTCAAGCCTGATAACTCGGTTATCTTCTGACTTCCAACTAGTTGTCGCCCTCTGCTATGGTAATAAGAAATACACCAAATGGGCATAGCATCACACCTGTCTTCGTCAAGGCTCCGCCCAATGAAGCTCTTCACTGCGGCGGAAGGACACAAGAAGTGATGGCTGGAGTAGTCTTCCTGCTCCTTATTTCAAGCAGATTCACACGTCCTTGTGAAAAGCCAGGCGTCGTACACCATTGTAGAGGAACACTTTGGTAGAAAGGTCTAGAGGAGTTGCCACCTCCTTAAATAGACTTAGCTGTCTTTGCATTAGAATAAAACAAGGTCATCTTCCTGCGGGATCTCCCCGAGTGACTTCTCTCAGGTGATCTGGTCTCTGAAAATGTGCTGTCAAGCTATTGAGAGGTGAAATTGTCTGCTCCAAAATCGTTCCCAGTCCTTATCTAGAGTTGGGGTAGAGTGGTCTAGTTGTAAGAAGTCCATGGAATGTCCAAGAAAAGGATGCATTAGACTGGGAACGGCCACCCTCACGAAAGACCAAAAGGGGAAAAATGTCCAGTGTCCATGGACATGACTCTGCAGGCTCAGCCCTCCCTGCAGAGATGTGTGCATCGTGCACGTCACTGCTGCCAATCCAGGGTGTCCACTCAACCAGCCATCCTCCGATGATGGTACACTGGGAGCCATCGAGCCGCATAATCTTAGCACACGTTCTTTGTCCTCAGAGCCACAGTGCTATACTTTTGTGATACAACACACTATACACAAAAACCTTTCTTTTTTATAGTAGTGAGTGACCAAGTTCAGGTTCTCAGCACAGAAATCAACCCTGGAAGTGTGTCAGGCCCTAGAGCATTAGCAGCCTCCATCCACAGAGCCAGAGGCGAATGCCCCAGGCAGGCAGGTTTATTCGCATTTCTGTGAATATGCAGTATACTAGTATGTGCTTTTGTATCTTCTCGTGTTTACATACATCCTATTCGATGGCTATCCAGTATATGACCGAGAGGGCTGAATCCATGCCAGATTTTCAGGCTTTTGTTTGAGATAAATTTGCATGGAAGTGATCTGATTAAAGTAATTTAGCCAGTGAGTGGTGATATGAAAATCTGACATGGTGGAGACTGTTTTAGACCCAAGTAAGACACTAGTCTAAGCAGAAAAGAGACTAGTTAAGACTTTTAATGTTCCTTAAAGGGGGGCCCTTCGTATTTTCTGATGTGCCCTGTGGTAGGGCTGTCCCAGCCAAGTGACAATTCTTGTCTATTGCACCACTGTCCTTCCAGTTTTAAAACAATGTAGGCTCCCAATTAAGTGTCAGAGTACATCACTTATCAAACCATGTGTGGTTGCAACTTTTCACCCATGGAAGAGAAATCTGCCCTCATCTCTTTTGACATCTTCTCATGTGTTAAACAGTCTGTGGCTAAATTGTTTACCCCATAAGGGTTGCTTATAGCATGGACTTCTTCCTGAGCTGTCATCATCCCCCAAATTCACTAAATCCGGGTACTGTGGTTTCATGTGGAGGAGCCCCAGGCGATGGTTGCAAAGCCATACTTTGGCACCAGCCTGCTGCTTCTAGACTAGAGGCTCCTTGAGTGACCAGAGTTGCGTAATAAGTTGAATGCCAGTTTTGGACGTCTTCTTTACTTTCTCTGAGATTTTAATTTTTTTAATATTAATTCTTTTTTTATTACAAGCATATAAAGAAATACGCACACGTGTGTGTGTATATGTATGTATTTATATATAGATAAATATAGATATATATTGCAATTTTAATTGAAATATATGTAGAAGCTCCATTATAACAGTAGCCCCTTATCGGGGACAGCATACAACATGCCCCATATGTTATTATTTTGATGCAGCCTTATGAAGTAAACCACAAATTAACCTACACCCAAAAAAAAACAGTTTAATTAGGAGATGACTGCATCTCGGTATTAAGAACTGACCTCCCAATCATTGTGGTGCAACCGTACCCCTACTGATTGTCCTATGCTTTCAGTAATCTTCCCACACAGTCTCAAATAGCTGTATACGATCATTGACTTTATCAGTTTTTCAAACTCTGCAAGCTCGTGTATATATATCTTTGCCAAGGTTACACCTATGGTCTACTCGTATCTAAATTCAGTAGGCAAAAATCATCGGCGACGGAGTATCCTTCCCACCAAAATTTAAATCCCTAAAGTTTGCAATGAGGTGTCCCTTTATAATCCAGTGTTTCTCCCTCACGACTACAGAAATATAGGTTTGTTTCATCAGGGCTGATTTACAATTTTATCTAGAAGGATTGATCTGAGAATTAATTTGCCTAAAATATTGCAGTGCTTTGCTGAAATGGCGATTAGTACCCAAAGTCAGGAATTTAGGCACTCGACTACATGTGCCCCCCAGAAACTGGGGGAAACTTCAGTGGACGATGGTAGAAATCAAAGAAAACTTATACTGACTTTAAAGTGAGCTTTGCTCTTGGAATGTGTAACTGGTATGTCCCCTCCTATCAATGATACAATCAACACCTGTACCTCCAGGTTTGTGTTGCGTGTGCCCTGTCGTAATTTGTATGCCTACTGCTACGCGCCCTTCGAGTTAGAAGGTGAATATTAATTTCTCCTGGAAGCGGGGAGTCATCGCTCATTTACAGGAAGGATCCGGAGAAAATTGGCGCGGATTCAAGAAACAGAAGATGGAGCTTAGAGAGCAAGTTGACAAGCCGCTCAACTCGCAGACATGCAGATGCTGCACTAGCGGTCTCCGGACTGCAATCCATTAGCAGTAATTGTAGAGGGAGCACTTAGGGGGGAAGCGTTAATGCCTGGGCACCATTGGTGCAAAGAGCTTCGTTAATGGGCTGAGGAAATGTAGTGCTGTGCGTGGCTTCTTGTCCTGCTCCAAAGTATGCTTCGGAAGAATGCCACGCGGATGCAGGTATACGCTGTCTGCCTCCCAAGAATCCCGCTGTGAAATGAACTTAATGGTTCATGCCGTAGGAGTGGCTATGTGCAGAGTACAGAGGAGACAGACATCTGTCTCTTCCGTCATACTCGGCTCCACCGTCCTTGAACATATAACTCAACTACAGGCAGGAAAGCTCCCTCTAGTTTGTGACCCATCGATGCTTTCGTCCCATGGATCATGTGACATGGTGACCCAAAAGTCTTCCTAGTTAACACTAGGAACCGTCTTTTTCACAAACTCGTTTATTTTGTCTTGTGTTGCCCATGAGAATGGCTTCTTAAATCAAAGAGCAACTCAAAAACTTACATCAATATCCTTTCTTACCTATCTCCCCTCCTTCTATTTGGTACCTTTCTCGCTCACCTTCAAACATCTTCTCAAACCCTTACCATCAATCTAAAAGATGTCATTTGCAACATTTATTTTTGCGTGAGCATTGAGACGCTTTTGTGGCAGGAGAGCTTGCGGTAGCACACCCTGGCGTTACTCTTTAGTAGCTAGGTGAGTTTTAGATTTCAAATGGTTGATGCTGTCACCCGAATCGCTCATATCTGCGCAACTCTCCTTCCTGGTGGCTTACCACCTATGTGGTTCTCAGACTGGCCGTGCTTGGAAGTCCAGGAGAAGCTTGTCTTAAGGTAGAGTTTTAACGAGAAGGATGACGCCTGTTGTTACCCTTCTGTACATTGTTTAACTTGCAGCATCTGTTTACTGAGTCCTGTTCTGGATGCCACATATCCGGAAGAATTGACAAAAGACCGTGTAGAAGAGAACTGCCAAGATTACAGTCAAAGTTTGTCATCAAAAACTTGCAGCCACCGATGGAACGACTGAAATCTAGCATGACGCGGACTTTGAAGAACCAGTGATGTGAATATAAAAGTATTCCGGGTGGAGTAGCAGTACGGTACGGGTAGAGGCCATATTCCAGCTAAAATATGGCTTTACCCTTGGTCGTGAGCCAAAACTTGCTGGATGACTCCAATCCACTACCAGGTAATTAATCATTCTGAGTGAAAGGACAGCCCCGCCTTCCAGCAGGAGAGCATTCAGGTTACGTCAGTAGCAGGCTAACTAGAGTCCAGGGCAGCCAAGAGTGAAGAATGGTACCTTGGGAGTAGAGGCCGATCTGGCAAACACGTACTTTGTGCAGCGTTGCAGGGATCTTGCAGACCTTTTGAAGGTAGTAGATGTAGCTTCCCTTCGTTAGCCAAGTATTTACCACATCCCTGTGAGCTTCCAGCAAGGTTTGTAGGTGGAGAGAGTAGAGGTGGCAGTGTCCTGGAGCAGCAGCTGCCCTCTCCCTAGGGCTTCTGCATGTATCACAGGACCACGAGAAAGATGTTACGTGAGGAGGTGAGAGTAGTACATCGCTTGCTGGTGTCGCCGCGTGGTGCGTGTGGACTAGAATATATTGATCGTTGTGGGACAGTGATGCGTTAATGTCCACTCAGCTCTGCAGCTACGACAGGAAAACACTGGCCAAGAATAAAGTAGAGAACCGTTGTTTTAGCTGCTAATATTGATAATTATTTCGGGAATATTGCAAATGTACCATTATGAAACTACTTTGTGTTTCAGGAACCTTAAATATGAATAGAGGAACACTTTCACTTCTAAGGCAAACAGGTTCCTTTGTAGCTATAGTTCTTTGAAGTTTAAAGCGGTTCCAGCTTGTACATTGATCTCGAGGGCTGTTGGCTGGCATTCATGATTCTTAAATAGTGTCACTTGGCACTAAATTTTGCCAAGCAGCTCTGCTGCAGGCTCTGTTACTCGGAGATGTGGGTTTGAATCCTGGCATCCTCCCCGACCCCCTTGATCTAATTGTGTGATCCTGGGCCTTAATGTAATTACCTGCCAAAAACTGGGAAGACTCAAAGGGAGGTCTGTACAAGAAAATATACTGATTATCCAGGCAGCGCGAACCTCCGAACTGCCTGTGCTTTGATGGTGCGTTTCTGCATCACACTGGCCCCTTTTGCATCACACTGGCCCCCAGCTCCCAAACGCTCAAATCCGTGGGCTGGAAATAACAGAAATAATTTTAAAAAGTTGTTGCAGCCTGGACCCTCAATTGAAATACACCACACAGTGATGTGGCATGTGTTTCTTGAAATTAGGTACCCATATACAAATTCATTCCCTCGCACCAACGCATAAACCCTCAAAGTAACTTTGCTTTTGGGGGGTGGGGGGATCAAGGAAGCTTTGCCCACTGCCACCACCTGCAGGCGGCTGATTGAAATAACAAAAGTGGGAATATGCAGATTGTAACAGGAAGGTGTGGCGCCGCGGCCAGGGCGACTGACTCTTGAATCTGGGGATCACGGTTCGATCCCCGGCGCCGGCGGCAGATTAGCCCAGCACCATGTGACTCTAGGCAATAGCTTGCTTAATCTTCCCGACGGCCCCCAGCGCCTAGAGACACTTACGGATGATTGTTCGCGCTTTACAAATGTGGATTATTATTATTATTAATTAAAGGTGTTTGGTCTGCCCCCTGACTTTCTGATGAATGCAGCCACCCCATGCATTCAGGCTTAGGGGCTTCTATCCCTCCTGAATGCCCTCCGGGCTGTCTGTGTTTGCCTTACCGTAGGATATGTGAATGAGTGAGCTGGACACACCAGGTGAATGTGGGCGCGGATGTTAAAATCCCATTTCACCAGATGTGTTATACAGTTGTTGAAGCGAGCAATGTGAGAGAGATAGGCCTTCACTTCCCTCCCTTCCAGATTGTGTAGGTCCTCGTCAACAGGGTGAGAAAGGACATGAGACAAGGATGGGTGGATAACAACGGGATGTAGGTGGAACTCTGATACAACCTTAGCGCGAAAGGAAAAGAATCAAGCCTTTTTGCAAAATACATAAATTGCCCGGGAGAGCTCCCAACCCTCTGCTGTCTCCTGGTGGAGAGGATGGCTGCCTGGAAAAGCACAATAACTTTACGGGGATGTCATTTAGTGACCCAGAAGTAGCCCAACGGGTCCCTTCCAACAAAAGTGAGATCTCCTGCATAGATCACCTAACAAATCATAACCTTGCATTTTCAAATTCACCTACCAGTCCTGCAGCGTAGGCCTTTACATCTGCAATACCTCCCTGGGGTTTACTCAAGACCTTTATCACCAGAAGTTGTCGCCTAAGATAGAGCTACAGAGATGGAGAAAGGAACCGTCGGTTAGAATGTCAAGGTTCTCACAAGGCTTCAATGACCGGGCCAATTGGTGAGACTGGTGCAGCCGGAAGACCTCTTTTCTCTTTGTGCCCTTTTTTTGCAGTTCAAGCTGTTCTTATCCCGACTGATGGGTTTGTTGATGTCATATATAATTAACTGACCACAGGAAGGAGGAGACGCAGGGAGGGTCCTCGCTCTTGTAAGGTAAAGTAAGAGCTCTAAACTCACAAAGGATTTATTACCAGCACAGTGGGCTCCTACTCTTGAAGAGAACCCTAGTGACAAGCAAAAAGTAGGAAGGCAGAGTAGACCCTGTGACTAATCCTAGGCGGAGTTCACAGAGTTGCGCTGCGCGAAACTTCGCAAACTGGTAAAATAAACTCCGCCGCGCTACGCGATGCTCCGCAAGTGGCAGAATGCAATAGAAAAATGCCGTTTGCAGTGATTTTCAGTGATGGATGCTTGTCCGCACTGTGCAATCATCGCAAACGGCACCATGCACAGCGCAAGCGGTCTCTGCTTTCCTTTTCTGCCGCTCGAGTAGATTTTTACTCGAGCAGCAGCTTTCTCAATGCGAACGGGCAGTTTCTCAACGCAAGCTGTTGCGAGCATACTCGACCTCTCGCAATGAGAAACCTGACCCCCCGCGTTGAGAAATCACGCTGGGAGGTTTATTTTCCACGCTCACCAACTTGATGTTCACGATCGCGAACAAGGAAAAATCTCGCCGGGAGGTGGATTTTCCTCGCTCGCCAACTTAACGTTGGTGAACGCGTGTGAGGGGAAAAAAACTCTGCTCCGCTGCGTAACGCAGTGTGGTAAACTCCATAAACTCCGCGAGCGGAGCGCAGTTCACCACCCAGGGTTACCTGTGACCAGCGGAACTTTGTGAAATCTGAACACCCTAGCGTGGGATCTGTTTCGCAGGGCCAGTAGAAGGCAAATAGGTTTTGTCATTAGAATCTTGCAGATCACTCCTTGGCATGCCAAGCCTACTGTGTACATGCTGGAATTTCATCATCGATTTTTATTTTATTTTTTTATTTGTTTTTTATTTTATTCTGGAACATTACATCAATAAGACAGCCACAACCATTTCGATCAGCATAAATTTACAAATGACATGCTGTATACAGTACAGGACATTCGTCTTACGTCTCGTGTTTGTAAACAGATGCAGGTTACCATTATAACAACAAGGCCCTTTTTTCCCATCACGAATCTCGTCCTCTTGAGCACGAAATCCAAGGAGGAGTAGAAAATTGTGCACAGCAAATTTGCCCTCATATCTTCCACTCATGCGGTCTAGTAAGTCTTCAAAAAGTTTAACGTCGTTCCTCCAAGTATGAGGTTTCAAGTTGGAATCTCCTCTGAGAAAAATAAAAATACATAATGTTGACTTTAGCGCCTCCATGCAGTAGTACTTCAATATCTTGAAGTAAATGGAATCAAAAGAGTAGTGTCCTGTGCTTCTTGCTTCATTGGTTCGATGAGGCCTAACGAATTCTGTCCTTGAAAGAGACATTTCAGTTGGATAGAGTTCTAAGAAATGCCACACTTCAGTGTACGAAGCCAAACGTCCTCCTGACGGGCAGCAGACACTCGCGCCTGTGCTTTCTGGCTACTGAAGGAAATGTCAGAATCCAAATTGAATTCCTTTCTTCATAACCTTTGGTATTGGCCCACAGTCTGCACCGTCCGTAGAGTCATGCTATAAGGCCTGAAAATATTGCAGAGAGAACTATACAGTGTAGGCTTCATAGAGCTCAAATCTCATTGTACAAAGGACAAAGCGGAATGTGACACTTTCTCAACACAGACTTTGAAGTATATTTCTGGACCACTCGATTACTGCTGCATGAAGTGTTTATGTACTCACTGTCTCTAGCACGAGTACGAGATGGTCAACCACTGTGTTTTCCTGAGCTAAAATTGGACACTGCTCTGGTTGCACGTGGTCTATCCACCCTCCTAGACCATTGCATTTACTGCTGTTAACATCTCGCTTTTGTGTTTAACTGCCTCTAGTTTGGCTTTGTAGCGGTAGTTCCTTGTTTTTTAGATTGAAAGGTGGGTGCTTGTATGTGTAGGACTGAAGGGATCAATTAACTGTGCATTGATTATATAGCTTAGGCACATTTCTTGAAAAGTTCCCCATATGAGGTCAGTTTTTGGGCTCACGTTTGGGTAATTTAATGCCAAGGGTGGGCACATTAAGAAGCAATCTCAGATTGTTCATGAAATATGAGGAGCGGGCAGTGTTCTGTGACATATTGAAGATGGGGAACAACCATGTTTCTAAAGCTTTACGGGAAAAGATGTAGTCGTACATTTTCCAGATGTGAACTGGTAAAGAGTTCCACAGTTGGTGTTTTTAAGCAAAACTGAGGTGTTTTCCATGCGCAATTAGTAGAATTGAGTGCTCTTACTCTAGAGTTTGGTCTTGGAGGAAAGGTTTGGAATCTTTAAGTCCCATAGCTTCGCTGTAAGAGGCTGGTCCCAAAGGAATGGTCCTAGGGTTGTCTGTGTGAAACCTACACCCTGGGTCCTTCTTAAGAGGAACAGAGGATGGTACGGGCAATTCTAAATGCTGCACCCGTACAACAAGATGTAATTTCAATAAAGAATCACCACTCATATGCCACCTGTGTTGATGGGTGTACATCCTGCCACCATCTCGAGTCTGTAGTGGTGGCGGTGTGAATTCATGTACTCTAAGAGAACAAAATGATCCTATTGCTCACAAACCTACTGTACGAAGGATGGGTAGACCAAGGCCCTTACCCCATTTGAGAGACATTGTAAACGGAAACTGCACTGGAGGTGGCCCACTCTTCCACCCTCTTCCCCTCCATAGGGTAGGGAGGTGGAGTGGAGAAGAAATGATCGGGGCAGAAGGGCATACAAGCTCATTTATTTTATATACTGTCTCCAGGGTGTGTCACTCTCGTGTGATGATGACTGTGACGAGCAAGCGGCAGCATTGCGTTTGTACAGTGCTTTTCTATTGACAACATGCTTTGTTTCACTCGTGGTTGTCCTTTAGGCGAGGTGGGTGGTTGCTGATGATGGTGTTGGAATAAGTAGTAGTATAGAGGAAGTTGGGAGGCAGTGGGTTTGTGAAAGCAAGTCACTGTGGAAAGGGCGGTGCAGGAAAATGAGAGCCCGCCACCTCTTTTTGGCCCGAACCTTTCAACAAAGTCATGCAGCTGTCCACGGGGCCAGTCTCGTGAGCTGACCTCAATCACCACCCGTGATTCTTTTATTGTCCTGGGGAAAAGGTAATTGAGATTGTGGGAATGACATGAGCCGCAGATGGCTTGCACGGCTTACCTGTCTTTTGAGAAAAGTAACATGCTATGCTCAAAATTAGAAGAAACTGAAAGACCTACCAAAAGCCATCTAGCACAGTAAAGAGTGACAATCCTTGGTGTCAGCTTGGAAAATTTACCATGTAAGGTAGAAAACAGTGAACAGAAGTTGGGGATAGTGTCTGGGATAGGATTGTAGGCCTGCTTAGTAACATAGTAGCCCACTACAATAGAGTTCATGTGACTTGTAGCCTTAAAGGGACCACTTAATGTATGATGTCACGAAAGGTTTAACAATCCAACCCGACATCATCGGGCAAAAGGACAGTCCCGGAACCCTTATTGTTAGTGATTGTTGATTGGACAAGATTGGGTTAGTAGAGGGCAAGATTATTATTTATTTTTTTTAAAACCTTTATTTTAAATAGTGACACAGCTATTCAGCCGACAACCCGGAGGTACGGCAGCTTTAGAGACTCCACACATGCTTGCGTCCACATTTTACTGACAGGAGAGTCAAAGGTTCTGTTTTGAATAAACATAAATCCAACCCTAAAACAAAAACAAGGCGATAAGTACTGTAAGCACCAAGAGAGGTTCCCATCAGGGGGGACGAGCCCCATTCCGTCCAACAGACACAGGTCTATAGTAAGGGAAAGGAGGGAAAGGCAGAGACTCAAGAAAACAAACACATATCAGCAAGAAATTCAAAGCCGGAAAGAAAGCTAAGGGGAAAGCTGCTCCTCAGGCGGGTCCGGGTCTGGGGGCAGGCATATGTCCCCTCTGTACTGATTCCATGGCCCCCATACAGAGTGCCATTTCCGAGGGCGCCCTCGAGCACAATACGCTGTCTTCTCCCTGAACATGCTCCAGTCCATGTTTTCCATCCACGCTGTCAATGTAGGAGGCCTATTAGAGCCCCACAGCCGAGCAATATCGCGCTTGGCTACCATGTTCCCTAGGGTCACCCACTGAGTCTGTGCCGCGTTGTGGTCAGTAGGACTCCAGACATTCAGGAGACAACACCGCGCCTCAGGCTGCATGGCAATTCCCGTCACCTCCCCCCTCACCTCGTGGACTCGCCTCCAAAACTCCATAATCGCACCGCATTCCCAAATAATATGTAGGAAGGTACCCACCATACCACAGCCTCTCTTACATAAGCCCTCCTCAGAGAAACCCATGTGGACCAACCTTGGCCCCGTCACATAGACCCTATGGAGTATTTTAAGCTGCACCAGCCGCAGGCGCGCGGGGATAGCGACCTCTTTGGGAGAAGAAACTGCATACTGCCAATCCTCATCGTCTAGTTCAAGGCCATCCCTGGTCCATTGATCGCGCAACCCTAGAAGAAGATCCGCCCGAACATTAATAAGTTTCTTATAAATGAGCGAAATCGTGCTCTCAGGCATATGGCCATCCAGGATCCGGTCCTCCAACGGAGAGGACTCGGGCACCTTCTCCCCTTCTACAAGGACTGACCGCAAGGCGTGGCGCACTTGAGCATATCGGAAGAACTCCGTGCTCCCCAGTTCGTATTCCTTCTGCAACTCCTCGAATGACTTTATCCTACCCTTAACCAAAAGGTCTCCAACCCTGGATATGCCGATCAGGTTCCATTTCTCGAACCCTTTTGTATGCCAAAGCTTCCCTAGAATATCTGAGTCAAACAGAGGGGTGGCAAGGGTAAGCTTACCCTTCCAGCCCAGCGAGTCCGTCGCCACCTTCCATACATGAACGGCCACTCTGGTGGGCCCTGTAAGGGTGAAGTCCGACGACTTCCGAGTACAACGCTCTGTGGTAATTACCCCCACGGAGCAACCATCGGTCCATGGGGAAGCCGGGGCTCAGCGCCGGACCATATACACCATGGATAATTGCGCTCAACTGTGTGGCCCAGTAATAACGTCGAATGTCTGGAAGCGCGATACCACCGTCGTACCACGGAAGCGTCAACTTAGCGATCGCTATACGCGGACGCCCGTCCCACAAGAGCACGCGCTGGTGGCTTTCGACCTCACGGAAATAGCTGGCCGGGACCAAGTCAAGGGTATTCTGCAGAGCATAGAGGAAACTGGGAAGGGACATCATTTTGAACAGTGCGGCACGGCCAAGGAGGGAAAGCGGAAATCGCCGCCAGCCCGCCACATCCCGCCGCAGACGCGCCAAGGGAGGGAGCAAGTTCTGCTCGTATCGTAAAATGGGGTCGGTGGAAATATAGATTCCCAAATAGAAAAAGCCCTGCTGGGCTATCTGGATCGAGCAGTTGCGCGGGACAGGCGGGACATCCCCACACAGGACATACAAGTATGACTTCCCCCAATTAATGACTAGGCCCGAGTTTCTACCGAAAGATGTCAAGACGTCACAAACTACTATCAGAGATTTCTTGGGCGAGGCAAGGTATAGCAGAATATCGTCGTAGAGTGAAATACGGTCTTCGTGGTCAGGCGACCAACGAATCCCACGTATATCCGGGTGTCACCGTATCCACGCCGCCAACGGCTTAAGAGCATGGGCGAACAGCAACGGCGACAGGGGACAACCCTGCCGGGTGCCTCTCCCGAGCTCGAACGGTGCCGACGCCCGCCCGTTCACCACGACGCTTGCAAGAGGCCCCTCATAGAGCAGCCTCACCCATCCCACAAATCCAGGCCCGAAGCCGAACTTGGCTAGCACAGCCCACAGGTATGCCCACTCCACCGTGTCAAAGGCCATCGTGGCATCGAGGGACGCCACAATAGCCGGCTCTCGCATCGTGCCCGTCCTAGCAATCACTCCATGGAGGCGTCTAAGATTTAGTGCAGTGTTACGGTGCGGGATAAAGCCCGACTGATCCGGGTGGATCAAGTCGCCAAGCACCCGGACCAGGCGGTTAGCGAGAATCTTGGCAAGGATTTTCGGCTCGGCGTTGAGAAGTGAGATCGGCCGATAAGAGCCACACTTATCCCGGGGCTTTCCGTCTTTATGTATTACCACAATCGTCGCCAGCCGTTGATCGAGCGGAAGAAACCCATGCCCCCGCGCCTCCACGAACATGGCGCGCAGGTGAGGAGCCCACTTATCCGGACAAAGCTTGTACAGCTCTATCGGCAGACCATTTGGGCCCGAAGCCTTACCGGAGCGCAACGCACGGATAGCACCCGCCACTTCGTCTACAGTGATATCACCATCGAGGTCCTCCCTATCAATGGCAGAAAGGCAGGGCAGAGCGATGTCACGCAGAAGATCACACGAGTCCTCAGTCGGCCTATCCGAGACCAAGGTGTACACCGTACGAAAATAGTCCGAGAAACACCGAACTATACCGTCGGGATCAGTGACAACCTCTCCCCCATCCGTCGACAACTCCGGCACCACACGATTAACACGCTCCTTTTTATCCCAGCCATGCCAGCAATTTCCCGGCCTTATCACCAACGTCATACAATCGACCCTGCTGCTCCCTGTTGAGGGTCTTGGCGGCGTTTGTCACCAGATCCCTATATTCCAATTGCTTCAGGCTCAAATTATGCAGTGTGGACACCGCAACATCCCCCTCCAAGGCCACCTCTAAAGCCGCTATCTCGTCCTCTACTTGTATCACCTCGGCGTCTCTCCGCCGCTTGGCGGCCACTACCAAGGACAAAGCCTCCCCTCTCAGTACAGTCTTAGAAGCTTCCCACAAGGACACCGCGGATTCAACTGAGCCCTGATTATCTCGAAAATAGTGGTCAACTGTCTTCAGCAACGCGCTGCGCAGCTGGGGGTCACGAAAGTATCAGGGGTTAATAGGAGCCACCCTGCCCCCCACCACCCGGCCAATGTCCAGACGGGCCCACACCGGTGAATGATCAGATATGCCCCGTGCCATGTGCCTAGCCTCAGATACCAAAGAGGCGTGTGCCGCTAGAGTGAGCAAATAATCAATCCGAGAGAGACTCCCGTGGGCCCCGGAATGGAAAGTATATTGTCTCTGAGTGGGGTGCCGCAGCCTCCAACAATCTACCAGACCAAAAGTATCAATAAAGTCGGGAAGCCACTTCTGAGCACCCCCGATGTCTCTGGGCGGGTACCTATCGAGCATTCCAGAACCAACCGCATTGAAGTCTCCTCCCACCACTAGCATCCCTTCGGGGAGGCCCAACAAGGCCTTGCCCAGATCAGCAAACGTGGAGGCCTGCAGGGCAGGAGGGACATAGACAGAAACCAATACCAACGTCCTGCCCTCCCACCTCCCCGCCACGGCCACAAAGCGCCCCCTATCATCAGCAATAGTGGAGTCAACCTCAAATGGTAGGGAAGCTCTGACAAGTATGCCCGCACCCCTGGATCCCGAGGAAAACCCCGAGTGGGCAATGAATTTATAGCCCTTTCTTTTAAGTGCATAACACATATTACCTATTAGGTGGGTCTCCTGCAGGAGGACCACATCTGGCGAGGTCCGTTTCAAAAATTGCAGGACTATCCCCCGTTTAATACGATCCCCTAAGCCATTTACATTCCAGCTAATTATGTTTAAGCCCCTATCCCCCATCCCTGAACACAAAGAGACCTCCCCCCCCCCCCCCCCCCCCCGGAGAACCACAGTCGGACAATTCTGACAGTCATTACTACGCCTTGCAAGAAAAAAACAACAACCCCAAACAACAACCCCAACATCCTGAATCCCCCCCCCACCCTGCACCCCTGCGTCAGCTTACAAAGCCCCCCCCAACTTGCAGTGTGCCTGTCGCCCTATCAAAAACAAATCTACAAAAAGTACCCCAAGGGAGGAAAGAGCCCCTATCTTCCCCCCGCCGCCCTCCCATTACTGCAATAAGGTGCGAGTCACTGTCCGGGGCTGAATCAAAACAGGCCGACACCGGAGGTATCACTTCTGTCCATCCCGGTCGCTTTCCGCCCCATCCACGCTGTCCCGGCCGGGCTGTCGCCGAGGGAGTGCATCCAACCAGTCCCCTGCCATGTCCGGTGATTCGAAGAAGAAAGTCCGATCCTCATATACCACACGCAGCCTGGCGGGGAAAAGCATGGCATACTTCAGGTCCATATCCCTAAGCCGCCGCTTCACCCCCAGGAAACTTTGCCTCTGTTTCTGCACCATCTGGGTGAAGTCAGGGTAAAAGCTCACGGAGGCATTCTGAAAAGGCACCGGGCCTGTCACCCTCGATGCTTGCAGGATAGCGTCCCGATCTCGAAAATGGAAGATCCGGGCGACAATCGGCCGCGGGGGAGCTCCCACCTTAGGCCGTCCGCCAGGCACTCGGTGAGCCCGCTCCACCGCAAAAAACTTGCCGAGGCCCTTAGGCGCAAGATGATTCACCACCAAGTCCTCGACGAGTAAATCCACGGAGAGCTCCTCTGAAGTTTCCGGGACCCCAATAATGCGCACATTGTTGCGCCGGGCCCGACCTTCAAAGTCTTCGAGCCGGCGGGCGGAGAGGTCATTCGCGGTTCGTAACTTGCGAACTTCGGCCTGAAGCTCCGAGACGTTGTCCGCGAGGCCAGTAGTCTGGAGGTCCAGGGACTTGACCCGCTCGTTGTTTTTGCCCAGGTCCGCGCGGATCAAGTTGACATCAACCAAGATCATGTCCACCTTGTGCGCCAGGGTCTCGAACTGCCGGCCAATCGAAGATTGCATCCCATCTATCGCCCCCTTGATGTCCTGCAATGATAACTCCGAGGCCGGGGATGAATCGGCCTTCTGCGCTTCCAGCGACTGTCCCGATCCACCAGGCGACCCCTTCTGTTGGGCATAACGATCCATATTATTGGATTGGGTATAGCCGCCTCGCCTGGTAGTCTTAGACTTCGACCTGTCCGCCTCTGATTTGGTCGACATCTCGAAGAGCAGGACGGTCAGTCGCAAAAGGACGTCCCTCACTCCGCTAGAGGAAACAGGGTCAACTAGGACTTCAGCAGCTAGTCAGGACCGTGTGGAGGTCTTCCAGACAATAGAGGGCCTGCACGGAGCACTCCCCACCCTGAGCAAACAAAGGGCGAGAAAGCGAAAGTGAAAGTGCAGCAGCGTCCGTCCGTCAGTTCACTCCTCCCAAGGCCGTTGTTGTTCAATTAGTGGCCGGGCATCCTGCCACCGCAAGCCCCTGGCATCCGTCGGGGGTAGGCCGCAATCTTCCGCCACGCACAACTTCGGTCTCCGGTGGGCGATCTTAGCCCGGATAACGTCAGTCGCCCCAGCTGTGACTCATCTGCAGGATGCCGTGCATGAAAATCAGGATTTAGGACAGGATAATTGCAGGAGGGCGCGAGGGTAGCGGGAGCTCAAGGCTCACGCGGCCATCTTGGTCAAGCGCTAGGCTCCTCCCCCAGGGCAAGATTTTTACTTTCCACTGGTTGGCCCCTATAAAATCTCCTCTCTTACATTTCTGTTTCTTTTTTTTCTAGCTCGCTTTGACTCTAGTAACGCAAAATCTGAATGATCATGGATATGGTGACTGAATGTGTTGAAGGCTTTATGTGGACAAACAAAAAGAAATAAATAAAAAACAAGCACAATTTTTACTATAATGGGCGCTGCACAATGAATTGACTTCAGACAATTGTATGAATTTTAGTTGCGACATTGGATCTTCCAAAAGCTGTAGGATTAAAAGGGTGATCTCCAGAATGGGCTGCCGTGCACGCTTTGTGATCTTTAAATCCTCTGCCTCTTCTTTGCGGGTTCCACAAGGGTGCCATTTTGTGTTTAGTGTGATGGTGATTTTGTAGGAAGCGCACACTTGCCCGCTGGGAGGCTGACTGAGACCACTCTGTTTTCACATGAACCACTGCATAAATATCTACTCACTTGGATCAAAGCCAGTCAGGTGACCTGGTGCTAAAAGTCTTTCTAACCCGGTGCCAAGCCATTGATTCACCCAGTGCCCACTAACAGTTCCTTTTTAGTGATCCAAAAAGCACACGGAGAGCCACCTTTCCCGTCCCACGCCAATGAACAAAATACACACAACTTAAAATTGTTCACAGGCACTGCACGTTCCCTGCTGTTTGTTTCCAAGAACAGGGATAACACTCTGCTCAACTTTAACCATTCACAGTTGGAGTGAGAATGTGGGCTGTAACTCAAAAACATTAAACTGACCTGAGGTGCACATATTGTACTAGGTTTCCATAACTGCAAAGGCTTGCTAAACAAGATAAACTTTATTGTGCCTTTCCAGACTGGGCTGTATTTACCAGAGAATTAAATTTAGCAAAAGCTGACATGGAGAAAAGACTGTACAAGATGAGGCGACTGGTGGAAGGGAGGCGCTGTTTAGGGAAAAGGCAGTAGGGAATGGAGTTTGTGTTATGAACTCGATGGTGATCTGGGATAATCTTGAGGAAAGACTGAGTTGTTTTACTATGCCACTTAATCAACTTACCGTATACCCTAAGCCTGAAACAGCGCTATTAATTCGGGAGGGGTATACCCTCTGCCAACGAAATAAATACACTTATGTTAGGTCTAAACGTAGTTCTTAGAATCTCTAATCAACGCTGGTAGTTATGACATAAGAAACGGGCAATCCCCAGAGAAGTGTGAGCTAATTTAAAGCATTACCAACAATTTAAAAGCAAAGAACACTACCCAATAAAATTTCCAAACCAATTTGAAAACATGGAGAAAGTTTTACAAGCAAAAAAACACCAAAATATCAAACTAGTTTAACTGGAACCAGAGTATTTAATTATACAGTTTTAAGGCAAACAACGCCCAGAAAAATTAAAATATTATGGAAAAAACGCAGTTTTCAGTGGAATGGCATCTAGGTGCAATTTCGATCCGACGGCATTGGAGACAAAGTCAGATTCACCAACTGAGTCGTCCTGGTCAAAGATTTTACCTTCAGATTTAGTCTCCAGCTGCTGTGAAAGCTGCTTCTGGTCATTGCTGCCACCCCTAGCTCCTCAGGGCAGATTTCTGGGCACTGTGTCTCTCTCCAGCCTGTTCTCCTGCAGGGTCTTGTCCTCTTAATGTTAGGCAGTTCCTCTTGGAGTCAGGAGTCATTTGCTTTGTCTGTCCCTGAAGCAGGTAAACAGAAGGCCAAACACTTGACCCTTGTAGAGCAGTTCCACTCCCTGGGTGCCTGCAGGCCTCGGGTGTCATTCTGTACTTGTGTTAGTCCTCTTTGTCCAGCAGGATTTAGGGTTCAGGATTCTTCCACTCGCACCTTCTTCAGATGGAGTCTTTCCTGGTCAGGATTGTTTTGAGGAGGTGTTGGAGGTGCCAGATTGATCCTGTGCACTATTCAGTAATTGGAGATATTGTGTCACCCAATCCGAACAGTTTTCTTGCAGCCCCCAACTCGTTTTGCAGCATTCCCTCTTTGCCTTACAGTAACATTACCTAGGAGCCCCTGTTTCAAGATGCCAGTTGCCACCAAGCGGACCTGTTTTCAGCTTCTTCACCACTCCCCTGCCTGACAGGGTCAAAACACTTTTTCCCTCCTAGTGTGGCTGTAGCTGGACTGTCTAGTAGTGCCCTGGGGACGAATAAGAAAATCCCTCTCTGGCATCTCCAAGTCAAAAGAAGTAGTGCTAAAGCTGCCTTTGATCTGCCAACTTTTCCTGTTGACTGCCACTTAGCTAATCCCTGCTCAGTGGTCAGCATTTAACACCATTGGTCTTTTCTGGGTTCAGAGGCAAGCTGTTGTCCTCTTAGCCAGAGTTGTTGACTCTCCTAGCCAAGAAAGCGTATTCCAGCTCTGAAGATGTGATGAGCTGCAGAATTAGTTGTTACCCAGTTATGGCTCAGGCGGCCTCGAGTACACTTTTACTAAATTACTTTTCTGCCTATGTTATGAAAAATCTGATTTCACCATCGGTCTAATTCTAAAAACTAAGCAGTATGAAACATTTTTCTAACCCTTTCATAAGCGGAGGTGGAAAATAAATTTTTTAACCCCACCTAGGCCTAATAGAGAAAAGTCTAGCCAGGCCTACAGAGTGAAATAGCTTTTGGCTTTTATTTCACTGTGACGGCACACTAACCTCAATATGTGGGGTGTACTATTTTTATATATTAGCACCCTAAATATCTAGGATAACCATAGAGAAAAAGGCAAACTTGCTAACACCCTGTAAAAAAATATCTCTCTGAGAAAGGTTATATGTGGAGGCCCAGCAAATAAGATGGTTGAGCGAGGTTCTCAACATTAGTAACTTGCAGAACTTCAAATTAGTTTCCTTGAAAAGATTTCTCGTACTGTTAATGTGTCACTTCAGCTACACTTCTTGTTTTATCACAATGCATTGATCCGCTTTTATCCTGTGTGTATGGTAGTAGTTCATTCACAGGGCGGGATTTTAGTAGAATAAGGGCAAATAATCACTCTAGTCATGGAGCTGAGTCCCTCTTAGTGCGCCTGAATCCAATGAAGACAGATGTTTTTAGAGTTGTGGAAGGATGCTCTGAAATGTGCAGTTCCACGGTGCATCTTTTCGTCTGTGACAGACGTGGCAGTGCTTTCCTCCCAGTCTGGAACTTTTCTCTTTCCATCATCATTCTGGTGTGGTATGACTTTCCTGCCATTACTGATGGTGCTGTGAACTTCTCCCATTATCTGATAGCCTCACCTATGTTGACTCACGTAGATCTGTTTGTTTTAGCTCTTAAAATGTGTGTCCTGCGTTGGCTGTATGTTTTACGTGAGGAGTCGTCATCTTCGGTTCTCCATGCCGGTTACCAATTTCATTCTGTTGGAGTAATTAATGACTTACATGAAAGATCCCTTACAAAGCAGCCTCCTCACCTGCTATCCAGAGCCTTGGGACTTCTCCCGCTCTCTGGACAGAAGTCAAGGAAAGGAGCATGTAGACAGTGTTGAGTCCCTGCTCTCAACAGTTTGTCTTTGGCAAGTCACTGTAATTCACGGCTCTTGGTTAAATCAATAGTGCTTCAGTCTGTTGACTTCCTGTGGAGAATTGCTATGTAAGTAATGACGCGTCCCAATGCTTTACTATTAAAAACAGAAAACACAGGTGCACAGTGATGCTGTGCAGCTCAGTAGTACAGCTGTGAGTTAAAAGATAAAATAGATCCAGGCCTGGCTAGACAAGAGCGAGAGTCTCTGCTCTTATTTATACCGTACGGTTACGGAAATGTGCACCAAAAAGGATGGGCCTGGGAAGAATGCGTTTGACATTTAAGGGCTCTTTCTTGTATGAAGAGGTGGGACAAAGTGGGGAATGGGTAGCAAATGTAACAAAGCCAGGTTGCAAAGTTTGAACGTTAGCATTAAAGGTGTATTTAAAGTTTTAAAGGGGTAGCTAGGTGTAGACTTTAGAGTACAAAATGTTATGACTAAAAAAGCGAGTGTATGAGGGTTGCGCTGTGAATCGGAGGGACGTTATCCATGCTCCAGACTGTATTGAAGCATTGATAAAATTGCCACAAGCTGGTGTCGTCTTGGCGTTGACCGGCATGGGCAAGTAGGAATCAACGCTCAGTTCATAAGTAAAGGCAGAGTATAATTTTGGTCGTGGAAATAGGATTGAACGTTATAGGTAAAGGCCAAATGTGTTGCATAAAGTAGGGACAAGCAGAACTTAGATTATCCGACTTAGATGGGTGACTGGTGGGGGATTTTTTTTTTTTTACTTACAACGGGGACAATTGAGCACACAGGTGATCAGCTATGAATTTGGTGACAAACAATGGTCGTCTCTCAAACACAGTTAAACGACCAGAAAGGCGAAGACATAGCCTAGTCCTCGCTGTCTGAAGGTTCGATAGAGGAGCAAAATGCTAGATTGGAAAGAAGGGCTCTTCAATTCCCACGTGAAGATGTAAACCAGATGTTCTGACGTGGTATAATATGGAATAGATCCAGGAGGGCTGCATCCATTCCAGAGTTTCACAGAACAGTGATTTATGAAAATGTGTTTCGTTGAGATTTATAGTATGTAAATATCTCTTATGTGGATATCCTGAACATCCGGCACGGGTCGTGCTTTCCTGGATCTACAGCGCGAGTGTAGACGCAAAGGTGAGGTTGTGGCTGTGTTTGCAGGATAAGCATAACATCAAGAAAGTTTTAAGCTTTAGTGTCAAATTTTTGGACATTGGAGCAGAGATGCAGCAGACTGACGCCTTCAATACTGTTGTAATAGTCTTTTTAACTCTGAGCGTACACAGCCTGGTCAGCAAAGCCAAGATAATGGATTGTACTGAAATGCTGTGCTCGTTTGCAAACTTAAAATCGAACCTTCCCCTCAGATAGGATGGAAACCTCACTATGACCCCTAACACTGTGCATCAATTGGGCTGGATGTGATTCAGCAGCAGTGGTTACCTCTTACCAGGCATTTACAAACTGATTTAAAATTGACCTCACTGCTGTGCAGCAACCCGTTACATTTCATTTAGGCAATGTAACTTATCAGCTGTGGGTTTGCAAAGCGGAGAGCAGTTGCAGCTGCGATTACTGGTTCCAAGCGTCTCTGCTCCATCTCTTCTTTAGAGATCATGACAAGGCTTGGAGACAGTAGCGGCTGCTACCAAACGGGTGTGGAGGGTGGTGAGGGGGATGCAAAGGGAGAGAGGAGGGAATTAAAAATAAATAAAATAAAAAAACACTTACCTGGATGCATACGGCCACCACCTTTCCTCCGTCCTCTCGTTCTCTTCCCGGCTTCTGTGGAAGCAGGAAAGCACCCAGGCTCCACTGAGCCAATCACAACGCTGCAATGCAGCGTTGTGCTTGGTCTGAGCACCGTGGTCCGGCGCTCAGACAGGGAATGGGACCCTGGACATGTTCTTCACCCAGGCTGTTATGCAGCTTGGGTGTAGAACATGCAAAGGGCGCATGAATGTTTGGCCAGCCCCAGAGGAGGGTGCCACCACTCCTCCCCCAGCCTCTAAACAGCCCAGCCCGCCACCAAACATCGGAGCCAGTGCATTTAAATACAATTATAATAACCTGAAGTTATTACAATTTTATTTTTCCATTTTCAATTTCTCACCCAGTGAGCAGTGCAGCAATGCTCCTCCGCCTTAGTGGAGGATCCTCCGTTGCTTGGAGAAATTGTAGCCCTACTTCTGTGTTTTCCATATTACAGCCTCCCCGCTGCCGTGCGGACCCTTTTTCAGCATGTTATGTAATGTTAAAAAGTATTTCTAAAGCGCACGTACACCAGATGGTTTCATGGCGCTAGCTCTATCAGGTGTCGGACCAGGGGTCGGTATTACTCATGTGCCTGCCCAAACAGTCAGGTATTGAGCATTTTCCTAAAGCTCAGAAGGTTGCTACAGGACCAGATCTCCAATGGGAAGGAGTTCCACAATTTTGGGTCCAAGGATGCGAATCTGCATCCTCCCTGGCGTTTTAGTTTGAAAGAAGAGATGTATAGTAGCTGGAGGTGTGCTGAGCGCAGATTGCGGGTAGGGATATACCTCGATAACAGGCAGTTGATGAATTTAGGGCTCCGGCAGTATAGGGACTTAAAGATTAAGCCACCGGTTTTGAATGCCGCACGTTGGGAAATAGGGAGCCAGTGGAGTTTATGGAGTAGGGGTCTTGTGGATCAGTCTAGCAGCTTGATTCTGGATCAACTGGAAACATTTAATTAGGTAGAGTGGCATGCCGAGGTAGATTGAATTGGCAAAATCTAGGTGTGAGAGTACCAAGGCAATCACTACCTGTATCAGACCTGCGTGGGTGAACAGATGGCTGATCTTTCTGATTTTTTGCAACTGGAAGAGGCAGGTCGAGACCACTGCTCCAACTTGAGATTTTAATGAGAGATCGTCATTTATGATGACTCCAAGGCTTTTGACCGAGGGGGGGAAGGGAAGGGTGGGGAACCCAGTTCCGATAGCTAGTAGTGTGGGCCCCAAAAGATTTGGCTGTTCCCGGTCAGAACTAGCTTGGTCTTGCCTGGATTACGTTTTAGATAATTTAGGTCAATCCACTGCTGAATATGGCGCATGGTGGCCTGAAACTCCTGGATAGAGGAAGGGGAATTATCAATGGTGAAGATTAACTGAAGGTTGTCAGCATAGTTGAATGTGGTTACTCCTCTGTCCTTCAAGGACTGGATCAGGGGCAGGACGTATAGGTTGAAAAGATGGGGGATAATAACGATCCCTGTGGGACCCCACACGTGGTCGCAATTTTAGGCCCGGTGGAAGGGGCCAGGCGAACTGCTTGGGTACGGCCCTCGAGAAAAGATGTGATCCAGTCGACGGCCGATCCTTGGAAGCCGACCCGTCTGACACGATCTATCAGGATTTTATGGTCCACCGTGTCTAACGCGGCCGACAAGTCTAGGAGCACCAGGGCCTGAGGGGTACCCTTGTCAACATTTGAACGTAATGCGTCCAATACTGCGAGAATCACAGTCTCCGTAGAATGAGCGGGACGGAAGCCTGCTTGATGTGGGTCTAAATATTCAGAGTGCTCTATGAAGTTGGATAGGCACTTGGCTACATGCGCCTCCAGGACCTTGGCCAGGTAGGAGAGCAGGGAAATGGGACGATAGTTAGAAAGATTCGAGGGGTCGGCTTCTTGTTTCTTTAGGAGGGGGACCACTATGGCCTCCTTGAATGCACGAGGGATCTTGCCCTGCAAAAGAGACCCGTTCAGAAGAGGCAAAATGGTGTGTGGCAGAGCAGAGAAGGTGTCTTTTAGAATGTAAGGTGAGCAACAATCCCTGGGAGAGCCTGATTTGACTCTGGCCATCAAGTCCAGGAGGGACTGAACGCTGATCTCCGGGAATGTGATCTAAGGTAGACAGATTCATTATCGTGGTGCCGGGATACCCGGTAAGGCTAGATGAAAGAATGCTAGCTTTGATGTTAGAGATCTGGTCTACAAAATAGTCATTTAGAGAATTACATAATTCTTTAGGTTGTATTCTCTGTGCATTGCAGAGATCGTTGACTATAGAGAAGATTTCCTTCGACCTATTGTTGGAGTTCAGGAGTCTATTGGAGAAGTGGGCAGCTTTGGCAGTGGTAATAGCACTCTTATATTCTTTCCGCGCCTTCTGGTATAGGAGTTTCTCTTCAAGGGAGTAACTTAATCTCCATCTCCTTTCTTTTTGGCGGAGAGCTAATTTTTGGTTTTTTAGCTCCCTGAAGAACCATTTCTGAGCGTCGGCTTGGCGAGCGCGGCTTAGTTTTGTGAGCGGGGCGTGGGTGTTGCTGGCCGCTAATAGCCAGGCAGAGAGGCTTTTCCATGACATTGATATCGGGATTGGGAGCAAGGACTGAGCTAGCCAGGGAGTCAAGAAATTCCTGTTTGTCAATGGCCCTCCATTTCCTTATCATGCCTCCCTCAGCCGTGGGGGTCTTACAATTAAAGGGGATCGTCGCTGTGAATTTTATTAAGTAATGGTCCGACCATATACAGGGCATGATCGTGGGCAAGGATACTGTTAGATTTATAGTCCAGATTTGGTCCAGGGTATGTCCCATGACGTGTGTGGCCGAGGAGATGTGCTGAGTGAAATTGAGATTGGTTAATAAGTCGGACAGTTCAGCAGCATGCGGCCCGCCTCGCACATCATTGCACCAATAATTCAGATCACCGATTAACAGCAAATTTGCACAATTCATGGCAAGGGTGGCTATTTGTTCACTCAATGATAGCGGGAATAAGGGCATGTGCTGTGGGGGCCTATAGACAAGGACGCAGAAGAGGGATCCCGAGCCAGAGTCTAGTTTAATGTCCATATTCTCTGCAGCAGGGAGGCTCAAGGGGGTGAGCGATGTGAAGTTATAATCTTTATGTATGATCGTGGCTACTCCGCCACCCATTTTTCCTAGTGGTCGGTTCACACGTAGGATATAATAGTCCTGCGGTAGTGCAGCTAGCATGTCAGGGGTGAAATCATTGTTAAGCCAGGTTTCCATGACTAGGAAGATGTCTGGTTTTTCACCATAAGTAGCAGGAGAATTTCCATCTTGTGCTTTACTAGAGAGCGGGTGTTAAGATACAAGATGCGAAGCGCTTTGTTTTTGAGTTGGGCAGGGCCCGATGCCCAGGTATTGTGGGGGATGAGAGGCGGTAAATCCGCAAGGGAGCTCCGCACCTGAGAGATGCCAAGAATGCTGAGGCGCTTGCGGTTGAGTGGATTCAGCGGGAGCGACGGCTGAGCTAATGATCTCAATTCCTCTGAGGAGTATTCGAGGATTTGGGCAAGGGGCATGACCCCGGGACCCGTCAGGGCGTGGACGGGCACAGACGGGCTTGCCTTTGGCGCGCCTTCGGTGCATGAATAATGTGTGTTCAAGAGTGGGAGTTGTAATGGCGTTGCTTTTGTGTTTTTATTTATTTATTCCGGCTACATTTTTCCACTCTAACCCTCTGTTTTCCAGGTTTCGATTGTATAAAACCTCAACTTGAGGTCGGGGGGAGGGAGGCGTCTTTTGCGGGTTTGCATCGGCTGTTAGTCCCAGTAGACAAGATGTCAATGTTGTGGCCCCAGTGTTCGCCAGTGGATAGAAAGGGCATTGTTTTGGGCGAGTGGAAGATTTTTTTGGGGCCGTATTTATGGCTCTATTGATGTTGAAACCCATGCTAGTTATCAATGCCATACCCGGAAGCTCCACTGCTTTTTGGATAGGTTCACATAACCTATACTTACATATATGCACATATATTTAATTTCTTCTTTGACTTCCTTAGTCTAGGAATATCTTAGGGGTAAATGGTATTCCAGGTTTTGGAATTAATAGTAAGCCTAATTAGTTAATTTGGACAACTTCTATGTAGCCAAGTATCTAAAATAAACACAGTATATCGTATATTTTGTGGTACATTTTTATCTGACCCAAACAAAGGGAAGTTCATGCACAGTTAACATCGGGCGGGCATCACTATAGTGATAAAGAGGCACGTAGTTTAAACTTGTGCAGTGTGGTGGACCTGTGCACTGGACCACAGAAACTGGGTGGAAGCAGGCATTCTGGACAGTTCTACATAGCACACTCTCCAGGTGGATTTACATCGGTCAGAAATATGTACAGTTCTAGACTCTGGGGGATAAAGAGATGCCCTGGACTTCTAAGAAATTTTGGTCAAGTACCCAAAATTGCGTTAAAATATAGGTTTCCGGATTCCATGGTCAGAAATTTAGCTACTCGACTGCATCTCCATATCTAGAGGAACGGAATCTTGCTGCAACAAGAGGGTCTCCCATGAAGCGCCGGATACCTTAATCGGATTGGCAATGTGTGACATGGGAGAGTGCATTTGATTAGATAAGCGCTAAATGAATTTGAGTTGCACCATTAGTAAGATACTGAGGTGTCACAAAGTAAATTGGGAGATGTTAGTGAGACCTTTAGAGGGAGGACTGTTCTCAGATTCCAGGGACTGTCTCAGCTCATGAGACCCCTGCTGAGGTTCTCATGTCCAACAGCTCTCTGTCCTGGAGTCCACTCAAGGCAGAAATATTTCAGAAGCAGAGGAGCACAAGTAGTGTGTGACGAGAAAGAGTCGCTGCTTTGCTGCACATTTTTGAGCATGTCCACAGCTTCAAGGTGCAAATTGTGTAAGGTTTTCATTTGATTCTGATTTCTTGATGCTCTGTGTACTACTAGAGCGCAACTTACATTGTGTCATTTCTTATAAAACTACTAGCAGAAGACTGCACTACAAGCATACTAGAAATGACAATACAAATGTGCAGGAACATAGAAAATTCCACTATTAAAAAAAGTCAGAATGGTAAAATCAAGATAAAACTCGCTCTTACAAAATACGGGGTACTCCTGTAATATAAAAGTACACTAGTAATATAACATAATGTTTAAACTTCCAGTGGGAAGTGTATGACTTATAGGAAAAAGGAAGTAAAACCAATGTTTGTTATTTCGTAAAGCACAGCAGAGAGGGTGCAAGATGAAGATTCGGGTAAAGGCAATTGGAGAAACAAGGGGTGCATCTTAAACACCTGAGAAGAGGTGATGCTGACTCCTTTAGCGGAGAGAGACAAGCCCTTATTACTGCAAGTAGCTGGAGAACCACCAGCTGTAGCAGATTTAGCAGCCAAATAGGCTAAATCGATCAATGGACTGTAAAATATATATTTCATTCTGAA
The DNA here is from genome assembly GCF_964204655.1 of Triturus cristatus. Classification (NCBI taxonomy): domain Eukaryota; kingdom Metazoa; phylum Chordata; class Amphibia; order Caudata; family Salamandridae; genus Triturus; species Triturus cristatus. The sequence continues at coordinate 140,786,221 of NC_140594.1, forward strand.
ATTGACCTGCCCATCTTACCCAGGGTTTCTGGTAGCCAACGGTAGGTCACAGGTCCTCAACCTCTGACCGCCGTATCAATGAGTTGTGTGAGATGATGAGTATCTCGGTGTGTGTAAGCGTGTCATATGCTCGATGGGAGTCATGATAAGTCCTCATCGACCCACAACAACCATCGTCATTCTTCACGTTGGTCATCCATCATCCGCCATGAATGATCCTCAGATGTCCATCATATGCCCTTCTTCATACTCAGCTGCCCTACATCCTCCTCCTCCATCATTATCCATGTCACTTCTCATTCACCACCATTCGTCATCACTTGTCTGGTCCTTCTAGTGGATATTCCTAACCAGAGCCTGTGCTGGGGCCATTCCCGGGTTTGTGGTCTCCTTCCACATAAGGCAGAGGCACTTTTCTGTATGATACGGCTGCACAGTTTCAGACCTAAAAAGGTCAGCTTGGCCCAGGCTTACCCAGCCCTTAACAGCCGGACTTTCAGGATACCCTCATGAGAACAGTTTACAAACACTGAATAATGGGAGCTCTCTTTTTCTTAAATCCATGCATACCCAGCACATAATTACACACTAGTCCTGTTGATTCCATTATTAATTCTGTACTGCAAGTGCGAAAAATCAAATAAATAGCCATGAGTGAATGAGCCACTTATGCATAGACCTGGAACACTTGAAAGGTCTGCAGTGGTTATGCAAATAATGTGGCATGGCAGGGTTGGGCGTGCTTCGTCTATTCGAATTACCCTTGCATGCTTATAGTTGGAAATTCCGCTTTTGAGAAAGCCAAAGAACTTCATTAAATAAAGGAGCTATCTATAAAAGAGTCTCTGGATGCCGGTGAAATTCTGAGACTGGGACAGAGTCTTGCTTGTGTTTACTGTTGCTCAGCGGCGAGCCCAATGGGCGTCACCAAGTCGCGAGTAGAAAAGTGGGACATGGGTGAAATTGGGCGTTTCTGGAGAAGCTGGTTAGAGTTGCATTTATAGACAAACTGTGCCTCAGGGTGTTTTTTCCATTACCATTGATGAAGAACTTTGTAGGGGATGACCCTCTGACAGACGATGAAAATTCACACTCGTCGCCCCTCCTAAATGCACTTACCCTTTGGCGGATACAGAATACTGATGCACTTTTTTGGATCTGAGAATAGCATTGTCAGGGTAGCATTGGAGAAAACCTCATTAAATGAATTGGGGAGAACATATTAGACTTGGCTTTCTGAATGCATGGCAGATGCAGTTGTTTTTGTTATGGGTGAAATTTTTTAGGTCCCACTGTGTGCTCCCCAGCAAGACTATTTGACTGGATCTTTGGGTCTTTCTCCACCTCCAGAGGTTGAGGTTGAATTCCGCTCTGTAGAGTACCGGCTTTGAGAAGTCCCATTGCAAACGCGGCTGCAGTTTGATGTATCCTTTGCTGACATCTGCAGTGCAGCCCCCTGGGCGCATACATGCCCATTCTTATACATTGCATGCATAACCGTGCCTTTGATAATACAGGGATCGGTCAGGAACATGCCGCATGCAGATTGCTGAGGTGCTCCTCCGTTCTGTGAGATTGGCGCCATGCCCAATTCTACCCTCTAAATAATTGCCGCAGAAGAACACGATGCAAGTATGGACTGAGCTAATGCTATTCATATGAAGCTGTGCTGTCCTACTCCAAAGACATGAATCATTTCCATGTGCTTCCTTCCTGGTTTCTCACTTGCCAAAGGCTTAGACTGGCCCCCTATGCCAGGTTTACCTTGGCACCAGCCCGGGATGAGGCAACATTTACTGCCTCCTCAAACGCTACATGAGCAGAGCACTTTCTGGTGCAGCAGCTCATCAAGTCAGGTTCCCATAGAGCTAGCCAAGTGTGTCACACCCAGAAAAAGGCCATATGAAACCAGTAGAATCTGCACTAGTAATTTCCTGGCCTAAAGTACAGCGGTGAAATTGTGTCTACTTCATTCCTGGCCCTTTGAACAGTGGCGTAACAAAAGTTGCCCCCCCCCCCCTGCAAACTACATTGATGTTCCCCCTGCCCCCACCCGGTCAGGAGCTCTTGGCAGGGGCCCGCCACCCGTGCACGGTTTACTGTGTCGAGCGGGCCTGCTGGAGCTCACCCACCCCAACCCCATCCCCCGCACGGCGAGGACTGCGGAGGCTATTGTTACGCCAGTGATAGCGCGTCTCCTACCAGCATAGGGTGTTGGAGCACTTTACATCACTCACACATACAGAGACAATTAATCATGTGTGTGTAAATCAATGTATAGAAAATGTTACATAAGACAAAGGGGACTGCAAGTTGTAGGATTCACATGTCATTTATACGGGTAGGCATTTTTAAAGAGTGCTTGGTCTGGGGTAGCATAAACTCTGCATTCAGAACGTAACACAGTGATTAGGGTTGACCATAGTAATAACAATTATTTCTACCCAAATAAATCCTTTTTTTAGTAAAATTAGGATAGTCAAAGACTGGAAAAAAACACAACTTTCTAACCTGTACCACGCTCTTTCCATGCAATGCTTTGATGCTGTTCATAGCACACTGTTAGATAGTGATTGTAACTTATGAACTGCATAGTAACAAAAGGATCTCTGTGACAAAAGCAGTAACCCACTGAGCATTGCACATGAAATACTGTTCTGTGATCTGCATAGTACAAGTTCCTTGCAGCAGGCAGATTAACCTTCTGCGCTACCTGAGATGAGTATACAATGCCCCTAGACAAAACTGGGATCTCTCTCCAGCGGGCACATTAATCACCAGAGTTATATTGGCACATTTATTGTTACCTGGAAATTGTTCGAAATACAAGGAACTCTGCAGAGCTTTTAAACTGCTGCACTGCTACAAAAGCGGCCTTCCAGTAACAAAAGCAGCCCCCACCCTTCGCTCTTTCACTAAGGTCATTTTTCACATTGAGGGAATGTGATGTGAGCACACTTGTAATACAAATATAACCTCAGAAACACTTATGCAGAGTTTCAACATTCTGTGCTTTCGCCACAATTCTGTTTTGCTGAACTTTGTTCACAAAAGTTATTTTTCACGGGCCTAGACTCACCAGCACACAGGGTAATTAGGACGATCAATATAAAATCAGGTGCCCCTAGTGATCCATGTCCTACATGGATTATCAAGCAGATTGCGGACATCACATGTAGGGTCTTAACTCTTCTGTTCAATGATATATTTTCTTCTGGAACCTTCCCTAGTTCCTGGAAAAAAGCCTCAGTGCTTCCTTTACTAAAAAAATAGTCTTTGGACCCTAAAGATCCAACTAACTACCGTCCTATTTCCAGACTTCCCTTACCAGCTAAAATGCTTGAAAAAGCCATTAACAGACAACTCAGTGATTTTCTTTTGCTGAACAACTCTCTGGATCACTCTCAATATGGCTTCAGAGCTCATCACAGCACCGAGCTGGCGCTTCTCAAATCCACCGAGGAGATTAGAGAGGTGATGGACAAAGGAGGGAACGCGATGCTGATCCTGTTAGACCTATCCGCGGCCTTTGATACCGTGCATCATAAGGTACTGCTTAATCGGTTATCGGAGATCGGGATAGAAAGGGCGAGCATGGAATCTGCTTGATTCCTTTCTGAAGGATAGATTACAAATAGTTGAATTAAATGGCGATACCATTGAACCTTTCTCTTTGCCATGCGGGGTGCCGCAGGGCTCATCTCTTAGCCCTACACTTTTTAATATCTATGTGGTACCCCTGGCTGGTATCATTAGATCATTCGGGTTTCAGCTCACTTCCTACGCCGACGACACACAAATTGTGCTGTCTGTGATGGAGGGAGCTGAAAAAGAAACAGGAGCACGTTTTTCAGAATGCATGGTATCCATTTCTAGGTGGATGTCGGCAAATTGCCTTAAGCTGAATTCTGCCAAGACGGAGGTTTTGCGATTTGGCAATAATCCTCTGATGTGGACACCTGACTGGTGGCCAGACTCGCTTGGTCTCTGCCCCACACCTTGTAGGAAAGCCAAAAACCTGGGAGTGGTGGTAGACGAAAAACTCAACATGGGGGACCAGGTTAGCAAGGTCACATCAGGATGCTCTATGGTACTCAGAATGATCAGAAAAATCAGGTCATATCTATCTGAGGGATGTCTCCGAATGGTGGTGACCGCACTTATACTATCACGCCTTGACTACTGTAACAGTCTTTATGTCAATATGCAATCACAACATCATAACAGGCTGCAGGTTATTCAAAATGCCGCTGCCAGACTTTTGACCCGGACTCCCAGGACTGTGTCAGTCAAAGGAGAACTGAAGAAGTTGCACTGGCTCCCTATCCACCCGAGAGCCCGTTTCAAGGCCTCGTGTATAGTGTTTAGAGCCTTGAACGGGACAGGTCCTGAGTTTTTAAAAAACACATTTTTCTGGTATACTCCATGTAGAACGCTCAGATCTACCGGGGCTAAGCTAGTGAAAACACCTTGTATTAAAAAGGTAAACTGGGGAGGAAGGAGTTTTGTTTACGGTGCATCTTAAATCTGGAACGAACTCCCCTTTATGCTGAGAAATGCCTCGGACCTCAGTTTCTTTAGGAAAAATCTCAAAACATGGTTCTTCTCTCTGTTTTAGTTCTTTTAGCGTAGGTTATCAGTGCTTAGCGCCAGGACACCGTAAGGTAATCGTGCGCTCTATAAACTATAATAACATAACATCATATTCGCAAATGGCGCTTTTGTCTTTATCAGAAAACTGCGTTGGTCCTTCGTGGATGCAGCAATCTGTGGCGGTGCAAATGTTGGGAATAAACCTACCTTTTCGTTCAATGCCCGTCCCTTGCTTGGTGTGAACGGTAAGTGAAGTCTGCACAGTCAAGCCACCTGTCTGGCTGTTACAACCCCGGGTCCCTAAATACAGCAGCCCCCCTACCCCCACCGCAGAGAAGAGAGAAAAAAACATGTATTCAGGGCCGGTTCTAGGATATGCGGGGCCCTGGGCCAAAAGGGAATGTGCGAGGCCCCTCTAATTTACATAAGTGACCCCTTGCAAGGAGACCACTCGGAGACCCTGCGGGAGGCCCATTGTCCAGCATGTTAGCCCCCCCACAGTTTTAACCTTCAGCCTACAAGCAGTTCTCACACCTTCAGCCCCGCAGGGTCTCTGAATGGTCTCCTTGCAATTGGGACAGGAGGAAGCGTCTCCCTCCCTCAGGCCTCCAGACACCATCCCCGAGAGGCCCTGGGAGGGGACCCTTCCCATGGACCCTAATTGCAAGGAGACACCTTTCTCTTAGTTGGATGGGCAGGGAAACAACAGGACACGCGATTGGTGCGCGGCCCCATGCTGGTAGTCTAAGTGCGAGACCCTGGGCAGCTGCCCACACTGCACATGCCCAGCGCCGGCCCTGCAAGTGTTTGTGATATAGCGAGTATAGCGAGTATGTCTAGTCTCGTTTCACTCTCACCTGTGACTTGCAGCTTCAGTGGCCGGTTAAGAAGAGGGAGTGCTTAGGTCCATAACGGGTGCCTGGCTCTGCTGGCGGTGTGCCATTTTTTGCCTCCACCACCCCCCTCACGTGACCCATGGTGCATTGAACCTCTGCACCTTTTAATAAACTCGGTTCCTCTCTATTATTGACGGAATCTATCCCAAGTGTTTTTCGATATTTTTAACACTTATGAACCCATGGTCAGGGTGGGACTTAGCGCGCCCATACCGCCGGGTTCTTCTCACCTCACATCCCTGGTCCTGATGAAAGCCTCATAAAGATTCATGGAGGCAGAAGAAACCTGTGGACCACACCTTTGGGATAAATTATGAACTTGTAATTCCAGTTCGTTAACCCACACAAAATTATTTTATTCATGTCTGATTGGCAAAATTAATAAAGGTCTTTTTTTGACACAATTGGGCATTTTTAAATTACACCAAAATCACTTTCACCTTACACGTTTTTTACCAGCTCCGCAGTGAACTGGCGTCGCAGCACACTAGGGTGGCATTCGGCCACTCCTGGTGGGGCCCAATGATGAAGCATGTCACCAACCAGGTTGGTGAGTGAGGGCTTTTATAAAAAAGCCGAATGTTTTTTTTACAAAAAGTAATAATCTTATTACAGCTATTAGCATGCTTGCTCATTCATTTTGTTACTATACTGATACACTCCTCTGTTGATTGTCAGATTATGCAAAACTACACAAGGAGCGTAACTCTACATTTAGCGCCGTTCTCTTAGTGCAAAATGCACCCTCACACCTAAAAATGGACCCAAAGATGCATTTACTGCTAAGAAAATATAAATAAATGCAATACAAACAGCAGCTGTCAGAAGACACTACGCTCTGTTCATATGCTCTTGCAGTAGGCAGTTTTGGCCTGAATTACTCTGAGTTATGCAAGCTGGCGTAATTTTGGGTCATTTCATGTCACAAAAGTAACATGAAATTACCAAAAAACACAATGGCTTTCCTTACACTTCTGCCTGGATTGTTGAACTCTAGATACAGAGTTTGTGTTTGACATGACTTTCGCACACTCCTACCAAAAGGACACTTTACATAGTTAACCATGACAACTATGACGTGAACGTTTTATTGCTGTAACATGTCACCAGTTGTCACCAGATGGCTGCGAGTGAACAACATGCTTGCAGGATTTACACCAATGTGCTGAGAACCCTGCTCCTTGCCGTGGAGTAACAGCAGGCGAAACCCAGACATAGTCAAGAATAGAATATATATATATATATATATAATATGCGTGTGTGTGAACATATATATGTGTGTGTGTATATATATTTTTTTATTTGGAAGGCTTAAACCCATCCAACGCCCCCTTTTTTAAATTTATTTAAATATGTGTGTGTTTTCTCCCCTCTCCCATTCCCTACCCCCCCTCCTTGGATCATAAAAATGTTATCCCCTTCAAAAACACCCTCCTAAACCCTGAAAAAACCTACTGCAACTATATTACACACACCGCTTAAACTTAAGTCACCTAGTTCATGGACATCCCCGGCATCCCATACATCATCAAGCCTACACAAATCCTGTCACTCAAGCCTAAATCCCGAAAACTATGTGTTTGTGGGTGTGTATATATATTTTGAAAAAACAAAGGGTAAAGCTACGTTATATTTAGGAATTATAATAATAACTTTATGATAAAATAACCTTAGATAGTCTTTGAACAAAAACAAAGGTTAAAAGACATTATAGTTAGTGAGAATGTCAGTTAAGACTCTCTTTTAAATGAAGAAATTCATCAAGTTATAATCATCTCAAGAAGCTATAACTCGCACCCCCGCCATGCACACAGTATTGTCATCATCAATGATGTCATTCTTGATGTTGCAATGATGTTTTCAATGGTGTCGTAGAACATGTCATGAGTGATGTAATAAGTGAGGTAAATTAGCAGTGCGTGGCGAGGGCACACGTTATAGTTACTTTAGGGCCCGAATTATAGTGGCTAAAGATATCTTGACCGATGTGCCTTGCCTCTGAATATTTGATGTTTAATGAGAGTGTGGGTGTTGTGGGGGTGCTGTAATGAGAGTGTGAGTGTTGTGGGGGTGCTGTAATGAGAGTGTGAGTGTTGTGGGGGTGCTGGGGCGCAGTGTTCTCTTTACACGTGCTGCGGTTTGGAGCTCTCCCTCTTTCCGATCCCGCCAGAGCTTCTCTTTCATGGTGAATCTACTGTGAATATTCGTGAATGGGACATCGGTGTTTCATTCAACCACTTGAGTCAGGACGGTAAGTTTTGTTGTCTTGTCAGTTTCAATGCCCTCTCCTGTTTTGCACTTGAAATGTCTGTGGCGAACCCTTGCACTCCTGTCTGAAGAGAGTTTTCTGTGTTTCTAGCTGCCTTTGAGATGAATGAAAGCTCTCGCTGGACGGAAGAAGAGATGGACACCGCAAAGAAAGGTAAGGCTGCCGTTTGTGATTGTCTTGTGCGGCGCTGGGAGATGGGAGGTCCGCCTGTCACTTTCAATAAAGGATGCTCATAATGTTCTGTACATGGATCTCAAGAATAGAAAAGCCTGTGGGTGAGCTCAAGGACTTGTTCGAGTGGGTGAAAGGGCGCTCTGTGAAAGGTACTTTACGAATACCCCCTGCACGCAAGGCGAGGAATTGTTTAGGTTTGACCTCAGCCCGTTCAAGGCTGCTCAGTGGCACATCTGATTTGCAAATGTTGAAGTAACATATTGGAAGGCCGCTTACAATCTAGAGTAGAGTTGTGAGGGAAGCCTTGAAAAGATGGAGCAGGTTGGCGGTGCCTGCTCGTGATGCTTGGCACTGGGAGGGCAGTGGTGCTGGTCGCGTTAAAAGGTGTCCGTCGTTCATGTAGCTCGTTGGAGGGCTGGGGGCCACCTTTGTGTACTTGGTAGCTTGTACTCAACATATTCCTGTTCCAGGGTCTCAGTGTGTTTAGTTGGTCGGATTTACCTTTACACGTGTTTCCACTTATGCAGGCAGTCTCAACAAACACGTTTATGCCATGCAAGCGAAAATAATTGTGCTGAAATAAAACATTTTACGTTTTACAAGTGTATTAAGAACTTGACATTCGCCCATTTATTTCCACAATGCAGAGGTCGCGTTCAGTGCCTTCCCCATAGAACAGTCCACTGTGAGGAAATACTGCTTTCTGCCTCAGTTAAACTCGCAAGAACTTGACAAATTGAAGAACTCTACCTGTATATTCCTACACCCTAATCGATATAATAATCTCACTGCACGGATTAAACCGCTGGTGTTCTTGTTCAATAACTGTATTCATAAACACTGCAAATTAATAACTGCATGAGACAAACCACATATGTAGGTCCGCAGAGAATGACGTCTTTTGCTGCCATTTTTGAGGAAAGGGCGTCACGGCCTACCGGACGCTCCATCTGAAATGAATCTTGGCCCCACCGCACGTTCAGCATTATTAATAAATGACATATTGAACGTCTGCAGAGGGACAGTGCATGAGTGTGTGTGGATGAACATGGTCTGGTCACGTCACTATAAGGGCTTGCATTCATGACTATTAAGATAGCAAAGTCTGAAAAGTTTCCATGTTGACTCACAGAGATAGCACATCCTTACACAACCCCCACCCTTAGTCATGCCCCCCACCTCCCTAGCAAACAGTGGAGCTGTGTAAAAAAAACACAAATTCCTATTGGAGTATCGCTGTGTGTGTTGGAGGGGGGGAGGGACGGGGGGACGAAATCGCTTTCGGTACTTTCACTAGGGAATTTCTGGACTTCAGTCCATCTGTGATTAAATTACAGTGGATTTGAAAGAATTAAGAATGCTGTGCCATCCTTCCATTTTACAGCGCTCTACTGCCATCTTCTGTTTTTAATTATATGGCATGTCGATGTACTTGATACAGATGTCGTTTGTAAATCAACTCAAGTGACATCATTTGACTGTTCTCCAGAAGGCAGTGGGCGCCTGGCAGAGCTGGGTATGTTCCATTGGTGAGGCCTCTGGAGGTTTGACTGAAGTCCAGGTTTTTGATCCATAGTCAATCATTCCAGATTCTGGCTGCTGCTGAGCACTGGACGTTTTGTCAGATTTGGGTATTAATCTGCCGAGCGTTGAGGTAATTTGCCCAGATGTGATCAATTTGGGGAGAGAAATCCAAGTTCAGAGAACGTGTCACCTGCATCGAATATCGTCAACTCAGTCTCTACACCACTTCTATCCCCCCCCCCCCCGCCCCCTTGAACACAAGCTTTTCTTCAGTGCCCGCCACCTTATGACTGCTTGTTACAGAATTTCGGTGCTGTGGCATGTCACCTCTTACATCTTGCCCAGGCAGTCTGCAGTAATCGGTCTAGGGCAGAGGTCTTCAAACTTTATTGCTCTGAGCCCCTTACCCAGAATGTTTTGAACTTCTACCCCCCGCCCCCCCCTCCTCCTCCAAAACTTTATGGAAAGACTTGGAGAGTGAGGGGGGCAGGGCCGAGCGCTGGGGGTGGGGCTTATGAGGTAATTTCAGGTGCACTTTTTCAGTGGCTGATGATAATCCACACTAAGTGTTAGACTTTGAAAATAGCAAATACACAAAAAACTGAAATAGACACAAATTTCCATTAATCAGGGTCTTGTGAGCCCTTCACACTCCTGAGCCTCAGTGCAACTGCACCTTCTGCACTAATGGTAGTTGCGGCCCAGAGTAGCAGGCTATCCCCCCCCCAATCTCTTTTACCACTTCCCCACCAGGCCTGGTCATCCCTTCAATCTTGAAAAGGAGCTCCCACCGCCTGCGTGTTGCCCGCCTCATTGCAGCACGGGTGCCTTCAGCACTAATGCTCTCCGCCATGCCTCAGTTGTAAAGTAAGACCGCCATTATTGTGATGCAGTGGACCCTTCACACTCCTGGGCCCCGGCGTCACTGCACCTGGCTTATTAATGAGAGCTACTGCCTTGCGAAGCGGGCGGTCTCCTCTGCCCCATGTTAAGCCCCCGGTCTCCTTTTGGCCACCTCTCTGAGGCCTACGCCAAGGCATCTCCTCTGCCTCAATTTTCCTCTCTTTGGCCATTGGTTCGATGCCCAAAGCAAGACTGGTACAGCAAGGGTGCCCCGAACCCTAACACAAGCAAGGAAGGATAGTACAACAGCCATAACACCCCCTGAGCCCCAAAGTCACCACACCTACAACACTAATGACACCTACTCCTCAGGCCATCCCACTGGGCCATCACTCCTATGCCTGAGGCCCAAAGCAGACTGTCTGCCCCTTTGTGTCAAAAAAAAGGAGGAAATTCCCACATTTCGCCCCTTTGTTGCTTGCGACCTGTTCCCTCTGCAGCAAGGGTGATCTAGGCCCAAATGCCAACAAGGAAAATAATTCTCCCCCTTTGTGCTTCTAACACATCCATAATTAGGGTGAAGTGGCCCTCACCCCATTGCTTTTGTGACAATGTGACTAATGGTAGTGATGGCCCTGAAAAAAATGAGCCTGAATTTCTCAACACCTTCTTTAGGGCTCTTTTTGAACAAGTAGGGAAGCTGACTCTGTCCATCTGTAAATAGAAAAAGTTAGACCCCACATAGCACGCCCTTCTCTGGGCCATCACTTTGGCTCCTTACCTTGGGTCATAACTCTGAGGCTCCAGGATTCCAGAAGAGGGGGGCTCTGAGTACGACCCCTTTGGCCTCTTTCCTCCTCCCCCTCAACTCACCTGAAAGGGCATCTGCATGTCAACAGAAATCAACGTTGGCCGGGTGTATGGTGTTGCTCATGTGTTAATGTTACAAAAACAGTTCCCATAGTTTTCGTTAAAAACAACCATACCTGAATTGTTAATCGAGATCTGAAGGTACCTCTGTATGAAAGTGAAGGCGGGGGGGGGGGGGGGGGGGGGGGGGGGGTCTAAAGTGATTTTAACTATGGAGTCACTTGAAGCATTGTGATGTCTATGATTTATTATTCTTTAAGAGGTAATGTAATGATGCTGAGTTTTGGAAAATATCCCATTAATGGACTTATACAAATATCTGCACTAGGTACAGTGTGGTTAGTTATTACTAATATGTATTCTTTGAAAAACACTTGTTTTATAATATACACTAAATCATTGTGTGGAAGCTTATCTTATACTAAGTGTAATACAATTTTAAAATGATTCACATAGTCATAGTGCCTTATGTTACATGCTGGATCCTCATAGCACTATGATTAAGCAAGTCACTATTTCGCACTGCGCTAACCAGGATTCAATTCTGTAACTCTCTGGTCTCACAAACGGACATCTGCAGTGCTCACATTAACCAAATGGCGTTTCATAATCTAAAATAGTGTATTCATCACAATTAGTTACATTTGCTTTTAATTTCCCTTTTAAGGTGTGTACATTATTTGATATGCAGTTGCTGTGAAGGTCTAAAAACAACAAAACACTTATAGAACATTCAGTTGTATTTATCCATGTCTTTGACCTCTGCCACCACTGGGCTCAGGAACACACTTTTTTATGCACTTGAACTACTTCATGTAAACGATGACAACTTGGAAACACCAAAAATAAACAAAGCCACTCTTTCAGGCCATCTTCATTTACAAGCACCTGCTGAGGCATTTGTGAACCTCTGAGTATGCAGTCAGGGAGTCCCGGGGAGGCGTGGTCCCCCTGTTTGAAGACCTCTGGTCTAGGGGGAACTTCACTTTAAAACCTTCTTTAGAGTAGGTGGCGCTGTTGAGTGTTGATTTCCTTCTGAAGACAGTGATTGGAGATTTGTCATTGGGCCAGAAGAGGGCTCTCGTTCTCTGCTTTGGGCTCTTGCGTAGTGTAGCAACGGCTGCCTGGCAAGCTTATCCCTGATCCAGGAATAGGTACCATTTTAGGAATTACAAATAACCTGATTGGCTGGTAGATGAGAGCTGAATTTGCATGTAGGGTCCTCTACCACCAGATATGACTTGATGGATAATTATCGGAAGCCTAAATCTCCTCCTTCGTGTGACTGGGTACCAGAGATGCTTTAAAGGTATTAAGTAAGGGAGTCCAGCATAGTCACGTAAGGTCTGGATCCATTACAGGTTTTAAGGGTAACCAATGACTATGTAAATCAGTTTTGTTTCAATTAGTTGTAAGTAAATTTAGTTTGTGGACATACGGCAAATCTGGCCTGCACCCGGTCATCTGAGATCCTTGTTGCACACCCCTCTATTAATTTTACCAAAACAAATTTTCATGTTTTTGCAATAGTTTTAGCCTGTCTGTTTTGCAGTTTAGAAGCTGCAGTTTTCAATTGTCTGTTGTAGTTCATGTTCAGCCTTGTCTCTACTAGCTTAGAGCGGCTAAGCGAAAAATACACATTTTGATTTTTTGCAAGGCCAGATATTGAAAGATATTGCAATCAGGTACGTTTTATGACACATTTGTTTTTCTGTTTGCTTGATGCCTGAATAGGCAAAGCCATTTGTTTTGTACTAAAACTTCCATTTTACAAAAGAGAAATATTTTAAGTAACGTTTTAACCTTTCCTTTGACTGAAATAGAAAAGAAAAATGTTTGATTGAGAAGCAATCAATTATTATGTCATATAAACTGAATTTAATACCAAGAGTTGCAATTTTGTACCATAATGTTGCGGTTTGTCAGAATTATTTTCAGCTGCAGAATATCCACCATTCTTTTGGTTAAAAATATATGTGAGGAAACACATTTTTCAGGTAGCACCTCCACTTCCCCCCATTTTGACTCCTAGGTACTGGTTTAATTGCTCTGAAATGCCCTGAGCTGTTCTAATAGGGATTCAGTACATGTGCTGTGACCCAGTTGTCATAGGATAACTTCCAAGTACCTAATACATGGTACCAGGTGTACCCAGGGGCTGTAGGTTAGAGTGTCTCCTTAGGGACTGCAGCACTTGTTGTGCCACCCTGACAGAGACAGGGTAAAACATGGCTCTAAGTTTGCTACTGCAGACTAGACAGAAAGTTTCACACTGCTAACTCAACTTTGCCATTGTAATCATGGATGGCCCTGTTCTAGACTGGTTTAGGTCCTTCCTCCACAACCGCTCACAGAGATTCCTCATCAATGGCAACCTTCCATCACCATCCCCGGGCACAGTTGGAGTCCCTGAAGGATCAACCCGATCCCCCACCCTTTTCAACCTCTACCAAGAACCGCTTACCGAAATATTACGTGCAGCTAACATCTCCTATCATATGTACGCTGATGACACCCAGATCTATATCAAAACCTCGTCTCTCGAAGTGACTCTCGCCCTGAACGAAGCCCTGAAACTCACCGTCCAATGGCTCGCATACAATCAACTTAAACTCAATGCAAAGAAAACTGAATTTCTCCTGATCTCCCCTCCCAATACTAACCTCGAGTCTCAATCATGGATTAAGGCTATCACAGCCTTAAATTGCCCACCAACCATTGTGAACTCGGCTAAATCCCTGGGAATTACCCTTGACACCAACCTGAACATGCAAGACCACATCAATTCGATGGCCAAAACAGCCAGATTCCACCTGAGCTACCTTAGGAAATTGAAACCCTTCCTCGAAGCTCCCGACCTAAAAATGGCAGTCCAAGCACTCGTCATCTCTAGATTGGAATACGGCTGCTCAACCCTCTCTGGTTTACCAAAGATCTCCCTGGCACCTCTTAAAGCCTGCCTCAATGCGGCTGCCAGACTACTTACCGGCTCTAGGAAATACAATCATATTTCCCCACATCTGAAAGCTCTCAACTGGCTTCCCCTGGAGGCAAGAATACAGCTTAAACTAGCATGCATCACGCACAAAGCTTTATACTCTAACTCCCCTGCATATCTGACACAGAAACTTGTGATCTCCGGAGGAACCAGAATCTCCCAATCTGCCTGAAACCTCTTGCTCCAACCTGCACGCTTTCGGGAAAAAAAACTTACAGCCGGGCCTTCTCAGGAGCTGCTCCAAGAATATGGAACTCTCTCCCACCCGACATCAGAAGAATCCCCTCACTGACTCGCTTCAAAAAGGATGCCAAAACCTTCCTTATGGGCAAGTTTCTTGGCTAAATGTTGCCTCAACCACCACCACAGCCCGACCTAGGGCGTCCACTACCTCCCCTCGCACTACCGTGTCACCCCTGCAGAAACCTGGGGCCTGGCTTGAATAATTGTAAACGTATTCTGTAAATTTGGTATCTCGCCTTGAGTAACTGGTTATGTAAACTGTAAATACGTGCTCTTCTTCCCCAATGTATCCGACATCCCTCCCCTTACTACTCGAGCTGGTACTGGCTTGATCCTAAGTCTGTCTGTATATTGCTTTGCTCTTCTGTAAAGCGCTCTGATATCCTAACGGGTCAAGTTTGCGCTCTATAAAACACATAAATAAATAAATAAAAATCAATAGCAAAGCCCAAACTCCCTTTCTAATGTGCATACGTCACCCCCTACAGCAGGGCTATTGGGTCCCAAGCCAGGCTGCAGGTGCTGCACATTAGTAAAGTAGAACATATGCTTATCATGTTCTAACAGTAAAAATCCCCAATTGTGGTTTTTACTGGGAGAGCGATTGGTAGCCCCATTGGCAAGTACAGAGTTACACGCTGACTGCTCAGCCACTCTGACTTCTGAATGGTACTACCAAAGTAAATACTTCAAGGTATCAAACATCTCATTACATTCAGTCCAACTTGATGCCCCAGTCGAAATTAATGTAACTTGTTGCCACATGCAACTTTTAGAAAGTTGCTCCCCTGTTGCTAACTAATGACCACTTCAGGGTGTTGTGATTGGAAGGTTGTTCAGGAGAGACAAGGGCATAGTAAGAGTCTTATACTATTTGTCCATGCCTCTAGTTGGTATTCCCTCATCCCTACCCTTGTGAGGGAAGAAATGTTGCCAGAAGTTTTCTAAAGTTCATGGGTTTTGATGAACACTTATAACTGCTGATTCTTCACCTTGTGATTACTCCCAGGTGCCAGACTGGATCTGGAGATCTTTCTCAGCAATTATCTTGCGTGTCAGTAGGTAGGATCAGGCAGCTGCTCATCTGGACTGCTCTGAACGTCGAGGTCAGTTATTTTCTTTCTGCTCCTTCTAACGCGGAACCCAAGCTTGCTCCCTCGATCTGACACTGACAGACTTAATTTTCTGGAAATCTCCAAACATATTCCAGCGTGCAAGGGACATGTCCTCTCCTAAAAATAACCAGTTTTACACCCTGCAAAGATTGCCTCTAACAGATAACAGACCCTCACATGGTCTGTCTCTGGTGTCTGGGCTCCATGATGACACGAAGTTGTGCGGCGACTATGCTCTGATGAATCTCAAGGCTACCTGGGACCGCGAGGACTAGTACCATGTAACAGGGAACCTTGTAACGCTCAGAAGGGCTGGTCTCAGTTGAAGTTGAGAACACCGACATGTTCTCATTCCGGAGGCCATTCTCAAGAGAGGTCATCGCCCCACTCCCAAGTCCGTAGGTAAGTCGAAGAAAAAGAAATGGAAGAATTACAAACCTGGCTTTCCTCCACTTTCACCAGAAATCAAGGTACCTCGGGGTCACGGTCTCCGTCTCCTACCTCTGAACTCATCCTGGCCCTAGTTTTGATGCAACCTGAATTCCCA
Organism: Triturus cristatus; assembly: GCF_964204655.1. Lineage (NCBI taxonomy): Eukaryota > Metazoa > Chordata > Amphibia > Caudata > Salamandridae > Triturus > Triturus cristatus. The sequence goes on from NC_140594.1 coordinate 140,802,293, forward strand.
GGTCCATCGACAATGGCGCACAAATCCAGGCCTTCAAGGAGGCTACGCTGCTAATCTTTTGTTCATCACTGGATCTCTCTGGGAGTGCCTTGCGCCCGTCGGATTCGAGGAGGCCCCCAGTTTGAGTTTGGGGTATCTGTTCGCATGCTGACTGTGTCTCTCGACCCCATTCCATGGCCGGCACCTACGCTGACCTCACGTGCACCGAGGCTCCATATGTCAGTGCCAGCAGTGCCGGCACCAGACCAAAAGCCCATAGTCTTTTGTGACACTGAAGCGAGTCCAGTATGACCTCGGACGAAGTTGTGTCCACCTCAACCTTTCCCACAACCTTCGTCTTATTCCGTCACTGCATTATAGATTCTCTGAGCTGAAACCACAGGATGATGTTAGTGATGATACTTTACAAGTATATGATAATGAAAACCTATTTCCTGAACTACAAGAGGCTAGTGACCTTTTTTTTTTAAAATAGAGTTTTATATAGCGCAAACTAGACCAGAAGGCATCAGGGCGTTTTACATGAGCACCAGTTTCATTACAGACGGACACATTTTTTTTTTTCCGTTTGGCTTGGGGAGATTGTGATTTGCCCAGAATCACAGAATGTTGAGCATTATTGCTGAGACTTGAACCCAGCTTCGAGTTCGACTGCTCTAGGTGTTAGGCCACATCTTCTCCCCACCTTTATACATCACCAGACACTGCCCTAAACTCTCTGCCTCACCCCTCTACAGAACAGTCCGCCTCATTTGTCATTGTTATCAGGATAGCAGCTAAGGTACTTGACCCCAACTTCCCTCAGTAGAAGTAAAGACAATCCTGTTCACAGAGTTATTGCATTCAGGGCAGATCTATCTAGAACCACCACTACTCCTGTTTAACGAGGCACTTACAGATACGTTTTGGATACCTGGGCGAAGCCATGAACTTGCCCTCCCATCAACCACCAAATAGACACAAGACAAAAACCCGGCTCTGGGGGACCCATCTTTTCTCCTGCAGCATCCAAAGCTTGAGGGCATGGTAGTTCAGGCCTCCACCAGCCAGCTGAATCCCAACACGTTTCCTACCACCTCATCAGGCAGAGATTTCAAATGCATGGAAGCTTTTCGAAAATGCAGGTTATCCTCTGCTACTCTTACTTTCAGGTCTGTAATCTAAAATTGCTTCCTGGGGCGTTACTTGCCTGTGTTGTGGGACATGGTGACCGACATCTTGCCAGCAGTTCTAGGTGACCTTTGGGCCAACCTTAAGCAGAATATTCAGGATGGCCATGATGCAGCAAAATACATAATTGGATCGGTCGTGGACACTACGACTGTCTGGGTAGGGGATTGCTACCAGTGCGGTGCTTCAGTGACATGTCTGGATTTGCTCCATAGAATTCTTTGGTGATGTCCAACAGTCATTCATGAAAATGCCCTTTGACAGCACCTGTCTCTTCGGAGATGAGGAGGACACGCCTTTGGAGTGTTTCAAAGGAAGAAAGTGAACAGCGCACTCCCTTAGCCTTTTGCCACCCACACCCATCTTCCCTTTTGAGGCTTCAGAAGGGACTTACAACAGATGCCACATCACACCTTGCTTCACCAACGACATACGTCCCAAGCCTTTCGAGGCAGAGGTCATGGATCCGGCCGTAAACAGCCAGGCCCTCAGGAGCAACAAACTAGCCATTCGACCACCCCACCCCTCACATACACAAATAAAAAAAACCTTTAGTTCACCTTTCTTCCTGTCACTTGGTGGGAGCCCAGATAATAAATTACTTCCAAGAGTCGTGAGGCATCACAGCACCCAGATAGGTGCTTCAAATTGTCAATCATGGCTACACGATACTCTTTCTTTCCACCCCTCCAAGCATGCCACCTACACCACAAGAGCTTCTGGAGGACCACTTGTCCATTCTCCGACAAGAAGTTCAAGCTCTCTTGGAGAAGAGAGCTATTGGGAGGGTGCTGTCATCAGAAGTCTGGACTGGTTGCTTTTCCTGTTACTTTCTGGTGCCAATGAAGGACCTCGTCGTCTTTTAGGTATCCGCCCATGAACAACTTCCTCAAAATGGGCAACTTCACAATGTCCACTCGGGCCCAAGCTCTGTTTGCCCTGGATCGAGGAGACTTGATGGCAGTGTTGGACATGCAGGATGCTTTTTTCCACATCCGCGTCTTGCAATTCCACAGATGCTACCAGTAGCTCACAAAAGTGATGGTGGTGGTGGTTGCGGTGCATCTTTGAAAGTTGGAATTCAGTCTTTATGTACCTCGACGGGTGATTTACTGAAAGGGGGCTCACCTCAGACAGCTTGTTAACATCACTGGCATTCTCCATCAATGTGGCAAAATCCCACCTGATTCCTTTGTCGAGGCTCCCTTTCATTGGACCCTTCGCGGACATGGTGCTATTTCGAGCCTTCCCTCAGCCTCAACAAGTCCAGAGCATTCAGACACTGGTCCTGATGTATCATCCCTTGCCCTGGGTCTCATTGAGAGTGGTTCTGAGGTTTCTTGGCTCCTGCATCGTGCAAGTGGACTATACTTGATGGCTCATGTGCTCTCTGCAGTGGGGTCGGAAGTCTTGGATGATTCAGCACCAAGGGAACCGCTCAGATTCCTTCTAGGTTTTGGCGGAGATTGCAACAGATCTTCAGTGCTGGCTGCTAAACTGCAGTTGGACCAGTGGCAGGCCCCTCTCCCTGACCCACCCAAAGTTAAGTCTTGATGGATGCATAGTTGCTGGACTGCAGAGGCCATCTGGGAGAGGTGGAGATCAAAATACTCTGGTCTCTGGAGGAAACCTTCCTTCGCATCAGCCTGCTAGAGTTGTGGGTGATTAACTTTGCACTAAAAGCATTCTTTCCATCTGTCAAGGGACAATGGGAGCAGGTTCTCAGAGACAACACGACCACCATGTGCTACTGCATCAAGCATGGCGGAGTGGGGTCATGGGCCCTGTTCCAAGAGGCTCTGCACTGTTTGAATCATCAGGGCAACTCCCTGGTTGCACAACACCTGGCTGGATCTTTAAATGCCAGTGCAGACTAACTCAGGCAGTATTGCCTAGCTGATCACGAATGGAGCCCCCCCTGAAGTGGCAGAGGGCCCATTTCAACAATAGGGAGAGGAGTTGGCCTAACGGTTAGGGCGCTCGAACTCGGACCTGGGGGGAACTGGGTTCGAGTCTCGGTAACAACGCTAAACCTCCTGTGATTCTGGGCAAATCACTTAATCTCCCCGTGCCTAACACATTTTTTTTTTTTAAATGAATGTGTGTCCTCATGTAACGTAACTGGTGCTATGTAAAGCGCTCTGATACCTGATGTGGATTCGGGTCAAGTTTGCGCTATATAAAACTCTGCTAAAAATTTTTTAAAAAATAGGGAGAGATCTGGCTCGATCTTTTTGCTACCGCTGAGAGCGCACATTGTCAGAACTTTTGAGCATAGGAGTAACACGGGTAGTTCTCGCTTGGAGTTGCCTTTCAGTTAGGCTAGAGGTCGGGACACCTATAAGCCTTTCCGCTTCTATCTCTCCTTCCTGAATTTCTGTGTAAGATCAGGAACGACCAGGCCCAAATCATTTTAATGGCTCCGGATTAGGCTCGAAGACTGTGATACTCAGAACTTCTGGCCATGTGCATCTGTCCTCTGATCCGCTGCCTCTTCAGGATGATCTACTGTTGCAACTGCAGGCACGGTTCTACACCTGAGCGTACGCAAGCTACACTTCCATGCTTGGAGATTGAGCGGCAACCGTTGATGGCTTCGTCTCCCTCACAAAATAATGATTGTGATTTTGGCAGCCAGGTGACCCACTACTAAGAATATCAATGCGGAAGGTTGCACCCCATTTGTTGCTTGCTGTCCTTCCATATTCACCCATTACATGCCCAGTTATCTAATGTACTTCCTTTATCCTTGTCTGTAGCCCAGTAAGGCCTTGCAGTGGCAATAGTTAAAGGTTATTTGTCAGTCTTATCGGCCTTTCTATACTTGTCCAATCAGCCATCTTGACCTCACCTGTTGTGATGCAGTGAATGGACTGATCCATGTGTTCCTGCCAAAACCCTTTGTGATGCCCCTGTTGGGCCTCAGTCTGGTTCTTACATTCTTGAAGGGCACTCCATTTGAGCACTATGTACAGCTGCTCCCTGAGACTGCTCACAGTGAAGACAGTGTTCCTCATTGCGATCAAGTCAGCTCATTGCATGAGTGAGCTTCAAACACCTTCTGTCTAGCAACCACACTACCTTCTGCATGGACAAATTGGTGCTATGGACCACGGCAGTGTTCCTCCAAAAAGTTGCAACTCCGTTCCACATTGGGCAGTCTATTTTCCTGCTGAAGTTCTTCGCTCCTGTTCATCTATCCAAGGAGAAACGGACACTCCATCGACCTAGACCCAAAGAGTGCTCTGAATTTCCATATCGATCGCACCAAATCTCTCCAGTTGGGCCATCTGGTCTTTGTGGGTTTCTCCCGGGTGAAGAAGAGAAGAGCAGTTTAAAAATGGACCTACCCCGGTTGGATTGTTCTTTGTGTAAAAATCTATTACACTCTGGACAAGTAACCTCCAGAAGGCCTGCGGGCTCATTCCACCAAATCCAAAGCAGCTTACACCGTACCAGTTTGCGGAGTGCCTGTTTTGGACATATGCCAGGCTGCGATATGGGCGTCGGTTCACACCTTCACGAAGCACTACTGCCTGGAATGACCGGTTCAGCGGGAAGGGCACTTTGTTCATTCAGCCCGAAGGATTTTTTTTGTTTTAACCACTCCACAGACCCACCTCCTGGGGAGGTACTGCTTTGGTATCTGTTTATAAGGTGAGAAATCAACTGTTAGAAGTTACTTACCTTCAGCAACGCTCTTTCTGGTGGTTACTTTGTCTAACCGCAGATTCCTCACCGACCCACCCTCCTCCCCCTTCTTTGGAACGGACTGTTTTGTCCAAACTAAAGAGATCCCAATCTAGAGACAAACACACTAAAAATTACCAATGACTCCATGTCCGATGATGTGGACAGATATTGGAAACAAACTGACGTCCGTGCGTGAAGGTGGCGATTATATTGTGGCCCCAACATCCCATCCCGGGCGGTCGGACCCGACTCGGAGCTCTATGACATCACCTGCTGATGTGCGAGGGAATTTCTATGAAAAATCTCCAGTTCAAGTTGTTCACAGGTGAGGGTCTCCGTCACTTCTTGGTGGCTGCACTGGAGCAGTGGAAGGATTTTTCCGCGTATCCAAGCAGCTTTGGACCATTGATGCACACTTCAACCACTAGGAGAGGACCAGTTATGTAGATACGGCGTTAATGACTGGAAATGCTAGAGTTTCACAGAAGTGCTTGCAGACGATGCCAGAGAGCAGCGGACCATGATGAAAAGGCCATGCATGCCACCTACTTACGAGACTCTGACCCGGATGGAATGCAGAGAGTGCATCCAGGGGAGAGGAGTGTTGATTCCTCCTTTTGGAACGGAGGCAAACTGGCAGAGCTGGAGTGCCAGGCAATATAGAGAACTCATTTGGATTGATTTTTCAGCCCTTTGGCAACTTACAAAGTGCCCTCCACAGAGGAATTCTGCTCTCAGTGGTTCTTGCCACTGGACAAGCACTGTTTGGAATTTTTCAGCTTTGTGTTTTTTTGGCAAGGCCAGGTGAAGGGCATTGCCATAACCATGTCTATAGCGGATTAGCACCTTTACAGCGGAGTTTCAAGGAGGTGGAAAGATTTCTGCTTCTCTGTGATCACCGTTGGGCCTTCTTCATTCCTGCCAGTGTCTGTACCTACAATGTGGGGGCGCCCCAGCTTGTTGGGCCTTGAGTTGCTTTTCTCTTGGCCATGGAGATGTTGTGAGGAGATGGGCACGGAAAAAACATCCAGATTGTTGGAGGGCCTGTAGCGGAGTTAAAAAAATATATCTTACTCTTCCTTGCCCGCACCGTGCTCCAAATGCATTATTCCCTCACAGAAGAACACAAAAAACAGGCCCAAATGCTACAGAAGAAAAAATAAATGCTAAAAAAAGGCACTGGTGTGTTGGGGTGGAGCTTAGGTAGGAAGACCTAAGGAAAAAATTTAATGAGGTACTGGGAGCTCATCCAGATTTAACAAAGAGCTAACGAAGTTCAGTCCAGAGTTGGGGGAGGGGCGTTCGAGAGTTGAGGCGCCCAAGTAAGAAAGAAAAGAGAAGTGAAAACTGTTGTGAGAGAAAAAAATGAAACCAAGACCCTGAAAATGTTAAAAGAAAATGTTACTTAGATTAGAATATGTTGTTTACAGTAAGCATTTAACATATACTGAACATATAATAATGGCATCTATGGCAGACATTTTTAAAGGGGCGTGACGATTCTCTCATTCGACCATCAAACACTCCGACTTCCTGCCTACCCAGTGGTCGAACGCCCTGTCTCCTTTACATGAACCTCATACCTAAAGGCAGCAAAATGTACTCTGTGAGTTTAAGGCCAGAAGAATTGCTAGTTTTACTTGCATCAGACAACGGATACCAGCAAATCGCTTAAACCTGGTGGAAATCATGTACTAAATATGACCAAACCACTGTCTTGCGTGAGTGACCCCAAATGGTTGTAGTTTGTCATAAAGTACTCCAACAGGGTGGGTTCCCTACCCCGTGAATGTGAATATTTCTGGAAGAACAGCTTTCAAGGTATCCACCGCCAGTTCTCTAGTCTTGTTTGTTTCAGTGGCTTCTGCTCATTGGTGCAGTCTACAGAGCAGCCACTTGGACTTTCCTCGTGATTTGGTAAGGACCAATCCTGGAAACGAGGATCGGGGCTGGGCCGCAATTTGCACTGAAACCCTTCTGGAACATGTGCTAGCTCCTCATTGGCTATTTCTGCTGTCATTCATCTCCTGTTTAATGGCCTTCCAACCCTTATTGAATGAAGGGGGCTGGAAATGAGACTCAAGTATTCTCATGTTGTAACTTCACCGGTCCTCAGCTCCTTTGCGGGGTTAAAGTATCCCCTTTCTTACACAGGTTAATGAATTTAAGTTTTCCAGTGTTTGTGTAGCGCCAAACTAGTGTGCATCGTGGCACGAGGGCTAGCTTAGAGTGTTGTTACAGGTGCATCTGTATTGCTGGTTGTAGAAGTGTGTGGTTGTTGTAAGAGCTGTACGGCAAGAGTATGGTTTAATGCACGAGGTCCTGACAAGTGGTCTGTTCGTGTTGTCGCTTCTGGGCTAGTCCATGTTTCTAGGGTAGGTGAGGATGGACAGAGCGCACCTTGTGCAGTATTTTGTTTATTTACATTTCCTGTATTGCCTGGCAGGTAAACCATCTAGGGGAAGATCTCCAGTGATGAAGGGCTCCAAGAGGTCTAGAACGCCTTCTAGAAGCAAGTCCTCGCGTCCTTCTGCTTCAACGTCGGGCTCGGCGCTGACAAAAGATCTTCAGGTGGGTCATATTTCCAAGAAAAGACCTTCAACAGCGGGCTCGCCGTCGAGAAAAGGTACGTCGTCGACGTCGAAGACTCGTCCGCCGTCGTCAACCAGGCGGCGATCGGCGTCGAGAGACAAGACCCCTCCGCCGTCGTCAACCCGGCGACGATCGGCGTCGAGAGACAAGACTCCTCCGTCGTCGTCAACCCGGCGACGATCGGCGTCGAGGAGCAGAGACCCTCCGCCGTCGTCAACCCGGCGACGATCGGCGTCGAGGGACCCTCCGCCGTCGTCAACCCGGCGACGATCGGCGTCGAGGAGCAGAGACCCTCCGCCGTCGGCGACTCGTCGTCGATCGGCGTCGAGGAGTGTCACCCCTCCGTCGTCGAGGGCAGGCTCACTTCCGTCATCGCAGTTCCACCAGCGATCGACGTCGAGAGCGAAGACTCCTCCGCCGTCGTCAACCAGGCGACGATCGGCATCGAGGATGAGGTCTCCGTCGTCGTCTCGACGGCGTTCGGCTTCGAGGGCGAGAAATACCCCTCAGCCGTCGTCGCGCAGACCGTCGACGTCGAGATTGGACGCAGCTCCGCCGTCGTCTAGACGACATTCGGCGTCGAGTGAGAGAGTCCCTCCGTCGTCGGCTTCACATCGCCGTTCGACGTCGAGGCATCATTCTTCTCGGCACAGGTCGCCGTCGATACGGCGTTCGACGTTGAGCACACGGGAGGCTCGCCAAGCCCGAAGACAGAAGCACAGATCGACGTCCAGAGCACGCTCAACATCGAAACAGGCCTCGGTGAGGACTGGGGATGGATCGGTGGTCCTAGTGACGGAGTCAGCTTCGCGCCATTCGTCCTCTCACTCATCCAGAGCTTCTCCAAGGTCAGCTACACGGAGGGAAGTGGCTAGCCATGTCCGCAGGTCTCCTTCAAGACAACGCGATACCACTGCTGCAGTTCCACTGTCGCCCAGATGGCTTCTGCCTGTACGTCACTGGCAGGACTCAGGGGCTACAAGAAGGATGCAAGAGTATGCCAGTCTGGCGCATCGATCCCCGCTTCAAAGATTGGTGGACGAAGTGGACAGAGTGAGCCCTCCCAGGCAAGCACGCGAAAAGTCACCTGAGACACAGCGCCATAGATCGTGCTCCCCCGGGCGAGAAGATCGTGCAGTCAGATCACGGGCCCGTGATCATCGACGAGGTAGAAGAACACCATCTACTTCCTCAACTTCCTCCACCCGATCCTCAAAGAGGGATTACTCCCCCACGCTATCGGACAGCTCAGTGTCTAGGGTCTCTCCCATAGACGATATCAACACCTACCATGAGGTTCTGCAGAGGGGGGCGCAGAAGCTCAACATTGAGATGTCAGTCCCTCAAGTCACGACGTCGGTGATTTTCGAGACTTTACATCAGAAAACTGCGTCTCGGCCGCTGCTCCCATTGGTTCCTGGGATCCTGGAACCTGTCATGGACATCTTCTTAACCCCAGCAACCATCAAGGGGGTGCCGGCTCACATCCTTAAGAAATATAAGCCGGCTACCTCTGACCCGGTCTTTGTTAAGATGGACCCTCCTGCAGACTCGATCATAGTAGCAGCGGCTAGGAAGACTTGCGCTGTATCGTCATCTTCTTCTGTCCCACCAGATAAAGAGAGCAGAGCTCAGGACTCGTGGGGTCGCAAAGCCTGCACGTCGGCGGCTGCCTCCCTTAAGCTCTCCAGCGCGGCTGCGCTGCTCGGCCGGTATGACAGAGCTCTCTGGGACTCTTTGGAGCGGTTCAGATCCAAGCTCCCAAAGGAAGACCAGAAGGATTTCAAGGAAATAGTCACTGAGGGATCCCTGGTGGCGAATCAGTCGATTAGCACTGCGGCGGATGGAGCGGTGCTAGCAGCGCATTCTTACGCGCATGGAGTATGCTCCAGGAGATCTTCCTGGTTGCGACTAACAGGACTGAAACCTGATGCGCAGCAGAGAATCTTGAACCTTCCATTCTCTGGCTCTTCACTCTTCGGCACGCATGCGGACGAAGAGATGGGTCGCATGAAGACCGAGCTGGACACTCTCAAGGCGGTTGGGTTGGAGAAAAAGAAAGAGTTCAGACGCCGCTACAGACCCAACCAGTGCAAGGGGCCTCAACAGAGGGTTCAAACCCCTCAGTGGTCCCAGAATAAGGCCCAAGGAAAGTCGCAATATCGAGGAGGAAAGTCCAACAGAGGTAGAGGGGGACACCAACAGCAGTCCTCTACCACGGCAAGAGGAGGGAAGGCATGAGCAGTGGCTTCCTCCGCCGCCGTTGCCCACTCCAGTGGGAGGAAGTGCTTCACAACATCTGGCAGAGTGGGACAGCATCACAAAAGATCGCTGGGTGCTGCATCTTTCTTATCCCCAACGCACGGCTGAGGATGCGGCCTTTGCAACAAACTCTGGAGGACCAGTGGGATCAGTCAACAGGTCGCTGGGAAGATCAGATATGTCTCTCCCAGGCTGCGAGATCCTCACTCACATGGTGGACTCAGCAGCGGAATCTGATGGTGGGAGTCCCTTTTCACCAGCCACTTCTAGTGCAATCGATGGTGACAGACGCGTCTCTACAAGGCTGGGGGGCACACATGGGGTGCCTTCAGATACAAGGGCGGTGGTCGGCGAAAGAACAGACCTACCACATCAATATGCTGGAGCTCCGAGCAGTCCACCTTGCTCTGAAAGCTTTCCTACCGGCAATAGAGTCCGATTCGGTCCTGGTCCAGACCGACAACACAACGACCATGTTCTACCTGAACAAACAGGGCGGAACTTCCAGGAGAGCTCAATATCAAGGCAGATGCACTCAGCAGGCACTTCGAAGATCAGCCAGACTGGGTGCTGCACGACGAGGTGGTGGCGGACCTATTCCATCGTTGGGGTCGTCCGGAGATAGATCTCTTCGCAGACGACGAAAACACAAAATGCCACGCCTTCGCGTCCAGATTCCACCGTCCAGGGACAAGGGGGAATGCACTTTTGATGGACTGGTCAGGGACATATGCTTACGCCTTTCCTCCTCTGCCCCTGATCCCCAAGGTGGTGTCCAATCTTCTCAGATCCAGCATGACGATGCTTCTGATTGCTCCAGACTGGCCACGGCAGTGGTGGTACCCGGACCTTCTTCATCTGTCGGTACTTCCACACAGGAGACTGTCTTGCAGGCCGGACCTGCTGACCAAGATGGGCGGGAGGATTCTGCATCCCAACCTTCCCTCACTGAACTTGGAAGCATGGCTCCTGAGGTCCTGCAGTACGGACATTTGAATCTGCCTCCTGATTGTATGCATATTTTGAAGGAAACGAAAAGGCCCTCCACAAGAGCGTCGTATGCGTTCAAGTGGAAGAGGTTTTTTCTTTGGTGCAGAGAACATCACCTTGATCCTACGAAGGGGCAGGAGGATGTCATTCTCCCTTACCTTCTGTACTTAGCAAGAGCAGGGTTAAAGTATGCTTCTATCAGGGTCCATTTATCGGCCATTACAGCGTACAGGAGTACTCCTAGTCAGCCCTCCTTTTTCCAAATGCAGGTGGTCAAAGACTTCTTACAGGGGTTGAAGAAGGTGTATCCTCCTGTTCGAAACCCTTCTCCTCCGTGGGAGTTGAACCTGGTGTTATCAAAATTGATGGGCCCGCCCTTTGAGCCAATCCATAGAGCTTCCTTGCAACATTTGTCTTGGAAGGCCGCTTTTCTGGTAGCCATTACATCGGCGTGCAGAGTAAGCGAGATCCAGGCTCTCTGTACTAAGGAGCCTTACACTGTTTTTCACCAGCACAAAGTGGTCTTAAGGGCACATCCATCATTTCTCCCTAAGGTAGTGTCTGATTTTCATATTAATCAGTCCATTTCCCTTCCTTCTTTTTTTCCGAATCCAGCGACCCCGGCTGAGAGGTCGCTTCATTCCTTGGACCTCAAGAGGGTACTTAACCTCTTCTGTGCCCATGATGAGATAGTCTCGTCATGGAGCACGGTCGCGCTGTGCCCATGACGAGACTATCTCGTCATGAAACCCGCCCACTAATGAAACGGCCGGCACAGGAGGGGGAAAGGGCGTGGCACAGAAGGGGTTAAGTTCTACTTAGAAAGTACCAAGGGCATCAGGAAGACAGATCAGTTATTTGTCAATTATGGCGCCATGAGAACAGGCTTCCCAGCCGCTAAGAGATCCATCTCCAGATGGATTGTGTCCTGCATTACCTTAGCTTACCAGCTGGAGAAAAGGCCCTTACCGGTGCCGCCTAAGGCGCATTCCACTAGAGGGAAAGCGGCCACTGTTGCCTTCTTGCCTGACGTCCCGATGTCAGAGATTTGCAAGGCTGCAACATGGAAATATGTTCATACCTTTACGAGGCACTACTGCCTAAAATCTGATTCCAGGGCTGATGCTCAAGTAGGCCAAGCCTCTTTGAGGAATCTATTTGGGTAGCTTAGTTTTTTCTTTCTAAGCCTACTGAGCAGGTTTCTGTCTTTTTCCCTTTGCCCGCAGGGAGATGAGGTGAGGCTCGCTATTCTATTCTAATGCTTATGACTATTGATGAGGATCCCCTGGAAGAGAAGGATTAGTTACTTACCTGTAATCCTAGTTCTCTTCTAGGGGTATCCTCATCAAAGTCATAAGCAACCCTCCCGCCTCCCCGGGCAAAGGATAGTTTTCGTTTGAAGATGTTGTTAATTCTTTGTGCCATGGCTTTTTCAGTGTCCGCAAAGAACAACTGACCTAACTGACACCCCTGAGGCATGATGGGAAGTTGGGGGTCAGGTGTGCCTTAAAGGCACAGTGTCAGTTTATTGCTATGCAGCTATAAGTTAGCTTTTCAGTCTTTTTAGACTGGGTGTTTGCAATGCAGCCTGGGAGCTTCCTATGCTTTCAGTGATTTGTGAGGATTTCTACTGTGTGCTGAGCATTAAAACAGTTTCTAAAACAAGTTTTGCTATTGTTTTCTCCTGTTTCTAATGCATGTTTTTCATGTATGGTAGAGAATCCTTATGGCATGATTCAGCTCTGGTGTTTAGTAGGCTGCAGATATATATATATATATATCATATAATATAGTGTTTCCGGGGTCCCGCGCATGGGCGGGAATATTCTAATGCTTATGACTTTGATGAGGATACCCCTGGAAGACAACTAGGATTACAAGTAAGTAACTAATCCTTCTTTGAATGTGAGCAGTGGAAGGATACAATTCACCCATTTGAAAGGATGGTGAAAAGGGTATTGCCAAAAAACAAATAGCAAGAGGAGGAAAATAGAGAGCTCGTTCGTTTCCCCTGGGTATAGATATCTAAACAAAGAGAAAGATCATAAAGCTATGCTCTACAAAATCCAAATTCAGGGTTCGAACTAGATTATTGCATTGTCAAAATGTTTTGCTTTGTTTGCATTTAAGTCTTCTTGACAGGGAAACCATTTGGTTTTTTAGAAGAACCCTCTCCCACTAACCTAATTGGTGGCATGCTTCATCATCAGGTTCCCACCCGGAAGGCCGAGTGCCTCCCAGGTGTGCTTCAATGCCTGATTACAGCGGAGCTGTTTTTTTTTCTCAAAGTGGATGCTGTGATAGTAATAGATTAAAACCACTTACAGGATACCTAGCCCTTTAATATATGGTTCCTGAGGTAGGGTTAAAAATTACAGTTTTAAGTGGATGTGAGTGAAACACTGGTCTCGACAATTAATGTGCAAAAGTGAGTTTTTGTGGGAGAATCGTTCCAGGAACCCGGAAATAGCGCGGGGGTGATTGCTGGTGCCTTGCCCTGCCCTGAAACGCTCACCGAAGTGTCGCTGCTGTCCCGCTGGGTGTCCCTCTGCCGTTGGTGTTGCCGCATCGTCATTCAGCGGCCCCGGCGTGGGGAGACCACAACTCCCAGGCGCCCTAGCGCCATTTGACGTCTGCTAAGCGCCCGGAGGCGCTCAAAAGAACGCCGCTCCTTCGGTGGAGCGGGAGAATCGTTCCAGGAACCCTGGAAATAGCGCGGGGGTGATTGCTGGTGCCTTGCCCTGCCCTGAAACGCTCACCGAAGTGTCGCTGCTGTCCCGCTGGGTGTCCCTCTGCCGTTGGTGTTGACGCATCGTCATTCAGCGGCCCCGGCGTGGGGAGACCACAACTCCCAGGCGCCCTAGCGCCATTTGACGTCTGCTAAGCGCCCGGAGGCGCTCAAAAGAACGCCACTCCTTCCGCGTCGCGGGACGCGCAAGGGCGGGCGCCGGACGAAGCCCGGACCAAGGGCGGGCCCGTTTGAGCCCGTTAGAGGCCGTGTAAGGTCGGGTCGGGCCCACCCTCTGCGAAGAACTCTGGAGAACTTCACCAAGGTCAGTTACGCCAATGCAATCCTTCACAGTGTAATACATAGTCAAAGTGTCCTGTAAAAGATGTCTGCTGTTCCCGATACGAGACGGAAGTCCCTGGTTGGCACACTTGATCAATTCCTTGTAAGGGTATCATCCATATTGGATAAAGAGATTGACTACACCGAAAAACGTTTGTCGCTGGGTTCTCTCACAGACAAACGCTCCTCACTGGGCCACCTCACTCATGCCCATTCCCCGGCGCATAATACAGACCAGATCCCAGATAATGATGTGAGCATAATGCTGGTAGCACCGGGTAATGTTGATGATGATCCCTCCCCACAGAGAAATGTACCTCATTGCATTCCAGCCTCTGAAGGAGCCAATCTCAATACCAGGAAAAAAAGGGGCCAACTAAAGTCGCCACGAGAAACTGGTGTAACTGAGAGTGTAAAGACTCGCTCCACTTTGAACTCTAAACGTAAAAAAACTTCCCCAAAGAGCAAGGAAAGTATGAAAACAGAGAGATCCAAAAGGAAACGCACAGAACTACCAAATATTGGCCTAACCGCTAAGTCAAGGAGAATAACCCCAGCGGACATTGTTGAAAAATCAACTACATGCCTAGAAGTAGCCTCGGAGAATGGGAAAGAGAGTGACCAAATGTTTCATGTATCACCCCCCCCCCCCCAAGGAACAGCACAAGGTGGGCGATGATTTCTGGGGGAAAATAGAGGCAATATTCTATAAAACGTGTCAACCTATCTATGATAGACTCGATGGGATTGAAAATAGATTGTCTTGTCTGGAGCTGCAGTATTCGGCAGCACAGTCTCGGCAGAATAAAATTAGTAAATGCCGGGCATGTGATAAATCGCCAACAGTTATGCCCCCTAATAAGAATGCCACTATTACTAATGCTATACCCACCACCTCTATATCTAAAACAAGTACCAACCCACAAGAGCCGGGTCTGGTTACCCGGGATACCACCAAGACCATTACACTAGGCAGTATAGCGAGTGGGGGAAATGGTCCTGCAGGAGTACATAGTGGCCCAGTACTAAAATATCCGGGTAGGGAAGCATGTAGAGACTCAGAGACAAGAAAACTCCCAAACATACACCTCCCTTTAGAGTCTAGACCCTATGTGATAATACTGGCAGGAGTTAAGCCCTTGGGTACTAATACTAGGGAGGATTACGGGGAATTGAGGAACAAATGTGTTTATTGGTTAAATTGTAATCGCCCCCTGCCTCCAAATGTCTCAACAGAAATCCTTTTTGTGCGCCGGGTAAACTGGGTTGGTTCATCGAAGAAAATGATAGAAGGCGATTGTATCATAATTAATTTTAGAGATACCAAGGCAGTGGAGCATATCTGCCAATGGCGAAACCCAAGTTCCTGCAGTCCAATCCTTTCACTGCCTTTGTCCTTCTTCTATTGCGACTACCAACCACGTAACTTAGTGGGCTCTGGCCAGAGAGATCATAACTGGCGGCCTAGTAATCCAAGCAAATCTAATATGCAGCATAAGACAATCGGGTCTTCCGGATTGGAAGACTGCGATTGACGACTAAACTCTCACTATAAAAAGAATAGTACATGTGAACCTGTTATAATCCCTGGGGAAAAGCGGGTAGTATGTTCTACATTAACAGAGAAAGGTGCGTTCAGTAAAAACCCTTCCATGGAAATACCACTGGACCAGCACCAGAAGGGGGTAAAACCCCTATTAACAAGTGAGTCTGGGGTGATAGTATCGCCTAGTTGCACTGTAGTCTTGGCTGACTTTGATGGGAAAGCCGTCTCTAGTGATACATTTAACATGAGTACTATTGGTAGCAATGACTCGGTCTACCTGCAGAGAGAAGGCCCAAGCTCATTACGATTGAGCATAGGACTAGATAATGGAGGTTGCATTGAGAGTGGCCCATTGACCATAATATCTTGGAATATAGCCGGCCTAGGCCCAAAAATAGCTGATCCTGATTGGTTAGGTTTTATATCCAAATTTGATATATGTCTCTTTCAAGAGACATGGCTACTAGCCCCCCTTATATGCATTGGATTCCTTAACTTTCATATCCCAGCCATAAAAAGCAAAAGAGGCCGGCCGTCTGGCGGGCTAACTATATGGCTAAAGCAAAACTTAGGATGCCGAGTAACCCAAAGTCCCCGCGCGTGTGATGATATCTTATCTATAAAGATTGTCCCGAAGTCTGGGATTAACTTAGAAATTTTTAATGTTTATGCGCGAGGTCTTCCCGGGGGAAAACGGTCCCCAGTTGTTCATTTATTGGAAGAAATAATCGATTCCCTACCCCCTAATATCCTGCCTATTATAGCAGGTGATTTTAACACATCGTTTGAACCACTGTACTTAGATGACATATCACAGCTTACAAAGGAAGAAGATGCTAAATGGGGAATTCCACCACTGGAGACTGTACCAGCAAAAAGGTGGACGGAGGCCGCAATTCAATTAAACGGCCTCTGTTTAGGCAATCACATGAGAGCAGCGAACGGCAGAAGTCCCTCCGACAAACTAGGTGCAAACACTTTTGATAACGGACGTAGGGTTAGCAGGATTGATTACTTACTGATCCATGTACAACTCTGGGCCCACTTTAAAGACATGGAGGTAATTAGCCGGCAAGAGAGCGATCACCATCCATTAGTCTCGTCATTTAATGCGTCCTTGCTTGGTTGTTCTTCACCAGTGCAAGCTACGTATGAGTCTGAGCACCTTTTGTCTAATAATACACGTTACCTAAAATGGGACCGGATTGCTGAGGATCCAAAGACTGTGCAGGCAATAAATGGAGAAGCATTCTCTGCTCTAGAAGTATTGGGTGTACAGGCTGAGGGCCCAATTCCATCTTATCTAGTGGCAGAAATCCATACCAGGCTTTTTGCGGGCCTGCGGAAATACTTTCTTAAACCTATCTCCGGTAGAAATCCTAAACCCCACAAAAAAGAGGGCTGGTATAACAACGAGTGTCGGAAAGCCCGGATAGAGCTTGGCAGTGCACTCAAGGCGAAAGATGCATCGCTTGTAAGGACTGCCAGGACTCGATATGGGAAGACATTGAAAGAGGCAAAGGTAACCTGGGACACCGAAATGTGGAAGGACCTACTGGATGCTTCCAGGGATAAGAATAGTAAAGCTTTCTGGGATACATACAAATGGGACAGGGGTGGAATTGCAGAGCGGCCACAAAACAATGTGGCACAAAATGACTGGTTTGATTACTTTAAACCCCAGTATGCCGCTCCATGTGAAACCAGCCCTTTTGAGACCTCTCCATCTGTATCTTACACAGAGGCCCCGTTTATAATAAAAGATGTAAATAGAGCTTTGGATAAAGTGGTCAGAGGAAAAGCCCCTGGCATGGATGGAATCCCTGCAGACATGTTTCTTAACAATAGAAGTCTTTGGTCTAGTTACATTTTGCAACTTGCAAATGCAATTGCTCAGGGAGCCGACATCCCGTGTTCATGGAAGGGCGCTGAAATCGTCCCAGTATATAAAAAGGGGGATAAAACAAAGGCAAGTAACTATAGGCCAATCAGTCTAATCGACTCGATCCAAAAGATTGTAGGCCGCTTGTTCCTCCATAAAATTCAATGCTGGATCGACGACTATGACATTTTGAGCCCAATGCAGGCAGGGTTCCGTTCCCGGATAAGTACCATTGACCAAGTCTTCCGTTTTGCCAACATATACTGGAAGACCGTGGTCTTGGGGAGGGGTGCCCTTTATGCAGTATTCGTGGACCTAAGGGCCGCCTTTGACCTGGTCCCAAGGAACAGGCTGTGGCAGGTTTTGGGGGAAATGGGTATTGCTCCTGAGCTCCTCTCCGTGATTGTCCGCTTACATGAGGGAAACGTTGCCCGAGTGCGGTGGGGGGGGGCATGGGGGAGGTGACCGAGGACTTCCCGGTCGGCAGGGGTGTGCGGCAGGGGTGCGTCCTGGCGCCGACCCTCTTCTCACTGTTTGTCGACGGGGTAGCCGGTCGGCTCTCCCTGACCCCGACCGATGCACCTGCTCTGGCCGGCGAACGCATTCCCATCCTCATGTTCGCGGATGACACGTTGATTATCTCAAAGACCCCCAGTGGCCTATCGAAGGCCCTCCGGTGTTTTGAAGAATTCTGCACTGCAAGGGGCCTGGAAGTCAACACGGGGAAAACTAAATTTGTCATTCAACGGATCAAAATCCTTCAAGGGGAAAATATTCATGAACAAGTTACCCTTGGAGGAGGTTACCTCATTTACGTATCTAGGGATTACTTTACAAAAAGACATGCGTTGGGATTGCCAACTTGACCGTGCCGTCTTGCAACACAAGCAAAAGTCAGGGGCTCTTCTATCTAGGTTTAAAAACTCACTAACTAAGCCAATCTCTCCAGCTCTAGAAATTTATGGAACGTCGGTCCTGGGCTCATGCCTTTATGGGGCCGAGCTCTGGGGCTTTGCCAATTTGAATAGGCTGAAGGTCCTAGAAAATGCTTTTCTCCGCAAAATCACAAATCTTCCACCCAGTACGCCATTGCGTCCCTTACTATTGGATCTTGGCAAAAAACCCCTAGAACATCTGGCGAGGCTACGTCCAATATTATATTGGCGTAGACTCTGGTGCACAGATGAACTCTTGCACTATAGGAGTGGTTTTGTGGATATAATTGAATCTGACAGGTCCCAAAAAATATCCTGGCTGCTTGAGATCAAATCCCTACTAGGCAGTTTAGGCCTGATTGAACTCTGGAAAAATCCAACACGTGCAGTTTTTCCTCCCAAAGAAAAGCTGAAAATGTTGTACTGGGAATGGGTTTATAAATTAGAAATTGCCCAAGGCCTTTCCTCTCAATTAACGTCCCTCTTCCTAGAGTTTAAATTCCAACCCCTCAAAGAGAAGTTCTGGGACATCATTGAAAAAACCACTGATCGCAAGCTATACTTTCAACTGCGGGTGGGTACACTACCCGTTGCAAATTTCACCTCTAGATGGGGGGGAGCAGGCACTAACAAGGATAGGTGTTTTAGATGTGTAGATGAATGCGAAAATATAGGTCATGTACTATTCTTTTGCCCATTGTATGCAATACCGAGGGAAAAATGGATAAAACCAATTTGCAAGTCCATGGGCATTAAAAGATATGCTATTGCCCTTCGCATTCTATGCACCGACCCTGCACCTCCGATCTGTGTAGCTGTAGCAAAGTTCTTAGGATGGGCCTGGGGCATAAGGTTAAAAGCTTTGAAACTTAATGTTAACTTCTTACCCATAAGTAACTCATCATCTTGTTAACATTACCCGCTGCTGTTATTACAATTAGGAAATCAAGGTGCCCATAACGTTATATTATGTTATTCCCTGTGTAATTTAAGCTGATATAAGCTGGTTCGAATTCTATGACTGTGGAGCTCATTTTTAACTTTTTCTTCTTAAAGCATGAATTAGCTTGACGGACATTGAAAAATTTAATTGGAATTTTATTCTCTTTTTAGGTAATTTATATAATTGTAAATAAATGTTTGTAAATGTGCTTTTATGTCTTAATTGCCGAATAAAGCTGATTGATTGATTGAACTAATCCTTCTTTGAATGTGAGCAGTGGAAGGATACAATTCACCCATTTGAAAGGATGGTGAAAAGGGTATTGCCAAAAAACAAATAGCAAGAGGAGGAAAATAGAGAGCTCGTTCGTTTCCCCTGGGTATAGATATCTAAACAAAGAGAAAGATCATAAAGCTATGCTCTACAAAATCCAAATTCAGGGTTCGAACTAGATTATTGCATTGTCAAAATGTTTTGCTTTATTTGCATTTAAGTCTTCTTGACAGGGAAACCATTTGGTTTTTTAGAAGAACCCTCTCCCACTAACCTAATTGGTGGCATGCTTCATCATCAGGTTCCCACCCGGAAGGCCGAGTGCCTCCCAGGTGTGCTTCAATGCCTGATTACAGCGGAGCTGTTTTTTTTTCTCAAAGTGGATGCTGTGATAGTGATAGATTAAAACCACTTACAGGATACCTAGCCCTTTAATATATGGTTCCTGAGGTAGGGTTAAAAATTACAGTTTTAAGTGGATGTGAGTGAAACACTGGTCTCGACAATTAATGTGCAAAAGTGAGTTTTTGTGTGGTGGTCTACATGTTTCAGCCATATGTATTAATTAAAATGGATTTCTTCAGGACCCTTGGCTCAGAGTGAACCCTGAGCTCATGTTGAACTATGCACACACGCAAAGGTGTGCATAGGAATATCACTTACGTTTATTTACTGTCCTAGTTTCTGTACTACGTTCACAAGAATGTTTCGTGACATAGATCCCAGAGGGAGGCAGCGCCTATAGTCACACTTGCATCCAGGTCCGCCGCCTATGTTGTAACCTACTAATTCCTGTCCGGTGAGGAACATGTAGACAACCTCACAAAAAACTCACTTTTGCACATAAATTGTCAAGACATGCGAGACCAGTGTTTCACTCACGTCCACCAAAAACTTTAATTTTTAACCCTACCCCAGGAACCGTATATTAAAGGACTAGGTATCTTGTAGGTATTTTTAATCTATCACTATCACAGCATCCACTTTGCACACAAAAAAAACCCAGCTTTGCTGTAATCAGGTGTCGAAGCACACCTGGGAGGCACTCGGCCTTCCGGGTGGGAACCCGATGATAACTAGGTTGGTGGGTGTGGGTGAGGGTTCTTCTAAAAAAACAAATGGTTTCCCTGTCAAGGAGACTTAAATGAAAAACCCCCCAAAAAATTGCCAATGCAATAATCTAATTTGAAGCCCGAATTTGGATTTTGTAGAGCATAGCTTTATGCTCGTTCTCTTTGTTTAGATATGAAAAAGTTATTACTCCAGGGGGGAAGGACAAACTCGAGAAGAGGGATGAAAGCCATTGATTAGGAAGCAAGCGAATGAGTGACAAGGAAGCCATCCAGTGGTAAGCCGTGAACTGGCTCTACTCCCAATGCAAGTTCTCTTATGGTCCACAGGAGGTCTTTCAGACAACAGGCAGCTAAGAAGTGACCTAAAATAATATGATTCTGGACAAGGTGCTTTGACTCTGTCTGTGCCTCAAATCTTGTTACAAAGTATCTTCTGCAAACCTGAAGAAGACCACTGTACAGCTTTCATCCTAACATTGTTCGGTTTGCAGCACCTTATCCAGCAATAAAAGTTTCTCTTTGGAGCGCTGTGTTGCTCCCCACAGCATGTTGTCAGCTGTTTCAAATCCTGTCAGTCTACCTCTGTTTTTTCGCTCCCCCGTTGCAGTGGCGAAACGTGCTTGTTGGCCTTTAATTGCCGTGGCAGCAGTCATCTCCCATAAGGTGACAGTTTCATTTCTCGCTTCTGCAGAGAGTTCTTTCAAGGTAAAGCCACCAGATGACTCTACCTTGGGGCACACCAGGCCACATTCCTGCCAACTTCTGAGAACTTTTCACCACATGAGCAGGGGGTGGAGCCTTGAGGTGAGCACAGCCTATGGCACTTCTACTCACTGCTTCTCTCTTCCTTCACCAAAAAAGGTTCTGAGGCTACGACTGATGTCCTGAGGAAGTTCCACTCCACGGAATGGACATCGGACATGCAGAGCCTCTAAACTGGAGCTGGAAACCCACTCCGCAGGGATCTCCTGCTCACTTGTTCTTCATTTCAAATAATATTTCCAGAACTAGCAGATTGGCGGAATATGCACAGCATATGAATTTAGGAAAGGTTCAAGCTGCAAACCTGCATGTGAATCTAAGCAAGGTTCAAGCTGTAAACCTGCATGTGAATCTAGGCAAGGTTCAAGCTGCAAACCTGCATGTGAATCTAGGCAAGGTTCAAGCTGCTTAACTCTTGTTACAGGAAAGTGCCTTGTAAAGACCCCCCACCCCGAGCCTTGAGTAATATCGTTTACTGACCAAGACAGATGGCCAATGTCTCTTCGGCTGAGTACATGGGAGGCTTAGAAAGTGGTACCAGCTCTGGGGCTGGTGGGCACAGACTGCTTCTGGGGTTGAGTTTGCGTGTGCATTTGTATACATTGTGTATTGTCTAGAGGCAAGCTGTATTCAGGAAGCTCGTGCAGTTCAGAAGCGTGCTGCAGGCCAGGTAGAGGAAGGGTAAAGTGCTGCGTCTTACAGCACATAGCATCATCCAGCCGTGATGATGAAAGCTTTCTTTATTAAATGATTGCTGGCGCAGAGTCTGTAGTTATGTAACTTGGTAAATAAAAGGTGGTACCTGTGCCAGAGTCAAGGGTACGTTTTTATTGCCCTTGGAAGGATGAAAGCCTGAACTGTGACCTGACTGGAGTGATCGTGACTCAGTGAGATAATCCCCGTTGCCTGCCCCGGCAGCACCGTGCCCAACAAAGACTGACTAACCCGTAACAATGCTGAGCGGGGTGAATGCCCTGTGCAGGTAACACTTTGAAACTGGCTCAAACTGGTTATAATCCTGGCTGAAAAGCTCTGTCGCCCTTTCACCCAGGCAAGCTCGAAAACGAAAATGACTTTGACTTGGGTGATAACACCGGTTACTTAAGTGCAATTCGGTTTATTATGTGTATGTGAATGCTCGATAAGAACGAGATTGTCGTGAGCCGGCCTGCCTTTTTTAAAAGCCTGGCCTCAATTTCCAGGTTTGTTTGAGTGCAGGTGAAGGGCAAGGCGTTGTGTTCACAGCGGAGACCCAGGTGGGTGTGATGAAAGAGCTCCCATCATACATTGTTGGGTCTCCTAGGCAGGGATAACCAGCGCAGATGCACCGGGGCCGGATCCATGCCAGATTTTCAGAATAGCCTCTGACTCTGTAATGAGTTACACTTAGATGCCCGGTTACCTTACAGAGATGTGCTGAACATATGGCACGGATCCGGCCTGTACTTCACTCTTGGATCAGGAGCTTTTCATTAATTTAGGCAGAAGCAGCCCCAACTATATAGAATATTTCAAACAAACGTGCAAAAATCACCAAACGATATTTAAAAAAGAAAAAAAGTCTATGGGGAGACTGGGCGTTTCCTAAACCGAACCGTCCAGCACGGCTCACTGACCCATGGCGCAGATACCAGTGGACCCTGGGATCGGTGCATTTTTGTTTCTACCTAGAACAGGCGTCATTCACTGACAGTCTCATCTCCCCTGTGACTGCCTTTCCTTCACTGGCTCCCAGGACTGTGGCGCTCACTCATAAGAGTGGCGGTGATTCATCTCATTCAGAGGAGCCTGCGGATGGAGGTGTGCGGGTGTTTGCCTTGCATGGTCCAGATACCTCTATCCTGAGCGGGAGGTGATGATGAAGAGGGGCTCACAAGCATTTCATGAGTTACAGGGTTTAAGTGCTCTCTGCGCTTTGCGTGAATGAAGTTCTGTCGGCCATGCCTTCGATGGCTGTCCGCCATGCGGATCTCTTGTAAGTTACAAGACTAGACAATAATGGAGTTCAAACCTCCCTCCAGACTCACACGCTCGTGACAAGGAGGCGGACATGTTTCAGAAGGCTTGACCTGTCCAGGATTCCTGTTCTTAATCTCTGAGAAGAGCCTGTGGCTGCCATTTCCAGGACAGGGTTGCAGACATGCAGGCGGCTGGTAGGGATCCCTTTTTACCGGCCGATGATAGTCACTGCGTCCCTGGTTATTTATGCCATGAGTGCTAGGGAGACCCTTGAAAGCGACCCTCCTGCTCGGACACCCACAGCACGGATGCTGTTGCAACGAAGGGCTTGGCCTCTGGTTCTTCGGCTTTGAGATTGGTGAATGCTGCTAGTAGTTAGGCCAGTTATTAGTCCTCATTATGGTTGTTAGTGATGACAACGGTAGCTCACTTGCCTTATGATCTGGCAGAGCTTTAAACTAGATGGTGGCTGTGGTGTGGATTCACCAGGCACGTTACAGAGACTGAGGTTCGCTCCGTTGCATCTCTTGCCAGAGGAATGTCTACCTCTTACTCTATGGAGAACCACAAGTGTGTTACGCTTGCTGGTTATCCCCTGGTTGTCTAGTATCAGATTTTGAAACATCCCTTGAAGAAAGAGAAATTGTGAAGACCAGGTTAATCAAAATGGTATGAGGTTTTAGGATTCTCTATGTACAGGTCCTCCTGGAGTGGTC
This sequence comes from Triturus cristatus, assembly GCF_964204655.1. Classification (NCBI taxonomy): domain Eukaryota; kingdom Metazoa; phylum Chordata; class Amphibia; order Caudata; family Salamandridae; genus Triturus; species Triturus cristatus. Next base: position 140,826,159 of record NC_140594.1, read on the forward strand.
AGCCGCAGCTAAGCCTGCCCACCAGTATTTGTCGATGTCTCCAACACAGCGGACACTCGACTTTGCCTGGAGTCGTGTTCTGTAAGGCAGCCGCAGCGTAGGAACCGTGCAGGAGCAGAGAAGAGCCAAGCCGAAGACCCACTGCTCGGGTATCTCTAGCATTAAGAGGAAGCCGCCTTGATAGGACCCTTGCTGCAGGTCACGCTAGCAAAGCGTGCAGGTGGAGGGCGGGGGGCGTTTTTGTGGAATGGGAGAAGCGGAGCATGGATTTGTGAGTCCTGCAGATTCAATAATGGGGCTTCAGATCTCAATTCAAAAGTATTCCTTCTGAAAGGCCCTTACCAAGGACAGAAGGACACAGGAAAAAACAGCTAGAGGATATTTTAAATCTGTTGCAAAAAGAATGGAATATGGGGGTTTAGTTCAAGTCTTTTGTGATCTGAAAAGGCATTACTGGAAATTGATAACAGAATCCAGAATGTAGTATTTTGCCCACACCCAATGGCAACAGACACCCAGTGGCGTCCCTGAAATGCAGGCTGCTTAGTTACCTCTTCCAGTTCTTGCAGGGGACAGGAAGTACTTGCATTCGGTAGAGGCAGGCAGACCTTCTCAGTCTAGAGTCTGGCTCCTTGACGTCTCGTCACCACCTTGAGGGCTCACAAATGTGGTAGCTGCCCATCTGCACTGAGTGCAGCCCTTACCTTACCTGAATGAGTGGCCCCTGCAGAGTGTCCTTCAGGAGAGTGGGCATTGGCATTTCCGATCACACAAGGGTGGCATTGCTGCACAAGTTGGGGGTTTCCATAAACCTCCCAGAATCAACGCTCCCTTGTCTCCAACCCACAGAGTTGCTTTAACCGAGGCAGTGTTGGAGACTTCTGGGATGAAGGTGTTCTCGTCGCCGGGGAGAGTCTAGCACATGAGTCTCCAACCCACAGAGTTGCTTTAACCGAGGCAGTGATGGAGACTTCTCGGATGAAGGTGTTCTCGCCGCCGGGGAGAGTCTAGCACATGAGTCTCCAACCCAAAGAGTTGCTTTAACCGAGGCAGTGATGGAGACTTCTGGGATGAAGGTGTTCTCATCGCCGGGGAGAGTCTAGCCCATGAGTCTCCAACCCAAAGAGTTGCTTTGACCGAGGCAGTGATGGAGACTTCTGGGATGAAGGTGTTCTCATCGCCGGGGAGAGTCTAGCCCATGAGTCTCCAACCCAAAGAGTTGCTTTGACCGAGGCAGTGATGGAGACTTCTGGGATGAAGGTGTTCTCATCGCCGGGGAGAGTCTAGCCCATGAGTCTCCAACCCAAAGAGTTGCTTTGACCGAGGCAGTGATGGAGACTTCTCGGATGAAGGTGTTCTCCGCCGGGGAGAGTCTAGCACATGAAGATGACTCCTTTAGTCCTACTAGGATTCAAGCAGTTCAGTTCCTGAAGTAAGGCTTGTGACAGCCTGCATTTTACGGGTGCCTGAAGCGAGGGTGGGTGAGGTCGCTGGAGAAGGCTGTGAGGATCCAGCGGTCACAGGATTCGGGGATCTGACGGATCTGTTGGTGAGGCGGAGTGTTAAGCAGGCTCCAGCATTGCAGGATGCATGGATGACAACATGTTATAGAGCCAAATAATAATGCAACGCCAATAACTCAGACGTTCAGAAATGCGAGACCTATTGCATTGCAAAAGCTTGTTTTTCATTTGGAAAGGGGGTCAATGACCTTGTTGGTTGTTGGTACTATGGCTTTGAATTCACAGCTTGGAAGCCTTTTGTGTGTCTGCCACGCGCTACTTCCCCGCCAAGTAAATAGAGTTTGGAATTGCTATAATCATGTGCGTCCCGGAAAACCCGTGGCGGTGCCAGCAGTTTTGTGCTTTCAAATGCCCTTTTAGCATTCAGCTCGTAATTTATTGCGGCGTCTGGTCGTGGGAAGTTGGGGGCTGTTTAACGCGCTCTCTGTGTGTGGCAGTGAATGTAGCCACACTGCCGTGCCTTACAGGCAGGAATTCTTGTGCAAGCTTTGGTTTAAAACCATTTCACCTTGACCACAAGCGTGTGCTGTGCACTAGTGGCAGCAGGCGAACCCCACGTCACCGTGTTCAAGTCCTGGGCTCTCCTGTAACTAAACACGGCCCAGTGCTTGCGAGGTGGAACTGCAGCTCCCAGAATGCATTGGTTCAGGAAATCCTATGCCGAACCTGCAACAGCGACTGGGGACTCAAGACACCGATAGGCCTTGTGACTTGCCACTGACCCTGAAATGTCTGTGGGGGTCACAAAAGAGTCCGTCTCAAGCTCGGCTCATCCGACGGGTGTCTGACTGTCTTTTCAAGGGCCTGGACGGCCATGGAAATCGGTTTCCGTCTAGGGCCCTTGGTCCGTTATATGTTGCCCTTGGGTGCCTCGGATGTTTAGGTACCTGCTGAACAAACGTAGATGTCCACTCTCGATTCATGCTTGCATCACCACTAAGTGTATGAGATAATTTCATCCACGTAGGGAAATAAACTATACACGTTTTCTTGAACTGAGAGTGTGTTAATTGGCGGTGTGCACCACGGGGTGAACACGACTTCTCCTTAGCGCCTTGTAGCCACCCTCAGCGCTGTAGAGGCAACCAACATGCTCTTCCTCCATGCCAGTGCACAAGTCCTGAGAAAAAAAAGTGGGGAGACTAACAAAGATCGGCAGTATGCAAGTGACATCACAGGAAGTGGCATCCCAACCCGCGGCCTCACAAGAAGTGACATCAGAGTTTATAAACACCTCACACAAATGCTTAGCAGTTCTCTCATGAGTACATTTGAACGCATTATGAGATTTAACAAATTAGATTTTACTCCTGAGTTGTGCCAAAAAAACCTGGCGCAATCTCAATGCAAAATCTGCATTAATTTATATATAATTTTTTCCAAACCTCTGACAAAAACATTGGCAACAAAGAGAAAAGTGTCAGTAAATCTGTACTGCTAAATTGGTTGCAAAGTCTGCGTTTAAAAATATTTGATGGGGTTAAGGCATTTGCTGCAGACATCTTTGTGTGCCCAGTAAATCTCAGAGAATAATAATAGTGGTGAGATCACCCTGGAGGTGAACGCATTTGGTGGAGAGATCTGTGTTTTGTCTAGTCCCAGTTGTGAATGCGAGTAGGGTTCATGCGCCTCCTGCTAAGCACATCATGTAACGGGCATATTCCAGACTTTTTATTTTATGTAGATAGGCACGTGGTGCTTTTAAGACAGAGATCCTTTTGTTACTTTCAGTTCTTACACTGTAATCCTTCTAATGTAGCAGAGAGCTATGAAGGACACGTGACTCCTACACCTTTTAACACATTCTGTACATTGACTTCTGATTTATTGTCATTGTATAATGTGTGAGTGTGATGTAAAGCGCTGGGACACCCTGCATTGGGTGAGTAGCGCCATAAAAGAAATACAATAGTGGCATGTAAATTGTTATTTAGGTAGCTACTGGGACAAACCAACACACAGTGCATGCCTCTCTCTTATAAACAGGGATTGAACAAAGACACGCTTTGCTTAAGTACCTGTGAAGTAACAACAAGCTGTGTGTTTGTGTTTCCTCTCCCTTGCATTTGCATCTAGGTGTGAGGCTCCAGACTACTTCCAGCTAGGATGCTCAAACAAAAGTAGGGCTGATGGCCCCTTAGATTCGGCCTTTGATTTGGGCCCCGCTGGAGGTGAATATAAAAGCCCCATCACCGCCTGCACTTTGCCAGTCTGAACAAAAGCAGACAACGTGCAGGCGCTGCTGAATGTGTCTGAAAATTACACCGGGACCAGTTCAGCATCCTTAAGTGCGGCCCAACCTTTGTGTGTGTCCGCACTCCCCTCTCCTGGTCCCCTCGCGCCCTCATTTCTGCGTCACAAACAGGGCGAAAACTGTCTCTTATACTTGGGACTCCTTGAGAAATGTTTTTCTAGGCTTGAACCCTACCTGTCCTGGCTGCCTTGGGGTGTCTGTGGTAACAGAGCCGAGAGAACCTCCTTTTCTGATGGGCGTTATACAGGGTGTTATAGTCTTCCTAACGGATTTCTGGTGTGGCGAAAATACGCCAGGTCTGTTCGACAGTGTAGAGGTGTAAGGCACCTGCACTGCAGCTGACAGCTACGGCGCTTTTCTCACACACAGCGCCAGCAGCAGTTGCATTGCTCATAGGATCGTTTTCGCACAATCGCTGCGCCATTTTGGAGGGATATTTGCAGATCTCACTGTGCTTCCAACGAACAGTGCCTGGAAGCCCCTCGGCTCCTCATATGGAGTCCGCAGAGGCTCGCGCACATCTGCCTTTCCCCTGTGACTGTCTTTTTATTTATATATGTGTATATATATATATATATATATATATATTTTTTTTTTTTAAATGGTGCAAAGCTAGCTCCAGGGAGCAGCTGGGTGCTTTACACAGAGGATTCTTATTGTAGCAGGAACATCGAGAACAACTGCCAGGGTCCGGTTGAGCCAATCACAGGCATGGGGCTGGAAGAGGTAATTGGGGCACTGCTACACCACGGCCCATCACAGACCTAGGGTGGGAACAGCTGATTGAGACAGTGTTGGGCCACAGCCAATCACAGACGTAGTGACGGGAACAGGTAATTGGGGCAGTGCTGGACCACAACCAATCACAGACCTAGTAGCAGGAACAGGTTATTGGGGCAGTTCTAGACCACAGGCAATCACCGACACAGTGGTGGGAACAGGTAAATGGAGCAGTGCTAGACCACAGCCAATCACAGACGTGGTGGCGGGAACAGGTAAATGGGGCAGTGCTAGACCACACAGAGCCAGCAGTTGTTTTTGTGTCGCACACACTGTTTACACCTTTCATATTTACATAACACCATTACTCGTGGAGCTTAACGCATTGTGAGATTTGCCCAACATCACACGGTTTTTGGTCCGGTTCCAAAGCCGGGATTAGAACTCTTGGGTTTACTTTCAAAGTCAGTATTTTAGCGATGGGTGCAGCACCTGAAGAACAACGTGATTTGCCTTCTGATTGTACTTGAGGGGGGTACATTATTCCGTGTAATAACAGAGAAGTGCTACCGTATGCGCCTTAAGTTTAGAGAAATGTTGTAATAGTTAGAAACACTGCCTTGCCTTTTATTTTTGCACAGTGCAGGTGAGCCGGGTTGATGTGTGCCGCGGTCACGTGCCTGTCAAGCGGAGGGCGCCTGGTACTATGAGGCATCGGTTATGAGTATTGACCGTATCGATTGATTCTCTGGTATTATGAATACTTATGTATTGATTATATTTCCAAACTAATTGCTGAGGCCAAATAAAACACGTTTGCTACAGGGAGGGCTGAACGAAAATGTCAGATTGTGTGTATAGCTTAGTGGCTATTTGAGGTGCAAATTTAGGTAAGTGTGAACAGTTTAAGCCATTAACGCTGTACAGTGTAATCGTCACTTTAACCATTATCAAGATACGATGTATATGATGTTTGTGTAACATCTCAAAGCACTTGACGTCAGAGGTATAAAATGAAGGCCAGGTGTATATCAAAGGCTGTGGACTGGCGGTGAGGTCACAGTGTGACAAGCGCGAAATATAATGAAGCGCGCACTTAGGACTCGGCCCCCCGGGCACGCCCTCCTTGGTGGTCCTCATGGGGTGGAGTAAACGGGACTGCAGCAAGAACTACTTCCGGGTCAGTGCGTGACGTCACTTCGGGCCGAAGCCGGCACCCCGAGGGGGGGAGTGGGCGTGGGCCTATTTAGGGCAACTTGCCCTTGTCCTCGCCCTCTCTTTCTTACTGCGCCGGCCCCGGAATGCAGGGGGCTCCTTTAATATCCCACCCACCCGTCCCTATAGATAGAGATTGGGGAGGTGTTGGATGTGGAATAGAGAGTGGCGGTAAAGAGGCCACATAAATTGCCTTTACATTGTTAAGGGGAGTCCTCCTGCATACTCCTTAGGCCGGCACTGAGGTGGAGAGACGGTAAGCTCACCCCAGCGAGAATGGGACACCGGCTAGGGGCCAGGGCGCCAGTTTAAAAAAAGGGCATGGGGCATCCACCCCCGGTTATTCCCTACGAGCCCCGATGAGCAGCCTGGTGGTGGAGGGGTGGGCCCCTCAGGTGGTGGACCTAGACCAGATGACAGGGGCTCACCCCTCAAGGACGCAGGTGGGTTGCGCCTTGCGTGGTTCTCAGTTGGTTGGGGGACGCGAGCCAGAAGGCCCCTTAGTGCTAGAGCAATAGACAACGTTCTTCATGTAGGTAAATTGAGTTCTGCCCGACTTGCGGATAGAGCATGAAGCTAGGGGCAACTTAAATATAAATAGTGATTAACGATTGAATTTGATAAATCCATATCGTATCAAATTGTATGAATTATATATTGTCATGTTTGTGTGATGATTTGTAATAAACATGGCCTTTTTAACCCACAACTCTGGTCGTCAAGCATTGATTTGTGGGTTTGGATGGGGGCAGGGCCGGGAGCCATCCTGGGGGGTACGAGTCCTATAAGAAGAGTCCAGTCTGGTGATAGCCACTTGTACAAGCACACAACAGTGTAAGGATAATGTAACGTGTGACCGCTTCTGAATAGTTTTTGCACACGTATGTGCATTTAGGGGCTCAAATATCGCGCCCCAGCTTCTCTGCATCGGTAATGTGGGATTGTACCTTTTGGGTAGCATTCGCCCCCGTGTAACTTTAGCCACCGTGGCGGTGATTTACGCGTGCGTAAATTTAGAGATAGATTTGTGGGTGCTCTTGTGTGGGTCCACCTGTGAAAAGTCCTCCAACTTATTTATTACAGCTAATGCCCGTCTTGCACATGCGCACACTTGCCCCTCTGTCGAAGGGAGTGGGAGGGAACACTTCAGACATCCACAGTGTATAGGTTGCGGTTCCAGGGGAATATTGTTTGTGTAGAAAAATAGTAAAAGGGTGGCTGCAACGGGTAAGAGAGCCGAGGTGCACGAAAATACCATTTGCCTAGGATCACACACGTTGGCACCAGGAAATCTGGGATTATTGCTAAGCAGGTACAGGAGCCTAGAGAAGGGGCTCTTAACCTGGTGTACGGAGGCCCCTGGGGTCCGCGAAGCCTGATCAAGGGGGTCTGCGACTAAGAGAAAATGAAATACCATTAAAAGATTAATGAAGAGGACATAAATGAGTACAAAATAATGGTCTTAAACATTTCAAAGGGTTCGGTAAACGTTTAGGAATTTGAAATTGAGGGCTACAAATAAAGTTAGATATCCTGAGAAAGATCGTGGGAGTAGTAGATGTGCATCAAGCAGAATATAGCATGGATGATGAGCGGCCACAGTTGAAATCAGAAAAGTTCCAACCTTCGCATTAAAATGAAAGTTTTTAGGTGGATCCTAGCGGCAGCGTGCATGTGCTGCTCGCGCTGCGAGGCATGCTGCATTGGGGTATGCTCTAGCAGCCCTGCCCACTCTCCACCCATATTTGTCATTGGCTTTGTGGCATTGTCTTTCATAAAGGCTGGCTTCTGATTTATTGTGAGGCTTGTTAGTCCCTCCTTGGTACCGCCTTGTTTCCATTTGTTACCGCCCATAAGGACTGGACCTTTTACTTGGCTTGTTAAGCGGTCGGCTTTATCTAATGGGTGAACATTATTTTGATAATGGACACTGATGGCGGCTGCTTTTTTTGTATATACATGCTGAGCGCGGCTCCCGCTTTAGGGACGCCGCGCTCAGTTTAAATTTTTTTTTTTTAAAGCTTTGATGTTGAGCGCGGTGCTCGCTTCAGGGACACTGCGCTCTATTCATTTTTTTTTTTTTTACTTTAATACTGAGCGCGGCGCCCGCTTCAGGGACACCACGCTTTCTGTTTTATTTTAACAGTGAGCGCGGCGCTTCACGGACACCGCGCTCTGCAATGCAATAGGTGTTGCTTTTGCTAAGGTTTGAGCTGTTGGTATTGTAAATGACGATGCCTTTTAATTTTTTATAAAAGGCACTGCTGTTTACAGTGCCAATGGCTCGAAGACTCGCGATTGCGAGACCTATTGCATTGTAAATGCTTATTTTTTTATATATGTGAATTACATAAAACATTTAATCCTTTCTGTATGTGTTTCATGGAAAGTGCTTAGGGTGGCGACCTGGCTTCCAGTAATGGCTCAGTAGGGGTTCCCCAAATTCCAATAATGATTCATTGGGGGTCCCCGGGTTCCAGTAATGATTAAGTGTGGGGGTCCACAGAAATCAAAAATGTAAGAACCCCTGTCCTAGAGGACTATTGACCCTGCTGCCCAGAGGGACATAGAACCAGCGGGCACAGGCTCCAATCGCGGCTCACCCGTCCCCGGCTCAGGAAGCGGTACATTGAGTACTTTATTGCGGGGTTTGTAGGGGCTCGAAAGCAAACTTCGCAGAGCTCTAGGCGCGATGAAAAGAACAGCGCGTGCTCAATAATGACTGCTTCATGGTTGGTTGTCACCGAGGAAGCGCGCTGTAAAGTTTCTTCCCGCACAGCAGGCAGTGTATCGACCAAACCTTCCCTGGAAAGGTATCTGCGTGTCTCAGCTGCACGTGCTCTCAATGGGTTAATAAAAAGGCTTGGTTACAGAAGTAAATGAGTTTTCACTGTACACAAAAGCGGCACAGAGTTGGCGTTTTTGTATCTGTAACTCTGACCTGCTAATCTATCAGTGGCCCCTTTAATAAGCCGGGCGGCCGGGGGTGCGGGGAGGGGGGCACGGATCCTTTTTGCTACACTTGAATAGCTCCTTCAGAGCAAATGAAAATGGAAAGCTTTGTTTTCTCGGATCACTCACTGGGCTGACATTCAGATAAGGGGAAGGGAGGGCGGTGAGACGGAGGGAGGGAGAGAGATCGGGAGAGTGCAAAGGCAAGGCGAGCGGTGCCAAGCCAGCCGCGCCCTTTGTCAACCTGGGCCGGTGCCAGGGCCGGTCCTCTGCTGGCTGCGTCTGAGGTCACATTCGGATGCGCGGAGCCCGCAGGTCACCCGAGGGAAGAGATCGGGACACGTTTACTGCTCTGCCGGAGTGCGGCGGCGCCTGACCCCCTCCGCGCCGATCTGGGCTTCTCCGGGCTGCAGTGCGCCCTCCCCACCCCCGATGCTGGGAGGACCGACCAGCGGCACCGGATCCCGCCGCGCGGCAGTGTGCCTCTCCGCGCAGCCGTGCGCCCCTCAGAGCAGCCGGTGGCTCTGGGCTCCTTCGTGCTGCCGTGCGCTCCTGACGTGCTGGAAAGAACAGCCGGTGGCCCTGGGCTCCTTCGTGCTGCCGTGCGCTCCTGGCGTGCTGGAAAGAACAGTCGGTGGCCCTGGGCTCCTTCGTGCTGCCGTGCGCTCCTGACGTCCTGGAAAGAGGAGCCGGTGGCTCTGGGCTCCTCCGCGCTGCCGTGCGCTCCTGACGTCCTGGAAAGAGCAGCCGGTGGCTCTGGGCTCCTCCGTGCTGCCTTTCTATCATCCGGTGGTGGAAACAGCAGACGGTGGCTCCGGGCTCCTCCGCGCGCTCCTGAAGTGCTGGAAAGAGCAGCCGGTGGCTCTGGGCTCCTCCGCGCTGCCTTTCTATCATCCGGTGGTGGAAACAGCAGACGGTGGCTCTGGGCTCCTCCGCGCGCTCCTGAAGTGCTGGAAAGAGCAGCCGGTGGCTCTGGGCTCCTTCGCGCTGCCGTGCGCTCATCCGGTGGTGGAAACGGCAGCCGGTGGCTCTGGGCTCCTCTGCGCCGACCGCTGGGACGACCGACCGCTGGTTCTGGGCCCCTCCACGCAGGGAGGACCTGCAGGTGGCTCTGGGCTTCTGTGCGCCCCCTGAGGACCAGTCTGTGTCTCATCTGAAGCCTCCGACCTACGCTTGCGCGGAATCCCAGGCCACTGGAGTCTGGACAGGTGGCGTGGCCAGGGCCAGGTGAGGCCATGCCGGGCAGGGATGCGCAGCGCTGGAAGGATGCGCCCACTGTGGAGCAGTCACCAGGGACCTGACGCGTGAGCTCCCGACGTGTTATGCCTCGAACCTCAGAGCTGGAAGCCTGTCGTGCTGTGTGGAACATGGCACTAGAGAGTGTGCACTAGTGACTTTCGAGCGTAACCTACCCCAAGGATTACATCTTATTTTCCCGGAAGAACTGCATTTTGGCCACGTCGAGGGAATGCAAGCGGAGGGATTGGAAAGTACGTAAAGCTCTAAGTCTCGGCTGCTTCTGCCTGGCAGACATATAGGTCGGATCTACCCCCTCGCCTGTTGCTTTTCACCTGCCGTGGTTGTAGTAAGTTTGCATTCTGGTGGAAGAGGCGTGGGCGGCTGAATGTGTCGGTGTGATCTTGTCTCGGAACGGATTAGCACGTCACGGCCCAGGAGCGCGCGCCTGGAGGAGACGTGCACTCTGGTTTAGTTGCTGTATGTGGAACCTGGCAATCCTTTTCACAATCCCGGCTCCAGCACTTGACCACACAGTGTGATACTGGGCAAAGCATTGCATGTCTCTGTGCCTTTATTTCCTTTTAGATATCATTTGAGTGCTTGCAAACCTGCTGAAGCCGTACGCCTTCGTTAAGTGGTGCATACAACTGAATATTTGTTGCAGTAGTGCGGTTTTTGTTAGGTCATGTGGTTATGTATTACGAATACTGCTTCAAAGCGCTGTGTTGAATTAGGGAACGGGAAGATAGAGGGATACTATGGGAGCTACATGCTTGTATAGCGCTTATGCCCTCCTAAAATTGATGTCAGCACAAAGTTTGCTGACTTCTCCTTAAAGGCAGGTTTCGCATTATATTGGCGTTTCCTCGACCAGCCCCCCCCCCCCCCCATTGTAGAGCTTGCCTCCCTGCACTTTGTTCACAGACTACTCCAATGCGCAGTTTCCTTCTCTGTGCGCTGTGTCCACAGCCTGTTGTAACGAACAACAGCTTCCCCCTCAGCGCCCTACTCCCACAGACTGCGGTAACGGAGAGCTTTAATGCGCCCTACTTCCACAGACTACGGTAATGTAGAGCTTGTCTCTATGCTCACAGACTACAGTAATGGAGAGCATGTCTCTCTGCGCCCTACTCCCACAGACTGCGGTAATGGAGAGCTTGTCTCTATGCTCACAGACTACAGTAATGGAGAGCATGTCTCTCTGCGCCCTACTCCCACAGACTACGGTAATGGAGAGCTTTATGCGCCCTACTTCCACATACTACGGTAATGTAGAGCTTGTCTCTATGCTCACAGACTACAGTAATGGAGAGCATGTCTCTCTGCGCCCTACTCCCACAGACTACGGTAATGGAGAGCTTGTCTCTATGCCCACTACTTCCACAGACGTATTGGAGAGCTTGCCTCTATGTGCTCTATGCCCAGACTCCAGTAATGTAGAGCTTTTCCCTCTGCGTCCTACTTGAACAGACCATAGCAATGTGGTCGGAGGAGGACAGGCTCAGGGCAGAGCCATTAGCATCCTGTGAGTGTTCAGGTACAGCCTGTCCTCTAGAGGGAACACTGTTAGCATATTATGGCCTCAGAGTTGTATGTCAGGGGTGCAGCGTGGCGGGGGAGCCCTCTTACACTGCTGCCGGCATGTTTAGGTCTGGCTGGAAAACATGGCTGCTTCTATTACCTCCTAACAATATTTTTAAAATATACATAGAGTGGGCTTTGATCCTCCCAGAGTATTTTTCTGTCACCTCATGCTATTGGCTGTTTGGTGTATCATTCCATCTCCTGTGCATTGTTGTGTATAACGACTGTTTTACATCTAAAAAGCGCACTGAATCATTACACGTTAAACAATTTTATCTCATAAGTTCTTTATATATAAAAAGTATTTTTTACTGCAGCAGGCTTTTTAATGTTTCAGGCTGGCATCACAATGCAAGTCAGACCTATTGGATTTGACAATGCTACTTTTATTTTATAACTAGGGAACCAGCCCACATTACATTTTAGGATTTTTTTCTCTGCGTTTTGCAGCAGGTTCCATTTTTTCAACTGCGCAGTGCTGGAGGTGATGTTGGTGTGTATCCACTTGATAGGCGTCGTAATATGAGATTTCCTGACTTTTTACCACATGGGTCCGTGGATTTTTGGAACAAGCAAATATTGAATCTTGTGTTCTAACAAGACATGAGTGTTTGATTTTATTGTTCTGTTTAGCCCGTACTTTTGGAAACCAAAGAAGTGTGGTGGCTGAGATCTGGTCTGGTGGTTAAGTTGTGATCTTTGAGATCAGAAGACCCAACATCTAATTTTGGTGTCCTCACTTTACGACATTGTGTGAACTTTGGAAAACCATTTCTTGTTTGTGTGTCTTATTTCCCTTCCTTTCTAAGGCGGGGAAGCTCCTCGAAAGCAGTTCAGATGTTATGTGCTCTATACAAGCCGTGGGCCTCTGCTGGTATTGAAGGGGCTAGTTTGATAGTAGGTACTTGTATTTCTGTATCTGTCACTTGAAGCCACAGTTTTGCAACGCTGTCCATAACAGGAATTATTACCCAACAGAGTGGCCCTTGCTTCAGCTCCCCCTGAAGAATGAAACTTTAAGTAGACCGGCTAGTAGTCAAACTCTGTGATCTCCATTTATCCCACTGGTTGCCAACTTTAAGAACCTCGGAGGTCTCATCACTCAGATAAACGGTTTGAATAGGGCACCATTTATGCTTCTAAAATCCGCAAACTAAAAATGTGTTGATCTAATCAGGGTTTTGTATGATATAATCCCACCCAGCCGTTTTTTATGTATAGCTACAGACAGTTTAGCTGTGTGATCTTGTATTATTAAATCTTCAAACAAGTAAAAACAGGAGACGAGAGAGTGGGCTCTGGGTGAGTCCCCTTCAGCAAATGGCTTTCTCGGCGGCCCATCAGGATTCTGGCATTTTGTGCATAGTTACATTGTAGTATTTGTGTTCCCATCAGATTTTGGTGCTGCAGTGGACAAAGTAGTCCCTTTGTTTGGCTAGATCCAGCGTATGCTCTTCGATATATGTACCTTGCTGATAAGTGCAACATTTGAACAGCTGATTTATGGCATTTTTGTTTAAAAAGTGTCTGCTGTTTAAGATGACTTGATCTGTCATAAATACACATTGGTATTTGCCTTTCTACGCTCATTTGTTTTACTTTGCTTTCGTGATAAAACGTTGTTGGCTTTACAGTTTGTTTGTTGTTGACAAAGTGAAGGCGTGCGCACGTAGTCTGTCTTAAAAATGCACCAAAAATCCTGGCCTTTGGTCAAAAGTACATCCTAGGGAAGATTTAGCCGTTTTCGTATTTTGAGTTTACTGCTCATAACCAAAACTTCATTCTCAGACTACTTTTCATAACTCTCTTCTTTGAAGGTTCAGCTTTACTCTGATTTAACAATCTTTCCAGCAAAGAGGCCTTTCTCCCAGCTTCTATATTGTTGTAGCCCATATGATGCTTCGCTGTGTTTTTTTCTATATAGGACAGCTGCCTAGGAGGGCGAAGGCACATCATATAAAGACCTGTTATCAAAAGCTGACTGTAATGGGTTTATCAATACTTGTTTTTCTGAGTGCTTGGTTGCTCTGTTTGAGCACTTCCTTAAAACAATAAACATACATACCAGTACTTTTTTGGGGTGGGGGGGGGGGTTATTTACAACACCCCGTATTGGACTTTGAAAGTGCTTTCACAATTGAGCAGTTCCATGTTAATCTCCACCGCACACTTTTGCTACTGCAAATTTGATGATGGTGTCTGCGAGATTTTAAGGCGGCTTCAAGCTGATGCCTAGGTGTCCTACAGCTATCACGCTACCAGCTCAGATCTTGCATATTCCAGGATGGAGCTCATGCGCAAGCATCACCACCATACTAGATTATGTCATTCTTGAATGCACCTGATACCCCTGCAGGCCTTGGCTAGCTTGACGCATGGATGTCCTGCCACTTAGCGCATACACTTAATCCAAGTGAAAAAGGTATTCTCTTTCGACGTCCAATGCGAAAATAGAAATTACAGATCAACCTGACCTTAATGGGGAAAAGAGTTTTTTTCATTTGGTTGAAAATGGATCAGCCAGTGCACTGCGTGCCCATAAACCTTCTAGAGGACATTTCCAGGAGTACAGAACATTGTCTTTATGGCGAAGCAGATGCACAGCAACAGGTATATTGGTCAGTTCCCAATGAATCGTTGATGTTTCGCCATCCTTTTTAGCTCTTTCTTGACAGCGCAGTTCTCTTGAGACTTATTGCTACCAATTCTGTAAAATATACATATCGTGAGTAGTTTGACATCGCAGCTGTCTGCAAAACAGTTGCTACTGGGGGTGGGCGGTAAACCGCTCTGCCTGCAGAGTTAGCAGAGTTTTGCCCTCTCCACGCAAAATGCGGAGTTCTGGAGAAACTCTGCCAACCTCCCCGTGGCACGGATTTTTCTTGCGCGCGGCTCATCAAGGTTAAGTGGGCCGAGAGAAAATCAAGTGCTAGGTAGACTCCTGGCACGATTTCTTAACGTGGGCGGTTGCATCAGGTCGCTACCGCTCGCGTTGAGAAAGCGGATGCTCACGTACAAAATCTACTCACATGGCAGGAAGAAACAGCGCCTTCTGCCACGCCACATGGTGCAGTTTGCACAGTTTTATCAGTGCGGGACTAGCTCCTGGCTCAAAAAATCAGCATGAGCAGCGCAACATACCCAAATTTTGCCTCTCGTTGAATCCCACAAACTCTAGCAGAGTTTTTAGTTAACTCTGTGGAATTCCGCAGAGTGAAACTGTGCAAGTTCCACCCACCCCTAGTTGCTATCAGTTTTTTTAAAATATAGTATGGAATTTGTCTCCTTTTAAAGGAGTAATTCTCGCTAACCTCAAGCTGTTTGGTGTATCGTTCCACCTTCCAGGCAGTGCTTCCATTGGAATGTGTGAGGAACTATTTTAAACCCAAAAAGTACACTCAACTATCACTGTGTGTCACATCCAGTTCTTTAGCTCCTAGAGAATTCTCTCCAGAAGATAATCTTTTTTTCAACTTTTTTTGCAAGCTTTTCTCCCAGCTTTGGCAAACCCAGTATGTCTGGCTGTGCTAAAGAGGATTTATGCTGTCCTGTACTTGCATGCAGTATATAGCACATTAGTGCGAGACCTATTAGCTTTGCTAATGCTTGTTACACCAGTTCCTCCTCTGACAGGTAATATTTGTATGAAAAATTGATTTTCTCTAGTGGCGGTCTCATTTCATGCTTGACCTCTTCAATCAGTGCTGTTTTTTTACCCAAGAGCATTTTGCATGCTGGCAGTTTAAAGTCCATCCTGGCCGTGAGAAGTAAAAATGCAACTCTCTGAATGCAGAGTTGAGATTTCTTTAAAAAAAACCAAGAATGTCTGAGGTCACAAAGGGCACAATATTCCTTTTCAGCATGCCAGGGCACCACCACTGATTTCTAAAGGTGTAGGCATGTTTGGATGAGTGGCTATGTGTTCTGAATTCAGGGCAGTCCGTGGCCCCTCGCTTCGTTAACCCACGGACCTGTGGCCTTGTTCATCTTCCTGTGGACCTCAGTGGATGTTCTTTGTACTTCCGGTTTATCTCCGTTTATTTACACTGGATCTGAATTTGCCAGACACCCCATCTCTTTCTTCCTCTACTTGTTGTTTTTCCCTCTGCTGGGAGCCATCTCAGAGCTTAGCCACGTCCCTCCTGCCACATGAAATATGTATGCCGCATAATTACCCATGTGGATTGTGATGGCTATATAAAGATTTATATGACAACCGACTAACCCCTCTTTGCAAAACACACCAAAGCCATTTGACACCCCATCCTTGAAGACACCAGGCATTACAGAGTTTGAAGCCACGTGACCTACATGCTAAACATATACATTAGGTCTGCACTAAACAGTGATCAAACCCCGTATTAACATGGCACAAGCAAACCCGAGCACTCACATTCGGAAAGCTTTATAATGCCATAGTATATCACCATAAGAGTTATGCGGATGACACTCAGGTAACACAAGTTGTAGGCCTCAGACTTTCAGGCAGCCTTGCTGATAATCTTCATTGATACAGTTTGGTGGACGTGGTTTTGGGGGCGCACCGCCGAGAATGTGTGCAGCTATCTCAGAACATCTCTTTATCTGCTATAACCATGGCTACTGGAATAATATGGCTGTGGAGGGCCAAATTATGTGGCATGGTTGAGTAAATTATGCGGCAAGAAAAGCCAAATTACGCGGCTCATTTTTTGATAGAATGACTTCATTATTTTTGTCAATTTTAAATTTGCTAACGCTGTTTAGGCATTAGTTGCACCTATTAAGTGTCAGTTTAATACCCAAATATAGCAATAAGCAGCAGAAAGGTGACTAGTCCAACTTTGCCAAGGGCCTTCCCCTGCGCGGCAACACCTGTTGCTGTGTTTTTAGTAACTTTTAAACCGTTTTCGTTATAAACTAAAATCGTTTTTTGTTCAAATGTGCAGATTATGCAGCAGGTGATGGATTATGTGGCAAATATATAATTGTGCCAAAATCGCCTCCGCCGCGCAATCGCATAATTCCAGCGGCCCTGGCTGTAACTCACCCACTGATTTCACTGCCCCCACCACCCACGGGGAATCTAAATGTGCCCAATTGGACCTGCCCCGGACTGCTGCTTATTTTTTTATTAAACATATGACTTGCAACTACACCTGCCAAGTGGCCTCCGGACACTCCCAACGAGTCTTTTTTTTTTTTTTTTAAACCCAAGAATATTTTACATGCTGACACCAGGGAGGAAGGCCTGAAGACTAGAAAAGCACAACAGCGACCCCCAAAACACATAGTGCTGCTGAACAAGAATTAAGAACTTTGTCTGAAAACAAACGGTGCTGCCCGGCGGCGCCGTGCATCGCACGGGCCGCAGCTCCAAACCTGAGCTGGCTGGCACGGCAGCACCGGAGGGACCGGCTCCCGCCAGGCACCCAACACCCTGTTTTATTCATGAGTACAGAATGGAGGAAAATGAAACTTCCCGGCTCGGGTTTCACTGGGCGACGTGGAGGGAGCGCTGCACGTCGAAACTCGAGAACCGAGGCCCCCCACTCACTCTTCACACCGAGCTGTCTCCGAAGACAGACGCACGTGGGTCCTGGAGACAGTCCCGGCTTGCAAGGCGGAGAGCGGAAACCTGCTGTTAACCAGTCTGTCTTCCGGATTGACCGCCGCCGGCTGCCGTAGCGCGGGGACGTTCAGGACGAGTGGTTTTCCGTCCTGGCAACAGGTGCAGCTGCGGTTCATGAACTGCAGTCCCTTTACAATCAGCGCAGCGGGAGGATCGTTGCAGATGTGTGTTGAAATACATCGATTTTCGTCCCCCCCCCCTCCTCCCCCCTGCAATCAACAGTTTGTAGGATTATCGGTAGTGCTGCAGAAATTGTTGCATAGGTAATAATTGCAGTCGCATCTGTTTTGGAGACACAAGCTACATGAAACAAGCTTGGATTGATTTTCTTAGGCGCTCAGTCCCTAAGAAACGGAGGTCTGGCTGGTTAATGCACCTGCTGCTCGTGACAGGTGTGTAGCCAGTGCATCAACCTGGACCGTTAAGGGAATGATTATTATTGACTTAAGGAATCATAGCTTTTGTTCTGTGTGCCACGTTAGCCGTGGGCTTGTTTATAAATTCACTTAATTTTAATGTTAATTTTTTTTTTTTTTTTTTTTTTGCTTTTGAAACTTCCCCTTTAACTGACTTCTAATTCTAGTGTCTATCTAGTGAACTATACTCGGGCAACCTTTTTTCTGCACAAACATGATTTTTCCTCAGTTTCTGCATATTCAGCCACCCGCGGCGTAATTTGCAGATGTTAACAAAAGTCATTGTAGCTCAAAGTCATCAAAGTGCTGCACAAGGGGTGCAGCGCCACACCTGACCCATTACACAGTTTAACTGGTCACCTCTCCGTTGGTGTACACCTTACTCAGGCATTTAAGCAGTTAACAATGCTGTTCAAATTCCTCAAATATCCACACTTTTCTGGGCTGAAGTGAGGACTTTAACATGCAGCAGGAATACAAAACATATGGTAGTTCAATACAGTTCAAAGAGAATGGAAATACATTATTTTTCATGAACATGTTTTTTCACAATTTGCGCATTCATGTTGAGATCACAAGCTTTGCACTGGAAGCAGCACATCTTCCAGGAGGGCAATCCGTATTTAGAAGAATCCCAGACATATTGTATTGTAATTGCATTTATATAGCGCTTACTACCCCTGACGAGGCGTCAAAGCGCTTTTTCGGCGAGTAGCACGCTACTCAGGGACCCATAAAGGATTAGTGTTGAATTAGTATTGTGAAATAAGAAGTAATTTAAGTGGTGGATAGGTTAGTCAGTTATTTGGATTCGGAATGACAGAAGAGGAAAAAAGGTTTGTATTTATATAACGCTTGTTACCCCTGATGGGTGTTGAAGCGCTTTCCTATGTCACCCCTTTATAAATTCCAGTGGCTGCCAGTGCCTCCTCGTGAAATACACAGTTAAATAATGTCAAGGGGGCTGCTTCTTAATGGAAAAAGATGCGTCCGGAGGGCGTGAACTGCAAACGGAAGTTAACCTTGAAACAGAAGGCAAGTGTTAGCACATGTCTGGGATGCCTTGAATAAAAGAGGCACATTTTTTTCCTAGAAGTGGTTTCATATAGGCTATTTTTCTGCTGAGTACAGTTCTGTATGGGGTGTACATAATCTATTTCACCATGGGAAGTAGAGAGGACATTATTAATTAAAAGACGTTCCTGTGCTTGCATGCAAGGAAGAATCATCAATTCTTGTTGAATAACAATAGGTTCTCTTGGATTTGTATAGTTTTTTTTCTTTGCGTTGGGGTCCTTTTTATAGCAATGTGTATTCAGATGTCTAGCTAGCTGGATAGTTATTCCATTGCATGTGCTGCACCATGTTCCTTTAGTCACATTAGATGCAGCATACTTTGCTTTTTCTTGCCACATAATTTGGATTTTCTTGCAGCATAATATGCAATTTCTCTCCGCATTATTTGGGGTTGCATTGCTGCAGAGCCCCAGTGGCAGGGCTGGGATGTGTCTTGTACTGTTCTGGCCCTTTGGGAATATGGCACATGTGTCCTGTGCTCCACCCCTCCTTCCTTCCATTGCTTAAAGTCCAGATTCATGCAGGTCTCTCAGCTTTGTTGGTCAGTATTTCCGTCCTTCCGGGGATGTGAAGCCACGTATTGGCTTTTGCTGAGAACCATCAAGGTATAAATGTACCATTTGCATCATTTAGTTCAGTGTGTGCGTGTGTGTGTGGTGCTGCACTGAAATACCATTCTTGCTGACTGGCATCGGGTGCAGTGTTCTCATGTGTTGCTTTTATTATCATACCTCCTCAGTGTCCCTGAGACTCTGCTGGCTGAGCGCCTCAGCAGTCATGCAATGGGCTTCCAGGCGGGCAGTGATGACACCTAGCTAGATCTTAAACTCCAGGGGCGCTGGTGGCAGCCAGGTGCCATCTGCGCATCCATGTCTCGATTATTGCCACCATGCCTGAAGGCGCCCATTCAGATGTCATTCTGTGACCGGTGGATACAGTTTACCTTTTGTTCAGTCTCCCTCAGTCCCCAAGCCCCTTGTCTGCATCTTGGCAGTTTCTTTAGATACTACTGCAAAGAGACACTAATTTTCTCCAGGCGTGATGAATACAGGATCTGCGACGGGCTGCGTGCCAGAACCCCGAGTAATGTGCAGGGGGGCCCGGAACTACGTCGCCCTTTCCCCAGCTTTACCTTCAGCTTGGAGACATCTCTGCATTTCTTAGACCCTGATATCCACCAACCTGACTGTTAGTGGACCAATGTATTGATTCCAATGTTCTGTGCCTTCCTCTCAAACCTCCCCACTACTAGGCACCCGTCTACGGTACTTGTGCACCCCGGTTCCACCTGCTGACCTGATGACCATGGTTGGCCTCACAAAAGTTTCCGTCCACCTGGCAGCCAAAGTAATTCTATTTTTGAGATAGACCCCCCCCCCCCCCCCATTTCAAAGCTCCAGCCCCTGAAAGAGCAGCCTGACTCGCCCCCCACCATGGGAGGTTCAGAGGGCTCCTTAGACCCAAGCGTTACACTTGGGGCCAGGTCTACTGCACTTCTCAGTGCATCCCATCTACCTTCTCTGTTCACCTTTCCCATATTTTGCCGTTTGTGATTTTTCAGTGCTATGAAGGATTTTTTCGGTGAAGCAAGCACTTTATACAAACACAGATAATGTCCATGAGGTGCTTTGACAACAGTCACAAGGACGTGCTCGTCCCTCTGAGCCGGGTTGTGCCTCCAGTGTGTTCTTTTCAGCATCTCCTTCCTCCCTTCGTTTAGTGGAATATACCAGAAAATCTTTTTTTGTCACTATTTGATTTGGCCTTTTAAGGTCTGGTGATAGCCAAGACCTTTTGATCTTAGTAAAATTATATATAAAATATTTACAGGGGCTTTCTGCCAGCGGTGTTCTTCCGTTGATCTGTTGTCATTCACATATTTCTTATGCCCACAACAGCATTCACCATGGGGCAGTGGCCAGCCCACTTCAGCCTCTGGGTAGCTTCAGTCTGAGTGCCAGCATTCTGTCCTTTCACAAGGAGCACGTCTGCACACATAGTAAATCCCTTCAGTGCCGGGGACTAGTATGGCAAGGGAATGCTTTTTGAGGCCAAAAATGTTTCGTTTTTTACCAATATTTTCTTTTGAAGAAGCTCAGCAGCTCCAAGAACGTTTTTATAAAAAATAAAAAATAAACTATAGCAAAACAAAGCAAGTTGTATTGACAAGGCCTAAAGGCTAGTAGCCTCGCCAGACCGATTGTCTTTGCCAATGCTTTTTTTGTGCCCCAGGATGCAGGAGCTCTTGCCTCTAAACTCCCTCATATATAATACTACATAAATGGAGACCTGGTGAACAATCCTTTCTACTCCTTTGCTTGATACACAGTCGTGCCCAGGCTCCGTATGGAGTAATGAAAGGTCTGTGGTTGAGTCGGTGGTGAAAGCCACCCTGCACCGTCCATTCCTGTAGTGTGCTCTGCCGTCCCTATCACCATCCACATCTTCCCTTTAGTGCTTTGCCTGTACACACCCCGTACACTTTTCTGGCTACTACTGTGCAGATGGTCTGTCCCCAGTTTTGTGGGGGGCAGTATTAAGTTCTTCCTTCTGGCACCCCATGCCAATGCCTCTTCATAGTTGGCCCCTGGCCTCATCTCGAGGAAGAGGCATCAGTCACCATCCTCATGTGTGCCCCTACTAATGTAGAAGGGCAATGGCACAATTTCAGTTTTCCACTGGAGTGACGCATGCACCTTGTGTGACCTTGGCCTAGGGGTGCCTCTCTGCTCCCTGAAACAGGTCCCCGTTGCCCACCGGCTTTAGGGATGTTGCAGGAAAGTCTTTGATAAGTGATTAAACTTCTAAAACTTAGATTAAAACATCTGTTGTGAAAGGACAAAGTAATGTTTCCGAGTTAAATATAGTGTGAGGTATTATATAGTTCTAATCTTAAAGTAGACAAATGAATCCTCTCTCTAGCCTTGTGAGAATAATAATCTGTAGTTGGGTGTCAAAACAACCACAACAAACCATATCACAGGGGGTCAAAAATCAACAATGCCTTCACTGTTAGCATGTTTCTGGCTTGTATGATTAGCTAGTACAAAATTTCAGAGATGGAAAGTGCTGACCGGGCAGTTTCCTTGAATGCTGAGGGAACAGAAAGAACCCTTGTCTTTGGCATTGAAAACACTGAACAAATAAGAAAAAATGCTAATATTATGTTTTATTTCTGAAGATGTTTTAAAAAAGAAAATCTGCTTTTCTAGCAAGTACAATGAAATCGGCCGTGACTGCTTTTGAGGGTAATCTCGGAACGTTAGTGGAAACCTATCTGTTTGATTGGTGAATTGTGTATAGAACTGGGCAAGGCCCAGATGTGTTATCCTAGTGTGGAATGTAGTAGATTGCGTGACCTGGAAACCAACCAAACGAATAAAGATTAAAGCAGGCAAAATAAACTGCCATGTTATTAGTAAGAATGGTTGAGTCAGAGGTAAGCCTGTTCCGATAACCAGAGCAATGACCTTGGCCACCTCGTAATGGCGCCCTGGTTGGAAGCTTGGAACACGGTGCCCTGGTGCCGGAACATTACATTCTACGTGTGTCACGGCTGTGATAGCTGGCTATGTGAGCCAAGATATCTCTCTCAAGGGCACGGAGCTTTGAATTCCAAGATATTACCTGGAAAAGGAATTCATGTGATGGTCAATAGAAATGGTTCTCATTGTCTTCCACCCACGCACTTCCTTGAGGATGTAGATGTGGTTTCCCCCATCACCACGCCTAACTTTTACTCTTGGAACATGTCATCATTTTATGATCCAGCCAATGCATTAGTGTCTCATTCTGGGGCGTGACCTTTTCAGCTTGTTCATGTACAAATGTAGCATTTGGTTTACCCTGCTTCCTTCAGGAATTTGTGATCTGTGCTCCATGGGTGATCTCTTGGACAGCTCTTTGTACGGTACTTTTCAGCTAGGAAGAACCTTTGCCCATTACATTTCATTCTATTGCAAATGGTTGTTAGTTGTGGTGTGGATGTGCTACGCTGGAAGAGGTTTTATTTTTAGATTTTACTGTGACAAGGTGTGAGATCACTGGCCCATGGCTTAAGGGGTAGATCTCATCTCTGTGTGATTGCCGACACCTTAATTATTGGCATTTGGTTCAAATCATGGCCCTTAACTGAATCGAATTGGCGTGGAGGGGGGTCCTTCATTCCAGCTATTTTAATGTCTTGTTTCTTGCGTCTTAAATTATAAAATGTCATTATTTTGTGTGTTTACTGAATCGTTGCCGCTCTCTGCCTCCTGTTGCGAGGTAGTCTGTGAGGTAACAGTATATTTCCTGCCACAGACCTACTGATCAGGTGGTTGTGTGATATGGCACCTAAAGTTATAGTACAATTTCTCAGTTGCCACTTCCATTGTTGTGTCTCTTCGTAGTGTTGTAGGGTGTTGGTAACTAACATTATTGCTGTATTTGCGTGTCAGACTGGCGGTAATGGGATGAAACATTTGCCCCTATAGTGTCAACACGTGTAAAAATGACAAACTAATGAGGTAATTCTATCACACAATGTGCCGCATTCTACCGCATAATTTGCATTTTCTTGCTGCATAACTTAGTAGATGCTGCTGCATAATTTGGTCCTCCTCTGCCACATAATACCAGTGGCCCTGATTTATCTCGCCATGAGCTGGCACCAGCCACCATGTTTAATCGCAACTAGACCTTCTGGTTGCATGCACTGATAGCAACAAGAGCTCCACCTAGTCCGGGTGCCTGGTCAACATACTACAAGCAGCCAGTAGGGCTGGGGCGAGGCAGTGGGGGAATTTTGTCTACGTACTCTGCTAATATCCGAGGTGGGCATTTCTTATCCACAGACTCAAATCATGAGTAATGGATCTAGGAAGGGTGTGTACAGCTTTGGGAAAACCATTTCGAGGAATTAGGGATGTTAAAGAGTATGTAATTATCAGTTCAGCTCCTACAAAGCTGGGAAGTTCATGTCCTCAGCAGAGGATACTAGAAGATCTTTAACCACACTTACACAGAGAAAAACAATCATATTATTATTATTATTAAAGCAAAACAAACAGTCGCATTTGAAGTTCCGAAGACCACACGAGTGGTATTTGGTAAAGCCGCGGGGGTGGTGTGATACCAAAACAAGTTTAGAGAAACTGCATTTTGATTTTTTATTTCCTACTAGTGGGCAAGAGAGCTCAGTGACTTAAAACTGAGTAATCTGCAGGTCATGGATTCGAATTCAGGCAAGACAGCTTCAGCCTTGTATCCTCCAGAAAGTGAGTGCCATTAAATAGGAATAATAACCTCCATTATTTATAGGACCTCCTTCTGCCAGAAAAAAAAGTTATTCCATAATTTTGAGATCCCAGAACTGTATATTACGAGCGACTAGCTCAATTAAGTGCAAGGACCCTCACCGACAGTTGACTGCCATATGAAACTGTTGTATGCATAAAATAATATTTTGCTCTGTGACATGGAGTAACGACCAGGTTGTAGCAGATCCTGAACTCTAACAATAGAAGTCACAGCTTGCAAATGCATGAAAGATGCCTTAAAGGAAAATCCCATCACACCATGGACAAGGGACCAGAGGACGAATTTCACCCTTTGAGTACAGATGGGGATAACTTTTAACACCAGAAAAACTTACTGTAACTTGCCTCCGTAAAGGTAAAACAAACACACAAGATCAGAAAACCGTCAACATCCCATCGGATACGTTCAATAAGAAACCAAAACATGCCCAGTCACTGTGCAGCACGTGTTTTGCTGCATTTTTAATAACTTTTGATCTGTTTGCGCTAGAAACAATTATTGGGGGTAAAATCTGCTAACTATGCAGCAGGTGATGGATTATGTGGCATGTTCATAATTTTGTGGAAAGAGCTGTGGTTGTGAAATCGCATAATTCCAGTAGCCCTCCATATAATGATGAAGCCACTGGAATAGTTCACTTGTGATCCCCTAGTTTCTCACGAAGCCAGGTTTCATCTTAGAACTAAAGAAAGGTTTTGAGCCCAATTGGGGAACCAAGGTGATGCTTGGGTGTTTTGTCCCCTTCAAAGCCCTAGGTCACCCTTGAAGCTAGCATGTGAATTGAGCACCCCCTTGTGGGATCTCAAAATATGAAAAAAGGTGCAGGAAGGGGGACTTTGAATGTTTTACAATTTCTTTGAATTTAAAAATATTTATTGAGCGCTCGGACACCAAGCGGTTTCATGGCGCTGTAGAGGAAATGATACCTGAGTGAGAGGGTGATGCGGCTTAGATTTTAAAAACCTGTGCAAACAAATTGGTTTTCAGGGTGCTCCGGAACGCCAGGTACGAGGGTGTTGATCTCATTTGGAAAGGTAGAGAATTCCAAAATTGTGGAGCAAGCCCATCTGCGGAATTTGTTTAATAAATTATCATGAACTTTGAACGTGTACCATCTAAGTTTAAGAATTTGCCGCTTGTTCTCTGTTTGGGTTATTCTTCGAAATTTAGGCACCAATCCGTGACTCTAATATTGTATTAAGAGCCATTTTTCTCATTAGGTCTTGGCTACCTGACAGATTTTAGTTGTCTGTAGGCAAAAGCCTCTTGTGGACCACACCTAAAAGATACAGTGGGCTTAAAGCACACCCAGTGTTTACCAATGGTTGGCTGTGTTACTCTAATTTGCTTGCTTCTTATTCAGTGGCTTGCCTTCCTCTTGTGTTTGCATAGCCTCTTTACCATCCTTTTGATTGGCTAGCTTTTATCCTCCCACTGCTCATATTTAGGGAACTACTTAGTTGTTTGAGCACTCCATGAAAGTGCATGTGATTCCAGGATCTCTCCCTTGTTTGCAGCTTCTTCCCCACCACATCTCAGCACCCCTCTCCCGAGCACTCCTTTGTTGCTCCCTCGTCCTCTCTTGCGCTCTCTGCCGCGTGCTTCTTTTTGTTCCAGTGTGCTAAGTGTTGCTTCCTCTTCTCCTCCACCTTGTCTGTTGCCTCCTCCTAGTCTCTTTAAAACTGTTTTGTAAAGTATCCCCCCCCCCCAAATCTGCTCGCTCTCCAGTCCTTCCCTCCTGCTCATTTGTGTCTCCCATATCTCTTACAGTCATTAAAAATACTTATTTTTTCGAGGGTAAAACTACTCCTTTTAAAAGAAAAAAAGTGCTTTTGCATAAGTAGAAATATTTTATTATTTGCCGATCTATGTGCGCCAACATTCATTACTACACACGCCTGCGCCTCGGTTGCCTCCTGAGCCATAACACATTTCTTTTCTATTTTCTTCCCTTTTCTGTACAACATCACCAAGGGCAGACCAATTGGCTTTGCACCAGCTTGTTCTTCATTCCCACCATGCCTTTCTTCCTCTGTGTGACTTGCCTTGATTGCCCCCAGCTGCAGGTGCCTGTAATTGCATCTCCCTCCTGAGAGTCTGTGATCTAAACTTGCATTTCTTTCCCCTCTTCTGTGTGAAACTGTGGAGTCAGGCATTCCTCTGTCAGCTCCGATCTCCCTTTAAGTTGTGCTGACTGCCTTTCATTGCAGTAGCTCCTGAGAATGATCCTATGGCACGTGAGAGAGATATTTCATGTCCATGACCCTGGCAGCCACTTCACGGCGGCTATATTTAGACATACATCAGTCACATTGTCATTGGAGTCTGTCAATCTGCCAAGGTTTCTTGTTATTCGCCGCACCCGCCTTCTCTTTACTTTAGATCAGATGAGCAAAAGATGGTGTGTACTTTGCGCTGCCAACCATGTTGCCTCTGCTGTAGCAATTTAGTTGTAGTGTTTAGGACACTTGGCAAACATCATATTGCAAAATTGTAAATTGATGAAACTATGTATCTAGGACATCGATATGTACAATATTCTGGGAGACGGAATCTGCCTGTGGGTGTTCGTTCACTGTGGGTAGATCCATTGAGTGAAGGAGAATCAAAGGTACCTATTATGCATTGGATCAATAATACTATTCACCTAGCTTAATGGTAATCAATTTACCAATCTCAGATTGTTGGGAGGCTGAATTGGCCTTGCTGGGATGTAAACCTGTGAGCTGCAGACCATAGGAGAGGCTGGTGGCGAGTGCTTTCCTTGTCCGGGTCATCCTGGATGCTTGAGGTGAGCATCCCCTCCGTAGGAAACTGGTGCTGTAAGTAGCCTTCTCTGTAGTGAGGTGCGGTGTTTTATATCCTCCTATTTTAGGTGGAAGGTTGCATTAAGGAGGACTATTGCTGCGTTGTTTTTGCTGTCTAGAGCTACTGTGTGTTTTTTCTTGGCTTGTGAATTGAGTACACGGGATTCAGTCTTCACGGTGGTATATTATGTAAACCAGGTGTAGCCATGAGGGCTGGATCTGAGATAAGACTCTGCTCACTTTGTGACCAAAAGCCACTCAAAACGTAGCATTGAGTTTTTGCGCCACGGTCTGATTTACCATTTCTAATGCTGCATCTGGTTCACACCCTCTTCGATGGCCATAACTACCATTGTTAAAGGCCTGTCTGTACCCTCCCTGCACTTGAAACTTGAGTGAAAAGCACTCCAATAGTAAGAATTAGCGGAACATTGACCGGGATTGCGTGGTTCATTAGGATTGCATCTTTAACGTGGTGTCCGTTATTGAGCCGCTTGCTAAAATGTCAACATTAAATCCAATCACAGATTCCACCACAATCCGCACGGGGTGGGAAGTCAATCCAAGGTTCTCTAAACTCTTTTCCTCTGTAGCCATTCTCTATGCAGGGATTGAGGTTTTGCTTAACGCCAAGTTTGTTTGATGCTTCCTGAGGTGACTCAACCTCACTCCATTGCTGTTGCATCAAATGCACTTTTCCATATCAAATACAATTCCGAGGCTTTAACAGTATACCTGTTTTACATTGGTGCTCGATTATTACAGGGACATAGTAGTTGTATGTATTTTGTTGTGGCACTCCATGGCCATTTTGAGGGGAGTGTCCATTAGGTAGACTATGAGTAAATGGAAGTTTGGATCAAGTGGCAGAGTCCTCAATCGACAGGCTAATCCCTTTGCATGAAAGTGCGAGGTTGGCCTTCCAACCCCAGAGGCCTCAGTGTCCTAGACGCAAACAAACTTAGATCTCTTAGAAGCAGGGTAGATCAGAACACTAAAATATACAAAAATGCTGCGTCTTTCTGGCACCTGCAGTAACAGAGCTATCACATTTTCTCCTTAAAAGTTTGAGAAGCACATTTAATCCAGGTTTTTTGCATTTTATTTATCATTATAAACCAATGACCATAATTATTAAAATGCAAATTCAAAATGTGGACTTGATAAGCTGTTTGCACATGGAATAGGGAAACAGGAGCTCTGTTAATATATATACAACAGACATTTTACCACTGTACTCTCGGGTTGTGTTTGGGCGCACAGCCCTGGTAGCACGGGTATTCCTATCAAGCCTTTGCAGGAGCCACGCGCCCACCCTGATAGGTGCAAATGTAGCTCGCTGGCGCTTAGACAGTGCGCTAATTGCTACTAGACCACTCACTTTCCTTATCCACAAAGCCCTGAAGTGCCTGAGCATTCTACACAGCTTTGGGGGTTGGGGTTACAGACACACTCATATTGTGGACCACAGTCTGTTTGGCTTCCCCGGGCTGCATCTTGAACCTGGATCCACCGGGCAGCCTTACAGTCCTGCTGGACTTATTCAAGCCTGAATACCCTTCTTCCTCTCATCCTCAAAAGCAGTTTAGTGGTCAGGTTTCCTATATGGTCTTTAGTAAGTTCAAGTAATGGTTAACAACTATCTGTTCTTCTATCTCACTGTTTTTAACCATTTCGTCAAGATATACATTTAATTTCAAACAAGATATTTGGTCCAGTGGTGAAATTGCTGACCTTAGAATCTTGAGACCAGGTTTCTAATCTCGGCTGTGATGCGTTACACACACGTGTAAAGTCATGATTCTGAGCACATCACTTTGACTTCCTGTTCCTCAAATTGTAAAGAAACGTTTCACTCAAGACCTACATACAATCTCCCCAGACTTCCACGCCACCTCATAATATTTTGGTTTCTGTAGAAACTGAGTTGAACCAAACAGACTATGGACATCACATGATGTTTTACATGTTCTGCTCCAGTAAAATGTTGTCCATACAGCACTCTATGGAGTGCTCTAGGATCCTTAAATAGCTTTGTTTGAAGCTGCAATGAACACACTGTGCCAATAACACCAATCCCCTTCTTGCTAAATTACCCATCCAGTATCCTTAATCCCAACTTCATAATAGGCATTAGCTACATAAAAGCGGGTGCATTATTTTAAAGCAGGTTATTTTCTGCTGCGAAAACCATTTTTTAAATCCTTTTAATTCCATGGAAAAGATAAATGTATTGACTTGCATTTTTTATTTTTCCTACTTTAATCCTGTAACATTGCAGGGAAAACTCCTGTTAATAGGGAGAGCAGAGTTTCTTATCTAGCCTTCTTTAGGTGACAAATTCAGTTGTTTAGATTTGTATTTCTGTATTATCCAGGTATCTTGCTTGCTTATATTGTTTCTTTTGCAGACTAGGGGACTTGAAATGGAGTGTATAGCAATTGAGCTCTTGAATGCTACAGACATCTGCAAAACAAAGACAAATGCATATTTGTATTTTAATTATGCAGAATATTTGGAGTTTTAAAGTTTGCAAGATTTTGTGTTATTGTTCGTCCTTACCTTCTGAATTTTGAACCAAGAATGACGTTTTTATTGGCTGAATTTTCCTCTGATACACTGTATAAAGGCTCTGTGTCCAAAGTCGTGTTTTAGCTTAAAATCTTGAGAAACAATGAACACTCTTCTTTCTTGATGTTCCTTTGAAATAATCTTTCAGTATTAAGAATCTCATTTTCTGATTGGTACGGCTGATTTATATTTTTTACCTATGTCTCGTTGCATATCAAAGGAAGTTTTCATTTACATATGTATTTATTTTTGCATCAACCATTGCAACAATTTTCTTGAGTACTATAAGAACATTTGCAAAATGGACATACCTTTCAATAATTATTATTTATACATAAGCCTTTCCAAATCTTGTCCAGTCTCCTCATAGTATTCTGTTACACATTGCTTGTTTCTCATAGACGAGTGCCAGTATCGCATATTGGGCCATAATATGCAACATTGTCCTGTATAGCTTTACTGGTGAATTCCTTAAAATTAATCTTACCAAACCAAATTCCTCAGCAAATGTTTCTCTGTATTATTAGATTCTAACAATCTTTCTTCTGGGTAAACCTATTCTCACCAAAATAGATGCATTGAATATGGTGCGAAGTATAGTAACTAGAAATGTTTAATTTACCAATAAAGTTCATAATTTGTGCTCTGATTGTACTTTGGCCACATACCAAATGGATATCATTCTTATCTTCTTCCTTTGCTATTTTCAGTTTAGCACTTTATAAGATTAAAATACCCTATGTTTATTTTCTGGACTGGATCTGGACACGGTTGCAATAGCTCCTGTGTGCGGACTTGTGGCCTCATCGACCTCCGTTGCGACTCCATCTCGCCTCTGGATATGATGAACTGATCAACTCCACTGCTGCCCGCCGATATGAGTTGCTCTTTTTCCATGGCCAAAGAAAGATCCGGGGCTCAGACCCTTCCAATTTTGGTTTTTGTAATATTCTTAAATTTGTAACTTTGGCAGTGTTCAGCTATGCTGTCCCCACAAATGACTGGTTTCAAGCTGTGTAGGTTTTGTCAGAAAAATATGTTGTTGAAGGAGTCCCACAATGTCTGCTTATGGTTTCTTGGTACCAAGCATGACTCTAAATGTGTGGCAAGTGTTCCATGATGGGTAGATTCTCAGGAAATATGCAAGTTTCCCTACATGGCATTTGATGAATCTAGGCTTGTAGGTGAGAAGGGCGGTGCATCCATGGAGAAATGTAAAGACAGTGGAGCTACAGTCCGCACACTGGAATTACTTTCCCCTGCTCAACTGTCCCATAAGCAGTACGCAAAGTGCATAGAATACTTGAGGATTCTCGCATATTGGCAGCTACCACCCCTCTTTACCTGCACAGGAACCCATGCAGACTTTTCATAGTGGCAGGAGTAAAAGAGGCCGCAGCGCTCCTCGCCCTCTGCTTCGCCAGACGTCACTGATAAATCTTTTTCGTTTGCAATCTCTTATTGAGACCTCCAGGTGGCAGAATCCAACATTGCCTGCCTTACTGCTATTCCATCATATCCAACCTAAGGGTTCTCCAAATTCACAGGTTGGTTAAGCTATTCCCTTTTGGATGCACCTCCCCACATGCCTCACTTTACTGTAAGGTGCCCGCAGATCACTCCATGCCTTCGTCAAAGGAAGTGGTGATGTTGCTCACCAAAGGGGTCGTTAAACTGGTACAGAAAGCAGAGAAAGGACTGGGGTGTTACTCCTGGTAGTTTTTGGTTTCCAAGAAGGATGGGGGACTAACACGGACTCTAGACCTCAGACTCTTGAACTTCCACAAGAATGGAAAGTTAACAATGATGGTACTTGCTTAGATTCTGAAGTCCTTGTTTTCTGAGGACTGCATGGTGTTCCTTGACCTGCAGGATGCATACTTTCGTATGCGGTGCTGCAGTCCCGCAGGAAGTACTTCTGGTTTGTGGTGGGGTCGGACCAGTACCAATCTGCTGTACTGGCCTCCAGATTACAGTGCCCCCTTAGGTCTTTAGAAAGGTCATGTTGGCGGTTGTGGTATCTCTTCGCAGGTCAGGGATGCATGTTTTGCCGTACCTCAACGACTGGCTGCTGAAGACTGGCTCAGCACAGCTAGATTCTGGCTGCCCACAGACCATGGTGCCGTTGCTGTCCTTCCCGGGGCTCTGCATCAACTGTCCCAGGACCCGCCTGCGGTACAGTGGATTTCCTTTATCTGGACTGTTCTAGGAACAGTTACCCGGGCCTTTTCACCACACTACGAGTCTCGGGCATTCAAACCTTGATCACAATGATTCAGGAAAGAGCTTCTGTTCAGAGATCGGTTGTTCTGAGGCCGCTTGGGCACATTGCATTGTGCTTCCAGCTGGTGCCTTCTGCATGTTGGCATGTGCAGGTTCTTCAGTGGCAGCTGCAGTGTGCTTATCACTAAGGGTTGCTTTCAGACGGAGTCTGCATCTCTGGTGAGGCATCTGGGGATCTCTGGTTGTGGATGGTGGACATCAATTTGCCATGACGCTAGCCATTTCCCTTGCCCCTTTGGATCTCACTGTAGTGACCAATGGGGCATCTTTATGCTGGGAGGGTCAGCTGGATGTGCTGGTGATCAGATTTCTGTGGCCTCGGAAGGAGGAGCACCACCACATAAACCTTTTGTAGTAAGTTGATCCAGGTGGCGATAGACATGACCATCATGTGGTACTGCAACAAGTTCGTTGAAGGGGGGGTCTTGTGTCCTTTGTCTGTATGTTCCCTGGATTTGGTTATGGTTTGCACTTAATGGGATTTCCACAACAGTCCCGTCACCTAGTGTGGTCCTCAACATCAGGGCAGACTAACTCGGCAGACATCATCTTGCCAATCACAAGGAGGCACAGGGTTACAATTGCCGGGTGTGGCGTCATGTTGGTAGACCTGTTTGCTATCTCCAACAATATTCATTGTCTAGCCTTTTGCAACTCTACAGTTCTCATCCTAAGGGTGCCCTGGAGAAACTTTCTGCCTTTGGTGATACTCCATAGTCCTATATTTGTTTCCACCTCTGTTGTTGATCCCGCGGATCCTGAAGAAAATCGAGTGGGACCGAGCACGTTTGATTCTGTGATCCCAGATTAGTCCTGGATGGTTTAGTACTCTGAAATGCTGGCATTGAGCATCTTACCTCCTTTTTGGCTCCCTGTTCGAGGGGACATGCTTTCCCAGCCGCTGCACCAATCCCGCATAATCTACACCTTCATGAATCGAAATTGAGGCGTTACTAAGTGAGGGGCTTTGATTTACGATCTCGCAGGCTGATGTCATTTGGCTGTTCGCCACTCTTCCACCAAATCAGTTTATTCGGACCTTGATTCCAGTTTGTCACTGGAGGCAAAGCGACAAGAGTTGACCCTCTGTACTTGAAATTGCCAGATGTTCTGTTGTTCATATTATCTTTAGCCTGGCGCGGCTTTGCTGTGGCCAGTGGTAAGGGTTGCTCTTTGGTCCTTCTTCCTTTGTTTGATCAGCCTTCATTAATCAAATGACCTGCTGGTTCCCTTTCCCTTAAAAGGCTTTCGCAAATGTTTTGCTCGGCACTTTTCGTTATGCTGCATAGGGACCTCTCAATGTTATTCTTGTTTTGAGTTGTTCACGGTAGGACTTTGAAACTTTGGACTCTAAAGATAGTTTCTTGTTACCATCACTTATGCACGTTGAGACTGCGAGCTAAAGGCCTGGTCCCTTCAGCATCCTTATACTTCCTTTTAGTCTGACAAACTGGTGCTTATAAGGTATGCACCCTTTCTCCTGAACCCGATGTTACCTTTCCTCATCGCGCAGTCCGTCATGCATTGCCCATTTTTGTCCCCGACCGCATCCATCTAAGGAGATGGAGCGGCGACGCAGGTTGGATCCTCTTGGACGCCCTTAGCTTCTACATCGATAAGAGTAAGGAGTACCGAGTGGATAGTCAGCTGATTGTTGTGTTTACTTGTGCTCAGAAAGGAAAGGCTGCCGGGAACTGAACCTTGTCCCAGTGGATTGTATTGTACATCAAACTGCGTTTTGCTTTGGCCAGAATGGATCTTGCTGAGAGCCGCAAGGCTGATGTCAACAGGATGAAAACTACAAATAATGCTCTTGCTTGGGGGTTCCTGTTCCAGAAGTGGGCATCTATGTATACTTTCACCTGGCACTACTGCATTGCTAGATTAGGCTGCAGAGAGGGTTTTTACCCCTGCTTCGTCTTTGAGGACTGCCTAGTGCAAAATCCACATCCTTTTAGGGGACAGTGTTTCGTTATTGAACGACAAGGTAAGGAGTCTGCAATTAGAAGTACTGAACATGAAGGATAAGCGACTTACCTTTGGTGATGCTCTTTCTGTTGGATACTTTAGAACAGTAGATCCCTCGCTACTCGCCCTCCTCAGAGGGATGCATTTTTAGGTATTAATAATACCCTAAGCTTTCTTACACAAAGAGGAAAAATTCAATCAACTACACTTTGCATTTTTGTGGTGCAGAAAGGTCTAATGATTAACCTGACATCAGGGCGCAGGGGTGGCAACTTGATGCGGCTCTGTGTCGTCATGTCCAGAGGCGGGAAGGAGTCGCGACAAAAGGACAAATGTCGCTGGAGCAATCTGTTGGTGGGAAGGAGCCAATATTCTCTGGTTTGAGTTTGGATTCTGAGGATATTCACAAAGTGAGAAATATGAGGTTTGATAGAGCTTCCACCAGAAAGAACATGACTAAAAATAAAGAGCTTATTTTTTACATTCTTATCGCAAAACTGTCCTTATTGTATATTATTTTGAATTCTGCTTAGGTCACAGTTCACAGACTGTTTATGGCCTCGTCACTTTACTCTAATCTGTAGCTGCTTGCCAATTTAATTCAAATTGCCCTAAAAATGTTATTACTTTAGGTTTACAATAATCTTGTGAAACTGTTTGTTCTACCTGTTCCTACATCATTCTCGAGCTGATAATACCTGACCTCATTAATAATTAATCTTAAACTATCTTAGTTTGTATGACATCTTTATCTTGGTCCAGACCCCCTTCTGATATTCTCCAATATCTTCTGTAATAGCCTTTTATTATTTATATTCTGCTGAAAACCAGAACGATCAAAGCTTGTAGCTCTTACGCCATAGTATACATTTCCAAAGAAAGATTACGTTATATGTTTGTATTCACAGGTAGTTCAATATGCCATGAGCATTCAGATAAATTGTTTTATGTTTGACTTTTCATCAGGCCTTGTTTGCGATAGTTGTCAAGTTGTTGTTTTGTCCAAATGCCTTGAGTGTGTTCGTGAGGGTGAAATCCTGTTTTATGTAAAAGTCTAACTTTTTTTCTAATGCCCCTATAAGTTTATATTGATGATCATTTTTAACATTACCTTATGAATTAACCAGTGCTTCGGGAATATTTAAAATTTTATATTAAGTGATTATGGCTGTATGATTTTATTTATCAATTAGATTTTATGTGGAACGTAAATATCTTTTTCCCGTTGGAGTTTTCTCATTTTATATATGAAAGAAGAGGAAATAGTTTTATATGTGTTTAAATTATGATTTATGTATTTTGTAAACTTTGGCATTTGATAATCTTGTTGCATTTTTATTTAAACTGAGATTTAATTCTGGCAAAGAAGTCTCATACGAGCGTCATTCATTTTGCTTACCCTCTATTGTGAAAAAAAAGAAACATTATCAGTAGTTCTTTGATACTGAGTCCGGAAGAACATGTGCTCTCTTCAGTAATCAGTCCATATCTGTTCTCTACTCAGTCGCACATCATCACTCCACTTAGTGTTATTCATACGGGAAGCTTAAAATACTCACGGATGTCACTTTTTCATGCACTCGGAGCTGGAAGTTGGGGCTGGGGGCTCCATGAATTACAGCTTTCTTCACAGGCATTTTTTAAACCTCAGATTTCTAGGAATTTACATTTTCACTATTTACTTCAAGAGCAGCAATTCCTAATTAGGGTTCCGTGAATGCTTAGAAAAGTAACCAATATGAGAGGGCTGATAAAGTGTATGCAAAAAAAGCGAAATTAAAAACAGAGCATGCAAGAAAAGCAAAGTTATATGCTGCAATCTAGTTTATTGCTTCGTCTTTGAAAATAAAACAAAATTTGGAAAGCTGCAGCCTTTCCATTAAAATCTAAATTTCGATTTTTTTTAATTTAATGAAATATTTAATAATATGTGCATCTTTGTGCCGTCTGTTATGCTCTGTATTTGAAGGCATTGGTTTGTGTCCCTGGCGTCTAAGAGGGATGCAGTGGGTGTCCACAGAAGCCAGAAGACTAAGAACAGCTGTTCCACAGTGCTTTAGCTCTGAAAACTCTCAAATTAACTTTTTCCTCACTTGTATGCCATCTTGGATTGATTTCTTGATATCTCTTACCTTTTTTAATTGTTGCATTATTTTGATGTTTCAAAATGCAATTCACTCTCCTAACCTCAAAGCACACTCCCTCTTGCACCCTCATACTGCTTAGTCCTAACACTCCTGATTCTCTGTTTACGTTTAAGTAACATGATGTCGCATTCCTTGTACGAATATTATAACAGTGTAAATATTTGAAGCCATCAATGTAGACAGTCTTCATTATTGCTACTAACAAAGCTTCATTTTAAAATAACATGTACACGCGTCCCCATAGTTTCATAAATTTTGCGGTGTTTTCGTGAATTGACACTACGTGCTTCTCTTAAGTAATAACTTTTTTGCACTGGTGGTTCTGTTGAGTTCACTTTCTTCATTTATTTTTATTACTATACACAAAGTTTTATAACGAAAAGCATATGAACTCATAACCTTTCCAGAGAAAACAAATTCTAAAAGCAGCAAAAATCAGCACTACATTATCAGATTTCTTTACTTTACTCCTAAGTTAATTTTCATTGTTCCATTTAATATGATCCAATTAAATGAAGTAGTTGATCTACAATGTTCTAATATCACGCCGTGGATGCTGCCCTGTTTTCAACGTCTAGTTACACAATCTGGAGTGTCTAAGAGGCTTAGGAAGAGATGTCCAAGATCCCAATAATGTAAGAATATGAATGCATCCAAACCTGAACTTCTTACATTTCTTTAGGTTCATGCTTCTTCATACCAAGTAAACATGGAAGACGAACCTCTGATAGAGTGACATAAAATACTTAGCAATTAGCATTTCTTCCCCTTGATAAGGAATGCTCTTCACCAGCTCACCAGGTCCATAAAGTTAAGCCAAAATCTTCAGAGGAGGAATGTTTAAGTTTATTTAAGGTGTTTTTGGCAAGGAATGGTTTTTGTACAGGTGCTTCAATGTATTAATCAAAAGAAAATTAGTTAAAGAAGGTTCTAAAAGTCACTGGCAGTTGAACAAAACAAAAACAAAATTCTAGGATAAAGTACAGCAAAAAATCAGTATGACGTGTCAGAAGGAGAAGTAATGACATGACTTGCTTTTCCACCTCATCGTACAGTAGTACTTGTGCAGGGCTATCCTGGGAAGAGAGGAAAATAAACTACTGATAACATCTCTGGCTGAAGAAGCTGTGCTTCCATCTCTGACTGCAAACCCCCTACAGGGTTGATTTCCTTTCTCCCAGAAGTTGCCTCCTTACCAATAACTCTGTCGCCAGTCAGATTTAACATCAATGCTAGCCAGACTGGCACACCCACTGTACTCATTCTTGGGCTCTATAAGGCTTAATCGATGGCTTAACTCAATCTAGCTATGTAAGAGGGAGCGAGATTTCACTCCAGTCCCGAGCACAGCTAGCTTTGCAATTTGCAAAATATTTGCTGATAATCCATGCCAATAACACAGGTGATTCTCAAATACTCCAAAAGAATTTAATATATTGCTTTAATCCACAACGTCACACATAGGATGCAGTGGCATTTTTAACAGCTTCTCATGCTGCAGACATGCCTATCCGGGCCTTTTTTCTGAGCACGAAGGAAATACAACATACATCCCGAACTCGCAGCATCTGTTACCCAATGCATTTCGGGCCTAGATGGGCCATTCGTCAGGGGTTCACTACGAGTAAGAGAACATTAGCATTAGATTTGTGATTTTTTGTGGCCTCTATTAAAACAATGTTTAAACGTATAGCACATTCAATCGTAGAGGCAGGTTTAGGTAATATTTTTGTTGGAAATGTATTGATGATAGAGGGAAAACGATGTACTGGGTAGACCATTGAGTGAATGTGCTATACGTTTAAACACTGTTTTAATAATGCCACTGCATCCTACGTGTGACGTTGTGAATTAAAGCAATATATGAAATTCTTTTGGAGTATTTGAGAATCACCTGTGTTATTAACATGGATTATCAGCCAATATTTTGCAAATTGCAAAGCTAGCTGTGCTCGGGCTGGAGTGAAATCTCGCTCCCTCTTACGTAGTTGTTATGCGTGGGACATGGGTGGATCTCGTTGTCCAGGCTGCACGCTAAATCAATTGTGAATTTTGAGAAGATGAAAATGAAGATAACGGGAGTAATTAATACGGTGTGCACTGTAACGCTCTTTCTCTCTTAACTCAATATAGACCATATCATTTATCAAATGTCACAGGAACATTACCCACGGCTTGGTCTGACTTATAAAATATTTAAAAAGTCAAGAAAATTAGATCTTTTCTTTTTTGTGTATTTCCCTCATCATCTCATTGCTAAATGTACCCCCTAAGTTTTAGGGTTATTGAAATATATATGATCCCCACACCCTCCTCTTAGAAACCGTCTTTTTTGCCCTGCAAACATACTTAACTAGTGTTCTAACCTGGAATTCCGGCTTTTTCGTGGCCCCATATTTGCAAACAGCCTGTTAGTGATGAAAAGATTCTTTCATATGAGACTTGTTGTCTTAAAGTTGCCTCCTGATCTAGCATTTTTATTTGTTCAGCTATATTTGTGAAAGAGTCATGTACATGTTTTCCTCTGTAAGCATGCATTGTCATCTCTCTGTATTGCTGATCAGTGGTGTCATTTCCCCAAAGTGGTGTTGTAACATCATTATGAAATCTATTTTTTGTATCAAAAGCTTCATACATCTGTTTTACTGGCTCTGTGTTCAGTAAATAACAGATGTTAATACTGCCTGGTTTGAAAAATCGTAAATTTACCAAGCTTTATGAGAATGAAAAGTTGACTTGATCTAGTTGACATTTGAACTTCTGACCGGCGGACATCAGCAGATATCAGCGACTAATATTTAACATACTAAGTCATCTTGCATGACTGGGGAATGTCACTTTGCAGCACTGAAGTCAATTATCACTACTTTGTGACACTAAATTA
This sequence comes from Triturus cristatus, assembly GCF_964204655.1. NCBI lineage: Eukaryota > Metazoa > Chordata > Amphibia > Caudata > Salamandridae > Triturus > Triturus cristatus. Next base: position 140,864,711 of record NC_140594.1, read on the forward strand.
GATATTTGTTTTTAAAGAACAGATTGTTCACAAGACAAATAATCCTCTCCAATAAAACCATTAAGCTTTGTCCTCCCCTGTGATGCAAACTTAAAAAAAGAATTACTTTAATAAGGCTGGAACACACGGAACAAAATATATAAATAAAGTTTAAAATAAATAAATAAATAAGGCTGGAACACATCTGTGTAGTAATTCATAGCTTTCTGGACTTGTTGCTGCTTGTCTCTAGAACCCCCAATGTCGTAAACTACTTCAATAATTTTAACATTTTAACTTAACATGTGATATACCGTGTACGTATGAGTGTTGAAGAGCTATGCAGCTTCGTCATGTCCAACTTTGGAACTATTAAACCGTGGAAGACCTCTAATTCTTATATAGAAGAAAGGTTTTAATTTCTTTACAAAACTGTAAGAAAGCGTCAATATCCCTGAGTACACAGGAAAGCTCATTCCAGTATTGTGCCAGTGGACGCTTGCGGTATAGTGTGAGATTTGCTGGATTTCATTGTTCCCAGATAGTTTCTCTTATCCGCACCCTTAATTCCAACTTGACACCACTGTTTCCCCGGGGCTGTAATGGAGTATCTGATGTTGTAGCAAGAGGGCCATTTCCATGGGGGGAAGTTTAATTAAATTGAAGTACATTGTAATCATTTACATACTCTGAAGTTATCCTGAAATCTGTCATGGGTCTAGCCCAGGCTTCTCCAGCGAGTACCTAGAGAGCTATTGGTAGTTCCCAAACTACCTGTGAGTAGCTTTCCTGTGTGTAACCCAGCATACCAAATTAGAAACTTTTGCTTGGTTGAATATGTGAATGCCAAAATTGAAAAGTGTGTATTTGAGGCGAAAATGTGTGCATTTTCAGAACCCATAATTAAAAAAATATATTTAAAGCTGATATTTGAATGATAAATCATGCCGCGTTGGGAGAATAATCTCTAACATTATCCCCTTTGTGCTGGGGTTTTGCAGCTGTGGCTGCTGTTTATTGCCGTTGTAGCGGTATTCCATACTGACTACTCCTTTTTTATATTACTGCTGGCAGTCCTGTACCAAGGCGATCACAGCTAGTAATCTTGCATAGGGTGGACACTAATGTACTCTTGCCTTAAGTGTACAACACTAATAATTTTGGTAGCTTTGGATGATTTTCATGGAACAAAAGTAACTCTCTTTAGTAAAAAGATTGGAGACCCCTGGTCTAGCCTTAAGGACCCGCTTTGAGCAGTGTCTTTCATAGCAGTAATGAGCAAAAGGATAGATACCTTTATGAGTTAGTTGACCTATGGAGGCAGTCCACAGTGGTTCCCGTCTGCCGATGTCATGTGATCAAGTCTCCTAGACCTGAAACTGACCAGGGTGTGGCTTGGCAAGGATAAGAGGAGAAGTAGAGGTGAATGCGCAGGTCCTGGTTCTTGTGTGTTAGTAAAGCTCTGTTCTCTGGCATTAGTTAACCTCCGCTGTGTTTTTTTGTTTATTTCCAAAGGTCTCCTTGAACATGGGCGCAATTGGTCAGCGATTGCCAGAATGGTGGGCTCCAAAACCGTGTCGCAGTGTAAAAACTTCTATTTCAACTACAAGAAGCGGCAGAACCTGGATGAGATTCTGCAGCAGCACAAATTAAAAATGGTAAGTTTCAAGTTCCACCTCCTAGGCCGCCGACTACACAGTTTAGGACAAGTTGTGAGTGCCTGCTCCTAAACCAGTTAGGCAATACATTTAGGACAAGTTGCGAGTACTGCCCCATTACTGAATTAGGCACATATTTAGGACAAGTTGTGAGTACACTTTGTTACCCAGTTAGCCAGCACATTTAAGATAAGTCATAACTACTGTCTCCTAACCGAGTAAGCAGTACTGGTAGGACAAGCCCCGAATATTAACTTGTTACCCAGTTAGGCACCAGAGCTCCGCCAAGGCACGATTACCACCTTATTACCGAGTTAAGCAGCAAAGATCGGACTATCCGTGATCACTGTATCGTATCTCCCAGTTAGGCAGCGCAGTTAGGACAATTTGTGAGTACCACCCTTTACCACGTTAGGCAACACATTTAGGATTCAAGGATTACCACGAGTCATTAATGTCACAGTTTCTTTTCAATTAGTTATTTCGATAGGCTTTAGGTTTAGTTGACCTTACCACTTTTATGGGAAACCCAGCCTTTCCGCATGGCTTCATTGGGGCTCTAATGGTGGTAACACAAATAGACAAGTTTAGATGTTCCTGAATTATGGCTGGCTGATGTGTTATTAGAAAATGTTGTTGTTTGTTATTATGACTACCCGTTGCCATGGACATGCTGCAGTCCTGGGTTTTTGATAATATACCATCTTATCACGCATGCCATTACAACGCGGTCGTTACAACGACCAAGTTGTAACAACGCATACCAATACTCCACAAGCCGGAACAATGACTTGCTCTAGGGGGGCGCTGGATGTTGGAATAGTATAATTTACTATTCCAACTCCAGTCTGTGCAACAGTAGGGAAGGTGTTGGATTTTAAATCCAACACCTTCTGACCCCTCCGCAAGTCGTTGTTCCGACTTGCGGAGTAATGGTATGCGTTGTTACAATGTGGTTGTTGTAACGACCACGCTGTAATTGCATGCGGTCTTCCGGATTAGTGGTAAACAATGTTTACTGTTTTTGGTTAACAGTTTAATGTATTGAGGAAGTTATTTTCCTGTTTCACTTCAGTTGCTCCGGTTGAACTCCAGTTATCTGCAATTGTGTGAAATTAGTGTAGAGTAGTGCAAACATTGCAAATGTAGTATCTGAAGTGTTTCTGGAGTTGGCCATTAGCCATTGTGAGTTTGTTGTCGCAAACGTGTCTTCTTCCCATGTTCCCTTGCACCAAGGTTTCCAGCAGATAAACCCTTGGGAAGCCCCGTCTGAATATAAAAGTTCTGTTTGCCATGGCCCTTAGGCTCTGTAAATTGCAATTGGTTTGAGTCCCAGGAAAATTCAAACTAGCATAAGCAGTGGGGGCTGGCATCTACAGGGGGTGGGGAGCACACAAATATTTATATATTGTGTACAAACCTTGCCTGAACCTCCGTCCTCCGCTCTGGACCTCTTTTCAGGAGCGGGATCCAGTGCGGGCACCAATCTTGGCGCTACTCTCATGCCTTGAGAGCTGTGCCCTGATTGGAGGGGGCGGCCTCACTCTCCGCTCCCCAGTGCCCTGGAGGTCTGCGCTGGGTTAGAGGTTTCAAATTGCGCATATCTGGCTGACTGTCGCAGGACGGCCGGCCAAAGGGACATGTGCACTTTGAAAAGTGCACAAACAGCCCACTCTCCTCCCTCCTGCTGACAATCAGCAGCGTCCCTGTCCTGACGCTTGGTTCCGGATGGGAGGATGAAAAATAGAATGGTCATGAATTACCGTATTATTTTTCATCTTTGTGGGGTAATTTAAGTGGGGCGACGCTACTCCGCTTAAATGGAGGACCCGCCACTGATTAGGATTCTCTCGTGCAAAGGCATTAGCTTGTGCATTAAGAGCTCAGACTTCATCCTCGATTGGGAGACGCCGGTGTGATCAGCCGCTCTCTGAGTTGCTGATTTGCACAAAGGATCTTGAGCCTGGGCAACCTCTGTCCCAGTTGGTGAAACTCGAGTGGGTGCGGGTCATAATCGATGCCGCTCGCGATTTTGGGTCTCTTAGCGAGAAAGAGAATAATGGAACTAAAAGAAGCACAAGTACAAAAGACACGCACCAGAAAGATTTTAAACTGGGAAAAAAAGCTCAAAGTATTTAAAAGCAAGGTGAACAAAAGGAAATAAATTACTTTTCAATACCGGGAGAAGGAGATTGATAAGTATTCACAATGTGGGCTCTTAATTCGTGCTGGATTATGAACTTCACAACAGGTATGATAGTGGTAATAGTTTTCAGAGAATATATGATGAAGAATTTATAATGATTTGTAAATATAATGTCATTTGTTTTTCCAGATCTATTGTATATGTACAAAATGTTGTTCTTAGCACAAAACTAAACTTAAAATTAGTTGCATGTATTATCCGGAAGGCAGAGATGACTCCCAAAATGCTTGGACTTGGGTTCAGGAAACCTTGAAAGAGAAGATGAATACTTCATTTTTTAAATATTGGACTATAGCGTTAAGCAAAAAAAAAAAGGGGAGCGTTAGAGACTTAGTCTGCAAGAATTGCTGCCTTAGCATGCAGAAATGCATAACTATAAATTTGAAGGGGAGTCTGACTTTAAATGGGAAGATATTCTGATCTTAATTTGGAATACTTTAAATGGGGATATTTTATGCAATTGATACCTATATGAGAGTATTTGTCCAGCAAGTGTTAAGGGATTAATTATTTTACTTCCAACGGCTTTCACAATATTAGGAAGGCAAGCTAATTTCCTTGTTCACATTGAACTTTCCAATTCCATCACATTTAAAACAGACCCAGCCAACGAGGTTCATCCCTAATACAGATCGATTGGATAGGACTGGGACACTCACGCCTAAAGGCTGCTCGAAAGGAGCCCAGACATTTAAACGGTGAATGAATGGAAAAGAAGAATTTTGAGAAGGAGGATAAATCAAATTGCCCTGATGAAGTCTCTATAAGGGATTAAACGCTTTGGCTGGGTCTGTTTTAAACGTGATGGAATTGGATACTTAATAAAAAAAGTTGTGGAAAAAGACACCAATGTCTGGAAATTAATTGAAAAATGAGATATGGAAAGAAATTGAAAACAAAAGTGACTACAGATACATGCAATTCGAATTGGAAAGTTCAATGTGAATAAGGAAATTAGGTTGCCCTCCTAATATTGTGAAAGCACTTACCAAGAATACAATTTTGAGGGCAGTCAGAACTCAAGGAGTGGGCATAAGAGAACTATAAGATTGGGATGTTTGACCGGTGCCGTCCACAAACACCACTGCTGGCTGTCTTTTTGAAATTATTGTTCAACGGCTTCTGGTTTGTGTGGCTGCTAACATCTAGTCCTATCAAGCTGCTGGCTGAACACTTCATGTAGGTTAACCCCTTTGTGCCACGCCCTTTCCCCCTCCTGTGCCGGGCGTTTTATTAGTGGGTGGGGTTCATGACGAGATAGTCTCGTCATGGGCACAGCGCGACCGTGCTCCATGACGAGACTATCTCGTCATGGGCACTGAAGAGGTTAATGGCGCAATAGATTGACAGCTCCATGCTGTAACACTTGTAGTCCAGAATGTGTACATTATTTACTAGGGAATGCAACATGTAATGACTCATCTTCTGAACACTCTATGCACAGTTCACATTTCTACAGAAATGAGTTTGAAGAGCACTCCTGGTATGTCTGTAACTATATGTCAATGATGTGCATGCAGATTGAAATATATGACAAAGGAAGGTATGCTGACCATTGTTGGGTAACCCACATGCTCTGTTTCCACAGCCTAACAGGACCTTTAGGTTTAGCACGGTAAAAGTAAGTGAATACCAGTTTTACGTGCAGTCTGCGCTGGCTGTGTATTAAGAAATTGCTGTGGGAAGTGCAGAACCATGGACTGGAAGGCATTTCGCCTTCCTGGGCTGAGTATCCTGTTCCCACCCATGGAATCTCGGTTTGGTTTCAGCCAATCTGAATGGTCGAGGTTTCAGACAATCAGATTAAGTGGCCACAACCCTTCCTTAGCTAATGGCGTTCATTCTGGTGGGTGGGGGCAAAAATCCTCTTATTTGGCACGTTTTGTCTACTGCCAACAATGTCATCGAATAGAGAAGACATCCATCGTCTTTGGAAATCTATAGGCTTTTTTCGTTACTCGTTTTGTAAAAATCGCAGTTTTGGTTGAAATCTAAACTTTGCTAAATGATCCGCCCTGGATGGACTGAGAAAGTCTTGTGGTACAACTCATTACGTCTTGATCAGTTCTAGCAATAGATTCTTGCGGTCAGACGCATCCCAGTTGAGTTTGTGCCCAATTCTGTATTTTTCCCTTTGAGCTTGAAAAATAAGCACAGAAGGGAATGAAACGACGCCAGCTGCCTTAACAAAATAAACACGTGTAAAACAAGAACTGGCTCGACAGTGTTTTGCCTCCGAATAGGAGTGTTGAGATTTTTTTCCGTTTCCGATAAAGGAAATTATTTCAGTGGTGTCTACCTAGGTGCCAGAACAAACTTTGTTTTCTACACAAACATGGAGACATGAACTGTAGACAAGTCCTTGATTGGGAACGCGCCCATAAAATTGTCTCTGTAAAACAGAATGGCTGTAATGACTGTTCTAAAGGCGATCTGTCCTTGTGTGAGTCCACAAAGCTGGATGAAGAAGAGCCTTCCACTTGGCACCATCTCAAGGGGCACTCTGCTACTCTCTGGATACACTCTGGGTACCCGTCTGATGCCGCAGATGGCAGTGATGCTTTAACAAAGAACAGGTACCTCCACCACTGGGGATGCATCAATGGGGTTACAGATGCTTTCTTGACCATCTTTGCCGCTACAAGGGAGTGTAAGTTGGAAATGGTCCTTTTTCTACTGACAAGGGGCTACTGAGACAAAAATAGTCAATTGCAGGGAGATTGCATGCAAACTATGTTTCTTTATTCCAGGGCTTCATCCAAAAGATGGCTTCCGTACTTAGCCTCGGTATCAAGACGTAAGTTTCCATGACAACCCTAACTCTAGGGAAAGTAAAAAGAGACTATGTGGTACTCTTGGGTTACATATATGCAGAAAACTAAGAACAGTTTGGTGGGGACTTTGAGCATAGGCCCTCTGACATTGTGTTATTTTTATCTGACTATTAATGTATGAAAGAATGCTATTTACATATAAGCACCTATTGAATAAAAAGATATTACTCAAGCGCCTCGTAAGAATTGAATAACCGCTGTGAGACAAGGTGATGTCACTTACGCCATGACCTTTGTTACTTGGAGGAGCTTTGAACACGATGTGAGTTTAGATGACAACCTCAAAACTTGGTCTTGCTGCAGCCAAGCAGTATGTGGAAGAAGTTACCACAGACCTTAGAGGTGCAAGGAGGGGACCCCTGGAGAAGGCCGAGCCCGCCATCAGAAGGCTTTAGGAGTGTCCTATGAGAGGGCCTCTCCTAGAGGAGCATATCTGGGTCTTACTGTCTTCCACTTTGGGAGGGTTCTTCGTGAACGCTGTAGATGGTGATACCTTTTAACTGGATGATGAAAGATGCAGCATTGCTGTAGGGGCAATGAGTGATGTGCAATATTCCAAACAGCTGCCCAGCTTTGAGGTCCTGGCCAAATAGTCCAGTGTTCTAGGGATGCCTGTTGAAAAAATGAGTTCCACTCCCTTTAAGTGTAGGACCAATGCCGCTGGGTCTGTGCTCCTTCTGAAACAATCCTAACGATGAACGGGGAGAGGCCAGTCTTTATGCCAACATAATATTACTGCCTTTTTGTAGCATCCATCTCGAAGGCTCTCTTATATACCCATGATATAAGGGAAAATGTATCCTTGGTGCACAAGTGAAGTTATTGGTGCCGCCGAAGGTGAACAGAGGTTGTAAAAAAAATTGTGCTGAGCAGATAAAGTACTAGAGAAGTTAGAGAGAGACTTTTTGATAGCAGCAAAAGGCTACCTGTTACTACGCTATAGCTTTTGGTGCAGGACTATTTTAGTAGATGGCGTGCAAGAAACAATGCAGGTGCTTTCAGCATCCGACAAACCCACTCTTGGGGTGCAACCGCAATGAGGAGGTGTCACTGGTCGGATCATGTGACCAGAAGTGTAATTTTACCCTCTGGCCTTGCTCTCCTACAGGGGATTCTCCAGCAAAGATGATATGTTAACTTGGGTTGTCCATGGAAAAATGTGCTTCTTGAGGCAGTGATCACAGCTGGTTGCAGGGGGTGTCCGTAAAACAACACTGAGAATTTTTTTCATGTAAATGGTATTTTTTTGGGGGGGGTGAGGGGGATTAAAGACTGCAATGTGAAGCAGTTGCGTCCTTCATTGAAACGCTGTCAGACCGGCTTTTTAAGGGATGGAAACATTGGCGGTGATGTAGAGATGTCCCACTGGAGTCAGTTGGGCGATGGAAGGAGTTGGTAAAGGCATGGATGGAGAGCAAGGCAGAGGGTTGGTGTTGGGTGTAATTTTTGTGGTAGAAGGCACCAGGGCCATGTTGAACTCTTGTAAAAACATTGCTGTTGCCCTGATGAATAGTGGAAGTGGACTGTGTAAGGGATGCAAGCAGAGGACACACGGGTGGTTGTGTTTGGTCGAAGAGGAGGTATTGGAACGGCTCTTACCCAGGAATTAAGCACCCACTTACTGAAGGGGCAGGAATACGGAGCGAGGATAAAGGTGATCTGGACGGCCACAATTGGGTCTAGGTTTCTGTGATAACAGTAATGCGGGGGGGGGGGGGAGTAGTGTGGGTGATGCCTACGTGCAGCGTCCCTCACTTAGGCAGCGTGTAACGGTCATGGTTCGTAGGTTGGGGTCTACCAGCACAGGTTTTCACAACATTGATGGGGAAGAATGGCCTTTTTTTTACATTTTCATTTGAGTTGTCTTTTGGGTACAACAAAGTATATTTATTGTCCTTTAAACCATAAACTGTGACACTGCAAAATACATTGTAGCAAACAAAGTACAGACCATTCAAATAACCATATAGCTTTTGCGATCTGAATGGAAAACCATGTTTTTTTGGGGTGATAAGTCTGTAGACTGGCCTAAAGATTGGTTAGAAGTAGTTGGTGTTTTGGGTATGTTTACTTCCAATAGCACCTTCTCTAAAGTCTGAGCACAGACGATCATTCTTCAGTGCGATGCATTTTACTTGAGAGTAATTTTGTTTAAATGATGTTTTTTCCATCGTAACGCATGCTTTTTGAAGGTTAAGTGAAGCTGGCGGTGTTTCTGGGGACCAAGGCCGACGAGTCCAAGGGAGGGGTGCGTAGGTATTGTTTTTGAAGAGGTGTGTTCTCTGAGTGCCATATGATGCTGTGTGCTTCCGCGGTCGGAAGGTGAGGGGGTGAAAGGGGTGTTCTTAGCTGAAGATGGCCTTTGCCATAGTAACGGAAGTGCTCTGCCGAGGCATAACTGTTATTCATCGCCGCAAATGTCTGCGCTTCTTTTCCCGACAAAAAAGGACCAATTATTCCGCGTTTTATAGAAGAAGAAAAAAACTGTTCCCAACTTCCATCACGACCAGTCTACAAAAACAACCCAGACGCGAAAAGGAATGAAAGCCCCGTTACCGAGGAGATCTGGAAACGCAGGGCCTGAACACACTTACATTTTTTTGTTGTTGTAATTTTCGAGTCCCCAAATGGCAGTTTCTCAAGTGCTTTCCACTGTCTGCCCAGACGGCGCGCAAAATTCTAATTTGATAAAAATAGATCGCGACAAAAGCCTGGCCGCGTCGCGAGGCAAAGCCGCTTTGTGGTTGAATGGGGGAAACTTGAAAAGAATAAAAGGGGAGAAAGGACGTATGTGTTCCCAGCGCACCGAAAACTCTAATTACATTCATATTAAATAAAGGATCATGTCTGAGACGCTACCGTAGCTTAATGTTCCACCTGAATGGTGTGCAGTGAGCGTGCGCCCTGGATCACGGTTTGCGCATCTTAAAACATGGACGTAGGGCGTCAAAATGATTCCTACTGTACGTATCTACCTAGAGCGCTGACGTTCAACTCGTTCAGTAAACACTGAAAGTGCATTTGTTTTCGACATCATACCATGATGACTGTGATGCAGAGAGGAGACCGCTTTAATAGCCAGGTGGATTTAGGCGCAGTCCCAGCCTAGCCATCGTCTTATAGTTGTTTTTCCATCTTCCAATAGAACATTGAGAAGTGGACGAAAACATGACTGATTTTCCGGAAAGTGAATTAGTACCGTTTATCCACTCCATTGAGACTTTTCTGTCAGAAATATCCATTGTTTGAAAGTTAATGATGTATTTGTTTCTATGAATCGAGTTGTGTTTTCTGACTATTTTTTGTCATGAATTGATTTCGATGTGCCGAATGTTTAAAGCATTTTTGTTCATTTTGTGTTTTTTAGAGCAATGGCCTTTTTTCCTTGTGTTTTTTTTTTGTTTGCATTATTCTTGAAGCAGTTTTTTAAACTTTGGCTGCCAGCACTTATTCTTTTACAAATGAAGCACTGCTCATAGGAACCAGGAGGGTTCCGTGGGGACAGGGGACAGACTTGACTTTTTTCAGCGCATTTACCACACCCCCTGTCACTCAGATTCTCAGTAGTCTGACTGTGTATTAGGAAGTCAATATGGGTGGTGCTGAACCATGTGCTGGGGGTCATATCGCTTTCCGTGGCGCTTCCTGGGCAGAACACCCTGTTCACACCCATTGAAGTCTAGGAAACAAACATTGGGGTGGAACACCCCTTGCCTGTTTTTGGCATTGTGTGGTCCTTTGGCTTTCAGCCAATTGGTGGTTTGTGCTTTAACCAATCAGATTAGCTGAAATGACCTGCCACCGTCCCAGGCCTTGGACACAGGAAAATTAAAATGGGATGATGTTGGAAGGTGGTTCTGACACTACGGGCCGCCCGGATTTTTCGCTTTTTGAGCACCTAATTGTTGAGCTTTTACTGTGGGGGAGCCTCATAAGTTGGGACTCACCCACAGTGAACTCAGGATGTAAGAGACTGCATGGGGATTTTACTGGTGTTCCCCTGGCTTGGCCAGTCCACTGTTCAGCAGCTGGAGTAAGGGACACCCGGCTGGTTACATGCAGACACATGTGTACATTGGGTGGTGACATGGAATAGGCTTTATACACTGGAAAGAAACATTCTAGGGAAAGTCAGTGTGTCTTACTGTTTTTTCACTTCATTACTCCCCTATGGGAATGTGGGGCCCATGGCTAGATTAACTTCCATTAGGCCAACAGATTCCAGACACACACTTAAGTCCAATGTAGCTAATGTGAAAATAAGTATTCTGCAGAGTCCAAAGTCATATTTGTACTGCTTTTGGGTCATCCAGAGCTGTCATATTTCTCTAAGCCATCCATGACCAGACCCAGGCTGAGGGCTGACCTCAGCTGGATGGATTGATAACCTTTCTTCCACAAGCGAGGGCCACCTCTCCATGAAGAGATGATGGGTAGGGCTACAGGCTCATCCATCACTAGGTGCCAGGCACCAGGCTGCACCAAGGAGGGAAGGCAGCGTGGGGGGATGGGGCTTCAGACATGTGGCCAGAGACCCTGGACAACGCCATTTTGAACAAACCCAGAGGCTGGACAAGGAGGGAGGGAGCAGGGGCAGGGACGTGATGTGTCGGGTTCATATTGCTTTCCGTGGCGCTTCCTGGGCAGAACACCCTGTTCACACCCATTGAAGTCTTGGAAAAAAACATTGGGGTGGAACGCCCCTCGCCTGTTTTTGGCATTGTGTGGTCGTTTGGTTAAAGCACAAACCACCAATTGGCTGAAAGCCAATCAGATTAGCTGAAATGACCTGCCACCATCCCAGGCCTTGGACACAGGAAAATTAAATTGGGATGAATTTTGGGATGAGAGGCGAAGCATACCCTGGCTAGAGACCAGAAATTACAAGAAGGAAAAAATCCAAACAAATTGCACTAGGGTGGTAGATTCAAAAGGCTAATTCCTTTATTCCCTCAAGGACCTACAAACCCATCTCTTCACGCACACTTCATGCTTGTAGAAGCTGCAGAGGATGGTGGACAGCTTCTGATGAGACTCCCGCCCCCTCATCAAATGCCTCTTCTCTTACATAAACTACTTTCTCTTCTTACCCTGCCAGTAACCCATGCCCCTTTTATTGAAGACCTTACTAACGTCAAGGGCGTCCATCCATTAGTTTACAGTACTCCATAGCATTGTAGCTGTGTTCACTCTAAAAAAATAACCCTGAATACAAGTGCACTCTGTTGCATAGACAAAAAGCAATAATAGGCACGGGCGATTGTCTGCTAGTTGTCTGGTCCTACGCAGGAGATGTGAATTGGTGAGTACTTGTTGACATGAGATGTAAATTGGTGGTCACTTGTACTAGAACTCTTGGATTGGTCATCACTTGCACACATTTCCCTAGCTGATGCTGCTGAGAGTATCATTGCTTCCGATGGATGGTTCTAACCGCAAATTCCTTACATTTAGAATAAAAGATGTCACAGTGGATCCGGACACCTTTACATAGCAGTTCCTTCACAGTGGAAGGTGGCGCTTTGCTGATCCGCGTTGCCTATGATCTGTCCGGAAGTGACAGAGACCTTTATAAGCACCACCCCTGCACGCTGCCGTCAGTCAGCACCTTTCTATCCACCCCTTCAAACATGGATCCTGAGCTCCGTTCCCCTTTTTACCTTGTCGGTTTGACAAGATATTTTCTCAAAAATTCCTCAAACACTATACACAGGAACTATGTCCCAGCTACTAACTACAGGGTTTAAACCATTCCAGGACTGTCACTAGCAAATGTCTTAGACAGACTAGTGCAAAGATTGCCTTTGGTGTTTGGGCTCTCGACTTGATTCCAATTTATGTGAGGAATTAGGCTGCTTGAATCTGAAGGCGATTCGGGAACGTGAAGTAAAGCTGTACGTCGCCTTATAGCGAAAGAAACCTCAAGTCTGGGGCCTGCTTGAAGGTGAGAGCACGGACCCACTCCCATGTTTGTTCCCATGACCGGTCCTTGTTGAAGTGTTCGGGTAAGTCTAAATCAAAGTGCTAGGGGACACACAAGAAAGCCAAGTGGAACTGCTCTCCACCCAGTCGATTTCTGTCTCCAGAGAAGTTGCAAGGGCATCAGCGTGTCACTCTGTCTTGCTCCCAAACCACAGAGTAGCTAATTCCACAATTTCTTCTAATGTGCCTGGATTTCCCTGAGCCATCAGCAACGTAACAACAAATTGAGGCCTTTAGGGAGGACCATGTTGCTTATCTTTGGCACTCTTCCAGTTCCCTCTGGTGCACCTTTGGGCCCCTACCACTGACGGATCCTTCCTCAGTGCTTCTGTGCCTCTACAATCCACTTTGGGTTCCAAACTGGCTTTGGTACAGACTTCGGGCAGAGGCCAAAATCTGTGCTCTTTCCTTCTACGCCAGCCCATGTGCCGGATGAGGACCCTCTACCGATACTGGTGTTGGACTCCGAGCCATACTCACCTCGTAAGAGGCCACATCCTGAATCCACTTTGATGAACTCAGTCCCCCCATTCAGTCAGATTCAAATAGAAAGATGCCTCTGCTATGGAGCCACCCTTGAGTGCTTCACACACTTTTTGGTTTTGGTTCTGGTCAGAATCAGATAGGCTTCGGAAATGACAGTGGAGATGATTGGGATGTCTTGTTATCTTCTTATGATGACTACAAGCTCTACATGGACTTCCAGTGGGCCAGATTCTTCCCCGATGCTGGGTTGATGACCTCCCTCCAGACCACCAACAGAGGAAAATGCCTCCTTTGCTGTGGTGATTAGCCATTGCTGCAACCAGTGCTTTGGCACGCAGAGTACCTGTTCTACTACTTTGTTAGGCCATCAAGTGGGCATCTGTACACGTGTTCACAACACACTACTGCCTTGACGGCTAGGTCCGACCGGAAGGACATTTCTGACTTAATATGCTGAACAGTGTCAGAGGAGCAACAAGGGCCCAGAGTTTAGAACTTAGGATCTATATTAGTAAAAGGAAGAGAATCAGATATGTGTATGGCAAAGCACTTTGCAGAAGTATGGGAGGGCATTGGTGCATGCAATGGGGAGGTTACCGAAAGATTCCACCTCTTGTCGTGGGTGTGGGGGTAGAAAATGAAAAATACATGTTTCTATCTATCTGTGTATGTGTGTATATATATATCTTTAAGTTGGCCGGGTCCTCAGCACCAGCAGTTCCTTAAAAGCAGGTGCCGAAACTGGTCCCTATCGGGGACACAACTCTGCAATAGTAGCACCTGTCACTGCTTTTGATGTAACTTCAAAGTGACTTGTTTTTCAGTTTTCTAGAACACAAACATGAGTACCAGTAACATTACACAAGGACGTATTCATTTTTTGAATCACAGGATGTTGAGCGGGTGTGAGGCTCCAACCTGCTTTCTTCGACTCGAAAGTCTGCTGCTCTAGCCTTACACCACAATCTCGCCCATAACAGCTGAACCCTTTTCTATATTATATACAACGAAGCCATTTGTACGTGTAATGTCACTTGAATCCTATATCTGGATGAATAACCAGAAGCGGCCAAATACCAGTCGGGCGGCACACTATGCGCAACACAGATTTTTAGCGTATGTGTTTTAAGCCACACCCTTAATTACATTGACCACGCCCCTATGGGAGACCCCCCCCCCCCCCCCCAGTTTTTTCATCCCATTCAAAGCCCTGTGTGTGTATATATAAATATATATATATATATATGTGTGTGTGTATATTAGTGAAAGTAAATGCGTACAGGTAGGTGAGCAGGGAGTTGAAGACCGCTTAAAGGTGGATGGGTCTGGAGTAGGGACGAGAGGCAGGAGGGTAAGCGCTTACTAAAGCTCCGACTTCCAACACAGGCTCCCTTCTTCCCTGTGAAATATGTTTTCCAGCTTTAGAGTGAACATTCTATGACTACATTTCTACACATCTCTCCCTAGTGCAAAATGTTTAAGTGACATGGCATAGAATTGTCTTTTATCATGAGTATTGTTGCCCCTCGCTTTGAAAGTTAGAGTGTATTTTAAATGCATAATATTACTGCCAGAATTGTTATCACGTCTCCTATTAACCTCTGTGTACCATAAGAATATTGAGGCGATAGTTACTTAGACATCCAAGGAACTGAAATTCTCCGAAAAATGCTAGGAAATTGAGTCCAACTGCTGTGTGTGATTCTGCCCTTCCTGCTCAGACCGCTGGCATGAAGCGGTTCCCAGCACCTGGAAGGGGGAAGTGGCTTTAGAAGAGAAGGCTTGACAGCCATCCAAGCAATGTCCTTGTTTTGATTATGTGCGCTTAGTTGAGCTAGCTCCAAGTAGAGTGGAGGTCACATTTATATGAGCTGGCCAACTGGAGCCTGCGTGGGCCGCAGAGGCTCAGGATAAAGTGCATGGAGCCGGAAGCTTATGCCAATGCTTCACAGAAATAAGTGCCCTCGTCCCCTCCTGCCCTAGCGTGAGGCTTTCTTGGTGCCCAGTGGGTTCCCAGTATTAATCAACGAAGGAATTTTGCAGATAAGAAGTAGAGAACTGTCCAGAGAAGAGCTAGATTGGCCGAGCTGTCCTTTAGATAAAAGTTGGCAGGTACTTCATAAATGGGAACTTGTAAACACAGTGGGCAGGAGAATCAATGAATTAACAAGCATTGGCAAAGCCAATAGATCTTGCCTTTACAAGGCTATTGGCTTTGGCAATGTGGTTTTGCCATGCTGTACATTTGTGTGGCTGCTGTTCAGCACGCCTAAAAGTTAGTGGCGTGGAGTGTCCTCGAGTGGAGTGGGGGGGTAGTAGAGTGTTGTAGACTGGATTTGCTGGAATAGAGTGCAGTAGAGTGGAGTAGGGGAAGTATAGTGTCATAGAGTTCAGTGGCAGAAGTGTCGAAGAGTGGAGGGAAATAGTGTGGAGTGGGTTGGAGTGGATTGAGACAGTGGGTTCGATTGGACTGGAGTAGATTGGGGTGGATTGGCTTGGGGTAGAGTGGGTGGATTGGAGTGGGGTGGATTGAAATGGGGTGAATTAGATTGGCTTGTGGTGGGGTGGATTGGATCAGAGTAGGGTGGTTTGGGGTGGGGTGAATCGGAGTGGAGTGGAGGGGTGGATTGGAGTGTGGGAGGATTGGATTGGAGTGGGATTGATTGGTGGATTGGAGTGTGGTGGGCCGGATGGATTGGATTGAGAGGAGTGGACTGAACTGGGGTGGGGTGGATGGACTGCGTTGGAGTGGGGTGAAATTAAAGGGGGTGGGATAGATTGGGTAGGGTGGACTGGGGGTGTTGGGAGGACTGGAGTGAGGTAGATTGCATTTGGGTGGTTTGGGTTGGGGTGGATTGGAATGGATTGCAGTAGATTGAAGTGGGGCGTATTGTTTTGTATTGAAGTGGGGCGTATTGTTTTGTATTGGAGTGGGGCGTATTGTTTTGTATTGGAGTGGGGCGTATTGTTTTGTATTGGAGTGGGGCGTATTGTTTTGTATTGGAGTGGGGCGTATTGTTTTGTATTGGAGTGGGGCGTATTGTTTTGTATTGGAGTGGGGCGTATTGTTTTGCATTGGAGTGGGGCGGACTGTTTTGCATACTGTTTTGCATTGGAGTGGGGCGGACTGTTTTGGATTGGAGTGGGGCGTTTTGGTCTGGAGTGGGGCAGATAGGTTTGGTCTGGAGTGGGGCAGATTGGTTTGGAGTGGGGCAGATAGGTTTGGTTTGGAGTGGCGCAGATAGGTTTGGTTTGGAGTGGGGCAGATAGGTTTGGTCTGGAGTGGGGCAGATAGGTTTGGTCTGGAGTGGGGCAGATAGGTTTGGTCTGGAGTGGGGCAGATAGGTTTGGTCTGGAGTGGGGCAGATAGGTTTGGTCTGGAGTGGGGCAGATAGGTTTGGTCTGGAGTGGGGCGGATAGGTTTGGTCTGGAGTGGGTCGGATAGTTTTGGATTGGATTGTTTTGAGTTGGAGTGGGGCGGATTGTTGTTGAATGGAGCTGGGCGGATTGTTGTGGAATGGAGTGGGGCAAGTTGTTGTGGACTGGAGCGGGGCAAGTTGTTTTGGACTGGAGCGGGGCAGATAGTTTTGGCCTGGAGCGGGGCAGATAGTTTTGGCCTGGAGCGGGGCAGATAGTTTTGGCCTGGAGCGGGGCAGATAGTTTTGGCCTGGAGCGGGGCAGATAGTTTTGGCCTGGAGCGGGGCAGATAGTTTGGGCCTGGAGCGGGGCAGATGGTTTTGGCCTGGAGCGGGGCAGATAGTTTTGGCCTGGAGCGGGGCAGATAGTTGGAATGGAGCGGGGCAGATAGTTTTGGAATGGAGCGGGGCAGATAGTTTTGGAATGGAGCGGGCAGATAGTTTTGGAATGGAGCGGGGCAGATAGTTTTGGAATGGAGCGGGGCAGATAGTTTTGGAATGGAGCGGGGCAGATTTTTTTGGAATGGAGTGGGGCAGATAGGTCCAATTCTGTTGGATTGGTGTGGGTCAAATTCTTTTGAATTGGAGTGGATTAGGATGAGTTATATGGATTGGAGTGAGGTGGATTGGATTATACTGGGGTGGATAGGATTTAGTGAGGTGGATTGGTGTGGGGGGATTGGGGCAGATTGGAGTGGGGAAGATTAGGGTTACTGCAGGATTATGTGTTGAAGCACCGTTTCAGAAATTACACATCAAAAAGAAACCATGTCGCTTTGCAATAACATAATCCTCATCTTTTGAGAACAGCTCCCACAATCAAAAACCAAAGAAAACATGAGTGCAAAGTAAGAAAATAAGACTTGGCAAAATAAAAAGTTAACTATAGAAAATAAATCTTTGCAATTTTGTTCGTCCTGCTGGGCACATTTTTGCCAGTCAAACACCTTCTGTTTGCAGGGAACTAAAAGTTAAAAGAACAAAATAATACCTCAATCACTTCGGGAGCAGCGAGCGGGCACTGATTAAGTTGAATCAATCAGTGCTTGGTCCCTGCTCCACAGAGAGGAAGGGAAATGATGTTCGGCATGCCTTGATGAATTACGAGGCTGAAAAGAAAAGTGCCACGCAAGCCAGCCAACCAATGGTAAGCAATGGGCGGGCTCCAAGCCCTTTTTCTGACTACAAGAGTTTCTCGCAAACGAGACGCATGCACTCACAGGCTCGACCCTAAACACGATGCGGACATTGGGTACAAGCAAGACTGGTTTAAGTGAAGATTAAAGGTTTTTGTCCCAGTAGCCAACTACACTCTGCCAAAAACATGGATAACCACAAAAAACAGACGCACTCCTCCACTCTTATCGAGAACATGTCTGTATCTGTTTATCACCACAGTTTCCCACTGCTAAGCACTGCATGGCTTTGTCCGGCCCTCTCTCTCTCTCTGAACCACAGAATGGATAGCAGAGCAAATGTACTGCAAGTCTGTGCAATTGGAGTGTTGTACCTTTTCTTCCAAGTATTTTTGCGGATCGCAGCTAATACCACCTGCTTGATTACCTCTCTACCTTCTGGCACTTATTCATGTTTCCTTTTACCACATGCTCACATTCCCTACCAGGACAAACCATGCGCTCTCATACAACAGAATACATTGAGACAGAACTCCAATCATACATCCAGCACAGCCCAAATGTGCTCTCGTCATCCACCAGCACTCGCTACCACCATTTACCTTGCACACAAATACTTGTGCCTGGCTGTAGGCACCTTTGTTGGCGAGATTAAGGCTGAATGGGTAAAGGGCTTGAAGAGTGCATGGCTGCTCCATGGAGGAGGCTTCTGTTATACATTTTCTGGACTTTGTATGAGTGGTTGATAACTGGACCTCCCAGAGAAATGATTTGTAGTTGATGCTCCAGTGCAAAGACATTTATATAGTGTTCGAAGACTGCGATTAGGATGAAAGTGCTCCAAGCATACCGTGCAGCTGAAGAGTCAACTCGATATCCCACAGTTTATCATGAAATGTAGATATTGGGATTAGAACTCTGGAACTACAGTCCACTCTTGGCAGTTCTACCACAATAACAAACCACCCTCAACTAATGCTCGTCCATATGTTGGTTTCTGTGTCCTCTGCAAGTCAGAGGTGACTCTTGGACTAGGGTGGCGTGCAGACACCCTAGTGGTTCCTTGATTGTTCACTACTTTGTTTGGCCTCTGTAAAGATTTGTAAAATATGAATGTACAGCCCTTGTGCTAGCAACTGGGCTTTCCCGTACTTCTTAAAATCCCACTCATGAATTAGATGCCTGTAAATTCCCAATATGAAAGTTAATTTGTAGACAGTGACCATTTTTGTGAAAGACTTGCCTTCCCAGTATTATTTTATTAATCGCAGGCTTTACCACACAACCTCTCCTCTTCTCTGGGCAATGTGTGTAGAAACCAGATTGAATACCCCACAAATTCTCAAGAAACAACCAGTGATATGGTTGTATCACAGCTGCCATCATTAAGCTTTCTTTGTATGTCTTGTATCCGACAGGAGAAAGAAAGGAATGCCCGGCGGAAGAAGAAAAAGGCATCTGAAGCACCAAGCGAAGAAGTCTCTTTTCCTCCTGCCAACGAAGATGAGGAGATGGAGGCATCAGGGATGAGCGGCAATGAGGAGGAAATGCCAGAGGAAGCTGAAGGTAAGATGCTTCGATGCTGAATGTGTCCGATGTTAATTCATCCACGCTGCACACTGCTAAATGCAGACTCGTCCTCTGTAGATGTGCAATAAACTGTTCTAGGAATGTTGTGGGCTGAGCAGACAGACATGGTGATGATGAGGTGTGCTCAAGGCCAGACTGGCCATTGCAGCAATCTAGCGTATCCAGATGACCTGCAAGGTAGTGGGATGTCCTTAGGGCTGGATGGGCTGCCGTAACCCTTTCCTGAAAGTGCGTGGTTGCTATATCCTTTATGGGTTTCCGGAGTAGCGTGCTACTCGCCAAAAAAGTGCTTCAACACCCCATCAGGGGTAACGAGCGCTATGTAAATACAAACCTTTTTTCCCTCTGCTATCCTTCTGAATCCAAATAACTGACTAACCTATCCACCATTCAAATTACTTTCATATTTCACTATACTAATTCAACACTAATCCTTTATGGGTTCCGGAGTAGCGTGTTACTCACCAAAAAAGTGCTTTGACGCCTCGTCGGGGGTAGTAAGCGCTATATAAATGCAATTACAATACAATATTTGAAAAACAGTGTTCGCACGTGCCCTATTTTTGGACCCAGGTTTATGACATTTTGTTTCTGTGGAGAATCTCCTTTGCCAAAGTAATTTAAGATAATCTGGTTTGTATGCAACAATGTGGGACTGATGTGCCGAATATAGGCATCATGGAGGCGAACGAAAATGCTGCTAGCCCGTCTCCTTTCTGTTGGAAAATGATTGATACATTGAATTGTCCATCATCAGTGTGATTGGCCACCTTGCTCTTTTGAGAGCAGAAAACGTAGAATGTTTACACCGTTGCCTGTATGCCAGGTTCATTTACAATAGTACATCGTTGTGGAAATTGAAATGCGTTGTATTCAGTACATCGGTTGTACATACATCAATGCCAGTCGCTCTGCCACCCTTTAAAATCACCAACTGTAGCCCTGTTTCACTGCCGTCCATGTAAGTAACTGCAGTTGGAGTAAAGGAGTTGTTGTTTGTAAAGTCTTGCGACCCACCCTAAATGGTCTCCTAGTGCTTTAGGGTTTGGGTACATGGAAGAGAAAGAGGGAAATACAGTTTTGCAGCGTGAATTTTTCTGGATTCACTATGCTGTGCATTATTCCGCCATCTAGTGGTTGGGTCCGGAATTGTAGTATTTCTTCTCTTTTTTTTTTTTTTTTCTTGGCCCAGGTGGGCGTTGACATACCACCATTTGGTGTCCTTCGTGACGTCGACACGCTTCCTCCGGAAGCTCCCACCTTTGGTCGCCATCTTCAGATTCTTTTTTCCGCCATTGGGTCTGGATCAACAGGAAGGAGCTCCAAGAACTTTGGAGAGAAGAATCGGCGAAAGATTGGATTATATCACCGGGGAAGACACCGGAGACCAAGTAAAGAAGAAACTCAATTACTGTGCAGAGAACTTCGAAGAATTCGACGTTTTTCGAAGGAGAATGCGCATACAGAGGGCTCCCTGGGTGCGGTGATGGACAAGACTCCGTTCAAATTCTGCGCAAACTGCCACCACAAGTACGCGCAAAAGGACCAACACCCGGTTTGCAATCTCTGCTTGCCGCTCGACCATCGAAGCGAGGACTAGAACGCCTGTGCAGCGTTCACCCTGAAGACTCTCAGAGTAAGGGAGAGACAGAGAAGAGCAAACTACAACATGCAGGTGCAGGGGGCGCCCCCATCGCTACGAGATTTGGGACTCTCCAGCGGAGAGGAAGACAACGTAGCAGAAGGACCAGAAGACGTCGTGGTTGTCAAGGTCGAAAAGAAAACATCGAAGGAGGTAAGAGTTGTCGAACCCTAAACTCTCCACTGATACTCGCAAAGGCGAGCCAAAGTCCTCGAAAGGAGCAGGGCCGTCGAAGCACTCGACGTTGACTATTGCATCCAGGGACAAACAGACCGTCGGATCCTCTGAGAAGGACCCCCAGACGGCGAAATCCCAAGACAAGGGAAAGGCCCTGAAGAGCAGCCACGAAAAAGAGGCCTTGACGTTGAAAGATGAAGGCCCGAGACAGTTTTCGACTTCAACGTTGACAACCGCGATGGGGAAGGTCGAGGCCCTCGAAGCCGAAATGGCTAACATCTTGCAACGCAACAAAGACTTCGACGAAAAGCTAAAATTCGTCGAAGGCTACACCCGAAACAGACAAGGGCGTTGAGGAATTTGAAGCGCCAAACACACCTGAACCTGGAGAGGAACAGGAAGAGGACCTGTACTACGGGACAGGCGAAGGGGAAGAAGATGAGACTTACCAAGAGTCGACTTCTTCGGAGGCTCACGACTTGCAGTGGGAAGATCTCAACGCCGAATCACCAGAAGAGGGCGTAGATTCATATCAGTCGAGGCCTTCGTCGCCGGACGACATAGGGATCTACAATCAAGTCATCAAAAGGGCGGCTGAGACGTATGGAGTGCAGTTAGAGGAAGAGAAACCCCAGTCTTGCTTCCTCTTGGAGACCTTGCTGCCTTCACGGACTAAAAGCCAGTTCCTGCCCATGCTCCCAAGTGTGCTGGACCAGGGGAAGGAGGCATTCAAAGAGCCTGCCATGTGTAGAGCTGTGACTCCACGAGCAGAGAAAAAATATAAACATTCTTCGAAGGACCCCATGTACATTAAATGGTCAGTACCAGCCGACCCCATCATCACATCCACAGCTCGGAAAAGAGCAAATATACCCACAAACTCTGGCCCTCCACCAGACAAAGAAAGCAAGAGGATGGACATGATAGGTAGGAAGATGGAAAGGAGTGCAGCCATACAATGGCGCATTGCCAACTCCAATGCGCTCATCAACAGACACGCATACCAGCACTGGGAAGAAGTGGGAGAACTCCTCAAGCACGTACCAGAACAATACCAGAGAAGAGCAAGTCATCTGGTAGAAGACGGGAAGAACATGGCTAATATATGTTTAAAGTCAGCCCTGGACGCAGCAGAGACATCGAGCAGGCAGATGATGCTGGGGATCACTAAAAGGAGACATTCCTGGTTAAGAATTTCAGGGTTCAAAAATGAGGTCCAAAACAACATCCTCAACACACCCTTCAACGGGGAACAACTGTTTGGAGCACCAGTTGATGAAAAGTTGAACCAGCTGAAGAAAGATAACGCAACAGCTAGATCTATGGGGGCGCTGCAGTTTCGAGGTATGAGAAGAGGAACACCTTCCAGGAGACCAACAGGCAGAGGACATCATCAGCCTGGGGCAACACACCAAACCACCCAGCAAAGTTATCAAGGGGGTAACCAGGGACAGCAGCAGGGACAGCAGCAGCAAAACTGGCAGTACCAGCCCAGAGGACAATCCTTTCGAGGGCGCGGCCGAGGAAGAGGTAATGGCCAGAGGGAAAGTCAGCCTCCCACAGGAAAGTGACTCACCAGCAGAAACAACGCACTCCTGGATGAGACCTCGGGAAGTGCAGAAAGAGACAAGACAAAAACCAGCAAAAAAACAAAAACTTCAACAGCTCCTCCACACACATCACCGGTAGGAGGCAGATTAAGACACTTCCTCCAGGAGTGGAGGAAAATAACATCAGACAAATGGATATTAAACCTCATACAATATGGGTACTGTATAGGCCTGGAAAGGCCACCGCAAAACAGAAGGCCAAATCTTAGAGTGCGCACAACAAAAGAGCTGACACACTTGAGGGAGGAAGCAAGAGAACTGCTAAAGAAAAGAGCCATAGAAATGGTGCCACAAAAACAAAGGAACTCAACCTACTTCCTCATACCAAAGGTAGACGGAACATTACGTCCCAATTCTAGACCTCAGATTCCTGAACAGGTTCATAAAGACTCAAAAGTTCAAGATGACCTCCCTCCAAGAAGTCATTCCTCAACTACAAAGAGGAGACTACATGGCAACTATAGACTTAAAGGACGCCTACTTGCACATCCCCATCAACAGCAAAAACAAACACCTCCTCAGGTTTACAATAGGCACAAAACACTACCAGTTCACAGTGCTAGCTTTCGGACTAAAATCAGCACCGAGAGTCTTCACAAAATGTCTGGCGGCAGTAGCAGCACACTTAAGGAGGAAGGGGATACATGTATACCCATACCTCGACGACTGGCTGGTAAAAGCAAGCTCATACCACAGGTGCAGGAAGCACATAGAGATAGTGATACAGACGCTGGCCCAACTGGGGTTTTCGATCCATTGGGAGAAGACGTCAATAGAACCAGAACTACTGAAGAGGTTCTTAGGAGCAGAAATCAACACCATACAATGCACGGTGATTCCATGTGCAAAGAGGACTCAGGCTATATGCAAGGAGACGCGTCTTTACCGCAAGGGGCAAGCTCTGACAGTGAGGACTGTGAGCAAACTGATGGGGATGATGGCATCATGCATACATTTGGTACCAAATATTCGCCTACACATGAGGCCATTCCAAGAATGGATCCAGCAGCAATGGTCACAAGCGAAAGGGAGTTGGGAGGATCTAGTGGTTCTCACATAAACCGTACAGCAAGAAATAGCGTGGTGGAACCAGAAGAATTTAGCACAGGGGAGATCATTCACACAACCAACTCCAACTGTAACCATTACAACAGACACCTCCCAGAAGGGGTGGGGAGCGCACACAAACAACCTCAAAGTAAGGGGGTTGTGGGGACATCAGGATGCAATAAAGCGCATCAATTACCTAGAACTCAAAACAGTGTTCCTAGCCTTAAAGGCCTTTCAGAAACTGCTGTACGGGAACAGAGTACTGATACAAACAGACAACACAACTACCATGTTCTAGATCAACAAGCAGGGAGGGACACAACCAGTGACACTCTCACAGCTAGCGCAGGAAATATGGAGATGGGCAATCCCCAGAAAAATAGACCTGTTAGCAATATATCTACCAGGGAAGGACAATGCAGAGGCAGACTGGCTCAGCAGACAGACGTCAGCATCCCACGAATGGCAGATCAACCTACAGGAAATCCAGAAGGTATTCCACAAATGGGGGACTCCACAAATAGACCTCTTTGCAACACACCAAAATGCAATATGCAAAAACTTCGCATCCAGAGTACCGTGCAAACAGTCCCTGGGGAATGCGCTATGGATAAGCTGGTCAGGGACATTTGCATACGCTTTTCCACCAATACCACTACTACACAGAGTGCTGAACAAGTGCAGGTTCAGCAGCATGATGCTCATCCTGATATCACCCCAATGGGCCAGGCAAAAATGGTTCTCACAAATCATGGAGATGTCACAAACGCACGCACACAGGTTCCCCGCCAGGAAGGACCTGCTAACAATGCAAAACGGAAGAGTACTACACCCAGAACCTGCATGGCTCCTGAGGACCTAGAGTTTGCACACCTCAAATTACCAGCAAGTACGATGGCGGTACTCAGGGAGGCAAGAAGGCCGACCACTAGAAAGTGCTACGTAGCTAAGTGGAAAAGATTCACCGAATGGTGCATTAGAGAAAATCTGCAAACAAAGATTACTAAAGAATCAACAGTACTAAGATACTTGACGCATCTACTGCAAAATAAACTAGGCTACACGTCCCTAAGGGTCCACCTAGCGGCATTTGTGGGTTACACAAGAGGAGAAACAGTGAAAAGTTTTCTTCACATCACAGGTGGTAAAGAGATTCCTAGAAGGTGCAAAAAAGTTCGCTCCTCCGGGCAGAATGCCAGCACCAGTATGGAACCTCAATGTAGTGCTCACACTACTGATGAAAGCACCATTTGAGCCTATTCACAAAGCTACACTGCATATGCTCACACTAAAGACAGCCTTCCTTGTGGCTATCACATCACAACGAAAAGTAAGTGAATTGCAAGCGTTAACGCTCCAAGAACCCTACCTACAAATACACAGTGATAGGATTGTCATGAGAACGGACCCGCATTTCATGCCAAAGGTGGTATAAGTTCCACATCAACCAGACAATTCAAATAGCACAAAAAGAGCCTTACACACACTGGACGCCAGGAGGGCAGTGATGCACTATATAGAAAGGACAAAAGAGTGCAGGAAAACAAAGCAATTTTTTGTATCCTTCGCCAGCAGTTTTTTGGGACGACCTGTTACTAAAAATACCATTGCACGATGGATTGCACAAACCATTCTGCTCTGCCACAAACAGGCAGCCCAGCCATTACAATGAGCAGTTCACGCTCACTCAACAAAGAAGAAAGGAGCAACAATTGCGTTTCTAGCAAACACACCTATCCAAGACATTTGCCAAGCGACAGTGCATACGTTCACTAAGCACTACTGTGTGGATATCCAAATGAACAAAGAAGCGCAAGTGGGACAGAAGGTCTTGCAACACATTTTCAGTAACCAATGCTCATCTTCCACCCAACCACCACTGTGAGGAGAAACCGCTACAAAGTCGATGCACAGCATAGTGAATCCAGAAAGATTCATGCTGCAAAACGTATAGTTTATTACCTGTCGGTGTAGTTTTGCAGCTTGAAGACTTTCTGGATTCACTAGAGAACCCACCCTCCTCCGCCAGAAAGATGAGACAGGAGGATAAAGGGAGGTAGAAGGTGAAAATGCTTTACAAGGATTAAATAAGAAAACCAAGAAAGAAAAAAGAATCCGAAGATGGCGACCAAAGGTGGGAGCTTCCTGAGGAAGCGCGTCAACATCAAGGACACCAAATGGTGGTATGTCGACGCCCACCTGAGCCACAAAAAAAAACCAGAAGAAATACTACAATTCAGGACCCAACCACTAGATGGTGGAATAATGCACAGCATAGTGAATCCAGAAAGGCTTCAAGCTGCAAAACTAAACTGACAGGTAAGAAACTATACGTTCTAGTACATGTGATTGACTGGTCCCCCGCCTCCAGTTCTATCACCGAGAAGCAATGGGCAGTGCTGGGAGATAGAGGTGCTCTTATGCATCTGCCCGGGCAGGGTATAGGATAAACCTTAAGATTGTTCTCCTGAAGAAGGTGTGCTTATCCAAATGTCGAGGAAGATGTGTGTCTTTGAGGATCTTTTTATGTCTGGTTTTAGCCACTTCTGTTTTTAATGAAAAATATATGTACTGCGCGTACTGACAGGGGCTTTCAGTCAGCCCTCTACACCCATTGGTCTGCTGTGGTGTCATTCTCATTTTGCTTCCGCCCACCACACATACGGAATGGGGCACAATGTTAGCCAACTTCAGGCATGATCTAACCCGACTGTGAATGATGGATTCCTGCCCTTGCCCAGTGTGCTCATCCGCATAAGTTCCAGGGACTACTGGTACAGCGTGTGCTTGTACATTAAAAAATGTACCTTTTGACCTTTAGACAATACTAGTTTTCATACAATGTGTGCCTTCATACAAAAACCATTTGCAAACTAAATAAGCATTGCCAAATCCAAGAGGTCAGCAGTCCGCACAAGACATATTTCCTCTGCCGATGCTTCTTTTAATTTGAGGTACGTTTTCCTGTCTCCATCATGGAGATACGGGGTTCCACTTGGAGGAGCCGCAGACATGGGAAGATAGACCCCCATATCTCTAGAATCTAAAAGATTGGACCGATAATAGGCAGCGCTTGGTGGACATCAGGTTTCTTGTTGCCTGGTACGGAACAAACAGTTTTGCGAGGTATCGCAGTGTGCGGCCCTAGAGCATGTGGTGTACGAGACAATGTGTTCTGAATGACTTTTTTATTTTACTGTAAGGCACTGGAGTGATTTACACGCAGAAGTAATACGGTTGTTGTTTCAGACCAAACAGCAGGTGAGCCTGTAAAAGCAGGGCAGTTAAACCAAGAAGTGTTGTTACCTTGCCATTAAAAGCTAGGCTTGGCTGCATCAAGAGATTTCTTACGATCCATGGCTAATTTGCCAAAAAGTGAAAGTAGCGTTGCATTAAGAGCAGATCCTGTGTGCCGAGAAGTGTAGATTCGATCCATATGCATGCAGAATCTGGCCAGGACCATGAAATTTAAGGCACTGAAGTCCCTGTATTGTCTATAAATATAAAATTGGGGTAGTATGCAGCGGATTCCCACCAGTTAAAAGCAGAACTGGTCTTTGGAAAAGATCCTTTACTATATAAAAGCAGTGCTGGTCTGCTAAGGAACTGTCTAGAACAAGCTGAGCAGATTTTGTAGCCCACATATGTAATTACGGCTGACATGCCAGTACAATTCATGAAGAAGCAGGGCTCGTCTGCTGAGAACTGCTGGTGCTGTTTATATAGAAGCACGATTGGGGTGTTGACAGTTGTGGGTATTGTTCATATGTAAGCCGGATTGGTCTGCAGAGAAGTGCCTGTGTGGCTGTGTATGGGCGGTACTTTGCACATGTAAGAAGGGCTGGTCTGATTAAAGTTGCCGGTTCTGTTTATATATAAGCAGGACTGGTCTGACGAGAAGTATCCCTCCTGTTTATATATAAGCGGGGCTGGTCTGACGAGACAACCCGGTACTGTTCATATAGAAACTGGGTAGGTTTGCTGAGATTTACTAGTATTGTTCAATTATGTGCAGGACTGATCTGCTGAGAAATGACTGTGCTGTTCTTATATAAGCATGACTGGTCTGCTGAGAGGTTCTGGCACTGGTCATACATAAGCAGGGCGTGTCTGCCGGGAAGTACCAGTACTGTTCCTATATAAATAGGACAGGTCTTCCAAGAAATGCCTTTACTATTGATATATATCCTCAGGACTGGACTGCCAAGAGGTGCCTTTACTGTTGAAACATAAAAATGTCGGGTCTGCTGAAAACTACCCATACTGTTCATATATAAGCAGGACCGCTCTGCTGGAAGTATCCGTACTGTACAAAAAATAAGCAAGGCCAGTCTCCCGAGAAGTGTCCGTACTCTTTGTATTGAAGCAGGACGGGTCTACAGAGAAGTACCTGTACTGTTCAAACTTAAGCAGGACCGGTCTCCCGAGAATTGCTCGTACTGTTTCTGTCTAAGCAGAACTGGTCTGCCCAGAATTTTGTGCACGGTTAATATATAAACAGGACCGGTCAGCTGAGATGCGTTGGTACTGTTCATACATCAGCTGGACCGGGCATCCAAGAAGTGGCTGTACTGTACATAAATAAGCAGGACTAATCTCCATGTAAGTGCCAGTAATGTACTTAAATAAGCTGGACCAGTGTCCTGAGAAGTGTCATTATTCTTCGCATATAAGCAGGACTGGTCTCCTGAGAAGTGTCTGTCCTGTACGTAACTAAGCATGACTGACCTCCCAAGTGCCCTTACTCTTAATATATAAGTAAGACCAGTCTCCAGAGAAGTCCCTTTACTCTACTCTTCATACATAAGCAGGACCGGTCTCATGAGAAGTGCCCCTACACTTGGTATATAAGCTGGACTGGGCTCCTGAGAAGTTCCCCTACACTTGGAATATAAGCAGGACTGGGCTACTGAGAAGTGCCAGCACTGTAGATAAATAAGCAGGAATGGCCTCTCCGAGAATTGCCTGCACTCTTCGTACATATGCAGGACGGGTCTCCTGAGTGTTGGTACTGTATCCAAAAAAGCCAATATACTCTACACCACTACACTATGCATCACACAGTGCCTCACCACTGCACTCATTCTATGTCACTGTGATCTACTCTACACCACTGCATTCAACGCCACTCTACCCTGCACCACTATATTCTGTGCCACTGCACTCTACTCTAAACCACTCTATGACAGTCTACTCTGTACCACTTCACTCTATGCCAATGTATTCCGCTCTTCGACATTACAATCCACGATACTCCTCTCTGACACTCTGCTCCATTATATCCTACTCTGAGACTATTTTCTTGACTCTGCGTTGCTCCAAGCAACCACCCTCCACGCCACTCCATGCAATTTACTCCACTCTATTCTATGACACACTACTCCACTCCACAAATCTACTCTACAATACTCTTCTCCATTCCACTTTACGTCGATCTACTCCACTGTGCTTCCGTTTACGCACTCCATGTTACTTAACTCAACTCTACGCCACTCTGCTTTAAGCCTCTCCACACGCTGCCTCTCCACTCGGTACCCTTCCACTCTTCAACACTATACATGCCAATCAACGACATGACACTCTACACCTTTGCCACACCTCTCTGATACGCCATGCCACGCCACACTGGTGTACAACATGGCTATAACACATTGACAAAGCCAATACTCGTGCATAGGCGAGGCCTATTGGCTTTGCCAATGATTGTTGTATGAGAACTGTCTATTTTGTTTATAAATAAGCAGGACCGGGTTCCCGAGAAGTGCTGGTACGGCCCGTATATATGCAGAACAGTAAGTGCGGCCCCTCCCTCGTGAAGGTGCGGTCTTGGCAGCGCCCACAGCCTGTCAGTGTTTCCACCGCAGCACGTTCAGCCCCTGGCGCTCTCCCTAACTGCTACTCGGCTAAAGGTCGCCCCTTCCTGCCCGCTCTGCTTTGGCAACAAGCGGCTCTACCCGGATACACAGGTTATAAAAACAAAGTTCTTTTTTGGCACGGGTACAGCTTCGCGCTTCTTGTGGGTGACCCCGTTTTTAAAATTAGCTTTTCGCTTATGAACACACTTCGTCGTGGGCGAGAATTGCGTGTGTGGCACTAGTCGCTGTAGTGCCGCCCGCTTCCTGCAAATAAATACGCACTTCCGCTCAGCGTCCCCGCGCGCTCTCTCGGGGACTCCGGGACGACCGTTTGCTCGGGGCTCCGTCACTGGGTTCCAGACGTTACCATCTTTTATTTTTCACAGTACAAGCATGTCAACTTTTCTGCCACTGAGGAGCCTTTTGACGCTTCAGCCCACAGAACTAGCGA
This sequence comes from Triturus cristatus, assembly GCF_964204655.1. Lineage (NCBI taxonomy): Eukaryota > Metazoa > Chordata > Amphibia > Caudata > Salamandridae > Triturus > Triturus cristatus. Next base: position 140,894,783 of record NC_140594.1, read on the forward strand.
CAGCAAAATAAAATACAAAACACGAGTACAGGAGCATGGAGTGCGTCAGGAGCGTGGGGCAGGGCAGTGTGCGTCAGGAGCGTGGTGTGGGGCAGAGCAGTGCGCTTCAGGAGTGTGGCGTCGGGCAGGACAGTGTGCGTCAGGAGTGTGGCGTCGGGCAGGACAGTGTGCGTCAGGAGCGTAGCGTGGGGCAGCTCATTGTGCTTTAGGAACGTGGGACAGGGCAGTGGGCATCAGAGGCGTGGGGCAGAGCAGTGGGCATCAGAGGCGTGGGGCAGAGCAGTGTGCTTCGGGAGCGTGGGACAGGGCAGTGTGCATCAGGAGCGTGGCATGGGACAGAGCAGTGTGCTTCAGGAGCGTGGGGCAGGGCAGTGTGCGTCAGGAGCGTGGCGTCGGGCAGGGCAGTGCGCGTCAGGAGCGTAGCGTGGGTCGGAGCAGTGCGCGTCAACAGCGTGGGACAGGGCACTGTGGGCTAGGAGAGTGGGTCGGGGCAATGTGTTTAAAGATGGTGGGACAAAGAATTAAGCATGAGGGTCCTGAGGATAATGATAATGCGATGTAGTTTTGTGAAATTATTATTTTGTGAAATTATTATTTCTAACCCTGTTAGTGTCTACTGCCACCTTCAGATTCCAGCACTATGAGCCGGCAAAACAACGTTATAAGACGCCTTTAGTATATTGTTAGTAATTACAATATAATTAAAATTCCATGTTATTTTGCTCCTGGTCAGTTCCTCCTCCACCTTCAATATATTTAGGAATACTTTGCTTAATTTGTTTAAAAGGAAAAAAAGATGCCAGAACTGCCCACTTAATTTAGTGGCGCTGCCACACACTTTCCCCAGTGGCACTGCTCACCACTAATTTACCCCCTCATGCCCTATCCCCCACGTGTTGCAGCCCACCAGCATTGCCGAGGCTGACAACTTCCTCTAGTGGTGATGCCCACCACCAGTGACTGGGTCTCTTTCTTCTTCCCTGTGGCGCCGACAGACCTTTGATGAAAACAAGAAGTGTTTGAGATAGTCACGTATAGTCAGGGTCACAGGAATTATGCGGCAGGAGAGAGCCCAATTATGCGTTAGGGTAAATTATGCAGTCATTTTGTAATAGTCTTACTTCATTATGTCATCATTTTTAGACTTGGTAACACTACCTGGGCATTGGTTGCACCTCACTAGCACCAGTTTAACACACAAACATAGTAATAAGCAACAGAAAGGTGACCATTCCAGCTTTGCAAAGAGCCTTACACTGCACGTTGCTGCAGTTTTAGTAACTTTTGGACGCTTGAGCTAAAAACAATTTTTTTTGTTGAAACAGCAGATTATATTACAAATGCAGTAAATCTATAATTATGCAAACATTGCAGTGGCCGCACAATCGCAACATTCCAGTGATTCTGCATTTTGGGATTAGGGTGAGTTGAACAGCGGAGGACAGTGGAGTGGTAACCCTGGGGCCATGAGGCGTGCAGGCTTTACTAGGTCCACATACTCTTTAGCTATCCAATCCTACCTCCTTCCCACAAAGTATTTAAAACGGACAGATATTTGTTGATGCGTTTTATATAGCGTGGACAGTACCAGGATGTGCTAGAACAGTTTACAGTAGACATATGTTGTTAAATGGGTAGTTAGAGGGTTCAAAATTACCAGATATTACCAAAAATAGTTGCCTACAGTCCAGAATTACAAAATGGTAAATCATTATGGAAAAATTGTACAATAAGTATATACATCAGTGAAAAGGTTGTAAGCGCCTGATGAAATGGAGGTACCGTAGTTCTGTGCCGAGAGGTGATCTTGGATCACATGCTGAGCATGAATGTCAAATAGTGTGCGATAGTCCCACAATTGTATGAGCGAATACAAAATGCTCGAGGGATGAATCTGTTTAGCAATTTAAGTATCAGAAGCAGTGAGGCTTATTATGTGTACTGTAAATAAAGTATAAATGCTTTAGCCTGTCTGCACAAAGTTGTTTGTTTCTACACGGTGCTGGCTGGCCCACAGAAGCAGGTGAAGAGGAGTCCATTCTTTATTGCCGCAGTGTTGGGTCCCTTGTGAGTCTCACCGGAGAGTGCAGGCAGGAGAACCGGGGGAGGGCCAACCATGGCCCTATATGGCACTGCGCTCAATCCGCCCAGGTAGCGACTGTTTACTGTGAATATTTTTTTGAGGGGTTGGGGGAGTTTTATATAGCGCAAACTCGTCCTTAAGGTATCAGAGTGCTTTACATGAGCACCAGTTGCGTTACAGACGGACACATTAATTTTTTTAGAGAAACGGGTAGATTAAGTGATTTGCACGGAATCACAGGATGTTGAGCGTCCCTGCTGAGGCTCAAACCCAGTTCCCCAGCTTCGCGGTGGACCGCTCTAGTCGTTAGTTATTGATGGTCATGCCTTGTGAGTGCCCGCAATGACGATCAAAGCTCCCCACTGCCTGACTGCCAGGTGGTCTCCTGTGCCAGGCCAGGATAGGGCACTCAGGGGTTCGAGAAAAGGCTCTCGAGTGTCTGGGATAGTCTTGGTTTTTCAACATCTGTCCCAGCAAATTTCAGTAAATTTAGCATGCGTCCCAGTTTTCAGAAATGGCTGGCTGAACACCGAGGCAAATTTTTATTTGTTCCACCCGAGCAGCCACTTGGCACATCCATAGTAGCCACTTGTGCAGTTACTGCTTGTCTTGTTGTGAGCATGCTCAAATTCACGCTTGTGCACATACACATTTAACGTGCAGATGGGGAGCAAGGAAAGAGATGACTTTCCGATGTGAATGCTTTCTTTCAGCCTATCTCACAAGCTCTAAATGTAACAAGTTTTGGCAAAGCCAGAAGTTCTGGGTTTAACTCCCTCATACATGCAGCGGTAGCACACTAAAACGAGGCACTGAAGAGGGAGCCAGCAGCAGTTGCCAGAAAGGACTTTAGTTGTAAAGTAATTCGTCATGCATTTAAGTGCAAGCACTATAATGAGGTGGATGTATACAACCAAACAAGCCTTTAGCATTAGGTGAGAAATCAGTGTCCTACTGGGCCCAGCCAAGGCGGCATTGACATGGGCTTAAGCCGGTGGCTAAAAGAGGCTGTCCACGACTGCCAATGTTGAAAGGGGCTGACCCAAACCTCATTCTATGTATATTGTGAGTAATATGTCTGTTTGACAGCTGCACTATCAATACTCAGACCTAAAAATGATAACGATATAACTGAAGAAGACTCTAAATATATTTGTACAGTTTTATAAACAGCTGCCTGTAAGTGTAAGTGGTTGAATCTAGCAGTTTTTGTACTTTAGGTTAAAGGTTGCAAGTGGGTGTAATCTCAATCCAGCTATCGGCTAGTAAAATGAAACTTCAGTTTCAGGGATGACCAGGAGATGCAAGTAGTAAGAAGATGGAGTGATATACACAGCAGGCAGTTAAGAGCACTGCCTGAAGCTAAGGCAGGGATCATCACTGTGTATGTGGTGACGCAGTTACTCCTTGGACCCTACCTACCTAGCAGATGGAGCAAGCACTGCTCATGCTCATCTCACTGTCATTCTCTCATGGCGGCTTCTTTTAGAGATCAGTGGTTCACTCGAACCCTTTACCAATTTATTCCATTGGGCTTCGTACTCATTATTGTTTCTAGCATCTGAAAGAGACACACACGTTAGTGATAGATTCCTTACCTAAGAATATCCCCAGGCGTCAGACTGGATCCGGAAAGTTTTGCTTAGCAGTACCCTTGCGCGTCAGTAGGTGGCGTCGTGCGGCTCCGCGTCTGTCACTGGCGTCGTAAGTGCCGAGATGACGCCACGGAGAGTACTTAGGCGCCACCCATGCGCGCTGACGTCAGTTCTTTCTTTTTCTGCGCCAGCAAGCGCAGATCCGGATTGAGATCGTACCTTAGTCACTTTTTGACTACTATTTTGAGACTTTTTGTCTCCTCTCTTTTCTCCTGGTGCACGTAGGGATGCCCGGCTTTAAGTCCTGTGGGGTCTGTCGCCGGAATGTCGGTGGCGGACCCCCACAATGTTTGCCTCTACTGCCTGGAGACTGCCCACGACTCCCAGGACTGCCGGGATTGTCGAGCCATGGCCCCCAAGGCTTTGCGGGAGCGGCGTTGGAAGTTGCTGGAGGTCCGGCATTCGTCGCTCTGGGTCCAGGGGCCGTTCCCGGCACCGCTCGCAGGACCGGAGCCGCCGCTCCTCAGGCTCCAAGTCTTCACATTTGGATTCCAGTAAGCAACGCCATAAAAAGAAGTCAAAGAAGCGTGTTTGCTCTCCGATGTACCCTCGTCGCTCCCCGGAGGCGGACGCGGGGGACAGGGGCTTCGCCCCGGCTGCTCCTCTGGAGCCTGGGAGTCCCGCGGCCTACCCGCCCTACCCGGGGTCCGTCGGCGACTCCCGAACAGGTGCAAGAATTCCTTGCTACCATGGACCGCTTTTTTAGGCCTTGGGCTCCCACCGGCGCGCCTTCGGGCCCCGCGATCCTGTGTCCAGATCCTGTTGGCCCAGCGGCTCCGCCACCGGTGCCAGCTCCGGCCCCACGAGGTGCGGCGTTGCTGGCTCCAGTGCCGCCCTCGGCGCCACACTGGGTGCCGTTTATTCCTCCCTTACCCCGGTTCCAGGACCATTTTGTTTCGGCTTGTGATCCGTATTGGGTGACGGCGCAGGTCCGACCCCGGCCGACGCCGTTCGTCCCTTCTCCGGCTTTGCCGCCGTGACCGGCTCCCTCTACGCCAGAGGCGGACGAAGACTGGGAAGGGTCCGCGGACCCTCTTGCCCGGCAATGTGACTCCGAGCAGGAATGGGTGGACGACTTGGAGGAGGCAGGCGACCTCGATGTCTCCTCTGACCCGGGGTTCGCCTCCTCCCGCCTACGATGGAGGAAGGTGCCTCCTACACGATGGTCCTCCGTCGGGCAGCTGAGGCCCTCAATCTTGACCTCCCCACAGTGGCCCTCAAGACCAGCCTCCTCACCGAGGTGCTCCAGACTGCGTCTACTTCGTCGGAGCCGTTACTTCCTATGAATGACGCCCTTACCGACGTCCTCTTGGGCACTTGGTTGAGGCTGGCCACTGGGGCCCCGGTGGATAAGAACGTCTCCAGGCGCCACCGACCGGTGCCCGGTGACCCCGCCTTTTTGACTACTCACCCTACGCCTGAGAGCCTGGTCATTCAGGCCTCGACGTCACAGAGTGCTTTTCCTACTGCCCCGCCAGAAAAGGACTCTAAACGGCTGGACCAGTTTGGGAAGCGGTTGTTCTCTTCGGCCAGCTTACGGTTGCGGTCTGTGAACACTGCCTGCTTGTTGGGCCGCTACTCCCACGTGGTGTGGGATGCCGTCGCTCAGGCGTTGCCTCAGTGTCCTGAGGAGGGTGTCCTTTCTCAGGCAATTGCTGAGGGTAAGGATGCGGCTAAGTTCGCCATTCGGTATGGGTTGGACACCGCTGACTCATTGGGCAGGGCGATTTCTACAACTGTGGCGTAGTGACGTCACGCCTGGTTGTGTTCGACTGGGTTCTCGCCCGATGTCCAGAGCTCGCTCATGGACATGCCCTTTGATGGCACCCGCCTGTTTGGCGACAAGGCTGACAGTGCCCTGGAGCGCTTTAAGGATTCGCGGGCTACGGCCAAGTCCTTGGGCCTTTCTACTAAGAGCTCGGCCTCTCTTGGTTTTCGTTCCTTTCGTGGCCAAGGTAGAGGCAGTCAGGCGTGCTCGTCCCCTAAGCCTGTGCAAAACCAGCCCAAGCGCAGCTGGGGTCGTGGTTTCCGCAGGGGCGGGTCGGGAAATCAGCGTGCGGGTCCGTCCACCTCCACCCCCGCTGCTTCCGCCTCCAAACCTTCCTAATCTGAGCTTCGGGGAGCACCCAACGCCGGTGGGTGGCAGGATCCGCCACCACCTCCGTCACTGGCGCTAAATTACATCAGACAAATGGGTGCTGCAGATAATCTGCCACGGGTATTCCCTCCCCTTTCAGTCCTCCCCTCCTGCCATGCCAGCTCAGTGCCACTGCATGTCGGGGGATCATTTGGCTCTTCTCCGCCAGGAAGTCACGGCCCTCTTGGCCAAGGGGGCCATCAAGTGCGTTCCTGGACCTGAAGTGCGGAGTGGTTGTTATTCCCACTACTTTATGGTCCCCAAGAAGGACAAAAGGGGTCTGCGTCCTATCTTGGACCTCCAGGACGTTAATCGCTTCCTCCGGAAGGAGAAGTTCAAGATACTGACTCTGGCTCAGGTCTTAGCTGCCCTTGACCCCGGAGACTGGATGGTAGCGTTGAACTTGCAGGACGCATATTTTCACATTCCCGTCCTGCCGGCCCACCGGCGTTACCTACGGTTCACGGTAGGCCAGGAGCATTTTCAGTTTGCCGTGCTCCCCTTCGGCCTTACCAGCGCCCCTCGGGTGTTCACGAAGGTGATGGCGGTGGTCGCAGCTCATCTGCACAGGTCGGGGGTGTCAGTCTTCCCCTACCTCGACGACTGGTTGTTGAAGGCGGGCTCGCCCCAGACAGTCGTCGCCTACCTTCAGACTACGGCCGACCTCCTGCATTTGCTGGGGTTCTCCATCAACGTGCCGAAGTCGCACCTGAGTCCCTCTCAAAAGCTCCCCTTCATTGGAGCGGTTCTGGATTCAACGCTGTTTCGGGTTTATCGAGTCCGGGATATTCAGGCTATGATTCCGATCTTTCAGCCTCTGTCCCGGGTTTCAGTCAGGATGACCCTCCGGCTTCTGTGTCCGATGGCCTCCTGCGTCCTGCTGGTGACACATGCCAGATGGCGTATGCGGGCTCTGCAGTGGGACCTTAAGTTCCAGTGGGCGCAGCATCAGGGCAACCTGTCCGATCATGTCTAGATCTTGGAGGGCACCGCACAGCAGTTGCAGTGGTGGCTCACGAATCGAGATTGGGTCAGTGGCAGATCCCTCTCCCTTCCCCAACCGGAGCACACAGTGGTGACAGATGCGTCCCTCCTGGAATGGGGAGGCCACTTGGGAGAGGCGGACATCAGAGGACTCCGGCTCCATATCAACCTTTTGGAGCTTCGGGCGATCCAGCTTGCACTGAAAGCATTCCTTCCCTCTGTCCGGGGAAGTGTGGTGCAGGTGTTCACGGACAACACCACCACCATGTGGTATTGCAACAAACAGGGCGGGTTGGGGTCCTGGACCCTATGTCAGGAGGCTCTGTGCCTCTGGACGTGGCTGGAACATCAAGTCATTACCTTGATGGTTAAAACACCTGGCAGGTTTTCTGAATGCCAGGGCGGACGAACTCAGCTGCCGGTGCTTGATGGATCACGAATGGCATCTGCTCTCGGACGTGGTGCAAGGTCTCTTTCAGCAGTGGGGAGAGCCTTGGTTAGATCTATTCACCACCGAAGAGAACACGCAATGTCATCAGTTCAGCGCGTTGGGATTTCCAAGGCGGCACTCGCTCGGTGACGCTTTTCGTCGCGAGTGGAGTTTCGGTCTATTGTACGCCTTTCCGCCTATACCACTTCTGCCCAGATGGCTGAAGAAGATCCGGCGCGACCGTGCCCAAGTCATCCTTGTGGCTCCGGATTGGGCACGAAGATACTGGTATCCCGATCTACTCAGCATGGCGATCGATCCCCCGATCCGTCTGCCTCTTCGGGAGGATCTTCTGTCGCAGCAGCAGGGGACGGTTCTCCACCTGAACCTGTCCAGCCTCCACCACCATGCATGGAGTGAGCGGCGACAGTTGACAGCTTTCGATCTTCCGCCCGAAGTCTGTGATGTCATCTTGGCAGCCAGGCATCCTTCCACTAAAATGGTATACGCCTGTCGGTGGAACAAATTTGTGGCATGGTGCAGAGCGAAGGCTGTGGATCCCCTTTCTGCCCCTCTTTCTGAAGTTCTTCTGTTCCTTCTTTCTTTGGCCCAGCAGGGCTCTGCTCTAGCCACTATCAAAGGTTATCTTTCGGCCATCTCCGCCTTTTTGAGGCTTCCAGATCAGCCTTCTCTTTTTAAGTACCCGGTTGTTAACCGTTTTCTTAAAGGCATTACGCACGCGTTTCCTCCCGTGCCGTTCATGCCTCAATGGGACTTGAATCTCGGTTTGATCTATCTGATGTGCGCTCCTTTCGAGCCCCTTCATACCTGTCCTTTGCGTCTTCTTCTTACTCTTAAGACGGCTTTCCTGGTCACTATCACCTCTGCCAGAAGAGTGAGTGAGCTCCAGGCTCTGTCTTCCGAACCTCCTTTCCTTTCTATTCATCCGGACAAGGTGTTTTTAAGGACCCGTCCCTCTTTTTTGCCAAAGGTGGTCACGCCCTTCCACATGGGGCAGACCATCACTTTGCCTACCTTCTTTCCGCCTCTACATCCTTCAAGGGAGGAAGAGAGGCTCCACCGTCTGGACCCAAAACGTGCGCTTGCATTCTTTCTAAAGCGTACAGAGCAGTTCAGGGTGGATGACCAGCTTTTTGTTGGCTACGTGGGCGCCAAAAAAGGTCAGGCGGTGCACAAATGGACCATCTCTCGGTGGGTCGTTCTGTGCATCAAAGCATGTTACTCCTTGGCTAAGAAGGAGCCTCCTGTGGGGCTGCGTGCCCATTCTACCAGGGCAACTGCAGCCAATACTGCCTTGGGATGTGGCGTCCCCTTGCAGGACATTTGTCAGGCAGCTACGTGGGCCTCGCTGCACACGTTTACCAAGCACTACTGCCTTGACAGTCCAGTCCGGAGGGATGCCTTCTTTGGCCGTTCCGTGCTTTGTGACTTTCTGGTGTAATCTTGTTCGCAGACCCACCACCGGGGTTGGTATTGCTGGGGTATCTATTCTAAGGTAAGGAATCTATCACTAACGTGTCTCTTTCAGATGCACAAGTTACTACTTGTCTAACGATATATCTGTAAGAGACATTAGTTAGTGATAGATTCCTTACCGCCCCACCCATCCTCCCCGTTCTGCGAACTGGTTACTAGGGTTAAGGTCATCCCTCTTAGGGCCCTAGTTTTCTGCACCAATGGTCAGTATCTTGCATGGCTCTGCGTTCCTGGCGCGGAAAGTCGTGTACAGAACTGACGTCCGCGCGCATGGGTGGCGCCTAAGTACTCTCCGTGACGTCATCTCGGCGCTTACGACGCCAGTGACGGACGTGGAGCCGCACAACACCACCTACTGACGCGCAGGGGTACTGCTAAGCAAAACTTTCTGGATCTAGTCTGACGCCTGGGGATATTCTAAGGTAAGGAATCTATCACCATCTAATGTCTCTTACAGATATATTGTTACACAAGTTGTGCATCAGCTTTTGCTTTGCTCAGCCCTTGTTCAATTGCTGTTGAGGCTGAGTGAGAGCTCAATCCACTGAACGCTTGGCACACAAGAGCCAATGTGTAAATGCATCACATAATGTTTTGAGGCATTGTGATGCGCACATATGTCTAGTCTGAATGAACACAGAATTTTAACTATGGACTTGTGCAGATAAAATACATGCATGCTCGTGTTCCAAGCGCAGACACACTCTTTTTACTGCATTACAAAGTAGATCAAGTTCATCTCAGACTTGAATGATGGGCCAGTGATGGAGCTTTATCTGTGGAGCAGTGTCTGTCCAATCCCAGAGTGCTTGAATATCCAAATTCAAGTCATCCCCTGTGTCTTGTGTTCACGTCAGTAAATCCCAGTGCTAGGTTTTCTCTATATAGGGCTGGTAGGAGCCTTAGACTGCAACGGTCTGTTAAATACACCAAACGTGTTAATTTTCCACGTCAATGTGATGCATTTTTGACTGAGATTTTACTAAATCACCTTTAAGCCGCTATCGATTTCAAAAGCTATAAATTCCTCGCACCTCACATTGGTTGTCACTGTAAGACGCTGATTTCTGCAAAGTTGGCAGATCTTAGAAACGGTCGGTTTCTGTCAGTTTCTAGCCAAGACCCTTTGACTTTATTGAAGTTATGCATATAATTTTTACAATGGGCCTTCACATAACCCTCTTCATCCCTTGGTCTGTCGTTTTGTCATTCATGTTTTTTCCTCTTCCCAGTAGTTTATCACATGGGGTTAGACTGTCCGCTAACTTCAGACATTGACTAACTTCATTGTGAGTAATGGTATCCTGCTCTTTCACAAGGTGCACAGCCACACACAAGAGTTCTCTTCAGTGCCGGGGGCTACTATGACAATGGGTGTCTTTTGAGACCAAAACCTTGTTTTGCTTAATGACATTTTTCAAATATATATTTGTATGGCCCTGGGTGCTTCCCCACCACAAAGATTTTACAGAACCCATGCCAAAGCAAGAATAAACAAAGACAAAAGGCTAGCAGCCTAGGCCATAACTAGTGGCTTTGCTAATGCTTGTGAAGTAGTGGCCATGTATTAAAAGTGCATGCGCCTAGTAACTGCTTTGGCTCACAAAATGTGCACACAGACCTGTGAGGTATTATGATGAGGCAGACTTGTGACTCCAGGTGTCCATCCTCCTTCATAAGAAGTATTTTCAACCATCCCTGGTCGATGGTATGCAAGTACCGTTAAAAAAAATACGGAGGATATCTGGTGTAGCATGAATTATACCTAAGTGAGTCCTTCAAAACGTGACTTGCATTGGTTCTCTTGAGTTTGGGTGTCACAAGATGCCACAGACACAGGTTTTGAATTTACAGAATCATTTAATATGATAGAAATGATTATTCACGTTTGCAGCATGTGTTGTAGATCACATGCTGTGCATACTTTCTACTTTTGGTGTTGGAACATTTTCCTTTTTTCACAATAAATGTGCACCAGGTTGGCGTAGCTGTGCACATTTGTGGTCTCTTGCAGTGCTACTTGTGCTCAGCCTTGATTCACCAACTGGGTAGGCTATTATAGTGCCAACGCCAAAGTGAACTGCATCCAGCATTGGAGCTAGTAGGCCCCCCTCAAGTTTAGCCCAGAGTTCTGTTGAAGAGGGGAGAGTTAAGAGAGGAAGTGCATCAATGACTCCTTAGGTGGACAGAGGGAACTTGTGCTTTAATGAATGTGTGACTGGGCATTTACCCTCAAAGATTAGGGGGGGAAAGTATTGAATGATAGAGGTAAGACTTATTCTTACCTGCACGCACAGATTAGTACTTTAGGACAAACAGTAGGGGTACCTTGACCTTCCTAATGAAGGCCCGAGACATTTTGTTTTTGGAAGGGATCTTATTACGTCCTACACATGTTGGCATGTTGTAAAATAGAGAGGATGCCTGGGACATAAGGTCGAGGTAGCATCCCGCTTTTGTATTTTTGACGCAGCCCTGTGTACCCTCTAAATAAAGGAAATACCTGTGTTTACACAGAGGTTGTTTTAAACTATTATCTGGACCCCTTATATGATCAGAAACAATTTATTCTGTTCTCCCTCCCCACGGGTTGCGACCAGCATGTTAGTATTATCTTAGCATGATGGGGCGGACTGGCTGATGAGGAAGCATGCCACAAACAAGTGGGTGAGACCTTTCCGTCCAAATGTCTTTTGCTTTATTGCTTTCTTTGGGAATCGTCCCTGTGGTCCAGTGTGGCAGAGTATTTAAATGAGTTACTGTATTTATGTTTGGTTTCTAGTGTCAAGATGGTGCCACGTAAACAGCAGAGCAAGTGTTAAGACTTTTGATGTTCTTAGCAAAGTGACATTTGCCATCATGCTCCCCCTGTGATCCATATTTGATGTTTCTAAGGGTTTTCCGCACCAGTATCTAGGAGTGCTGAGTGTCTGTTGAGAATTATTTGGTTTTAGCCCTACCCTGGTAAACAGTTGGCTGTCCCCTGCCCTCCAATCCAAACCCGTGCCTAACTCATAGACTATCATCAATCGAGGAAGCCATTTTGGAGACCAATTTAGAAGTTGGTTTCTGGGATGAATGAATGAAGAAATACTTGTAGATTGCAACTGCTGCTTCAGAAGAAGCATCCTCGCGCTTGCATAAGTCAAGTAGGATCGAAACTTTTAGATCACCAAACAGAACTGTTTTCAACTGTGCCTTAAACAGGCTTTTGCTGGAGTTGGCATCCGGAAGCCAGAACAGAAAAGGATCTGCCCCCAGATCTGGCTTTGCAGAATCTAAGACTGCACTATAGGTTGTGGTTGAAAGAAAAGAGTGCCCTAGCAGGAGAGTATTATTTAAACGTGTCTTGGATGTAGCTGGGACCACTCTGATGAAGTGGTCTGTGAGTGATCATAAGCATTTCGATTTTTTTCCTAGAATTTATTGGAAGCCAGTGTAGTTCTTTGAGCACTTTTTATTAGACTGACATTTGGAGATATTCAAAATGACCCTAGCTGCAGCGTTTTGCACATGCTGCAATCATGACAGCAGATTATGGAGGGGGGGGGGAGGTACCTAAATACAGTATGTTGGCATAAACCAACCTAGAGTTGATTCGCCCATGCACAATCCCCTTGTGAGTGTCTAGGAAAAGATATTTTATAAGCTTTCTCAGGGATTTTAACAGACCGAAGCAGGTAGCAGATTCCTGACAACTGTGGAAAGGGTGGGAGAAGGCCCTAGGTCGGATGGCTAAAGACGCAGTGCGTCAAGAGGGGAGGCAGAGCCAAACATCAACATTTCAGTTTTGTTGCAATTGAGTTGTAAACAGCTTTTGTGTGTCCATTGAGCAATGGACGCCAGACAGTGCTGAAAGTTCCCAATTACAGTGTCATTAAGCTGATGGAAGGTTAGCATTAGTTGAGTAACATTTACTTAAGAGTTGATGTTCATAACCCAACTTTGTGCAACAAAGGCTAAAGGGGCCAAATAGATGTAGCAAAGGATTGGGCTCAATGATGAACCCTGAGGAACACCACAGCCTATGGCTCTAGACTGGGAGGTAAAGGAAGAAAGCAAGCCTGCCTGTCTGCTAGAAAGGAGCGAAGCCATTCCAGAACGCAGCTCTTACCTCCCGCCTGCTCCAGCTTTTGTAGAAGGATCCTGTGCAACCCAGTATCAAAGGCGGCTGAGAGATCTAACAAAATGACCACCGCCTTCCGACCCGAGTTGAGGTTGCCACTGATGTATTCTGTGACTTCAAGAAGTGCTATTTCTGTGCTGAAACCAGCACGGAAGCCTGACTGAGTGGCATGTAGAATCTTGTTCTGTTCCACATGGCTGGTGATCGGAGGGTTCACCGGGGACTCTAGCATCTTGCCATGGTGTGGGAAGAGCGAGATGGGCCTATATTTGCTCGAGGGGCGTGGGTCGGCGTTTGCTTTTTTTAACAGAGAGATTATCTGTGCCTTTTTCCAGCTTAGTGGCTCCTTGCCACTCTCGAAGGACAGGTTAAAAAGGGCTTTGATTTGTAGATTAATGGCAGGCGCCGCCTTGGTAAGCTTAGAGGGTGGACAGGAATCAAGAGGTGAGCCAGATTTGATTTTATGAATAGTTAGCTCCATATCGGCTAGTTAAATTGGATCACACAACTCAAGGAGTGCCACAGTCATGGCTGAAGAGGTGATGGAAGTTGACTCAGGATGGGGGGGATCAGACAGTTTGTTCAAATTGGAGTGGATTTTTTTCCACTTCCGTGTGGAAAAATAAGGAAAGGTCCTCTGCCACATACTGGTATGTAAAAACACTTTGTTTGCAGGCCTCTGGCTGCAAAAAACTATTGATGAGTTGGAAAATCATTCTGGGGGCATTGTTGGCTGACTATTTGCAAAAAAAAGAAAGCAATTTTTGCGTTTTTAATATTTCTCTAGAACTGTTTCAGGGCATTGCTACAAGCCCACTTTTCCTCAATGTCATAGTTCATAGTTCCTGCATCAGTCTGGATCCTATCAGGTGTCCCATTCCAAATATCATTCTCTCAACAGCATCAATTACTTAAACACCAAACCTTACCAGTGAGAGGGGTGTCTGAGCCCTTCACTCTGCTCCTGGTGGTTTATGGTTCTTTTGTAACATCTTTGGAAACTTGCAGATTTCATTGAATTATGAAGTTATTCATGAGATTATCCAACTTGGGCAATGATCAAACGTCTTTGAAGGCGCTGTCTCCTTTGTCATGTTGTGACGATGCACATGTTACATAGGAATGGAAAGAGTTCCTTTTAGGATACGAGTGAAGAAATGGTGAGATGGAAAGTGTATTTTCTAATAGCATAATTTAGTGGGCATTACATTCCCAAAAATATTTTGAACCCATGGTTTAAACGGAGTTAGGATTTCCATATTTTGTTAATGCAGAGCTTTTTGAAGAGCAGGTTGGCAGATCATTGACATGTATCAGATGTTGCAACCCAAGCTATGAAGGTATTAATTTACTGGAAAGATGTCATAACAGGGGGTCCCCTGGTCAAAACAGGAAGATCTACCTGAAATAATGGGGCTGCCTACCAGCCCCGCGACCCCTAACCTGCCAGATGGTTTTAGCCTTTACTGCCTCTGGTGCCTCAAAAGTAGGTGTTTGAAGGCTTGTATCACATAATTCCATTTTAACTTTCACCATATTCAGTCTTGACTGAATAGCTGGGGCATAGTTCACCAGTAATATGGAAGTGACACAGCTGGATTTGAAGATATTCACTGCATCTGCTGTACTCAAATTCTCGCTGGCTTTAGGAGGAATGCATTGATGCATGGCGGATCTCTACCTCAGATTCAATTCCTAACACATTTTTCCTCACTCTCTCTGCAGTCACTGTCGTTTTTCGACAGTCCTGGTTGGCTTTCCCTGTGTGCTTTTGACATTGTTTTAGCTACAGTTGGTGGTGCTAAATCCATAGGATTCATGCTCCGTTTCCCCAATGGCAAAAAAAACAAGCATTTGCAATGCAATAGGTCTCGCATTTACGCGAGTTTAAGCTATTGGCATTGTAAATGACGATGCCTTTTATTTATGTTTGAAAAACGAAAACACAAATAAAAGGCATTGTTATTTGCAATGTGAATAGCTCAAACTCGCGTAAATGCGAGACCTATTGCATTGTAAATGCTTGGCCTCACGCTGTTTGTTCATTAGCATCTCACTGATGCTGGGAACAAAGAGATTGCAATCTTTACTGCCGATCTTTACTGCCATGCGGCCCGCGAAAGTGAAAGCAAACGAGTGCTTTCAGGCCACCAAATGGTGCGCGCACCCGGCCAGCGCACATGCACTGTATTTGGAGGCCTGAAAGCACTCGTTTGCACTTCCAGATCCCCCATTTACAAAAGCTCTCGCGAGGGCAGCGCTAAAGAGCTGTCTCAGGCGAGACCTAAAAAAGCATCAGTAGCCTTTTCCCTGAGCCGATTTAAAATTTGAGCATGAGTCGGGAATGGACTACAGTCTCCATGCCTTTCGGGCTTAGTACCCCTCACAGTGACCATCCACGCACCTGCCTGCCTGTCCTCCGCTTACGGTCATTTGTTCACATCCTGTGGGTACTGGTGCCCTCTGTGCTCAATGGCAAGACTCAATGGTTTGTAGCCCTGACAGCACAATATTAGTGTCTCAAATATTTCAGGTTGGATCCCAGACATGAACCATGTGGTGGATGTAAATGAGATGCTGCTACCTTCTTGCACTTCTACCCAAAAAAAAAAAGAAATACTCCAACTCAAGCTCGGTTTCGTTTTTAGTTGGGGAGTAGCATCTCAGGTGAGAAATATATGGACATGCTATGTTCTGCTTGGGAGGTTGGCTTTCTGTGTAGTTGGTTAGGCCACTATGTGTACTATTTATTGTGTCAATGATGCTGCTTCACTCTGTGTAGAATCTTCATACAGCCTACAATAGCATTCCTATATTGCTAGGTCATTCACATGTGTATAGCGTACTCACTGACATTGGCACGGCATTGCGACGGTATCATGCACATTGTATTATCTACCGGTTGTCCTTACAGTACAGCTATATGGTGTACACTGGGGCCTGATTTGCACTTAACAAAACTGCAGTAAAGTATCTGGGTGTCATTTGTTAATTTTTTTTTAGATCAGGCCCCTAGGTCTTCCTCTCCCCCCCCCCCCTCGCTTATGTCCTTGTGTGACCTGCTGTGACTCCCCCCTCGCCCCCCACTATGTTTGTGATAAATGAAACCTAGGTGGTGACATTGATTTGTGAAAGGAGGTTAGGAATTTGAGTCCAGGAAGCTCCTGAGTGCATGTCTCTGTGGAAGAGGGGATTACGCTGACTCCAAGCAGGCAAACTATAGCCCCCATTCAGTGTTAAATTCATCCAAATACATCATTTTGTAGAATTCACGCCTCTTTCAACTCCCTTTGACACATGGACTAGATGTAGATGGGTAGTATTTCTAAAACCTCGCTCTTGTATACGGCGATTAATTTATTTTAGAAAGCTAACCTCCGTATGATTACTAGGATCTAAGATACACCTCAAAATTCTGTATTGCTGTTTGGTAGCTAATGCCATGTTACATTACGTAGACTGTGTTGTCATTTCTGTTTTAACATCATGATAAATATCATGGGAATCTTTTCTAAATATGTGACATGCATTTGTTGCTGGATAGATTTCTTCTTTCTCATAAGTAGATTACAAATGTATTATCCTGCAGATAAATCATTATTTCTGCGAGACGCTCAGTTCTGGTAGACTCCATTTTGGCTCTGAAGTACGTCCCAGAGTTTATGTCCGCAGGCTCACGCGCAGTTACTCGTGTTCTAGATTACGAAAGTAGTTCAATTCATGAAGCCCGCTACTGGGCAGAACGCCATCACCCGTCTATGTGCAACGTCTCAGGCTTGATATTCGTAAGACCCAATGATTGCACCAGTGCCTAATTAATAAGTCTCTGTTGTACATTAATAGTCATTAATAATCATGTGCCTGGTGCGTGCTGATGCTTCCTCCTTTTTAGTTCACTCTTCTGCTTCCTCCCTGGCCTTCCTTCGGTAATGGCCAGGAGCCTGTGATTGTCTTTGCCAGATGATGGTGTATGTGGCGAACATCTAAGTGTGGGACCCATCCTTGCCTCCGGCCCTGGGTATGATGCTGAGCACTGTCTAAAAGTATGGCACACGTTAAATTCCGTGTCGGGTTTCCAAGGTGAAATGTTCTCTCTTGCGTCATTGTGAGGGCCTTGTTCACCCACAAACAAACTTGTTTACTTTTTGCTATTGGGTGACTCATGAGACTTGGTGACTGAGGGCATGGCCATGCTGTCCATCATGACCTATGTTCAGGACCTCAGCCTCCTCTTTCATCTGTTTCGTCCTGGCCTGTGGAATGGGGCCAAGCGGCTTACAGGGGCCGGAAACATCGATGAGTCAATGTGATTAAAAGGGATACCTGTAGATCTGCACTCAGAGGCTGACCCCATATTTAGCAAAGCCGCATGAAGGCTGTAGCTCTTGAGATGAAATGCTGTCAGGTTTCCATCCACTCTTGTTGAAACCCTCTTGCTTGACACCTAGTCCAGGATGCTGAGAAACATGAGGGGTCCACCATCCTTCAGCCCAAGGAAAGGCTTATCTGGTACTTTATGCTCGGGCTAACTTGGATTGCCAGAGTCTGATAACCGCGCTGCCCAGTGGCAGGATGTGGTACTGCGCCTTTACGACAGGAAGCATGCCGTTCAGACTGGTCACCTCCCCTCTGTGCCTCAAATTTGTGTGTTAACCACGATAACTGTTAGTTGCTTGCTGAGATGGGAAGGATATATATGTTGGACGTGCCAGAGAGGACTACAAGCACTTAAGGCAACAAAGGTAATGTTTCCAAAATCTAGTGTCCCTTTCTCAGTCTCAACATTCGTGGGCTGATTGCCAAGGGAAAAACGCTTGGCGGCACTGCATGCGCGCAAGTCAACATGTGATGGGCTCCATGGCCAAATAGAGTTTTTTTCTAGGGCTGGGTTCTGACAGTGCAGCTGACAGACTTACTTATTGCGTACAATATATATAGAGCGGGCTTTAGGTTTGCTTCTTTCAATCATGCGTTCTCTACAACAAGCCTATTTCAGCCATTGACTTAAGACTTTTTCAGTTGTGTCTTAGCTCAGCCCAGTGGAGTAGTCATCTTTCACCTAATGCAGTTGGCTGTTCGACTGTATACTTCCACCTTCACCGTGTGCTTGCATTCAACTGGATGAGGGACTACTTAACAACTGTGGCCCTCTCTATCTGCCCCTGTTGGCTCTTCTGTGTCTTGCTCTAACGTGCTAGCATTGCATGTTATAGCACATTTAACTAAGGCATATTTGCTTTGGCAAACCTTCTTTAGTACAAGTTTTCTATCTGTGCAAAGGCTCACATCTGACAAATACAAAGATACTTCTTAAGCTATTTGTTGCCATTCAATTCGTATTTAGTCACACCTAGAAAGGCGGTGCGAAATTTGCATGATTTGCTTTTCCATAACGATGCAAAATTTGGGGTAAGTGGCGCGAAATTACGTGTAATTATACAGAATGCAAAACCGGCATTTGACGCTGTTTTAGCAGAAAATGTGTCCTAGCGTCCGTTTTGAACACCAGCGCTGCAAACAGTCTCTCGCATTCTGATCATTCACTTTCTTGCCATGTGCTGGTGCTCGATTTTCGCCGTGAACAGCGCGTAATTACCTGACGTGGTGTAACAGCGTAATATCGGGTGACAAATGTAAGTCAAGGTTGCACTGTTGTACTGGATATTTCACCGGGCCTAATACTGATGTAGTTGGTGTTTCTACTGCCCACACTGCCGTGTAACTTTCTTGTCTTTTTCTCTTAGAAACCCTTGTATTTTCTGAGGAGTTTGATGGAGTAGGCAAAGCTTTGGGTTACCAGTTGTCATTGGTGCATTGTGTCCGGTGTTAAATGGAGAGCCTATGGCTAAGCTTTAGTTGGGGGGGCGGGGGGGGGGTTGCGTTTTTTTCTGTTAGAGCACAGATGCTCAAAGTTTTTCTTAGGAACCCACCACCAAGCGCTGACAACTGAGTTTGTTGAATAACAACGTGCCACGCCTTGATTCCACCTCATGCCACTTTATTCCACTCTACAGGCCATGATTCCTCCTCATGACGCTTTTTTCCACACTTGCAAGCTTTGATTTCACCTCCTGCCTCTTTATTCCACCCTACAAACCCTGATTCCACCTCATGCATCTGTATTCCACTCTACAAGCCTTGATTCCACCTCATGCCTCTTTATTCCACCCTAGAAGCCTTGATTCTGCCTCGTTATTCCACCCTACGAGCCTTGATTCCAACTCATGCCTCTTTATTCCACTCTACAAGCCTTGCTTCCACCTCATGCCACTTTATTCCACTCTACAGGCCATGATTCCTCCTCATGACGCTTTTTTCCACACTTGCAAGCTTTGATTTCACCTCCTGCCTCTTTATTCCACCCTACAAACCCTGATTCCACCTCATGCATCTGTATTCCACTCTACAAGCCTTGATCCCACCTCATGCCTCTTTATTCCACCCTAAAAGCCTTGATTCTGCCTCGTTATTCCACCCTACGAGCCTTGATTCCAACTCATGCCTCTTTATTCCACTCTACAAGCCTTGCTTCCACCTCATGCCACTTTATTCCACTCTACAGGCCATGATTCCTCCTCATGACGCTTTTTTCCACACTTGCAAGCTTTGATTTCACCTCCTGCCTCTTTATTCCACCCTACAAACCCTGATTCCACCTCATGCATCTGTATTCCACTCTACAAGCCTTGATCCCACCTCATGCCTCTTTATTCCACCCTAGAAGCCTTGATTCTGCCTCGTTATTCCACCCTACGAGCCTTGATTCCAACTCATGCCTCTTTATTCCACTCTACAAGCCTTGCTTCCACCTCATGCCACTTTATTCCACTCTACAGGCCATGATTCCTCCTCATGAAGCTTTTTTCCACACTTGCAAGCTTTGATTTCACCTCCTGCCTCTTTATTCCACCCTACAAACCCTGATTCCACCTCATGCATCTTTATTCCACTCTACAAGCCTTGATCCCACCTCATGCCTCTTTATTCCACCCTAGAAGCCTTGATTCTGCCTCTTTATTCCACCCTACGAGCCTTGATTCCAACTCATGCCTCTTTATTCCACTCTACAAGCCTTGCTTCCACCTCATGCCACTTTATTCCACTCTACAGGCCTTGATTCTGCCTCCTGACACTTTTTTCCACACTTGCAAGCTTTAATTTCACCTCCTGCCTCTTTATTCTACCCTACAAACCCTGATTCCACCTCATGCCTCTTTATTCCACCCAAGAAGCCTTGATTCCACCTCATGCCTCTTTATTCCACCCTCCAAGCCTTGATTCCACCTCGTGCCTCTTTATTCCACCCTCCAAGCCTTTCATTCCGCCTCGTGCCTCTTTATTCCACCCTACAAGCCTTCATTCCACCTCATGTCAATTTATTCCACCCAACATTTCCGATCTCTCCCTCTCACTCGTGGAGGTTCTTTTTTTTATTCTTTTTCCCTTGTCGCTGATTTAACTGTACCTTCCGTCTTTCTGTTGCTGGGCCACATTGGGATGAGGAAAATGTGGTCCCCACGACAGAGCGCTGGTGGAGACCGCCAGCAACCCTCAGCACAAATTAAGCACTGCTTTGGGGCTCGTGTGGAAGCAGTCTCGAACGATCTGGAAGTAGTGAATGTGGAAATGCTGACCTTTGAACCCCCGGGCAGGATTTGTGTTTTGCCGCTGTTGTGGCTCAGACAATTGGCACCCAGCCTCTGTTTGATGACTGAGGGGTGGCTGTTGAGGGTGGCGGGCTTTGTTTGGGTCACCTGTTATTTTGCTGAGGAGCCGTGCGTCATCCGCACAGGTGTGCAAGATAATGCCAAGGTCGGCGATAAGGTCGCCCGGGGCTATGCGGCGGGGGGGATGTGAAGCGTGGGCGTGTTGAGGACATTGGTTCGTTTGTCTGTTTTTGTTTCCTGGGCTGAGGATGTCTGGGACACAACAGACCAGGAGTCTGGGACATGATGAAACAGATAAAGGCGCACCTTCCGCTCGCGGTGTCTCTCGAGCCCACGGCTCTCCAGCCGCCCCCTCCCCACCTGCGATCACCCCTCACATGGAAATGTAGGCCTTGCTAAGTGCTGAGAAGGCAAAGGCTGAAAGTCGCCTCCGGCAGATATGCGCATAGTTGGCCGCTTTCGCTAACGACACAGTGGCACTAAAAACAAATGCGAGGAATGCAGCCCAGACTTTTTACTTGTGGCCAGTGGCTACTGTTTGTGCCCCTCCCCCCAGAAACCCATTCTCATTAGACTACGACTATCGTAGCTGCCCCGCAAACCCTGATCTCCCAGCGGTAAAAAGTGACTTGCCATAAATATTAATGAGGGGCTCTTCTCAGACACAAACACTGCGGAGCACGTGTCTAGACCGGAAGTATGCGCAGCAAGGCCACGACATTATAGTTTTTGGCGTGAAACCACTGCTGACGGTGTAGCGCCATTTCTGTTTCACCCCAAAAACCCTGGTGACCGGGAGATGTGATCTTTCCTAGTTTAAGCTGAAGCGAAACGGCATGCTTCTTGCCCCTGAAAGTATGTTTGTTTACATTTGGGTAAATTCGCCGCCAATACATCTGGCCTAGCTTGCTTCCTCAGTCAGATGTACACAGCGTCTTAGCGCTACCCGAGCCCCTTGACTTGCTTTACATCGCTCACTCTTTTAAGATGGAACACACATTTTGTACTTCGCCGTGAAAGCGCCTCGTGTGTGCGCTATAGTCCAGCTGGCCCCTCTGCAAGCGTAACTTCTGCCACAGTGCATGATGGTGGTAGGAGGTACCTCAGCGGGTTTATACATCTGCTGGTGAAACGTCATCGCTGACTGCGGATAGTGATTGAACCCTAGCAGGGTGGCATCCTCCCACTGTCAGGAAAATGGCTATCGGTGAGATGCGGGAAGTGTGACCGAACTTAGCCGTAAGAGTGTGAAAGCAATAAAACAATCGGCCATTAATAGTACGTATAACAACAACAAACAGGGCCATGCTTGCGTCATTAAAAGCGGAATTCATGCAGTACACTTGCTCTGATCAGCACAGGGTTCTTTCCTCTGATAGCACCCAAAAGACTTTTCACGGAGTACATTTGTGAAAGACCCCTTATACCGACGGGGGTCTAATGCGCCTCTCAAGTTTTCTGAGGGTGATTTTGGGAGCGTTGCTCCCGTTATGCTAAAAGAAAACACTTTGAAGGACTAGTTACTTCTAAATCTGAATTGGGACCCGTCACTGAGTTCTGTTGTTTGCTCTTAGATGTTGGCGTGGTTGGTGGTGGTGGCATCTCTTGGTTGTAGCAGGGACGGGAGCTCCATCACCCCCTAGTGGAGGATGCAAAGTGCTTTACATGAAATCCAGGGCTTCCTGGGGAGCCAGTGAAGTTCTTTCAAAAGAGGTGTGGCCTGATGCCGGAAGTGAGAGCAGGAAATAGGGTGGGTGGTATCTCTGGGAGGAATTTAATAACCCCAATTGACGTCTCTAAGGGAGAAAGGGTAGATTTCTGATGATTTTTTTTACATATGTAGAACAACTGTGAGAGCAAGTGCACCATACCAGGCTCTGGACCTTAAACCTCGGACATCTGACCAGCGGAAGTGGTTGGAGAAAGGCTGAACGTTGTTTCAGAGCCAAAATCCGAATTGACTTTGTTGTTGTTGCTATACTCACACTAAGTGTATCCACTCCCTGAAACGGCTCCTAGGGCCTAATTATACTCCTTTGGTGACAAGTAAGCCACAAAAGTGGAAAGGAAAAGATTTCCTTTTTGTTATTTAACCCTCACACACCCTATTGGTGTCATGCTTCATCATCGGGTTCACCCAGACTTGCCACATCTAGCCACCATTTCTCAATGTCAACGGAAGCTCTGCTGCTCCAGGGCAAACATAGGACTGTTTGTGGTGTTCTGCACTAAGCTATTGCCCATGAAAAGGTGGTGTCCTGCATGGTGATGGGCAGCTGGTTGATGGCGTCTCTTGTCTTTGGAGTCATCCTGGTCTCACAGGTGCTCGTGCAGTTTGGCACCTTCTGATTTTCTTTCCCCTTTTTTAGTTGCCACTCAACGAAGGTGTCGCACACGAGAATGTGGCAGTAACAAAATACTCAATTTGATAGTCTTTGATGTGATGTGGAGTGTGGATTTGCGTCTGTGATGATTTGCAATCCATTACCTGTATTCGCACCTAAAGTTTTTTTTTTTCTGATGGAGATATTGGACAACTTCACACTGTTGTGTATCCCTTCTTACATCCTGCTCAAGTAGGAGATGCCCTGAGAGTGCTGTTGTGGTCTTAGTGTCTGCACTGCTACACGTTGCATTTTTTTGGTGTCCCGCAACCCAAAAAGCATTAATGATGTATTTGTTTTGTATTTTTCCAGCTGCTGTTAACAACAGCTCGGATACTGAGAGCGTTCCCTCCCCGAGACCAGAAACCAAAGAGAGTGCGGTTAAGGAGCCAACACTTGCACCCGCGTCTGGTGGTGAGAATGGTTCAGAGCCGGACATCAAGGCCGAAGAGGCTGCGGCTGATGATGCCCAAATGGCGGTCTGCAAGTCCTCGACTGAAGACCAAGCCCAAGCAGAGCTGGTAGATGTTACTAAAACCGAGGGCGACACTGAAGCGCCCAAGGAAGAACCGGAGGAGGCGGACATAAAAAAAGAGGAGGCGGAAGACTGCAAAGAGAAAGTAAAGTTGAGTGAAAGTCAAGCGGAAGCTGGCACAGAAACGGCGGAAGTAGCCACAAAGACTGAAAAGAAGCACAGTAAGCATGCGGGGAAGCATGCCGACAGTGACTCTAGCGCCACCTGCAGTGCAGATGAAGCCGAAGAGCCGGACACGGTGGACAGAAACAGGTAGGAGACCTCAGACCTGCCAAAAAAGAATATTTTTCATTGTGTAAGTGTATATGGAGAAAAGGAAGCATACTATTGGTGGGTGGGCAGTGGTGCCACGGCGAGTGGAGCTTTGGACCAAGTGCTCTGCCTAAATAGCTACAGCTAGCCCCCATCCCCACACACATACAATCACTCACACACAATCACACAAATACGCAATCACACTCGGAAATAACTCACCTGGGACCAACTCCCATGTCCTGGGGAGGGTTTACTTTAAGCCCCGCTATTCAGAGTATTCACACCTGAGCTGGAAACCCTTTGTGTTTAAGGGTTTCCAGCTCACCATGTGATTGTGGCTCTTCACTGTGTGGTCTTGTGACGAGGCATGGAACAGTGTGTCACACGGCAGCACCATGTGAGCTGGCAGGCCTAAGACATTGATTGCATCAAATTTTTAATTCATCATGCAAAGCGGAACATATTTGGCTTTTGATGGGCGACTTGCAGATAATAATTCAATAGTGGGCCACGGATTTTGTTTTGTTTGAACCTGAGCCAGGCTGGAGGATTGAATTCAGTACCATATGGCGGATGTGTTTTGAATCCCTCTGACTTGAGATGTGCTTATAACTGCTTCTAGTTTCATTTGAGGAGGTGTTCATGTGGCAAAACCCTGCCAGTGACGTTAATACTCTCACTTGGGGGGCACACCAGCAGCGACCGGCCCGCGTCTTGCTGTGAATGGAGTTTTTATTTTTTTGGTGTGTGGCATTGGGGCGGGCAAGCGCAGATAGGAGGGAAAGCAGAGGGGTAGCTGTTTATTTGGGCATGTTATGCGTTTTATGAAAAGCGTCTGACCCCTTTAGATTTATGCTATTTTTTTCACCTTCCCTTCCTAGTAGACTTTTCCCTGTTTATACTTAGAAATTTGTTGTGGACGGAGGACCTTCTAAAAAAACAGAAATTGTGAACTATGTAAAATATGCCCCATTGTTATTTTAGCCCCTCCTTATCTTCTCAAAGTCTGTAATCAGTAAATTTGTGCCAATGGTTTTGTCGTCGTACTAAAGACCAGGCTGGCATCGCAAAACGACCATAAGCTGGGTTGAAGTCTTTTTATGGACTGTGGGGGCATGCCTGCTCTGCTGGGGGAGAAGATTGTAGTTCCCAGTTCTTTACCTTCCAAGAATATTGAATATATAACTTTGCTTAGAGGTAATTAAATGGACAACATGTTCTTACAAATTCTTTCTCATTGAAAGTTCTTTTCAAAATAGCTTTAGGAAGAGAATACGTAAAGCTGGTAGAATACAATCTAGGGCCTTATATTTCTTGATGGCCTTCCTTGGGCTGCACATTTTTTCTGCTATTAATTTCTAATTTGACAAGTACCTCTTTGTTGTTTCATGCACCCCTCTACGTTTGCGGTCTTTCTTTTGTGGCCATTTTTTAAGGCTTTTAAACGGAACATCTGTAGAATATTGCCCTTTAAGGCAGAGAACTTTGTCTATTCTGGAAAATCGGGAACAATACTAATGTGTTCCTTAGAGCACCACCTTCACATAACCGGTTCGGACATTTCGTTTTATGGACACCTACATTTAAAATGAGTTCTAAGTGCTGATACGGTCCTTTAGTTGTGGTTTTTGATTGTTCCTTTTCACCCTTACTAAGTGTATTTTCTCATCTGAAATTGCATTTCTTTTGAGTGTTTGTGTTATCTCCTTATCTAGAGCTTGCACTATTTTATACTTGTGGTTCATTCAGTTTCCTTTGTTGATTTATTACACACACAATTCTTGCGATGCAGATTGTCCATTTATTGCCAATTTGTTTTTCGATGTGGCGGCGACTTTGAAAATCTTTCTGATCCCATTTTTTGACCACCCATAATTACCTCATTTGCTGGCTTCGGCACCCCAAAACTTGTATTATTCTGGGCAATTGTTTTTATTTTCTTGAGGTTCAAAGTATAAATATGTGTAAAATGAATACATATAGAAATAGTGTACCACAGCAACCCAGTCTCAAATGAATCCCTCTTTCTCTCGCTCTCTGTCTCCCTTCTTTTTGATATGGGTCTGCTCCAAAAAATGTACTCTTTTCAAATAGCTGCACAGCTACAAGGGGCTGGTTCTTCTCTATGTGAGGGCTGGTGTGATTACTTTCAGTACCTTGAAAGACTATGTCACACTCTACTGAAGTGGCAGTCGTGGTTCCAGTGCGCTAGTGTCAAGGGGAAGTGGTGCTCACCTGATAACTGAATGCCCAGCTGGGGTTTCTGCCATGGACATAGCAAACATCGGAACTGCAGCCACATGTGGAGACTGACTTCTTGGTGACATTACATCCTTCCTTAACTGCAAATGACCATTGTGCTTGTAACTCAGTAACCTTGTCTCTTAGACTCACTTAAAATGGCAACCCTTGTTTGCCAAACTCCCTAGCCGCTCGAAGGCTGCTGAAAGCAAAGGTACCCACAGCCTTAAAGCCCAGGCCATCTGAGTGTTAATAATAGTTAATAATGGGGAGAGGAGTTGGCCTAACGGTTAGGGCGCTCGACCTCGGACCTGGGGGAACTAGGTTCGGGTCTCGGTAACGACGCTAAACATCCTGTGATTCTGGGCAAATCACGTAATCTCCCTGTGCCTAACAATTTTTTTTTTTTTTTAAATGAATGTGTGTCCTCATGTAACGTAACTGGTGCTATGTAAAGCGCTCTGATACCTGGTTGGATTCGGGTCAAGTTCGCGCTATATAAAACTCTGCCAAAAAAAAAGTCACAAATAATTCCTTTGAAGATCGCTTGTCATTCAACTCAACATACATACATCAAATCATCTCACAAACATTCCCCCAGTCTTGAGAGTGCCAAGTACTGCACAAAAATTGAATATTTATATCTTCAAATGTAATTAAAAGTTTTTTTCATTCCATGTGGTGGTGAAAATTCAATATAAGCATTAAAAGAGGTACAAAAAGCCCACATGAATACAATACTGAAAAGGAGAGAAAACACATAAGACATTTACATCTGTCATACAATCAAGTTACTCTGTAGGAATCTATAAGAACAACACAATGCAGAAACCAATTTCCTATCAAAATGTGATTGTATATTGCACAAATGTAACAAACTCTAAGCGTTGACGCGTTTCGGTGGATTGTGTAGAATAAAACCACCTTCTTCAGGACAACATTAATAATCCCCTCTTATAATATATAAAACAACAGGTGAAGAGCATTCCGATAGAGAATATAACTTAGTTAAAACATGTACTGTGTGTAGGATGCAGTCTAACTGTTTTGAACAACTGTTTCAACTACAGTCTGAATGTTCCAGTATGAAAAATAATCCTAAAAGGCGCTATATTGTCCTCATCATCCTCATAAGGGACCACAATCTGAGATCTCACTGATTTCACTCCAATATGACTCAAATCAGTCTCCTTTCTGGAGCCAAAAATTAATATATAAGCTAAAAAGCTTTCTTGTAATGTTTTCTTTGGGCAGGAAATATCATTTGTCCGTCCCCGTACCTAGAGGTGAAAAAGCTCTTTGTTTTCAAATCTCCCTCACGCAAACTTGGTGTCTTGATCAAAGTACAACTGTTCCTTCAAAACCACAAGTACCGAGCCCTGCCCCTTTGGTGTGTGGGGCTCCTCTTATTGCATTTGATCTGCATCTGAGGGTTAACCCTGCATCCCGAAGCCCCTGCGGCATAGGCGGTCCACACCCTGGTGTAAGCTGACACCCCACAGCCTTAAAACTCAGCCCATCTGAAGGTTAACCCTGCATCCTGAAGCTTGTGTGGCTTAGGTAGACCCTGCATACTTTGGTGTAGGCAGACACCACACTCAGGACCCAGGAGTTTGTGGCTACAGTGGCTTTCCTTGCATTTACTTGGGGTAAGGGGGATATATAATTTTATGTTGCTTCCAGTTTCTTATTTGTACCAGTCATTGGAGGCATGTTCCACCGCTCTCATTTTTGAGGACCAGGACTTATTTTTCCTCATTGACTTTGACCGAGAGAAAAAGGGAAGTAAATAGAGAAACAAGGAGGAAGAGACATAGGAAATTAACAAAGGAAAAAAGCAGGGATGAAAAGAATCCTGTAGAGTGAGGCAGAGGAAGTGTAGGGTGGTGGTAGAAAGAGGCATGCGGTTGAATCGCCGCTAGGTAGCCTTGGTATTTGGTAGCCATTGTCTTCTGGCAATTCTGGTGGCAGGCGCCTAAAAAAATTATTGGCCTGCTGCACTTATTTTATTGTATATATATTTTTATTTTACAAATTTAGTTCTCGTTATGCCATGCAACCCCCTCGCTAAGTAAACATAATTGAATGGGGTTCATGCTGCCGATGACAAAGATCTGAACTGGCAAGTGCCTTCCAGGGGATGCTGTTCCGCCTAACTCAATAGAAATAAGTGCCCACTGGATGTATAAACGTGGAGCGCCTTGTAAGTGGTTGCTGATTGCTTACTGGAATACTCTGCCCTTATGCTTCATCTGTAGTGCTGATGGTTAATGAATTGCTCCCTCAGGGAAGAAACTACTGTCTGGGTTTAGTGCTGTAGCTCCGTGCCACACCCCTAAAATGTAATAACAATAAAATTTAAAAAAAGAACACTCCAGGTCTCTTCTGTATGTTGGAAAGCAACCTGTGTTGTCCTGTACTGTAATCTGTCGTTTGCCTGCAAATACAGATGTTTCTTGCAGGAACGTTTGAAACTAAGTTACAGACCGCAACAATATTTTTCCTGAATAACAAAGTAGAATGTGTACATATTTAATTAAGCAAAGGTGGAAGAACTGCTCAGAACAATGTATTTAGACTAGGATACAGTAGGTGAGACATAGTCCTTTTGTCTTGACGTACGCCGGTGCACCTTCGTTTGGACATGAGCTTGTCACCGTC
The DNA here is from genome assembly GCF_964204655.1 of Triturus cristatus. NCBI lineage: Eukaryota > Metazoa > Chordata > Amphibia > Caudata > Salamandridae > Triturus > Triturus cristatus. Next base: position 140,923,438 of record NC_140594.1, read on the forward strand.
AGTGACTAATGTTATGTGCCACTTTTGATGTTCTTGAATGTCGTCTGTGACTTTTTGGGTGTCCCATTTTCTGTAGATCGACCGCTCACTTTAACATTGTTAGCCTTTTTACACGTCATCTCTTAACTTGTGCAGGTTTTTGTTACGCAGACCCCATATTCCGTTGTGCTGACCGTATTCCTTGGCTAGTGTGAGACACAGGACTATTCTAATTTTGCCGATAGATGCAAGTAATCTTGTTTTCTACCCTTATTGATGTCATTGCATATCCTTGGTGGCTCTCGGGCTTCCCTACTGCCTGAAGATCGCCTGTTCAGTTTATTTTGGCCAGTCGTACTGCAAGTCATCCGTTTATTTTTACAAGACCCTGGTAACCGTTTATCTCACCATGCTGACTCACAATGTCTCTACTATTCCCAAAGGCTATTACTTACTGCTTTTAAAACCAGTATTATCGCTATATAATTGGGTTCACTAGTAGTAGTCAACCCCATTGTCTCGAAGCCTGATGAAGGTGGATGGATGATAAGTTGATACCCACCGAAACGTGCGTTGATGTATTTTATTTGTCCATGGTGGCTTGACTTAATGTCAAGTGAAGTCGCTAATTACGTTCTCTTTACTATTTGAAGACCAATATGTTGTTACTAGGACTTTATTTCTAAGGTATTTTCATCTCTTGTGATTATTTCAGAATACCCTTTTTAGGGTTTTCTTCCCACAGGGGTTTTTGCTTCTTACTTTGTTTATGTAATATAAATTGTTTTTAATCACTATGTATTGTATATATGCGTTTTTGATAATGAAATAAAATGTAGATGTTCCAGATAACTTCTGTGTTGTCCCCATTGATTTATATATTGATTAGTGATTATTGTTCAACGTATACATGGCCCCGTTGGCAGAACTGGTTGCCCCGTTTGGCATCCAGCTAATAAGCTATGCAGACGACACCCAGCTGGTGTTTTCTCTGCAACAAATAGAGTCCCCACCGAACAACCTGGCAAATTGTCTGGAGACGGTGGTAAATTGGATGAATCTGTCTCAATTGAGACTCAATGGAGGAAAAACGGAGCTGATGCTCTTAGGCAGACAGGATATTCCCGACCATCTTGCCTGGCCTACCAGTATGGGCGCTATACCATCGCCTAAGACAGAAATAAAGAGCCTAGGCTTTTGGCTTGATAATGTTTTATCTTTTGAGAATCAAGCCAGAAAGACGTCTGCAGTCTGTCATGGGATACTGAAATCCCTCCGCAAAATCTTGCCCCAACTTCCAGAAACAGCAAGGAAGACCGTAGTCCAGGCGTTGGTTTTATCACGAATCGATTACGGGAATGCTATATATCTTGGGGCCCCAACTTCCACTCTTAAAACCTTGCAAGTGGCCCAGAACTATGCTGCTAGGATCTTAACGGGCACTAGTAGGTATATGTCGGCGAAGCCAGCCTTGAGATCGCTCCACTGGCTCCCGGTGAAGGAGCGGGTGCGATTTAAATCGCTCTGCATTACACATAAGATCCTACATAGAGAAGGTCCTTCCATATTGGAAGACATGATAAGTCCCTATAGGCCCCAACGTAAACTTCGATCGAGCGAACATAATCTGGCAATTATCCCTAGGATAAAACGAGCCCGCTCAGGCGGCCGACTCTTCTCTCTGCAAGCAGCAAAAGAATGGAATTCCCTCCCGGATTATTTGAGACTGGAACATACCTTCCTTAAGTTTAGGAAGCAACTTAAAACCTTTTTATTCCCTAGAATTTAATGCGGTAAAACAATGTGATGTGAATTAACCCTAGGCTCACTTTGTACCAAAAGCGCTGGGATGCTTACGGGTAGCCATGCGCTATACAAGTGATTTAATACAATACAATACAATACAATACAATTGTTTTGGGACCCGTAGACCCATTTGAACCACTGGATATGAGTGGATATTTTCTTTGTCTATATTGGAATTTTTGTTTCTGAGTCATAGTCTTGCCTATTCATCAGTCTTACGATGTTTGGGGTGGGGTAGGGTCGGTGTTGTGGGTTTTTTTATGAGGTAGACTGAATAAATACAGGTGACTGCATGCAATCTTGCCTAACTGACCAGAGTGCTAAATAATACCAATTTCATAGCTTTCTGATTGGATATAATTGTACAGTGGGTAGGGCTGGTGCGACCACTGTTAGCAGTCCAGGTGAAGTGCAGTTATGATTTTCGACACCCATGCAGTGGGCCAGGATTTGATGTTTGTCCGGAAAATCTGGGGTCCCTTGTTGGTGTTCCCCAGTCAGTTGCCTAACTTTGCAACCGTATGGGTGTGGCAGTCATGGGACGCATACACTAAAACAAAAACAGGGGCTTTTCTTCTGACATCACATATGGCGTGGGATATTTTTTACATTGGCAATTTATACGTCAGTGCTAAATTTGTGGCGGTGGTTAGCATCCGCCCTCTCTTTGCGGATGGCCTCTTATTGTTATGATCAGACTATGACCCAGAGCAAGAGAGAGGAAAGGCAAGATAAGTGAAAAAGGAGAGAAAGTTAACAAAAAAAGGCGATTAAGGGAGGAAGCAGGCATGAAACAGAACCTGCAAGAGTGAGGTAATGAAAGCAAGTGTAGGATGGTGGAAGAAAGGGACATGAGGTGGAAACAAGACTCTGCAGCTTTGATATTCAACAAACTCGGTATTTGGCAGTCGCAGGCTCCCCCCCAAAAATCTTGTGGCCCCCTACACCTATTATATGCATTTATTGGTTAAACAAATTAAGTACTGCATGTGTGTCGTCTCCGTTACCTTCAATTTTGCCTCCCTCTTCCCTACCATTCTACAGCTGGCGCACAGTGTCGACATGCACAACACAGCAGCAAACAAAAGTATTAGTTACAGCAACACAACCTTTCAATCACAAATGGTGTACATAGCGTCTGTGATGGTGAAAAGATCTTAGAAGATTAGATTCGCATATAAAGTGAATTTAACAGGTTGCCCATGTTAAAATGCGCCAGCATCTGGATGTCATTGGCAAGAATAATATGTTGCACGACGACAGCACAAGCTACAGCTAGCTGAGGGAGTATCTAGCTCCTAGAAGGCCTCCTACACCCAGACACCAGTGTCCACCCGCACGGCAGCTCGTTGACAGCGAATTGACACTATCTCGTGTTCTCACATACGACGAAAAATCCCAATTTTCCAAGTAAAAGGCGCAGCTTAGCAAACAAGAGTAACTGAAAAGGAGCGCGCCGTGCTGTGCTCGTCAGCACATATCCTGCACTTACCAGGAGGCGTCTCCGGCGGGTTAAACATTGACTCTGATTGCTCTTATCATGGGGCAGTGCCCCCCTCCCCTCCCTCTGGCCGCGCTCCGGATATGCGCGTCAGCGCGCGCGGGAGTTCCCCTCGTGCGCGCCTTTGTCAGGTGCGGCTCGAGGCAGGCCCCAGGGCACATGGGTTCTACTTGAGATACCTGTGGTTTTCATGGCGACTCTTTTTTTCGTTCTTTCATGGTCTCGACTCTCCCCTACGACTCTTATTGTATCCTTGTTACCCATTTCCTTACCTGTGTGTCCCCCATTACGTATCCCACCAGGCGAGTAACTAATTTCTGAAGTTTCTGGCTGGGGCCCTGCGCACCAGTGATCCATAGACATTCTTTGGCACGCTAACTGAAGGTTAGCGTTAGCTGGGTCAGTCGTGGTCCTGGCCGGGACCTCTTTACTCACCTTGTTGATATACAATCCATCGCCATTATACTCCCGGGGAATTTTGGGAGTTTTATGAATGTTAAACTTCTTGCAAGATTGTGTTATCCCCTTACCAAGCCACTGGTTGTGTGACGTCACTTCCTATGATGTGAGGAGCTGCTCTGTGAAAGGAGGTGCTGTGCCATATTTTTGCTACCCCTAAGAGTCTGGTGAATAGTCTATCCTGTGTGTTTGAGAGAGAATAGCCTCAAGCTTCAACTTGCAGGTCAGTGGTTCGAACTCTCTCACACCCTCTCAGCCTTCTGAAGTTGGTAAAAACTTTCCATTAAGTGGGACGATGATGGTAGCTACTATTTAAACACAAGGTGGTCATTTGTTTTTTTGTGGGTTGAACTTCACAGTTCAAGATTATTATGACGCCGTTGCTTAGCAGTGGCAGTAATCATAGGCGGTATATCATTTTGTACTAATCGCAGGTACTTCACCAATACTCCCAAGGGACTAGTAACAGCAGGCCGTATCGTCCCTGAGTAGACACCGCAGACATTTTCTATTTGATCAAAGATAGCGTATGTGTGCGGTGTTTGGATAACGCAAGCTTAGTTGATAATGCAAGCTTAGTTGATCGACAGTGGAGCACAGTACAGGGTCAAAGGTAACATAGACTTATTGAAGGGATAGCTTGGTTCTGAGAGCGGAAGTGAACTGTTCTTTAAAGAGGCGTGCCTTCAGTTCTTTCCAAAATTTGGGCAGACTCGGTGAGGTCCTGATGGATACAGGATTGTTGTTCCAGATGCTGAGTTCATAGATGGAGAAGGCCTGTTGATTGGTTATTTGTTTTTGGTCTGCGGTATGATGGTGAGCTTCCCAACCAGATATGTGGGGTGTCAGTCGTTATGCCGTCATCCAACGCAGCAACAATCATGCTCTGTTTGAGCTGTAATCACCAGCTTTGTGTGTTTCTGTGGTAATTGCCAGCAGTATACATCTACAGTTAATCTCCAATCGAGCTGTGGGCGCAGGCAGTATCTGTCTCTGCAATCTTTACAGGAAGCGTGTGTCTGAGCAGCTGTCGCAGCCAGCATATCGCTCAGCAGTAATCTCAGGTCATGTTCAGTTAAACAGTAATCGGAGGCGATAAAGCAAGCAGTGAACTTTACCCAAGTTCATAGTGTGGCCGTTTTCAAGGGAGTATGTGGGACCCAGACCTCCACAGTCTTCTGGACCAGTGCTTTCCACCTGGAACACCCATAGAGTCCATTGGAACGGCGGAGCGAGATGCTCTGCCTCAGCCCATCTCTGAAGCGCATTTTGCTACTTTTATTACGACGGCCATCTTGAGTGTCCCAAGGAAGACTGGAGATGGCAGCCCCACCTGAGAGGATTTTGTAAGCATTTGGTGCAATGTTTTCATCTTGTGCCATCTTCAGAGTCCGTTTTAAGATTGGAGATAAAATGGCTGAACTGTTGAATTACACCACATATGTCAAAAAGTTAGAACTTTACCCAGAAAGCATGCTTTTTGCGATTTGGTGTAAATACGTTGAGCTTGTTTTCAAGAAATTAGCATTTAAAGAAGGGCCCAGGTTGGAAATGAAGGGGTTAACCCTCAGAAAGTTAGAGATCTGAATCATTGGTACAGCAAGAGTACCACGGTTCTCCAGCAGCAACAAGCAATTTAAAAAATCTGATTGGGTGGACGAAATATCTCGATAAAAAGGTACAAGGTGGGTAACTTCCACTGTGTAAGCCTAAGGCCGTACGCATTGGGGATTGCACTGTCTTAGGTAGGAATACTGCAAATCCATGGCTGAAGGCTGTGCACAGCATTGGTGTTGGTCATCCATGTGGGGGTTGATGTACCCCCAAAGGAGTTGGGCAGGTCAGTCCCTTTGGTCAACTCTGCTGCACACAGACAAAGATATGAGCCAGGATCTGAGTAAGAGGAAAAGAAGGCCCTCCCTAAGTTACTTTTAGGTCCAAGAGGAGGGAGGAATGAAAAAACAAGTGAAAATATAAACCTCTGTACTGACCTATTTAATTTATCAAACGACCAAACAAGGTTCTAAGTTACCAAGACCCTCTGCATGTCATACATTTACATGAAAGCCACAATTATTTTTTGACAAACAATTTATTATACAATTTTATCTTTTTATGAAAGTTTATTTTATTTTATTCTATATAAATTTGAGTACATCTCTCTGAAATTTCACACAGTTATATATTCTTGTAACGTGATATTTTCAATTAAGACATCCCATATACATACAGAAAGATATAAAAAAAACTGTCCTCATTCATTCATTACTACTGTCATACTATCACATACTCTCATTCATACAATACCACTTCAACAACATACTATATATATAAAAAAAGAGGGACTTTAAGACCCTATGATGGATCTCAAGATGTTTATTGGCGAACGTATACAATTATTTCTCAAAAACCATAAATTACAGGAGATAAAAATCTCCGTAACCACTTTCCTGCAAACAATTTGCGTTATACGCGCGTTTCAGTGGAAAGCCACCTCCTTCAGGACCAGGTTTTCTGAAGATTCATTTAAAAAGATCAAGGGATGTCTTAAAGTAATTTGTATAGACTGTTTTCTCTCAAAAACGGGACCTTCTATGTTACATCCAAAAGATTCAAAGTTCTCCAAAATATAATCACAGACAGCCTATTTAGATGGTAGCCAGACTGTAGTTCAGCAGGTCGTTTAGCAGACAACTCTATTAGAAATGAAGCCTCATTTCTTAGGGTGATCTAAAGCGATGAGTCTCTCTACCACAGTCCTTATTCTCGGATTAACAATGTGTATTCACAATTTTCTTTTTAGTGCGTTCGTTTGTCCAAGTATCTGCTGCTGTATTAGAACGTATCCTGCCGGAAGGTATTTCCCTTTCACGAGCCAGGATCTGGCCAGAAGACAACCTTTGCTGAAGGGTTGGCCACTTAAGTGGGGTTGAACACTGGGCCTGGCATATCGCAAGACCCTGCAGCCAGCTCCCTATTGCACTTGGCCCAAGGCCACGCGTGGTGTGGTGCAGGGAGTAGGCCACAGGTTGCTTGAGGGGGTTTGGCTTATGCCAAACCATGAGTCTGATCAAAAACCACAGAAATTCACTGAAAAAAACGGTTAACATGACGTTATAGTTGGGTGTTTTAGAAATATATTATCTTAATTAAAGAATCTCCCCGAAATACAAAAAAAAAAGGTTACAGTGACGCTATAGTTAGATGTTGAAATGAGATAAGAATTAATGTTTAAAAACTGAAAGCCACTGAAATTCCCCAGTTATAATTTAGCGCCCTGATTTTTGACCTTTTACTTACCTTGATCTACACTGAATCACTACTGAAAGCTGGGGACCCCCGTTCAAGCAATTTATCTGATTTGAACTTCAAAACTACACAAAAGTTCATGCTTACAACAAACATACACACATGATGAAATATTTAATTCAGGAATTAAAAATAGCTGTTTCTAAAAGATGAAATGATATACAAGACTCTAGCACATCACTTTCTTTTTTGTTCTTTGTGCATGCTGTAGTCTTGTTGTCACATACCAGGGCGTCAATTACTTGGACTGGACCCATGAACCAAGATGAGGATGCTAACTTAATATTTACCCTACATTTTCAAATTCCTTCACACATACAGAGCATTAACATTTTTTTTAATTTAGCAGTTTTGCTTGTGGTGCATACATATTTTAATAATCCACTAAAATTTAATTTTCTAAACAATCGTGTATGGGAGCGTCACAGGTTAAGAACTGCTGGTTTAGTGAACTAACTATAACTGCATCTCTGCCATTAACTACCTAAGCAGTCACCTGTTAAATCACTCATGACATCACTCATGACATCACTGATAACATCACTGATGAAATCACTGATGCAAGTGGTACTTCATGTTCAACAAGGTAAAGACTGAGAGCACCTGGTGCGGGTCGCAAAGGCTTGACTCAAAGTAGATTAAACACAAAGCCCGTTGCAAAAACAAATCTGCGAAAAACCCCATATCTTCGGTTCAAGATGGATTATCCACTGGTCTGTGCCTGGGCACGGGCCCATGTTAAATATTTGTTATACAGTACAGGGGCACATTGTATGTTAAAAGGACGTGTATAATGTGTATATTTTTATTTCAAGAGCTTTAGTGAAGATTTTGACGCTTTGAGCTCTGTTGAATATAATAGAATGTGGGTGTGAGCCACTTGGAGGTGGTTTAACTCGGCGGCTGTCAGCATGGCTGTAAAGTTGTATGCCATTGTGCTTGTCAACCGACAGAGGGTTTTCCATGGGGCCCAGCTGAAGGTGTCCATCAATGGCTGAAGCTAACTTGTCAACCTCATGACACAATATTAAGGATCATGTGTTGAGTCTCTAAGAGGGTAATCCCATCAAGGGGAACAAACTCTTTTTTCAGAGGATGTTCAAGATTTAAAAAGTGGTGACCCTGTTAAAGTCTGGAGAGGCAGTTTAGTAAAAAAAAAAAGGCCAACATCCACCAAATATGTGGATGAGTAGACAGATATCCTATGGGTCCAGCATGTGAGCAAAGTTTGTCCATTATCACTTTATTGGTGATAGATAATTGGTTACAGGTGTTGCTTGTTGATTTAATTCAAATCCAGAAGGCCTACAGGACACTATCGCAATCATTGGATAATGTCATTGGGATTTCATGTAACATATCATTAGTTATGCATTATGTGTGAGGTCATTAGCAGCGCATCACTAGGACACGAGCGGTAGTTCCTTCACTAAACTATTAACTGGTGAATTTCAGTGGTTTTCAGTTCTTAATCGTTAAGTGCTGAAACGAAACAAAAACTAACTATAACGATACTTCAACCTTTGCTTTTTTTTTTCAGCATAAATTTATATACATAAAATATGTCTTCTTTTTTCCCCACACCTATGTGTAGGGGGATTTTAACCAACCCTCCCATCCATTGATCTCTCGCTGCATCATTCACATATTTCCCCCACCTATTATAGCATAGAGGTCGGGGGAGAGTGTCAGCCCACTCTAGCCATGGGTTGACTTCACTGTGTCAGCATTTTGCTGATTCAGATGAAGCATATACGCACACAAAATAGTTACCTTCACTGCTACGAGTTACAGTGACTGTGTACTTTTGAGACCAAAAAAGGTTTTGCTTTCAGCCACATTTTTTTTGTATATGTATAAATATTGATGCGTGTCTGCAGATCCCCAACAGTACATTTTTAGAAAAATCATGGCAAAAACAAGCCACCGCCAGACTTTTTCGCGTTGCCAATGCTTGTTTTTACGGAAGTCCCACTCTATACATCGCCTAGCCGCTAAGATAATTCGGCCAGTTGAGTGCGTGCTGTTGAGATTAGTGTGCGATTTGCGTGTTGCAGGTTTAAATCTATGCAAGGGAACCTCAGCCTTTCATCCTTTCGATTCGGGTAAAATCAGAACCAATCTCAATAATTGGTTCTATGTGAAGTGCTATTCAAGAACAGGTTGCTATTGTTATTAGCTGTAAAGTGTCTATTATTCAGGTACTCACACTTTACCGCTCCACCTGTCCCAGAAGCAGTTACGAACGCCCCCCCCCCCCCCCCCCCCCCATCATCTATTTGCAGCCACGGTGCGCCCAGATTCAAGTTGAGCCATTTTCATAGAAGCAGGCGGCTGCATATAAATACAATAATATGTGCTTTGTCACAGCTGCCCCAGAATGAGAGAATTCTCAGCGCATCATCTGTGTACATACAAGCGTTCATGTGATCTTGCACAAATATTGATCATGAGGTGTTCAGATTCAAACGGACCTAGGCCAGCTCGGACACGTGACAGACACATTGTTAACTTTATACTTATGGACACGTTTCAAATTCCTAATGCTAGGTTCAAAATACACACTTGGTTTATATATCGTATCGCTAGTGGAGAGGCCCAGAGAAAGTGGGAACCGAGGTCTTGATAACGTTTTTGAGAAAAAGGTGCAAGCGTCTTTGGCTGCAGTGATACGAACATGAAGTGCATGAAAACAAAATAATTTCATACACAGACATTTGAACTCTAATGTAAGCTGTGTGACCACTTTATTTATATTTGTTTTGCCTTTGCTCCATGTGGTTCAAAGCCGGTGGTTTGTGGTGCAGGCAGCAGAAACAGCCTCCCAGGTTCAAGGTGTCCAGACCCTAAAGGAGAGAGCTGGCCTGGCCGCATGGGATACAAGAACGCGCCCTGTAGGCAGAGGAACAGAGAAGGCTCCTTTCAGGGCGGGTTGAGGTGTGAAACCCTAAGTCTATCGAGACCGGAAAGCTCCCTTATGTGGAGCGGCTTATAATGTTTATAAATTTACACGGGCTGCTGCAGAGAAATACATTCACGTGAGGTCGATTTCTTTCGCCCACTGCTTATGCACCAGGGGAACTGCTTCAAGGCACATGTTACGCCCAGATCGGACTTGGCTTGACCCAGATTGTGGGGTTGTATTCCAAGCAAATGTTGATAAATTCTGCTTCTGTGTATGGTGTCAGGTCCTGAAGCGTTGGGATTTTCTCGTGGGATTCTTCAGAAGTTAAGTCACAAGTCTAAAGTAAGCGCTCTTATGAGAATTACTGGTAAGGTTGACCCTCTACGAATATCTGAACATCAAGTTGCTGGACATTTTTACCAGTCTGTCATACTTCTGGGCATAATGACCATGGCAACTCGCAGTAATTTCCCCAGTTTTACCAACATCTAAATTCTGTTGTAAATCCCCTCTGTAAAAGGGCTGAATCTTGTTCTTTGTCTTTAGTACAAACCTCTCAATTGAGCAGGAATAGATTGCAGTGATCGTGACACTGTTTGGCATCATCAGTGTATTTTTCACCGCATATAAGCCAAAGCTATAAATGTATGAGTGCGATGTAAAAGGAATCATTTGGTCTTGGAAAGAAATATATACAATGGGGGGAAGGCCTACTAAGCCTTCTACGAGATGGTTGGGGTAGCTCTGGAAAGGCGCTTGCTCAGTACTGTATGGGGCAGGCATGCTAACATTTTCCAAGACTGTTGTTTGATGCCATTGCAAGAAGTCTCTTGAATTTGGGAGTATCTTGTGCATTTGTGGGGCTTGGCAGTACCCTCACCGCCTTCACTTGGTTGTAATGTGATTTATTCTATTTCTTGAGATTTTGCTGCATCGGAGTGCGGTGCAGGTTCTGACCTGTAAATTTGTCGGTGGACTTTACGTTCTTTTCGCATAGTCAACATCATCTTTCTTGCGAAATCCATGTTGAAAGCATCTCTGTGGCATGATATGAAACTGGGATGTCCAGGGTTGGTCCAGGAGGGCTGTAGCAAAGCTAGATTTTCTGGCTAACCACTTACGTAATAAAAAAAGCAGGATTAAAATTAATTCTATATAAATGTATTTGATGGTTATACCCTAAAAATCTCCCACGTTTCTGGCCATTTTGGGCCGATTTTAGACTCCCCAGATATGAAGCTTTTCTTCCAAAGACTGTAATCTTGCAGTACTGTTCAGGAACAGTAAAAAATCTAACAAGCACTCTGTCACCACAGCAATGAGCGGATTCACTTTTAGGGAAGAGGAAAGGAAAATTGATGACGGCATTCAGCTAGTCAGTAGATAAAATGAGTCAAATAAAAATTAACAAGTGTGCCAGTAAAAAGGCTTTCTGAAGTCTAATGTTTCAATTTATCTTTTACAGTTTAGGAGTCCAAACCTTGGGTGTTCAAATGCAAGCAATTGTAGTGCCCAGGGAGCTTTATAATTACCAAAAAAAAAACTGTGCACCAAGTTACATTTTATTTGACACCTTTAGATGTGAAGAAAGTGCCCTGTATGTCAGAGTGAGATCAGGGGAGAGGACTTGGACACACGTCATGGCTGAAGACAAGCTGCTACAGTGCAGAACCACTAATGGTGCCTCAAGGCGCACATTATTGAATTTAGCCGCCTCATTAAACCAGAAAGCAGTGGCGTCGCTCTCCCTGTCAGCCTCCAAATTTGATTAACAAAACATGTTTATTATCATTTATTTTTCTTCCATTGAATAAGTCTTGGGGGCGGGGCCATCATGAGGCAAGTCACGAGAGGGAGTGGAGAGCACTGCTTTCAGTGCGCATGTGGGTTTGGTTGGCCGTCTCAGGACGGCCAAACCAACATGCGCACTGAACTGTCTCCAACCGGAGCTGCGTTGGAGACACAGGCGCTAGTCTCCGAGGCTCCGGCCAATCCTGGCACTGCTCACATGCATCAAGGTGTCACGGGGTCTATACGTCTCAGGCCGAGCTTGAGTAGTTGCTCAGCCTTGGACAGGTTGGAAGTGCTTACGCAGATATTCATTGGACCAGTTGCAGTGGGCCAGGCAGGGCTGCACTTGTGCAGGCACAGGGGCCCTGGCAGGGCTGCTCGTATCAGATGTGTGCATTTTAGAGCATTACTTGCTGTCCCATCACAAGCTGGTTCATATCTAATGGCTTCCAGAAGCCGAGCTGGCCATGTGACTACGCTGATGTGTACATACTTAAAGTATACCCACACATACCGGTCATTCTTGATAGCGTTAGTGACTTTCCAGTGACCACTAAACCTGGCTCAAGACAGCCCCGGGTCTCTCCACCTCACCAGCCCCCCAGTACACACTTGCGGCGTACATTGTGAAAATAATTAAAAAGTCCTGTAATGAGGCTCTGGTTGCATAATCCAGCTATTAGTAGAACCTGAATGGAGAGAATCCACAGGTGAGAAAACAGTGAAAGGCGAGTTTTTCAAATGAATGATGACCCCGTTATTTCTTGCAACACTGCAACAGCGAGGCGCTTTGAGAAGCCCGATGGCCTATAGAATCAAAAGATACACATTGAGCAGTCTCTTGGCATGTCACGCTAGTCCAAAGCCCCTTTGAGCAGGCAAAAGACACGTCAGTTTGTTGGCATTTGATGACGTGTGATGTATTTGTAACGCAGCCCCTTTCCTCCTCATTTTTGGACAGCAAAGTGAATAAGATAATTTGCTATTAAATGCATTTTCAGACAGTTTCAGTCAAGGGGTTGTAGTGTTTTAATTCATCTTACCGTTATTGTATGAATTTGTTTTTTCATTGCAATGATGTCATTTCCTGTAACATCATCAGCATCAAAATTTGTCACTTCATGGCATTTTATAGAGTTCAGTGGTTACCCGAAGCTACTGCTGCGTGTCAGTGCATTTGAGGTCCGGCGTTGACCAATACTTTTTGCTTTTTCATTAGTAATGTACATGTTTGTAACGAAAAATTCGGCCAACTATCTTCATCCATTGGTCTTTTGTTGCGTCAGTCAGATTTTTCTCCTACCCCCATCTACGGCATCAAGCATTGGGCCATTGCTCAGCCCACGTCAGCTAAATTTGTGAGTGATGGCATTCTGCTGTTTCACAAGGAGCACATCTGCACACACAGTAGTTCCATTCAGTGCCTGGGGCCACAATGGCAAGGTGCTCTTTTTGAGAACAAAATATATTTTAGTTTTTAGCCATTTTTAATATTAGCCAGAGCCTGGCAGCTGCCACGCCAATAAAGTTTAAAAAAAAAAAAGGCAAAACAAGCATTGACAAAGCCAAAAGGCTGGCACCCAAAGGCAGACCTATTACCTTTGCCAATGTTTGTTTTTAGAAGGTAGCTAAAGATGTTTATGGTAAAAGACAGACATAGGTTAGACTAGACTCCCATTTAGGATTGGCTTTTTACAAGTGGTTAAGATACTGTTTTGTTGTTAGCTATGTTTTGAAATCCTGGCGAAGGCGCTTTACGCAGCTGTGATCTTGAACAATTCTAATGGATGTTTCTTTCCTTTAAATACTCATTAAAATGTATATTGGTAGAGTACACACAAGATTGATAGTAGCAGGTGACAAGTGTCCCCTCTTTTTCCTCCAAGAAGCATGATAAGCAAATGAGTGAATCCACCCCAATATTCAGGTTAGATTCCAGACCAGGTAAGAGAAGCCAGCATTCGGGTTGCTAGTATAATGCAGTCGTTTTCATTCAGATGTAGAGACGGGGGAGTGCGCTGACCTTTTAAACTTGGGATGATACAGAGAGGACAGAATGCGCGCCCAGCCGAGCGTGACATCATTTTGGATTTGTAGATAAAATTGCTCATAATGACATCTGTGTTTCTGTGCAGGCTGCTGTCTCCCAGGCCCAGCCTTCTGAACGCTGCCAGTGATGCGAGGATGAACTCTCAGCCGCAGAAACCACTGGACCTGAAACAGCTAAAGCAGCGCGCAGCTGCCATCCCGCCAATAGTGAGTACCTGGCGGCGCCAAGCGGCCTTGGAGCTGTTGCAAATGGCCGCCTCCTTGTCCGCGCACACCCTGCTTCAGCTTTCCATTCACCCCCATGCAGGCCTTCAAATGCAGCTTCTTTGAATTTTTTAGTTTGCAGAGAGATAGGATGGCCCTTTGACCTTTATCTGCACAAACGTATAATATGTTGCCACATTTTACAACAGTGATTGGAGGACGTCTGCTATGCTATTTAGTGCACACAGAGGTCATGACCTTTCTCTACACAAATGTATAAAATATACATATATATTATTTAGTGTTGTGGCCTTTCCTTCACATTCCTACAATACTAACATAGCCGACCTTTGTAGACTGCCCAATAGGTTGGAAGTAAGTCCCTTGCCCTGCCTAGAATTAAGTACTCTGGAGCAGGCATGCGCAGTTGCGTGCACACAGCTGCAGTTTTGCTAACTTACTTCAGATACCCCAACAGTGCTTTGTGGTCCTTAAACAGGGCTTCTGTGCCCTTTGGGTACTGTGATTAGTTTAAGTTATAACTATAGAGCACGAGACGGAGTGGGTTGCCTCTATTTCAGATACTCTTTCCTTTTTCCCGGCACATCCCGGAGTTTGGATTGTGATAGGGCAATATGGCCGTCTGGCAGCCACCATTTCTCGATATATTGGATAGCTGTAGGTTTTTAGGTCTATACCTGCCTAAATATTGGTAATAATCCATTGCACTGATTATGAAAGCTCAATCTATGCAGGATTGGTAGAAACTCTAGTACGAAAACAGGGAACACGGAATATAAAATGGGCTGCTTCCTCTGCAAGATTTAATATTTACTGATAAAAATGTGATTGCTGTGGAATTAACATTTGTTCGCTTTGATTTCTGAATGCATATTATTCTTTGACTGAACATTCATTATTGTATTTTATACAGTTTGAGTAATTGTTCTTAAACGTAGGCTACATATTAATTTAGAGAAAAGATCTTACTTTTTTTCATTATATTTTTGTCTAAAGTATATTGCTAATGTGCACAAAAAAAAATGACAGTGAATTTATTGACTGTTCCTGAAATGATACTGCAGTGCCATTTTTATAGTGCTTAGTACTACTGGTGAGGCGCTGAAGCACCTTTGTCGTCAAGTAACACGCTACTCCTAAGCCCATTGTGAATGGTTCAGTCAGACGCATGGGATGGAAAGTGGGAGGAGAGTTTAGTTCTGCGTTTTCTGTATTGTGACGTGTGTTTCTGTTAAAGGTATTCAAAGTTTCAAAGCTGTTCCTGTGCATTGGTTATAGGCATGCTAGAAAGTCAGTTTGCTTTGTTGTCATGCTGTTCTTGAAACCAACCAGTTTATGGATTACTTGTCCTTTCAGATATGCGTTGATTGCAATTGATATAATAGACTGTACCAATTTAATATGTTTGTAGATCATGAGATCTTTAGCCATGTCGGTACATTTAAAGTGAGGACCATCGAGGTATCCGGGAGGAGTGTCCCAAGCGAGGGGTCCGGTCATGTGACCTCGCATCCACCAATCCACCAATCAGATGCTCAACCAAGGGCAGGCTAGTGGCCAATCCAAATCAAGCCCCTAAAACGATCAATAGGAAGACAGAGAGGAGAAACAAAGCAGCACTGGCCCCAATCTAAAAACACTGTCTTCTTTCAACAACTAAGTGGCTGTGCACTCAAAAAAGAAAGAAGCACTACTCAACATCAAAGGATAACCACCTCCGCATGTAAATCTTGTTGTAGGATGCGCCACCCTCTGATTTGAGCGGTGAAGACATGCAATTTTACACACATATGCATGTAACTTCACCCTTGAATAGCAAGCAAGTAAAGAGTTAAGCCTAGGAGTAGTAATAAATGTACATGCGAGCAAATATACACGTGTATATTTACCTTTGTTAATGTGGTCTTTACTCAGTATTGGCAAGCATAGTGTGTTTACACTTCTTTGTGTTGTTTTCTTGGGCTGTCGCGTGTTATGACATTCCGCCATGGTTGCTTTTGTAATGTGAACTATCGCTGGGGCTTCTTTTGTAAGACACCAAAACCACTTCCTTTCCGTTTTCTGAAATATGTGTCCATTTAATTTTATGTATGCCAGTCTTAACAATTTTCACAGGGTTGAGGTTGTTGTGTTTGCATCTTTTCATAGTGATACGACATGGCTCCTACTGAGCCTTCATCAGGGTCGATTGATTGGGAACAATCTGTCACATGAGAGGTGTCTTAACAATTAATCTGAGGACAATTCTTGCCATAATGCTAGTCAATGGTGTTTGTTAGTGGTTCGCACTGGAGGTCTAGGCTGAGGAAGCTTGCCTATGGGGGTGGTCTTGGTTCTAAAACAGTAGTGGAGCAATGGGCAGATTCGAAGCAGATAGAAGTCCAAAATAATTTTCCCCGGCACAATGAATTGGTGTGCTATAGCATCAGTTCCCTAATGTTGTATGTTTCTCCTGAAGTTTCAAGAATGTTGAGGTTAGTTGAGAATGGAAGACCAGCTCATTGATAAAGTCTCCTTCCAAATGTTCGCATCTTCTCAAATAGGCATTTTGTATGGAGTGATAGCAGTTAAATGCAGTTGGATCTTGGACCTCCGCTGCTTCTCCAACTCCTTCTCTTTAGAAATAAATGTTTTCGGTTGTGGGCAGTCTGCCTGGCCATCACTCTGACGTCACTATGGATATATATTTCTGTAGGTTCCACTTGAGCTCCCACTGAAGAGAGGATTTCCAACTGGGAATGGTTATCTTCCACGCAAGGCTAGTTATGTACTTGGGGATGTCTTGGTGTCTTTTTGGGCAGTGACGGTCACGGTGTCGCTGGTAACTGCATTGCACTGGTTGTCATTGTCATCTGCTCCCCATCTCTTACTCTTCTATAACCTCATGTACCTGCAGCAGTGGGAGCTCGTGTGTAATGTGCACTCGATAGCTTCCATATTGTGAATGTATCATCAGAAAAGGCTCTTTAGTTTCTCTCTGATAAAGTGCAACAGAAGCTCATTGGTTCATTGATCAGGATTCTATGGTATAAGATCGAGTCAGTTTGCGTGCAGTGTTAACCAGTTGACCTCCACCAGATGTCACGCATCCACGCATAGCTCTTCAAGGCCCCATGGGATGTTTATCATCACATACCACTCCTTCACGAGTACGTTTGTTTCCAACTCATCTTAAGTGCTTGTGTTCCCTCCTGTGTTGCACATGTGTAGCCCACCTATACTTGTTAATTGAAATTCTAAGATGCAATTTGGGAAAAGGTTGATCACTGACCTTCGCCATAAACACACCACCTCTGCTCTTACCTGGCATCTGTGCCGGATGCGTGGGTGGCGACACAGTTTCCTTATTTCTTTCAAAGCACTAACTATCATGAGACGGATCACATTAGGCCTGATTGCAGATCGCCGAAGGATCCGGTTGGCTTCTCCGCTCCTTAATGCGTGATCGTTCTTTTATGATCATCCCGGGAAAATGCAGACGAGCGGCGGTCAGGAGGGGATGCGCATTACACTGATCTATAACCGCGAGCTTGGAAGTCTGCGGGCCCTCAAGTGGAAAACCACCCGACGCCAGTGTTGTTGTGCTAGACACTTTTATTTATATAGTCTCCACCTGCTTCCATTTGGTCATTAAGTACTGTCTCGAAAGCCAATGCACTTGGCTTTTTATACCACCATTAAACCCAAAGATGCGTGTTAAGCTGTCAGGCACAGACCGGCCAGGCAGCTTAATGAGATGCCATGTTTATCCCCGCCAACCTCATGCTTCTGAAGGCAAACAGTTGAGATTTGGTATTTCTATTTAAACTAACTCACCAACCTCAACTTCTTTGAGTTTTTAAGATTTCTAAGGTATTTAAATGCCCCTATCATTTTGCAAACAGTCTAACATTGTGATATTATTATGTTATCACAGGTGGGCAGACCCCAGCACACCTGAGGGCATATGGGTGAATGATGTCAGAGGTTGCAAAAAATATATTCAAAAGGGTGTTCTGGAATACAAAAGTCAATCAAACTTCAACTGAAAAAAGTCATTCTGAAATCCCAAAGCCCGCCACACATCAAACAAAAGATATGCTTGATTCAGGAATCCAGAATCTAATCAGACACCATAAGACTTTGGAACATTCAGGAGTTCAAAACTTCTTCGGAAATCATCAAACCAAGGGACATTCTTGAATCTAAAAGCAGCAGAGACCATTAATTCATTTGGACATTTCGGAATCCAAAATCCAGCCAGACTTTATCAAAGGAACATACTGGAACACAAAAATAAATCATACGCCATCAAGTAAACAAACACTGTGTCATCCCATACTTATAGAGATGATACCTATGAAAAAGACAGCACTAAATAAAATCAGACATTAAGGAGCAAGACAACAAATGTGTTATTTAGGGTGGTGGTGCACATTAAATGAGTCCTGTTTAGATTGATCGTATTTCAATTTAAAGTATGCAGATGGCCTAGGCATACATCTGCCCTTCTGGCCCTATATTGGGCACCTCTGATGAAAATGTAACATCAGCTTTAGAAATGGCTTCTTATCCTGGAGGGGCTGTTATGTGTAAGGCATGAGAGGAGGCTCTGTACTGACTCCTCCCTAAACTTGCCCCCATAGCTACAACCAAGGGTCAGCATGAACTCGCCACGATCACCAGCGATGTTATGCAGATTTGCAAAACTATTTGAGAAAATGGTTTGAATGTTGAGAAAATGGTTCCTGTTTAAGAAGCCAAAAAAGGGGGGGTTCACATCCAGTTCACATGATGCCATAACCCACATTTTCAACAAATTCATCATCCTTCCTTCCCTTTTCTTTGTGTACTTAAAAAAAGAAAACCACGTTGCAAAATGTTAAGATTCTTCAGAATTTATTTAGTGTCGAGCAGCATCCAGTACTCGGGCAAGGGACCAGCCCCTCTCTCTCGTGCACCGCTCTTAAGCCAACGTTTCAAAAATAAGGTTTATTAACCTTCGCATATTGAAAAAGTGTTCAACAAGTCCTACTCAAGCGATGCTGGAGTAACTGCCCCATCTTTGTCACCATGGGAGCAGCATGGGGTACAACAGAGACATCCACGAGTTATCTGAGCCTGCTTCTAAACCTTTATTTACTATGTAGCTTGTGTATATATATGTGTCGATTTGTGTGTGTGTGTGTATATATATATATATATATATATGTGCATAAATATATATAGATGTATGCACTCATACGAATACCTACATATTTATGTGTGTTTATTTCTCTATACATGTATGTTAATTTCAGTTATTTACATTGAATCTATTCCCTTCAACCTTTGTCCCATTCCTCCTCTCTCACTCATCCCAAACCTTTCTGGCAGCTGTGAGCTTCCAAACATCCTTTCAAACGCCCCCTCCTTTTAGCTCACTCACCCAACTAACAGGTGTGCATGTTCACTCCTCCCAGTAACAACGCGCAGCTTCCCTTTTCTAATCCACTTATTTCATTCCATCCCTACTCAAAGCACTATTAAACACACGAGCACTCAGGAGCACAAACCTACTGCAAGTAATCCACAAGCAAAACAGAAAGCACATACTACTAATGAACTCACTGTTTAACTAGAACTCCAGTCTTGGGTGCTGCAAGCATGCTACTCACTGCAAAGCGCTTCAATGCCTTGTGAGGGTAGAAAGCGCTATATAAATACACTTACAAATTTACAAGTCCATTCGTTTTTAAATTGTCAGTTTTTCAATTTTCAAAATGTAAGCCCTATATTTTTTTGTTCCTAATTCTCTGGCTACAGTTTTTCCTTCTCACTCTTGGAGGTTTCAGATAAGACATAACTTGTTGTCCTCTTCCTTGCCGGTTTTTACCTCTCCAAATTTTATCTCATAGTTTTTTTTTGTAGAAACCGCCGAAAAAAGTTTAATGAAATTATGTCAAAACGCAATAAGGAATTTGGTGGGTTTGTTTCATGCAGATTAGCGATAATATGAGAATCGCTCAAAAGCGGGGTTGTGATGGTGTCCTCACTCGACCGCTGCCAGGTGTCAAGGGAGGAAAGTGGTGAATAGACACAGTTGTAAAGAATATTTATAGTAAGATAAGGCAAGTGCCTTTGTATGGAGGCTCCATGAGACAGGAGGTGGCTGTATTTGTAGGGTTTGAAAGGATTTTCAACTCCGCTAGGGTCAGATGGACTCTGCTAAGATGCTGTCTCCTTCTCTCTGCAGATTACAGAAGGCTTCCCCGATGGGGCGTTGCAGAGCGGACACACGAAGGCTCAGGTACCGCACCATGCCTTGGCCCTCTTCCAGCAGCAGATCACAAAGGTCCACGAGTCTGCCCTGGAGGGTTTGCTGCACACGAAACAGTTACAACAGCAGCATCAACTGCAGCAGCAGACGCTACGGCAGACGCCGCCGCCACCGCAGCAGCAACAACCGCAGCAACAACAACCGCAGCAACATTATCTTCAAACTGAAAAAGAGCAGCAGACAATCAGTAGCCCGAGAGGCAAAAGCAGGAGCCCGGCTAACAACGACCAGGACGGTAAGCCTTTTTTTCATTTTTGAATTCTTTACTAGTCTGTTGTTGGTCTGTATTGTCTGGAATCCAACCCAAATTTGTAAGTGGCTTGTACTGACTAAGCCAGCTCCTGTGTGTAATGTTATGTAGCATGGTTTTCACATACCCTTTGTTCTCTGGCAACTGGACATATCTGGGGTTTTGGTTTGCCATAGAAGCTCATCAGCTGGACTGTGTGTGGACAGACCATGCTTGATATAGTGAGGTTTGTGTTGTGTTGTCTGTGGACAGACAATGCCAGGTATAGTGAGAGTAGTGTTGTGATGTGTGTTGACAGTCCATGCCCAGTATAGTGAGTGTGGTGTTGTGTTGGATGTTGGTTTTTCTCTCTGGCTGCATTCCGGGGGTGGCGGCATCAGTGCCACCTGCCGGTAGACCCATGTGAGGATTTAGAGTGTCCTCTGCAGGCTGTATTACTGTGTCGGTATTTAACTCTGGCTCATCCTTGCTAGTCCGTCTGCTTGGTATCTTTCTTGACCTCTTGCTATAAAGAGTACAACTGTGCTTTCCTAGGTGTTTGTGGACTTTATGGTACGCAGAAATCCGATTGGCCGCACTCTGCTAGTCCTACCAGCGTGTTACCCCAAAGAATTGTGGTCCATGAAGTAGCGTCGGCGGGTACGCCTATGCCAAAAGTTTAAAATGAAAATAAGTGTCGCGTTAGCCATCCCTGGACACGTGTTTCGAGGTAGTTGCCTCTCGTCAGCAGGGAGTAGGTATGTGTGTAGGGTTGCTGCGTAGGCTGCCAAAAAATATTCTCAGGTAAAGTACCACTCAAGGCGCGCAGGTGCGTAGCCATGGGCTCGTCAGCCCCACCGGCTCAAGGGAGCCTGAATGTAAACAAAAATCCGATTGGCCGCACTCTGCTAGTCCTACCAGCGTGTTACCCCAAAGAATTGTGGTCCATGAAGTAGCGTCGGCGGGTACGCCTATGCCAAAAGTTTAAAATGAAAATAAGTGTCGCGTTAGCCATCCCTGGACACGTGTTTCGAGGTAGTTGCCTCTCGTCAGCAGGGAGTAGGTATGTGTGTAGGGTTGCTGCGTAGGCTGCCAAAAAATATTCTCAGGTAATGCGCGCCATGAGAGGTACTCTACCTGTTTTTAATTTTTGGCAGTCCACGCGGCACCCCTTTACACTTACCTGCTCCCTGCTGACGAGAGGCAACTACCTCGAAACACGTGTCCAGGGATGGCTAATGCGACACATACTTTTCTATACACACCGTGGCATAGGCGTACTCGCCGTCGCCACTACATTGACCACAGTTCCTTGGGGCAACTTGCTGGTGTGACGAGCAGTGTGCGGCCAATTGAACTTTATGGTACGCAGTTTCATTTACAGTCTTAACTGAGGTCTCTAAAGTATTTTTCTTTAAAATTTCGAAATAAAAGGTAGGCTCTCATTTGTGAAGGTTTTTTAGCAATATAAATACACTTTTTTTTTATTTCAATCGGTTTGAAGAGAAGGTTGTTTCGGAGAAATGCCAAGGAGAGGGGCCAGGGACACAGAAGGTGCTAAATGTGATCCATAAATTCAATTTGTACAACTTAAAAGGACACAACAGAAAGAGCAACTCCTTAAATGTGTGCATGAAACATTCTTCCATAATATATACATCTTAGTCCCACGTTCCTCAAACCACGGTTAAGTTTTTAGAAAAACTCCAGCTGTCGGCGTTTCGGTTTTATATGCTCCATGTAGCGACCATCATCAGGACAAATGTAACTTCCCCTCTTCTGATGTAGGATGTCAGGTGATTGAATGTCTTTGATCATCTTTGAAAATGAAGGAATGTGTAAACGCGGCGCGCTGCATTTTGGATTTTGTTTTAAATTTGAAAAAGGACACTTGTAAAAAAGAAAATTATAAAAAAACAACAGAATGATTTGTGGATGATGGATATTGACTGCTGGACTGTGTATTTTAAATGTTTCCTTGTCTTTTTTTGATTCATGTTTCTTTATTGGTGATGATGACATTCACTGCTCACACCCTATCATTCCTCCCGAAGGTTGCAGTTGGTGTTGCCCGGGATCGGTCGTGGGCACTCCGTTCAGTCTCCCTCTACCTCATGTCCCTCTGTGACATCTCCCCTCGCTTATTGGGTCACCCCAACATCAACGACGAAGCAATAGTGTTCAAACCTCAATTTACCTTGCAGCAATCAATCCTCAATGCTCTCTCAGCACCGGTATTGTCCCCAGCTCCTTCAAGGAGGCCATTTTAGTGCCTCTCCTGAAGAAACCTGGTGCGGACCCGGCTGAACTCTCTAACTACCGTCCCATATCGCTTTTGCCCTACTTTTCCAAATTAATGGACCCTAATCAGGCCGGATTTAGGCTAGCCCATTCCACCGAGGCCGTCATCCTAGCAGTCTTGGACACGCTGAGGAGTAACGCTGACATAGGGATCCCCCAGGCCCTCGTACTCCTGGATCTGTCGGCCGCGTTCGACACGGTTGACCACAACATCCTCCTTCACCGTGTCGAGCGGGCAGGCATCCAGGGTCCTGCCCTCAAATGGACCCAGTCCTTTTTGACCGGCAGAACACAAGCCGTCCGCTTGGGCCCCTACACAGCGTCCAAAACCCCCACGACCTGTGGAGTCCCTCAGGGTTCTTCCCTGTCACCCCTATTATACAACCTCTACCTCCGTCCCCTGATTCACTCGCTTCAGAGCTGGGATATCACAGTGTACAACTACGCTGGCGACCTGCAGATCAACTTCCCACTGAACTCCTTGGACGCTGTGAACAACTTCCATTCCGCCATGATACACCTCCAGGAGTGGATGAACTACAACCAATTAAAATTAAATCCTGGTAAAACTGAGCTCCTTCTCCCTGGCTCCAGCCCCTCCCACTGGGGGTCCGCAGTTCTGGCCTAATAAACTAGGCCCCCCCCCCCCCCCGGTCCCTGTGAAATCAGTAAAAAGTCTTGCTGTGACCATCGATACCGAACTCTCCCTCAGATCTCATGTGGGCGCTGTGATCTCCTCATGTACGTTCCAGCTCCGCAAAATCCGTAAAGTCAGTCACCTACTACCACCAGCCGCTCTGGTCCAGGTTATCATCTCCCTGGTACTATCTCGCCTGGACTTTTCCAACTCCTTGTACTACGGACTCCCAAAATCACTGCTGCATCGCCTTCAGGTCGTGCAGAACCAAGCAGCCCATCTCATCTACAAAACTCCCAAATGGCAGTCGGCCAAACCTCTGCTACACAAACTACACTGGCTACCTATAGAACAAAGGGCGGCCTTCAAGCTGGGCTGCCTCACGTTCAAATCCCTCCACTGTTCCAGCCCCGCTTTCCTGACAACACTCATCAATCCACACCGTCCAACGCGTAATCTTCGTTCAGCTCTCCTCAACCTTCTTGCTGTCCCCAAAACCAACAAATTCGGCGGCCGTCGGTTTGCCCACCTTGCCCCCCAAATTTTGGATCCTCTTCCCCTGACCATCAAATCCAGTAGCTCCCTCCTTTATTTCAGAAAACTGCTCAAAACCTTCCTTTTTCCCCCACTCGGCTAAACTCTGTCTCCTCTGACCCCAGACTCACCTCCGTCTTACAGCGCCAGGAAACTCACGGTGTCAGTGCGCTCTATAAATTCCACTTAACATAACATAACATAATTAATCAAAATGGAGACAGCCTGTTTCCCTGCCTCCTCCGCTCCAGCAGCGCTCCTCTCCAATCTTCCTCACGCTCTGTCTCCACCCGGATCCACTCACTCCCTCCTCCGCAGCCAGGAACCGAAGGGTACAGCTCAGTTCCTTGCAGTGCTGCAGCTGCCGGTTCCAAGATTAGAAAAGTCCCTGTTTGCCCCCAAATATCTTTCCAGACCGCAAAATCTATCACTCCCTTCTGATGAGTAAAATTGATTTTTGCAACAGATTGCTGGGAGGTCTCCAGCTCAACAATATTATGAACTTCACCCCAGCAACGTTGTTGAACCTCCCCTGACCTGTTCAGACCTCTCCACAATCATACCAAGGAGGTTGGGTCTCAGCCAAACACATACACACCAATACAAACACCAAGAAGTCCGCCCCCACATACCTCTCTCAGCTTATCACAAGTCAGATCCCATCATCTGACCATGCACATTCCATCCCAGGCATGCTCTAGCTTTTCTCTTTTGGCTGGCATGGGCCGCGGCAGTGGAACAGCTCTTCCTAGGAAAATGGAGGTCACTTCCTACATTCCCGAGTTCAGGCGTGCCATAATGGCCAACATTTTCCACCTAGACAACACAGCTTGCAGAGTATCACCACTCGACGTCCTCATTGTCATTCTCCTCATCTAAATAAAATGTTACAGGTTAATAACTTTCTCCCTGTGTTCTCAATATGCTCAAAACGCGCTATAGTGACTGAGCGTCTTGTTCATCACCCTATATTTCTTCCCCTCTCACTGTAAGTGCTCACATACCCTACTATATTGCAATGCGCAGCAGTTCTGGTAGGTCTTTCAAGAGAATCAAATATGAACAAGAAAAGTACCCTATTGAAGCCAACCCAGAGATCCCTCAAACTTAGCCATGTCTCTCCAGGTGTCCTTTGGTTTTGCTTTGTTAGCCCTAAGTTGGCAGGGTATGCCCAGACGTGGGTACCTCGCTCACTTTGCCACTAGATTCAAGATAGCCTGGCTGATGAGGGTTATGAACCCGAAACCGGTCCCAGGATGCTTGTTTCCGGTCCAGGGAAGACATGGCTTGACAGTTCAGGCTGGACTGTTCCCATGAGGCACAGGGTCGGACTGATTTGCATATGGCCTTGTCTGAACTGGGGTGGTGGAGTGAGCTAAAGAATGATGATGGATTGAACCCAGATCAGTTGACTGGGGGTGAGTGTTTGATTTGCTCAAACGCTCCGTCCATCATCCCCTTTGGTTTTGTCCTTGTGGTGGAGTCTGAGATCAGAGGGGCAATGGGTAACTGTAGATCCTGCAGAGGGCCCAAGCCTAGTGGCCCTGAACATTCCAAGTGACCACTGAATACTCCCAGACGCCGCTATATCCAGGATGTTTTCAACCCAATTGAGACTTTCCTGCTTACACAGATGTACAAAAACAACAACACAACCTAGTCATCAGCGACAAAGACTTGGCGAGCCCGCGAAGGCCTCGCTGAGCCGACCTCTGCCAATTAGAAACGTTGGCAGAGGCGGACAGGGCTGTCGGGCCAGCTGGGTCTGTCCGAAGATGCTCTACGTGGCAGGCGAGCCAAGGTTTCAAAGTCCTTTATTTATTTGCTCGAATAATTAAAATCATTGAAAATCAGTACAGGTTAATCAGTAAACATAACACACAAAAAATGGACAATGCTATAAAATGCATGTCATATATATCAAAATTTAAGACCACAGACGCTTGCGATCCAATAAATAAATATTAGTTATATCCGTAAATGCAAATCAATTCACATGGGGCTCTTTTGAGAACTAGAAAGAATAATACAAAAACGCAATTTCACGTGGTGACTTTGAGTCCCAACATGGAGCCTCCTCATTCCATTTCATGTGTAGAAATCATCCGAGGACAATAAACATGCAAATTTAAACCAAATATATGGAAACAAACTCCTTAGGCAGCTTGGCATCCAGTCCTTCAGGCTCAGCATGGAGTGCATATGCTAATAAACTTCCACCCTCAGACAGCATAGAGTCCAGACCTAACAAATGCCAGGAGCCATCAGCAGCAAACGCGCAACCCTTCTGCACATAGGTAAGTGCCAGAAAAAAAGTACTAGAGCTGTTTATGGATACCACCATCTTCATGTATTTTGTAAATCTTCAGTCAATTGGCCTGGTTCCCCTTTTAATCGTTCCTCCAACACACTTTTGCAGGCTCTGATATTTAGCTGTCTAAAAACTGGAACCAGCCAATCACGCCTTGGGACAGTAAATGAAGTGTGTATCCAGATAACGTGCTGGGGAGTTTCCACTGCTGACCGTGTATAAAGTTTTCCTGAGTGCCTGTTGGCCGACCATATTTGTAATCTTGGAGTGGACTCAAACGGAGACGGAGGAGTTGAATTTCTATAGCCTGTTGAAATGAAGATGATAAGTAAGGTGGCAGTGATGGGAGTTGGTACAGGTGGGTTGATGGTCTGACCTCAGTTCTTGCACTGCGTGCCTCTAGGTCATCATGGACAGATAACAGCCTGGCCTGCCTCAGCAGAGTTCTTGCTAACTGTTTCAGTTTTATCAGATCCTAGGCTAGAAGTGTCTTGATTGAGTCCAAGTAAAATGTTTTAAATCCCATTCCTTGTTCTGAATAATGTTCCATGAGAGCTGTGTCAGCG
This sequence comes from Triturus cristatus, assembly GCF_964204655.1. Lineage (NCBI taxonomy): Eukaryota > Metazoa > Chordata > Amphibia > Caudata > Salamandridae > Triturus > Triturus cristatus. The sequence continues at coordinate 140,950,338 of NC_140594.1, forward strand.
CGCCACTCTCGGCACCTCTCTTTTTCACTCAAAGAGGAGGGGCTCGCGCATGATCAGTGTAATCCTGCCCTGTCAAGTTGAACTCTAGTCGAATGTGCGCTTCGCAAGATGGAAAAGGCGCCTGTAGCTACGGCATTGTGCACAATCCAGCCCGGCTAAGAATCGGCCCTTGTATACAAATGAGCCATGCGTCAAAGTAGGCATCAGTTCCTTTCAGTGACTTTGCAGTTGAGAGAGTGATGCTCTGCGTGGCAGGCGATTGATTCTCTCCCAGCCCCTCTTAGCCATTCAGAAACACAGACCTTCAGGAAAACTGCGGGTTTCCTCCTAGGGCCTCTGGAACCATGCCTCAGTCGGGTACCAAATTAGCTGGCATGGATTGACAAAACTATATGGAAAGAAAAGGCAATTTATGCAGTGTAATGTATCCTTTCTGTGGGGTTAGGTTGCTTTTTCTCCTTTAAACACACATTACTATCCTCTGACCAAAGGTTTCACCTCATTGGACAACAGTAACCATCAACCGAAAGGCGCCCAGTTACCCTTTGAATAGGGCCTCCCACTGCGCGCCACTATATATGACCCTTTTTAGGTCTCGGCTCGAAGGCTGCGCTTGCGCAGTCTCGATCCGAGATTTAATGACTTGGAGAAGAGGGGCTTGAACCCGCCCCTCTTCTCCCCTGTTCTCCATTGGCTGGCCTCTTGAATGCTGGCCAGCCATTGGAGAAGAGGTCCGTCACTCCGATCAGGCCCCGTCCTTTTCGGATTCGGGGGCGTGTTTTTTTCAACAAATCTCATTATCTCCTCCAGCCAATGGCAAGAGGAGAGAAAAGCAAAACACGCCCCCGAATCCGAAAACGCCACTGCGTTTCTCCGAGGCATTTCTGCTTCGCCTCGGAGAAAGGCAGTGGTGTGCTTGTTTCCCCACTTCGACCACTGCTCTTATCAAAGTTGAAATGTTGGCATGTATGCTCGTCATGCATGCTGATGCACATAGCGCGTTTGTAACTGTAGTCTACTCATGTGGTACTATAGCTGTATCCGTTGTGTATACAAAGGACGCTCGCAAGTCTGCACTGCTTCTGTCCATGTTCATTCTTCGTACCACTTCTACTGTTGGCCATAAGAAATCAACCTGTCTTGTGTGCGTTTGCGAAGCTTGCGGCAACTTTTTTATTATACCACTGTAAAGTGTGTACGTTGTCGATGTCCATTTCTTTGCTGTGACGCAGTCACTCACTTTAACTATGTGAACGTGATTGACCCTTCCCGACAGCCTACTTCCGCTGCGACGCCATCTTCCTCATCGTACAGGCCCAGCAGTTGTCGGACACGGAAAGGGGCTGCCGTATGTCTGAGAGCCTGGGAAGCCGCCCGCCACGCTATGAGGAGGGGCCATCTAAGTCCCTAACAATACTGAAACCCGGCTTCGACGCGGCCGTTTAAGCAACCTACCAATCAACAAGGAACGGAGCTGCCCTACACCCTTGTTGATTGGTAGGTTGCTTTAAGCACCTTGTTCGTCATCGCACCCGAGACTCCCCAGTGCCCGGCTGGGCCACAGCAAAATGCCGAAGTTCCAGGCTATCGGGTCTGAGGCGTGCCGTCTTGGGCGGGCTCGGAGAGGTGACGGGATGGATGGCCCCAGCACTTCTCCCGGACGCCCTGGTGCCTGGTTCCGCGCTCTGGCTCGGATTTTTCGGCCGTTACCCGCCTTGCTGCTGCGGTTGTTAATTGGTCTGCCCGCCCGCTGGTTGCAGCTAGTCGCCCTAGCCTGGGGGGGCCTTGCTGGGCAGGGATCGGTTGCTGCTGCGTGCTGAGGAGGAGAAGAACGAGTGGCAGGAGATGCTTCAGGCATTGGGCGGAGGGGGGAAGCACGGTCAGGCGCTCTACCTGGGCACGGACCCTCTGCTCTGGGAGTCAGTGGGTAAGGGTCTGTCAGCAGATGTCTTGGAGGGGCTTCCTCCCGAGCTTCTGGACGGGATTCCCACTAAACTCCTGGGGGGGCTACCCGCAGAGTTGATGCACCGTCACCTGAAGATGATTGGAGCTGTGCTAATGCAGTTTCACTGCTGACGAGGAGCGAAGGAAAGGAAAGGAACAGACTAGCAGACTAAGAGAAACAACTGAGTACGAGGTGAGGCGTGGAGCAATGCCAATAGCTGCTTGTTGCATTGGTTTCTGGACGTAACACCAGCAAATGTGCTTTTACCTACTCTGTTTCTGTTTTAGATCGGCATTTAATTTGCTTTCAGCATTGTTTTACATTTTGTTACAATTGTTATACGTTATGCTTACAAGAATAATGTTTTCTAGGTATCTTGCATTTATTTGGTTTCGTCTCCGCATTTGGAGCTTTGCTTAGGATTGGCATGTATCTGCCATAACACCGTTGTTTAAATATCATTTTATTATGCTATAGTTCTGGAGTGTAGAGAGCGGCGATTGGTCACTAATTTCATTTTTATACATATTCATATAATCTGTTAATGGTGTTTGGGCATCTGCCCGAACCCGAGCAACTAATCAACATTACTGGACTGCCAGACTGCAATGGCGACCGCTATTTAACTCAGGTAGGGACCATATATTAGTCCTACTTCTATCTCCATAGCCTCTAACACACCGGCGACTATTTGAACATTCACCAGACTCGGCGTTTCTGCCCCATTCTTGTGTTTTTAGGTCAAGCCTAGTATAAACCGAGATTTCCCCCTGTCATTGCTGTGAAACTCCTCTCTGCTGTCACATATGGGTGAAATGGCACAGAGAATATATTTAATTCATGAAAAAGTGTCCAGATGCAACCAGCAAGTTTTCGGAGGCATCGCTGGGAGCTAAATGATATACTGATAGGTTTTGTGCGTGTTCTTTGGACCCGGCGCTAGGTTCTGATAAAGCAGAGAGGCTGTTTTTAAGGGTCTCTTGCCAGTTCATATAGGCCCCACATACATAAATTCAACTTGATAACGGGAAAGGGTCGCAGCAGCACAAATAATTGCACATTGTTTATTCACTTGTTTAATCTTATTGTTGCACTATTTCGTACATCTTTTTGACTTTTAGCTTCAGTTTGAAGTAATATTTGTGTTTATGTTGTCGCTGTCTTTGTTCATTTGATTAGTGCTCGCTGGCTGCTTCTGTGCTTGTGTATAATATTTCAGCTAACTGTAGGGATGCATGTGCAGCTTCTACTTGTATAGATGCCCTCATGTAAAGGAGCATGCAGTACTGACTCTGCCATTATCAAAGCGTCGCCAATTAAATTCTTCCCTAATTTACGACGGGCATCGTGTATGTTTAACTTGCAGATCTTCAACTGGTTTTCCCCATTGGCTACATACTCCCGCCCCTGGAAAGTATATTTTGCATAATACCCACTGGTCACATGGCATGGAACTTGCAGAAGCAGCATTTATTGTGCTCATTGCCTGAGAGGCATCTGATGTGCATTCCTTCGCCAAGTGGTGTTGTATTGAGAAAGGTTTAACTTCTTTCTCGTGCAGCCATGTGTTTTGTCCCCCACACTTGCTTAAGGATTTTTGCTAACAGCAGACTATCTCCTTTCCACGCTGGCACTGACATTAGTCCTACAATACCAGAAGTCCAGGTTTTTCACTGGTCTCTGTTATTATGTTTGTTTCTTTGCAATTTGTCACTCTATCCGACTTCTGCCTTCCCATGAATTAAGACAGAATACTGATGTGCCGATGTGAAGAGGAAGGGCATGTTTTCATTCATTGTCTTTAGTGTATTTATAGGCTATGTATCTGACTCTTAGCCCTGTGACCTCATGAGTGCCTGTTAGCAGGCCTTATTAGAGTGTGTTTGTGCTCCATCCCCATCCGAGCACTGTTTGGTAATTAGTTCCTCTGCTTCAGAAACGACTGGTCTACTGCTATTATGTCTCTTTGAAGGTTGTCCCTCTAACTGTGTCCCGTCTTCACTTGTTTTCCTAAGCACAATACTGATGTGCAGATTTCAAATGAAGGAGTATATTTTCACTTCCTTTCTTCCATCTACCAGGGTAGAAAGAATATAAAATGTTGGTGAATTATTAGAGCAATATACCAGGCAGTGAGTTTAAGATATGTTAACAGCAACTGATCTAATCAGCAGCGGCTCCTCCGCTATAGGAGCGTCCCCCCCCCCCCCCCCTCCTGCCAGCAGTTTAAAACAAGCATTTGCAATGCGATAGGTCTCGCTTTACTGAAAGTTTGAGCTATTAGCGTTGTATTATTATTTGCATCACCAATAGGTCAAACTTTCAGTAATGTGATACCTATTGGATTGCAAATACTTGTTTAATCTTGATCTTACCTTACCTACTGGATCCCATGACGTTCTTCAGGAGGCCAGTTGCCTGTAGTAAAGGGCCTTAATGTTCCTCCTCCAGATAACGGCATGGCATTGGTAATCTGGTATTGTTTCCGGTGCGCGATGAAGTATTTTCAATGCAGGGAGTTGACTTGAGAAAAATACCTAAATGTTCCCCCTTTTACAAACAACGATGTGGATAATTCTATGCCTCCATGCTGACTCAATTAGGAGCTCTCCGGCTCAACGCCCGAGCACTGTGCTGAGGGGGCCCCCTGGAGCTTGGGGGCCCCCCCGCACCGTGGGGGCTGCGGGGGCCTGTGTTACGCCCCTGCAGCCCGCCGGCGGCTGCCACGCTGTGCGCACTGCTTTCATCGCACTCCAGCCCGGGACGAAGGGCGTACCCGAGAGCCCAGTGTCAGGTGAGAGGGGACGGGTACTCCAGGGGCTGACACCTCCCACGGATGAGGTGGATGGGGGATAGAGTTCAGTCGACCTTTGGCTCACGTCTCTAGCTTGGCTCTAAGAGGCAACCTTTTCGCATATTTATCTAGCAATGTCATGTAAACGTATGTTAAACTCTCTTCCAAATAAAAACAAGCCCGGCGGTCGGCGGAGCGTGGCGCGCGCGCGCTTGGGGGCGTGTGCGCTTCTCAGAAGCGCGTCCACAGACCCCGATCGCTGCGCGTGCCCCGGTCTGTCTCCCTTGAGAGGCATCAGGTAACAATAGTTCTCGTTGGCGGCAGCGCTTCGCGCTGCAACGCCAGCGAGAGCTAAAAATGTAAAAATAAAATGAATAGAAAACAGGTTTAAAATCCGCTTTTTACAAAATCGTTTTAGACAGCAATAATCTGTATTCAGTGGGTTTCCTAGGCCTTTTGTCCCTGTGCCACAGCACCTGCTGCACCATTCAAGTCATGACCCTAGTGCCTGCAAGGTAACTGCAACTGTGACTGCTTGTTTACTAGTAAAATAGTCCGGAGGCACCCATTTACAGCCGCGGGACACCCGCTGCACGGGACACGGCTAACAGTGCAGGGGCTGGACTCGAAGCCCCAGAAATCAGTGCGGCAGGAGCTGCCACACCGCTGACTATGCACCCAGCGCCTGGAGGCACCTATTTACATCCGCGGGGATCTGGCTACACGGGACACCACAGACAGTGCAGGGGCAGGACTCAAAGCCAAAGACATCTGCGCCACCGGAGCAGCCCACAACACCAACGTTGCACCCAGCACAAGGAGGTGCCTATTTACAGCCGCCGGGTATCCCGCTGGGCAAGATGTACACGGGAAGTGCTTGGGCAAAGACCTTTCTAATCAATTCTCTACGGGGATGCAATATAACTGCCACTTTCACAAGCTGATATCCGTTAGTGGATGTGGAGCCCTTAGTAATCAGATTGTGCCAGTGTGCAGATCTCTAATTCGGAATCTTTTTTAGTATTGACCAAAGGTCCATTCCACCGAATAGGGAGGTGGGTGGGTGAGTGAGGAATCTGTGGTTAGATAGAAAATACACCAGAAAGAGCATTACTGCAGTTGAGTAACTTTTCTTCTGATGGATACTTTTGTTACTGTTAATAATTTTGTTAATGTTAATAATTTTATAAAGCTCACAAATACCAATTGGCGCTTTGACGTTAATGTCAAATGTGGTGGCAGAACAAATGCATGGAACTGAGTTTTAAACAAAGGAGCAGAAAAGCCAAGTTTTCAGTTGTTTCCTAAACCTTAGAAAATCTAGCTGAGCTCAAAGATAGTCAGGCATTAAGTTTCACCATATACAGGTAGAATGGGAACAAGCATTTACAATGCAACGGTCTCGGCATTGTTAAAGTTAGAGCTATTGGCATTGCTCATGACATTATTTTTGTTTATGTTTTTAAAACATCTAGAGAAACGGCATTGTTGTTTACAATGTCAATAGCTTAATCAGTGTGTGTATAGGTGGCTCTGTGTGTGGGTGCAAATGCAATAGGTCTCGCATTTGAGAGTGATTAAGCTATTGACATTGTAAATAACAATGCCGTTTCTTTAAATGTTTTAAAAACATAAACAAAAATAATGTCATGAGCAATGCCAATAGCTCTAACTTTACCAATGCCGAGACCATTGCATTGTAAATGCTTGTTTCTGTATCTTTCAATCTGTTTGAGGTAGAAGCATATATTTTGAGGAGGCCTGCAAATTGTGCAGGAGATGGTGGGGTAGGTGTAGCAAATCATAAATATGTGGAAATGCAGTGGCCACAGAATCGCATATATCTAGTGTCCTACTGGGGACTTCACCTTTGTATATTGGGCACCTCTCTTACCGTTTGCATGTTAACAAGCATGAAATGCAGTTGAAATAAACCATGTTACATTCGTTTGCAAACATATTCTACCCAGACTTTCCTCTGTTCGTATGATGTGATCGCGACCATAAACGGCTGGCCACGTCAGAATATTTCCCTCCACCGGCCATACTGAGTAACATCGATTGACAAAAACTTAAAAAAAAACAAAAAAAACAAAAAAAAAACAGGTGACCCTAATTTACTTTTATCCTACCCAGCTCTCTCGGTCAAGAAAGGCAAGCAGCTTGTGACAGCCCAATATTATTTTGCGGTGGAGATAGACCAGCCGGGCATTTGCCCATATTGTGCTACGTGGACAGCCCTTCTGCCTATCCTAGATCAGCTCTGATGTGTTCTGGAAGTCGAGAGAATATCTATCGATGTTTTTGAGCCCAGCCATCTTTGATATCCCTGCACCTCCCATTTTTCAGCCAGCATGTTCACCTGTGCCCTATTCAAGTTTGCGCCCTGTGGGTAAATCCTCATTGCTTTAGAGCTTTCTACAAGGATCTCACTGGCCCATACAAAGATATTCCATGTATCTCTGGGCAAATGTATTTTCCCATTCCACAGTGATTGAAACTCTGTCGCGATGTGTCCACAAAATTCTACTGATCCACTTCTCCCAACCATGTATACAAAAGCAATTTGAAAGGTAGAAGTTAATTTCGCAACGAATGGCTGACTGCCCGGCTCGCAGGCAGGTTGCATAGTTCGTTGTTTTTTCCCTGGAACCCTTTTTTACAGGAAGAACCACATAGCTGTGCGATCTGCCCAAAATTCACCTATTTCTCTGATTAACCTCTGGAATGGATTTGGGTGGTTTTAGCGGCTCAATTTAACTTCAGAAGGCAATTGGGGGGGGGGGGGGGGAGATTGCTAATTTCGCCTGTTTGGCCGTTCTGGAGTGTTTTTCACCCATCCCTAGTTATAAGGAGACCATCTGTCTTCTATTTATTGTATATTAGACCCCGGTGTTATCTCCCCACAAGGGCCGGCTTTTTTGGCTATAAACTAAGCAGAACAAAATAATCCCATACCTTTTAAATAGCTTCACAGTACTCTAGTGCCGAGACCTCTGTGTAACCTGTCGCAGGTTCGCGTTGCGATAGAGCTAACTCCGCTTCCTATTAGTTTGACATCGATCGAATGAGTGCCATCGAGTAAAATATAATTACTCATTATAGATGCCCAGAGCATTGCTATTGCTTGTATTACTCTTTCCTTTATTAAATTGCGAGATGTGTGTGAGGCTTGGAGCTCAGAATCCCATGTTTTGTGTAGCACTCTGGACATCCTGAACAGCACTAATATGCTTTTGCTTTGAGGGTCTATACTAGAAATGTACAGTGCTTTACGGTCTTATACCAAACAGCGCCAACTTGGTGTTTTCGCCCTTGAGTAATAGATGTTGCTAATACTCTATTTGATATTTCTGTGTCAGATTCGGAAGTATGCAACGGAGCACTCTGTGCTGTGCTCAAACCCTCCAGCTGAGCCCACACACTCAACACTGCAGTAGGTTCTCAACCCATTAAGCTATCTTACCAGTATTTGACCTCTTACAAGCCTTTTCTGTTGTTGAGTCAAGCCACTTAATTATAATTTGCTATATTTGTACCCACCTTTAAGTTGAAAAGCACCCATCGACTGAGCGATTGTTTACACTGGTTAGTGTGAGGCCTGGCATAAAACCCATCTCTAACGCAGCGATTCGGCAAACGCCAATAAGGCGGCTTGAAACTACTTCTTGCTGGCATCTCCCATTCCCCCAGAGTCATTCATTTATATGCATTTATTCTTGTTTGCAGCAAGGTCTGGTGTGACGAGGAGCATCTGGCACCCAGCCTCCGATGAGTCAGGTGATCTCCAAATCAAAGGATCCATCTGCAAACAGAGAAGCATTAAGTGTTCCTCAAGGCAGTGGATTGTGGGTGATGAAAGTCTGTGTAAAGACAATAGGACTTCACTGGCAGACAGACCTTCCCAGGCCAGATGTTCAGACTATTGTCTCATTAGCGCAATGGTTTTGAGCAGAGTTCTCCAAAGTCGGTTGTGGAGGGCCGGATCCTTGACAGATTTTTTTAAATAACTACATTTATCTAAATGGGGATATGCTAAAAATCTTGCACGGGTCTGGCCCTCCAGGACCAACTTTGGAAAACCCTGCTTGTGAGGGTTTAGGGTACGCAGGGATTACTGGCCCACAGCTCAGGTGGTTGAAGAATCTTACTACTGATGTCCTGGAGTTTGATCTACTCTGATTTTTAAAACTGAGTACCAAGTATGTGCTTTAGACTCTTAACTCTCAGGATAGCGTGATGAGCAGTTCAACGCTTTGCAGGAGGACAGTGTGGAGGTAGTGACTCAGAACTGGACAATTAAATGATAAATCTCAGTTATGGTTGCCTTCCCTGTGCCTTATCTTCGCGTCTGTAGACACACCAAGTCAGGCATAGTGAGAGTAGTGTTGTGTGGGGCCAGACCATGCCCAGTTTAATCAGAGCGGTGTTGGGTTGGATATTGGTTTTTCTCTCTGGTTGCATGCCGGGGGTGGCGGCATCATTTGGGGTGTCCCCTCCAGACGGTATTGCTCTGGGGGTGAGGGTCATTTAACTCTCTGGCTCACCCTTGTCAGTCCGTCTGCTTGGTATCTTTCTAGAGCTCGTGCTACAAAGAGTACAACTGTTTTCCTAGGAGTTTGTGGACTGTGAGTGCGTGTTTGGGGTTTGTGAAGTAGATGGCATTGCCGGGAGGGTTTAAGATGATTCTGATGTCTGGCTTCTAGGTTGATCCTCAGTGTAATCCGAGAGTAAAGGTTTTAATTGGTTGTCTAGATTGGTCGAAGTAACAAAGTTTCTCTGTAGTTGTGATTTGCTCAGAGCAGCAGTATCCTGGTAATCTACCTCACCAATTGTCTTGTGTGCTATTGTTTCTTTTATGGGGGCTTCCACACATGCTCTAGATGTTTGTATAGCACAGTGGTCACCAGTTTATTGGCCTCTTGCCCATTGTTTGATGGTTTGGTACGCAGTTTTTATTTACAGTTTAACTGATGTCTCTAAAGTACTTTTCTTGAAAATTTCTAAATAGCAGCTAGGCCGTCGTTTGTGGAGGTTTTTCAGCATTGTATACGCACTTTTTTTAATTTCAATTGGTTTGAAGAGAATGTTGTTTCTGAGAAATGACAGGGAGAGGGGGCCGGAAATACAGAGTGTGCTAAGTGTGATCCATAAATTGAATATGTACAACAAAAAGGGCACAACAAGTTTTAAGAAAAAGCAACTCGTTAAATGTCTGCATGAAACATTCATCCAAAACATAGAAGTCCTAGCCCCACATTTATCGAACCACGGTCAAGTTTTTAGAATAACTTCAATTACAGCTATCCGTGTTTCGGTTTTATACACTCCATGTAGCAGACCATCATCAGGACAATTGTAACTTCCTCTCTTCTGATTTAGTATATCTGATGAGTGGGTGTCATTTGATCATCTTTGAAAATAAAGAAATTGGTAATTGTGGTGCGCCTCATTTTGAATTTTGTTTTAAAAGTTGAAAAAAGACACTTGTAAAAAATGTTTTAATAAACAACAGAATGACTTGTGGATGAGGGATATTGACTGCTGGACTGCGTCACTGAATTTGCTAATACAGATTCCACCTCCTGGATAAAAATGTTGAATGAAAACCACCTTAACTGACTCCCACCTGGTTATTTCTGACTCAATACTTTAAATGCTTTCCTTGTCTTTTTGATTCATCTTTGTTTATTGGTGAAGATGACATTCACTGCTCACACCCTACCATTCCTCCCGAAGGTTGCAGTTGGTGTTTCCCCGGGATCGGTCGTGGGCACTCCGTTCAGTCTCCCTCTGCGTCATGTCCCTCTGTGACATCTCCCCTCGCTTGTGTCACCCCTACATCAACGACAAAGGAATAATGTTCAAACCTCAAACTACCTTACAGCAATCAATCCTCCATGTTCAATTAATCAAAATGGAGACAACCTGTTTCCCTGCCTCCTCCGCTCCAGCAGCGCTCCTCTCCAGTCTTCCTCACCCTCTGTCTCCACCCGGATCCACTCACTCCCTCCTCCGCAGCCAGGAACCGAAGGGTACAGCTCAGTTCCTCGCAGTGCTGCAGCTGCCGGTTCCAAGATTACAAAAGTCCCTGTCTGCCCCCAAATTTCTTTCCAGACCGCAAAATCTATCACTTCCTTGTGATGAGTAAAATTGATTATTGCAGCAGATTACTGGGAAGCCTCCAGCTCAACAATATTATGAACTTCACCCCAGCAACGTTGTTGAACCTCCCCTGACCTGTTCAGACTTCTCCACAATCACACCAAGGAGGTTGGGTCTCAGCCAAACACACACACATCAATACAGACTTGTGACCCTGTTGTACAAAACCATCCCCAAGAAATCCCCCCCCACATACCTCTCTCAGCTTATCACAAGTCAGATTCCATCCTCTGACCATACACAATCCATCCTTGGCATGCTTTTCCCGTGGGCTCCTCCAGTGGAACGGCTCTTCCTAGGAAAATGCGTGCCCTTCCCTCCCGGAGTCAGGTATTGGTTGTTGACACTAATCAATATGACAAAACCAACCTTTAACAAATCCCTTAATTGATATAAGGACCTGGACTTATTCCTGCAATTTATGGATATTTTCATGATTGTTTGTTACTTCAAGGAACACAGAATTTTATGTTGTTCTTTATTATGTTTGGTTCCGTTTCCTTTTTCACATGGGAAGTGATGCACTTGATGTATATATAAAGAATAATCTTTTTACATATATTTCTTGATTACTCTTCTCTTCTTTTTAGGTCAAGCCTAGCGCAGCGCGCATGTGCTGCTCTATGGAAGGCTTCTTGTGAGCACTCCACACTGTTCCTAAACTTCTCCGTGGGAGTTGGTTAACTCCCACATATTCTATTGGTCTTTGCATGTGGCTTTCAGTAATGAAAGCACACAAATGGCCAAAGACGGCCGCATGTCCCGCCTTTTCTTTTAACGTTAACTCCCCTGGCCTAGGGGGCTCATGAGCGCGCAGCGGTGCTCATAGTGCCAGCTGCATACCTTCCTTATCTGATCTTGGCTCATGTTCCTAAGTAAACAAACGCGCTCGCTTTTACGGCTGCGTTTGTTTCAACATTTTCTTTTCACTCTATTTAATGTTACTATCGTCCTCGCATTTTCCCTCCTTCTCCTTCCTGGCTTCAGCTACGAGGCTATCAGCTGCTTTCCGCCAGTGTCTTTGATGTTTTCCATACTCGCAAGTTTCACTCTTTTGCCAGGAATCCCGCAATGTTGAGAACAAAGATTTTTACCACACAACAAAGGGTCAGTTAGGGGCTTGAGGAGGAATGTCTACGCAGTTGCAGTTCCTGCGTGCATTCCACATACACAGGGCCTGTTGCTATTGCCATGTGCAGGCCGTTGTATGTACATCCAACTGCTTCAATTTATGAGGTGATTTAACTATTTGTATGGGTATAAATGAATAGTGAATATACTCGTGTCTAGCACGTGCATGCTCCATCATGCGTTTCCCAGCAGCTCTGTTTTCTTATAAAAAAACACAAAAAAGCGTTGGACTCGAAATCCAATGGGGTTTTCCCCGCTCAGGTTCGAATCCTGCTTACAGTGTACATTTTTATATAAAAATATTTCGGGTGAGACAGTGATTAGACGCAGCGCAAATTCTATACAGTCCTTCTCTATGCGTGTATATGAGGACTGCAATGATTAACACGTCGCTCATGTATGTACTTATCCACCAATACGTATGCGTCAAGGTGTAGAGTGTGATTTCGAAGGGTTAATGCTTAAAGTATATATGTACATACAAGCCCTTGGAGGAGAAAGCTGGGTTTACCATGTGCTGTGAGCACACTTTGGAGTGGAAGGGGCATACCTATCAATAGTGCAGCGGGTGCAGTGGCACCGGGGACCCGTTGCACCCAAATTATAACAGTTTATGAAGGGCCCGCTGCACCAGAATTACAACAGCTTATTTAGTGCTAAACCAGAGATTGGGGCCCTTGTTCTTTTCTTGCGCCAGGGCCCCTGGTACCCTTGCTACGTCACCACAGAGTTGGGAGGGATGCTATGTGAAGGGTGCACACACAGGAGCTGCTGGTGTAACCAATGTTTTGCAGGGGAAACGGGCTGATGCCCCTATGTACTACATGGGAGCAGCTAAGGGTTTTATTTGAAGTGTCGATACAGAGGAGCTTTTGGCATTACATTGTGCATGGCGTGTGTGTGTACACGGGGTCTTCAGAGTTACCGTGTACACTGCATACATCATTGCTGATAGTGATAGCTTACAGTGTGCAGGGTATGTGCAGGTGTCTGCTAAGTTCACGCTGTGGTTTTTAAGGTTGTAGTGGATGCTAGCGTCACGCGACCGCTCCGTTGTTGCGTTCAGTGTACATCCCGGGGCTGTGACGGCTAGAAGCAGTAAGTTTGTATACGTAGGCCACGGGCGGTAGGTGTACAATGTATGTGTAAAATCTGTCCGTTTTACAGTGTGCAAACCATGTACAGGTCAGCCGCCAGAGTCACCGATTTCTGAGTATACTTTGGCGCTCTTAGAGTTGCATAGTTCGGTGTATACGTATGGGTTGTTATGTTTAGAGTGTGTTGTGTGCTGGGCAGTATGTCCACAAGTCAGCTGCCAGAGTTACTGGGTTCAGTGTATACATGTGGGCTGCTTCTTGCAGCAGTATACAGGGTTTGTATGCGTTTACGTTTTGTATTGGTGCATACCGTGTATATTCAAAGACCATTTGCATTACAGTGTACTGTATGTGTGGGGGTCACTTTGTGCAGTGTCTAGCGAGAACTGCCAGGCTTCATTGTGCTTTTCTTATACAACAACAGCATTAAAGGCGCCGCCCATCAGCTGTCACCGTGTGTCTTAGTGCTCGTATAAGACAACAGTGACATCCTGTTTTTATTAGGAAACTTCAGTTGTATATAATATTTTCTAGGTTATATATAAAGTGACAAATGGTTATAGCACTTATTTAATTATTACTTATAACTTTTAAACATGCTGCGCAACATTCACAATGCTCTGCAACACATATTAAAAACGTTAACAAAACCAATAGCTCTCTCTAAACACTTATAAGGCCCCAAAGGCTAGACCTATTGGCTATGCCAATGCTTGTTTTATATTGGAACATTAAATTTGTACTTAGCCATTGTGCTTTACTTTACAATTTAATCCGGTTTATCACTAATTAGAACCGCTGTTTTTTGTGCTACCATATTACAAGGCACAACACTTCTGGTAAAAGGTCTTATAAAAGAACCAAATATAAATAAGAAAAGTACCCTATTAAAAGCGAACCAAAAGTCTCTGAAACTTAGCCGGGTCTGGGCAGGTGTCCTCCGGGTGGAGTCTGAAAGCAGAGGGGCAGTGAGTGACTAAAGGTCCCGCTGAAGGCCCAAGCCAACATGCCAAGTGACCTCCGGGTACTCCCAAGTGCTGCTATATTCAGGATATTTTAATACCAGAGCAGACTTTCCTGCTTACACAGATGTACAAAAACAACAACACAACCTGGCCATCACAGAGACGGGGACTTGGCGAGCCCATAAGTCCTTGCTGAGCGAACTTCTGCCAATTCGAAAAGTTGGCAGAGGCGGTCAGGGCTGTCGGACCAGCTGGATCTGTCCGAAGATGCTCTACGTGGCAGGCCATTGAGTCTCTCCCAGACCCCCATAGCCTTTCAGGAAACACAGGCCTTCAGAAATCTGCAGGTTCCCTCCTAGGTGCGAGGTCTTCGCTGGGTGCAGGTGCGAGGTCTTCGCTGGGTGCAGGTGCGAGGACTTCGCTGGGTGCAGGTGCGAGGTCTTCGCTGGGTGCAGGTGCGAGGTCTTCGCTGGATACAGGTGCGAGGTCTTCGCTGGATACAGGTGCGAGGTCTTCGCTGGATACAGGTGCGAGGTCTTCGCTGGATACAGGTGCGAGGTCTTCGCTGGATACAGGTGCGAGGTCTTCGCTGGATAAAGGTGCCAGGTCTTCGCTGGGTGCAGGTGCGAGGTCTTCGCTGGATGCAGGTGCGAGGTCTTCGCTGGATGCAGGTGCGAGGTCTTCGCTGGATGCAGGTGCGAGGTCTTCGCTGGATGCAGGTGCGAGGTCTTCGCTGGATGCAGGTGCGAGGGCTTCGCTGGATGCAGGTGTGAGATCTTCGCTGGATGCAGGTGCGAGGTCTTCGCAGGATACAGGTGCGAGGGCTTCGCAGGATACAGGTGCGAGGGCTTCGCTGGCTGCAGGTGCGAGGTCTTCGTTGGATGCAGGTGCGAGGTCTTCGCTGGATGCAGGTGCAAGGTCTTCGCTGGATGCAGGTGCAAGGTCTTCGCTGGATGCAGGTGCGAGGTCTTCGCTGGGTGCAGGTGCGAGGTCTTCGCTGGATGCAGGTGCGAGGTCTTCGCTGGATGCAGGTGCGAGGTCTTCGCTGGATGCAGGTGCGAGGTCTTCGCTGGGTGCAGGTGCGAGGTCTTCGCTGGGTGCAGGTGCGAGGTCTTCGCTGGATGCAGGTGCGAGGTCTTCGCTGGATGCAGGTGCGAGGTCTTCGCTGGATGCAGGTGCGAGGTTTTCACTGGATACAGGTGCGAGGTCTTCGCTGGATACAGGTGCGAGGTCTTCGCTGGATACAGGTGCGAGGTCTTCGCTGGATGCAGGTGCGAGGTCTCCGCTGGATGCAGGTGCGAGGTCTCGGCTGGATGCAGGTGCGAGGTCTTCGCTGGATGCAGGTGCGAGGTCTTCGCTGGATACAGGTGCGAGGTCTTCGCTGGATACAGGTGCGAGGTCTTCGCTGGATGCAGGTGCGAGGTCTCGGCTGGATGCAGGTGCGAGGTCTCCGCCGGATGCAGGTGCGAGGTCTTTGCTGGATACAGGTGCGAGCCCCACTCCAGCACTCAGGGCGGCTCCTGAGACATCTTTCTCTCTGGGTGTGTCCTGCTTGAAATTTTAGGGCAATGCACCAGGCTTAAGGGGGTGGGGAGTGCAGACAGGCCCACTCCATCTCTGGGTCAGCTCATGCAGTCTTCCTCTCAACCATTCTGCTCTTCTGGGAAGATCCTGATTCCAGTTCACTGAAGCTGTGCTTTTCCCTTTGGGCTCTCTTCCTCCTGCAGAAACACCCTCAACTCCCCTCAGTCACGAGGCCTGAAAAACTTTTATCCAAGGCAGACTCACAGCTCTCCCCCAGCAAGCGGTCTCAGACCCTTCTCCTGTGGAGACTGGCTGTCAGTGATGCTAGCCTTGGATGTCAAGAGTTTCTCTGACACTCTGTGGAGCGTCGCCTTTGCAGCCAGCGAGAAATCTTGGAACATTTTGAAGAAAGTCCACATTCGCCTATAGTCCTTTTCCAGACAGTGATTGTTGATTCCATTTTCACTGTTCTGGAACTTCTTGGAGGCAGTCTGCTCAGTTTTCATCTCTCTTCTCCAGAGGATATCTAGTCCTTCTCTTCAGTTTCTCTTCAGGTGAGAACCCAAAAGAACCAAAGAGGGGCGAAGTCCTCACCCCTGACAGCCGTCCACCCTTAGGAGGAGCACCTCTGGAAGAGACAAAAGGCAGTGCCTGACACAATGGTTCACCCTGCATTTCAAAGGAGACTCTTGTCTCCATCTCCTCACACTCTCCTTCTATTCAAACTGGAGTTTAAATAATCTGGCGCGAGGCGGCTGAAAGCCCTGCTTCCGTCCTCCCGTCCTTCTATGTTGGATGCTGCACATAAGCTTCCCGAATGTTAGCAATACACGTCTGGGATGTGAATACCAAGTCTGTCTTTTACTATGGGAAATCCAAAATAGATCTTCTTGGCCTCATAACTATACACTTGCTGGCTATACAAATTCATATTACCGGTCACCCTGGATGGGATTGCTAGCACCCTGAGTGCATGGTATGTGTGCACACATACCATGCACGCAGGGTGTTAATAAAGGGATATTTGATATTTATGAATTTTTATAGCGCCTGAATCACCCCGACAGGGGTATCTCCGCGCTGGGGCAGCGTGCTTCAGCCAGACGAACATGTGTGGCACTTTAGCAGAACTTTGGCGAGCGAGGCCCGTCGGCTTGTTTCTCACTCACTATAAGGGACAAGATAAAAGCATACAGTTGGGTAACTCAGGGCAGGGGTGCACACCCTCAAAATCATGTTGGGTGGGGACCATTTGGTTCCAACAATGTGTTAATGATTCTTTTATAAATTCTTTCTTTTAAAATGTATTCCATGAAAATATCCCAAATTTCTCTTGTCTGGTATGCCTCAAGCCCTTCCTGACCACGTTTTTCTACCCTCAGGTAGACATTTTCAAAGGGGTATCTAGCGAATTATGTGAATTTGGTATCAACCCCCACTGAGATGTCATCAGCCCATGGGACATTCTACAGTCCAGTGCTTAATTTGAGCCTGTGGTTTCCAGTGCTCGGCACCATCCCTTAATTTTCAACACCGTCACTTGTGACAGTCTGTCGCATGGCGGCGCTGTCCATCTAATAGAGAGATGAGCACAGTAACAGCTGCTTATTCATTCAATATGCACTAAAAAAAGACTAATACCTGCCTCTCATGACTTTGTCATAGCTTTGGGGGTTTGGAATAGTGTGAATTGTCACACTTGTAGGGAGTGTGATGGTTAGTAATTGTGTTTGTGGTGCTATTGGTAGCACTGGCAGAGGCAACGGGTGGTGCCAGCGGCAGTGGCCTGCTGACGAGGGCCACAGCATGTATTTTTCTTTTTATAAATTAAGCACTGCTGCAATCCCAATGGTATTGTAGAGTGAAAATCATTTTTTTTTAACTTTTTCCCGAGTGGTCTCTAAACCGTAGTGCGTCCCCCAAAGGTAGGGTTTTCATCACACTGCAGACATGCACCGTATGACTAGATACCCCAACAGACTGCCGAAGCTGCCAGTTTCACGTGGATCAAATGGCATGGCGCTGGCTCTACTCAATGCAAAGATGTGCAAATCCAGCCGGCGGTTTTGTTTCTCGTAGGGTTGGCTCAACAGGGGTGCGTGAGGGGGGATCCGAACCGGGTCCGCACGGCTCTTCCTTGTCGCCACAGCTGTGCAGGCTTCTGGTAGCCAGTGCCACACTGGCAAAATCGCATGTGAGCTCTACACATTAAAGACACTAGGCTCTCTAACTCTGTGGTTAACACCTCCCTTAGTGCATTGGGGGTCTAGTAATAATTGCTGGTAAAGATTAATTTAAGAAAAGGCGCTCAGCGTATGGGTTCACCTCAACAAAAATTGTATTTCTTTGCTGTTTCTTGTAGTAAATGGTCCTAAACCAAGTGTTACCTTAGTGAATTTTGGAAGAAAGACTAAGCATCGTAAACACTTTGCCCTCGCAGTACATGTTGTTACTGCTCCCGGCCTCCCCTTCCTCCATGTGTGAGAACTGTGACATTCTCTGAATTGTACAAAAGCAAGGCCAAAGAAGGAGTGCGCCTCGTCCTTCATTTGCTGCCCGTTGTCATGGTGCTAAAACTGAATTTTGGTATTTATTCTTCGATTCCTTTCTGCTAGTCCGTTTGTTATCGGTGTTGTCTTACACGGATCCGAGCCTCCACATGGGAGAGGTCATGATCCCACTTAGTACACACCCACAGCTCGCACTTCAACATGCGCGTCTGAGAAGGTCCCTTCACATCTCATAGATGTGCGTTGAGGGTCCAGCGCGGAGGGTGCCAGGCGCTGTGTTTTGGTGAGAATGCCGGCACCCCCTTCACCATCTTTTGCAGTGTCTGCAGCCTACCTAAACTACCAGTGAGTTTTTGTCCCTTCCTGTCTGTACAATGGAACGCTGTGGCCTCCTGCTCCGGGCAAACCCACACCACCTTCTAGGGTTGAGGTTTCCCACAGATGTCCAGACCGCTGGATCCGGGACAGGTTTTCAGGATATCCACCTATGGCAAACCCATAGAGATTGAATCTAAAGGGAACTTGTTTACATTGTTACATAATTACTGGTTATCCTGAAAAGTTGCCATGGATGTGACCCTCTTGGATGTACGCTCTGGGTGGCCTTTGGCCCTATCGACCGCATGGTGTTTTCAGTGATGAAGCCCGCTTGTTTGTTAAAGTCAAGTCCAAGGTCGTTGGCTTTTGGCGGTTGGTCGTTGGCTTTTGGCCTTCCTGGCGGCGGGGGGAGTGTATCCTTCAATTCCCCCATTTCTGCTGCAGTTTGGTGTTTACGGTGGTGGTTGTCTTGATGGCGGGTGGAGCTTTCCTTCTAATAATGGACACGTATGATGCGCGTGCCCTTTAGCTCGGGTCATAGATTAAAAGAAGATAGAAGTATGGGGTGATGGGTCACGGTCATTCCAGAAAGGACACTCCGGATGCGCTTGCCGAGGCCTCGGTCACAGGTCGCGAGAGGTCCGGAATAGGCACGCAGGATGTGCTTTCCAATGGAATGGGTCATAAATCAAGAGAGGTCAGGAGTTGGCACGCGTGACGCGCTTGCCCCGGCCTTCATCGGCCATCTAATCGCACGCACCCCTGTTCTCCAGTCTGCAGCTGCGGATTGTGCAAAGAGAGCCGCGCTGCCCTCGTGGGCGTCGGGCATCTGTGCCCCAGCTCCAAGGAACATCTGTAGTGGTGTGAGGAACCGCTCCTCGTTTCTCAGAATTGCCGCCTGTTATCTGATGTTTGCCCTGCGCATAAATACTGCGGCCTGATAAGGAGCTGCGTGATGCAACCGCCCCTGTGACCGAAAGTTCCCCTCCAGCTGCTGTCTGCTCCGGCTCTGTTTGTTGTCCACACAGGGCCCGGCTCGGGCGACCCGTGGCCCAGTGCGGCTCCGCTCCAGGGCCCCCGAACCTATAACTCTGGCGGGACCCGGCGAGGGACTGCTCCAAGGCCCCTGGACCTACGACGCTGGCGGGGCCCCCGAATTTAACGGCTCTGGTGGGGCCCGGTGTGGTCCTGCTCCAGGGCCCCCGAACCGATGGGCATGGCGGGGCCCAGTGAGGCACTGCTCCAAGGCACCCGAACCGATGACCTATCCCTGGCGGGGACTGGTGCAGCCCTGCTGCAGGGCCCCCTAATCTACGATCCAGGGCCGGCTTTAACATGGTGGCGCCCTGTGCGACAACCTTTGTTGGCGCCCCCGCCTCCCAGTGAGCTGCAGCTTCACGATTCCCTCACTACCACCCTCCAACGAACACCTACCTCACACGTATTTCATTTGCTTTATAGCGCTACTCGTGCCAGCGCGTGGTGTCGGAGCACTGCACATCACACACGCAGTATACAGAGACAATGAATCATAAGTGTGTAAAACAGTGCATATGAAATATTACATTGACAAAGAGGACTACAAGATTTAGGAGACACTTGACATCCATACTAGTACAGTATTGTTTAAGAGTGCTTGGGTCTGGAGAAGCACAAACTCGGGATTTAAAAGTAGCACACTGGTTGGGGCTGGCTTTACTAATAAGAATGTATTTCTACCCAAACAAACCCTTTATAGCAACATTAGGACAATGAAAGACGGAGAAAAATCATAACGCTCCAACCCATACCATGCAGTTTGCATGCAGCGCTTTGACAGTTCATAGCTCACTGTGCGAGATTACCATTGTAAAGTGTGAACTTCATGTAACAAAAGGATCTGTATGACAAAAGAAGTAATGCACTGAGCTATTTAAAATACAATTCTGTGATCTGCATGGTGCACTTCTTTACAGCAGGCACGTTAACCCTCTGCGCTACAGTATTTTGAGTCAGAACGGTCATCAGACGAAACACTGATCTCTCTCCAGCAGGAACTTTAAATTCAAGCGTTATCTTGAAATTTTTATTGTTGCCTGAAAACCGCTAGAAAAGGAACTCTGCAGCAGGGTTTTTAAACCCATAAGTTAGTTTTAACAAGCATTGGCATAGCCAATAGGTCTTGCTTTTGGGACCTTATCTAGTATTTAGTTATGCAGCACAATATCCTTGGTGCAACAACAACTGTTGCATGGTTAAACACTTATATAAGGTCCCAAGGGCGAGACCTATTGGCTGTGCGGCGTGCTCACACTGCTCACTTCTCACTAGTGGATAAGTTACGGCATGACATCATGCCAGGTGAGCGTTGTAGGTGAAGGGAAATCCTTTAAAGAGAGTTATTTTCTCTCTGGATTTCCCTTCTCTTTTTGAAACTCTGGAGCAACAACACTGTCCTGGTGTCACCAGGGCTCCAAGTCGAAGCTTTTTCAATATTATATACAACAAGCCATAGTTGCTGCTTATTTATCGAATGCAACTAACAACCATTGACAAAGCCAATAGTCCTGACTTGTAGGTATGATCTTATTTGTTGTATGATATATCTAGATGCAATGACAAACAACAAAATACAAGTTGTGCGGCACACTATGCTAAGCCCAGGTTTTTTAGTTTAAGTGGCTTTAAGCCACGCCCTTAATTTCATTGGCCACGCCCCTTTGAGGGACCCTCCAGTTTTTTCATCCCACTTAAAGCCCTGAGTACGCACTATATAAAAACGCATAAATACATACTACCCATGCGTGCTACATACCTGGAAAGCGCGTCAGAGATCTCAAGGGTTATAAACGCTTTACCGTGCCACATGCCTGGCCACATAGGTGTCAATGCTGCCTTAGCAGATATCACCATAAACGCAAGTTGGAGACTGAGCAGAGATGCTCTTGTAATTTTCTGGACAGGGAAATGTATCCTTTCAGTAGTAATTTGTTTGTTTTAAATTGCTGTTCACTCTCATGACCTTAATAAGGCCATCAGGGTAGTCGCAAGACTTTTCACTCTGCACGCAAGCCTTAGTTGCTACTTTATTCTGGTGGGAACACATCGTCTTTTCTTTCATGTTTAAACATTGGTTGAACGAGATCACTGGAAGGGACGTCGACGACCAGCCGCTATCCGGTATGTGCCACTTGTCACATCATGAAGACCTCCGCGGACGTTACTGTGTACAATCAGGGGAGAAAGCAAGTACAATTAAAAGGGGGGAATAATATGCGGCGAGGGGACAGTACAGCTGGGTGAGGGCAACAGATGAAAAGCAGAAAGGGGAAATGGTGGTCAGGAAATATATCAGCGACGTTGATGAAGGTAGTAGAAGAATGGGAGGAGAAACAAGCCCGCGCTGAAGCTGACGAGGAGGTAGTGGGAGGGAGTTGGGGAGGGCATTCACACGCGCGAACATAGAAGCCAAATGCCAGCTGTGCACGTCGCGCGCACTCTTGTGCGCGTAATAGCAAGCTGGTGGCCGGAAAGGTAGCACTTTTAAAAGCAGCTACTAAATGTCTCGCCAGAGCAGCGCATGCGTTTGGCTCAGGCAAGACCTAAAAACGGCGCCCCTAATGCCACCCCACTCCCACGCCCAACCCCTAAGGTCAGCGCCAGATGCAGCTGCACCGGTCACGATGCCCTAAAGACAACCCTGCCTCTCTAACTACGACTCTGGAGGGGCCAAGTGTGACGCTATTCCAGGGCCTCCAAGCTTTCGACTCCCGCAGTGCCTAGTGCAGCGCTGACCCAGGACCTACAACTCTGGCAGGGCTCTATGCGGCACTGCTCCAGAGCCTCCGACCCTATGACTCTGTCGGGTCCATATGCAGCACTGCTCCAGGGCTTCCGAACATACGACTTTGGATGGCCCTGTGCGGTGCGACTCTAGGCACTACGACTCTGCCAGGACCCAGCATGGCACTTCTCCAGGGTCTTCGAACTTACAAGTCTGTTCGGGGCCTGGTACGGCGCTGCTCCAATGCCTCTAACCTATGACTCTGGAGGGGCTCAGTGTGGCACTGCTCGGAGGGCCTCCGAAACTACGACTGGCGGGACTCCATGCCGCAAGCTGCTCTAGGGCCTCTGAGCCTAAGATTCTAGCGGGCCCAGTGCTGCTCCAGGGCCTTCAAACCTACGACGTTAGCGGGACCCAGTGCGGCTCAGTTCGAGGCCCCCCAAACCTGCAACTCTGGCGGGCCTCGTGCGGCACTGCCCTAGGGCCCCCCAAGTTCAGAATCTGCTTCAAACGTAAGGCGCTGGCAGGAGTGGGCTGAGAGCAAAGTGGAGGACTGAATTAGAAAAACTCCAAGGTTGCGCTGCACTCATGATAACTGAGCAGGAAACAATTATTGGTGACTTACTGGTATTTGTGCTGTTTGCCCTGGTTACTCCTCCGGGGTGACTCCACTATATTTATTCACTTCCGTGTGTTCAGTGCTTTATGTGTTGGAAAAATAATAATAAAATAAGTGATGGTTCACAATTTTTTCTCTGAAGACCGCTCGTCTCTTTATGTAGTGTCACTCACTGCTACTGACGCAGCCCACTTCTGCAGTGGGTATGCCTACTACTTCCATGGACACTACCCAAAGCCTTTGATGGCCTCACTACCCAAAAAGGAACCAAAACTGGCACATCCAGCATGCGATTCCAGTACTGGTTGGAGATCTCCGAAAGTTCGCTGGTGTGGTACCTTACCGGAAACCCGCGATCTGGTGAAGCCAGACTTACTCAAGGAGGTCTCCGGTGGGTTATGTTATGTTAATATAACTTCTAAAGCGCGCGATTACCCGGGGGTGTCTTGGGTGGGTGGTCGGATGGAGGAGTGTTCTTCCCATGCCCTGCCCCAAGAATAAAAAAAAATAGTCATGTCAGGCCTTACAATTTGCAGCCAAGCTTCTCTTATTTTTTCTGAGCGCCACTCCTGAAGTAGTGCTTTCAAGGTTACCGAGTTAGACCTCATTTTTCTGCGGCTTCAGATGCCTCGGGCCAAGCCGCAGCCACAGCGCCAGCCCGGTGATATTAGAGGCTGAACTTGTGTTCATGTTTGCTCTTTGGCTGGTTGAAATCTTTAGTCCCAAGGATCCCGGTTGTCCTCGAATGGCCTTGTACATCGCTCTCGCGCTGGACCTGCTGACGGATGTTGTCCTCGACTTTAATCACCCTTCGGTGGGACACGGCGGCGCGCAGGGGATCAGGTGGAGGTGTAAATAAATGAAGAGGATGTTAGACACCGGCCGGACGGATTAGGGTTGGAGTCATTTATAAAACATAAACCCGTGGGACTCGCGGGGCCGGATTTCAGAGTCTAGGACCCATTGGGTCGCAGTGTCACTTGCATTTTCTCTGATTTTTCTGTGTTTGGGCTACAAATGCAGCTTTTTACGCCTACGCTGTGAAATGTTTCTGCACGCTGGTATCTTTACAAGGTGCAGTGCACCCCGAAACCTATATCCTGTTAGAAATAGAAAATAACCACACAGCCCAATGCTTAGCGCTTAATTTAGCTCAGGTTGACTCTAAAATGTTATTTTCCTTGGCCTATGATCTCTGGAGAGTGGAGACTGATCATGCTGTCCACCACGTCCCAGGGGGCTGACCCTACTGTCCCCTTGATTCTACAGCTACCGGCCTACACTTTCTTTTATCGGTGCCCCTTATGCCCTTTAGAGACTGCCCCCCCAAACATTATGGTATGTCTCATTCACATTGCTCTATCGGACACTTTTGTCCACAACCCTCAGCTTAAATTGTCTTGATCTAATGGCCAAGTTGTCAACAATACAGCCAGGAAAACTGCTTTCTAATCCAGCCTTCCCCACTCGACTAATATTGTCTGCCTAACATTGGAGACCCAAGCTCTATGCTTCCACAAGACAGTACAGTTCAAAACAGAACAGTTGTATGTGGCCAGGAAAGGACTGACGGGGACCCTAGGTTGGTTTTTCTTCCATCGAGAAAACATTGAACAGTCGTGCGCAATTTCAGGTTTGTCGAGCATGGCGGAGACCAAGCCGGGGGTAAAACCATGAATTTTCACCCAGCTGTTCCTGAGCCCGGAAGGAATTTGCTTAGCTGAAAAAACCCTAAATATATTGTTCCTGAAATTCTACATGTAAATAGTGCAAATCGTGACACACAAAGACACACCTTGAGGCCGGTGCTTTTTTTTTTTGAGTAACTTTATTTATTGGTTTTAAGCAGGCAAAGTGACATTCGGACAAGCCCTTCATTGCCCAGTCGTAGCGGTGCTTCTTATTGCAAAACATCTTTTAGGCGTTATATAGAGACACTGAAACACCTTATCCATCGCCACTGTGAGGACTGAGGTTCCTCAAACATTAATATATTGTCAGTGTCCAGTTTTGACTGCAGTTTCTTCTGTGGCCTTAATAAACCCCTGGCCCTTGGTCCCGTATAGGCGGTGGTTGCAGCTCCGCGCTGAGAGGTACCCTCGGATGCTGTGTTGCATTTTCAGCCGTTTTGAAATCTCCCAGTCTGCTGAGTTTCTAAAATGTTGCTGATTAAATGGCTGTTCACTCCAGGTTGCCTCTGCCGTAGACTACATACAGTGCATAACTTAGAAACCCTGGTGATTGGCCGAGTTGCTAATGCGCCCAAGGTGAGGGCGGGGTGGTAGTAGTCACACCCGATGCTGTGACCTGTAAAGATTGAAGGTGTGACTTGCTGTGTAAGTATTCAGGTAAATACATGAATGTTTCAGTGGATGGGAATTCGTAGAATACAGTAGTCTGCATGCGGTCTCATTGGGCCATCCAGCCAGGGTCAGACTGGGACAGAACGTAGCCTCTGGCACCAGAATCAAAGAGGCCACCATTCACGAATCAGAGTTAGAAAAGTGCCCCCACATTGGCTGTTTTGACCGTATAAAGACAGTGTGTAGGTGTTTTGCAACGTATGGGAGACTTTACCGGCAGCAAGCACCAATGCATAATTTTCGTGGTATAATCCGGGAAAGCAACAGAAAAAACGACCTCGTGACCGTGAAATATGACCACAAACCGCCAATAAACAACCCCACAGGCTGATCTGTGAGACCAGCCCTTCTGGCACTGCCTGCTCGCCCTTTAAGCCAGTCCAATCCTGTATAGAGTGTAGAGAAAGACACCGTTCTCTGTACTCGGTACTGCATCTCCCACAATCAATGTTCCAGAATGTGTCTGTGATGGATGTCTGCTTAAATTTGATATTTACTGTGACATCATAAACCAGACGGTCCCTCTCAGCAGTTACATTTCGCACAGCGTGAAGGTTAGTCGCCCTTTATTTTTTTAATCTAATATCTTGAGTACTGCCGTCAGCATTTAGTTACAACGATAGCACAACAAATAATGTAATTCATTAGAGACAGGAAGCACAGCCAAGAGCTAACTTCAGAAGAAGAAAAAGTAGTTCCTTGGCTACCATATTGATATAGGGACAAGAGCCTAACATTAGGGCATGTGACCCTTGGGAGCGGAGAGAAAAAACAAATAGAATAGGGTACCCGCAAAGAGATGAAAACAATAAATCATTGTTTACGTTCTGTTAAGTAATATGGCAAGATGAAGGACCTATAAACAGTAACCTTAAGGAGAACATGTCTGAGTTACTCGCCTTAGTCCAGGGTGTTGCCCAATATAGGTCCAGGAGGGCTCGAGCTGTGCCGGATTCTGAGGATAAATATGGGGTATCTGATTAATTATTGTTTTTTAAATTTCTTAAATATCATTGTAGGACTTCTGGATATCCTAAGAGTGGGTGGGCTAAGTCCCTCGAGGCAGTTGTAAGCCTCACAAGCCTGATGAAAATGAAGAACGATTTAGTGTTTACAAAACCTGGGGCACAAGAAGGAAGACATCATCCCGGAGTACATTTGTCTTACAAACACTACATACTCTCATGGCGCAGCCTCTTTTATGGGACGGCCAGCAACCTATGGGCCCTGCACTAGCGCTATAGAAGGAAAAACAGCATTAGCAAAGGCAATAGGTCTGTGATTGGATACCACTCTTTTGGTTTTTCCAATGCTTGTTTTTTTCTTCATGGCTTTTGTAAAACTTTATTTTTGGGTGAGCTCTTGCCTAAAAGCAACCTCTTTATTTGATCTCAAAGCACACACTGCCATAGTAGTTAGTCCCTGGCACAAAAGGGATCTACGTTGTGTGTGGGTGGACGCCCTGTGGAACATTGGGATGCCGTCACTGACAGTGAAGATAGCCAGTGTCTGAAGTGAGATGACCAATGCCTCATACTGTATGCTGTAGTATATAGAAGAAAAATGTGACTGACACAGTAACAGACCAATGGCTGTAGAGGACGGATTGAGATGAAGGAATGTTATAAATACAATTTTAGTCAAATCAAAAGGTCTTTGCTAGCACAGGATGGAACCAGAAATAAGCTCCACCCTCAGTCGTGTAGTTGTCACACATCCACTCAGATGCCGGAGAATCACTCTCCTTTAGTCCACTCTGTGGTGTGGTTGTACACTGGTTTCCCTTTTAGGAGTTTTTGATGGGAACCTTTTATTCTCTCTCTTCTCCTTAAAGTTGCTGTGCAAACCCCTAGTTCTAGAGTATGGCTGTATGGTGTTTTGATGTCATCAGCAGTTATAGATACCTGTTGCACTCCGAAACAAAACATGTGTCTCTTGGCTTTTGAATTTGTTGAACAAGCATTTGCAAGGCCAATAGGTCTCACCTTTTTTACCTATTGGATTTGCCAATGCTTTTTGCTGATGCTTTGCAGCATCAGCAAAAAGATGCAATGACGAAAATGGGCGCAAGAGCGTGCACTCATCATAATGCTTCTGGTGACCAAGTCATTCCGTAGACTTGCATGTGTGATATATACGTGCACCTATGGAATTGCACAGGCTCCATTTAAAAAAAAAAATGTATTTACCATTCCAAGATGGCAGTCGCCACTTGGAGTGGTAAATAAAAAACCCTCTAATTTTACTTCTGCAAAAGCACTTTGCTTTTTCAAAGCGTTTCAGCTGGCTGGGCCTGCCAAAAAGTTTTTAAAAAACAGTATTTAATTTAAAGACCTCAGGGATGTGGGGGAGCAATGGAGGAGCAGGTTGAGAGGAAGTCATGGGGATTAAATGGGGAGCAACGGACAGCTTTAGGTTGGGGAAATCAAACTAGAAAAAATTGAAGTGGGAGAAAAATGGACCAGGTGGTGGGGGAAGCAGGGAGCAACAGGAAACGTGTGGTGGATGGCAGAATCAGCATACTAGGGAGAGAGCAAGTGGGGGATGAGGGAGCAAAAAAGAACCCACATGGGGTGGGTATTTAAAGGAGAGAAGCAGCATACAACAAGGAGCAAGACAACACTTGCTCTCTCATAGAGTGCTTAAAGAAGAAAGTAATTCCCTAAATGTGAGCAGTGGAAGGTTACAGGACTCCAATGAAAAGGATGGCGAAGAAGCTTTATTCCAGGGGAGGGCCAAACACAAGAAAATGAGGAAAGCCAATGATTAAGAAGTAAGCAAATGAGATATAGAAAAGCCCGCCAATGGTAAGCAGTGGGCAGGCTGTGAGCCCACTGTAGGTTTTTAGTATGGTCCACAGGACGTCTTTAACAATGAGACTCAACACTGGCCTAGAAAGAGCTATCCAATCTGACTTATCTTGCTTTTTAGTGTTCATGGTGCCCAGCGTTAAACATGAAGTCACCTTACAAAATAAACAAAGCAGCACCAACAACGCTCATTTTATACATACATACATACAGTTTAGAAATTAAAATTACAATTATTATAAAGGATCCATCTTTGATCTTAAAGACCCTTCCCTAATCTATGGCCTTACCCTTTATTCTGGCGGCGGCTCAATCCAGTATTCTTGCACATATATTTTCAGTTTGTCCTTGTTACAACAGATCATTAGTGGAATAAAAGTGCTGGAGATGATCTGCCCTTGGGTAGCTTCTTTGTTCCTGGGCAGGTGATCTCTGCATCTTTGATGCTTAAATTCATAGATGACTTTTGAACCATTTCCTCCTGTGCATTTTATGGAGCATTAAGATTGGAACAGTGTTGCCTCCATGAGTGTGTCGTGTCACTGTAATCCTGTCTCCGCTCTTTGTTCATCCCGCTGCTTCCTGGAAATAAATAGGTCTCCTGTGCTCAGGCTCTTGCTTCGTTGAATGTCCCCCTGTCGTCAGATTACATCAGTATTGTTTCTTGCTGGGAGTCCGCTTCACCTGAGCGCTGTCTTTGCTTTCGTTTTTTCTTCTAGACAAGCCAGCGTCCTTCCCACCAGTGCCTGAGGGGCAGAAGCCGAGTGGGGAGCAGCTACCCCTGTCCTCGTGGCCCCCGGTGCTGCCCTATCAAGCGCCACCCCGCGATGTGTTGCGGGGCCCCTCCCAGCCAGAGCCTCATCTCTACCAGTACAGCCTACCAGGTGAGCGGGCGGTCGGCACCGGGAGGGAGGACCTTGAGTTGCCATTGCAAATTGTCATCTTGTGGTATTTTCTTGGGTGGTGGGGGCGGATAAATATGGCAAACGCCTGTTGGGTTCCTTTCAGGTTTCTTTTCTGGTGATATCTAGGTTCCCCTCTGGTCTGCAATGAGAAACAGTGATGTGGGGGCAAAATAAGTGTGTGGGGGGGAGGTGGAACCTTCTTCTCAGATGTTACTTGAGTGTGCAGCTTGTGAAGCTTGCAGTGGGTGTCCTAGGCATTTATTGTTGCATTGAATCAAGCATTGCACCAGCTTACTCCTGCCTCCCATGACCGTGTTAAGTTATTCGCTTAGTGGGCCTGTGCACCCCAGTTTTGTTGTATGAAAATGTGCTTGCAAGATCTAGATTTTCTTATTAAATTTTCATCAGGCAAATATTGAATGCAAATGCAACTTGCCCGATATTGCACCGTGATTGCACAACACACGCGTGGATAGGTGCTTGCTGCAGTGAGTGATTCAGGACAGCCTTTTCCTGTTCTGATAAAACCATAGTAAATATAATCTTCTAGAATGTTCATTGGCGCTGCTACTGTTTATTACAATCGTTTGTGGGGTTCCTCCTTTCGATCACAAATGAACTCTGACGTAACTTTGCAGGAGCCCAAGGAAGTCACATTCACTTTTCAATTTTGACGTTCACCAACTGATTAAAGGGTAACACTCAAACACCGACGCAAATAAAAAAAAAAATTCATAGACCCACTTACCACTAAATGGTCTATGTCACCCCCACCCCAGCCGCGCGACCTATATGATCCATTGGACCGCTACAAAAAGTGGTCTGAATTCAGACATAATGAGATGAGCTGCGTGTCCATTTTTGCGAAGGTTTAATGTTTTATGTTTTCCCCTGACATTGCACATGGTAGTGGTTGGAGGAGAGGTTTTTGGATCTAGAGTTAGCTGTCAAACCGCCCTGTTGCTAACCGTATATATAGAATGGACTTTGGGTCTGCCCCTTTCAACCATTGGTTTTCTTCAAACCAGCATCGTTCAGTAGTTCGCTGGAGACTTTGTCAATCACGTCTTTACTCAGCCCAGTAGAGTATTCATCTCTCACCTAATGCTATTGGCTGTTTGAGTGAATCCTTCCACCTCTTCTCCGTTGCTTGCATTGAATTGCTTAAGAAACCTCAACTGTAGCCCTCTTTGTCCGCTCCTGCTGGCTACCTCCTTAGTAGTTAGCTCAGGTGTGCTAACACTGCATGTTAGCACATTAATCCCTGACCTGTTGGCTTTGCCATTGCTTGTTCATTTTGTTTTGCTGTGGTGCTTCGTCCTAAAACAGAGCCAGCTGGCCATGCCATCACCAATCACTGAACACATGATGAATCCAGCTGGTGCAGAATGCATCTTCCTGCATGCTCACTGAATGCTGGGAACACAGTCCTTGGCTTAGTAGTACAGCTGACCAAACTTTCTTCAAAGGATCATAAACCTAACAATTTCTCATGGTTTGCAGTTGTTCTGTTAACTTGCTATTGTTTTTTAGAGTGTTTTTAATATGAATTTGGTGAATTTGTTTTGGTCTCAACTTCTTCTACTGAAAAAGCCAACAATTTTGAACAGACTCTCTTTAGTTTAAGTAATGTTTCTCCCGTGGGGCTAGTTACCAATCGGCATCTTCAATATCCTTTAGCAAACGACATGGACTGCATCCCAAAATAATAGATGAATGTAATGGCACAGTTTTCTAATTTGAGTAAGCGATTGTGGGTGGTTCTCTGTTGTTCATGGCAGTTTTTTTGTATAGGGAGTGCACTGATATCAGCAGAAGAAATGACGTTGTTGGTGAAACGTCACTGCATCAGAGTTATAAAATTGTGTTGGCAAAGCCCTTTATGGAGGATGTGAATTCTTGTGTAGTGGTCTGTGAAGTATCTCCATAGACAGATGAAACACTCCCAGTAGTATCCTGATGGGAGGGAGGATGTATCCGGGGTTATTATCTCCTAGCCACAGCCATGATCATAAGTGGAGTCATTTGAGGCTCTTCCACACACTTGTAGTTTTCTTTCTTGTGCCCATCGTGTTCTTAGCCATCAATGTGGCATTGGTGTATTTATGTAGACAGCCTGCAACTAGTTGGCTGTTCGTTGCAATGGATGAAAAATAGAATTTTCTAAAGCCACGAGGGTGTGTGCTCGTCCAAAACTCCCTCTCGAATCATGACGGACTCTGTTTTTGTTGAGCTTACAGTTCGTAGATTTGTAGATGGTTGCTTCTCATTAGCCAACTTCCTTGCAACAGGTCAAGTGTATGATCTCAAAGTCAGAAAGTCTATTCCCATTCCAAGAGGCTGCAGTTATTGCAAAATGTAGCAGCCCGCTCAGGATAGACCGTAGAGAAAGTATCGCTTCCATTTTGGAGCCGCCACCGATTCAAGGCCTTCACTAGGATCTATGTAGGATTGTTAGAGGGTTAACCATACCACGGTTGCTGAATTTCTTCGCAACAGCTGCTAGTGGGTCTCTCGTACGTCTGTGTAGCTGAAGAACGGTTTGAGTAGGACCTAGCTTAATAAATGGCCACCTCTTCCAAGTGCCAAATTCGGGTACTACTCCTGCCAGTCTCTCATAGGAGTATGCAGGTGTTTGGTAGTTTAATCTTCTGTACCAAGAGAATCAACTGTCCTGTAAGATAAAGATAATCCTGGGTTTGCTGTCATCGACCGCTGGAAACAGTGATGGCGCGCAGTAAGCTAGGCTGACCTGAAGAGCTTCTGATGAGTTGCGGACTTTAGGCTAGTGCAACGATTCCGCAAAGTTGTATTAATGGGATGTTTCTTGAACTGCACGTTGCCAACAACGGTGGCCTTTCGGCACTATGAGACTTGGGAAGTGGCAACTGTTGTTTATTTCTTCTCGTGGGTCCTCTGGCTGTCATTTGCTACTTTGCAGCGTATGGGTGTACTCAGAGGTTTGACGTTGGTGTCCCAGGGCCACCGACACTAAAGCACTCCAGTTGGATAACTAAATTACTCCCTTTGGGTCTGTGGCTTTCTCAGTGGTAGTGAAGTCAAGCTGACGAGCCTTACTCTAGGTGGTGTTCGGGGCTCCAAACTCAGATGAAGCATGGCAAAGTAAACATTTGTGGTCATCGGCTCATAGGACTGTTTGCTGATTTCTGGTTATTCGGTGTAGCACATGTGCCTACCAGACAGATTTCAGTGTATCCACGTTGGACTGTTCTGTTTGGCCCTCTACTGATGGCTCTGGAACGCCAGGTGCAAGGTTGGGACGCTTAGTAGGTTGGAGACCCTACGGCGGGATTCCCTGTGAAACCCCCCCCCCCCCCACTCTGGGACATGGGTCCTGTCCAAGTTCTTCGGCTTTCTGGGATACCAAAGGCAAGCTTGTTTCTTCTCTAGTGAATGGAGGGTGATTATAGGGAGTTAGTAGTAGGAGTCTTATGAAACGCAGTTTAAACGAGTCCTGTGGAGGACCCAAATAGTAGTACAGGTCTCATGTAATTTTGCAAAAAAGGGTCAAAAGGACCCTTTTTGTTTAGCACGCAGAAATGAGTGCCACAGGGGCGCTATACCCACGGAGCCTGGGCTGGGGCTTTCACTGGGTCCACCGGTGACACCGGTTCTTACTTGGAACTGCAGCTCAGAGTAAGAGGCCGGCCGCTCCCATGTCTCCGGAGCAGTACAGGTTAGAGAGATGGTTCAGATGGTTCCAGATACCAAGTAGCTGGCCAAAGCTAACCAGACACAACCTTGGGACTGGGAGTGAGGAAGAGAAATGTCTGTATTTCTCTGGGGCTTTGTAGGGGCAGCAGCAGCAAGCTCCAAAGGGGTAACGGGCAAGCTGGAGATGGTGCTGGCTCACCCGAGATGCTGTCAAGGAAAGTCTATCTGGGGCGCTTGGAGGATCCCGGCATGAATGTTGGAGAATCCAGCTGGCTGCAGGAGTCAACTCTTGCCTCGGAGGCATCCTTCTTGCAAAACATCTGCCGTGCCTGCTAGTCTGTTCACGGAGGGTCACAGCAGCAAGGCTGCTCCAGATCTGGTTCAGGGTCTGCAACCATCCCTCAGGGGAGGTGGCCCCCATCGAGGGCTGAGGAATCTCCTCGAACTCCAGACGAATTAGTTTCTGTAGACCAAAGTGCCCGTATTTACCCCCCTTTGGGACACCAGCAGAAAGCCATGATGAACCGCAGAGCTGCATTCTGCTCTATTTTGAAACGATCCTCCATTCAGCGGGAAGTGCATCTTTGGTGTTTCTCCTTCTGTTAGGCCACACTTAAACTGTGACAGCGAGAGGTCAGGGGGGCATTTTGAGTCCATACAGATTGCTTGAGACAGTTTCCATGTTGCTAGGATACAGCCAATGCACAGATGAGAGCAGGAAGAGCCAGTGATTATTTTCTATACCATCCATCCCTTACATTATTGGAGGGTGTGGCCAGAATAAAAAAAAACCAGTATGGCACGTGTCCTTCCGACAGACAACATTTAGGGGAAAA
Source organism: Triturus cristatus (assembly GCF_964204655.1). Lineage (NCBI taxonomy): Eukaryota > Metazoa > Chordata > Amphibia > Caudata > Salamandridae > Triturus > Triturus cristatus. The sequence goes on from NC_140594.1 coordinate 140,983,758, forward strand.
CCCCGTCATCCTGGGCACAGTCACCTGGTCCCAAATACGTCGCTCTACACACTACGTAAAGGAACAGTTACATTTTACCAGGGAACCTGTAGGTAAAATTCTGTACCCCTAAACTATGTCAGCTTCCATTAGTTGCTGTACCCTCTATAACAATTGTCACCTAGCTGTATATCTGGGTTCACTTTGGAAGTACCCCTTTTCAGCAGAGCCCAGCTCTACAGTTTGCCAACTTTGTTTAAATGTCGACCATCACTGTTGGACTCGAGGTTTGCACGTTCCCGTGTGAGGAAAACGTAAAACGCTGTAGGACAGCGCAGTTTTTCCAAGTGATGGTCTGTTTTCTGCAACCAAAGACGCAGACCAGGGTACCCTGCTTACACCGATGTGCACATCTTAAGTAAGCATCAGGGTCATTTTTCTGTGGCGTCCAAATGAGATGGGAAGTTGTTCCAAAGCTTAGCTGCTTCTATCAAGAAATCATGTCCTCCAGTTCTAACCTTCTTGGTACAGGGGAATCGCAATCCGCTGACGGCCTGGAGAGCAGGCCTGTCTAAAACGCTAGTGCTGAATTCAGTTATTAGAAATAAAAAAAGATGCCTGAGGTGATAGGCAGCTGACTGACAATACAAAGAGAACTGCATTTGATATGTTGCCTTTGCAGTGTTCAGAGTGACGGGAAGACACAGTCTGTCGTTAACGTCTGATCAGTAGGGGGAAAGCTGCCACATTTTACAGATGGTGGATCAGAGATTTTATAAGACTAATGAGACCGAATTAACAGTCGTCTCTTAAGAGAACAAGAATCCTGCCCTACGCTGTCCTAAGAGACCTTTCATACAAAGCAGCATTGGCCAGGCATGTAGCGTTTGTGATGGACAGGAACTCTGGTGCCTTGCACTGCCGACCAAGTTGCTGCCTTCACGCTCGTAAGCTATTATTTTCTTCTGCTGCCCCCAAGTCACCCCTAGCTGGTTTAGTAGTGGTCTCACACGTGTGCGTGAGCTGGGAGGTATCGCAGCACCACAGACATCCAGTGCTCAGATCTGTGGGGTACTGTATAAAAAGTGCCTGCATGTCTGTGAGATGCCTTCAGGGCTCAGTTGTCCAGGAACGAGGGCTCAGGCTGGTCATATTCTGGCTGACTCAATGTGTGATCTTGGGAGGTGAGAGCCTGCAGAGCTTCTTAGATAAAATTTAAGTAGAGTAGCTTACGAAGTGGAGGAAGGCCGTCCACCGATTAGAAATGTGGCAGCTGAAGGACTGCAAAGTCTACAAGCGTGAATTATCGTAGAATGTGAGATGGTATAGCCAATAGTATTTTCATGTTTCCCCAGGGGTAACTGTATATCCTAAAAAATACTGCCGTAGTGCAAAACAGCGTGGCCTCATTAGATATTTACCAGTCTGGTTGATCGAAGCTTTGCACCCCTAAATTTGAGCTTTTAAATTGTGGTCTTTCTGTGGATAAACAAATCTTCTAGAAGGGAGTAGGTGAAAAGTAGACCTTAGATGTAACCCTACTGCCAGTACTGCTTCTATTTCAGTTTTTGAATTGTGCATTAGCATGTTCATTTAAAGAGTGGAGTAATATGTACTGTCTTTCTGTACAGGTCACCCGATGCCCTTAAACCTGCACGAGAGTGCCCGATCCGGGGTTCCCCGACTGTGCGGCATGTCCAATCCTCCTCCCCTTATTTCCTCCACCAAGCATCCTACGGTCCTTGAAAGGCCCATGGGCTCCATATCCCAGGTAAGTGCGGTGATCATGCTGTGACAGGATGGTAGACATTAACCTGGGGCAGGGAACTGGCGTTATCTGTGGATAGAATGGTAGCACGTGCCATGGACCAAGTATGGGTGGGCGAGACAATTACCACCAGGTGCTGACTAAAGGCCTATGAAATTATCATTTTTCCGGGAAAGTTGTGAAGTTTGTTCTGTTCTCAAAGCTTCATCTGCGGATGAAATTTACTACAAAAAAAGGACATTTTTCTGGCAAAAACACCCTACTCTTAGCTGCATTTTTAAAACTTATTATTTGAATTACACAAACTGAATGTAGTTGGCAACGTTTGAACAGTTTAAAAACATACCTCTCAAAGTTGTCTAAAGCGAAGTTTGTAAATTTCTCATGCCCCTTGTTATGATGTGTAACAGGGACTTAAAACCCGTGCCAGAAGGTGTTTAAAAATAAAAACTGTTACCAGCCCGAGGGGCCAATCCAGGTCGTGTAGTCTAAATGTGTGTATAAAAATACCTTTACTAAAATGGATGGGCCTGTATTTATGAAAGTCAGTGTTCAATTACGTTTAGGTACTGCCTAGTGTAAGACCAGATTTGAATTAGGTTAAGACTATCACATTATCAGTGGATCATTCTACTCCTAGCGTTATTAAGTTTTACACCACAAATAAATTACAGTAACTGTAATTACCATCAATGTACAGCCTAGTGCTGAAACATTTCTTTTGAGGGGCGGAGTTGGAAAGTTTGTTAATTTCCACCACGATCTTAATTTTCCGGAAAGTGAGGATTTTAATTTCTCATGTTACTGACTCCTTCGCCTTAATTTTCTTTAATAGCCAGTGGATCCTAATTGAAACATCTGCTTATTTTCAAAACCTGGTGCCTTAACACAAAGCCTGCTTAAAGAAATGGAACAGACTGCCACTTACCGCAAGTCCCCTTCTGAAACTGAAACTCGTAATACACTCAGCAAAAAAAAACCTATTTGCAACATTTTGAATATTAAGTGATAGTCCATGCTTATCAAAGACAATTAGAAATTGTTCACATATTCATGACACAAAAATCAATGTTTTAACCCAGGATCTCGTAAGGGATATAGGGACAGGCAAACCTGAAAAAGATACTATGCGGTTAAATATGTGCCTGTGAAAAAATAGGTATTTTTTAAAAATAATTGATGAAAAGAGGTACCGGGGAGATGAAATGATCGTGATAAAGATACTGCTTCTTTACTCTGTTCAGTGTAGTTCAAGGACTGCACTTTAGACAGAGGAGCAATATATTGGGTTGAAACGCTGATGTTGTTGCTCCATTTTTGTACCTAATGTTTGCAAAAGTAGTATTTGTTACGTAGGGCCACTGGAATTATGCATTAGGGTCTGACCAACTTATGCATCAGGCTTGACTGTATTATGCGGCAAAAGGCAAATTATGCAACATAACACAACACATTTTGTGATAAACAGAAGGGGGATGGGAGCACACTGCTTCACCTCCCAGCAAAGTTCGCCCCTTTGCATCCTGGTAAATGCAGTTCAATTTAAATGCTTACTTGAAATGTTGCAGAGTGTTTCACCAAAGTTGGTGTAGGTTAGTGCTGTTAATCTCTAGACACGTGTTTCTGGATTCGATCTTTCATCAGTAGAGATAAAACGAAATTCATCTGGGTTTTGCTGAGAAAGCTGCCACAATCCTCTCAGGTCTCTGTACCTCTCCCTGGTGCACAGGTGCATCTCCAAGAGCTGTGATAATCTTACTTCATGAATTGGTGATTTTGTCATTTGTTAACAACAATGCCTGTTCGAAATTTTCACCTCAATTGTACTAGTTCAACACCCAAATACAGCAATGAGCTACTGAGAGGTGACTGAACAAACTTTACAAAGAGCCTTCCATTGAGCGGCAACGTGTTGCGTTTTTAGTAACTTTTGATCCGTTTGAGCTAGCAACTATTTTGTATGTTAAAATCTGCAGACTGTGGATCAGATGATGGATTAGATGGCAAATGCAAATCTAAACTTGTGCGGAAAATGCTGCAGCTGCAGAACTGCATAATTCCAGTGACTCTGATGTTATGCATCTTTCAGTAATCTGTTCTTGGCTAATTTGCGGAGCTAGTGACTAGGAGACTTTCCTTTTTCATTTTTCCAAGAAACCTTTTGATATTCGTGCACTTAATAAATTGCTATAACACAACATTTAATTTAAAAACCTATACATGCTTTCACTAATCTCAACAGCCAGTTGGCACACCGTGGATTTTCTTTCTGGTTCTTCAAGAAAAATGTTTCCATTAGAGGCTGCTGCATTCCATGAAGCTTTGTGAAATTCTGCGTCAAAATTAAGACCTTCACTAATGTTGCCTTTAATTTCCATTGCTTTTTTCTTCATTTTATTGTTAAACTAAAATGTAGTTTTGGTTGTTTTTAGGGCGTACCTATGCAGCTTCATACGCCTTACAGTTCAGAACATGCAAAAGTCCCTGTGGGTTCGATCACTATGGGGTTACCATTGATCATGGATCCCAAAAAACTGGGTAAGTAATCTATTATTAATCTTTATTCCTCCTCCGGGTGTTAACGCCACACCTAGTTCATTGTTTTGAATAGTGCTGGCGTTTTGTTCTTTGGACAGTTCGCTTTTCGACATGTATTCTTCTGGTGTGTTTGAGGATGATGTGATTGGTCGCCATACCATCTTCAGAGGAGCTGAAGTGGGCAAGCAATAATAATTCATTGTCAGTTGATAATGTGCTGAGTGTGTTTTCACTAACAGTGACCACTTTGTAGAAGTGACTAGAAGATGCCCTTACACCAATTTCACGTTTTTCCCACATCTTCTTTTTGAATGTCTGTACAGTTGAGAATTCCCTCCAAGCCGGTGGTCGAAGTGGGCGGGATCGGCATCTACTTCTTTAATTCAATAAAGTCCGTTCTACATTTCTTTAGGTCTCGCCTACACAGCGCGCAAGCTCTGCTTTGGAGTGACCTCTTGGAATCACTCCGTACTTTTTGGGAAACTCGTGCATGTACTGCACTGTTTCCAATGAGTACTCGTGCATGTACAGCGTTTACCTTGCGGGAGCCAGCAGCGGCGCCGCCATCTGCTTGCAATGAACGCGCCTGCCGGCGCTCGCTCCTGCAAGGTAAACGATGTACATGGACTTCCAGCCGCGCTCCACTGAAACCCTTTTGAGTGGTGCCCTCCGCGTCTACAGGCATCCAGTAAGCGCCCACCGCTGCTTGCTCCCATAAGTTAAACGCCTGCGTCGCTTTAACTTTCGCGGCGGTTTGGTTGTCTTTTTTTTTTATTCCACTTAAAGCCCTGACTCTTCCTATTATTGTCAATGCTCTAACCAGTTTATTTACGGAGCTTTGGAGTCAGTGGGAGCACATCTACATAGCCGCCATCTTGCTCGACTGCCAGCCAAGCCTAGGGACATATACTTGTGTCTGTCCAAGGGCATGTCTTGTATGTTGGTCTTTCTTTGTTTGCGTCTATTTGTAAGAATATATGTTTTTGCGCCATTATATCTTTATTTTTATATATGTAAATCTGCCTTGGGTCAGTGTGTCTGTTAGTGTTGTGACAGTATATGCACGTATGGGCATTTGTGTCCATCTTTCTTTATTTGAGTCCGCCTGCCTGTATGGGTTCATATGCATATATCTATCTGTCTGTATTTACTTGTGTGCCTGTCTGGTTATTTGTATGCATTGTTGTTGGACGTGTGGGCGCTCATGAAATGTATGAGCATTTGTTTTGTTACATGTATCAGTATTCATGTGTAAGCAAACATTAATGTTTGTGTGTTGATTCGGCTTGTGTGTGTTGGTGAGCGTCTGAGTCTGCCTCTACGCATGCGTCAGCCTATCTGTGTATTCAGGCGCCATTGTGTTTACGTGTGCGAGACATGCTCGCGGGATTAATGTGCTGTGGTTCCTTCATGGCGAGGATGACGGACTGTCTTTGCTGGGTGAAGCAGTTTTAGGGCAGTGCCTCGGTTAATAAAGCACACCCGCCTCTCCTTTCATCTTTCGAGTCTCACTCTGACAGCTTCAACCCGCTGGGCTCTCATGTTTGTCACAGTACAGACTTCCTCTCGCTGGTGTGCGTGAGCTCTGCCCTCGTTTAACAGCAGGGAAGCAAAGAGAATAGCATTTCTTGGACTTGTTTACTTTGTTCTTGGACGGTGCTGTGTCTGGGTCAACAGTTGTTAATCTCCCACTCAGCAGCCACGGTGCTTGTTACATGCGGGGCACCCGCTGTCTTCATCGGGCTGCTTGTATGTTAAAAACATAACGAGGGTCGTCATCAGTGAACCTGGCTTCAGAGGGGTTGTGTAGCGCTTCTGTTGCAAATAGGATGGCAGTCAGTGCTTTACTTGCGCTGGTGTTTGCTGGTGGTGGGCACCAACCTGGGGCCTGTGAGTTGTTTTCCATCATTAAACTTTGACCTGGAGCAAGAGAGAAAGAAAGGCAAAAAAACCAGCATTGGCATAGCCAATAGGTCTCACCTCAGGGACTTTATAAGTGGTTAGCCATGCAGCAGTTGATGTTGCACCAAGGATATTGTGCTGTATAATTAAATACTTTTAAGGTTCCAAAGGCGAGACCTATTGGCTATGCCAATGCTTGTTTAAACATGCATCCCAGGACTGCAGAAATAGCCAAGGCCTACAGATAATGCTCTGAGTTTGTGGCCATTGGGGGACGAAGGGTGGGCAGAAAAGGAAAAGGACTCTGTCTTTTCCTTCTTGTCCAGAGAAGACAAGGACAGTGTGCACTTCTGCTCTGCTGCTGGCAGCTGCCCCTCTCTCTTTCTTCCTTTTATTCCCTCTCTTTTTGTCTAGCACCTCCTCACTTACTGCAAACGGTGACACAAGAAACGGTTCTCATCCTCTCTTTTCTCCTTTCGTTTATTTGTTTCCTTGTGAAATGGATCCAAAAAAGATAAACCCTTTTGCTGGAAATGTCATATTTTCGGACATTTTTCTATTCCAAAGTGCAGCCTTGGTACGGAGAGAAATAAAAGGTTAACAATATGAAAAATAAAGAAATAACTAAATAAAGAAAGACAAAGTGGTCACAAAGTGGCCAGATTGGTTTTGTTCACACCAAACATTTGCGCAACTTTACAAAGTTTGCCAGTGAAGCACTACTTTTGTTTTCTTGTATTTCTTTGAACAACATTGTTTTCCCTGAGTGGGGAAGGGCACCAATCCTGGAGTTACTGCAATACCTGGTCAATGGCTTGATTGGAAAACAAAATGCGTACCGCGGCTCTGTGTTCAGGGATATGGTCTTTTTATACCATACTGCTCATGTTTTGTAAGGATATAAGCAATGGACATTGAAACGGGCCCCTTCTGGGCACTGTAGTGACGTCCTTAACTTTTCAGGCAAAAAAACTCACTGATTTCTGAATAGTGAGTGTAAAAGCGTTAAGGTAACCATGTTGTTACATTTACATTAGATTTCGCATGCTTTACTTAATCTTGCATTCCCTATGAGTGTTTGCTTTTTCCAGGATGTTGTTACTTTTTGTCTAGCACCTCCTCACTTACTGCAAACGGTGGCACAAGAAACGGTTCTCATTCTCTCTTTTCTCCTTTCATTTATTTGTTTCCTTGTGAAATGGATGCAAAAAAGATAAACCCTTTTGCTGGAAATGTCATCTTTTCGTACATTTTTCTATTCCAAAGTGCAGCCTTGGTACGGAGAGAAATAAAAGGTTAAAATATGAAAAATTAAGAAATAACTAAATAAAGAAAGACAGAGTGGTCACAAAGTGGCCAGATTGGTTTTGTTCACACCAAACATTTGCGCAACTTTACAAAGTTTGCCAGTGAAGCGCTACTTTTGTTTTCTTGTATTTCTTTAAACAACATTGTTTTCCCTGAGTGGGGAAGGGCACCAATCCTGGAGTTACTGCAATACCTGGTCAATGGCTTGATTGGAAAACAAAATGCGTACCGCGGCTCTGTGTTCAGGGATATGGTCTTTTTATACCATACTGCTCATGTTTTGTAAGGATATAAGCAATGGACATTGAAACGGGCCCCTTCTGGGCACTGTAGTGACGTCCTTAACTTTTCAGGCAAAAAAACTCACTGATTTCTGAATAGTGAGTGTAAAAGCGTTAAGGTAACCATGTTGTTACATTTACATTAGATTTCGCATGCTTTACTTAATCTTGCATTCCCTATGAGTGTTTGCTTTTTCCAGGATGTTGTTACTTTTTGTCTAGCACCTCCTCACTTACTGCAAACGGTGGCACAAGAAACGGTTCTCATTCTCTCTTTTCTCCTTTCATTTATTTGTTTCCTTGTGAAATGGATGCAAAAAAGATAAACCCTTTTGCTGGAAATGTCATCTTTTCGTACATTTTTCTATTCCAAAGTGCAGCCTTGGTACGGAGAGAAATAAAAGGTTAAAATATGAAAAATTAAGAAATAACTAAATAAAGAAAGACAGAGTGGTCACAAAGTGGCCAGATTGGTTTTGTTCACACCAAACATTTGCGCAACTTTACAAAGTTTGCCAGTGAAGCGCTACTTTTGTTTTCTTGTATTTCTTTAAACAACATTGTTTTCCCCGAGTGGGGAAGTGCACCAATCCTGGAGTTACTGCAATACCTGGTCAATGGCTTGATTGGAAAACAAAATGCGTACCGCGGCTCTGTGTTCAGGGATATGGTCTTTTTATACCATACTGCTCATGTTTTGTAAGGATATAAGCAATGGACATTGAAACGGGTCCCTTCTGGGCCCTGTAGTGACGTCCTTAACTTTTCAGGCAAAAAAACTCACTGATTTCTGAATAGTGAGTGTAAAAGCGTTAAGGTAACCATGTTGTTACATTTACATTAGATTTCGCATGCTTTACTTAATCTTGCATTCCCTATGAGTGTTTGCTTTTTCCAGGATGTTGTTACTTTTATTTTAGGCAGCATATTACTCTTGTCTAGTGCGTAATTTTAATTGAGTCGCATCTGGGTGTTTATAGCAGCGCACATATGGGTTGCAGTTGAAGGCAGTGCGAGTTCCTCTCAGTGGGGTAGTATGGTGTTCTGTGAAGGAGAGGATGTGGCTCTATGGACAAAGCTGCGGAAATAAAAAATGGGGAACCTTCATGGCCAGTAAAACCGACCACTCTCCTGAGGGAGCACATTCCCATGGTAAACCCTAGAAGGTCCGCTAGACCTTAGAAGCCCTGGTGTCTTAGCACCAGCAGGTGGACCCTAGCAGTGGCAAGTGTGGGTTAACCTTGAAGGCCTGTCCACTAAAATCCATACTGAAGGTCATCTCCAGTCTTGCGGGCAGACCTATGAAGCAGCAGACCCTAGAGCGACAGTGACTATTATTACCCTATTGAGGTCACAGGGCCCTCGAGAAGGGCCAGCTCTAGGGCGGTGCGAACGGTGTGACCACACCAGGCGCTGACTTTGGGTGGGGGAGTCATGTTTGCAAGTATATTATGGTTTTAAAAAGCACTTGCTGCCTCCTTTCTGGCTCGGAGAAAAATAGCTTGTGCTTCCACTTTTAAGCGCTCTGATATACTCATCAAGGGTCATATTCGCGATATATAAAACTTAACAGATAAATAAATAAGTGTATTTGGGGCATTCTGTGATTGGAAATATATCCCACTTTGTGAATGTATGTTCGAGGCATATGAGCATGTAGAGCTGCAGAGCCACACACGCCCACCCGCCCACCCGGGACCTGTATCTGTTCCAGCATTGTCTTAATTAGACACTACACATGGACATCCTTTCTTTCTACTTCTTATACACTCCATCATTTCCCATCATGGCGAAAAACAATCTGAGGATGGAGTGGATGCCCATATGCGCACTGTTGTCCAGAGGAGGAGTCACCTATCTCGTGACCAAAGACTTCTTCCAAAGACAACAACAACCTGCAATCATCCCAGCCCAACACCAGATAGCGATCTTATCCTTAGTGTGTGGCTCTGCAGCTCTACATGCCAAGAACAGATGCATACTGGTAAGTAGCATATTCCTTTAATGTCAATAACTTACATTGAGTCTTAAATAATCATGTTTATCCATTGGTTGAATTAAATAACATAATAAGCTGTAACGGGTCAGTGAAATGCCAAACAAGTACTAAAAATTGGGATGTTTTGCGCATTCTGGCCACACCTCTAACCCCGCCCACTGATCCAATCCTCGGGGTATTCCCGCCCTCTAATTCTCCGCCCAAAGTTCCCCTACTTTTTTTCCCACTTCGACCACTGCTCCAAGTGTCCAAGTTTTGTAAATTTAACTACCAGTCTTTTAATAAAGGTGGCAGATTATATGAGTGAAACCACACTTGCCTAGGTATGGTCACTCCACCTTGTGTCCCAGTGGACATCTTGTACTATACACGGTGGTCTGGTCTGTGACCCAGGCGTGGACATGTCAATGCCGTCTGCTCATGCGTCATATAGATTTAAGCAGTCTGGAGTCCAGGCTGAAAAAGCTTTTGCGATTTTTGTGAATAATTTACGGGAAATGCAGTTGATTCGAATCAATACGGTAATGAGCGTGAGGTGAGAAACGGGGTAATTGGTCGGAGGAAAGTCTGAGGTTAATCGAGGAATAGGCGGCTGGAACACAGCTGATTGTGGTTCAGTGATACAGCGTTGTGTTTGCAATTTCACTCAATGTCTTTTCCGTTGAAAATCGAGTGCAGACGTCAAAGGAGCAGAAGGCAACGGGGAGTGTGCCGTGGACAGACTGACAGCTGTGAGTCAACAGCGCCTTCAAGGGTCTGGACGCTACCATAAGTGGGGGGGAGGAAACAGTGGTTAGTTTTGAGGGTTTCAGATGTTTCCCGAACTCTCAAGCTGTGTACTGTTTGTTCTTCATTTTGGTATTTTAAGTCTTGCATTCCAAATGGGGGGTAATGCACAATGACAAATACCTGTATTAGCGAGGAAAAAAACTCTTGGGCTAGGTACTGGCTCCTGTCGTGGGTAGACGGACAGAGAAGGCCCATGTAAAATGTAAATGTTAATTTGATACTTGTATAGCGCACTACTCACCCGCAAGGGTCTCAAGGCGCTTGTACGAATACCGCTGTGGAACCCATCCTGGCTTTCCCTGTGAGGCGTCCACTCCTGGGCACCCCCAAGGTGGAGGCCAGGCATCCTTAGCGTTGTGGGGGCCGTTGTGGAGATTAAGCAAGCTATTGCCCAGAGTTGCAGAGTGGGACTCCATGATTGGAATAGGCACCGAGGCGAGAATTATCAGTTCCGTGGAATTTTTTGAGCCCAAGACCCGCCGAGGCGGGGAATTGAACCCTGGTCCCGGGCTAGGCCTCTGCATCAGGGTCTGCCGCTCTAATCATTGAGCCACACTTCTCCTCTACGGTGGTTTGGTGAGCTCAGTCTGTCTAAGCCTCGGCGCCAGGGGCTGGCGAGATGGTCAGAGCAGCTTTGTGTGTAAAGCAGGTGGGTCTAGCGTTTGTCCACGATGGGCCATGTCTGTTTTCACGATATCTGAAAAAGAAAAATCTTTGTTTGCTGCATGGGGTGTTGTAAAAACATGCAGGTTTCTCTCCTGCCTTCTAGTGTTGGGTTTGGAATATTGCGATTTGATTTTCATCAAAGTCTTTAGTTTGTGCCTCTATGGACTAGTGACTACACCCTCAGGAAACTCAGCGCACCAGGACAGCGACTCCCACCATAGATTACTCCCCCCCCCCCTCTCCCCCTCCCCCCCCAATTATAAGTTCAGAGCGGTTTATTTAACCGATGCAGGGGGATCAGCTGTGTCCTGGGATGTCCAATGTGGATCCGGGCAGTCGGATCCATGCCAGATTTTCCGTATATCCCGCCAAGATAAATGTACATACAGTGGATCTAAATTCTGTCCTGGGTCTGCATTGGGTATCTCTGTTTTGCATAGTCACTGATCCTGAGAGACCGACAAGGCACCAGGCCCTTTGTTTAAAGGGTGTGCGGCTGACTGACATGAGCTGCTATGATGCTCGGATCACTTTTTTCGGAGTGGATGGAGAGAAGTTTCACGTAGGAAGGCTGGAACATGAGGGATCGTTGTAGGCAAAGTGTGATGAGATGAAGCAAGGCCGAATAATCCACAAGCGAGAGAAGCGCTGAACTTGGCTCGCGCGAAAGTAGCCGGAGAAAAGGAAATTGGCAAAGCTGTGAGAAGTTTTCTCCAAGGTGCAAAGTATGACATACTAGGTCAGGGTAACCTCTCCTTATTTTTGGTTCTACTAAAAGGCTTTGTCAGGGCTTGTTGATTGCGGTGGTGCCTGTTATTGAAGTCGCCCGCAGTGTCATGAGTGCTGGCACGCGGAAGTGGACGGGAGCCCAAAGAAACAAGCACTGGTGCCAAGCAGACACTGTCAATGTTTACCAGGGTTCCTGAGGGCCTGCAGTGCACCGAGTGGCTGAGCTCTGAAACCTTAGTAAACCAAAGTTCAGCACAACAGCGCAGTGGGAGGGGTGGCTTGGGAAACTATTTGGAAATTGCGCCCAAACATTCCATTATCATTTTGTCAGTGGACTTGTATTCCATTCGGAACAATTTCGGACTGATTGTATTTTTGGAAGCCTGAGTAATTCCATGCTTAAAATGGAAGGAATGAATGACTGGTGTGACACTAGAAGCAAAAGACAGTCATTGAGTAAAGTGCGAGGAAGACTCCCCCAGGCTTCTGTTTTTCAGGTTTTGGAACAAATTGGAAGGCGGCGCAGACGGTTGGGGACATCTGCAGAAATCCAGTGTGGGCACAGCATGTAGAGGGAGCGACTCCGGATGAAAGGGAAAGATAAAAGGGAAGAGCTCAAGAAGAAAAACGTTCGAGGGAAAACCAGCCACCACCAAGTTTGAGTACTTCCAAGACTTCACAGGGAACATATTTTTGAAAGATAAAATATTTTTGAGAACAGGCAGTTATGCATATATAATATAATCGAAATAATTCGAAGTGGCCTGTTCAGCACGCTCTGTAGTGCATACAGGCCCATACCTTCTGAGGGATTATTAACAGATGGATTTTTTGCTTTTCTGGCCTTAAAAGTATTCAGAAAGCCCCCAACCAAAACATTAACGTGCCTTCTGTTTTTATGGTCTGGCGGTTTCTGTCAATGCTATTAAGTTTAACGCATGTCTGCGTCAAGATGACAGAGCCGTCGGTCAAACTTTTTTTTTCTTTGTTCTAAAAGAAAATCCTGAAGTGGGATTTTCATTTTGAAAATAAAAAAAATGCCCCTCAGACCAAGGGAGTCACCTCCCATGGAGAGGGGGGCATTTTTTGTTTTTTACTGCCCCTAACCGCTGGGATTTTCCTGATAGCGATGGGCAGTAAAAAAAGAGGTATATGTCCACCCATCTAAATTGAGCATGCATATAGTCCTAGTGCCCTTACTCTTTCAGGCTATCGGAAAAGTTTGGCCACGGTGGAGACAAAGTAGTCTCCGCCGTTGCCAAACTATAGTCCGCCTGCATATAAATTTGGCAGGTGCACCATTGTATTCGCGGTAAGGATGCTCCGAGTGGGTTTCCAAGGTCTGGTTTGACAGTGCACTTGTCATCTGACCGTTCAACCTAGTTCTTTGTTTCCACACAAATACATATCCATTCCCATGCCATCAACGTGTAATGCTTTACATTATCATATAACATTCCTTTAAAGCCAGCCCGATTGACATTGCCAATGCTTGTTTTTCAAAGTTACGCCTGCAAGAGAAGACTGGCAAATGCAGATTGTTGCTGACACAACGATCAGTTTACTGAAATGTCTGCCTTTTATTGTGATACTCCACATACCCCCACGTCAGGAGCAGGCGTGGTGTCCCCCTTTAGTGTGCATTTACAGTTAAGTTGAACCATCAAAGGAAAAACCTGGTCTTAAAACTCTGGTCCACTTTGACAGATCTACATGACATTTTCAAAAGTATGCCTTTGACCTTCTCTGAATGAATTTTTCATCCAATTTCGTGGTGATTGCCCACGAAGGGGTCACAGTTTTTAGAGGGAGGAGGGTCCAAGTGCTGGCATATTTTTGTTCAAGCGTGCAGCGAAACACGGTGGACGAAATGACATCACCCTTGGCAGGAAGGAAGGGTTTGGCAACAGCTGCCTTCCTCTTGCGGTTTGGTGTAAACCTGCGCTGGAGCATTTGATTTTTCTAAAGAGGAAATAGGAACTTGAACTTGAACGACCTCGAACTTGTATTCCTGTTAGACAACCTCAGAGCAGCTGATGCCCCGCCCAGAGCCGTGCTTACTGCAGCCGCCTGAGTGCATCCCAAGCCGCTGAGCAGAGAGCATTGCCTGCAAAAAACATAGACAAGGGGGGGCACGCGGCAACTCCCAGGAGGGTGGGAGTACACCCCAGGGGGAGGGGCCACCTCATGTTAAGGGGAGGCGACGTGGTCCAACGCCAGTTTTGGCAATCAATGAAAAACATGAGGGCATGGCAGTCAAATTTGTTTTACCAACTGATGCCTTATTGGGGAAAAAACAGAGCTGGACAGTCGCAATGGCATTACCCACCCCAGCCCCGCCCAAAAGATCACATCCTGGGACTGTGATGTGGCGTTACACTGATCCCCTGCCTCTTTTTGTTCTGCACACAGCTCTGCTATTTTGCTACAGTAAACATGTTCTCTAATGCATGATGCTGCTTCTAAGCGCTCTGACTAAAAGCTAAATGCAGAAAAGTTCAAATCAACCAATAACGATGTAATGCTCGGGAGTGCAACACGGTCGGTGTGCTTTTTTTTTTTTCTTTCTAAATTTGACGTTGTGAAGAGGTGTGTGGTTTACTTAGCAGGCGTTTGAGCCCTCTAAGACAGGGACATTAAAGCAATAATATTCAGCTTGGCGTGAATACCTTCCAGGTTGTTCCAGATCTCTTCTACTGGACAGGTCAGCGGCCACGCTTTCGCTGGACCTGTGAAACTTCTGACCCCATGCAACTCCTGACCGTGGCAAGCGGTTGTCTCAGTTGACGGTGGGCTTTTACCCTCCCGGGTGATTACCGGCACCAGGTTATTTTCAACTCCCCTCTTTTGTGCTCGGTAACACACCTTACTACTTCGGTGACACTGCTTCGACTTTAACAACCGTGGGATGAGGGTCCTAGCAGACGAGGCCAGGAGACGGAACTCAAACATGTGTATCTTTTATATAGGTCTTTATTTAGGGTGATATATATTGCCCCTCTGAATATGAACATAAAGAACAGTGAAAATTGGGCAGAACTCTAAAAAAGTAGATAGCAGGCCTTGAACATCACAGTGTAAAATGTGTTGTTACGTAGGTAAGGCGCTTTTCCCTCTGTTATCGCCCATGGGCACCCTGCGGAGCTTCTCCCTGGCACCCACCAAATTCTTTGTGAAACTAGAGGGACCGGGAGCTCTTGAATAGGTCCAGCACACGTACTCCCTAATAACAGTAGTTTAAATATAAGGGTGTGCAGTTCGTATGAGAAGTGGTGGTGGTCCGGTCTATGGAATAACCTTGCACGCATGCTCTAAGGGACCATTATTTCCGATATGAGCTGCACTGTTTTTACTTAGGTTAGCGAGCCGCATTTATAAAGTTTAGTAAACAGAGCTTCCCTAAAACTATTTTAAATCACTATGACCATCTCACCACACTACTCACCACAGCCCACACACCTTCACTCACCCAACGGCTTTATCGAAAAGAACTCCGCCAAAGAGCCCCTTTGCGGGTGCCCTTCGGGCATTGTAGCACCGGCCCGATGAGGAGCACGGCCAAATGATGAAGCATGACACCTTTCGGGCGTGTGTAAGGGCACTTCCTCCATTAGGAGGTTATTCCATAGACCTCACCACCACCAACACCACCTCTCTTAGGAACTGCAAACCCACCAAATTCTCCATGCCCTTTGGAAACTTTTGCTATTGAAATGTTGTTGTTTTTTTTCTGCTGGTTGCCACTTTTTCATAATACCACTACGGTGACACCCGCAAACTTGGAAGAATTCATGGAATTGATGACCGAAACCCCTCTTAAGTGTTACCCCACAAGGACGAGCAACGTTGAGCCTGCGTTGACAAGTTGCCATCATTCTCTTTTCTGATTCTGGTCGCGCAGAAGTTCTAAGAATTCTTCCATTCCTCGAGTTAGGGTGATGGAGGGGGAAATCTATAGAAGATGGTGAATCAGAGCGAATCTCATCCGTGTCCTAAGGGTCTGGTTACAGCCAGGCATCCCAGTGTACACCTACATGGATGCCTTGAACCCTTTATGAAACTGTTCAGTCCCCAGCCACTAGGTGGCAGCATTGAAAGCAGGTGATTCTGTAACATCAAAGCCTAAATTGGTGTTACAGGTGAATATCCTTTGTTTCTCGTTCTCTCTGTAGCCGATCTTTTTATTTACCACCTTTTTATTCCTAAAGTTAGTGCAGCTCTCTGCGGCACTGTATAAAGTTGCCCTTTGTGGTCCAGATTTCAAGACATGCTCCCCGCTTAATTTCAGGGACCAATCACTGGGCATTCTGCTTTGTCTATTTTATTTATTTTTATTTCAACAGTTTTGTATAGCGCGAACAAGACCCTTGCGGGTATCAGAGCGCTTTACAGGGCATATGCATGAGATTGTCAGATACATATAAATACGATAAATTATGCGAATACATTCCTGGTAACTGTTAGCTACTAGCATATATCAACAAGAGTGTATAAGAAAGTTCAGGTGAATCTGGACAAGAAAATCGCTTTCACTTCTTTTTTGAAGAAGGCAGCGGATGGATTCAGTCTTGTTTCTGGTGGCAAGTCGTTCCAAATCCTAGGGACCATTCCTGAGAAGGTACGATTGTACGTTTTTTTCTTGAAGAAACATTGTGGTTTAAGTAGAAGATTATCAGAACTCCTAGTGGTTCTGCTACCACCCAATAGTACTAGTTTCTCCACAAGGTATCTCGGGGTTTTCTGGTGCAATGCCTTATGTGTCATACAGGCGATTTTTAAATGGATTCTGGCCTCAAGAGGTAACCAGTTGAGGGCACGAAGGTCAGGGGGGATGTGGCAGTTTCTTCTGGAGCCTGTGATGAGTCTAGCGGCTGTGTTGATTGAGGCTCTTAGCGGAGCGGTTGTGGATCTGGGAAGACCACAGAGAGCGATACTCCCATAGTCCACTCTGGGAATTACTAGGGTTTGAACTGCCTGTTTAAAGTCATTTGCGGAAATGAATGGCTTCAGTTTTCTCAGGGTGTTCATCTGAAAATGGGCTCCTTTAGTTGCAGCGCTGATGTGTTTCTGCATGTTTAGTTTATTATCCAGAGTTATTCCAAGGGATTTCGCAGAATCAATGGTGAGAGGTTGACCATCGAGTGCAGTTAGGTGCTGCATCCACTCGCGGATCAGGACTGTTTGATTGGGGGGAGCGATAAGGAGGAATTCTGTTTTTAGTGTGTTAAGTTTTAGATGATTGCTTGCCAACCAGCTCTGTGCTTTTTGGAGTGTAGAGTTAAGGGACTTGATGTCTTCAAGAGAGTTGACCTTCATGTAGAGTTGTGTGTCGTCGGCGTACATGTGATATTGGATGTTTGAGGAATTGAGAAGCTCAGTGAGTGGTTCCATAAATAGGTTGAAGAGTGTTGGGGAGAGGGAAGATCCCTGGGGTACTCCCAAGATGACTGGGGTGGGGTTAGATAAAGATTGGCTGATCTTGAATCTTTGTGTTCTGTTTTGGAGGAAGGAAGTGAACCAGTTTAACACTGTTCCAGGTAAACCCATTCTGTGTTTCAGGAGGTCTAGTAGGTTGCTGTGTTTGACTGGGTCGAAGGCTGAGGATAAGTCCAGTAGGATTAACAAACAGGCTTTATTACAGTGAGGTCCGTGGCTGCAGTTACAAAGACTTCTCTTTCTCACCTTTCATATTAGTCATTCTTCTCGCATGGATCTACACTGAGCACACTCAATGAATCAATCATTTGTAAAGCACGCTACTCACCCGTGAGGGTCTCAAGGTGCTAAAGGTGGGGGGGGGGGGGCAGCTACTGCTCGAACAGCCAGGTCTTGAGAAGTCTCCTGAAAGTGAGCAGGCCCTGGGTCTGACGCAGGTGGGCGGGAAGGGTGTTCCACTCAGTGAGTGTCCCACTCTCTGTGCCCTGGTTGGTGCCTTCAGTTTGATTAAGTTGGACCTGCCTAGAGTAAGGGAATGTTCCTCTCTCATCAGACAGCTGCACTGAGTAGCCCTGGGCGTTACTCAAACGTTGGGAAATTTCCTCTTGTGTGAAAATTTTGCGTTACACAATTTTGCCCAAGTTTCGCCCGCGAGAGACTGGTTCTCGCAGAAAATGTCTTCCCTTCGAGAGACATTTTGCTCAAACCAGTATTCCACCGTATCACGTGTGCCTTCCTTTGCGCAAGGTATACATTTTCACTCGCGGTACCAGCAGCCCACAATTTGCGTAATATTACTGAAATTTTTGTAAAAAATAACACATTTTGCTCACCCTTAAGGTACTGTTGTGCGCTACAAGTGTCGAGAACGTCATTTCCATTAAAAGATCATGTGTCCGCTGCACATTTCAATGCCCTTAGCGACTGTAGAATGTTTTCTCTGGTAAAGTAATTCATAAAAGACATGTACACAGTAAGATTCATTGGACGGATCTCTAAAATCCTCTTTTAATACTCAAAGTACTTATGGAATATTAGCTGGTCCTAAAACGTAAAAAAAAAAAAAAATGTACAAATTCTAAAAGGAACCATTGTTGCATAGTTCCCTGGTTCCTTGTCTTCTGGTGCCCTTGTGGTGGTGATCTGCTCAGAAGAATAATGTATCCAACAGACTGCCAGGGAAAATTCAAAGGGTGTTTGAGAATGGTCTCTAGTGGGTCATTTCTTCAGGTGGAGATGCAGCCTGCAAGGCATCTCAAAGTGTTAAACGCTCACTGCTGACATCCGCTCTGACCGGCAAGTGAATGCTGTGAATCCTTGCAGTGCCACCTCAGCTATAGATCCTTCTCAGCTCGATACATTGTGTATCATTCATTTGGATAACACTTGCTGTTTACAGGGACTAGAAACAAAATGTTGATATAATAAAATGCTATATTAAAACCCGTTTTTATTGTCAGAATTACTCTTGTTATGTTCGTATCACTTCGTTGTCGGGTGTGGTGCCACAAATGTAAGTCCCTTTGGTCGTGAGGGTGACTGACTGAATAGCTGACCCAAGAGAGTCTTGGAGGCACATGAGAGGTAGTGAAGGGGGCGGTGAGGGGCGGCGAGCATGATGAAGCTCAAAGTTTCATCTTTGCCATTCGACGTACAGGACTACCATTCCCAGCATGCTTGGTGTTGTTGGTTGTAAAACCTTGACAGGCTGAAAGTCGCCCTCCTGACATGGGGCCAGGTATGACGTCAAGGTGGACTTTTGCTGTGTCGTGCGAGCTGTCCTAATTACCTTGAGTCAGCAGCCGCCAAAGGTAATCTTGGGGTCACGCTGCCCCAGCCCTGCCTGCCCCAGCAGCGTGCAATGCAAAGCAGCCACAAAGGCAGAGACCGCAGGCGGGACATGGTTAGCGCCGCAGGGAAATCACATACAAATAAAGCGCGCATTTCCATCTTCTGAGGTGTACCATGCAAAGACCGAAAGGTGTCTTCTTTTCTGTTTGCAGTGCCTTTCCCTGGAGTGAAGCAAGAGCCGCTCTCTCCAAGAAGCCAGGTCAACCATCCCGAAAGCCTGGTGATGCATACCTCCCAGGAGACCTCCACCTTTAAGGGTAAGATGCGCGCCGTGAAATATTTATAAGCAAAAAAAAAACACAAAGTATTCCATGCGTCAACACTTAGCGCATAATGAAAACTGGTCGGCACTTACGCTCGAGGCGCTTCGCTGCACGTTTATTAGGAGGCCCGGTCGTGCATGTCGGGTCTTGCAGTGTCACTCGGATTCCGGGGGCAGAGGGTGGGTCTCCGATATCCCTTGAGCACCAGGCGCTGTAGGACTGGGCATCCGCGGAACAGCAGCCGCCTCGGCCTCACAAAGGTGTGCAGAGATTGTGGTTGTGTTGCTTTGCATGTGTTTGCTGATTTTGTTGTGCCCTTCAGATGCAGTATGGCTCTGTGTGCGCACACTAGTTTTTTTGCCTTTGGAATTGTGAAGATGCACAAGTATTTGTGTAAAGTGGTGGTGACGTTTGTTTTAGGGGAAGAGAGTAAGGAATGTGATGTGTTCGCCCCTACTCACTCCACTTTCGGCCACAAATCAGACCGAGCTAGGTTCCCAGCCCCACCGGCCTCAGTGCATCCATGCTCCTGTTAGTTACCTTCCTCTGACTCTGCTTGAAGAGGCCTGGTATGGAAGTGAGTGTGAGCAGCGTGAGCTCAGCAATTTCACAGTAGTGAAAAAGAGCTACTGCTGATGATAAATAGTCAGGCCCACCTTCTGTTGTCAACGCCAAGATTTCCATAGCTGGCCTGGCGCTAGGCGTCTGTGGATGCGCCGGCGACACACTTTCAACCCCCTACCAGCACATTCAAGTCCTGATACATGTAAGTACGATTAATTGCATGTCTTGAGGTCATTCTCGCCTCCATTTGTGTTGCTGAAAAGCTGTCCTGATGCTCGCCGTCCATTCTGTAGAGGGACACTTTAATTTATGCCCAAAAAGGCCCTTCACTTTATCCATCCCTTGAAAGCGGCCATTGCTTCGCATCAACATTGTGCGTCTGTTTCTGCTGCGTCTTCTGCTGGTTCCTGCCACATGCTTGTTCTGGTGCGCTTGTGCACGCCCCCTTCTCTATGGAGTGATGAGTGGTGGTTTGTGGTTGCGTTGTCTTCGTACAGCAGACCTGGTACTTTGTCCTGATACTCCCAAAGCCTCTCCTGGGATGAGCCAGCCTCGGAGCATGTATGTCTGGTCCCCGGGTAGGCAGTGATGTCTAGAAAGAGGGCTCACGGCAAATGCAGGTGGATCCGCAGCAGTGTTCGCGGGTCCGGTGAGAATGAAATGTGGACCAGTCCCGCGTAGGACCAACAGGCTGGAAGGTGCAGAATCCTCCTGCGACCCAGGGCTCCGTTTCCCCTCGATGCCAAAGGTGGCGAGACTGCATTTTCATGGCCCCAGTTCATGGAGCCATCTTTCACTTTGGTGAACCTCCAGCGGCAACCTGTGGAATCTGTGTCGTGAGGTTATAGGGCATTCTTGACCCTCAGCACCACCTCCAGTTGGGGCTTGCAGGCTTCCCAGATTGAAGAGGCTGGTGGCCCTGAATACTCCTCGGAGCCCCAGGCTGGGCTTCTCTTCTCCAGGAGCTGCCAACATCTTGAGTAGAGGTTCTCCCCGCTCCTGCATCCTCTTCTATGTTCCTGTCCTGGACCATCCCCAGGAATGCTCTGCTCTTCAGTGACTTTCAATAATCTCATCACAGCCCTGCTCTTTTGTTGTGTTACTGAAATAAAATGTTCCTCTTTTAACACCTAGACTCAAAAGCAGTCACCCTGAGAGAGCGGTCGCCCTGCCTGCTGGCACACAACGGCAGGTGTTGACAGTTCCTGCCTGCCTCCATTGAAAATGCCAACTGGACCAGAGAGATGTTTGCTGAAGGCTTGTGGCTATTTTGTTAACATCTGCTCGCCTACTTTAGTTGTGGTTCACTGCTATTTAGGGGAAACCACACACTTGGAGATGGCAATTGTGTTTATTTTTTTAATTGTATTGCCCTTGTGATCGATGTCTATAGATAAACCCATTAAAACGTTCCTTGGGATGTCTGCCTTCCTGTCTTTACTTGCATTAGTGGACAGTTTTTCCATCTATCAGTTAGTTCGTTTCTGCAAGTTTGTTGTATCCGGAGGAAGCAGCATAGACTAGAGTAATGTTAACCAGTAAATCACTACATTTTTTTATTTGAGTCTGACCTCAACTGAGATCAACAAATACAAAGATAAAATGTTATTATTGAATTTGAAATGATTAGATGGTAAATCTTTTGCTCTTAAAACACACTATAAAATGGAGCAGTTACAATATTCGATCGCCTACCCGTACAACATTTTGCTTTTAAAGCACATTATAAAATGGAGCAGTAGCAGTGTTTTATCGCCTACAACATTCTATAAAGATAAGATGAATACTTCTGATTATGCGTTTTAACTTTAGAACAGGTTCAGAAAACTTTTAAAAAACTTATACAGGTTATGGCATGCAAATTCATTAACTGGAGAGTTACACAACATGATTAAATCTTTGGCCGAGAGTGCATTATACTTTAATTGAATTGGAATTATATAACGACGTTGTGCCGCTACTATACTCGCATTAGGACAGATTAGTAAAACGTGAAGCAAATCTTGTCGGCCACCTTTGCATAACTCACATCGGCCTCTGGGATTATTTGTACCTTCCCAGCTAGCTAAGAAGGTTGCTAAAGGGAGTATACCCAAACGTAAGAGTAGGATACATCGCCTTGCCCCGTGCTCTAGTTGAAAACGTAAATAGGGAGCATAGGTTTTAAATTCTATGTTTTCTGCGAACACTTTATAATGCTTCAATTGAATACAATACTCTTTATCCAAGTAATGTTAACGATCTATCACATGTAGCTTTCAAACGTCCCCTTGATTTTTGTAATTATGAGTCCATTGTAATGATTATATCGGTAAAGAAAAATGTGTATACGCTATACTATGTAATGTTTGCCATTGGTCTCTTTTTGTTTTTTGATTGAATTTGACATTACAGCCTATGACTGTATAATGTTTTTATATAAATAAAATACATTTATTGTCTGAATGGAATCCAAGATTTATAGCAACATCAATGCATACAGTGAGAGTGGAACATTCAAATGGGGCAGAGGTGGGGAGTCAGTGGAAGAGGAGGAAAAAGGTCAATAAATTTGCAGTGTGTCTAAAAACTTAAAAAAAACACTGAATGTTGCACTTTGAGATGACAGGCCCAATCACATGCCTGTTTCCCCACCTGTCCTTGACGTGCTGCTCAGACTTGTGTATTTCCCATACTTACACAGTACCACCGCTCTCCTGCGTCTGACCCATGCATTGTGTGCCACCTCAGATGGAAATGTTTTGTACACTCGTTGCTTTTAGCCAACAGGACTTGCAGACTGGCCATGGACATTCAGTTTTGGCACCTTGGAAATAGGCTGGCGAGTGTGCAGATGCCAGCCAGGGTGCTGTAAGGTGGGAGATTTAGGGTTTAAAAGTCAGCCCAGCCTAGCCCTACTCTACCGAGCCCACCACTTCGTAGCAAAACCTAAGTGGCACCTGTTTGATGCGGGGAACGCTAACCCCATCTGGGCACACTGGCTTCTGCTTAAGACAAGGGGTGAAGGGACCACACTGCTTTGTATACCAGCACTCGATTCGCCCAGATGCATTGTGGTAAATGCAGTGCATGATAACACTTACTTCCGCGCAGCCAGTGCTGTGTGTCTCTCTAGACACACGTTTCAGAATGTTTGTCCTTCGTCAGTAGAGTAACACTTTGTATTTGCAGTGCTCTCACAGTC
The DNA here is from genome assembly GCF_964204655.1 of Triturus cristatus. Classification (NCBI taxonomy): domain Eukaryota; kingdom Metazoa; phylum Chordata; class Amphibia; order Caudata; family Salamandridae; genus Triturus; species Triturus cristatus. The sequence continues at coordinate 141,007,015 of NC_140594.1, forward strand.
TTCTCAGGTTTCTGTACCACTCCCAGAGCACTGGTGCATCCCAGTGAGCTGGTCAGCCCAATAACTCAGCAAGGAGCCAATCAAAACCAGGAGGGAGGGAGCACACTTCCAGCATACCACCGCACAATGCGCCCAAGATCACTGCTGCTGTTCAGACAGCGCAGAGGAGGTGTTCACTTGAGGCACTGGAAGAGAACAGCGCCTCGAAACTGGATCAGTAGTGTTATTAATGCTCGCTGTAGAGCCCTAGGCTTGACCACACGCGTGCTTGATGCATTGGTATGCAGGCGTAATGCCACCTGCTTTCATGCAAACATCATTCCTTAGAACATGCACATGAGAACAGCATTGAAACTGGATCAATAGTGTCATTAATGCTGGTTGTAGAGCACTAGGCTTGACCACACGCATGCTTGATGCATTGGTATGCAGGCGTAATACCACCTGCTTTCATGCAAACATCATTCCTTAGAACATGCACATGAGAACAGCATTGAAACTGGATCAATAGTGTCATTAATGCTGGCTGTAGAGCCCTAGGCTTGACCACACGCGTGCTTGATGCATTGGTATGCAGGCCTAATGCCACCTGCTTTTGTGCAAACATCATTCCTTAGAACATGCACATGAGAACAGCGTTGAAACTGCATGCAATGTGTCCTTGAGCCCATGCTGCTTGCCTCCGTTGCCATGGGCGCTTTCAGCTAATGGATTACTGTTTGATTTCTTATTGGTCATCACAGGGGCGTCGCTGAGTCCGTCTCCGGGTGGAAGCATCACGAAGGGAACACCCAGCAGCCGAGCGCCTCCAGACAATCCGATTTCATATCGAGGGTCCATCACACATGTAGGTGTTTACTTTACTCCTCCATTAGTACTCCGCTTAATCGCTTGCTTGCTGTTGTGTTCTGCTTGAAAGTCAATGATTGCATGCAATCTCCCCCCCCGCCCCCCCTTCTCCCTTCGCTCTCCCTCTCTCTTCTGCTGGGCATAAAATATTGGTTTGCAGCTTTTTAAGTCTGATTTTAACAGGTTTGAGTGGCTGTGTGGGTGTATATGTGGGTGTGTGAGTAGCTGTGTGGGTGAGTGGCTGCATTGGCGAGTGAGTGTGGGTGTCTGAATGGCTGATCACTGCTCATGTGGTGAAAGAGGGAACGTAGCACCCAGAGTTTAATTATTTGTGTTGTAGGCGGCAACATGCCATAGAACAGACATTTATTCTGTAGCCGCCGGTGTTATTAAGGTATTGCTGGTGGCTTTTCAAGTCCAGAGCTGAAAGGGGCATGGTAGTAGGGGTCTTCCTGTACCCGACCTCAGTACATGCCAAATCTCTCCTTAATTTCTGGCACTGCCCTTCAGTTGTCCTGGAGACAAGCCTCGCTCTTCGACCACCTATCCCACCAGGGTCCACCGGGGCGGAAAAGCTGCATCCTTGCCTGCATGTGGCACAAGCCGCAGGATAGCCCAGGGATGAAGTCTCCAGGGATGAGCCCTCCCTCCCTTTCCCACCTTGTACACCTTGTGCCTGCGATGAGCCTTTGGCTGAATGTTGTGCACAGCGCCGGCAGCAGATCAGAAGTGCTACAAAGGCTCAGACAGATCTTGTCTCCTATGAAGCAGCCTCATTCTTTGGCCAAGCGCTCCATGGCATGGGCCTTTGTACCATAGAAAGAGTCCTTTATATTCACCTTTTGCTGAGTTTCATGGAATAAGAACGGTGATGTATGCACGCGGCGCAGTCACAGCAGTTGCATTTGCCAGCACCCATTGAAGTTGTTTCATGTACGTGTATCATTGTATAGAGACTTTTTGAAGTTTCAAGCATGTGGGTCATTGTATAGATGCGTTGGGTGTCTGGACGTGCTTGTATGAAGTGACGTAAAATGTATCAACGCAAGTATTGTCCGCATGGATGTAAATGGGGCAGCACAGACAGAATATATTCCTGTCTAGGGGCAAGACGTACAAGGAATCGAAGTCACAAAAAGGGTCCGCCAAATTAAGCACTGACTTTTCACAAATTGATTTGGATTTTGTAAGTCGATTTATATACTATTCAGCGGCGGGTCCTCCACTAAGGCGGAGGAGGGTCACGCCTTTTTGTTTATTTTGTAGTCCATCTGTCCTCAACACCATCCCCACCCCTCCCCCGCCACGCTTCAAATTATTAAAGCCTAATGTTTCATGAAAAACTAGAAGTCTAATCTCGAATGTTTGAAACAGGGTTGTCCAGTCATCTCTTCGGAGGGACCATCCAGTGAGAAGAAGCAAGCTGGCCTTCTTGCCATCAGTTGTCACATCAACAATCGCCAACAAGGAGGGCTCTGGAATGTCCCTCTGATTGGTGTGTGGTCGGGTTGTGGAGACCCCTTGTGATACCAGTCACTAGATGTCCTTTTGAACTGTGAAGTTTAGGTCTAAGGCCTGCTTAGAGGTGAGCATTAAAGGCCACATCCCCAGAGAAGTCAGCTGTCCTGTCCTGGGCTCTTTGGTTTTCCTCTCTGCGTTCAGGGTAGGCAGTGCTCTCTACTCTAAAGCTGCTGCCGGCTGTGCATGTAGAAGGACCAGTTTCTGCAGCCCTAACACAGCTCGAAAAGGTATCGGGCCGGCTGCCCAATCTCAGGAGGCCGCACCATGCCATAACTAATGTATAAGACCATCATAGAAACACTGGTGGCCTTGCACGGAGGAATATCCCCGTAATGCAGAGAAAAACTCCTTTTAGGCCAGGGACATTTAAATTATGATATGTAATCCTACTTGTAGTGTAGATTTCCAGTAGCCACATTTATGACGGCATCTGCCCCATGCCAGCAAGCCACGGTGGCATGTTGCCTGAGTATCGCCAGCATCTTTCCTGTGACGTGGCTCCCTTCTTGCAAGATTCCCGTGAGGCAAGTAACCCAAAACGCGGGCGCCTGTCCAGGGATGGCGCAGTCCCTCCACTACACAGGGGTTTTTTATTATATGTGTATTTTGGCGTACACTACCCGAAAACATCGGACCCTGTAGCAGGAGGAGGAGAGCACATCTCCTTCGCCTGCATCTCGTGGTACCCAGCATCTTTGGGAGGCTGCCATGAGACCTGTGCGCATCTCTGCGCCGGTAGCCGCGCTCATGAATAAATAACCTCCTGATTTACAGCCGCTGCCCCCGCGGCTCCTCTCTGCACTCTCTGCTCAGCCCATGTTTTGGGGACGCCGTGTTCTTGTTTCTGATTCTTCCTGGCTAATCGCTTGTGACACTGTTAAATATGGATCTGTGCTTTTTTTTTCTTCTTCCAAGGGCACCCCCGCAGAAGTGGTGTACAAAGGAACCATTACGAGGATAATCGGAGAAGACAGCCCCGGACGCGCGGAGAGAGCGAGGGAGGAGGCCTTACCCAAGGGACAAGTCGTTTACGAAGGGAAAAAGGGACACGTGCTCTCGTATGATGGTAAATGTGACTGTGTGGCAGGTCTGGTACCCAGAGGGCCCCGTGCTGGCCTCCTTTACTGAAAGCTGCTGGAGCTGAGCGCTCCGTAAAGGAGGGCCGCCGCGAAGCCCCTTCCAGCGCATCCTTTCGCAGCTGAATAGCCGATCCCAGTAACCACCATGTCCTTGCACACTCGTCGAAAAAACGTATTTAATCCCTGGTAAAGGGTAACATTTTCTCTAATATACGGTTGTCTGATAAATACCCAAACTACCTACCCCCAGTGGAGTAATGTTATTCACCTAAATCCACCAAAAAGAAACAAACACACCTGCCAGCTCTTTTCTCCTCCCACTTCCAAGGAAGCATCGCCATTGTGTGCAGAGGGGCTGAGAAATGTACACTGTGCAACCCTTATTAATCCGGGATTGGCTAGGCATAACCTATTCAATTTCTAGAGAACTAATCTGCCGTATTACTGTTCAGAGATGATGTTTGTGAAGTCCATTATTCTGACTTGGCATTGGTGTTTTGTTGGCCCAAGTTGATCTTATTTAAACAAAATGTTTAGGGATTTTTTTGTAAGTGTTTTTTTTTTATCTTGAGGCAATCATGAAACCGTCTTGTTAGCCTTGCACAACAGAGCTTTGGCGCTTTCCTGTCCCGTGCATGAGGGATTCACCCCGTTCCGGATTTATTCTTTGCATTCTGCACCGTGTAGTTCTCTTTATCCCTTTAGAGAATCAGGACTACAAGTTCCAGAATACAAAGAAGTATCTCGGGCTGGATGAGCTGCTCTTGCCTGGTCTAGGGAAGCTTGAGGCGGACCTCAGACGGATGAACCGAGGGGCGCTTGTTTGCCTGGAGCAGTGTTGTTGCCGTGCCTGCGGTTTGAAGTAAAAATGCGCACAATTAGCTCCGTTTGTCCCATTACAATATGCAAATAAATGCAAAAAAACTGATCCTTCACAGCACGCTTTAGAAAGAGGTGGATCCAGAGTGCTTACTAATCACATACCAAATGCCAGTTTTCATGAACCCCATTTTAAAACAATTTAGGCCAGAGGTGTCAACCCCGAACAGAGTGCAAATCCTTGCCAGATTTTTATTCTATTAATCGATTACCAAGTTGAGTTCGCTTCATTGTGAATTCATTTATATTCTTGTAACTCAGCGTTGGTCTGGTTGGTCATGCTGGACTGCGCAATAGCACACTCAGCTAGAATGCATAGGTTTGATAAATAAAGACTTCATCTTAAAGGGCCTCCGCTCTTGTGGCGGGGGGCCTCACACTCGTGGCGAAACATCTGTAAAGAGAAACTGACCTGTGGACGTGCCACCACAGGTGTGGGCCCACCTGCTCGAGCATGGAGACCCTTTGTGAATCGAGCACAAATTTCACGGGCAAGGCAGGCTATGTTTGTATACTGTCCGGCACATTACTAGCACCAGGTCTTATGCTCGATCCTGGAAATAGTCTAGCATCTAAAAATGGTGGTTTACTGGCTCTGGTCAGTTCTTGTCAGCTAGTCGAGTGTTGGCTCGGCGGGCGAGTAATTTACACAGATTTTGCAATGAATAGTTGTGATTTATAAATACAATTTAACTTTGTACTACTGCTGAAATCCAAGGGTAATTCACACATGTATTCCTGGCTTTCTCCAGGGCTTCTGAAGTAAACCAGAAGCACTAATCTCTTGTAGTACTCCTGGAATTCAGGGGTGAGCCAGGAGTAGCCAAGAGTAAGGTGCCACAAAACCTTTGGTAAATACTAGCTGGTGTTTGTTGATACAAGCTTTTGAATCAGTGTGCTGAGAAAAGGGGGAAAAAGGCTAGCCATTTCCAATGTTTTGTGTGTGGGCTTATTTTCACCTTCTGTGCTAGATATTGTTTTTTAGTTTTGGTTGCCACTTTTGTTTTTAGTAACATTTTTCCTTTCCTTGTATTTGGTAGTATTGGCTCATGTTTGAGCTCTTGGCCTTCAGACCCATTTGGCTCAGGTTTGGTTCTGACAGCACCACATAGCGAAACCCTCTTGAGAAACCTCGTCACGGGTTCGAGTCTGATCATCGTCTCTCATCGTTAAACTAACCAATCTCAATTGGTAAATCTAAGACCTACTTCAGGAGTCGATTCAGGGGTTTTGGTTTGTGTTATCCGGTGCACGCCAGCATCCCGTGGCCTACTCTTGTCCATAAATAGTCCTCCCTCTGGATTTTAAAGGCCTTGCTTTGCCTGCCTGGCTCCAGAAATACTTCAATTACCCGGTGAGGGTGGAGGCATGAGTGAGGAGACAGGAGAGGGTTGCCTCAGTGACTTATATTTTCTCAAACCAGCTGGTTACAGACACTGTTTCATTATAAAACCTGGAAAAATGTTGTTGAGTGTCTGCCTCTGTTCTCTGCCAGGAGTATTTGCCAGAAAGGACGGTCTGGAGATTGCCAGTCCCTGGCACGGTGCACCGCACTGTGCCATGATGCGGGCAACATGTTGTCAGCTCAGAGCCAACTGTCTTGGTTAGAGATACTGAAATAAACACTGGGCATTCAGCTGTTTCCTATGCCAGTTTCTAAACTACAGGCGGGCTCCATGGTTGAAGTTTGCCGTCCTGTGCCTGTGCAAAACCAAGCTTCCACACAGTCAGCGCTACAGTGCAGGGTTCGCGGCGCTTTGACAGAGGCAATGCTCTTCTCAAAGGCCTGCAAAATGACACACTTGTGTCACTGAAATATGCCTTCAGTGGCTTCCCAAAAAGTTACAACCACATCACCTCCACACTCCTGTAACTCTACAGTCTCACACTTCCAAGATGCACCAGATTCAAGGTGCTATGCACCGGTAACAAATCCTTTACTGCTTCCAAGGTCTCCCCCACAGCACTCAAAGTAGTAAACAAGAAGAGAGGACTTCTTCTCTCAAGGCATTCAGGAAGGAAATCCAGGCCTTTATCTTCTCCATTTATCTTCCATCTGTCTACCTGATCCAGCGGATTACTAGCTTGTGTTACTCACACAACATATACTCACCTGGGCCCATACACATTCATACAATAAGCCAGTAGTACCGCTGGGGTCAATTTTGATTTACCTGCAAGATTCTTTACCTTTACCAAATTCTTACCAACTTGATCTCCTTGATAATAAATTTCCTCTAGTCAATGAATCTAGTTGCTATGTTATATTAAGTAGAAATGACGTTAAAGTTTTATTTTCCAAATAACCACAGACTCAAAGAGTTTTAAGAGTTTTATCTAATCAAATAATTTTGTGAGTAAAAGATCAAATACATGTTATACACCGTTTTCCTTCAGGAAGAAATCAAATCAAGTTCAATATAAGTCTCAATTTAAATAGATCATGATGACAGTACCAGAAGGGGAAGAAAACAGAGAGCAGTACAAGGACATACTACACAGAATTATATTTGCCTAAGGTGGTGTGCAGACCAAACCCCTGGCCAAGGAGTCAGGTGAAGTTCTCCAGACAGGTCGGGAGATAAAGGATCAGGACCGGTTCAGGACCAGGATGGGGATCTCTTCTAAGTGCAACGCCTGCGTCGCACCCCTCTCTGGCACTACTCTCCTCAAATTTTCTTCCGCGAATCCCTTCTTGTATGTGCCTCCTCGATATTTCTTCCGCAATCCCCTTCTAGATGATTGGATTCGTCGATCAGTATTTCAGTCTCTCGAGCCAGGTTTCTGGCATCTGCAGTCTGCGTTGGGTCTGTGACATCGATCTAACTAAACCTCCTCCGTTATACTATTCTATGTTCATGTACCACCCCCAAATGTCTCAATATCGTGAAAACCCCTAATTCTGATTGGGAAAGGCAAGGGAAAAGGTCATCAGACCATGCTAAATATAATAATTTACTTTAGGTTCATGGTCTCCTCCCCCCGCCCCAATTTACTTTCCCAAGCTTTATTTCCACCCGCATTTCACATTATGATCAATACTTTGTATTTATTTTGTATATTCTTTTCTCCCTCTGTCCGGGTCGATGGGTTAAGTTCTCAAGAGATTCTTGCCAGTGCGACCTTGGCTGAGTTTCAACGGTGTCATCATAGTTCCGGGCAGGTTTGAGCGCGCTTGCAGGTAGGGATTTCAGTCACCCTCCGAGGCCCAAATATGAACTAAATATAAAGTTAGAAAAAGACATGTTAGAATACGAAAATAAATGAATTCACTGTATACCACTTATCACTACTCTAATCCCATTTACTTGTATATCTCTTTCGCATTAGCAATTTAGTAAACTTATAAGGTTTAGTTTAAGCAAAGCAAAGCAGTAACATGTGCGTTTCAAGCGGCCATTTTAGAAGCTAGTGCGCAGCTGCAAAACTTTCCCTCCAAGCATAGAGAACGTCATACTACGTAGATGCAGTAGACGCATGCGCAGTAAGAATCCCGCGTTTTAGCGGCCATTTTAATGACACTCGGGTTACTGTTTAGTAATACACATAAAAAATCTTCCCCTATATACAGTATAAGGTGTGTAATGCAATCTTAGTATTTACAAACAGGTTGATTATAGTGTTAAACGTTATTTGAGAGGATTGCATCCGAGCAAGTCTCCTTTATTATGAGACGTTGCTCCATCATACCCCCACCTCTGCCTCCCCCCTTTAGGTCTTCGATTTGAATTTTTAAAGTGCAAAAATCAAAACACTACAAAAAACATAGAAATGTGAAAAAAAACCATTATGAACCATGGCACAGCAACATAAATAAGCAGTGTGTATTAGTTGAGATACCTTTTCCCCAAGGAGGTCTCTTGGGGAAGCATGACCAATGACTATTGTTGCCAAAGTCAATATCTTTCATTTATGTACCCTGGAAAGATGAAAGACTGCCACAGCAGTTAGCAAGACTTTATTTTGGGGATGGTGACAGTGTTGTCATCACGTGACCAACATTAGGCTGTTGTAGAGTTTGCCAAGTGTTAGAGAGTTGTTTTGCTGCAATGCTTCCCTTTAAACTGAATTTAGTGCTTGGGTTTCTTGTTTTCACCTTCGTCTGTTCTCTCCCCAGGTGGTGTGCCTGTTGCCCAGAATGCTAAGGAGGACAATCGAGGTTCCGGTGCCTCCCATGACCCAGCGGGGTCTAAAAGGACCTACGATATGATGGAAGGAAGGATCCCCCGGGTGCTACAAGTCCGGGATCTGTCTGCATCTAATATTGAAGGTAGTTGCTGCTCATGTTTGCTGTTTGTGGGGTTGAGAAGCGTTGACATGATTGAGAATGCTGTTGCTCTGTTATTTTTTTTTCTTAAATTTGATTGCCTACGTGTGGTCTGCACTTCACTCATTATCAGAATATTGGTCGCAGTTGAGGTTGCATCCAGTAGGTGAACTCGTTTGCACATCCCATTGGCCAAAACTGCTAAACAGCCCAGGTTTATGGACTGTAAGTGGAATAATAGCGTCAAGACATGGCAGAAAACTCCTGTCTGAGACACAATCTCTGGCTCACATCTGTATCTGAAGGTGCTGCCCAAGGTTTCACTGGACCCACACTCAAGGGGATCACAGTGTCTTTTTTTTTTCTTCTTCATCCAGAAGGCAGGTTTGTGCTATTCTGCATTGCAGGCAGTGTGCACTCAGCGAGCAACTTGTGTAGTTGGTGGTGCTGCCCAGATGTGCGCATCAGCGATTTAACTCCCTTTGTAGAAGTAAAAAAAAAAAAGACCCAGTGGCACCAGAAATCTGTAATTAAAAAAATCAAGTTGAATTGTGGGATCCGAGCCGACCGCACTGCTTTACAATGTCTGATTCTGGTGGTGAAGGATGGAGATCGAAGGGGCCATAATGGATCAGAGTGATGAGAAGTGCTGAGAAGGAGAATATCAAAGCAGTGTTTATCCTCAGAGTAGTGGGTAAGAGGGTAGGTAGGTGGAAGAGAACTTCAAAGGGTTTGTCAGAAGGTGGTGAGAAGAATGGTGGGGAGACATCGTCATTGGTATTTGTGGAACAACGTGATTGGGGGTTGTGTACAGAGTGCACGTTCATGGAGTCTATCTTGAGAAGGCTACATTGTCAGTGAGTTCCTGACTTAGTGTTGTTTTTTCTTTTCAGTTTATTTTGCCTTTAAGGTCTTTGGGTTCTATGGTTAGTTTCGCAAGCTCTTAGTGCTACATTCTAGCGTGTAGACAGAGCTTTCTTATGGAAGCCTACACAGGCCATATAGCCTAAACGCCTTGAGTACCTTTCTAAATTGAATTAAGTGCTCTTTTTGATTTTTTGCCCTTATCCAGTAATGGGGCAAAACATCCTTTAACCCTCCCTCTGACTAGACTACAGCATAATGAGCTCAGAAATATACCCTAATGATCCCACATTCTCGCCTTCATTAATTATTTTCCCATTTTTGTGTTTTGCTCATTTTAGGTCTAATGGGCCGCGCTGTCCCACAAGAGAGGCACAGTCCGCACTCCTTAAAGGAACAACATCCTCACTCGCGAGGCTCGATCACACAAGGTAACTTCTTCCGCAGTTGTTATCCTCTCTCTGAATCAGGGTTGTGTGGTTTGATTGCTTTCGACTGGCCCCTTGTCAGGTGGATTATCTTGAGCCTGTCCTAGTGTGTCTGGACTTGTAGATCCCTTATAATTGGAATCTGAAACTACAAATCGCTTATGCAAAGTTAAGTTCTAAAAGCTAACAGGGTGTGAAAGTGACTCTCACGACAGCAATCTTATCCGTATGTATAGTGTTCGTGCTTATGACCCTAGCTCAACATTTTTTGTAGCGGTTTTGTCTTGGTGGTCTGCTTCCTTCTTTATGGTAATTTGTTGTGCAGTTCCTTTTTTCTACGTGATTGTCTGAAAGCTATGGCCTGGAAAGAAAATAAAGACATGACCCACAACAGGGTTTGTTTCTCCTACTTTTGAGTGGTCTAGCTTCACATTCACCTATTTCTAAAGCAAACGTGATAGGCCTCAATTGAAAAAGTAGCTCTTTCCTTTTGTCTCCAAACACTAGCTGGCTGGTTATATTCACAACATCTGAATCTATTTCTCGGCCGTGCTCCACATACATTGTTGCGGGTAGTTTGTTATTTCTTTTGACCCACTGGCACGGTCAGCAGGAGGTAACTAATGTAAGCCTTTGGTCACGTGTGGTTTCAAGTGCCCATGGGTGATGATTAATTCATATTCCCTATCTATGTACCATTCACACTCCTTAAAATGTACAGGAGGCTGCCAGGCAAACCTCCATTAAAAATAGAAATGCAGCTTTCCAGCCAGCTCCCCCAATATATTGCGTCAGGTTGCTCGACAAGGAAGGACGGCAGATGCAGAGTTCTTGTTAGAAGGGGTCGGCGCGGCGTTCAGAGAGTGCCTTCACGAGAACAAAAACACTGACATTCTGTGAATTATTTATCGGCCATTTTTCCTCTTCTATAACTCCGCGGAGTATCCTGAGGTCATGGTGCTCTCTGCTGCTGTGCATGAATTATGTATTCACATCTGTGTAGCTACTGAAGGACTCACACTTCTGTTTCCTGTCAGAGGAGCACCTGGGCACAATCCAGAGGAAGCCAATATGTTTTTAAAAAATACTTTTGATTTTAACAAACCCCACCAAGCTCAGTTTGATGAGGCTTTCCTCAGTCCTTTATGGCTAACTTCATTGAGATTTGCAGAACTCAGATTTCCTATTCTGTTTCTTTGACCTCTCCAGAATGCAGAGGGCACTGCACTTTCAAAGTGTTGCAGTCAGTCTTGCATTGCACACCACACTTAAAAGGCAGGCGTTTCCTATCTGAAAGCAAATACGTTGCCTTCTGTACTGTGCACCTTAATACAATCTTCATTGAGCCAATTGGCGCAAGCTTCCTTGAATAAAGAGCTTTGAAAGTTACACTAATGCATGTTTCATTTGAAATGTATCAGTGTTTTTTCCGCAGACATCTGCAAGTCTCGTGACCGATATGTTTCTACGCTAGTCTGTGTACGGGTGTATAGTATGTATTTTGTGGCGCGAGTCCTACAAACCTGTAACACCATACTATTGCTTTTTTATCACATGATGATATAAGAAGCTTGTGAAATTGAAGAACTAATCTTACTGTGGCTGAGCTAGGTTGTTCACCAGCAAGACTAAAAGACGGGTGTAACCGTATTTATTTGGTATCTTTCTTAGATTTGTCCAGTTGTTCCAGAGTCCAAATGGGATTATGTGATACGTTCCATCATCTAGTTATGCCCAAGAACAGAGTTCCAGAGCCTTTCCTGGGATGCCTTTACCTACCTGGGGCCCTGTTTAGAGTTAAATGGACAGGGTATTCACTACAAACGAGTACCCTGCCTTCCAAACTTGTGGTTATGCTGCTCGGTTTAGAATCAGGGGGACTTCCATGTTTCCGGCAGCAGAGTTATGCTGGTTCTTCAGGCGGAAACCTTTGTCTGGTGGCAAGACTGACATTGAACCTTCAGACTGTCCAAGCTTTTGGGGCATATGTTCAGACATCATTATGGGCGGCAGACGAATATGTCAGCATCACTAGAGAGGGGCTTTAGCTCGGCCCACCTGTTGGGAGCTAGAAGTACATATTTTGATTGGGCAGAAGTTGAATGCTTCTACAACAAAAGAGTGTGCCCTCCAAACAACTGTGATCATTTTGTTTATTTATCCACGTACCTGAGCTTGCACCTTCAGGGGCCCATTAATGACATTGTAATGCTATTAACCCCTTCAGCGCGGCGCGGATTCCCGCGCTGTGCTGAAGGGTTCGAGCGCGGGCGGGGCCATGACGGAACGGTTCCGTCATCCGCACAGCGCAACCGATGCTCATGACGGAACCGTTCCGTCATGAGCATCGAAGGGGTTAAAGTGTCTTAGAGAAGTAGAACATTTAGGGTGGTTTTCTCTGACAGCAGCACAGGTGAGAAGAGGAAAGTCATTAACAAACTTGGATGTTTAGTTCTGGATTGACAGTGCAACTTTCAACCAACCTATTAACTTATTATCAAAGGCACTGTAGCACACCAGAATACAGTAACTACCACAGTTCTCTAAATATGTTAATCCTGATCAGTATATCAACATTCGATTCAATATGTCCATTCCACTGTGCCGGATAACACAAAGAGTTCGAAATATTAGTCCAGTTCCACGTCGAGTTGTCAATGATTGAACTTTATTCCAAATTCACAAAGCAGCCGACGCGCGTTTCGCCCGAAGGGCTTCCTCAAGGCTCCAAAATAAGTTATTCTTTCATATGATAAGTAAATTTCTCGCCCAAATTGTCAATCTCCATTAGAGTCCTATCTCAGCGATTCAGCTGTCAACTGTGAGATGCATAATAACAAATCCAGTAATCATCAATCTAGGTATATAGAATCCAAATTATTTAAGATGAAACGATCTTCATTCCTGGGACCATGTTACGTCCTCACTGCTGTCCTGTGTTCCGACAGCATAACATCAAAGAATAACTTATTTTGGAGCCTTGAGGAAGCCCTTCGGGCGAAACGCGCGTCGGCTGCTTTGTGAATTTGGAAGGGCTGTTTTGTGAATTTGGAATAAAGTTCAATCATTGACCACTCGACGTGGAACTGGACTAATATTTCGAACTCTTTGTGTTATCCGGCACAGTGGAATGGACATAATGATATGGAATCGAATGTTGATATACTGATCAGGACTAACATATTTAGAGAACTGTGATAGTTACTGTATTCTGGTGTGCTACAGTGCCTTTGATGTGGAGTCAATTTTGGGATTACATTGTGATCTCAATAAATTCAATACTTCAGGTGGATAAGTATTAAGCATTGTATTAGCACCCAACATTGAATGTTTAGGACCTGTGTACATATGATGATGTGCAAATCGATATAGCATATCCACCTATTTTTTGTGTAAAACCCTTTAACTTATACCAATATTATTCTACAATTCTTTGATTCCACACAAATACATATCTATTCCTGTGCTATTTACATGTAATACTTCACATTACCATGCAACATGCTTTTATACCCAGACCTGTTGCAGTTGTCAATGCTTGTTTTTTCTTGGTCAGGACTGCCATGGACAGCCTGGAGGACCAGAACAGGAAATACAAATAATTATGCCCCCTTCCTCTCTCTGGGAAAACCACTGCTGCATGAGAGCCATTAACTTGTTGTTTTTCAAACACAAACTCCAACATGGCGCCACCACACCGCCACCGCATCATGGGGTAGCCCTGCTGCAGGCACAGAGAGGCTGACCTAGTGGCGCTTTCTTTATACTGTAAGCTGTACTTTGCTTGGGCATCAAAGTGCACCCCTCCACTGACTCCTTCATAAGGTCCAGTGTCTTTGGATTCTACTTAAATGACAAGCTGTTCCTGAGAAGGTAGCTTTACATTTTTATTGTGTCACTCTCTGAGACACAGTTGTGATCTGGACCCTGATCACAGGAGCACAGGGTAATGCAATGCTACTAGCAGGCTTTTCTTGAAGCAAGCCGGCAGCCTTTTCCTGGTCCACGGCAATGCACCTAAAGCAAAACTTGAAAGTGCCTTGTTTGCCAAACCTGTCCAGCATAGCCCTGGCAGTGGGCTGAATTCAATGTCTACGTGGGAAACCAATCTCAGAATCTTTCAACTGCAGCACTTGCAAACAAGTAACTTCACTGGTGTCTTCTCTATTAGGCTAAATTAGCTTGTATCTGTAACCAAAAATTGATCATTGAGAAAGATGGAAGCATGTTCAAAATGTGCCGGACAGCAGGTTGTTGAAGAACCAAAACAGAGCACATCACGCCATTGGTTTGTAACCCTACTACCTCCCTATGCGTAGGATAACTAGACTCAAATCTTTAGGTATTTCACTCTAAACCACCCAGGGCATTCTATCCCTTTTTAGAGATTATGTTCACTCAGTGCCATCCCATTTGGGCATTATTGTGGTGCTTGAAAGCCAGTTTACATGGTTTCGAAAAGGAAGCACCCAACTTTAGCTCCAAGCTAAGTGTTGGGGAGGGGGAATAATCTGTTGTGGGGTCTACTTGATGGGCTTTGGCCTCGTAACCATGAGCCATTCTCTATATCGGAATCTAAATCTTTCAGTGGCTATCCTGAAAATCTAGCATAAGTCTGATGCTCCTGGGCCAAGTTGGGCACATCTACCTTAGAGTATCCCATGCTTGCTATCTTTAATAGTCAAATCGATATAGCAATCAGAGGCCAAGGATTCTAACAATCCCTTTTTAGCAAATTACTGAAGGTGAGGTATCAGGACAGGGTTTGAGGAAATTGGGTGTCATGTGGCAGATGCACTCACTTCATAACAGTGGAATCTGCACAGGTCCTAATAGCATAGCCATCCAGTGCATTTATTGAGTTTTTGACATTGTAAAACAATCATACTTTTTTGGGCATCCCATGAATCTGTATACACTTTCAGCTGGAAGCTGCTGAAGTCTGGTAACTATAATGTCATTTGTAGACCAATTATTGCAGCGTCAACCTGTTTTGGTCACAGTGTTGCTCCTCATCCTCACTGCAACCCTTGCTGCGGCACACCCACCTCTTGCTGCTACTTTTCCAGTATATATCAGTGCTTGGTTTGTTTTCTTTTGGGAAGAAATAACTTTGCCTTTTTTGGGGGTATATTGTAGGAATTCCTCGATCCTACGTGGAGGCGCCCGAGGACTACCTCAGGCGGGAAGCCAAGCAGATGAAGAGGGAGAGCACACCTCCAAGAGGCCTGCCAGAAGGCTATAAGGGGAGGACCCACGAAAACCTGGGGACACCTCTGAAAATGAAACCCGCGCACGAGGCACTGGTGGCTACAGTAAAAGAACCAGGAAGATCGATCCACGAAATCCCCAGGGAAGAGCTGAGACGCACGCCAGAGATGCCTATACCCACAAGGCCTCTGAAAGAGGGGTCCATTACGCAGGTATGTTCAGGTGTCACTTTATTTATTTGTGTTCTAATAGAACCAACCATGGGAGTCAAACACTATGTGCACTGAGGCATTATGAAGGGGTAGGTGCATATCAGAGTGCACTTATACCCGTCCCTGCTCAGCATCCCTGTCTACTTTCTGAGTTCTCACAGTCTGAAAATGGTGAGTCCACAAGGTGAAGGGAGAAATTGGGTGTTGATGGGGGAAAGCGGGCAGGTCAAGGTGAGACCAGGAGCAAGATGGAACGGGCCCCGTACAAGGGTTTGGGCCTGGAAGAAAGAACTCGGCCAGGTACAAACCAGCATATTTCATACATCATCTTGGGGGGTGTTGACATTGCTACATCAAATTGATGGTGAGCCACATAATTTACCAATTTTGCTACTTTTACAAGACAGAGCTTTGTTGTAAAGAAGGTGTTGGGTTTAGGTCTGGGCTCCAATATTAAGAGAAGACCCTGACTATAACATTTTATTGGGTAAAATTCTAGGAGTATGTTGAATTTGGAAAAGCATCAGCCTTGGACTGCTTTGTACTGTTCCTCCATTTTCTTATTTTTGCCCAGATATAAATGTTTTGCTATTGACTCAGTTTTTGGCTATATATTATTTTCATGTGAAATGTTAGTTTATGGTAAGAAGTTTTCTTAAGGGCAATGTATGCCAGCTGGTGCTCTCTCAGTGTGAGAATAGTAAGCAATAAGGTACAAGAATGCTACTTTTGAGGAGTAAAATAAATTGGTGCACAAGAGTATTCTGAAATTTGGTAATTGTAACCTTATTTTTCAGGATGTAGTGTAGATATTTTCAGGCCATTCGCAGTTGGTTGCTTGCGAATGATGCAAGTTTTTGACCTGTAGATTTGTCTCATTGCCAGTTCAGCAGGGTGAAACAAGCAGCAGATTTGTGTCAATAACCTAAGGAGCAGATAAAGTGCTGATAAGATATTGTGAAATGCACCCTATTTAGATCAGGTTTGACCTATTGTTACCAATTATTTAAGATATACTTTGAGTGCGCTTTAGCTGTGCCCAGAACAGTATTTCTTGTTCACCACACACAACTGGCTGTTAAGTTCATTAATCCGCCTCATATGGAGTACTTGCATTACAGTGTATGAGGGGCTATTTTACATTTCAAAACTACATTTAATCCTCACACATTGAATTTGTCATCTTTTAGATGCTTTGTATACAGAATATAATTGTTTTTTGTTCTTTTTTGCACTGCAGCGGGATTGTAGTGTTATAGTCAAGACTCAAAATGCAATCCAGATATATTTGGTTTGCTAATGCTTGGTTATATGATTAGTGGAGCAGGCACTGGCTAGTCTGTTCCAAGGGCGTATGTAGAAATATTCAAGTAGACTGCTGTGAAATGTGGCACCCATTGGGCCATCCAGAAAACAACTTGGGATTTTGTTGTGTTGGGTTATCTAGCTATCTGATAGAGACTACAAGCCGCAGATTCCTTAACGTAGAATTATCCCCAGGCGTGAGACTGGACCCGGAAAACTTTCTTTCCCAGCATCTCTGCGCGCCGAGGGGCGGTACCTCGCGACTCCACCCCGACGTCTTCCGCGGGCGTGACGTCAGCGAGGTCACATAAGCCCCACCCCGGCACGCTGACGTCGTTTTTCGTCTTTTCCGCGTGCAACACGGATCCGGATCGTGTTCCTGGCCTATTTTCAGGCCCCCCTTTTTTTTTACGCTTTGCGTTTTCTGGTGAACAGTGTGCGAATGCCTTCGGGCTTCAAGACGTGCTCGTCTTGTGCGCGCCAGATGTCGGCGACGGACCCTCACCCCATCTGTATGTGGTGTTTGGGGGAGCACCACGATTCCCCGGACTGCGAGGCTTGTCAGCAGATGAAGCCGAAGTCTTGGCGGGAGCACCGGATTAAACTCCTCTCGGCCCGCATGTCCAGGTCGGCGGCGTCACCGTGTCCGTCCCCCGCGGAAGGCTTCAAGAACCGCTGCTTCCCTCTCCGACATCGTCCCTCTCCAAGGCCGCAAGGGTGTCGCTCAACTGTTGGTAAGTGTCGCAGTTTGTCCCCGAGGTCCGGTCCCCGGCCTGTGGGGGGCGCGTGTTCTCCGCGGGTGGTGCGGCCCGGCGCGTCGCCATCCTACCCGCTGTTCCCCGGCGCAGGGGTGATCAGAGCCCAGATAGAGGCCTATGCGGCGGCCTTGCAGGCCTCTTTGGCTCCTCCTTCTTCTCCTCTTCTTCCTGGGACGTCTGCGGATCCCTTCCTGTGTGTGGGGACTTCTGCGGTGTTATGCCAGCAGCTCCGGCGCTGGCAGGTTCGGCTCCAGGTTCTGGAGATGTGGTGCCGTCGGGGTTCCCTCTTTCAGGCCACGGCGCCTCTGCCTCACCGCAAAGCCTTGCGGGGGTCCCTGTGGTGTCGCGGGAGGTTGCCGGCGCTCAAGGCTCTTCCTCGAGTCCCCCTCGGTCCTCTGGGCAGGCGGCGGCCTTGTCCGAGGCCGAGCTCACGCTTCTCAGGTGCCGGTGCCCGCTGGCCTGGCATCGCCGCAGGGGCAGGCTCGGGGCCGGGGCGTGTCCCCGGGCCCCCCTCGTCTCTCCACACAGGCGGCTGCCTCATCGGAGGTCGAGTCAACGCCTTTTCGGCGCCGTTCCTTGGCTGCCCCGGCTCCGACCCCACCCCGTTCTCCCGTGGCGTGGCAGAGGTTGTTTCGGCGTCCCCTTCGGCGCCGGTCGACGTTGAACTGATGCCGGTGGCGGACTCTACAGTGCCGTGCCGGCGTCGGGTCGTTGATTCGTCTTCGGACGCCCCCTCTTCTCCGGAGGTTCGTCAACTGTTTGTTTCATCTTCTCCGGAGACGGGACGCCACATCGTGGCTTTTTCCCCGGCGTCTTCCAAGGATGGCTTTACGCCGTCCCCGCGCGCGCAGTCTTCACCGGAGGTGCCTCAGGTTCCCCACTCGTCGGGCAACCTTCCCCCATTTCGAGCTTGGCCTTTCCTTCCTCCGGTTGGGCTGGGAGACGGCCGGCTTAGCTTACATCCGCCGCCCACAGAGGAATTGCTTTCCCCACCACGTTGCCCTACGGAGGAGAGTGCTGCCTTCGCCCGGGCTGTCTCCACGGCTGCGGGAATCTTGCGCATGGCTGATCCGGCTGCCCATTTCCCCACGGATCATTTGCTGGAGGTTCTCCATCAGGGCTCTGGTGGACAGGAGCTGCTCCTTCGCTCCATAATTCTCTCTTGGGGGCCTGGGGACATCCTGCCACGGGGGACCCAGTGCCCCAGCCGCTTCTGCACCGCCACCGTCCTGCTCCGCATGGTCCTGTCTGCCTTTCCTTCCACCAGGGGTCTCTTTTGCAGACCGCCTTTCCCTCCTTGCCATCGGTGTTGTCTCCCCCGTCTCGGAAGGCCCGGTGGTTGGATTCTTGGGGGCGCAACATCTTTGCCTGCTCCAGTGCTGCCTTGCGGGCACTTAACACGCTTTGTGTCTTGACCAGAGCCACTTCTTGCTTGTGGGATTCAGCGGAGTCCCTTCTGTCTTCCGCTTCTCAGGAGGGTGCCTGCGCTGATCTGCGGCACCATGTGTTGGATGGCAGGGAGCTGGCGGCGTTTATGCTTCGCTCGGCTCTGGACGTTTCGGAGGTGCTTGGTCGCACCATGGCTTCTTCTGTGGCCCTCCGCCACCATGCTTGGCTGAGGGATAGTGTTTTCCATCAGAACGTTAGGGAGCGGCTGGTTGACCTTCCCTTCGATGGCGCTCTTTTGTTTCACGCCCCTGCGGATTCTGCCATTCAGAGGTTCCTTGTGGGGCTTCGTCCTCCTCCTTCTCCCCCCCCCCCCCCCCTCCTCAGTGACCTGTATGTCAGTCTGTGTTCTGGGAGGTGTTCTCCCGTTATTTCCTGGGGCCTAGTGACGAGTTGCCCGGTTGTGTGTTCTGTGTGGTTGGTGTTCCTTTAGGGTTCTTTCGTTGACTTGTGATTTTGGCTGTTGGTAAGCCCGGTATGCCCTGAGATTAGGCCTTCTGTGTCTTCTTTATTGGCTGATTGGTAAGCCGTCTGCAGATTTCTCTGCAGGTCTTCTGTTTGTCCTCTGCTGCGGAAAGTTTTTCCTAAGAGGTGTTCCCATGTTTCTTGGGACGTAACCTACCCTATGTGGGGTACTTGTAGCTATTACATAGCTCTGTCTTGTGCTGGGGAGGTATGGTCACCCCTTTCAGGCTCCTTGCTCTCCGTGGCGTCATGGTATGTCGCAGGTGCGATCTTGCTGACTGTCTTGGAGCAGCTTGCGCTCAGTCTGTCCTTGTCGCTACATCGCTAGGCCGATTTGGCCTGCTGTCTGCGGCATCGTGTTGTGGCAGTTCCGCACTTCTGTCCTGTGTTTTGGTGTGTTCCTCTGTATGGTGCTCCCGAGGGTCTGGCTTTCCTTGGCTTCTGTGTTCTGGTGGCCGGCTTGGGTCCGTCCTTCGTCTCTCTCCCTTTCTTTTCTGCCGGGGTTTTCCCCCCTCCCCCCTTCTTTCGTGGTTCATTGTGTGTGTGTCTCTGGCCCGTCCCCTCCTTTGGGGTGTGTCCTGGCCCTCTGTGGCCTCTGCCTTCGGCTGGCGTCTGACTTGTCCTGGGTGCACTGTTCCATGATGTTACCTGCTGCTGGCAGCGCATGCCCGTGCAGGCCTGCTTGTTCTACTCCACCGTTGTGGTCTTAATGTGTTCCCTTGTGCCCCTGCCTCTGGTTCCGCTGGGGCTTTGCGCAACGGTGCCTTTCTTCTTCCGCCTGTACTGTTGGCGGTGGTGCTATTGCGGCCTTGTCCACTGCTTGCGGCCACGGTGTGTTCAGCTCTTTTCTATCTCTGTATATGTGCTTCATATGGTGGGCCCTGCCTCTGGTTCTACCTCTTCTCACTGAGTTCGAGGTGGTCTTTGTGTTCATTGAGGCTTTTAGGGCGATGTCTTCCCCTGTGGTGTGTTGGGCAGTTCTCCCTTGGTTGGGCTTAGGATTTCCTGGCCTTTTCCTTCTTGTCCTTGTGCCATGTCCCCTACTGGGGCCCTGGGTCTCTCCTGGTGGGGAGGTTCTCTCGCAGGCCCTTCTCCCCTCTGCGTATGGCTAGGGTATCTATTCTACGTTAAGGAATCTGCAGCTAGTAGTCTCTATCAGATGTACAAGTTACTTACCTTCGGTAAAGATGTATCTGGTAGAGACTATTCTAGCCGCAGATTCCTTCACGACCCGCCCTTCCTCCCTGTTCTGCGAGGACCCTCAGTGTGGTTTTCTGCGCTTGCCTCCCTCTGGATGGCTTGTCTTCTGTGGGTGTCCTTTTTGTTTTCTCCGGTCGGGCTTCCCCCCCAGCTGGTTTCTCTCCAGTGTGGGGGCCTGCTTTTGTTCTTTTTCTCCTTGTTGTTAGAATTTCTGGTCCCCCTGCGGTCTAATACGTTGGGGGTTCTTTTGCCTGTCCTTTGACCTCCTGCTCTTTTCAGGGGCTCTGGCCCTCCTTGACTGATTAGTCGGGGGGTGGATTGCTGTTGCTCCTCTGTTCCGGGCTGTGGCCCTTTGCTGTGTGGTCTGTGGTTGCAGACTCTCTCTCTCTTAGGCCCTTTCCCATGCTTGTGCCTCCAGACTAGCTGTTGCCTTGGCTTCCACCGTGGTTGCACGGAGTGGTACTTTGCGCTTCCCTGCTGTGGCCTTCTGGTGCTTTGGTGCTAACTAGTGCTATCGCCTTGGCTTGCACAGTTGCTCCTCAGAAGTGATCTGCTCTTTCCCTGCTTTGGCTTTCCTGTTGTAGCCTCCTGGCGCCTCGGTGCCAACTGGTACTGTTCCTCACCTTTTGTCTCTCTCTTTTTGTTTCTCTGTTTTTTTCGCACACTGTTCCCATGCTCTCCTCAGTTTTGTTGTGATGGCTCCGCAGCAAACTGACATCAGCGCGCCGGGGTTGAGCTTATGTGACCTCGCTGACGTCACGCCCGCAGAAGATGTCTGGGCAAAGTCGCGAGGTACCGCCCCCCGGTGCGCAGAGATGGTGGGCAAGAAAGTTTTCCGGGTCCAGTCTCACGCCTGGGGATAATTCTACGTTAAGGAATCTGCGGCTAGAATCGTCTATACCAGATACATCGTTACCGAAGGTAAGTAACTTGTACTTTAAAAAGCAGTTTGGTGGTCATTTGCACCCAAACCCTGGACTCTAAGAACTGTGTTCTTGTTAGGATTCTGATTGACAGTTTACCAAATACATGCCTGCGCAAATCATATTTGTGAATGGACTAATGCGCTATACATTGAAATTTGGTTTTGCGTTATTGAATGAACATTTGACCTGAGATGGGAGGTAGACATTATAAGGCAGGAATGCCTTGAAACTTTCTGAACACCCTAAAACTTACAAGTTTGTGGATATTCACAAACTTCTCTCAGATACCTTCCCCCTACTGCAAACAGTAGGGAAGGTACTCCAGAAAAGTCTGGACTAAATATTGTTCACAATAAGAGAATTTGGTGAGTGTTTATTGGAAGGTGTTGATTCACAGGGATTCTCCCTGTGGACCAATACCTGGTAATTTCCTCATACACAATCATGCACTGTGTAACATTGTGAAATGCAGAAGTGTCTACGCACTGTGGCATTTGGTAACTCCCTAAAGATTTGCAGTCACATATTTCTAGGGGCATACTGTGAAACGTCTGTGAATCTCAATAATAGCTCACTCTACACCCATGCTGTGTTGTTCACCTCTGGTTGCAGATGTACCTATTTCTTTGAAAATCGGGTCACTTATGTTTTATCTGGCCCCTTCAGCCTTATCACCTCCTAAAGGAAGCCTTTATTGTTCGATTGTGCTACGCTTGGATAGTTAAGTGTCCAAAGTGAGTTACCTGGTTGTGTAGTTGGACGGATTTGGTCTTGGTTAACTTGGAAAACTGGTGACAAATTGCAGTACCCATAGGAAATACTACCCCATAACCATTGATCCTTGATTCCACTGTTCAGTTTCTGCAGATTCGTTATGGTTGCGTGGTTTTGTGTACCCCTCCACAATTGGAATGTGTACACTAATCTGTTCAAAAGTTCTTTGTCAGTCTATGTACCTAGAATATATGCACCTTGAGGTTTTTATTTGATTTTCAAATTGTGTATAGTTGTCCTTTTCTGAAATGTTACTCATTCGTACTAACATTTGTGCTGTGCAATATTTACTGATTGTTGTATTGGCCAACCTAAGCTGAACTATGCAAGAAGAGATGCTTTTGCAATGTTTGATTATTTGTCGGAGCCAAATTTTCTAACCTTGGGCGCTCCATGTACATTACTGTGTCTCTTGGGTAATTGGGATGACCAACCTTCAATCACCCGAGTGTCTCCTGCTATTAGGACACGGTGTTAGTCTACGCCTCTCTGTTGGGAAACTGGGAACCTTAACTATTTAACACCAAGAGTATGAACAAAGTCCATACCCCTTAGCAGGGCCTGCTTGTACATTGAATGAGAGACTACATCATCCTTTCGTTCATTGCCTGCAACCGAGAGAGGGGAAATTGGCATTACTGCTGTATGCTGAAGATGACATCAGAGTCGTGGACACGCAGCACTAATTCAGTGCATTACAACTCACTATAGACCAATAGGGGCTGTGTAGACTTAAGCAGGGTCTTCAGAGCCTTTGCCAGTCACTGGAGACACGTTTTGTAACCTGTCCTTCCACCAATATGGTCCATTAAGTCATAGTGTTCAATTCCATGGTCCAGGTTGCATATCTTTAGCTAGCCAGTTGGTTGTCATGTCCTACTTGGGGGTCGCTGTGTCCTGAGGGGTTTGTGTTTTGGTTAAGGGGCGTGAGGCTTCTATTAGGAGCCAGCTTTGCCACAGACTCACAATTAACATTTGATTAACTAGGCCTTTGCTTTGTAGCCATTCGTTTATGGTTTTCAATAGGATTGCCCTTAATTTAACAACTTACGATCCAACATCTTTGCAAATTAACTGCAAATTGTTAGTTCAGAGATTGTGTCTTCACCAATATGGAATGTATGAAGTAAATACTTTGCCTCTTTCAAGAGTGTAATCAGTGCGTTCCCCCTCCCTTTAGGGTACGCCTCTCAAGTACGACAGTAATTCATTGTCAGTAAGTGCCAAAAAGCATGATGTCCGGTCAATCATTGGGAGCCCGGGACGGGCGTTTCATTCTGTCCACCCAATGGAGGTGATGCAGGACCCCAGGACTCTTGAAAGAGCGTGCTATGAGGAGAGCCTCAAAGGTAGGACCTGTCCTGTCACCAACTCCGGAGGGTCCATCACCAGAGGAGCCCCTGTCATTGTGCCAGAGCCAGGCAAACCCCGCCACAGCCCGCTGTCTTACGAGGACCATCCGGCATCTCATGGGGTCGTCTACAGCAGTCATATGCCGAGGGGCTCTCCAGTGCCGTCGAGGGAACCGGCACAGAGGCAGCACGAAGGTACAGTGAAATCTGGGTAATCGTTTTCTGTTTTGTGAATACTGTATGGCTGCTTTTCTCGGTAGAGAGTTGACTGTATGTGGGAGGCTTGAAGAATTCCAAGAAGTGGTATATTATGTACTCCTTAGAGAGTTACTCGAATGTTAGATCAAATTGTTCAAAATTAAACCTTCATCTTATTTTTGGATCTGGAGGTTTTATGTGACTGCATCATGAATATCCCAAATTTCAACTGTCTGCCATTTATAAGCTTTAATGCGAAAAAAACAATATGATTTTTGTGGGTAGCAAACTAGTTCAGATATTTTGCACAAAAGCGGAGTATCTCTATCTTTCCAAGTTAATGATAATCTGGATTGTAGCCGAGAGTGGGGGGCTGGTTATCAACTGACCTGACTTGGCCTACACGACACGAGTGTCCTGCCAAATTGCAGCTCTTTAATCTTTACAGAGTCCTAAATGTTGAGAAACATGTATGAAGTGGTTTAGGTGTTGCTCAAAAGTCAAATATTAGAGGTCAAAATGGTGGGATCAGTTGTAACTTGGTAAAGAGAAATCGCCCTAATTTTATCTGTTTTTCTTCGTTTTGCATTTATTTGTGCCTCTTGTTTCTTTTACATCTTAAGTGTTCTCTCCTCTTTTACAATCCACTTTCTCTCTCAGCCTTAGCCTCTCTTTATATCCAGGAGCTTTTTGTCCAACTATGGCACTCTGAGGAGTACCGGGTGATCTCTCTTGCTGCAAAACAGATAATTGTATACAGTACTGTATTTCTCTTGTGAATTAAACTGAAACTTTTCATAACACCTAAAGCAACAGCAGCCTCGTGGCAAAAGACCTCCTTTTTGCCTTCTGATTTTGACAGCTGAGAATGTGCAATTTAGAAATATATATATATTTGGTAATGTGTATTCACCCAAGAGATGATTTCTGAAGCTCAAGGACTCTTTAAGTGTGAAACGTACATGAATTTCAAGAGAACTCAAGATAGGTCGGCAATTCCAATTTTGCTGCTAATTGCTTTTGCGCGGATCAAAGTATTATTGGATATCAAAACCTAAACCTAGCCCCATGAAAATCTAAAACGGATCCCAGACTCGACTCTGATGTTTCCTGATGGTGAGTATTTTGAATCCTGGGTTTAGATACCTTAAAATTGGACTATCAAAAAGATACTTATATTTTTGCCAGAAAACATTGTCATTAATGAATTTAAAATGCAAGATGAAAGCAAGCCCACTTTTTAAAACAAATTAAGCTTTTTCAATCCTCTTGATATTAGAAGGTGATCAGAAGGCTTTCATCTCGGTGTTGAAGATCAACTGCCCCATCTAAAGCAATTTAGTAGAAAGTTTCTTGATTATGTTCATCTCGAATCGTGCATATCCTAATTTATTCCTTGTTGTTTTGTCACACTCTGTTTCTAATTGCCTTCATTTTCTCATAATTAAAACTGTATCTGCATAAGGGACACACTGGGTTAGAATAAATCTGTTGAATATTTTACTAGGACAGACAGGAGATGCTTAATATCTGTCTTTCTGTGCTGCATCAGCCTTCGCATCCTGTCTACAAGTGTAAACACTCAAGTCTCGGGCACATTGACTGGACCTTGCCTACCCTCCAGAAGAACTGCCTAATTCTTCTTGCCCTTGAAGCCAAAGCGTTAGCCTCAGTCTTTAGTAATTGTGCACCTCTGGGAGACAGTGCATCCTATGTCCAGTTTTCTAATTGTTCCAAATGTTTGCGACCAGAGCAAGGCATGTGATATATTAGAGTTTTCCAGATGATCATTTGATCTTTGACCTCAGCCAGGAATCTAAGCAAATTCTAAGCAGTGTCTATAGTAAGGCACAACCCCTGTTTTTAGGTCTCGGCTAGCGAAGGCTGCGCTTGCGCAGTCTCGCTCGCGAGATTTAATGACTTGGAGAAGAGGGGCTTGAACCCGCCTCTCTTCTCTCCTCCTCTCCATTGGCTGGCCTCTGAAATACTGGTCAGCCATTGGAGAAGAGGTTTGTCTCTCCAAACAAGCCCCGTCCTTTTCAGATTCGGGGGTGTGTTTTTTCAATTTTTTCTCTTTTTTGTACTCCCTGCCCCTTTTTACATCCGAAGGTTCGGCCATTTCGTGTGCGGCGGGACTGGGAACGGAGCATTTTTTTTTATCCTCTGCAGACAGGAGTCTGCAAAGGTACAGAGCGGTGGCTGTACTCCCTCTCTCTCACCTCCGTGACTGCGCACTGGAACGGCCCTAACATCAACTACTAATTGTATTGCATTAAGTGCACATAATGTAAATAGGTCAGTGGGGCTACTGCGTGTGTCTGTGTGTGTGTGTGTAGGTGGCTCTGTGGGTGGCTCTATTTGTGTGTGGGTTGCTCTATGTGAGTGGCTCTGTGTGAGTGGCTCTGTGTGTGTGGGTGGCTTTGTGTGTGTGGCTCTGTGTGTGGGTGCAAATGCAACAGGTCTCGCATTTGAGAGTGATTAAGCTATTGACATCGTAAATAACAATGCCGTTTCTTTAAATGTTTTAAAAAAAAACCTAAACAAAAATAATGTCATGAGCAATGCCAATAGCTCTAACTTTAACAATGCCAAGACCATTGCATTGTAAATGCTTGTTATTCCCTGATATTAAGTGAAGCACATACTGCATCTAGACATGAACAATGAAACGCATGTACACTTTTTGAACCTGCCTTCATTATTTACCCTGAGCTGACTCTTACCCAATTTAACCGACTACTTCCACAAATAAAAATCCAGTAACAAAGATTTGATAACACTTATGCTGGCTCTGGATGCTTTGTATGAAAGTGTGTAGAAGAAATATTTTGACAAACCACCAAGATTACGTGAAATTCCAGTTGGATTCTCTACTGATCGTGTTGAAGAG
This sequence comes from Triturus cristatus, assembly GCF_964204655.1. Classification (NCBI taxonomy): domain Eukaryota; kingdom Metazoa; phylum Chordata; class Amphibia; order Caudata; family Salamandridae; genus Triturus; species Triturus cristatus. The sequence continues at coordinate 141,033,639 of NC_140594.1, forward strand.
TATTTAATTTTATGCTTGTGCTTCAGGTAAGTAAAGGAAGTCTGTTCGTTCATGAATCTAAAAGAAAGACTAATATCTGTCGGTTCCCAGTCATAAACGCCATTGTGAAAAACCTGCCTTTCAAGGAATAATGCGAGGCATTGTAATAAGTCGTGGTGTGGTTGGGAATCTTTAATGTGTGTGAAACTAAAGCCAACAATCTCACTGGCCACAGAAAACATGAGCAAACCCTCCCACTTGTTACAAGTTCCCCAGTGAAAGAATTTGTGTGACTCCATAAGAATATGTGATATTAAAAAAGAGTGCACGTCTGAAAAGCATATATGGCTGAGATGGAGAGCAGTAGATGGTGCTTCCCATAAAATAATTATGGATCATACATTTCAAAGTAAGACGCCTCAAGATTATTCAACTTTCTTTGATATATGTCAATGGAACACTGGCAATTCATTTCAAAATCTGTTTGCGTAAACTATTACTATTTTATGTTCATCTTGGAGAACTGAATGAATTGTAGAAAACAGTTTTCTGTTAAACTTTGGTTAGTTTTTTACGACATTTTAAATACGTGCCTAATAGTTGAATCATTGGTTGAGTTTCCAAGGGAACAACTAGCATCACACTGTAGCACCAATGAAAAGGCCAATGGAAAAATCCTAGCTAAAAAAGATAAGGAGGTCACACATTGTGCTGTTCTTTCCAAAAGGGAAGGAGAACGGTAGTAAAATGTGATAGTCTGAAGCAGGGCAGATGTTTTGAAGAGCACCATTGTAAATCAGGTTTTATACAGCTGTTACATTTTATCTACTAAACTCCTTTTTTGTTTCACCCGTAGGCAGTGGATCTTCTGGCAAGGTAGCATCCCAGGAGAGGAAGTCCACCCCTACTCCAAGAGAACTGGCAAATTCTAAGTCCCCGCATACAACCGTTCCAGAGCATCACCACCCAATGTCACCCTATGAACATTTGTTAAGGGGAATGAGTGGTGCAGACTTGTACCGGGGGCACATTCCAGTAGCATTCGATCCTTCCGGTATTCCCAGGGGAATTCCATTGGAAGCAGGTATGCAATTTGTTATTCATTTCAAGAGCAGTGGGGCAAAATCTGGTTTGAGTATGTTCTTTAGAGACTACATGAATTTCTTATTCTGTTTATATTGTGCTACAGCTACATACCATAGTCTGTTTGCCTCATGTGGCATTTGAGACTAAGACAAGAACGGAAGCTGATCATTCCATCCGTGGGTGCCTGCTTATCATGGGTGCAGTGATATCACAGTTACTACAACAATCCCACTGAATGTGCTCTTAGAGCTAGAAGTACTCAACACAATCTGATACTTACACAATCCTTATAGACCACACACCCCTTGTAAAAGTATGAATGTGCCATTAGTGGAGTTTATCCTGTGTACTGCAATGTTCCGGCATAAGAGATAGAATATTATGTTAATCAGAGGAGTTTTTCCATGCCTGGAGCATTGCTCTTTAACACCCTCATGAAATTGTGGATACAATTTACAATTGATGAAGCTTATATTATACCAAGTGCTGCCTTTTGGCATCACTAAAGTAACTCGCATGGAAAGAAATTATCAATGTCTTAAGGCGTATAAAAACACATACTCTTAATAGAAGATTCTTATTCAGGTCCACCACATGCACACGTCTGGCTTATTACTATTTACACCATAGCAATGCAACATATTCACTGACTTTCTCATTGTCTCCAGCATAGAATGTACCCGTCGCACCCAATAACAATGCAGAGATCTCTGCTTGTCTTGCCTAAATTTAACCAGATAGGTGAATGGGAAGAAAAAGTCAGATACAAAAATGAGTATCTAAAACAAATTACAGTGTCAGTTTTGTTGGATGAGGTGAAGATGGGTGATGAATAGACTTTAAATTAGATTTTACTGTACACATGTTCAACTGAAATGTTTAAAAAGACGAGACATAGGAGAAACCATTCCTTTTCTCATTGAATAATCTGAACTATTTGTTGACAGGAGAAGTCCCTTTGCCTGTAAGTCAAAAGAGCAATGTGGGCGTGAGGGCTCTAATGCAGCTATGCTTCACCAATGAAGTCTGATTTTCAACATAGAGTGCCAGCCAAGTGGGACACCTGTCATAAGAAGGAATAGGAAAATGTTTGAAGTCCTTATCAAGAAGGGCTAAAGAGAATGAATTCTATTTGTGTCACGAGGCGGTGCAGGTAGTAGGCGATTCTTTTGTAGTAACTTGTTCCTAATGGAAGGCTTACATAGAGGTTTATATATTCCTATCTGCTCTGGCACGCCTCTGCCAGTAGGTTAACCTTTGAACCTGAACTTAATCTACATATCATTGAAAGACATTGGGCCAGATGTACGACGGAGTTTTGCATGCTCAAATGGGTTTTAGGCGCGTTTGCACATGCAAAAAATCCTATGGGGTATGTACTAACGGTATTTTGCGAGACGCACATAATGTTATACTCGTAAAATAGTGTTTAGCTACGCGCTATTAGGAAGGGGCATTCCCTCCCGAATAGCGACCCCAACAGCTATGAAAGAATGTTTTGCAGTTTACCACCCTTCTCAGAAGGGTGGCAAAGCACTCGCGAACAGGAAGGAGTCCCCAATGGACCACTTTCCCTTTGATAATGCATGCGCAAACATTTGTTTAAGGGGAGACAGTTGTCCCAGGGACCACTGCCTGCACTTAAAAAATGAAAATGGAAAGTTACATATTTTTTTTAAATGCATCCTGTTTTCCTTTAAGGAAAACAGGCTGCATAAAAAACTGCTTTATTTAAAAGCAGTCCCAGCAGACATGGAGGTCTGCTTACCCCAGCAAGCCACCATCCCTAGGAGTGCCCGCCATTCCCAATGGGCTCGCAAATCGCGACAGCCTCATTAATATTCATGAGGTATGCAATTTGTGACCCCATTGGGACTCGCAAACTGTCTCTCAGACACTATTGTACATTGGAAATTGCGACTTGCAATTTCCAATGGTCGTACATCTAGCCCCTTATTCTGTCAAGCGGGTCATCAAAAGCCCCCGCGCTGAAGAGCATCCTGATGAATATTTTAAGATGGAATCCAATCTCGACGGAATCAGCTCTTCCCCATTTCTCGAACAAACACATGGCTTGGTTCCAAATTCATGGAAAGGTAGCATCATTGCAGTGTTGAGTTTCTGGGGCGAGGATCCGGACTAAACACAATTTTTCCAAACAGGGCTCCGGAAGGGAGATCTAACATTTTATGATGTACTTGGTCATGACCATCCCTACCGAGGGAGTTCAGTGCTGCACGAGCATTGTGCATGTGTTCAAATGGTGGTCTATTGCAGGACATTTGTCCAAAATGATCCAGCACACTTTTGGTGTAAGCTGGTTTCACTTAATATGATAAACAAAACCCTTAGTTTCACCAGCAGTCAGTGAAGAGACCTCTGCTATGTGGTATGTGTTGCCTGCATTTCAGCCAGAGCAAGGCTTGTGCGTTCTAACAAATATTGTGATAAGCCAGGGTGTGCTCACTTCTTATAGTCCAGTCTCACAGAACCAATGCCATCACTCTACTCAAAACACTTCTAAACCTCCTTGCCCCAAACTCTTTATGCTACCCAATTTCATAGGTTCTTGAAGATTGTTTTGTCATGCCTTATGGTAAATTTTCCACTTATATTATTTATTTAAAAATGTATACATTATTTGTTACTATTGAGGTTTCCAAGTTGGTTTTTTTTTTGTCATTGCAGCGGTGGCTTGTATTTTCTGTTTACCTAAGATGGAATACAAGATTTCAAGGCCACCTTAAGTCGTGTTGTAATTAGTTCAGCTTTCCTCCATTCTCCAAGTTTCTTTTCTCTACTTTCTTCAGGTTGCAAATTGTGATCTAAGATGTGTATGGAAGGGTACATTTGTTGAAAGAGGGGGATGTGCTTGTCGTCGCGGATTATATGTGGTCATGGAGCAGGCTTATGACTGACTAACTTAACCCAGAAAAATCTTCGGGTTTGATGGATAAAGCTCCACGTTTTACTAATTGTGTGTCACTTGCCTTATCCACTCTATGTATCCATTACTTACATGTAAATTGGTGCCACTCAGGAGTCAGTACAGAGGCTAGCGGTCGGGTGCTTTCTCTGCAGCACTGGGGTGTGATGTAATGGTGCTATGTAGACATAGACACCTGTTAGTAAACCCTACATTACAAGCGAGTATCTTGGGTTTAAAATCGTTCCTTAATACAGATTTTCCACTAATCTCCTGTATATTTTTTCATTTAGGTGATAATTGACAACTCTTTTATTGTACATTATGGGCCTAGTCACAAAAGTCTTTTGGAGTAAATAAAGTAGTTCTCCGATATTACTCTTATGTACTTTTACATGGCTTTGTGTATTGTCCTCAGAGTAGCTAAATGTCAATAAAATTGGAATATTCAGGCAATATTTATATACAGTTGGTGCAAATAGAAAGGACTGTGCTATTTGTACTTTTACTAAGAGAGAGTTGGGCATTCTCAGACCGGTTCTCAAAGGCACGTACAAGAGTACTCCCTGTAGTACTATTTCCAATACTTGCAAATGCTCTTGTGAATCCACCCCTTTCAGTTGTAAATTAAAAGTCAAGAAAAAATTCTCCATCTTTGCGTTTTTTTTCAGCTGCCTACTACCTCCCGCGGCATCTTCCGCCGAACCCCACGTACTCCCATCTGTATCCCTCTCCATACCTCATCCGAGGATACCCAGACACAGCCGCCATGGAGAACAGGCAGACCATCATCAACGACTACATTACCTCTCAGCAAATGCACCAAAACGCCGCCGCCGCTACGGCCATGGCGCAGCGGGCAGACATGCTGCGCGGACTGTCGCCCCGGGATCCCTCGTTGGCCCTCAGCTATCCAGCAGGTCATCGAAGTATGACAAACTAACCACACCTGCCCCTGTGATTTTGTATAGTTGTTGTGGTCACTCGTGTACTGTTTGCTTGTCTGACTTGATGCTTGCGCTCTTGTTGAGTTCTGATACATATTTGATACCTGCAGTGACATAAAACTGAAGTGAAATTGCACAGTGCTTGAGTGGAAATCTCTTTCCAATCCCCACTCTATAACCTTGGTATTTTTTTTTATTTTTTACACTATAAGACCCTTCCCCCGTGGAACGCTGGGAAGAAGGCCCCACCCCCCCTTTTTTTTAGCAGCCCTCTGCATTGCATTATTGACTGGCGGGTGCAAGGATGAATGGAGGCATGGATACATAAGCTGAGGGGCGGAGTATGGATGGTTGGAGGAATTTCATATCCCGTGTCTCAGCCTATACATTTAGCCTGCCTCTGCTTCGCATGATTGACATCTGGATACTAGGTGACTCTTGAATGAATGAATGAACATGAGTGATTGACTTTGTATAAGCAGTTGGGTATATGGCAATGTTTACAACTACAGAGGGAAGAGGTTTCCTTTTGTTAAATCTCTGTATGCAGGAAAATAACCATGGGCTGCATCATGGTGGCCTATTCTGGCGCAGCGCAGAGTGCCTGTAATATGCACCTGCAGGGCATAAAGAAAATTTACTTAACCTGAAATTTCTCAGATTTACTGCTTTATTTTCAGACTATACAGCTCAGAAAGAGGCCCTGTTTCCCCCCAAAAAAACACTATCTTGTACGAATATTGGCTTAAATGAATTCATTCTGTGCCCTGCAGTTGCATGAAACAGGCCCTGTGCCAGAAAAGGCCATCATGGTACTCCCTCTGTCATATTTTTATGTGTGTGTCCAGCTCTTCATACCCTACTTTGTTGTACGGTAGGGACATCCCTATATCATCTATCTTCTCTGGGTGCCAGCAGTGTATGGATTATAAGGTCTTCCCTGCTTGATACACTCGAAGCACTGCTTCATACGTCATGTGATCTCTTTGAGGCAGTGGTGGCTGGGATTGGCAAAGCATGCCTCCCAGAAACTGCCTTTCTCTAGCCAATCTAAAGTGTCCCATTCTGACATTGTGCAGCATGTGGTGAGTATATTCTACACAGGAATTAATGTTCTATATACCTTTTCTACTAGATCTCGGGTGATTTTTTGTAAACCTACAAATATAAGACCAGTCACCCCAACTCTCTTAACTTGCAACCTCCCGATCAACACACCATCCGTCTCCTCTTCTCCTCCCAGAGCATTATCACACACACCTTGTAACCATACACGCCTGCCACATATTCCTGAGGCTTATAAAGTTCCTGCTGTACCTCTGGGCTAGGCATGTTCTGTGTAAATCCCTCTACCACCTAAAAAATTAAATTATTTCTCTTAGAAAGTATAATAGCCTTTTCAAAGCACCAGTAGCGGGTCTAGCATATCCCCTCTAGAGGAACGTGCATCTTGCAGCTGCCTTGGCAGCCATTGTGATCCAAAGGGCAACCCTTCATTTTTTATTAATTCTCTTTTTATTAAACAATAGTGATGGTACTGTGGCGGGCCACAAAGCCACACAGTAATATCATATTATGACAAAGGCTCATAAGCATGCTCACATATTAAATCTTTTCTCAGTACAATGTTAGACAGTAAGAAGTCATGTTTCCACAGTTCAACTGAGGGAGATATACATAGTTCACCTCTGTGATGTATTCCATTTCACCCATTTGTGGTCCCAGTTCGCTGGACAACCTCTATGCTTAAATACATGTATTTCTGCAATCATAGCATTATCCATGTCGTTGGCCCATTTTGAAAACTTAGGTAGATCTCCGATTCCCCACCCCTGAGCTATATTCCTCTTAGCAAGGACAAACCCTAGGGACGCTCATGTGGTTTCTGTTTAAGTCAAGTCCGTGGCTTCCTACACATTTAGTAGACATAGTCGCGGGGAGTGAACGATGACTTTCCCACTGACCCTCGCTAGTGTAGAGACAATTTTCACCCAGTAAGGCTGGAGTTGTGGACACTCCCAGATCGTGTGGAAAAGTTACCCTCAGCTGTGCACCTTCGGAGGCATCCAGGATCCGGCCGACAACCCATCTTGACCAGTATGTGTGCCGATAAATATGTTATCTGCAATATTTTAAGTTGAATGAGGGGTAGTCGCATTGGGATGGCAACTTCCCTGGGGGAGGAAAGGGCTTCCTGCCAGTCGTCATACTCTAGATATCCCAGGTCTGTTTCCCACAGTTGTTGGAGACGTATCAATGGGTCAACCCTTCATGTTTAAGAGCTACTGGAGTCTGCCTGCATCAGGATTCCAAGAAGTGCAATAAGTTTTTCACCATGCAGTTTTTACCCCCGTGATTTTCTCCAAATAAAACCTGGTGAAATTCATGCACAGAAATACTGCCTCACCAATTCTTGGTATTAGTGTCCAAAATTTGCATGATTTGCGTTCCTGTAATTATGCCAAATTTCAGAAAAATTAGGCAACAATATGTGAAATGCAAATCCGGCTGTTAGTGATCGATATTAGCGCGAAATGCCTCCACACTAAGAAAAATTGCTCCCAAAAAACTACAAACTTGCATTCTGATCATTCTTGTTGTACCATTATTCTGCAGTGAATGTGGCATAATTAGGCTGGCGTAATTTAAATTTCACCCGGCTTAACTACTTTGTTAAAACCCATTCTCAGATCCAGAACAGTAATGTTGTAATACCACTCCATGCAATATTGATATTTACCCAGTGTGGTGTTGCATCTGGGCAGGCGTAGCAGGGTCCTTGATGTTTACACGTTGCAGAGTACCTCAGAGCAATAGTACGTTCTAGAGATCTACCATAGGCACCTCAGGTTAGACATTGTAATGTAGCAGTATACAGAGCAAGAAGCCTATTCTCGAACTCTCCAGCGTGAAATAAACCGCAAGTGACAAAAACAACCAGAGTCTTAGCCTGAATCTCCTTTTTCTGCGCTCTCATTAAAGGTTGTAATAAACACAACCTATTCGTTTTTGCAATGAAGCATCCTTGGTCCTTGGCCGTGGTACCACTCGTATTAATTTTTACTTGAGCCCGAATGAGCAATGTATTTCTCATTCTTGGCCAGGTTTATTGTTTCATATCCTGTGTTTGGACCTTTCTTGTGGCTTTTATTTTGGAGCTGGTGTGTCCTGCTTGTAGAGTGCCAGGTCTTTGTTCTCTTTGTGCTTGCTGGGGTGCAATTGCTTTTACTTTCTAACAAGTTAATCTGATTTGCTCTGCAGGAATAATTGATTTGGCCCAAGTACCCCATTTACCCGTACTTGTCCCCCAAGGCCCAGGATCCCCTGCGTCTTTGGACCGGATGGCGGCATACATGCCTGCAGCACCCCAGACCTTCAGCAGCAGACACAGCAGCTCTCCCCTCTCCCCAGGTAAGTCACTGAGTAGTATCAGAACGCCAGAGTTCAAGAAATCTATTTTATCTTGGATTTTGACATTTTCTTTCTAAACAGTGTTAAGTATTGATTGGGCGCAGGTAAAAATTTTAACTCACCATGAAGTTGGCACATCTTCCCAAGCTTGCCAGGTTTGTTAAGTTTTACCCACTTGGCTTCTACAAGAAAGCTACCCTGCTCCATTTTGCTTGCACAAGAAAATTTCCACTTAAGAATACATTTTTTTAGTAAGACAATGTTTGCACAGGAAAACATCTGCAAGAAATTTCTCTCTATAGAATTTTTGCATTGTTTTCCTCCTGTAAGCCAACTTTTAACAGAAACTTTCTAGAACTAAGTTTTTTGAGTGTTCAAAATGTACTAATATTCATGTAGGTTAGAAAGTAAAACATTGGAAAGCGTGCATTTTTAAATTTCCTTTTTTGGAAACCTGTGCAATATGTAAAAATATAAAAACAAATGAGTGTCTCGGCAGCCTACACGCTCCGGATCCAGCACTGAAGTGCATTTTCTGATGGCTTGCACATGTGATCAGGCAAAAATGTTGTGACTAGCAGTGCAGGTGAGCCAATAGGGGAAATTAGCTGACCGATTGCCAGATATGGTATCCTGCGGTGGCACAAGCTTAATCTAAATGACACCTGAATAGGCAGACTAATGAATGAACATGGCAGACCAAAAGCCTCCTGTGCATATGTATATAGTTTATTTATTGTTAAAAACATGACTAACATGAGTCAGCTGACGCTGTTTCTGGGCAACCCCTCAAAGCCCTTAACTGCTAGAGCTATATAAGAAGTCCTAAGAACCAGATATTCAAGGATTTATAATATTCACAGTTCTTTTGTATTGTATCGGTCGCAAAACTTAATACAGGAATCCTCTCTGAACAGTGGTAGCAAATGTTACTTAGTGGTACCAATTTGGTTGAGGACTCTTGAACCTACGTGCTAGGATTCAAACTTGCGTCATTAATAAGGAGCAACCCGATGATGAAGCACACCACATTAAATGGGTATGGGTTCACCATCCTGTGAAGAAACCCTTCAGGAGGACCTAGGTTACTTCTTGAACGATCAAATTACCTAGGCCCAGCAATTAGTACATAGGGTTTGCATGTTGTGTATTGACAAAAAAAAGGTAATTGGGAGCGCTCCTGCAGTTCACAATTACTCAGCATCACATAGATCTTTAGATTTTCATAAAATAATTATATGATGGACAATGTATGATGCGTGGAGGCATGTGTTTTACAATTTGTATATGATTAAATCTATATAATGACTTAGTAAAACGCCCAGCTTCTCCCAACCTACATTTGAGAATCAAAGGCAATGAGAAGTAAAGGTAATTACCCAGTGCTCAATTTGAGCTGGTGCTTTCTGGTGCTCGGCACCGGCACTTAATTGTGAACACCAGCACTTAGACAGTCTGCCTCATGGTGGCGCTGTTTATCTAATTTAGAGGTGAACAAAAGCTGTTTATAAGTTCAATGTACATTAAAAACAATTCATGCTACCCAAGCAATTCTTATAGCTTTGGGGGCCTGGAATAGGTTGAATTAGCACACTTGTTGGTGTGTTACGGTTAATAGTCACGTACGTATTGTAGTTGGCACTGCTGGCAGGGGCAGTGGGTGGTTAAAGCTGCAGTGGCTACCTGGTGAGGTCCTTGGCACATATTACAAATTAAGCACTGTAATTAACCACTCACTTAAGCACACAAGGTGGAGCTGAACTTCTAACACCTAAATCTAAATATACTGCCAGGATGACCATTGTTTCATGAAGACTATATCTAGATCACATTTCAAGGTGACCACAGACTATGAAAGGATTACTCTATAGATTAACTGAATGTAAATTGTTCCCTTATGGATATCTTGAAAATGTGGCACTGATATGCCCTTCTTAGAGTCCTTCCTGGATCAACATTTGACATCCCCTGCAGAAGTACTTTGCCAACAAAGACTGCCTTATGTTGTTTGCTCTTGAACAAGTTGCTGCTCTTTTGTCCTCAACAATTACTCCAGCTGGAGCGCAGCTGAGTCTCTTTTGTAGGCCCTCATGTTTGCACACCTCTCAGTTGAAGAGTCAAGAAATGTAGGACAATCATTTTAAAGCCCTTCAAAACAATCAGCAGTCACCCCAAACACAGTAATTTGCCTTGGCAACATGCCCGGTTTTGTTCCAGCTTTCTCTGTAAGGTGTACTATTGTCAACACTGCTCTGTGTTTTGGGAGGCCTTAAAACATATGCTTTTCTTTTTGTTGGGTGTCCTGTACCGTGAATGTAATACTAGTAATGCTCCTGGGAAGACGGAATGACACTGTCTGATTTGCTCTGCTGGCACTGTTGTATGACTCCGGAAGGTTGATCTAGTTCCTCTTCCATTCCAGCAGGCCCCACACATGTTTCCAAACAATCTGGAGCATCAGTTTATGACCGAGATCGGGAAAGAGATCGAGAAAGGGATCGCGAGAGGGAACGCGAGAGGGATAAAAACACACCGACGGCATCTAATGTTGAGCATGCTCCGATATGGAGGCCAGGTAAGCACAGCAAAAGTGCAGGTGATCAAATTGCTGGAAGTGTTTTGTGTCATCTGAAGACTTGTACTCAAGCCTTGCTTTACATTGGATGCAATATCAGAGATCCCTGGGCCAGATGTGCCCTCCCTACTGGAAGTCTCAAACAGTGGGTTGTTTTCTCCATCTTCTTGTATTTTTCAGGTACAGAGCAAAGTAGTGGCCGTATGTCCTCACAATCGCACAGCCATCAACCCACCCCAGCTTCTCCTCGCACGCAGCATGAAAACATCCAGCAGCGCCCAAGCGTACTTCACAACACGGGCATGAAAAACATCATGACCTCCAGTGAGAGCAGCACTCCATCCGTCTTGCGGTACCTATCCATATTTTATACTTTGTTGCTTACCTGCAGAGGTCGAATTCTGTTCTTAGGGGGAGGTGCACTTTCTACTGCGTGCTTTACAGACTTTGTGCAGCATCATTCTTGCCAGTGGGCATTTCGCCACCAGCACTACATTGCCTAATTAAACAGTGCTGCAGTTTTAGGTGGTAAAATCCCGTCACTAGAGTTGGAATGGGAGCAAGGACACAGGGAGGGGCGGGGCATACCCTGTTTAAAAAGTTTTTAAAAAGAGAGTGAGAGTGGCGAACACCGTGGGGCAAATGCCAACATCAAGAGCGAATCGGTTTGTCACTCGGTGAAATGTTGGCAAATCCTACTGCATGTCCTTTTTCTGCAGCATATTGTGCGAGCCAAGGAGCCATTTAATGTTTTCTTCCAAGAGAGAATCATCTGACCTCTCTTTTTGTCGTTAAGTCAAAACATATTTAAACGAAACAAGAGGACCAAATGAGGTAAACAAGGACCTTGGATATCGATAAGTTACAAGAACAGTTGTCCTTGACAGAGATCTCATCCAAGTGAATAAACAATATAGACTCGAATCAATGCTATATTACTTCTGTCCAGCCGGACAGTGAAATTTAATGATTATAGATTTCAAGATCTGAGCAAAAAATAAAGTGGGACACTGTCCTGCGTCCTACATATTACAGTAGACATAAGAAAACGAAAACAAACATTCAGGCAGGGCAAAAGGGCTTGTACACAGTATGAACCATAACACAAGCAAAATGAAACGAAAACACAACTGTTACACTTAATTATCAAATTAAATTGTGTGTACGGTGTCAAGCAAGTCGATGACGTTTCAATCCCTTTCTGAGAATACTGGGATCATCATCAGGACAAAATTACTACATGCCTGAGAACTAAGTTAAAACATGGCATACGGCATATGGTGTAGATGTCAATTGTCTCACCTTACAAAAAATCCTCCCACTTCTCCACATCGACCACTGTAGCAGCACGATCATGCACCTTCAGGAAAATAATCTCCTGTGGCCTTGTGTCAGGCCTGCCTTTAAACATTCCACTTGCTTCCTGTTGGTGCCTGCATTAAAACTAATGTCTTGAGCATACTGGGGAAAATGCTTCTTATACCTAACAATTCACCAGTTACAGCCCTTCACTCACTGTCTGCCCATCCGATCGCTCAACAATTATTTGAGAGGATGAAACGGAGAAAGATCACGGAGACCAGAGGTCCAAACCACAGGTCAGGAATGCTCTGTGTGAACTTGAGATGCTAACTGAACTACATGTGGTGCAGGAAGCGTTTGAAGACAGAAGTGTTCATACATTTATTCAACTGAGTTCAGCACAGAACAAGGGGTGTCTACTAAGGCATGTCAGACCTGGTTAACTGCCTTTCCATCTGGATTCTAAACTCCCCACCCAATCCCTCTGTGTATCTGTTCACCCATCTGTCAAGTGTCTGAAGTAATCAAAAGGATTCACCAAAAACTTCATGAAACTTTTTAATAGACAAATAAAAAAAAATTGTATTAGGTGCTAATGTCTTTGCAGAGTAGTATTTTTCTGGAACTCTTTGTTTTAAGGTTCCACATGTATATGATCTTTTATCTGATATCAAGACTACTAACAAACATTTCTGAAGACAGCTCTTATAAAACCAGGATCACAATTGTAGAGTTACTCCTGGACTTCTGTTTTGATTTTGAAGCACCAGAGAAGGATATAAATAATAGTGATTCTTTGGTCATCGTAGAAAGCTACCATGTTGGAATATGAAACTTCATGCAGTTGGAGCAGCTGTTAATTCGGGTCAGTCAAGGTTTACACAAAGTTGACCCACCCTTCACATTTCTATGAGTACAATTCTTCTTTTAAGCTAAATAATAAACCTAGGTAGGATGCATGATCAGGAAGACTGGTAAGGACAAAATATACCCTTTTAAGGTGTTTTGTGAACCCTTGAATTGAGATTTTTACCAGCTATAACATATCCTCTTGTTTCATTTTGTTATTTAAGGTCTTCTGTCTCAACCACATCACCAGTTCGATCATCTGGGTTCTCTTCAGCCTTGCATCGAACGATGGGCCCAGCTGACAGTCACCCCCCTATACTTGAGCCAGCCGTTTTGCAGAAGGAGCCATCAAGAGGGCGTGAAACCAAAGCAGAGCGGACTAGGACTGAGAACAACATGTTCAGCTCAAAGCTGCCAAGTGGGGCGAATGTAGAACAGTCTTCGCCATCGCCCTCAAAGCCCATGGAGTCCAGGCCCCTGCCACCCTCTGGGCCAAGCTCTACACATCAGTATAGCAGCGCACAGGGGAAAAAACAGCCACACCAGCCCCTGGAACAGACTGCAGCTTCGGCCAATGAGCAGCACAATAGGGAAAAGAATCAAAGTAAATCCTTTTCCATGCAGGAACTGGAGCTCCGATCACTCGGTAAGACCACCATGACAGCGGCCAACTTCATAGACGCGATTATCATGCGTCAAATTACTTGCGATAATGGGAAGCGAGAAAGAACCTCGCTAAATACCGACTCCACTAGTGATGGTAAGACATTGGGGGACTGGTAGTGTCTGGCCTACATTTTTTCAGTTTTTTTTTTTTTTTTTTTTTTAGATTGCACGTTCTGGTGATTGGCTTTTCCAGCTTTCTGATTTTTATTTTTAATCATTTGTGAATTTACTCTTTAATTAACTTTTATTTTTTTAAAATAAGAGATCAGCTCTGCATTTTTCTTATTCATTCCCTTTCTTTTTTTTTTGCCAATTCGTGCTTTGCCAGTCTTGTGAATGCATTTAGGGGTTTTAGCCAGGGTCACGGGTGTAAGGGCTTTGGAACTGACGCTCAGTTGTCGCTTCGTGTGCAGTTCGCTAAATGAGATCTGAATGTTCTAGACATTGCGCTCATTTTTTTTTCCCATGGCTTTTATTGCATTTGGAGGGGATTTTGCTATCTATATGATAGTTTATTGAAAGAATTCTGCTTGGTAAATTTGTGTTCGGCTGCTATGTTGATACACTTTCTATCTGCTCTACCCAGAGGGCAGGCACAACAGGTCTTGCTGGCTATGATAACCTATGGTCTTCTGCTGGCATTTAAAAACAGGCTTCACATAGATGGAAATGCATCAGTGCTGTCATTAACATGTGAAAAGTCGTACTATTGAAAGGTGCTGCAGTGTAATAATTAACAGCAGATTGTGCACTGTGCAAGCGCTTATCAAGAAGATGAACAACCCTAAGACACGTATACTAGAGCTGGCTACCTACAGCTTTCAAAGGTCTCCTACTGTGCAAGCGCATAAACTATCAAACCCGCATTACCTTGTGAGTTGCACACACAACAGTATTCAAACAGGGCCAGGCTGTGAACTTTGACACAGACCTAGGATTGATTCTGGTAGAAGGTAGCGTCTGTCTGTGAAGGCGGGTTTAAAGAACAGTAGGGTCTCCTGTTGGAGCCTTTTTTAATAACAATGTTTTGAAACTCTTTTATGCTGTGCCTCAAGTTCAACCTGGTAACTTCAATCCACCATACATCTGTTTATTTACTATTGTTTAGATGCCTCGTTATAAGCATTGGAGTCATAAAGGGGAACATTCACTGGCACAGATGTAAAAATGACAGCAGTCTGGTGGCACCAGGGCAACCTGCCCAAAGAGGTGGTGTTGAATTCTCCTGAATGTTGTTCCCCTGTTCCCACAGTGCATTAGTGAGGGATGGCGAGGAGTAAAGGTGATTCGTGTGTGGCAAGTCTACAACTCTGAATTTGAGCCCTGGCGTAAACCATGGGGGAACTGTATTTCACCATTTTTATAGCATTCTATCTCAAAGTGGTGGATGTATTGGGGGGAACATCTCACTCTTCCTAAAGGCTTGATGAGAAATGCAGAGAGGGCCCTCGGTTGAATTTGACACCCTTACTTGAAGATACTGAGTGCATATTTTCATTTTTTCATAGCAATTTTGCTTATTTAACATAACGGTGCTTTTTTGAGTTGCATTCAACAAAAACTACATGTGAATGTTATATTTGGTCTAAATATGAAAAAATTGCATGATGCGCGTGGTATGCCGTTCACACCGCTCGCATCCTGCAGTGGCAGAATCGTTGGCGGGTCATAGTCTTCTGGCCAGGATAAAGGTCGTCTTCGGTCTGCTTCAGGAGCAGTTCTTGGTTTGCCAGGTTTGGCTTCTGCAACGCTTTGCTAGCCTGGTATTTCGAGCTTCCTCTGGTGGAGTGGAAGAATGTGTCCAGTGTGCAGAACACAAGTAAATTTCTCAGGTTGTGCGAAATTAGCCTCGAGTGCAACATGTAGGCCAACTAGTTTTCCTACTTGAGTGTTGCAAACCTTTTCCCTACAATTGTTGAAACACACTTGAAAATAATATCTGCAAATAAGTATATGCCGACTATGGCAGAACATAAATATAGTCCACTGTAGCCCTTTTCCTTGTCAGTCGAGTTATTAAAAGACTCTATAATGGATTCAGTCATTTTTCCACCCTGTACATTCACAACATATCTGAACTCTGTTTTACACATGCAAAGTGTCATGCCCAGTAGCTTCCTGTAGCTGTGAAACAATCTACTTACTGCTCAGTGCTTCTGCAAAGGGAAAGAGTTAAATACAGACTAATTTTAAAGTACATGTAAACCTCTAGAGCAGCAGTACTTAACCTTTTGGCTTCTGTGGACTCCCACTACATCATTCTTTGAATCCCAGGACGTCCACTGAGTCCTCATTGGAGGTTGGGGACCCACGGCCTAAACAAGTCCTGTGGTTCGAACCCTAAAACAATACACACAAATAATACAAAAACAAATATACAGCAAACAAATGCTCAAAAATTAAAGTAGTTTGATTCACAATCAAATATAGAAAAAGCTTTACAATTTCTAATTTTGCTTCTTTAATTGTATTTACTTAATTTTAATTTATTAATTTTAATATTATTTAATTTTGGTCAACAGCCGCGGACCCCCCGGTGTCCTCAGTCCACAGGTTAAGAGCCACTGCTCTAGAGAGGACTGGTGTTAATGCTTAACTGATTGAGTCATGATTTAGTACTTGGTACTATTAATTTCTCTTATTGAAGCTTGAGGTTTCATGGAGCAGGGTAGAATACACTGTTTCTTCTTTAGATGTATGAAGTTGCTCATAGATTTACACCTTCCACGTGTGCTGGTGCTTGTTGCTTTCTTTCTTGCATCAATATCCAAGGTATTTTGTTCTGGCGGGGATTCCATGTTTCTTTACCCAGAACAAAGACAGGATATTGTTTTTCCCAAATACAGCTCTATGAAGGAGATTTGCATTATGTCATGTTGCGAAGACATCCTTATTTCTGTTTAAATCTTTGGTATCCGGTTCAAGGGCAGACAGTTTTGTCCGCACTCTTCTTTACTAGCTGTTTTATTTAAACCTGGCTTGATTCCATACTGCCACTGCTTCCAAGTCGACCGTACTTGGAAATTGTTTCTTAAATGCTGAACATGGAAGAAAGTGAAGCAGTTAAGTATCACTCACACCTCCACGAGTCCCAGCCGATGGACTCTCGCCTCTTACCAGACACCGGCTTCTTCTCATTGTCTTTCTCTGATTAGCCCTTTAGGAACTCACCGGATAAATTAATTAAGCGAATGGGGAACGGTGTGTTCAGGGGATGTAAAATTGATGAGCCAAGATAGGCCCAACAAATACTCACTCTTGCATTTCTCAGTTCGCTATAGGACTCTACGGCAGTGCATCTAAACTGATAGCCAACAAGTGTGTTTGTTTCTATAAATGAGCAATAGCCACAGCCAGTAGTTATAACAAAAGCTCCGTTCAGTCGAAGAGCCAGGTCTTGAGCGTCTTCCTGAAGATGTTCGGAGAGGGGGTGCGTCTGATGTCGATCGGGAGCTCGTTCCAGGTTTTGGCCGCTATGTAGGAGAAAGCCCTTCCGCCCGTTCTGGCTCTGCGGATGCGTTGGGTTTCGGCGAGGGCGAGGTCGGCGGATCGGAGGTTTCTCTTGGGTGCGTGGAAGGAAATTCTCTCATTGAGGTATTGGGGTTCGGTGTTGTGGAGGCATTTGTAGGCATGGGTGAGTAGTTTGATAGTTACTGTCTTCTCGACAGGGAGCCAGTGGAGGTCTCGCAGGTGTTGGGTGATGTGTTCCTGTCAAGGGACGCCGAGGACGAGTCTGTCTGCGGTGTTCTGTATGGTCTGAAGTTTGCGGAGCAGAGAGTTGTTGATTTCGGCGTAGAGGACGTTTCCGTAGTCTAGTCTGCTGGTTATGAGTGCGTGGGTGATGGTTTTTCTTGATTCGGGGGGATCCATTTGAAGGTATTGCAAAGGATGTGGAGGGTGTAGCAGCAGGTGGAGCCGACAGCGTTGACTTGGGTCATGGAGAGGGAGGAGTTAAGTATGATGCAGAGGTTCAGGGCGTGGTCGGTGGGGGTGGGTGGGCTGTGGGCCACCAGGTTGTGTCCCAGGCAGTGGGGGAGGGTCAGAGGACGAGGACCTCTGTCTTCTCTGAGTTGAGCTTCAGGCAGCTGCTGCAGATCCAGGTTGTGACGTCCTTCATTCCTTCCTGAAAGCAGAGCCTGGTGGTGACTGGGTCCTTAGTGAGGGAGAGGATGAGTTGGGTGTTGTCGACGTAGGAGACTAGCTTGAGGCCGTGCTGCCTGATGATGGCGGCAAGCCATGTAGATGTTGAAGAGCGTGGGGCTGAGTGACGATCCTTGAGGTACTCTGCAGTTTATCTCTCTGGGTTCGGAGAGGAAGGGTGGCAGTCTGATTCTTTGGATCCTGCCGGTGCAGAAGGAGCGGAGCCATTCAAGGGCAGTTTCCTGTATGCTGTAGTTGAAGAGTCTGACGTGGAGTGTACAGTGGGAGCCGGTATCTATTCATGAGAAACCTATATTTTTCTCATAGATGAGATCTAAAACAACAAGCGTTGGCACAGCCAATAGATCTCGGCAATGCCCGATCTATTGGCCTTGGTAATGGGAATGACGTTTAACCATGTTGCCTACCAGCAAATCTGCTGTTCAGTATGTCTGAAAGTGAGTGACAGCCCAGAATCACAAGCTATAGAGCCGACGCGGAGTCTCTTTGCCCCCCACCCCCCTTGTTGATTTTATTGTACTCCTCCCTCCTAACACAAAAAAGCCCTATGAGATGGCCTGCGCTGGCCTCTTCATAGCGCTCAGTGAATTTCAGCCATGCTGAACAGATATTGTGCTAGACAACATGGCTAAAAGACATTCACATTGACCAGGCCAATAGCTTGGGCATTGCAGAGATCTGTTGGCTTTGCCAATGCTTGTTTGGTGTCGGTGGCATCTTGCTGAACAAATGTGGAAGTGATAGTGAGAAACAGTTGAGGAGCTTTGAAGTGAAGCAAGCATGTGGCGTAACGGCCAGAGCTGCAGACAGGGGAACCAGGTTTGAATCTCAGGACGGCTGAACAATTGGTGATTCTGGGTAAATCACTTGCGCTTCCCCGGTCTAAGAAAATAATTATGTCATTCTGTAATACAACTAGTGAGCACTTAAAGCTCTCCAATACCATCGGCTTGTGTTTGCGCTATGGCAAGACGGAGCAGCCCTCCAATACCATTGGAACTTGCAAAAAGATTAAACACCAAGTGCTGATTGTGTTTTAACAACATTTTAAGTAATGCATTAGTTAATGTACGCACATGCATTTTTGTGGTATTTGTGTATGTGTTCAAGGGAGACAGCTTGAAAACACAAGTACTCCTATGGAGCGCTTGAGTACAAAGAAACAAATTGCTCCGAAAACTGGGAGCAGTGTAAGAAGACATGTACTTGGTTCATGAACTATGGGAGGGCTAAATACAAGAAGAGAGCATGACGCCCACATGCCATGATGAATGGCTTCAAAGAAAATGAAAGCGGCGTTTAAGTTTACCAATGGTAGGAGAGGGCGACCTGTAAGCCCACTGACAGAACACAGCACGTCTCTTTGAGACAGCGCATGCATTGTCTAGCTGAGACCTAAAAAGCTAGAAATGTTGTTCAAGTGAATCTTGACAATGACTGTACTATGTATGTTGCTGTTGTCAGTAGGACTTTTTGGAGGGTGGAGGACAGGCAGCGGTGCTGGCAATAGCTTTTTATCTCTTACACAGAAGCTTGAGGCTTAGCAGCCTACTGTAGTTGGCGCTTGAGGTTTTGTCTTCATGTCCTTTTTGAGGCAGACCATGTAGATGAGACCAGTAAGTACTAAATGGAGCAAGGAGTGGTTTGTTTGGTAACAGTGCTATTCCTTGCTTGCAGCAAAGAAGCCAAAACGTTTCAATAAACTTATTACTCATAGACTTGCTATTTACTGTACAATACAGCATTAGCGTATTGTTCTTCCAACCACAAAATCCAGTTTGTTGCACTGTTCAGAATGCCATCTTAGACGTTTATTCGCCCTGTACTTTTTCTAAATTGGATAGAAAAGTACAGAAATAGTGTTCCTTGGAACAATCATATCAATGTAAAGCTCTATCCCCTCTGTGTCTTTTTGGCTAAATGTTTTTGCAACCAGTTGCCTACTTGGGCATCCACCAACTCTTAAATCCTTTTTGAAGGCAAGTGACTTTTTGTATTTCTTGTAGAAATGCTCAAATTGTCCCAGCATGAGCCTTCCACAGATGAAACCAATGTACTTTAACTGATGGGCCCTTCATGTACTTGGTCAGCGGAACCTATTCTGTAGCTTATCAAAGGAAGGATTCCTTACAGGGGTTCTAGGTGAACAACTATTAACTTGTAATCTGGCTCAGTGCAGTATGGGTCTTCGGGCAATTATGTCCAAGTCCTGAAGGTACCAGGTCATTTATGGTCTAAAAAAGCTATTCTCTACTTCTTGCTGAGTATTTAACCCACAGATCTGTTTTTGGAGCATCAGACTTACAAATTGACTGCCAGCCCTCCATTTAAATCTTAATCCTGTGTTTGTTGCCTGTCTAAATATGGGAGCTGAATACTCCCTTTGTTCTTTCATTGAAGTTTAATGTCAACGTGCAGATGTAATATATCTGGATGGAGCTCAGAATCAGAGGACACAGACTGGATGCAGCCTATGACCCAATTCGATCAATCTTGTCCTCATGAGTCACTAGTGACCTTTAATCTCCAGCCACTTAGCTGCAGTTGATGTGTTTCCCTTCATAATATAGGAACCCGGTTTTCAATAATGAGAGCTGAATTTGGGTCAGGAAGTGACCACAACTCTTGTAGCCACTTTAATAGTAGGAACACTTTTGATTCCAGACACTAAGGTAAACAAGCATTGGCATAGCCAATAGGTCTCGCCTTTGGGACCTTATAAGTGTTTAGCCATGCAACAGTTGCATAACTAAATACTTATAAGGTCCCAAAAGCGAGACCTATTGGCTATGCAAAGCAGCCGCGAAAGTGAAAGTGATCGAGATCGCGCTCAAACATCAAAGCGGCCGCGAAAGTAATTGCGGTAAAGCGCGGCGCGCGTGCCCGCGTACATGCACTGTAGCTCTAGGCTGGCCTGGTAGCACTTTTTGGAGCCCTCTCAATAAGTCTCGCCAGACCAGCGCATGCGCTGGGTCAGGCGAGACCTAAAAAGGATATGATCTTCGAAATCTGGAAGTGACTTGTCACAACACATCGGTGAAATGGTGCTCAGTGACACATCTTAAGTGTTCGAGAAGATATTAACACTGAGCATGTGGATGAAGAACATATGTTAAATCTGAACAAATCCATGAACGGGTAGTTAGCATTACATTCCTAAGACCACATATGTCTCTTTGGAAAGGGACTTGTCACCCTGTAGGCAGTTTATTGATAGGTTTTGTAAGCAAAAGTGTCTTGACTCAAAGAGGGGTAAGAAAGGCTAGTTTTCAAGTAGCAGGGAAAGATGATAAAATCTCAGTTTGCCGGAAACGGTACAGTCCCGGTAAAGCATGGAGTGACCTTTCATAGTTACCATGAAATGAAAATGCAAGGCAATATTCGGGGTCTTTTTTCCAATGGAGTCTAGAGCTGCAATGGCTGGGCTTTATCTCCATGCAAATGCTGAAGCGTTGGGGGATCATTTCCAAAATGTATTAGACAAATGCTACAGGCCTAAGCACTCCAATAATGTAGCTTCTGTCCAAGAGACTGTATTGTTATTATTGTCGGGTACTCAAGTAACAAAAGCTAAGGATGCCCAAATACCGCATAAAGCCTGAGCTTCCAATGTTGTTCCCGCGCGTATGTTCTGCGCTTAATCATCTGCATGACCTAATGTTTCAGCGCGTACTGTGTAGACATTACTACCGACCACTGATATTCCCAACTCAAGGAGGAGAGCATTCAGTCCCTCTTCTATCCCGCCACTATCCTTCTCAATCCAAATAACTGACTAACCTATCCACCACGCAAATGAGTTTCATATTTCACTATACTAATTCACCACTAATCCTTAATGGGTTCCGGAGTAGCGTGCTACTCGCGGAAAAAGGACTTTGACGCCTCGTCAGGGGTAGTAAGCGCTATATAACTACAATTACAATATAATTAACAAAAGGCTTTATTGGTGTTACTGCCAGTTCCAAATGGATTTCACTCCTGGATGCAGCAAGGAAAAGTATGCCGCAATGGTAAAGCCCTACCTGGCTGCATTCAGGCACAGATGGAAAGTGATATGTGGTCTGATTTTAAGAAAATTGTAGGGACTCGGTACAAGTACCTGAAAAAAGTTCTGATGAGTGCCAAGATAGTGTTTTATATGAAGGAAAGTGTTTTTAGTACCTCCCCATTTTTTAAATTTGAAATCTACATTCATTGTGAGTAATTATAAAGGAAGGGTTAAGTTGTGCTTTTGATTGGAGAGGTAAAATAAATGAAAATAGATGTGTATGCATGTTAGCTGAGGGATATCTACCTGCACCAATTTTATTTCACTTACACCTTAATGACTGAGAAATCCATTTTAAGGTGTGCGAATTCACGTAGTTTGCTTTCGCGTAATTATGCAAAATTTTGGGAAAATTAAGCAAAATTATGCCTAATTCTGCTCAATGCAAATCTGTAATTTAGCGTGACAAACACAATTTCTGCAAACAGCTGCTTGCGTTCTGGTTGCTTGTGTTTTTGCCGCCCTCTGTCGCTATACTGAGAATAGCAGCGCAATTAGGTGACTTGCCTAATTGAAATATTTTGTGTAACAAGCATAACGCAAAATTAACAAAATAAGTCAAATTAGGCTGGCTTAATTCAAATTGGGCCTGGGTCTAATTCTAAGGACTGCAGCTTTATATGTCTAAACTGAACGGTCACCATTTGCCGCTATTGAGTTTTGTGGACCGTACTTTTCAATTTCCCTTTGTACCATGTTGATGTTCTCTAGAGGCTTAACCAAATGCTGTGATCCTTGTTAAAAAGATTAACCTTTGCACATCGTTTTCTACTAGTAATTATGTTTGATTATCATTTTTATATTTTGATAACTTCAAATATAAAGGCTTCAGCAGTTATTTTGCCAGCTGGCAGGATGAGCAAGCCTTTGCTTATTTGCAGTGTGTTGTTCACCTTTTGGTGCCTTGTAGCAAAGCTTGTTTTTCAGGATCATGTAGCCCACGGGGAGACTGAAATCACAGGATGAATCTAAGAGATGCAGTCAAGCTACCGCATTTAACACAGACTTATCGAAGTGCTAGTTGTAGGACGTCACGTCGTAAAAAAGGGGTTTGGTGGATGGTGTTGCCAGCCAATGACCATGAAAGTTTTTTTAAATGTGTGTTCTTGTTTTTTATTGTGCTACTTTAGCTTTCCCCAGTGGGTACAGCCCTGATGGTGTTGATGCACGAAGTCCTGCAAGGTCTCCCATTGTATCTCAAGAAAAAGTGGTCCGATCGGCTATACAGGAGTCTGAAAAAGGGCACATGGAGCAGGACACAAGGCAAATGCAACAAGGTGATATGGAGCTCCCTTTTTTTTGTTTTTACATCACGCAGAGGTGCCAACTGGTGCTGTGTTATCAGGTATTTCATTATCCAGTACTGACTTTTAAACTCACAAACCTTTATGTGCTGGGACTTGTAGACAGACCCTCGCCCGAAATAGAAAAAGGAAAACTACAAGTCCAGCATTCAAAGCTCTGTTGGCAAAAAAGCCTTGAGCTGATAAGGATGCTCCCGATGAGATGGACGCAGTTAGCAGCTCTGTCGCACATTCTGCATGGATGGAATTGTAACCCAGAGGAGGCGTCTGCCTGATTATAACTTGTAGTATGGTAGACTTTATGGATGCCCTTGCATCGCTTCGGAGCACAATATACTACATGTGTTTCATGCATCTCACTTCTCCAGTTGAGTATCAAAGCGTAAAAATACCTTTGTGTTGTCAACATGAATGGTGTTCTAGTGTTACCCACTGGCTCTTCTGCACACTGTTCACTTTTTACACTTCTTCTATTGGATGCTTGCCCAGTCTTTGTGAGGGTGTGGAGGATATTTTGGGAATTGAAACTTACCCGCTAATGGCAAATTTGTCTGTGAAAGCTCAGTGAAGCTTTGGTGCAGTGAACCATGGTGAAGAACTAGCGCTGTCTTTGCAGAGAAGTATATGTCATTGCTAAATTCAGGAGTGTGTGCTTTTGTCTCACAAGTTACTTGAAAAATCCCAAATCTGCTTTGCATTGCGAACGTAGATGGGGAAAAAAAGACGTTGAGTGTGAATAAGCCATGGCCATACTTGCTCTTTGATGGTTCAACTTTAGATAAAGGGAGGCATTTGTGGCCTGGTTTGGTGTTGGACTTGTTATATGAAATCCTTAAGCTACAATTGCACAGATCGATGCAGAAATTAATTTTCAAGAATTTGAAATGCAAAATGGTAGGAAGGAGGGTGTTCAAACCTGTCCTCGGCAAGGTTTCGATCTCATGTTGTGCATCTAACTGTGTCATTCAAACTAGGTGTGGGCGGAACTCGTGGAGTACCAGTCCGCGGAATTCCGCCGAGTTACTTGAATATTCTGCGAGATTCCGCAGAGTTCTGCAAATGTACTCAAATCGTCATGTCACGCTGCATGCACTGATTTCAACTAACGTTGGCGAGCTGTGCATGAGAAAAAACTCCACCACACGATGGCTGGAACTAAACTCCGCAATACCAAAGGGGATGATGGACGGAGCGCTTGAGCAAATCAAACACTCACCCCCAGTCAACTGATCTGGGTTTAATCCATCATCATTCTTTAGCTCACTCCACCAGCCCAGTTCAGACATGGCCATATGCAAATCAGTCTGACCCTGTGCCTCATGGGAATAGTCCAGCCCGAACTGCCAAGCCATGTCTTCCCTGGACCGGAAACAAGCATCCTGGGACCGGTCTCGGGTTCCTAACCCTCATCAGCCAGGCTATCTTGAATCCAGTGGCAAAGTGACCAACTCTGCTGGCGGTGCGAAATTTATCTCCCACTCCTAATTCAAACCTATCAGTTATGGCATTTTATGAGTTATTTCTGAAATAATGTAATGAAATCACAATCCTGGTAACAGTGACTTACTGGTAGGAGGTGGAGGTTGAGGTTGGGAGGAAGCAATTATGGCCAAAAAGCAGTTGTAATGATGTACATACAGTTCCTCAGGAGGTTGAGTGCAAGGATGTGGAGTCTTGGCTTGCATATTTGTTGCAGAACCACAAGTTTTATGCACATCCGATTAGGGAGCAGGGTCTCAACATCATGACTGGGGTCTGCACTTGGACATTTCCACAAACCTTAAATTTGAAGAAAGAAAATAAGTGATCAGTCTAACCTCAACCACTAGATGCCAGGAGTAACAACATGGGAAGCTACAACATATCCAGCCGCAAACCCTTGTTTACAGGTAAGGAAAACCTTCCTTACTCACTGACTCTTTTACTGAAGGTACCATTGTTTTCACACCTTGGCCTCCCCTTTTTGTAAACATATGTAATTAGGATTTGTAGTGCAGTGGGAGTGATCCAGCACTACAGCTTTGAGAATGCATCAGTTAAAGTATTATGTCAAGTCCAGAGACTGGAACAGGTAATGCAGGTGACATGGAGTCATCTGGAAACCCCACAGAAGTGTGTTCCAAGGTAGGACACATGTATGTGTACCAGACATTCATGATAACCACTGTCTTTGTGAATGATTTCTTTGCTTTGTATGCACATTTGTCCCAAGTGGATTTCCTAAATTAAGTGGGCGAGGATATTTTCTAATTGACCGGAGGTGGACAGCCGTGTCCTACGATAGAATATGCTGGGCTAGCTATGCACTTGGTATTTTGGTTTAGCACGTAGGATCACCAGATTTCCTTGATGGAAATTACATTTTAATGGAGAAGTTCCTGCTACTCAAAATCTTTCTTTTCCTTTTGTTGTCCAATAAAGCATCTCTGAAACACTCGGCGCCAGACAGCCACATACAGCACTTAAGACAGGCGCGTGAAGGTCAGCATTCGCCCTGTCACCCACAGCAGCTGAACCAGTATATGAAGAGCCACCAGCGGGTCGTCACCCTTGAACAACATATCAATGTAATTATTCATTCATGCACTTTGCAGGCAAAAGGGTTTAATTGTTTGCCAGTGAATTCATTCAAACGGAATTAAATATTTTGCCATTCATTTCATGCTCCCTGAATCTCCAATAAGGGTCATCATGGCACTTTGGCTGCAGCGTTCTCTCCCAGATGGTCTTCCTATTTTCTTGGTGTTTTGCGCAAAAGTAGATTTCTTCACCATCTGTTGTTGTCCGCTTTGCCACCTACTCCTTTCTGCATTTTTCTTTCTTGGCAGTTTATCTTGCAAAAAATAGCAGGGGGGAACTTCTGAAGTTTCGAAGACGAGAGTAGACGGCCCTAGTTTTAGTTGTCAATTTTTAGTAGTGTATCTTAACTTTGTAGGTTGCAACCCAACAAGAAATAAATTCACCAACTTTTGAAAGTGTGGGTGCAATATTGAAACTTAAGAATAAATATTTAGAAACGGTGGACTGATTTGCAATTTGATTTGTATTTGTGAAAGAGAGGTTGCTTTTTGGTGGTGGTATGGTATGGTGCATTGCGGCTCAAGTGTTGCCTTATTCCGCAGGAGGTGATCACACTAGACTACACTCGCAACCACCCCCAGCAGCTGAACTCACAGATTCAGGCACCATTGTACTCCTACCAGGCGCCGGGATGCCCTGTCCTGGACCTCCGGAGGACACCCAACCCCGGTCTCTTACAGCAGCAAGAACTCCATCAAACTCCGAGGATTTCCCCGGTTGGAGAAGGAGGTAAAAGGTAAGAAGTTGCTTTTTTCTCTTTTTAAAATTGGTGAATATTTGTAAATGAATACATCGATCCAGTACATTGTGGCACACGTGTGCCTTAGTTTCAGGAATGTTACCAAAGTTAAAATATAATTGGGCAGATTTTCATTGCTCAAATGGCAATTTGTCCTGGAGATACTCCGGCTATGGAAATAGAAAGTAAATTTCTCACAAGGTTGCAAATCACTGAGAAGTTCTTTGAGTCTGTAATCACGCCCAGAATTCTAATACGATTTTGGATAAGATATAACAGAGCACACTGAAGAAGTAGTTTGAGTTTGTGCCTGAAAAAATATTTACCATCCTTTTGTTTTAGATTTGTAGTAGGAGCATTTTAAACATGTGCTGTTACACATAGAACAGCGTGATATGTGTTTGTGGGTTGGTGTATTCATTTGAGACCAGATTACAGAAACCGCAATGTAATCAGAATGTATGTGGGTGCAGGAATATTTAATTGAGAGAATAGTAGATGTCACATGGCAAACTGTTTTTAACATGTTTATATCATGTCTGAAATGTGAGGCCAGCAGACAATAGTGTCTTGAACATAAAATTAAAATTTTTGTTTGTGTACCGAAATTAGTGTTCAAATCCTCACCAATATGTTGTCTGGCTAGCACAAAATTGAGTACTACAACATGTTGAGGCCTAGTTAAATCAGATATGTGCAATATGTTATACTGTTGAGAAAGATGAACTTGGTGTTTAAACTAATAATGTTGGTTTTTATATCAGGTCACCAGAGCAAAACAAGGCCTCTGCATTGAGTGGATCAGAAGATGGAATTGAGCCAGTCTCGCCACCAGATGGTGTGGGGGAGTCTGAATACTCTCGGAGTGCCTCCTATCCAACCTTGTATAGAGAAGAACAGTCCGAACAGAGGTAAAGCGTCTAGAAAATGAAATGTACGTTTTTGGTTCAGGAACTGTCTTGATTTCCTTAAATTTTCTTGTACTATGCTTCCCCTGTTAACATTGTACAGAGGTTTTTTTATGGTAGGTTTTGATCCATTCAGTACTAATATATCCCAAGATTTTTCAGTTGTTGCTTGATATTACAGAGGCCTGCATTAAATACCCTAGTCGGTGATCCCCCATATGCGTAAGTAGTGCTGGATGTACCCATGTTTCTTTCCTCCTACAAAATGACCATCAGAATATGGTCTTCTTCAAGGGTAATTTTTTTTTCATTGCAAAAATTTATTTTCATGTTGTGAGTAAAACTGTTTTCATCATAGCCCTCTTCCAGCGACACTGAAATTGTCTAATTCCAAAACTTCACCGTGCTTTTACTCAGCGTCATGTCTCATTACTCTGGGTGATTTTATTCTCTGGTTTGCCCCTACCTACAACAAGCACAACTGTTTCTGCCATAGCTATCTGCTTTAAAGGGATCCTGTGATGACCATAAAGCACACATACTGGGCAGGACGTTCTCTTGATCAGCGCCCACAGTGTTTACTTCAGTTGTCACAACTCTAAACTCACAACTGGTCCCCTTACAACCGTAGTCAATTGACAAACTAGACCTTGACAACAAGCAACTACTCCAAAGCTTCACTGGCAGAGATGACGTGCAGCATCAAAATAGTCACCTCACTAACATACCGGCCCAGATCAAGATCCTCCCCTTCTGTCTTCTCGACTCTGTAGAGCAGAAACTTGTCCTATCTGTCGTGGGCACTGGACACACTAGCATTACTGAAGTAACCAGCCTCAAGACCAAAGACTGGTCCTAGTTTCTCCTGCAATCTGACATTCAGTTTCCCACTATGCAAAACAGAAAGAATGCAGACTTGCTCAGCCTCAAATTAGTGACCAATGCCCCCCCAAGTCCACGTAACTCAAACCAAGTCATAGTTCATTTAGAAGGATTCTTCCATGCCCTTTCGCCCTCACGTATCAGATGCCATATTAGTAGGGAACTTGCCATCCTTCGCAACTACTTGAAGGCATACTGTGCTTCATTTCTATCTTTAATCTCTGAACATTAGCTCCTGCGTTTTATGGAAATAACTCTGTCCTTCAGAATCCTTTTGTGTCCAAATTAAAAGCTATGTTGATGACTCCAATTTCAAAAATGGATTCTAAATACTCATGATAATCATATTGCCTGCTCGTTCAGTGATCTGTGTTTTCACAACACAATGAGTGGATTTTCAAAATCATGAAATCCCATTTTTATAGCATATTCCAAATTCGCTGTGGTCAGAGGTCCGTCTAGTGTGTTGGCCGTCACAATTTTCCTCTTGTGTACATGCCCTTAAATACATATAGTTTTGTGACTTCTTGGCAACCATCACTCTGTCGCTTGTCTTTTGTTTTTCATAATCGTTTTGCTCAGGAAATACTTTTCTTTATTCTAAAAGGTCTGTCATTGGCTAATATCAACAAGGAAAATTTCCTTGTGGTATTTATCTTAGACCAGATTCTGCTTGACTGCAATACTTCTTTTAGATATTACAAATAGGGACCACGTTACAGAAAGAGCACATTGTCCCATGGTGTGACCCCCAGACCTCCTCCCAAGGGGTCCCCTTGAGCAGTACACTGGCTGTGCACCACTTGTATCCGACTCGCAGTTAGTGCTCCTCATGAGGGCTTATTTGACTTTATAGAGGGGTGAGGGGCTCTGCGGCAAAGGTTTTCCGCATTTACGCGAGAGCACAATCCCCCCCCCCCCCATGCAAATTAGGGAAAGACACTCTGTGATAGCACTGTGCAATCTGTATTATAGGTGGGACCGAGCCCTGAAGGAATTCCAAAGTACCCCATGGACATAAACAACTGGCACATTCACCTTTTGCACCCTCTGGGCAATTCCCAGGGTAATCCAGATTTAGTGATTCTGATGCAGGCATCTCCACATCACAAGTTAAGAAAACATACACACGCACACATATATATATAATGTGTTCATTTACTAGAATCAACATTGTCTTTCCACAGATGTAATTTTTCATAGTGTGATTTATAGCTTTCTTTTTCATAGGACTCAAAAAACCTCTCATGAGACAGAGCATTATTCAGAGAGAGAAGAAACACTTTGAAAAACTATTCTGAAAGCCTCTGCTAAACGATCCCTTTGACTAGTGAACATTTAGACTGGTACCATCTTGCACCCGCGGCTACATTCCATGATGTCACCCGCTTGAACTCTTTATGTGAGCGTTTGCCACATGTGTATGATAACTGTGCACCACATTCAAGATGGGTACATGTGTCAGTTTTTGCTCAGGTTTTTCACTTTCACTCAATAATGAGATAAGTGGAAATACGACCAACTCTGGAGTATAGTACATGCAGATTCCTCCAGGTTTCCACTTAGAGGATATTTCATTTCTGAAACTTCGCTTAAGAGGGAATTCCACATGCAAGATCAGGACCAAAAACGGTTTTTGAGATTTATTCCCTTTTGTTTGCATTAAGAGGTAAATTTGGGTGCAAAAAAAACCAGATCTTGTATGCAGTTCTTCTGGGCTGTTTTTGTACCCCTTATACCCAAAAAACAAAGGAAGGAGGCCATATTCGAAAATCAGGCACGCTCAAGGATTCAAACCTAACCGCCATGGTGAAGGTTCTCCGGGGTCGTTTTTTCCAAACCCACCATAGACAAAGACATTCTAACAACTGTGTACACCTTGGTGGATGGACTATCTTGCTATTAGTAATTTCCATCCAGTAAAGGTCAAATGTTCTTACGGGGAGAGGCAGAACCTTGATGCTGGACCATAAGATAGTGAACATCCTCGGTGGCTGTTATCTCTACTGTAGTGCTCAGTGTTCCATTGTTCTAATACCTGTTCACCCTGGGAGGCGTTCTGTCCCTTTATTGCTGCAGCCCTTGCAGTGTACCAAGCAAAAGACTGAGCTGCCCCTGCCTGCCTCTGTCCTGCGTAGAAAAGAAAGTTACAAATAAATTGGGATGTCATTGATAACCATGCTGCAATATATCGCTTTTGCGAGAGCAGACATTGCCATGCATGATTATGCTTTTCCTGTTTTATTAGCCTTATTCCAAACATTTTCCTAGGAATTGTTAAAGACAGGACAGCTTTAGGTGATGTGTAAGAAAGCATGGACTGAACTAATGTATTGGGTAGGTTACTTGATTCTCTAGGAGATAGCCTTTGCATTCCTGGAATTGAACACTTTACAAGTTACTTTTCAAACATTTATAAAGTGTCTCAAATCCGTATGAATATTTAAACCACCTCAGTCAGGGCGCAGTTCTTAATCTAAAACCATTGATCCTCTGATTTCCATCAGTTGCTCATATTTCCATCCATAGTTCTTTGATTGGAGAGAAAAACATAACATTTAGTCTCTTTCAGATAAGGTCACTTTTGGACTCGTAAAGCATAAATTTGAGTTTCAATGTAACCTGTAGGTAAGTTTCATCAGTCACATCCTCCCTAAATTTATGTGGAACGGCATTAGTGTTGGAGGGATTGCTGAAAACCTGGTGCTGAGAATAAAGGAAGATAGACCTAGTTGGTTGTATGACTTGACGATGATACTGTGGAAGGTACTGAAATGGAACAGGGGAGAATGGTGTGAAGTACAGTGTCTTGTCTTTCGTTTCTGTCCCACTTATTTTTTCCTCTGCTTGTTTTCTTCTTCTCTCTCTTTCTTCAGAATGGGTTCCAAATCTCCTGGAAGCGGCTCTCAGCCTCCAGCCTTCTTCAGTAAGCTGACGGAGAGCACCTCCGCCATGGTTAAATCCAAGAAACAGGAGATCAGTAAAAAACTTAGTGCAGCCAGCAGGAGTGAACCTGAGTATAGTAAGACTTTACATGTTTCTTTTCATCTGGCAGTAATTGGATGGGGTAATGCGTATCTGGTACTCTCTACCACATTGAGGGAAGAACACAAAATGCACCCCTGATATTAGTGCTGTGCAGCACCACAATTCTTAGAAATGCCTTGCCTTTGCTACTCCTTTTTATAATCTTATAGCTTTGTATTCCCCCTAATGAAGTATCAGTTGCCTTTATTCAGAGCGTCTTGTATAGTAATATCATCCCAGTAGCAGTGAAATCCATCGAATGACTTGGTTACATTTTGGAGTGGAGACAGGATTGGCTAAGGCCCACAGCAATATTTCACATATATTTTACTGCTGAGTAGTGTCGCAGTGGGGGCTGTAGGGAGTTTGAACCTGGAGTAAAGTCATAGCGGTCACCATGTTAAAAGACGTTTGACACAGGGTGTCACAATTTGAACTCCAGCTAGACTGGTCCTGTTGAGGACTCTGCATGCAAGGATGATGAGGGTACCACATTTTCCAAAATGTTATAATGGTGGTAAGATAACAATTGGAATGGTTTCTGACGAAAGGCTTTATGACTTCTGTGGATTGTAGTCCGATTGAATTTGTAGCTGGTAGCTGGTGCACTATTATAAAATGTCATAGTTGTTTGTTAACAGCATGGATGAGTTCATTTAACCTTATGGTTGGCGACTTGTATGGTCGGTGCATTGTCTTACCATAGCTTAAGATTCTAAAATGAGACCTTTGTGCATCTACACTGTAGCTGCTACCTAGGGGTGTTTGGATCTAGGTCACCTCAGCCAATAATTCTAACCTGGGAGTAAGCCTTTAGCTTCCGATAGATACCACCAGAAGCAATATAAACAGTGTAGACGTCTGCATAACATCAGGACAGCAAGGGTTATATATTACAGGATCAGTTTTATGTAGCTTATTAGTGGTATATACTGTAAGATAATTTTTAACCTGTATTTAATGATCAAAAAAGAGTCCATAATATTATACCATTGGTCCTTACATTGATGGTTTGCATATCTAAGGTGCTTTTCTTACACTTTGGAGTAGTTTTGCCTTCATGCTATGTTTTTCTTCAAGCTCCACTTCAGCATGAGACAGCAGCATACATTCCTGGTTTGTTAAAGGCATGCAAAAGCTTTTTAAAATCTAAAACAAGGGCATAATCATCTCAGGAACTAGCAAGCAAGGCTGTCACTGTTACAAACACTAGCTTTTCTCCAGTAGAGAAACAAAGCTTTACCAAATTCCTTCCATTTACAGAATTTTGAGTTATTGATACGTGATCTGGTAACCTTCTACTTTGTTGGCATTGTTATGTATATGGGTGAATACCAAGGTACAGTAATAAGGTGCCAGGAATGTGCTGCCTCCCCCTGCACCTTCCTTTCCCTTAGACCCTAGAGTTAGTTTGTGGATTTTGATACTTTTTCTGTTTTCATATTGTGAGGTCTATCAGAACACCCAGCAGTCCCACTGTCCCTAGTGACAAGACATACATTTTCCATATGCATAATGTGCAATGATTGATGTGCATTGAGTGGGAGAGTCCTGCAGTTCTCAGTCAGTGCCTTTCATATTTAAGGCCATTGGGAAAAATATTCATTAGTATCCATGTGTGTGTAATAGTTCCTTCATTTCTTATTACCATGTCATGTGCCCTTATTATTGACGGTTCTATAGTGAGACTTTATTTTCTTTCCACAGATATTGGAAAGCCTGGAACAGAGATTTTCTATATGCCAGCCCTCACTGGTGCAGGTATGCACAATTTTAGACATATTTTCAGCATATGCAGATTTGTTAACTATTAACACTTGCCGATTATCAAATTCCCCTTTTGCTTTGGACGGTGGAGCCGTCCCAGTTTCTTTCCTGTGTTTGTGATACTTGAATATCAAGCCATGACTATTGATTGATAATTAACTGCATGATTTGACAATGGTAATGACATCTAAATAAATATGTACCCTTTAAATAGTTCATATCTAATCAATAATGCAAATCACAGCACACTTTCAGAACTATGTGAAATCTAGAATATTGATCGCTCTTGGAGCCTCGTTCTTTGAGGTTTAGTCGTGCCTGTGGGAAAGTCAGATGGGACACTTCTTTGCTAGCTGTATAGTATCACTTTGCACACTGAGCACCATGCATGGGGGAGTGTTAGTCATAGGCATGCCCACTCTCCTCCTACTCCTTTTTTTCCGCCATTGCCTTGAATCTCAACCTGCTTCCTTTGGTCTCAGTGGTATGCTGGTCTTGTTTTTCTGTAAACAGTTTGCTCTTTTCTACCTGTGTTCTCCACTTTCTACTGTCCGGTTAACTTAAGCTGCACTACTCTTATTGTAGGCCATGCCTATTATGTCAGCGGCCGTTTCCAGTAGCCAAATCATGTAACTGCTGCGTCTTCTGCTTGGGAAACAGTCATGCACTACTTGCCTGTGTACTACTTTTGGTCGGTTTCCAAGAAACTGTTACAGATGCTGGATGCAAAACAGAAGAAAATACATCCAGACACTGCTATACCACCTCCACACACGCCAACTCGTGACCCACATGACCCTGACTCTGATTTTGGGAGCCCCTATTCCTTGCATGATTCCTAGGATGAGCCATTCAGGCCCTGGGAGGGAAATGACCCATGGGAGGACTA
Source organism: Triturus cristatus (assembly GCF_964204655.1). Classification (NCBI taxonomy): domain Eukaryota; kingdom Metazoa; phylum Chordata; class Amphibia; order Caudata; family Salamandridae; genus Triturus; species Triturus cristatus. Next base: position 141,067,688 of record NC_140594.1, read on the forward strand.
CATACTAGAGGATTCTGACTTGGAGCCCTGCCCTGCGAAACCATCACCACCTAATGACACTTCCGCTTTCCATGCCATAATGCAGCGGGCTGCACAACATCATGAGCTCAAAATGCACTCAGTGCAAGATGAGTCTCACGGTAGAGTCCCTACCCAAGACAGAACACAGTACGTTACCTTCCAGTGCTGAAGGGACTACTCAGGTCAGCCACCTAAAATTTCAAGGAGCCCGTAAAGGTCAAATTGGTGCCACAAAGGGTCAAAATAAAAATAAAGTATAAGCCAGCCCCATACGATCTGGTGTATATCCATGGGCAAATTGCCCCAATGCCTTAGTTGTCCACACTTCTCGGTACCACCTGATAGAGAGTCCAAGTGCATTGACGTGGCGCTAGAGCACATAGAACTGTGTGCAGCCACCCAATGGCACATTGCAAATTCTATGGGCCTGCTCTCTAGGTACGTCCGCTACCACTTGGAAAAAATGGAGGAGCTGGTAAAGCACATCCCAGAGGCCCACAGAACAAGAGGGCGAGAGCTAGTTGCTGAAGGTAAAACTATAATTGAAAGGAATATCAGATGCACACTCAACGCAGCAGATACTGAAAATAGAGGGATTGATACCAACATCCTCTTCTGCAGCAATGCCTGCATCGGGGTTCAGATCTGAGATGCAACAGCACCCCTTCAATGTCCTGTTTGACAGTGGGCATCTGTTCAGCCCCCAGGGTGGAAAAAGATGCTCAAATAAATCAAAAAAGACACAGACATTGCAAAGTCCATGAGGGCCCTGGGTCTAGTAGTAGTAGTAGCACACCTGTGCAAACATGTCTTCCCATAGACCTATGCAGAAATGTCATACATGTCTTCCCACACTTGGGCAACTGGCTGATTAAGAGCAGCAGCACACACTCAGACAGTCATGCACCTACTTCACAGCCTAGATTTCACCATCAGTGCAAAAAAAGTTGCACCTTCAACTTCAGCAGGTCTAGCCCTTCCTGGGCCCTGTTCTAATTGTGATAACAGGGAAAGCGTGCCCCAACAAACAGAGCTTATTTGCCTTCCAGCAGGTGCCTCTTTTTCAGACACACCATTCCATCAGTGTCCAAACAGTAATGAAACTGTTGGGGATGATGCATCATGCATCGCGATAGTGCTATACACCAGGTTACGTTCGCTCAGGAGTGCCTCTTTAGGCAATAGGCATGAGCAGAAGGGCATTGGGAATTTTTAGTGTTGGTTACAACCAGGGCTCAGTACTCTCTGCTTTGGTCAAACATCAACAACCTGTTGCTCAGTAGACCCTTTCTAGACTCCCTTCCACATGTGACCATCACTACTGATGTCTCTCTCATTGGGTGGGATGCTCACCTCCACAAGGTGACTGCCCAAGGCACCGGGACGCCTCAGCACTAGGGTGCCACATAAAGTACCTGGAGCTACCAGCCATCAGACAAGCCCTGAAAACATTTTTCAAGCTCATTTGTGGTAAGACAGTCCTGACAAAAGATGGACAACATGACTGTGATGTAGTACACCGAGAAGCAAGGGGGAACCCCCTCCTCCAAACTCTCTACAGTTACTTATGAAATTTGATACTGGCCAACTCACAACATTCGCCTTTTTCTTAGAGTATTTGCCAGTAGGGAGAACAGCTTTGTGGACTTGGTCAACATGACGCATCAACAAGTCCAGAAGTGGGAACTCTCCCAAGTCCTTGAAACACTTTCAAAGGTGAGGGGACCCTGTCCATAGACCTCTTTGCCTGAAAATGCAAAATAACAAAACATCTCCAGGTATCCCCATCCACAGTCCATGAGCACTGCGTACCTAGTGCTATGGGGGAAATAGTCAGGGATATTTCAGTACGCTTTTCCCCTCATCCCATATGTAGTTAGGGAGATGAAGCAAGTATCCATGACCCTCTTCCTAGTAGTATCAACCTAGGCAAGACAGTTGAGGTATTTGATGCGTTCTAGATATGTCAGTAAGTCCCCACAAAATGCTTCTTATCAGGCAGGACCATCTCACTCAGCATCACGGTCACCTTAGACACCCAAATCCCAGACAGCTGAACATTGCAATCTGGCACCTTGAGTCCTTTTGTCTGTCTAAAACCTCCAGAGGAATGCATGCTTATCCTGCAAGAGGTTCATAAGCCCACATCACATGCCTTTCCCACAGCTAAATTAAAAAGGTTCATGCAAACCTGTACATCTAAAAATTTGTGGCATAGTGCACAGCAAAATCTGTTGATCCTCTTGCTGCCCCTCTTTCTGAGGTCCTATTGTTCCTCCTTTCTTTGGCTCTGCTTTGGGCACTATCAAGGGCTACCTCGCTGCTCTTTCAGCCTTTCTTAGGTTGCCTGATCAGCCCTCTCTTTTCAAGTCCCCAATTGTAAATAGATTTCTGTAGTAGGGGATCTCTGTGTATAGTCATAATCTAGTGAATAGTCCCGCCCATGTGCGCGGACCCCGGAGCAATAAAAAATAATCTCTAAAAGGTGACAAATCATGCAGACCTGCATACACCTTTAAGAGAGAATTTAATTTAAAGACAGATAATGCAGCCTATACCCACAGGCTACACTGTCCAGTACTTCAACTAGAATTCCACCAAAATCCACAAACAGCACTGCCTGTCCAGTTTTTCTCCACATAGGAAAAAACCCTGCCTCTACCAGCAAAAGCCTCTGGAATGATAGAGAGGAAGGAGTGGACAGACAAGCCCCATAGGCTGCCATTATGTGGCTTGGAACAGGATACTGTGCCTTTAAGAAAACTTTCCAGTTTTCCAGAACTTTCCCCAGTATCCCAGAATGCCCAGCAGGTCCCATTTACTTTCAGTTCTTTTTTCCGGCTCCTGCTAGCAGGACCCTGGAGCATTGAGCTCTACCTTTTTCAAGGTTTTCATTGAGATTTTGGCAATTTTTGTCACTTTTTCTTGTGTTTAGTAGCTGGTACTGTCAACATGCCTGGCTTGTTCGACAAGTGCCCGGAATGTGGTCGAAAGAAGGCTAAAACTGACCCACACGAGGTGTGCATAGCTTGCCTTCCCCAGTCCCACGTGCCTGAAAGCTGTACCATCTGCCACTCGTTTTCAGCAAGAACCCTGAGGGACAGGATGAAGAGCAGGCTTCAAGCTCTGGAGGAGCGAAGACTGAAGGCACCAGGTGGGTCTGGAGGGGCTGATTTGGCCCATACTGAGGCCTCTGGGGGGGGCTCCCCAGGGGCAGGAAGACCAGTAAGCGCTCCCCGTCGAGGGCGTCGACGGTGACGTCGAGGAGGATGACCACCGTCTGTTCGCCGTCTCCCCAGGGCTCTGGGGAGAAGCGGCGTCGACGATCGCCGTCGAGGGACCTGAATAGGCCGCCGTCGACTACATCGGCGTCGTCGGCGACGACGCCGTCTTCGACTGCGTCCAGCGGTCGCCGGAGGCGAAGGTCGCCGTCGAGACATAAGTCGACGCCGAGGAAGAGATCGACGCCGAGAAGATCGCCGTCGAGGCACAGGTCGACGTCGAGGCACACGTCGACGTCGAGGAAGAGAGAGTCGCCGGGATCGGTGTACTCAGTGGTGTATACCCCGCCTCGGAGGTCTCCGTCGCCTCCTCCTCTCCCACCTCTGCCACCGCCTCCTCCACCACCGCCACCTCCTCCACCACCGTCTCCACCTCCTCCACCGCCTCCTCCGCGGCCGCGGACTCTGTCTCCGCCACCCCGGCCTCTGTTGCTGCCAAGCACTCCTGCGGTGCCGCCGCCGGTCCCCCCGAGGTCGGTTTCCCTTCCACGGTACCCGACTCCGCCGCAAGGGACCCCGAAGCCACGACGCCCACGGTCGCCTGGACCAGCGAGACCGGCGGACAGGCCTAAGCCGAAGAGGTCGCGCTCCCGCTCTCACAGGAGGCGACGATCGCGGAGCCGAGGGCGATCCTCGTCAGACTCTAGACGACGCCGCAGAAGGTATAGGTCCAGGTCGCGCTCCTCGGACAGGGACCTTTCCCCGACGCTGTCGGACTCCCCGGGGACTAGGGTGTGGCCGGTGGACGACTTGGTCTCGTTCCAGAAGGTGCTGTTGCGAGGGGCTGCGAAGCTGAATATCACGGTGACGGTTCCAACACCCACGACGTCCGTGATATTTGAGACGCTTCATAAAAGACACTTGTCTCGCCCCCTCCTGCCTCTCGTGCCTGGACTGGTGGAACCAGCCTTGGAACTGTTCCTCACTCCCGCAACAGCGAAGGGCGCTCCGTCCAGGCTCATGAAGAAATATAGGGCCCCGGAGTCGGATCCGTCATTCTTGAGAGGGGACCCGAAACCGGATTCGGTTATCGTGACGGCGGCGAGAAAACAACATGCGACCGCCCCGGCCTCCACGGTGCCACCGGACAAGGAAAGCCGCTGGCTGGACTCTGCGGGCAGGAAGGTGTGTGGTACCGCCGCCACCACGATGAAGGCGGCGAGTGCAGGGGCGTTGTTGGGCCGTTACGACTGGGCCCTGTGGGAATCCCTGCAGCAATATGCGGACCTCCTGCCACGAGACAAGAAGGAGGACTTCTTGGAGACGGTGCGCGAAGGCATGCTGGTTTCTAACCAAACGATCAGCGCAGCAGCGGATATATCGCTATTGGCCGCCCACGCCTACTGTCATGGCTCCACCAGCGGCGCCATTCCTGGTTGCGCCTGACGTCCCTCAAGCCGGAGGCGCAGCAGAGAGTGGCCAACCTGCCCTTCTCGGGGGAAACCCTGTTCGGGAAGCATGCGGACGATGAAATGGCCCGCATGAAGGCTGAAGCGGAAACCCTGACGGCCGTCGGGTTAGAGAAGGCCGAGAAAAAGAAACGACCGTTCCAGAGGAGGTTCGGGTCGTCGGGCCGAGGGCGTGGGCAGGGCTCGGGACAGCAGCAGCCACAACAGCAGCAGTTCCGCAAGCCCTTCCAGAAGCGCCAGAGGGGTAGAGGTGGCCAGCAGGCTACTACCACAAACAAGGGCCCGGCCGGGTCTCGGCCCTGAGCTGTTACTTCCCCCTCAACCGTTACCCACTCCAGTGGGGGGAAGCATTCGATTTTTTCCGGCAGAGTGGAGAAAAATTACTCAGGACAAGTGGGTGCTGAATATTGTTTGCAATGGATACAGTCTTCGGTTCATCAGCCCGCCTCCAGCGATTCCGCCGGTCAGCTCTCGCTTCCAGCTGAGGGAGCTCCAGGCGGAGGCAGACATCTTGTTGAGAAAAAAGGCGGTAGAAGAAGTACCTTTGTCTCAAAGGGGAAGAGGTCTGTACTCTCGGTTCTTCCTCGTTCGCAAGAAGGACAAGAACGAGTTCAGGCCCATTCTGGATTTGCGACAAGCAAACAAGTGGATTCGCAGAGAGAAGTTTCGCATGCTATCGTTGCACCAGATTTACCCTCAGCTGCAGCGGGGAGACTGGCTCTGTGCCATAGATCTACAGGATGCGTACTTCCATGTGCCCATAGCACAGAAGCACAGGAAGTTCCTGCGATTCCAAGTCGGCGCCAATCACTATCAATACACAGTACTGCCATTCGGGCTAAAGTCTGCTCCCAGGACTTTTTCGAAGTGCATGGCGGTGGTGGCGGCACACCTGCGGAGGAACAAGGTGTTTGTCTACCCGTATCTGGACGATTGGCTGATCAAGGCGTCATCCTTCGAGGAAGCGCAAGAACACTTCCGTTGGACGTGCGAGCTCTTGAACAAGCTGGGGTTACCCGTCAACATGTCCAAATCGGTCCCATCTCCGGTACAGTGCATACAGTACCTGGGGGCCTCCATAGATACGCGGTCAGCAAGCGTGTCTCCTTCGGAGGAGAGACGGTTATCACTCCTTCGGAAGGCTCAGGACCTCAGGACTGCTCCATCGACGACTGTGAGGAAGGTGTCGTCTCTACTGGGATCGATGGCCTCCTGTATCTTCCTCACTCCGCACGCACGTCTACAGATGCGACCACTGCAGGAGTGCTTGGAGGATCAGTGGGATCAGAAGACAGGCTCTTGGGACGACAAGATCCGACTGTCTCTACATGCTTGTCAGTCTCTGAAGTGGTGGTGTTCGGCGGAAAACCTCCTCAAGGGGGTTCCCTTCCACAAGGACATTCCCACGACGAATGTGGTGACGGATGCTTCTCTCCAGGGCTGGGGTGCGCATTCCGGGGACCTGCAGATTCAAGGGAAGTGGTCTCCTTTGGAATCGACGTACCACATCAATTTCCTGGAACTCAGAGCTGTCTTCCTGGCACTGAAGGCTTTCCTTCCGTCCTTCCAGACCAACTCGCTGCTGATACAGACGGACAATACAACCACGATGTATTACCTCAACAAGCAGGGGGGGTCGAGATCGCGCACTCTGTCGCAGGAGGCGCAGGCGATCTGGCGCTGGCTGCTGGCCCGAGGACTGACGATCATGGCCACGCATCTGCCAGGGGTGCAGAATGCTCAGGCGGACGCCTTGAGCAGGCTGATTCAGGAAAACCACGAATGGGTCATAAACGACGAAGTACTAGGAGAAGTCTTCGCAAGGTGGGGGACTCCAGACGTAGATCTGTTCGCCACCGCCGAATACAGCAAATGCCGAGACTTCGCACCCAGGTACTACCAGCGGGGGACGCTGGGGAATGCGCTATGGATCGATTGGTCGAACAGCTTTCTGTTCGCTTTTCCACCCATTCCCCTAATTCCGGCGGTGCTCATCAAGCTGTCCCAGTCCAGGGCGCGGATGATCCTGATCGCCCCGGAGTGGCCCAGGCAGTGGTGGTTCACGGACCTTCTTCACCGGTCTCTCCTTCCTCACATGCGGTTGCCGTGCACGCCGGACCTTCTCACGAAGTTCGGGGGGCGGATGGTGCACCCCAACCTCTCGTCTTTGAGTTTGGCGGCATGGCTCCTGAAATAGTGCAATATGGTCATCTGAATCTACCAGACGATTGTATGGACATTCTGAAGGAATCTAAGCGACCTTCCACTAGGACATCCTATGCTTACAAGTGGAAGAGGTTCTGTATCTGGTGTAAGTCCAAGAACTTTGATCCGACAACATGTAAGGAAGATGTCATCCTTCCATACCTTTTGCATCTGGCGCAGTCTGGCCTTAATTTCCATTCCATTAAGGTTCATCTGGCTGCTTTGACTGCTTACAGGAAGTGCCCTTCACAGACGTCCTTCTTTCAGATTCCTGTGGTCAAGGATTTTTTGGAAGGCTTGAAGAAGGTGTTCCCTCCTGTCAGACTTCCCTCGCCTTCTTGGGACTTGAATGTGGTGCTGTCCAGACTGATGAGAGAGCCTTTTGAACCTATTCACAAGGCTTCATTGCAGCACCTATCCTGGAAGGCGGCGTTCCTAGTGGCCATTACATCGGCCCGCAGGGTGAGTGAACTTCAGGCATTATGTTGTCAAGAACCTTATACTGTGTTTCATGCTGCTAAGGTTGTGATGCGTACTCACCCTAAGTTCCTTCCTAAGGTTATCTCTGACTTTCATGTCAATCAGACCATAACTTTACCTACTTTCTTTCAGAATCCCTCTTCACCAGCGGAAAGGGCTCTCCATTCCCTGGATGTCCGAAGGGTGTTGAAATTTTATCTGGATAAGACCAAGGATATTCGTAGGTCTGACCAATTGTTTGTTAATTATGGCTCAGTCAGGACTGGTCTTGCGACCTCTAAGCAGTCCATCTCTCGGTGGATTGTGTCCTGCATACAGTTGTGTTATCAAAAGGCTAATAAGACCTTAGGGGGTAAACCTAAGGCTCATTCCACCAGGGGCAAAGCTGCCACGACGGCTTTGCTGCGTAATGTTCCGATTGCGGAAATCTGTAAGGCGGCCACGTGGAAGTCGGTCCATACCTTTGCTGCGCATTACTGTCTGGACACGGATGCCAGGGCAGATGCTCAGGTTGGGCAGGCTTCGCTGCGAAATTTGTTCGCACAGTAGTGGTAGTGTCTTATGTGTTCTCCACCGCTTTTGTTGTGTGGGGATGGGCTTGCCATTCTATTCACTAGATTATGACTATACACAGAGATCCCCTACTACAGAAGGAGTAGTTTCTTTTCTGTAACTCCAGTTCTGTAGTAGGGGTATCTCTGTTATAGTCATAAGCGCCCGCCCTCCTCCCCGGTGGAGAGATACTTATTCATATGTAGAATGCTACAGGTCTGGCGTGCTACGCCTTCAAAAAGAACTGAAAGTAAATGGGACCTGCTGGGCATTCTGGGATACTGGGGAAAGTTCTGGAAAACTGGAAAGTTTTCTTAAAGGCACAGTATCCTGTTCCAAGCCACATAATGGCAGCCTATGGGGCTTGTCTGTCCACTCCTTCCTCTCTATCATTCCAGAGGCTTTTGCTGGTAGAGGCAGGGTTTTTTCCTATGTGGAGAAAAACTGGACAGGCAGTGCTGTTTGTGGATTTTGGTGGAATTCTAGTTGAAGTACTGGACAGTGTAGCCTGTGGGTATAGGCTGCATTATCTGTCTTTAAATTAAATTCTCTCTTAAAGGTGTATGCAGGTCTGCATGATTTGTCACCTTTTAGAGATTATTTTTTATTGCTCCGGGGTCCGCGCACATGGGCGGGACTATTCACTAGATTATGACTATAACAGAGATACCCCTACTACAGAACTGGAGTTACAGAAAAGAAACTACTCCTTCTCAAAGGCATTACTCACCTTTTCCCTCCAATTCCTTTTGTGATGCCTCAATGGGACTTGAAGCTGGTTCTCACATATCTGATGTGTGCTCCATTTGAGCCTCTTCATAACTGTCCTTTGCGGTTATTGACTTTGAAAACTGTCCTCCTGGTGCCCATCACCTCCGCTCGGCGGGTGAGTGAGCTCCAGGCTCTTTCCTTCAAACCTCCTTTCCTGGCGATTCATCCGGACAAGGTTGTGCTTCACCGCGTCCCTCCTTTCTACCTAAAGTAGTCTCTGCCTTTCATCTCGGGCAAACTGTCATTCTGCCCACTTTCTTTCTGCCTCCGCACCCTTCAAGAGAAGACGAGAGGCTCCACCGTCTGGACCCAAAACGTGCGCTCTCGTTCTATCTCAACCGCACACAACAGTTCCGGGTGGATGACCAGCTCTTTGTTGGCTACGTGGGCGCCAAGAAAGGCCGGGCTGTGCACAAGCGAACTATCTCCCGATGGGTTGTCTTGTGCATTAAAGCCTGTTACTCTCTAGCTAAAAAGGAACCTCCGGTTGGGCTGCGCGCCCATTCTACCAGGGCGACAGCAGCTACCACAGCATTGGGGCGTGGTGTCCCCCTGCAAGACATCTGTCAGGCGGCCACTTGGGCCTTGTTGCCTACTTTCACTAAGCACTATTGCCTTGACAGTTGGGTCTGGAGAGGCGGCTTCTTTGGCCGTTTAGTTCTCCGTGACTTTCTGGTGTAATCTCACTTCGCAAACCCACCACCGGGGTTGGTTTTGCTTGGGTGTGTATTCTAAGGTAAGGGATCTATCACTAACATGTCTCTTTCAGATGCATAAGTTACTTACTTGTGTAACGATATATCTGTAAGAGACATTAGTTAGTGATAGATTCCTTACCGCCCACCCATCCTCCCCATTCTGCGAACTGTTCTCTAGGATTCAGGTCATCCCTTTCAGGGCCCTAATTCTATTGCACCAGTAGTCGGTCTCTGGCATGGTTCTGTGCTTCTGGTGCGGAAAAGTTGTGTACAGAACCGAAGTCAGCGCGTGTGGGCGCGTCTAAGTAGCTCTGACAATGTCATCTCGGCGGCTACGACGCCAGCGACGTACGCGGAGCCGTACGACGATGCCTATCGACTAACAGGGGAACTGCTCACAAAAACTTTCCGGATCCAGTCTGACACCTGGGGATATTCTAAGGTAAGGAATCTATCACTAACTAATGTCTCTTGCAGATATATCGTTGCACAAGTAAGTAACTTGTGCGTTATTGTTGGGTCCCAAATACACTCGCGTGCAAATTACAGAAATCGCCAGTGGTGACTCTTATGGGAAAGACTCAAAGGGCTGAGCAAAATTCCACCACATATTACTGCCACATAGTGCTTCACTCCTTTCCATGCTTTTATTGGTTTGGTGTGTTTCAGCTCCGCAGTTTGAGGTTTTTTTCAGCAAAAAACAAGGGTTAAGTGCACATGCAGGAGGGCTGTATACATATGTCTGTGTGTAATTGCGTACAATGAATATTTTTTTACAGACAACAGGAATACAGGATATTGCGCATTAGCTTGTCATATGCAAATGTTATACTCGATTTAAAATCAGTAGGTACAATAAAAAACAAGCATTGGCATAACCAATAGGTCTGGCTTTTTGAAGCATACTGTTTTTTATTAATTTTTTTGCAGGCATATGCAAAAGAAGTCAAAAGGAAAATACAGCCACCTAAAGGTGTTAGGCAGATATTCGCAAAAAAACACAAGTAGAAAGAGCACTCATTTTTAGGTGGCTGTTAAGATGTGATCAGGTAAAATGGCATGACTCAGTGCAAGACCATGACTGTTGTTTGGTTAGTCTTTGCCCCCATTTGAGTTGTGGTGGGTGGCAGCAAAAACGTGAATGTCACTTGAACAAACCAATTTATGTATGTATTGTTATTATAATTTTATGGGGCTAGTGAGACAACTTAAGGTTTGTCTAGGCCAGACCTAAAAAAGGAAGCATCACAACATGAGAGCTAAAGCTGCATTTGTAAAGTCTGCCCACTCGCACATTTTCCACCCTGTCTATCATGAAAGCCATAGAGGTTCAAAAACCATGTTACCACAATTATCCAAAATATTCTGCTGTTATGAAATTATTTATCCAAAAATATTTGTTGTAGCTGCACTCCAAAAACGAATTTGGTGTCTTTTAGCTAGTTTTCAGGTGTGTGCAATGCTTTTAATAACCCTTCCTCAGGTTCTGGTCTCATTTGTGGACCTTGTAGCAGGGGTGGGGAATTTCTATCGCCCGACGCCCGGAACATATGGATTTTTGTCAGAGACAAGAAGTTTTAAACTCTATTTTGTCCGATGGACAAGCAGATATTCTTTCTACCCTCCTACACCTACTGTAACCTGACTGTCAATTACTGTTAGCGAGCCGCCTAAAAATCCTCGTCTGTTACTGTTTCCACCCGTAAATACGGTAAACAGAACCTGCATTGTGGCGACTGATCAAAATCGAGGAGAAACATGGATGCAAATCTCGCCAGTGGAAGGAAGTGTTTTACAGGCTCTGATTGGCTGGAAGCCCGTCTGTTCTCTCGGCTGAGATCGGCTGTTGAGTTTAGTAAGCTTTTGGACGTTTAGCCCCTCTTTTCGATGGTGAACTCAGTTAGGAAATTATTATGTTTTTTTCTTTGGTGTGCAGTTGTCCGATTTTGTTTAAAAATATTGCTCAATGTTAGCAAAAAGTGTCTGCGAGCCCAGGGCGCCACCAGCACACAAGATCAATGGAGAAACGCAAGGACGTTACACAGGAAACAGTCGACTCTTAGATTCAAAGAACCAAATGCATCTGACAATTTTGTATTCCCATTGAGCCAGCGTAAAGCAGTTCTTTATTGCCCACCTTCACCTCTGGTGGGTGGTCTGCGGTGTTGGAAGGCTTCTGAAGGTCGTGAAGCGCTTTGGCGCAAGAAATAACAATTGAAAAAATACAACATTGGTGCAGAAAAAAAATTACATTATTTGAGACCGCATAAAAGATTTGTTTATGGAATGACGAGACAAACGGGATTGTTCTAGGGCTGAAAGGAACGGACTGTGTCAGTCATCAAGTGCCATTGTCACGGCTCAGTCACTAGCTAACCAAGTCTGCCATGGGAAACCCACATATCTGCTTTGCGATTGTTTGCAGCATTGCTGAGTGAGTTTCCATATGGACTACAGTCTCCCGACCCCCAGATTGCCTTACACTGTAAACACATAGGGGTATGCAAGAAGCAATGACTCGCAAAAGTATATGTGACACATCTTCACATGCAGGGTGAATTTCAGGTCGACCTGTGGAATCGCATCAAGAGTATGCCAATTTGTGTTACAATTAAATGTGCACGAAAAAAAATCTAATGCACGGTTTCCAATTTCTAATCTGGCACAGAGTGGAGTGTTCTTTCTCAGTGGTTAATCTACATTAATGTGCCATGACTGATGGCGGGGGTTGTGACTATCAGAAAATGTTATAGCCACATTATCTGCATGCCCTTTCCATTTCAAACTGCAGTCAGGATAACATGACCTTTATTTCGTTAGGAAAAGAAAATCCTGCACCTAGAGCTTCATCCAACTTTTCGTTTGAACTGCATCAGCAACAACCATGGACCACTTTTCTCAACCCCATGTCGGAAAAAAATTAAGTACAGTCTGGTATATGATTATTAAGTCCCAGACACCAAAGCACAGTCCCCTCAATTCCCACTTGTTCTAGTGACAAAAAACAGAGCAACTTATATTTTTAAGCATTATCATGGTGGCTATTGCCACTTTAAATGACTGTTAAACTATTACTTTTTGTCTGACTTTCCAGTGCAATAATAGGTGGTTGGGTGCAAGTGTTTTCTCTTCTGACTGCAGTTCCACTTCGTGAAGAAGTCTCACCAGTGGGAAGCACAGATCAATTTACATGTTGAAAAAGGGAGTTGTAAGCACCTATGCTCTGCGAGTAGGTGACAGGGGAGTAGGAGCAGTTGTCACGAAACAAAAGGGGATTTCGAGCCAGTATGCTGGAAAATGAATAGGAACGGGCCTCTGGTGTCATGTGGAAATGAAATGGAGTCTGCAGTGACAGGGAGGAGGTGAAGTGGAATGGAGCATTTTGTTAAAAGAGTAGATGAAAGTGGAACATGTAGAGTATGGTAAGAGAGTAGCTGTGCAGATAGAACAGCCTGCTTATGGTTAGAAATTTGAGGTAATATAGGTATGTAGCTAAAGGTGGGTGACTAATATAGCAAGAGTTCTGGAGCCGGCCTGTGGTGAAAGATTGGAAGCAAAAGGGAATGGCATTGCTGGTGACAGAGTGGATACCATAAGGCAACATTGGACTTGAGATGAGAAAATGGCAATGAAAGGAATTGGGGAAATAGGGAAACAAAACAGAAGACTGCATTGTGAGAGAATATATGAAAGGTAACATGTAGGCTGTGAAGGGAGAGCAGGGGGGAAGCATTGAGAGTTGAAGAAATAGAGGATAAAGTAAATTTATGCTATACTGTAAGAGTTATAACTCCTAGTAAGAGTTGGAACTCATAACTGTGTAATGTGTATGGGGATTATGCAAGCCTATGGTGTGTGAGAATAAAGGAACCAATAGGTTTAGCACCCATAGGCCAGCACATCCATTTAGGCAACAGCTGGGACAAGTTGATCTCTTTACAGGACAAGTAGATATCTTTTGCTTTTAGTCCTTGGACAAGTAGACTATTTAAAAAATTCCACACCCCTGTTGTAGATTCTTCCGCAACCCATCCATTAGAGTACAGTTGCATGTTTGAAGAAACCCTATGCCTGTCAGTCATTTAAATATGTTTGTGGCAATAATTGTTCCTCACGTTGGGATTCTGGTTTGTTGGAGTGAAACCACACCACAAGTATTTGGAATTCCCGTGCAGCTGTTACTGTTCTTATATCAAGACTCGAAGCCTAATGTCTGAATATGCAACTGCTTATTAACAACCGCTGTGAAAAGTGGGGAAATGTTTTCCACATTGTCCTTTAAAGCCAAGGTACCCACCTGAAATACATTAGTGCTGGTTTGCTGCAGTGCAGCCACAGTACAAGTATATGAAATTTGTGATGTGGGACCAGCTACTAACTAGGTACCCAGTGGGCAATGTATTGGTTATGCTAATTTGAAGATGACTCCAGTTACAACTAGCACAAAGAACCACTTTTTCTCTCTGTAGGGCCCACTTGAGAGAACTGTAGGCCTTTTCAGGCAAACCCCTGTACAGACAGGCAGGTGTTGGAACAGCCACTGGGGACTCGAGGAACACACCCCTTTCCCCTCCCTCTGCTTAAGCAACACTTGTCTCTTTTCTTTTTAGCCCTAGTGTCGTTTTTCATGTTAATACTCAGTGGTGCTTCTTGACTAGGTTAACACTTTAATTATATTTTCTCGGTGGTCTCCAAGATTTGCAAATCAAAATAAAGTTGAGCAGTTAATATAGTGGTGGAAGGGGCGGTTGGTAGTGATGTTTTATAATATAGCCACTGCAGAGGGCTATACTGGTTGCTAAAGGCCCTGAAACTGAGTTAAAAAGGTCTTTAAAAACTGATGCAGCCTGAGCCTCAAGGGCTATAGAACTATTACAAATTACACCCACTGAGGGTCAAATGTTGTAAATTAAAAAGAAAGAAACGCAAACCTTGTAATTTTGGAGCAGAAGGCATTATTCCAGCCACGATTAACCTTGAGCCATTTCATTGTCTTCAATTGTGGGCATAAAAATAACCAGAATTTTCCATGTGTCTCATTCATATAACCCCATGAAGATACAAACAAGGTAATAGTAACATTTGATTGTATCTTTGTGGGATTACATGAATGAGACCCATGGAACTTTTTGGATGTTTCTATGTTATATCCTGTTTAGCGTATGGGTATAAGGGTTTTTGTCCTGTCTTTTTGTTTATACTAATTGGACAGATATCATCGCTTATTACCAAGTTAGGATCTTCACTGTCGGATTAGAGATGACGTCTGTCATTACCAGTCCCAGGATAAGTTTTTAAGTATAAATTATCCAGTATTAGGGTATCTTTCATAGATTCACATGCCTGAATCATTCCCCGTCGTCGGGATGGGAGTCACCGGTAAATAACAAAGCAATGTCCAGAAGACATAGAGTAACAGGCCCCAAAGGGCCTTAGCTTAGCAAGCTATCCACGTCCTTATGTAAAAAGGACCAAAGTTTGGCCAGTAGCCAATCAGCTAGCACCACCCTCTAGAACCCTCCTGGAAGGAGCTCTAGTCCCTCAGATTTTCTACCGCACGTCGTGCTAAGGGAGTCTCCACTGAGCTCTGCTCATTGCTTCTGGATTTCCAGTGCTTTCTACTCAAAACTTTCTTGATTTGTCATGGCTGATACTCCTAAGAAAGGACTCTTTAGATCCTGTGCTTCCTGTGGGAAGAAACGGCTTCACGTGGATGATCAGCATAAGGACTGACTTTCTTGTCTGTACCCCAGCGACAGCGCCAAAGACTGCAAGGTATGTCGTACCTTTTCAACTAAGACCCTGAAGGACAGAGAAGGGCGCCTTTTAATCTGGCTACAAAGGCTGAAGGACAAGGACTCTGTGGTGTCCTCTGAGGAGAGTGAGAGTTCTATTATTTCTTCTCACTCCTCACGCAAACGACCAAGGGCGTCATCTCCGGGCCCTTCGCCGCAGCCACCTCTTAAGAAGACACACAAAAAGTCTTCAGAGGTTCTGGCCTCACCTCTGCCAGGAATTTCCTCTCCTCCAGATGTCCAGGTTACTTTTAAAAAGCCAGTTTCTGCCCCGTCGCCAACCTCGTCGACGGTGGCTCCATTGACGAAAAGATGGACGGCAGTCTGTGTAACCTCGTCGACGACGACGATATCGACTGTCATGTCCCATTCAATGACCACGTCGACGACGACAACACCATCGTCGACGGCAGGTAAAATGATCTCGTCGACGCTGAAGATCAGAAAATCGTCGTCGACAGCTAAGCCGCCGACGACATCGTCAACAGCAGGATCGTCGACGTCAGCTTCGTCGACGCCCGCCTCATCGTCGAAGAAAACATCGTCGGCGAGACCTTTGCCGTCGACGACAAGTACACCGTTGACAAGACCATCGTCGTCGACGCCGTCGTCGACGAAGAAACAATTCTCATCTTCCTCGCTGACGACGACGCCGCCGTCGATGACTTCGTCGACGCTGTCTCACATGCCTATTACACCGCCTACCATTCTACCGTCGACGGGCCCGTCGACGGATCTTGACTCTGAGACACCCAATACTTATGTGCACCTCAAAATCACCAAACGAGCACTGACTCCGGCCCTTACATCGCCCAGTAGGGTCTCCACCTTACCGCCTGCTCAGCTTTTTGAGGAGGAAGATTCAGGGGACGACAGTATGTTCCCAGCTGCGACAAGCCCTTCACAGCTACATGTGAAATACCAAGATACCTCAGACTATGAGGACATGGACCAGGATTATCAACAGGTTCCACCTCCACAATACGTGCAGCCACCACCTTCCATGGTTTGCCTGCCTGCATCACTGGTCACGGATCTCCAATTCCTGATCACGGACTACAAACAGCGGTTTCCGACGCCGGCGCCTCCTCCGACGCCAGTTGCGCCGCCAACACCAAGGCCAAGACCGCCGCCATTGGTACTGCAATCAGAGCCTACTCCAACGCCACTTCCTCCCACAACAGATGAGGAAGATGAGGAAGAACCTGAAGAGGGAGAACTTCAGGAGGTCCATTCTCATCATGACGAATGGGATGATTACATCCTTCCCTGCCCGACTTCTCCTGCCCCTACCACGGCCGACTCGCCTCCAGAGGATATTGGCGGCTTCCATAACATTATAGAGAGAGCGGCCCAGCGCTTTCAAATCCCAATGCCCTCGCATCAGCAAGACTGTTTCCTTTATGATTTTAAGGAACCCTTTAAGAAGTCCGTACGGGCAATTCCACTTATAGACTACATTTGAGAACAAGGAATTAAAATTATGCAACATCCTTCCTCTGTTCCTCCAGTGTTACCACGCCCGGACAAAAAATATAAAGCGCCAGACACAGCCCCGGTTTGTTTCACGGGCCATCCGAAACCGGATTCGGTCATTACGCAGGCCGCACAGAGGAGGTCAAGCAACCCGGCTGCTCTATTGACAGCTCCACCTGATAAAGAGGGCAGGCGCTTAGACACCGTAGGCAAACGTTTTTCTTCAATGTCGGCCTTAACTGTGCGGGCCTCTAACGCCCTGGCACTTTTGGGGCGTTATAATCGTCAAATGTGGGCAGACATTGCACCATACATGGCAGACCTGCCAGAGGAATCCAAAGAAGATGCAAAAAAGATCTTGCTCGAGGGAGAAAGATCTGCCTCTGAAATAATAGACTGTGCAATGGATATTGCTTCCACGGGTTTCCGACAACTAGCGGGCGCAGCAGTTCTCCAACGCCAGGCTTGGCTAAAGGCAACCTCCTTCAGACCGGAGGTCCAGACCAAGGTGTTGGACATGCCGTACGATGGACAACTTCTGTTTGGCACCCACATTGATGAGGCATTACAGGGGATTAAAAAAGATACGGATACTGCCAGGGCGTTGGGTACCTTACAATTCCGGAACCCTTCCTTTCGGGGTTCCAGGGGAAGAGGTCAATCCTCTGGTAGGGGAGAATTCCACCAACGCTCCTCATTCTCCTCTTCCCAGCAACACCGTCCGCAATATCAACAGCGACAACAATCCGCATACACGAAGTCCTCCTTTCGTGGTAAAGGTGGACGCCAAAAGGGAACCGCCCGACGGCAATGACTTCCAACTACGGCCGGTCTCCACCTTCTCGCCACCCTCCAAGATTGGCGGCAACATTTCCCACTTTCTCCACAACTGGCAAAGAATAACTACAGACCGTTGGGTTCTACAATTAGTACAATTCGGCCATTCCCTGGAATTCATACAAATCCCTCCTCACACCCCTTCCCGCCCAACACTTCACAAAAACCTACGTCAGTTACTCTTGGAGGTGAAGACTATACTCCAAAAAGGAGCTATAGAGCGAGTTCCCCCAAACCAACGGGGAAAAGGGTTCTACTCCCGCTTCTTCCTCATCCGGAAAAAGGAAAAAAAATGGAGACCAATATTGGACTTACGGAATCTAAACAAATATCTGAAACAGCAGTCGTTTCGTATGGTCACCATTCAGGAGGTATTACATCTACTCAATGCGAACGACTACATGGTGTCGTTAGACCTGCAAGACGCCTATTTTCATATTCCGATACATCGCAACCACAAGAAATTCCTACGATTCGTGGTGGCCGGCAGACATTACCAGTTCCGGGTTCTGCCGTTTGGCCTCAAATCGGCGCCCCGCATTTTCACCAAATGTCTAGCTCCAGTGGCGGCCTACCTACGCCATCACCATCATCAGGTTTTTCCTTATCTAGACGACTGGCTGGTCAAGTCTCCATCTCTTCAGGGCGCGTCCAGGTCTTCCACCGCCTGTCTAACGCTCTTCGATTCACTAGGGCTAACTCTCAATCACGAGAAGTCCGTCCTTCAGCCGTCTGAGCGCATGAACTTTCTGGGCGCTACTCTGGACACGGTACTACGGAAAGCTTTTCCATCGCAGGAACGCAAAGACAAGCTGCAGTCGTTAGCTCTACGGATAATGTCCGAAAAGACGCTGTCAGTGCGTCTCTTCAAATCCCTTCTCGGGATGATGTCTTCTTGCATTCTCTTGGTTCCGCATTGCCATCTCCATATGCGACCCCTTCAAGAAGAACTGTCGGATCAATGGGTACAGTGTACAGGGTCCTTCGATGACGTCATCCAGGTCACCCCTGTGATCAGGAAGGCTCTACGGTGGTGGGTAAGTCCCCAGAACCTTTCAAAAGGCTTGCCTTTCTTGCTTCCTGCAGCACCTCACATAATCAACACGGATGCTTCCCTGGAGGGCTGGGGGGCTTTCCTTCAGGAGCTTCAGATAAGCGGGAAATGGTCCCCGACAGAGAGGGCACTTCATATCAATCTCCTGGAGCTGCGCGCAGTCTACCTGGCTCTGGTGGCAAAATTCTTAGAACAGGGTATTCAAATATTAGGAAGTAGTGGCGTTCTGCAGATAAACGTAGGTATATTGAGTTACAATATCTGTATGGTGCAAAACAGGGAGGGGAGACCCCTGAACCCCTCAAATTGTAAAGGCCCCAAAAAATTTTTTTGACCTCAAGCTGAGCAAAAGACCGGTCCTGTGCACACATACAATTATATAATCACTGATCGATACAGGTAAGTACAATGCATCAAAGAAAACATTCATGTATGATTTGAAAATTTCGTTTAATAAGCATAACCAGCCGACACGTGTTTCATCGTGGGAAGTGTGAACCACGAATCTTCAGGGCTGGAAAAAATACAAAATGATTCATGCTAAGACAAGTGCCATAAGCAAGGCGATACTATAAAATAATGCTCATTCCAAACGTAGTATGAAAAAACAGTGCGAAGATATACAGGAAGAGAACACCACAACTCCAAGAAGGTGCTGAAGTAATAATAAGATAAATGTGTCAATAGTGCCTACACCACCAATCGGTGTAAAGTCAAAAAAGAGAAAGGAAGAAAGGAAAAAGCAACAAGATATCCCCAATGCACCCGAATATGTGGAGCGAATCAAACGCTAAGTCCCCCAACGGTAAAGAGTACCAAACAAATGTCCACACAAGAACCATACCTGAAGCTAATGCCAAAAAAGCAGTAGATGCTGTAAAGTAAAACAATACAAACAACGAGTAAACAAGAAGTCTTATAATACCACGACAATGGAAAGCGAGGCGTGTAAGACACAGTAAAAAGGGATGTCTTACCCCACTACCGGTGATAATTCCAACCCGGTAGGGTCAATACAGGGTCAGTCGGACTGCACAGATTAGTAATGTCTCTGTGTGAATAAAAAATAATAATATACCTAATGTAGACAGCATATGGAAGTGTAGAGGAGTAAGTGCAAGCAAACGATTAATGCCAAAATAACAAGAAAACAAATCGTACCTTCAAGATAAAACAGCCACGATCAGAAATAACTTTGTACCGCCAGTCGCGTGAAAATCCGATATGCATAAAAAGTATCTTAAGGGAGAAATTCCCGCTAGTAGTAGTCTGGCAACGTGTTCGTCAAGACAAGTCAATGACATCCATTATCTATAATGCAAACCACAACGGAAAACACATAAGGTGAAGTTGGATGTCACCCATTGCGTATACTCAAAGTATATAGGAAATGTAAAAATGAAATCTCTCTCGTCTATTGTACAACGAATGAGATTATCAACTAACTAATTACTTACAAAAGAAGCGAAGCGTCCGAGCGGCCTGGCGGCATAAATTCCGTATGTTAGTGTGTCACAGAATTCCGACCCGGAAGTGCTTAAATAGCCGGATAGTACCGGAACACTAGAGCGTAAACAAACCAAGATAGTACCCGAAAGAAGACAGACTTCAAAGTAATAACGATGAAGTCTCGTAATATAAAAACTACACAGAGTCTCATACTTGATAGTCGATCAGCCCTCGCTAAAAAGACCATTGTCCTAGTGCCATGTTACAATATGTCTCGAGCTCATCCGCGACAAGGAGAGTGAAAAAAGTCGATGAGGAAGATGAGGAAGAACCTGAAGAGGGAGAACTTCAGGAGGTCCATTCTCATCATGACGAATGGGATGATTACATCCTTCCCTGCCCGACTTCTCCTGCCCCTACCACGGCCGACTCGCCTCCAGAGGATATTGGCGGCTTCCATAACATTATAGAGAGAGCGGCCCAGCGCTTTCAAATCCCAATGCCCTCGCATCAGCAAGACTGTTTCCTTTATGATTTTAAGGAACCCTTTAAGAAGTCCGTACGGGCAATTCCACTTATAGACTACATTTGAGAACAAGGAATTAAAATTATGCAACATCCTTCCTCTGTTCCTCCAGTGTTACCACGCCTGGACAAAAAATATAAAGCGCCAGACACAGCCCCGGTTTGTTTCACGGGCCATCCGAAACCGGATTCGGTCATTACGCAGGCCGCACAGAGGAGGTCAAGCAACCCGGCTGCTCTATTGACAGCTCCACCTGATAAAGAGGGCAGGCGCTTAGACACCGTAGGCAAACGTTTTTCTTCAATGTCGGCCTTAACTGTGCGGGCCTCTAACGCCCTGGCACTTTTGGGGCGTTATAATCGTCAAATGTGGGCAGACATTGCACCATACATGGCAGACCTGCCAGAGGAATCCAAAGAAGATGCAAAAAAGATCTTGCTCGAGGGAGAAAGATCTGCCTCTGAAATAATAGACTGTGCAATGGATATTGCTTCCACGGGTTTCCGACAACTAGCGGGCGCAGCAGTTCTCCAACGCCAGGCTTGGCTAAAGGCAACCTCCTTCAGACCGGAGGTCCAGACCAAGGTGTTGGACATGCCGTACGATGGACAACTTCTGTTTGGCACCCACATTGATGAGGCATTACAGGGGATTAAAAAAGATACGGATACTGCCAGGGCGTTGGGTACCTTACAATTCCGGAACCCTTCCTTTCGGGGTTCCAGGGGAAGAGGTCAATCCTCTGGTAGGGGAGAATTCCACCAACGCTCCTCATTCTCCTCTTCCCAGCAACACCGTCCGCAATATCAACAGCGACAACAATCCGCATACACGAAGTCCTCCTTTCGTGGTAAAGGTGGACGTCAAAAGGGAACCGCCCGACGGCAATGACTTCCAACTACGGCCGGTCTCCACCTTCTCGCCACCCTCCAAGATTGGCGGCAACATTTCCCACTTTCTCCACAACTGGCAAAGAATAACTACAGACCGTTGGGTTCTACAATTAGTACAATTCGGCCATTCCCTGGAATTCATATAAATCCCTCCTCACACCCCTCCCCGCCCAACACTTCACAAAAACCTACGTCAGTTACTCTTGGAGGTGAAGACTATACTCCAAAAAGGAGCTATAGAGCGAGTTCCCCCAAACCAACGGGGAAAAGGGTTCTACTCCCGCTTCTTCCTCATCCGGAAAAAGGAAAAAAAATGGAGACCAATATTGGACTTACGGAATCTAAACAAATATCTGAAACAGCAGTCGTTTCGTATGGTCACCATTCAGGAGGTATTACATCTACTCAATGCGAACGACTACATGGTGTCGTTAGACCTGCAAGACGCCTATTTTCATATTCCGATACATCGCAACCACAAGAAATTCCTACGATTCGTGGTGGCCGGCAGACATTACCAGTTCCGGGTTCTGCCGTTTGGCCTCAAATCGGCGCCCCGCATTTTCACCAAATGTCTAGCTCCAGTGGCGGCCTACCTACGCCATCACCATCATCAGGTTTTTCCTTATCTAGACGACTGGCTGGTCAAGTCTCCATCTCTTCAGGGCGCGTCCAGGTCTTCCACCGCCTGTCTAACGCTCTTCGATTCACTAGGGCTAACTCTCAATCACGAGAAGTCCGTCCTTCAGCCGTCTGAGCGCATGAACTTTCTGGGCGCTACTCTGGACACGGTACTACGGAAAGCTTTTCCATCGCAGGAACGCAAAGACAAGCTGCAGTCGTTAGCTCTACGGATAATGTCCGAAAAGACGCTGTCAGTGCGTCTCTTCAAATCCCTTCTCGGGATGATGTCTTCTTGCATTCTCTTGGTTCCGCATTGCCGTCTCCATATGCGACCCCTTCAAGAAGAACTGTCGGATCAATGGGTACAGTGTACAGGGTCCTTCGATGACGTCATCCAGGTCACCCCTGTGATCAGGAAGGCTCTACGGTGGTGGGTAAGTCCCCAGAACCTTTCAAAAGGCTTGCCTTTCTTGCTTCCTGCAGCACCTCACATAATCAACACGGATGCTTCCCTGGAGGGCTGGGGGGCTTTCCTTCAGGAGCTTCAGATAAGCGGGAAATGGTCCCCGACAGAGAGGGCACTTCATATCAATCTCCTGGAGCTGCGCGCAGTCTACCTGGCTCTGGTGGCTTTCCTCCCAAGAATCAAAAACTCCATGGTGCTTGTCAGAACAGACAACACGACAACAATGCACTATTTGAACAAGCAGGGAGGAACACGCTCGCTGACACTATCTCGAGAATCACAAAAAATTTGGAGTTGGCTACTCAGTCACAACATCTCTCTTCGAGCAGATTATGTGCCAGGTGTCCACAACGTATTGGTAGATTCCCTCAGCAGAAGGCAGTCAACATGCCACGAGTGGGAACTGGACCAGCAAGTCCTCAACAGCATCTTCGATCAATGGGGCACCCCTATTCTGGACCTATTCGCCACCCAGAACAATGCCAAATGCCAACACTTTACAAGCTGGCATCCCCAAGGAGGGTCTCTGGGGAATGCCTTTTCGATAGCATGGTGCAACGTCTTTGCGTAGGCCTTTCCGCCGTTTCCCCTGATTCCCAGGGTGCTACGGAAGATGAAAGCGGAGCCCTGCACTCTGATATTGATAGCCCCAGCTTGGCCACGCCAGCACTGGTTCACGGAGCTTCACCTCCTCTCCCTGGAAGCTCCAATCAAACTGAAACCGTTTCCATCCCTGCTAACGCTCCACAATCAACAGGTTCAGCATCCGGATCCGGCATCTCTCAGGTTATCTGCATGGCTCCTGAGTTCAGAGAGTTCCAGGGCTTAGACATTCTTCCGGATTGCAGACAAATCCTAGCTCGGGCTCGAGCGGATAGCACCAACAGAACATATTCATTGAAATGGAAACGATTCTGCATATGGTGCAAAACAAACAGGTTACACCCTCTTTCTTCGACCCCGGAACAGATTTTACCGTACCTCCTGCACCTCGCAAAATCTGGTCTAGCTCATGCCTCCATCAAAGTACATCTAGCAGCGATATCTCGCTTTAGGAGATCCTCTACAGGTCCATCTTTGTGGTCTCACAGACTTATCAAACAATTTCTTAGAGGGCTGTTCAGAACTTTTCCTCCAGTAAAGCCTGTACCACCGGCTTGGCATCTTAACACGGTTTTGGCTCAGCTGATCAAACACCCGTTTGAGCCAATCCACAGAGCAGACCTTAAGTATGTATCCTGGAAGATTGCACTTCTACTGGCCCTTACCTCGGCAAGACGAGTTGGAGAACTCCAGGCGTTCTCAATCCAAGACCCTTTCATTCAGTTCAAACGGGACAGGGTCATTCTTCGAACAAATCCGAAGTTTATTCCTAAGGTTCCGACGCAGTTCCACCTCAATGAACCTATCATACTACGTTCATTCTTCCCGAATCCACAAATTGGGGCAGAAAAGACTCTTCATTCATTAGATATTAAGCGCTGTCTCAAGTTTTACATTGATAGAACTAAAACATTTCGGAAGTCTAATCAACTTTTTGTGGCATACAGTAGGCCTAGAAAAGGGCTTCCGCTCACCAAACAGAGTATCTCCCGCTGGATCTCTTCAGCCATCACCTTCTGTCACCAATAGGCAGGACGTCCACTGCAATCAGCAGTTCGTGCCCATTCCACAAGGGCGATGTCTACTTCCATGGCACTGTTTGCAGGAGTGCCCATTGTGGACATTTGTAGAGCGGCCACATGGAAGACGCCGCATACATTCACCAGGCATTACTGCCTGGACACGGAGATCATGAAGGATGCTGCAGTGGGTCAAGTGGTACTCCGTCATCTATTTCAATAAAGGTGAGCCCTTTCCTTTTTTCAGCCCGCCATCCTGGTCTCTTTACACACATTTCGCACTGTTATGTTTACATTACCTGAGTCATGGTTCTCTAATACTTTATCTTTCACATGGATATGTTATTATCTAGTGACTGTATATTTACTGTACCTGCCGAAATGTGCTTTGTATTGCTTACTATTCTGATTCAGGCATGTGAATCTATGAAAGATACCCTAATACTGGATAAGGAACGCGTTACTTACCTGTAACTGCGGTTATCCAGTATTGGTATCTTTCATAGATTCACATGCAACCCACCCACCTCCCCTGGAAGGGCTCTCTTGGATCTCTCAGTGATACAACTACTTAGCACTGTGCTTACGAAAATCTGAGGGACTAGAGCTCCTTCCAGGAGGGTTCTAGAGGGTGGTGCTAGCTGATTGGCTACTGGCCAAACTTTGGTCCTTTTTACATAAGGACGTGGATAGCTTGCTTAGCTAAGGCCCTTTGGGGCCTGTTACTCTATGTCTTCTGGACATTGCTTTGTTATTTACCGGTGACTCCCATCCCGACGACGGGGAATGATTCAGGCATGTGAATCTATGAAAGATACCAATACTGGATAACCGCAGTTACAGGTAAGTAACGCGTTCCTTGTCCTTACTGCTTGCTCGAAAACTAACCAAAAGTGTTCCTGGACATTTGTTGTATAACGACCCTTCTGGAAACCTTACATGGGGAGTTGCTATGGCCAGAGTGCCCCAGTCATGCTCTCCTGTCACAGAATGTGTTCCTTGAGTGTCTAATATTTGTTTATTTTGGTAGTGATCAGTGGGAACAAATGCAAATGTAAACATGGTGATTGTATACTGTGAATGTCGCTTACTGAACACGAAATACAGAAATGAGTTGTGTTTCTGTATTTTCTTAGTAGCCCACGAAGCTTGTCTAGTTGCATTGCAGATCTTAACATATGATGGTGGTTTGTGGCTTGCAAGAAAGTGCTGATGGTTTCTTCTCTTTCTCTTCTTCTCTCCCCTCCCCCTTTTATCTCTCCTAATGATTCTGTCTCACCTCCCAGGGCCTATCAGCTGTAGAAGCCAGTCGGTCCATGAGAATTCCAGCAACAACATGGGGTTGGAGGCAATTATTAGGAAGGCCCTAATGGGTAAATATGACGAGCAGTGGGAAGAGCGCTCGCCTCTCAGTGCCAATGCTTTTAACCCTTTGAATGCCAGTGTGCCCGCTGCTATGCCCATAACCGCTGCTGAAGGACGGACTGACGAGATGCGCTCCTTGCCAGGTCTGCAGCCCTTTCCATCTTGCCGTATCTCTAATGGTCATTAATTTCTTAATTTTTTCCCAGCTCTTTGCTTTCAGTTTGCTAATACTGGTTTTTGTGCAGGCTGTTGAGGTGCTTCTGCTTATCTCTAAAACACTTACAAATGCGGTTTTCTTTCCTCCTCTCCTTTTCTTATAAAGGATATTGTGTTTAATACAACCTCATGTGTCAATAATAGTCATGTAGTAAGTTTTATGTTATTACAATTAGGATATAGACATTGGTCAGCAGAGAAAGTCCTCGTATCAGACAGATTGCCCTGTCACGATAGTGCTATGCTCCATGGAGATACATTTGGGATTGTACCGAGAATCTTGGCACAAACGGTTTACTCAGAAAACCTTGTCAAACATATTTTTTTGTTCCTGTGAAAAGTTAAATTTTGAAAGCAGTAAATAAGACACTTACTTTTAGTGGCTCATCCTCAAAGTCTTGTTTCACGTAATATTAATTTTCAATTCACAATGTATTCGTTTTGATAAAGACCTTCAAGGAAGATCAGCAGAGCTAAATGCATCGAAACACCGCTATTTGCATGAAATATATAAGTACATATCATTTCATTTTTGTTTTGAATGAAAGAAAATAACTTTTTTTTAAAAAGTAAACATTTATAAGGAGCATTTAATGACTCTGGGTTAGTATCTGTCCTGTTGACAGACACAAAGTTGTAATCCATGGCCATTTCTTGTCCTATAAAGATACCTCCTTCAAAGGTCCACCAATTTGGGAAACTGAAATAGTACATGCTCCAAATCATGTCTCCAAATTTATTCTGTGTGCTACAAATCTTTCCAATTACCTAAATATATTTATTTTTAATTAAGGGGTCATCCACAATTGTTTTTCTTTTTTTATAACTTAACCCAATTAGTACTGCAAAATGGAGTTTAAAAATATTGACCTATTCTATATTATTTCAGAATTATTATACCATCAACGTATATCTAAAGCCAAAATTGAAACAAGCCGTTGGTGGTATATTGATTTTGAAGATCATGGAAAAAGAATAACGAGATAAGAATGAAGACAAGTGTTTAGTTTGGGGAAAAAGGATTTCACTACACATCCTTTCCCTCTCCAGTAGTTCATAAATGAAAAAAAGTTGTTTTAAAAGTACATTTAGCAATTTTTCAGGAGAGATTTCCTGTTCGTGCCTCCCCTACCTTCGTGTTCTGCTCCCATTGTCTATTTGATAATTTGTGTACTATGATTTTCTGTGATGTGCTTCTCATTGGAATTCAACCACTATTGCCTAAGGTGTTCCAAACTGGAGAATGTAGCATAATTGACCACTTTTTGATCAGGGCAGTAGACCCATTTTCGAGATGTGCCATGTAAATACAAGCACAGCATTGTAGAAGGTGGTACTCCTGTACGGAAAGGATATTGGAGTCCATAAAGAAAATTGCAAGTAAACTGTTTGCACCTGGAGAGGCCAAGAGGCATCTAAGCTGGCAGTTCTTAAAAGTCCATAGTCCTAGATTTGGGTACACGGCTATGCCACAGAATAGTGGCAAGGCATGAAACAGGGTTTCCTAATGTCAGGGAGAAGACCATGCATGGGGTTTAGACAGTCAAACTAGAGACCAACACAGGCTTTTGTATTGGAGTTTAGATCACAGAAATTGGTTGTTAAAAGTACAGTGACTAATTAGCAGCCTAAAACTTATAAGGTTAAGTGTGACGTCCGGCGAGAATGCTTTCTAACTATAGTGATCTGTTTTTACATGTTCGTGACTTGCTTGCATTCAACTTATATTGCTTGTGACATCATAGCCAGAGTCTACTGCATACTTAAAATTGAGCGACACCATAAGAATTATATACATAGTCATCATTAAGCCTGCCTTTTTTAAATACTATTTTAATTTATTAAACATGTTTGGAGAGAAAATTGCGGTTATTGACAGAACAACAGTTTGAGCGTACAGTTCATACAATCCTAGTACATGCAATTATAGTGAATCCTTTGAAAGCTAAAGAGGCATTTCTGATGGATACTTCTAACTGTAGTTTTCTCACCTTTAGAATATCCCCCAGTCTCCAGAATGGATGCAGATGTTTTCACTGCAGCTCTTCCACACGCCACTAACTGGCGACTTGTATCTCTGCATTAGCTTCATTCCCTCCTGGAAGTGGCAGAGCAGAGCAGAGCCTCATATAGGAGTCATTTAAGTCAAAGGAACTTATTGAGCGCACAAATCACCTGAACGGTCTCATGGCGCTTGCAGAACTCCGTAAAGATCTGGACAGCGTTATTTCTGATCAAATAGTCATGTTTGTAATTCCTTCCGAAAAAGCTTGTGATCAGAGATGGACAGAAGATGAGACGGAAGCTTATTCCAGAGGTCGTGGGCAAGAAAGGAAACAGATTGTTCTCCGCTTCATACAGTGCGAATTCGTAGCGGGGGAAGGAGAGATTTTGTGCTAGATCTTGAAAGTCTTCCTGGCTGATACCTGTTGAGCTTTTTCGCTAAATAACAGGGTCCGGTTCTGTATATAATCTTGTGGGTGAGGCATAGAATTTTAAAACGGCCTCTCTTTCTTACCGAAAGCCAGTGGAGAATCCTTAGACTGGTAAACCAAAGTTCAAGCTTGAAGGACAAAATACCAAAAGGCGAACCGGGACTCAACCCCAGCCTGCCACTTTCTAGAGAAAGAGAATTCACAAGGGCATCAATTTGCCACAATCTCTCCTCCAATCTTTATTTGACGAGCTGATTGTACAGTTTATCCAGTTGTGCTCCTAGCCATTGGTGATGCTGCAGCATATTTTTTTCACTCTTCGGGCTCCCTCTAGCGCATCTTTGGTCGCAAGGATCCGCAGGGACCTCCATTTGGGTTACCCCGGCAGATCCATTCTCTGTGCTGAGTCCCTGGAACCTGCCTCAGATTCAGCAGTGACTCTGGTGCAGACTTACATTCCAGCTTTAAGACATATTCTGGTCCGGATAGCACCGGAGGTGGGTTCTATGCTGGCGCCGGTGTTTGACCTCAATCTGAATCCTCCTTGACCCCGACACGATCACAGTCTGACTACACTCCAGTGCACCCAGTTCCCCTTACTGTGTGATTGAGACCAAACGATCCGTTTACCAAAGAGACATCCATGTTGCGCCACCTGCTTTTCAGTTCCTACTCTGACCAGAGTTTGCTGCCACTTGGAGATGACAGTGGAGATGATAGGGATAATTTACCCCCACATTATGTTGATGACAGTTTATATATGGATTTACAGGAGGTCAGTGAGTTGGATACTTACCCTGATACAGGGTTGATTCTCTCTTAGCCCTCCAGTGGAAGAAAGTGCTTCATTTGTGATATTCATCAATGTGCTGCTGACATCCTGGATCTACAACTTCTCTCTATTGACGTTAAACCAAATGTACGTACTGAAGTTCTCCAACCCAGGTCAACTACTTCTGAGCCCTTACCGTTTACTGAAGAACTAACTAACACCTTTACAGGCACTTGGTGTAAACCGTGCTGTACGCCACTAGTAAACACAGGTGGCCAGACACCACAGACAGGTGTCATGTAAACCTTAATTTCTTACCCTGCATCCTACTTCTAATAGTTTGGTGATCCAAGCTTCCACTGCCAAGGTGTATCCTAAATTGTTCCCCACGATCCCCCACCGCTCCCTGAAGCCAGATTTGCATACCAAAGGCGGTGGGCTGTTTGAAGATACCTGTCGTGGAATGCTAATGTGCAGGTCATCCTGTGGGAGGGGGTGTAAACACCCTCTGGCCGTTTAGGCTTTGTTCCTGGCCTCCTGAGAGCAGAGGCCCACACCCCTGGGGTCAGAAACATGTCTGTGGTGGCAGACTGGCTCGGACCAGTCAGTCAGCACACTAGTAGTTGTAGGTTTTCAGGAATCGGTGCGTTTAATAATACGAGATGTTTGATACCAAACATCTTGGGATTCAGTGAAGCCATCATGTAGCTGGGGAAGTCTTTTTCACCAGTGTTCAGCACATGCACTTAAAATGGCTTCCCTGGTCACTTGTACTGGCAGTAATTGAACTGCCCAGCACAGGGTCATATCTGCTCATGCAGATATATCCACCCATGCAGTATAGTGCACTCTGCATTAGGGCTGTAAGGCCTGCTGTAGAGGTGACTGACCCAGGCTGCATGCAGTGTCTGTGGGCATGGCACAAAGGGATGTGTGACATGTTGGGTTTTCACTTTTGTCTGTACCATGAATTGCAGCCTGCAGGGACAGTCTTCCTGTGCTTGGTGTGGGGTCCCTTAGGGTGGCACAATTCAAGGTGCCTCGTAGATCATGAATGGCGGTTGAACACTGAGGTGCTGCAGGTCATCTTCCAACAGTGGGGAGAAGCCTGGTTGGACATTTTCACCACAGACGAATGTGCGGTTTCAAAACATTTGCGCACTGGAGTTCATAAGAAAGATCTTCCTAGGAGACTCATTCTGGCTAGAGTGCCTCTTCATCTGCCACCCCAAGTTCTGAAGAAGATCAGGAATGACTGGGTCCAAGTCATCCTTGGCGTTAAGGACTGGACCAGGAGAGTGTGATACCCAGACTTTCTAGAAATGAGCAAAAGCCCTCCAATCACACTGCCA
This sequence comes from Triturus cristatus, assembly GCF_964204655.1. Classification (NCBI taxonomy): domain Eukaryota; kingdom Metazoa; phylum Chordata; class Amphibia; order Caudata; family Salamandridae; genus Triturus; species Triturus cristatus. Next base: position 141,097,987 of record NC_140594.1, read on the forward strand.
CTTCAGGAGGGTCTTCTGTCAAAGAAGCAGGGCAAGGCTCTGCAGTCAATCCTGTGCAATTTACACCTCCATTTATGCCAGGCACTTGGGCAAATTTGTAGGCTGCCACAAACTCCACATCAGGCCACAAGCCAAACAGTTTGTGATGCCACAGTGGGATGTTAATCTGGTGCTGATGTTCCTTGGGTGCACCCCTTTGAGCTAGTAAACATCTGCTTTTTGAGTCTTTTGACTATAAAAACTGTCTGTCCCATTGCAAGTACTTCAGCTGGTCACCTGCATGAGCGCCAAAGCTCTCTTGGTGCAGCCACCGTACGCCACCTTTTTCCCCATACAAACTGGTGTTGAGGACCAGGGCAGCCTTTTTGCAAAAAGTTGTGACTCCTTTTCACGTTGGGAAACCTATCACCCTCCCATCAATCTTTGTTCTGAATCACCCCTCCAAAGAGGAGAAGAGGCTCCATTGGCTGGAGCCCAAATGAGTCGGAAGCTTATACATGAATTGTTCCAAAGACTATTGGGTGGATGATCAGCTCTTTCTGTGGTTCTCGGAGGCAACGAAGGGTAAGGCAGTGCTGAAGATGACTCTGTGGAGATGAATGGTAGTTCTCTGATGTAACAACTGCTACACATGGGCTAAAAAGCGGCCTTCAGAAAGTCTGGGAGCCCATTCTACCCAGGCTACGACTGCCAACAGTGCCCTGGCTCACAGAGGGCTTTTTCTTGACGTCTGTCGGGCTGTGACATGCGCATCAGTGCACACATTCTCAAAGCACTACTGCCTTGACAAGCAGGTGCGACAGGATGGGCATTTTTCCTGCTCGGACCTGTAGGACCTTTTGATTTGGGTCCCGCCACCTGTGGGGTTTTGCTTTATCGATTTTCTAGGTGAGGAATATATGGTTATAAGTATCCATCAGAAGAACAAGTTACTTTGGTAATGCTATTTCTGGTGGATAATCTGTGTGCAGATTCCTCACTGCATTCCCACATCTATAGCTTGTTGAATGGTCTCTTTTTTACCATCTGAAAAGGTCCCAAATTGGAGACCTACACACTGGTACCAAGAATTGTATTATACCACGTGTCCAAAGGTGCAGAAAGAGTCGAGCAAGAAACTGACCTTGCCATACAGCGGTGCTGCTTATTTGCAGCTTTGCTCCGTCACGTCTGGGCAGAATGAAGCCAATACTGAGGTGCATGGCGCTGCCTAGTGGACATGGGGTGCATAGGAGCATGGATGTAAAAAAAGGGCAGATCCAGTCCAGCGCCTCGAGGATATTCTAAAGGTGAGGAATCTACGGTTAGATAGTATCCACCAGAAAGAGCATTACTGCAGGTAAGCAACTTGTTCTTCATGGCAATCTAAGTGAAGTTATGCATGTCATGTTTGAAGAACATTTTATCCGTGAAAGAAAAAGTTTCTGATAAAAGAAAATTCTCACAAAAAAAGTACTTCAACAAAAGGAATAAGAAATAATATATATGCTCGCAGAATTGAAAACAAGCGCAAGAAGTGAAAAACAACAGATATGGGTTAAGCATATTGCCATCTCCTTATTTTTCCTTGTAACATTTCTTAAAATTGAGGTAGAGCCTTACCCTGTAGACTTGAACTTCTTCAGCTCAGTGAACTCCCTTCTCTTTTAATTTTCTTCATCTATATTTTATAAGCTCTGCCTGTTTTCAAGAGCTTAATCCATTTCCTTTCTGCTGGGAAATGCTATTCTTTCTGTTTCCTCTCTGCCACAGCATGGATGGTATTGGTTTTCACCGTAGCAAAATGTGAATTTGTGTATTATGTCAATGACATATATTTATTTTGGTAGAGTTTTTGGGTTGGTGATGCCCCTGACAGACCAATGGGAAAGTATCCGTCTATATGTCTTCTTCCCCAACCTCTTGTTGTAATCACAGCAACTCTACTGGTTCTTCACTGTTGAACCAAATGGCCATACCCCTTTCTTTTGTACAGCCTAGCCTAATTTTAGTTCAGGAATGCCTAAAATTACGCACTTAAGTCTTTCTTTGTGCAGGTGTGTATAGTTTTAAGGTTAACCCTCTAAAGCATAGGCTGCCACCAACAAATGTGAACTTGTTTTGAACACTCTTGATGACTGGCTACTCTGAAGGATCATTCAATTTTCTGGAATTTATTTTCCTCCAGATGCCCCTGTGGAGTCTGCACCAAACATTATATAACACCCCTCCAGAGCCTAGAGATTCATCTAGTAGGATTTTCTTATCATAGTTTCCTTGCTTCGATTGGATACTTTTTGCGTACAGTCATGGGATGGCCTCCAACTTGGATCTCTTAGCATCTTGCATAGTACACAGAGTTTCCCTTGCTTTATTGATCACTTAAAGAAGTCCATTTCGAATGTGTATAGGTGAAACATTAACATTTCTTTGCATAAAGGATGTATTTTTGTTCCATACTCTTATGTGCAGACTGCGGTAATGTACTACCCGGGGCGTCTGAGTTTTATATGAAACCAGGACACCCAGACAGCTTCTTCTGACTACAAATCCCTCACCTTGTGAATCTCCCCAGGAAGCAGACTTAATCCAGAAAGTATTGCAATACCTCCTGCATGCTGGTTGGTAGAGACAATGGCCTCCGTCACAACTCTGTCCTGTCTTCGGACATGATGACACTAAAGCCACCCCTGCACTCTGGTGTCAGTTCCTCTTTTTCCGCGTCCTTCAATGCCGATATGGAGTGATGCTCCTACTGGTTTTAGTCCTTTGATGGAAGTTCGTTCTGAACTTTCTTGGCAGTGTGTCGGCATGGTGCCCCCAAAAATTACAGGTTTCAGGTTGTGCTGTGCATGTTGGAAGACAACTCCAGCTTCAACCTTTGACTCTGATCCAATGCTGAACCTGGAGTCGATTCACCCCGAGTTCCAACAGCCTTCAAAGAGGCAATGCTACTTTTTTTAAGCTGGTTCGTCATTGCTCTATTGTCCCTTTTGACTCCACAGATCCATTAGAGCCCCCAGTTGGCCCACAGGCTCACCCCTGGTGCTGACTGACTCCAGATAACCTCTGCTTGTTCCTCCTTCGGCTTTGGGTCACACCTTGATGCTCATTTCGCAGGTGTTGCTGGTTATTCCTTTACTGGCTCCAGAGGCGCTGGTAACGGTACTCTGATTTCCTATCTCCAACTGGGTTGGTACAGACTCACCCTGTGTCCATACTACACCATAAACAAGCTCCAACGCACCCTGAGAACAAGTGTGCCTCTGTTCCTTTATGGCTGTATTTTCAGATGCTGGAGGCAGTCTTTGGTTCCGATGCTGACTCTGTGCTGAGTCTTGAGCATGCCTTACTGATGAGGCTGTTGACAGGGAGACAGATCTCTTACTCCCTTCCCATTATGTCGTTGCGGGCTTATATCTTGAGCTTCAAAGTATCAGTGGCCTAGATACCTCCCTAGAGTGAGACGTAAATCCACTTTTAGAGCCCCCAGCAGAAGAGGGTACTGCTTTTGCCATGCTGGTGCGAGGGACTGCTCGACAGATTTTGAAGCCTGGGCCTCCCACTTCAAAACCAATGCTGCACTTACCGAGGCCCTGACTGATTTTATTATGCATGTAATTAAAACCTTGTTTAGCCACACCCGCGAGTTGACTTGTTGCAAGACGACTTAGGCCAGTGACATGAAATCCCTGATGTAATGCCCACCAATTCTGGAGATAGTCTAGTGGTTTTGGCCTTCATGAACAAAGCTAACCCAAACTCCTGGACAGGGCATTGAAAGGACTGAGGCAGTGGGCAAGAAAGATTTCCAATTGGTCAGCCTAACACTCCATTCCTTGGATACAGTTTGCTTCCTTGGTCATTATAGCCTCACCCTTTACATTATGGTGCAAAGTTTGGACTGAGGATTTTCAAAATGTTTTTGTCCAGGCTCCACAAGATGACACCTAATATATAATCTGGTCTCAAACACTAATAATGTTACTTGGGCCATGGGCAATAGTGTTGTCATACACAGTACTTAAATGCGATACACCTGGTTTTCGGGATATCGAAGCATTTCATATGGAAACTTTAAGAAAAAAAGCAAATTACGCTCTCAAGAGCTTTAAAGCCAACAGAGCTATTGTGCTTTCCTAAGGATTATGTTCCCTTGCTCGCCTGTTCCATCAGCAGTTAACACTAAATTTAGTAGATATTTGAGGGGCCTTGCCTGTTCTTGTACACACCCCTCATAGCCTGTGTAACAATCGGTGTAAACGTTTTCTGGCTCTTGGGCAGGGCCAATGCCTGAGGACAAGGTCAGCAGCTGCATCACAAATGTTCCTCCTTCTCTTCTCACAACAGAACCAAAACCAAAACCAAACCTCTTTAGCTTTTCCATCCAGTGCGTGAATCCAGTATGGGACTAATTCTGGTATTGCCTTGTGCTCGATCACTTCAGACCGATTGGGTTGTTCGAATTGCCCATCTATATTATGCTCTTCACTTTTGCATACGCCTCCCCACGTTCATCCAATTTTTTTCTAGACATTGGAAGAGTGATCATCCTCAGCTACTCACCCAGCGTCCGATTTAGATTGCACCCATTGTGGAATGAGATGCTATTCTCAATATACTTCCTGGTCCCCAAGGAGGACGATGCATTTGTGTTGTTCTTCTACCTGCAGGATACATATTTTCATGTACCGACTCTGCAGTTCCACAGGAAATACCCCCTCTTTGTAGTCGAATAAAATCATTTCAATTCACTGGCCTTCCATTTGGCCGAACATCAGCCCCATGTGTTCTTCACGAAGGTCATATTGATGGCCATGGCTCATCTTTGCTGGTGTTCGATACACAGGTTTTCTTGTACCTAATGCTTGGAAGTTGAAAGTTCGCTCATCTCAGCCAGCGTCAGACCACTTGAAAAAAACTGTGGTGTTTTCAAGCCTGGATTTCTACTCCATCTTAGGGCTGCACATCTTTGGGACTGTTATGACACGGTTACTCTGAAGGTTATCCACCACCACAGCAAGTCATGCACATTCAGGATATGGACCTGAAGTTTCAAGCATGAGCTACTGTCTCAGTTTTGACAGTTCTGAGGCTGTTTGGTCTGCTAGCTTCTTGCATTCATCTGGTGCCTCTTGCTCGTAGACACATCTGGTCCTTCATTGGAAAGTACGTCTGCAGGGGGACTCACATTATAATTACATTTTTAACAAGTTCTGCATCTCTAACAGGGCTGTCTGAGATCTTCAGTGGTGAATCAAGGAAGCCAAAGGTGACATGCAACCATTTGCCACGCCTCTTTTTTAGGTACAGTGCTGAGAGAAGTGCCTACCCGCTCCTCGGAAGAGCATGTGAATGAGGTGGATGTCCGAGACCTCTGGTTTCGGATGTGCCAGTGCTATCACGTTGCCATCCAGCTGGACCTTTGTGCCTTCCACCTATGGCAGCTTTTTCCAGTTTGTATCCGACAACATGGACATCATGTGGTTCTGCAGCAAGCAGGGGGGTTTAGGGTGTCTTGACTATTTCTGAAGGCCTTAAAGCTGTGGGAATAGCTGGAGCTTCCCAGATTTCCCCAGTCATCTAATGAGTCTCAATGTCGGAGAAGATGAGCAGAGTAGTCACCTTGCCAATCATGATTGGCACCTGGAGGTGGTGGAGGGCAGAAATACATTGTATCCAGCTTGTTGAGTTCTAGAGTTTTCTTATTGATGTCCTCTAGGAGGTGCAATCCACGTTCCGTCATCGTGTCAGGGAGCCGTAAGTATTGTCCGTCTGGCCTCTGTATGCTGCCTTTTTTCCTGCGAATGTGGTACTTTGAACTTATTTGTCCTTTCTGCCAAAAGTGGTGTAACCCATCACACCCCCTACACCATTTAAATCCTAAGCGAGTCCATAGTTTAAACATCGGTAAGACTGAGGAGTAACAGCTGGACAAATAAGATCTTTGTTGGATTTGCTTGTGTGAAGAAGGGAAAGACCGGCTGAAAATGCGAGAGATTGCTCTTTGAATTAAACTTTGTTTTGCCTTGGCCAAAAAAGATCCTTCAAATGGTTGTCAAGCTCAAATCAGAAGAGTAAAGTCTATGACTATGGTTTTGGCTCGGGAGTTCTGAATTTACCCATCTTTGCAAGATCGCACACATTGACACCCGTCTATACTTTCATCAGGTCCTACTGTATCGACTCTTGAGTCTGCATGGAGTGTCATTTTGCCTGCTTTGTCCTGCAGTTCCACTCCTCTGATCCACCTCCTTGGAGAATGCATTGCTTTGGTATCAATTCACAGCGGGAGGAGTCTCCAGTTCGAACTAGCCATTAGAAAAATAAGTTACTTCGGTAATGCTTTTTCTGGTGGATTCTCCAACTTCAGATTTCTCATCACTCGTTCTGTGGAGTGGATTTACAGGAACGAATATGGTTCCTAAGTAGTTTTTTACACTTCCCACTCATTTCAATTCACCAACCTCGCTCTGCATCTTAAGCACAGAAAAGAACATTAAACAAACTGATATCAGCTTGTACGGATTTCACCTGTATATCGGTTTTTTTCATCGTCTCAGTAGCCACCATGGAGGATGATAGTGCCACCTTCTGGCACGCATGAGCTATTGCAAGAGTTTCCATACTGGGAAGATAGAGAAGGTGAGGAATCTGCAGTTAGAGTTTACACCAGACAGTTTTACCAAAGGTAAATAACTTGTACGTCGTCCTCACTTTTATCCCTCATCCTTTTAGCCTGTTAAAAATAGTTTTTCATTTCTTGGACTTCCACAGAATTGTATCTATTTATCCCTCCCATCCTAATCGCCCCAATTTCCAAGTAAGTAAATGTCAGCCTCCTCTCTTTGTCATTAGATCTTTCTGATGGTTACCTTAGCATAGAGCTCCCTTTACTTTTACCTATGATTCAGGAGTTGTTACATAAGGGGTGCAGCCAGCACCTTGAAAGAGGGTTCGTGAAATGGGTTAACAATACTGAAGGTAGAAGGTTCTGTGTGGGAAGACAGTATAACTTATAAAGAATATGTTTGGCTAATAGCAAATGCCGAATTCAGACTTCTTTGTTCTGTAAACTCAAAGACCATGTGTTTGATGATTTGAGATTTAGAAGTGTCGTCTGAACATGTCGGTAGCGGAACCGCACGACATGTGTCTCTTCTGCTTGTGGCACGCCCATGACACCGAGGCGCACCCCGAATGTCGGGCCATGGCGCCGAAAGCTTTGTGGGAGCGTTCCCGAAAGTTGTTGGGGGTCCGACAATCGGTTCCGTGCCGATCGAGGTCCCGCTCCCGTGGGAGGTCGAGGGACTGGTCGCGGAGCCATCACCATCGCTCACCGGAATCGAGGACAGGTAAGTCACAGCGCCATAAAAAGTTGAAGAAGCGATATCGCTCTTCCTCTACCCCTCACCGGTCGCGCGAGGCGGTGGAGGGGGCGGGCGGTCACTCCCCTGCGGCTCTGATGGAGCCTCCGTTGTTGCCTGCGGCCTACCCGCCTTTTCCAGGCCCGCACGCGACTCCGGGCGAGGTACAGGCCCTGGTTGTCAGCTTCGCGCAATTTGTTTGACCCATTGGGTCCCTCCGGAGCGCCTTCGGGCCCCGCGGACCCGTTGGGTGGGTCTGCCCCGTGCCGCCGCCTTTTGCCTCGGCTACGCCAGCACCATACTCTGCGGCGCTGGATCCAGCCTCGGTGCCGTCACTGACACCGGACTGCGCCGAACCAGGATTGGTCTCTTACCCCCCGATTCCTTTTCTTGGTGGGGAGTTTGTCCCATTTCCCCGGACACCTCGTCCTTACCGGCCTCTTCAACAACCGGTGGATGAAGGGGAGTACTGGGAGGGGTCTGAAGACCCTCTCGCAGCTCAATGCAAGGATGAGCCTGAATGGGAAGTTGACATGGAGGGTCCAGTGGATATGGATTTCTCTCCACACCCTGGTACATTGTCCCCTTCTTCCGTGGCTACAGAGGCGGTCGGGACTTTTTCAATGGTGTTGCGTAGGGCGGCAGAGGCTCTTAACCTCGAGCTCCCTTCTGTGCCTATCAGGACCAATCTCCTGACCGAGGTGCTGCAGACCGCGTCCTCCTCCGCGGAGCCGCTGCTGCCCTTCAACAATGCACTTACTGACATCCTGTTGAGCACCTGGAACAAACCTAACACAGGGGTTCCTGTAGATAAGGGTGTGGCACGCCGCCATCGCCTGGCGCCGGGCGACCCCAGCTTTCTTACACAACACCCGATGCCTCCGAGTCTGGTTGTCCTGGCTTCTGCCTCGCCGAGCGCATTCCCTTCTGCGCCTCCAGACAAGGAATCTAAGAAACTGGAGCAGTTTGGGAAAAAGATTTTCACTTCTGCCAGTTCCGGGTTGCAAGCAGTGAATACTGCGTACCTGTTGGTCCGCTATTCACATTCTGTGTGGGACACTGTGGCACAGGTGCTGCCTCAGCGCCCTGTGGAAGCTCAGGCGTTGCTCTCCCAGTCCATTACCGAAGGGAGAGATGCTGCTAAATGTACTATCCGTTGTGGGCTTGACACAGCCGATTCCCTCGGCAGGGCACTTTCCACAACGGTGGCGCTCCGCCATTACGCTTGGCCCAGAACTACTGGCTTCTCCGGGAATGTCCAGAACACCTTGTTGGACATGCCTTTTGATGGCACACGCCTCTTTGGTGACAAGGTGGATAGCACCCTGGAACGCTTTATGGACTCTCGGGCTACGGCCCAGTCCTTGGGTCTCGCCAACATGCATGATCCCTCAGGGTCCGCTTTTCGCTCCTTTCGAGGTCAGGGTCGCGGCGCCCAAGTGCGTTCCTTTCAGACCCGCAGGCCTGCGCAGCCGCAGTCTCAGTGCAGCCGCGGATGTGGGACCCGCCGTGGTGGGTCTTGAGGACAGCAGGTGGGTCAATCCACCATCGCCCCTGCCGTCTCAAAACTTTCCTAGTCTGGTGTTTCAGGCCCACCAGATGGCAGTGGGTGGCAGGATTCGCCATCACCTTGCCCGCTGGCGCACCACCAAAGGGTCTACTCCCTCCCCTTCAAGTCTACCCCTCCAGCCATGCCACCTCAGAACCAAAGCATGTCGGGGGATCACATGTCACTTCTCCAGCAGGACGTTGCGGCCCTCTTGGCCAAGGGGGCCATTGAGCGCGTTCCGACGCCAGAAGTAGGTTGTGGTTGTTATTCCCACTACTTCTTGGTTCCAAAGAAGGACAAGAGCCTGCGTCCTATCTTAGACCTCCGGAACGTCAATCGCTTCCTCCGGAAGGAGAAGTTCAAGATGCGCACGCTTGCTCAGGTCGTCTGCCCTAGACCCGCAAGACTGGCTGGTAGCGTTGGGCTTGCAGGATGCTTATTTTCATATCCCCATCCTGCAGGCCCACTGGAGTTACCTACGGTTCACGGTAGGCCACGAGCACTTTCAGTTCACCGTGCTCCCTTTCGGCCTTACCAGCGCCCCGTGGGTGTTCGCAAAAGTGATGGCGGTGGTCGCAGCTCATCTGTGTAGATCAGGGGTTTCAGTCTTCCCCTATCTCGACGACTGGCTGTTGAAGGTGTGCTCGCCCCCGGCAGTCGTCTCCCACCTCCAGACTATGGCCGACCTCCTGCATTTGCTGGGGTTTTCCATCAACGTGCCGAAGTCGCACCTGAATCCCTCTCAGAAGCTCCTCTTCATCAGCTCCTCTTCATCAGAGCAGTTCTGGATACGGCGCAGTTTCGGGTTTATCCTCCCGAACAGCGATTCCAGGACATTCGGGCTATGATTCCGATCTTTCGGCCCTGGTCCTGGGTTTCGGTCAGGAAGACCCTGAGGCTGCTGGGCCTCATGGCCTCCTGCATCCTGCTGATCTATCATGCCAGATGGCATATGCGGGCTGTGCAGTGGGACCTGAAGTTCCAGTAGACGCAGCATCGGGGAAACCTGTCTTGACTACGTCCAGATCTCGGAGGGCACTGCACAGGACTTGCAGTGGTGGCTAACGGACCAGCGTTGGGTCAGCGGCAAATCCCTCTCTCTTCTCCAACCGGAGCACACAGTAGTGACGGACGCGTCCCTCCTGGGATAGGGCAGCCACATGGGAGAGGCAGAGATCAGAGGCCTCTGGTCTCTGACGGAGTCCAAGCTCCATATCATCCTTATGGAGCTCAGGGCGATCCTACTTGCACTGAAAGCATTCCTTCCCTCTGTCAAGGGGAGAGTAGTGCAGGTGTTCACAGACAACACCACCGCCATGTGGTACTGCAACAAGCATGGCGGGGTGGGGACCTGGACCCTATGTCAGGAGGCTCTACGTCTCTGGACGTGGCTGGAACGTCAAGGCATTTCCTTGGTGGTTCAACACCTAGCAGGTACCCTGAACGCCAGGGCGGACGAACTCAGCCGCAGGTGCATGTTGGATCACGAATGGCGGGTTTACTCAGAGGTGGCACAAGGTCTCTTTCAGCACTGGGGAGAACCTTGGTTAGATCTATTCGCCACCGAAGAGAACGCGCAATGTCAGCAACTCTGCGCGTTGGAGTTTCCAAGGCGGCACTCACTCGGAGAAGCTTTTCGTCGCGAGTGGAATTGCGGTCTATTATACGCCTTTCCGCCTATACCACTTCTGCCCAGAGTGCTGAAGAAGATCAGACGCGACCGGGCCCAAGCCATTCTTGTGGCACCGGACTGGGCTCGAAGATTATGGTTTCCCGAGCTACTTGGTATGAGCGTGGATCTCCCGATCCGACTGCCTCTTCGGAAGGATCTCCTGTCGCAGCAACCGGACGGTCCTCCACCTGAACCTGTCCAGCCTCCACCTCCTTGTGTGGAGATTGAGCGGCAACAGCTGATTCCATTTGACTTGCCTCCTGAAGTCTGTAATGTGATTCTGGCAGTCAGGCGTCACTCCACTAAAACGGTATTCGCCTGTCGGTGGAAACAATTTGTGGCATGGTGCACAGAGAAAGCTGTAGATCCTCTTTCTGCCCCTCTTTCTGAGGTCCTATTGTTCCTTCTCTCTTTGGCCCAGCAGGGCTCTGCTCTGGGCACTATCAAGGGCTACCTTTCTACTCTTTCAGCCTTTCTTAGACTGCCTGATCAGCCCTCTCTTTTCAAGTCCTCAGTTGTCAATAGATTTCTCAAAGGCATTACTCACCTTTTCCCTCCTATTCCTTTTGTGATGCCTCAGTGGGACTTGAACCTGGTTCTCACATACTTAATGTGCGCTCCCTTTGAGCCTCTTCAGAACTGTCCTTTGCGGTTATTGACTTTGAAGACTGTCTTCCGGGTGCCCATCACATCTGCTCGTAGGGTGAGGGAGCTCCAGGCTCTTTCCTGTAAACCTCCTTTCCTGGCGATTCATCCGGACAAGGTGGTGCTTCGACCTCGTCCCTCCTTTCTACAGAAAGTAGTCTCTGCCTTTCATCTCGGGCAAACTGTCACTCTGCCCACTTTCTTTCCGCACCCTTCAAGAGAAGAGGAGAGGCTCCACCGTATGGACCCAAAACGTGGGCTTTCATTCTATCTTAACTGCACACAACAGTTCCGGGTGGATGACCAGCTCTTTGTTGGCTACGTGGGCGCCAAGAAAGGCAGGGCTGTGCACAAGCGAACCATTTCCCGATGGGTTGTCTTGTGCATTAAAGCCTGTTACTCTCTGGCTAAAAAGGAACCTCCGGTTGGGCTGCGTGCACATTCTACCAGGGCGACAGCGGCTACTACAGCATTGGGACGCGGTGCCCCCCTGCAAGACATCTGTCAGGCAGCCACTTGGGTGTCGTTGCATAGTTTCACTAAGCACTATTGTCTTGACAGTCGGGTCCGGAGAGACGGCTTCTTTGGCCTTTCGGTTCTCCATGACTTCCTGGTGTAATTTCACTTCGCAGACCCACCACCGGGGTTGGTATTGCTTGGGTATGTATTCTAAGGTAAGGAATCTATCACTAACGTGTCTCTTTCAGATGCACAAGTTACTTTCTTGTGTAGCGATATATCTGTAAGAGGCATTAGTTAGTGATAGATTCATTACCGCCCGCCCATCCTCCCCGTTCTGCGAACTGTTCTCTAGGGTTCAGGTCATCCCTTTCACGGCCCTAGTTCTATTGCACCTTTAGTCGGTCTCTGGCATGGCTCTGTGCTCCTGGCGCGGAAAAGTTGTGTACAGAACTGACATCAGCGCGCGTCTAAGTAGCTCCGAGGACATCATCTCGGCGGCTACGATGCCAGCGACGTACACGGAGCCCCACGACGACCCCTACTGACGCGCAGGAGTACTGCTGACAAAAACTTTCCGGATCCAGTCTGAAGCCTGGGGATATTCTATGGTAAGGAATCTATCACTAACTAATGTCTCTTACAGATATATCGTTACACAAGTAAGTAACTTGTGCATTTTGAACTTCCGGTTTGAAATTAGGATTAAGTTTGACTCCTCAGGATTTAACTGCTGATTTGGGGGTGGGATAAGAACTCAAAGTCTCCGGCCTATTGAAGAAGACGAGACGGAAGGGCTTTTACTAACTACTAAAATCTCTGTCTTCTCCATATTTAATTTTAACCAGTTGAGAGCCATCCTTTTTTTTGGCAATAAAAAGGCAATTTGTTAAAACAACCTGTTTAGAATTTGCCTCTCTAAGCTGTAAAAGGAGTTAGATGTCATCCATATAAATATCTAGGCTTCCAGATTAAATGGGGTCAGTAGAAGCACATGAATGTTAAACAATGAGGAGGTGAGCATCGAGGCCAGAGTGGCTCACGTACAGATATTGACAGATGGGGGATATGACGCTGCTAATCATTCCTTTTTAAGGTACCTCCTCCAGAAAAAAGACAAACAATTTAAGAGTTTTTCCCTTAACACCACATTGCTTAACATAGAGACTATGATGTCATATATGGTTGATGGTATAAAGACGGTGTATAAGTCCAATATAATTAAGGCCCAAGTGGAATTTGAATCTGCTGAGCAGGTCCTTAAAAAGCCCGCCCAATAATTGATTATGTTGTTTGTGCACCTCAGAGGGCCAAATGATAGAACTTGGAGATGAGCCTTGTTCACAAGACTGAAATACATCAGAGCGCCCAGCTCGTAGACACCGTAGGCCTCATAATACCAGCCTGTAGAATGAATCTTTGTGGACTTGGTTTGCCAGAGAAGCAGTGATAGGTCATCTCTCCATTCCATGATTGGCAAGAGTTACACGTTCAGCTCACAATATCCAGTTTAGGTTTGTGATCCTCTGGGAAGGTTTTGGCCCCTCAATGATTCAGTTCCGCTGTGCTTACATTTTGCGTCAGGCAGGGTGCCACAGACTACAACCTATCATATACGTTGAAAGTATCAATCAGAACTGTTTACTGGACTGTTAGACATTCATTTTGTGGTGCTTGTGTCATTTCTGACTTTGGAGACAGTGATTGTCTGAGCATGTGCTATATTCTGCATGTGTCCTTTGGAAAAGAGTCGCAACAGAAATGTCTGCTGACATCCACAACATTTTCAGGCAAGCCCTTGTCCTGAAGCCAAACCTGAATTTGGCTGCAACCTTTCTCTTAGCCTCTAACTCCATATATGTGATGGATATCTATTCCAACGCTGGCAGCAGAAGATAATCACGGCCTAAAACTGGCAATATGTCTATTTACTATATTTGTATAAATTATTACAGTGATGACGGATCTACAATTCTTAGTCTTTTTCCGATTCGAGTACAGTTTGCTCACCTGATCAATGCATTTCCTCAGCTGCATATAACAGTACTTTAGGGTGCAGCTTTAGAAGCATTTCAGCAGAACATGGCAATATGTAGTAACACTCTGTGCATGAAAAAATAATTTTCAAAAACACTGATTTCTAGGGAGTATCCCCTCTTCTATTAGGTTTGTCTGCTGTTTCATCTTTTTAAAATTTCCATAGGTTCAGGGCCATAGATACATTCTCAAAGGGCAGAGTGTCAGTTCAGCAAGGGTTAACCAGTTATAACTTGCCACTTGGTACTCCCAGGCCCAAGATGGACTACGATGCTGATGACCCGACCAAATAGCAGGAAGTAATTCAAAAGTTTTGTATCCGTGAGCTCAATGCTTAGGGTAATCAATATTGTTGTGTAATTTTGGTCTTACTTTGCAAAGCACAGTTTTATAATTCACCGTGATTAACAAGCCAAGTGTTGTCTTGTCAGTGCTTTCTTTAGCCGATAGTAAGAAAGACTCAATGTTTTACATTTTCAGGAGGAGGAAAGCCAAAGAGTGCAGCCCGGTCTAATAACAGAAAGAGCAAGTCACCAGCACCTGGCCTGTCCTCTGGGGAGCGACCGCCTTCAGTGTCATCTGTACATTCAGAGGGGGACTGTAATAGAAAGACTCCACTGACCAGTCGTGTTTGGGAGGACAGGCCATCCTCAACAGGTAAAGTGACATTACAAGGGAGCTCTTGTAAGCCAAACAGCAGTGCCACAGTAGTGTGTAAATATTGTTCTGATGAATACTTCTAAACGTAGATTTCTCGCCTTAGATTATATATTCCCCATTCTGTGGCACACTGGATCCAGAATCTTTCTCCCCAATGCTGGCTACTTAGTACCCTGGAAGCAGAGTGGAGCAGACATGGATCTGGAGCTCCACTCACTCATCCGTCAGCCTACAACGATTACCCACATGTTTAATGCTAGTGTGCTATGCACCGATGTCCTCTCCTAAAACAACAGGTTTCAAGCCATGACATGGTTGCAGAAAACAGATGTTGGTCATTAACCCCCATGAGTTGTGTCTGGTGTGTCAAATTTGTGCCACAACTGTTCCCTCTTGGACCTGAAGGCGATTCGGGATGGGAAGTTGAAGCTGTATGTTGCCTGACAAGAATTGTAGATCCTCTGATAAGTCCAGGACCTGGTTGCAGTTTCTATCTTGCTCCCGGGGTCCTTCTCACTATTGGTCTATCTGACGGCTGAAGTCCTTTGGTTAGTCCAAATCAAAGTCTAAATGCTAACATAAAAAAGCGATGCAGGACTCAACCCCATTCCGTCACTCCGTGTACAAGGAGAAGGCACAAGTGTGTAAGCATGTTGGTCGGTTTTCCCTCGGGTCCTTGATTCGCTAGAAGGTCCTGGTACGCCCTGAGTTTCCAGAGCCATCGCTGATACCGCAGCAACTCAATGCCTTCAAAAAGACCATGCTGCAGATCTTCCGTGTTTTTCCAGCTCCCTGGGTGTGGCTTCGGGCCGCAAGGCCTCCAGTCAGTTTACCGCCAGCAGGGCCTTCCTGGCACTGGCTGACTCTTTGCAACCTGTTCCGGGTCCAGTATCGACTCCAGGACAGGCTCCTGCACCAGTTCGCCACCCGTCCACGCCGGTATCAATGTCGCCAGTGCCGTAAGAGGATGCGATTCGGATCCTGCTATCTGACCCATAATTGACTTTACCTAGATTTTCCTAGATAGTAACTAAAGCACGACTAGTCGTTATACAGCCTAACTCTAGTAAACCACCAGAGGGAGAGGAAGATGTGAGATATGGAAAGGTGGTCGTCACCCTCATTATAATGATAGTTTTCACAGGGAATTACAAGATGCCTATGGGCTTGATACCTCACCTGATATAGGGTTGCTCTCACCACTTGGACCACTGACTGAAAATTGCGGTTGTGGTCAGATGGGTAAATGAGGTCCTGGGTTTGCAGCTGCCCGCTGTCAATACGAAGGTTAATTTCCTCCAATCTGTGCTTGCACCATCTGAGGCCTTGCTTCCCTTCAATGAGGCTCTCATTGATACTCTGATGGGCACTGGTCAAAGCCCTCTTCCTGCCTGCCAGACCTCACAGACCTGCATCTGGAGGCTTTTATCACCAAACATCCTACTCCAGAGAGCCTGGTGGTGCAGGCTTTGTTAACCCAAATTCTTTCCTGGCACTCGTACGGATAAGGAGTCCAAAATGATTGAGGCTAATAATCTGAAAGAGGCAATTAGTTATAGATTCCTTACCTTTAGATTTACCCCCAGGCGTCAGACTGGATCCGGAGAATATTTTCGTCAGCAGTACCCCTGCGCGTCGATATGTGGCGTCGGTCGGCTCCGCGTTCACCGTTGGCGCCGGCCTCGCGCACTGACGTCAGTTCTTTGTTTATCTGCACTAGCCAGCGCAGATCCGGAGAGAGCGGTACCTCTAGTCACTTTTTGACTGACTTTTTTGCGACTTTGTCAACACCATTTTTGAGTCTACCGACTCCTGGTGCACCCAGAGATGTCCAGTTGTCCTCGGCCCGTCTACAAGGCTTGCAACACCTGTCGCAAGCTGATGTCGGTTACGGACCCGCACCGCGTGTGCCTGTGGTGCCTGGAGCGCGACCATGATCCTAAGTCATGCTCCGACTGCCGTACCATGAACCCGAAGTCTTTGCAGGAGCGGTCCCGAAAGCTTCTTGAGGCCCGGCAGTCCACTCTGCGTGAGGTCCCGGTCACGTGGAAGGTTGAGAGGCCGGTCGCGGACTCACCACCACTCGTCATCAAAGTCTTAGCACTCCTCAGGTAAGTTGAAGCACAAGAAGAAGTCGAAGAAGCCTTGTCGCTCTTCGACTTCTCCCCGTCTGTCGGCCGATGCATCGAGGGATGCGGACGGTGCCCATCCCGCGGCTCTGCGTGCGGAACCTGAAGGGTCGACTCCGAGTTTTCCTCCCTTTCCGGGAGCCGGAGCGACTCCTGCCCAGCTTTGGAGTTTCTACAAAGCAATGCGTGCCATCTTTGGCCAGGCTAACTCCACCGGCGTGCCTTTGGGCCCCGCGGGCACGGCTGGGGGCCCTAGACCTTCGACGCCGGCGGCTCTGGCGCCACAGGGTCCCCTTGTATCGAGGCCTGGATCCGGATTGGCGCCGGTCGACCTTGTAACACCTCCCCGGCGCCGAGTCCACCAGCACCACGTCTGCTCCTGACGCGGTTGTGTCCCCAGCTGGCGTCGACCCCGGCCTCTACCCTGACTTGGACACGGAGCTGGACCGACGTCGACCGACGCTTGATCTGGCGCCCAACTGTACTTTTGTACCTCTGTTTGACCCTGGTGTTCCCTACCGGCCAGATTGGCAACCAGAGGAGGGTGAGGAGGACTGGGAGGGGTCTGTTGACCCTTTAGCTGACCAGTTGGATGAACCGGACTGGAGAGAGGAGTTGGGGTCCGTCAGTGGTCTGGATAACTCCACAGACCTTGGCATGGTGTCTCCTCCTACCGTGGCTACGGAGGAGGTTGTTTCATACGCAGTTGTGTTGCATAGGGCGGCCGAGGCTCTCAACCTCGAGCTACTTACGGTGGCGGTCAGGACGAACCTCCTGACAGAAGTGCTTCAATCGGCCTTTTCGGATCCCCTGCTTCCTTTCAATGAAGCCCTTACAGACATCCTTTTGGGCACCTGGTCCAGGCCCAACACTGGGGCTCCTGTGGATAGGATGATTGCCCGATGCTACCGCCCGGCTCTGGGTGACCCCTCTTTCCATTCCCAACACCCAACC
The DNA here is from genome assembly GCF_964204655.1 of Triturus cristatus. NCBI lineage: Eukaryota > Metazoa > Chordata > Amphibia > Caudata > Salamandridae > Triturus > Triturus cristatus. The sequence continues at coordinate 141,115,438 of NC_140594.1, forward strand.
CCTGAGAGCTAGGTGGTCCAAGCCTCTACAACCAAAGGTGCATTCCCTAACACACCACCTGATAGGGAATCCAAAAAGCTGGATTATCTTGGGAAGAACATGTTTTCTTCCTCTAGCTTGGGACTGCGGTCGGTGAACACTGCATGTCTGTTGGGCCGTTATACCCACTCTGTGTGGTATATGGTAGCACAGGTGCTGCCACAGTTCCCAGAGGATTCCTGGGCCGTGCTCCGCTGTGCACTCGCCGAGGGGAGAGACGCAGCCAAGTTTACCATACGATGTGGACTGGACACTGCCGACTCGCTAGGCAGGACAATTTCTATGTTGGTAGCCCTTTGATGCTACGCCTGGCCGAGGTCGACTGGTTTCTCCGGGGATGTCCAGGCTACCTTGCTGGACATGCCTTTTGATGGCCGTCGCCTGTTTGGCGACAAAGCAGACAACATACTAGAGCGCTTCTAGGACTCCCGGACTATGGTTAAGTCCTTGGGCCTCTCCACCCGCCCTGCGCAGTCTGCATTTCGCCCCTTTCGTGGCTATGGAAGGGGTGCCCCGCCACTTCAACCCAGAGCCACAGGCCAGCACAAGCTGTCCAGCCCCTTCGCAGCTGGGGACGTGAGAACTGCAGTCTTGGGTCTGGGGGCCAGCAAGCGGGCCAATCCACCAGCGCCCCTTCTGCAGCAGCCTCCAAACCCTCCTAGTCCGACCTTACAGGGCCACCAATTGCCAGTGGGCGGAGGATTCGCCATCACTTCCCCCACTCGGGCACCATCACGTCGGAGAGGTGGGTTTTGCAGATAGTCCGAAGGGGCTACTCCCTCCCCTTCGAGACTACCCCTCTATCCATGCCACCTCAGTACCATTGCATGTCGGAGGATCATTTGGTCCTTCTCCAACCCGAAGTTACGTCTCTTCGAGCCAAGGGAGCTATCAAGAGAGTTCCTGCCCCAGAAGTAGGTCTTGGTTGCTATTTCCATTACTTTCTGGTGCCCATGAAGGACAAAGGTCTGCGTCCTATCTTAGATCTCAGGAACGTCAACCGCTTCCTCCGGAAGGAGAATTTCACAATGTTGACACTAGCTCAGGTCCAGTCTGCCCTCGACCTTGGAGACTGGATGGTAGCGTTGGACTTGCAGGACTCTTACTTTCACATCCCCGTCCTGCCGGCCCACCGCCGTTACCTGTGGTTCATGGTAGGCCACAAGCACCTTCAGTTTACCGTGCTCACCTTTGGCTTTACGAAAGTGATGGCGGTGGTCGCAGCTCACCTGCGCAGATCAGGGGTTCCAGTCTTCTCCCTATCTCGACGATTGGCTGTTAAAGACTGGCTCGCCCCAGGCATTCGTCTCCCACCTCCAGACGATGGCGACCTCCTGCACTCGCTGGGGTTCACTATAAACGTGCTGAAGTCACACCTGCCTCCCTCTCAGAAGCTCCTTTTCAGCAGAGCGGTTCTGGACATGACACAGTTTCGGGTATATCCTCCCGAGGAGCGAGTCCGGGATATTTGGGCTATGATTCCGAACTTTCAGCCTCTATCCCAGGTTTCGGTCAGGCTGACCCTGAGACTGCTGGGCCTCATGGCCTCCTGCATCCTGTTGGTAGATCATGCCCCATGGCATATGCGGGCTCTACAGTGGGACCTAAAGTTCCAGTGGACAAAACATCAGGGGAATGTGTCCGATTGCGTTCAGATCTCGGAGGGCACTGTGCACCAATTGAGGTGGTGGCTAACAAACCAGGAATGGGTCAGCGGCAGATCCCTCTCTCTTCCCCAACCGGAGTTCACAGAGTGTCGAATGCATCACTTCTGGGGTGGGGCGCCACATAAGAGGGCGGAGATGAGAGGCCTCTGGCCTCCGGCGGAGATCAGAGGCCTCTGGCCTCCGGCGGAGACCAGAGGCCTCTGGCCTCCGGCGGAGACCAGAGGCCTCTGGCCTCCGGCGGAGACCAGAGGCCTCTGGCCTCCGGCGGAGATCAGAGGCCTCTGGCCTCCGGCGGAGATCAGAGGCCTCTGGCCTCCGGCGGAGTCCAGGCTCCACATCAACCATCTGGAGCTCCAGGCGGTCCGTCTTGCGCTAAAAGCATAGTGTAGGTGTTCAGGGACAACACCACCGCCATGTGGTACTGCAACAAACAGGGCGGGGTGGGGTCGTGGACCCTATGTCAAGAGGCCCTCCGTCTCTGGACATGGCTGGAGCATCAGGGCATATCCCTGGTGGTTCAACACATGGCACGTACACAGAACGCCAGGGCGGACGAACTCAGCCGCAGGTGCATGATGGATCACGAATGGTGTCTTCATTAGTAGGTGGTGGAAAGTCTCTTTCAGCAGTGGGGAGAGCCTTGGTTAGATCTATTTGACACCGAAGAGAACGCGCAATTTCAGCAATTCTGCACGTTGGAATTTCCAAGGCGGCTCTCGCTAGGCAACGCTTTCTGTCGCAAGTGGAGTTGAGGTCTTCTATACGCCTTTCCGCCTATATCACTTCTGCCCAGAGTGCTGAAGAAGATCAAGCGCGACCGGGCCCAAGTCATTCTTGTGGCTCCAATTGGTGACGAGGAGTCTGGTATCCCGAGCTGTTACACATGGCCATCGATCCTCCGATCAGACTGCCTCTTCGCGAGGATCTTCTGTCGCAGTAGCAGGGGACGGTCCTCCACCCAAACCTGTCCAGCCTCCACTTCTTTGCGTGGAGATTGAGTGGTGACAGTTGACAGCCTTCAACCTTCCTCCCAAAGTGTGTGATGTTATCGTGGCAGCCAGACGTCCCTCCTCTAAGACGGTATACGCCTGCAAATGGAACAAATTTGTGGCATGGTGCACAGCAAAGGCTGTGGATCCCCTTTCTGCCCCTCTTTCTGAGGTTCTCGTCCTCCTTTCTTTGGCCCTGCAGGGCTCTGCCCTGGGCACTCTTAAGGGCTACCTCTCGGCCATTTCAGCCTTTCAGAGGCTTCCTGATCAGCCTTCTCTTTTCAAGTCCCCTGTTGTAAATCGCTTTCTTAAAGGCATTACGCATCTTTTTCCTCCTGTTGGCTTTGTAATGCCTCAGTGGGACTTGAACTTGGTTCTTACTTATCTTGTGTGCGCTCCCTTTGAGCTGCTAGATAAATGTCCTCTCAGACTTCTCACTTTAAAGACTGCCTTTCTGGTTGCCATCACCTCTGCTCACAGGGCGAGTGAGCTCCATGCTCTTTCTTCATAACCTCCTTTTCTGGCGGTTCAACCGGACAAGGTTGTCCTTTGAACCCGACCCTCTTTTCTTCCTAAAGTGGTTACTTCTTCCACTTTGGTCAAACCATCACTTTGCCCACCTTCTTTCTGACCCTGCATTCTTCTAAGGAGGAAGAGAGGCTCCAACGTCTGGATCCAAACGTGCGCTTTCATTTTATTTAGATCGCACCAAGCAATTCCGGGTGGATGACTAACTCTTTGTTGGCTACTTGGGCGCCAAAAAAGGTCGGGCCGTGCACAAACAGACCATCTCTAGGTGGGTCGTTAGGTGCATTAAAGCTTGCGACTCTTTGGCGAAGAAGGAGCCTCCAGTAGGATTGCGCGCCCATTCCACTTGGGCGACGGCAGCTACCACAGCTTTGAGACGGGGAGTCCCCCTCAATGACATCTGTCAGGTAGCTACGTGGGCATCTCTGCACACGTTCAGAAAACACTACTGCTTGGACAGCCAAGTCCGGAGAGACGGCTTCTTTGGCCGTTCTGTTCTGCAGGACTTTCTGTTGTGAACTTGGTTCGCAGACCCACCTCCAGGGTTGGTATTGCTGAGGTATTTATTCTAAAGGTAAGGAATCTATAACTAATTGTCTCTTTCCGATGAACAAGTTACTTACCTTCGGTAACGATATATCTGTAAGAGACATAAATAAGTTATAGATTCCTTATCGCCTCACCCATCCTCCCATTCTGCTAACTGATTTGTAGGGTCAGGGAATCCCTATCAGGGCCCTAGTTTTGTGCACCAGTGGTCAGTGTCTTGCATGGCTCTGCGCTTCTGGTGTGGAATGTCGTGTAAAAAAACTGACGTCAGCGCGCGAGGGCGGCGTCTAAGTAGCTACCGCAACGTCATCCCGGCGACCATGACGCCAACGACGAACGCGGAGCCGACCGACGTCACCTTTCGACACGCAGTGGTACTGCAGTTTAAATTTTAAAAGGATTGTTCTGTCTCGGGAGACTTTGTGACCAGCTGTGAGAAAAACATTAGATAACAGGGACCTGGTAACAGCGCACCTCTGTGACCAGCTCAAACTAACAGTACTGGTGCTTACAGGCTGGCATACCCTCTAAGCGAACAAAAAACACAGTAACGTTTTGCACTGCACATTACGTCAAACTGCAAGGTGGAAGGGTTGTTCACCATGTGATTAAGGGTAACAATTCTCTATTAAAGTCCCACAAACAGTGGCTCAATTACTCATGAAGTATTTCTCTCTGCCTCTCCCACACACTGAAGAAAGTGAAGACCATTGTTAAATCCCAAAACTAAAACTGTTGCCAGATGTACACCACTGTTTGCAACTAGCTCTTATCAATGCCTGTAAATCAAGTAGCCACCTTTTGGAAGTCGTGTTCCTCCAGTTCTCTTACTGAACAAAAAGCCTTTACAACGAAAGCGGCGGCACAACGGCGTCATTACTTCGCCCTTGTTTATGCAGAATCGTTAACTCCACGCATGTCAGTACAGGGGCAGGGGAGGGGGTGCATCTTTTTGTCAAATTTAGGGTTCAGGGCTGGGACGGTTTTAGGGCTAAAGGTGCGATGGGGTTGGTGTGAGACACCGATGCCCACAGTCCACTATGAGGAGAACAGACTGAGAACGGGTGAACTGTGCAAAACCACATTCCTGGTTAAACCACCAATGAGCATTTCAATGCCGTCCAGGTGAGGACTATCCTGCATAGGCCAGACATAAAGCATTGGATTATCTGTGTCGCTCTTGAGACGGGACACATTTTCCCACTTGAAGACCCCTTGACTCCTGTAACACAGGGTCCGAATCAAAGCAAAGGGCACTCGCTTTTAACGAAGCAGTTTCTTACGAGATGCGGAATTTTCAAATGAAGAGGTGAGCCACCTCTGTAGCGACTGTTGCAGACTGGAGGGGTCCAACTCTACAGTCGCCTACATCTCCACAACAGACGGAGTGAGAGGCAGGAGATGGAGGCTAAGAATTGCTGAAAACCAAGCACTCTGGGACAAAGGCGCTGACCTGTCTGTTGTGGTCGGAGAGCACAGCTGACTGATATCCTCAAAAGGGTTTCAGATAGGGATTGGAATAGTGAATGTCAACTGGAGGCCTTACTTGGTTAAACTGTGGGCCACCACTTTCTAAAGGTCCCCACCTCTTCTCTCTTCTTGGCTTGATATGCAGGACCCAAGGATTCTCTCCAAGTTGATCCTTGGGTTCATCTTTACCTTTGCCTATACTATCATATGAGAGAGCCAGCTCATTTCTAGAACCAGAGGAGGAGGAGGATGTAGTCTCCAGATCACTGCCTTTAGATGAAGCCTACAAGGTAATGGACTTGTACTCTGAATTTCAACCAACTTCAGAGGCGTTCAAATTTTCTCTGACCTGTTAACCTTCCTTCGAATGTGAAGTGCTTGTACTATTTGTAAGTAAATGGTGGTGGCACTTTGGTAGTGGATGTACCAATTAATATCCTCTGCATACTTAAGTTAAAGAGGCTTTTCTCTGTGCAGCAGCCTCACTCAGAGAGCCTTTGAGGCTTCGGCCCTCCCTTCTGGTTGAATATGAGCTGTCTCAGCTCAGATGGTGGAAGTGCTTTCAGGAAAGATTGATACCTAAGAAATTCTCTTACTAAAGGAGCAAAGCTAAGCACAGTAGCTTCAAATAGGGAGCATCCGTTGTGTCTGGGCCTCATCGTGGGCACAAAGTGATTGGCCTTTTCCAGACTAGTGGTGTGGTCCCAACTCTGAATCATGCTTGCTAAGTCATGTTGATCTCGGAAGTAAAGTAGCAGGGAATTTAAGTGAAGGGGCCTAAGCACAAAGAAGCCACATCACACTCTTCAAGAGAAAAAACATGAACGAGGGAGGTTGGGGGTATTTGGAGAGACCCCTTCAGTAAAAGGCTGTTCAAGGGAGGGCTACTTGATTGGAAGCGAGGCAGGGACAACACTGGGAATGGAGGTATGGAAGCAGCGCAAAAAGGATGGACTGGGTGTGAGAGGCAGCTTTAGTAGGAACGGCAAAGGAGAGTGGGGGCTCACTCCAATAAAAAAGGGTATATAGAAGCAGGGCGTTGGCACAAAAAAAGAACAAACTGGAACAAGCTGCAGGATCAGGCCAAAAAAACCTCAAACGCATTTTCGCAAAGAAACACTTACATTAGGTTGGCTTAGTCAGCCTGGACATTTACCAGGCTGAAAAATTCAAGCTGAAAAATGTAGGTGACTCAAGTCAGACAGAGCAGCTTAGTTAGGTTTACTCTGGGTTGATTTTCACCAAAATCCCAAAGAACTGTAAGGTCAGCCTGTAAGACTACTTGTACTCTGATTTTGCAGAATATTGCTTTGAAATCAGTTATGCACCTAGAAATATGAATGTAATGAAAATCTGGATTGTTAAAAAAAAAAACAATGGGTCAAAGCGGTTCCAAGTTTTTCAATTGTTGGGGATTCTAAGTGTACTACTTCATTGCCTCCCGATGAACCATGGTACGTCGGAATTGCTATTCTGTCAATGCTTCCAAAAGGTAGCCTGTCAGATGTAAAGATACTTTAAGCTTTGGTTTGGAAGTTCTTGCCTGTAACATTTCGATGCTGTAACTTTTTGTTTTAGTGTAAAATGTGTCCCCAAACCAACTCTGTAGTGAATTCCAGCAATTTATTGGAGCATTTATAAACATACTAACAAGGGAGAAGAAGCGCCAACTTGTCTTTCGCACCTTCAATTGAAGGGTATGTTGCAAAAAGAATTAGCGCAGAAGATATGATTTTAAATGACAAGTATTATTGCTAATCTCTTTACAAAGTGATAGAAAATGTATTCAGTAAAATGTAGTTTTCTCTGGACTCACCTCTACCATATTTTGTTGGAATAATAGTGTATTTTTTTTTGCCCCTGTCATTTCCATTGTGTATCTAAGTGGCTTACCATATATTTTTGTACTTTATGAACAGTTTTCTTTTTAAGTTAGGAAAATTCAGCTGCCGTTCATTTCTGTATGCCAGTGATTTAACTTTCTTATATTTTACTCCCATTGGTTTACAAATAAACTTAAATGCTCTTCACAGTTGTTCTGAGAAACATGCTCTAAGAATGAATGTGCAAAAATAAAATTCTTGTTTTCTCTGTAAGAAAGACACCATTAGTCTTTGGCAGTTCCAAGAATTAGGAGAGCAAGAACATTTGCCTTCCTCACTGCTAAGTTATGGAACTCCCCTCCTGTTCAGCTCAGGTCCAATAACAACTTGTCAAGCTTTAGGAAACAACTCAAAACATATCTCTTTAGGTAATTACTTAGCCCCGTGTTTTTCTTTGTTAATATATCTTCTTTGTGATTTTTAGTCACTTTATAGATATTTTTAGATGTCCATATACCTCACCAGGAACCCCTGCTACTTATGGGGCCTGTCAGTGCCGGGAAGCCCGTATTTGGGTATCTGTTGCGCTTTATAAAACCCTATAAATAAATATAGCTACTTGAAGCTTGCACCAAAAAGACTAATTCCCACCATTAGTTTTAAATTGGATAAATGACATTGCACTACTTTTGAAAGTTACAACACTATACTGACTAGGACCATAGTAGGGAATATACAAACATTTTTACTGATAGTCTCCAAATATCGTCTTAAAAGAAACCTGTTTTTACTGAGAGCAGAAATACTATTAATTATGGCAGTAGTAGGTGCTTGGAGTGGTTTCCCATGTGTTCAATGTGCATGTCTACTTTGTAACCAAAGAATACAGGATTTGAATCCGTCATACTCTTCTAACCTGTACCTATCTTGGGCAGCATTGTGCAGAATATTTAGATCCTTGTTTTCAACATTTTAATGCGTCTAAATCTAGTAACAAATGAAAGATTGTGTTATTGTATATTTAAATTCTTGCAATGTTTATTTTTTAATTTGTAAAATAGGATTTTATTGCACAGTTGCACTTTTTTATATTTGCACCAAAAATTGGTTTTATTGGGAGTATGCTATAATCATGTATTGTTTTCTTCAGATGGGAACTAACTCAATTAAGCTGAGTTGAGGATTTTACATTTTGGAATTCACCATTATCAATATCACCTCTGGTTACTTTTTTTTATTATTGATCTGTGAATTTCCTTAAACACCCCTGTGAGAATGTTTTAAGATTTGTTCTTTATCAATTGTCCATTACAGACTCGCTGAGATTATGCAAAAAATGAGACTTTTGATAAGGTTTTGATTTAATGTCCTATATCCTGCAGCCCATATTGGTTTATTATATTAACCAATATTCAGCATTTATTTCTATTGAAGGAAGGAAGAAACAAAGCCAAATTGAACTCTCGTAACTCACAGCAGGATGTTTCTAAGCCCATTTAGGGTGCCTCGGGTCTACACGTCGCTCTTTAATTTATAGAGCAGTTGTAGGAGGCCAATGACTTGAACTAATAATGTCCGACTATCGACTATTCCAAGTTGAGGTTACTGTTTGTTAGTCTAATTCATGGATGAATTGGTAATGCTATGTTTCTCCTATTTTGTCTTTAGGGTCGACACCATTTCCATACAACCCGCTAACGATAAGGCTTCCAACAGGATTAGTGGCGGCCCAGCCTCCGACGTCCATTCCACAAGGAAACGCCAACAGCCAGCACCGTGCCTGGGAAGAGGAGCCGAAACCCCTGCTCTGCTCGCAGTATGAAACCCTCTCAGACAGTGAATGAGGGAGGCGCAAGCCCATCAGGGAGCACTGAACTATCTCTGAGACCATGGAGCCGGAGGACTGCTATCAAAGCCAAGGAAAGAGCAGCATTTTGAATCAGTCTGCTCTCATGCCTGAAAATCTAGCAAGTCTTCAATCAAAAAAGCCTTAAAATGAAGCTCAGCCTACTCCTCGTTCTAGCGTTGGCACTGTTGTGTGCCAGCACGATCCAGTGTGTAAAAGATCATTCAGCAGAAACCAATGCTTGGCGACCTTAAAGTAGATCAAAACAATGCAATTGGTCACTGAATTTCAATGTTTTACTCAGGGGATATTTCCGCCTGGTGCTTGAATGATCTGACGTATCTTCAACGTTGAAAACCATAAGGAAGATGTATGCATTTAGGCATATATGTGTGTTTTTGTGTGCATATGGACACACCTATCTATGCACAGAGGTACAGTGTGCACATTCCAGTTTAGTGCAAATATTTCACCGCTCGTATTTTTCCCCATCACAGCCGCACATTTGATTTGATGGCATGCATTGACAACTTTGGTTCCCTCCGGTGCTCTCTCAAAGCTGATTCCCGAAGTGGTCTTCTTAATGTCTAGTGAAATTCTGATTGCACTTAAACAGTCACGCCTACCATGGGGGAGGTTCTTTGCCACAAAATGGCTTGTGAAACGCAACTGAGGCCAATGACTAAAAACGAATACATGCGTACGACAGCATCTGCCACTTAAAAGGGACAACGTTTTTAACAAGCACCTTTCTGCAAACCAAATTCTTCAATGCATTTCAATAAGGCCTTCCTTGTTTTGTTGGAATGCTAGCCCCTTGAACTCTTACAAGAATGGATGTTCACATCTGAGGAGTCAGAGTTGTTAAAAACAGCTTATGGGGGATACTGGATGAAGGTCCAGGGTTTTGGTGTTAGTGGGACAGCCTCAAAGAGGCGACGTATAGCAGAGCAACGCCCCTTGCGTCTATAAATTCAGATTGAAGGTATGACATTAATAAGGCAACTAGCTTAGCTGGGCTGCAGCAGCTGAAGTTTCAGTGGACTTAAATTCATGGAGATCCCTAAAAAGGAGACAGTGCGGCTAACCACGGAGGTGTCCCAGTTCCAAAGAGTCTGCTTCCATTTGAACATCTGTCAGGTGGAGGATGCCAGCTGTATTCTCTTTGGTCTGGGAGCGTGCCCACGAGAGGATTCCATGGTCTATCCATGAGGCAAATGTGCACAAACTTATGCGTATTCATACTGTACTTTGCCTGGTATCCAGTACTTGAAATGGGATTTGAAAGCTGACTTATCCCTATGGTGAATACAAGATAGGCCTCCTGGGAGGCAAATGTGTGTCTATAACTTAATGAACATTTAACAAACCCCAGCACTCTGTCCTTCCAAGATATAATAATGATGATTCAATGCTTTTACCTTGGTAACAAAAATGTTGTGCAGTGTGTATCTTTGTGTACCACTCATACAAATTCAAACTTGCTCCAAGAAGCTCTTTAGCCAGTAGCACTATTGAATTGGCTGAACAGCGAGTCCCTCTCGCCTGGATGGTGGCGCGGGTCCAGGGACCATTCTGCTGTCCATGAGAGATCTCATCCCCATGCCTTCCCCTTTACTAAAGAATAAATTCAGAGAATTCTCTGACAAGTCCCCACCCCAGAAACTATTATATTTCAATATCTTTTGAGAACACTGTGCTGTATAATGCATTTGAATGAAAGAGATTCTCGCAGCACAGGAGGCAACAACTAGCCCTCGACTGGGCAGACAGAACTCCTATGCTGTACAGACCGGGCAAGTTGGAATGTCTTGTGGCTGAAGGGATGGGAAGCACTGCTCGGAGCAAGAAGGAGTGGTTGTCTCCCCCAAAACACCCCAAAGTATAATCCCTGCTGGAGGGAGGTAGAAATGAAGACCTGATGCAGCCCCGATTTCCGATTTCCCACACCCCAACTAGTAAATGCTATCTGTTCGCAGAGAGACTTGAGGGATTGTACTGTGTCGCGCCCCCAAATGGCAAAAGAAAAAAGCAATTGTGTATGATGTATTGGTCTACAGGGTATATTTTTGATACCTTCTATGATTTATTTCAGATACTTTATTCGAGGAAGGACATTAGATAAACAGTATTATATGCTGCTCTGAGACGCTACTTACTGTACAAGAGGATTTGTGTTCAGACTTTAAAACGTTGTCCATTGTGTGGAAATAAAAGTATCAAAGGTTTATCAAAGTTCAAGATAATTCAATGGAATGTATTCGCTTGCTTGAACAAAATGGCTCTGACTGCAGGATGTTGTGTTTTATAGTTTGTTCATATTTGTAAAGCAAAAATAATACTTCATGTCGTGGTCTCCTATCCAGGGGTATTTTCCAAATTCCCTAAAGATGTTTTTTTTTATTTTGCAAAACATAGAATCATTAAATTCTTCCTCACAAATAAATATCAGCATTTCTCTTGATCTCCCAAGATATCTTTGCCTGTAGCTATCTGGTACCATTTTCATTCCAGTTTCTATTGGTTTCTAGTATAAGAACAAGTATTAGGCTTTCATGGATTCTGGCATCTTGCTGTGTAAGAAGAGCTCACAGGAACTGTTCTGCTGCCTTCCATATGTCTTAAAAGTTTGTAAGCAAGCGGTGAACCCTGATTGGCTCATTTATCTAGGGAGCATCGCAGCCCTTGATGATCACGCTGTCACTAACAGTTTTTTGTTATCTTTCTTTGGCATTATAGTTTCAGGTCATCACAAAGATTGTAATTCTTATTTCTAAATAAATGTACAGTTTTTTATCATGCTTGTTTCAGCAGTGGGCAGAGTTTTTTTATTATTGTTTATTTAATATTATTGGCATTTTTACTAGGCAAAATTCACAAATTGACCTTTGACCTCAGAAGCCTAGTGCCAAAGGGATGGCGCTTTTCCACTGTGGTTCTGTTCTCCTTTTCAGGATTTGGAAATTACAAAACTAAGTGTGCACATACGTATAGAGGTTTCAAATTCGACCTAGTGTTTCTTTTCTGAATAGCTCTGTTCCGAGTCCCATGGTGTGGTTCTAGGGGTAGAGTCGTAAATTCAATCCACATTTGAAAAGGCTGTAAGTCGTCATGGAAGATTAGGGCCCAGGAAAATATAAAGCCAAAGAAAAATTGAATTTCCCTTCAAAAGTAATGTTGGCGTAAATTTGACAATCGGTCTGTATCGTGAAAATATTTTCATGTTGCATAAACAGTTTATTTTTTTAACATTTCCCGTCCCATGTGTTTGTGGGCCTTCAAAGTACAAATACAATAATCCTGAAACAGTACACATTCAAGAGATTTGGAAATGTTTAGTATTTACATTCTTGGTTGTGATCGCCACCTGACTGATGTAACCCCTGATCCATTTGAGGTCTTCCACCTCCGTCAGTGCATGTCCCTTAGAATGAAATCCTTTTAACATAGATCTGTCTAATTTAAGAATGTGCAGCACCAAACCCTGAAGCCGACATCACCATATCAGGACATGTACATGAAAGAACAATTTTATATATATATATATCATTAATGACAGATTTTTTTTTTATCCTGTGCTGTCGACATAATCAAATCTTGTCACTTCAGACACCTAATAACCTTTGACTTAAGTGCAGGAAAATTTAATTTCGTTATTGCCAAAAGGAGATGTAATTTACTCCAAATCAGGGAATTTGGATCAATAGAATCCCCATAGAAACATAATTTTGGTTCTAGGGCACCCAAGGTAGAGAAGCATATTCTACCTCTCTGGTACTCACTCACCAAGGACCAGTTAAAATGAAAGTCTGAGACTCCATTTTGTAAGCTACATGCCGCACAAACAAGATGGTGAACATTCCAACACTATTGATGTTGTACGGAAATGTACTTAAAGTGGGTCACAATTTATATGTCCTATGTCTTCATCTGAAACAAGTCCAACCCCATTGTCACGCATATTGATAAACATGGATAGAATTATTCTAATCTGAACATTTTCTGTAATGATGTTTTTATTTCATTAATCCGTTTTTTTACTGGAACTCCAGAATGCAGTGTTTGTTCTTAAAGGGTTGCTTTCTGAATAATGTAGTACAATCATTAAATTATCTTAGAATTGGCATTTCATAATTGCTGGTGTGAGGCATTCAGACCTCGCTGTTGTGAAAAAGAGCATGTGAAAACCTCACAACAATGGCTCAGACTGTTTTTCAAATATATCCGGTCGGAGTCTGTTTTTTGCTCAGTGTTTTGGTAAAGTACAGGTTATGTTACTTTTAGCACAACCTTTACATGTAATCTTGATACAGGAGTGATGATTACTTGGAATTAAAGGATAGGTCATTTGTCTAGCATCTATTAATTTAGTCACTTTTTGCATATTTGATTTTGTTTTCCAAATATCTTGTTATGAAAAAGAGCTGAGCGGCCATTCTGCCTTACCGTTCCCATGATGCCGCCTGTTAACAGTGCACCATGCATTGCTTAAATAAGGGATGTTGAGATGGTACCTCCTTGCCAAAATCCATCTTGCTAAACAAGATAATGCATGTATGGTTATTGGCACTCAAACATTTTGAGTGTTCACCTCTGTACCAGAACAATTCTTTCTTGTAAAATATAGTGCTGAACGGTCAATCTTCATCACTCTGCCACATTGCCTAAAAACGCACCACGGTATTAAACCATCACATTCACACTGCATGGCTGCCGCAAAGCTGACTGTTACAGGAACTTATAGTGAAATGGAGCTTAAGTTTCCACTTTCACAGCACAAACGAAGGAAGATCATCAAAGGCTACAGATGCATCTTTTCGACACTCGTGATTTGGAGACCGTACATACAGAGTGAAAGGTAAAGGTAGTCCCAGTTTTTGCCCTGAGCTGCGTCCTCAAGGCAGCACACTCAGCCATTCAAAATAACTACTTTTCAACCATTCCTAAAAATACAAGTGGAATGTACAACGTTCAACCACAATATACCAGGACTGGAGTTGAAATGGTAAATAAGCTTCCTGGAATATTTGGGAAATGTTGCCCTTTCCCCAATTATTCTAGGACTGGAGTTAGAATAGTAAGGTTGACCTTTCAGTGCACAGTTCAGGGCAGGAGACAAGCTTAGGTGAGACCACCAATATAGAATAGTCATGTTACTTAACGTGTTTACCCTTTCATTCAGTGTTGACTTTGAGCTCCTTGTTTTTAATACGCAAACGTTTTCAAGTTTGTTAGTGGTGCGGTGTCACATGAATGCTTCTTGCTAGGCCTGTTGTTTGCCCAGAATGTGTATGCTGTATGATTTGGGCTTTTTCCTTTCCTCCCATCTTCAAGGTGGTGTGACTTGTCTCCGCAGTGAAAAGCAAAGACATAGAACACCTCTTTTGCTGATTCCTTTAGAACTTTTCTTCAAAATTTCCCCTCCCGCTTCTCCCTTCACCTGGTCTCTTCAAAATTTTCCTTAAGACAATTAAAGCACTCAAGAAATTTCATTTCTAATCATTGATTTAATTTTGGTTTACTCACATGACATCACTATAGTTAAATGACTATCTTACAGGGATCTTTCATAATGCCATTCATTTGCTTTAATTTACCTAGCAGTGACAGATAGTCACAAGTTTTTGTGACAGTGTGGACAGTTCTCTAATGAACATTTGCATAGACACCGTTCTTAAATTTTAGAAGCGCGCACACAAGCAACGCATAAAAAGCTGCGTATCTGGGTTAGATGAGCTGGAAGCCTGGATCCTAATAAATCTGAATATCGATCAACCATTTAGTTGCCAGGGTGTTTGGGATACAGCTTTGCCGTGGCTATTTTTTTGCCATAAATTTGCTTTGAGGTCGTACAAACTGTGGGACTTATTGGACAAGTTTAACCCCTTGGTGGTATTTGGGTGTGCCCTGTAGCAAAGTATAGAAGAGTGAGGACAGTTGAGCTCTATCACTACATTTTTAACGCTTCATAGATCCTAATCTTTATCATGATTCGTCATGCTGTTGATTTGCAGAAGATTTCTCCTGTCCAAGTTTTAAAAAAAGGGTTGCTCTCTAAAAGCTTAGAAGAAGTGAGGTGGCGGTATCCTAATGATTTTCCAAGGAACTGTAGCGCTCGAAATGCTGACACCAGCAAAGTTGAAATGTATAATCCCCTGACATCCGCTTTAAATTTCAGAAGTTGCTATGACCAGCTTCTGCCATTTTGACAATGAATGAATATTCCTGTATCCCGTTAAATGCAGCTCCTACCACATTGTTGCCACATTTTTGCTTTCATTTTTGTCAGCCATGTTTTCTTAGTTGAGCCTGGGCTTTGCAGTTCAGAAGTTCTTGGTTTATGTTCCTTCAAGAGTCATATATTTTTAGACAGTGACGATCACCATATTCTTGTGTTACAACAGGCTTTCCTGTCTAGTCTATAAACAGTGGACTTGATTCTACAATGTTAGTTTGTCAAACATTCTGACAGTAAAGACCTTTTCCATCCCCAGTGTATGATCTGGATTTCGTGTTTATGGTGTGTTTTGTTATTGGGATATGCACTACAACCAATTTTTGTGCCACTTATCTCTTTGGAATAGTCATGGGTCTTAATATATTCCATTTAAGCAAAGGAAATTGAAAAGCCAGATGTAGAAATATTGAAAACTGCAGCTAGTGTGGTGCGTACCTGCTATGTAGATGACCAGTGAGCCAAAGGAATTAATCGCTGAGAACATTGTACACTGTATTCATTTTCTGCTGCAATGGCTTCAGTCGTCTCTAGATTCTGTGTGCATCAGAATAGTGTAATCTTGAGTTTTTCTAAGTCAAAAATAGCCTAGGTGAGAAGCTAAAGGTCCAACATGGGTAACTGCTGGTGCAGAGGTTTGCTCACCATCCATCTGCTTTAACTTAAAAACTGATTCTGAATCCCTCTTTTTTATTCAGACTCTATGCACTGGTACCTTTGGATGTGGATGCTAGCACACCTAACTGGATCAGCCAAAATACCCAGTTAAAGCACTCAATAGCAAGCGACTATTAAGAAAGAGCCTGACAAATGGATAACCCGTGGCAGCTCAATGCGGGTATATGAGTATTCGATTTAGATATTTGTTTCCATCATAAATCTGATGAAATAGCTTGTTTTGCCACAGTTTGCAGTACATCAGCTTTACTCTTCATGCCATGGTGATCATGGGAACCTATAGACATTTTGATAAGTTGCATGAGTGTCATGTGACCAAGCTGGAAGGATCTAGGCATTGGTAGATTCTGCTCTGTTTGTTTGACCATGCTTGTCAACCATGAGCTCAGGAGCTTTGTAACTTTTCACATTTGTCATGATAAATGTAGGCCTAGCTGTACAATCAGTGGTTCTTTACATAATGAATTGCTATACAGCATTTGTGGTCAGTCATGGAGCCTGGATGTAAAATTGGTCGATCTGAGTGGGTCTAGACACTAACAGTGCTTGGTTTACCGACAATTATGTTGTTTAAAGTCCTTGAATTGATTTAAATTGTGGGCACGGTTAGCTTAATGCGTTGTCTTACACCATGTGTATAGTTCCAGGTATTTTTGTTACATTAACTAAAAGACACGTAGAAATGTTGCTACATTTCTTGTCTGAAGCTCTAGAATTACTTTAACTAAGTTACAAAGAGCCATACTTTGAAGGTTATGTTCGCTTTTAACGTACACACATGGTTTGCAATATTTTTGTAAAGTTTCATAAACTCATTTGCACTCTGAATTGTCTGCGTAATTGTCCTGTCTCCTTTCAGTGGCCCATGTATTTGTGCTACGTGCTATAATTTAATTGTGCAATCTGAATAAAAACTGTTAGACTATGAGCAAAAACCTTTAAAGTTAGTATTATCAACTTTCTAGTTTGTATAAAAAGAGGCATAACAAAAAAGGTTGAACACAATATATTGTTTGAACTGTACAAGGGGGCATCTATCTTTTGTACGAAAAAATTGTGGATAATATAGCTGTTTTGAACCACGTTGTATGATAGAACGGATTGTATATAGAGTCGATGAGATGTACATATTTATGCAGCTTGCTCTAAAGGGTTGTTTTCTTCTACGGAAGGTGAAGTTTTTGTTTACTGTTATTTTAATCAACATACCCACCAACAATTGAATGTGGGTAGCAGTGTGACAACACTGCCTTACTGTTTAAATAAAAAGGCTTATTGCTAGCAAAGAATTACTCGTCCATCTTCTTTGAGCTATGCCGGTAACAGCAGTGGCAAGCAGTAGTAAGGTTCTACAAATTGTTTTGAAATTGCATTTGAAGAATTAACTGAAGAGTATAGTTTGTGGCATAATGACCTAGTAGTAGTTTCTAATGTGTACCCATTTACAATTCTGCAGCTCTAGTAGCAGGGGTGGGATAATATAGCATCATAACCTGCTGCTGAGTGTTATAAAGAAAGACGTAGCCTGAGACAGAAAGGCTATCATGATAATGCTACTAGAACATTCCACTCACAGGGAGTTGAACATTCTAAATTAAAGAGGAGAAACCGAAAGACCAATTTGAAATGTTCAAGCCAAAGGTCTATAACAACCCTTATTTTCCAGACCCACTCGTTTGTCTTCAGCAAAGCTCCAACAGTCCAGTATTCTAATACATTGTAGCCTTCTGCCGAAGGCTATGGCGGCTGTTAAAGCCCTCTTCTCGAGTTTAAGCCCGAGACAGACGGAGAGAGTGCATTAACCGACTGTTAACGCCCACAGTAGAAAGACTCTAATGCTATTAGAACATTCTATCTACATAAGGAAGAATGTTACAAAATAAATTGAGAAACAGAAAAACAAGCATTGGAATGTTGGAGATGAAACTCTATATCAGCACAAATACAACTTCATTGTTTGGATTAGTGCTCTATACATTCCAGTGTTGTAATCCCATTTCACTGAATCATTCATTGTCAATTACAACATGAAACTGTGTGGCCTGCCACTAACCTGCACCTCCGGCTTTGTGCTTGCCTGTTAGAATTTAGGGATGTTTACAATTTATTCTGCCAATTTTCAACGCTCCTTGAAATTGGGGTCAAGTATGTGTCTTCCGGTTGGCGTTGGGTGTTCAGTTTTTAGATTATCATTCATGATCACTGTTTACATTTGCTCCATCAATTCCTAACTCTGAGTCCAAGTACATGTCTTTCAGTTGGTGTACGGTGCATAATAAGCTTAGGTTTTAATTGGGTTTGTAATTAACATTGACTGTTTATTATCATAGGTGAGCGGCAATGCTGTGTATTCACCTCATTAGATTTGCATTGTAGCAACCTTTACAAAAATGTGGAAGTATTGTTTGTGTCTTTGTGATGGTACAAATGTGTTATATTCTATAATCACTCAGTGTAATATCACCCTTCACTCTATAGTCCATTAGTTCTCAGATGATGAAACCTTTTACAGAACACACAAGGCCTACAGATGATGCTCATATCTGATAGAGACATCTAGCCGCAGATTCCTTAACTTAGAATATCCCCAGGCGTGAGACTGGATCTGGACATTTTTTGCAGCAGCAGCACTGCGTGCCGGGGGACGGTGCAACACGACCCCGCCCTGACGTCGTCCACGTACATGACGTTAGCGAGGTCATATAAGTCCCTCCCGGCGCGCTGACGTCAGTTTCCTTCTTTTCTGCGTGCAACGCGGATCCAGAGTGAGCTCCTCTGGCCTGTTTTCAGGCCTCATTTTCGACGCTTCGTATCGAGAACAGTGTGCGATGCCTTCGGGCTTTAAATCTTGTAATTCCTGGCAAATGTCCGTGACTGACATGCATCTTATTTGTATGTGGTGTCTGGGCAAGCACCATGACTCCACGGACTGTGACACCTGCCAGCGTCTGAAACCGAAGTCTCGGCGAGAGCGCCGTATGAAGCTTCTCTCGGCACGGCTGTCCCGGTCGGAGTCGTCTCGCCCCCCAGCCTCGCCGTCGACTGCAGGTCCTTCCTCTGTTCGGTTCCGTCGTCGATCGCCTTCTGGGGTCCGGGGCCATCGTTCTCCACTTGCTAAGTCACGGCACTTGTCGCCTAGGTTTTCGTCCTCACCTTCTTCTGTTGTCAGGGGCACTGGTTCCCGGTCCTTTCTGGACGTGCGCTCCCGATGGTCGCCCCCTCTCTATCCGCCCTTTCTGGGTGTAGGGGCGACTCGGGCCCAAATGAGGCCTATGCTACGGCTTTGCAGGCCTCGTTTGGGTCCTCTCCCGTTCCTGGGGCATCCTCGGGACCTCCACTTCTTGTGGGGTCTCCGACAGCCTTGCCGGCGGGTTCGCCCCCGGTGCCTGCTGAGCCCTTGCCTCCCATGAACGTCGGAGATGTGGTGTCGTTAAGGCGCGGCCCAGGTTGGTCCCCCTCTACATTCCAAATGGAGTTGTTAGGGTGCGACCCAGCCGCATAGCCCCGTGGGGCTCCCTGTGGCGCCGCAGGTGGTTACCGGTGCTCACAGCCCTGACTTGAGCACACCCCAGCCTTCCGGGCAGCTCCGCCTCCACTCCTTACTCCGGAATCGCAGCCTGTTCCGAATGAGGTGGAGCCGGCGCCAGGACGGCGTCAGAAGATTGCCTCGCTAGCCCCGGCGCCCTGTCCTTCTTCTGAGGGGGAGTTTGACATAGTTTTGGCGCCGACTCGACGCCAGATGCTGCCGAGTCCGCGTCTGACGCGGCACAATCGGCGCCGACACGTGTCGTTTCGGCGCCGTGTCCTGGACTTTTCTATAGAGGCCTCTGGAGAGAGTTCAGCGACGCCCTTCCGCCCGGCGTCACCGGAGTTAGTGTTGCCAGTGCCCCCTTTGGAATTTGTGGAGCTTTCTCAGGGGCTCCCAGATCCGGCAGGCTTTTCGCCTCCCCAGGAGCCCCGTCAGGATCCTCACTCCTCCGTAGGGCTTCCTACTGTGGAGCATTGGGCGCACCCTCAGTGTCTTGGGAGGGTCAGCTTACAACCCTCCCCCACTGATTAGCGGTTTTCCCCTCCATGTAGGGCTACCGAGGCAGGTGCAGCTTTTTTTTTTTAGAGTGGTCTCTTTGGCTACCTGCATTTTAAATATGCAATCTCCCTCTACCCCTTTGTCTCTGGACCCCTTGCTTGAGCTCCTCCACCGTGGGTCTGGAAATATGGAGCCGCTTTTGCCTTTTGAGGCTTCCCTTTATGATGCCCTCTTGGGTACCTGGGTCCAACCTGCGTCAGGTGACCCAGTGGCTCGTTCAGTTTTGCACTGCCACCGTCCAGCTTCACATGATCTGGCCTGTATTTTTGTGCATCCTGATGCGCAGGGATTTGTGTTCCAGACTGCCTTTCCTTCTCTGCCCCCTCTAACGCTTCCTGCCTCTCGGGATTCCAGGTGGCTTGAGTCATGGGGTAGGAAGGTCTTTGCATCCACTAGTGCTGCCCTACGGTCCTTAAATACAGTGTGTTTTGGCTTGGGCTACCTCTGCCCTGTGGGACTCTGCAGAGTCTTTGCATACTGCCACCTCTGAAGGTGCTTGCGTTGATCTCCTTCGCCTCATCCGGGATGGCCGCGACCTTGCCGACTTCACAATCCGTTCAGCCTTAGATACTGCGGATTCTTTGGGCCGAGCCATGGCGAGCTCTGTTGCCTTAAGGCATCACGCTTGGTTGCGAGATAGCGTCTTCCCTGAAAATATCCGGGAGCGACTGGTTGACTTGCCCTTTGATAGGGTTTCGCTGTTTGATGCTCACGCCGAGTCGGCGGTTCGCTGGCTCCTGGCAGGCTTTCGTCCTCCCACTTAGGCCCTTTTGGGCCTGTCTTCTATGGTACTTTTTAATTTCGCATCCTTAGATGCACTCTGTGTTTACCATGGGCAGTGAGCCTTATGTCTTCTTTTTTCTATGGTCAAGGGTTTTTACCCTTTTATTGGCATCCCTTGGATGTGTTTTTGCTTTCAGCTGCCTGTTGGCCTTTTGTGGCCGTGTTCCATAGGTTGCTGTGTCCTCTGACTGTGGTATTCAGCCGGTGGCTTGGCTCGGTGATATTATTACGGCTCGGAACTCAGCTCACGGGTTTGGTTCGTTACTGCGTTATTTTGGCCTGGCTTCTTGCCCTAAGAGGTGTCCCCCGCTGTTTGGGGTATACATACTCCATGTGGGGTACTTGTTGGCTATTATATAGCCTTGCTTGTCTCACCTGGGCCTGGAGGTTCATGTGGGCTCCATGCGTCGCTTGGTGGTCCGTTGTACAGTGTCCTATGTTTTTCCCTGGTGCCATCTGCTTTCGCCATGGTCATCCACCTCCTTTTGAGGTTTCATGGTCTCCTCTTCCAAAACAGCTCCTACCTGCCCTTACTGTTCTACATAGGGTCCGGTATATACATGTTCATATTCCTGGCTCGTTCTGTCTCTACATAATTGTATGTTTATACATTTATGTCTACATGCCGGTGGCCTTGGTATCCTCGTCCTACGTCGCCACCTCTTGTCGAGGCTGTGACATCTGGACCAATATCTCCATGTGTGGGGGGCTTTTCTGAGTTGTTGCAAGTTGGCCATGGGTTCCTCCTTGCTTCTGCTTATTGGAGTGGTTTTCCAAATTGACATATGCTCCCTTTTTGTTGTTCGACGCTGTACGTTTCTTTCTGGAGTGTTGGTCTTGGATTCTGAGACTTTTCCCACCTTTCGTTACCATGGTGTTTTTGGCCTCTTCCTTCGGATATGCTTACGCTTGTTGCAGATACGCCTGTGGGACAGTTCTTTTGTTGCCAGTGGTCATTAATTACTGTCTACAAGTCTTTGTTTGGGTTGTTTCTCACTTTGGCCTCATGCTGCCCGGTCGGGCACTCTTCTGTACCTGTGTGAGCCACTTGAAAGGTCTCTTTGGCCTTTTGCCGGCGAAATATTCTACCTGCTTCGGCGGGTTGGAGATTGGTGCTATTGTTCCTCCTTACCCCTTTTGGGGTTTGGGTGAGCGCTTGGCATGCTTCTTGTCCTGCTGGGTTTTTCCACGCATTGCTCAGGTTCTGGCTCTTGCCTTTGGGCTCTTGCCACCGGCTCCTTCGGCTTCCTTCTATAGGCTAGTCTGTTAGGCGCTGGTTACCTCTCTTCGATTTCTTTCAAGCTTGGGTCAATGCACTTATTGTGCGCCGTTTAGCGGGGAGTGATCCTTCTTGCTCTCTCTCTCTCTCTTTCCTTGCTCTGATATAGGGCTCATGCTATTCTACCTGTCATTTTTTTATACGGGTATAGTGTGGCGCCATTCTGGCATGTTTTCCGGATTTCTTCTATCCTGTGACTTCTGCTCTTCGTGCTGCTGGGGTTGCTGTCAGGCTGTTCTGCCACAGCTTCCCCCCCCCTTATCCGTCACTCTGTTGCCGGATCAGATGCTTGGCGCTTTCTGTTGTCCTGTCGGAGACCCGCCTCCCTTAGGGTATGGCTGTGGTATCTATTCTAAGTTAAGGAATCTGCTGCTAGATGTCTCTATCAGATGTACGTGTTACTTACCCTCGGTAACGATATATCTGGTAGAGACGTTGTCTAGCCGAAGATTCCTTAACGCCCACCCGGCCTCCCCGTTTTGCGAGGATCTTGTCTAGTGGTGTTTTCCGCTGGCCTCTTCGGTTGCCATTGGGTTATATATCCCAAAGGGGTTCAGATTGTTGCACTCCCCTTGGTGCTTTCTTATACAGTTCGCCTCTGCTGGGGGCTTCTTTCTGTTATATGGTGCCTTTGATTCACGGGAAGATTTGTTTTCCTCTCCAGTTCCCTTCCGCCTGCTCTACTACCTCGGGGTCCTGGTCTCCTCGTGGTTGTCCTCTTTGAGGGTCTTTTGTGCTCTGTTTCCTACCTCTGTTTTTAGAGGGGAAGGGCCAGTCTTTCCTACAGAGGACTGTTGTTCTTTCTGTGTTCCATTCTTAGTGGACGGCACAGTTCCACATGGCACTATTAGTCTGTTTCTTTTTGTCGAGATGTTCTTCCCTTGTTGCACTCGGGAAGGGGCTTCCGTTTCGCTTGCGGGGCTCTTTCTCACGGCTTCCACTTATATGTGTAGGCAGTGTCTATTCTGTCTTTCCGATGGTGTCTTCCACCATCCTTCTCCTTTATTCACAGATTTTTCATCCATCGCACACTGTTCCCATACTTTCACAGTTTCTGGTTGGTGGCTCCTCGTTGTGCCGTGGAAAAGTTTCTCCGAAGAAAACTGACGTCAGTGCGCCGGGAGGGACTTCTATGACCTAGCTGTCGTCACGTACGTGGACGACGTCAGGGCAGGGTCGTGTTGCGCCGTTACCCGGCACGCAGAGGTGCTGCGGCAAAAAAATTCTGGATCCAGTCATACCTGGGGATATTCTAAGTTAAGGAATCTGCGGCTAGACAACGTCTCTACCAGATACATTGTTACCGAAGGTAAGTAACTCGTACTGCAGGAGTCATCGGTGCCTCTTTTGTTGACGCATGTCAAGTTGTGTTGATGTGATGTATTGTTGAAAATGTCAAACAATAAAAATATATTTTAAAATATACATGTATAATGCCAAAAAGCAGAACCAACGACGTTTCCTCCGGCGTTATGACCAAGTGCATATTACCCGATGGCTCCACATAGTAGCACACCCCTTCATTTTCTATTTTTTTGCAGGTGGCAATGAAAGGCACAACAACTTATTTCATGTTCTCTTCTGGCAAAGGAGTACTTTTATTTGATGCTCTGGGTCCTGCTCTGAATGTGTGGACATTCGATAACCTTATTATGTTACTCATCCTGGGTATTTATTTCAGGAATTGTGGTTCTGTGAGTAGCATTTTTCCAGCTGTATCACTAGTCCTTGACAGTGGTGTGGAGTTTGCATAAATGCCTGCTTTGGTTGTCTGACATCAAGGGTGTACAAATGAGCCTAGTGTGATCAATGTGGCTTCAGCACTTGAGGTGTCTGCCGTGCCACTTAGGAAGTCGCCTTCTCATTCCAAGTGAAGCAGATCATATTGACTAATTTACTGTTATGACCTGGCTTATGGAGGAATTACTTGCTTCCAGTTACCCAAATGGTATTTTGCAAGGCTACTCAAGCTTCAAATTCAATATTGTTTTTTGTAGTTGTGAGGGATGGCCTATGGTATGAGGTACCACTTACACGTGCATGTAGAGAAGAATTTGCTGCATAGTCATTAAAAGCTAGAAAACGTTTGTTCTTGAAATTGGGGCTAGCAAAATGCTTCTGTGACAGCATACACTTGGTCCTAGCTTTTGAATACTTGGCAAAAATCTTTTGAGTTGCAAAAAATAAACACAGAAATTGGTCATTGCGCATCATTAACTTCAGTGATGCTTCAAAACCTAACCCTGTCTCCTATTAATTGAGCCCTGATGGGTTTGAAAGCTTCCTAATATGGGCATGTTCAATAGTTGAATATCTATAGCTATAAATAGGAAGCATAGTGTTCACAATGATGGTCCATTGATGATGACCCACTCCTAATCCGTCCACCCGCCATGACAATATACTCTTTGTTTTGGTAACTAAAGTTTGTGCATCTTCAGCATATGTTGGCATTTTCTTATAATTTGCAAAACAATGCAAATACACTGAATTAAAAAATAAAAGTGTACTGGGTGCAAATAATTTGACCATTATATGGGTGCAAGTTTCTTATATGGGAATACATTTTTTACACAGAGGTCAAAGGTTGACATGGTATGAGTGAAGGGAATTTGAGATGCAAATCACCATTCCGCTTTTCTTCATGGTCTGTCTTGGAAGGGTATACTTTCCCTGACGTAAAAAGTGTAACTTTAATTGAAATCCAATGTGGATTTTTTATAAGATTCTATAGACTGAAAGAGACAGTTTGTTATAGATCCCTTACCTTAGAATTTCCCCCAGGCGTCAGTCTGGAGCCGGAGATTTTTCTTTAGCAGTACCCATGCACGTCGGTAGATGGCGTCAGTCGATTTTGCGTATGTTGTCGGCCTTGTGGTCGCTGGGATGACTTTGCGGTGCCTACTTAGACACCGCCCCTGTGTGCTGACGTCAGTTCTTTATTTTTCAGCACCAGCCTAGCGCAGATCCGGAGAGAGATACCCCTTAAACGTTTTGTGGCTAACCTTTTTTGCGACTTTTGTGGCATCTTTATTGAGTCTTGAACTCCTTGTGCGCGAGGGATGTCCCAACGTCGGACCGGTTTCAAGCCTTGCCGGTCCAGTCCCAAGATGATGTCGGTGACGGACCCGCGCCTCGTGTGCTTGTGATGTCTGGAGCGCGACCTAGACCCAAATTTGTGCTCCGACTGCCGGGCCATGCACCCGGAGGCTTTGCAGGAGCAGTCGCGAAAGTTGTTGGAGGCTCTGCGTCGTTCCTGGTCTCATTCGAGAGGAAGGTCTCGAGACTGTTCGCGGAGCCCCCACTCCTCGTTGCACTGTAAGTCGTCGAGGTCTTTGGGTAAATCGAAACACAAGAAGAACATGAAGAAGCACAAGTGCTCTTCACCTTCTCCCCGTCTGTTGGCTGATGCAATGTGGGATTAGGAGCGTAGTTGCTCAAAGGCTCCGTCTGTGGCACCTATTTCAGGGAGGACTCTGCAACTCCCACCCTTTCCGGGAGCCGGAGCGTCCCCTGCCCAACTTAAGCAATTCTACGAGGCCTTACACCTCGTCTTTGGGCAGCCCGACTGCCGGCGTGCCTTTGGGCCCCGCGGAGTAAGTTGAGGATGCTGGGCCTTCGATGCCGGAGCCTCTGGCCCCGGCACCAGAGGGCCTCTGCAGATCCCGGCCTGTATCAGGATCGACGCCGGTCGATCCTACTCAATCTTCCCAGCGCCGTGCCCCCGGCTGACGCAGTCCCCATCCTCATCCCCGAATTGTACCAGGAGCAGGATCGACGTCAGTTGACGTCGGAGCCGATGCCGAAGAGTACTTTTGTTCCCCTGTTCATCCCTGATGTTTCCTACAGACCAGAGGGTGGTGATGCGGACTGGGAGGGGTCACTGGACCCATTAATTGAGCAGCTAGAAGAACCAGACTGGCGAGAGGACCTGGGTGATGCCAGTGGTCTGGACACATCTCCAGACACTGGTTTGCTCTCTCCCCCTACCGTGGCTACAGAGGAGGGGGCATCCTATGCTGTGGTGGTGAGAAGGGCAGTCGAGTTCTTGGGCCCTGAGCTCCCTGTGGTGGCAGTCAGGAATAACCTCCTGACAGAGGTGCTTCAGCCTGCGGCTTCCTCTTCTAAACATTGTTTGCTGTTCACTGAGGCCCTCAATGATGTCCTCCTGGGCACTTGGTCCAAGCATGACTGTGGAGAGAACATTTGCCCGCCGCCTCTGCCCTGCCCTGGGTGACCCAATGTTCTTTACCCAACACCCTTTCCCTGAGAGCTTGGTTGTACAAGCCTCTTCTTCTAAGGGCGCATTCCCTTCTGCCTCTCCAGATAGGAAATCCAAGAAGCTGGACCGTCTTGAAAAGCGTATGTGCTCTTCCTCCAGCTTGGCACTGCGGTCGTGAATGCTGCGTGCCTCTTGGTACCTCTACTTCCATACCATCTGGGATATAGTCACGCAGGTGCTGCCTCAGTGCCCGGAGGAGGCCCGGGCCGTTCTCTCCCAGGCAGTTGCGAATTGGAGAGACGCAGCCAAATTTCCCATTAGATGTGGACTAAACACCACCGACTCACTAGGCAGAATGATTGCCATATCGGTAGCCCTCCAGCGCTACGTCTGCTTGAGGACATCTGGCTTTTCGGGGGATGTCCAGTCAACTTTGATGGACATGCCTTTTGATCGCCATCGCCTTTTTAATGACAAAGTAGACCCAGTGCTGGAGCGCTTTAAAGATTCTTGAGCTACGGCCAGATCTTTGGGTCTAACTGAGCCTTCTCGCCCACTCTGGTCTGCTTTTCGTCCCTTTCGTGGCAACGGAAGGGGCGGCCAACCACGTCTGGCCCAGTCTAGCCACGGGTTCACGCAAGCTGCACTGCCTCTGCGTCGCTGTGGACGTAAGACCCAGCAACCTCGCGAGTCTGGGAGCCTGCGGGCGGGCCAGTCCACCCTCCACGCCCCCCTGCTGCAGCCTCCAAACCTTCCTAGTCCGACATTTCAGGCCAATCAACAGCCAGTTGGAGGCAGGATTCGCCATCACCTCCTCCACTGGCAATCCATCACGTCGGAAAGGTGGGTTTCGCAAATCGTCCAAAGGGGCTACTCCCTCCCCTTCGAGACTACTACTCCTGCCATGCCACCGTCTTACGAACGCTATTAGGAGGATCATTTGGCACTTCTCCATCAGGGAATCTCAGTTCTCATGGCCAAGGGATCTACAGAGAAGGTCCCTGTGCCAGAAGTAGGTCATGGTTGCTATTCCCGCTTCTTTCTGGTGCCCATGAATGACAAAGGCCAGCATCCTATTCTAGACCTCAGGGTCTTCAACCGCTTCCCCTGGAAAGGGAAGTTCAAAATGATCACGTTGACTTGTCTGCCCTCGACCCCGGAGACTGGATGGTTGCGTCGGACTTGCAGGACGCTTATTGCCATATTCCCGTCTTGCCAGCCCACAGACGCTAGCTACGGTTCACAGTGGGCCACGAGCACTTTCAGTTCACCGTGCTCCCTTTTAGCCTTACCAGTGCCCCTCCGGTGTTCGCAAAGGAGATGGCGGTGGTCACAGCTCATCTGCGCAGATCAGTCTTCCCCTATCTCGACGACTGGCTGTTGAAGGCGGTCTCGCCCCTGGCTGTCGTTTCCCACCTCCAGACTACAGCGGACATCCTGCACTTATAAATGTGCCGAAGTCACACCTGACTCCCTCTCACACACTCCCTTTGATCTGAGCTGTTCTGGACACAGTGCAGTTTCAGGCATATCCCCCGAGCAGCGAGTCTAGGATATTCGGGCTATGATATTGATGTTTCAGCCTCTATCCCGTATTTCGGTGAGAATGACTCTGAGGCTGCTGAGCCTCCTTGCCTCCTACATCTTACTAGTGGATCATGCCAGATGGCAAATGCGGGGTCTGCAGTGGGACCTGAAGTTCCAGTGGGCGCAGCATCAAGGAAACTTTCCGACTATGGTCAGATCTCAGAAGGAACTGCACAACTACTGCAGTGATGGCTAATGAACCAAGATTGTGTCAGAGCTAGATCCCTCTCCCTTCCCCAACCAGATCGAACGGTGGTGACATATGTGTCACTCCTGGGATGGGGCGGCCATCTGGGAGAGGCGGAGATCAGAGGAGTCTGGTCTCCGGCGGAGTCCGGGCTCCAGATAAACACGTTGAAGCTTCGGGCGATCCGACTGGGACTGAAAGCATTCCTTCCCTCTCTCAAAGGGAAAGTAGTGCGGGTGTTCACAGACAACACCACCACCATGTGGTACTGCAACAAACAGGGCGGGTTGGGGTCGTGGACCCTTTGTCAGGATGGTCTTCGCTTCTGGACTTGGCTGGAACATCAGCGCAAGACCCTGGTGGTTAAACGCCTGGCAGGTTCTCTGAATGCCAGGGCGGACAAACTCAGTCATAGGTGCTTGGTCGATCACAAATGGCGTCTTCACTC
The DNA here is from genome assembly GCF_964204655.1 of Triturus cristatus. Lineage (NCBI taxonomy): Eukaryota > Metazoa > Chordata > Amphibia > Caudata > Salamandridae > Triturus > Triturus cristatus. The sequence continues at coordinate 141,143,855 of NC_140594.1, forward strand.
AGACGTGGTGCAAGGTCTCCTTCGGGGGAGTGGTGGGGAGAGCCTAGGTTAGATCTGTTCGCCACCAAAGTGAATGCGCACTCTCAGCAGTTTTGCGCGTTGGAGTTTCCAAGGCGGCAGTCGCTTGGCGACGCTTTTCATTGTGAGTGGAACTGCGGCCTTCTGTACACACTTCCGCCTCTACCACTTCTGTCCTGAGTGCTCAAGGAGATCAAGCGCAACCGGGCTCAAGTTATTCTTGTGGCTCCGGACTGGGCACGAAGCGTCTGGTACACCTAGCTTCTGAGCATGGCCATCGATCCTCCGATCAGATTGCCCTTTCGGGAGGATTTTCTGTCGCAGCAGCAGAGGAAGGTTCTCCACCCGCACCTGTCCAGTCTCCACCTCCTTGTGTGGAGATTGAGTGGCGACAGTTGACAGCTTTCGTCTGTAATGTCATCTTGGCATCCAGGCGTCCCTCCACTAAATCGATATACTCCTGTAGATGGAACAACTTTGTAGCATGGTGCACAGCAAAGGCTGTGGATGGAAGGAGAACGAGCCAGCCCATTATGGCCGCTCGGAGCTGATGCTCCATGTTGAACCTTCCCCTTGACGTCCAGAGTGGGCATCCCGTCACGCTGTTTCCACTCCTAAAACAGCGTCTGTGCGATTGGAATGCGGACTGATTACAAGAAGACCCTTAGCGCCCTTCTCTGACCTGACATCTCGGAGAAATGAGCCTCGACGACCCTCCTGACAAAAAAGGCTAAGATGGCGCCTGCCGAGCGGAGAGGTCTTTCCCAGTGCCATAGTAGCGGCACCATGTGGCCGCCGGTTTACGTGTTCGCCCACCTAACAGTTACCCCTCCCTGGGTCCACCTCCTGAGCGGGGGGCTACTCACTGCGGGCAACTAACAACAGGACAAGCGGAACACCTAGAGGGATCACTGAGTCCAACAGAGGTGAGATCTTCCTCGGTGCCGGTGGGAAGGGTCGCGCTACCTCGTCACTGAAATCTGGGCGATTTTGATCAATTGCGCTGATGCTGCCAGCTAATTGTGAGGATCTTTTCATTGCGAGGCGGTTTTTATCTCCTCAAATAGTGCCTGACCCTAACATGGCGGCTAAACAAGGACTATGTAGGACTATGCCTCTTAAGAAATGTGCCTGGTTCCAAAATGGCGCCTGCAGTAGATTGTGGTTAATTTAACTCAAGGTGTGGGAAAGGGTCACAGGATGCCTGACCCCAACATAGCCACCAATGGTGACTTTTTTCCCCCCTTGCTGAACTTTTACTTACACAACCCTCCCAGGACCATGCCTGACCTCAAGAGGACGCCTGCAATTCTTTCAGACCATGGCTTCCCCCCTCCCCCAGCACTATTCTGACAATCCCTGAATACACTTGATCTCTATTCTGACAGCAGAGTCCGAGCATTATGTCCGACGCCCGGGGGAGCTGCTCTGTTCAGCTAATGAGGAGATCGGCCTTGGTTCGTCCCCTGACCGTCACCTGCCCAGCCGGACCTTGGGCACAGTTTCTCCCTGTCTCGCCCCCCCCCCCCCCCCATCGTATTTCTGCCGTTCTGTTTTCCCTTGTCTCCTTTCTATCCATCTTTCTGACCGACGCCCGTTGGAGCTTCCTTGGGAGCTATAGGGGAGGCTGGCTTTGGATTACCTCCTCGGCCGTCACCTACCCATTCGGTCTTTGGGCTGTCTTTCCCTTTGTCTCTTATTCCGTCTTCCCCCTCGTCCCCTTTCTTCTCACTCCCCCTCTCCCCCTTCCCTTCCTACCTGTCTCTCCTTCTCTCCCTTTAATGTGTCTCTTATATTTGATGTAACGTGTAATTGATATCATTGTTGTGACATAGCTGACCTTATGTAAAGCGCTCTGATACCTACGGGTCTAGCCAGCGCTATAGAAAAATGTTTAAATAAAATTTTAAAAAATTCAAATCCCCTTTCTGCCCCTCTGTCAGTGGTCCTTTTGTATATACTTTCTTGGGCCAAGCAGGGCTCTGCTCTGGGCACTCTCAAAGGTTACCTTGCAGCTATCTCTGCTTTTATTTGGCTGCCAGATCAGCCATCCTTGTTCATGTCTCCTATTGGTACTAGGTTCTGTAGGGCATCACTTTTCTTTTTCCTCCATCTCCTTTCATAATGCCACAGTGGGACTTGAATCTTGTTCATACAAATCTTTGTGTGCCCCCTTTGAGCCTCTCCATAACTGTCCTCTCAGGCTCCTCACTCTCAAAACTGCCTTCCTTGTGGCCATCACCTCTGCTCGCAGGGTGAGTGAACTTCAAGCTCTGTCTTCCAAGCCTCCTTTCTTCACTGTGCATCCGGACAAAGTGGTGCTTAGAACAAGGCCTTTGTTTCTTCCTAAAGTGGTTACACCATTTCATGTAGGTCAATCTATCACTTTGCCCACCTTTTTCCCAACCCCGTACCCTTCCAAGGAGGAGGAGAGACTACACCGTCTGGACCCTAAACGTGCACTGTCATTCTACCTTTACCGCACCAAAGATTTCCGGGTGAATGATCAACTCTTTATTGGATATGTAGGGTACAAGAAAGGCCGGGCGGTTCAAAATCATACCATTGCTCGATGGGTTGTCCTTTTGTGAGAAGTTGGCCTGGTACATGGTGTTCGCTAGTTAAAGTGGACACCTTGCACCAGTACATTTCGACTCTTATGGTAGATAGGTTTAAGACAACCTTTTAAAGAAAGCTATCCTAGTGGTAGCTGTGGAGAGCAGCCTTCAGGTTAAGTCTTTAGAGGAATGTAAAGCAGCTTGTTTTACCTTATAATCTCTTGAATCACTAAATGAAAGGACACCACACAGGTATATATATCAAATATATATGTATTTATTTCTAGACACACTCTACTAATCTCTTTATGAGATTAGAAGTCAGGAACATATGCATAAATCAACGTTTCACAATAAATTAAGCACAATTATGGCTGGGGCCCTAGGGGCGTACCAGACCATATACTAAAAAAGAGACTTAAGAATAACGACTTGCGAAGGGACAAGGCCTAGGGCCTTCAGAAGCGCTGGGGCCTCACGAATCCACCCAAGGCAGGTAAGCAAAGGACCCACGGGAGATGCATGCAGTGTGGGAACACAGCCGCGGATCCCAATTGACTTCAATGGAGCAAGTCGCGGTTGGAAATTTAAAGTTTCAGGATACTTCGGGAGAGTCTACAAGCAAGTCACTTACAGGGTAAGTAGTTCTAGAGCCAACACACACAGGAGCACCGTAGTGCTGGAGTTACCTCACCCAGGGAAGCCGGGTGCATAGGTGTCTTTTGGTGTCGGGTCGCGGCGTCCTTTTCAATGGGAGCCAAAGAACACTTGCTGCTTGTGAAGACAGGAGAAGTGTCTGGTGGAATTCAAGGCTGGATTCAGAAGAAGGAAGACCTGAAAGCAGGGGGGACAGTGTTCAAAGTCACTTGACAGTGACCCGGGGCAAGGAAGATGGATGCCCACAGTCCACAGTCGTCGGGTGATTTCAGGTGATCACGGGTGTCTTGACTCTTCAGCCACGAGGTGTTGACGATGACCAGGAGCTGGATTCGGTGTGTCCCACGAAGTCTGCAGCTTACTGCGGTGTCGGTGACCAGATTGGAGCCAACAAGCCTTGGTAACAGCAAGTCTCGTGAAAAGGACATAAAGTCAGCGGTGCAGACCAGCAAGGTCTGAGGGACTCACCCAGCGACGGTAAGTCAGGGCAGGCCTGGAGCAACCAGGGGAGCCCATTGGAACTGTAGAAAAGTCTTCTGGGGACCCACAAGCCAACCGGCAAGGGATCGCGAAGACGCCTCGGTAGGATTCACTCAACAGGGGCCCACGGTCACTCGGGACGGGGTAGGCCTCTGATCTTCGGAGGGATTCCTGCTGGAGGCTTGGACCATACGTGGCCCAAAGCACAGGTTCGTAGAACGTCGTGAAGGGGTTGCACTCGAAAATAGTGCACGGTACCCAGGGATTGCGGTTCCTCGTCACTCGTGGGGTCCACTTGCCTCAGCGTCGCTGGGGACTCACGATGGCCTTGGAGAAGTCAGGAAATCCTCTTCCTGAGCTGCAGGGACTTCGGACTCTGGCGGGAGCGGGAAAGTTTGCGACCGTTGATTGCAAAGTTTGGTGCCTGCCAATCAGGGGAGTCACTCCTTGACTCCACGGGAGATTCTGCCGTCTTCCAGAGGTAGTGGAACGTCGAAGGTCCAGGATTCTTCTTCAGAGCGTCGTCCGGGGATATCTAGTTTGCAATGGCAAGGGTTCCCTAACTTATACTAGAAGGAAGGGAGGGACTAGCTCTGTGACCCCACCTATGGGAGGGTCAGGGGAGTGGGTGGCTACACCCACTTCCCTTTGTCCAGTTTCGCGCCAGAGCAGGGGCAGGTAGCCCCTGAGCCGGTTTGAACTGGTGTATGTACAGAGGAGCTTACTGCTCCCCCAGTGCAGGACTTCAAAGCACTCTAGGAGTGCACCCACCCAGCCCCAATACACTAAACCCTGTCTGGGAGGTGGCCACACCTCCTTGTGACAGGATGCCTATTGTTGGGCCTCCTCCACTGCGAGTTTTGGTCATCAGCAGGAGGGCAGCCCAGTGTCTGTGACTGGTGGCATCCATTTTGTGATGCCAGGGCTCTTTAGGATTCTACCGTGTTTCCACAGAAGGTACATGTCTATCCCTCTAGAAGGGTGGGATCATACTCCCACACCAGTTACTTGTGTGGGGGTATGATTCCAAAGCGTTTGACACCAAACACGACATGTTTTGATGCAGCCATTCCAAAGTTAGCATTAACCGCGAGGTTATAATGCACTTGAGAGTATATGGTTTGACCGCATTCACAAACAGCCCCAGAGAATGGACTCTGAGAGCTGCAGAGGGGCCCTGCTCAGGCAGAGGCATCCCCTCACATGGAAACCAAGCACCCTGCCCTCAGGATTGATAGGGCCTGCCTTAGGGGTGACTGATAGGTTTAAATGTGTGTGCAGGGAGAGATATAGTGAACCTATATCTCAGTGAGGAGTGCTAACACTACCTCACCCAGGCTGCAGTAGCAGGCCTGTGGTGTCAGATTTAGTCTGCTTCCCAGGGGTGGCATAATACATGCTTCAGCCCCTGGTAGGCCTGTGAAGTACCTATGCCCTTGGTACCTAAGGTACCATATACTAGGGGCTCATTAGGTACCACAGTATCCAATCACTAGTGCACTTAATATGCACTTCAAGTTGTTTAGAGAGAACAGAGAGGCTGGGGCCCTGATTAGCAGGGTCCCAACCAGACTATAGCTAGAAACCAGTGTAAACATCAGAAAAAAGTGGGGGCAACATAAGTGGCAGATCCTACTCTTCTACACCATTGTATAACGATCTGCTATGCTTTCACTAAGAAGGATCCTCCAGTGAGGTTGCGTGCTCATTCTACTAGGGCTACGGCAGCAACCACTGCACTGACATGTGGAGTCCCACTCTTTGATATCTACCATGCGACAACGTGGGCATCTCTGTACACGTTCACTAGACATTACTGCCTGGACAGCTAGGTCCGGAGGGATGGCTATTTTGCCCGTTCGGTCCTCTAGGACTGTCTTGTCTAAACTTGGTTCACAGACCCGCCTCAGGGTATGGTGTTGTTGGGGTATCTATTCAAAGGTAAGGAATCTACAACTAACTGTCTCTTTCAGATGAACAAGTTACTTACCTTTGGTAACTATGTATCTCTAGGAGACGTATGTTAGTTGTAGATTCCTTACCTCCACACCGATCCTCCCCGCTCTGCGAACTCATTTCTAGGGATAGGGACTCCCATACAGGGCCCTAGTTGTGGCGCACCAGTGGTCAGTGTCTTGCATGGCTATATGCTTCTGGCGTGGAAAGTCAGCGCACAGGGGCGGCGTCTAAGTAGGCACCACGACATCCTTTCAGGTGACGACTGACGCGGAGTCGACCAACGCCACCTACTGACACGCAACACAATTTAATTGTCGCCCTTTATGTCGTATGAAGTTGATTAGCATTAGGTCAGTAATGTGTGCCTCCCTCGAGGACAATGAAGAAAGTTGTTCAGCTTGGTACCATTTCAAGTGTAGACTGACTCTCAGTAAACATTGTGATCATAGGTGGGCTGAGACTAGTCAACCACTATGAGTCCCAACATGCAGCGGAAATAGTTTTTGGAGTGTATAAGGACATTGATGCAAACAAGGACTCCTGTAGTCTTCAAGGGTAACAAGCATGGTGGAAGAAGCACAATTCCTTATTAGGAGTAATCCACATAAAAATTTGTAACCACACCATAACAAAACTACATAGCTGCCGAGACTCCAACGTGGGTATAATTGGAGTGTCAACTGCACTAAACAGTTGCTTGAAAAAACACACCACAATATTTTGGTTTTTTACATTTTTTTATTAGTGCAAGTAAGATAAATTAAACTGCAGTACATCAGGTATAGCATTAAAAAAATAAAACTGGAGAGTATGCAACATTATACCAGTTCAACTAGCGACACGCGTTAAATTGGATCAAAATGTACCAGTCCTGAAAAATAATTTTATTCCACGCAGTGAAAGGGGGGAAAACAATAAATGGGGAACAGCCGAGAAGAACAAAATGCAGTGGTGAGTGTACAGGAGAGGGAGAAGCGGTGAAGAAGAAGTGGACAACGTTAGTGTGAGCTGGCAGTGAATGAGTGTGAAACATCCTTCAGGGCTTGGTGTGCAAGGTGTAGTTGTGAATTATAAAATCTGATGATGGATTACATTTTTGGAGATCAAGGTCAATGGTGTCCCATAAGTTCCTGGACTGCTGTAGGGAATACGATTTCTGAAATACGACGTTTTCAGCGCTTCCTGTAAAGCACAACTAGGCCCCCCATGTGTGAAATGAAATGATTTTTGGAATTCTGGGACGCCATAGGAATCCCTTTACCCCTGCAGAGGGCTGCTCTCGGGGTGCACTGGCTGTCAGTGCACCTTCTGACCGCTTCTTTGCCTCTGTACCCGCATCTGTAATACGTCACAAGTGCAGAGGCAAAGGGATTCCCTCATTTGCATGGGGCATGGCAACATGCACACGAGAACACCCCCTCAGATAGTGCTGGCACTTTATGTGCGCTAGTACTATTAGTATTACAGAAGGGGCTGCACAAACGTCTGCAGACCCTTCTGTAATACCAAAGTGCAAATGCCCGTTGCTCCCCGGGACACTCTATAATACGGCCACGGATTGGCTGAGGTGTGGAGCAGTATTGGGGTAATAGTGAACTGTTTGGCAAATAATTAGCAAATTAATGGCATGGTAAGTCAAAGCAGGAGCACATATTAAATAGCACATGATATAAGCCTATTGTGTCCAAATTGCAGTTCCAGCATAGATAGGGTTCTCAAGAGGCCTAAGTTGTGTAGTTTTTCCAGGGTCCAGTAAGCATTATATATTGTCCACAATCTTGTTTGCGCCAAACCAGAAGTCATTTTCCCTTTAAAAGATGAGTTCCGTATACTCAAGCTGAGGGGCAAATAAGGTGATCCGATTGTGTTGTCTGATAATCGTTCCAGGTTTTAGTCATTCTAGTTTTAAGATACAGTCGGATGGAGCTAGCAGGCTATAGGTTTTGGATGCCATATGCCCGGATTGATTTCATTTTATAAGAATCAGGAGTGTGGGAATGTCTGATCCCCTGTAGTGCCACTCTCACCGTCCACCAGTATGTTTTGAACAAACTACAAACCTTACAGCTGCTCAACTTCTCTTCAAAATCCCAAATGCCATTCTGCTGCCAGTGCCCTAAGAAAACTGCCCTGGCTCCCGATAAGACAAAGAATCAAAATCAAGGCACTTTGCCTACAAAGCACTGCACGGCTTAGGCCCACTTGTCCTCCAAAATAGTTTCAGTTGGCACACACCAACTAGGACCCTTCGGTTCGCTTCTGCCAAACTTGTTCCCAGGTTCAAGCGGGCTACCTGGGGAGGCAAAGTTTTATACTTGCAGCCACAAAAGCCTAGAACTCACTCCCGCCTCATATTAAGATGGCCCCTAACCTACTAGCCTTCAGGAAATCTTTAAAATGCCTGGTTATTTAATCTACCTCAGGCACATGTCATCCCTGCACGGTTAGTCCTCGAAGCCAGCGCCAAGACGCCTCCGAACAGTTGAGCGCTCTATACAACCACGTATCATAACATATTGTGATTGCAAAATCTGCAAATGTTTTAGGATAATTACTGTGGCCCAGGTCGAATTCCCTTATGTGCCTGTTCCTCTAAGAAGACGGAGAGGCCATCTAGCTTGATTGCATTATGCCTAAGGGAGATTAGAAGTAATTTGGGGAGTAGCTTATGCATTTTTGTCAATACATTGTAAGCCATCTACAGTGTTAAAAATTGTCTTCTGAGTGAGAAATGTTTAGGTTCTTAACTTTAATTGTTAGCAAAGTGTGCAACGAGAGTGGTGACACCAACCCAGTTCCTAATGGCAACCATAGTAAACTGAAATAATGTAATATAATAAGCCGCTGAGCCTTAAGCTAAAAAGACTGTCTGATATCCAGTGAAGTCTGGAAGTTTTCTAACACCTTTATTTTGTCTACCTTAAGTTTAATGTATATCTAGACTTTTGTTTTTTTCCAAATGAATTCTTTCAGGAGTTTATCAACCATTCCACTGAATGTTGTTTTGAGGGCCATTTGGGAGCATACTGGTTGTGAAGTTTATTAGTGGGGCTATCTTTTTTATAGTCTCCACTCCCCTACACCCCCCTCCAAGTTATAACTTTTGGGAACCATTGCAAAAATAGATTTTTTACTTTATCTGGGATTTGTTTTTATTCATCTCTCTAGTCTCATTTAGATCTTCCCCAAACAAAATTGTGTAATATTTTAGATCCTTTTTGGCATTTTAACCCTAGTTGTTGTAGAAGAGAGGGTGTGCAGTGGATATGTAACAGAAAAACTTCTGTTTTCTATTTATGGAGTGAGTATCCTGAAACCCCTGCAAATCTGAAGATCTCTTCCGTTAAACATAGGAGTGCTGATTCTGCATCCTCAGTAAACATCAACACGTGATCTGCATAGGGCGCAACCCTTTTGAAACCAATAGGGGAAGGGAATCCTTTTTATTTTATTATTGCTCCTAATTGCTTCTAGTAAGTATTCTATTGTTAAGAGAAATAAAAGCAGCACAAATTGGCACCCTTATCTTGTTCCCTGTTTCAACACAACTTAATTTGAAGGGGTGCCATTTATGCATATTCTTGCTTGGGGATTTGAGTAGAGAGTCAAAAGTATCCAGCAAATGTCAAACTTGTCGAATGTTTTAGAGACCTTTTTCCACACCAAGAGCAACTGTGTCAACCTGCACATTTAGTGTCCTAGCTTTATCAAAATTATGGCAGAGAAGTCTAGCATTATCGCTCGCCATTCTACTTTAAGGGATCTCGATTGTTCTGGTTGTATGTGTATTGTGTCTTAATACCTTTACGAGTCAAAAAGCTAAGATTTTCATGTAGATTTTGCAATTAATATTTATTAGGGAAATGGGGCGGTAGTTTTTGATTTCCAGAAGAACTTTACCCTCCTTGGGGATGACCATAATGGTGGCATTATTGCAGAACCCTGAATCGTAGCCAAATTGACGAAGTGTTGGAAGACTGCATGGAATGGTTCAAAGAGACTTTGAACATGATTTATCAAATTTGGCAGAGAAGCCATCATGGCACTGCCCTTTCCCAGATTTAAGGGAGTGAATTGCTTTGATTATTTCACTCTGAATAACTTGTTTGTTTGCACTTACGTTTCCCTCTGGGTCCAAAGAGGGCATCTGAAGGCTATCTAGATATAACCTGCATGAGACTAAGTCGGTATCTTATTTAGGACTACGAAGTTGGTCATGGAAGAATCTGAAAGCTTCTAAGATTTCTTTGGGCGATGGTTGGTTCACCCACCCTATTGTCTTTAATAACTGGGATTGTCGTTTTTCCTCTTACTATATTTGAGGTAGCCTGCCAGTAGGCACCTACTTTATTTTTTCTGCAAAGTTTTTTTGCATTTTTGGAAACCCCCCATTTATGGGTCCTCTCGCTCAAGATCTTGTTGAAATCATATCTGAGTGTTTTTTAGTTCTAAATGTGGTACCTTTTGTTTGATTTATTTTAGACTCCAGATTTATTTTTATTCGATTACATTCCCGACCCCCAACCCACCACCCACTCCAACCCCCCAAACATATTGTATAGAACCCTCCCGTGAATTCTCAAAAAAACATTGAACAAGACTCCAGATTCTTAATTTTTATTTCCAACTCATTTAGGGTTCCAAAATTAGCTTTTTTTCACTTTGCCATTATATTTATCATTGACTCTCTTATTGTCTTTTTTAAAATGTCCTAAATAATTTCAGGGGAGAAATCCCCATTCTGATTTTCTTTTTTTGTAAAAGTTGATATTATTGATTATTTTATTATGCAATAGCTCATCGTCCATGAGGATATCACTTATACTCAATTGTCTCATCTCTTCCATTTTGGTACCTAAGTCAAGGTCCACCAAGATGCAGGCCTGGTCTGAAGCTACAATGTGCTGAATCCTAAAATTAGAACTACATATGAAGATGTTGATTATATATTAATACATAATCCATCATCGAGTAGACATCATGAGGAAAGGAGTTAAATGTATAATCACTACCTGTGAGATTGTGGATTTCCCATACATTCGACAGATTATGTTCTTTGCTAACGTTTAACTTTGTGTATGGGATTTGGTGGCTCTAAATTTGCCTTTAGATATCCTATCTAGATTTCAATCCATTGGTAGGTTAAAGTCATCACCTGGGATAATCAACATTTGCTTTGGTAGGTCCGGTATACCTTTTTTTTAAGAACATCGAATTATCTTTTTTTGCTGTTACAATCAACCATTGACATTGTCTTCTTGTGCTTAAATTGAAATATTTGATTTATTTAAGATTGAAGTAAGAACTCCAATTTTTTATGTATGGGCAGGAGAGGAAAAACGATCTTCAATCCAATTGAAGTAAAATGAATACCATCTCTTGGGCCAAATCTAGTCTCTTGTGGTATAACTATATCCCCTCTCAGATTTAGGCAGTAGTTTATTATTTTCTTTCCATTCACAGGATGGTTGAGACCCTTAGTGTTCAGCGAAATAATTATGATGGAGGGATTAGTAATAATGATCTAATAACAATACTGTGAAGGACTTGTTCATCCTCATGAGATTTTGTGTTTTCTTCTTGCAGTTGTCCGAGTAATATAATTTCCCACTATCCTGGTTGGGAAAGGGAGCCCACAGCTGCCAGTCAGTTCTGAGAGAAGAGTAAAAGAAAGGTAGGGATAGAAAGAGAGGACAGAAAAGTAGACTATGGAACAGTGAAAGGAGTCAAAACAAAAATGGCACACAATAATGAAAGCAAAATCCACAACTCAACGCCCCCCAAGAGAGCTGAAAAGCTCTCAAATCCACCCCATATGAGAGCCAGGGCAGTAGAAACCACGAGCGGCCACTCTAGGAACCGGCTCCCTGTTGTAATAAATGATTAAAGTATAATAGCAAATCCACCTATAAAATCACATGTTTAATGCCAGTCACAGTGGAGAATTAAGGTAAAAGTCATAGTAAGAGACTAATACACTGATACTGAGTCAACGGTGCCTGTGGCATAAACCTATCTAAACACATCTGGATATATGCTGTTGCATGTACCTAAATCAGATTACAGAAATGTGGGTATCAAAGCAAATCTAATTGCAACAAACTATTTATCATTGTGTTTGTAAAATCCTATGAAAACAGCTGAGGTAAGACTGAGCATAACCTTGAAGAAAAAGCATAGAATAAAGGATAAAAAGAAAAACAGATACGTTCTGTTAGGCATATCTGACAATTGAATAACACTGGGTAAGCAATACATATATATTTATAACATCAGTAGGATGGTCTCACAGAAAAAATGATATATCCTGCAGCCATGGTGGGAACATGTTATGAAATGATGGGTTCTTATGCCAATAACAATCTTGAGCAATGTCTAAGGAGCTTATTCCAGGAAGCCATAGAGGGAATGATCCCATCAAAGGAAAGTCAGGCGCCCATCTCCAACTAGTAGATATTCGAAATGAACGTTTGCAATTCTTGTGGGTCTTTCAAGAATGTTGCATTTCTTTATAAATTATACTGAAGTGTGAAGTACCTGCAAATGGGAATGGGACAGAGCGATCCCTGAGGTTCTTCCTAAGGGTCAAGAACCCTTTCCTTCTGGTGACCGTTTCTTTTGTATAGCCTTATGCAATGCCTATCTTCGCACCATTTCACAATATTTGTTGTTTCATCGTAATTTGATTCAGAATCTCCTCGGTATGCCTGTATCTCAAGGGTCTAAAAATCATCATCCTTGGCTGTTTCCATGTTGTTAGGAGCATTCATTGGTGCTTACCCCAATGGTATCCTGTGGACCTTCTCGATGTCAAAGCCTTGTGTCAAAGTTCAGGCCCAGAACTTGTAGTGAAATCCTGCTTATGAGTCTGCTTCATTATCTGACCCTACCGGGAGCCCAAAGTTTCTCAGATTTCCCCTACGATTGCAATCCTCCAGTTCAATAACTTCTCTTGGTAGTGAGGCTACTTTGTCTTCCAGGGAACTGATAGATTTATATGATTTTGTTCTTTCACCCTCCGATAAGCTTATTCTCGATTCGGCTTCCGAAATCTGATTTGTTAGGTCTTTGAAGTCCTTCCTCATTCCTTGAATCTCGACTTGCATGACGTCCGTATTAGACTTTGTCCCCTGAGCAAAATCGTGCAGGGCAGCAAGCCTTTGGAGGATTCGTTCCATGTGTGCATTTGACTCTGATTTGGACTTTATCAGGGAGTCTAGAACTGAAGATTCAGATTTCTCTCTCTTCTGGCACACTTTGCTATCTTTGGGTTTTTTGGGCTCGTTTTCTTCTAAGTCTACCATCTTGAAGATCAGAATGGAGAACTTGAAATACAGTTTTTCTCTTAGGTAGATTGACAGAAGTAGACAACCTCTTCATTGGCGGGCCTGAGAGGCCTGCGGGGACTAGCCCCACACTATGAAAATAATTATATTCAAGATTCTTGCACGAGCCCTCTGATAAGGACATAGAACATCTTTGGAAGACACTGTGCCGTACTACCCCACTTTATATTGAAAAAGGACTGAAGCTTACCAGAAGACCACAAGTCCAGTAAGAGATTTGTCTAGCACCCAAAGTCAATCGATGGTGTGCCACATGGGGTAGAGGGTGCTATAAGTTCGCCTACAACTCGCAGTAGGAATGGGCATTGATTATGTGAGGCAAAACTGTTGCGCTCAGTATGTAGAAACCAGCTCAGCTCAGATCCGGCAAGGTAGTTCGAAACCAGGCACATAACCACTGATGCTAGCGAAGAGTATACGATTGTACGGTTGCAATGCCAACTATTCATGCACAGTGTTAGAGTTATAGAATCCACCATAGTCCTAATTATTTCTGAGGGCATATGCACCAATATGTGGCATGGTGATCGTTATGCTGTGCAGTACCCTCCTGCAGAGAGGAATGATGAGTTTAAACAGTGGGGAAATGAGGCATATGGAAGGTGAAACAACAAATCCTACACAACCAGCCCTTTCTAAGGGCACGTTTTGGAGGGAACTATTGAGGCTGCAGCAGATGCCACGGTTTAAATGGGACTTCAGCTGCATCCAACCAGTCACTCAGTGTGCACCCCTGGACCACAAAACAGGTTGGAGAAGGCAAGAGAACTATCCTCAGGATTAGAGGAGGGCAAATGCAGACACACGGTGCTGCCGGGATATTCTATGGAGTTAAAGGACCTACTACAAACATCTTTCTCAGCACGAAATCAGCAGAAAATAGATCCTTGCTGCTAAAAGAGATTCACTCTGCGAGGTTAGAGTGGGGACTCAATGTCTTCCTGATTCCAGAAAAGGACTGCACCATTTCCCCTTCTTTGATATGTGGGTCCTGAATACCATCCTGTAAATAATTAATGAAATGACAGTGCTAAATAATGTGATTCGCTCCTGCAAGAAAGTAGCTTCCTAGGTGCACTCGACCTCAGTTGCATCTACTTTCATACCCCAGTGCTTCAGAGCCATCCGTCGTTCCTTCACTTTTTGGTAGGTGCAACGCGTTCTCAGTTCACATTGTTACTTTCTGATGAATACTTCTAACCATAGATTTCTTACCTTGTAAATAATCCCCATGTGTCTGACTGGATCTGAAAAGTTTCAGAGCATTTCTCCAGCGCACTGTTGTGTTGCATATAAGCACCACCCATGCATGCTGACGTCATTTCCTTTCTTTCAGCACCTTCAGGCGTGGATCCGGAGTTTCTCCTTGGTCTTTGACCAGACTTTTTTCGAAGACATTGTCTCCGTTATGCATGTCAAATGTCACCGCCCCTATAACCGCACAGTTCAAAGTGTGCAGAGACCATTGCAAATAGATGTCTGTGACGGACTCTCTCAAAGTCTGTTTGTGGTACCTGGTGTCGGAGCATGGACTCCAAGGCTTGCTGTGACTGCGCTCAGATTAACCAGAAGGCCATGCGGGAACCAGAAGCCAAACTCTGTTGCCAAACACAGGAAAACTCCACTCTGTGACCGGTCAAAAGGAAGGTCCTAGTCCCGCTCCAAAGTTGTTCCTGCGGCAGGTCGTTGTTGCGCTTGAAGAATTCAGATAAGTTGAACAAAAAACAAAATTAATCCAAGCCTTAACAGGCCCCTTTTTGCCACTCTCAAACTTCAAAGAGGTTGCAAGGGTATCAACGTGCCTCTCAGTCTTGCTTCTGATCTCCATTGGAGCGGATTCTGAGTTTCGTCCTTACACACCCCAAATTCCCTGCCCATCGGTGATGCCGCAAAAAGTAGAGGCCTTCTGCTTTTTACCTGCTCCCTCGTTGCACCTTTGGGCCGCAAGGATCCGCAGGGGCATTTAGTCAGCTTTGGCTGGGGAGTTTGCCCTTTGTCCACGTATCGGGTTCAGCACAGACTCCGGATGAGGATATACACCCTATAGTGCTATCCCACTCCGAATTTAACTCGCCACAACCTCAACTAAAGTTGTGCTGGCGCCATCTCGCAACCTCTTGGCCATCCCTCTGATTTTGATAGCTTGCCTTTAACACATGGTAGGGCCCAGGCTTCACATGATTTTTTTGCCATTGATTCTGAGAACGACCATTATGATGAAAGGGACGATTTTGTCCAAGATATGAAAAAGACAATTGGTGTGAAGAGCTTCAGAAAGCCAGTGGGCTTGATCCTTCCCCTTATACTAGCCTTGTGTCTCCACTCATCCTGCTACAGAGGAAAGGGCCTCTTTCACTGCAGTGATGGAAAGGGCAGATGAGGTGTTAGATCTACAATTGGTAACCCTGGAAGTGAAATGTAATTTATTGAATAGAAGTTTATGGAAGTTCTATAACCTGGAAAGTCTCCCACTGAACAACTGCTGCCATTTAATGAGGCACTTACCGACACCCTTTTGGACTCCTGGGCTAAGGCCTTTGTCACTGCCGCCAGTTGATAGACCGACTGCCCGCTGCCATCATCCTGCATTCCTAACACATCACACTCCGGAAAGTCTAGTAGTATAGGTGTCCACCAGAAAGGTCCATCCGAATGCCTTCCCTGCCATTCTTCCTGACCACGAGTCCAAAAGTTTAAGACATTTGAAAAGAGAATTTTATCCTCAGCGGCTCAAGTTTTACCTGATGTTCCGGACAACCTTTAGGCGTCTTTTACATAGGCTATCCAGGATAGCCATGTTGTGTTAAAGTTTTTGACACTCTCATGACTCTGGTTGTGCTGTCTAGTGCCATGCCTAGATGTGGTCCAGAGGTTTTTCCAGAGATATACAGGCATCTTTAGTTACATGCCTTTTGATGGATCTCACCTTTTTGGCAATAAAGCAGACTCGGCCATGAAGTGTTTCAAGGAGAGCAGAGCACCTGGACGTTCCTTTGGCCTTTCTGCTCCCTCAAGGCTATTCCACCAACAATGTTGGCTTCTCTGTGGCTATGATAGAGATTTTCCCATTGGTCAGCAACAGTCTCTTCCTTCACAACAGGTTTGTCAGCCGTTTTGTGGCAGAGCCCTTGGCCCTCAAAGGCCACAGGGACAACATGCAGCTCAGTTACCCGCTCCTCCAATGGTTGCTACCTCAAAACTGCTTTAACGTATACTTGCTGGCACGCAGCCACGCTCTCGGAGGTAAGATCCGATCTTTCCTCCACGGGTGACAGGCCATTATGACAGATAAGTGGGTCCTCTAAATTGTCCATTGGGGGCAATGCACTCCATTCCTTTTTACCCCACCGCACCTTTCATTGCCTTCTGTGCTGCTGACGGAGAATCATCTGTCCGTCTTACAGCAGAAAGTGCAGACCCTTTCTGCCACAGGGAACACAGAGAGGGTTCAGAAGTTGGAACTGGGGGTTACTTCTGTTAATTTCTTATGCCACAGAACAGAGGCCTTCATCTTAATTTAGATCTTTGCCTTCTCAGTGCCTTCCTTCAGAAGGAAATTGAAGATGCTCATGTTAGCCGGGGTCCTGTCTGCCCTTGACCCTGGAGAGTTGTTGGTGGAGTTGTACCTACAGGATGCTTATTTCCACATCCCCGTCCTGCAGGTGCTATCTGTGGTTCATAGTGGGCCATGAGCATTTTCAGTTTGCAGTGCTCCCCTTTGTCCTCACCTGTTCTCCTCAGGCGTTCACAAAAGTGGTGTTGGTGGTTGCAGCACATCTATAGAGGTCAAAGTTACCAGACTTCCTCAATGACTGACTGACTGATTGCACTCCAGTTGTACTTTGGGTCCTCACCTATCCCTGGAGCCCCTTCGGGTCCCAAACAGGTGGAGGGCACTCATGTCGGGTCCTCGCCGACAGATTCTTCCTCTGGGCCGGATGTGTGCATCGACTCTGGTCCGGAGACGATACGACGCCGACAGGTCACGGCCCAGTGGGTCCTCCCAGTCACCCGTCCAGCCCACCCCGTCAGTCTTCGCATAGCCCTGAGTGGCTTCCTACGTCGGAGATGGCGCCGGCCCCGACGCCCAGCTCGGGTCCCGGCTCGACGCCCGGCTAGACCAAATAGGTACATTTTGCAGTGGGATCGATGTCAGATGGCGTCCAGGACGAGTCCCCTCTGGAGGTCATTGATGTCCTGACGACTCCAACCCGGCATCAATCGACGCCGGTGTCACCGTCCAAGCTTCCTCACGAGGTTTCTGCTCCTCCCGACTCCTCGGACATCGCTGCGACCTCTACACGGTGTTGATTGACGCCGGTGCCTGCAACAACGCCTCCTTGTCAAGAGGTGGTTGTTCTCTGGATTCCCTGGATCGGGGGCCCATGGTACAAGTGCCTTGTGTTGCCTGGCCTTTGGGGTCAGTCTCCTGGTTCTCCACTTTTGTTGTCCAGTGGACGGCTTAGTCTTCAACCGTCTCCTACCGATGGCTTATTATCGCCTTGCCGGATGGTGACTGAAGCTGGTGCTGCTTACGTACGTGCCATTCACAGGGCGGCTGCTATTCTTGGTTTTCAGCCTCCTGTGGTCCCCCTGCTGTCTGATCCCATATGGAGCCTATTGAGGTGGAGCCTTTGCTGCCATTTGGCAGCTCTTTATTTGACATTTTGCGTGGCACGTGGGCAAGGCCCTCTTCTGGTGACCCTGTTGATCGGGCTATTGCTCGTAGGCACTGTCCTGCTCTGGGTGATCCAATCTGGCTGTCCACTAACCCTACGGCTCAGGGACTCGTTGTTCAGGTGGCCTTTAACATGCAGTCTTCATCCGCCTTGCCATTATTACCTCCCACTAGGGAGTCTAGGTGGCTGGACGCGTGTGCTCGCCGACCTATTGCCTCTACCAGTGCGGGTATCCGCGCATTGAATACTGCGTGTGTGTTTGCGCGTTCATCCTCGACCCTTTGGGACTTGGTCGAGAACCTTCTCCCTTCTATTCCAGAGGAGCCGCGGTCACAGTTACTTTGGCTTCTGCTTGATGTCAGGGGAATGGCGCACTTTTCGCTCCATTCTTCCCTTGATGCCACTGACTCTGTGGGACGAGCTCTTGCTCGATCTGTGGCTTTGCGCCGCCATGCATGGCTGCGCGACAGTCGTTTCCTAGATAATGTTCGGGATGCCTTCAGAGATCTACCATTTAATGGTGTGGACCTTTTTGATCCCCAAGTGGATTCGTCAGTCTCCCGGCTCTTGTCCGGGTTGCCATAAGTTTTGCACGGTTCTGTGCCTTATTTTCCTACACCTCTATCACAAACGTGTATAGTAGGTTCCCCGATTGTTGTCTACGGCTGTTCAGCCTTCTCTAATTTGTTAGATTTCAGCAGTATGGCTGGTTTAATCTTTGGTTCAGTCCTCTGACTGCGTGTTTTGCCCAAGAGAATCCCCTTATCAGGGGTTGACACTTACCCTATGTGGGGTATATGCTGGTGCTGGGCGACTGCCATGCCTTAGTATGCTCCTATGGAGTATTCCTCACGCACATCCTTTGGGGAGTCCCTCCCTGTCTTTTGTTCTGCGATCCTATTATTAGCATCGCCCTGTCGCACTTTGGGTGCCTTTTGTCCCGTTTGTCTGTAGTGCCTCTGTCCTTGCTTTTACGGCTCACACCGTCTCCGCCGCTGTGTGGCAATGTTTAGTACTATTAGTACAAACTTGGGCATGCAGCCCTTATTGGGATCGTCCTCCAAGGTACTAGAGCTTAGCATTTAAATATCTGCTGTAAGTGGCCTCTTTTCTCACCACTTCTCCTACGGCGGGTTTTTCCACCTTCCCTGCTACCCCGCACAGGTGTTTCCACACTTCTGCTTGGATCATACTGTGATTTTTCATGGGGCGTATTTCTTCGGAATACTTGCTTCTTGTGGTCCGGGGCACTTACCCGGTCTGCTTGCACAACCACCTGTATGTGGTGCTCGGCTGCCTGGTCCCCCTTTTGGGCCGTTGCCCTCTTGATGTCAGACGCATCTGAGCTGCTCACGCTGCCCTGCAGGAGGCCTTTCCTTTCTTCATGTGGTTCCAACGTCCACACGATGTGCTTAGATGCCTTCTGGTATGCTTCGATGTCTTACAGTGTTGCTCCTACTTTGATGCTAGGCTGTGTGCCATTGGCCCTTTCGCCGGTTGTAACAGACCGCCTATGTCTTGGGGTGTCTCCTGTTTTACCACCGGCCTTCTGGCCATGGATTGGTCACCTGCAGATGTTGTCACATGTGTCTAGCTGATGCAGCTTGAACAGTGCTTCTTCTGCTATTCTGCATACTGGGCCGGTATGCGCTTTCTGTCATACCTGTTGCCATCTCTCTGCGTTTTGCTTCCAGGTGACACATTACATTTGGTGGATCTCTCAAACCCTAGGTCCAGTTCCACTTCTGACAGTGTCATCAGATTCCTTTTAACTCCAGCATATCTAGTATGCGTTTTCTTGTTCCGTACCGGCACTTGCTGGGCAGGAGTCAGCCTTTTGCCTCTGTTGCCCCTTGTATCTTGCAGGCACACGTTCCACAGTGTTTTTTCCACTGTTTTGCCTGGTCGACTGGTAATCGCTTTTAGTTTTCTGTCGACAACTCGGATTCTGCAGATCCCTCGGGCCCTAGGCTTCGTTCATCTTCCCTTCTCGAAGTTGTGAACTCTTGCTCCAGCCCGCGCATTCTGGCTTTGGGTTTTCCCTCTCTCAACCAGTTATACACAAAAGGTGTTTTCGTGCTGTACTTGTCGGCTTGTGGTACTTTTGCCTTCCATTTTTCTCCGCTCTCTTCTGAGCTTCAATGTATAGGAGTTAGCTACGCTGACATCACTGTCCCCACTGCGCTTCGTCACATTATTGATGGCACTGTTTTAGTCACATTATTGACGGCCAAGTTCTCGCTAGAACTTGGTGGGGTTCAGTTGCAGACCCGCCTCCTCTATGGGTATGGCTTTGGTATCTATTCTAAGTTAAGGAATCTGCGGCTAGATGTCTCTATCAGATGAACGAGTTACTTACCTTCGGTAACAATGTATCTGGTAGAGATATAGTCTAGCTGCAGATTCCTTAACGCCCGCCCGTCCTCCCCGTTCTGCGAGGACCTTTTCAATTTGGGCTTTCTACGCTCGCCTCCCCCTAGGGTGGCTTTATCCTTCTGCAGGGTGACGCTTTCACTTCACTCCTACACAGAATGCTTAATTCTGCTTTCCTGGCTCTACTCCGCCCATTTTCGTAATTGTACGGTATGCCCATGTGTCATTTATCTATTATCCATTCCAACTCTGCGTCCTGGTTTGTACAGTGTGGGTTCTATTTGTGCTTTTTCACACACCCCGCTCTCCCTTTCTTTATCTCCTAGGGGTCTGTTACCACCCATGTGCTCCATTGGTTTGAGGTCTATTGACTCTGCCACATTTTTTTAAATCTCTTATTGGGGACACAATGTCTATTTCTGGTGACGTCTTGCGGTCAATTGTCCTAGCTCCTATGTTCCGGACTTGTCCTTCACAGTTATACATCAAGGTTGTGGACTTTCTTTCGTCTGCCATGATGTTGGTTACATCTTCATTTACCTCCCAGGGTGGTTGGCCTTCACTTTTGCGGGGTTGCTTCTCAGCGCGGTGCTCTGCTCTTTCCCTTTACTACTTTCCAATATACAGTGCCTGGCAATATCCTTTAGGGTGCCGTTTTTCATCATTCTATGTCTTTTCATCATTTTCGCACACTGTTCCCATATTCTAACAGTTTTTTGGTGGTGGCCCGCGTTGCGGTGCGGAAAGGTTTCTCAGTCGGAAACTGATTTCAGCGCCCCGGTAGGGGCATATATGGCTCCGCTGACGTCACGTCCGTGGACGACTTCAGGGTGGAGCCGTGCAGCGCCACCCCAGGCGCGCAGAGGTGCTGCTGCGGAAAGTTTTCCAGATCCAGTCTGACGCCTGGGGGATATTCTAAGTTAAGGAATCTGCGGCTAGACTATGCCTCTAACAGATACATCGTTACCGAAGGTAAGTAACTCGTTCTTTTAAGCCTTTCCCTTGAAACTGAGAGTACAAGACATTTGGACTATGATCCTGATGGTTCGGGCTCTGACCTAGATCTCAGTACAGATGGCCCTGGGGCTGCTAGGATGGTTGGCCTCCTATATCAACAGGCTCCCCGCAGGAACTGGAACAAGATCACCACCGACCAGCTCACCACATCAATGAGCCAGAACCCTCCCGCCAGCTCAACGGACCCCAACCAAGCAGCCAACAACCTCACACAGTGGATCACCAACTGCGCTGACGACCTCGTACCTCTGAAAAACCACCTCAGCAGGCCCGGCAGCAAGAAAGCCTCCTGGTTCAACGACGACCTCAAAAACTCCAAAAAGAACTGCCGTACCCTCGAGAAAGCCTGGCGAAAAAACCCGACTACAGACAACATGACCGCCTCCCACAAACACCACCAGCTGATCCACACCACCAAGAGGACAGCATTCAAGGAATGACTAGACAACAACGCACACAACAGCAAGGAACTCATCAGCATCGTCAAAGAGCTCTCCAACCCCAGCGCTGGAAACAACGACATCACTCCCTCACAAGACCTCTGCGACTCCCTCGCCTCGTTCTTTCACCGCAAGATCGCCGAAATACACAACAGCTTCGGCGCACAGACCACGCACCCAACCACCGAACCGACGACCCCCACCACCACCCTCCGCGCTTGGACCCCGGTCAGCACCGAAGACACCATCCACACGATGAACACCATCCACTCCGGATCACCAACCGACCCATGCCCCCACCAAGTCTTCAACAAGGCCGACTCCGTTATCGCACCCCAACTCCGGGACATCATCAACTGCTCCTTCAACACCGCCACCTTCCCGGAGAGCTGGAAGCACGCCGAGCTCAGCGCCCTCCTGAAGAAGCCATCAGCAGACCCCTCCGACCTCAAGAACTACCGCCCCATCTCGCTCCTGCCTTTTCCTGCCAAAGTCATCGAGAAGACCGTCAACAGACAGCTTGCCGCCTTCCTCGAGACAAACGGATCCCTCGACCACTCGCAGTCCGGCTTCCGAGCCAACCACTGCACCGAGACTGCCCTCATCGCAGCCACTGACGACATCCGAGCCCTGCTCGACAACGGGGAAACAGCGGCCCTCATCCTCCTGGACCTCTCCGCAGCGTTCGACACTGTCTGCCACTGTACCCTAGTACAGCGCCTCAGCAACATCGGAATCCAAGAGAGGGCTCTAGATTGGATCATCTCGTTCCTCACCGGAAGAACCCAGAGAGTCCGCCTCCCCCCGTTCACATCCGTGGCCACCGAAGTCATCTGCGGCATCCCGCAAGGATCATCACTCAGCCCCACCCTCTTCAACGTCTACATGAGCCCCCTCGCAGCCATCGCACGCCAACACAACCTCAACATCATCTCCTACGCCGACGACACTCAGCTGATCCTCTCCCTCACCAACGACCCAGCGACCGCCAGAACCAACCTACACGAAGGTATGAAAGACGTAGCCGAGTGGATGATGAACAGCCGCCTGAAACTGAACGCAGACAAGACGGAAGTCCTCATCCTGGGATCATCACCCTCCGCCTGGGACGACTCCTGGTGGCCCCCCGCCCTGGGCAGCGCACCCAAACCTACGGACCACGCACGCAACCTGGGCTTCATCCTGGACTCCTCCCTCTCGCCGTCTCATCATCATGTTTCAACATCCTACGCATGCTCCGAAAGATCTTCCGATGGATCCCCACCGAAACACCCTCTACACCGGAACCACAGCCAAACTACAGAAAAGACTCCAACGCATCCAGAACGCCTCCGCACGACTCATCCTTGACATCCCCTGACACAGCCACATCTCCGGTCACCTGAGAGACCTGCACTGGCTCCCCGTCAGCAAGAGAATCACGTTCCGACTCACCCATGCACACAAGGCCCTCCACGACCTGGGCCCCAGATACCTCAACAACCGCCTGACCTTCTACACTCCCACACGCCAGCTACGATCGACCAGCCACGCCCTCGCCACCGTTCCACGCATCCGAAGAGCCACCATGGGAGGAAGATCCTTCTCCTACCTGGCAGCCAAGACTTGGAACTCCCTCCCCATCCACCTCCGCCTGACCCAAGACCACCTCTCCTTCAGGAAGCAACTCAAGACCAGGCTGTTCGAGCAGTAGCGGACCCCCCTCCCCCTAGCGCCTTGAGACCTTCCGGGTGAGTAGCGCGCTTTACAAATGTCTTGATTGATTGATATCCTGTTGGTGACGCATACGAGACGGCACATGCGGGTTCTGCAGTGGGACCTAAAATTTCATTGGGCACACCATCAGGGTAATCTATCGGACTTTATTCAGATTTAGGAGGAGACTGCAAAAGATCGTCAGTAGTGGCTGCTGGACCCCGATCGGTTCAGTGGCAGACCCCATTTAGAGCTGACGGTGATCACAGATGCATCACTGCTCGATTGGGGGAGGCTGTCTGAAAGAGGTGGAGATCAGAGGCCTCTGGTCACCGGCAGAGACTTGACACTGCATCAACGCCTCCAGCGAGATTTGACTGTGCATCAACGTTAGCTTCGTGTTGAAGGCCTACCTGCCCACCATCAAAGGAAGGCAACACCCACCACCATTTACTACTTCAACAAGTAGTAATGGGTGGGGTCCAGGGTTCTGTACCAGGACTTGCATCTCTGAAAGTGGCTGGACTGCCAAACAATCCCTCTGGTAGTGAACCACCTGGAGTGATCTTTAAATGCCAGTGTGTACAAGCTCCAGGTTTCCTACAGTTCATGGCTAGATCTTTTTGCCTCTGCCAAGAATGTGCACTGTCAGAACCTCTGTGCGCCGGAGTTTCCAAAGCAGCTATCACTGGGAGACGTATTACATCTAGAGTGGAGCTCAGAACACCTGTATGCCTCCTGAAGAGGTCAGGAATGGCCAGGCCCGAGTCATCCTAGTGGCACCAGATTGGGGTAGGAGAGTGTGGTACCCAGAACTCCTCGGCATGAGCAGCTGTCCTCTGATCAATCTGCAACTTCTAGAAGACCTTCTGTTGCTGCAGCAGGGCACATTGTTACTCCCAGCCGTACATAGTTTGCATCTTCTTGCTTGGCGAATGAGATGTGACCTCCTTTGATCTACATTCCGAGGTAGTTGATGTCATCTTGGCGGAGAGGCTTCCCACCACAAAATCAGTGTACGCCAGTCGCTGGGACAAACTTATGGATTAGAGCGGCACTCGACAAATTAACCCTTTACAGGCCAAGTTGTCTGAAGTTTTATTATCTGATAGAGACTTCTAGCCGCAGATTACTTACCTCAGAATATTCCCCAGGTGTCAAATTGGATCCGGAAAATCTTGAGCAATACCTCTGTGCACCAGTTGGTGGCATCAATCAGCTTCTCATCGGCATTGTCCGCTCCGAATGTGACATGCGGGATGTGACATGCGCGGTGCGTATATAGTTGTCACACCAGTATACTGGCATCAGTTCTTTTCCTTCTGCGCCATCCTTGCGAATCTGGAGATAACTACCTCAGTCCATTTTTTCAACTACTTTTTCGACTTTTTGTCAAATTTCTTTTTGAATTTAGCTCCCAGCGTGCTATAGGGGTGGTCCCTAAAAAAAAAAAACTTGTGGGGTTTGAAACCTGTGGATCCTGTCACAGGCAGATGTCACCTTGGTTTGCCTTTGGAGCCTGGCCACGACTCCCAAGGCCTTCCCCAACTGTTGCGCGATGAACCCTAAGGTAGTTCAAGAGCGTTCCCTGAAGCTCCTGGTCACCCAACACTAGTGGACTCCGTGTCGCTCCAGTTTTTGGGCACAAGGAAGGGCCCGGGCCCTCTCACAGAGTTGTTCCCATAATCACACCCCAAGTCATCGCCCAGTAAATCACACCAGAAGTCTAAGACGTTGAAGCACTCTTTGACTTCACTGGGCTGGTCCAAGACTTAGGATGAGACGCAGGAATGACACCATAAATCTAGGCCCGCTCCTGTACTTGCGGAGCCTGAGTCTTTCTGCTCCGCACTTCCCAAGATTTCTTCTGAGCCAGAGCGACCCCTGTCCAGCTAAAGGAGTTTTATGAGACCATGCACCTCCTATCCGGATTGCCTTTGGACCCCACGGGTTCGGCTGGTGCCCCCATTGATTTACACCAGCTGGTTTGCCCTCGCTGGAAGTCCGAGCCCGTTGGATCTGTTTCTGGATCCTGATCGGCTCTGGTCATAAATCTGCAACCTTCCCCAGAGCCTGTTCCAGTGGCACCATTCCTGGCGGCTCTGAGGCCCCCTGCCCCGATTCCCAGCAGTGGGTTTGCCTTCTGTGGAAGTCCAGGCACTTTGGATCCTTTCCTGGATCCGGATCAGCTCTGGTTACGAATCTGTGACCTTTTCCAGAGCCCATTCCAGTGGCACCATTCCCGGTGCCGGTGACTCCACTTTCCGGCGCCAACCTTTCATTATACCTGACACGCGACACGGAGCTGGACCGGCAGTGTCCAATGTCGATTGCGGCTCCAACTGGAATATGGACCTCTGGATCGGAGACAGTGCCTCCTTTTACTGATAGGCCCTGTGGGGAATGTGATTGGGACGGATCCAAGGATCCTTATGGTTATCCCAACTACATGGATGCGACTGAAAATAACTGGTATGAGGACCTTGTAAATGCCAGTGGTCTAGACATCTCTCCAGGCATTTGCAGTCTCTCCTAGTGTGGCTACGGAGGAAGAGGCCTCATTTGCCATGGTGGTGAGGAGGGCTTTTGAGGTCCTGGAACTTACGCTGCCCTTGGTGGCAGTCAAGACCTTAGGAACACCCCAAGGTGGCTGCTGGTCCTCTCCTGTGCCCTTGGAAACCATATTTAGCACCCAATCAATACCATGGGTCTTCGCTGCTTCCCAGAGATCCTTGAAGAAGAGGAGTTCCACTTGTGTGGCCCGCCTGCTCGTGGCAGCGTGCGCTCGTGGCAGCGAGCGCACGCTTAGATGCCATGCGACTAAATAAAAGAAAATAGTTTGTGCATGTACTACTGTGCAATATCTCACCCGCTCAAGGCCCTGGATTGGCAACAATATTGTAAGCTAACCAAACCCTCATACAATGACTAGGTATGCATCTGCAAAGAGGGTGAGATGGGCAATTAACATGCAGATTACCGGAAACAAAACCTTTGACTTGCCCAGGTAGGATCCCTACCCTTGAAGAACTCTTGTACTCTTCATTCCTAGTTACTTGCACCCCTGCTTCTGGTTTTGTAAATCTCCTGTTCGTGGTCACCAGATTAGGTGTAGGCGAAAACCCAAACAAAATGTTGCTTGCTTGCAAAACTAAAATAGTAAAAGACGACAAAACCATTAGCATCTGCTGGGCGCATTGGCATTGGCATCAGGGAATGCCGGTGAGTCACATACTGCTTGCAACCCACATCACGCGTACATATATTCCCTTATATTGTAAGCGCATATTATCGTGCTGCCCACTTCCCCGCAAAGGCAACCAAGTGATTGAAAACAAGCCTACATTCTCAAACTCAACTCTCAGAATGTCAAAGGCAATCATAAAATATACACATAAAACGTCTAAAAACATACATGACCATCAAAAATAACAATATAAAAGTGCAAAGATTAAAAATCCACACTTTTCCAGTAAAACACAGCTGCCTTAAGAAAGCTGCTGACTTTAAACCATACATCACTATTTGGCAGCAATTGTAAAAAGCATCTGCAATACAATAGGTCTCGCATTTTCGTAAGTTTGAGCTGTTGAATACAAAAGGTTCTCACAAAGTGTGAAAGTGGAGGAGGGTCCAAGGGAAGATTTAAAGACCAGCTACAGTATAAATCCCCAAATCTATATATACTTAACAACAAGTACTGAGGGTCTAATATTCTGTATGTACACAACTCTAACAAACTAGACAAATGAAACCTCCAAATCAATTACAGTGAATAACATATCAGAGGTATAATTCCCATCACCCACCAGAGGTGGCTTATCATCATCTGGGAATTAAGGACTGAACTAAAAAGACCAACCACTCTGATGGTAATGGTGGTCAAATAGTTGTCCCAGTCGTGAGAAAAAACGGTAGGGTGATGGTTGCAGTGCAAAAAATGAAACAAAAAGTGCTATTAAAAATGGCTATCTAGATGCTAACAATTTTATTCTGGCGCTTATGTAGATGCCATTAGTAAAACCTGTGCGTGAACAGCTTAAAGAATAACTGTTGGATTGATGGTCGACATGTTTCGGCTATTGGACAAAGAGTCCAAGCTCTCATCAGGACCCAAATACGCTACTGCAAAAAGTGAAGAACGGAACATTCAAAGGAAATTATAAATTAAAGACATGATTTCCACCAGAAAGGTATACCATACAACCTGATCTGCTCTGTATGTCCAATTTGAACTGTTACAGGTTGGAAACCTAGGTATGAATCAAAGATTAAAGGAGGTTCAGCTAGACGTTAGTGACAATACAAAACAGAATGTATAAAAAAGACAATGTAGCTTATCATTTGTCATGATCATAGTGTATATATGACTGCAAGTCAAATAGTACTTGAATTGTGCACTTACCCACAAGTTTATGGGCATGCACCTCACCTCGCCTGGCAACTGCTCAGGATATTGAGGCCCCGCTCTACAGTAGAAAAATTCAGGTAAACTCATTAGAGATAAATCCCAATGGGCATGAATATTCAGAACATTGGAATTACCAGAAGAAATCAACAGAGCGTATAGGCTAGACAAATGTAAAAGCAAGGCAGAGTACTGGTCTCAGAAGACAGAGCGAGTAATGCTCACTTGGAGAGTAGTGACCGTATCCTGATAACAGCCACACCCGTATACACCCCTGTCTAAAAATTCAGACATTGATGTACAACTTAGCGAGAGAAAACTGTCATACATCAGTAAAATGTATCAAGTGATTACCGCTTATAATGCTCCCTAAGGCAAAGGTATATTTTTATATAAACAAAAGCGAAGTACAGAGGTTTATACATGCACACAATAGTGTTGGCATGCAAAAAAAGTAAAATCCCGATGTGAATAAACCGTTGTATAGGCTCTGTCAGGCAACGGGCTTACAAAGCCTCATTCAGATTGAGCTCGATATTACTATTGAGGTAGATATTCGGCACAGTGGCCACACACAACCGATAATCGCGCTCAGGCGTGTAACGTGCAGATGTTAAAAGCACGAACATATCAGATGAGATTGCGGGAGTGGAACGCTCACCTGTCCGTCGGTACCCCGCTCCGTCGTCTGAGCTTGAGGGGGAGGCACTCGGCGGGCGTAGCATACTCCGTAATAACGCGTTAGGTTGCATGCAAACGTCACGATGTAAGAAGTACTTCCGGGTCAGTGTGTTATCACGTGAGTCAGTCAATCCAGTCCGATACCGGAAATGGCTGGGAGTTGTAGTTCAAAGGAGTCAAATAAGTAGTTCCGACGTAACTCTCGCATAGAAGTGTACTAAGGGTAAGAACTAAAGTTGATATGCAGGACGATTGTAAAATACTCAATTGGAGATATGTGATCTGTGATGTTAAATTATCTACATAAGATGTATGAAAAGTAGAAAAAAAGCTATTGCGCTATCTGTACAACACAAAATCACCTATTGAGTATGATGCTTGATGTTTCATTATGATGTGGTTTAAATGAAAATGAAACATCAATACTGATAGAAAATGAACTGTCTCATCTACCTATAATGATGACCATGGAATTTCATCGTTCAGGCCAATAATGTCACTTTTGAGTTTAAAAACCCACTTCTGTTCTTTATGGAACAGGAATTTGGTGACATCTGTGACATGAGCTGGAATAAATGGTTGTTCCAGAACCAGCCATCTCAGGTCTTCTGGTTTGTGTTTGAATGACAAAAAATGGTTGGTTAATTTAGTGGCCTGTTTATTACGTCTGATCGTACTCTTGTGTTCATTTATTCGTATCTTCACCTTGCGTGTGGTCATGCCAACATAACGCAAGGAACAAGGACAAGTAATTAAATATATCACCCTGTCTGTGTTGCAGTTGGTATGTTTTTTAAGGACCCAGGGAATCCCAGTCCCTATATCTACCGTCTTAGTCACATGTGTCTGTGGGCATGCTGCACATTGGCCACAAGGAAAATGACCCTGGACAGGGGGCAGCTCCCAAAGGGTATTGGTGTTAGTAGAGACTTTAGTTTTCGGTCTGGTATGAACCAGACTATCTCTGAGGTTGGTACCTCTTTTAAAGGAGAAAAGAGGATAAGGCAAACTTCCGCTGCCTGTATTGAGGACCCGCCAATGTCTCCGTACCGTTTTCTGTACTTGGTTGGACCAAGTGCTAAAGGTGTTGACAAATGTCAATCTGGACAGGGGAGGCTTTGGTACAGGGGGTTCAATGAGAGCTCCTCGATTATTGTTCGAGGCTCTTTTCCACGCCCTTTTCACCAGACGCTTTGGATAATGCCTATCTCTCAGTTGACTTGAGAGAGCTTCTGCATGCTGATTGAAAGTATTGGTATCGGAACAATTTCTGCGAATACGCAGAAACTGTCCGACAGGCAGGTTCTCCCGAAGTGATCTGGGATGATGGCTGTTAAAACTCAAAAGTGAGTTTTTTGAGAGGGGTTTCCTGTACAGTTCACTGCCCAATGAACCCTCATTTGGAAAGATCACTATATCCAAGAAGGGCAGACGGTTTTTGTCAGAAGTCACTGTGAACCGCAGGTAGTTGTTTCTCGAGTTCAGCCAAGCATGAAAGTCAAGGAGTGTTGATAGAGAACCTTGCCAGACCACCAAAATATCATCAATATACCTCTTCCAGACTTTAATCCGATCACGGAAAGGATTAGTCTGAATGAGGATATTGTTTTGCTCAAAGAGATGGACATATAGATTGGCCAGGCTGGGAGCAAAAATGCTCCCCATAGATGTACCTGAGACTTGGAGGTATATAGTCTCCTCAAATTTGAAAAAGTTTTCCATCATAGCCAGCCTGGCCAAGTCCATGATGAAATGTACCGGTGTTATAGAGTCCAAATCTCTATTATCCAGTAGGCTCTCGATTGCCTGCAAGGTTTCCCTCTGTGGAATCGAGGTATACAAGGATTCCACATCGAAACTTACTAGGAGATCGGTTGCTACATCATAGTTGACATCAGGTAGCAACCGTAAGACATCCTTGGTGTCTTGCAAGTAAGTTGGCATTTCCTTGACAAGTGGGCGGAGGAAAAAATCCACAAAAGTAGAGAGTGGTTCCAAAAGGGAACCTATCCCTGAGATAATAGGTCGTCCTGGAGTGGGTATTTGATTCTTATGTATTTTTGGTAATACATAGAAATGTGGCATCACCGGGTGTGTGGGTGTTAAAAAGCGAGCTTCCTGCTCTGTGATCCATCCAGCTGTTTCCGCATCCTCAACCAGAGCGAGAATTTCTCTTGTTAGTCTCGGGGTGGGATCTACAGTCAAGCGTTTGTATGATTTCGGGTTGTCAAGTTGTCTCAGACATTCTTTACGGTAATCCACAGTATCAAGAATGACAATGGCCCCACCCTTGTCGGCCGGTTTAATAATGATACTCTCATCATTTGCCAACGTAGTGAGGGCTTGTTTTTCACTCTTGGACAAATTCTGATAGATTTTTTCTTTCCTTGACCCTAGGCCAGTGATGTCATGGATAACTGCTTGTTCAAACACCTTGACTCGATCCGGTATTAGGTGAGTCGGAGGGTTAAACGTAGATGGTAGTTTAAGACCAGTATTCTTATCAGAAATATCATCCTGGGATATAGTAAGTTCCCTGTCTTTGAAAAAAAATTGTAAACGGATTTTCCGAAAGAATTTGGCCATTTCAACTCTAAGTTGGAACAAATCTCCCTTGTTGGTTGGAACATAACCCAGACCTTTGTTTAGGACCTGTGATTCAATTGATGTTAAAGGCCTAGTACTCAAATTCACAACTAGATCGTTGTGTCTGTGCTGGTCCCTGGTTGTGGTTGTGGGGGACCTTTCCTGCTGCGGGTGTTGGGCAGTTGTTGGTCCACTTGCCAGTGTACCTGTGGCTGCCCTCTCCTTTTGCCTCTGCTTCGTCCCCGGCCTACCCCTAAAAAAGACATTTGTCCGGGGAATGAAGGGGGTGGTGTTGTAAAAGGGGGAATATGTTGAGTAAAGGGTGGAATTTGATATCCCCAAGGGACTGGTGGCCACCAAGGTGCGCCTGATTGATAGGCATTAGGCATACCACGTCTTTGATACGGACGAGGCTGTTGTCCCCCTCCTCTCCTTGATGGTTGCACATTATTTTCAGGCTCGGAATCGGTCGAGTACACATCCGATCCTGACGAGGAGTAGTTGGAACCATATCTTCTCCCTTTCTTGTTGAACTGTGGTGGAACATATTGCTCACTAGTGTAGGGATAGACTTTCTCCATAGAGAAGCGTGCCAGGTCTTTCTTAAACTGCTCTATTTTCGTCAAGAGGATTGTGTCTTTGTGTAAATGACAATGCCTTTTATTTGTGTTTTGGTTTTTAAAACATAAATAAAAGACATTGTTATTTGCAATGCCAATAGCTTAAACTCTCTCAAATGGTAGACCTATTGCATTGCAAATGCTTGAAAGCACCATTCTGTCTCCCATGGCCCTTGAAGAGCTCCCTGTTTGCTACGTAAACAAGCCGGTGGTCACAACTGTACACGAGAGACCCTCCTGGAGAAAGAGAAATTCATTAAAGAAAATAGTGCCTGCAGACTAAAGAAAACTAAAGAAAACATACCGGGTAACAACCGAAGTAAAAGGGCCAGTCCTCATGGGAGGATACAAATGAAGACAAGGCGGTACTAAGGAGGGACTAACAAGCCTAATTGCGAATCAGAAGCCAGCATTTAGGAAGGACAATGACTCAAGCCAATGACAAATATGGTCAGAGTGTGGACAGGGCTTCAAGTACATACTCCAATACAGCACGGCTTGCAGAGCCGCACATACGCTGCCCAGGCTTGACCTAAAAACATGAGGGCGACTCCAGGGGCGTAGGAGACACTACAATTCTGGGGGGGACAGGGACAACCTTGTGCACTTTCCAGTGACCCTATACAAATCACCGCCCGTTAAACAAATACAATTGCATACTTTCGGAGTGAAATATTGAGAAAAGCAGGCATGTAGTCACAGTTTGCATGTATGCTTTATTGTTATTTACATTCATATAGTAATGAGACCAAATGTTTAACCTCTTGAGTGCCCATGACGAGATGGTCTCGTCATGGGCCGCGGTTGCGCTGTGCCCATGACGAGACTATCTCGTCATGAACCCCGCCCGCTAATGAAAGGGCCGGCACAGGGCGGGGAAAGGGTGGGGCACTCAAGGGGTTAAAAAAAACATATATATGAATCTTGCATCTTAATGCACAAAGCAAACAAAGGCCGCTGACTTAGGGTGGGGGTGTCGTGTTTGCAAGTGCATTATGGTTTGAAAAGCACCTGCTGCTGCATTCCTGATCTCCAGCAATTTTCAGGCAACAATAAAAATGTGAAGATAACTTTGGTGATTAATGTTCTTTTTTTGAGAGAGATCGAAGGCTTGTCTAGTGAAAGTTTTAATTCAAAAGGTCAGTGAGTTACTGCTTTTGTCTGAGATATTCTTTTGGTATTTGAAGTTTATAAGTTAAAATCCTAACATTGAACAGTGAGCTATTAACCGTCATCAAAGAGCTGCATAAAAACTTCAATGTATAGATTAGAACGTTTTGATTTTTCCCCAGTCCTTCCCTATCCTAATGTTGGAAAATGGGTTCATAGGATAGAAATCCATTCTGATTATTGAAGAGAACCCCCCAACCATGGTGTTATGTTTTACATTCTGAGTTTGTGTTTCTCTAGTGTTGCAAAGCCGCCCTGGGCACTCCCCAACTTTTTGCTGACTGGTACTGGTGGTACCTGACTGACTGACTGACCCTGGCCTCTGCCTAAACAGCCAGTGCTATTCTGAAAGAGGCACTTACAAATACAGTGAAAACACCTACATACACTAGGGTGCACTATGGGTTAGGGTACCCCTATGATTGGCATGACCTCTCCTATAAGGCCCTAGTACATAATAGGGCAGGGGGGTTAGAACTACTTTTAAGTCCCTAGAATATAATAAGGCATGGCAGTTTAGAGGCCAGCAGCCCTTTCTGCGCTTGCATGTGTGCACTGCTGAAGCCTGAGGTCAGTTTAAAAGTAGCCCTGTGTTATAGGGCTGCTTTTAAAATGCAAATTGTGCCCAAACTCGACTTTTGGGTTTGGGGAACTTACAAATTGACCAACTACAATGTTGGGGCAAAATTAAGTGGAAAAATGTTTTCCACTTAACTATGGCTGTATCATATTTGCCACATAATACATCATCTGCTGCATAATCTAACGATTTCCTCCAAAACAATTTTGTAGCTCAAACGGATCCCAAATTACTAAAAGAAATGTGACTTGTGTTGCTGTGCAGTTTAGGGCCCTTTGCAAAGGTTAGTAAAGAAAACAATTCCTAAGAAAACAATTGGTCCCAGACACTCCTAATGACACTCAAATTAATACCTGTAGGAGAGTGTAGTATGCAATCAATTCATACAACCGAAAATTTATAATGTAAAGGCACATTCAACAGGGAAATCTCATAGATAAGAGGCCAAACAAAGTCAATTAAATTGCAAACATCAATTTATTTCCCGTTGAATCATATTCATAAAATGCAAACTTAGGGGCTGACTACGATGGCAGGCGGACTTCAGTACCACCACCATCGAATCGGGGAATGGGACTGCTGGCCTTCAACGTGGAGGCCCCACGATAGGCATTACAATGCGACTGCCACTACGGTGTTCGCAGTGCCTGTCTTTTACATTGCAGCAGGTGACGGGGTGACGTGGCGGTCCCACTGCCATTATAATCACCCCCTAAGTTTGGTGTGCATGCAAATCCTACATTGCCAACCCCTGGAAAGTTGCATTGCTAGTGCTGGAAAAAGGCCAATGGAGGTACCAATGGGTGAGGTGGACTGGCCTCAAGGGTCTTGTGACCTCAGTGACAGATTCACTGTCGATCTAGGATGTGCTTCTTCATATGCCTGCCCGTAAGACTGAAAGTGAACTGCAGTATGGATTGTGGTGGACAGGTCCACCTGCGGGTGCTAAGACACCTGGGCTTCTAAGGTCTATCGGGCCTTCTAAGGTGTAGCATCGGAATAAGCTCTGTCAGGAGTGTGGTATGGTGAACTGGTCATGAAGGCCTGAACATGGTTCTCCAGTTCCAAATTCAGCAGCTCTGGCCAGAGTGCCACATTCTCTCCCACACTGAACACCATACTGCCCCACTGAGAGAAACTCGCACTGCCTTCAGCACAACTCAAATTATGCACTAGACAACAGTAAAATGATGCCTGAAAAAAATGAATAACACCCTGGAAAAAGCAAACACTCATAGGGAATGCAAGAATAAGCAAAGCATGTGAACTGTAATCAGAAAAAAACATGGTTATCTTAACGGTTTTAAACTCATTATTCAGAAATCAGTAAGTGATTTTGCCTGAAAAGTTCAAGACATGGCTACAGGACCAGGAAGGGACCCCTTTCAATGTCCATTGCTTATATCCTTTCAAAATGTATGCAGTTTGGTTTAAAAAAGACCAAATCCCCAAACACAGAGCCGCATTTTATAAGCTAAAATAATTAAAAAGTTGAAAACTATCATATTTAACGTTTCCACTCTACCCATCAACTAGGTATT
This sequence comes from Triturus cristatus, assembly GCF_964204655.1. NCBI lineage: Eukaryota > Metazoa > Chordata > Amphibia > Caudata > Salamandridae > Triturus > Triturus cristatus. The sequence continues at coordinate 141,178,663 of NC_140594.1, forward strand.
GCAGTCCCTTTAGGAATGGCGCACTTACCCACCCTGGGAAAACAATGTTGTTCAAAGAAAGAAGATAAAAAGAAAGTAGCGCTTTCACTGGCAAACTCTGTAAAGTGGCGCTAATGTGTGTGGGTGTAAATAACAGTCTGGCCTGTCTGCTGTCCACTCTGTATTGCTTTATTTAGGTATTTAACTATTTTTTCTCTCCATTCCGAGGTTTTTCTTTTCAATAGAAAACGGTCAGAAAATGAGGACATTTACAGCCAAAGTGTTCAGCCTTTTTTGGATCAATTTCACAGGGGAACAAATAAAGAAAAGGAGAGGCAAGAGAGAGTACCTTAAGAGCTGCCTCTTGAAATCAGCACGTAAGCAGGAGTGAGACAGAGACAGAAAGAGATGGAGGAATAAAGAGAGGAGGGCAGCCGCCAGAAGCAGATCAGGAGTAGTGGACACGGTCCTTGCCATGAAGGAAAAGAGACAGCGTTTATTTTTTCTCCGTTCTCTGCCCTTCCCAGAACGGATGAGCCTTCCTGCAGCAGAACAAAAGGCAGAGGGCGGGTGGCCTCTGACTCCAGGCAGGTCAAGTGCAGGGCCATTAGGTAGCGCTTTCGCGTGCTAATGACGTCACTTTTTTTTCCTTTTGTAACGTATCGTTTGCTCCCTCTTGTATTTTATTTGCTCCTGATGCTTGCACAAATGCCACTATTGCCTCATGGAACGTAACGTTTGATTTTGTAACATGCTCACTTGTAATTTTTCTCCTTGTGTATCATTACTGCTCCTATTGTGAAGCGCTCTGACACCTTCGGGTAAAGTCCGCGCTATATAAAAACGCATTAAATAAATAAATTTAAAAAAACCCTGCGATAACAGAAGGGAGAGGGGAAATTCCTTTGTCCCCTCGTCCCCCCCACCCTTGTCCCCCGTGTCCCCCCCACTCCAAAATCTGGGGGGGATATATCCCCCGCGTCCCCCACACTTCCTACGCCCATGGGCGACTCTACATTGTTTAAAATTGTTTGACTTAAAAAGAGCAAGTAAATAGCGAGACCTAAAAGATTTGGAGAGTGTGGAAAATATAAAATGCAATAAAGATTTGCTGGAAACATTGTCAGAGGCACATTTCTGGTCTGTTAAACTGCCATAATAACCTTGCAGAAAACACAACATATGACCTATAACGCCCGTCCTGAATTTTGTCAGTAGAACTCTTTCCCAATAGTTGGTCACATATATTAAATAAGGCCCAGAACCAACATTGGTTTTCAAAATGGATAGTTCCATGCAAGGGGTTTTCTCAGTTACAAACATTACATTTCTGCACATTTATCCAGAAACAAACATTTCACACTGATCAGCCGTTTATATATGGATAACGAATTGCCAAACAAGGTTTATTCAGAGTAAGAACAATGCGCTTAGCATAGGCTAGCCACGGAATATCCAAGCCCGAGCACGTCATGTACAGTCAGTGATAATATTGTGCGTAAAGGAGGCCTTATGATTACTCCAAACTGAAAGCCACAACAGAAGGGGTCCCAACTTAATGGAGTCTTCAAGGTACGGCAGGGCCAACTCTTCATGGCAGATATAATGGGGTATTGAGTGTGGCAGAGAGAGAAGTTGCTTACAAAATGTATTTATTTTCAACTTGCAACATGCTGCAGTCACTAGAACCCCATATCGTGCACCCAAACCTTGCAACAGATGCACATTGCTTAGAATAAACGTCAAGGAGAAAGCCTATGGGATTGCCCCTTACAGATTTGCAAACGTTAAAAAGTGAGCTTATAGTTTGCGTGAATTTGGAGTTTCCGAAACGCCCATTCTCGCCCTCATGCCTCTTTAAAATTAAATACTAAGCCAAGATATGGGAACTTAAAAACATTCTCAATACAATTCTCATTAACCCGTAAAGTGTGCATCGTATAGCGCTTAGGGCCGCAAGCCATGATCTGCAATTTGAAGTTTTTGGAAAGCAAGTCAAGATGTGACAAACTCTGTAAAAGCTTGCACCACACACCTCAGGGCATTTGGCGTCCGTGCTATGAGCACGGCATAGTCAGCATACAACAATAGGGGTACAGAGACACAGTTAATGTGGGGAACATGGGGATTAACAGTATGTAAAAAGGTATTAAGTTTATTAATATCTAACTAAATAAAAGAGGCACTAAAACACATCCTTGCCTCACTCTGCACTGTGGATTAATAGTGTCAGATAATTAACCATTAGGGCCAAACCTCACTTTGGCACTTAAATCTAGATGTATACAAGCTAAAAAGTTCACACATCAACTCCCATCTCTGGCATAGCTGCCCAAAGTTTGCTGCAATTGACCTTATCAAAGGCGGAATATAAGTTCATAAAAGTAAGATATAAAGGTCATTTCTTAGATATGGTATACTTCCCTAGCAGCAAATTAAGATTTAGGCATAGTTCCCAGACTTTCCCTGAATCCATATTGACAGGGAGACAGAACACAGTTATCATCTCATGACTCGCTCAGTGTGGTAAAAATCACTCTACCCATAATTTTAAATGTTGAGTTGATAAGAGATATCGGTCAGTAGCACTTGGGGTCGGTCCGGCTGCCTTTTTTGAAAACCGGTATGGTAGAGCTGGACCACGAGAGAGGGAGAGCCCTCAAGTCCAGGATGTTAAATACATTGACCAATAGTGGAGCCCAAAGAGCACTTCAGCACTTAACACCAATGGGTACTCCATCAATCCCTGAGGCTTTAGAAGAGGAACTACAGCCAAGAGCAGTGACCACCTCTTCTACCGTAAACTCAAGCCTATCAAAACTACTATTGTCCGCTTGTAAGAACACGGCTGTCAGAAGAACTGTGGTAGATATTGTTAAAATGAGCTACCAATGTCGCCCCAGTAATGTGGTTATTCAATAAGAATTGAGGCGTCCCCTGTGCTTGAAGTTCCCTAAACACACTCTAGAATTCCCATGATTTATTAAGTGATGCTGCGCAGGTTTAGCGATCCCCCTTGGCTTGTTGAATTTCTCGCTTTCTGATCCTCAATGCCTCTTTATATCTGGCCCGAGCCATGGCAACTGTATCCGTAATTCTGGGTTTGGCGGGTAGTGCAAGTCTTAATTCCATGTTCGCTTGGGAGCAGGATCTATCAAACCAGCGGGCAGGAAGACAACCTGCCCCAGCAAATGGCTGAAGCAGCTGAACTTTAATTACGCTGCAGAGTGTGCTGCAGTGAAAACATAAATTATACCTGGGTCAAACACAGCAGAAAGATATCCAGGTTATCCCTAAGAAGTTCACCCAGGAATTAAGGGGGATTGAGCAGGCGCCAGGCAAGCCTCAGGCCGTTAGCTGGAGTAATGGCTGCAGGGCTGTTTCCGTAGACCCCTTAGTAAAGGCTATAGGTAGAAATAATGTAGTGGTCAGAGAGTTATTGTCACTAATCACTGAGCGCAATATCTCACTTTTATACAAATATTGTGAAAAGCCTTGAGTAATATAACAATAGTCTATAGTGGATTCACAGCCCCACCCATGATAAGTGGGTGCCCTGGGAGATCTATCGTAATCAGATTCATGCATATTAACAAGATTGCGGCTTGAGTCATAGTGGCCTAACTCTTCACCTCTCAAATCCGAGGTACCCACTACTACACCCTCGGCATGCTGATTCACACCGCTAATGTCAGTAGATTGATAGCTGAGTGTTAAAATTACCACATATCATAATGTTGCTGCCCGAGACAGCAGATTTTGAATTAAGCATAAGTGTGTCTACAATACCAGATAACATCTTAACATTCCTGTTAACAGTACTGGAAAAGTCATTGTTATAGAAATTGATGATATAAAATTTAAAACGATGAGAGCCGGTGAGTTCCAACACCTGAGCCTTAGGGCAACTAAGGTTGATTTGCACTATTTTGACTTTAATTGCAAGAGTAATCCAGATTAATAAACCTCCCTGTGGACGCTTGAAGTAGAGAGGGTAGCAGGAATAGAATAATAAGAATAGCCATTAAGAACTACCGGCAATATAGCTCAAGTTTCCTGCAAAATAATAAAATCATATTGTTCAACGAGGGAGAGCCATTCTCTACTAATCATTTTGCTGTTAATCCCAGCAATGTTCCAAGACAAAAAGGAGAACTTTAAAAAATCTCCCCTGGACCTTACACAAGGTTCTAAGCACTGAACAGATAGAGGCCCCTTTGCTCCAGTGGGAGAAAGAAAATTTACAGGACAGATATCTAGGGTATTAACCCCTGGTGTTTAGGAGCAAATTTCTATGTTAATAACCCTTGTCACTTTAATTTTTTTTTTTTATGTATTAATATTAATTTTTGTAACGTATGACATACAGTAGGCCGCCAGTTTACCATTTGATTGAAAGGAAAAAATGCAAGAGACATCGTATTTAAGCCAGTACACAACTATATGGCATCGACATGATGTAGCAAAGTGACAGTTTTGTCAGAAGTTCTCGATACAATATAGGGTATGGGAAGGTGGATAGTAAGATCATGGGTTCAGGTCTTAATGTAGCGTGTTGTTTGTGGGGAGGCACTCTATTGAGCCGATTCTTTATGATCTAGGGTTTGGAGTAATCATGCAGGGGCTGCCAAATATCCATAGGGCGAGATGTTGGTGTTGAAGAGCGGCATAGTCCTCACTAAGGCTATCACAGTGTGCCATGCTCCTGAGCCAAGCCACAAAGGTGGGAGCCGCCGTGGAACCCCATTGGATTGCAATTTCCTGCTTTGCCATTAGAAAAGCCATGGAGCAAGTCTACGCGTTGACCGGGGAATGTTTGCTGTATACCCCAATAGTGCCACCATGGGATCTGGTTGTAGTGTGACTTCTAACATTTTCATGACGTGTGTGTGTAGACTGATAACCAGTAGGCGGAGATTATGGGGCATAATAACCTTTGTCACTTTTAAATGCAGATCCTCCCTGCCACCTGGTGACTGCAGCTGGTGTACCTGCCAGTCAGTCACATCACTCCATCCCTTCCAGGGGTGCAAATTTCTTACTCAGATCAAGCCCAGGGAAGATGGAGATACAATGTACAGGATTGTCTCTCATAGCAGGAGCGGAAACTGGGCTTAAACCAAAAGGAAACATGAGAAAGAGAGGCTTGTGGAAATAGCCCAGAGGAAGGACAAATATCTGAGAGGAACCAGGGGAAAAAAGGTTGTGGACGAGGTAAAAGGCTACGGACAACATGCGGGTCTCTAAAAATGACCGCTATGCAATCACCAGGAAATGCCTTCGAGGACGGCCCAATCCACTCGACCCTTCTTGCCATTAGGATTTGGGCTGAGAACGAAGGATCAAATCCCATGTACGCAGTTAGTCACTGAAGTACTTTGAGGATCAGCTGATCAGTAGACCCAGCCTGGGCCAGCTTGAGTCTAGGCACATCAGCCAATACTAAGACATTCGGGCACACCGAGGGAGCTGAATTCAGAGCCTGATCTTTCCTACCAGATATCCCTGAGCACCTGTTTGACTATTCGGAACCATTGTGGTTACCACGCTCCAGGCGCATACAGGACCCGGTTGGTCGGGCATAGCTGTTCGCAGAGGGGGAGGAAGAGAGGGGACAGTAGGGGAGCGAACAGGAGCAGGCAGTGATTCGTTGTTCATGGTCATAGGAGACAAGGTAGTATTACCCTGTTTATCAAGGCCACGTTGCTTGTTGGAACATATAGTAATAGCGTCTTTAGAGTTACCACCAGCCAAAGTCCCATCTGTTGATGCACCGGTAGAGGGGCTAATGCTTATAGGTACAGATAATATGGTCAATCTGGCCTCTAGATTAGTCAAGCGATCTTGTACAGGTTTTAGGTGCATTTTTAGTATTGTTTCAAACCTCACACAAATTTCACTAGAGTTGGACACCAGAGAAGTGATCACCCCTTCGTCATGTTTAGTTTTACCTCCCTTAGGTGGGGCCTTTCTCCGCACGGAACCTCTTTTCTTCTTTTTGACAGAGGGGTTCGCTAACTAAAGAAGTGTCAGGATTGGTTATGCATACAATATCCGTCTCTCGGGATGAGCAGGCGGCCCAACAGGGTCTTTGGAGACAATGGAAGCATTAGACCCCAGAGAGCCATCAAGATGTACTGTTCAGATGGGCCCCTATGGCCCACACCCAGAGAGAGTCTTCTTTCGGTCAGTTCTATTTCCTTGGGAAGAGCCCCTGCCGCACGCACCAAGAAGGAGTCGAGAGTGGTGAGTGTATTGTTCGCCGCAGAGCTGCCCACAGCTTTCCATTATCCTGGGGAATAATAGAGGTGACAAGGGGCGGAACAACAAAAGCCGCCCACGCCGCACGAGTGAGTCTGCACTAGATAGTGCTGCGTCAGGCTACGGGTGGGGGAGAGACGTACATCGGTGCATCCTGATGCTGTAGAAGATGGAATGAAAAGTTTGATTTAGAATTTGTAGAGGCAAACAGTTACTCAAAGGCATCAAGGCGCTGTAGGCAGCCATCTGGAGGGGGCCCGCTATACCTACAGAGGCAGAAAAAAAGTTCTAGAGCGGGTATAGCCAGGTCTTGAGAGCCTTCCTAAAGGGCAGGAACTGAGAAATAGCTCTAAGGCTTTGTGGAAGGGAGTTCCAGAGTCTGTTCACAGCCATTGAAAATGCTCTGTCGCCCCATTTCTTCCTTTTCGGCACCCTAAGCTGGTGTTAATGTGATGAACGCAGGTATCTACATGGTGTGTACCAACTAAAGATAGCCTTCATTCTTGTTGGATATGGGAGATGGAGAGCTTCCCTCTGGTAGCCTGCCCCACTGGGACACAAGCTTATATCTCCTTGAGTTCTTGGGTTCTTGAGACAGATAGCGGTTAAAAAAAGAAAGACCGTGCACAAACTGTGCTCTTGGGCAGAAGGGGCAGGAATTGACTACAAGCGAGGCAGTACACACACTGTTAATTCCTGCATGCCCCACAATTGGACCTCCAGCTTGCTTGCGCCATGAAGACACTTATGTTGTAAATACTTAAAGCTGTGAGAGGATCAAAGCAACATAAGTTCCTATGTGAACAGCCAAATAAGTGACAGATGGGAGAAGCCAGCCCTTTGTACCTGCATTGTGCTTAAGAGGAAACTTCCACTCTATTTACCGCCTGTTTCTCTTGAGCCCGCTCTATTGCACATGAAAGAGGGCAGAAGTCAAAAATGGTCAGAGCAAACTTTCAACAAAAAAACTTGATAAAGGAGCTTGGGGACAGAAGGGAGTAGTCTCTCGTTGCATGACCTTACAGGAGAAACCAAAACTGCAGGACCAAAGGGGATGGCCCTGCCCTGCCTCGTCTGTCGCCTGGTACGGCCCGCGTACATCCAGGACCGGCGGTTATGGCAAGCGCTTTATAGCATTAGTCACGAACAGCGGGTGAGAACCAGTGCAGGACCTCCGCAGTTGCCCTGTGGAAGCCTGAGACTTGTGGTCCCTGTTAGCCCAAGCAGAGTGTCCCGTGCCACAGGGTAATGGCGGGTGCTTTATAGCGCTAATCACAAACAGCTGGTGAAAACCGGTGGAGGGCCTCCTTGTAGGAAAGTGGGTTTCTGTTTCAGTATCCCACTGACACTTTTTTCCTGATTCTAATGCACTTTGACTGAGAGTGCACTGGACATACAAAGGGTGTAGTCACCCTAAAGGTAAGTAGCATATTGGGTTCTACCTACCAATACCTGTACAGCCCCTAAATTGAGTGTTTAGGGGCACCGCTGAACCTTAATCCTCAGATTCATGGTGATCTAAAGAAGAAGGATCAAAGAGCTGTGCAGCAGTGAAGACTACAGATGACAACTGACATGGCCTCAGCCCTATTGGCCTGCCTGCAGCTCTTGAAGAAACCTGCTCGAAGAGGCAACTCGTCCTATTGGCCTGCCTGCAGCCCTTGAAGAAACCTGCTCGAAGAGGAAACTCGTCCTGCAGGCTCAGCAACCTACACAACCCTGGGAGGGCTGCCTGCCTTCCGTAAAGACAAAGAACGCCTGAGAACAGTGGCCCTGTCCACAAAAAAACCCACCACCAAGGACTCCCATGCCTTCTGGATCTGTGAGTCCTGCCCATTCGGCACCTGACGCCCACGGCCTAAGTCTGAGAGGCCCACCGGTCCAGCGAAGACTCCCAAGCTATCCTAACCTTGAAACCATCAGTGTCTGACATCTCCTGGACAACACAAAGTTGCCTGCAGCCTCATCAGGAAGTATCCACCCTGACCGCGACTGGCTCCGGTAAAGATATTCCGATGTCTAAAGGCATCCCTGCATCCTCAGCCCTCCAACTTTGGGGAGCCTAGACAATGGTGCCCAAGCATCCCCCGACATCTGAACTTACCTGCCCAGTCATTGGTCACCTTTGTCCAGGCTCCTGATCCGAGCCTGCAGCCTCTTTGTGAAACAAAGTTCCTCCATCTGCTTTGATTGGGCGCCCAACGCTGTCTTTGCACTCTGCACCCGGCCACCCCTGTGCCGCTGGTTGTGCATGATTGGTGCTGCCTTGTGGCCCTCTCCTGTGCCTACTTAAACCCCTGGGGCCTGTGCCTGAAACTATGGGTATTTACCTGCAAACCGTGCAACTCCGATCACCCCCAGTCTCCATGTACGAACATTGGGCCCCAGGCACCACCTTTGACTTCTGCATTCGGCCGCCCCTGTGCCGCTGATGGTGCAGATTTGGTGCCCACTTGAGCCTTGCCCTGTGTTTGTCCAAACCCATGAAGACTGGGATTGTAAATTGTGTACTTACCTGTTATGGTGCATAACTGTTTTCCTCCCATAGGATTACATTGCATTTCTTGCACTTTGTACCGTGTCTATTTTCTACAATTGCTAAGTTTTGCTGCTGTTGATTGGACCACAAAGTATTCCTAATGTTACTGTAAAGTATTCCTATTTCTATTTGCAACACATTCCTACTGTACCTGAAAGTATTGCTATTTCTAAACTGGTGCTGACCTGTAACTGAGTTCTTCTTGGTTCTAAAATAAAACTAACAAAGTAATATTTTTATACAGACATTGGACCTAGAGGTAGTCATCGAGTGTGTAGCTCATGTCCTGACTCTGTGTGTACACACATGCTTAACAAGTGCTGATAGGCCTAACTGCTCAACCACACTACCACGAAAGAGAATGAGATATTATACACTTATGTAAAGCCTCTGGGGATCCGCTGGAGTCTGTGCACACTATACCTTACTTTGGTATAGTATATACAGAGCAAGCTTCCTACACTCTTCACTTGCCCTGTGGAAGCCTGGGACTTGTGGTCCCCGTTAGTCCATGTAGATCGTGTATTAATTCTGTGCAGTTTACCCCATTGGGAATGCCTGGCCTAGGAGATGACAACCAGGTGTCAGTCCAACACCAGGATAAATCCCTTTTCAAGTTACTTGTCGAACATCTGATTTAATTAACCATACACATGACTAAAGAGACGCAAAAACTCACCATGTATCGTTCACATTGAGAGCCTCAGACCAGAGCCACTAGGCCACTGATGCCCCTCCAAGTTTCCGAATCCAGGGCTCGGAGCGATCTGCCACCATGTCAGCTCCTCTTGCCATCTCGGATGGCTATTTACTTTGATCTCTTTTGGCATCCAATCCACTCCTGTCCGTGGAGCAACTATTGGCGACCTTATGCTACGAGTAGTGGTCATCGCTTTAAGACTTTGCTTATCTGGGATTTTAAAGGGGTCACCTGGTGAACAATGCCACAATGTGCTTCAAATCCCAAGTAGACGCCGTCACACAAAGGAGCATTCTAGAATGTTTCTTGCTGGTGATTGTTACCAAGGCGGACGGCTTTAAAGAGAACTGTTCTTTTCTCATCACGGGACGCCCACTTACTAGACTTCAACCTGGCTTCTCTTTCTTCTCTTAGTCCCTGAAGACCTGGCTGTTTGGCTAATCAACTAGACCCTGCCAGTGCCTGGATACCCTCACGGGTGCCAAGAAGCGCTCTACAAATCCACGGATTGATTGATTTTGAGAACCCAGCAGTAGTGAAGTCTGTAGGATGCTTTTATGAGAATTGTGCAGTTATCGTTGAATAGTGTTGTAAAGAGTTACTGCAGCCTTTCTAGGAGTATCTGGAGAACGTCCGGCAGAGTTTCACCTGCACATTATTATACTCATGACTGTGCTTGTTGGGCTTGAGCCTGGCTCCAGGGGGAGGAGCGGACTGCGCACGGTAAGGGGCATACAGAGGAAGAGGGTTACACTCACAGGTTTACATAGGTTTCACGGTTGCAGAGAAAGAGGGCACCACTCGCAGGTTTGCATAGGTTTCATGGTTTCAGATGGGTACAGTGAAAGAGGGTTACACTCACAGGTATACATAGGTGTCACGGTTGCAGAGAAAAAGGATTACAGTTACAGGTTTTCATAGGTTTCCTGGTTACTGAGAATAAAGGATTACAGTTACAGGTTTTCATAGGTTTCCTGGTTACTGAGAATAAAGGATTACAGTTACAGGTTTTCAGAGGTTTCACGGTTACTGGGAAAGAGGGTTACACTCAAAGGTTTACATAGGTTTCATGGATACAGATGGGTAGAGTGAAAGGGGGGGTTGCACTCACAGATTTTAATAGGTTTCATGGTTACAGATAAAAAAGGTTACACATGGTTGCACTCATGGTTAACACTCACAGGTCTAAATCGGTTTCATGGTTAGAGAGGAAGAGCGTTACAGTCACAGATTTACATAAATTTGATTATTACAGATGGGTACAGTGAAAGAGGGTTACACTCACAGGTTTGTATAGGTTTCATGGTTACGGAGAAAAAGAGTTACACTCACAGGGTTAAATAAGTTTCCCGGTTATGCTGTTGCTATTGATTTCCAGTGTGATACATCTGTGAAGGACTACAGGAGTGTCTCAATTTCGCCATGGTCGCTGGATTTGCTTTTCGGTCAAGGAAGGGTCCTTTACTAGGACAATACTGAGCAGAGACCAGCAGCAGCAGAAATTACCAGAGATAGATCGTGTTTAGATGTTTCCCGAATCTTTCTTGCGGTTGGGGATATATTCAGGTGTAATCAAAGTAATTTGAATGCTAAAACAGCCTAATCAGTGTGTTTGTTGGTACCCGTTTCTATTTTTGGATGCTATGTGTATCACGCGCGTATTACCAGCATAATCCACAAGATGGCACTGTTGGACTGTTAAATGCTGTTCTCCTACTTCTCAGAATCTTCAAAAGGGCACCTTGGTTTTACTATTTTCTTTCGAGGCCAAAATTAAGCAGAGGTGAGGAGACTTCAGAAAATATTCCAGCAGCCGCTCTCCCCAATGAAAAAATACCACTGTCAGGTGAGAGACAATGTGTTAATACCTTGTAGAGTCCCTGATCTATCAGCGGGATCTAAACATCTCGATTCAGTGATGGTATTCACAAACTTGCTCACAGAAACTCCGTTCTACACTTTGTTTTCCTCGCTGTTGATCTGTGCGCGGCTCAAGATGTTCAACTTCAGATGACTTTTGTACAGCTGAACTAGACACAGTACAAGGGACATGCGCTCTTGTTTGAAGCAGAAAGCTTCTGCAGCCCCCTTGGGGCCAGGATTGAATTCAAGATCTCATTATAAGCAGTGGTGCTGGAACAGGTCTCAGAGTGGGGGTGCAGCCACCACCGAAGTCATAGGGATGGTGAAAATTCCATCCACCACAAGAACACGTGAAGCATAGGAGCCACGCCCCTTCAGGAGAGTGATAAGGGTGCAATATGTCGCCAGTGATGCATTTTGGAGCACTCAAATATTACTAAAGCATGGTTTGGTAGAACACTGTCTTTTACGAGCAGCACACTTTCCATTGAAATGGCTACTAAATTTGTACCACTGCATTTGCACAGACTACAGTTTTACCTATAAATATATATAGCGCACAAATGATAATGTGAGGAAATAGTGTTTCCGCAAATATTTATCATTTGTGCGTCACCAAGTAAAGCGTCTTGCTTTGTTTCGGTCCTCTTAAAATTTGATTCCATCACACAAAGGAATTACCCCAAAAATGTGCTTTCCTCACTACTGATATATTTTGAAATATTTGTACAGTCTATTCACAGGAAGTAATATTTCAATCAATCAATCAATCAATCAAATTCTTTATTTCGGCCAATTAGGCCATAAAAGATACAAAGAACAGTATCAACATAATGTATCCACATTAGTGTAAAAACCATTAGTAAAATACATAAAACCAATATAAAAGAAATTTCAGATTGCAGAGAAGCGTTAAAATTCATTGCCACAATAGTCAGTCTTTAAGATATTTAGACCTTATCTGCCACATAGCCGTTAAAAATTTAGCAACTGCAAAGACTATGTGGGGAGAAGTGCTCGTTTTCAGTATTCTGAGCGAATACAAATAACTCCTTGAGCCCAAATTTCTACATAGAGGAACTAACCAGTATTTCCTAGGTCTATTGTATGCAGGGCAGAAAAACAGGATATGGGATTCTTCCTCATCGTAAATTCAACAACCTGGGCAAATTGTGTCAGCCCTTTTTGTCCACTTATGGGTAAAAGTTTTGATTGGCAGGGTCCCTAGCCTCCATTGGATGAACAATTTTCTAGCTATAATAGGGAAAATAATGTCCATAAACCCTTCAAACTGATATGAATCCTTGAAATCCAAAAATCGATCAGTCAGAATGCCTTTGTTGGGTGCAGAGACCAGGGAAGCAAAACATTTCTCTCTATATATACCCACAAGCCGTTTGCGTGAAACCCCGTGGCAGCCTTGTTCAGGGAAATCCCATAATTCGGGGAGACCCAGTCGGTAAAGTTCTTTCTTTATAGAGGCCAGCCACGGGATTTTATCGCAGAGATTTAAATTCATAACATAAGCGAGCTCTTGCCTGTAGTGTGCGAGCTCGGCGGTGGACCAGAGCCTATGCCAAAATCTCAGTGGCATTAGTTCCAAGTCTTCTCTTATAGAGGGCAGACCCATATCTAATCTTAGAGGGAAAAGGGGTGTACCACGAGGAAGGGCCAAAAGGCACCTTAAAAAGTTATTTTCTACTTTGACAATTCCTGCGCCCGCTTTGTACCCCCAAAGTTCTCCTCCGTAAGATGCAGCAGCTTTTGCTTGTGTTTTGTACATCTCCACTGCCGGACTAATAGGTTTATAGGTAGAGGAATTTGCCACTTTCAAAATTCCCCCCGACAGTTGAGAGAGCCTAGGCCGGCTTCTGACAACCTGAGGTGCCCAAGATAAGTTCTCATGAAGAGTCACCCCAAGATACTAAAAGGTATTCACCCTCTCCAATCTTTCTGAGCTCAGAGAAGGATTAGGTCTGGTTTTGGGTGATGGATTGAATATCATGAACTTGGTCTTCCCTGTATTGCTTTCTAAACCATATTGCTTACAGAAAAGGCCAAATCCATCTAGAATCCGTTGGATCCCCATCGGCGATTTGGACAGCAGGAGGGTATCATCCGCAAACATAATAGCGGGTACCCTCCTGCTTGCCAAACATGGGGCATCATTATCGTTAATGGTGTCAAGATGTGCTATGACGTTGTTAACATAGAGGCAGAACAGGGTTGGCGCAAGGACACAACCCTGTCTGACCCCTCTAAGAACCGGGAATTTTGATGACAGTGCTCCCGACCTCCCATAACTGACCTGTGCGTAATTATTCTCATGAAGCCTAATTATGGCATTTAGCAAGTGGATCGGAACGCCTAACTCCTTTAACGTCTCCCATAATTTCTTCCTGGGGACCAGGTCAAAGGCTGACCTCAGGTCCACGAACACCATGTACAGCCTTCCCCTCTCGATAGTCACAGTTTTCCAATAAAGGAGAACGAGACGGAAGATCTGGTCCATGGTGGACGTGTTTTTCCTGAAGCCAGCCTGGAGGGAACTAAGGATTTTGTTTTCCTCCATCCACTCCGAGAGGTGGTTCAGGAGAAGGCGAGAATAGATTTTTTGGGGGACATCTATGAGACTTATTGGCCTGTAATTGGCTGGGAGAAGAGGAGAGCCCTTTTTAAAGATAGGAACTATCTCAGCCCCCAGCCAAGTACGGGGAATCTCCATCCCACCCAGAATAGAATTAAAAAGAATGAGAAAATAAGGGCCCCATATATCTGGATGGAGACGAAAAAGATCGCCAGGCAACCTATCGAGACCTGGTGCCTTCCCCCTCGCCAAACCCTCAATTGCACTGACCACCTCAGCAAGAGTGAATTCCAGATCGGATACTGGGTCATGGACAGTAGTAGGAACCACGTCCCCATCACTAGCATATTGAGATGGTTCTTGGTAGAGTTGGCCAAAATGGGCCTCCCATACAGATGCTGCAATGTTTGGCTCCATTGCAGCTTTAGGTTCTGCCGAACCGGTGTTTACCAAGGACCAGAATTTTCTCGGGTCCTTCATTTCAAGTGCTGATGTGAGGTCCTGTCATCTGTTCCAGTCCCATTCCGATCGTGCCAATGCCATGGCTTCCCTATACCTTCGTCTGAGCTCAGGAAGTTTGGCCTTATCTGAACCTGTTTTAACCGTATTTATTAGTTCGGTCTTAATCTTTTTACAGGATGAATTATACCATGTTGCGATACGTGTTTTATTTTTCCTCAGTGGTGCCAGTGGATAAAAAACCTCACCCAGTGCACCCACTAAATCTTCATGAATTAGAGCCAGCTTCTCATTAAAATGTAAGTTTTTTGGCTGCATAATTAGCATATCCAATTCTTGTAACTTAGGAAGTGCTAGCTTATAAATGTTACTTATGGACTCCTCTGAGCTCACCAATTTCCCCCACTTAACCCTGCATCTATTTGAGCTGAGTACCAGGTTCCCAGGATCATGTCTGGACTCAACAGGGAAGGATCGAGCAGCAGCCACAGGATGCACCATATCCAATATAAGTGCATTGTGGTCACTGTCTGATCTAGCTATTACTCTGAAGTCCAGGATCTTTGACCATAGACTAATATCTAGAAAGATATAGTCCAGCCTAGATTTGTGATTCTTCCTATTAAAGGTGCATGCAGTAATATTTTGTTTGGGGGTTATAAAAAAATACCATTCTGCAATCTTTTCCTTTCCGTTTTCCTGTACCTCAGCAGGATTCTCACCTAGTTCAGTGTACAACATCCTCTCACTTTGCAGCCGGAGAAAGTAAACACTAAACTCTGCATGTCAAAAGAACAAGCATCAATTTGTCAGAAAACAGACTGGCGTTTGATCTCTGTCTTTGAAGCTCAGAAAAGGATTTAAAGGCACCTACATGGCTCATTCACCTTCTGAACTCCAGCACGTTTATTCTGGGGGTATTGCAGCACCCCCTACACTTTTTTTAGGTCTCGCCTGACCCAGCGCATGCGCTGATCTGGCGAGACTTATTGAGAGGGCTCCAAAAAGTGCTCCCAGGCCAGCCTAGAGCTACAGTGCATGTGCGCGGACACGCGTGCCGCTGTACCGCGATTACTTTCACTTTCGCGGACGCACGGCCGCTTGGCATAGCCAACAGGTCTCGCTTTTGGGACCTTATAAGTATTTAGTTATGCAACTGTTGCATGGCTAAACACTTATAAGGTCCCAAAGGCGAGACCTATTGGCTATGCCAATGCTTGTTTTTTGTTTTGTTTTTTATAGCGCGAATTTGACCTGAAGGAGCGCTATACATGAGCACTGGTTGCATTTTAGACAGATTTTTTGTTGTTGGGCATGCAGAGATTAAGCGATTTGCCCAGAATCACAGAATGTTGAGCGTCCCTGCCAAGACTCGAACCCAGTTCCCCAGCATCGAGGTCGACCGCTCTAACCGCAAGGCCACATCCCCTCCCCCAAAACACTCGTACTACCAGAGCATTACCCACACTGACTTTCCATATCTGCAAAATAAACCCCAACTCACAGGGGGACAGCAAACAAACAGATTTACAAAATGACTATTCCTGGAAATCCTTACAAATCAAGACCTCAAAACAAGAGTTCATTTATCTTGCGCCAACACTGTGAACTCCATCCGAAGCACATTGGGTTCAATTCCAAATTCCTACTTTTTGTAAAGGACTTGAAAACGCATTTCTATAGCGGCTGCTTCGCGAGTGAATCCCTCAGAGCATTCTTTACTACTTTCACTGCTCGTTGCTGAAATGATTCTTTGTCACTGATGTAAAGCTCTTCTCTGCGGCCTAGATTCCTGCTATAGAAATACCTCATATAAATAGTGCTTCATACCACACTTCTGCCACCACTAAGCACAGAAAAAGAGATGTTCAGGGGCGTAGCTTCAGGGGGGTGTTTGGCATGCTACATCCTCTAATAAATGTATTTTCTGATGAATAGTTGGGCACAGGTGCTTCCAGTCGGGTATGGTGAGGTGTCTGTCAGATTTCACCTGGGATTTTTGCATACTCACACTGACAAAAAAAACACACACACACTCTTTCATCTCTGTTTTGAAAGCGCTAAAACATGTTGATTATTTTGCCAAATAGCTTGTTTTTCTAACTTACTACTCCTACCAGTCTGCATTCTTCTCCCTTTTCACTACCTCTTAAGCTCCTCTCATGTGCCCTGCTTGTCGTATAATGTATTTTAACATTATATGCCCAGGGTAATTGTCGGAAAATATGAAGCTCACACGCCCCTAATCTTAATGACCAAGCTACGCCCCTGCCCAAGTTATGATACCCAATCTGCTAAAAATGATGGAACTTGACCAGAGGAATTTTACCAAGACCTGCTGGTTGAAGTATTTCATCCATCAGAAGCGACAGAGATTCCAGAGCACAGCTACAGGACAAGTCCTGGATTTAGGTATCTGGGCGCGCAGTCCACCAGCCGCCCCGTCATTACGCTGGCTGTCTGTGGCTAAACGCATCACCTTTCAAGCAAGCCCCATTGCACATTGGACCCCTTCCTTCAACATAAACTCAGCGCCTGCAAACTTATTAGATGCACTCTGTTTCCACTCTTGACCACCCCATCCTTCAAACAGCCTTGCAGTGGCTTAAAAATGCAAACAATTGTTTGCATATTCAAGCCTCCACAGACCACTCTTCTGCTGAAGCCCCAGAGAGAGAGAGATGTTCTTCCAGCTCGGTGATCATTCATACTAGCAGCACGCCAAGACGTTTCCAGCAGTCCCGAGGGGTACTGCTTCGTACTCTAGCTGTTCATCTACACTTTGTGCCATAGATACCCAAACCATCAGTATCCTCCCCTTCCTTCTGGGGTCAGACAACTTCCTGTGGCCCTTAGTGTGCTGCTGAGGACATTGATCCTACTGTTAAAGGGACAGCTTCTCTTTTTCTCTTTCAGGAGCAGGTCTGGTCCTCCTCTTTATAGAGTTTTTTTTTACTCTGCAGGCCTTCTGATATATGGTCAAGGTGCATATATGTGGAGTTATATTTAGTAAAACTTTGCTTACCAATAGAAATTTACCTTCATGATATTTGTGTCCTCGATTTTCTTGACACGATATTTTGATCCACGATATTTCTATTTCAGTTATTCTGTCTAACTACAGAAGTAATTAATATCTGGGACCTCTACGTAGCCTTTTTTCTGTCCTTTGTCATAAAGATCCTCTCTGAAACCTGGTACAATCTCTGAAATTTACCATAACCCAGGTCTTTGTGTACAAGACTTGTAGAACTGTTAGAAAGTGGTTTGGGGTATTCCAACTGGACAGCTTGATGCAGAGGACAGCTCTGGCTAGTATATCAAAGGTGCAATTTAATCCGGGAAGCTTAGAGACCCTGGACATTCATGTCTGCACTTGAACCTGTCAATTCAGGAATCCAATTTCATTAAAAACTAAAAACTAAAGACTCTGTGGGTGTGTGTCGCACTCCTCTCCTCATTCTGATAACAGGAGCAGGATCCCTGATAGAGTCTATGGTCCACTTTGGTTGTCTAACTGACTACAAAAAAACCCCACAGAATATACACATAAGCATAACATGGACATCTGGGTAATCTGAAATCTAACATTCACTCGCTAAACCGAGCATCAATCCCACCCACAACGCTACATCCCCTCTACTAAGCTGCCTCCGTGGTCCTGGGGAGACTGGCCACTGCCTGCGGTGGTTGATGAGGAGAGGGGTCCGGTCTGATGTTACGGGCAGCCCATTCCCCTTCGCTGTAGGTATATACCTTTCTCAATGATGTGCAAGCGGCACTGGTAGGTAGGCACTTTTTGTTCCTGCTTGTGATTGTTTATGTATTTACAAAGTAGTTGACAAGTATGAACCAGTCCTGTACACACAATTAAATAGTCTAATATTTAAGGCATAGCAATGAAAGGTGTACGCGCCTCTTACTCGGCATAGGTCAGCCGTTGTACATTCTTCAGAAGATATCCTTCACCTCGTTTCCATGACAAAGCGGTGGCCTCAACGATGCAAGTTCATTAGATCCGATGCTTGTGCTGACATAACCTTAAATTGAGACATCTGAGGGTGAGAATTATTGCTAAATCCCTAGACTTTACATTTTGAGCCAAACTGTTTAAGAGATGGACGTCCCAGAACCTACTTCAGAAAAACTTTGTGTCTGACCACAAGCAATTAGATATCCAGTCTCTTCAGGGACCGCGTTGGCCCTAATAATGAAAATAAATTCCTGCTGATTTTCTAGACAATGGGCAAACGACAATCCTAATGTACATTGTGGTCCAAAGCATGGCCTCTGGGCTTGTTCTCTGTGTCAAGGCACTGTCTTGCCTGCTCACAGTAGACATTGCTGGGTTTTCCAGGGCTTTGCTGTGGGCTTTTCGGTATTAACGTCATACGTCTACTGACAAATGTTATCTACAGGCCTGGCTTTGACATTGATGTATATGTACATGTCACACCGGTATTAACTCGTACATTGCCACATGGTTGAGCCTAAGACCAAGGTGAAAATACCTCACCTCACCTCGTGGACTCTCAGAATTGAATAACGGAAGAGTGCCTGGCGCTCAACCGTCATAAAGCATATATCCTGGCTGTAGGGGTTTTTTATTCCCATGCTTTGGCCAACTCAGGTGGGCATGATTTCTTTGCACGTCATTGAAGTCTTCAAATTTCCTGCAGGTTTTGTAAAAAAGCTCTTTCTAATCGTAGGCGTCCTGGATGGTGAAGATTGTAACAACTTACTCAGCTGCACTCAAAGTATTGTTTTTCTTGTGACACAATACTGTAGCTCCCTAATTTGCAGACTTGAGCTAAGCAAGCATTAATTACATCACCTCTACTCACGTTAGCCTTCCATTGAAGTCCATCAAAAGGCTGCAGACGATACAAAACAAAGCAGCAAGCCTACTCTTTCAACCAACACCAAAGGATATATCCACATAGGTTCTTTATCCGCTCCAATGGCCTTCGGTGAGCTGGCAGATTGAGTTCATGGTTCCCTGCTTTGCCGATGCAATATTGGCCCAAACATACCACCCACCCTACACTGGAGAATCGCCCAACCCAGAAAACATTGGCTATATAATTATTCAAATTTGTGTTTTTTATTTTTTTCAGTTTCATGTAGTGCAGCTTGGCTCAAGAGCATTAGGGTGGTTGGCGTGAGCATGAGATTACTTTACACATTTTTTTAAGGCACGGGTAGGTTAAATGATTTGCCCAGAATCACAGGCTGGGACTCAAACCTGGTTTCTCAGTTCCAAAGTCAGCTCCTCTGGCCTTTAGGCCACCTCTTTTCAAATGTAATTCAATGCTCTCATCCTGTAGGTACTAATTCCTATATCGAGGAATGCCTCCTCAGCAACATTACCTCAATTGACAATAATTTCACATTCTTAAAACAGCTGACGAAAGATCTTATTCAGGAGAGCTTTGTGGTGCCTCTCGAGGAGGCCGGAGGCGTCCCCCAGATGCTCTCTCGTTTCATTCACCAATCTTAAGTTAATGTAATATGTTATATATATTAATCAAATTTAACAATGATTAGGTTTCATCTTGATAACTATAATAATTTCTTTGTTTATACATATTGTTTGTTAGTACAGTTCTGTGTTTCATCGGTAAGGAAAGTGGACCGGTCTTTATTCAAAGAACCATGTATCTGAAGTTTCTATGTACAGGAATTTAGAACCTAGCTATGGGAGAAAAGAGACTTTGCTCAAGTGGAGTAGAAAAGTCTACTGTTTAGAAAGAAGAATTTCTTTCTAGAGTCCACTTGCTCACCAGGGTTTCCCCTTGGTGACATGCTTCATCATAGGGGTCCTCTCAATCCGCTGCGGATTGAGGCGTGCTACGGCTTGCGAAGTTATGTAGTAGCACTTATGTGAAATAAATGTGTAGAGCAGTGGTGTGGAGTGGGGAAAAAATGGGTTAAAAATACCTAACTAGTGGGTGAAATATTTTATTCTAGCTGCTAGTTGGTATGTTTAAAAACAGGGGTGAATACTGGGGAAACAACATAACCATGATGAGTTAGGCGTCCCTAATATTAGTCGACATGTTTCGAGCCTCCCCAAAGCTCTTCCTCAGGACCACATCGGGACCAGCCCTGTGCGTACCACTCCTAGGTGACCTATAAATCAGGTAAATAGAGAAATATAGTGAGAAAGTGAAATAAAAGTGCCACGTCTAATGTGCATGCACTATTGGTTAAATACATACGATTTACTCAATGGTACGTAGTATTTTTTATAAGGCTTAAATGTGCCCCATGGTCTGGAGGGGTTGAGGGGCTCGTAGTCACTCTTTTGTCAGAGCGCACTTTACCGGTAATACACCTACTCGCTCCGCTGGAGACCGCATATGTATAGGAAGGAAGAGCTTTGGGGAGGCTCGAAACATGTCGACTAATACTAGGGACGCCTAAATCATCATAGCCATAGCCTCCATCGAGCAGAAGCAGCAGGGTGGCATTGGAGCCATTTCTGCAAGGGCCACTCAGGCACTGTAGTTCTATAAGGAATCTTGAATACCCTATTAGTCATAGAGAGTGTTTCTAATTACGTTGCCAGTGTTTAGTTTGCATGGAGCTTTACAAGAGACTACGGGGCATATTTATCAAAAGGTTGTGTCGCTTTTGTCCCACGCAATCTTTAAGTTTGATTTATCAAGCTACACGAGGCCACCTCGTGGCCCAGAGAGGCTTGATAAATCCAGAGAAACGCAACGCCGCACAAATCGCTGCATTACTCTACACCAGGGAGGCGTTCCATGGGTTGAGCATGGGTTTTCCCACGCATCCACCCGAGACTTTTGGCGCATTTCCAGACTTGCCATTAGTGGTAGTCCTGGGATTGAGTCAAAAGGCATGCGCCCTCGTTACTGCCTCTTTCCACGGGTGCTGCAGCAGCACACTTAGGGGCATATTATCAAGACAGGCGATAAAAGTATCGCCGCTTTAGCGGCAGAAAACTGCAGCTAAAACGGCGAAAGTCGGGGGTTGATAATATGCTCTATGGAATTCCAACTGAAGCTCAGGATAGATGTCCTTCACATCCAACATGGGCTTCAATTGGAATTCCATAGAGCATATTATCAAGCCCATTATCGCCGTTTTAGCGGCAGTTTTCTGCTGCTAAAGTGGCGATAATTTTATCGCCTGTGTTGATAATATGCCCCTTAGAAGGAGGAAAATGCCTCACAGGATTATTGTGCAGAAAAGTGCCCCTTTCTGCACAAAACCAATCCTGCTAACAAGGCAGGCTCCCCTGCATTGGCTCCTCCTTTGTACCTCATCATTACAGTAAATAAAGCCGGACTTTTAGCTCAATAGCAGACAAGGGGGCTTATTTATAAGCTCCTTGCGATGCGTCACATTTTACCACATAAAAAGTGAGGCACCAGCGCAAAGAGCTTGTAAAAAGACGCACCAGTATGAATGTGAGTAAATATTACGATTTCAAACCGCATTTTTCCTCATGTTCTCCACGTGCTGAGCGCAAAAACGAAAAAGTAGACATGAGGCTGACAGCGGCGTGTGACACTCAGACTCCTCTTTCAATAGGAACAGAAGTTGTTAGTATGACGCAAACAACAAAAGGCACAGTGAAGCCGGCAAGATGGGATGTGCAGATCATGAGAGACATCGGGTTTACGATATGTTGGAGAAATGTTGGTGTATTTCCTGTTTTGACCTATTTTTATCGAGTCCCCCGGGACAGGTTGTGGCCTTACGGCCAGAGCTACAGACTTTGGAGCTGGGGAACCAGGTTCGAGCCTCGGTGTCGGCTCAGCTTCCTGTGATTCTGGGCAAATCATTTCATCTTTATGTGTCACGTAAATGGTGCTCATGTAAAGCGCTCCAATACCTTTGGGTCGAGTTCGCCCTATATAAATCTGCAAAAAAAAAAAAAAGAAAGCATCCTTGTGTGACTACATAACAACAGACGTCACAAACGCAGATGGAGAACACGTCACAGTGGCCGCGCGCGCCAGTGCAGATGAATGGAAGATACACAAACAGCTGTGATTGACATCATGCAGTCGACGTGAAGAGTAAATTCAGCACTGACTGATAAACGCACTGTCACTGAGCACACAGAGGAAGTGTCAATGCGAATAAGCGATTTACCACTAATTTTGAAATATGAAGAGGAAAGCTGATAGGCTGGTAATGAGGAGCGATTGCAGAAGAGCTGTTCATTCAGAGCTCCCAGTCGCCTGCCTTACAACTGTGCTTGTTTCACCGGACATTAGGTACATGACCATAATAACAGAACCAATATATTGTGAGTTACGTTCATTCTGTAGCGTGATCCAATAGATAGGGACATGGTGTAAGTCAAAACAAGCATTGGCAAAGCCAAGCGGTCTAATCTATGAAAGCTATTGGCATTGCGAATGTCATACCTGCCAACTTGAACAAAAATCTCATTGTATGAGGAGAGGTCGGGCCTCGTGCCGAGAAGTACCTAAGAGTACTAAGTACAATAGTACTGAGAGGTACTATTGAACCCCGCCCTACCCCAAGCCCCCTCTTCCCAGAAGGAAAAAAAGAGCTTGCTGGGGCTGTTGCCGATGTCCTGCGGTGGTTTCACCCCCAAAAATGGATGTCGGCAGTTCAAAGTCTCAGAAAACAAGCTGGAAAACCACTATTTACAGTGGTTTTCTGTTCGTTCTTTTCCCTCCACTGTGTGATATTGGCTCCATGACGGTACACCATGTGATGGGAGCCTATATTGTGTGTCACACGGTGGCACTGTGGGAGTTGGCAGATATGCAATGCCATTTAGCGTACAGCAGCATGGCAAAATGTTAGGAAAAAAGTGCTATGACATGCAAGCGCTGGCTGTGTCATAGCGCTTTTTTTTTTATAGGTTTGGGTGGGAGGGGGATTGCAACACAAACAACAGAAGGAGGGTGGAAGGTAAGGGCAACATGAACAATGGGAGGGAACTAGTAACGGTATGAGGAAAAACCACTATGATGCTGCCGGCGTGTGAGGTGGGCAACAAGATGGACAATGAGAGGGTGACTATGGTATGCAGGTTACTGGTTGCCATGAGAGGACGTCTGGAATGCAGAAAAAGCGGGAAAAAGCAACATAGACCAGGAGGGTGGGAGGGAAGAAGCACACAATGGTAAGAAGTAAAAAAAGAAAAATAGTACAGCAATCAAAGTCCAAGCAGTGGAAGGATGCTGATCAAGATAAAGCAATCGGTACTTAGTCCATGCTCCACATGAAAGAAGAAGTGAAGCCAGCACACACTGGCCAATTGCGAGGTAGCAACTAACAGTGACAATGAAGCCAACAAATGGTAAGCAGTGGGCCGGCTCCAAACCCCTTGTAGAAAACAATATCTCTTGCAAGTAATATTGCATGCGCCAGTCTCAGGCGAGACTTCATGTACTTTCCTCTCCCAGGGCAAGATTGGTCTTTTTTCCCTTCCGGCATTTCCATGGTGCACCGGTTCAAATGAAGTCTAGTTTTGAAAACCCAGGGTCACTGCTGCTGCTGCTTCCTCTTGCCACTTTACCCAGTTCCCCGAGGTTAATAATAGTAGGCACAGGGGGCTTCAAGAGGGATCGAAGGAGGGAGGTTGTGAGAAAGAGATTGAGAGGGAGAAAGGAAGGGAGAGAACGACATAGAGAATGGAAAGAGAGGGAGGGAGAGAGAGCAGGGAGCTGGGTTGAATTTTTTCTGCAAAGGCTGCTGTCTGGTCCTGTCCTCTTACGTGCTTAGCATGGTGGGTCTGGCTAGCAGGGAAGACGCAACAGAAGATGCACTTGTTGCTCTTCATCAGACTCAAGCCCTGCACACCACCTGCTGTGCCCTTTGGCTGCTTGTCTGGACACCAGCGCCCTCACAGTCCAATGCCCGTTCCGAGACCTCCTCTCTCTATTTCACACTCACATGTGTTTATTGCAGTGCAGGGCCATTTTCTTAGGAACCCACCTTTGTTATTGCCGAATCCTAGATTGCTGAATATCAAAATGTTCGCCCATTACTTTCTCCCTTTGTCACTGTTTTCCTATCTTATGTCTGCTGTCACCAGTTCTCTTTACACATAGAGAGCCATCATTTTCAGTGGTGCTTTCATGCGCAGCAAGTTCAACGCTAACAGCATGTAATAGGCCACATCCGTACATTACTGACACATCATCAAATTGTGGAGTAACAAATCCTCTTCATGGCTCGGTAGCATCTTTTCAGAAGATTGTACAGCCCTGGAGAGGATTATTTCCTAATGTATCTGCTTTGTCGGGGCTCCAACAACAGCTCAGCAATTCTTCACAGCTATATTGCCATCCCTGAGTCTGTCCCTATTTCCTACGGAGAAGATTTTGTTCCTCCACAGAACATGTTTTTTTATGGCGTGTGAGGAAACGGGGTGTATGATATGGTGTGGCTGTGTGACCTCACCATATAATAAACAACCAACCTTTTTGGGACTGGTCAAGCATCATTGTTAAACCCTTATCTCAACCCTGGGTAGCTGTGGTTCTGAGCAGGCAGACTTACACAAAGGAAAAAGTATAAGGTATTTAAACAGCACCAAAACAATAGAAAAAGAGAAATTCATGAGACGTTCAAGAAGTCCCACACCAATTTATAAAAATAGTTTCGATTTTTGCATAATTGCTGACACTAGAAAGAAAATGATCCACTGGAGGGTTCCAGAGGTACAGAATTTACAAGGTATAGCAAATCAACACTTTTTAATTAATCGTGAACGAGCATTCAATCAATCATTTGTAGAGCGCACTACTCACCCGTGAGGGTCTCAGGGCACGGGGGAAGAGGGTGCTGCTGCTGCTTGAACAGCCAGGTCTTGAGGAGTCTCCTGAAGGTCAGCAGGTCCTGGGTCTGTCGTAGGTGGATGGGGAGGGTATTCCATGTCTTGGCGGCGAGGTGGGAGAATGATCTGCTACCGAGGGTTGTTCAGTGGATTCGTGAAATGGTGGCGAGGGCGAGGTCAGCAGAGCAAAGCTGTCAGTTCGGGGTGTAGAAGGTGAGTCGTTTGTTGAGGTGTGTTGGTCCGGTGTTGTGGAGTGCTTTGTGAGCGTGGGTGAGGAGCTTGAAGGTGATCCTCTTGTTGACGGGGAGCCAGTGTAGGTCTCTCAGGTGGGCAGTAATGCGGCTGTGTCGGGGGATGTCTAAGATGAGGCGAGCAGAGGCTTTCTGTATACGTTGGAGTCTTTTCTGGAGTTTGGCCGTGGTTCCTGTGTAGAGGGCATTGCCGTAGTCCAGCCTGCTGCTGACCAGGGTTTGGGTGACATCCTTCCGGGTCCGGTGGGGATCCATCTGTCGATCTTGCAAAGCATGCGGAGGGTGTTGAAGCAGGAGGAGGAGAGAGCGTTGACTTGCTGGGTCATAGAAAGTGTTGAGTCCAGGATGAATACCAAGTTGCATGCATGGTTGGTGGGTGTCGGTGTATCTCCCAGCGTGGCCGGCCACCAGGAGTTGTCCCAGGCAGACGGGGCGGAGCCGAGGATGAGGACCTCCATCTTGTCAGAGTTCAGGTTCAGGCGACTGTTCTTCATCCATTCTGCGACGGCTGTCATTCCTTCGTGGAGGTTGGTTTTGGCATTGGCGGGGTTCCTGGTGAGGAAAAGGATCAGCTGGGTGTTGTCGGCATATGAGATGATGTTGAGGTCGTGGGATTGGACGATGTTGGCGAGCGGTGCCATGTAGACGTTGAAAAGGGTCGGGCTGAGGGATGATCCTTGGGGTACGCCGCAGGTGATCTTGGTGGCTTCGGATCGGAATGGGGGGAGGCGGACTCTCTGGGTTCTGCCGGTGAGGAAGGAGGTGATCCAGTCCAGAGATTTGTCGTGGATCCCTGGGTCATGGAGGCGTGTGCATAGGGTGTGGTGGCAGACGGTGTTAAAGGCAGCTGAGAGGTCCAGGAGGATGAGGGCCGCGGTTTCGCCATTGTCCAGCAGGGCCCTGATGTCGTCGTGGCGGTGATGAGGGCGGTTTTGGTGCTGTGGTTGCTGCGGAATCCGGATTGGGACAAGTCCAGGATGTTGTTCTCCTTGAGGTAGCGGGTCAGTTGCCTGTTGACAGTCTTCTCGATGACTTTCGCCGGGAACGGGAGCAGGGAAAGTCAATGAATTTGACAAATTTTTTCAAGAAAAACTTTGGTAAGTATCAATGCAGATACTTAGAGTAACTTTAGGTGACCAACTCCGGCAGTCAGGGGGGCCAGAAAGCTCCACAAAAACAGTTAGCGCTCCAAGAAAAAAGCAGTTTTCAGTTTAGTTCCAGTGTCAGTGGCTTCTTTCCATTTACTTTTATGGAGTGGTCCTGATGCAAGGGATACACAATGCGGAAGATGCTCAAGGATGCTAAAGATGATGTGCAGTCGACGGTGGTATTCCTGGGTCTACTTCTTGATCCAAAGGCTTTGTTGACACAATCCTGGCCACAGGGGCCAAAATCCCTCAAAGTCCTCTCGAAATTGGCAGGTGTCCAGTTGCCACTGGACCAGCAATAGCCTGATAAATGGGGTTCACAGGTTTTCTTCTTTGGCCTGTAACTTGCCTTCTGGGCAGCCTAGTTGCACTCTGACAAGTCTTCCAAGTCCAAATGACTTGTGGACAACTTTTGAGTGTCAGGTCTTAGTTTGTTGGACTGCATGGTGGCAAGGAGATGTGAGTCGGGAATTTGAGCTACCAACTTTCTCCAGTAGGCTTGTTCAGCTGTTATGACACTGTGCTGCAAACAGGAGGTCAGCCAGCTGACCCTTGTATTCTCTTGCTTCAGCTGGGCACAGGAGTTGACCTCTACAAGCAGGACAAGTCAGGCACAGTCCATCTCCCTTTGCTAGCCACCAGGTACAGGAGGTGCAGTCCACGTCAGTACAGACTCTCTTCGCCGGGTCCTTGGTGTAGCAGAAGAGTCCTTCTTTAGTCCTAGTCTCTTGTCCAACAAGATGTGAGTTTTGGGTGCCAGGGGTGCCCTTTTTTATGGCCAGAGAATGCTCTCAGGGGAGGTTGCGGTCACTAGCCAATGGGCTACCGGGTTCTCTCCTCCGTGATGACTACTTTCTGTGAAGAGTGGCATCTAGCTATCCGAGAGTGCTCTATTCTGCCCACTCTCAAGATGGCAGACCCCCTCTCAGTGTGTAGAGCTCCCTAGCCCAACCCAAATGTGTGTCTACCAAGGGGTTACATGCCCCTTAAAAACTTTTTTGACAACTGTCTTCCCCTCTCTGCCCCTGGTGCCAGGCTGTCTACCTAATCAACAGAGCAGCCCTCTCCCTGATATTTGAAATTCGCCCTTTAAAGGCAGCTTCCCCTTTGAAGCCAGCCTATTGGCCCAGCCCTCATGTGGCTTCCTGCCAGGGAGAAGTCACACCTCACCCCAAGCAGGCTTCTATTGTGTCCTTTTTTTGGAGTTGTTTACATGTTTCCCCAGGAGGGCAGAAAGCTATCTCAGGGACAGAGCCCATGTGCAACCACGAACGGGCTCAGGAGACTTTGGGCAACAAAGTGGTTACTTTTAAAAGTTGCACACAGAAACAAGTTACATCAATTTTGACTTATGCATCAAGTTGGTCTGAATATAATGAGTTGTTTGATACCTTACAGTCTAACTTTAGTAGTCCCAGTCTGAAGTTAGTAAGGCTGATGTGTCAGCGTGTAACTCTGCACTCTCCAATAGGGCTACTAGCCTCCTCCACAGTAAAATTGACAATTGCAGGTTTTTACTGTTGGAACATGTAAAAGTACATGCTCCTCTTCCTAGTATACAGCACCCTGCCTTTGGAGCTTGATAGGAGGTGACTTACATTTATTAAAAATGGAGTCTTGGACTTTGCCATTGCTTTAAATGGCAAACTAAAGTTAGTGGTTTAGAACTGCCCTTCCAGTCTGTAGTGGTGGAGTGGGAGTCATGTTTTACTTTTGTCCCACACAGGGTAGCACAATTAGTGCTGCAGTCCCTGGGGTGACCCTCTAAGTTATGGGTCCTGGGCACCTTTGGCACCATATACTAGGGACTTACAAGTAAGTTAGCTTATGTCAAATGGGTATGAGTCTATCAACCATACGCATCTTAAGGTCAGGGCACTGGCACTGAGTATTGGTTAGCAGGCTTCAGCGCACTCTCGGAGTTGGAAAACCAGCAGCATCAGTCCAAACATTTGGGGATGATGATACAAAAAGAGGTTATTTCTTTACATGACCCTACCATCCCATTTGCTTATTCAGTGGCTGTTGCAAATTGTTTCCGTCCATTTAGTCCACCCGGGTTTCTTGCTTTTGGTCACCTGGTTTTTGGACCTTTACGGTGGGTGAGTCTCATACTAGTTAGATGGAGTGTGTTTAGTGTCAGTATTCAGCTTTTAAGGAAAGGCACTGGGCGGCACTGGGCTGGTAACACTTGAACATATAAGCCCACATGTACACACATGTGCGAACAGACTGTGAGAGACTACATTCATGCACAGCTGAGAAGTTGCACACAGGTAGCCTGTGGAAGTTTTAAACTGCAAATTTGACCTGCCAAAATAAGCCGTTTTGACAGACTTTAAATATTAATGTCGCCCCTAAGCAGCCCTTGTCATTCATAGGGCCATATGCATGGTATTTAAAAGTAGGACATGTAAAACATTAATGTTCCACATGTCCTTACAGAGAAATAGACCTGATAGTTATTTTCATTCTAGCCAGGCGGGCTGTGCCCACATGGAAACACCAGGCTACATTGTTACATTTAATAAATACTAAATTCAGATTGATAGCAGCTACAGAAATAATTCAAGAACACATTTTAATAGTTATTCAAAATCCACTTTAATGGTAACATTGAACGTTGTCTAATTAGTAAGCAAAAGGCACTTTAAAAAAGTTACAGTTTTTGTGTGTAAAGCTTCTATAGGCCTTTCCATACTTATTCAACAGTCACCTGACCGCTGGATGGCTCCCATATAGTGTGGTGTGAATTCCTCCCAAAACTAGGACAAAGGTACCTTGGTTGTGAGGAAGTGTTGTCCGTCTTTTGACAGGATGTCCTGGGACTGGCCCAGTAACATGGTTAACTTCAAAGAGGCCTATCCTGTAACAGGCAGATGTAGCTAACACCCGATCCTGCACCTTTCCTTTGCCCCCTAACCAGTCAGGAACCAATCCTAGGGTTAGGGGAAGCTACCCCAGAACTGGTTTAGAGTGACCACAGAGGAGCGTCTGCTCTTTTCCATGGTCACAACTCTGGGTGAGCACAGGAGCTCTGCACAAAGGAAGAAAGGTTGTGCCATATTGAATTGTCCCAGAATGTTGTGCAGGAGGGTTGAAAAGGGGTGGAGGGATGGTGTGGCATCCTCGGATTTGCCAGGGGTGCGTGGCTTCTAGAACTTTCTACCCATACAAATAAATCCCTGCACAAGAGAGAGACAGAGAACGAGACCCTGGACCTGGAAGGCGACAACAGCAGAATCATTGGCAGCTGCCTGATGCCCTACTAAGGACTTTCTTTGTAGCTGACCCCCAGGACTAGATGGGTCTCTCCAGGGTCAGTGGCGCTGGCTCGCTCATTTTTCCATGAGGACCAGTTGGGAGAACAACTGGACTCCATTGCCACCCGAAGTTCTCTGCAAGACAGCCAGTGGCCTCTGGGGATTGGTATGTGGGCAGAAGGGAGGGATGGGGCTGTGCAAAAAGCCCCCACCAGCAGGAGAGGAGCACCAAGAGCTAGGACGAGAGAAGACTGCCTCAGGAAACCGGAACGTCAGATTTCCCCCAAAATGCACTTTATTAGAGGCCAGTAGGCTTGTTGAAAATGTTCATGGAGGCTTGAGCACGCTACCAAGAGCCAAAGGAGCCCAGGGCCATGAAAATGAAACCAACAGAGCCCAAGTTATGCTGCTTTGAAGATTTGCCCATTTTAACATGCCTGAAATCAAAACATAGCATGTGGGGCTCCTATCAAAACTTATCACATGGGGTGTGTGGCTCCACCTGTACTTCTAGAAATAACTCCTAGGGTGGGCCAAGGCCTGGTGCACAATTGATGAAATGAAATCTCTGCAAGGGTGGGCGTGCATAGGGCAGCCTCCCCCGAATGCTACTTGCCTCTGCGGGCCCCCATCGCCTCGGGGACAGATGCAAAACGAAGTTGCCCTGCTAGGGCCTGCACAAAAGGCAAACATTACTTACTTGCCTCTAGTACCCAATCTACTGGGCAAGGATTTCTCTCCACTGCGTGTTGCCACACCCATGTGCTGTGTCTGTGAGGGGTGAAGGAGGTGCTCCAGCCAAGAAGTGCTGCTCCTGCTGCAGGTGGGAGCAGCAGGTCAGCTATTCTCCCAGCTGGAGAAATGAAAGAAATGCCGTCTCCCGCTCTCTGTACTGAGGTGCCCACACAAGCAGGGAGCCAGCGGGGTAGCTGGGAGTGGGCTTGCCGTGCTGCCTCAACTTCCTATATTCAACCAGGGTGCCACGTTGGAACAGGTTCTCTGGACTGGAAATAGAAACACCATAGAAAAGACATGGCCGTGTTGTAAAATTGTAAAGACAGGAGCCACCCATAAGATATCCAAGGATTCGGGTGAGGAGCACCCTACAATGCCTGGTGAGGTGGCTTATTATCATATTTTTAGCATTTGTGGTTCCCCACTGAGGAGCAGGGGCACCACCAACCTTCAGTGCATGTGTTGTGCGGGGCTGCATAAGGGGTGGGGGGGCCTGCGCCCCCTTCCCTTAATCAAAGCAATCAACCCCCTGAAGGATGGTATCCCTGGGGCCCTAATGGGCCACTCCCACTGGCACCCACAATAGGTGCTAGCAGGGGAGCTAGTGGGGCTGCGGGGGCTCTGGGGCTCCCCTGCAGCCCCTTGTGGTTGGTTGTCACCAGGTCCTGCATTCGTTCCCACACCTTGCATTGACGCAGGGCGTGCATGACTTAAGATTGGTTGCTTGCGGGTTGGGCGTAGTGCCTGGTCACAGGCCAGGCACTGCGTCCAACCCCACTCCTTTGTCCGTGCCCAGCGTGGGCTGGTGTTTTGCATTAAACTACAACAACCTAGAAATCCACTGAAAGCAACAGAGGATTATATAGGAAAATGGCGTTATATTTGGGAATTGTATTTATATCTTGCTTTACATTAAAAAAGGCATAGAACTTCACTGATAAAATAAAAGTTAAAGGGATGTTCTAGTTAGGTGAAAACGTCAGTTAAAACATACCATTTTAAACAAACAAAACCACTGAAATTCACCAGTTCTAGTCACGTCAAGTAACTGTAACTCGTGCCCTAAGGTAACTATATCTTGCGCCTTCGCCACTTCCTGGCGATATATTCCCAGGTTGTCAGGCATTCACTCTGGCTCAGTTGGGTATCACAGATGCCATGAAGATGAGGGAACCTGTTATGGACACTCTCTGGATAAAATTGAGGACCACCTCGCAGATGGAACAAAAGCAGAATGGAGTTGGATGACGATCTGTCCTCTCAATGTCTCTGGAATACCCAATTTTACTCCTCTTTCCATTCAAAAACGGAAGCCCAAAGAAGGGGAAGGGGCACACCAGTCCTTGAAGCATAGCCATGCCACTAGGGATGCCATGCACATTTGTGCACCAGCAGCATCTGTCTTATGCACCGATGAACATTGCTTGGAATTGTACACCTGTTACATCTACATATATACGCACAGTACCTATGGTATTCTGCACGTGATGAAATAGGAAAAAAGGAAATCTCACACTAGTGTCCCACAATAAAAGACATTAGTTGGACGCGGCGTGTTATATATGGCCATTCATACTGGGTGTTGAGATGACCATGAATGGCAGCTGCATCATATCGAAGCAGCCTAAGGACGATAGGTGTGGACTAAGAGAAGTCCCACATTTTATCATCGATTCAACACTGTCCTTGCACTGTGATCCAAAAACCAGGCATGCTGCTCAGGTTAGGTGTGAGGCCATGAGTCTGAAAGTACATGCAGACCCCCCTTGGCTCTAGGCTTGCGGGGGCCTGGATGAGGCTGGAATACTGGGTGTTGGCCTAGGTTTAGCACCCCTGTGTAATCAACACATCTGAAGCATGACTTGAGGATGTCTAAAGTGCCCTGTGGGAATCCTGGATTCAGTGTGTGTCCTCTATTGGGTCAGACAAGATGAAGAGATGGAGAGAGACCAGCCACAACAACACTTGCAGAACATGGCATGGATAGATGAATCAGTCTCTCTCCATTCACATTTCTTCGCGTTTCTCTCGTGCATGCATTCATGGCTTGCATCAGTGGTTATGCAACGTGTTGTAAAGTGTGCCAGTTATAGTGATATCATGCCCTGAGTAAATCTGTATGTCCTGTGTGCTCTTACCAAGCAGTGATATCTCTATATTCCTATACATTCAATTTAAGTGCAATGTCTGACTGGTCAACAATGAAGCTGTCATAAGTTACACCATGAAAGGCGGTGTAGACATGCGCTAAGCTCCCATGACATTGAAGACTGCTTGCACGTCGATGGAGTGGCAGCTGGGTCAGTGTGATAATGTTGTGTGATTTTATTTATTTTACTTTCCTTATTGCCTGTCGACTTCCTGCCCCGTTGCCGACTCAACGCTCTTACCTGCACCTGCCGCAACTGGACTCACGTCAATTCCAGGTATGTGCGCTGAGCCTGACGTGCCTTTGAGATGCCAGCCAAGACTCAGCGGGCCCTGTGGAATGAGGCAGTGCCCAGGGAGTTGAGTGTTGACTGTACCTTGGCATGGGCAGGGGCAGGGCGGGAGCAGATGTTGGTGAAGCGACCTACTGCTCCCAATCTGCACCCATGACCAGGATCACATCTGGAGAAGGGAAGTAGTTTCTCCCCAATAGTTCTTCCTCAAACCTACCAAAAAGAGTGACCCTTCTTCTGCGCGTCCTCTCTCCGACCCCTCTCAAGTAATTGTCCCCAGGATGAGGGCTGTGCAACAAACATTGACACCAACATTGTAGAAACCTTGCTCTGCCTGTGGTTGGTTTACTTCTAGTGCTGGCCCGTGTCTGATTGCTTGTTGAGGAGGAATGAGCTACAGATGTTGCCAATGCAGCCCTCTGGCCCTCAGAGTGGAAAGTGTTTTGAAGTGTGCATTTCCTACTCATTTGTGTCCACTGTGTGCACATTTCGCAGTGCTATAAAGTTTGTTGCTTTAGTTTTTTCGATTGTGTCTTCACATGGCCAAGTAAGGATGTATATACTTGGCACATGGTATATGTTTCCATGAACGGTGTTATATAACTTTTTCATTAACCTTTTTGTGTGTGTGTCTAGACTGTTGTACATGAGCCTTTCATTTCATGGTTTTTCAATTTCAACTTGTCTTTTTGGGCGCAGGTTAAATGTAGACAGTAGACTTTTTGCTGGAGCAAATGCAGGCGGATTATTGCCGCATTTTCACACTACTCGTCCAGAAGCTTAATCGGCTGAAGACAATAGAGAAGTAACCATAACCCTGGGCAGAGGAGCTGGGCTGTTGGGTGCTTGTGGTCTGCCCTGTCATTTCCCTCCCGCCGCCGCTGCTGCAATTGCCGATCGCAGCGGTCGCTGAGCGGAGGTTTCAGCCTACAGCCCCCAGAATTCCCGGCTGTGGTCCCGCCCCGAAACGAACTCACTTCCGCGCCCGGAGACGCTAAAAACGGACGAGCTCCCTCGGTGGAGCGGGAGCCTCACTTTCTGACTGATTTCTTGTGCACTCTTACCTGCAGACCCTGGGCAGAGGAGCTGGGCTGTTGGGTGCTTGTGGTCTGCCCTGTCATTTCCCTCCCGCTGCCGCTGCTGCAATTGCCGATTGCAGCGGTCGCTGAGCGGAGGTTTCAGCCTACAGCCCCCAAAATTCCCGGCTGTGGTCCCGCCCCGAAACGAACTCACTTCCGCGCCCGGAGGCGCTAAAAGCAGACGAGCAACCTCCGCATCGCGGGATGCGCGCGGGTGGCACCGGGCTAAGCCCGGGCAAAGGGTGGCCCGTCTGTGGCCGTCCGGGGCTGACCAAGGCTGGGCTGGGCCACCCCCCTGATAAGTTATCTGTGGCTGTATGTCCAGCTAGCGACTATTTGGTTCGTTGTTATTTTTTTTATTTATTTTTTTTGTTAGAAAGTTTGTACTATAGGCTCATTCCACACTAACTGTATAGAGAAGCCAAGTTGATGTCTACCCGTTCGGGCAAGAGTTTGAGAGGGAGTGGTGGGGGAGGCCCTGGTTGTGTAACGGGAACCATGGATCAGTTTATTACCCGCGTTGTCACAGTTATCGAGAAGGAAATCGCCTTGACAGAGCGGCGTCTTTCTAGGGGACATCTTGCTGACAAATGGTCATCGCTGGGTTCGTTGGCCCTAGTGCCATCCCCAGTACGTCCACTTGATCCCTTGGTGGCTGCCTCACCCCCTTTAGATCACCCACGGGTAGCAGCTCTAAGGGCCAGTTTGGACAGGCTGGAGAATTTAACAGCTATAGTACAGCTTAACGATGATAATACTGTATCAGTCCCACTTCTTAGTGAGTCCCCAGTTCCCATGCTCCCTCTTGTTACTCCTTCCAGCAATGGGGTCTCCCTTCCTCAGCCAGCATTGGCTACGCCGGCAGTAAATAATCCAGCCCTCAGTAAAAGAAAAAGAACTGCTAGCCCACGCAAAGGAAGCCATGCTAAATTCTATAAGAAGCTTAGGAGGTCAGGTGCTAGGGGAGGCGGGACCCAGAGAGTGGGGCTGGGCGTTAGTTGCCCTCAGGGGGAGAAGGGGGAGGTATCCCAAGGTATCATAGTAGAGAACACCTGTGTCGACCTGACGGCTGGTTCTGTTGAGGCTCCATCCTACGAATCTCTCTCCATTGCCAACTTAGAGAAAATGATGAATTCATTATTGATTCCGGTTCTGGAGAGTGTTAAGGGGCTCACAGAGCGGCTGGATAGGTATGAACAGGTAACCATGGACAATTTTTTCTCTATAAAATCCCTCATTAAATTACATTCAAGAACTAGGGAAGATGACCTAGGGGGGAATTTGTACCCCGGGTAACACCTATATCCCTACAGGGTAACACAACTGTAGCCGCATCAGCCCCCCGGGTGGTTGTGGAAAATGTTCCCATTGCACATCCTGTGGCTTCTTCCGGGGCCGCCTGGAAGTCAGGGTTGGACAAAATAGATGGCATAGTGCGACCCAAGATACCTAAGGCTAGTACCATCCCAACCAAAAGGACTGCTCAGACAAAGGATGTTGGTAGTAGTTGTCCAGCTAACTTAAAGAGTTCTGGAAATAGTACTGGCCCTGAGACGATTAATGCTAGCTCAGACAATGTGATGACAATCCCCACCCCACAGCCAGAAATGGATTCGGACGTGGGGCCGGTCCTTATTGTTAATTTACCCCCTGACTGCCAGCCTTATGTGGCAGTTCTTACCGGGGTGCCAGTCCTTAAACCAGGCAAATATGAGACTTATGCCAAACTTAGGAACAAAACACTATTCTGGCTAAAGGAAAATAGACCTTTGCCTAGTGCAATGGGTGGACGGGTCATCCACGTAAGAAGGGTCAGCTGGTTAGGCACTAGGCCGAAAGATATAAGGGGGGACTGCATTATAATTAATTTTGATGACCCTAGGGTTGCCAGCTATGTGTGTAGTCTTTCTACCAGAGAGGGCAGCCTAATTGGAGGTAGTGGAGGTATTGGTATACATGACCTTAGCTACTTTAATCCCCGAAAAACCCCTGTTAGGCCAGCCAGATTCCCCGTTTGGGAGGGATGGGTTGATAGACAAGCCCACCAAAACCGGTCACGATTTAGCTTGTTTTGTAATGACTCATGTCCACCGCCCAACTGGCCATGCTATGGCTACTGACACGCTGTCTGCCAACCCACAGCGAAGCTATTTGCAGTGCTTGGGGAGGATGATTGCGGTAGTCTAGCCACACGAATTGAAGTAGTGAGGCCACCTCCTTACCACCCTTCATCTTCTGTTGTTAATGTCGGCCTTTCAGGAATGGAGTGCACTGAGCAACCTGAGCCTGCTACGCCCATCTTGGTGGTCCCTAGTGGGGAGGGCCTAGTTATAGGTCTGAGAGGCATGAAATGTTCACTATACACTGTCTTATTATTGTATGCCAAAAGTTTGATATGACATTGCAATGTGAAAGATTCAATGTATGTAAGCTATTAAGCTTGATTCTATTCTTAAGTGAAATTTCTGACTAACAGATTGTATTTCTGCAAACGAATGAACTTTTCTTTATCACTGTATTATTACTGATTGGTAATATGCTGGACACAATACTTCATTAGAAGGGATTTTAACTTCTGTGAGTCATTGTTTTGTCATTTTTGGTCACTCCTGTCAATAAATCAGAAGTATTCTATACAGATCTGCAAGCTTTACTCTTTAAATTTGCGAATGTACTACCACTAGATATAGGATAGTGAGATATAAGCAAACTGAATAATACATCTCGTCTGGACTTGACATATATTTGTCCTTAAAATGATCCGAATATACATTGATTTCTAGTATTTCACTTCGGTAAATTATATGTCTAAAGACCGTCAGGCTCATGTCCTTGTAAAGATAGCCGCCATCGTGAGATCAACATCCAATACTAAGATGGCTATTCAACCTAGCATGTCTGGATAGATAAAGATCGATAAATGTATTATTCCTGTGAACCAATTTTACTCTGGACCTTAAAATCGTTTAAATATATATTGATGTAAAGCATCCACGTTGCTAAAATTATATGTGTAAAGTTCGTTAGACCAAAAGCCTTCTAAAAATGGCCGCTACCGTAAGTATAATATCCCAAACCAAGATGGCCACTATATCTAGCGCGTCTTGACATTGTAAGATCGTTAAACATATTTATTTCTTTTGGGAATACAATTGTACTCATGAATTCCCTCTTAAAAATATATATATGGTACCAGATAGAACTCATAAGACATATATGTATATTCAACACCTAATAGAGATAGGCGTGGGCCATTTAGATATGGCGGTCATGGAATACATGCTCAGAACTCAATTT
This sequence comes from Triturus cristatus, assembly GCF_964204655.1. Lineage (NCBI taxonomy): Eukaryota > Metazoa > Chordata > Amphibia > Caudata > Salamandridae > Triturus > Triturus cristatus. Next base: position 141,216,063 of record NC_140594.1, read on the forward strand.
ATTGCTCAGTCCGCTTTTGCGGTTTTTTCACCTTTTTAAAAAGCTTAAATAGCATTAAGCCGTTACCACTCTGTATTACTCGACTTCATTCCCTGCTCGAACGACGCCGAATAAATGCCAGGTATGCTCTTGTAAAATAGAAGGTTTTGTTTCACTACTTGAATACTAGTTGGGTGAAGACTGTAAGCGTTTTACTATTCTTCCTTGTAGCAACCGTTTGAAAGAAGAGACACATACCGTGAGGCGTAATCTCTTTGGTACCTCACTCCCGAATTTTGAGCTATTTGCCAATTCGCAATACATGTCGATTAAGAATAAGGTAATATGATTTCTTTAAACGCCGAATTGATTTCGATATTCATTTTGCTTATACAACTAAAGCAATTCTAAATATCTATCTTGCAGTAATTAACCTAAAAGAACAGAGACTTCTTGAGTGTGAGTGGATTGATTCACAACTCGCTTTCTGAACTAAATGACGCATCTCTCTGACTCGTTAAGATAAGGTAATACGCACTCAACGAATCTTTATCGTTTACCCTCTTAACGATAATATCTGACATAGTCTTCGAATCTAACTGTAAATATATTTTGTATATACCTCTCTAAAACCGACGCCGACTGCCAATGTATCTCTATACCTAGACTGATTGCTAAAAGCTTATCCACTGGCTAAGAATCAGTGACACTGGTTAATTAGATAATTTTTGTAGTATATTACATTGCGTAAAGATTAACCGAAGAGTCAATTACAACTGCTCCATGTTTGGTTGTTCTACTCTTCTTCAAATATTGAGGTACATAATTCATAATTTGGTCTGTCGCCTCTAGGTTAACATAGATATGTTTTTAAATAGTTTGATTGCTAGATCTAAAGTAATAACAGTATGGATTCAGTACATTTATACTGATTTGTTTGAATTAATTTTTGTTTATTTGCATGGGTGTGTGCTTTGTATATTTAAATGTATATCTTTACTTTTAGGGGTCATCTTTTTAACCTACTAGTCCTGAAGATGGTCTTATGAATTGACAATAAAAGACCGAAACGTCGACTGACACACTATTTTCCACAACTATTGAGTACTGTGATGAAAAAGTGTTTGATTTATTGCTAAGTGAAGGAACCATTGAATGTATTCTTTCCTTCCAATATATGTATAGCTGTTGATATTTTAGGTACCCTGAATACCATTTATTGATATAAAATTCATTTTTCTTTTACACACCCTTTGCTTCATTTGATTATTTGACTACGTGTTTATTTTATGATTTAATTTCTTTATGTACTCACTCTTTTCAGTTGTGGTGGAGTGATACATATACATATGACGAATGCATAGTGTATAACCTATGATACTAATACTTTGAGAGTAACCTCATTTACAGCTGTATCTCTAACCTAGATTGAATAACTGTAAATTATATAACTAAGTTGTTTTCAAAAGAATCCCTTGAAGGCACTCTGTTACCAGTATATATAGTTATAGGTGTGACATCTCATTCTGGCCCTAGGGATAGCTCTTTTCCAAATGGGTCTTCACCGGGGCAGGCTGTAGATGGCAACAGGACTTTGAAGGTTGTCAGCTGGAACATAGCTGGTCTGGCACGTAACATCGACATACCCGAATGGTACTCATTTATTGATTCATTCGGGATATGTATGTTCCAGGAAACTTGGTGCTTGGAGCCCCGACATAAAGTGGGCTATACCAGTTATTTTGTACCTGCTATCCCATCGCCCGGAGGGAGAGGTCGCCCTTCCGGCGGCCTACTAATCTAGGTAAACATCTCCTTGGGTTACAGTATCCGGTCCATAGATACTAAGTCCCTCGACCTACAGAGACTAATAGTTAGAGGGCCACGTGGGGGGAAGGCGCTTGAGATTCTTAACATTTATGTTAGAGGTTCTAGGGGTGGTACGTCGACATTGTCTCTCACGGGCGTCGATGACGAGCTTAGGTCTTGTGGTATCGATTCGGTTGTCTTGCTTGCTGGGGAGTTTAATTGTACTTTTGAACCCCTAGCAGCGGAAGATATACTGGGTATCCAGGAGGACGACGCTAGGAGAGGCATCCCCCATCTCTCAGTACCACCGATTAAGAGATGGACTCAAAGTGCCATTGATCTTAATGCTCTCTCCTTGGAACACGGTGTAAGGGCTGTAAATGGCAGGACAAAGTCAGATTCTTGTGGGGCACACACATTCAACAGGGTTGGCCAATCCTCCAGAATTGATTATATCCTGTTGAACTATAAACTTTGGGGCCACTTGATGGATATGGTGGTTCTTCCTTCTACTGATAGCGACCACAATCCCCTGTCCTTGTCTTTGTCCCCTTTGTGGACTGTAGGGTCTAATGAACAAACTCCACATGATTGGAGGTCAACACGTGAAGTATGCCCTTCAAATTGTGGGAGGCGGCTAAGATGGAGGAACATTGTTGGCAATGAAGATAAGATGCTGGAAGCAAGATCAATTATGGTAAATGTCTTGTCCAGCTTGGACCTTGCCACAATTAGTGCCCATGAGATCTCTCACATTGTTTGTGCAAACCACTAAAGCTTTGGGCGACCTTTTTTTAGTTCGTGATGCAAGCACTAGGGCCAATAATAGATGTCGCCCAAAGGGCAATCCTGGCTGGTATTCGCCTGCTTGTCGTAACGCCAAAAGGGATCTAATCAATGCAGTTAAACTTAAGGATGGTGGTCTGATTTGCACTGCTAGGAAAAGTTATAGAGGTGTCATCTCTAGGGCAAAGCTAGAGTGGGAGAACCAGTTTTGGTGTGATCTGGCAAGCTCCGCTAAGGACTCGAAGGGCTTTTGGGAATTGATTCGCTTATAACATGTAATATCCCTGAGGCCTCGTGGTTCGACCACTTCTCCCATTTATATAATGTAGTAACGGACAATGGGGAAGTTCCCATTGATGCCCCTCTATTGGACCTCCGTGAGCTGAGCTTAGACTCTATGTTTACGGCCAAGGAAGTGGTGGACGCAATTAAGTGTCTTGTCCCTAACAAAGCTGCGGGGCCGGATGGCCTACCAGGGGACCTGTTACGCATCAACCCGATAGAATGGGGTAAACTTATTGCCTCACTATTAAATGCTAGTTTTTTAGATGCAACTTTCCCAGAATCCTGGAGGGGCGCTGAGGTCGTCCCGATCTTCAAGAAAGGGTGTCGGGACGACCCAGCAAATTATCACCCCATAAGTTTATTAGACTCCACGCAGAAGGTGGCAGGAAAAGTGGTCCTGGGGAGGGTTTTACAGTGGGTAGAGAAGAAGGGTATTCTGTCCGATTTCCAGGCAGGCTTTAGAACAGGTACTGGGACTACTGAGCAAACATTCCGGTTGTTGATGCTCTTCTGGAAAGTGGTTGTTCTGGGCAAAGGCAGTCTGTACTTGGCATTTATAGATCTGCGGACTGCCTTTGACCAGGTTCCTTGTAGCCATCTCTGGAGGATGCTATCTGGGCTGGGTTTGCCCCCATATTTATTGTCCCTGTTAATTAAGATGCACGCTGAAAATTTTGCGCAGATTAGGTGGGGAAACCAGGGTCAAAAGACATCACGAATACCTGTAAACAGAGGTGTCCGTCAGGGATGCGTTCTTGCCCCCACTCTGTTTTCATTGTATGTAAACGGAGTGGTGGACCACCTTTTACAAATCCCTTCAGATGCCCCATCGTTGGCAGGCAGGAGGGTACCTACCCTTCTGTTTGCAGACGATACCCTACTGATTTCTAAGACCCCGGTAGGGCTACAGAACCTTTTAACTAGTTTTCAGTCTTTTTGTGATTTGAGGGGATTGGAAATTAATACTGGTAAGACCAAGTACCTGGTCCTGAATCCCCCAAAGAAGATTGGTAGGCCACCCGCACTAAAATCAGTTTCCCTAGAAAGGGTTAAAGAATTTGACTATCTAGGAATTCGCCTCTGTGACACTATGAGATGGAATTGCCACCTCCATAAGAAGTTGTTGAACCATAAGAGGGTGGCGGGGGCATTACTTAAAGAACAACGGGCCTCCTCCCTCAAGCCAATTGCCCCGGTACTTGACATTTATAGGGCAAGAGGTGTGAGTGCGGCGCTCTATGGGGCGGAACTTGGGGGCGTGCAAAACGTGGACCAGTTGTCCTGCTCTGAAAATAAATTTCTCAAGGACCTAATGGGGCTCCCATACAGCACCCCAACCTTACCTTTATTGCTTGACATGGGTAGTCGTCCCATTAGTGATCAGGCAAGGATGCGTCCTCTTCTTCTTTGGGCTCGCATTTGGAGAGTCCCCGAACTGGCCAGCTACGCAGATGGTTTAAAAGAGATCTTATCGATGCCTGGCTGGCCCAAAATTAGTTGGTTGAGGGAAGTTAAGCGACTACTGATAGAATTGGGTCTAGAAGAAGCTTGGCAGCCAAGAACTGCTCCCTCTAAGTCTGTCTTGAAGAAACTGTATTGGAGATGGGTGATAGACGGGCGAAACACTAATCCCAAGCAATGTAGGTCCACTGCTGAATTCCTATTAGTGAAGGAGGTCCCATTCCGCGAGCCCTATCTCGATATTATATCAAAACCCAGAGATAGGGCATTGTATTTTAAATTTAGAGTAGGAATACTTCCTGTGGGTGAACTAACTGCTAGGTGGAAGGCCCCAGCCCAGACTACTCCTTTGTGTCCGCATTGTATGTCAAGGATAGAGTCAGTTCCCCACTTCCTATTCGAATGCCCTGTCTATGAAGCTCCTCGTCGCAGGTGGTTGAAACCTCTTTGTAGAGAGTTAGGCACCAGACACCATAGGGAGGCCTTGCGAATTTTGAAAACGGACTCGCGGCTTCTTTTTGCCTGTGGCCTGGCGAAGTTTCTAAGCTGGGCATGGTCGATTAGATCAAATAGGCTTTTGTATTTTGTTTAATCCTGGTTTTACAATGTATTCTTTTTATGTAATTTATTGGCGCCTTCGTATTATGAATTGTATGTATCTTTTGATAAGAATTGGCTCCTTTTATCGTTTTTATAAAATGTGTGTGTATATGTATTGCTTTTTAAGACATGCTATTTGTCGAAATAAAGCCTTTCAAATGGTAAATGGTCATTTCACGGTTATAACACTATCCGTGCTGTGTTGTTCCCAGAGTAGTGCTACAGTTTCCTCGCGGCTCGGCGGTGTAACACTGAGCCTGGGGCTCGTCTGCAGCGCTACTTGAGCAGTACCGAGGGCAGCTTTTCAGAACGTGTCCCGAGTTCCACTATTGCAGGGGTGTCGGTGGATTTGCACGACCCCTTTCTGCCCCCTCCTTGATTCCCCCCCTTGCACAACCCATTTTTCAAAAGAATGCCCTGGTGCACAAGTAATGCGCACATTACTATTTTTGCATTGCTTTTTTTCTGAATCATAGGAAACGCAGCAAACAGACGTTTCACCACTTTCTATTAAATAAATTATTTTGGACAGTTGAAAAATGGAGAAAATAATTTTTCAGCCATTATAAAAAGCGTTGTTTACTTAAAAAGACAATTTTTCTTCTGCTTGCTATCCTGGTTTTTTTTAAAAGAAAAAATGAACGCATTATTGCTGCTTTTATATTATTCATGCATCTTTTCTAATGGGGAATAGCAACAATTAATTTAGACTCACATTTAATCTTTCACATTTCAAAAGTGAAGAAGAAACATTTGTTGCACACCTTCATATTTGAGCACAGTAAAACAAATACCAAGGCTAGTTTGCCTCGTGTGGTTTGCCCTGCTTCAGAACTTTACAAGGCACACACCTGTGAAAGATGCGCGCGCCGCCTCCTCGCACCAGTGCAAACGCTGCATCATTCGGCCCCAGTGGCGCATTCGGCGATGCCATTAAGTGCCTTCCAGACTGGAACAGTCTGTCCTCGGCGAGATTTATGTCGACCTAACAAGAATGAAAGAACCATCAGGCTGGCAGAATGCTTGTCATAATATTAAAAAATGTGCCATGCAGACAAAAATCCCATAAATTAAATTCCAGTGGATTCACAATCCACGTTCTGGGCAGGCACTTGGAAAGTTTATTACAGACCATGAAACACCTGGTTTGATTTTATAACCTCTGTGATCTATTCTTCTGACTTTCCTAGAAAATAAATATAAGCTTTTGCCACATTTCGGTGACCGAAGAAGGCCTTTAAATGCCAGCTCAACGCCAGCTCTTTATGGTTATGTGTAGGAGATATGTCACATCAGTTCATCTAGCTGAGAGTCCTTTATATGTTCAGTGTTTGTCTTAAAAATGTGCCACACACCATCACTCTATGTTGTGGATCCGATATATATGTGATAGGTCTTCTTATATGGATGCACATGTTTTATTCACTGTCTTATGGGGGAATACTAATATTTATGCATGGAAAGAACATATATCACCCAAGGTGCAGCATACGATAATATTACCGTCAATTACATCGCGAGGATGTCTCCCAGCCTGTCCTTGTCTCTAAGCAAACAACTCCTCATGGCAGGGGGCCTTTATTTGAAAGGGGAAAGTGAAATTACCAGACCATGTGTGGTGAGCGCTGTTAGGGGAATAAACCAGAACTCCCTACAATTACGCCAATAACCATATATATATGGTGGGTGAGCGCATTTTCACCATACAATTTCCCATAGGAAAATTAGACACAGCTACAGCCAGCAAAAGCTAGAGCTCTACCCAGAAAGTGTGTTTCTTGTGAGTTGGTGTAAATCCATTAAGTCGTTTTTGAGAAATTAAGGTTTTGCAAATGTATGTACATATTTAGACGCAGAGGATCTGCAGATCCAACAGATCTAAACGTACAATCTGATTGGCTGACACCTCATCATCAGAGATGTGACAGCAGACATTTTAGGGGCCAGGGACTCGGTCCCCTGTCCTGCAATGAGATGAATCACAACATACAGGGGGTAGGGTCGGGATACATTGAGGCCTTAGGCCTGGAGCAGTGATCCCAGAGGGACTCCCCCCCCCCCCCCCCGCCCCAGGACCAAAAACAATTTTTTTTTAATGGTACTGTGGATCCATAAAGTATTCGTGGATATGCAGCAAAATAAAAAAATAAAATAAAAAAGGTGGGCTCGCCCTCTATAATAAATGCCCTCCTGGGTGGGCCAGGGCCCGGGGTGTCAGCACACACACCATTTATAGTGAGAGCCCCTCCCCAAGCTATTCCCTGGGCAACTTTCGATATAATGGGGAGTGGGGCATACTGCCCCCCTCTTCTTGCGATTTTAAGTCCCATGGACCCTATCTGCTGGTGCCGATTTGCTCTTTATGGGGAGGGAGGTATGAGGCCTGCTCTAGTCTGAGCCATAAAATGCTGCGGGGAGCTCATCCCCAGGGCAGCAGGCCTTTGTTAAGTTGTGGCGGGTGCATGGGGCTGCCCTCCCCAACGCATCCAATGGTCCCGGAGACCTCATCCCCTGGGGCCAGACAACGTAGAGTGTCCTGAGGATCCCAGTCTCCTGGACACTATGCTGTTCCCTGCCCAGAAGAGCACGGCAGGGAGAACCACAACTCCCTGCTTGCGCACTTGGGAGCAGGGAACATAGGATTGAAACCAAAGTTGCCCCCTTAGATGGGAGCAAACCATCAAAGTCGGCTCCCGCCACACCAGGATGGATGCAGGCAGGAGAGCCGGCAGGGCCGGGGAGCCATGGGCCCCGCGCAGCCCTCCACATTTACTACACTGATTTACACTGCAGCGCGATGCACAGGAAAGAGTACCATTTTTTGTGGTGCAAAAATTAGAATCTTACTATCATAGTCTGACCAACGCAGAGGTCCTGTTAAGCCTAATGCAGAGGTCCCCCCCACCCCCAAGTGATGGTAAAGTGTCTGCTTCTAGTCACTAAACATTCCCAACCATGGCCTAATAAATGGTCACCGAAGGCTAGTTAACCATGCCAAATCTTATGATGTCAGATTCAGGATTTACAGCAGGAAAGCAATCATCAACGCATATCATTTGAGAATAAAACTAAGCCACAGACTTATGTTGGACGGACACCAGTATCAGCCACAACACACTTCCGAGCTCTCTTTGCCCAGTCCTATATCACCAACAATAAGGTTTCTGGTCTGTCCCTTTATTAGATGATGCCTGTTTGAGCTGAGACCTACTATGACATCATTATTGCCAGTGCTTAATTTGTGCCAGTGGTTTTCAGTGCTTGGCACTGGCACTTAATTGTCAGCACCGGTACCTATGACATGTCTGCTACATGGTGGCGCTGTTTTTTTAAATTCAGAGATGAGACACAACTGTTTTAATTCAATATCCATTAAGAATGACTGATACCTGCTGCCAAAGCCGTTCTTTTAACACTGCGGTCCTGAAATTGTCAGAAGTGTCACACTTGTAGGACTGTGACTTATTAGTTATGCGGAGGAAGTGTGTGACCTGCTGACTAGAGCCCTGGCACTTATTTTTACAAATTAAGCATTGATTATTACTAGGCATTCTTACTTAGCTGCCACCTTACCCATTGTCATGTGTGATGCCATCAGCAAGTCCTGGCCTTTTAACCCACTGAAGGTTGAATTTTTGGACTTGTTACTCTTTGAACAAATAAGTATGGCTTCAAAAATCACTTCGTGCAAAGTGCTGCTGGCTTAAAATACGGGATTGGCTAAAAGTGCCACTCATGACACTTGGCCTCCTGCCAGCTTTGCCATGAATGGAACTTTGAATCTATAACCAGGCGGGGTCAGACTCGCTGCCCCTATTTCAAATATCTCTGGGGCAGATTTACAAGCCCCTTGCGCCATTTTTGCAATGCCGTTACGTCACTTTCCGTGACGCAGTAGTGGTGTACAAATACGGCCCATTTATAACGTGACACAACTAGGGAGATGCGTCACGTAATAAAGCCATGTGTCACATTACACCTGCGTTAGGTATAATGTACACAGGGTGGGCGTTCCCACGCAGGAAAGCTTCGTAAAAGTGACACAGTGAAATCTACAAGATTTCACTGCACCACTTCTAGGACGCCACTGCGTGAAAAGCATAAGGAGTGACGCAGCACAATGAGGATAGGCCTCAAAATGCATTGCTGGAGTTGCGTCGTGCTTGTGACACGATCCAGCAATGCGTGACGTTTGAGCCAGCAGATGCGCCAGAATTTCGGAGGCATCTGTCAATCCTTGTGCCATGGTGCGGCGTTTTGTAAATCCATGGTGGTGCAAGGGTTTTTCAGGGTGGTGCAGGGAAAGTGACACACCTCTACAGATGCGTCACTTTCTTGTAAATCTGCCTCTCTGGGTTTTCCTCCTCTCCGGGACATTCCGGTGTATGTATGCATATCACTGCCTTAATCTACAGCTAAGCGATTTATCCCCTGACAGTGCATGCCTTAAAATGCTATTGAAAGCCTCCCAGGGCCTTATCAAAGATGAAAATTAAAGCCCTGGAACCCGTGCTGCCTTTTGGGAACAATTAAAGCTTTTGTAAAGGCCTTTGTGTGGCAGGGAGTGGGCTAGGCAGCTAGGCAGTCCCCCCTGGAGAGGATTGGTTACCCTGGAGGGACATTTTAGTTAGATCCTGTGCTTGCCAATAGAATGATCTCGGTCCAAAAATAACTTTTTGATAGTTCTATAGAGCACTCACAGATAAGTAAGTAATGTTGGATTTATGTAGGTGAGGAACAGCTGAGGATGGTAGGGTTCTACTTTTGGCCAGTTCTCAATATGCGTCGAGCCGCATTAAATAGACAAAAACCTGACTAATCATCCCTACTCAATATGTACTCCTATCCAGAGCTTGGCACAAGGTGGCGGCAGCAGTACAAGTCTGGGCTCACTGACAGTCGGGCTTTGGAACATGCACACAGGATCAGATGTACTGAGATTCGATTTGCAAACAACGGTCACAAAATGCACACTTACAAATTAGACTTTGAGAACCAACCTACCTAATATAGGCAGTAGTGGCTGGTGTTTGTGGTGGGCGGGCTGGGCTGTGGGTGGGTGAGAGGGTGGTGTGAGCATAGGGGTCACGAAGGGAGGGGGGCAAAACGTTTTTTAAACGTACCTTCAGCTGGCTGCTCCTCTTCTTCGGCATAGGCTTCCTGAATGCCCTGCGGCCAATCCTGAAGCTGCTCTCACATGACAGCAGCTCCAGGATTGGCCTGAGCGCCCTCGATTAGCGCTCCGGGACAGACTGGGAGCCTGTGCCTGCTCTCTCCAACCCCAGCAGCGCAGCTGGGGTTGGAGAGAGCGTCACTGCGCATGACGGTTTGGCCTGCCTGAGACGGCCGGCCAAACCATTATGCGCAGTGAAGGGAGTGCCCACACCACTCCCCTAAGCACTGTCCTCTCCCAAGCCGGGCCCCAAGACTAAAAAAAAAGAAATAAAACAAGTGTTGTTTTATTTTTATTTTCCCGTCCTTTTTGGGGGGGTGACGCCCTGGCGGAGGAGCCGCTGCTAACTATAGGTTGGTTTGCAAAATAGGGAATCACAGTGGAATCCTGATTAACCTATCTAATTAATATTCATTAGGTAGGTCTTTTTAACTTAAAGAAAAAAGGATTTCCATTATGGAAAGCTACAGAGGAAGCAGGCAGTGTTCCCAGTGACAACTTCCTATTTCCCCCTCAGAGCTTCCACCCCAATTCACAAAGAGGAAAGGGTGTAAAGACCCTTTTAAAATGAGTTATCAACCGAACTTGGGAGTCGGTAACTGATCTATGGTGTGCAACTGGAATTGCAGTCGCAAACCATTGATCCATACCAAACTGATTTGCAATTTAGAAGGAACGCCCCTTTCAAATTGAGATTTGATACGAGTTGCTAACCTCATTTTGGGATTTGGCAAATGTTTTTGAATTGCAAAATAGGGTTAGCACATAAGAAATAGGGATTTTGCGGTCTGGAACTCTGTGATCTTTGTGAATCGCAGGGTTTGCGAGCAGAAAGTACATTGCTACTACCCCTGGCCCGGGTGAGCCATGAGGGCCCAATTCACACTGTTATTTACACATAAAACTTTGACCTTCACATTCAAATAGCCTTTTTTACCACTTTTTGCATTCACAAAACTTTGTTTTACATGACTGTGCAAATGTATTTATGAGTAAATTAACCCCTGCCCAGTGCAGGAATGTCCTGTGAGCACACCAATAGAGACTATCCGAAAACTTCCCTCCGGTCCCTTCGCGCCCCAAGAGGTTGGACATTTATTCCTGACAGTGAAGGAGTAGATTCCTTTCCCGGGTGGGAAAGGGATGGGAAAACCCTCAAAATTGGTTCGGGTGTAGCTGAAGAGATTGCTCGGAAAAACAACACAAGCATTTGCAATGCAATCGGTCTCGCATTAGTAAAGGTTAGAGCTAACTCGGTTGCAAATAACAATGGGGCATATTATCAAGAACGGCGTTAAAATTATCGCCACTTTAGCGGCAGGAAATTGCCGCTAAAGCGGCGATAATGGGCTTGATAATATGCCGCAGAGAATTCCCATAGAAGCCCATGTTCTGGTGTGAACATGAGCTTCTATTGGAATTCTAAAGGGCATATTATCAAGCCCATTATCGCCGCTTTAGCGGCAGTTTCCTGCCGCTAAAGTGGCAATAATTTTAACGCCGTTCTTGATAATATGCCCCATTGTTTCTTAGTAATGTTTTTTGTAAAATATATCCCAGCAGTAGCATAACCAATAAAAGAAAATCCAAGAAGCAAGAAAGGGGTGTAGTGCCACAGGGTCTTGTTTTTTTTTTATAGCTTAGACTGAAGTTTCTGGGTATGAAAAAGTACAGGCTTACTGTAAATACAGGGCAGGCACGAAATCTAGTTTTACTGAAGTGCTATTCAAGCGGTAACATATGTAATTTAGCAACCTTAATTTTTGTTTTCGACCCGACTAAATAATGAAGTAATACTATTGCAAAATGTGCCACATTATGCTGCATAATTTGGCTTTTTTGCTGCATAATTATTCAATACTGCTGCATAATTTGGGTTTTCCTGCCGCATAATTCCAGGGGTTTTGCCTGTAAAACAATTAGGCAGTGTCAGATGGGCTGCATTGAGAGGTCAATGAAAGGGCTGGTGTTTTGACTGTTTATGTGCATGTTTTATGTTCTAGTGGGACAACAAGCCAACTGTTTACAGAGGTGTTTTGTATAGTGTGATGTCGGCATATGTAATGGTTGAGATGCCTTTGCCAAAGTGGTGCCAATTGCTTTACATGTGCACTGTTGTACATAGCTACTCACACCAGTTTATATTTTTTTTACAAAGTATTTTATGCAGGTTTATACTATGTGTAGAATACAATAAACGGAAAGCAACTCCACACACAAAAAAACACACACAAAAGAAAAAAAGCAAAGGAGACCGCCCTAAATCAATCCTAAGAACTTATAGCCTAACAAATAATTAACTAGCTTAATAAAGTAGGTAAACTAGAATGTATTCTCTTTTGTCTTGTGACCTGCGCCAAGGCGAGTCTCCTGACATGCAGTCTGCGGAGCAGGAATGCATAATGGCTTGTAAATCGCAGCACTCCTAATGTGTTAAGAGGGGGCTGGGCGAGCGCCTAGTGATCTGTTTGTTGGTTTCACTTATGGTGCACAGAATGGATTTAAAGTATCTTTTTTAGGCGATACCCACCCCCGCAGACATGAAATGTGCCTTTCAGTTTGAGTTTGCAATTAAACATTGGCAGGGGTCCCAAGAAATAATAACAAAAGATAATATATGCCAGACAACGTAAACTACAGCATTATGTGAGTTCTTAAAAGTGGGAGGGGCAGGAGAGAATTGGACGGAGAGGAAGAGTGAAGGGGGAGGGTGGGCAGCCAGTGAAGGGGAGAGGGTGGGAGAGATAAGAAACAGTGCTCAATAAAAATAAAAAAAGACGAGAAAAAGATGAGAAACAATGGTAAACAAGCATTAGCAATGCAATCGGTCTCGCCTTTGGGACCTTATATATATTTAGCTATGCAGCACATTAGCCTGGGTGCTGAAACATCTACTGTTCTTTAACATGGAGGGAAAGTAAGCACCAAACTGAGTGACACGCCAGGTATGGGAACACATGGAGAGAAATATTGCCTTTCAGCGGGAAATGGTATAGTCCAATGATATATTTCGGTGGTCAAATCACTGAAAATACAAGATATGAAAAAAATAGTATTGTCTATGGGTGCTCGTAGAAGACAATTTCTATGACGTGGAATCTAGAGAATGCTAAAGTGATTCTGGTATTTTACTGACCACTGCTGGTTGTTTTCTAACAAGACAGTTAAATAGAGTCAGTTGCCAGAAAAATTAAAAAAAGCAAGTCCCTCAGCAGAAAGCAATTCTGGTATTTTACTGACCTCTACTGGTTGTTTTCTATCAAGACAGTTAAATAGAGGCAGTTGAACAAGCAGAAAGCAATTCTGGTATTTTACTGACCTGTACTGGTCGTTTTCTATCAAGACAGTTAAATAGAGGCAGTTGAACAAAAAAAAAAAGTCCCTATGCGGAAGCAGACAAGTCCTAGGGCTGATCTCCAGAGCCCGCAAAGTACATACACATATATGTATATACTAAAGTATATACAAGAGGTCTCGAATGCTCGACCTAAAAAATAAGTAAGCAAATACATTTGAACTTTTGCACAGTAGTTTTTTTTTCTCACTTGAGCAACATTTCAGGTGTATATTTGTTCATCAGAAAATCACTTTGCATGTATGCAGCAGTAACTACTCCATTAATAACTTGAACAACTTTTACACCACTCTGGGAAACACATTCCGAGCCTTGGTCCAGATGCAATGTGTAATGTGGCGGTGCATCGTTAAGGACTTAGCGGTGCGTGAAGTGGAAGTATGTGTAGACAGAGGAGCAGTGCTTAATTAGTAAATATTAAGTGCCAGGGCTCTGACCAGGAGGCCACTGCAGCTTGCACCACCCATTGCCCCTGTAATCGCTTCCAAAACAACTGCTAACCATCTCTCTTGCATGTAAATGCGACAGTTCAGATTATTCCAGGTCCCCAAAGCTAAAGGAATGGCTAGGGAGGCAGGTATTAGCAATTTTAATGTATATTGTATTCCAAAACAACCGTTGTTCTGCTCATCTCTAAATTAGATGAGCAGCGCCACCATGTGGTAAACTGTTCTAAATATGGTGTGGACAATTAGGTGCCGGTGCGGAGCACCGGAAACCCATTAAGTGCCGGTGCTGAGCACCGGCTAGCACTGGCTCAAATTAAGCACTCCAGAGGAGAATGAGGAAGAGGAGAAAAAGGAAGCTCGGGAAACACTCTTAGCTGTATCTTCCCTACAAAAAGGACTCCATTCATGACAAATATCACCATGACAGCCAGCTCTGCCCTGTCTCGTCAGCCCAAGAACCATCAACTGAGAGACAGCCTATGATGTGGCATACTGATGTGGGTAGTCCATGCATGCGCATGGCATTTCGTGCAGCTGGGTACCATTCTCGTGATGGGATGCTGGAGGTTCTGAGAATGTTTGTATTAGGATCGGCCAGTTGTCGGAGGCAGAAGGAGCTGGATGAGGTGTTATCTGTAGCCTGAAATAAACTCTAGACTAGTATCAAGATATCACCTATGCCTCTACTTCTCTACACATAGGTCTTCACGGAACCTGGTCTGGACCATGTGTAAAGAGTCTCACATTAACAGGGGACAATAGTTATTGACAGGGAAGAGCAGTGAGCAATAGCTGATGGAAACCCCTTCTTGTGGCCCTGTGTCCAGAAACCTCCACCACCCTTTGAGTGAAGCCAGACTGGTCCACCGGGGCTCGAGAAGGCCCGAATAAGGCTCATATTTGGGCTCCTTATCCTGTAATACCAAATGAAGTGTCTCTATTGGAAGGCCTCCAGCCCTGCCAAGTTTCCCAGGTCCATGGGCGATGTGTTGCTCCACTCCAGGATTTTTTCTTGTTCTCTGGCACTTGAAGTCTTGTTTTTATTTTTATCCACCAGTTTTAAGTTGGCAACAGGGTGTACAGATTGACAATACATGTAGCAACTGTGTACAAGATGACCAGGCAAAGAAAGAATTACAGCATTAGGTGTTGTCAGTGTTGCTATGCCTTTTACATTGGTATGCACACACATGTAACATGTAGAATGTACATAGATATCTTGGATGGTGTTATAGTTTTAACCGTAACTTAAACAACAAAAGAACCCCCCCCCCCACCCAATCATGGTGAGAGAGGAACGATTCTAAACAGTAGCGTCTATCCTCTCACAGAAAGGCTAAAATTAGTCGAGTGACATCTGGTGACTGCTCACCATCATCTTAGGGCGGGACATATGGACCAGTAAGGTATACATGTGAATATTGAACCTACGAGTCTGGTGATCATGCCCTGTCCGCTCAGTGCCCACTGCAGGACATCGGCCCCTCCTTGCATACTTGAAGCCGTGTTTATTCCATTACAAAACAGGACTACAAGTTTGAGAATACAAAGCAATAGAGCCTGGACTGGATCAGCACATTACGCATGGACCTGGGGAACATGGCAGCTGTGGACTTCACACTGCTGCCTACTGCCTTTCTAGGGACCCAGGAAGGTCTACTGCTTGTATGATGCAGTCTCCCCTCCTTAGTGGAGTAGCGTGTCTGCCTCCTCCCTGCTAGCTAGAATTTGTGGACATTTGGGTAAAGTTGCCCCTCTCCCAACATACCCTAGCTCCCTTACTGAGAGAGCTTCCCAAGCTCTTGTTGCCTAATTCCAAGGTCCCGGACCCATCTGAAAAGAATGCCATCGCCCCGTCCATGCCACTCCAGCCTCACCATCACCCCACCTTCTCTTCTGCATGAGGTAGCCACATCCGATCTTTTGGTGCCACTCGCCTGCTTCTAAATTAACATACTCTCTGCATACCCTGCCCCCTTCGCCTCCTCCTCCTTTTCTCTGCAGGGACATGACCCTGTGCAGCCATCTCAGCCCCTACAATGCCAGTCCTCAAACTTTCTGCTTCCTCTCATCTGTCTGCTTGTTTTCCAAAACGTGCTTTAAACCCCTCTCTTGTGCAACTCTCAGATGCTTTGTACCTGGGTTTGTGCTATACACATTACATACATAAGGACCCTGCCCTAAGTCTGGTGCCACTACGTCACTGTCCTGACTTCCCGCTTCCAAGTTACAGCCCCTGCTGATAAGCAGCTAGGCAAGCTCCTTTATAACGTGTATTTACATAACAGAACGTGTATTTGTAAAAGGCACGTTCACCTATGGGCATCTCGGCCCTGAATAACAGATGATTAGTGTTACCCAACTCAATACTACTCATTTTATCGACCTCAGAAGAATGAAAGGCTGAGTGAACCCACCAGGATTTGAACTTGTGACCATGAGGTAAAACACAGGCTCCTACAGTGGATGCATTAGTCCACTGAGCCACCAGACATTGTAAGAGGAGGGGCAAGTAACAAGGCGCAGTGCAAACAGACTCCGCAAAATTATACACACCCTAAACTTAACGTCACTACTGCTCAAAGTCCACCAGACTAGCATATAGAAAATTAAATTACTGGGTGGAAATGTGCATAAATGCCAACATAACGTAAACATTTTTAAAGTATGCAGTCACCCCTTGCAGCATCTTGGCCCTGAATAATCGAGGCTTATTGTTACCCATTGTTTCGACCTCGGAAGAATGAAAGGACCAGGATTCAAACATGTGACCAGGAAGTCAAACACAGATTCCTGGAGTGGATGAATTAGTCCACGGAGCTAAAATAACCAGCAAATTTCAGCTGAAAATGAATTTTTTGAATACTTAAGTTCAATTTAATTCTAAACAGTTGGTGATTCGGGCATATATAACAAACTTTCACACAGCGCAGCAAGCCACCTTGCTGCGCTGCGTGAAAGGGCAGTAATGTGCAGTATTTAACATAATATGGTACAAGTCTGTCCTTTCCTTGCGCTGGCACACAAACTGCTGCCTAACACAATGCAGGCGCCCTTGTGCCATGGTGCAAGGGTGCCTGCATTGCAGACAGGATTGTTTTTGTGTAGGAATGGGCACCTTCCTGCACAAAAACAGGCGGGGCGTAGCATTTTGACGCATTCCCAGGTCTACCAGTAATGGTAAATTTAGGAATACACCAAAATCCATGGGTAAATGGGTAGGAACACCCACGCTCCAGCCATGGGACACCTCCCTGTCGCAGACGAATGCTACTCAGCGATATGCCCTGCGTTGCGTCACTCTACATTTATCAATCCACACAACGCAACGCCAGGTGGCCTTTCTTGGCTTGATAAATCTTAGTAATTGCATTACCCTTGCGCTCCTTTGGAGGCGCAAGGGTTATGCAACTGGCTGATAAAGCTGCCCCTCAGTTTTTTGTAAAAATAACACCTTACGGATGGAATGCTGAACAAATCAAACATTCACCCCCCCCCCAGTCACAAATCTGGGTTTAATTCATCATTTTGTTGCTTACCAGGCCACCCCAGTTTGGACCCTGGCAGTTCGGGCTGGACTGTTCCTTGGGGAGCAGGGTCATGACTGATTTGCATATGGCTGGGTCCTATCTGAGGTGGTGTTGTGAGCAAAAAAACACGATGGATTAAACCCAGATCTGTGACTGGGGATGAATGGTTGACTTGTTCAGCGGTCTGTCCATCGTTTATTCTTTCTCCTCAGTTTTTAGTAGGCACTTTCATGAGTATTTCTTGCTAAAACAGAACCAGAAATTTAGAAGATAAGACACAATTTGGACAATACAGTATAAGAAGGGCACTGAATTACATAAAAATAAATCCATTGGTTAAAAGTAAGGCTGCTGCTGAGATATTACATCTAGAACCCCACAGGGACTTTAGGGCAGCCACAGCCGCTGCAGGTAAGAGCGGTGGGCAGTGGGGCTGGCCTGGGGGGATTTCAAGAGATGACCATGAGGGAAAACAAATTATTACATTTTCCCTTGTGGTCGTCTCTCAAAACCCCCCCACCTGACCCCACCGCACTTACCTGCAGCGGTCGCGGCTTCTTGAGGGAATGTTATGGAGATGTGGAGATGTAGTGGCTGTTGGTTTTTATTTCCATGTCAACTAGCTTTAGGAATCAAAAATGTATATTCAAGTTCAGTTGTTAATATTTTGACTTTGATATCAGAATTATTTTATACTTCTAAGTAGCAGTATCATAGTATCTGGTTAATAATATTTTAGCATATGGAATAATCACATTGTTGCTCCAAATGACCGAACTTTAATAATAAATAGCATATGCATGTAATTAGTACTATTCTAACATGGGCTGACTGAAGAATTGTAAGAGCACTGCTGCTAACCAAAATGTTTAAGACTGAGAGGGACATGGTAAGTTTCTGAGCATGATACATTACCCACTCTCTTTCCTCCCAGTGCTTTATTTGAGGCGGTGGTTTCCACTGCTCAGCACCTGCACTTAAATGTCAACACCAGCACTTATGACAGTCTACCACCTAGTGGCGCTGTTTGTCTAATTTATTGATGATATACAAAGAGGAATCTAAAGCAGCCGGGTCATAGAAGACCGCACCACCAGAACTAGTCACTAGCAATATGCAATATTGCCCACCTCAAGAGATCTGCTGCTTGTAGATCTCAAATATACTCTTGACAATTGGTTTGAATGAGAGGCAACATAAGAGCAAATGTAATCAATTATGTAGTAGTATATCAACAAAAAATATTTTGCATATCAGTGTTTTCTGTTCTTTTATTTTCTGTTGGATTTCATTTAAAAACAGCCAGCCAACGGGTTTCGCCCAAACATGGACTTCTTCAGGGCAAGAAAATGTAAGCACACAGCGTATCTTCTGGCGTGTAAGTCAGAGGACGACTGAAAGCGAAATCTAATGCACAATGATGTGGCTCAAGGTGGAGCAAAGGTAGCCACATTTCAGCGTCCTGGGGCCAGCATGATAAGCGCTTATCGTGCTGGCCCCACGACGCTGAATACGGACACGGCTCCGAATTTCTTCCGATGCGGCTAATACCGTCACCAAATAGAATCATCAGCATATATACCTGCCGACCTTTGCTCCACCTTGAGCCACATCATTGTGCATTAGATTTCGCTTTCAGTCGTCCTCTGACTTTTCACGCCAGAAGATACGCTGTGTGCTTACATTTTCTTGCCCTGAAGAAGCCCATGTTTGGGCGAAACGCGTCGACTGGCTGTTTTTAAATGAAATGCAACAGAAAATAAAAGAACAGAAAACACTGATATGCAAAACATTTTTTGTTAATTTAGAGATGAGCGCAACAAAAGTTGTTTATTAATTCAATATACATAAAGAAAATAAATACTAATAACTGCCTCCTAAGCAATTCTTACAGCTTTGGAGGCCTGGAATAGTCTGTGTTGTCACACTTGTAGGAGTGTGATGGTTAGTAGTTATGTTGGTACTGCCATTGGCAGCGCCGCCAATGTTAGTGGCAATGGGTGGTGCAAGCTGCAGTGGCCTCCTGTCGAAGGCCCTGGCACTTATTCTTTTACAGATTAAGCACTGTTTTCTTCCCCTCGCCCCCACCTCCTGTGCTCCCCCTGAAATGGTTGATCCACAGACCTGCAGATAGCTTACACAAAGATGGCAGCCAGCCTTAAACAGAGGCTCTAGTTTTTTCAAGACAAGATTGATTTATCCCTTGAAATAGTATTATACTGTTCCTCCTGCATTTCTACTCATGTACCTTTTTGTACAATTGTTTTTTCAAATTCCAATGCTGCTCTTCTTGATTCCATCCTTGATGATCAGCTGTTGCTTGTCCCCGGTGTGAGACCTGATAGTAAGTTAGTTTAGGCCCAGTCGATGCTGCAGCCTCTGTGGTATGTTCCCAGTTGTGTGCAGTTTACATTTGTGGTTATGCATTTGATGGTAAATGGTGCTGGGTGCGTTAAGCTATTTTGAGCTTGGAAATGCACAACTTCAGGTTTTTTCGTCATGCACCCTTTCCATTACTCTCCTCAAGGCCGGCTTTAGCGCTGGTGGCGCCCGGTGCGACAGTCATTTTTCGCTCCTCCACTCTTGATGACCGCCTCCTCAGATTGTCTCACTACCACCGGGCAAAAGTGCCCCTCATCTCTCCAATCATAAGCTAATGCTAAACACAGCTCCCCCCAACCCCCGGGTCGGCGCCACCTCCGCAGGTCAGCACCCAGTGCGTCTGCAGCGGTCGCACTGCCCTAAAGCCGGCCCTGAGTCTCCTTACACACTTCTGCTTGCACACAAACCCCCTTCATGCTCTACGTTGCTCCACCATCCCAGTGCAATTTACCAGCAAATAAGTGATACAGACCCAAGCAGCAGCCACAACAAAACCTAGCACACACCAGTGTGTTTCCATGTGTTTGTTTTGTTTCCTTGACTGCTAACTTCTGGTTCTGTGGAATCACAATGGAGCTCAACCAGGAAAGAGCTGGTCTTACGGCTTGCCACAAACCCCCGCGAGTGTGTACCCATGGGGCATGCTGACTTTGCCAAAGGGTTTGTTTCTGGGATGTGGGCTGCATGTCAGTGTCTCTTGGCGGGAAGGCAGCAGGCTGCCTCAGGTGACAACTGCAGTAGGTAATCCGAAATGGCTGCTAGAACTTTGCGGTAAGATTCTGCTATGGCCAGGACATGATATTTCAATTTAATTTTTTCTTAATTCGCTTTTACTCATTTTTAATTTGGTATCTCCGTCTTATATTGCTTTCATTAAGTCAGGGGTCGTTAACGCAGCTCTGGAACACATTTTGAAGTAATTTCTTCTTATATTTGCTTTCTTAGAATGTACTGATTAAGGAACAAATATTGTCTTTAGAAGATTTTTTTAGTTTTTGTACTGGCTGGTACACTGAAAAACTTGTCATGCAGGTAAAAAAACAGCAGGGTGACAACCCGACTTGGGACCTGGAATTAGTCCCTCAGTTCTCTCCCTGCCCTAGTAATTGTGACCCTCTTTCTGAGAATAGAGTCAAGTCAGCCTGTAGGATCAAAGTTTGAGGCAGTACAGGATGAATAAAGAGCTGGCCTCTCCTCAAGGGCCCATTATTAAATGGACAAGCTACGAGGACGGGCAAGAGAAATTCTAGAAACTAAAAAAAGGCTAGTGTTGAGTCGTGTGGAGCCCGGAAATGACCTCACTGTGCAAGTACTGGGACAGGAAAAAGTCTCGGAGAAATGAAGATTGCTAAGTGTAGTCTATGCAATATCCCTACTGTTGTCTAGTAGGGATATCGCGTGGAGAACTATGCCAATGCGCACCACTCCTGGCCCGCAGCACAACCCAGGAATCTAGTAGTAGTATGCCATTTAGCTTGGCCAGTTAAGAAAGTCAGTGGTGGCTGGTGACATTTGGAAGTGGTAGGGCGTAAAAGTACCAGTTGAGTCAGTAAGCGTAGCAAGCGAGTCCGACCAGCAAGGGAGATTGAGGGGGAGAATTCTTTTTTAAAAAGAGTGGGTAAATGGTCCATTTTCAAGCGAATTCGAGAAAGTAAGAAGGTTAATGAAGCAATTTTGAAAGTGTAGTTGGGACACAGAAGGTGACCTATATGGGAATAATGAGCACTCTTCCGAAGGCTGCCATTATTTAAATTTACTTCGAGTCCATCAAATAAACCTCTGATTGGGTAATATGTGTTCTGCAAGAGTGTGTGGTGAACGTTATCAATGACCAGTATACTCGTGTTTGCCTGGGTGTGATTGTCTGTGCTTCTTATAAGGCTTTCTACAAGTGTCTGTGTGATTGTTTACATGTAATTTTTATGTGTGGGAGATATGCTCTTCGTGGGTGAGGCATCCCTTTACTCTAGCTTCCTTCCAGAAGCATGAGCCATGCACCTGGGGAGCCTGCACATTTGGCCAGGCGTCTCAAAGCATAGCCACTGTGTATTTCAAGGATATTATAGCAAACAATGTAGTGGCACCACACATGAGGATAAAATAGCCAGAGGACAATTGCAAATGTCAGGTTGAGGTAAGCACCATCTCTAATGCGAGTGCTGCAAGATTTAAGGAGGCTCAAGAAGTGAACTGTGCCCGTAGGCCACTGGGGTCCCTCTACATAACGCATGCAGAGCTAAAATGGCTGAAAAGAGTTCCACAAACCTGTAGGATGACATCAGTGGGCTCCAATATAAAACCATGACCAAAGACACTTTCTATCTTTGAAATGGTGGCTGGAGGCAATGGTGTACCACCAACATATAGCCAGATGATGTCCGGAAAGAAATTTATGATCGAGACGACAACGAGCCTGATCAAAACCTTGATGAGCAACAATTACTCTACTAGCTGAGCAAGAGATCTGAAAAAGGATATAAACACACTACTCTCTCCTCTATCCAGGGCATAGTACTATCAAGAAGAGAGAGAAGCAGCATCGAGCTTACCTCCGAATACTTTGATCATATGAGATCACAATAAATATAGGAAATCCCTACTGTGACTAGTACCTAGACATCGAGGACTATACTTATCGCAGATCAATATTGGTCTAACATCTGCCCCTTTGGAAGCTGTAGGTTGGTGTGAATGTGATAACTTCTGGTGCTTCGCCTACAATAGAACCCCCCTTTGTATAGAAACAAAGAACTGTTTTTATTGGTCCTGAGGAAGGTGATACTAAAGATTATTTCACCGAAATGTACGTAGACCAGCTACGACACATCTGGAAAATAACTCTTTTAAGGATCACCTGAAACAAAATTAAGGAGGAAATACAAATTGATGTTATATTTGTTATAGTCGATCTTGGGAAATCACCAAATAGATGTATCCCATATGATCTTTCCAGTTGTGTATTTTATCGCTTTATAAAAATAATTTTCTTCTTTTTTGTGTGGTATGTTTGTTAGGATGTATGAATAGTATGCGAGGTGAGAATGTAGAATTTATGGTGCTATTTGGGGGTTTCTCTTGTGTTTAACTACTGTGATTTGACAACAATGTGTATAATGTCCACATCAATGATTGTATGTATATAAATGTTTTATGATTAATTGAAAATCAAAATAGAAAATACAGAAAAGACAAATAGGAAAAATTGATATTTTTGATAAATAAAAAAACAAAAGATGGAAAAAAATGGTTCATAGACAATGAGTTGTTTCTGTTTATGGGGAATTATTGATGCATTTATATCAATACGTTTTTCATTAGTATTTACCGGTGACAAAGGAGTAATAGGTCGGATAAGAGGCTGATATCTTGTGTAATCTTGAGCCACCAACATATAGGCTACACCCCTGTCCAAATGCTGGCCTCAGGTTTCTAGCATGCATTTAAATAATGTTTATTTCCATCCTCCGAGCACTTTGCGGCATATGCATCGGGTGCATATGTGCAACACTTTGCTGAAATGATTTGACGTAGCGTTTTATAAAGTGGTTGTGTCATCGAGTCGTTGTGTGTCTGTGTGCGAGTGCTTCTGTTTGTATGTGTGTTAGCAAACGCTTACCTTTATGTTTTAGTGGCTGTTTTGCTGGTATGTGTGGTTGTTAATTTTATAAATCTTTAATAAGGCATATGAACTCTTGGGCCCTAATTCGACGGGTCTGCTAATTCCATTGTCGGTGCAAACTGCTGTTTGTGTCCATAGTGAGATTACCGTCTGCACTCGGTTTGCGATTGTTCCTAGCCACGATTTTCAGCGGAACAAAACTAACCCATGCAAATCGCAACAATGTGCTGTTTGGAAAATACAGGAAGTGCCTGAATTGGGAAAACGTATTATTTGCCTGTCCTTCCCATTCACGCGTAATCGACTCCATATGTGCACTCGCTAATTTGTGAGCCACCTACACACAATTGCAAATTATATTGTGTTAGTGCATAGCTTGCACAGGCAAAATGCAACCCCTTTGTGATCGCGCCCTGGGTACAGTCGCGGATCGCATCGCAGTACTCGCGGGGGGGGGGAGGGTCACGCGGGGATGCGGGCCAGGGAATTAAAATAAAAATAAAAAAAAGAAAGAAAACTTACCTGACTGCCGGTCCACACTGCCTCTGCTGGGCCCTTGGCGCCTTTACTGGAGTGGCAACCCCTCAGCCAATACTGGCGCTGCTCCAGCAGCACCAGTATTGGCTTAGAGCAGGGTTACTCGCCGCCCGCCTGCCCATTAGGAGACCGAGGGTTGAGACTTTGATCAACCCTCGCTCTCCTAATGGGCATGCGCCAACCAGAGCAGACACTAGTGCGCATGACTAGGCACGGCGGAAAAATTCACCGACCTTCAGCAGTCATGCGCACTTGTGGTGCTGCCTGCCCCTGGTCTGACAATGCATCATGCATGTCAGTCAACAAGATGCCGGACCGCCCACCCCCTTCAGACTCTGAAGGGGGTGGGTGGTCCAACGTCATGCTGACTGACATGATTGTCAGTTCTCCCTCGGCGTCTCTGAACTTAAGTAAACTGAGTCAGTTTACTTAAGTTCACAGACGCCGAGGGAGCTGCGGGCGCCGGCGGTTTGTGAGGCAACGCCCCAGTGCCCAAATGGACGCACCGACACTGAAGAAAGTGCCAAATAGTTCTGCTAACACACCTCAATCCTGCTCTTTAGCACTCCTCACTCTTCTAGTTCTGAAACCCCAAGCATAGCTTTTCCTATGGCTTCATTAGTGTAAATTGCTGCACCCCTGCTATTTTTGCACGTAGCGCTATGGCTCTGAGCTTCAGTTACGCCTTTATCACTAGCACAGAACCCATGTCATTACCCCACTGTCTAAGGGTACTGGATGTTTCCATGTCCTCAGGTCAACATCTCCCTTTCGTGGTTGTCATCTAACAACTTAATGCATTCTGGGAGTTGCAGTCTAATTCACCTCAATTGAGCTTACTGGACTAAAGTTCTAGATTGCAATTAAAGGAAGGTGGGAGAGAATCTCACATGGTGGGCCCAGGTTCAGCCACGACAATGGAACACCTTAATTTTCCTGATACGGTGATAGAGAGGAAGAAGCCATGCATCCAAAGTAACATCACACTATATCAGTGAATTTACCACCACTTAAATTGTTACATTAAATCGGACTTAATGCTGAAGTCAGATTTAAAGTAACTTTTAATGCAAAGGTGACTTTATAAAGTCGCCACTTTTTTTCTCCAAAGTTCTAGCAGCTGTTTCTGATTTGCTACGGCAGTCGTCACCTGAGACAGTCTGCTGCCCTCCAGCCAAGAGCTGTGAAGTGCTCGAAAAAATGTGAAACAAAAGGATCAGTTGGGAGGAGGTGTGACCTCCTCCGACAGGATGGTCAGAGGGCTGTGGCTGCAGGAGGCCCATCTTCAAATAAGCTACCGCCTCTGATTGGCAAATGTGAGTAACACTGTAGCCTGCCCTTTCCTTTATGTAGGTACACAGGCTGGCTTCTCTCACAAGAGGTAAAAACACCTTAGTAGATCCGGTTTTCCAGGAGGGATGGCTCATTATACGGGGCACTCCTCTGGGGTATGCCTGTGTCTCTGTCCCAGGGAACAAGGGTCCAGACATTTTGGATTTTGGGAGGGAGATGCTTTATGGGATTGTTTAGTGCCATCGTGTTAGACCTGGCACCATTGGCATAGGTCTCCCTTCTATTTTCTTTGTCACTTTTTGTCTCCTTCGTGTTTGCTGGCGTTAGACGCTCTGGGCGCTGTGCCACTGCCATTCAGTGTGGGGAGGGGTGACCCCTTTGATCTGAGCAGGGCTGTGCCTGGCAAGGTGAATGATGGTTCCACCTCCCACTGGGCGTCTGATGGTGGGCCCCCTCTCTCTGAAAGGGAGGATGCCGCCTCATAAATAAAGTGACCCAAGTCGACACCAAACTGGTACTGGCCGGGTCGAGTGATTTGCGACTTTCTCAAGAACAAAGACTTTTGGGGCTTAAAGATCTGGGCTGAAAACCCTTTGTGGTGTGTAACTTCGGGATGCCAAGACGAACCTCTGTCCACGTAACAATCGGAAAAGGACTTTGAAACTTTCATCAATCTACTGAAGCAACTACCCAAGGGGCTGATTTGAGCTTGCCTCCTGCCGAAGTCTCAGGGACATTAGACCTAATTCGTCAGCAGCCCGGATTCCTCTTGAGGGGAATCCTACTTGCAGGTGAGGCCTCTGTCGAGAAATCCAGGGTCTCTAGTTCTACTGTGGGGAACGCCACGATTGGCTTGCTACAGAAACTATTGCTATCGCCATTGTGGGCCGCTGCAGCTGAGGAGCTGTGCCGCTGAGTGCCCGCATCTGACTTGCTAAGGAAACTGTTGCTATCGCCATTGTGGGCCGCTGCAGCTGAGGAGCTGTGCCGCTGAGTGCCCGCATCTGACTTGCTACGGAAACTATTGCTATCGCTATTGTGAGTCGCTGCAGCTGAGCAGCTGTGCTGCTAAGTGCCCACCCTTGTTTTGCTACAGAAAACATTGCTATTGCTATCATGGGCCACTGCAGCTGAAGAGCTGTGCCGCTGAGTGCCCACGCTAGCCCCTATGTCACAAAGCTTGCCATCTTCTGCGTGTGCCGCTGGGCGCCGCCTTCCAACCCCGTCCTAGGATTAGTGTGAGTGCATGCCACGGACCGCTGCAGCCGAGGAGCTGTGGCCGCTGTGAGTCTGCCTGTCATCCCGCACCTTCCCCGCGGAGCTGTGCCCCCTTTATATCCCCGGTACATTGTGCATCATCGGGCCGCCTAAGCCCCGATCTAGAACTAAGCTCGTTCCACCCGCACGCACGAGTGCTTCCATCGCCCTGAATGAATCTGTAATTATGTGCATTGTGGTTCTTTGAGCATTTCTCAGTTTCATGCCTAACCTATATAAAGATAACTATTTTTCTATACTTGTTTGCGGTGTCCGTTTTGTAGCGTCTTTCTAGTGTTATTGTGTATGATCATAAATGCTTCACACACTGCCTCTGAGATAGGCCTGTCTGCTCGTGCTACGTTACCACAGGGTTGAGTAGGGGTTATCAAAGGGTGAGGCCCCTTACTCTGACTCAGGAAGAAGGGTCACTATTTGACACCGGCGCCAGCTGCTGCCAACTGGAGACCCCCATTTCTAACACATCCCCACTAGAAGTGATGTAAAATTGGGTAGGGTTACTCAATGGAAATTAAAGCCTCATTGGCTGGTATGTCCTCCCCACCCACAAGCTTGACATTGGAATAAGGGTGGCAGCACTATCTCCCAGCCTCAGATCACTACTGGACTCGGAAAGGTCAGAAGAAGGATGACACCTTCTGAAACTGAGAAACTCAGGAAGGATGGCTGCACCAAGGAAGACTGCACCTGCTGCACCAAGACAGAACTGCAGAGGGAGAAGGGCTGCTCCTTCAGTCGGCTTCACTGTGAGAGTCCCCTAGAGCTGGACCTGCACCAACTTGTGCCAAGGATCAGTGAGTGACCTCCAAGGGCTAGTTGGCTAGCGTCCTGTTAAGCTTCAGGGACACAGAAGCTAAAGACGTCTGTACCTGTGTCACGCCCAGCTGACCCGTATTCACTGGATTCGCCCAGGATTTTGCGGGTGAAGCCCGCAAAATAGAGCTCAAGCCTCC
This sequence comes from Triturus cristatus, assembly GCF_964204655.1. Taxonomy (NCBI): domain Eukaryota; kingdom Metazoa; phylum Chordata; class Amphibia; order Caudata; family Salamandridae; genus Triturus; species Triturus cristatus. The sequence continues at coordinate 141,243,552 of NC_140594.1, forward strand.
AAAAGGTACCTCCCTGGTCGTGGACCCTTGAAGAGTACTTGCGTGTGCTCTTTTTCCCCCGCAACTGGAACTTGCCAACTTAACACCAAAGATAAAGATTTATGAAACTCAGAGTCCGAGGCTCACAGTCTACAGCTACTTGCCAGATTGTGGGTAGCCGCAAATGCCTTCCAAGAACCAAGGCTTTCACTGGACCCAGGATCTTGCAGATCCGTTGAACCTAAAGCTGGACTCAAGCTGAGAGGACTCCGCTGACCTCTCCATGGAGGAGAAAAAGAACCATAAATGTATATAAGTGCGAAGATAACATTTTGCTAAGGATCATCCTGGATCGCGGATACAATACTGAATTCAAATGCGGTCAGCCTAAAACTTTTAATTTGCACCGGACCCTCAGGTCTGAGGCTCATAGACCAAGAGTGAAAAGCAGTGAATTACACCCTTTTGACAATTTTTTAAGTGAAAAGCAGAGATTTATTGAAATCGTGCAAAAATCATAAATCCAGTTCCCTTCATCAGATTTTTTGTCATTTAGGTGTCTATTTAAATACCGATAAAAATATATACTATTTTTTATAAATTAGTGTGGGATTTTTATTGTGTCATGTTTTTTACTTATTGACTGTTTTGGTGCAGCTAAATGCTTTCCACTTGTTTCCCTTTGAGTTAAGCCTGACTGCTCTGTGTCACAGCCACCCAGAACCGAGCCAAGGTTTGAAATAAAGAAACCAAACTGGACCTGATACAGAATAGTGATATTTTTACTTGATGAGGCTTCTTGACCACCCCAATTTATAATCCACTTTGTCACACCTCACATCTTTCTCAGGCCCTCCATCTACCGTGTTTCACAACTCTTATCTTTCCTCTTCAGCCCCCTTTATTGGCTCTCTCCTGCGTGCACTTCCTTGCATCTCCTTCAATTCACCATCCCCTACATACTACGCACCTGTAAGCAGTGACATTTCATTTACTTTCACAGTGTAAATAATTGACAGCTGTGTAGCTCCTTCCTATTGTTTTGCCTAGAATCATAATTCCAATTGCCATTTGTGACCCTCACTCTATGTGCTCTGTTGAGAGACCAAGAATTGGATGAGCATGAATGGTGAACATTTTTACGCCCCATTGACAGACTTTGTGAGAAACTTGCAGTGCCTTCAGCCTCAACTCCAGAGCTCTCAGAAGTAAGCCAGAAACTCCTCTCGTGTCACTTGAGGTGAGCGTGCAGTTATTGCAGAAAATTGTTGCACTGATTTTTATGAAATTCATAGCTGTTGAGCACACAACTAACCAGTTTAGAGAAACACATAACCGCCAGGGACATGGAGTACAATCTTGATGGAAGATAGACATGAATTCAATGCATTATAATATCAGCAAAGTGTACAAATACAACACAGCATTATAAACATCCACCCACAACCTGACTCACATAGACAGCTACAGGTGACTCAGTCCATAGCATGCGCCATTAAAGAGTTAAATGCTGCGGGAAAAGAAAACCACAGAATAACAACATCCTGGCAAAAGCAAATACTCCAGGGAAAGTAAATTAAGTTAAGCATGTGTAATGTAAACAGGAGGCATCTCGCTGACATGGATTATTTTATGGATTTGTACAGCCATTGTTGAAATCATTAGTATTGTCACTGTAAAGAAAAGGATAAAATATAGGGCCCAATACGGACCAGTGTCAACATTTGCTTTTCACTGCTGTTGGTTTTCGGACCCGGAGGGACCCGCCCCACTGATCAAAACTACGGCCCTAATAATGAGTATGGCTGTCCATGGGACCGCCAAACTCGCGGAGGAGGTGCTGTGGCTGTCGGGGACTGCCACACCTGCGATCCAACTGCTGTATTACGAGGACGGCAGTCGGACCTCCAGAGAACCTCCACAAATGCCAGGGATCCGCGATCCCTGGCTGTGGCACAGTGGTCTTGAGGGCACAATATGCTTGGTAGTGCCGCTGCGCTACCGCCAAGCATATTACAAGTTTCCTCACCGCCAGCGTTCTTATGGTGTTCTCATGCTATGAAACTGCTGGCGGTGAGGAAACAAAGGGGGCTCTACAGGGCCCCCTCTTGCCCCTGTGTATGGGGCGCATGCAGGGGGCACATGTTCTGCCCTCCTATTTGCATGCACCCCTGTTCCTGCACACCATGGACAGCGCAGTCCGTGCCATGCAGGAGCATGCATTGGCGGTCCCGCTACAGTGCAGTTCTAAGTCTCACATATGCACCTTTGTACTGCACCTGTGTGGGACCTCTACTCCGCCTGCCCGCCAGACCACGATGTGACTTGTAATCGGGCGGGCAGGAGGCGGTCTTGTTTGGCACTGTGGAAGCAGGCGGTGATGTGGCGACCTGCTCCCACACAGCCAAACTCATAATCGGGCCACTAAGTTTACAGTTTATAAGTGACCTAGTATGAAAAGATCACTGTATGGCCATCTTCAGGATTTTCGGTATCACAAGCAAAATTACATTTTCCTATCAACAAAGCCTTTTTGAGGCCATCCATTGCATTTCAGCACCCTTCTGTGGTCATTTGTGATTGTGCTACAAGGCAGATGCCTATAATGGTCTTAATATAGTACACGCCCTGTCCGTGACACCTTTATTGTTAATTGTCTTCTTTTGGATATTGAGAGTAGGCCCAGGCATAATTTCAATTACACTGGAGTAGTTGGATTAATTTCGGTAATTCTGCGGTACTCTTTGACGCGGAATTACTGCATTTTGTGCTACTTCCGACTGTAAAATCCTCTGACTCTTATCATGATCATTTTAAAGCAGTTTGTTTCCAGGTTTCGGTCCAGTATTTAATCCCTATGTGTCATGGACTCTACGTGTTTCAAAGAGTCCTCACTATCTGTTCCAACGGCATACGGGGAACAGCACCGCTCTACGTCACATAATGCAAACAACTGAGTGCGATGGCACGCATAATTGATGAGGACAGAGCAGAATAAACCCGGTCATAGTCCTGAGGACAACCCCTAGAATGACAATAGGGTACGAAACGCGTCAGCACCTTTAGACCTCTTGTGAAACACGAGCACACGATTAGGATTATCTAGGGGAATGGTTAAGAACTCTCAACCCAAGGGACTAAAAAATCAGTTCCCATGAATCAATATTAGCATAATAGATTCATCCTTGATTAAAAGAAAATGAAGGCAACTGCTGCTAGTTTATGCAAATTGATGCCTGGTTCATTTCTGTGACCAATTTGATATATGGATTGTTATATTTTATGTCTCATTTTTTGTCTTAAATTTGTTTATCATTGTCACTTAGAAAGTTTGTTATAACTGTTGTTGATTCACAACACCACAAATTTGTATATATTCAAACAAATGATTGTGGTCTCTCTCCGTTTCTCTGACAAAAAAAGAGAATGGCAATTGATTGAAAATGCAAAAAAGTAAGGTCAATAAATACATAGGCCAATAAAATGAGTAATTGGTCATAATCTGTTTGAGTAGAGAACAGCACAAAAAGAGACAGCTAGAATAATCCTTTCATGTAAATTTGAGACTCAGAAGATATTTGAAGAGCAGGCTTGGGATGACCACTTATTGGTGTGTTTTTGCATCATTGATAGCATTTTCATCATTTGGGTAGGTAAAAAGGAGGAATTGGAAAGTAATATTCGGATGCTCAATATGAAGAACCGAAGTATTCAGTTCACACATCAAATTGAAAAAACAAAAATGTTGTTTCTTGATGTTTTGGTCAGCATAGTTGGATTAGAAATACAAATGTCTGTGTACAGAAAACCAACGCATAGGAACACTGGTCCTTATTTTCAACTTTTTCACCCAATATCCTTGAAAGAACATTTACCTTTTTCTCAATTCATGCGCCTCAAAAGAATTAGATCTGATCTCGAAGAATAAGTGAGTACATGGGCTGTATATAAGGAAAATATCGAATATCTGGAAACGAGTATACCCAGAAAAGGTGTTATTGTGCTCCGTTGAGAGGGTGCACAGGATTAACAGAGAAGTACTTCTACATATGTCTCATAGACGAAAGACAACCAGAATGATTTTTGTGGCTAAATTGTCAATCAAACCTCCTGTGATTAAGAAAGTTATTAATAAGAGATGGGAGCTATTACAAACAAGAATCAGATTTTCAAGGGTTAGTCAAAGACAAACCTCTGTTTGCATGCCAATGTTCTTAAAACATCACGGAAATATCGACTTCTGACAAAAAAGAATCTGTTAGAGATTGTGTTGGGACTTGGAAATCTAATTGTAAGCATTGATAATGTAATCACAGGTAACATTGCTATACACCAGAAAAAAAGACCATAAGCTACCTCTAAAGTTTTCTGGTGATTGTAACAGTCAAAATGTAATTTACAGTTTAAAATGCCCATGAGGTTTACTGTATGTGGGTAAAACTAAAAGAAAGATTAAAACACAGATTGCAGAACATAAAAGCAATATATGTGACCAATATAAAAAATCCACGTGGCCACACACTAGATGTAAAAAGGTCATAACATTTGCCAAATGCTATTTCAGATTCTGGATATTTTTGCAGGTGATTCAAGTATAGATAATAACAAAAGACGTCTTCAGATAGAAATTGTATGGATCATGAGGTTCTGTAATTCTCGAGACTGACTCCATTTCATATTGTGCCACCATTTTGTGTTGCCCTCACGTAGGCCTGTGAAGGTAGCCTGGCGAACAAAGTGGCCTGGCCTTCTTAGTCCATGTATACATTAACTAGGTTTCTTTCTGACTCTGGAATGAACTGTAAGAAACTGACCTCTTCACCTGAAACTGACCTCGCAATGCCAATTTCCCTGATCGATCTTTGTCTGAGATTGTACATGTAATCATGCCATGCCCTGCAGTGCCATCTAAATCAGATTAACCTTTGTGAACTATGTAATTATAATGTTTTGCCCATATCCTGCTAAAACCCCAAAGGCTACTCACCTGCTGACCCTGCAGATTTTCCATTTGTTTAGGAATGTAATTGGTACAACTCCCTTACATGCCTGGGGCAGGATAAAGGGTATATAAGATGTGAAGTAAGACCATTCTGTGGACTACCTCATTCAGTTGCTACGGCTTGTGTGTGACGTAGTCACACTCATTTGAGTTTAATAAAAATGTTCTTTTATATTTCAGCTTCTGTGGCAAATTCTTTATTATTGGTTTGAATGGACTAAGTATCAGTGAGACCCCTGAGAAGGAGTTTTAATTTCTTCAATTGGCGCGGCCAACGTGGGCCTCATCAGAAGTGGCTATCTGAGGGAGCGATCTTGTCAGGAGACTGAAATCTACTGAGGAGGACAGGACAGGTCTCTACTAAGGAGGTACTCTGTGCACGGAGATTCTGGGGATTCTTTGTCTCTGCAGCCCAGTATATTTCTGATCTTCCTGATTTTGATCCTCCACATGATGTCACCTCTGACTGAGAACCTTTTTGGCGTGAGTATTTTAAAAAAAAAAGACCGTTAGGTCATTTAGAACTTGGCAGTTAGAATTTGGACAACCATTAGTTTGGTAAAAGTCGTTATGCGGCTCTTACTGTTGGTTTTTGCCTTGGATTGGTAAGGTAGTTTAGTAACACTTACTATAGCTTTGGAATTTTGGAATTTGTGTTGGCCAACTTTGGATTTGTATAGGTTTGTATATGCGAATTGCAATTTGTGTAGGCAGGTAATGAGGAGATATTTCTCTATCTGGTTTTGTTGAACGGTGCAACGTACGAAGAGTACCTTAAGCACTACTTTGATTATAATATTGCATATTCTGCAGTATTTTTGGCATGCCTGTTTTCAAAGCTCACATTGAAGAATGTGTTGCTTTTTCTTGGAGGTACCATAGTGTCATGTGAAGTAAATTAGCCGGCTCCCCTAGAGGGAATACCTAAATAGGTTTAGGTATAAAAAACATATTTCTTCCTTGGTGATTCTGTATCCCCAGGGAATTTAAATATGGATATAATACATACAAGGATCCTTTGTTCTGCGCAATCTTATGAATGGAGATATGCAGAGCGATTTTTGGTGTTCTGCCAGCCAAAGCTAGTGAATTGAGTGTATCTTGGCTTCTTGGAAATAAAGGTCTGGGGGGCTGTTTTTGCAGTCTTTTGGAACACTATTGAGAAGCGCTTCTTGTAAATATGCCTTACAACTAGTATTTACAAATGGTTTGGTTTAAGTACAGTCTGTGGGCTGTACTTTGTTTCTGTCTTGAGTATTGATCTGTGGGTTAAATGTGTGTTTAAATGTCTATGTGGTTTTCCCATTAGTGCAACTTCTGTAAGTAAATAGCGATGGCGCTATTTATGAAATAAATGACTAAAGCGCGCTGTATTGTGTGTCCTGAGTGTTTGACCCCTATCTGTTTATGTCTGAAATGAGCTCAATGTGTGTTTGTGGTTTTTCTTGATGTTTTCAGTCTGTTAAGCAAAATGTAAGTTAATTAATTAAGTAGAAATTAAATAAAAATCCAGAAATGAACAATGTGATATGCTAAAATAGCTATATGTTGCTATTTAATTTATAGAGTAAGCAATTATGCATATGTACAAACTGTTAAATGCTTAAAAGATAAAATTAAAATTCACATTCACTAGGAATAAAAAGGCATCAAAAACGAAATTGTGTGTTTTGTAGAAAAATAAACTTATTGTATTTTTTACTTACATACATTGTATTAGATATTAACAGGCAAACACTTCAGCTGAAGTAAATTATTGCTGAACTCAAACGCAACACGCATTGATATGTCTTAGTTTGAAAAAGCCGTGCTCATGTTATAACACTGAGAGACAAGCTTTTACTGCCGCGGAGCAAATAGAGGACTTCGCCCTCAGTTAAACACGGGTGGAACTTTGCATTTCAGGCTGTTGTTTTACAAAAGGTTCCAAAACTACGGTTCATTATTTTGTATTACAAGAAGACATTTCAATTAAGGGTTTCCTCTCTTTAAGCATTTTTATAAGCATATTCTTGGTTCTAATGTTAAAATACTTATTCTGTTTAAAAAAAAAAAAGTGGCGCAAAAATTTGTCATGCTTTAAGTTAAGCTTCTGTGCTTGAATGCGTCTAAAATGATGGGCAAGGGATGCAGCTTGCTTTTATATGTGAAATTATCAAAAATGATTGGGTTTATTAAAAATAATTATTAATTATGAAAAAGAATTATTAAAAATAAGTGCTTCTAAATTCGTTTTTTAATATTTATAAAGCTTAATACTCATACTGTTACCTCCTAGCATTAAAATTTAATTTAGGTTGTGTTGAACCGTAAAAATGAGAACATTTGCATATGGAATTTCACTTGGCGCAGGCGTAAAAAACTTATTTTTCTAAGGATTTACATGAGATATGTCTAATGTCGAATCTCTGCAATTTGTAAAGAACATTCTGAGGATGATTAATATGTAGCACAATTATAGGATATTTATTTTTAAGTGCCCCAAATATCAAAGTCGAAATTGGGTAGAATAGACTATTTAAACAGCATTCTTGCCCTTTACAATAGCTTTAAAGTGCCTTAGGCTTCAGTAAATGCATATATTTAGGTATAATACAAATATTCAGGTTGTTCCCATTTGGGGTTTCTTTTAATGGCTCAGTGAGCCAATGTGCCCGGTGCAGAGATTTGAGTTTAATATCAGGGTGAAAGGTTTTAACTCTAGCTGGACCTACTGAGACGTTCATCCATTTAAGGTTGATGAAATGAGTACCATTGCATAGGGTGGTAACAAGCATTTGTTCTAAAGCTGGTATGTTGTGTTGTTGTGTTCTGTGAATTATTCACAGTAGATGTTTTTGAGTCTGGGAATAGGAGTGGATTGTGGCCCCTAAAGGGAGTAATATATATGGTATGTGGTTTTGGATAGGGTTGGTTATTGCAAGTTAGAAAGAGTTAGGAAGGCTTTTTGTCTTTGACAGCTTCAGGATGTAGAGAGAGAGGGCTGAGGAGAGGCAGATTTTGACCTTGAGGTCAGTAAGGTGGGGGTTAGCAGTATGTTGAAACAAGATGAGTTTTTGTATGACTCCTTTGAAGAAAAAAATTCTTGTGTGTTTTTCACGTTTTTGCATTTTGTCCTTCTATGAATTGTTCCTGCTGGTCCTGTATGTCAGAAGCGACACAGTAAGTTGTATTTGACAGCTGATCACCACTAACTGGTGACCAGTTGTCAAAAGGAAGTTGAGGAAAGTAAAGGAAAGTGTACTTTTAATTTTAAGCCTGACAAATTAAGCAGGCCCGAATATTGGGTTTTGGGCTGCATGAAGTGCATGCGTCACCGCTCATTTACATGTGCTATTGTAATTTGTCTATGCTTTTTGTGCTTGGTATACAGCACGTATATCTGATGGCTTGACATGTGTGTTTTTTTTATTTTATGTATGTTTTTGTTTTATGTTGTTGCTTCTGATACTATTACAAGTTTTCCTGTGTTGTGAGTGGATGTCATGACGATGTACATCTTTGAGCAACAATTGGTTGAACTTGCTCTGATATTAAATTTCACAGATATGATATTTTCATACTGTGAACAAGACAGACAACACTTCACCAGTGCATCATGTCTATTTGGCTATAATAGTATTGAAGAAAAATAAAAGAGATATACAGGATCAAAGTGTGTCACCTGCAGTTAGTCATGTTTCTGCCCCTTCCCTAAGGAACAGGCAGCCCTAGATTTATGTTTCCTTGATTGGACCTAAGGATGAAATTATAGATCTGTGACTCTTGTACAAGGTGACCTAATTTCTATATTGCATTAGTTAATCATGTTCTGCTTCCTAAGTACCAGGTTTCATTTTCCCCGGGGAAGGAACTGGAACAGTAGCCGAGATTACCGTATATGGTGTAGCGGCCAGCGGTAGAGTTAAAATTTGTGTAACTTTGGCCTTTTGTGTATCACCCGTACTCTTGGTGTTGTGTCACATGCCTGACTATCACCCAAGTAATTTCTTGTCCTTCCTATAGATTTTTCTTTTGCCGCTTCTCCCCTGATCGATGTCACATTGTGCCTTCTCCCCTGATCGATGTCACATTGTGCCTAGTTATTGGGGATTTTAGTTGTCCTAGTCCCATTTCCCTTTTCCGTATTCCTTTCACCAGTCAGCCCATTTATTATTGTTGGTGTATTGTTCAGGTTCACACTTCCAGACTGCAGTGATGTACCAGGGAACCCCATATTATGTATAATTCCCTTTCGTATGACCAGATGGGTTTTTAAGGGAGGTATCTACATGTCCCTGATAATCTGTATCATGTGCTTTCTCTTTTGAGGGGTTCTAGATAAGGAATTTAGGAACACCTAGACTTAATCATTGAGGAAAATATGTGTTTACCCCATTAGACAATGCCACTATGTGTGAGGACATCTATTCAGATAGAATTTCCATGTAACTATCTACCCTTAGATGGCAGAGGATAATGAAGGGTACCCAAATTGAAGAGACTAGAAGTACTGCCTTGGAGAATGACAGTGTATTCTAGACCAGAGTTGTCCCATGGCGTATGGTCACTCCCTTGCAGATTGCAGGCCATCTGCTTGCAGTCCCATTGTTAAATACAATGAACTGTTTTTTGTACTAAATTGAAGGAAACTAACAACTGTGTCACATTTCCTACGTCACTAGATTCTGCGGGTATCTAGTTATAATAACCTGCAGAACGCTGATTTAAGCCTAATTCCCATCAGTGACAGCTACAGATGAGGGCCGGAGGTCATGGCCCTACAGTCCAAGCACCCAGAAAAGTAACAAGGCTGGACAGTGATCACCAGCGCGCCATTAATGGTATCTCCAAAGCATCGTGCTTGCTTCATCAGAAGGCGTTGAACATCAGAAAAGAAGGAGAAGCTGTTGATGGCAGGGTTGATTTGAGCCTTGAGTATTCTACCTGTCATGTGCTGGTAACCTCTGACAGTGTGCAGTCCCTTGAACCCCTTGGCCTGAGTTTTGGCCACACCCCCCCCCTTTTCTTTGCTCCAATGGAAGGGCAGTGCACCGGAGGATCTAAGATTGACAAAAGGCACTACATTATGGTGCCCATGAAAGAGCAGCCTGAGCGTCCTTTGACACTGAATAATGAGTGTTGGAGCCTGAGAATGTAGACCCGGGTCTGCACAAGATGATCTGTGCCCATGACCAATGAAGACCACATTATTTGTAGTGTCTGCCGCAGAGGAGAGACACTGGTGCACTGCCTTGAGACATTGAGACTTTCGAGTGAGCTGTGAGTGTTTGCCAGGAGGGCACTCCAACTAAGCAGTACTATTTTCATGAAGAGGCCTGAATCGAGAGGCCCAATGCGGAAGAAGACAATGGAAGCAGATTTGATGGACGATAGAAGCCTGCCAGAGAGGCTTTGAACGGACTTTGGGCACAGTTGCACAAGCGATTCCAGTGCAATTGTATAAAGTAAATGTTAATTAAGTTCTCATTTGACTGAATTGCCATGGAAGAGGAAGTGGCTCCGCCTCTAGCATCCAAAAATGGTCCACCAGAAGTGAGTCTTTGTGCTACTATGTGTGTTCGGAGACCTGTCCAGAGAGAAGTAGAGAATAATAAGATGATGTTACAGCAACACCTTGACGACCTAATGAATATCGATATAGACCTAGATTCAGATTAACATGAGTCTTAGGTCATTGCCTACGTAATGGCAAAAGGAGGGTCTGAGGTTCTGTAATTCTCGAGACTGACTCCATTTCATATTGTGCCACCATTTTGTGTTGCCCTCACGTAGGTCTGTGAAGGTAGCCTGGCGAACAAAGTGGCCTGGCCTTCTTAGTCCATGTATACATTAACTAGGTTTCTTTCTGACTCTGGAATGAACTGTAAGAAACTGACCTCTTCACCTGAAACTGACCTCGCAAAGCCAATTTCCCTGATCGATCTTTGTCTGAGATTGTACATGTAATCATGCCATGCCCTGCATCTAAATCAGATTAACCTTTGTGAACTATGTAATTATAATGTTTTGCCCATATCCTGCTAAAACCCCAAAGGCTACTCACCTACTGACCCTCCAGATTTTCCATTTGTTTAGGAATGTAATTGGTACAACTCCCTTACATGCCTGGGGCAGGATAAAGGGTATATAAGATGAGAAGTAAGACCATTCTGTGGACTACCTCATTCAGTTGCTACGGCTTCTGTGTGACGTAGTCACACTCATTTGAGTTTAATAAAAATGTTCTTTTAAATTTCAGCTTCTGTGCCAAATTCTTTATTATTGGTTTGAATGAACTAAGTATCAGTGAGACCCCTGAGAAGGAAATTATGTTTCTTCAATCACTTTACAACCCAACGGGATGAATGAGAGATTTGATCTGTCACGTTTAAAAAAACAAATAGAACTAGTTTCTTTGGTGTAACTGAAATTTGAGTTTCACTTAGGTTCCTCTGTTACTTCACTCATTGTAAAATTCATCATGTTCACGTGTCGCTACAAATAACCTTTTTATGTTTTGTTTATATTCGCTGAGTTCGATCAATGTTACAATTGAGTTTGCAAGGACTTTTGACGTGAATTCCCTATTTCAATACGGCCACCGTGTTGAATAACTGATTTGAGTCGTGTGACATTTGCACTTCCGGGGTGTTCACTTTTTATTTTATTGGTTTTCTTTTTCTTTTATAACATTATGTTTTTCATGCATTTTGGTTTGAATGAACTTGGGTGTACTAGTAGTAATTTATTCAATCATCATATCATCATTTGCAAAGTTACATCAGACATAAATTCATAAAGCATTTTAAAATAATTTTAAAATACAATAAAGTGATAAAAACATATCTTCAAAAACTTATGAAGCAACATTGCAGCATATAAAAGGCTCATGGATGAAGGTTCTCTATCTACATAATGTTCATGGGCCATTAAGTACTAAATTTTAGCTAAAAATGTGTTCCAGTTTACAGTGGTTTTCAACTCGTTTTTCCTGCCACCATGTGATTTCCACTCCTAATAGGGTGAGCCTGTGAAGGGAGCCGAAGTCGTGTGACACACGGTGCCACTGTGTGAACTGGCAGGTATGTATCACAGCTTGGTTTTACATTTGGCAGAGGTTGAAGGACATTTTTGTTTGTTTTCCATGATGAATATCAAGTGAATATTGTTTTTTACTTTTGTGTTTGTTGCAGCATGCCCCTGATGAAGCATCTGTGACCCGAAATGCATTGGGATTTTGAAGGTTGTCCGTTAATGGAATATTAAGAATTATGTTAGACAAACCAAAAATAGAGACAGAGCATCACCAGTAAACTTCAATATTGCTCCATATATAATAATAATATTGTCGATAATGTTATAGTTTCCAGGACAAATCAAACTTTTACACTCACTCTTGGCAACATCAGATCTTCCAGTGGACTGGGATCTTGAACGTGTATTTAAAAACAATTCATTTTGATAAATACCTGTCAATACAATAATATAAATTAATAAACTATATTGAAATATTACAGAAGTACATTTAATGAAAACTGTACCGACTGTTGTCGTATTTTGACATAGTTGTGAATGTCATGTGTTGCATGATTTATATGGTTTCCATGACTCAGCCTGTGTGTGGCTCTTGGGCCCAGGCACACCTGGGCTTGGCTCTGCTCTCCCTGTCGGTTTGCAGGCCTAGCTACATCACGATTGAAATGAGGTGAGAACTGAGCTGATAGCTGGGCTTAGGATGGTACCACAGGTGAGCAGGAAAAGGCCACAGAACTGTGGGTTCTCCAAGATGTTTGTAGGTTTGAGATCACTTTGAGAGTGTGACCAGCTGTATGTGTTGGCACTTTCACGTGTTGGGTGAAGTTCCAGCATGACTTTGGGACTGTCTTCTATTGCCTTTCAGGATTTTCTGGTTACCACTTGCAGGTATATTTGTTTTTCTATTCTGCACATGTGGTGCTAGTGGTGTGGGCTGACTTGATTGTGTGTTGCCTTGTGATATGGAATGTGGACTGATGCACAGCGCCTGTCTGTGTGGAATGTGCGCTGCTACACTGCTCTGATGTGCTGGGGAATTTGAATGTGGTGTATGTGTCTCGATGGCTTGTTTGTTCATAGATGTTGGTCACGGGTGACGCAGGCAGCCTGGTGCCAGTTGTTTTGGTTCATATGTGCTTGTAGAGCTGGTTACCGCCTGGTGCCAAGTGTTGTGTCTCTCATGTGCTCGTAGAGCTGGTTACCGCCTGGTCCCAGGTGTTGTGGCTCATGTGTGCTCGTAGCGCTGGTTGTAAAGTGGTTCACGGTGTTGTGGTTCATGTGTGCTCGTAGCGCTGGTTGTAGAGTGGCCAATGGTGGTGTGGTTCATGTGTGCTCGTAGAGCTGGTTGTAGCGTGGTCCATGGTGTTGTGGTTCATGTGTGCTAGTAGAGTTGGTTACTCCCTGGTGCCTGGTGCTCTGGGTTACATGTGCTCAAAGAGCTGGTTATAGCCTGGTCCCAGGTGTTATAGTCATGTGTGTTTATAGATTTAGTTATCTCAGTTGCCGTGCTTGTGGTTCACAGAGATGGTCACAGACTGGTCCCAGGCAGCGCCTTGAGTCCCTCCGGGTGAGTAGTGAGCTTTATAAATGCCCTGATTGATTGATTGAGGTGCATTGGCACCGTGAGCTCATAGAGTTGGTTATGGCCCAGTGCCAGGTGTGCGCTAGCTTTCTTTCTCCCTTCCTGGAGAATATAGTAAGGACTTTTGGAACCCCACATTACCTCTGATATCAAGAAATCGGAGGAATTTTCCGTCCATTATAATTTTTCTTCTGGAAAATCTGAAAGCCACACTCTAGTGGGACAGTGACAGCCGCCTTTCTTCCCCACAGACGCTTTCAAACTTTGCTCTCCCTGTTCTCCTTGTTTCTGGCTCTTCTTCATCTTATGAGTCCTGATGATGGTTTCCCCATCTTCTTGAGGGATCGAAATATTGCCGACTACCACTATCGACCCTAGATAGGTTGTATTATATATAAATGGGCTGTGTTATTCTTTAAGATACACAACTTTGATCACTGAATTTATTCATGTGTGTATCACTTTGATGAGAACACCAAGCACATTTCTCACTACACACGCACTGCGCCTTCACAAAGTAAAAGCTTATTTTTATAAAAGTTCTTTATATATGATTTATTATAACTAATGATTAAAATAACAATTTGGTTCATTTGTATTGATTGTATTGTTTTCAACTGTGGGACCGGTGCACTTACCCAAGGTCCCTGGTGATCCTCGGGTTCCCTTGTTTACTGCAACTCATAGAGCTGGTTATAGCCAAGTCGCAGGTGTTGTAATTCACGTGTGCCTTTAGAGCTGGTTACCGCATGGTCCCAGGCATTGTGGTTCACGTGTGCTCGTAGAGCTGGTAACCATCTGGTGCCTGGTGTTGTGGGCGCATGTACTTGTAGAGCTGGGTATAGCCTGGTACAAGGGGTTGTGGTCAGGTGTACCAGTAGAGTTGTGTACTTTCGCAGTGTGCTACCATTTGGATGTTAGTTCTCTGATGTGTTTGTTACGTGAGACACTGGCATGGAGGTTATCTGACTTTTTTATGGACAATCGCCAACTACACCCCCCAGTTTCTGTCCTTTATGCCATACCTGTCAGTTTTGTGCATGTGTCTCTTGAGATTAGCCTGGATGCTCATATTGACAACCAGAAGCAGTCCGCCCACCCATGCCTACCTTAGCGAATCAATAACTCGATTTGGCTACAAGATCTCTGGGCAACATCTGCAACCTATGCCAACTTCAAAAAGGTGGTAAACAAACCATCAAACTTGTCTCGATAATAAAGGACAAGGCAGCAGTGGCCGGCAGCCGCGGTCTGTGTAGGTAGCAGCGGTGTAAGTGGTCGTGGCCGCGTGAGGGGGATTTCGAGGGACGATGCCGAGGAAAAATGTATTATTTATTTAATTTTACCTCTGCATCGTCCCTCAAAATCCCCTCCCCCCGTGCAGCCCACCGCTGTTACCTGCACGTACCGCGGCTGGCGGCGGGCAGAGCCCATGGTTGGCTTGTGCTGCTTAGTTTTGACAAAGCCCTACCCCAAGCCTACTTCTATACGGGCTTTCGTAACTTATTAAAAGAACAAATTCCTGAGATACCGACTGGGCATCCTACCATCACTTACACCGGCCTCCTTGGACACACAACCGACTGCCGCCGGTTATGTGAAAAGGGGAAAGAAGGTGTGGTGCACTTGGTATGCACTTGTAAGGAATTATTGGCAGAGAGAAAAGTATTGTCCTGCCCACCCTTCAACCAACGAGGATATAAAGTGGGGGCCACTCGGCCCCCACGCCAACATGGCGGTGCGGCGCCCCCCCTCCCCCGGCCTTCGGTGTTGGGGGTGTGTCGCGGGGCGATGACGCGTGCGGCGCGCCCCCAGCACCGATAAGTGGATGCCTCCCCCGTGACCCGGAAGCGTACATTCGGCTTCCGGGGCAGGGGGGCGGGACGATCGGGGGTGCGGGCTCCCAGTCGCCGGCAGCCCCAGTTATAAGGCGCGGGTAGCGAGGGGGGCGCCCTCTTGCTCCTGGCTCGCTCCCCGCGCCTTCCGTGTGCCCCACGCTCGGGGCTGATTAATTATTATTTTTTTTTGTTTGTTTTTTTGTTCCCTTTACAGCTTTGCAGTGCGCCGCTTTCAGGGTCCTCTCCAGGCGCTAGTATCTCCCGGGAACGGAGGGAGCAGAGAGGTTTCCAGCGGTGATCGAGGCTGCAGACACGATAATCACGGAGCGCTTCCATTCCGTGTTATAAGCAGCTTTGACGGCGACACGGGGAACACCCTTTAGACCGGAGGGAGCAGAGAGGTTTCAGCGCGAGCACGCTTGAGGTGCCGTTCTAGTCTGGGTCGAGTGTTTTCACCAACCGGTAAGGTGGGGGAGCTGGGGCGGTCGAGCGGCGAGTTAGGCTGCAGGCAAGAGACTTGGTTTGCAGGTTGCGAAGCAGGATACAGCAGGGCAGCCACTGGAGGGGAGACTAAATCGGAAAAGCTTGATTTCTGATTTGTTTGAAGTGGTGTTTTCTCCCGACCAGTGCTCGTATCTTATTGGTGGCTGCTGGGTTTGGGCTGGTGGCAAAGCAGGTTACAGCAGGGCAGCCACCGGAGGGGAGACTAAATAGTGAATGCTTGAATTAGAATTGGTTTAAAGTGTTTTTTAGGTGTTTTATCCCGCCCAGTGCTCTGAGGCTGCTAGTATTTGAACACTAGTGAATGCTTGAATTATAATTGGTTTAAAGTGTTTTTTAGGTGTTTTATCCCGCCCAGTGCTCAGAGGCTGCTAGTATTTGAACAGTTAACCCAGTTTTGAAGGAATTAATGATTATTGCTGTGAATTGTGGATCTGGAGAAGGGGTTCGCTGATCGCTACGAGTGTGTTTCAGCTACAGGGATTGATTGTGCAAAGTGTTTTTTCCAGGCTAGTAATATTTGTTTCTTCATAGGAAGCTTGACTCTGGTGCTGCTTTCCGGTGGCGGGCAACAGAACACGGCAGAGCACAGCAACGGGCGGAGGACGCACGGGTCTTCGGTGGTAAGGGGTGTGAGGCGGGCCTGCATTTCATTGCTTCTGGAGGGCCGCGGGGCTTGAGACCTTCCTACAAGGGGTTTGGCGCTCGCCCACACGCTAAGAATAGCTTGGTGTGTTTTGCGGTCACAGTCGCATGGTGCTTACGGCCATCTTCACATCCTACATCAGAAAACAAAAAGGTACAATCGCCGGTGTTTGGCTAGGACTAGTTTGCATTACGAGTGTGGGAATATGCCGGGGGCACGAGTTAATAGGAGTTCCCGCATGGTACAAATGATGCAGGCTATGATGCGCAGGATGACGGCTATTGATAGGCGGTTGGGTAGGGTGGATGAGTTGGGTAGGAATGTGGCAGAGATTAACCAGAGGCTGGACGGGCCGTCGGGTCCACAAGGCAGGCCAAAAAGGGTAGTCAATCCACCACTGCCTAGAGGGGAGTTTGTTACCCCTACTAAGTGGGGCAAGTCTAAGAAAACTGTAACGCCCAAACATACAACTGACGGGGAGGGTTTGCCAGGAGGGGTACCTAAGGATGCCCCTGGGATGCCACCGTTGGCACCGGCCGGGCCAGCCCCGGTTATTCCAGCTTTGCCGGTCGCCCCGGTCATTCCCCCTGCAACCCCCACGAGCAATGTTGTCCCGGAGGAATTGGCATCCCAGATAGCCGCTGTTTTGCCCTGGTTGCAGTTGGGGGGGTATTGCCATCCTCTCAGGATCATTCAGCCGAAGCATTGAAACTGGTTGAGATGATTAAGTTGGCAAGGGCGGGGGGAGGGGCACCATTGGCACCACTTACTCCCCCAACAGGTCCTACCAGCGGACAAACGGCGAAGAACGATGGGGCGACGTCGCAAGGGATTGAAAATGGTAAGGAGGTGGCTTTGCCAGTACTTAAGGATGGTGCTATACCGTCAAGGAAGGAGAATTTGGGGCAACATGTGTCTCAGGCTGTAAAAGAGATGATCTGGGCGGGCAAATATGTCAACATTTTCTCCTTGCTGCTCGATAATAGGGAACTGGAGTACGCCAAGTCACAAAAGGAATTGATGTTGCCCAGTGAATGGAGAACAGAGTTGTCTAAGTTCAGGGTTGAGGAGACATTTGTTAACTGGATGCGGGCCTTTTCCGTGTTTAGTGCCATTACAGCTGAAAGGTCGCCCAACTTACAAGCTGAGATGGCCTGCTACCAGAGCAGGATTGCCATGTGGAGCGAGACGCAAGTGGGGAATGGGTGGAAAGAGTATGACATTTCATTCAGGAAGGCAAAGGAATTCAATCCTTCCTTAGAGTGGGATGTGGTGGATTCCTTGTCATGGTACAACCAGATAGCTGGGGGGGCAGCTGCGATGGGGGCAACTGCTTCGCAGAAAATATACCCGGCCAAGCCACAACAGCCCTTTCGGCATGCGCAGGGAAGTGAGGTACCAGGAAAGGGTAAGGGTTGGGGGGATAAAAAGGGCGTATGTTGGGATTTCAACAAACGGTCCTGCACTAGGGCAGCGGGCACTTGTAAGTTCAAACACGCCTGTTCCTCGTGCGGGCACCCCTCACACCCAGAGACCTCCTGCAGATTTAAGGGTGGCAACCAGGGCTCCAGGGGGAGAAGGAAACCTGAGTAGACTGAAGGAGGGTTTTGTATCACACACTCCCATCGATGTCATGGCAATGATTCCCTGGCTGAACAGATACCCGGATCACGTAGCGGCTAAATTACTACAGGAGGGATTTTCTTGGGGTTTCAAGATACCGGCGGGAGGGTACACAGGTAGGACTGAGTGCAGGAACCAACTGTCGATAAAGCATAACCCAGGGGTAGTGGCTGCAAAAATTGAAAAAGAATTACGCTTAGGTAGGTTAGCAGGACCTTTTGACGAGGTGCCAGTGCCCAACTTTGTTTGCTCCCCACTTGGTGTGGTCCCTAAGAAAGAGAAAGGCGAATATAGACTCATTCATAATCTCTCAGCCCCAAGGGGGGCATCCTTGAATGATGCCATAGATGAGAATGTCTGCAGTGTAAAATATGCTTCTTTTGATCACGCGGTAGGGTTGCTTAGGGGCCTGGGTCCAGGGGCATTGATGGCCAAGTCTGAGATAGAGTCTGCATTTCGTCTTCTCCCCGTGCATCAGGGGGATCACCACCTTTTGGGGTTCAAGTTTGATGGGAAGTATTACATGGACAAATGCATGCCCATGGGTTGTTCGATCTCATGTGCCTATTTTGAGACGTTCAGTTACTTCTTGGAATGGGTAATGAGGCAGGCAACCGGGCATCAGCAAGTCATGCACTACCTGGATGACTTTCTCTTCCTGGGTGAGGCGGGGTCTCAGAAGTGTGCACAGGCATTGGATGAATTTTGCGTGCTCATGCGGGCTTTTGGGGTCCCGCTGGCACCGGGGAAGACAGTGGGGCCAGCTACTTGCTTAGAATTTCTGGGCATTGAAATAGACTCTGTGGAGGGTTGTTTCAGGCTCCCAAAGAAGAAGGTATGTAAATTCCAGGCGGCATTACGCGCGTGCTTGGCCAAAGAGAAGGTCTCGTTACAACAGCTTCAGGAAACAGTGGGCCAGTTGAATTTCGCGTTGAGGGTGATACCTATGGCTCGCCCCTTTTCTCGCTCAATTGCGCAGGCTATGAGGGGCCTGCGAGAAAAACACCACCGCATTAGACTATTGTTTGAGGTACGCCAGGACATGCGGATATGGTTGGCATTCCTGGAGGACTTCAACGGCAGGATTGTGTGGTCCGGCCCCCCCATTACTTCAGCAGAGTTAGGTTTATGGACTGACGCTGCTGGGAGTGTGGGGTTTGGTGCCATCCTTGGAAACAGGTGGGTCACCCACAGGTGGCCGGACGAATGGGTGTGCAGTGAGTTGACAACCAACATTGGTTTTCTGGAGCTGTTCCCCATTTGGGTTGCATTAATGGTCTGGCCTGAACTCCTGCGTAACAAATCAGTAATATTCTGGTCAGACAACATGACGGTGGTGGAGTGCATCAATCGGCAAGCGGCACGCTGTAAGTTCATACTCCGCCTCTTGAAGGAGATTGTGTTGAGATGCTTGCTATTGAATGTTGTATTTAGGGCAAAACATGTACCAGGTGTCCTCAATAATGCAGCTGATGCACTCTCTCGCCAAAAAATGCAGGTATTCAGGGAACATCTTCCAACAGCAGAGCCTACACCGACTCACTTCCCGTCGGCACTCTGGCAGATTGGTGCCCCAAACTACCGGACCTCGTGGCTGCTAGCTTAGCCCCCAAGACACGGACAGCTTATGAAGGGGTGTTTGGTTCATATTGCACTTTCTTGGGGCGCGACTGGGAATCCAAATGGGCTTTGGAAAATAGCTTTACGGATTATCTGGGTAGTTTGCATCACGAGGGTTGCTCAGTGGCCACAGCGAACAGGCATAGGGAAGCTGTCTCCTTTTACGCACAGGCGAAGGGGGTGAAAGATCCGACTAACAACTTTGCAGTGCGGAAGGGTCTGAGGGGTTGGCGCCGTCTACAGGGCAGCACGGCTGACACAAGGAAACCAATAGGTTTGGAGAGGATGACGGCATTACTGCCTGCATTGCATGACGTCTGTAGCTCGGGCTGGGAGATACAATTATTTAAAGCAGCGTTTACATTAGCCTTTTATGGGGCGTTGAGGCTGAGCGAGTTGGTGGCAGCCTCTAAGGCAGATAGGCAGGGGGGTATCCAATTCCTGAACACAACAATTCAGGGGGATACATTGTGGGTGACGATTAGGAGATCGAAAACTGATCAGGAGTCCCGGGGGGTAACTGTGGTACTGCACAGGGCTAGGGCCAATCCATGCTGTCCGGTACACCACATGGAGACTTTCATCAAGCAGCGAGGTGCATTATTGGGTGGGCCACTTCTAGTACACGCGGACGGCACCCCTCTAACCAAATATCAGTTTAGAAGAGTCATGGAGTTGACTATTGCCAGGGTGGGCCTTGACCCAAAGCAATTTGACACACACTCCTTTAGGATAGGTGCAGCCACTGAGGCAACCGCAAGGGGTTTACATGTGAACAGTGTTAGAAGAATTGGGAGATGGTCACCCAATTCCAATTGCTACAAACGGTATGTGCGGGTACACATGTTGTAAAGTACCTAGGGTATTACTGATATCAGGTTTTCTTTTCTGGTTTTGCAGTTCCTTCGCTCTGTGACGCAGGCGGAGAGCTTGCTTCGGGTCATCATCAGGATTCATCGGCGACTCATCGAGGAGTGAACAGTCAGGAACACAGGACGCGGTCAGGCAGGGTTTGGATTGTTGGTCATTCATATGTGAATCGTGCTAAAACTGTCTTTTTTGCAGCCAAGGGTAGAAGGGAGCTAGAGCACGAAGGTTGGTCCATCTCTTTCTTTGGGAGGGGGATCTTTGCCTCAGTCAGTTTAGGGGATTCTTTGCGGAGTTGGTCGCCCAACATACAGCCCCACCGGCGGTGGTGATTCTTCATCTGGGGGGGAATGACCTTGCTAGACTGGGTAGGAGGGTCCTCCTGGAAGAGATCATTTCAGCAGCAGGTTGGGTAAAGAGGGTGTGCCCTGACTGCACGGTAGTCTGGTCTCAGCTGATACCGCGGCTGCAGTGGCGTGGGGGTGAGTCTGTCAGGGCATTGAATCACTCGGTAAAGAGGATCAATACCAAGTTAGATAAACTTTTCCGAAACTCCCACTTACAGACCATCCCACATGGGGCTATTTGGGGGGAGGATTTGTACTTGCAGGATGGGGTCCATTTGACGGAGGCTGGGAATAGAATATGGTGTGATAATATCCTAGCTTGGTTGAAGGGCGCTCTGAGGTAAGGATGACCTTTAGGCAGGAGTTGTGGGGGGGCCAGATCGTCGGGAAACAATGCTGGCCTGTGGCGGTAAGGTCATGATCGGTGAGCAGCAATTTAAGGTCCTAAGGGGGGCGTCACCATCCACGGAGGGGGCGGCCCAGGGGGAGGGGCCACTGGTCCCTCCTAGAACTTCAGGGGCAGGAATATCCGCTAGCTGCTAAAAATGCGGGGGAGGGAGTCACGCTTTCCTTAGGCTGGTAGCCACCCCGCACATACACCATGACGTCAGCATACGACGCAAAGTATAAGGGCCCTCCTTGTTGGTTAAATGGAGTTCACGATGCCGACGGGGTAGGCGGTCCCCAGTCGCGCATGCGCACCTCTAGGTAAGGGCGTGGTTAGTAGGACTTGACACCGGTTAGCGACCTTGCCGTCCGGCCAGATATGCTAGAATGCAAAATTCAGGCAGGATGTTAGATTCGGATAGGAAACACGCTGTATTAGACGTTTGTTAAGGTTACCCTTTGATATTGTCTACGATACTGTAAATCTAATGTCATGAATTTTGCTTATTCTTGCATAACTGATGGAATGTTGATATTCATCCTTTTATTGTTTTATATAATAAATACGGCCGGGGGGTCCCTGACCCCCCGCCTTCCAAAGATAATTTGCTTATGTCAATTCTTCAGGGTGGTGTGGAAAGCTGGGAGGGGAGGGTAGCCAGTCACGGACCATGTATAAAGTGGGGGCCACTCGGCCCCCACGCCAACATGGCGGTGCGGCGCCACCCCCCTCCCCCGGCCTTCGGTGTTTGGGGTGTGTCGCGGGGCGATGACGCGCGCGGTGCGCCCCCAGCACCGATAGGTGGATGCCTCCCCCGTGACCCGGAAGCGTACATTCGGCTTCTGGGGCAGGGGGGCGGGACGATCGGGGGTGCGGGCTCCCAGTCGCCGGCAGCCCCAGTTATAAGGCGCGGGGAGCGAGGGGGGCGCCCTCTTGCTCCTGGCTCGCTCCCCGCGCCTTCCGTGTGCCCCACGCTCGGGGCTGATTAATTATTTTCCCACCCACCAGCCCTAAAGAAAATACAAGCTACTAAATAATGCTAGTCAGGGGTGCTAGTTAGTTTGACATAGGCCTTTTTCCCGTTGAAAGGTAGGATTGGTTGTGTTAATTAGGAAGGTTATCTGCACTTAGGCCTTTTTCCCGTTTTACAGGTGTGATTATGTTATTAAACCAGGTTGTGGGTACCTAGAGCTTTTTCCCGTTATATAGCTTTGATTATGTTGTCATTGAAAAGGTAATATTGTGCGTAGGCCGTTTCTCCCATTAGCACAGCATGCTTCGTATTTATATTGTTGGTTTTAGTGTAGTGTAGTTGTCCTTTAGCGAGTTCTTTTTTCTAGGTTCATCGTCGTATTTATTAGGGTTGGTCAAGCGGTAAGGTCATGATCGGTGAGCAGCAATTTAAGGTCCTAAGGGGGGCGTCACCATCCACGGAGGGGGCGGCCCAGGGGGAGGGGCCACTGGTCCCTCCTAGAACTTCAGGGGCAGGAATATCCGCTAGCTGCTAAAAATGCGGGGGAGGGAGTCACGCTTTCCTTAGGCTGGTAGCCACCCCGCACATACACCATGACGTCAGCATACGACGCAAAGTGTAAGGGCCCTCCTTGTTGGTTAAATGGAGTTCACGATTCCGACGGGGTAGGCGGTCCCCAGTCGCGCATGCGCACCTCTAGGTAAGGGCATGGTTAGTAGGACTTGACACCGGTTAGCGACCTTGCCGTCCGGCCAGATATGCTAGAATGCAAAATTCAGGCAGGATGTTAGATTCGGATAGGAAACACGCTGTATTAGACGTTTTTTAAGGTTAGCCTTTGATATTTGTCTACGATACTGTAAATCTAATGTCATGAATTTTGCTTATTCTTGCATAACTGATGGAATGTTGATATTCATCCTTTTATTATTTTATATAATAAATACGGCCGGGGGGTCCCTGACCCCCCGCCTTCCAAAGATAATTTGCTTATGTCAATTCTTCAGGGTGGTGTGGAAAGCTGGGAGGGGAGGGTAGCCAGTCACGGACCATGATTAGATATTGTGCAGTTTTTCCCCAACTGATTTGCTGAAGTGTGGTTTCGTGAAATTTCTCATTAAGGCAGAAAAGAAACTAATGGCGACGCAGGGCAGCGATACAGAAGCACAAGGAAGAAATTGCTGCACACACATATAAATAAGAATCGAAACTGGGAGCAGCCCGCATCCATGGAGCTGGGGGGAAAAGAAAGAATGAAAACCAAGCCTCGCTCAGTAACTAATTCTACTGCACAGATGTCACCTTAAGTGTCGAGTCGCCGCCTTGGTCCACTCTTGCTTTTATTCTGGAACATCTCCTGCTCTGCTTTTAAGTTATTTGAATCCATTCCATTGCCATTTTATGTGGTCTCGGATCACTGCCCTGAGGAGCTGTCACTACTCTGTACATAAGAATCCTTTTTAATCTTCTTGTAATGACATTCCTAAATGTTATCCCATGTACATGGAACTGCGAAACTATTGTATATGTTGGTGTGATGTAGCGGGTTTAATGATGCAAATTAATCATGCAAATAAATAAATGAACTTCAAACTTCGTTTTGCATTTTTCTTCAGCTGATGCTCATTTTATGAAGTTACTGCGAAGGGAGAACGAGGCAAAATGCCACATTCTCCGTTAGGCACAACTTTATAAAATGAACAGTAATTGATTAGTGAGTGACAGTGGCTGTCGAGGCTTTGACATGCCGCACGCCCTCTGGTGCTTGGAATTGTATATCACCCTGACTCCACCTATGGCATCCTGCAACTAGGTAATATGTAATACTGCTTGAACTCACTTCAGTGGTACAAAAGGAGGTGGTGATGGACGGAGCATCAGAACCAATCAAACACTCACACCCAGTCAACAGATCTGGGTTTGATCCATCACAGTTCTTTAGCCCACTCTGCCAGCCCAGTTCAGACATGGCCATATGCAAATCAGTCTGACCCTGTGCCTCATGGGAACAGTCCAGCCCGACCTGCTAAGCCATGCCTTCCCTGGACTGGAAACAAGCTTCCTAGGACCGGTTTCTGGCATTTCAGCCGTCTTCAGCCAGGCTTGCTTGAATCCAGTGGCAAAGTGAGCAAGGAACTCACGTCTGAGCATACCCTGCCAACTTATGGCGAACAAAGCGGTACAAAAGGGGGTGGTGATGGACGGAGCATCAGAACCAATCAAACACTCACACCCAGTCAACAGATCTGGGTTTGATCCATCACCGTTCTTTAGCCCACTCTGCCACCCCAGTTCAGACATGGCCATATGCAAATCAGTCTGACCCTGTGCCTCATGGGAACAGTCCAGCCCGAACTGCCAAGCCATGCCTTCCCTGGACCGGAAACAAGCTTCCTAGGACCGGTTTCTGGCATTTCAGCCGTCTTCAGCCAGGCTTGCTTAAATCCAGTGGCAAAGTGAGCAAGGGACTCACGTCTGAGCATACCCTGCCAACTTATGGCGAACAAAGCGGTACAAAAGGGGGTGGTGATGGACGGAGCATCAGAACCAATCAAACACTCACACCCAGTCAACAGATCTGGGTTTGATCCATCACCGCTCTTTAACGCACTCTGCCACCCCAGTTCAGACATGGCCATATGCAAATCAGTCTGACCCTGTGCCTCATGGGAACAGTCCAGCCCGAACTGCTAAGCCATGCCTTCCCTGGACCGGAAACAAGCTTCCTAGGACCGGTTTCTGGCATTTCAGCCGTCTTCAGCCAGGCTTGCTTGAATCCAGTGGCAAAGTGAGCAAGGGACTCACGTCTGAGCATACCCTGCCAACTTGTGGCGAACAAAGCGGTACAAAAGGGGGTGGTGATGGACGGAGCATCAGAACCAATCAAACACTCACACCCAGTCAACAGATCTGGGTTTGATCCATCACCGTTCTTTCGCCCACTCTGCCACCCCAGTTCAGACATGGCCATATGCAAATCACTCTGACCCTGTGCCTCATGGGAACAGCCCAGCCCGAACTGCTAAGCCATGCCTTCCCTGGACCGGAAACAAGCTTCCTAGGACCGGTTTCTGGCATTTCAGCCGTCTTCAGCCAGGCTTGCTTGAATCCAGTGGCAAAGTGAGCAAGGGACTCACGTCTGAGCATACCCTGCCAACTTATGGAGAACAAAGCGGTACAAAAGGGGGTGGTGATGGACGGAGCATCAGAACCAATCAAACACTCACACCCAGTCAACAGATCTGGGTTTGATCCATCACCGTTCTTTAGCCCACTCTGCCACCCCAGTTCAGACATGGCCATATGCAAATCAGTCTGACCCTGTGCCTCATGGAAACAGTCCAGCCCGAACTGCCAAGCCATGCCTTCCCTGGACCGGAAACAAGCTTCCTAGGACCGGTTTCTGGCATTTCAGCCGTCTTCAGCCAGGCTTGCTTGAATCCAGTGGCAAAGTGAGCAAGGGACTCACGTCTGAGCATACCCTGCCAACTTATGGCGAACAAAGCGGTACAAAAGGGGGTGGTGATGGACGGAGCATCAGAACCAATCAAACACTCACACCCAGTCAACAGATCTGGGTTTGATCCATCACCGCTCTTTAGCCCACTCTGCCACCCCAGTTCAGACATGGCCATATGCAAATCAGTCTGACCCTGTGCCTCATGGGAACAGTCCAGCCCGAACTGCCAAGCCATGCCTTCCCTGGACCGGAAACAAGCTTCCTAGGACCGGTTTCTGGCATTTCAGCCGTCTTCAGCCAGGCTTGCTTGAATCCAGTGGCAAAGTGAGCAAGGGACTCACGTCTGAGCATACCCTGCCAACTTATGGCGAACAAAGCGGTACAAAAGGGGGTGGTGATGGACGGAGCATCAGAACCAATCAAACACTCACACCCAGTCAACAGATCTGGGTTTGATCCATCACCGCTCTTTAGCCCACTCTGCCACCCCAGTTCAGACATGGCCATATGCAAATCAGTCTGACCCTGTGCCTCATGGGAACAGTCCAGCCCGAACTGCCAAGCCATGCCTTCCCTGGACCGGAAACAAGCTTCCTAGGACCGGTTTCTGGCATTTCAGCCGTCTTCAGCCAGGCTTGCTTGAATCCAGTGGCAAAGTGAGCAAGGGACTCACGTCTGAGCATACACTGCCAACTTATGGCGAACAAAGCGGTACAAAAGGGGGTGGTGATGGACGGAGCATCAGAACCAATCAAACGCTCACACCCAGTCAACAGATCTGGGTTTGATCCATCACCGTTCTTTAGCCCACTCTGCCACCCCAGTTCAGACATGGCCATATGCAAATCAGTCTGACCCTGTGCCTCATGGGAACAGTCCAGCCCGAACTACTAAGCCATGCCTTCCCTGGACCGGAAACAAGCTTCCTAGGACCGGTTTCTGGCATTTCAGCCGTCTTCAGCCAGGCTTGCTTGAATCCAGTGGCAAAGTGAGCAATGGACTCACGTCTGAGCATACCCTGCCAACTTATGGCGAACAAAGCGGTACAAAAGGGGGTGGTGATGGACGGAGCATCAGAACCAATCAAACGCTCACACCCAGTCAACAGATCTGGGTTTGATCCATCACCGTTCTTTAGCCCACTCTGCCACCCCAGTTCAGACATGGCCATATGCAAATCAGTCTGACCCTGTGCCTCATGGGAACAGTCCAGCCCGAACTGCTAAGCCATGCCTTCTCTGGACCGGAAACAAGCTTCCTAGGACCGGTTTCTGGCATTTCAGCCGTGCTTGCTTGAATCCAGTGGCAAAGTGAGCAAGGGACTCACGTCTGAGCATACCCTGCCAACTTATGGCGAACAAAGCGGTACAAAAGGGGGTGGTGATGGACGGAGCATCAGAACCAATCAAACGCTCACACCCAGTCAACAGATCTGGGTTTGATCCATCACCGTTCTTTAGCCCACTCTGCCACCCCAGTTCAGACATGGCCATATGCAAATCAGTCTGACCCTGTGCCTCATGGGAACAGTCCAGCCCGAACTGCTAAGCCATGCCTTCTCTGGACCGGAAACAAGCTTCCTAGGACCGGTTTCTGGCATTTCAGCCGTGCTTGCTTGAATCCAGTGGCAAAGTGAGCAAGGGACTCACGTCTGAGCATACCCTGCCAACTTATGGCGAACAAAGCCGTGCAAAAGGGGGTGGTGATGGACGGAGCATCAGAACCAATCAAACACTCACACCCAGTCAACAGATCTGGGTTTGATCCATCACCGTTCTTTAGCACACTCTGCCACCCCAGTTCAGACATGGCCATATGCAAATCAGTCTGACCCTGTGCCTCATGGGAACAGTCCAGCCCGAACTGCTAAGCCATGCCTTCCCTGGACTGGAAACAAGCTTCCTAGGACCGGTTTCTGGCATTTCAGCCATCTTCAGCCAAGCTTGCTTGAATCCAGTGGCAAAGTGAGCAAGGGACTCACGCTGAGCATACCCTGCCAACTTATGGCGAACAAAGCGGTACAAAAGGGGGTGGTGATGGACGGAGCATCAGAACCAATCAAACACTCACACCCAGTCAACAGATCTGGGTTTGATCCATCACCGTTCTTTAGCCCACTCTGCCACCCCAGTTCAGACATGGCCATATGCAAATCAGTCTGACCCTGTGCCTCATGGGAACAGTCCAGCCTGAACTGCTAAGCCATGCCTTCCCTGGACCGGAAACAAGCTTCCTAGGACCGGTTTCTGGGATTTCAGCCGTCTTCAGCCAGGCTTGCTTGAATCCAGTGGCAAAGTGAGCAAGGGACTCACGCTGAGCATACCCTGCCAACTTATGGCGAACAAAGCGGTACAAAAGGGGGTGGTGATGGACGGAACATCAGAACCAATCAAACACTCACACCCAGTCAACAGATCTGGGTTTGATCCATCACCGTTCTTTAGCCCACTCTGCCACCCCAGTTCAGACATGGCCATATGCAAATCAGTCTGACCCTGTGCCTCATGGGAACAGTCCAGCCCGAACTGCTAAGCCATGCCTTCCCTGGACCAGAAACAAGCTTCCTAGGACCGGTTTCTGGCTTTTCAGCCGTCTTCAGCCAGGCTTGCTTGAATCCAGTGGCAAAGTGAGCAAGGGACTCACGTCTGAGCATACCCTGCCAACTTATGGCGAACAAAGCGGTACAAAAGGGGGTGGTGATGGACGGAGCATCAGAACCAATCAAACACTCACACCCAGTCAACAGATCTGGGTTTGATCCATCACCATTCTTTAGCCCACTCTGCCACCCCAGTTCAGACATGGTCATATGCAAATCAGTCTGACCCTGTGCCTCATGGGAACAGTCCAGCCCGAACTGCTAAGCCATGCCTTCCCTGGACTGGAAACAAGCGTCTTAGGACCAGTTTCTAGCATTTCAGCCGTCATCAGCCAGGCTTGCTTGAATCCAGTGGCAAAGTGAGCAAGGGACTCACGTCTGAGCATACCCTGCCAACTTATGGCGAACAAAGCGGTACAAAAGGGGGGGGTGATGGACGGAGCATCAGAACCAATCAAACACTCACACCCAGTCAACAGATCTGGGTTTGATCCATCACCGTTCTTTAGCCCACTCTGCCACCCCAGTTCAGACATAGCAATATGCAAATCAGTCTGACCCTGTGCCTCATGGGAACAGTCCAGCCCGAACTGCCAAGCCATGCCTTCCCTGGACCGAAAACAAGCTTCCTAGGACCGGTTTCTGGCATTTCAGCCGTCTTTGTTTGCCATAAGTTGGCAGGGTATGCTCAGACGTGAGTCCCTTGCTCACTTTGCCACTGGATTCAAGCAAGCCTGGCTGAAGACGGCTGAAATGCCAGAAACCGGTCCTAGGAAGCTTGTTTTCGGTCCAGGGAAGGCATGGCTTGGCAGTTCGGGCTGGACTGTTCCCATGAGGCACAGGGTCAAGACTGATTTGCATATGGCCATGTCTAAACTGGGGTGGTGTAGTGGGCAAAAGAACGATGGATTTAACCCAGATCTCTTGACTGGGGGAGAATGTCTGCATTGTCAGCATTCCGTCCATCATTTGTTTGTTGTAACGCTTTTCGCCCTAAGTGGGATGGGTATTCCCAGACGTGGGACCCGTGCTCACTATGCCACTGGAGTCAAGCTATCCTGGCTGATGACGGCTGATAGCCAGAAACCGGTCCTAGGAAGCTTGTTTCCGGTCCAGGGAAGACATGGCTTGGCAGTTCGGGCTGGACTGTTCCAATGAGGCACAGGGTCAGACTGATTTGCATATGGCTATGTCTGAACTGGGGTGGCAGAGTGGGCTAAAGAACGGTGATGGATCAAACCCAGATCTGTTGACTGGGTGTGAGTGTTTGATTGGTTCTGATGCTCCGTCCATCACCACCCCCTTTTGTACCGCTTTGAACTCACTTCAGTGGCATAGATCCTTCTGTGTGTCAGTTACTGCACAAAACTTGTTCCATCAATGGAATATCGAACTATCTATCTATCTATCTATCTATCTATCTATCTATCTATCTATCTATCTATCTATCTATCTATCTATCTATCTATCTATCTATCTATCTATCTATCTATCTATCTATCTGTCGGCATTTGTTGGTCCATCTGTCGGTCCGTCTGTCTATCCTTCTGTCTATCGGTCAATCGGTCCCGCAGTCAGTCAGTCTGTCCCACTGTCCGTCTGTCTGTCTGCACGTCAGTCAGTCGCTCCATCTGTGTGTCTGTCTGTCTGTCTATTTGCCTGCCTGTTGGTCAGTCGGTTCACCTGTCTGTCTGCCCGTTGGTCCGCCTGTCTGTCTCTCATTCTGTCTGTCTGTCCGTAGGTCGGCCGGTCGTTCGGTCTGTCTGTCTGTCTGTCTATCTATCTATCTATCTATCTATCTATCTATCTATCTATCTATCTATCTATCTATCTATCTATCTATCTATCTATCTATCTATCTATCTATCTATCTATCTATCTATCTATCTATCTATCTATCTATCTATCTATCTATCTATCTATCTATCTATCTATCTATCTATCTATCTATCTATCTATCTACCTGCCCATTGGTCAAGCGTTCCATCTGTCTGTCTGTCTATCAATCTGTCTGCCCGTCGGTCCATCAATCCATCAGGTTGGTCTGCCTATCTGTCTATCTATCTACCACGTTAAATGAAAGTTTACCTAGGAGTCAGGATTACTCTGCATATATTTCTCAGGGAGGTTATTGGGTTCCACGCATACCAATGTATATGGAAAAAGCAACAACCCTGTATAGAAGCAGTGATTGTAGCAATGTATATTATTGCACGGTAATGTATATGTACAGGAAATGGGCAGATTTCAACACTGCATGCATAACTCTGTTTTCTGCTGGCAGTTTCAATTTCTGCCTCAATTATTTATGCTGAGAATGACAAATGAGGGACGGGAAGTTTGTGGCCCCGTATAAAACATTACTTAATTCTACTGGAGGTCTCGTCTCGAAAAGATGTATACGGTTCCTATAATGTCCCAGCCAAACAGCTGCACTACCCTTGTGTACGCATGTGAGGTGGGTAAAGTTACAATTAATAGTACAAAATGTGAGGCTTCGGCAGGAGGCTTATGAGGGTTCAAATGATGACTTAACGCGGAGGCTGCCATTGCATGCGCCGTGTCACGGTACAACCCCTACCTCGAGGTTTATTTACCGACTAGTGCTAGATAGCACCAAGGGCTTTTACATGCACGGAGCCCTTTTCCAGCACAAAACCTGCGATTTACAAAAATCACAGGATTTGTGACTGCAAAAGGGTAATTTCTCATATATAAAGCCCAGGGCTGAATCTCGACCCCAATTTATTAGTCAGAAAATGTTTTCTGACTCTTAAGTTGGGTTCTGCAAACCCTGCTGAGTCGCAATTGGAAGGGCAGAAAAGAGATGTTTCTGCCAAACTGTGACTGAGATTGAATGCGTCATAGGTTCGCGACTGCATTTCCAGTCACAAACCATGACTTACTGGCTTCTCCAAGCACGTGCTCACTGATTCGCAAAGTGGAAGGGGCCCTTGGAAATCGAAGTGGAGGACTCGGGGAAGGAGGCGATGGTCCAGGGGACTGCTGCCTGCTCCCCCTGAAGTATTCCAAAAAGGTAAACACATTTTTTAAAGCAGCGTCAGTTAAAGGAATGACCAGTTCTGCTTAAAAAAAAAAGTTCCATTTTGGAAAGCAGGGATGGTATTCGGATGTCCCTTGCAGGCCACCACCCCTGTGATAGCAGCCAATCACAGGGTGTCACAAATGACGATCTACTTAATGAATTTATATATAGTATATAATATGAATATTATTCTGCAACCCCCTTCGATTTGTTATTTTGTGAACCTGCCTATTAGAACATTAGTTAAACTGCAAAATCCGTGACCATTTGCAAAAAGTCAGTGTACAATTTGTGACTGGAATAACAGTACACCCGGCCCCAATGACCACTCCACCACCACCAAGCATACATGATGACATCTGGGATTGGTATGAGTTGGCCCTTGATACAAAGTTTCCCCTGGTGTGAGCAAATCACACCTACGTACATCCACCTGCGGGCTCTTTGTCATCCCAGGAATGTCAGGGCGCCGTTGTCTGCCCTTAGTCGCTTATGTAGACCATGGAGTTGCATAAGCGCGTTGATATTAGGGCTCTGTGCAGCTGCAAGTTTCACTTGTGCACTATGGTATTTCTTGGAATACCACAATACTACCCGCTGTTTGAAAATATAATACATGTTGGTTTTCATTTCAACAGATCTTTTGCGCTCTTATTAAATTGTTGCACGGAAAACAATGCCAACGTCCATCTATCCATGGTCATAGTGGCGAGGAAAAGAGTTTTAAAGTTAACTTGCAAGAAAATAGCACATTCTTATCCTGCTTCAGCTAACAACCGCAAGGAAATATTGTGAGTTTGCAGGATATCCTACATCAGGGCACAGACCTAGGAAAAGTTGAAATCTTCGTAACTACTGGTAGCCCAATAGTCGGGATCTCTACGAAACTTCATGAGCATATTCACAACTTCTCACACTCCTACCCAGCATCCGTGGCCCTGGTGGAGAACTCCTTCCCAAACCTAGATCTGCCCTGGGGCTGACTCACCAATGCTTCTCTGTCTCTAAGAAAATGACCGATTTGGGAAAAAGGGGGTGGTGATGGACAGAGTTTCTGAATGATGCAGAATACTCTTACCAAGTCAAGAGATCATGGTTTTAATCCATCACCGTTTTTTAGCTCACTGCACCATCCCAGCTCAGAACCTGGCTACATGCAAATTAGTCTGTACCTGTCCCAGTGCATGATGGGAACAAGGCAAACGAAACTACCAAGCCAATTCTTATACTGGGAAGGAAACAAGCTTCCGGGGACCGGTTTCTGGCATCACAGCCTTCGTCGGCCCGGCTTGCCTGAATCCTGATGGTGCAATGAGCAAGGGACTCACGTCTGAGCATACCCTCCCACAAGAGATCATGGTTTTAATCCATCACCGTTTTTTAGCTCACTTGGTAAAAGTATTCTGCATCATTCAGAAACTCTGTCCATCACCACCCCCTTTTTCCAAATCGATTTTATCCACACTCAGTGTGGGAGGGTATGCTCAGACGTGAGTCCCTTGCTCATTGCACCATCAGGATTCAGGCAAGCCGGGCCGACGAAGGCTGTGATGCCAGAAACCGGTCCCCGGAAGCTTGTTTCCTTCCCAGTATAAGAATTGGCTCGGTAGTTTGGTTTGCCCTGTTCCCATCATGCACTGGGACAGGTACAGACTAATTTGCATGTAGCCAGGTTCTGAGCTGGGATGGTGCAGTGAGCTAAAAAACGGTGATGGATTAAAACCATGATCTCTTGACTTGGTAAGAGTATTCTGCATCATTCAGAATCTCTGTCCATCACCACCCCCTTTTTCCCAAATCGATTTTATCCACACTCAGTGTGGGAGGGTATGCTCAGACGTGAGTCCCTTGCTCATTGCACCATCAGGATTCAGGCAAGCCGGGCCGACGAAGGCTGTGATGCCAGAAACCGGTCCCCGGAAGCTTGTTTCCTTCCCAGTATAAGAATTGGCTTGGTAGTTTGGTTTGCCCTGTTCCCATCATGCACTGGGACAGGTACAGACTAATTTGCATGTAGCCAGGTTCTGAGCTGGGATGGTGCAGTGAGCTAAAAAACGGTGATGGATTAAAACCATGATCTCTTGACTTGGTAAGAGTATTCTGCATCATTCAGAAACTCTGTCCATCACCACCCCCTTTTTCCCAAATCTAAGAAAATGACCCACAGTCTGAAGGTAGAGGAGCAGGGCCAGACTGGAAACCACAACCGGCCCTGGCAAAGTGCTCAGCCGGCCGCCTTCGGGTGGGGGTGGGGGGGGGGTTTGGGGTGCTGCCGAG
Organism: Triturus cristatus; assembly: GCF_964204655.1. Taxonomy (NCBI): domain Eukaryota; kingdom Metazoa; phylum Chordata; class Amphibia; order Caudata; family Salamandridae; genus Triturus; species Triturus cristatus. The sequence continues at coordinate 141,277,317 of NC_140594.1, forward strand.
CTCTTTGCCAGGGCCGGTTTTCGGCCTATTTTGTTACAGGGCCGATTTTGCAGCTATGCAAAAACGGCCCTGTAACAAAAACGGCCCCCAGGAGCCCTAAACCGCCCCCCACCCGTGCGGCCCACCGGGGGATTGCCCGGTGCCCGCTACGGCCAGTCCGGCCCTGTAGAGGAGGTAGAAAAGTCTTCAGGTGAACATTGACACCCCCTTAGCAGGCTCTCATTCCCAGTGAAGACCCTTGAGAGCAGGGCAGCGGTGAACCGAAACACGTACATCTCTGTTGGTAGCTTGCATGGAGAGCATCAAAAAGATTTCAGCCTGGGGCGTAGCACTGAAACTGTAACTCTATATTATAGGTAGTTGACAATGCTACTTATGCTTTGCAAAGGACAGACCTGCCTACTTATCATGGACGTCAGTTCACCAAAATCCCAGAGGTAGCGGAAATGACATCACGCACCTTTCGACCTTTATTTTGACTCAGACACGCATGCTTACACATACTAACACATTGAGACACTCCTGCACCCATAACACACTCTCACCCGCAAGTGTGCTTACAGCATACATTTAACAGCATTATTTATTTACCTTAGATTCCAGAGAGGGTCATATTCCAGCTAATGTACTTCATTTTTTATTACACTCATAGTGAATAACGTTATTCACCATTTGTATAATTAAAAAATGGACAGAAACCTGGCAAATTGCGCTCCCACATGGGTCCGTTAGGAAGAGCTGCTCCTGTGTTCCAGGGGTTGCAAAAGCAGTGCCGGGGGTCGCAAAAGCAGTGCCAGTGGTAGCATTGGTCAAGCCAGGGGTCACAGCTGCGACCCCTGATGCCCCCAAATGATGTCCATCCTTCTTATCCTCCTGGGGCACTCTGCAGCGTTCGATTCAGTGGATCCTTTTAGATGTTATAAGGTCACACGCTATGTTACTGGACCTTTCATCATGGCTCATGCACACTTGTTGAAGATTAAAGATTTGAAGCCTCATTCAGTTCTCACACGGTATGGGGTCTCCCAATGACATCTTAATGATTTTGGGACCCCAAGCCAGACATTTTGAGGCCTGCTGTCCGTAATGTTGCTATCCGTTTTCTGCTGATTGAAGCCTGCACGATGCCAAAGTTTCAGACAAGAGATTCACACAAAAACAGTTGAAAATGCCTTTCCAGGCCCCACAAAACTTATGATGCACCTGGACAAAGCCAGAGAGGGCCAGAGGTAGAGGCAGGCAGGTGAGAGAGGCTGAGCTATGGAAGCAGGCAGAATTGAGCTAGATAAGAGAAAGGTAACTTCCCGAGGTGGGCCTTTTAAAGGTGGGGGCCCTAGGCAACTGCTCCCTTTGCCCATGACTTAAAACGCCTCTGGGATCCCCCAAGGTTCCAACTATTTTCCACCACTGTTCAACATAATCCACCATCCGCTGTATAATTTGAAGATGTCCACAAAAAATGTTTCTACCTCAAATGGATCAAACGTTACTAATTGAGAAACGTGGTGTTGCTGAGGCAAACCCTTTGCAAAGCTCAACTGGCCAACCTTCAGTTGGTCATTTCTATTTTCGGGTTTTAAACTGGTATTACTGAGGTTAATCATTCACCCGTCCAGTATTAATGTGTGTCAAAATGAATGACAACACTGAGGAATATTGCTGCCACAAAATGTTCCACATTCTGCCTCATCATTTGCCTTTTTGTGCCGCATAGTTTAGTCCAGCCTGCTGCATAATTGGGTTCTTTGCTGATGCACTCCTCAACTCTAATGGGCATGTGCTGTACCTCAAATAACAGCAGAACAGGATAGTAACCATTGCCTGTGCTGGTTCTTCTTGATGTCTCTGATGCCGCTGATACACTGGAACGTTCCACCCAGAATGTGTGTCAGATTGCCGGCATCTCACTATCTACTACTAGATGTTTTACCGCCTTCATAGTCATTCATGGACCCTATGCTCCCTATGCTCCTCCCAGTATCTCCTTTGGGGTGGCCCAGGGTTCCCCCTACTCCTACCACATTTTGCCTGCATTTGAAGCCACTCCTTAGACTCAGCTTTCATTTAACCTGAATTGTCCACCCTATACTGATGTCACCCAAACCACATCACAATCACAGGGCACGGCGACCAATGCAACGACTCAGGTGACACTTGCCAATGGGGGAGTCGACTTCAGCTCTTTACCAGAGAGTTTATCCCTTTTCTCAGTTCCAAATGTGTTTGGGAAGAAAGTGGTCCTGCCTTTGAAGGTAAAGAACCTAAGTGCTATCCATGAGAAACCTCAGACACATGCACTTCAAGTCACTCAAGCCACAGATGACCACTTCGGCCACCATTGAAGACTTAAACATGTCATGAACTTGGCCCAAAGGAATCTGGATATGTGATCATTCTGTTTTTCAGATGGTTCACTTTGAACTATACAAACATCCTGCAAGCAGAATCCTCAGAAAACATCTGGCTAAGATGCAACACAGGTGTTTTACCGGGCACATTTCAGCAGGTTTGGGCTGCAAAATGTATCGAGGGAAATTGCATGGATGTGGCGTTAACTGCAAATCTCTCAATTTCGATCCCTGGGCCACCATAGGTTGCCAAAGGCTTCTGAATTTACCTCCACCTGTAATTAGAAGTTGACAATACATTTTGTGAGATAATATTTCACCAAATAAGACAATGAGAGGTCCCCCAGCAATAAGGAGCATCATCTTCTTGTGCACAAACTAGTGAACATTCCAGTTTAGGTTATTGCAGGCTGAATATATGTAAATGTTGAGATCTAAAACATCTTATCATTACTCTTCATATGTTATGGAAACGGGAATTGAAGGAACTACTCATCCAGAATGAGGACAGTTTACTACACACAGCTATTGGAATGTAATGAATGTAAGTTTACTTGTCTTGTGTTATACAAAAACCCCTTAGATAAATATTTAGAAAGTTTGACCAGATGAGTTGATTACGCAACTGACTTAAATTGCGTTATTTTTTAAGATACACTTAGGGCCTGATTACAATTTTGGCAGAAAGGGAACCGTTGTTGTTTTTCGGTGGTTGGACCGCCAGGAAAACGGGTAGTCGGACCGCCGGAAAGTGTCTGCCACCACAGACATTTCTACTACCATGGCGGCAGAGGCGTCCAATGGAGGCGGTCCTGCCAAACTTCCCACCAGCCAAATTACAACTTGCCTTTCCGCTAACCTTTTCCTAGCAGAGACCCCACCATGGGATAGTCGGCAGAAAGGCATGTAGTGTCCTGCGGGACAAGTTCTAGTGTTCCGCAGGAAGCTGTAATCCCAGCCACTCCCTCGAGGGCTGGACACACTGCACACCCATCCATCACGGGTGCCACGAGTGACGTGGCCCACCAATAAAAGGGCCCGGGTGCACGTGCTCGTGGCCAGTTGTAGTACCCAACCAACAGTGTCTGTGTCCATGACTCAAAATCATGTGGGCCTAGGTCCCGACACGACAATGGTGACGAGGCGGGTCAGATCCCGCATGTCCTCTGGCAGTGTGCTCGCTATTCTCTCCTGGGAGGGGAGCAGCCCCCGCACAAGGTGCACCTGCTACCTGTGTGTAAATCACAGAGAGACGACGGGCACCTAGCGGGAGTACCGGCAAAAGGGGATGAAGAGTAACAGCGCGGGGCCGGAGGCGTTTCACCGCTGTAGACAGGCTGCAAGGAGCCCCGGTGTCCCCAAGTGTGACCGGAGCGAGACGCCACCACCGAGATCCCAGGCCGAGCGTTGCCTGTCCACCCCTGCAACGAAAGAAAGGAGCAAGAGGAAGCACAGCCCTGCAACACCCTCTCTAGTGTCCACGTCCACGAGGCCAGCCGGGAGAATAGGTATGCTCCAACCCACCCTGACGAAAAACAAAACCGGGTTTTGGCTCAAATAGCTCAGCTGAACTGAGCCCAAAATACTAGAAAAACAGAACAAAAAGTTCAAGCTGAGGCTTACTCAACCAGATACCTTAATAGCTCCTAATAAGAAATAAAACAAAAGAGGAGGGGTTTTTTTGAATTTCCTGATTATTTGACGGAAATAATTTTAATTAGTTTCACATAACCAAATTGATTTAGCGCTGAGACCAATGCTTCATTGCGCTCAGATAAGATCATGAATACAAACTCTACAAAACTAGTGATACACCAACACATAAATAATGCTCCCCTCGGTGAATCAAACAATCATACCAACACTCTTCAAGCACTCATGGCCATTATCCTCATGCATACACCAAAACAAACAAACCCTGTAAAAAACTAGGTCCTTGTAGCGACCTTTCTTTGACTTTATAGATTGATTACATCTCAATTTTCAATCTCAAAAAACATTTTGTTTTTTTCGTTAAACACCATGAATTGATCAAATTCTTTTGAGAAACACAAGGCAAACAAAAATATCTTGAGAAGCGGTACAAAACAAGGACCAGACTGGTCGACGCGTTTCGAACCACTGAATATAGGGTTCTCCTCAGGACCAACCAATTTCTGAAATGAATAATAAAAAACGTTTTAGGATATAAAACTTTAACATCAGAGTACCTACGAAGCACCATTGTAGCCAAACATCACCCACCTTGGATTATCAGAAACTATCTGCCTGAAATCGATCCAAGTTGTTTCCAATGAAAAGGCACCTAAACAAAAAATCAACTGCATTATAGTTTTTTACATAGCTAAAAACGGACAAAACGTATAGCACAGGACACACAGCAGACTTGGGATAAAAATAAAAATCCTAACTTAACTTACTGGATCAGGGGAACGTGTCCTCTTTTCCGGCTACCACTAGTTAGATGTTGGCTTTTCTAAAGTGAAGGAGAAACGGGCTCCGATTATTAACATCATCAACCTTAAAAAAGCTAGGAAGGCCTGAACCTAAACCAGCATCGGGACTTGCAACACTTACTTGGATAAGTAAATCTGTAAATTGCGGATGATATTCCCGCGCCGGTATCTAAAGTAAAAAAGTGAAAAACCGGTATCAGTCATCGTCGAACCCGCTGGGGCATACGTGCTCACAAACTCACGTATTAAATACGGTCCTATTACTTAGTGTACCAGCCAGCTTACCGGGAGTGCACCTTTCGTCCGTCTGTCTCTCTGCGTGTCAAACCATGAGTGAAAAGCACATTGCATCATGGGAACTTGTGATGGTTAAAGACTGCAAGACACATAGAGGTTGCTGGTATATGTAGTCCGAACTTCTTTGCGGGAGTATGCTTAAACAGGTAGCAGTATGTTTTCACAACCTCCGCCTGGTGGCTCCTGGGAAATGTGGTTCAAATTTATAAAGTTGTGTGTTGAAAAAATGTATGTGAACATGTTGATGCATATCAAACAGATAAAGGCATCCTAGAATGGGGCTGCAAAAAATGTTCGGCAATGTCCATGAACTGTCGACCAAAGTTAACAGAAAAGCCGTACGTAGTTTCATATTTAAAGACAACAGGGCCCACAGACGCAACGGTGGTGACAACAAGACGATGTTGTCTGTCAGATTAAGAAATTGGTCTGAATATCTCCGCCACTTCATTGAGGCCAATGATCGCCGTATTGAATTTCATAATTAATAATGCCTCACGTTGGCTTAATTGGCCTTCCAAGTCTCCTCCTCGCGGGTCTCTTTCAATCTTGGACAGGACCGTCCATTTCAAATCGTCCTCGCTGTGTGTATTATTAACCCAGTGATATACTAATGGGGCATTCGCCACTCGTCGTCTAATTCTGGATTTGTGCTGGGTGATACGTTGACGTACCTCCTGGGTTGTCTTTCCAATATACAACTTTGGGCAAGGACAGATTATTGCATAGACAACATTTCTAGTTTTGCAATTACTAAATGTGTTATGCTTCCAGTGTATGTTGTTGAAAGAAAAGACATCACCCTCAACGGTCTGCTCACAGCATATACATGTACCACATTTGTGGTGACCCACAATTGGCGGTAAACTGAGCATGCTCCTTAATGTGCGCTGTTCTTCTTTAGGTAGGGCAGCACGAACTATATAGTTGGCTACACTTTTCTCCTTTTTGTAGGCAAACATTGGAGGGGTGGAAAATTCATCATGGAGGTCCTTTATCAAATGCCAATTGCCTAGAATTAGTTTACGAAGTTGGTGACTGTTAGGGCAGAATGTTGTTACACAGACCGGTCTGTTGCCCTTATTTCTAATTCTTTGCTCCAGCAATGTCTCTCTTGGTGTCCACCAAGCTCTCTTCAAAGAGTGTTTTAGTAATCTCTTCGGATATCCCCTTTCAAGGAGGCGGTCTTTTAATTTGTTGGCATGCATGAAGTATTCCTCTTTTTTGGAACAGTTCCTGCGGATCCGCAGGAACTGACCATAAGGTAGATTTTGTCGCAGACTGCGAGGATGGTTGCTCGTATAATGTAGTGCCTTATTCCGATCTGTCTGTTTTCGAAAAAGTGTTGTTTCAAGCTGTCCATCCGAAGCTACTACCTTGACGTCCAGAAATGTGATTGATTCATTTGACGAGACACTGCTAAATTTGATGTCATTTGTCCTTCCATTAAGCCACCCAATAAACTCGTTCAGTAATTGCTGTGTGCCGGTCCAAATTAGGAAAATATCGTCGATATATCGCATGTAGTTGGATATGTTTGCTACAAACGGGTTGTTGTTATATATGAAATTGTTTTCATATAGACCCATAAATAGGACAGCCAACTCAGGAGCGAAAGGACAACCCATAGCCACGCCTCTTGTTTGGTAAAAAAACTGTGAGTCAAAAACAAAGTAATTTTTGGATAATGCAAACTTGGCCAGAGACAGAAGGAAATCCGTTGGAACTTGTACCGGTCTTTCTCTTTGACTTAAAAACCACTCCAAGGCCTCCAAAGCTTGATCCTGGGGAATTTGGGTATAGAGTGAGACCACATCCATTGAAACCATCAGTTGTTCACTTTTGTTAAACTGCACGGATGTTATCCTGTTAAGAAAGGCAGTAGTGTCTTTCAAATGGGCCGGTACTTGGTCTATAAATGGTTTCAAGAAAAAATCAATATACTGAGCCACTGGCTCAATAAGTGAATCACAGCCAGATACTATAGGCCGTCCTGGGGGATCAAGTTCATTTTTGTGAAGTTTAGGCAAGGCATAAAAGACCGGTATCCTCGGATTCATATTTTTAAGAAAAGAGCGTTCTTTAGGGCCCACGAATCCTTGTAAAAAACCTTCCTCGATAATATTGAAGAGTTGGTCTTGTAGTTCCTTAGTTGGGTCTTTTTTAATTTTCCGATAGCAGGACACATCTTCCAACTGACGGAGTACTTCCTTCTTATATTTGTTGACATCCCAGAGGACAATTGCCCCACCTTTGTCCGCCTGTTTCACCACAATGGATCTGTCATTTTGCAGGTTGAATAGGGCATCTTTCTCCTTTTTAGCTAAGTTATACTTGACAAAGCTTTTTTTACTCTCCATTGCCTGAATACCTGATAGGATGGTTCTTTCAAAAGTTGCAATTTCTTTAGGGACCTTTGGTCCTGTTGGACAAAAGGTGGATTTCCTCTTAAGTCCAGTTATCTCTGCCGATACTGCTTCCGTTATTTCAGAAAAAAACACTTTCAAACGGATTTTACGACAGAACTCCATGGTTTCAAGTTTCATTTTTGTAAAGTCTATAATTCTGGAGGGGACAAAGTTGAGTCCTTTTTGGAGAATGGAAATTTCCGCACCTGTGAGAATTTTGTCAGACAGATTATAAATTGGTGATGAAGCTAGCTCCTGTAATATTGGCGGCGTGTCCTCATTTCCCATGGTTGGGAATATCGCAGCCGTCCTCTGCCTTGTCGTTGGCCTCGGCCTAAAAAACGTGCCTCTTGATTTGATGTTTGAGGGTCCTGATTTTGTTGGTTTCCCCTTTGGTTCTGATTGGCCCTAGTCGTTGTATCTGTAGTCTCACTTGATGATGATGATGATTCAGAGAAATTAATGAATCTCTTCCGTGATCGTCCCTGGTAATTTTGAAGATAATTTCTCGGATCGTTCGTGGAATAGAAGTCCTTGTTCAAGTAGGGATAAGTAGATTCCAGCGAAAAATTCTTTTTATCCAACTCAAATTTGTTGCTTTTCTGAGTAACCGTATGGTCTTTAAACTCCAAAATTTCTTTCTCAACCTTATCTAATAGGGCTTTTGCATCCGTAAGATTGGGATTGTTTTTTATCTCTGTTTCAAGGTCCGAGATCTCTTGTAATTGTACCAAAGAAAGTCTATGGGCTGTCTCCACCGTTAGCACCATAAGGTCCCTACTGCATTTAGTCTCTATGCAGCTATATCCTTTCTTATAGATTGGATCGTCGATAAAAACTGCTGGAATGTTCCGTATCTGAAGCCCAGATGGAATAGTGCCTTCCTTTAAGTGTTGTAATAGAAAGTGTCCGTGAAGGTCCGTGCGTATTTGTTTTTTTCGTAGTCTGATAAGTTTATCTGACTCGTTCTGTGTTTTTGCCGAAACACTCAAAGTGGCCGATGCAAAAACTGGTGGTGCTCGTATTAAATTCTGAATGTGTTCTTCGCTGTAAGCGAAGGCATCATTCTCTGCCATTACAAAATATAAATGGGGGATAACAAAGACTAAAACAAAACAAGACAAAAACTAAACATGAAACATTCAAAAAACTGAACTAGCACTTGTATCCCGAACATACAATTACCACTAAATTGCACCCTGAAGTGCCCTAAAGGGTGGTGGCTATTTGGCCACTGTACTAAACCTCGCGGGCAGCTACCCGCTCATCAAGCAAAAAACAAAACCGGGTTTTGGCTCAAATAGCTCAGCTGAACTGAGCCCAAAATACTAGAAAAACAGAACAAAAAGTTCAAGCTGAGGCTTACTCAACCAGATACCTTAATAGCTCCTAATAAGAAATAAAACAAAAGAGGAGGGGTTTTTTTGAATTTCCTGATTATTTGACGGAAATAATTTTAATTAGTTTCACATAACCAAATTGATTTAGCGCTGAGACCAATGCTTCATTGCGCTCAGATAAGATCATGAATACAAACTCTACAAAACTAGTGATACACCAACACATAAATAATGCTCCCCTCGGTGAATCAAACAATCATACCAACACTCTTCAAGCACTCATGGCCATTATCCTCATGCATACACCAAAACAAACAAACCCTGTAAAAAACTAGGTCCTTGTAGCGACCTTTCTTTGACTTTATAGATTGATTACATCTCAATTTTCAATCTCAAAAAACATTTTGTTTTTTTCGTTAAACACCATGAATTGATCAAATTCTTTTGAGAAACACAAGGCAAACAAAAATATCTTGAGAAGCGGTACAAAACAAGGACCAGACTGGTCGACGCGTTTCGAACCACTGAATATAGGGTTCTCCTCAGGACCAACCAATTTCTGAAATGAATAATAAAAAACGTTTTAGGATATAAAACTTTAACATCAGAGTACCTACGAAGCACCATTGTAGCCAAACATCACCCACCTTGGATTATCAGAAACTATCTGCCTGAAATCGATCCAAGTTGTTTCCAATGAAAAGGCACCTAAACAAAAAATCAACTGCATTATAGTTTTTTACATAGCTAAAAACGGACAAAACGTATAGCACAGGACACACAGCAGACTTGGGATAAAAATAAAAATCCTAACTTAACTTACTGGATCAGGGGAACGTGTCCTCTTTTCCGGCTACCACTAGTTAGATGTTGGCTTTTCTAAAGTGAAGGAGAAACGGGCTCCGATTATTAACATCATCAACCTTAAAAAAGCTAGGAAGGCCTGAACCTAAACCAGCATCGGGACTTGCAACACTTACTTGGATAAGTAAATCTGTAAATTGCGGATGATATTCCCGCGCCGGTATCTAAAGTAAAAAAGTGAAAAACCGGTATCAGTCATCGTCGAACCCGCTGGGGCATACGTGCTCACAAACTCACGTATTAAATACGGTCCTATTACTTAGTGTACCAGCCAGCTTACCGGGAGTGCACCTTTCGTCCGTCTGTCTCTCTGCGTGTCAAACCATGAGTGAAAAGCACATTGCATCATGGGAACTTGTGATGGTTAAAGACTGCAAGACACATAGAGGTTGCTGGTATATGTAGTCCGAACTTCTTTGCGGGAGTATGCTTAAACAGGTAGCAGTATGTTTTCACAACCTCCGCCTGGTGGCTCCTGGGAAATGTGGTTCAAATTTATAAAGTTGTGTGTTGAAAAAATGTATGTGAACATGTTGATGCATATCAAACAGATAAAGGCATCCTAGAATGGGGCTGCAAAAAATGTTCGGCAATGTCCATGAACTGTCGACCAAAGTTAACAGAAAAGCCGTACGTAGTTTCATATTTAAAGACAACAGGGCCCACAGACGCAACGGTGGTGACAACAAGACGATGTTGTCTGTCAGATTAAGAAATTGGTCTGAATATCTCCGCCACTTCATTGAGGCCATTGATCGCCGTATTGAATTTCATAATTAATAATGCCTCACGTTGGCTTAATTGGCCTTCCAAGTCTCCTCCTCGCGGGTCTCTTTCAATCTTGGACAGGACCGTCCATTTCAAATCGTCCTCGCTGTGTGTATTATTAACCCAGTGATATACTAATGGGGCATTCGCCACTCGTCGTCTAATTCTGGATTTGTGCTGGGTGATACGTTGACGTACCTCCTGGGTTGTCTTTCCAATATACAACTTTGGGCAAGGACAGATTATTGCATAGACAACATTTCTAGTTTTGCAATTACTAAATGTGTTATGCTTCCAGTGTATGTTGTTGAAAGAAAAGACATCACCCTCAACGGTCTGCTCACAGCATATACATGTACCACATTTGTGGTGACCCACAATTGGCGGTAAACTGAGCATGCTCCTTAATGTGCGCTGTTCTTCTTTAGGTAGGGCAGCACGAACTATATAGTTGGCTACACTTTTCTCCTTTTTGTAGGCAAACATTGGAGGGGTGGAAAATTCATCATGGAGGTCCTTTATCAAATGCCAATTGCCTAGAATTAGTTTACGAAGTTGGTGACTGTTAGGGCAGAATGTTGTTACAAAGACCGGTCTGTTGCCCTTATTTCTAATTCTTTGCTCCAGCAATGTCTCTCTTGGTGTCCACCAAGCTCTCTTCAAAGAGTGTTTTAGTAATCTCTTCGGATATCCCCTTTCAAGGAGGCGGTCTTTTAATTTGTTGGCATGCATGAAGTATTCCTCTTTTTTGGAACAGTTCCTGCGGATCCGCAGGAACTGACCATAAGGTAGATTTTGTCGCAGACTGCGAGGATGGTTGCTCGTATAATGTAGTGCCTTATTCCGATCTGTCTGTTTTCGAAAAAGTGTTGTTTCAAGCTGTCCATCCGAAGCTACTACCTTGACGTCCAGAAATGTGATTGATTCATTTGACGAGACACTGCTAAATTTGATGTCATTTGTCCTTCCATTAAGCCACCCAATAAACTCGTTCAGTAATTGCTGTGTGCCGGTCCAAATTAGGAAAATATCGTCGATATATCGCATGTAGTTGGATATGTTTGCTACAAACGGGTTGTTGTTATATATGAAATTGTTTTCATATAGACCCATAAATAGGACAGCCAACTCAGGAGCGAAAGGACAACCCATAGCCACGCCTCTTGTTTGGTAAAAAAACTGTGAGTCAAAAACAAAGTAATTTTTGGATAATGCAAACTTGGCCAGAGACAGAAGGAAATCCGTTGGAACTTGTACCGGTCTTTCTCTTTGACTTAAAAACCACTCCAAGGCCTCCAAAGCTTGATCCTGGGGAATTTGGGTATAGAGTGAGACCACATCCATTGAAACCATCAGTTGTTCACTTTTGTTAAACTGCACGGATGTTATCCTGTTAAGAAAGGCAGTAGTGTCTTTCAAATGGGCCGGTACTTGGTCTATAAATGGTTTCAAGAAAAAATCAATATACTGAGCCACTGGCTCAATAAGTGAATCACAGCCAGATACTATAGGCCGTCCTGGGGGATCAAGTTCATTTTTGTGAAGTTTAGGCAAGGCATAAAAGACCGGTATCCTCGGATTCATATTTTTAAGAAAAGAGCGTTCTTTAGGGCCCACGAATCCTTGTAAAAAACCTTCCTCGATAATATTGAAGAGTTGGTCTTGTAGTTCCTTAGTTGGGTCTTTTTTAATTTTCCGATAGCAGGACACATCTTCCAACTGACGGAGTACTTCCTTCTTATATTTGTTGACATCCCAGAGGACAATTGCCCCACCTTTGTCCGCCTGTTTCACCACAATGGATCTGTCATTTTGCAGGTTGAATAGGGCATCTTTCTCCTTTTTAGCTAAGTTATACTTGACAAAGCTTTTTTTACTCTCCATTGCCTGAATACCTGATAGGATGGTTCTTTCAAAAGTTGCAATTTCTTTAGGGACCTTTGGTCCTGTTGGACAAAAGGTGGATTTCCTCTTAAGTCCAGTTATCTCTGCCGATACTGCTTCCGTTATTTCAGAAAAAAACACTTTCAAACGGATTTTACGACAGAACTCCATGGTTTCAAGTTTCATTTTTGTAAAGTCTATAATTCTGGAGGGGACAAAGCTGAGTCCTTTTTGGAGAATGGAAATTTCCGCACCTGTGAGAATTTTGTCAGACAGATTATAAATTGGTGATGAAGCTAGCTCCTGTAATATTGGCGGCGTGTCCTCATTTCCCATGGTTGGGAATATCGCAGCCGTCCTCTGCCTTGTCGTTGGCCTCGGCCTAAAAAACGTGCCTCTTGATTTGATGTTTGAGGGTCCTGATTTTGTTGGTTTCCCCTTTGGTTCTGATTGGCCCTAGTCGTTGTATCTGTAGTCTCACTTGATGATGATGATGATTCAGAGAAATTAATGAATCTCTTCCGTGATCGTCCCTGGTAATTTTGAAGATAATTTCTCGGATCGTTCGTGGAATAGAAGTCCTTGTTCAAGTAGGGATAAGTAGATTCCAGCGAAAAATTCTTTTTATCCAACTCAAATTTGTTGCTTTTCTGAGTAACCGTATGGTCTTTAAACTCCAAAATTTCTTTCTCAACCTTATCTAATAGGGCTTTTGCATCCGTAAGATTGGGATTGTTTTTTATCTCTGTTTCAAGGTCCGAGATCTCTTGTAATTGTACCAAAGAAAGTCTATGGGCTGTCTCCACCGTTAGCACCATAAGGTCCCTACTGCATTTAGTCTCTATGCAGCTATATCCTTTCTTATAGATTGGATCGTCGATAAAAACTGCTGGAATGTTCCGTATCTGAAGCCCAGATGGAATAGTGCCTTCCTTTAAGTGTTGTAATAGAAAGTGTCCGTGAAGGTCCGTGCGTATTTGTTTTTTTCGTAGTCTGATAAGTTTATCTGACTCGTTCTGTGTTTTTGCCGAAACACTCAAAGTGGCCGATGCAAAAACTGGTGGTGCTCGTATTAAATTCTGAATGTGTTCTTCGCTGTAAGCGAAGGCATCATTCTCTGCCATTACAAAATATAAATGGGGGATAACAAAGACTAAAACAAAACAAGACAAAAACTAAACATGAAACATTCAAAAAACTGAACTAGCACTTGTATCCCGAACATACAATTACCACTAAATTGCACCCTGAAGTGCCCTAAAGGGTGGTGGCTATTTGGCCACTGTACTAAACCTCGCGGGCAGCTACCCGCTCATCAAGCAAAAAACAAAACCGGGTTTTGGCTCAAATAGCTCAGCTGAACTGAGCCCAAAATACTAGAAAAACAGAACAAAAAGTTCAAGCTGAGGCTTACTCAACCAGATACCTTAATAGCTCCTAATAAGAAATAAAACAAAAGAGGAGGGGTTTTTTTGAATTTCCTGATTATTTGACGGAAATAATTTTAATTAGTTTCACATAACCAAATTGATTTAGCGCTGAGACCAATGCTTCATTGCGCTCAGATAAGATCATGAATACAAACTCTACAAAACTAGTGATACACCAACACATAAATAATGCTCCCCTCGGTGAATCAAACAATCATACCAACACTCTTCAAGCACTCATGGCCATTATCCTCATGCATACACCAAAACAAACAAACCCTGTAAAAAACTAGGTCCTTGTAGCGACCTTTCTTTGACTTTATAGATTGATTACATCTCAATTTTCAATCTCAAAAAACATTTTGTTTTTTTCGTTAAACACCATGAATTGATCAAATTCTTTTGAGAAACACAAGGCAAACAAAAATATCTTGAGAAGCGGTACAAAACAAGGACCAGACTGGTCGACGCGTTTCGAACCACTGAATATAGGGTTCTCCTCAGGACCAACCAATTTCTGAAATGAATAATAAAAAACGTTTTAGGATATAAAACTTTAACATCAGAGTACCTACGAAGCACCATTGTAGCCAAACATCACCCACCTTGGATTATCAGAAACTATCTGCCTGAAATCGATCCAAGTTGTTTCCAATGAAAAGGCACCTAAACAAAAAATCAAAAAATAACCATCACAAGTTCCCATGATGCAATGTGCTTTTCACTCATGGTTTGACACGCAGAGAGACAGACGGACGAAAGGTGCACTCCCGGTAAGCTGGCTGGTACACTAAGTAATAGGACCGTATTTAATACGTGAGTTTGTGAGCACGTATGCCCCAGCGGGTTCGACGATGACTGATACCGGTTTTTCACTTTTTTACTTTAGATACCGGCGCGGGAATATCATCCGCAATTTACAGATTTACTTATCCAAGTAAGTGTTGCAAGTCCCGATGCTGGTTTAGGTTCAGGCCTTCCTAGCTTTTTTAAGGTTGATGATGTTAATAATCGGAGCCCGTTTCTCCTTCACTTTAGAAAAGCCAACATCTAACTAGTGGTAGCCGGAAAAGAGGACACGTTCCCCTGATCCAGTAAGTTAAGTTAGGATTTTTATTTTTATCCCAAGTCTGCTGTGTGTCCTGTGCTATACGTTTTGTCCGTTTTTAGCTATGTAAAAAACTATAATGCAGTTGATTTTTTGTTTAGGTGCCTTTTCATTGGAAACAACTTGGATCGATTTCAGGCAGATAGTTTCTGATAATCCAAGGTGGGTGATGTTTGGCTACAATGGTGCTTCGTAGGTACTCTGATGTTAAAGTTTTATATCCTAAAACGTTTTTTATTATTCATTTCAGAAATTGGTTGGTCCTGAGGAGAACCCTATATTCAGTGGTTCGAAACGCGTCGACCAGTCTGGTCCTTGTTTTGTACCGCTTCTCAAGATATTTTTGTTTGCCTTGTGTTTCTCAAAAGAATTTGATCAATTCATGGTGTTTAACGAAAAAAACAAAATGTTTTTTGAGATTGAAAATTGAGATGTAATCAATCTATAAAGTCAAAGAAAGGTCGCTACAAGGACCTAGTTTTTTACAGGGTTTGTTTGTTTTGGTGTATGCATGAGGATAATGGCCATGAGTGCTTGAAGAGTGTTGGTATGATTGTTTGATTCACCGAGGGGAGCATTATTTATGTGTTGGTGTATCACTAGTTTTGTAGAGTTTGTATTCATGATCTTATCTGAGCGCAATGAAGCATTGGTCTCAGCGCTAAATCAATTTGGTTATGTGAAACTAATTAAAATTATTTCCGTCAAATAATCAGGAAATTCAAAAAAACCCCTCCTCTTTTGTTTTATTTCTTATTAGGAGCTATTAAGGTATCTGGTTGAGTAAGCCTCAGCTTGAACTTTTTGTTCTGTTTTTCCAACCCACCGTGACGGCACCTGGCGGCAGAGAGGCCGGCCGCCACCTGCCCTGGGGGGCGAGGCACTTCCCCAGCAGTGAGGAAGGTGCCCAACAGGGAACGGCGCATGAGGCAAAAGCACCAGCAGCACACCGCTCCTGCCCTGCGACCCAGAGAAAGCCACGCAAGTGCCTGCAGCTCCGGCCGTACCTGTGAAACTGCTCCGGCCCGGAAAAGTGGCAGCAGTGCGTGTGAGCTTGCTGTACCCCGCAACATGCTAACCTTCAATGCCCTGCCAGTGGAGGGTGTAGCAGACGCCGCACCTGCAAGATAAGCCACGTCAGAGAACCCTGTGTTGCCTGCAGGCCAAAGAGCGACCGTTGCTGCAATAATGGGAAAAATCACCCACAGCGACACCTAGCGCCATAGTGCTGCACTGCACCCCATACACGAAGCAGCTCTCCCCACCCCAGTCGTGGCACAAGTTTTCAAAGAGGTACGTTTTGGGGCATGTGTAAATAACATGCAGTGCCCCATGCAGACTGTCATCCATGCTTAGCGATGAGCCCCAAGCACTATCAGCCCACCGGGAGTCACTACCTGCATCGCCTCCATGAGCCTGCACCAGAGTGAAAGGTGAACACGGGAAAAATCATTGTCAGCAAAGCAAGCAGGCACATATGCCTTCTCAGCCCGCCTGCACTCACTGACGGTCTCAACACTGCAGGCCCGCACCTACATAGTGTCTCTCTCCCACACAGGTACCTCCAGCGCCCATGAGGCCCGCAGCATTTGGGAATAACTGCTGTTGTCTCTTTCTAATCGCAAGCAGCGCCACCTAGTGGCTAGTTTAAGGGAAAAAAAACTGAGCACTTTTACAAAGGACAGGCCAGAAGCACTGCTAAGGCTGCAGAAAGACAAAGTGACAGCCAACTCAACACTGCCAGAAGGTACCAGAGAGCACCACACGCCCCTAGCAGACTGATGATGCTTGAAGGTGGAAGAGACTAAGAACCCCTGGAGTGAGAGGCACAAAGAGTACATGTAGAGATCACCTCTGCAGTCCACTTTCTCTAACCCATCAGACAGAGGCTGTAATAAACAACCAGGACAAGTGCTGAAAACACCACCTACCCCCTGGTGATCACCCATTGCCATTGCAGCACTGAAGAAGTGGTATGCAAGACTAGGAATACTATCTTGCAGAGCAGCCCACGGGCAGCAACAGAAAAAGGACTATTAAAAAACAAACAAAAAAAAGAGAGCCACACGTCTTCTGCCAAACGGTTTTAGAGTGGAAGAGACTGAACCTCTGCAGAGAGCTCCTGCCAAGCCTGATGTAACAGTGCACATGAGAATCTAGGAACAAGAACAACCTCGTTGGAGGACTGGTACTCCAGGGCACACCACAACTCTGCTGACCCCCTAGAGAAGCTCAAAGCAGCGCCAACCCAGAGAAGAGGCAAGTAGCCGAGAGTAGCAAAGCCTAAAAGAGCAGCCAGCCTCACACGAAGTATGAGAAGAACATGCGGAGAAAACGCAACCCCCAGTGGCTGTCCTACGCCACCTCAAGCAAGAAGTGTGCCATCACCGCAAGCTACGGAACAGGTACACCAAGTGCCAGAAGAGTGCACCTGGAAGAAGGAACAAGAGCGCAGCCAAAGAGCGCGACGCATGCAATCAGATGATTGTCAGCACGGGCAAGCGCCCATGAGAGAGGGACATCTCCACAGAAAATAAGCGAGTCTTAAGGCAGCAAGAAGAGCCTCCACATCTCCACTGCTCCAGCGAAGCCCCGCAGTGGGCCAAAGACAGCACAGTGTCCTCCCTCACACTGCCTCAAAACGGAGTCGCTGGTGACCCAAGGCTGATGAGAGGAGAGTTGTACACCACATGTGGCCAGCCGCCACCACAGGTCTCCACTGCCCGCGGAGACCATTCCCTGGAGAGGGAACACCCGGAGTAGGAGCTTCAAGAAGCAGCCTGAAGAGGGAGCCTCCAAGATAAGTGGCTGCTTCCCATGCAGCCGAGAAGAGCGACTAAAGGTTCGCCTGTATGGTCCGGAGACCATTAGAGTTAATAGGCCCATTGGCCTTGTTAGAACATGGTGCATTTCACTGCACCCCGAGGAGAAGCAGAAGAAGAGTGGAGATCGTGTCACCCAGAAGAGCTGGACAAACGCATACGTGTCAAAGACAACGAGAGGAGAAGCACAAGGACTCAAAGCACCACAACCCAAGAACACCTCCAAAGACACCAGACAGACACCAAGGCAGACCAACGGCCCTGGTGACAGCACCAAGGGAGAACCACACGTAAGCCGCAGCAAGCGCAAACCGAGTCTCATCCCAATGCTTCCCCAGGGGAGCGTCAACCGGCGTCCCTGGATACAGCCTCACGGGAGAACCGAACATAAGCCGCAGCAAGCGCAAACCGTGTATCATCCCAACGCTTCCCCAGGCGACCGTCCACCCCAGAGTGTCAGCAGTCTAAGTCAAACGGCATCCCTGCTCCTGACTGCAGATGCCATGGATGAAGATCAGCACCGAGTGTCTTTCCTCACACCGCATCAAGACGGAGTCGGTAGTGGCCGCAAGCCAGGCAAGAGAGGATCCACACACTACGTATCACGCCACCACTGAAACTCAACCTCAGCAAGCCGGAGGCCCCATGCTGCCAAGTCCCTCCTGACATCCAACTCTCCCAGCAAGTCACCACCGCCTGTCATCCTGAGTCACCACATGGCTGGCGACCGCCATCACGCCAGCCATCAGCACATGCGTCAAACACCACTCCCAGAGTATCGATGGACCGGAGTCACACGCTGTTGCCACACCAGCCAAGAGAAGAGACCAGAGGCTACTTGTGAACCAGGCACACCCCTGAACCACGGTAGCGAGAGCTAGCCTTGGCCAAGACATCTCCACACTAGAGGGTTGTGTGTACGACCAAGTAACGGCTCCTAGGTGGTCCTGCAGCTGCCCCAGTCTGCACACAAGCGGCCCCAGCGTAGCCTTCCTGCAGTCCCGCAGCAACCCCGGCAGCGGGCCTCTCCAGGCGGGAGAGTGAAAAGAGACTTTGCCCCACCGACGGGTCATCGTTTGCAGCCAAAAGGGTCCACAGAGACAAGTGATCAGACAACACCTCCACAAACCGTCACCATGAACTCCATCCATGCTCATGACGCATCCCCTTAAAAGAACTGTTTGAATTCACCACAGACCATCACTGACGTTCAACAAAAGGGAAGTCATTCAAGACATGTCATCACAAGTGAACTGTCACTATGCAGCGGATGTCTCCAAGCCAGCGGTCGTGTCCTGAACCCTTCAGGTAAAACTACGAGTGCCAACGAGAAGGTCCTGCTGCAGGCAGAGTCATCAGCCCACATCTGGCATCTTCCTGCCGCCTGTCTCAGAGGACTGATGGACCCTGTGGTGTTTTAGTTAACTGTTTTGTCCCCACAGGTTGGACTAACATTTTGTTTGTTCTTCAATAAAGTTGGGAAGGAATGTAGTGTCCTGCGGGACACGTTCTAGTGTTCCGCAGGAAGCTGTTATCCCAGCCACTCCCTCGAGGGCTGGACACACTGCACCCCCCACACCCATCCATCACGGGTGCCACGAGTGACGTGGCCCCGCCAATAAAAGGGCCCGGGTGCACGTTCTCATGGCCAGTTGTAGTACCCAACCAACAGTGTCTGTGTCCATGACTCAAAATCATGTGGGCCTAGGGCCCGACACGACAAGGCAGGTGATGAGGGGAAAAACCGCCACCAGAGCGAATGTGCTTTTGTGAAATATAACTGGTGCTCATGTTTTGAGCTCTAATGCCTTCAGGTCAGGTGTGCGCACTGTTTCTCTTGCACAACCTAATGCAAGGGAACAGTGCACCCAACTGGCAAGAGGCACTGTAGCATGGCCGGCAATGACTTCTGGCTCATTATCGGAGCCGAAGCTTGCTGCAGCCATGACTTCCCTGCCCACACATCACCAGCCTCTCAGAAAATTCCTAATATGGCGGGCAGGAATGCTGATGGCCTGGCAGAGTTTTCTGGACTGTAGCGGGCTGGCGGTAAACCCCCTAACTCGCAATCAGTACTTTACTATATCTTTGAAGATGAATAATAATAATTAGAACACTAATGATAAAATTGCAAAGATGATGAGAGATTACTGCCTTTGTACTCAATTGCAAATTACGTGAAAAGCCACGTCTTTAGCTAGTTTAGGATAGTTCGAAGGCTTCCCGTCTTAGAGTATTCCACATTACTTTTGAATAGGGTACAGCTGCCTGGATTACATATGATATTATGGGACACATTTATCAAGGTTTTGCGTCGCCCTTGCGCCATGCAAGGTGAAGCAAGGGCGACGCAAAACCTAAATGAGATTTATCAAGCCACACAAGGCCACCTTGCTAGGCCTTGCATGGCTTGATAAATCTAGAGTAACACAAGGCAGTACAAATCCCTGATTGCACTACTCTATGGCAGGGATGTGTGCCATGGGTGTTCCCATGCACCAACCCATGCATTCTGACAAATTCAGAGAATTACCAACACTGGTACCCCACTATAGGAGCCTAATTAACAGTCATTTGTGCATTTAAATCAGACTTATGAGGGAAAATGGGTCGAATTACGAGTACAAGGTATTCACAAAAGGTGGCCTTACCCTTGTAAATCTTTTACTCATGTGCAATGTTACCTACAAAGGAGCAATGTTGTGTGTAAGTATATTACACTGAAGGGGGCATATATTGTGACCCCCTCTGAATGCACTGTCGTGCGTGCACTGTGAGTCATGCACGACATGGTGCATGGTAACAGTGTGCGCATGACAGTGCAGGCGCTGCACCGCAGCAGCATCGCCTTCATGCTCACATAGTGAGCCTGAGCATGCCACCGCTGACAGACCGCCGCAGTCATGGCAGTTGTGTCTTAATATGGCGGTCGGGATGCCGCAGGCACTACTGCCTGAGGGTCTGACCGCCAGGCTCGTAATAACCCCCTTAATCTTTTTTTGACATTTTAGATTTATTTTTTTTCCATTGTTTAAATAACATATTTTTAAATTATTAAAATTAATTTTATGTCTATGTTTTGCAAATGCATTTTTAATTTAATGTATTTATTTGGTAATGTAGTCTTTTTTATTTTTTTACATTTATGCAAAAATGTAATTGTAAAATAAAATAATAGAATACAATGTACACATTAGTTGTAGCAATAAAAAAATTATATTATTTATTTATTGGAATAATTTACATGCTGTTTAATTTGAAAATAAGAATTTGATATAATTTATTGAAATGTTTTATTTTTCATATGATTATTTCTTTATTTTTTTGAAGGTTTTATATAGCGCGAACATGACCCTTGCGGGTATCAGAGCGCGTTACAAGAGAAGTAGTTAACAAAGGAGACAATATACAAGGGAAACATAGTATTACGGAATAAAGTCTTATGTTTCAGCTGGTTGTTCTAAGAGTCCGCATCAATTTTTAAGTAGATGTCGACATGAGAAGAGATTTGACTTCTTTTTTGAAATAGACAGTTGAGGGGTTGAGTCTGATTTCTGGGGGTAGTGCATTCCAGATCCTTGGAGCAATACCAGAGAAAGCGCGGGTATATGTTTTCTTCTTGGCAAACCTTTGAGGCTTCAGAAGAAGGTTGCTGGTGCTCCTGGATGATCTGTTTCCACACGAAAGCTCCAGTTTCTGGGCCAGATAACTCGGTGTGTTGTGATGGATGGCCTTATGCGTCATGCATGCGATTTTTAATTGAATTTTTGCTTCGAAGGGTAGCCAATTGAGCGCTTTGAAGTCAGGGGAGATGTGGCTATTTCTTTTAGAGCCTGTGATGAGCCTGGCCGCTGAGTTGAGTGATGCTCTTAGGGGGGCAGTTGTAGATCTAGGTAGTCCACAGAGAGTTGCACTACCATATTCTAATCTGGGAATTACTAGTGCTTGGACTGCCATCTTGAAGTCATTTACTGGGAGGAAGGGTTTTAATTTTCTCAGAGTGCTCATCTGAAAGTTTGCTCCTTTTGCTGCGGCACTGATGTGTTTTTGCATGTTTAAGTTACCGTCCAGAGTTACTCCCAGAGGCTTTGCTGAGTCAATTATAAGAGGTTGGCAGTTGAATGCTGTAAATTGTTTAAGCCATTCGTGTATGTTGGATGGTTGATTAGGTGGGCTGATTAGTAAGAATTCAGTTTTCAGGGTGTTTAGTTTGAGGTGGTTTTCGGTCAACCATGACTGAGTATTTTGTAAAGTTAGATTGAGAGATTTGATGTAATCTGGAGAATTTATCTTTAAGTATAGTTGCGTGTCATCTGCGTACATGTGAAAG
Organism: Triturus cristatus; assembly: GCF_964204655.1. Lineage (NCBI taxonomy): Eukaryota > Metazoa > Chordata > Amphibia > Caudata > Salamandridae > Triturus > Triturus cristatus. The sequence goes on from NC_140594.1 coordinate 141,299,372, forward strand.
TGGATATTTGATGAGCCGAGAATCTCCGTGAGTGGCTCCATGAATAGATTAAACAGTGTAGGTGAGAGGGAGGATCCCTGCGGGACTCCTAATGTGACTGGGATGGTCGAGGACAGAGATTGGTTGACCTTGAACCTTTGGGATCTATTCAGGAGGAAAGAGGTAAACCAATTTAGTACTGACCCCGATAAGCCTATTCTGTATTGCAGGAGAGCTAGAAGATTTTCATGTTTGACGGTGTCGAAGGCCGAGGATAAGTCAAGCAGGATAAGTAGGCAGGTTTCGTTGTGGTCTAGGATTCTTAGTGCGTCATCTACTATGTGGGTCATAGGAGTTTAGCCAGAGTTGGGATGTTGGAAATTGGTTGGTAGTTATTTAGGTCCGTGGGGTCAGCTGTCGGTTTTTTTTTAGGATAGGGGAGACTTGTCCCGCTTTGAGAATTTCAGGAATGGTTCCTTGGACTAAGGAGGCATTGATAATCTTTGTCCAAAGTGGCAGTAGCGCCGGTATGAGATCTTTGAGGTAGTTTGCAGGAAGAGGGTCTGAGAAGTGGTTGGAGGGGTTCAAGGACGTGAGTGTATTTAGAATAGCTTCTTCGCTATAGGTTGTGAAGGTGGCCCAGGATGCGTTATTTTTGAGGGCGAGCTTAGGTGAGCCAATGAGTGGGGTTGCTAGAATATGGGATGACAAACCCTTCGGAGTGGTAGATTGAGCCAATGAGGCCTTAAGGAGATCCGTTTTCAGGAGTTCAGTTTTTTTCCTGAAGAAGGAGGAAAATTCTTCAGAGCTGGGTGGTGAGCCTTGACCAACTTGAGGAGGGCAAGCTACGCCGCTGGATTGAGATTTGACTAGTTCAAATAGTCTTTTGGGTCAGTTCTTGGCTTGATCTAGCTGATTTTTTTAAAAGTTTGCTTTTGAGTGTCTGATCTTTCTATAGTACGAGTTTCTGGTGGAGCGGAGCAGATTGAGATGAGCCGTGGAAGGCGAAGACCTCCAGCGCCTTTCGGCTAATCTCAGGGTTCGTCTGTCCTCATTGAGTCTGCCGTCATACCAGGGTTTGGAATCTTTTGTGGACATCCTTTTCAGTTGTAGAGGTGCGTTTGTATCTAAGATCGAGGACATGGAGTTAAGGTAGTGTTGTGTCAAAGCTTGAACGTCCGTTAGGCCTTCCGGGGGGAGCAGGATGTTGACGCTGGCGGATGTGGAAAGGTCTATATGGGGCTTTTTCAGAATCCTCTTCCATATTTTAGGTCTCGCAGGTTGTCCTGAACGTAATTTGACTGATTCCTTGATTAAGAAGGTGGTGGCATGATGATCAGACCAATCACATGGGAGGATTGTGCTAAGCTGTATAGCTTCTGGTTTGGCAATAACCAAGTCAAGGGTTGAGCCATTGACATGTGTGGGGCTATTGCAGATTTGGGTGAGGTCAAGGGCGGAAAGGAATGTTTTGAGGCTATTTACTGCCGGGTCGTTAGGGTCATTCCAATGCAGATTGAAATCGCCAAGGTATATTTGGGTATTATGTTGACCAGTGTGAGTGGTCACGATCCCATAAATTGCTCGATGAAGGTGATGTTATCGCCTGGCGGGTGGTAGAATATGTGCAATGAGCAAATTGTTTTGTAATTACTTGTGACCTCTAAGTAGAGGTATTCATAGGAGGATAGATCCGGTGAGGGTGAGCTGTTCACTGAAAGAGTGTTCCGGTTAATGCAGGCAATGCCGCCTCCTGGTCTATCGGGTCTATCTAGTCTGGTGATGTCATGATCGGGGGGAACCAGAATGTCTAGGATCGGCGTGGAAAACTAATTTAGCCATGTTTCAGTTAGGAACAGGAGGTCGGGATCATGAGTGAGTATTAGGTCCGCTATGTCAGCTGCGTGTTTTGGGGCTGATCTGCAGTTTAGTAGAATGCATTTGAGACGCGGCTTTATGGTGGAAGGAGGATCCAGTGTTAATGGAACTTGCAGCAGATTATCCAGGGTTATCCCTCTGTTGTTGTGAGTAGGGCCCCTATGTGTCGTGTGATGTATGGTTTCAATTTGGGAGGGTTTAATCAGATTGAACGGGTCAGCTGTGGATTGGCTGGGTTTGGAGGGATCATAAGAAAGGAGTAGGGAGTGTATATCATTAGCAGTTAGAGTATTTATCCTGCGGCATGGTCGGGTATTGGAATTGCGGTTAGGTACTGTTCTCCATCTTAGGGGTGGATACTTAGGGGATCGTAGATGCCTCTGATGTTGGAGAGGGGGGCTGTTGCTGTGATGGTTCCAGGTCTTATCATCGGCATATCGTCTAATCATGTGTTGATGCCCGATCAAGTTCCGTAGCTTTTGGAGGTCATCCTTGATAAATTGTAGTGAGAGAAGAATTACATCAAGTCTAGGGTCTGGTGTAGGAGGCGTGTTAATTGTTTGGTCTAGGGGGAGGGTAGGGGTGGATGGGTTTGTGGTGTAGATTGGAGGGTGGCAGAGATCTGAGGCTGCGTGGCAGGGTCTACAAGTGAGGCTGTCCGGGGAAGGGGAGGGGGGAATAGCCAAAGTGAGAGGGGGAGAGGTATGTGTCGGAGGGGTGTGCGTCGAGAATAGTGTTGTGGATGGGATTGGGTTGTAGATGGGAGGGTTGCATTGATCTGAGTCTTCATAGTGTGATCTAGCTATAAGGCTGTCGGGGAGGAGGAGAGGAGCATAGCCAAAGGGGGAGAGGTATGTGTCAGAGGGCTGTCTCCTGGCATTGAGGTGGGGGTATGGAAGGATAGGTTCGTAGGAAAATGCCCTGGTGTTATCGACGTGGACATGGGGGGCGTGATCGGCATGGGCATGGGGGGAGTTAAGGAAATAGGGGTGTCTGTGGCGGGGGGAGAGGGATTAAGGACTTTATCTTTGATGAGAGGAAAGATGTTGTCGAGTAGGGTTAGGTTTCGTCGGATGATTGCATAAGGATGGTCCCATTATGATAAATGGTGATTGTGGCTGATGCATTGTAAAGTGGGGAGGGGCTGATAGCGATCTTGAGACCGTGTGCTGTTTTCCTGGATGAGGAAACAGAGAGCAGGGCGTAAAAGGCTTTCCTCCATTGGGCTCTCCTCTTTGTGTACAAAATAATGTCGTTGGATAAAGTGCCTTTATTTGTAGAGTAGTAGGGGTCTGATATTGGGGTCTTAGGGTAGGTTTTTAGCAGCAAGTGTTTGAAAAGTTTGGCTGCTTTTTTCGAGAGGTTAGGGGGTATTTGATATTATAAGTATGTTGACCTGCGCGCTCCATCGTGCTATTGGTGCTTAAAGGAGGGGTAGACAGGTAGGGGGAGTGCACTAATAGTGGGGGGTGATGTGCAGTGTGAGATGGGGATGATGTGGGGCCGTATGAGGAGTCTAGTGACGGAGCCGGTCCTGTGCGGTTAGGGTTGCGAGAGGATAAGTACCATGTTCGGGAGAGAGGAGATGGGAAAAGGAGAAGAGTGAGAGGAAGTGGGAACGGGGGGAAGCGTGAGGTGAGCGGACGTGCCTATTAGTTGAACCGGATGTAATTAGGTAGGGTGCTGTAGTGAATTTTATTAATTGTCCAAAGATTGATCCAGAGTCTGCTCGTAAATAGCCTAATCCTATGGACATTGAAACCAGTACAAGATGGCGGCTGTATTTGTGGTCCTATCACTCTTACTTGAGGGTGCAGTCCTATGTCTCTCTCTATGTACTCTGAATTACAGGTCCTTGAGGGGAGAAGTCCTTTCACTCTTTCCACGCTCTGCACTGTCTGCATGGGATCCGGCGAGAGTCATCAAAATGGGTTACCAAGGGGCATATCAACAAGCAGGTGATAAAAAATTATCGCCGCTTTTGCGGCCGTTTTCGGCCGAAAAGCGGCGATAATTTTATCGCCTAATCAGCAAGGTCACGCTAACGCGTGAAACCTTGCTTTAGCGTCAGGATTCCTAACGCCCAGCTTTGCATCTCTAATGAGATGCAAAGTGGGCGTTCCTGACCTGGCATGACAGGAGAAATGTCGCTAAGCGACATTTCTCCTATCAGCAAGCCTAACGCTATGAAGCATAGCGTCAGGAAAAGTAGCGATAACCCCTGTATCGCTACTTTCCTCTAGCCTGCTTCAGGACTGACTTAGTCATGATATCCTATGGAAGGTGGATATCATGGCTAAGTTTGTGAGTCCCTATCAACTAGCTAACGTGAGATTATCGCTGGGTTTCCAGCGATAATCTCACGTTAGCCAGTTAGCGCTAGGATTTTTATCGCTGATGAGATAAGCGTTGCTAATAGCACGCTATCTCAGCGATAAAAATCGGCGCTAGCCGGCGATAATTATCCGAGCGCTAAGTGCGCTCAGCGATAATTATCGCCGGTTGTTGTTGATATGCCCCAAAATACTTTATTGATTTTAGAAAGTAAACATTTTGTATAATATGAAATTTATGTTTAATCTATTTAACTAATTTATAGTGTAGTTGGATGACGATCTAAGGCCATTAAAACTGTGGTGTTGAGGAAACTCATAATATGCTTGACGGTGCCTCAGCGGCACCACCAGTATATTAGGGACCTAAGACTGCTGCAAGACCACTGGGTATCGCGGATCCCTGGCGGCAGCAGCGGTCCCATGGGAGTCCGATCACCCTACACCCTACTTGTAATAGGGCGGTCAGAACACTGGTAGCTGCACTGCCACCGTGGGTTTGGTGGTCCACCGGACCACCAAACTCATAATAAGGCCCATAGTTATTGGTAGCTTTGTTTGTTTTGTAGGGCTTCTATGAATTTGTATAGTGTAGGATGGGTTCTTTCTAGTGTAGATTGGAAAGCATTGTGCCATCCTCCTACTGCGTTGTTGATTTTGGCTTCTTGAGCCTTGGTGCTGTCATAGACATCCCACCATGATATTTGAATTTGGGTTGGTGTCTGTGTCCAGAGTGAAGCAGTCTGCCAACCCAATTGTCTTGAAAGTAGTCCATTAAGAGACTAAGAGCTCTATTACGATGTCGGTCGGAGTTACCTCCGACCAACACCGTCTCAGTGTGGGAACTGAACGACCGTAGGTCGGCAGTTCCGAACTCCAGATTACAATATGATCGCACATGGTGCAGTCACAAACTCCCATTTCTCTATGGGAGTTTGTGTAAATCCCTGCACCGTGTGGTTGGCACCTCATGGTGCCTGCCACACACTGTAGGGATTTTCAGGGGGGCACCATAGGTGCCCCCCAGGGCCACAACTGTAGGCCAGGGGGCATGGGGGCCTTGCTAAGAGCCCCCAAAGTCGCTTTCCAACAGCTTTTCCATGTCTGAAAGCCCGACATTGAAAGGCTGTCAGAAACCAATATTATGATCCCAATGGCGAAAACGCCATCAGTAAGGGACTGTGATAGGTCCTTGAGCCCGTCAGAACACAGTCGGATTGACCGGCCGGTTTACACTTTATTATTTCTAGGGCAAATTGGCTGTTTGTTGCATATTCTACACTTAGTGCAGATTGTTGGAGGTGCCTTCAAATGCTTTGGTTAAAATGGTAGTAACAGCCTTGTATGGCTGTGTGTGGGTATAGTTTAAGTATTGTTTGTATTTTAGCTTGTTCAAAGACGGTTATTATTTAATGTGATGAGTAATTATTTGTTTTAAATTCATTATGGTTTAGTAGTTCATAGTAGGTGCTACTTTTGTTATTAAGCAGCCAGGCGTATATGAATGGTATAAACAAAAATTGATATTCACCATGTATGGTGTATATCCGAGTGAATGGTTTGGGGCTCATTTTTTTTTTTTTTTTTTTTTTAAAACCTTTATTTTCAAAAGTCTGGACACAGCTATTCAGCCGACAACCCGGAGGTTCGGCAGCTTCGATAAAGAGGAACAGAGACGCGTCCACAGTACAGTGAAGGAGGAGTGCAAATATTCCATTTTTAAATAAACACAAAACACACAACAACCCCCAGCAAGGCGAGAACACTGAATGCCCATGGTGATAGCCCCCCAGGGGAGGCAGGACCCCAATCATCTACCAGTAACAGTACTGTGAAAAGAGGAAGAAGGGGGACAGCAGAGGCCAAAGAAGTCCATTAACCCTACTGAGCTGGAAAGAAGGTTAGGAGGAAAGCTGTTCCTCGGGGGGATCCAAATCAGGGGCAAGACAAATTCCCCCCCTGTATTGGTTCCACCGCCCCCAGATGGCGTGCCACTTCCGAGGGCGGCCTCTAGCGCAATATACCGTCTTCTCCCTTAGCATACTCCAGTCCATATTTTCTTTCCACGCGGTCAATGTGGGGTGCCCCGCGGAGCCCCACAATCGCGCGATATCTCTCTTAGCGACCATGTTACCCAGAGTCACCCATTGGGTATGTGCCTCATCGTGGTCAGTGGGCCCCCAGACATTCAGGAGGCAACACCGCGCTTCCGGCTGCATAGCAATGCCCGTCACCTCCCCCATCACTGCATGGACTCTCCTCCAGAATTCCGTAATGACACCACATTCCCAAATGATATGCAGGAAAGTACCCACCATACCACATCCCCTCCTGCATAGGCCGTCCTCCGAGAATCCCATGTGAACCAGCCTTGGCCCCATCACATACACTCGATGCAGTATTTTAAGCTGCACCAGCCTCAGACGCGACGGGATCGCAACCTCCTTAGGAGAGGAAACAGCAGACTGCCAATCCTCGTCATCCAACTCGAGGCCATTCCTAGTCCACTGGTCCCTCAGCCCCAGAAGCATATCCGCCCGGACGTTGATCAGTTTCTTATAGATGAGCGAGATCGTGCTCTCGGGCATATGGCCATCAAGGACCCGGTCCTCCAAAGGAGAGGACTCAGGCACCTTCTCACCCTCTATGAGGACTGATCGGAGGGCGTGACGCACCTGAATATAGCGGAAAAACTCGGATGGCCCCAGCTCATACTCCTTCTGCAACTCTTCAAAGGACTTCACCCTCCCCTTAATCAGCACATCACCGACCCTGGAGATGCCGATCAAGTCCCATTTGTCAAAGCCTTTTGTGTGCCAAAGCCTACCCAGTCTCTCAGATTCAAACAGCGGGGTAGCGAGGGTGAGCCTATCCTTCCAGCCCAGCGAGTCAGTTGCCATCTTCCACACACGCACCGCCACACCAGTGGGCCCCGTGAGGGACGAGTCCAGGGACCGCGAGTACAACGCCCTGTAATAGTTACCACCACGCAGCAACCACCTGTCCATGGCATACCCAGGGCTGAGGGCAGGGCCATAAAACCCATGATTAATCGCACTCAGCTGGGTGGCCCAATAGTACCGTCGGATGTCTGGAAGCGCAATACCCCCGTCGTACCATGGAAGCGTCAACTTTGCAATAGCTATTCGCGGCCGCCCATCCCACAGCAACGTTCGTTGGAGGCCTTCGACCTCCCGAAAGTAGTTGGCCGGTACCCAATCCAAAGTATTCTGTAGCGCGTAGAGGAACCGGGGAAGAGACATCATTTTGAACAGGGCCGCGCGCCCAACGAGGGAGAGCGGCAGCCTCCGCCAGCCCTCCACATCCCGCCTCAGGCGCGCTAGGGGGGGAGCAGGTTCCTCTCATATCGCACAGCAGAGTCCATGGAGATAAAGATCCCCAGATACACGAAGCCCTGCTGAGCGACCTGGATCGAACAAGTTCGAGGGATCGGTGGAACCTCGCCACTAAGAACATATAAATACGATTTACTCCAGTTGATAACGAGACCCGAGTTCCTACCGAAAGATGTGAGTACGTCACAGACCACTATAAGTGATTTCTTGGGTGAGGCAAGATACAACAGGATGTCATCAGCATAGAGCGATATACGGTCCTCGTGTTCAGGCGACCATCTAAGTCCCCGTATATCCGGGTGCCAGCGTATCCACGCAGCCAGCGGCTCAAGGGCGAGGGCGAACAACAATGGCGACAGGGGACAACCTTGCCGAGTACCCCTCCCAAGCTGAAACGGAGTCGACGCCCGGCCATTTACCACCACACTCGCAAGAGGGCCCTCATACAGCAACCTCACCCAGCTCACAAAACCGTGGCCAAAGCCGAACTTGGTCAACACGGCCCACAAATATGCCCATTCCACCGTGTCAAAGGCCATCGTGGCATCGAGAGACGCCACAATAGCTGGTTCACGCAGCGTGCTCGCCCTGGCGATTACACCATGAAGGCGCCGAAGATTTAACGCTGTGTTACGGTGCGGGATGAATCCGGATTGATCCGGGTGGACCAAGTCACCGAGTACCCTAATCAATCGGGCCGCCAGGATTTTAGCCAGAATTTTCGGCTCTGCGTTAAGGAGTGAGATAGGCCTATATGAGGCGCACTTATCTCGGGGTTTGCCCTCTTTGTGTATAACCACAATCGTCGCCAGTCGCTGATCCAACGGGAGGGCCCCACTTCCCCGCGCCTCCACGAACATGGCGCGCAGGTGAGGGGCGACCCTATCCGGAAACAGCTTGTACAGGTCGACCGGCAAGCCGTTCGGACCCGAGGCCTTGCCCGAGTTCAACGCGCGGATAGCCCCCGCCACCTCATCGACCGTTATGTCACCATCTAGATCGTCCCTATCTATATCAGAGAGACAGGGCAATGCGATATCACGCAGGAGGTCACGCGAGTCCTCGGGCTGCCTGTCCGACACTGAGGCATAAACCATACGGAAATAGTCCGAGAAACACTGTACAATCTTCTCAGGTTCAACAATCACCTCTCCCCCCTCTCCCGTCAACTCCGGCACTACTCTATTGACCCGTTCTTTTTTGTCCAGCCAAGCCAGGAGATTCCCGGCCTTGTCACCAACATCATACAGACGGCCCTGCTGTTCCCTACTGAGGGTCTTAGCGGCATTCGTCACCAGGTCCTTATACTCAGATTGCTTCAAGCACAGCTCATGCAGTGAGGCCTCTGTAACCTCCTCCTCCAGCGCTCCCTCCAAAGCCGCGATCTCCTCCTCAACCTGCAAAACCTCGCCATCTCTCCGCCGCTTGGCAGCCACTACAAGGGAGAGGGCTTCCCCTCGCAGCACGGTCTTAAATGCTTCCCACAGCGACACTGCCGAGTCCACGGATCCCTGATTGTCCTTGAAAATTTTTTTTACTGTCTTTACCAGCGCGCTGCGCATCTTGGGGTCTCGGAAATACCAAGGGTTGATAGGGGCCACCCTTCCCCCTCCCTCCCGACCCAGATCCAGCCAGACCCACACTGGCGAATGGTCAGATATACCACGCGCCATGTGCCTGGCCTCGGACACCAATGAGGCATGCGCAGCCAGAGTGAGTAGGTAATCAATCCTGGAAAGGCTACCATGCGCCCCGGAGTGGAAAGTGTATTGGCTCTGTGTGGGGTGCCGGAGCCTCCAGCAGTCTATCAGGCCAAGCGTGTCTAGAAAGTCTGGAAGCCACTTCTGAGCCCCCCCTGTGTCTCTGGGCGGGTATCTATCCAGCAGACCGGAGCCAACAGCGTTGAAATCACCTCCCACCACAAGCATACCCCCCGGGAGATCCAGCAAGGCCCTACCCAGATCTGTGAACGTGGAGGCCTGCAGGGCCGGCGGGACATAAACCGAAACTAAAACCAAAGTTCTTCCTTCCCACCGCCCCGCCACCGCCACAAACCTCCCCCTATCATCAACAATGGTGGAGTCCACCTCAAATGGTAGCGAGGCTCTGACTAGGATGCCCACACCCCTGGACCCAGAGGAGAATCCCGAATGAGCTATGAATTTATAACCCTTCCTATTCAGGGCATAGCACGTATTACCTATAAGATGCGTCTCCTGCAGCAGGGCAACATCCGGCAATGACCGTTTCAAGAATTGCAAAACAATCCCACGCTTAATGCGATCCCCCAAACCATTAACATTCCAGCTTATAACACTTAAACCCCTACCCCCCATCCCCAAACGTAAAGAGGCCCACCCCACACCCGAAGAGCCACCATGGAACAGTCCTGGAAATAATCACTATGCCTTGCGGAAACAAACCCCCCAACAACAAACCCAGAATCCCGGAAACCCCCCCCACCCTGCACCCCTGCTGCAGCTTACAAAGCCCCCCCAACTTGCAGTGTGCCTGTCGCCCTACCAAACCCAAAATCTACAAAAAGTACCCTAAGGGAGGAAAGAGCTCCCCTCGTCCTCCCACAACCTCCGTATTTACTGCAAGTCATTATCTAAAGTCAGTCCGAGTCAGTCCGGTTCCGAAGACATCAACCTTGTTCATCCCGGCCACTGTCACCGTCTACGGCAGTGTCCTCTTCCGTGCGTCGTCGAGGCAGAGCGTCCAGCCATTCATCCGCCATGGCAGGCGACTCAAAGAAGAATGTTCGGTCTTCAAACACCACACGTAGTCTGGCAGGGAAGAGCATGGCGTATTTCAGTTCCCTCTCCCGAAGCCTCCTCTTCACCCCCAGGAAGCCCTGCCGCTGCCTCTGCACCTGCTGGGTGAAGTCAGGATAGAAATTCACCGACGCGTTCTGGAAGGGGACCGGGCCCGTTACCCTCGAGGCCTGCAGGATAGCGTCCCGGTCTCGAAAATGAAAGAGCCGGGCGACAATCGGCCTCGGTGGGGCTCCCACCTTGGGCCGCCCACCCGGCACTCTATGGGCCCTCTCAACTGCGAAGAACTTCCCTAGACCCTTAGGCTGCAGATGGTTGAGCACCAAGTCCTCCACGAGCAGGTCCACTGAAGTCTCGTCCGAGGACTCCGGGACCCCGATAACGCGCACGTTGTTGCGCCTGGCCCGGCTCTCGAAGTCCTCCAGCCGACGGGCGGCGAGATCACTCTCGGTCCGCAACTTACGGACCTCGGTCTGCAGGTCCGAGACATCATCGGCGAGGCCCGTGGTCTTGATGTCCAGGGATTTGACCCGTTCATTTGTTTTGCCCAAATCCGCGCGGATCAGATTAACATCCACCAAGATGGTATCCACTTTGTGCGCCAGGGCATCAAACTGTCTCCCAATCGAAGTCTGCAGCCCGTCAAGTGCGCCCATGACATCCTGCAGTGAGAGCTCCGGGGCCAAGGGTGAGGCAGTCATCTGTGTGTCCGGAGACTGGCTCGGTGCACCCGGTGACCCCTTCTGCTGGGCATAGCGGTCCATGTTATTGGCTTGAGTATAGGCTCCCCGCCTGGTGGCCTTAGGCTTCGGCCGGTCCACCTCTGCTTTGCCTGACATGGTGGGCTCAAGCAAGTCGGTTCAAACAGGACTGCCCTCTCTCAGCGAGAGAGATCAGGAGTGCTCCGTCGTACGATGGGTCGCCAGTGTGGCATGCAGAGCGTCCAAATGATAATAAAGCAGCCGTGAGCACTCCCTGGGCTGGGCAGACAAAGGGCGAGAAAGTGAAAGTGAAAGGATAGGGACCTCCGTCCGGCAGTTCACACCTCGCCTGGCCGCTGTTGTTCAATTAGAGGTCGGGCATCCTGCCAACTCGAGCCCCTGGCATCCCTCGGAGATAGGCCTCAATCTTCCGCCATGCATAACTCCGGTTCCCGGTGGGCGATTCGACCTCGGGTGGCATCGATCGCCTCCCTGACAAGTCATCTACACGATGCCATGCATACAAACAGGATTATATACAGGATAGACGACGGAGGGCACGAGGGTCTCGGGAGCTCAAAGCTCACGCGGCCATCTTGGTCAAGCGCTAGGCTCCTCCCTGGGGGGGGGGGGGGCTCATTTTTAATGTCCCCTCCATCATCCGTGTTTGACATTGGCTTTGTTTTAGCAAATATTGTGTTTCTAATAGTTAAGCTTGTCATGTAGGAGGAAAGGTTCTTCACAGTGTGTTGGTTAAATGTTTTGAAATTTTGATATCTTGGTGTTTTCTAGGGGTAGAAGAAGTATCACTGGTGTCTTTTTTAGTGTGTTCCATTGAGTGTTTTAAGGTGAGTATACCTGGTAGCTGGCCTGTGACATGTTCGGGGACTTTGGGGATGAGGGAGAGTGATGTGTTCTCTCACATTAATAACAATAGGGCATATTAACAAGGAACAGGGAAAATTAACGCTAAGGGCGCTTAGCGTTAATTTTTTTAATGCCCGCTATCGCTGGATAATATCGCCTGGTTATCGCGTTATTAACAACGCTAACCACCTAGGCGATAAAAAATCCAGCGATAGCGCCATTTTGGGAGGTTATCGCTGGTAATGCAGTGATAAAACTACAAGGATAGGGATATCCTTGTTGATAGCCCATGGTGGACTTAGCCATGTAATCCACCTCCCATTGGATTACATGGCTAAGTCTGAAAATTAGCAGACGTAAAAAAGCAGCATTAACCGTGGTTAGCGCTGCTTTTTTTGTCTCTAAGAGGGTTAGCGTGAAGCTTGATAATACAACATTTCTCCTATTATTTTGCTCTGGAACGCCCACTTTGCATCTCATTAGAGATGCAAAGGGAAGCGTAGTGAAAAAGGGTGCTAACATGCGATTTTGCATGTTAGCACCCTGTTGTTGATAGGGCGATATTTTTATCTCCGCTTCTTTGGCTGAGCGGAGATAAAGCCCTTGTTAATATGCCCCAATATCCTCTTTTTTAGTAGCACTCCCAGAATGAGCATTAGAGTAATCTTTTCTATATTCCCAATTCATATTTTCGGTGCTTGTACAGTCTTGGCTGAGAGTGTAGTCTATGCGAGAGAGTAAATGTTTCCCTTTCTGTGATGTGATGTATCTTTCTCTTTTTGTCCTTGTGGCTAAAAATAGTTTAATAATGAAATGAATTACATGTTAATGATTTTGCTTTGCATTTTAAATGTACATACAAAATTATGACAATCGTTTCTATTTTATTCTTACAAGTGTGTCCTCAATGGTACTTGCAGTACTTTTTTTCTGTTTTCAATTGGGGTGCTATAATGTGGATCAGGTGACAGCTTTTCTGTTGGGAAAAATATTGTATAGGTTTTGCGTTGTTACGTTTGTTTGTTGGTAGTTAGTATGTGCTGAGGACTTTTATTTTTATCTTCTCTTGCTCTTTAGAACTGTTTTTAATGTACTTACTTTTTATGTGTCTTTTTCCAGGTATTTGATTGCTGAATTTCTTGGTGGGTTTGTAGTTTGTCGATGGTGTATTAATTTTTCAGTAATTTCTAAAGTTTATGACATAAAAGAACTAGAGTGTTTTGTTAGCTATTTATAGTTTTAAAGTTTTTTTAATTAGGTATTGACAAGCTTGTTTAATAAAATGTTTACTTACTTTCTTCCAATTCTGTTTTCTGATTTTCTATAGCAAATATGGCAGAGAATCGTGGTCTTTTAGCTTTAGTAGGTTTTGGTGTAATAAGTGATCACATTTTGTGTTCCTTTTATAGTTTTAGTTTAATTGATTATATAGTTATATTGGTTGGTTTGCATTACATTTTTTTTTACTGGTTACTGTTCGTTTGTTTTGTTTAGTTTGAATTTTATTTTGTGGTATTGCGTTTTGTGGTGGACCCTAATTAGTGTTTATTTTAGAATGCTAGCTATATATTTCAGTATTTAGTGCTATATTGGGTGTATTATTTATGTATATGTGTCTATATATATATATATATATATATATATATTCACGCTCGGGGGTACCAACAGTGGAGAAGCACTCGGGCACAGAAGAGCTTTTACCCCAGCAGCTTTATTCTGGTAAAAAACAAGTGCTCTAAAGACTGTGATGCCGCCGAAGAAGGGATCTACCCGAAACGCGTCCGGACAGCAGTCTGATGCTGGATGGCTTGGCGAAGGCAATTGTTTTTACCAGAATAAAGCTGCTGGGGTAAAAGCTCTTCTGTGCCCGAGTGCTTCTCTACTGTTGGTCATACCCCCCGAGCGTGAATTTAAAGCGGCCGTCCTGCCGCTGAGAAGGCACCACCCCAGAAGCAGGGGGCCACAAAGTCATGCAGTAAGTGGCTTTATATGTGGGGCACAGAAGGTGGATTGTAAACGAGTTGCGCTTCCCGGGGCTCATGTGGAGCCTTAACTGTAGCATGAATTGGTAGAGCACTTCTATGGCAGATGAATGAACGGACTTCGCCTCCCAGAAAGCAACGTACCGACTCAATCAGAGCAGCCAATCAATGGCGTACGATAGGACTAAATAGGAAGGCGGGGTCCCACAAGTGCTCTAAAGACTGTAATGCCGCCGAAGAAGGGATCTACCCGAAACGCGTCCGGACAGCAGTCTGTTGCTGGATGGCTTGGCGAAGGCAATTGTTTTTACCAGAATAAAGCTGCTGGGGTAAAAGCTCTTCTGTGCCCGAGTGCTTCTCTACTGTTGGTCATACCCCCCGAGCGTGAATTTAAAGCGGCCGTCCTGCCGCTGAGAAGGCACCACCCCAGAAGCAGGGGGCCACGAAGTCATGCAGTAAGTGGCTTTATATGTGGGGCACAGAAGGTGGATTGTAAACGAGTTGCGCTTCCCGGGGCTCATGTGGAGCCTTAACTGTAGCATGAATTGGTAGAGCACTTCTATGGCAGATGAATGAACGGACTTCGCCTCCCAGAAAGCAACGTACCGACTCAATCAGAGCAGCCAATCAATGGCGTACGATAGGACTAAATAGGAAGGCGGGGTCCCACAAGTGCTCTAAAGACTGTGATGCCGCCGAAGAAGGGATTTACCCGAAACATGTCCGGACAGCAGTCTGATGCTGGATGGCTTGGCGAAGGCAATTGTTTTTACCAGAATAAAGCTGCTGGGGTAAAAGCTCTTCTGTGCCCGAGTGCTTCTCTACTGTTGGTCATACCCCCCAAGCGTGAATTTAAAGCGGCCGTCCTGCCGCTGAGAAGGCACCACCCCAGAAGCAGGGGGCCACGAAGTCATGCAGTAAGTGGCTTTATATGTGGGGCACAGAAGGTGGATTGTAAACGAGTTGCGCTTCCCGGGGCTCATGTGGAGCCTTAACTGTAGCATGAATTGGTAGAGCACTTCTATGGCAGATGAATGAACGGACTTCGCCTCCCAGAAAGCAACGTACCGACTCAATCAGAGCAGCCAATCAATGGCGTACGATAGGACTAAATAGGAAGGCGGGGTCCCACAAGTGCTCTAAAGACTGTGATGCCGCCGAAGAAGGGATCTACCCGAAACGCGTCCAGACAGCAGTTTGTTGCTGGATGGCTTGGCGAAGGCAATTGTTTTTACCAGAATAAAGCTGCTGGGGTAAAAGCTCTTCTGTGCCCGAGTGCTTCTCTACTGTTGGTCATACCCCCCGAGCGTGAATTTAAAGCGGCCGTCCTGCCGCTGAGAAGGCACCACCCCAGAAGCAGGGGGCCACGAAGTCATGCAGTAAGTGGCTTTATATGTGGGGCACAGAAGGTGGATTGTAAACGAGTTGCGCTTCCGGGGGCTCATGTGGAGCCTTAACTGTAGCATGAATTGGTAGAGCACTTCTATGGCAGATGAATGAACGAACTTCGCCTCCCAGAAAGCAACGTACCGACTCAATCAGAGCAGCCAATCAATGGCGTACGATAGAACTAAATAGGAAGGCGGGGTCCCACAAGTGCTCTAAAGACTGTGATGCCGCCGAAGAAGGGATCTACCCGAAACGCGTCCGGACAGCAGTCTGATGCTGGATGGCTTGGCGAAGGCAATTGTTTTTACCAGAATAAAGCTGCTGGGGTAAAAGCTCTTCTGTGCCCGAGTGCTTCTCTACTGTTGGTCATACCCCCCGAGCGTGAATTTAAAGCGGCCGTCCTGCCGCTGAGAAGGCACCACCCCAGAAGCAGGGGGCCACGAAGTCATGCAGTAAGTGGCTTTATATGTGGGGCACAGAAGGTGGATTGTAAACGAGTTGCGCTTCCCGGGGCTCATGTGGAGCCTTAACTGTAGCATGAATTGGTAGAGCACTTCTATGGCAGATGAATGAACGGACTTCGCCTCCCAGAAAGCAACGTACCGACTCAATCAGAGCAGCCAATCAATGGCGTACGATAGGACTAAATAGGAAGGCGGGGTCCCACAAGTGCTCTAAAGACTGTGATGCCGCCGAAGAAGGGATCTACCCGAAACGCGTCCGGACAGCAGTCTGATGCTGGATGGCTTGGCGAAGGCAATTGTTTTTACCAGAATAAAGCTGCTGGGGTAAAAGCTCTTCTGTGCCCGAGTGCTTCTCTACTGTTGGTCATACCCCCCGAGCGTGAATTTAAAGCGGCCGTCCTGCCGCTGAGAAGGCACCACCCCAGAAGCAGGGGGCCACGAAGTCATGCAGTAAGTGGCTTTATATGTGGGGCACAGAAGGTAAATTGTAAACGAGTTGCGCTTCCCGGGGCTCATGTGGAGCCTTAACTGTAGCATGAATTGGTAGAGCACTTCTATGGCAGATGAATGAACGGACTTCGCCTCCCAGAAAGCAACGTACCGACTCAATCAGAGCAGCCAATCAATGGCGTACGATAGGACTAAATAGGAAGGCGGGGTCCCACAAGTGCTCTAAAGACTGTGATGCCGCCGAAGAAGGGATCTACCCGAAATGCGTCCGGACAGCAGTCTGATGCTGGATGGCTTGGCTAAGGCAATTGTTTTTACCAGAATAAAGCTGCTGGGGTAAAAGCTCTTCTGTGCCCGAGTGCTTCTCTACTGTTGGTCATACCCCCCGAGCGTGAATTTAAAGCGGCCGTCCTGCCGCTGAGAAGGCACCACCCCAGAAGCAGGGGGCCACGAAGTCATGCAGTAAGTGGCTTTATATGTGGGGCACAGAAGGTGGATTGTAAACGAGTTGCGCTTCCCGGGGCTCATGTGGAGCCTTAACTGTAGCATGAATTGGTAGAGCACTTCTATGGCAGATGAATGAACGGACTTCGCCTCCCAGAAAGCAACGTACCGACTCAATCAGAGCAGCCAATCAATGGCGTACGATAGGACTAAATAGGAAGGCGGGGTCCCACAAGTGCTCTAAAGACTGTGATGCCGCCGAAGAAGGGATCTACCCGAAACGCGTCCAGACAGCAGTTTGTTGCTGGATGGCTTGGCGAAGGCAATTGTTTTTACCAGAATAAAGCTGCTGGGGTAAAAGCTCTTCTGTGCCCGAGTGCTTCTCTACTGTTGGTCATACCCCCCGAGCGTGAATTTAAAGCGGCCGTCCTGCCGCTGAGAAGGCACCACCCCAGAAGCAGGGGGCCACGAAGTCATGCAGTAAGTGGCTTTATATGTGGGGCACAGAAGGTGGATTGTAAACGAGTTGCGCTTCCCGGGGCTCATGTGGAGCCTTAACTGTAGCATGAATTGGTAGAGCACTTCTATGGCAGATGAATGAACGGACTTCGCCTCCCAGAAAGCAACGTACCGACTCAATCAGAGCAGCCAATCAATGGCGTACGATAGGACTAAATAGGAAGGCGGGGTCCCACAAGTGCTCTAAAGACTGTGGTGCCGCCGAAGAAGGGATCTACCCGAAACGCGTCCGGACAGCAGTCTGATGCTGGATGGCTTGGCGAAGGCAATTGTTTTTACCAGAATAAAGCTGCTGGGGTAAAAGCTCTTCTGTGCCCGAGTGCTTCTCTACTGTTGGTCATACCCCCCGAGCGTGAATTTAAAGCGGCCGTCCTGCCGCTGAGAAGGCACCACCCCAGAAGCAGGGGGCCACGAAGTCATGCAGTAAGTGGCTTTATATGTGGGGCACAGAAGGTGGATTGTAAACGAGTTGCGCTTCCCGGGGCTCATGTGGAGCCTTAACTGTAGCATGAATTGGCAGAGCACTTCTATGGCAGATGAATGAACGGACTTCGCCTCCCAGAAAGCAACGTACCGACTCAATCAGAGCAGCCAATCAATGGCGTACGATAGGACTAAATAGGAAGGCGGGGTCCCACAAGTGCTCTAAAGACTGTGATGCCGCCCAAGAAGGGATCTACCCGAAACGCGTCCAGACAGCAGTCTGATGCTGGATGGCTTGGCGAAGGCAATTGTTTTTACCAGAATAAAGCTGCTGGGGTAAAAGCTCTTCTGTGCCCGAGTGCTTCTCTACTGTTGGTCATACCCCCCGAGCGTGAATTTAAAGCGGCCGTCCTGCCGCTGAGAAGGCACCACCCCAGAAGCAGGGGGCCACGAAGTCATGCAGTAAGTGGCTTTATATGCGGGGCACAGAAGGTGGATTGTAAACGAGTTGCGCTTCCCGGGGCTCATGTGGAGCCTTAACTGTAGCATGAATTGGTAGAGCACGTCTATGGCAGATGAATGAACGGACTTCGCCTCCCAGAAAGCAACGTACCGACTCAATCAGAGCAGCCAATCAATGGCATACGATAGGACTAAATAGGGAGGCGGGGTCCCAGAAGTGCTCTAAAGACTGTGATGCCGCCGAAGAAGGGATCTACCCGAAACGCGTCCGGACAGCAGTCTGATGCTGGATGGCTTGGCGAAGGCAATTGTTTTTACCAGAATAAAGCTGCTGGGGTAAAAGCTCTTCTGTGCCTGAGTGCTTCTCTACTGTTGGTCGTACCCCCTGAGCGTGAATATATATATATATATTACCTACTGGCGGTCGCCAGTAGGTAGTTATAGTTAGGACCACGTTTCCATAGGAAATCCGCAACATTCTATTTTGAATAACTTTGGCGCCGGTCGACGAATCCTCGCAAATTTTTCAAAATAGGTGGGGCGCTACGCTCCGCTCCTACCCTGAAAGTCTCGGGGGGATTCGTCAAGCGGGGGCTGAGATAAAAGGGGGGTCCCAAAACACGTTTTTCCCATGCATTTTTCCATAGGACCTTTAGACAGGGCTACAGCCCGAACGGCTGAACAGAATTACTAGAAATTTGGCAGATAGGTAGTCCTCAGGTCAAGGAAGTGCCTTTTGTAGGTTTGGTGTAAATCTGTTCAGTAGATTCTGAGAAAATAGCCTTTAAATCAATATATATATCTGAGCCAGCTTACGGTGCGCTTACGGTACGCTTACCGTACGCGTACGGTGGCGTGCGCGAGCGCGATTCTGATTGGCTCTTAGATCTTAGTAAACATTCGAATCGGCCGAAACCAGGAAGCGGCGGCCGCCATTTTCTCTCTCGCACTGAGAGTGATTTTTAAAATATAAAGCCCAAAAACATGTAAAGGGGCTGTTTAGACAGCTCACACACACATAGCCATGTTGAGGGAGTCCCCAAAGATCCCCCAAGGCCAAAAACGGAATTTTTATTTTTTTGGTAATTTCGACGATTACGCTTACCGTACGCGTACGGTAAAAAATTAAAAAAAAAAAAAAATTATCCACACTCTCTACACCCCGTGTGCAATTGGTGCCAGCAGGGCACCAATTGTGCATGGCTTATTAGAGATGAGATAAACTAAAATATTTAAAAAAATAATAATAAAAAAAAAAACTAGCCACACTCTCTCCACCCCGTGTGCAAATGGTGCCCGAAGGGCACCATTTGTGCATGGCTTATAAAATATACGAAAAATTAAAATATTACCTTTCAAAACGAAGTGCATCATATGTCCTCCATGTGCGCACGGTGCGCGAAGCGCATCGTGCGTACATGGCCCATCTAGCGTAACGTGGGCACGCGGTGCGCGTAGCGCACCGCGTGCCCACCGTGCGTGCACGGCACTAACTGCGTAAAGTGGGTGCGTGGTGCGCGAAGCGCACCGTGCGCGCACGGAACGAACTGCGTTAAGTGGGCGCGCGCGCCACGAATGGCGTAAAGTAACTTAGCATTTAAAAAAACGTACAAATTCACTGAAAAAACCATAGGTTTCGCACACGTTATAGTTAGGAATTAGCATTTAAAAAACCTTGCAAATTCACTGAAAAAACCATAGGTTTCACACATGTTATAGTTAGCGGAAATTTTACTGATAAAAAACCAATGAAATTCCCCCGTTATAGTTAGTGCAGGCAACTATAACTCACGCGACCGCAATCTTCTGCTGATGACATATGTGTCTTTATGAAAAAAAAATATTTGTAATATATGTATAGCTAAAAATGTATGGAAGAAGACATGGGCAAATAAGTGTCTAAATACAGTATTAGCATCAGCAGAGGATTGCGGTCGCGTGAGTTATAGTTGCCTGCACTAACTATAACGGGGGAATTTCATTGGTTTTTTATCAGTAAAATTTCCGCTGACTATAACATGTGTGAAACCTATGGTTTTTTCAGTGAATATATATATATATACATACATATATATATATACTTTTTTAATTTTTATAACTTATTAGTTGCTGTGAGTATTTTCAGTTGAATTATAATTTGATATATCAAAGTGTATACTTTTTTTAGATTGTTTAAGTTTACTTTATTTATATAAAGTGTTTGTAATGGTATTAGATTTTTAACATGTTTTTTGAGTTTATTTTTATTTGTGGCTAACGCAAAATGCTGTTATATTAATTTGTTGTCAAATGGCTTTACTTTTGCATTACTAATGTAGTCGATATTGTGTGTTGCAATATTTGTGACAATTTATATATGTATTTAGAAGTAACAATATTTGTGTTTCTGATATTTGTGTTATCGCTATAAGTAAAAATCGATTGTTTTAATGGTGATATTTTGAGTATCGAAATTTTGTTTTTATTGGTTAAGTATAGGAAGGGGATATTTTTTAGAACAGTATTTATTTTGCAGTAATTATGTGCATTCTGCAGCATGCATGTAAAGGGGAGCATGCCTTTCAGGGTTGTTTTTGTGCAGTAAGTTATTCCTTCCTGCAGAAAAATAATCCTGCCTGTAATACAGGTACTATTGCACCAGGGTGCAAGGGTGCCCTTATTGGCACTGGGCAGCACACAGAGCACCAGCGCGAGGAGACAGCACAAATGCACAATATCTTAGTTGCTATGGTGCATTTCTGCTGTCTCCCTTTCACACAACGCAGAGCATCATTTTTGTTTGTGGTCCTGGGTTGCTTGAAATGCAAGTAAATATGCCCCGAAGTTTTGACAGTGGCCGAAGTAATTTACTTTGCATATAGTCAAAATGGGACTGGACCACCCCAAAATTGGTTGGGTTTCAAGGAAATAGGCTTCTCCAGGAGGATAGAAAGGATTAATTAGAGTTAATTAAATCACATTTTCTATTTGTACTTGTACAAGATGTACAATTACGCATGCAGAAATTGATCTGGATTGACAGAAGCAGCAATTCACAAAGTTTTGCTAGAAAATGACTGTTGCTGCAGTTTTCTATGTCTACTCCTGAAAGCTTTGAGAGTTACTGAAATGCACATCTTCAGCCACATGAGTTGATAGGCCTGTGGGTGCAGATGTATTACTTTATTTGTGATTGTGTTGTATCACATTTGCACCACACAACGTGGTACATGCATGACAAAAACCTCTAAGCCAGATTTATTAAGCCATGCAAAGCCACTTTGCATGGCTCTGAGTGAGTTAAAAAATCTGGCGTAACGCAACACAGCGCAAATTGCTGCATTGCGTTACTCTGCCCTGGATAGGCATTCCATTGGAATTGTGTGGGTGTTCCCACGCATCTCCCATGGATTTTAATGTACCCCCAGATTTACAACAAGTTGTAATCCTGGGAATACGCCAAAATGTTACACCTTCCCAGGGGAGGCATAATGAGGAGAAATATCTCTATTTCTCCTTGTTTCTTCCTCTTTCTATGTGAGCTGCTTCTGCAGCGCACATAGAAGAGGAATATGGGCCCTAGGATTATTTTTGTGCAGGAAGGTACCCCATGAGGCAAAATAATCCTGCATGCAACACTGGCACCCTTGCGTCCCTGCGGTGGTGCTAGGCTGCCAGAAGGGCTCCAGTGCATGGGAAAGGACAGGAATGTGCCGTATTGACTTCAATATGCCTGCCCTTTCCCGGCCATGCAGCGCAGCAAGGTGACTTGCTGCGCTGCAGTCTGGTGGAGTTATTTGGAACCCACTGGTAATGCTCTGCAGCAAAAAAAGTTCTTTAATCACGTTGCCTCCTTACTGATAGGTTGTCCATAAATTGATTATTAGGCTGACTATTGTACTCATACCTGCCAGTATGGTTCAGGCATCAGGCGCACAGTTTGGGTGGTTTATTGTAGTCAAGTGAGTCACTGTAATGCGTAAGTGCGCATGGTCATCAAGGCATTCTGTCTTCTCGACATGCAACTGGCGGTGGCACAAAATCTACTGCACAGCAGACTTCTTCCTAGAATTCAGAAAAGTATTTTTCCCTTTTCATTTAATACGTATGAAGATAGCGACAAACCTGCAAAGGTAGCGCGGTGTGGAGATGTTGGGCAGGCTTCTCCTAAAACTCAGACTGAAGGGGCGTATTAGCAAGACCAGCGATAGAATTATCGCCATTTCAGCGGCAGGAAAATGCAGCTAAAACGGCGATAATGGGCTTGCTAATATGCGTTATAGAATTCCAATAGAAGCCCAGGTTAGATGTCCTGCACATCTAACCTGGGCTTCTATTGGAATTCTATAACGCATATTAGCAAGCCCATTATTGCTGTTTTAGCAGCAGTTTCCTGCACCTAAAAAGGCGAAAATCTTATCGCCGGTCTTGCAAATACGCCCCCCAATTCTATACAGAGTTGGGTCAAAAACAACGTCCACTGGTCAACATACATTGCATTACTGCAAACCCTCTTCACTGTTGCCACTGGTCCATCACAAGTCACAACAGCCTACCCAGAACCACTCACAGATGTAGTAAACTACTGCAGATGTGGCAGTGCTGGCGTAGGAGAAACCACATCCCTTCATGCATGTGAGGGCGATGTACACACACATTCTCTACTGGAATGTATCACCAAGTCCCCAGACCATGCAGATGACAAGGACGCTGTTCCATACCATGTGGGGTACTCAGCCACTAGGCACGAGCCAATGTCTTTCTAGAGAGAACATATATCCGTAAGTACCACTCAGATGTTCCACAACCATACATGGCAACAGACCAGATCCAGGGGAGAGACACCTGATTTTTTAAGGCCAAAATCGCTTTCTTTTAGGTGTCTCCCACCTAAAATGTCCTCTTCTTCAATGTAAGTCAATGGGAAAATAAATGTTCTCAAATATTTTTTTTTAATTCACCTCTTTCCAGGTTAAAAATGTTAACATGTATGCACAACCACAATCCCATTTGCACACTAAGCTCAGTAGATAAGCCCAGGAAACATGCCCAAATTCACATGACAAAATAGTTCTAAGTTGGGATCAGGCAGAAGAGGTTGGCAAAGCATGAGCAATGCTTCCAGACCCTTGGACGCTTATGGCTTTTTATTTTCTAAGGGTAACAAAAGTACTTGATGATGAAATCTTTTTTTTAAAAATAGTCCTTGTTCCCAAGTACAGACTGCAAGATGCCCGCAAAACAGGAGGGTTAAGATTATGTTTTTATTGCTATGAATATTCATTGAGAGCAGCTCTCCTGAAAAATCTTGAGGCTAGGAACAGTAACCAGCATTGGCAAAACCAACTGGTCTCGGTGTTTTTAGCTATGTAGCCCAAGAACACATAATTTAAGCAGAAAAGCCGTGATTTATTGTTTTCTGGTCGGCCGCTTAAGTTTTGTCTATTTTCTGTTTCATACAAAGCGCGTTAAGGCAGGTGTAAAGACAGAAGTAGACAACTGTACAGCTGCACATTTAATGATGTGTAATAATGAAAATGTGCGTGTATGGGATCTGTTAAACCCACCACAGATCACGAAGCCTCAGTAATGACTGTTAACAACACTCGGGCACACTATTCTTTAAGTGCGCAAATGGAGAAAGAACTACGGTAAAGTAATCAATGACATTTGTGGAGACCACAGACACTCTCCTGGGATTTCGAAAGTACTTAGCGGGCTCTTCTCTGCCAACCGCGCATAAAGAGCATGGATCACACGCTCTGCCGGGCAATTCTTAATCTGCTGCTACGTTGAGGTGCTGGGAGTGAATTTCTGTAGAAACAACCCTAGAGAGGTAGTGGTAGTGCTTAATTTGAGCCGGTGGTTTCCGGTGCTGGCACCAGCACTTAAATGTCAACACCGGTGCTTGTGACAGTTTGCCACAAGGTGGCACTGTCTGGATAATTTAGAGATGACCGCAACAACAGTTAATTATTAATTCAATATACATTAAAAATGAGTATTTACCTGCTGGCCAAACCATTCTTATAGCTCTGGGGGACTGAAATAGTCTGAATTGTTACACTTGAGTGTGGTGGTTAGTAGCTGTGTTGTTACTAACACTGGCAGCATAGCAGGGGCAATGTGTGGTGTAAGCTGCAGTGGCCATCGTGACGAGAGCCCTGGCACTTATTGTTTTGACAAATTAAGCACCGGGTAGTGACCAGGTTCAGACTGAGAACACAAAGCAGCTCTGGCCATTTTACCGGTCCGGCCCCTGGGGGGTGGGGAGTTGTTCGAGGGTGCAAGTGTGGAGCACTGCTGCTTAACTAAACCGGCCCCCAGCTCTGCTGCTTTTGGTACTGGGGGCCGATATTGCAGCACTGCTGCAAACGCGGCCCCCAGTAACAAAACCAGCCTCTACTGCTCCAAAACCGGCTCCCACCCTTCCAGCCTCCCAGGGAAACGCCCGTTGCCCACTGCGGCCAGCCCGGCCCAGGTAGTGGTGTCACATGGATTCGCTCCGCTTAGTAAATGCATGCACTTCTGTGAACACTTCCCCAAAACAGAAAAGAGACCATGGGCCATATTATCAAGGAACGGCGATAACATTATCGCCGCTTTAGCGGCAGGAAACTGCTGATAAAGCGGCGATAATGGGCTTGATAATATGCCCTTGTGAATTCTCATAGAAGCCCGTGTTCTGGTGTGAACCTGGGCTTTTATGGGAATTCTCTGCGGCATATTATCAAGCCCATTATCGCCACTTTAGCGGCAGTTTCCTGCCGCTAAACCAGCGATAATGTTATCGCCGTTCCTTGATAATATGGTCCTATGGGTACTTCTGGGCGAGTTCTAGAGAGCACACAGACCTGAACTGTATTCTGTGTGTAAACGAGTTTCCACTGGGTGTTCTGCCATCTGCAGGTCAAAAGCAACTGGTGAAGCAATAACACATGAAGACTTCAAGTTGAGAAACATACTTTACTGCAATCCCAGTGTTTACAAGATATCCAACATAGGGCTTGTGTGTGGGATAAAAATTAGAAATATTCGATCAATGTGTCTTGGTAAACATTGCACATACGGTTAAGGCATCTACACTGATGCATACGTACCTACGCAGTGCTGTATCAAACTATAACCCTACTAAAACAGGTGCTAGAAAAAACGTATGATGCCCCAATATTGTCTCCCAGGTCTGGAATCACTGCCTGGCTTTGTAAAACAATAAAACGTCAGAACGAAAATTTCCAAATTTGAATGTGTAACCCAATGTCACTCATCGCCACGACACCCTAACCAAACAAAACAACAATTAAAAAAAAGTCCGAAAACAAAAGCCATCTTACGGTTTTTTGTGGCAGAACAGCGAACAAAACGATGTAATATTAAGAGACGCAGCAGGAAACCCCCGCAGTTTGAGGGCGTCGTATGAGTAAAGATGTGTAAAATGAGTTGAAAGACATTTGGGTGAGGCCTTACACCTCATTTTCCGGTGTACAAAGAGCCACAGGAATGGTCGAGTTGTTTTGCGCTTCCTGAAGTGGTGTCTGAGGCATCTCACAGTTGGTCACGTGCAGCACTGTGGCATGTTGGGGCATGTTGTGGCATGTCGGGACAGGCTACTAATCAATGCTCCTTTCAAGGGCATTGCCTTTGTAAGCGAGGAAGGCACCGCTACTAAACGGACGAAAATGACTTTAAAAGGAATGAATTATGCATTTAGTGGCCGGTGAGCGTCCCAGCACCAGAAGGATATTTTGCCTAGAATATCAAACACCATTTACTACTAGAACCTTCATTTTAGATATTACAATGGGGCATGCGGGCGATGCATTTGTCTATGTCCCAATGTATAATGAGCCAAATTGCACTGCAGTAAATTCGCACCGATTGATTTGGTCACTGAGGGGCAGATCTACAAGGAAGTGCGGCAGTGCGGCACCGCAAGCCCTTTGGCTGCGCCACGCTGCAGCACTTCCGAAGCACAGGAATGCGACATATTTACGAGAATATGTCGTATCTCTGTGCTTCCCCCTGCGCTGGTGCACAAATGGCTGCCATGCGCTGACGCAGGCACCCTTGCACCATGGTGCAAGGATCCCTACGTCGTGGGGAGATTGTTTTTGTGCAGGAAGGGGCACCTTCCTGCACAAAAACAATCACTACAGGCATTTTCCTCTTTCCATGTGTGCTGTAGAATGGGGCACGCATTGAAAGAGGAAAAAATGAGGCAAAAGGAAAACATTTCTCCTCGTTGCGCCTCGCTACACCACCTCTAGGGTGGAGTAGCATTCAGACGCTTCTCCAGATTTACGATTTTTCGTAAATCTGGAGATGTGTCTTGTTCCATGGGTGTTGCGTGGGAACACCCACAGCAATACCCATGGAACACCTCTTCAACACAAAGTGCTGCGTTTGAAGGGGCCATATTTACAAGGAGAGGAAAAGTCACGCAGGGTGGCTTTTCCTGTCCTTGTAAATATGGGGGGGCCCCCTGCAGGGGGCTTGTAAATCTGCCCCTAAGGCTTTTTATCCAGGTTAATATTGAGTTAATATGGAAATGTAATGCTGCTATAATGCCACATATAATTACCAGATTACCAGTGGTCACTCAGGGCCTTATCACGAGTCCACTGGACTGCTGTACTTGCGGTGGCTGTCCGCCCACCACCACCACCACTGCGGGCCCGCCTGCAGTATTCAGAGTGTGGTGGTCGAACCGCTACAGGAACACTGCCTCTGCAGGATCCAGAATCCCGCAGCGGTGGCACAGCGGCCAAGAGCAGTAATATGCTGGCGGTGCCATTGCGTCACTGGCAAGCATATTATGAGTTGCCTATCCACCGCCCATTTCATGGCGGTGAGCACACCAAGAAAAGTGTGGCAGAGATGCAACTAAGGGGGCCTCTCCTGGGCCTAGGGGTGCATCCAGAGGGGCACATGTTGTGGCCCCCTGGAATTGCAACCCTGTTCCTACACGGTGTGGCATGCAAGACATGGTGCATGCCATATTGTGCAGGAACATGCAGTCGACGCTCTCACGGTGGCAGTCTGCATGTTAGGCTCTCCTATGAGCCTAACAGACCCCCACATGAGACCGTAGCAGCACCGCCCACCTGCCATGGATTACACTTGTAATCAGGTGAGCGGGAGCACTATGGGCTTGGCGGTCCTCCTGTCGGCGCGGCGTGACAGGCAATCAGGAGGACTGTCAAACTTGTAATAAAGCCCTACGTTGTAAGGGCTGCATTGCATACTCAAGCTTGGAGATAGTGGCACAGAAGAAATATGCTATTGTGGTCACCCGACAGAATGTGCATTTCAAGTTTATTTTTTTTAAGGGCAATGATAATTGCTATTTTCAATATCTCTTTGCTTCTCCCTTCTACTTCATTCTGTCTGAGGAAAAATATTGAATGTAGCCTGGTCCTCCATCAGTATTCACACTCACAAAGAAAACAAAACCACCAAAAACCGATCTGCACACCACCTCAATACCATCCTTTATGCAAAGAAAGTAAGGAAGCGAAGCCTTATTAAAAGAATGGCAGCACTGCATCAGCCCTCACCGTTCATACACATACTAACTCCATTGAAACCTCTACAAGCATCAATCCTTCCTTGAAAAAATTTACTTCTTTTTATGGTTTAAAATCTAAAAAGAAATCCCACCTAAAGAAAAAATGTTTTTTTATTATGAATCAATAATTATTAAAAGTGATGTATATAAATAATTTGCTAATGTAGTTATATTTTATTTTTAAATTCAAAATAGGGTATTAAAATGCT
This sequence comes from Triturus cristatus, assembly GCF_964204655.1. NCBI lineage: Eukaryota > Metazoa > Chordata > Amphibia > Caudata > Salamandridae > Triturus > Triturus cristatus. Next base: position 141,327,152 of record NC_140594.1, read on the forward strand.
TTACATTCTAAATCATGTTTTATTTTTTTTAATATTTTTCATATTAAATTATATTTAATAATATGTTTAACTATTTAAAAAATCTAATTACATTTAATATTATTTCCTATGGAGTTTTATTTTAATTCCATTGTTTCTATGGGAGAGTGTTGTAATACCAATGGTTGGCTGTGTGTGGTGCTAGGCTTACTACGGGTTTTTTTTAAGTAGTAACTTGGACTCTGATTTTGTGACAAAGAAAACAGTTTCAAAGTTAACTCGAGAGAAAAAGGCACATCCATTTTCAGCACTGTCAGACCCCATTCAGGGGCCACAGTGCATCTAGGGCCTATTGGGCCTCCATCATGGCGGTTCAGGTTGTGTGGTCTCTCTAATGTCCCCAAAGTTCACCCGGCATGGCTTTGTTTGTCCTCATAGATACTGAGTAAGCCAAGGCAGCGCCAAGCGCTGCATTGCCTTACTCTGCATCAAGGAGATGTTCCATGGGTGTTGCCGTGGGTTTTCCCACGCAACACCCATGGATTTTGACGCTGTCCCAGATTTACAAAATTACATAACCTGGGGCACTGCCAGAACCTTACACGTCCTCCGAACAGGCGTAACAAGGTGAAATGTTTTCATTTCTCCTCGTTTTTTTAGGTCTCGCCTGACCCAGCGCATGCGCTGGTCTGGCGAGACATTTTGTGAGGGCTCAAAAAAGTGCGACCACTGTAGCCTAGAGCTACAGTGCATGTGCGCGGGCGTGAGCGCCTCACTTTCGCGGCCGCACGGCCGCTTTGATGTTCTCCGTGAGCTTGTTTATTACTTCTATGTAGTAATAGTGGCACCCGTGTGTCGCCATTACTACAGAGCAGTAATAAACAGAAACAAGCATTGGCATAGCCAATAGGTCTCACTTTTGGGACCTTATAAGTATTTAGTTATGCAACTGTTGCATGGCTAAACACTTATAAGGTCCCAAAAGCGAGACCTATTGGCTATGCCAATGCTTGTTTCCTCTTTCTATGTGTGCTGCACACATGGAAAGAGTAAATTGCCTCTCTGGATTGTTTTTGTGCAGGAAGGTGTCATTTTTTGCACAAAAACAATCCTGGATGCAACACAGACACCCTTGAAGCATGTTGCAAAGGTGTCTGCATTAGCACCAGACAGTCTATTGTGCGCCAGCGCAGGGGGAACGGACAGGAATGCACCATATTTCATACATACGGTGCATTCCTGTTCTTTCACATTGCTGTACGGCAGCACAGAAAAAGTTTTTCCGGCTATGCCCTATGCCAATTCCTTGTAAATGAGCCCCTCAGTCTTTGGTATTTCTTACCCACTCACGGGTGGTTACAGTCCTTTTAAGGCCCGCTTACTTTGCCCGATATCTCAGAGCATGCTTGCACACTTTAATGAGTGGTGGCGTACAGCAAGGTAGTCCGTGAGGGTCTGCCTCCTTGGGTGTTGGGCTGTGTACAGCAGCGCATCTTTTCTAGTTCTTTTAGGGCCTCATTTACAAGACCCTGTGCACTGCTGGAACGTCAGTTTGATTGACGTTTGGGCAGCGCATAGTGCAGTTCCATATCTACAAGTCCACGTAAAGCAACCCTGCGTGGCTTTTCATTGAATGGTAGATATGGTTCGAGGCAAAGCATTGCAAGTCGCTGCTTTGCGTCATACTGTAATGGAGAGGCGTGGCATGGGAGTTATTGTAGGTGTTCCCACGTAACACCCGTGGCATTTGACACATTCCCAGATTTACAACCTTCTGTACACATGGGAATGTGTCAAATGCCTACGCCTCCCCATGGGAGGTGCAACGAGGAGAAATAACTTTATTTTTCCTTGTTTTTTCTCTTTCTATGTGTGCTGCATTCAGCAGCACACACAGAACGAATACATCGCATCCATTGATTGTTTTTGAGCAGGAAGAAGTCCCTTCCTGCATAATCATTCCCGCAACGCAGACACCCTTGCACCACGGTGCCTGTGTTGGCGCATGGCAGGCAATGCCGCACTGGGGAAGAGAGCAGGACATTGCTGTATCTCATAGGAACGGTGCATTCCGGCCCTTCTCTTTTGATGTAGGGCAGAGCAGCAGGAAGGCTGGCTGCGCTGCCCTATGCCAAACGCTTGTAAATGAGGCCCTTGGTGTGCAGAAGCAGGATGCAACAATCTTGAAATGAAACAGTCCAGAGTGAGGCTGCTCCCACCAATCCTGGCCCTGCTCACATGCCCATGAGACCAGTGACAGGATTGGTTAGGGGAGTTGTCTGGGTCACGCTGAAGAGAGACGACCGGTGGAGGAGGACTTCGCTTCACGCTCAAGGTAAGTGTTTTTTTTTTGTGTGTCCCCTGATCCCACCCCCACCTCACCACCTGTGGTACATGGCAGCCGCCACTGCATATACCACACTGGTTGCATACATCAACATATGAAACACGCACTCTGGAAGGACTGGGTAAGTTCATCGAAATTGAACTTTGCACTAGTGGGCCAGTAGGCCTTCAATTTAGTCACTCAGATGAAATGTCTGATCGCACGATGGCTTCTCAAATCACTGTACGCTGACACCAGTGCTTAATTTGAGCTGGAGCTTTCCGGTGCTGAGCACCAGCACTTAATTGGTTTCCGGTGCTCGGCACCGGCGCCTAATTGTCAACACTACACTTAGGGCAGTCTGCCACAAGGCGGCGCTGCTCATGTACTTTAGAGAGGAGCAGTATTACAGATGTTTAGGGAAACAATATACATTAAATAATTACTAATACCTGCCTTCCCAGCCATTCCTTTAGCTTTGGGGACCTGGAATCATCTTTACTGTCGCATTTACTTGCAAGAGAGCGGGTTAGTAGTTGTTTTGGCAGCGATGACAGGCGCAATGGGTGGTGCAAGCTGCAGTGGCCTCCTGGTCAGAGACCTTAATATTTTACAAATTAAGCACTGGCTGACACCACCACTCAATAAGCGGATCCCTGTGCGCACACCCTAGATCAGCGTGCCGCCAGAGCCGAAAGTCTGGATACCAGGTAAATACAGTTGGACATTTTGGATAGTTGAACATGCCTGTATACCATGCAAGAGAAATATATTGACAGTTTAAGGAAAAAAGTACTCAAGTGCGTAGATCTAAGAAAATCAGAAAACTTTGCGAAGTTTGGGTAGGTCAGCAATCCTGATGAGTGCAAGCACTCAGTTAATAGAGACCCCTAGCGTCCCGCACCTTAGTTACAAATATTGCACTGCCCCTTTAAGTGAAAAAAAGGAAGCCACGCCCAGGCCCCTCCACTTCAGCTGCAAAAAACAGTGGTTGGTTTCTTAGAAAAGAAGTAGTGAACCGAAGCAGATGGTGTCCCAGGGAGGAAGAGCCCAGCTGATCACAGCGGGGACTGAGCCTGCCGGGCCCGCAGCCCAGACGATAAGGCGAGGCTTCCGCGGCCCTCCCCCCACAAAGAAATAATTTAAAATCCTATCTGGGCATTTACTTTCCTGAGATAAGGTTACTTGGAATTCGGAGCCCTCCCACCGAGCAGCGAAAGCAATAACTTTTTGTAGTCTCGTGAAAAAGGTTCCATCTGCTGGGAAAGGGGGCGCGAGCAGCATGCATCCTGAGACAACTAGGGCACGGGGGCTCCGGGAGGCTTACCCCATACACTCGAGCCACTGCAGCGCCACGCTATGCATAGCTGCACTGCAACAACTTGACGCAGGCGCTTGCTGGGGGTTGAAAAGTCGCAGTTTATTAAGATTTCCCCCTCACTTGTAGGTGGCTCATCATCTTAAAAATGTATAAATATTAATTTTAATATCAGCATGAGAAAGTAACTGTTTATTATGTTACTAACACGTTGGATAGTTGAAAATCTAACTAAAGATGATAAAAATTAAAATTGTTATTAATTATCAAAGAATAAAACAGTTTGACCTCTATCAATCCTCCTTCTTAATTTTCTCGGAGGGAGGGTGAGGGGTGTGTGGCCACTTGCGGTATTCTAGGCAGCTGTGGCCCCCTCTAACCCACTTGCAGTCTAACTCTGTGGCCCTGCTGTTTGGCACCCCAATGCCCAAGGGTAAGAAAGGGCCACACCAGCTGGATACGATGCATCCCTGTGCTTTCCTCTGCGTTGGCATGCAATGCGCTGAGCTGCACCAACACAGGCACCCTTGCACCATGGCGAAAGGGTGCCTGCGTTGAAGGGATGATTGGTTTTGTGCAGGAAGGGATATCTTCCTGCATAAAAACAATAATTTCCTCCTATGTGTGCTGTAGAATGCAGCAAACAGAAAGAGCAAAGAAAGAGGAGAAATAAAGGTATTTCTTCTTGTTGTGCCAATTTAATGCCTCCTCTGAGGTGTACGAAACCTTGTAAATCTGGGAATGCATCTGAATCCATGGGTGTTGCATGGAAATGCCCACACTCATGGAACGCCCCTTTCACACAGACTAATGCATTAAAGTGGGTCATATTTACAAGGCCATGAAAAGTCACGCAGGCTGACTTTACATGGCCTTGTAAATAGGGTTCAACATTGTGCGCCGCTGGAGCGTCAAAAAAGTGATGCTCTGGTGGAGCAGGGGCATTGTAAATATGTTGCATGATGCACCGGCAGCGCAACCTGCTGCGTGATATTTACAAGCACACCTAAAGCCACCCTGTGTGGCTTTACCTCTGCTTGTAAATAACGCCCCTGTTGATGCACATTGCATATTAGAGGCGTGACATGGGTGTTGCTGTGGGTGTTCCCACGCAACACCCATGTCCACTGATGCATTTCCAGATTTATGAGCAATCGTAAACCTAGGGGTGGCACAGCGAGGTGCAACGAGGAGAAATGTTTTAATTTCTCCTCGTTTTTTTCCTCTTTCAATGCGTGCTGCATTCTACAGCACACTTTGGAAGAGGAAATCACCTCAATTGATTGTTTTTGTGCAGAAAGGTGCCCCTTCCTGCACAAAAACAATCTCCCCATGACGCAAGCATTCTTGCATCATGATGCAAGAGTGCCTGCGCCAGTGCATGGCAGCAGTTTGTGCACCAGCGCAGGGGGAAGCACAGAGATGCGACATATTGTAAATATGTTGCATCCTTGTGCTTCGAAACTAGCACAGCACATGTAGCAAAATGACTTGCGGCTCAGCGATTAGTTAGTTTCTTGTAAATCTGCCCCAGAGCCTTTTGGTTTAAGCGGGTGTGTTGACTCTTCACGGTAGAGCAATGCTGTTATGCCCTCGAGAGGTAGCTTTTAATCTCATCTAGACACCCCAAGAAGCCTTTTTGAAAATTGCCGGTCTGCCGGCCTTCAGACATAGGCTACATTTTCATGCCTTTTATTTGCTTTCGAGCCCTTGCTTTTCCTGGGTTTTCTTTGTCCTCCACCTTTCCTCCCTTTGCTCTGAAGAAAGGCGGAGTGCCTGTTGATCTGTTTTGGAAGACACCTGGGGGCATATTTATCATTGTGTTGCAACGCCCTTGTGCCGCGCAAGGGCGACGCAACAACAAAGTCAGATTTATCAATCCACGCGAGTCCACTTTGAGTGGCCCTGCATGGCTTGATGAATCTGGAGTAAAGTAAAGCAGTACCAATTGCTACCTTGCATTACTCTGCCCCAGGGAGGCAATCCACGCATCCAACCATGGATTTTGGCGCATTCCCAGATTTACCATTAGTGGTAGACCTGGGAATCCATAAAATGCTATGCCTCCCCAAGGGAGGTGTAACTAGGAGAAAAATCTTTATTTCTCCTCATTTTTCCTCTTAGTATGTGTGCTGCATTCTGAAAAAGGAAAACGCCTCTCAGGCTTCTAAAGCATGTCCACTCGTTTGTGGCTCACCCCACAAATGTACTATGACCCCTTTTCCTAATGCTCAATGACATCCTGCCAGTTCAAGCGATAAGTGTTAAGGCTTAGGATAAACATGTCTATCTCCATGCCGGCTCGGTGCACACCATCTTTTTCATAGTTTTCTGGCATTCTCAGATTGACCAGTCCATGCCTCATGCATTCCAGTCCCATGCTGCTGCAGTGCTTGGACATGGCTGCATTCAGCTTCCTACATGACCTTTCTACAGCGCCATGCCCCTCCCAGGCTCCTGCGGTGCTTGCCATGTCTGCATTCAGCTTCCTTCTCCAGCGCTGTGCCGTCCCATGCTCCAGAATGTGCTTGGACATGGCCGCACTCAGCTTCCATCATGATCTCTCTACAGCGCCGTGCCAGTCCCATGCTCCAGCAGGTGCTTGGACCTGGCCGTACTCAGCTTCTTTCATGACCTTTCTACAGAGCCGTGCCGGTCCCATGCTCCAGCAGGTGCTTGGACCTGGCCTTACTCAGCTTCTTTCATGACCTTTCTACAGAGCCGTGCCGGTCCCATGCTCCAGCAGGTGCTTGGAGATGGCCGTACTCAGCTTCTTTCATGACCTTTCTACAGAGCCGTGCCGGTCCCATGCTCCAGCAGGTGCTTGGACCTGGCCTTACTCAGCTTCTTTCATGACCTTTCTACAGAGCCGTGCGGGTCCCATGCTCCAGCAGGTGCTTGGACCTGGCCGTACTCAGCTTCTTTCATGACCTTTCTACAGAGCCGTGCCAGTCCCATGCTCCAGCAGGTGCTTGGACATGGCCGCACTCAGCTTCCATCATGATCTATCTACAGAGCCGTGCCGGTCCCATGCTTCAGCAGGTGCTTGGACATGGCCGCACTCAGCTTCTTTCATGACCTTTCTACAGAGCCGTGCCGGTCCCATGCTCCAGCAGGTGCTTGGAGATGGCCGTACTCAGCTTCTTTCATGACCTTTCTGCAGAGCCGTGCCGGTCCCATGCTTCAGCAGGTGCTTGGACCTGGCCGTACTCAGCTTCTTTCATGACCTTTCTGCAGAGCCGTGCCGGTCCCATGCTTCAGCAGGTGCTGGGACCTGGCCGTACTCAGCTTTTTTCATGACCTTTCTACAGCGCCGTGCCGGTCCCATGCTTCAGCAGGTGCTTGGACCTGGCCGTACTCAGCTTCTTTCATGACCTTTCTACAGAGCCGTGCCGGTCCCATGCTTCAGCAGGTGCTTGGACCTGGCCGTACTCAGCTTCTTTCATGACCTTTCTACAGAGCCGTGCCGGTCCCATGCTTCAGCAGGTGCTTGGACATGGCCGCACTCAGCTTCCTTCATGAACTGTCTACAGCACTGTGCCCATCCCATGCTGCAGCAGGTGCTTGGACATGGTCGTACTCAGCTTCTTTCATGACCTTTCTACAGAGCCGTGCCAGTCCCATGCTCCAGCAGGTGCTTGGACATGGCCGCACTCAGCTTCCATCACGATCTCTCTACAGCGCCGTGCCCGTTCCATGCTCCGGCGGTGCTTGAACATGGCTACATTAAGCTTCCTTCATGACCTTTCTACAGCTCCGTGCCCATCACATGTTCCTGCAATGCTCAGACATGGTTGCCTTCAGCTTCCTTCGTGGTCCTTCTACAGTGCCATGCCCGTCCCATGGTCCGGCAGTGCTTGAACATGGCTGCATTCAGCTTCCTTCATGATGTTTGACGCACAGTACCCGTCCCATGCTCCTGCAGTGCCTGGACTTGCTATACTCAGCTTCACTCATGACCTTTCTACAGCGCCTTAGCTCTTTCCCACCTTCCATTTGAAGCTGGGGATTAGTTCAGACACTACGATCGGATCCTTAATACCGCAATGAGGTTTCTTCTCATGTCGAGGAGCAGCCGTATCCTGCTCTATCCTGTCTGATCATTGCCCCCAAGGCCCGCGTGTATTCGCCTCCTAAAGAGTCCATTTAGTCTTGAACAAAGCTGGGGCCATTTAATATCTGGAGCACCCAACCCCTTCCCTGTTGTAGCTGTCAACCACAGGCCCTTGAACCTTTCCTCTCATCAGCCCATCACTACCCCTGGTGAGGTATGAGTGGTCAACACTTCATGCTCCTGTTTTTTTGCCTCTGCTTCCTCCTACAGATTCATAAACACAGATGTTGGCTACGCTTCTGGTCAGCGCGTCTTGCCTAATGTACATCTTTAATGTTTTAGGGTCCCACCGGCCCAGGTTCTCCATCTTGACATTATCCATGCTGCACCCCGCTGCCATACCTGCTGCTCCTGTCCTGAACGGGTGGGTGCCAAAGCGCGCCAGTGGCACCTCGATGCCGAGCAGCATGGTTAAAAGAAGTACAAAATATATATAAAGGAGCCGTCCGCGTCTATTTGTACGCACATGGACCTTGACTGCTCTTCTCTTGTTGAGTATGTTACAAATACATACAATAATGCTTCACTGGCATAACTTATGGGCACTGCTTTAAATTATCAGGCACCGCCAAGCATATTTCGAGTTTCCTCACCACCACGGTTTTCATGGCAGTGAGCCTGCCATGAAAACTGTGGCTATGAAGAAACGAAGGGGACCCTACAGGGCACCCTGCTGCCTCAGGGCCATGCAGGCAGGGGGGCACATGGTGTGCCCCTGTCTACATGCACCCCCTTTCCTGCACGGCATGGACGGCACAGATAATGCAGGCAGGAACGGGCTTCCATTGCAGTGCCTTTTTAATAGGCACTGCTGTTGGTAATGCCAAAGGACCACCCGCCGCACAACGAGGTAACACATAATCCGGCTGGCGGCCGGTGATGAGGTGTGGTGGTGTGGGGACAGGGCTGTGGCATGGTTGCCCGCTCCCATACCGCCAAACTCATAATCAGGCCTTAAGTCGTTTTATATAAGGACCAGGTCCCAGCTGCGGTCCATGCAAGTAACAGCGGAGGGGCGGTGGGGCTGGGCAAGGGGTTTTTCGAGGGACGATGTGGATGGAAAATTAGTTATTTATTTAATTTTCCCTTGGCATCGTTCCTCGAATTCCCCCCTTATCCGGCCCCACCACCCCACCGCTGTTACCTGCACGGACCGCGGCTGCCAGGTCCCATCTTTGACAAATGTGCTTGGCTCTGCTTTCAATGTTTGTTGGTGCTGTTCCCTTTCAGTCTTTAGCCTATGATTATTGACCCTGTGCCTTGTAATCAGTTACCTGTGTTTGTAGGTCTGTGATTGCATATACTGCTAGCATGCGGTTTCCATCTCATAAAAGGTGGCGTGTCGCTTTGCTCTGTGCCTGTGATTCTGAGTGGGCTGCACCTCTGTTCAGCTTCTGTTGCCAACTGCTTCAACTAGTGTGGGTGTGGTTATTGATTGTGGGAAGTGTGCATCTGGCATTCTAGTCTGGCATTCTAGCATGCCAAGAATTCCAGCTACCAGAATATTTATTGTCTCATTTTGCGTTGCTCAGATTTTGGGTGTTGGAAATGTGTCCAATTTGTGTGGTGTTGGGTGTAGCTGGCTGCCAGACTTAGCTACTATAGACGAGTATTTGACAAATCCATTGAATAGTCTTACAAAGCCTTTCATAGGGTGGTGGCTCAGACTTTGCGGTGTTGCTTTTATGCCATAAAGTACACCTAGATTTGTTTCTTTGATACACTTCTTTTGTTGGGCTACTTTTATTTCCACCTGGGTGCACTTGGTTGTATTTCTCTTTTTAACTTATAGTGGCTTAACTTGTTTTTTTCTTTTGGGTTTCGTGGAAAATCATAATGTTGTTTTTGTCTGGGTTTTCAGGTTCTATTGGCTGCAGAATGTCTACAATGCATTGAGGTTCTGTTTGTTTTTCTGCTGGCGATACGAGTAACAGGTTATGTGCCTGCAGCAGGCGGTGAATGTGTGCATGTTCGAATAATCCCATGTTGTTGACTGGATAGGGTGACTCGTAGGTCAGTCGCCTACATGTTGAACAAACTGTGCTTCCCTGTTCCTATTTGAGCCAGTCTGCCTTTGTGGTCATTATGCCCACACTCCATTCTGTGTAAGTGTACAATCACTTGATCATAACCTCTACATTTCCTTTTATGCCATTCTCAAGCGGTTTTAGGATTATTTTGTGCCATATGGATAAAACGGCTAACAAGAATTAATTTTATTCAAGAGAAAACTTGGGGGCATATTATCAAGCCAGGCGATAAAATTATCGCCGCTTTAGCGGCAGAAAACTGGCGCTGAAACGGCGATAATGGGCTTGATAATATGCTCTATTGAATTTCAATTGAAGCCCATGTTAAATGTGAAGGACATCTAACATGGGCTTCAATTGAAATTCCATAGAGCATATTGTCAAGCCCATTATCGCCGTTTTAGCGGCAGTTTTCTGACGCTAAAGCGGCGATAATTTTATCGCCTGGTTTGATAATATGCCCCCTGGTTTGGTTAATGTTTCTCAAATCGGAAAGCAGTCTTCAGTATTTTTCCTATAATCTACCTTTTTCTGCCTTTTAATCATTTTCAGTGTGTTTATATGTGTCACGTTCTACACAATCTGTTAATTCTATATACACAAGAAATATACATTCACACTACACTGACTATGAAAGACATTTTTTATCTGTATAATTATTTTCAACTTTTTTTATTGCATTGCTTAAAGCAATTATTTTTTTTGTGCGGTTACTTTCCATTTTTGGTTAGTAATCTAAAGAATTTCGGGGCATATTAGCAAGGGCCAGATTGCTGCTTTATCGGCATTTTTTGCCGATAAAGCGGCGATTTTTTTACCGCCCAATTACCAAGCTGTCGCTAACAGCAGTTAGCGACAGCTTCCAGGCGATAGCGACCGGTTTGGGGCCCGCTTTGCATGTCAGCGATATTTATCGCTAATGACATGCAAAGTGGGCGTACCCAAACTGGTAGCGACTGAAAGCAGTCGCTAACACAGCTATCGCCTATTAGCAATACCCGTGGCGCGATAAGAAAATGTGCGCTAACCGCGATTAGCGCCAGGATTTTACACCTGGTAAAAACCTGACTTAGCCATAATAGTCAATGGGAGGTGGATTCTACGGCTAAGTCCCCACCTGCCTATTAGCGAGATTTTCCTTAGAGATAGGATTTTTATCGCTGGAAATCGCACGTTGTAGATGGGATTCGCCGCTATCGCTGGATTCTTATCACCATGGAGATAAACGTTGGTAATACTGTGTTATCTCCGCGATAGAATCCAGCGATAGGAGGCGATAAGAAAAATCGCACTAAGCGTGTTTTGCGATAATTATCGCAAGTTGTTGCTAATATCCCCCTTCCTTTTGTATGCAAAACCTTTTGATCAGCATATACTATATCTTTTCTATACATTCATATAAGTCGAGTTACCGGTGTCTGAATAGTCTATCTTTTATGTTTTAAGGAGCAGTGCTAGTGAGTGCTGTGTGCTGCCTTTTAGTGACGTTAGAGTGCTATGGTTGGCCCAGAAGGCTACATTTCGTGGATGCAAATAGTGCATGTCTTGGGCAGTAAGATTGGGGGGGGGGGGTGAACTTCAGATTTCCCCAACAATTACTCTGGCATATCCTGTGAAAATACATTATAAGAGAAGATGGGCATTAGGGGGGCTTAAGGGGCAGTGCGTATTGTTAGAAGTACTTAAAAATCTAAATATTTTTTAAACTAACCAAATGTTTTTCAGACCTTCAAAACTGTGAGAGTTCTAGTGTGGGAGTGTGTTTTATGTCCGTGTGTAAGTGGAAATTCCAGGTGAAGCCAGACACAGACCACACCATACCCGACTGAAAGCATTTGTACCCAATTATTTACTATAGAATAAATTTTTTATGGGGGCATAACACCCCAAACAACCCCCTTGAAGCCACGCCTCTAGGTGCAAAGTTTGAGTTCACTCAGTGAAGAGCAGGTTTGAGGTCAGATGTAGGCTCTGTCCTGTGAGTTAGGGCATTCTGCAGCCTGGTGCCCTGGACAGCCAGTGCCCGCTCTCTGCTTTCACTAGTTTGAAGACTCTGTGGGGCATATTTACAAACAAGCATTGGCATAGCCAATAGGTCTCGCCTTTGGGACCTTATAAGTGTTTAGCCATGCAACAGGTGATGTTGTTGCATCAAGGATATTGTGCTAGATCACTAAACACTTATAAGGTCCCAAAGGCGAGACCTATTGGTTATGCCAATGCTTGTTTTTATTATAAACACGGTGCTACAGTTATCCAAATACAAAAATATGCACAAAAATCTGTATTGGATACTGCATCAGCTTTCCTGTATTTTTTAATAAAATACAGAATACAGTCAAATTGCAATAATAGACACGTCCCACCTCTATATGTTTGCAACATGTCATCTGAGGAAACTTACCTTGCACAAAACATGGTAATGTATTTTTGATACTTGAAGGTAACAGTATGTGGTACTTCCTATAAAGTAGCACTTGTGGGCTCTAAGTTATACACACATGGCATTTAAATGTCACATAAGCACACAGAAAACATGTTGAAATAAAGCTAGATGCAAAACTGGGCAGCTACTTTGATGCCACTGTCAGCAGATGGCCTGAGCTTTTGAAATACAATTTTGGGTGCCTCGGAGGAAGACCATTTTAAGTAACTTCTATTAAGTGTTTTAGCCCAGCATCTCTGTAACTCCAATAAGACTTTTGGAAAAAATGAGGGGCGCAAGAGAGCATTAGCGACCAAGCATTCCCAGCCAGGCTGTAACTTTCCCATTAGCCACTTTCCTTAGGAACAGCATAGACCATAGCTCTACCCAGAAGAAAGTAGCAAACGCAAAAATGTGAATAGCAAGTAACACCTCATGTCATGTGGAATGTACAAATGCACCCCAGAGAGGCTGTCTAAGTACTCCCCCATTAAAGCTGCATTTCTCTGTAAGCACTTACCCTATAGCACAGTCTGCCCGTCCAGCTGGTCCCAGAGTATATGCACGATGCCCGAACAGCTGCCATGGTCTTGGTTCAAGTACTGCTTCTGCTGTCACTGACAAGTGTGGCATCTAACCTCAAACCCCTTGTCATTGAAACAGACAACTGCAGCCTGACTCAAATGCAGTTACATCTGCCATGTTAGAAATGGGAAAGCAACGAAATGGGACGTTTTAAATAAACTAAAGTAAACAAATAGAAAACAAGCAGCATTAGTCAGTGACAGCAGAGCCTGTACCATGCTCATGCGATCAGCTGGCAACGATACACGCACTAGAAATTGTATTTCTAGTGAATATATTGTTGCCAGTTGATCACATAGACGTAGCACAGGCTCTGCTTTCACTGACTAATGCTGCTTGTATAACCAGCACACCCTCCTACGTCACGCCAAACCAAGATGGCGTCATCCTGTCCAGATGAGCCGTCGTAAAAGTGGACAAGGCTGTAACCCAAAAGCCTGATTTTCAGTCACGCGCCAGCGTTTAACATAAACGATGATGCGTGCCAATTGAAAACAAGGGCGGGGCTTGAAGTGCCTTTCGAAACTGTATTGATTCCAAAAGGCCCTCGCAGAGCGAGCAGCGCATGCACGCTGCAACGCCAGGCAAGACCTAAAAAGTGGCAGAGTGTGTTGTTAAGCCAAGAAAGCTAATGACACACTCCATCACTTTAGAAACACAGGACTGCACCATATTTACAAGAATATGGTTCAACCCTGCGTTTCTCCCCGTGCTAGAGTAAAATGTAGCTGCCTAGCGCCAACGCAGGCACCCTTGCACCATAGTGCAAGTGTGCCTGCGTTGAAGGGAGCGATTGTTTATGTGCAGGGAGGTGTCCCTTCCTGCACATAAACAATCTTTAAATGGCGTTTTGTAACTTCTCTGTGTGCTGCTTAATGCAGCACCCATTAAATGATTGTTTATGTGGCGGAAGGCGCACCTTCCTATACATAAACAATCATTGGCGTTTTGCTGTTTGCATGTGTGCTGCACAATGCAGCACACATGGAAACAGCAAAGATTAGGAGAAATTAAACATTTCTCCTCATTGCACCTGTTTAAGACCAGGTTATCCCTGGTCTTAATTTTGGCACTGCCCCATATTTACACTGTCCTTGTAAATATGGGCAGCGTCAAAATCAATGGGTGTTGCGGTGGAACGCCCACAGCAACACCCATTGCCCTCCCCTTTCACGCTAAGTGTAGCGTGAAAGGGGCCCTTATTTACAAAGCAATGTTAAGCCACGTTAAGTGGCTTAACACTGCCTTGTAAATAAGGCGAAGCCTCTATCGCCACCACAACGTCCTGAAGGGGTTTGTAAATATGCCCCTATGAGTGGTCAGGTGTGAAGTTATTGAGTGTTAGATCCGTTTTTTCCATGGGTGAGCTCACCATCAACTTAATATAATGCTAGACTTGCTGGTGTATGTCTCTTCTAGGGTTTAGGGCTGCTGTACTGCAGGTTTAGTGCTGCTTCACAACATGTCCCCTTATGAGCATTAATAAAGATAATCTGTGCTGCAGCTCACCTCTCCAGGCACCATTTTACCAGGCGTTGAGTTCGTTGACCCCTCACAGGCACTTCAGCACACTCAATGTCCGCCGTGAGCGGTCCTGTTCGAGGGTCATCACACCAGGGTGGCTTGAAGCATCCAGCCTTACCCGCTAGAGCCGCGTGAGTTGGCTCCTGCGTTCTCTATGTATCCTGGACCTCTGCCGAGTGGGCTTCAAGTGCAGTCAAAGTACACAAAGAAACTTGAAAGTTTGATGCTTGCATTCACTGGCGGCCAGTGGAGAGTTTCAGGACAGGGTGTCTGTGGTCTCGGGCACTATCTGGCAGCCTCACGTGGAAGCCTTCGCCCCATTCCCATTAGGTTTTGGAGAGCAACATGCAGGTGAAATTGCAACTTGGCTCTTGGTCGCTTAGCCTGCTGTCCTAGTGGTGAAGTGAAAGACACGCTGAAAGGAGGGAAAAAAGCGACTGACACCGTTGATCACCATATTGACTTCAATTAACAATCAAGTCATATTCATCTGAAAATAGTAAAAATGTAAATCCATGCTTCATCTAGTCTGTGTTCCTGTCTTGGCAGCTGACAGATTTGTAAGATCCACTGTTCTCAGTCCTGCCCAACCCTTCTAATCCTTGGCTTAAGTTTCTTCTTTTTTTGTGGAGTTTTATATAGTGTGAACTAGACCCGAAGGTATCAGAACGCCTTACATGAGCACCAGTTACGTTACAGACAGACACATTCATTTTTGTTAGGCACGGGGAGATCAAGTGATTTGCCCAGAAATCACAGAATGTTGAGTGTCCCTGCCGAGACTCGAACCCGGTTTCCCTGCTTCAAGGTCAACAGCCCTAGCCGTTTGGCCTCATTCTCTCCCTTAAACTTTGTTTTGAGTGCTTGGCAGATCATTACAGGCTTTTTTCACATCACATCTCATTATGTTTAAAGGTGGCAGATGGGTTGTATTAGCGTTTTAAAGAAATTTGTTTGGTTGGTGGAGGTGTGGAAATCTTTTAACTTATGCCTTGTTTATTGGTTTTCTTGAGCATCGTAGAGGGGTTTGATATTTCAGACATACTGCAAGCTCCCTCAGTAGTTATTTTTCTGATTTTGCAGGTCTTAGCTCATTATATGTCACTGAGCACCTTAAGGTATGATTTTGAGATCTGCATCATGCTGCCCTGTGTATATTTTAGAATAGACGCGTTATAATATTATTCACTAATATTTTCTGCTAAGTGAGGGGAAGCATTGCTCATAAAGTAGTGCTGTATTAAGGTTCAAGAGTTCTCAGGAATCCACTACAATTGAATGAATTTGGTTAATCTAAGAGCTACATTCCTCCAGGCAATATCCTGTTTATCTTAGAAATTGCTCTTGGGTACAGACAGTATCAGACGTTCAAGCGTGGGTACGGGTAGATGGGTGGCGAGGCCTTTGCATACATGAGCCCAAAACTCCAAAATGGCATCCCACTGAATGTGAGGCGGCTCTCTTCAAATTATGCCCCAAACCATTCTCTCTTGTTCTTTTGATACACTACTTTGGAACGAAACCATTGGCGGAGAGTTTCATAATATCCCAAAATGCAATATCTTTGTGGCGAGAGGTAGTACACCAAGATTCAGAAAAGTATGCAACAAGATGCTGGAAATTTGGTTAACTTGTCAGTAGGCATATGCATAAATTTGAGTTTGATAACACTGCAAGAAAGAAAAAAACACAAAAGCCTGAAATATCTTTAAAATAAGATAGAATGTCATTTTTATTAAATTATTTTTATTAGTTGTGCCAGAAGATATCATTAAGAAAGGTATATACAAAAATAAGAGCATATCGCTAAGTACCTGACCTCCACATATACAATATTAAAAGTGCTGCATGAGCACGTTAACAACTATAATTAGAAAAATAAAAATATGATACATCCGCAAGCAAGAGTCGGTTGCATTTTCAATCTGACCATTCACATATTTTTAAAGCCCTGTGCAAAGCACACTTAAGATATTAGGATATTTTACATACTATTATATTGGCCAAGAAAGGCATTGATACAACACAATAGAAAAGGCTAAGCAGACACACATGCATTTTAGTAAATTGCCTAATATATTCTAGTACAATAACAATGCAACGTCACATTTCTTTAATGGCATTGCCAGACAGAAGGCCAACCAGGTGTAATCATATCAAATGCATTCCATCAACATTCTAATTGATGTTTGCACAATAAGATGATTGGAAACATTTCCAGCCACTACACATAGCTCTCACTCATCCACCCCTACATACAAATGGACAATGTATTCTTAGTCCCATAGAAAATAAATAGTCTTTAAACATAAACACAAACACCTGGTCCCCACCACTGGGGTTTTCAGAATGTACCTAAGAAGGCCAACGTTTGGTCCAGCCACAGCTGTAATTGGTAATGGTGATAACTGACTCCTTCGGAGTTCATTGGCAGCAGGCAAACTGTTTAGCATGCTCATTTTTAAGAAGGATTTAATGATTAAAGATTAAATGTCATCTTTTCTCATTCTGATATGTCATTATTGGTATGAACCTCTTTTCCACTTCCCACTAATGTTCCAATCACCAGTGTCATTCTGCACCACTTTCCACCCTTAATCTCTTTCCTCAATACCTGCGCTCAGTCTTCATTTCCAATTTAATTTCTTCAGTTCTATTTTAATTATTTTAAATCTTTTTTCTCAACCTCTTGTTTTAAGAGTTGGTTTTATATTTTTTCTTTTCTATATTTCTTTTCAGTCCTTCCCTTATTTCCTATAATCTCTTCAACCTCAGTTCCTTACCTTCTTTTATTTCACACTCATTTATTTCATTCTTTCTGTTTTTCTTTCTCAGATCACCTTTTTCTAATACTTCCTTCTTTACTTCCCTCTAACGTTTGTTCCCCGATTTCTTTGTTGTTTTGATTTTACCTTCTCCTTTCCCTCCTCTCCTACGTCTTTGTTTCCTAATCACCTTTCTTTCTTTAAACTCTTTCCTTTACCAATCCATCCCTTCTTTTCTTAGTCTCTCTGATTTCCTCATTCATTCAATTTCTTACTCTCCATATCCTGCCATGGTCTTACTTTTCTACCTTACATTTTCTGCCATGGTTTTCTATTTCTTCTCTTTTGTTTTTATTCACTTTTTTCCATCTCTTCCTTTTTGATTCACCTTTTTTAGATCACCTTCACACCCCTTTCTCGGGGTCCCTGTTCTCTCTACTCTCCTCTTCATCCCTTCATGCATTTCTTGTCTTTTCCGTGGTCGCTACGAAACTAAGGGGCAGATTTAAAAGCCCCTTGCGCCACTTTTGCGTCACTTTTCCCATGTTAAAAATGACGCAAAATTGGTGCAAGGGGCTTGTAAATCTGCCCCAAAGGAATGCTGACCTACTTCCACCATGACTAACAACATCCAGTTTCCCTCTTTTTGTCCTGCACTTATTCCTTGTTTCTTCTTTATCACCCGTGGGCGAAACGTAGCCAGTGTCTCGCGAAGGAATAACGGAAGCAGCAGGGGAGGTGACAGGGCCCATCTATTAAATGATGTCCCAGTGCATCCCAATGCAACCAAGTATTTCATCAAACAAACAGAGCATTATGGAATACATATTGCTGATGTTTGTTACTATTTCAGGATCAGAGAAAGAGAAAATTGATGTTTTCTCTTTATCGGATGGTCACATGCAGGCGATGTACAAAGCTAAGGTGGGAACAAAGTTGAAAGAGTCTCTCCAGTCTTGTAAGGCACAACATTGGGCACATATATATTCTTCTCTTTTTGTGGTATGCCCGTGTTATATAACTGCAGATAAAACGCTGGTCTCAAATGGAACATTTAATCCCTGCATGACCATCCTTTTCCAAAAGAGCCAGATTCATGCCAGATTTACAAAGGATAAATTTACACAATTTTGTTGTAAATTGAATCCTTCACATAATCGGTGGTTATCCTAAAAACGTGGCATGAAGCTGGAATGCATAATTTAAATCCTTGGGGACAGTCAACCATTAGACATTGACACATCTGTGCTCTTTAGTAATTTGCCTTTTACTTGAAAATTATCTTAATTTTTCATATTTGTGGATGCCAATCTGAAGAAAGTATGACCCATTACAGCTTCATTGCTTATGACACTTAGAATTGGCTATTGTAAGCATGTGTATAGACAAGTTGTGATACCTGCAATTTTTACTAATCAAATGTCTTGCATTTTGGGCCTCACCAGACTTTTTTTTTTTACAGGCACTTTTCATTATTGTATCATGTCTCACATTAAATATCTTTCATTGGGTCTTTGCACAATGACATTTGATGACATTATGGGCTTTTGTTTCCAATTATTTAACTTTGATAAACTTTTTATATTTGGAATATTCTGTGATGATACAAATTAGGGGCATATTTACAATATAGTGGCGAAGCGTGTTGTTAAGCCAAGAAACACAGGGCTGCACCATATTTACAAGAATATGGTACAGCCCTGCGTTTCCCCCTGGGCTGGTGCTAAAATTAGCAGCTTAGCGCCAAGGCAGGCACGCACCCTTGCACCATAGTGCAAGGGTGTCTGCGTTGAGGGGAAGATTGTTTATGTGCAGGAAGGTGTCCCTTACTGCACATAAACCATCTTTAAATGGCGTTGTGTCACTTCTATGTGTGCTACTTTATGCAGCACACATAGAAGTTACAAAATGGATTTTTTTTTAAAGTTTGTTTCTGTGAAAGAAGGGATACCTTTCTGCACATAAACAATCAATGGGCTTTTGCTGTCTCTATGTGTGCTGCAAAACTCAGCACACACGAAAACACCAAAAACGAGGAAAATGAAACATTTCTCCTTGTTTCACCAATTTAAGACCAGGTTTTCCCTGGTCTTATTTTGGAGCTGCCTCTTATTTATGCTGCCCTTCTAAATAGGGGGCAGCATCAAAATCAATGGGTGGTGCGGTGGAACACCCACAGCAAAACTCAATCCCCTCCCCTTTCACGCTAAGTGTAGCATGAAAATAGTGCCTTATTTACAAGGCGGTGTTAAGCCATGTTAAGTGGCTTAACGCTGCCTTGTAAATAAGGCGAAGCACATATGGCCACAGGAACGTCATTTAAATTGACGTTCCTGTGGCTATAGGGGCTTGTAAATATGCCTTGTAGTTTTCTCAAAGGAGATCTAATAACAATAATCCTAGCTCCCTTTGGTCACAATCCGGGGAGTCAATCGGAAGGGGTTTACCGAAATCTAAAATGCTCTTTACCTCCTGACAAAAAGTGTGCATGTTTGAAATAGACTGCTAGTAGCCCTGCACCAAGAAGTAAAATATGTGAGGGTTAGATCTTCCATGCGATGTGATGTTCAAATAATTGAAGGCCGTAAATCACATATCTTGAGTATTTCGGTTTGCACAGTGCCCCATCTTTTATCAGGCTGCAGTCCCATAAAAGCAGTTGCCTCTTGAACCAATGAAGGTGCAGCTCCGATTGCTAAGACCCCACCAGCCATCAAGTAACTCCACAGATTACTGCCATGGGAACATGTTTGTGTCCATCCGGCACTGAATGATTTAATGATCCAGTTGAGGTACATGATAAGTTTCCAAACAGCATAATGTGGCTGTGGACCACTGAAAAGGTACCAAGATGCCGTACAACGCAGGCTGATGGATCTCAGTAATTGGAACCAGTTTGAGTTAAAGGAAGCAACAGCCCTTTGTACATCTCCCTGGCTTGAAACAGACCAGAAGCACCAGCAAAGGCCGCAGAATGGAGTCCACCGGAAAAGGAATGAGAGTGCATGAGGTTGGCAGTTTCCAGCAAGTAGTGAAACTCTTCTGCTTTTCGAGTCGCATGAGCATCGAACCGCCTGAATGCCTTCTGGCCAAGTCTGGATCTTGCGTCCAACTCAACAAGGTCCAGCTTTTTGGTTCCCATCAGATGAAGTTAAAGGGTCTCCGTGTAGATCATGCACGGACTGGTTTCCTCGCAGTGCTGTAGCTGCACGCTGGAGGCGAACCATCGCTTACTACCCCCGAAGGTGTAGTTCAGGGTGGTCCTGTAAATGTTCTTGGTGTGCTTCGGGAAGATGATGGTTGTGCTCTGGAACCGTAAGGGCTTTTGCCGGGGCTCAAAGGACAGCTGTGACTTATAATTCCTCCACGTGCAGTTTGGGGTAGCGATGACCGTTTCGCTGTATGAGGTCACTGTAGGGACCTGAGCGTAGAAGATGTGGTCACTGTAGTGCCTTTCTGAGTCATATTTTACCTCTGAGTTACACCTGGGGAAAAAAAGAGAAGAACATGTGAGAAGTCTGAAGAGGTTGCTGTAACAGACAATAAACATGCCTACGGCTCATGTGATGCCTGTCGCCCAGTGATAGTGCAGAGGCAAATTATCTCTTCAGACTCCAGTAATATTTGTATTCACAGCATTCACTCCTTGAATAGCGCCCACCATAAACGTTGTTGCCTCTTGGCACTTGACTGCTAGTTGTTATTGGGACATAAAGCAATGGGATTCCTTTATTACATCTTAGAAGAAATTAAGGCTGTGGTGACCATGACTCAACCCACTGAGCTGCCCCACTGACCTTTTGCTATTATATTTTTAGTTCAGGGAATGAGCGCCAATATGGAACACTCACCATGTATAGATCACTTCCCGTGGCTCTGGGTGATGTAGGAACTCCATAATGCATCATCTCTGAGGCCATATTTGTTCATTTATCTATTTACAGTCTAATGTAGGACTTGGTGGCATCTGTTCAGGAGTAGATGGAAAATTGGGGCTACGGAATTTTTCTGAAGGTGAGAAGGGAGTTTCTTCCTAAGATTGAGAAAGTTCCAGTTGGTGGTATGACTTCAGATGCAGGAATGCTTCTGGGCCAGGGTTGTTCTGAATTTTAGACCTCAACTTACCGGGAATTCAGTTTTTTGCCTTCTCAGAGGTCAAACAGCAGCAGTGGTCTCTAATATGGTGGCAGTGCCTTATAAATAACAAGCATTTGCAATGCAATCGGTCTCGCCTTTGGGACCTTATATGTGTTTAGCTATGCAGCACATTAGCCTGGGTGCTGAAACATCTACTGTTCTTTAACATGGAGGGAAAGTGAGCACCAAACTCCGTGACACGCCAGGTATGGGAACACATGGAGAGTAATATTGTCTTTCAGCGGGAAATGGTATAGTCCAAAGCTCTGTTATTAATATAAAATCAGGCCTTCAGTGGTCATATCACTGTAAATACAGGATTTGAAAAAAATATTATTGTCTACGGGTGCTTGTGGAAGACAATTTCTATGGACTGGAATCTAGAGAATGCTAAAGTGATTCTAGTATTTTACTGACCTCTGCTGGTCGTTTTCTATCAAGAAAGTTAAATGGAGGAAGTTGCCAGAAAAAATAAAATCAAAAAAGAAAGTCCCTAACCAGAAAGCAATTCTGGTAGTTTACTGACCTCTACTGGTCGTTTTCTATCAAGACAGTTAAATAGAGGTAGTTGAAGAGAAAAAAAAGTCCCAAAGCGGAAGCAGACAAGTCCTAGGGCTGATCTCCAGAGCCTACAAAGTACATACACATATAAGTTTATACTAAAGTTTATACAAGATGTCTCGAATGCTCGACCTAAAAAAGGGACACAAGTGATCCCTTAAGTGATATTGCCGTGACATTTGGTGATCAGGAGTTTAATAGAAATCTATGTTTATCACCATGTTTCTACCCCATAGCCACTGAAAGGGAGCTCCCAGAGGCAAAGCAAGTTCACCCTAAGCGCCTGCTCTTGTGAACTGGAAGCCATATTACAGGGTATCACATGTTCTATTGGACTGTGGAAAGCCTACAAACCTGGCTGTCTAACAGAAGGGTGTGTGAAGGGTCCACAGCGAAAACAAAGGACTGCTCAGAAAACACTGTTCATTGTTTTTGTTAAGGGATATTTCCAACACTTAAAGTGCGCAGTTCGACATCAACACTTAAAGTATGCACTTCGACATAAAAAGCACAAAAAGGCATTTTTCATGCTGACATGTCTCTAGGGTAAAGATTCAGAGACCATGTGACCAGCTA
This sequence comes from Triturus cristatus, assembly GCF_964204655.1. Taxonomy (NCBI): domain Eukaryota; kingdom Metazoa; phylum Chordata; class Amphibia; order Caudata; family Salamandridae; genus Triturus; species Triturus cristatus. The sequence continues at coordinate 141,349,492 of NC_140594.1, forward strand.
AGGTGCTTTCAGCGCGGTATGTCCGTAGGCGAGTCAGGGACCATATCATAATGTTGTGTGTACAGCCCAAGCCACTGTGTGTGCAGACAGGGTCTGGGCGCCCATCAGGATACAGCCCTAGAGGCGTCGGCAAGCATTCAACTTTTTACTTTTTTTTTGTTGCGAAAAAGCTTATATAGAAACATACAAATTAAGGAATGGCACAGCAGCCCAGGCACAGAAATATACTCCTTTTCCGAAACCTGTGCACATGCAATCAGGCAGAATGGTGTCATTCGCAGTGCAACACAGTTAATAGATGAAGTTGGAAGACCCACTGGTCCAATGCTGTATGCTGGGGCGGGCAGAATCTGAATGACATTTAAATGGACCAATGGATGAAGAGGGCTGACTGAAAAACCCTTGCTTGCACATATGCAGGTATTTCTATTATAATTTTTTTGTAAAACACAAGGCTGGCAAACAGATAAAGATGCTTTAGGCAATAACTAAAAAAACAGTATTGTGGGCATGCTTCAAAAGTGCATTGAACACAAACAAGAGTAATAAAGTGGATTGTGTAAAAAGAAGGGGTAAAAAAGTAGGTTAGAACACTGAGCGATGCAGAGTGGCAAATGCATATTGCCTTATACATAAAGTTAGATAGGGGAAAATAACTAGCTTCTGCCCCCCCAAAAACCAGCAAAGTGGTCATCAATATATTTCATTGATATATTGACAAAGAACCCTTTGAAGGTGTAACTGCAGTTCCTATTGATTTGAAGAGTTTGGCTTTATTAATAGTGGAGGGGAAACAAGGGCACGGAAAGGCATTGCTTGGGCACCTCATCTCAGTAAAGATGTTTGCATGGGTGCCATGATGATGGCAATGGGTCAAGTCTCCCTCGCATCAGGACCACTGGGGTGGGATGACGAGGTTTAGGTAATGCGAGGCACACTTACGTGCCGATTCCAATGTCGCTCGGAAGGGCTCCGAACGCGATCCGGACGTAAAAAGTACAAGCCGTACGCGTGTTCCTACTCGTACAGCTGTACGAGCGAGCAAGTACGATGCGAGAAACGCAAAATCGCTGACCGAATCATTTCCGGATCCGAACCACTCCGTACGCCTCGTCCGTAAGCAAACCGTGCCGTGCAATGGAGGCAAATTCCGACCGAGCCAGTACAATCCACGCGTTGGATAGCCAGAACAAGCCGAAGTTTCCGGCTCGCAAAATGTCTGGGAAGCTGCATTTGGGGGGCGGCGTCGGACCCCCCTGTCACCCGCAGCCTTCCGACTAGGACACAGGGGGAGACCCAAGGGTCTGCCCAACAAAGGCATGTACGGTGCGGATGGCACTGATGCGTACCCACTGTAGGGGGTGCCCTTGTGCGAGACACACCCATTCAGTCAATGGGAGCCCATGTACGCATCGTACTACCGGCTCCCATTGACTTCTATGCGAGTCCGACCGAACTGAGTCCGGCAGCATGCGGCTGCCTCGTACTCGCTCGGTCAGACTGCAGGAGTCCAGCTCGGTCGGAAAACACTCCGGTTCCGGCTCGGTCGGAGAGCTTTCCAACCCAAATTGGAATCGGCCCCTAAGTGTCACACTTGAAGTGTGAATGGGTCGGGCTCTGGTGGCAGTGACGGCTCCTCTGCTATGGAGTTCCTCTGGAGACAAGGGTGAGAGCAGGAAGAAATAAGAAGTGGGGGTTAGGAAAAACGTGGCCCCATGTTAAAGGGGAGAAAAGGGGTATTCACATTTTCGGAACTAGAGCTCTCACACACCTAGTAAGCTAGGTGTCATGCTTCATCATTCGAGCCTGCCCCTCGTTAGGTCGGCGCTGCAATACCTGACGGGCACCCAGTACGGGGCTCTTTAGTGGGGATCTTTTGTTCCTTCCGCAGTGTGCAATAGGGGTGAGGGGCCTAGTAGGTGTAGATGTAGGAGAAAGTGATTAAAACAGGTCAGTTAGTCCTAACAGTTATTTATTCAAAAGGTAAACCGCCTGATTAAAATATAGAGAGTGGCAGTAAACTAGAGGCTATGTATCTAGCTGTATGTGCCCTACTCTCGATCAGTCAACATGTTTCGTGTCTTATGCGTCTTGGGGATCTGGGCACTTCTTCAGGACCAAAATGAACGCTATCTACACAAGTTGGTAAGTGGAAACTACATACTACTTTCTCAGGTCAATAACCTATACCGTTGTCTAGTGATTCCTGCAACGGTACCCGGCGGTCAAAAAAATGGACACCGATTTGGGTCCAGCGTTCAAGAACCTACCCTGCCACAGGATCTGGGATGGCGTAGCCCCACTGCTTGCAGCAGTGAAATAAAGAAAGCATAAAATGATAATAACTCGCTTTTATTATCATTTTATGTTTCCCTGTTGCGGCAACTTTGTGGGAGGGTAGGGCTGCTCTGCTTACAGAGCAGGGCAGGGGAGAAGTGGTTTGGACTCCCAACCTGAGCATGAATGTAGAGGGCCGGCCAAACATTCATGCACACCTTTTCTGTTCTCAATGCAGGCTGCATTACAGCCTGCACTGAGAACATACCCAGGCAACCATTCCCTGGCTGAGCGCTGAGCCACGGCGCTCAGACCACAGCTTTGTGATTGGCTCAGGGGAGCCTGGGAGCTGGATGCTTCCTTCTTTTCTGTTCCGACTGGAGAGATGACAGAGGGACGGCAGAGGAGAGACCCGGTATTCAGGTAAGTTTTAAAAGAAATGTTTACCTCCTCTCCCTCTTACTTCCTCTGCCCCTCGCCTTCGATCCCTGCTGGCCGCCACTGTCTGGTGGGCTGGTGACAGTGATGACTCCACAGCTGCACAGCGGCTGGCCTGCCATAGAGTACTTGGTGCTCTGGTAGGGAATTTTCACTGAATCTGCCCAGGGTGGTACTCTGCAAACATATTTGGAGGAAACACAATGACGCAAAGGCTGTCATATATATTTTGAGTTTTTTTAGAAACAAAGTCCTGAAAAGTGGCTTTGTTTCTGAAAAACTAAAAATAAATATCCCTGACTTGCTGGGAGTTTGTCTCCTATTATGTGGGGGGCATGTATTTGTTTTTAAACTTCTGTATCAGAAGCTGCACCCTATAACAGGGCAGGGCTACCAACGCTATATTGGAAAATTTCCCTCTTTCCACCACACTTTAAACTGCCCCCTTGGTATTCTGCAAGGCTTTAATTCCTAAAACATCCACATTATTTAATAGTTACAGAGTACCTGCATGGCATTGCTGCCATGACATGGAAGAAAGCATAGTCTTAACTCCTCTGTGGTGGAGACCACAGTACCGTAGGAGGTCTTGCCACTGAATGGCAGTGGTGTCTGCCCAGGACCAGTGGATTGGCTCTGATAACTGCTTGCGCTCGAGATAGCGCTGCTGGCTGCATAGGCAGGGACACATTTAAATAGGTGTTTGCCCCATGTGAATGAGTCCCTGTCCCATTTCACCTGCTGAAGAGGATTTTGAGTGCAGTAGGAGGCGAAACATGTCATCTTGTGTTGTCACAAAATGTACCACATGAGACTATGCATCCCAAATTATTACCATCAGGTTACCACTTTTATAGCATCACCCTCAGATGGCAAACTCCTGGTCACTGGTGCCTTGTGCATTGCCACAGTGAAACATGCAGGTCGTGTCTGGCAAGTTTCCTGCAGGCATAGTGGCATCTTGTTTACTACAAATTGAGTAGTCTCTTGCTATTGTAAAATACAGGTGCTATTAGCAACCATTGTAGATCTCAGAAGGACAAAAAGATAAGATCTCCATGTTAAACGTTGCTCTCTGACATGTACAAAGATCTCTATGAAGGAGGTGAATAGCGCACTGGGCTATATTGACCTTACTGAGTCCTGTCTGTCAAAGAAATATAGTGGCTGGCACCAGGATAGCGAGCAGTCACAGCAAAGAGGCCATGGTTTTTAAAACACACGAGGGCCGGCTAGATCCCGCTCTCATGCTAAAGGTCTCGGTTAATGCAAATTTGTTTAATTAATAGGAAAACTATTGACGCGCAGTTACGTACATTTATGTTAATTGTATCCTCCTTAGAGTGTTAATCTTCTGTACTTAGAGCACTCAAGCACTGACCCTGTACCACGGCCCTGTGTTCACTTCCGGTCTGCCAAGCATACACTATCCCAGCTGGTCACAACAGCTGATGCAGTAAGCAGAAGCTGCAGAAGCCAGAGCTGGATTGTGGGATAGGTCACATTAAATGAAAACGTGTGAATTTTGCACTAATCGTTCAACGTGGAATAAAACTGGTCACTGCCTGAGTGAGGGCCAAACCCTACATGGTTTCAAGAAGGTCCGAGTTGTTTCGATTCCGGTCTGTCCATCTACAGACTGATAACGGCCGCTAGAAGGATGTCCTTGGCTCTCTGGTGGTAGAAGGTCAGTTCAAGGACTTCCCCAAGCATGAAGGGCTATGGCCTTGGTACTGTGGGTCACTGTAGAAATTAGGAGATACTTGCGTCTCCGTTCCAGCCGATCATCTCGAAACCAATAGTGAGGAGATGGTAATCATCGGGGATCGCATTATTACTGAACCAGGTTTCTCTTAGTTCCATCATGTGGCAGTGGGTTTAGTAAGTTGTATAGAAAAGGGTACGGTAAACCACTCATGGAAAGAGAACGGTGACATGATAAAGGCCAACAATCCACCTAAGATGTTCCTATAAAAAGTTGTCTCACCTGATTTCTTGTACAGCTTCCGGGTTGACCTCAATGCTTTCTCCAAAGAATACGGGACACATTCTTGGCCTGGTGTCGGAAGTGGAAGAGCTGAGAAGGAGATAGGGTATCTAAAAGGAGAGAGAAGGGATAGTCATTTTGGGGGAAACACTACCAAGCCTTTACTTTCTTTCAAACTCAACAAGGAAACATTTTGACATAAGAAAGCAATGCAAGTAATGCACTAGCCTAGACAATTTCCCATTGGACTGATAAAGAGGGGTCTGGTTTTGAGTTGTGAAGCAATTTAAACCTTTCTTACTTTTTGGAGGAAGTAACAGGTACAGAGGAAAACCCCCTAGTGAATTTTTCTAAACCATGCAGTATTGTGAGAAAATTCCACTGGTTGATTTTAAGGCTGCATTCTGCTTTCTCAACTGAATTTAGTGCTTTTCCATTAACACCCAACCCTAAGGCGAGCTTTGAGTCGCCATTGAAGCCACACAGAGGATGCGCTGTTAATTTAATGTACCTTTAAACTGAATATTGCTAACCCAGAAGCCATTTTTTAACTACCAATGAAAGACTTTCATACAAAAAGCTTATGTAAATTGTGACCACATGGTTCTGGCAGAATTGTAATATGTATTAAACAGAACTTATTACTGTCCAGTCAATGCCAGTTTATTATAATCCTGTGTAACATTCCATTTATCCATGTCGGAAGGATAATTTAGCATTGCAAGGTTTCAAACGAATGAAATGCAGGTCACGCCACATTGCAGCAAAGACCGATTAATTCACTGAGCCACGTTGCCAGCTTTATCTATACAACCAGTAGTTTTTAGGTCTCGCCTGGCATAGGCTGCGTGCATACGCAGTCTCGCTGGTGAGATTTAGTGTTAACAGGGTATTTTCTGTAAGGGGCTTTAAGCCCCTTCCCTCTGTTCCATTGGCCGGCGTCACCGTTTATGCTAAACGGTGGCCAGCCATTGGAACAGAGGTGTCGATGACGTTTTTGCTTGGCTTTTCGAGCCGTCCCATTTGGGTGAACTCGCTTGCTTTGCGTTGGTCGCAAAAGGTTTCTTATCTTTATGGGGCCAAACACATGGCCCCATAAAGACAAGAAACCTTTTGGCAGGCGAGGCCGGCAGAAAAAGCCAAGCAAATACGTCATGGCGAGCGCTTGGTTTAAATGGTTCAGTCTGTGGATGAATAGCCTTCAGACAGGGCGGCGATGCACCCGCACACACCCAGACACGTGTTCACTTCGCACTGGAGCCGCTGGCACTAGGGAGATAGAACGCGAGCGGCGCTGCAAGCGTGGCCGCCATCTTAGCGCAGATGGAGCTTTGCCCGGGAACGGTAAAGTCTAGTGGTAGGTGGCCCATTGAATGAGATTTTTGTAGGTCGATCTTATTTCTCTTCGGCCGAGCCCTGCATTGAATTACCCAGGGCACAGAGGGTTCATGAAGGGCTCCAGCAGGAAAATAATACATGGAAAATTGTATGTTCTGTCTCCCAAATGAGGGCCTGTCCACCCGCCGAGAGACAGTGGAGAGAGCCAGCAGCCCTGTCAGCACATCAGTCGTCACGTGCGCTCTAGGCCCCCTCCCCCACAGTCACTTCATGCTTTCTTGGCTGCAGCTGGAAGGAGGCTGTATGTTTTCACATTTCAATCATCGCATCCTTCCTGGAAGGTCCCCGCGTGTGCAGGGGCTGTGGACCGGCGGCATGTTTACCATCGCTGTGCGTTCACCCGGGGAACATTGGTGCCCAGAGGTTTTTTTTTTGTGGTCTGGGAGAATCATATCGTATACTGAACATTTCCAGAGTCCCTGGGTGCGGTGCGGTGAAGGCCGATGCACTGTCAGACATGTTATACTCTTGCGAGTAGGAGGTCTCGTTCGTGGGGTCTCCGCCGTGGCGGGAGGAAGGCATGCCTCAGCAGGAATCAATAGGTCTCGCATTTACGCGAGTGTAAGTTATTGGCATTGTAAATGACAATGCCATTTATTTATGTTTTGAAAACGTAAAGAAAAGGCATTGTTATTTACGATGCCAATAGCTCAAACTTGTTTAGGCATGTCAACCTCTGGCCACACTCAGTGTGCCTACAGGAGCCCTTTAACTTTATGTTCCCCGGATGAAGATGTTTTATTGTCTCTTACTAGATACTTTGCGTCCTTTCATACCTTGTGCACGACTGGACTTGTCTTTATCCCGCATTTTAGTGCATCCTTAGTGGTGCACAGCGTGAGTTAGGCCTAGCAGTGCGTGAAATGGAGCCCACAGTAAGGCCGAGACCCGCTACAGCTGTTGGGTGAATGGAGAAAACTAACATTAACTTTTCTGGAACGATAGCTCGGTGAGCTGAAATTCAGCCGCCTGTAAAATGCAGTACCCTGAAGGTCATGAGTTGAAACTCTACTCAGCCTTCCGTCCTTACGAGTGGTTTAAATTGGGTTACAGTTTCATTGTGTTATTCATAGTTCCTAAAACAGCTGAAGTGCGGCACGTAGCGCTATGCAAAAACAAGATTATTGTCAGTTAACCCATGAGTTGTCTTAGCATTCAAGCCGTGTTCCCGCAGAGCATGCTAACGGCAGTGATTATGCAGTTATCGGCGTGAGGTGGATTTCCAGCCACCTGCCAAGAATGGTTGCACTTGACGGTGTGAGGAGTTAAGCGAGTTATCGCTATTTTCGGAGCTCCTCTTAATCGTACAAAGTGCAGTCGGAGTTGTAATTGGGGCTTTCAGAGAGGCGTGATTTAAACGTTGATTCAACCTGCCTTAGTTATTACGTATGGCTGCAGGGGCGGGCTGAAGTTGATTTATAACCAGAGCACCTGAAATTATGTGGCAGGAGAGGGCCAAATTATGTGGTATGGCTGAGAAAATTATGCGGTAAAAAGGCACATGATGCGGCTTAATGTGTAAGATTTTGTAATACTATTACTTTATTATTTTGTCCTTTACACATTTCTTAAGACTCGTCTGGGCTTTGGTTGCACCTCATGAGGACCAGTTTACAACCCAAATGCAGCAATAAGCAACAGAAATGTAACCAGTCAACCTTTGCAAAAGGCTTTCCATTGCGCGCAAAACGTGTCGCTTCATTATTAACTTTTGAACAATTTGCACTAGAAACAAAATTTTTGTTTGTTGAAATCTACAGATTATGCAGCAAATGATGAGATGTGTGGCAAATGTGTCAGATCTATAATTATGCGGAAAAGAGCAGTGGTCGCACAATCACATAATTCCAGTGGCCCTGCTGCTTATAACAGTGTGTTATGCTGTTGAGTGATTTGGCGGTTTTCCTACTGGAGACATTACTGTCTGTGGTTCAAGAAAGCCCCCATCCGTTGAGCCAAAAGTGCAAATGCGCACATCGATGACGTCTCATTTTTGTTGTGCGCTGGTATTAGAGCGTGCCGTTTGCTAGCTGACATCAACCTCAGTAATAACTTCTGAGGTGAATCTGTTCCATGCACTTGTTTATGAAAGGGAATAGGTGTGGACAAGTTATTAGAGATACATTTCCTTATTAAACAAGCATTTGCAATGCAATAGGTCTCGCATTTACGCGAGTTTAAGCTATTGGCATTGTAAATGACAATGCCTTTTATTTATGTTTTAAAAACGAAAACAAAAATAAAAGGCATTGTTATGTGCAATGTGAATAGCTCAAACTCGCGTAAATGCGAGACCTATTGCATTGTAAATGCTGGTTTACTTTTGTCATAATTATCGTTCTATTTCTATTCCGTTCACGCTCATGTTTTTTTTTTTTAATCTGTTCTTCTAGCAATATTTCTCCATCTAACCTCCTGGTACCAGATTAATTACTGTTGCATCTCTAGTTCTGCAAGCGCATGCCACAGAGGCATGCAAATGGCATCTTTTTATGACTCAGAGGTAGAAATTATTACCCAGAGAAATTATTTTTCACGCTAAATTATTATACTAGACACTTTTACAACCATAAGGTCAATATTCAGAGCAGGATATATATCTTAGCTGTGGCTTAGGCTGTTGTATACTTGTAAAACTCTGACATAGTCACAAACTGAGAGATAAGCAAAGTGTGGGGGGGCACAAGATAATAAAACAGGTGACAATGCGAGAGACATCATTCGGAATTCCCTGCTAATGATGAAAACTCAGAATAGCTCAGTCTTCGGCAGAAACCATGCCTTTTCCGCAAAGTGCGCCAATCTACAAAATTTTACAGAATTTTACGAGGAAAGCAAATTATGCCACCACAGATTTAGAAAAGTAGGATACAAACTTTTACATACGTTTATTATTTAGCCAACTGTCCTCCTTTGAGGATGCTGAGAACACCATAACAGCATTCTGGGTTCAGGAATGCGTGTACATTTTCTCCCTTAAAGCCTAAACCTCTGCTAAAAACATGTTAAGATGAAAACGTATTTCTTTCAGAAACCCATTGCTTACCTTCTGGAATCCTGTATGTTGCCTTAACTGTCATGTAGTTCTCTTGGAACAGACGGAGCTCAATCAATCAGTCAGGGAATTGTAAGCGCGCAACTCACCCGTGAGGGTCTCTAGGTGCTGGGTGGGGGGTACGCCTCTCCGTTCAGCCGAAGAGCCAGGTCTTGAGGGTCTTCCTGAAGGTGTTCAGGGAGGGGGCGCGTCTGATGTCTGCCGGTAGCTCGTTCCAGGTCTTGGCCGCCATGTGGGAGAACGATCTTCCGCCTGATCTGGCTCTGTGGATGCGCGGGGTTTCAGCCAGTGGGAAGTTGGAAGATCTGAGGTTTCTTTTGGGTACGTGGAAGTTTATTCTGTCGTTGAGGCATTTGGGTCCGTTGTTGTGCAGGCATTTGTAGGCGTGAGTGAGGATTTTGAAGATGACTCTCTTCTGCACGGGGAGCCAGTGGAGTCGCCGCAGGTGTTGGCTGATGTGTTCGTGTTGGGGGATGCCGAGGACGAGTCTGGCCGCAGTGTTCTGTATTGTTTGCACTTTGCGGAGTATGGACTTGTTGATGCCGGCGTAGAGTGCGTTGCCATAGTCGAGTTTGCTGGTCGAGTTTGCTGGACTATCTATTCGTTCCCAGTCTAAGATGATGGACGCAGTAGATTCTTATGACTGCTTGCCAGTTGAGGATGGCGCCTGTACTTCCAGTGATGTCACTCCCTGTTTCTGGAATCTTGCATTTCCCATAGTTCTTCAGGAATAGATGGAGCTGGACTTTATCATCATGCCCAACCCAAGATTGTGGGCACAGTGGATTCCACTGGCTGCTCTCTAATCCAAGATGGCTGCTGCACTTCCTGTGATGCCAGTTCCTGTTTCTTTTTCATAAAAGGCTTGGGAGGAATTCAGAGGAAGGTCTGCGAGAATGCAACTTAGTGTTTTTAGTTGCATTCTTTTCTCTTTGTTCTGCATTGTTGTCCTAATATTTTGTCCTCTGTATTTCCCTTGGATTCACAAATCTTCTGCCAGTCTCTTCTGCAAGTCTTATGATGCCAGACTCTTCTCCGTGCATTCCTAAGTAGTTTAGCGTACTGATTCTCAGCTCTACATTAAATCCTGAGCTGTTTCTCTGAACATCTTCCTCCATCTGCCTCTGGAGGTTTTTCCGCTTTGGGTTTTATCCTGCCTTGCAAACTTTCCTTGGGGCACCTGCTTGCCACACTTTGTTGCTTTGTGTAGGTGGCAACATAGCTACAAGAAGGAACTGTGCTAGCATGAAGTAGTACTGAAGTCAAGACAGAAGCTTAAGTCACTACAGAAAATTACACCAACAACGTTTTGACTTCAATGGGTTTTATGATTAATCTGAATTAGGAAAAATTGCGCAATTCCAGGTTGTCTTTAAAGTTTCACACATTATTTTGACTCGAACCCACACTGTTGAGCATTTGCTATCAATGGTGCACCAGATGCAGTAGTGCCAGGGTCCAGAGGCAGGAGGGGACCAGTAAATCCTGAATATTTCTGTATTTTACTACCAGCAATGCAGTTGGGAGACCATTTTCCTTGCTTTTAATAGGGCCTAGTACACATGTTGAATACTTCGATTGTAAAATTAAAAATTGACTAATGATTCAGCAACTATGTACAGCTACTACAAAAAAACAATTTGTTTCTGCTCAGTATTCTGTAAAGTCCCTGGGCACTGCTCTTTCACCAGAAGATGAAAATATTATAGAAGAGATTTGGGCCCAACTTTACTAAAGGTTTGTGCTGGTGCTTACACAACACAAAGCTACACAAAGTGTCACTAAGCATTGCCAAGTGGTGCAAACAGCAGCAGCGACTCAAATTGCATGCACAAAAGGTAATCTACCTGAAAGTTGACCCTCACGTTGCACTCAAACCTCTACACGCAATCTCCTGCTAATGTACGCAAAGCTAGCGTATCTGAGACAGGCCAGTGTAAAAACCTTAGGCCTTTGTCGCAGACCCTAATACTATGTAGAACATGGACAAGCAAGAGGTCCAGGGGTATATTGCCTGATACACTTATATGTAATGTGTGCCTTACCCTAAGCCACACAGTTTACACGTTTGGCTGTTGTCCACATGTGGAAATCTGAACTAGCATGTGTGTCTCTAGAAAGAGTCTTAGACACATACAGCTAGCGCGCCTTTCTGCAACACGTGCCTGGCTTAGCGTCATGCACAGCAGCCAGATTTAAAACAAGAGACACTGATGTAGTCATTGGGAGGCATCTCTTACTAAATCCCATGCAAAACACTGCTGCCATTTTTCATGCAATGCGCCGTTGTATGACAGTCAGTAGATTTGGGCCGAAATCCAGTATGTGAAGTAGATGCAAATGTCGAGGTGGCTAAAAACATAACAATGCTACTTCGATGCTGCTGTTTCCACAGAGTTGTTCCGCAACTGGGATATTCTGGGCCTCATTTATGAACGTGTTGCATTGCTGTGTGAAAACAGCGATGCAACACTTTTCAGTGCGCCCTCCTTGTGACGCCATGAATGCACCGTATTTACTGTATGGCGCTCCATGTCCCAAAGATTTACAGATACGTCAGTATTCCTGACGTATTTGTAGGCGCAAAAGTGGCATATTGCTGGGGTGTGTCTGAAAACAGACGCAGCTCCAGCAATGTGTCCTATCACATGGGGCAAGCCCGATGTGAGCGGGCCTGGGTCACTCCTTACGCCTGCTGTGAAGCAGGTGTAAGTGTTTGAAGCAGTGGCGTCCTAGAAGTGACCTAGTGAAATCTCATGGATTTCACTGCATTACTACTATGAGCCTTTTTTGTGGGGGACACCCGCCCAGCATATATTCTACCTGATGCAGGTATAATGTATCGCGGGGGTTTACAAAGTGACACATCTGCCTAGATGTGTCACTTTGTAAATATGGCACAGTGTGGTGCATATTTTACGCCGCGGCAGCATCACAAACGGTGACGCAACAGCTGCGTTAAGGGCTCATAAATAAGGCCCTTAATGTTTGAGGTATGTGGATATAGCGCAGACCCACCACCAAGAAACAGCAAAGCACTTTACAGACAACATCTTTATTTTAAAATAAGTCTCTGTACATGAAGTGCTGTGCGTGTTCTAGGATAGTGTGTGGTACCCAGTCGAGGCGGGATCGGTGTTGTAGTCAGCTCCCCACTTTACCAGCTTGACCTTGGCCCCAATAATTATCTGTCTATGGTGGGCCTCATCTGGACTGTAAATCCGCAGGCAAAATGCTCATAAATATCACAGTTAGGGAAAACCTATGATAGAGGGGTGAGGGCTGAGATGCAAAGTGAAGGAATCAAAGACCTATTGTTGATGAAAAAGGAAGCATGGGGGAAGAAAGTAGAAAAGGAAAAGTATGGATGAAAGAAAGAAGATGGGTAGATACCAAGGGGAAATGATGAATGGGAAGAGAAAGGAAGGATGAAATGAAAGAAGGAAACGTGAAAGGCAGGAAGGAAGAAAAGGTGAAAGTCATAATGGAAGAATGAAAGGAAGGAAGTGTGTAAGAATAAATGGGCTGAAGAGTGAAAAGGATGAATGGGTGGAAGATTGAAAAGATCGAAGGATGAAAGGAAGAATAAATGTCAGGGTGAAATGATGGATGGAAGAGGGAAATGATTAATTGGTGAAAGGGTGAATGAAAAGAAAGATTGAAAAATGGGTAGATGGGTGAAAGTATGGAGGAAGGAAGAGTGGAAGAATAGATAGATGAATTGCTTCACTGATATAGTCATAGGCGGATTGGTGAAAGGATGAGCTTATATGAAAGGTTAAAAGGATAGCTGGCTGGATAAGACGATGGAAGAAAGCATGGATGGGTGGGTGGGTGTCTGGATAGTTGGTTGGGTGGAAAGGTGAAGTGATGTTCAGGTAGATGGATGAATAAATGGAAATAAAGAGATGGAAGGGCAAAAGGGTGGATGGAAAGATGGATGGAAGCAGGGCTGGACTGAGAACACAAAGCAGCTCTGGCAATTTTATCGGACTGGCCCCCAGGAGTTGGGGTGAGTTGGGCGAGGGTGCCAGTGTGGAGCACTGCTGCTTAACTAAACCAGCTCCCAGCACTGCTGCTTTTTTGCGACGGGGGCAGATATTGCAGCACTGCTGCAAAACTGTCCCTCAGTAACAAAACCGGCACCTGCCCTTCGAGCCTCCCGTAGAAATGCCTGATGCCCGCTATGGCCAGTCCGCCCCGGATGGAAGAAGGATGGTCAGGTAAAGGGAACTCTTCTAAGGAGGATCATGTATGCTCATTGTATGTGTTCTGAAGATTAGAGGTTTGGTTCAAGTGGGGGCATTTACATTTTCTGGCTTCTCCTGTGGACAGGATTATCGAAATCTGGATGTAACGGAGAGAGCAGGGGAGTCCGTGTAATGGGAACAATACGATTGATTGTTGCATAACACAAATTTATAACTAAGGCTCAGAGTTTTCCCTTTTTGGGTCTCGCAGACGTAGCGCTGGAGAACGCATGCGCTCCTCACTCTGCGAGGCTTATTGTCATCAGTACAGGGCTTTGAAAAGCTCACCACACGCTTGTGCTTGTGGTTTTGTTTTCGTGACAGGCCATTGGCTTTTGTGTGCGCTTTCTAAGAAAGACAGCACGCAATTGGGCAAAGGCGGGTGCATGTCCCGCCTTTGCTCCGCCTCGGCCTATTGCTTGCGGTTACCCGCACAACCACATCTGTTTTCAATTATCGTGCACAGATGCGTGCGCGATAATTCAAACAGATTGCTCGCTGTGGCACGCGCACCACTCGTTTCGATTCACCGTCTCGTCTCGAATGTGTGTGTTAACGATTGTCAGTATTTTCTCATTATGCTTTTCATATATGTTCTGTTACTGGACATTAAGTCTTGCTGGCAGTGCTGTGTGCTCACTGCATGTACTGTTTATTTTTGCCTCTAATCTGTGTGCTGCTATGAGTCAGTACACGGTCTTGTCTCGGCTGTTAGGTTTCCGTCGCTTGCGTGACCCGCAAACTTTAAAATGTGCGTGTTCACGGGGGGCAGTGTAATATCTGCCGCCACGTGGGCTTTTTGAATCTGAATCTGCATGTTTGACACCATGTGCTGTGTGTTCCTGGTTGAAGTGTATATGTTTACATACCAGAGTTGTGTGCGTTCTTCAACGTGATTTTACGATTCGGATGTGTTTCTCAGTATGTTGTGTCTGCGCTTTGCTGCTTGTGTGCCATTTTTTGTGAGTGTGGAGTGTGCCACTATATGTTCTGGATGTTTCAGCATCTGTGTGTGTTTTTAGCTGGCTGTTTGTTTTATTGTGTAGTAGTCTTCCTGTCAGTGTGGTGCGTGTGCCTCCCTCGCTGCTGCGGATTTCAGTGTGTGTGTGTGTCCAGTTCTCCACAGTGCGGTGCCTGCCCCTTGTATGTCCTCAGTGTCACTGTGTGTGTGTATTTTTCCCATGGATGTGGGAGCTAGCGCCTGGAACACGCTGCGCCTAGCTCACTCGGCGCCTCTGCGTGCATCTCCCGGTTCTGCTTGATGGCAGCGCGCGCCCGGCTCCTGCCAGCACGCAGCCTACTATAATCGCGGTTATTAATTACACGCTGAGCGGCATCGACCACTTTCTGACGCTGGCGCCCACTGCACCCTGCCAGAAGTGTATGTAGCCCACTGCCTCGTGCGACAGGCGCACAATGACGGATGGTGTCATACTGAGTGGGCCCCTCTGCTTGTGACTAAGGCAGCTCACCCTCACTCACACAGAAGGTTGTGGGTCGGTGTGAGCAAAGAGGAACAAGCATTGGCATAGCCAATAGGTCTCACCTTTGGGACCTTATAAGTGTTTAGCCATGCAACAGTTGATGTTGTTGCACCAAGGATATTGTGCTGCATAACTAAATACTTAAAAGGTCCCAAAAGCGAGACCTATTGGCTATGCCAATGCTTGTTTTACTTTTTTTAATCGATAAATACAGACAGAAAACAATGTGTTCCCCCTCTGTATTTATTGTTAAAAGTAGAAAAATACAGAAAGCTGGGCTTCTTTTCAATGACTCTTCTTGTTGTCATTCATGAATTTTCAGCCAATAGCTGTGATGACTGACAGCAGGTAGAGTTAAAAAATTGAAAGGGTGTTTCTTTAATAACAGCATATCTCAGCATACGTTGATGTGATATGGTGAATGTTTTCATGTGGGATTATTGTTTCACTATATTTGGCTGCTTAATTGGTAAAACCTAACAGCCATAAAGTATGACTGCACATTTATTGGTTAAAACATATGTTTGTGTTATATTGTGAATATTTTAATGTGGGCTTATTGTTTTATTAATGAGAGTTGCTTAATGTGACGACAATGCATCAGAGCATGAGTGTACATTTATTTGTCAAATAAATGTGGAAATATACGAGTTAAAACTTCATTTATTCACAAAACACAAAATAAATATGGATAAATACACATAAGAAATGAGGCAACTCACCCTCAGAATAATCAGTTTACATCAGTCACTTTGATGCACGGGTTTAAACATCTCTGCCCCAGAAGTTATTCTACAGCTCATGAGGACCACCAGACCTGTGGACATCCACCATGCCCCTCCTTAGTCTAACACAGTGATCTGTAGTTTATTCTGTAGTTTATTTAAAACATTGGTGCATTTGCATAAGTGTGTTTGTGTGTCCTCGTGTGTGTGTATGCATAAATGCCTGTCCCACTCCTTTATTTAAAGGGGCCATCCAGTGTAGAGAAAAAATCAGTCCTCTTTACTCTGTCCTTCTTGACTAACACTCACCAATAATAGGTATTCCAGAATGTGGCTCTGTTTGATGATGTCTGGTTGGGTTTGAGACCTAATGTGACCTCTTCCACCGGATGGTCTTACCAGAAGGTGTCAGCTTTCCGCTGCTATTAACTGACCAACCAGCTTCTTTTAGGTTACATCTGCAGCATTACCTGTGGGCCTCGCTTTTCCTCTTTATCACCAATCAGAGGGACTACCGGCGCACAAACTCATACAGGGCCAGTGTGTGTCACACTGTCTTGGCATTCATCAGACTGTCACGTGGTGAAGAGCTGATTGCACCTAGAGAGCAGAATGTGGGCTGCAAACCATTACCGGGGTAGGTTTCCAGTTTGTGTGTGGGGGCAGTGCACTGTTCAAATACATTTTGTATTAGGAGGAGGCTTGTGCTTGGGATAGGTGTGGCTGCTAACGCTCAAAGCTCCGCCTCCTTTCCTATCCCTAGCCCTCAAATATCCCTCCACGGCTGGTCTTATTATAACAGCCTGAAAGCCCCACACTTCCCCTAGGCTCAGCCATCTCTGAAGCCCTCCCTCCTCACTAGATGGTACAAAAGATTTCAAGGCTGGCAGGTCTGGGTCAGCAGTCAGAAGCAAGTGGAGGCTCGCCCTGCATATAGCTGTGCGCCATCTTTGATCTTCTCCAAGGCGTCTCCTGTGGATGTCAGTAAACAGGCGTGTGCAACAATCCCAAGCACAATAAAGCACATCAAGCCAGTCATTGGTCAACACTGCGTTGTGAAATCCACATCGTTGCACTTTGACGTTGCAGCATCTCTGCTTCTGTCCAACAGACGGAAGTCCATGACCAGTGAGGTGGCCACTCTGGAGTCAGGAAGAGAGACTTGCAGCGATACAGTCAACATTTTAGGCTTGGTCCATCTGTATCTAATGGTTATTTATGTGCCATCAAACATTCATACCGAGTGGCAGACTCTTGCTATGCTCGCGACATGCATCATGGTAGCCAACTGCTACCCCGCTGCCACCCTGCGTGTGCTTCCTTTCTTGTGCTCACAGCACCAGCCACTACCAACTAATTTCCAGGCCGGCCTGCCCAGCTCCATGTATGTTGTAATTGTGGTTTTGTGGTCTCTTCCAGGCACCCCATAAAAGGATCCTCTCTCTGACATGCATCTCAGCAGTTCTGTCATACAACAGAGAGACTGCTGTCTGTGGGTATGTGTGAGTGTGCGCTCTTAAGTGTCTCAAAGTGCATACATATGTGTGCATGAGTGTACTGTGTGTGTATGTTAGAAACACCGAATGTGTATGTAAAATGAGAGATCCTTATCATATGATGGCCAGATAATCTGGTACATAAGGTGAGTACCGGTGTGTATGATGGCACAAATGCATATGGTGGAAGTACCTAACCCTAAAGGGCTAAGGCTTGCCAGATATTGGGTTAATCTGGGCATATGGTGCCAATGCCTAGAATGCAAAGAGAATACCTCCCTAGATGAAGGCACAATATGCCTTTCCTATAATCTGGGCCACTGGAATTATGCGATTGTGCGGCTGCTGCGGTTTTCTCATGATTATAGATTTGCGGCATTTGCCACATAAGCCATCACCTGAAGATTTTTTTTTTTTAAATGTTTCTTGCTCAAAAGATTCAAAAGTTACAAAAATCTCAGGGGCAGATTTAAAAGCCCCTTGCGTCACTTTTGCGCCGCCGTTGCATCACTTTTTGTGACGCAGCAACGGCATAAACTATGCGCCACATTGTGGCCCATTTACAACGTGACGCATCTAGGGAGATGTGTCACGTTGTAAAGCCCTGCATCACATTATACCTGCGTAATGCATAATATATGCAGGGTGGGCATTACCATGCAAAAAAAACCTTCGCAGAAGTGACGCAGTGAAATCTACAAGATTTCACTGCGTCACTTCTAGGACGCCACTGTGTCATAACCCTACTCCTGCTTGCCATAAGGAGTGACGCAGCGTATTGGGAAAAGGCCTCCCCGTGTATTGCTGGAGTTGCGTCTTGCTAGCGACACGACTCCAGCGATGCGTGTCTTTTGCGGCAACAGATGCGTCAGAATTTCTGACGCATCTGTCAATCCTTGCGCCATGGTGCGCCGTATTGTAAATACGGCGCATCCATGGTGGCGAAAGGGTTTCACATGGAGGCACAGGGAAACTGACACATCTGTACAGATGCATCAGTTTCTTGTAAACCTGCCCCCTAGTGACACGTGTTGCCGTGCACTGGATGGCCCTTGGCAAAGTTGTACTGGTCACCTTTCTGTTGCTTAGTGCTATATTTGGATATTAAACTGGTACTAAAGAGGTGCAACTAATGCCCAGACAGTGTTAACAAGTTTATATTGACAAAATAATGAAGTAATACGATCACAAAATGTGCATAATGCTGCATAATTTGCCTTTTCTTGCCACATAATTTACTGCTGCATAATTTGGCCCTCCACTGCCGCATAATGCCACTGGCCCTGCCTATAATGCAACACCACACCCCAGCCAAGCATAATCCAGTCTTCCAACCACAAACCCACACATATATAAACATACAAAACCACACCCCAAACCTCACACCCATCAACCCTCCACAATATGTGACTTTAGGGGCAACATTATAGAGGCAGTGATTGAGTGATGTCATAATAGGTCTTAAACGCAATCGGACATCACCTCACAAAGGAACATTCTAGAATGATAGTGATTTGGTACTGCAAGCACAAGCAAAGCGAGCAACCTTTATGCCTTGTCTTTGGATTGCTCCGACTCTTGTGTGAAGCCAGGCCCTTCAAGTACAACGAGGACTTTTAAACATTTTAAATAACTCGCCAAGAACCCTTAAAAAACAAATATTAAGCAGCTCATGCTTCTATATCAACAGCGTACCGTAATAGAATTTTTGCAAAACAATATTTGAGCTTAGGTGTTTTAAATGTAAATATTGTATCTCCTCGCTTTTACTTGACAATGAGCAATTATGAAGGCAAAATATGCCTCAGACGGATGTGTCGATGAAAGGAAAAAAGAAAAAGTCTCGCCTCAGGTTTTATTGTTGGAGTGGGAGACAGGTATGTGGGGGCACCGACGGCGCGAACCCAGTTCAAAGACAGAGGTTTTGCAGCGATGCCAATCACCAGTGGGAAAATGCTGTCTTATGGCATTCCTCGCGGCTCCGCGGCGGCCCTCTCCTAATAGCGCAATCTGTCAGGGGAGGTAAGTGCCTGGTTAATGACTTTCCACATAAGCGCCTCAGCTGGGACGGAAACATTCCTTGCAATGAAGTGAGATGTGACGGAGAGATATCCGTCATCCAGGGGCCTCCAGGGTTCCCAGAATGCTCTCTTCTGGTAAGGTCGTGTATGTACAGCAGGGAGATGCTCTGAGTTCAACGCTGAGGCGAGGCCTGGAGGAGCCAAGGCCCGCCTCCTGAGACCGGGGCGACCTACAGCGACACATCCATGCCAGGTTTCCAGGATAGCCACTCACCATATAAATAATAATTACCATTTACACCCATTGTGTATACATGTCTCGAGGGGATGGCCTGAACATCTGGCATGGCGCCAACCCAAAAGTAGGGCAGCGGTGGACACCCCATCCTTCCAGACTCTCCTGGCCTAGAGGGCCGTCACAACCCGGCCTTTTGCCACAACTCATGAGTAGGTAAACACAGTGGGCCTTGGTTACAAGCCCCTTGTGCCCCCGGTGCGTTACTTTTTTTGATGCACTGGCGACGCAATGTGCCGGCCCATATTTACAAAGCCACACAAACCCACCATGCATGGCTTTTCATGGCCTTATAAATGCGGCCCCTTTTTACGCATCACTTTGAGTGAAAGGGACGTGCCATGGGTGTTGCTGTGGGTGTTCCCACACAACACCCATGGATTCTGCCGTATTCCTAGATTTACAACATTTTGTAAACCTGGGAATGCGTCAGAATCCCACGCCTCCCCAGGAGAGGCGTAAGGAGGCGCACTGAGGAGAAATACTTATATTTCTCCTCGTTTTTTCCTTATTCTACATAGAAGGAGGAAAACACTATCCAACACAAACAACTTTTGTGCAGGGAGGTGTCTGCAACGAAAGTGCTGTAACGCAGGCCCTCTTGAAGCATGGTGCACGGGTGCCTGTGTTAGAGCATGGCAGCCAATTGTGCGCTAGCGCAGGGGAAAGCACAGGGACGAGTCATATTGTTGTAAATATGATGCTTCCCTGTGCTTGGCACAGCAAAATTGCTTGTGGCGCCTCTGCACCATTTTGTTGTAAATGAGGACGCTGCATTTAGGTCCATTGTATGTAAATTCATCTTATAAATATGCGGTAAGCAAGTGCTGAACGTACAAGGCGGTCTCCAAAATGATGTTTCTTAAAAGGAGGTTTGGCCTACAGGCAGAAGGAGCGCGCCCACAAGAACAGCATCAAGTGTCCTCGTAAGGTAACAGATGTGACGACCTGACCAGGGTGTATTGTGCTGCACAGAATTGTATTGTGCGGTATAGTGTTGCTGCACTTGTGCCACACTTTCTGAAACGCCTGAAGCACTTTCATGGTGACTGGATATTTGTGAATGTGCATAGTTGGAAGACTGTGGGCTTGTTGTGTGGTCTTTGTGGAAAGCGTAGGATGTAGTTTGAGGTTCTGAGGCGTGCTACAGGTCCCAGTGAACTACCACAGCATTTTGGAATGAGGTGGTGCACAAAAGTGTTGGAACAGGCGCAGCCATGGAAAAAAAATCTATCTAGGCGTGGTCTGTTTAGAAAGTGGTCCGAGGTTTCCTGACGGAAGGGATGGTCAGCGTGGAACCAGTTTAGAAGAGAGTCCTAGGGTGGTGCTAGGTGGGGCGTTTACGTCAAAGTGAAAGTAGTCTAGTACGGAGAATAGTTCAAGGTTCTATGGACAGAGATTCCAAAGGAGCCATCAGGATACTGCATTCTCTGGAGCCCTCAAAGCAGATCAAGAGGTGCCCCTGGCACAGCCAACGTACAGTAGCACCAAAGTGATGGCAGCATGTACTCTTTGAGGGAAAGCTATTGAAGGGAAAATGCTGCAAAGGGATCACATGCAGTAAAACTATCATCCGGTAGCACCATTTACTTAAGAAACCAGGAATGGGCTGGAGACCTCAGTCATTCCCAGATTCCTAACTTGGGTTGATGGGATTAGAAGTGGAACCTGTTCTTGAGGCCATATCATGGAACGATGACACCATCCCCATTATGGACTATGGTTTGGAGGCAATGGGCAAGGGTTTATAGGCACTGGGCAATGGTTTGGAGGCACTGAGCAATGGTTTGGAGCCATTGGGAAAGGGTTTGGAGGCACTGGGCAATGGTTTTGGGGAACTGGGCAAGGGTGTGGAGGCACTGGGCAAGGGTGTGGAGGCACTGGGCAAGGGTTTGGAGGCACTGGGCAATGGTGTGGAGGCATTGGGCAATGGTTTTGGGGCAATGGGTGGCAATAGCTTGGAGCCATTGGACAAGGTTTGCAGGCACTGGGCAATGGTTTGGAGGCATTGGGCAATGGTTTGAAGCCGTTGGGCAAGGTGTGCAGGCACTGGGCAATGGTTTTGGGGCAATGGGTGGTAATAGCTTGGAGACGTTGGACAAGGTTTGCAGGCACTGGGCAATGGTTTGGGGCACTGGGGCGGGCAATGGTTTGGAGGCATTGGGAAATGTTTTGGAGGTACTGAGCAATGGTTTGGGGGAAGTGGGCAATGGTTTGAAGGCACTGAGCAATGGTTGGAAGGCGGCACTGGACAATGGTGTGAGGGCACTGGGCAATGGTTTGGGGGCACTGGGCAATGGTTTGGAGGCATTGGGCAATGGTTTGAAGACACTGGGCAATGGTTTGGAGGCACTGGGCAATGGTTTGGGGGCATTGGGCAGGGGTTTGGGGGCACTGAGCAATGGTTTGGAGCCATTGGGCAAGAGTTTGAAGGCACTGAGCAATGGTTTGAAGGCACTGGGCAATGGTTGGAAGGCACTGGACAATGGTTGGAAGGCACTGGACAATGGTGTGAGGGCACTGGGCAATGGTTTGGAGGCACTGGGCAATGGTTTGGGGACACCGGGCAATGGTTTTGGGACATAGGTCAATGCTTTGTAGATATTGGGCAAGGGTTTTGAGGCACTAGGCAATGGTTTGGAGGCATACAGCAAGGGTTTTGATGCACTTTTGGTGCCGTTCTGGTAGTAATAACCCCTTTGCCTTATCTACAAAGTGGCGTTAAGCCACTTAATGTGGCTTAATGCCGCCTTGTAAATAATGCCCCTTTCAGGCAGCACTTAGAGTGGAAGGGGTGGGCAATGGGTGTTGCAGTGAGCAACACCCATTAGTTTTTCACGCTGCCCACTATTTACAAGGGTGGCGTAAATATGGGGTAGCGCCAAAAATAAGACCAGACAATACCTGATCTTAACCTGGTGCAACTAGGAGAAATTTTAAATTTCTTCTCATTTTTGCTGTTTCTATGTGTTCTTCATTCTACAGTGCACATACAAAGAGCGGATCGCCAGTAGTGATTGTTCATGTGCAGGAAGGAAGGCCAACGAGGACCCCTATGGATTGCCCTGCTGCAAAGCCTTAAACCCAGAACGATAATGGGGGTAAATGCAACTTACCTGCGGCAAACGAGTGGCCATCTGAGGAATAAAGGGGAGTTCTCCTGGGAAAGAAGCCCCCTCATGTTAGGGAACATCTTTTGGCATATTTGAGGCATTTCGTCGCCAGTTATATGGTCAAACAAGTGCTACTTGAATACAAATTGGTGACGTTTTGAGAAGAGACTGAGAGCGTGATGCTGGAGTCAAGCCTGGGCCTTCTTCCAAGTAAAAATGTAGTAAATTTTGAAAGTCCAGTGAGTGAAATTAAGGAGGACCAGTAATCTCTTTCTAACTTGTGTATTACTTTTACTCAATGTAATGTTACTCAAGGTACAAACTTTATGAAGGATAGAAGGCTGAGTCAGATTTGCCAGGATTCGATCTCATGACCTGACGCCCACCACATGTGCCAGCGGCGAACGTTCCCCCCTTCACCCCACCAGATGAATAGCCTCAGGGGGCGCACTGACTGTGCGGCTTCTTTTTGTGGAGTATTTTCAGTGCGCCTCCTAAAGGGAGGTTTGTCTCGGCGCCCTTGTCCGTAATACAGCATCGGCGCAGAGGCAAACTGAGTACCGCGTTTGTGTGGGACCACGCCCCCATGTAATTAAGGGAATGTCCTCTCACAATAGGGATGTCGCTGCATGTGCTCTGGCGCCATCGGTATTACAGAAGGGGCCGCACAGGCATCTGCTTACCTTGTTCAACAGGAGAATTCTCTTAATCCCTTGGTAATTACAGATTCCCAGAGTATCAATAGTTCTAGGTATGAAATTACTGCCTCAGTGAAGTCCCAACGCACTAAAAGTAAAATCTAGGGCAGGTGATATGAGCGAATTTCCCTAAACCTACAGGAATTTTTGAAATTTTGGTAATATGATTATTGTGAATTTATGTTATGGCAAAGCCACAAAGAGACATAAAATGTATAAAATAACATATTTTAAAAAATGTTTGGGGGTTGTGTGCACACAGTTTTAAGCTTTTAAGGAGCTCACGTGTCCAGTTCCCTGGATTTAATTTAATTTAAGGAAATTGTCGCTTTTTTTTAACCCACGTACTTCTACCTTCGCCTTTCTTTGCCTTTTTTGTGCGGCTCTCCGTTTCTACGTCTGTGGAGAACGTTTTGTAAAAATGTGGCGACGAGGCAAGCAAGAAAATTAGCAGATGTTGACAGCTATGGACGAAAATCCGAAGGCAACGCGCAGCCCTCTATAACAAGTTTCATATTTTATTAGAAAATATGGAAAACTGAACGCTTTCCAGTCCTCCGGTGTTAGGTAATTGGGTGACCTTTTCTCCTCCACACACTGGAAAAAGCAACATCTACTCGTTGTACAGAAACCAGACAGCGTGTCTGAGTCACGCAGCATTGTTGTGCTGCGGAGTCTCCACTCGGGCTCTCAGGTGGCACGGCACGCCACAGAGCGGCGAAACAGGTCTCGGGTTTATCTTAATGACTAACGTGTACTTTATTATTTTTTAATTTTATTTCAAAACATTTTAAGGAGTATTTCAGAAGGCAACACACGAGAGCATGGTAATACATTCAAACTATTGTTCAATTGCTCTACTTTTTAGACAACCTGAAAAGCGGAGTTAGGACTGAAAACAAAGCAAAAGCCAGCCAGACTATTGGAAAAGAAGGATTTCGTATTGGAAGAAAAACTACATCCAGGGAGGCAAGGGTTACCCTCGGCTACTCTGATTGACTGACAGCAGCCTATAAGTACGGTTTAAATCAGGGACCTATTCTGATTGGATGAAAAAGCGACTAATCAGAGTATAGATGTTCCGAAGTCTAATGTCATTAATTCTATTACAGGACCGGAGGCTTCGTATTATGCTTCTCTTTCTATTTATTGCTACTCACAGCAGCCAATGAAAACTTGTGTTATATGAAAAAACAACAACATTTCTCATGATGCATACATCACATCACTTAAGACCCATAAGAGCCAGCCACACCGGAACTAGTCCTCTTTCTTTGCTGCTCACGCAGACAGTTAAGTTGAGACCTCCGATTTATTTGACTTTAATGGATTGTTGAATGTTTCATTGCATGGTGACTTATTACGTTGATATCGTACTTATGTGAGATTGCCGCTTGTGCGCTAGTATCGGCGGGTGCGCCTGCCACAACCCTCGGGTTGAATACTCAAGCTGACGCGCTGCGGCGCTTGTGGTCTCCGAGGAGACCGGTGACGAGTGGGGCATTGCGCTTCAGTAGCGGTTCAAAGCGCGAAAGCGCAAGTATTTCAAATACCTCGGACGCGGCGCCGGCCGCTTTGCATGCCTTCAGCGTGTTCGCTCCTTGCCTCCGATCGGAGCACAGCGGCACCCGGCCGCTTCACATGCCTTTCAGCGCGTGGGCGCTTGATTGGAATCAGCAACCGGTACCGCCCCGCCGTCGGCGGGCTTGAGATTGTGGATGTTAGGCGCTAGGGCTTCCCTGATATGCCATGACGCCTGGAGCCAGTTATTTTTAGTTTCGGTAGTGTTCCCACGTGCGTAGCCCAATTGGGCTGGTTTAGTTGGATTTGGGCTACGCACGTCGAAACGACCCGTTTTTGCTTTCACTTTTATCATTTCGACTGCGTTTTTCCTCGAAGAGCACTGTTGACGCCTGGCTGGCTGCAAAAACGACCTGGGCCTGGAGGGAGCACACCTGTGGGCTGTAATAATTGTTCTACAGCTGTTGCTGAGGAGCTAGGTACCAGTGCTGCTGTGCTGTGGGTTGGCTCCCCCCTTGGATTTTCCTCCTTGCTCTTACCTTATGAGCAAATACCGCTACAAGTGTGGTTCCACGATGGATACGTGGGTGCATTATGAGGAGGATGACACCTTGTATAAAGAGGAGGTAGGAGGTCCTGCCATTGAAGACAATATTGTTGAGGCCCTGGATGCTTCTGTCCAGGAGTCGGTCAGCAAGGCCCTAGAGAAAGCAGTCCCGGGGACTGTACAACAAGCTCTGGCGACGGCTTTAAAGCCCATCACTAAGCAGCTGGAGAGGTTTGCAAAGAAGCATGGCTTCCCTAAACAAACAGAGGGGACGTCAGGTGACTCCCGGGGTCAGCCTTGGCCGCATTCAGAGTCCTACGAGGCGCTTCCGCGTCCGAATCGAGAGCGTGAGAAGGTTCAGGACACTGACACAGAGTCTACGTCCACCTCCTCTGACAACCCCGGATGACTCCCCTCCTAAAAAGAAGTCCAGGAAGACTAAGCATGCGGAGCCTTCCCCGCCGGCTCCTACACCCTTTACTTTCAATCCCGCAGATATTGTGCACCCCAGATCATCGGACTGGTTACCGGCTCCGGAGGTGGCTGCGTACTTGCACGAGAACTTACGCAAGGGGTTTGATAAGGAGGTACGCAATAGGCTAAAATCAGAATGCCCAAGACCGGACCTCTCAGACAAAGTGGCGGAGACGCCGGACATTGACCCAAGCATGCTGACCTTTCTGAAAAAGTTCGCCAAGGATCCCAAGAAAGGGATTGATCGCGCTTGGCGGGGTTGCCAAGACAAGCTCCTAGACGTGGTCGGGCCCCTGGCAAAAATTTTGGAGATGGCCCTGGAGGCGCAGGAATCAGGGAGTATGATTGACCCCCACGTGCTAGCAGGCTGGACCCAACGGGCTATCTGCTTGTTAGGGAATGCCAACTGCGCGATATCTACAGAGCGCAGGAAATCGATATTGATGCGGATGGATGCCAACCTTACTGAGCTGGCCGCGTCGGAACCTGGACCGCTGGCGGACGGGAACCTCTTTGGTGACCGCTTTGTTAAGGACGTTGCGAAGTATGTGGGCACGTTCACTACCTTGGACAAGGCTCAAGCAGGGATCAAGCGCGTATTTCACGCCGGTGTTTTCAATAGGGCCGGACGAGGGCGGGGACGCTCGTTTGGCCGTCAGCACTCCCAAGGTCCCCAGCGAGGAGATTTCGGACGCGGCAGGGGTGACTGGGACTCCACCCGTGGTGGCACTTTCTACCCCACCAGACAGCGCTTCAACAAGCGGCGCTTTAACAAAGGCTCCTACCGTGGAGGATTCCAAGCCGCCGATTCCTCAGGTGAGCGCTCCAGATTTACTTCCTCTTCCCTTGGGGGGACGTATTCGGTTTTTCTTTCACAATTGGGCTCAGATATCACAAGACGCTTGGGTACTACAAACTGTTCAAGGGTTCCACCTAGAGTTTTTTCAGACGCCCCGTCAGGTACAGCGTCCCAGGAAGCTTTCTTTTTCCCAACTCGAGTGCGATTTTATAGATTCAGAAATAGACGCATTGCTGCAGAAACGCACGATAGCTCCTTGCAAAGAGGGCCCTCGCGGTTTCTGCAGCAATATTTTTCTGGTACAGAAGAATGGAGGCGGTTACAGGTTGGTACTCAATTTGAAGGATTTCAACCACTTTCTGACTTACAAACATTTCAAGATGGAGGGCATCCATCTGTTGGCGGATTTACTGAAACAAGGGGACTGGTTGGTCCGTCTGGACCTGAAGGACGCTTATCTGTCCGTTCCCATATATCGTCCCCACCGCAGATTTCTTCAGTTTCAATGGCGGAACCGGTGGTACGAGTATTTGGTCCTTCCTTTTGGACTTTCCTCAACACCGTGGTGCTTCACCAAGGTGCTGAAGCCGGTCGTGGCCTACCTCAGAGAACAAGGGGTTCGCATGATTGTCTACTTGGACGACATGCTCATTATGGCGCAATCTCCAGAGCTAGTGGCTCGGCATCTGCGCATGACCATTCATATTTTGCAGAACCTGGGGTTCGTGATCAACTAACCGAAATCAGTCCTCTCTCCCACGCAGACGATAGACTTTCTGGGGTTCGTCATAAATTCTCAGATGGCCCAGCTCTGCCTTCCGAGCTACGAGATATCAAGAAGGAGCTACGCTCGTTCCTGTCCAAACAGATGGTCTCGCTCAGGGGGATTGCCCGCATAGTGGGCCTCCTTGCGTCATCCATTCAGGCGATATTCCCGGGCCCCCTGCACTACAGGGCCCTTCAACGCCTAAAGATCCAACACTTACAGAAGGGCCTTTCTTACACAGACGTAGTCCCTCTTACCCAGGAGGTGAGGGAGGAGATGCAATGGTGGTTGGCCCAAGTCGAGGCATGGAACGGCAGAGCAATCTTCGGCTCGTTGCCAGAGGTGGTCATAGAGTCTGACGCCAGCCGTTGGGGTTGGGGAGCGCGCTGCGGAAATATTTCCACAGGGGGACGGTGGTCCCTGGAAGAGTTAAATCTTCACATAAATTGTCTAGAGCTCCTCGCGGGATCCTTTGCGATCCGGACGTTGGCCCCCCGGCAGATCTCATGTTGCATCCTTCTTCGGATGGACAACGTGTCGGCAGTCCGATACATCAACAAATTGGGGGGCACGAGGTCCTCGATGCTGGTGGAGATAGCGAAAGCCTTTTGGCATTACTGCCTGACCAACCAGATATCGGTGGTGGCGGAGTACATTCCGGGTCAGTCCAACGTGGTGGCGGATTGGAACTCTCGCCACCTCAGGGACTACAGCGACTGGCAACTTTGCCCACGAGTGGTTCACTGGTTACAGGAGGTTTGGGGACGCTGCGAGATCGACCTCTTTGCTTCCAGGCTGAACCATCAAATGACGCGTTTTTTCAGCTGGAGGCCGGACCCTCTGGCGCTGGCGACAGATGCCTTGGCACAGGAGTGGACTCAGCAGTTGAATTACGCGTTTCCACCGTTCATCCTCATTCCCCGAGTGTTCACTCAGGTGATGCGTCAGAGAGCGGAAGTGATACTGGTGACTCCCCTGTGGAAGTCGCAGCCTTGGTTCCCGTTGCTGATGGAGGCGAGTTGCGACTTCCCCAGGCGGATCCCTTGGTCCTCGACCATGCTCCAGGGCCCTCGGGGGGAGACACACCCGATGGTGCTATCGGGGCACCTGACCCTGATGGCCTGGAGACTTTCAGGCAGCGTTGGCAAATGCCAGGATTTTCGGACCAGGCTGCGAGCTTTATCAATCAAGCGTGGGCCCCCTCTACCAAGAAACGATATTCTTTAGCCTGGGGATGCTGGGTTCGTTGGTGCATGGGACAACATGTGGATCCCGTGGGGGCAGGATTACCCTTTATTGTAAATTTTCTTTCGGAGAAGGCGTCGCAGGGTTTAGCCTACCGATCGGTTAATAACTTCCGCTCCGCCATCTCGGCAGGCCACTCTCAGATCGAGGGCAAGCCTGTCGGGATGCATCCTTTAATCTGCAAACTCCTAAAGGGCATTAGAGTAGCCAATCCACCCAAACCAAAGTATTCCTCTTTGTGGGACGTCTCGCTGGTTCTGTCCCTCTTCAATACTTGGCCGGACAACAATATGTTGTCCAGGAAACAGTTGTCGGCCAAACTGGCCATGTTACTTTGCCTAGCGGCTTGCAGACGTTCCTCGGATGTTAAAGCGCTCGATATTACAGGTAGAGTATTTACTCCGGAGGGAGTTTCGTTTAATATTACGTCTAGGACTAAGACCTTGTCACGTAGTGTGGATAATCATGCTTTTCCAGATAATGCTAAACTTTGTGTGGTTCAATGTCTCAAGACTTACGAAGAATGTACCAGGTCTCTCAGGCCTGATGGTGTAGTACAATTGTTAATAGCTCTGCAAAAACCGTATAAACCTGTTACTGCGGCTACCATAGCCCGATGGCTAAAAAATGTCATGCAAGAGGCAGGGGTGAATACCCAGGTGTTTGGTGCACATTCTGTTCGAGGCGCCATGGCCTCTAAGACTTTCATGCTGGGTTCTACGGTGCAAGATATCATGCGTTCTGCAGACTGGTCGTCTGAATCCACGTTTAAACAATTTTATTATAAACCGGTGGGTGATATATCCTCTGTTGTCTTTAATCAGCGTTAAACTAGCATAATACGAAGCCTCCGGTCCTGTAATAGAATCAAAAATTAGCTAGCATTCGCGCCAAGAATTTTCAATTCTATTAAGGACACGGAGGCGAGGATTATCCCACCCGGTTAAATTACTGTAATGTAATTTTTGCCCACCCGTATTGTATATACTCTGCTTTGACAGAAGTTACGGGTTGTTTATTTCTATTCTTTCAGGATCTGACAAGAAGATGGATTGATCCGGTGTACAGAGTGGCGTGTTTCCCAGCTGGTCTGGTGTTCTTCCACGTTGGAAGCTGTTGTTGTTGAACTTTAATACTTGTTGAGCTTTACTACTTATTGGACTTCTGTTCGGAGCAAAGAAAGAGGACTAGTTCCGGTGTGGCTGGCTCTTATGGGGGTATTCGGGAGGATCGAGCGGACGCCTAGGACACAGGAACATTCTGCTTCGTGTTACAAAGTGACATAACGGTGGATTACCCCCGTCCCTCCTTCCCCCTTGGGACAAGTTGTCCAACCAATTAGGGCTTCACCTTTGGAAGCACCATAGGAAGTGAAGTGTGGCCTATGCTACACTCACACAGTGGTAGCGTCTTACCAACACCTGGTAAGAACGGAGCCCTCACTCATAATTTGGTCCTGATGAATGCCACGGACCCAACAGGGCCATTCCGGCAGAAACATGTTGACCACACATAAGACGGTTAGGGGACACTAACTACCCCACGCACCGTCACACATAGTTTTTAATATCATATAGTTGTCAATCACATTAAAAATCACTTTTTGACCACTATAATGATTTTTAACCCCACTCACATTTTCACGGGCCCCCACTCAGCCATTTAGAAAGTGCATCCTTGTCGTCAAGTGTATGCCCGCCCTCTATCAAACGAAGGTTTTAGAGGGCGAGGACTGGTCAATGATGAAGCATGACACCAGGTGGTGTGTGAGACCAGTCCGCAACTTTTTGTGAGATGCCCACACCTACGACGTTCCTGTAACTCGTTTGGGTTATCACACTAGGAGCGGCTTCTTGTGGTAAACAGTTATAGTGGAGGCTGCCAGCTCCTAGAACCCCTATGCCTCTAGTTCCCTCCTCCACAGATCCAGTGGAGGCTTTTTGTGTGTTAACTGGCTCTTATGGGGCCCTGCAGGAAGTGATGTGATGTATGCATCATGAGAAATGTTGTTGTTTTTTCATATAACACAAGTTTTCATTGGCTGCTGTGAGTAGCAATAAATAGAAAGAGAAGCATAATCCTCGCCTCCATGTCCTTAATAGAATTGAAAATTCTTGGCGCGAATGCTAGCTAATTTTTGATTCAAGTTCTGACCCTTCATTCAGCACTATCTGTTTCTGGTATATGTTGCCATGTGGATTACTGCCCCTTCTTTGATTACCCCGTCTTTTTGGTGTACACACGCGGAGCATCCTGCTGCTCTTATGGCTAGACTGGTGTTGTGTAGCTTCCTCTATGCTGTAGTCCTTATTACAATTATAACTTACATGTCTATCTTTTACATAGCCCCACCCATCACACGTCGGTGGTCACAGCACACGACATGAAAACACTTACCACATGGGCCCAAAACAAGAACACCGACTTTCCAACCACACACCCTACACAGTGTAGCTTGCTGTCCATGTCAGTAAGTGCTTCAACACCCCACACAGGGTTAGTAAGCGCTAAACAAATGCTATAATAGAATCAGAATACGGCCATAGTTTACGGTTATCTGATCAGAATAGCCGTAGAACGGACTGCCCATGACTTGTATGTAGGCCAGTAATGTCACTGTGGTGGTTGGACAGCTGCAGAATACGGTCTCCTGGTCCTGATACCCGCCGCAGCAGTCAGGAACCCTAGGACACAACGTAAAGGGGGCGTCCAGCGAATGATGTCACAATGCATCTCAAAACCCCAGCTGACATCATCAAACAAAGCAACATTCTAGAATGCCTATTGCTGGTGATTGTTAAAGATTCAGGACTGGGCAAAGATAACTGATTTTTATCTACACAGGATGGCAGAGGCGGCTCCTCCACTGAGGCGGAGGAGCGTTGCCCCACAGGAAAAACAAAATGATAATAATGGAGGAGTGTCGCCCCACAGGAAACATAAAATAATAATAATGGAGGAGTGTTGTCCCACAGGAAAAATAAAATGATAATAATGGAGGAGTGTCGCCCCACAGGAAAAATAAAAGGGGGGAACATATTTCACCACTTTAGATCTATCTAATGCATACCACCAAATATTATTACACGAAGACTCAAAGCACATCACTTCTTTCATTACTCCAGAAGGAGCTTTTCAGTTTAAGCGCATGCCATTTGGGTTAGCGTCCGCTTCAGCTGTTTTTCAAAGGGTTATGCAATCAATATTAACTGGTCTTAAAAATGTAGTGGTCTTTCAAGATGATGTGTTGATATGGGGGAGTGATGTAAAAAATCATGATTTGATCTTGGAAGAGGTTCTCATCAGACTTTCTGAAGCTGGTCTCACTATTGCATTAGAAAAATGTAAATTTGGTGTCAATGAAGTGGAGTATCTTGGTCATACCTTGTCCAGTGAAGGTGTAAAACCAAAACGTAGTTTGGTTGAAGCCATTGAAAAGGCTCCCGCCCCAAGAGATAGAGATCAACTCAGGTCATTCTTGGGGTTAGCAGAGTACTACTCGAAATTTGTTCATCATTTTTCAGACAAAGTACGAGAGCTTAGGAACTTGATGAAGAAAGGTGTCAAATTCGAGTGGACTGAGGCTAGTCAACAAAACTTTGTTTCTATAAAGAAATGCATCATAAATGCTGTGTCATTAAGGCCATTTGATCCTAACGACCAAACTATCATCACTACTGATGCCAGTAATAATGGGTTAGGTGCGGTACTAATTCAGATGCACAAGGGACAAGAAAGGGTAGTGGCGTTTGCGTCCCGCACACTAAAAGGGGCAGAACACTCTTATTCTACCATAGAGAAGGAAGCTTTAGCTTGTTGGTGGGGCATACAATATTTCAGGACATTTGTGTGGGGAACTAAGTTCCAATTACATACTGACCACAAACCTTTGATAGATCTATTCTCCACCAGAGGTGCAAGCAAGGCCACTCCCAGAATAGCTAAATGGTTATACCGTCTGCAAGAATATGTTTTTGATGTGAAGTATATTCCAGGTGCAAGGAATGTAAATGCAGATTGCATATCTAGACTACCATTGGAAAATACAGATGAGGAGGAAGATGATGAATGGATGGTTGCCGAAATAAAGGATGTGTGTACAGTCATCAGTGAAGTTGAGTGGAAGAAAGCCATGGAGGAAGATGTTGTATTGGGCATGGTTATAAAAGCCTTAAGTGGTGAACAAGGATGGAAGGTACATAAGGATTTAAATTCTTTCAAATTGATATGGTCTGAGTTGAATGTAATAGAAGGTATACTTAGGAGAGGTAATAGATTAGTGGTTCCTGAGAGTTTAAGAAACAGATTACTAAACATCATGCACGAGGGGCATGGGGGTATGTCAGCTATGAAGAGAAGGATTAGAGTAGATTTTTGGTGGCCTGGTATGGATGTGCAAATTGAACGTTTTGTTCGAGATTGCATGGCTTGTGCGTGTAGCGACAAGACTCATTCTTCGCAAGAAACTTCTATAAGTGCGTCGCCCATGCCTAAAGGTGCATGGGATAAATTAGCCATTGATATATGTGGACCTTTCGATATCTTAAATGCATCAGAGAGATTTGCCATAGTTATGGTAGATTACTTTTCTAAGTGGCCAGAAGTTGCTTTTGTTAAGGAGGTCAAGACTGCAAATGTTATTTCATTTTGTGAAGACATTTTTAGAAGAGAAGGTTGTCCCACTGAACTTGTTACGGATAATGGACCCCAATTCATATTAGAGGAATTTGAAAGTTTTCTGAGGAGGTGGGGAATCAAGCACACTACCACGCTAGTCTATCATCCGAGGGGAAACAGGTTGGTGGAGCGTTTCAACAGAGTACTGGTTGAATGTATCCAATTGGCATGCCAAAACAAAGAGTTATGGAGACAGTGTGTCAAGGACATGTTGTGGTCGTACCGCACAACTCCACATTCTGTGACTAGAGAAACGCCTTTTTCTTTACTTAAGGGAAGGATTCCTTGTTCTGTGGCTGTTCCACCTTGGATGAATAGAGCGGGAATATACAATGCCAACTTAGAGGAAATGCGGAATAGAGTAGAAACATATCAAAAAAATTATTGTGATCGCTTTAATGAAAACATTGTGAAGCCAAAACGTAGTTTCATGCAAGGAATGTTTGTGAGAGTATTTGTTGGAGACAAGGTAAAAAAGGGCATTCTAAATGGTCTTCTCCCAAAAAAATTATTGTTGGTAAGGGTAACAGTGTTATGTTGGATGATGGAAATTGGTGGAACACTAGGAAGGTATCACCATGTTCTGATACTGAAATTGTTTTGCCTCCAAGGGCTCAACGAAATATTGTTGCATGCAAAGTTAAGACTGATCTTGTTGGATTGCCTGTTGCTAAGGTCAGAACAAATGTAAAACAACGTACAATGCCTCCAAGATATAAAGATTATGTATGTACATAATTTTATTTTATTTTTTTTGTTTTAAAGAGGGAAGATGTGTTGTATTTTACATAGCTTGCTTTATGTTAGTTACCATGGTTGGTCATGATGTCATGATGTAATGGAATACTGCAGTCCCCTAGCAACATCCATCTGAGGATAAACGGGTGGCAGAGGAGTTGCAGTTGGACTTGTAAGCAGTTATGTCCCAGGGGTCTGTACTATACTACTAATAAACTCCTGTTCCATCAAGAGGCGTGTGTCACCTACTTCATAAAAATAATAATGGAGGAGTGTCACCCCACAGGAAACATAAAATAATAATAATGGAGGAGTGTCGCCCCACAGGAAAAATAAAATGATAATAATGGAGGAGTGTCGCCCCACAGGAAAAATAAAATGATAGTAATGGAGGAGTGTCGCCCCACTGGAAAAATAAAATGATAATAATGGAGGAGTGTCACCCCACTGGAAAAATAAAATGATAATAATGGAGGAGTGTCGCGCCACTGGAAAAATAAAATGATAATAATGATGTTATCATTTTATTTTTATCTATTGGCTGGCACTGTAAAGGTGTGGGTGGGTTGGGGCTGTGCTGGCCGCAGAGCAGGGAGAGGAGTGGTGGACACTCTGTAAAGTGCACAAGACGGTTTGGCCGGCCGTCTCGGGTTGGCCACACAGTCATGTGCACTTTGCATGTTCCCCACTAGGCTGGGCACAGCCTGGTGGGGAACATGCCCAGGCTCCCAGTTCCTGTCTGAGTGCCGAACTACAGCACTCAGACCAATCACAACAGTGCTGTACGGCAGCGTTGTGATTGGCTAGGGGAGTCTGGGAGCCTGGGTGCTTCCTGTTCCTGCGTCATGGTCAGTGCATTTTTCTTTCTTTTTCTCCAAGCCCCACTACTACTCCTCAGTAGCAGCCGCTACTGCTGGACGGGCCCTTTAACTTCAATAGGAGACTTGAATCATTCATCACATTCACTTCTACTGTTACCAGATGCCAGGTGCTTAACACAAACAAGGACAATCCAGCAGTATCTCCCCTTCCATGAAGCCCAGCCCATGATTAACACACTGTACTGCAACAGCTGCTGATGGGACCACACATTGTTTTACCACACAGGCACTCAATAACCTGCCAA
The DNA here is from genome assembly GCF_964204655.1 of Triturus cristatus. Taxonomy (NCBI): domain Eukaryota; kingdom Metazoa; phylum Chordata; class Amphibia; order Caudata; family Salamandridae; genus Triturus; species Triturus cristatus. The sequence goes on from NC_140594.1 coordinate 141,384,622, forward strand.
AGTGCACATCTGCCTCTTCAAAAGGCACCAAGCTGGCTAGCAAACAAAGGACACAATGCACACCATTCACCTTTACGGTTGCATTGCATACCTCCTTGTACCCTCGCAACTTATCACATGCCACACCTCTTCACACTCCTTACGCTCAGCTAACCTCCACCTCATTCCGTGGTCAGGCTATCCTACGCCTCTTACAGACTTCACACCTCTCAAGCTTATGTATCCTTTTCATTGGAACGCCAAGTCACACCAGTCTGAATCCACCCCCTTCTTGGCTGAGTTAAAACAAGAAATTAAATTGCACCTCCTGGCTCAAGAATGACCAATCATTGTTAACTCTAAAATCCCCCCCGACTCTTCCAACATAGGTAACCATGAACGTATCTTTAAATGTGCTTATTTCATGCATGTTCTGATGTTAGAATGTGCCTGTATTACGACAATTACATCACTACTAGCTTCTAACAATTAGTTACAAATATAGAGTGACATCAAAATGCTTCTCTTGTGACCTTTCCTGTGGAAGGAGGGAACCATGTTTTATCTACTAGGTCCTTGGATCAGCTCTGCCTCCCATGGCCTCTCCCAGTGACAGGAGTCACTGAGTTGACCATCGGAGATGGAAATGGCAAGGACCACCCTACCCTGAAACCAGGATGCCAACTCGGGCCCTACAGCCTATTTTATGGACTGAGAAGGCTAAAGAAAATTCAGTGGAGTTGACCCACACAGTTCACCCCATGTTCACGCACCTTCCTTTATTATATGGGGCAAACACATTCTAGAGACCTTCTCAAAACCTCACCCTGTTGCCACCAACATTCTACCTACCCAACAAAACAAGGCCCGCGGGTAGACCACAAATCAAACAGCAGTGTTGTGGAGGAGGTTGCATGAGCGTTTTGTTCTGTGTTTCACAAACTAGGGAGTCACAACATACTCTGGCCTTTTGGGGGATCTATTTATGATGTGGCATAACATATCCCCAAATGTCATATGATATTGCAAGTCCCCTTGGAGTTTTATGACCCAATAAACCCTCTTGGCTTGCAATCTTGTATTTCGCTGCTGTTGTTGTGAACTTCTCGGTGATATCGAATATCCTTAGAATGTACACTAGTGTTTATGTTATGCCATATCTAATTATCTTACCTGTAATATATTAATCTCCGTGTCACCCAGCCTTCTTCAGCCCACCATTGCATCTTCATTGTTACGCACAATGGGGCTTATTGACAAGCATATTGCACCACCAGTGCGTCACTTTTTTTGACGTACTAGCGGCGCACAGGGCCTGCCCATATTTACAAGGCCACGTAAAGTCACCCTGCGTCACTTTTCATGGCCTTGTAAATATGGGCCCCTTTCACACATTACTCTGCATGAAAGGGGCGTTCCATGGGTGTTGTTGTGGGTTCCCATGCAACATCCATGGAACTTGACGCATTCCCAGATTTCCAACATTTTGTAATACTGGGAATGCATCAAAATCCTACGCCTCCCTGGCGAACGAGGAGAAATACTTTTATTTCTCCTCGTTTTTTCCTCCTTGGAGGAAGATGGGACCACCTTCCACCCTCCACTGATGTTCCACCCTTAAGGGAACTAAAAAGCAAACTGCAGAATGGTAGCAAATTTTGTGCTTGCACTAATCGTTTTGTAAATCAGTGCATGGGCAAAATGTGCCTTTCTTGTGGGAAAAACCTTTGACTACTTAAGAAATGGGGACATAAGGCTCTGACTTTGTGTAGTGAAGCTAGGGAGGGAAGAAAGTGTGGGAGAAAAGCACAGTAGATACAACGCAAAGATCCTCACAGAAAATACTGGGTCTGACTCAAAAAGGTAAGTTTGCATGCGTAGATCTCTGCATGTGTAGTTCTACAGATACTTCTAGGTGTAAATCGCTGTATGAATAGAATTCTGACATGTAGACGTATGCGTCTCCACAACCTCAAATGAAGGTGTAGATACTCCTACAACAGACTTTAAGACTTAAAAATTACTATCAGGCTGTTAGTGGATATTTCTACTACTAGGGTGAAGTTCTCACTATAGAAAGTAATATGTAATTTTAAGTAAATTATTTTTAAATTAAAAAATAAACAGTATTTATTTTTTTATGAAAACCTATTATAACACATTACCCTAATATCTGTTTGCTTAGGACTTCTTCAATAACAAGGGACAACACACCAGCATGAAACATATAAACTATTATTACTTGTTTACTTAATTACATTTTTTATTTGAATTATTTTTTATTAAATGTTAATTTTTCCTCCTCCACCCCTATAGTATAATTTCTGTTGAATATGTCACAATCTTAGATGTAAGTTATTAATTATTTTTTGTGATTTACAGTTTTTTAGGGTTATCATTTATAATACATTGTATTAACGTTATATGTATATTAAAAATAATGTTCATTTTTTTAAATATGCGTTTAATAACAAAGTTAAAAAATAATTTACATAAAGTTTAATTTAAAATATTTAATTTACTTTATATATATATTTCCCTATGTGTTTATGTTATTGCCTGCCTTCATTGATTCCTTTGAGAGCATCTTACATTGCTAGTGGTTGACCCATATGTGGTGCATGATTTAGTCCAGGGACGGGCAGGAGTACATTTAGGCCTGTTTTTTAGCAGTAGTATTGTATTAGAATTAAATGTGTGTTTTGTGAATTACAATTGTCTTACTCTTATGAGGTTGTGGGTTTTGTATTAGCATGCCCCTACCTAAACCCTTCTTGAATTTCTCCTAACCCTCTCCCTTTAATAGGATTAAGTGTTCACCATTTTCAACCCCTCCTTCTTGTCCCTGAAATATCTTGAACTAAATCATATACCTAGGTGTGCGGAGATCTCTGCCACCAGGGCAGAGATGTCCAGAGATGTCCAGAGCGAAAAGACAGGAGAGGCAGAATAGACATCGCTGGCAAGAGGGTTGTGAAATACATTTACGTACGTGAACATGGCTTTCTTTTCTGGAAAGGCCCTATGACACCAGTGCTTGAAATGGTAATACAGAGGTGCAAGTACTCACTATCCAGAGTCACCGTTTGCTCCAGAGAAGTACTGGTGCTCTTCCGTTCAAATATAAGAAGTGCTGGCACTCAGTTCCTGACAGCACCTGTCCACTTAAAGCACTCTTTATTGAACGGAATTTGCAACACTGTTAATATGGTTGAAAAAGAGAAAGACCAATATTACTTTCTGTCTCTAAATCTCAGCACTCAGCTTGCTGCAATGCATCATGGTAAATGTAGTGCATGATATCACTTACTTCAGTGGAAGCCTTGAGTTTTTCACCCTTTTTGGTGCAGCCAGTGCTGTGTCTCTCTAGACACGTGGCTTCCGATTACTTTACAAAATAATCTGAGCTGAAAATGTTTTAACACTTTGTGCGGGAGAAAATCTATTCTCTAGGGGGCATGATAGCTTTTATTGATTTATCGTAAGCATTACACAGACATTCATACCAATAGGATTGTGGGTCCACTGAGGGCTCTTCTTCAGGTACATAATATGATGACCAAGTCACACATTGGTTTAAAATTTGCGACTTCTAACTAAGACTCATTTGGTCTGATTACGAGTCGTGCTGGCATGAGTTAATTTCGCTCTGCCCAATTATTAGTGGTTAGGTTTTACTGCACCTGGATGTACCCGGTACAGACACATCTGTCCCGATTTGAATGGTCAGAGCAATTGCATGAGATATTAATGGAAGCAGCAGCACGCTCATAGCAGGTGGTAAATATATGCAGGGCCGTTTTAGCAGCATTATAGGCCCCCCGGACAAAGCAGTGCACTGAGCCCGGTCTACACACCCACTCACAGGAATAAAAATGTTTAACTGAAAATTAGTGTTAAATTCTGGTCTGCATGGGACCGCTATGCTCGTTGCACCAAGGGCAACTGCCCATCGTGCCCATGAGCTAAGACGGCACAGAATATATGCACGAAACACGCATAGAGTAAGGTATTCCTTGTTTTACGGTTGAAAAATCCCCTTCACGCCATCATAATTCCCGTTTCCAAGGGGTTTTACTTGTAATTCCATGGTATTGGGGCGATTTTACAGCATGTAAATGGTTACATTGCATTAAACATCAGGGTCCGAGAAAGATGTTCCTAATTTGGGTGGAGAGGAGAGATCCCCTAGCAGGCTGGCTGCTAGTAAATAATATTGCACCTGGCAAGTGGTTGACTTCTCCCCAGTCTAATTTTCTTGCCTTCGGAGAAACCTCCAATATTCACTTCAAACCACCCTTCCCCCAGCAAGGAGTTACTGCCCGCAAAGGGATAACATTTGTCTGGAAACATTGGAAGGCGCCATTTCTGGTCTGACTGCATTTTTTTCCTGTATCCTTTTTTCCCTCCCTTCATGGCACTGAAAAGCCCAGGAGGCCCCCACCATCCTGCAGTCTAAACAGAGACAGGAAAGATTTGAGGAGCAGGTGAGAAACCCTCTGGGACCCGCCTCCCTGTTCACGTGTCGCTGATTCAGGCCACTTTACCAAGTTTAAGTGGCTTCTGATTTCAAGTAAGGAACACCTCTGATGGCCAGGGTGGGTTTCCACGGGCCTCTATGATATGGGCCCATCTGATGAACAGTTCCAAAGCTGCCAAGGCAGAAACCAAGCCCCTTTAAACTCGGATTTGCACGTGGTTGTATATGTAGTTTCTGGGTCCTGGAAAGGCGATCTTGTCAGTAGAATCCTAAATTCTCTCCGCTGCCTCTCCTTGGAAGCCGATGCTCCTTCGACGCTGCTTGTCTGACATATAAATCACTGGCACTGGCATTCGGCAATTCTGAGGCAGCTGCCTTTTCCGCATAATGTCAGATTGATAGCAGTTGCCATATATTACCGAATACTGTTCCTAGCTCAAGCGCATCAAAGGTCACTACAAGGTTCTATGTGAGGCGCTGGGCTGTCAATGGCAGGCCCTTTGCCTAGGTTATGCCGTCACCTTTTAGTTGGCGATTGCTGTATTTTGGGTGTTAAGCTTGGACTAATACTGTGAAACTTGTGTGCAGACTGTATTAATATCCATTAAAATGAAAAAAGAGTACATAAACAATGCCACAAATACGTGCTGCATTGTGCTGCATACTTTAGCCAACTAGGGCAGACAACTTGGTGCACCACGGCTGCATACAATCAGTGGCCCTGTCTGTAATGTTGTGTGAACATCCGACACCAAATACTTATCTATAAAACGTCCCTTTTCTGATGGACAACAGTAGTGTAACGAAACTTGAGGGGACCCTTGTGCAAAGAACATGGAAAGCCTCCTGACAACCCTCCCCCCCCCCTACCAGGGAGGAGCTCTCAAGGCAGGGGCCGTCCAATCGTAAACCGTGCCGGACGGGGCGCCCTGGAGCTCCGCCCCCCCACCCCGGCACTGCAGGGGCTAATGTTAAACCACTGATGGAGCAGAGACAATGGCGCCCTAATGCATGCAAAGGAAAATGCCCCCCCAACTCCTGGGTTGGTTGTAAACAAACAGATCAAGTTAAGTTGCAGGGGCTACGGAGACCCCTCAGCCCAGGTGCCACTGCACCTGATCCACTATTGATAGCTATGATCCCTGAGAAGAGCAGTGCTTTTCCTGAGGGCCTCCAGGCTCAAGAGGCTGAAAATGCTCCCCCGGGCCTTTTAGGCTGCGCTTCTCACCTGTAAAACTCTCTTCCTCCCAACTTGTGCTCATCACCTTCTATGGACTCCTGTTGAAGAAGGTTCTGGAACTAGCTCAGCCTTCCATTCCCACTCTAGGTTGTGTTATCACAGAATGTACTTTTCTCTGTGCAACTCATTTCCACCGTTCTTTGCAGTGGTTTAGAAAGGGTGCCATGGCCTTAATGCAAGCGACTGGGGGAAAGGGCTCTCTGATCACAGGCGTGGCTGTTAAAGACACCAATAACTGGGGTGCAGGGGCCCCCAAACTCCTGAGCCCTGGGACCACTGCACCAGCTGCACTATTGATACCAACCCAGCTCTTTGACCATCTTTTCATAGCTTACGCTGCTCAAGTCCTCTCTTGTTCATCTGTAAAATTAATACTGCACATTTTATCAAATGATTTCTTTATAATTTTTGTTACCTAATTCACAGGTGTTTCTTGAAATACATCCCCCTATATGTCCTAAAACTTCAATAATTTGCCAGACTGTTCTTCCTGTTCTGCAAATTACATATATTCAACTCTTAAACTGTATGTTTATGAACTTGTTTATTGCTTGGTTTTTGAACGTGACATATAAAATCACACAATAGGCAAGCATTGCCAAAGCCAATAGCTTTGCCTTGGATTTTGAGTACTGACTTGCATTTGCAGTGAATAGAAACGATGATGTTATGTACAGGGCCGTTTCTAGGTGTTTTGCCACCCTAGGCGAGAATTGAAAAATGCCGCCCCCTCCTTTTTACTACCATCACTCTCTCCCCTTGTCATCCAGGCTAGAAGAATTAATGCATTGATCACAAAACATGCCTCATTACGCCGCATAATTTGCCTTTTTTGACGCATAATTTAGCCAACTCTCTGCATAATTTGGTTCCCCCTGCGGCTTAATTTCAAGTGGCCCTGAGTATAAATAACACCAACAATCAAAGAGCACATGGCAAAACAGCTCAGTAGGTTAACCGCTTGCTGCAGAGATCTGCAGTGTTAGCTGGTCACAAATTGAAATATTTGCACAGTCTACTCAGCCTTTTATCTTTCCAAGTTAAAAAGGAGAGCCTTTGTGTTGAGTAATATTGACCTATTATCTAAGCCCCGAGGCACAATTTAATTAGCGATGTATGTTTTGTAAGTGGGCGTATAGAGCGCAAACGTAGTCGTAGAACATCACAGCGCGACACAATAGTTGCCTGGGTACATTTAAGTGGTAAATCATATAGAGCCGCTGATATGTCTCACCGCATAAATCGTGACAAACAACCCCAAAAGCTAAAGCGCAAGAGGCAGAGCACAATATGAACTTATTTTTATAGCAGGTTAGAAAATAAATTATGGCTATTCGTCTTATTTTTCACTATTTCCAGACCATAATAAGACCGGAACCTGAATTTTGGGGTGGAAAAGCAAAAAAACGAATTTCAGATTGACGTGATGGGAGAAATAAGTCTCTTGGCACCATATATTTTTCTATGTGTGGGGTGCTATTAGCCACCTGTTTGCACTGCTTAAAAACAAATGATTTGTGAATTATAAAGCAATTACCTGACACGGTAATTTTATTTCCTAGGCACCAGAGAAGCTGACACACACAGTCCGTCCCCCGCGCGCCGAGAGAGAGAGGGTGGTGCGACGTGCGAGGCGTAGTCACCGTCACTGGCTGCAGCATAAAGCACCGCTCGGGACTGGCCAAAAATGATGCCCAGGGCCGTCATTGGTATCGCTTTCCCGTGCTACAAGATTGACGGCCCTGGGGACGCACACACTGGAACCGCCGGCCCGCTCCACACACCACTATGCTTTGGTGCGCGGCGCAGCATGTACGAGCAGGTGCGCTTGCACTCACATACAGGTGCTGCTGCCTTCAAATAAAATAAAAAAATACCCTTTTGCCGCCCTAGGCGGCCACCTAGTCTTGCTTAATGGTAGAAACGGCCCTGGTTATGTATACAGAGCATCTATGAGAAAAATAATGAACTGTGTGATGATTCAGTGTACTTTTTAGGTGTAAAATAGTCCCTCATGCACTGCAATGCAAGCTCTCCAGAGGAGTCCGAATGGTACACCGAGTAATTAACCATGTGAGATGAGACAGCAATACTCCTATTGGAGGATCCAAAGTCAACTCTGTATATTTTAAAGAATTTGTAACAATAGGTCTTCTTGCAGACAGCTGCACTGTCAAGCAGGACCTAATAACAACAACGCCTGGTGTCCTCCTGATATAGAGGTGTTCCACTGCATGTGATCCCCACCACCACTCCAGTCTCCATCACCAGGCCAGGGGCAGCTTCAGGAGTGACACTAAAGTTTTAAGACTATGACTACAGCCAAAAGTATTTCTAATTCTAAAGTGTTTCTGCATGGCCTGGAATGCACACTCATCCATGAAATGCGCAGTCACCCACAAAACGCAGGTAGGAGTACGGGAAATGGTAGTTCAGGGCCCAGATCACAGATGGGCGCACTGCCCTGGTCTGCCTTTAACTGGATACAATCGGCGCAGACCTGATCTGTGCCCCCTCCCAAGATGACTATGCAGTCCCAGCACAGCCGCAAACACACGCCTGCCCTTCACACTAGTGCAGGGTGGACCAGATGTTTGAATCTGGCAGGTCACTTTTCACTGAGCAGACTTCAATCCAGGCTGACCTTAATAGAGGCGGGCAGCCATTCCCTTAGCTACTTACTGCACCTGCCTGTAGGGGGATGTCTAGAAGCCAATAGGTCTCCTTTCCCCATTCTAAGGGGCACCCTTGGGGGTGCATTGACTCTGCGCTCCCTCTATGTCGCACACAGTGTGCCTCCTAATGGCCTTTGCGCCCGTGTCTATAATAAGGCGCGGGCAGAGGCAAAGTGTTCCCTCATTGACAAGGTGGCCAGCCAATACAAATGAGAAAAGGCTCAGAGATTACGCCACGTTCAGCGGTCCCAGTGCGGGCTGTATTACACAAGGGCTTACACAAGTGTCTGTGGCTCCTCCTGTAAGGCCAACGTGCCATCTTGGCGCACGAAGCCGCGCACACGACCCTCGAGTCCCCCGCGGTGCTTGATATCATACGTTCCCAGGCATGCTCTTGTATGTTCGCTTACATGCCTTTCTAAATAAGTCTCAAAAATAAAGCTCCCGATCAGTAAAAGTGCAAAGAGGCGCGGTCCGCTCTGTTTGTGCTATTCCACGGATATCCCAATGTCATTTCCATTTTAGATGTTTTGGGGCAATTCACAAAGGCTTGTAAGAGTATCTAAAACAGCTCCACTCCCTGTTGACGTTCTTTCTCCAAAAAATGTCCTAATAAGACTAAAGATTTATTTTCTTGCAGCGGACCCTCTGGGTACAGCAGCGTCTGGCGATTTCGAGCCGGCGCATCTTGTTGGTAGCCCAGTATTACCCCCAGGTCCCTCCGTCCTCGACACCGTCATGGACAAGTGAGATGTAACTATCTCACTTGTCCATGACGGTGTCGAGGACTACGGGACCCGGAGTAATGAAGATTACCGGTAAGTAATAGGACATTACACCCCACGCGTAAAATGGGATTTGATGGCTGGATCAGCAAACTCAAGCAACTTCCAGAAATACAGAATACTTTGAGTTAAAGTCGTGCCCAAAAATAAAGAAATTACGCACTATGTTGTTCTTTCATCCAAAAATAAAATAAGGGAACATTTTATGGCGAAAATCAAAACATAAATCTGTATCCAGGCGATTTATTTCACCTCTTGCTCAGTTTTGCCATTGCAACTGTTGTGATAATTGCATTTCGGCTCTTCATTTTTAAGCCCCCGATAGACCCTGTACTATGCCCTGCTGCCTTTGGCTAGGTCCGCGCTATACAAATACCACGTTCATCCATCCATCCATCCATCCATCGTGAGTGATGCAGTGCAATATTAACACCGGTGCTTCACCACAAGTTACAACTATGGGGAAACGTAGGCCAGAGCAAACGTTACTTTTGAAACAAGAAATGGAGGAACAGTGGGCATGTTTCATTTCATAGAAAAACCTTTTCTCACGTTGTCCAGTTCTTTTTTAGTGACAACATGCACAGGGCAATTCAATAAAGCCAACAGGGGGGTACCAGGGCTTTTTAGAGACTTTTGTGGAGGGTCTAAATGTTTTAAATACCTTTAATTCGGTTTATAGCGACTTTACCACTAAATATGCATTGTAAAATTACCACATAAATAGACAGTGGGGGAACTTGGCGATCAGTCCTTGCATTGCGCCGTTCATAATTTAACGAGAGTATTCATATAACCATCAGTCTAATAAAAACACATTTAAAAAAAAACAAATTAAAAAAATCCCTAAATCATGGTCAGTGTGAAGTGCAAACACCCTTTGGCCGTCAATAGACTTGCTGGAGGTTGGACAAATATTACATTTACAATGTTATCAGTCACTTGGGGCTATGATTTGTTTCATGTTTGCATTTTGTAAAAGTTTCCAGCCATATCTCTCCCGCATAGTAGTTGTAAGTTACTCCATTAAGTACCTATTGCAAACTTTGGACCACTAAATTGACAAAGGGGGCAGATAAGAGGCGTTCCAGTTTTATACCAATGTTCGTCTCACCACTGCCGTTAGAGGTTCATGTGCCTGCGATACATGAGAACGATTAAGGCCCAGATTTCCTAAACTTTCAAGCAACGCTTCAAAAGAAACTTGCTGTGCTGCGCTGCGTGAAAGGGAGAGAGCTGAATTGCGCCATATTTACAAAGACAATCCGCGTTCTAAAGTCAGATATTTAGGCACAAGGCCACATCGACGCTTTATGTCTCGCCTGATACCCACCTTATAAACTTGCCCTGTTTGCGGAACCTGCTGAACAAACTCTGGAAACTGCTTCTCCCTGCCTTGCTGTTACACGAGATTACAGTAATTTATCTTTTTTGTCTACTCAATTCCAATGCTTGTTTACAAACAAGACCAAACCTTTCATTGCATAGTAGTTAAACCTGCATTTTCTTTCTTTATAATGACAATAATTGAAGGAGCATGTCCACAGGGTAAAATTGATTGCAGATTCCTCTCACTGGGCTTTCCAACTTCCGCTGCAGATTGCAGAACTCATAATCACTCCAATTATTTCAATCCCCGGTACCGAGGCTGTGCTCCCTTGCAAATAGAAGTGAGTTTCTTCCACTGCAAGGCTTTTCAGAAAGGACCGAGCAGGCCGAAACGCCCTGAGTTAATGTAACTTTGGAATACATAAATAAACATGCAAAAAGCAATTTGGTGATGTTCCTATGTGCGCCCTAAGTGGCTACGGGTATGCCAAGACGTGGGTCCCTTGCTCGTTGCGCCACTGGATTCAAGCTAGCTGATGAGGGGTGATATACCGAAACCGGTCCCAGGATGCTTGTTTCTGGTCCAGGGAGGACCTGGCTTAGCAGTTCGGGCTGAACTGTTCCCATGGTGAGCAGGGTCAAGACCGATTCATGGGGCTGGGTCCAAACTGGGGTGACGTGGCGGGCAAAATAACGATGGATTAAACCCAGATCTGTGACTCAGGTGAGTGTTTGAAAAGTTTCGACACTCCATCCATCATTTTGTTTTGTGATGTTGCTACATATATAAACATAACAGTCTCACCAGCTGAGGGCTAACTGTAATTCTTTCTTACAGCAAACCATAAGGTCTCTTTTACATGGCGTGGCTCGTCAAGCCTTGTGTACCGTTTCAATGCATATGTTTTATATATCAGTGAAAATAAATGTGGGCAAATATGTGCGAGTTAGAGCATCTGTACCAATACCAGATGTAAACATTTATCACTACAGTGCAGAGGTCAGATTCCAGTTTATTACCATAGTAGATCCAAGTTGAAATGAGGAGACCACTATTTACTGCCTCACACATTGCACATTACAATTATTTTACAAATAGAAGCAGCCCTCCTAACTCTTCACCAGGACTCTTCAAAGAAATGTTACCTTACATAACACATTTAACCTCTTGCTTCCTGGTTTGGTTAAATATCGTTTTTTAACAAGTACACATGATTAAAACCGTGGCATAAACCATATAGTTAAGATGATCAGAATGTAATATGTAATATGTTGCCATTGTTTCATGGCCCCGCTCTACAATAAACAATGATAATTCGTGGCATATTATACACTGTATGTATGTGTATGTGTGTGTGTATATATATATATATATATATATATATATATATATATATATATACCACCAATCCCGCCTCTTTATCCAAGAACGGGTCCGACACATGCTTTTGGACGAATGCAGGTAAGGTTTAATTGCCACCCTTCAGACAGGTAAGAGTTCAAAACACCTGGCAGACGCGTTTCGGCGAATGCCTTAATCATTGCCAGCTTTGTGTTTTTTAAAACAAGTTCAAATACGCAGGGACTTTACATACTGTTCATTGAGTTCTTATTGGTGCAATATGATCCAATCACAGTCAATGTTCTTCCCTTACTGTGAGCAGTATGTGCAAGGAATGCTGGTAGCTGAAGTCCCGCAGTCTGTGATGTCCCACGCGCTGTGCGAGTCCGCAGTCCCACATCGCGAACTTTGGTCAAGTGGCCGGTTCGTGCATTCAGTAATGCCCTGGCTTTTGCCAGCTTGTGAGGCTGCTCATCTATTCGTGCGGGGACCAAGGCGGCAAACATCATCTGCAACTCTCCAAATCAGCAGTGATCTGCTGCTCTCTCCTCTAGTACCAGGAACATTGTCTTGGGCGAGGGGGCGCCGCTTTTGCGCGTTCCGCACAACACACCACTGAAGTTTGCCGACATCAAGCGGAGCACCTGAACGAGAGGCGTGCCGGATGTACAGCGTCGACTGCTGCACTCCAACATCTACCACCAATCCCGCCTCTTTATCCAAGAACGGGTCCGACACATGCTTTTGGACGAATGCAGGTAAGGTTTAATTGCCACCCTTCAGACAGGTAAGATATGTTACCTTACATAACACATTTAACCTCTTGCATCCTGGTTTGGTTAAATATCATTTTTTAACAAGTACACATGATTAAAACCGTGGCATAAACCATATAGTTAAGATGATCAGAATGTAATATGTAATATGTTGCCATTGTTTCATGGCCCCGCTCTACAATAAACAATGATAATTCGTGGCATATTATACACTGTATGTATGTGTGTGTGTATATATATATATATATATATATATATATATATACACACACACACACACACACACACACACAGGGGCATCTTGAACCACCGCTTTAGCAGCTATCGTGGGGGATGGGGTTCTTTATGGGCCTCTTTTATTTGCAACTTGGCAGAAAACAAGCTCATTATTAATACTACAATGAAGAAAACGGATGGGTTGACAGAAAAAGGGAGGAAGGATGGACGAGTGGATGCAGGAGTGGATTAAAGTATGGATGAATGAGTAGGTGAAAGGATGGATGAGTGGAAGGGTGGATAAATGGGTGAAAGAATGGGTGTCTAAAAGAATGGATGGATGGATGGGAGGCTGAAAGGATGGATGGGTGGGTTAAAGGATGGGTGTGCAAAAAGATGGGTGGGTAAAAGGATGGATGGGTAAAAGGATGGGAGTGTAAAAGCATGGATGGATGGAAGGGTGGGTAAAAGGATAGATGGATGGATGGGTGGGTGAAAGGATGGGTAGATTAATGGGTACAAGACTGGATGGAAGAGTGGGCGAGAGGATGGGTGGGTAAAAGGATTGGTGGGTGAGTGCGTGAGATGGTTAGATGGGTGGATAAGAGAATTGCAGAGTAAATGCAAATATGAGAGGATGAATGGATGGATTGGTGGGTGGAAGGATGGCAGAGTAAACTGAAACCTAAGAAGGATGGATGGTATAGTGAATGGAAAGCAGAGGATGGATGGATGCAGAGTAAATGGAACTCTAAGAGGATGGATGGGTGGATGGTAGGGTAAAAGGATGGCAAATGGAAATCTGAGATGGAAGGATAGCAGAGTGAGAGACATCTGAGATGATGACTGGACGACTGGGTGAAAAGATGGCAGAGTAAATGGAATTCAGAGAGGTTGGATGGGTCGGAGGGTAAACGTATAGCAGAGTCATTGTAAATCTGAGATGATAGATGGACGGTTGGGTGGGTGAAAGGATGGCAAAGTAAATGGAAATCTAAGAGGGTGGATGCATGGTAAATGAATATCTGAGAGTATGGCTGGGGATGGAAAGGTAAATGGAGATCTGAGAGGATGAATGGATGTACATATGGATGGAAAAAAGCATCAATTGATGGATGGGTCAATCAAATGATGGATGTATGCCTGGGATGGATGCATGCATAGATGATGGATGTGTGAACGGATGGATGAATCAAATGGGCAATGGATGGATGGAATGCTGAAAGATTGAATGCTGGCCCCACATTCTTGGCTGTATTTATCGTTGACCTGGGACCATCAAAGCCAGCATATAACCATCGGTGAAAGGATTCACCATGGATAGTGGTACGAGCACTTTCACACTGCCTGCGAGGGTTGAAGACCTCCAGAGAGGCAAGGACATCTAAGAATTCCAGTTCGATTGGATTGCACATCTGTGCAGTAACAGGAAGCTAACCCCAAGTGGAGCGCCTTTGAATCCCTTCACCACAACATTTAACCTCACAAAAAAACTTACAGCTTTGCCTCCTTCACATAGCGGAGAGTGGAAACATAAGGATAGCACCAAATAGGCGCTATGGCGCTGCCATTCCTCTAGCATTAGACAGTCCTAATAAAGCAGATACATAGCAAGAAACCCTTCGTTGCATGCTCTGTTGTGAAGTCATTGTCAACATACCTTCTCTTTAATGTTCGGATTTTTAAAATAATACGTTAAATCCTATTTTATTGCCAACTGGTTTGCTGAATTATGCAGTGCTCGCCACAAACACTAAATTGTGATCTAGTGTTCTGTTAAATGGTAGTTGGTATTAAAACCCGACTCGATTTGATCAACATTGTTTTGCTTTGCAAAGATGAAATGCGGAGTCTACATGTGCCCTGTACAAAAACCTCTGCAGCAGATACATTAACCAACACAGCTAGCTTCGGACTCAACGATATTTGAAGTAAATTGCTGCGTTGAGAGTCGTTTCATCAGTGACCCACATGGACCCTGATGCCAAGCATGCTGCACTCCTGCACTTCGGTCACTAGGGGGCAGTATATCCAGAATCAGCACTGGCGGGACATGCCTGCCATGGACTGGACAGGCTGTAGCGGGCACCGGGCGTTTCCCCAGTTGGCCACCAAGGTGGGGTCCAGTTTTGGACCCCTGGGGATCATTTTGTTACTGGGGGCTGATTTTGCAGCGTAGCTGCAATATCAGCCACCTGCAACAAAAGTGTAAAAGCGGCACAAAGCTTTCCACTAGCATATCCTCTCCCCAACCCCATCCCGGGCTGGCCAAGCTCTTTGCCAGGGCTGGTTTAGGTTCCCAGTCCAGACCTGCGCCTGCCGCCTGCTAGAGATCGGCGTCTGTGCACGTCAGCTCTTTCCCATCTAGCAGACAGCCTGGGAGCGTTAGACCGGAAGCACATGCTCTGAGAGAACTTTGGACATGCATCAGCGCATGACTGCCAACATCTCAAGTGTCTGCGGCGCAAGTCGATGAACCGAAGCTGTCTGCACACAGGATTGTGTTAAGCCCATAGCTCCCAAGGTTTGAGATTGTATGTGTGACATTTTCATAATTTTAGTGTAATTATGAGTGACATTTCAACGACTATGAGTGCCACTTTCTCGCAAGCAAAATCAAGAAATGATGACAAGGGAAACATAAATATAAAAAAATACACCCATTTTATACGTTCTAGATCACACGCTCTCATTAAATTTTATTTGAATGAGTTACAAACTGTGACACTCACTCACAACTTGAAGTGTCTTGTTGATATTCTATACTTACTCTCTCTTTCTGTTCTTCCAGCCTCAGCCAGGCTGGGCATCGTGATTGGCACATCGGCGACTCCAAGGCAGCTCAAGCTGGCCGTCACAGCGAGTGCCCCCGTGGCAATTTCAGCTCACTGCCCTTTACTCATGCCTCTGTGGCCGCTGCAACCGGTCTGGACTACGTGATGGTCGGTGACCATCCGGTTGGCGTGAAGAATGGTCTCAGTGTCTGTCACTCTCATGGCCACCGGTCTCTGATAATTTGCTGCCGGAAGCGGCCAGGTGGGCCATTATAGATATTATTAAACCCCACAGTACGGGCGGCCTGGTCGGGCAGGCCAGGTGCGAGCAGCAGTGCTGTGAGCTAGCCCCGGCCCCCCCGAGCACCATGTTTAATGCCGCCAAGCACTCAGCAGTCGGCTAACTGCCCCGCTGCAGCGCGCTACAGCGCACTGCAGCAGGATGTGATGTCACTTCCCCTCACGGGAAGTGTATCACACAACCTGACTACGGCAGGCCCTGCCGGCTGTCTCAGTAGCTATTTGGGCACTACCCCTGGCCGAACCATGACGTCAGGCTGTCTGACTCACAGAGCGCTGCAGGAAATCAATGAACAATTGAGATACATTGTAGCAGCACCAACTGACTGTGAGCCTGCTCAGCTGCTGGGAGCGCCCCAAGTCTGCGAGACTCAGGAGCAGCCTCACAGGCCACAGGTGTGCGCTGCCACCTGCCACACTCAGTTTGCAGTGGCGCGCTACTGTCTGTGACAGCTGAGACATCCATTTTGCGTGACAATGCATTTCAGTGCGGTGATGCGGAGCACCACACTGAAATGTGTTAGTTTAACACCTGATGCGTGGTACATGGCAGGACTGTCGGCCTGCTACCAACTTGAATAATGAATTAAACTTGGAAATCTGTTTGGCGTTCAAAAAGTAGTGCCAAGGGCAGGGCAGCCATCAGAGACCGCTATCTATTGGAACATGGTGAGATTTCCACAGGGGTCCTTGCCTAAGTAAAGGCCAGTGGGCCTCAAATAGCCTCATTCACCAGCAATCAGTGCTTTAAATGAGCAGGTACTCTCAGGTACTGAGTACCTGCACTTCTGCAAGTTCAACATTTGAAAGGGAGAGTTACGCACTTCTCAGCAGGATTACAATTTTTTTAAATGTATTTTTTGCACAACATATTGTGTAATAAGTGAGAAAATAAACTAATTAATCTGATCTTTTTATGCGTAACATTCTACGCAGTGGAATCAGACTCAGCCAGTTTTCAATCGATCAATGTACCAGTTAAGGGTTGGTCAATCACTCGCACATTATTGTCAGGATTCCGTCATTTCCGGTTTCAGGTCCAGAGGCAAAGTCATGGCTCTTAAAGTCTTGTGGTGCGTTAGGCCAGGGGTGTAACTCTGAAGATGGCCTACTAGTGGCTTCAAGATCTTACTACATTTGTCCTGGTCTCCATTCATGTCAAAGATAAGCATTTCCATTGCTATGGTCATCCATCGCCTTCCCGACCAGTCAGTAACTGTTACCGGAGACTATATATTTTTTTTCTTTACATCTGACTGCAATTTCCTATTTTGCCACAAGCAACATGATGACAGCAGAGCCCAGCCGTGCTTTGACATTGCTTTTACTGTTGTCAGCCTGAGGCCACGTGCTGTGACAACCGGTTCAGAAGCCTTCTCGTTGATTAGCACCATCACCTAAGGTGCAGCATCACTCGACCCTATGTATGCCTTCATGACGGGGCCAACTCACAGCCTCCGCCATATATATCCCAAGGAGGTCCATTCGACCCATGGGAAGGCCTTCTCAGCATTGAGCGCTAAGATGGTCATGGGGCTTTTTCGCTTGCTGGATTTCTCAAATGTTTGCCTATTTTTATTTGAATCCTAATTATTCTGGCTTTGTTAAACATTTTAACACAAATTCCATTCAGGTTGCTCATATTATAGGATGCATTGTAAAATCATTATTAAATAATAAGATTGGTTGTTATGAAGAGTATATCTCTTTTGGTTTATCTGATTTACGTATTAGTGTAATATTCGCTTCCATTCTTGATGTTGTATCTCTCCGTTACTCAAGCGTTTTCATAGCTGCCTGTTTCAAACTGTTACTGGAAACCAGGGGAAGGACCATCTCTATTTGATCTGCCTGTTTCTCAGCTCTCTCATTATCTCCTGAAGGACCCTTATTTTTTTCAAGGTACTTTGTTGGGAGGTCCTAGAACACCTGGATCGTGATGTGTTCATATTCAACATTCTCCGTCTGTCTTGGAACATCCCGTCTTCCAGTATTGACTTGGCTACTTGGCTAACTTCACTATATCTCTAGGGTGGGCTTCCGGTTCCTTTCTCTGCATTCCACCCTGTGATCAGGGACTATAGGATTTGAAAGTCGTCACCATCTCAAAAAATGTGGCACGGCAGAGTGGCACAATAGGTCTGAACATCATCTTGTTCTGTATTTTCTGTGAAGTTCCTAAGCCTTATATTGTCCCAATAGGGGCGATCTTCAAGATTGTCACATTTCTTCCATAGTTCCTTCACCTCTTCACTGATAGCGGACAGTGTCGACGATGCCCCTTCCAATGTCGATCTAAAGGTTGCTATTGCCTCTTCATTGGTGATGACTCTATTTCCAATAGTCTCTTTGTCTATGCCAGACAGTGAAGACTTCATCTCCGTTTTAAATGACTGTAGTTGCTCAGAGAAGCTACTGTTAAGTTTGTTCTGCAAGTCAAAAAGACAAACTAATAAAGCTTCCTTTGTTAAGGAGATATTTTCGCATTTTTTGAATGCCATCACTAGTTTGTATCGACTAGCTTCTTTTGTTGCACGTCCCTTTGGGTTTTTTGGTGTCCTGTCCTTTTTCCCTCAGGAGCATAGCTCTCAGTTTCACCTTTTTCAGGAGTAGGAACTGGTTCCATGTGCTTCCTTGGTTCAGGATGTTGTCTGATTGGATCCCACCACCCAAGAGTGAGTGCCAAGGGATTCCAGGGCTCAGTGTCATAAGGTCACCACTCCTACAACTCATTTAGCCAACACTCTGCTTCTAAACTTGATCATTCATACTCAGTATGGGGCCACCCCAGGTACTTAACTACAGGATATCTGTGACCCCAAGCGGGTAGGTAGGTAGACCCATCTTTAAGAGTCCACCAGAGCCCCCCTTTCAGGATACACAAGACCACAATGGAAATCCCCAACTGTGGTCATCCACACTGTGAGCTCAGGTTCTGCTCCCCTTGACCCATTCATTCACATGCTTCAGCAGTAGAGTGACCACCTCCTTCCAGGTCATTACGGAGAGTGTTTTTTGTCCTGAACTTTCGTGTGGTCGCCTAATGCAGTCTGGATGTTCCATTAAACTAATTAGACTAATCCACTCGAAAATAATATTTTGTAGGTGTAAAGTTGGGTCTCGAAACAGTGTCTGTAAAGACCTGAAATGAGGTGGTTACCTTATTCAGCAACGAGCTCTCAAAATGGGCAACGGGTATCTCTTCAATGTGACCTCGGTCTCACTCGCTCCGGGATCACCACACTCCCTGTTCATTGTAGCGACAACCTGCTAGGTCTCCCATGCTCAGCACTGCACCTGCGTCTCATATATCGCGCCTGGCAATGTAACCCCACTTAAGGAAGCTAAGCCCTTTCAGTTTCTCTTTGCAGCCTCCATATGCCCACAGGAACAAGCAGTACCAGCTTTGATATGCTTCCAGTAAATTGTAGAACCAGCTTCCATATTCATGCCATAGTACCTGGAACGGCCAGATTTCACACGCCCTTGCCTTAGTTAAAGGTAGTCCCAGGTTCATGTCCAATGAGAGATAGGACCAGCTTCCATATGCCCATGCCAAGTGGTACCGCTACCCTCTTCGGACATTGCCAGATCCCGTATGCCCTCAGTAAAGCTAGCAGGCCACCACCACTTGCCCCTTGTGACCGGTATTCCCAGGTTCCACATGACCAGTAAAATGCATTTCCATTTCCCAAATAAATACCTTCATCGACAAGTATCGTGAGCTTCCAAACGCCCAATATGTTGCAGTAAAAACTTCTTCTGGCTGCCAGTAACAGTTGCAGCTTCCAAATGCCTAGTTAGATGCTTTGCAAGTTGTTTAATGCCTTCATCAGCAGCTGTTGCCCTCTTGCTTGTGTGAACCAGTGTGAGCTAAATCAAACACAAGGAGATGATGGACGGAGCACTCAGGCTGCTATAAACAGATGTTTCCAGCGTACACATGTCCACCCTAACAGGTATTGCCAACTCCCATGTGCATCAGTGACATGAATCGCCAGGTCCCACTTGACCCCACCCCCGTTAAAGGTATTGCAATACTCTGTGTGTCTCTGGTCAAGGCACTGTACCAGCCTCTGCACATCTCTGGTGACAGGTAGGGCACACAGACGGTCGGCAGCAAGGACAGGCTCCTTCTCAACGTCTCTTGCAGGGAGGGAAGTCCTCAGAAGCAAGTTCCCTTGCTGTCACCTTACGGGCAGGTTGCATTCACGTGTCAATCTGATTCCAAGTTCCAAGGACAACAGTTTATGTTATGTTGATTTGTATAGCACACTCACCCAAGAGGGTATCCAGGTACAGGTAGATACTTCATGGCCCAGATAAAAAAAATTTCATGCAGCGCAGCATCTAAATTTGCGGTGTTGCGTTGCACAAGAGTCAAAACAGTGTACACCCATATCTACAAGGACTGGCCTACATCCGATGTCACCTCTTGCGATGGCGATCAAAGATAGCTACTTTGTGCCATGCACAGCCTTGTGCCGTGGTGCAGAGGTGAGTGTGTGGGGAAATTGTTTTTTGACGCATCACTGCCTCTCTGCTCCTGTGGGGGACATCGCTTCTACCCTGGTGGGTCAGGAGTCCCAGGGTACCTCCATCCTAGCGCTGCTAATCCTTGGAAGGGGTTCAACATTGCCACAGGGGACTACCAGTCCCAGCATTCCCTGCTCCCGCCACAGCTGCCGCGAGTGAGGGGGAGGTGCTGGTCAATGCGCTTCTAGCACTGCCGCTCCCCCCGCGGTGCGGGAAATTGTTTTTTGCTGCCTCTCTGCTCCCGTGGGGGACATCGCTTCTACCCTGGTGGGTCAGGAGTCCCAGGGTACCTCCATCCTAGCGCTGCTAATCCTTGGAAGGGGTTCAACATTGCCACAGGGGACTACCAGTCCCAGCATTCCCTGCTCCCGCCACAGCTGCCGCGAGTGAGGGGGAGGCGCTGGTCATCGCGCTTATAGCGTTGCCTCTCCCGGCGCGGTGGAGACGCGTGCGGGCAAAGCCCGGGCCAAGGGCGGGACCGTACTTGCCCGTCAGTGCCAGGAAGAGGCAGGGCAGGGCCACTTCTCTAACACCTGCTGCAGGATTTGGACAATTTCAAGGTCCTGTCTTGTGTACTTGGGTCACTGATGGTAATAGCTAATGGAACTTACTAGTTAGCACAGCTCTGTGCTCAAGGACAAGGATAACACACCACTTAGCAGCTTATTCGGCGAGATCTATCGACCCATCTGGCCCTTGGCTGTTGCTGCTCACGAGGATTTCATTAAGTTGGACCCTTGTACTGCGGTGCGGGGTTTGTACGTTAACAGCAAGTAGCAAACAGCAAACGAGGAGCAACATAATTTGCTTTTGAAGGTCAGAGCAGGAGCCGTATGGGGAAAAGGAAGGCAACAGAAGTCTTAGGGGGAGGTGTAGCGGGGGAAGGATAAAAAGTCAAGAAAAACAGACAAATATCCATTGTACGCCAAAAAAAGGTTGTGGCATGACACGTATAGATGACATTATTACCGATTGTGAGCAGATTTTAAACAGTCCCCTGGTCATATATAGTGCATCAAACTAAACGCCCCTCTTCCCCTCAGGCTGCTAAATCTATTCCAGTCATGTTCAAAAAACGCAAACGCAAAGGGCCCCCCACACTGACCCTTCCACTGAATGAAGGGTCTGAACAATCACGAGAACAGATAGAGCCCGCTCCGTTATGGGATACTCCACAAATGTACATGGATAGTGACCCTGAGTGCAGTAATAGGTTTGCGCCCCTAACGAGTCTAGTAGAGGACCACATGCCTTTACAGCCGGCAGACCCAATAGTTCAAATAGGGCCAGCAGGGACCACCAATATCGCACCCCCTTACAATGTATGTAGTTGTCCCTGTAGAAGTAATTCCATTGAGAGTTTAGGGGTCATGACAAATCTGCTTACCGAACTTGTTAGTACTCTGAAGGCTCTGGCCGACAAGCTGATAGACAACCTGATAATGCCAACACAAGTCACCGTCCCTGATATACATAGGTTAGCCACGGAGACGCCAAGGTGCTCAACCGATAGTGCCCCTAGCATGATCAATAATGGCAGATTGGGTAATAACTATGATGTACGAGTGGTTTCCCCAGTGGGCACACAAACATCCATAGGGGAAAGGTACCAACACAACAATGCTAGCTTGCGTCTAGGAACTAACCTAGTAAAGGCTAATCAGAACAGTTCTCGGCTGCAACAAGAGAGGGAGGGTTCCTTAGTAAATTCCTTCTCTACCACACTGAGAGGTCCTGGACCTTTTTCACACAAGGACAATATATTCCCTAATTCCCTCTTGAATGGCCCTACTAAAGCTCAAATTTTCCTTACCAACATCCCTAAACTTCCATCTGCTACAATTAGCGAAAATGAACAATCCTTGATTAATAAGACTATCCACTGGCTACGTCACACTGGGAAGTGGAGATCCATAATAAGGGAAGACATCCTCTCAGCGAAAAGGTGTGTGTCCCATGGCGAGAGCACAGACTATGTATGTCTAAAGCTGCAAACTGTGGATCTTGCAGATAACTTGGTATCATTTGATCTTAGAACATGGAACTTGATACCAACGAACATCAGGATAAAATATAATCCCCCTGCCTTAATTGTTAGAAACAACTCTCATACAGTACCCTCAAAAAGTAATGAGGGATCATCGCTAAAGACTGAAGCAATGGCGAGGGAATCTAGCTACTCGTCCAATTCTCAGGGAACTAGCAATCAGGTGGGCATTGACACCTCAAATGGTGAGCTGACAAGCTCGACATTAGCCATTGCCTCCTGGAATATAGCTGGTCTACAATCTAAGATAGCGTCAACAGACTGGTCATCATGTATAGAGGGTCACGACATCTGGGCCTTTCAGGAAACCTGGGCACAGAGTCCAATCCTCCGCCCAGGCTACCTGAATTTTGTGAAACCTGCCATCGCTGGGCAAAAAGGGAGACCCTCAGGGGGACTTACTGTATGGGTAAGGCAACATTCAGCATATAGGGTCGAAGAGATACCAACGGACAGCCCTGACATTTTGGCTATTATAATATGTTCAAAACACGACCTAGATATAATAGTGATTAATGTATATGCGAGAGGGATGGCGGGCGTGCTACTTTCAAATACTGTTTCCCTACTAGATACCTTTATTGAGAATTACAGGGGACAAAATATCATATGGTAATTGCAGGCGATTTTAATTGTACTTTTGAGCCTCTAGATCATGAGGATGGTGCCCTCAGTAGCGATAAGGATTCTCCCTGAGGCATTCCATTGCTAACACTACCCCCGGTAAAATAATGGACAGAGGCAGCACTCAAGCTAAAAAGCTTGTGTCTGGAGCGAGGTATCAGGGCCGCTAATGGGAGGACAGTATCGGACAGTGAGGGCTCGCATACTTATAATAATAGGTCAAGAAGTAGTCGAATTGACTACTTTCTTATTAATTTGGAATTGTGGTCCAGACTTGTTGATATGTCGGTTCAACAGAGAACCGAGAGCGATCACAACCCATTACTGTTAACCTTACAGATGAAGGGGCCGGATATGCAGTCAGAGCCAATGGAGATAGTAACTGCAGATGTTATTTTGTCAAATGATATGCAAAGGGTAAAACGGGCAACATTAATGGGAAATGACAACACCTTAGAACAGATGAAGGCAGCGGTGGAAAACACATTAACAGTCATGTCAACTTTAGACACCCAGGAAGATACTGATGCTGTGATTTTACAAGCCCGCGAAGAGCTGTTCACAAAGCTTAAACGTTTTTCATTAAGACTAAAAAAGCTGGCAGTTGAGAAGCTCAAAAGTCAGCAAACTGGTACAATAAGGATTGTAGAGTTGCTTATAAGCATCTGTCCCAAGCTATAAGAATAAAATCAATGGAGGATGTCGAACTCGCACGGATTGCGTATAATAAAGCTCAACTAGTAGCGAAAAAGGAGTTTGATGAGAAAAGGTGAACTTCTGCAAGCGAGTAATGGGAAAAATACGCAGAAATTTTGGCAGACAGTAAAGTGGGGGAGTGGTGAAATTAGACAAGCCCCGGATAATAATGTACCACCTGAACAGTGGGTTTCCTATTTTCAGGCACAATTTGCTGCCACGTCAGATAGTTCCAATAATCATTTTATAATAGTTCCCGATACCATGCTGACCTTTGGGATTGGGGAGGCCGAAATTGCCCTGGACGCGATTCCAATGGGATGAGCCCCTGGCCCAGACTGTGTTCCGGCTGATTCATTCAGGTAGGATAGAGCCAACTGGCTTAAGTAAATTCACACACTTGCTAATGCAATAGCCAGAGGGTCTCCTATGCCTGAATCCTGGCGAGGTGCTGAAATTATACCAATATACACAATGGGGAACTGCACTTGTCCAAGCAATTACAGGCCAATAAGTTTAATAGACACGATGCAAAAGATCATGGCCAGGCTCGTGTTGGGCAGAATTAATACTTGGATTGGTGAATATGATATTTTATCAACACTACAAGCTGGTTTCCGTCCCCATGTCAGTACTATCGACCAAGTCTTCAGGTTTATCCTGATCTACTGGAGTACAGTAATTATTGCTGGGGGAACTATATACGCAGTCTTTATAGATCTAAAATCTGCGTTTGATTTAGTCCCCTGGAATAAGCTATGGGAATCATTAAAGGAATCAGGGATGCCTTCAGAGCTATTTGCCCTAATTGGTAAATTACATAAGTCGAATTACGCCCAGGTTCGCTGGGATACCCAGGGAAAGGTAACTGATAGGTTCCCAGTAACTAAAGGGGTTCGACAAGGGTCCTGGCCCCCACTCTCTTTTCAATGATTATTAACAGGGTTGTGAATTACTTTTCTACATACCCGACTGATGCACCTATACTTGCTGGCATGAAGGTACCTCTGTTAATGTTTGCAGATGATACCCTAATTCTATCTAAGACACAAACAGGGCTGTAGAGAGCTTTGGATAGATTTGTGGTCTTCTGCAGTGACCATGGGTTAGTAGTCAATGTAGATAAAACAAAATTCATGGTGTTACATAGACATAAAATAGTGAAAGGGAGAGTAGCTATGAATACTGCTCTACTGAAACAAACTGACATTTTCAAATATTTGGGGATCACTCTGGGAAAGAGGTTGAATTGGAAACCCCAGATAGACTTACTGGCCCTTAGGCATGCCCAACTTGCAGGTGCCCTATTAAAAGAGCATAGACTTTGACAAACTAAGCCGATTGGCCCTGCATTAACGATCTATAATGCTAAGATCAGGGCTTCAATCCTATATGGCGCTGAGCTCTGGGGTTTCGAAAATGTAACATCCTTAGCCATAGCCCAGAACAAGTTCATTAGAACCCTAACAGGTCTCCCACAATCCACTCCTCTCAAACCCCTCTTCTTAGATCTGGGCTGCACTGCATTTGAGGAGATAGCACGATTTAGGCCTATAGCATATTGGAGAAGGCTCTGGACTACGCCGGAGCTGGTACCCTACGCAAATGCACTAAAACATGTAAGAGTGTGTGCTGTCTAGCATGGGATTTGTATTGGAGGCAAGCCCTTCCAGTGCAAATTCGAATGCGTGGAAAGCACAAAGTGAGAAGACCAGTTGCACTCATGCTCTGCACAGCATTGTAGAAATGAACAGACTTCTTCTGCTTCAAAGAAGTGTTGGTTTTTCACTCAAAGCAAGCATGGGGTATCTTAGTCGGTCAGGCTTTGAGTCAAAACCTATTGGTGGTTGTGCTGGTCCCGCCCCAGGAACGTTCCTTTAAGGCAAAATGGCACCCAAGGGTCCAGTATATACACAACTCGGAGCCGGCTCTTCCAGCGTTTCAGCGGCACAGAGGTATGAAGAAAATACCTGCATTTCTGTGTAGAATCCCGGCCTAAAAATGACTTTGCCCCAGCGGTCCTGCCTTTCAGAGTCGCTGGCCTGTTAAAAAGAGGAGGGAAGTGACTCTGCCCCAGCCCATCTGGCCTTGCATATCTCCTGCTTGTCAGCAGCACTCCCTGTTGACCGGCTAGAATGGGGTATTAGTTGTAGGGCAGAGCTTAATTTGCAATAAAATTGGAAAATAAAAAGTAAGTGCAGGAGCCCAGAGTTTTGTTAGGAGCCGGTGCTGCCGAGTGTCAGGGTTTCCGATCACCAAGGCCGACTCCGCCTCATGCCTCTCTCTCCCACCATCCTACATGCCCCGCCAGTCTCACTCGTGAGGGTACGGATTCTATTACAGGACCGGAGGCTTCGGATTATGCTTCTCTTTCTTATATTTGCTACTCACAGCAGCCAATGAACAACGTTTTGTATGCAAATAAATCTACATTTCCCATGATGCTCGTCCATACATCACATCCTGTATAGCCCCATAAGAGCCACAGTATCTTGTTTCTCCCCCTCTTTCTTTGCTGCTCACGCAGGAAGTTAAGTGCTCAAGAACTATATTATGATAATGTATTTGTCTACTATTGAACGTTAATTGTTGAGATTATCATTGTTGTGATTATGATTGCACGTAGATCACGCTACGTTATAATTTGCTGTTTTGCATTTGTATGCACATATCGCGCTGTTGGTTGTGACCCCTTTTTAAGGCTGTGAGTACATAGAGCTGTTTTGCCGAGTGATGTCACCTATCAGCGCTTGTATCGCGCTTTGATTATTTAGCCTCCGGGCGTTTGAAAGACTCCCGCTGGGAGCGGTTGTTGAAGTTATGGCGCGCTCCCGCTGGGAGCAGTGAATAAATGAACATGCCTAATCCTTTCGGTGGTACTAATTAAATCGCGCGTAACGCGCACATTTTCAGGTTTTGTTTATCGCATGTGGCGGTGCCGAATTTTTTAGGCTGTTCACGCTCGCTCTGAAGCTCGTTAGCCCACTACCGGCGGGCGCTGGCAACGCGATCGGACTTCCGGCTTCAGGATCGGGGGAGAGTCTCCCACGCTTCAGCCGTTGGCTCGCGGTTGGCCGCTTGAGCCTTGGTGCATGCCCTCTGCAGTGAATATGTACCGCGCTGTCGTCGACAGCTAATTACCTTGCTTGCAGCCGCAGCGGCGCTCTGTGAACCCGGTCTGCCACGCGCCCAGAATCAGGCCCCCCCATTCAGGAAATGGTGCATACATACAAGAAATGACCTTGCTTGCAAACGGCAAGCACCTATAGCTTAGAGGCAAGGTCAAGTGCATTTGGCAGCCGAGGCCCCTTTAATGCAAGGGTTCAGATACCACTGGGGTCAGAAGGTAATTTTATTGCAGGTCTAACATTCCTTATTTTCTTCATGTGTTCGCCTCATGCTGCAAGGTTAATCCCTTGACTCCAGCGCGTGCCTCGCGCTGGGTGTTTGGAGCCCTAGCATTCAACTCAATCCCCGCGAGGTGGCAGGAGTTTTCAGGCATACAGGCAGCCAGTTGCTGAACGCGCTTACTGGGTTATATGTCGCTAGTTATAGGCTTTCTCATGCCCAATTAGGTGGCGCGCTCCTGCTATGGCTTGTTGTTGGCCCGTTTGGGCATGGTAATTGCAGGAACTACGGTTTCACGACCGTTGGGTTTAGCTTTGTGCACATTGCATTGTTGTTTATGCGCGAATTCGCGATGGGCGCTTCATTCCTCCACTGCACGGTTGATACTATGTGCGCTATAGCGTTTATAAGTTTAGCCCATCAGGGCACAGAATAAGAAGGCTCCCACAGGAACGGAGATGACGAGCAATGCTTACTCGCAAATGCTTTATTCGCTGTCTGGCTAAATGAAACATGCGCGCGATGACTGTAAAAAGATTTGCCCCGCCCGGGCACAGAAATAGGACGCTCCATAATGAGCAGAGGCACCGCGCTGCTGTCTGCAGCGTTCCTCGTGAGTCACTGTGGCCTAGTGGTTAGGATCAACGACTCTTACTCAACAGGTTATGTTACCACTAATCCGGATGTTTTTCCATCATGATTGTTTCTACCTACTGCGCGATCTCGCGCTTACCCGCCAAAGGTTTTCCCTAGTTGCCAAGTGCGATATGGAGCCAATAACGCTACGATGTGCGTGGCCCAATCTAGACTACGCACATCGCACGCGTCCCCTGTTGCTCCGAGGTTCATGGTGCCTCGTACTTTACACGGAGTTTCCTTTTTTACGCCTTCCCGGCTGCAATAATAGGCTGGCCCTCGGAGTGCGCACACGCGCCTGATATTTTATATGGCTCTTTCGCCCTTGTGGGCTGGAATAACTTGACTACAGCTTTGCTGAAGAGCTAGGTACATTATTTTCAATTCTCGTGTGCACAGGGTTGGCTCCCCCTCTACTCCTCCGTGATTTTGTGCTTTGCACTACAATATTACATACAGACACCCCGAAGCATGGCATGGGTGGGGTATAAGGAGGATGTGATCTATTTGAGAGGAGCGCAAAATATGTCTCCTTGCAGAATTTTGTTGCCACTCGGGATCTTTCCATCCTAGAGTCGTCAACAGGGCCTCAGAACTTAGTCTCTAGCACTATGTAGCAAGCCTTGTTAGCCGGCCATCATTCATCCAATTTATAGCATGCTAGCGTTCAAAGGATGGCGTCCGATTTCACCTTCTTTCCTTCCCTCCGTCGTTTTTTTCCTACTGTCCCGATGGCGGAACAGTTAGTTGGTCTCTTTGGTCCTTTCCATTCGGACTCACCTCCACTCCCTAGTGTTTCACCACCTTACTAAAATCGGTGATTGCTCCCTTAAGGGAACAGGACAGCCTTCGGTTCGGGTTTGTCGGGAAAATATATCTATGTGTGTGTGTGTATATATATATATATATATATATATATATATATGTGTGTGTATGTGTATATATGTGTATATATATATATATAACTTCAACTCCTCTTCTCGCACTCGCTTTCGCCGCTACAGATAGGAGCTCGGACCACACTTTGGTGCTTAGAATCTTATTTTATTGTCTGCTCCAAAGCACAGCCATTACGCGTTTCGAGCCCACAGGCCCTTGATCACATGTGTATATATACACATTTCTGTACACACGTAGGTATTGGCCTCGCAATGTTCCTGACGTCAAATCTCCTCTGCAGCTTCCTTTTCCTTCGGGGATACATTATGTAATGCCTGGTTCCGACTATAAATTCAGTATTTTTGTGTTTTTTGGGTTAATAATTTTTTTCCAGAATTATCTCATTCCCTTGTCCGTCTCGGACGATGGTCTTCTGTTTTGCTTATGGCTTGCCACAGTACTGGGGATATTAGTTTTTCCTGTCAAACATTCTTCTCTGCCCTTCCGTTCATTTCGGAACTTTCCCACGAACGTCTTTTATTTCCTGATACTTTTTTCTTTGAGTTTCAATATCTTGGCAGTGTGCCATCGATCAGTTAGAAGGTATGAGGTCGTCCACGTAGTGGAGATAATGAAGGACTTCTGGCCTTCTGCCTCAGTCATCCGAGTTAGATCATTGCAGACTATGTTCCATAAAAATAGTTCTCTGTGGCAGACGGGTATCCTGGGTATCTCCGAGATTGAGATGATTGGCAACTTCAACCAAATAAATTTCATTGGTAGGCTTTCAGGGTCCCTGTCCAACAGACCTTTGAGGGTCATTGTCGGAGAGCGAATTCCAATATCACGTCACTTTAGCGAAAGCGATTTGGGCGTCTCCCTTATGGAAGTCCCCATCTTCGTTTCCAGTACTCCTTGAGACGGGCTACGGCTTACTCAGAGGTGCCTTTCCACGATACTCTAAGGCCTGCCGGCAAAAGCGCCCAGTAGTTCATAGGGGCGGTTATTTCTCTATGACAGAGTTCTTTTTCCGGCACCAATGACACTGGCCGGGTTTCGGACACGCTGCAGATGTTCATTTCACAAGCCAAGGTCCTTCCAATTACACACGATACTCTTCAGCATGGGGAGGCTGGGTTTGTTGGTAAGTACATGACACGCGTTTCCTGTGGGTGCCTATTTTTACCCACATTGTGAATGTTTTTTATCAGAAATATTATCTTAGGGATTGGAGTATCATTCAGTTCGCAACGGCCGTTTGGCTGTTTTTTTTTCTGCAGGTTATCCTTGGATAGTGGACAAACCAGCGAGCTTGCGCCGGTATTCTGTTAGTCATTTAATGAAATTAGGGTAGTGAACCCTCCCAAACTAAAATATTCCCCTCTGGGCATGTTTCTATAGTTCTTTACTTATTTGATAACGGCCAACTATAATTTGTTGGCATGTTTCTATAGTTATTTACTTATTTGATACCGGCCAACTATAATTTGTTGACAGCAATTATCGTCCAATCTACGTTTCTAAACCTATCTACCGATCTGTGTTTCTACGACCAGACAGCCCTGGATTTTACAGGTACAGTATCTACTCCAGACGGAGTTTCATTTAGTATGAATGTCAGTACTACAATTTATCAAGAACTGTTACATATTATGCTTTCCAGCTACTGCAAGTTATATGGGCTCCTTGCCTTAAGGCTTCCGAAGGATGTTCACCATGATTGGTGATCACATTACATACGTTTTTAAACCTGTGCCTGAGGTTTATAACCAGGAGGTTAAAGTCAGTTGACAAAAGTTGGTATTCATAATCAAATGTTTCGGGGCACCTTCTGTTCGTGGTGCCATAACATCTCAATGTTTAATGTTGATTTCTACTGTTCCAGACATCTTGAGTTTATGCTGATTAGTTTTCTCTGTCTATATTTCAACAGTTTGTTGTAAACCGGTGGGTGACATAGTTGTAGTTATGTTTTGATAAGCGTTAAACTAGCATAATCCGAAGCCTCCGGTCCTGTAATAGAATAAAAAATTAGCTAGCATTCGCGCCAAGAATTTTCAATTCTATTAAGGATACGGAGGCGAGGATTATCCCACCCGGTTTATTACAATATTGGTAATAATTACTCACCCGCATGTACTTGATACTCTGTGTAAGCAGAAGTTACGGGTTTTCCCTGTCTCATTCCTTTCAGGTTCTGGGAAAAGAAGACGGAGCAGGTGTACTTCTGGTTTAGAAGACGTAAAATTCCAGTTTGGATATGGTTCTGGGTTCTGCCACGTTGGAGGATGATTAGTGGACTCATATTCCTTATTTTGGACTAAAGTATTAATGTTATTGATTATTAAGGTTCGAGCAAAGAAAGAGGAGGAGAAACAAGATACTGTGGCTCTTATGGGGCTATACAGGATGTGATGTATGGACGAGCATCATGGGAAATGTAGTTTTATTTGCATACAAAACGTTGTTCATTGGCTGCTGTGAGTAGCAAATATAAGAAAGAGAAGCATAATCCTCGCCTCCCTGTCCTTAATAGAATTGAAAATTCTTGGCGCGAATGCTAGCTAATTTTTTTACTCCTCGCAAATGTCTTCACTTGTTACTGTTTCTCTGTCTCCTTTATTCTCCAGGGAGAACGGGCTCCTTACACTGCCAGTTTGCTGCCGAGGTATTTGAGGGCTACACAGGGCTCTTCCGTATGAGCCAGGCTAGCTTGGAAGATGCGTCTGCCTTCCCATAATATGTGGCTGTCTGTCTGAATTATGCTGCATGCAGAGGACTATCTCTCCACATAATTTCTGAGTGAATGATGTTATGTGGCACGTTCCGTGGCAGTTACCTTTGTCAATATCGAAGGATTGTCTAGGAATGCTTAGGGTGCCAGGACCTCTTCGTCCCCGTGGACTCACCATTGGCCAGCTCCAGGCTACACTGGGTGCAGAACAAGAGGTCCTTGTGTGCCCTGGAAGCTATGCCGCATATGCACGAGCCCACAGAATGAAAGCTTCTCCCCTGCGGCCGCATTCATACCGCAGTGCAAATATTACAAGAATTTCACAAACGTTATTTGTGACCCTGCTGCTGGCTTCAGAAGCGTCCGGACTTCTGCAGTTTAAAATCTACGTTTTACTTGCAAACCTACACCCCACAAACCCCTGCGTGCAACCTTTAAATGCAGGATTTCATTCTAGCATCAAGACACGAGAAATATACACGCATTTCCATTGGTATACGGTCAATGTTTGCTTTCAAAGACTGGAGCTATGTTCCGAGTACATTTCAGAGCAATGTTTCTTGAAATAGTCTGTCCATTGTTGTTTTAGCTCGCACGTGCCACAGACAGGGACCAACTGTGAGAAGTTGGCCCGGTATATGCTGTTCACTAGTTCTAATGGGCACCTTGTATCAGTCCAAACAACCCCTTATTGGTTATAGGTTAAAGACAACCTTTATTGAAAGCTATCCTGCTGGTAGCTATGGAGAGCAGCCTTCAGGCTAAGTCTCGAAGGAATGTAAAGCAGCTTGTTTTACCAGTCTATAATCTCTTGAGTCACTAAATGAAAGATATCCACACCAGGTATATATAAAATATATGTATTTATTACTAAACACACCCTCCTAGTCTCTTTATGAGACTAGAGGTCAAAACACATAAGTTACACTTCAATAATCACAGTAAAATAGCACAAATACACGTCAGGCCCTAGAGGCGAGCCAAACCATATACTAAAATAGTGGTATAAGAACCACGACTTAACTAGACAGTAGGCCTAGAGCCTGTAGAATCGCTGGGACCCCAAGGAACCACCCAAGGTAGTGACACAGGGGACCCACAGGGGCCGTGTGCAGTGTGTGCCGCGAGTTCCCGTTAGCTTCTATGGGGAAAGTCGCTGTTAGATTTTTTTAAATTAGGGACACTTAGAAATGAGTCAGGACCAAACCCTTTTGGACTTAGTAAGTTCTAGGACTAGCACCCACGGGAGCACCGGAGTACTCGTGTTACCTCACCCAGGGAAGCCGGGTGCATAGGTGTCTTTTGGTGTCGGATTGCGTCGTCGATTTCAATGGGAGCTGGCGAAGAAGTGCTGCTGCCGTGAAGATGCGAAGTGTCCTAAGAGATCCAAGTCTGGATCAAAGATGAGAAGAACCTGAAATCAGAGGGGACAGAGCCTGGGTCACTAGCCAGTGACCAGGAAGGTGATGAGCAGATGCCCACCGATGTCGGGTGATTTCAGGTGAAGGAGGTGAAGCTTGACTCTTCAGTCACGAGGACCAGGAGGTGTAGAGGATGACCAGGAGCTGGATTCGAGCTGTCCCACAAAGGATGTCGAGTGCTGCAGCGTTGGTGCCCGGATTGGACACAACAAGCCCTGGCAACAGCAACCCACGCAGAAATGAGAAAGATGCTTCGGTGCAGACCAGCAAGGTCTGTTGGACTCACCACTTGGTTGGTAGTCAGGGCACATCTGGAGCAACCAGAAAAGCCCAAGGAAATGCAAAGTTACCCTCTCAGGGATCCACCAGTCAACGGACCAGGGATCGCAAAGGGACCTCGAGACGAAACACAAAAATGGCGGCCTATGGGTCACTCGGAATGACCAGGCTGACAATCTTCGGTGGATTCAGTGCTCGAGGTGGGGGATACAAGTCAGCCCAAGCACGACTTCAAGAGACGTCGAGAAGTCAATGCACTTTCAGAAATGCACAGTGATCAGGAGTTCCGGTTCTACGCTACTCACGAGGGCTGCGGGTCTCAGCTTTGCTGGGGACTCGGGTCAGCCTCTGAGATGTCTGGAAATCCTCTTCCTGGGCTGAAAATACTTCGGAGTCCGGCGGGAGCTTCGATGATGCAGACCGGCAAATTGCTTCGTTGGTGCCTGCCAAGCAGGGGAGTCACTCCTTGACCCCAAGGTAGATTTCTTCAGTCTTCTGGTCTTGAGCAGAGTGTCGAAGGTCCAGTATTCAGCATCAGAGTTTCGTCCAGGGTAATCTAAAGTCCTAAGGACAGGGTTCCCATACTTATACTAAGGTAGGGGGTTGGACATACTCTGGGCACCCACCTATGGGAGGGTTTGGAAAGAGGGGTGGCTACACCCATTTCCTTTGTCCAGTTTCGCGCCAGAGCAGGGGCTGGAAGCCCCAGAACTGGTTTGAGCTGGACTATGCACAGGGACACCAAATGTGCCCCCAGTGCAGGACTTCAAAGCACTCAGAGAGTGCTCCCACCCAGCCCCAATACACATAAGCCTGTCTGGGAGGTGGTTACACCTCCCTGTGACAGGAAACCTATTGCCCAGGCCTCACCTGCCGGAGTTTCGGTCAGCAGCAGGAGGCCAGACCTGTGTATGTGGTTGCAGCATCCATTTTGTGATGCCAGGGCTCTATTAAGTTTCTACCGGGTATACCAGTGCTGTCATGTCTCTCCCTCTAGAAGGGTGGGATCATACTCCCACACCAGTGTACTCCCACACCAGTTACTGGTGTGGGGGTATGAGTCCAAGGTGTTTGACACCAAACACGACATGTTTTCGTGCTGCCAGTCCAAAGTTAGCATTTACCGTTTGGTTAAAATGCACTTAAGAGTATATTGTCAGGCTGCACTACAAACAGCATCAGAGAAGGGTCTCCGAACGCTGCAGAGGGGCTCTGCTCATGCAGGGGCACCCTCTCTTATAAGAACCACACACACTGCCTTCAGGATTGATAAGGCCTGCCATAGGAGTGACAAATAGGTTTATATGTGTGTCTATAGGGTGAGGTATAGCGAACCTATATCTCAGTAAGGGGTGCATGCACCATCTTACCCAGGCTGCAATAGCAGACCTGTGGTGTCACTTTGGGTGGCTTTCCAGGGGTGGCATAATGCATGCTTCAGCCCATGGTAGGCCTCTGGGGTACCTGTGCCCTGGGTACATAGTATACCATATACTGGGGACTTATAAGGGCACCTCAGATCCAACCTGAACTGTACCTAAAGTACATGGAATCATTTTAGAGAGGAAGCAGCTAGGCTGGGGCCCTGAATAGCAGGGTCCCAGCCAGACTAAAGTCGAAAAACAGTGATACACCAGCAAAAAGTGGGGGTAAACATGTGAAGCAGATCCTACTCTCCTACACCAACCACATGCAAATTAGTCTTGGCTAACCCCAAAAGGCCAGCCTGAAAGGCTAGGCCACCTCTGAAGCGGAACACAGGGCACCCCTGGCGGCTGCGGCCTTGCCTCACCACTGAGACCCCTATGGAGCCCGGTGGCACAGAGAGATCAGGACCGCTGATGGAGTCCAATAAGACCATATTAGAAGGTTAAGCGAAGTTGTGGGTTACACCATTGATGCCGACTCAGTAGCGTAGCAACAGGGGCAGTTGACCCAGGTGCAACATTTTTATGGGCGCAAATTTATTTTAAAATGTACCCCTAAGAATTTTGCGTGAAGTGCTAACTGTCCACTGGCTACTAGAGGGCGCAATACTTGCCGTGCCCCGTGCTCTGCCAGCCCACGCTACGCCGCTGTGCTGACCGTCTACTGATTTGCAAGCGTGACCCACATTTTTTGCTCTCTGATTCGCTAACTGGGGCCTCTTCTAATTTCTTGTCCAGATCTATTTTCAGTCCCTGTCCGACCCTGCTTAGAGGCAGTGCAATTGGTGTATGTTGTTTAAAAAAAACAAAGAGGCAGAAAAACACGCCCGATTGGGATACGATGAGACATTGTGATATACAACTGTGTAAAATGTCAGCACTGGTGCGGAATTGCGCACCAGATTTTCGAGTGATTTCAATTTACAAACAGGCCACAAAAGGGTACCGGTTTAGTATTGGCGATCTCTCTTAGTAAACTAATCACAGTCACTTACACACCGTTTTCGTCACTAATCTGCATATTCAGGGCAGCCATTGCGTCGAGGTGCGGGTAAAGTGCACGTGACCACTGGCGCGCGAGCGTCACCCCGGTGACAGCGTGCAAAAATGCGTGCGAAGGCCAGGGCCAGTTAATTATTCACTTTTATGGGACACTGCAGTCACATTCCACCTGCGAGAGAAACTGCAGTGTATTAACCACGTGCAGAGCGTTCCCAGAGGACAGTCAGCAAAGTCAAACAAATCACAGGAAGCGCTTTCCTTGCTTCTCTGCGCTATAATGCCTGTTTAGGCCCTGGCGGACGGTTTTCACCTCTGCCCCTGGTGGTAGATCGTCTGACCTTTTAAAAGATCCCCCCAGCCTACCTGACAGGGTTTAGGTGAAGACAGCCCCCCCCTTCCCTGCTCCCCCCCCCCCCTCCCCCAGTAAATGCTCACTTCACAGGATTGCAGCTTTGCTGAACTGGCACTGTGTTTAAAGGGTCCACTAGGTAAAATTTCTCTTTATTTAGAGAACATGAGTTTGTTTTCTCTAAACAAAATACAAATCGGTGCCAATGAGCAAGGTGTTTTCTCGCTGTCCAATGGAGGCATTCTGCAGTTGCCCTGCTTCTTAGTCTGTCCTGCCTCACATGGGGAGAAGGGCAGCGCCATCAACAGGCGAACCGGCCGCCAGGTCAGAGATTGACACCAGCGCAGTGCTTAATTTGTTAAAAAAAAGAATACATAAGTGCCTGGGCTCTGGTCAGGAGGCCACTACAGCCTGCACTACATATTTCCACTGCTATGCGCAACAACACAGCTACTACCCATTACACTCCTACAAGTGGGACAATTCGGACAATTTCAGGCCCCCAAAGCTGTCAGAATGGCTGGGGCAGCAGGTAATAGTCATTTTAATGTACATTGAATTAATAATTACCTGTTACTGTGGTCATCTTTAAATTAGTGAGACAGCACCACCCTGTGGAAGACTGTCACAAGCGCTGGTTTTGACAAGTAAGTGCCGGTGCCCAGCTACTGAAATCGCCAGCTCAAATTAAGCACTACACCAGGGGAGTCTCTTTTGCTGCAGACTCGAAATAGAGTGGGAGAGCAGAAAGTTTGGCGGGCAGCGCCCCCACCTGCCTAGTTATCAGTAAGACCCTAGGTATTCATATGTTACAACACCCTGGGAGATCAGTGGCGTAACATTAGCACCCATGGTGGGGGCGGGAGGAGGTAGCCGCGGCCGCTGCAGGTAAGAGCGGTGGGGCCAGGTGAGGTGGGGGGGGGGGGGGGGATTTCGAGAAACGACCACCTGGGAAAATCAATTATTTATTTAATTTTCCCTGGTGGTCCTCTCTCGAAATCCCCCCTCACCTGGCCCCACCGATCTTAGCTGCAGTGGCCGCAGCTGGGGGTGAGTCCAGCTCCAGGGGTCCCCCGCCGGCACCGACCGCGGGCAGCTGGCCCCTGGCCGGAGAGCTCCTGACTGGGTCCTGAGCATGGGGCCCCCCTCCATGTACATTGCAGGGGGTTCCCCTCAAGTTTCGTTACGCCACTGTGGGAGATCCGTGTGAGTCGTCTTAGGTATTGGCACATATGCACGCGAACTACTGTGCTCTAAAGTCGTTTCGCAATTGGTAACATGTTTAGGAAAAAACTGAAGACTCATCTGTTCCCTCCGGGATAGGTTTCTGTAGATTACCAGAGCGGCTCACATGGTAGCGCGGGGACACACTGTTTAGTGTAACCAGGCGCTTTATAAGTCCGATTAATAATAATAATAGTAACATGCCCTGACCCCCAAAACCTAGGACCGACATCACCAAAGCGTTTCACCGTTTTACGGCCTACGTTGAAGACTGTTGCAAACCAGGAGGGAGAGTCCAAGGGCTGTCTCAAGCTAGGAAACATGGATCTGTTTTACGAGGCGTTTCCTTGGCTTAAATCAGTCTTTAACTATCTTAAGGTCATTAGGTCACTACTACAATAGTACTGGCACGTGTCAACTAAGGGTGGGTGAAGTTACCCACAGGGCTAATTCCTCGCAAGTAGGAGGACGGGTGTCAGCGTTTCAAATCTGGTTTTCACTATAATTTTTATCACAAGATCACCATTTTCACCATCTGTTCACAAGTATAAATTACCTCGCCCCTCCCCT
Organism: Triturus cristatus; assembly: GCF_964204655.1. NCBI lineage: Eukaryota > Metazoa > Chordata > Amphibia > Caudata > Salamandridae > Triturus > Triturus cristatus. The sequence continues at coordinate 141,422,290 of NC_140594.1, forward strand.
TACGACTGTACGCCTCCTAATTAGACACCAGACCAATGCAAGAATGGTATGAACTTCATATAATGGTTTCGTAAGATGCCACCACTAAGATATGTCCATCCAGCAGGGCTTTAAGTGGGCCGGGTCCTGCCGGTGCTCAGCACCGTCAGTTGTGAAAACAGGTGCTGAGACGGTTCTCAATTGGGCTCTCCCTTTTAGCTCTCACCCTCAGGGTGAAAAAGAAATATTGACTCTGCAGCAGTACCACCCTTAACTGCCTATGACATAACTTCAAAGAGACTCACTATGGTACTTACACAGTCTCAACATTTCAGAACTGAAGCATTTTCAATATTATATACAACAAAGCCGTGGTTGTCACTTATTTATCTTAGGCCATTACAACCAATGACAAAGCCAATAGTCCTGGCTTGTTGTAGGTATAATATTACTTGTTTTATTATATATCTGGATGCAATGACAGAAGTAGAAACATACCAGTCGGGCAGCACACTATGCTAAGGCTAGATTTTTAGTTTACGTGTTTTTAAGCCACACCCTTAATCTGAGAGACCCCCTGTTTTTTTCATCCCACTTAAGCCCCTGTCATCCAGTACTGTGTAACTCGTGGTTATGACAAACATCTAGTTTCACACAATAGAGGCATTTCCGTGTTGGCAAGAGAAAAACAGGAAATGACGTTAGCCAGGGGTGGCCTAATAACTGGCGTCCAAGCCAGAGAACTCTTGCACATGCCTAATCGCAACTCAAATTACCAGCACTTTTCACCAGCACTGCAACACTAGTGATGACAGGAAGCAGTCTCCAAATAGAGCAGCTGTCCATTTAGCATGAGAGTACCAAAGCACTGATAAAGGTAGCCACACTATTAATGCACAGAACCAGTACTTCCCAGCAGGGCTCTCATACTAGTAATGCTTAGCATCAGTACTTCTCAGCTAAATTGTCATACTAATAATGCTCAGAATCAGTACCTCTCAGCAGAGCTGGTATAGTAGTAATGCACAGAGCCACTATTTCTCACCAGAGCTGTCATACTAGCGATGCACAGTACCGGTGGATCTCGGCAGAGCTGTCATACAAAAAATGTACAATACCAGTAGTTTTCAGTAGAGCTGTCATTCAAGTAATGTTTAGTATCAGTACTTCTCAGCAGAGCTGCCATACTAGTAATGCACAGTACCAGTACTTTTCCGCAGAGGTACCATACTACTCATGCACAGTACCAGTACTTCTCAGCAGAGCTGCCATACTAGTAATGCTTAGCACCAATACTTCTCAGTAGACATGTAATACTAGTAATACACAGTACCAGTACTTCTCAGCAGACATGTCATACTGGTAGTGCACAGGTCCAATACTTCTCAGCAGAGCTGTGGTACCAGCAATGCACAGTACCAGTACTTCTCCGCAGAGCTGCAATACTAGTAATGCACAGCACCAGTACTTCTCAGCAGAGCTGTCACAATAGTAACCCTTGGCATCAGTACTTCTCAGCAGACCTGTCATACTAGTAATTCACAGTACTGGTACTTTTCAGCAGAGCTGTCATACTGATAATCCACAGTACCACTAGGTTTCGGTAGAGCTGTCATACTAGTGATGCACAGTACCAGTACTTTTCAGCAGAGCTGTTATACTAGTAATGCTTAGTATCAGTACTTCTCAGCAGAGCTGTCATACTAGCAATGCTTTGCACCAATACTTCTCAGCAGACCTGCCATACTAGTAATACACAGTACCAGCAATTGTCAGCAGAGCTGTCATGCTAGTAAAGCACAGTTCCAGTACTTCTCAGCAGGCTGTCATGCTAGTACCATTATTTCTCAGCTGAGCTGTCACACTAGTAATGCTCAGCACGAGAACGTCTTAGCGAAGTTGTCATACTAGTATTGCACAGTACCAGTACTTCTCAGCAGAGCTGCCATACTACCAGGGTCGGACTGGCCATAGCGGGCACCGGGCAATCCCCTGGTAGGCCGCACGGGAGGGGGCCGGTTTTGTTACAGGGCCGTTTTTGCAGCATAGCTTAAAATTCGGCCCTGTAACAAAATCGGCTGAAAACCGTCCCCAGCAAAGAGCTCGGCGGCACCCCCAATCCCCCAGGGGAGGGGCGGGGGGGGGGGGGGCAGCCGAGCACTTTGCCACGGCCGGTTTTGGTTCCCAGTCCGGCTCTGCATACTACTAATGCTTAGCACCAATAATTCTCAGCAGACCCGTCATACTGGTAATACATAGTACCAGTACGTCTTAGCAGAGTTGTCATATTAGTAATGCACAGTTTCAGTATTTCTCAGCAGAGCTGTCACACTAGTAATGAGATCGTCTCAGTTGAGTTGTCATACTAGTAATGCTTAACATCAGTACTTCTCAGCAGACTTGTCACAGTAGTAATGCACAGTACTGGTATTTATTTATTTATTCAGTGTTTTCTATAGTGCGAACAAGATCCAAAATGTAGATGTTAGAGCGCTTTACATTACCACCACCTTAAAAATCAGCAGATATCCAATTCTTTAGTGTCAAGTACATGTATACGTGTTCCAATAACATTGTCATATGCTTACCCTTACCCCAACCACACAAACTGAAAAATACAAAACTCACTAGATTACAGTAAAACATGCCATATCATAAATTAAATATCAAAGTACTTCTCAGCAGAGCTGTCATACCAGTAATCCACTGCACCGGTACTTCTCAGCAGAGCTATCATACTACTAATGCACAGGACCAATACTTCTCAGCAAAGCGGTCATACTAGTAATGCTTAGCACCAATAATTCTCAGCAGACCTGTAATACTAGTAATACACTGTATCTGTACTTGTCAGCAGAGCTGTCATTCTTGTAATGCACAGTTCCAGTACTGCTGAGCAGGCTGGCATGCTAGTAATGCAAGTACCATTATTTCTCAGAAGAGCTGTCACACTAGTAATGCTTAGCACCAATAATTCTCAGCAGACCTGTAATACTAGTAATACACTGTATCTGTACTTGTCAGCAGAGCTGTCATTCTTGTAATGCACAGTTCCAGTACTGCTGAGCAGGCTGGCATGCTAGTAATGCAAGTACCATTATTTCTCAGAAGAGCTGTCACACTAGTAATGCTTAGCACCAGAACTTCTAACTAGAGCGGTCATACTAGTAGTGCACAGTACCAGTACTTCTCAGCAGAGATGTTACACTAGTAATACACAGTACCAGTACTTCTCAGTAGAGCTGTCATACTAGTAATGCACAGTGCCAATTTTTTTCAGCAGAGCTGTCATACTAGTAAAGCACAGTACCAGTACTTATCTGCATAGCTATCATACTAATAATGCACAGTATTGGTACTTCTCAGTAGAGCTATCATACTAGTAAAGCACAGTACCAGTTCCTCTCAGCAGAGCAGTCATACTAGTAAAGCATGGTACCAGTACTTCTCAGCAGAGCTGTCATACTGGTAATGCATGGTACCAGTACTTCTCAGCAGAGCTGTCATACTGGTAATGCACAGTATATCAGGGCTGGTATATAATTAATTGCATAATACCACCACTTGCCTGCAAGACTGTCATGATTTTAAGAATAAGTGAAAGAAACGTTCTGTATTTAGAAAAGACTTTTTGATGCTACTTACATTTTATGTATAATATATTATTAGAACTTTCAACCCTCTTCATCCACTGGGCCCTTGCTCTGTCATTCCTGTGTTTTCTTCCACTCTTCACAGCATGCAGCAATAGGCCCGCCCACTTCAGCCACTGGCTACTCTCAGTAGCACCATTCTGCCCTTTCACAGGTAACACATCCACACAAAGATTTCAGGGAGTGCTATGACAATGTGTGTTTTGAGATCCCAAAAATATGTTTGCTTTTAGCCAATGTTTTTTTAGATTGATGAGGGTCCACAAGCTTCTCACCACTAAAGTTTTGAAAAAACCATGAAAAAACAAAACAAGCACTGACAGCCAAAACGGCCGCTGGCCAACACTAGACCTATTGGCTTGCCACTGCTTGCTCGTACCTGGAACCATCAAAAATAAACAAGCATTACAAATCTTGAAGTACTGCAGATCAAAGCATGACAGCAAATGACATTGACTGTAGGCAGACTCATGCTTTGTTACATCACAAATGTTTATTGACTTTTTGACACATGATTAACCCCTTGAGTGCCCCGCCCTTTCCCCGCCCTGTGCCGGGCGTTGAATTAGCGGGCGGGGTTCATGACGAGATAGTCTCGTCATGGGCACAGCGCAACCGCGGCCCATGACGAGACCATCTCGTCATGGGCACTCAAGGGGTTAACAGCTTGCACATACACTCTGCAACATATCTGAAAAACCAAATAGAAACTTCTGCACATCCCGCAGTAAACTAATGGCGCATGTTCTTAGACGCCGTCCACGACCTTTCAGTCCAACCCGTAATAGACCCACCATTTTCCTCATATCTTGACATGTGTCTGAGGACACCCATGCAGGGCCGTCTTAACAGCATTATAGGCCCTCAGGCAAAGCAGTGCACTGGGCCCCGCCTACACAACCACTCACAGGAATAAAAATGTTTAACAGAACATTTGTGTTAAATTCTGGTCTGCATGGGGCCCCTATGCTCGTGGGCCCCCGGGCAACTGCCCAGCGTGCCCATGCATTAAGATGACACTGCACCGTGTACGCAGTATTTAGGCTCCTCCTTCTTCGCACACTAATCCATTCCAGCTCCCCGCTCGGCCAGCGATGGGGCTCCAGCCGATTTCCAGTGTATGGCGATATCTCTTTTTGTAATCAGTGTCCCAAGCCCCATAAGTGTTCCAGTCTCCCTGGGGACCCACAGAAGTCGTCTAGAATCCCCCAGCAGGGCAAGCTTCAGCGACGCCGTCATTGGGGTTCCCAGTGCTCTAGGCAGCGAAACGAAGGTTCATGACAAGTATCGATTCACAATTGGGCAACCCCAAACCATATGATTTGGTTCCCTTCCTACTCTGGGCATCTAATGCAGGTGGTTGCAGCCAACGTATGGGCCTTCCACAGCCGCCGGGTCATAAGAGAAGTGTGATAGAAGCACTCGCGGCTGCTCCCGCGAACCAGTATTGGGGAGGGGGGAAGGAGGTGAAAGTGGGTTAAATTAATATTTTTTTTAAATCACTTACCTGCCAGCCAGCCAGCGCCTCTCTTTCGTCCTCTCTGTCCTCTTCCTGGCTTCTGTTGGAACAGGAAGCAGGAAGCACCCAGGCTCCCCTAAACCAATCACAACGCGGCAATGCAACGTTGTGATTGGTCTGAGCGTCGTGGTTTAGTGCTCAGATGGGGAATGGGAGCCTGGGCATGTTCTCCACCTAGGCTGTAATGCAGCCGGCGTGGAGAACATGCAAAGTGCACATGAATGTTTGGCTGGCCACAGGGGGCTGGCCAAACATTCATGCGCACTTAGGAGGGGTGCCACCACTCCCCCCCCCCCTGCTGCCCAGCCCCGCCCCACCACACAAAACTGCCAAAGCACAGAAACATAAAACGATAACATTGCATTATTATTATTTTATTCTTCCTTTTTTGCTGTGCTGAAAGGCAGTGGGGCAGCGCTCCAGCGCCTTAGCGGAGGAGCCGCCCCTGGATGGAAGTGAGGGAGCCTCCTTTTAAAATAGACACAAACAAAATTTGCTGATACTTTTAGGAAACCTGAGACTACATGTGTGTCTGTGGTAAAGATCACATGTGAATGGAGACAATTTGCATTTCTCCATGACAAAGATTATGGTGCTTGGCATTGTCTAAGAAGTATGAATCTACATAGGTGGATTTATATTGTAAAAACCTACCTATAACGTAAATTAACTCACAGAACAGGAGGCGGGTTTACAGGTGCCTCCCTCTCAAACCATGCCCCTACACAACACCGAGCTTCATGGCATATGCTTTGTCACGGAGTACACGCTGGGCACGTGGACATGACAGACGCTGTGCATTGGCACCAGGCTGAAGACAGCACCAGCCTTCTCTTCTGTAGCACCACAGTACTGATTGCACATGCAGTGTGCTGGTTACTGCAACGAGACAGCACGGATGTGTCCAATTAATGAGTGGTGGCTTCCTGGGCACTTCCCAAGGGCACTGCCAGGGTATGTATGTATAGGATATTTCTATGCGGTGCTTTAAATGGAACTATATAATGCAGTTACTCACTATTTAGAGTACCTGCCTGCTCCTGAGAAGTGCCGGTACTCTCCCCTTAAAAACATTGCAGCCTTGTTGAGAAGTGCCGGTACTCTCCCTTTCAAATTAAAGAAGTGCAGGTACTCAGTACCGGACAGTACCTGTCCATTTAAAGCACTCTTTTTTATGACACAATCTAGCCAAAAGACAGCAGAGACCTAGACATGGTCAAAGACAAGCATAAAGTCAATGAGTGATAGGAGAGGAAGTTGTGCTGTGGTCTCGCACCCTCGGCTCTGCATGCATTTCAGGGAAGTGGATAACTTCCTCATTCTGACACTGACACAATGCCAGCACTATACACAGGGCATTCGAACATGCAATTGACACATCTCCAAGTTTTGAGCACAATTATCCACGTTCCCCAAATCACCTATGACACTTAACATGAAAATGTTGCTGAAAGTTAGATTACAAGACAACATAAAAAAACAGAAAGAGCACATTTTCAAGAAGTTGCCCAGCACTTATAGAGTGAAAATAAAATGTCTACAGATTCAAGAATAAGCAAAGCCAATAGCTTTCAACGTTGGGTATTATTGCTTGGACAGCACCCCTAAGGCCCTCCCACAATGTTGGCCAAAGTAGCCCAGGTAATTAACCCGATTGTAAATAGAGCGTTGAACACCTCTTTGCAATCTGGCAAGATTCCGGCCCACTGGAAAAGCGCAAAAATCACATCATTACTTTAAAAAACCTGCAGCGGACCCCAAAATTCTGGCTAAATATAGACCCATCTCCCTTCTCCCTGCTATTTCGAAAATATTGGTAAAATCTGTCAACTCACAATTGTCGCAATTTTTGGAGGAGAACAATCTCCTTCATCCTAACCTGTCGGACTTAAGGTCCCACTTCAGCACTGAAACAGCGTCATTAGAAGTTGTGGAATATGTAAGAGGCGCCTAGGACATAGGAGGGAAGGCCATCTTGATAATGCTAGACTTATCGGCGGCCTTCGATACTGTCCCTCACCGATGGCTCCTTGATCTCCTCCATGCATTTGGGATTAAGAATATTGCTCTTAATTGGCTTGCCTCTTTTTTGGACGTAAGAAGCCAAGAGGTCTGGGTGCCTCCTTTCTCTTCCAAAGCATGTGAATTGACGGTTGATATTCCACAAGGCTTGGCTCTAAGCCCCACCCTGTTTAATGTTTATCTTACACCATTAGCAGTGTTGCCAGGGTCCTTGAGAGCCAAAGAAAATGTGTATGCAGATGACACCCAGCTTCTCTTGACCCGTGGGAAGGAAGAAGAGTTTGCTAGGGAGGATATTAAAACTGCCTCTATCAGGTGTTCCAGTGGTTGGCAATTAATCAGTGAAAATGCAACTCGGATAAGACAGAGATTATGATCTTTGGTTCATCTTCAGCAGATTTATGGAGATTCTTCTGGCCGAGGGATGCTCCTCTTCCGGGCCCTCCACAGGGCTCAATAAAGATCTTAGCCAACACATTTGATAGTGTGCTTTTTTTTCAACCGTAGATCCAGGCTTTCGTCGGTTGTTGCTTGCGGATGCCTCGGATGTTGAAAAAATCCCTGCCCTTATGTCGGAGTGTTCCAAGAGAATGGTAATCCAAGCTCGAAGAACCTCTAAATTAGATTACGGGAATTCTCTCTACCTAGGTCTTCCGGAGTACCTCCTGGGCAGGCTCCAGGTGGAACAGAACTCGGCAGCCCGATTGCTTCGTAATCTCCCCCTGCGAAACACATGTCCTCCCATCTGGAGTCCCTCCACTGGCTTCCCATAAAAAAGGATATAGTTCAAATCCATGGTCCTGATACATACAGGTCCACATGGCAGTGGGGACAGCTATCCGAGGGAGAGGATCCATGACTACGTTCCTTCCATAACTTTACGCTCTTCTTCTGAAAACTTGGCTAGAGTTCCAAAAATCAACCGGCTTAGAGCAGGCGGCAGATCCCTCTCCTCTCTGGGGCCGGTCACATGGAATAAAGTCTCTTTGGAGCTACACACTATACGCGATATCTTCACCTTTAAAAAACGAAAGACGTGGCTCTTCCGACAGTCTGCAAAGGTCATTGCTGTCGGTGCCGTTATGTCTGTTTAGCGCTGGGACACACTTTGGAGTAGCTGCGCGCTGTATAAATCTCTAGAACATAACAATGCTGTGCAGCATGGCTAAAAAAGAAGAAAAGTCTGAGTTGGATTGGTAAACAAAAAGACAAAAAGTGCAAGCAGGTGGGGGAAAAGCAACGTGGGTTGTTGGGCGGAAGCAACTCTGAGGCATGGGTGGGGAAGACAACATAGAGGGCACTGGGTGGAAAGCGAACAGAGAGAGGGAAGTGGAGCGGGGGAGGCAAATGGATGACAAAGCGCTATGTGGAACGATGCAACACACCGGTGAGAAAGCAATGCACGTGGGAGAAGCACACAAAGCCAAGTGGATCACAGAGGAGGGGAAGGGCACGAGGGAGACAGATGGAAAACAAATGCAGTCTTGTGCAGTGCTTAACAAAATGGAAAAATAGCGCTTGAAAAAAGAGCATTGGAAGATCATGGGTATTGTGTTCATGCTCCGGGGGCGGGACGAACTCAGGAAGAGAAAGTTAAGCCTACACAAGCTAATGTGCACAATGCAAAGACTAAGAAGCAAGCAAATGGCAGGGACAATGAGGCTACCTAATGGTAAGGAATCATGGCATTGACAATACATCTTGGCAACAGACAGCGCATGCAGTGCCTAGTACCCAAAACCTAAAAAAACATGGCGCTGACGCTCAGTGCTGCTGCCCTCAGAGTTTAGCAGAAAGCATCAGATTTATAGGGTGTCGAGAAACTGGTGAGAACCGCCGCTCGGCCCCAGCACCTCCTGCGCTCTGCAATCTGATTCAGCCCTGCTAAAGCCACAGCTGGGAAAGGCATATAAAAGGTTTATGGCGAAGAATGTGCTTTCACGGGAACCCAAGACCAATGCGCTTTATGGCTGGTTTCTGGACGGGCAGGAGAGACGGGCCATTCAGAGAGAGAGCGGCTGGAATGCGGGCGAGCATTCCGCCTCGAAGACACGGGCGTTTTATGAACACCGCTCGCGCACGTGAAGCATGCTGGGATAGGATGTGGCGAAGAGCTCCGGCGGACAGGTTCTTACCAGGAGGACTGCACGCGCGCTGCACAGCTGTACGTGCCGCAGGGACTGTAATACTCGTACAGGGCTGGGCAAGAATTTCTAAAATTCGAATATTACTAATGAGACGGTTGGACTTTTGACCTTTTGAGAAGGCCTCCAGCACTTGTGACGGACAGTAGTGGATTTTAAGAACTGTAATACTTGTATAGGACAAAACCGGCACTTAAGAAGGACTCAAATTCTTGCATAGGACTATAATGGTGCTTAAAGAAAGTACTATTTGTATAGGGTAATACTAGCACTTAAGGACTGTAATATGAAGAAGAGATCACTTTACAGAAGGGCTGCAATACTTGTGAAGGACAGTACCAGCACTTAAGGACTGTGGCACTTGTGTAGGGCAATACTGGCACTTAAAGAAAGTACTATTTGTATAGGTTAATACTAGCACTTAAGGACTGTAATATGAAGAAGATAACACTTTACAGAAGGGCTGCAATACTTGTGAAGGACAGTACCGGCACTTAAGGACTGTGGTACTTGTGTAGGGCAATACAGGCACTTAAAGAAAGTACTATTTGTATAGGGTAATACTAGCACTTAAGGACTGTAATATGAAGAAGAGAACACTTTACAGAAGGGCTGCAATACCTGTGAAGGACGGTACCGGCACTTAAGGACTGTGGTACTTGTGTAGGGCAATACTGGCACTTAAGGACTGTACTATGAATAGGATTTTAGGGAAACTTCACAGAAGGACTGCAGTGGTTATGTAGGGCAGCACTGCCACTCAAGGACTGTAATACCTGTATGGGACAGTACCGGAATTTAAGAACTGTAATGTTACTGAGACTGTGGCAATGTTTTCCAGAGGGACTCCGGTACTGGTGTAGGGTGGTACCTGCAACATGACTAATATGAAAGTAGCGGAACTTAACAGAAGCACTTTTAATAGCTTTGCAGAGAACTGGTGGCTTTTGAGGGCTGCAATGCTTGTTTAGGACATTACGGCGCTTCAAGGCTCATATTTAAATTAGAGAAATGCGGACGCTTAAGGACTGAAATATGATTAACAAGACATTAGCGGCACTTCACGGAAGGACTGCAATATTTATGTAGCGCCGCACCAGCACTTAAGCACTCTAATATGACTAATAAAACATTAGGAAAACTTCACAGAAGCATTGCAATAAAGACAGCACCACTACTGAAGCGATGGAACACGACTAAAGGGACAGTACTGGCGCTTCAGAGGACCACAATACTCGTACAAGGCAGCACCACTGCATAAGGACTATAACACAACTAACAAGACAGTACTGGCGCTTCAGAGGACTGCAATACTCGTCCAAGGCAGCACCACTGCATAAGGACTATACCACAAGTATCAAGACAGTACTGGCGCTTCAGAGGACTGCAATACTCGTCCAAGGCAGCACCACTGCATAAGGACTATAACAACTAACAAGACAGTACTGGCGCTTCAGAGGACTACAATACTCGTACAAGGCAGCACCACTGCATAAGGACTATAACAACTAACAAGACAGTACTGGCGCTTCAGAGGACTGCAATACTCGTCCAAGGCAGCACCACTGCATAAGGACTATACCACAACTAACAAGACAGTACTGGCGCTTTAGAGGACTACAATACTCGTCCAAGGCAGCACCACTGCATAAGGACTATAACACAACTATCGGGACAGTACTGGCGCTTCAGAGGACTGCAATACTCGTCCAAGGCAGCACCACTGCATAAGGACTATAACACAAGTATCAAGACAGTACTGGCGCTTCAGAGGACTGCAATACTCGTACAAGGCAGCACCACTGCATAAGGACTATAGCACAAGTATCAAGACAGTACTGGCGCTTCAGAGGACTGCAATACTCGTACAAGGCAGCACCACTGCATAAGGACTATAACAACTAACAAGACAGTACTGGCGCTTCAGAGGACTGCAATACTCGTACAAGGCAGCACCACTGCATAAGGACTATAACACAACTAACAAGACAGTACTGGCGCTTCAGAGGACTGCAATACTCGTCCAAGGCAGCACCACTGCATAAGGACTATACCACAACTAACAAGACAGTACTGGCGCTTCAGAGGACTACAATACTCGTACAAGGCAGCACCACTGCATAAGGACTATAACAACTAACAAGACAGTACTGGCGCTTCAGAGGACTACAATACTCGTACAAGGCAGCACCACTGCATAAGGACTATACCACAACTAACAAGACAGTACTGGCGCTTCAGAGGACTACAATACTCGTCCAAGGCAGCACCACTGCATAAGGACTATAACACAACTATCGGGACAATACTGGCGCTTCAGAGGACTGCAATACTCGTCCAAGGCAGCACCACTGCATAAGGACTATAACACAAGTATCAAGACAGTACTGGCGCTTCAGAGGACTGCAATACTCGTACAAGGCAGCACCACTGCATAAGGACTATAGCACAAGTATCAAGACAGTACTGGCGCTTCAGAGGACTGCAATACTCGTACAAGACAGCACCACTGCATAAGGACTATAACACAACTAACAAGACAGTACTGGCGCTTCAGAGGACTACAATACTCGTCCAAGGCAGCACCACTGCATAAGGACTAAAACACAGCTAATGGGACAGGACTATGGCTCAACTAACGGAACAGCACTGGAGCTGCCGAGGACTACAATACTCGTGTGGGACAGCACCAGAACTTGAATACTGCACTACGAATGTTGGGGCACTTCTGGCACTTCACGGTGCTCTGCAATACATTTTGGGACAGTAGCTGTACTTCTCAGGACAGATTGCAGCACATGCACTTAAGCTCTACTGCACAATGCACTTAAGTTACAAGCCCTACTTTGTAACAGCCCGGTTTGTTAAGGCTTTACTAGACGTGTACCAAGGATTCTCAGAAGCACTTCTCCAAGGCACTTCTCCCAGTCACTGTGCAAGAGAGTGGACTCTTCCCCTCTTGCACTTCAAGCACTGAATGGTTCCACTACCTTTCTAACGCAGTGTGTAAACCCGACGTGCACTTTACTCACAGAGCACGCGCCCGCCGGAAGCAGGGCTTGGATTTCTGGGGCGGAGCCGGGGAGGTCAGGGCTCACATTCCCGCGGGGGCTCGGGGCCCCTGTGTAAATGCTGCCATTGTCTGCCAGCCGCAGGCCCGGGCTGCTGAGCAGTCAGCAGCCAGCGAGGCAGGGCTCTCGCTCAGCACCCTCGGCACTGACCTCGGCGATGAACCGGAGACTCACCGAGGTCCGAGGAAGAGGGCTCGGTGACCTAAACCTGACCAACACTACCAGCACAGCACAGCAATACCATGGCTCTCAGGGCGTGCCACCTCCATGCGATGCCACCAGTTCCAGCCAATGCCACGCTCTCCCAGCCAACGCCACCCCTTCAAGCCAATGCCGCTCAGTCTGTGCCTCTCCCCTTTTCAGCCAACACTAGCCGTCCCTGCCAATACCACCCCTCCCTGCCAACACCACCCCAACACCACCCTCCCTGCCACCACCACCCCTCCCTGCCAACGCCACCCCTACAAGGCCCCTGCGACCCAACACCACCTGTCACAGACAACTCCACCACTCCCAGCCAACACCACCCCTCCCAGCCAAAGCCACCCCTCCATGCCAATGTCACCCTGTTCCGACCAACACCAACCCTCCCAGACAACACCACCCTCTCCACAACAACACAGCCCCTCACAGCCAACATCACCCCTCCCAGCCAACGCCACCCCTCCCAGCCAAAGCCACCCCTCCATGCCAATGTCACCCTGTTGCGACCAACACCAACCCTCCCAGCCAACACTACCCTCTCCACAACAACACAGCCCCTCACAGCCAACGCCACCCCTTCAAGCCAATGCTGCTTAGTCAGTGCCTCTCTCCTTTTCAGCCAACACCACCACCCGTCCCTGCCAACACCACCCCTCCCAGCCAAAGCCAGAGGTCCCACCCAATGCCACCTCCAGCCAACGCCAACACCTCCCAGCCAACACCCCCCCACAGTTAACTCACCCCATCCAATGCCACAGCATTCCAGCCAACCCTATACCTATTCAACCAAATGCCACCCTACTGAGTGCCTCGCCCCCTTCAGCCAATACTACCACATCCCCAGCCAGTACCACTCCCTTCCAGTTAACCAAACCCCATCCAATGCCACCCCATCTGAGCCAACGCACCAAGAAAACACCACCCCTCCAAGCCAACACCACCCCCTCCCAGTCAACCTCACCCAGCAAACAACATCCTTCCAAGCAAATGCCACCCAATCCCAGCCAACAGTAGCCCCTTCAAGCCAATGCCCACCCCAGCCAGTTCCGCCTACTTCTAGCAATAGCACCTCTAACAGTCAATGCCACCGCCTCCAAAGTAACCCATCTAATGCCACCCAGTTCGAGCCAACATCACCCCACCCAGCCAATGCCAACTTCTCCAAGCCAAAGACATCATGCTGCCCCAGCAAACTTGACCACCTTTGAGCCAATGCTAGCCCCAACAGAGCCTACCGCTTCCAGCCAATACCAGTCTATCCAAAGCCGCTCCGTCCCCGTCAAGGCCACCCACATTAGCCCAGCCAGTACCACCACTGCTCCCAGCAAACACCAGCTTCTCCAAACCAATGTTTCCCCATTCCATTCAATACCACCACCAGCTTGAAGCACAGCGAACACACAAATGAACATATTATAAGTGAATATACTTGTATAAGGCCATTCCCCCTAGCCGGACATCCAAGGAATCTGCAGTACAGCAAAAGAAAGGGAGATGGCAAGGGTCACACGATTTGGGCTAGTGGTGACACAGGGAATAGAATGCAGGTTTTGTCGTGCTGCGGTCCATGATCTAGTCACTAGGCACATCTCAACACTACTTGCTCAAACTGGTTGGGGATTTGACCACTTGGGCGTGATTCACAGAGCTTTTTACCTGAGTAGGTGTGTCTTTCAGCTGCTATAAGCGTGGAGTAGTCTTCAATCTACAGGCTTGATTTATAAAGCATTTTCTGTCAGTACTTCGTGTTTAATTCATGAATTTCCAAAAGTAAGGCTGGCTTAGCCATGGCCCTGACTTGACTCACAAAGCTGTTTTTCCAAGAGTAAACACAACTTATTTCAGGTAACTCCTGTGTAAGCCATACCAAAGTATAGAGTAGAATGCAACTACTCCTAGAAAGTGCTTAGAGAATTCCATAAAGGAGTAATTCACACCAAAGGCAGGAGTAAACCACAAGGACTCTCACAAAAAAGCCTTTGTGAAATGTGGCCCATGGTCCCTGGGGAACAACCTCTACTCTTCCTTCCAATAAAACGCAGATCTTCACCTCTGAGGTCCAATAATGAGTCATTAGACCACAACTCCAGCCAATGACACGCCAACTCCAGCCAATAGCACGCCAACACCAGCCAATGACATGCCAACTCCAGCCAATGACACCCAATCCTTCTAGTGTCACTGAAGACAAACTACTTAGCACATTTAGCAAATAAGAAAATACCGAAGCATGGCCAAATGAATGCAATTAATAAAAATACTAGGGTACAATTACTAAAATTATTTACTTATAACATTGGAGTGATCGCTGAGGAGTAATTACACGGTGCAACAAACGTGATACAGTGACAAGTGTGTATACAAGTAAAAAACAAAAGAGTCAACTCAGGAAGATTCCTGGACAAGTAAGGTCATGTGAGGCTAATGAGTCAACGGCGCTTCAGCCTCTATGCAGTTATTGAGGTCATCATCGAGACAGTGAGTGACTAACTGGAGGAGCACTCAACCTGTAATTTAGAGGGGACAGGTCATGAGTGAATCAAGCCGAGGATATGGCCAGCAACAGAAATGAATTCCTATTACTGGCCATATCTATTGCTTGATTCACTCCTGTGCTTAATTGACTCATAACCTGTCCCCTCTAAATTACAGGTTGAGTGCTATTCCAATTATTCACTCTCCTGATGATGACCTCAATATCTGCATAGAGGTTGAAACACTGTCAAAGTGTATTTAATTCCTATTCTGGGTACGTTCCCTGCTTGATTCACTCCTGACCTGTCCCATCTAAATTACAGGTTGAGTGATCTTCCAATTACTCGCTGTCCTGATGATGACCTCGCTATCTGCATAGAGGTCGAAACACCTTCAAAACTTATTTAATTCCTATTCTGGTCACGTCCCCTGCTTGGTTCACTCCTGACCTGTCCCATCTAAATTACAGGTTGAGTGATCTTCCAATTACTCGTTGTCCTGATGATGGCCTCTGTATCTGCACTGAGGTCGAAACGCTGCTGACAGCAATACAATTAGACTTCTATGGCCATATTTGTTTTTGAATCCTCCTGAGTTGAGAGTCTTTTGTTTCACTTGTATACACACTTGTCAATGTATCACCTTTGTTGCACCGTGTGATCACTTCTTGCTGAGCCCTCCGTTGTTCCCAAGGAATGAGTAAATCATGTAAGTAGTCGCACCCTATTATTTGTATTAATTACATTCTTGCGGCCATGCCTAGTTTATTATTATTTAAATATGATACGTGGCACAGCTGTGGATGCTTCCTACATCCACTTCAATTGTTAATTGCTTTTGATTTCTCATCAATTGGCATATTCAGTAACCCTTGCTGTTTACTTCTGAAGACAACCTGCGCTCTGGACAACAGCATCTGCGCTCAAGCCAATACGAGTCAAGCGCCTCTGGTGGGAGGAGTTTCATTGTGCCAGGCAAAATTATGGTTTGCCATTTGAGTGCTCCTCCTACCCTAGCAACAGGGCTATTCTGGGGGGCTTTTGTTGCAATTTGGTGCCTACTGGGGGCCTTCGCGGTGGCATCATACGGCAGCAGCCCCAGTCCGCAGAAGGCAGTGTAACTAAAAGTTCATAACTCCTGCCTTTCTGTCTAAAAAAAACCCCACAGATTTCTTGGTTCTGCAGTTGACAACAAGCATCCCAGAAGCACTACGCAGTCCCAGATTCTAAAAGCGCTATGAGACCATAAATAATGACAGAAAGCGCTCTACAAATGCACATAACATGGAAACAAGACCACACCCACAGCTGACTCTCCAGCGCGCGGCCAAGACTTATACCGGTCCTCCAAAATACCCTCTCAGTGCCTCGCCACTTACGCCTCCTTTGAGGTGTTCATGGCAGAAACTCGGAGAACATTCAACTTACCCGAGGGCAATCCAAAGAGGTTTTCTTAGAGCGGCCCTTGAATGTCAGGGGCTGCAGCTGGCACTGGGCTGGGCTGGGTCGGCTCTAGACGCGCAGTCACCTGCTGCGCTGTGCCCAGACCGGGGGCCTGCTGCTGACCCAATTTCCTTCCCCCTCTACAAGAACAGAAATGTAGCAATAGGTCTGGTGCAAGAGAACACAGTGCGTCCGTTCTTTCACTGCCAGTCCACGGAGTTGCCACATTCTGAGTCCTGAGGTGTGAGTGAAAAGCTGTACACAGCTGACAAGCCCTCCTCTGTGTAATGCTTGTAAAGAGCGAAGTGTGAAGTACTGGTGGCGCAGATTGCTAGGGTTACGGCCTATCTAGGCGCTAGTTTCTCTGACAGTAACCCCTAGTCACTTCTTCCATACAGAAAGGAGGCTTGCCTGCACACATTTTTTAACATGAAGAATGTTATACAGGGCCTCCATAGGAAGACACCCCTCCAGGAGTATCCATGCCAGGTCTTGAAGAGAACCAATTACTACGTAACTGCTTTCCATTTAGATGTATTACAGGTAAATGGATCTTATGTGGATATCCTTAAAATGTGGCCTGGGTCTGGCAGCATTGCACTTGCGCTGGAAAGAACTGGTCGAACGCAGTGCTACAGCGAATCACGGCCTCTAATTCTCTAAAGAGGGTCCATACTAAATTAGAAGAGACACAAGGTGATTTCCCAGAATACATCGGCACATACTTGTATCTGCGCCCCCTGCAGGTTGAGAACCCCGAGAACTTGTGCACCCAAACAGCTGCACCACCATGTTAAATCTATTGGTGCCCAAGTGAATTATATTCTGACCGCTAGATTCTACGTCATTTCCGGCACCCTCACTTAGCCAACAGGCGGCCTGACAATGCATCTGACCGCACCACCCGCTTATCCCGAGGACTCGGGTGATGGGTGAACACTTCGCATGTTTTCTCTGCATGAGAAGTTATAAATGGGGCATCATTTGAGGGCGCGGAAACGAACTGAGATAAGAAGCAGCTATCAAACATGCTACCTTAACTTCTGAATATTGCAAAGATAATGATATAATGTGGTACAAACCAGCGCCCATGTCCCCTTTTACGTCTGATCAGGCGTAGCACGTCTTCATGTGTGCTGCACAGCCTACACTTTATTACATTATTTGAACGATAGTGTCACACCCACAGGCCATCAGTCATCCAATTCAGTCCCTACACCTCAGTGCCACCGACCATGGCTTCACCCACAAGCCACAAAATACTAACTAGACTGAGAACAATCTGAGACTCCCAGTACGAACAAGGTACCCAAAGCAGACACCTGACCCAAGACGACCGCTGACAGTACATCGGAAACAAAAATACCACGTGGACAGAATATCGCGTCAAAAAACTTGGAGGACAAAAATATCGAGAAGGTAAGTGCCAATAGGTAAGTACAGGTTTACTCATGGACGTCAGGTCACCAAAATGCCAGGGGTAGCGGAAGTGACTTCACATGCCCCTTGAGCTTCACTTCCATGCGCACATACATGTGCTTATACATACACACGAATTTACACATAGACACACTCTGCCTACACATTCACACTCTTACTTAAACACACTCAAAACTGCAAGCACGCACACAACATACATACATTCAAAAGCAATTTTTTACTTACCTCAGCTGCCAGGGAAAGTCGTATCCAGCTATTTGTACTTCATTTTTTATGAAACTAATAGCAAATAATGTAATATTATTCACTATTAGTATAATAAAAATTTGACAACAAACGAGGTGAGTGAAGCCCCCACCAACGTGCATAAAGACGAGCCGCTTCTTTTCCTGCCACTGATTTTGTTATTTCTGATGCTAGGGGTCGCAATGGCAGCGCCAGGGGTCACAAGGGACATGCCAAGGGTCGCAGCAGCGACCCCTAAATGATGTCAATGGATTTACTATGCTTATTTACACATCCACCTACCTTGAAAATCTATACATCGTCAGGAACCGGTACACATATGCGGTGCTATTAATAGTAAAACTTTGCTTACCTACCGAAACTTCCCTTCACAATATTTTTGTCCTTGAAATTTTGTGCCACATTATTTTTGTTTCCAATATTCTGTTTAAATACCCCACCAAGCACGTGACCCCACCTGCATTAATGGCCTGATCCACCAGTGGCAGAAACTCCCCCCTGTAGTAGGGGCAGGCACAGATGTTTTTACAGGAGCAAAGTTCCTGATCTGTGCATTGTGAGGTTATTTCTACTGCACAATAATCTGCCCCCAATCGCACTCGGCCACAATGAAACATGTCTGCGCTCTTTGCTATTAACAGAGCTTTTCTAAACACAGTGGCCAAGACATGCCGAACCTTTCACTGCAAGTTTACCTTTCGCGACATAAATTGTTGAGTAAGTCACAATGTTCATGCAAATGTGGGAAAGTGTCTCACTCTGAAACTTCGTGCAGCTCCCCAGGTGCTCCGCGGGGATTCTGAGAACAAAACTTGCACCTCTGCACACACCTACTCAAGAGAGCCTGGTGGGATCTGGTGGGAAGCGCAAGCCCTCCACGCCGACCTAGCACCAGGAATATCAAACACGGGAACGCTTGACAAAAGCCACAGCACCCAGGGGGACCAGGGAACTCAAGGACGCCCCATAACTCAAAGGTGGGGTCAAGTAGAGAAGTGGGGTAACAACTCTGCGCCTGAGTTAGCTGTGGGTGGAGGGGTTACACCGTCACTACGGTGATGGATATCCTGTCCACCGAAATATAAATCCCATTGCATCCTATGGTGTGACGGAGTAACCCGTCCCCCAACATCTAGATTAGGCGCTTAGTCTTTCTGGTTCTGCAGGTGACAATTGGCCTCAGTGGTTGCATCTACACCAGGGTCTCCGCCATCTGCCCCATCCTTGCTTCCACCATAAAGATACAACCAATCGTACCGTTGCCTTGTAGTTGGCTTCGTGCTATATAAGTCACATACGTACATTGCACCCCCGTTGAGGCAATGGCCAACGGGTGGAATTGAATCAAGCAGGGCGTCTTTTGGAAGGATGGTACACAGGCCTTACCACTTTGCCTCCTTTGTTGTCCTGTCTGCAGCCGTGTCCTGGGTGGTCGATGAAGGACGTGACGCTGCCCACAGCCCTGCCTTCTGCGACCCCCGGCGCCATGGAGTAGAAAGGAGGGCTGGGGCTAGGGGGAAGGCCGGAGTCTGGACTGTCCAACAAGCCTTCCTGGTTCTTGTCCTTGAGGCCGTCTCCCATCCCCTGGAGGTTCAGGTGACCGACCATGTCTGGGATACCGCCAACCAAGTCCAGGCAAAGGGCACACCCAACCTGCGTAGACAGCCTGAGACCCGGGGCACAGGTTCAGAGCCCAATGTGCCGCGTGGAGGGGAACACGTTGAAGAGCCAGGGAAACCTAGAGGAAGACAAGATGAAGTTAGACGACCAGGTTCAGAAGTCAAAACACAAGACAAAACTGATGCTTTAATTATTGATGTCTATCTGAGGCCTAACATCTTTGCCTCCACCACCAACCCTGCTCGGACGCTTCCCGCTCTTTCATTACTGTTTCCAGCGTTCCTTCGGAGACTCCCCCTTCATTCTCAAAATCCTTTCATTCTAGAAGCACACTTCCTTTTAAAAATGACTCCATCTAAGTCTTCATAATTCGGGGATGCCCTAGAAAGTGGGGAAAGAAATGGAAAGCGTGGAATAGGTACAGAGGGTCCCTATGTACATCCCCACTGGCGGATCTGGCGATGCGACGGAAAGAACTTAAGGGAGTGTTGAACCAAGGAATGTAATTTGTTATTCGTTATTCAGAAAAGTGCTGTATGTTGCTGCTGCTACAAATATAACCCTGTATGTGCAACTGATAAAATCAATAAAATGTTATCCCCCCCCAAAAAAATGACTCCATCTCGTGCCGCTCTTAGTCCCATAAGGAAGCCTCCCTCTCACCCCTCAATCCATCCTTTCCACAGGTGGGACAATGCTATAATCATGCCCTTTTCCGGGCAGGATTTGTGGCACCTTAATTAATGTTATGGCATTTTTGGCACATTTTAGAGGGCCATCTAGGGAGCGATGCTACCAAACATCTCAAACCCCAACCAGGCGTCGAGAAACAGAAGGGGCTCTCGAGGACGCTGGTCCTAGGGCCTTCTTGGAGATGTAGGTTTGGTTAAAACGAGCAGAATGTAGTTTTCTTTTCGCTGGATGGCCTCTTGAAGAACATAAAAGACACATTCATGAAGGTGGAGGGCAGTAAAAGCAGGGCTAGCCAGGCAAATATTTGCTCTTCGGTCTGGGAATATGGTGTTATTGACAGATCCCTCCACGTGCTATTAAATCCAGGTCACTGTCTCTGTGCTGCACGTGTGAACACGCGATTCCGTTTATTTAACCATAAATGCATCAGAAAGGGCCGCGCAAAGGGTATATTTTTAATAACAGTAATCGTAAATAGATTTATGGAGTGCCATGTCCGCGGTCGAGGAGGCCTCTTGGCGCTGAGCTCACAAATTCAACGGCGCGGCAAAGGATGGCAGAAATGATTGTATTTGTGTTCAGTGATTATTCACAAAAGGGGCTGCTCAAATTTCCTAGAAACCCATCACTCCTTCCCTGAACTGCTTGCACTATTCACTGCCGCAGCCGGCACCGGAGATTAGGTTTCCTTGCAGTGCACAGAAAATCTGTGTTTTGTTTGTCAAAGCTGTGGAACGTTATCGATAATGTCCAAAAAGCACGATTTTCTTCTATAGAAAACTCAGGACAGACATTTTTTTTTCGTGCTTCCAAAGCCTGGAGCAGCTGGTGAGATCGCTCGGTGGGTTAAGCACCAGCTGCAGAGATCTGTGTGTAACTCTTAAGTGCAGTCTGCAGCAGGGCTGACTCAGCCCATCGTCTTCCTAAGGTCGATGCAACCAGGAGCAGTCAGCTGGTTAGTAAAAACTCTTACTGGCCAAGGGGTAGGCCAGCTTGTGATCTGCGATAGGAACACACGAGTGTAGACAGGAGCTTGAAATTAAAGTGCCAGTACTGTCTAATTAAATCAGTACTCCTGAGAAAAGCTGGCAGCGCCCGCTTTGCCGGTACTACCCACTTAAACGTTTAAAGCCCTCTCAGAATATCTACATTTATAACATTAAAGAACAGCAGTTCTGCTGAAGAGTGCTGGAATCACAGCAGGGCTTCCTGTTAAAAAGTGCCGGTACTGTTCAATCAAAAGTATAAGAACTCTGCTGCGAAGTGCCGGCACTGATCCATTAAAATGAGAGCAGTCCTGTTGGAAAGCATTGGCACATTAAAAAACACAGGAGATCTACTAGGAAATGACATTATTGTGGTGTTGAAATACTTTCAGCCAAGTTCAAACCTGCCAGTAACTGTCCATTGAAAGTACAGCACAGTACTGCGGGGTCAAAAGTGCAGTATCCCCGCTCACACGTGTCTGATGTGACAGGAGTCGGAGACGTATGAAGTTACGATCCTGGCCCTTTAACAGTGCCTCAGTCCTGGCGAGAAGTGCCTGTACTGTAAATTTTAAAGTGCTGTGTTCCACTCAGAAGCGCAGGCTGAGGCTCCTAGAGGCTGGCGGTACCAGCCTATTTAAAGTGCTGCAAGTCCAAGAGGTCAGATTCGCAGCAGAAGAGTGGCCTTCAAGTTCACAGCAGAGTTTGTAAAGCACCTGGTAGGGGAACAGAGGAGTAGAAAGGGCACTCACCGCTTGTAAGGAGGTCTCTTCCGGCCCTGGGACTGCTGCAGCTCTGAGCTCCCTCCACCCTCACCCTCTCCTATGAACCGCACTGAAAGCGCTGCCTGCTTTTCTGCATTCCCTGGCTCCCGGAGAGGCACGAGCGCACTCCGTGTCACGTGGCACGCGCTACAGTCGAAAGAGGCATGGCGCAGAAGGAGTCAGGCATGTGCCTCCCAAGAAACGCTGCATCAACCTAATCATAATGTAACAACTGGAGAGTATATGTAGCTTTCCAAAACACTTACAAATGTTCAAATAAAAGACACAGGAGATTGGTGGGGAAAATTAAATCCCTATATATGCGTAAAAAGAAAATAATGGCAATAAAACACTAAAGCGGCATCATGCAATTCAGTTAAAAAAAATAAGATTACACACTTATTAATATTGTTGAGTGACACATTATAGTTTGTTTAAAACTACATTAGAAGCTGAGGATAATGACAAACAAAATAAAGTGAAAAAAGTTGCGGTTATTAGCTAAATACATTTTTCTTAAGATATTTTACGGTTGCGAAAATAATTTATCAATTGTAATGTAGAAAGGCATGAAGTATTTAGGTCTTTTTACCACCCCTTCCCCTCAGCAATCAGCCAACGTGCAAACAAATCCAATACAGCAGTTACCACTGGACATGTGTCATCAGGAACACCATTTCCAGTCTGGGTTTTCAAGCCAACACTTTGAATACGTTTAGTTTCACGTTACCGTGAGGCGGCACGCAGCTGCCTACGTGTCCCAGCATGCAAAGTTCTGCTGACTGAAAAGACAGCACTGGACACAGGCTCTGGCCCTGCTTGGGACTAGTTGACAGCTGTGTGGCACACATGAAAACCTGTTCTTACTCGGCACACATGAAAAACTTTTCTTACTCCTTAACCTTCTTGAAAAGGTAGATTATGTGTTTTGGTATGTTATTTGTTTTTATGTGGTGCGCTTCTGGCGGCTGGCATGACGTCGCAGCGCTAAGTGGTACCTTCTCGCCCTGTTTATGAGGGTTTGCTTTATCCCCACAAATGCACACGCGGGAATACAGGGCCCGGTTATTATCTTGTTCTTGAAAACAGTTAAAACAAGCGATTGTGCAACAAGGCCACGTGAATTCCTCTCACCATTTCCTGCGGAGCTGCATTCACCAGAGCATTCCTTGCAGGTGATTGCGCTGAGTGGCTGCTGACAACGCGGCCGACAAGTTCACCCGCGACCAGCAGATGTGAGTGCGGGCCTGGTGCACGCATTGGCGCTGCTCTGGGCGAGGAACCAGTTCTGCACCCACCCCATCTCCCAAAAGGTGGGCGGGTGGTAATGTTTGCTATTTAAACGAGTAGTGTTCCAGTGACGCACGTCCTTGCTTTACACTCTGGATAAAAACACAACCCCCCGCACCTTCCAATACTTCTGGGCCGGATCAATCAAAGTTGGCTCAACTCAACAGATCTCCACTCCACGTTTTTTTTACGCATTATTCAATGTATATATTACGCACAGATTCTTTAATTTTCCAAAATGATTGTATTGAGCCAGGTGTTAGTACAGAAAATGAATGCATCCTTTGCTCCTCCCACTGGCACAGGTTCAAATCCTGGTGGGTGCATTCAGCCTTTCATCCTTCTGAGGTTGATAAAATACCTGCCAATGAGTGCATACAAATAGATATCCATTATTTGTCAATAGTGTCTTCAGACCCTTTGGGTCGCAGATGCATTGTACAGAGATGTCTGTTTTGTGTTTTTAAGCTTACTTTGATTGTGACCTTTTCATGCAGTAGTTTTGCTACAGAGCCGGTACAATATAGGGCGGTGCTTAGGACCTGACCGACTCACTGACTCTGCCCCAGCTCTAAAGCCTTTTCCGATGTAATAGTGGTATATGACTGTGTCTCCCCAACATTTGCAATCACAGAGGTCATTTTCTGAAAACAGTGGATTCAGTAGTCTCTTTATGTACCTTTATCCTCAACTGAAGAATTCCCCCCATTCATCCAGCGGAAAGATCCTGCCTCCTGCTCATTGGTTGGCATCATTGAAGTAACAGTTTCTATTCCATGTTTATCTTCCACTTGACTTGTCTTGGGAGTACAATGTATACAAATTATTGTAAATATAATTACATTTAGCATTATATGCTCCAAGTAGATTTTGAGTGGATGTTTTGGAAATTTCGTTTGTCACTTGTTATTTAGCCTGGCTGATTGCTAATTTTGCATTAAACCCTTGTTAACATTTTTGGCCGCCTGATGTGTTCATGAAGACCTTTTATGCTGCATGTATAGCCATGGAACTGCATGTCCCTAGTGTGTCTTGCCCACTTGAATGCAAACACAGGACTTTCAATTGACATGTTGTTTTCATTTAACACATGCCGGTTCCTTTTGACAAGTTTGATGAGTTCATCACTTGTAGTACCCAAAGTGGTCACAAACATGACTTTAGCATCTAAAGTTCTCCAAAAGTGAATTTGGTTTTGGGAAATTTAATGAAACACAATCACGCGGTGTGTCAGTGGCCCTGCAAGTAGTCAAAATCACCTTTGTGGCTCAACGCAGTCATATGAAATTGTAATACATTTGTGCAATAGAAACCAACATGGAGTTCTATGATGGGGTGGGGGGGGCAGATATAAGGAATACATTTTTCTATCTGTAGCCTTCACTCTGTATTACAATTCTTTTTATTAAGCCATTAACAGCACTTGACATGGGAACAACAATTTAAACAAAAAACATATATGTAACATACATCTCAATTACAAGAAGTTGCTTTTTCCATGTAGAGTTAATTTACACAGTTCTTGTAAGTCATAAAAATACTAGAACATTGCAAACATGTGTTTTGTGGTTTGCATTAGAATAACCGCTTCTTCAAGGGCAAAAAAGTCGTCAGATGAATTTAATCAAACTCTTGTGTTAAATGGCTGAATTTAGTTCCAAGCATGTTTGTGGGGTGCCTCACAGTTTCCTCTTTTGAATGCTATAATGCATCCAGACGCAGCTCAGAGGGAACCATAGAGACATCAAATGACAAATTTGCCACAGTAGCTGAGCATCCCAGCCACAATTCTCATTCTCCACGCCACATATTATTATCGGCAAGAGTATTTATTGGGGATAATGGATTCCAGCTTTGTAGATTTTTATCGCCCTCCACAATCGCTACATAATATCTTGCTCTATCGTCTTAATCCGATTCACTCTGGAAGCTTGTTGGTCACTGGTTACTAACATCCTGTTAATGACTTAATAAGAAGAATTGTAATACAGAGATAAAGGTACTGATCGAAAGGTTTATTCTTTATGTTTATACCCCCCGCCCCCAAATCATAGAACTCCTTTTTGGGTCCATTGCCTAAATGTACTATGAATTTGGCATTTTCAATTTAAGTTCTAGTAAGACATCTGTTAGCAAACTAGGCACTTTTCTTTCTTTGACCACCAACGTAAATGGATTGTCCTTTTTCACAATGTTTCACACAATATCTCTGATCCTAAGACATACTCTTTTGAATAGTAACATACTGCGAGGTCACTGCTGCTCTTCTGGGCCCTTTCGTATTTCCCCATTGTATTGCTATACATTGTTTGGCCAGTGTGTACCCCAGGGTGGCCTACTGTTGCTCTGTTGCGGTGAGATCTGTGGCATCCCATATGTTAAGGAGTCCCAATTTGGCTGTTAATTGGTGGTTGGCAGGCAATCTATAGTGTCATCTAGTGTCATATTAAGATCCCCTCCCAGGATCAGAGACCCGATTGGCAAGTCGAGAATTATCTTCCCCAAGTCTCCTAATACTGATGTACCGATTGTAGGCGGGGCGTATACTGAGACTACATTCACTTCCAGAGCCCGAGTCGGCTATTTCTCGACCTGCCCCGTCACCAGTCTCCGGGGGTGGTCTGGTCCAATTCCCCTTGGGCCCAGAATGTCTGTCTTTATTGGGATTTCCAACTTGTCTCCATCCCTCAAGCCAGTCCCATGCTTTCTCCAACGTGGAGAAAAAAAATTCTTTCTGTTGGCTTCAATGAGTAGTTTTGCAGGGAATATCATGGCATATCTAATGTCCCGATCCCTGAGTGCTATCTTGACCTCCAGGAAACTGCGACTCTGGACTTTTATCGTGAAGTCTGGAAAAAAGGAAATCATGCTATTTTCAAGGTTGACTGGTGAAGCGCATCGCGCTGCTTGCAGCATAGTGTCCTGGTCTCCGAAGTTAAAAACTCTAGCGACAGTTGGACGTGGGGGAGCCCAGGGCTTAGGTCGACCTCCTGGGACACGGTGTGCTCACTCGATGGTAAAGTAGCGTGAGAGGCCTTTTGCTTGCAGGTGCTTGGTGATTAACTCCTTAACGAACAGGTCCGCTATTGGGCCTTCTGCACGCTCCAGCACTCCCAGGATTCGCACATTGTTTCTGCATGCTCGATACTCATAATCATCCAACTGTGCCTCCAACTATACTTGTTTTGTGATTTGAGACATGTCTGTTGAGAGCATTTTAGTGACCTCTTCGACTTCTTTAACTCTTGTGTCCATTTTCCTGAGGTCAGCTTGTACGTGAGATAGTTCGATATTAACTGTATCCAGGCTGGATTCCAGGGAGGTTCGACCACTAGTAAGGGCGGCCATGATATCTTTGAGCGTCAGCTCGGCCTGGTCATCAGGGAGTTGTGCCTTCTCTTGTCCAATTGTTTAGATAGTGTTTTGAGCTTCTCCATTTTTGTTCCAGGCGTATTTATCTAACTTAGTTTGTAACGTTGTCTTGCCCCCCTTGCCTCCTGCCATTTTGAACACACTGGAGTGTAGTTGTGGTGTAGTGCTCTTGAAGAAACGCGGAACTACCCGCTGCCTGCCCGAGCACCACTGGCTGTCAGCGGTCTGTCTGGTGTCTGCTAATGGATTGGACCAGCACGCACCACTTTATTGCCACCAGCGTGTCCTTACTTGGTGTATCAGGGCAGCATGTGTTCGTAGGTGTCCCCTCCCCTCCGCGCGGGTTCAGCGCGAAGTAAGCTGACCCAGGCTAGTCACAGGCTCTTCTTAGGGCACAGGCCGATTTTCGCGCCCACCTCAGGATTTGGTGTCTAGTGTCTGAGAGCGGAGTCGCTGTTTGATCTCTACGCACTGTCGACTGCGCAAGTTCTCGTGGGTGCAAGTGCGTCCGTTGGCGTAATCCCAAATCCTATTTTGTCCCCATTATTGTTTGTCCATAGTTGCGTTATGCCTCCACTGTAACTGTGCCATTGTGATGCAGTTCCCCAGGCAATCCCACTGTAAAGTTGTTTCCTCCCTGACTCGGCTACATGCCAGCCCCTAGGGGTCTCACCATTCGGCCATACTGCTATCGGGACGGTTAACCGCACTAATGGGTCACCTTGTTTCTCGGCCCCTTCTAGCTCCCGTAGCGCTGATTGTTGGCTTCCCTTCAGGTCCTCCTTTACATGCGGCGCATTGGGGGGGAGGCGCTCCCGCTGTTTGACAACCGCAGTGGCCGCATAGCGGCTGCAGGCAACTTCTCTCGGGGTGGGGAAAGGGTCCTCCACTCTCCCCACCCGATCCTGCAGGAATGCTGCCATACCTTTTACCGCACCTCCTGCAGCTGTGTCTGTGCATGGCGCTTGGCCACCAGTTCCGTCTTGTGCCCGCTCCGCAGCTCTCCACCGCTCTGAGCCTCCTGGTGGAGTCTCGATCACTCGGCCCTTGTTGCCGGACAATCGCTGACCTCCAGTGCCGATCCACGCCAAGATTCTTCTATTTCACCCGGTGAGTCCGCGCCTCGCCACTCTGCCTCCATTCTACTTTGTGGTTAGTGCCGCCGCCATCTTGCCTCAGTGGGACTCCTCCAGGCCGCCGGTCTCCCGCTCGTCTCCGCAACGCAATCTTGAGCTGCCAGGGTCAGATCTGCACACCGGGTGCTTTATGGCTACGGCCGAATATTCTGTGGGTTTTTAGTGCACGAAAGGTGCCGGATATATGTCAGATATTGGGCGAGGGTTACGGAGCTGCACTAGTGTGCGGCCATTCCCTTCGGCTGATGGCCACGCACCCCAATAAAGACATTTTTAACCTATGAAATGGATTGAATCAATCTGGAGGAAGATTTTTCTGGAGGTCATCATAATTCAGAGCAGGCCTGACGGGTGCATACTTATAAGAAAATGCTTATGGTAATGCTGGGTATTCTGTTCATATATGCGCAGATTGGACCAATCTCTTTACTAAGGTTTGTATCAAAATTTATACTAAAAAAAGAAGCAATTAAAAAAAATCACTGCATCCAATCTGCAGAAGATTACCGTACAATGATTGCCTCTTAGTGCTATAGGGCGATGGCTGTGATATTGTAAATGATCAAACCTTTCCGTGGATTTCCTATATCATGTACTACAAAGAAGGCAAAGGCCATTTACAATGCGCAGATCCAGAAAATGAATACATCTGGTCTGAAACTACAACACAATATGTTGGTCCAATGAACTTGAAATGAGCCCCATGTGAAAGCTATTCGAAATGAGTCATATTGCCATTTCATGTTACCAATTCGTTTTATTAATTTTTTTCATAACTTACCTGAAATCGCCCGTATGCCGCATTTTGCAACCCCCCACCCTGCCCCTCCTCTACGCCACGTCACCGCCCCGGTAAAACGCCCTACACGGGCCGTCGCTGGCTGGCGCACTTGTGGCAGCAGATTAGCTCCAACACAGACGCCTGTGCCCCATGGTGCAAGGGTGTCTGCATAGTGGTCAGTATTGTTTTGGTGTAGGAAGGCATGTCTTCCTGCGCATAAACAAACCTCCGAGGCGTATTCCTCTTTGTATGTGTGCTTCAGAATGTCACACACATGCAAAGAGGAACTGATAAGGGGAAATAAAGATATTTCTCCTCGCTACGTCAGCTTCGGGTAGGCACAATATGAAATGCAAAGCCACACCAATCAAGGTTTGTGTGGCTTTGTAAATCTCGACAAACATTTTGCGTTGTGGCTGCAACAGAAAAGGGTCTCTACCACGCTACAAAATGTTAGCAAATCGATGCCCATATCTCCGAGGAGCATACCATCTAATGAGAGGGTGTGGAGTGAAAAACTGCTTTCCTCCTGAAATCTGGTGTTTGTGAATATCCAATCATGTCTTTCAGACTCTACAACACTCCTGTAGCCTTTCAACTCTTCATGTGTGAGGTTCTGAGAGGATATTAATTTGTATTTCACAAAGTGTATCTGGATGACACTCTGGCCAACTCAGAATTCATGGAGGCACACATGCAACACACACAACACACACAACACTCCAAGGCAGTCATATGACGGTCAAGAAATCATTGTGTGTTTTTCATGCTATTATTGTAGGGTTTCTATGTAATAGAATTAGATTTTAGGGTATTATGAGAAGAAGATAGCAGCAATTGTCCAGCTGCTAACACCAAACTCAGCAAAAGCTATTCACCCCTTTTTGGCTTTGCCAATTTTTAAACAAAGATGCATTCCCTAGTTTTCTAAAACTGTAGCGCCCATCACCAGATTACCATATAACGGAGCGGGCTTTGCATGGCCCAAAGACGGCGATCAGGTGTTTCACGTTCTGAAAGAATGTTTTTCTAGTATACTGATTTTACAAATTTCCACTCTGGAGTCTTCATTGAGTCTGGAAGCTGATGACTCTTTTAATGGTCTGGAGGTGTCTTGTCAGATAGAAATGCACACACTGGGCAGGTCCATCCAGTAGCTTATTTTTCTTAAAACATATTTTTCTAGCAGAACTAAGTTATCTTTTAAGGAGATTTTGTAGATTGGGCGCATTATTAGCTGTGAACTAAACACATGGCTGCAGTATAAGCCGATCGCAGAACTCTGCAGTTTTTTAAACCAGCTACAGCTTTGAGTCCCAGACAACCTAGCCAGACCTTGTTCTTTTTTTATTTGGATTTTATTATTAACAACAGACCTAGTCCAAAAAAAGGGGTACAGAGGACGCTTTGTCCCAGCTACTCAACCTGAAACTGACAATAAAATAAAAAAGATTATCAGTCCGTCATGAATTTTGCCTCCCAAAACTTCAAGCAGTCATTCTACAATATTATTAAATGTTGAAACATTCTTGACAAAAGTATGTACAGAAATTCTTGGATCAAAGAACAACAAGATAGAAAAGAGAAGAACTGATTACAGAATCAAGGAAAATATATGTATTTGCCATGAGTTCAGCTAAGATAACAGACTATGAATTGGACATCACCCCAGATTAGCACCATTAGATCTAAACTCATCTACATCAGTTCCTAGGGCACACGAACATATAATTGAGCTCAAGAGAGTTCAGCATCAGCGCAGTAAACCGTAGAAAAGTCAACACTACATACAAGCTATATGCTGATTGCAAAAGAATCCCTCCACTTAAATATACAGTGGGTGGAAAAAGTTTGGTTACTCATTACGAATTTACATTTGGAAAAGCCCTCTAAGCTGCAACAAAAATTCTTTGGTCCATTTCCTATAGAGCAAATTGTTAATCAATTCACCGTACGGTTACAATTGCCTCCGTGCATAAAAATTCCTCTTGTTTTCCATGTGCATTTGTTGAAACCCTGTTCTGCAGAAACCCATTTTGATCCAAATCCTGGCCGATTCAGGTGAAAGCTGAACAAAAAATATATGAAGTAAGATTCTAGATGCAAGGATTGTTAGAAGACAATTGCAAGAATCTGTTAGGCTGGGAGGAGTTTGGCCCTAAGGATCAATCTTGTGAGCTGTCTGCCTTTCCTCATGCTCCACACTTGCTGCATGAATTTATTTCAAGCATCTACTCAAACCAGGAGCTCCACCACTGAGACGGCGGTCATTAGCTGTTGCAGCATCGTCATGACCTGTACTAGGGACTTGAAGTGACCTTTCTGCTCCAATCAGATTAGTCAGGGTAATACTCTGAATCCACAACTGTTACTTTTAGGGATGGAGAGGATGGCAGTGCATTCAAAACACTGGCACTGCTGGCCAATGGCTTTGAGATGTTTGAGGATGCTCTATGCGTAAGTGCATGACTTCTGAATCTATATTTCTCTTGAGGACACCTAAATCTCATGGTGTTTTGGGAAATATCAGTGGTCATTTTGAAAATATTGAGGATACGTTTCACATGGTCCAGAGCAGGGTTCTCCAAAGTCGGTCTGGAGGGGCGGATCCATGCCAGGTTTTTAAGATAACTACACGTATCTAAATGGGGATATGCAAAAAATCTGGTATGGATCTGGCCCTCCAGGACCGACTTTGGAGAACCCTGGTCCAGGGCATCATTAGTAGGCTCGAGATACATTGTTCTGCAGCCATAATATCACTATCAGACATTTTGTGTTCTTTATGATGCAAAGAAATTGTGAACTGATTCCGGACCGGCAGAGGGAGGAAAGGGTCCAAGCCAGAGCATGACTATTAATGGGCAAAATATCCTCCTTTCTCAGACAAATGGCACAAAGCATGCTGGGAGGCTAGTGATACTCCAAAAAACAGAGCAGTTGGCATGCTGCTAGCCTCACACAGAAAAGATGGACTGGGGGCACAGTCAGCTACCATGTTGGTGGGTGCACACTGCCTTCTTTGACATGGAGCTGCTGGCTCCCTCGCCTTTTCTTGATAGTGAGACTTTAAGATCGTCACTTGGCACAGGTTGTTAGAACTTGCAGAAGAGGGAAGGTCCCTGTGCCCCAATTAAGTTCTTGTAAAAGGGGGTCTCCAGGATTTCACACTCTGGGGGGCACTCACTCTTGGTCCAACTGGGTAGCAGCACCTCTCCAGTCCATTCTGGCTGAACAGATTCCTCAAGATGGACACACACCTATCAGCAGGGTATTCTCACTAGTCCCCTTTTCCAGGAGTCAGCCCTTCTACACTGTCCCAAAACCAGGAGAGCAAGCCCACCCACCACTGATACTGGCAGAGAGTTAGTGAATTTCCAAAACAAATCCTTGAAAGCTAAGAGATACAAGACAATGGCAGGGAACTTCCATTAATCCTCCCTAAAGGGGGCCAACATCCAGGCTGGATGATCTTGCTTCCAAAGATTTGTTGCAAGTCTTCTGCCCCCTTCACAAGTTTCAAGCCTTGTTCTGTTCTCCAAGATGTGGGGACTCTAAGTTATATGCCGGACTCAGCAGTGACAGGTGATGCTTGTCAAGGTTAAGACTGTCTTCACACAGTTGTCTCCCCATCCCAGAAATCCCCTCCAAGTGCCCACTGTGCAACGCTGCACCTCCTTGGATTCCAGGAGCCAGGGTATATGGAGAGACACTCATTTCACAGGACCCTTCTTCTATGTGCCTGGGCATGTGCGAGAAATGCCAAGTCGTCCTCCCTGTTTTTCAGAGATGAATGCCCCTGGTAAATCTCTACCCTGGCTCTCTCCCTTTTTCCCACCATCATTCCAGAAGAGGCATTCTAGTGATTGAAGTCATCTTGTGAAGAGCCAAGTCCATACTGATTTCCTGACTAAATTACAGGTGCTCTTGGGTGTTTCTTGCATTTGCGATTACAGAATTCTAGAGGTTTATGTTTTTATGAGGAATGTGGTTCCACAAATGGGTTTCTTCTTGTAAGCATGAATAGTCAGCTCGTCTAGAGTGGAGAGTTCTCTTTTGTTAATCTCTATGTAGCTTTACTTCGAAGACGGGTGAAGCTTTGTCATTTATGGGCCTTAGGGTATTCAGGAGCATAGCTTGCTTAGTAAGAATGGGGGATGTGAGCTTCATATTTTCCCGCAGTCATGCTGGCATGTAGCATTAAAATCCATTATATGACAAGCAGGGCACATAAAAGGAGCTAAAGGGGCAGTGGAAAGGGAGACGAATGCGGATTGGTAGGGGTACTAAGAGAGAAAAAAACTGAATATTTTGTAAAATAACCAACATTTTTGAAGATCAGATAGGAAGGAAGTGTGTGTGCGTTTTTGTATGTGTGTATGCAAAAATTCCTAGTGTACTCCGACAGACGCTCACCATACCCGACTGAAAGCACCTGTACCCACCTACTTACAAGAAAATACATGTATTAGGGGGTTGTCACACCCTAGACACCCCCCAGAAGCTACACCCGAGGGTGATGCATAGAATTCTCAAACGTTCAGCATCTGCTACTGTGGGGCGTGGAGGTCCACGGAGATGTGGCTAGGTACATAAACAGGTAGGTATTGTCGTGTTGTGGTTTTCTGAATTATGTACACTTTCTGCCCAGAAATACCTTTGCACAGTCAAGATATGACAGGATGTTCTGTGGGAATCCTACATGCAGGAAAATTAAACATAGCGTATGCATATAGTAGAAAGTCCTTTGTGGGAATTTGTTCACTTTTGAGCACTAGGACTAGGTTGGAGTTCATGATGGTTCCCGGGTGCTTTACTTAACAAAATATAGAAAAGGGCACCTCAGTAACCCCTTGCGAGCTTGGGTATCGACCAGAATAAGAGTAAATGGCCAAGAAGGGAACCATTTATAGAAGCATTTTCTTAAAAACTCAAATGAATTACCTGTCCAAAGAGTGACAGCTAGAATTAAACCAATGATTGAAACATATATCCAATTGTTAGATTAATGGATCTGAGGAAAACGCAAGAAACAGGCGGTCACAATGTTCAAATTGAAAGAGAACCTTTGGATTCAATGTATACAATCAAGGGGTGCACATCAAAAACATTCCAGATAAACATTAACCATGTCAATCCAAATCCAAATCAAATTGACCATCACTGTTATAAATTCAATGGTCAATGTATGTAGAGTCCACTCTTATTTAAATCAATGTCTTTCCACCATGAAGACGTATAAAGACGACCACAAATAAAATCAGGCAGTAAGTAATAGTTTTCTAATCTTATAGTGTGATCTAGAAAATCTAAGACATGAATTAATCAAAAATAACTTGAAGAACCACCACAGGACACAAATGAGACAAATTTAAAGAATAAACTCCATTGAGTCAATCAAAAGGAAGCTGGAGGTCTTTCTTATGCGTAAATTAAGTTTAAGGCAATTTCTCAGTCCAGAGATGTTAAGTTTCAATCTGTTTTCCAGCTCCTTGTGGCTTTTCAACAATCTGAGTGCATGCAGTGTAGTTGTAGTTGTTATCTTGAAGGACGTGATGAGATCTGATGGTGGGCTGAGGAAGGAGTCCAAGATAAGCGATGAGATGGTTGAGTCTTGAAACATGCCAGCGTCAATGTTGAAAGGTGGTTTAGTGACTGATGGTAGCAAGGTAATAGTGGATCCATCTGGGAGGTGGACCTTCCACCACTGGCTCAAAGTCTGGTTCCAGAATATTATCTTGTATGGGCAACAACACATGATTCAGACTTCTTTCCATAGTTTACAGCTGAAATTTCAACAATAAATAGATATATTGTGTCTGATTGACAAATAATGTAACCTGCTTAGATTTGCCAGGAATTCACAAAGGAATTTTTGTCAATCATAAGCCTGTTTGTGTGGAGACCTCGGCAGGAATCTCTGGCCCTATAAATTCCACTCAAGAGCTGCAAATATGGGCCCTCTGAGGCATTTCAAGGAGTGGTTAGCCTTGGAAGTTTGGAAGCAATTACAACTCTTCACCACCCCTTTCCAGCCCAACAAGGGTTGGAGTTTAACTGCAGAATACTGCTTCCTTAACACCATGTCAGACATTTCCTTAACCCATCCTAACTTATGAATCCTTAGTGACTTGAACCTTCTCTCCCTTAGCCAAGAGCCATTACAACATACCTGAAAGCTCTTGACTTCTCTCAGCTCATGACTAGCCCCAAACATACAGTGGCCACACCCTGCACACACTCTTTACTCCACTTGAACTCATCACAGACACAGGAAACCTATTGGCCCCCTGGAATGACCACATCCCATTTCTTTCTACCTCAAGCTTCCCATAACAGCAAACACTACAGGAACCGTGATCTCTGCTACCTGCAGACAGTGGAACCGACTCAACCTTTCGGCATCCGACTGTCGACTCTAAAGGGTTTCACCTCCTAACCACATAACAGACTTCCATGTGCTATACAATCGACTTTCTAACGCTTTCAACAATCTAATACCTCTCAAGACACGCGGGGACTTAAGCGGTGAACAGCAGATCCCTTGGCTCAGCAAAACATAAAGAAAATGAAATCAGAAATCCATTCACTTCAACAGCAATAAAATGAATCAAACAATCTGTACCACCTCCAGCAACTCAACAGAATCTTTCTATCCTCAGTCAAGCGGGTAAAAGGACTACATTATTGTAACCGGATCTAGTATTTCAACAAACTCGATAGGATCCCCATTGTATTCTACAATCCGGAGTGCACAAACTCAAAGATTACCCAGGCTCAAGCATTCTGAAACTTAATCACTGACCTCCTTCTGGTCAAAGCAAAGATGCTGAACCTACCTCTCACACACAAGGCACCATCCACTAAGCCCACAAAGGCCAAGATTATGAAAACTTTGACAACCAGCAGACAACAGACCCTTGCCTTCTCAAGCAATTCTCAGCCTCATGTCTAGAGAACCTGCTGGATCACCATCCGGTACCAATTGGACACAAACCTTCAAAAATGAAACATCCTCTTCTCAATAGCTGTGGTAACCTAGAATTCACAAGAGTTACCAGGAATATAGATCGAGATCTGCAGCCGGTGCTGATTTTCAGGTTAATTACTGGTGTGGTCATGTCACATTCTAACTGGGATATCATTCCGGCTGTGTGACGTTCTGAGCTGAGAACTTAACACAAGGAAATTGAGTCAGTTATACAAACGCATTTCTTTTTCTCTGGGCGAAAAATATTTCTCCCTGTGGAGAAACCAATTCCTGTACACCCCAACCCCCACCAAGTCTGTGGGTGATTCATTCCCCTCCCGACCCTAGAAAGGAATTTTGCCAGCACCATAATGGAGTAAAAATGTAACTCTTTTCAGGCTGGAAGGGGAAGGGGATGAGTTTTTGAATGTCTACAAAATGAGTTGTTAGTGGGCTTTTCCAAGCTTCTAAGGCTAACCATACCTTGGAATGCCTCAGAACGCCTATATTCCAGCCTGTTCTGTATGATTTTTGGTTGCAGTGAACTCTCTAGTCATGCTGAAGATTACTGCACTTGTAAATTGGCGCATGCATTATTTGAATCCCTTAGTGTATTCCTGGCAGGTATAGGTAAGGTAAATGTGGTCGT
The DNA here is from genome assembly GCF_964204655.1 of Triturus cristatus. NCBI lineage: Eukaryota > Metazoa > Chordata > Amphibia > Caudata > Salamandridae > Triturus > Triturus cristatus. The sequence continues at coordinate 141,458,746 of NC_140594.1, forward strand.
AAACCTATGACTGAATTTAAATTTGTTAATTGGCCCCCAAATGTCTATTTATTGTAGACTTTTGAGGTTTAAACTATGCAACCAAGTAGGAATTTAATGACATTGCCCATAAAACATCATGTTTCATAATAATTATTTTCGAACCTCCAAAATACAGAAAACTTTACCCAATGAAGGGAGGTCCACCCAAAGACAAGATACAGGCAGCGAAAGCAAGAGCCAGGTCTCTCTAAATATCAAAAGCTCAAGCTCTTCTAGGACTTAGGAGTGAAATAATGCCAGTGTGGAGCTCAGGGATCTAAACAAAAAGATCCAGAGATGAATTCACCAAATTGAGCCATAAGGCTAATTTTATCCTGGATCTTGAAGCTTGCACTGTGATCATAACAGTAATTATAAGACTGCCTTGTTAGAAATATGTGTTACTAATTCGATGGTTTGCTTCGCTTTGCTTTTAATGTGGTAAAGATGCTACAGAGACATTTTATTGCAATGGTTTTAATCAACTGTGCTAATTCAATAACATTTGAAAATCTGAAAACAGAGTTGAATTTTCCATTCGTAGAAGAGAAACAAAATATACGAAGCATCCTGTGAATTATGTAGGAAGAAGATCAGAGAGGGGTGTTGGTATCAAACTTGTTTTGTCCGAGTATGAGGAGTAGAGAAAGTCTAGATTTCCGGGGAAGCACCTCAGACAAAGATGATCCTTTGAAATTGTTTGAGGTTAAGCTGTAAAGTTGTTCATTTATTTTACTCGGAGGGTGCACACAGCAAATGGCCAAGCCAGGAGACAACGGCCCCTAGAGGATTGAAAAGACACTGCACTCCGTTTATCGCCTGTGGGCACCCTGAATTCATAAAGAACCTATAGATGCCTATTAAACCTGGACTCTATAGAACTAGTGGAACAAAGTTAGGGGTTAAGACTCGGTAGGGATATGTTCCTGCATGAGCGAGATTACAGCCAATTACTGTGTTTTGGAAACAAAATGCTAAAAATCTGACAAACATTATACTCAGTGCACACTCCCAGCCAGCCAATCAGAGTGAGGGAGGTCAGTCACCCATTGATAGAAAACCTTAGGATGTGTAGATATTAAAAATATTTGATAGTCGTGGAACGGTGCACCACCCGGCTGCCTTTCCTGATAACGAAAGACTGACCAATTCCTTTATGTGAAGAATGTTTTTATTTCAATGACATCAAAAATGTAGACTCCAGCCAACGCGTTTCGTTCAATAAAGATTGAACTTCATCAGGGTAGATTCTCAAATTTGTGGCGCAATGTAGGATGCGGACGTATTTCGTGGAATCGTGGGTAACGGTAGATATCTGGTAGGTCGTGGCGATGTGTCCTTTCTCGGCCTCCCTGATAAGGGCCCGGTCTATGAACCTTATGCGAGGGTCGTCAGCGTCTAGGACCTGGATCCATGGAGTCTACATTTTTGATGTCATTGAAATAAAGGAATTCTTCACATAAAGGATTTGGTCAGTCTTTTGTTATCATGAAAGGCAGCCGGGCGGTGCACCGCTCCACGACTATCCAGTATCTTGTCTGCGTAGCAGTTTGCACCTAACAGCGGCAGGTGCAGGAGTTGCATGTGTACACCTTTCCAAATCTTCATTCTAACATTAGAAAGGGCACTCAGCGGTGAGGTGCGGCTACTTGGGTCCGCCGTTGGTCTGTGCTTTGTTTTTATATTACAAATATTTGACTGTCATAGGTTTCCACGTAGTCCAGGGTGATACTTGCAGCCAAAATTTCACTTGCAGTACTTTTCCAAATTTCCTAAATGCACTGCACATTCTTTAACATCTGTGAGCACACTGAACCATACATGCCAAAAAAACAGATTCAGGCAGGAGACTCACGATTTTTTAAAGCCAAAAAATCGCTTAATTCACCTGTCTCCTGTGTGAAGTTGCCTCTGCTTCAATAGAAGTCAATGGAGGAAATCCACTCCCCCTATCACTTTTTTTTAAATCTCCCACTTTCCTCTTCAAAATTGTTGACATGTATGCTGAACCCATTTAAACACAGACTAATCTGGTACTCCCAAGCTCAAGAGGCCGAGATACAAAGCTGGAGGCCTAGCTTTGTCAGTGAAATGATCTTGTGTGAGCGAGAAGGGAGAGTGAGACTGGAGGGAATTACCCTGTTGTGATAAAATAATTCTAAAAATCTGACAGTTGTCACATTTAGAGACTTCTACTTTAAGCCAGCCAGGGCAAGGGAGGCCTGGTTTGCACCAACAGATTCCTTAAATCCAGCAGAATGAAAAATGTTACATAGAATTTCTACTTTCTATATCGTCCTCAGTTAGATGTGGGTCATCAAAGGAACAGTGCACCACAAACAGTGATTCTGCCAGAAGTTTGTGAACTGCGATAATGTTGCATAATGTATTGTGCAGACTCATTTCCTAAGGAAAATCCTCACTTATTTGATATTGCTGTACTCCAGGCTTTTAACTCACCCATAGTTCTGAGCGAGACAAGACCATGTTTGGATGAGGCAAAGGAGGAACGGGTTTTGGCTAATGGGGTGCCAAGAGGCATAGAAAGGTGCTTTGGGACAACAATCAGGACATCACCAAGCCTGCTGTTTACCGCCTTGCGCGCCGTGGAGGAGTCAAACGCATCTCTGGACTCCTCTATGAGGAGATCTGCGGTGTGCTCAAGGCTTTTCTGGAGAATATGATACAGGACAACATCTCCTTCACCGAGCATGCCAAGATGAAGATTGTTACCGCCATGGATGTGGTGTACGCCCTTAAGTGCCAGGGGTGCACTTGAACGTATCTGGCTACTAAGCACTCTACTTAATCCTTGATTAGTGTTAAGGGATTTATGTTTGTCATTTGAGAAATGCAACATTCCCCCGTCATCGGTCTTCATGTCACAGCCCTAACCATGTGAAATGTACCCGCTCCCTGATACCCTTCAAAGCTTGGACTCAGTAATAAAGAATTTACAGCAGTATGTCTTTACTTTCTACTGAGTAGCTTTCAACCATGGACCCTAAGGTCTCCAACATCACATCCTGTTTTTGATTTTCTGTCCTCGACACACCTTCAGTGAGTGAAACGATTTGTATATCAGGTAAGCATTCGTCTCATTTGGTGTGTATTTGCTCACAAATTTACGGGTTTTCACTCGAGCGAGTAAGTGCTGATTTGTTCAGTGGCAGAATGACTCTCCCTTTCCATGTGCTTTAGATGGGGTGGACGATCAGTTGTTTAGAGTGAAAGACAGGGATATTGGAGGCTAGAAAAGCTGCAGAAAAAGGCATTGAATTGAAGTGGACGGAGAAGATATTCCAGAAGAGGACATTGATTCTGTCTCTAGAGATGGTCTGCAGAGCAGGATTTCAGAGGCTGTAGCTGCAGCCTTAAAGGAGCAGAAGTATTGGATTGTGATGACGAGCAAACCTCTGTTCCTAAAGGACAATATGTGCAGGGAGCACCAGTCCAAGAAATGATGAAAGACATTGGCGAAGTTCTGGGTTTCTAATCAGCGTCTCAAGAGCCGGTTGATGGTTTCCATGCACAACTTAATATGACAAGCTCGGATGATCTGCCGTTCCATGATGTTTTGAAAAACATCATTCAGAAGGAATAGAAGTATATTGACAAATCTAATTTTCCCAGATGTCTGAGTAAAATGTAACCTTTGGAAGAGCAGGAGGAGGAATTTCTGCAAATGTTCAAAGTCAATTCTATCCTGACAAACATGGCTTCTACCTCTTCCTCGACATCTGAAGAAGCGCACCTTGCAGATCCAGTCTAGAAGTTGCATTAAAGCACTCTCATGAGGTGGCAAATTTTGTTATGAAAACTGGGCCTCATGCAGCCTACGTGGCGCACACTTTGTTGAAATATTTTTCCTGGTTATTACATTTTTTACAGGAAGGAGCTGATCCAACTGCTGTGTTAGGGATATGGAATTATGGCTCAGTTGTTATCTGATGCACCTTTCGATGTTCTGCAGTCTTCCGCTACAGCTGAGCTGCAGTTATACGGAGACATATCCTATGGTTAACATCGTGGAAAAAGGAGGCAGGTAAAAGAGCTCTAGTCCAGTGATTACCCTTAGAAGGCAAAACATTTTTGGGACACAATTGAATGAACTTGTACAAACAATATTGAAGGAATGAAAATCCTGCTACCTTTCAGAGCACTCATTTGGGAAATTTGTTATACAAAATTGCCAGATCCAGGGAATTCATGATAACTGCCATCTCCTTTTTGCGGCCGGGCTTAAGGTCGGGAGGGTTGCGCTGTCAGAAAAATCCTGGCTCCAATCACACATACAACAACAGCCTCCAAAGGCATATCTATCCAAACTTAGAAGTAGAGGGAGTACTAATGTGTTTTAGCAAATTCAGACAGGAGGCAGCTGGGTTCCATCAGTCAATTATTTAGGGTTCAAAGGAAAGCCACAAAAGACATTGTTTCAGAATATGAGCTTTTCAAGGTGAAAATTGGAAAAAGTTGCAATAGTGCAAGTTCCATATCCCCAAAAGAACAGGCGACTGTATTCAATTTTTTATCTGATTCCAAAACGAGGAGGAACATTCTGACCAGTTTTGGATCTAAAGATTCTGAATCGATACATTTGACACATTTCTTTTAAATTGACAACTCTGCAGTCGGTGATTCCCTTGATAGCAAAAGGAGATTTTCTGGTGACTTTTGATCTACAAGATGTGTATGTTCATGTACTCATATATTCGCAGAGCGGGCCTTTCCTTTGTTTTGTAGTGAACGGAAAACAATATTGATTCACAGACCTCCCGTTTAGAATTTCATTAGTATCCAGGGTGGTCACCAAGATACTGGCACCAGCAGTAACCTCTTCACATTTGGAGGGAATTAAAATGTTGCCATATGTCTAATTTCTGCCTTTTCTTTTTCCAAGGCACATGCGAAGGTCATGAGAAGATGCAAATGTCTGGAGAGTCTGGGGTTTCTTCTGAACTTTCATAATGCAAGCCTACTACCAGCCCAGGAGAGACTCTACATTGGGACACTGTCCATCACAATTAAAGGAAGAGCACAGTGCCCAGACTCAAGAAGAAGAATGTTATCATAAAGTCAGCTGGGACAACATTCATCTCCTCAGCAGGCATCAGCGAGATCCTTGTTGTGGTTGCAAGGTCTGATGTCATCAACAATGGTGGTGGTCCCATGGGTTTGTCAGCACATAAAGCTTCTTCTGACAACATCTCTTAAGTCACTAGTCACCAGATTCTCAAAAACTTCTCAGAGGTCTTATTTATCAATATTAAAGACATCACTGAGAGACTTCAATGTTGGTTAATACAGACAACCTGCAGAAGGGTGTTCCATTGGAATCTTCAACCCCAACTGTAATCATGTTGGATGCAAGGTAAAGGAGGTGAGGCGCAACCCTAGTAAAGATGAAGATAAAAGGGAAGTAGTCACAAACAGTAAGCAGACGCCCTCACATTGGAGGAGTTTCTGAAATTCCAAAGACTTTGCAAAGTGTTGCTCCCGAGATAGAGGGGAAAGCAGTTCTAATTCAAATGCACAATCGAGTGGCCCAGTGCTGTGTAAATCTTCAACGGAGACGCAAAGTAAATCACCTAATGACATTTGCAACTCTCTTTTCTCATGCACAGAGACACATGTACAATCTCTAAGGGCAATGTACCTTTCAGGGAGGGAGAATTATCACGCGGACATCCTTAACAAGAACACTCAATTATCTCTGACTTACCAATTGAATCACACAGTTTTTCATTAGGCTGGTTGGATATTCTATCAACATTGATTAGAACTCCTACAAACGTTTTGCAAGGAGATCTGGTGTCCCAAAGTATGGGGGCAGGTGTTTTGTCAATGTCATGGTCATTCAGAATTCTGTATGTGTTTCCTTACGTTCCCATTCTCTGGAGATTTGGGGCAAAGGGATACCGTTACTCTGGTAGAAACTTTCAGGTCTCAAAGGCCATGTTTTTTAACTTGGTGATAGAGAATTATTGTCCTCTCTCTCTGTAACCTTCTGCTCTCAGGTTTATGGCTGCGCCCTAGGAGGTTTTGGAGCGTCCGCAATTAACAGCGTGGAAGTTGAGAGGACCGTTCTCCATCACTTAGGTTGCTCAGGAGATGTAGTCAATTGAATAATGGGGCCTAGAAAGCCATCTACCCTAATCGCATATCAAAGCACTGGAGGAATTTTGAAATGTGATCTCGTTAAAGAAAACTTTCAGCTAAGCCACGTGACTCTTTTCAAATCCATGAATTCTTATGAGATGGTTTCCTAAAAGGTTTAGCTCCAACTTCAATTTCGTCCCAATGGCCAGCACTCCAGGGTTTTAGAGAGCCGTGGGATCATATTTCCATGATTGTTTCCCTAGCAAAGAGTTTTTAAGAAGGCTCAGATTGAAAAACCCTGTGATTTCTAATCCTCTGCTGCCATGAAATCTGCCTACGATTCTAAAAGGTCTTCAAGAGCTAAATTTCGAACCCTACACAGCACAACTATCACGATTACCAGCACAGGTACGGTCCTGTGTGGTTAGGGCTAACTAAGGTCAGTGGGTGGCAGATGTTCCTTTAGATGTTTTAAGTTTTAGTTATGTTTCGGTTATTTTGGGAAAAATATGCTTTGTTGGAAATCACCAGTGACCGATATGTGTGTTTTATAATAATTTAAGGTCTTCTTCCTAATAAAAAGTGACTTGCCGGTGCGATCCAACCGGTTACGCACTGAATGTACCTGGTGCATGCATGTGAGGTCCTGTTAAGACTGTATTACTATGATGTGCTTCTGGAAGATGCAGCAGGAAACAATGACATTAATTGGTGTTCTATGATGTAGCTCGATAATGGGCGATAGCACACAGAAGTACTCCTGCGTATGCTCCAATATGATCTGCATGTCAGCGCTCAGGAATATCATAAATGTGTTATATCTAAACTGTTGTAATTGCTAATACTATTTGGCACCTGAGATTTGCATTTATATTATTCACAGCAGAACATAACCAATAGCTTCTTTTTTCTTGTATAGATTCAAATTGTCAGTCATGATAAATAAGTAAAATACCAATAAAGATATTTAAACAAAAAAATGATTACCAGCACAGGGGGTGTTTTGGGTGGCAATCACCTGTACTAGAAGGTTGGGAGAGCTGAAATCTTGAGTCATACATTACTCAAATAGTTTTTCTGGCTGAATTATTTTTAACTAAATCCAAATTTTAAACACAAGAAACCGTATTGATTCTGATAATGGGGCACCTTCAACATTAGATGTGAGAAGGGTTGTCTTTATTTACTTGGGAAAGAACAAAGGATTATAGATCCTAAGAATGTTGGTTTTCTTTATCACATGGCCATGCGCATACAGGGATAAAACCAACAATGACCACTTTACGCAGAAGTGTTTGCTGAGCTATAACCCATGCCTGTAAATCACAGGGATTTTGTATTCCAGGCCACATCCAAGTGAGGTCTACCAGGGGATAGCTCAATCACAGGCAGAAGCTAATGTTGTTTCATTACAAGAAATATGTAGGGCAGCCATCTGGACGTATTCTCATACATTTGTCAAGCATTACTGGGTCAGTGTTGTAAATGTTTAATTACTTCCTGGAAATCTTTATTACCGAGTTCTAGTCTTCCGCGATACAGTCCTCATCTCTTCCCGTCTCATCTTGTTTGGCACCTGTATTTATGTATAGTTTAGTATTTACAGGATGTAACATAGGAGACATTGGGGGATATTGGGAAGAAGTGTGGTTATTCAGAAGAAAGTGAAGACATACTGAAGTCTTTTCTTTCTTACTCAGTATACACTCTAAAGGGTATTTGTGAGGGGGTTGTGGGCAGCTCATGTGGTTAGGGCTGTGACAGGAAGCCAAGGACTCAGAGCACTGAATATTGCTGGTAAGTACAAAATATTCAGCACAGTTGTTAAAAAAATATATGTCTACGTTTCCTTTTATCTTCAGGGCTTAATAATATATATATGGATGGTTTACACCAAGGAGGAAGAAACCACACATGCGTGAACAAACTAATACTGTTTTTTCAGGCACAGCAGTACAAGGATGAGCAAACCTTGATTCGCCAGTAAATGTATGTTTATGGAGGGTAAATGTTTTAATTTACCCTTGACATGTATCTACAGAAGAAATTGATTTACTGATGTGTATTCATACTCCATGTCTGTGTACATTTACACAGTAGTAAACCCCATGCAAGAGGTGGTAACTGGATAGCTCAAGACATGATTTGCCTTGTTTTGAATGAACAAATTAATCTTCAACCCTTTCCCACCCTTGAATGATTGAAGATTTACTTCAGGGAAGGACTGTGGTAAATTCCCTTACCGGGTGCGAAAGGGAGCAGTACCAGTGGCGTAACACAGGCCTCCGCAGCCCCCGCGGTGCGGCGGGGCCCCAAGCTGCAGGGGGCCCCTTTAGCACAGTACGGTGGCCGGAGAGCTACTAATCGAGTCCAGAGGGGGTCCCTCCTCGAGCCTCGCAGGGTGGTGGACTCAAGTTTTGTTACACCAGTGAGCAAAACCCCCTTAGCTTTGTAGATCCGGGGAGGAAGTAGTATGAGTTTCTCGACGAGATCATAAGATCGAAATGTGCAACTGCGAAGCAGGGCTGATTTTCCCCAAAACATATACATTTGCGAAGGTGAGGGATGCTGTATTTTAAAAAAAAACATAGACTTACCCTGTGGAGTGCTGCAGTTGGTGTAGCTTTTCCGAATGCTGATTTATGTGAATACAGAAAATTCGGAAGCTTGCACCCATGCCTAGTAGTGCTTTTACTGGTGCTAACTTAAGATTTCTTTTGTGGATCGGACCCATGGTTTAGAGGTTACTATTCCTTTTGTGGATTGGACCATGGTTTACTATTCCTTTTGTGGATCTGACCTATGGTTAAGAGGTTACTATTCCTTTTGTGGATCGGACCCATGGTTTAGAGGTTACTATTCCTTTTGTGGATCGGACCCATGGTTTAGAGGTTACTATTCCTTTTGTGGATCGGACCCATGGTTTAGAGGTTACTATTCCTTTCGTGGATCGGACCCATGGTTTAGAGGTTACTATTCTTTTTGTGGATCGAACCCATGGTTTTGAGGTTACTATTCCTTTTGTGGATCGGACCCATGGTTTAGAGGTTACTATTCCTTTTGTGGATCGGACCCATGGTTTAGAGGTTACTATTCCTTTTGTGGATCGGACCCATGGTTTAAAGGTTACTATTCCTTTCGTGGATTGGACCCATGGTTTAGAGGTTACTATTCTTTTTGTGGATCAAACCCATGGTTTTGAGGTTACTATTCTTTTCGTGGATCGAACCCATGGTTTAGTGGTTACTATTCCTTTTGTGGATCGGACCCATGGTTTTGAGGTTACTATTCTTTTCGTGGATCGAACCCATGGTTTAGAGGTTACTATTCCCTTTGTGGATCGGACCCATGGCTTTGAGGTTACTATTCTTTTCGTGGATCGAACCCATGGTTTAGAGGTTACTATTCCTTTTGTGGATTGGACCCATATGGTTTAGAGGTTACTATTCCTTTTGTGGATCGGACCCATGGTTTTGAGGTCACTATTCTTTTCGTGGATCGAACCCATGGTTTAGAGGTTACTATTCCTTTTGTGGATCGGACCCATGATTTAGAGGTTACTATTCCATTTGTGGATCGGACCCATGGTTTCAAGGTTACTATTCCTTTTGTGGATTGGACCATGGTTTAGAGGTTACTATTCCATTTGTGGATCTGACCCATGGTTTAGAGGTTACTATTCCTTTTGTGGATCGAACCCATGGTTTAGAGGTTACTATTCCTTTTGTGGATCGGATCCATGGTTTAGAGGTTAATATTCCTTTTGTGGATTGGACCCATGGTTTAGAGGTTACTTTTCCTTTATGGTTTAGAGGTTACTATTCCTTTTGTGGATCGGACCCATGGTTTAGAGGTTACTCTTCCTTTTGTGGATCGGACCCATGGTTTAGAGGTTACTATTCCTTTCGTGGATTGGACCCTTGGTTTAGAGGTTACTATTCCTTTTGTGGATTGGACCATGGTTTACTATTCCTTTTGTGGATCTGACCTATGGTTTAGAGGTTACTATTCCTTTTGTGGATCGGACCCATGGTTTAGAGGTAACTATTCCTTTTGTGGATCGGACCCATGGTTTAGAGGTTACTATTCCTTTCGTGGTTCGGACCCATGGTTTAGAGGTTACTATTCTTTTTGTGGATCGAACCCATGGTTTAGAGGTTACTATTCCATTTGTGGATCGGACCCATGGTTTAGAGGTTACTATTCCTTTCGTGGATCGGAGCCATGGTTTAGAGGTTACTATTCCTTTCGTGGATCGGACCCATGATTTAGAGGTTACTATTCCTTTTGTGGATCGGACCCATGGTTTTGAGGTTACTATTCCTTTTGTGGATCGAACCCATGGTTTTGAGGTTACTATTCCTTTTGTGAATCGAACCCATGGTTTAGAGGTTACTATTCTTTGTGGATTGAACCCATGGTTTAGAGGTTAATATTCCTTTTGTGGATTGGACCCATGGTTTAGAGGTTACTTTTCCTTTATGGTTTATAGGTTACTATTCCTTTTGTGGATCGGATCCATGGTTTAGAGGTTAATATTCCTTTTGTGGATTGGACCCATGGTTTAGAGGTTACTTTTCCTTTATGGTTTAGAGGTTAATATTCCTTTTGTGGATTGGACCCATGGTTTAGAGGTTACTCTTCCTTTTGTGGATCGGACCCATGGTTTATAGGTTACTATTCCTTTGTGGATCGGACCCATGGTTTAGAGGTTACTATTCCTTTCGTGGATCGGACCCATGGTTTAGAGGTTACTATTCCTTTCGTGGATTGGACCCATGGTTTAGAGGTTAATATTCCTTTTGTGGATCGGACCCATGGTTTAGAGGTTACTATTCCTTTTGTGGATCGGACCCATGGTTTTGAGGTTACTATTCTTTTCGTGGATCGAACCCATGGTTTAGAGGTTACTATTCCTTTTGTGGATCGAACCCATGGTTTAGAGGTTACTATTCCTTTTGTGGATTGGACCCATGGTTTCGAGGTTACTATTCCTTTTGTGGACTGAACCCATGGTTTAGAGGTTACTATTCCTTTTGTGAATCTGACCCATAGTTTAGAGGTTAGATACATTGGGGCTCATTATGATGGCGGATGGACTTCAGTCTGTCCGCCATCATTCCGGGGATTGGGACCGCCCGCCTGTAAGGCGGCAGTCCTGCAAATGAAATTACGACGTGAGCACCACCACGGTGGCCGCAAATGGCACATTTAACATTGCGGCAGGTGCTGCTGGCTGCAGAACCCGCCGCAATGTTAAAAATGCACTGTTTGCATTTCCCTGCACTATGTGGCAGGCACCATGCGGTGCCTGCCACATGGTCCATGGACCGTAGGTGCCCCCAAAGTGCACAAACAACCAGCCCCTGCACAAGGAGTCCCCGCCAGCCTTTCTATGGCGGTTAAACCACCATGGAAAGGCTGGCAGGGACGCGGCACCCTAATCTGGTGGACGAATGAACGAACGAATGATTGCTGCTGTCGGACCTGTGGCAGACGGGCTTTCCGTCCACAACACACACCGCCCGCTATCACAATGTGGCGGCGGAAATTGGCCTTACGATGGCGGTAAACCAGCCACTGGCAGCCTGCCGGTGGAAGGGTTTATCGCCATCGTAAACAGGCCCTTTGTTTTGAAGATTTATTGAGACGTTCATGTAGTACTGTAAACATGAGTCTTCAGGTGTCTGTTGATGGTGTAAGAAGAAGTCGATCATGTCTTTAAGTGAAGGGACAGGAGAACACCAGTGTCTGGTGAATGCTGGTTAGGATTGATTCTTCCATAACTGGAGTAATGGGATAAGTGATGGGAAGCCCTTAACCAGCGAGAGCCCAAGTTCATCTGAAGAAGGAGAACACTCGGTGAGTCAATGGGGTATATTTACAAGGAGATAGCTCCACCAGAATGTCACTTTTAGCGACATTCTGTGGCGCTATGCCTTTCTCCATATTTACATAACAGGATTAAGCCACTTTTTGTGGCGTAACGCCGCTATGTAGATACGGCCCCTTTACACACATCACTTAGCGTGAAAGGGGCGTGCAATGGGTGTTGCTGTGGGCGTTCCACTGCAACACCCATTGCTTTTTTACATTTCCCCAGATTTACAAGGAGGTGTAAATCTGAGGCAGGGTTGGAAACTAATGCTATTCAAGAGCAGGTGTTAGAATGGCAAAACGAGGAGGAATACTTTTATTTCCCATAGTTTTCACTTTTTCTATGTGTGCTGCATCCTGCAGTATACATAGAAAGAGCAAAACACCATTATTGATTGTTTAAGTGCAGGAAGGGACACCTTCCTGCACATGAACAATCATTCCCTGCAACGCAGACACCCTTGCACTCTGGAGCATGGGTGCATGCGTTGGTGCTAGGCAGCTAATTCTAGTGCCAGCGCTAGGGAAAACACAGGGGTGCGCCATATTGTTGTACATACGGTGCATCCCTGCGTTCTGTTAATGTCAGAGCCCCAGGGCTGCCAGATTTGGCGCAGCTCAGCGCTCTGACATTTTGTTGTAAATATGCCCCAGAGTTTTCAAGTCTACCTGTAGGGGTCATTGTGCCAGAATCTCCGGAGACACAATTTGTAAAGGTAGAAGTCAAAAGATGAAGCAATCATATTTGTCATTCAACGGTGTGACCGGATCAACAAGAGACTGTCAGTGCTACTGGAAGTGGAGAAGGAGGATGTGGGAGAAGGGTTGGTGTATGAATTAGAAGACACTATTGTAAGGTCCTTTAGGTGGTTGATGGTGGTGGAAGTGTGGAGATGTATGCTGGTATATTGGAGCAGGATCTTACCATCGCTCAAGAGACTGATGTTGACAGTCTTATTTTCCAAAATCCTTCATTATGTCAGTGGAAAAAAGAGGCGGTCCTTTCTGACATATTTTAAGCTATGGTAGTCATTAGCTAGTAGGTATTCAGGGCTTGTCACAAGCAAATTGTGTTTGACTGTTTTCTTATTTGCAGTTTTGGATCGACCACAAGGAAAACAATCTTTAGTATATGACAGCCTTAAATTGAGTGCAGAGACCCTCTCTCTTCCCTGAGCAATGTTGCCCCCCACTGTATTGTTAATAGACACACCCTTGAGAACAATACACTTTCATTGGATTAGATATTTGCTTGTCCTAAAATTCAGGAAATGGTGCATTATAAAGGAGCTACACAGACCTATGTCCAGTCCCTACCTGAAGCTCACACTCATCAAGATAGAGTGCTATTATTGGTCGAAATCAACAAGCAAACACTAGTCCAAACCTGGCTCAATGACATGAACGGATGGGAATAAAATAGTGCAGGTACTCATTTAAATGTGGTGAGTGGGCGGGGCTAGGGGTGGGGCTAAAGGCAAGACATGGGAAGCTTACTGACTTATATACTAGTTGCAGCACATACCAAAACACGAGAAATGTGTTTCTATAAACAAAACAGGTGAATTCGTTATACAAAACAAAAGTTAAACACAGTGATAATTTAACATTTCCTTGTGTAGTAATATTTTTCTCCTTTTTCTCTCACACAAAAACACGCACACACAAGCAGGCAAACAGACAAACATAGGCAGGCTCGTACACAAAAGAATCAGGTGGGATTAAAGCCCCTTTAACCTCCTTACCCCCCATGGATTTCCTCATTGTGCTGTCACGAGGCGGCCTCGATTCCTTACACAGCATGAAGGCGAACACCCGGATTTCATGCAAATGAGCCCACGCTGAGTAATTCAGCGGGGGCTCAGCTCAGGGCTATACAAGTGCATTGGCTGTCAAAGAGACAGGCCACCACCACTAGCGGCCTATGCGCCTACCCTTCATGAGTATCGGTACTCTCCATGGCAGTAGAGAAGTGCCGGTACTCAGAGTGATAAAAAATAGAAGTGTGAGTACCGGCTCATTTAAAGCACTGATACGAAGCCCAACTTTCACTCGGTGCCAAGTCACTCGGATTCACGCAAAACACAGACCTCGTCCTTAAAAAGATTGCGGAAAAAAATCCCAAGATAGCCTTGTACCAGCTTTTTATACTGAATTAAGTAAAATCAAAACTGCCATCCAAGCATCCGGATGGTGGCATCATCCTTGGTCTCCTCGTCTCTACATTAGCTCCACCTTAAGGGTATCGTACACGCCACACCAAGCCTGATTCAGACCCTGAAGACATATGACGGCGTTACCCCGCCCGATGGGACGCCACTGGCTCTCCTTGTCATTCCTCACCATCTTTAAAACCAGTTGCATCATCTACGGAGCCATTGCGACTGCGACTCCCAGCTGTTTGTCAGAATATTGCTCGCAAAAATATTGAGTCGTAAATATTGTCTCACTAGTAGTAGTTTTTTACTCCTGAATCCAATGGGGCAATATTTTTGTAAACAATTATGAAAACATAGTATTTCTCTAACACAATATCTTTCCTAAGAATATTCTGGAGCCATGCCCACCCGCTGACCAGGTCAGCACCTACACTTGACACATCCAAAACCAACCTCAGGCGGATCTGAGAAGTGCAGAAGGCAAAACAAAGTAAGAGCCTTTCTCAGTTGGTTCACCCGAGATCTGAATCAACATCCCTGTATCCATGAGGACTGCCCTCATCCTTCTCCAACTCTGGAAAGAGCTGAAGATGCACCTCTTCAATGAACATTATATCATGATGAATTAACACTTGCCCCATGCCCTCTGAACCCAGCTACCCCTTCAATCACAGTTGGCACTTCACAGCAGTAAGATAAATGCTCTGATTCAGTAACTAGCACACAATCCCACAAAGCAGTACAAGAATCCTAACTTCACAAAAATTCAGTACACAAACGTAGTAAAATACTACTACAAGTAGACTAGAAATCAAAGAAGGTCCCACTAAAACCCATACCATAAAACAGCACTGTGAGAAGTTGGCCTGATGTATGATGTCACTAGTTCTAGTGTACACCTTATATCAGTCCAAATACCCTTATGGTGATTGGTTGTAAAGTCAACCTTATAGACCAGCTATCCTAGTGGTAGCATGGACAAGAGCAGTCTTAGGCTAAACTCTGAATGGCATGTGAAGCCAGCTGTGATACCATATATAATCCCTTGAATACCAAATGAAAGGACACCACAACAGATATATATATAAAATAAAGTGTATTTATTCTAGTCAAACCCTCAGCACTCTTTATGAGATTAGAGGTAAGTACAACACAGTCTTATTCAAGCATACATTCAGTCACACAGGTAAGTAATACAGTTAGGCCCTAGGGGCCACGCAAACCATATACTAAGTAAGTGGTACAAGGACCACTGTCACGGAAATAGGATAGGCCTAGGCCTAGGGAATCGCTGGGGCTACACTACACTAGCAACAGTTAGGAAGTGGGAGGACCACGGGATTCAGGTGCAGAGTGGAAACACTCACACGTAATGCGTAAAAGTCGATAGAATTACTAGCAATTAGAAATAAACAGTTTTAGGACACTTCTGGTATAGCTAGAAAGTCGAGACTCGGAAACTAGACCCTATGATAGTCAATACCCTTGTGAGCACCGAAGTACCCAAGTTACCTAGCCCACAGGCTGCGGGTGCATAGGTGTGAACTTGCGTCGGGTTTCGTCGTGGACTTCTATGGATGCCTGAAGGAAAGTTGCTGACAGGCAGTCAGTGAAGAGTGTCCGGTGGATCCCAAGGCTGGGATCAAGAAGAGAGGAGACCTGCAAGCAGAAGGGACAGAGTCAAGGTCACTAGCCAGTGACCACGTGGAACCAGGAAGGAACCAGGCGATGTCGTGAAGATTGCAGGTGAAGGTGAAGCTTGTCGCTGCAGCCACGAGGACCAGGGAACGTCGAGGACGACCAGGACCCGGAGGAGAGCTGTCCCACGAAGGCTCTTGCTGTCGGCGGCGTCGAAGTTGGACTAGGACTCACCAAGCCTTGGCAAGCGGAACCCACGAAGAACGGAGGACTTGCTTCTGGTGCAGACCAGGAAGGTCTGGGGTGCTTCTCTTTTGCAAGGAAGCGGGAGCCAGTCTGGAGGAGCCAAACCAGCAGTGAAGATTTCTGGATGCGTCGTCACAAAGGCCACTAGCCAACGGGCAAGCAACCGGACAGGCGCGGCAAGCAGGAAAATGCAGAAGGGCCCCACGCAGGACTCGTGGAGTGTGGGGGGGCTGATCTTCGGTGCAGATGGTGCTTGGGGTTGGGGCTTCTCAATCCCCGGTGCACAACTTCGAGGGTGCCTCAGAAGCTGCGCTTGAAGATACTAGCCACTTTTTCCAGGTAGCCGGTCCCACGTCTCTCGTCGCCTCCACGGATCTCAGCACGGCTGTGGATGTGGATCAGGGTCGGAGAAGTCTGGAAGTCAAGGCTCTGGTCGGGCTCTGCAGTCGGTCCCTCGTAGAACTTTAGCAAAGCAAAGGGTAGTCTCTCGATGGTGCCTGTTTGCACAGGGTAGCCACTCCTTGGCCACAAGGGAGATTCTTCAGTCTTCTTCTTTCGTCGAATGTCGAAGGTCCAGAGTTTCTGTTCAAGTTGCAGGTTCAGGATAATCTAATCTCCTGGGGCCCAGCTACCACTCTTATCCAAATCTGGGGGGCTGGGTTACCTGCTAGGTCACGCCTTATGGGTGGGACCTGGGAGGGGGGTGGTTACACCCCCTTCCCTTTGTCCAGTTTCGCGCCAGGACTGGGGCTGGAGTGCCCCAGCACCGGTTTGAACTGGACTATGCACGGGACACCTTGTGTGCCCCAGGCATGTCTCATTCTATTCATCCCTCCCTGCCCCAATACACTAAGGCCTGTCTGGGGTGGTGCTAGCACCTCCCAAGGCAGGAAACCTATTGTCCAAGCCTCCCTTGCCGGGATCACTCCCAGCAGCAGGAGGTCAGACTCGTGTCTGTGGCAGCAGCATCCAATTTGTGATGCTGGGGCTCTGGTTAACTTTAACCGGGTAAGTAGGTTACAACATGTCTTCTCCCTCTAGAAGGGAGGGATAATATCCTCATCCCCAGAAATGGGATGGGGGTATTATTCCAAAGTGTTAGACACCTTACACGACATGTTTTGATAAAGCCAAACCATAGTTACCATAACCGTTTAAGATTATAAGGCACTTTAAGAGTATATGGTAGGCTATATCATAGAACAGCTATAAGGACATGGTTCCGAAAGCTGCAGACAGGCTCAGCTCATGCTAGAGCACCATCTCACATGTTACCAAGCACTCTGCCTCCAGGATTGTTAAGGCCTGCCATAGGAGTGGCTGATAGGTACACATGTGTCTATATGTAAGTTAGGTATAGGAATACTACACCTAAGCAAGGGGTGATTACACGACCTTGCCCCAGCTGAGTGATCAGCCAGTTGTGTCATAATGGAAGGCCAGGCCAGGGGTAGCATAATACATGCTGCAGCCCCTGGTAGGCCTAGGGTACACCTATGCCCTGGGTACCTAGGGTACACTGTACAGGGGCCAATAAGGTGATCCTATTCCAATGGGTTATGCACCTAAAGTACATAGCATCAATTTAGAGAGAGAACAGCAGGGCTGTGGGTCTGGTTAGCAGGCCCACAGCCACATCTAAGTCGAAAACCAGTAAAGCAAAAGCAAAAAGTGGGGGTGAACATAGAAAGCAGACCCTACTCTCCTACAAGCACCTTTCACAATAAGTAAATAAAAAGAGCACAGCATATAACAATGTAAAAGTGGAAGGCCAACAGATCAAGTGACCGGAAGAAATGAGGAAACAAAGTGATCAGCAGTAAGTTATTAAAAATAAAGAAAAACCAAAACATATCATGTCCTGGTAACACAAAAACAAAACTTTAATATTCCAATAAATCAACACTGCTTAGAAATGGAGAAACGTGAAAACTTTCAAATGTAACTGTCCCACTTTGGTGAAACGTTGAGAAGGTTCTCCATCAGTCCAGGAACAAAGATGTAAAAGAAATTTTGCAGGGCTTGAAATCTTGTCATAGTACATAAATTGGTGTGTACAGAGAGCTGGGAGGTGCTGCCAATTGCTTTCACAGTCCGAGATCATAACAATATGAAAGTGTTCCTACCTTCCCGCTTTTGGTTAAATAATGAGCATTGGACATATACTTCAATTGCGAATACAGCAAGTCATCGAAATCCAGCTGGACGTAGAATGTAAGTAACAGCCGGCGCACACAAAAACAAGGAAGATGTCGACCTGCTTCAGACTTGCTTGTAGACTAACCAAACGGAGATGGTGGCACGTAATAGACCAGACGCTGCGTCGGATGGCTCATGGCGCTTTGGTGCAGCTGGGCGTTCCTCGGCAGCTCTAAGCTGCGTGAAAGCAACGACGTAGGAAGACCCTTGAAGACGCAGCAGGATTGCAAGAGGCAGGTAAGGTCACGTGCACTCGCGTGCACTAAGAAAGACACGCGCTCCTTTCAAACCGCACTGACACCGGTTAAACTGTCACTAGTCCAGGGGCTGCCAGGGACCATTGCAAAATGAAAAATAGATTTACCCCCAAAGAGCTCAAAAGTGGCCCACAACAGTGCTAAAAAAAACGGCCCACAACAGACCGTAATGAAGGGTGTTTAACCCCTTCAGTGCCCGCCCCTTTCCCCGCCCAGTGCCGGCCGTTGCATTAGCGGGCGGGGTCTATGACGAGCTGGACTCGTCATGGGCACAGCGCCACCGCGGCCCATGACGAGTCCAGCTCGTCATGGGCACTGAAGGGGTTAACCCAAAGGTTTCCAGTGCAAAAGGAGACATCCTGTAGTTTCTCATATGTACCTCGGCTGATCTTCAATACACTGCACAACATCAGTAAGAGAAAATCCAGTGACACAGCTCAGATGTAACAGCAAAGGTAGTTCAAATAAAGTATGTCCTGACTAGTAGGCTGTCCACAGGGCCACAAAATTAAATCTCTGAAGAAACACAGCTGGATCTGGCACGCACAAGGTTGGGTCCGACCGGTCTCTTGGTCACTGGTGGGGATCAGGGCTGCCAATCTGCTTTCAAACTCGTTGCGCTTAGTTTCAAGAGAAGGTACTTCTTGTTCAATCTAACCTTACTTTAGGCTTCATAGGTTTAGTTTCCATTTAAAAGGCACATATAGGTTCTTCCTCTTAAGTCCCTTTAAAATCATCGCCAAAATATGTTTTGAAGGTCCAATTCCATGTAATTTCTCCAAGTATATTTATTCAGGATAAGATGGTAAGATGTTCAGCAGAGCCCCACCAGGAGCAGCCTTCCTGCTGCTCAGCCCATCCTCCAACTGACTCTCCCACTCACCAACATTCCACTCACCAACATTCCACTCACCAACATTCCACTCACCAACATTCCACTCACCAACATTCCACTCACCAACATTCTGTCTCCACAGTCACACTGGTTGAGCAGCAGGTATAACACAGTGTTTATCTAATTAAAAGGTGAGCACAACAACAGTTGTTTATTAAAAAAGAAATGACTAACACCTGCCGCCCAAGCCCTTCTTATAGCTTTGGGGGCCTGGAATACTCTGAGGGCCATATTTACAAGGAGCTATCGCCAAATTAACGGCACTTTATCGCAGCCAAAGTCGTGATAAATGTACCTCCCCATTCCCAAGCTGGTGCTAACAGCCCACAGCACCAGTTTACCCGCGATAGCAGCCACAAAAAACATCGCCACAGATGACCCCCACAACTATCGGTAATGAGATACAGAGTGGGCGTTCCCGTGCCAAAAGCTCCGTCAACACCACTCCTCAACATTCTCAACGATTAGATCGGTGATAAGAACACAAAACCGGCAATAAGGCGCGTTAGCACCAGGAAATCTACACCTGCTCTGACCTGGTGTTAAGTAGGACGGCAGCCAGCACCACAAAAGGGAGCACAGCCCAGGGCCACATCGGAAGTGCAACAGTTGCCAAGGAGCCACTCATCATGCGGCCCGGACACCCAAGAGGGCCACAACACACACCGACACCACCCCAGGACACCACCCCACACCCGGAACACCCCCCCCCCGCCCCGGACAGCCACAGAGGCGGCGCAGACAAAGACAGCGGACCCCCAGGAAATGTACCAGCCTCACAGACCCAATATCTGATAATGTCACCGTCCACTACAGCCTGAAAGGGACAACCATTCTGCGCATCCTGACCATCATCGCATAACAGGCCTATGGCACCAACACAGCGGACAACCAACATCCCACCCCACACCAAGCTGCTGGATTGGCTGCACCTGTTAGCCCCTGGCAGCCCCCAACAACACCCACCAGAGTCGGAGGAGTCTCACAGCCAACCACATCCAAGTCCCCCACACCTGTCCTGGACATCCCCATCACCCTGGTACCCCAGTCCCCATACGTCCAACACAATGCGCAGGATCCATTGGAGACCAAGCAAGGACCATACGCTATAGCACGTGTTGGGGGCTATCCACAGCACACATGTCCCACCTGGGCCCCCTGGTGACACAGCACACAATCACCGCAACAGGAAGCACACGTCTCACATCAATGTGCAGGCAACAACAGAACACAGAGAAACCTCCAACAATGTCGCCTCCAAATACCCTGCCAATGTGCACGATTCCTGCACCCTCCGACAGTCCATCAGCAACCAGCCTACCCAGGATGGCAACAATGGAAATACACGGCCCCATGGCAAGTTTTAAATGGACACCCTATTCACCTCAACTCCACAACCATGCAACTCACAACTCTGGCAATGCACACGTCACAAAATCACTACCAACATGCACAACAACATGACCACACACCAGATACGAAAGAATAACTCACAATGGTTACCTGGCCAAGCCGTGAACATGATCCATCAACGGCATGGCACCTCAGCCACACAACAGCCGAATGTGTGTATTTATTTCAGGAAACACCAAATTAGGTTCCCAAAGACGCCGCACGTAGATATCTGTCGAGGGGCCGAGGCAGAAGGCTATATATGAGCCCGTTTCTTTAAGAACATTAGATAATTTCTCGAAGACAGAACGAAGAATCTGCTTCCTCCACGGAGCCTTATGAAAAATGGCGTGACCGGCATACAATGAGCCCCTCAACAGATATCTACGTGCGGCGTCTTTGGGAACCTAATTTGGTGTTTCCTGAAATAAATAGTTGATGCTAATACATGCGGACAATCCCTGATGTCTTGCTGGACTGGAGCCAGTTATTTTATCCCCCGTTTTTGCTCCTCTGGGGATCTTTATTTATTCTTTTCTCCCAGGATTGTGTGCCTATCCCATTTTGCTTGACCATCTTCGCCCTGATGAAGGTGTGGTCCCGGCTGGGGCCAGAGACCGAAGCGTGCGTCGGCGTTTAATGTGTGTTGGGTAGCTGGACTAATCTACCCTTACCCTTTGGATGATACATAAAATCTTGTCATTCTATCATCATGTGGCAGTTGGGTTACTGATGTTGTTGTGGATATTTGCCGTAGGAAGTGAATGTGTGTTTAGACTTGAGTGTATGTTAGTATGTGATTGAGTTCTGTGGGACATTGCAATGTTATTGCACCAACCTTTGATGTAATCTTTGTATGTTTTTATTCTTTATTGCTAATTCATTTTTGACTATTGGAAAATGAAATTGCAAAATATTTTTGTCTAAAGTCGTTGATTATTGGACTATTCTGTACAATTGCCTGTACCGGTCTTGTTGTGCCTATTTTTGGATCCTCCTCGAGGACCCTATGTAAGTAGCTAGGCAGGTAACCTCCGTCTTGATTGGTCTCTTATATTTCCCCTGCTTTACCTGCCTGTTATTAGTTTTCAGGGGCCCCCTTCTTAGTGGATCACACATTTGGAGATGAACATCGGTCATTCAAAAGGCAGAATACATGTCATCGCATGCACGGAGAGGTGTAAGAGGATGACGCGTTGCAGTCCGGAAGGAACAAGATCATCGTTACGGAGGTGATCAGACACTACCGACAACTGCCCTTGTGTCACTAACTCTGTGCCTCACCAGCCAAAGACACGTGGCTGTGGGCCACTGCTGACTGCTGCCTCCGGCCTACACTGCGGTCCAGTAGGTCACAGAGTCTTCAGTTTGCAATGGCTGAGTTCATATCAGCATACCGGCATCATCGCAGACAGCATCCCCTCTCAGCCCCGGTGCCAATAACTCTGTTCCCCGACAATCATGGACACTCTCTGGTCGAACTTTGGTGGCGTCTGAGCCTATGGACTAGGGGGCAGTTTTCATCCTCATGTAGCTGATACCTAATTGGTGGTGGCAACGAGGCTGTCGCATTCCACTCCTCCATTTGCTGATTCTGGATAAAATCAAACCTATCGGCGTCATGCCCTGGAGGACACCTTCCACTGTCCCACGATATCCTCTGCAACATACACTTCGGACATTGATGGTGACCCGCTCAAGTCACATGTCCCATCTGACTGCACCGCAAGTCACCGTCCCGCGACTGGGTGCCTGTGCCGGCCGCTGTGCATCCGGGGCCACTAACTTTGTGCTGGTCAGGTCCGGGACCCCTTCTTCTGAGATATTGGATGGCCCCTGAAGCGTTGGCCTGGGGGTCATCAACGCCATTTCTCTGTGGCCCTGGGCTGTACGCAGCCTCCGGGCCCAACAGCGTCCCACCATGTCTCACACACCAAATCGAGTCCTGACCGGCCCGGACGTGGCATCACCATAGGAGGCACACGCCACCACTGCAAGGACCACTTCCAACACCCATCTGCCAGAGTCGAAACGGTGGTTCTGAAAGACTTACAGACTTGCTCAGACCTGTCGTGGATGCCATCATCGTCCTGATACCCTGCTCAGCACTCCAGGTGCCAGCCATTGTCCGTTACTGATTGAGTTATGAGCTGTGGAGAGGTTGCGCAACTATGTCACCCCAAACAGTGTGGGGGCCCTGAGACGTTGATGGTGAAAATGATGCAGGTATGACACACCCCACTGCATCTGCATTAGGTGTCTGTCGGAGGGACACAATCCTAGACTTTTTCTTCACATGGGCACGCTCATCTCTAGTGTCCCATCCCCAGTGCACTTCAACTCACGGACACTTCTGTTTGCATGTTGGCTGTCCTCTGGACTTTCTCCGGCTCCCTCCATGTTGCTCAGCAGTTGACTCTTTTATGCATGTGTTTTCTGTTTCCGTTGCACTGGTGTCCAATGTTCAAGTGGTTGCCAGTGATCCAGCGGAAAGGGGGCGAAATCTTTACAGATCCTCTCTACGTCACAGATCCATTATCGTGCTTACTCATTCACACACGCATTAATTGGTGGGGTCCATAACACCAACATTCACACGTCTCACTCGTATCTGCACGCAGGAGGATGATGAATCCGCTGGACATGTGGGGGGGTACCTTATTACCTATGGGGAAGGAAATTTGTTACAATATTTACATATATTCATCAATAACCATAGAATCCTAACCTTAACATCAAGGCACTCCACCACTTGGTCGATGGACCAATTAGTTGGATTGGTTGATGGTGGTCTAGAACCAGCTAAAACACATTAAAGCGTCGGAATTCTTATTCAATTCTCTATTTAAAGAACCACAAACACACTCTCTGTTAATCAATGTTTAGTTTATCTAATTACTTGCTTTCAGGTGCATAATTTAGCATTTCAGTCAACAAAGTCCCAATTTAATTAATCAACACAATTTAACATGACATTTATATTTACCTATTCTTGCTATCAGGGTTCTAATTCTGTTAGCTCTGCATAATTCAAATCTCTGTTGATAAATCGTCCCAATCGAATGCAGGCCATGATTCAAAAAAGTCCAAAAAGTTTCTTTGATCAGCATGGCACAGTCCCAAAGATATCCAAAGGCCCAAGCAATCGTGCAAATAAGTCGATCACGCCAATCTGGGACACCCCTCTGGAACGCACAAACACTGTCTATTCTACTACCCTTTTATAATAAATTCTAGGGAACGTGTAACATTTACTGGATTGGGGATGTTTTGATTGGTTGACCCTCTGAAGTTACAATATTGTCTGTTGGTCCTGGGTTCTCATAAAATGTGCTATATCATTCCCTTAGGTCATGCAGTTCTCATGTGAAAGAATCCGATGTAACGACAATTCGACCTTCCGTTATAGGTGGCTATTGTTCTTGCGGGTCAGTCATACTGACTGAAATCTGGCAGTCCTCCACGTTCCTATCCTTGACAAGGAAAACTGTGCTCTGAAATTGAGGATGCCTGGAGATCTTCGGAGCCATCTGAGTCTGCGCAGAAGACATCGCGCTCACAAGACGGTGGCTACTTCCGAACTCCATTTTGAATAGCATGGCCTGGTAGGCCCGAATGCCAACTTAAGCAAAACAAACATAAAACATAATTAATATACGGAATTGAAGATTAAAACCCACACTAATCCCATTATATATTAGTATATTCCTAGCTTATAGCAACATTTAAAGCAGTAATACTCACCGTTTGGTCCCAGCAGGAACGCAAAACATCACAAAAGCAACACAAGTCATGCAATTTCTATCACTACACCTTCTATTGTTAATATGCGTACCACAGTTGGTCATTAAAGTTATTCTGTCATGCAAATAGCAATTAGTCCCGCGTGTAATTTATGTTTATCAAGGTGCATTTTATTGATTAGTATACCACGGCACACAGTTAATATAGGTTAATATGTAAATTGATTATGTCATTAGTATTTTCATGCAAAATAGAGAAGGTTTACAAAATTTTGTTTTACCTGCTCGATCAATCCCCCTTTTTAAAAAAATTTTTTTATCATCAATAAACTTTATTCGGCTTTAAGGATAAACCATAAAAGTCAAACAACTACAGAATATCATTGTACAATACAAATTCACAGATGTACCAAAATCCAAGTAATCAAGACACAAGGTAAAATAGATGATATGCAAAACAAGTACTAGTCGCAACTTTTCCTAAGTCTAATGGCATCCCGTAAAAAACTGAGAGTGTGCAAAACAGTATCGCTAGAGAGAAGTTGTAAAAAAAAATAAAAGCTGGCCTTACCCTTCTAAAACCCAATTGTTTTAAAATGGGGATAATAAATACTTTTCTGGGTACAACATAAAAGGTACAAAACATTAAAAAGTGCATCATGTCCTGAGGAGACTCTCCGTTGGAGCCACAGGGCATGAGGCACTGACCTCTGTGGGAACCTTGAGGGTATGCTAATAAATAGTGTAAGAGGTCGAGTCGGTACCTCGTCAGTAGAAACCGTTCATAGGTACTTTTAAGCCCTAGAAGATAAGGCTCGGTGGTAGGCACAGTTTTCAATATGACATATTTTCACACACTCGGTTTACATAACTCTTTAACCTCTCTATCATGGTGACAATTTCTTAAAAAAACCCTCCTTGACCCAAACGAGGTCCCTTTTGCAAATACCCTCTGGTTTTGTATAAAGGTCAGCTCTTCCAAGCATGGCAAGGCCAACGCTTATGTACTGGAGCCAGCGGATGCACGAGGAATGGTCGAGTGAGAGACAATCCTGTATGATGTCTTAACTAAGTGAATTCTCCTGCTTAGACCACATTTTGAGCCACAGGGACAAAGGGCGGAAGGCTAGGTTATCAGCAAGGAAAGACATCCCAATTCCTCGTGTACAACATAGGATAGGGTACATTGTGGAACAGAGAGGACTCTTTGCAAGAATGAGTTCTCTGCGCTCTGCACGGCCCCAAGTTCAATATGACCCCATACCTCGCTCCCATACCTAACCTTAGAGATGCATTTTGCTCGATAAATCTTCAGGAGGGCCCCTATTGGTTTCCTGCCCACTCTACTGGCAAAGTTAAAAACGGCTGGAGAGGCTTTCACTAGGTCCCCTTTCTTGCGGTTAATCAGGGGGCGCCAGTTCAGGAAATCGTCAAATACAACTCCCAGGTAGGAAAAGATATTAGTTTTAGGTATTGGCGAACGTCCTAGTTCAAAAGTGGGCTGTTTTGCCTTCGCCATACCAGGGCCCACTTGCATGATGTATGTCTTTGAATGGTTTACTGATAAATCCAACTCCTCCATAAAAGAAGCAAAAGAGTTAAGGAGAAGTTGTAGGCCCCTTGCAGTCCTCGCCAGGAGGACTGCATCGTCTGCATATAAGAGGACCAGCAGGCTTCGCTCAACCACCTCTTGAGTGTCTGCTTTGATATCTAAAAGAGCCTTCTCTAGAGAATTAATATATAAGTTAAAAAGAAAGGGAGCGAGGATACACCCCTGATGCACCCCCTCTTTATGTTGAATTGGCGGGACACTTTCAAATCCTTTGAGTAGCGTACTACTGCCCTAGAGTCTTGGTGAAGATCCCTCAAAAACCAGATGATGTTATTATCAATACCGACGGAGGCCATCAGCTGCCATAACTTAGACCAGCTCACACAGTCGAAGGCTGAGGACAGGTCCATGAAAGCTAAGTATATGGGGCAGGCACGGGCCACCGTATACCTGTTCAAGACAAGATACAACTTGAGACACTGCTCCATGATGAAACGTCCGGGACAAAACCCATATTGGATCTCAGAAAATAAATTTCGTCCACCCAAGATACCAGCCTTTCCAGTATCATGCGGCCCACCACCTTCACCACAGAATCCAGGAGGTAGATGGGCCTATAGCATGAGGTGCTATCCCGGTTGCCGTTTATTTATTTTTTTGGGGAAGATTTTTATTGTTTTCTTTCAACACAGTGCATTGCATTTGCGGTTGATTACGCATTCGTTTTCCAGCATATAACAAGATCACAAGTGGCCCAACCCCCAACCACCCAACATCACCCCCACACATTCGCCCAAATACGACAGCCACGCCGCATATGTACATCATAAAGTCTTGCAACTCAGTCCGCATCAAGGGTTTCATCATCAAGCGTTGGTGGCGGCTCACATATACCCTCTCGATGCTTATTCCATGCCCCCATACTTTAGACCATTTTTGAGGACACCCCCTCCCGATGAACACTGATCGCTCGGCTAGCATAGCCATATCCATGTCCCTCCCCCATATGGACAGCAGCGGTACCTCTCCCACCCCCCACTTCTGAGCTATGTTCCGCTTAGCTATCACGACTCCCAACGTAGCCCAGCTCTGAGCCTGCCGGCTAAGGTCATTAGGTTCCCATACGTTTAGCAGGCAGCGCCTGGGCTCCGGCAACAGCGACACTCCCCCCGCCTGGGACAGCGTCCGCATCACTCGCCTCCAGTATTCTTGGATTTTGGGGCACTCCCAGATGGTGTGGTAGAAGGTACCCTCCTCCCCGCAACCGATCAATCCCCCTTTGGTGATTTGTTATATCACCACAAATTCCCCTAAATTTTGGTAAAATTTTTATGGAATTGAATTCAGTTCTCTTAAGTCTTGTTATATCACATCAAGGTTTCCCCTGTCTCCTCCTCTCTTGTTTTCTTATACATATTCTCTTTCCATTCTTCCAGTTCTATGTCTCCCATTTCTCTTTCATTTCTTTCTTTCTCTTTTTTCTTAGCAACTTCTCTTTTTAGGTTATTTTGTAATTTTCTTCTTTTGATACATAAACATCCTAACCTCAGAATTAATACTAATATTATCACACAGGTTACTGGAATTAGAATCTTACCAATAAATGAACTACCTATTTTTATTAAAAAGTTTTTAATAGTAGAAAAGCCTTTTCCAATTTTCTCCCATACACTTTCAACCTCCAATGGAACAATCTTCTCATGCAAGTCCGTAATATTTCGAATATTTTTCTTTAAATCATGACTCTCGTCAGGAATATAGGTACAACAATGTTGCACCTTCAACATTCCACAAACTCCTCCCTCTTTGGCCAAAATAATATCAAGGGCAAGTCGATTGTGCATCACCTTGGCTCGCATGGCAACCATTTCTGTATTTACTAATAAAAACTCTCCAGCAGTGCTTGTCGATAAGCGATCCACTACTGTAGACAATTTTCTAATTTTGTGTGAATTCAGAGATATTCCAACGGCTGGTATCAGTGCTCCAAAAATATCCCCTACTATTTCTGACCAACTTTCCTTCCTCCTACTTGTTGGTTGTCTACCTATCTCATGCGCACCATCTTTTAACCTTCCCACATGAAATATCTTTGGGAAGACCAGGCCTAGGTAACATGTGCCATACCAATGGTCCGGTAACCGATAATAAGGTTTGTTCCCACAGATAAAATATAATCCAGGGAATACCGGATCATTTCCTCCTTTAAATCCCCATCCCCCCATGATCCTATACGTATCATGGCATTCACTCGCACCTATAAAATAGTTATCATACACAGTTTCCTTTCTTCTAATACACAATTTCCCTCTCTGAGGCCAATCTAAAGCCATAGCCGGACTGGTTTCTCCTTTCAAATGTTTTTCTCTTTTAACGTCCCAGACCCTCTTTTCTTCCTTTCCCTCAGGTATCTTCCTTTGCATCTTGATTCTCCTTTCTTCTACCATATCTAAAAAAGTATTTTCTTCCCTCTTCAGACTACAAGTGAGATTATTTTTGAATACTGCTTCTAAAGTTAATTCTCTAGTTTCTAAGAAAAATTCACCTAAAACTTTACCAGGTTTTACCTTATTCAATTCAGGAAGTACGGGTACTTGTGAATTTTTTTTATCCACATCAGAAAAATAATATTCTAGTTTCTTTGTTTTATAAAACAAACTTGCTAATACACTACATGTTATTCCATATGTCACGGGAAGGTGGTGGTACGTAACGCCTTCAGACACTGATGCAGGTAACTGCATGCAGACGTAACAATCTCTCACATCCATAGTTTTTACGTATTCATATAATAACTTTGAGAAAACGTTGTTAGAAAAATCAGTTATGGACCTATCCTTATGTAAATCAGTTCTATCTATTACTCTAGTTGGATGAGTATCATGAATCTTTTCTATATTAGTCTTATTCTCACTATGACCTTCTATTGTTTCGACCGTTACTTTAAATGAGACTATTAAAGCTAATACACTCTACAGAAGCATTAGTAATCCTGTACAGCGACAACACACCTTGCACCATCTTCGAAGGAACACACATGTAGGTTTTCTACCTTCTGTGTTTGCCATTTCGGAAATGATCAGTGTCTTTTGACTTAGCCTCCTCTACTCACAACTAGTTCTGTCTAAACCCAAGGCTCTAAGTGCCTACTTAGTTCCTTTCGGGTATGTCTCCTACTCAGTAATTCAATCTCTCTGTGAAACCTTCATTCCTTCAATCTGGCATTTGATCACTCTTCTCTTCGTTCTCACAGTCCTGTTTCAGAATTTCCTGAACATCTGTCTCTTCTCTGATGTTGCACAAGATAACGCTAAGGATTTCCGAATCTTCGTCTTCTTCAACCACTTCTGGTATAGTCACACCTAGACTTCCTTGGCTGTCTGCTTCCTCTTGTACTTCGGGAAGTGCCACGTATGTCCATTCTGGTGACTTATACTTCCGGTTGGGTTTCTTAGTCCATTTTCCCTTCTTCACGGGTGCCTGATCAATGTCCTATGATTTTTCTTGACTAGACACCTCATTCACTTGTTGTGCTCTAAGGACTTTACTCATGTCAATCGATATCTTAATCTTTTTACCTTGTTTGGCCAAATTTCCTCCTTTGCTGGCCTTTTCAACTTACTTCCATTTTCACTTCTTTCAGTTCTCCATGCTCTTTTCCTCAAGACCTGACCTTCTTGTACTTCTTCTTCACTGTCCTCAGATTCAGTTCAACCTTGGCTCTTACCTTCGGTAGATTTTCTCTCCCCAACTTCCTTTTCTCTATCTAATTTTGTCCCTCCTCGTGTTTCTTCCACGCAATCTTCCTGCTGACTAACTGTCCCTTCTTCTACCTGGATATGTGGTTTCCCTACACCTCCTCAGGGGTCTTCCGCAACAATCTTACCCTTACTCTCTGTATCTAGTACCTCACCTTCTACTTCTGTGACCTCAGGTGGAATTTATCTTGTTTTTACATGTGGAGCTTCTTTATCGAGAATTTCCTTGACAGTTTCCTCACTGTTTTCTTTTACACTTTCATGTACTTGTACTTGTTCAGTATCTGACTCTGAGCTAGTGTCAGAAATCTCCAATCTCCTTCTTAATGGTAGATTTTCTGGTGCTATAACTGGACTTGATTCTAACTCCCCCCCTTCCAGGAGTTGGTCTTGTTCTTGCTTCTTCTGAATCTGACTCTGAACCGGTATCAGATTCTTCCAAGTATTCCTCTTCAGGGTTATTCACTTGTTTAGGAATTCGCAAGGTATGACTCGCATGAATCCAATTCTTCACTCTGGCACATTTCACAGCTGTCGTTGTGGTCAAGATTACTTGACATGGTTTTCCCCACCGTGGGACCAGACAATTACTTCTTCTATGCACTTTAACTCTTACCCAGTCTCCTGGACTTAAATCATGAGCGGGCTTCTTTTCAAGAGTGGTTGCATCCGATCCAACCTGATGAAACACAGAATGAACGGAATCAGCCAACCCCTTGCAATAATCCAACACCAAGTCATCAGATATAGGCAGCAGTTTGTTGACAGGAATGAAAACATGTCTCATTGCCCTCCCCATCACAATTTCGTAGGGACTCAATCCAGTATTCCTATCAGGGATAGATCTAATAGTCATGAACGCTAGAGGCAAGACATCAGGCCATTTCAACCCTGTGGCCAAACACATTTTCCCCAATCTATTTTTAATGGTGCCATTCACTTGTTCTACCACACCAGAAGACTCTGGGCGATAAGCACAATACATTTTTTGCTGTACATTTAATGCTTCACAAATCAGTTTCATGATTTCATTATGAAAATGCTTTCCTCTATCTGATTCGATCGTGACTGGAAAACCAAATCTGGGAATTAATTCTCTCAAAAGGAGTTTTGCTACAGTAATTCCATCACTCCTTCTAATCGGGTACACTTCCACCCAACGTGAGAATAAGCAAACTACTACTAGAACATACCTCAGCCTATTGCAGGGGGGCATTTCAATGAAGTCAATCTGCATTCTGGTGAAAGGCCCTCCTTCCCGTCCTATCGTTCCTAGGCTCACCACTGTTTTTCTTCCAGGATTGTACTGCTGACATATAAGGCATCTCTGACACAGGCTCTCAGCTACAAGTCTAAACTTGGCATTATAACATGTCTGTTTGAAAAGCCTAATCATAGCATCCCTTCCAACATGTGCTTGTCCATGATACATCCATGCCATGGTAGAGACCATGCTATCAGGCATGACTGGTCTTCCATCCCGATAAACCCAAACATGATCTGTCTCTCGGGGTGCGCATCCTGATTTTATCCACTGTTTCCTTTCCTCATCTCCTGCCTCTTCTTGTAACTGCCTCACCTCCTCCCATGTATTCACAGTGTTAGTAAAAAGTAAGGGACATGAATTCATTCCTTTTTCCCTGCCTCGATTAACCGAATTCTGGTTGCGTGCACAATATTGCGCCATGTCATTTGCAAACTTGTTCCCAGCCGACACATAGTCAGCAGTTTTCGAATGGGCAGCACATTTTACTACTGCCAATTGCTTAGGCAGCTGTATCGCCTCAAGCAACTTTCCAACCACTTCAGTATTCCTTATAGGAGTTCCACTCGATGTCAAGAACCCTCTTTGGGACCAAATCTGCCCAAAGTCATGCACCACACCAAAGCCATACTGACTATCCATAATCACAGTGACTCTCAGATTCTTTCCCAACTTGCACGCTCTTGTTAATGCAAACAGTTCAGCAACCTGGGCTGATCTCACTCCTTTCAGGCAAGACGCTTCCAATACAGCCGCTACAGTACATACTGTATACGCTGCACTCACGTCATCCCTGACTTCCACATTCTCAGCATCAGGTAACAACGTTGATGGGTTCACATTGAGATACCTCACAAGGTTCACATTTGTTGCACCTAAAATGACCTTTTCATACTTAGTTAGACGACTATGCATCATAAACTGGGTGCGACTCCTAGTTAAAAGGATCGCCACATCATGAGGCACAAACACTCTCACAGGATATTCCATCACAATTCCTTCACTCTGTTCCAAGCTCTTACAGGTAGCCGCTACAGCTTTCAAACAACCAGGCAATGCCACAGTTACAGGATCTAGTATGGCCCAAAAATATGCAATTGGTCGCCTCAATTTTCCATGTTTCTGTGACAGTACAGAAAGTGCACACCCATTTCTCTCGCTGCAATAGAGCTCAAACTCCTTTTCATAGTCAGGCATTCTTAGAGCTGGGGCTTCACACAAACCGTCTCTTAATTGTTTAAAAGCCTTCAACTCCTCCTTATTCAATTCAATGGGGTCTTTCACATCACTCTTTGTCAAGCCTACCAGAGGTTTTGCAATTAGTGAGAAGTTGCTGATCCACTGACGGCAGTATTCAATCATTCCAAGAAACATTCTCACTTCTCTTTGAGTCATGGGTGCTCTCATTCCTTTGATTATCCTGATCCTATCTGCAGTCACCTTTCTCAGCCCTTTTTCAATTTTATGGCCTAAATACTGTACTTCCTTTTGACAACATTGTAATGTTGATGGGGATACCTTAAGTCCTCCATCCGCCAAATGATTCAGCAACGCAACAGTATCCACTACACAGGCTTCTCGGGTTCTCGATGCCACCAGTAGGTCATCGATATATTGGACTAGTACTGAGCTTTCAGGCATTTTTAAATCTTCTAGGGACTTCTTCAAAATCTGATTGAATATCGATGGACTTTCTGTATACCCCTGTGGGATTCGGCACCATGCCGAAGTACGTTCACCAAACCGGAACGCAAAAATCTCTTGGCTGTCAGGGTGCAATGGGATGGAAAAGAAAGCATGACACAGATCAATGACTGTGTACCATTCTGCATCATGAGGAATCTGGTATAAATTCACAGAAGGGTTTGGTACGATGGGACAACATGATACAACAATTGTATTCACTTTTCTCAGGTCTTGTACTATCCTGAAAGTTCTGTTAGGCTTTTTCAGACCCATAATCGGTGAATTGCATGGACTACTCATAATTTCTCTCAAAATACCTTGTTCA
Source organism: Triturus cristatus (assembly GCF_964204655.1). Taxonomy (NCBI): domain Eukaryota; kingdom Metazoa; phylum Chordata; class Amphibia; order Caudata; family Salamandridae; genus Triturus; species Triturus cristatus. The sequence continues at coordinate 141,491,860 of NC_140594.1, forward strand.
ATCATCCTGTCTATTATAGGTGTTACTTCTGCAATTATTTCAGGGGTCAATTTATACTGGGTAATATTTGGGTAACTTATTCCTTCTTTTATAGTAATTTTTACGGGATCTACATTTCTCATTAACCCCATGTCTTCACCCGTGAAATCCCATACCTCAGGTCTCACTGTTTTCTTCAGCTCTTGAGGCAATTTCTCAGGGTCAAATACAGCAAATGCCTAAGTAACCTCAGGTTCCATATTGGCCATAGTCATTGTGTATAATACATCCTCATCAGGAGTCTCAATTCGTCGAAGGAGGAACAGCAGATGGTGCTGGTGTGAGCACTTCCTTTCCTCCCAGTTGCCGTATGGTCGACACTCGAACATGCTCGCTGTTCGTAGCTCCTAGCTCGTAGCTCAGAATTTGGATATCGTCTGTGTAAGCTTGGAGGCTGAGATCTGGAAAAACGAAACCCGAGCCCCGAGGAAATACACCGCCCGGAGACAAATGCTTGGCTTCGTTAAAATTGCTTCGTACTCACCTGTGACTCGGACGCCGAGAGACCCAGCCTGTGACTTCAAAGGTGCGCGTGGGAGTTTCGTAACACTTCATCTCCACGGCTTTTCTCGCAGTACTGTCCACATCACCATCATCGCTACGGGAAAAGTTACCCCTTTCTTTCTCAGGAGGATTCCTGCCCTACGGACATCGATTTACGGTAGTGACAAAGGTACTGAAAATCTTTTTTTTCAAAAGTGCTGCCGGAAGATAGCTGCTCGCGGATCCAGAGCACAGAAAACGAAACTCACCACCTCGGTGCATGAGGAGATGGGTGAGAAGGAAAAACCGGAGAAATTGGACCGTTCCGATCCTCCTACAAAAGGTAAAAGGGATCTGGGCATGAAAAAGGGTGCGAATAAACCTGGCGGTGGCTCTGTATATTTAAAAGAAAAGGTTATGGAAAATGGGTCTGCTATCACCAAACACTTTCCAATTCTTAAACAAATGCCCCCTCCCAGTGTTGATATCAGTGAACTATCTGTAGCACAACCCATTGCATTATTTCCGCAACCGTTACAAGACAACGCTTCTGCAGACGAGATGTTAATGGCTGAGCCCGGTCTCCTAGATTTAAACAATGTCAGTGATGCATCCATTTCTGTTAAATCTTCTAATAGCCATTTCAACGTAACTGACTCCGCTACCTCCTCCACCTCCACCTCCTTGATCATACCTAAGTATCCTTTGGAAATTTCAATGCCCGGGGGAGTGGTTCCACAAACTCCAGACCCAGTTAACGAGAATTTTTTCTCCGTCTCGGATGGATCTCTAACAGAAACCGATAACGAATTATTGAGCTCAATTGGGACCAGCAAATCGGAAGGAGAGATGGATCAATCCGTCTCAAGGACTATTGAACAAAAAAAAATATCTACTAAGAAACGCAGTCAACCTAAACGGGTACATTCAGAATTACAGACCCTTCCCTTGGGTCTCTCTTTAAACAAGGAGGCTAAAGCACAATCACCTGCGAGCCTACTGCCCGATAACGAAACTCCTCAGGAGCCTTCTCTATCCATAATTTTTGCTTCAATCAAGCAGTTTCAGGAAGAGGTCAGATCGGACACTCTTGCAGCAAAGGGGGCAAGCAAAAAACTTCATGGTAGCATAAGGAAACTAAATAAAACCTGTACCGATATCGGTGATCGGATCTCCATGGTAGAAACTCGTACTGAGGCCCTAGAAGCCGAGGTCTCTCTACTCAAGGAACAAGGAGTGTGTCATGGTCGCGGCATTTGCCGGCACTCCCGCATCCACACACACGGACACGAACCGGGAGACTCACTTCCGGTCCAAAGCAAGTTCCCGGTCTAGTCCTCACCACGGATGTAAGGTCATGAGAAGCACTTCCGGGAAGAACGCATATCATCGCGTCTTCCCGCCAACTCACCGCTTCGAATTCCTTCTTGATTCCCGAGGAGCGGAGATCGTATCCGGAGCCCAGCCGCGCCGATCAAGAGCCGACCCTTTCATCTGAAGAACCGTTGGGGAAGCCTTCTGACTGATCGACGCCAAACATCGAGGCGAGGTAATTCCTCTCCTCCACAACAGGAACCTAGCAAACACTGGAGTGTTGCGGGGCTTGTTTTTGTTTGTCACCGCGCAGGAGCGCTTTTTAGTTATTTTGTTAGAACCGCGCAGGAGCGCCTCGTAGTTATTTTGTTAGCATCGCGCAAGAGCGCTTTCTGGGTTTTACTTATTTTGCTTCACCACGAACCAAGGGGAAGAGCCCGTACTTACTTTGTCCAAGCGCCGTCGTGCGCCTTCAGAAGCGAGGTACAGTTGGAGGGCATTGGATCAGCGTTACAGCCCCTCACCTTCTTTGCCCGGAGCGGCATAAGGCCTAAGGCCCGTAGCCTGTCCAACACTGGTGAGTCCTCACTAGAGGAAACAACGAGGTTCTTCTTGTGTGTGGATTACGGGGGTGGAACCAGAGAGTGGGGTTACCTACTAACTAGGTCTGTTTCCCTGTCTTCCAGCCACCGTCCAACGACCCAACCCGCCGCCTCCTGCCTTCCCACTGGCTCCCTTCCCTGCTTCCACCTCATCCCTGCTGGGTTCTGCTGTCCTTAAGGGGGTAGGTGGGTGCAGGGGCGGGCGCTCTTGTCATCCCTGCGGAATCACTCCACAAGCCGAGGTAAGCATTGTGGGGTACACGACAGAATTCGAAGCCCACGTTTACCATTCCGCCTGGATGACATGGGCGACCCGGAGGTTACGTTAAACGACATAGCCGTTATGCTGGCTGCTATGCAGGCAGAAAACCATACATTACGTCAAGATATGACCGCCCTGCAGAGCCAGGTGGCTGCTGGGGCCACCAACCCGTGGGGAACTACCCCTAGTCCTAGGGTCGGGCAAGAAGGCGTGTTAAGACAGCCCACGTTCATCTTTGGGGGGTCCACCGCTGCCACCAACCCGAACAATGCCATTCAAGTCATCGCCCATCATCCCGTACAGCTGGCACCACCCGAACGTTTCTACGGTGACAGCACCAAGGATGGTATCTTCATCCATCAATGCCACCTGCATTTCATGGTCAGAAACGCAGCCTTTCCTGATGACACGTCCAAGGTAGCCTACATCCTGTCATACATGGGTGGGGACGCTGCTCAATGGTCCATAGCGCTGGTTGAACATGACGATCCCATGCTACACCATCTGCCAACGTTCACGGAAGCCATGCGACGCATGTTCGCTCGTCACACCTTCGTGCAAGCAGCGGACAATGAGTTGCTGAACCTAAAGCAAGGTAACCAGGATTTGCTTCACTACATCACCATGTTCAGTAGACTAGTGATTGAGTCCCACTGGCCTGAGGACAAAAAGGTATCGGTGTTTTATCGGGGACTACGCGATGACCTGAAGGATCTCATCTCGCAACTACCCGACCCACCGGATGAAATCGGCCCCTTCATCGATCTCGTAGTAAAAATGAACTTCCGACTCCAGGAACGAAGATCCGAGAAAGGAAAGGGCGGTGACAACCGGTTTTTGGCCCTTGGAGACAGAGGAACGGACAAAACCAGAGAGGAACCCATTCCCCAGGGAGAGGTGGCGGAACCCATGCAAATTGGGGGCGTAAGAGGGCCCTTGTCCAGTCAGGAACGAGAACGAAGGAGGAAGCAGGACCAATGCCTATACTGCGGCAAAAGCGGACATTTCGTCAGGGAATGTCCCGTAAAGCCATCAAAACCTCGGGGTCGAAGGCCCTTTGCCCTGCCTATCACCAAAGTCGACCAGAAGGGAAACGAGGTAACCCAGTAGACAAAGGGATCCGTCCTCTGGGTTCTCGGTATTGCTCCATAGCGATCCCTGCCGTTTTCGACGGTAACCACCACATGGGGGTGGAAGTTTCATTACAGAATCAGGCGGGCAGAACCTGGCAGGTGACTGCTATGGTGGATTCCGGTGCTACGGGCTGTTTCATTGATGCCGTTTACTCGAGGGCGTTGGGCATGAACAAGGTGTCGAAGGCCCAACCCGAAAATGTTAAGGCTGTCGATGGAACGGACCTGACCTCCGGTCCTATCAGACATCAAACCGAGCTCATGACTATGTCCTTTGCAAATCATCACGATGAGTCCATCAGCTTTGACGTCATTGATGCTCCTCAATTCAAGGTGATATTGGGTTTACCATGGTTGGTGAAACACAACCCCCGCATTGATTGGGTGACCAGAGTGATACATTTAGATTCCGAACATTATTGTGGTACCTGTTACGCTACGGACAACATCCTGGGAGATCGCTCCATACAAGCACGCTCACTGCCGTTTCAGGGTATGGGGGGGTGTCCCAAGCAGCGATACCAGAAGAATATCTGGACCTAGCCGATGTGTTCGTCAAGAAAGGGGCCAACACTCTGCCACCGCATCGGTCCTTTGATTGTCGGATAGACCTGATTCCCGGCTCTACGCTGCCATGCAGCAGAATATATTCCCTTACTGAGAAAGAGAATCTCCACCTAAGGTCGTACTTGGACGAGTTTCTGGACAACGGGTTCATTCGCCATTCCAGGTCCCCGGTTTCCTCTCCTCTTTTCTTCGTATCAAAGAAGGAGGGAGATTTAAGAACCTGCATAGACTTCCGGGCAATGAACACCATCACTGTGAAAAACCGCTACCCGCTGCCTTTGATTACCAACCTACTGGAACAGGTGAAAAACGCCACCATTTACACGAAGCTGGACCTACGGGGTGCTTACCATCTTGTCAGAGTCCGAAAGGGTGACGAATGGAAAACCGCCTTTCGGACGAAGTCTGGTCTGTTCGAATACCAGGTCATGCCTTTCGGACTCTGTAACGCCCCCGCAGCATTCCAGTACTTCATAGACGAGGTGTTGAGGGAATTCATAGACATCTTATGTGTTGTATACATAGATGACATCCTGATTTTCTCCCAGTCCTCCGCAGAACACGTCCAGCATGTCCGTTCCGTCCTTCAACAACTGAGGAAACACCGTTTGTACGTCAAATTGGAAAAAAGCGCTTTTCATGTCACCTCTGTTGAGTTCCTGGGGCACATCATCACTCCTGCGGGTATCCAGATGGACGATAAGAAGGTGGACGCCATCCTATCGTGGCCTCCTCCTGAATCCGTAAAGGGGGTTCAACGGTTCCTTGGTTTCTCCAACTACTACCGGAGGTTTATCACAGGGTTCTCGGAGATGGTAGCCCCGATTACACGCTTGTTGCGCAAGGGTGTGCCATTTGGTTGGAATCAGGAAGCGGACCACGCGTTCCGGGAACTGAAGAGACGGTTTACCCTAGCCCCTGTTCTGATGCACCCCGACACCGAACAGCCCTTCGTGGTGGAAGCTGATGCCTCAAAAGACGCCTTAGGAGGGGTCCTCTCCCAATGGAACATCAGCACAGGACTATTACATCCGGTGGCTTTTTATTCCAAGAAACTCCAACCGGCGGAACGCAACTACACGGTGTTCGACCGGGAACTTCTGGCTATCAAGACCGGGTTCGAGGAATGGCGTCATTTCCTGAAGGACGCGAAGCACACGGTTACCATCTACACGGACCACAGGAACCTTCAATTCCTACGATCGGCACGTGCCCTCACTGCCCGACAGCTGCGGTGGACCTTATTCTTTAACGAATACGACTTCGTCATCACGTTTCGCCCCGGGAAGGAAAACGCCAAGGCCGATGCCCTATCACGCCTAGGGGAATCTGACGTGGAACCCGACCCCATCGAACCGGGTCCCATACTCTCGGAGGATCGCTTCCAGGGAGTTGTGACATCCTCGGAGTTTCTGACTCAAGTGGAAAAGGACACGGAGCATGCAAACCGGGGAGCTCTGGTGGCGGAGAATGCTGGGGTAACATGCGTGGACGGATTGCTGTACCACGGTGCCAGGTTATACCTTCCTGGGTGTTCCAGCCAGCGGACGGCAGTCAGCCTGTGCCACGATCATGTCTTATCAGGCCACCCCGGCTTCCACAAAACGCTCGAACTTGTGCGAAGGCAGTTCTGGTGGCCATCTATGGTGTCTGACACGAAGAACCATGTAAAGAACTGTACCGTTTGTCTCTTGAGTAAAAACAGGTCAGAACCCCCGGTTGGTCCTCTGCGTTCCATCCCTGTGCCACCATACCCGTGGCACACGATCTCTATGGACTTCGTGGTGGACCTACCCCGTACCAAAACAGGGCATACCACGGTTCTCACCATTGTCGATCACCTGTCTAAGATGGCGCATTTCATGCCCTTGGCGAAGTTACCCACGGCGGCGGAGCTGGCTCTGATCTTCGTACAGGAGGTGGTGCGCCTCCATGGCATCCCTTCATCGTCATAACGGACCGGGGTTCGCAATTTGTGTCCCGCTTTTGGAAGGAGGTGTGCAAGATCCTCGACATGGAGGTGCGCTTGTCCTCTGCATACCACCCCCAGACCGACGGTCAGGCCGAAAGAACGAATCACACCATGGAGCAGTACCTCTGTTGTTTACTGCTAACTGTCGAGAAGGAATGGTCCGAAGTACTCTGGATGGCAGAATACGCCTACAACAACGGAACACATACAGCCATCGGGATGTCGCCATTCTTTTGTCTCCACGGCCATCACCCCCGCACCTCCTCCTGGGAGGTACCGCGGGCCAGCTCGTTGCCAACAGTGCGTGCCTACCACAACGCCCTGCGCAGCCTTTGGCAGCAAGCTCGGTTTGAGTTGGCCAAAGCGAAGGACACATACAAGGCTCACGCTGACGCTCATCGTCAAAAAGAACCCATGTACAGCGTGGGTGATCAGGTGTGGCTCTCTGTTCGGCACCTCAACGTGCATGGTCCCAAGAAACTGCTACCCCGTTTCGTGGGTCCCTATGTCATTGAAAGAGTGGTTAACCCCGTGGCTATGCGGCTCTCGCTGCCCCCGCACATGAAGATCCACCCAGTCTTCCATGTGTCCCTTCTGCAGCCGGTCCGCCCGGGTGGCACTGTTCTGTCTTCCCCATCTCCGGTGGTAGTGGAGGGTCATGTTGAGTACGAGGTCAGGGCCATCCTGGGATCCCGTCGTACTAAGGGTAAACTATACTACCTGGTGGACTGGAAGGGTTATGGCCCGGACGAGCGGTCCTGGGAGCCTTTGTCTCATGTTTGCCATGCTCCCGACCTAGTCTGTGCATTCCATCTGGGTCATCCCGTTAGCCCCCGTCCTGCTCCCTCTTACTGGGTCTCCGGAGGTGCGGGTGGGGGATCTGTTTCGGGGGGGTACTGTCATGGTCGCGGCATTTGCCGGCACTCCCGCATCCACACACACAGACACGAACCGGGAGACTCACTTCCGGTCCAAAGCAAGTTCCCGGTCTAGTCCTCACCACGGACGTAAGGTCATGAGAAGCACTTCCAGGAAGAACGCATATCATCGCGTCTTCCCGCCAACTCACCGCTTCGAATTCCTTCTTGATTCCCGAGGAGCGGAGATCGTATCCGGAGCCCAGCCGTGCCGATCAAGAGCCGACCCTTTCATCTGAAGAACCGTTGGGGAAGCCTTCTGACTGATCGACGCCGAACATCGAGGCGAGGTAATTCGTCTCCTCCACAACAGGAGCCTAGCAAACACTGGAGTGTTGCGGGGCTTGTTTTTGTTTGTCACCGCGCAGGAGCGCTTTTTAGTTATTTTGTTAGAACCGCGCAGGAGCGCCTCGTAGTTATTTTGTTAGCATCGCGCAAGAGCGCTTTCTGGGTTTTACTTATTTTGCTTCACCACGAACCAAGGGGAAGAGCCCGTACTTACTTTGTCCAAGCGCCGTTGTGCGCCTTCAGAAGCGAGGTACAGTTGGAGGGCATTGGATCAGCGTTACAGCCCCTCACCTTCTTTGCCCGGAGCGGCATAAGGCCTAAGGCCCGTAGCCTGTCCAACACTGGTGAGTCCTCACTAGAGGAAACAACGAGGTTCTTCTTGTGTGTGGATTACGGGGGTGGAACCAGAGAGTGGGGTTACCTACTAACTAGGTCTGTTTCCCTGTCTTCCAGCCACCGTCCAACGACCCAACCCGCCGCCTCCTGCCTTCCCACTGGCTCCCTTCCCTGCTTCCACCTCATCCCTGCTGGGTTCTGCTGTCCTTAAGGGGGTAGGTGGGTGCAGGGGCGGGCGCTCTTGTCATCCCTGTGGAATCACTCCACAAGCCGAGGTAAGCATTGTGGGGTACACGACAGAGTGTCCCATGAAGCTCGTCTCTGTGATATGATGAATAAGCTTGAGGTGCAGGAAAACAGACTACGGAAGAACAACTTAAGATTATTGGGGATACCGGAAGGTGTAGAGGGAGATGATCCCAGAGGTTATATCATAAAACTTCTTCGGTCCGCCTTTCCATTGCAGACCAATTGGAATTGGGATCAGGAAATCCAAAGGGCTCACCGCTTCCCCTTTACTATGAACTCAAATCGGGCAAGAAATAACTTTAAAAAGGATAGACCCCGAGTTTTCTTGTTTTTTTTTTGGTAATTTCCTTCTAAGGCAATTAGTCTACGACCAGGCTAGGCCTAATTCTCAGAAAGAAGTAAACGGGGTCAAATTCTTTGCTAAACCAGATTATGGGCATACTACGGTGGAGCGAAGATGGCGACTACGTCAACTAATATCCCCCTTTCAAGGGCAAGGTGCCCAAGCCTTCCTGATGAACCCTGCTAAACTGAAAGTTATCTGTGAGGGTTCAACTCGAATGTTCTTCTCCGAAATTAAAGCTGAGGAGTATCTAAAGGAAGTCACGGGAAGAAAGAAAAAACAAACAGTTTCGGTTACAGGAAATACCGGGATCATCGGGACAAAAGACACTTAATTTATATCTAAGAACTTTAATTTGGGAAGGGGTCTTAGCTTTAAAAAAAAAGTATATTCTTGAGCTCACTTTATCTGGGCTACCAATAGTGTATGCAGATCGGACTAGTCTTATGACTTTGTTTTTTTTCCTGGCAACTGGGGGTCTCACATTCGCTTCCATCAATCAGGGAATCCTGACTGTTCCTTTTTTTTTTTTTGGAGGGGGGTGGGGGGTTGGGGCTGGGGGGGGGGTTGGGATCCGGGTCCAGGTTTCTATTGAATGTTTTGGTGATAAAAGTCAATCAGTTAGTATTTTTTTCTCTCTCAACAACTAATGATATCTTTAAGATTTAGATCCTGGCTTGGCTCAGTTGGAAAGGTTATGGAATGGTGGACGGGGGGGGGGGGGGATTTGATAAAAAAAAAAGTGGCAAGAAGTCGGATATGGGACGATGGGAGATCCCAATGACATGGGATCACCGGATTCTCTGTAACGGGTCAGTCTGTCTTTAATAGCACCCCAAAAAAAAAAAAAAACATAAATACACTAAATAAAATCAGCATAGTCTCATTGAATATCTGCGGATTGAATGATGTATCAAAAAGGCAGAAAGTGTCGCAGGTATTAGCACAGATGGGTGCTGACGTGGTATGCCTTCAAGAAACTCACATCGAAAATTCCCAGAGATCTATTTTAAACACTCTCGGGTTTAAACTTATTGGGGCAACCTCACAGGGGGCTCGGATAAAGGGAGTAGCGATCATGACACGAAAATCACTGCCTATAGTCATTAATCAGGTTAAATCCGATGTACTAGGGAGATGGGTTATTGCACAATGCTCTCTACCTTGCAATCCTGTGTTTACGATCTGCTCAGTATATGCTAGCAATTTAGACGATCCCGGGGTAATAAACCACGTCAATCAAGAACTGGTACATTGGCCACTTCCGATAATATTATGTGGAGACCTAAACTTAAATCTCCCTAGTACATGGAACTCTCATAATTCTTGGCGTTATGAGGGAAGGAAACCTAAAGTTTTTCGAGCTCTGACCAATTTAATAAATACAGATTGCTTAATAGATGCCTGGGCTCGCTTTAAACCTGATCAGAATGGCTTTACCTTTTTTTCCGCTCCTCACCGATCTTTAGTTAGATTAGATTATTTTTTTGTATCCGCCGCCTTCATTCATGGCGGTTCCATTGATATTTTTCCTCGACTGCCATCGGATCATAATCCCCTCATTTTAAGCTTAGAAGGTTGGGGTATTCAAAGACCCGTATCAACTTGGACTTTTGAAAAGGCCTTGTTATATGACAACAAATATCGAGAACATATGGTGGGCTGGTTACAGGAATTTCAGGAAATTAATATTGGGACTGCATCTGTGATGGTGGTTTGGGATACGCTTAAGGCAGGCATAAGGGGGGAAACACTCCGCTTTTCTATTCGAAAGAATCAACAGGAAAAAACTCAAATCAAAAAACTACATCAACAGATGATAGAAGCGGAAAAAACACTAACTCAGGCAGTGTTGACCGGTATAGGCTTAGATGAGGCACAGACTTTGGTAGCAGTCTCTAAATCAGAAATGGGAGCTGTCCTAGCGGAAAAAGTAGCTATCAAATGGGCTGCCGCCAGAGAAAAATGTTCTGAGTGGAGCGAGCGTATCGGACATCAGCTTTCCATCTCTATAAGACAAAGGACTACAATAAATGCCATTACTTCTATTTACAGTGAGACAGAGGGACTTATTACAGATGCGGAAAAAATACAGGAAGCTTTCAGGCAGTATTATGAAAAGTTGTATTCAGAAGAAGATAAAGGGACACCGGAAGACTTGGAAGTCAAAATAGGAGAATATCTTATGGGAACACTGCCAGATAAAATAAATATTGAGGCACGCGATCTGCTGGAGAATATTCCTGGGTGGGACAAGATTGCACTAGCATTGGCTAGTCTTCCGAACGGTAAAGCATCAGGGATGGACCACATACCAATCGAATTTTATAAAATCTTTTCGGACCAAATTAAAGACCTTTTTACTAGTGTAGTAAGGGCCATCTTCGAGGGAGCCGATCCACCCAACTCCTGGTCCCTAGCCAAAATTGTGATTTTTCCTAAAAAAAACAAATCCCCTCTTGAGATGTCGTCTTATAGACCGATAACATTAATAAATAATGATTCGAAAATCTTCTCAAAAATTATCGCCATGAGAATATCTGCAAACATTGAGTCACTAGTATCTAAATGGCAACACGGATTTATTCCAAAAAAAGGTACTACTGAACATATACGTCGGACTATTACCTTATTTGATGCTGCTGAGGTGGCAGGAGACCCGATCTCGCTAATACTTCTGGATGCCGAGAAGGCATTTGATCGGGTCTCCTGGCAATTCCTCTGGGTCATTTTGCGGCATCTCGGATTCGGACCAAGAATTATTCAGGCTATTCAGGCATTGTACAAGAACCCAACAGCTAAAATATCCGTTAATACTCAATTGACTAAAGAAATACAAATTACAAGAGGAACGAGACAGGGGTGTCCTTGTTCACCCCTACTCTTCGCCCTCTATATTGACCCATCTAATTAGAAGAATTGAAATTAACCCTTTAATTCCCCCGATCTCTCGGTTTGGCACAGACACAAAAATCATGGCTTACGCCGACGATATTGCCATAATTACCCCGGCACCTGCACTTGCTATCAGGACTTTGGAACAAGAAACTCAAATGTTTGGAACAATCTCTGGGTACGCCCTTAACAGAACAAAGACGCAGATCGTTGTCAACAAAAAGATAACTTGGACAGATGACAGAATTACAAAGAAAGCAAAATATCTTGGAGTTGATATTGTTGCTGATTTGGATTCTTTGGTAAATGAAAATCTGACCCCTTTGGCCACTAATATGAGACAAGCACTCCGGAAAATTGATAACTTACATTTACCCATATTGGGAAGATGTAATGTTTTGAAAATGACATATTTTCCTAAGTTGTTATATTTTTTTCGTGCAATCCCGCTTATATTTAACAGACATATATTGGCAGTTTTTGAACAAATTTTTTCTCAATTTATTTGGTCTTATTCGAATCCAAGAAGGGCTTTTAATCTACTCTCTCTACCTTATGAGAGAGGAGGCTTGGCTCTTCCTAACTTAAAACTATATTATTGGGGTGCCTCTTTACAACATTGTTGTGAATTAATACATGAAGAGTCGTCCTTTTCTCCCTCAGGCTTACCCTCTCCTTATTTCTTGTTGTTGGGGGAAAAAGCAAAGGGATGTCTTTGGCGTCAGTTAGAGTATAGTTATTACAAACGAGTGAAATTCAAGACTATGATCTGCGCCTATCAGGTCTTTCGTAATGTTCGTAAAACATATGGAATTAACAGGCTAAGTTACTATACTCCGCTTAGAAATAATGATAATCTACCATTAATTTTCAAAAGCACATATTTACGTCACTGGTACCATGCCGGGATACGAAGGTTGGGAGATTTATGCAGGGCAGGTCGCTTTTTGTCATTTGAGGAATTACAAATTGAATTTAATCTAAACAAAGAGCAGATCTTTCAATATCATGCGATTATGAATTATCTTGTAAAGAATCTGGAAGGGTCTGCTGGGCTTGTATCATTAGCCTTTATAGATAAGTTACTAGGCTCTAAAGCACCTAAGATCGGAGATACATACGATACTTTGAATGAGCTAAGACCAGACGACTTAAACAAAGTAAACATTAAATGGCAGCTTAAATTGAATATCTCTTCTAATATTCTCTGTCCCGCATTAAGTCTAGCACGCACATACCTGCTATCTCCTAAATTGCAAGCTCAATTTTATAAAACTGGTTTTTTATGTATATCACTCCGAATAAGATCTCTAAATGGACAACCGGGCCTGGAACTACTTGCCCTCGTTGTTCGGAATATTGTGCTGACTCTGTACATATGTTTGCTACATGTCCAAATCTTGTTCCACTTCTGAAAGAAACCCAACTGTTTTTGAACAAAGTTCTTCTTTCAGATATTCAACTTACACCTATCACTATTATGTTGGGGTTATATGAGACACTCAGTGTTAAAGCAGGCGGAGCTTTGATATTTGTAGCCATGACTATTCTGCGGATATGCATTGCCACGCAGTGGAAAGACCTGAATCCCCCTTCTTTCAGTCAATGGCAAGCTAGATTTCTTGCTACGTACAGATTGGAGAAAGCCGTTTATGCTAAAAAGGGAATAAGAGCAAGAGAAAGGGGGTTAGTGGTTTGGGACCCCTTGACCAGATGGCTTGAGTCTTTGAATAATTCTCAAGAATAATGTATATGCTGAGTACTGTTTGTTTATATTTGTGAATTATCTATCTCTTCCTCTCTTTTTTTTTTCCCACTGTATTCATTGTTTCTTGCTTTTCCATGGATTTAAGACCGCTTTTTAATTTACTGTTTTTTTATATCATCCTTTGTTATTTATCGGACCCGGGGGGGGGGGAGGGTGGGCTGAATTGACGTTGTTAAAAAGGACTTAATTTTGTTTGGCAAAATTTATTTTTAAAATAAAAAAAAAGAAAAAAAAAAAAAAAGGAGTCTCAAAAGCTATGCCATCCGGGGTACAGAAGATTGTACAATTCATCTTACACAACAAGTCCCTCCCTAAAAAATTTACAGGGCTAGTGTCACATATGACAAAGCGGTGCATGTCGGAAAATTTCCCTAGTTTAACTTTATCTGGCTCAGTAAGATATGTTTTTATCTGTCTGTTTGAAACTTCGACTACTTGGATTGTGTCATCCGAGAGAGGAAGATTTTTAACATCAGCTGATCTAACAGTTGAACGAGTAGCACCAGTATCTACTAGGAAAGTAATGTTTTCATCATTTATCTTTCCGTCCACAAAAGGGCCTGTCTGGTCTACTTCCAGAGTTGTGCCAAGTACGCACTCTTCTTCCTCTCTTCAGCACCGTCAATAACTCTCTTCTGACTCACTCTCATCGTGTTCCAGCCAATACTGCGAAACAGCACTAGCACGCGGCAGCTTAGTTACCTGTTCTTCGGTGTAGAATCCTGTCTCATTACTGTATCTCTGAGGGTTTACGCTCTGTGGAAAAGGTGGTTTTGGCACCTGACACTGTTGGGCAACAACCTGCTGCTGTCGCTGCGGATGACAACTCATCTCATTCTGCACCTGCGGATTTAATGATGCATTATCGCCATTAGCACTTGGGGGTAATTTACACTCGGATTTCCAATGCCCTACCTTTCCGCAATTATGACACGGCCACTTCTTTTTAGCTTCATCCAAACTTATCTGTCCCTTTCCCTTCCCAATATTGGGTTTTTGTTTTAAATGACTCATGCCATTTGCCTGTTCAATCAGTTGGGCTTCTTGTCTTTCCGCCACCTTAACCTGAGCCCACATTGCCTTTTCTTTTAACATACGTTGCTTGGCATCGACCTCGTCACTAAAATATTTTGCATGCCTCAATACCTCGTCTATCTTTTTATTTTGCCAATCTACAGTATGCTGTTTTATCATTTCGCTTACTTCAGGTCGCAACCCATACACAAATCGATATACAAAATGACTTAAATCTTTCGCGCTCAAATTTTCATCACCACTGTATTGTTTAAAAAACAATAACAATCTTTCATAGTAAGCATGTACAGATTCTTTTACTTCCTGGTGAGTTCTATAAATTTTTACCCAATCAGTTTCTTTTGGAGGTACTTTATTTTTCAAGAAAGTAACTACCTGTTTGTATTTTCCCATTACTTCTGGACCAGGGGCACCTGTTTTATGATCTTTAGGGTATTCCTGAGTGGGCCAACCTACTGTAAGTTTACATTCTGTCCATAGATCTGCTGGCACAATTATATCGAACAGACCATTCAAATCTATCCATAGTACTTTGGATAATTTTACAAACCTTTCTACCTGTTGGTACCATTCCACCGGTTTCTCGCGTAGTCAGGGAAAGTCATTTGTAAATGATAAAATGTCCTGCCTAGTCCAGGGAACATGCACATAACCTCCTCCTGGGATTTCCCTCATAGGGCATTCAGTTACCACTGTCTCTTTTTCTCTTACTGGGAAAGCTGAAAATGTCTTGTCTGTTGCATCATCTCGTTTCCGAAACCACCTGCTCTTCCATTTGTCTACATCGCCCCATTTTCTTAGCAAAACAATCAGTTCTTTGATTTGTGTTAATCTTCCTGCGGTATTCAAATTCTCAATGTCCTTTTCAGCAAAGTCTACTCTGTATGGTTTCTGTAATGACTTTATTTTCTCAAAATCAATACCCATTTCACTCGCTACTTCTTCCAGTTTATCATGCAAACTTCTCACCCTCCATGTTATACTTTTACATAAAAACATTAGCTCTTCATCCTGATATGCTTTGAATTTTTCTGTTGGAATTGTCCCTACTATTAGTTCTTCCAAAGTTATTTTCAATTTTGCCACATCTAAAGGTCGAGGTTCGGCATCTTTTCGCTGTAAGCGCCTTAACCAATCACTTAGTTCATCAGAAGTGGGACCTACAGGGATTGTTTCATTCCTTACTCATTCTATACTTCTCTCTGGGAAATCTGGTGCCGATTCTGTTGTCATCAATGTTTTACTTGCCAGACTTTGATTTATTGTCAAATTTTTAGGAATACTTAACCCAGAAGTTCCTACCAATTGTCCCCATGGATTTTCTCCTGAATCTCTTTTTCCCATTTCAGTTTGTTTATTACTGTTGTAAGGGATCGTTAGACAATGCTCACTATCATTCTGTTTATCAAACACAGGCATCACTGGTCCTGTCATTACAGGAACAGTTACGGCTTCCATATTTTTAGTTAATTCCCTAATCTTTTCAGTTAATTCCAGGGTAGTTCTAGCCAATTCAGCTGAATTTTCATTTGCCATCCTAACGGGCTGTATATTTTCAGATTCCCTAAATGGATTGTTTTTCCCTAAATCAGGTGGCGTCGGATCAAATGTCCTATTTCGCGGTGCTTTTTTTACTGGCGCACTTGGCGTCAGCAAAGTGGAATTTGGTTGGTACGGGGGAGGATTTTTATAAAACATCTCCTCGAGCACATCATCCTCCGACTCATTCACACCATACTTGTAGCCTTCTGACCCTGTATTGTTTCTCTTCTCTGTACACTTCCTACTACTAGTCTCTTCAACATTTCTCATAGGGAACATCCCATCTGCCATATTTGCACTCCGCCATCTCCTCATTCTGTCATCATGATTCTCCTGCCCACACGGTCTCCCAAACATGTATTTATACCTTCCGCCACTCCACTGTCGTTCCTTTTCATACATCTCATCTTCCCATTCTGTTAACGCTTCAAACTGAGTAGGTCTAGGTCTCGGTTCTAGTCTCATCATCCTTTCTCTTAAATTCCTTAATACCGCTAAACTAAAAGAGCCATTTTCTGGGAATGCTAATACTCCATCTTCTTTGGTATACTTTGCCCAATTATCTAACCAAATATATGTATGGTACCCATATTTCGCCACCATAAAGGATGCATGCAATTTCGGTGGGGGAAGTATCTGTCCTTCCCTAGTCACAATTGGCTTATCCTTTTTCAATAAATTCTTGATTTTTCCAAACCATGATTTTTTCTCTTTCTCTGGTGGATCGTAATACATCATTTTCCTTTTTCTGTATCGCTAGATTTCCTCTACGACTATTCTGTGGTCTTATCCAATCGTAGCGCGCCTCACACTAACGCACCAATTAGGAGCGTCTATGTCATTTCTGTAATTTTCCAATCCCAGCGCGACTCACACTAACGCACCAATCCGAAGCGTTTATGTCTTTTAATGGCTGGCCAATCCCAGCACGACTCACACTAATGCACCAATCCGGAGCGTTTACGTCTCTTAATGGCTGACCAATCCCAGTGCGGTCTCTTTGACGTCAGCTTTTCTCACTACTCCGGCTTCTGCTGACCCCTCCTTTACAATTTTTATTGGCAAACTTTCTCTACGTTCTCTTTCACTCAAATCTCTGTTAGTAACGACATAAAAACCTCACCATTGTCCGCTACGCTAAACCAAAGAGATAGTTTTGACCTTTTACACAAGAATTCCGTATTTCTCGAGAGCAGCGCTTACCTCTGCCCTACCACGGAATTATTCCATTCGCCGATAAAGTAGCACTTCCCTTCTAACAAGCAATAGCTAACCGTTTCTCTGGAGATAAAACACATGTGGAGACTACAATGCTCCTGAGCATTAAGGCCAGAGTTTCACGAGAAAACCGAGTGCTATTTCACTTACACACATTCATACGGAAAATGTAGTCCATTCGTACAAGAATTCTGTATTTCTCGAGAGCAGCGCTTACCTCTGCCCTTCCACAGAATTTTTCAGTTTCGTTGATAAAGTAGCACTTCCCTCTACTTTACCCTTCTTACAAGCTTAGGGGAGACCTATTACCTTTCCAGTGATAAGCGTAATCAGAGCTCACAATTGACTCCTGTTCTTAAGACTGAAATTTCACAGGTGGCCTTCGCTATTCATACACCACTTTCACACAGAAAATCCCTACCGATAACACACGACGATGTTACCAATTCGAACCCAGACAATGCGTCATGCGACTCCAATCGTCACACGTTTTCCCCGTGTACCTACAGGGCAACAAGACAATACACCGTGCGACTTCACTTGCCACACGTTTTCCCCGTGTACCTACAGGGCATCCAACTTCCTACATCCCAGAAGTCTTCAAAACAACATAGAACGCGACACGCTTCAACACAGAATGTTAGAACATAGATCAACAATCAATCAAACATCCACAATCAATAATCAGTAATTCAGAAATCAAAAATCAAATAGCAATAATCACCAAACCAATGCAATAAAACCATAACTCTGCTACCAGGAAAAATTGATCCAGCGGAAAGGGGGCAAAATTTTTACAGATCCTCTCTACGTCACAGATCCGTTATCGCGCTTACTCATTCACACACGCATTCATTGGTGGGGCCCATAACACCAACATTCACACATCTCACTTGTATCTGCACGCAGGAGGATGATGAATCCGCTGGACATGTGGGGGGGTACCTTATTACTTATGGGGAAGGAAATTTGTTACAATATTTACATATATACATCAATAACCATAGAATCCCAACCTTAACATCAAGGCACTCCACCACTTGGTCGATGGACCAATTAGTTGGATTGCTTGATGGTGATTTAGAACCAGCTAAAACACATTAAAGCTTCGGAATTCTTATTCAATGCTCTATTTAAAGAACCACAAACTCATTCTCTGTTAATCAATGTTTAGTTTATCTAATTACTTGCTTTCAGTTGCATAATTTAGCATTTCAGTCAACAAAGTCCCAATTTAATTAATCAACACAATTTAACATGACATTTATATTTACCTATTCTTGCTATCAGGGTTCTAATTCTGTTAGCTCTGCATAATTCAAATCTTTGTTGATAAATCGTCCCAATTGAATGGAGGCCAAGATTAAAAAAAGTCCGAAAAGTTCCTTTGCTCAGCACGGCACAGTCCCAAAGATATCCAAAGGACCAAGCAATCGTACAAGCAAGTTGATCACGCCAATCCGGGACACCCCTCTGGAACGCACACACACTGCCTGTTCTACTACCCTTTTATAATAAATTCTAGGGAACGTGTAACATTTACTGGATTGGGGATGTTTTGATTGGTTGACCCTCTGAAGTTACAATATTGTCTTGAGGTCCTGGGTTCTCATAAAATTTGCTATATCATTCCCTTAGGTCATGCAGTTCTCATGTGAAAGGATCCGATGTAACGAGAATTCGACCTTCCGTTATAGGTGGCTATTGTTATTGCGGGTCAGTCATACTGACTGAAATCTGGCAGTCCTTCACGTTCCTATCCTTGACAAGGAACACTGTGCTCTGAAATTGAGGATGCCTGGAGATCTTCGGAGCCATCCGAGTCCGCGCAGAAGACATCGCGCTCACAAGACGGTGGCCACTTCCGAACTCCATTTTGAATAACATGGCCTGGTAGGCCCGAATGCCAACTTAAGCAAAACAAATATAAAACATAATTAATATACGGAATTGAAGATTCTAATGTTTAAACCTACACTAATCCCATTATATATTAGTATTTTCCTAGCTTATAGCAACATTTAAAGCAATAATACTCACCGTTTGGTCCCAGCAGGAACGCAAAACGTCACAAAAGCAACACAACTCATGCACTTTCTATCACTATACCTTCTATTGTTAATATGCGTACCACAGTTGGTCATTAAAGTTATTCTGTCATGCAAATAGCAATTAGTCCCGCGTGTAATTTATGTTTATCAAGGTGCATTTTATTTATTAGTATACCACTGCACACAGTTAATATAGGTTAATATGTAAATTGATTACGTCATTAGTATTTTCATGCAAAATAGAGAAGGTATACAAAATTTTGTTTTACCTGCTCCATCACCAGCCCCAGACATTCCGTGCGTGCTGGCTTACACTCACCCCACACACATCCAGCACAGGTGTCACTGTACATGTGGCCCTGCCAATAAAGGGGCTGGGCGCATTTGCCCGTAGCCAGTTCAACATGGTATCTGCTTGTGTCCCTGTGGTCTTGTAGTATGCATGAGGGCCCCGGGCCCTACGCCATTCCTTTGTGCTGTGTACATCGGATGCAGACGTGTCACCGCAGGCAGCGGGTTGGAGCTTGCACATGTAGTTTTGTCATCACCCACTCAATTCGTAAGGGGAGTGGCCAGGGCCGTCGTACGCAGAGCCAACATTGGTGTGTAACTGGAATTTGAGTGCCTCTGCCCGTGGTTCTCTACTGTGAATGTGCATCTGCATATGTCTCTATGGCAGTGTGGGTCTCCTTAGTGGGGTGTTGGTGGCCCCTGAGGGGTGATGGACACCTATGTATATGTCCTGGTTCTCATTCCATGGGTTCGGCCCCCACCCACATCTGAAGGGACACCTACTTTTGGCGTGCAGGAACATGGCATTGGGGTGCGATGTGTGGGTGGGTGAAGTGTCGTGGGCCCGCTGTACTTGCGGGTGCTTCCTGCTGTGTGGTCTATTGCAGGCTGTGTGTTCTCCTCTGAGTAGCTTGGCTGTCCAGGTCCTGGTGGGGGGTTGCGTGGGATATCCATGTGCTGTTGTAGGGCGTCGGTGTTGACGGTGTGGTGGTCCTCCTCAGCATCACTGATGTGTTGTATTCTGTGCTCTGCTGAAGGTGTTGTGTGCCCCTCTGCGATGTGAAGGGGAGGTGCGTATTGACTTTGCGTTGACATATATGTTGACCCATTGTGCTGGTTTCCATGCAGACTGTATGGCAATGTACATTGTGACTGTCTGTGGGGTGCTGGATTCTTCTGTGGGACAGTGTAGATTTGGTCTACATGACGGATTTGATGTCGCACGCGTACATTTCCATTTCACAGTTTCCGGCTCCATCAGATGTAGTAGGCATGTTTCTGTGCATGTGCGGAGCCAGTTGTGTCCTCTGTTCTGCAGTTTCGGCTATGCGCATTGTTTCTCGTTGTCGTCAATGTGGGTGTGCTGTTTGTGTTATGTGTGTGCGCTGCAGGGTGCCAAGGGGATCGGGCCCATGGACCTGGGTGATTGTGGGTGTGCAGTGTGCTACACCTCGTTGTGCATGTGTGCCATTGTGCCCACTCCCCCAGTCCCCCCAGTCCCTGTTGATGTTGTGTCAGGTCCTCTCGAGCTGTGCCCGTACTCCCTACACCTTGCACTGTCTCCTCACTGATGACTGTGGCCTTGGTTTCCTTCCACTCCTCCGGTGCTGCTGGACTCCCACCTCCTGTTGCCATTGCTGCCTTCCTGTTGGCAGCGGGTTTGTGCCTGGTTTAGGTAGTCACGACATGCTGGCACCTATTGGCCTCCTGGATTGGCCTCCTGGGCACTCCAACTGCAATCCAGGTGGTCTGCTAGTGGGTCAGTTGCTGGTAGTGTTCTGTCACCTCCGTGACGCTGGTATTGTTTTCCTGCGGTCTGCACCCCGTCTTCCTCTCCCTCTTCTCCTTGACCTTGCCCGACCCCGTTGTTCCTTACTGGTAGTCTGTGGGGGTTGTGGGGTTCGGGTTGGCCCCTGCACTGTGTCAGGTTTCCTCTATGTTGCTACGCACTTTGGATTGTTTTGGGTGTATTTTTTCTGTGGTTTTTATAGTGCATTGTTCCACCAGATGCATGGGATTTGCAGGCCTGTGGATGGTTTTCGCTACTTTTTGTGCCGCGGTTGGCCTCATCGCACTTTTTTTGCGTTCGCGTATCACATTTCTGCGCCGTGGCATTGATTTTGACGTGGACATTTGGCACGTTATCTGATGACTTGTTGTGAATCCCACGTTGTCACTTGGTTATTTTGCCACGATGGGCTGCGATATTGAAAATTGCGTTACGCTACTCTTGCGGTAGTTATCACAGGTTCTTGTGAATATACCCCTGAATTGTCACACTTGTAGGAGTGTAACAGTGTGATTGTAAGTAGTTGTGTTAGTAGTGTCATTGGCAGCGCTGGCAGGGGAAATGTTTGGTGCAAGCTGCAGTGACCGCCTGACGAGGGCCCTGGCACTAATATTTTTAATTTTTTTATAAATTAAGCACTGGATAGGAGCTTTAGGCAGCCACTTGGTGGTAGCACAAAAGTACTGTAAAAGAGCTGAAGACGTGTGTTTTGTAAAGGGCCAGAAGGTGGAACCTACCTTGCTTAAAGTGCTGAAAATGTACTGGCAATGATTCTAGAGTGAGATGAAACATGGCTAACTCAGACTGGAATGATGGGGGCCTGGCAGGTGCCAAAGGCAGGACGCTTATGGAAAAGTGGGAGCCGCTTCCAAATGCAACATTCTGGGCGCTCCATCCCTCGCTCATCTGCTGCTTATTACCCAGAAGTCACGCTCCGTATAGTACAGGATCAGCCGGTGCCAGGAAACCAGATTGGATTTTTACTTTTTTTTTTGTTGCATGGATTTTATCTATACAGTTTTCAAACACTGATAGCGCCTCGGAATAATAAACAAGCTCACGCATAGTTGGAAAGGGTAAGTGTAACCGTTCATCTGTTTTGACGCTTAGGCAGATGAAAAATGATATGGTCTCTAGATGTGATATTTACTTGGCAGTCCACATTTTCTATGGAGGGAGGAAAATGTGTCAAACATGAAAGAAAGTACCTACCACAGAGGCAGCTCTCAGTGGGGGAGGGGGCGCCCAGCCCACAGCTCTTGACAGATATGTGCAGAATTTTAATACATTTTTTTTAGGAACCAGGCTGGGAATGCGGTGCCTTTTAAAGCCCGTCTCAACTTTCAATAAAATCTCAGTTTGTGTCACTCAGCAATGTCTGGACTGTACTTGCTGCTACCTTTTCAGGCGGAAATATGAGCTCTTTAAAAAAAACACAGAAGCAACGACTCCGGGGTAGCACACGTTTTTATTTTCAGATTTCAGTATGCAGAGTAAATAGTTAACTGTTAAATTATTAAATGCAGAGATATTTTAAGGCATGAGCGAGGAGGGCAATTAATTGCACATTGCCCCCACCTTGAAAAGGGCCCGGGGAAGTTAACTTTTTCTCTATTTCCGTTGGGTTTGTTTCTGTCTCAACCTTTAAATATAAGTCCTCACTGTTTGGCATCAAGGGGCCTGAATTAGTTGCACATGGGTAATAAAATTCAAAGTTGTTCCCAACAGGGGCCCAAGATAATTATTTACCGGAGCCACCAAAATCCTTAAGTTTGCACTGATTAAATGCGAGCTTACTCTTAATATGTTAAAAAATGAAGTTTGCCTTTGTAGTTGTTTAGGCGTCTCTAAGGCCGTCTACGCCTTGGAACCTAAACTTTGTATGTTGGCAAAAATTGCAGGATTAGAGTGCCCGATTCACAAAGGTGAACTGAGACGGAAGTCTAACTTTATTAACCCTGGGCGTAGTTCGCGTAGTAGCGCTATGCGTAGCTACGCGAAGTGCACTTTGCACTACGCGAGATATGCATAGCACTACGTGAACTGCGTAGTGCGCTGTTCGCGATGATTGCACAGTGCCAGATGCTTGTTCGCACTGTGCAATCATTGAAAACGGCATCTTGCACAGCTGTCGTTTTCTGCCGCTCGAGTAGATTTTTACTCGAGCGGCAGCTTTCTCAACGCGAACTGGTAGTTTCTCACTGCGAGTGGTCGCGAGCATACGCAACCACTCGCAATGAGAAACCTGACCTCCCCGCGTTGAGAATCTCGCTGGGAGGTTTATTTTCCACGCTCGCGATCGGCAACTTGATGTTGCCGATCGAGAACGAGGAAAAAGTCTCGTCGGGATTTAATTTTGCTCGCTCGCGGTCGCCAACTTGACGCTGAGGACCACGAGCGAGCAAAAAGTGACAACTACGATATGCGATTTTGCACTGTGCTACGTGCAATTCACGTAGCGCGAAGTAGCACACCCTATGCAAACTTCGTGAGCGTAGCGTAGTTGTGCGCCCAGGGTTAAACTTTACGGCTTTCTGTATTTATAAAGGGTATTTACGAGTAGTAAAGATAGACTTTTGACTCAGTTAAACTTAAGTTTTGGTCTTAAGTTTAACCAAGACCAAAAGTCCTGGTTTTAGTTAAACTTTAGACCAAAACTTAAGTTTTACTGAGACAAAAGTCTAACTTTATGACTCGTAAATGTCCTTTGTGAATACCGAAAGTCGTAAAGTTAGACTTTTGTCTCAGTTTACCTTTGTGAATCGTGTCCAGAATGTTTAAATACTTTTTCTTTATCCAGTAAGGATGATGCATTTACATGAGCTTTCTGCACTTGTGCATTTTTAAGTTTTGGCTAAGGAAAGCATTCGCTCCTTTAGAGAGCCTAATGATAGGGTAATAAGCAGGGCGCTCACAGGCACGAACAATGCCACCTGACAGAAGGTCCTGAGAGGCTATTTTCAAGTGGTTGGCCCTTGTCTGTAGTGGCACAGTGATCACAACTACAATGGACTGGACTGGACCCCAGAAGAATGGCTGGTGAGTAAGAATAATGCAAACAGTCCTTTACTGTTTGCTCTTCTCAGAGATCTCACAGAATCAGAAGCCTTTAGGTGTTGGGCTCATTCCGATTACTCTGGTCGCCCATAACTATTGGCTTTGGCACTCACAGCATGTTAGGTCCTTAGGACAGGTGGAAGAAACAGGTTCGCTTTATCCCTCTAGCATTTTCATTGTACCCAATGTACCGCCCCTTAGCAAATGGATAATGCCCCCATTTGAGCCAAGTGTTCGGCTTGATGCATTGAAAGAGTTTCTCCTTCGTAAGGTCTACTGATGTGCAAAAAGCAGGTTTGGTGAGGGAGAAAATCCCAATGGAACAGTGAAACGTATTTATCTGACGATATCACGCCTGATATAAATATGTACTTGGCAACTGAAAAATAATGTTAAAATATAAAGGGGCAGATTTATGTTGCACTTGCGCCACTTTTGCGCCGCCGTTGCGTCACTTTTGTGACGCAGCAGCGGCGCAAATCCTGCGCCATGGTGCGGGGTATTTACAACGTGACGCATCTGGGAGATGCGTCACGTTGTAAAGCCCTGCGCCACATGTAGGCGTACCTGCAGGGGGGGGCGTTCCGGCGCAGGAACGCCTCCTAAAAGTGGCTGAGTGAAATCTACAAGATTTCACTCAGTCACTTTTAGGCCCATGCTGCGTCAAAACCCTGCACCTGCTTGAAGCAGGCGTAAGGATTGACGCAGCATTGTACAGATAGGGCCCCCCAGAACATTGCTGGAGCTGCGTCGCGCTTGCGACGCAACTCCAGCAATGCGCCACTTTTACGGCACAGATGCGTCACGCATCTGTGCCGTTTTTGCCCCATGGTGCGCCGCATTATAAATGTGGCGCATCCATGGTGGCGCAGCTGTGGCGCATAATAACTGGCGCATCCCTGCTGATATGCAGGGATGCGCCAGTTAACATAAATCTGCCCCAAAGGGCTTCACGTACCAGAATGCATCTGGGCACAACTCGTGGTGCACCCCGCAAGAAATTGTTGACCATTGCCTAAGTTGGTTGAGATGCCACCCTCTTCCCCCTCTGCGGTGCTTGTCTGTTGGGCTTCTGCCATCAGTGGGCCCACTCGTGCTTCTGAACTGTGCTGTAAGTGGAATGAAAAAGGGGGGGGGAGTGTTTTTTAAAAGGGGCGTGGCCAAATAAGCTATTCAAGAATCTTTTTCAAGCGGTGTGGCTAATGTAATTGAAGGTGGGGCTTAAACGGTATAAACTAAAATATTGTGCTTTACAAAGAATTGAAATCTGGCCAGTATTTGAGTGGCTCTCTATGGGTTATCTGTTATTGCATCAACAAACACATATACCTAAAACACCTTTGGCTTTTTCTCTTGCTAATACCTGTTGACTGCATCATATAAAAGAATAACCACCATTTTATTAGGAATAATTAGAATTGAGAATGCGTCAATTTTGAAAATATGAGGCTGTGAATAAAATATTACTAGGTTTTGCATACGAGGAGAGAGGAGGACTGCGCTTGGCGTCCAGGACTTATCACACCTGCCGCTGTTTTGCTTGGTCCCAGTGCAATACACGGAACCATAAGAAATATGAAATTGTCATTTGAATACATCGGATATTGAGATATAATTTACCTACTTGCTCTCCGTCGTTTGGCTTCACTGCGCCACATGGATCCACACCTACAGAACCATCACAAATATGTTATGACCTAATAGGCATACATGGGAACATGTGCTCACCTTGGGAAGAGACCATCGATTTTGACCGTACGGAACGTGGTTAATTACCGAAGTGCCTAGGCTTACTCAAGCGGTTACTTTTCATTGCCCTGATGAAGTTCCCGGTTAGGGAATGAAACGCGTTGACTGGAGTTTCTGTTGGATTATTTTAACAAATTTGAAATAAAGACGTTATTTTTACATTAGTACTTGTCTATTGGACTTTATGAGCTGCGCACCCCCAGTGGATAAAAAAACATTTATTTGATCTGGAGCACAGTGACGTCACGCAACGGCTGATGTTGGGGTTGGTTGCATGGCAAATGTATTTATTGGAACTGGCGTGAGGTGCAAAACAAGTGGTCCGCCGTTGCTCCATTGAACCAGGTTCTGTGGAAGGTGTAGTGGCCTTTGGAGTGGCTCATTCATGCTTGTTTGTCCCTTCACACCACTTTCTTCCAGTCTGTCACTCTTAGACACTTATGGCCGCTGTCTCCTCACACCTTTCTGAAATCCTCCATCTGCATATCTCACACTTTCCTGCAGTTATCATTGGCACATATGAAATTATCACTCTGTGTGCTCTGCAGAGAGGCCAGGGATTGGATATGCATTTAGTCTGCACACCTCTATGACCCACTGACCGGTACCGTGGGAAACTCACACTACTTTCTGCCTTAACTTCAGAGTTCTCAAATGACTGCCGTCATAAACGCCCACTCACAAACTGAACTCAGTCAAACACCTAAGGCAACTCGGTTCAAAGCATGCACAATACAAGAGAAATATGGTTCATGAAAAAACACCACAGACACAGGACTCTTAGAAAAAGAGCAAATACTCTTTGGGAAAGCAAAACATGAAATATAAACAGGTACTGCATTGCTGATACACAGTGCTTGAAGGTTTGTTACAGACATTGTTTACAACTCGATCAACCATTTTGCCAGAAAAGTTTAGAACTAGACCTGGGCGGTGAACTCCACTACGTTCCCGGAGTTTGCAGAGTTTCCTGCACTACGCAGAGCATGCAGCGTTCTGAAAAACTCTGCTCTGCGTAGCAGAGTTTTTCCCTTGCTAGCCAATATGAAGTGGTAAGCGTCAGTGAATAAAATCCACCTCCTGAAGAGATTTCTTAACGAGGGCGGTCAGATTTCTCAACGCGGGCGGCCGTGGATGGTCGCGACTGCTCGCATTGAGAAACCTTCCATTTGTGTTGAGAAAGCTGCGGCTCGGGTAGAAAATCTACTCGAGCTGCAATAAAAGAAGCAGGGCCCTCTTGTGCTGCACATGGTGCCGTTCGCACTGATTATACAGTACGGGACAAACACCGGGTGCTGAAAATCAACGCGAAGGGCATGACCAAACGCACTCTGCCACTTGCGGAAATCCGTGCAGTGTGGTGTCGTTTTTTTGGCCACTTCATGGAGTTCCGCCGCAACTTCACCCAGGGCTGTTAAGGACATGAATATAGAGCCCAAGAGGGACCCGTTTCAAAGTCAGTTATAATTACTGAGTCTGCTGGGGTCTGAGACCTGGCAGGACCTGGCCTAATTAAAGCCCTACAGTGGTTGATACAGGAAGAAGCATCACTGGTCCAGCCTCACCAGGTCATTTAAAACTTCTCTGAAAAGCTGCAGAACAATGAAGGTCAGGTGTTATCATGCTTAATATGAAATAGGGTAACTTGCTTTTTATTGTATTCGACTACTGAAAATTATTATACTAAGATGTGTGCAGACTATGCTTACAGATGAAATCTGTAATTAATTGTTGATCAAAGCCTACGTAGGGTGTTTGAGACACGGCCCCCCTCTCTCCTGGCAATGTTCGACAGGGAATTAAAGAAAAAAAAGAATGATCGAAAATACAGCCTAGGCTTCAGTGCGTACCTGCCAACTTACAAATTGATGCCACCGTGTGACGAGGGGCGGGGCCTTGAAGGGGGCGGGGCCTCATGCCGAGCGCTACCTAAGAGGTACTCTGCACCTCACCAAGCCCCCCACAACCCCACTACCCAGCGCGTATCCCATACAAATAAAAACAAAGGGTCATTGAGGCTGGTGCCGATGTCCTAGGCTGTTTTCAAACCTCTTCATGGACCTTGGCTCGTTACAGCCTCCGAAAATGAGCTGCAAATCCATTGTTTGCAGTAGTTTTCAGCTCGTTTTTACTGCCACTGTGTGTGATGGGAGCTGATATCGTGTGACACACGATGACACTGTTGTGAGTTGGCAGGTATGCCAGTGTCTTGGAAACTTCAAAAAACTGTGACTCCCTCAGCTTCTCAAGGAGAGGGCGGGAGACAAAGGGGTGTGTCTGAAGGAAACGGCATAGATGGTTCGTGGTTGCCTCGGTGGTTGTTAAGCACTGACAGGCTACGGTTTGCACCTATAAGTCGGTAACCAGTGCATTAAGTGTGCCAGTATTTCGTAATTGAACTCTAATTTTAGAACAACAGTACCAACCGTCTCCAGGTGGTGCAATATTTTTGATGCAAGTGTACCAGCACTTCTCAGTAGCAAATAGGTAATCTGGGTTAGTGAATACCTGAACTTCTGTATTTCCATTTCAAGTGCCCAGTGACAGATGATCGTGAGAGACAGCTTCCACAGAACAAATGATACCCAGAGGGCTGTCAGGGAGGTCACAGAGACACTGTGGACCATTGCATGTTTCCCCATATTCACCTTTTTCTATGTGCTGTTTTGTTTGGGCAACCTAAGGCCAGATGCACAAAACATTATTACGTTCGCAAACGAGCTGATTTGCAGAATCGGCCCGTTTGTGAATGCGAAAAGGCTTTTTGAAATATGCAAATCCCTATTTGCGATTCGGTAACCTATTACCGTATCGGAAATTGGGTTAGCAATTCGGTATTCAGAAGGGGCGTGTTTAGGGCGTCCCTTCCTAATATCAAATCGCAGTGGTATGTGTGAAGATTTTACGACCAAAATGCGGTCGCAAAACATTCCATTTTTACCACCTACTTCAAGTAGGTGGTAACCCATTCGCAAATTGGAAAAGGTCCCCAATGGATCCCTTTACCTATGTGAATGTGTGTAAAAACATTTTATAAGAGCAGGCAGTGGTCCCAAGGGCCTCTGCATCATCTTAAAAATGAAAGACAAGTTTTCATTTTAGTTTTAAAACACATCCGTTTTTTCTTTAAGGAGAACGAGCTGCATAAAAAAAAAAGAAAAAGAGTGCTTTATTGAAAAGCAATCACAGACGTGGTGGTCTGTTAACCCCAGCAGGCCACCATCCCTGTGATTTTCGCGATTCACAAACCGAGACCTATCTCATTAATATTAATGAGGTAGGTCTATTTGCTACCCACTGGGAACTGCAGAATGTGTCAGACACATTTGTACATTGGTGTTTGCGATTATCAAATAGAAAATTGCAAACATTTGTTATTTGGTAACTCCAAACGTTTACCTACATACATCTGGCCCCCAGTTACAATATTGGCACTTTGCTAATGCAGAGATAGATAGAGGCCCGCTGTTCCTTGATAGCCGCCATCTGCAGGTTTTCAACCGTTTGCACGATTTTGCAGATGACGACTCAGGATTTCTGCAAATATTGCAACCAACCTCTTTATGCAGCAAGTGATTGATGCAACTGCAGAGTATCGTACATTCATAAGGTTGCATTGCTTATGTCGTATAAACCCATGGCAGCGATGCAACCTGGTCAATGATCTATTTGGACCCCTATTTCCCCTCTAACGCTCTTTCTAAAGCTGAAAGGCATGGAAACGTAACTGGGCAAACATGTATGTTACTTAGTTCTAAACCCAATGCTGCCTGGCAGGTACTGATTTCATCCCATCTGTAGGGTTCTCTAGGACTCTAAAGCCTGCTTACAAGTTGCTCATTAAATTCCCACGCACGCATAAGCCGCTGTTTATGCATGAGTTGGAATTACGAGGCTGAAGGTATCTAATACATCCGATAATTATAAGATGCGTTAAATACCTCAACATTCATTACATTTTGGATGGTCAAACCTGCCGAAATGTAACAAGGAAAAGCCTATGGTACTTACTGTACAATGCGGATCTTAGTGCGTTAAACACAAAAATCTGCATGTTATTCCCCAGAAACTCGTAATAGGTGCTATTTATTGCACCTGGTAAATAACGAACCTCGTGGGATCGTTATTTACCAGGTGTGATACATATCACATACACTTGTAATCAAGCACTGGGAGCCCATCATTTTATAGTCTGTAATTTTGTCTTGTTCTACTCAGGGCCACAAAGTGCAGGGGAGGAGGGCCTGTTCCAGCCAGAGAGTGATGTGAGCAGTAGGGTCCACAGAGATGTCATTTGATGGCAGCAGGGGGCTGCTCCTTCCACCTCTGTTGTTCTGTTTATGACCCCTGCGCAGTGCTCTGCAGCCTCTGGGATCCAACCAATTCTACCACTGGTCTTCAGTCATTGCAGTTGGTTGCATCTCCCTGTTGTCAATCCCTGTTGATTAACATGCTGATGTCACTAAAGATCTCGTAAAACGTTTATAAAGGGTGTCATCAGGGCATAGGGTTGTGATGCAATGTCTTGTGATGTCATCGAGAAGGTCAAAGGGTATGTGATTTCACTTCTGATGCCTCGTTTTGGGTGAAATGACGACACTAATAGCATTCTGAGGTGTAAAGAAGACTTTACTACAGGATAAAACAAAAAAACCCAGAGGGAAGGTTTGCTTGTATGTCAATAGGTCTTCTCCATCTATGCATCGACATCCCTGCATCCATCATTATCACCCCAAAACTGCTCGAGTTTAGGAAACACCGCTCGTTAGAGCACCGTACATCGCGGTGCGGTAATGTTACACCTCACATTTGGTTAGGTATTGTCATCGCTTTTTGAAGAGCTAAGGCACACACACTTTGTTTACGCTTTACGAATAAACAAAAGAAGAAAAAAATACGTCACTCACTTTTGTGACGTCTAAAATCGGTCAACCTTTTTTAACCTTACTGTGGGCAATCCTAATAAAGTGACCGAAATTGACCGCCAGTAATCTAATATTTCGCTTACCGGGTCTGGTGGCTCAGTGGACTAATGTGTCTGCTGCAGGGGCCTGTGTTCGACCTCATGGTCACAGGTTCAAATCCCGGCGGGTCCACTCCGCCTTTCATCCATCTGAGGTCGATAAAATGAGTACCATTGAGTTGGGTAACAATATACATCTGTTATTCAGCGCCAAGATACCCGTAGTGGTGAACGTGCGCTTTACAAATACACGTGTTGTGTGTTATGTTATGTTAAAAAGAACTCTGCATCATGTTGCTAGCCTTGGCATCATCCAGAGGAAATGTCTTTAACTTCAGTATGAGGAGCAGACCGGATGATGAAGCATGCCACCAAGGTACGTAATGGCTGTGAGTCCTTTAAGTAGGCACAGGGTTAACAGGTCACAATTTCCTTAGATACATATGAAGAGGCATAACACGGGACGCAGCAGCCCCTGCAGCAAAGGGCGGACCACCAGCCACTCTGGGGCCCCCATAACTGTTCAGGGGGCCCTAACTCCGCCCACGGGCAAGGAATATCTGTACGATAGGGGAGACTCATGGGCCCTTCTTCACATTCTGTGGGGGCCCATCATTTTGCGTTATGCCACTCTGCATGCAATATTTGCAATTCAGGTATTACTGGGTCTTAAGTATATTTGGTTTATTTGAGCACGCATTACCTTCCGTTTCCATGAAGGCACATACCTCATGTTCCTCCCAATGTTCTCCACCACCAGTCTAATATTGTGACCTCTAATCGCACTAAGACACCATTGCGCGCTGTACACTGCATTTAGTCCTGTTAAGGCTTTGAAAGCTTCTACTTTCGACCTCTCTGCTTCAGTTATCCTCCTCCTTCCTGTCATTTTTCCTTTTCATCTGTTTTATTTTTCTTTTCTTCTCTCCATCATTATATTTCCCCATATTACCTTCCTGCTCTCCGCCATTCTTTTTTCAATTTTTTACTCCCTTCTCTACATTCTTCTTACAGTCTTTCTTCCTTCCTTATTTCTCTCCATCCACCCATTCATCCACTCTGCCACACTTTCCTCTTCCCATATTTCTTTATTTCGTCCATACTTCTCTTCATCCATCCCTTAATCCACCCATCCATCCATTCATCCTTTCATCCTCCTCTCCTTCATCTGTTAATCTCTGCATCCATCCATCCCTCCATTCATCTTCCCTCTAGCCTTTTCTCCATCAAATCACTATCTACCCTTCTCTCCATCCATCCATCTTTCGGTCTTCATCCGTCTTTCGTCCCTTTTCTCTCCCATCTTCTATCCATCCACCCTCTTCCTTTTCAATCATCCATTCCTGCATGCTCTCTTGCTCAATATGTGCCCATCCCCCACAGATCCCTCATACTTTCCTCCTGCAGTTGTATTAATGATCTATAAGTTAGTGACCAGTGTTTCTGATGAAAGTCAAATGAGAGCTAAGCAACAATTCACATGTTGTGTATGCTACACACACTGCCGAGTGGCCCCCACCCAGCTCCAGCTGCTGAAGGGGTGGCTCATGATGCCACCCGGTGACCTGCACAATGAGAAGGTCTTAGCCGGGTCTCCATTCCTGTGCCTGTCACCCCCTCATCAGTGGAACAGAGGCCTCCCCGCTCAGATGGCCCAGGCCAGCTGTGATGAGCAGCTCCTCTTCCTCTTGCTTTTCTTTGCATGCTGCTGCCCACTGTCCTGCATGGGCTCTTGATAAAGTGACCAGTACCAGACTGCGACAAGGCGAGGCCTGCGGTCTCCCTCCCTCCAGTGCTGACGGATGCACCGGTCTGCAGGGACCGAGACATCTGGGGTTCATGCAAAGCACCTCCTTCGCAGCCGGTGGGTTTATAAAGCAGCACGAGCCATCTACAGAGCCCTCCCAATGCACCTGTATCCTGACTCACAGTGCACACTGCCCTCACAAGGGGGCGATATGCACAAAACACAAGGGGCATATTTACAAAACATTGGCGTAGGGCAATTTGAAAAGACAGGAATGCACCGTATTCACGGGATACAGCGCATTCCTGTGTTTCACCCAATGCCAGCGCACAATTTGGTGCATAGCGACAACGCAGACACCCTTGCATTATTATGCAAGGGTGTCTGCATTGTTGGCCGGATTTTTGTGTGCAGGAAGGGGCACCTTCCTGCACAAAATCCACCCCAAGAGGCGTTTTCCTCTCTCCATGTGTGCTGCAGCACACAGTGAAAGAGGAAAAAATGAGGAGAAATGAAAACATTCCTCCTTGTTACGCATGTTCTGAGGAGGCGTAAGATTTTGCCACTGCCCCAGATTTACGTGATTTTGTAAATCTGGGGCAACGTCAAAATCCATGGGTGATGCATGCGAATACCCACGCAACGCCCATGGAACGCCTCCTTGATGCAGAGTAGGCAATGCAGCACCTTACTCCATATCTATGGTGGCTTTGCGTTGCCTCACAAATGATTGAGAAGCCTGCGCCACCGGAGCATCATAAAAAGTGACGCTCCGTCGGCGCAGGCCTCTTAAAAATAAGTCCCTTAGAGGCAGACACTATTTTTTAGCGCAAGGGAGAGAAAGCTACACAGAGCCATATTATTATTAAAAATGACCAGCTGCTGCTGTCATCCCTTGCACTAGTGCACTATAAGGCGGCCTAGTGACACACGAAACCTTTGCACCATGGTCCATGGTGCAGAGGTGTGTGCGTGCTGCTAGTATCTCATTTGTACTGGAAGGATGTATGACGTAACAATGCGAGTCATTAAAACGCGTGCAGTTACATCGAGGTCGTTACAACGACTGCGATGTTACTACGCTATGCCATTACAACGCAAGTCTTTACATCGACTTGCGCTAGATGGCGTGCTAACATTAGAAAAGCGTAATTTACTATTCCAACTCCAGTCCACTTAACAGTAGGGAAGGTGTTGGGATAGTAAACTACACTATTTGTAATGTTAGCACGCCATCTAGCGCAAGTCGATGTAAAGACTTGCGTTGTAATGGCATCGCGTGGTTACAACGCGTTCGTTGTAACGACCGCGATGTAACAGCATTGCGGTGTACTGACTGCGATGTAAACGATGTTTCCCGTACTGGAAGCATGCTCTACGAGTACCAAATCCTATGCCTAGACACATTCTGAAATAGTCCACACATTGTAAGTGTCCCTTGCAGTGCAGCACAAATGCAATGTGTGTAATGTTTGGAGATTTGAAGACATTTCTCCCTTTTAGCCCCTGCTTCAAGGATGTGTTTGTGTAGTGGAAAGCCCGGGCTGGCTCTCTCAGTAGATTGGGGTTTGGTGAAATGCTATGGGCGCTTGCGCATGTCCACTCCAGTAAATCCCGAGGAATGCCCCGTTTGCACAGTGGCAAAAGGCAGCGCGAGGTGCTATTCCAGCTGAGGGTAGGGCACCTTTGCAGTGCAAATTGCCGTTTGTGCTTGAAAGTAATAATATGTGTCCCTTTGCACCGGTGCAAAGTCTTTGTACATCTGGGCCTTACAGTGCACCGTACCCTGATGTGCGTATCAAAACACGCCGCGAGGCTATATGGGAATGTAGTTGTCCTGCTCTAAGGTGAGCTCACAGGACACCTGTTTCCCCCTCTGGTTTGAACTGAAATGCAATAGAAGTTTTGGGGCGCCAGATTATATATCATGCAGTCACGCCACCGACCCTGGGTTTTTGAGGGTTTTACTGGCTAAGTAAAATTGCCATATGGGTTCCTCAACACGTCATTTGTTTTAGATTTCGTATTACAGGACACAGCTAGAAAAGATTAACATTTACATTGTGTCTGCAATTAAACCAGTTTATAAAAGTTAGTTATGTGAGAAACACACAGCCGACACGTGCTTCGCAGTCATCGCTGGCTTCGTCAAGGCTACATGCGATCATAAGGCGCATATGAAAAAATGACAGCCATGATCAACATGTACATCTGTGTATAGGCTATACGTGTCCCTTGTCTTCAGGGCTTCAAACCTGAGGATGAACTCCGGATATAAATGTGAAAGTGTTCTTTCTCCAGAGAGAAATCAAAATGAGCCGGGATCTGAGAGAGAAAGTGTTGTTTCTGAGGTGGGTAGGCATGGAAACCCACGATAGACCCGTTACTAAGAGCAGGGCAGTGAGCTGATAGTTTGCCAGTGTGCTACCCTCCAGGGCACATCTGACTTGCATCCTGCAATGCATCTGAACTGCAGCTCCCGCGCTGCCATTGGTCCTGCTTGCTGTGTGTGTGGGACTTCTGCACTCAGATGTTTACAGTTCCCTTGAACCTCCCAGTATTCCAGTTCAGTCCAGTAGTGAGTTGACGTAAGCCATGAAAGAGTTAAGAATCAACATATCTGCTGCACACATGTGTTTACCCTACAGGTTCTCAGTTTTGAATCTCATTAGGCCCAACTCATCCTTCATCCTTCCGAGGTCGATTAAATGAGTACCTTTGAGTACACTACAGTAGGCGATGCACCTGTAACGTGCTATACAAATGCTGACTCGTCCACATACCACAAGGGCTTAGACAAAGCAATTTAGAATGTGGTTAAATAAGGCATAAAGGATTTTAATCGGATTGAATGGCTCCTTGCGTAAACAATCTTTAGTAGCGATATTGTGCTGCCAGTGTAAGGCAGCACAAGGTGGGCTTGTTAGACCTACAGCAGTGACGTTTGCTCTGCAGAAATCAATTATATTAGAAGAGCCTTGATTATAAGAAAAAGGCACGGAGTTGTCCTGAATTTGTAACACTTGTAGATTATGCTCTAGAATTTTGCTATAAACTTTTATGAATGCTCGTTTTATTATTTATATAGGGAATACATGGTTTTAATTAATTCTGGCAAAGCATTAATATATGTGACTTAACCGTACTTTTACAACTTTTATTAAATTACATATGTAACATGCTGTTCTCTATTAGGCCTTAATTTAGAGGCCAGCCAACGTTTTAAAGTGCAAGATTTGTGTGATGTGTTTATTTTTTATGAATTTATTTTAGTTTTATGACTGTCCAGAGCTTTTATTACCTTCAAATCGAATCAAAGAAATGAAAAAGAAAAGACCTTGTGGGGGTGGGGGCTGCGCGGGGGGGGGCAGGGGGGGAGAGGGGCAGTTGGGAGGGGCGGGATAGAGCATCTGCTGCCGAAATACGTTGGCTACCCTTGCTATTACCTAACTAACAGTCACCCCTGTGTGAAAAACATTGGCTATCCTTGCTATAACCTTACGAACAGTCACCCCTTTGGTAAAAACATTGGCTATCCTTGCTATTACCTTACTAACAGCCACCACTGTACCGAAAACACTGGCTATCCTTGCTATTACCTTACTAACAGTCACACCTGTGAGGAAAACATTGGCTATCCTTGCTATTACCTTACTAACAGCCACCACTGTACCGAAAACACTGGCTATCCTTGCTATTACCTTACTAACAGTCACACCTGTGCTGAAAACATTGGCTATCCTTGCTATTACCTTACTAACAGTGACCCATGTGGTAAAAACCTTGGGTATCCTTGCTATTAGCTTACTAACAGCCCCCCATGCCGAAAACACTGGCTATCCCTGCTATTACCTTACTAACAGCCACCGCTGTGGTAAAAACTTTGGCTACCCTTGCTATTACCTTACTAACAGCCACCCCAATGCTGAAAACACTGACTATCTTTGCTATTACCTTACTAACAGTCTTTGCCACTGATATTGACCTGGTAATTTGTGCCTTGCAGATGTTAGAAGCTGGATTAAGTCTTATTCACAAAGGCATATTGGAATAAGTAAAGTGATACTCCTGTAGTACTCATTTAAGTACTCTTTCTTCCCCTTGAGAATTAGCCCGAAACATCTAAAATCGCAATAGAGAAGGAATATTCGGTGAATATTAGTATGTAAATAGAATGGACTGTGCCCTCTTTGGTCTTTTACTCACAGGGAGTTCAACATTTCAGGGAGGATTCACAAAGGTGTGTGAGTAGGCAAAATAGTACTCTGTAGTATTAATTGCCATCCTCATAAATGCTTATGTGTTTCGGCCCTAAAGGAGTGACGCAAATATGTGAAAGAGTCAACTGTGTGTTTGTTAGGTCATAAAGAAGTACACTGGAGTCACACACAGGGGAAGGACCGCAGGCCCTGACCGTCCGATCACCAAACCAGGTTGAGGGCAGGGATGGACTTGTTATTAAGCCAATTTGGCTACTGACAGAAGGGCTGGGCTTCACCAAAGGCTTTGGGGCTGCTGCTCCGCTGCGTCAGCACCACTTCACATCAGCATGTATAAAAGTGGAAAAAGCTTTCCCAAAGATATGTTTAGTAGTACACCTTCTGTGCTGACCCTCTTGCCTCACAGTCTCCTTGTAAACATCTCTTGGCAGAGCAAGGGCACCTCGGCACAGCTCATGTTCACATTGTGAAGGATCAGGCACATGGTCCGCTCGAGGGACATCCAGCATGGCCCCCTTTAGGCATGTCAGTTCACCCCTGGTTGAGGTATCTGCACTACAAATATTTATTTTTGTAACAATACCCAGTGCTTAATTTGTAAAACAATAAGTGCCAGGGCCTTTCTCAGGGGGCTACCACAGCACGCACTACCCATTGCCCCTGCCATGCTGCCAGTGGTAGTAACACAACTACTCACCATCACATCCTACAAGTGTGACATTTCAGACTGTTCCAGGACACCAAAGCTATAAGAATGGCTTGGGCAGCAGATGTTAGTCATTTTTTATGTATTTTGAATTAATAAACAACTGTTGTTGTGTTCATCTCTAAATAAGACAAACAGTGCCACCATGTAGCAGACTGCCATAGGTCCCGGTGTTGACAATTAAATACCGGTTCTAAGTACCGGAAACCACTGGCACAAATTAAGCATTGCCTGCACCCCATATTTAGAAATGTCTGCTGGCTCTAAGGACATCTCTAGTCATCGGCAGGAAATGCCACTGTTCCAGGTCCTGTCAATGTGTTAAAAGTTTGATGAACGGATCTGGCAAACGGGACGGCTTTCCGTCAAACTTATAACAAGTTTTTTACCTTTTTAAACAAAATTCCATGTGAAATTTTTGTTTGTAAAAAAACACAAAAACTGATGACTACACACCACAGGATTTGTTTCATATGGTGTAGTGGTCATTCATTTCATAAGGCTTTATTCGGAACAAAAAAAAGTAATGTCCATATAAGCACAACATAGTAAATTAATAACAATACAATACAAAATATCACAATTAATGACTTGTGGCTAAAAAAGAAAAACATATAATACAAGCGGGGGAGGAATAAATACTTAAAAACTCATACTTTTCCTATCTTAAAAACTCATACTTTTCCTGACATTGATTGCTTTTAGTAAGAATGTTGCAGTGAAAAAACAGATGTCAGGATGATGTAAATTAAAAAGCAATTTAAAAGAATCACGCACTGTCCTGACACCGAATTTTACAAAAATAGGCTTTAAAAAAGCTACACGAAAATTTCTATACAGTGGACACAACAGAAGAAAGTGCATCGTGCTTTGTACTGACAAATTGTCACACGGACAAGGTCCGGCGGGCTGCTTATTTATACAAGGAAATGCGACCAATTTATGAACAAGATATGCTTCATTTCTGCCTTAGAAATTACTGTAGCCCCATATCTGTCAGCTTTGATATCAATACCATAAATCTCCTGAAAGCTGTTGATAATATATTTGATCCATGGGATCTTAAAATAATTATCACCAGTGAGACAGTCATTGATGATTGCTCTATTTAATGACGTTTCTTCTTTCAACCAAATTGACCGCCACAACAATAATGGCCTTAGGAGAATCAAATCATTTAAAAAAGGGATACCAAGTTCATTATGAACTAAATCATTAGAAACAGATTTGGGTAAATTCAGCAGTTTTTTCAGAAAGACATTCTCTTCCACCTGTAGACACCCAGCCGGGGCAAAGCCCCAGATCCCCGCCCCATAAAGGGCGGTGGAAAGGCAACGTGACTGAAAGATCTTAAGCATGTCATTAATCCGTTTAGCCCCAAGTTTAGTTGCAAAAGTAAACACCCCGTTAGAGCTTCTAGCCATCTTAGCTCTAACACTAGTGTGCTCACTGGCCCAGCTACCATTCTTGGAGAAAGTAATTCCAAGATAACTAAAATTATCCACTAGTTTGACCCTATAATGATCCATATAATAAGAGTGAGGCTTACTCTTCCCCGGGCCACACACCATGGCATACGTTTTGGTTTTATTAATCACTAGTTTTCTAGATGAAATAAACTGTGAGAACCTATCCATTAAGCGTTGAAGACCTATCGGGGTTCTGGACAGTAAAAAGGCATCATCCGCATAGAGTAATACCGGAACATAGAGGTCATTAACTTTAGGTGCATCAGCCACTACTGACTGTAAAACAGAGTCCACCTCGTTAATAAAAAGGGTAAAAAGAAGGGGGGCAAGAACGCATCCCTGTCTTATACCCCGCCCAATCCGGAATTTAGTGGTACACTCCCCGTTGGGGCCGTACCGTACGCTAGTGCGGAGTTTTTCATAAAGCCGGGCCAGAAAAAAGATGATGCCCTCAGGGGCCCCCTTTCAATCAATTTGGCCCAGTGGATAGCATGATCTACTAGATCGAAGGCGCTACTTAAATCTGCAAAGCAGAGATAAATGGAACCCTTCCTGGCC
This sequence comes from Triturus cristatus, assembly GCF_964204655.1. Classification (NCBI taxonomy): domain Eukaryota; kingdom Metazoa; phylum Chordata; class Amphibia; order Caudata; family Salamandridae; genus Triturus; species Triturus cristatus. The sequence continues at coordinate 141,531,144 of NC_140594.1, forward strand.
TGGGTGTATTTCCCAATCAAAAGTTCTAGATTCAGGCATTGCTCGATAGTCCCTCGGCCCTTTCTGAACCCATACTGGGAGTTTGCCAGAATACCATTGTTTTCTGCCCATTCTTCTAGCCTAACCAGGAGTACCCTACTCATTATCTTTACTGAGGAATCCAGCAGGGAGATGGGACGATAGTTCTTCACCTTCCCCCGATCACCTTTCTTAAAAATAGGTATAATGATTGATTCCTCCCAACTTGGCGGCACCCCAAAGCAGACTGCGGCATTAAAAACTTTGTCCAGCATAGGACCCCAAACCTCTGGCACTTGCTTATGAACGTCGATGGGCACCCCATCGGGGCCCTGGGCCTTTCCACCTTTGCTAGCACCAATACTATCTAAAACCTCCATGATATTAATATCCAAGGGCACTATAGGCCAACAGTCATTATGGTTGGCCAAAGCATTGTCTGAATCAAAGATAATAGAGAAATGGGAAATCCATGAGTCCATACTAACCATAGAGGTTAGTTCCGGAACCTTCTCATCTTTTAGAAAAGGGCAATTAACCGTGGCCCAGAATAAGGTACAATCTTTCTGTTCGGCGGCCTGTATCAGTTTATCCCAGGCCTCATGTTGTAATTCTATCTTCCTGCGCTTAACTATATTCTTATAATTTGATCTGAGCTGAGACACCTGGTCCCTAATTCTCGGTTTTGTAGCAAGTGCATTTTTTAGCTCTTTAAGAGCGCAAGAGCAAGCATGATCAAACCATCCCTTATGTTGTTTGGACTTGTTCCCTGTCGATATAGTACATTTTTGGTCTATGATGGAATTAATACGGATAAAATGTTGAACAAGGTCGGCATTGACGGCAGCCTGCTCAAGAATCTCTACGATTTCCGGCAGGCAGCTGTTGATAATAGAGTTCGACGTCATAACCGCTTTGTCACCATTCCATCTTAACTTTGTACCATTGGGTCTATGTGGTTCAATATTATCTATGATCCCCGATGTAAGTACGGGTTTTTTATTCCACCAAATAAACTCTACAACAATACAGTTATGGTCGCTAAGCACAATATCCACAACCTTAGGTGTGAAGCTCCAAGGGACAAGACTAGACGAAAAACTAATAAAATCAATGACAGTATTTGCCCCCCTCCCAGTAAATGTCGGGATACTTTCTCCTTGGTTATTCTTTTCAGGAACCAATATTTCCATATCTACGGCCGCTAGGAGATGGTTCAGAGAATCCCCATACTTATTATGAGGAAAATGGACATCCACGTCCCCAAACCGGTTAGTAACCCCACACAAACATTGATTAGAGAGGGGACAAACTGCAATGTTAGAATCCCCCGCTAAAATAAATTCAAAGACAACATTAGAGCCCTCGATAATATCATCAAGTGCACTTCTCAGTGCATCTACCACCAAGTGCCTAGTGCTGTCGAATATATTATTATAAAAATTAATTAAAAGAATATTTCTACCATCCTTCCCATATAACCATAAGATATGTGAGTGGGCCCCCACTAGAACATGTTTTTTGACCAAAATAGGGATTTTGATAGAAATCAGAACTAAAAGCCCTCCCTTTGCTCTACCTGAGATGGATGCAATAGCAGGTGACTGATAGGAAACAAACCCATTATATCCTGAAAATTTTTTGCACCATGTTTCTTGGAAGCAGCAGATATCATAAAGATTAACAAATTCAGACCACCCGAGGCTGTCTTCTTTAGAAGCTAGGCCAGCAACATTCCAGCTAACAAGAAAGCTACTCATAGACCCAAAGGAAGATTCAATACCTTCAACCTGGGGAGATATGCTAAGACCCATACTATGGTTGTCCGTTGCGGGAACGGCTCCTTTTGCCCCCTCAACATCACCTGCAGCACCAATTAACGGGCAAGAATCAGAAGGAACACTAACATTACCTAACGGTCCGAGGGTGATTCCCTCAGACACTGCACCACAAGATACCACTCCATCTTCACAATACGCCTCATCAAAAACCAGTCAATCGTTACAATCCAAACCTCTCAAACATTGAAACCGATTGGATGTAACCACCTCAAACCCGCTGGGCACATTATGGGTACTGCTGCCACTACCCCTTTTCAAAACATTAGATGGTTTATTAATTACATGTTGATAGAAAAACCCCAGCGGTCTGAGTAAAATTCCCTGATCGTTCAGAGGTCGAGATGTAGCTCTAAGCAGAGTAGTAGTAGCTAATTGGGGATTGTTAAAATTGACAATCACACAGTCACCATTAATACTTTTGGAGGAATTCCCTATCCAGTTAACTCTGGTAGTAGTTAAAATATGACCAGACTGTGCTACTGGGTAACCACACTCACGATTAAGCCAAGCCACCGTTTTGTTTTTAAGGGACTCATGAGATTCTTGATTACTAGGAGACCCAGTATCCGGAAGTGGAGGGACATTTGTGAGCACCACCACATATGGTGCACATTCCGGGGGTAAATTGGGCGTAGAGTAACCATTGCAATTAGGTTTAATACCGGTGTGCCCTGGCTTGTCCACTACCGTAGATTTTAAAAATGAGCCGTGGCCCACCAAAGGGTTAGATACGGCTACAGTATTAGGACATAATCCCCCATTGGGGATTTTTGATGTTTTTGGTTCATAAGCCTTTGCCTTTAATGGGTCCTCTATGGTTATCTTTGTTCCTATATGTGTTTTCAAAAGACCACCTAACCTCTTAATTTCCTCTGAAAGAATATCAAGTCTATCCATGAGGGGCATGATAATATTATCAAGCTTCGTATCAATTATGCTAATCAGAAATTCCAACTGCTTAGAATCTAGTTTTACCTGAGTATCGCTAGTTTCCAAGCCTGGATCACTGATAGCACTCCTAGTATGGGGGTCCAAACTTTTTTTGTTTTGTTGTTTCCCCCCCCGTTTTGGGATAGTTGACCTCGCACCTCCCTTTCCTGATCTTAAAACTCTCTGCGCTCTCGGAGCCGGAGAGCGAGAGGCTATTGGTACTTTGGGCGGATCTAGCGCGGTCGTGGTAGGGACTGATACTTCATTATTAACCATTATAGAGGGAACAGGGCAATCAGAATTGTCACTACCAACCCCTAACAAAATAGGGAAAGAAGTGGGTGAATTGGGAGTACTAAGTGGGGGGGCCGACGTACACCCCCTACCCAGAGAGAGTCGACGCTCTTTATTAATTTTGTCAACTACTTTCACGAGATAATTATCAAGGGTGGCTATATTGGAACGTCCATTGTCTTTGTTAGATGCGGACATGGTTGGCTCACTAAAAATATAAAACAAATCTATACAGATCTATACAGAATTATACAGCAATAAAAAAGCCTTATGCGAGATCTACCAAAGTACCTCAATGAGAGTTAAAATATGAATATACCCTTCGTACCGACTACAACCTGGTAAGTATATACACAATGTCCCAGGTATATGCAGTCAATAAGTCTCGCCTGAACACTGAAACAGAGTGTAACCCAGCCCAGCCACGGCCAGCCCCGGACGGCCACAGACGGCCCGCCCTTTGCCCGGGCTTAGCCCGGCGCCGCCCGCGCGCGGACCCGCGAGGCGGAAGCCCAGCAGCTGTTTATAGCGCCTCCAGGCGCGAAAGTACAAGGGGCGGCTTCCTTTTCCGCCGCAGAGGATGCTGGGGGATGTAGTCTCCTCTCCTCACAGCGGCCGCGGTGAAATGGCGGCAGCAGGAGGGAGACGGTCACCAGGCACAGAGATCGTATCCAGGGCAGGCAGGTAAGGTGACAGCTACCAACACACCAAGAGTATAAGGACGCCCGCTCAACCAGAAGCCTAGCAGCTGTTTATAGCGCCTCCAGGCGCGAAAGTACAAGGGGCGGCTTCCTCTTCCGCCGCAGAGGATGCTGGGGGATGTAGTCTCCTCTCCTCACAGCGGCCGCGGTGAAATGGCGGCAGCGGGAGGGAGACGGTCACCAGGCACAGAGATCGTATCCAGGGCAGGCAGGTAAGGTGACAGCTACCAACACACCAAGAGTATAAGGACGCCCGCTCAACCAGAAGCCCAGCAGCTGTTTATAGCGCCTCCAGGCGCGAAAGTACAAGGGGCGGCTTCCTCTTCCGCCGCAGAGGATGCTGGGGGATGTAGTCTCCTCTCCTCACAGCGGCCGCGGTGAAATGGCGGCAGCGGGAGGGAGACGGTCACCAGGCACAGAGATCGTATCCAGGGCAGGCAGGTAACGTGACAGCTACCAACACACCAAGAGTATAAGGACGCCCGCTCAACCAGAAGCCCAGCAGCTGTTATAGCGCCTCCAGGCGCGAAAGTACAAGGGGCGGCTTCCTCTTCCGCCGCAGAGGATGCTGGGGGATGTAGTCTCCTCTCCTCACAGCGGCCGCGGTGAAATGGCGGCAGCGGGAGGGAGACGGTCACCAGGCACAGAGATCGTATCCAGGCCAGGCAGGTAAGGTGACAGCTACCAACACACAAAGAGTATAAGGACGCCCGCTCAACCAGAAGCCCAGCAGCTGTTTATAGCGCCTCCAGGCGCGAAAGTACAAGGGGCGGCTTCCTCTTCCGCCGCAGAGGATGCTGGGGGATGTAGTCTCCTCTCCTCACAGCGGCCGCGGTGAAATGGCGGCAGCAGGAGGGAGACGGTCACCAGGCACAGAGATCGTATCCAGGGCAGGCAGGTAAGGTGACAGCTACCAACACACCAAGAGTATAAGGACGGTGTAGTGGTCATTACTTTATTTTTTTAGTATTCTGATCCACCAGGATCTACCAGGCAGTAACGAACAGCAAGAAAAATATAACACTATCAACTGTAAACTGAGCAGAGGGTGTTATATGTAAAACTCTAATGGCCCATGCACTGTCTGGAAGTCGGAGGAGTTTCTCAGCAGCAGAGCCCGAGTGTGCTCGAACGCTGACATACTTAAGGTCCACTCGCCTGTAAATCAGGGTGGATCGAGGGTTTGACGGAGAGCGTACTCTGTCGCAGTTGCACTTGAAGGCGTCTGTGGCGCAGCCTGATAAAGGGTGCTTGGGCTAACAGCAGGGAGCAAACACAAGACACAGGCACTCAGTATCATAGTCTGGGCCGAAAGTCACGAGCGACCTCTGCCCGTTTATTTATGCTCTCTGGCCACGCCTGGCAAGAGAGTGCTACAATGTATGCAGGCCCATCCGGGCTAAGGGTCCAGGGTCGATGCGCCCGCGGCATCTAGACCGCTACAGCGTCCACGTCGAGCAACAATTATGAAAAAGTAATAACTAGTAGAAAGGAAAAATTATGTGAAATGTATAACTCCCAAGCATTGCCATATATAATAGAAATGTTGCCCAGAGCCAATGAGGATCTAGAAACAAGGACGCACTTGTCAAGGTGCCCCTTCCTGGAATAACCACTCTGTTTATTGTAAAAAATGCTCACATAAAAGAATGTGCAAGTAAATCTAGTTAAGAGTGGATACTCTCGTTTACAAGCATCCGGAATGCAGAGTCACACTCTTAAATCAAGAAGTGTATGCGCCTTACCGAGTTTAGGCGCACGGTTGGCTCTCCGCTTCAGACACAGGGAATTTAAACTGATCTCATGTACAAATCAGTGATCATCCTGAACATCTGAGATTGATTAGCCCTCCTGGGCTTATGTTCACACCTCTCATGTAATGCCAGCGCGGCTTTTACTTCTGGGGTCTGCTGTGTTCCAGGAACTCATTATCAAACACAATGATCTGCGCTCAGAACTTCCTGTTCCTTCCAAACGTTACTTTCTGTGACAGGAGTTGAGAAGTGCCCGGGGTGAACTCATTCCACTTGTTTCCCTGACTCGAGCCTCGCGGAAGGCTGAATTCAGAAAGAGGCCCTGGATTGTCACGGGCAGGTCCAGGCAGGTGTTAGGTTGGTTGCAGACCTAGGAGGTACCACGTGTACGGTAGGCGGGCAGCATGCACTCCGGGATCGGGGGGCTAAAGAAACACACACCTACACCTTAGTTGCGCTTAGGTGCACTGACCCGGATCATCCGGTCCAGCCCCCATTTATTTCTTTGACCTCTTCCGGGTCACAGCCTAGACCACCCTCTCCCTGAGCAGGGGGGTGTTCCCCTTGAACATAACATTCCTCCTTTATCATGGCAAACAAAAAAACAAACACAACACCGGTTGGAGAGACCTTCCAGTACAGCAGAAGAGAGAGAGAGAGAGAGAGAAGGAGAGAGAGGGAGAGAGAGAGAGAGAGAGAGAGAGAGAGAGAGAGAGAGAGAGAGAGAGAGAGAGAGAGAGAGAGAGAGAGAGAGAGAGAGAGAGAGAGAAAAGAAAACACTGCATTTCTTTTCCTCAGTCCATCACAAAACCTTTCAGTCGAGACGACACCGCTGGATTGGCTCGGAGATGATATCTGTGTCCACCTCGACCTTCGCTCCCATCTCTACCGCCTTCCGCTCCAACTGCCCCTGGCAAATGTTCCACAGCTGGCCCGGGCATTGGGGGGGCTGACCCAGGTGAGACACTCTCCTCATCGAAGACGTCACCCGTCGGTTCGCCATCCTCAGACTCTGGCACCACCTCACTTGGTTGTGCCGGACACTGGTACTTTTTGAACTGGGAGATGTTCCTGGTGACTGTCTCGTGACCCCTCTGGGCAGTGACCATCGTGCCCTTGACTGTCTGGATCACCCAGGGCTCAGGTTCAAACGGAAGGGAGAACTTCCCTCGTGGATGTCGATTCTTCACCAGCACCAAGTCACCGGCCACCAACGCTCTGCTTCTGGCACGGCGCCTCTGGGACATTCGGTCATTCTTGGCCCGCCTCTGTCGGAGGCGTTCGGATACTTGACGATATGCAGGCGAGGATGGCGTCAACTGAGGAAACACATCATTCAGCACCCGTTGATTACACAAAGACCCAGGGCTGGCCATGGTGGTTGAGTGAGGTGTGAGTCTGTATTCTTTCACGAAATTGTACAGGGCACACTCCATGTTCTGTTCTCGAGACATTGCTATCCGGAGTACTTTGTTTAGGGTGCGCATGAAGCGCTCAGCCTCACCATTAGCCTGTGGCCACCGGGGTGTGATCTTCACATGTCGGACACCTCTTGATCGGAGGTATTCAGAGAACTCGTGGCTGGCGAATGGCGGACCATTGTCTGTGCGTAGCTCCTTGATTAGCCCATGGCTGGCCATGATTTTCTCGAACCGAGGTATGGTGTTGCTCGCAGTAATGGAGTCCAGTATCTCAACCTCGGGGTATTTTGAAAAATCATCAATGACGACAAGCATGTGTCGGCCATCCGGTAGGCTCCCAAAGTCGGCACTCACCCGGTTCCACGGGTGAGGAGGTATGTCTTCCGTCAGGATTGGGGTCGGCGGATCAGCGGGGCCCACCGCTTGGCAGAGCGCACAGGACCGGACAGTCCTCTCCACCACACTGTCCAAATCCGGGAACCACACCTTGCTCCTCAGACGTGATTTTGTCTTGACCACCCCTTGGTGCGCGATGTGCGCTAAGTCCACCACTCGCTGCTGTAGTGACCTGGGGATAACCAGACGCGTACCTCTCATCAGACATCCCTCGGGGGACACGGCCAATTCGGACCGGACGTTGTGAAGAGCTTTTAACGCCACTTGTGCATCATCTGTGCGGTGTGTCAGGTTCTCCAGCAGGGAATGCCACCTTCCTGATCCAATCGCCGATATCACCATCGCCCAGCAGTCATCCCGTTTGGTCGCCTCCAGAATGTCCTCGAGCCTGATGGGCAGAGGCCGAGAGCGTTCCACCACCAGCCTGACGTACTCCTCCGTCTCCTGCGCTTCAGACTCCTCTTCTCGGGTAACCGGCCGGGCATGTCTGGATAGGAAGTCCGCCGGGTTTTGTGTCCCGGGGCGGTAGACTACTTTGAATTGGTATTCTTGCAGCTGCAGGATCCACTTTTCAATTCGTGGAGGTGGTTTCGACGACACGCCCATGAAGAGAGGAATCAGCGGTTTGTGGTCAGTGTGAACTGTGAATGGCTGTCCATATAGATAGAGGTGGAAGTGGCGACACCCCCAATGTATCGCAATCGCCTCTTTTTCGATGTGTGAGTATCTTTGCTCTGTTTCCGTCAGAGCTCGGCTCGCGTAGGCTACCGGGGCCCACTCACCGTCCAGTTGCTTCTGGGACAATACGGCACCCAAACCAATGGGACTGGCATCCACCGACAGTTCAGACTCCCGGGTGGGGTCAAAATACGCTAAGGTGGTTTCGGCGGACAAGGCGTGTTTGGTGTCCTGAAAAGCCTTCTCTTGAATGGGACCCCATTCCCATGCGGCGGCGTTCTTCGTGAGGTCCCGTAGGGGCGCCGTTAGGTTCGCGAGGTTCCGGATGAATCGACCACAGTAGGTGACCATGCCCAGGAAGCTTCTCACTCCGGTGACTGTGGTCGGGGCAGGTGCCGTCTGGATGTCACGGACTTTCGCAGGGTCGGGCGACACTCCTTGTTGTGAGAAGTGATATCCAAAAAACGCTACTTCTTTTTTTAGGAATTCGCACTTTTCGCGATGCAACGTAAGGCCACTGTCCTGGAGTCTCCGGAACACGCATCGTAGACGGTTCATGTGTTCCTCCAGAGTCGGTGCATGTACTAGAATGTCATCACTGACGTTTATGACCCCACTGAGGCCAGCCAATACACCTCTGATGGTGTCCTGAAACACCTCCGCCGCGCTGGACACCCCAAAGCTGAGGCGCTTGTAGCGGCGCAGGCCCACATGGGTGGAGAAAGTGGTTATGGCCCTTGACTCGGGATCCAGCAGGATTTGATGGTAGCCCGCCCGAAGGTCCATCTTCGAGAACCAGTGTGATCCGCTGACCTCCGCCACAATGTCGTCGACCGTGGGTGTCAGATGGCGTTCCCGCTTGATGGCATGATTCGGCAAACGCATGTCCACGCATATTCTGACTTCACCTGGTTGCTTCGGTTTACGGGCTATCACAATGGGGGAGACCCATGGTGTCGGTCCTTCCACTCTCTCAATGATGTCAGCGGCCTCCAATTTTCTTAGTTCCTCCTCGACCTTCGGCCGCAGATGAAACGCTACTCTCCGATGCTTGAGAGCAACTGGTTGTACTGATTGGTCTATGTGCAGCCGTACCAGGTGGTTCTTTAAGCATCCGATTCCGTCAAACAGGCCTCGAAACTCGTCCACCAGTGACTCAACATCCTCCAGGTGCACAGCGAATGCAAACACCACCAGTTGCAAATGTTCCGCCGTACGACAGCCCAGCAGCATTCCCGCACCCTCCTTGGTGACGTACACTTTTGTGCGAACGGAGTTAGCCTCATGGGCGATGTCGGTGGTGAAGACGCCTAGCACAGTAAGTGGGGTGCCGGAGCCATAAGCAAACACCTGTATGGACGTTGGCTTTAGGACGGGCTGTATCGGGAAGGATCTCAGCATGGACTGGGCCATTATGTTTATGGATGCACCTGTGTCAATCAGCACCGGCGTCAGATGTCCTGCAATCTTGACGTTACACTTTGGGGCCCTCCGTCTCGGACATCCATCAGGTTGCAGGGCGTGAATCACATGGACCGTGCCTTCGTCCTCATCGTCGTCCATATCATCTTCCTCAGCCTCCTGTTGAGGGGCCTCCACCGCATTGATCTGCCGACTTTGTTGCCGCTGACGTCCCGCCGAGCGGCACACTTTGGCTAGATGGTTCAGACGACGACACGCTGAACACCGTTTTCCTTGTGCAGGGCATGGACCTTGGTGTGGGTACGGTCCTCCACACATGTAGCAGGAACGAGACGAGGGTGGTGGTTTGCTGTGTTCCGACTTCTTTGTAGGTGCTTTCTTCGAGGTGGTCGCACCACCGCATTCACAGGCTCCGTCTTCACTTGACGTTGAAGGGCCGTCTCCATATGTGCGGCGCGCACTTTGGACAACTCCTTAGACCGGCCCATGGTGAGAATGTCGGCCATGGAGATTCCGGGCGTTTCGAGGACCCTTTCTCTCAACTTAACGGACGAGCAGCCCTGGATGAACTGCGCCCGCAGCTCGTCATCTGTGTCCGGTAGGGTACAGGTACTTGTCAGCTCCTTCAACCGAGCATAGAAGGTGTCAACGGATTCCTCCGGTTGTTGCCTAGCTTGTCGTAGGAGAAAGCGTTCGTAATCTGGATTTGCTAGGGGTTCAAAATGCGCGGTCAGAGCTGCCTTGAGCGTAGCATAGGTGTGGGGAGGGCCGGCTTCCACCACGGATTTGGCCAGTCGGTGAATGGCAGAACCACCCAGATGCAGTAGCATGGGCCGATGTCGTTCGGGCTTTAGGCCGACTGCGGCATAATAGTTCTCCAGGCGCTCCAGCCACTCTTTCCACTTAGCCACCTGGGCGGACGGCGGGCCGTCCACTATGAACGCTTCAATCGGGGGCACCGTCGTCATCTTCACGCCGGCTGGGCGGGAGGTCCGATGCAGCAGGCGCAGGCGGACCTGGACGCGACAGAGTATGTGCTCCAGGGGTGGTCGCAGTCAAGAAAAACCAAAACCACCACCTCCGGCGCAGGCAGCGGTGAAATTGCGGTCTACAGGCACTCAGCAGCCAGGCCTCAGGGTCCGGGCATCCAGCGTAGGAGGGCGCGCCCCACGTGGCAAACAGAGGCGTCAGGATAGGCCCCCTGGGCTAGACTCAGCGGTCATGAACACCCCGCCTTCTCCCAGCAGCCCACAAGTCACACCGATGCCTCCACCACGGTCAGCAGGCCACTGCACAGGGCACACACACAGGAACTAACCGGGAAGAGCAGGCTGTAGGTGGCGTCCTTCTGAGCAGCACCACCAGGACTCAGTCTCCTGCGAGGAAGCAGCCAGGCAGCAGGCCGGCCGAAGAGAGCGCTTCCACACGCGCTTTATGCACGAAGCCAGGCACGTGCGCGTGCACCAGGAGCCGGGAGAAAGCAGGGAGGCGGCAGGTGCAGGCCGCGTAGACGCACGCACGTGCGAGGAGCAGCGCTCCGTGTGGCAGCCGCCACCAGAGCGGGTCAGGCAGCGCTCCGGCGCTCGGGAACACCACGGGCTCCGGGGAGCAGGCAGCGAGGAACTCAGCCTCCGTGGGTCGGGAGTTATTGAAAAAAAAACCTTCGTCGCCAGTTGTTAGGTTGGTTGCAGACCTAGGAGGTACCACGTGTACGGTAGGCGGGCAGCATGCACTCCGGGATCGGGGGGCTAAAGAAACACACACCTACACCTTAGTTGCGCTTAGGTGCACTGACCCGGATCATCCGGTCCAGCCCCCATTTATTTCTTTGACCTCTTCCGGGTCACAGCCTAGACCACCCTCTCCCTGAGCAGGGGGGTGTTCCCCTTGAACATAACAGCAGGGACCGGTTTAGTGCCGCCTGTGCAGCTCGGCGCTATTTGTGCATGACAAGCAGCGTGCACGTGCAGCGCGGCACGTGCGCCCTGGGCTCGTCACAATTGGAGGTTCATGAGCCCTAGGGCGTGGCGCGCAGCTAAAAATGTCAATCTTTCTCAATTCTTTAAATGATGTGTTTGATTTCGTTTACAAGGAGCAACAGTACTGGTTGCGAAAAATCACTCGTTTTCTGGTCTTGTGTAGTTATGGTGGGCCAGATCTACAAAGCGTTTTTGCAGGCGCTAACGTCCCGACTCGTTTGCGACCGCAAAAATGCTTTGTATATCTGGTGCTTTTTCAAATGTACACAATGCAAAATGTGATTGAGTAACTGGTTACGGAATTGTAATTTGTATGTGCGATTCGGTATTTAGAAGGGGCATATTTAGGGCGTCCCTTCCACATACCGAATCTGTATGGTATGTATTACTGTTTTGCAGCCAAATTCCAGCTGCAAAACAGTAATACTTTATATCACCAGTTTAAGACTGGTAGTAACCCATTCACTTAGGGGAAGGGGTCACGTTGTCTAGCAGCACATGTGCTATTAGCATGGCTGAAAGTCACTTCAAAAAGCCCTATGATGTGGCCAGCGCAAGCCACGTCATAGCGTTTTTTGTGTGAGTAGGGGCAGGACAATACACTCAACATGGCGGGGGCGAAGAGACTCGGCGTCGGCTCAACATCCTCAGATTCTGGGCTTTCAGTGACTTTCAGCCATGCTGAACAGCAGATGTGCTGCTAAACAGCATGGCTAAAAGACGCATCGCTTGTCTGGACCCCGCATCTCGCTGTAGTGACCAGGATCAAGGTACTCTGATCCCTAAGCCTGCATGACTCCTGTCCACGGCCTGTGCTCCATCGCGGTCAGCTTGAACTGGTGACTTTGTCCCAGTCCAGCGTGACCAGGAAACCCCCATAGGCGATTATTGCTTCTTTTCATTTTTTTAAATTCATAACTCAACTTCTACTTATTGGATTTTTGTAATTTTGGTTTGCTTTATTTATATAATAATTCTCTATTTTTCTAAGCCCATGTGTAGTCTTTTTGTGGTGTTTTCATTCTGTTATTGTGTGTGTGTTGCACAAATACCTTACACACCCCTTTGCACCCCACCTGTCTTCCTCAGGTGCTTCAGGTGGTGGAGGTTTTCAATACCTGGACATATACATGATTCCGCACCAATCAATCAATCAATCATTGCAATTGTAAAGCGCACTACATACCCGTGAGGGTCTCAACGCACTGGGGTGGGGGGGGAAGCTTCTACTGCTCAAAAAGCCAGGTCTTGAGGAGTCTTCTGAAGGTCAGCAGGTCTTGGGTCTGCCGTAGGTGGATGGGGAGGGTGTTCCAGGTCTTGGCGAGGTGGGAGAATGATCTGCCGCCAGAGGTCGGTCTTCAGATGCGGGGGACTGCGGCGAGGTTGGCGGAGCGAAGCTGGTGGGTGGTGGTGTAGAAGCTGAGTCGTCTGTTAAGGTACGCTGGTCTGGAGTTGTGGAGTGCCTTGTGTGCATGGGTGAGGAGCTTGAAGGTTATCCTCTTGTTGACGGGGAGCCAGTGCAGGTCTCTCAGGTGGGGTGTGATGTGGCTGCGGCGGGGGATGCCGACGATCAGGCGTGCAGAGGCGTTCTCAATGCGTTGAAGTCGTCTCAGGAGTTTGGCTGAGGCTCCTGCGTAGAGGGCGTTTCCGTAGTCCAACCTGCTGCTGACCAGGGCCTGGGTGACCGTTCTTCTTGTTTCGGTGGGGATCCACTTGTAGATCTTGAGGAGCATTCAGAGGGTGTTGAAGCAGAAGGAAGAGACGGCGTTGACCTGTTTTGTCATGGAGAGGGTGGAGTCGAGGATGACCCCAAGGTTGCGTGCATGGTCGGTGAGTGTTGGAGATGTTCCCAGTGCGGTCGGCCACCAGGAGTCGTCCCAGGCCGAAGGGGTGGATCCGAGGATGAGGACCTCCGTCTTGTCTGAGTTCAGCTTCATACGGCTGGTCTTCATCCACTCGGCGATGGCTTTCATTCCTTCGTGGAGGTTGGTTTGGTGGTGTGGGGGTCCTTGGTGAGGGAGAGGATCAGCTGGGTGTCATCGGCGTAAGAGATGATGTTGAGGTCGTGCAGTCGGGCTACGTGGGTGAGCGGTGCCATGTAGATGTTGAACATAGTTGGGCTGAGGGATGAGCCCTGGGGTACGCCGCAGATGATCTTGGTGGCTTTGGAGCAGAAGGGGGGGGGGAGGCAGACGCTCTGTGTTCTGCCAGAGAGGAAGGAGGTGGTCCAGTCCAGGGCCTTCTCTTGGATCCCGGCGTTGTGTAGGCGTGTGCGTAGTGTGCGGTGGCAGACCGTGTTGAAGGCGGCTGACAGGTCCAGGAGGATGAGGGCCGCGGAAACCGTTGTCCAGCAGAGCCCTGATGTCATCGGTGGCGGTGATGAAGGCTGTCTCGGTGCTGTGGTTGCTGCGGAACCTGGACTGGGACGGGTCCAGGATGCTGTTCTCCTCGAGGTAGCGGGTCAGTTGTTTGTTGTGAGAAGTTGGCCTGGTATATGATGCTCACTAGTTAAAGTGATCACCTTGTACCATGCCAAGCAACCCTTACGGTGTGGTTGTAAGTCAACCTTTTCGGACTAGCTGCCCTAGTGGTAGCGTAGGCTAGGCAGTCTTTGAGGCTAAACTCGTGAAGCGTGTTAAGCCAGCTGTTTTACCAAATGCAACCCCCTTTTATACCAATGAAAGGACACCACACAGATATATATTCAAAATATATATGTATTTATTTCTCAAAGTAACCCCTAGTCTCTTTATGAGCACAGGAGCACAAATCGTCAAACAAGATTACAGTAGAATACACAGAAGTTGCACTTTATATGGATAGGCCCTGGTGGCCACTCGAACCATATACTAAAATAGTGGTATAAGTACCACGAACAGAAAAGGGAAAAGGCCTAGGGCCTCTAGAATCGCTGGGCCTACAAGGAGCTAACTTCAGTTAGTGACCAGGAGGTCCACGGGTGGCGTGTGCAGAGCAAATAGTCACACGCGTGCTCCCATAGGTTTCAATGGGTGCGTAAAAAGTACAAAGTTACTGCAAAGAGGATCTTCCGGATGGACTAGGAACTCACGATTTGGAACACAGGCACTAGAGATGTAATACTACACTTGGGCACCGGAGTGCCAGCTTTACCTCACCCACAGGAAGCGGGTGCATAGGCCTCGAAGTGCGTCGGGTTTCTTCTATCTGTTCCGTGGAGCCTGAAGACAAAGATGCTGCAGGCGGTCGGTCCGGGAGAGATGTGGTGGATCCAAGAGTGGATCGGAGATGTTGAAGACCTGTAAGCAGAGGGGACAGTGTTCACAGTCACTAGCCAGTGACCAGCGTGGCACCAGGCGGGTACCAGGCAATGTCGGGTGCAAACAGGAAGAAAGGTGTAGCTTGTCTCTGCAGCCACGTGGTCCCTGGAAGTCGACAACGCCCAGGAGTCGGTTCACGAGCTGTCCCACGCAGGCTCTCGCTGTCGGCGGTGTCGGCGACTTGATCGAAGCAAACAAGCCTTGGCAAAAGCAATTGTTGTAGGAGATGAAATAAGCTGATGGTTCTGACCAGCAAGGTCAGAGGGACTGCTCCTTTGGAGGGGAGCAAGGGCCAGTCTGGAGCAATCAGACCAGCAGTGTATTTTGTGAAGTTCGTCGCCAAGATGGCTACTAGCCAGCGGGCCAGCAACCGGTTAGGCGCGTCGAGTGGCAAAATGCAGAAGGGCCCCACGCAGATCGTGGAGATGCTGGAGGGCTCACCTTTGGTGCAGATGCTGCTCGTGGGTTGGGCTTCTCAGATCCCAAAGCACAACTTGGAGGGAGCCTCGGTTGTTGCACTTGTCAGCTTGTCGTGGTCGTTCCAAGATGGCTGGCTCCACGTGTCTCGTTGCCTCCACGGGTCTCCTCTTTTCAGGGACTGTGGATCGGGCGGTGAGAGGTCTGGAGGTCCAGGTCTTGTCAGTCTCTGGGCTCGGGCTCCGGCGGGAGGCGGCGGCAAAGCAGACGTTGATTCGCTGGATGGTGCTTGCGTTAGCAAGGTGGTCACTCCCTGACCACAGGGGAGATTTCCTTCAGTCTTCTGTGCAGCAGAATGTCGAAGTTCCCGTCTTCTTCTTAGTTTCAAGTTGATTCCAGGATGTCTGAAGTCTTAGGACACAGCTCCTACCTTTAAGCGGATTCTAGGGGCCGGACTACCTGCTAGGTCCCTCCCTATGGGTGGGACCAGGAAGGGGGGTGGTTACACCCCCAATCCTTTGTCCAGCTCGCCCCAGGCCCAGGACTGGTGTGCCCCAGGAACGGTTTGAACTGGCATATGCACCGAGGCTCCTTGTGAGCCACAGGCATGTCTGGTTTCTTTCAAGCCCTACCTGACCAATGCACAAAATTGTGTCTGGGGTGGTGCATGCACCTCCCCTGGCAGGAAACCCTTTGTCCACACCTCCCAAGCTGGAAGGACTCCCAGCAGCAGGAGGGCAGACTTGTGTCTGTGGTGGCAGCATCCATTTTGTGGAGCTGAGGCTATGTCTGATTTTACCCGGGTTTCAGGTACTGTACATGTCGTGTCCCTCTAGAAGGGTGGAATGCTAACCCCGTCGCCAGAATTGGCGAGGGGTTAGTATTCCAATTCGTATGACACCTTACTCGACATGTTTTGATAAAGCCAAACCAAAGATAGCATTTAACCGCGAGGTTCATAATGCACTTAAGAGTATATGGTATGACGATATCTGGAAACAGTAGAAGGAAGTTGTTCCGACCACTGCAGACAGGCTCAGCTCATGCCAGAGCACCATCTCACATGGAACCAAGCACTCTGCCTTCAGGATTGTTAAGGCCTGCCATAGGAGTGACTTATAGGTTAACATGTGTCCCATTTAAGGTTAGGTATAGGTATACTACACCTAAGTAAGAGGTGATTACACCAACTTACCCCAGCTGAGTGATCAGCCAGTTGTGTCAGATCGTTAGGCCAAGCCTGGGGTGGCATAATACATGCTTCAGCCCCTGGCAGGCCTTGGGTACACCAATGCCCTGGGTACCTAGTTTACACTGGTACAGGGGCTGACAGGGTGATCCACTTCCAATTGGTTATGCACCTAGGGTGCATAGTTTTAATTTAGTAGAGATAACAGCAGGCTGGGGGTCTGATTGGCAGGCCCACAGCCTCAATATGTCAAAAACCAGTGAAGCAAAAAGCAAAAATTTGGGGTGACCATAGGATAGCAGACCCTACTCTCTTACACAACCCCCCCCCCCCAAACGCTGGGACATTAAACTAGCCTTGACCAGTCTCGTCTTCATGTCCTAAGTGGAAGTACCTGGAGAGACCATCTGCATTCCCATGGTCAGTACCTGGCCGGTGCTCCACTGTAAAGTCCATCCCCTGTAGGGAAATGGACCACCTAAGCAGTTTGGGGTGTTCACCCTTCATCTGATTTAGCCACAAGAGGGGCTTATGGTCGGTCTGAATCTTGAAGTGAGTGCCAAACAAGTATGGCCTCAGCTTCTTCAGGGCCCACACCACAGCAAAGGCCTCCCTCTCAATAGCTGACCAATTCTTCTCTCTGGGGGTCAACCTTCTGCTAATAAAAGCAATGGGTTGGTCTTGACCATCTACATTAAGTTGTGACAGCACAGCTCCCACACCCAACTCAGAAGCATCTGTTTGGACAATAAACTCTTTGGAGTAGTCAGGACTTTTCAGGATAGGTGCAGAGCACATGGCCTCCTTCAGGTCATCAAATGCCTTTTGACAGCTTACTGTCCACTGAACCTTTTTGGGCATCTTCTTGGATGTCAGATCATTAAGAGGAGTCACAATGGACCCATAGTTCTTAACAAACTTCCTGTAGTACCCAGTCAAGCCCAAGAAAGCTCGAACTTGAGTCTGGGTGGTTGGAGGGGACCAGTCCTTGATGGATTGTATCTTACTCTCCAGTGGTTGAACTTGGCCTCCACCTACAAGGTGGCCCAAATATACAACCTTACTCTGCCCTATCTGGCACTTAGTAGCCTTGATAGTGAGGCCTGCCCTTTGCAGGGCCTCAAGAGCCTTCTTCAGGTGGATCAGGTGATCCTCCCAGGTGGAGCTAAAGACAGCAATGTCATCAAGATATGCTGCGCAAAAGTCATCCAACCCAGTAAGGACTTGGTTCACCAGCCTTTGGAAGGTGGCAGGTGCATTCTCCAGACCAAAGGGCATCACCACAAACTGGTAGTGCCCACCTGGGGTTGAGAATGCTGTTTTGGCCTTAGACTCCTCAGCTAATCTGATTTTCCAATAGCCAGCTGTCAAGTCAAATGTGCTCAAAAACTTTGCAGAAGCTAGTTTGTCTATGTGCTCATCTGCCCTTGGAATAGGGTGTGCATCTGTCCTGGTGACAGCATTGAGTCCTCTGTAATCCACACAGAACCTCATCTCTCTCTTGCCATCTTTGGTGTGAGGTTTGGGGACCAGAACCACTGGGCTAGCCCAGGGGCTCTCTGAGGGTTCAATGACACCTAATTCCAGCATTTTATGTACCTCAGCCTTTATACAGTCCCTGACATGGTCAGGTTGTCTGTAAAGCTTGTTCTTTACAGGCAGACTGTCACCAGTGTCCACCACATGGGTACACCAGTCAGTTTGACTAGGTATCAAGGAAAACATATGTGAAAATGATTGTAGAACCTGTCTACATTCAGTCTGCTGATGGGCAGTGAGGTTGCCTCCAAGGGTCACTCCTTCAACTGAGCCATCTTCAGGGTTCTGAGACAACAGGTCTGGGAGAGGGTCACTCTCTTCCTCCTGTCCCTCATCTGTAGCCACGAGCAAGCCCATGTCTGCCCTGTCAACATATGCTTTAAGCCTGTTAACATGGAGTACCCTGTGGGGACTCCTGGGAGTTCCTAGGTCTACCAAGTAGGTGACCTCTCCCTTCTTTTCCAGGATTGTATGGGGTCCAGACCATTTGTCTTGGAGTGCTGCTGGGGCCACTGGCTCCAACACCCATACCTTCTGTCCTGGCTGAAACTCAACCAAGACAGCCTTTTGGTCATGCCAAGCTTTCTGTAAGGCCTGGCTTGCCTCAAGGTTTTTGGATGCCTTCTCCATATACTCAGCCATCCTGGAGCGGAGACCAAGTACATAGTCCACTATGTCTTGTTTAGGCTTTTTGAGAGGTAACTCCCATCCTTCCTTCACTAAACACAGTGGGCCTCTTACAGGGTGCCCAAACAACAATTCAAAGGGGCTGTAGCCAACTCCTTTTTGTGGGACCTCTCTGTAAGCAAACAGAAGGCAGGGTAGAAGGATGTCCCATCTTCGCCTGAGCTTTTCAGGTAATCCTTTGATCATACCCTTTAGGGTCTTGTTGAATCTCTCAACAAGCCTATTGCATTGTGGGTGATAAGGGGTGGTGAACTTGTAGTTGACACCACATTCCTTCCACATAGCTGTCAAGTATCCTGACATAAAGTTGGTACCTCTGTCAGATACTACCTCCTTAGGAAACCCCACTCTGGAGAATACTCCCAGCAGGGCCCTGGCCACAACAGGAGCTGTAGTGGTCCTAAGGGGAATTGCCTCTGGATACCTGGTGGCATGATCCACTACCACCAGTATAAATCTGTGCCCAGATGCAGTGGGAGGATCCATGGGACCCACTATGTCTATTCCCACTCTTTCAAAGGGGACCCCCACCACAGGTAGTGGTATTAGGGGGGCCTTTGTTGTGCCACCTGATTTGCCACTGGCTTGGCAGGTCACACAGGAGCGACAAAACTCCTTTGTATCTTCATTCATATGAGGCCAGTGAAAGTGAGGGACAAGCCTGTCCCAAGTCTTGTTCTGGCCTAAGTGTCCTGCTAAAGGAATATCATGGGCCAAGGTAAGAAGGAAGCCCCTAAATTGCAGAGGTATAACCAACCTCCTGGTAGCACCAGGCTTGGGGTCTCTAGCCTCTGAATAAAGGAGCCCTTCATCCCAATACACTTTATGGGTACCTTGAGCATTCCCAGCAGCCTCAGCAGCAGCCAGCTGTCTGAGGGGTTCAAGAGAGGGACAGGATAACTGAGCCTGCCTCAAGTCAGCCCTTGAAGGTCCCCCTGTCCCCAGAAACTCAACCTGATCAGGTTCAAGCTCTTCAGGGAAAGTTCCTTCAGGGTCCTCTAGATCAGTTTCCTGGGAAGGCTGATCATCACTCTGAGGCAGGGGGGAAGGAACAGCCTTGACCCTCCTGTTCTTCTTCTTGGTAGGTGCTTGGTCCATTGTTCCAGGATCCAAGACCTGAGGTTCAGTGAGGCACTTTTTGGCCTGTGACCTGGTCACAGCAAGGACATGTGATGATATACCTAACATCTCTGCATGAGTCCTGTACTCCACTTCTGACCATAGAGAACTCTCTAGGTCATTGCCCAACAAACATTCTACTGGGAGGTCTGCACTAACCACAACCCTTTTGAGGCCAGTTACCCCTCCCCATGAGAAGTTAACAACTGCCACACTATGTGAAGTAGTGGCATTGCTGGCATTGGTCACCAGGTAGTTCTCACCTGGAATGTACTGTCCAGGGTCCACAAAGCCTGGTGTCACCATAGTGACACTGGCACATGTGTCCCTGTAGGCTTGAGCCACTTTTTCATTTATTAAAGGAGTCTGTCTGTACTTGCCCAGGTTACTGGGGCTCACAGTCAGGGACAAATCAATGTCCCCATCACAGATCAAGACTGCCTGTGTCAGGGTTCTGTCTAAGTCAGAATCTCCTTCAGTTCCCATAGTGATTCCCACTACACCCTTTGTCTGGGGACCAACACTGCTAACAGTAGTACTGGGAGCAGGTGCCTTAGGGGCAACAGTGTTGGGGGCTCTACCCTTCTTACAATAACTAGTCCAGTGAGTTGTATTCTTGCAATGATTGCACCAGGGTTTCTTTTGACCTTCTTTCTTCTTTCCCTTAGTTTGTTGTTGGGACCCACCCTCCTTAGCAGTAGTTTGGGGCCCTGTTGAAGACTTCGGGTCTTTAGATTTCTGATCTCCACCCTTTTGGTCTGTTTTCTTCTGATCACCCCCTTGGCCCTGGTTCTGGTTCTTTTGCTTAACCCTGGTTCTGACCCATTTGTCTGCCTTCTTTCCCAATTCTTGGGGAGAGGTCAGATCAGAGTCAACCAAGTGTTGATGCAGTTGCTGGTTTTGACAGTTATTTAAAATCTGTTCTCTCATCATCAAATTATACAATCCTGTAAAATCAGATACCTTACTTCCCAGCAACCAACCCTCCAAAGCCTTAGTGGCACATTCAATGTATTCAGACCAGTCCTGAGTCTGTGTCTTTTGGGTGTCTCTGAACATTAACCTGTACTGTTCAGTGGTTAAGCCTAACCCATCAACTAGAACACTCTTCAGGACTCTGTAATTTCTGACATCCTCTTCTCAAACAGTGAGGAGTCTGTCTCTGCCTCTTCCTTCAAAGGAGAGCCAGAGGATTGCTGCTGTCTTCAGGAACCTGCTGTACTTTGCAGGCTCTCTCAAGAGAAGTTATCCATTTGTGGATGTCATCCCCACTTTTGTAGGGGGGCACAATCTTAGACAGGTTCCTATTATCAAAGACCCTATCTTTGTCCTTAGGGACAATGCTGCCACCAGTGGGTATAGACCCACTCTCTCTAGGTTGCCTAGCCTTGTTCAGTTTTTCTTCCATCAGGGCTACTTCTAGCTCCTGCTTCCTGATCCTCAGCTGGGCTTCCTGCATTCTGGCCTCATGTTCCCTCCTCTGAGGGGTGGTCATCCTTTTCCTGGAGTGACCTTGAGAGCCTCTAGAGCCATGAGAAGCATTGGAGTCACCTGAGCGATTCCTTTGCCTCCCAAGCCCTGTGTTAAGTCCACTGGGGAGATCCACTGGGATGATCCCATTGTCAGTCCCCAATAACCTTAGTTTAGCTGGGCCAAGTATAACACTTGGCACTGGGCTAGTTCTCCCTTCATCATCACTACTTTCTGTATCCTCCCCACTTTCCTCCTCTGTAGTATGGTTCCCATCTAAGGGATGGCTATTGGAAAGGGGTACTTCTGTAGCATCTTCAGAAGGGGGGCCTCCTGTTCCTGTCCCTAAGGGGGCTAACTGGGAAGCTTTCTTGAGCTCTCTCTGATTTTCATCATTTTGCAAGAGTTCTCTGAGCTCAGCAGAGGTAGGGTTCTTGGGCTGTTTAAGGCCTCTAAGAGTTGCCAAATGCTTGAGCTCATTCTGGTTAAGGGTAGCAAAGATGGATGGTGCCCTCTGGGGGTCACTCTCAACAGAGATAGGTACAGTGGACCCCTCTGCCCCAGCCATTGCTCTTAAGTGTGGGTGGATGTGTTGCAATCTACCTACACTTGGGTTTACCTACTAAACCTATCTAGTAGTTGTAGTCAGGGTGTGCTACTCCCTTTGCTCTACAACAACTAAGTTCAGTAGAACTTATGTATATCTAATCTTGTTTTATATGTACCTACAGGTACCTATGTGATCTTTCAATTGGTAACCAAGAGATTACAATGGTAAAACACAGCAAGCTCAAATCCAACCGCTGCTCACCAATGTGAGAAGTTGGCCTGGTATATGATGCTCACTAGTTAAAGTGATCACCTTGTACCATGCCAAGCAACCCTTATGGTGTGGTTGTAAGTCAACCTTTTCGGACTAGCTGCCCTAGTGGTAGCGTAGGCTAAGCAGTCTTTGAGGCTAAACTCGTGAAGCGTGTTAAGCCAGCTGTTTTACCAAATGCAACCCCCTTTTATACCAATGAAAGGACACCACACAGATATATATTC
Organism: Triturus cristatus; assembly: GCF_964204655.1. Taxonomy (NCBI): domain Eukaryota; kingdom Metazoa; phylum Chordata; class Amphibia; order Caudata; family Salamandridae; genus Triturus; species Triturus cristatus. Next base: position 141,553,345 of record NC_140594.1, read on the forward strand.
AAAATATATATGTATTTATTTCTCAAAGTAACCCCTAGTCTCTTTATGAGCACAGGAGCACAAATCGTCAAACAAGATTACAGTAGAATACACAGAAGTTGCACTTTATATGGATAGGCCCTGGTGGCCACTCGAACCATATACTAAAATAGTGGTATAAGTACCACGAACAGAAAAGGGAAAAGGCCTAGGGCCTCTAGAATCGCTGGGCCTACAAGGAGCTAACTTCAGTTAGTGACTAGGAGGTCCACGGGTGGCGTGTGCAGAGCAAATAGTCACACGCGTGCTCCCATAGGTTTCAATGGGTGCGTAAAAAGTACAAAGTTACTGCAAAGAGGATCTTCCGGATGGACTAGGAACTCAAGATTTGGAACACAGGCACTAGAGATGTAATACTACACTTGGGCACCGGAGTGCCAGCTTTACCTCACCCACAGGAAGCGGGTGCATACGCCTCGAAGTGCGTCGGGTTTCTTCTATCTGTTCCGTGGAGCCTGAAGACAAAGATGCTGCAGGCGGTCGGTCCGGGAGAGATGTGGTGGATCCAAGAGTGGATCGGAGATGTTGAAGACCTGTAAGCAGAGGGGACAGTGTTCACAGTCACTAGCCAGTGACCAGCGTGGCACCAGGTGGGTACCAGGCAATGTCGGGTGCAAACAGGAAGAAAGGTGTAGCTTGTCTCTGCAGCCACGTGGTCCCTGGAGGTCGACGACGCCCAGGAGTCGGTTCAAGAGCTGTCCCACGCAGGCTCTCGCTGTCGGCGACTTGATCGAAGCAAACAAGCCTTGGCAAAAGCAATTGTTGTAGGAGATGAAATAAGCTGATGGTTCTGACCAGCAAGGTCAGAGGGACTGCTCCTTTGGAGGGGAGCAAGGGCCAGTCTGGAGCAAGCAGACCAGCGGTGTATTTTGTGAAGTTCGTCGCCAAGATGGCTACTAGCCAGCGGGCCAGCAACCGGTTAGGCGCGTCGAGTGGCAAAATGCAGAAGGGCCCCACGCAGATCATGGAGATGCTGGAGGGCTCACCTTTGGTGCAGATGCTGCTCAAGGGTTGGGCTTCTCAGATCCCAAAGCACAACTTGGAGGGAGCCTCGGTTGTTGCACTTGTCAGCTTGTCGTGGTCGTTCCAAGATGGCTGGCTCCACGTGTCTCGTTGCCTCCACGGGTCTCCTCTTTTCAGGGACTGTGGATCGGGCGGTGAGAGGTCTGGAGGTCCAGGTCTTGTCAGTCTCTGGGCTCGGGCTCTGGCGGGAGGCGGCGGCAAAGCAGACGTTGATTCGCTGGATGGTGCTTGCGTTAGCAAGGTGGTCACTCCCTGACCACAGGGGAGATTTCCTTCAGTCTTCTGTGCAGCAGAATGTCGAAGTTCCCGTCTTCTTCTTAGTTTCAAGTTGATTCCAGGATGTCTGAAGTCTTAGGACACAGCTCCTACCTTTATGCGGATTCTAGGGGCCGGACTACCTGCTAGGTCCCTCCCTATGGGTGGGACCAGGAAGGGGGGTGGTTACACCCCCAATCCTTTGTCCAGCTCGCCCCAGGCCCGGGACTGGTGTGCCCCAGGACCGGTTTGAACTGGCATATGCACCGAGGCTCCTTGTGAGCCACAGGCATGTCTGGTTTCTTTCAAGCCCTACCTGACCAATACACAAAATCCTGTCTGGGGTGGTGCATGCACCTCCCCTGGCAGGAAACCCTTTGTCCACACCTCCCAAGCTGGAAGGACTCCCAGCAGCAGGAGGGCAGACTTGTGTCTGTGGTGGCAGCATCCATTTTGTGGAGCTGAGGCTATGTCTGATTTTACCCGGGTTTCAGGTACTGTACATGTCGTGTCCCTCTAGAAGGGTGGAATGCTAACCCCGTCGCCAGAATTGGCGAGGGGTTAGTATTCCAATTCGTATGACACCTTACTCGACATGTTTTGATAAAGCCAAACCAAAGATAGCATTTAACCGCGAGGTTCATAATGCACTTAAGAGTATATGGTATGACGATATCTGGAAACAGTAGAAGGAAGTTGTTCCGACCACTGCAGACAGGCTCAGCTCATGTCAGAGCACCATCTCACATGGAACCAAGCACTCTGCCTTCAGGATTGTTAAGGCCTGCCATAGGAGTGACTTATAGGTTAACATGTGTCCCATTTAAGGTTAGGTATAGGTATACTACACCTAAGTAAGAGGTGATTACACCAACTTACCCCAGCTGAGTGATCAGCCAGTTGTGTCAGATCGTTAGGCCAAGCCTGGGGTGGCATAATACATGCTTCAGCCCCTGGCAGGCCTTGGGTACACCAATGCCCTGGGTACCTAGTTTACACTGGTACAGGGGCTGACAGGGTGATCCACTTCCAATTGGTTATGCACCTAGGGTGCATAGTTTTAATTTAGTAGAGATAACAGCAGGCTGGGGGTCTGATTGGCAGGCCCACAGCCTCAATATGTCAAAAACCAGTGAAGCAAAAAGCAAAAATTTGGGGTGACCATAGGATAGCAGACCCTACTCTCCTACATTTGTTGACGGTCTTCTCGATGACCTTCGCCGGGAACGGGAGCAGGGAGATGGGCCGGAAGTTCTTGAGGTACTTGGAGTCCACCTTGGGTTTCTGGAGTAAGGCATTGGTCTTGGCGTGCTTCCAGCTCTCCCGGAAGGTTGCTGTCTCAAAGAAAATTTTGATGGCTTTCCGGAGATGGGGTGCGATGGCGGTGCTGGCTTTGTTGAAGATGTGGTGTGGGCATGGGTGACAGAAGCAATGTTTCACCAGAAACCTCAGGAGAGTGATTTGGACTTTCCAGGAGGACATGAAAAGGTGGAGTGCACTACCCCTCATACTGGTGGGGAGGGCAGCCATTTTTAAAATGATTACACTGCCAAAGCTATTATATGCAATGTAAAATACCTACTAACCACTTTCATCGGTCATGTTTATCAAGCCGGAGAGTGATCGGCACTCCCTGTTATGGTGTGGTAAGCACCCTAGAATAGCCCTTTCCACGCTTCAACGTAATCCATACAAGGGAGGTATCGCACTCCTGGACGTTAGGGCTTACTACTGGGAAGCACACCTGGTGGCAGTGAATGACTGGGCATTCGCCCCTCAGGACCAATCCACCTATAGGTTGGAACGCAACCAATTTACTAGCCGCTCCTATCTCCACTTCTTTTATGGGGGGAAGGAAGTTCGACGATTGCTGCTGGCCACCCAGGTCGTGCCTGACGGAGTGCCACCGGCCGTATAGGTTGGACGGGTAAGATGACACGAGAGACACCTCTCTGGGAGGGTGCATGATTGAAGGAGATTGGGAATTCAGCACACATAGAAGTAGCAAATCACCATTATTGATTGTTTATGGACAGGAAGGGACACCTTCCTGCACATAAACAATCATCACTGCAACGCAGGCACCCTTCTACTATGGTGCAAGGGTGTCTGTGTTGGCACCAGGCAGCTATTTTTTGTGCCAGCGCTGGTGAAAACACAGGGTCCGTCGTATTCTTGTACAATACGGCACGTTCCTGTGTTTTGGAATTGACGCAGTGTGGCACTGCAAAGTTTGCCGCAGATTCGCGCTGCGCCATTTCCTTGTACATATGCCCCATAGTGTGGCCAAAGCTATTCTAAGTGTACCTCTGTCCCACTGTACAGTATAAAGAGTTTCATTAAGCCTCTTCAATAGGCCATCCGGTGCCCAATACAGTGTATGTTAAAGAATATAAATCAGGTTAAGTAGCACTGCCAGTCTGTTCAGGGATGTTCTACCAACAGCGGAAAAGGCTAAAAGTAGGGGTGGGCGGAGCTCCGCAGAGTTCTGCGCGCGGTGCAGAATTCAGCTTGTCACTCTGCTTGTGCTGATTTTTAGCTCCAGGAACTTCTTCTGTGCTGTAAAATCAGTGTGAACGGTGGCACACCAGGGGGTACTGCTTCTTTCTGCTGCTCTCAACATGAACAGTCGTCACCTGTGATGACTGCCCACATTGAGAAATCTCGTGGAGAAATGTTCTAGCGCTAAAAATCACGCTAGGGAACGCAAATTCTCACTTGTGTTCACCAACTTAATGTTGGCGCGCCTCACTTAAGAAAAATTCTGACACGTGGATGTTGATGGAATTTTGCCAATACTCTGCGTTCCAAGTGGAATGCTGAGTGGACAAAACTCTGCAAAATCCGCCGGCAGAGCAAAGTTTATTGCCCACCCCTAGCAAAAAGCGCTAATGCTGCACAATATCGTCCAGGCAGTGGTCCAAGTCTTAATACTTATTTAGTATAACATATGATATATTGTGATAATAAGAATGGTATTTGCACTGCACATACTAGGTGCAAACTCCGGTCCGTGCTCCACTTCCTTGGATGGACCTTGTTATCGTACTGAGGCTTACACTCATCACATTTAGCATTTCAATGGCAGTGAAGCATATTCCACCCCACAGTAACGACAGAGAGGAATAGGTTCCAGTCCATAAAGGTTTATTAACGCATTAGTAAAGTTACAAACTCAAATCAGTAAATTCAGTCAAAAACAATAATCACCTGGTTACAGCATAGTCATAGATCAGGCAGTTAGGTCAAATAATGCTAAATGTAGTTATTTAAAGGCAGAACAGGAAATACCCTATGTTAATCGGAAGTGACTGTCAAAGACGGTACATTCATGAGCAGCAGGCATAAGCAGCAGGCGTCACCAGAGATAAAACCTCAAATAGAACCGAGTGAAGCGTCTAATCAGGAAAGGAAGAAATGTACTTGCTCCAGTAAGCAAGGCTATGAGCCGCAATATACGGCGCATTGAGCCTCAAGAAAGGTAGAGAATGCGACCGCCTGCAAAGGTGGACAAGGACAAAGCAATTCTGACTCATTAACTAGCTTCACTCAGTTAAAACATAAGGGGCATATTATCAAGCATGGCGTTAAAATTATCGCCGCTTTAGCGGCAGAAAACTGCCGCTAAAGCGGCGATAATGGGCTTGATAATATGCAGCAGAGAATTCCCATAGAAGCCCATGTTGACACCAGAACCTGGGCTTCTATGGGAATTCTCAAGGGCATATTATCAAGCCCATTATTGCCGCTTTATCGGCAGTTTTCTACCGCTAAAGCGGCGATAATTGTATCGCTGTTTCTTGATAATATGCCCCAAGGTTCTATCCAAGTGATACATTTTTCAGGTTCCCACGGCACAAGACCCAATCAAAACCCAGCGTTCTCTCTCTCCTTTGTGCCAGCCTCCTTCTCACGGATAATACGATGCCACCTTCTTCAACCATCATGGCCTTAACGACATCTCAAAAAGGAATATTTCTCTCCTCTCCTCCTATCCTGCTGGTGCCGGGCATCATCGTTCAAACTAGCTAATGGCCACGCTAAAAAAGAACAACATTGAAATGAGAACACAGTGACTCTTGTGCCTGAAACAGAAACAAATGTTATGCACCTTAAGCAGGAATATGATGTGGATTTTAAAATGGAATATAATCCCTAGGCCTCCTCATGACTATGTTAATGCACACTTGCTACCCAAAGCTAGTCAAAATCTATGATTCATTAAGTTGACTAAATCTCAATTTAAAATCACATGTGGAATAATACATAAAGTAATATTTGAAATAACGAATAACTCCTATATAAGTTATGTAAGCTAAGGTTATGCGGGTTACAGATTAACATCGCAATAACATCACCACACATATCCTTAGATACATGGAGTTCTCCTTATCAGCTCTGACTGGAGCTTGAAGTGGGTTGGAGAATGCTTTTTATGATTTAGGTTTTGCGAGAATTTATGGTGCTACCCTTTTTATTTTTAAACCAGTTTAACAATTGTGGAAGTAAAAACTAGTTTCGAAATAAACACAACAGTTGGGTGGGAGTCCTTATATGGAATGATATATATTGCATGAGAAAAATATCGCAACCGCTGCATTGGCTACTGCTATATTGTGAAAGTAGGTAGATGTGGAGTTAGGAATACTAAATGTACACCTTCCTTACTAATGTAGGGGATGCAATATTATTGTAGGTCAGTATTATTCACCTCGTTATTGTGACATACATTCCTCGGTTTAAAGGCAGAAGAGGTCATTTCTATCTGTATTTCCAAGCTACCGATGTTTTTTAGTGAACAGGTTTTTTTTTGCTTTACCCACTAAGGGCCAGATTTACAAAGGTAAATGTACACTTTTGTGTAAGTTTATGATTTTTTGCAATTCACAAAGCAATTTTATGAGTAGTATCTTTACGACTGCACAGTCTCCGCAGTTGTAGATAGGCTGCCGTAAAGATAATACTCGTAAAATTGCTTTGTGAATTGCAGAACATTTAAAAAAGTTACATAAAAGTGTAAGTTGACCTTTGTGAATCAGGCCCCACATGTTTCCAGCAGAGTATTTCCCAGGCACAGGCCGAGGCCGCAGAAGGGGTGGCGTGCGCACTATTGGAAAACAGTGCAGTAGATACAACACACAGATAAGATGTAGGGGCTCCGGCTGGCCAGGCGGTGGTTTTTACAAATGGACGGCAAGGCCCCTCAGCTCCCTCTGACATTAGCTGCTCTGTGGGGACACTCGTTGCTGCCCTTAGGTCGCTCCACCAGATGATCTGCCTGCTATGGATGAATGAATCAATGGATACTTTATCCAGGGCTGGTATTGTGTGGGTTGGCGACTCTTTGACATTTCAGAGCGTTTGTGTTTTCTGCATGGTTGGCTGTTTGTAAATCATTTCACTACACTGGGTAAGTGTCTTCTTTTTAGCCTGAGGGTCTGTGTGTGGGCTGCTTGACCTTTCCAGGCTGTGACCCAGGCTTGGATAAAATGGACCGCAGGGGGTCATCCTAAAAGTGTCACTAGAGAGGGCATCTGAGCATGACGTACAGGTCCTCTTGTCTCCTCTGTCCCTCACTAGGCACTGTCACTAGAGAGGGCATCTGAGCATGAAGCACAGCACCTCTTATCTCCTCTGTCCCTCGCCAGGCACCTCTTTCTGTCTTCATCAGCAGTTGAACCTGTGTGTTTCTGTTGTTCTCCGTCTATCCATCACTTGTCACTTCCTTGTTCCATCACTCATTGCCGTCTCCTCTGTCATTCATCACCTCCTCTGTCCATTATGCTTCACCGGTTCTATCCACCACCGTTGCCTTCTAAGTCCACAACCCATCACCTCCTCTGTTCACTACCTGTCACCTCCTCTTTCTTCCACCCATCACATCCTCTTAATTCCACACGTCACTGGTTTCAGGGTATAACCCATCATCAGCCAGGCTGGCTTGAATCCAGTGGCACAGTGAGCAAGGGGCTCACGTCTGAGCCTACATTTCCCACTTAGGGTGACAAATGCAAAAAGAACAGATGATGGACGGGATGCTTTCCCACTTAGGGCAGCAAATGCAAAAATCACCCATGGTAGTCTCTGTCTCTGTCTATTTCCCCATGGCCTCCTCTGTCCATCACCCATGGCCTCCTCTGTCAAGCCCCCATAGCCTCCTCTGTTAAGCACCCGTAGCCTCCTATGTCCAGCACCAATGGCCTCCTCTGTCGATCACCCATGGTCTCCTCAATCCATCACCCATGGCCTCCTCTGTGCATCTCCCATGATCTCCTCTGTCCATCACCCATGGTCTCCTCTATCCATCACCCTGGCCTCCTCTGTCCACCCACCATGATCTCCTCTGTCCCTCACCCATGGCCTCCTCTGTCCATCCCCCATGGCGTCCTCTGTTGATCACCCATGGTCTCTTCAATCCATCACCCATGGCCTACTCTGTGCATCTCTCATGATCTCCTCTGTCCCTCACCCATGGCCTCCTCTGTCCCTCACCCATGGCCTCCTCTGTCCATCCCCCATGGCGTCCTCGGTCCATCACCCATGATCTCCTCTGTCCATCACCCATGGTCTTCTCTGTCCATCATCCTTGGCCTCCTCTGTCCATCACCCAAGGGCTCCTCTTTCCACCCCCCATGGCCTCCTCTGTCTATCACCCATGGCCTCTTCTGTCCATCCCCCATGATATCCTTTGTCCATCACCCATGGCCTTCTCTGTCCATCTCCCATGATCTCCTCTGTCCATCACCCATGGTCTCCTCTTTCCACCCCCCATGGCCTCCTCTGTCTATCACCCATGGCCTCTCTGTCCATCCCCAATGGCCTCTCTGTCCATCACCCATGGCCTCCCCCATCATTCCCCGATAGCCTCCTCTGTTAAGCACGCATAGTCTCCTATGTCCATCCCCATGGCGTCCTCTGTCCATCCCCCATGGACTCCTCTGCCCATCACCCTTGATCTGCTCTGCCCATCACCCACGGCCTCCTCTGTCCATCCCGCATGGCCTCCTCTGTCCATCACCCATGATCTCCTCTGTCCATCACCCATGGTCTCCTCTGCCCATCACCCTGGATCTCCTCTGTCAATGCCCATGGTATCCTCTGTCCATCCCCCATGGCCTCCTCTGTCTAGCACCCATGGCCTCCTCTGTCCACCCACCATGGTGCCTGTAACCCTCTGTGTCAAATGCCTTCTGCCTTTTCCGTCTGCCACTTCCACACCCTATGTGAGCAGCATGTTGCCTCATCTAACTACTAATTCTGCCAATGTACCTTTGATGAGGAGACTGATGTCTCGAACTATCAATAAAATGGAATGGAAAAATGTGAATGGATTACTTTTAGAACATATATTTAAGCCCCCACCACACTGGAGGAATTAAAGAAATATCCATGCCAGCAGCTTCATCATTGTTAACTTGATCTCTGCGAAAAGTTAGCATGTTGTCCTTGAAAACCTCAATAATATGTATGATACCGAAATACAATCTTTGGAACCCTCAGAACATTTTTTTCCTGATTGGGTAAGTTTGCCAATTAGATCAAGGGCACCAGGAATGGATGAACCAACTTTAACTGCAGATAAGTTCACAAAGAGCTCCAGCAAGTCATGAGGGCTCACTCAGGAACCCAGACAAAAGGCCGGTCTGGCTATAGCAGGCATCGGGCATTTCCCATGGATGCTGGAAGGGTGGGGGCTGGTTTTAGAGTGGTGAGGACGTATTTTGTTACTGAGGGCCGGTTTTGCAGCAGTGTTGCAATATTGGCCTCCAGTGACAAAGGCAGCAGTGCTGGGGGCTAGTTTAGCTAAGCAGCAGTGCTTCACACTTGTACCCTAGCCCACCCCATGACCTCCCATGACCTCCCCTCCAACTGGGGCGGTCTGCTAAAATTGCCAGGGCTGATTTATGTTCTCAGTCCAGCCCAGCCCAGACAGCTGTAACTGCACCTCAGGTTCCCCCTCGAAACACAGGAAAACTTTCTAAACCAGCTTCGGCCCATCTACAAATACGCTTTGTTATAAATTCTGTTCCTTCCTTACTAAATGCTTCCTTCCCCATTGGTTTGATGTCAGGCTTATACTAATTCACTTTTCTTTTGATATGTTTCCCAAACACAGGTCTTAAAATGAGTGATAATTTGGCTACAAAATCATGGACGTCAATTCACCGAAATGCCAGGGGTAGAGGAAGTGACATCACATGACATTTGAACTCCCCTTTCAGTCACGCACATACTTACATATACACACAAATTCGAACATATATACTGTCTCATACATAAACACACCCGCACGCACGCACACAACATACATTTAAAAGCATTTATACTCACCTCGGCTGCCATGGAAGGGCATATTCCAGCTTATTGTACTCCATTTTTATTACACTTTTAGTGAATAATATATTTTATCTATTTACTATTAGAGTAATAAAAAAAAGACAGAAACTAAAGAGGATGGAGCCCCAGTGGCCCCCGTGTTTCTGGCACTGAATTTACCACCTCTGAGGCCAGGGGTCTCAGAGGCAGTGCTAGGGGTAGCAAAGGTCAAGCTAGAGGGCTGCAGCTGCGACCCATGACGACTCCTAAATGAAGTCCATCTACAAAATCAAATATCATCTCTCCATAAACTCCATCCATCTTTGAACTTATTCATTGCTCCATCTGCCAACAACTTGTAGAAAAAGTTTTTCAACTCCCTCTGTGATATGGTTCATTTTCTTCAAGCATTCTTTTGTCTTACAAAAATGTGATTTCTACCATTAAAGTTTACATGTTGACTTCCAGGCTGGACACTCCCTATCATTGGCCACGCGCCCTTGTTTTCCAAATCTTTAATACTCCTCTGTGAACGTCATTGACAAATCATCCTTTGACTTGTGACCTGCAATTTGTACAGCACTGTTCTCCTTCCTTTCCTCTTCTGCTAACACCACCCTGTGCTTGATGGTCTTGGCAGTTTGTGTCACCTCATTCAACTTAGGATGTCACTCCGCCAAAGCTCATCTCTCACTTTTTCTAAGTTAAAATATAACGTGAATTAAGCTTTTATTCTCTCCTCACAACTTTCTACAAAGTTGCAATTAGTGGCCAACAAACTAATTTCTCATACACAATCCTCTATTGATTCTCTGTTTCTTTGTTTTCTCTTCCCAAAATGAAACCTTATCAGGATGGTGCAAACTGGTGGCAGGGAGTAAGACCTCTGACCCTTGGTCTAGGTCCACTCTCTCCCCGCAGCTCCGCTGTGTGGTCTCTTGCCTCCAGCCCCCGACCTCCTCCTTGGGAGGTTCAAGGCAGCTGCCCACTCCTTCGCCTGCTGCCCGCTCCAACTGCCTGCAACCACCGTAACCTTTCTCAGCCATTGTTTTTCTTAATTTTTCCCTGTTGTGCCACTGTTATTGTGCCCATCTGTGCCTTGCTCTAATCCCACCTTTATTTGCTCGTGCCTGCCTGTTCCTTTTGCCTTTCGACGCTGCTGCCCCTGCGACCCTCCCCCCCAGAATTCCCCCTCTGGAATTCAACAGCTCCCGCCTCCCAGCCTCTCCTCCCTCTCATCTCCCCTACTTAATGGCAGCCGCTGTGCGGTTGCGCAGCGGACACGCCCAGAGGGCGTGCCGCCAGCGTGCCGATGGTGCACCAAAGGCAAGCCTGTCTGTGCCCGTCCGCGACCCGACCGCAGTCAGCGCAGGAACCCTGGACCTCCTACTACCCATCGCTACGACACCACCACCCTCCCCGCACTCAACCCTGGAAGACTTACAGAATGCCAACAGGCCTCACCAAACACGACCCACGGCCAGTTCTCTTGCTTCCACTGCCGCCATACCCTCACCACCACCTCGGCCTCCAAAACCGCCCACGCCAGCACCGGCAACACCCTAAAATGCACCCTCCTCAACGTACGCTCCGTACACAAACACGCCATGGAGATCTGGAACCTACTCGACTCTCTCTCGCCTGACATCGCCTTCTTCACAGAGACCTGGACCAACGCATCCTCCGCCCCCGAAATCAGCGCCGCCATCCCAGATGGATACAAGATCCAGAGGAAAGACCACCCCAACCACCCAGGAGGGGACCTCGCCATCGCCCACAAAAGCACCCTCTGCCTCACCACCTCCAGCGAAACCTTCCCCTCCGTCGAACACCTGCACTTCCAGATCCAGACCACCCCCAAAGTCACACTCCGAGGAACCCTCGTCTACAGACCCCCCGACCCCCGAACACCCTTCGCCACCACCATTACCGACTTCATCACACCCCGCGCCATCGCCTCAATGAACTACATACTCATTGGAGACCCGAACTTCCACCTCGACAACCCCAGCGACCCCAACTCCACTATCCTTTGTGACAACCTCACCAGCATCGGGCTTAACCAACTCGTCAACACACCGACTCACAGAGCAGGACACACCCTCGACCCCATCTTCGCGGCAGGAAACAGCGCCAATTCAGCCACACAATGCAGCTGCCATGGACCGACCACCACTGCGTGCACTTTGCCATCAACAAACCCAAGGCACCCAAACCAGCCCCACGCCCACCACGAAGGAACTGGAGCAAGTTTACCAACTATCAACTTAACTCTACCCTCACCCTGACATCCACACCTGGGCACCCGACACAAACGATGCAGGAAGAGAACTCCACCCCTGGATCTCCGACTGCGCAGACGAGCTCGCCCCGACAGACAACTCCCCAGAAAAGCCGCCTGGTTCACCGCCGCTCTCGAAGAAGCCAGACGCACCTGTAGACACCTGGAGAAGAACTGGAGAAACACCAAGACAACCGAAAACCACACCACCTACAAGGACTCCATGACGGACTACCACAACCAGATCAGAGCCACAAAGAGGAACTTCGTCCACATCAAAATCCTGGCCAACTCCACCAACTCCAAGTAACTTTTCAGTGTCATTCAAGAATTCACCAACCCACGCAGTGAAGCCTCAGACATCACCCCATAGCAAGACCTCTATTCACCTCAAGATCAAAAACCTCTACGACAACTTCATCAACCATCCACCAGGCGCCACAGATGGCTCCCCGCCCCCCAGAAACACCAGCCAGCCCCCCATCTCCAACTGGACACCGATCACGGCCGAATACACTGCCTTGACCATGTAAAACATCCACTCGGGGGCCCCCACCGACCCCTGCCCCCCTCACATCTACCACAGAGCCGCGCCGCCATCGCACCCGAACTACAGCGCACCATCAACACCACCTTCAAAACAGGCACCCTCCCAGACGACTGGAAGCGTGCAGAAGTCAGACCCCTGCTAAGGAAGCCCACAGCTGACCGCACCGACCTCAAGAACTATCGGCCCATCTCGCTCCTCGCCTTGGCAGCCAAAGTTGCAGAGAAAACAGTCAACAGGAAACTGACACGATTCATTGAAGAGAACCCCGTCCTCGACCCATCCCAATCAGGATTCCGAAGTAACCACAGCACAGAGACTGCCCTACTCACAGCCATAGGCGAGATCCGCACCCTCCTGGACCAAGGCCACTCCTCAGCCCTCATCCTACTCGACCTATCAGCGGACTTTGACACCGTCTCCCGCCGCACATTAGTCGCCAGACTACACGATGCAGGCATACAAGGAACAGCCCTGGACTGGATCCGATCATTCCTCACCGGAAGAAGCCAAAGGATTAGACTCCCACCCTTCCTCTTCGATCCAAAGAAAACCACCTGCGGAGTCCCAAAGGGTTCATCACTGAGCCCTACCCTCTTCAACATCTACATGGCCCCCCTCGCAACCATCGTCTGACAACACGGCCTCAACATCGTATCCTACGCCGATGACACCCAGCTCATCCTCTCCCTCACCAAAGACCCCACCACTGCCAAACTCAGCTTTCAGAAAGGAATGCAAGATGTTGCAGTCTGGATGACCAACAGCTGCCTGAAGCCCAACTCCGAGAAGACATAAGTCCTCAGTACGACCCCTTCTGCATGGGACAGCACCTGGTTGCCGACCACCCTCGGAAGCCCACCTATCCCCTCAGACCACGCCAAGAACCTCGGCATCGTACTCGACTCATCACTCACCATGAACCGACAGGTCAACGCCATCCCCTCCAGCTGCTTCAACACCGTCCGCATCCTCCGCAAGATCTTCAAGTGGATCCCCCTGAGTCAAGGAAGACAGTCACCCATGCACTCTTCACCAGCAGACTGGACTATGGAAATGCACTCTACGCCGGCATCAGCAAGTCCCTACTCCGCAAACTCCAGACAATACAGAACACTGCCGCCAGACTCGTCCTCGGCATCTCACGACACGAACACATCAGTCAACACCTACGAAGTCTCCACTGGCTCCCCGTGGAGAAAAGAGTCACTTTCAAAATCCTCACTCATGCCTACAAATGCCTACACAACAATGGACCCAAATACATCAACGACAGAATCAACTTCCACGTACCCAAAAGAAACCTCCGATCTTTCAACCTTGCACTGGCCGAAACCCCGCGCATCCACAGAGCCAGAGCAGGCGGAAGATCCTTCTCTCATATTGCAGTCAAGACCTGGAACGAGCTACCGGCAGACATCAGACGCGCCCCCTCCCTGAACACCTTCAGGAAGACCCTCAAGACCCGGCTCTTCATCTAAACAGATCTGCGGACCCCCCCCTAAGCGCATTGAGACCCTCACGGGTGAGTAGCACGCTTACAATTCCCTGATTGATTGTAGGAAATGTAGATTAATTTCCTTTATGTGCAAATCAAATTCATCTAAACTGGTCGCCACTGCATTTGTAAGTTGTGGTTAGCTGTGAAAAACGTCTTACCCTTCAGGACCTGGACAGTGCATCAACAGACAAGGTTTCCTCTCTGGATATAGATTTGTGTCCCACACCCCGACATGGTGACCAAAAATCTTTTTCCACTTTCCCACTACTGCGCGATGCCTGAGTACACTTATCAGAGCACACAACTTACACAAATAACTCCCAATGTCACACTGGCATACATTAGTCTTAGAGACACTCCGGGTATTGGAATCCTCTTGTACCTGCATGCTTTAATACAGTTAAATACTGTTGATAAATTCGCAGTACAAAGCTTTCTCCCCGTAGATGTCCTCATGTGTAAAATGTCTCCTATGAAAATAACTAAAATTTTCCAAGTAAATGTTTTTTTTAAATGTGGGAGTACTCTCTTCAACTAAAGAGAGTCACAAAATAGTTATCCATTTTGTGAGGAAAACAGCACCTCTTATCTAGGGCAGCCGACTTGACTTATGTGGATTCCGTGCCAGCATTGATTCGCCATTAAGTCTTGCATGTGGCATGGGTTCAGGGCATCCTACGGTGTCAGAAGAGGACTGGGACCCCACAGGATGTGACATGTTTACTGGTCCTTTCTCTAAGGCGTCATCTGATGTGCTATGCGTTGCACGTGGTGTCATCTGAATCACGCTGAGTATGCCCCCATCATTTTAGGTCGAGTCTGGGCAGCGCATGCACTGCTCTGTGAGGCATGCTGTATTTGAGTATGGACTTGATGCTCCGCCCAATCTCCGCCCATATTTTTCATTGGCTTGTGTCATTGTCCTTTGTAAATGCTGGTTTCTGATTCGTTAATAGGCTTGTTAGTCCCTTCTTAGTACCACCTTGTCTTCATTTGTAACCTCCCATGAAGACTGGCCCTTTTACTTTTGTTGTTACACAGTATGTCTTATTTAGTCCTTTAATGAGTTCCTCCTACTGCAGGCACAACATACTTTCCTGCAACA
Source organism: Triturus cristatus (assembly GCF_964204655.1). Classification (NCBI taxonomy): domain Eukaryota; kingdom Metazoa; phylum Chordata; class Amphibia; order Caudata; family Salamandridae; genus Triturus; species Triturus cristatus. Next base: position 141,568,412 of record NC_140594.1, read on the forward strand.
TTCAGTGCCCCATGCGCTCTTTCACTTTCCAAGCAGCCTGAGACAATGGTGGCCGCTTCTTTGACGTGAAATAGGTCTTGCAGTTACAAGAGTTTGAGCTATTGTCATTGTAAATGACAATGTCTTTTATTTATGTATTAATTATCACATTATTATTCCCGAGGCTGGTGATTTTCACACATATATCACACTTTAAAATAACGGTTTATCCAGCTAACACATTTCTCTGTATGTAATATTGTGATGTTGTGATTACTGATCCATTGAACTACATCATGTGTTATTTGTTTTATTTACAGGATTGCCCTTGATGAAGGGACAGCCAGTCCCGAAATGCATTGGGCGTTATTTTCACTTTTGTTATGATTTTGTTTGCATACTATTATTGGAATTTATTCATAGTCAATATATAATTTTGGTTTCTGTGTTGAAACATGCTTGTGTTGAATTGCATATATTTCACTTGATGAAAGTATAAAAGAAAAATGTATGAACATAAACAACGTTAAAATCTTAATAATTTGTGTTGGAAACTCACTACAATTGGTGTAATAACCCACCACGCTGTGCACGTTTGAGTCAAAGTTGCCATCTGGAACTTGGGCTCTTTCACGTGTTAATTATCAAAACAGATAAATAAAAGGCATTGTCATTTACAATGCCACTTGCTTAAACTCTCTCAAATGCAAGCCCTACAGCATTGCAAATGCTTATTGACTGTTGTCATGGAGACAGCAATACTGTATCCCTTTGGGGGCAAAGACACAGCCCTCAAGGGAAGAATGAAACGGTCAGGCTACAGTGATGAGCAGGTGCATGTGTGTGACACCCTCACCAGCTCTCTCTGAACTTTGATAAACAACACTGCATGTGCAACATTTCTTCTAATTACTGAACCCAGCATCACTGCTCTTGGTCCTGAAATGACAGTTGTTTATTGTAACACAACTGAATGGCCCTCATTTAAGCTAATTTTGCAAAATGAATGTCTGAGTGGACTCGCTGGGATTCAAATCTGTGAACATGACGTCAAACACAGTGGCTGATCCTCCGCTAAGGCGGAGGAGTGTTGCCCACTGCTCAAAAGGAAAAGTAAAATGATAATATCGGATCGCTATTATCATTTTATTTTTCCTGTTGATGTCAGTGGCTCTCGGGTGGGGGAGGCTGGCCAGAGCAGGGAGAGGAGTGGTTTGCAATCCTTAAGAGCGCATGACTGCTTGGGCTGGCCAAACAGTCCTGCACACTTTGCATCTTCCCCACCAGGCTTGCGTTACACAGCCTGGTGAGGAGCATGCAAAGCCCCCCAGTCCCCCTCTGAGCACCATGGTTCAGTGCGCAGACCAATCACAACGCTTCATTGCAGCGTTGTGCTTGATTATGGGGAGCCTGGGAGTCCGGGTGCTTCCTGTTGGTTCCTACTGCCAGTGGAGACAGGAAGAAGATACCGAGGAGAGACGCCGGTCGGCAGGCCGGCCAGTCAGGTAAGTGTTCCTTTTTTTTCTTTTCCTTCCCATGTCTCCCCCTCACCTCACCACTCCCGATCGGTAGCAGCCGCTACTGAACACAGATCCCTGAAGTGGATGCTTTTACCACTGAGCCACTGACCCGCCTTACGCAGACATCTCTTACCATACACCCCTCCTGATTTTATGGCCGCTCTATCTCCTCACAGACCTTGTGCATTTTGAACTGTGGCGGGAATATCAGCTTTCACACCCTCTTTAGCAATGGAGGTCAGATGCATTTGATGTTGACACGCTGCTGATCCATTAGCATGTATATGAAAAAAGAGAATTCCAACCCTAGATGCACGGCCGAGTGGTGGACCTAACAAGCAGACCACATCACGGTCGTGCCACCGCGGGATGAAACCGGTGTCCGACATAGAGATGCAGTGTTCTTTATTTGGCGCATTCGAGGTCTGAACCACCCCAGTTTTGAGACGCTCGGCATCAGCTTTCCGCTGCGCCACGGAATTACTTTTAGGAACATATAGTATTGAGCTCCATTGTCTAGTAGCGGTCCGTGGAGGGAGTTCGGTGGGGCAGAGATGCGGGGCGGGGAAGGGGCAGGGTGTGAGAATGTAAACACCGGAATATGGATAAACGGAGGTAAGTACACATTTAAATAAATAAAACGAATTCCTTTACGCGCGCTGCATCGCAAAATGCGATGCAGCGCGCTCAACAAAATTCGTTTTATGTATTTAAATGTGTACTTACCTTCGTTTATCCATATTCCGGTGTTTACATTTCCCCACCCTGCCCCTCCCCCGCCCCGCCTCACTGCCCCACCGAACTCCCTCCACGGATTGCTACTGCCATTGTGAATATACTCTTCCTGCTATCGTGTCAGGATCATAGAGCCTCTTTGACATAGACTCTCCATCAAAGATCTTTTAACACCTGGAAGTACCGAGATATGCCAGGTTTTTAATATACATGGCTTCCTGATGAAGGCTGTCAAGCCCAAACGTGTTTAGTGATGGGAATACAAAGCCATGATGGAGATGAAAAACCAATCTAGAACAATTCTCACAGTTGACAAAACGACTGATCTCATGTTACTGAAGAATAATTGATAGTTCATCAGTAAAAATAACATTATCATTACATAAACAAGAACATGTCCTCCATGTGAGATGTAAATGTCAATATATAAAAAATATAAGAATTTATCATTATAATGATGCAATATTGAAATATTGGATACCTAAAAAAATAGTGAAGGGTGAATGAAGAAGAATGACAGAATGTTACGGTTGCTATGTCATATAGCAATGATAAGGTATTTTTAGCTTATTGTATTATATATAGATAGAAATGTATGTATTTATGATCATTTTCCATTCCCTTTTGATATAATTAAAATATTGAATTTCATTTGTGATCTGGATTTTGGTATTTAAGATTTGATGCCCCTATCTATAATAGTTGCCTAAGTATTCTCTCATACAATTGCTGTTGTATCCCTGACTTAGGAACTCAGGGGAACCCCAATAGTTACATTTGTTCACTCTATTCCTTTTCCCATCCCGGAAGCTGATCTATTCCTGCCCGTGATTGGAGTAAATCTCCAACCGTATCTAATGTGTTATCCAGAGGTTTGTGAGAATGCACAAACTCACAAGTTTGTAGGTGTACCAAACTTTACAGGTCAATCACATCCTAGAACACCCCCCTCACTGAAACCAATAAGGGTGGTTTTCCATGCAGAGTTTGATTAGTAAAAAACAAAAAAAAGCTTGATCATACCTTTCCCATCTGGATAGATAGGGCATTGAGCATGTCATGAGTGATGTAATATATGAAGTCATAAGCAATGCATGGCAGGGGCGTAAATTATAGATAACTCAGTAACTAAAACTGGTGAATTTCAGTGCTTTTTTGAGATTAAAACTTAAAGTAAAATATTGGTAACATACTTATCTTTATGTAGTGAGCCCTTCGCTATGTAAGGAGGCTGAAGTATCTGGAGGGAATGAGCTCCTGTGAAGAGCTCCACAGAGAGCGCAGCCTCTCTGTAGTAATGGCTCACCCACCTAACTGAGCTTACGTGTCTGGAGGGAGTGGGCTCTCCATGAAGAGCAAGTGCAGGCTCTGCATAGTAGGGTCTTGCACACCTGCAGTGGCTTAGGTCTCTGGAGCGAGTGGACTCTGTGCACAGTCTGCACATTCAGGGTTGATTGTGTGTAGTAGGGTCTTGCCAATCTAATAGCGCTTGCGTTTCTGGAGGGAGTCGGGTCCGTGCACAGTCTGCACTCTGAGCACAGACTGTGCATAGTAGGGGGCTTGCCCACCTAATGGGGTTTAAGTATCTGGAAGGAGTAGGCTCTAGTAACAGTCTGGACACTCAGTGCTGACTGTGTGTACTAGGGGCTTGCCAACGTAATGGAACTTGCATGTCTGGAAAGAGTGGGCTCTGCGCACGTTGTGGTCACTGAGCGCTGACTGAGCGCAGTAGTGGCCTGATCACGTAATGGTGCTTCATATTGTATTAGGTGTCAAATTTCCTTAAAGAGCTTTAAGGTGGTGCATTCATTTTTTTTTTTTTTTGGTCTTGCCCGAGCCGTGACTTTTTTGGCAGCTGCAACATTTTATTTCTTGAGGCAGCCACCAATGTGGCCTTTCCCTCTGCGGAACTGCTGCGAGACTCCTGCTGCAACAGAAATCTATAACTTTTTAACCTTAATTTCTCAAAAACATCTGAACAGATTTACATAAAATCGCAAAAGCACACTTTCTGGCTAAAGATCTAACTTTCTGACAAATTCGGTGTAATTCTATTCAGCTGTTTTTGCTGTCGTTTTGTCTAACGCTGGGAAATTGCATGGGGAAACAATGTAATAAGACCACCTTTTTCCTCTGCCCCCACTTGAGAGATCACCTCCATTCCAGGAAGGAGCTGAGGTGCATGAACCTTTATTTTAGAAAGTTTCGTGAAGATTCATCAAACAGTGGCAATACAAAAAACTATCTGCCTGTGGAAACCCGGTCCTAACTATAACTACACAGAGGCAAAACATAACAATATGATAATTTGTTAGGATCTATATGTATATTGGAGTACCGTGTATTTTTAAAAGAACAATGAGTGCAATAAAACCTTGCACCTTGTGTGGCTTGGTAAATCTCATCTAGGTTTTGCGTCCCCCTTGCGTTACTTTGCATGGTGCAGTGCAATGCAAAACTTTGATGAATATGACCCTGATTGTATTGCTGAGGACACTGTATACAAAATCAAAATCGATGTACCCCAAATGATATGAAGGGTTACTATTCTAGTTGTTACTGGGATAGGAAAAGTGTAGAAGGACACTGGGGCTCATATTTATTGTTCCTTTGCGCAGTACAACGCAGCAAGACAGATTGCTGCTCTGTGCTGCATGAAAGGGAGAGGGCAGGAATGCAACATCTCTATCAAGCTATGGCGGGTTCCTGTCCTCTGCCTAGCGGCAATTCAGGCACAAATAGGATTATTTTTGCGAGGTAGGAACTAAAAAGGCAAATGTTAGCTAGGCATTTTTTACTTGAAAAACAATGTTGATAAAATAAATTTAAATTATTTGTTTGGCAAGCAAACATATATTTTGAAGAGGTAAAGTATGCTAGCATTTTATTTGATTAGTTATAGGTTAAAAGTAATTATCTAACTAATTGTAACTATATTTTTTACAATAAAATAAGTTATTATTATTTTTTTTTAAAGGAATAAACTTGCATTATTTTCCCCATTCATTCGAAGAGGGGGAGTTGCACTGCAATGGCAGAAATGTCCACCTTGGTGGTGGAGCTATCTACCACAGTGCTGGAGATATCCACCAAAGGTGGCAGAGATATCTGCCTACATGTAAAAAGTTACTAGTAGCAACTTTACACTCATAAATTTTACTGCAACCCCAAGTTTCAGGGGGTGAAGACACCTGAGTCTTCACTTCTGAGCACATTTAGACTCGCAAATGGTGAATAGTTAAAAGTTATAAATTTACTTCAAAGTGTAACAGTAAATTTACACATTAGTTTGAGTCACATGTACAATTACCTTTGACAACAGGCCTCATAGTTTGTGAATAGCAATGTTCTTACTCTCTTGTAAGTGTCTTTGTTTTAGCATGTGCCTTTCCCAATCCCTCCCTTAGGTTTGCTAAACCTCTCCCATTTGGTAATAAGCATTCCCCATTTTCCATGTTCCTGCCTCATTTACTACAAAACGTGTACCTGTGTTCTGTGACGTGCGACGTATTGTACAGGATGCTTTCTTAGTGATGCTGGACTGACATGTAGGGCTCTTTTACTGCAGCTTGTTGCTGACGTTTGCTGCAGTGATTTTTCACGTCTTTGCCAACCTTTGTTTGCTCTTGTCAAAATAATGCTGCACTCACCAAAAGAGGATGCAGCACATAAAGATAAGGACAGGAGACTACACAATATGATGTTTTGTGTTTTGTCTTTCTGTGTGCACTGCTTTCAAATCCTTGAGAATGTAATCTCCCTTGCCAGCAGGTGGAGGCTGCCCATTCGAGAAGCACATGTCAGCGCCTATTGTGGCTCAGTGCCTTCAGATGACAATGAAACTCAGATATTTCACAAGCCAGGCCTGGCAAGGGACCAAGACAAACAAGGGTATCCTGGGATGTGTTAATGAATATAGGCACCCATGTAAACATGGGCAGGAAAGGGCATGGGGCACAGGCCTGCCAGTCTATCAGCAGACTTAATGTCACATCCTAGTCAGTAGTGCGTGACACTCAGTGGTAGATTTACCAAGACTTTGTGCTGCCCGAAGCCATACAAAGTGACGTAAAGCCCTACAAGGCCTTGAAAGGGTTTTTACTTAGTAGCGTAAAACTTTTTTGTGCTGTAAAATGTGCTTTTTTTCAGAACAAATAGGGTTTGCGTATCTTTGCACTACATTGCTCCAAAGGGGTGTTACATGGGTGGTACTTGGGCATTTCACACAGGCACCCATGTTTTTTTAATTTCAAAAACTTTTATTGGATTTTAAGTTGAAATACAAGAGGTTTGAAATAATAATACAATGAAGTACAAAACATACTTGAGGGACAACATAGGCAAATACACAAATTATGTATATAGTGAACAAAGGCCTATAGAAAGTAAAACAAGAAGAAAAAACAAATAAGAGAAGATAGGATGAAGGGACTAGTCCATGCATACCTAATAGCAGTCAGAACGATGGTAATAGGCTTATCTTCTGCAGGCGTCTTAACAGTGAGATCTGATGGACTCTTGTAAAAATAGGGCGGCTGCTGGTAGCAATTGGAGGAGACATTGGTTGTTAGTGTGAAGGTGTGTATATAGTAGGCAGAGGCATAGACACGTGTAGTACAGGATGAAGCAACACATTCGTTATCGGTAGCTCTAGTTTGGGCTGGGAGGTGGTGTAGGCTCATGGGTGTGTGGGCTAGATGGAAGCGATATAAGACCAGAGGGTAGCATATTGTAGTTGAGAGCGAGAGGACTACGCAAGGTGTTGGGCCTGAAGGAGTGTTAAACACGATTGTGTTTAAGGAGGTTTTTTTGGTGGCAAAATAATTATCTAGGGTGACCCAAATGGGTTTGGGTATAGATTTCCAAGGTGAGTGCTGAAGAGAATTGTAGGCTGCCCCTCTAATATGAGAGACCCATTTGATCCAACTGTTAAAGGAGACTTTGTGTGTACTTTTGCAGTTGGAAAGGACTATTTTGATCACAGATGTAAGTAGCAGGTCAAGCAGAGCGCTATCAGCGGAGTTGGCTAAGTTACTATCGAGAAAGCCAACGATGAGGTATGCAAATTCTTTCTTTGGGTGGCTTAAACTAGGTCAGCAAGATAGGAGAAAACCTTGCTCCAAAGCTGTGAGAGGACCTTGCAGTGTAGGATGAGTTGAGCAATATCCCCACCCTCTTCCTTGCAGTTCCAGCACGTAGGGGTATCTAGAATTTTCAACACATCTTCTCAGACCCGTCTGACCTCTCAAACTTCAGAGAAGAGATAGCCTCGCAAGAGATGGAACACTCTAACTCGGTTTCTAACAAAAGAAAGTCATAGTGCCGCATCACCAGTTCTCCTGATCATAGAGCCATATCACCAGACCTCCACGCGCTTCAGTGACTCTACGCACCTCCATACAAGTTTGTTCTAAATATTCGAAATGTTATCAGTTGCATGTCAATTATCAAGCCTCTCTCTCGCTTGGACAGTTTCCCCATATTCTCCCTGCAAGTGGGGTTTTTGTTACTAATGTCTAGTAACCTATCAATCGCTAGACATTTTTCTTCCTGCTGATCTGCAGCAAACAGTTGGGCACTCCTTCTTGGTGTACTTTTATGGGTCATCATTATGTCGTGTTTAACCACCTAGGATTTGTTCTGTGTGGCCGCCTAGGGATTGCTCCGTGATGAGAGGTGGACTATTCTGTCGTCGCCTCTTCTGTGTTCTATTTTCCTGGGTTTGGGAGGGCCTGAGAGAGACAGGGGGTTGGGGTGGGATTATTACTTTTGTAGTTGTCTTTGGGTTTGTCTATGCTTTTTAGTTTGCATCCACAGTGAATGTTACCCTTATTCTCGTTTACAGCACAACTCATTGACTACTCAATGGCTCAGGGTAATTTCAAATTCAGGTCACGACTTTTCCTCTCACTACTTTTTTTTTGTTTAAGAAGTTTTTATTGAATTTTCAGAGAAAAAGAAAAAGAGAAACAAATGCTACAATAAACAAATATTCCAATATAGCGCCATAAAGAGATAGTATATAAACGAAGTTGGTTTACAATAACTGGGCAAACAAAAAAAGGATCAATAATAGGGCAATTTAAGGAAAAGGCACTGATAAATGGGATAGGAGGAAAAAGGGGGGAAGAAAAGAGAAAAGACCAAAGAGAGGAGAGGGAAAGAGAAAAGAGAAAGCCAGAGAGAGAAGAAAATGAAAAGAGAATGAATTATCACATGGGAGGGTGCGAGGAGAGATAAGTAGTAAAAGGGAGCCAAAGAAGGTCAGCTTTGATTTTTTGGGAAACAGAGGAGGAGGAAACAGAAGCAATCCTATGTTCGTCACAAATAAAATTCCACCAAGTAATTGACGACAGTTTAGAATTATCTTTCCATGCAGATAGGATCACTTTAAATGCTAATGCAATAAAAAGATCAAATAACCTAGAATTAGGTAAAACATTTTCCATATCAGGAGCTAAAGAACCTAAAAAGATATTTACAAAAGTTAAGGTTGCATTAAAGTTGAAAACTGACATGCATACATTCCAAATTGAATTCCAAAAAGATAGAACAGATGCACATTCATAAAGCTGATGAACTAATGTACCAGTTTCGGTAGAGCAGGACCAGCAAAGGGGAGAGGATGTAGGGGAAAACTTACAAATAGCAACAGGAGTAATAATGGCTCTATGATACAGAAAAAACAGAGATTGCGTTATCCTGGCTGCAGCCGAAACTTTAAATAATTTCGACCATAATTTGTCCCAACTATCAATAGAAAGAGAGATGGATAGGTCCATTTCCCATGTACTTTCAATGTTGGACTTAGAGCGAACATTAGCATTAGATAACAATAACTTATAAACAGTGGCAGCCTTAAGTTTATGCGCCGGGAATAGAGAATATAATGGTGAAGAGGGTATTAAAGGGGGCAAAACTGATGGGAGAGAGTAAGTAGCTAATTGGGTTTGTATAGCATTAGAGATAATAATGTATTCCTTGTAAAAGGAGTCAGGGAGCTGATATCGTGTCTGTAGTTCTTGGAAGGAGATGATAGAAAACCCATTCAAAAACTGATGCACAAAAAAAATCTCCTTTTCCTTCCAGTATTTGTAATAGAAAGATCTACCTTTATATTTAAGAAATTTGTTATACCATAGGGTGGAGATTAAAAAACATTGGATAGGGGATAGATCTTTAAGAAATGTATTGTACAGCAATTCACGGGAGTATTTTAATACAGGACTTTTAGACAAAAAGGTGCAGTTGGACATAAATGTAACATGCTGAAACTGAAACTCTTTTAGGAGCGACCGCTCAAAGATAATCCATCGAGTAATAGGCGTATCCCCGAAATCGAAGGCCAATGAGAAAGATTGTTTAATCAAGAAAGCAGAGTGGTATACTTTAAAATTAGGGAAGCGCACTCCCCCCTCTTCTTTGGGGCGAATAAGTTTGTTCAAAGCAATGCGGGAGTGCTTATTGTTCCATAAAAATGTAATACATAGAGAGTTTAATTGGGAAAAGAATGTGTTAGGGATTTTGACAGGGAGCATAGAAACCGTGTAAAGGATATGAGGAGTGACCATCATCTTAATAGTATCTAGTCTACCCCACCATGATAAAAATAAAGGGGACCACACGAGGAGAAGAGATTTCAATTTATTCATTAGTGCGTTAAACGTAAATTTGATAGTATCCGCTATATTAGAGGCAAACCAAATGCCAAGGTATTTAATTTTGGAGGGACACCATGCAAAGGCAGTATCCGCAAACATAAATTGATAACATATCGAATTTAAAGGGAGAACCTCTGTTTTAGATAGGTTAAGTTTGTACCCAGAAATGGAAGAGTAAAGGCGGACTTCCTCTAAAAAAGGGGGAAGGGATTCATTAGGATTGGACATGTATACCAATATATCATCCGCGTAGGCAGATAATTTAGTTTCAACAGAAGCAGATGCAAAACCTTTAATTTTGGAATTGGTTCTAATACGCTCAAGGAAGGGTTCCAAACACAGGATAAAAAGTAATGGGGAGAGAGGACAACCTTGTCTGGTGCCTCTAGATAGGAGAAAAAATTGAGAAAATTGGTTATTAACAAAAATACTAGCCCTCGGACAAGAGTATAACAGTTTGATAAAAGAAATAAAATTAGGGCCAAAACCAAACCATTGTAGTGTATGAAACATAAACTGCCAATTTATACGATCGAATGCTTTTTCAGCGTCCAGAGACAAAGCAGCCAGAGGATCTTTATAATTTTTACCATGGGACAGGATGTTCATGAACATTCTAGCATTATCGGAAGCCAGTCTACCTTTGACAAAACCCACCTGGTCAGTCTTAATCAGAAGGGGTATGATAGAATCAAGCCGAGACGCAATAATCTTAGCGAAGATCTTGCAGTCGTAATTAATTAGGGAGATTGGGCGAAAATTTTTACAAAAAGAGTGGTCCTTATCAGGCTTAGGGATAATGACGATTAAGGCATCCATAAAGGAGCCAGATGCTTTCGCATCATTAATGAAGGAATTAAACAGTTGCAATAATTTAGGGGCAAACAAAGATTTGAAAGTACAATAAAACTCTACCGGTAATCCGTCCGGACCAGGGGCTTTTGACTTCTTTAAAGCTTGTAGGGCAGTAAGTATCTCTTGTAAAGTAATGTCCGCCTCCAAAGCGGAAAACTCAGCATTCAGAGACGGGGGAGCAGGGAGTCCAGAAAAAAACTTATCAAGGTTATGAGAGGAGGGGAATGTGTCGTCTGAATAAAGAGATCGATAATAGTCATGAGAGACCGCAGCAATTTCTTCATCAGAGGACACCAGATTATTGGTGGATTCATCCATGATCGGACCAATAGTCTTACGTTCAGAGCGAATTTTTAAATAATTCGCTAGCATTTTACCTGCTTTATTTTGCCCTCCATGAAATTTAGACTTAATTCTAAGTAAAACATTGCAGGCATCAACAGTCGCAATTTTGTTAAGGTTGGTTTTGGCTGTAATTAAATTCTTAAGTGAGTCGGCATTTTTGGAGGAGAAATAGTCATGTTCTAATTTTTTGAGCTGTTGTAGTTGGTCCTCATACTTTTTCACATTGGCCTTCTTTTTCCGGGACACAAAGGAAATAGTGAAAGCACGGAGAGCCGCCTTAAAAGCATCCCAGTTGTTAGGAATGGAAGTGTCTGATGGGTTGTTAAAGGTAAAAAATTCGTTAATAAAGGAGGTGGCTTCTTTAAGATAAACTGTATCCGATAGCAGGTGAGTGTTGAACTTCCAGCGATTAAATTTGGTGGAGGTAAGTGAAAGGTCAAAAACAGCATAGACAGGGGCATGATCTGAGATAAAGATAGAGCCAATTTCAGATTTTTGGATAGATAGAAGAAGGGATTTGCTAACCAAGATATAATCAATTCTGGATCGGGTTTGGTGTACATTAGAAAAGAACGTATATTCCAACAAATCAGGGTTACAGGTTCTCCAGACATCATACATTGGGCGGGAGGCAATGGCCGATTGAAAGGATTTATGGGTCTTATCCGGTTGAAATTTGTACTTTGATAAGCGGTCCGAAAAAGGATCCAACCACTGATTAAAGTCGCCTGCTACAATAATATTAGGACAGTCAGCAGTGGAGAGGAGAATTTTGATATCATTCCAAAATTTTGGATCCGGTTTCACAGGGCCATAAATGTTTAACAAAACTAGCGTTTTATTGTATAAAACAATCTTGGCCATTACCCATCGACCTGCATCATCATTTTGAGAAGAAATAATTTGCACAGATAAAGTTTTGTGGAACAGTATGGCAACCCCCCCTTTTTTGTTGACAGCAGGAGAAAAAACAACTTGGCCTACCCACTGCCTTTTTAATTTCAGCGACTCGACATCATTACAATGAGTTTCTTGAAGGAAGGAAATTTGAGAGTTGAGTTTAGATAAATGAGAAATTACCTTTTGTCTTTTAACAGGGTTTCCAAGACCACGGACGTTCCACGTAACAAAATTACACATACGCGAGGGTCAGGGGAATGAGATACACATGATGAGGAAAAACTTCAAGGACAAAACGACACTGGAAGACAAAATGCGCATAGAGGTTACAAAAGGAAGCAACAGAACATAAAACCACATTACTAAGAAAGATCCACAAGCCTTTAGCAATGTAATAAAAAAAAGAGAGGTCTAAAAGCGTCAGAACCGAGGAGAAATGAAGGGAAAAAAGCAAAGAGGAAACATGGGAAATCTCGAAAGAGGAAAAGAGTGATGCACCAACCAAAGGAAGACTGAAGTAAGAGAGTGAGAGAAAGAGCAAGGGAAGGAAAGAAGGTAAGCAGACTTAGAGAGTATAGGAAAGCAGAGAAAGAAAACAGGTCAAGGAAAAGAGTCCAGACCTGAAAGACATCAATAAAAAAGTGAAGTTGGAGCGTGATGAGACCGGAGAGAAGACAGCGGTATAAACCACATGGATAAGATTGGAAGCAGGAATAAACCTGGTACTTGTAAGAAAGGAGCAAAGAAAAGACGATATGAGGGAGAGAAGAAAGGATTGAACATGAAGAGCCAATAACGAAGAAGAAGAAACGTGATTAACAAACATACAATACGTAATAGAGCATATGGAAAGCTATATATACGAAGTATCTACGGTAACCAGAGAAAAGCTGTTGAGAACACCACACTAAAGCAGCAATAAGAAGAAGCACTCAATGATTAGTGTCCATATTCCGAGAGGAGATGTTATTAAGAAACAGTTTCAATTTTCCCGGGTCATCAAAGGATCTTGTCTGGCCGTCGTGGGTGATCTTGCAGATGGAGGGATGGAGAATGCCATACTGGACATTCAAGTGTCTCATTTGTGGACGCAGTGCAAGGAATTCCTTGCGTCGAGCGTTGGTCGCATTGGAGACATCTTGTGAGATAAAAATATTGTGACCAGACCACGATAGGTGACGTTTAAGTTTAGCTGCTTTAAGTACAGTCATAAGTTCAGTGAACTCCAGAAAAAGCATGATAATACCACGGGGTTTGGTGGAATTCGATTGAAGGCGACCTAAGCGGTGAGCTCTCTGTATATTTAAGGGTGTAGATGACTGAAGGCCCAAGAGATCATGAAGGAATTTTCGAAGGAAAAGCACCATATCAGGACCCTCAATATTCTCTGGCAAGCCAAAAAGACGGAGGTTATTCCTCCGATTACGATTCTCCAAGTCCTCAGTATGGAGCTTTAGTTTGTGAATCTCTTGTTCCAATAACGGTATTTTTGTGGCAACATCCTGAACGTCACTGACGCGCTGTTCTAACTCAGTCACCCTACCTTCCATGACAATCCATCGGTCCTCTATTTGTTGCAATTTTTCGTTCGTGGCGACCATAAAGGGTTGAAGACCACGCACTTCCTCTAGTATATTATCTAGAACTGGACTTTGTGACGAAAGAATAGGTGAAGGCGGGTCATTCTTCTGCCTTTTGGGCTTTGCGCCAGAAGAAGACGTTTTACTTGGAGGATGGGAGTCACTAGACATCTTGGCAGTTTGACTAGACACCTTCTTGGCGGGAAAAAATATGCGGAATTCTCTCATACGCTGTAAAGTTTGACGAAGAGTCTCATAAAGCCATTACAGCATCACCTTAGAACAAATAAAATAAATAAAGCTGAATCGCATCCAGCCTGTAGGTCTGAAAATACCAGAACATAGGGGTTAATCACGGCTCCTCTGAAGAAAAGACAAAATTATGAGACCTTCTCCTGAGAGAAAAACAGTACAGAACAAGCATGGCCAGGGGATATTGGCAACTGTTGAACTTAGAACAGACTCCCTCTCGGAGAAAAATGAAGCATTAAAGCATCAAGACATGACTGGATCCAGAAAATGCGTGCGCGGTGCTGCAGGAATAAGATACGGGCGCCTCGATACAAAATGGCCGCCGTCGAGGATTACCTCAGGAATTCAGACCGCCACGTCTCCGGGTGATAGGAATGATGAAAACAGCCGACGAAGGGCAATTCCGAATCACGACATGTTCCGATGGCAGATTCTTCTGGAGACAGCAACCGCAGCTCGCTGGGAAGCCTTCCACACAGCTACATAGCACCGTGTCCAAGCGGAGCTAACGGAGATCCGCCATCTTCCCTCGGCGTCCAAGCCACGCCCTTCCTCTCACTACTTAATAGTATTTACCCCCTTTACTACCTCTCTTTTTGTATCTCCGACACTAGGGGGCATATTATCGAGACAGGCGATAAAATTATCGCCGCTTTAGCGGCAGAAACTGCAGCTAAAACGGCGATAATGGGCTTGATAATATGCTCTATGGAATTCCAATTGAAGCCCATGTTAGATGTGAAGGACATCTAACCTGGGCTTCAATTGGAATTCCATAGAGCATATTATCAAGCCCATTATCGCCGCTTTAGCAGCAGTTTTCTGCCGCTGAAGCGGCGATAATTTTATCGCCTGTCTTGATAATATGCCCCTAAGTTCTTATCACTAATTAAGCTGAAACTCTTTGGGGCAAAAAATAGGGTAGAGGAAAATTGCTTACATACAGACTTACACCGTATTAGACACACCCCTAGGCTGGAAAGATGCGACCTCTTACGTTACGACCCAAAGGCTATCCACCACTTATTCTCCCATGTTGGCGCCACCTTGCCTATCTGAGAATCTCAACATCATCTCCCTTAATGTGAAAGGTTTAAACCACCCAGTCAAACGTCACAAAAGCATTACCTACTTAGCTAACTTCAAGAAACCAAACTTAGCGAGAAAGACGCGAGGTTTATTAAAAACAATTGGATCTCACAAGTGTCCTGCTCTCCAGCAAACCAAAAGAAAAACTGAGTAATAACCTTAATCTCAAAAAACTCCAACATCTCTATTGAGTCAGCTACCTCTGATGCTGAGGGTAGAATCCTGATTACTAACTTATGCAGAGGAGAGGACTCATTTCACTTAGTAAATCTATATGGCCCAAACTCGGACGATACCTCTTTCTGGGAAAATTTATCCACCAAGATTGGCCAGTCCCCCAAGACAATCTCATCATAGAAGGCGGTGATTTCAACCTTCCCCTAGACACCACCCTAGACCGCCAATCATCCTGTAGATACCGTCCAACGAAATCTCACAGCCTTCTACAAAAGATAGGCTCGAAATATAACCTTAAAGATACTTAGTGCTTAAGCACCCTGACAGCAGGGATTACACCTTTTATTCAGCCCCTCACAATTCATACACAAGAATTGACTACATTCTCATCTCAGGCACTTTCACCCATCTGATCGGCCAGACCAATATATTCACAAAACGTGTTTCTGATCATTCCTGCATCGGCATCCATGTTTTTTTTATGGAAAGCCCTAGCCGCTAAGATTGTCAGAGAGGCTTTTGCATAAAAAACATCAACCCTACCTGAGGCAGGCACGGAGTTGGAGCAACATATTTTAGTTCTCTAAAGATTATGCACACTGAATGTGTGCTTCACTTTAGAGCACACTTCAAATGTGCGAAATGTTTTGCAAATTCTCTATGTATAGGAGTTTGTACTGCAAGGTTATACTTCCAGGACAAAAGCTGTGCTAAACATTATGCGCACATCTTTGCACCATGGTGTGTGTATGGTGCCTGACAGTCTGTGTGCCTGCAAGAGTAGGGGTACAGAGTAGCAGCAGAAAATATTTTGTAAATATGGTTCTGCTCTGCTTTCGTCCCCTTCCACAATGGGACAACCTTGATTGCCATGCTGTGTTGTGTAAAAATTAATAAATCTAATTTTTGAACCTTCTGCCTCAATAATATTTCAAAGCATTAACCTCCCCTTTCACATAAGTGGCCCTCAGACAAAGTAGGTAATTGCCCGTCCACATGCCCACTTCTTCCAATGATGTTGAATGTGGAGAGTTTATCCCACCCTGGTGATGTGTACATGTGACAGCTTCTGTATTGTCCGCTTTTACTAGTACATGATGGTCTGTTATCCGCAGAAGAAAGAAAATCAGGGCTTTGAAACTTGATCTTAATCCCCTCCATTTGGGCCATCTCTGACTGTCCTCCATATTCCACCAGGCTTGAGTGGACGTTTCTTTCTAACCATGCATCCCACCCAATGACGCCTGCATCCGCTGTGATGGTCTTCGGAGCCATAGCTAGCAGAGAGACCTCTCTCTCCAGAGAAGCTGGCTGCATCCACCATACCAATGCTTCTCCAATTTAGCATGTCTCTGGAATCAGTTTATCAAACCCTTGAGACACTGAGCTCCTAAAGGTTTGTAAATGATTCAGTGATGGATACAGATGAAGTCTGGATTTCTTTTTCTGCCTGAGCCTTTGGAATAGATTTTTCCTCTCTTGATGTTCTGCTCGCCAGGGTTCCCACCATGGAATCCACGTATCCTACATCGGGTAAAGCCTCATCCATCTTTTTTAATGGTCATGGATTTGTCATGCTCCTTTGCATTGAAGTCTTTTCTGGATTTTTCTATTCGCTACATACTAATCCAGATCAGGACCGCGAATAGGCAACTCATATTGTTTTTTGTGTGAAATTCTCTTAGTACAGGCTATGAGGATGTTCTAGTTTTCCCCTGCATTATAAACCCCATACTCATTCTTATATGGGAAAGAATTTCATACAACTGTCCCTTTCCTATCTACTTTCCTCTTTGGTCTTTAGATGAACATTCTCCTTCTTCTCCACCGTTGCTACAAGAACCATGATCAGAGTCTCTGGGGCATATTTGCAAACAAATTTGGAGCATGGTGCTGCGCTAAATTTGGCTACGCCGTGCTCCGACATTTTTTTTAATGCAGGGATGCGCCATATTCACAAGCCGGCCAAACAGACATGTGCACTTAGGTTTCTCCAGCCCAGCTGTATTGCACAGGCAGGTTGGAGAAATAGCACAGACTCCCTGTGGCTGGGCGAGCATTAAACCAGCCTGCTCAGCCCAATCCCTGTGCTGCTCTCATAGCATGAGAGCAGCCCGGGGATTGCACTGGGAGTCTGTGATGCTGTCCCAGTGTCTGCTGGGACCAGGACGCACCAGAAGATCAAGGCGCGAGACGGCCATCGGCTTAAGGTGAGTCTCCGTTTTAAAAATTATTATTAAACCTCCCCCGTGCTTCACCTCCCACGCTCCCCCTCTCCACCCGTCTCACCACTTTTTGTTTGTGACGGCCGCCACTGGATGAAAGTAGGAATGCGGGCACCTCAAGGAGGAAATATAAGCAACCGTGCTAACATCTTTTGATGATTACGTGCAGTAGAGGTGGCGAGAAAAAGCTAAGTGGCGAGAAAAAAGCAAAGTGGAGGCAGGTGTACATGGGAAAATGCAAGTAGTGAACCAAGAAACATATATTGGTTGGATTCAGATTGATTGACGCAGAACACAAAATGGAGATGGTCTTCAGCGGAAGAGACAAGCAACTGAACCAACATTTGTTGGATGGGGCAGGGTTGGTTGGTGAGAGGGTACCTAGTGAGGTGGCAGCTGCATTGTTAACAATCTCAAATAGAAGTGTCAATCAGGGTGGTCTGTAGGACCATGTTAGGACAAAGAATGTATTCTATTTCAGCATTTGTATGGCACATCATACCTCAGATGAAACTGCAAAGCGCTCCTATTCTTACTGGTTCATAAGCACCTTTTTGGAGACGTGTGGTTGGAAGGGTGTTGGATGTACAATGGCCAATGAAAGGGAGACATTTGTGATAGGTGTAGTAGATCACAGCGCCTACATGCAGGGGTACATCTTCTTATATATCACACAGTGCAGCAACGAACACAGTTTTGCTTTGCTTCGCTGCATTGTGTAAGAGAGAGACAGAGCAGGGCAGTGCCACATCTACCAGATATGGCCCTTCTGCTCTCTTCCCTTGCGCTGGCCGCTGGCGCACAATTACACACCTTTGTACCATAGTGAAAAGGTATCTGTGTGATGCACAGCATAGATTTTGTACTGGAAATGTACCCTTCTAGAACAAAATGCTATGCCTATACAAACTTTAAAACTTTTCTCACTTTGGATATGTGCTGTGCAGTGCAGCACACACTGAGAGACAGGAAAGTTTGAAGAAAGGAAAGCATTTCTCCTTTTAATGCATTCCTCGAAGAGGCATACTTTTTTGGCATGGAACCCTGTACACTATTGTTAGTAGGTATGGCTTTGCATAAAATACCATGGTGGTTGCTCAGGAATGCCCTTGGAACACCCCTTGATGGAAAGTAAGGCAAAGAAGCACAGAGCCCTGCTAGTGGAGTCTCTAGAGGGGGACATGTGGTGCTCATGCCCCTGCTCTGTTTGTCCTGTTCCTCCCTTGTGTCCTACCACCACAGCTGTTAAATGTACAAGGAGGTGACCTGCAAACATTACATTTGCCACCTCTCATTTCAAACCAGTGTTTGTTTAAAATGTTTAAATCAGACTGATATCAAATATATATATATATATATATATATATATATATATATATATATATATATATATATATATATTCACTGAAAAAACCATAGGTTTCACACACGTTATAGTTACGAATTAGCATTTAAAAAACCTTGCAAATTCACTTAAAAAACCATAGGTTTCAAACATGTTATAGTTAGCTGGACATTTCACTCATAAAAAACCAATGGAATTCCCCTGTTGTAGTTAGCGCAGGCAACTATAACTCATGCGACCGCAATCCTCTGCTGATGACGTCAGATATTACATCACTGTATTTAGACACTTATTTACCCATGTCTTCTTCCATTAATCTTTAGCTATACATATATTATAAATATTTATTTTTCAGAAAGACACATATGTCATCAGTGATGTAATATCTGACGTCATCAGCAGAGGATTGCGGTCGCGTGAGTTATAGTTGCCTGCAGTAACTATAACGGGGGAATTTCATTGGTTTTTTACGAGTGAAATGTCCAGCTAACTATAACATGTGTGAAACCTATGGTTTTTTAAGTGAATTTGCAAGGTTTTTTAAATGCTAAGTTATGTTTTTTTTTTTCTTTCAGGTTTTACACCGTGCGCGCTCTGTGGGCACTCGGTGCACTTCGCGCACCGAGCACCCACGGTTCACAGTGCGTGCAGGGTGCGCGCACCTCGCGATTTTTAAAAAAAAAAATAGTTTTTTTCTCCCTTGGGGGTCCTTCTGTGACTCCCTGACCAAGGCTAGGGGGTCAGGAACTGTCCACTCTGCCCCCTTTTCACGTACTCCACCTTTGCTTTTCACCCCCTCAGACTGTGAGAGACAAAATGGCGGCCGACACTTCCTGGTTTCGACCGATTCGAATGTTTACCGACATCTAACAACCAATCAGAATTGCGCTCGCGCACGGCAGGGTGCGCGCACAGTGCGCGCACGGTGCGCGCGTATAGATATTGATATGCTTTTAAATGCTATTTTCTCAGGAAAATATGGCTACCTCTCTGCCAAATTCCACGTAATTCTGTTCAGCCGTTCGGGCTGTAGCTGCGACTAAAGGTCCTATGGAAAAATGCGTTTTGGGACCCCCCCTTTTTCTCAGCGCCCGCTTGACGAATCACCCTGAGACTTTCAGGGTAGGAGCTGAACGGAGCGCCCCATTAGTTTTGAAAATTTCGCGAGGATTCGTCAACTGGCGCCAAAGTTATTCAAAATAGAATTTTGAGATTTCCTATGGAAACTAGGTTGTAACTATAACTATCTACTGGCGACCGCCAGTAGATAATATATATATATATATATATATATATATATATATATATATATATATATATATATATATATATATATATATATATATATATATATATATATATATATATTGTATGCATATGTACACTGTGAGACCGGCCTCGTGGCGTGGGCCTTCCCGACCAGAAAGTTACCCTACAACCACGCCGAACCTCGTGGACACGGCCTTCCGGCTCCCGTGGGCCAACATCCCGAGGGCCAACCAGATCCCCAACACGCATGCCCGGCCGAGGGAGAGCGAAACCCCCCCCCAAACCAGACCGAGAGGCGCCGACCCTGTCACACCTCTGGTCTCTCCCTCGAGGGAGGTTTCGATCGACCACCAGGCCCCCGGTGCGCGGGCGCCTCGCCTGCTGGGTGTCTGGAGTCCCTCCCGGACCCACCTGAACAGATCAAAGGGCCGAGCGACAGGAAACCTCGACACACCGCCCCCCAGGCACCAGACCCCTCTCCGCGAGGACTCCGGACTTCAAAGAGGAGGGGGAGTATAACAAGGGGTGCTGAAGGGACAGGAGGCAGAGAAGACCTGGTCTGACGAGAGCCTGCTGACCTGGTCGCGGCTCGATCTCTCACTGAACCGAAGAGCGCTACCCGAACCCTGAACCATCTGAGCCCTGCTGACGCTGTCGCGGCTCCCCGAACTCTGAACCATCTGAGCCCTGCTGACGCGGTCGCGGCTCCCCGAACTCTGAACCATCTGAGCCCTGCTGACGCCGTCGCGGCTCCCCGAACTACGAACCTTCGGTGCCTGCTGAGTGACTCGCGACCCGCTCCTCCAAGAGAATCGGCAGAGATTGACGAGAGAAGCAACATCCCCTCAGCTCGAGGATTGAGAGCTGTGCGCCGGATACCTCGCAGAGACACTGATTCAAAGACTGTCCCGCTACCCTTTCCCTCCTCACGAGATCGCTGCCGCTTGTGGCATTAACTCTGCACCTGCCTGCCGGATCATAAAGATCCCTGACAACTACCGATAAAAGCATATTGTCTTACAACGAATTACTGTGTGGTGTCCCTCTATCCGAAGAGAGAGTAAGCGCAGCGTGTGCGATCCTCGGTGTGAGACCCTTCCAGGAAGGGCCTCCTTGCTCTTGCTCGGCCTAACTCTGGGTAAGGTGGGCTTTCGGGTGGTCAGGAACGTATTCCGTAGCCTCCCCGGGGAACGCCTTCCAACATACACACACACACACACATACACACACACCTCTTTTGCAGGTGACCCTGCCAGTTTTATCAGTGGCCCAATGTCTGCCTCCCATAAAATGCACTTATAGAGACTCCACTGAGTGCTTCTTTGCAGCACTTTCAGGGAACTTTTCAGGCTGGAAAGTAAATACCGAATTAACATTTTGCACCAGTTTGGGTCACTTTTGGTGACACAACCTGGTGCAAAAAGAATCGTAATATTAGTACATTTTCCCCTGATGTGTTGCATAAGGCATGGCTAGAGCACAATGTACACATCCGGGGGCATGTTGGTCATACAGGTAATACACCCTTTAGCATAAGAGGGCAGGGCACATAGCGAAAGTGAATGACACCAAGAGTATGTAACAGTTGAATCCGTATCCTGGGAGGTGTGATGGAGTGCATGGCCGCAAGTGGAGGTGGGTTCTTGATTCTTTCTTTGGGCGACCTTGGAAAACAGAAACCCAAATACTGAACAATCCCTAAGCATGCTGGGAGTTGTAGGTCGTGCTAAATGAATGCCATTAATAAGTAAACCTGGTAGAATACCAACAGGCAGGGTTTGCAACACCCTTGCCGACGTGACTCTAGGCGCTAATTGACTTTTGTCTGTATGTGCATTCGCCTAAAGAGCGGAAACAGCATGGTCAGACTGGAAGGCTGCAGAGAAGTAGGTCTCACACCAGGGATTTCCCAACTCTGAACCCAGCAACCAAGCCTCTGTGAACCAGCGGTCTCAGATGCAAGACGTGGTCCCCGGCATTTATTGCGCAATAAGTTGAATAAATGTAGGCCGGTACTTACTGTGCACTAAGTTGAATAAATGTAGGCCGGTACTTACTGTGCACTAAGTTGAATAAATGTAGGCCGGTACTTACTGTGCACTAAGTTGAATAAATGTAGGCCGGTACTTACTTTGCAATAAGTTGAATAAATGTAGGCCGGTACTTACTGCGCAATAAGTTGAATAAATGTAGGCCGGTACTTAGTGTGCACAACGTTGAATAAATGTAGGCCGGTACTTACTGTGCGCTAAGTTGAATAAATGTAGGCCGGTACTTACTGTGCAATAAGTTGAATAAATGTAGGGCAGTACTTACTGTGCACTAAGGTGAATAAATGTAGGCCGGTACTTACTGTGCACTAAGTTGAATAAATGTAGGCCGGTACTTAGTGTGCAATAAGTTGAATAAATGTAGGCCGGTACTTACTGTGCAATAAGTTGAATAAATGTAGGCCGGTACTTACTTTGCAATAAGTTGAATAAATGTAGGCCGGTACTTACTGCGCAATAAGTTGAATAAATGTAGGCCGGTACTTATTGTGCATTAAGTTGAATAAATGTAGGTCGGTACTTACTTTGCACTAAGTTGAATAAATGTAGGCCGGTACTTACTGTGCACTAAATTGAATAAATGTAGGCCGGTACTTACTGTGCGCTAAATTGAATAAATGTAGGCCGGTACTTACTGTGCGCTAAGTTGAATAAATGTAGGCCGGTACTTACTGTGCAATAAGTTGAATAAATGTAGGGCGGTACTTACTGTGCGCTAAGTTGAATAAATGTAGGCCGGTACTTACTGTGCACTAAGTTGAATAAATGTAGGCCTGTACTTACTGTGCGCTAAGTTGAATAAATGTAGGCCGGTACTTACTGTGCAATAGGTTGAATAAAGGTAGGCCGGTACTTACTGTGCAATAGGTTGAATACATGTAGGCCGGTACTTACTGTGCAATAAGTTGAATAAGTGTAGGCCGGTACTTACTGTGCAATAAGTTGAATAAATGAAGGCCGGTACTTACTGTGCAATAAGTTGAATAAATGTAGGCCGGTACTTACTGTGCACTAAGTTGAATAAATGTAGGCCGGTACTTACTGTGCAATAAGTTGAATAAATGTAGGCCGGTACTTACTGTGCAATAAGTTGAATAAATGTAGGCCGGTACTTACTGTGCAATAAGTTGAATACATGTAGGCCGGTGGAGTAGTTGTGTGCGCTGATGCACATGTTGCAACGACCTATGCAGGGCACACGTTGGTGGTGGTCGCGGGTGGATGAAGTCTGCCCAGTATTTGCTGAAAGGTGACTCCGTTCCCCTTACCCGAGGCAGACAGGTGTCACCCTGTGCTCCGACACTGCAGTCGCATGCATCTGTAAAACACAGTGTATGTACTGGCATCTGAGAGCCCCATCCACAAAGGTAAACTTATATTTTTGGGTAAATTTACAATATTTTGCAATTCACAAAGCAATTTTACAAGTGGCACCTTTACTGCTGCATATCTTTTTAAGTGCGGGGTCTCTGTAATGAGTCTGGAGACTCCGTATTCGTAAAGATGCTACTCTTAAAAATTGCTTTGTGAATTAGAAAAAATAGTAAACCTACACAAAGGTATAAATTTACCCACGGGCGGCTTTAGGGCAGCGCGACCGGTGCGGCCGCACGGGGCGCTGACCTGTGGAGGGGGCGCTGTGTTTAGCAATAACTTATGATTGGAGAGATGAGGGTCTCTTTAGCCCTGTGGTAGTCAGAGAATCCGAGGAGGCGGTCATCAGGTGTGGGGGCGCCAAAAATGAATTGTCGCACCAGCGCCACCTGGGCTAAAGCCGGCCCTGAGTTTACCTTTTGTTCATTAGGCCCAGTATGTTTTAAACCCTCTTTCTCAATAATAGCACCCCTTTATTTATGTGAGGCCCAGCAGGGAGGGGGTTATCTTTCAATGTATTATCTGAGAACCTACATGGAACACAAACAAAGCAAACATGCATGAAAAGCAAGTTCGACTGTTTTAAAAAATACACTATTTTGTTTACTCTCTAATAAAGTTTAAAATGTAACACCAAGTTCCACACGTTTGTCAAAAAAAAGTGGCCCTTCCAGCAATATGTGAGCTCAATTACACACTGAAATATGGAAAATATATTTTATTTTTAAAAAGAAAAACAATTCCAAACCTGTCATTTTCACATTTTTGCATGATTTTACGAATTTGTGTTTGTAAAATAATCCTGTTCTGCATTATAAGCAAGGCCCCTGGGATTATGCAATTGTGCAGCCATGGTGATTTTCGCATAATTGTAGATTTGCCGCATTTACCACATAATCCATCATCTTCTGCATAATCTGCAGATTTTGACAAAATAATGTTTTTGTTGCTAGCTCAAACAGTTAAAAAAATTAGTAAAAACACAGTGACGCACGTTGCCGTGCAGTGGAAGGCCCTTTGCAAAGGTGGACTGGTCCCCTTTACGTATCTTATTGCTATATTTGGGTGTTAGACTTGTACTAATGAGGCACAACTAATGCCCAGACACTGTTAACAAGCTTAAAAATGACAAAATAATGAAGTAGTACCATCACAAAATGTGCAACATAATTTGCCCTTTCTTACTTCATATTTTACTCAACACTGCTGCATAATGTGACCCTCCTCTGCCGCATAATTCCAGTGGTCCTGATTATAAGTAAGGAATATCATAAAGGCATGGCATTAATATTGTGACATCACTTCCTGCAATGATTTAGATAGTCTATTTAATCCCACCACTAATTTTCTTAGGACGTATGCCCTTGATCAGTGTTCAACTGGTTGGTAGCAACTTTGAATTACTGCAGGGCCAATGTTGCGTTTCAGCCTTCCAAGCTGTATTACAAACATCACAAATTGAATAGAGACTATACATGAAGCACTGTGTACCATTTAGTGCATGTATTACTGAATGTTCTTCAAGTCCGGCGAGTCGATGCTGATTGGTGCAATTAGCTGGCCGGTTCTCCAAATAAGAATACAGTTTGAACGATGATTGGTGGAAGCCCTGGGCGCTATGTCGTGTTGGACTGTGGGAACGCGCTACGTTCCCATCTCTGGGGGAAACTATATATGAACTCGGCTGCGTTCTCCTTCCGTGTATCTTTTCGCTCGACCTTCCCAGCTCGCGTTATCTCCTCTCTCCTAGTTCCAGTGATATTTTAGTAACTCAGAAGAAAGTTTCTCTAAATCGCCCTTGGATTTTCCCTTGCGACCAGACTGAAGGTGGCTGCCCTGGCATGAACTCCCGAGGTGGATTCTAGCTCAGAGACGACGTTGCGGGTTCTATTTTTTTTTGTGTGCATATTTATTTAGCGCGAACTCGACCCGAAGGTATTGGAGCGCTTTACATGAACACCGTATTTACATTACACATTCAGGCACGGGGAGATTAAAGGGCATATGTATCAACATCACCATTTGTGATTCTCAAATAGCGATTTTTAAAGAATCGCTATTTGAGAATTGCAAAACGGGATGTATTAAAAAAATTGCAAACTTTTTGCGATTTCTTAAAATTCCTTAATTGCGATTAGCAAATTGGGAAATCGCAATTAAGGAATACCTGCCCATTCATTTCTATGGGCCAGGAGACCCATAGGAATGAATGGGAAGTAATTCTCAAATAGCGAATCGCAATTTGCTAATCGCAATTTGAGAATAATTTCAAAGGTGCAAGGGTGTCATGATGACACCCTGATGCACCCCTGAAATGAGCATGTGTGTGCATATGGCGCACATACATGCCCTAAGGGCATGTATGAGCGCCACGTGGCACTTTGTAAAATTCAAAAAAGTGCATTTTGAAAGGAAATCGCAAATTACCACCAACTGGAAGTTGGTGGTAATTTGCGATTTCTTAAGGATAATTCGCACAACTTGGGTGCTTTTTACATATCATTTAAGAAATCGCAATTTGCGATTTCTTAAATGCTTACGCAAAATTAAGTAATCGCTAAATCAGCAATTCCTTAATTTTGCGATGGGATTTGGCTCATACATCCTGATTACCGATTTTTTAATCGCAAACGCTGTTATTTTGCGAATCACAGCGTTTGCGATTAAAAAATCTTTGATACATATGCCCCTAAGTGATTTGCCCAGAATCACAGGATGTGGACGCGACCCTGAGGTTCGAACCCTGGTTTCCTGCACCAAAGTCGGCAGTTTAAGCCGACGGACCACATCCTCTCCCCAATATGGCCTCTGTGCCCTGGCTAGGAACATACTTATATATATTTTTGCCGAGTTATATAGTGGGAACTCGACCCGAAAGTATTGGAGCGCGCCGGAGCGCTTTACATGAGCACCAGTTAGGTTACACATTTCATCATCATCATCATCATCATCAGTCTTTATTCGATTTAGAACAATCATAAAAGACACAAACATAATACATAAAACATGAATTTCAATAAATACATTAAAATACTTTTAAAAATACATTAAACACATCGATAGACTGACAAGTAATAAAAAAAAGACGCATTTAAAATCCCAAAATTCAAGAATCAAAGAAAACCCAAACACTAAATTCATTGGGGTCCTTCAAGGGTACACTTAATTGCTTTTCTCCGCAAGGACCATGCCCATCCCAAATATTTTGCTAAGGCAACAAAGACTATTGTTGAGGAGCTAGTGCGCAGAATACGTAATGCCACGGCGCAGCTTCTTGTACCAAGGGTCTTGCACATGGGAGAAAGCCAAACACGCCTTGGGATAATAAATGCTGGACAGGCAAATAAGAAGTGGGGAGTTGTTTCTATTCTCGCTCCGCATGCAGGGCACTGTACTTCCGATTTCCTAATCCACCCTCCTGTCAAAAATCTAAGAGGCAAGGAGCCAGCTCTAAACTGAAAATAAAGTTTCCTATCGCCAACATTGGTGATCAGATCCCAGTATAATATTAGGCTAGGGGTGTCTTTAGCCTCTAGAAAGCTACCGGACATCCCTGTGGCTCTATTCAATACCTGGGAATCTACTCTTTCCCAGTATGCTACTTTAAGGGAACTTTTTGATGGAAACTGGGCAGTCGCCGGGTCATACCATAACCCCTCCATACCCATATCTTTTAGAGACGCATGTAAGTTCTTCAACCACACAATTTTATGGAAAACATCGATTTTTATAATGTCCATAAGGCCGTTGGCATAATTGGAAAGCTCAGGAGTAGTCCAAAGCCTCCGCCAGTATAAAACCGGACGGAGCCTTGCAATATCCTTAATAGACCTCCTGCCCAGATCATACCTAAGTGGGATCAGAGGGGTGCTCTGGGGAAGACCAGTTATGCTTCGAAAAAATGTATGCTCCACACTGGTCAAAGTAGCTAACTGATCAAAGCCCCAAAGCTCCGCCCCGTAGAGCACAGAGCTTAGGGCCTTCGCTTCATAGACTTGCAATACCGGGCTTATTGGCTTTGTGAATGACTTATTAAATTCCCTACTCAGGGCACCAGTTAATTGTTTAAATCGCAGGGAGGCCATTTCAAGGTGCTTACGCCATTTATTGTTACTTGATATTTGCATACCAAGGTACATAAAGTTCTTTACCATCTCTAAAGGTTGCCCATTCATAGACACTCTTTTCCCTCGAAAGCTGGTATGGGGGTTGAAGGCCATAAATTTTGTTTTTGCCACGTTGACCTCCAAACCATGGGCGAGGCAGAAGTCGTCAAACAGGCGCAGAGCTTTTTGCAGACCATTAGATGTTCTAGATACGATAAGCGTATCGTCTGCAAACATTAGTATAGGGATGGAAACACCCGCCAACCTTGGAGCATCGGTATTTACAGAAAGCATGAGGTCAACTATCCCATTAATATAGAGTGAAAAGAGCGTGGGTGCCATAGTACAACCTTGTCGCACACCACGCTCAACCGGGAACTCGGGGGTGTCCTCACCTGGCCCACCCCACTGTATCCTAGCATAGTTGGACTCATGCAATCGCATGACCAGTGTCAAAGTTTCTTTAGGGAGACCTAGTCTCTCCTGAACTGCCCACAACCGGTGGCGAGGTACAAGGTCAAAGGCAGCTCTTAAATCAACAAAAGCTGCGTAGAGACTGCCCTTGCCCAATGTCACCACCCTCCAGTGGAGCTGAACAAAACAAAAGACTTGGTCCACCGTGCTGGTTGATTTGCGGAAACCTGCTTGAAAGGGGGACAAGATGTTATTATCATCAATCGACTCTTGGATTTGATTCAGGACCATCCTCCCTATCACCTTCTGGATAGAATCTATAAGGCTAATTGGCCTATAGTTTCCTGGGAGCGCCCTATCACCCTTCTTAAATACAGGGATGATGACAGCCCCCCTCCATGATTTAGGAACTGGTGCTCCTACAGCCACAGCATTAGCCAATAGGGTTATGTACTTGCTCCAATTATCTTTGTCGTGGAGAAAAACATCCGAAGGAACCCTATCCTGGCCAGGGGCACGTCCACTAGTAACAGAACCCAGGGCCTTTTTAGCATCTTGAATACAAAAGGGACCCAGAGGAAAAAAGACATAGTTTGGAACCCATGCAAAATTAAACGAGAGATTGCAAGCATATTGGGGTTTAAAATAATGGACCCACTCCACCTGGGAGACATGATTGGAAGGACTATCTGGCCGCCCACCTCTGTCCCACTTAAGAATGTTCCAAAATAACCGGGAATCTCTAGAGCGACAAGCACTTTTTAAATCAAGCCAACGTTGTTCGTCCCAGTTCTTTTTGGCCATTCTTACAGCTTTTGTATATGTTAATCTGGCAAAACGGACACAATCCTTTCGTCCACTAGACAGAGCTATAGTCAGGTTGGCCCTAGATTGCCTGCAAGCGTCATCATACCATCTGTTTCTCTTAGTTGTAGCCTTGTTCTTGTTCCTAATAGGCTTCATAAAATACGAGTCTATTTCAACAAACAACTTATCATGGTATTCAGTAACTTCAACACTGCATGGCACAAAATTTAATATACCCTCAAGCTCCACAATGGCACCAGCTAATTTCTTGTCTATGTCAGCAATAGCCAATTTGTTAAGCTCGAGCTCACGCCACTTAAGTCTACGCATATCATTTGTAGAAATTACTTCAGGCGGTCTCGGGTCCATCTCCCCAGCTACTAAGTGGTTACTAGACCACCATCGGTGAGTTACACAGATAGGGTTGTGGTCACTCTCAGCTCTAGCCTCAACCACCATATCTAGCACAGATTGCCCTAATTTCAAGCTACATAGGACATAATCAATCCTACTGGAGTGCCGACCGTTATCGAATGTCTTAGCCCCTTGTTGGTCACCTGGCGTTCTTCCATTCAGGGCCCTCAGACCATACTCATAGCAGAAAGCATTGACCTGGATAATAATCTCGGTCCACCTTTTTATTGGATTGAGATCAAGCACAGGTATCCCCCAGAGTTGGTCTTCCACAGGGTCAACACCCCACCCAGAATCAGGATCCAAGAGTGGTTCAAAGGTAATGTTCAAATCCCCGGCGACAAGCACTCGCCTCTCACCCGAGTACTGGTCTATAAGGGAAACTAGATGGGCCAAAACCTGGGAACCCGTCCTATTGGGGTCGCTCAAATACAAGTTGTAAATATCCAGGTCACCCAGGGGGCCAAGTGATACCCTGACTAGCTGGATATCATCAGACCCAGTTAAGACTGCACAAGCACCTGGAAATACATCCTGTCAAACCCAAGTTACCAGGCCTCCCATTGGGCGCCCCCTAAGACCCTGAATTGCGGGGACACAGAAATTCAAAAAGCCTTGCATAAACTGGGGCTCACGGGACCAGGTTTCCTGGAAGAGGCAGACGTCAAAGCCGCCTATATATAGGCCAACCATTCCGGGGAGTCCATTTTTGACTTCAGGCCTGCAACATTCCAAGAAACCATTGATCCCCTCTCCCTTCCATAACCAGGAACGTGTGTAGGGTCAGCATAGGTCTGGTCACATCCACTTTGCATTTCTCCAGTCAGTTTAGGGGTTGGTACATCTATTATTTCAGCCACCCCGGTGATAGGGCGATTGTATACATTGTCATTAGTCTTAGGCTCTCCAGTAGAGATACTTAAATTGGAGGATATAATAGGAAACGGCGTCCCAGATGCCGGTCAAGCTAGAGCTACTGGGTAGCACAAGTCGTTCGCTTCCCAGTTTTTCCGAACAGGACTAGATCTTAATCTTGCAGGAATATTGGGATTGAAGTTAAAGAAGTACCCTAAATCATGAACCCCAATTTTTGACTGGTCGCAAGCCAGTGGATGGTCACAAATACAGTGCACTATACGTCTATCTTCAAAGTTAACGATAATAGAGTCCCCAGGAACGTCTTTAGGTCTTGGGCCTACCCAGCTAACCCTTCTAGCGAAAAGGATCTTTCCGTCCAAATAATTCGGGATCGGTCTGTTCCTGTTTAACCAGAAAGTAACTTTGTTTTTAAGTTGCTGATAGGATTCCAATACACCTTCTTTTAATTCGGGGACACCTGTCAATACGGCTACATAGGGAGTGGAAGCAGGGGGCAGATGTATGTGAGCCCTGGAGAATATACTGGTTTTAGCCCCAGGTTCCACAGTTCCTCCCTTGCTCACACTCTTTTTTCCAGTATTGGTACTACACACACTCATAGGGTGGTCCCCTACATGGCCAACACGTTGATTAATAGAATTATCAATAACCAAAGCCTTGGGGAGAACAGCCTCAGGATTAACCCTAGGCGTTACTTCATGGTCCGAAGATACCAGTGGCAAAGCGGGGAGAGTAGAAGGCACCCCTAAGAGATTATCCCTATCCTTAGTAGCTAGTTTAATGACATTTTTAAGTGAACAAAAATTGTCTAAGACAGTTTGTTCTAATCGTTCAACCTTTTCACTAACCGTCTTAACCCTTTCTAACAATGGTAGTAGCAGAGAGCGGATCATTTTCTCTAACTGGGGAATCAAATTACTCGATTGGGGCTGATCTATATGCCTAGTGGCATTCTCGCCCAGAGATAAATGATCATCAACCTGAGTCACCCCCATTGGAGGGTTTTCCGTGACATTGAAATGCTTCGCCTTTCTCCCTCCCTGGGACAACCCTACTCTTTTCCTCTTAGGGTTGAGAGGATTTACAGCTTTACTGCTAGCCCTTGTCTGCGGGTAGGTTGAAACAAGTTTAGGGATATTAAGAGGACTACGTATTGTTATGGCAGAATCACCAGAATCACCAGGGGCGTCGCTCACTTCTCCACAAATCTGCGCTATAGTAGTACTAGCCCCAGGATTCTCCTGTGGTACTAAATCACCCTTATCCTGACCTGCTATATTCAAAGGGGATTTTGCCAGCGACAAAATTCCCAGTGATGAACGTCTGGCTTGCATTAACTCTGTGGCCAGACGTCGCTCAGTTATAGCTAGTTCATGTTCTAGAACTGATACAGCTCTAGTAATGAAATGATCAAGGGTACCCGTCACAGACCCACACCCACCAATGCGTTTCCCTTTTGCCGCCATCATGCGCTATATATACACAATACTAAATCCAATATAATGGGAAACCTAGATGGGGTCAGTTAAATGATAATATTTTGTACCACCAATACAGATTTATGAGATAATGACCTATAAGGGCAAACAGAAGAGATAGAATGAACACTTTAGGTACTATCCAATCAGCTTGGTAGCGCCCTTCTACCTTGTGTGCACAACCACAGCAGTAGCGTTAAAGGGATGGCCCAGCCCAGTCAGATTCAGTCAGAGACGGGCAAGGACGGGCCCGCCCTTGGCCCGGGCGCTGCCCGCGCGCGTCCCGCGCTGCGGTGTCACCAGGCGGCCTAAGTAGTGTTCCGGCGCAGCCTGGTGACGTCGCCGCAAGCGCCGATGTCAGGGGGGTGCTGGGAATTGTGGTTCGTGGGGGGCCGTTCACCTCACGGCAACAGGTAGCAAGCAGAAGTGGCGAGAAGCGCCCAGCAGCAGGAACCTTCCCCTTCCCCTCGATAAACACCTTCGTGGCAGGTATAAAGCACCAGGAGCTATTAAGGCAGCAAAGCGTCCCGCGCTGCGGTGTCACCAGGCGGCCTAAGTAGTGTTCCGGCACAGCCTGGTGACGTCGCCG
Source organism: Triturus cristatus (assembly GCF_964204655.1). Lineage (NCBI taxonomy): Eukaryota > Metazoa > Chordata > Amphibia > Caudata > Salamandridae > Triturus > Triturus cristatus. Next base: position 141,600,456 of record NC_140594.1, read on the forward strand.
CAAGCGCCGATGTCAGGGGGGTGCTGGGAATTGTGGTTCGTGGGAGGCCGTTCACCTCACAGCAACAGGTAGCAAGCAGAAGTGGCGAGAAGCGCCCAGCAGCAGGAACCTTCCCCTTCCCCTCGATAAACACCTTTGTGGCAGGTATAAAGCACCAGGAGCTATTAAGGCAGCAAAGCGTCCCCACATTTCTCTGCGTGCTCTGCAGAGACCCGGCCCACTTAACGCCCTGAGTTTTCTAAGCGAGCGGGCCCTCCAGTAGAGCAGATTCACTGGGCCTCATTTAAAACATTTTAACGCACGGCAGCGCAGCAAGCCTTCCTGCTGCGCTGCCCTACCTTAAAAGAAAAGGGCAGGAATGCGGCGCATCTATAAGATACTGCGCATTCCTGTCCTTTTCCCCTACTCTGGCGGGCAATGGGCTGCCGTGCGCCAAAGCAGGCACCCTTGCACCATGGTGCAAGGGTGTCTGCTTTGTAGGTGTGATAGTTATTGTGCATAAAGAGACACCTTCCTGCACAAAAACAATCACAAGAGGTGTTTTCCTCTTTCTGACGGCCTCATTTATGAAAAGTGTTGCATCGCTTGTTGAAAACAGCGATGCAACACTTTTCATTGTGCCCTCCTTGCGGCACAATAGATGCGCCGTATTTACACTACGGCGTTCCATGTTGCAAGGATTGAACAGATACGTCAAGGATCCTGACGTATCTGTTGGTGCAGTAATGACGCATTGCTAGGGTGTGTCGGAAAACAGATGCAATTCCAGCAATGTGTCATTACATATGGGCAACTCCCATGTGCAAGGCCCTGCATCAGTCCTTATGCCTGCTTAAAGCAGGCGTAAGAATTTGATGCTTTGAAGTCATAGAAGTGGTGCCACGAAATCTCATCGATTTCACTGTGCCACTTCTACAAGCCTTTTTTTAAACAGGGGAACACCCACCCTGCATACATTATACCTGATGCAGGTATAATGTAGTGCAAGGCTTTGCAAAGTGACGCATTTTCCGAGATGCGTCACTTTGTAAATAGGAGATGATGGACGGAGCGCAGAAACTTTTCAGACACTCGCCCCCAGTCACAGATCTGGGTTGAATCCATCATCGTTCTTTAGCTCACTTCGCCACCCAGTTCAGACACAGCTATATGTAAATCAGTCTTGACCCTGTGCCTCATGGGAACAGTCCAGCCCGAACTGCCATGCCATGTCATCCCTGGACTGGAAACAAGCATCCTGGAACCGGTTTCAGGATAACAGCCCTCATCAGCCAGGCTAGCTTGAATCCAGTGGCAAAGTGAGCAAGGGACCCGCGTCTGGGCATACCCTGCCAACTTAGGGCGAACAAAGCAAACACAAGTAGATAATGGACGGAGCGCTGAAACTTTTCAAACACTTGCCCCAGTCACAGATCTGGGTTGAATCCATCATCGTACTTTAGCTCACTTTGCCAGCCCAGTTCAGACACAGCTATATGCAAATCAGTCTTGACCCTGTGCCTCATGGGAACAGTCCAGCCCGAACTGCCAAGCCATGTCGTCCCTGGGCCGGAAACAAGCATCCTGGGATCAGTTTTGTGCTAACAGCCCGCATCAGCCAGGCTAGCTTGAATCCAGTGGCAAAGTGAGCAAGGGACCCACGTCTGGGCATACCCTGCCAACTGAGGGCGAAGAAAGCAAACACAAGGAGATGATGGATGGAGCACTGAAACTTTTCAGACACTCGCCCCAGTCACAGATCTGGGTTGAATCCATCATCGTTCTTTAGCTCACTTCGCCACCCCAGTTCAGACACAGCTATATGCAAATCAGTCTTGACCCTGTGCCTCATGGGAACAGTCCAGCCCGAACTGCCAAGCCATGTCTTCCCTGGACCGGAATCAAGCTTCCTAGGACCGGTTTTAGGCTAACAGCCGTCATCAGCCAGGCTAGCTTGAATCCAGTGGCAAAGTGAGCAAGGGACCCACGTCTGGGCATACCCTGCCAACTTAGGGCGAAGAAAGCAAACACAAGGAGATGATGGATGGAGCACTGAAACTTTTCAGACACTCGCCCCAGTCACAGATCTGGGTTGAATCCATCATCGTTCTTTAGCTCACTTCGCCACCCCAGTTCAGACACAGCTATATGCAAATCAGTCTTGACCCTGTGCCTCATGGGAACAGTCCAGCCCGAACTGCCAAGCCATGTCTTCCCTGGACGGGAAACAAGCATCCTGGGACCGGTTTTAGGCTAACAGCCGTCATCAGCCAGGCTAGCTTGAATCCAGTGGCAAAGTGAGCAAGGGACCCACGTCTGGGCATACCCTGCCAACTTGGGGAGAAAATAGCAAACACAAGGGCGCAGTGTGGCGTATTGATTATGCTGCCACAGCGTCACAGAAAAGTGACGCAACTGCAGTGAAGGCCCTTCATAAATAAGGGCCTCTGGGTGCTGCAGAATGCAGCAGATATGGAAAATGGAAAAACGAGGAGAAATGAAGGCACTTCTCCTCATTGCGCCTCCTGCAGGCCTCCCCCGGGGAGGCGTAGGAATCTGATGCATTCCCAGGTTTACGAAACCTTGTAAATCTGGGAATTCGTCAGGTTCCATGGATGTTGCGTGGGAACACCCACAGCAGCACCCATGGAAATCCTCTTTCACGCAGAGTTATACGTGAAATGGGCCATGTTTGCAAGGCCATGAAAAGCCACACAGGGTGGCTTTATTATGTCTTGTAAATATGGCTAGCCATGCTGTGCCGCCGGTGCGTCCAAAAAAGTGACGCACTGGCGGCACAATGGGCTTTAAATAAGCTCCACAATAATTTAGACTGGGAAATTCTAATGGGCACCCCCCCTATTTTCCATAGAACCACTTGCCATCTCTATTTTCCATAGCATCAAACTTGACCTGTTTTCCATAGCCCCAGATTCCATCTCTGTTTTCCATAGAATTTGGTGTTCTCTAGGTTTTTCACAGCACATGCACCCTCTCAGTTGTCCATGGTGCCTCAGTCTCGCCCTGCTTTCCATAGGACTAGGTGGCCCTCTGTTTTCCATAGTACCTTGCACCCTCACTAGCCACCCTCGCTGTTTTCCATAACACATGGTGTCCTCTCTGTTTTGAGCAGGGGCCCTCCCTGTTTTCCAAAGCACCATGCGTCCTCACCAAGCACCCTCTCTGTTTTGAACACCACCATGTGTCCTCTCTGTCTTCCAAAGCACCATGTGTCCTCACCAGGCACCCTCCCTGTTTTCCATAGCACCAGGTGCCCTCTCTGTTTTCCATAGCTCCAGGCAACGGCGGCTGGTACCGAACGTGGGTGGTGGGGTCCGTTTGGTGTGAGGTGAAAGAAAAAATTAAAATCCTCTTACCTCCTCTGCAGGGCTGCCGTCTCTCCGTCTCTCCTCAGGCATAGTCTCTCCTCCGGAAGCAGGAAGCACCCAGCCTCCCCCAAGCAAAACATGATGCTGCTGTCACATGTGGTTTAGCCCTCAGACAGGCAGTGGGAGCCTGGGCATGTTCCCCGCTCAGGCTGTGCATTACAACCTGGTGGGGAACATGCTAACAGTGGCGGTCGCCACTAACAAAGGGTGGTGCGGCAGGCGGGGGGGGGAGCGTGGGGGGAGGGAGAGCGAGTGCCGGGGATACGGGTTAATAATAATTTTAAAAACTTACCTGATGCCGCCGGCCGCCTCCCGCCTCCCGCCTTCCGCGTCCCTCCTGCTGGCCTCTTCCTGGGTCCCAGCAGCCCCTGGGACAGACTCCCAGCCAATCCCTGTGCTGCAGAGCAGCACAGGGATTGGTCTGAGTGGGCTGAAAAGACGCCCTGCTCAGACTAGGGAGTATGTGGGGGTTTCTCCAGCCCGGCAGCTGAGTGCACCCGGGTTGGAGAAACCTAAGTGCACATGTGTTTTTTTCCGTCAGCCTGAGAAGGCCAACAAAACACACATGAGCACTTAGGGAGTGCACAAGCAATCCTGTTCCCCCCACCCATGCCTGCCCCTCCATGCACAAGCTGGCAAACGAAAAATAAAATGATGCCAGCCCAGAGCATCGTTTTATTTTTAGTTTGCTGGGTCTGTGCCAGGCAGTGGGGCGATGCTCCTCCGCCATTGTGGAGGAGCCCCCACTGCATGCTCAGTGCGCATGACTGTTTGGCCGGCCTAGGATGGCCGGCCAAACAGTCATGCTCACTTAAGTGCATGAACCACTCCTCCCCCTGCTGACTGTAAGACAGCCCAGCCAGCCCTGCCCGTCCTGCCCTACCCCCTAAAACTGCCTCAGTGAAGCAAAATAAAACGATAATAACATGTTATTATCATTTTATTTTTCCTTTTTTCCACTGCTGAAAAGCAGTAGGGTGATGCTCCTCCACCTTAGAGGACGAGCCACCACTCCAGGCGCCCTCTCTGTTTTCCATAGCATCAGGCGCCCTCTCTGCTCCCATAGAACCATGCACCCTCACAGTCGACCTCTCTGTTTTCGATAGCACCAGGTTCCATCTCTGTTTTTCATAGGGCCAGGAGTCATCACTAGGCACCCTCTCTGTTTTCCATAGGGCCATGTGCCCTCACCAGGCACCTTCTCTGTTTTCCATAGCACTTGGCATCTTGACATCTTGGCATCAAGAGGACCAGAACAAGAGGATGCTCCTTCTCCTTCCTCACGGCCAAGGCATGGAACACCCTCCCTCTCCACCTATGACAGACACCCTCACTCGCCAATTTCCTGAAGCACCGCCAAAGCACCGTAACATCCTGGAGCCCCGCACCACCGCTCAGTGCCTTAAGACCCTTTTGGGTGAGAAGTGCGCTCTATAAACCCATGATTGATTGGTGCCCTCTCTGTTTTCCATTGCACCTCGATCCCTCCCTGATTTCCAAAGCACCAGGTGCCCCCTCTGCTTTCCATAACACCATGCACCCTCACCAGGTGCCCCCTCTGCTTTCCATAACACAATGCACCCTCACCAGGTGCCCTCTCTGTTTTCTATAGAACCAGCTGCCCTCTCTGTTTTCCACCGCTGAAGAACCAGAACCTTTTGGACCTGGCGGGTGCAGGGTACGCCCTCCGTCTTCTGGGTTCACCTGCTTCGTTACACAGAGACACGGGACACTCTGTCGGCGTTAGAAGATTGGATTTATTTAGCTGCAGCTAGGACAGTTATCCTAGAAGTACACAAAGTAGGTTCTCAGGAGACTGCCACTTCACTCTGTGGCGCATCAGATTAAATACTACACAATATAGAATTATTAACGAAACACACGCCCCAAGCAAAGAAGAAAAGAGCCAATAGGGTAAGTGAAAAAACAAAGCGGAACCAGTAAGAAAGGTTCGAAAACAAAAAGATCAGATGTCTCGAAGAGTCTGCTTCTCCAACTATGTTTGTTATCCCACCCCCGGACTGATTCATTGACAGAATACGACTGACTTGCAGGTGGTGAGATACGTTTGTGTGTATTGGAGGACGGGCATGACACAAGAGAATGCTAGCAGGAGACAGTGAAGGCCAGTCGATAAGATATGATCAGGAAAGAATGGTGTGAGCCTACAGATAGTTGAAACAGGGATTAGGAGAGCCAGACACGGATTAGTGTACTCAGCTAGTCCAAACACCAGCCTCGCAAACAAGGCCGAGGACGTATTTTGACACCAAGCTACGGGAAAGGCGGAATAGACTTCGTTCGCCGTGCTGCCTGAGTGATGGCAACACAAAATGGCGGCGGGTTACAAAATGGCGGGTCGATTCGATCGTGATCGAAAATCGAAGTTCCTCAGACCCTCCTTTTGCCAGAACTCAGGCAAGATAGACTCACGTTAATCTGAGTCCACATCGATGGCCATGAGATCATCAAGCTGTTGTTGTAGCATCATCCTTATGTTTTCTGCTACTTGAGGTTTGGGTCTTGAAATGCACATAGTGGCACAAAGATCACAGATAGCGGGACCACAGTGCATACAAAGACAACAAGAAAATATGATTGTCAAAATTACTCCAAGGAATGTCAATACTTTCCAACCCCATTTGGACAGTAGTCCCCAGAAGCATTCCGTTAAGGACCAATCTCCTTCGTCCTGATGAATAGACTCGGAGATTATATGCAACTTGGAAATCGCTTGGTATACTGTCGGAGCGTCATTAGGAATGAAAATACAACAGCTTGACCCGATCAATTTACATACTCCACCACGATCGGCAAGAATAAAGTCTAAGGCAACTCGATTTTGTAAGGTCATAAGACGATCCGCCTGTAGTTCCGCCGTGATATTACTCAAGGCTCCTACAGTGATGTCTATTGTAGTCTCTACAACACGGACCAGTTGTCTTATATTTCTGCTGTTGGCCATTGGACCCCAGAATGGAAGAAAACCTTTAAGGAAATCTCCTCCTTCTTGTCCCGTGGTGTCTTTGGAGTCAATAATTCCTCGGCTGAGACGGGTTCGGTGATAATTGGCAGAAGCAGTGTAAGTAGGACGAAGAAGGAAAGCTATGTAGCAGGTACCAGAGAAACCCGTTGGCAACCAGGTATAAGCTCTATCATAGCAAATGAAATAGGTGCCTTGGGACGGTACTAGAGGAGGCGAGTTCAGAGAGGAATAAATGTATGTATAGGAGCAGTTACTCTTTGGTACAGAGTCAGAAGAACGATCGTTTATTTTTAAACAGAAATTACCTTGGTGCGGTATAGTCCAGATTGGTGAGGATTTCTCCTTTCCCATTTTATTATTGAGACTCGACATGTATTGGGTGACGTTCCAATTGGTGTAGGCTTTTCTCTCATCGATGGAAATCTTACTATTCTCCACGATTTTAGCCATAACTACCATACCTTTAATCAAGGAACTATGGCTAAAATCCGGATAATTAATTTGTGAAGCGACAGACCGTCTGAATTTACTTTGATACGCATTAGAGAAAATAACAAAGAATGCCCAAGCGGAACCCTCATAGGAGAAAGGGAGAACTAAATATGGTATTCCTTTCTCAGTAGTATGCGGCATAAGACCACATATCCAACAATCAGTTGTGTTAACCACTAATTGATGCTGGTGTAATAGCTGGACAAAAGAATTGATGTAATATTCGGTTCTTCTGACAAGTTCATGTGAAGGAAAAGTATGAAAGAGGTGTGGAGAGATAGTAAAAGAAGGCAAAGAGGAGGAAGGGGAGGTGTTTCTTGGCTGCAAAACATAAACAACCCAACCAATAATCGCCAGAGCAATACATAATGATATCAAAATACATAGGGGTAATACTATAACGACTGTACATTGTTTTACAAGATGCTGTCTTTATTTCATTTCTTCTCTCTTCAATACTTGGTCTAGTTTCCATTTTCACTAGTGGATGCTCACGGCAATCTTCCTCAATCACTAAAGTCACGATACTCAACCGTCCTATGACACTGAAAGATCCTGCAGACCTATTGTCACTACTCAGGTCGTGACCTAGACTCCTACCGTGACCCTGCAACCTAAACAGAATACTACACAAGGGAGAAGGAAAAAAAAAAGGTCTCAAGTGTTCTTTTGTCTGGGCCTAAGATTGTAGCGATCCTTCCCAGGTACACTTTGATCTTGAAACAATGATTTTGGTTCAGTCGTGTTCAAGCGACGGTGCAATGGAATCGCTTTCTGTAAAATGTCGTCGTCCTCTTTCTCAGACAATGTCCCATTCAGGTGTGCATCGCTAAAGGGCATGAATCGTGGAACTGTTTCGCCTTCACAGTCACCAATCCCTCTACGAACCCACTGATCGAAAGGCAAGGGCAAAGGTACTTTCTTGTAGTGCACACCGTGAATCCAATTTTTCTTTCCTTCAACTTTAATTGCTGTCCTTGTCGCTAACAGAACCATTCGGGGCTTCCGCCATCTGGGCTCCAAATTCTTCTTCCTCTGAAAATTGCGGATGCAGACCCAGTCACCTGGATGGATGGAGTGACCTGGATCTGTGGAAGCCTCCGGCAAAGCACTCCGAACCTGTCGATGAAGGACATGCAATTTATTTGTAAGGTCATGCAAATAGTCAATTAACATTGGGTAGGGCAAATCTGAGAATTTTTAGGACGAGGTATTCCCCATATGTTGGCCGGACGGCCAAACACTACTTCGTAAGGGCTAAGTCCCAGACGAGAGTGTACCGCAGTTCTGGTGGATAGCAAAGCTAACGGCAAAGCATCAGGCCAATTAAGTCCCGTACTTGCTTGAATTTTCGCTAACTTCAATTTCAAGGTCCCATTGTAGCATTCTACTAAACCTGCTGATTGGGGATGATTTGCCGCATGGAACTTTTGCTTGATTCCAAGACCTGCACAGACTTTCTGCATGACTTGGCCAACAAATTCGCTCCCATTGTCACTCCAGACAATGCGCGGCAATCCAAATCTGGGAAAGAACTCTTTTAGAAGGATTTTGGCTGTGGACAAAGCTGTGTTGTCTTTCAAAGGGTGTGCTTCTATCCATCTCGAAAAGGCACATACTACCACCAGAACATATTTGAGGTTGTTGCATCGATCCATGTGAATGTAGTCGATTTGCAACACTTCAAATGGGTATGTCGGAGGAGCAAAGTGACCTGCTGGAGTGGGGGTTCCCTTTCCTGGATTATACATCAGACAAACAATACAATGCTTTACTACGTTGTCTGCACATTTAGGGATGTTCTCATTCTGCCAAACTGGAGCTAAAAGTTTACAAATGCCTTTTGCACTAAGGTGAGCTGGACCATGAGCCATAGTAACCACTGGAAGTACATAAGCATCTGGTAACAACCATCGTTGATGTTCGGACAATTCAACCCAACAACCCATCTCATCTAACATTCCCGTACTTTCTTTCCACATGCTCAGCTCTCTTTCTGTAGCCTCTTTCTGAATCGTTTTCACGCTTTCCACTGTATTCTCACACATTCCTCTCTCTCTGACCCAATTCGCAGGACCTGCTCTATACATTCGACTCATTGAATCTTTCGCTGTTTTCTTTGCTGTTTCATCAGCAAATGCATTTCCTCGTCCAACATCATCCGTAATCTTCTTGTGAGCACTACACTTCACTATCGCAATTTGGACAGGTAAAGTAAGTGACTCAAGAAGATCAGTCACTAACTGACCATGATGTATCTTAGTGCCATGTGAAGTTAGGTAACCCCTCTCTTTCCAAAGATGCCCAAAATTGAACGCGACACCAAAGGCATATTGACTGTCAGTGTACACATTCACTCTTTTCTCTTTTGATAATACACAAGCTCTCGTCAGTGCTATCAACTCTGCTGCTTGTGCTGAGTTGTGTCTAACACACGCAGTTTCCACAATCGTATGTAAGGTAGTTACAGCATAGACTGAAACTGTATCCCCATTAGGCATCTTAAAACAAGAACCATCTACCCATAGAGTCCCATCTGGATTCTCTAACGGTGTGTCCCTCAAATCAATCCTTCCTTTTGTCTCTTCCTCAGTACGGAAGAAACAGTCATGTTGATCCTCAACACTCTCCTCATTTGGAAGGGGCAACAAGATAGCTGGATTCAGAGTGTTACATCGTTTGATATGTACGTGACTAGCCAATAGCCTCAGCTCGAAACCAGTTAAACGTGCACTAGTGAGATGTTGCGTCTTTGTCCTATTCAGTAAGGTATCTACTGCATGTGGCACCATGACAATGAGAGTGTTATCTAACACTATCCCAGCGGACTGTCGAATTGAAGTCGCTGCGGCTGCTGTGGCTTTGAGACAACTAGGCAATGCTTGAGCTACGGGATCTAGCGTAGCCGAAAAATAAGCACATGGTCGCTGTCTATCTCCAAGTTGCTGTGTTAAGACTGATAATGCACAACCTTCTTTCTCGTGAACATACAGCGTAAAAGGCTTAGTGTAATCTGGGGTACCTAGTACAGGAGCAGAACACAGAGCAGTGCGTAAATCAGTGAAACTCTTTTGGCACTCATCAGTCCAAGGAAGGGGCTGAGGCGTATCTTTTAAAGTGAGTGCCAACAGAGGTTTGGCGATCAAAGAGAAGTTAGGGATCCACTGTCTACAATAAGAAGTGATTCCCAGAAAAGCACGTACTTCCCTTTGTGTGGATGGCACAGACATTCGAGCAACCGCATGAATTCGTTCTTGTGTCAATTGTCGTCCCTCCTTTGATAGGAGATGACCCAAGCAGGTAACCTCTCGACAAACATACTGTAGTTTGGAAGGTGAAACCTTGTGATTCAGCTTGAACAAGTGACGCAACAGTGCTACAGTGACATCCTTACAGATATCTTCTGAATCGGCGGCGACTAACAAGTCGTCCATGTATTGGATAAGGGCAGCACCAGACGGCAAATGAAAAGTATCAAGATGACATTTCAAAGCTTGGCTGTAAATGGAGGGACTTTCACAATACCCTTGGGGTGCGCGCTTAAATCGGAAGCTTCGGCCTCCAAGAGAAAAACCAAAAATGTCCCTACTCTCTTCTGCAATTGGAATACTAAAGAAGGCATTCTTTAGATCAATAACAGAAAACCAAGTCGCTGTGGAAGGTATCATAGTCAACAAGGCAGTGATATCTGGAACAACAGGAAATTGTGGAATCACAATTTTTTTTACTTCTTGCAGATCAATCACAAATCGGTACACAGGAGGCTGAGAAGGATCAGTACGTTTAAGAATAGGAAGAATAGGACTATTGCATGTGTTACCTCTCATTTCTTCGACCACATCCTTCTGAATAAGATCATAAATGATTTCAAAAAGCGAATTTTCACCCTCTGCAGAAATTCGGTATTGTGGGATGCGTGGTAATTCAACATTGGGCTTAAGAGTAACAACATAAGGCGGTATCTCAAGACAACCCACATCGTTCGGACCCGTGGCCCAAAGTGCTGTCGGAAGAGAAAGCAACTCAGGAGGAAACTGATCTTTAGACAGATACATTGGGGAGATCAACTTCTGACCTAGGGTGAGATGTACGCCTGAAGGAGAACAATATATTGTAGCATGCATTCTTTTCAATAGGTCTAGACCCAACAGATTTTCACCACAACCATTCGTTAACAAAAGTGAAGCTTCCAAATCATAAGGACCAACTGAGATAGGCAAAGGACAAGAAACCGGATTGCGAACAGGGGCGCCAGAAAATCCTACAGAAACATTTGTTAAGCCAGACAAAGGTGCGCCAGGGAGTTTACAATGAATGATAGAACTTCTCATTGCTCCAGTATCTAGAAGGAATGGCTCTGATACACCCATTGTAGTGACGTTGACATAAGGGCCATTTTGATCTACTGGGATTGGCACAACTCCTCTACTTTGTCCATGGCTATCCTAGTTGGCATGAAGACTCTCGTTCTCGCCTTCAATATAAAGGTCCTCATTATAATATTGAGTGGATCTCACATTCTGCTGATCAAAGTAGTTTATGGAATTAGGAGAAGGAAGGGCACACTGTTCTTGAGTCAACATGCCTCCACCTCTACCTCTGTTTGCTGACTGGAGGCCAGCACGACCTCGTGGAGCAAATGATGCTCCATTGCGCTGCAATAAAATCGGACAACTGCTTTTAAAATGACCCTCTTCTCTACAATAAGCACATTGATTAGGACCTAACAAAGGTCGCGGAATGTATGGCTCAGGTTTCTGATGCAATCTCTGAAACTGCGGTGGCTGTTGAGTCTGAGGCTGAACATAACGTGGCGGATAAGCTTGCTGCAAGAGAACCTTCGTTTTTCAATCTTTTGTTTTCTTCTCTTGCTTTTCTTTTTCCTCTTTGTCCCTATTCTCGTAATATTGTGCAGTAGCCAATATTTGGGCAGAAGAAGAAACAGCCCAAGAACTTTCTGAATCCTTTAATTTGTGTGACAGCTCGGGAAGCACATTGAATACAAATTTGTCCACGAATAGTCGATGTCCACCTTCGGTAGCCATGTCTTGACCACTATGATCAATAAATGTCTCCTCGAAGCGAGTAAAGAAATCACAGACACTTTCATCTTTCTTTTGTTTACATGCTGCTAGCTTATCCCAATTCACTCTCAAAGCAGGCATCATAGTTTTCATTAACGTAATGATTCTACCAGGAAGCTCCGAAATCAAAGCGTCAGGCTTTGCACCACCCACTTGGTCTCTATCTGTATCAGCTATGACATCCCAAGTAGCACCCAATTCCTGTGCGTGATCCTCTCTACGAATTTTAGCCCATATTGTCTGTGGAACTACATTACCCATTAGCATATCAATATCTGCCAGATTCATAATACAAGCATCGATTGTCTGCGATAATTCTTTATAATAACCTTCAGGGTTCTTACGAGGATCTGGTAGAGTCTGTTTAAGGGCCAAAACTTCAGATCTTTTCCATGGTACATGTACCCATATACGCTGGAAATGTGCTGGAATAGCTGGATTAGCACCTGCGGCTGCAACTTCCTCTTTCCAAACTGGAGGAACTTCTCTCATAGGGTAATTTTTCGATGTCAGTTTAACCGACGGATCAGAGTCAAGGAAAATCTGAGAGAACAATAAGGTTCTAAAAGAGATGAGTGTCCTTACTGCTTCCTCAACTTTGGAACCTACAATAAATCCTTTTTCAAAATTGGCTTGGACATCTAATAAATCTTGTGAGATCGGACTCGAACTCACATCTTCCCATTCTTTAATGAGAATATCGCACATTACATTAAAAACATACCTTTGCGTAGGTGCATTCCACTGCAGAAAGGTAGGCATAATATCTAACACACTATATTGTGGACCCTTTTTGATCCATCTTCGTGCAAGAGAATCTAGCTTCTCTCGTTCCTCGAAATCTGGAAACTGACTACGTGATTGTCTTCGAGCAAAAGCCGGAGACGCATTAAGAGCTCCAAAGAAAGGAGATAAAATACTAGTAACGGAATCTGTGAGACGCTTACGCATAGATGGTGAATTAGACATCAGAACTGGAGACAGAATATTAGGAGAACTAACAGGACTAGAAATTACAGGAGGAGCAGAAGGCAAAGGAGAGCTAGGATCAGGAGATGAAGGTTGAGAAGCTGAGACAAATGGTGAAACCGGCAAGAGCGGTAATGCTGGAGGAGGCAAATGTTGGAGAGCCGGAACCGGCGGAGGTACTACCAGCATTTGAGCAGGCTGTAACGGCTGAGGCATATTAGCATTATGCGCATAGGGCGGAGGCAACCTTAATAAATGAGACATTAGGGGATCTTCTTCTATATCTTTCTTATTATCAGAAGGAGAAACAGGCAACACCGGATAGCATTTATCTATCGCCATACGATGTTGTCTTTCTGAGATTTCAGTCGCATTATCAATTTCATCATTTTTGAACTGTTGAGCAGCCTGTATAATCGTCATACCCTGTGCTTTCCTATCTCGTTTTGCTTGTTTAATTTCTTTCTGTTTGGCTTCCTTACGCCAAAGGCGAAGAGAGTCAAACATTGCCGGCCAGGCTTTCCTTTTGAACAAAACTGTTTCTAAATTATCTAGCACATCGGGATCAAAACTACAGTTTTATGGCAATTTAAGAACACCATCTTTCTTCGTGTATCGAGTCCATGTCTCGTTAAAGGCAATGGGGCCGATATAATGTTTCGAGTAAAGCTCATATGTGGGAGTTCCAACCGAAGGAATCGGACAAGAGTCCTCAAGTCGGGAGTCCCTATTACAACCAAGGCAACAAATTCTTCCAAACTTAGTCAGACCAGGCATTTCACAATGTCTCTGGACCGTTCACAAACTTCAAGGGAGTAAACTCAGTTTACGCAGTACAAATGCACTTACCCTCGGCTTTAGTCTTTGCAAAAACTAAATCTAAGTAACCTAAGGACATCAAACAAAGAACCAAGATTTGTGGGCGCGACCCACAAAAATACTTAACTTAACTAAGGACGTCTTCTTCCACCAACAGAGGCCCGTCTATCATCTTGCTTTACCATACATCACCAAAGGAATGGGCCAAAGCAGGGCAGCAGTCAGGGCAGCGGTCGCCAGTAGCCGTCAGGAAGGAGTAACCGTGCTGAAAGAGACCTTCGGACCACTTTCGACATACAGGGGTTGCTTAGTGTGGCTCGCGAACCCTCCGGAATTTTCTTGCGAGGTTCCTCACGACCTTCGAGCAGAACCGGTACCACTGAAGCCGCCCCACATTGGGCGCCAATTGAAGAACCAGAACCTTTTGGACCTGGCGGCGCAGGGTACGCCCTCCGTCTTCTGGGTTCACCTGCTTCGTTACACAGAGACACAGGACACTCTGTCGGCGTTAGAAGATTGGATTTATTTAGCTGCAGCTAGTACAGTTATCCTAGAAGTACACAAAGTAGGTTCTCAGGAGACTGCCACTTCACTCTGTGGCGCATCAGATTAAATACTATACAACATAGAATTATTAACGAAACACACGCCCCAAGCAAAGAAGAAAAGAGCCAATAGGGTAAGTGAAAAAACAAAGCGGAACCAGTAAGAAAGGTTCGAAAACAAAAAGATCAGATGTCTCGAAGAGTCCGCTTCTCCAACTATGTTTGTTATCCCACCCCCGGACTGATTCATTGACAGAATACGACTGACTTGCAGGTGGTGAGATACGTTTGTGTGTATTGGAGGACGGGCATGACACAAGAGAATTCTAGCAGGAGACAGTGAAGGCCAGTCGATAAGATATGATCAGGAAAGAATGGTGTGAGCCTACAGATAGTTGAAACAGGGATTAGGAGAGCCAGACACGGATTAGTGTACTCGGCTAGTCCAAACACCAGCCTCGCAAACAAGGCCGAGGACGTATTTTGACACCAAGCTACGGGAAAGGCGGAATAGACTTCGTTCGCCGTGCTGCCTGAGTGATGGCAACACAAAATGGTGGCGGGTTACAAAATGGCGGGTCGATTCGATCGTGATCGAAAATCGAAGTTCCTCACCGCATCAGACAACCTCCCAGTTTTCCATAGCACTTGTTGTCTGCTCAGTTTCCATAACACCAGGTGCCTTCTTTGTTTTCTATACCACTTGGTGTCCTCCCTGTATTCCATATCCTCAGGCATTCTCTCTGTTTTCCATAGCACCAGGCACCCTCTCTGTTTTCCATAGCATTTGGTGTGTCCTCTCTGTTTCCATAGCACCAGGCACCCGCTCTGTTTCCATAGCACTTGGTGTCCTCTCTGTTTTCCACAGCACCAGGCGCCCTCTCTGTGTACCATAGCTCCAGGCAGTGGCGGCTGGTACCGAACGTGGATGGAAGGTCAGGCCGGAGGTGGGTCTGTTTGGGGGAAGGTGAAAGAAAAAATAAAAATCCACTTACCTCCTCTGCAGGGCCGCAGTCTCTCCATCTTACCTCCAGCTTTGTCTCTCCTTCTGAAGCAAGAGGGACTTAGACTCCCCTAAGCCAACCACAATGCTGCTGTCACCATGACAGCAGTGTTATGATTGGTCTGAGCACTGTGGTTTGGCGCTCAGTCAGGCAGTGGCAGCCTGGGCATGTTCTCCAGACAGGCTGTGCATTACAGCCCGGTGGAGAACATGCTAAGTGCGCATGACTGTTTGGCCGGCCCAAGACGGCCGGCCAAACCGTCATGCTCACTTAAGTAGATGAACCACTCCTCCCCCTGCTGAATGTGAGACAGCCCAGACCCGCCCTGCCCTATAGTATTGAAAAATAAAATGGTAATAACAACGTGTTATTATCATTTTATTTTTCCTTTTTTCCACTGCTGAAAAGCAGTGAGGCAACACTCCTCCACCTTAGAGGAGGAGCCGCCACTGGCTTCAGGCACCCTGTCTCTTTTCCAGATCACCAGGAGCACAATGCATCCTCACCAGCACCCTCTCTGTTTTCCATAGCACTTGGTGTACTCTCTGTTTTCCATAGCACCATGTGTCCACACCAGGCACCTTCTCTGTTTTCCATAGCACTTGGTGCCCTCTTTGTTTTTGATAACACCAAGTCCCCTCTCTGTTTTCCATTGCACCTCAATCCCTCCCTGATTGCCATAGCACCAGGTGCCCCCTCTGTTTTTCATAGCACCATGCACCCTCACCAGGTCCCTCGCTGTTTTCTGTAGAACCAGTTGCCCTCTCAGTCTTCTATAGCACCAGGCACCCTCACTGTTTCCCATAGCACTTGGAGTCTGCTCTGTTTTCCATAGCACAAGGTGCCCTCTTTATTTTCTACACCACTTGGTGTCCTCCCATGTCCTCTCTTTTTTCCATAGCACTTGGTGTCCTCTCTGTTTTGCATAGTACCAGGCGCCTTCCCTCTCTGTCTGGCATCACATGTCCTCCCTGATTTGCATAGAAGCAGACGCCATCCTTGTCTACTATAGGACCATATATCATCTCTGTCTTGCATAGCACCAGATGCGCTCTGTGTCCAGCATGTTACTACATGACCTCTCTTTCTTGCATAGAACCAGATGCCCTCTCTGTCTTGTATATTACCACACACTCTCTGTTCACCAGACATCCTCTCTGGCTAGTACAGCACAAGAGGTAACCTCTGTCTAGTATAGCACCACACATCCTGTCCTCCTTGCACAGCGCCGGAGGGCTTCTCTATTTTACATAATCAGGACAGTTCTCCTCATGATAGTCTCTTGCATGTGCCTATAATACTGTGCAGGCGCAGAGGCTAAGTGTTTCTCTCAGTAGCATAGGGCAAATGAGGGTGTGCCCCTTATGATGATAGCACCAGCCCAATATGTGCCCCAGCACTATCGGTAGTACAGAATGGACCGCACAAGCTTTTGTATTACTAAGGATCCTGTGGGTGCAGAAAGTAGTCGTGTACACCTATTGCACCCTTAGTGCACTTTATGCAGTGCAGCTCCATATGTCCTCTCAGTCCAGTGTAGCACCAGAACTCTGGGTCCACTATAGTACCACATGCCCTCTTTTTTGTCTTGCATACCACCAGGTCTCCTCTGTCTTGAACTGCACCAGATGTCCTCTCTCTCTTTTACAGCACCACGTCATCTCTTTCTTGCATAGATTCATATGCCCTTTGTGCTCGATGTACTACCACTTATCCCCATGTTTTGCATAGCACCACTTGTCTACTCAGTTTTACATAGCATCAGATCCACTCTCTAGTCTACATATCCTCTCTGCCCTGCGCAGCTTCAGATGCCCTATGCGCATAGGATTGAATAACATATCCTCTTTATCCTGCATAACACCACCCCAGATGCCCTCTGTCCTTGCACAGCAAATGATATTCTCTCTATCTAGTATAGCAGCAGATGCTCACTCTGTCTAGTATTTCAGCCCCTGTTATCAGTTTCTTGCATAGAACCAGATGTTCTCTGGGTCTAGTATAGCACCACAGTGATCTCTGTTTTGCATAATACCAGAAGGTGTCTCTTGCCACTGCAGTACATGCCCTCTTTCCCTTGCATAACACCAGATGGCCTCTGCCTTGAATTGTTCTAAAAGCCCTTCCTGTCTAGTATATTACCACATGTCATTTCTTTCTTGCCTAGAACCAGATTCCCTCTGTGCATAATGTATCACCCCATCTCCTCGCTGTCCTATACAGCACCATATGCCCTCTGGTCTAGTCTGGTACTCCATGGTCTCTAATATAAACATAAACAAAATAGGGAGTGGAGAGGTACCACTCATCCGAGTGGTGGAGGTGGATACTTCCTCCCGGTCAAATGTTCATAAACATATGGATCCACCCGTAGGTTGAGTATATTAGGAAAATTCCTCAAGAAGACGAAATGTATCCCACGGCCGTGGAGAATACAAATCAGTTGTTTAAATACCCCTCACACACCAAAAGGGCCCTTGGTGTCATGCTTCATCATAGGGGTCTTCCCGCCCCTCTACGGGACGGGGCGTGCTGCGACCTACGTCTACGCGGGAGCACTGTTATAAGTGAAACCACTATGTGTGATGCAAGGGTGTGAGAGGAAGGGTCAGGAGTGAGTGGAAAAGTGAATTAAAAAATACCTGGCTCTTCTGGTTGAATGAACTTTATTAAACCGTATGAGCTGGTATTAGTAAAATAGTGGGGGGAGGAGGAAAGTATGCCTCAATGAGCTAGACCTCCTGATGGTGCCGACATGTTTCGAAGCTTCCCCAAGCTTCTTCTTCAGGACCTTAAGGATCCCTTCCTAAGACTCACAGTGATGTATTTACAATGAAAAATTAACGTATTGTGTCCCAAATAAATAGAATAATGTGGGAAGAAAATAACTTCCAATGGTTAGTAATGCCTAAATAGGTCTTATATGGTCCATTTACTTGCTGTAAATGAGAAAATTACTTCATGAGCTCAGGACCTGGTGGGGGGAATGCCAACTCGGCTATGAATCCCTGGGAAATTGTCCCGCCAAAATAACCACCCCGGTCGGCTCCGTAGATGATGATTGGGACACAATACGTTAATTTTTCATTGTAAATACATCACTGTGAGTCTTAGGAAGGGATCCTTAAGGTCCTGAAGAAGAAGCTTGGGGAAGCTTCGAAACATGTCGGCACCATCAGGAGGTCTAGCTCATTGAGGCATACTTTCCTCCTCCCCCCACTATTTTACTAATACCAGCTCATACGGTTTAATAAAGTTCATTCAACCAGAAGAGCCAGGTATTTTTTAATTCACTTTTCCACTCACTCCTGACCCTTCCTCTCACACCCTTGCATCACACATAGTGGTTTCACTTATAACAGTGCTCCCGCGTAGACGTAGGTCGCAGCACGCCCCGTCCCGTAGAGGGGCGGGAAGACCCCTATGATGAAGCATGACACCAAGGGCCCTTTTGGTGTGTGAGGGGTATTTAAACAACTGATTTGTATTCTCCACGGCCGTGGGATACATTTCGTCTTCTTGAGGAATTTTCCTAATATACTCAACCTACGGGTGGATCCATATGTTTATGAACTCCATGGTCTCTGTCATGCTTATCACTATATGCCCTCTGTCTTGTGAAGCACTAGATGCTCACTCTTTCTAGTACATCAATCAAGTCCTTTTTGCATAGCACCAGAGGCCCTTCTGTCATGCATAGCAGCAGGCACTCCCTGTGTCTAGTATAGAACCAAAGATGCTTTCTGTCTTGCATGGCACCAGATGCCCATTGTCTTGCACAACATTAGAGTCCCTCTGCCTTACATAGCACCACGTGTCCTTTATTCCTCACAAGGCACAGACTGCCCTTTGTGTCTACTATATCACCACATATTCTCTCTGTCTTGCACAGCACCAGGCATCCTGTCAGTCTTGCATTGCATCAGGTGTCCTCCGTCTTGTCCTGCAATAGACGTCCTCTCTGCTTATCACAGCACCAGGGACCATAATTCTAACATTTTCTAGTGGGGCAAATCCAATTTGCATTGTTTTGCTTTGTGTGTAACGCATTGTGTAGTAAACAGGTTTGCCAAATTCTATGTTAGGGAAAGGTTTTTGAACAACAGCACAAATGAGAAAATAGACAGTGGCACGATTGCTAAACATATGCAGAACACTTCTTTTGAGCCTATACATTTTAGTTATGTTATGTGTATCACTGGCATTGTATCTATGAATCTCTAGTCCATAAACAACACTTTAAAAATATAGGGAAAACTCAAAGTGGTTTGACATTGTTTACTACTTATGTATCACAAAGAGTAACAAAATAGAATTTGTTTAAAATACAGCCTCGTGCTTCCTATTAAAAAGTGCAGTTTGTGCCATCTTCGCCATAGTGGAAATACATTTTAACAAATCAAGGATCATATCCATACCTGCATTCAACATTGTGAGAAGTTGGCCTGGTATATGCTGTTCACTAGTTCTAGTGACCTCCTTGTACCATGCCAAGCAACCCTTATGGTGTGGTTGTAAGTCAACCTTTTCGGACTAGCTGCCCTAGTGGTAGCGTAGGCTAAGCAGTCTTTGAGGCTAAACTCGTGAAGCGTGTTAAGCAAGCTGTTTTACCAATAGCAACCCCCTTTTATACCAATGAAAGGACACCACACAGATATATATTCAAAATATATATGTATTTATTTCTCAAAGTAACCCCTAGTCTCTTTATGAGCACAGGAGCACAAATCGTCAAACAAGATTATCACAGAATACACAGAAGTTGCACTTTATATGGATAGGCCCTGGTGGCCACTCGAACCATATACTAAAATAGTGGTATAAGTACCACGAACAGAAAAGGGAAAAGGCCTAGGGCCTCTAGAATCGCTGGGCCTACTAGGAGCTAACGTCAGTTAGTGACGAGGAGGTCCACGGGTGGCGTGTGCAGAGCAAATAGTCACACGCGTGCTCCCATAGGTTTCAATGGGTGCGTAAAAAGTACAAAGTTACTGCAAAAGGAATCTTCCGGATGACCTAGGAACTTAAGATTTGGAACACAAGTACTAGAGATGTAATACTACACTTGGGCACAGGAGTGCCAGCTTTACCTCACCCACAGGAAGCGGGTGCATAGGCCTCGATGTGCGTCGGGTTTCTTCTATCGGTTCCGTGGGGCCTGTAGACAAAAGTGCTGCAGGCGGTCGGTCGGGAAGAGATGCAGTGGATCCAAGAGTGGATCGGAGATGTTGAAGACCTGTAAGCAGAGGGGACAGTGTTCACAGTCACTAGCCAGTGACCAGCGTGGCACCAGGTAGGTACCAGGCGATGTCGGGTGCAAACAGGAAGGAAGGTGTAGCTTGACTCTGCAGCCACGTGGTCCCTGAAGGTCGACGACGTCCAGGAGTCGAGTCACGAGCTGTCCCACGCCGGCTCTCGCTGTCGGCGGTGTCGGCGACTTGATCGAAGCAAACAAGCCTTGGCAAAAGCAATTGTTGTGGGCAAGGAGTTTAAGCTGATGGTTCTGACCAGCAAGGTCAGAGGAACTGCTCCTTTGGAGGGGAGCAAGGGCCAGTCTGGAGCAACCAGACCAGCGGTGTTTGTCGTAGATTTCGTCGCCAAGATGGCCACTAGCCAGCGGGCCAGCAACCGGTTAGGCGCATCGAGTGGCAAAATGCAGAAGGGCCCCACGCAGATCGTGGAGATGCTGGAGGGCTCACCTTTGGTGCAGATGCTGCTCGAGGGTTGGGCTTCTCAGGACCCAAAGCACAACTTGGAGGGAGCCTCGGTTGTTGCACTGGTCAGCTTGTCGTAGTCGTTTCAAGATGGCTGGCTCCACGTGTCTCGGTGCCTCCACGGGTCTCCTCTTTGCAGGGACTGTGGATCGGGCGGTGAGAGGTCTGGAGGTCCAGGTCTTGTCAGTCTCTGGGCTCGGGCTCCGGCGGGAGGCGGCGGCAAAGCAGATGTTGATTCGCTGGATGGTGCTTGCGTTAGCAAGGTGGTCCCTCCCTGACCACAGGGGAGATTGGCTTCAGTCCTCTGTGCAGCAGAGCGTCGAAGTTCCCGTCTTCTTCTTAGTTTTAAGTTGATTCCAGGATGTCTGAAGTCTTAGGACACAGCTCCTACCTTTAAGCGGATTCTAGGGGCCGGACTACCTGCTAGGTTCCTCCCTATGGGTGGGACCAGGAAGGGGGGTGGTTACACCCCCAATCCTTTGTCCAGCTCGCCCCAGGCCCGGGACTGGTGTGCCCCAGGACCGGTTTGAACTGGCATATGCACCGAGGCTCCTTGTGAGCCACAGGCATGTCTGGTTTCTTTCAAGCCCTACCTGACCAATACACAAAATCCTGTCTGGGGTGGTGCATGCACCTCCCCTGGCAGGAAACCCTTTGTCCACACCTCCCAAGCTGGAAGGACTCCCAGCAGCAGGAGGGCAGACTTGTGTCTGTGGTGGCAGCATCCATTTTGTGGAGCTGAGGCTATGTCTGATTTTACCCGGGTTTCAGGTACTGTACATGTCGTGTCCCTCTAGAAGGGTGGAATGCTAACCCCGTCGCCAGAATTGGCGAGGGGTTAGTATTCCAATTCGTATGACACCTTACTCGACATGTTTTGATAAAGCCAAACCAAAGATAGCATTTAACCGCGAGGTTCATAATGCACTTAAGAGTATATGGTATGACGATATCTGGAAACAGTAGAAGGAAGTTGTTCCGACCACTGCAGACAGGCTCAGCTCATGCCAGAGCACCATCTCACATGGAACCAAGCACTCTGCCTTCAGGATTGTTAAGGCCTGCCATAGGAGTGACTTATAGGTGCCCAGGTGTCCCATTTAAGGTTAGGTATAGGTATACTACACCTAAGTAAGAGGTGATTACACCAACTTACCCCAGCTGAGTGATCAGCCAGTTGTGTCAGATTGTTAGGCCAAGCCTGGGGTGGCATAATACATGCTGCAGCCCTTGGCAGGCCTTGGGTACACCAATGCCCTGGGTACCTAGTGTACACTGGTACAGGGGCTGACAGGGTGATCCACTTCCAATTGGTTATGCACCTAGGGTGCATAGTTTTAATTTAGTAGAGAGAACAGCAGGCTGGGGGTCTGATTGGCAGGCCCACAGCCTCAATATGTCAAAAACCAGTGAAGCAAAAAGCAAAAATTTGGGGTGACCATAGGATAGCAGACCCTACTCTCCTACACAACCCCCCCCCAAACGCTGGGACATTAAACTAGCCTTGACCAGTCTCGTCTTCATGTCCTAAGTGGAAGTACCTGGAGAGACCATCTGCATTCCCATGGTCAGTACCTGGCCGGTGCTCCACTGTAAAGTCCATCCCCTGTAGGGAAATGGACCACCTAAGCAGTTTGGGATTTTCACCCTTCATCTGATTTAGCCACAAGAGGGGCTTATGGTCGGTCTGAATCTTGAAGTGAGTGCCAAACAAGTATGGCCTCAGCTTCTTCAGGGCCCACACCACAGCAAAGGCCTCCCTCTCAATAGCTGACCAATTCTTCTCTCTGGGGGTCAACCTTCTGCTAATAAAAGCAATGGGTTGGTCTTGACCATCTACATTAAGTTGTGACAGCACAGCTCCCACACCCAACTCAGAAGCATCTGTTTGGACAATAAACTCTTTGGAGTAGTCAGGACTTTTCAGGATAGGTGCAGAGCACATGGCCTCCTTCAGGTCATCAA
Source organism: Triturus cristatus (assembly GCF_964204655.1). Lineage (NCBI taxonomy): Eukaryota > Metazoa > Chordata > Amphibia > Caudata > Salamandridae > Triturus > Triturus cristatus. The sequence continues at coordinate 141,623,402 of NC_140594.1, forward strand.
ATGCCTTTTGACAGCTTACTGTCCACTGAACCTTTTTGGGCATCTTCTTGGATGTCAGATCATTAAGAGGAGTCACAATGGACCCATAGTTCTTAACAAACTTCCTGTAGTACCCAGTCAAGCCCAAGAAAGCTCGAACTTGAGTCTGGGTGGTTGGAGGGGACCAGTCCTTGATGGATTGTATCTTACTCTCCAGTGGTTGAACTTGGCCTCCACCTACAAGGTGGCCCAAATATACAACCTTACTCTGCCCTATCTGGCACTTTGTAGCCTTGATAGTGAGGCCTGCCCTTTGCAGAGCCTCAAGAGCCTTCTTCAGGTGGATCAGGTGATCCTCCCAGGTGGAGCTAAAGACAGCAATGTCATCAAGATATGCTGCGCAAAAGTCATCCAACCCAGTAAGGACTTGGTTCACCAGCCTTTGGAAGGTGGCAGGTGCATTCTTCAGACCAAAGGGCATCACCACAAACTGGTAGTGCCCACCTGGGGTTGAGAATGCTGTTTTGGCCTTAGACTCCTCAGCTAATCTGATTTGCCAATAGCCAGCTGTTAAGTCAAATGTGCTCAAAAACTTTGCAGAAGCTAGTTTGTCTATGAGCTCATCTGCCCTTGGAATGGGGTGTGCATCTGTCCTGGTGACAGCATTGAGTCCTCTGTAATCCACACAGAACCTCATCTCTCTCTTGCCATCTTTGGTGTGAGGTTTGGGGACCAGAACCACTGGGCTAGCCCAGGGGCTCTCTGAGGGTTCAATGACACCTAATTCCAGCATTTTATGTACCTCAGCCTTTATACAGTCCCTGACGTGGTCAGGTTGTCTGTAAAGTTTGTTCTTTACAGGCAGACTGTCACCAGTGTCCACCACATGGGTACACCAGTCAGTTTGACTAGGTATCAAGGAAAACATATGTGAAAATGATTGTAGAACCTGTCTACATTCAGTCTGCTGATGGGCAGTGAGGTTGCCTCCAAGGGTCACTCCTTCAACTGAGCCATCTTCAGGGTTCTGAGACAACAGGTCTGGGAGAGGGTCACTCTCTTTCTCCTGTCCCTCATCTGTAGCCATGAGCAAGCCCATGTCTGCCCTGTCAACATATGCTTTAAGCCTGTTAACATGGAGTACCCTGTGGGGACTCCTGGGAGTTCCTAGGTCGACCAAGTAGGTGACCTCTCCCTTCTTTTCCAGGATTGTATGGGGTCCAGACCATTTGTCTTGGAGTGCTGCTGGGGCCACTGGCTCCAACACCCATACCTTCTGTCCTGGCTGAAACTCAACCAAGACAGCCTTTTGGTCATGCCAAGCTTTCTGTAAGGCCTGGCTTGCCTCAAGGTTTTTGGATGCCTTCTCCATATACTCAGCCATCCTGGAGCGGAGACCAAGTACATAGTCCACTATGTCTAGCTTAGGCTTTTTGAGAGGTAACTCCCAGCCTTCCTTCACCAAACACAGTGGGCCTCTCACAGGGTGCCCAAACAACAATTCAAAGGGGCTGTAGCCAACTCCTTTTTGTGGGACCTCTCTGTAAGCAAACAGAAGGCAGGGTAGAAGGATGTCCCATCTTCGCCTGAGCTTTTCAGGTAATCCTTTGATCATACCCTTTAGGGTCTTGTTGAATCTCTCAACAAGCCCATTGCATTGTGGGTGATAAGGGGTGGTGAACTTGTAGTTGACACCACATTCCTTCCACATAGCTGTTAAGTATCCTGACATAAAGTTGGTACCTCTGTCAGATACTACCTCCTTAGGAAACCCCACTCTGGAGAATACTCCCAGCAGGGCCCTGGCCACAACAGGAGCTGTAGTGGTCCTAAGGGGAATTGCCTCTGGATACCTGGTGGCATGATCCACTACCACCAGTATAAATCTGTGCCCAGATGCAGTGGGAGGATCCATGGGACCCACTATGTCTATTCCCACTCTTTCAAAGGGGACCCCCACCACAGGTAGTGGTATCAGGGGGGCCTTTGTTGTGCCACCTGATTTGCCACTGGCTTGGCAGGTAACACAGGAGCGACAAAACTCCTTTGTATCTTCATTCATATGAGGCCAGTGAAAGTGAGGGACAAGTCTGTCCCAGGTCTTGTTCTGGCCTAGGTGTCCTGCTAAAGGAATATCATGGGCCAAGGTAAGAAGGAAGCCCCTAAATTGCAGAGGTATAACCAACCTCCTGGTAGCACCAGGCTTGGGGTCTCTAGCCTCTGAATAAAGGAGCCCTTCATCCCAATACACTTTATGGGTACCTTGAGCATTCCCAGCAGCCTCAGCAGCAGCCAGCTGTCTGAGGGGTTCAAGAGAGGGACAGGATAACTGAGCCTGCCTCAAGTCAGCCCTTGAAGGTCCCCCTGTCCCCAGAAACTCAACCTGGTCAGGTTCAAGCTCTTCAGGGACAGTTCCTTCAGGGTCCTCTAGATCAGCTTCCTGGGAAGGCTGATCATCACTCTGAGGCAGGGGGGAAGGCACAGCCTTGACCCTCCTGTTCTTCTTCTTGGTAGGTGCTTGGTCCATTGTTCCAGGATCCAAGACCTGTGGTTCAGTGAGGCACTTTTTGGCCTGTGACCTGGTCACAGCAAGGACATGTGATGATATACCTAACATCTCTGCATGAGTCCTGTACTCCACTTCTGACCATAGAGAACTCTCTAGGTCATTGCCCAACAAACATTCTACTGGGAGGTCTGCACTAACCACAACCCTTTTGAGGCCAGTTACCCCTCCCCATGAGAAGTTAACAACTGCCACACTATGTGAAGTAGTGGCATTGCTGGCATTGGTCACCAGGTAGTTCTCACCTGGTATGTACTGTCCAGGGTCCACAAAGCCTGGTGTCACCATAGTGACACTGGCACATGTGTCCCTGTAGGCTTGAGCCACTTTGTCATTAATTAAAGGAGTCTGTCTGTACTTGCCCAGGTTACTGGGGCTCACCGTCAGGGACAAATCAATGTCCCCATCACAGATCAAGACTGCCTGTGTCAGGGTTCTGTCTAAGTCAGAATCTCCTTCAGTTCCCATAGTGATTCCCACTACACCCTTTGTCTGGGGACCAACACTGCTAACAGTAGTACTGGGAGCAGGTGCCTTAGGGGCAACAGTGTTGGGGGCTCCACCCTTTTTGCAATCACTAGTCCAGTGAGTTGTATTTTTGCAATGATTGCACCAGGGTTTCTTTTGACCTTCTTTCTTCTTTTTGGACTGTTGTTGGGACCCACCCTCCTTAGCAGTAGTTTGGGGCCCTGTTGAAGACTTCTGGTCTTTAGATTTCTGATCTCCACCCTTTTGGTCTGTTTTCTTCTGATCACCCCCTTGGCCCTGGTTCTGGTTCTTTTGCTTAACCCTGGTTCTGACCCATTTGTCTGCCTTCTTTCCCAATTCTTGGGGAGAGGTCAGATCAGAGTCAACCAAGTGTTGATGCAGTTGCTGGTTTTGACAGTTATTTAAAATCTGTTCTCTCATCATCAAATTATACAATCCTGTAAAATCAGATACCTTACTTCCCAGCAACCAACCCTCCAAAGCCTTAGTGGCACATTCAATGTATTCAGACCAGTCCTGAGTCTGTGTCTTTTGGGTGTCTCTGAACATTAACCTGTACTGCTCAGTGGTTAAGCCTAACCCATCAACTAGAACACTCTTCAGGACTCTGTAGTTTCTGACATCCTCTTCTCTAACAGTGAGGAGTCTGTCTCTGCCTCTTCCCTCAAAGGAGAGCCAGAGGATTGCTGCCCACTGGTCTTCAGGAACCTGCTGTACTTTGCAGGCTCTCTCAAGAGCAGGTATCCACTTGTGGATGTCATCCCCACTTTTGTAGGGGGGCACAACCTTAGACAGGTTTCTATTATCGAAAACCCTATCTTTGTCCTTAGGGACAATGCTGCCACCAGTGGGTATAGACCCACTCTCTTTATGCTGTCTAGCCTTGCTCAGTTTCTCTTCCATCAGGGCTACTTCTAGCTCCTGCTTCCTGATCCTCAGCTGGGCTTCTTGCATCTTGGCCTCATGTTCCCTCCTCTGAGGGGTGGTCATCCTTCTCCTGGAGTGACCTTGAGAGCCTCTAGAGCCATGGGAAGCATTGGAGTCACCTGAGCGATTCCTTTGCCTTCCAAGCCCTGTGTTAAGTCCACTGGGGAGATCCAGTGGGGTGAACCCACTGTCAGTCCCCAATAGCCTTGGTTTAGCTGGGCCAAGTATAACACTTGGCACTGGGCTAGTTCTCCCTTCATCCTCACCACTGTCTGTATCCCCCTCACTTTCCTCCTCTGTAGTATGGTTTTCATCTAAGGGATGGCTATTGGAAAGGGGTACCTCAGTGGCATCTTCAGAAGGGGGGCCTCCTGTTCCTGTCCCTAAGGGGGCTAACTGGGAAGCTCTCTTGAGCTCTCTTTGATTCTCATCATCTTGCAAGAGTGCTCTGAGCACAGCAGAGGTAGGGTTCTTGGGCTGTTTAAGGCCTCTAAGAGTTGCCAACTGCCTGAGCTCATTCTGATTAAGGGTAGCAAAGATGGATGGTGCCCTCGGGGGGTCACTCTCAACAGAGATGGGTACAGTGGACCCCTCTGCCCCAGCCATTGCTCTTAAGTGTGGGTGGATGTGTTGCAATCTACCTACACTTGGGTTTACCTACTAAACCTATCTAGTAGTTGTAGTCAGGGTGTGCTACTCCCTTTGCTCTACAACAACTAAGTTCAGTAGAACTTAAGTATATCTAATCTTGTTTTATATGTACCTACAGGTACCTATGTGATCTTTCAATTGGTAACCAAGAGATTACAATGGTAAAACACAGCAAGCTCAAATCCAACCGCTGCTCACCAATGTGAGAAGTTGGCCTGGTATATGCTGTTCACTAGTTCTAGTGACCACCTTGTACCATGCCAAGCAACCCTTATGGTGTGGTTGTAAGTCAACCTTTTCGGACTAGCTGCCCTAGTGGTAGCGTAGGCTAAGCAGTCTTTGAGGCTAAACTCGTGAAGCGTGTTAAGCAAGCTGTTTTACCAATAGCAACCCCCTTTTATACCAATGAAAGGACACCACACAGATATATATTCAAAATATATATGTATTTATTTCTCAAAGTAACCCCTAGTCTCTTTATGAGCACAGGAGCACAAATCGTCAAACAAGATTATCACAGAATACACAGAAGTTGCACTTTATATGGATAGGCCCTGGTGGCCACTCGAACCATATACTAAAATAGTGGTATAAGTACCACGAACAGAAAAGGGAAAAGGCCTAGGGCCTCTAGAATTGCTGGGCCTACAAGGAGCTAACGTCAGTTAGTGACCAGGAGGTCCACGGGTGGCGTGTGCAGAGCAAATAGTCACACGCGTGCTCCCATAGGTTTCAATGGGTGCGTAAAAAGTACAAAGTTACTGCAAAAGGAATCTTCCGGATGACCTAGGAACTTAAGATTTGGAACACAAGTACTAGAGATGTAATACTACACTTGGGCACAGGAGTGCCAGCTTTACCTCACCCACAGGAAGCGGGTGCATAGGCCTCGAAGTGCGTCGGGTTTCTTCTATCGGTTCCGTGGGGCCTGTAGACAAAAGTGCTGCAGGCGGTCGGTCGGGAAGAGATGCAGTGGATCCAAGAGTGGATCGGAGATGTTGAAGACCTGTAAGCAGAGGGGACAGTGTTCACAGTCACTAGCCAGTGACCAGCGTGGCACCAGGTAGGTACCAGGCGATGTCGGGTGCAAACAGGAAGGAAGGTGTAGCTTGACTCTGCAGCCACGTGGTCCCTGAAGGTCGACGACGTCCAGGAGTCGAGTCACGAGCTGTCCCACGCCGGCTCTCGCTGTCGGCGGTGTCGGCGACTTGACCGAAGCAAACAAGCCTTGGCAAAAGCAATTGTTGTGGGCAAGGAGTTTAAGCTGATGGTTCTGACCAGCAAGGTCAGAGGAACTGCTCCTTTGGAGGGGAGCAAGGGCCAGTCTGGAGCAACCAGATCAGTGGTGTTTGTCGTAGATTTCGTCGCCAAGATGGCCACTAGCCAGCGGGCCAGCAACCGGTTAGGCGCGTCGAGTGGCAAAATGCAGAAGGGCCCCACGCAGATCGTGGAGATGCTGGAGGGCTCACCTTTGGTGCAGATGCTGCTCGAGGGTTGGGCTTTTCAGGACCCAAAGCACAACTTGGAGGGAGCCTCGGTTGTTGCACTGGTCAGCTTGTCGTAGTCGTTTCAAGATGGCTGGCTCCACGTGTCTCGGTGCCTCCACGGGTCTCCTCTTTGCAGGGACTGTGGATCGGGCGGTGAGAGGTCTGGAGGTCCAGGTCTTGTCAGTCTCTGGGCTCGGGCTCCGGCGGGAGGCGGCGGCAAAGCAGACGTTGATTCGCTGGATGGTGCTTGCGTTAGCAAGGTGGTCACTCCCTGACCACAGGGGAGATTGGCTTCAGTCCTCTGTGCAGCAGAGCGTCGAAGTTCCTGTCTTCTTCTTAGTTTTAAGTTGATTCCAGGATGTCTGAAGTCTTAGGACACAGCTCCTACCTTTAAGCGGATTCTAGGGGCCGGACTACCTGCTAGGTCCCTCCCTATGGGTGGGACCAGGAAGGGGGGTGGTTACACCCCCAATCCTTTGTCCAGCTCGCCCCAGGCCCGGGACTGGTGTGCCCCAGGACCGGTTTGAACTGGCATATGCACCGAGGCTCCTTGTGAGCCACAGGCATGTCTGGTTTCTTTCAAGCCCTACCTGACCAATACACAAAATCCTGTCTGGGGTGGTGCATGCACCTCCCCTGGCAGGAAACCCTTTGTCCACACCTCCCAAGCTGGAAGGACTCCCAGCAGCAGGAGGGCAGACTTGTGTCTGTGGTGGCAGCATCCATTTTGTGGAGCTGAGGCTATGTCTGATTTTACCCGGGTTTCAGGTACTGTACATGTCGTGTCCCTCTAGAAGGGTGGAATGCTAACCCCGTCGCCAGAATTGGCGAGGGGTTAGTATTCCAATTCGTATGACACCTTACTCGACATGTTTTGATAAAGCCAAACCAAAGATAGCATTTAACCGCGAGGTTCATAATGCACTTAAGAGTATATGGTATGACGATATCTGGAAACAGTAGAAGGAAGTTGTTCCGACCACTGCAGACAGGCTCAGCTCATGCCAGAGCACCATCTCACATGGAACCAAGCACTCTGCCTTCAGGATTGTTAAGGCCTGCCATATGAGTGACTTATAGGTGCCCAGGTGTCCCATTTAAGGTTAGGTATAGGTATACTACACCTAAGTAAGAGGTGATTACACCAACTTACCCCAGCTGAGTGATCAGCCAGTTGTGTCAGATTGTTAGGCCAAGCCTGGGGTGGCATAATACATGCTGCAGCCCTTGGCAGGCCTTGGGTACACCAATGCCCTGGGTACCTAGTGTACACTGGTACAGGGGCTGACAGGGTGATCCACTTCCAATTGGTTATGCACCTAGGGTGCATAGTTTTAATTTAGTAGAGAGAACAGCAGGCTGGGGGTCTGATTGGCAGGCCCACAGCCTCAATATGTCAAAAACCAGTGAAGCAAAAAGCAAAAATTTGGGGTGACCATAGGATAGCAGACCCTACTCTCCTACAAACATCAAGATAGGTGCACTCACCTCCTGATCTTGATGGGCCTCTCAGTTGGCCTGCCGTCGATTATCCTTTCCTCATCCACACCCTGAAGTCTTGTATGTGATTCACTGCAACATCTTTCAGTGGGTTTTCTCATCCTTTTACAACCGACCCCAGTTTCTTCACACAGACACACCAAGGTCCCAGAAGATCTCCACCACCTGTGGAGTCTCCTTGGCTCCATATTGTCTCTCGTCATCTTCAATCTCTACATGGAGCCATTTGGTGCTCTAGTCACAGACAGAAGCACCAAGATTCACCAATATGCAGACAATACATAAATCTTCTTGAAAGTGTTAAGTTGAATTCAAGGAGATGGATCCACTGAGTGTCCCAACCCTTCTGCTCTTTATCTGACAAACATCAAGGAAAGGGGGAAGACAGGGAGGTACAGAAGCCATCTGTCAGCATGAGCCAGTTCATTCAGGGTGTCATCTGGCATATCAGATGTAGCATATGAAGGGAAAGGGTAGATCAACGTTAGAACTAAAGACAAGGATTAGCAGCACATCAATAGAATGGCAATCTGGGTAATTTACTAAACTCCAATGTGGATGATGCTATGATGAGCTCTCACACCAACCAGGAACTGGTGAAGAACCCCAGGGCACCAAGGCAGGAACAGGCGGAGAACCCCAGGACACCATGGCAGGAACAGGCAGAGAACCCCAAGACACCAAGGCAGGAACATGCGGAGAACCCCAGGACACCAAGGCAGGAACTGGCGGAGAACCTCAGGACACCAAGGCAGGAACATGTGGAGAACCCCAAGACACCAAGGCAGGAACATGAGGAGAACCCCAGGACACCAAGGCAGGAACAGGCGGAGAACCCCAGGACACCAAGGCAGGAACTGGCGGAGAACCTCAGGACACCAAGGCAGGAACATGCGGAGAACCCCAGGAAACCAGAGGCTTCAATGCACAGCAGCCAGTAGAGACAAGCACACAAAGAGAGGAGGGTATTGAATATCTGCCAGGGGCACCGAAGGGAGGCAGAATGACAAAGTGGGGGAACAGTAAGTGAGGTGACAAGCTAATTGGCAAACAGGGAAGCCACAGAGCTACATGATTTATTGCCAGGCACTTAGCAATAGGGCTGAAGGGTTTAAATGCTCGCATTGGCATTGTAAACCCGTAAGTGAAGGCTCAACCCCCAAAGTGAGTGAATCCCTCAGTTAGTGCTCTAGTCTTTGCTTTCTATCCTCCGCTGGCTTGTTCTCCAATGTCTCCAGCTTATGCCCCTTCATAACAAAGGTCGATGAAGAAGACAATGCAGCCTGGACAGCTTCTTCCCGTGCACTGTCTGTTTCATACACTCAGTCCTGACGGGGAGCCTCTCCTGCTCCAGACATCCAGTACCTCAAATACTGCCTGCACCTCATCCAGACCTGGATGTCCAGCACCTATCTGCAGCTCAAACTCAAAAGATTTCCTGTTATTTTCCAAGAACAACAAGCAAGAAATGGTTGACAAGAATCTTGAAGTTTTAGAACCTCAACTTTCACCCATTGAGAAATCACTTGGGCACTGATCTCACTATCTAGGAGCACACTGCCAAGAAAATAAAGACAAGCTAGTACAGCTCCCCCTACTGAAGAAAGTTAAGCATTACCTCCCAGAAAGTGACTTCAGAGTTGCTGATCATGACCTCCTAGTCAAAATGGAATTGCCCTGCTCCATGGCCTCCCGGACTGCATGGTGGCCCCTTTAAGGGCATCATACACGCCGCAGCACATCTCATCCAGGCTCTGAAAACACATGATCACATCACTCCTCTCCGGTTTGAATACCACTGGCTCCTCTTGCTGGCCTGCACCATCTTCAAAACCAGAAACATCATTTTATAAAGCCATCATGTTTTGCACCACCATCCAATCTAGATGACAAACTCACTATCACTGGTGGCTCTCGGCAAACTCACAACAAGGACACCATCAGACCGGAGACAAAAGGAGAAATTTATACATTTTTCATGAAATGGAGCACAGCAACCAAATTTGCTGTGCTGCGTTGGGAAAAGGGGGAAAGCACAGCACAGAACTATATTTACTAAGAATGGCCTACTGCTGCTGCTGCTATGCCCTTCGTTGGCTCACAACGGGGCTGGCTTGTGCAGCATGCACATCATGGCGCAGAGAGAGTGTTCACTGTCTAGTATAGGATTTCTATTGGGAGAATACCCTTCCAGTACAAATCCCTATCTGTAGACAAACTCGAAGGATCCAGCGCATTGGATGTGTGCTGTGAGTGCAGCATGCTTGCACTGCATGAGGATTTTTTAAAAGAAATAACCACATTTCCCCTTGTTAGCATCTGCTTCAAGGAGGCATTACTTTTTGATGCAATGCCCAGTCTGGATATCTTAGTAAAGTGGACTCTGTTCCAAAACCTATGGGTATTAGGGCTGATCCACCCCAGTAAATACCTCTTGATGCTAAGCAAGGCAAAGCAAAGGGGTTTTTGTGTTCAGAAAAAGGCACATTTCAAGAGCAAAACTCGCTTGAACGTAAATACCCTTAAAAGACTTTGCATCAATTTACACCAGCTCAAAGTTTGAGTAAATCTGGGTCAAAGATTATGCAAAAAAAACCAGCAACATGCCTTTTCCATCGATATCCCCAGGACCTGGAACAACAAGGCCATATCCATCAGGGCCGCCCGATCCCAAACCGGGAAAGAGTTGAAGATGCACCACTTAGAGAACACTACATCATGATGAAGTGACAGTCTGCAAAGCAGCAACCTCTCAGATCACTTGTTGACTGTGTCCTTGCATTAGAACGCTGTTGGCTAGGGTTTGGCTATAGAAATACGGCATACATACATACTGTAAGAGCTTGGGTATTGGTTGAGAGGGGTGGAAGCACCAGTTAAGCAAGAACCACAATCCTTGTCGGTGTGAACCATAATGTAACTAAATTAACCTGTTCTTAACCCTGTGATAACTTGGCACAAAAGCATTCAGGCTTAACTTAGAGGCACTGTGTAAAGTATTTATGCCGCACACAAACAGTAGAAAATTGAAAACACAAAAGTAGCAAAATCCCAAACCAATTTAGAAAAATAGAAACCTTTTTAATAAATAAAACGAGACCACATCAACAAAAACCCAATCAGTGGAACTAGAGATATGCAATTTCAAACTTTTAGGTAAGGATAGCGCCTAAAAGTACAAAGCGCCAGTTGCGGCCATTTGGTTGTACTAGACCAGGGGAAAATCATGAGTTCTGTCCATCCACGATGCAACGCAGGCCGGATACAGGAACAAGGTCAGTCCCGCAAAAAAAGTTACCTTCTTAAAGTCTTGCATTAAGAGTCCTGTTCCTTGTGGAGGAAGATGCAGGGAGAGTATCGCAGATGGTCGTTGCTGTAGTGCAAAAAGCAGGCCTGGCGTCGATGGCTGTTGTTGCTTTACCGCGAAGATCTGGTCGAGCGTCATGGATGGTCATTGCTGGAGCTTCACGTTGGTGGTCACCCGGGCTCTCGTTGTTGTAGTGCAAAGTACAGATCTCCCTTTGCCGATCGATGTAGTGTGAAGAGTCAGGTTTACTGGAGCTTCACGTAGGCGGTTGTCACGGGCGGCAGAGTCTTGGCATGAACGGGCCAGTTTGTGGTGATGAACAGCCCAAAACTTCAGGATTTATTTTTTCTTCACAGAGTAGTGAACTCTGATGCCAGCAAAGGGTCTAGGATCTGGCAAGGCACCTCTTGGGGATCGGGACTCAATCTAGCAGAGGCCAGCAGGGTTCAGACGAGTCCAGTTGCAGGTCTAGTTGCAGAAGGGCACACTGGCAGCAGGCACAAAAAGGTTAGGACAAGAAAATGCCAACTTTCTAAAAGTGTCATTTTCAGAATTTTGACTTAAAATTCCACTTTACTATTAAAGAGGATTTTAAACTACAGTTTATTTTATCATAAACTTACACCCCTTTCCAATCAAGTGTTAGCATTTATTAAATGCAGTAAGGTAACACAATGTTATCCAATGGAAGAGATAGGCATCAAAGTAGTGAAAAACGAATTTAGGAATTTTTCACTACCAGGACATGTAAAACTTAAAAACATGTCCTACGTTTGAAATACAATGCCCCCTGCCCTATGGGCTGTAGGTCAAAATGGCATTTTAAAACTGTACTACAGGCTGCAGTGGCAGGCCTGAGACGTGTTTTAAAAGGCTACGTTAGTGGGTGGCACAGTGAGTGCTGCTGCCCACAAGTCGCATTTCATATACAGATCCTGCATACCCGTGGTACCATATACTAGGGACTTACAAGTAAATTAACTGTACCAATCAGGTGTAAATTATACCATGTTTTATGGAGAGAGCATAAGCACGCTAGCACTGGTTAGCTGCGGTGAAGTGTACAGAGTCCTGTAAGCCAACAAAAAGGGTTCAACAAAGGATGGGAGTGAATGCAAATGACGGGGGTGACCCTGCAGAGAGGACCAGGTCCAACACATGCACATAGACATACATACGTACATGCACACATGCATATATACATACGTACATATCTACCGACCACAAGTGTTAAATATCTCATCACTACTTTCCACTATTTACATCAGCCTTCTCCCAGAACTCATCAAATATTTTAATTTCAAGTGCTGTAGCTGAGCTTGTGATACCCGGATAATCCTGAAATTGGAAACACCTGCTGTCCTTAAGATAATTGCCTCAGAGCTGTTGGCCAGTTGATGATAAAGACCTACTTTAAATTAAATGCCTTACAAAAAGCGCTCCTATCATATGGATAGTGGTAAAACCACGACCCGTTGACAATCTGACTTGAACAACTAGGAGGACCACCAAAAACGACTAAAGAAGAGACCTGGGAATGATCATCGATTAATCACATTATTCAGTCTCTCACTCTGAAGCCTCAAGTTAACCCTGTAATGAATTCTACATCTCTCACCATGCAGCCACTCACACATATCTTCCCACGGGTGTTTTTCCTCCAGAATATTCAGGCAACACCCCCCTTGGTCTTTTCGAGCCTGGATTATGCCAACATTTTGCTCCATTTAATATAAACTTCAGTCATTAGATGCAAGCAAAGGATCTAAACCTCAGTGGCAAGGTGACTCTTACATGTGAACCTGTGAAACCACACTCCCCAGTGGTAAAGGCCCTTCACTGGCTCCATGCAGCCAGGAAACCTATATTCAAAATACTCTGCAGTACACAGAAGGTAATAAATGGAAAGGGAGGGCTTTCCCTGCAGATGCAGTTTAAGAGATACTCTCAGAAACAAACATTGCACTTGAGACTAGCACCCCGATTAATTACACCTCTCTACAAGAAAGAGACAGATGGAGACACTTTCCCATCAAAGCTGAGACATTTTTTAACTTACTTCCGACAGGAGTACGAGCCGCTGATGATCAGCTAGAGATCGGGAGAGTGGATACACGTAGCTTTTCCCTTCCATATCTACTGAAAACAGCCAGCGAGCACCCCCTGCAACTCCACCAGCAGGGCAGTAATGTCAGAATCAAGAGTCCTGCAATGTTAATACCTAATACTCGTGAACGAGTCCAAATAACGACCCCCAGCATCAGACTAAGAAGACTGAAAAAGCCTCTTTCTAAAAAAATCCCAACCACAGCAGAAACAGCTGAAATACTCTCATTGGTCAACGACATGCAGCCCAGATAGATACCAGTGTGGGATCCATTTACAGCTACTAATATTTTCATTCCATTCATAAAAAATTCTTACAGCCATATGAATAATTACAAGATCGCATCATTCAACACCCTGCACGGCCCTGCTTGTGGGAATCGGTCTGAATTACAAAATATGCATGAATGTTTTCGTCCTAATCTGCATTTTCAGTGTCTCATCTGACAGAAACCTATACTACAGGCTAAAGGGCTCCTTGTAATGCTCTCATCTGACAGAAACCTATACTACAGGTTAAAGGGCTCCTTGTAATGCTCTCATCTGACAGAAACCTATAGTACAGGTTAAAGGGCTCCTTGTAATGCTTCATCTAACAGAAACCTATACTACAGGTTAAAGGGCTCCTTGTAATGCTCTCATCTGACAGAAACCTATACTACAGGCTAAAGGGCTCTTTGTAATGCTCTCATGTAACAGAAACCTATACTACAGATTAAAGGGCTCCTTGTAATGCTCTCTTGTAACAGAAACGTATGCTACAGGTTAAAGGGCTCCTTGTAATGCTCTCATCTAACAGAAACCTATACTACAGGCTAAAGGGCTCCTTGTAATGCTCTCCTGTAACAGAAACCTATACTACAGATTAAAGGGCTCCTTGTAATGCTCTCATCTAACAGAAACCTATACTACAGGCTAAAGGGCTTCTTGTAATGCTCTCATGTAACAGAAACCTATACTACAGATTAAAGGGCTCCTTGTAATGCTCTCATCTAACAGAAACCTATACTACAGGCTAAAGGGCTCCTTGTAATGCTCTCATGTAACAGAAACCTATACTACAGGCTAAAGGGCTCCTTGTAATGCTTCATCTAACAGAAACCTATACTACAGGTTAAAGGGCTCCTTGTAATGCTCTCATCTGACAGAAACCTATACTACAGGCTAAAGGGCTCTTTGTAATGCTCTCATGGAACAGAAACCTATACTACAGATTAAAGGGCTCCTTGTAATGCTCTCTTGTAACAGAAACGTATGCTACAGGTTAAAGGGCTCCTTGTAATGCTCTCATCTAACAGAAACCTATACTACAGGCTAAAGGGCTCCTTGTAAGGCTCCGTACAAACTTTATCAAATAACAGAATGGAACACTGTGCACGAATGGCACGGGAATGTATTATCCATACGCATGAAAACATACAGCAGGGCTTCGATCATCCATATGCACGACAAAGGTACCAATAGTGTGAAGCATCTTATTACCTCAATCACAGGAAGTTAACATGGAGCCGGTGCAATCTTGCAGCAATCTACATGAGAAATGACACGGCACCAAATGGCAACAACATGGCTTAGTACAACCCCTCCTTATACTAGTCTAATCCCTAAAATTGGACTCCTTTCTCCTACGGAATAAAGTGTTACCTATTCGCAAAGCACTTCTGCTTCTCTACAGGGGTACTAAGCACTATATAAAAACCTAGGCCCTCAATTGCAAGAAAGTGCCACAGTGCGGCACCGCAAGCCCTTTGACTGCGCCACTCTGCGGCACTTTCAAAGCACAGGGATTCGTCACATCTACAAGGATGTGACGGATCCCTTGACTCTCCCCTGCGCTGCCGCACAATGAGCTGCCATGCGCCGGCGCAGGCACCCTTGCACCATGGTGTAAGGATGCCTGCCTCACGGGGATGATTGTTTATGTGCAGGAAGGGTTCCCTTCCTGCAGATAAACAATCTGAAATGGCGTTGTTCAACTTCTATGTGTGCTGTATTAGCACACATAGAACTTGTAAAACGTCATTTTTTTCAATGATTGTTTATGTGCAGGACGGGAACCCTTCCTGGACATAAACAATCATAAGAGGGGATTTCCTCGTTCTGTGCGCTGAAGAATGCAGCACGCATAGAAAGAGGAAAAAAAACATTTCTCCTTGTTGTGCCTCCCTATGCCTCCACTGGGGAGGCGTAGCATTCAGACACATTTCCAGGTTCACGATCTCTCGTAAATTTGGAAATGTGTCAGGTTCTATGGGTGTTGTGTGGGAACACCCACACCAACACCCATGGAACGCCCCTTTTATGCAAAGTGCTGCGTGAAAAGAGGCCGTATTTACAAAGACAGGAAAAGTCACGCAGGGTGACTTTTACTGTCCTTCTAAATATGGGGCAGAAAAATTTGCTGCCGGTGTGTCACAAAATGTGACGCACCGATGGCACAAGGGGCTTGTAAATAAGCCCCCTATACCTTACCATACCATACTGTTTGCTCTGTTCCCTGTCATTTAATCACCAAAATAGTGCAAATGGATTTGCCCTGTAGAATGGCAAAAATCGAAAGATTTTGTAATATGGCCCCAGATGTTCTCTTTTCCTACCTCTTTGCCAGGGATCTCATTACATACAGTGCCCCTGGGGCACAACTAGAGTGTGCACCCATTTTCTGTGCCCCCAGGTCACTGTGGTGTTACAGAAGTAGGTGCAGATGCTTGTGCGCCCTCTTCTATAACACAAAAAGCACTTGTGCACATTTAGCACCTATGCTATCTTCAGGAGAGGTTCTGTCATTAGCATGGGTGTGTGGCCCCATGCTGAGGGAAACACTTTGCCTCTGTGCCTGTGCCCTGTTACAGACCAAAAGGCCGTCAGGAGGCAGGCTGACTGCGCCACAAAATGGTCCCTTAGTTCTCCCCAGTTTCTCACTGCAACCATCTGATGAGGGATCTGTGCCCCTCCTTTGAGGTGCAGGGGGTTGCCATCTGCACAGAGAAAGGCAGATTGGCTGCTTCAAACAGCTGGTCTGCCTTTCACTAATGCATTCCCTTGAGGGCAGCACATTATTTGTAATAGTGCACACTATCCCTGTTTGCACCAGGTGCAGCTGTTGTGAGGTGAGCGGTGAAACAAACAGGGACCGGCCGCCCATTAAGTAAGAAGGCCCCAGATGTCTTTTTCTTTTTGGCTGCCTTGTTTCCCATTGCACCAAAATGCTCTCTCAGTCTGTTATGGTAATGCAGGACCTCGATTCCTAGTTAAGCACCAAATCAGTCTCCTTTCTGGCATGATACCAAATGCTCGTTCTTCAGTTTTGCACAGTTCTATAGGGTCTCTCATTTCAGCAAGTTACAAGCTGCATGTACAGCACGGTACATTTCTTTCTAGAACTGCACCTTGCAGCCTCTTTTTATAAGCACAGCAACATCTGGCCTCTCGTTCTAGCAAAGCGCCAGATAGGATGTTGAGACATAGTGCAGTGCGGTCTTTGGGGCAGATTTACAAGCCCCTTGCGAGACATTTACGCCGCCATTGCGCCACTTCTGTGACGCAGCGGCGGTGTAAACCATGCGCCATGTTGCGCCTTATTTACAACGTGACGCATCTAGGGAGATGCGTCACGTTGTAAAGCCCTGCACTACATTAAACCTGCGTCAGGTTTAATGTATGCAGGGTGGGCGTTCCGTCGGAAAAAGCCTCGGAAAAGTGACGCAGTGAAATCTACAAGATTTCACTGAGTCACTTTTCTGACGCTGCTGCGTCAAAACCCTGCGCCTGCTTGAAGCAGGCGTAAGGCATGACGCAGCATGTTCGGTATGGGCAGCCCCTGAGCATTGCTGGAGTTGCGTCGTGCTTGCGACACGACTCCAGCAATGCGCCGCCCTTCTACCATCAGATGCTTCACGCATCTGTTTATCCTTGCGCCACGATGCGCTGCATTGTAAATGCGGCGCATCTGTGGTGGCGCAAGGGTAAACTTGCGTGACGCATCTTTCCTGACGCATCCCTGCTGATTTGCAGGGATGCGCCAGGAAACATAAATCGGCCCCTTTGTATCTAGATTTACACCATATGCTGTGTCTTTCTAGCATGTCAAAAGGTGGTCCCACTTTCAAGAACTGCAATGGCTGGCCTCTCTTTCTGTCCATCTCTCTCTCTTTCTAACAGGGCTCTATGCTAACACTCCTGCCACTATTGCACAAGATGGTTTTTTTTCCAACATGCGCTCAGGTGGCCTTCTCGCATTGTGGCAGATTTTTTCTTTTTTTTTCAGATTTATATAGCGCGAACTCGACCTGAAGTTATTGGAGCGCTTTACATGAGCACCAGTTACGTTACATAAGGACACATTACATTTTTTTGGTAGGCAAGGGGAGATTAAGGGGCATATTTACAAGCAGGCGATAAAAAATTATCGCCGCTTTTGCGGCCGTTTTCGGTCGAAAAGCGGCGATAATTTTATCGCCTAATTAGCAAGGCCACGCTAACGCGTGAAACCTTGCTTTAGCGTGGGGATTCTTTATACCCAGCTTTGCATCTCTAATGAGATGCAAAGTGGGCGTTCTTGACCTGACATGACTGGAGAAATGTCGCTAAGCGACATTTCTCCTATCATCAAGCCCCACGCTATGAAGCATAGCGGCAAGAAAAGTAGCGATAATCCCTGTTATCGCTACTTTCCTTACACCTGCTTCAGGACTGACTTAGCCATGATGTCCTATGGAGGGTGGATATCTTGGCTAAGTTTGTGAGTCCCTATCAGCAGGCTAACGCCACATTGCGTGAGATTATCGCTGGGTTTCCAGCGATAATCTCAAGTTAGGCAGGTGGCGTGAGGATTTCTATCGCTGAGGAGATAAGCGTTGCTAATAGCACGCTATCTCAGCAATATAAATCCACGTTACCCGGCGATAATTATCCTCACGCTAAGAGCGCTGAGCGATAATTATCGCCGGGTGTTGCTGATATGCCCCAGGTGATTTGCCCAGAATCACAGGATGTGGACGCGACCTCGAGGCTCGAACCTTGGTCTCTCAGCTCCAAAGTCGGCCGTCTAGCCGTCAGACCACATCCTCTGCTCATCCTCAGAGGGGTCTGTTTCTAGCAGACACCCTATGGCTTCTCTTTCCAGGGTGGCATAATATGGCTTCGATTTGTATCATAGGACCAGTTGTCCTCTCATCCCATGATGGCTCCAGAAGTCTTATCTTAATAGATTATAACAAGGTGGTCTAGCTTTCTGACCGAGCTCCAGATGTTCTTACTTTCCATGATGGCACCTGTTGGCCTCTCTTTCTAGCATAGCAGTGGCTGACCTCTACCTTGTGCGCCACCTAGAGGCAGCTCTTCTGTTAAGGTGGGAATGTCACCCAACTAAAAATGCCCCCAGGGATAGAAAAGTAAATAAAATGTTAATAAATTACCATTTATTTTTTCAAACCCATGTCCCTAGTTGAGCGTCAGGACGGGCGGGGGGGGGATTCTGCTTTCTTCTCCAGTCAGGCAGCAGCAGATAGTAGTGACGGGTAGCGCACTTAGGTTTAAAGTGAGCATGTCTTTTTGGCCGGCCATGTTGCGATGGCCAGCCAGACATGTTTAAAGCTCTCGAGCTCAGCTGCTTTAGACAGCTGGATTAGAGACAGCATAGGGCTCCAGTGCCCTCAAGAGTGGCGAGAGAGGCCAGTCCCTCCAATCTTGACACTGCTTTCATGCTCCATGAAAGCAGCACCAGGATTGGTTACAGCTGCTTCCTGGTCCCGCGTTGGAGCCTGCCTACCTGGAGAACAGAAGACCCGAGTGAGCAGGACGTCACGTCAGGATTAAAGGTAAGTGGTATTTTTTAATTTATGTATTACTTTTACTTTTTTCCCCTCCTACCCCACCACCCTTCGTACATGCCAGCCACCACTGGTGCCACCTGGTTCAGTCACAGCACCAAGTGACACATCCACATGACATGCAGCTTAACAATATTTGTGTCTAGTACAGCACTGTCTCGTCTCTAGCACGAGAGGACGCTAAGGTACTAAGGGGCATATCTACAAAGAATTGGAGTAGGGCAGCACTGCAAGTCATTTTGCTGCTTCGCCCTATGCCAGTTCAAAAGGACGGGAATGCACTGCATTTACAAGATACAGTGCATTCCTGTCCTTTCAGCTGGCGCACAATTAGCAGCCATGCACCAATGCAGGCACCCTTGCACGTGTCTGTGTTGTTGGTGGGTTTGTTTTTGTGCAGGAAGGGGCATCTTCCAAAACAATCACAAGAGGCGTTTTCCTCTTTCCATGTGTGCTGCAGAATACACATGGAAGGAGGTAAAAATCGAGGAGAAATGTAAACGTGTCTCCTCGTTACACCTGCTCTGGGGAGGCACAAAGTTTTGGCACTGCCTCGGGTTTACGAAATGCAAATCTGGGATAGTGTCAAATTCCTTGGGTTTTGAGTGAGAAAATCCACAGCAACACCCTCTTTCAAGCAGACTGAGACAAGGCTGCGACTTGCGCTGCCTGGCCTTACTCCATATCTACAAGGCCATGAAAAGTCACTCAGGGTGACTTTACGTGGTGTTGTAGATATGGCTAAAAACTGTGTGCCACCGTATCGTCACAAAAAGTGACGTTCCGGTGGCACACGTGGTTTGTAAATATGCCCCTCAATGTCTCGTTCATATGACGTCTGCCCTGAAAATACTCTGCAACTTTGCAAACCCCCTACAATCCTCTTTTCTTTCGGTTGTTTTCAGTTTATGCTCTTGCCCAGCTATTCAGCATTAAAAAAAAAACACAAGGTTCAAATCTGTGATGTCACTCGGGTCAAAAGGTGCATAATGTACTTCTGCAACTCATGTCATTTTGGTAAATCAAGGCCCATGCACTTCTGGTCCTTCATACTTTCAATGGTAACGACTATTTACCCGGCTGCCATGTAAATAGTGAACTGTTCCTGCTATTTACTCAGCTGCTGGCTAAATAGCAGACATTGTTTACTATTTACCCAGCGGCCTTTAAAATAACAGAGAAACGTCACTATTTATCTGGCCGCTAGCTAAGTAGTAGAGATTCTGGACTGATTGGCTGGTGGCCGTGCAAATAGCATAAAAACTTTATTATTACCCAACCACTGGTTAAATACGAAAGATTTTGCATTGTCCAACTGGCAGCCATACATATAGTAGGAAAACTTAAATATTTACCCAGCTGTTGACTAAATAGTAGAGATTTTGCGCTGGCTGGCAGGCAGCTGTGCAAATAGCAGAAAAATGTCACTATTTACCCAGTCATCGGTTAAGCAGTAGACATTCTGCACCGTTTGGCCGGCAACCTTGCAAATAGCAGAAAAACTTGAGTATTTACCCAGTCACTATCTGAATAGTAGAGATTCTGCATTGTTTGGCTGGCAGTTTTTGGAAACCTTATCTCCCTCTGAGGCTGCCAACATCCTGTCCTAAGTAGACCCCTTCCCTTTTGCAATTTTTTTTTAACATGAACATGAAAGCTTTATTGATTTAGATCCCTACCGGGATCAACAATATAAGACAATGCTACTGCAATCATACCATAAACCATTATTGAACATTTCCTTTCATTAAAACAAGGTCATTGTGACTGACATATTCATTTGGTGGAAACATTATAAGTTAACCTCTTGAGTGCCCATGACGAGATGGTCTCATCATGGGCCGCGGTTGCGCTGTGCCCATGACGAGACTATCTCGTCATGAACCCCGCCCGCTAATGAAACGGCGGGGCACTGAAGGGGTTAATCATTTCAGCAGCTCTTGTTGCATTGCATCTAAAATATGAAAAAATTAAATATTGACGAAGTGCTGCAGAGACCACTGATAAATATTAAGTGCATTTCTTAAATCTTGGATCCCCCATCTCACAAATCGAACAGGCCATTAATGTTGTCCCAGTGGCTTGTATAGACATTAAATGGAAGCACCCCCAACCTAAGTACCTCTATTACATGCCTAACTCTATGTTCCAAGGTGAGGAACATTTATTTTTGAGGATGACTGTCATCTGCAGCAGGGAACAGGTATTCAGTCTCAGTTACTCTAGAGATAATCTACTCAAACTAAAAGGTAACAGGAAACCCCTCTCGTGCACCATCTTCCCCTTCCAGATGCTCTATGACCAGTAGCTACACATATGCCCCTCTTGCGGGTACAGGATGTCTTTATGCTACAATCTGCCCAGACTGCTCTGTGTAAAGAAATCCACTAATAACCCTGAGAAACTAAGCCCGGGTACAGAAGAGAGTCATAAAGGCTTTCTCCTTAATGCTCGCTCCCTCCTTAATGCTCTCTCCCTCATCAAGCATACGCTGGAATTTGCCATCCTCCTAGCAGACCTTGAACCAGATTGGATCCTCATCACTGAAACCTCGGCCAATAAAGCCTCAGGACCCGACCTGGTAGAGTCAATCCCAACCAACTGCTCCATCCAGAGGGTGGATAGGGCAGGACGCATAGGCGGAGGCCTGGCTATGGTCTTTAAATCACACTGCTGATGTCAGATAAAATCAGGCTTTAATCCATCAATGGGTGAAGTCCTCCAATTTAAACTGATTACCTCACCCACTTTCTCTTTTGGTGGGTTGCTGATCTATAGGCCCCCAGGTCCCAGACCCCCATTTCTTAGGGACCTTAAAATCCTTCTAGAACCACTGCTAGCAGCGAACCGGATGACTAACATGGGGGATTTTAACTTCCACTTAGAGGAGATGGATAATCATGACTCGAATAGCCTCTTAGAAGCTTTTGCTAATCATGGACTATCACAACTGGTTTCCGCCACGACCCACAAGGCTGGCCACACCCTAGATGGGATTTTTACCAATGACCCCAGATTGGTCTATCAAAACTCAATTCCCATCAGCTGGTCTGATCATAAGGCAGTTGCCTTTAATCTCTCATCAATATCAACAGTCAGAACTACAAATACTCCACACACCGTGGAAAAATACAGGAACTGGAAAGGGGTCTCTGCTGAGGCACTATCCAGGATCCTTAATCGTATACCCTGTGTGATCCCAGAGGACTCGGATATCGGAGCAGAGGCCTTTACCACTTGGCTAGAGAGTGCATCAGACATATTGGCACCTCTGAAGACAACTACACATAAAAGGCTCTCTCCATCCGTTATTTGGTACAATAATAGACTCAGGATGCTTAAGCAAACAAGCCACCACCACGGGCGAGCATGGAGGAAAAATCAAGATCATCAAGATAGAATCTCATATAAAATCACTATTGAAGAATATTAAACGTGCAGTATTTGATGAAAAGTCCAAGTATTGCATCCAGAAAATGGAAAATGCTGCCTCCACAAAAAAGCTTTTTAAGCTAGTACAGCTGCTCTCAGCCTCACACTGCAGAGCGGAACCAGAGAGCTCGTAGGTATTCTTCAATCTGCTAGCCACCTTCTTCTACTCCAAGATTATGGACATCCATGCAGGCTTTGGCCCGACTTCCCCTGCTCCAGCCCATCCCTCCACCTCCCGTGGTTCCCCCGAGCACTGCAAGACTCAGTATCAGACACAAGCCAAGAGACCAAAGGCCTCTCCGTCTTCTCCACTCTCTCTCCTAAGCTGGTCGAGCAATACCTCTTGAGAAACTATGCAGGCTCGCCATCCGAAGCCTGCCCCCCTACAGTTCTCCTTATGTCCACCAGTGATATAGCTGCCCCACTCTGTGAGTTATTAAATAATGTGATCCTCTCCAGATCATATCCACAGAGTTGGAAGCAGGCTATTATCAGGCCACTGCTGAAAAACACGAATCGCTGCTTCCTGTACCCACAAAGGTTCTGGAAATGCATCTCAATATTCAGCTGATGGAGACTGCTGAACAACAACACTAGTTCAATGACTCCCAGTTTGGCTTTAGAAAACATCATGGGACAGAATCAGCATTAATCTCAGCCACGGACAGTAGTAGACGCCGAGTGGATGAAGGACAAGGACTGCTGCTCATACTCCTAGATCTGTCTGCAGCGTTCGATACCATCTCTCCCACTCTGCTGCTAGACAGACTCCAAGGGCTGGGCATCTCACATCAAGCCTTAGCCCTCCTGTCCTCTTTCTCAAGGTAATGATCTCAAAAGGTGAAGCTTCAGCGCTTCTACTCTGAAGCCTTCTCCCTGCCCTGCGGAGTGCCACAGGGTTTCTATTTAAGCTCCACACTTTTTAATCTTGAAGTGGCAGCCCTAGCAAACATCATTCACTCCTGTGGAATGGAGGTAGTGTCATATGCTGACGACACACAGATCATGGTATCAATCCTGGGTGCCCTTGGTACTGCCCCCTAATCCCTGTCCTGCTTATCCTAGTAACCTGGACATACTAGCCATTGCCCTTCAGGTCCCAACCTTCTTAGTGCTCTTCAATCTGGTCCTAATCCTTCTGGCCCTCATCCTCCTGCTCTATGCCCTCATTGCTCTGAAATAACTTGCCCTGTCACAGATTATCCTAGCCTTTCCTAGTTCTGATGCTTCTTGACCTCCAGTTTATGCTAGTCTAAGAACTTCCTGGCCCTGGTTTTGTCTAGTTGTCATTCCCATGTACTTCTGACCTAGTAGTTTAGATCATGGGTCTCTTGTTTCACAGGTTTCCGGTCCTGGACTTTTCATCCTCCTCACCCTAATTCTCGCCCATCAATCCTCCTGGTCCGGCTCCCCTGGTTTATCTAGCCCCCTTGTTTGCCTGTTCCTAATCCTTCTGATCCTGGTCACCTTGGTCTATGTAGACCTGGTCTACGTTACTGTACTGCTTTGACTGGCCCTCATGCGTATGGTCTTCTGATGCTAGTTCCACTGGACTTGGCTTCCCTAGCCCCCTAGTCCTTGTCCTCCTGCCCCATCCTAGTCCAACTAGTCCTCCTGGTTTGCCTATTGTTATGTTATGTTATGTTATTCGTGATTTATACAGCGCACGGCTACTCCAAAGAGTGTCCCAGCGCTACGGATGACCACAGACAACCAACAAAAGTAGAAATAAATGCCTTAGAAGCCATCCAAAGAAAATAAAGGAGGGAAAACTAGAGCTGAAAGAGCCACGTCTTCAGATTATGTCTGAAGGACAAAAGATCAGAAATCTGACGGAGAGAGATAGGGAGACCATTCCAAAGGCGGGAGGCCGTGACTTGAAAAGATCTTCCTCCGACCCGTGAGAGCCTAAATTTAGGAATTACGGCAAGGGACTGAGAGGAGGATCTTAAAGAACGTTGAGGAGTGTAAGGCTGAAATCTTTCTCGTAGGTACGGGGCCCCAATCCCGTGGAGGGATTTAAAAAACAAAAACAAAGCCTTAAAGTAAATTCTTTTTTTCACTGGGAGCCAGTGAAGTGAAGACAGCAGTTGAGTAGTATGAGTTCTAGGCTTGGTAAGAAAGATAGCCCTGGCTGCCACATTTTGGATAATTTGTAGCCGACTTAATAAATATTCGTGAAGACCCAGGTATAGAGAGTTTACGTAGTCGAGTCTAGACAACACCAGAGCCTGTACCACATTTTTTCGGTGTGATACAGGAAGAAGTGGAAGAAACTCTTTCAGCATCTTCATTATCCCGAAGCATGTGCCAGTGACAGATTGGATTTGCGTCTTCATGGAAAGAGCAGAGTCAAATTCTACTATTCTATTTACTATGTACTATGTACTATTCTACCTTGTTTTTGTCCATCTGACCATGTGCCCATCTATCAGGGTTCTCCTAGTAATAGTCCAATTGGTTCTGGTCCTCCTCATGCCTCTGGCACTGGTTCTCCTAGTTCCAATGTTGTGGGTGACCCTGGTTCATGTCGTTCTTGTCACCCTGTTTTAGGATCCCGCTGAGTCTGACACTCCTGAACCTTCTGATCCCGTTCCCACTGGACAGAGATATTCTCATCCTTTATAACCTCCTGCTGATTCTAATCTAGAGTTTCCAGCTCCTGCTAGTCCTGGTCTTTTCAGATTGTGTTCTTCCAGATCCTGGTCATTTTGCTCCTGGCCCAGTGGTCCTCCCTGATCTGATGTCTGTGATCTTTGCACCCCTGTTTCTGGCCCTTCCCTCCATTAGTCCCCTGTCACTGGTCCTCTTTGGTCTGTCTACTTGGATCTGCTACTCCTGGCCCTGGTTGTCCTTTTGTCCTTGGCCCTCTGGTCCTAGTCGGTGTGCAAAGGCCCTCATAACCCTGCTTGTCGTAATGGTCCAGGGATCTATACCTCCTATCTTTGGTTCTTCTTCACTGGGTCCAGATCTCCCAGTATCACATCCTCCTGCCCTCCTGAGCCTTCTCACCCTGGTCCCAGTACCCTTAGTGCTGTTTTGTATTGTCCTGCCCCTCACCTATCTGTTCCTGATCTTCTCTGGCATTGGTAACCCTCGCACTCATAGATTAGGCCTGTCTGGGCCTGGTTCTTCGTGTCCTGGTTCTCGGGGCCCCGGTCGTCCTAGCCCTCCTAGTGGTCCACCTTTTGGCCCTTATTCTTCCACTTTTCATCCTCCTCCTACTGATTCCTTGCCCAGTGCCCCTTCAACAATTACTTTAGTCAGGTACAGCCTCGAAGCCTGACTCACAGATTTTTCTTCGGGCTTTCAGAGTTCTGTTGCTGAGAAAGCACTGTTGAGTACAGAAATGATGGTTCAGTAGAGACAGGACCTTGCCCACTTAAAACCCTGCTTAAAACGTAAAAACAAAAATTCAAAACTACCATTCCCAAGATGCATTGTGCAGGTGATACACTCATGACATGGGACCAATAATAAGCAATGCCCTAAACCTACTCTGCCGGGTGAATAGTCTGAAAAAGTGTGTTTATTTATTCACAGACAGCTGAGTGAACTCCTCCGAGGAATTACCCAGATGCATTACTTACCTGTCCCCTGCTTTCACTTCCCCGTTCCACTGAAGCCCCATTACAGTGTGTCACTCAATTTACCTCCTGCACGTGCCCCAAAGCACTGTTCCCCAGACACCAATTACCTACTGTACGAGTTCATAAGAAACCCAAAAGAGCCCAGCCCTCACACATCATCAAAGGGAGCATTGTAAACATTCAAAAATTATGTATTCTCATTTTATTTTATTTCTTGATTTGCATTTTATATTTTACTTTTGAGATACAGTGTGTACAGAATAACTTACATTTGTCAGTTTCAACATATGGCAGATAACATTTCCATTGTTTCGACATGTGCATTTCTTGTCAGGTGCTTTATGGCTAACAGATAAATAAGACATGTCAGTAACATGGTTCCCATATTTAACTTCTGACCGAGCATTGCCGGCTTGAGTTTGATATTCAAGTGTATCCCGTGTATTCACATGCTTATCTTACTTGAATATTTGCAATGCAGTCCTAATGCAGAATTCTAATCAACTACTCAACACAATAAAACAACTTTTTGCCAGTCAGGCGACCCCCGTTGTGTTTAACCCTCTCATCCCCCTTGCCAGCTCCTCTCCTCCTATCTCCAAGTCAAAAATAATGTATTCTTATGAGTGAATAAAACATTTATGTAAAATGCTTTAAAACTATACTCAGTATTATTTGCTGACAGCCAAATACTCCCTGGCTGAAGCTCAAAATAGCTGTGTGCCATATCCTGAAGTTTCTGTTTGATTTTTACATCTTATTTGAATATTAACTTAACATAAATATTTTTAATTAAAATAGATTTTACAGTTTTTCATCTGTAAATAGCTTAGCTTAATTCATGCACTTGCCTTTCTACAAACTATTGTACATTTGCATATGCACTTACTTTCAAATGCTTCACACATATTGCATCCCCGTTACAAGAAGGCCACCATACTACCATTGACTGTAGACTCTTTTATTCTTAATGACTGGCTAAATAGAGACCTCCATCACACTATTTATCCGGCCACTGGTCAGTCTTTACTATTTAGCCTATGCCCGACTAAACAGCAGAGATGATGTACTATTTTGCCAGCTGCTGGGTAAATAGCAGAGATTTTGTACTGTTTGGCTGACTGCGGGGAAATAGACGCTTCCAATGTCAAAACATAATCAAAATGCAAGCATTTTTGTCTGAAAACTCCTCCGAAAATGTGGGAATTTGTTTTTTTTTCACCTTAAAGAAGCAAATGGTTTATCTGCTTCCTCAATACCCAGCAGCGGGCTAATTGGTGGTTGGGTTTTTCGGAACAAGCGCCTCCTGTGCAAACGTCGATCCACAGCAGTGTGAATGGGCGTCTTTGTGTCCGTTCTGCTGGCACCGTCCGCTGTGCACCAGAGCTCCGCACAGGGAGATGGACAGAAAGCCAGGGCTCGAATTGTCTGGCCACAGTACAGTCCCTCCAATTAATACCAGCGGCAGCAGGAAAAGAAAATAAAAACACGGAAGGACGCTCTACACCGCACGAGCTGAGGACGAACTGCGGCCAAACTGATTTGGAAAAATATTTGTTGAGTTGTTCATATTTGCTGAGGTGTTCTACTTTCTTACACACCCTTATGTCGTCTGCCATTTTGTAAACAAAAGCGTCCCAGAGAGGCGTTGCGCCTCCAATAAGAAACCAGGCCTGAAAACGTGACTGTATGTTTTTTACACAGCATTGCAGAAAGCCAGGATTTAAAGTCCTAATGCATGCAGCCACAGCATGCTGGAATGAGACACACAAGGGGAAGCACGCATGAATGGATAGAAAGAGCGCCAGGGTGGTAAAGTAGTCCCTCATGCATCAATAGAAGCACTGAACGGAGATACAAGCATACACCCAATAGCAGGAGCTGAGAGATCTGATGAATACCCTACTGAGCTGAGCACGAGGTGATTGACAAAGTGTCAAGCCAATGGCTGAAAGAGCCTGGTAACGGAAGTGCATGGTTGAAAGACCCAAAAGCCCTATGTGTTTCTTAACCAGATTTATTTGGCAACTTTGCTGTCAAAACCCAGACCTAAAAGGTCGCTGATGGAGCATAGCATAGGTTCGGCTGTAAAATACCTCGGAAGCAAAGGCTAAATGAGCGTTGGTACTGCAAAGCCTTCTGCAGCACAAGTTTTTGTAGAATCACATTCAATTTCACACAATGCATAAAGTAGCACATGCATAATGCTGCTGCAATTAACCAGCACTGCATAAGGAACACTCAAGCCCTGCCCCTGCGGGTAAATCAATTTACCAGAGCAAATTCATGATTTGTGAATTGCTGAAGTGAATATGCACTCATATATCAATTGTTGAGCACACTTTTTTTGGACCTATGTGCGCAAATGGCTTTCTGAGTCAGGCCCTCAGTCCTTAAATTATATAAAATAATATATCATGCCAAGACGCAAGCGATGGAATTCTGTACATTAATCAGCTGTACATGGTATGCTTATTTCAAAGAACCATACTTGTCACAAAATGACGAAACTTGAACTGCATGTATTTGCTAAATTCAATGTGATGGCTTCCGCAGGCAATACGCAAAACCTGACTTTTAGACAGCTGGTCAAGTAGACCATGAAGCTTGGTGCTCACTGAGCAAACCGTGCAGAAATCTGCATTTGGACATGTAATCATTTTTCTCCCTAGAGAGATCCCGTGGTGCTTCCCTGCTTTTCCAACCTCTGAAAAAAGCAATTATTCCTGCCTTTTATTACTGGAGTAGATGTGGAGCATTTACAGGATGGGAACTACGTGTAAAACGAGTTTGGATATCCTTTGGTTTAAAAGTTTATGAGTGTTTACTGCATTTTGCTCCTTGCAGTGTAGACTGGAGCACCCATTTTCCACCATGTTGGCAGATTTTTCATCATCGTAAGCGCTTTATGATCAAAAATGTAATTTTATAATGGTAAATATAACATGATTCACAAATTGTGTGGAGGTTTATGATCACCCCATAACTCTTACATGAGAATAATCATTTTTAGAACATTGGAATTTTGGGAGCTCCAATGTAAACAATGGAGTGCTCCAGGCCTCTAATGACCGGTAGAAGCCTGGAGCTCGGACATTCCAATTTTGTCGTTCACAACTGTTGCTGTGAACAAAAGGCCTCACGGAGCCGAGGGGTTTTCAATCCCCTTGGACTCCATAAGGCCTTTGTTTTATCTGTTAGAACATTCTTCCCTTAAGTGGTGTCATATTCTAATAGCCTTAAAGCCGTCTGTAGCTGGGCTGTACTAGCATAAAAATCCCGTTCCCATGTTAAAGGCCCTCGCCGAACACTGAAGCGGGCCTTTAATGGCCGGTATGGCCTGCTACAGCAGGCTATAAGGCTATAGTAGATCAGACCTTGGACTCGTTGTAGTGATTACACTTAGACGAAGTATGAATAAAGAATGATTTATTCAAATACTCAACGGGACATGTAAACTGCGTCCTGTCCGGAGTTAACACCAATTCCAGTACTCCCAACGTACGGTAACATTTTGAATCCTAACACCGGTTCCCAACCGCAGTGTACTCGTGACATAGTTCACGAGCCTGCCCCATTAAAGGTAAACATGTTCTCGTTCTGCTTTGTCCTCGTGATAACAAACTAAAGCGGCACGCGACAAAGCAGAACGAGACATGAAACACTACATATCTCCTCCTTTATACAAAACAGAAAAATTATTCACTTACATAGTCTCTCAAAGAAACAGGACGTTTGATGACTCTTTTTGCTCTAGCATTGACATCCACACTTCCAGACGAAACATGTTGACCACTTGTTTTCTTATCAACATGAAGCTGACACGGAGCTTCATCAGAGTCAATCATCACACTTGAATGAGCAGTGATCGAACCATTAATCTTGGGAGCATTACATGATGCAACTCTCTTCAGGTTCCAACACTTTCCATCATATACGACAGCAGCATTTTTCCTTAAAGCAACTATGCGCTGAGGAAAAAAAGAATTTGCTGACACCTTTCTTCATAAAACCAGGTTTCCTGATTCTGACCCATTGGCCAACCGAGATCTTGACATCCTTGGTACTATGTTTAGCGTCATAGAATTTTTTATACTTGTCATGTTTGATAGATACATTATTTTTAACCTCAACCGAAGACCAATACACTTCACCTACATTTTTAATCCAACCAGGATACCATTTAGCTCTTGGTTTCCTGCCCCTCATGAGCTCAAATGGGGAAAATGTTGTCGAGTCAGCAACAGCAACTCTGTATGCCAATAAGGTTTTAAAGATTTGAATCTCCCAGGGAACATTATTTTGACACGCTAATTGAATTGCACCCTTTAAAATCCTGTTATATCTTTCAACTAAATCATTCCCACTTGAATTATACAAAGAAGTGGTTTTGTGTGCAATACCGCACTTAGATAAATACTGAGTCATGGTTTCTGAAGTAAATTGTACCCCATTGTCACTGATAATGTTAGCCGGAGTACCTTCTGATGTAAAAACATCATCAAAGAAAGTGATAACAGTCTCTGTATCTATCTTTTTGATAATCTTGAGAACAGGCCATTTTGAAAAAATATCCATCATGGAGATGATATATTTTTCTGAACTACCAATAGGACCCATAATATCTACAGCAACACTCTCCCAAGGTGCGTTGGGACATAAAAAATCACTCATGGGAGGTCTGAGGGTTTTAAGGGTCTTGTCAGCAGTGGAACACAGACTACAATCTCTTACTAACCTCTCTACAGAGATATCCAAACCAGGCCACCAGAATCTACTTTTCACAATGCATTTTGTTTTTGAAATATCCAAATGTCCCTCATGACACAAAGCGAGAATCTTTTCTCTCAATGATGAAGGAGGAACGACCTTATCACCTCTCATCAACGTGCCATCCAGAATGGACAACTCATTTCTGACCTCCCAAAAAGGTTTAATGTCACTAACATCTAACTTACGGGGCCATCCACTAGTGACAAATTCCAAAACCCTCTTTAAACAATCATCAGTAGATAGGGCCTCATCCCATTCATTTTTCCTGAACGAATCCATACCGTGATCCCACAGTAATGCAACTTGTACACTGTCCATAAGATCTTCCTGGTTCTCAATCATTTGGACTGGCAATCTCGACAGGAAGTCTGCAACTGCATTTTTTCTCCCAGGAAGATATTCAACTTTGTACACAAAGTCTAGAAGTCTCATTGAGATCCTAGCTAACCTAGAAGATACATTTATCATCCCAACATTTTTTAAAACTTTGACAAGTGGTTTGTGGTCGCTCTTGATAATGACTTCATTTCCCCAAATGAATGTACGAAAATGTTCTAGTGCCCAAGCACAAGCAAGTGCTTCTCTTTCAATCACTGCGTACCGAGTTTCAGCTGGGGACAGGGATCTTGAAGCATATGCTACAACGGATTCTACACCACTATGGTCCACTTGTGAGAAAACAGCTCCTATACCAGTACCACTAGCATCTGTGGTGATTATGTTTTTTCCCTGAGGGTCAAAACCTTGAAGTGCCGGGGCTGAAATTATTGCATTTTTGATATCAGTAAATTCTTCTTGGCATAGATTGCACCATGTGAAACTACTCTTTCATTTTGGGAGTTCTCTAATATGGTAAGTTCTCTTAGACAATTTTTCTACAAATTTAGAAAAAAACTCTACCAACCCCAAAAAGGATTTAACCTCATTTTTGTTTTTTGGACTGGGAGCATCAGTTATTGCAGAAACTAGTTTGGTCTTGGGGTGGATGCCAGAGGCGCTAATTTGGTGGCCTAAATAAGTTACAGTATTGGCAGCAAACTTACACTTAGAAGGTTCAATAGTTAGACCGTACTTCTTTAGCAAAGACAATACTGAGAATAACTTATCTTTGTGATCATGATTATCCTTGGCCATAATCAAAATGTCATCCTGAAATATAAGCACATACTTTAAATGACCAAATATTTTGAACATAAGGCGTTGGAATACTGCGGCCGCAGAAGCTAGCCCGAAAGGCATCCTAGTGTACTGGAAACATCCTATGTGAGAAATAAAAGCTGTTAAGTGTTTACACGAATCAACCAAAGGAATCTGATGGTAAGCCTGAGATAGATCAATTGTGGAAAAAACTTTCATCCCTCTACACTTTGTGATCATTTCATTGATTTTAGGCAAGGGAAACTGATCAATCAAAATGTTGTCATTTAAAAGTCTTAAGTCAATACATAATCTGAGTTTTCCGTTGGATTTCCTGGCAGCGACCAATGGAGAAACCCACTGGGAGGCTTCGACAGGTTCAATTACACCTTTTTCCACTAAGTTTCCAAGTTCCTTCTCAACTTCTTCTCAAACTGAAAAAGGTATATTACGTACTTTATGAATTTTTGGGGATGCATCAGGTTTGAGACGAATAAGGTGTTCAAAACCCTCTAATTTCCCTAAATTACCAGAACACACTTCAGGAAACTTATTGTATAATACTTTCTTTAGAGATTCCCCCTCATTTACTACAAGAACTTGTTCGATTCCATTGGGGTCTAAAATAATATCAAGTTTCCTTTGATCGTTCCATCCTAACACAGAAGGACCCTTTTTTGACACATAGAGTTTACACAAAGCACTTCTGTTCTTAAATCTGAAAACCAACTCCCTGCAACCCAAAAGGTCAATTGGCTCACCGTTGTAACTTAAAGGTGCAATATCCGCTTGGGACAAATTAGAACCCAACTTCATGACAAATTTTTCTGACCACACTGACTCGTTTACTATGGTGAAAGGAGAACCTGAATCAGCTGCGATGTATATGTTAACACCGGCCCACTTTTTTACAAATAGAGCATCTTTGCTTAATAGCAGGACAACTTTTATCATTGGCCAAATGGTTCTTGCTATCACAACGATAACATTTGAAATGTTTATCCTTTCTAGTCATCACCATTTTGTTTTTTACCAAGGATTTAGATGACTTCTCCTTGCTACGATTGGAAACAATTCTGGCTACAGTTTCTTGCTGAGGACCATCAGTACATTCTTTTTTAAGTGCTTTAGCGCATCTTCCTGACAATTCTGCCTTCCTAGCAAGAGCTAACACATCCTTAAGTGCATTGTCACCATTTACCCACAATCTATCTTGAATTGAGGAATCATACGCATGCATTACTACCTGATCTCTAATTAATTCTTCTTCAATAGGCCCAAATCTACAATCAATGGCTAGATTTTGAAGAGCAGTTAGAAAATCATCAAAGGTTTCATCCTTGAGTTGTTTCCTCTTAAAAAATTTAAAACGGGGCGCGGTCTCACCGGGCATGGAGTGAGACGCGCGGCACTTCTGCTCCGGGCTGCCGCGGCGATAATTAGCTTCAAACTGCGGTGTGGCGGCAACTGCAGAGTCCGGACCGGCGCCCATTTAGGGCGGAAAGCTGAGGGCTCGAAATGCAGGGCTTGGTGTTGGCCTGGTGCAGCTGCGGGCGCTATCTTACACCGCGGAGAGTGCGGAGGGCCCGGGGACTGCCGCGCTGCCCGCCATCTTGTCTGCCGCCCGGCTACGCTTCTGGCGCCTGGAGCTGCTCGGGCGGAAGAGAACCTGAGACCGCGAGTGGTGGGCTAGGGTCGCCTGGAGAGCCCTGATTTGCCGCGGATCACGAACTGTCTGGGACATCGGACCCCGAAGCCCTGGGGGCGGAGCGGCGGCCGCCATTTCCCCCTTGCCCGGGCTTGGTGAGCCGGGAGCTGCTGGGCGCGCTGTAACACGGCTGAGACCTGCGGCGGTGGCACGGACCGGTAAGAGGCGACGGCGGACACAGCTGGGTGAAGGAGGCTGACGCACGGAGGGCGACCCAGGCTGCGGACCCCAGGCGGCGCTTCCTGGCCGGTGCGATTGAGCACTGCAGAGGGGGCGCTGGCCGCCATTTTATGTGTTGCCGCGACTGGGGCCTGGTGGTGAGGTTGGACCCTGTGGAGGCTCCGGGCGAGAGGCGGCTGGAGAGGAGGGTTGCCCCGGGGCTGTCTACCTGAGAACTGCTCGCCGCACGTTTGAACTCTGTGTGAGTGGTGGGGTTTGCTCTGGGCCCCCTGCTTACGCCCCCTGCCGCGGAGCGTTGGACTGCTCCTGGACTACTGGGGGTCTTCCTGCTTGTTCCTCGCCGATGGAGGCGACGGGGGAGAGTGGATAGAGGCGATCTCTGAGGGCTCTGGGATCCTGGGTTGCGACTAGCTGCCACTGCTTCTCCTCCATCGCCCTTACCAACTGGCTGTAACCTGGCAAGTGCCCGCGGAGGGCTGGGGACAGAGTTCAAAAAACGACGACCCCATTTTCAGCGCACTGGGTGCACCTGGGGGTTGTCGGAGGGCCCCTCGACTGGTGGCTGTGTTGCCTAGGTGGAGGCCTGTCTTGCGGTGTGGTGGGCCCAAGCGAGAGGGCGCATGACTCTGTGGCGCTCTTGGCCTGCTTGGCTGGGGAACTGAGGAGACCACGTGGGCTTTGGAGAGCTGAACCGAATCTGACATTGTGCGCTGTGGGGACCCCGCTGACTGGGGAGAGCGCGACAGTAGTCGGTGGTGCGACCCACGAGAGAGTGTGTTAGCTGGCCTTGAACTTCTGGTTTTCGGCTGGAGCCATACACGACCTGCTGTGACTGTCCGGGGGCGGGGCTGCTCACAGGGGGGGCTTGGGCCTTCAAGAGCAGTACCGCATTGGCACGTCTGAAGCATGACCCGCACGAAGCCTGGGAAGGAGCCACCGGTGGCCTCCAAGGACGCTTCGGTTATCGACTTGTGGGGCAAGTCAGGCGCCGCGCCGACGGGTGCCACGTCATCGGGAGTAGGAGCTTCCGCCGAGCCGGTCACTCAGTCCTTCATGGCGCTTTTCATGCAGGAGCTCAAGACGGAAAATGGGTCACTCCGTACTGAGGTTCAGGCCTGTGTCAAGGACCTCCGGAGAGACGTGGGGGAACTGGGAGGTCGAGTGGAGGACTTGGAAAAGACCTTGGACGCCCGCACAGAGGATCAGGAGCACCTGTGGCAGTGGTTGGCGACCTTGGAGGAAAAGCATGTTGAGCTTCAGATCAAGCAGGAGGACTTGGAAAATAGGGGGCGTCGCAACAACATACGCATCAGGGGTGTTCCAATTGGCACATAATGACATTTGTGGCGGACCTGCTCCACGATATTCGCGGGGACGATGATGCCTCGCCACCGGCTCTGGATCGAGCGCACAGGGTCTCGGGACCACCTGGGTGGCCTGGACTCATCCCTGACATTCTGACACGGGTCCACTTCTTTGTCGAAAAAGAAGCAATTCTCAAAGCGGCTAGAGATAAACCCGAAATCCTTTATAAAGGCAAGCCTGTCCAGTTGTTCCAAGACTTGGCCCCCACGACTCTCCGACGCCGAAGGGACTTCCGGCCCATCACTGACAAGCTGTGGGACCTCAACATCTGCTACCAGTGGGGCCACCCCTTCGCCCTCATGTTCCAGTGGGAATCCAAGCGCCGGGTGCTTTGCTCCTATCGAGAGGCGGCCCAGCTGCTCCAGATTCCGGATTCCCCGCCGGCCAGCCCTGCGCGGCGACCTACTGCCCACAGAGTCCCGCTGAAGCCGCAATGGACCACGGTACGACGTTCTCGACACCCTTCCTCCCCTGATGGAAGCAGGGCATCACGAGACAAGCAGGACATCATACAACACATCAAATCCCTGGAGGGTGGGCCGTCCCTGTCTGGCTCACAGGCATCTCTCCTCAAATGAGCCCTCATGGGGGGGAAAATCCTTCATGACGACAGTTTTAGTGTTGTGCAGTCTGCAGGCCTGATTCGCCTGTGGCCACTGTGGCGGCTTCATCTTTCATATCCTCGGTTCCCAAGCTGGAGGCGCTCTCCTGCCCGTTCTTTGGCGCAACGCCTACACTGATGAGGCGGTGGCTCGGAGCGGGCCCTTGGTGATCTGGACTCCTAGACAGGCGATGACGGACCCCCACGCCTATTTCTGGGAGAGTGACATCTCCGGGACAGCCTGTGCCGTGGTGCCTGGCTACTCCCTAGACTGGAATAGGATATGTTGGCCATGTTGGCCGTTTAAGTGTATCTGTTTTTTTACCTGGTCTTTCCCACCCTCCCCTCTTCCCCTTCCTTCGGTACCCTCTTGGCGGGGGGGACATACTAGCGTGTGGACGGTGGGTGAGGGAACAGCTTTACTAGGGGATCTGGGACTATGACTACTGAACCTTGCTGGAAGATCCTTCCCCTTAATGTGAAAGGGCTCAACTCGCCCAACAAGCGCCGCCAAATATGGCGGTATCTGCTGCTCCAGAACCCCGATATAATTTTCCTCCAGGAGACCCATCTCCTTAGGAGTGATGTGGCCCGTATGGCCCATCCTCGCTTCCCTCGACAGTTCTGGGCCTCGGCGGCCACTAAGACAGCAGGGGTAGCTATCCTCTGCAGGGATGGACTAGCTCCGGGGGCTACTAAGGTGCTTAGCGACAGTGAGGGTCGGTTCTTGAAGGTTGAGGTCAGGAGAGGACATCGCACACTCACATTATGTAACCTTTATGCCCCTAATCAGGGTCAAGATGCCTTCTTACGCAGGCTGATCAGGGAACACCTTGAGCCGGTGACCACGGACCTCATAGTTGGAGGCGACTTTAACTTGGTGTGGGATGCGGAGCTGGATCGTTGTGGCGGAGCCTTTCATGGGGTGGGGTCCATGTCCGCGGCTGTGAAGAGCTCCCTAGGTGCTTTGAATCTAGTAGATATCTGGCGCTATCATTCCCCGGGTTTGCGAGACTATACTTACTATTCGCATGCGCACCGCTCCTACTCTCGTATAGACCTGCTGCTTGTTTCGCACTCTCTGTTCAAAGACACAATATCGGCGACACATTCTACCATTTCAATCTCCGATCATGCCCATGTGGAACTGTGTCTGCGTGAGCGCCTCACCGGCCCTCTGCGATCGTGTAGCTGGCGGTTTCCGGACCATGTCCTTCGAGACCCGGTGGTTGGAAGGAAATTCAGGCGGCTATCCTGGCGTATTTTGAGGCAAATGATCTTCCGGGGACCCCCTTCCTCTCTTGTGGGACGCTTTCAAGGCTACCATACGAGGTACCCTCACAGCTATCGCTGCTGCGAGAGCGCGGGAGGCTCAGCTTTACGAGAGCAAGCTCACGCGGAAGGTCAAGACGCTCGAGAAGATGGACCAAGAGCGTCCGTTGGCGGCGCACAAATGACGCCTGGCTGTCCTTAGGGGCCAGCTTCGAGCACATAGGACGAACAAGGCGGAGCGTGCCTTGCTTGCGCTTAAGCAGCGTTACTACGCAGGTCGCGGCAAAGTGGGCACTGTACTGGCACGACGCCTGCGTACACGGGCAGCCAAGGCCCACGTCGCGAAGCTGCAGAGGGCAGACGGGTCATGGGCTACCACGGAATCGGCTAAGCTCCAAACGTTTCATGATTTTTATGCGACTTTATATACCGCCGACCCGCCAATGGCAGATTTGATATCATCTACCATGGGCGCCTGTGATTGGGATTCATTGAGCGAGCGTCAGTCTGGGCTTCTTGAGGCCTCCATCACCTCGGCAGAAATGGCTGGCGCCCTGCGCGACCTTCCGCTGGGGAAATCGCCAGGCCCAGATGGGTTGCCGGTATCCTTCTATCGTGCCTTCTGGCCGCAATTACAACCATATCTTCTTCGTCTTTTTAACTCGTTCGATGAGCTGGTTGGGCCCTCGCCGGAAATGGCAATGGCCGAAATAGCCCTCATCCCGAAACCCGGGAAAGATCATACTCTTTGCTCTTCTTATCGGCCCATTGCTTTGTTAAATACGGACCTTAAGCTCTACACTAAACTTCTGGCTAAACGGCTTAGTGTCCACATGCCCAATCTCATAAAGCCGGACCAGGTGGGGTTTATCCAGCACCGTCAAGGGGCAGACAATGTGCGCCG
Organism: Triturus cristatus; assembly: GCF_964204655.1. Classification (NCBI taxonomy): domain Eukaryota; kingdom Metazoa; phylum Chordata; class Amphibia; order Caudata; family Salamandridae; genus Triturus; species Triturus cristatus. The sequence continues at coordinate 141,661,207 of NC_140594.1, forward strand.
CATAGCGCACATAGTCGGGAAGGCCAAACATTGGGGAATACCAGCCTGCTTGCTATCACTCGATGCGGAAAAAGCGTTCGATCGGGTGGACTGGTCATTCCTCCGGGCGGTCTTACGGAGGGTGGGTCTGGGCCCGAGGATGGTGGCGCGCATTATGGCTCCCTATATTTCGCCGGTGGCTAGAGTGCGCGTTAATGGTCAGCTCACACAGCCTTTCCCCATCTGTAGGGGCACACGGCAGGGTTGCCCCCTGTCACCCCTGCTGTTCGCCCTTGTGGTGGAACCCCTTGCCATCATGATACGTCGGTCCCCCGACGTCCGTGGTATCCCTCTTTGAGGTGTGGAGCATAAGATCGCCCTCTTTGCGGACGACCTCCTTCTTACTCTATCTGACCCGTTGCGCTCGCTACCGGCAGTACACTTGCTGCTCCAGGACTACGAAGGCCTCTCTGGGCTTAAAATCAACCACGCAAAATCCTGGCCCTTAATATTACGATTCCGGACGAGGAGCTTCTGTCGCTCCAGGCTTGCGTTCCCTATCAATGGGCGTCTCGGTCGGTGCGATACCTGGGCCTAAACCTGACCTCAGATCTGGCCACCTGGACGCAGGCTAATTGGCAGGAGTATAGACTTTCAGTCCTGACTGACCTGCGCGCGTGGAAAGCTTTACCACTTTCTTGGCTTGGTCGACTCAACACGGTGAAAATGTCTATACTGCCGAAGATTCTTTATCTCTTCCAAACGCTGCAGACGCCTATTCCGGAACACCAGATACAGGCGCTCCAACGTGAGCTTGTTACCTTTATCTGGGGTGGAAAGAAACCGCGCTTCTGTAATAAAATCTTGAAGCTCCCTCGGGACAGGGGTGCACTTGCATGCCCGAATCTACTCGACTACTATTGAGCATCGCACCTCCGCTATGTACTGGAGTGGGAAGCATGGGAGAGTGAAAAAGTGTGGTTTCACATGGACCGGGCCGTCACCTGCCGCCCACTGTGGGATCATGCCTGGCTGCCTCAAGAGGCGCGCCACCGCAGCGCCTATCTGGCTGTCCCCACCAGAACGGTCCTTGAGATCTGGGACAAGGTGGCAGTTCGTAGGGGCCTCCCCACCTTCCCGTCCCCTCACACTCCAATTGCGCACAATCCGCAGTTCCCCCCGGCGTGTCGTCCACCCTATTTTGCGAACTGGACAGAAACCAGTTGTAGGACGATCGGGAACCTCTTTACGGGAGACAGTCTTAAATCCTTTGCTCAATGCAAACAAGAATTTGGGCTAACGGAGAAAGACAAATTCCAGTACATACAGCTTCGACACTGGATCAAGGGCTTCTCCTTGATGCCGGCGGCCACGCGACCATACACCCCGTTCGAACAGCTAGCGCGTACGTTCGGCACATATAAGGGGTTGATCTCACGTATATATAAGGTACTGCAGCGTGCACAGCGCCCGGATCCCCACCCATACCAACTGCGATGGCAGAGTGTCTCCGGCTCAGGTGTTACCCCCTCTCAATGGGCAAGGCTTTGGAGGGACATCCCTAAAACTTTACGCAGCATCCCCCAACAGGAGTCAGCTTATAAGGTAATGACTCAATGGTACTACACCCCCATTAGACTTCAGAAAATGTTTCCTAAGACATCTCCCCTATGTTGGCGCAGTACTCAGGCGCTGGTAGACTTTATGCACATTTGGTGGACATGCCCCCTTCTGGCTATCTATTGGAAAGAGGTCCTTAGCCATATCAAAAAGGTTCTGGGGTACCCCCTGCCCGAGGATCCGCTTGTAGTTCTTTTATGCCTTAGACCAACGACTACACGAGCTATGACGGGTCGCGACCGGCACCTTAGCCTCCACATGCTGTATGCTGCCAAGCAGACGGTGGCACTCTATTGGAAGAAAGCCAAAACGCCCTCCATTAATGTTTGGTTTACCCGCCTGTGGCATGTGGTGGCGATGGAGTTGCTCACGGCACGTCTCCAATCCCGAGATACTCAGTTTAGGAAACTCTGGAAGCCTTTGGTGGATCATCTGGGGCGACTGGAGCATGTTAGATTGCAGCCACCACGACTTTGGGCCCTGAAGTTCTTTGACGATGTAGTGTGCCCTGCGGATCCAGGGGGCTTCTGGGGGTCGTTAAACAGTAGGTAGTGTGTGCCAGTTACTGCCATCCTCCTTGAAGGGGGGAATCCTGTCTCTGCACGGCTAGGCCCACGGACACCACCGGATAGTGATAGTGTGGCCGGTATTCCTCCCCCCCCGCCAAACCCGCTTCCCCCACCCCAGTACTTTTCCCCCTTCCCATCTTTTCCCCTGACCCCTCCTCACTTGGCTGCCTACCCTACGGGCATCCTTCAACTCAGGGATTGCAACGGAGGGTTCCCGCACCGCCAAACCAAGGTACAGTTGAAATGCCCTGCTGCCTGTTTCCATTTTGATATGACTAGCCTAATAGATGTTGAGCCACTCAATGCCCTGTGCGTCCATGGCGAATGCTACTGTGCTTTCATAGAACAACGTTCCTGCCGTCCGGCCACCGTGAACTTTTCGTGAGTACATTGGCTGAAGGACGTGATAGGGGTATGGTAAAGAGGTCCTCCTGGGAATGTTCACCTGGGTGGGCGCTTATTGTGGGGGCACGTTGCTTGACCTGTCCGTGCGCTGCTCCATCTAGGGTGGCCTGGACTCAGACATAACTAATGTTGCAGTACGAAAGGTTTGGAAACTACGATGTCACCCCTGAGTTATGCATCGTGCAGGGAATATGGCCCTTTTGGGCGTGGTTGGCGCTTTTTATGTATGTTATTGCTTATTGGCAACCCTGCAATTGCCTGATCTCGTTACTACGTTATGTTGATTATGCTGGGCATAGAGCCTCTGGGGCGGGAGACTCTGTCCATTTGGTGATTGCATATGAACATGTACTTGGGTTGTGGCATGACCCCTTTGCCTCTTGGGCTTCTGGCCTTTGCTATCTAAGTTTTTTGGCTGCCGGCCTCTAAGGTTGTAGGCAAATGAGCTGTGTATTGCTACTGGTCAGACCCTTTCAAATTAATAAAAAGTTGTTTTACAAAAATCTTTTTAAACGAGTGGCACTCTATTGGAAGGAAGCCAAAACGCCCTCCATTAATGTTTGGTTTACCCGCCTGTGGCATGTGGTGGCGATGGAGTTGCTCACGGCACGTCTCCAATCCCGAGATACTCAGTTTAGGAAACTCTGGAAGCCTTTGGTGGATCATCTGGGGCGACTGGAGCATGTTAGATTGCAGCCACCACGACTTCGGGCCCTGAAGTTCTTTGACGATGTAGTGTGCCCTGCGGATCCAGGGGGCTTCTGGGGGTCGTTAGACAGTAGGTAGTGTGTGCCAGTTACTGCCATCCTCCTTGAAGGGGGAATCCTGTCTCTGCATGGCTAGGCCCACGGACACCACCGGATAGTGATAGTGTGGCCGATATTCCTCCCCCCCCGCCAAACCTGCTTCCCCCACCCCAGTACTTTTCCCCTTCCCCTCTTTTACCCTGACCCCTCCTCACTTGGCTGCCTACCCTACGGGCATCCTTCAACTCAGGGATTGCAACGGAGGGTTCCCCCTTTCAAATTAATGAAAAGTTGTTTTACAAAAAGATTTTAAAACGAGTAACACCAATACACACTTTTGGGGAGAAATAATTATCAAGTTGTCTGATAGCTTGGTTGAACACGTTATCATCCCCAGCTACTGTGTCTTTATTTAACTTATTGTATACCCTTAAACCCTCTGGTCCCAAACTGTGCATCAATAAACCCTTTTTTCTGTCCGCAGACAATTTGTTAGCATGGTCAATGGTGAATAAATAATTAATAAAGTATTCTTTCCACTGTAACCATGGAACAGGAGGATCACCAGGAACGCATAGAAATTCTTTTGGAGGATTAACTGTAATATTGGTGACGGGAGTAGCCATGATGCTATATATATGATTTAACCTTTGTACCTGTAGGAAAAATAATGTTACGATGAAACCAACAAAATTATATTACAGTGTAGATATTAGGACATATACAAATTATTGAAAATGAGTAACAACAGACTATTATTTAAATGAAAGTCTAGCTACTAATTGTCCCACAGTAAAAACCTTGTGAGAATGCTTGTTTCCCAGCTATAGCATGAAGGTTTGCAGTGTAATCTTGTACGAAGATTTAACAACAATCTACAGATTGTGATAGATACAAAGCTTGACGTAGATTGGCAATGAAACTGTCACTTTTATGTATAGAGCACAGAAATAATCTATTGAAATAGTTACTTGCGTGTTTCGAATTAAATTACTTTCAATTGAGTCATTAAGGGAGGACTTATAAATAAGGACACAAGTTCCACCTTTTCACTAATTGAAGAATCTTGTGCAGTAAATCTCAGGGAAGGTCAAATGCTCTTTAAATTATGCGCGCGTTTGCAAGCTATGGAACACTGCTAAAGAAGAGTGCTGACATCAGATCCAAAAGGTGGCAAAGTCAATTCCACTTTTACTTATGCGCGCGTTGCTTTGGGGGTTATAATCAGCGCTGTTTACGAACAACGCTGCAAGTGGTTAGAGAAGAAAGTTCGTCAGGTTCTTCCCCTTGCTAACAATGCAATATGCTTCTTACCGCTACCTCCTTCGAACTGTTGAAGCCGAAATCACCTCTAAACATGCGCGACGACGGTGGAGGAAAACATCTGAGGAATGTACAAATTGCGGATCACTGCACAAACCTAGAGACGCTCCACCTTCACTTTTGTGACAGAGCAGATGCACAGAAACAGTTGCGCACGCACAGGAAGTGAAAACGGTGTGTAGCAAATTGGCCAATCAACTCGAAACACTCCGGAATGAATCCCCGAATAGGCGGGTCAACCAATGCAGAACCAATCAAACTGGAGCGCAAGGACGGCACCACCGAGGAAAAACAGGATGCAATTTCTTCATCGCATATGAATTTCGTAGAAGATGAAAATGAAGAAATCCGCGTGGATCCGCTCCGGTTGAGTCCCAAGTCGCCAAAATGTAAGTGTACTGATTACACTTAGACGAAGTATGAATAAAGAATGATTTATTGAGGAGCCTAGCGCGCAACCAAGATGGCCGCGTAGGTGCGAGGCTCCCGAGGACCTCCGCGACCTCCTACGTTTATCCTGTCTTCATCCTGAATCGGTTAAGGGGACTGTGTCGGTGAACCTGAGCCGAGGTGGTACCCGTTTTCGAATCGGACACCGGGTGCCGTGATGAGCATCGACTGAAGTTTGCGCCCTGCTCCTCTCCTGACCCCGGACTTGAGTTGGGGGGTGATCCAGTGGAGAAGTGAATAACAACGGCGGGACGAGCCTGGCGAATCGCGTACCCCACACTTTCACTTTCGCTTTTGAGTCCCCTTGCCGCCATCGCGAGTGGGATCACGGCGCTTCTTTGTGTGGTGGTTGCCTCGCTGGGGGATCCTGCCTGCCTGCGGGGACCCGCTCCGCCTTCCTGAGGTGACCGCCGGGGTCCTCGGCCTCGATTGCTCGTTCTCCGCTGCATGACTCGTGGGGGTGCGAGATACAAGACGATGGCCACGAAGCAGGATGGAGATCGGCTGAAGGCCAAATCGGCCCGGCGTGGCGCCGCACTTCAAGTCAACATTATGGATCGCTACACCCTACCGAAAGGTTCTCCCGGCGGGTCGCATAAGTCTTCCGAGTGCCCCGCGGATGCCCCGGATTTGCTGACGGATCTGACTTTGCAGGACGTCATGGGCGCCATAGCTGAGATGAAGACCTCGGTGGGTCAACAATTCGACACCCTGGCGCACAAACTCGACGCGGTCCTCATCAATGTCAACCTTGTTAGAGCAGATCTATCCAAGACAAATGACCGGGTTGACTCTTTGGCCCATACCGCGTCGGGCCTCACGACTGAGGTGGCGGCCCTCCAGACGGAGGTACGCCGGCTCCGGCAGGCCAGTGCGCTCACGGATCGGCGACTGGAGGACTCCGAGAGCAGGGCCCGGAGGAATAACGTTCGCATTATCGGAGTGCCTGAGGGACTGGAGGATTCGGCGGCGGATCTCTTTGTGGAGGATCTGATTTCTACTCATCTCCAGCCTCGAGGACTGAGTAAATTCTTTGCAGTGGAGAGGGCCCATAGAGTTCCTGGTGGCAAGCCGAAGGTCGGAGCTCCCCCGCGGCCTCTTATGGCCCGTATCTTCAACTTTCGGGACAGGGATGCGATTTTACAAGCTTCCAGACTGCGGGGGCCGCTTAAGCTGGAGAACATGGAGGTGAACTTTTATCCTGATTTCACGCAGGCGGTCCAGAAGCAGAGACTGGGTTTCATGGGCGTCAAGCGGCGGCTTCGAGATATGAACTTAAAATACGCAATGCTTTTCCCGGCCAGGCTGCGTGTGGAGTCTGATGGTCGCACTCACTTTTTTGACCGTCCTGAGACGGCCGGGGACTGGTTGGACACTTTGTCTAGGGGACATGATCGGGATGGGATGGGGGCAGCGGGAGGAGAGTGCCCACCGGACCGGGTATGAGATATTGACACTGGGGCTCATTCCTGATGATGCCACTTTTTGGCCAAGCTCAGGGTTTCTTGACTGTTGTGTCTCGTTCCCCCTCCATTGGAGGTTGTGCTGTGTCTCGAGGGGGTTCTCTTTCCTCCTCTAGGGGGTCTTTGTAGTTTAGTTCACACAGGGGCGACAGGCACACTGCAAGTTGGGGGGGCTGTCTGGGCTCATGCAGGGGTGCAGGGAGGGGGGAGTTTTGTTTGGGATGTTGGGTTGGGGTTGGGTATTGTTTGTTTGTACCACAAGGCAGAAATATGGTTGTGCTATATCTAAAGTGCTCTCTGGGGGGAGACTGATCGGTTTTGGCTGTGATGGGGGTTGGGGGACTGAGACTTCTGTCCTGGAATGTTAATGGACTGGGGGACAGGATAAAATGGGGGGTGGTCCTGCAGTTCTTAAAACGGATTTCACCTGATATTATATTTCTGCAGGAAACACACCTTATTGGTAATTCCTTCCGTGCCATGAACAGGCGGGGCTATCGCCTTGTAGCTCATTCGGGCTTCACCTCTGGTTCGAGGGGTGTGGGCATTATGGTTAAAACCTCGCTCCCGTTGGAGGTTGATGAGGTGCTCCATGATGATAGGGGACGGTATACGGCTCTAGTGGGTAGATTGGAGGGTAAAGTGATTGTTTTGGTTTCTGTTTATGTCCCGCCGGGGTTGCAGACGACTACTTTCGCTGATTTGGGGCGCCTTCTTCTTGGACTGCCGGAGGGGACTCTAGTGGTTGGGGGGGATTTTAACGCTGTAATTTCCGGAACTGAGGATCGTCACCCACCTAGGGATCTCCCCCGCGCCCAAGCTTGGTTGTCTGGCCTCTTGGATACCCTGGGACTGGTGGATTGTTGGCGGCTGAAACACCCTGCGCAGGTACAATACACCTTTCATTCCGGGGCTCATGGTAGTCTTTCGAGGCTTGACTATGTTCTGATGCCAGCGGCACAGGCGGGGAGGGTTGGGGAGGTGCGGCATCTAGCTCGGGGTATTTCAGACCACTCCCCGCTCTTGTTGCACTTCGATATTGTCCCGAGGGGGGAGGGGAGGGTGGTCCCGATCAACCCCTGGTACCTGCGTGACCCCACAATTCGCGCAGATTTGATTAAATCCCTTGAGCAATATTTTGGAGATAATGTGGGATCTGTGTCGTCTGCTGTTTCTCTGTGGGAGGCGTTCAAGACGGTAATCCGGGGGGAGGCCCTATCCCTCATTTCCAATTCCAGGAGGCGCGAGTGGGAGGAGGTGACCCGTATCGAATCTGAGATAACTGAGTTGGAGGGCGATCTGGACAGTGGTGTCACGGACGACAAACTGCATGCTCTCAGACTCAAACAAGCGGACTACAAGGCCCTAGTCACGGAGGCGGCCAGGGGCCTGAGTAGGGAGCAACAGGGGCGACTGTATGATGTGGGTGATAAGGCTGGAAAACTGATTGCGTGGCTGGATAAAAAGGAGAGAGCGAGTCGAGTTGTCCCGTCGGTGGAGAGACTGGATGGTGTGTGTGTCACTGAGCCGGAGGATATTGTTGATTGCTTCGCTGAGTATTTCCGCGGGGTGTATTCCCCGGTATCTTCCCGCTCGGAAGAGGATTCCCACGACCTGCTTAAAGACATTGCGCTGCCTTCCCTTTCGGAGGAGGATAAATTGTTGATGGACGCGGCTCCGACATCTGAGGAGATTGCCCTCGCCATATGTTCGGTCGCCTCGGGCAAGGCCATGGGTCCTAATGGCCTTCCCATCGAATTGTACAAATTGCGGCCGGATACACTGGCTCCGCATCTCCGTGATATGTTCCTCGCGGCCCGTTCGGCGGGTTCCCTCCCGCTGGACCAGCGTCTTGCCACTATTGTGGTTATTCACTAGGAGGGGAGGCCGCGGGATCGGGTCACGTCTTACAGGCCCATTTCGCTGTTGAATGCGGAGCCGAAAATTCTGGCCAAGGTGCTGGCTAATCGGCTGGTCAGCGTGGTGTGCGATCTGATCCATCAGGACCAGTCCGGCTTTATCCCTCATCGCAACACAGCGCTTAACCTGCGGCGTCTGCATGGGGTGCTCTCGAGGGTCCCGTTCATACGTGAGCCAGCCATTTTGGCGTCCTTGGACGCCACTATGACGTTCGACACGCTCGAGTGGCCGTATATCTGGGCGACGCTGGCGAAGTTTGGGTTTGGCCCGGGATTCATTGGCTGGGTGAAACTTTTGTATTCCGGACCGCTGGCGCAGGTGGTGGTGAATGGTAGAGTGTCGGCTCCTTTTGATTTGGGCAGGGGCACGCGGCAGGGCTGCCCGCTGTCGCCGCTCCTCTTTGCGCTCGCCTTGGAGCCCCTGGCGGAGTGGCTGCGGTGGCATCCTTCGATTCGTGGTCTCCGATGGACTCCTGAGTATGAGGATCGCGTCTCCCTTTACGCGGACGATATTCTTTTGTACCTTGCTTCCCCGCGTGAATCGTTGATTGTGTTAGTGGATGTACTGTGTTCATTTGGCCGCAACTCCGGCCTAGTCATCAACTGGGCTAAATCCTGTGTATATGTCCTCTCAGGGGAGGCTCCTATCCTTCCGCGGGGTTGTCCTATCCAGGTTGCTCCGCAGGGATTTAAGTATCTGGGTATCTTTATTACCCTGGACTCTGCGGCCCGATATAAACAGAACCTGCTCCCCCTCCTCCAGCGCCTGAAGGAGGATGTGGCGCGTTGGAGGCGCTTGCCGCTCTCGCCACTCGGCCGTGCGGCGCTGTTTAAGATGATGTCGTTGCCACGTTTCTTATACGCTCTACAAAACACGATGGACGTCGTCCCGGCTCGCTACTTTCGGGAGGTGGAGGGTCTGCAGCGCCAACTGTTTTGGGATGGGAGGCCGCGTATCGCCCTCGCGAAGCTGACGCTCCCGTGGTATGACGGGGGGGTCGCCCTCCCAGACATCAAACGGTATTACTGGGCCTCCCAGCTGGCTGCGATAAACCACGGGCTTTATGGGCCCGCCCTTAACCCGGCTTTTGAAATGGACAAATTGTTGTTGCCGGGTGGCGACTACAATCGTGCGCTCTACTCTAGATCGCTCGACGTACGTTTGACGGGTCCTACACGGGTCACGGTACGGGTGTGGCACGCGGCAAACTTTGCGATGGGGTGGAAGGATCGGTTGATCCGGGCGACGCCATTGTATGCATCTGAGCGACTGGGCTGCTTGTGGACTACGAAAGGCTTTGAGAAGTGGGACATGATTGGCATCAGCAGGGTGGGCGATCTCTGGACGAGGGGGGGATTTAAAACGTTTGATGTGCTGCAGACGGAATTCCAGTTGCAGGACAGGGAGTACTTCCGGTATATACAGGTTCGTCACGCTTTGTGTTCTGTATTCCCGGATGTGGCGTCCATCCCGGAGTGCTCCCCTCTGGAAGATAGAGTGCTAGACGGGCATGTACCGGATGGCACTATCTCATTGATTTATAAAAAGCTCATCAACGATCGCTCGGGACTGCTGACTGGCCTTCGCGAGGCATGGGTTGCCGATGGATTGGAGCTGGATGACGAGGACTGGGTGTCTGCGGTGGCCTCCCCGAAAGAGGTGGCCATACCGGCCCGCCTTTGTTTCGTCCAGCTCAAAATACTCCACAGGGTCTACGTTACGGGGCCGGGTCTAATGCGTATGGGATATGCCGTGGATGGGATGTGTAAGCGTGGGTGTGGTTTGTTAGGGACCTTCTTCCATACTTTGTGGGAATGTCCGGAGGTGGCGCGATTCTGGCGTGGTGTGCATGCGGTGTTGCAAGCGGTCACGCATGTGACGCTGTTTCCCGAGGCTAGGAGATGTCTGTTGAATGTGTGGGAACCGACTGATTACACGGTGCCGCAAACGTGGTGGGTGACACTGGGATATATGGTGGCCAAGCGTGACATAGCACAATTGTGGGGCTCCCAGAGGTCGCCAACAGTTTCGGTATGGAAGGACAACATGGATTGGTGTATGTTTCGTGAAAAGGTAGTGTATGTGGTGAGAGGTAAGCCTGGGAAATGGGTGAAAGTGTGGGGCCCCTGGAACTCCTATCGTGGCGGGATTTGTACCCCGCCACTGACGCCTGACTTGGCGGCGGCCCAGTCTCCCTAGTCTGCTTGTTCCCTTGATTCTGTGTCATCGTGCCCACTTTGTATCTGTCCCTGGCTGTCCCCCCCCTATTCCTGTGGATCGGTAGGGTCCTCCCGAGGGGAGCACACAATGTTGCTTAGACTTTTGCTGCCTTGTGGGTTTGTTTGTAGTTTTTCATTAAAAAATGGAACCGCCATTTGGGGGGTCTGGATGGTGTGGCCGCAAACGCTTCTTTCGACTTCTGGGGCCTTTACCACTTGCCGCTTGTGTTTTATAATTGTGTTTTATGATCTCACTGTTTGCTAGCGGCCGGCCTGAAGGTTGTAGGCCCATATTTGTATATCTATTGCATTCTGTAATAAAGGTTTAAAAAAAAAAAAAAAAAAAAAATGATTTATTCAAATACTCAACCGGACATGTAAACTGCGTCCTGTCCGGAGTTAACACCAATTCCAGTACTCCCAACGTACGGTAACATTTTGAATCCTAACACCGGTTCCCAACCGCAGTGTACTCGTGACATAGTTCACGAGCCTGCCCCATTAAAGGTAAACATGTTCTCGTTCTGCTTTGTCCTCGTGATAACAAACTGAAGCGGCTCGCGACAAAGCAGACCGAGACATGAAACACTACACTCGTGCTAACCACAATATTGAAGAAGTGATCTGGGTCTTCCCTCACCCTTTCAATTGGTGGGATTCCCAGGAGTTAGAAGGAAACTGCTCTGAAAGATTCTTAGAATGATGGTGGAGTAACACAATTCCAACAGAAACTCTCTTTGTGGTGGTGCAGACACACTGCATCCTCATTCAAAGGCCTTCTCCTGGTGCACCACTCAGGCCAATGATCACCAGGGTCCATAAATATAAGGACAGGATGAAATCCTGAAAATGGTCCTGGACTTAGAATTAGTATGCTACAAATTCCATTGCGTCCGGGTATTACCAGATCCTATCAGACTTGAGCAGTGAGACAGGAAATTCTTCCAGGAGGCTAAGCACATGCTTTGAGCAATGAAACTCCAGTATCTGCTGCTATACCCTGCAAAACCCAAAGTCATTTTCCAATCAAGGTCCTTCTTCTTTGAAATACCAGATCCAGCATGAAAATGGATGCTGGAGAGATGAGAATTCAGGTTCCATCAAAGCTTCCCTTAGGACTTTTGTCAGCAGTTGAGTCCTATTAAGACACTGGCCGTGACAAAGAGATGGCAAATTAGAAGGGGAGGCCACTCCAGGCAAGAGCTGGGTGACTTGCTAGAGGGGAGGGGGGTGCAATGGAGCAGCCTTTCATTTGGGCTCCACTGATTCGTACGTAACACTGTTGCATGAGAGGCCCACCCCATATTCACCAAGTGGCCAGGAGTCATTCCCTAATGTATTGCACGGGCATTCACTAATACAATGTATGTGTGCTTAGCACCCCACACATACAATGTATAATGTATTTGGATTCAGCTGGTAGATGTGACATCTCACTGTCACAGCTGCTGTCTTTTGTTGTGGGAAAGATACACAGGGAGACAGAGAAGCTGTTGGTTCAGGGGTTTGCTGTAGCCTGGGCACTCACCTCATTTGTTTAAATATTTCATTATTTATAGTTATTTATTCAGTGCATCTACACCTGTAAGTACCTTGGCACTGAGCACATCAAACTAAACTCCTTTCACCTATAGGGAATTCACAGATTCAGATTGTGCTGGTCACTCACAGTGAAGATATGGCTCCAGGTCTAAGGAACGTGAAATCTCTTTTAAATGACACTCCTATATCACAATTGCAACAGACAGAGGTGTCTGTTGAGGAAGAGGGTGCGGCAGTAGCTCAACTCTTGCCTGGTTAAAATCTTGGTGCCAAGGGATTCTCGGTAAAATTGGTTTGACTACTATGTTCCATCCATTCCCTAATTTAGACAGGCCAAAATGGCTGTTAGCTAGGCAAAGCCACACAACAGCCATAGACGCCTTGTTAGACATGGGATTTCTGGTTGGCTAAGGCTTGTGCCTAAGCCAGGCAGAAACCACCACTCTAGTCAGGGCAAGGGAGTTACACACCGAAGATAACCCCTGCTCACCCCCTTGGTAGCTTGGCACGAGCAGTCAGGCTTATCCCAGAGGCAATGTGTAAAGCGTTTGCGCAACACACACAGACAGCAGCAGTACACTAGGCACACCACAAATTGAACTCCACACAAGGTTATATAAAAAATAGCCTTTGCATTGTAATAACAACATTAGACACATAATCACACATTTACACTGTGCCAACTGGCACGGGCAATATTCACAGGGGAATTATATACAGGACCAGGCCAATCGGGCCATGGTCAGAACCATCAGAACCAGTAGGTAAATGCAAATATAAAACACAACCAGTAACTACTGGTACCATGATGACCTAAGCATTATATCACATTAGACATAAACCCACTTTAGGCCCAAACCTCATCAGCATAAACACATTACGCAATGGGCCCCACCAGCATAAACACATTATGCACTAACCCCATAAGCATAAACACATTACGCAAATAGGTACTATCTCAAAACATCACAACCTGACATTTAGGCATTAACACAATAGGCCAAAACCTCATTAGCATAAACACAGTACGCATTGGGTCTCACCAGCATAAACACATTAGTGTAGATACAATGGGCCTAAATACTTCTTTTGGCAACACTACTAGTAATAGACACATTACGCAATTTGGTAGAGCCTGGTAGAGCCTGGCGCTCTACCAATGTCACCAAACTGCCCCTAGGCCAACTGGCCAACTGGCCTTCTCAAAGGAGCTTGAATGCCCTATGTCCCAATGTCAGGGCCGGCTGCCAATGCAGCAGAGAAAAGTGCACACAGGCACTGGCCTAAACGTTGCAGCCGCCCACTAATTGCTGGGCAGCTGTGGAAAACTGTAGGTATGGGCACTCCTATGCCCTGAGTTCTCTACTGGGACTCTCTCCTTAACAAAACATGTCCACCATTGCAGCTGCCCACTGTCCAGTGGGGCAGCTGTTGCGTAACTGGCCAACATGGGGAAAAGCATGGGCCCCTCTGGGCCCTATATAAACAATTATGCCGCCAAACTGGTAGGGGCACGGGGAAAAGCATGGGCCCCTCTGGGTCTTTATGAGCAATTATGCCAGGAATGTTGGAGCAGCCCGCTCTCCAGGCGGGACCGCTCAGACTCTGTGCCCCAACAACAAAGAGCCATCCCTCACCGGCTCTTGGGGCCGGGAATGCACCCCCCACTCACCGGGGTCTGCTGAACTCCTCCTGTGTCCTCCCTCCAGCCATCTCCACTCACCGGGCTCTTCCTTGCTGGCGGGACCGGCACCACTTCTCCCGGTCTCAGGCAGCATTCACAGGAGAGCCCCCGCTCCTCAGGGACTCTCTCTCTCTTTCCCTGGACTCCGCTCTTTGCTTCGCCCGGTCACTCTGCTGCACGCGGGGCTCCCTTTTCACCACGGGAGCCCCGTCTGGATTATGGCACGGTCGCCTCTCCTCTTCACTCAGGTCGCAGGCTCCTCTGGGCAGTGCGGCAACACGCGGGCCTCTCCCTTCGTCATGGGAGCCCCGCTGCAGTAGCGGCATCGCTTGGCCGCCCTTCTGGTTCACGGTAGCTCCGCCTCAGGTCAGGCAGCCACGCATGACTTCCGGGTCGCCGCACAATTGCGGCGGCCGGTGGAACCTTTCTGTGGGCGATCTCAGAGTGCGGGGTGGGCTCCGCTGAAAATAAAAATCCAAAAGCGGGGTGGGCACTTGCTATAAAGATAAGGGCACCCGGAATTACTATCAAAATAAGCGGGGTGGGCACCCGCTTTTCCCGCATCACGGGGTGAATTCCTACACTGGGGATTCCCTCTCTCGCTCTTCGTGCAGCGCCGTGCTGCAAGGCCCACGCGCTCCCAGGGCTTCAGAAAAATCAGCGGGGTAGTGCCCACAGGACACAAGGAGCCATAGCTCCAACAGCCAAAGTCCTCAGACAACATGGGGCAATGCAGGGCCCAAGGAGGCAAGCCCTCATGGCAGCCCCCCCTGGGCACCAGCAGCAGTGGGACCCAGCAGGAACAGCACACCAAGACAGACTGAACCACCTTATGGGGGTCACAGCCCCTTCTTTTATACACCCTTTTCCTTTGTCTATGCCAGCCCAGGGCTTGGGGAACCAGCAGAAACTGGTTCAGGGGGGAATTGGAGCACTCTGTTGACAGGGCTCCTCTTCCCCATTGTTAGGTGGGGGCTCGCCATCAGACACACCACAGGGGGGCAGAGCCAGCATTCACTAGGGAAGACACCATCCTATTCAGAGTCAGGGGATTACCCCTCCCACTACTATTAGCCCAGGTGCCCCATTCAGCCTAGCGCTGACTCATCCTGCCCCTCCTGGAGCCACCCACACCTCTCAGCCCCTGTCACTCACAAGCCAGACATGCAATTCACATCAGGCAGGCAGACACATAGCACACAGAAATGCCAACTTCTAAAAGTGGCATTTCTCCACCAGTCACCATAAATCTGTGCATAGCATTGGGCAGCATTTATCCTCACGAGTTCATACATACTAAACTCGCCCATGCACTCCTCTCATACCAGGAATTACCACGGACACACTTATCCCCAATGCATTCCTATGGGAGGGCCGGCCAATCTCACCACACGCACACAGAGAGCGCACGCACTTTACACTGGACCACAGTGCTAAAGTGCTCAGAGGTCTAAAATCACCAACACCAGGTTACAGAAAAAGGCTAGGAGAATGCAAAAAGTTTTGGGGTGAGCCTGTCAAAAGGGCCAAGTCCAACACGCCTACATAATGCAGTTGCTTTTTTGCCACACTAAGTAGGCCTACTGGCACTTCTGCCGGTGGACTTTGAAAAAGCTTTTTACTCGGTTGACTTGGACTACCTGTTCGCGGTTCTGAAGAGATGGATTTCGGTTGGTTGTTGTATAAGGCCCGCCTCCTCTATGGATAGCCCACAGCTTCAGTATGTGTACTTGGTGTCCTGTCAGCCACATTAAGAGGGGTCCCAAGAAGGATGTTTTCTCTCTCCTTTGTTATTTGCGTTAGCAATCGAGTTGCTCGCTTGGTGCAAGCTTATGTTGGTAAGAGGGAATTTTGCTATTTGCTAATGCCCTCTTCAGCTTCTTTGGTCATCCCTGCTCTTCTGACCAATGAGCGATGAGGATCCTGAACAGCTTTAGAGAGGTATCAAACCTGAGGGTCAATTCGCTTAAACTAACCCTATTTCTCGTCCGAGATTTCATGGAGACATGTGGTCCCAGGAGCTTAGAGTAGAATCGATCGTCTTAAAATATTTGGGAGTCTACATGAACTCAGTATCACAGTGCAGGATTGACAATATTCCCGCCCTCAAAACACCACAAGATATGGGAGCTATGTCAGAAACTCATCCAATTGGCGAAAGGCTCTGACCAATGCTTCTTTTCTTTTGTTTTCTATGTCCAAAATGAAATTCAATCTTTCATAAACTAGAATTGGCAAAGCCAAATGTTCTGGTCTCGGCAAGCTAGTGCAATAGACAATATTTTTATTGGAACTGTAGACGAGGCAAATACAAATAAAAAAGGATGGCTTCCATATGCTTCCAATAAACATTTTGACATTTAAAAACTGTTCCCTGATGTGTCAGTTTTACTAGTGATGATTTTTAATTAATTTTAATTAATTACCCTTTCAGTTGTACCATACATTTTGTTATTATTACCTAGGAAGAAGAAAAGAATAAATGAAAACCCAATCAAGCACTAAAATCGCGGGCAGCTACAATGTCACAATGTCACTTACACATTTTATTACACCAACTTCGAAATGTAAATGGAAAATAAAACACATATGAACTGGGCACTCAAAATGTAAGAAAAATAAATAGTGTTTATTTGAAGATAAAAGAAATTATAAATTAAAAAATAATAAATTTAAAAAGTGCAGTTCGAACCAGATTTGTCACTGAAAAGAAAGAAAGAATTTTAGGTAGATTTGAACAATTTGCACAGGCTTTATGCAATCTTTCAAAGTGAATGGAGCCAATGCGTAAAATGGGATCTAGATTGTCCCGTGCTGTATGCTGTGATGGGCAGAAGCAAAATGTAACTATTTAACAGACTGTTGCTCGAATATGAATTTTTCTTAAATAAATAAAAAACCAAGAGGCATTTTGCAAAACAGGAACATGTTGGTTTCGTTATATGCAGCGGCCGGTAGATTATTGATAGAGGCACGTCTGAAGACAGACTCAGGGCACAGAAGTTTTTACAGCACATATACATTTTGTGAGTACAATAAAACACTCCGACATTCTTTGAAAAGTATCATACTCATAAACTATGAGTACAACAATCTGATAGGGGGGACACAGATGGCTCTCGATCTCGTGGAGAGCGAGTGTGGGCCAGTGTGTGTGTGTGTCCAGATGTCTAGTGTGGTGAGTGCGTGATCACCCGTGCAGAGTGCAAGTCGTGTCCTGATTGGCTGAGTGTTCTTAACTACAGGTGGCATTTAACTTTGTTGTATTTTGGGAACATTCGCCTTTGGCTAAGCGTGTTTCTTTGGGGGCAATCTCCTCAGTCCTGTTTGTGGTGTGACTACCTATCTGTGGGATCGATCAGGGTTTTCCCTGGTTGCGAGTCTGTCTTTGGGCGAAGGGTAACCCCACCTGTGACCTGTATATCGGTAGGCTTGGGTTTGGATCGCAGGGCCTGTTTGACCACGTATCTCTGACTTGGAGTTGATGGGAGGTCATCTTGGATGAATCTGATATCAATGATACGAGTTCCCGAGCCCGGGCATGTGTAACATGGCTGTCATTTATATCATATTTACTGATATTCTCATTAATATACATACAGTTGTTTCATCGTACATCAACATTGCATTCACTGAGATTGACGTCTTTATGCTTGCATAACTTATGGTGTACATCGACATTGAATTTAATGGTATTGACATCACAGTGCATGCATAGGTTACAGCGTACATCGGTATTTCATGTACTTGTATTGACATCATTGTGAGTGCATAGACTGCACCAGTGGTGTAGCTGGGGGACGGGGTGCGGTCTGCCCCGGGCAGCACGAGTTTTGGGGTCGGCAATAGCAACCCTGCTCCTTAATGCGTTTGCCACAAACAAAGAAATCTCTCACCAGCTCCCTCCACCCCGCTCTTCACTACAGCCGCTGCGGGACGGCAGATGCAGGGATCCCCACATGCAGATGGAGGCTAGCTACGCCACTGGATTGCAGCGTACATTGATATTGCGTTTATTGGTACTGCCGCTGCTATGCGTGCATACATCAGTTTGTACATTGCGATCATATTTATCGATCTCAACAAGAACAATAAAACAGCCTGCTGACTAGAAGCTTATCTATGTATGTTTATTATGTATGCTTTTTTGGGAAAAGAAATACCTGGGAAGTTGCTAAAACTGCCTCATAGTCCAGACCTGAAAAGTGTAAGGGTGTGGGTTTTATGAAATCGTTCAAAACAAGAAGTTGGTAACAATTAGAAAAGGTTGTGTTGTCACTGTATGGCAGAATGAAGTGCCAGGACAAATATAGCAGCTTGAGGGTAGAATGTAATAATGTATATGTTTTGCTTTTTTTCTCTTTTTGTTTTTTTCTCGTTTTGTTCCTTTAGTTATAGGGAAATGAACAGGGTGAGTTTAGATGGCTGGCTGGTGAAAGATATGTGGGTATATTGAGTATGTGCCCGGATTTAATATTTATTGGAACAAATAGCATCCATGTCAGCATTTTAGAAGAGGAAAGAGGGAGATTCCCCAAAAATAATCTGGAGAATGTATTTCCCCCACTGACTTCAATTGAAGGGGAGGCAGTTTCGGGTGGGACACAGCCAAAATAAAGCAATTTTTTGCTTCAGAAATCGGGAGAATTCCGCCTACAGCGGGTCTATTGACATGTATGGAATGTTGGAAACTGAGTTGAAGACAATGGAATGCCACGTGTCCAATATTGGCTGGGGCAGACTTTCTGCTCCAATATTCCAGTACTTGCCATTCTATTTTTTCCCATCAGCCCCTGGGGGGCTCCGACCGTGGTTCTGATTAAGGGTTAATGGGTTCAGCCATTTTAGAACAGCTGCCTTGTTTCAAAGTCTGTTTAACTGCCTTTGAGGAGGCACGCGGCCTGACGTTTCTTTGGTCGGCACCTGGCCATGAAAATGGCGGTTTCCCGTTCCCCGGAGTTTGGTGCCCTGCAATTCAGAAACAAAAACATCTTTTACAAAGGACGCAAATGAGAGTGGCCATTAGGCTGATTACAAGGAAATGGTATTTTGCAAAGAGGCCCAGCTCACAAAATGGTT
The DNA here is from genome assembly GCF_964204655.1 of Triturus cristatus. Lineage (NCBI taxonomy): Eukaryota > Metazoa > Chordata > Amphibia > Caudata > Salamandridae > Triturus > Triturus cristatus. Next base: position 141,680,206 of record NC_140594.1, read on the forward strand.
GTATAATGTACCAGACAAGTGGCCTCTGTTGGCGCAGCGGGAGGACGTCAGACTGAAGCCCTTCCAGGACAGGCATCGGTGAGGGCCCGGAATCAGCTTGCAGTGAGGGCTAAGCGAATGTTAGGGACCTGTTTTCCTGTCTGTAGGATAAAAACAGGCAGAGGTAAATAAGCTGAATTGATCCTCCTCAAATTGCCTTTGTATCGATTCATAAATGTACGAAACAACAGGCGTGTGCTGTTTGCACCCAAGCCTAGTCGTAGATAATGCATGTTTTAATGATTCAGAGACTTTCACGGCCTCTGGATGTGTAAATCCTGGTGTCTTAATGTATTATTGAATTCGCTAAAATCTCTACCTTGCATCTACTTTACAAACCCCGTGCATTGTGTAGATCACAATGCACACGGTTGGGAAAATTGTAAAATTCAGATCGATGCTAACTTTACCTTTTCACAATTGAAATATTTCCCTATACATATTCCTCCTTACAAATTTCACTTATTGGTACACATTGCAACACTTTATGAAACCCTGCACCATTCCAGTGTGGGTTAGATGTGCTCATAAGTGTGGTGAATGGATTGCAAACTATGGGGCAGATTTATGAGCCCCTTGCGCCACTTTTGCGTCACTTTTAACATGGGAAAAGTGACGCAAAAGTGGCGCAAGGGGCTCATAAATCTGCCCCTATATGTGAAAGCCGGCCGAGGTATGACTATGGGCGCTCAATTAATTTGTACGGCGTTAATCGGACCCTCCCCTGTAATTGCCCACTACTCAAAGAGTAAAAAATATGGGCCTTATTTAGAGTTTGGCAGACAGAATACTCTGACGCAAACGTGACCTGACACGAGTACGCTGACGACCAAACCCCCAAACCCTTGGCCCGCCCATCACATTTAGCGATCGTCGGACCCTGAGCTTTCCGTAGACAGATTCCCGTTGGGCCAGTTGATGGAAAGCTTCCTCTTATGGCCCAACAGAGTAGGGACCATTGGAGGAAGGCCATTACACCACCTGCCCTATTTAGAATGGACAGTGGAATGTCCTTCTTTTCTATCCCTCACTGTCAGGTAACAGAAAGAGAAAAAAAACTGAAAAGAATAACAACCATCCACTGTGGGAGAAAACTGGGGTTGGCCACTAGTTTTTTGTTTTTCCCCAAAAAATTCCTGCTTTAGGAGCTTGTTTCTGAAAAATAAAAACTTTGCAAAAGTTTTTGGAGTTTGTTGAAAGGCTGTCAAAACTGACAAGAGCCGTCCACCAAACGTTTTTGTTCCTTGAAAGGATCCGCATTGATGGTAGTTCCTTTCCTTGTACAAAGATGGCCGCTGGGCCTACTGCCATCTCTAAATTTGGCAGACGGCAGTCCGCCAGGGTGGCTGAAGTAATGTCCTGCAGTCAGTACACTATACCCTAAATCAGGGCCGCTGTGCATAGTGTATTAGTGCATGCATGGGCAGTGGCGTCTCTTCAATTGATATATAGGGAGGCACACCAGGGCCCACATTAATCCCGGTGGAGCCACCTGCAATAATGAAAAGTGTGTTCATGGTTGGTTTTATATGTGTGTGTGTGTGCTTGTGTGTGTGTGTATTTGTTGTGTGAGTGTGGGGAGGGGCGTGACTACAGAGAAGTGAGGCCTCGAGTGGGTCTTCAAGCGCATCCCCTCGTTCAACAATGGTAACAAATGGTATATTAAACCCTGCACACCTACATTTATGGTTTATTCCATGCTGATTCTTTTCATGTGCAATAGTTTACACATATAGAATTACAGATGGGCAACAGTGGAGCAAGAGGATGTTTTTTACTGAGCGGTTCTGAGTGATAACAAATAGACAATCAGAGCAAACTTGCTTATTGATAGGGCACGGAAACACTGGTTCCTAGAGGGTCACTTGAGTAGACATTACCAAGGCTTATGGCCATGCGCCGACTGTGCCCTACGGGAGCATTACAAAGTTACCCACTTATTTGCATTACAACATGGGACTGTTTGCAAAGACAAGAAACAAAAAAGTCTAGCTTCAAGCTTTGATTGGAAAAATCATCAACCAACCGGGAATAGTAGGTTTTACATCACTTAGGTGAAGAAATGGTGCAGTCTTCAAAGTGGAACCGACAAACTTATTAAAGACCAGGGATGGTAAACGACTTGTGAAGCATGAATAGAAAGGCGGGGCCGGTATCGGCCCCGCCGCGGATATGGCGGGGCACCGACCCCCTCCCCCCCCCTCGCCTGTCCACCCGGCCCGGTGCGTTTACCGCGTCAGTGTGACGCGGTGGGCGCGCCTCGGCCGGGATTGGGTGGCGGCAGTGTACCCTTGGCCCGGAAGCAATTAAGGTGCTTCCGAGTCAAGTGGGCGGCGGGGGACAGGCCAGTTAGAACTGGCCTGCCCCCCAGTGTTAGCATAAAAGGTCGGGGAGCGCGAGACACGGTCTCTTGGTCCCGCGCTCGCACGCATTCGGATGCAGCCCCTGGGAGGCTGCTAACTATTTGTTTGTTTTCTTTTTTCAGGACCAGGAGCTATAGCTCAATGATTCGGGAGCAGGCTGGCGACGAAGAGTTTGAGCGGCAAGGGCTCATTGGTGGCATCGTCGATGGAGGTTTCCGTCGCTGGACTCGCGAGATGGCCAGAGCCGAGAAGAGCGTTGAATGCGAAGGGAGAGGCTGTGCCGGCCGGCCGTGATGTGGGGGGCTGCCTTTCCGCCCGTGTGAAAATTGTTTGGTGAGCATGCAGCTGAAATGGGAGCTTGCAGCGTAATCTGGCTTCGGGAGGGGTGGGGTCTTGAATTATTGGCGCATGTCGCGCCCGCACGCTGTGATTCTAGGGAAACCACTTAATCTCCCGGTGCCAGAAGAGAAAAGGGGTAGTGATAATGTGGCCATCGTGTGCAGCGCGAATATATTTGGCGCAAATAACAAGCGTCCGTGACTGTGTAGCTCTGTCCTTAATGTGGCCATCGTGTGCAGCGCGAATATATTTGGCGCGAATGACAAGCGTACGTGACTGTGTAGCTTGATCGTTACGGTGGCCGACTTCCAATGAGAAGGTTTGTGGGTTCGAGTCCCTTCTGTGGTCTGGCTCCTTTGTAGGAAATGCAAAGTACATTTTGCACACGGGTTCAAGGGGCTCTGGCAATACGGAGTCGCGGTGGCTTGACGGTATCTCGGCAGCCAATGCCACGGCTCAGGGGGTTAATGCGCCCTCTGCACAGATCTGAGGGGAGTCGGCAGGTTCGATCCCTGCCTGCTCTGCCTTTCATCCTTATGACGTTGATGAAAGGTGGGCCCGTTATTTACAGCGCCGCCAACGGTACAAGTATGCGCTATACGTGTACGCATCATCACAGTCTTTAGGTAATAATTGAGACGCGAGGTCGCGTCCGCATGCTGTGAAGGGCTTTTTCACGGAGGCACTGTTTTTCTGGTTTGGGAGGCGATGCTTCCATTTCTTCTCAGGATGTTTTTATGGTGGTCAGTGTGATTGATTGGTGCGCTAGCTGCACGCAGCGGGATTGGCTTGGGGGATGGGGCGATTGCTTGGCATGCGAGAGGTGGCGTGATCGGTGCCCGCATTCTCTTTTTATGAAGTTTGCGTGGATTTGAGCTCAGTTGCAGTGATTTTGAGTTTGTGCCGGCTTGTGCACAGACGCAGCTGCACAGTTGAGAACGGTTTGTGTTTCTGCTTGTTGACGAAGGATTGTGTTTTAGGTTCCGTAGATCACGGTTGCCTTTGATCCGCGAGGATCTCTTGGTAATATGCGGTAGTGTTGCGTTGTACAGTGGTTATGCATTTCACTCATTGGTTTCCCTCGTCGTTGCTCCATTGCCTTTGTGCATTTTAACCTCTCGACCAGAGTACAGAACGGGGATGGGCGGTTGCCTCTGATTGCATTTGGTACATTGCCATTCTAGGGGACCTGCGCATGTCATGCCTTGGGTTTCTCGTTGTGCTTGCCCATGTATTGTTCTTTAGTTGGTGTATTTGTAGCGTTGTGCCTTGCGCACCCATTTGGCCATTTCACCCCTTGTATAACCATGTGAGTCACGGTCTTTCATGTTAAGCAGTGAGTGTTTTGGCTGGGCCTATGCGTGAAAGTATTAAGGAAGGGAAGCACCCTTGACAGCTTTCTAGATGGGGAAGTGGAAAGGGGCCACAGATTGCAGGCAGGTGGGCCTCACAAATGTTGCGGAGTGCTGGTGAGTGGGTCACAGAGCGTTTGCATGGGTTGACTATTTGTACTTGTGTACTGACCAATGTATGTTTTCAGGAAGCAGGGTTTCATGCTAGAGGATGCAATACATTCGTTTATCATAAAATGCAATTTATGTGCGCCGGCGCGACTGAGAAAACCAAAAACTGGGTGACACTTGCAGAAAGCGTCACAGGGTTACGAACACTCACGTGTTATGTCCCTTAGCGGGACATAATCTGTTAGTTGTTTGAGGAAGTGCTGGCATACTAACAAATCCTCAGAGGGGCTGTGACCAGTGCTATGCAAGACTGTCCCTATTGGAAGTCTGAATCTAGTGTCCCAGAGGTGGGCACCCGGCGTTATGACAAGCGTCATTTTAATTTTTTTTTATTGTCTGTTATCAATGTTCCTTTTGCGATGAGATTTTACTTAGAATGATCCCTAGGGGACGTTTTCTGAGTCCGACTAACAATTGCGGGCGATGCCCATGGCGAAGGTTCCTGGATTGTGTAGGTCTCACCTACAGGTGAGCACAGTTGAGGAAGGCGGCTGATGTTGACCGCCGTTTGTTAGTTTACAACATCACCAGGCTTCGGGTCACTGGGGAACACATATGGGTGATATATGCTAGTCAGTAATCAGTCAGCATTTGCTTTTGGGGGCTAATCCAGGCAGTTTGGAGATTCATTAGATGGCGGGAGCCAATGTCTTGGCCTGCAGGTCAAATTCATTAGGTAACATTGTAATAAGCAGCGTTAAGGGGATTAGCTATAGATAAGGGAAAATAAAGTGGGCAGGAATAGGAAATGTAGAATAGGAGTCTGTGTTTTGTTCCTGCAAAGCGGGTCAATATTGCCTAGGACGGCGTCCTAGGGGGGAGGTACCAGGTCTATTGAGGAATATCGTTAAGAATACAAGAGGTGTGGCCCATGGCATGTAAGCCAAGTACACATGGTGGGACTGTACCACCAGCATTGCCACCCGCCGGGGTGGCCCACCTTTTTGTTAACACGGTGTGTCAGACCTATCATTGTAGGATCTGCTCAAACAGTTGGTAATTTGCCAGGTTGGAGCAAGCCTTCGCTCCGTTACATAAGAAGTACCTTTATGGTAGGTGACTGGGTTGCACAGTGTGCTACAATTTTTTAGTTGGCAAGTGAGGCTCAGCATGTTAACTAATGTCTTTAAATGATTATGGGGTGCGGCCCACTAGGCACTGGCGGGAGGTCAGGGTCATTTAGGTAAATCTGAACAGTTATAGGCCTTGTCGTCACATCGGCAAGGGTATCCATATGTGCAGTGGGGGGGGGGGGTGCGTAGGAAGGAGGGGTAAGGAAGCCCTAGGCGCTATGTGCAGGGGAAATAGCTGCAGGAGGGCGTTCAGTCACACGGCGCCTCTGCGCCGGTCCAATTATACATGTAGGGACTGGAGTCCGATGTCTGCTCAGTGTCTGTACACTGGAGTCCAGGGAACACATTTGTGCACAATGATGTGTGGTATCACACGGGATCCCTGCATTTATGGGCTTGTGCACTTGTTATTTGTACGTCGTATGGCAGCACATGGTACCGTCGCTCCCCTAGTACGTATACACGGCGTCATTATAGGCCCGGGGTGTGTCAGGTTGTATATATGCACCATTGCCCGGGCACTCACACAGTGTAATGTAGGTGTGGGGTCACACATTATTGGGGTACAATGGACTGGTAACATAAGCAGGTTATTCTTGGCTGGTGTGGCGCTGGACCCACTCTCTGGGGCTGGTTCACATCTGGGGTGCTTGGGGGGGCCTATGTTCTCAGACCCACTCAGTATCAACGCACGGCCCTGGCAGTGTCACACCGATAGAGGTGAGAGGTATCGGCAGTATCAACGCATCCTTTATTGGCGTACAAATGATGGGTCCTGCGGGCTTAAGAATAGTCGCGATACACGTTTAAAGCCTGTGGGGTGTAGGGGTAAAAGGGGGAGAGTACAGTCTCGCTGAGTAGCAAGGCAGTAAAACATCGTTGTTGGGCACCTCTCGGCGTAAGGCACTAATCATTTGTCTTTGATTTTCGTTTATGTATACCTGGATCCACGCCTGGTGCCTGGAAGAGCTACGTACCGCTATGACTACAAAAGGCGGACAATCAAGGGGACCGGTGGATCCGGAACGTGAGGGGCAAGCGGCGCCGTCAAGTTGGATGGGTGATCAACCCAGTGGTTCAAGTGGTGCTAGCCTGGATGGCGCTTCATATGCTTCATAATGGACTGTATAGCTTTCATTCGTTTGTGGTTGCCATTCGTGGTAAGTCGGCAGTACGTCTGTCTGGCAGGTGTGTACCTGCAGATCTGCTGCTGCATTCTAGTGAGAGGGTATGGTTGTCACCCATTTAATTTTGCCACACGAGTTCTGACGGCAGTGCGCTGCTTTGTAAGTATATACCTTTACTAATGGTAAAAAACACAAGTATCAGGGGCAGAGGCGACACATAACTCCTGTGTCATGGAACGGTTAACTGCCATTACGGCGCATGTGCACGCAGGCGCCTTTCGATGCGGACATGGAGTAGTGTTTGGATGCTCCGTGTAGGGGGATAGGCAGGCACGGGGCCTATCCCAGAACATTGTGCTTGGATGCAGATAGTTCACGGTTTAGGGGTCCTAAATGGCAGGTTCACTCCCTATGATGAATCCAGCACCGTTGCATTATTGTCCTGCTAATGGGAGTGCCCGGGTGAACGCACCCTGTAATTACATTAGTCACTGGGCGGGTTGGGAGGCTCCTGAGTAGGGGCAGCAGCCAACACAGAACCTAGCTTAGAGCATATTGGTTCAGTTTCAGTGGTTCATGAGGCCCAGGGGGATGCTCATGGGAATTATCTGGGACCCTGTGGGGCACTATTCTGGGTTGTATCACAAATTGTACAATTACATCGGGAATGAGTACCGGGTTATGGGAGTGGCTGGTCAACTCTGTCGGTTTAGAGCATGGTGCTAATAATGCTAGGGGTTTGGGTTGCAACGTGGTACATCACGATGCGTCAATCAAGACCATTTGGTGGCTCCTTGACGGTATGTCAATTTTGTCAGATTCAGTCAGCTCTGGGATTTGTGTTGCCTTACACTAGGTAGGGGGTTGCGTACCCTACCCCTGGGTAGAACGAGGGGAATACTTTGCATGGGATTGGGAATGCGACATGACTATGCCGAGGTACACTTCGGCATGGAGTGCAGAGATTCCAGTAGGGAGAAGGCTAGCTAGCGTTTTTACACCTGCAGACTAGACAGACAGAGCTGAGAACAGGGTGGTTTTCAAGTATATGTCCTTGGCCTCAGTCAGTTTCGGGGTTTTCTTTAGGACTGATCTTCTGAAGAGATAGTCCTTCGCCGCAATAGTCCCTATAGTTAGTGGGGGAATGACTTGATACCACTAGGTAGAAGGGTCTTGCGGGAGGAGGTAATCTTCGAGGTTGGCCGGTTAGCACAGGAGTAACAGGGCTGCAGCATAGTCTGGTCACATGGGGTGTCAGGGCGAATTGTTCTTTATAGAAGTCGTGGTTCACTCGACTAGGTTAGGTGATGGAATAGAGTGGAAACATTTTCATAGGTGTGGTCAGGGAATTGAGGCAGGGGCATGACCTTTCGGAGTTGTAGGATTGGGGGGGGCCAGATAGTCGGTCAACTATGCTGGCCTGTGGCGGTAAGGTCATGACTGGTGAGCAGTTAATTTATGGTCCTTAGGGGGCGGCGCCATTCACGGATGGGGTCGCCCAGGAGGAGGGACAAGGGGTCTCTCCTAGAACTCCAGGGGCGGTACATCCGGTTGGATGGATGGGTGCGGGGAAAGAGGGGAGTCACGCTTTCTTTGGGCTGGTTGGCCACCCCGCACTGGTATGGACGTCATTAAATGGCGCAGAGTGCAAGACCCCACAAATTGGAATGGAGTTCAGGGAACGTATGGGGGTAACCGGGGGGGGGGAAGTACCCTCTCGGTAAGCGGGCCCTCTGCGCATGCGCAACTCCTACGGGAGGGCGTGGTTAATTGATAAGGATCTGACACCGGTTAGTGACCTTGCCGTAGGCCCAAATAGGATACGCAGAAAATAATTAATGTATGATTATGTCCAGATGTTAGATTCGGATAGGAAAACTATGTATTAGTGATAGTTTAAAGTTAGCCATCTGATATCTGTGCATATGAATTGTAATCAAATGTTGTGTTATGTTTCTGCGTATAATTGTGTAAATATTGTTTATTTCAAAATTTTAATTTTGTTTTCATATTTTTAATAAATACGGCCGGGGGTTGTACGACCCCCGCCTCCAAAAAGTAATTACCTTCTCATGTCCCTCATTAGAAATGTGTTTTACGGGCAGGGGGAGGGGGAAATTCGGTAGTCCCAGACCATATAGAAAGGCGGGGCCGGTATCGGCCCCGCCGCGGATATGGCGGGGCACCGACCCCCTCCCCCCCCCTCGCCTGTCCACCCGGCCCGGCGCGTTTACCGCGTCAGTGTGACGCGGTGGGCGCGCCTCGGCCGGGATTGGGTGGCGGCAGTGTACCCTTGGCCCGGAAGCAATTAAGGTGCTTCCGGGTCAAGGGGGCGGCGGGGGACAGGCCAGTTAGAACTGGCCTGCCCCCCAGTGTTAGCATAAAAGGTCGGGGAGCGCGAGACGCGGTCTCTTGGTCCCGCGCTCGCACGCATTCGGATGCAGCCCCTGGGAGGCTGCTAACTATTTGTTTGCCCACCCACCATCCCCTGTTGCAATATGGTCATTGGGTAATGAATTACGGTGTGGTGTTGTTTTGTTCCTTAGGTTTCCCGTTTACAGGTCATCTATCGTCGTATTTATTGCTATTCCTTGGTCAGGCGGTAAGGTCATGACTGGTGAGCAGTTAATTTATGGTCCTTAGGGGGCGGCGCCATTCACGGATGGGGTCGCCCAGGAGGAGGGACAAGGGGTCTCTCCTAGAACTCCAGGGGCGGTACATCCGGTTGGATGGATGGGTGCGGGGAAAGAGGGGAGTCACGCTTTCTTTGGGCTGGTTGGCCACCCAGCACTGGTATGGACGTCATTAAATGGCGCAGAGTGCAAGACCCCACAAATTGGAATGGAGTTCAGGGAACGTATGGGGGTAACCGGGGGGGGGAAGTACCCTCTCGGTAAGCGGGCCCTCTGCGCATGCGCAACTCCTACGGGAGGGCGTGGTTAATTGATAAGGATCTGACACCGGTTAGCGACCTTGCCGTAGGCCCAAATAGGATACGCAGAAAATAATTAATGTATGATTATGTCCAGATGTTAGATTCGGATAGGAAAACTATGTATTAGTGATAGTTTAAAGTTAGCCATCTGATATCTGTGCATATGAATTGTAATCAAATGTTGTGTTATGTTTCTGCGTATAATTGTATAAATATTGTTTATTTCAAAATTTTAATTTTGTTTTCATATTTTTAATAAATACGGCCGGGGGTTGTACGACCCCCGCCTCCAAAAAGTAATTACCTTCTCATGTCCCTCATTAGAAATGTGTTTTACGGGCAGGGGGAGGGGGAAATTCGGTAGTCCCAGACCATAACAATCTTGCTGCACATAATAGAAAAGGGGTGTAAACAAGTCTCGAGAGCCAATTCTAAAACAGCCTCAGAGAATGGGCAATTCTTAGTCCAGGAATGGGATTCATGATGTTTTGACTCACAAATGTACTCAATACAAGGGTCTTCTCCAGGTCAAAACTGTTGGGGACACCTAGAGCAGCACCAGTCATCAAGCATCACCCAAGTCCCAGGTATTGCTAGAGATCAATAAAAAGGGTAGCTATGTTACCCTGGGTACCAGAAGAAAACATTAAAAGAATCTTTGAAGTGAAATGCGTAATTTGGCTAAAGGAGAGCGGAGGAATGACAGCAGTTCCTGTCTCTCCTGTTTCTGTTCTGTGGCTAAAACAGTAGAGAAAGAGCAACAATCCTGGTCTCTACCTTAGACTTCGGTCCCTCTCTCTACGATAGCATCCAATCAATGACTCATTGGCTTCCGTAGGCTGCTGGTGGGAATGTTGCCAAGTAATCTGAAATACATCTAGTGACGTTCTATGATTTAAAGCATTACTGCACAGAAAGAAGGTACAATAGCACATTGGAGATGAGTATATGTAGGTGGAAGTAGTTGCGGAAGTCTCATATATACCAAGCAGTCAGTTCTTAATTTGTGTGGAAAAAAGGGCATAAAGGCCTAAAGTTTTTCATAAGATCTTGAGTTGATGCTGTTCAATGCAAGCATTGTAGAATACCAAGACTGCATAGTTTGGAGCCCATCTCATACCTCTTTCTTGCACCACTGTACAATTGCAATCTATTTATTTCATTCTTAAGGGTTTTTTTCATCCCTTCATTCTCAAAGTCTGATGGCTCCAGTGGTGGTTGGTGAAATATGAAAATGGTGGAGCACCACACATTCAAAGTATGCGCTATAGAAGCCGTTTTTAAAAATATAGCTTTCTATGTGAACTCAACCCGAAGTTATTGGAGAGCTCAACATGAGCACCAGTTACATTAAATTATATACATTAAAAAACATACATTAAAAAAACATACATTAAAAACATTTAAAGGTCTACTTACCCAGTAGCAGCCTGCAGCACGTCCTCGATGTTCTCCAGTCCGTGGCTCCCAACACGAGGTCCCACAACCAACTCCCTGCCTTAACCAATCCAGATGCTCCTCTCATGCTGGTACTAATGTTAAGCAGCATGAGAGAAGTGCCAGGATTGGTTGGAGCGGGCTGTCTCAGTTTCCCTACAAGCACTGGAGGCCTGTGCCTCCTCTCCATCCAGCTGTCTAAGACAGCTTGGGTTGGAGAGGTTTGAAGTGCGCAAGCCGGGCTGACCGGCGGAAGACAGCCGGCCATACCAACATGAGCACTTCAAACTGAAGTGGCCACTTCTCCCTGGTGCCAATCAACAGCAATCGCCCATTGGCCCGGCCCATCCTGATCCGTCCTCACACTCGGCTCAGGCTGGCAGAGAAAAAAATTAAATGGTAATAAAATCATTTAAATTTCGACGCTTTCTGCGCCCGCAGCAGGGTCTACGCTCCTCTGCCCTTATGGTGGAACCGGCGCAGCGTGGCTCCCAAAATTGAGGGCCGGCACCCATCAACTGCAAACCCCGACACAAATTGAGTACTGGGAGCTAGCAACTTCAGCCTTTACTGAAGTGGCATTGAAACTAGAAGTGTGAGAGGGGCACAGCAGCGTCTGGCAGCATTTGCTGTCTTTTCAAAGACAGACTGTCAAATATCACACAGTGTATTCTTATAAATTGCTACTAATCATTTTAACACGGAGACCTATATTTTATTTTGTTCTTTCACTGCAAAATGAGTGAATTTAGTAATTCGATCTCAGTGACACTCACTGTGGCACAGTGAGTGAGTCAAAGGAGCTGGCCACAGTGTAGGAGAGCTTCCATGAAGCATGTAACCAACATATGTGTTTGTTTTACTAACTAAACTTTGCAGATCCCAGCAGCATGCTAAACAAAGACTCTTAATCCTGAAGCGTGATGGGAAGGAGGATTTGTGTAGAGTCAAAGAAAAGCCAAGCCAAACAAATTAAAATTACTTTATGTTATGCATACAATTTTGATGTATTATTTTCTATTTTAATTGCCTTATTTGTATTTAACTTTAATACAATTACAAACTCCAAAAACCAATGACAGGTATATCCAATGTAATATGGCATCCAGTGCCATTTTCCTTCCATTCATAAACAGGACTCCCGGTTTAATGATATCTATATTTCTGACATTTCTGTCTGTATTTATCCATATTTACTTTTTGCTCATTTCATCTGTATTTATCCATATTTATTTTGTGCCTGGTGTAAAAAGTGAAGCTGCAGTGGGTTCAAATGTACGTTAATTTAACCAACAAATGTGTATTCATGTTTGAATGTCCAATGAGTTTTAACCATACAGACATCGGAAATCATTTACATTGCAGAACGGTTTCACCAGTTGTACTCCCGCAGTTAGTTAAGCTTTGTTACAAACTCTTTTTCTGTTTTTAACTCCTCTATCTGTGAGTCTGCACTGGTATTGACCTAGCACGCATGATTGGCAGTAGTAAAAATCGCCCAGTACAAAACCTATTTTCTGCACTTTTTCCATATTGATAAAATAAATACAAACAGGAAAATAGATTGTTTTCTGTCTGTATCTGTCTGTGAAAATCAATAAAAACTGAAAACGGAGAGTGTAAATGATATTATTGGCACTTATTTACAATGTGGCACAATATGTGCTGATGAGATAGCCATACATTACTAGTGTAACACTTGTATAGCTCGTTTTTAGTGCACAGTGGCAAGATGGAACTGCAAACTAGCATTGAATGGCGCCTTCCTTTATCACCTCCAAAAGGTGGTGGTAGATTTGATAATAGTGGCGCTGAGTGTCATGCTTCATTTTACCCTATAAAAGGCTACACGAAGTTAAAGCCCAAATTAAATGTTGCCTACAGTGTTAGTGTTCACCTCCTGATTTAGGATTGCCCTTTAATGAAGTACAGTTGTGTTTCCATTAACTGTATGATCAGAGCTGGCCCTTAAAGTTTGACTGTATTCTATGTTATGGATGCTTTCATATTTCCCCTCTCCCTAAGATGTTGTGCATTAACCCATTTAACGACTATACCATTAATTGGCCATTAAATGCTGGTTAAGTGTTGGCTTCTGTTTTTTCAATCCTATGCATCCAGAGGGAAGAAAATACAGCGGAGAAAAGATACATGGTTAATTTGATGTGAAAAACTCAAAAAGTGATAAATAAATCTGAGGTTTCTAGAAGAAATGTTGAAGTTAGGGGGACAGACCAGCTCAGCCAACTACCACAAGGGAGATCAAATTGAGTGGCCACCCCTGGAAATCAGCACCACATGCTTTTCACTGTTAAGTTTAAATGTTGGATTTTATCCATAAGGCAATCATGGATTGAAACCTAGATTGGGTGCCACCTACTTCATCAATGATTTGGGTGTCATCAGTGTAAGATATTAAAAAAATCTAAAGTATAGGATAAGAGAAGCCAGAAGATTAAGGAGAGGAGGACGAAGAGAGGGGCTCTGTAGCACTCCACACGAAAGGGGATTAGATGTAGCATGGAAGGGGTGAGATAAGCGGGTTTAGATCTTTTTGAAAGAAAGGAGGTAAGCCATGTATGGACGTTACCACAAAATCCAAGCTGGTTGAGGTGACTGGTACGCAAAGCGTGGGCAACAGATTCAAGGACTTTACTAACCTTTAAAAGATCATGGTTGCTCTTCTTCCCTGATCCATAAATTGCTTCACATCATCAGCAACTGGAAGCAGTGCAGTTTCTGTCCCATGCAATGGGCGAAGTGAGTTGTGCACTCTCAAGCAAATTGTTATTAACAATAAAGGTAGTCATTTTACGATTACATTCTCCGTCAAAGAAGTTTGGAAGGAAATGAAACGTTGATCAGGGGCAGTACTTGGTGAGTAACTTTGATGTAAGAAGAAGAGCGACCAATGCCTCCTTCCACTGTGGAAGAATTGGAGCAGTAGAAAGAGCGAGGTTACAAAACATTGTAGGAGCACGACAACATGTGAAGAGGGCAGAGGTTCCAAGGTGAGCCTGGCTTAGTGGAAAGAGCCAGGGCTGTATTACCTTCATCTGATAGAGGAATGAATTCTGAAATAAGGTTCAGAGAAGATCAGGAAGCATACGCACAGACTGAAAAAGGCAAAACGGAGTCAAAAGTAAGATGAGTTTTTTCTAATTTTTTGCGGAAGAATTCAGAGTCTCAAAGGTCAGAGAAAGGTTTAATTGCTGTTGTACGGAGGGTGGGTCCAACGAGATCTTTGACAATTTCAAGAACCTCACAAGAGAAATCCGGCGATTCAATACTCACTGAGAAGTAGGACGACAGACCTTTTTTAATTCAACTTTTATAATATTTAATGGCCAACACATGAGCAGTTTTATAGGACTGTAATCCAGATGCCATCCCTTTTCAAACATTTTACAGTGGCATTTGACTGCGGCTATCTGCTCAATATAAAAAAGGACAAAGAATCTCTGCAAGAATGTATGTGTTTCAATGGAGAAATTATGCTCAGAGAGGATTTGGGGTCTTTCATAGACAGGGTGAAGAGGCTTTTGTCCACGCTCTAGGAGCAAGAGGACAAAAGGAAGTACCAACCAAGAAAATATCAATAGGACCCCTAGATGATTTGTCCAAATAAAGGAGGATTGGGCGTGAGGTCGAAAGAGAGGTACATGTAGGGAACACCAAGTTCAGTATTTGATGAGTGCAGTGATTGTTTAAAGCCAAGAGAGGGAAGAGACTCTAGCAGTGAGACAACCTCAGGACAAGAAGGGGTATTAAACCACATGTTGAGGTCCCCTAAATGATAAAGAAAACTAGCAATATAATACAAGGTGAGATGAAATCAGAAAGTGGCAGGTCCAGCAAGGCAATATTTGTTCACTCCCAAAAAATACATCATGGGTCAAGCACTGATTTGAAAGTGTAGAATTTCTGTGATAGAGACCGAGTTAAAAGAGATAGTAGAAACCGGATGTGATGGGTGATAAATAGCAACAATACCCAATCAGGCTGGCTAAATCGGTCACAGCGAATGATATGGTAGCTCCGGGGTATGGCAGTACCAATTTCTATTCCAGAAGTATTTCAGAGACAGCTTTCTGTCATAAATGGTATGCCTGGTTGGAAAGAGGTAATAAGATTTGCAACTTTCACTTTGTGTCGAAATAATGAATTAGCATTACATATGTGACAAGAAAGAGAGGAAAGTGTTGGCAAAGCCAGTACTCCTGAGTTTAATGCGATAACGCGTGCAGCATTGCCACATTAGACTGAGATGCATGGGAGGGAGCCAGCAGGGGTGGACCAAGAGGTCTATGGCTGAAAAGTAGTCCCATATGCAGTTTAAGGCAAGAACTCAAATGAAGGTTGACAGAGAACACACACAGCATTAGCGTTAGGTGAGAGATGAATAGTCCACTGGGCTGAGGCAGGACACGATTGAAAAAGACTCACAGCAATGGCTGAAAAAGAGAGGTGGAAGAAAGCCAATGGTTGAAGGGGGAGGATCCAAAGCATACTCTGTGTATATTGTTATCAACAGGTCTGTTTGATAGCCGTGTGGTCAAAACCCACACCTAAAAAAGGACTTTGTACATGAGATAAAGAGTTGGCAGAATGGGGAATATCACAAGGAGAAGTAACTGGGCTAGTGCTGGAGGAAGGAGACTTCTCTGAGAGTTTTTCAGTGATCATGGGAAAGAATTCCTCATAGCATTTACCAGCAGACATGGGCTTATGGACTTGATAAATTGAGAGACAAATGAACCTGTGGTCCTGATGATGGGCGTGGCAAGGTGAGGACAGATGCAGACAGACTTGCCTTTTGTGTGACACCTGTGCAGCTGCACTTGCAGTGGACATATAAAGTGACTCGTGCACAAGTGCATGCTGAATTCAAAGCAATTTAAGAACAGACAGAAGTTCATCTACTCAGTCTGTTCTCAGCTTGAGGTACTTAGGTAGTGATTTAGAGTTTTGTGGACAGGGTACGTCATCGCAGAAAAGACGGTGAACCTGTCGAGAGTTGGGACAACCATTTGCTTTCCATTCTCAGAGCCGTGTTTGCTCCCTTGACGGTGAAGGGGCCATCAAAGGAAGGGAATTACACCACCCCCAATATTTAGGGTGGCAGTGTGATATCCCTTTTTCCTGTCACTCACCACAGGTACAACCAGGTAAAACCTGGAAGAGAGGGCACAAAAAACAAATAATGACCCCCCTCCCCTACAGATGGAAAAACCTCCCTGGGTGTATGATCATTTGATTTTTGTTTTTCATTAATGAACTCCTATTTTGGGAGTTAGTTTTGGAAAAACAAAAAGTTTGTAAACGTTTGGTGGATAGCTGATAACCAACAGCGGCCGTCCACCAAACCTTTTGTATCTTGACAGCAACCACTGTCGTGGTACAGGTAACACCCACGGTGAGCTCTACATTTTGGACTGTAGTTTGTTAGGCTGGGAGATGTAATGTCCTTTGCCACCCTTAGATCTGGACCTTATGGTGGCTACTGGAAAAGAAAAGCAAATTAATACAAATGCAGGAAACAATCACAGAAATAAAACCCTTGCCCAATGATCATTGGTAGGCTGGCCCGCACTAACACTCAAACAGATCACTCACCCAAACATCATGAGCTCAATCGATTGCATTTCCTGAGGTCACCAAGCACCAATTACTCCAGTGAACAGAGTCTCAGCCTCCTTTCCCTGAGCTCTTATAGCTCACAGACATACACCCTCTGCTGTCTCAGGTCTCACATAAACAGCTCCTCAGAGGTTTCTAGCAGCGGCTCTCCCTGGCTCACACCAGGCTCAGTGCACCAACCCCAAATTCCTCCAGCTCCCACGCATGCTCATAAACATAAGCCCTAATTACGAGTGGCCCAGAGTTACCCTTGTTAGCTAGGAATAAACATAACATGGGTCCACAGTAATCCCTTAAGCAGGCAGAATAACAGTGTTTACAAGCTTCTGGGATGCAACATGTGGAAATTTGATTTTACATGCCATATTCGGCAAGTCTTTTCCTCGCATTTCACCCAGAGCCTTCTCCTGCTTGCAGGAGATGCAATCTCTGGATGAAATATTTTGCAGCAGTGGCATTCCTGCCCAAAAATATGATTCCATTTGGAATTTACAGGCTGCTTGTTTGAAAGCCATTAGTGTGCATGTTCAGCAAAGTCCCCTTCTTCACACAAAGCGCATGTGTGAAGCATACGGAGGTGCACCAGGTAAAGAAGTCCATTCAAGCGTATTGTAACAAATTCTTTATTTTTCCATCGTCTTTTCTTTATTTACACAAACAGTCCAGCCAACGCGTTTCATTCTATAAACACTTGGAACTTCATCAGGGCTGAAAGCCAATTATATAATACGAAATCAACAAACGGCACAAGACACGCCAAAAAAACAAATTATAAACAATACCACCTTCAAAACCATGTTTACTCCCTATATATAAATCTAGCAAATTTAAAGAAATGTTGCATTTACCTAGATCAAACACATAGACATATAGTGTATTTAAATGAGAGGCAGTTTGGCGCGCACTTCTTAGTGGACCTCATGAGATTGAAGAGGTTGTTACTTAGCAGGGTAAGTGCTTGTTGAATTCGGCTATGTCGGAACCAGAGGCTCTGAGGGGAAGTTACAATGGGAATCTTTAACGCTAGTATGACACAGTATGTGTGTTTTTTCTTTGGCATGCTGTTAATGTTTATTGTGATGTGGGATACTGATGAGGTAACTACTTAGCAGGGTAGGTGCTTGATGAATTCGGATATGTTGGAATAAATGGATCTGAAGGGAATTTACCATGTGTTTTTTTTAACGCTAGTGCGATGTAGTACGTGTGGTTTTCATCCGACATATATGCAATGAATAATTAAATGATGCCGTCATTGCGATGCGGGTGCGATTACTATGCTCTATCGAGGGATATGTTTTGTAAATTACAGTATTTCCATGGACTTGTGATGTGGAATTGCATTGAGATTTGGTTCTATCTTAGACCTTCACGAGACGAATATGGTAGCCCTCTGGCACGCGCTGTTTTGTTACAGGCTTTTATTTTAGGGTATGAAGTGATATCTCGAACCTAATTAATATGGCTATTCAGTCAGGCACTAATGCAATATCTTACCAGCAATTTGATATATATAATATGGTAACTTAAGGTGATGTGTTACAGGTCGCAAAGTGTGCCTCTCTATTGGCGATATGCTTGAATATTGAATACTACTATTGGGTCCATATTAGCCGGGAAGCAGCGCTAATTTGTTTTAAGGACTGGTTGGACAAGCCTGACATTTGTATAAGTAGGTTGGTTTTATGCCTTGAATAGGAACCATGAATGAATAAAGAATGTGGGGAGGACAGGACTTAATATGGGATTGAAATAACTCAAGTGATCGTCCAGTTGAAGAATATTATTAATATAAATGGAATTGGGGTGACTACTGGCTTAATATCTGGCGCACTTTTTGTACATGATGTGCTCTTTGGCGATCACCGATATATTAGTTACGAGTGATATTGTTTATATTAGGTATCAGACTCGGGCACTGTGATGCGCCGTGGGAATTCCTAATTGCCGGCGTACCCAGCTGAAACTATGATGTTGCTCTTATTCGGAACACAACATACTTTTACAAGAGATTAAGGTGAGACATAATGATAGCTTTACCCCACGGATAGGATTATGCAAACTGCTGGTTTTTGAGCTCTTTTTTGCATATTATTTGTAATATCCCTCACCAATAGGTGATTCACTTTTTTGATTTTGTGCAGTCGATTCTTTAATATTTTTTCTAATTTTGCTTAGGGTTTTTGGTCATTATCTCACCACCATTTTTTAAACATATTAAGGGCCCCCAGTTTTTTCTGTTATGGTAGACCCTAAATGTTTGAATTTAGGTATAAACTGGTACATTGTTTAGGACTTTTGAAATGTGTAGAAGGATTAAAGGTCTCTTTTACTTTTACTAAAGTTCTCCACGTGTGTTAGCTCACTGGGTTTAATGTTTTTTAAATATTTGTAACATTTATTAATGTGTGTACTGTATGTTCTTGTCTTCATAATTTGATCTTGTTTCCATATTGTTTACTTTCTTTGGTGTCTCTCTTTTGTTGTATTGTTTTATAATATGTGTATGTTGTTTATGTAAATAGACCTTCTATGTGTTTGATCAAGGTAAATGCTTAACATTTCTTCAAATTTGCTAGATTTAAATATAGGGAGTAAACATGTTTTTGAATGTGGTATTGTTTACTATTTGTTTTTTTGTAGTGTCTTGTGCCGTTTCTTGATTTCGTATTACATAATTGGTTTTCAGCCCTGAAAAAGTGGCAAGTGTTTATGGAACGAAACACATTGGCTGGACTGTTTGTGTAAATAAAGAATAGACGATGGAAGTATAAAGAATTTGTTACAAATACGCTTGAATGGACTTCTTTACCTGGTTCACCTCTATATGCTTCGCTGATCAAGGATTTTTTTTAACAATGGCACTGAACAACGGCAGGTGCTGGAGGACTTGGGCACAGGACATTTGACTAAGAGTGAGGTGCAGGCTGGAAAGTCCGTCGTTGAGTGGTTTCTTGTGTGGCAAGGCGCATGTGCGGTAGAGTGAGCTGACGGGAGCAGCTTGAGAGCCACCAGTCAGCATCACTATACTGTACATGCCAAAGAATATGTACTTGTGTAAGCACCAAAGAGTACCATACCTGAACACTAGGTAACCAGCATGGCTCCTCAACCGAAGCTGTCCTTGCCTACTGGGATGGAGAGGTGGCAGCTCTGGGCGAAACCTAGCAGATGTCAAAACAATACATAATGCAATCACCGCTGTGAGAGTAGCACGGAGCACACCTCAGTGGCTCAGTTGATCGTTTACTGCAACACGTGTTACCCCCCAGCGCTTGTCAGATGTTGCTGCTGTATTAGGAGTGCCAGCAGTGGTGTATGGAGTTAGGTGACCATAGGAAAATGGAATCCATAGCATATCATGCTTCATAATGTGAGCCCTCCGGGAAACATCCGAACAACAAGGCCAGAGCCATGACTTGCCCGATCAACGACTTTGCCTTAACCACGCATGTGCGTGGTTAAGGCAAAGTCGGTCTAGTGTTCGGGATGGGTGGGGGAGAGAGAAGCGTCAAAATTGAAGGAGGACACGGACAAGTAAGTGGGATTTCAGGGTAGTTTTTAGGGGGGTGGGGTTTTGCTGGTAATTTTTAGGGGTGGGGGTTCGGGGGAATTTTTAGGGGTGGTGGGTTTTGGGGTAGTTTTTCAGGGGTGGGGGTTCTGGGTAGTTTTTAGGGGTTGGGGGATTGGGGTAGGTATTAGGGGTGGGGTGGTTTGGGGTAGTTTTTAGGGGGTGGGGGTATTCGGGGTAGTTTTGAAGGGTGGAGGGGGTTCAGGGTAATTCGGGGTGTTTTTTAGGGATTGGGGTAGTTTTCAGGGGTGGGGGGGTTCGGGGTAGTCTAGAGTGGGTGGGGGGGGGGGTTCAGGGTAGTTTTTAGTGGGGGTTCGGGTTAGTTTTCAAGGATGAGGGGGTTCGTGGAAATCTTCAATAAATCGGCGATAAGTCCTTGAGAATATGCCCCAATGTATTTGACAAGGATCAATGCTTACAATTTCTGTATCAGCTGTGATCAATAGAATAACTTCCTAGGCATGCTGACACATCTGTTACACAATCAAATGCCTGTAAAGACGATCAGCAGAGTGGCAAAGTCAAAGTCCTGGGGCATGCTAACTATTGGCATTAAACCGTGTACACCCAATTACATGACCCTCAAGTTAGTGAGACAGAACAATCTAAGGTATATTCAGTGACGCAGTGTGGATTCGAAATTCAGACTCCCGCAAAACACTCTGTAATACTTATAAATCAGTGTCTAGTCAGTGCTTTTAATTTGAAAAAACCCACTTTAATTCATGCACAACTATAATAATTATAAACTTAACAATGTACACAATAAAAAACAGAGATCTGTGTAAGAAGATCTCTTAATGTTAAAAAATGATAAGCAACTTCCTATGGTGCTTGGCAAGGAGTTCACAGAGTTCATAACAAAAAAGCTTTTCCTATTGTATTTGTCAGAAAGTATACATTGTAAGTAAAACGCTTTTCTATTGCCTCTGTCATGCTGACAAAAATAAGTATGAGTGATACTTGGAAACCTAGATGTTTTAAATAATTCCATCCAAATTCTGTCCCATATTTGGATATCCAATGACACCTGAAGAACTTTTCCCCACCGAACTTCATATGGAGATTTAGACCTACGTGATATAGATTTTGAAGTGTCCTGTATATTTGAGGTATATTTGAGCTGTGTTCGGTTTGTGAATATTTCTCTATATAGTGGTGTAGAAATATTATCAGTTGTTTCCAAAACCTTGGTGATTGATCAAGATAGAGCATCCTGCAACATGGCAAATTCTACAGCTAGAGTTCAGGCAACGAAAATGTAGATTGTTAGGAAGACAAGAGAATAATTCTAGAACAATCCCATATGATTATTCCCAGAAATAATTTTATCCTTCCAATGTTTCCAATACAAGGGTTTATTATGAACATTTGAATATGTGTTGTTCCAAATTAAGGATGTATTAAAACAATGAACTAGAGACTGATCAGAAAATAGTATCTGATGAAGTAGGAAGTGTGAATGCTTTACAATTGCAAATGTATTAATAGTAGACCAATCAGACATATGGAGAACCTAGAAATTATGTTCAAGGGAGACCCAAAAAGTAATACGTCTGTAGTGATAAGAGTATTAAATTGCACAAGTTTGTCTGATAGAGGAGGAATGATATTTAAAATCAGGGAACTGTAACATCTCCCTCCCATAGCATCCGCATAAGCAGTGATCTTAATCTCTAAATCTTTGAACTTAAGACCTGTGTTGGAACAATTGCACCTCACTCATCTAATAATGGTTCCAGACATAAAGCAAACAATAATGAAAAAAGTGGGCAAACAATCATACTATTATGGCCTTCACTAAAACCAAAGGGAGAAATTATGATTACCTCACATTGTGCATTACCCGCCATTCATGTTAAAAATGTACTGTGAGCACCCCATTCGTGGTAAAAATGTAAAACAAATGCACATCATCAACAGAACGCGAGTGGCTGTTATTTGGGGTGCTTTTGCTTTTTGCATTGGTTTGATAGCTGAAAATGCATTCTTGCGCTAAAAATGTATACAAGGACGCATTTCAAACTAACTCGAGCTCTAAATGAAGGATTTGCATTTCACATAATTTTGCCGAAATTTTGCTTAATTTAACAACAGCAAATTAGGTGAATTTCACACTCCCTTAATATAATCCCAATTGACATGGCCAAATGTTTTTTCAGCACCTAATGACAATGCAGGTAGATTACAAATACAGTTGATGCTTGCAGAATTATATAAAAAAACTCTTTCATTGTCAGAGGCTAAATTACTCTTCATTAAACCTTATCAGTTTTAATAAGATTAGTAATAATTTATTGTAGACAAGTAGCTACGATTTTTGCTTTTACATATCCTACATTCGTGGAAATTCAAATAAATGAATCTATAATTCCTGAAGGTTATAGAGTCCTTCTCTTGCTTAGGGATTGCAGTACTAAGTCCAACAAAAATGTACCATGCACACAGGAGTACAGATGGAATAGATTATATAATGTTAACAATTTAGGAGCAGAAAAGACAAGAAATTCAATATAATTTCAGCAGAAATGTCCTGGGGGGCAGGTACCTTAGCCTTTTCCAGGAATTTAATGGCATCCAGAATATTTTGTTAGGTAGTATCCTTCTCAAAAGTGTAAAAATCAATTCCTAGTGAGCTGTGCTTTAGTAATGCAAGTAAAAAAGAAATCTATATTAAAATCACCTATGGAGAGCTCATTGTCATTAGTATAAAGTGATTTATAAAACCTTTTAAATGATTTGGAACTCTCTGAGTTTGTTGCTGCAATAGATTTATCATTCTCATTAATAATGCTACCATTATGCTTATGCTCTTTTTAACTTTTTTTTTTTTAAAACAGATTTTATTGGTCAATCTGCATATAGGTCGCAGAGCTCTGCCCTCCAGAGATCCCCGCCAAATCAAACAGAATACATACCTTACAGCAACCAACTTTCCTCCCCTCCCCCATAAACTCTTTTTAACTTTTTAGTAATTGACAAGCATTTTGCTCGCTTTATTTTCACCACCATGAAATATAGACTTGATATGTTAGAGAATATTCAACACATTAATAATGATAGAAGAAATTTGGTATAGCTTGATTTTAATTTTGATAAGATATGTGAGCATATCTGAAAACTTGGATGTGAAGTAGGCATGTTTAATAACTTTAAGAAGAAAGGAACACTGGGTGCCAGATTCCTTGTTTTCTTTGCAACAAAGAGAAGGTAACTGCTCTAAGAAAATCCTTACCACATCCCAATTATTATCGCTAGAGGTAGCAGCAGGATTATTAACCTGATAATGATCATCCACAAAGATATTAAAGTATCTGTTAAAATCATTATTTGAGAGAAGATAGTTAATACATTTCCATCTACCAGGTTTTGTACCAACTCCACAAATGTCTAGTGAGGTAATAACAGGAGCGTGATTGGAAAGGAAGAATTAACCCATGAAGGCAATCTCTAAAATGTTATCAAAGGTCAAGTAACAAAAATATAATTAATTTTGAGAAAGGAGCGATGAACTTCTAAATAAAAAACAAAAATCACAACTATCAGGGTTGCAAGTGCTCAAAACATCAAAAACTGATCTCTTGGTCATTTGTCTTTATTAGATTCATTTCCTCTCAAGAAAGGGATTTAATATTTTATTGAGATCTAAAAATAATATTATCACTCCTAAGAATAGGTAATTTAGTCTTAACGAAATTCCAAAATTAGAGGTAAGACTTGACAGGGCCATAATTATTAAATAAAGTAGGGGGGCATTCTTCTAAAACAATATAAAAAAGAACCCATCAAACTACATTGTACCACCCCAGTGAAAATACCTGAATATTCAAAACATTATGATATAGGGTAGATATACCCCCTTTAGGTTCAATAGCAGGGTGTGAGACTTGGTGCAGGAATTCTGTTAGAATATTATGAAATAAGGTTTCCTTAAGCCTGTGATAGGTATTTTTGGACTTCTGGTTAGCCTATTCTCTCCCTTGGGTTGCTGACCTTTCTATTCTCCTTTGCCGGTTTTAAATCTGATAGCTCCACGGGGCCCCTTCTCGCCAGACCCTCAGAAAAAGCAAATGGTACGTATCAGTAAAAACCAAGGGGGAAAAAAATCAAAAATTAAATCTTCATTCCCTCTGGTGACTAAACTTTCTTCTCTTCTCTACTGTCTTGTATTTTAACTTTCATATATTCTTTGCTTCTTCTTCCCATTTCGCTTCTTAGGTTTTCTGACTCGTCCTTGTCCCTAATCTTGATGTTTCTGTAATGTCAATACTGCGTCCTTTTGGCACCTACCCGAATGGGAGTCTTCTTTTTGCCTTTTATTCCTTTCGGCTCTTTTATCAAATCGGGCATTGCTATTCTATCTTTTGTATCCCGGTTGAGAACTTGTACTGGAATACCAAGATAATAAACAGGGTGCTCAGAGTCTCTATGCTAGTCTCACTCAAAATAAGCCTGAGTCTGCCCTAATAATCATGGTTATATTGGAAATTTCCCTTTGGCTGTGCAAGTAGCCCCTTTTCGTCCTTGATTTCCCCGCCTCTACTCCTTTTCTTAAGTACTGTGAAGTGTCCACTTTCTAAGTGCAAAGTCTTCTCCCCAAACCAACAGGAGAACAAAAAAGGTTTGTAAGGAAGTGGAATACGGAAGTAGTAGTGGGTGTTTAACACCAGACATCTACCTGGAAAGTCACAGCCCTCCTGTGGGCTGTGTGCAGACCCTGGCCTCCTCGAGGATCTTCCTCCTTGTTTCAGGTGGAAGGTGTCAGTTCAGCCTTGTTTCAGCCTAGTGAATGTGGCACATCTCCTTGTTGCCATCACTGTCTTCTTTCCTGACTTCCATGTTTCGGGTTGGCACTTTCTCTCTTTCCTTTTACACTCTTGAGACATCCCCCCCCTCCCCCCCCGGGGTCTGGGTCCTGTTTTGATCTAAAGCGCTTACATGAAACTTCTGTGCTTGGTGTTCTTTGTGCATTTTTTCTCTACGTAGTAACTGCTGTCACTACCTCAGGTAAGTATAGTTCACATAGGACTAAAGAAAGAACACATTGTCTACTCAAAGTCTCTTTAATTTCAGTGATTCAACCTCATTACAGTGAGTCTCCTATAGAAAATCAATAATAGCAGTTACTTTAACCAAATTCCACAACACCTTTTGTCTTTTGACAAGATTCCGAGGACCTTGGACAGTCGAGGAGAAAAAGTTAGCCATGGGTAATGAAGAAAAGTCGGGTTACAGCAACAACTAGGATAATCTGCAATAACAACAAAAGGTATACAACAGTAAAAATAAACACAAAGTAAAATATAGTAAGTAAGTATTAAGGCTGAAAAATAGAAATAGTGACAACAATCATTAAGAGAGAAGAAGACATAGTCACAGAATGATAGACAGGAAAGACTCAAAAGGTGTGAAAGAGTGGAATAATGAAACATCGGATCAAGGGACAGTCCTCTGAACTGAGAAGAATCAATGGAACAAGGAAACATGCATGTAGACGAAACGATGCAGATAGCTGGCACAGCACTAAAAATGAAATTAGAACTAAAATTTCAATCTATATAAGTTGGGAGGTATCCCTATTCATAGGAGAGAAATTGTGAAGGCATTCTCTTAGTTTGTTAGTATCATTAGTAGACCTGGTGTTCCCATTGTCTGTTATTTTTCAAAGGCAAGGGTGGATTGAATCATATTTAATATTAATATATCTGAAGATGTATCTCATAGACAGGAGTTCCTTTCTCCTAGCACTGATAGCATTTGACAAACTTGGATCTAAGAAGACATTGTGACTAGACTATGTTACTTGCTTTATCTCCTTGGCAGCTTTAACATCACAAAGACGATTGGGTAAGGTGATAAACCACAATGTTTAGACAAGGAGGCTTCCATTTTTTCCAGACAATGAATTCTTTATATTTGAGAACAGTTTATTTAAAAATACCACCCAAGCAGGAATAAAACATCACCCTAACACATTCAGGCACACCATACTGACAAAGAATGGTGCGACTATTTCTGTTTTCTAGATCCTCAACTTGTTTCTGATGTGTATGTATTTCCAGCTCCATTCTTCAAAATAACCCAGTAAAGGTCACTTATTAAACATTCCATTGAATTAGGCTATTTTTTTTATGGCCACCCGCCTGTTTTCAATCTGTTTAATTATGCATTTGTAGCTATTATATAGGGATGCAATTCTTTCACATCATCTAAGATTTTATCAAGCGTTAGATTATTTGAAAATGCAATAGGTGGAGGATCAAATGTAATCCCTTTTGGTGTAGCACCACAATAGTTAGGCTTGGTTTTTATGCTGGCTGATTAATCAGATTATGGGAGAATTGTTCTTGTTTTGATTAGGTCCAGGCGCAATGTAAATTACGTTTGCATAAGTTGTGCAATTTTGTGTATTTCACATATGCTTGATACATGAAATTCCCAAAATTATGCCATTATGCCAAGAAAAGCATAGTTGGATATGGGTTGGAATTGTCATGAATTAAGGAAAGCATCAGGAAAAAGATAGATAGAATATGTTATGTATGCCATAAAACATTTTTACATCAGTAAATCAATAGAGCAATGTAAACAATTTCTATCATGCAAGCAGGTAAAAAAGCAGATCATAAAGAAAGTGACCGAGTTAATGAAGAGCTATTTGTTGAGTGAGAGCTTCTGATAAATTATAAAACTCAAAGGAGAAGAGCTGGTACAACACTGATAGAAGGAGCACACAAATTATTTGACAAACAGCTTAAAATGGCAGCCATCGCACTCCTATGTGTGTTATCTCAGTCCAATGAGCAAATAACAAAATAGGCATAAAAGGTAGTGAAAAACCAACATTTGCCTGCACCGTCACATCTGCAGAGCAGATAAATCCATTAAAATTGAATAGTTCCTCTTCAACATCAAGCAAAGGATTTTGAAGCTCCGTGCTCGCTTGGAGTGTCACCAACGGCAGCCATCTTTTCTGACAACCGGTCATGCACCTTATAACTCATGCCCCAGCCATGCAGAGTGTTGCCATCAATATTGTAATTTCAAATCTCATTAGTGATATTATGAATTATGTCATGGAACATTTAATGAATGATGTAATATGTGAGGTCATAAGCAGTGCATGGCAACTGTATTTACTGATATTTGAAATCAACATTGGACTAAAGATAACATGTATAAGTAGCGGAAACCATGAAAACTGTTAATCTGTATTGTGAATCGCATTGTCCCCTAATACATGTAAGTACGTAATTACTTGTAACTCTGGAAAAAGTTTGAGAAAGGCAATAAAGATATTTAAAAAACAAATAAGCAGTGCATGACAAGGTCACAAGTTACAGTTTCTTCAGTTAACTATAACTGGTCCATTTCAGTGAATTTTTGAGTTTAAAACATTACATTTTAACTGACATTTTCACCTGAAATACGACGCCACTTTAACCTTTGTTTTTTCAGTGTATTTTTACAATTTGTTTTTAATGTAAAGTAAACTATTATTACAATACCTGACCATAACATAACCTTATTCTTTGGGTTTTTTCAGTAGATTTCTAGGAATTTTTTTAACATTGGGTAATATTATATTACCATACCTTACTATAGCAATCATCGAGCATGGGTTTCAATCATGCACAGCATGGAGTTGGGTGCAGGGCGTGGTTTGCAGCCACTCCGTGCACCCAACAGCCTCGTAGGCACCCAAACCCCAGTGGGTGCCTCACCCCCGTTGCTCGCCAACACTCAAGGCCCCATTATTTTCTTATTTTTTACAGAGCCACAGTACCACTGTACTTACATGACTTTTAGCAGGAGAAGCGCTGGACATCACAGTAGTACACGAGGCCCAAGAAGTCAGGGTGCCCCTACCCTGCCCACCTATTCATTATTGTTTTTCATTTCCTATGACATGGGGACCGAGTCCCATAGTCATAAAACGGTGGCTACATCATTTTCTTCAGGTTGTGGCCAGATCGTGTATTTTGAGCTTGTGGTAACTCAGTATAGCTAAAAACGTTGGCGCCGTTTGACAAATCTTCATGACACCTTCCTAAAAAATAAAACGTTCATCTGCAGCAGCTCCTTCCTGGAAAGGGATGATATGTCAAGCGGGGGCTGAGAAAAAGGGGTTTCCCAAAACACAATTTCAACATTTATTTTTCCATAGGAAAATTGAAAAGCTATACCGTAAAAACAGCTAAACTAAATGACACCAAATTGAACAGAAAGCTAGATATTCCAGAAGGTTAGCCTTCTGTGATATGGTGTAAATCTGTTCTGTCACTTTTTGAGAAATTAAGGTTGAAAAATGTGGTTATTTATTATTATTTTTGTTAAGTTTTATAT
This sequence comes from Triturus cristatus, assembly GCF_964204655.1. Classification (NCBI taxonomy): domain Eukaryota; kingdom Metazoa; phylum Chordata; class Amphibia; order Caudata; family Salamandridae; genus Triturus; species Triturus cristatus. Next base: position 141,708,599 of record NC_140594.1, read on the forward strand.
AGCTCGATCTAGACCCGAAGATATCGGGTATCAGAGTGCTTTACATAGCACCAGTTTCGTTACATGAGAACACATTCATTTTTGTTAGGTACAGGGTGAATAAGTGATTTGCCCAGAATCACAGGATGTTGTGTGTTGTTGCCGAGACTCGAACCCGGTTCCCCAGCTTCGACGTCGACCGCTCTAGCCATAAGGCTACATCCTCTTCCCTAGTTATCTGCACTGTTAGATTTACAGGAGGCAAGCAAGACCCGCAATCATGCAACTTCAAATAATAGAGCGATCTGATTGGCTAATGGGACTTTTTTTCCCTGTCAGAAATCTCACTCCTGAGAGAGAGAAAAGCTCTCATGAACACGCAGGAGCTTGCGCTTTTCTTGGCTGGCAGCAACATGAAGAAAAATATTGCGACCACCATTTCAGATCTCCAGAAGGGGCCAGGGTACAGGTATCCTAACCCACTAGACCCTGTAGTGGGGTCCCAGAGGGAAAACAAATGTAAACATTTTGGCATTCTGCAATTGCGAGGGGGTCCCACAGGAGCGCAGGGGGGCACACTGGCTCTTCATGGACTCCCTTGGGATTAAATTTTTTTTTTTAAAAGGGTCAGGGCCTGAGTGTTTCCGGTTGGCCACGTGGCCTTCAACCATGCACAGCGAGGCATTGGCTGCCTGCGGCCAATTCCACGCCACGCACAGCTGAAGGCTGCGTCCGGTAGGGTGGTTGGCTGCCCGTGGGGGGTTGGAGGCAGGGCCTGGCTGCAGGCCAGGCCTTGCGCCCGATCCCACACCATGCACGACTGAAGCACTACTTATGACCTCACACATTACAGCACTTATGACATGTTCTGTGACATCACTGATAACATTACTGATAACAGCTGAACTTACATCATTGACAACCACACTGTGCATATCGAGGCATGAGTTGTAGTTACTGAATATAAATATAATTGTTGAATTTCAATGATATTTTAGTTAAAAATGTTGCATTTGAACTGACATTCTCACGCAAATATAATGCCATTTTAACTTTTTTTTATTGAATATTGATATATATTATTAGGTATTTATTAGGCATATTAGGAGTTTCCTACCGCCATGGTTTTCATGGCCGTTCCTCCTCCATGAAAACTCTGGCAGACTGGAAGCAAAGGCGGGCCTACAGGGCCCTCTTGTGACTCAGCGCCCCGGGGTGCATGCAGGGAAGCACATCATGTGGGCCCCCGTGTACATGCACCCCAGTTCCTACACAGCATGGACTTTTCAGTACATGCCAAAAAGCAACTGTTTTTGGTGTTGCCATTGAGGTGCCCATTTATAAAGGCACCGCTGTGGGAACCCCAAAAAAAAGCCCGTCAGACAGGAGGAAACTCCTAAACTGGCGGGCGGCCCGACCACGGGTTTGACGTGTGTCGGTGGAGGGGCAGACCCAGCACCACACCGCCAAACTCGTAATTAGGCCCAAAGTCTGCTCCCAGCCGGCATGGGCTTTGAAAATGCTCCTGCCAGCTGGGAGCAGACTTTTGATCTGTTTTCCTGCCCACACTGAAACTCGTGCCCTAAGGCTCTTATAACTCATGACCTCGCCATGCGCTGCTAAGTATCTCACATATTGTATCACTCAGACATCTTCTATGACATAATTCATAATATAAGTGCAACATTTGCAGGGACATTATTGGTGAGAAAATGTGCATGGCAGAGGCATGAGTTATCGTTACTTGAGATAACTTTAACTGGTGAATTTCAGTGGTTTTTGGAGTTTAAAACATTAACGCCCCAATTACGATGTCTGGCGGACTTGCGCCCGCCCAACACCGTTGTGGCTGGAACTTCCCGACCATAGGTCAACAGTTCTGACCTCACAAATTGGATGCGAGTGCCCATCCGGCGGTCGGAAACATCCATTTTGCTATGGCAGCATGTGCGGCGGGTGGAAAAGGCCTGCAGCACAAGCAGCCATAGCAAAATGGATGTTTGGAAACCTTCCTGCACCGTGTGGCAGGCACTGTGAGGTGCAGGGATGTTTAGGGGGGCACGGAGGACCAGAGCAGAAAGGACCCGCTATGGGCCTGCAAAGTCCCTTTCCGCCTGCCTTTTCATGGCAGGCAGACCGCCATGAAAGGACAGGCGGAAAGTGCCATCATAATCCTGTACGCGGAGCCAAGCCTGGCTCTGCCGTCATTAGGGGTTTACGGTGCATTCTGATGCACCTGTCGAAAGGGCTTCGGAATCCCCCACAAGTTTCACTCCTAATGCCGTCATCCTAATACGGCGGTTGTACCGAAACCTACGATCTCGGGAGGAAAGCCTCTGACCCACATCGTACCAAGGGGCATATTATCAAGCCAGGCGATAAAATTATCGCCGCTTTAGCGGCAGAAAACGGCCGCTAAAATGGCGATAATGGGCTTGATAATATGCTCTATGGAATTCCAATTGAAGCCCATGTTAGATGTGAAGGAAATCTAACATGGGCTTCAATTGGAATTCCATAGAGCATATCATCAAGCCCATTATCACCGTTTTAGCGGCAGTTTTCTGCCGCTAAAGCGACGATAATTTTATCGCCTGGCTTGTTAATATGCCCCTTAGGTCCTTAGGGGCAGATTTATGTTAACTGGCGCATCCCTGCATATCAGCAGGGATGCGCCAATTATTATGCGCCACAGCTGCGCCACCATGGATGCGCCGCATTTATAATGCGGCGCACCATGGGGCAAAAACGGCACAGATGCGTGACGCATCTGTGCCGTAAAAGTGGCGCATTGCTGGAGTTGCGTCGCAAGCGTGACGCAGCTCCAGCAATGCTCTGGGGGGCCCTATCTGTACAATGCTGCGTCAATCCTTACGCCTGCTTCAAGCAGGCGCAGGGTTTTGATGCAGCATGGGCCTAAAAGTGACTGAGTGAAATCTTGTAGATTTCACTCAGCCACTTTTAGGAGGCGTTCCTGCGCCGGAACGCCCCCACCTGTCCTGGAACGCCTACATGTGGCGCAGGGCTTTACAACGTGACGCATCTCCCAGATGCGTCACGTCAATGCGATTTACAGGACACAAACCTGCCTGAGGAGACCTCACGTACACGTGATAATACATGCAAACATAGAACTGAAGAAAGAAATAATCTATTTAGCGCACATCTGAGGAAGGAAGAAAGAAGGTATAGTGAGAGTAGGCAGAAAGAAAAGAAAATAGAAGAAATGAGAGAAAGAACGAAGTGAGCACAAGAGGTTTTACATTGAGTGTTATCGAAGGGGACTGATTAAGAACCCAAGGGTTGTTTTGCTGAGGACGTGTTTATAAAGCACTACTCAAAAGGAACAGGGCTTCTTTGTCCCCATTGCGTGCGCCACTCAAGCCCCACAAATGGATAAAAATAGTCCTGTGCAGTTAGCATCGCTGTGTGAGGAAGGTTACATTGACCTTACCCAATCTGCATCCTGAAACAAACCCTGTCAACATCTGCACTACAACAGCAGGGCACACACATGATGAAAAGCTGACTCAAGAACGTCCCAGTGCAGCTTGGCTTTTAGCGCTGTGTCAGCCTGTGGGAAGCACCGACGCATAAATGCTGCTCTTTGTGAGAAGCTGCACGAGGGAGGGAGCATTTCTCGCACACTCCACCTTCTGAAATTCGGCCCTCGGCGTGTATGAGTGGCCCTGGGCCAAAAACAGCATCTCTGCATTCATGGCAGTCTTTCCTAAGCTTCTGATAGCAGGATTTCCACGGCCTTGAGCTGTATTATTCCTTCTTTGTTGTTTTAACCTATTTTGAAAGGTTTTCGGAGTTGGAAAACAGATTGGTCCTTCTTCGCCTGCGCTCTGACAAGCAGGAGGGGTGCTGGGAGCAGAGGATGCAAGGAGAGCAGTGGATCCGCTGGAAGAACAACGGCCTGTGTGTGCACGGGGAAGGCCTCCTCTGTGGCTGGGAGCGACAGTGTGCGTCCTATCATGTGCCAAGGGCAGGATGCAGAACATGCATCTGGCATACTGAGGTATACTCGTGCAAGGGAGCATCTATCCAGCATACTGTGGTGCACTCGTGCAAGGGAGCATCTATCCAGCATACTGTGGTGCACTCGTGCAAGGGAGCATCTATCCGGTATAATGTGGTACACTCGTGCAAGGGAGCATCCATCTATAACTGTGATACACTAGTGCAAGGGAGCATCTATCCAGCATACTGTGGTGCACTCGTGAAAGGGAGCATCTATCCGGTATAATGTGGTACACTCGTGCAAGGGAGCATCTATCCAGCACACTGTGGTGCACTCGTGCAAGGAAGCATCCATCTATAACTGTGGTACACTTGTGCAAGGGAGCATCTACCCAGTATAATGTGGTACCCTCGTGCAAGAAAGCATCTATCCAGCACACTGTGGTGCACTAGTAGAAGGAAGCATCTATCTATATACTAAGATACACTCGTGCAAGGAAGCATCTATCCAGCATACTGTGGTGCACTCGTGCAAGGTAGCATCCATCTATAACTGTGATACACTTGTGCAAGGAAGCATCTATCCAGCATACTGTGGTCCACTCGTGCAGGAGATCATCGATCTACATACTGTGGTACACTTGTGCAAGGGAGCATCTATCCAGCATAATGTGGTTCACTCGTACAAGGAAGCATCTATCTATATACTGTGATACACTCGTGCAAGGAAGCATCTATCCAGCATGCTGTGGTCCACTCGTGCAAGGTAGCATCTATCGACATACTGTGATACACTCGTACAAGGAAGCATCTATCTATATACTGAGATACACTCGTGCAAGGAAGCATCTATCCAGCATACTGTGGTGCACTCGTGCAAGGAAGCATCTATCCGGTATAATCTGGTACACTCGTGCAAGGGAGCATCTATCTATATACTGAGATACACTCGTGCAAGGAAGCATCTATCTAGATACTGTGGTAACCTCGTGCAACCAAGCATTATCTCAATTCTGTGGTAAACTCGTGCAAGGTAGCATCTATCGACATACTGAGATACACTCATGCAAGGAAGCATCTATCCAGCATCCTGTGGTGCACTCGTGAAAGGAAGCATCTATCCGGTATAATGTGGTACACTCGTGCAAGGGAGCATCTATCTATATACTGAGATACACTCGTGCAAGGAAGCATCTTCCTAGATACTGTGGTAACCTCGTGCAAGGAAGCATTATCTCAATACTGTGGTAAACTCGTGCAAGGTACACTCATGCAAGGAAGCATCTATCCAGCATACTGTGGTCGACTCATGCAGGAGAGCATCTATCTACATACTGTGGTACACTTGTGCAAGGTAGCATCCATCTATAACTGTGATACACTTGTGCAAGGAATCATCTATCCAGCATACTGTGGTACACTGGTGAAAGGGAGCATCTATCTATATACTGTGATACACTCGTGCAAGGGAGCATCTATCCAGCATACTGTGGTCCACTCATGCAGGAGAGCATCTATCTACATACTGTGGTACACTTGTGCAAGGGAGCATCTATTCAGTATAATGTGGTACACTCGTGCAAGGGAGCATCTATCTATAACTGTGATACACTTGTGCAAGGAAGCATCTATCCAGCATACTGTGGTCCACTTGTGCAGGAAAGCATCTATCTACATACTGTGGTACACTTGTGCAAGGGAGCATCTATCCAGTATAATGTGGTACACTCGTGCAAGGGAGCATCTATCTACATACTGTAGTCCACCTGTGCAAGGTAGCATCTATCTAGATACTGTGGTAACCTCGTGCAAGGTAGCATTATCTCAATACTGTGGTAAACTCGTGCAAGGTACACTCATGCAAGGAAGCATCTATCCAGCATACTGTGGTACTCTCGTGCAAGGGAGCATCTATCTATATACTGTGGTATGCCCGAACAAGGGAGCCTCTATCCAGCATACTGTGGTACCCTCGTGCAAGGGAGCATCTATCTATATACTGTGGTACACTCGAACAAGGGAGCCTCTATCAGCATACTGTGGTACACATGGGCAAGAGAGCATCCATCCAACATGCTTTGGTACACTCTAGCTAGGGGGCATCTATCCGGCATACTGTGGTACGCACCTGCAAGGGTGCATCCATCTGACATGATGTGCTACACTCTAGCTAGGCACCATCCGTCAAGCATATTTTAGTACACTCGTGCAAGGAAAAATCTATCCAGCATACTGTGGACCAATCATGCAAGGGAGCATCTATCAACATACTGTGGTACAGTCGTGCAAGGAAGCATCTATCCAGCATACTGTGGTACACTGGTGAAAGGGAGCATCTATCTACATACTGTGGTACACTCGTGCAAGGGAGCATCTATCCAGCATACTGTGGTACACTGGTGAAAGGGAGCATCTATCTACAAACTGTGGTACACTAGTGTAAGGAAGCATCTATCCAGCATACTGTGGTATTCTGGTGAAACGGAGCATCTATCTACATACTGTGGTAGACTTGTGCAAGAAAGCATCTATCTAGCATACCGTGGTACTCTGGTGAAAGGGAGCATCTATCTACATACTGCGGTACACCCGTGCAAGGAAGCATCTATCTAGCATACTGTGGAACACTTGTGCACGGGAGTATCCATCTAACATGCTTTGGTACACTCTCAAGCTAGGGAGCATCTATCCGGCGTTCTGTGGTACACAAGTGCAAGGGAGCATCTATCTACATATTGTAGTAAACTCATGCAAGGAAGCATCTATCCAGCATACAGTTGTACACACATACAAGGAAGCATCCATCTAGCATGCTGTGCTACACTCTGGCTTGGGAGCATCCGTCAAGCATACTGTAGTACTCTTGTGCAAAGGACCGTCTGGTAAAAGAGCACATGTTCAGTGATCCCAGTTTCCAAATGTGCTTCCGAACCATACTAATGGTGAGAATGAGCTGTACAAATGCACTTAATATTATAGATGGGGCCCATAAAGAACGGTGGAGCTTTTTTTCTTTTTTTACATTATTTTGATTTGTTTTCGATTTGTTTTTTATGTATTTCTTCTAGTGTGCTAATGAATTATACATTTGTAATTAATTTTTTTGTAGTTGCGGGACGTAGGGTTTATAGGGGAAAAGAGTGGGGAGTGTTTTACAAATCTGTTTTGAAATTGTAAAGAAATACATTTGGAAATATAATGTTATTTTCTGTATATATTTGTTTAAAACATGTTTATATTTCCTTTTCAATTTCTAATGCTTGAAAGAAATTTGTCAACTTTACATTGTTAAAGCATTTCCTCAAATATGTTTCAAGTATTTTATATTACATATTAAAATTTTGGTGTGTGAAGTTTTGTTTTTTATAGCTTGCTTTGAATCTGATATTTTAAATGTTGCTTTTTTGTAAATTAATTCTAATTTTAAAGAAAGCAATATATTTTTATAAATGTATTTATTATGTTTCTTAATTGTGCAATATTTTTATTTTTTTATTTTGATTAGAATTTTACTAATGATATTTACTATATTTGATTTTTTGGTAAGTGTGCAAAATGAAATACTTTTGATCTATAGAATTATTTTAAAACGTTCAAAATAATTTAAAATATTTCAATAATATAGGCTAATTTAAAATAATTTTATAATAACTTTATTACAGTTTAAAAGTTTGATATTGAATTTATTTTGCATTGTTATTTATTTAACAAGTTGTAAGAATAAATATGATTTTTATTTGTTCTGAATTTTATATTAAATGTAAATTGTTTATGATATACAGTTTTATTGGAATGGAAATATTATATTGCCCCCATTAAAGTCAAACAGTTTTCCCAGTAGGTTAAATTGGAGTGGGAATAGTAAATGTAACCCCTTCAATGTTCAACGCTTTCGACCAATGTATGTTAGACTGGGGTGGAAATAGTAACTCTGACCACTTCAATGTCCAACACTTTCCCCAGTGTATCTTAGAGTTGATTGTTTTCTAAGGGGCCGATTCCGATCCGGGTCGGAAAGCACTCCGACCGAGCCGGATCCGGAGTGTTTTCCGTCCGAGCCGGAGTCCTGCAGTCCGACCGAGCAAGTACGATGAGGCCGTATGCTGTCGGACTCCGTTCGGTCGGACTCCCATAGAAGTCAATGGGAGCCGGTCGTACGACGCGTACATGGGCTTCCATTGACTGAATGGGTACGTCGCGGACAAGTGCGCCCCCTACAGTGAGTACGCGTCGGTGCCATCTGCACCATACATGCCTGTGTTGGGAAGACCCATGGGTCTCCCCCAGTGTCCGAGTCGTAGGGCTGCAGGTGACAGGGCGTCCGACGCGGACCCCCAAAGGCAACCACCCGGACGATTTGCGAGCTGGACACTCCGGCTTGCACAGGCTGTCTGACGCGTGCATCGTCCTGGCTCGGTCGTGAATCGCATCCATTGCACGCCACGGTAAGCTTCCGACCGAGACGTACGGAGCGGTTCGGACCCGGAAACGAGGCGGTTGGAGAATTTCATGTAGCTCGCATCGTACTTGCTCGCTTGTACAGCTGTACGAGTCGGGCGGCAAACACTCGTACGGCGCGTAGTTTTTCCGGCCGGATCACGTTCGGTGCCCTTCCGACCCGGATCGGAATCGGCCTCTAAATGTAGTCAACCTTGCTGAATTATTTGTCCTTCAGTGCTCCACAATTCCAGTGGCTTTTGCATACTGTAGTACTCTTGTGCAAGGGAAAATCCAGCTAACATACTGTAATGCAATCAAACATTGGCGCAACCACCTAGCATTCCGTAGCATGCTAGTGTTTTTGGGGATCAACATAATATGCAACGGAACATCTATCTAACAAACTGATCCTTAAGAGAAAAATTATTGAACATTATATTAAGGAGATATTTAAGCTATAATCACTACCCTCTCTGAAATTCAAATCTATAAGATTAGAGTAACCTGACTACTGTCCTAACCAGTTATGTCTTTGTAATTTGAGTGATAACGAGCCTAATATGCCTGTCTGCATGCGATTTTGATATTTTGTTATTTTTCTCCTGTGCAGTTTCCAAGGAGATTCTCAGTCGTAACATATGATTGAGAATCTACTTGGAGATGGAGGATGTCAAATGAAAAGAAGTGACATACAGCAGTGCAGACAGATGCTATGGTAAACGATAGGGCATATGAAATGTCTGAACTGCCTCTATCATTAATTTGCTGTTTTAGCATTTGTAAAGTAAATTGTGGTAAAAAAACACTCTTTTTTCAACATTATCTCACAGCAGGTGAACCTACAATAGTGCTGGGGAGGATCAGGCTTGTTTCACAAACCATAGAATATTTTATGACTGCACAATCAGAACCTATGGCTTTTTAGCAAATTTGTGTGAAAATTGTGTTGTAAATGCACTATCTGACATTTTGTTTTAAAAAATGTTTTAGAGAGAACCTTATAGAAGCCCAGACCGTTTAGGCCTGGTTGCTCGTTGCAGTTGGGATTAGGTTTTACGCCCACCATTTTCACACATCATGAGCTGTTACTACACAGGGCACATAAAACATCCACTTTGAAATCATCTGGAAGCTGAAATTACCATGACTAGATAGAGCAGAGTGCATTCATTAATCTATGTTTGGTGGGTGAAGCCCTCCCTGAAAGGTCTCATGTTCGCTCACCCGGCAGCCTCCCTTTTCATTCGACTTGCAGTTATGTCCTACAGGCTTTGGATGCAGCTCGGAAGCTGTGACACTCAAACATGGCTGCCTGCTTCGCCGATAGGGTGAAAACTTAGGCAGGCAGTACCTTAGTGCTGCATTACCCTGCCAGGTTGCACACTCTTCTACCCTTGCTTGGGACCCCACTTTTGGGGTAGAGGGCTTAGGGCCCATATCCTGGGATGTAGACCAGACCTGCTCCAGGAAAAAGCACTTCCAGGGCAAGCAGGGGACCTTTATATGTCCCTCAATACCTGGGGTCCTACTCTTTGTGCATTCCTGTGCACAAGACCCACCCTACCATTTATCTGTATCCAAATGTTCATGGAGATCGATGTAATGCAGATGTTGTGATGGTTATGTTCTATTGTTCTGCGATGCTGGGGAGCTACTGAGTTATCCAAAGGATTTTGATGCCACAGGAAACTACAAGAAAGAGTCCAAATGGGGGGGGGGGCTTCATGCCAATACACCCGAAGACCTTACTACAGGGCCCTGGAGTGAAAGATGGGGTGCCACGTTATTCCCAAGGGCAGTTGTAAGCCTGAGCAACTGGGGGCTTGCCTGGTAATGCTCCGCCTCTGTGCGTTAGGTCAGTTTTCTGAACCATGGGGTCCAGATGTGGATGGATTCTAAAGGTTGAGTACCAGATGTTCTGCATTCCTGGTGCTTGTTGGCTAATCAGGCAGGTAGTCAGCTTTGGTCATATCATCTTTGGCTGCCCTTGGATCAGACATATGTTAACCCATTACCTTACAAAATAAACCTGCAACCTAATGTTCCCCAAACAAACCTGGACTGGTCTCAGTTATTTGAATGCGGTTTTCTTTGCATGCACTTATCTAAAGTATGAGCTAAGTGTCCTGACCAGAGTACCTTCTGATGGACAGTTCTACTGTCAAGAGATGAGTGCAGAATGACAGAGGCCTTGATACAAAACAATGCTACTTAAAAAAAGATATATGACATTACCCTAGATCTGAAGCTGCAAACAGAAAGCTTCAAATACACCCATGAAGGTAAAATGTAATTTTGGGGATAAACAGTTCTTGCTTCTCCAGGCTGAATTGAGTGATAGCATGAATGAGACCAGGTCCTGAAATCTCACCTTCCAAGCAGCAGAAAAGGTTGTTGAGAGGTATGTTTAATTTGTTTAACGTGTTTACTTTGGCAACGCTAGCCTGACTTGTCATGCCACCACCTCGTATGGTATTGTATTGTAGGCGCCTTCTCAGACACTGTTTGAGGTGATAAAACAGAGAGCAGTCATACTCTGGCCTCTGAAATATTCAACCAGGAAGGCCTATAAAAGGTCTTTCGATACCTCAAAACAGATGCCCTGCACCTCATTTAGGGCCATATTTACAATTGTTACATGCAAGACAACCTGCTGCACTGCGTGAAAAGGAGAGAGCAGGAATGTGCCATATCTATCAAGATATGGTGCATTTCTGTCTTGTGCCTGCACTTGCGCACAATCTGCAGCCTAGGTACCACCGTTGTGCTATGAAGAAAGGGGGCCTGTTTTACCGGCAGGATTGTTTTACGCAGGAAAGGACATCATTCTGCACAAAAACAATAATTTGAGGCATTTTCTTCTTTCTAAGCCTAAAAATGAAACAACGCGGAGATATAAGCATATTTCTCCTCGTTGCGTTTGTGGTGGGAAAGTGTACAATTCTGATGCATTCACAGGTCTACCAGAGTTGATAGATTTGAGAATGCTTCAGAACACATGGGTGGACTCATGGAAACACCCATGTACGACCCCACTACGCAGAGTAATGCAAGGCAGTGATTGTGCTGTTTAGCGTTATTCCAGATTTATCAAGGCCTTGCGTGGCTTCGTAAACCTCATTCTAGGTTTTGCACCTTGTGCCCTTTTGCGTGATGCAAGGGCTACGCAAAACCTTAATAAATATGGGCACATGTGCCCCGTTTTGAAAATAGTTGCAAAACAAGCAGAGTGTTTTTCGGTCTGATATGCATGTTGATACAAAAAAAAGCAATAATACACCAAAGTAGATTTTTTTGCAAGTTATTACTGTATTTTGCCCCCGTTTTACCACTATGAAAAGACTGGTGGTAATTTTGAGTGCAGAAGTACAGATGTGCGCCGTATGCATTCAGCACTTGACTGAATTTAGTGGAAAAGTGCTCCTGCACTTCAAACATGGTGTAAATGATGCCTCAGGAGGAAGCTGTGATTTCGGTCTTTTCTGCATTAGGTGAAGGCATCTCCCGATCTGGTTCATCTCTGCTGTGGACAGCTCATTGCGACGTATTAGTGATACAATAAATCCAGAGTCTGCAGCCGCATGTTTTCACTTAAGATGCAAATGTTCACAGCAAGCTTTCTTTGTGAAAATATGCAAACTCAGCGGTGCACTTTTGCAATTCAAATTCAAGGAGTGAGTGCGTCATTCAGGATGCACCATGTGGTGTAAAAACGTCATTATATGTACTTTGCATTCCGGAGACAGCAGTGCTCAAGTCCTGAGTCGATTCAAAGACTGGGAAGGTTTATAGTGTTCTGCTTTAGCGTTTTATATTATTTTGTGTGTTGTTCATTTGTTGGTATTGCTGCAGTAGCGGCCCGTCCCCTGCCAAATTGGATGGGTGGGCCGGCGGAGGGGGCTGGGGAGGTGTCAGGGGACAAAATAATAATAATTAAAAAAGCTTACCTGATCGCCGCCGCCCACCGCATCGCGCTCTTCCGTCTTCTGGGCACAGGTTCCCAGAATGCACTGGCAGTGTCGGCATTTGCCTGAGCGCTGGGACTTTGCGCTCCCAGGCAGACTGGGCGCCTGCGACTGCCTTCTCCAGCCCCAGCAACGCGGCTGAGGCTGGAGAAAGCTTCACTGCGCATGAGGGTCAGGCCGAAATCTTAAGCGCAGAGAAGGGAGAGCACTCCCACTCCCCCACCACAGAGTCATTCCACCTGGACCCGCCCCCAAGACTCGGTCCTGAGGGCGGGTTCAGGGGGATTAAAATAAAATGATAATAAAGCGGGTTTAAAACCTGTTTTATTATCGTTTTATTTGCTGGTGGTGGCGGCGGGGGGGCAGCGAACCTCCGCTCTAATGTAGGGGCCGCCGCTGTATTGCTGTAAGTTGAAGGTACAATGTTTACTTGTTATCCTTTCACAGCAGGTGTGGTAATTTAGTAGGGTTGGATCAGTGCATGCAGCAGCAACAAGAGCACTGGTGTGGTGGAGGGTGAATACCGGCTCACCGAGCAACAGGTGGGAAGAGGATGTGTCGTTGCAGCAGGGGAACCAGGGGGCATATTAGCAAGGACCAGATCGCTGCTTTATTGGCACTTTTTGCTGATAAAGCAGCGATTTTTTTATCGCCCAATTACCAAGCTGTCGCTAATAGCAGTTAGCGACAGCTTCCAGGCGATAGCGACCGGTTTGGAGCCTGCTTTGCATGTCAGCGATATTTATCGCTAATGACATGCAAAGTGGGCGTACCCAAACTGGTAGCGACTGAAAGCAGTCGCTAACACAGCTATCGCCTATTAGCAATACCCGGGGTGCGATAAAAAAACGCGTGCTAACCACGATTAGCGCCAGGATTTTACACCTGGTAAAAGCCTGACTTAGCCATAATAGTCAATGGGAGATGGATTCTACGGCTAAGTCCCCACCTGCCTATTAGTAAGATTTTCCTTAGCGATAGGATTTTTATCACTGGAAATCTCATGTTGAAGATGGGATTCGCCGCTATCGCTGGATTTTTATCACCGTGGAGATAAACGTTGGTAATACAGCATTATCTCTGTGATAGAATCCAGCGATAGGAGGCGATAAAAAAAATTATCGCAAGTTGTTGTTAAAGTCAAGAATAGGCAACGCCAATAAGCTTCACCTTTGCGAGACCTATTGATTTTGTCAATGTTTTTTTAGACACGTTGCACACAGCAGCGCAAGGTGCTGTGCAACACTTGTATTTACACTCTCAAAAACAAGGAATTCACGAAGGCATGTATGTCAGCACTTTCTCAGGTACTGTTCGAAGTGATAAATAGAAAGTAGTCATTGCAGGCTCTTTCTGAAACATTTACCTAGCAAGTTCTTTAAATGCATTTTGATTTTTCAAAACAGATGCCTTGTGCTTCATTTCGAGCCCTGTTTTGAAAATAGGCGCAGAAACACGTAGAGTGTTTTTTGTCTGATATGCGTGTTGGTACCAAAACAAAAAGGCAATAATACACCAAGGTGCCGATTCCGATCCGTGTAAAATATTCCCCGTACGAATGGTATCTGGATTTTTTACCGTACGAATCGTAAAAGTCCCGTACAAACTGGCAAGTACGATTCGTATGTTAAAAAATCCATACGAATCGCATTGGGAACATTCCCCGACACGTCCTCGGGTCGGAAAAAGTGTCCGATACGTCCCCGGACATTTGTACCTACGAATCGGTAAACTGAAGTCCGAGGCGAAGTACGATCCGTCCCGTCCGTCCGAATGCACAACTGTATGGAAAAAACACCCTACGGAGCGAACTCCCACAGGAATCATGGAGACGTCCAAACATGTGCCTGCATACGCGCTGAACAGCCCCCCAGCCCACCCCCCCAAGTATGCGCCGCAACCCCAGCCCCCCCATGTACGCGCCGTACCCCCACCCCACCCCCGTAGGTATGGAGCGTACCCCTACCCCCGTATGTACGGTGCGGACACCCAGCGACGCGCTGGGGGTCTGCACCATACATACGGGGGTGGGGTACGCTCCGTACCTACGAGGTGGTGGTACACACCATCCATAGGGGGGGTGGGGGTACGCACCATCCATACGGGGGGCTGGGGGTACGGCGCGTACATACAGGGGGCTGGGGGTACGACGCGTACATATGGGGGGGCTGGGGGTATGACGCATAGATACGGGGGGCTGGGGGTACGACGCGTACATACGGGGGCTGGGGGTACGGCGCGTACATACGGGGGGCTGGGGGTATGTGCTGGGGGACGGTGCGTACATACGGGGGCTGGGGGTACCACCGTCCATACGGGGGTGGGGGTACGCACCGTCCATACGGGGGCTGGGGGTACGGCACGTACATACGGGGGCTGGGGGTATGCACCATCCATACGGGGGTGGGGGTACACACCGTACCCCCAGCACCCCGTATGTACGCGCCTTACCCTCGGTTACCATATGTACGCGCCGTACACCCAGGCCCCTACACCCTGCCCGTGCCTGTACGCATCCTACCCCAGGCCCCCACACCAGCACCCACACCGAGCATTGCGCATGTACGAGTCGTACCACGCCATAGCAAATGTGAGCACTGTACAACAACATGGCCGATGTACGCACCTTACAGACGCTAAAAACACACGTACTGAACCAGGACACTGCAAAACAACACAAGGAGAGTCAATTCGAATCGCACAACACCACTAAACACGTCCAACAAGCCCAAATACATCCAATACACTGACCTGCAACAGCCAAACAGGTAAACAGAGGCCCAAATCACCACCACTGCTTATAACACACCCACCCAAATTTCAAACACAGCCACACCCACAAATGGACCAATAAAAAGGGCCCACACGCACAAACCATGAGCCTTTGCAACAGACCCACTGCTGCCAGACACCACAGACAACCCACAGCACCATACTTGAACCTTTACTACACCTTACACTTGCACACCTTCACACAACCACCTTCACAAACACCCCCATCACATTCACACACACACCTTCACAACCACACCCACACACCCACAACCATCCACACCCACACCCCACACCATGCCCACAGACAAGAATCCAAAGTTCACAAGAAACGAGCTGGAGATCCTTGTCAACGAAATCATCAGAGTCGAGCCACAGCTCTTTGGAACATTGGTCAGAGAGACCAGCGTCTCAGAAAAATCAGCCATGTGGCAGAGGATCGTCGAGAGGGTCAATGCTGTTGCGCCCATCAGAAGGACCAGGCATGAATGCCAAGCCAGGTGGTACGATCTGCGGAGGACGGTCCGCCGCAAAATGTCGGACGAATACAACCAGGGGAACATCACTGGAGGTGGCCTGCCCCGCAGACCGGTACACTACCATCCCTGGGAGGAGAAGGTGATGCTCACGCTGCCGCCGGTGGGAGCACACAGAGTAGAAGGAGTCGCCGAGCCTGGTGAGTACACAAACAACTCACCTCACATGGGGGGAACCGCATCAAAAATCCAACTCCCAATAATGCACGCAACTACCCCAAAGCCATCACCGAACACAACCACACTCCAAAAACATGCACATGCCACTAGCGGCTCCATGCCCCATGCACCAAGCAAGGCCATGCCAAGTCACAGGCCACACAAAACACCAACACAAGACAGGATGTCCGTGATGCCGGGACGGGGGGCCTCCATAAAAACATAGTGCAACTCAGAAGCAGACACCATATGGCCTAGGGCAGAGCTATACAAACAGTGTGTCCCGACACTGTACTGTGTCGCCTGCAAATGGTGGCCGCGTCGCAGGAGGACATGGGTATGAAGGCCCAATTTGCACATAACAGCAGCTAATGAAGAGGCATCACTGTGAAAAAGCATCAGCACACACTGCCGCAGCTGCGCAGACTCAGAGACACTCTGCCCAATAGGGGCCGGGAGATCCTGAACAAAGCCACATGAACAAGCCAATGGCCTTTGAATGACCTGCAAAGTGTGTGTGCCCAGGAAGCTGGGCTGAGGTGACAGAGGGTGACAGACAGACAGAGGGAGAGGGAGAGAGAGGGAGGGAGACAGGGGGAGGAGGGTGACAGAGGGAGGGAGAGAGGGAGACAGAGGGAGACAAAATAACCCTTGGGTGGTGTGGGCATGTCCGCTCGTCAGCAGGTGCACAGTGTGCATGTTGACAAGGACTGGCAGTGCGTGAAACACCCCTATTTCGTTTGGAAATCACTGGGCCATGTGTCAAACTGTGCACGAGTAGATCCTTGCTGCAGGCACAAACCTAACCTTACACCCAGTATACCCACCCACTGTGTTTGGTAGCACCCAGTCACAAATGCTAAAGTTACCTACCTGCATTCTACAATAGATATGAAAATGCACCATTTGCCCACGTACAGTGCAACACGTAAGCCGGTTCTGCATCGCTCACTATGCACGCTCGCTACACTGCTTACTGCGTTCAAAATTGATGCAACAACAAAGAGTGTGTCACACATAGGAAAAGTTATGAAAGCTGTGGTCAAGGGACATACTCATGCACCATGCACGATGCACAGGGACCTGCAAAGTACAGACAAGGTAGATGACACTTGGCCCTGCTGTAGACAGCACAAGGCAATCCTGTGACCACTGTACACTCAAACACCAACTCCACATGCCACCTACCTACCACAGGAACTCACATTCACTGTCATGCCAGCATGCACCATGATGGGATAGACACAGCACCTGGTAGACCCAATGACTAATCACACCACACCCAACAACATGCCCGGTCACAGAGCCCCCCCCCCCTTACACAAGCACACACCCCCGGGGCAGCCAATGCAAATTGGCACTCCCACAATGGAGATGTGACACAACAAGACCAATCCATAGCCAAATAAGCATCCCAACATCCATTAGACAGGCCAAATAAGCAGGAGTACATATCAATCAGTCCCCCGCAACATAACCATCCACAAGTGCACTGTGAGAGGAATGCTAGACATATCCAACTACCCAGAGGAACAGTGCCAACTTGAATATGTATGAAACATGGATGTCGCATGAAACACCATTAACATTGTCTCTCTCTCACACACAGGGCAACGTCGTCGATCTCCCCCCAACACTGGGGGGGAAGAATCACAGGACCAGGCTCGGCGTGACGATGACCCCACTGGCAGCAACGACTCTCACCATTCCGTGGATAACCCCGACCAACCTGGCCCCTCTGGTGCCCAACCACCTGCAGCACCTGCGTCAGGTACAACTGTGCCAACCACCACCCCCATTCCTGCCACATCCCAGGATACACACAGGAGCCCTGCCCGCACACAACGCAGCCAGTCTGACCAGAAGGGACAAGGTACTCCGGGCACCCAGGAGGAGGCAGGCGACCCCGCAAATGCCACCCCTCAGGGGTCCCAGAGACCCGATGCGCCCACAATGTCAAGCCAGGCTCAAGTGGGCAGGGGTGGTGGGAGTGGAGGACGGCGGAGGCGCGAACCTGACCAGACAGCTGAGGAACCGGTCATGTCACATGTCCGCAACATCCTGGACACATACCGGCGTGACACCAGGGGCATCAGCCAGGCCGTGGAGGCCCTCAATGAGATCAAGAACCTGCAGGCCGAGCAATATGCCAGTCAACAGCAACACCAAGGACGGATGGAGGCAAGACTGGCTGAGCTCGTGGCGGTGCAAACGGACATGACCCGTGTACTCCGTCGGATGGCCGAAAACATGGGCAACCCTCCCTGTGCCACCAGGCGTAGATCACCACCAGCCACAGGGAGGGATCAGGAGGAGGAGGAATCGTCCGACGGAGCATCACATGCTTCGTACACGGCCTGCTTCTGTGGATCCCCGGAGGAAGGTGGGTCGTCCACGCAAAAGACCGTGAGAGTCAGCGGACCATCACCATCTCCCAGGTCACCTGGCCTGGCTCCTGCACCTCTGGCGCAACAGCAGCACCTCATACAATGACATTCTCTGCCACATGGACTTGCTGGTCACTGTCCGACCAATGTTGACAAAGACTGTGGCATGGACTCTGATGACTTCCAATGGCAAGGATCCCAACTCCCCCTGTGAACTTTGGATTACAGACACCCGGCGAGCACCACTTTACATCCCCCCCAACACATACCCCACCACTAATTAAAATCATAGAAATCACGAGATGATGCCGTCATTTTGCATTATTCCATAACATGTGTGTGGTGGGAAGTCAAACCATACCTGAGTCTTGAAGTAACTCCAACCATGCATACCCTGGGGTCTGAGTCTGGCACAGGACACACATGGGTCACAATGTATCATCCAATACAGACATGGAGCACCATACTCAACCATGATGGGCCCAACCAGCTGAGGGGGTGCCTGCACAACTGTGCCGATAGACCTATTTCGAAGAGCAACAGTCAAGCGCAGAGGTCAGGGATCATGTGGAGTGTCCTGGGGTGGGAGTCCCAGGTATGTGTAGCCAGGTGGGAGAACTATGTCCTGCATGCAGGAGTCAGGTGGATGTGGAGAATGGTGGCCAGGCCAAGGTAGGATGCATGGAGATGGCACAATGGGGTCTTGGATGACAGTGCCACAAGGTTGTGTTGGGGTCGTGGTCGTGGGCTGCATCCTGAGTGTGGGCATGGATTGTGAAGGTCATCCTGCAGCTGACAGTGATCCATTGCAGCTATCTCTGTTGGACGGTGATGTGGCTGGGTCGCCGGATGTTGAAGCAGAGCTGTGCAGATGCACCCTGGATGTGGACAAGTCTCATGGGAGTTGTAACGTACTTATCCGTAGAGTGCAGGGTAGGATTAGACACGGATGTTTTAGTTGACCTGGGGGATTGGCTGGCTTGCCTTGAGGTGGATCGAACTGTGGATATTGTGTATTATGCAGAGTGTGCTGAAGCCTGAGGTACAGATGCTGGTGATCAGCATAGCACATGTGAGCAAGCAATCCATGATGCACACCAGCTTGTGTGCGTGGACACTGTGTGCCTGTGCAGGGCCCTTGCGGGTGCGACACAAGCAGTTGACCCAGCTGTAAGGGGACAATCCGCAGATGAACACCTCAGTCGTGTACAAGTCCAGCATCAGGTGGCCGATGTTCAGCCATCTGCCAATGGATACCATGCATTAGTCAAAACGACAACTGGCAAGGACTGCGTCTTTGGGGAGGGTGAGGAGCACCTGGCTGTCAATGGGGCAGCAGATGATGATGAGATGCAGTGCGCATGTCATGGTGTAGAGGGGGATCCTGGACACATTGTAGACTGACACGCTGAGACATGATACCTGTGCCATGTGTCCCACAATGACACCATACTACATGCAGAGGCCTGGAGTACCACTCCCATGGCCTTGTACGGGTACAAAGCCGGTGGGGAGTAGGAGGGACATGACCTGTTTGGTGTGACAGGGCCTGGAAGGCGTGCCAGCACTGTGTAGGCATTTGGAGTTGCACACTCATCATGCAAAGGTGTTGTGTGGGCGACGAGTGGATGCCTGAGTGCATGCAACAGACGTATTGGATGGACATTGCTTGGTGGGTGGCCTCAACATCATGGTGTGGCGTGATCTGGCACATGCAAGGACATAAGGCACGTGCAATGTGCACGTAGCATGTGCAGACGGTCCAGCCGTTGCCACCGCAACTGTGTCACACACAAGCAGATTACACCAAAATGAATGGGTGGAGGGAGGAAGGGGGGTGCGACTTAGAGGCGTGTATGTGTCACGGGGACGCGCCTGAAACAACACAAAAAGAGTGGATGGACCATGGGGAGGACAACAGCTGGTGGGCCCCGACACATGAACAACATGGTGTGTTTCCTTCCTCACAGGGAAGGACTTTGGAGATGCCCCAGGACACGTGGAGGTCGGACGATTCCATAATAGAGACAGGTCCCTTTAACTGGTACCACTCCTTCAGCGGGAACGCCCCCACAGATGACGCGGTAGACCCACAGCCAATCGCCTACGCCAACCTTGACTGAAAAAGGGGAGGAGCCGAAAGGAAGACGGGAAACCCGGAAGGAGAGACGGAGGAGAGAGACGCGACAGGAGAAAGACGGAGAACCCTTGAAGAAGACGAGAGACGAGCGGAGGATGACATCCCACCGAACGAAGAGGTGCCTGGAGGCCAACGGTCCCGCGAATCGCCCAGCCACCCCTCTGGAGAGGAGTGGCTACGCCAGGTACGGAGACGTGTGGCGGGTTGGGTCGGGAGGCCGAGCAGGGCTACCCAGGCTAGTCAAGACCTTTAAGGGACCCCTTGGACGGATACACTCCCGTCCACTAGGTCCTGCCCTCCCCCACGAGCACCCTCACAATCTAAATGGTAGAGGCAGGCCACCGTGGTGAACCCCCCTTCCCCTCACAACCCCTCCTTGGGCCCTTGGTGTACTGCAAATACAAGTACCCTTACACTGTCCTTTTTTTGCTAACTTCTTTTGGGGATCCCTGAACGGAGCGGTGGAGAACACCCGACAGTCGAACAATCTGAGAAGACCAGCACCTACGCCGGAAAAAGGGACAATTCCAGCTCTGGACCTCCTATCACTGACTGACGGATGAATCCCCCCCCCCTTTCATGTGAACCAATACACCAATAAAGAAACTCGTTACTCCAGAACAAGCTCTAGTGCCCTTCTTTCCTGGGGTGACGCGACCCCTAGGCGGTCGGCCGGTCACACGTGGTGGAGAATGCGGGCAGCCGTCCATTAGACGATATGGACGCCCTGATCCAACATATAGTGCAGTCTCAGGACAAACTGGGATGGGCCCTGGAGCGCCACCTGAGCTCGGCACAAGCGGATCGTGAGGTATTTACTAATACCATAACAGCACACTTGGAGGGACTACAAAAAGTAGCAACGGAACAAGCCCCGGGTCCTCACCCTATACCTCGGGCTTCCCCCCATGGTCCAGCTGGGGTAGCATTACAGAAATATGTGCACGGCGAGGACCCAGATGCCTACTTCACGAATTTCGAGCAAGCAGCGAGAGCCTGCAATTGGCCTTCTGAGAAGTGGCCCTTCTTTTTAGCGCCTCTGCTGTCTGGAGAGGCTCAGACCGCATATCAAGTTGCAAACCCAATGGGTAACACACCGTATGGAGAAGTCAAAAGGATTATACTGGACCACCTCGGCCTCGACGAGGAAGCATATCGCGTGAGGTTCAGACGGGACAAGGGTCACCCCGGAGAGAACCCGAAAACCTTGTTTCACCGGTTAAAATTCGCCGCGGATAAGTGGCTGAAACCTGAAGAATGTTCCAAAGAGGAGATCCTTGATAAAATTTATTTGGAACAATTCTTAGAGGCGCTTCCTTATTCTACACAGCGGTGGATCCGGCAACATGCCAATCTGAGCTCCAAAGAGGCGATGGACATGGCCGCCACCTTTGCCAGAGCCCAGCCAAAACATCAACCAGGAGAGCCGGAAAAGACTTTCAGACCACTGCCTGGGAAGTTTGTGCGTCCCTCCAGCCGACGCCCTCTCGATCCTCCCAGACTTCGACCTAAACCCTCCGAACCACCACACTCGAGGGGACCCCAGTGTTTTGACTGTGGGGATTGGGGACACATAGCGAGGGTATGTCCCCACACTAAGAGAGCAGAGGAACCCATGGATATTGGGTATTTCCCAAAGGCCATCCTCTATACCGCCGAAATGGGACCAGCCTTCCACGTAAGTGTACGGGTCAATGTGCAGAGGGTTCAGGCTTTATTAGACTCCGGGTGCAAACAGTCTGTAATACTAAGGGACCTCATACGTAACCAAGACATCCTTAGGGGTTCCTTGGTACACATTAGATGTGTACATGGAGACATTAAACCCTACCCATTAGCAGCAGTAACCCTAGACATACCAGGTTGGGATCCTTGCTCTGTCCGGGTGGGGGTCCTGGGTAGTCTGCCTGAGGAACTGATTATAGGCACTGATAATCCCCAGTTTCTGGACTTGTTCAGGAAGGTTACGAGAGAATACCCCGCACAGACAGCAACAGGAGAACAAGTGGTACCTGCTCTAGCCAACCCTGAACCGTGGCTCCTGGATAGGAGCTTCAAATTTGCCCAAACCAATGACACATCACTTAAGCATGCCTGGGATGCCGTAATAACCAATGAACCCACTCATTCCACGTCACCCTACTTTATAGTCCAAAATGGGTTGTTATACAGGAAGAGGGACCATAACAGTGATCCCCAGCTATTGGTCCCCTTGGAATTCAGGGAGCAAGTCCTTTTCTACGCCCATACCCACTTGACTGCCGGACACCAAGGAGCAGAGAAGGCAACCCTGGCGGTTTTGAGACACTTCTATTGGCCGGGGGTTTATCGGGATCTGAAAACGTATTGTCAACAGTGTGAGACTTGTCAAAGAAACAGCTCCTATACCCCCCCGGCCGTTCCATTACAACCCCTACCAGTGATCGGTACACCCTTTTCCCGCATTGGGCTAGACATAATAGGACCTCTCTCACGGACGAGTAGCGGACATAAATACGCCCTGGTAGTGGTAGATTATGCCACTCGATATCCCGAGGCCTTCCCGTTAGGTGTTCCTAACACCCAAGCGATAGCCAACTGCATGATAGAGCTCTTCTCACGCGTTGGTTTTCCCACAGAAATAATAACCGATCAGGGGTCGCCCTTTGTGTCAAAACTCATGCAAGAAGTGTGTAAAACCCTTAATATTAAACACCTCAGGACCTCGGTTTATCACCCTCAAACCGACGGGCTGGTGGAGAGGTATAATGGGTCCTTAAAACGCACCCTGAAAAAGATGCTAACAGTCGAAGGGAAAGAATGGGACCGGCTACTTCCCCAAGCTCTATACGTCCTGCGGAGTCAAGTCCAGAGTAGTCTTGGGTGCTCCTTCTTCCAGATGCTATACGGAAGGCAACCCCGCTCCCTCTTGGAAATGACAAAAGAAGCGTGGGAAAAGCAGGAAAAAGAGGAGTCACACCAGCTCCTAGACTATACCAACAACCTACGGTCGAAGCTGGGGAAGTTGCGGGATTTAGCATATTCACAGTTAGAGAAAGCACAACAAAAGCAAAAGAGGTACTATGACAAAGGGAAGAAGTGGAGACGATTAGACCCCGGGGACTGGGCCCTCACTAGGCTTCCTTCGGGACTTGGTAAAGCCTCTTCCGAGTGGGGAGGACCTTACAAAATAATTGAAACCATTGGACAAAGCACATATAGAGTACAACTAAAATCAGGGAAGACCCAAACCTACCACATCAACAACCTAAAGAAATGGCTAGGCAAACCTCCCTCCTCCGTTCACTTCACCAAAACCCTCCCGATAGAGGCCACAACCTATAAGCACTTGGTCATAAATCCGAAACTGGAGGAGAGGCAGAGGGCAGGTCTGGAACAAGTGTTTATGGAATACACATCTACGTTCTCAGACACCCCAGGGAAAACCCATATGGTTGAACATGTCATAGAGACCGAGCCAGGAAAAACAGTAAAACTACGACCCTATCGAATACCAGCAGCCAGAAGGGAGGCCATCCGGAAGGAGGTTCAGGATATGCTAAAAATGGGGGTCATTAGGGCCTCGACGAGTGACTGGAGCTCCCCCATTGTCCTCGTGCCCAAACCGGATGGCTCCTCAAGATTTTGTATGGACTTTAGGGCCCTGAACTCCATCTCGAAGTTTGATGCATACCCCATCCCCAGAGTCAATGAATTAATCGAGAGGTTAGGGGAGTCCGAGTACATAACTACGTTGGACCTAACCAAGGGTTACTGGCAAGTGCCACTTCGAGAAGAGGATCGCAAAAAGACAGCCTTTGTCACTCCCGATGGCTTGTATGAGTTCACCGTGCTGCCTTTCGGCCTACATGGAGCTCCAGCCACTTTCCAAAGATTAATGAACAGGGTACTCCATAGGCATCGAGAGTGCTCGGCCGCCTACCTGGACGATATTGTGATTTACAGTCGTTCCTGGGACCAACATGTGGAAGACATTAGAAAGATCTTAGGCAGCCTAGCAGAAGCAGGACTCCACGTGAATTCCAAGAAATCACGAATAGGGTTTGACCGGGTAAAATACTTGGGATACATGTTAGGACACGGGGTAATAGAGCCGCAAGAAGAAAAAGTAAGGGCGATACAAAACACCCCGTTCCCTACCACCAAAAAAGAGATCAGAGCCTTCCTAGGCATGCTAGGGTACTATCGCAGGTTCATCCCTGGATTTTCGGAAATCGCATCTCCCCTAACGGACTTACTAAAGAAGGGTAACCATGCTTCCAAATTGGCAACCCCATCAATAGATGCACTACACGCCTTTACCTCCCTTAAAGAAGTCATCACCTCTGCCCCCGTCCTCATATCCCCTAACTTCGCCCTACCATTCATACTACAAACGGACACCTCCGATCGAGGTGTAGGAGCGGTCCTCTCCCAACTTTCCTCATCAGGAGTCGAGCACCCAGTTTTGTTTATCAGCAGGAAACTGTTTCCTCAGGAAACTCAGTATTCCACAATCGAAAAAGAATGTTTGGCGATCAAATGGGCAGTGGACAAGTTAAAATACTACCTCGATGGAGCTAAATTCACCCTCTACACTGACCACGCTCCCCTGAAGTGGATGAGCCAGAACATGGGACAAAACCCTAGAATCATGAGATGGTTCTTAACATTGCAACCCTATACCTTTGAGGTCAGACATCGTCGGGGTTGTGCTAATGGTAACGCTGACTTTCTCTCACGAGTCTTACCCCTCCCCGATCGGGAGCAGCTTAGGGGGGAGGTTTGTCACGGGGACGCGCCCGAAACAACACAAAAAGAGCGGATGGACCATGGGGAGGACAACAGCTGGTGGGCCCCGACACATGAACAACATGGTGTGTTTCCTTCCTCACAGGGAAGGACTTTGGAGATGCCCCAGGACACGTGGAGGTCGGACGATTCCATAATAGAGACAGGTCCCTTTAACTGGTACCAATCCTTCAGCGGGAACGCCCCCACGGATGACGCGGTAGACCCACAGCCAATCGCCTATGCCAACCTTGACAGAAAAAGGGGAGGAGCCGAAAGGAAGACGGGAAACCCGGAAGGAGAGACGGAGGAGAGAGACGCGACAGGAGAAAGACGGAGAACCCTTGAAGAAGACGAGAGACGAGCGGAGGACGACATCCCAGCGAACGAAGAGGTGCCTGGAGGCCAACGGTCCCGCGAATCGCCCAGCCACCCCTCTGGAGAGGAGTGGCTCCGCCAGGTACGGAGACGTGTGGCGGGTTGGGTCGGGAGGCCGAGCAGGGCTACCCAGGCTAGTCAAGACCTTTAAGGGACCCCGTGGACGGATACACTCCCGTCCACTAGGTCCTGCCCTCCCCCACGAGCACCCTCACAATCTAAACAGTAGAGGCAGGCCACCGTGGTGAACCCCCCTTCCCCTCACAACCCCTCCTTGGGCCCTTGGTGTACTGCAAATACAAGCACCCTTAGACTGTCCTTTTTTTTCTAACTTCTTTTGGGGATCCCTGAACGGAGCGGTGGAGAACACCCCGACAGTCGAACAACCTGAGAAGACCAGCACCTACGCCGGAAAAAGGGACAATTCCAGCTCTGGACCTCCTATCACTGACTGACAGACGAATCCCCCCCCTTTCATGTGAACCAATACACCAATAAAGAAACTCGTTACTCCAGAACAAGCTCTAGTGCCCTTCTTTCCTGGGGTGACGCGACCCCTAGGCGGTCGGCCGGTCACAGTATGTGAGGGCAAATATAGAAACTCTGTGTGCCCTTGCTGCAGGGCCTGCAGCAGCAGGCGCCATGTCCTGAAAACCATGCCACAAGTTGCACGCAAACACAAGCATGTCAGAAAGGAGTACTGCAAAAGGTGTATGATAAGGAATGAGTGTCTGGTTCAACATGGCAGACACACAGACAATGGATGCACATGCAGCAAAGTGGCCGTTGTGGGGACTGAGATGCCAAAATACCCACACAGCCATGTACATCATGCACAATACATATCATAATCCCTGACAAACAGCTTGCATCTTGCTACTCTATACATAGCCTCATATGCACAATCTGTGATAACTATGCCAGACATGCCGCATGCACAGTGGCACGAGACCAGCATTGACAGAGAGGAGGCACCTTGGAGGCTGAGGGACACCTTTATTAGTCATGTTTGCCGGAAGGCTAATGCATCCATATTAACAGATGCACAGGTCATGTGGATGAACATGTGGGACCTACACTGGCACCCCCCTTTGCACCACAGACGCAGGAAATCCATAGAACTGGCACACAAGTGACGGGTTTGAGGCAAACACCCCGTGCTGCTCACAGAGAGGCTGCTATTCACCATTGAGCCTCTAATGGGGATGTCCCACACTATGTGAACCCGGTGCATCCCGTATGTTTCCGAGGGAAGTGTTACACACATTGATGCCTTCATCACAATCCACAATCACATTACAGATGACTGTCACCAAGTGTGACAATCAATTCAGGTGAATCCAGCTCCATGTCATGTGCCCCATGGTGATTCAACATGTATGCAAAGTAACCAAACATGAACAGGAGCAGTGCACACACATTCCAAACAAATACCACACCCAAAAAGCTGTGCTGCATCCCTTACCCTAAGGAGCATTTTCGACATGTCCGTGCATGTTACGCTGATTCAGCACACGTTGCTGTATTCATGAGGATTAGCAGGAGCACAACAATGCCACCAGCAGACAGCATGCGCAAATACCTGGGCATGAGAGACACACAAGAAGTGAGCCAAAAGAGGCACATCCGCATGCATGGGCATGTACTCGGCACGTATAAGGTTGTCAACATGCTATGTGAAAATAGTGTCTCAGGAAAGACATTCTTTTATTACACCATCACTCGAGTGACACATCCAAACACAACTCTTACTCACTTGCCATACATGCAGATGGACCCACACATTGCAACACATGCCACACAAGGCTCAATGCGTGCACACTCAGACACTGCAACTCACCCTTAAGCAAAGAAGTTGCGTATGAGCCGCCTCCGGATGTCTTCTTCCTCCTCCTCCTCGACATCACTTGCCTCGTCACCAAGCCCCTCATCCTCCACGGGTGGATGTTCCTGCTCATCCGGATCCAGGATGAGTGGCACAGCTTTCTCCACTGCCATGTGTGCAGCATGCAGCAAACGAGGAAGATTTTGCAGACCTTCACCTGTGCATATGGGAGTGCGCCGCCGGTCTTGTGGAGGCACCGGAATCGGCTCTTCAGGAGGCCAAAAGTCCTCTCTATCACTCGCCTGGTCTGCCCATGGGCGCTGTTGTACCGGTGATCGGCAGCCGTTCTGGGGTTGCGGAGAGGCGTGATCAGCCATGGCATGTTGGGATAGCCAGAGTCCCCTACATGGAAACATCATGGACATAAGTGGGTCAGGAGAAGCAGTAAGACTGAAAGATGACGCTAAATACAGGACTTACAGAGTATACCCACCAACAAGACATGCTCGTTCGTTGCGCAGCTGCAGCATCATTTCAGGCACCCTGCTACGCCTCATGATGTAGGCATCGTGTGCTGATCCTGGAAAACGAGCACAGACATGGGAAATCACCATGTTAGCAAGACACCCCACAAGGGCATTAATGGAGTGGTAATGTTTTCTGTTTCTATAGGCTACCTCCTGTGCCTGTGGTGGTACCAAAGTCACATGTGTCCCATCAATAGACCCAATGACATGGGGCATCCCTCCCAGGGCGTAGAAGTCACCCTTGACACCTGTCAACTGCTCAGGAGTTGGGAACTGAATAAACTCATCCAGGTGAACCAACATGGCCTCTATAAAATCATGCAGGACACGGCTGAACATGGTCTGGGACATGCCACCAACATGAGCTATGGTATGTTGAAACGTACCCGTGGCAAAGAAATGTAGGGCTGCCATCACCTTCATCATGGGTGTCAGTGCAGTGGGATACCTGTGTAGCGGTTGGAGGTGTGGTGCCAGCCTTGCTGTCAAGTTCGCAATCAACCGTTGGGTGAAGCGGAAGCGGCATATACAGTCACGTTCCCTCAGGGCAGCCAAGTCTGGCATTGGTCGGGGGAGAGGCGGAACCCTGCAGTAATTTGGAAGGGACAACGAAGAGTGAGTAGAGTACAACAACAATGTCAATGTACTGAGCACATGTTAAACAGCCAATACACATTTGCTACATACAGAGTCAGGTCTGTGCAATATATCCTGGACACGTATGCCAGGCAGGTGACACTCCTACCAAGAACAGGCTACAAACGTGGATTCTCAAGCTCAACATTACATGGCATGTAACTAGCTGTGGGCCAGTGTAAGTGAACAGGCAGACGCATTACAGGAGTGACAGACATCCACATATGTGCAGAACAAGGATGTTTTATCATACAGACAGGTTGCGGAACACTGGAGGCACAGGTCACATGTCCCTGTAAAAACGAAAAGACCACACACCTTGCCATGAAGGGGTACATGTCAAGACTGATCACACATACATTGATACTACGCAGATATGTCCTTGTCTCACAAGTCCATGTTCGATGCATACATACACACGTTACGTCTGATTCCACATGTGTCATGGTGTGCATAATAGTGTGCCATGCCCATCTACACACAGGCACATGTTGGATGCAGCAACTGCAGATGCATTTGACGGAACAACAACAGCAAGCTAATGGGGACACATGACACACACATGACATTGTCACATCGTGCAACGCCGGTATTCACATGTCAGGTGTAATTATCCGTGTACCTGGCATCAGGGGACAGTTGCGGGTGTTGGTGACTGTGCCATGCCAGTGACGCATTGCTCAACAAGTCTGTACTACATGCACACATGTCAAAGGTGTGAAGGGGATGTGTGGCACATGGTGCACCATCACACATGACATGTGTACACAGCTCATCACACATCTATTGGGTTCAAACATGAGGATATATGTGCCACATCACAGCCTGACACACCTAGGCCCGAGACATGTAGGACTGGACTGACAATGACTTTATGTCCAGCCTTGGCCAAGTATGACAGCTCAATTCCTTTCTGTGTGCCGCCTGTCACCAGTGTAAGGTGTGAAACGCACCGTACACACGCTCTGAGGGCGTGTGTAGGGTCTGTCTCACTATGGTTGTGTCGCCGTAGGCGTACGCCATGGTGATACGGTCCGTACACGCGTGTGTTTGGAGCGTATCACTATGGTTGTGTCGCCGTAGGCGTACGCCATGGTGATACGGTCCGTACACGCGTGTGTAGGGTCCGTATCACTATGGTTGTGTCGCCGTAGGCGTACGCCATGGTGATACGGTCCGTACACGCGTGTGTAGGGTCCGTATCACTATGGTTGTGTCGCCGTAGGCGTACGCCATGGTGATACGGTCCGTACACACGTGTGTAGGGAGCGTATCACTATGGTTGTGTCGCCGTAGGCGTACGCCACGGTGATACG
Organism: Triturus cristatus; assembly: GCF_964204655.1. NCBI lineage: Eukaryota > Metazoa > Chordata > Amphibia > Caudata > Salamandridae > Triturus > Triturus cristatus. Next base: position 141,738,395 of record NC_140594.1, read on the forward strand.
GTCCGTACACGCGTGTGTAGGGAGCGTATCACTATGGTTGTGTCTCCGTAGGCGTACGCCATGGTGATACGGTCCGTACACGCGTGTGTAGGGTCAGTCTCACTATGGTTGTGTCGCCGTAGGCGTACGCCATGGTGATACGGACCCTACACACGCGTGTACGGACCGTATCACCAAGGCGTCAGAATCTTGGGGCCATGGCCACAGCATCGTCGGGGGACACCAAAGGGAGACACCGGCACGGACGTGGAGGAAGGATCCAGCACCGGTGCCACCAGTGCTGGGGAGTCTGGCGCAGCAAGTGGCACGGAGGGTGAGGGGAGTCAGGTGGAGGACCTGTCCAGTCCCACCACCGACTATGACGCAGACGTGTCCGAGGCTGAGCTCCCAGAGGGGGCGGAGGCTGGTCCCACAGCTGAAAGCAGCAGTGCATCTCTCGCCGCCCCCTCCATTCCCATCACCGCCCTCCCACTTGCTCGGGTCCCTCATGTCCGTGCTAGGCGACAACATGTCTCCTTCGTGCCAGGCACCGCACCCCCTGCCCCTGTCTCCCCTGCTGCCGTCAATGCCGAGTCTGTGGACATCCTGCGGCAGTTGCAGGTTGGTCAGACATCGCTGCTTAATGTCGTCCATGGCCACACCAGACTGCTGACACAGATGGTGGCGTACATGGAGAGCATGTCAGCAGCGATGTCTGAGCAACGCATGTTGCTGAGGTCCATAGACACATCACTGGCTGCAACAGTGGATCTCCAGCAGCGCTCCCTCCACCCCCCTACCCCTGCACCATCCACAATTCCCACTCCCATGCCTGTCCCACGCACACCCAGACGTCCCCATGCATGCACCACACCAGACACAGGCAGCACACCACCAGGGAAGGCCAAGCGCACACCTTGTGTCACGCACACACAGGGGGAAGTAGGCACAGCCACTGGGTCGGGGGGCAAACAGCAGCCACGCAGCCACAGTGGGAGTGCACAGTCCTCACAACCCACTTCCTCCAAGACCACTCCCCTTAGCTCTCCTGGGCAACAGTCGGATAAGGAGTCCTTCGTGGACAGTGTGTCCCTCAGCCCCAGTGTGGCACCACCCCGCAAGCGGTGGAGGCAGTACCCGCCCAGGGTAGTTGAGTTCCCCCCCCTGTCCACAACCTCCCCCAGTAGCGCTGCTACCCATCCCTCCGACCCCCCCCTCCCTGGGGCCCTTTTGTTTCTCCGGGTGCAGGGGAGACGCTTGAAGAACTGGCTGACGTGTGCAGCGCCGAGCTCGCATCCACTTTTGGCGCTGCACCACCCCCTGTGGTGGAGTCGTCTGTCCCTGCACCCACCACACCTACCCTTCCCGCTCCTGTCCCTGCGGTGCCTGGTCCTTCCCCCCCACATGATGCCCCCCCTACTGTGGATGATATGGAGGAGTGAACTGTGCAGGCAAGCTAGGGGAGACACGTCCCGAAGTGTCCCCCACCAGGACTTTGCACATGGCCTGGCCTATGGGCCTTGTATATAGTGGACATTTCTAATCCAATCTCTTTTTATGCTGAATAAAGCTTTTTGTTTTTCATTTGCACACTAATGCTTTTCTGGTCTTGCTGCTGGTGCTGCTGCTCCATGATTTGGGGTGGTGATAATGTGTTAGGTGCCTGGAAAATGTTGTAGTGTGCTTCTCATGGGGTGGCCCTTGGTATCTGTGTGCCATCACAAGGTCTCAGCAAATAATCTTTGGTCATGTAAGCTCTTACTGTATGGTGACATTGTCCCTAGGTGTGTTCTTTCCTCTGTGGACCCTGACATCTTCCCTGCAGGGTGTTTCCCAATTGTTGTGCTGAGCACTGTCTACATTTCCTGGGTGTGTGACGGATCCCTTCAACTTTGGCCATGCATGCTCAGCAATGTCTCCACCTGCATCATTTGTGGCCCCCTTGGTGGTCACTGTACTTGTGTATGGAGTATATTGACATGACTTCCTGTGGACATGTTCCCTTTTACGCACTATGCATGTGTGTACTCCCAGCCTCGCACACATGTGTTACGTGTTCGGCAGGGTCTTTGGGCACCTGTCTGACAATTGTGGGCATTGTCTCTGTGGGTACTCCACCCTTTTCCTTCCATGGGAGGCAACAACTTGTTGGCTGCCCCAGCACCTGTACATTCCTATCAGTCCTGGAATGTGCGTGACAGTGTGTGTTCCCTTTGGCTCTCTTAGTTTAATAGGGTGGCACATGAATGTACAGTCTTCTGGCATGCTCTCAGTGTGTGTATTGTGCTGCCAGCGCCAGGGGTGGCTGAGCATGTGTCATTTGTCATCACACCCACATGTGGTGTGTCATGCAGTGGTGGATGGTCATCCTCCATCATGGGAGTAGGACACTGCTGTCAGTGATGTGTTGCCATGCCGCTCTCAATATAGTCGCTCTTTGCGTATGCCTTCATGCACCCATGGAGTTTTGATACTTGTAGGATGGTGTACACACCACCATGTCTCTGTCCACTGCTGGGAGGCCTCTGCACCCACCCCTCCTATGTCTGGGCACTGCTGGGAGTGATAGGCACCCACCCCTCCTATGTCTAGGCACTGCTGGGAGGACTCTGCACCCACCCCTCATATGGCTGGGCACTGCTGGGAGTGATAGGCACCCACCCCTCCTATGTCTGGGCACTGCTGGGAGGACTCTGCACCCACCCCTCCTATGTCTGGGCACTGCTGGGAGGACTTTGCACCCACCCCTCATATGTCTGGGCACTGCTGGGAGGACTCTGCACCCACCCCTCCTATGTCTGGGCACTGCTGGGAGTGATAGGCACCCACCCCTCCTATGTCTGGGCACTGCTGGGAGTGATAGGCACCCACCCCTCCTATGTCTGGGAACTGCTGGGAGGACTCTGCCCCACCCCTCATATGTCTGGGCACTGCTGGGAGGACTCTGCACCCACCCTCCTATGTCTGGGCACTGCTGGGAGTGATAGGCACCCACCCCTCCTATGTCTGGGCACTGCTGGGAGTGATAGGCACCCACCCCTCATATGTCTGGGCACTGCTGGGGCTGATGGCCACACACCCCTATTTGTCTGTCCACTGGCGTGGTACGACCCGTATCCACATCCTTAAGGGATGTGTATGGGCCGTACCCCTACGTCACCCCAACAATGGCGGTACGACCCGTACCCATGCCTTTGGGCCGTGGGTACGAGCCGTACCGCCATTGTATGGGTGACGTAGGGGTGGGCGTGGTACGACCCGTACCCATGCCTTTGGGACGTGGGTACGAGCCGTACCGCCATTGTAGGGGTGACGTAGGGGTGGCCGTGGTACGACCCGTACCCATGCCTTTGGGACGTGGGTACGGGCCGTACCACCATTGTTGGGGTGACGTAGGGGTGGCTGTGGTACGACCCGTACCCACGCTCTCAAGGCATGGGTACGGGCCGTACCCGCCATTGTTGGGGTGACGTAGGGGTACGGCCCGTACCCACGCCCGTGGGTACGGGTCTCACCACGACCACCCCTATGTCACCCCAACAATGGCGGTACGGCCCGTACCCATGCCTTGAGAGCGTGGGTACGGGTCGTACCACAGCCACCCCTACGTCACCCCTACAATGGCGGTACGGCCCGTACCCATGCCTTGAGAGCGCGGGTACGGGTCGTACCACGGCCACCCCTACGTCACCCATACAATGGCGGTACAGCCCGTACCCATGCCTTGAGAGCGTGTGTACGGGACGTACCACGGCCACCCCTACGTCACCCCTACAATGGCGGTACGGCTCGTACCCATGTCCCAAAGGCATGGGTACGGGTCATACAACGCCCACCCCTACGTCACCCCAACAATGGCGGTACGGGCCGTACCCATGCCTTGAGAGCGTGGGTACGGGTCGTACCACCATTGTTGAGGTGACGTAGGGGTGGGCGTGGTACGACCCGTACCCACGCTCTTAAGGCGTGGGTACGGTGCGTACTACAATTGTTGTTTTGCCGGTTCGCGTCCATGCCGACTTCCGTTGTGGCGGACGCAGGCCTTGGTGGAGACGCCCCCGCCCCCCGAAGTGACCAGGCCCTGGGGGTCAGGTGTGTACAGGGCATGTATGATTTTTAACTAGGGTGGGGGTTATGTTTCCTGCCCCTGACCCCCCTTTGCCCCTGGGTGTTGTTCTGACCTTCTGCGGCGTCTGTGTCGGTTCCTGTACACCAGGTGGACTGCTATGAGGGCACGTAGGTTGGGGTCCATGGCTGTCCGTCGCGTACAGCTGCTCCTTCTGCGCGTCGTCCTGATTTCCCGGCACTTTTTGGCTGCCATAAAATATTCTCCGTGTGGAGTGACGTGGGGACGGATCGTACTTGCTGGTTTGTGTAACGCTGCCTGACTCCGTCCGGACGTCACGTCTGCGTTGTCCCGGATCGGAATTGTGGGTATGTGTGTTGTCGGTTGGTGTTTTTTGCGATTCGTACGGCAATGGTGTTTCCGTACGAATCGTACTTGCATGTTTGTAATGTTTATTTCCCGGGTACGAGTCGGACGGAGAAAACGCTCCGTCCGACGATTCGTACATGTGTTTTACAGGATCGGAATCGGCACCCAAATTGTAATTTTGTGCAAGTTATTTCTGTATTTTGCCCCCTGTTTTACCACTATCTAAAAACGCGTTAATTTTGAGTGCAGAAGTGCATTTGTGCGCCATTTGCCTTCAGCTCTTGATTGACTCTAGCGTAAAAGTGTTTCTGCACCACCAACATGGTCTGAATGATGCCACAAGAGGCATCTGTAATGGTGGCCTTGTCGTACATGTGAAGAGTGCAAACACAAAGAGATGATGGACGGAGTGCTGAAACTTTTCAGACACTTATCTCCAGTCACAGATCTGGGTTGAATCCATCATCATTCTTTAGCTCACTTCACCACCTCAGTTCAGACCCAGCTATATGCATATCTTGACCCTGTGCCTCATGGGAACAGTCCAGCCCGAACTGCCAAGCCAGGTGTTCCCTGAACCAGAAACAAGCATCCTGGGACCGGTTTCTGGGTAACACCCTTCATCAGCCAGGGTAGCTTGAATCCAGTGGCAAAGTGAGCACTGTATTTTGCTGAAAGCCCGAAACCGGTCCTAGGATGATTGTTTCCAGTCGAGGGAGGACCTGGCCTGGCAGTTTGGGCTGGACTGTTCCCATTGGGCGCAGGGTCAAGACTGATTTGCATATGGCTGGGTTCAAACTGGAGTGGCGTGGGGAGCAAAAAAACGATGGATTTAGGCCCAGATCTCTGCACTGGAGTAAATGTATGACATTGTTCTGCATTCTGTCCATCAATTGGTCTTTTGCACATGTGATGAGAAAACATCTCAAGACCTTTTTTATCTCTGTTATGGAGAGTTACTTGAGAGGTATTAGTGATAAAATGAATCTAGAGCCTGCGGTAGTATGTTGTCACTTAAAATGCGAATCACAACAAACCTTCTTTGTGAAAATATGCAAACTCAGCGGTGTATTTTGCAATTCAAATGTAAGGATGCTGATAGTGAGTGAGTCATCCAGGATGCACCATGTGGTGTTAAAACTCCATTATGTTTGTTTTGCATTCCAGAGACAGTAGTCCTCGAGTCCTGCACAGAAGAAAAGACTGGAGAGAAGATTTATAGTGTTCTGCTTTTAGCGTTTTATGTTATTCTGTTGCTGTGTATTGTTGGGATTGCTGTACGTTAAAGGCAGTGTTTACTTGTTATCCTATATGATATTACAGTTGGTTTTGTTCGGTGCATGTAGTAGCAACAAGATCATGTGTAGTGGAGGGTGAATGCTGGCTCGCCGGGCAACAGGTAAATGCAGTGGGAAGGTGTGGACAAATGCTTGGTCTGTAGGGTCCAAAGGCTGGCTACCGGAAAGTGTTGCTGGCTTGTGGTAGGCTATGCAAGGTGACCTTAAATGCAGTGCTTCAGGTGGTGAGAAGGTCATAGCTGAGTCACTTAAGTCGCAAGCCTGGATACTAAAAGATGTGGGGGCATATTTACAGGGGGCTGTTGCACCGGAACGTCATTTTTTCCAACGTTCCGGTGGCGCAATGCCCTGGTCCATATTTACAAAGCAGCGTTAAGCTGCTTTGCGTGGCTTAATGCTGGTTTGTAAATATTGTCCCTTTTCACGCAGGTATCTGCGTGAAAGGTGTGTGCAATAGGTGTTGCTTTGTGCGTTCCACCGCAACACCCATTGCTCTTTGACGCTGCCCCAGACTTACAAGGATGTGTAAATCTGAGGCAGCACCAAAAACGAAGGGCTCTGAATAGCAGGCGTTAGATTGGTGCAACACAGAGAAATACTTTTATTTTGCCTCTTTTTGCCTCTTTTTGCCTCTTTCTGTGTGTGCTGCAGAAAAGAGGAAATCGCCTTTAAAGATTGTTTATGTGGAGGAAGGTGTTCCTTCCTGCACATAAACAATCCTTCCCTGCAACACAGACACCCTTACACCATGGTGCAGGGGTGGCTGTGTTGCAGGGAAGCATCCCTGCAACACAGGCACCCTGGACTATGGCGCAAGGGACTTAGGGGTACATGCATCAAGAAATGCTTTTGCGAGTTCTTAATTGGGATTATTAAGGAATCACAATTAGGGACTCTCAAAAGCCTATGCATGTGGAAATCGCTATTAAAATAGCGATTTCTAAACATTCCTTAATTGCGAGTCGCAAATTGCCAGTCGCAATTAAGGAATGGCTTCCCATTCATTTCTATGGGCCTACAGGCCCATAGGAATGAATTGGAAATTTCATGCACAATTTACGAGTACCAATAGGTACTTGTAAATTGCCAATGCAATTTCAAGGGTGCAAAGGTGTCAAAATGACACCCTGTTGCACCCCTGAAATTGTGATGTGCACCAATGTTGCACAGACACATGCCCCAAGGGCATCTGCGTGTGTAACCTGAAACCTTGAAAAATGCACTTTAGTGCATTTTTCAAGGTTTTTGCAAAACCTGGCAATACTGGCACTTTATGAAAGCAGAGCTGATCCGCTGTCCCTTACAGGCCTCAGTCTCTGTATTTGCAGATGATCACAAGGGTTTGGGGAAGGACTCAAGCCTCATGACTATTAAGCTGGGATTTCTATGAATTCTTACAACTACTTTCCATGCACTGTGCCAAATTGGTACATCTGGCACAGCGCATGTAATTGGCCAAGGTGCATTGAAGACATTATGCAAACCCAGCATTGGGATGCAACCTAGCTAAATGATACATACGGCCCATGCTAGCTTAAATGCCTTACCGATCATTGGATCAGGCTCAGCACTAGGCCTGGGTGGTGAACTCTGCTCCGTTTGCGGAGTTTTCTGCACCCACGCTCCGCAGAGCTCGCAGAGTGCAGAAAACACCGCTCCGTGTAGCTCAGCTGAGTTTTTTCCCTGCTCATGATCACCAACAGTAAGTTGGCGACCAAAAGCTACAACTCGGGTAGAATTTCTACCCGAGCGGCATCAAGGTCAGCGCAAACGGCAGTTCAAGCTGCATTCTGCCGCTTTTGGAACTCTGCAGGGTTTTTTTGTCACTTGGCAGATTTTTGCATAGCGGAACTTCGCGAACTCCGCCCAGGCCTGCTCAGCACCAAAATGGCTGAAAAGCATCCCCATGTAGCATGCCAGCATCCCTCCCTACTGTAAGATTATTATGTCTTAATTTTTTGCATTGTTTTCATGCTACATTTATTTATTACCTGTTTTTATGTTCCTTTGATGGCTGGCATTGCCACATGGCACAGAGAGAAATTTTCAGGTAAAGTTTTAGCCAATGGGCAGCTTTCATGGCTGCATTGGCTGAAGGAGCCTGATAGCTGCCCCTGGGCAACGGCTCATAGTTTTTCTACTCACGCTTGTATGATTTGCTGCTGCTGATAAAATAATGCTCCTAAGTGTTTTACCAAATCCCGATATACAAAACATTTTCTATAATTTGTTTTGGTTTAAACTGCTTTATTGGTAAAATATGTAACAAACAACTATAGCATAGAGAAACATTTAAGTATCTTACATAGAAATATCAGTTCAAAAAATAATAATGTAGTATGCAATAATTTAATATAACAGGATAAAACAGAAACATACAAATTAAAATAGAAAAATAAATAAGCATAAGTTCTAACAAGAAAAAGGATAAATAGATAAGCTACATAATAAAAAACATTTTTTTTAATTTTGTAACAAAACAGAATTCCAATCAAGTGGAAATAAGAAACCGCATAATATAATTATCTAAAATATATTAAGAGAATGCAGATAAGTGTTTGACATTGAAGAAACTTAGTAGAGAATAGTAACAACATTAAACTTTTTATAGAGGCTTAAAAATATCACGTGTTATAGTATTGATAGACAAGTTAAGTCCCTCTTATTAGACATTTGTTTAGTTGAAAAATGGGCAGTATCCAACCTATGGTTATGACAGATCAAGTTCCACCATCGAAGATAAACATTATTGTCAAGGGTCTTCCAACTAGAAGTAATAACTTGAAATGCAATAGCCAGAAGTAGATCCGCCAATCTACCTTTAGTATTACTTGTAGCTCAAATGTGAGAACAACTACCCAAGAATATATTCAAAATATCGAAAGGGATATAAATATTACAAATTTATGTAATTTTATACCACACCTGTTTCTAAAATTGAGAGAGATTTAAACAATAAAAAACAAATGAATAAAATCTCGACAACCAGAATTACAAGACCAGCAGTTATCAGAAGTGGAAACCTTCATATTATATAAAGATCTAGGAGTAAAAGATAGCTATTATAGACGAAAAATAATTTTTGAGTGGTGCTATCTGAGCAGTATGTGGAATGTATTTTGTGCCACACTCTATTTCACAAGGAGGCAGGGAATACACTTCATATTATTATTAATTCCGAGAGGGTTTTTGTTTTTTAAACCATACTTAGGACACAATATTTATGTCAGACGATATTCTGAGATACTGACAAAAACATTCTAACACCATACATTTTTAGCGATTGTATGGGGAAAATTGTGCTGTAAAAAAAATTGTTTGATAGCATTTTTTTTAAGTTTCAGCAGGATGAGATTTCCTACTGAACTGCTCCAGGAGAAGGTACATCAATCCGTCCACTTACTTGGTGCAACATTTTTCAGGGCTTCTGTTAGACCTCAGTTCAAGCTTGGTTGTTTTGGCACTCATTATCCTAGATTTCAGTTGGAATTCAAATGCTAATTGTCTAAAAGAATTAAGCACATAGTGTGGCAAAATATTTTAATGGGGTATTTTTATATAGCGCTCATACCCTTTTACTGCCCGTGTGGTATTTCCGAAACAACCAGGCATTTGTTAAAGCCTGAGTTTGCGCATATATTCAGCTTCCAATATGAGCAGACTTGGACACAGGCTTTAATTTTTAGACTCTGTGGCTTTTTGGAATACGATAAATTAAAAATCCTAGCCTCAATCTGCAAACTCATGGGTGGCAGTCGCACAAGATGCCTGTGACTAGTGCCGCGTATCCTGGAGGACGTATCGTATCATCTTTGTAATGGAAACCACAATCAGGCGTTTTGTAGAAGACGTAAAATAATATTAAATTATTTCACAGGTAAAATATAATACACAGACTACTATTTGAGATTGAGCGCATTAGTGACGTTTGAAAACTTGGTTGTTCAATAATTAAAATTCTTCTCTGTTGGTGATGGCTGAAATGACAGGTAACTAGCGCCAGGACACCCCAGGGTAACCGTTGCGCTTTACAAATAAACTTAACATAACATAACATACCAGTGATTTATTTTTAAAGCTCATTAGTTGCCGGGCACATCTTAGCCATAGAAATGGAACACATAGTACAGATGCGTCTTAAGAGTCTTCCAAGAGGTTCGATGATCTGGTGCATGGGGAAGAGCAGTTGGGAGATGGTTCCAGAACCGTGGAGTCAGGACTGAAAAAGTCCGACGTCTGAGTTAGGTGAGCTTAAACCGAAGAACAGCCAAAAGATAGCAATGGAGATTACAGCCATAAGGAAGGGATTTCAAGCAGTATTCCCCAAATTGTGGGTGGATCGCAAGCCGACTTTTGATGGGTCGTGAAAGTCCAAGCAATAGATTAAAGATGCCTTTAAATTATGTATTTTTCTTGTCACTTGTGCTGCGCTTCAAGACAGAGTTCAAATGTCAGGATATCCCTTCTGACAAATTGCTGCTTATTTTTTTAACATGGGAACTGGTGTTTACAATCTCCTCTCTTTGCAGTCAGAGAAAGAAAAGTTAAATTAAATTATGTGACAATCTTGCTGGAGTAAATGAAGTGTGAAAGGCAAGGCGAAGGATGTCATTTTTTCGTTACACACAACAAAATGTAAATACTTGTAAATGAACTGTGCACATTCAGCAATTAAGAAAGCAAAAACGAAGCACATCTTTTTGTAATCCTCAAGTGTGATGGAAGCAAAGATTTTAATAAGATCACAACAAATGAGGACACTTTAAACGGTGATGCACAAATAGTAGATGTTCACTGAAACATGATTTCCACACATTATCATTTGTGTGCAAAATAGTTTTAATAGTAAACCTGTATGTCTTTGCAAATTTAATAATCATTTCAATTGAAAATGTGCTGTCTGTACATGACACACGATTCTACAGTTACATTAAAAAATCGCCTGCCTCATGTCCATTAAAACCAGGTGGGTTGTGAATGTTTGTCATACTAAAAAGTGAGTCATGGTTCTAAACAAATTCTAAAGCACTGATTTAAAGGTTTAACCTTAAGTAAATGCAATTAGACCCAAGTGTAAAAAAATCAATCAATAGGGTCTATGAAGATTGTGCTCCTCCTTGGACACATAATAGAATTTTCATAAATTAAATACCAACCTGCCCGAGTCTCTTGTAGTTCATGAATTGTTCCAAAAAGCAGCTCAGCCTTTGGAATAGTCCAATTGAGAAAAAACATGAGGATATTCAGGTATTGAGGCACAAAAGGGACGATCTTCTCTCTCATCCTTAATTGGTGAAAACAGGAAGAAGCCACTTAATTCACCTGTTCATCAAGATGCCTCTTTTATTAAACCAAATTCCTGTGCTTTAAACCCTAAGGGCTGGGGATGGCGGAACACCGCTCTAAGATGCCCAGTACAAAGTGTTCCTCAAGCTTCCTTGGCCGAATAACCAAGACTTCTGATTGTTACTGAGGTTAGACATAGTTCTGCTCATCCTGTCCTCGGTGTCAGAAAATCATGATTGGTGAGTGTGCTGAAGCTCAGTCCAGGGCGACCCAGACACGGGGATAGAGCGTAACATCTATATAAGAAATTGAATACGCACCAAACGTTCCTATAACTCTTCCCAGTGGATCCGCATAACTGTTGCAAAGAATGTGGGATGGAGAACACCACTGTGGAACTCCACTCGGGACAGGCGTCAAGTTGGAGCGATAACAGGGAGAGCGAGAAATTGGATATGATCAGATAAGAGGAAACCTGGCAAAAGGCATGCCTTGTAGTCTAACAGGCACCAAAGAATGGCTCAAAATACCATCATCCACAGTACAAAAAGAAGAACGAAAGATCCAATGATACAGAGCCGGAGGAGTGACCACCATCCAGGTTTATCCAAACAGGTCAAACAACTTGGCAATTGTATTTGGATCTGTTAGGTTGCTTGTGAAATGGTGCGTAGAGTTGGCTAACGTTTCACCCCTTACAATCACATAAATGCATAAGTAGGAAAAATGCTTTGTAGATAATATTGACACTCTTGATTAGACTGAACTCTGTAGCTAATTTAGGGGCATATCAACAAGCGGCAGCGATAATTATCGCTGGCCGCTCTTAGCGAGAAAAATGTTATCGTTGGCTATCGCAGGAAATTATCGCCATGCTAGCGTTGTATTAACAACGCATAGCGCAATGGCGATAATTTCCCAGTGAAAGCGATGTTTTCCATGGAACATCGCTGGTTTTCCAGCGATGTTCAATGGAAAACGGCGATAACCTTGCTGATACGACCCTGTGGTTGTATCAGCATAATCCACCTCCAATGGTAAGTATAGCTAAGTCTGCATTTTAGCAGACGTTAGTTTTCTCCAAAAACTAACGTCTGCTAAAATGCGTGGGCAGCCTTGTAAATATCACGATGTGTACATCAGCGATATTTACAAGGTTGTACTGCCCAGTGACGCCTACTTTGCATCTCATTAGAGATGCAAAGGGAGGCGTCAGGTAAAAGGGTGCTAACATGCGCTAATGCATGTTATAACCCTCTTGTAAATAGGGCGATATTTTTATCTCCGCTTTTTGGCTTTAAAAGCCAAAAAAGCGGAGATATGGCCCTTGTAAATATGCCCCTTATTTTCTTCATATTAGAAATCGCCTGTCTTTTAATGTCTAAGTTGCCTCTATTTTCCCAATTTCATAGTCCTTTGCCAATGCATGTTTCGAAATATACAATCACTTCCCTGGGGCCACCTATAACATACGTAACATTGTTAGACATCAAACATAGCTAATGTATCCTCACAGTATGAAATGTTTATACCTGCGTGATGGAGCAAGAAACCTCACATCTTTAATATTAACAAGTGCTCTTAATGTGGCGCTCTGTTCTCAGAAAGCAAATTCATATCATTGGAGGATCAGAGGCGTTACGCAAAATATTGGGGGCCCCCTGCAGAAAGTGATGGAGGACCACGCATATCTAGCAAATATTTATTGGCTTTGAACTAAATAGGGGCCCTCTGAAGGGTTGCCACTCCCCCACCCCCGCGTTACGCCCCTGTGGATTATCTCTACAGGATGCAGTTTTGCCATGAGATGTAGCAGATTCAGCCTCATAGTGTCCAACACTTAACCCCACATGGTTTCAGTTTTCATTCAGGGTGGAACCACATCTGGAATGAATCCAACAGGGATCCAACAAAGGCACTGGCTTCAAGCTGGGTGGCAGCATACAGCAGCAGAGAAATTGATTGCAGAAGAACAGAACATCAAACCTCAAGGATGAATTAGAGGATTTTGCGTGGAACACCAGATTTCACTATCTGCTGATTGCCTTTTTTGTTACCAATGTGGATACTGATTTATGTCCACTTTCTGCAGCTCCTGAGGAATTGTCTCATGCTTGACCTATGCAATGATAATAGGACACCGGTATCTCACAATATGTGCAAAGACTGCAGGAATTCACGAATTATAGCCTCTCAAATACACTATTTAGGAATTATGTTATCTATGTCTATTGCCAGTTACATCATCTAAATTACAAGGAAGTAACTAAACTTTGACATCTGGAAGACTAGAAGGTCTTCCATTTTTGCTCACCTTATGACTATTAAAATGGAAATCAATCCAAGGCAAATATTTCTTTTCAGGGATATTTTTGTTTAGTGTTGACAGGTGAATATGCAGAAAGAGTGACGTATTTTCAAAGTAATGAGGAAACTCCGTTTTCCTTGAACATGGGAGTATAGCACTACAGAAACAAGGGTTCCAATGCTTACACATCATTTTATTCTTTTAGGGGGGGGGGGGAGGCAATGGTGAGCATCTATCCAAACCCAATGCGTTTATGAAATCAATCCGGGTAATTTCACAAGCACCTAAATGCAGTACATCGGTTGCTGCTTGTGTGTAAATGAACAATATTTTACTGAATTCAGCATAAAAAACACAGATTTGTAATGAAAGGGAACTAGGAAAAGTTTGGGAAGTGACAGCACAGTGCTCGTGTGACTTGCACGTGCGTAAGTATGAACAGTGATGTCACACGTAAACACATCCTATACATTTTTTATTGTGCTGCTACAATGGGTCAGAAGTTGAGAATAAATCGAATCAGGTCTGATGTTTCTGAGAGACACTAGATCAAAGTCAGCCAGGTCAACACTAAACTTCTCTATTTTTTGTTCCCTTAACAGTAATTGTTTAGAAGTTTTCACAAGAACACAGGTCTAAAAACGTTCGTTATAGAAACTCTCTTGAAAAGAGTGAAGCAACCGTGACAGCATTTGTACAGAGCTTCATACCCCTGATGAGGGGGCATAGTGCCAATATCGGCAACAGTTATCACAAAACACATAAGTACATAAATAAAACACACGACACAGTAATGTAAGTGGAGAAATATTGCTGCAGGTTTATTAGCATAAGCAATATGCAAACATGGTGGGTTATCTTACGGGCGATCCCAGGGCAGGCCAGCCCCTATGCCGCCTGCCCGTCTGATAAGCCTAGAGTCACCATGGCAACGCCAACTGGTGTATACCAAATATTGGGAGGGTCCACCCCTCCCATCCGTGGACCACCAGTCCACTTGCTTCACACGCCCCCCCGTGATGCATACATGGCAGCCCCCGGTTGCTCAGACCCACAACCGCCTGTCGGCTAACGGGGCGCCGTCGTTCTTCCAGGGGACACGCTAAACATCCCTGGGTATCCTGGCTTAGCACCCCGCGGTGCTGCTGCATGATATACCCCTTGGTATGTGCAGACCCTGGATCGCCCTGTAACTCCTCCTGCAACACAAAGTAAAAATTGTTAGAAGACCTGGCCCCCCCTTTGTCCCTCCGGACGCCGGGTAAGCGGAGGGGCGGGCAAGGCGAACGAGCGGACAAGAGGACGAGGAGGGAACAGACACAGAATATGTACCCCTGTCTCCTCCCCGCCCTCGCCGGAAGCAGCTATCTGCTGGGGTCTCCCTTGGATTAGCCGAGGGACTCGACCTCCCACCCCTGTGCCTTCCTGTGGCACTAAGGCGGCCACCCTCCGAGGGGCGGGCCGCTACGCAACCCCCCCCCCCGGGCAGCCTTACATAGTGCCAATATCGCTCAGACCCACAGCCGCCTGTCGGCTAACGGGGCGCCGTCGTTCTTCCAGGGGACACGCTAAACATCCCTGGGTATCCTGGCTTAGCACCCCGCGGTGCTGCTGCATGATATACCCCTTGGTATGTGCAGACCCTGGATCGCCCTGTAACTCCTCCACAGCCTTGGGAGTGGCCACCGTCACTACCAGGGCCCCCCACCAAGGTAGACCTATTTACTTACAACCTGCTGCAGCCAAAGCTTCCCCTAGGTCCCGTAGGAAAAGATCCATGCCTGAACTAGAGAGGTGCACCCCATCTCCCTCCAGGCACCCTGTGGACTTGGCGTGCATAAGACCATGCCTGATGAAGCCAAGACCTCTTTGTTCTGCGCAACTGCGCATGGCCCCAGGTAGGCCTTTTTACCTACAGCCTGCTGATACCGGGCTTCTCCCAGGTCCAGCTGAAACGAGTCTACGCCCAACCGGACCGGCGGCCAGCCTACACCATCAGGACCGGTGCCACCATCCTTTCTAAACTCCCCCGTGGATGTTTGACTGAAGTGACCTTAAACCTAAAACTAGGCGTTGGTCCAATGTTGCCTATGCATGGCTGAAGAACAATCCCTTTGTCAAGACACTCCTGCCTGGCAGTGCCAATGCGGGAGGAGGTAAGAGTTGACAAGCCCGCCTTACTTCCTCTTTCACTCAGTTGGAGTATGCCCATCGTATTCCATCAGTCACCAACTGTGAAGCCTTGCCCTCCCAAAATTCTGCTAGTAAACCAGAGAGAGACAGGACAGAGTGACCACAGAGGAGAACCAACGTGTAAAATTCTTCTCTATTTTGAATACTGGGAAAGCCAATTGTTCTCCTGCTAATTTGTAGCCCAAAAGTGTTACCCCGGGGTTTCCCTTAATCATATGGACCATATCGCCCCCGTTGGAAGGCCACTTCCACAACCTGCATAGCTGCCAGCCAGAGCTGGAGGGCGGGAGAAGTCGCATCAATGGTACCTGTTTCGTCGAACTCAAGGACGGGCTACTAAGTGAGCAACCCGGCTCCGCCCTAGTATCCAGAGGTCAAGCCCAAGCCCCTCTAAGTTCTGCTGCTTCACCTGCCTGCTCACACGAATCCCAGGGCAGACCACCGGCCTAAAACCCATGCTTGGCCATGCCTGAGCTAAAACACCTCTGACAGCATGACAACAGGCTAACCACCAGCATTACATTCTGAATGTTCCTGACGCTGCCAAGAAACATGCGCATAACTAAAGCAACTGGCACCATGCCATAAAAGTATCAATTCAGCCTTTTATGAATGCAAAATGTGCTCTTGTGGCGAACCGTATTAGTGTTCCCTCCAAACCAGCAGCCCTAACCAGGTAACCCGCACCCTCTTGGCACTGGCACACTCCCGCCCCAGCTGCCCCAGAGTGCCTGGTCGTGTGTAGCCACAACCTACGTTTTATCACTGACGTTATATCGGGGTAAGATGACACTCAACTATGTCTTTGCATACTCAGTGTCTGGCTGCAAAGTTAGATGACCTTGGCAGCCCGGTCTCTGGCGAACCTAGCAGCTTTACAGTTTCTGGTGCTATAGACAGTACCCGTAGCTTGATGGAACAGAATGCAATTCCCTTGCTCCTGTTGAGCACGAAACCCACAACAATTGCTCACCATGGTTCAATACCTTCCTGCTGCTCATCATTTCCTAGCAGAATGTTGACAAATCTATGTTCTGCAATGGCACTAATTCGCAGCCTGCACCATACTGCCAGTGCCGAAAAGACCTTTGTCATGCTGCCTGGCCTAATCCATCTTGCCCTGTTCTAGAAGCGCCCTCTTCAGCCCTAGAGCAAACAATTCACCAGTAACCCTGATGTACGTGACTTAGGTACATGGTCCCCTTGCATGGCGGCATGCCATTGAGATCAACATCCAGTCCCCGATAAGTACCACTGTCTGCCTACGCTACAATCTTGCGTGGCGTTCCTTCATGCCCAGATATACCATGCGATGATTGCTCTCCTCCGTCACTTGACCCGACCACAACTAGAAGAACAAACACAACGAGAGGAAGCGGCCTGTGACCTGCCCCAAGACTCTACGAAATCCTCCTACCGAATGATGTGGGAGCTCGCCACCAACCCCTGTCCAAGCCTGCCAGCCCCACAAGTATTTGGACCCCTATTGCTCCAAGAATTGGAGGGGGGGGGGAGGAGGGGCAGTCCTGTCTGGAGATGTGTGTAATGGAGGACATGCGTCCTAGAGGACCTATTGTTGGGTGCAAACGAGTACCTGATGTGTTTAATACTAATAACAGAAGTAACAACTCAATCAGCACAGGGCTAGTTGCCCCCCGTCTTGCACCCGTGTGTGACAAACAGGGAGATTAAAGGAAGGATAACCCCAGTGAGACACAGAAAGACCCACCACGTGGCTGTGCCCAAAAACCACCATCCCGCATCAAACCGACCCGATGGAGAGACAACAAACGCCAGCGAGCGGACAAGAGGACGAGGAGGGGGCGGAGACAGAATATGTACCCCTGTCTCCTCCCCGCCCTCGCCGGAAGCAGCTATCTGCTGGGGTCTCCCTTGGACTAGCCCAGGGACTCGACCTCCCACCCTTGTGCCTTCCTGTGGCACTAAGGCGGCCGCCCTCCAAGGGGCGGGCCGCTACGCAACCCCCCCCCGGGCAGCCTTACAAAGCACACTTTCAGACAGGCGCCACTCTATTGTGAGGAAGTGGTCCATGGGAATAGTGTTGTGTTACAGGGAGGTGTATGTGGGAAGTGTTTTGGTGTTGTGCATGAGTGACCCTCTTATCCAGTCTCGTGTCTCATCTCTCAATAGTGTGCCGGTGAGAAGAAGAGCGAGAGACGGTGAAGCGCCTTTTGAGTATGTCATTACATTGTTTATTTGTGTACAGAAATTCACTGATTACTAATTATGATTTTTAATTACTAATTATGATGACTAATTATTACTAATTAGATTACTAATCATGAGCAGTAGCGGTCCGTGGAGGGAGTTTGGTGGGGCAGTGAGGCGGGGGAGGGGCAGGGTGGGGAAATCTAAACACCGGAATATGGATGAACGGAGGTAAGTACACATTTAAATAAATAAAACGAATTTCGTTTTGCACGCTGCATCGCATTTTGCGATGCAGCGTGCGCAAAGGAATTCGTTTTATTTATTTAAATGTGTACTAACCTCCGTTCATTCATATTCCGGTGTTTACATTTCCCCACCCTGCCCCTCCCCCGCCCCGCCTCACTGCCCCACCGAACTCCCTCCACGGACCGCTACTGATCATGAGAGAGGTTTTACTTAACTGTAATGTAGATAGTATTTTCTGACTTTTTCGTGGGAGTATTGTAAGGCGCCTGGGGGCATATCAGCAACAACCGGCGATAATTATCGCTAAGCACACTTAGCGCTAGGATAATTATCGCTGGCTAGTGTGGATTTTTATCGCTGAGATAGCGTGCTATTAGCAACGCTTATCTCAAAAGCGATAAAAATCCTAGCGCTAGCTGCTAAACGTGAGATTATCGCTGGAAACCCAGCGATAATCCCACGAAGTTTGGCGATAGCTTGCTGATAGGGCCTCACATACTTAGCCATGATATCCACCTTCCATAGGATATCATGGCTAAGTCAGTTTCAAAGCAGGCGTAAGAAAAGTAGCGATAACAGGGGTTATCGCTACTTTTCCTGTCGCTATGCTGCTTTGCTTGAGGCTTGATAATAGGAGAAATGTCGCTTAGCGACATTTCTCCCGTTATCCTGGGGAGGAACGTCCACTTAGCATCTCTTTAGAGAAGCAAAGATGGGCGTTAAGGGAAATGGCGATAAGGCAAGGTTTCATGCGATAGAGTGACCTTGCTGATTAGGCGATAAAATTATCACCACTTTTCGTCCGAAAACGTACGCAAAAGCGGCGATAATTTTTTATCGCCTGCTTGCTGATATGCCCCATAGAGAGGTATAAAGAGGTGCTAATGGAGGTAAACCTATGAGTAACAATAAAATACATCTTTTTTAAGGAAATATCTTTTTTAGGTATATTGTCAGACTTTTGTTATTAATTGAATCTGCACAGGTGTTTGATAAATATGTGCCCATAGAGGGTATGAGCTTTGTGATGATATTGTGATGTAGAGTGAGTATTGAATTATTTTCAAATGGCTGCTTTGTACATGATCTGACCAGTATTTATGTTAGGTAAAAAGGAAGAGGTGACCTAAGTTATTGTGTTATTTATATACTGAATTACATGCGCACATATATGTTTAACAAACAGATGCAATAAAAATATTTTTAAAAATCACTATAGCCAAATAGATTGCAACATTTCTTTGAGCGCCCAATACTTCTAAGGGTAGGCTGGATATTTGTGATTTCATTAAGGAACTCTTTTATAACGGTGTATGAGGTATAGTTTCATAGGCAAATGTTTTCAAAGATGATAAACTTCACAACTTCATGAATTCCAAATCGTTCGTTTGGCCTGGGGAAAAGTACAACTTTGCACAAAGATTTTTCACACAAAAATGTGTTTGCTCAAACATTTTTTCCAAACACCATCTTGATATTTTCTTCTCCTGCATATCCCACTTATTTTGGGATTTTTTGACTGTTGTTATATTACATTGCCAACTTTGTGCTGTTGGCACACTTGACAAAGTTATAAAACAAAGCTTCCAAAAGTTGGCAAAAAACAAATCTTAAACTTCCCATAATCCCTTGTTTTACCTCTGAATTACAGACCACCACATTTTCAAGTCACTAATTGTGGTTGAGTCTAAAACAATGTCCTGTATAGAGAACTGAGGTTCATCCATTTCAAGCCACTCTCAAATGATAACTTTGAGCCCCTTAATCCACAGCCCTTTCTGTTCTGCAATCTCATGAATGCCCACAGGCCCTGCAACTACTTTGACCCTAAGACACATCATACATTTTCTGACAGGATTTGTTGCCCACATTCTGAAAGACTTGGTTGACCACAGACATGGCCATTGCCCTACTGCCTCATGACTATGGGCAGTCTGGGCAATCGAATATGGGCTTATTCAAACCAACAAGTAACTATGGCCGTGCCTGTCGTGAGACAGAATCAAACTTATGCTCTACCCTTGTTAATTTGTTAAAGTGCTCCAAACTTTCATTATAACAGGGAACACCTACTTCTTCGATACCAGAACTTTCAAAATGGCCACCAAAGTGACAATGTTTTTTTGAGGTCCGAAATTGCATTTATAACACTGTGGGAAGCCTTCTGTTCTTTGCTCTTCATAAAGGCTCACCCACCTAATTGTATTTTGAAAAAATACACTCTTATCTTTCTTTGGTTATAAGAACTAGATTGTATGGTCTCCGAGTTTTACACAAAAATATAAGAGCCCAATAGCATTCTGTTGATTTTTATTTTTTGTAACACAAGAGAACATGCAATAAGTGGTTTCACCTGACAACACTTTCCAGTATAAATCAATGTGAGCCATTTTAGTCGGTTATGATATATATTTACCCATTTGAGCTTTCTCCATCGTCTATGTAGTGCCACATTTGGCAGTGGGGAGCCTTCAGAACCACCACGGATCCTGGTATCTGAGCCCTTTCAGACACCTTGTTCACCACACTCCAACTTCTGGTTTCAGAAAGTGGAAGAGGGCACACAAGTTTTTTTGTTTCTGCTCATGGAAGTGTAAGAACGTAACAGTGCCAGTGTGCAAATATGATCTACATATTTTAGATTTACAGTTATCTTTGTTTTTTCTGGATCAGGGTAGATATAATTAATAGGGTACAGTGTTTTTGGAGTGGAGATGGGCTAGATAAGGCCTCTACTGCCCTCTTAAGGATGTGCCTCCACCGGACGCGCAGCGGACGCGCGCTGCGGGCACGCCGCCAGTGCGCCAAAGGCGCGCTAAAGGCAAGCCCGTCTGCGCCCGTCCGCGCCAGTTCGTGCCCAGAGCCCAGCACCCCTGTTCCTCTCGTTGTAGCCCCCATTACCTACTCGTCAGACACTATTAGGAAACTAGCAACAAACACCCCTGACCGCTGTCTCCATTCAATTTCTCCAGAAGAGCAGCATAACAAATGTAAACACTGTGCATACAAACTCACCTCGCAGTCAACCCCTAAAGTACAGACAATCAAAATGGCTCTACTCAACTGTAGATCACTCCCCAAACACAGTACCGAAATAAACTTACTAATTCAGAACTTCGGTCTTGAAGTACTGTTCCTCACGGAAACATGGATTAATTCTGCATCCGACCCAGATATAATCCAAGCCCTCCCTCCAGGTTATACAATTAAACATCTGGATAGACCGCTAGGATCAGGAGGCGGACTTGCAATAATTACAAAAGCCCACCTTACCTGCCAGCTTAAGGACAGTCCAATCCTCAATTGTGAAAATGTTCATTTTTCTCTACATTTTTCACCGGAAAAAACGTTGTCGGGCTTACTTATATACAGTCCCCCGGGACCACTCGAACAGTTCCCTAACTCTTTGGTAGAGACCGCCACCTCCCTAGCCTGCCTATCATCCAACTTCACAGTGCTTGGAGATCTCAACATCCACTTTGACGATCCAGGGAACAAAATAGCGGAAGACCTCAAGGAAGATCTCTCAGCAATAAGCCTCTCCTTGAAAAACCTCCGGCCCACTCATAAAAAGGGCCACCTTTTGGACCCCATTTTTTCAAATATTCAAGAACTCGTCACCTCCTCTCCCCTTCCTATTCCCTGGACTGATCACCATATTATCTTCCTCAGTATCCCTTTCACCAGTCAGACCAGCCCCAGCCCTCCACCCCAAGCGCCGTCGCGCCCTTGGAACAAACTAAATACGGATGCCTGGACCCACCAGCTCACAGCTTCCACCCCTATCTTGAGCCAAGATCCCTCGCTAGCAGACATTCAATTTCGAGACTGGATAGAATCATCTTTGGACGCAGTTCTCCCCGCTAAACTGCTCCCTAGTAAGAGGAACTCATATAAATCCCCCTGGTTCACCCCGGAACTACGAGATCTCCTTAAAAAATGCAAAAAACTGGAACGCATCTGGAGAAAAGATTGGACCTCTAACAACAAAGAAACCTATAAATCGGCTATGAAACAATACAAACTTCTTATCAAAAAAACACAAGCCTCCTATTACGAAGAAAAAATAATGGCTGCCTCCAACTCCTCCAGGGAGACCTATCGCGTAGTAAAAAGTCTCTTGAAAGTCCCTGAACCTCAACCAGCCGCCGATCCCACCGGTGCCAGGTGTACCCAACTCGCTTAGTTTTTCTCTGCTAAAATCTTAAAAATCACAATGACTTTCCCCAACACCGATTCTTCAACCGACCTCCCAGCTGGGCCTATCGACCCAGACACACCTACACTAAAAGCCTTCCTTCCCGTCTCCATCGAGAGGCTGCAGGACACTCTCAACCGTGTGAAGAGTGGATCCCCAGATGACCCAGCTCCTATGAGTAAACTTGAATTAGTAGCCCCCACGATAGCTCCCCATCTCACGAGGCTGATAAATGCCTCTTTCTCCTGCGGCACAGTCCCCGCCAGCTGGAAAAATGCGGTAGTTCGCGCACTCATAAAAAAACCTCACCTAGACCCATTGGACCCCTCTAATTTCAGACCCATCTCCCTCCTGCCAGGCATTAGCAAAATGGCAGAGAGAATCGTAAATGAACAACTCTCAACTTTTTTAGAGTCTAACAACCTCCTTCGTCACTCACAGACAGGGTTCAGACCTGGACAGGGGACTGATACCGCCCTTCTGGCAGTGACTGAGGAGACAAGGTCCATTCTAGACGCAGGAGGTTCAGTGGCAGGGATCCTCCTGGACTTGAGTGCTGCCTTCGACACGGTGGATCACACCATTCTTCTACACCGCCTCCAAAAAACGGGCATTTCAGAGACCGCTTTAAAATGGTTAAAATCTTACTTGGAAAACAGGTCCTTCCAAGTAGCTGATAGCCACGGCCACTCTAAATCTCTCCCTCTGAACTGTGGAGTCCCTCAGGGCTCCTCCCTGAGTCCTACGCTTTTTAATGTTTACATGGCCCCTCTGGATGAAATCATCTTTCCATTCGGCATAAAGGTGGTCATGTACGCTGACGACACACAACTAGTCGTTTCCGTCAACCAGGCCGATCAATCAATGGATAATCTAGTTTCCTGTTTGCACAATATATCAGTATGGATGGGCGACTCCAGGCTAAAACTCAACGGAGAGAAATCCGAAATCATGCTTCTGGGCAACCCAAACAAACTCCCTAAAACCCTCGCCTGGCCAGCTAGCATGGGCTCCACCCCCATACCAAAACAAGAAATCAAAAGCCTTGGCTTCTGGCTAGACCAGGATCTCAGCTTCCGAGCCCAAGCAAGAAAGACAGCCGGAACTTGCTTTGGGCTCATGCGAGCAACCCGTAAGATCCTCTCGCTCATTCCCCCCCCAGTCTAGGAAAATTCTGATTCAGGGACTCATTATATCAAGATTGGACTACGGAAACGCCCTATACCTGGGTGCACCTATAGCTGCCATAAAAAAACTGCAGCATACCCAGAACGTCGCAGCAAGACTACTGACTGGAACAAAATCTAGATACTCAGCTAAACCTTCCCTCAAAGCTCTTCACTGGCTTCCTATCCAAGAACGCATTTCCTTTAAAGCCTTGTGCATCTCCCATAAAATCCTACAAGGCAAGGGCCCACCAATACTGAGACCCCTACTTAAACCACACAAATCATCCCGTAAGCTCAGATCGGACACCCTGTTCCTAGCAAACGTTCCCAGAATAAGGAAGGCTCGCGCTGGCGGTCGCCGCTTTTCTTATAACGCTTCTAAGCTTTGGAACAGCCTCCCCCTCAATATCCGAAAAGAAAATAATCTTCTCCCATTCCGTAGACTGCTGAAAACCTGGCTGTTCCCCCAATAATCCACCCCCAGGAGTACTGTCAAGCTTTTACGTTAGCGCTGGGACGCCCGAGGGTAGCTACGCGCTCTACAAATCCTCAATCAAATCAAATCAAGCTGTGGTTGTAAATGTCTTTATTGGGGTCTAGTTTCCACAGATGTAAATGGTGGTGTCATGGCCAGCATCCACATTGGATTAATGTGGGTGGTGGTGTCGTTTATGGAGCTCAGTTGAGATTATACAGTAAGCCGTGTTTTTGATGGTGCTTAGGGGTTTTTGAGTGTAGGATTTTGTTGTGCTTTTGTCTCCTTTTAGATGAGAAGGCTCATGCAACAGATTTTTTTGAAAGATTTAAATTAAAGTGAAATATAAATTGACAATGCTGTTCATTTTCACTGAGACTGGCACTCCCACTCGAAAGTAGTATATTTTTATTATTTTTTGTAGACTATGTTGTTTTGATCGCAGTCGAGTAGTGCAGTTGCCGAGATTTGGACCCACTTGGCTTGAGGTACCTAGACATGTGTCTCTTATGGGAATTTTTTAGAAATGAGTCTAACGGGAAGCCGTGCGGCTGGTGCTAGCTTGTGAGAGTTGAGGGGGAGGCTGACTGGGTCTCCTGCTGTTACCAGCACGAGCATTAGGGCTTGGCAGCCTGGAACTACTTCACAATATCTGCAACTGGTGGACTTTGCCCAGATGTAATTACACCACGCCTCAAGAAGCTTGATCCCATTTCTCAGGAAATTCAGTAGCTAAAAATAACAGTTCCCCTGATTCCCAATACTGGGGGCTGCAAGCCAGGCAAGCAGCAAGTACTTTGTCTGTTTTTTAGTGGAGCTCAGGGCTGGACTGATCATTATTCCACTCTGGCACTTCCTGGGTAGGCTGAAGTCTTAGGGTTGGTTTCACAATTGGTGAGCCAGCTACGGAAGCCCCCATAAGACACAAAACCTCCTGAGGTGTGGGAGCTGCTTTGAACAATTTTTTTGCCAAGGCTAACTCTGTTTTCCAGACCAGCCCAGGTGCAGCTACATGGAGTGGTGTTTCCCTTTTCTCTGCAGCCGGTGTGAGTGTTCAGTAAGGTGCTCACCAGTGTTGGTGTGAGATCCTAAACCAACATTTGGAGCATTCTGTGTCCTTCCTGTTAGGCTCTCTGAAGCTCGCTGAATCTCATCTTTGTGTTGTTTTTGATCCCGTGCAGCAGCAAGCCTTGATGGATACAGGGCCCCTTGGGAAATAGGTGCGAGGCCCAGTGGAGGGGGCCACCCAGTCACGGATAAGACCTGTGAGGCCCCTGGGAGAATTCCCTCCCCTGCACCTTGCACCAATGACTCTGTGCTGTGAGATGCAGCAGAGGGAGAGAGAAAAGGGTACCCTTGCCCTTGTAGTGCTAGATTATGGCTGTGGGACCCAGGGGAAGAGAAGTAGTAAATCATGGCTCGGGTCGGGAAATATGAGATCTGTCTATTTCAGGAAACTTGGAGCCTGAAACCTTTATACAGGTCAGGTTACTCTACCTATTTTTGCCTGGCCATTAGATCAAGCAAGGGACGTCCATCTGGGGGTCTTCATATATGGGTTAGTACTTCTCTGAATTGGTCAATTTCCTCCCATAATTGCATTTCACACGACATCCTGCATTTAACAGTAGGCGGAGCTCCTAATAGACCCACACTGGATCTTTTTAATATCTATGTTAGGGGCTCTAAGGGTGCCCTGGGCTCTGCAACTATTTCAGCTCTGGGAAGTATGCTCTCTGGCATCCCCCCGTCTTCTTACATCATCATAGGGGGAGACCTAAATTGCACTTTCGAACTGCTTGGTGAGGAGGATTTTCTTGGCACCTCTGAAGAAGATGTTAAATGGAATATTCCCGCCCTTGCGTTACCCCCCATCAGGAAGTGGTCACAGAGGGTTATCCAATTAAATGCCCTCTTACAGGAATTTAATCTTAGAGCAGTGAATGGGAGATCAACCTCTGATATATGTGGGGCTCCTACTTTTAACAGGATTAGCTCTCCGTCCAGGATCGATTACATCCTTATGGATGTTAGGCTATGGCGCGATCTGCTAGACATGGAAGTTAAACCTTCCACAGATAGCGACCACAATCCCTTATGCTTAGAATTAAACAATGTTTGGCAGGCATCTGGCGCTGAGCCATGTACTCGATTGATTCTGTCCACCAGAGAAGTAATCCCCACCAATTGTTGTAGACGCCTTAAATGGTCGAAAGTTGTCATTCAGGAACATAAACTGGAAAGTATTAAGGGCATTTTAGAAGCAGAGATTAGCAAATTTACTAATCTCGCCAAACAATCTCCGGTTCAATTTAACTTCTACATGATATACCAAGAATTTATCACCAAACTGAGTGCCTTCTTCACTGTTATAGGTAATCCTGGTACCAGAGGCACACAGGCAAAGGCTGGTAACCCCTGGTATTCTTCCAAATGTAAGGAAAAAAGGGCGGCCCTTATACTGGAAGTTAGGAAAAAAGATCCCCTGGCAGTCTCCATAGCCAGGAAGGAATACTCCGAGGCTCAGAGGGAGGCTAAGAGAATTTGGGACGAGAATCATTGGGAAGACCTAAAACAAGCATCCAATGAGAAAGATTCGAAAGGCTTTTGGGACCTTATCAACAAGAGGGTTAGGAGTACCTCCCCCCCAATGTCTAATCATGTAACTGCTAACCAATGGCTGCTTCATTTTTCCAAGTTGTATTCTGCCGATGTTAATCTGCCCCTTTCCCCCGATACGGATTGCCTCCCCGCCACTGGCGCTCCTGCCCATCATCTAGACTCCTTTGAATTGGGTGAGGTGTTGACAGCTATAAAAAGTATAGCTCCAGGTAAGGCGGCGGGCCCAGATAGACTCCCTGGAGATTTGCTCTTGCATTACCCTGAGACATGGGCAGTATTCATCCTATTGACCCTGAACTTAATAGCGAGAGGATCACCTGTGCCTGACTCTTGGAAAGGCGCTGAGGTGGTCCCCATTTTAAAAAAGGGGAATAGGGAGGACCCCACCAACTACCGCCCGATTAGTTTAATCGATGTGATACAGAAAGTGGTTGGCAGGGTCCTACTAGTTAGGATGGGAACTTGGATGGAAGACAACACCATTCTGTCCCATTTCCAAGCTGGCTTTAGGAATAAGGTGGGAACAATCGACCAGGTGTTCAGATTCTTCATGATCTATTGGAAGACAGTACTTCTGGGGAAGGGCAGTTTGTATCTGGCTTTCATAGATCTGAAGACCGCTTTCGATCTAGTACCACGGGGGAAACTTTGGCATACCTTACAACAACTAGGCATCCCCCCCCCCCCCGGTCCTTGACATCATCCAGCGCTTACACAAAGGCAATTATGCTAAAATAAGATGGGGGTCCCAAGGGCAACTGACCGAGAGAATTGCTGTGAACAGGGGTGTCCGCCAGGGATGTGTGCTGTGTTTTCTCTTTACATCAATGGGGTGGTTCGTTTCCTGCGACAGGAGCCGGCCGACGCTCCATCCCTGGCCGGGGAGAAGATTCCGGCCCTCCTGTTCGCAGATGATACTCTCTTGATGTCAAAATCACCGGGGGGTCTCCAGAGGCTTTTGGACAGGTTTGGCACTTTTTTTGACTCGCATGGGCTGACAGTCAACACCACCAAAACGAAGACTATGAGTATTAACCCGTCCAAACGTTTTAAAAACCACTTTACCCTGGATGCTGTCCCGCTGGATAAAGTTGAGGGTTTTGATTACCTGGGGATTCGTATTGCAAAGGACATGAAATGAGGCCCCCATCTCGCCAAGATGCTCCTAAATCATAAGAGGACCTCTGGCGCTATCTTGAGAGAACAGCGTCTTACTGGGTGCAGGCCTGTGGCCCCTGTGCTTGCGGTCTATGCTGGCAAAGCGCTCTCGTCAGCCCTGTATGGTTCTGAGCTCTGGGGCTTTCAGAATGTTGGGGAACTTGTCACATCTGAAAATAAGTTCATGAGAGACATGCTTTCCCTACCTACCTCGACGCCTTTGAAGCCTCTATTCTTTCATCTAGGTAGACATTCATTCCAAGACATAGCACGTCTGCGCCCTCTTCTTTTTTGGGCCCGTATCAAAAGGACTGCCGAATTGACCACTTACGCGGCAGCTCTTGATGAATTGGTAGCAGCCGACTCTGGGAGTAAGATCAAATGGCTAACGGATCTCCGGAAACTCTAATCCGCCATTGGACTAAATGAGGCATGGTGTAGCCAGACCCCTCCTACAAAGCAGGTTTTAAAAAAATGTACTGGGAATGGGTGCAGATTCAGGTCACTCAAAATCCCAGACTGGGGAAATTGACGGAGGGCTTTTTCCAGCACAAAACTACTTGCACATTGGAACCTTATTTGGATTTCATCCAGATCCCCAGAGACAGGGCACTATATATGAAGATGAGATTCGGGACTCTCCCTACCAACAGCTTAGTTGCATGCTGGAAAGGGCCAAATACGATACCCATACCCTGTCCGGGCTGTGCCTATCACAATGAGTCCATTGCACATCTCCTGTTCGCCTGTCCGGCGTATAGGCTCCCCAGGAAGAGGTGGCTAAAGCCGGTTTGCCAATTACTGGGCCCAATGAGTCATCGTAACGCTCTCCGCATTTTATGTACAGATACCTCCTCACTTATTTTGATATGCGGGGTGGCCAAATTCTTGGGCTCTGCCTGGTTAACAAGAAGCAAGATTTTGGCTAGGAAGCCTAATTGCCTAATTAGTGTAGATACTAATTGTGATCAGCGTCCACCTATCTAGGGTTACAGAACTGGGTCTCCCCTTTTTTATATAGGGCTTCAGTTAATATTTTTAGTTCTAGACTTTTTATGGGTTTTTTAAACAAATTATGAACAAAATATGTATTGGAAACTGTATTCGTATAAGCTGTTTTAGGTGATGGTCTAATTGTGTTTTAAAATTAACTCTGTAAATATGTTTCTCTTTTTATTCGAAAATGCACTGCTTTTATGATATTTTAATATCGAATAAAGCTTATACTACTACTACTACTAAATCATGGCTGGCGGGTCCCCCTCCTGTGTGTCTGACAGCACGGAGTCATTGCTGTGAGGCCCATCGAAGAGGACTCCCCTTTGTCGTGGTAGCCCATGGCTGCAAGGACCAGGGAGGTGGTCCTCCTTCATGGGGCCTCACAGAGGTGGCGCTGGGCCTCACAGCGCTAGATTGTGGCTATAAGGTCCAGGGGGGTAGGGTCCCCTTCTCTGTGCCTTGCAGTGGTAGACCACCGCTGTGAGGCCCGGGGAGCATCCCCTCCTCTCCTGGAGTTCTGTGCATTGTAGAGTTGGCTCTGGGTTTTACAGCACTGGATCATGACTGTGAGTCCCAGGGGGTGAAACAACCATTACAACGCAGTCATTACAACGCGCTACATTTACAACTCAGTCATTACAGTGCACCAGCCTTTACATAGCATGCCATTACAATACAGCTACTACAACGCATGCCGTTACAACGCATTATAAAGTAAGTAATGGGGAATAGTAATTTTTAAACCTACGCTATCCAACACTTACCCTACTGTTGCACTCACTGGAGTGGGAATAGTAATTTTTACCCCTACACTATCCAACACTTACCCTACTGTTGCCCTAAAAGTATAATGCGTTGTAATGGTATGCGTTGTAATGGAATGCGTTGTAAATGTAGTTTCTAAAAATGCGTTGTGATGGCATATGTTGTAAAATCATGCGTTGTAATGGATGTTGCGATGTAAAAACCATGTTGTAAAGGCATGCATTGTAAATGTTTGCGTTGTAATGTGTCCTATTCCCCAGGGGAGTTGGTCCTCCTCCCGTGGGCCTTGCAAAGCTGGATCATGGTTGCAAGGCCCAAGTCAATCCCTTGGACCGTAGCACTGGGTTTCCTTCCCCTGGACCCCCATAGCACTGAATCCCTTCCCTTAGACATTGCTGCACTGGACCAAAGCTGCAAGGGGGAGAGAGGCATCCCTCCTTGGGTCTTGCAGCCTAAGACAATGGCTGCAAGGGCTAAGTCAGTGTGGCTCCCGCCCCTGGGCCTTGAACCACTAGAACACGGCTTTGAGGCCTATGAGATGGGCCCTGTTACTCAATGACCTCAGCCATGGCCGGGGGGGGGGGGGCGGGGGGGGGGGAGGTGTACCTTTACTGGACCACACAGTGCTGGGTCATATGTACGAAGCCTGGTACTGGGGCTCCCCTCCCCAGACCTTGCAGCAGAAGACCTTAGCTGAGAGGCACAGGGGACTGTATTGCAGCACTAGAGCGTGGCTGTGAGGCACATGATAAAGAGTCCCCTCCCCTTGGCATTGCAGCTCTGAAGCTCCTCATATCAATAGTTCAGCAGGTGCAGTGGTGTGAGGACTCAGGGATGTTAGGGCCCCAATGCACCCAAGTTATGGCTGTTGCTTTGCTTGTATCTGAACTCATGGCATGATTGCTACACCGGTAACCCCTTTCCCATGAGCCTCCCAGCCACAGTCCTATGTGGCCTGAGGGAGATGGCCAAGTGAATGAGGTCCAACGAATGCGGCCCCACACAGGGGCGTAGCTATCAATAGTGCATCAATTACACTACAATACTGCATAACAGCAAACGTTAACTTATTGTGTGCTCCAAATGGATATATAAACCAGAGAGGGTTCTAATGTGCACACATTGTAGAGATATGGAGAACTTGCCTTTTTATAGAAAGTCGAACACAGAAATGTACCCCTCCGGAAACACAATGTGTTAGAACTCACCTCTCGACAGACTATTATTTCATAGTCAAAGGTTCAAGTTTAAAGCGAAGTACTCCAACGAGATCTGATAAAGAGCAGATGTATCATGCCTGGCTGGACTACATTGATGAAATAATCAGAACAGTCTAATTTGAAATATTAAGCTCAAATCTCATAGACTGAAAATACAAACACATGCAACTATGCTTAAAAAAGAATGGAACTTGCATACCACTAGCACATACCCCTCCTAGAAATAAACCTTAGCATCTATAGAACAGTTCTACACAAGTAGCAGTCACTGATGATTATATATATGTAAATATACATATACATATGGATATACACCTATACAAGAGTTAGCAATAGGTGCTATTAGATGGGATATGGATGGAATTTAACCCAACTCGAACCCTGCTCAATTCACTTTCTATGGATCAATAAGGCCATGGAGGACAAATTGACGATAAGTTAATATGCATTGCGGCTAAATTAAATCACCAACCTAGCCATATTTGCCTGAAAAGTTGCATGGTGGAATTCAGAAGGCTTACAAATAACTAAAGAACAACTTCAACTATTTTAGATTATTATATGCAAAGGTATAGCAGTTTGCCCTCAAATACAGGGAACCTACACAATGAAGAAATAATTTAAAAAAAAGATTATCGCTGTGCATTAACATGTCTAAAACATAACTATCGGCTCACAAAAATGATCAACAAATAAATCTTCGGGCCACAGGTGAAATTAGAAATCAAGACACAAATCCTATCTAACTATTGCATGTTCATCACTCATGTTTGCGAAAACGCTTTGGACATATCTCACCTGCCTTCAAACTAACTAGGATCAGATGTGAGGCGATAGCAAAAGGGATGAAGGACAACCAGCGTCCTGTCACTATATCTGCTAAGCGAAGACAGAGACCGTAAACATCGAAAAACTGCTACCTATTAGACACAAAATTGCTAAGGTGTAATCACTAAGCCCTGTGAAAGGCTACCAGGAGAGGGTGTGGCCTTACGGCTATAGCGGTTGACCTCGAAGCTAGGGAACCAGGTTCAAATATCAGCAGGGACGCTAACCGTCCCGTGGTTATGGGCAAATCACTTATTCTCCCTGTGCCTAAGACAATGAATGTGTCCATCTGTAACACAACTGGTGCTTTAAGTTGCTCTGATACCTTCGGGTCGAGTTCACGATATATGAAACTCAACAAAAGCTAACAGACGGGCCTAAATCCTATATTCATTTATAAATGGTGGTCACATATACCATGTCTGCCTCTTATACCTGTGACCATGTATAAGAGTTGTTGGAAATATTACTGGTTGGGGGGGAAACCCTTGTCAAGTAGCAACCACTTTTCCTTTCAGGGTGAAGTCACATGCAAACCCCAATTGAACCTGTGCTCACCCCTCTGGTAGCTTGGCACAAAAGCAATCAGGCGTAACTTAGAGGCAATGTGTAAAGCATACATAGAGCACTTCAGACAGTAAATAGGTGACAACATCACACACGAAAAATTCCACACCAATTTAGAAAAAAGTCACATTTAATAAATTATATGAGATCAAATTGACAAAATTCCAATCAGTAGAACCGGAGATATGCAATGTAAAAAATGTAATAGAAAATAGTGCCTAGAAGCGCAAAATGCCAACTGGTTTTCTGGTTGTGGCATACTGGGACAAAGTCACAAGTTCAGGCTGACCCCAATGGAGCACGGGCTGCCCGCTGAACAAAGAACCTTAAATACTGGTTTGCAGAGTGTTGTGAGATCCCAGGTTGCCGATGTGTTGCGCAGCAGTGGTTTTGAGGAAGCTGCAGGGCTGTGGTGCGAGTCCTGCATCATTGTTGATGATGCCGTCAATGAGGGGCTTTCAATGCAAAGACCTGCATTGAGGATGTGTTGTGCACCAGCAGTTCCTAAGAAGCTGCGGGTGTGTGATGTGGAGTCCTGCGTCGTCATTGAGGATACCGTCGACAAGGGGCTTGTGCTGCGAGAGCCTGCATCGAGGATGTGCTGCGCATCCACGATTCTGCAGAGGCTGTGGGCTGCGGTGCCAGGTCCTACATTAGCGATGCGTCACACTGCGGCGGTTCCAAAGCGGCTGCAAGAAGATGTGTCGCACTGCATTGGTTCTGCTTACAGGACCACAGGTGGTTGGAGGCATTTCTGTCTCTGAGTCTCTGATCAGGAGGCTGGCCAGCTAGCCTTTGCAGTCACGCTGGTGTTCCTGGGATCAAGATGCAGGTCCTGCCCTTCTCACTCATGCAACAGAGCAGCAGAGTGGCACTCCTTCTTCCAGAGCACCACAGCAGTCCTTCTGAATCTTCCGCAGGTCCAGAGGTGTACTGAAAGGTTGGTTCTGAGGGTCCACTATATATACCTGGTGCCCACTTTGCAGTAGAAGAAGGTTCGGAAGGTTTCCACCCTCAAAGGTGTTTGGGATTTCCTGCCTCCCTGTCCTCGCCCCAGCTTGTCTGGAGTCACAAAAGACTACTGTCAAACCCTTTGTGAGTGTGCTAGGCAGAGTCTTTGTGTTGTGCAAGTGTGGTAGGGGACAGTTCTCCCTCCTCATCAGGTCAGAGCTGGCCCACCCTGCCAGCTACTATTCCCCTTTGTCGCGCTGTCTGGGAGGACTACACAAAGACCAACCATCAGCTATACTTAGCCATGTGACCCACATTACAGACTACAGGCACCGAAAGGTTGGGACAAGAAAATGCCAACTTTCTAAAAGTGTTTGACAAACACAAGGGAAACCCAGAGATGTGTAGGGACCAAGGGTAGTTTTGTGTTATAAGGATCAGAAAATCCTAAACGGAATTAGAGAAAATATAATATACTGGGAATATAAATATTGCTCATGGTACATCCACTCAACTTTTAAAATGATATTTTATTAATAGATACAAATTAAAATATAGTCTGTATGGGGTGGTTACCCCCTACGGGTGCACTTATACCGGTATCAAAAAACACACACAGGCAAAAAAGTGAGTGACATAAAAAATACATAAAATCAAAGTCACAACTTGGTAAAACACAACACTGCTGCACCCATTAATCAATTGTGTAATATTAGCTGGGTCAGAGTGATTAGTTTGATCATAATTAGAACAACACAATGTTTGCCTGGATACATAACCAATATGAGAAAAAAAAATCAAAATGAGTATGGTAGGAGTAAATTCCTCATATCATCAATATGTAAATTGCCAAGGGGGGTTTTGAGGTTCCGTGAGTTATGGGTAAAGTTTAAGTGTAGTGAAGGGTTTTTAGTATTCAGGAATGGGCCGAGTTTAGGGGTGGTGAGGAGTTTGGAGGTCAGGTATGGGTAGAGTATTTGGACAGAAAGAATTTTATGATTCAGGAATGAGTGGAGTTTAGAGCGATAAGGGATTTTTAAGATTCAGGGATGGGTGGAGTCAAGATGTACAAATGGGTTTTTATGGTTCGGGGAAGAGTGGAGTGAGCGATGGGTGGAGTTTAGGCATAGTGAGGGTTTTTGGGGGGCCAGGTAAGGATGATATTTAGAGGTTGTGAAGGGGTCAGGGATGGATAGTGCTTAGAGGTGGTATAAGTTCAGTGAATTAAAAGCAAGAAGTGATTGTTTGACAATGTAAAAGACAGAAATCCAAAATAATGCCCACTGAAGTAAAGCACTGAAATAAATACCTCTGGCAAAAATGTTTCTAAAAGCAAGCCCTGCAACCATTCCATTTACGCCTTATAATTCTTTTTTATGAAATGATAAATGCCATTCATCCTGCAAATTTCCATTTAACGGTTTAGGAGAAATGGTTTTTGAGTAATGTCATACCATGAAATCACTTTTCTATGAAACCATATACAACTGTGTTTGAAGGGTAAAGATGCAAAATAGTTCTCAAAGTTTTCTTTTGTTCGTACAGGTGCCCTCTTTTGTGTTTATTTTAACTTTTTCATTGTTGACCCATCTGAGCTAATTTTCATTATGGCCCTTATTAAGGCACTGCTCTTCCAGAGGGGGATTATATTTTTTGTATGAATTGTTGACCTACATTCACTGAATCTAATACTAAATGTTCTCCCTGTTTTCCCAACATTGCCTTTTTGGCACAGACAAATAATTAGGTATGTAGCATTTTTGGTCTTGCAGTTGGTCATGTCTTTTAGCTGTTTCATATTGCAATTGAATTCCAACCAGTCAGTAGTAATAGCTGAATCACATGCCTGGCAAGTGCCATATCAATGGTTGTCATTAACAGGCGACAATCCGAGAATCGCTCTTTGTACATTACGTTCATTTTTAAGGACGTCGCCTGTATTAACTTGTCCTTTAGACTGCTGTTTCCCATAAAAGCAAACTGTGGTCTTATGGTGTGTTCCTCTGCCTCTTGTGTGTTCAGAATATGCCAGTGTGAATCCATTAAGTCCTTGAAGTTATTGTTTAAGATAGAGTGACTAGTCACACAAAATATGTGTTTGTCATTGTTTTTACCTTTACTACCAAAGAACATAGCTTCCCTATTATAGAATATGGCTCTTTTCGGTGGGTGTCTTGCTAATGTTTTGGGATATGCTTGACTAATAGGTCTTGCAGTAAATCTGCCAACATGTCTCGAGAAATCTTCAATTAAGAAACAATCTTAGATATTGACCGAAAGGGACTGATTCCCCTTGACTTTAAGGGTGGAAACTTGAAACATAGGGGGTATTTATCTTAAACCCATATGTCTCAAAACTCTACCTTAACCTTGCTCACTTAGGAGTAAATTTATGATTTATGTCATAAAGGTTAAGCCATAGAAAAAACTATTGTAGTGTTTCTCCAATATATTTGATATATTGTCTTTGATGGATATTTGTATAGAAGTTCTCTGGCTAGGTTTGGGCTAAACTTATGGTAGCTTAATTTGCATCATTTTGTATCACGGTTGTCACGTGGAATTTACGGAGCAGCATTTTGCCACTCCTCATAATTATGCGCCATTAGCGGTAAACGTTTACGACAACACACACTATTCCGCAAACAACAGAACGCAGGCATTTATTGTTCGTGGTGCTCTTGTCAAACGAGTCCTTGTGCCAAAAATTGACTTAGCAACATTTTTCACGCTAAAATTCTTGTCATCAGGGGTTTCGAGACATGGCCTAGAACTTAACCACGAGTGTGAGCCTCAAGGGACAGCCCCTGACCCTTGGAATTCACAGCCTTGGTGAAGCACTGGGAGGCCAGGGAGAGAGACTCTAGATTTGATTTTTATTACTTCTGAAGTACAAAGAATTATTTAGTTCAGTTATTTTTCTGTCTTCAAACTGGTTTTGATGTTCCCAGACCCCAATCCATCCGTGTGCTAAATCATTTCAGCAGTTTGCAGCACTTTGACTTTTCAAATTACAATCATGTCCATGCAACAAAGTGCTGCTTTCTTTGTGTGACAAAGTAACTAATCATTTTGCTACGTTGCAAACCAATCCACGTACTTCAACTAGAAATAACTTATTGAAATCGTGCAATATGTAACATATTGTCATGAGCATGTGACCTATGCTGTATTGATGATATATAAGTGACATATCCAGTCTCTCAGTTTCCCACTTTCGTAATATATGTGGCTTAACGGACCTTCAATTTTACCCTTGTTTTCTCACTTCCATTACACCCAGGTATGGAGATAAACAAATGTGTTGGACTATATTACTTTATAGAGCACACTTATGCTAAGCTTCTTAAGGAGGTCATATAACTAATCTAAAAAAGGAGAAAAAGAAGTGCTTGGTAAAACAGCTAGGGTTTGATGGCTTTTCTGAATTTGCTTAAAATATGTTCTGAGTCAATAGGAGTTGATTGAAAAGATGGGAGTAGGGCTGGGGTAGGCTGGGGAAGGGGGAGAATGGGAGGGTGGGTGTGTCCCTTCTTTAAGTTTCTTTGCTCAGAGTGCCCTGTCCCAGCAACTTGAGTAACAGGTATGTGGGGGTGGGAATACCCCTGTCAGTGTTGAAAAGATGGAGGAGAGAACATTGTAGGGCCTGGCAGTGAGGAGCAGATGAAGTGGGGGCGTGGTGGTGTCAGGTAAAGATAGCATGGCACAATGAGATGAACAAGAGGCACAGGAATGACTGCAAACATTTTTTAGACCTGGGGTTTGCTTTAATTGCCATTAAGTAAACTCCTTTTTTGTCTGGTCGATATTATCCTCTTCTACAATTCGTTCTAGTCAGCATTCTCAGCCAAAAGTTTTCAAAAATCAAGTGAAACAGCTTTTTCATATAAGAGAAATTCTAGAAAGAAAATTCGAAAAGTCCCTTAACAAAATTGTTGTAATAGTTTGGGTTGAATAATGCGTGTTATATTCCTGAAGATCGAAAAAGAAATTAATAAAATGTGTTAAAAAAAAAAACATTTAGCACATCCTGAAAAACTGAGGGGCATATTTACAAGCTGGCGATAAAAAATTATCGCCGCTTTTGTGGCTGTTTTTGGCCGAAAAGCGGCGATAATTTTATCGCCTAATTAGCATGGCCACGCTAACGCGTGAAACCTTGCTTTAGCGTGGGGATTCCTAACGCCCAGCTTTGCATCTCTAATGAGATGCAAAGTGGGCATTCCTGACCTAACATGACAGGAAAAATGTCGCAAAGCGACATTTCTCCTATCATCAAGCCCCACGCTATGAAGTATAGCGGCAGGAAAAGTAGCGATAACCCCTGTTATCGCTACTTTCCTTACGCCTGCTTCAGGACTGACTTAGCCATGATATCCTATGGAAGGTGGATATCATGGCTAAGTTTGTTGGTCCCTATCAGCAAGCTAACGCCACACTACGTGAGATTATCGCTGGGTTTCCAGCGATAATCTCACGTTAGGCAGTTAGCGCTAGGATTTTTATGGCTGAGGAGATAAGCGTTGCTAATAGCACGCTATCTCAGCGATAAAAATCCACGTTAGCCGGCGATAATTATCCTCACGCTAAGAGCGCTGAGCAATAATTATCGCGCCGGTTGTTGCTGATATGCCCCTGAGTTCGCTTGACAGCCCCACCTCCCTCTTTGCTCTAGGCTTCCCTTGCAGTCTTCTCCTCAGCACAGGACTCTTGCAACAGACTCATGGGCAGGGCCTGATTGGCTATTTGTTTCATCAGAAATTTCCTTGCCCCGAATGATGGGGTTTGGTGGGGGCTCGGAGCCAATGGGGGCTGGTTTTTGAAGGTCAGTGGCCATTACTTATGTCTCCAGCTCCCAGGTTTAAGGCCATGGGCACACAGGGTACAAACGAGAGTTACATTGGAAAGAGACAGAAAGGTAGCAGGGGCAGTGTTCAACATTTTGCGTGGCCGGCTTTCAGATCCTAGTCCAGTCCTGCTTACCAAGGGGCAGATTTATGAGGTTTTGCCGTAGGGAAGCGCAGCAGGCCTTCCTGCTGCGCTTCCCTACGGCACAAGAAAAGGGCAGGGATGCGCCATATCTATAAAATGCGGCGCATTCCTGTCCTTTTCCCCTGCGCCGTCGTACGATGGGCTGCCTGC
Organism: Triturus cristatus; assembly: GCF_964204655.1. Lineage (NCBI taxonomy): Eukaryota > Metazoa > Chordata > Amphibia > Caudata > Salamandridae > Triturus > Triturus cristatus. Next base: position 141,776,406 of record NC_140594.1, read on the forward strand.
GCCAACGCAGGCACCTCTGCACCATGGTGCAAGGGTGCCTGTGTTGCGGAGATGAATATTTTTGTACAGGAAGGGAAACCTTTCTGTACAAAAATAATCACAAGGGGTTTTTCCTCTTTGTATGGGTGCTGCAGAATGCAGCACACATAGAAAAAGGAAAAACGAGAAGAAATAAAGATATTTCTCCCCGTTGCGCCTCCCTTACGCCTCCCCTGGGGAGGCGGAAGCTTTTGGCGCTGCCTCAGATTTATGATTTCTCGTAAATCTGGGGCAGTGTCAAAAGGCCATGGGTGTTGCTGGGAACGCCCCCAGCAACACCCATTGCACGCCCCTTTAACGCAGGACACTGCGTTAAAGGGACTGATATTTATGAGGCAGCATTAAGCCAAAAAAAGTGGCTCAGTGCTGCCTGATAAATATCACGCAGGCTTCAGCGCCACGGAACGTCACAAAAAGTGTCGTTCCGATGGCGCAACGGGCCTCATAAGTCTGCCCCCAAGTATCCAGTGTTCCTACAATGAGCTTTAGGTCGAAAAGGAGCATTTGCAGAGGAAGGCAAACTGCCTTTAAAAATAAGGCTATAAAATACAAAACGAGGGGAATAGGTTACCAAATATTTTTAAGAAAACTGTAAGTGAGTTTCTTGTGAGACTTCTGTACTTCTGAGGCCAGGGTATGTGGAGCTGCACCCCCCCCCCCCCCCCCATTCAGAAGACTTCATGCCTCCTCCAATGGCGTGTGTCCCACGGCTTGAAGACCACTGGCCTTGATGTTGTCGCATATTAGTTTAATCTTGCTGAAGAAGAATTGAGCAAGATTATCACACCCTAGTTTATAGTGTTGTAGGATCGCTGAGGAAACTGAAGGAGACTGTAGTTCTGATATAATATGGACTAATTCTCTAAAATACGGTTAGAAAAGTAGCTTTCCTTGGCTTCCCTTATTTTAAGTTAATAGATGATATCAATGTTGATATATTTTGTTCTCTTATTTTTATCATAGCATCTATGACATTACCTTTTTTTCTGCACAATGCCGATTTGAGAGATTTCAATTATTGGTGGAAAAAAGCTTTTTTTGTTCTATATAGGTACATCCCAAGATATGAAGTTGAAATGTTTGCTCTTTTGTTCTGCTGAGAATTACGAAAAGCAATGGGAAGGATTCTTGAATTTATCTCAGACACTGGGCATTACTTGGGAGAAATTCCAGTCCATGTCAGGGACCAAATTTACGCCATTAAGTCTTGGTCCTGCTCATATGGAAACAATTCAGCCGTGTCATGTCCTTCTCTCAATAGAAACATAAGCAACCCCAGGCTCAGGGCTTTAAGTGGGACGGGTCTCACCGGGTCTGAGCACCGGCAGTTTTTTTAAGGGGGCCTCGAAACGGGTCTCTATTGGTCTCTGTTTTGTGCCCTGGCGCAGGTGGTCCGTTTTTTTTTTCTGGATTGCAGTGACAGCAGACACATCGATGTGCGCGTGGTGAGCGTTGTAGGGGAAGGGAAATCCTTTAAAGAGAGTCATGTTCTCTCTTGATTTCCCTTCTCTTTTTGAATCTCAGGAGCAGCAGCATTGTCGTGGTGTCACCACCAGCGCTTTAAGTGGAAGTGTTTTCAATATTATATACAAGCCATAGTTGCGGCTTATTTATTTTATGCAACTAGCAACCATTGACAAAGCCAATAGTACTGACTTGTAGGTATGATGTGACTTGTTGTATCATATATCTGGACGCAATGACAGGAACAGCAAAATACAAGTCGGGCGGCACACTGTGCTAAACACAGATTTTTATTTTACGTGTTTTTAAGCCACGCCCTTAATTACATTGACCATGCCCCTTTGTGAGACCCCCAGTTTTTTCATCCCACTTAAAGCCCTGCCCAGACTAATCTCGTCAACAATGTGCCGATTGTTTCTTATGGCCCAGTGAGCTATGGAAGCAACATCTGGGCATTGCCATTGCATCCAATGATTTCACTGAGAAGAAGAAAAATGTAAAGGGTGGAATGCGTGAATTCATTTCTAGCCCTGGCGATTAATGTAGTAAGTATTGCAGGCCATTTCTGCTTTGCTTAGTGTACTACAGACCATGACCAGACATTTGCAAATCAGCTATGGTCTTCCTGTGTCAAAACATAGAAACATGCCAGCTTTTGCTCATTTCTACAATATTTCTTCTGGTTTAAACATAAAAATAGTATCCATGCTGGTAAAATACTGACCGGTTGCCACCCTAGAGGGCTGGCCTCACCCCCAAGCTTTGCAGACAAGGTTCAGTACTGTGAGGCCCAATGAATTGGGCCTGTTAGTGTGACAGGCTCACAGCATTGTTCAATTGCATTTGGACATTTTCTTTCCAGGAGTTCTGCAAAATTGAGAAAAATCAATGCATGCAAAAACTGTTAATTGGAATGTACCACGCTAATTTGAAAATGGAAATGCGTAAGTGTATTCTAATAATTAGAATTAGAACTTTTAAAGAATGCCGAAGGAATTGATTGGGGTCTTTTAGGCATGTCTCATGGCCATTGAACCCTCATAGCCTGCCAATCCTAGCATTCTTTTAGTTTCGCATTTAACAATGTAAGCGTGGGATAAAAATGCGACAATGCTAAACACTGTCAGAAAACCCTAAGTAATAATAATGTTTTGTTTGTGCAGGACTATGCTGCCCTTTTGCGAGGTCTGGAATGCACTTTATATTTATGAACAAAGGTAAGTGCAGTAGAACTCAGATTCATCTCACTAGATCTCCTTTTTTTTTTTATTTTAAAGTGACTTGAGTGATGTGTTCAATAGATGTCAAGATAGTTCCAGCTCTTTTGTTTGCTTTCAGATCTTTCAGACTGGCGCCCCCTAAGGGCATCCTATATGCTGCAGCACGCCTTATTGGGACCTGAAGAAATGGGACCACATCACCCCACCCGATGCAGACACACAGGCTCTTCTTGTCGGGCACCACCACCTTCAACACTAGCTGAATCCTCTCCAAATACAACATGACCGCAACCCCTGTGTACTTGTCGGGTGGCTCCCCACACACACACAGCCAGGACACTTTCAGTAGGAAGGCAGAAAAGTGCAAAAAAGAAATCAAATACAAGACAAAGGGGATTGTCCATCTATGCACTGAGGATCTGAAATGATATCCCTGCGGGCAGAACCAACCACGCTCAAATTTAGGAAACAGATATATACTCGCTTCTTTAAAGAACTCTACATCATGATGCAGTAACAATCCACCCACAAACCACCCACCTCTCCTAGACGTTGATTATGTATTTGCCTTTGACCTGTACAGCTTTCTGCTAGGTTTCCACTTTATAAATACCACATATCTTCATACACAATGCATTATTCTGGAAACAGTCTGTTAACAATGAAGTTAATATATAAGATTTATAAAAACATGGACCAAGCTTTTCCAACCGGTGTTATTAATGTTATACATTTCCATTTAATAGAGCTTCAAAGTATACTTGTTTTTAGGGCTCCTGTTGGTGCTTGTATTATGTTACTGCTCTCTACTCCAAGAAATGTGTTTCTTGCAAAGTCACTGCAACAATGCCAGAAGATTTGTATATCTTATGCAAATTAGTCGGGCCTCGCACATTCCCTTTCTATTCAGGGCTCCAAACATCCTAGAACCGGCTCTGGGAGGATGTTCTGAAGAGTCCTGCCTTCTGTATTCTGGAAAATATGCAAGAACATAATTAACTATCAGAATCTCCACGCTGGCCTGTTGCGATAAACTATCAGGGTTCATTCATTTTTCACTCTTCCTTCCAGTTTTCCGGCTGGGAGTCCTGTAACACAAATCTCTCATGGGTGCTTAGCAAATCTTTTAATCTTACTTATGGGTCTCCTGTTTATTGAGGTTGTTGTGGTATCATCTATCTATCAATTCACAAATCATTCACATTTTATTAATCTTCTATTTATTTATCTTCTATTCATTTATTACGCGTTTTACATATATCAGTGTTTTACAAAGGAAAAGGAAGCACGACTGTACACAGCATGATAGTATAAACAATGATAGATAAAAAAGATGGTGGGGCAAACAAATTAAAAGAGTATGCAAGAATGTGTAAGAATTATATGCAGGGATAAATGTGTTAAGGAACATACAATGGCAATACAGTTGTGTAAAATATGTGTAGTTGGACTATCAGGGTAGGTGATATCAGGAGCAGATCAATAGTCCAGTTTGGTGCCGGAAGACCTCAAAGTAGCAGATTCTGGAGCTTGGCAGAGGGTGGGGAGAACTGAACTACAGATCAAAAACCAAGTGTTTAAGTTCTCATGTGAAAGTGGATAGAGAGGCAATGTCAGGAATCGAAGGTGGCAGAGCATTCCAAAATCTGGGCGCATGTCCAGAAAATGACTTGTTCAAAGTGCATATGGTTGTATATTATAATATTGTGTGATATATATAGTGCCACAAATATTGACCACCAAAATGTTGTGATGTAAGTATATCAGAAGGTGTAGATTTACTATTCTTAACTCCACATCTACATACCTTGATGATATATGGTAAATAGACATAATATCGAAAAAAAAATATCGAGTGGACAGAATATCGAGTTTTAAATATAGAATGGACAGAATATCGAATTACCAAAATATAGTGGTGAAGAATATCGAAAAACAGGTAAGAAATATCGATTGCAATAATATAGAAGTAAATAATATCGACAGTCATAATATAGTTGTTAAAAATATCGAATTTTTTATAGTGTTTTAAGTGTTAGTATATGTGTTAAAAGTATGTATTAATATTGTAATGTATGTTAGAATATTTTTAAAGTAATGAATTTTATGTTATTTTATTTTTGTGTAATTTAATTCCGTAGCGGGTTGTGGGTTTATAGGGGAGTAGGGTGGGAAGTAATTTAATTATAATACATTAAATAATAATTTATTGGAATTATTAATAATTTTTAATTTAATTTTGCGTTTTACTTCTGTAGCGGGTTGTGGGTTTATAGGGGAATAGGGTGGGAAGTAATTTAATTGTTATTAGTTAATTATTAATTGGTATTGAAAATTAATTGGTTGTTGATTAATTATTAATTGGTAAATAATTAGTATTAATTGGTAATTAATTTGTATTAATTGTTTAATTGATAATTATGTTAATTGTATTTATTTAATAATTGTAGTGGGTAGTGTGTTGATAGGGGAATATGGTGGGAAGTAATATAATTGTTATTAGTTAATTATTAATTGGTATTGAAAATTAATTGGTTGTTGATTAATTATTAATTGGTAAATAATTAGTATTAATTGGTAATTAATTTGTATTAATTGTTTAATTGATAATTATGTTAATTGTATTTATTTAATAATTGTAGTGGGTAGTGTGTTTATAGGGGAATATGGTGGGAAGTAATATAATTGTAAATAATTAATTATTTAATGGATGTGTGTATATTGTTAATTAATATATCAATAATTTAATTTAGCGTTTTACTTCTGTAGCGGGTTGTGGGTTTATAGGGGAATAGGGTGGGAAGTAATTTAATTGTTATTAGTTAATTATTAATTGGTATTGCAAATTAATTGGTGGTTGATTAATTATTAATTGGTAAATAATTTGTATTAATTGGTAATTAATTTGTATTAATTGTTTAATTGATAATTATATTAATTGTATTTATTTAATATTTGTAGTGGGTAGTGTGTTTATAGGGAATATGGTGGGAAGTAATATAATTGTAAACAATTAATTATTTAAATAATTTGTGTATATCGTTAATCAATATATTATTAATTAATGATTAATTGGTATTATTAGCATTTATTAATGTTTGTTATTGAAAAACAATTGGTTGTTAATTAATTATTAATAGGTAATTAATTAAACAAAAATATATTGGTAGTTATAAATAATCAATTATTAAATCTTGTGTGATTGGTAATTAATTGTAGTACTTGTTTTGGTATTAATAATTAATTAATTGTTAAGAAAATATTAATTTATTATTTTCCCTACTTCTGCACTTACTTGAGTGGGAATAGTAATTTTTACCCTACTGCTTTGCAACGCTTTCCCTACTGTTGCACTCTCTGGAGTGGGAATAGTAATTTGTATCCCTACGCTATCCAATGCTTTCCCTACTGTTGCACTCTCTGGAGTGGGAATAGTAATTTTTACCCCTACGCTATCCAACGCTTTCCCTACTGTTGCACTCGCTGGAGTGGGAATAGTAAATTTTACCCTCCCGCTATCCAACGCTTTCCCTACTGTTGCACTCTCTGGAGTGGGAATAGTAATTTTTATCCCTACGCTATCCAACGCTTTCCCTACTGTTGCACTCTCTGGAGTGGGAATAGTAATTTGTACCCCTACGCTATCCAATGCTTTCCCTACTGTTGCACTCACTGGAGTGGGAATAGTAATTTTTACCCCTACGCTATCCAACGCTTTCCCTACTGTTGCACTCGCTGGAGTGGGAATAGTAAATTTTACCCTACCGCTATCCAACGCTTTCCCTACTGTTGCACTCTCTGGAGTGGGAATAGTAATTTTTATCCCTACGCTATCCAATGCTTTCCCTACTGTTGCACTCTCTGGAGTGGGAATAGTAATTTTTACCCTCCTGCTATCCAACGCTTTCCCTACTGTTGCACTCTCTGGAGTGGGAATAGTAATTTTTATCCCTACGCTATCCAACGCTTTCTCTACTGTTGCACTCTCTGGAGTGGGAATAGTAATTTTTACCCCTACGCTATCCAATGCTTTCCCTACCGTTGCACTCACTGGAGTGGGAATAGTAATTTTTACCCCTACGCTATCCAACGCTTTCCCTACTGTTGCACTCACTGGAGTGGGAATAGTAAATTTTACCCTCCCGCTATCCAACGCTTTCCCTACTGTTGCACTCTCTGGCGTGGGAATAGTAATTTTTATCCCTACGCTATCCAATGCTTTCCCTACTGTTGCACTCTCTGGAGTGGGAATAGTAATTTTTACCCCTACGCTATCCAACGCTTTCCCTACTGTTGCACTTACTGGAGTGGGAATAGTAAATTTTATCCTCCCGCTATCCAATGCTTTCCCTACGTTTACACTCTCTGGAGTGGGAATAGTAATTTTTACCCCTACGCTATCCAACGCTTTCCCTACTGTTGCACTCTTTGGAGTGGGAATAGTAATTTTTACTCTCCCGCTATCCAACGCTTTCTCTACTGTTGCATTCTCTGGAGTGGGAATAGTAATTTTTACCCTCCCGCTATCCAACGCTTTCCCTACTATTGCACTTACTGGAGTGGTAATAGTAAATTTTACCCGCCCGCTATCCTACGCAGAAAATATTGAATATTTTTAATAAATATTACATTAATATATATGTATTAATTTTTTTTTTTACTTACATTAATCATTTAATAATTTTAATGTTATTTAAGTATTTTTAAGTATGTGTCAGTTAATTATATGTATTATTTCATTAATTTTACATTACTTTTAAAACATTTAAAAAATTCGATATTTTGACTAACTATATTATTTACAACGATATTTTGGATTCTATATTTTTGTATTTTCCTGTTTGGAGATAGGGAGTCGATATTTTGGTATTCTATATTTTGGCATCGATATTTTTGTAAGTCTATATTTTTGTAGTCGATATTATGTCAGTGATCCATGATATATATATTGTCAAGGTACATATACATTAAGTGTAGTAAACCAATCCTTATATATATGTTCTTAGCTTGTTGATATCTTGGTTGTTGATATTTTTGCTACAATATTCCTGTAGCCTGATATTTAGTACAAATATCCAGGTACAATTCCACATTTTAATTTGAAAACTGAAGTTTCCAGCATATGTCTGTAATGGCTGTATGGACTACATAGTTGGAGAGCGTGCCCCAACATCTTCAGTGCACTTGTGAAATAGTGAGAGTTATGAGAGTGCAATGTTTGTGCACTAAGCATGTGAGTATGTAAACTGACCGGCCACATACAGGATGCCAGCATGGTGAGCGCAGTACAGGGGGGATGCGATCAGTGCACCAATCCTGGAAAGCACGTGTGCTGCATGCAGCATTCAAGGACGACCAAGCAAGTCAACACAGTCTCATCCTCATGCTTCAACACCCTTCGCATGCTCCGAAAGATCTTCCGATGGATCCCCACCGAAACCAGAAAGGCGGTCACCCAGGCCCTCGTCACCAGCCGGCTGGACTACGGGAACGCTCTCTACGCTGGAACCACAGCCAAACTACAGAAAAGACTCCAGCACATACAGAACGCATCTGCACGACTCATCCTGGACATCCCTCGCCACTCCCACATCTCCGCCCACCTTAGAAACCTGCACTGGCACCCTGTCAGCAAGAGGATCACGTTCAGGCTCCTCACCCACGCACACAAAGCTCTCCACGACAGAGGCCCCGAATACCTCAACAACCGCCTTACTTTCTACTCGGCGGCCCGCCAGCTCCGCTCCGCCAGCCTCGCCCTCGCCACCATCCCACGGATTCGCAGAACCACCACCGGAGGAAGATCCTTCTCCTACCTGGCCGCCAAGACGTGGAACTCCCTCCCCACCCACCTACGACTGACCCAGGACCACCTCTCCTTCAGGAAGCACCTTAAGACCTGGCTCTTCGAGCAGTAGCAGCACCCCCCTCCCCCCCCCCAGCACCTTGAGACCCGCTCGGGTGAGTAGCGCGCTCTACAAATTTCGTGATTGATTGATTGATTGATTGATTAAGCAATGCTAGGTCGGCTTTAGGAGCACCTAGGAAGGCCCCATTCCCACAGTGGATTCTTGATAAGACAAAAGCTTGGGTCACATCTTTGTGTTATTCCTCTTGATGCCAATGTTTGGTTGTCTATTGTGTTGATGTGTTCCTGGAGCCTGAGTCGAGATTTAAAAGTAAATTCCATTGATTTGATGTTATCAATAATGAACAGATAACTATGTAGAATATTGGAAGAAGCAATCCATTCCTGGACTAAGGTGGAGCAGGGTTGGCAACACATAAGGAGGGGCTCGGTTTAATTGACATTGGATTTAAGATGATGCACAGTCATCCGGGATTGAATGTTCTTGACAATCAAAGCTGCCAGCGTGTCCTCAGGAGTGGAGGTCTTCAGGTAGAGATCTCCGGCACGCTGGTGATTTGGAAAGGCCGGAGTCTCTGATAATGCCACCCAATGGTTCAATGTAGAGATTAAAGATTGGATGAGTTAAGACTGACCCCTGAGGACCAACCACTTGAGCTCCAGAGACACATCAAGCAGAGTTGACTATTCTGATAACTTGATATTGATCAGGTAGATATGATGTGAAGCAGTTTAGAACCTTGGATCAGGATGTCATGCTTTCCAGTGTCAAAGGCCCCTGGAAGGACAGTAAGTGTCAGCCTGCAAGAGTCAGCTTTGTCCAAAGTACACAGGGAATCATCGATAATTAGCAGGATGCCAGCTTCGCTGTTGGAGCCAGCTCTGAAGCCAGATTGAAAGTTGTCAAGGGGATTGTCACTGTGTCAGTTGGATGTCCAGGCCACTTTCCCGTAGTTTAGATGGGAAACGTCAAGGCTGAATATGGATCGAAGTTATTCAGGTATTCTGGGTCACCAGGCTTTTTAGAACGGATGTGACTTGAACCCCTTTTAGATGGTCAGCGAAACAGAAATATATTTGACGGTTACCTAGCACGCTTTACATAGCTCCATTTCTAGACACTATTCTGGCTTTTGCCTACAAATCCAGCGCTAAAGAGCCAGTGCCAGGTGAGAGTTCTTATGAAACTGGGGTCCGAGCCCATCTCTCCCAGTCCATGCCATGCTCGGAGCCAAAGTGCCCAGTATGCATCACATACAGAACTCCCATCGCCCCTCAGTCTTGCCTTCACAGCCCAGCAACCCCAGAACTGTGACCAACAGAGCTCGAGTATTGCACCTCACCCCTGACACTCAGTGCCTCAGCTGCACAAAGATCTGTGAATGCTGCTCAGTCCACACTTGCAACGACCGCTGCTATTCCAGTACAGGACAGTACTTCCAGAAACAGATGGCCAAACAGTCATAAAATAACGGACCATTAAATAAAAAAATATAAATGAAAACAAATGTTTCTTTTAGCATCTTACTTTATATCATTTAAAACAAATTGTTTCATTGTGCTCCTCAGGAGCCCTAAAGTTTTTAAACTGTGGGCTGTTTTGGCCAATCCTCTTCCATCTCCCAGAATCCTCCACTGCTACTACTCACAGTCCCACAACTTTTTTATTACACACTGACTTCTGTCTTTGAAGGAGTGCTTGGGTACAGGTCCACATGGGTGGACGCAGAAAATAAACACAAACAAGTCTCTCTCGCTTCTTGAATTCTAACCCTTGCTGAAAAGAGACATGTCTTGACAGCCGTGCAGCCTAGAACACTAAAAGAGAGTGACCAGTCTCATCTTATGTGGTGTGAGTGCATGTTTTGATTTCCAGTAAACTTGTGTCCTTTAACCTGTCTAACCAAGTCACCTTCAGTCTTCTGGCAGATACTGTTTGGGGGTTTCATCAAAGTAATGTTTCTTTCCGCAGGGTCGTTCATCATAGGCGTCTGCGGGGGGGCATGGAGGGGCGCTTGTCCCCTCCCCCAGAGCGCCCCTCCTTGCCCCCCTGCGGACGCCCATGGCAGCAATCACAGCTGAGCTGACTCGCGGCACCAGAATGGGCCATTAGCCTTTTCGTGCCTCATTGACTGGTGAGTTCACTTCGGGCGCTGCGTTCACAAATGACGTCACCAAAAGTACAGAGTTCACCCAAACGTGTCTGCAAATGTGAAACGCTCGGATGCGCAGATCTGGACAGGACTGAAGCTCAGAAGCATGACTGAAGCACGCACCTCCACTAGCAGGGAAAAGACACGCTACACGCCGTGCACGAACCATGAGCCTCCTCCCCTGCCACAAACGTCCTGCTCAGCCCCCATTCCAGAACAGGGATTTCTCAAGAAATCTTCTGCATGTGGGGGGCCCTTTTGTTGCAGATCTTCATCTCACATTGAAGTGACCCCTCAGCCAGGGCTTTAAATGGGCCGGGTCCCCCCATGTTGCAGAGGACGTTGCAACGGGTCCTTATCTGGCTCTAACGTTATGCCCTTTATTCTGACATTAACACTGATCGATTTCTAAATAATGAATGTAAAAAGGCAATCCATGTCAGCGATTTAGTTCCTGTTTGTGTTTGACATTTTATTTAATATTTCATTTCCTTAGAGTGTTAAAGAATTGCCAGGTGTTGTATTTCTGTATTTTTTCTGTGTAGCATATTACGCTTGTAAAGCGCCTACTTTGATCTGAGCCACCACCAGGTGCTAAGAACAAGCCATGGTTGAATGCTAAGCATCCGAGAATGTGATTTTTATGACCCCGTCTGAGAGGCCCAGAACCAGCCCGAGCCAGCCCGCCTCTGAACGGTTTCAGCGACCCTCCCTGCCCCCACCCTTTGTTTTCTTTTAGACTGGTGCCACCGAGGTGATATCCTTGCCTGAAGGCAGCGATTTCACCTACGCACTTGATGTGTTGTGAATGTGAGCATGGGGTGGGAGTGGGAAGATGTGCACAGCAGAGGGAAAGGGATGGCCAGTGCAGGTGACGCTTTTCTTTTATATAGGAATTTCTGCTGGCATCATAGCCCAGGGTTTGCTGTCTGTGCACTTGTATGGAATACACATCCACGGCGCTGCTCACCAGATGAAAGGTGAACAGGGCCATGGATCTGTCTCTTTTTGCATCGAAGGGCATCGACAAAGAAGTAGAGGAGGCCCTGGCAAGGAGAAACCAGGAGACATTTGACCCACATCTATCTACACAGTGAGACCTTCGGGAGGGGCTGATGCCAGGATGACAGTGCTGCTGATCAGCCCGACTCCACTGAATAGTATCAGAAGAGCAGGCAGCAGTTTTTAAGTAAGTCCCAGTAACTTTAATGAATTCTACAGCATCAGCATTACCTACTGGCTGCATATCTAGGTTACTCTAAGTGAACGGTGTTCTAGACTTACATGCATGGAAACGTCAAGGAGGACAGTCCCCTCCAAATATGCAAATGTAGTGTAAGCTTGTAGTGTTCTGCTTTTGGGGTGCCAGGGGGTAACTTTAGGGTTCAGGTTGGGTGTGGGTTTTAGGGTGCCAGGTAGTAATTTTAGGGTTCAGGGTGGGTTAGGGATTGGGGTGCCAGGGGGTAATTTTAGGGTTCTGGTGGGTATGGGCTTGGGGTACCAGGGGGTAATTTTAGGGTTCAGTGTGGGTATGGGTTTTGGGGTGCCAGGGTGATAGTTTTAGGGTTTAGGTTGGGTGTGGGTTTTGGGGAATCAGGGGGGTAATTTTAGGGTTCAGGGCAGGTATGAGTTTTGGGGGGGGCAGGGGTAATTTTAGGGTTCAGGGTGGGTATGGGTTTTGGGGTGCCAGGGGGATAATTTTAGGGTTCATGGTGGGTATGGGTTTTGGGGTGCAAGGGGGGGACATTTTAGGGTTCAGGGTGGGTATGGGGTTTGGGGTACCAGGGGGACAATTTTAGGGGTCAGGGCAGGTATGGGTTATGGGTTTTGGGGTGCCAGGGGGCTAATTTTAGGGATCAGGGAATGTATGAGTTTTAAGGGGCCGGGGGATAATTTTAGGGTTCATGTGTGCTCTAATTGTTGTCCAGTTTCAAATGCAGAATTCACCACTTTTTTTTCTCAGCTTGGCCTGAGCATTACCCGATCCTAATTGCCTGCCATTTTAGCCCCGCCCCTATTGATTAGCATTAACCACGCCCCTTCATTTGCCAGGTTAGCCCCCCCCCCCGGAAAAATTTCTGCAGACGCCCATTTCGTTCATGCTGCTGCCAGTAATCGAGACAGAACTGATCCCAACCTCCATCAAATTTCGGAATTTCCGTTGTAGCAATCTAAGTGCACACAGTAGTTTATTTTCTAGAATCCTTGCACTACTGTTGCAGGGAGAGTTGTACTTCCCCTGCAGCCTGCACTGCAGGCGCCCTCATCTCTAAACTTGGTAAACTGGTCCAGCCCACCAGCCCTGATGAGTTCTGCTGCCCGTCACACGCGCAGGAGTCTGCGCGTTCCCAGGGAGAGCGCAGAATACTGTGCCTACGGCCACCACTGTGACCTAGCCTTGAGGCCCTGTGGAGAATGCGGTGCTGCTTTTTACCAGGCGCTCCCTCAGGTGCAGTCACTCATTGAACGTGCCTCAGCAAAGCGCTGAATGAGTGTGTGCACTGTATGCCAATCCAGCATGCATTGAGCAAGGAGGAAAGTGGGAGATTTAAAACAAAATAATCAGGAGAATGTATTTCTCTCATTGACTTCTACTGAGGGAGAAGCAATTTTAGGCTGGAGACGGCTAATACAAAGCCATTTTTGGCTTTTAAAAATCTGAATTCTCCCGCCTCTGTCAGGTCTATTGGCATGTACGGAACAATAATTTGTCAAGTCGCCGAATGTTACCTTTCATACCTGCGCTCATGACAGGTGAGTAACCCTAAATCGGTGTGTGTTCCTGTTCATGTTAGGTTGTTTCCTGCCTCAGACACACGGGGCCCAGGTACATCTGTCTGCGGTGGGGGCTCAAAGACACGGGGCCCAGGTACATCTGTCTGCGGTGGGGGCTCAAAGACACGGGGCCCAGGTACATCTGATTGCGGTGGTGGCTCAAAGACACGGGGTCCAGGTACATTTGTCTGCGATGAGGGCTCAAAGACACGGGGCCCAGGTACATCTGATTGCGGTGGTGGCTCAAAGACACGGGGCCCAGGTACATCTGTCTGCGGTGGGAGCTCAAAGACACGGGGCCCAGGATCTGTCTGCGGTGGGGGCTCAAAGACACTGGGCTTAGGTACATCTGTCTGCGGTGGGGGCTCAAAGACACTGGGCTTAGGTACATCTGTCTGCGGTGGGGGCTCAAAGACATGGGGCCCAGGTACATCTGTCTGCGGTGGGGGCTCAAAGGCACTGGGCTTAGGTACATCTGTCTGCGGTGGTGGCTCAAAGACACGGGGCCCAGGTATATCTGTCTGCGGTGGGGGCTCAAAGACACGGGGCCCAGGTACATCTGTCTGCGATGGGGGCTCAAAGACACGGGGCCCAGGTACATCTGATTGCCGTGGTGGCTCAAAGACACGGGGTCCCAGGCACATCGATCTGCGGTGGGGGCTCAAAGACACGGGGCCCAGGTACATCTGATTGCAGAGGGGGCTCAAAGACACGGGGCCCAGGTACATCTGATTGCGGAGGGGTCTCAAAGACACGGGGCCCAGGTACATCTGTCTGCGATGGGGGCTCAAAGACACGGGGCCCAGGTACATCTGATTGCCGTGGTGGCTCAAAGACACGTGTCCCAGGCACATCGATCTGCGGTGGGGGCTCAAAGACACGGGGCCCAGGTACATCTGATTGCGGAGGGGGCTCAAAGACACGGGGCCCAGGAACATCTGTACCAGGCACATGGCATTTCCAGGAATAATTCAACCCATTTCTTGACCTATGGTCATCTAGCACTCTCATGAGGTCAACTTTGTAAATATGTATTTTACTTCTGCTTTTAATCTAACCCGGACACCTTTTTATTTTTTACAATATAAATTTGCAAATAGAGTTGGAACTGCATTTATGTAACTTGTTAGTGTGCTCAGTCTTTCTTGTGTACCTTTGTAACTGAATATATATAATTTGTTAGCGTGTTCAGTGCATCTTGTGTACCGTATGCAACTTACCTGGTTCTTTTATAACCCCTTTGGGTAAAGTTTGCGCTATATAAAACGGCGTTAAATAAATAAAAATCTGTTTGCAGTGGGGGCTCAAAGATACGTGGCCCACGCACATCGTTCTGCGGTGGGGGCTCAGGTACATCTGTATGCGGTGGGGGCACCGCTTCGGCCCGGCGCTGCGAGGGCACTCGTGGCGCACAAAGAGGGCCCTGTCTCCGAGCATGCCTGAGGCAGGCGCGCATGCCCGAGCCTGCACAGCTGCTGGCGGTCGGTGGGGTCTGCAGCAGGCCGCGCAGCGCCCCCAGAGGGACGCCTGACGTGACGCCTTCCAGATGTGCACCACAAATGTTTCATCCCCGGGCAGGAGGACTGGCAGTGCAAACACGGCCCGGCGCTGTCTGCTTTACAGGGCACAGCTGAATCACTCGCTTCCCCTCATGCTGCAACGCTACTTGTGGTATTTGTTTTTCAGATTTTGTCTGTGTTGCGAATAACATTTTTGAGACTACAATGACAGGACAGCACGCTGCTTTTGTACATTGAGTGAGTGCGAGAGCCGTGTCCTCCAGGACAGGATGTATTTTTCAAACTGCTGCTATAGCTTTCTTCAGACAACTCCTTTGCCCTAAAGGACACTCGAACAAAATTTTTTTCGGTGAAATCAGAGCTTGCTGTTGGTGCACAACAAGTATTTTGCGACTCTAGGGGAATCAAAATATTTGTCAATGGAGCAGGCCTGCTGCTGACGTTTCTTCTATTCTGACCTCAATGGAGCAGGCCTGCTGCTGACGTTTCTTCTCGGCAGACCTTCTCAATGGAGCACACCTGCTGCTGACGTTTCTTCTCGTCAGACCTTCTCAATAGAGCACACCTGCTGCTGACGTTTCTTCTCGTCAGACCTTCTCAATGGAGCAGGCCTGCTGCTGACGATTCTTTTTGTCAGACCTTCTCAATAGAGCACACCTGCTGCTGACGTTTCTTCTCGTCAGACCTTCACAAAGGAGCAGGCCTGCTGCTGACGTTTCTTTTCGTCAGACCTTCTCAATGGAGCAGGCCTGCTGCTGACGTTTCTTCTCGTCAGACCTTCTCAATGGAGCAGGCCTGCTGCTGACGTTTCTTCTCGTCAGACCTTCTCAATGGAGCAGGCCTGCTGCTGACATTGCTTCTATTCAGACCTTCTCAATGGAGCACACCTGCTGCTGACGTTTCTTCTCGTCAGACCTTCTCAAAGGAGCAGGCCTGCTGCTGACGTTTCTTTTCGTCAGACCTTCTCAATGGAGCAGGCCTGCTGCTGACGTTTCTTCTCGTCAGACCTTCTCAATGGAGCAGGCCTGCTGCTGACGTTTATTCTATTCAGACCTTCTCAATGGAGCAGGCCTGCTGCTGACGTTTATTCTATTCAGACCTTCTCAATGGAGCAGGCCTGCTGCTGACTTTTATTCTATTCAGACCTTCTCAATGGAGCAGGCCTCCTGCTGACGTTTCTTCTATTCAGACCTTCTCAATGGAGCAGGCCTGCTGCTGACGTTTCTTCTCGTCAGATTTCTCAATGGAGCAGGCCTGCTGCTGACGTTTCTTCTCGTCAGACCTTCCCAATGGAGCACACCTGCTGCTGACGTTTCTTCTCGTCAGACCTTCTCAATGGAGCAGGCCTGCTGCGGACGTTTCTTTTCGTCAGACCTTCTCAATGGAGCAGGCCTGCTGCTGACGTTTCTTCTCGTCAGACCTTCTCAATGGAGCAGGCCTGCTGCTGACGTTTATTCTATTCAGACCTTCTCAATGGAGCAGGCCTGCTGCTGACGTTTCTTCTCGTCAGACCTTCTCAATGGAGCAGGCCTGCTGCTGACATTGCTTCTATTCAGACCTTCTCAATGGAGCAGGCCTCCTGCTGACGTTTCTTCTATTCAGACCTTCTCAATGGAGCAGGCCTGCTGCTGACGTTTCTTCTCGTCAGATTTCTCAATGGAGCAGGCCTGCTGCTGACGTTTCTTCTCGTCAGACCTTCCCAATGGAGCACACCTGCTGCTGACGTTTCTTCTCGTCAGACCTTCTCAATGGAGCAGGCCTGCTGCTGACGTTTCTTTTCGTCAGACCTTCTCAATGGAGCACACCTGCTGCTGACGTTTCTTCTCGTCAGATTTCTCAATGGAGCAGGCCTGCTGCTGACGTTTCTTCTCGTCAGACCTTCTCAATGGAGCAGGCCTGCTGCTGACGTTTATTCTATTCAGACCTTCTCAATGGAGCTGGCCTGCTGCTGACGTTTCTTCTCGTCAGACCTTCTCAATGGAACAGGCCTGCTGCTGACATTGCTTCTATTCAGACCTTCTCAATGGAGCACACCTGCTGCTGACGTTTCTTCTAGTCAGACCTTCTCAAAGGAGCAGGCCTGCTGCTGACGTTTCTTTTCGTCAGACCTTCTCAATGGAGCAGGCCTGCTGCTGACGTTTCTTCTCGTTAGACCTTCTCAATGGAGCAGGCCTGCTGCTGACGTTTATTCTATTCAGACCTTCTCAATGGAGCAGGCCTGCTGCTGACATTTATTCTCGTCAGACCTTCTCAATGGAGCAGGCCTGCTGCTGACGTTTCTTCTCGTCAGACCTTCTCAATGGAGCAGGCCTGCTGCTGACATTGCTTCTATTCAGACCTTCTCAATGGAGCACACCTGCTGCTGACGTTTCTTCTCGTCAGACCTTCTCAAAGGAGCAGGCCTGCTGCTGACGTTTCTTTTCGTCAGACCTTCTCAATGGAGCAGGCCTGCTGCTGACATTGCTTGTATTCAGACCTTCTCAATGGAGCAGGCCTCCTGCTGACGTTTCTTCTATTCAGACCTTCTCAATGGAGCAGGCCTGCTGCTGACGTTTCTTCTCGTCAGATTTCTCAATGGAGCAGGCCTGCTGCTGACGTTTCTTCTCGTCAGATTTCTCAATGGAGCAGGCCTGCTGCTGACGTTTCTTCTCATCAGACCTTCCCAATGGAGCACACCTGCTGCTGACGTTTCTTCTCGTCAGACCTTCTCAATGGAGCAGGCCTGCTGCTGACGTTTCTTTTCGTCAGACCTTCTCAATGGAGCACACCTGCTGCTGACGTTTCTTCTCGTCAGATTTGTCAATGGAGCAGGCCTGCTGCTGACGTTTCTTCTCGTCAGACCTTCTCAATGGAGCAGGCCTGCTGCTGACGTTTATTCTATTCAGACCTTCTCAATGGAGCAGGCCTGCTGCTGACGTTTCTTCTCGTCAGACCTTCTCAATGGAGCAGGCCTGCTGCTGACATTGCTTCTATTCAGACCTTCTCAATGGAGCAGGCCTGCTGCTGACGTTTCTTCTTATCAGACCTTCTCAATGGAGCAGGCCTGCTGCTGACATTTCTTCGCCTCAGATCTGCCCTCTTTCCCTGCTTAATGTGACCAGCCAATTCTCAACCTTGATGGGGAGTGGAACCCCGACGACTGCTCCCCGTCTCTTGTTAGACAGGCCGCTGACCTGTCTGCCCAGTGGCGTGAAGAATGCAGTCAGTCCTAATGCAGCATGAATGATGGGTCCACTGCCAACTGGTTGGTAGTAAAAGACAACCATATTTGGGGTGCAATAGGCCCCTCAGATCTCTAGGCCTCTGGTGGCACTGCACCTGTTGCACTAAGATAGCCATGCCCAAGTCTGCCTGTCATACTCAGCTTGCATCTCTAGCACTTGCATTTGGACGCCGACTAGCTTGCGTCTGCTGAACCGACAACTAAAGAGCAAAATCACATCTTGCTCCCCTCAAAAAAACTCAACGTGGCAGGCAGAATGGTCACCGGAATCAAGAAATTCAATCATATTTCTCCTGCACTCAGAGAACTTAAGTGGCTCCCAGTCGAAATGCGGGTTAGCTTCAGAACAGCCTGCCTCACACACAAAGCCCTGCACACCGGCAAACCCGAATATTTGGCGGCCAAACTCAAAAAAGCCGGTCAGGCCAGGAACCTCAAAAGCTCAAACTTCCTCTTACTCATCCCACTAAAAACTTGAAAGCAATAAACTGCGGCACGATCCTTCGCCGGGAGCATGCCTAAAATCTGGAACTCTATTACCCCTCACATCAGAACTATTCCCTCTTTTGTAAAATTCAAAAGTCAACTCAAAATCCTGTTCCTCCACCGCTCCCTAGGGAACCGATAGGAGCAGTCGGAGCGGGGAAGCAGACACCTCTCACTGCTTCGACTCCTTTTCCCCAAGACTTCGAACCAGAACCCCCCCGCCAACGACCTGCACTGTTTTTGTTTTATGTGATTCTCTGTTCTGTATCTGATGTAAAGCGCTCCGATACCCTTGGGTCAGGCCAGCGCGATATAAAACTTCTTAAATGAGATTAGCCTCCTTGTAGGCAAATGAAGGATCACAAAGTCTTAAAAGTGCAGGACCACATTACATAGTTGCTCATAGCTGCTCTTACTCTATGTCTGAGAGAAAAAGTATAGTTTCAAAGCTTATGCTACATGAGATCCGCTGTTTTTTATGGCAGGTAGCAGGCTTCTTTGACTGTCATCCTTTGTCAGTCTGGACCCCGACTCCATAGTTACAATGAACTAAAAGAATTGGAGTATGCTCTAAAATATTTTCTTACACCCCCCAGAGTGTGCATCATCTTGAGCTGTGACATGGCCCCGTTTGTGCAGTCAATCCAGCCAACCGCAGTAGGGTACTAGTGTGTTTCTGCCCTCGGTGGGTGCAGTTCTGTCGGCTTTCCACAGATCTGTTTCAGATTTTGAGCGCTTACACATTGGTCCTTACTGAAACCAGGCATGGCTCAAGAGGGAGCACTGAGGCATCTGGGTCTACATCCTATCACAGGTGAAAACCTAATACCATGCAGGGCATGCTTACCAGTATGAGAAGGATCCAGGAGGCTTTATAGTGAAAGGCTGGATACTGGTGCCGATCACGATCCGGTAAAAAAATTGCCCGTCCGACTCGTATCCGGTCTTTTTACCGTACGAATCGTACAAGTGCCGTACAAACTGGCAATCACGATTCGCATGGTAAAAAGCCCATACGAGTCGCATTGGGAATAATTCCCCACACGTCCTCGGGTCGGAAAATGTGTCCGACACCTCCCCGGCCGATTTACCGTACAAATGTGAAAAGTGAAGTCCGACCGCGGAATCACGATCCATCCCGTGCGTCCGACGTTACAACCGTATGGAAAAAACACCGTCCGCACCGAACTCCCATAGCAACCATGGAGACATGTGCCCGCATACCCCCCCCAGCCCCCGTGAGTACGCGCCGAACCCCCCGTGTAAGTACACCCCTGTACGTGTCGAACCCCCCGTGTATGTACACCCCTGTACGTGTCGAACCCCCGTGTATGTACACCCCTGTACGTGTCGAACCCCCGTGTATGTACACCCCTGTACGTGTCGAACCCCCGTGTATGTACACCCCTGTACGTTCGAGTCGTACCCCCACCCGTGTATGTACGGTGCGCGCCCCCAGAGCGTTATGTAACATTGTGAGCACCAGTTAAATGTTGTACATATGTCTTGTCTTTTTAGAGTATTTTTTGATTACAAATGTTTTTTCATACAACTATTGTGGGTACCTTATTTTATTGGTTCTAATTTCTCTTCAAGTTATTGTTTGTATCATTTGTATGTGTTGTGCCTTGAGTATTTTTTGTTTAAAAATTATTCCCTTAACCATTCTTGCTATAATGCTGTTTATTGGCCCCAGTTCTGGGAGTACAGCTGCCCCTGTTTGTTGTAATCCGTATTATAGATGCTGGCGTAGGGCCAAAGAAGCTGTCAGGAGGCGCACTGACAATGCACCACCTAAAAGGTGGCACACTGTCAGTGCGCCCCCTGATGCCAGCCCTCTGGAGGAGGTACTGGGGGTCCTATGGAACCCTCAAACATCCCCTTGCAGGCAGATTCAGTCATTCTATGCACCCACCTGTAAAGGGATCCCTCACCACTCTTAAAAGTGCAGGCGGGTTGCCGCCAGCAGAGTGAAACACAGAGCGGGTGCTGCAAAGCCGCTACATATTTCACTTGAATGCGCTGCCCCCAGAGCAGCATGACTTTGCGGCTGTCCTCGGAATATAATACAGTGCACTCTCCTTGTTAGCGTCAGGTGCACCTTTTGTAAAGAAAATGCGCGCATAGTGTAATACTGTCCCAGGTATATCTTGGTATTTGATGGAGTACACAAAGTTTGCTTCTGACGTTGAGGCAAAACGTAATACATTATGGATCCTTATAGATAATTATTCTGTTACATACACCCCAGAAATTCATGACAAGGCAAATTCACTCCACCAACAGCCTTTTGATTGGTGTAATCATTTACATTCCTAAATTCTTTATGGGTTGCAATATCCTGGTAATGCATCGAGCGTGGGGGAGGGGCTGTTCTGAACATGTTTGACGTGTGCCAACTTCGAATAATTGTCAGATGCTCTGGCAGGCTTCTTACAAGAAAATCCCACAGCACTGTGCAATATTAAGATGCTTTTAAGGTGATTTTAGACATGTGAAATGATTTTATTTCATCATAAGCGATGATGGTAGTGATGGCATATAATTCACCGAAAGGCTTATCTACTCATAAAACCTCCACTTAAACTGATTTATGGAGTAAACCCTGTACATTTAGTTTTATACTTAGCTTTTTATCTTAGTCTTTCAATATTGCATTTTAATGATGTTCATGGGGTGCTTTGCATACCTTTTGCGAGTCTTAAAGCGCTTTAGCACTCAATAGTGTTTATGTTTTCTATGCTCGAGGAAGGAGATATGGTCTAGTGGCTTGCCAGTTGCCTAAAGCACTCAGAGACCAGAGTTTTAATCCACCCTGCATCTTCACTGTCCACGTGACCTGAGTAAAGAATGTTATATTGTCTCAGATATCTTTTACTGCAAAAGTTATCAAATCTTTGAAGTGGACTAAACACCAGCATTTATCACCACATAAACAATTTGGTTTCTATCTCTATGAGATAGGTCAACTTGTCCCATTTCATTGTTTTGCATTGGTGATGCATTTTCAGTAATAAAGGGGCGCATTTACCCCTTGTCAGTCTTCACTGTGTCCGTCAGGGTGGCGGAGGAGATGACGTGATCACTCCGAATTCACAATAGCGGCCACCATGGCAGCCCCTGAGAAGGCACTGAAAGTTTGGTGTGCGGCTGCTGTCTTTTAGTCAGCCAAGCACCAAACTTTGGGGCATATTATCCAGTACGGCGTTAACATTATCGCCGCTTTAGCGACAGGAAACTGCCGCTAGTTTGGCGATAATGGGCTTGATAATATGCCGCAGAGAATTCACATAGAAGCCAATGTTGACACCAGAACCTGGGCTTCTATTGGAATTCTCAAGAGCATATTATCAAGCACATTATCGCCGCTTTAGAGGAAGTTTCCTGCCGCTAAAGCGGCAATAATTTTAACGCCGTTCTTGATAATATGCCCCTTTATTCTTTAAAAAAAAAAAAACTAAGCAGGAGTTTGTTTCTGAAAAACCAAAAACGAACTCGAAGTTTCTGTTCGTGACCAGACAGGAAGAAAATACATCAGACCGCACGCTTTGAACAGGGTGGGCAGTCTGATGCCCGTACTCTGATGGCCCCTAGCCCGTCAGGCTGTCGAAGTAAGTTTTATAACGGCAGAGCCAGTGGAGTCACCAGCGTGGAAAAACTGATGGCCCGTCAAACTCAAACTAGAGCAGTTGCACTGAGGGTTTGGCGGACAGGGTATTCAGTCTTATTTGTGATGGAGCATCAGGCCGCCAAGCTCGAAATCAGGCCCAAGGTGTCCTGTATGATATTATTTGTAACATGTGTAAATTTTGACCTTTTTTTTGTTTTACCCACCCGGGCCTGGGTTAAAATCTCGTCAGACCACCTCAAATACTTTCCTCGGAATCTTGGAAAGCTGTTGGTGGGGGTGCATCTATTCAGGTTCCCCCAGACTTGGGTGGCCAGCATTGGCCCAGGACTGCTGAATCTGTGACAGGTGTGCAGGCTGTCCACAAGGGATACATTATCCAAATGGGGTTCAACTGTATGGTCGTTGGTTATCTTGAAACTGATGCATTGATCCTGACTGAGAGGACCATCATTGTAGGGAATATTTCCTTCCTTCCAACTCTGCCGAGAAGTGCAATAGAATTCTAGGTGGCGTTCTTTTCTATATATTAACTAGGTCCTTTTTGCATTTTTATAAAAACACCACATTTAAATCAATAGTATGTGTTTAAGAAAAAGAGAGCAAATAAAGATGTTTACTCATTGCTTTGCTGCCCGAAATAGCCCTAATAGACATAACCCTTGCTCTGGAGCCCATTTTGTATTTCAATTCATAAAGCAATTAAGTGTCATTGCTCTCTGCTTAGTGCATTTGCAGCGGTTAGTGTCCTCGACGAGGGCATTAACTACTGTTAATTGCCACATAAATATGAGCTAGAGTCAAAGATGGGGGCACATAAAGATGGGAAGCAGTGCTCTAGGTGGACCAGGGCCTGTCAGGGCTGGGTCATGGCAAAGCCAAAAAATATGGGCATTGAACCAGGGCCCAGAGGAGCTCCTAATCCTGTCATTCACCGGATGAAGAAAAACCCTACTCTCTCGCCTGTCACATGCTATTGTTTCAACACAGTGTCATCGGACGCCCCTTTTGTGACAGAGAGACTAAGGGCCATATGTATCAAGCAAAATTGCGATCGCAATTTTGCTGAGTGGTATGTATGAAGGCAAATCTGCGTGCAAAATAAGGAATTGCGAAATTTGCGATTCCTTATTTTGCAATTGCATTTAAGGAATCGCAAATTTTGAGATTCCTTAAATGCAATGTAAGAAGCACCAAAAAAGTGCAATTTGGCCTTAAGGAATCGCAAATTACCACCAACTTCAAGTTGGTGGTAATTTGCGATTTCTTTGAAAAATTCACTTTTTTGCATTTTTCAAAGTGCAATGTGAAGCACATACATGCCCTTAGGGCATGTATGTGCGCCACATGTGCACCCATGCTTATTTCAGGGGTGCAACAGGGTGTCCTTTTGACACCCTTGCACCCTTGAAATTGTATTCTCAATTTGTGATTCTCTAATTGCTAATCGCAAATTGAGAAAGTCTTCCCATTCATTCCTATGGGCCTCTAGGCCCATAGGAATGAATGGGGAGGTATTCCTTAATTGCGAATTGTAATTTGAGATTCGCAATTAAGGAATATGTAGGATTCGCAAAATTTATTGCAAATCCTATATACATAGTATTTTGCGATTCTCAAATAGCGATTCGCAAAAAATCGCTATTTGAGAATCGCAAAAGAGGATTTTGATACATATGGCCCTAAGTCACAAGTGGCTACTGTTGTTTAGCATTCATGATCCAGGGTCTAAATAATTATTTCATTTCAACTGAATAACTACTGTTTTCCCACTTACTTTCAAACTTACCTTGTTAAGTTTTTTAAATTACTTTTGGTCCTGGAGAAGTTGCTATATTAACTTAAAAAAAAGAAATAGCGGAACACTTGTTATGTATGAAAACCTCAACCGTGCTTGCTTAGGTCCACTTGTGTATTCATCGACACTTGCTAATATACACAACTCTTATTTTACTCATACACTGTAGAGAAGATGCTCCTGAAATCATTTAGAACTTCAAAAACATTCATGTGATTCATATTTTCTTTTGACTTCAAATGAGCATCACAGGAAGAACACATCATATCTTAGTTCAAAACACAGTTGTTTTCCAGTCTCTTGATTATAGGCACAATTATTTAGCGACAATTTGTAGATATATGGATGCTATCCCTTCGTGGATGGTTTTCGCTGACACGTGTTTCGTTCCTTTTTTCGCCCTTTCTCAAGGCTATAGTCGAGAAGAATGTATCAGGAAAAGGGATAAGGGTCCCTCGCGCTTTCTCGATGTGGAAAAATGAACTATCTCAGCCAAATGATGCTTGTGAGTAGTTCTCATGCAAAATAACAGTGCGAGTTGGTATTTTAGAGGCTGCAAGATCCAAAGCACGTGATCAAATAATTGAAAATGGCTGCCCGGTCCGTGTAATAAATATTCAGGGTGCAGCCCGATGGCCCTTCATATGGCTAAGGACCGGGAGAAGTTAAGCGAGATCGTGTGCCGCGTAACCTGCCCTCTGTCCCAACCTCCGAGAATATATTAACTTTAAAATAAAAAATATCCTGTTGATTTTAATTCTGCTTTGTCCAGTGAGCCCCCTTTATGAATTTGTCAAACACAGGATGCTGCTTCACTTGAAATAATGACAGAGTCCACGACTCGTGTAAGGACTTCTCAGAACACGCCTGTTGTAGAGCCCACCCCCTTTTCATGTCACTTAAAGCACTGATGGAAAGTGCAATTAACAGTTAATATTGCCTCCCAGCTTGCGGGCAATAAGTCTAGTAGCATATCTCCCTATTCTGACCAAACACAGGCAGACACCCGCCTCTGTTTCATGTTCCTGTTTCCCGCTCTCATTGTGCCATATTTACTGGTACTGTAATGAGCCGGCCATTAATGAGTCACTCATCTCCCTCAGAGAACGCTGACCTCTGTGCTAGTTTATCATTTGCTGTGAGAATGGAAAGAAATATTTATCTCAGGGAAAACACTTCCCCATTCCATTTCGAGCCTTCCCCTCTCTGGCAAAGGTAAGAATGAGATGACACATTTTAATTATGGTAACACTCTACTAGACATGTGTCAACTGACTTATCACTTGAACTGGGCAGAGTGCCCTACAGGGAAAGCGTGAATATTATGGGCTGGTCACTGTGAAGGCTAGGCGGTCCGGACAGGCCTCTTATTCCACCGGGCATTTCCCCAGCAGGCTGGAGCCTTTGGAACTCGGGTTTGAAAGCCCTGGGCCACTCCTGGTGCCTCTGTCACTTTCTGCAGAGATTAATTGCAGCAGGCACAGGGACTTCAAGAGAGAAGGAGAGAGAGGGGGGGTATAGAGAAAGGGAGAAAAGGGAGAGGAGAAAGAAAGAATGAATGGATGGATGGAAAGTGAGAGCGATGCCACAAGAAATCCAAGGAAGTGGGGCTGGTTTGAGCATTTTTGTTAGGGCTGCTTTGGTTCCTCAGCCGCCCCTGGAGGCTGGTAGGGCAGGGATGGAGACAGAAACATGCACTCCTCAAGCAGCGCTAGGATCAATTCTGTGCCTGACTCTTCTAACCCTTAGAAAGCACTCACTTCTTGTGAGCCTACTAGATGTTCTGGTAGGCCAGTACTCCTTCAAGGATGGGGGGAGGGGGTGACAAAATAATTCTCTGAAAGAAGAAATAGGTGAAAACGATCTGTGTTTTTCTGGGAACTTTCCAGGGAAGGAGAGCTGAAGTTTTCTTGCAGGATTGGTAAAGGTAGGTCTGTGCAGGCTGGCTTGACTCTGATTCGAACAATGGAGATTCAGGGGGCGTGGCCAACCGGGCCAAGATGGTGGATGCTCCCTTCGGAGCTCCTAGTCATCCTGCTCTGACACACCCGTAACCCTCATTGGTGGCTGTACCCATAAGAGCATCCAACCGCACCAGCACTTCCTGAAAGTGCAGGGAGACTCCAGACAGACCCGGTCCCCTCTGCCGGCCTACCGCACTCTTGATCAACCTCGGAATCGGATGCGCCCCGGGCCTCTGGCCCGTATATCATAGTGCCAATATCGGCAACAGTTGTCCCAAACACATAAGTACATAAATAAAACACACAACACTGTATTGTAAGTGGAGAAATATTGCTGAAAGTTTATTAGCATAACCAATATGCAAACATGGTGGGTTATCTTACGGGCGATCCCAGGGCAGGCCAGCCCCTATGCCGCCTGCCCGTCTGATAAGCCTAGAGTCACCATGGCAACGCCAAATGGTGGATACCAAATATTGGGAGGGGCCACCCCTCCCATCCGTGGACCACCAGTCCACTTGCTTTACACGCCCCCCCGTGATGGGTGGGCGGAGCATACATGGCAGCCCCCGGTTGCTCAGACCCACAACCACCTGTCGGCTAACGGGGCGCCGTCATTCTTCCAGGGGACACGCTAAAACATCCCTGGGTATCCTGGCTTGGCACCCCGCGGTGCTGCTGCATGATGTACCCCTTGGTATGTGCAGACCCTGGATCGCCCTGTAACTCCTCCTGCAACACAAAGTGACATTTGTTAGAAGACCTAGCCCCCCCCTTTGTCCCTCCGGACGCCGGGTAAGCGGAGGGGCGGGCAAGGCGAGCGAGCGGACAAGAGGGCGAGGAGGGGGTGGAGACAGAATATGTACCCCTGTCTCCTCCCCGCCCCCGCCGGAAGCAGCCATCTGCTGGGGTCTCCCCTGGAGTAGCCCAGGGACTCGACCTCCCACCCCTGTGCCTTCCTGTGGCACTAAGGCGGACGCCCTCTAAGGGGGGCGGGCCGCTACGCAACCCCCCCCCCCGGGCAGCCTTACATAGTGCCAATATCGGCAACAGTTGTCCCAAACACATAAGTACATAAATAAAACACACAACACTGTATTGTAAGTGGAGAAATATTGCTGCAGGTTTATTAGCATAACCAATATGCAAACATGGTGGGTTATCTTACGGGCGATCCCAGGGCAGGCCAGCCCCTATGCCGCCTGCCCGTCTGATAAGCCTAGAGTCACCATGGCAACGCCAAATGGTGGATACCAAATATTGGGAGGGGCCACCCCTCCCATCCGTGGACCACCAGTCCACTTGCTTTACACGCCCCCCGTGATGGGTGGGCGGAGCATACATGGCAGCCCCCGGTTGCTCAGACCCACAACCGCCTGTCGGCTAACGGGGCGCCGTCGTTCTTCCAGGGGACACGCTAAAACATACCTGGGTATCCTGGCTTAGCACCCCGCGGTGCTGCTGCATGATGTACCCCTTGGTATGTGCAGACCCTGGATCACCCTGTAACTCCTCCACAGCCTTGGGAGTGGCCACCGTCACTACCAGGGCCCCCCACCAAGGTAGACCTATTTCCTTACAACCTGCTGCAGCCAAAGCTTCCCCTGGGACCAATAGGCCCAGTCTATTCGCAACCCGCAGCTGCCAAGGCTTCACCAAGGTCAAGTAAAATCCATGCCTAGAGTGGAGAGGTGCACCCCATCACCCTCCAGACACCCTGTTGATTTGGCGTGTAAAAGGCCATGCCTGATGAAGCCAAAGCCTCTTTGCTCAGTGAACTTGCGCATGGCGCTGTTGACACCTCAATGGCTTCTCCTGAGCGGGCTCCTTGCCAAGGTAGCCTATTACTTACAACCTGCTGCAGCCAAAGCTTCCCTTAAGTCCAGTAGGAAAAGATCCATGCTCCAACTAGAGAGGTGTACCCCATCTCCCTCCCGGCACCCTGTGGATTTGGCGTGAATAAGGCCTTTCCTGATGAAGCCAAAACCAAATTTGCCTTTTAACATACAACATGCTGATAACCGGGCTTCCCCAGGTCCAGCCAAACCAGTCTTAGCCCATGCAGGACCGTAGGCCTGCATGCCCCCTCAGGACAGGTGCCCCCATCCATTCTAAACTCCAAATGGATTTATGACTGAATTAACCTGCCTAAGAGTAGGCGATGGTCCAAAGATACCTTTGCCTGGCTGAAGAACAAAACCTATTCAAGCCACTCCTGTCAGGAGGTGCCAGTGCGAGTGTAGTTAATAGATGACAAGCCCGCTCTACTTCCTCTTTCCCTCTCTGAGTCTAGCCCTAGTTGGAGTGAGCCCATCGCATTCCGTCAGTCACCACCAACTGTGAAGCCTTGCCCTCCTAAATTCTGCTAATATACCAGGGAGAGACAGGACAGAGTTACCTCAGAGGAGAACAACGTGCAAAATTCTTCTCTATTTTGAATACTGGGAAAGCCAAATGTTCTCCTGCTATTTAGAAGCCCAAAAGTGTTACCCCGGGGCTTCCCTTAATCATATGGACCATATCGCCCTTATTGGAGGACCACTTCCACAACCTGGTACTAAGTGGCCCTACCCGGATCTGCACCTGAACCAGAGGTCGGACCCAAGCCCCTCTAAGTTCTGCTGCTCGACCTGCCTGTTAACATGAATCCCAGGGCAAACCACAGGCATCCAACCCATGTTTGCCATGCCTGAGCTAAAACACCAATGGGAGGCAAAACCCCAGCTAACCCCTATATGTATTCCGAATGTTCGCTGACAACTGCCAAGGGAAACGCGCATAACTGAAGCAACTGGCGCCATGCTCATCAAATCTCAATCCCCCCTATTCTGACTGCAAAATGTGCTCATGTGGTTGACCGGATGAGTGCTCCCTCCCATCCCTATGATTATGGAGCTGCAGTAGTAGATGCTAATGATGGGATAACGAGCACCGCTAAACAGACAAGGAGTGATCCTGAGAAAGAAACGGTTGGACCACAACCACCACCATATCCCGCCTGTAGTCAGCGAGGTTTACGTTGCCATCTGCAGTAGTGCAGCGACAATTTGCCGCCATCCAACCTGTGCAATATCCTGTTCTGGGCATCCCCCACATTCTTCCACTGGGCATCTCTGCCTGATGTCAGTGACCTAGGTAAAATAACTCCCTGCCAGGCAGCCTGGCATTGAAAATTACATCACCTACACCGTGAGAACCCTACCTGCCAAGCGATTTCGCTCAAATCTTGCCTGGCCTTCCTACCTTCCCAGATGATCCAGCAAGCTTTGCTGTACTCGGTCGATTGACCTGACCAAACCTCAAACCCACCAGTTTGGGCCACATAACCTGCCCCCAAGACTCTGCTGCACAACCAATGAGCAGGAATGACAGAAGGGAAGGGGCCCCCGGTAGTACTTAAAAGTTTCCTACTGCCTAACCAGCTGTGCCCCTTGGAAGGCTACCACAATCGCTTAGGATATGAGCTTCACTCAGCACAACCCTTTCATCCTGGACCTACCTCCAACTGATGTGTAGTAAAGCGCGCCGAACCTTAGGGGTCCGCACCCCATCTGACCAACATTGGTGGGACCACACCTGTCTATTCTTGTACTCGTCGTCCCAGTTAACCTGGCACGCCTGACGTGTGCCTAGGTACATGGTCCCCTTGCATGGCGGCCTGCCAGCGAGACAAATATCCAATACACGACGAGTACCACTCCCTGCCTTCGCTAGAATCCTGCCTAGCTGGATACGCGAAGGTGAGCAGGCATAAGAATCAGAACCTAACTGTGCCTGAGCATAGGACCTAGAATTCAAACAGAGAGAAAAGAGTGGTGCACTGCTGCACAGCTTGGCCCCTCAACCACTTCCCAAACCTTGGAAGCAAGCCTTTGCTGGATGCCCTCAGATCCTAGCCGTGCGCGCCTCACCCAGGGGGTTCCCTTACTAACGAAGCTTTCGTCCTACTGCTAGCCGGCTTAACGCTCAGTGTCCCAGGACATGAAATGCTACAGCCAACACAATCTACGTTCTCCGACCGCCAACGAAGGATAATGTGTTCACCAAAACCCTGAAAAGAACATCACTGGCCCAGAGACAAGGCAAACAATGCTAGGGCCAATCAGCCGCCTCCCTCCAAAATTTTCTGCTGGTTAATTGACCAAAACTGTCCGGTACCTTAAGTAGTAATTATCTTGCGCCGTTTTCCAAAGTACCCGCACTTGCTGGTACTGCACGAGCACTCTGGCCAAGTGCGAATTGTGTTTCCTCAATATTCTGGGATAGTGTTTTCAACATACAAAGACAGCCGCGGCTCACTGATATTACTGCAAATAATATTCTGTCACCTCCTTGATGCATCACCTTGGCCTTCCATGACAGCACCGTCTCGTGAACTTCCCAAGCCCCATATAGGCCCCCCCTGCCTACTCACTGCTCCCTACAGCAGGACAGTTGTGTAACTCTAACCAGGACTCACCAAAGCGGCCCCCTCAGTTAGGTCCACACTTAGCTCCTGCTGTGCTGTCAACATAGAACATCACAACTACCCAGCTTTGCTCAGGCAATGCGTAAGGGGTCAGACCGGCCACTAGCACGCCGCGCAGCTACTAGGTGTTCAGCTCACTGAGAAGCCTAGCTGATCGACAATCCTAGCGTTAATCGAACGCGCATTGAGAAATACATCTCAAGTTATACAAATGTAAATGTATGTGAACGTAAAGGAGTTGAAACGTAAAACATGAGCTCCAGTTACATGACATACAGGCACGTGTCATTGCATCCCTATATTTACTACAAAAGGCACTACCTACAACAAGCCCATCTATTGCTAATCAGTGCTTCTAATTGCATAAGGTGAGAAGCCACATTATAGCTCAGTTGCAGGCAACCGAGAGCTAGCCGCCCCCACTCCTTGCTCTTGCGCTCCACCCAGAGCCCCAGACCCCCAAATAAGAACAAGCCAAGGCCACACAGCCTCAGTTACCAATGAACAAAACACTGCGGTCTTGGTTCCACTGCCTAACCCATAAATACTGAGCACATGTCATGCATCCCTATATTAAATACGGCACTTCCTGGACAAAATCACTTATAACAGCATCGCACCATCTCTGAAAGTAACAAGGTCCTCATAGTGAGGAGATCTTGCCCTCCCTGCTTGGCCTTGAACCCTGATTTGGAGGGACCAGTCGCACCAAATGCTAAGAACCTTGCCTCTGAGGCACGGTTGCTGGTTACTCTCAACCGGCCCGAACTGCTGAGCCACGTAAAAGAACTGCACTCTGTATGTAGATTAAAAGGTAATGAGCGGTGCATGGCAAAGCATTTCATAGAAACCCGCTTACTGCCACTGTTCCAGCGTAGCTGTGATATTCACTTCCCTTGCACCATTACAATAAGTTAATAGTTGTTGTCTGTCTTCCCCCGGCTCAAGGTCCTTCGCTAGCAAAAATATATTGGTGAACGTTACCTGGCCTGCACACCTGCCGGACTGCTGGCGGAATCGCAGCGGCACTGGTGACCCGACCACAGCTGCGCACATGAATTACATAACAATAACCTTGGCATCACTGAGCGTGCTGTGTGGCCCAAGGACCGACTATCTGGGTATCATCGGTTACGTTCATGTCCAAGTGAGTGCAGCACCGTGAAAGCCTAGCCCAGAAATGCGCCACTGGAGAGGCCTGGGGGTAAGAGATGACTCTACTGATGGAACAAGCTATCAATGAAAATTATAAGCTGGGTGATCTATGGGAAGTGCATATCCTAGCAGGATAATCATGTTGTTCCAAATGTCCTAATTGTGCCCGTACAGTGGACAAGGCTTGTAAGTGATGCACATGATGCACATCTAAAGTGTAACAAGACTGAAAGCACCCAAGATTAAGTCCCTCCTCCTGCCGTATTCAATATCCAATAGAAATACTATACTCTATTCTGAAATGAATGAATGTACTCTTAACATTGGCATCTGTTATATAGCGCGAACTCGGCCCGAAGGATAGGAGCGGTGTGCATGAGCACCGTATTAACATTACATGCTCAGTCACGGGGATATTAGGTGATTTGCCCTGAATCACAGGATGTGGACGCGACCTCGAGGCTCGGGCCCTGGTAACCAGCACCAAAGTCAGCAGCCTGAGCCTCAGAGCCCTGCACAAACCAGGCGCTCCACACCCCCCACTGCCGACATTGCGCCTCCACCCCGGGAGGCCTGGCGACCCAGGGAAGCCGAGGTAAGCGCCGCCCCGCAAAACGAAGCAATGCGGACCTCTCAGTGCCAGTCCTGTACTGTGAGAATGCTTAAATGACTCCGTGGTCGCAAGGAGCGGGCCACGGGTGTCATATAGCGCAAACTCGACCCGCAGGATAGGAGCGCTGTGCGTGAGCACCGTATATTGAGGCTCTTAGATAAACCTCCTCTCGCCACCGGGAGAGGCGACTGACGTGCGGGCCCCCGCAGCCAAGGGAGGCCCCCAGCAGCTCACGCCGGAGTTCCGCCCGCACAACCTGATCTACCCCGCCACCCTACGCTCCCCCACAGAGCAGCCCGTGGAGGAGGCAGGCCAGCGCGCGTTGGCCGTAGACAGGCGTGCACGAAATGTGGCTCATGGTAACCGCCAATGAGTTACATGATACTGGAGGTATTGGAGGGCTTACATAGCCGTACATCACAACTCATGAACGGGGAGATAAGTGATATGTCAGAGAATCACCGAATGTGGACGCCCACGAGGCTCGAACCCTGGTTCCTGCCCCAGAGGCGGCAGTGAGGCGATTTGGATTGCAATATGGTGCCAAAGGATACATACATTTGACTGACCCATTGCGACGCACTCAACTCTACAAGTAAGGTCTGAGACTCCCTCAGATATCCCCCCCTGCCACATCGGCGTCATTGTACAGCGTTTTTCATACTTTTTTCAGGGTCAACGTGAACTACTTTCATATATGTTAGGGGACAGTTCACACACGTCACATGCTACGGAATTACATATTCACCGCCTAAATGTGGCATATTATAATCTACTGTTGGTTCTCCATCTCAGGTGAGGTGTGCTTGTGCATGTCTACTTCTGACATGCCATTTGGGGCCAAATGGAGAAATCAAAAGCACCCTTCTCATGTTCCCTCATATATATTGCGGTTACGACCCAAAGGTGAAAGAGCACTGTACATGCGCATCGTTTTACATTACACTTTCAGGCACGGGGCGAAGAAATGGTTTGCCTAGAATCACGGGTGAGGACGCAACCTCGAGGCTCTAGCCCTGGTTTCCAGCACCAAGGATGGCAGCCTAGCCGTTAGGCAGCCAAGGCTCGTGCACACGCCTGCTAACATGACTCGACACAATGGCCTCACTAAAAGGCACACTGTACTTCAACTAGCAAGGAACGCACATCGCACCCAGAGCCCACTGAATGCAGTGGAACATAATTTGTGACTTGCAACCTCCGGCGGCGTAGCGACCTCGTTCAGGCCGTAACGGTCCCCCACTGCGGTGCCTGCTTGTCTGCCTGCAGTCCGGGCGCTACGCCCCTGCACATCGGAAACATTGCTGGGCCGGACTCCGTGCCCTGGACCAGAGACTTAACCCCAGAGGGAGCCCGCGAGGGACCCGCTGCCCCCTCCTCCCAGAAAGCTCAGATTAGCCCCAGAGGGAGGCCACGAGGGACTCGCTGACCCCCCCACCCCCCCATCCTCCTCGGAAGCAATGACCCTCAGGAACGGTCGTGCGACGCTATACATGAGCACCGTAGCAGTGCCGGAGATGGAGCGCTGTACATGCGCCCCGTGAAGTTGTACCGGGGCACATGAAGATGAATGATTTGCCCCGGACCACACTGCCTGTGAAGTGGTGAAGTCGGGATTAGAACTCGAGTCTCCTGTTTCCCCAGTCAACTATTATCAAAAGGCCACAGGATCCCCCCTTTCCCAATATGCAAGTCCCTGTGAGCACCCGTGAAACATTGCACAGGATTGGGCACTATACTTCAACACCGCATAATTACTATTGCACAAGATCGGAGCGCTGCACCTGAGCCCATGAAAGCATTACACATGATTGGAGCGCTATACGTGGGCATCGGGAAACAATCATGAGTCTGACACGGGTGGGTGCGTGCTTAAGCCCCGGCTCCCAAAGATGTGGACGCGCCCTGGCACCGAACTCGGCAAGTTGAGCCGCCGGCCCACACCCAGGCCCATCTCCCCTAGTGCCGGGGGGGGGGCGGGACGAAGTGCTCGCCCAGGCCTTAACTAGCTGCCCGGAACCCCGCACCCGAGGCTTGTCCCACTAGCAAAGGCACTGCTCTGCAATCCAGATTAAAAGCATGACCAGGCTCTGGGTTTGCCATGAAAGGCTGGCGGGGGGGGGGGGGGGGAGTGAATATTCCCAGCTCCCCGGGTGAGGACTTGCCCTCGAGGCTCGAGTGATTATACGGCAGATGTGCCGATCAGCTGTTGCCACGCGCCGCCTTCTGCGCCGAGGGGACCCTAAATACCCAAATCGGAGTCGTCCGGTTAAGCCGACGTACCACATCCGAGGTGTGCAGCTTGGCCCTTCTAGAGCGGCGTAGCTGATTACTGAGTGCTCGCCTCGAGTTCAAAATGTTGCCGCGCTGTCTGCCCCAACCCCCCGCACATGAAAGTGGGAGGACTCGACCCATACTGCGATAGGATCACCGCAGCAATAAAGATGGGGAGTAGGGGTGTGAACTAACCTCGATGTCCGTGATGTAGCAAACAGCGCGCGACTCCGGCGACCACAGGCGAGACGGCGAGAACCAGCAAGGCGAACGAGCGGACAAGAGGGCGAGGAGGGGACGGAGACAGAATATGTACCCCCTGTCTCCTCCCCGCCCCCGCCGGAAGCAGCCATCTGCTGGGGTCTCCCCTGGAGTAGGCCAGGGACTCGACCTCCCACCCCTGTGCCTTCCTGTGGCACTAAGGTGGCCGCCCTCTAAGGGGGGCGGACCGCTACGCAACCCCCCCCCGGGCAGCCTTACAGAGGGCAGGACCTCGCCTCCTCATTCCGCCCTTGCGTCTCCTGAGCCGCTACAGCGGTGGGCCTCAGGGAGACACAGGTGAGGCTCTGCGGTGCCGCAAGCAAGAGACCCGTGATAGCCGGCGTGCCTGGGCGACAGGGAGGCTCTGAAGGGACTCGGCCCCCTCCTCTGGGCCACCACACCCGCGGCCGTCCTAGGCGTATACAGGACCCCAGCCAACACTTCAGAGGGCAGACCCTCGCTTGCATATTTGACCACGTGGCATACGAGCTTCTACCACAGTGGACCAAAGGGAATTAGAGATGAGGCTGTACCACCCCCGATGGGGGACATTTCGGGGCAGATACGGCCAGCTGCGCACGTGCCTCTGGGGGATAGCCTTGCTGCCTTGGCTCTGGCCCGACTCCTCCCCTGCATGAGACTTCACTAAGGCGGCCACCTGGAAGGTCCGATCGGGGCCACCTGTCTCTCCCCACACCGTGGACTATGCTCAGCCTTGCTTTTTGTGGGCCTGAAGAACTTGGTTGACACTGGCCACGGGAGGTGACTGCAACTGCTGCAGTGACCCCTGCCCGCAGGGGACTGCTGAGCACACTTGGGGGAGACCCACTCTGCCCGGTTCCACTCTGGCTGCAGAAGCCAACAACAAGCCTGAGAATTCCCGATCTACTATTGCTCTTGACTTGACGCCCCCCTCCATAAACCTTGCCCCTCCAGCAGTGAGCCACTGCATGTCATCTCTCATTGTGGGCCCACCCAGCCCTTATGCACATCCCTTGGGCCCTGCTTGGCTGCTTGTGCTGCCCCCTCTTCTTGCGGCTTCTCACAGCAGGGGGGCACGGGGGCCAGGCTGTGCTGCTACCGCTCCTGATGACCTGCACGCGGCTGACTTTTTCGATGACCCTTATGAGATTTATCATGGGGGCGACAAACCCTCTGCTTCTCACTCCCAGACTAAAATCGGCTGCTACAAGGCCCCCGCTACGGCTTCTCAGGGACCCTTGATGTCTCCATCAGATTGCTCTGGATTGCCCTCGAACTCCAATAGCACTGATGCTGTCCATCAGCCTTTCCAAACCACTTGCGCTGTGCTGGAGACTAAGATTGGTGAGGTGGCGTGGAGGTCTGCTTTCTACAACAGGACCTCAGAAGAGTGGTGGACAGAGTCACGGAGACAGAGGGCCGAGTGTCGGACCTAGAAGACACTGTCAAGGACCTCAAATCCACAATTCATTGTATCTTGACATCATCTGCAGAGTTAAAGGCCCATGCGGAGGGCCCCGAAGGCCGGGCCCACGCATGCAACCTACGTTTTGTGGGATTCCCCGAAGGTTCCAAAGGACAATCCCCTAAACACTTTCTTGAGACTTGGCTGACCTCCTGGCTGTCCAGCTCCTCTCTGTCTACTTGCTTTGTGGTTGAGAGGCCACACATCTCCTGTGCTTGCAGCCCTCCCCGGGGCTCCACCTTGCCCCTTTATAGCCAAATTCCTGAATTGCCAAGATCATTTGCAAAACACCGTTTGATGATATTACCGGATTACACCCATGCTATACAGCAACGCCACAGGACATATGATACCATCAAGCAATGTCTCCGCTGTAGGGGTCTCTGCTACATGCTTCTCTTCCCCGCCTGGCTCAAGGTACTCCACAACTCCAAATCCTGGTTTTCAACTCCCCGAAGAGGCCCTCTTATGGGCTACCAAACAGTTCCGCTTGAAATTCACCGTTCTACCCCCGTGGGGATTCTCAGGCACGGGAGGGAAGACCTCCGGACTCCCTATCCGCCCAATGAAATGCACACGATCAACTCACTGTGACCATCAACACACCCGAGACCTTCCATCCCGAACCCTGAAGGAGACGGGGGAAGGTCCACGGCGATACCCCGTCACCCCCACCGCTCCACTTCACCCTCCTCATCCACAGACTGGTGGATGACTGGGCCCCCCCATGGGATGTTTGATCAGCCCCTGCGGCTACACCTGACCACAACTACATGATTGCCAGCAGCACCACTATATCCGTTTACCAACTTTGGATTGATTGGGACAGATTGGGTCTCAGTGGGCTACTCTCTGTTTTGTTTTCCACCTAGTTATTAGTTGTTGTTTGCAAGGGCGCCAGATGGTTCCGGGGTGGAAGTGTAGGGTGAGGGGAGTTCTGTTGGGGCTTTTCGAAGTTGAATGGTATTACTTTACCAATTGTATTGTCTTTTATTTCAGTTCATTGCTGCACTCAAAGCCTGCTTTATCTTGCCTATTCCCTTTTCATTAAGGGCGGGCATAGCTGGCGTAGCGCGACTACACAGAGGTCCACGGAGTTGTGAACAAATTCTGCGGACCTCCGCTCTGCCACCCGCCTCCACCCCCTATTAAAAAATATGTACAAATTAATGTAAAAATAAATAAAAACACACTTACCTGTACTGGGGCGTCCCAGGGCTGCCCTCCTCCTCCTCGCCGACGTCAGACGTACATCTTGCGAGAATTGCGCACGCATGCACAGTTCTTGCGAGAAATGCACATGTGTATGTGCATGTGCATGTACAGTTCTCGCAAGATGTACGTCCGACATTATTTTTCATTCCACTGCATGAATGCCGAGTGTTATGATGTGTGCATGCTGAGATGCCGCATGCCAATAGTGCTAGAATGTGTGCATACTGAGATGGTGCATGCCAAGAGTGCTAGAATGTGTGCATACTGAGATCCTGCATGCCAATAGTGCTAGAATGTGTGCATACTGAGATGGTGCATGCCAAGAGTGCTAGAATGTGTGCATACTGAGATGTTAAATGTCGAGAGTACTAAGATGTGTGCATGCCGAGATGCTGCATGCCAAGAGTGCTAGAATGTGTGCATACTGAGATCCTGCATGCCAAGAGTGCTAGAATGTGTGCATACTGAGATACTGCATGTCAAGAGGGCTAGAATGTGTGCATGCTGAGATGTTAAATGTCGAGAGTACTAAGATGTGTGCATGCCGAGATGCTGCATGCCAAGAGTTCTAGAATGTGTGCATACTGAGATGGTGCATGCCAAGAGTGCTAGAATGTGTGCATACTGAGATCCTGCATGCCAAGAGTGCTAGAGTGTGTGCATACTGAGATACTGCATGCCAAGAGTGCTAGAATGTGTGCATACTGAGATGGTGCATGCCAAGAGTGCTAGAATGTGTGCATACTGTGATGCCGCATGCCAAGAGTGCTAGGATGTGTGCATGCCGAGATGCTGCATGCCAAGA
Organism: Triturus cristatus; assembly: GCF_964204655.1. Taxonomy (NCBI): domain Eukaryota; kingdom Metazoa; phylum Chordata; class Amphibia; order Caudata; family Salamandridae; genus Triturus; species Triturus cristatus. The sequence goes on from NC_140594.1 coordinate 141,814,783, forward strand.
GTGCTAGAATGTGTGCATACTGAGATGGTGCATGCCAAGAGTGCTAGAATGTGTGCATACTGAGATCGTGCCTGCCAAGAGTGCTAGAATGTGTGCATATGGAGATGCTGCATACCAAGAGTGCTAGAATGTGTGCATACTGAGATACTGCATGCCAAGAGTGCTAGAATGTGTGCATACTGACATGGTGCATGCCAAGAGTGCTAGAATGTGTGCATACTGAGATGCCGCATGCCAAGAGTGCTAGAATGTGTGCATACTGAGATACTGCATGCTAAGAGTGCTAGAATGTGTGCATACTGAGATGGTGCATGCCAAGAGTGCTAGAATGTGTGCATACTGAGCTGCCGCATGCCAAAAGTGCTAGAATGTGTGCATACTGAGATACTGCACGCCAAGAGTGCTAGAATGTGTGCATGCTGAGATGTTAAATGTCGAGAGTACTAAGATGTGTGCATGCCGAGATGCTGCATGCCAAGAGTGCTAGAATGTGTGCATACTGAGATGGTGCATGCCAAGAGTGCTAGAATGTGTGCATACTGAGATCGTGCCTGCCAAGAGTGCTAGAATGTGTGCATATGGAGATGCTGCATACCAAGAGTGCTAGAATGTGTGCATACTGAGATGGTGCATGCCAAGAGTGCTAGAATGTGTGCATACTGAGATGCCGCATGTCAAGAGTGCTAGGATGTGTGCATACTGAGATACTGCATGCCAAGAGTGCTAGAATGTGTGCATGCTGAGATGTTAAATGTCGAGAGTACTAAGATGTGTGCATGCCGAGATGCTGCATGCCAAGAATGCTAGAATGTGTGCATACTGAGATCGTGCCTGCCAAGAGTGCTAGAATGTGTGCATATGGAGATGCTGCATACCAAGAGTGCTAGAATGTGTGCATACTGAGATACTGCATGCCAAGAGTGCTAGAATGTGTGCATACTGAGATGGTGCATGCCAAGAGTGCTAGAATGTGTGCATACTGAGATGCCGCATGCCAAGAGTGCTAGAATGTGTGCATACTGAGATACTGCATGCCAAGAGTGCTAGAATGTGTGCATACTGAGATGGTGCATGCCAAGAGTGCTAGAATGTGTGCATACTGAGCTGCCGCATGCCAAAAGTGCTAGAATGTGTGCATACTGAGATACTGCACGCCAAGAGTGCTAGAATGTGTGCATGCTGAGATGTTAAATGTCGAGAGTACTAAGATGTGTGCATGCCGAGATGCTGCATGCCAAGAGTGCTAGAATGTGTGCATACTGAGATGGTGCATGCCAAGAGTGCTAGAATGTGTGCATACTGAGATCGTGCCTGCCAAGAGTGCTAGAATGTGTGCATATGGAGATGCTGCATACCAAGAGTGCTAGAATGTGTGCATACTGAGATACTGCATGCCAAGAGTGCTAGAATGTGTGGATACTGAGATGGTGCATGCCAAGAGTGCTAGAATGTGTGCATACTGAGATGCCGCATGCCAAGAGTGCTAGAATGTGTGCATACTGAGATACTGCATGCCAAGAGTGCTAGAATGTGTGCATACTGAGATGGTGCATGCCAAGAGTGCTAGAATGTGTGCATACTGAGCTGCCGCATGCCAAAAGTGCTAGAATGTGTGCATACTGAGATACTGCACGCCAAGAGTGCTAGAATGTGTGCGTGCTGAGATGTTAAATGTCGAGAGTACTAAGATGTGTGCATGCCGAGATGCTGCATGCCAAGAGTGCTAGAATGTGTGCATACTGAGATGGTGCATGCCAAGAGTGCTAGAATGTGTGCATACTGAGATGGTGCATGCCAAGAGTGCTAGAATGTGTGCATATGGAGATGCTGCATACCAAGAGTGCTAGAATGTGGGCATACTGAGATACTGCATGCCAAGAGTGCTAGAATGTGTGCATACTGAGATGGTGCATGCCAAGAGTGCTAGAATGTGTGCATACTGAGATGCCGCATGCCAAGAGTTCTAGAATGTGTGCATACTGAGATACTGCATGCCAAGATTTCTAGAATGTGTGCATACTGAGATGGTGCATGCCAAGAGTGCTAGAATGTGTGCATACTGAGATGCCACATGCCAAGAGTGCTAGAATGTGTGCACACTGAGATACTGCATGCCAAGAGTGCTAGAATGTGGGCATACTGAGATGGTGCATGCCAAGAGTGCTAGAATGTGTGCATACTGAGATACTGCATGCCAAGAGTGCTAGAATGTGTGGATACTGAGATGGTGCATGCCAAGAGTGCTAGAATGTGTGCATACTGAGATGCCGCATGCCAAGAGTGCTAGAATGTGTGCATACTGAGATACTGCATGCCAAGAGTGCTAGAATGTGTGCATACTGAGATGGTGCATGCCAAGAGTGCTAGAATGTGTGCATACTGAGCTGCCGCATGCCAAAAGTGCTAGAATGTGTGCATACTGAGATACTGCACGCCAAGAGTGCTAGAATGTGTGCGTGCTGAGATGTTAAATGTCGAGAGTACTAAGATGTGTGCATGCCGAGATGCTGCATGCCAAGAGTGCTAGAATGTGTGCATACTGAGATGGTGCATGCCAAGAGTGCTAGAATGTGTGCATACTGAGATGGTGCATGCCAAGAGTGCTAGAATGTGTGCATATGGAGATGCTGCATACCAAGAGTGCTAGAATGTGGGCATACTGAGATACTGCATGCCAAGAGTGCTAGAATGTGTGCATACTGAGATGGTGCATGCCAAGAGTGCTAGAATGTGTGCATACTGAGATGCCGCATGCCAAGAGTTCTAGAATGTGTGCATACTGAGATACTGCATGCCAAGATTGCTAGAATGTGTGCATACTGAGATGGTGCATGCCAAGAGTGCTAGAATGTGTGCATACTGAGATGCCACATGCCAAGAGTGCTAGAATGTGTGCACACTGAGATACTGCATGCCAAGAGTGCTAGAATGTGGGCATACTGAGATGGTGCATGCCAAGAGTGCTAGAATGTGTGCATACTGAGATACTGCATGCCAAGAGTGCTAGAATGTGTGCATGCTGAGATGTTAAATGTCGAGAGTACTAAGATGTGTGCATGCTGAGATGCTGCATGCCAAGAGTGATAGAATGTGTGCATACTGAGATGGTGCATGCCAAGAGTGCTAGAATGTGTGCATACTGAGATCCTGCATGCCAAGAGTGCTAGAACGTGTGCATACTGAGATACTGCATGTCAAGAGTGCTAGAATGTGTGCATGCTGAGATGTTAAATGTCGAGAGTACTAAGATGTGTGCATGCCGAGGTGCTACATGCCAAGAGTGCTAGAATGTGTGCATATGGAGATGCTGCATACCAAGGCTGCATGCCGAATGCTAGAATGTGTGAATGCAGAGATGCTGCATTGCAAGCATTCTAGAATGTGTAAATGTTGAGATACTGCATACCAAGAGTGCTAGAATGTGTGTATACGTAGATGCTGCATACCAAGAGTGCTAGAATGTGTGCATACTGAGATGCTGCATGCCAAGAGTGCTAGAATGTGTGTATACATAGATGCTGCATACCAAGAGTGCTAGAATGTGTGCATACTGAGATGCTGCATGCCAAGAGTGCTAGAATGTGTGCATACTGAGATACTGCATGCCAAGAGTGCTAGAATGAGTGCATACTGAGATGCCGCATGCCAAGAGTGCTAGAATGAGTGCACACTGAGATGCCGCATGCCAAGAGTGCTAGAATGAGTGCATACTGAGATGCCGCATGCCAAGAGTGCTAGAATGAGTGCATACTGAGATGCCGCATGCCAAGAGTGCTAGAATGAGTGCATACTGAGATGCCGCATGCCAAGAGTGCTAGAATGAGTGCCTTCTGAGATGCCGCATGCCAAAAGTGCTAGAATGTGTGCATACTGAGATACTGCACGCCAAGAGTGCTAGAATGTGTGCATGCTGAGATGTTAAATGTCGAGAGTACTAAGATGTGTGCATGCCGAGATGCTGCATGCCAAGAGTGCTAGAATGTGTGCATACTGAGATGGTGCATGCCAAGAGTGCTAGAATGTGTGCATACTGAGATCGTGCCTGCCAAGAGTGCTAGAATGTGTGCATATGGAGATGCTGCATACCAAGAGTGCTAGAATGTGTGCATACTGAGATGGTGCATGCCAAGAGTGCTAGAATGTGTGCATACTGAGATGCCGCATGTCAAGAGTGCTAGGATGTGTGCATACTGAGATACTGCATGCCAAGAGTGCTAGAATGTGTGCATGCTGAGATGTTAAATGTCGAGAGTACTAAGATGTGTGCATGCCGAGATGCTGCATGCCAAGAGTGCTAGAATGTGTGCATACTGAGATGGTGCATGCCAAGAGTGCTAGAATGTGTGCATACTGAGATCGTGCCTGCCAAGAGTGCTAGAATGTGTGCATATGGAGATGCTGCATACCAAGAGTGCTAGAATGTGTGCATACTGAGATACTGCATGCCAAGAGTGCTAGAATGTGTGCATACTGAGATGGTGCATGCCAAGAGTGCTAGAATGTGTGCATACTGAGATGCCGCATGCCAAGAGTGCTAGAATGTGTGCATACTGAGATGGTGCATGCCAAGAGTGCTAGAATGTGTGCATACTGAGCTGCCGCATGCCAAAAGTGCTAGAATGTGTGCATACTGAGATACTGCACGCCAAGAGTGCTAGAATGTGTGCATGCTGAGATGTTAAATGTCGAGAGTACTAAGATGTGTGCATGCCGAGATGCTGCATGCCAAGAGTGCTAGAATGTGTGCATACTGAGATGGTGCATGCCAAGAGTGCTAGAATGTGTGGATACTGAGATCGTGCCTGCCAAGAGTGCTAGAATGTGTGCATATGGAGATGCTGCATACCAAGAGTGCTAGAATGTGTGCATACTGAGATACTGCATGCCAAGAGTGCTAGAATGTGTGGATACTGAGATGGTGCATGCCAAGAGTGCTAGAATGTGTGCATACTGAGATGCCGCATGCCAAGAGTGCTAGAATGTGTGCATACTGAGATACTGCATGCCAAGAGTGCTAGAATGTGTGCATACTGAGATGGTGCATGCCAAGAGTGCTAGAATGTGTGCATACTGAGCTGCTGCATGCCAAAAGTGCTAGAATGTGTGCATACTGAGATACTGCACGCCAAGAGTGCTAGAATGTGTGCGTGCTGAGATGTTAAATGTCGAGAGTACTAAGATGTGTGCATGCCGAGATGCTGCATGCCAAGAGTGCTAGAATGTGTGCATACTGAGATGGTGCATGCCAAGAGTGCTAGAATGTGTGCATACTGAGATGGTGCATGCCAAGAGTGCTAGAATGTGTGCATATGGAGATGCTGCATACCAAGAGTGCTAGAATGTGTGCATACTGAGATATTGCATGCCAAGAGTGCTAGAATGTGTGCATACTGAGATGGTGCATGCCAAGAGTGCTAGAATGTGTGCATACTGAGATGCCGCATGCCAAGAGTGCTAGAATGTGTGCATACTGAGATACTGCATGCCAAGAGTGCTAGAATGTGTGCATACTGAGATGGTGCATGTCAAGAGTGCTAGAATGTGTGCATACTGAGATGCCACATGCCAAGAGTGCTAGAATGTGTGCACACTGAGATACTGCATGCCAAGAGTGCTAGAATGTGTGCATACTGAGATGGTGCATGCCAAGAGTGCTAGAATGTGTGCATACTGAGATACTGCATGCCAAGAGTGCTAGAATGTGTGCATGCTGAGATGTTAAATGTCGAGAGTACTAAGATGTGTGCATGCCGAGATGCTGCATGCCAAGAGTGCTAGAATGTGTGCATACTGAGATGGTGCATGCCAAGAGTGCTAGAATGTGTGCATACTGAGATCCTGCATGCCAAGAGGGCTAGAACGTGTGCATACTGAGATGCTGCATGCCAAGAGTGCTAGAATGTGTGCATACAGAGATACTGCATGCCAAGAGTGCTAGAATGAGTGCATACTGAGATGCCGCATGCCAAGAGTGCTAGAATGAGTGCATACTGAGATGCCGCATGCCAAGAGTGCTAGAATGAGTGCATACTGAGATGCCGCATGCCAAGAGTGCTAGAATGAGTGCATACTGAGATGCCGCATGCCAAGAGTGCTAGAATGAGTGCATACTGAGATGCCGCATGCCAAGAGTGCTAGAATGAGTGCATACTGAGATGCCGCATGCCAAGAGTGCTAGAATGAGTGCATACTGAGATGCCGCATGCCAAGAGTGCTAGAATGAGTGCATACTGAGATGCCGCATGCCAAGAGTGCTAGAATGAGTGCATACTGAGATACTGCAAGCCAACCATGCTCGCGTGTGTGCTTGCTGAGATGCTGAATGCCATAAGTTCTAGAATGAGTGTGCTGAGCTGCTGAACACAAGGCTTTCTAGATAGCGTGCATACTGATGCTGAAAACGAGGCATGCTAGAATAGGTTCCTGCTGGGATGAGTCCTGTTGGGAACCAGGAGGTATGCGCCCGATTGTATCAATTTCCCTCTCGAGGAAAATGGAACACGTTGTATGGAGTAGGATTTCCGATGCCTGTGTGATAGATAACCAAGCGGACAGATTTAGCTTCACTATTTATTATGTAAATATTTTTTGCACCAGGGTTGTGGAAGAATTACACGTTGATGATATCTTTTGTTTTAAATTATTTGGTGCATATAATAAAGATTTTAACAAATAAAAAAACGATATTGATTAATAAACTTAAATCTAAAAAAATGAAGCAAATAGATGCTGCACTTTTTATGCTCCGTTTATAGAAAAAAACGGTTTGATTTTACCCCCAACTTAGTGCCCCTTTTGCGTCACAAAATGGAAAAACTTGTACTTATTACAATCCGTATTACATAAAAAGAGAAAAATATAGAGCAGGGGGCATATTATCAAGAACGGCGTTAAAATTATCGGCGCTTTAGCGGCAGGAAACTGCCGCTAAAGCAGCGATAATGGGCTTGATAATATGCCCTGGAGAATTCCCATAGAAGCCCATGTTCTGGAGTGAACCTGGGCTTCTATTGGAATTCTCCAGGGCATATTATCAAGCCCATTATCGCCACTTTAGCGTCAGTTTCCTGCCGCTAAAGTGGTGATAATTTTAACGCCGGTCTTGATAATATGCCCCCCAATTTGTTATACATCTTCTCCAAATGCAAAAATAAAATGGACCAGAGAAAAGTCAGTTTGCCCCATTAGCTTTAGCCAGGTGCAAAATGCAACATGGTGTGGAACAAACTCTATTTGCCCCATTCCCTATAACACGACGAAAAAGCATTTGCTCTATGTTTGCTTGAAGGCAAAGTTAAGGTACAAACACATTTTCCCATAGACACAGATCGGGTAAAACCGCTTGCTACATCTGGCCCAATATTATCAGGACCATTCATGAGAAGAGTGTGCATCTTAGCCATAAAAGAATTGAAACTTTCCTTCATGTTCGCTAGAAAATTCACATTTGATATGGTATACAGAGACCGCCTGGGTTGGGTCGTGAAGCTACCGCTCCTTCCACCCGTGACCTGGCGAGACCTCCCCTGGTGAGGGCTGAGGAAGTTTTGCACTCAGTGCCACTGGCTGGGAAAAGTCCCAACAGGGCACGGACGCGCCAGCTATGACATTACCAAGCGCATTAAGGGCCCACCAGGAACACCAGTTTGAATTACATCCTGGAATGTGGGATGGATTTAAGTTAAAAGCTCCAGAGATAAAAGTCTTTTTTTATCCTTCATCTATCTAGCCCCATTTGCAGGATTAGAAAGTCACTGGCATTGGTTTAAAAATTGTTACGCTGAATGTTTTTCCTGGGCTGCCATAACTCTCTTTGAACTGGAGGGACGGAGTTATTTAAAATAAGACCTTTTTACTGGGAGGTAGAATCGGCTGATTTTTATTTGACATGGTATATATTGCAGCATCCCCTTCCTGGCCCTGCCTCGGTGTATTAAGCCCCGGGAAACTCTGTGTTTATTCAGAACAGGAGCGCGTTTATGGATTGTGTAAATAAAAGTGAGTAGTGCGCGCTTTCTGCTGCTGGGCCTTAGACTGGACGGGATAAAAGGGAAACTGGGATATGTCCTGTTCGGCTGATGCCGCTGAAAGGTCAAAGAGCTTCAAGTCTGCTCCAGAGGCCCCACCTTTCCTGATGGGGCTGAGAACCTTGCTGCTGGTCCCATTGAGAATTGTGGGGCTCGCGCTCACTGCAGGGCTTAACTTGTAAAACTCAAACATAGGTGCAGGGCTCTCCTCAGGAGGCTCCTGCAGCTGGCACCACAGCTTGCTCCTGCCATGTTACCAATGACAGCAACAACACTACTACTGACCCTCACACTCCTGCAAGTGTGACAATTCGGACTATTTCAGGACCCCAAAGATATGCGAATGACTTGATTTGCAGGTAACAGTTATTTTAAAATTATATATTAAATTAATAATTACCTGTAGTTGTGGTCACCTCTAAATTGGCCAGACAGCGCCACCTTTTGGCAGACTGTCACATGCACCGGTGTTGACAATTAAGTGGAAGGAGCCTAACATCGGAAACCACCGGCTCAAATTAAGTACTGACTTACTGTCGTCTTTTGCTATTTTTTCCCTGGAAATGTCAGCATCTAAATAAAAGAATATCTGGCACATGCATCAACAATGCCATTTGCGATTCCTTAATAGCGAAAAATAAGGATTCGCTAATAAGGAATAGCAAAAGGCTATGCATGTAGAAATCGCTTACAAAATAGCGATTTCTAAACATTCCTTAATTGCTACTCGCAAATTGCGAGTAGCAATTAAGGAATACCTCCCCATTGATTCCTATGGGCCTAGAGGCCCATAGGAATGAATGAGAATACTTTCTCAATTTGCTAATCTCAATTAGAGAATCGCAAATTGCTCATGCTATTTCAAAGGTGCCAGGGCGTCAAAAAGACACCTTGTTGCACCCCTGAAATCTGCATATGAATACATCTTGCACACACACATGCCCCAAGGGCATGTGTGTGTGTAAAATGGAACTTTGAAAAATGCACTTTAGTGCATTTTTCAAAGTTTTGCATATTACCATGAAGTTCAACTTCATGGTAATTTGCTCCCCCTATTAGCGAAATCGCTAATTTTTAAACTTTCATGCATTGCATTTAAGGAATCTCTATTTGGGATTCCTTAAATGCAATAGCAATTTAAGGAATCGCAATTTAGAGATTCCTTAAATTGCGATTTTTGCTTTTGGGATGATGCATCCCAAATGTAAAAATCCCAGTCGCAAAGGGGCAGATTCTGAGAATCTGCCCGTTTGCGACTGGCTTTTGCTTTGATGCATGTGGGCCTATATCTCCAGTTAAAACTGTGAGGCAGAATGCTGAACCGATAGTTATGGATTTTCCCATTATTGATTATTCTTTGATTTGAAAAAAAATAGTTTTTATTGGATTTATCAAAGCACATGAGTACAGCAATAAGATCCCATGGGAAGTGAAAAATGGCCATTCAGTACAGTGCAAAGAAAATGATCATTGGTGAGAGCAGGTGAATTATGCATCGACTCATATACAGTAGGTTATTACTTAAAGAAAACCCATAGTTCATTATTCTTCGGTGGAAACTCAAGGTTCAACCTGGAATCCCTGCACTTCTGAAATTAAAGGGACCCACAAGATCACAAACTCCAGGGATGCAGAATAAGCACTCCCTCTACAGGGGACCTCGTCATACAGCGCTTAGAGGCACTGGCAGGCCAAGAATGGGGGCAGCTATATGAAAACTCCAACAAAGCTATGGGTTGGTGGACATTTGGAGCGTGCAATATGAAAAAGAAGCTAGACTTGCATGCTTTAACAAAAACTATAATAGTCAATCTAGGATTGGCAGCTTCGTAATGAGTCATGAAGCATATGTTCAGAGTCCTTAGATTCTTTCAGATCATACCCTACTTTTTTAGGTAATCGAAAGGAATTCAGGCACACAGAAAAACAATACCTGATCAATAGAGAGAGTAGTTTTAACACTTTTTTTCAAAAATAAAGGGTGATTGGAGGCTATCAGTTTCTCCATGAGGGAATTCTTTCATATCAATGGGATAGTTTGGGAGGGACTTAAAGCCTGCCTACAGCAGGTCTCTAGCACCCATCAGTCAGTAGGAGACAGCAAGAGAAGCAGCAGCGGTTCTTGGAGGTAAGTGCGGTGGGGCGGGGCGGGCGGGGGTGTTGACAGATGACAGAATAGGGAAAATGAAATAAATCCTATTCCATCGCCTGTCGACATCCCCCCGTCCCGCCCCGCCGCCCCACAGCGCTTACCTGCACGGGTCACTGCCAAAGAGAAGTAAGGACTACAAGCTTGGGAGCAACAAATATCCCAGGTGTTGTTAAGAGTGGGTAATGACCCTCAGGGCAGAGACTGGAAGAGTTAAATAAAATTGCTAAATATTCTTGACCACCTCCTGGTCAGCAATACATATTACCTGATCAAAGCTGAGCACTATTGTCATACCCCCAAGGTTCTCATGGCTGCCCTCTTTTTCGGTGCTGACAAAATGCTTGACTTGGTGAACTGGACTTTATTTTTGTTGTTTAAAATTTTTGGTTTGATGGTGATTCCATGAAATCAAAACAGAAAGAGGGGGTCAGAGAAGGCTTAGAGACCTACAGAGGTTGACTTCCCTACTCAGAAATCAGAAGCGAACAAGAACCCCTGGGTCTATGGAATATGGAAGAGTGCTAAGGGGGTGACCCTTTTAAAGGACGGTCTCCCTCACCCACCCGAAGGTGGCATGCTTCACCAGGGCATAACCTTCTCGCATTATGAACCTAGTCATAATGCAGGCTACAACCCCCTATCTGAGAGGGAGGAGGTCAGGGATGTTTTGTTGAAAAGAGCGGAATACTAAACCTTAGGAGAGCAGGCTGTAATGAGGGGGGAAAGACAAAAAGTATGGAGTGAAGCAAAACGAACTCAAGGGTGCGCAATAAGCTCTAGGTTCATAATGCGCGGAGGATTGGTCACAAATTAATAGAAATACATAATCGTTGGGCCCGATACACAAAGGTAAATGGAGACGAAAGTCGAACTTTACTACTTTCGGTATTCACAAAGTCTATTTACAAGTCATAAAGTTAGACTTTGTTCTTAGTTAAACTTAAGTTTTGGTCTGAAGTTTAACTGAGACCAAAAGTCCTGGGGCCCAATTCACAAAGGTAAACTGAGACGAAAGTCTAACTTTACGATATTCGGTTAAAAGTTTCAATTTACTACTCATAAATGCCCTTTGTGAATACCAAAAGTCGTAAAGTTAGACTTTCGTCTAAGTTTACCTTTGTGAATCGGGCCTCTGGTCTCAGTTTAACTTGAGACCAAACTCAAGTTGAACTGAGACAAAATTCGAACTTTACCACTCGTAAATGCCCTTTGTAAATACAGAAAGTCGTAAACTTAGACCTTCGTCTCAGTTTACCTTTGGGAATAGGCCCCAACGTGTACATTCCTACAAGAGAAGAATAGAGTATCTCTTCATCTACCAACTTAATTTCACTCCATTCCGTCTGAGTATATTTTCAAGCTGATAGTTCAAAATAAGCATGCAATACTGTGGAGAGGTAGGAGAGTGACTGCATATAACTTGTTCTTGTTGTGATCTGGAGCATTTTTGGAGAGCTATGTTCTCTGGAATAAGTCAAATCTGCAGGCTAGGGGTATAGCTAGACATGCTGTCATGCTCTGGAAATAAGACCGGTTAATCTAGCTATACCAGGGTTATGCTTTTTTTGGTTCCTTGACTGAATGCCCATTGATAGCGCAAAACTGGCTCGCCAAGTTGAAGTACGTAATAGGAAAGGAGGATATGTTCTACAAGTGCAGCGGTCAGGGTAGGACATTTCTAGTTTTCTCGGCTATATAGCAGAGACCTTGGAAGGTTGCTAGAGGATGAGTTTAATAAGTCTGGAGATATGGAAAATGACTTTTTTAATGGATATGATGTATGTTTTTGAGAGAGGGCCTTCCTTTTATGACCAGGGGGGAAAGTGTCTGTCTACCTCTACCTACCTATGAAGAGAACAAGTAGGAATACTATAGTCAGGCAGTTATATAGTGTGTTCCTCAATGACATTCCCCTAAGGCATTAGTCTTATGAAAATTATTCAGTGGCAAGGGGATACTGTGGTATGGAGGGGGGCAGGAACTGTTTCAAGTGACAGTGCAGGGTCCACGGTATTCCTCAGGGTAGGTAGGCATCTTTTCTGGGGGTGAGGCCTTGGAGCAGAGGTTGTGGGATTGCTGCCCGGTAGCAGAAGTACACTCTGGGCTCTGAGTTGCCCTAAGAGGCAGTGGGAACAGTTTCCCATTGCAGCAAAGTGATTCTAGATCTTCCCTCTTTTCTTATTTTTTTTTAAATTTGAAAGCCTTGCATAAGGTATAAAAACAAATAACGTAACATTTTGAGTTAGACAACTAAGGGGCAGATTTACAAGCCCCTTGTGCCTCATTTACGCCGCCGTTGCGTCACTTTTGTGACACAGCGGTGGCGCAAATCCTGCGCCATGGTGCGGGGTACTTACAACGTGACGCATCTGGGAGATGCGTCACGTTGTAAAGCCCTGTGCCACATGTAGGCGTTCCGGCGCAGGAACGCCTCCTAAAAGTGGCTGAGTGAAATCTACAAGATTTCACTCAGTCACTTTTAGGCTAATGCTGCGTCAAAACCCTGCACCTGCCTGAAGCAGGCGGAAGGATTGACGCAGCATTAACAAGGTAGGGCCCCCCAGAGCATTGCTGGAGCTGCGTCGCGCTTGCGACGCAACTCCAGCAATGCGCCACTTTTATGGCACAGATGCGTCATGCATCTGTGCCGTTTTTGCCCCATGGTGCGCCGCATTGTAAATGTGGCGCATCCATGGTGGCGGAGCTGTGGCGCACAATAACTGGCGCATCCCTGCTGATATGCAGGGATGCGCCAGTTATTGTAAATATGCCCCTTAGTATTTGCACAGCCCTTGACCAGCCAAGAAAATGAGCAGCACCTGAGAACTTTGGGATGGAAAATGGCTGCTGGTGAAAACAAGGGGCAGATCTACAAGAAAGTGCCGCAGCCTGGCACCGCAAGCCCTTTGGCTGCGCCACGCTGCGGCACTTTCAGAGCACAGGAATGCAACATATTTACAAGAATATGTCGCATTCCTGTGCTCTCCCGTGCGCTGACGCACAAACAGCTGCCAAGCGCCGGCGCAGGCATCCTTGCATCATGGTGCAAGGATGCCTGCGCTATGGGGAGATTGTTTTTGTGTAGGAAGGTGCCCCTTCCTGCACAAAAACAATCACTAAAGTGTTTTCCTCTTTCAATGTGTGCTGTAGAATGCAGCACGCATTGAAAGAGGAAAAAACGAGGAGAAATGAAAACATTTCTCCTCGTTGCGCCTCCCTACGCCACATCTAGGGTGGCGTAGCATTCAGACGCATCTCCAGATTTACGATTTCTCGTAAATCTGGAGATGTGTCTATTCCATGGGTGTTGCGTGGGAACACCCACAGCAACACCCATGGAACGCCCCTTCAGCGCAAAGTGCTGTGTGTGAAGGGGCCGTATTTACAAGGTGAGCAAAAGTCACGCAGAGTGGCTTTTCCTGCCCTTGTAAATATGAGGAGCCCCCTGCGCCACCAGTAAGTCACGGAAAGTGACGTACTAGTGGCGCAGGGGGCTTGTAAATCTGCCCCAAGGTTTGCAATGTGCTTTGAGGACAAACTCACTTACCATACAGAGAGGATATCATTGTGTGGTAGAGGTATTTTGATAATGCATTTCTGATTTGGAAGACGAAATAAATTATTTGAATTGTGCAATCAAAAAGCCAGGGTCTCTCATTCGCCAGGGACTGCATCAATGACAGGATTAGTTATCTGGTCCTTCAGCCTGTCCACTGGAATGAGAGTCATCACCCGCAGTATGAGGGATCACCTGCAGTGTTTAATTTGTAGAGGAATAAGTGCCAGCTCCCAAAGCTCTGCCCAGGCTCAGAATACCAAGGCTGCATAGTCTTGAATCCACCCCAATTCTCTATGATTCACTCCCAGACACTCCCTGCTCCTTTATTTCACTCTTGTAGGTTCCTTTTCCCTCCCTTTGTGACGGATTTCCCGTCTTCCTCTTTCTTTCCGCTTCTGTGTTTTTACTAAGCGCGAGCGGAGAACTCCGCTCCGCCAGCAGAGTCTGCGTAGATTTCCCTACTCCGCGCTCTGCTGAGAACCCAGAGTAGGAAAGAAAACTCAGTCTCCGCCCCCCACTTAGGGGCCGATTCCGATCCTGGAAAAATGCTGTACAAATCGTGGTATGGAGCGTTTTCCCCATACAACTCGTACTTGTAAGGATTCCCCTACAACCTTGGAAGTACGATCCGTACAAATAGACGCTCTCCATACAAATTGTAAAAAAGACCATACAACTCGTATATACAAGCGTTTCCGATTCAGATTGCCCTGTACGCGACGTTCACATGTATTCCCGGCAGCAGTTTACAACCCGTCAAGTACGATTCGTACAAACGGCACTCCGTACGGCTCTTTTTTTACAGGAGCCAAAAAGTGCCGGGAAAACATTGTACGCCCCGAAAACAGTACGAGACGGACCCCCCATGTACGCGTCGTACACCCCATGAATACAGGAGTACGGTGCGTATGTACGGTGCGTACCGATGACACGGAAAGTGGGGTACGGTGCGTATATACGCGCTGAAGGGGTACTGGTCGTGTACGCACTGTACAAGCACCGTACCCCAAAATCGCTTGTGTGCGCACCGTACCCCAAAAGTGCGTATGTACGGTGCGTACATGCGCGATGTTGGGGTACGCTCCATACACATGCCTCGCATGTGGGGGGATCCCTGTACGCCTCATACCCCTATACGACCCGTACCCCGGTACGAGTCGTACCCCCAGAACGAGTCGTACCAGGGTACGAGGCGTATAGGGGTTCGCTTCGTAGCCCGGTACGAGTCGTGCCCCGTATACAAGCCATTTTCCATACAAATCGCATGCTGACAACCCGGTACGAATCATACTTGACGGGTTGTACAGCCTTTTTACAAATTGTATGGTCTTTTTTACAAGTCCGCGTCGCACATCTTTTCCCGATACGATTTGTAAGGATCGGGCCGATCTGTATGTATTTTTCCCATACGAATCGTACTGCGCGGGTTGAAAGGGACGTGTACGATTTGTATGGAAAAAAATACGGATCCGATTTGTATGTAAAATCAAAGTCCAGGATCAGAATCGGCCCCTAAATGTACGCAGTTCGTGCAAGAGGTACGGTGAGGAGGAGGGGGGCAGCCCGGGGACGCTGCAATACAGGTAAGTGACTTTTATTTCTTTTAAATTTCTTTGTCACTATTATTTTATTAGACGGGTGGAGGCGGGTGGCGGAGTTCCACGGAGTTTCCCTCCAACTCAGTGGACCTCTGCGTAGATCCACTCCGCAAGCTCTGCCCGGGGTTAGTTTTTCTCTCTCTCTTGGGAAATGTACGATGAGGAAAAATAAGTGCTGGTCCCCTAAAAAAGCGTGCCGGTGGCTCCCACTGGCAAACAACAGCTCAGCTTAAGCACTGATCACCTGCCCTTTGATTGTTACTTAGATTACTGAGGATCTACAGGGATAAAAATACATATTTCATGGTAGCTTAGGTTTTTAGCTACTAACCTCAGCCAGCGAGGTCCTCCCAGGAGGCTCGCCAAACAGACATTGAAAGAGGGCTGCTGCTATGGCAGAGAAAGTCTGTTGTAAGCCAAGGAGAAAGATGCTCCCAGAGTGGTCTGCCTCAGAACCTGATCGTGATACTTTGCATTTGCTCAGTATTCAATCCACCTTTTTCCTGGAGAAACCACTATTTGTCTCAAAAAGGCCTAGAATAGCGACATTAAAGTGGTGCACGCTTTAAAGGAGAATTAACCACAAGAAACCACAATGGAAACTTGGGGCCATATTATCAAGGAACTACGATAACATTATCGCCGCTTTAGCGGCAGGAAACTGCCGCTAAAGCGGTGATAATGGGCTTGATAATATGCCCTTGTGAATTCCCATAGAAGCCCAGGTTCTGGTGTGAACCTGGGCCTCTATGGGAATTCACAAGGGCATATTATCAAGCCCATTATCACCGCTTTAGCGGCAGTTTCCTGCCGCTAAATCGGCTATAATGTTATCGCCGTTCCTTGATAATATGGCCCTCGGGCCATAATGCAGTTCAAAGACACTTCGAGTGTGGGCTCTGCATGGCTTGTCTCATCGCTCTCAACTCCACAATATTTTATACCCTCCACAGAGTGGATGTTGCCTAACCACACTAGCTAGCTTCAATAACAATGAATATTTTAATGTTGTTTGTTGGCAAGACTGCACAAAAGTCCGGAAGGAAAATACTTCAGCATCAATCCTGAAATCACTACTAGGTCAATAATACACCATTAGTTAACCACTAACTGGCAAAATCGAACAAATACGCTGGCATGCAGCGGCTGATAATCGATAATGCAAATCTAGTGACGTGAGGTACCAATGATGACAAAAAAACTATCATACCAAGGAAACAGGTGAATAATTTACCTGACTCAGTGGATAAGGATCGGAACAAATACATAAGTGGTTTTCACTAAATCACAATGAAATGTACATGTTACATATATTCATGTCCAAGAACAAATGTGACCCTTGTCCCACCACTCATAGTTACACAAGAACGGCGGGTGCTTACTGCAGCCAGTCGAACATCTTGGCTAGGCTGCCCATTTCTACAATTGATAGTCTAGCCAATCTGAAATTAATTTGTTGGGTTGAATGACAAGATTAAAACCTTCTGTGACGACGCCATTTCTGTTGCAGTGTGGGTCTATGCAAAAACAACCGTTGATGGACAGAATGCAGAACAATGTCATACATTCACCCCAGTACAGAGATCTGGTCCTAAATCCATCGTTTTTTTGCTCACCATGCCATTCCAGTTCAGACCCAGCCACATGGACATCAGTCTTGGCCCTGTTCCCCATGGGAACAGTCCAGCCCGAACCGCCAGGCCAGGTCCTCCCTGGACTGGAAACAAGCATCCTGGGACTAGTATCGGGCATCACCCCTCATCAGCCAGGCTACCTTGTCTCTAGTGGCATGGAGACCACGAGACCCACGTCTGGGCATACCCGTCCCACTGGGGGTGACAAATGCAAAAACAACAATTGACGGACAGAATGTTCCACAATGTCAAGCATTCAACCCAGTATAGAGATCTGGGCCTAAATCCATCGTTCTTTGCTCCTCATGCCATTCCAGTTCAGACCCAGCCATATGCAAATCAGTCTTGACCCTGTCCCCCATGGGAACAGTCCAGCCCGAATAGCCAGGCCAGGTCGTCCCTGGACTGGAAACAAGCATCTTGGGACCGGTTTCGGAGCATCACCCCTCATAAGCCAGGATAGCTTGATTCCAGTGGCATGGAGAGCGTGTGGGTCTATCAGCAGAACAATTCACATGCAAAGGCTAGACAGAGTGCCTCTCAAATTTGTAAGCTCTGAATTTTGTTTTTGTACATTTGAATTACCTTCTGTTTGTTTGCCTTGGCTTGACTCTTTTCTGGACTCCCGAAAATAAGTTCTAAAAAACATTTCTTACTCTTTCTGTTAGACAAATGCTTCCGGCTATACGCATGCCTGTCTGCAATATCCTCTCAAATAAGCTACATTGTTTTGTCAACAACAGGCAAATTTTGACAAACAGTAAACCCATTAATTGCAATCTATTATCCCTACTCATTGTCGCGTACTGTAAGTAAACAGATCATTGTTGTGTCTCTATGTACAGTTTACAAAACGTGCGTTTGTAACTAACAGATAACTACATCTTTAGTAGTAACGCCCTTAATTTGTTTGGGTTTACCTCTTTGGAATTTAATTTGATCAGACAGTGTTAACCTAATCTCCTTATGTGACGGAGATACAGCATTGTTTGTAAGTGCTCCAGTTGCATTGCTCTGTCTCAAATGAGTGACAAAGGTATGACTATTCTTATACTCTATTTTTTCCTTGTAAAAGCGACTGATAGCCAAAGAGTTGCTGTACCAGGCGTCTGACCATTTAGACTCTGACTTGGACATATCTGTACTTCATATAAGTGTATGCTTTAACAGTGTTACCTAGGTGGAGATATGGATTTGGGTCTCCTAGTTCCAGTGCTTAATTTGAGCTGGAGTTTTCCGGAGCTCAGCACCAGAACTTAATCATCAACACCAGTGCTTTTCATAAGCACCAGTTAAGGACACATTTTGTCATGAGGAGATTAGGCGATTTGCCCAGAATCACAGGATGTTGAGTTGATGACAAGGCTCGAACCTGGTTTCCCAGCTCCAAAGTCGGTAGCTCTGGCCATTACCGCACATCCTATCCCCACTTTCATGGTTAGTAGTTGGTTCTGTTTTAGGCGGTACTAACAGGAGAAAGGAGCTTGTGCAACCTGCCTCCTGAAAAGAGCCCCAGCACTTATTTCTTTTTAAAATTAACCACTGCCAAGTTCTAAACTCTGCTTAAACCGTTTTATATAGCACTTTAACTGACAAATCTGCAGATTATTCCTCTATTTTTCTGCATGCCATTAAATGTATTTTGATTTCAAATGACTGTAAATGCTGTGACAATTGTTGTTGTACAAGTGTTGCCATGGCATTTAATTACTAGTTGCATATTGTACGAAGTGTTTCAAAAGGTCTGTGGGGCTCACCTTAACGCTAGTCCTGATGATGGTCTACTTTAATGATATAAAGGACCGAAACGTTTACCTACAGTAGGTAAAGTTGACTTAAACACAGCATTTTTGTTGATAATCAAAAACTCAATTATTCTTCATTTGCAAGTCTTTCAAACCAACTACTTTTTAGTTGTTGTGTGCGTGCTTATCATTTACAAATTGCACTTGATTTGTCACACTAGATAATTGTACATTTTCAAGAATTTAGCAATATTTTCAGTAACATTTCTTTGTATTGTCATATCATTTAGGTTAATATATTCAATCAGCGGTACTGATGCATTTTTAGGAACTACAGACCTTTTTAATGGAACAAGAGGTGTTAATTTGCTTTCCGTTAAAAATGTCCTTGCTTGAGAATCACTTTTGTTTTTATATGGAAAATGTTGTCCTGCATTTATTGTCCCTGTGATTTAGAAGTAATTGTTATAAAAATCTAAAATATTATGATAAACTATAAAATTACACAAATTCATTAGAATGCTTACCCTATTTTTGGTAGAACAGCCAGCCATAAAAAAGTGGTGTAACAAAACTTAAGGGAGCGCCCCTGCAAGGTAAGTAAATAATTTGTTTCCATAGCCTTCGCCCACCAATGTGAAAAATAGCATTCTAAACTAATTTCTCACCAGAAAGCCTTTGCTATGCTATGGGATTTATAAAGCACATACCGATTCAAAGGCATCCCAGCGCTGGCGGATGGAAGTACCACTGCACCAAGACCAGAAGAGTTACCTAAGGATAAATTCCTAAAAAGCCATGTCTTAAGGGATTTTCGGAAGCTCAGCTCACTGTTCATAGAGCTAATGGCCAGAGGGAGAGCATTCCACAGCTCCACTTCGAGCCCTTTTGACAGTGGGGACGGTTACTAAAAATGAATTGGAGGATCTAAGAAGCCTATTAGGGGAATAAGGGGTGACCAGTTGGCAAGAGATTGGAGGACCACTTGCATAAAAGGCTCAGAGCACCATGCACAGAGATTTAAACTCAACCCAGTGGAGGTCAATCAAACCCTGTCTAGTTTAATCATAACTATTTTTTTTTTTTTAACATACTTTATTGATGACTTTAACAATTCTGAAATGTAATAGTCATTCTACAGAGACAGTCTTTTGCTTTTATATTAATAACATTATACATGCTACTTATAATGACTACATGTGTCATTTCTTGAACGAGAAAGTCGCAGACAGTGATCTCCAATAGCGTCGTGAACATCAAAACAATAGGATCTAACAATATAGATCGACAATAGAAGACAATTAGATTCAAATCAACAAGGGAACCCCATTAAACCATACCCTCCCTCCCTCCCTAGCCCACCCGCTCCCCACTCCTGGTCAGTCGTGTTTTGGTTTCTTCAACTAACTCTCTGTGGCGTTATGATATAGAACCCAAAGGGTAGCAATGCCTTCGGGTTAGCAAACCTGTGTGTCTGGGTCACAAAACCTATAATGAAAGGGTCATATAGGAATCCTGTGTGCTAATGGGCTGGGATAGTCTGCGAGGGTAATAGATCGAGTGATTTTAGCTTAAGCAGCATAGCCTCCCAGTCCATCGCAATAGGTTGTTTCCTGAGCCCCCTATCCTCTTCCCTGCGATGAGCTGCACCCTCCGCCCTCCCCCACTGAATCATGTCACTCTGCCACGTGGATACCGTCGGACTCCTAGGAGACTTCCATCGCATGGTAAGAGCTCTCACTGCCATGATAAGGGCCAGATCTACAAACCGTAACTGGACTTTCTGCACTTTTGTGCGTCTGCGGAGGCCTGCGAGACAATATAATGCGTCGTCCAGGACAGGGAGTCTAGTGACTGCGCTCAATGCGTCTCGGACTCCTACCCAATAGTCACTAAGGCAGGAACAGGACCATAACATATGGAGGAAGTCTGCCTCTTCCCCCCTACAGCGGGGGCAATGGTGCAGGGATTCTGGAAATATACAATGAATCCTCTCAGGGGTAAGGTATGCTCTATGGAGGATCATCATCTGTATAAACTTCAATCTTGCATTACGTGATACTTTTTTGGGGTGTTCGACCATACATTCCCAGGCTTTATCCGTAAGTGCACTATTGGAGTCCTCGGACCAACGTGCCCTTAGGGCTGTGAGTGTAATTGCTGCATGTGTTCGGATCCCGGTGTACAGCCATCTGACCAGGTGTCCCCCATTCCCCATATAATACAGGAGATGTACTAGATTATGTTGTGGGGGTTCATTCCTCTGCGGGGCCCAGACGCGTTTAATATAGTGGGACACAGTAGCGTGTAGCAAATATAAACGTGGTGGTGCACCTGTATAATGCCGGAAGAGATCATGGTCTAACAGAGTACCATCGCCAAAGAAAGCCCCAACGTCGTCCACTCCTGCATCCGCCCAGTCCCGCAATCTGGTTTTTGTGAGTCTACCTTGTGGTGTGGGAATCCCCATGAGGGGAATGTTCGGTGCGTAAGGGGCGGCTGGGGAGGTGTACGACAGCGCCCTCCTCCAGCACTGTAGGGCTGTCGTCAATAGGGGAGGGCTATCCGCAGGGACTTTTGCCCTAGGCAATAGTAGGGAGTGCAGTTCCCCCCGGTCTAATCTATGGTGTGTAAATCCTATCTCCTGCAGATTTTTCCCTGCAGTCCAGTACGATAACCACTGGAGCTGACGGGCGTAGTAGTAGGCCCTAAAGTCGGGGACTCCCAGACCACCACTTCGGGTGTTCAGTTGAAGCCTCAGCAAGCTCATTCGCCTGCGACCAGCGCCCCAGATGAGATGAATCAATATAGTATTAAGTGTGTTAAAAATGGACAGTGGGAGGACGATGGGCAAATTTACAAAGTAATATAATAGGCGGGGTAAGATAACCATCTTCGAGATGGCGACTCTGCCCATCACCGATAAGGGTAGCGATGACCTGAAGTCTACACTGGTACGCAAGGCCGTTACTGCACACCCAATATTACCGTCGATTTGATCCGTCTGCGTTCTGTATACATGTATGCCCAAATATTTAAAGGTGGTGGGGGCCACTGATAGTGTATAGTCACCAAACTACAGAGTGTTGTGGTATGGTATTTCCCGGAAGAAATAAGCGGCAGATTTCTCAGGGTTTATAGCCAGGCCTGAAAGGCGTTCAAAGGTGGCAAACATCTCAGGAATAGGGTTATTGACTGCCGTTAGATCTCGTAAATACAATAGTATGTCATCTGCGTAAATAGATAGCAAGTGGTCTGTACCGTTAACGGGAATGCCGGATTGGCCCGCCGAACCTCTGAGTGCTATAGCCAGGGGCTCCAGCGCGAGCACAAACAGCAGCGGAGACAGTGGGCATCCCTGTCTGGTGCCCCTATAAATAGAATATTGCTCGGAGATGTACCGGCCAGTGCGTGCTCTGGCTGTAGGGGATGTATATAATAGGTGAACCCATTTGAGATATGTGTCCGGTAACCCAAACCGCTGCAGTGTCGCAAACATAAAGTCCCAAGAAAGGGAATAGAAGGCCTGCCGAAGGTCTAATGCTATGCAGCCCGCAAGCTGGTATGTAGGCGAGGTAGTCGTCATTACGTGGTGTAACCGTCTATTATTAAGGGAGGTGCTGCGGTTCGGTAGAAACCCGCATTGGTCTTCATGTATGAGTTTATTAAGGTGTGGTTGTATATGATTAGCGAGGGCTTTACTTAGAATTTTTATATTCCGTAGCGAGCAAGGAGAGGGGTCTGTACTTAGACATCTCCAATCCATCCCTACCTGGTTTGGGTATCGATGTGACCAGTGCTTGCATGGTAGAATGTGGAAGGCGATCAGTTTCAAAGGCAAGTTTGTATACTGATTCCAGTACGGGTATCATGCTCTCTTGAAATGTATGGTAAAATTCCACTGGTAGTCCATCCATCTCTGGCGCTTTATTGCGACGCAGGCCCTTAATCGCGTCTCGGATTTCTTGTTGGGTTATGGGGCCATCTATGGCTTTTTGTACATTTTCAGGGAGTTTCGGGAAGGGGAGATCTTGTAGGAACTCTGTTATCGAGGAGGCCTCCGCAGGGGTGGGTGGTGCGTAGAGCGTTCTAAGATGTGTATAAAAGGCGGTGTTTATTTCTTTATGTGTAGTGACGATATGTCCGGTGGGTCTACGTATTTTGGTTATGATTGGTGTATCCCGTCTGTCCTGAACTATGCGGGCGAGCAGAGCACCCGACCTATCCGCCTCTGCGTGTTTCCTCTGTAGGAATGCTTTGTGATCTATTGTCCGCAGTGTCTCCAGTGCGTCCGCATGATCAATATGGGCAGCTTGTAGTGTTACTTTCTTATCGGGGTCTGTCACCGCCTCATGTTCAAGTGTGTTCAGTCATCGTTCTATGTTCAAAAGTCGGTGGTGTATCTCTCGCCTGGCCCCCACTAACCGTCCTATCGACGACCCACGCACCACCACCTTCAAGGAATCCCATTCTATTAGATTAGAGGAGGCTGTGTTCCAGTTGTCTGCTAGGTACTTCGTTATGGTGTCAGAAAGAGCTGAACGGAATGGGGCATCTTCCAATAGCTGTGGGTGTAATTTCCAGGTAGGAACCAGGGTAGGTACATTACCCCAGTTAAGCGTGAGCACTAGTGGGTTATGGTCTGAGAAGGTTTTCGCTAGATATGTAGACTGACTGACCTGTGTAAGGATGGACCTCGAGCAGAGAAACCTATCAATTCTTGTGTGGAGGCTGTGTACTGAAGAGTAAAAGGAGTATTCTTTGTGGGTGGGGTGAAGGCATCGCCAAGTGTCTAAGAGCGCCCACCCGTTGGCCCAAGTTGTAAACTGTTCAGCCAATTTACTGGCGTTGGTACCATGCAGGGGTGGGTGCAATCTATCTAAGGTAGTGTCCAGCACAGCGTTCCAATCTCCTCCCAACACCCAGGGGATACCCTCCCAGTCCACCAATGCCCATCCCAGTCTATGTAGGAAGCGGTCTTGGTCGAAGTTAGGGGCATAAACCCTTCCAAGGACTAACGGGGAGCCATCTAGTGTGCCTCTCAGCAGGATATATCTCCCTTGGTCGTCCACTCGGCGTTCCATCTCCAAAAAGGGGACCCCATGACGCACCCAAACGGTCGCACCTCTAGCAAAAGCAGAGTAGTTAGTAGAGTAAATCTGGCCTCTCCATTTTTTGTGTTTCAGCGTCGGTGAGATGGGATTCTTGGAGAAACGCCACATGAGTCTTACACCTGAGGAGATAGGCATGTACTCGGTGACGTTTCTGACTCGCCCCCAGTCCACACACATTCCAAGTAATGAGGTTATAGGACCCTAAGGTGGGAACTGACCCAGGCATGTTATTCTGCACAACATGGAGCCCCAGCACTCGCAGAGCCTGTATATCAAACTTGACCAGGAGTCCCTTTTCCCCAGAACAGAAACAGAACTTGGCTCAGCGTCTGAACTACACTGGGCCCAACTATAAAGCATAAACCATTTATAACGAATAGTGGCGCATACGCTAGTAGGGAGGTGGCCATACCTAGTCATGGCCCTGGTCCTAATAAGGTCAGAATCCTGGCGGATCTACGAAACCCTGTCTCGGGGGGGGGATCATAAGTGAATGTGTCCATGACAAGAACAATAAACCCCACTTAGCTTATCAATAATAGGAAAGAGGTCTAAGATCCCCGCAAGGTCGCACTCTATTCCCCCATATATATCAGACTATCAGTATCATTGCTTCCAACAATTCAATCTCCTCTTTGGGAATGCATAAAGGCCCTCAGCAACAGAATAGTAATGTTCATATGTACTTTCACGGAGACATTCTCTAAATTATAGCATCTGGATTATCAACTAAGGCATATAGCAAAGGATACGTCTGACATCATAGGGTAAGTATCTGCATTTAGTTATCAATTATGTCATCCGCAGTCCGGGGTGTCATCGTGGGGAAAAGAGTTATGCTATGTTCAGAATCTGAATGCAGAGTGCTATCTTCCGAGTCCGTGGGGGTCTTGTGTGAGTCTGTGTGGAGTGCCCCAGCAGCGGCCAGAGCCCCCTCCTGATCGCGGCGCTGTTGATCACGCGATGGACCAGCGCCACCCCTATTCGAGCCCCGAGGGCGACGGGAGTCCCGCTCAGCAGGCGTGTCCGGGCTTTGCGAGGAGCGGGCAGAGTGACTAAGCTGGCTAGAGCCAACACCCATAACTTCCAGCCATTCCTCAGCGTCCGCTGGGCTCTCGAAAAAATGTGTCTTTTTGTCATAGATAACTTTCAGCCGGGCTGGATACAGAAGTGCATATTTGAGTTGTGCTTTCTGAAGTTTTTTCTTCACCGTTTGATAGGACGATCTCTGTCTCTGTACTAAGATGGTATAGTCCGGGTATAGAGATATACGGTGATTTTCAAATTGGATTGTGGCTTTGTCTCTCGCCTTCTGTAGTAGGACATCGCGGTCTCTATAGTTTAGGATTTTTACTATTAGAGGGCGGGGTGGTACGCCAGGCCTAGGCGGCCCAGTTGGTATTCTGTGGGCCCGTTCAACGCAGAAGTATGGAGAGAGTCCCTCGGGTGACACGTGTTCCCTAAACCAGATTTCCATAAATTCTACCGCCTTGACCCCCTCGCTATGTTCTGGCAGGCCAATAACGCATATATTTTTGCACCTGTTCCTTCCTTCTGCATCTTCCACCCGATCTAGAAGGCTTGTCATCTGTTTTTGCATTTGTTGCAAGGCGGACGTGTTTGCTGCAACTCGAGGATCTAGGTCCGATAGGGATTGTTCATGTTCCTTTACTGTATCTGCCAGTTTGCCATGGTCCGCCCTGAGCAGCGTCAAGTTCGTGGCGAGTGTACCCATCTGCAGCTCGAGTGCCGCTCTGGTATCTCGGATTTCCATAAGTATGAGGTCTAATTTATCCGGGGGTCCAGCAGCGGGCTCAGAAGACGCATCCCTGGGCTGGGAAGGGCGGCTAGCGCGTTCAGGCATGTTGGAAGGTCGGCTAGTTCCTCGTTGGTCCCCCAGCGTCTTCCCTCGGACTCTGCCCATGGTATGGGCCCTCCACCAGTCAGAGCGTGGATATGTCGCCGTAGGTGAACGGGAAAAAGGGGGGAAGCGCCAATCACTTCCGCACGACAATCGCGGCGCGGCCTTGGTGGACTATTAATGAGTGGTCCTTCGGCAGGGAACGTCTCAATGCAACAGCACTGCGTCTACCAGTAGAAGGCGCTCCCCCCCACAACCGTCCACCGTGGGAGGTCCGCTGGGCGTATCTGTGGAGGGCTATGGTGATCAAATTGTCTCTGGGGGGGTCTCAGCGCGCTCTCTCGGCGTCCCAGCTCTATTAGTCCTGAATCTCCGGGGGGGAGACTCCCGCCGGGGGCCCCCGCCCTCCGCCACTCCCAGGGGGCCACAGGTGTCAGTCCGCAGGGACCGCGCGGCGCCAGCACTCACCGCACCAGTCCCCAATGGGCCGCTCTAGCTCTCCGCCGGTCCGTACACCTCAGCGCCGCTGTGGCTCAGGGCCGCAGTCAATCCATTCCGTTGCGCCCAGCCGGCCCGCCCAGATCGCTCTCTCGCGTCTCCGTCACACTAGGGCAGGGCAGAAAGGGCATTGTTGAGCGCGAGTTCGCGAGCTCCTCCGCTCCCGTGTCCGGAGCTGGTCACATTCGCCGTTCCGCAGGGCCGTCTGTATCAAACGCGGCCCGCGCCGCACTCCAGGTCCCGGCTTCCCGGAAGGCGCGTCTGTAGTGGGCCTCGATCCGGGGCTCCGGCTCAGCACAGCCCCTGGGGACTCCGACAGCTTCCAGCGTCGCCCGGGGCTCCGCTGTCTTGACGGCTGTGCTGCGGGTCGGGTAGGGCCCGGTCTTGTCGGGTCAGGATGAGTTAATCCCCCCAAGGGTCCGGAGCACTACCAGGTCCCGACCGCCATTACAGGCTGCTAGCCACGCCCCCTCTTTAATCATAACTATGAATACCCAAGAGCAGTCATGTGGTCACATTTTGCATGACCTGGGGATTAAGAGTCCCTGCCTTGAGAGCACCTACCTGTAGCAAATTGCCATAATCCAGGCTGGAAAGGATCAGAGCCTGCACTACCAGCCTCCTCGGGTACTGGGGGAGAAGAGGCAGAATCTTGCGCAACATGCTCATGATTCTAAAACAGGAGGCTGATAGTCTGGTAGCCTGGTATTCCATGATCAGGGTTTTTTCCAGCTATACCCCCGACTTTTTATGGCTGTTTTAGTAGTGCGACGAGGAACAAGGCAGACCAGTCAATCGAGGGCCCTTTGGGGCTGGGAATTACTCCCAAGAAACATAAGCCCTGTCTTTGGTCCATTCATCTTAAGGCAAGACTTGTTCATCCAGCTGGCCACCTGTTCCAGACTTGGTCCGAAGGTGGTCACTGGCTGATCTAGGTCTGGGGCAAGAGAAAAAAACACCTGAGAATCATCCACATAGGAGACGATGGAGATCCCAAAGAGAGTTACAAAATCCCCCAGGGGTTGCAAGTACATGTTAAACAACACTGGGCTAAGAGAAGACCCTTGTGGCACTCCACAGGTGACTGGTAAAATTGTAGAGGAACAAGTCTTATCGAAAACCTGGAAAGATCCATCCTTCAAGAAGGAGCTTATCCAATCCAGAGCATTCCCTGCAACACCAGCCGTGCTAATCATCTTCAAAAGAGTGGAATGGTCCACGGTGTCGAAGGCTGCGCTGAGATCCAAAAGAATAGTCGCTACTGGGGCCCCTTGATCATGTCTCTTTTTTGCTTCTTCACCACCGCTAGAAGGTTGGTTTTGGTGCTGTGTTTAGTCCTAAAACCAGTTTGTGTGTGGTGAAGAAAATAATTGACCTTGAGGAATTCAGAGAGAACCTCGTTCAAGTATTTTTCCACCGTCTTACTTATGCCAGGGAGCAAGAGGATGGGGTGAAAATTCCAAGGACATGTATGGTCAAGGTGAGGCTTTTTAAAAATGGCTTTCACCATGGTGTGGTTCCATGGTTGGGGCACCAGAGCCTCCTTCAGGGAGAGGTTGGCCATTTGAAGCAAGATGGGGAAGATAGTCTCAGCTCCAAGAGCAAGAATAGTCGGAGGTGCGGGGTCAAAAGGAGATCCCGACTTAATTTTGCTGAAAAGTTCCGCAAAGGTATCCCAGAAGAGGGGCGGGAATTCCAACAAATTAGCTGGATTGCATTCTTGATGCGACTTGGGCACATGGGCTTGGGAGATCCCCCCCCCCCCATTTGAAAGGAGAGGTAGATATCCGATATTTTAGTGTTGAAATAGGAGGCCAGAGCATTACATTTATCATGGGAGGGTTTGAAAGGTGGTCCAATAGGATCAGCTTCCAGCAGTGCATTAGTGATTTTAAATGTCTCCCTAGGGGAGTTACCAGCTTCTTGTATTCTAGCCTCATAATGAGCCGCTTGTGGAGATCTAATTTCTGAGTGATAGATCCTAACTGTCTTCCGATATTCCATTTGTTTCAATTCCCCAATGTCTTTTCGCCATTCCCTTTCTGCCAGCTTGCACTGTTTTTTCAACACTCTAAGGTGCGGGAGTACCAGGGAGCTGACTTATTTGCATGTGTCTGCAAGTGCCTCTTCTTGGGAATGGCTCAATCAAGAGAGAGGGTTAGCCAGTTTTTAATCTTAGAATTACCTACTTGGGGATCAAGTCCCACCAACGGAGTGGTCTGACTGAGGATTCCTGTCCAGTTATCAAGATTTAATTGGGACCAGCATCCATATGTGTCTTGTTTCCTATCATCAGACTTCAACCTGATCCCAACTCTGCTTCTGAGATGTGGCAATCCATAGCAGGGGACTAAAAAATGCATCACCACTGGACCGCCATGTTTTATTGTAGGGTGGGGTAGATCAGTAAATAGACTAAGCATCCACCATCCTTTGCACTGCACAGGTACATTCGTATAATACTTGGGAATGAGCTGTAATTATATAAGGGTAGGTATGTAATAAACAATAATTTGTCATAGTCACCACCGTCAGCTGTGTCCAGTGTGTTTGCAGAAGGGTTCCTATTCATGCCATATTATTAGGACAACGACAAAAGATAAATGTGTATAGAGTGGATATCAGTGAATATCCTGAAAATATGACAGTAATTCACTCCTCCTGGGCCTACGACAGACACCCATGTAGAACATGCCTGCCATTAGTTTGACAATGTAGCCCTTTCGACCATCGGGAAAGTATTTTTGTGCCTTATTTTGGGTTTTGACACCGGCCAAATGCAGGTAGTTGGGTATCATTGTGTCGAGTCTGTTTATATTCTCTATAGTTCTTGAAATACAGAAAAGGTGTCCTAGTTCTGAGCAAGAACAAAAGGTGAATTCATGGCAACTACCCCTGTCTTGAGAATGCTCATAAAAATGGCTAGATTACTCTGGAGAGAGAGAGAAAAATCTTTTCAGAGATGTGAAACCTGGAGGAGAAATCTCAGGCCCTGCAGATCTAGTGACCCTCAAGTAAGTGAAACAATGAAGAATATGAGTGAGCTTTGGGACAGAGGGCTAGAAATGAAAACAGGAAATCAGTACTAGAGCCTTGGATGGCATGTTCACAGATGCACAGGGGTTTAAAGAGAAGAGCTACTAATCTGAGAGCAAATGCAATGTGGCAAGGTAGAAAGAGAAGGAGGTGCGGCAATTCAACCAAAAGTGAGCTGGGTAATTAGAGAATTAGGGAAGCCAAGATCAAGCGCGGTTCCACATTCTAGTTAGGAGGACCTAATGGCCTCAAGCCTTAACGCTCACAAAGGCATAATTGGAAGGCAACAGGTGGAGATCACGTAGTTAACCAATTTTCTCATGCCAGGAGTTGTCAAGACTCCAAGGTAAGCTGTAGGTTGAGAAGAAACTCCAAGATCATTAGGCCATCAAGTGGATGACCAGACTGATGCAGTGACTCCCAAGACAAGAACTTCATTCTTGTTGGTGTTGACATCAGCGACTGAAATGGAGAGGGAGAGATGCAGAAAATGCCTGCTTTGTGCTGGTAACTGCTGCTACGCTCCCGCTGATAATAAAGCATTCCTGCAGAGAAAGACAAAAGTGCAGATTGTCAGTGCCTCATGCTCCCCGCCCCATTAAAACACTGGTTCACCTTCAAAGTGTCACTAGTCATCCATGTAACATTGGGGGTCATGCAAAGGTGGAACTGATTCTTGGTAAACGATTATTAGAACAGAACTCCGCAGCAAGACTCGTCCTCTGCCTTCCCCGACGAATTCACATCACCCCCCACCTTAGGAAACGCGGCTGGTTCCCTGAACAGAAGAGATGCCAATTCAAGCTGCTGATCCACACACACAACGCTCTACACAACCAAGGACCTGCTTACATTAACCTCAACCTGAACTTCCAACAACCATCGACAAGACTACGCTCTGCCTGCCTTTCACTTGCCCATACTCCTCGCATCTACCAAAGCCAAAGTCGAGGATGCTCATTCTCCAACATCGTAGCAAAGACCTGGAACAGCCTCCTCACGCACCTCCGGACCACCTCCTCACTTCTAAAATTCCGAATGGCTCTCAAGACCTGGCTGTTCAAATAAGCCTCCGGGCCTACAAGCACCTGGGTGCCCTAACGGGTGATTAGTCGCGCTCTATAAATCATGTTTGATTGATTGTTTGGTTGATTAATAAACCAGGGGGCATATTATCAAGGGCATTATCGCCGCTTTAGCGGCACTTTTTGCCGCTAAAGCGGCGATATTCTTATCGCCCTATCAACAAGGCGGCGATAACATGCTTCAGCGCATGTTAGCAGTCGATTTTGTAACGCATCTCATGACAGCGATAAATATCGCTAATGAGATGCAAAGAAGGCGTTCCCTCCTAAGTCAACATGTAAAATGCTTGCAAAACCAACATCGCTGTATCAACAACGCTGCCCCTGGACAGCGAAGCGATAAAAAAACCTGACTTACCATTTATGCCTATAGGAGGTGGATTGTAAGGCTGAGTCCACACTCCCCTATTACCAAGCTTGGCATTAGCGCTGTGAAATCATCGCAGGATTTCACACGCTAATGCTCATTATCGCAGGATTTCACATCGCCTGTCAGCTAAGCGTTGGTAATACGCCGCTGACACTGCGATTAAATCCAGTGATAGCCGGTGATAATTTAAATCGCGCTAAGCGTGTTTAGCGATAATTATCGCTTGTCCTTGGTAATGTGCCCCCTGGTGTCCTCAGCACAGGAATAGAAGGGAAAATTGTAAGAAAGAATAAGGAAGGTTAGCTGTGCAACATAAATGTCAAAAAGAGGAGGGCTGAGAGAAAAGCCCTGATGGTCCTCACAGCAAAGTTGGCAAGCGTAGATTGTAAAGGAGGAAGCTTAAAAGTGTGTCTGAAGAAGTGACAAAATCAGTGCCAAGACCACCGATGTCCATAAAGGCAAGCGCCCCAGCGTTCCTTTGGAATGATTTCATCACCTCTGAAGCTACGGGTCGCAATGGCAATGCCAGGGGTTGTACTGGGAAAGCCATAGGTCACAGGAGACCCATGGCAACCCCTAAATGATGTCCCCTTTCCAGGACCTTTCCTGGGTGAGGCAGTAGAGAGGTGAGTGGAGAGGTTCCAAGTACTGCAAGATCCTCTGTATGCCATTCCAGCCGAAGAACCGGAATGGCCCTGGTGCTTGGTATGAGTGAGTGAATCATACCTCGTTGTTCCTTGCGTATGTGTTTGCGTGACTGTGCAGGCGTGGTTTGGGATAGAAAGACAGATATCTTACAGATGAATGTAATATGCTATTTATCACCATTGTTGAGTGTGTGAAGGGGCCATATCTCATGAGAGGAGAAGCCTCATGAGAGCCATGCTGCCTCCACTCGCTCAACATTGACAATAAACAGCAGATCACTGTTATATAGGAATATGAACGCTTGCATATATGGCTTACTCCATGTTGATTTCTGTTTAGTAGTCATAAACCAAGGTATTTATCCAGAACTAGAAAACAAAAGGTTAAATTCTTGTACTGCAAGAACAATCACACCAAATAAGTCTCGTGGCTTAGTTGTTTTCCTCTCATGTCATTATATCATGAATTCTGTCATTCAGTGCTGAATTTTCTTTTGAAAAGGTGATGGGTGGAAAGCTTGAATAAGTCTCAGCCACAAGTAATTACTCGTGCTGCTTTGTAGTCCTTAATGTTTTTGCTTTTTGCCCATCCTGCCAATCCAAAGACCCGCCTTGTGCACATCATACTTGGTTCTGCTCCTGTAGAAAAAGTTTAGCCAGAGCTTCCAAAACAGGCCCCTTTGAACAGGACCACAAGCAAAGCCAGACCAGTTTAGGCCTACCTTTGTAAGACAATAACAGTGTTTGTTCAACTCTGCTACACTGTACTGTGGTTACGGCATGGATACAGATGTACGTATATAGGTTTGTAATGCCTCCATTCTCTTGGTGACAGTGCGATGCGCAGAGCAGGGTGGCGGTGCCTTGAGAGAGTTCGTGGATGGTCAGCGCTAGGGTCGCGTTGCATGGGGCCAGTCAGAAGAGATCTTAGGATATTTCAGTGATGAGATAATCTTGTGGCGCCCTGAGCTCACTCTCCTACTCGCAGTCCCCAATATGAACGAAAAAGAGTCCTCGGCCACCATCGAAACATACGAGTTATTTTGTGTTTTTTATTTTGCTCTCTGTGTTAATGCCAATCCCCCCCCCCCCTCACCTGCCTGTAAACTGAGGCCCCGCCCCTCCCTCACCACCGCGGGGGCTGGGGTGCTTCTGTCATTATGAATGTTTCTTCTGAGTTGTCTAACAAGACGAGTCTTGGATTTCTGTCTGTCTGTGAATGCATGAGAGTTTGTCTATGACTGTACCTATACCTGTGGAGGTATAGGTTTTTACTTGCCTGGATCCTTTTTGATTAAAACATGTGTCTCTGTCTGTCTGAACATTTGTCCACTCCACGAACTTGGCTGAATATATATATATATAAATATATGGTCAGGCTCGCAGGGATTCACCTGAATTCATGGTACCTGCTTTTGCAGGCAGATCCTGGTTTGCATAGAATACATTTGCTCGAGCTCGCCTCAGGCTGGACCTTCATCTGGATGTGTTTTCCTGGTTGAATAAACATCCCACAGCAGGATTAGAGTGTGTTTTTTAAAGTGCGGGCGGGGTCAGGAGGTTTATACTCATCTGTGGCCAAAAAAGGTCATGGAAAGTGGGTGTTGTCTACTGCGAATCTAACCCGGGTCTCTTACTATTTGGTAACATTTTTAGATTTATAATTTCTGGTAAATTCTTTATTGCTCCTATATTTTGTTTTCCAGTCAAGTCTGTAAGAGAATATTGTTGTTTTAATTATACACTTTGGAGGAAAGCATCTGCACACAGCAAATGTTGCTGTGGGGTGTGAGTGGGAATGGGCATTGTGGGCAATTCTAGCTACTTTGAATGGAATAAAGAAGGATGCACCTGTACAATCCGGATATTGTATCAGAGCTTTATCTCAATTGATCCTTCATATTCAGGAAGTGTCCTGTGAAATGACTGCCTGGTCAATGTTGCATCAAGAACTTATCAGAGATGAAAAAGAACAGTGTAAAAGGTTATTATAAATCCTAATACCATTGTTAAAACTGGCTGCACCCTGAATAAACTATTGCATTGCATTTAGGGTACAACCTTTTTCCTTGGTCAAAAAACACCCATCACTGAGCATTTGTGCCAATAACTAAGGGCTGAAAATTGGGCGGCCATGAAAAGGATGAACAGTGCACCGGTGAAGGGAAAGCAACGCAGCCGCCATTTTCAGAAGTAGAGCAAAACCATTGTTGTGCTGGACACACAGAGGCGATTAATACAGCGAGAATAAATGCAAAGGAGGCTCACGGTGTCTTCGTTTGATACTTCAATCATTTCAACCTATTTCAGAGACTTTATTGGTGTATGAAATGTACTGTTAAGTAGGGAACACCACAATGGCATATTATTATTTATCAATCAATCAGTAAGTATTTGTAGAGCGCTGCTGACCACCCATGAGGGTATCCAAGCACTAGGCTGCTGGGCTCAGCCGAAAAGCCAGGGTTTGAGTCTCTTACTGGAGTACGCCAGCAAGGGGGGTGCCCAGAGATGGTGGGGAAGGGTGTTGCAGGACTTGGTGGTGAGTAGGTTGGGAGTATGTCAATATCTTGAATAGGTATCTTTTCTGGCGAGGGAGCCAGTGAAGGTTCCTAAGGTGAAGGGTGATGTGGGTCCGGTTGGGCAGGTTGAGGATGAGTCTTGCCGCTGAGTTCTGTATTGCCTGGAGTCTTCCCATGAGTTCGGTGTTGGCTCCTAAGTACTGTGCGTTGCCGTAGTTTAGCCGGCTGGTAATTAGGGCTTGCATGGTGGCTTTTCTCATGCTGATGGGGAGACATTTGAAGATTCTTCAGAGCATGAGGAGAGTGTGGAAGCAGGCAGAGGACACTGCATTGATCTGTCATTTCATGGTGAGTTTGCTGTCCAGCATGATGCCGAGGTTGCGGACATGGTTTGTCGGTGTGAAGGTGGGTCAATAAAGTGAGCTGAAGTTATAGTTTACTACAATGATTTACATATAAAGTGAGCAAATATATAGATAGGTACTGCACACTGTGAGGATGGACATGCCTGACCAAGGAAGGGAACTGTGAGAGGGTTTATTTCTTGAGAGGGGGGTGTGGCCAAGATATGGCATATTCCATGGTGCCTGAGATTTCAAATGTCATTGGCCCCTTTTGGAAGATGTATATTGAACTCACAAAGGCATAGGAACTGCTGGAAAGAAGCAACACCAGAAATGGTCTCCTTGTGTCTTGTGAATGACATGTAACGGCCTAGACATTGCATAGTTCTACTACAAATAATCCCAAATTATGCTGTTTTTTTTTACAGAATGCTCAAATTTTGATGAGCTTTAAAACATGGTGTAAATAACGTGGTAATGTATGGTCATTTATTTTCTGGGAATAATCCCACATCCATCTTAATACAACTTAGCTCACAAAACTGGCATCCAATGACAAACGGTGGGGTGATTTTCTTAGTGTGGAACTGGCACCTCCTGAGTGTACGCAATTTTGTGTGAGCTATCTCTGCGGTACAAAGGTAAAGGAAACTAACACCCTAAACCCTCAAACGGAACCCTTGGCACGGTCCAATACTATCATGTAACACAATCCTATGTACACGCTATATTCATCAACATTTGTGATTACGTTTTATCACTGTATTATGATTGCATATTAAAACACATTGATGACAATAAATCTTCTTTTCAATAATTATAGTTGTTAGGTGTCCTTCTATTCTTTATTTTTAGTAGGATTGCCCAGCCAACACGTGTTTTGTCGTGGGCGATATCCCAAGCGACTTCTTCAGGGCTGTTGAGCAGGTGGACGATATCTGTGATGTTCTCCCCGCCGGTTCTACTTCCGTCCCGGCTGTGATTAAGGTGACTTCCGATCTTTCCTGTTGTGAATGATACTCGCTGCAGTGTCCCTAAACTTATGCCCAATAAAGAATCGTGAAGTGTTCTTTTTATTTGGTTCACTTCTTAGTGATGGACACCTAGGTGGTTGTCCTGTAGTCCGAATCTGAGCGAATACGTCTCAGACCGCTGCCGTCTCCGTGCGTGTGTTCAGCGATGACTTCCGGGTCGGACTACAGGACAACTACCTAGGAGAGATCGGAAGATTGTGTTACATGGCATCCAATGACGTTCGACCTCTGACCCCACCGAGTGGCATCACAGAGAGCAACATCATATGACCTTTAACTCTGATTGCTGTCCATTGTATGTTTTGTTTCATATATCTTACTGGAAACTCCAAACTGAATCACCGGATCAGTGGTTGGTAACAGTTATAAACCGAGCTACTAAACTAGCAAAGTGACAGGCCTTGTTCTTTTTACAAGATCACCAGTTAGATATCATATATCACAGAGGCGTCGAAGCACACCATAGTGCTTGCAAGCAGAAACACACTGGCTATCTGGAGGTCTGAGGAAATCATCCGCTCAACCTAATGTCCCTATCTCTGAATTAGTCAAGTTCACCCAGACATCAATGGCCACCCTCTCTGTACCTGTGCCAGAACTGATAGCTCTACTGCTAACATGATTTCCCAAGGACACTCTCTAAATTAGTGGGTCTTCACCTAGGGTGTAGGGACCCCTGTGGGTCCACAAAGCCTACTCAGGGGGTCCGTGAGTGCTTAGAAAATTAATTAATATTGACATATATTATTATAATTATGTAATAATAAGTGTATATAAATAAAGCAAAGGGTAAAAATGAAAATCCTAAAATGATCTTAATGTGTAGGTATTTGAAATTGGAGGTTACAGGTTAGGTATCCTCAGATGGATTCGCGGGAGCAGTACACAAACAGAATATAGCATGGTTGATGAGTGGTCTCAATTGAATTTAGAAAAGCTCCAACCTTCCCATCAAAATTATAATCTGTACGTTTTTCTGTTTGTGTGTGAATATTTAATTATTTGTATATCTGTTTGATAAATTCTTGTTTCTGTATTTTTAGTGCATTGGTTTGCAGTTCAAATCATCAAAATTGCTCAGGCCAGAGTCCCCAGCTTCCAGCAATGACTCATTGGGGGTCCTTGGATTCTAATAATAATACCTTGGGGGTCTCTGGGCTCCTTTAATGGTTAAGTGGGGGTCCACAGAAGTCAAAAGGTCATCTAACCTCTCTTTATAGCTCCTTACTCTCCCAGTCCGACTAAGGCCGCTGGGCCCTGCGTGCAGGATTATCTTTAAATTGATGGTCATTTCTCTTTGAAACAGACCCTGAAGATCTTAAACCGCGGTGGCTTTTCTGCTCTTGAAAAACCCCCAGACATCTCTGACCCTTCCGACTTGAGAGCCATTAGTAAGGCTCCATATCCCTGGATTGGGGTCAGGGAATAACATGTTTTTTGCAGCACAATGACAAAAGCACCAGTATCCACCCCAGAAGGGGGAACCAAATTTGTAGTGGTATCTGGAATGGATGACGGAAGAATGGTTGCTGATAATTGGTGAGTAGGAGTGCTGGTAACCTTTCATTCGTCAATGATTTTTAAAACTGTCAGCCATACCGTTTCAATGGACAGGCGGTACACCACCGGCACTGAGGGATCAACCCTTTCCTGGATTTGGTCAATTCTTGAGGACACCACTTCAATCATCTCGTGGGAAACCAACTTGGTCTCCATCTTGTCACCTTTGTCGTTAACCCCCATAAACATCTCCTGCTGGAGCTAAACTGACCCTTTGGCTTTACAGTTGTAGATGCAAGCTGATGGCGCACCGTATCGGCTATATATTGAAAAAGGCGTAACTGAAACGGCGTGTTCCTTTGAGCTATATATGCAGGGCTGGCATTTGGAGAGGGCGGCTGGAGATCTTTGCTCTTTCCTCGCACACCTGTTACAAAATTAATGTGTGTAATAAAAAATAAAAAAGCTCTCCTGATCTTCTCATTCAAGATAAGGCTACTTTAGTGACAGCCCTGTCACTAAAGAGTCACAAAAAATATACTTTTTTCCTCCCAGAGAATTTTTTTTTCCATTTTGAGGAGAAAGAAGATATGGGCCCCCACAAAAACGTTATGGTTTAAGCCACATACATGCTTCTGACAAGCATAGAGGGGCCATAAAGTGTGTCAAACGTAACCCTTTTAAGACAAAGGTTTCGCTTTTCTACCAGTCACCAAAACCTGGTGGTCAGATTTTGGACTCATTGCTTGCTGTCTGGCCCCCCTCTGGTGGATCTAGAACACAACCTCTGAGTGATTACAGAAAAAATTGCCCCCAAGGGTCCACGTCATTGCAGGTACCTAGAATACTTTTTATTAGCTCCTAATTTTGATGCTTCTCTCATTACGCTTATTCACGCGTAGTCATTGGGCCATTTTTATGTTTGCACAAGGCTTGACTCCTGCAATAGAATACACTTTGATTCCTCAAAGTGTGAAATTGCGAGACTACAGAAAGTTCACAACACTGTGATTGCTGGTCATGCACCTTTATGCCTGCGGGCATTGGTGCCCAGTGTGGGCACAGTTGGGCCAGATCCATGACAGATTTTTTGGGATAACCACACTAAATGAATTAACATACTTAGGGGCTATTCACAAACTGCATGTTATAGTACTA
Source organism: Triturus cristatus (assembly GCF_964204655.1). Taxonomy (NCBI): domain Eukaryota; kingdom Metazoa; phylum Chordata; class Amphibia; order Caudata; family Salamandridae; genus Triturus; species Triturus cristatus. The sequence continues at coordinate 141,852,667 of NC_140594.1, forward strand.
CAATAGTACTACTCATGTACTACAAAATGCCATTCACCAATCTCTGGGTGGAGACCCATACATCCGCCTCTCTTATCTTTTCTGTGTGGAGACCCCCGCCCCAACATCGGAGATCTCTGCACATGTATGCCTACGTTTTAGTACTAAGTGTGGGAGGGACGGGTGTGTGGCTGAAAAATATGGATATTTATGACTGAATGGGAGGGGATTAGGGAGGAGTAAAGAGGAAATATGAGAGTGCTAGAGAGGTGTTTATGGAGGTCTAGCACAATGTATGGCCACTCACAGGCACTGCAACACACTACCATAGGAAATAATGGCAGCAGGGACTTCAAATAGAACCTCCATCTGGTATAAAGTTACATTTAATTAATTCATTTAGACATTTAAAATATATATATACATATTCATGTAATTTATAAAAAAATACAAATAAAACATAAACAGTATTTTAATTTAGTAACATTTTATAATTTAAAAATACATGTAACCTTTTTTAAACAAAAATTAAATTAATTTATATTACTTCTATAAAAAAGTTTGATAAAATTCAGTACATAATAAATAAATATCAATAAAAATATCTTAATTTAATATATTTAAATAATTACATTTGAATTCAAAATTAAGTCACTAGTATTGTAGAATTTTCTTTTTTGTTCTACATTTAAAATAACCATCTTAAGTTTATTTACACTAATATTAACAAAAATATTGTCTCTATTAACTTTTTATATGTTTAATAAACTTTATAAAACATTTCCGATACTTTGCCTGTGGGAGAAACCAAGATTTAGAGGAGTCTTTCCTTCCCAACTCTATGGCACTCTTTTTATCTAGAATAAAAGGCAACGTCATCCCTGGTGGGAGTGGAACCTCTGGTTTGCAGGTTACACACAGACCACTACAGCAGGTGCTCGACACCTGAGCTATCCCAATATGTGGGTCGCCATTTGTTTAAAAAATATAGGGGCATATCAGCAACAACCGGCGATAATTATCGCTAAGCGCACTTAGCGCTATGATAATTATCGCTGGCTAACATGGATTTTTATCGCTGAGATAGCGTGCTATTAGCAACGTGAGATTAGCGCTGGAAACCCAGCGATAATCTCATGAAATGTGGCATTAGCTTGTTGATAGGGCCCCACAAACTTAGCCATGATATCCACCTTCCATAGGATATCATGGCTAAGTCAGTCCTGAAGCAGGCGTAAGGAAAGTAGCCATAACAGGGGTTATGGCTACCTTTCTAACCCGCTATGCTTCATAGCGTGGGGATTGATGATAGGAGAAATGTCGCTTAGCGACATTTCTCCTGTCATGCCAGGTCAGGAACGCCCACTTTGCATCTCATTAGCGATGCAAAGCTGGGCGTTAAGAATTCGTGCGCTAATGCAAGGTTTCACGCGTTAGCGTGACCTGGCTAATTAGGCGATAAAATTATCGCCGCTTTTCGGCCGAAAACGGCCGCAAAAGCGGCGATAATTTTCTATCGCTGCGTTGTAGATATGCCCCATAAACATTTAAAGCAATTGTTCTGTATCAGCAGCATTTCCTTTCAAACTTGAGAAACTGCTTAGCGTCGTTCGTTGTTTGTATTTCTTGACACGTTGTCACTCTTGAACAGATTGTACAGCAGGGGTGAGAGAGTTTCTCTCTATTTTCCTGAAAAAGCCCCGTTTGTATCTTTTTGTTGGCTCTGAGAGGTGTTTACGTTTTTGTCTCCTCCGAGCCCCTATCCCAGGAACGGCCGCGCCGGCGGGGGTGTTTAGTGACATGTCTGGTGGAGAGAAATAGCGCTCAGTCTAAACAAAGGCACCCGAAGCCCCGGGGCCTGCGCGTGACTCAGAATGATGCTGGGCGTCATCAATAGGGATGTCCCAACGGAGGGGAGAGGGGAAGATAGGGGCATGTTCAGCTAAGAAGATAGGCAGGCTGCCAGGGGGTTCCGGGAAGAGTTCTACAAAGATTACTTGAAGACAGATCAGAAACTCACATACAGGACAAACATGGAATGATGCACAACCTTAAAAAAGAGACAGATTCTTAATGAACAAGGGAACAGCCAGAAAAATAAGATATTCTTCCTGTCTCATCCCTCGTTGAGTCTTTTTCCTCCTTACCTTCCCTCAATCTCTCAATCCTTATTTCTGTCTTTTCCGTCTCTTTCTGTCCTCCTGACTGTACCAAGTTTCTTAGGTGCTCATTACCATGGGACCGCAATGCATGCGGCGGTCCCGCATACACGATTATGATGGGACCGCCAACGCTGGGGTCGGATTCCGCACCCTTAACATTGCGGCGGTGGCTTGCTGACAGCAGCACCGCCGTTATGTCAAAAAGGGGGAACGACCTTTACAACGCAACTTTTACAACGCACTACCATTACAACGAAACTGTTACAACGCGAGTGCATTGACAACGCAGGACATTACAACGCAAGTCTTTACATCGACTTGCACTAGATGGCATGCTAACATTAAAAATAGTGTAGTTTACTATCCCAACACCTTCCCTACTGTTACGTGGACTGGAGTTGGAATAGTAAATTACACTTTTTTAATGTTAGCACGCCATCTAGTGCAAGTCGATGTAAAGACTTGCGTTGTAATGTCCTGCGTTGTCAATGCACTCGCGTTGTAAAACTTTCGTTGTAACAGCATGCGTTGTAACAGCATGCGTTGTAACGTCATACATCCGTCAAAAAGAGCATGTTGTGCATTTCACTGCACTACATGGCAGGCACTACACTCTGCCTGCCACTTGGTGCAGTGAAACGTAGGGGGTACCATGGGTACCCCCCAGTGCACCCGCACCACCCCCCACACAAGGGGGGCCCGTAACGGGACCCGGAAGACATTCCCCACCAGCCTTTCAATGGCGGTTCAACCGCCACGGAAAGGCTGGCTTCCGCCAGCATCATAATTCTGCGGGCGGAGCCTGCTAGGCTCCGCCACCATTGTAGGCATGCTGACCGCTCCGCCAGGCAAATCGTGACAATTGCCACCGGCAGAAAAGCGTCCGCCACGATACCCACCGCCATCATAATGTGGCGGGGGTAAACCTCATGACGATGACGGAACGATCGGCACCTCCGGCCCGGCAGTGGCGATCGTTCTGCCATCGTAATGAGCCCCTAAGTCATTTTTCCATCCATCCATCTTTTATTCATGTTTTCCTTCAATCAACCATCCACCCTTCTTCTTTCCGTCCATCTTTTTCTACCTTTCTCCACATCCCATCCATACATTCACGCTTCTGCCTTTGCTTCTCTCTATCCGTTCTTCAGTCTTTAAATCCTTACACCTGCCAGTCTTTTAATCCTTCTCTACATCCAGCCTCTTTTTTTCTGCATCCACCCACGTCTCTTCATTTATTCCCTTGATCCATCATCCTTCCTTCTCTCCATCCATCCACCTACCCATCCATCTCCCAATCCATACTTCTCACATCCCTCCTTCTCTTTCCTCCCTCTAGGCTCTCTTCTGCCATGCCCACCCTGCAACGCCTTCACACAACTACACATACAGTGCTCTTCATCCGCTTCAGTTCAGAGACTTGTAGTTAAACGAGCCATAAACAAAGTGTGCAATGTTTCATTTTAATCACTACTGTTCAGTAGCACCCCTTTTCCCCCAATCAAGCTGCTAAAGTGGGGGAATTGATGACGCCCCTGTTAAGGAATATGTTCTATATTCGTAGAGGACGCTTCATATTCAGTGCTTAATTTGTGCCTGTGACGGGCACCGGTGGAGAAGTGTAAAATGACTCCACCCGAGAGATTGTGTTAGAATTGCATTATAATGACAGGTAGTCCGCACTCACATATATTCTGTGTCACTAATATTAAAGAGGACAGTGGGGGTATTGCATATTTAAAATATCGCCTCAAACTAATAAAAAGGTGGTTATGGAGACATAACTGATAGATTTGTGGTGCTTACATATTAATATTTCATAAGAAATGTTTGCTAATGTGTTCATGGATAATTGGTATAATGCGATGTTTACTAAAGAATTATCATGTTACTACTGTATTAATTACTAAAGTATATGTTGAAATTTCAATCTATTTGTGTGTAGTATAGTGCACGCAAATGTAACCCGTGCACTTGTTAACTTAGCCGAACTTGTGGGCCTGAGATGCATTAGGATCAGTGCTTTAAATGGGCCGGTACTCACCGGTACTGAGTACCGGCATTTCTTATTTTTTTCACCCTGTGTACCGGCACTTCTCTACGGCCGTGGAGAGTACCGATACTCATGGAAGGTAGGCGCATTAGCCTCTAGTGGTAGTGGCCTGTCTATTTAACTGCCAAAGCACTTCTATAGCCCTGAGCTGAGCCCCCGCGGAACTATTCAGCGTGGGCTCATTTGCATGATATCCGGGCGTTCGCTCTCATGCTGTGTTGCAAGGAATCGAGGCAGCCCAGTGGGAGCACAATGAAGAAAACCATGGGAGGTTAAAAGGGCATTAATCCCACCTTTTGTGTGAATGTCTGTTTATGTGTGTCTGTTTGCCTGCTTGTGTGTGCGTGTTTTTGTGAGAGAAATATTACAATATAAGGATGTGTTAAAATATCACTGTTTGACTTTCAATTTGTATAACTAATTAACCTGATTGGTTTATTGAAAGACATTTCTCATATGTGCTGCAACTAGTATATAAGCCAATAAACTTCACATGTCTTACCTTTAACCCCGCCCCTAGCCCCGCCTACTCCACATTTAAATGAGTACCTGCACTATTTTTTTCCCATTTAAAGCACTGATTAGGATTCAAGCTCAAGTTTTAGTTTAACATTTACATTCGTTTTTCCTTGAAGTAGAAATGTTACATGTATTCTGTGTTCCCACTGCAGGTGGACAAGACTTCGCTAATAGAAAGCAAAGGGCCTTTGTTCTTAGCAGATAGTGAGGCTCGTGAAGCGGCAACTAGTACAAGAAGAACGATAAGATGGGAAGTGAGTTCTCATGGGAGAAGGAGGCGAGACCAAGGACGCTGGAGTAGCGATTTATGGTAACAGCAAGATGGTGTAAAGGTGTCAATGTGTGCAGAGAGTATGGAAATTTACTGAGTGCAGTTTGCGGGACGTCCTTTGGATGTAACTGATTTTATCATGCAATGTAGTGAGCGATAGTTAGCATTCTGATTTAGGACATCTTGAGGTACAGGCCTCTGCTTTGCTTAGAGTGGCTTTGTGCTCCTTGACCCAAATTGGAGCTTCTTTTACAGAGCACTCTGACGGCCGACACCTTTCTCCTGTATTTCTTTCTTACCTTAAGCTTGCTCTAGTTTAGGGTTGGCACTTTGAAAGTAGGGTAGAGCAGGGACAGATGGGGGATCAGATGCAATCTGATGAAAAGTTCTGTTTCCTTATTACTTATGTAGCATTAATCAAATGAGTTATTTTCTTTTTGCTATAACGAGTCAATCGCTTTCAAAGATTTGCCTCCCTACTATTTGTATTGAATTTCCATATTATAATGCTCAGACTAGACCATATTAATCTGTTTCTGAGTCTGAATTGGGAATAAATTTACTAACTTGAGTCCTGGTGTCGAACTGAGTTATTGTGTAACCAATTTGGCTACACTGTATTTGGAGATTGAAAGAAAGTGTTTCCATTACCTGACATGTCGCACAAAAAGATTGTTGACTATGTTTTACTGTGTAAGTGGGCCCAAGCTACATCACCCGCACTCATTTTTGGATACAAAGACTTGTTTTTTCCTCATCAGATTTTGACCCAAAGCAAGAGAGAGAAATGCAGAAAAAGGAGAAAGGAGGTGGAAGAGAAAGGTGGGAAACTCCTTACAAAGGGAGAAACCATTGATGAAAAAGAGCCTTCAATAGTGAGATTAGGATGGAAGGAAGGCCAGGATGGAGGAAGAATGAGGGCATGAGCTGGTATCAAGACTAGGCAGTCTTAGCCTTTGGCATTCGGCAGTGCTTGTGATTAGCTTTGGTTTTAGGCCCCACCAGTTATTTTTCACAAGCTAAACACTACTTAAAGTATATTTAAAACAGGTTATTCTTTGGGGGTGTCAGTCTACTAAATGACTATTGAAGCACAACCATGGCTGTTAGTTTCACGATTTGGACTTAGTGCAAACACATAATACTGTGAATTTCACTAACCGCATTAATTAGTGCTTGATTTGGACTTCGCACCTATGAATGAGACTATCCAGTTTTTTGCACATTTCCACAACTGTGGTGCTGACATGGGCAGTGGCACTGTATACTGGTTCCAGTAAGTCCTGGGCACCAATTGTGCATCCACATATCCACTTTTTACTTGTGTTTCACAAGCGGATGTCCAGAGCACACACTGATACCATGTCTGGTCATCCTGTTCTGTACTGGGTATCCATGTTAAGCTTGTTCACCCTTTCAAATGGATTGAGGACCAGGACACGTTTCTCGTACCCCATATAACCCTGATTAATGCTATTGTAGGTGGCTTTCTCAGATCCATCTTGGCTCCTCTTAAAGTTGTCCTGTGCTCAGCTTCCCATCTCACTACAAATACCAGTATATTCGACTGAACTGTCCTGGTACACAGACTTCCTTGAAGCAAATTGATGAGTTTACCTTACTTACAAAGTTCTGTACGCCCGAACCTTCATACCATGCCAAGAATGGTCTCCAAAGCAGGCACCTCTGGAGGACTCGGAATCCAGCCAGCCCTGAGACTAGAGACCTTCTATTGGGCCACAGAAGCTTCACAACAAACTTTCATCTCCTCTGCACCTTCTTTCTGGAACCCTGGAGCTTTTATCCCCAGACACTTTGCTTCCAGCTAGTACTTCGTTGACTCCATGACAAGTGTCTGTCCTAACAGCCCTGCCCTGTCATCAGTGTAAACAGTCCACTCTCCTGACTTTCCTGGATTTTTTTTAAATATGTCTGTCTCTCTCAGTAATGTGTGTATGTATATCTATCTATCTGATATATATATATATAGTTAAAGTTAAATTTATCTCAAGAAGCTAAAACTCGTGCCCTAAAGTAACTGTAACTCACACCCAGTCATGCACAGTGTTGACATCAGTTATGTTATTTCAGATGTTGCTTTGATGTTATCAATGATGTCATGGAACATGTCATGAGTGACCTAATATGTGAGGTAATAAGCAGTGCATGGCGAGGGAGCAAATTATAGTTACTTTAGTGCACAAGCTATAGTTACATTAGGGCATGAAGAATTGATAGAATCCACACTGAGAGTGCATCTTGATACAGCAACATAGATCCACTGCACCATCAACTTGTCCAAGTGTCATAATTCATACTTATCTTTGTAAAACCCTTAAAAATCATGTACATATTTAGATATGTGTAAAATATTACAAAGAGATTAAGGAAAGTGTAATATGTTGCAACAACTCCAGTGTACATTGTTAGTATATTTTAAAGGGAATTATGTGAGATGTAGTTCAACATACCAAAGATAATGTAAGAATACGCATTTATTGTTTCTCAAATGCAGCATGATTTACATAGTTTCTATGTATGAAAAGATGATTTTTCTGTCAATTTTTACACATATATACCATTCCATAGAGGTCATAATGTAGAAGGCGAGGTGCAGGAAGTGACAGAAATGGCCATAGAGGAAGTCAATGAAAGTGTCTGGGGAGCAAGCCACACACAGTGAATTTGAGGAACCAGCAGTGAGGCCCAGACAACAGCGCAGAAGGAGTACTTTGAGACATTTCAGATTGTTGAGGTAACAACCTTCACAACCTGATACCTATGGAAATAGTGTCGACAGTTCACAGATTTGGAGGTCTCAATGATGACCATCCAGGGGCATATTTATTAAGGTTTTGCGTCAAATAGCGATGGTATGGAAGTCTTCATATGCCCCGGAAGTGCAGTGTTGGCTTGGCATTTTGTTAACGTGCGCAATGACCGAATCAGTTGTTCTGGTGGAGTCCCATAGATCAGGTGGCTCCAAACAGGGAGCAACAATATGAGATATATACATACGGAACCTAGAGGTAAAAAACTACAAGCCCCCCTTAGGCACCTGGGTATGTTCCTTTCAATGTCTTCCTTTCTTTAACTAGATACTGGGACTCTTCGCATTGGGGTACTGCGATCTGAGCTGTGCTCGGGCAGGGATGTCATGGTATGATGCATTGTTATGGAGCAGATGTGAGTGTGGTTGGTTGTCTGCTGGGGGGCTTTTGTGTACTATGGAAGTGGCTACCCTCTGGTGGTGATGGAAAGGATGATATTTAGTGGGTTAGATGTGCTTAATGTCTGTTCCGTTGCATTTGTGATTCTGGGCGCTGGGTGCTATTGGGACTCCATTGGAAATGATCTTGTGTTGTAATCTGTAAAACCGATAAAGAAATGGAAAAAAAATGTGTTCATATACTGCTTTTTTTCCATGTCTTCATATTTCTTGGCAAATTCATGGGTTTTGAGTATATTTATGTGATTCTGGTTGAATTAATTTACAATCATTTATCAGTGTACATTTTTTGTAGAATGAAACCTTGAAGGAACCATGCTGTCTATACATATTATTGATCCAATCTTTCTTTGGTCTATGGGCAGCTTCTGTAGCTTGTTTATTAAACTTTTTAAAAGTGCCAATTTCAGAATTGTGACTTAAAATTCGACTTTACCAATAAAAAGGATTTTAAATTACAATTCTTTAGATACCAAACCTGATATCCCTATCTGCTCCCAATTGAAAGTTATAACGTATTAAATGTAAACAAGGTAACCCAATGTTATCCTATGGGAGAGGTTGGCCTCACAGTTGTAACAAGCAAATTTAGGAGATTTTCACTACCAATACATGTAAAACTAAAAAGTACATGTCCAACTTTTTAAATACACTGCACTCTACAGTTTGTGATGTGTAGGGCCTAACCTAGGGGTGACTTATCTGTATTAAAAAGAAAAGGTTGGATCGGCAAAAGGTTTTTTTTCCCAGTTCAAAATGGCTGTTTAAAAATCTGCACTCACAGGCTGAAGTGACAGGCTTGAGGCGTGATTAAAAGACGACTTAAGTGGGTGGCACAGGTATTACTGCAGGCTCACTAATGGCATTTAATTTACAGCCAGGTGTACATTTTGCACCACTTTACTGGGGACTTATAAGTAAATTAAATGTACCAATTGGGTGTGAGCCAATTTCACCATGTTAAAAGGAGGGGGCACAAGCATGTTAGCACTGATTAGTAGTGGTAAATTGCGCAGAGTCCTAAGGCCAATAAAAATGAATTCGGCAAAAACAGGAGGAGTTGGGCAAACAGCTTGGGGGAGGACCACCCTAAAGCAGACAAGTCTAACAGTCATATATTTGTGTTAAGGTGATTCCACTTGCCAAATAAATATCCAGCTGCAAAATGTGCTCCAAGAAAATGGGGTAAATTCTACTATGCCTAAATACAAATGAGTCGTATCGTCTGCCTGGGAATTTAGCTACAATATCAGTGATAATATTGTATGTTTCACAAACAACCTGTATGTAACATTACTGAGGATTCTTTCTATTTCCAAACAAATATTAATTCTCCAATGGTTTGCACGTGGGAACATGAGATCTATTATGATATCCTATCACGTGAGGAGATTGCACTATTCTATAAAAATTAAATTTTATCAGTTGTAAATCCTGTCTAGTGCTTGGAAATGTAATATGATTATACATTTTCCTAAACATAGCTTCCAGAAAAGCAAAAAAAGTTGTGATAAAGCACTTTGGGAAACCCCACCTGCTGCAGCAATCACACCTTGAATACCCTCAGAGCCTAAGTGGTGCAAGGAACACACTACTTACTTCTGAAAGTGTTTCTCTCTAGCTGGGGTTTAATTTCAGCTATTATATCTAAAATTACATCACTACTAAGCCTACCTTCATCAAATATTTCCTTCTCTGTTTGTTGAAGAGGAGGGAAATGCTTTCCTGTCTCCTCCTCTGCAGACAAGCCAGAATCCGCATCTTCCTCACCGTCACTCACAAAGCAGCTACTGTGGAAAGCGCTGATGCATTCTGGGCAGTGGCGGTTCCCCCATTGGGGCGTGGGGGCGTCGCCCCACTGCTTTCTTGCGGTGCAAGAAGGCAGAAACATAAACGGTAAAAACGACCATTTATGTTTCTGCCTTCTCGCATTGCGAGAAAGCAGAAGTGCCTCTGTGCTTGGTTGGGGGTGGGAGGGTGGGCGGTCCTGCTCGAGGGCAGGGGGGGAGTGGCTTACCCACTGTTGTGGGTACTGACTGTTTGGCCGTCGGCCCTGAGCGGACCAAACAGTCAATACCCACAATAGTGGGTAAGCCACTCCCCCCTGCCCTCGAGCAGGACCGCCCACTCTCCGTGTTTCTCTATGTCGAGAAAATGTCCCGGCCGGGGCGCTCGCCTGCTGCGCCTACCAGCGGTTAGATTGGTGGCCGTAGTGCGTCGTTGCGTAGGGGAGGGAAGTGAGGGAAGCTGCAGCAGGAACATGAGGACTCACCAGTGACCGAAGGCCTGGAGCGGAGGGGGTGCGGTACCCCGGCACTCACTCAGGTAGGTTTAATCATTAATGTTTGATTTCAATTGTTAGATTCGACCCCCCTCCCCCCCCCCCGCGACCCCCTCCCTCGAGCATGCCGGCCGCCGCTGTCCCTGGCACAGTTTTACGATATTCGAATTAGCCGCCATTCTTCACTTCAATAATGATGACGACAAGCACATCACTTACACTCGTTAATAGAACTTTTCAATTTCTTTGTTTTTTCATGAAATAATTTGAAAACTGAAAGATTGTCAGGGGTATTTAACAATACGTTCCGCTTTTTTAGATCGTTATCATTTTTGTGGACAAATAAAAAGAATGCCTCAGATTCCACGGATTTTACCTACTCAAGTATGAATCGGCACTTCTCACAGTTTAAGCAGGCCGCCGCCTCAGACAGCAGAGTTATCGCGCCACTCTCACCTACACTATTCCAGTCATAAGGGGCCGCGCATATTATATTCAATGCGGCTCCGGCGGCATCTGCTATTTGTGGCACTAGGAGCCGGCACCCCGTTGGCCTGTAACATCCCCCGGAGCCGGTCTCTGCAATCCCCTCACGGGGTTCTCAGCACTTTCATCCATCGTTATTCCGGTGTCCGAGCTCTTCGTCATCAACAGAGCTCCTCGTGACAGCGGGCCTGTTCTGTGGCTGCCCCATCCATTACGTCCCCTTCACAGACCTGACTGGCACCATCGTTTTCCTTTAAGTGCTTTATTTACCTAGATTCTTTTAATCCACGTATCCCTATCGCTAACAGTCTTTTTTTTCCTTTTTTCAATACCAATGCTATTCACCCCATTCCCCCTAACACCTTTTGCATTAATTCAGCATGAAAAAAGCACATTTGTATTTTGCTCGGGGATTCTTAATAGTACTTTTCGCCCAAAATGTCACATCATTTATTTTTTATTAACGTAGTTTTCTGTTTTATTGCATTCGATATTTCTTTCAGCATGCTGATTTGGAACCGTAGGAACGGGTTTAAATAACTTATGTACGTTTTTTGTTTAGAGCTCTGTGACTTTGCAGCTACTGCAGAGCACTTACGGCGGGGGAGGGGGGCTCGGTGGACTGTAGGTGATAACTTGTTCAGTACAGGCATTTCTTTTAATCTCACACGGATACCTTTAGTCATTCCGAGGCTTTATAAACAGGCATCACTTCAGACCCGGAGTAGCACTTCTGAAAACGTAGCATGCATGCTTGTTTCAAGAGAATACATAGCAAGCAGTAATGCTCTTATGTGGCACTCTAGAGATGAGGGGTTGAAACTGGAAAATGCATGAACTCGGCGCAGCAGGAAGGGTAGATTTTTCTTTAACGTTCCTTAGATCCATCCACTTTGGAAATAAATAAAGTTATTTGTTTTATTGTTGGTGGACCGTAGCTGCTTATACGTTCTTTGTAATAGTTACCTTTACAGCTTTCCCTCCTATGTGTTATGTTTCCTGGCAGTACTGACACACGCTGTATGAAATTATAAACATTGTATGGGCAGACTAGAAGTATTTATGCCAATCCACTTCCAAAGTTCTAGATTTAAGTCAATCTAGTTGGTGTATTTGCAATCATTGTGATTTTACATTGCAAAGGCCTTTACATTGCAAAGGCCTCTTCATGCATTATGTTCCATTTCTGTGATCGCTCGCACCAGTGAAATGAGATTCCATAGGAGAACACACTGTCTTGTTGCAATTAGAGACATGTTTGTAAACCATCCTTTTTTCAGTACTAGAGCAGCAGCTCCATTGTATGAAAACAGAAAATTAATTTAAGGAAATAGTGTCATCATATTGATGTACAGCACTACACAGTCAATGGATTGATTTATTGTATGGCTAAAACCATTGCAAGTGTATCAGTGTGTTCAAAAGTTAATATGGGCAAATGATAACATCAGCATACGCAAAGATTGTCCTCTAAAGCGCATACAAATTGGCAATCGTATTGCTCTATTAACCTTCCTGCTTCCTGAAATTTGCTTGAAAATGCACCAGCTGTCCACTCTTTTTTTTTACATTTTCTCGGGGAGACCCCCAACCCCCTGTAGGTTGTTCGGGCTCACTCGCTACGCTCGCTTGCTGGAGTGCAGTACGACTATAATTTTACGCCCCACCACTTTCAAATGCCACCAGCCACCACTGATTCTGGGGCTGTGTGTATAGGTTGCACCTGGTCACCACCTGTTTCAACTTGGTGGTAAATTGCACCTTCAATATGATGGACAAATCGGTGACTCGTCTCAATTTGTGAATGCTTCCAACATTGAATAATATTTCGGAAAGGTGAAATCGTAAAAACTGACCTGCTATTTGGAGTTGCTAAAATATTGATTTGGTATTTATTCAGTTTGGTAAAATAGCATAGCAAATGCATTTTATACATAAGAAAAGGCCAATTTTTCAGCCAGTAATACGTTTGCGACTGGTTACCAAATCGCAACCACTTTGCACATCTTGTCCAAAACTGGTTGTTGGTTACTGACTTTGTGATAATTTTTGGGCGATGGTATCATACATTACACGTTACACAACACGATTTAAAACATACTATACACTGTATCCCTCTTTTGCTTCATGAATATAGACCAGGTAGATTCTCTGTTTTTAATTATGTATAATATCTTCATGTTTTTATAATGACGTGTTATTTTTACTTTCTTTTATGTTTGACAATGAAATAACTTTTTTCGATGCGTCAATAAACTTGAACTTGAATACTGTACACTGTGTGTTAAATGTGCCCTCAACAAATGTATGTCCATGAACCACATGAGAGTACAAGAACTAGCCACCTCTGTACCGAAGGGACTGAGTCACACAGACCAAAGCTCGCGCTCAACAAACCTTTCACGTGTGGTGTTGGACTGCTTTTAGTATTGAATACACTCCTTGTGGGCCGCACAGGCGCTCTCTAGTCTTACTCGGCACCTGCTTTCTTGTGATGTTTCTGCCAATCCCTCCCTTCCTGGACTTGTGGGAACACAGCAGGCGTGTTTGTGTCCTGGGGGTGGGGCTCCGCTCCTCCTCGAGGACTCTGCCCAAAGAAAGCCCCGTCTTTCAAGATTCCGCCCTAATCCGCGGACAGTCAGGTGCCTCTGCGGTTCCAAAGAGGCACCATCCCCTGCTGACACAGGCATGCAGTCTTTCATGTATGTGCATGTCCCGGCAGTGCACGCCTCTCTCTGACAAGGGCCCCACACTGACTCACCTGCGCTGCCTCTGTACCTGGACCCCTGTCTCGCTCCCGTCTCCTCTGAGTCACACCTGCCGAGACAGTGGGCGTGAGAGTAAGAAAAACACAAAACAGCCATGAAATCAGCGCAATTACACGTCACTGGAGGTGGTAAGCGATCCGCGGAACCCCCCGGAGGCCTCGCGCCTTATGGAGCGCATTGAAGCGTAGCGCTATTTGAGTGGCACGCACCGCAGACGCCCACTTATTAAACAATGCTTAATACCCGCGTTTGTCCTCTTTCCAGGAATTCACAAGTCTGGCTGATAATGAGTGAGTTGTTGCGCGAGGAAAGGCGGCGAGCTGATTTGCAGAAGATCGCACGCTTCCGGCAAGCGGGGGCGGAGTTAGAAGCCGGGCTCCCGGCTCTGTCCTGGAAAACACCTCCCCGCCCACCGAGCCCTCCAATGCCGACTCCTCTCTTGTTCCCATGAATATCTTAATGCTGGCTCTTCTTTCAAAGTCTCTCTGTTTCACCCCTCTCTGCCATGAAACCTTTTTTTAGTTTATTTCAATACCAGCCCCCCATTCATTTGTTCGTTCATCCATCCATTCATTCATCGTTAATTCATCTATTCGCTCAATCAATCTCATTAATATGGGCCCTTTTCCCCCCCAAAGGACACGGAATAATCCACGGTTAAGGTGTGTTTGATATATCATCTTGGCTATTGGAGGGAGGAGACAGGAAAGTTGCAGGTCAATTAATATTTCATTTATTGTACCTATAAAGCACCTGTGTCCAAAGTTCAGAGATGGCCTCTGCCTATCCTACATGGTCTCTGTTACATTTTTTAGTCTGGTGAGATGTATCTTTACATATTACAGGGGTCTTGGGTACAGACGGAAAGACCAGTTCATTTTATGATGGGTGCAACTGGGGCATGGCGACCTTCCTTACCCGTCACCCCCACACAAAACCGAAACCTCTTCCTACACCCACCAGTGGCGTGGCAAGGGTGTCGTGGTCCTTAATGGGAGCAAGGATCACACCCCAGTCACTCGGGTGTATCTTAAAACAGCCACCAATGGGGGTGCAGTGGGTCTCTCACACCAAAGACCCCTGGGCCACTGCACCTCCTGGACTCATTGTTACTTCACCCCTGACCCCCGCTGCCTGACCTGTTTGGTAGGAGAAGGGCTGCACCGAGCAGCATGCAGAGATCAATCAATCAATCAATCAGGGGTTTGTAAAGCGCGCTACTCACCCGTGAGGGTCTCAAGGCGCGCGGGGGGGGGGGGGGGCAGCTCCGGATCAGTTGAAGAGCCAGGTCTTCAATCAATCAATCAATCAAAACATTTATATAGCGCACTACTCACCCGGAGGGTCTCAAGGCGCTGGGGATGGGGGGTCCGCTACTGTTCGAACAGCCCGGTCTTGAGCTGCTTCCTGAAGGCGAGGTGGTCCTAGGTCAGACGGAGGTGGGAATTCCAAGTCTTGGCGGCCAGGTGGGAGAAGGACCTTCCTCCTGTTGTGGCTCTTCGGATGCGGGGGACGGTGGCGAGGGCGTGGCTGGTCGACCGAAGCTGGCGGATGGGAGTGTAGAAGTTGAGGCGGCTGTTGAGGTATCTTGGGCCTTGGTTGTGTAGGGCTTTGTGAGCGTGGGTGAGGAGACGGAAGGTGATTCTCTTGTTGACCGGGAGCCAGTGCAGGTCTCTCAAGTGTCCGGAGATATGGCTGTGTCGGGGGATGTCGAGGATGAGTCTTGCTGAGGCGTTCTGGATCCGCTGGAGTCTCTTCTGGAGCTTGGCGGTGGTTCCGGCGTAGAGGGCGTTGCCGTAGTCAAGTCGGCTGGTGACGAGGGCCTGGGTGACCGTCTTCCTGGTCTCGGTGGGGATCCACCGGAAGATCTTACGTAGCATGCGCAGGATATTGAAGCAAGACGAGGAGACGGCGTTGACTTGTCTGGTCATGGAGAGGGAGGAGTCCAGGATGAAGCCCAGGTTGCGTGCGTGGTCTGTTGGTTTGGGTGCGCTGCCCAGGGTGGGGGGCCACCAGGAGTCGTCCCAGGCGGAGGGTGAGGAGCCCAGGATGAGAACTTCCGTCTTGTCTGAGTTCAGTTTCAAGCGGCTGGTCGTCATCCACTCGGCTACGTCTGTCATCCCTTCGTGTAGGTTGGCTCTGGCGGTGGCGGGGTCCTTGGTGAGGGAGAGGATCAGCTGAGTGTCGTCGGCGTAGGAGAGGATGTTGAGGTTGTGTTGACGTGCGATGGCCGCGAGGGGGCTCATGTAGACATTGAAGAGGGTGGGGCTGAGCGAGGAGCCCTGAGGAACGCCGCAGATGACTTCGGTGGCTTCTGATCTGAACGGGGGTAGGCGGACTCTCTGGGTCCTCCCGGCGAGGAAGGAGATGATCCAATCCAGTGCCTTCTCCTGGATTCCGACGTTGCTGAGGCGCTGCACTAGGGTGCGGTGGCAGACAGTGTCGAATGCCGCGGAGAGGTCCAGGAGGATGAGGGCCGCTGTTTCTCCATTGTCGAGCAGGGCTCGGATGTCGTCGGTGGCCGCGATGAGGGCGGTCTCGGTGCTGTGGTTGGCCCGGAAGCCAGACTGCGAGAGGTCGAGGGATCCGTTCGTCTCGAGGAAGGCGGCCAGCTGCTTGTTGACGGTCTTCTCGATGACTTTGGCCGGAAACGGGAGGAGCGAGATGGGGCGGTAGTTTTTGAGTTCGGTGGGGTCCGCTGTTGGTTTCTTCAGCAGAGCGCTGAGTTCGGCGTGCTTCCAGCTCTCAGGGAAGGTTGCGGTGTCGAAGGAGGTGTTGATGATGTCCCTCAGGTGGGGTGCGATGACAGTGTCGGCCTTGTTGAAGACGTGGTGAGGGCAGGGGTCGGTTGGAGATCCGGAGTGGATGGTGTTCATCGTGCGGATGGTGTCTTCGGTGCTGATCGGGGTCCAGGTGCGGAGTGTGGTGGTGGGGGGCGTCGGTGCGGTCGTGGGGAGCGTTGGTTGAGTGCTGAAGCTGTTGTGAATGTCAGCGATCTTGTTGTGGAAGTAGGAGGCGAGGGAGTTGCAGAGGTCTTGAGATGGGGTGATGTCGTTGTTTCCGGCGTTGCGTTTGGAGAGCTCTTTAAGGATGTTGAAGAGTTCCTTGCTGTTGTGTGCGCTGTTGTCCAGTCGTTCCTTGAATGCATTTTTCTTGGTGGCGTGGATCAGTTGATGGTGTTTTCGGGTGGCGAGCTTGAGGGTGGTCATGTTGTCTGGTGTCGGGTCTTGAGGTCTTTCCTGAACGTGTGCAGTGTGCAGCTTTAGAAAAAGATGCCAGATGAACTGATTGCTCACCAGGAAGAGATTGTACTAATCATACGGATTTTCCATAAATGTCAAATGTATGGACAAGTTTTTAGAAGGCAAGAAAAATGAGGTCCACAGTTATCAATGTGGACATCACTGTTTTGATGGACTTGCGATTACTATCGATTACTTTCTCCATGCTAAAGCGATACTCAATATTTTCATTGCAAGCTGTGGCTCATGCCCCGTGCAGCAGCTGCTGGGTGTGGGTCTTCTGGTACTCCTTACGGGGTTTTTCTGTCCCCATCTACTTCTCCCACAGGAAGATATGGTACATATCGGTTTCAAAGAGAAAAAGGTTGTTCATTTTCATCATATCACACAGCCTGAATCACAAAGGGCCTTCACACTCATGGCGGAGGCCCCACAATCGTGGGGGAGTCTCCGCACTCGTGGCGGAGGCCCCGCAGTCACGGGGGAGGCTCTGCAGTCGAGGGAGAGTCTCCACACTTGGAGCGAAATCTCTGCAAAGAAGTCCTTCGTCTCCATCTGCTCGGGCTCCCCTCCACTCCGGCTCTGGCTGCCAAGAGCAGGGGCGCTGCTTCAGTCTCAGTCACCCAGCGCAGTTGAGGCCTTTGGCATCACGTCAAGGGCGCAGGCACATGCTCCGGTGAAGAAGGTGGAGGGACGCCTCTCTAGGCGAGATGAAGTCCATCCTGACCGCTGTTGATCGTATCCACGTGTGTCCTCACTGGTGGTTCTTCCTGTGTGGAAACCACTGATATCAATTTGCGAGCTTGCAGTAGTGCCTACTCTCTTGAGTCATGAGGTTTCGGTTGAGGTGGCTACTAATGCTCAGTCGCGATTCTTCTGCTCCTCCGCGGTCACAGGCACTTGACTTCCTTACAGGGAGACCACTCACTGTGATGGTGCTCTCCCTAAGGGCGCAGCCATTCACCGGTGCTTTAATTCTTGGCACGCTGGAGGGACTGTAGCAGCCACGTGATCTTAAAGTCTCGCCACGTGGCCTGGCAGTGCAGCTTTTTCCTTGGAATGTAGCAGGCTATGTTTGGTTCCTCTTGCCTCACCTGCTTGCAGTCCTCCTTTTTATGACAGCTTCTTCTTGATGCAAGGGCACCCCTGGCCGCCATCCTCAGCCACCAGGGGCCGTATTACGCATTGTCATTATTTGCACCCAGTGCACGTTTTAAAAGGTGCACCAGGCACGAACAATGGCAATATGCCCTATTACGATGTATTCGCTGCTCCCAGGGCAGCCGCATAATCACGCTGCCCCTGGGGCAGCGCATTCATGTGAAAACACGGAGTGGCTGCTGGGAGCCGCTGTGTTTTCACAGTGCAGGCGGCACCCTCCTGCACTTTTAAAGGGGGTTAGAGATCCCCTTGCAGACTGGAACAGTCAGAGACTGCACCAGTTTGCAAGGGGATGTCTGGGGGGTCTATAGGACCCCTTTTCCCCCTCAAGAGGGCTCTTTGAGTGCGCCCGCGGAGAGCTTCTTTTGCCTTGTTTGTAATAATGCATGGTAGCAGAGACAAAGGAATTACAGCATTTGCATAGCGCACGCCCCTATGCAAATGAAGGAACACCCTCTGAAGGTAGCGCTGGCGGTTTAAGTGCGCCAGCGCTATCAGTTTTCCTGAAGGGGACACACAAGAGTCTGCGCCATATTCTATAATTCCAAAGTGTCCTGCAGGCGCACGAAGCGGGGGCAAAAGCCTGTTGCGCCCCCAGGGCACTTGGGGCACCTTTTTAAATATGGCCCCAGGTCTTCCCCCTAAGACAGGCGTCAGGCAGCTCATCTTGGTAGAATTGCAGAATGTCAGAGCGTCCAGGTCCTGAATCTTGAACCATGCAAAGGTGAGTTGGCAATCATTGACCCCATCCCTGTAGTACAGAAGAGTTTCTTGGTTGGTGTGGGACCTGCAGATTCTGGCAGCGAAAGCTAGACACAATGGCCGGCTGTTTCTGTCCCATTTTATCCTTAGGTTGCAGATGGTTTTTGACCGGTCTCAGATAATGACTTATGGTTAGGGTGACCAGGCGCTCCGGATTTGCCCGGACGGTCCCGGTTTTTAACAAGCTGTCCCGGCAGATTTCAGGGAATGTAGCTCCAGTCCCGGTTTTAAGAGACGGTCGACTGAAAACGGCAGGAGGTGCTTTTTAATGTTTCACATAGCAGAGAAAGTTATCAGTTGTTTCAAGAAAACAATTTTAATTATCAGGCAAGCTACTGGGTTTAAAAAATTGCTTTTGATTTATGTTCTAAATGCCTAATCTGTAATTCTCTTCTGAAGAGCGCAGTCCGCTGGCTTGAAGTAAAATTGTAGTCCTTCTTCCATTTCCTTGAAATTTCCCGTTTTTTGGCTTTAAAATTCTGGTCACCCTACTCATGGTTGAACTAAATTCTTTGTCTTAGACGTCAGCAGGAAGCTGGGGTGGAGTTGGGATTTTCCTGTCAGGGGAAACCCAAAGCAATAGAGAGAGACCCCCTTATGTGCCTGTTAAGATGTGGAGGATAACTCTTCCAGAGAATGATGGAGCATGAAAGGGCAATGGAGTTCCATCAGCCTTCCAAAGGACGCGCAGTCTCCTTTCCTCCACACTCTAGAGCCTGGTCCACTGCCAAGGACCTCAGGAATGTTTGGAGGAGACTTACAATTCACATTGCTGCCTGAGGCTCTCTCTAGTCCCCATCATATGTGCCACTGTGCTTCAGAAAATCAAAATGGATTCCACTGTAACCAGAGCCATAAGCAAAAGCCACACTCCACACACAGCATTCTGCACACACAGGAGTTCCATGTACACACACCATACATGTCCAACATGGATGAAGCAAATGATCGGCTGCCGGGACAGATAAATTGATTACAAAAACCAAAGATGAGACTGGAAGGCGACTCACCTGAGCAAGTGACAGGTAAACAAGCCTATGTTGCCACTATAATATGTTGCTGCTACCACTGTCGCGACTCAGCTGCCTGGTGGGGTGACGGTACCTGCAGAGCTTGTTAAGGGGGAACTGAAAGCAACGGTGCACACTCGTCAAAGCCATGCAGGGGACCATATCCATCTATGCAGGTGTCACTCTTCCTGAAGGTGCTCAGGCAGACACTGAAGTCTTGCGACCACGTTTGCCAAGTGTGCATTACAGTGCCTACCAGTGCAACAACCGCGTGAATTCAAAATGAACGGCCATGCACAAAGCAGACTCAGTCACAACTTATTGATGCAACTTATTTGCAAGCGGTTCATTAAATATGTATCTGTGCCTTTAAATTTAGCTGACAGTGAAGCTCCTGTAGCCAGGTCAGACTGACTGCTGCAGTGTGAGTGAATCTTTTTAAGAATTCAATGTAACCTTCAAGAAGCATGAGATGGTTCTACCCAGTGGGAATTTTAGTGCTATTCTCCTTGAGGGAGAAGTTTGATCAAATTACTACTTGACATACATACAATTAATAGGTTTTTGCATGAATCTTTTATGCACTACATAGTGTCACAGTCGTACACGCAGACTGTCTCTCTGGAAAGAAATTAGAATGTGATAGCAGATGATGTCATCCATGACCTATCTGGTGAGAGCAGGGCTGACTCTAGGGCAGTGCGACTGGTGCCATCGCACCGGGCACTGACTTCAGGTGGGGGTGCCATGTTTGCAAATATATTCTAGTTTTAAAAGCACCTGCCGCCACGTTCCTTGATTCCATCAATTTTCAGGCAACAATAAAAATGTCAAGCTAACTCGGGTGATTAATGTTCTTACTAGAGATTGTAGTTTTGTCTATGGAAGCTTTGACTCATCATAAGGTTACGCAAAGGGTTAATATGCCTGCTTCAAAGCATATGCATCATGCAGATCACAAAGTGCTTGTAATGTACATAGGGGTTACTGCTTTTGTCAGACAGATCTTTTTGTTAATTGCAGTTTATAAATTATAATTCTAAGATAGAACAGTGAGCTATTAACTGTCATCAAAGAGCTGCATGCAAGGTATAGATTAATGTGTTATGATTTTTCCCCTAGTCATTCGTTATCCTAATGTTACAAAAAGTGTTTATTTGGTTAGAAATCCATTTTTATTATTAAAGAATAAACCCAATCATCAAGCACTCTTAAACTATCCTGCCTACCAGTATGAATTACATGTGAATCCTACACCTTTCAGTCCTCTGTTGTGTGTAACATTTTCTATACACTGATTTCCGCATGTATGATTGATTGTCACTGTGTAATGTGTGTGTCATGTAAATTGCTCTGAAACCTGACACTGGTATGAGTGGCGCTATAAAACTAAATGCATCTGAGAGAGAGTAGTTATTGAGACTTGAGGGTAACTGTCAAAGGGTGCTAGTGAGGGAATCCGTGTTGGAGGTGCTCATTGGGGACCCAGGAAACATTGTCGCACCAGGCGCCATCAGTGCTAAAGCCGGCCCTGGGTGAGAGCAGGCAGATTGGCTGGATGAGTGCTTGACCCTCCCTGGTCCCTGAATGGTTGATGATTCTGAATGCCTCTGAGGTGCGTCGATGTGTAATTGGGCAGAGTGTGTGGCAATCCCTGCTTTGAGAGTTTTGTACATGCGAGAGAGAGGATGACTGGGTAGGGTGACCAGATTTTTAGAATGAAAAACCAGGATGGGCACAAACATAGAAATAGGACTAAATGTTCTATTAGGTCTCAGGGCTTCTTATATACAAATATATATATATATAATAACTCTCTCTCTACATCTGTCGATTCTTTACTCTCTGTCAAATGTAACTGTATGAGAAACTGATTTCTTCTTTGATGAAAAATTGGGCAAAGATGCGTATTGAGGGCTAGATGACACACGGCTTGAAGTGGACATTGATGAAAGATAATTGTGGTATAACATGCATTGAAAGCCGATACACGGCGTGATTGATTTAATGATTTGCAATGATGGTGGTGTTTCTCGAAGTGCATCTATATTGTCACACTCCTCGACAGCACGATATGTCTGACGTAAAGTACGAAATAATGAATTTAGTGACTGCACAGAGATAACAATGACAAGTGCCGATATACGGCGATATGACCCTTGTAGTAATATATATCTACATGCAATGGATGAATAGCATTTAAATGTGAAAAATGCTCATAGGATTTGAATGCATAACTTAAAGATGGCGCCGATAATCGGCAATAAAATTGTAGCCCGTTTCCCATTACAATGCTCCATAAGAAATAACATTTAAATATGTCGCCACCCTGTGTGATGTGTTAACACTGAAGAAGGAGTCTTCCGAAACGGGTTAGTTGCGCTGCAATTAAACTTGGTAAACCGCCCTAGTGAGTGCTGTTTCTCTCTTTCGAAATCGGAGAAGAGTCTGGAGCAATGATATAATGCTGGGGCACCACCACGCATAAAGCACCTGTCCTTGGAGTGATCCGCTACAAACGGTGCAAAGGGAGCAGTAATTTGTTTTGAAACCGGAATGTGACATTGAGGAAGGCGTGCAGCCGAAATGCGTCTGTCCACGTTCGTGTGTGGTGATTACATTCTAAAAATACCGTTGTCAGAGTGCGCCTCGATTTGTGACCGAAGTTGGAGGAGAAGGTCACCCTGCCGGATTTGTATCGCGTTTCACCAACGCGGAGGAAAGCACCCGTGCCGATTGGAGCGACAGTGGTGAACGAAAAGGAATTAAAGTTACTGTCAGCCCCGCCGTGCGTTTATCCGACAAACCATCGGAGCTTATTGAAAGCCAGCAAAACTCTGAGGAAAGCTGAATGGGTGTACTGCCAGCGGGACAACGCCGGCAGCTATGGGTTGGAGAACGCTGAGCCATCGGCGGACCCCCTTTTGATGAGTACAACCCGCATCACCTTCCTGAATGTAAACGCAGTAGCGGCAGGCACGTAGACACCAAAGATTCACAGAATACTATTATCCACACACGTTTGGTTTAAAACACAGTATTATAACATATAATGTTTACCGATCGAGAGAGGGAAGAGGCAGCAGAAGGGCTCTTCACGAGAACGAAGCGGAATGTAGACACTGATCCGAAAGGAACACTGGGAGCTGGAGTGACGAAAAGCAACTTGAAAACCATCTTTAATAAACTGGAGAAAACGTATGAAAAGGCGACACGGAAGTGGTGGGAGGCTACCTCGCTGCAGAGGTACATAGACTGTGATCGTATTCCCAGGGGGCTGCGCATCTATACTACGGCATCATATGAGCACCCGGACCCCTTGCTGCTACAGGAATGGGCAGAATTTACGACTGAATCAGCGAAAGGAATGGTGAAAATCTTAATTAAGTATGCCTGGAGCGATAGACAAAAGCTACTCGATGAAATCAAAGAATTAGAAGCATTAATTTCATTGGATAAAGATGTGAAGTTAAGGGAGGAACTACAACAACACATGAAGAAACGGCTACTAGATTATGAGAGCATCATTAGACATCGTAAACAAACCAAATTTCTAAGGGATGAGAATGATTACGAGTCTGGAAGAATCCTAACGTTCGCTAGGAAGTATGATGCACCCAGGAAACAACTACTACAGCAGAAACCAAGTGAGATGTCATCACGTGAAACATCGGAATCCGAAATTGAAGCTTCAGAAGGCGAACAAGTGACAAGAAGAAACAGCGTCCACAACAACTTTTTTTCACGAGTATCAGTTAATGAGGGAAGCAAGGCAACGCCCACCAATAAGAACCCACCCCCCGGAAAGAAGAAACGAAAAACACGAAGGGGAAGGAAAGGCAAGAGATATTTCACCGATTGGACGGAGAACAAGGAGCAAGCAGGGGGGGAGGGGGAAACGGACCTAGAAATGAGACCAGAGAAGCAAAGAGTGATCAATCTCTCCAGCAGGCAGATTACCCAAAAAGAAACCAAGATTCTAGAACTGGGCCTTAGCTTTTGTCCTACAACACAATTTGAATACACCAATGTACATATAGATCTGTACAAATTCGTACACAAATTGAAATTGTTGAAAATCCATATGCTACATCCTCAGAAGAATAGAGGAACAGACATCGTAAATATGGAAGAAAGTGATTCACTCACAGGAATGGAACTAAATGCCCTTCAGGCTATGAGAGAATTACAAACAGGAATCAGCAACAGCCAGGATGATCCAAGCGAGACCATAGACTTTCTGGAAGAGATGGGGATCACACAAAAAGGCGTCATGAGCACCCTAAGGAGAAAATCACGATACATTCCACAATCATCCCATGATGCAATAGACACTTTTCATGAACTGGTAACTGAGGACCTGAAGAAACTACAAGCGAAAGGTCCTAATTTGACCAAGGAGAATTTAACAAGTAATCAAAGAAAATTGATAATGAATCTGAGCGAAGACAACAATCTAATAATCAAACCCTCGGACAAGGGGGAAAATGTGGTGCTAATGGAGAAACCATCTTATCTCAAAGAAGCTAGGAGATCGCTTTCAGACAAAAGCTGTTATGAAATTTCAACTGTTATGAAATATGAAACAAGCATACAAAACTTTCATCAACTGGCTAAAAAGTGGAGGGACAAAGGTATATTGGGTGAGGAAGACTTTCAATACATCAGCTGTGAGTCACCCGAATTACCGACA
This sequence comes from Triturus cristatus, assembly GCF_964204655.1. Lineage (NCBI taxonomy): Eukaryota > Metazoa > Chordata > Amphibia > Caudata > Salamandridae > Triturus > Triturus cristatus. The sequence goes on from NC_140594.1 coordinate 141,877,283, forward strand.
TTTTATTTTCTCCCTAAGGTGCACAAAAGTACTGTAAATCCACCAGGGAGACCTATTGTTTCCTCAAAAAACAGCTTGCTAGAAAAAACTTCAACATACATTGACTGTTTTCTTAAACCATTGGTAACGGACCTCAGCTCCTATGTGAGGGACACTAAAGATTTTTTGAGAATCATTGCCAATATCGAGTGGGAACCTGACATGCTACTAATAACTCTCAACATAACGAGCCTTTATACGAGTATACAACATCAAAAGGGACTCGAAGCAGTAGAGTTCTTTCTTAAGAAGAGGAATATAAAATTCTATGAACATAACATCATGTTGAAAGAACTGATCACATATTGTCTCTATAATAACTTTTTTATATTTTCAGGAGAGATATATCATCAGAAACAGGGTACCGCGATGGGCACGTGCTTCGCCCCCAGTTATGCGAATCTGTTAGTTGGCTGGTGGGAGAAGCACGTGGCCTGGGTGGGCAATAATGAAATCTGGCTTGAGAAAGTGATTCTTTGGTCTCGATATATCGACGACCTCTTCATTATTTGGAGGGGGTCGACGGAAGAGGCCATAATATATATAACAGAACTTAACAAGAACGATATGAACCTGAGGTTCACTGACTGCATAAGTCAAACCAATGTACCCTATCTTGACCTGATGGTATATGTGAAAGAGAATAGATTAGAGACTACTCTATATAGGAAGCCCACTGCGGGAAACAGCGTGCTACACGCTAACAGTTTTCATCCTCAGAGTGTGATCAGTGGAGTACCATATGGGGAACTCATAAGACTAAGACGGAACTGCTCACTTGACGAGGATTTTGACAAAGAAAGCAGCAATGCATTTAATAGGTTCCTTAAAAGAGGATATAGGAAAGAGACCCTCATGAATGCAAAGAGAAAAATCAGAGAGGTAGAAAGGAAAGACCTCCTGTTAGAAATGGGGGGGAGCAAAATACCAACCCTAGAACCCCAGGGGAAGGTGAGGATGATAACTGAATACACAACAGGATCCACAGAAATTTTCCAAATTTTCTGAAAAAATTGGAAGATACTTAAATCAGATCATATAATTGGATCCATTATCCCGCAGACCCCACTAATAACGTACAGGAGAGGACCAGGATTAAGAGACAAGTTAGTGAGGAGCCACTTTTCCAAAGCGCCTAAGAAAAAGGATTTGATTAGGGGATTATTTCCTTGCATGAATTGCAAGGCATGCAAAAACAGCTCTAAAGTAAAAGATTACAGCATACCAGGAAGGAAGTCTAGACGGAAAATCAATAAACTCATGAATTGTAACTCTGACTATACGGTGTACTGTTTACAGTGCCCTTGCAACAGGAGATATGTGGGAAGCACGATTCACCCCACCAAAAAAAGAATCTTAGAGCATATGCGTGCTATTAAGAATCGAGATGCAGCATATCCCGTTGCACGACATTTCGAGGAGAAACACGAATCGAATGCTTACCTACTACGAATTTTTTGCCTAGACCGCATCCCTAAGAATGAAAGAGGGGGGAATAGAATTAGGAATTTAAGAAAGCTGGAGTCGCGGTACATTGTGGAAATGCAAACCAAAACCCCAATAGGGTTAAACAATGAGGAAGAGTTATGGGTCCACATAGAACGATGAATAGGAAGAGGAAAGTGACAGTGATCTTTCTTGATGGATCTTAGCCCATTCAGGGCATAATAAGTTGAGACATGACACCCATTGAGGGTTTAATCAAATGATGTCATGGAGTGTGCATTACGCGCATTATAACAATGAATGAATTTCAATTAATTGATTTGTTTGATCTGTGTAAATAATGCATTATATGATACGAATAATGAATGATTTGATTTGATGCTTTCACATATTCATGCACATTCAAGACTGTTTTGGACATTACATCATGGCCACCGCAGTCACTGAGTAATGTCAGCAATGATCCCCTTTTCTGTTTCTATGAACTGCCAGTCCTCTCTCTATCTCGATTGTTTAATGAACACTGTTTGTTTGTATATATAAAGAATTTGTTTTGAAACCGGAATGTGACATTGAGGAAGGCGTGCAGCCGAAACGCGTCTGTCAACGTTCGTGTGTGGTGATTAAATTCTAAAAATACCGTTGTCAGAGTGCGCCTCGATTTGTGACCGAAGTTGGAGGAGAAGGTCACCCTGCCGGATATATATATATGTTTTTATATATATATATATATATATATATATATATATATATATATATACGTATATATATATACGTCCGTGGCTGCTGTTCCGGCAGTCCGTGATTACACGGGGAGGCAAGTGTGATTTCTACATGCTTCATGGCCCGGCTGATTCCACGTTGCGGTTGGGGCGCTGGGGACCGGAGGGAACTTTCAACTCTACATTTGCATGACCATCAGCTGCTACACGCCCCCCCCAATCTTACCTGGCACACAACAGCGTTCACTGGAACAACATTGAATCCTGCCTTTGCACACACTCCGTGTTGCATTCTGGGAATTGCAGTCTCCCATTAGACTGCATTGGACTCAGCGCAGCAGGTGTAGCTGATCTCCCCCGTCATTGGGAGCGCCAAAGAACATTAAGAGGAGGGGGAAGTTGGTCACGAGGTACCAGCAGCACTGAAGAAGGCAATCATGCCGAAATGCATTTGCACGCTGTACCAGTGAATAAAGAGGTTCCCTGAGGAAATCCCCGCTGTGTCCTTGAGCTTTTTCTTCCTGGAGGGGCTTCTTGGTGATATATATATATATATATATATATATATATATATATATATATATATATATATATATATATAAAAAAAAAAAAAGAAGGAGAGAACTCTGACTCTATGCCTCCAAGGGAATTGTTTTGATACATAGGTTTCAGGCACGTTATAGTTAGGAATTAGCATTTAAAAAACCTCAGAAATTCACTGAAAAAAACGTAGGTTTCAGGGGTGTTATAGTTAGCTGGACTTTTCACTTGTACAAAACCATTGAAATTCCCCTGTTATAGTTAGTTCAGCTAACTATAACTCGCGTGCCCGCAATGCACTGCTGATGATGTCACATTACATCACTCATGACATGGTCAGTGACATCACTCATGACATCACTCATGACATCACTCATGACATCACTGGTGACAGCACCCTTGTGATACAGTGGCAGATCTCCTCTCACCCTAATATAACCTTTGATACACACATTCAAAAATAGAGACTATAACTTTCAAAACAATGGACATACCAATACCAGTTACAACAACCTCTTCAGTAATTCTATGATCCACATACACATCAACTCATTCACCAACAGTCCTATACAGTCACTCATACATGTACTCACTCATCATATGTACTCATACACCTATACATCCTGTTACACAATGCCACTCATCCATAGAGTTACTCACACACATAGTCACTCATGCTAATAAAGAATCAAACATACATTTACTTGCACATACAGTTATACACACACCACCACACTTACTTCTAAGGAAACTTACACATACTTAGTCTTTTAAACAATCACTTATAGAAACAAATACTTATTCATACAGGAACTTTTCCAATCTCTCACTCTCACATATACTCACTTATATACACCAATAGTCACATATACTAGTTTAAAACATATGTAGTTACTCATAAAGACAGTCATTCACTCACTAACACACCCATACACACACTCATCCACCCATACAGTCCTGCACATATGCTGTCTTCAACACATACAAACAGTGAGTCACTCATTCATGCACCTATGCACTACGTAATACCCCCCACCGAACCATGCAGACACTCAGACTGATACTCAAAAAACCAACTAATAACCTATATAGACACCCATGTAGCTACTCACCAACCCATGCAGCCACTTATACAAAAAGTGAGAGACTGATACAGATATTTACATATTTAAACATTACTCACTAAGCCATGTATTCACTATGATACACTTAATCAGTCAGTTACACAATCAATTTTTCAAAAACAAATCATCCATTTAGACACTTATATACCCATTTATTCTTCCATCGACCTTGAGATATACATATATAAAACATATTTAATTTTCAGAAAAACAGACATTCACTGGATGATGTCATCAGTGATGTCATCAGTGATGTCATTTGATATGTCATCAGTGATGTCATGAGTGATGTAATATGTGACGTCATCAGCAGTGCATTGCGGGCGCGCGAGTTATAGTTAGCTGAACTAACTATAACGGGGGAATTTCATTGGTTTTTTATGAGTGAAATGTCCAGCTAACTATATCTTCTGTGAAACCTATGGTTTTTTCAGTGAATTTGCAAGGTTTTTTTAAATGCAAATTCCTAACTATAACGTGTGTGAAACCCATGGTTTTTTCAGTGAATTTGCAAGGTTTTTTTAAATGCAAATTCCTAACTATAACGTGTGTGAAACCCATGGTTTTTTCAGTGAATTTGCAAGGTTTTTAAAATGCAAATTCCTAACTATAACGTGTGTGAAACCCATGGTTTTTTCAGTGAATTTGTATGGTTTTTTAAATGCTATTTCTTACATTTTACGTGTGAGAATTTTTTTTTTTTTTCTTGTTGCAATGTTTTTTACATTTTTTTATTTTTTATTGTATATTATCTTTCAACACTATGGTATAAACTTTTAAATTCTGCAATATTTAATTTTTCACCTTTTTTTTCAAGCAAACAGGTAAGATATAGTAGTATAACATACTGAATCTTTTTTTTTTTTTTTTTTACGTGCGCGTACGGTAAGCTTACCGTAAGCGCACGTTTTGCTTAACCTACGCAATATTTCTATTCCGTTTGCGTGGGATTACGCAGTTTACGTAGACGTCCGTACTGCGTACGCGACGCGTAAGCGCATACGTTACGCGCGCACGTTACGCGGAAGTGTTGGAGCGTGCCTGTTATGCGCATGCGCGCATACGCGGGTCTTTTATACGCGCATGCGTACTTTTACCGTAAGCGCTCCGTAAGCGCTCCGTAAGCGTAACGTATGCGCACGGTTGGTCATGTGATCAAGAAACAGCACTTTTTATTGGTTTAAAGTACTTTCAGTTCTAGAACTCTCCTACACCTCACCCATTCCCCTCATTTCTGCTTGTGATCCCTTAGGAGAAGGAGCTGAGTTGTCTTTGTGATACGATGGCAGAACAGCAGTCCTCTTCTGAGAGTGAGCCTGGTAGCAGCATCATCAGAGAGAGAAGGAGGAAACAAAAGACTTCTTTTGTATGGGAATATTTCACCTATCCAGAGGGGCAGAAAAAGGTAAATGCTCCTTTAGTCACCTGCTCACTTTGTGAGCGTGTCTTATCTAGAGGGAATCCAAGGAAGAAGTATTCCTTTGGAAATCACTCTATGGTTAGACACATTAAGGATAAACATCCTAGGACTTATGCTAGACATACTGGAGAAACATCTCCAGTAAGTCACCCAAGCACACCTGCAGATGCTCAGCCGAGTACTTCTTCGGCAGCTCAGCCGAGCCCTTCCTCTGCGGTGGGAGCATCACCCTCTTCTGCTCCTCTGGATATAAACCCTCGTTTTGGGAGGGTTGCAATGAGGTGCACAAGATGTCATGGCCTAATTGTTTATGCGGAGACCTGTGTTTCCCTCATAAACAATAAGATAGACCATCACATCTGTGGTCCTTGTTAGTATTCCCATTCTTTCTTTCCTCTTTCCCTTTATGAACACAATGGTTCTTTTAAGAGCCAACCTTACTTCTTAACTTTTTTTAAAATTTTTAAAAAGACATTTTTTTTTTTTTTTTAAACTCCAAAAATTTAATCAACCTACAAGGTCCATGAGGGACTACTACAGAAATGAAAAAAAACATAGACAAGAGTAGTGAAAAAAGTGAGTATTAAAGTAAATGTGTGATTATTCCTGAAATTTCACACTTACCTGACAAAGAAAATAACTAAAAGAAAAATAAGTGATTTATTTTACTTTGCGAAAAGAAGTTTATTTTTATATTTTTCCTTTCTCGATCTGTAAAAAAAGAAAAATGTATTAATATTTAACAATATTTTTTAGAATACAGTGCACATATTTTCATTTTTCATTAAACATATTTTTGCCCTTTTTTTGCTGTTTTCAGAATATATTGCATTTTACTGTAAATCGTAAAAGCAATTGCATTCATCACTTAACAGCGGGCAAAAAAAAATAACAATCACAAAGATTGTTTAAAAAAAGCCCATAATCTCTTCTCATTAAAACATACCGTAATATAATCCTCACGTAAGAACAATCACTAATTTCAGTAAATATCGTCCGAAAATTCTGTTGCATAAGCATAATCACCAAAATAATTTGTGTCAAAGAAGTCCACAATGCAAATTATTACCTTTCCGTAAGGCCAAATGGTAATTTTTATAATAATATTTGATGACATTTCCGATGGTAATCCAATTAAATGTAAATAATGTTTTGTACAGATGTTGCAATTTCTGTCTAAAATTTTGGTTGCAGAAAAATTAAATAGGAATTTGCTAAATCAAAAGGCAAACGTTGCTTGAAAACCAACTGAGAATCATTACACAGTGTCCAGCCTTTTTCACATTTAAGAAAAACTGTGTAATGACCAGAAGTTACAATAGGCCCATCATGGAAAATTATTGCAACTGTGACAAAAGTTTTTCCAGAAATTGATAATTGCTGTCCTGTAAATTTCTTTATTAAAGTGTCCAATTTTGTTCCATCAGCTCTACAACGTTGCATCATTAAAATTACATACTGTCCATATTTCTTTGAAAATAACGTTGAAAACATGTCTGATTTACATTTAGAACATTCCATGTTGTGATTGGCATCTTTAACTAATTTACTAAAAGTCACTGATTTAGTCTCTGGCAATGTTAAATAGATAAACCTTTCTGAATCAACATTAGAGCTGCATGTGTATAAACAGTTTTCACAACTATGTTCCCATTTATAAGACAGACCAAACATATTTTCTATTTCTACCCCTTCATCTTCAAGTACCAAAAGAATGTACATGAAGAATTCCTGTGCATCTTGCTGGACATTTTGTGAAAACTGTGTTCGTCCTGAACAAACATCTAATTGATTTCTAATTTCATTCGTACTTTCTATTTTTGCTTTATCAACACTCAGCTTCTCATAAAGAAGACTTAGCACAGAACAGAATCTTTTTTCATGATTTTCTGTTATCTGCTCAAGCAAACTTTCAAGATAAAATACAACATTTAGCACTACATTAGCATAGCAGTTGACACCAGAGCTATTTTCAAAATGGAAACCAACAACCTGTTCAACATTGTCCTTTTTCTTTTTGCTTGCAATCACATGACTCTCTTTTTGTTTTCTCTTCTCTACATCCTCATTACAGATATTCTCAAATCTCCTTTTCCGATAAACAACACGTTTCTCCAACACAGGATACTGACCTAAATGAGGAGCATAGGTTCTTCTTAATCTATTATACTCCTTTACACAATTTGCATCTGCACTAACTTTTGAGTCATCAAATTCTATCATGAATAAACCAGATAATGTTTTCACTCGTGACAAAGCAACATATGCCATATCTTCTTTGAACACAGAAGATCCAATGTTTACAAATGCACTATCAACAGTTAATCCTTGACACTTGTGAATAGTTACAGCATATGCTAGAGAAAATGGAAACTGCTTCCTACGTACATATAAGTCTTTCACAAGCAAAAAACGGACTGAAGAACGACAAATGTTTTTTACCTCTTCAATCTGATCAAATTTTATTTTTAAATACTCAATGCCTTCTTTTTTCTGGTAGTTAACAAAACCCACAACTTTACCCATAGCTCCATTTACTAATCCTTTTTCTACATCCAAATTTCTCCTTAAAAATACTCGACAGTTCATGCAAAGATATAAAAAAAAATTCTAATCCAGCTGTTTTCGAAATGTTCTTCTCTAGAGAATCCAGTTTATTTTTCAGTTCGCCTGTTAATGTAATTGTAATTCTTTCATGTTGGATTTTGTCCACTGCTTCCATTTTCTTAATCTCTTCCTTTTCCAATTTCAAAAGTTGCTCATTGAATATTGAACATTCACGTAGTGTTGGCATTAAGCAGATTACATTATTTTTTTCTGCAATGTTCTTGTATATTTTCTCTGCAACTATTTCTTCACTTGGAAATAAATTATGTAGCAATCGACTATGTAAAGCTTTTCTGGCATGTTCTTTGAGTAGTCCAATTCTGATATCTTTTAGAATACTTCCATATTCTTCATCGTTTTCTTGTCTCATATTGGTAGTGAGTTCTTTGTACTCAAAGAATGACCAAATATTCGCATTACCAATGCTTCCTAATGACTTCTTCGTGTCCTCATGTGTCACAGTATTAAACACTGGTTGTCCTTTAACTGGAGTGAGCTGCAGTAGATCCCCAAAAACTATAACATGTTTTCCTCCAAATAGCACGTCATAGTCTCTTTTTAGAATTTGCTGCATTCTCAAATGCACAAAGGCAAGCATTAAGTTTGATACCATGCTTACCTCATCAATAATGAGAACTTGCATCTTCTTCAACACTCTTGAAACTTCGAAGCATGCTTCTCCAGTTAGCTTGTGATATTCTATTTTATTTTCATGCTCCACTGGTAACATTAGCAAGCGATGGAGAGTAATTCCTTTAATATTATATGCTGCTAATCCTGTTAGAGCAGTAACAACACAAGATAAAGTTGAATCAGTTTTTTGCTGTAGGTAGCTTCTGATGACTTTAATTAAGAAACTTTTCCCAGTTCCAGCTTGTCCACTCACATATAACCTAATTGGTTCAAATGCTGTGCATGTGCACTCTTTATTTTCATGTAGTAATCCGTGATCAATTTTTTTTCTGACTTCTTCATAAATTTGTCGTTGTTCTTCATTCAGTTGTTGTTCCAAATCTGGTAATTCTATTAAATCTTCCTTTGCTTGATTCATAGCCGTTACCTCTTCAGTCATGGCTATTGCAGCTTCATTTTCTACGATTGGTTGTCCTAGGCGATCTTGACTGAGCGTTCCAGAACTTTGGCTGTCTTGAGAACTATCTCTAGCTACTTCAGCTGCAATTGTAGCTTCCTGTTCAATTTCTTCGTTTAACATTTGGACATAATTCCTGAAAATACTGCATTCAATGGTATCTTTACATGCATTAAATGAATCCTCATAGCTTTGGAATTCTCCAAGTAGTTCGTCCTCTGTACGCCATGGTTTAAACAACTGTAAAAGTGCCAAGTAGTAAAATTCCTTTTTGTCAGTAGTGTCACAACTCAGCTTCCTGTGATTAATCAAACTTCCTTTTTTTTGCTTCACTAAACATCCTTCCTCACCAATGACTTTATATTTTCCATTGTTGATGTCTTCTGTGGCTTTCCGTGAAAACATGTAGTTCTGCAGCACTTCATAGAGACACATGTTCTCAAGATGATGACTTCTTTTTGGGTAATATGTGTCCAACATGTTTGTTTTCAAAATATCTGTACTTTCTGGGTCGTTTTCGGCCAAATATTCAATTTCTCCAACAGATTTCAGTACCCGATTTCGCATTCCTGCAAGGCCTAAACTGACCCAAATTATTCTTCTGGATTTCGAGTAAAGACTTGCAGATGATAACCTATCTGAACATTCGTAGGATCCAATTTCTCGATGCGTTAACATCTTCAAACTAAAACTGTACAGCTTCTTACTGACAGTCTTCTCGTGAGAAATCTCTTCCCACATTTCCTTCAATTCCGTTTTCTCAGATTTAGTAATGTACGATGTGACATACCGAGCAACAGCAATAGAATTGTCTGCCACATACTGAATATCCATGTTAGCATTCCACATGGATAAAATGACTGGGTTGTAGTCATTTATATATTTTGACTCTTCTTTTCTTCTCAGGTTGTACGTATTTTTGGGAGATTTTCTTGTAATAGTATGTCGCACAGCTGACATAAAACTGTTGACTCTTCCTTTTAAAAGAACAGGTCTAGGAAATCCAAATCGACATTTTGTATAGAATTTATCTTTGGTCTTGTACTTCCGTCGACAGTATTTTCCACACCGATGACTTTGGAAACGTAAAACTTGCTGTTTTAACTTTTTCTCCTCTGTGCTTTTAGGTATAGCACATGTTGCATATTGTTCAATGAAAAATAACACTGCTTCATCAGCATCTGTTCCAAATTTTGGAGCATCCTTGATCCACAACAGCATATGAATGTGAGGAGCACCTCTTGCTTGGTACTCTTTTCTCCAAAAGAAATCCACTACTTCTCCAAGAGGTGGATTTTTTTGTTGCAGATAAAGGACACCATAGTCTCAAATCTATGATTGAAATATCTGCAAACATTAACCGGATCCAATGAGCACAGTTCTCCTGCTGTCTTCTATTCAATGTTTTTAATTTTTTAATTTGCCTCTCGTAGAAAATCCAGTAAATCATCCCAAGCGTATTCGGCACAGCTTAGGGTTAGGAACCATGTTGGAGTTCCTAAATTCCGTAACATACATTTCAATTCTCCATGGCGTCTGTACCAATATTCATTCGTCCCACGCTGACAAGCCATCAGATTGATCAATTGTGATTCCAAATGATCATCTCGCTGCTGCACTTTGTTCATAAAATCCTTAGCAGACACATTATGTAGATGTGTTCCACTTTTTAAAATGTGGTTTACTGCATAAGATAGTGCAGACAAGTCACTTTCAAATAACAGATGGAACAAATAAGGAATACTTTGACGAAATCTGGGATCTTCTGCATATAATCTTGTAGTCCGATACTCAGAAGCAGGAATCTGGACTGGACGTTCATCATATCGTCCACCTTCTCCTGTAGGAAACAGCTGGGGAAAACATCGAGCTTCCAAACTCTCCTCCCATACACTCACAGGAGTTCCTTGTGCTTTTTTCATTTGAAATAGATCAATGGTGTTTGCCATTACTTCTTTTGAATGAAGAGGATGTATGCTGAAATGTTCATAAATTTCTTCTTCTTTTGACTTGTCAACTTTTTCAATTTGCCCAGTTGGTGTGTCTGTGTCTCCTACTAATTCTTCTTCATCTTCATCCATATAAATGGCTTCATACCATTTATTATTCCTTTTCAAATATAAATTTGCTTTTTGTACTTTCCGAACATCTACCAATTCCTGCCAAATTTTCTTATTCTTTGTAGGTGCACCATTAACCAGAATAACTAATGGTTCAGTTTCCAAATTTTCTGTGTCAATAGTTTCCATATTTTTTTTCAAATCCAATGGCAAATAGACAACTCTTCCTTTTAAACCTCTCTGTAAATCTGAAGGAGGTAATTTGCCTGTTTTTGGCTCCATACGTACTATGGTCTGAAACGGATGGATACATTGAATGAGTATAGACTCATACGTATTTAAATCAGAAAGTTCAGCAGGAACTTCAACCAATTCTAAATTATTATGTACAGCTCTAGCTGGCATTTTATTTTCTTCCAACTTGTTGTAACAGTATTTACAAATACGATGATCTTCACCCAAATCAAAACAATTTTCAAGAAATATATATGTTGCAAAATCCTTCCACTTATAATTATCTTCTTCTTCACTTTTTTTGTAGAGATCAACATTCCTTGTTTGGATTTTGTAATGGCTTCTCCGGCAACAAATACAAGTAATATTTGGTCTTTCATTAGAGATGATAGCAAATTTTGTAATTTGATCTTCAAATTTCTTACTTACGGAGGGTTCTACATTCTCTTCCACATTTTCCTCAATAACTGTGTCATTCCCTGCACTTTCTTGTTCTGGCCCAAAGTAACAAAACTGAATCTCATCAGTAACCTTCTCAACATCTGATACAGATCCACGAAACAGAGCCTTATTCAACTCATTTAACTTTAGTGCTGGACTTTTAGCAAAATACAATCTTCTTACAAATTTCCTAATTCAGTATGATGAACTGCCAGCATCCTAAAATGGTGAAAAACACTTTGACAAACTTTCCTAGATAAACAAGCCAGAGAGTGACCTTGCAAACCAGTATTCTCTCTCACTCTGCATGGATCTAGTCCTTGAAGCACCTTAATCTTCTGTTTTACACTCTTTTTACTATATTCTCTTAAAAACTCACGTAATTTATCAATAGATTCCTGTCGCAAAGTACAAATACTACTACATTTCCAAGTATACACTGGAGCTTTAGGACGTCTCCCCATAGCCTCATCTGCAATCACTTCTTCCTCATTTCTTGGAACCATTTTCTCCTTTTCCATTATACAACCATCCTTAACTTCATATGCTCGACCACTGGTGTCAACTGCATGCAGCAAACTATTACTTTGAAGATAACTCTCTTCATTAAAAAATGGTTCAGTACTTGAACTATGCATCCATTCTCCTAAAAACACTTTACAAAAGTTATTTCTTTTTACTACTCTTTTCTTTTTGCTTTGTGACTTCATTACATTAACTATTTTTTCTAATGTATGCATCCTGTTCAAAATTAAAATGAATAGTTTTCTTTTTAAATTTAAAGCCTTTTCTACAATGGCTTCAATATCTTTTTTTCTCTTTAATAATTTTGCTCTTTTCTTATATTTTTTCACATCTTTCAGCAAATTGGACATCACTCTTCTCTGAAACATTTTTCTACGGATCTCTTTAAATGCTGATTTTCTTTTCAAGTTAATTATTTTAGCTTCTGCTTGTACATTAGCATTTAGTAAATTTTCACTATTCTCCTGTTGTTTTCTACTTGAAACAGTTTTTCCAATGGGGGCATTTTTAAAATTTTTCCTTTTTTTGAATATATTTTTAAAAAATTCCTTTCTCTGCTTACCAGAAGACTTTTTCTTTTTCCCAACATGAGCATCTTCAACTAACTTGGGTCCTCCAGTTGTCTTCAAATAAACCTTTTTTTTCTGTTGTTTTCTTTGTCTTGATTTTATAGGCATCTTTTATTTTCTTCACTGCTCTGCAGCAATACCTGAAAGAAACTAAAAAAAATACCTTTTTTGTAATTTAAATATATTACTATATTTGTTATGATCATTTCTTTTCAAATAACACTATCTATCCCTTTCCTACAAGTGAAAAACACAAGAAAACCAACATGAATGTAATCTTTAAGATCAATTCCTGTGTGCACACAGACTCTTGGTGTAATTCTAGACAGAACACGATATTTCTTTTGCAATTCAAAAGCACACTTTTTTTTTTTTTTTTTTGCAATTATTAATTACTCTAACAGTCTGACACATTTTCATTTTCATTACAGTTTTCAGACACAGAAAACAGCACATGTGTAAACAGCTTTTTCTGACCATGAACATGTGTGATCTTGGTGACTGACTACACTCCAGCAAAAGAAATCAGCCTTAGTGATGTTGAATGTATTAGCGTGACTCACTGCTTCCATGAAACACCAGTCTCTTGTGAATACTCAGCCTGATTCTACAGGATAAACTGCTGGGTGTGTGCTAACAGTCTGCTTATGCAGACTGTGTATTTTCAGTAGCAAGAGACATACGCATGGTTACTTCCCAAAAGAACCAGAGAGACTCCAAATACCTCTGTGACAGCAATTCCACTATACTCACAGCCTCATGCTGTGATTATACGCGTAAAATGAAGTTTGCTTGCCATTTTCAAAGCACACTTACTACAGTTTTCTGTGTTTTTAGGCAGAAAACGAAATTTGCTTGCCAATTTCAAAGCACACTTAGTACTGTTTTTTTTCCTGCAAGCATTAATTACTCTAACAGTCGCATACATTTTCATTACAGTTTTCAGACACAGAAAACAGCACATGTCCAAACAGCTTTTTCAGACCATGAACATGTGTGACCTTGGTGACTGACTACACTCCAGCAAAAGAAATCAGCCTTAGTGATGTTGAATGTATTAGCGTGACTCACTGCTTCCATGAAACACCAGTCTCTTGTGAATACTCAGCCTGATTCTACAGGATAAACTGCTGGGTGTGTGCTAACAGTCTGCTTATGCAGACTGTGTATTTTCAGTAGCAAGAGACATACGCATGGTTACTTCCCAAAAGAACCAGAGAGACTCCAAATACCTCTGTGACAGCAATTCCACTATGCTCACAGCCTCATGCTGTGATTTTACGGGTAAAATGAAATTTGCTTGCCATTTTCAAAGCACACTTACTACAGTTTTCTGTGTTTTTAGGCTGAAAATGAAATTTGCATGCCAATTTCAAAGCACACTTACTACTGATTTTTTCCTGCAAGCGTTAATTACTCTAACAGTCGCGTACATTTTCATTACAGTTTTCAGACACAGAAAACAGCACATGTCCAAACAGCTTTTTCAGACCATGAACATGTGTGACCTTGGTGACTAACTACACTCCAACAAAAGAAATCAGCCTTAGTGATGTTGAATGTATTAGCGTGACTCACTACTTCCATGAAACACCAGTCTCTTGTGAATACTCAGCCTGTTTCTACTGCATAAACTGCTGGGTGTGTGCTAACAGTCTGCTTATGCAGACTGTGTATTTTCAGTAGCAAGAGACATACGCATGGTTACTTCCCAAAAGAACCAGAGAGACTCTAAATACCTCTGTGACAGCAATTCCACTATGCTCACAGCCTCATGCTGTGATTTTACGCGTAAAATGAAATTTGCTTGCCATTTTCAAAGCACACTTACTACAGTTTTCTGTGTTTTTAGGCAGAAAACGAAATTTGCTTGCCAATTTCAAAGCACACTTAGCACTGTTTTTTTCCTGCAAGCGTTAATTACTCTAACAGTCGCATACATTTTCATTACAGTTTTCAGACACAGAAAACAGCACATGTCCAAACAGCTTTTTCTGACCATGAACATGTGTGACCTTGGTGACTGACTACACTCCAGCAAAAGAAATCAGCCTTAGTGATGTTGAATGTATTAGCGTGACTCACTGCTTCCATGAAACACCAGTCTCTTGTGAATACTCAGCCTGATTCTACAGGATAAACTGCTGGGTGTGTGCTAACAGTCTGCTTATGCAGACTGTGTATTTTCAGTAGCAAGAGACATACGCATGGTTACTTCCCAAAAGAACCAGAGAGACTCCAAATACCTCTGTGACAGCAATTCCACTCTGCTCACAGCCTCATGCTGTGATTATACGTGTAAAATGAAATTTGCTTGCCATTTTCAAAGCACACTTACTACAGTTTTCTGTGTTTTTAGGCAGAAAACGAAATTTGCTTGCCAATTTCAAAGCACACTTAGTACTGTTTTTTTCCTGCAAGCGTTAATTACTCTAACAGTCGCATACATTTTCATTACAGTTTTCAGACACAGAAAACAGCACATGTCCAAACAGCTTTTTCAGACCATGAAAATGTGTGACCTTGGTGACTGACTACACTCCAGCAAAAGAAATCAGCCTTAGTGATGTTGAATGTATTAGCGTGACTCACTGCTTCCATGAAACACCAGTCTCTTGTGAATACTCAGCCTGATTCTACAGGATAAACTGCCGGCTGTGTGCTAACAGTCTGCTTATGCAGACTGTGTATTTTCAGTAGCAAGAGACATACGCATGGTTACTTCCCAAAAGAACCAGAGAGACTCCAAATACCTCTGTGACAGCAATTCCACTATGCTCACAGCCTCATGCTGTGATTTTACGCGTAAAATGAAATTTGCTTGCCATTTTCAAACCACACTTACTACAGTTTTCTGTGTTTTTAGGCAGAAAACGAAATTTGCTTGCCAATTTCAAAGCACACTTAGTACTGTTTTTTTCCTGCAAGCGTTAATTACTCTAACAGTCGCATACATTTTCTTTACAGTTTTCAGACACAGAAAACAGTACATGTCCAAACAACTTTTTCAGACCATGAACATGTGTGACCTTGGTGACTGACTACACTCCAGCAAAAGAAATCAGCCTTAGTGATGTTGAATGTATTAGCGTTACTCACTGCTACCTGAAACACCACTCACTTGTGAATACTCAGCCTGATTCTACAGGATAAACTGCTGGGGGTGTGCTAACAGTCTGCTTATGCAGACTGTGTATTTTCAGTAGCAAGAGACATATGCATGGTTACTTCCCAAAAGAACCAGAGAGACTCCAAATACCTCTGTGACAGCAATTCCACTATGCTCACAACCTCATGCTGTGATTTTACGCGTAAAATGAAATTTGCTTGCCATTTTCAAAGCACACTTACTACAGTTTTCTGTGTTTTTAGGCAGAAAACGAAATTTGCTTGCCAATTTCAAAGCACACTTAGTACTGTTTTTTTCCTGCAAGCGTTATTTACTCTAACAGTCGCATACATTTTCATTACAGTTTTCAGACACAGAAAACAGTACATGTCCAAACAACTTTTTCAGACCATGAACATTTCATTACAGTTTTCTCAAACAGAAAAGAGCACATGTGCAAACAGCTTTTTGAGACCATGTACATGTGTGACCTTGGTGACTGACTACACTCTAGCAAAATAAATCAGCCTTAGTGATGTTAAATGTATTAGCGTTACTCACTGCTACCTGAAACACCACTCACTTGTGAATACTAAGCATGATTCTACATGATAAACTGCTGGGTGTGTGCTAACAGTCTGCTTATGCAGACTGTGTATTTTCAGTTGCAAGAGACAAATGCATGGTTACTTCCAAAAAGAACCAGAGACACAAAATACCTCTCTGACAGAAATTCCTCTGTGCTCACAGACTCATGCAAAAATCACCACATACATCCCCTCTCAAACTCATAACTCACCTTTAAAATTATTTAGTTGAGAAAGAAATGTGGCACTCAAACAGCAGACTATCAGACTCAGAATATCAAAGCTGTACACCTCTCTCCTCTGAGCAGAACCAATTCATGGCAATGTTTCCCTCTCTTTTTTCACACATATACATGTTAATTACAAATCTCAGTGATTCCCACTTTTTTTCAAATGAAATCACACATTTCTATTGGTTGAAAACTTCAACCCTTTTCCAAAAGTACCCTTCCCCCAACTTGACTTCTGCCTGCTACTATAGCAACAGCTCATGGAACACTGCTGTGAGGAGTCAGGTCAGAAGTTCACCACACAATGTTTCAAATCGAAAGAGCAAGAGTGCTTCACCTGTACAACCTAACAGCAAATCCAAACTATTCTTCTGTGGGAACACAATTTTCTGAACCAATACAAAACATGCTTCTATAAATTTACACATACAGCCTAGTTTTTAGTGTAGAATGGTGTGAAACAGCCAATGAGTTCTTTTTATTTTAAAAAAATATGTATGCCTCCATTTCCAAACTGTCTTTCTTCTTCATTTTGCCATTCTACTGAAAGACACCTTCAGAGTGCATCCAGATCTCCTTGAAAGATGTTCACAGTGTGGATTGTAGGTCACAGCTATGTCTTCTGGAGTGAAAAATTTGCAGAAAAAAGAGGTATGGTGAGAGACCTTGGTTTGCCAAATGTAGACATTAAATGGATTGGTCAGAGAGGGTTAAAGTGGCATCAATTAATGCCTTTGGTGAAA
The DNA here is from genome assembly GCF_964204655.1 of Triturus cristatus. NCBI lineage: Eukaryota > Metazoa > Chordata > Amphibia > Caudata > Salamandridae > Triturus > Triturus cristatus. Next base: position 141,894,769 of record NC_140594.1, read on the forward strand.
ACCTTTCTACATCTCCCACACCCTAACCTTATTATTGTGCACTGTGGTGGAAATGACCTAGGCACTTTAACTGGTGTAGGTCTGGAAATGCTTATTAAGGACACCTTTGTGCAATTGATGTCTCGTTTTCCTCATTCTGCCTTTGTATATTCTAACATATGCCAAAGGCAAAAGTGGAACTGGTCCTACCAATTTTGTCCGCAGATTGACAAAGCAAGGAAGCACGTCAACAAATCTGTTTCTGCTTTCCTCAGAGACTATGGTATGGGTTCTATATACCACAACAACTTGCGTTACAACATGCAAGACATTTATAGAGGAGACGGTGTACATTTCAATGATGAAAGGAACAGAGTCTTCCTCTTAAACTTTAGACTCTGCATCGGTACTTACTTGTAGGTACCAAAAAACACTTAATTAACACAACGGCTCTTTTTAGAGCCCCCTAATATCTTATCACTAAAGTTTGTTTTTTTCTTCTTTTTTTGTTATTTTCTACCGTACGCGTACGGTAAGCTTACCGTACGCGCACCCCGCGATATTTAAAAAAAACATTTAAATGTATTTTTCATACTTTTATGGCCTTCTTGGACCCCCTGACAAACGGTAGGGGGTCTGCAACTCTCTTTGTTGCCCTCTTTCCACATTCTCCTCCTTTTTTTATCAGTGTGAGCCACACAAAATGGAGGCCGACACTTCCTGATTTCGACCGATTCGAATGTTTACAGTCATGTAACCACCAATCAGAATTGAGCTCGCGCATGCCACCGTGCGCGTACGGTAAGCTTACCGTAAGCGCTCGGAGCGCGCCTATAGATATATATATTGATTCAAATGCTATTTTCTCAGCAAATACTGAACACATTTACACCAGACCTACAAAAGGCACATCCCTGACCGGAGGACTACCTCTTTGCCAAATTTCAAGTAATTCTGTTCAGCCGTTCGGGCTGTAGCTTGGACTAAAGGTCCTATGGAAAAATGCATGGGGAAAACGCGTTTTGGGACCCCCCCTTTTTCTCAGCCCCGACTTGACGAATCCCCCCGAGACTTTCAGGGAAGGAGCGGATCGGAGCACCCCACCTATTTTGAAAATTACGCGAGGATTCGTCAATCTGCGCCAAAGTTATTCAAAATAGAATGTTGCGGATTTCCTATGGAAACACGGTCCTAACTATAACTACCTACTGGCGACCGCCAGTAGGTAATATATGTATATATATATATATATATATATATATATATATATATATATATATATATATACACGGCATTATGAAGTGCAGTGCCGATACACGGCATTATCTTGCATATGGGTGGTGATGCTGCCATGTTCATTTGAAATATTTTTTTGAGAGACTTTGATTCTATGTCCGGATCTGTGCGGTACACACTTTATTGAAAGTGATTATTGTGCATATGCTCAATATAATTGTTGCTTGGTTAATTTTGTACCGCGCCTGTACGAGTACCCTTTGGATTTTGTATATAGCTACATTACAAGATGGCGCCTGCAACTCCATCGATACTTCACGCTGTCCTCTGTCTATGTCTAATATGTTTGACACATTGAGATGCATGTATATAAAAAATGGCGTTTCACGGTGTGTCGTTAACACCGAGGAAGGCAGATCGCCGAAAAGCGTCTGTTCTGGAAATAAAGACCCGCTGCCACGCCACCCGTGAGTGCTTGCATTCTTTATATATTAAGGAATTTGGAGCGTTAATATTGTGCGGTAGGCACCGCCGCACTTACAGCACCCGACCGCGAGTGACTCGTTTTTGGTGCAACTGGAGCAGTCTTCTATACCGAGCAGCACCGCCGCAATCATCCATATATGATTGGTTGACTGGATGGATCGAGCGTCTTGTTAAGTGGAAAGGAGGCACGCGTTACGATCAACCCAGCCGATCGTGAAAGCAACGAAGGATCTTGTTGCAGATTCATCTATTAGCGGCAGGTCGAGGGTACCGTGTCACGGGCGCATTTCCGGAATCTGTCACTGAACTCAGCAGTATCACCATGTTCAGTGAATCGGCACGCCGGGAAGCGGCAAAGGACATGTTTAAAACGAAGGGGCAAAGGGGAATTGAAGGGGCCGGCACTGCTGAGGCGCCGCAGCCTGTCGGTAATCTCCATAATATTCTCACTAAATTAGAAAGACTGTATGAACGTGAAACAAGAAAGTGGTGGGAGGCCACCTCTCTGCAGAATTATGTGGACACCAACAGAGTTCCCAGAGGCCTTAGAGTGTATACTGTCCCCTCATATGAAAATCCTGACCCTAATTTATTATCGGAATGGGCAGAACACACTGCGAAGTACTGTCAGGGCACTCTTGATATTCTAGTCAAATATGCCTGGAGTGACCGCGAGAAGGCCTTGGAGGAGATCAAAGCTCTGGAAGAGTTGTTAACTAAAGAGGAAGATAAAAATCAAGTTGGTGAACTAATGAGACAGATGAAAGCACGACTGCTGAAATATGAAGACAAAATCAAGACACGAAAACAAGAGAAATTTGAGCGTGACGAGAATGACTATCTACAGGGGAGAGTACTCACCTTTGCGCGAAAATTCGATGGTCCAAGAAAAGAACTGACGCAAAGAAGTACATCAACAGCCAATGTGCGAGTGGAAACCTCAGAATCCGATTTAACGGAGAATGAATCGGGAGATGAACGCACTATGCCTACATTGGAAGGAACTACAAGGTCGACTCCTTTTCACGACGAGTTCCAAATAATAAGGCAATCATGGCTGCGAGGCGGGAAGAACAAACCACCCGAATATCAATCAGGAGAACACGCCGATCAGGGTGGGGCCGGCAGAGGCAGAGGAAAACCCACTTGGTCACGCAAGAAGAGGAACTACAAACGCCAGTAAAAGAAACCAACCTAACGGTAGTCAATCTTACTCCTAAGGAATTAACAGCTAGCAAAATCAAGGTACTTACCTTAGGATTAACATTTTGCCCTAGCAGCAAACTGGAGTTTACACAAACAAGGATCGACCTGTACAATTTCATACGCAAATTGAAGTTACACAAGTACTTCAAATTGAGACCTAATTTAACCAAACCTACATCAGCAGGAGTAAGAATGACCACAACTGACATACTGACCTGCAATGACCTATCAGGAGTTGAACTTCTGCATAACCTGCATACTGGAATATCCACTCAACCAAGTACATCGGAAAACATGGTTGAAAGGGCAATAGCTGTTGGCATTGAACAAGAATTGGAAGTAATTCCTTTTAAATTGAAATCTACTTTTGTACCACAAATGCCTTTTGATGCCATAGACACATTTTCAGACACTATGGTCAAGGATTTATTGAAATTCAGATGCAGTAATCAAAAACGCAATATTTGCGAAAATTTGTCCAAAGAAGAGAAGCAAGCTCTAGATGGCTTATTGCAAGATACATCAATCATAATTAAGCCTTCGGATAAAGGCGGTAATGTAGTGCTACAAACCAGGGAACAATACTGTGGTGAAGCCCTAAGTCAACTGTCTGACAGTAATCACTACATAAAATCCTCTCGAGAGCTCTATCAAGCAAGTGTCTATAGTTACGAGACTTTGATCAGAAAATGGTATGATAAATCAATGCTGGGGACAGAAGAACACTTATTCTTAAGAAACACTGCTCCTCTGGTGGCAACGTTTTATCACATTCCCAAAATCCATAAGGATAAGGTAAAGCCACCGGGAAGACCCATAGTTTCCTCGCAAGGCAGTTTAACAGAACATATATCTATGTTTATCGACCACTTTCTGTTCCCATTCGTGTTACAATTGAAATCATACGTGAGAGACACGAAAGACTTTTTGAGCAAACTGAACAGTCTAATTTGGGACTCTAAGTATGTACTGATGGTATTGGATATCACCAGTTTATACACATGTATAAAACATGAAGATGGGATAAAAGCCGTCCAATTTTTCCTCAATAGACGACAATTGAGATTTGCGGAACATAATTCCATGCTGATTGAATTCACAAGCGTTTGCCTCTCCAACAACATTTTTGTATTTGGTGATCAGTATTACAAACAGATCTCAGGGACTGCGATGGGCATCTGTTTCGCCCCCAGCTACGCCAACCTGTTGGTGGGTTGGTGGGAGGAGCAGGTGTCTAGAACCTACGTGAGAGGAGAAGTGACAGGCCAGGTAAAAGCATGGTATCGATATATCGATGACCTGTTTATTGTCTGGGAGGGAACAACTGAATCAGCTGAAGGTTACATAGAGAATCTCAATGAGAACAACCTCAATTTACACTTTTCAGGTACAGTAAGTCCAGTGGCAGTGGACTATCTGGACTTGAAAGTGTTCATTTCAGAAGGCAAGCTAGAAACTGCTCTTTATCGTAAGGTTACAGCGGGGAATTCGATCCTCTTTGCAACCAGCAATCATCCCCCTAAATTAATCCAAAGTATACCTTATGGGGAGCTTCTACGATTAAAACGGAACAGCTCGAGAGCCTGTGATTTTGAACTAGCAGCCAGGGAATGTGTAACCAGATTCCGAATTAGAGGCTATGGACAGGCATTACTGGATAAGACACTAAACAAAGTTAGGGGGATCCCTAGACAACACTTGCTTGAGGATAAGACGGAAATAAGAAATGACTCCGTTGATTCACACGAAGGTAAATTCAGAATGATCACGACATATTCAGCAGAGTCTAATTTCTTGAAAAAGATGTTAAACAAAAATTGGCATATCTTGAAGAGTGATGCAATCATAGGGGAGGACATTCCCGACTATCCAATGATAACCTTTAAAAAGGCGAGGTCATTAAAGGATAGACTGGTTAGTAGCCATCTAACAAAACAACCATCACAGCAGGGTACTTTGAAACATATGCAAGGCTTCTTTCCGTGTGGGAAGTGTAAGGCTTGTTCCAATAGCCACAGAGTCTTAACTTACACCATACCCAATGTCAATTTGAAAAGACCTATCAAAAAGTTCTTAACTTGCAGTACCCCCTACGCAGTCTATTGTCTCGTTTGCCCGTGCGGCCTATTGTACATAGGCAGCACAATTCATTCTTTAAAAATTCGTATACTAGAACACAGGAGGGCTATATTGAAAGGAGATGCCTCATATCCTGTAGCGAGACATTATGACGAAAAACATCCCAATTGCAAGAATGTTTTACAGTTTTTTGGTCTAGACTTTGTCCCAGAAAACATTAGAGGTGGCGACCGCCTGAAGAAACTACGTAGGTTAGAATCACGCTACATTATTGACCTTCAGTCTAAGTTTCCGTCAGGCCTTAATAGTAATGAAGAGTTAAAAACAAAAAGCAATCCCTAGCACTCGTACTGGTAATATATGTTTTTAGAAATATTACGTGTTTTCACAAAAAACAACAATTTCAAACACATTGACACAAGAATGAGTTAGTCTTTCTTCATTCTTCTAGTTCGTTGTTTATTGGTTTCTATTCTTCATAGTATTTCCAGTCAGCCAACACGTGTTTCGTCGCCACAAGGGAATGTAGTCCCGCGACTTTTTCAAGGCTCTGTCTTGCTTGAGTAAAAATTTTTCTAAGGCAGTGATAATTCCAAACCGCCAAATGGTGTCAATGATGGTGGCGTCACTAGGCAGCAAAATAAACTGCTATCGAAACAAGTGGTTTCCCATTCAATACGTATTTTGTAGTACACATAGACGAACGTGACGCCAACTTCTCCAGGTATCTTAAATCCCGAGTACGTGTTGTCAGTACATTTGGGAAATTAACATGCTAGTCTGGATAACTAATTGAGAGTATATGGATTTTGTCTTCAGATTGCGGTAACTTACTGTATTGAGCTACTTCAATTACCCCTTTGCTACACGTGTTTAGACTAGATCTAATGTAATGTAAATAATGTGTTTGACAGCCAGTGAAAGCCGATACACGGCATTATGAAGTGCAGTGCCGATACACGGCATTATCTTGCATATGGGTGGTGTTGCTGCCATGTTCATTTGAAATATTTTTTTGAGAGACTTTGATTCTATGTCCGGATCTGTGCGGTACACACTTTATTGAAAGTGATTATTGTGCATATGCTCAATATAATTGTTGCTTGGTTAATTTTGTACCGCGCCTGTACGAGTACCCTTTGGATTTTGTATATAGCTACATTACAAGATGGCGCCTGCAACTCCATCGATACTTTACGCTGTCCTCTGTCTATGTCTAATATGTTTGACACATTGAGATGCATGTATATAAAAAATGGCGTTTCACGGTGTGTCGTTAACACCGAGGAAGGCAGATCGCCGAAACGCGTCTGTTCTGGAAATAAAGACCCGCTGCCACGCCACCCGTGAATGCTTGCATTCTTTATATATTAAGGAATTTGGAGCGTTAATATATATATATATATATATATATATATATATATATATATATATATATATATATATATATATATATATATATATATATATATATATATATATATATATATGTATATATATGTTACCTACTGGCGGTTGCCAGTAGGTAGTTATAGTTAAGACCTAGTTACTATAGGACAATGGCAACATTCTATTCGCAATAACTTTGGCGCCGATTGATGAATCTTCGTGAAATTTTCTAAACAAATTCTTTGTTGAGATCAGCTCCTATGTTGAAAGTTTGGGGGTGATTCATGAAGGGGGGGCCGAGAAAAAAAGGGGGGGTCCCAAAACGGGTTTTTTCAATGTTAATTTCCATAGGAAACTTTAGACAAGGCTACAGGTCGAACAGGTGAACGGAATTACCCCACATTTGGCAGGGAGAAGGGTCTTGGTCTAGAAAGCACGCTTTTGTTTATTTGGTGTAAATCCGTTCAGTAGTTTTTGAGAAATATAAAAATTTACAGATATCGATATTTGGGAATTCTGCCATCTGATTGGCTGAGGCGTTATGAGCACGAGCTTGGTGCTGATTGGCTGCGAGCACTGCGAACGTTTGCAACTAGGAAGTGTTGGCTGCCATTTTGTGATTCCGTTGAAGCGAGTAAGGGGGAAAAAGGGCGAAAAATGTGGGAAAGAGGAGGGTAGGAGCACTGTAACGTTTGTAGGGTGTTTAGGGTGTGCTATAGAGGGGGTGCGAAGTGAACTAATCATACCTACCGGTGTGAAAGTTCTAGCCTACAAAAATTAAGTGAGGTATTGGCTAGTGTGTGATGTTTCTAAGGTGAGCTTGTGCGCAACTCGAGTATTAAAGCGTGAGCTCACACTGTGTGTCTTATGCTGTGAAGTCATGTGCCCTGGCTGCTGCAGTACAATTGTGGAAGTAGTGTCAGCATGTGTTTATACCTACTAGGATGAACTAGTACTGACCCATAGTGGAGTGAAAGTCCTGGGTACGAAAAATATGTGAGGTATTGTCTAGAGTCTCATGGAGGGAGGAAGTGTTGGCCGCCATTTTGTGATTCCGTTGAAGCGAGTAAGGGGAAAAAAGGGCAAAAAAAGTGGGAAATAGGAGGGTAGGAGCACTGTGACCTCTGTGGGGGTGTTTAGGGTGTGCTATAGAGGGGTTGCAAAGTGAACTAATCATACCTACCGGTGTGAAAGTGCTAGGCTACGAACATTAAGTGAGGTATTGCCTAGAGTGTGATGCTGCTAATGTGAGGTGGTGCGGGACTTGAGGATCAGAGCGTGAGTCTAAATTGTGTGTCTTATGTTGTGAAGTCATGTGTCGTGGCCGCTGCAGTACAGTTGTGGAAGTAGTGTCAGCATGTGTTTATAACTACTAGGACAAACTACTGACCCATACTGGTCTGAAAGTTCTGGGGTACGGAAAATATGTGAGGTAGTGTGTAGAGTCTCATGCTGCTAAGCTGAGCTACTGCCGGACTCGAGGATGAAAGCGTGAGCCCAAACTGTGTGTCATATGTTGTGAAGTCATGTGCTCTGGCCGCTGTGCCACATCTGTGCAAGTAGTGTCAGCAGCATGTAGTTATAGCTACTTGGAGGAACTTTTGTTTCGAACATTGTAACTTGTGTATGGTGCTTAGGGGGTGTTATATAGGGAGTGCGAAGGTAAATTCGTGTGTATGAAATTAATTTTGTATTTGGAAAGTGGAAAGCACTGACTCCTATGGGTCTGATGGCGCTGGGGGCATAAGGTGAGGTGCTGCTGGAGTTGGGAATAAAGCTGATAAACTACTGACCCCTATTTTGAACTTTTAACGCGCACATGCCATTGAATGTTCTATAAAATGTTGCAAAAGTATATCGTCAGGTTAAAAAAAAAAATTATGAACTTTTAACCTGCAGATGTCGTAGAAGGTTCCAGAAAGTGTGGTGATAAAATAGGTTGAACTTGTGACCTGTATGTGGCGCGGAATAATAAGTAGCTTTTCGAAAGGAAAATTCAAAATTAACCAATGGAGGTAAGTTTTGGAATGTCGTTGAAGGAATGAAGTATTCTGATTTTTTCTTTACATGTATTTATGTGTGGAGCGACAGAGAAATTGTGCCATTTCTGGTTTCATGCTTGATGAAGTCGGAGCTTTACATGTACTATGTGAGAAAGAGAGAATTGTATGCGTGTGTCATTTGAAATCTGGATAACAACTACAAAGATGAGTTAGAAATGAACAAGGTGTGTTATGTGTTTTATAGTATTGATTAAGTATTTGAGGTGATGTTTTTAATTTTGAAAGTATTTTTTATTTCAAAGTAATATAGTGTTAGTAAAGTGTGGTGTTTGATATTGGTTATGAAATATGCATAAAATGTGAGCTGTTGTTATATAAGTATTTTATATATGTTTAGGAATTTTTCACAGAGAAGAAGTGTAGTTTGTCATCTTTATAGGACTGTATTGTTTTGAAAATGAAGTACAGCGTTAATTTGAGTTTGCAATGTACTTGCGGAGATAAAGAAAATGTCGCACGTTTGCAACTGATACTTTCTGTGGAAATAGTGGGGTTGGGGGGGGTGGTAGGAGACGTATGTTAAATGCGATAAAACGAAATGCAGAAATATTATGTGGGCAGGTCGTGGTCTTATTTTTGACACTGAGAGGTAGGTTTGAATGTAAGTCAGGGTAGGTTGTTGTACAGTGGGGCTGTGTACAGTGTTTTGAGATTACATTGAGAGGAGATGGAGATAGGAAAAGTGATACGTTCCTTTTATATGTATGCATAGGTTGAATCATGTGATACTAAGTTGAGATATAATAAGAATAAGGGGCCATATTATCAAGGACGGCGTTAAAATTATCGCCGCTTTAGATATTATCAAGCCCATTACCGCTGCTTTAGCGGCAGTTTCCTGCTGCTAAAGCGGCGATAATTTTAACGCCGTCCTTGATAATATGGCCCATGGTTTCTGGTTTGCATTTGGGTATAGTTAATAGTTTATGTAGTTTCTGACTAGTGAATAATAAAAAGGTAGATAAACTAAAATATATGGTAGTAAACGTATTAATTATTGTCTGTTCTAATGGAATAGAAGTAGTTGGGGAGTGCTTCTTTAGAAGAGATGTTTTATAAATGTGTGAGATAAAAAAAAGTGTAAATGTGCGGTATATTTTCTGTATGATTCTGTTGACATTAGAGAACTACATGTGATTATAAGTGATACTATTTGTCAGGCTGTGTCGCTGTGGCGGATATATGTAGGTGTTGAAGTGGTTCGTGTTTTGCTGATGGTGAGCTTCACTATCCCTTTTGAGACACTCATCAATTTATTCATTCCATTTAATATCTTTAATATAGATACAGTAAAGGGACTGTATATCAAATGTTTGGGAATTAGAACTTTGTTTACTTTCCCCATGCCCTGCTATACACTCTACAGAGTGTTTAAACGACTTTCGTAATATATAGATGTCTAGCTAGTAAAGGTGGTGTAGTTCGACTGGGCCCATTTATAAACCGTGCTATCGGATGGTTTATGTTTTACCCGCCAATTTGCATGTTTGAATACTTTTTGCTGATAAGTGTTCCAGCAGACACCTGCTAAAATGAACGTTGTATATGGGTATAGTGGCGCTACTGGGAATGGTGGGGGGTTCTGTTTGATTTCGTATGGTTAAGGAAGGGCGGGGGTGGGTGTGGGGGAGGTGGTTATGCTGCTGATTGAAACAGAATTTATTAACGTGCAGATGTCGAGCTGCTAAAGATGATCTAGTACCACTGGGAGCACTTATAAAGTGTCCTATGGCATGGTATATGTTTTACCCGCAAATTTGCATGTTTTAATGGGGTTTGTTGATGAGCTTTTCAGAAGACATCTGTTGAAGTTAAGGCTGTGTATGGCTATAGTGGCGCTTCTACGTTTGCTTGGGCTCTTTCTTTTATTGCGTAAAGTTAAGCAAGGGAGGGTGTTGAGGTTGTGTAGTGGTACTGTGACTATTTATAAACCGTCTTATGGTATGGTGTATGTTTGAGTTGCAAAATTGTAAGTTTTAATAGCTTTTACTGATGAGCATTCCAGCAGACACCTGTTGACATTAAGTCTATCTATGGCTATAGTGGCGGTAACGGGAGTGCATGGACTCGTTGTTTGACTAAGTAAGGTTAAGCATGGGTATGGGTGGGGGTGGGGGATGTGCGTATGTTGCTGATTATAAGACGGACATTTGTAACGTGGGCATGTGTAGTTAGTAAAGGTAATGTAGTTTGAGTGGGCCTATTTATTAACCGTGCTATGGTATTGTTTATGTTTCTCCAGCGAATTTGCATGTTTGAATACTTTTTGTTGAGAAGTGTTCCGGCACACACCTGTTAAAATTAAGCCTGTGTATGGGTATAGTGGCGCTACTAGGAATGGTGGGGGTTTCTGTTTGATTTCGTATGGTTAAGGAAGGGTGGGGTGGGTGTGGGGGAGGTGGGTATGTTTCTGATTAAAACACAGAATTTAGTAACGTGTAGATGTCGAGCTACTGAAGGTGATGTAGTACCACTGGGAGTACTTATAAAGTGCCCTATGGCATGGTATATGTTTTACCAAAATTTGTATGTTTTAATATGCTTTGCTCATGAGCGTTCCAGTAGACGGTTGTTGAAATTAAGTTCTTGTATTGGTATAGTGTGTTTACTAGGTTTGGTGTGGCTCTTTCTTTAATTTTGTAAAGTTAAGGAAGGATGGGGAAGAGGGTGGTGCAGTGGCAGTGTGCTCATTTATGAATCGCTTTATGGTATGGTATATGTTTTTCTGGCAAATTCCCATGTTTTAATACATTTTGGTGATGAGTGTTCCAGCAGACAGGTACAGAAATTACACAACATTTCTGTGGATAAGACATCTTCATGCTGATAGACACTCTTGTACTGTGGAAGAAGGCTGATAGCGTTGATAGAAAATTATGAAACTTGGTGCCATTGTAGATTTTAATGGAAGGTTACACTGTTTGTTTGTTACTATGGTGTAGTTAGGGTTCTAAGTGGGAGAAAAAAAGTGGGGGTGCTCTAAAAGGGGGGGACAAAGCTCTTAAAGGGGTGTGGGCTATGCAAGTTGGGGCGTGGTCTAAATGAAGATAAGTATCATTGTGTGCTTTAGAAAATCCTCTCCAATTATCGTAGGTTCAGAAAAAACATTGTTTAAAGGATTTCCCATTCTTCTACAACGTGGGTAAACTAGCATGATGTCTCCAGTTCTCAGTAGTGAGCAAAATAAGCATGCGTACATTGATGTGCATGCTGTCACTGCAGTGTAATAAAAAATTGACTATATTTGAGAGGGCCGAAAATAGAGCCTGGTAGAGAGTCGTTTGGAGGCTGCCTGAAAATAAGTGCCGGTCCCCAGACCCGGCCCAATTAAAGCGCAGTATCCATGCATCCTAAGCACTGCGACATTCAACCATCTTTTCATTGATGGATATATTCCTACTTATATATATATACATAAATCTGTTCGTCCGCTTATCTTAAGCATCTAGGAGCGCACTCGCCTATAGTAAGCACTGTGCCATTAATGCAGCGATACGCCTATATATGCCTAGATATATCGGTCCCAGAACTAATCCTAAGCATTTATCAGTCCACCCGTCTATCGTAAGTACTGGTCTTTGCATTCATTCATCCTTCCATCCATCCATACATTGATACATTGATCTATGTATCTATCCATTGATGCATCTGGCCATGCATCCACTCGCCCTTTATTCAACTATACGTTCTTATTTCCGTGCATTGTCCGCCCCGATATTAAATACGACGTATTATACTCATACAGCTACCCTCTTAAGGCGTTGAAAAGGCTTGCGAAAAGCATCGACAGGCAGATTTTTTGATAAAGAATAACAAAGCTTTGAGTTACTCTTTGTGGAGCATACTTCAACACCCTTCTCTGGTGGTGTTTTAAACAAAGGTACATCCAGCGAAAGAAATGTAAAGGAGCTTTTAAGTGTAATACGTTAATTTAGAAACATAACGTTTTGTCGAGTTGTTTATAGGAACACTGTTTTACAGTGGCCATGCCTGACAGATACTGAATACCTGTACTTCTTATATTTGAGAAAGTATACCAGAGAGCTAATTTAGGGTGGTGAGAACCTTGAGTTCTATATTTCCATGTGAAGTACAGCATAGGAATATAAAAGTAATTGGAAAGCTTTTATGTTCATATTAAGGAGGGTGTGTGAGAACTTAGTGAGGCAGGCAAAGTGTGTGTTTTCGTAGCACTAAAACAAGACCGTGTGTAAGGTGAGAGCAGGTTCGTGCTGGAGTTGCCTTGTTGTGGTTATTTGCAGAGGCGCAACCAGAGGGAAATTTCAGGGGAGCCTAATTCTTTCAGCAATAGGCAGAGTGGGCATGTAGGGGTTGTAAAAAGGGGTGAAAAAGAACAGAGGCTCCTTTACAAAAAAATTATGTTTTGAAGACCGGTAAAGTACTCGGGTGCGGCTCTGTGTGTACGCCCGGGAAGCTGTGTCAGAGAGTGCGGGGCAATGGGCGGTGCGCGCATGGTGGTCTGTCTGCTAATCACCCCACTATGATATTGCTGGTGCATTGCAAAAAGAGAAGGGAAATACTGAGAGAAAATGGCTCTCTATAAAGGATTTCCCTTCTCCTACAATGCGAGTCACTTGGTGTGATGTCTGCACTTCCAAGTAGTGCGCAATGTGCATGCTCTCACAGTGTTACTGAAGTGCAATAAAGAAAAAAAACGGATTACGTTTGGGAGGTCGGAAAATATAGCCCTATAAAGACCCGTTTCGAGGCACCCAAAAATAAAGTGCTGGTGGTCACATCCCCACAGACACCCCCTCCAGTTAAAGCCCTGTGTGCAGTGTTATGTTTGCAAAGTTGTTGATAAAATTGTTAGGTAATAGTGGAAGTTTTTATGTGTGCTGTTTGGTTGATAATATCATTCTAAGTACATAGATTAAAATGTAAAAAAATACTATTTATAAAGTTGTGTGCGGTGGGTTGCAGGGAAAGTGGTGTGGGGTGGTGGGGTGTGGGGGAGAGGTGAAAAGTATGAGGTAGTGCAGTTATCTATATATTGTTAAGGAGTTTGTAAATAATTACATAAATACTTGCTGTATGTTCTATGGCACTACTTGTCATCCTAGTGCTCATCTGTCGTGCTCCATCACGTTGCAGCACTGGGTCTGGCCAGTTGTTAGTGGAAGTTTTGCAATTGTATGGTATTATTTTAACATAGTGAAGAAATGTGAAAAATAATTGAATCTATTTTTTGTTTTTCAGAAAATTATTTTGTTTGGATAGAAATTTGGAAATGCCTAGAAGAAGTGAAAAAAAAGAAAGGAGAAGAAAAATATATATTTGACCAAAAGGAAAGATCTTGAAGTAGAAAAAAAAGCGAGTAGTAGAGAAACTGTTCGTTCTAGTAAAAGCAAAAGACAATTTTTGAAAAAAATATTACGAACATTTAATGAGAAAAACATCACACAAAGCAAAAAGAAGAATTTTTCAAGTAAGGTGAAGCAGAGTTCAATTTCAAATACGAGGAAAAGGATGATAAAGAAATAGTATCTGGTACTCAGAGACAAAAACAATTTCAAGAAATTCGTCAGAGACTTTTTCGATCTAGAGTGATTCAGAATTTATTGAAAACATGCTGCAAATATAAAAGAAGAATGTTCCAATTCAAAGAGAAGCAGCGTATTGAAAGTATAGTGGATACTGCTTTCAAGTTGAAACAGAAGTTGTTCATTTTGATTTTAAAGAGATTGAAAGTATTGCATAAAATCGTGAAAGTATTGAAAGACAAAAGTAGAAAAAAAGACTTGTGAACAGAACCAACTTTTGTAAAATCTTTAGTTGACATTGGAGACATACTTCTAGTACTGAGCCTTTTTTTAATGAGGAAAGTTACTTCCAGGAAAATAGTTTATCATTTGCAGTAGATACTGGAGGTCGTTGCTACGAAGTTCAGAATGGTGTTCCTCTTCCAAAGGAGGAAATGGTTGGCAAAAGTGCAGAAGAGTTAATAGCTGAAGAAGTGCAAGGGAGCTTCTGTGCATAAGTGGAGTTTTAGTAGCATTTGTAGTATTCGACAGGAATCCATTGATAAAATGCGAAATATGCGAAAGTATAAAACAAAAGATTAAGTTGTTACAAGTACTAGATCCATGTAATGTAAGAAAATATACTGAGAAGTATGGGCATTCTCTGGCTTGTCTTTCAAGAAAAGTTTGTAAAAGTGTTTTTCATCATTTGAGGATGTTAGCAGTACACCATTCAGAAATGCGGAACTTTGTATAGAAACTGTAATATGTAAAAAGTCCTGCATTAAGTTTAAGTGAACTGAATGGAAGTCTTTTATATGGTTCTTTATCAGATGTTCAAAAAATGTGTGATGATATTGAAATGTAATATTTTGGTTCAGAAGAGCAGTTCATAGAAAGTGAAAGTTTGACAATTACAGATGTTGGAGGAGATGAGAAAGTGATTAGCACTGATCAGTTTGAAGAAGAAATTGGAAAGTTTAATGTAGTGTGCTCAAAAATACCAAACTATGTTTGTGTTTGTTGTCGACGTACTCATTGTAAAAGTCAAAGTAGAGATGTTGATTTGCATTTGAAAAGTGAAAAGGAGAACAATGGTAAGTGGGAAGAATTTGCAACTTACTTGTTTGTTGAAGGTCGATTTGAGTTAGGTAGTGATCAACGTATATGTAAATATTGTTACAACAAATTAGAAGAGAACAAAATGCCTTCTAGAGCAGTGCATAATAAGTTGGAGTTAGTAGCTATTCCTGTGGTAAATAAAATTCCTTTACCTGGACTTAATTTGATACAGAATCATAATAAAATAGCTCAGTAAAATGAGAGGCAGAATCCGTGATATTAGAGGTTCGGAATGGGCTTTATTCCAATAATCGATTATAATCGGATGCTCCAAGTTCCATCACCACGGGGGTTCAGGAAATGAAGTACATACTTTATTGACAAGAAGTAACTTTTATAGTACGTACATTACAATGAAGCGAATGCAGTAGGCGTAACAATTGATAAGGAAATTGACGTTTTACCTGCGTAACCGAAAATGGGTGTAATAAGGAGTAAAAAGGAACATAATTGGTTATGGTGTCACACATAGGTGGATCTATAAGATAATACTTGGCATAGATGCGCGCGCAGCAGCATGACGTGTAATTGACGTGTAACTAGGGGGTGAAGGGGACTTGACATTTAGCTCTACATGTGGAGACAAAGAGTCTGGGGGGTCAAGTCAACCTAATCCCAAATCATATCTAACATCCTATGTTTAAAGAACTATGTTATCCATAAAAGAAGGACTCTCGGACAGAATCTATTCTATACTGACGGTGCGTGCGTGTACAAGCGTCTAAGTGTCTACACTGAATGCGAGGGGGTAGGAATTATTCCCTGGTAACAGGGCTATGAATTACTTGCATGAGGACAGAGAGGCCGAGCCTTTGCTCAGTAGCTGGAAGAATGTTTACTTAAGCTGCTAGACAGGAATGCATCGGCTAAGGAGTGAAGCAGATAATTCGAAGGTGAAATACAGTTCTTGGCAGAGAATAGGCTGATGTCAGGCTTCGTGAGCCGCGCAGAGAATGAGACAAAGTTCATGGTCACAGATGCAGGCTCAGACTGGAGCTTTCAGAGGCAGAAGGCAAGAGGAGTTTGATGACAGAATCAGGGCCTACTTGCCTGGACTGTAAAATGGCATAAGTGAACCATATAAAGCCGGTGGCCTTTCATACTTAGGAATGGAATATCCGGCCTATTCATGGCGGATCTGACAGAGGACATGTTGACGGTGGACGCACATGTATTTGCGTCTTCATAACTGGAACTGGAGGGAACATACATGTACTTGTGACATGCACATAGAACCGTTGGGGTCCAAGATAGGGGACATAACTGACCAGGAAAATCCACATTTCCACATTCCCTCCTTGTCCCCTACTTGCCCGTTAAGAGATATCAATCTTCATCAATCCATTGATCTGTTCAGATAGCATCATTTGTTCTTCTTTCTTCTTCCGTGACGAATGAAATCTTGATGGTGGAATACACGATGTGGTACACAGACCACAGATCGCTGGTCCACATTGTAGACATAGACAGCAACTGAATAGTATGAGAAGGCCAATACCTAGGAAGGATAAAACTCTCCATCCCCAGGCTGATATCACATTCCAAAACCAACTGGACCAAGTCCAAGTGCCTGGGTTCTGGTGTATCTGGTTTACAATCTTATGAAGGCGAGTGATGGCTTTATATACAGATGGCGAATTTTCTGGTATGAATACGCAGCAGCTTGATCCGATGACCCTACAAGCTCCGCCCCTATCAGCCAGGATAACGTCAAGGACAAGACGATTTTGAAGCACAACAATCCGCATAGCAGACTGCTCTTCTGTTAAATTGCCTAAGGCGGAAATAGTCTCATTCACTACTGCTTCAATTGTTCTAGTTAATCTACGTATCAGCTTGCTATTAGTAACAGTACCTATATAGGGAAAGATGCCTTTATTAAAATCTACATACTTGTCCCATGCCGTCTCAGTGTAATCGACAATGGGGAGATCTCTCCGCTCTCTGTTGTGTACTAAATGAATATTTCTGTAATAATCAGGAGGAGCTAGGAAAACAGGTGGCAAAAGGAATGCAATGTAGCAGGTACCATCCCAATCTAGGGGTAGACGCATATATGCAGTCTGACCACATATAAAGTAGGAGTGGCGAGAAGCTCTAAATGAAGATTTGCCTTGATCACTGAATTCTACTATAGTAGTGCATTTACTATGGCCCATATGTATGGAACCAACCTTTCTTACACACAATTCACCCTTCGCTGGGAATACTGACATGGTGGGTAAGACTAGTTCAACTTCGGATACGACATTTAGAATCATGAGATTAGGTGTAAAATTACCTAATCCATATACTTCATTTTCTAGATCAGTTCCTGTTCTTTTGGGGCGACCCTCCTTGTCAGGGTAGCAGACCTTGAGTAAAACTAGGTTCAGGTTTCCCCATACCCAATGATCTTGGTAAACTGCTGTGTCTGAGTCTATGGAATTGATTAAACTAAACCATGCTCCACAGGAGCCATTATGTGTGAATGGATGTGGAAAGAAAGGCAGGACTCCTTCATAATTCTGATAGGGAGGGAGCCGGCCACACACCCAACAATTGGTGGCATTACTAGTCTGATGGGAATGATGTAACATACTAATGAAAGTGTTATTGCGCAGCGCAAGTCTATAAGACAATTCATGCGGAGGTAAGTCACTAAAAGAATGTTCAGCAGTAACATTATAAACATGTCTAGAAATAGGGTAATATATGTGCAACAATATACTTGTAATAATTATTAAAAGACTCAAGAAAAACAAAATTAATAATGTCACTATGCAGTGGCTACGCAGTGATTTATAATACGCCTGTCGTTTCAACATTGTCCGGGTATTTTCTCTACTCAGGTCCAAGGGATACATGTCAGAGACAATTCAACCGCTTCACCTTGGAGAGGACTTAAACAATCAAATTGCTCGACTTGTTGGGCCTAAGCTTTAGTTTGTAGTTTTCAGAGTTATTCTGTTCAACAAAAGGAAGTTTTGAATCAGTCTGTGAGGGAGTGCAGGGCACAATGTCTATATCCGAGGATAGTCCATGAAATTTCTTGATATGACTTGAATGAATCCAGCCCTTGCGGCCCTCGATCTTCACGGCTGTCCTTGTGGTGAGCAGAACCAACTTGGGTGTCTTCCACCTGGGCTCCAGCTGAGTCTTTCGGTCGAAATTTCTCACAAATACAAAATCACCCGGAACTACGTC
This sequence comes from Triturus cristatus, assembly GCF_964204655.1. Taxonomy (NCBI): domain Eukaryota; kingdom Metazoa; phylum Chordata; class Amphibia; order Caudata; family Salamandridae; genus Triturus; species Triturus cristatus. The sequence goes on from NC_140594.1 coordinate 141,912,998, forward strand.
ATGGGGTTTCACCTCAGTGTTGTCGGGAAAGGCTGCAGCAACCTGTGAACGACAAGATTGTAGTGCAGACATCAAGGAAGCCAAGTAATCTGTCAGCATATTACAGTCAATATCAGTTATTTTGCGTGGTATGGGCGTCCCCCACATATTTGGTGGTCTGCCGAAGATCACCTCATACGGGGATAGCCCTGTTCGAGAGTGTGCTACCATTCTCATGTAAAAGAGTGCAACGGGTAACGCTACTACCCAGTCGACACCTTTCTCTCTGCATATTTTGGACATTCTGATTTTCAGTATCTGGTTATGTCTTTCTACGAGACCTGCTGCCTCGGGGTGTCGGACACAGTGGAATTTCCACTGATAACCTAACAAAAGTGAAACGTGTTTCATTAATTCGGATGAGAACGGCTGGCCGTTATCTGAGTGAACAACACGTGGTAAACCGTATCGTGGGAAGAATTCTCGAACCAACTGTTTGGCAGTAGTCGGGGCAGTGTAATCTGAAACCGGGTATGCCTCTGTCCAACGGGACAGAGCGCAGACAACTACAAGAACATATTTGAATCCTCGACATCGTTCCATCTGGATATAGTCCATCTGGAGTACTTCAAAAGGGTGATTAGGAGGATGAAATCCACCCTGTTCTACGGGAACGCTTTTTCCTGGGTTAAACTGACAACAGATCATACAGGTACGGACCTTTTGTTTGGCTGCTGCTCGTAAATGTTTATTGAACCAAATGTGTTGAATGCTGTCTAGCATAGCTTTTTCTCCTAGATGCGCTGGACTATGTATAGTATTAATTATAACTTGGACCATTGAATCAGGAAGGAACCATACAGACTTTTCCTTCATCATCCATCCTTGGTCCGTTTGGATCCCTCCTAATTCAGTCCATTTCTTTATTTCGTCTGGTGTAGCATGTGACTGTATGTCAATTACGTCAAGAGTAGGATCTTTAACTGTCATACAATGTGTCGGTGTCGGGACTATTGTCTTTGTCATGTCGGGGGTTTGAGTTTGAGCAGTCTGTTTAGCTGTTCTGTCGGCTAGATCATTGCCTTGGGAAATGATATCAGTAACCTTAGTATGAGCCTTACATTTCATAATTGATATTGCAGTGGGTAGATGTATTGCATCTAATAAGGCATGAATGAGGGGTCCGTGCTGAATGTGGGCACCGTGGGAAGTTAAATAACCTCTCTCTCGCCACAGCACGCCGAAGTCATGTACAACTCCGAATGCATAACGTGAGTCAGTATATATGTTGACTTTTTTATTCGTGGCTTGAATACAGGCTTGTGTCAGAGCGATAAGCTCTGCGGCTTGAGCTGACAAAGTATTTATACGATTAGTTTCAATGACTTCAGTATCTGTTGTGACTGCGTAAGCGGCCACTAACTCTCCTGTACTTGTTCTCATACATGAACCATCTACATACAATGTCAGGTCTGGATCTGACAATGGGACATCGGTTAAGTCTTGTCTGGGTTTTGTCGTTATCGTAATAACTTCAATACAGTCATGGGCTAGTGGGTCTGTTCCGGTTACTGGCAGAAGTGTGGCAGGATTCAATGTGTTACAGCGTCTGATTTCTATATGTGGCTGAAACAATGTAAGTTCGTACCCTGTAAGTCGCGCTATAGTCAAGTGTTGTGTTTGCGTTCTATTCACAAGAACCTCTACTGCGTGTGGTACTTGAACTGTCAATGGATGTCCTAACACTATGGCATCGCTTTGTCTGATCGCTAAAGCTGTCGCTGCTACTGATTTTAGGCATGCGGGCAAAGCCTGAGCTACGGGATCTAATGTACTAGAAAAATAAGCACATGGTTTGTGTGATCCTGCTTGTTCCTGTGTGAGTACTGACAAGGCAGTACCTTCGCGTTCTGTAACAAAGAGTGTAAACTGTTTTCTGTAACATGGCGTTGCTAAAACAGGTGCTTGACATAAAGCTTTCTTTAGGTTTTCAAAAGCTTGTGTATGTTCCTGAGTCCAAGGGAGAACAGTCGATGTGGCTGCCTCCTGTGTGGTTAACTGAATGAGTGGTTTTGCTAGAAATGCGTACTGAGGGATCCACTGCCTGCAATATGACGTGAGACCTATGAAAGCCCGCACCTCCTTTTGTGTCTTGGGTATTGGCATGTTAGCTATTAACTGAATGCGGTCGGGTGTAAGCTGCCTTCCCTCCTTGGACAGCGAGTGTCCAAGATAAATAACTCGCTGGACACAGAATTGCAGCTTAGAAGGGGACACCTTGTGCCCCTTTTCGGCTAGAAATTGTAAAACTGTCAGTGATGCTTTTTCACATTCCGGTTCGCTTCTCGCGGTGATCAGCAGATCATCGACATATTGAAGCAGGGCAGTGTTAACTGGCATGTGGATACTGTCAAGTTCTCGTTTCAGTGCTTGGCTATAGATGCTGGGGCTTTCTGTAAATCCTTGAGGTGCGCGTGAGAATTTAAAGCTACGCCCATTTAAACTAAATCCGAACAAATATTGGCTTTCCGGATCTATTGGGACGCTGAAAAAGGCATTCTTGAGATCAATTACAGTAAAGAATGTTGCTTCGGAATCAATAGCTGTCAGTAATGATGAGATATCTGGGACCACAGGAAATTGTGGCACAATGCATTTGTTTAACTCGCGTAGATCAATAACCAATCGATATACTGGCGGGGCCGTAGGATCTGTTCGTTTAAGAATCGGAATTATCGGTGAATTACATACATTGGAGTCTGTTTCTACAACTACTCCTTGGGCAATAAGCTCGTCAATGATTTGTAGTAAAGCCACTACAGCATCTGGTGGTAACTTGTATTGTCGCATTCGTGGTAGCACCACTCCTGCCTTTAATGTGACTCGATATGGTGTAATATTCATGCAACCAACATCAGTAGGGCCTTGTGCCCATAGATGTGTAGGTAAAGTCTGCAGTCGGGGATCCATGTCTCTAGACACATAGTGACCTTTAAAATCACGTAAAAACAACCTTACTCCTTCCGGAGAACAACATATTATGGCTCCTAGGGCTTTCAGAGTTTTTATTCCTAGCAAGTTTTCTGGACATGATTTAGTAAGCAATAAATCTGTAGTTCGGGTCAGAGGTCCTATCGTAAGTGGAAGAGGCTGTGATACTTCATTAACAATAGGTTTTCCTGAAAAACCAAGGGAAATATTCTGAGAGCCTGAGAGGGGTGCCCCTGGAACTTCACTACGTTTTATAGTTGTTCGACTTGCCCCTGTATCGAGTAAAAATTTTCTATCTTGACCTAATAATTCACTATGTACATAAGGTCCTTCTTGATCTACAGGAATCTCGATAAGGGGTAAGTCAACTTCCCTCTCTAGGCTAGTTCATGCGTAACGCTGATACTCAGGATATTCATACTGTGCGGTCTGATACATTTGTCGTGTTGTGGTCTGTGTGGCAGCAACAGGCAACGGTGGTGCAGCTGGCACAAACTGTATTGGCTGTTGTGCGACTGGCATGGCCTGGGCATGCTGCATAGCTCCTTGTTCATTCTGATCTTGTCTGAGTGGCCGTGATCTTTCTTGTGTTTTACCTATGGCGATATTGTGTTTTAAAACTGGACAATCGTGTACGTAATGACCTGGCTTTTTACAATAATTGCATGTCCCTTTTACAGGTCCTGCTGAATCGGAATGTGTCATACCCTTCTTATGTCCTTCAGCGGGAACTGTCTGGGAAACTAGCATTTTCATCTTCGTGTCTTTCATGCGTCTGTGTTCATGTTCTTGTTCCTCTCTAATTCTATTGTGATGATACTGTAACATTTGTAACATTTGTGATGGAGTGTTACCTTGCCAGGTACTCTCGAATTTTAATACTCTATTCTTTACTGGGGGCAGGGCATTTTCTACTAATTTTGTTACAAACAGATGTGGGTATGATTCGCTACTTGCTTTTATACCACTATTTATACCAAAACATTTTTCGAATCTGGCATAGTAATCACTAGTGTCTTCATCTTGTTTCTGTTTACAGGCTGAAATTGTACCCCAATCTTCCTTTTTCGTAGTTAATAAACGTGGCAGTACCTGTACTAATAGACCTGGTAATGCTTTAGTTTTATCCCCAAGTCCTGCTCCTGCAGTTCGGGCCTTTTCTTCCGCTTCTAATACTGACCATTCTATCTTTTGGTCTCCTACCTCCCACTCTTTTTCCCTGAGTTTCTCATAAATGCCAGCAGGCATCAATACCTTTAATATTGTCATAATGTCGGGATAGGTATACTCTCCCATGAGTAACATGTCTTTAATTTCTCGGTGAAAACCCGCTGGATCTTTGTCATGACTGGGTACCACTTTCTTCATTTGTAACAATTCTATCTTTGATATGGGCGTATATACAAATACGCGCCTAAACTCGTTGTCCTCACCTTTTATTGGGTGCACTTCTCGTAAGGGATTCTGTCTATCCATGTGATACGTTGTTCTTTCCTTGACGGGCAACGAGACATGCTCTGCGCATACAAAAAGAATATACTGCTTTCTTGATTCTAGAATTTCTTTAATTAATGTGGTACCTGCACCTCTCCATTTATTTATAAGCAATTCAGTCAATATGTCAGGTAAGGGACCAGGGTCCGAATGCTGACTCCGATATAGTATAATGAGTTGTTGAATCATATAAATCCCAGCTAACCTCTGTTCATCTGGGGTGAGATTCAAAAATGTGCGTACTACTGTATCATCACTATATTTTCCGGGACTGTCCACCCAATGGACAGCTGCCGTGGCTAAATCTTGTTCATCCATGGAATCGAGAAAATGATAACCCCTTCGTTCTCGGAGTAGTTTGTCGGCGGTTTGGAAAGAATGCTCGTTAGACCTTATATTAATTATAGGTATTTGGAAATTCCTGTTATTATCTGGACATATCGGACGTATTGAGTCAGGATGACATCTAGTCTGATTTCTATTACAAGATCTTCCTCTACCTACATAGGCTATGATGTCTGACTGTCCCGCGGGCAGTCCTGACCCTTCTTCCTCGCTTTGTTCGAACTCGTCTGCCTCTAATCTTTCTTCGTGTAGGCGTTCTATTTCTTTACGGATCTTTCGGCACATGGCTATTATACAATTTTGCCTATCATGTCTCCCTTCTGATATATTCTGGCTCCATCTTGTAAGAATTTGCATTGCATCCGGGTCTACCCCCGGTCGGTCTTGATTTCTGATCACACAGTTTATGAGGAAACGTAACAGTTCCCCCTGTATCTCTACTTTCTGGTATTCCATAGCTCTGTTAATACATTCTGGATCTCGCCCTGTTTGGACAAAATGATATATTTTATCTAGATGCGCAGTCATTCCTGGTAACTTCCCTAAATACACTGCGGCTCGTCTGATACGCAATGATGCCAGGGTCATTTCGTCCTCTTTACCGGGCACCGGGTCGTATCTACAATCTATAAGAAGTTCCTTAAGCGCACGGGCACTTACGAGTTTGGGTGTACGTGAATGCGCTGACTCTTGAAAAGTAAGTTTATTTATTCTGGGTGGCGTAGAAAAAATATTGGTAGCACCTCCCGTGGCCCCATCTGGGGCGTCGGGTGTGAAAGGATTCGTCGAACGTGACACAGCAACTATAGGTGTGGTCACAGCTATTGAAGTAGCTGTAGGTACAGATGCAGAAACAGATGTGCTTGCCGGAACTTGTGACTCGATTTGTTGCTGTAGGGATACGGGTGCTGGATCTTGGCGTGGGACCTCCCTGGTATGCGGTCTATGTGGGGCGGAATTAGCATACTCGGGAGCTGCGTCATCTAAATATGAGGACAGAAAAACATCTTCTGCGGTTCTAGGATGCCCCTTAGGGTGTACCTTAATTGGGAATAATGGAGGTGGCAAGTCTTTCGGTATCTCTGGAGTAGCCTTAGGTAATCCTTCGGCTAGAAGGGGATACATACCATTCATAAGGGCATTTCTTTGTCTATCTACTTGTTCTGTTTTCACTCGGATACCTTCCTTAATTAATAGATTTTCTCGAACTTTGTTTGAACTCTCTTTACTCTTCTCTTCCTGTCTACGTGCTTTTTCTGTACGTCTATGAGATTCTTTACGCCATAACTCAACGGCGTCTTTCTGTGACTGTCTGACTTTCCTTTTCCATAACTCTTCCTCGACTTTCATGATGCACTCTGCATCCCAGGTCCCCGCTGCGGGCCACCTCTGACTTTCTGGTAATCCCTTGGTGTAGTCTACCCATAAATCAAGAAACAATATAGCGTCTAAGCCATGTTTGTGATACATGAAGTGCCCTGGAGTATCCCTAGGAGGAATAGGGACGGCTTCTTCGAGTACCCCTTTTCTAGTAGTGATCTGTCTTAATTTCGAAAAGAGCGGCATGTTGACAACTGATCCGATACTTAATCTTGAACACACTTAAATACAAAAGCACAATAATGAACAACCATTCATACCACAATATGCAGGACGTTTAACACATTTAACATTAAACATTAAACATTTTTAACCTTTAAAATAAACAACAGTGATGATCGTCTGCATAACTAATCACCAAGCATAAGTCTTGACAATAACTAGATACTTCGGAATACTTGATATACTGCTAAACAGTACAGATACACTGCTAAAACAGTGCAGACCGGATTTGTGTACCCAAACCCGTCTTGACCGGCACAACCTATGTGCACGTCAGAAATGCCTCCCCAGTAATGGTACTCACCGGGTAGCTTCGGAAACGGAAGGCCTCGGTAACTTGAACTTGAACCGGACTGGACTCGACTCGACTCGTCGGAAACTGGGCTTGACTTCGAACTGGTGGGTCTCTGTGTACCTCGGATCTTGCTCTCTCAGCTAGGCTCTGGTCGGGATACTTCGCACTTCTCACCGCCTCGTCTGGGTGTTGATCGCAGTCTCAGTCGCCCCCGCTTGACCGGAGGGAGATACAGGAAATCCTGCTGGTACGCGTAATTGTCCGTCCAGCTGTGGCAGGAGACCGGGCCTGCAACTCACCGCCGGCGCGTGAGATGAGAAAGTGTCCCTATTCGGGCGCCATCATGTGGTAAATAAAATTCCTTTACCTGGACTTAATTTGATACAGAATCATAATAAAATAGCTCAGTAAAATGAGAGGCAGAATCCGTGATATTAGAGGTTCGGAATGGGCTTTATTCCAATAATCGATTATAATCGGATGCTCCAAGTTCCATCACCACGGGGGTTCAGGAAATGAAGTACATACTTTATTGACAAGAAGTAACTTTTATAGTACGTACATTACAATGAAGCGAATGCAGTAGGCGTAACAATTGATAAGGAAATTGACGTTTTACCTGCGTAACCGAAAATGGGTGTAATAAGGAGTAAAAAGGAACATAATTGGTTATGGTGTCACACATAGGTGGATCTATAAGATAATACTTGGCATAGATGCGCGCGCAGCAGCATGACGTGTAATTGACGTGTAACTAGGGGGTGAAGGGGACTTGACATTTAGCTCTACATGTGGAGACAAAGAGTCTGGGGGTCAAGTCAACCTAATCCCAAATCATATCTAACATCCTATGTTTAAAGAACTATGTTATCCATAAAAGAAGGACTCTCGGACAGAATCTATTCTATACTGACGGTGCGTGCGTGTACAAGCGTCTAAGTGTCTACACTGAATGCGAGGGGGTAGGAATTATTCCCTGGTAACAGGGCTATGAATTACTTGCATGAGGACAGAGAGGCCGAGCCTTTGCTCAGTAGCTGGAAGAATGTTTACTTAAGCTGCTAGACAGGAATGCATCGGCTAAGGAGTGAAGCAGATAATTCGAAGGTGAAATACAGTTCTTGGCAGAGAATAGGCTGATGTCAGGCTTCGTGAGCCGCGCAGAGAATGAGACAAAGTTCATGGTCACAGATGCAGGCTCAGACTGGAGCTTTCAGAGGCAGAAGGCAAGAGGAGTTTGATGACAGAATCAGGGCCTACTTGCCTGGACTGTAAAATGGCATAAGTGAACCATATAAAGCCGGTGGCCTTTCATACTTAGGAATGGAATATCCGGCCTATTCATGGCGGATCTGACAGAGGACATGTTGACGGTGGACGCACATGTATTTGCGTCTTCATAACTGGAACTGGAGGGAACATACATGTACTTGTGACATGCACATAGAACCGTTGGGGTCCAAGATAGGGGACATAACTGACCAGGAAAATCCACATTTCCACATTCCGCAGGAGATGGCCAAATTGAATACATATGAGTCGGTTCTAATTCAATCTGTTCATCCTTTTCAAACTATAATTTGGATGGAGCCTAAAACAGGTAAACTGCCACCAACAGACTTGCAAAGAGGGCTGAAAGTAAGAGTGGTGTACTTACCTTTGGATTTTAAGAAACATATTGAAACTATTGCTGGAGAAAAAGAGGAAGACGAGGCAGTAGTTATTTTAGTAAATGGTGTACCCACAAGGAGTCGGAAAATATGGCAAGAACTTGTGGATGTTAATAAAGTTGAAAAGGCTACCTTATATCTTATAGAGAACAATATTTATTACAAAAATGTGAATGTGGATGAACAGGTAATACGTTTAGAAGATGATTTTGAAATTTCAAGTGGTCAAATAGATAAAGTGGACAAGTCAAGGACTGAAGAGATTTATGAACATTATACAATATGTCCTTTGCATTCAAAAGAAGTGATAGGAAGTAGCATTGAGTTATTTCAAATGAAAAAAGCACAGGGAACTCCAATGAGTGTATGGGAGAAAAGCTTGGAAGCTCGTTGTTTTCCACAGTTGTTTCCTACTGGAGAAGGTGGACAATATGATGACCGACCTGTACGGATACCAGCTTCAGAATATCGGTCAACAAGATTATATTCTGAAGACCCTAGATTTCGACAGTGCATTCCATACATATTTCACCATTTGTTTGAAAGTGATCTGTCTTCTCTCTCGTATGCAGTGAATCATATACTTAAACTGGAGTTCAGGAACCACTTCTTTCTGCGAAAGAATTTGTGGAGAATGTTCAAGAAACAGATGTAAATTTAGAAGCACAGTTAATCAATTTGATGGCATGTCAACGTGGAACAAATGAGTATTGGTATCGTCGTCACGGAGAACTCAAGTGTATGTTACGGAACTTAGGTACACCAACATGGTCTGTCACACTAAGCTGTGCAGAGTATGCATGGGAAGATTTGCTTGAGTTTGTAAGAGAAGCGAATTCTAATATAAAAAATGTTGAAATAAAGACTCCTGGTGAACTGTGTTCATTGGATCCTGTAAATGTGTGCAGATATTTTAATTATAAATTTCAAGGTATGATGTCTTTTATCTGTAATAAAAAGAATCCACCTCTTGGAGAAGTTACCGATTTCTTTTGGAGAAAGGAGTACCAAGCAAGAGGTGCACCTCATATACATATACTACTATGGGTCAAGGATGCACCTAAATTTGGAACTGATTCTGATGAAGCAGTATTGTCTTTCATCGAACAGTATGTGACATGTGAGATTCCAAGAGAAGGAGGCGATAGAAGCTTGAGACAGCAAGTTTTACGTTTCCAAAGTCACCGTTGTGGAAAGTACTGCAGAAGAAAATACAAGTCAAAAGGAAAATTTTACACCGAATGTCGGTTTGGTTTTCCCCGTCCAGTCATTTGTAAAGGAAGAGTAAATTCTTTTTTTTCTTCTGTGAGGCACACAAAAACTCGGAAATCTCCAAAGAATACCTACAACTTAAAAAGAACAGAAGTGTCAAAGTATATCAATGACTACAATCCAGTCATTTTAAAAATGTGGAATGCGAACATGGATATCCAGTATGTTGCGGATAACTCAATTGCTGTTGCACGTTATGTTACATCGTACATAACAAAATCTGAAAAAACAGAGATGAAACAAATGTGGGAAGAAATGGCACAAGAGAATAGTCTTAGCAAAAGATTGTACAGCTTTAGTTTGAAAATGCTTTCCCACCGAAAAATTGGATCGTATGAATGTTCAGACCGCTTGTGTTCTTCAAGTTTATATTCAAAGTCATGAGGAATCATTTGGGTACGTTTAGGTCTTGCCTGCAAATGAAATAGAGTGTTGAAATCATTGGAAGAAATTGAACAATTAGCAGCAAATGAGCCAGATAGTACAGACATTCTTAAAACTAATATGTTGGACACATACTCTCCGAAAAGGAGTCAACATCTGGAACAGCTATGTCTGAATGAAGTACTTCAACATTACAGCTTCAAAAGAAATGTTAAAGAGAATTAAAAAGAAGGAAAGTTTGCAGAAGTTGGATGTGATGGTTGTTTAGTAAAACATGCAAAGGGTAATCTTATAAACCACAAGAAACTTAGTTGTGAAACTCCAGATAAGTGAGAATGTTACTATGTAGCACTTCTGCAGCTGTTTAAACCATGGCATAGCGAAAGTGAATTACTTGGAAAGTTTGACTGCTACGAAGATTCTTTTAATGCTTGTAAAGATAGCATTCGATGTCCAATTTTCCCTACATATTTAAAAATGTTGAATGATGAAGTTGAACAGGAAAATACTATTACAGCTGAAATAGCTCATGAAAGTTCTCAAGATAGTCATAGTAGTGGTCCATGTAGTCAAGATCCTCTTGGACAACCAATGCTGGAAAATGAAGCAGCGATTGCTATGCATGTAGTCGAAATTGCAATGCAACAAGCACACGAGGAGAATATAATATTGGAAAAGTTAGAAGAACAAGTAAATGTTGAACAGAAAGAAATATATGTGCAAGTGAGAGAACGGATAGAACATGGTTTGTTGCATGAAAAAAAAGAATGTCTGTGTTCATCTTTTAAACCTCTTCTGATGTACGTCAGTGGTCAAGCTGGGACAGGTAAAAGTTTTTTAATTAAAGTTTTGACCAGTTATCTTCAAAAAACTACTGGTTCACATTTATGTTGTGTGGTAACAGCTCCAACTGGATTAGCTGCACACAATGTTAAAGGAGTTACTTTGCATAGATTATTGATGTTACCAGTGGAGCATGATAATAAATTAGGATATCAGAAGTTGTCTGGAGAAGCTTCTTATGAAGTGTCAAGAGTGCTGAAGAAAACAAAACTTTTAATTATTGATAAGGTGAGCATGGTCTCAAACTTAATGCTTGCTTTTGTACACTTAAGAATGCAATAGGTATTAAAAACAGATTACGACGTTCTCTTTGGAGGAAAACATTTAATTGTATTTGGAGATCTGCTACAACTAAACCCTGTAAAAGGAGAACCAGTGTTTAAAACTCTTCTACATGAAGACACAAAGAAATCTCTGGGAAGTGATGGAAATGTGAATCTGTGGTTACATTTTGAATATAAAGAACTCACTCAGAATATGCGACAAGCAAGAGATGAAGATTATGCAAATATTCTAAAAGATGTAAGAATCGGTGTTCTAAGCAAACATGGTAAAGAAGCTTTTCAAAGTCGTCTACTAAAGAACTTGTTTACAAATGAAAACACACCAGCAGAAGTAATGTACAAGAAAATGAAAAGAAAAAAGTCTATAGTTTGCTTAATGCCCACAGTGGAAGAGTGTTTTACATTTAATAGAGAGCTTATGAAATTGGAAAATCAAGAAATAGTTCACATCGAAGCTATTGATAAAATAGAGCATCAAGGAATAACAATTGTTCTTTCAGAAAAACTACAGACTAAATTGGATTCTTTGGAAAAGTCTTTATCAAAAACTGCTGGCTTAGAAAAAAATGTAGATGTATGTTTAAACTGTCGGGTAATTTTGAATCGTAATCTGAATGTAGAAGAAGGATTAGTGAATGGAGCAATGTGGAAAGTTGTTGATTTTGTGAAATATCAAAATAGAAATGGAATTGAATTTTTGAAAGTTAAATTTGATCAGATTGCAGAGGTAAGACAGATTGCACGTTCTGCCGCACGTTTTTCGCTTGTAAAAGACTTGTATGTTCTTTTTTTTTTTTTTGTTTTTTTTCCTCATATGACCTCCATAGCAACTGTCGCCTCTCGACCTGTCCCACCACTGGTGCAGATGACTATTTAGTGGTATTTAGGGGCAGATTTACAATAACTGGCGCATCCCTGCATATCAGCAGGGATGCGCCAGTTATTGTGCGCCACAGCTCCGCCACCATGGATGCACCGCATTTACAATGCGGTGCACCATGGGGCAAAAACAGAACAGATGCGGACGCATCTGTGCCGTAAAAGTGGCGCATTGCTGGAGCTGCATCGCAAGCGTGACGCAGCTCCAGCAATGCTCTGGGGGGCCCTATCTTGTTAATGCTGCGTCAATCCTTACGCCTGCTTCAGGCAGGCGCAGGGTTTTGACACAGCATGGGCCTAAAAGTGACTGAGTGAAATCTTGTAGATTTCACTCAGCCACTTTTAGGAGGCGTTCCTGCGCCGGAACGCCCCCCCTGCACAGGAACGCCTACATGTGGCGCAGGGTTTTACAACGTGACGCGTCTCCCAGATGCGTCACGTTGTAAGTACCCCGCACCATGGCGCAGGATTTGCGCCACCGCTGTGTCCCAAAAGTGACGCAATTGGCGGCGTAAATGAGGCGCAAGGGGCTTGTAAATCTGCCCCCAAGTCTTCAGCTGAAGTATTCCAAACAGGGGGATACCCGTTTATACTCAACTCGAGCTGACCCAGAGGTGTTAATCATTGGAAGTATCTATAGAAACTACAGACCTTGGTTGTCCCAGAAGCACTCAGGAGAGGTCATCCAGACAGTTCCAAAATGAGCCGTTGTCGGGCCTTGCCCTGAAAATGTTAACCCTCTGATCTATAGCTCGGTAATACTTGACAGAGTTCCACCAAGCATTCCATCTAGGGGGGTATTCCTGACGCCACAGCAAACAGATCTCACTCCTGGCCAGTAAAGTCAAATAGAATATCAATTTATGTTGGGGTCCAAGGTGATCTGGAGACTCACCCAACTCAGGCACAGAACCAAAAAGAATAAGAATTGGGCTTACCTCCACTTCCGCACCCATGACCCGGGAAATAGTCTTACCCACATCTGACCAGAATTCAAGGATCTTAGGGCAGGATACAAATATGTGGACATCATCCGCCTTCTGAAATCCACACCTCCAGCATTTAGCTTCTCCTCCACCCTTCAGTTTAGAAATTTTGAGAGGGGGTCCAGTATATCCTGCGGAGTGTGATGAAATGATTCCTTCTGAGTGCAGCAGATTTAACCACGGAATAAAGCAGATCAATAGATACTTGCCATAACTCTTTCCAGTCCTCGCTTGGCAAGTAGTTCTCCCAGACCTGGTAAGGCTTTTCCGAGCCCCGTTCTAGTGCAGCCAGAAAATAGTTGTACCATAAAGCAACTTCTTTCTTCCTCGGAGTCTGAGCTTGCAAGTCACTTTCCATGAAGTTTTCCTCACAAGACAGCCAGTTTTGGGAACTACACCAAGAGGAGAGCTGGTAATATTTGAATCTGGACAACGTTCCTTTTGTGATATGGTGCCAGACCTCCCAGGGGAGACATTTAATATCCACTACCAATTCTCCCCAATGGAGGACTCCTGCTACTATCAGGGGCTGAGCTAACGCATCTGAGAGGCACTCGGGAGTTCCAGGTGAATCCCACACCGGAGCCCATTCACTGTAATAAGAAAGCCCCAAACAGGTTCGACAATCTGACCAGAGCTTGGCCGCCATACGTAGCGTCTTCACCCGGACCTTTTTATAGAATTTTGGAGAACCGAATTTATACATAAAACCATGTTCCTCTGAGCCCACCAGCATAGCTTTAAACATTTTACCAATCATTGAAGTATCCGGTGTGTGCAGAAGCATCCTGACATTTTTCAGCTGATAAGCCCAACAGTAAAGCTGAAAGTCTGGTAAACCCATAACACCCTGTTTTAGTTTGCGCCTAAGTTTTTTCCAGGACAGCCTAATCCCTTTTCCTGCCCAAATAAAAGACGAAATCCTGCCCTGAATTTTAAGAATCACGGCTCTTGGGAATTCTAAAGGGATATTATTAAAGAGATAGGCGTACTTCGGAAGAATACTCATTTTAACCAAATTGACCCGGCCATAATGGGATATAGGGATGTTCTGCCATCTTTTTAACAGCGAGTCAACTTCCTTTGAAACTCTATCAAGGTTAACCTTTGGAGTTTTCGTAGGATCGTGAGTTATTATAATTCCGAGATATCTGAGTTTTGTCGCAGATGGGTGAACCTGATTAACAATGTTCACAGCCATAACCTCAGTCTTATCTTTATTTATTTCATAGCCCGATAGTTTCTCATAATTTTGAGTTTCAAGTATAAGTTCATATAAGATAGTGTCCACATTAGAAGAGAACACAACAAGATCATCTGCATATAAGGCTAATTTCCTGCAATACCCAGCAGATTCAAAAGGAGCAATTCTATTGTTTAATCTTAAACTTTGAGCTAAAGGCTCTATATAAATATCAAATAAGATGGGGGACAGAGGGCAGCCTTGCCCAGTACCACGTTCTATATTGACAATAGAGGAGAGATTACCATTGACTAAAATCCGGGCCCGAGGAGTAGTATATATATTTTTTATAACATCTCTAAATCCAGGAGTAAAATCCATAACCTTCAGGGTTCTATCTAAAAAATGCCAATTCACACAATCGAAGGCTTTAGCCGCATCGACCGTGATGATTGACAAAGGAAGACCCCTAAATAAAGCCAGATCCACTGTACCAACTAAGGTATATACCAAATCTAACATTTGTCTACCCGGAAGGAAACCCTTTTGATCTTCATGGTTTATTTGAGGTGCAATTTTACAAAGTCGTTTGTTCATTATGCCTGCAAAAACCTTATAATCAACATTTAATAAGGAAATTGGGCGATACGATTGACACTGGAAGGGGTCCTTCCCAGGCTTCAAGATCAGGGTAATAACCGCATCAGACCATGAATCTGGCAAAGGGGATATGCCCTTTAATATGTCATTGAACAGATTTAACCAGACTGGGATAATTTCATCCTTCAGAATCACATACACCTCCATCGGGATCGCATCGGGGCCTGCTGCTTTCCCCTTTTTAACTAGCTCAAACACTTCCAGAATCTCAGCCCCTGTTATTTACAAAAGGAGGAATTATTGACTAGTCTCAGTTAATCTCGAGAGGTGTTTTTGTTCCAGCCATCTATCAATGCACCCATCTGACTCCTGGAGATCTTCGTGGTTAAGATCTTGAAAGAACCCCGTAAATACCTGTTCTATTTTACCTTTTTCCACGATGAGTTGTGTACCCACTTTAATCTTGCTGATATACGTACTAGCTCTATCGATCCGTGATTTAATAGCAAGGAGCTTATCACAATTCTCCCTCTTGATCGAACTCACGCATTTTACTTATCTCCCACTTTTGATGTAAGATTTCTTCTGTCTTAAGTTTAAATTTTAACTGCCACTCCTCCACTTTCTTTACCCAATATTCTCTCTCTGGATCGTCATAAGGTCTTACTTTCAACTCAGTTTCAGCCTCCGCTACGTGTTGCTCCAACTTAACCAGATCTTCCCTCTCTGACCTGGCCCACCCAATTACCGCCCCTTTTAAAATCCCCCTCAACCAGGCCTTGAAAGTGTCCCAGACGATATGTTGGGGGGCAGACCCTAAATTGTTATGGAAAAAGGTGTCAGTTTCAGACTTCATAAGGCCAGGAGAGGTAGATAGCAGGAGAAACCTTCTATTTAGTGTCCATCTCCTTAAACAGTGATCCAGAGGGAACTCTAACTTGAATGCCATGGCTCCATGGTCCGATAAAGACTTGTATTTTCATAGAAAACAGTTTCCCTTCTGTTTAGCATATGCAGTAACTATTCACAAATCACAAGGTTTACGTGTAGATAATGCTTTGGTAAATGTTGGAAAAACTGTGTTTAAAGCGGTAATGGTATATGTTGCATTATCCCGAGTTAGAACGTTGTCTGGTTTGTATTTAATTGATTTTGATGAGAACAAGGTTAGTGCTGATGTTAATTGTGTAACAGAATATAATCGTTTGAGAAGGCTTTATGCTCCCCATTTAGGTGAATATCCTATTTATGAGAAACGTGTTGTGTGTTCAAAACGCAAATATGTTGAAGAGTTAACTATGGTTGAAAAGCAGAAAGAAAATCAACAGAAAAGAAAAGATGTAAAGAAGCAGAAAATACAAACAAGTGATGATGTTGTTGGATACCAATTAGAAAATGCTTCTGGTGTCAACTACTATGGTAATGTCATTCTAAATGTTATATTTTATCTTGAAGATCTTTGTGGTGAAATTATGGAAAGTCAGGAAAAATCTTTATGTTCTGCACTCTACACTTTATTTCAAGAATTGAGAACTGAAAGAAGTAAGATTCATTCTGCTTCTGGTATTCGCCAACTGTTGGATACATGTACTGGATCATGAAGGGAACTGCAGCTGCAGTAGGACTTTGTGACAACTAAATAATCCCTCAAAAACAGCTGAAACACAGTATATAACACAAACCATAGCATACCTTTAACCCTGAGGCAGTGACTTCTCACTGTTCCTAACTAAGGAAAGGCTAAGTTGCCAACTTTGCAGTGTGTGGAACTAAGTTCCAATGCTGCCTCCGGTGCTTGGTGGAAAATTGTGTAGTTCTGGGCAAATCACTAAATCTCCTGGTGCCTAAAAATTGTAAATATGAGATATAATGTCATTGTTTGAGTCAAATGTATAAATCCTCAAGTCATGTTCACTGTCCTGTGTGGTCTTTCAGCGTTTCTCAGTAAGGTACAGCGCTATTTTGGTCCCCAATTAGGGTTGCAGTATATAAATGCTAATACATATAGGTCTTATCTACCTGTGAGTCTTTTTATCTAAGCTTCCTAAAAACACACAACCCATTTATGTTTTATGGTCTGGCTTGACTGTGCAGCTGTTGCCAGACAATAATGTAAGCATCGCCAGAGGGCTTTGGCTGCACCCACATGTTGGGAGTCAGGAGTACATGTTTTGATTGGGCAGAATTTGTGTACTTCCACAAAAAAGTGCTTGTGCTCCATCAGCTGTGATAATTTCGTTTATTTATCCAGCTGTCTGAGACCCGACTTCCAGGAGCACACACACTACATGGTAATGCTGTAAAAGTGTCTTAGATAACTATATAGTATATGGTGTTTTTCTTTCTCTGACAGAAGCACAGTTGGGAGAAGGACACTTGACCTTTTTACCTACAATAATACTATACTACAATTTTTTGCTTCCACCCAAATACATATTAATTCCCATGCTATATCTTTGAAAAGCTTCTCAATAACATACAATATTCCTTTATAGCCAGGCCTGTTGGCATTGTCAATGCATGTTGGTTTTTGAGATTTTTCTAAGACTCAGTGACCCTTATTACGAGTGGGATGGTAATTTGTGCAATATTTACTGCACCCAATAACATCTGATGCAGCTGGGCCAGATTTTATCAGGAGCGCTCAATACCACCCAAATAAGAGTTTATGTCTGATAGTAGGAATAACATAGAAATGTTGGTGATTACTGTTATTTACCTGACATTTTGCCCCTGATAAATTTCATTCATCCGAGGTATGCAATATTAACTGCATTACTCATAATTTCGTTATGTGCAGTGGTGGCCCCTCCGCTTAGGCGAAGGAGCGTCGCCCCACTGCACTGCTTTGTGCAGTGAAAAAAATAAAAAAATAAAATGATAACTCAACATTATTATCATTTCATCTATTCCTGCTGCCGCGTCTTGGGTCAGCCAAACATTCATGCGCACTTTGCATGTTCTCCACTCAGGCTGCATTACAGCCAGTGTGTAAAACATGACCTGGCTCCCATTCCCCATCTGAGCGCCGAACCACACCTCTCCTCCACCCCTCCTCCCCCCCCCCACACTGCTGCGTCCTGGGAGCAGCCACCACTGGGTATATGCGGTAACACGGGATACTGCACATATTGGAATATAACAACCAACTGTTAATGAGTGCCACTGTATATTATTACCATGTTTTAATGTTTTAATTGTTTTCCCAAAAGAACTAATCCCACAATCTGTTGCTTTGCCATGAAAGTCTGCTTCATGAAGCAACTATGAAATATCAAAGCTAAAGTTTAGGTTCAATTGTAAAGATCCTTATTGCATTATTATGTTTGCTCTTTTCTAGTTTCATCACTTGTTGTCCCTGATTCCTCTGAATACCGTTACCTTTTTGGAAAAAGCCCTAAAACGTGGCAGCAGCCTCATTTGTTCACTTTGGTGCTGTTGAAGGCGTTTTCCTCCACAGAAGTACTGCTCTGCCCCTGATACTGTGCAAGTTATGGATGAGGCCACAAACATGAAGTAGGATTCCAGACAGGTCATAGTTCATGGTTCCCCTCCCTTTAATATTACCTTACACCCGGATGTGAAACTGACAAGGATGTGGCAGCGGTGATGGGAAAAGGCCTTGAGATGGCACACCATAGCTATATTCCCGCAGTGAGACCTTGGGGTGCACAGGTTTTGAAGTTGAAATGTATCCACAGGAGATGAGAAAGGGACCTTCCAGTTATTTGTTTGCAACTTCTGTGAACCGCTCGCGGCGCTTTTGTACCTGCTTCAAAGCACTTACAGAGCTTCATGGAGGGACGTAGATTGAGGAAAGACAGTGTGACTAATTGGGCACAATTAGCCAAGAGGATGTGCAAAATTTTAATTCTGATGATGAAGTTGTGCAAAGTATACACATTTAACACTACACAACGTTTTGTACTTCACAAAACTTTGCCTGAGGATCATGTTTCCCCAAAAAACATTTTACACGAAGATTCTACAGCCTAAAATAGGCTTTGCACGGATTTATCCACAGAAAACACATTTTGTATGCATTTGACGGCAGGTTGGAGGAAGGAGACAGGCTGAGAAGATGCCTCCTGCCCAGAATAACTTCCTCAGGCGTATTTTCGGAAAGAAGGCAGGAGCTGCTTGTCAACCGTAACAGTAAGTGAAGGAGACAGGCATGACAGAGAGTGACTTCAGAATGTAAGCTTGCTTAGCCTCCACACCGGCCCCAACAGCGCTAAGGATGCCTGGCTTCACCCTGGGGGTGCCCAGGAGTGGACACTTCACAGGGAAAGCCAGGAGGGGTTCCACAGCGGTATGAGTATCAGCGCCAGGAAACCGCAAAAAGGCAACACCGCAAGGTGGCCGTCTGGTGACAGTGCGCTCTATAAGTACCTTGACATTTACATTTACATTTACAAGCACAAACAAAGAGCAGCAGGATTTGGGATGAAGGAACTGTAAAGTTGGGAGCTACAGAGTGCTCCCAGATGGGATGATGAGTTGGGAAATGGACAGAGTGGGTGAGCCTTAGGGTGCTTCCTGCTGTCACTCTATGTACATGTACACATCCAGCGAAGGCACCTTATGGTGACCAGACCAGAACACAGATTCAATGTACACACCGCTGATGCTGGCAATATATGCATGACGTTTGATGCTGATGTGTCCATGCCGTCCAATGCTGGCCTATTATGTAGCATTCTGATTCGGGCAACGTATACATGTTTATGATTACTTCAAAACAATCTAAATAGAAATTATTTTAAGACTCCGATGTTATTCCTCCCAGCTGTAAGTATTTTCTTTTCTTCCCATTGTACATTCATTCTAGAGAGGTAATTTGTTCCTTCACCATGGGTAATGATGTTCTTACCACTGATATATTCCCTCCCACCAGAATGGCATTCTTCTAAGCTAGTCTCTATACCACTGATATATTCCAACCCACCAAAATGGCATTCCTTTAAACTAGTATGTATACAACTGACATTTTACCTCCCACCAGAATGGTATTCCTCAAAACTAGCACGTATACAGCAGATATATTCCCTCCCACCCGAATGGCATTCCTCTAAACTAGTATGTATACCAGTGCTTATTTTGAGCTGGTGGTTTACAGGGCTTGGCACCGTCACTTAATGGCCAATATCGGCACTTATGACAGTCTGCTGCATGGTGGTGCTGTCAGTCAAATTTAAAAATAAGC
This sequence comes from Triturus cristatus, assembly GCF_964204655.1. Lineage (NCBI taxonomy): Eukaryota > Metazoa > Chordata > Amphibia > Caudata > Salamandridae > Triturus > Triturus cristatus. The sequence goes on from NC_140594.1 coordinate 141,933,011, forward strand.
ACAACTGCAGTTTATTCATTCAATACAGAATAAAAATGACTAATACCTACCTCCCAGGCTGTTTTTTTTAGATGTGGGGGGGCTGGCATTGTCACACTTTTAAGAGTGCGAGGATTAGTAGTGACTAGTAGTTTGCTGGTGCTGTCATTGGCAGAGCTGGCAGGGTCAACTGATGGTGCAGGCTGCAGTGACCCCTGACGAGGGCCCTGCCACTTATTTTGTTTTACAAATTAAGCACTGATGTATACATAACATAACGTGTATTTGTAAAGCGCACGTTCACCCAGAGGTCTCTTGGCGCTGAATAACAGATGTTCATTGTTACCCAACTCAATGGTACTCATTTTATCGACCTCAGATGGATAAAAGGCTGAGTGGACCCACCGGGATTTGAACCTGTGACCATGCGGTCAAACACAGGCCCCTGCAATGGACACATTAGTCCACTGAGCCACCAGACCCGGTAAACTGATGTATTCCCTCTCACCAGAATGGCATTCTTCTAAACTAGTCTGCATTCTTCCCCACTGAATGCATTGTTATACCCAACTGACAAGAGATTGTTTCCCATTGTTATGCTATTCATATCCACCGGTACATAATACCTCTTACGTCAGTCCTCCCCAAAGGTACGTTATTCCTCTAAAGTTTATAAACGATGACATTATTCCTTCCCAACTGTACATTCTCAGTGGTATACTATCCGTATCCATTGATACCTTTTACCACCCCACTGATATCTTATACTTCCCCATGAACACATTATTCTTTCCCAGCGGTACCTTATTCCTCCCCATTGTACATTAATCCTCCCCACCAGTGTGGTATTCCTCCTCACAGTACCTTATTCCCCCACATCAGTACATTACTCCTCACCACTGGCCATTATTCTTCCCCACTGTACATTATTCCCCCCCCCCCCCCACTGGCCATTATTCTTCCCCACTGTACATTATTTCCCCCCCCCCCCCACTGGCCATTATTCTTCCCCACTGTACATTATACCCCCCACTGGTCATTATTCTTCCGCACTGTACATTATTCCCCCCACTGGACATTATTCCCCCCACTGGCCATTATTCTTCCCCACTGTACATTATTCCCCCCACTGGACATTATTCCCCCCCACTGGCCATTATTCTTCCCCACTGTACATTATTCCCCCCACTGGACATTATTCCCCCCCCACTGGCCATTATTCTTCCCCACTGTACATTATTCCCCCCACTGGACATTATTCCCCCCCACTGGCCATTATTCTTCCCCACTGTACATTATTCCCCCCACTGGACATTATTCCCCCCCACTAGCCATTATTCTTCCCCACTGTACATTATTCCCCCCACTGTACATTATACCCCCCACTGGTCATTATTCTTCCGCACTGTACATTATTCCCCCCACTGGACATTATTCCCCCCACTGGCCATTATTCTTCCCCACTGTACATTATTCCCCCCACTGGACATTATTCCCCCCCACTGGCCATTATTCTTCCCCACTGTACATTATTCCCCCCACCACTGGACATTATTCTTCCCCACTGGGACATTAATCTTCCCCTCTGTACATTATTCCTCCCCATCAGTATGGTATTCCTCCACACCGGTACCTTATTCCCCTGCACCAGTACATTATTTCTCTCCACTGGTACATTATTGCTCTATACAGGGGCGCAATTGCGTACCACCGATAGGTCACTCCTCTCTGCCCGTAGCCTATTCTTCCCACTGGCTAAGTTTTTTGTCCTCGCCACAGTGCATTATTACACATCAGCTGGCATATTATTCTTTCCTGGGAACTCTGCAGCAAGGCTCATTCTCGACCTTCCTAGAAGAACCAGCATCTCCCCTCACCTCAGGGCTCTCCACTGGCTCCCCATCTGGGAAAGAAGCCTCTTCAAACTCCTCACACACGCCTACAAAGCCAGGCGCTGTCGGTACAGGTAGGAGCAGTGGGGCGGGGCGGGGGCAGTGAAGGGGGAGAAGTCGACATATGACAGGATAAGGAAAATAAAATGAATAAATAAATAAAACCACTTACCTTGCACTTACTTTGCGCTTGCCGCATCACCGACTCGGCGATGGGGCGAGCGCAAGGTAAGTGGTTTTTATTATTTTATTTTCCCATCATATGTCGACTTCCCCCCTTTCTGCCCCCACTGCTCTTACCTGTACCGGCCGCGCCTGTACAAAGCCCTCTACAAATCTGGGTCCGATTACATCAACATCAGCCTGACGTTCCACCAACCAATTAGGGAGCTCTGCTGCCCCACCCACGCTCTGGCCGACATCACCCACATCTGTCAAAGCAGCTGCAGAGGTCACGCCTTCTCTTACCTCACCGCCAAGTCCTGGAACGACCTCCCCCTTCACCTGTGCACCTTCTCATCATTAGAGGACTTCAGGTAGAAGCTCAAACATGGTTCTTCGACTGGCATGGCCACCCGGCCGTGGCTCACAGAACCCCAGTGCTTGGAGACTCCCCAGAGTGACAAGTCATGCTTTACAAAGCCCAATGGTTGATTGATTGATTGGCCAGTACATTATTTCTGCCCACTGATACATCATCCTTCCCTACGGGTACATTATTTTTCCTTATGTACATTACTCCTCCCCATCGGTACATTATTCCTCCCCAGTGGTACATTCCTTCTCTCCAGTGGTACATTATGCTCCCTACCAAGATGCAATGGCATGCCACTGTAATGTTAATCCTTTGTACAAATACTTTATTCTTTTCACTGGTATGTTATTCCTTTGTACCAATACTTTATTCTTTCTACTGGTATGTTATTCCTTTGTACCGATACTTTATTCTTTCTACTGGTATGTTATTCCTCTCCACTAGTACATTATTCGTACACTCCTCACCAGCAGATTATTTCTATCCACTGGTACATTTTTGGTCTCTACACGGACGTGATTGTTTGTATTTCACTATTATGTTATACTTGTTTCTGGTGTGTTATTTGTCCTCTACGAGACATTATTCTTCCCCACAGTACATTATTGATACATTATTCATACCCTGGCGATACACTATTTCTCTCCACCATTATATTATTCTTTTATATTGGTGTATTGTTTTTTTGCACTCAGTGCTTAATTTGTGCCGGGGTTTGCTGGTGTTCAGCACTACCACTTAAAATTTTTAACACCAGCACTTGTTTATGGGAGTACACAACATAGGGGTGCACACAGCTTATTTTCTCAGCACAGCACAAGTGTTTAGAAAGGCAGCATATTAAAAAAAATGATAAAATCACACTTACAGACCATCCATACACTTTCGGGTGACCTGCAATAGTCCAAATTGTCACACTTGTATATGTGTGATGGTTAGTAGGCAGAGTCGGACTAGCCGTAGCAGGCACCGGGCCTTTCCCCAGTGGGCCGCCAGGGTGGGGGCCGGTTTTAGACCCCTGACAAAGCGTTTCTATGACCGGTGGCCGATATTTCAGCTTAGCTGCAATATCGGCCCCCAGCAACAAAAATGACACCAAGCTTTCTGCAAGAACTGTCCCCTCCCCCCATTCCTCTCCAGGCTGGCCGAGCTCTTTGCCAGGGCTGGCTTTGGTTCCCAATCATAACCTGTTAATAGGTAATGCTGACACTGCCATTCGGCTGCAGCGACAGGAGCTGTGGGTGGTATCGCTGCAGTAGAATACTTTGAGCCCCTGGCACTTAAATCTTTTTACAAATTAAGCACTGATCCTCCTGGTATGTCACCAGCGGTGGTACCTCTTTGATCTACACCAGTGCATTCCAATCCACCAACGCAATATTCCTCGCCAACGGTAAGTTATTCTTCATCCCAGCACTCCCAGTGGCAGTGAAAATTGAGTAAACGTGGTGTGTTGACCCTGGATCGTCAAATCCTTCGTTGCCTTCTGGCTGAATAAACTGCAAGAAATGGCTGTGATAAAAGTTTCCAGTTTATTCACCTCTCCAGAGGCGGGCTGGCGCTGAGATGCATTCAACCAACCGGTGTTACTCTATTCTCAGTTTATTCTTTATTCAGTATGAATACTGTCACGTGACATATAGGCCGTTTCAGGATGTACCACCGCCAACTTTAGATAAAATAAACAAGACAGTAATTACACAAGTAGTTTAATACAAAAACAGCGATGCATGAATATACAGTATTATTCTATTTTTTGGATTGCCATGGTTACTGACTCCCTAAACTCGACCACAACATAGGATGAGACATGAAAAGACCCGTTTAGCGACTTCTTTTGACAACAGCATTTCATGAAACAAAACATTGTGATTATTGGAATGTCAAAATGGCGGCTTTCAAATGGAGAAAGCTCTACCTTATTAAATATGGCCGCCATGATGGCGCGAGTTTGCCAATAACATTGCTGCCTCCATAATGTTAGTTGATGTTCTAAGGCAAGGGAGAAGTTGCCCTGAATTATTCATTGAGCAGCATTTTGCATATGTTAAGTGCAACACAGTGGCGTAGCTAGACCTTAGACCACCCGGGGTGGTCCCTCCATTTGCACCCTGTGGTGGCCGCATTGAGGAGCGGGGTGGCGGGTGCTGGCAGACAGTGGCGGCTGGTGGAATTTGAAACTGGTAAGAGCAATTAATTAATTTTAGTGAAGCCGGTGTTTATGAGAAGGGTTCAGAGGGTGGAGGGGGGGCTGCCCCCCCTTATTTTTCAATGCACAGTTTCCCAATTTCCGCATTCAAACATTTTCAATATTAGTTATTGACAACAAAATCATTGTTTATCTCATAGAGCTAATAATCACTGGCAAAGCCAATAGTGCTGTGGATTTCTGACATGTGCTCATTTTCTGGATGCAATAACAGAAAGCTCAGAGAGGCACCAAAAGATCGGTGGAGCTGCACACTGTAGGAATTATTAAAATATTTTTTGGCATGTTTAAGCCACTCCCTTTATTATACAGGGAATGACACTTTTAGACCCCTTCCCCCCACACATTTTCATCCAACTCCCACCGAAAGCACTATTTTGACTTAATGTGTTTCCAAACTTTATCCTCACTCAAGTTCTATGCTAAGGAAATAACCATATAAATGTGCCTTCTTGAAAAGTTTAGAATGTTGACAAAGTGCAGTAGGGCTTGGGGAGGAAATGCTTTCTCTGTAATGCATATAATTAAAATGCAAAGCAGAGAGCGCTTGCAAATAAGGGCCCAAGATAAGTATGCGTTGTATAATCTGGTTATCTGCGACATCCTACAGATGAACTGGTGTGTGCCCGACAGCAATGCACCCCAGTGGCGTCACCTGGAGGGAGTGCTGCTGGCGGTGGGCGGGGTGGGGGAGGGGCAGGGTGGGGCGTAGTAAACTCTGGAATTGGGCAGAACAAAGTTGAGTAAAGAAATAAATAAACAAAACTAATTACATTGCGCGCGCTGCAATGCCCAATCGGCGATGCAGCACGCAATGTAATTTTATTTATTTATTTACTCAACTTTGTCTGGCCCAGTTCCAGAGTTTACTACCCCACACCCTGCCCCTCCCCCGCACCGACCCACCACCACGCAGCACTCCCTCCAGAAGCCGCGAATGATGCACCCTCATCTGAAGTTCTATGACATAGCTGGACCGATACCCACTCCTCCCTGGAGCACGTCGCACCACACAGTCTGTTCTGCCTCAAACTCTCAGTCTCCCTACATGTTCACAATTTCCTACAGCGCTCCTACAAATCATCTACAAAGTGGTTTGTGAAGGGAACACAAAAAACAAGTCTTCCTTCTTAAGGCAAGATTTTGCTTTTTTATTGTTGTTGCAATCTCATTTCCGGTGAAAGGGCGAAACAAACAGTGTCAAAGTGTACAAATAATACGGTAATATGCCCATCAAATATAGTGCATTACGCCACAGAAATGGCTTAAAAAAAAAAACCAGAAACAAGCAGGCATACTCACCGTCCTGTCTGGTCCCTCACGGTCACAAAGGAGAGTGCACTCGAGACTTTGGCTCCAGGCCAGCACGATAGTTCACTGTCCTCCAGTCCCACCCCCTCGCCTCCAGAGCCAATCTAGACGCTGCTCCCTTGCTGTAAGCAGCGCGAGGATTGGCTTAGTCAGGGGCTTCTAACGCTCCTTTGGAGACTTGGAGGCTGTGGATGCAAACCCTCCCAGACTCCTTGTAGTCCAGATACGCAAGGGTTCAAGAGCCATGTCAGGTTGGAAAGAGCAAGGCACCGGTCCAACCCAACATGCGTAGTTCAACCCAAGAAAGCCCAACTCTGCCACACCCAACCACAACCACCATTCAACCTCCACACCCCGCCCCACGTCCTACTCAACCCACCCTCACTACTGGAAAACAGCAAACTTTGCCCGGGCGTACCATGCACTGCTGCGGCTAATAAAAACAATAGAATGACCTTGGAATTATTACAAGTAAAGTACGTATTTAATAATCATTCACAATGAGCCCTGGGAGCAGGGGGTTGACGCCCCTTGTGCCCCAATGAAGAAACCGCTGCTGCTGGCGGATTTCTCGGCTCCTTGCCGCCCTGAAGAACCAGAACCTTTTGGACCTGGCGGCGCAGGGTACGCCTTAATCTCCTGGGTTCTCCTACTTAGCTACACAGAGACACGGGGACACTCTGTCGGCGTAAAAGATTAGATTTATTAGCTGCAACTAGTACAGTTGTCCCAGAAGTACACGAGGTAGGTTCTCAGGAGACTGCCACTTCACTCCGTGGCGCACAATCTTATATACCACATATGTAAAATATACATTAACTAAATACACACCCAAAACATATAGAAAAGAGCCAATAAGAAAAGTTGGAAAACAGGACAGCACCAATAGGAAAGGTTTGAAAACAAAGTATCAGATGACTCGAAGAAACCTCTCCTCCAACTGTGTTTGTCACCCCTCCCTCAAACTAATTCATTAACAGATCCACAACTAACTTGCAGGTGGCGAGATACGTTTGTGTGTGTTGGAGGACAGTTGTGAAACGAGAGAATGCTAGCAGAGGACAGCGAAAGCCAGACGATAAGATAAAGTCAGAGGAGAATAGTGTGAACCAACAGATAGTTGAGACGGGGATTAGAAAAACCAGACAGGGATTAGTGTACTCAGCCAATCCTAACACCAGTTTTGCAAATAGAGGCAGAAGACTTATTTTGACACGTAGCTGCAGAAAAGGCAGAAAAAGACTTCGATCGTCGTGCTGCCTGAGTGAGGGCAACACAAGATGACGGCGGAGCACAAAATGGCGGGTCGATACGATCACAATCGAAAATCGAAGTTCCTCAGACCCTCCTTTTGCCAGAACTCAGGCAAGATACACAGACTCACATTAATCTGAGTCAATGTCGATGGCCATGAGGTCATCGAGCTGTTGCTGTAGCATCATTCTGATATTCTCCGCTCTTTGTGACTTGGGTTTAGGGATGCACATAGTAGCACAGAGGTCGCAGATGGCGGGGCCACAGTGCATACAGAGGCAACAAGAGAATACGATGGCTAAAACTACTCCAAGGAATGTCAATATTTTCCAACCCCATTTGGACAGTAGTCCCCAAAACCACTCCAATAATGACCAATCTCCTTCGTCCTGATGAATCGACTCAGAGATTATGTGTAATTTAGAGATAGCTTGGTATACTGTCGGAGCGTCATTTGGTATGAAAATACAGCAACTTGACTGGATCAATTTGCATACTCCACCACGGTCTGCAAGAACAAAGTCTAAGGCAACTCGGTTTTGTAAAGTCATAAGACGATCTGCCTGTAGTTCTGCCGTGATATTACTTAAGGCTCCTACAGTGATGTCTATGGTGGTTTCTACGACACAAACCAATTGCCTTATATTTCTGCTGTTGGCCATTGGACCCCAAAAAGGAAGAAATCCTTTGAGGAAATCTCCTCCCTCTTGTCCTGCTGTGTCCTTGGAATTAATAATCCCTCTGCCGTATCTGTTTCGATGATGATTTGCAGAAGCGGTGTATGTAGGGGGAAGAAGGAAAGCTATATAGCAAGTACCGTAAAAACCAGTTGGCAACCATGTGTAAGCCCTATTATAACAAATGAAATATGTGCCTTGAGACGGCACTAGAGGAGGCGAGTTTTGAGAGGAGTAGACATATGTGTGGGAACAGCTATTTCTTTGTACAGTGTCAGCAGACTGACCATTTATCTGTAAACAGAAATTACCCTGATGTGGTATAGCCCAAATCGGTGAAGATGTTCCTTTTTTAACTTTATCACTAAGGCTAGTGACGTAATGGGTGACGTTCCAGTTAGTGTACGCTTTTCTTTCGTCAACGGAGATCTTACTGTTTTCCATGATTTTAGCCATAGCTACCATTCCCTTTATCAAAGAACTATGAGTAAAATCCGGACCATCAATACGTGAACTAACGGATCGTCTGAATTTGCTTTGATAGGCATTGGAGAAGATAACAAAATAAGCCCAAGCAGAACCTTCATAGGAGAACGGAAGGACTAAATACGGCATTCCTTTTTCTACGGTATGTGGCATAAGTCCACACACCCAACAGTCAGTTGTATTGATCACTAATTGATGTTGATGCAACAACTGGACAAATGAGTTGTTATAATATTCAGTTCTTCTAGTGAGTTCATGTTGAGGAAGTGTATGAAATAGATGTGGAGAGACAGTAGAAGAAGACGAAGAGGTAGAAGGAGAGACAACTTTTTGCTGCAGAGCAATAACAATCCAATTTATACACGCCAAAAGAATACAAAATAATATAATAATACATAAAGCAATACCACAACGACTATACATTTCTTTTCAATGATTCTTTTTATCTTTACTTTCTCTTTTGCCTAATGTAGTTTCCATCTTTCTAAGTGGATGCTCACGGCAATCTTCCTCAATCACTTACTCACGATTGTCTGCCGTCCTATGACACTGCAAGTCCTGCAGGCCTAGTGCCACTACTCAGGTCGCAACTAAGACTCCTACCGTGACCCTGCAACCGGGACAGAATACTACATAGGAGAGAAGAAAATCTTAACTGTTCTTTAGTCTAGGTCTTAGGTTATAGTGTTCTTTATCAGGTGTAGTTTGGTCTTGGAACAATGTTCGCGGATTGGTCGTATTCAAGCAATGATGTGATGGTATTGCTTCCTGAAGAATGTCGTCATCCTCTTTCTCAGACAATGTTCCATTCAGGCGTGCATCACTGAAAGGTATGAATCGTGGAACCTTTTCACTTTCAGAGTCACCAACACCCCTACGAACCCACTGATCGAAGGGTAGAGGCAAAGGCACTTTCTTACAATGCACACCGTGAATCCAATTTTTCTTTCCTTCGACTTTGACTGCTGTTCTCGTAGTTAAGAGTACTAAATGAGGCTCCCTCCACCCTGACTCCAAATTTTTTTTTGTCATTTGGAAATTCTTTGTACAGACCCAGTCACCTGGTCGGATTGAATGACCTGGGTCTGTGGAAAACTCCGGCAAAGCACTCTGAACCTGTTGATGGAGAACACGCAATTTAGTCGTAAGGTCATGCAAGTAGTCAATCAACATTGGATATGGCAAGTCTGAGTATTTCTTAGGGCGAGAGACTCCCCATACATTAGCCGGGCGTCCAAAAACCACTTCGTAAGGGCTAAGTCCCAAACGAGAGTGTACTGCAGTTCTAGTGGACAGAAGAGCCAATGGTAAAGCGTCGGGCCAATTGAGTCCTGTACTAGCCTGAACTTTTGCTAGTTTTAACTTTAAAGTTCCGTTGTAGCATTCTACTAAACCCGCTGACTGTGGATGATTTGCCGCATGAAACTTTTGCTTGATACCAAGACCCGCACAGACTTTTTTGCATGACTTGACCCACAAATTCGCTCCCATTGTCACTCCAGACAATGCGCAGCAAACCAAACCTAGGGAAAAATTCTTTTAGTAGAACTTTAGCTGTGGATAAGGCTGTGTTGTCTTTTAGAGGGTATGCTTCTATTCATCTTGAAAAGGCGCATACTACCACCAGAACATATTTGAGGTTGTTGCATCGCTCCATATGAATATAATCGATCTGCAACACCTCAAATGGATATGTCGGAGGAGCAAAGTGACCTGCTGGAGTTGGGGTTCCCTTTCTCGGATTGTACATCAAACAAACAATACAATGTTTCACTACATTGTCTGCACACTTTGGGATTCCTTCATTTTGCCACACTGGAGCCAGAAGTTTGCATATACCTTTTGCACTTAAGTGGGCTGGACCATGCGCCATAGTGACTACTGGCAGCACATAGGCGTTTGGTAACAGCCAACGTTGGTGCTCAGACAATTCCACCCAACATCCCATCTCATCCAACATTCCTGTACTTTCTTTCCACTTGCTCAACTCTTTCTCTGTAGCCTCTTTCTGAATCGCTCTTACACTTTCCACTGTATCCTCATACATTCCTTTCTCTCTAACCCAATTCGCGGGACCCGCCACATACATTCGACTCGTAGCATCTCTCGCTGTCTTTTTCGCTACTTCATCCGCAAATGCATTTCCTCGGCCAGCATCGTCTGTAATCTTCTTGTGTGCACTACACTTCACAATTGCTATCTGGGCAGGCAAAGAAAGTGACTCAAGAAGATCAGTCACTAATTGATCATGTTGTATTTTAGTGCCATGTTAAGTGAGGAAACCCCTCTCTTTCCAAAGACGTCCAAAATTAAACGCTACACGTTCACTCTTTTTCCTTTGGACAACACACATGCTCTTGTTAAAGCTATCAATTCTGCTGCTTGAGCTGAATTGTGTCTGATACGTGCGGTTTCCACAACTGTATGTAAAGTAGTAACAGCATAGGCTGAAACTGTATCTCCATTAGGAAGCTTAAAACAAGAACATCCACCCATAGAATTCCATCCGGATTCTCTAGCAGCGTGTCTTTCAGATCAATTCTTCTTTTTGTCTCTTCCTCAGTACGGATGAAACAATCATGTTGTTCTTGGTCATCTTTGTCTACTGGAAGAGGCAACAAAGTAGCTGGATTTAAAGTATTACATACTTTGATGTGTACGTGACTAGCCAAAAGTGTCAACTTATATCCAGACAAACGAGCACTCGTATGATGCTGCGTTTTTGTTCGGTTTAGTAAGGTATCCACTGCATGTGGCACCATAACAATAAGTGTGTTATCTAACACTATTCCAGCAGACTGTCGAATAGAAATCGCTGCTGCTGCTGTTGCTTTGAGAAAACTAGGCAATGCTTTAGCTACTGGGTCTAACGTAGGCAAAAAATATGCCCATGGCCGCTGTTTGTCTCCAAATCGCTGCGTTAAAACTGACAACGCACACCCTTCTCTTTCATAAACGTAGAGCGTGAAAGGCTTACTGTAATCGGGAGTACCCAATACAGGAGCAGAACACAGAGCAGCACGCAAATCAGTGAAACTCCTCTGACATTCGTCAGTCCATGGAAGGGGCTGAGGCGTATCTTTCAAAGTGAGTGCCAATAAAGGCTTGGCCAACAAAGAGAAGTTAGGGATCCACTGCCTACAATAAGAAGTAATACCCAGAAAGGCACGTACCTCCCTTTGTGTGGATGGCACAGACATTTGCGCAATCGCCTGAATTCGTTCTGGGGTTAATTGTCGTCCCTCCTTTGATAGGAGATGACCCAAATAAGTAACCTCTCGACGAACGTATTGTAGTTTTGAAGGTGAAACCTTATGATTCAAATTAAACAGATGGCGTAACAATGCAACAGTCACATCTTTGCAAATATCTTCAGAATCAGCAGCAATCAACAAGTCATCCATGTATTGGATAATATCAGCACCAGACGGCAAATGAAAAGCATCAAGATGACATTTTAAAGCTTGACTGTAAATAGAGGGACTTTCACAATAGCCCTGAGGTGCGCGCTTAAACCGGAAGATTCGGCCTCCAAGAGAGAAGCCAAAAATATCCCTACTCTCTTCAGCAATGGGAATACTAAAGAAGGCATTCTTTAGATCGATAACAGAGAACCAAGTCGCTGTGGAAGGTATCATCGTCAACAGAGCAGTGATATCTGGGACTACGGGAAATTGTGGTACGACAATTTTGTTTACCTCCCAGAGATCAATCACGAAACGATATACAGGAGGCTGAGAAGGATCAGTGCGTTTAAGAACAGGAAGAATAGGACTGTTGCATATGTTACCTCTCGTTTACTCAACCACACCCTTCTGAATCAAATCTTGAATGATTTCCAAGAGCGCTTTTTCACCTTCAGTAGAAATTCTATACTGCGGAATACGTGGCAATTCAACATTAGGCTTAAGAGTGACAACATAAGGTGGAATCTCAAGACAACCCACATCGTTCGGACCCGTAGCCCAAAGTGTCGACGGAAGAGAAAGCAATTCAGGTGGAAACTGATCTTTGGACAAATACATTGGAGAAATCAGTTTTTGTCCTAAAGTAAGATGTACACCAGAGGGAGAACAATATATCGTAGCATGCATTCTTTTCAATAAGTCCAAACCCAACAGATTCTCACCGCAACCATTCGTCAAAAGAAGTGAAGCTTCCAAATCATAAGGGCCAATTGAAATAGGCAAAGGGCAGGAAACCGGATAACGAACAGGGGCACCAGCAAATCCTACAGAAACATTCGTTAAGCCAGACAAAGGTGCCCCAGGGAGTTTGGAATGAATGATAGAACTTCTCATCGCACCAGTATCTAGGAGAAATGGCTCTGAAACACCCATTGTAGTGACATTAACATAGGGTCCATTCTGATCTACTGGAATCGACACAACTCCATTACTTTGTCCATGGCTGTCCTAGTTAATATGAAGGCTCTCATTCTCGCCTTCTACATAGCAATCCTCATTATAATACTGTGTAGACCTAACATTTTGCTGATCAAAATAATTCACAGAATTAGGAGGAGGAAGGGAACGCTGTTCTTGAGTCGACATACCTCGACCTCTACCTCTGTTTGCGGACTGGAGGCCACCACGACCTCGTGGAGCAGATAATGCTCCTTTGCGCTGTAATAAAACCGGACAACTACTTTTAAAATGACCTTCTTCTCTACAATAGGCACATTGATTAGGACCTAACAAAGGTCGCGGAATATATGGCTCAGGTTTTTGATACAACCTCTGAAACTGAGGAGGCTGTTGAAACTGAGGCTGAACATAGCGAGGAGGATAAGCTTGTTGCAAGAGAACCTTTGTCTTCAGTTCTTTCATCTTTTTCTCTTGCTTTTCTCTTTCTTCTTTATCTCTATTTTCATAATATTGTGCAGTAGCCAATATCTGGGCAGAAGAAGAAACAGCCCATGAACTTTCAGAATCTTTTAATTTGTGTGACAACTCGGGAAGCAAATTAAATACAAATTTGTCCACAAATAAATGCTGACCACCCTCTGTAGCCATATCTTGACCACTGTGATCAATAAATGTCTCCTCGAAACGAGTAAAGAAATCAGAGACACTCTCATCTTTCTTTTGTTTGCATGCTGCTAATTTATCCCAGTTAGCTCTCAATGCAGCCATCATCGTTTTCATTAATGTAATAATCCTACCAGGGAATACCGAAATCAAAGCATCAGGTTTTGCACCACCCACTTGGTCTCTATCTGTGGCAGTTATGACATCCCAATTAGCACCTAATTCCTGTGTGTGATTCTCTTTACGAATCCTAGCCCATATTGTCTGTGGGACTACATTTCCCATCAACATATCGATATCAGCTAAGTTCATGATGCAAGCGTCAACTGTCTGTGATAATTCTTTATAATAACCTGCAGGGTTTTTACGAGGATCCGGTAGAGTCTGCTTAAGAGCCAAAACTTCAGATCGTTTCCATGGAACATGTACGCATATACGTTGGAAATGAGCAGGAATAGCTGGATTATTACCTTGAGCCGCAACTTCCTCCTTCCAAACTGGAGGAACCTCTCTCATGGGATAATTTTTTAGTGTCAGTCTAACCGATGGATCGGAATCAAAGAAAGTCTGAGAGGACAACAAGGATCTATAAGAAATAAGTGTCCTTACAGCTTTCTCAACCTTAAAACCCACAACAAGTCCTTTATCAAATTCAGTCTGAACATCTAACAGATCCTGTGGGATCTGACTCGAATTCACATCCTCCCATTCTTTAATGAGAGTATTGCACATTACATTAAAAACATATCTTTGTGTAGGCGCATTCCATTGTGAGAAATTAGACATAATATCAGGCACACTATACTGAGGACCCTTCTTGATCCATTTACGTGCGAGAGAGTCCAACCTTTCTCGTTCTTCAGAATCTGGGAACTGACTACGAGATTGTCTTCGAGCAAAAGCCGGAGACACATTTAAAGCTTCAAAGAAAGGAGATAGAATACCAGTGACGGTGTCCGTGAGACGCTTACGCACAGACGAAGAATTGGACATAAGAATAGGGAAAAAGGTATTAGGCAAACTAGTGGAAGGAGAACCAGTAATTGCAGGAGGAGCAGAAGGCAAAGAAGATCGAAGATCAGGAGATGAGGGCAAAGAAGTTGAAGTTAAAGGCAACACTGGTAGAGGCGGGGATACTAAAAGGGGCAAAGGCGGAAGAGCTGGAACAGGCGGAGGTACTGCTGGCAGCTGAACAGGCTGTAACAACTGAGGTGCATTAGTACCTTCTTGTGCATAGGGCGGAGGCAACCTCAATAAATGGGACATTAGGGGATCTTCTTCTAAATCTTTCTTGTTATCGGAAGGGGAAACAGGCCATACCGGATAACATTTATCTATCGCCATACGATGCTGTCTTTCTGAAATTTCCATCGCATTATTAATTTCATCATCTTTGAATTGTTGGGCAGCCTGTATAATAGTTATACCCTGTGCTTTCCTATCTCGTTTTGCTTGCTTAATTTCTCTCTGTTTGGCTTCCTTACGCCAAAGGCGGAACAGGGGCGGCTCTAGGCTCATGGTGGCCCTGTGCAGGGAGCGTAGGTAGGGGGCCCCGGAAGAGGGGTCCAGGCGGGGCGGAGCTCAGGAAGGTGTTTTAATAAAACATCCAGAAAAGGCGTTAGATGACCAGTACCTGCGGCTGCTCCTACCCTTCCGAATTCGTCTCAGAACGATAACATTTAGGAGGAGGAGGGCATTGTGACACACAACGTGAGGGACTGGCACAGACGGCTGCAGGGCCATGACAGGGGGGCCCCGGACCCACAGCCCCCCCACAGAAAAAGAATCTGTGGCTCTTTGCCCGGAAACAGTAATATCGATACCATATTGAATATGGTGTCTTACGCATGGCCATGTCCGTTGCAGACACTGCATAGCCACCTCGTGACACAAGCATTTAACTTTTGCCAAAATTTGCCGCTGCGTTTTGCCTCTGTGCATCCCATCCTCCGTCCATCACGCTCCTCTGTCTATCAGGCTCCTCTGTCCATCACGCTCCTCTGTCCATCAGACTCCTCTGTCCATCAGACTCCTCTGTCAATCAGACTCCTGTGTGCATCACACTCTTCTGTGCATCACACTCTTCTGTGCATCACGCTCCTCCGTCCATCAGACTCCTGTGTGCATCACACTCTTCTGTGCATCACGCTCCTCTGTGCATCACACTCTTCTCTGCATCATGCTCCTCTGTGCATCACGCTCCTCTGTCCATCACACTCCTCCGTCCATCACGCTCCTCTGTCCATCACGCTCCTCTGTCCATCAGACTCCTCTGTCCATCAGACTCCTGTGTGCATCACACTCTTCTGTGCATCACACTCTTCTGTGCATCACGCTCCTCCGTCCATCAGACTCCTGTGTGCATCACACTCTTCTGTG
The DNA here is from genome assembly GCF_964204655.1 of Triturus cristatus. NCBI lineage: Eukaryota > Metazoa > Chordata > Amphibia > Caudata > Salamandridae > Triturus > Triturus cristatus. Next base: position 141,948,763 of record NC_140594.1, read on the forward strand.
CATCACACTCTTCTGTGCATCACACTCCTCTGTCCATCAGACTCCTCTGTCCATCAGACTCCTCCGTCCATCAGACTCCTGTGTGCATCACACTCTTCTGTGCATCACACTCTTCTGTGCATCACACTCTTCTGTGCATCACACTCCTCTGTCCATCAGACTCCTCTGTCCATCAGACTCCTCTGTCAAACAGACTCCTGTGTGCATCACACTCTTCTGTGCATCACACTCTTCTGTGCATCACACTCCTCTGTCCATCAGACTCCTCTGTCCATCAGACTCCTCCGTCCATCAGACTCCTGTGTGCATCACACTCTTCTGTGCATCACACTCTTCTGTGCATCACACTCTTCTGTGCATCACACTCCTCTGTCCATCACGCTCCTCCGTCCATCAGACTCCTGTGTGCATCACACTCTTCTGTGCATCACGCTCCTCTGTGCATCACACTCTTATGTGCATCACGCACCTCTGTGCATCACGCTCCTCCGTCCATCACGCTCCTCCGTCCATCACGCTCATCTGTCCATCAGACTCCTCTGTCCATCAGACTCCTGTGTGCATCACACTCTTCTGTGCATCACACTCTTCTGTGCATCACGCTCCTCCGTCCATCAGACTCCTGTGTGCATCACACTCTTCTGTGCATCACACTCTTCTGTGCATCACACTCTTCTGTGCATCACACTCCTCTGTGCATCAGACTCCTCTGTCCATCAGACTCCTGTGTGCATCACACTCTTCTGTGCATCACACTCTTCTGTGCATCACGCTCCTCCGTCCATCAGACTCCTGTGTGCATCACACTCTTCTGTGCATCACGCTCCTCTGTCCATCACGCTCCTCTGTCCATCACGCTCCTCTGTCCATCAGACTCCTCTGTCCATCAGACTCCTGTGTGCATCACACTCTTCTGTGCATCACACTCTTCTGTGCATCACGCTCCTCCGTCCATCAGACTCCTGTGTGCATCACACTCTTCTGTGCATCATGCTCCTCTGTGCATCACCCTCCTCCGTCCATCACGCTCCTCCGTCCATCACGCTCCTCCGTCCATCACGCTCCTCTGTCCATCACACTCCTCCGGCCATCACGCTCCTCTGTCCATCACGCTCCTCTGTCCATCAGACTCCTCTGTCCATCAGACTCCTGTGTGCATCACACTCTTCTGTGCATCACACTCTTCTGTGCAGCACGCTCCTCCGTCCATCAGACTCCTGTGTGCATCACACTCTTCTGTGCATCACACTCTTCTGTGCATCACGCTCCTCCGTCCATCAGACTCCTGTGTGCATCACACTCTTCTGTGCATCACGCTCCTCTGTGCATCACACTCCTCCGTCCATCACGCTCCTCCGTCCATCACGCTCCTCTGTCCATCACGCTCCTCTGTCCATCACGCTCCTCTGTCCATCACGCTCCTCCGCGCATCACACTCCTCCGCGCATCACACTCCTCCGCGCATCACGCTCCTCCGCGCATCACACTCCTCCGCGCATCACACTCCTCTGCGCATCACACTCCTCTGTGCATCACACTCCTCTGTCCATCACACTCCTCTGTGCATCACACTGCTCCGTCCATCACACTCCTCTGTGCATCACACTCCTCTGTCCATCAGACGCCTGTGTGCATCACACTCTTCTGTGCATCACACTCCTCTGTGCATCACACTCCTCCGTCCATCACACTCCTCTGTGCATCACACTCCTCCGTCCATCACACTCCTCTGTGCATCACACTCCTCTTTGCATCACACTCCTCCGTCCATCACACTCCTCTGTGCATCACACTCCTCTGTGCATCACACTCCTCTGTGCATCACACTCCTCCGTCCATCACACTCCTCTGTGCATCACACTCCTCTTTGCATCACACTCCTCCGTCCATCACACTCCTCTGTGCATCACACTCCTCTGTGCATCACACTCCTCTGTGCATCACACTCCTCTGTCCATCACGCTCCTCTGTACATCACACTCCTCCGTCCATCACACTCCTCTGTCCATCACACTCCTCTGTCCCTCACGCTCCTCTGCCTATCACACTCTTCTGCCTATCACACTCCTCTGTCCATCACACTCCTCTGCCCATCACAGTGCTCTGTCCATCACACTCCTCTGCTCTTAATAACAGACTCTGCTCCAACCCTAAGAGACCAACATTTCACGTTGGATCATTCAGTAAAATATCATTACACTGTCTTACATTTTTTTAGATGAATGTTTTTATTCTTGTAAGACTGGTTTATTTAGACCAGAAATAAATATTAAATACAAGAAACAAAAAATACACAAGCTGTCCTGAAATGTGCTGATTTTTAGACTACAGTGGTGGAAGCAGATGTAAAACATTGTTAGAATCATTTAGTTTTGGCCTACAGGAAGTTTTTGCTCGGATATTTTAGGGGTTTCCAATGGACTGGCGCATAAAACAATTGCATTTCCTGAATGATGCATCCTGATTTGTAAGCGGCGTCCCGATAACCGCAGATATACTGATGTGACGTGCGCAGAGTCAAGAGTGTCGTCAAAGGAAGCGCCGCACTTGATTGACAGGACAGCTAGCATCTCATTGTGCAGATTACCTCGCGCAATGTAGAAAGGTGAACATGTGGAGGCTGATGCATTCACTTATGCCTTTCTCTCTCCAAATCTATTCCAGAGAATCCGGTTCCTCGTGGCGGCCCCTGGGGTTTGGCGGCCCTGTGCAGGTGCACAGCTTGCACATGCCTAAGGCCGCCCCTGGGCGGAAAGAGTCAAACATTGCCGGCCGAGCTTTTCTTTTGAATAAAACTGCTTCCAAATTATCTAGCACATCAGAATCAAAACTACAATTTTCTGGCCATTTTAAAACACCATCTTTCTTCGTGTATCGGGTCCATGTCTCGTTAAAGGCAATGGGGCCAATACCATGTTTTGAATAGAGCTCATATGTGGGAGTTCCAACCGAAGGAATCGGACAAGAGTCCTCAAGTCGGGAATCCCTATTACAACCAAAGCAACAAAGTTTTCCAAACTTAGTCAGACCAGGCATCTCGTGATTTCACCTGACTGTTCACAAACTTCAAGGGGGTAAAACTCAGTTTACGCAGCACAAATGCACTTCCCCTCGGCTTCGGCTATTGCAATAGTCGAATTTAAGAATCAGAGGAACTAAGGACTAAATTGTGGGCGCGACCCACGAAATACTTAACTAAGGACGTCTTCATACACCAACAGAGGCCCGTCTATCGTCCCGCCTTACCATACATCACCAAAGGAAGGGCCAAGGCAGGGCGGCAGTCAGGGCAGCAGTCGTTAGTAGCCATCAGGAAGGAGTAACCACGCTGAAAAAGACCTTCGGACCACTTTCGACATACAGGGGTCGCTTGATGTGGCTCGCGATTCCTCCAGAATTTTCTTGCGGGGTTCCTCACGACCTTCGGGCGGAACCGGTACCACTGAAGCCGCCCTACGTTTGGCGCCAGTTGAAGAACCAGAACCTTTTGGACCTGGCGGCGCAGGGTACGCCTTAATCTCCTGGGTTCTCCTGCTTAGCTACACAGAGACACAGGGACACTCTGTTGGCGTAAAAGATTAGATTTATTAGCTGCAGCTAGTACAGTTGTCCCAGAAGTACACGAGGTAGGTTCTCAGGAGACTGCCACTTCACTCCGTGGCGCACAATCTTATATACCACATATGTAAAATATACATTAACTAAATACACACCCAGAACATATAGAAAAGAGCCAATAAGAAAAGTTGGAAAACAGGACAGCACCAATAGGAAAGGTTTGAAAACAAAGTATCAGATGACTCGAAAAAACCTCTCCTCCAAATGTGTTTGTCACCCCTCCCTCAAACTAATTCATTAACAGATCCACAACTAACTTGCAGGTGGCGAGATACGTTTGTGTTTGTTGGAGGACAGTTGTGAAACGAGAGAATGCTAGCAGAGGACAGCGAAGGCCAGACGATAAGATAAAGTCAGAGGAGAATAGTGTGAACCAACAGATAGTTGAGACGGGGATTAGAAGAACCAGACAGGGATTAGTGTACACAGCCAATCCTAACACCAGCTTTGCAAATAGAGGCAGAAGACTTAATTTGACACGTAGCTGCAGAAAAGGCAGAAAAAGACTTCGATCGTCGTGCTGCCTAAGTGAGGGCAACACAAGATGGCGGCGGAGCACAAAATGGCAGGTCGATACGATCACAATCGAAAATCGAAGTTCCTCAGCCCCACGACGGCTGCATTAAAGAGCGGGGGCGATTGCCACCCCAACGGCAGGTAAGAGCTGGGGGGAGGCTGCCGCCCCCAAAACATCATTCTTAAGCCTTTCGGCATCACCTCCTGAATGTCTATTTGAGGAGGAACTGGTAAGGCATAATTACCGAATTTAGGGGCATATCATCAAGGCGGCGATAAAAAAGTATCGCCGCTTTTGCGGCCGTTTTCGTCCGAAAAGCGGCAATAATTTTATCGCCTAATCAGCAAGGTCATGCTATCGCGTGAATCCTTGGGGAGTGGGGAGAGGAGTTGGCCTAACGGTTAGGGCACTCGACCTCGGACCTGGGGGAACTGGGTTCGAGTCTTGGTAACGACGCCAAACCTCCTGTGATTCCAGGCAAATCACTTAATCTCCCCGTGCCCCCCAAAAAATGAATGTGTGTCCTCATGTAACGTAACTGGTGCTATGTAAAGCGCTCTGATACCTGATTGGATTCGGGTCAAGTTCGCGCTATATAAAATTCTGCTAAAAAAAAAAAAAAATCCTTGCATTATCGCCCTTTCCCCCAACGCCAATTGGGCGTTCCTGCCCTGACATAACTGGAGAAATGTCGCTAAGCGACATTTCTCCAATTATCAATGGGCACGCTAACCTGCAGAGTAGCGATAACCTCTGTTATCGCTACTTTCCTTACGCCTGCTTCAAGACTGACTTAGCCATGATATCCTATGTAAGGTGGATATCATGGCTAAGTATGCTTTGCCCTATCATCAAGCTATCGCCAAACTTTGTGAGATTATCACTGGATTTCCAGCGATAATCTCACATTTGGCAGTTAGCGCTTGGAATTTTATCGCTTTTGAGATAAGTGTTGCTAATAGCACGGTATCTCAGCGATAAAATTCCACGTTACCCGGCGATATTTATCCTAACGCTAAGTGCGCTTAGCAATAATTATCGCCGGTCCTTGATGATATGCCCCTTGGCTGGCTGAAAATGTCAAGATTCTGTTATATAAAAATATAATTTACTTTAATGCTGCTTTCAACCCGGGAGCATGATTTAATAAGCATTGCAAGAAAGCAAGAAACAGTGTTTGTTTGTGCAAGACATTCAGCATGAAACCCACAGCCATTCAAGAATTAGTACCTTCAATAAAAATAGAAATATCTACAAGGAACGCTTGACGCTCCTTTTAAACATAAAACAAAGTAGGGCCCTCGTGTTCCAATAAGGAAGATGGATTCAAGACCACAGCTTTGGGTTCAGCACAATTTCAAGAACCTTTTTGTTGAATTACTTAAAGTTAAGTGTGGGGGAAGGGGTAGCTCACCTGCCCCATGTTTCCCCCAAAAATCATAATATAAAACATGCATATATAAATTCAAAGATGGGTTTTTGGCAGTGCTTAACTTGTAAAGCAATAAGTGCCAGTGCCCAAAGCACTGCTCAGAAGCCTCGGCTGCTGCTATTAAATGTCAGCGCGCCGAATACCAATGCTGCGTAGTTCTGAATCCACCTCAGCCCTCTTGAATCTACCATCAGACACTCCCTGTCACTTTATCTCACTCTTGCAGGTTCATGCTTTCTCCCTTGATTCAGGATTTTCCATCTCCCTTTTCCTCTTTCTTTTCCATTTGTGTGTTTTTCCCTCTCTTGCACCAGAAATGTCTGATGAGGAAAAATAAATTCTGGCTCTAAAATGAGTGCTGGTGGTCCCCACTGGCAGATCCTGCTCTAAGGCATGTGTGTGACAGGTGCGGCTGCACTGGGCGCTGACCTGAAGTGGGGGGGCACTGACCTCAGGGGGTGGCTCTGTGTTTAGTAATAATGTACTATTTAAAAACACCTGCTGCAGAGTTACTTGTGCTCCAGTTTTCAAGCAGCAATAAAAATGTCATGTCTTGTGATTAATGTTCTGCTAGAGAGAGAGATTGGGGTTTTGTCTCCTGGCAGTCTTGGCTTGCCATAAAGTAGCGCAGAGGGTTAATGTGCCTGCTGCAAAGAACAGATCTGCATTTTATGTAGATAGCTGAGTGGAATAGTAAAGCCAGCCTTTACCAACGTTTTATAACAAATGAAATGTATTTGAGAGAGGGGCTATGGAGAGATGAGGGGCACCTTTGCCCAGGTGGTAGTGAGGGAATCTAAGGAGGAGGTCATATGGTGTGGGAGGGGGGTGGGGGGATGCCTAAAAAGATTGTCGCACTGGGCCCCACCAGCGCTAAAGCCGGCCCTGCTCACTGGCAACAACCAAAGCACTGGTTTTCGCCCCGCCTTCTTCACCCATTGGTCTGTTCAAGGGTCATTCACACTTCCATCCACTACAGCCTACAGCATGGAGCAGTGGGTAGGCCCAATTCAGCCAACTCTTCTCCACTGTGAATGACATTTCTCCTCTTTCACATCCATCTAGAAAGTAGTCAGGGCTTATAGGATAATCTCTGCCTGCTTGTCTCATTTCAGTTCATGTTTTTTAATTAATTTTTATGATGGATCATTTTTTACATACGTTTTTATCGTATAGGACTTTGTATATGGTATTTTTATAGCACAAACGTAGCCAAAAAAGGAAGTAGAGCACTGTACAGGGTCAAAGGCAAGCATACAATCAACAAACGATAAGAGAAGCGGCTGATTAATGGATTATTTAGAGGTGTGACTACAATTGATTTCTGAATTGGAGCAATGCATCGATCCTTACGGATCAAGAGATGTAGCTCCAGATTCTGGATGTATAGATAGGAAAGGCCTGCTGCCTTGGTTTTTCATTTTTACACTTTGTTTCTCTCCAGTCTGAGGGTGTCCCGGTTGCTAGTGCCCTGAGAGCCAACACAGATGGTGAGCTTGTCTGCAAGATAAGCAGGGGTGCGGGTCTTGATGGCTTTGTAAATGATGCAGTGGGTTTCGAAGATGATGCATGCTGGGAAGGGTACTCAAAGGAGTTTCATAGGGATGGGGGTGATGTGGTCATATTTCTTCTGGCACTGCCTGAGACATGCTGCCGCATGTAAGATGCCAGTGTGGAGTATGGGACGCCACGGGTCCGGGTATTACCACCATCCACCATTTAATAACACAATGAAAAATCTCAGGCTTATTAAGACCATTCCTATTGGTTTTGCCAGTGTTTATTTTTGCATGAGGTCAACACAACCTCCACTTAAAAGTGTTTTGAACTTAAGCAGTTCTCGTTCCAATTCAGCAAACAATTGAGGTATTTTATCTGTAACATTATGTATCTACTAATACATTTGTGTCATTGTAATGGAACACTGACTGCGTATATGCACTTTAAGGTCCTAGCTCAGTGATATTAAAGTACGGGGGGCATGCAGCCCTCCTGACCTGTACATGTGGCGCTCAGGTCACTGGGCTGCTGTTTATTTGACTCAGCATTTACATTCAGAAATTTGTTCATGTTTCAGAAATGTGTTAAATAAAAGGTCAAGCATTTTAACACTTATTTCTTTGAAGAGTTTTATAAAGCGCGAACATGACCCGTGCGGGTATCAGAGCGCTGTACAAAGGAGCGGAAGCGAAAGGAGGTAGAGGCATGAATACAACACCATAAATGACCTTAACAAGCACAAATACTAAAAACAAGAGCAACAACCCATCTTGTGGGACATGTAAAGTACCAGTAGAGCAATAAATCTTATGGCGCACGTGGAGAGACAAAATTACAACGCTGAACAGAGGTATGAAAGAGAATCAACAGGAAATAAAACTTAGTTAAGGTGGCTTCGGGACTATTGCTGTAGATGGTCATTCAGGAGTGACCATTTAACTTGTTTTTTGAATGAGGCGGTAGAGGAGTTAGATCTGATCATAGGAGGAAGAGCGTTCCATATTCTTTGTGCAAAACCAGAGAAGGCACAGTTGTAGGTTCTTTTGTTTTTGAATTTGGGAGGTTTCAACAGGAGGGTGTTAGAGCTTCCTAGGGTCTAATTCAAACCAGATAGTTCAAGTTTATTTGTCAGCTAAATGGAGGAGTTGTAGTGAATAGCTTTGCGCGTCAGGTAGGCTATCTTGAAACGAATCCTTGCTTCGAAAGACAGCCAGTTGAGTTGAATTAGGTCTGGTGTGATGTGGTCATGTTTTCTAGAACCAGTGATGAGTCTGGCCACAGAGTTCAGAGTGACTCTTAGAGGTGCCAATCTAGCTTTGGGTAGCCCAGCTAGGGTCACCATTCCATCCTCTAAGTGTGAGATAACTAGGGATTGGCCTACAGACTGACGGTCCTCAGAAGGCAAGAATGGCTTGATTTTCCTTAATGTGTTGAGCTGATGATTGGCTCCCCTTTCGTTGCACTGATATGATCTTGCAAATTCAGGTATTTGTCCAGAGTTATGCCTAAAGATCTCGCACAGTCAACAACATGAAGGGTGCAGTTGAGAGCTGTAAGTTGTTTGAGCCAGTCTTGAGTGGGTGCAAAATGATTGTGGGGGGCAATCAGGAGGAATTCTGTCTTGAGAGTATTTAGCAAAAGATGATTATGAGTTAACCATTGTTGGTTTTTAGCAGTGCACAGTTTATAGTTTTGATGTCATCAGGAGAAAAGATTTTCAAATAAAATTGAGTATCATCGACATACATATGGTATTGAATGTTAGGGCGGTTCAGAATTTCAGAGAGTGGTTCCATGAAAAGGTTGAAAAGCATGGGCCAGAGTGTGGAAGCTTGAGGCACTCCAATTGAGACTGGGGTACTGATTGCAAGGAAGTGATTAACTTAAATTCTTTGCATTTTGTTTCGTAGGAACGAGACAAACCAATTTAAGACAGGGCCTGATAGCCTCATCCTTTTTTGAAGAACAATCAGGTTTTCATGTTTGACCGTGTTAAACGCTGAGGACAGATCAAGACGGATCAGTAGACAGGGTACATTCTGGTCAAGGAATCTCAAGGTGTCATCAACAATATATGTTAGGGCCATTTCAGTACTATGACCGTCTCTGAAACCTGACTGGTGAAGGTCAAGGAGCTGAAACTTCTCAATGCAGTTGCAGAGCTGTGTGTGATCGCATTTCTCAAGCAGTTTGGCCAAAGTCATGATATTAGCAATTGGACGGAAATTGTTAGGATCAGCTAAGTCTGCATTTGGTTTTTTTGGGATGGGGGTGATTTGACCCATTTTGAGACAATCAGGAATCCTGCCCTGAACGAGAGATTTATGATTAATAAAGGACCACAGTGGAGGAATGGCCGATTTGAGTTCTTGGCGGGTAGCAGATCGTTGAAGTGATTGGAGGGTTTTAAAGAAACAATAGATTTGAGCAGCTCTGCATGATCTGGAAGTAAAAAGGAGTTCCATGACACATTGTTTTTTGGAGGGTAATCTGTGGAGTAGGAAGTAGGTGCTCTCTCTGTGGTTGGCCAAGATGATGGTGAGGGAGAGGTCTGAAGCAGCAGATTTGGTGAAGCGCGTTGCAGTTCAAGTTAAATTTTCTTGCCTTTCCAGTGAAGTGTACTGAGAAGTCCTCCCCACTGGGGAAATAGATCTCGGGTGCAGAGAGTTGGTTGAGTGGTTAGCTTGTTGTTTGATGATTTCAAATAGCTTTTTGGGTCTGTTTTTGGCATTGTCAAGCTGTGACCTGAGGTGATCAGTTTTCGCACCATAGATATGCTCATTATATAAACTTATAGTCATCCTTAACTGTTTGAAGTTTGTAATGGAGGGTGAGTTTCTCCATAGTCTCTCCCTGTAAGCCTTAGTTTGCAACGTTACTCATTTAGTGAGCAATTAAACCAGGGTTTGGTCTGTTTGATCTGTATCCTTCTGAGTTGCTTTGGTGCAATTGTGTCGAAAATATTTGGCATGGTGTGGATGTAATGATCCGCAAGGTCATCCAGGTTAGTCATGTTAGGGGGTGGAGGAAGTAGAATATTAATAATGGATGTTAGATCATTAATGTTAATGTCTCTCAGATTTTGAGCCAGCTGCTAGTTTTTCTGCGGTTCACCTTGTCTGACCAGAACCTTTTCCAGGATGTGAAAAGAGATTTGGTAATGATCCCACCAGTCACAAGATGCTATGTTATCAAGTTGTATGATGTTATCTTTAGCTATGATTGGATCAAGAGTGGAGTCCTTGTTGTGGGTAGGTCCATTGCAGGCCTGGGTGAAGTTGAGGCCGGAGAGGAAAGCCTTGAAGGAGCACAATAAGGGATGATTTGTGTTGTTGCAGTGTAAGTTAAAATCTCAGAGGAAGATATGGTTGGGGTGTTGGTCAGAGTTTGAGGCAATGGACTCCATGATTTCTTCGATGAAGAGCAGATTGTCACCTGGGGGATGATATATCGTGTGGAGCAAACAGACTATCTTGCCATCGTTACAGATTTCAATGTCCAGGAGTTCACAGGAGGACATCATAGAAGTTGGTACCTGTCTCAATGTGAGGATGGCGCAGTTAATGCAAGCAATGCCACCCCCAACTTTAACAGGTCTATCGAGTCTGATAATGTAATATTCGGGAGGGACTAAGATGTCCAGAACTGGAGAGGAGGTGTCATTAAGCCAGGTTTCAGTTAGGATCAGGAGGTTCAGTTCTTGCGTGAGGATGAGGTCAGAAATATCCGCTGCATGTTTCGCTGCTGACCTGCAGTTGAGAAGCATCGATGTGATGTGCAAGTTAGTTGCTATCGCTTCTAGGTTTGAAGTGGCGACCAGTAGTAGGTTATTCTTGTTCACAGTTCTCAGGTTAACACTTGGTCCTCTAAACGCGTTGGAGGAAATAGTTTGGATGATGAGTGATGAGTGTGAGGAGACACTGCAAGAGCCGTTGTAAGATAGAAGTAGGGAGAGAGTGTCATCATTAGACAGATGGTGATTAGACCTATGGGGCCTGGTGATTAAGGAGAGGCAGTGTTTTCCAGAGTGGACTGAGTGGGGTTTTGGAAGAAGAAATGTTCCTCCTGCGTTGTTTATCCCCTGCTGGAAGGCTGGGTTGATTAATCTCAAGGGAAGGATAGAGCTTCCAAAACTTCTCCATCTTCAAAGGAAAGTGTAAGAGGGTCAGCAGGCTATCCTTAACAGTTTGGAGATCCTGCTTGAGGTCAGCCAACTTATCTTCAATGTAGGGCAGGCTATCACTGTCAGCGGCAGGTCTAGGAATAGATAGTGGATGAGTCCCCTAAGGGAGATAGGTGTTGGAAGGCAGAATGGTTTCCTCAAAAGTGCGAAGGTACGTATTGAGGGAGGGGAAGGGATCCAGCTTGAGGTCCGCCATCTTATCCTCAATGGGGAAGGGTTGGCATTGTCGACGGCAGGTCTAGGGGTAAGTAGTTGATGAGGCACCCCTTGGAGAGGAGTGGTGGGGGGCAAAGTGGCTTTATCCTGGGTGAGGATGTAAGTATTGGGGGAGGAGACGGGAGTTTGAGGGTTAGAGGATGGAGTACTGGAGTATAAGACTGGGTGAGGGGTAGGGAGAGCACTCCTTTTGGTATGCAGGCAGACTTGAGTTGATATACCAGGGTTAGGCTTGTTGGCACTGCATTCATCATCTGTGTCAGGGGATTTGTTAAACCGACTCAGGGGGAGTGAGCGGGAGTCGGAGTAGGTGGAGATGGAGGAGGATGATACGTGAGGTTCCACAGCTGAGGGGAGAATTTTATTAGGTAGACTAGCATGGACTATATTATCCAATGTATTTTTAATCCTCATAAAGATTCTGTCAAAACATTCAAGATTTCGGTCAGAAGCTTATATAAGGATGTTTCCATTATTGTAGAGGGGTATGGCAAGATCAGCAATGAAGTCAGGTTAGGGTTATTCAGAAACCATGAGGGGTTTCACTCATTGGTTTGGAATGAAGCATTGATGTTAAGACTCTTCTCAACTGGGCTCTTCTGGTAGTGTAGAAAATTAGGTCGGTAACCACAACACCCTTTGACGTGCAGAAATAGGTATCAGAGGTGAGCGTTTCAGGGAATCGTTTGAGCAGATTGTGTTTGAAGTTCTTTGCCGCTTTCTTAGAAAGGTTATGGGGGGGTAGGCAATCTTAAAAGCATTAGGACCTACCTGTGCCAGGTTGTCATAGGAGTTAGTGATAGATTGTGCCAGGGTGAGGATAGCGACCAGCTTTAATAGTTGTGAGAGGATCTCGGATCGATTTTGAGATGACACCAGATGTACTGGTATATCCCACCTTTAGATTCCAAGCATTCGGTGCACTGTATAATAATGCCACACTTGCTCGATGTTAAGATGTCACCAGAGAGTAGTGGAATATCCCTCCTTTAGATTCAATAGTTTCAATAACTTGTCTCAAGGGAATGTAGGCGGCTTGCTGTGTATTTTGCCACGCCCCCCCCACATGCCACCTAGCACTGTTACTTTGGCCCTGCCGGCCCGAAGGGATGTAGGCAGTGGTTGAGCTGTATGACCAATGATACCAATAAAGATCTCGTTTGTTAAAAAAAAAAAAAAACTTGCCTCAAGGGAAGGAGAGCAGTTTTTCCAGAGTTTAATTGACCTGCCTCAACACGAAGGATATGAGTCTTTCCACCGTTTCAATGATGTGCCTCTAAGGGCAGGAAAATAGTTCTTCCAGAGTTTCAGGCCTAGTACCTTGAGGGGAGGGTGACTCTTGCTCTGTGATGGAGGAGAAGCAGAACTCCGGGTATACCCCACAGAGATTACAAAGAAAATGCCCATGGGCCTCTTTTATGGAAACTGTTGCATAGCTGCATGAAAACTGCGACGCAACAGTTTTCACTGTGCCCTCTTTGCGATACGATGGAGGCGCCATATTTAATGTGTGACGCTCCATGTCACAAGGAGTTACAGATATGTCAGTATTTCTGATGTGTCTGTAGGTGAAGTAATGATGCATTGCTGGAGTGTGTCACAAAAGTGGCACAACTCCAGCAATGTGTCCTTTCACATTGGGCAGACCCCATGTGAAAGGGCCTGCATCAGTCTTTTAAAAAAATGTTTATCCTCATTTGCCTTGTTTCCACCCTTCTTCTAACGATTCCGCCCTGGGTAATCAAACCTCATTTACTGGAGAAAGGAGGGGGTTAAACCATATGCGAGGAGAAAAGCCCCCTGAAAACTACACGCCATTGGATTTTACTGGGCGTCCCTCCTCCACCAACAACCGAACTCCCACTCCCTTATCCTCCTGCATACACAGGAAGAAAAAATATAACCATCCGAGGCAGACTAAGGCTTAATCATTGGATTGACTTTTTTCTGAGTAACCCAACATTAAACACACCAGGACAAGAAAGGAGTCCAAAATTCACATCTCTTTTTCATCCAATCCGAAATATCCAACTTTGCAATAAATTTCATCGATTGTATCCAACTACCCTCTGAAGAGGCTGAAGAGACCCATAATTTACATAACTCTCTGCGGGCCAACAGCACAGCATAAAATACCAACTTTGCAACATCTTTCGTAATTTTACCTTTCAGATCAAGCTTTCCAAATATGATCAGCCCAAAGCTTACCTTGATCTGCAGACTTAAAACACTTGACAGGCAATTACTCACAGCCTCCCAGAAAGACTGTATCTTTGGGCATTGCAGGAATGTATATATGTAGGTCATCGTCATTTGGACTGCCACACTTAGGACATGCCACCACTCCACCTTAGCCAATTTTGGATAGCCTCCGTGGAGTCCAATATCTCCTGTGCAATGTAAAAAAAATGATTCCTCCTCAGATATGCAGGTTTAACTGTTTTATAAAGCATAGACATTGATACTTGCCATTGGTCTTCCATCTCAGTCTCTGGCAAGCATCTTTCCTACAGATCTTCCAGCAAAGTGAAAGCCCCATCCTCCGACTCCAGCATCAGCCAGTACCATAGTGCAATGTCTTTCTTAAACATGACACTGGACACAAGTTTTTCCTCTAGTTCATTCGGTCCTCCTATCATTTCCCCTGAAGCCAGATGCCAACTCTGAATCAGGAGGTACTTAAATCTTGAAAACCTCAGGCCCAATTCCTGCTCGCACCAACTCCATGAAATTAGATGGCCCTCTTGAAATAAGTGCTTCCACATTAAAATGCCTGCCTCCTTTAAGGGTCTAGCCAATAAGTCTCTAGTCCAAGATGGAGAGCCTGGGGCATCCCAAATCGGAGCCAGCTGACTAAAAAACTGAATTTTTAAAGCCATTCTGATTCTATACCAAGTTTCCGCCATGGCCGCTAACACTCTTAACCTAACTTTCTTGAAGTATTTCGGATCGGCATACTTAAACATGAAACCGCTTTCTGCTCCTGTTTCTTTCCTCAACATTTCCTTAAACATCTTGCCCATCCCTGTATTCGTAGGGATACCCAGTAGCATCCTTCCAATTTTCAAAAGAAATGCCCATGCATAAAATAACAAATCTGGAAGAGCTAAACCCCCCTTCACTAATCTCCGTCTAAGTTTCTTCCAGGTTAGTCGGGGACCTTTTAACGCCCAGATAAAAGAACTATTTTCACCTTGCAGTTTTAACAACCATTCCTTCTTAAAAGTTAAAGGGATTGTTTCAAACAGAAAAGTTAGCTTTGGAAGAACCACCATCTTCACCAAATTTACTCGCCCAAATAGTGTAAGTGGGAGTTGCATCCAACCTCATAGACTGGCACTAATTTCCTTGTTAACCTTGTCAAAATTGGTCTTAGTGAGTTCTACAATGTTCTGGGTTATCTTGACTCCTCAATATCTCATTTCTTTTTTACATTCAATGCCCCCTGTCTCCATATTCCATGCCATGACTTCCGTTTTCTGCCTATTAATATCATAGCCTGATATTTTGCCAAACTCGTTCGTTATTTTCAGAATACAGCTCATGGTTTGTTGTAAATTGGTTGTATAAATTACAATATCATCAGCATAGAGCCCGATTTTCTTACTCCAATCATAAAATTTAAAAGGCAGCATACCCCCACAACTCCTTATTTTCCTCGACATTGGCTCAATATATAAAGATCAAACAAAAGTGGGGACAGGGGCACCCTTGCCTTGTACCCCTCATAATCTGCACCTGCTGTGTCAGTACCCCGTTAACCAGTACTCTAGCTACCGGAGCGTTATATATCCCTTTTAACATTCTGCAAAAGTTTTCCCCCAGATTAAGATGTTTAAGCAGGGTCTGCAGATATACCCAGTTAACACGATCAAATGCTTTGGCAACATCTAGTGCTATTACTGCAAATGGAAGATCGCAAGCCGTAGCCATCTCTATGGAACCAATGAATAATCTCATTTAACCTCCCTGCTATAAGCTTTGTGAACAGCTTATAATCGGCATTTAAAAGAGAAATGGGCCTGTATGAGTCAGGATTTGTTAATGACTTTCCAGGCTTAGGAATCAGAGCTACATTGGCCTCTTTCCAAGAATCCGGCATAGCAGAACCTGAAAGGAAGATGGCATTAAAGAGCTGTCTCATAACAGATATTATGGCACTGGTCAGGGATCTATAAACCTCCACTGGAAGGCCGTCCGGCCCTGGAGCCTTTTCCCTTTTGCCCCCTTAAATAACCTCCTCCAACTCTTCAACAGAGATCTACCTATTCAACACCTTCATCACCTCCTCTGATAATGGCTCCATATGGTCCAACCAAATCAATACATCCTCCTCCGTAACTATCAGATCCTCCTTATATACTCTCCCAAAATGTCTATAGAATGCTGAGGCAATTTCTTTACTATCACTAAGAAGCACACCTGAATCTTCACATCTGATTTCTTTAATTAAGCTTCTGACCTGATCGCTCTTTGCCTTCCAAGCTAGAAGCTTGCTACAGCCCTCGCCATATTCAAAATGTGCTAGCTGTCTGGACTCCCATTTCTCCTTGACTCTATCTCTCAGAACTCCAGATAGATTCACTTTTAGATTTAATACCTCATCCATCTCCTTTGCATGGCTTCCTACAGCAGGCAAAGCCGCTTCCAGCCTCCGAATCTGTTCTTCTAACTCCAACACCTTTCGATGATAGACTCGTCTTTTCGCTGCTGCCAAAGCGCCTAATCTGCCATTAAGTAGGCCTTATAGGCATCCCATACTATCCCAATGTCAGCTGAGCCTTGGTTCCTTTAAAAAAAAAAAAATCCTGGGTTTCCTCTATCAAAATTTCCATCGTCTCATCTTCAGACAAGATCGTGCGATACAGCCTCAATATTGAACTGGTAATACCCTCCCCTATCCTCATCTAAAGAAGGATAGCTGAATGACCTGATAGGTGAACCCCAATATGTTCAACCTCCAAAATAGTCTTTCACTGTTCGGTCCACCAAAAAATAATCTATCCTTGACCTATGTTTGTATGCTTTATTGTAGTACGTAAAACCCATACGGGAGCCTACCTTGCACCTCCATATATCACAAAGACCCCACTGCACCATCAGGCCTCTCACCTTATCTGACATCTTGGGATTTACCACCACTCTACAGTTCCCTGATCTGTCTAATTTATGGTCCGAAACTGTATTAAAGTCCCCTGCCATAATAATATGACCGGGAGAAACTAAAAAGCTCATTTGCTATTTCATCCAATGGACCTGTGTCATCCTGATTTGGACCGTAATAACCCACCATATTAAAAATCTGCCCATGAACTCTTAGCTTAACTATTAGCCACCTTCCTGTAAGACTCAAAACACTGCCTTTTATCAAAATATTCAGGCCCTGCTTAACTAGTACTGCAACCCCTTTAGTGACTGCTGTCTGCCTCGTGTAAATTAAATGTGCAACCCATCTCTGCGCCTTAAAGAGTGCCCTACTCTCGTCCTCTGTCAGGCGTGTCTCCTGTAAGATAATAATGTGTAAAGAAGAGTCCTTCAGATACTGCATTATTTTATCTCTCCTACTCTTCACCCGGAGACTGTTTACATTCCACGACAGAATTTTTAGCTCCATTCCATTCCCTGTGATTTCTTTAAAACCTTCTCCACCCACAAACTATTGATGAAAACCAGACAAATGAGACATTTTCCCCCTAAACCCCCTCCCTGTGCAGCTCACACTCCCCCTCCCTTGGAAAATCCTAACCAACTTCCCATGGCAAAAGCCCTGTGAGTTGCCCTTCAGCGTGCGGCGCACTTACATACCCACCTATTTACCTATACACCCTCATATAAATTTGAAAACATATACAAAGCAGGAAATCTTTACCTATAAAATATCCCACATAACTGAGAGACCCATCTTATTGCTTACAAAAATGTGAACTCTTAACGATTCCCAGCCTCGAGCTGTTCAATAAAGCTGTCAACCTCCTCAACAAACCAAAAGGAGTACATCTTGTTATTCAGCATCACTTTGAGTAGAGCCGGGAACTTCAACTGAACCGAAGCACCTAGCTTCCTTAGCGGCTCAATTCTTTTTCCCAGCTCCCACTGCCTATTAGCTGTTACTACTGACAGATCTGACCTTACTTCAATTCTTACTCCATCCCCCTCCAGCACTTTCTTCTTCAAAGCTTTAGCTAAGATCTTCTCCTTCAGGGAATAAGTGAGAAAATTAACGAGAATTCTCCTAGGTTTAGAATCTATTCGCATTTAACCTAAAAGGGTCTCTATGTATCCTCTGGATATCTCTGGCAATTTTCTCCTCAGTCTCTTCCAGCTGGAGCTCCCTTTTCAGCATCTGAACCACAAAACATTTAAAATCTTCTCCTTCTTTACCCTCGGGAACTTTTAAAACCTTCAAATTGTTCCTCCTTTGAAAGTTTTCTAATCTTTCCACTCTTTCCTCATGCTCTCTACCCCTAGCTCTGAGCCCTCCAATCTCTTTCCTGTTGGTCTGTATTTCGTCCTTTAGGTCCCTAACTTCACCCTCTAGCGCCAGTGTTCTTCCACTCAGGTCATTCATTTTTTTCTCCATTTGTTTCTCTAACACCTCACATGCAGACCTTATGCCTTTCTGATTCAGCTCTGAAATCTCAAATCTCCCTTGCGTCTTAAGAGTAAGGGTTTTGAGCAATGTACCTATGGAAGGATCTGCATCATTCTGCATCAGTCTTATGCCTGCTGTGAGGCAGGCATAAGATTTTGACGCAGTGGCATCCTAGAAGTGGCGCAGTGAAATCTGATAGATTTCACTGTGCCACTTCTCCGAGGCTTTTTAAGTGGGCACACCCACCCTGCATGCATTATTCCAGACGCAGGTATAATGTAGCAAAGGGCTTGACAAAGTGACGCATCTGCTTAGATGCATCACTTTGTAAATAGGGCACAACATGGCGCATTTTTTATGCTCCAACAACAAAGACCTGGCAATAATCGGCACTTTTCATCAGTTTGTATAAGTAGATACATAGGATTACTTATAGGGTAATATATTTATCTGTTTCCCCTAAATCAGTAGTTCTTTTCATGAACTCTGAACTATTCCCCTGTGCCTTAAAAATTGATATTTAGTAATTCCCACAATGGGGAGTAAAACCAGCCACTAGTTAGGTCACTCAACCAGCACCCAACAACATTAAAGAGTGTATATATCACAAAGATAGTGAGGTGCAGGGAAAAGTGTAGAGAAATGAGAAAGTATCTCACGTGCGCACCACCGGAGGAGCTACTGGCAGGTTCTCACCAGCTTGCCCACGTATTTATCATCATCGATAACTTTCTCATGAAGTAAAATATGTGTCCAGTGCAAGAGAAGTGTGAAAAAATTAGAAAAAATATAGGCAAGACTCCAAAGAAAAAGAGACAGAAGAAGTCTGAAATAAAATTGGGTCCAACTCACATATATACTTCCAACTTCTTTATTTCACTGCGTGAGTTAGCCCAAGGTTAAAAACACAGCATGTCGTTAACCACATTAGGGATGGCCAACATGTTTCATTGCCTTTTTCAAAGATAGCGGCAAATTCATCAGGGCATCTGAGGTCAGCGTTCACCTCCCTGGACCTTTCTACATCAAAAAAAGAGTGACTAACAAACAGACAAAAGAAACAAGGCTGGTAAATCATAAGAGACACCACCCATTCCTATCCAATAATTCAAGATAGGTAGTCATATCAACACCAACTGTATTAAAATGGTAACCACATGACCTGTGGTTACAAAACGTATTTACCTAGTGAGAGCCACGGGCCCACATACCAGCTCTCACTTAGTTGCAGGGGTGTATATTATTTACACTTTTCTCCCCTTCTGCAAGCACCTCTGTTGCTCACACCTTCATCTGTGGAAACAGACACATACACTAAAACAATGAAAGCATCAAGCTAAAGTTCTGTGCAATCATCACTGGATCATACACTTCTTACCAGTCCATTTTTCATGCCTTATATGACAACACAGCGTTGAATTGAATTTAAAAATAGTTGATCACCAACAATGGTTACCCGTCCCTGAGCCGTTATAAGCCCCATCGGACTTGCTCATCCCGGCATTACGAACAGGGTTTCACCTTTCCCCTTTTTCTTTTCCTTCCCTGAGGTCCTCAATCACTCGACTCTATTTTTGAAAGTGCCATAAGCCTTTACCCACAGGTTGGGTATGAACACAATCCATTCATGCAGACCAGATCGCAAAACATACTCTCATCGTTTGCGCTGTAAATGCGCGCGGTCAATCGTCCCGGCATCGAACCAGGCCAATGCGTGTGTTCAATTTTAAAGCACAGCACGACCCTTCTCCTTCCGGTTCCCTTCATTGCGTCAGTAACAGGACCGGGATCGGGAACGGAGCGCCTGATTGCGTATTGCCAATAGAGCTGCCGGTCAAACTAATTATAATCACGAGGTTAATGTTAAAGCCAGGTACACTTTTAAATACATCACGTCCACTTCAGAATGTCAACACAACGTGATTGTAACACATAATATTGTGCTGGGGGTCAAGTGAAATTTCTTTAATAAGACCACACTAATTTCAATCACCACAAAATTGCTGATAAACTAGCAAAACAGGACCAAGGGTTTTTATAAAAATGGAACATTTGGGAACACATTCAAATAGCCGGCTAAAGCCAATGGACGTACACAGGACAAGAGAATCTAGTCATCCTGAAACTACATGCCTTCATAAGGCCCAAACAATTTGTTCACAATCACAATAGGAACAAAGCCTGATCTGACACAACATTATTGGCCACAAAGGAGCAGCGCTTTATATGATACCATTCACTAGCTAGTGATCTTATTCCATTCAATTTGGCTATTAAGGCCAAATTGATCCACCTTCTCAGAATAAATCCAGCACGCCTCTTTCATAGCAAGTGTTTTTTCGATATTATTGGGGTCACCCATTACTTTTTCCAGAACGGCCCATTTCACTGCCCTATAGTTGTGTTGTTTATCTTGGTAGTGTTGAACCATTTAACGCTGTCAGTGCATCACTAAAAGTAAAATAAAGCAAGACCCTTTGAGAGGCTGCAATGTAAGGGCAAGAAGAAAATAGACAAGAAAGCGGGTATCAGCCCTGTATCATTCCAAGATGGCCGCTGCTTAGGTATAGTGGTTATAGCTCAATCTAGTGGGTAGGTACTTATTTATTTAAAAAGTTTTGTATAGCGCGAACAAGACCCCGAAGAGTATCAGAGCGCTTCACAATAAGGGTAGGGGAGAACAAGGTAAAAGGGGAACATTGTAGAGGAAGTAAGAGAGAATAACATAATGAGCTAATACAAATGTACAAGGATGAGCACAAACATTACTTGGTACGGTAAGGTAGACAATAATGGGTATTGCAGTTGTTAGGCCTTAAAGAATTTATTTTTTAGAAAACAGACGACCAATGGTCATTTAAGGCAGGAACCTGTTCATTAGGATTGTTTTTACTTCATGTTTGAAGGCTGCCGTGTAGGGAATTCCGCGGATTTCCAGAGGGAGCGCGTTACAGATCTTCGGTGCCGAGCCAGAGAAGGCTCGGAGCCTTGTTCTCTTTTTGCGAAAGGTCTGAGGTTTCAGTAGTAGAGAATTTGCACTTCTTGATGGTCTGCCCCACCTGATAGTTCTAGTTTTTGAGTCAGGTAGTCCTTCTTCACTTTTGTTAAAACTGCCAGATAACAGTCCTATAACAGATTCACTGCAAGGGAGCCAGGACCGCCATCTTGAGAATGAGGCCCTTGTGTTTGGATGGGGAGAGAAGGAACCCCAAACTGGAAGGAAAACCACCTCAGCCAGCAGAGCAGCAACAACCGAGGCTGTGACCTATCCGGTCGCAGATGTAGACACTTAACTTTAGGAACACCTTAATTTCTTGCAACAAACTGTAAAAATATGATAAAGTCATAGAAATTAAAAAAGTGTATTTCATTAACACGCAGAAGCGTTTCACCTTAGTACAGAGGTCTTCAAACTTTTTTTGGCTGAGCGCCCCCATCTTTACTTTCAATTTACCTCGAGTTCTTCCTCTCCCATCCTCACGTGACAACAAATTCTGGAAGCTGGTACTTTGCCCCATTGCTAGTCATTCCCACCTGCAGAGTCCAGGTCGCATATGGCAAATAATACGAAAGTAAGAGTGTTTAGTGAGCTGCAGTTTTTATACTGCCTGTGGTTAGGTGACAGATGCTTATTACAAACTTCAAATGAAAAGTCTCCAAGAAAAAATGCGCGCAAAAAAATTACAATGGTGCATTCTTTTACACATAAAACAACATTTTGCATAGATCAATAAAAACAATTTCAAAACTAATGAGACAGGTATACCAAAGAGACAGCCAATGTGTCGATGGATTCTTGCTGCTGCAATCCTGAGGTTGTGCTCCACTTCCAGGGGATTATTTGCAAGCCCCTTGCGCCACCAGTGCCTTACTTTTTGTGATGCACCGGTGGCGCATTTTGCTGCTCCATATTTACAAGGATGGGAAAAGCCACCCTGAGTGGCTTTTCCTGTCTTTGTAAAAACGGCCCCTTTACACGCAGCACTTTGAGGGAAAGGGGCATTGCACGGGTGTTGCTGTGGGTGTTCCCACGCAACACCCATGGAACCTGACATTCCAGATTTACCAAAAAACAGTAAACCTGGAAATGCATCAGAGTGCTACTCCTCCCCATGGGAGGCGTAGGGAGGTGAAATGAGGATAAATGTATTTTTTTCTCCTCGTTTTTTATCTCTTTCCATGCATGCTGCATTTTGCAGCACACATAGAAAGAGGAAATCACCTCCGATGATTGTTTATGTGCAGGAAGGTGTCCCTTCCTGCACATAAACAATCATTAAAAAAATACGGTTTGCAAGTTCCATGTGTGCTAATGCAGCACACATAGAAGTTGAAAAATGCCATTTCAGATTGTTTATGAGCAAGAAGGGACACCTGCCCATAAACAATCATCCCCGTGACGCAGGCATACTTGCACCATAGTACAAGGGTGCCTGCATTGGCGCATGGCAGTAAATTGTGCGCCAGCGCAGGGGAGAGCAAAGGGATCCACCATATCCTTGTAGATATGACAAAGTGCTGCAGCGCGGCTCAGCCAAAGGGATTGTGGTGCCACGCTGCAGCACTTGCTTGTAAATGAGAACCCTAGTTTTGAGTGGTACTTAGAAACTGGAGCGCTCACAAACATTTGTTATATATTTTTTACAATTTAATATAGCACAAACATGACCCAAAGGGACTGGTGCGTTTTACAGGATCCTCTTTCACATTACACAAGGACACATTCATTTCTTGTATGCATAGGGAGATTAAGTGATTTGCCCAGAATCACAGGACGTTGAGCAGATGCTGAGAATTGAATCTGGTTCCCCAGGTCCAAAGTCAGCAGCTCTGGCTGTTGTGCCACATCATTGCCCCTAGATAAGATATCAGGAAAAGGGGTCCAGAATAACATGTTTTCTGACACAATTGAAAAATCAGTGATTATGAGGAGTATGGCCAGGTGTCGCCGGTAGAAGGTCATCCACAGTTTTTCAAGAAGGCCTAGGGGACATCTACATCAGACACATATGCGATATAAGTGATTCAGGGGGATATATACCTTTCTTCTCTAGCAGCATCAAGAGCCATTCAGTTGTTAACATAGTTGGCTTATAAAGAAGATAGGCTTCCAAAGATGCAGAAACATGTCATAAGAAAGCATTTTTATTTGGCCTACGAAAGACAGATGCCATATTTCATGATATGTGCTATTTCAGGCTTGTGTACTCAGCTCTAAAGTATTTGAACATTTTACATGAGCACCAGTGACTTTAATCAAAGGTAGGAGACTTTAAAAAATAAAAACAATTCTTCAGACTTACCTGCTGGTGAATGGAATCCTCAGGAAGAACGCACCTGTTTTCAAATCCTTGGAGGGAACGGCAGTAGCAGCGAGGTATCAAACTATGAGGCGCAGGCCAGCAACCCGATATGAAGTTAAGCAATCGGGAGACAAAAGGCAGCAGTGGTGAAGCGCTGCTATATCAGCAAAGTTGAAGTATTTTGCAGCTTTTTTATACAAAATTTGCGGCACTCCCTGGCATCTGTACTGCTGTCCATTTCTATGGAGGACGTCAGTGTTGATGTCGGTGTTGCAGGAACTACATGCTGATTGGCTGTTCTGAATGCTCCAATCAGAGAGAGCCCTAACTCGAGATGGGGGCCTGCAACACAGGCAGGAAACGTACTTCCAACGTGGGAAGCAACAATGGAAGGTGAAATGGCGATGTGGAGTGCGCGCCCCCCTGAGGTGAAGCTGCGCCCCCCCCCCCCCAGGGGGGCACGCCCCAAACTTTGAAGATCTATGCCTTAGTACATCAGATTATATAAGGGCATTGAGAAGTATTATTTTTTAAGTGATGTTTAAAACAGGAATTTAGAAACATTCATGGTCCAAACCCTACCTGACAACAATGCCAACAGTGAACTAAGAGGCAAGTCAGTTGTTACGTGCCTCCTCTGGGTGGGTTGGATTGCTATTATACATGGACAATATTCTAGTTTATTAAATCAAACACAAGAAAAGGTTTCCTACAACACACATCCTGAAGTCATGTATTTTCTAGCCTAGGCCCTCTTATCTGTGATAATTGCCTACGATCGCACAGTTTGGTCAAGTGGAGAATCCTGGATTGATCCCAGGTTTTCTGGTTTCAAAATGCACAATTCAGACATTAGATGGACATGCTTCGTGTCCCCTACAATCATCTTACTTAGCACGCCTCCCCTGACCGCCACCTTGCAGCCCACGGTCACACCACAGACCAAGCTTTTTGGTCCCTGGGAAGTGTGAGTACCCATATCTTAGATTTAAAATGGTGGGTGTTGGCGGTGCCTTGTTTTGTGGCGAAGGCTGGGGAATAGAAGACAGGTAAACATCAGTCAGACTTGAGACTTTGCTAGAGAATAGACAAGTAGCATCATACATACCCACTGATCTTATTAGGCAACTGGTAATGTCAACATTAATGTATATACCATTTTTTTTCAGTTGTTTTATTGAACTCGTTTTTCACATTGGTCAAAGCAATTTACTGTCAAATAATGAGATAGTGCAATGATAAAGTTGAACTATTTTAAGAACAAAAGTAGGAAAGGAGATCCTGAATTAAAATCAACACGAAGAGACAGAAATAAACATTGTAATGTTCACAGTGCTAAACAAATAACAAGTGAACCAGTGCTTAATTTGAGCCGGTGTTAGCAGGTGGGGCGCACTGGCATTCTTTTTTGGGGACTGTTTTATATTGTTCCACATCAGACTTTGACCCAAAGCAAAAGAGAGAAAAACACAAAAGGGGGAAAGAAGGAGGAAGAGAAAGATGGGAAAACTGTGACAAAGAGAGAAAGCATCAATGAAAAAGAACCTTCGAGAGTAGGAGAAGTGGCCAGGGAGTGTCTGGGGGTGGATGGAAGAGGCATGAGGTGGAAACAAGGATACGCACGCTTGGTTTCGGCACCCTTGATATTAGTAGCATTGGCCGGGGCTTCTGAGCAAAATCTTAAACCCTGGCACTTATTGTTTTACAAATTAAGCACTGAGTAGCACATTTTGTGCTTAAAATGGTATTAGTCTGAAAAGGTCATTAGCGGGTTGGTGTGTGCAGCTTACTGTAGGAGCAGTTCTTGCAGCTCATTCCAGGTTCCTGGCTCTGCATAAAGTCAGTAGTTTTCTCTGTGTGCAGTTACTTCTTCCTCACCCAAACCTTACCAATGGGCACCACCTCTTCTCATAGTCTTCCAGATGGGGCGCTGCCTTTGCTCCAAACCTTCATGCAGGCATGTCTGAAGCTTTTGTGGGGTCCAGATGATAAACTACTCATGGGGCCCCCAGTTTGGTTCTTAAATAAGGAATTATTGGGGGAAATTAGAGGGAAAGAGAGCAATTTTTGGCACAATTTGGTCGTTAAACTGGTTAAAATGGATATGATGTAACAGCATTTTATATTTTTTTTTGTATAATTTATTTTATTGATTTATTAAGAACATTCAGCTGCGGGACACAGCATTACAGTATTACGTACACTTAATATACTTTGTGAGGAGGCGGTTAATGATTCCAATTTCCAACAGAGCAGAGAACCAATACAGCATATTTACAGGAACGTAAGGGCTGACCCTTTCAAATGCCAATGACAGCCCCTGTAGATTCCACCCAGCCAGACATGCAGGCCTCAGCCCTGCTCTTTACCAAGGCAACTATACAGGGCACACCAAAGCCTTCCTAAGTCCAGACAAAGAGGCCTAGTGATGCTCGTGTCGAACCCTGGGCTGCACCATAAATCTGCCCTTTCTGCCCACCCTCCATGTGCCTTACTCTCAGCCACCCAAAGCGCTTTGAAGTGGCTGAGAAGCAGAATAGGTCACTTTACGAAAACTGGAAGAAATTACTAGATATTTGGAAAATATATTGTCAACCTGCGCATCTCATCACACATTGAGCTGGTTCCATTGTTCAAAGTGAAAAAGATCTGATTACTACTTTTGAAGTGGGTGGGGTGAGCAGATTTGTGCAGCAGGTATATTAACCCCCTGATCTATATTGCCAGAAAGAGGGACTTGCTTTGACTGCTCACTGAGCTGCGTCGGGTCACATGAACTGTAACCCTGGGGATGAGCCAGTGTTGGAATGAACACCCATTGTTCTGAAGAGCAGGATGGAGGTGAATTGTTAGAGCTTGATGAACAAGTGCACATTGCACGGGCAGAGGTGCCCTATAAAAGCCTTCTGGGTATCTCCTCACTGCAATTCCAATATGTACTGCAGATCAAGGTGGCGGTGCTCTGTGGAATCAGATGCTTGTGGATGGGCAGAGTAAGACACGCTTTGTAGGAGCTCTTCGGATGCTAACACTACATGGAGAGCAGTGCACGATGAACATCAATGGAGGTATATTAATCGAGCCTAGCAGTGCTTAATTTGAGCCGGTGGTTTCCGGTGCTCAGCACCGGCACTTAATTTCCAACCACGGTACTTATGGCAGTCTGCCACATGGTGGCGCAGTTTGTCTAAATTAAGGATGAGCAAACAACAGTTTAAAGGACTAATACCTGCTGCCTAAGCCATTCTCATAGCTTTGGGGGCCTGGAATAGTCTGAGTTGTCGCTCTTAAAGGAGTGCGATGGTTAGCAGTTGTGTTGGGACTGTCATTGGCAAGGCTGGCAGGGGCAATGGGTGGAGCAAGCTGCAGTGGCCTCCTGGGGAGAGCCCTGGCACTTCTTTTTTTTTTTTACAAATTAAGCACTGGGGCCCAGTAAATGTTGCACAGCTTATCAAATGTTGCATGTCAGCACTCCCGATGTCCTCGGGTGCCCTCCAGATATTTGCCAGGGACGTTTATATTATAGCCTTAAAACAAGACTCGCTGGTGTGGAAGGTAACGGGAAAATCCCGCTTGTTTTTCCCCAAATGTTGGTGTGAAGGTGCATGGTGCTGGTCAGCACAGAAGTATATTGTGACAGATCTGCAGTATGGCAGAGAGGGACATCGGAGAGCAAGCAATGTATGAAAAACATAGAGGATTTAGGTATTATTCATCTTTGAAAATATTTGAAGCTGCAAAGTAATAATTTTTGCTATATTTTGTCAGGGCATATATTGTAATTTAACACTTTCCACTATAGTGGTGCACACATTGAGAAATACTCAGTTTTAACTGAGCTTTCCATATGCACATTAGACAATGTAGTCAGTCTCCCAGTCGCTCTAAAATATGCAATGACCTCCGACCCCATCTCCTCTCCTACCAGACCATGTCAATCAACCCTGGCTGACCCCTGCTTTCAGGGCGTGTGTGGCTGGTTGTCCCAGAGTTCCAGAGAAGCACAGCATTTGGTCCCAGCCTTTCAAGTGTGCATTGATGGCGCCAGAATGCTGGTTCACATACCAGTGTGTATGTGGTCGGTTCATGCTGCACACAGTGGGCCTCATTTACAAACTTTTGACGTAGGGCAGCGCCGCAAGCCTCCCTGCTGCACTCCCGACTTCAATCGAAAAGAGCAGGAATCTGCCGTGTCGATCGGATATGGCGCATTCCTCTCCTCTTGTAGTGCGCTGGAGCACAATTGGCTGCCTTGCACCAGCGCAGGCACCCTTGCACCATGGTTCAAGGGTGTCTGCATTGTAGGGATGATTGTTTTTGTGGAGGAAGAGGTAGCTTCCTCCACAAAAGCAATCAATGGCAGCAATTTATTCCTTCTATTTGTGCCACAGAATGAGGAAAAAAGAGGGAAGAAGAGGAGGAATGAAGTTATTTCTCCTCATTGTGCCTCCTCTATGCCTCCCCTGGAGTGGCCTACGCTTTAGACGCATCCCCAGGTTTACAGCTTGTTGTAAATCTAAGAATGTGTCAAATGCCATGGGTGTAACGTGGGAACACCCACAGCAGTGCCCAAGGCGTGCCTCCCCATCGCAGTTTGAGGCAGCGCAGCCACTTGCGCTGAGTTGCCTCACACCATATCTAGGAGGCCATGAAAAGCCACGCAGGGTGGCTTTACGTGGCCTTGTAGATATGGCTAATTCCTGTACACCACCGGAACATCACAAAAAGTGACATTCCGGCAGTGCACAGGGCTTGTAAAGAAGCCCCTGTGCATTCAAGCAAGTGCCACTAATAAACTGCACTAAATGATTGCAGGGAACAGCACTGACGACCCTGAACAGCACTGAGCCTGGGAGGGCACAGCACCTGGCATGCATGTATTTAAAACCTTTTCAAAGTGGATGGCACCTGTCTGCCCATTTAGATCATGGTTAGTTACCCTGTACCGCAGCTGCTCCAAATATCAATGCCCTCTTAGGTGATTTCTGCTACTCAATGTATGGAACACCAAAGAATCAACTCAAACAGCAGGTCTCCGACTGACCGCAGCAGAACTTTCGGGATGCTG
Organism: Triturus cristatus; assembly: GCF_964204655.1. Taxonomy (NCBI): domain Eukaryota; kingdom Metazoa; phylum Chordata; class Amphibia; order Caudata; family Salamandridae; genus Triturus; species Triturus cristatus. The sequence goes on from NC_140594.1 coordinate 141,977,192, forward strand.
AATATCACCTAAGTGAATATGTTGTCAAAACGCACATATTCACTCACTCATACTCCTACATGTTTATCTTCATGGCTTAAGCACCCACTCCAGTAATCTGTCTGTAACTCAGTGCTCAATTTGAGCTGGTGGTTTCCGGTGTTCGGCACCAGCACTTAATTGCCAACATCAGCGCTTATTACATTCGCCACAAGGTGGTGCTATCTTGATAATTTAGAATGACCATAACAATAGGTAATTAGTAATTTAATCAACTTTAAAAATGACTATTACCTGCTGTTCAAGCCGTTCTTACAGCTTTGGGGGCCTGAAATAGTTAAAATTGTCACACCTGTAGGAGTGTTAGGGTTAGTAGTGGTGTTGGTACTGTCATTGGCAACGCTAGCAGGGGTAATGTGTGGTGCAAGCTGCAGTGGCCTCCTCACTAGAGCCCTGACACTTATTTGTTTACAAATTAAGCAAGGTTGCAACCTATGTCTCAAGCATGCTTTAACAGTACATGGTCTGTGAAAGATGCAATCTCTGTTCTGTGAGGCAGTGAAGCTTGCACTGCTGCTGCCTGGTTTGACCCTGTCATGTGATGGGAAAGGCTTGTGCTGATGCTGCCTATCTGTAAGGTCCTCTGAAGTCGGGATGCTTTCACTGTCCCTGACCTAGCTGTACCTATCCTCTGAAGCTGGGATTCTTCCAATGGTTTCTGACCTAGCTGTATCTGTCGGCTGAAGCTGGGAAGCAACCACTGTCTCTGACCTAGCTGTACCTGTCCTCTGAAGCTGGGATGGCCCCACTGTTTCTGCCCTAGCTGTACCTGTCCTCTGAAGCTGGGAGGCTTCCACTGTTTCTGCTCTAGCTGTACCTGTCCTCTGAAGCTGGGATGCTTCCACTGTTTCTGCCCTAGCTGTACCTGTCCTCTGAAGCTGGGATGCTTCCACTGTTTCTGACCTAGCTGTACCAGTCCTCTGAAGCTGGGCTGCTTCCACTGTCCCTGACCTAGCTGTACCTGTCCTCTGAAGTCGGGATGCTTTCACTGTTTCTGCTCTAGCTGTTCCTGTCCTCTGAAGCTGGGATGCTTCCACTGTTTCTGCTCTAGCTGTAGCTGTCCTCTGAAGCTGGGATGCTTCCACTGTTTCTGCTCTAGCTGTACCTGCCCTCTGAAGCTGGGATGCTTTCACTGTTTCTGCCCTAGCTGTATCTGTCCTCCTAAGCTGGGCTGCTTCAACTGTCCCTGACCTAGCTGTACCTGTCCTCTGAAGTCGGGATGCTTTCACTGTTTCTGCCCTAGCTGTACCTGTCCTCTGAAGCTGGGATGCTTCCACTGTTTCTGCTCTAGCTGTAGCTGTCCTCTGAAGCTGGGATGCCCCCACTGTTTCTGCTCTAGCTGTACCTGTCCTCTGAAGCTGGGATGCTTTCACTGTTTCTGCCCTAGCTGTATCTGTCCTCCTAAGCTGGGCTGCTTCCACTGTCCCTGACCTAGCTGTACCTGTCCTCTGAAGCTGGGATTCTTCCAATGGTTTCTGACCTAGCTGTATCTGTCGGCTGAAGCTGGGAAGCAACCACTGTCTCTGACCTAGCTGTACCTGTCCTCTGAAGCTGGGATGGCCCCACTGTTTCTGCCCTAGCTGTACCTGTCCTCTGAAGCTGGGAGGCTTCCACTGTTTCTGCTCTAGCTGTACCTGTCCTCTGAAGCTGGGATGCTTCCACTGTTTCTGCCCTAGCTGTACCTGTCCTCTGAAGCTGGGATGCTTCCACTGTTTCTGACCTAGCTGTACCAGTCCTCTGAAGCTGGGCTGCTTCCACTGTCCCTGACCTAGCTGTACCTGTCCTCTGAAGTCGGGATGCTTTCACTGTTTCTGCTCTAGCTGTTCCTGTCCTCTGAAGCTGGGATGCTTCCACTGTTTCTGCTCTAGCTGTAGCTGTCCTCTGAAGCTGGGATGCTTCCACTGTTTCTGCTCTAGCTGTACCTGCCCTCTGAAGCTGGGATGCTTTCACTGTTTCTGCCCTAGCTGTATCTGTCCTCCTAAGCTGGGCTGCTTCAACTGTCCCTGACCTAGCTGTACCTGTCCTCTGAAGTCGGGATGCTTTCACTGTTTCTGCCCTAGCTGTACCTGTCCTCTGAAGCTGGGATGCTTCCACTGTTTCTGCTCTAGCTGTAGCTGTCCTCTGAAGCTGGGATGCTTCCACTGTTTCTGCTCTAGCTGTACCTGTCCTCTGAAGCTGGGATGCCCCCACTGTTTCTGCCCTAGCTGTACCTGTCCTCTGAAGCTGGGATGTTTCCACTGTTTCTGCTCTAGCTCTACCTGTCCTCTGAAGCTAGGATGCTTCCACTGTTTCTGACCTAGCTGTACCTGTCCTCTGAAGCTGGGATGCCCCCACTGTCCCTGACCTAGCTGTACCTGTCCTCTGAAGCTGGGATGCCCCCACTGTTTCTGCTCTAGCTGTACATGTCCTCTGAAGCTGGGATGCTTTCACTGTTTCTGCCCTAGCTGTATCTGTCCTCTGAAGCTGGGATGCTTCCACTGTTTCTGCTCTAGCTGTACCTGCCCTCTGAAGCTGGGATGCTTCCACTTTTTCTGCTCTAGCTGTACCTGTCCTCTGAATCTGGGATGCTTCCACTGTTTCTGCCCTAGCTGTATATGTCCTCTGAAACTGGGATGCTTCCTCTGTCCCTGACCTAGCTGTACCTGTCCTCTGAAGCTGGGATGCCCCCACTGTTTCTGACCTAGCTGTACCAGTCCTCTGAAGCTGGGCTGCTTCCACTGTCCCTGACCTAGCTGTACCTGCCTTCTGAAGCTAGGATGCTCTCACTGTTTCTGATCTAGATATACATGTCCTTTGAAGCAAGGATGCTGCTCTCACTGTTTCTGACCTAACTCTACCTGTTCTATGACGTTGGGAGGCCCAAGTACCCGCGACAGGCAAGGGCCCAAAACATTTTTTTTTTTAAACTCTTTTTATTAACATTTTCATTTCCAACCATTTCTACCATACCATATCGTTTTATACAGTGTGTTTTACATCCGTCTTTTATCAGCCTGTGCCGTACAATAATGACCCCTTTCAGTATCCCCTTTCCCTGTGCACCCGCCCCTGTAACCACATCAAACCACCTTCCATCAGTACTCTTCATACACACCCCTGCTAGTCTGAATTATCCGACGGGGCTTCTGCCTGTGGGGGCTCACAGATGTTACCCCAATATTCATTCCATTTTCCCCATATCTTATTCCATTTTTGGGGGCAACCTCTGTGTATGTAGACCGATTTTTCGGTCACCATTAGTTCGTCCATTCCATTGCACCACTTTCGGAGTGTCGGGACTTGCCGGGCTCCCCACTGCTGCGCAATATCTCTTTTTGCTAAGGCCTTCCCTAGAGCTACCCATGTTTGCACTGTCTGATTAAGGTCCACACCCTCCCAAACGTTTAATATGCATCCCCTTGGTTCAGGACCCAGTGTTATACCAGTGACCTGCGTGATTGTGCGCACTATTGCTTTCCAGTAGTTCTGGATTGCTACGCATTGCCATATTATGTGCCAGAACGTTCCCGGCTCCCCACACCAAAACATTTTTTGATAGGCAATTTTGATGTCGCCTCACTAAGTTTTGGGCCCTTGCCTGTCGCGGGTATTTGGGTCTCCCACACAAGTGAGGCACCACTTTAACCGGAAGACCTGGGGGAACGCTAGGTGGTGGGAAATTTGAGTGAACTCGGTGATGCCACAACTTTCCCACACAAAAATGTGTGAAAAAAGCGATTTTTTCATCTAAAATTGAGGTTTGCAGGGGATTCTGGGTAAGGAAACGTTGGGGGATCCACACAAGCCATGCCTCCATGGAAGCCCCAGATGTCTACTTTTCAAAAATGTGTGGGTTTGGTAGGCTTTCCTAGATGGCCGCCGAGCACGGGGCCAAAAACACAGGTGACTCCCCTTGCAAAACCAGATCGTTTTGACATAATTAGTTGTTTGTTTCTACAGCGTGAGACAGACATTTTGAGGTTTGCAGGACATTGTGGATAAAATAACTTTTTGGAATTCACAAGAGAGACATCACCATGAACTCCCATGGGTTTACGACAATATCTACAGTTGGTGGGTTATTCTTACATGGAACGTACACCTTGGCAGAGAAACTAAAAAGACAAAGATTCCTGCACAGCCATCTGTTCCTCAAACACACACACATACTGGTTGGATTTGGCACGAGGGCGAGTGATGGTTCAGTATATGAAATTTTATTAACAAGAGATTTCCCAAAAATGAAATGCACTGTCAATAATTAAATGGACAAAAAAACGAACCAATGGCTCGCAGCTCGTGAGCTGTAAAGCCACGGCAAGGCACCAACCGCTTTACAGGCCATTCACACACCTTTCATACGTGATACACACAAGACCATTCACACCACCAGGCACAAAAACAACACATTACAACATTCACAAAAAGGGACAAGGTACACCCTGCTTCAGAAAAGACAAATATTACTGCACAGCCATCTAATCCTCAAGCACACACACATACTGGTTGGATTTGGCACGAGGGTGAGTGATGGTTCAGTATATACAATTGTATTAGCAAGTGATTTCACAAAAATGAAATGCACTGTTAATAATTGAAAGGGCGAGAAACTGAACCATTGACTCACAGCTCGTGAGCTGTAAAGCCACGACAAGGCACCAACCTCTTTACAGGCCATTCATACACCTTTCATACGTGTGACACATACAAAACCATTCACACTGCCAGCCACGGGCCCATCACATTACAACACTCACACCAGCAGACAGCGCCATTCAAGGGCCCATCACTTTCGCACGCCCACATTCCTGACACAGCAACCACACAAGCTGATGGATTGTGTGGAGTGGCACTCAGCTAACAGTGTGTGTAGCGACCAGCAGCAAGTTACTACTCACACACCGCCAGCCGAGCGCCAGTCCACGCACACCACCTGCCAAGCACCAATCCACACACACCGCCAGCCAAGCGCCAGTCCACGCACACCGCTAGCCAAACACCAGTCCACGCACACCGTCAGCCAAGCGCCAATCCACGCACACCACCAGCCAAGCGCCAATCCAAGCACACTGCCAGTCAAGCGCCAGTCCACGCACACCGCCAGCCAAGTGCCAGTCCATGCACACCGCCAGCCAATCACCAGTCCAGGCACACCACCAGCCAATCGCTAATCAATGCACACCGCCAGCCAAGCACCAGTCCACTCACAGCGCCAGCCAATCGCCAATCCATGCACACCGCCAGCCAAGCACCAGTCCACGCACACCACCAGCCAAGCGCCAGTCCACGCACACCGCCAGTCAATCGCCAGTCCAGGCACACCACCAACCAAGCTGTTTAGAAAGAAGTGGACCCCTACAAACCTAATAGACTTGCTATATGTAAGGAAATAAGTTATTTATGTAAAGTGCTATAGCAAGTGAATGAATCTATCACAGACATATAGCTAGGTGTAAACCATAGAATCAACCATTCATAGAATAATCCAATGAAAAATATTGACCATACACAATTATTAATTGAAAATATATATATATATATATAATATTTATTTAGTCATTTTTTTATATATATCATTCATTAAATCTTTTGATATTATTGATTATTCTGTTTTATACAGACATATATATATCATCATTAAACAATCAGACAGACAATATATACAAAGATACAGTTGATGCAAGCAATGCGGCAGATGGAGAACTACACGCGTTTTGGCAATGTAGCCTTCGTCAGGAGACCGTCTATTGCTTTGGAACTGTATAAAATATATAAATAACATACAATATAATGATTACAATTCACACCTAGAAAGAAAATTATTTTTGTCTTTTTTCGTTTTTTATACATATTCACATATATACATCAATACAATCCCTACGGCTAATATTACATCTTTCACTTAAGTAACATATAATACATAAAAACACAATAAATGTAAATGACAATAATGATCATACTAATGTAACATACAAAACGTATATAGTTTAAACCTCACTATGTACACAATGTACATGCATTATATACAACCTATATACAACCTCATTATTTACACAATATTAACACAAAGGGAGGTAGAAAAGAAACCAAGTGGTTAGAAAAAAGAAGAAAACTATAATGGATAGTAAGATAAAAGGTTACAAAGGAGAATTAAATAATGAATAAACATTGGACAGGATATAATATAGAGCTCAGACTATATAGTTTCACATACCTAAACTAAACAAACCGATATAGCCACAACGTACTACTGCTTACTTACTCTATAAGATAGCGAGAATCCTAGATGTAAAATCTCGAAGTAAGTGTAACGAAAATAATACTCCCAATGTGATAGAACGGCACAACGCCACAGAAGCTTATCTACATGACACGAACGGAGATGAAGAAAAGAAAACTAAAGTTAAATTGCATCGGCATGTCAACTGATAGATCAGGCACATATAATGTAAACTCTAATAACTCACTATGTATGGATACAGATATCCTCAATAAGAGATTTCTGAAATATATCGAAAACCAACGAATATTCGGATGTTTTTAGGACAAATGAATATGGTGGATGCTTGCTGAACAGCACATAATAAAAATAATAATAATAAAAGGATGAACAGCGGTAGAAAAGAAAAAAATATAAGAAAAAGAAAATGCTTAAAATAAAACACAAAAATAAACTTGCAGCAATAACAACGTAGAAATATACGTACTGAGTTAAAATTGTAACCTGTTACGAAACGCTGATTAGCCAGAGCGCCCCCGTATTTGTATGTGGATAATTGTGACACTTATCCAGAAACTTTTCCGGTGAGCAGCCGAGTAGATGATAAACACAATAAATGTAACTGCGGAGATGAGAACGCAAAAACAATACGATTTAATATATTAATAGTTATGATGTATAGCTCAATACTGTGGACCCACTTGTTCGTACAGATCAGACTTACATCAGGATATGCTGAAGTTCAGTCTCGTTATAGATGAGAGGAAAATTACAGGACGTAACAGGATATAGGTACGTCACAAACGGTCCATACGAGCCTAGAATTAAAGAAAGAGTATACGTATGTATACTAGAATTACGAATAGCCAGATAAAGGATATAAGGCTCGAACTTCAAAATAAGATTATTTTGGCGTTGCTACAGATAAAGGCATACCTGATTCTTTGATCAAACGTTCATAACGGGCGGCTCCGCTTCCTATCGACAGGGTATTTTGCTGTGAAATGGCGCCTCAAAGGCATCCTATATATAGCTAGAATGTTTCGCGCGGTTTACTAAATTGGAGAAAGGCTAATGAGCCACAGCTGATACTAGGGAGTTCCTAGTTTAAAAGTCGAGGTAGAAAGAGGACAACACGGATACAGCACTCCATACGTGCGTCCATCCTCCAGAGTTAATCCGTTGTTAGAGAAATTGCCTCAAAAGCGACCGACGCTGAATCACTCCAAAAGCAGAGACAGAAAACGGACCGTGTAGTCTAGTTCGATATGTAAGAAAAGATGGCATATATTGCCTCATGACCAACAAACCAATAAGCTGGGGGTCGCGTAACCACTAATTAGAACAGTGTATGCTAAATACAACATATAAATAGCGATAAACACAAATAAATGAGAATAAAAAAATAAATATAAAAAACGACCGGAAAAGTCCAATCAAAGGGATGGTGCATGCTGTACCAAGACAAATGGTGATAAAGAAACACAAGTTATAGCAAACCACTGTTCTCATTACTGATGGTACTGATATAACGAAATAAAGAGAAAATAGAATAAAAATATAAATTTTAGAGTTCCACTATCGACCAAAATTACGTACGTAATGCATAATAATGTATGGCGCCACAATAAGTGTCACAAGAATAATGAAAGTCATTTTTAACAAAAAAGAAAATGAAAAATGGGGGGTACTGAATCCATCTACAGTCACAGAGCATATATGTATAGAGCCCCATACAATATATATAAGATGGCTATATGATGATGGTTTATTATGATGGAATACAGCAGAAAGCCATCCTATGCCAAATATATGCATAGTGAACCGATTGACATCAAAGCCTGACATTATATGTAGTAACCAAGTTTAGATAATAGCCTGTTCCCAAGGTATCTCCAAGTTCAGACCTTTATTGACTGTGTCAAGATAGAACATCAAAAAAACTTCACGTTTTTTTTCTAATTTTTTCAGAGCAGTGGCCTTCCTTGTTAGTAATTTTTTCCAAAATATACCAACGTATATTGTCCGCAGTTTGGTTTTTTTCAAGAAAATGTACCACCATAGGGGACGCCAATTTTTTGGTCCTGATTGCAGATCTATGCTCAGTAAGCCTGGTGTTGAGAGATCTCGATGTTTCACACACATAGCCTTTATTACATGGACATATTAATAGGTACACAATATTTTTGGTTTTACAATTAGTAATACCCTTAGCTACAATTGTTTGTTTGTTAAACAAAAGTTCTTTAGATTCAATTGCTAAAGGGCAAACTATACATGTACCACATTTGTAATTGCCCTGAATAGGCCGCATGTCTTCAATACTTCTCTGTATTGGCTCTTTATTTACAGGCATGCGTGATCTAACAATAAGATCTTTAAGATTTCTATTTTTCCGATAGGCAAAAAGAGGTCTTTCAACAAAATCAATCTTAGTTCTATTGACATTGAGTAAGTGCCAATTAGAACAGATAATTTGTAATTGCCAGTCCAGGCACACCACCAGCCAATCGCTAATCAATGCACACCGCCAGCCAAGCACCAGTCCACGCACAGCGCCAGCCAATCGCCAATCCATGCACACCGCCAGCCAAGCACCAGTCCACGCACACCACCAGCCAAGCGCCAGTCCACGCACACCGCCAGTCAAGCGCCAGTCCAGGCAGTCCAGTCACACCACCAGCCAAGCACCAGTCCACGCACACCGCCAGCCAAGCACAAGTCCACGCACACCGCCAGCCAAGCGCCAGTCCACGCACACCACCAGCCAAGCGCCAGCCTACACACACCGCCATCACATTTAGGATTTTTTTAGAGATAAATAAAAACACAAACAAATTGCAAATAGATACAAATCTACTAACACAAAGTCTGAAACTAAATACATTGCACTAATGCCAACCTTGAAACAGAATCACATTTTTTAAAGAATACAGACCAGGCAGTTCACTTTACCACTCATGGATGATCCCAAAAATTATTTTGCGTTGGGTACGCTCTAAAATAAGGAGGGACACACAGCCAAGGGTTAGAAGGACACTCGGGCAGTACATATGAGTCTCCTTCCGCGTACCTCTTCGGCAACAGACTCTACATCTCCTAGTGGGAAAGTCTTTTGAGGATGTGGGAGGAATGAAATCAGGAAAGTGGCGATCTTTCAATTGAGCCACATCCTCCACCACTCCAACTCTCGGAACACTTGCCTGCTCCACAACAACAAGGCTGCCTATCACAGATTGCTGAAACTGAACAAAAGTCAACTTTGATGCAGGAGAACACTCCTTGAACACACCAAAAGCATTGAAAGTTGCTAAATTAAAGAGATGGATGGCCAACTTCTTATACCAAACGTAAGCCTTACGAATAGCAGTGTAAGGTTCCAACCTCTGATCTACTCTATCAACACCACCCATGTGCTTATTGTAGTCTAAAATGCACACAGGTTTGTGCACTTCAGAAATCTGACCCCAAACAGCCACAGGTGAAGTACTCTCATCATGGATGGTAGTCAGCATGTACACATCCCTCCTGTCCACAAATTTCACAGCTAGTAGTTCATCACTACGCATGGAACTGCACTGTCCCCTCTGAAGTTTTCTGCAAACAAGCTCTTTTGGATAACCTTTACGGTTAGAGCGGATTGTGCCACAAGCAAAAGTGTCCACTTTGAAGAATTCCTTAAACAATTGCACAGCAGTGTAGAAGTTATCAAGTTACAAATGGTGGCCTCTGTTAAACAGTCCTCTAGCAAGATCCCACACAATTTCCTCAGAAACTCCAAAAGTGGACGGACAACCAGGAGGGTCAATTTGGAATCCCTACCAGTGTACACACGGAAATTAAAAACATATTTTGTCCTACTCTCAGACAACATATACAGCTTAATTCCATAGCGTGCCCTCTTGCTAGGGATGTACTGCCTAAAAACCAAATGTCCCTTGAACAAGACCAAAGACTCATCAATAGATATTTCTTTCCCTGGAGTATGGATCTCTGAAAATCGATCTACAAAGTGATCAAGAGCAGGCCGAATCTTAAAAAGACGGGCACATTCAGGGTGATCTTGTGGCAACGCCAAAGAATTATCAACAAAATGCAGCATCCATGGCAAAAGTAAATACCGATCACGAGTCATAACTGCAGGAAATATGGCCGTTGCCATCAAGGACTGGTAGACCAATATGAAGCCATGGGCGACTTCCTTATCAAACCCATTAATAAAGTCAAACCCAAAAACTCTTACAAATTTGTGGGAATCCACCGGGTAGCTCTAGAGTGGGGCCTAAGTTTGTCACTGTTGTCCCTCAAAAACTGTTCAGCATACAAATTAGTCTGCTCAACCATCTCATCCAAAAACTACATCAAAACAACTTAAAAAACTGTATAGGCAAAAAATGTTCTCAATCCACTGTACACCCTGCATCACCACTAAAGGCAGGCAACACCGGCTGCACCATGTTTGGATCAACCCAGAGTCCTGCACTTCCAGTAGGAAGCCTAGCAGCCTCAGACTGCAATCCAGATGCCTCTGGCACCATCGGCACAGCAGTTTCCTCCTCTAAGACAGGCACTTCATCCGCACTGAGAGTAGCTTCATCTGCACTGAGAGTACCTTCATCATCCATGTTGAAGATTCCATGTGGAGAGAAAACTCACTGCCTGAATCTTCCCCTCTCTCCTCTCCCTCAGACGCACTGTCAGTCTCATAATCCTGCTCAGAGGAAGATTCAAGAAGCATATGAACCACCTGCCGAGCAGGCATTTTACGGCTAGCCATACTGCTTACTAATAAAAGTAACTTGTCAAACAAGTCAACAAAAACAAACACTTTGTAAAATAAGTAATAAACAAAATGCACCTTTATCAGAAATACCTATATACTCCAAAACGATACCACTCACTTGCCATAAGCAGATAAATTCACCACCACCTACTCTGCACAGACACAGTATGGATCAACAATATCCCACTAAAAAAGAAATAGAAAAGAAAATTACACATAAGGCAGTGCAAAACATATCGCAAAGAATTCCATGCACAAAACACTAACTAAATAAGCTGCCATTATGACACCACTTACAAAAATTCATTCATACATGACAAAAATACTAATTTGGAGTATATACAGCAAAAATGTTTTTCTTACCCAAAAAATACAACTACGCAAAACTGCAGAACACCTCTGTCGAAATCGCAAACAGGAATCAAAAGCTTTACAGTAGAATAAAAAGGAGAAAAAAACATTACAATCACATATGCAAATAATGCACCAGTCCACACACAATCCACCAGCCAAGCTAAGGGGTAGGTGGGCCTTAGAGTATAAATAAAATATTCACCCCCGTAAAAGGGGAGCAACCCTTGCCCTTGAGGCCACTCCCAAACACAAAAAAAAACCACCCAGGTGGCTAGTGGCTTCTGCCCCCCTTGAGGGCAGATGGGCCTAAAAACATACTGTTATTCTGCCACCCAAAGAGGACAGAAATGACCACAATCATCCTCCCATAAAAGTCCAAGGGGCCGCTCAACAACATAAAAAAAAACCCGGGTGGCCTAGTGGCCCTACAAAAAAACAAATCAGCCGATCTGCCCCTCGGGGTGGCAGAAACGGCCAAATTAATGCTCATCAAATGGGAGCAACCCTTGCCCACGCCCCCCAAAAAAATCCCTGGTGGTCTAGTGGGCCCAATTTAAAAAAAAACATGGCCATCTGGCCCACTGCGGGGCAGACACAGCCACAAAGATTGACCCCAAAGGAAAGTGACCCTTGTCCAAGAGGTCACTCTCCACAAATAACTCCCTGGTGACCTAGTGGGCCCTACATTAAACAAGCATTTGCAATGCAATCGGTCTCGCCTTTGGGGCCTTATATGTACTTAGCTATGCAGCACATTAGCCTGCGCCCTGAAACATCTGCTGTTTTTTGACATGGAGGGAAAGTAAGCACCAAACTGCGTGACACGCCAAGTATTGGAACACACGGGGAGAAATATTGCCTTTCAGCGGGAAATGGTATAGTCCAATGCTCTGTTTTTAATATAAAATCTGGGCCTTCGGTGGTCATATCACTGACAATACAAGATTTAAAAAAAATATTATTGTCTATGGGTGCTCGTGGAAGACAATTTCTATGGACTGAAAACTAGAGAATGCTGAAGTGATTCTGGTATTTTACTGACCTCTGCTGGTCGTTTTCTATCAAAAAAGTTAAATAGAGTCAGTTGATCAGAAAAAAAGGTCCCTAAGCGGAAGCAGACAAGTCCTAAGGCTGATCTCCAAAGCACACAAACCATAAAAACATATAAGTAAATACTAAAGAATATACAAGAGGTCTCAAATGCTCAAACTAAAAATGGCGAAATCTGCCCCCCCCATGGGGGCAGACAGCCAAAATCATAAGCCCCCAAAGGGGAGTGACCCTTGCCCAAGGGGCCACTCCTCACTAAACAATCCGTGGTGGTCCAGTGGGCTTTTCTTTTTTTTTATAAAGAAAATCTGCCCCCCCCCCCAGGGGGGCAGACAAAGCCTAAAACATAGCCCCCATAAGGAGAGCGACCCTTGCCTAAAGGGCCGCTCCCCCAAACAAAACCTAACATCATGGGCATACTAAAATGGCCCCCTAAGGGGAGTGACCCTTGCCCAAGGAGCCTCTCCCCAGTACATTTATTACATTGGCCCTGTGAGCCGATTCTTTTTAAATAAAATTAAAACTGCCCCCCTCAGGGGGCAGACAAAGCCAAAATGTATGCCCAAGGGGCCACTCCCCACTACATTTATTCAATTGGCCCAGTGGGCCGATTACATTTTTTAAAATTTAAATCTGCCCCCCCCAGGGGGGCAAACAAAGCAAAAATGTAGGCCCCTAAAAGGGGAGCGACCCTTGCCTAAGGGGTTGCTCCCCAAAACAAAAACTAACGGGCTTCCTAAAATGGCCTCCAAAGGGGAGTGACCCTTGCCCAAGGGGCTACTCCCCAGCACATTTGCCGAATGGGCCGATTTTTTTGCCAAAAATGTAATTCTGGCATTTAACCGAAGTCATTACATAATGCCCCCAAAAGTGGGAGCAACCCTTGCCCAAGGGGCTGCTCCCCCAACCAACAAAAACTGGCCACATTTAAAAAAAATAATAATGCCTGGCGCTAGTGGGCATTTCTGCTGCACGATCGCACGGTCGTGCAGCAGGAATGCACAAAAGAGGCATAGAGGGAAAGTAAAACCCTTTCCTTTCCCCCGATGCCTCTTTCGTTTAAGTCCCCCCCTCCCCAGCCCCAAAACTTACCTCTTTGTTCACAGACGCGCAGGAAGCAAATGGCTTCCTGTGAGTCGGTAAACAAAGGGAAACCTCCAATGCGCGCTGACGCCATTGATGACGCGGTGGGGTGGCTGGGGAGGCAGGGAAAGGTTTTCCCCTGCCTTCCCCGGAACAAAAACGCCGATCGACCACCCACGGGGGGAGCGCCAGCGCTTCCCCCGTGGGTGGGAGTCATGACGAGCTGGGCTCGTCACGAGCACACGGCAACTGTGTGCCATGACGAGCTCAGCTCGTCTTGAGCATACAAGGGCTTAAATGATCAAAGATCAACAACGTCAATCCGTTACATAGTGATTATCCTGAAAATCTGGCATGGATCCGGCCTTCATAGTCTGATGATGGACACCCATGCAGAAGTAGAGACATGCTGTTTAAACTACAGTCTGACTAAATGATGCAAATGTTTCATTACCCATGGCTCCTTGTTTCCATCCGTGCAAACTGGAATTGAAGATGTTATGTTATGTTACCATGACTTGTATAGCGCAAACAGCTGCCCCAGCAAAGGGGCGTCCTGGCGCTGACAGGAGAGCAACTGACCCATGCGGGTGGAATTGATAGTCGGACTATGGTGCAGAGAAAAGGTGAGTTTTAATGGCCTTCCTGAATTCCAGGTAGTTGTTAAGGCCCCGGATGTGAGGTGGAAGTGCATTCCAGCGGAGGGCCGCTCTACTGCGAAAGGAGCGGCCTCCAGCACGGACTCTCTGTGTACAGAGGACCACTACCAGGTGGTGACCCTGTGAGCGGAGGTGACGTGAGGGCACATAAGGCGAGAGGAGGTTGGCCAAGATGTTAGGGGTGGTCAATTTCAAGGCTTTGAAAGCAATGCATAAAGCTTTGAATTCAATTCGCTTAGCCACAGGCAACCAGTGAAGAGGACGGATGGCGTCAGACACCGGGCAGGACCTGCACAGACCTAGAAGGGTTCTTGCTGCCGTGTTCTGTGCCCTTTGCAGCCTCAGAATTTCAGACTTTTTGGACCCCAGGTACAGAGAGCAGGCATAGTCCAGTCTTGACATTACAGACGCCTGAATGATGACCTGACGCGTGGGTGCATTAAAGAAACCCAGCAGGGGTCTAAGCCCCTGAAGAAGTCAGAAGCAGGTCCCTGCCACTTTTTTGGTTTGGACTCGAAAGTTAAGGGACGAGACTAGCCACACACCCAGATTTTTCACAGCCTGCTTGGGGGTGGGGGGGGGGCACTACCAAGATTTGTGGGCCACCAGCATTCACTCCACATACCATGGTCCTTCCCCACCAACAATACCTCCGACTTGTTGGCGTTCAGCTGGAGACAGTTGGCGGTCATTTCTCTGTTCTCAACAGTAATTGTCCACTTTCATCTCTGCCCTCAACTTATTGATCCAATAAAACATTTTCTTTTCTCTTTTCAGGACACTAGGTTAACAATGTGTTAATACAAAATTACTCTCAGCTATCTATTTATTTGGAAATGTTGCATTTCTATGCTACAGGTGTGTATACTTGCATTTGTAAGAACTAAACCTCTCCCCACTTGCGCCATCAACAACTCCATCATTCTGTTGCACAAGTAGTTTTAAAGTAAGGTATTTGACATGTGTTATTATTTTGCAAATAAAACTTCTTGTTAACTCTTGTATATTAGTGTGGTTGGTGTGATCAAACAAGCCGACAGTAGTTGCTCCATCATGTTTGTAGCTAAATACCTTCAGGCATCATTTTTTTCAGTCCAAGCAACTCTGTGCTCTGTAATTACTGGAGTCCAATCTTTTTAATTCCCTCAGTGTGCACACCCAACGCCCTAAGTCATTATTTTTTACAAGCAAATCATTATCCTTTGAAGAAAAAGTGTTTTTGTGCCAGAAGGCAGCTTCGCCTGAATTCACGATGCACACACCTGAGCAATTTCTGCACTGTAATACCAACTTCTGTGTAAAACTCTGATAAACACATTTACTTCTTGGTGAGTGATTAACACGTTTGTTAGCCACTCTTGTAAAATGCTTACGTGTAATGATTTTTTGTGTTGAAATGCAAACCGACAAACATAAGTAAAACCACATTTAAGTACAGGAACAAACTGAATGCATGCCTACGCTAAATGGAAAACGGTGTTAAATGTTATTGGTACAACATTTATATTATTAAATTAAAAGTTGTTATTGCTACTTTGGAATTCGTCCTTCATCCCATTCTCACATACAATGATAAATCCTGCCTGCCTACAAGAGGACAGTTCACCACAAGAACAACCAGAAATGATCCAGATAAACAACTGTCCAACCTATTTATTAACATGGATGAATTAAGCATGAAAATAATAATCTCATAGCTTCCAAACAGTGGTCAACAATTTCTTGCTGACTACGCAGTTTAAAATACCTTTGCAAGAGCCTAAAGAATACCTGAGCATTTCTGGTTCACCGGCCATACTGCTTGCACACGTTCCACAAACTGCACCATTTAACAAACATTGGCAACACCAATAGATCTTGGCTTAAAGTGCCACTGCATGCTGTGTTGGTGAGACACAAGGGAGGAAGCCAGCAGGAACGACACAGAAAGCTATAGATGTAATGTAGCCCCTCATACAGTTCAAAGCAAGTACCTAGGCAGAGTTGGAAGAATACATTTAATCAGCCAATAGCATTAGGGCAGAGATGAATACTCCACTGTACTGAACCAAGCCATGATTGATAAATTATCAAGCCAATGGCTGAAAGAGGCTGGTTAAAGAAAACCAAAGAATGAAAGGGGCTAACTGAAATCCCACTTTCTGTATACAGTTAGCAAAAGATGCGTTCGACAAAAGTAAGTAGTACATTATGTAAAGAGGCATAAGGTACCACTGTTTGCTGACTGTTGTACATTTCGTTATAACTCCTGAATGTACATATTACATGCATGCCATATGTAAGTTTGAGCCTTAGCTTCAGTATGTTCCTATCCCACCTTCTCATTTCATATCCATGAGCAAACATACTTGTTGGCTGGCAGCCTTTCAATTGCACCGTTCCCTGTATCCCAGGTATGAGGTGTGTTGATCACCCAGAGTCTGATTCGTGTAGCACATTCCTGTCATTTCCATCTGGAAAAAGTAGTAACGTACTCGTGTTCAAAGTGCATTATTCACAAAACCTTGAGTAAGTCCAATCTATTCACATGTATACTAGTCATAAATCGAGTGCACAATGCATACATGCATGGCACATGCATACATACAGTCAAATAGGTGCAGAAAGAGACGAAACGTGTGAGAAAGAGAGGTGTCAGAGGAGGGGTTTGTAGAGCAAGGCACATTTGATGCACTAGGATATAGTAGTAACCTTGGGATTGACCTTCACAAAGATTGAACAGTGCGCTGCTTGCACTTATCTGTTCCTCTTGCTTACACAGAAATAAACATGATGTAAGTTGTGCTCAAAGTGAGCTGCAGTCACCAGTCACTGCTTTATTTACTAGATGTGGGAAGCAAGGAGTACCATGTAAAAGAAAAATAATTAACAAGGAATGAATGGATAGTGAAAAGTCATATTGTAGTTGATTCATTTTTCTTACCGGGTGAATACCTAATGATCATACATTTTCTGTAAGTGTGGGGTTCAGAAACCGGGCCTATGACACTAATGTAGATGAGAACCTCATAGTTGCGAACATCCTTTATGCAGTGCATATATTACATTAGCAACACTCAACTCATTTAAATTAGGAAAGGTTTTCCACATACGAACAATTATAAACATAGTTTAGGCTTTGCAAAAGTTACTCTTGCTTTACCCAGCCTTTGAATTAGTGCAGGTCTACCCCAATATGGTCGTATGTAGGCTACTCTTGTTGTTATGATATACAATGTGAGTTAAGGTCACTCTCTTCTTCATACAGCCCAGCCAACTCTGACATTGTGCCACAAGGGTTGCCATTCAGTGCCAAAGTACCCAGGAAACAGCAGTGCTGGGACCCTAGACCTGGGTGTAATTTATAAGTCCTGATTCAGGGATTTCACATAATATACCTAATTTTTATTTTCTCCTATTTATGCATAACTTTTGCCAGTGGGAGACCGCTTCGTGCTAAAAATGTGCTGTGAGAATTGAGTAACTAGTCGTATGCCATGCCAGCATGTGCTGAGCGAGAAATGTTTCTTGCTTTACTTTAGAAACTGTAAGGGAAATACAGTAAGCAGGTGTCTTACGCGACTTTTGTTCATCAGGGCATACGTCATGTATAGTTTTTGCATAAGCTGCCTTTCAAATTTATTTTACATAATACGCACAACTTTTGCTAAAACTAAATATTTCTCGTGTTGGTAGAAAAGTCACAATTTGGTCATCCACAGGGTATACCTAGCATTCATTTTAATCGTGACCCTCCTCCATGTACCTTTAGAAATACTATTGTTTTAACCTTTGTTCGCGGCTGATATCAGACAGGCAGCCTTTTCCCCACTCGTGGAATTTTTCACAAGTGTTTGAAGACTGGATTGGTAGCAGCTCGGCTTAAAAAAAACCTTGATTCTGATGTAAGTAGCTACTATTGCTCTATCATAAAGTTATCATTTTTAGGCGAGGTGATGGAGCCCCGAGTAGCTTCCCAACTGGAACTAAAGGTGAAGGATCACTGTATGTTGTGACCACACCAGTACCAGTCGGACTTCACTGCTGACATAGTCGCTGAAACTGACACTCGCCTGGGTCCGTATTACTAAAGGGGTGCTATTTCCATGTTTGCGCCCTGGCGTACCTTTAAACGGGTCCGTCTGCCGCAAACAGGGAAACGCACCCTATTGTGATGAATGCGCTGCTCTCAGGGCAGCCGTGAACTCACACTGCCCTGGGGGCAGCACATTCAAGTGAAATACGGGGCAGGTGTGTGAAATCTGCTGCATGTTTCATTGTGCAGGCGGCAATCTGCTTGCACTTTCAAGAGTGATTAGAGATGCCCTGGCAGGTGGGTGCAGTGAGTGACTGCACCCGCCTGCAGGGGGATATCTAATGGGCCCTTGGAAACTATTGGATAAAGGATTGATACACTATTCAAATACTCTTTTGACGCTGGATCTGGAATAATATATGTGGTTCATAACATTGGATATGTTCATGTTTATTACTAAATCTTGTATATGATGTAAATTTTTCTAAAAATGTGGTTTGCATCAGATTAATGTATGAATTTATTTGCTGATTTTGTCATGTTGCAAGCTGTTGCTAATACTTTTTTTCACAGTGTCTAAGTCCATTTTTGTCTTTAAGTGTATGTTATTGTATATACGTGTAAGTTTATGTGTGAATTTGATGAGTCTATGTTTCTTTTTCAGTCCAAAAAATTGTTTTGATTAACTTTTAAAGAAACAGAAATGGTCTACTAAAAATTCCATTCGGACAGATAAAAGAGTTGACTGTTCGTTACTCCATGAGTAGTAGGAGTGTACGGTAGTACGGAGCCGGGTTCATTGTTTTGTGTTCTGAATTTTGAATAGCCCTACCTGGCCCCCGTCCTTTGGGCTTTACCCCTATAGGTTTTTGCAACTTTCTAAAAGTGGCATTTTCTGAATTGTGACTTAAAATCTGACTTTACCTTTAAAGAAGACATACGATTACAATTCATTTGAGTGTAAACACCATAGCTGTACCTGCTCCTATATCAAAACCTATTCCTTATTAAATGTAATAAGGTAACCCAATCTTAGTCAATGGGAGAGATAGGCTTTCTAACAGTGAAAAACGACTTCTCATTTTTTTCACTGCCAGGACATGTACAATGTTAGTACACATGTCCTACTTTTTAAATACTAAGCACCCTGACCTATGAGTGTTTAAGGCCTACCTTAGAGGTGCCTTTTATGTATTAAAGAGGAAGGTTTAGGCCTGGCAAAATGTTGCCAGCAGTCGAAATGCGATTTAAAACTGCACTACAGGCTGTAGTGGCAGGCCTGGGACATGTTTTAAAAGGCTACTTTAGTAGGTGGCACAATGAGTGCTGAAGGCTCACTAGTAGCATTTAATTTACAGACCCTGGGCACGTGAAGTACAATTTACACAGGACTTACAAGTACATTAAATGTGCTAATTAGGTGTAAGCAATTTTACCATGTTTGAAGGAGAGAGCACAAGCTCATTAGCACTGGTTAGCAGTGATAAAGTGCACAGAGTCTTAATGCCAACAAAGACAAATCCAGAAAACAGGAGGCATGAAGGCAAAATGTTTGGGGGCATAGCACACCAAGGATGTCAGGTCTTCTTTGTTTACCCCAGTTTCCTACAAGAGGTGTACAGACCATTTTTCGCCGCAATGTAGGTGTTCAAGGATGGCAGGCGCTTTCAGGGAAACTACTCATCAGGAGCCTGATACCGGCTTGATCATGGATCGCTAATTCACTTTCTAGGTGTCGTGGCTGGGTTTTCAGGGTAGGGTTCTATTAAATCAAAAACTGTGCCTTTTTGGGCCCATTAGGTTTCTATTGTGGATTGATAGGGCTTCTTCATATATCAGTATTAGGAGGACAAACTATGCTTACACAAATCATCCCTTAGAGGCATCATCGCGTAAGGTGCCAACTGACTGGGTGAACCAGCACTGACGTCAGTTAAACTCTTCCAACACTGAGTTCACATGGGTCTCAGGTTCATCCGGCTGACTGCCGGTGCACTATCGGTTCGAAGACTGCATGTGAAGATGGCTGCCAGCTGGAGCTGCCAGTGCAGCATTCTTGTCTTATCTACTGGACTCAAGGCTAACTTTGTAACTTCATGTCTAAAGGATTGTGAAGTCAATCTTCCAAACTATGATTTGTGTAGTGTGCCAGCCAGCACACACATCACACTGTCCACACACTCACGCACACTGACACTCTATACGGCATAAGGAGTTATTAAGGAGGGCCTCTGAGCCCGAAATTTCACAAATTATACCACGTAATTTACATCTTGACCGGGCCTAATATTGAGATAAGACAAACTAAAGGAATGAAAACCCAATGCCCATGACCTCACCCCTAATGCAACAGAAACAATCACAGATGCTGCAAATCATCTTACAAATAAGATCACAGATCACAGTGCCCTTTCAGTTCAGACAGAGATGTCTATGAGTGAAATATCGTTAATTAGTTTGATTATGTGTTGTTGTTTATTTGTATTTGACTTTTAAGTATTGTTTTTTATTGGTATTAATAGTGTGAGGTCGTAAGAATTGCATTTGGGGTGTGAGTTGTGGTTTGTATGGCTGTTGTGAGAGTCATGGATTGTGCTCCTAACCATGACTTGCAAATCTCAGTGTTTTTTTAGTTTTTTAATTTGTAACCTGAACATCGCTTTAACTTTAGTTTTTTAGGTGCATTTTCTGTGTCTTATTTAGATATATGTTGTGGTGTTAATAATCATAGTTTACCATAACTTAGCTTTGACCTTTGTATTTTTCAGGGATTGTTTTTAGTTATATACAACATTGAAGAGGTCACTGCGCCCAACTCCCTGTGGGTGGTGCACAGCAGGCGGTTGGCTGCAGAGCCTGGTTTCCAGCCAGGCCCTAGACTCAACTCTCTGTGGGCAGCCATAGTGCATGGGACTCCTCCTTCTGATGGTAAGTCTGCCCATGGGACCCCAGGGCACACACTTGGGGCCACAAGTATGTAGGTTTTTCCTGGTTGCAAACAACTCGATTCACAGAATCGGTCCGTTCGGTCCATTTGGGACCAGAAAAAATGCATTTTCCTATGTACCAAACCAATTTTGCGGTTCGGTAACATATTACTGAATCGCAAAATGGGTTAGCGATTCGGTATTAAGAAGGGGCGTGTTAAGGGCTTTCCTTCCTAATAGCGACTCACAGTGCTATGTACGAGAGTTTTGCCACCGAAATGCGATCACTAAATATTCGCATTTTGCTGCCTACTTAACGTAGGTGGTAACCCATTTGCAGTCTGGAGCCCTTCCCCTTGGTGATTGCATACGAAAACATTTTTCAAGAGCAGGCAATTGTCCCATAGACCACTGCCTACTCTTAAAAAATGAAACTGAAACGTTTCATTTTTCTTTTTGAAACGCATCTCGTTTCCTTTAAGGGAAATCGGCTACATTTTAAATAAACAAAAAATATTGCTTCATTGAAAAGCAAACACAGACATGGTGGTCTGCTATCTCCAGCAGGCCACCATCCCTGTGTTTATAGCAATTCCCTATGAGTCACAAATTGCTAACAACCTTATGAATATTAATGAGGTAGGTCAAATGCAACCCCTAGTACATAGGTGTTAGCGATTTCCTAATAGCGAATCACAAAAAATTTCTATTAAAAAAATCGCAAAATGAAACATACGTATATGTGGCCCTTGAAAACCTCTGTGTGGAAATCTTGCGTTTTTACCTTAAAATCAGGGGTGATATTCGGTGTATACCTTAGGTTATAAATGCATCCTACATGGGACAGCTTGGCCCAAAGCTTTACATGAGCAACAGATTACATTTGGTCAGATATATAAAGATTAAGCGATTTGCTCAGAGTCACAAGATGTTGAGCCGACACCGAACTCGAGCCGGCGTGGAACATAAACCTAAAGGTTTCGGCGAAACGGAAAGGTCGCCATCATTTAATTAAAAGAAAAAAAAAAGAAAAACGTAGCCTCTGCTAGGAAAACAGAAGCTAAGGCCTATTTTTCATGCTAGAGTTTTCCTTTAACAAGTTTTTGCTGGAAAATTCTGCATCAAAAACATTTTTTGAGTGAATCTTTTCCTGCAGGTGACGATAAGCGAAGTTCACAGTCTTTTCACCTTGTGATGCGCAAACTTTTTAACTTCAGAGCAACCCATTGGCTGAAATCGTATTCTGTCCTCCCCTTGTTATTGCAGACTGGCAAGATTTGTAAATGTCATCTTCTCAGTATGTCCCCTTTTTAAGAGATTGTCAGATCTCGGGTTTCCTCTGCCAATTTCGGGCCAATTTTATTGTCATACAATGTCTGCAAGACCTACTCTGGGGCATTTTTGTCTTCTTCCACTCTCTTCCCTCACCCAAAATGGAAATAGTCACTCTGGTCTCTACACATGTGCTACTAGAGACGAGCGTTACAACAAACAAATGATGGACGGAATGCTGACAATGCAGACATTCTCCCCCAGTCAAGAGATATGGGTTAAATCCATCGTTCTTTTGCCCACTACACCACCCCAGTTTAGACATGGCCATATGCAAATCAGTCTTGACCCTGTGCCTCATGGGAACAGTCCAGCCCGAACTGCCAAGCCATGTCTTCCCTGGACCGGAATCAAGCATCCTAGGACCGGTTTCTGGCTATCAGCCGTCATCAGCCAGGATAGCTTGACTCCAGTGGCGTAGTGAGCACGGGTCCCACGTCTGGGAATACCCATCCCACTTAGGGCGAAAAGCGTTACAACAAACAAATGATGGACGGAATGCTGACAATGCAGACATTCTCCCCCAGTCAAGAGATCTGGGTTAAATCCATCGTTCTTTTGCCCACTACACCACCCCAGTTTAGACATGGCCGTATGCAAATCAGTCTTGACCCTGTGCCTCATGGGAACAGTCCAGCCCGAACTGCCAAGCCATGTCTTCCCTGGACCGGAATCAAGCATCCTAGGACCGGTTTCTGGCTATCAGCCGTCATCAGCCAGGATAGCTTGACTCCAGTGGCGTAGTGAGCACGGGTCCCACGTCTGGGAATACCCATCCCACTTAGGGCGAAAAGCATTACAACAAACAAATGATGGACGGAATGCTGACAATGCAAACATTCTCCCCCAGTCAAGAGATCTGGGTTAAATCCATCGTTCTTTTGCCCACTACACCACCCCAGTTTAGACATGGCCATATGCAAATCAGTCTTGACCCTGTGCCTCATGGGAACAGTCCAGCCCGAACTGCCAAGCCATGTCTTCCCTGGACCGGAATCAAGCATCCTAGGACCGGTTTCTGGCTATCAGCCGTCATCAGCCAGGATAGCTTGACTCCAGTGGCGTAGTGAGCACGGGTCCCACGTCTGGGAATACCCATCCCACTTAGGGCGAAAAGCGTTACAACAAACAAATGATGGACGGAATGCTGACAATGCAGACATTCTCCCCCAGTCAAGAGATCTGGGTTAAATCCATCGTTCTTTTGCCCACTACACCACCCCAGTTTAGACATGGCCATATGCAAATCAGTCTTGACCCTGTGCCTCATGGGAACAGTCCAGCCCGAACTGCCAAGCCATGTCTTCCCTGGACTGGAATCAAGCATCCTAGGACCGGTTTCTGGCTATCAGCCATCATCAGCCAGGATAGCTTGACTCCAGTGGCGTAGTGAGCACGGGTCCCACGTCTGGGAATACCCATCCCACTTAGGGCGAAAAGCGTTACAACAAACAAATGATGGACGGAATGCTGACAATGCAGACATTCTCCCCCAGTCAAGAGATCTGGGTTAAATCCATCGTTCTTTTGCCCACTACACCACCCCAGTTTAGACTGATTTGCATATGGCCATGTCTAAACTGGGGTGGTATAGTGGGCAAAAGAACGATGGATTTAACCCAGATCTCTTGACTGGGGGAGAATGTATGCATTGTCAGCATTCCGTCCATCATTTGTTTGTTGTAACGCTTTTCGCCCTAAGTGGGATGGGTATTCCCAGACGTGGGACCCGTGCTCACTACGCCACTGGAGTCAAGCTATCATGGCTGATGACGGCTGATAGCCAGAAACCGGTCCTAGGATGCTTGATTCCGGTCCAGGGAAGACATGGCTTGGCAGTTCGGGCTGGACTGTTCCCATGAGGCACAGGGTCAAGACTGATTTGCATATGGCCATGTCTAAACTGGGGTGGTATAGTGGGCAAAAGAACGATGGATTTAACCCTGATCTCTTGACTGGGGGAGAGTGTATGCATTGTCAGCATTCCGTCCATCATTTGTTTGTTGTAACGCTTTTCGCCCTAAGTGGGATGGGTATTCCCAGACGTGGGACCCGTGCTCACTACGCCACTGGAGTCAAGCTATCCGGGCTGATGACGGCTGATAGCCAGAAACCGGTCCTAGGATGCTTGATTCCGGTCCAGGGAAGACATGGCTTGGCAGTTCGGGCTGGACTGTTCCCATGAGGCACAGGGTCAAGACTGATTTGCATATGGCCATGTCTAAACTGGGGTGGTATAGTGGGCAAAAGAACGATGGATTTAACCCAGATCTCTTGACTGGGGGAGAATGTATGCATTGTCAGCATTCCGTCCATCATTTGTTTGTTGTAACGCTTTTCGCCCTAAGTGGGATGGGTATTCCCAGACGTGGGACCCGTGCTCACTACGCCACTGGAGTCAAGCTATCCTGGCTGATGACGGCTGATAGCCAGAAACCGGTCCTAGGATGCTTGATTCCGGTCGAGGGAAGACATGGATTGGCAGTTCGGGCTGGACTGTTCCCATGAGGCACAGGGTCAAGACTGATTGCATATGGCCATGTCTAAACTGGGGTGGTATAGTGGGCAAAAGAACGATGGATTTAACCCAGATCTCTTGACTGGGGGAGAATGTATGCATTGTCAGCATTCCGTCCATCATTTGTTTGTTGTAACGCTTTTCGCCCTAAGTGGGATGGGTATTCCCAGACGTGGGACGCGTGCTCACTACGCCACTGGAGTCAAGCTATCCTGGCTGATGACGGCTGATAGCCAGAAACCGGTCCTAGGATGCTTGATTCCGGTCCAGGGAAGACATGGCTTGGCAGTTCGAGCTGGACTGTTCCCATGAGGCACAGGGTCAAGACTGATTTGCATATGGCCATGTCTAAACTGGGGTGGTATAGTGGGCAAAAGAACGATGGATTTAACCAAGATCTCTTGACTGGGGGAGAATGTATGCATTGTCAGCATTCCGTCCATCATTTGTTTGTTGTAACGCTTTTCGCCCTAAGTGGGATGGGTATTCCCAGACGTGGGACCCGTGCTCACTACGCCACTGGAGTCAAGCTATCCTGGCTGATGACGGCTGATAGCCAGAAACCGGTCCTAGGATGCTTGATTCCGGTCCAGGGAAGACATGGCTTGGCAGTTCGGGCTGGACTGTTCCCATGAGGCACAGGGTCAAGACTGATTTGCATATGGCCATGTCTAAACTGGGGTGGTATAGTGGGCAGAAGAACGATGGATTTAACCCAGATCTCTTGACTGGGGGAGAATGTATGCATTGTCAGCATTCCGTCCATCATTTGTTTGTTGTAACACTAGAGACGAGCGACGCACAAGCGAAAGGGCGATCCAATATTTTCATCTTATTTTAATACTCCTGGGGCGTCCACACATTTGCTTTGCAAATCACATTGCTTGTTCTTTGCAGGACTACTTGGTGATAGGGGCTATTTTTACCTGAACACAGTTCTTTGCACGATGCATAGAACATGAAACGATTTCAGTGTATTATCCAGGTTGGTGGTACCATGAAAAAGTAATTCTCAGTGTCCCATCTCTTTTAAGACAATGGATCATAATTATTTCTGTAAATCTTGCTTTAATATGTTCGAGTAATATTTGCCCTTTTTATTCTTAGTTGAAAACATTGAGCAAAGTGACTAAACACCTTATACTACATAGGATTCTGTAATCTCTGCGTAAACACCTGTATCTAATTTCTTTATAATTGGCGACTGCACCCAATCGCAATGATAAAGAAAAGACGTCAGAACTCGACTATTACAAGTTATCACAGTCGAGTTCTGATGTCACAATGCCTGCTGCCAGAGCCAGCAGCCAGGTGAAAGGCAGTTCTGGTCATGGCGCATAAATGAAGCAGCTGTTTAAAGCAACGAAAAATGGAACATTGCTTTTCTTTCTTCTACTCAGTTTATAATGACAACCAGTGAGAACATGCTTATTTTCTCCACTCCTTAGATAGTTAGAGAAAAGATCGAATCTTTCTGTATGTTTCTACACATCATTCAGAGCTAGTGCAGCATTTTATTTAGAATAAAAAACTGACTTCTATTGAACTGTTTCTAATATCTGTTTACAACAAATAACGAACAGTTTTTTTATGTGTTTAACTTTGCACTTGAGGTTTTATTTCTATTCTTCATTATTGCAAACATTCTCGCTCTTTCATACCAAAGAGGTATGCACCGAGGTTTTAAGTGGTTTGTGGGAAAGGTGATGGTGGGAACTGAGATAGAGTACCTCCTGGCGTACAGTATAAAGGTTATTGCAAGTCACCTCGGAGTTCCATAACCTTACAAAGGAACTTGGCTTCGACCTTGTTCCTCTATATCATGGATACTCAAAGTACAGCCCAGGTGCTGCATGCGGCCCTCCTGACCTTTATTTGCGGCCCCCTAGTGAACAGTAGCACTGGGCTGCTGTTCACTTGACGGAGCAGGAACATTCAGGAAGCTGTGAAACGGACGTACTTTATTCGCAAGTTAACTAAACTAAATGTAAAGAAGCAAAAAATGTTTTCTAAACAACTTATCTTTAGCATGCATCTGTTTTGCATCCCTCTACGCCCACCTTTCAACACCCCGACCCTCCCCTGCTGGTATCGGTGCAGCTCTTGGGAAGCCACAGACAGTACTTTATGGCCCCCAGGGGAAATGTTTGCGAGTACCCATGCTCTATATGGTTATGAAACTCCTCGGTGACTTGCAATATCCTTACAATGTTAGGCGGAGGATACTTTATCCCTTATAAAACACACTGAAGGATGAGTGTTAGTAGATCGTTAAACAAAGCCTGAATTGCCTTTTGTCAGATTGACACTTGGGGCCTGATTCTGATGCGGTTAGGAAGGCCTCCTAACGACAATTGCTCCGTCCAAATCGGATCGGGATTGTGTCTTTCCAACCGACTCGGAAAGGTTTCCAACCGATCGAGTACGATGTGATTTAGGCATTAGGAATATTCCAATCCAAACCCGACGGCATTTGGAAGGACCGAGCCGTACGGAGCATAATTGTAAGTCTCTATGGGTTGCGTTTCCAAACGGCCGAGTATGATACTGGATTTGGACAGTCTTTCTTAAAGCGTGCCATCTGACTCGAATCAGCAGTCGGAATCAAAATTTGGGGACCCGTAGTGGGCCTCCCTGCACCTGGAGCCTACCCAATTGGGCCCGTGGGGGTACCCATGGCTCTTCCCTTAC
Organism: Triturus cristatus; assembly: GCF_964204655.1. Lineage (NCBI taxonomy): Eukaryota > Metazoa > Chordata > Amphibia > Caudata > Salamandridae > Triturus > Triturus cristatus. The sequence continues at coordinate 142,004,842 of NC_140594.1, forward strand.
CAGCCATGCACAGTGTGGCAGGCACGAAGGGTTGCCCACCACAGGGTGCCCGATTTTCCCCAGCCACCCCTTTCTTCAATGGGAGCCTATGCATTCGGTTGGTACAAAGGTTCCCATTGAAGTCAATGGTAGTCCACCCATATCGTATCTGGAAGCATCCAGATGCATCGTACTCAGTCGGTTTGACTCTCCTGATCCGATTCGGTTGGAAACCATTCCCAAACCCATTCAGTAGGGAAGCATTCCAAATCGCATCAGAATCGGGCCCTTAATTGTTATTTTACAGCTGTGTTCTGACATCACTAATCAGCTGGAATTTCATTTGTGGCGTCACAAGGCCTGCTGGTGGATGACAAATCAGCTGCATGAGCAGAGCATCGGCTGCTACCTCCAGCTAAATAATAGGCAAGAACAGCATTTCTGCCCCTTTTCTTTTCAACATTCTTTCTTTCACAGTGCACGGTCATTCGCGGATGCTGCCGTATTGACTGCAGTGATTCTGTGTATTGCATTGGAGGGCCGCTCATTATAAACCACACAAGCAGTTTTGATATTGACCTATATTAAACTTCTTAACATATATATTTGTAACAATTTACAAACTGCATATTCGTGTATTTAGTTTACATCTTTGGTCTCTGCAATAGGATGATTGTTTTCACCGTCTGTTAGTACCAGATTTTGATTTAGGTGGAAATTGAAACACCTTTGATTTCTGAAGTAAATGTAAAAATTGATGGAGAACACGCTATTAATATTTTCTCGGCTACAGTGGTGGTAAAATTGACTCAATTTTCACCCATGAATTCTGTTCCACTTTTAACTCTTCCTCCAGAAATCAGACCATCAGACCTGGCTCTTCCAGCAGTAGCGGTTCCCCCCTCCCTTCAGTGCCTTGAGACCCTCACGGGTAAGTAGTGCGCTTTACAAATTCCTTGCTTGATTGATTGATTGATATTTGCCATTACCACCGAAGAACGTAAGGAGAAGGATACTTTGAGTAATGCACTGTGTCAGGCTGTTGCCTTATAGTCACTCACATGGGAGTACTTTATTACTGAAGGATTTCCTTGTATGTGGTTATGAAGAATCTCTTTTTATAACTCGTAAAAACATGTGAAATCAAGTTTGAGGGTAGCCCAGAAAAACATAAAACTGAAAATGACGTTGTTTGCATTAACACCTGAATTTAATGATGTGTAGAGAGGTGGTACTGCCAATATCTGAAACACACAAGAATCATGTTCATGCACCCACCACAACAAAACAAACATCCACAATACGAATTGATCACATGGTTATTCAAGTTTTTACTTTGTCCTCTTAAGTGTTTTCCCCAAATGTATTTTCTTAATTCCTGTTTTCCCTTCTCATGGGCTGTGTTTTCTTAGTGAACTGGGGGCATGCTGAGTTTGTTTCACCGTCAATCATGCCTGAGGCTTGTCAAGAGGATTCTTTTACATAGTGGAAGAGCAGATCAAAGGAGGATTTTAATGCCATATTCCTATGGCTTTTTTGGTGTTCACCTCCCGTTGTCTTCTTGGTTGGACTGGAATGGGAATGGCTTTTATTCTGGAAAGAGACCATCAAAAACAGGCAGAGAATCTCAGGTGATGCCACTTGATGACTTTCAGGCGGTGGCAGTGCTTAATTTCTCCAGGGGGCTCTACAGCTTGCACTACACATTGCCCCTGCCATGCTGCCAATGACAGTAACAACACAACTACTGACCCTCACACTCCTACAAGTGTGACAATTCGGACTATTTCAGGCCCCCAAAGCTATAAGAATGGTTTGCACGGCAGGTAATAGTAATTTATAATGTATATTGAATTATTAATTAACTGTTGCTGAGGCCATCTTTAAATTAGCCAGACAGCGCCACCTTGTGACAGGCTGTCACAAGCCCCGGTGTTGACAATTAAATGCAGGTGCCAAGCATTGGAACATCGGCTCAAATTAAGCACTGGGTGGTGGGGAAGATATTCAACCGTTAATGAGATCGCCAGCCTGGCCCATGTGGTCACAGTGGCTGCTCACACTGCACGTGCGCGGAAAGCTCTGGAGCGTAGCACCAGCGATAGCACGGTCAGTCCTAGAACAGTTTGTGATTAAACATCAGTTCAACATCATCCCCACGTTTCCATTCCGGAGGGTTGCATGTGATCATTACTCTGTAAGTAGTAGACCTCAAAAGGGATAAAGACCGGTGCACGGACCTCCCTCATTTATCAAATATGGAGGCTTGTTTTTGCAGTGGAGATTTAGAGCTGGTAGATTACAGCCAATAGGGCACCTCTTCCTAAGTACCTTGCACTCTCTCAGTGCACGCTCTTGACGGCCTGACGCCAGGCTGGCAAAGACACCACCTTTTTCTGAAACCAAGGGGCATATCAACAAGGGCTTTATCTCTGCTTTTTTGGCTTTAAAAGACAAAAAAGCAGAGATAAAACTAGCTCCCTATCAGCATCAGGGTGCTAACATGCAAATTTGCATGTTAGCACCCTTTTACTCTACGCTTCCCCTTGCATCTCTAATGAGATGCAAAGGGGGCGTTCCAGAGTAAAATAATAGGAGAAATGTCGCTATTATCAAGGATATCGCTAACCCTGTTAGAGATAAAAAAGCAGCGCTAACCGCGGTTAACGCTGCTTTTTTACGTCTGGTATTTTTCTGACTTAGCCATGATATCCTATGTAAGGTGGATATCATGGCTAAGTATGTCTATCTCTATCAGCAAGCTATCGCCAAACCTTGTGGGATTATCGCTGTATTGGCACACGCGATGAAGGGATAGGTGCAGAGGAGGGAGCCGCGCATCAACTTCCTGTCTTCCTGCGGGCGTCCATTGCGCTTGCCATCATAAGGATTGCCTCAGCAGGGTTAGGTATCAATCAGGAGCGGCTTCCACCAAACAGCTGTTGCCCAATTGAGGGTATACAGGTTACTGTTCCGCCCTGACCGAGAAAGAGGGTATCAATCAGGAGCGGCTTCCACCAAACAGCTGTTGCCACATTGAGTGTATACACGTTACTGTTCCGCCCTGACCGAGAAAGAGGGTATTTTAGTTTTAATTTGCTTGACATTATATCACGTGCACTTCACTTATCTTAAATAATTTGGTCCTGAAGAAGCGCAAATGACCCCTTTTGGGCGAGAGAAGCGCGAAACATGTTGACCTATGACCTTTGACACCTTGGCATAATGTGTCTTTGGGGCAATGTTTTATTTAGCGGTTTTTGGACTGCAAAGGGTACAACATTTATATTGTTGCTGCATGTTGACCCTCTTTTAATTTAATTATTATTTTGCACGCACATTTCCCCCTTTTTTACCCTCATTTGACCCATTCCCCACACACCCTCATGCATCATCTGGCAGTCCTCAAAAAGATTTCCGATAAAGTGACCCTTTGGGGGGCCCGTAGGGAATTGCAGCGCCGGCCCTACGAGGAGCAACTACCCAATGATGAAGCATGACACCCCTTGGGGTGTGTGAGGGCATCAGAGGACGAAAATTGTCTTTTCACTCACTTCTGGGTATTTCTTACCTAAGGTTTTTCCTTTTTCCTCTCTTTTTTCTTTTGTTAATTTCTTTTTATTTCTTGTTTAATGTACAGGTGACTTTTTGCACCTCGTAGCATGGGTGACTTTTTGCACCCTGCTTTAGGAACAGTGTCCTTTTGTTGATTTAAATTATATACATTAGGAGCATGGACACTGGACCTCTAACGGCTCCTAGGTCCCCCCTCTCTTTATGTGTGATATATATTATCGCTGTATTTCCAGCGATAACATCACAATTGGCAGTTTGCGCTCTGAATTTTATCACTTTGGAGATAAGCGTTGCTGATAGCATGCTATCTCCGCGATAAAATTCAGAGATGGCCGGCGATAATTATCCTCACGCTAAGAGCGCTGAGCGATAATTATCGCCAGTCCTTGCTGATATGCCCCCAAGTTTACTTATTGGCTAAACTGTCATGTCTCTGGCCATTTTACAGGTGCCTGATTTGTAGTGCGACGGCTAACATATATTTAGGATGGACAGGGCACATTGGAAAGTGTTTTGCTACTTGTCTAGTAGGCACCTGCACCAATATGTAAGGACTCTGGAATTATTCCTTCTCTGGTGAGCAAATGACTCTAGAATGTGATGGGCTGTAGTTAGTTGTTGTTCTAAGGGTCAGCCACCACAAGACATAGTCCATAGACTCATGAACAGGAAATGATGCAATAAATAATCACTAAGCTTGGGTGAAATTGAAATCATGCTGGTGACGTAATTTGGATAATTTCGCATTGTGCTTGTTCTATGAAATTCCAGAAATTAGCCGTATATGCCACGTGTGTCTTTAAGCGCCATTTGTGGCAAAAGTTTACTGTGAGCACTCAGGAACCACGCTAACGGCCAGAACACACTTGTTTTTTAGCAACAACAAATGCGTTCTTGTGTCAAAACTTGAAGCAATGAAGCGTTCACACTGAAATATAGCGTTAGAGGACAAATTTGCATTTTGTGAATTACCCTTTATTTTGCACAATATCCCCCAAATTTTGCGTAATGATGAGAAATCAGATTACGCTGATTTCCCCTAATATTGACACGCATGTGTGTTTTTAACTTCCCCCAAGGCGTGAGTTCAAGGCCTGACACTGTAAATAAATAGGAATGGCGACTGCCCTTTGCACTTTGCCCTTCGCACTTGTGCCATTGGACAAATATTCCTTCTCATGCATTTCCTGGTAAATTGCCCAGGCAGATACAGCACAATTGTGCACAGGGTGTGTACACCAGGAAGCCTGATGAGCCGGGTCACTTGTGTGAGATGTGAGTGGGCCACAGCTTGGTTCCCCTGACCCCAGGATGCAGTCAGCACACTTGCCCAATGAAGACATTGAATGAGGCCCTAATAATCACTCCCTATCTTGTATGTTGGCTCCCCTCTCAATGGCAGCAACTTTGGACATGTGCCAAGGATGCTAAGACAAGGCATCTACTTAGGGTAGTACCGCCTAAGGCTGCGATGCCAGTGGGCCACCACCGCTTCTGCCTCACTCCAGCCAAGATGCTCCAGGGGAAGGAAGTGCAGCCCCCACAGCTCCACGGTGCAGTCAGAAGCTAGCTCTCCTTAGGCAGGAAGAGGTGAAACATCTCAAGAACTACAGCTAATGCCCCAACTAGTACTACTATCATCTTTAACTGCCCCCAAACTCCCACAACTGACTCTTTCTTTACACTAATACCCTTTCAAATTCAAATTTATTTATTATGTTTTGGCTCTCAAAGAGGGCCACATAAGCATGTACAAACAAAACAACACAGTCATCAACAATACAAAAATCATAAAACATAGTATTCAAATCGTAATAGGTACACTGCAAACCAGCAATCCCACATGGCCAGGCCGGCACATCTTCCAGAGAATTTAATAAATATCTAAAAATCCTTTAAAAAAGTTAAAAACATAGGCACAAAACATTTCATTTGGTGGGCAATAAAGTGCATGAAGAAAATCTTGTAAAGTGACAATGCTAAGGCGAAGACAAATTACTTTAAGCCATCTCTTGCGCAAGCTTCGTAGCATAGGACAAATCAAAAGTACATGTATACAGTCCTGATTATTTAATTTACATAGGTTGCACAACGGTGAAGTGCCATACCATTTAGACAACAACACATTAAGAGGGATTAAGTCATAACGTAATAAAAACCAAAACCTACGAATCCCATGTGGGAGATTCCACTGGGCATACGGTTGGGGCTGTTTCAACCTATAGGAGGAGACCAGCAGCTCCACATTCCTTTTATCTCCAACTGTTTTTATGTCGGATTGAAAACAATACTCCCACGAGGCCTCCCTAAGGACCTGCTTTAACTGCGTGGGAGAGTAGGAGAAAAGAGCGCTTTCATCCAATCTAAGGATATTCACAGCCCTTCTAAAATTGTTAACAAGTTTAGAGAACTCCTTAAAATTGCCCAAAAGTTCATTTTTGAGTAGGACTCGCAGGGTTCCTTCTCTCGCTCTGGCTAAGTTGGCGACCCACCTTATTAAGGCGCACAGCCCCTGAACCCAGGCACTTCTGAGTCCGAAATCCAGCCTACACGCAGCCAGTGAACAAGCATTATTAAAATTCGAGAGGGATCTTAGGAGTTTTCCCTCGGTCTTATTGCAAAAGTCCCAATATTTTATCTCAATTATTTCTATACCGTACAAGATGGTTGCGGGGATTTTAGCTCTAAATACTTCTAGAAGACTAGAGAAATGTCTTTTCCCCGTTGCCAGGTATAGGGACTTTAACCCATTACCTTGGGCAAGAGCTTTGCAGGAGCAATGCTCTATATGAGAATTCTCGCTCATGTTGGATGAGAATATTTTCCCTAAAAACGTATAACAAGTTACGACCTCCAATCTAAGCCCTCCGATGGCCCAACCGAAATTTGTAGAGCGACATTTCTTCCTACCCGCAATACACATCACTTTACTTTTATTAATATTGATCTTCATATAATGCTCGCCAGCAAAGTCCTGAAGAGCCTGAAGCCTGTTGGCCAGACCCGCAGGAGTTAAATCGAGCAATAAAACATCATCGGCATACATCAGACAGGCTATTGGCACCCCTCCTATCAACGGTGCGATCCCCTCACTACGGGACACAGCTGCAGGGAGGTCAGTTGTATATAGGGAGAACAACAGGGGCGCCAATAAGCAGCCCTGTTTAAGGCCATTCTGAGATGGTATTTTAGCCGACAACCCCCTTTCACCCCCCATTAAGACCCTACACCAGGTCTCAGTGTGTAGAGCCCGTACCAAGTCCAGTAGGGGAGGAGGGACACCCATCCCCATCAATTTTCTCCACAGCGTACCCCGATCCACTTTATCAAACGCTGTGGAGAAGTCTATGAAAGCGGCATATACAACACCCCCTCTAACCTGGACATATTTATCAGTAATAACCTGAAGGGCTGTAAGGTTATCCAGAGTGCCATGTTCCCTACGGAAGCCAGTCTGTTCCAGCGGCAAAATGTTGCGCTCCTCGACCCAATCGGAGAGAGATCTCAGGAGACATCTCGCAAAGACCTTTCCGATGGAGTCGAGGAGCGCAATCATGCGATAGTTACTGGGGTTGTCCCTTGCTCCCTTTTTGAAGATAGGGACCAGAATGCTTCCCCTCCACGATGCAGGGACACATTTAGAAAAATGGCATGCCCTAAACAGGGGATACAAGATTTTACTCCAGGTTGAAGGGTCTTGTTTTAGGACCGTCATCGGGAGCTCATCCGGTCCCATAGCCCCAGAGGATCTCATGTTTTTTATAGCCAACTCGATGTCCTTCTCAGAGGGAGAAAAGACTGAGGCCTCAGGTGCGACATGCATGAAATTATCCACACCCATGGTCCCAATTCCTGCATACAATTCTCGAATGTGAGAGGACCATAGATCTTCTGATATAGCTACGGGAGTAGGAGAGTGACGCGTACCACATCCTTTCCCGATTATTGCCCAAAAATCTTTACTGTTGCCTTGAGCAGCAGATTCCCTTAATTTGATCCATACTTCATCCTCCCTGTCCCTTTTAATTTTTCGCTTAAGTCTGCTTCTCTTTCTTTTTAACCTAGCAATATCTTTCCCACGTTCCAATATCCTTTCAAGGTACTGTGCCCGGATAAGTTTGTTTAATTCCCTATTCAGCTTATGGAGAGTTAGAGGAACTACCTCTCCTTTTTTCTTAGGGGGAACAGTTTTATTAGCATTCAATAAAATTTTTGCCATGAGTTCCTCAAAACAAATTATTTCATTTCCGTTCCACTCTTCTAATTCCCTAAGGGTATCGGTCAGTAACTCCTGGACCCCATTAATGGCAGCGTTATTCCAGAAGCATCTTCCAGATGACGATTGGAAGGTAGCCTCCCTGCCTTTTAGCGACCAGGACGCCGTATTCATAGAGTTTAATGCAATTAATAATGACAGTATACTATGGTCGCTCAGGGTCGTGGGTATAATCTCTAAGTCAAGAATCTGGGGGAAAAGACTATAGCTGGCGATAGCATAATCCAAAATTGATGACCCAAAGGGGGATTTATGGGTATGGCTTGCGGGGGCGTCGGATGGAAATCTACCATTTAAGATAATGCTATCCCCGATCACTAATTCTTTTAACAAAATCTTCCCCCTTTTATTTGTCTTTAAATTTTCAGGGAAGAGCGTCTGGGGGATGCCATATGCTTCCTCCTTAGCTTTATCCCTGAAAAGGTTTAGACTTGCGTTTGAAACTTTACAATTCAAGTCACCGATAAGCAAAGTTACAGGAAAAGGAGGCGAATTTTTTATCTTATCCATGTACAGGAGAACCCGCTGCAAATTCTCATTAAAACATTCCTCAGGCGGAATATACACGTTAAAAATTACCATGGAATATTTTATATTGTCATAGAACAAATTTTCTAAAGTTATTGTGTGGAAGAGTCCACTGGGATCAATATAATGTGAAAATCTCCATTGAAACTTATTTGATAGTAAACAGGCAAGCCCCCCCCTAGCATGCCCTTTCTTTGAGGACGCAGCCGGAACTTCCAGAACGTAAAAATCTTTTAAAGGCGTTAACCTATCTGTGCACCATGTTTCCTGAATGCATAGTATATCCGCCTCCAGAGTAGATAAAAAAGTCATTTTCTCCGGGCTGCTATGGAATCCGGCCGCATTCCAGGAAATTATATTTAAGGCTGGGTTAAAGATGGTGGAACAATTTGGGGTTATCCTTATTTTTTGTTGAGAGTGCACTATGTAGCCAATTCCACCGATTATTATCATCATTGTGTATAGAATTCTCAATTAGTGGAAGAGGCTTCACGTGCGATACTATACGTTTTCCCCTGGATACCCAAATTTTCAGGTCTCTCAGAGGAGGAGAGGTTACCCCGTTTTGTTCACCACCCCTCAACCCCTGCTTATCGAAAAGATTTGGCTTGCCTGGGGTAGATATAGGTAGTATATCAATACCTAAGCGTTGAAAGTTTTCGGCCTGTTCTAGTATCAGATTTGTTATAATGGGAGAGTAAAATTTCACCCGAGTACTCAGAACCCGACTACTACCCAACAAGGTTACCAATTCAATGTCTCTAGACTGGATGTGATGGAGACATTCAATTTCACTAAAACATTTAAGGAGCCAGGCTCTATTCAATAAGAGGTCAGTATCAAATAATAGGACGAAATCTAATACACGCACATCCACAGGAGCCTTAGCCATACTTGCAGGCCGGGCCGGAGGGCAAGTCATTACAGAGTCAATAGTTACCACAAAGGGGGGGGCCAAAGGGTTTAAAAACCCAGATAAGTTAGAAGTTGGACCTTCACAAGCACTCCGAGAAGGAGAGCCAGGGAGAGAGCCCCCAATAAGTGGTAAATCCTCCAGGGGAGGCAGGCTGCTTTGTTCAAATTCCTCCTCCACCAAAGCTGAAGAGGATAAATTCACACCAATGTCCATTTTTAAAGCAGTAGAGAAGGATTCCCCCTTCCTTATTTCAATCACCCTTGTCTCTGGGCTTTTTTGGAAAATGATCCTCCGTTGCTTCTTCTTTCTATACTTTCGTGTGGGTTTCCTCTTGCTGGCTTTGATACTTTTTTGTTTACCATATGTTCTCTTTTCTTTGTTGACCTCCAACTTATCGACCAGGAGGTCTTTTCCACCATCCGAGACAAAGATTGGGAATAGTTCCTGAACCGGTTTGGATCCTGGCAAAACTTCATCCTCCTCCTCTATCTCCAGGACTAAATTCTTGATACAGTTAGAGGCTGCAGTATAGGTCAACTCCTTATGAGGGACCATAGAAAACTCTTCATTTTTCTTATTTGGTTCGCTTCTAATGTCTTTAAGTTTCCTCTCAGATGCAGCTTGTTCAGACTTAAGGGGAACGACCTTACTCGCATCCGGCACTTTCTGCAGCAATACCTTTAAAATCTGGGTAACTGAATCAAGGATGCAGTCCGAGCTGCCAACAAACTTCCCCAGAAGCAGCAAGATTGAGGCAAGGAGTTGTTCCAGCGCGATCATAGACTCGGAGATCGGCTTTTCTCGTGCTTCTGCAGTACGGATGTTATCCAGGAGGTTGAGGTCAGGGCTCTTGGAAGAGTTTAACAAGTCAGAAATCTCATGGCTGTTTAGCAACGGGGTGCTACTATACAGCATTAACCCTGATGGGGTGGCTCCCCCCTGACCTTTAAATTGCTCCAGGGATTCCACTTTGGCAGGGCTTACGTAACGTCCCCAAAGTTCCAAATCAATGGATAGTGCAGACAGGTCATCCCCCTGCCTGTCATTCATTGAGAACTGAGGGGTCGATGGTATGTGCACTGGGTCACTTATCTTTATCAACTTCCCATCTGTAAGGTCCCGCACGGGAGACCCTTCTGCCATAATTTGGGGGGCCCCCTGCTGGACCTGGAAAGATCGAGGCACAGAGGTAGTTGGAGCATAGACTTCCAAGGCTTTAGTATCAAGATTGTGTGGAGTTGCGCATTTTGGCTTTTTTATACCAGATGGCATCCAAAGTTCAGATAACAAACATTGTCTTTTTAAAGGTGGGATGGTTGCATCCTTGTCTTTTATATGGAAGGTAGTTGGAGTCTGGGCAGGATTTTCTCCCACTACTCTTCCTGAGCGTAAAGTTTTAGACATTTTCCACAGTAATTGGTAAGAGATGTAACAATGTAAAATAAATAAAATCTGGAGTTGATTCAGTCACTGGCGCAGCAGGAAGGGTGCAGTATAACTATCACAGTGTTTGCAACACATAACCCTACTACTCTATTGGGCACGATTGCAAACAAACACTCACAGAGTAACAAAGTACAGTAAATATAAGAAGTAAGGGACCGGGCCCGGCCCGGCCTACCTCGGTCACTGAGGGCCCGCCCTTTGCCCGGGCTTAGCCCGGCGCCGCCCGCGCGCGTCCCGCGACGCGGAGGGAGCTTCAGCGTTTTAAGCGCCTCCGGGCGCGAATGCGGCAGGAAGTTGGCCGCTATGCAGCCTGGGAGCTGTAGTCTCCCCCCGTCTCAACCGCGATGCCAAGAAGCGGCGTCGGGGGAGACCCGCAGCGTCAGGGACCCAGGAGCGGCAAGAGCACCAACAGAGAAGTCAGCGGGAAGTCAGCGGGACCGCAGGTGAGTACAGGCTCCTCTCGCAAAGTTCACCCGCTCCTCCGAGGGAGCTTCAGCGTTTTAAGCGCCTCCGGGCGCGAATGCGGCAGGAAGTTGGCCGCTATGCAGCCTGGGAGCTGTAGTCTCCCCCCGTCTCAACCGCGATGCCAAGAAGCGGCGTCGGGGGAGACCCGCAGCGTCAGGGACCCAGGAGCGGCAAGAGCACCAACAGAGAAGTCAGCGGGAAGTCAGCGGGACCGCAGGTGAGTACAGGGGACGTGTCGTAGCAGTTCGGGTTTATGGCTTGTTGGCTAAGGCTGAGCTAAAAACAATGGAATGGAATGCTGCCGAGAGTAATCCCCAGAGACTGAGATTAATGTACGCATTCCACCCATCGTGTTTCTGCTTTCGGAGCCATTGAGTCTGAAACTCCCCCAATGAACACATATGTTTTTTACGTCATTTTACATCTCAGTGAGCTGGAAATCAACACACTTTGTATCATTATGTTGTCCTTCCTGGCTCGTGGATAACATTGCAGTGTTTGCCGTGGCCTTTGACATTGTATATGTGGCACCTTGTCTCCTGCATAGTGAAATGTCAGGGAGAGGGTACAAGACCATCCCTGAAGTGTCAGGCTAGAGAGAGAACTAATGTGTACCGTGGAGCTAAACCTGGTGATCTACAGATGAGTTGGAATTAGCACACCTACTGCAGGCTTTATTCTATTAGAAAAACAGTGGTCCAGCCACTAAAGGAGAGGATAAAAGCTTCCCCATGAGATATTGCATACCTCCCACCTAAAATGTTCGTTCCTTCTCTGGCAACATTAAGCTTCTGTTCAAAGAACTTCTATCTCAGATTGAGTGCTGTGGATAAGAGCAGGATGGAACCCACAGCCCAGACACAACTGAAGATAGAGTTATAATTTTGTATGAATAAATTCAGGACTATTAGAGACCCGTGGTTTGTAGCCTAAAAGTGGCGGAATAACATTCCATAACATTATTATGCCTGGCTAGTCAACACTAGGGGTGGGCGGAATTTGCGAAAGTGACTTTCGCAAATTATCGCGAAAATGTTAACAATCTCCGCAAACACGCGGAAATATCGCAAAGATGCGGAAGTTTTTTCCCCGCCCGTTTGCGGTATTTTCTGCGTGGTCGCAGCTCGCCAACTTACCCATGCGGTTGCTCGTGGGCGCGGCCATCTTGTTTTCACTCTTCTCGCGGTGCATGATCGCGAGAAGAAAGACGTGATTGCGCGTCCAATGACATTACTGCGGGCGCGAACTGTCGCGAGACAGCGCAAATGGCTACCAACAATCCAACATCTCGTGGAGAACGCGACCGGATCGGGAAAACTTGTCGGCGAACGCAGGGATTCAGGTAAGGCGATCGCGCGCGCGCGAGAATGTATTATTTTACAGCGCGAGCAAGAAACAAATTATCGCTAAGCTGCGGAATGCGGAAATTTTGACATTTTCGCGCTCTCCGCGGAACACGAAAATGTCAAATTATCGCAATTTCCGCGAGCGGAACGGAAATTTAGCCCAGGCCTAGTCAACACAGGTCTCTGCGGGATCTATTGTTATCAATTCTTTAAAATACCCATAGAGTGGGCTTTGCCGTCACTCACAGGTTATTACCCTCTCTCCCAATGTGATCGAATGTTTTCTGTATTATCCTACCTCTTGCAGAGAGCTTCCATTGCAATGCATAGCTGGTTATTTTACATTTCAAAACTGAACTGAATCCTATCACATAGATGCATTATGTAAAGAAAGCAAATACTTTTTTGTTTTCTTTTACACAACTGCAGGCTTTTCTGTAACATTTTAGTCAGAACCCAAAATACAACCAAGGCCTTTGTCAATGCACATTTGCTTTAGAATCACATTTTTTTTACAAGTGTAACAGGCTGTTGCAGCCAAGACAAGCTTGGTGTTGGGTGCCTGGGCTGAAACTAGAACTACTACCATTTTCTCTTGACAAGCATTAGTACTAAACATATATGAGTTGCATTTACCTCGGTTTTATCCACAGCTCCTGGGTCTAACTAGCCCTAAAGTTGTGACCGAAGAACTGTAAAGTTAAAGGTTAGAGGTAGATAATTTAGGTACCCCCACTATTTCCCAAGGCCATTTATTTTGCCTAGAAAAACTCCCACATTTTTGTAAGGGAAATTAATCAACTAAAGCCCCTGACACGTAGAAGGGGAAACACTTGTAATAAGGTGGGAATACCACACCTTGCAAATACTGCATCTTAGGGTGTCGGTAATTACCATGTGCAGTCATTTCCAGCCAATTTGTGATGTAGGCACACTCCATGTTTTGACATCTTTGATTGGACTAACTGAAAATAAAATCCTATAATGATGGATTATGTAAACTTTCCAGTTCGCCAACCCATTCTTTATTCTGAGACAATAGGCATTCAACCTTTCTGCACATGTGCCATAAATTATAGTCACACAGATTAATATATATCGCCTCAAACCGGTACATGTTTCACTTGTTGTTTTACAGCACTTTTTTTAATGGTCAATATAAATAGTATTAAAACTGGAAGAGATTATGTGGACCTACCTCCCTGAGTATCATATACGTATCTTCCTTTTATCTGTCTGATCTAGTGCATGCGGTCGGCGGGGGTGGGAGAGGATGATCGCTGAAGGCTAAATGAAAGTTAATGCCACTACTCTACTACGAGGGTAGGTTTGTCTCCTGCTATGCCAACAGGGACCTGTATTGTGGGTTGTGATAGTGATTGAAATGGATTGCCTCCATCATCGGATAGACATCCTAGTAGCTGCTGGATCATTGATGGCATTAAGTGGCTGTGACCGATTGAGGGTCTTGCCGGGGTGTGGGGTTTATTGAGGCTGTTAACAATGTTTTGTGATTTGGTTTTCCTGTTCTGCTGCTTGGTCTTCCTGCTGCCATGCCCGTTCCCTGACTTGTATTTAGTGATAGGAGCAGCTCATCACTCACGCTTTAGGTAGCTTCTAGGGATTACACCATGTTGACATGGAATGTTAGGGGTATCTGCACCTATAGCAAACGGCAAAGGATTTATTCATACCTAAGGTGGTGCACTATTGAGTTGGCGTGTCTCCAGGAGACCCATTTAACTGCAAGGTAACTCACTAGGCAACGTAAGCGCTGGTGGGCCATGGTACTGGGCACCATTTGCTCAGCTTACGCTAGGGCGATCTTACTCTGGGGGGCCCCTGGGGTACTATTCGTCCTAGAGCATAGGTTAGTAGATCCGAAGGGGCGCTAAGACATTGCAGAAGGCACACTGGATGGTGAACCCCTCACATTCGTGGTATTATATGCCCCAAATGTGAGACAACCCCTATTTTTCTGCTCTCTTACATCAGCTCTCTTCCATTCCCTGATGTCTTCATCGTTCTGGTTTTGTGACTTTAATTATGTCCCAGACCTTGCGATAGATAGGTCCACTCCCCCTGTTCAGGAGGGCACACTCTCACACCAACACCAGGCAGTTACTTCAATGGGCTCAGATTTGTCAGGTACCTGATGTATGGTGAATCATACTTCCACTCCACTGCGAGCATTCGTATTACTCTCCTATACGCGTACTCAAGAGAATGGACCTGATCTATGGTAGCAGGGCAGTGCTGTCCAATTGTAAGAGGGCAGAGTATTTAGCTAGAACATTGTCTGACCACTGCCCATTCCAGTTGACCTTTCAGTGGGGGAGACCTCATCCGGTGATTCCCATCTGACGGCTTCCGCTGCGGGCGCTGGCAGATATGCCATTTTGAACACATGTGGGTGACCAGATTGAGAGATATTTTACAGAGAAAGTTGGTCCTGCCACAAATCAAGGGAATGAATGGGATGCATTTAAAGTAGTAGTGCGGGGGTGTGTATGTCCACACGGTTTGGTATGAGGCAAGGACTTCAAACAGAGACATTTGATATAGAGGGGCGGCTATGGGCGGCTGAGTGGGCCTGGGTAATGGACCTGGATGGGATCTGTAATTTGGATGGCATTCGAACCAACTATAGGAAGGCCTCCCAACGCTAATCTGCTTTTGATTACTGAAAATACACTCAATGTCACCATGACCTGGGGGACAAAGCCAGCAGCTTATTGGCCTGGTTGCTGACCTCTAATCACCTCTATAATGTTATAGGTGCAATTCACACATCCACGGGGACTGTGGTAAATTCCCAATTGGCCATTAGTAAGGAATTTGAAACCTATTACAGGGCGCTTTACCAAGCACCTCCAGGGGTACACCCTGATGCGATTATCACGTACCTACACCCCCTAGACATGCCCCCTCTTGATCTACTGTTGAGGCAGGAACTGGACACCCACTGGTGCTTGAAGAACTCAAACTGCCCATCAAGCAGATAGCTCGAGGCAAAACTATCAGTACTGATGGGCTACCTTTGGAATTCCATGCCACATTCCAGGCCTACTTCGCCCGCCTCTTTTGAGGGTATATGGAAAAGCCAGGGACCAGGGCAGATTACCAGACAGCATGTGGGAAGCCTTAATAACAGTACTTCCAAAGCCCGGAAGAGATCAGCTTGAAGTGGCGTCCTCTCACTCCCTTCATTAGTTAACCTTGACTACAAGGTGCTGAGTAAGCTCCTGTCGAATAGGCTGACTCCCATGATGCATACAGTGATCCACTTGGATCAGAATGGTTCATTCTGGGCAGGAACATGTTTCTGAACCTCCGCAGGTTATTCGGTGTTATGGAGTAGGCACATCTGGCTGATACACGAGGGTGGATGGCCTCACTAGACATTGAAGGCATTTGAAACCCTGTGGTGGACTTATTTACAGGTAGTTAGGGCTGGGGCCTGAGTTCAGCAGGGAGGTGTGGGTCCTTTATGAGTGCCCTGTTGCTAGATTGCATACAGGCAGGGTCATCTCAGATAGCTTTGCTATTGAACGTGGCACTAGGCAGGGTTGGCCCCGTCTCCCTTGCTGTTCGCCTTGGTAATGGAGCCATTGGCCGGTATGTTACAGAAACAAGATCGCACCTGGGGCTATCCAGTGAGAGACCACCTTAATATAGTCTCATTGTATGCTGACGATACTTTAATTTATGAACAGGCAGACCCCACAATTCTACCAGATGTCGTGTCGGCATTAGACACTTTGGGCTGCATCTCTAGGCTTTGGATACATTGGGGCAAATCATGTTTATTTTCTTTGTTGTGGATGCCTGAACCCTTACGACACTCCGCTGGGAACAGCCCCTCACCATGGAAGTATGACACGTTTAAATATTTGGGAGTCCAACTATATCTCTCTGAACATGAGCTTCTTGAGGGAAATCTGGGAAAGAACTTGACCTCAACTTCGATTTGACAATCGCTATCCTTTTGGACACAGCTACCCCTATTACCTATGGGGAGAGTGACTATTGCCAAAATGTTAGTCCTTCCACGACTCTTTTATATTTTTGTGGCACTCCCAGTGATGTTAAAGAAGTCATTCTTTCGAGACTTACAACGCATACTTGCATCACTGAATTGGACTAATAAGAGGCACAGAGTTGAATTGGCCACTTTATATGCTAAGCTGGATAATGGGGGGTTGGGTGCACCCAGTTAGGAGCTTTACTATGCTGCGGATCTACTTCAGTGGTCGCTAGACACCTCCAACCTAGAGAGGGAACTATTGGGTGTTGACTTCAGGAACAATCTATTATTGGAGTGACTCTTCGATTCCCCCTCATACGCTACTATCCCCAGCGCTTTATTTAGGGTGGCGACATGATGTTTTAAGAAATACATACATAGCCATAAAAGGGTGATGCCTTATGCACCTAACCTCCCCCCCTTCAGGTATTCCCACAGAGCAGGTGGGTGAGAGATGCCTGGACCACAGCTGGATACACAACTTGGGGGGACATAGTAGTAGAGGGCAGCCTTTGCACCTTTGTAGACCTGATGGAGGGGGGCACATTAGACCCAGTCAGTTTGTTCAATACTCTGCGTTAAGAGGGGTGGTTGAGAAATTATTAAATTTAGATAGGGACCCTGCACAGGTGACTGGCCCATTAGAACTGATGATATCCTTAAAGGGGTCAGGGTGTGCTATTGTGCACATTTACGGAGCCTTGCGGGGAGATGTTGCAGGTATCAGGTTCCCGACTCTTAAGGGTTGGTGGGAGGAGAAACAATCAGTGAACCTACAGGATGCCGCATGGCGGAGGTGCTTGGGGGTCTGTTAGAACGATTGAACAAAATGCCTGGTTTAGGTTTATACAATTTAATTATTTACATCACATGTACCTTTCCCCTGACAGAATAGCTAAAATGTACCTGGGTGCCGGGGTGGCATGCCCCAGATGTCAGCAGGCGGATGCAGATTTTCTTCATATGGTCTGGCTTTGCCCTGTATTAGTGGATTTCTGGCAAACTGTAACCTCCTGTTTATCAGATGTTACAGCCTCCATTTTGCCATGTGACCTTATGCTCTTCCGCCTTCATTCTGGGGTAGTAACAAAACGGACAAAGCAATTAAGGGGGTTTCAAGGTCTAGCACCTGTACATGCAAAAAGAAGTAATGCCATGTCCTGAAAGGCGATGACTGCCCCTCTGGTTGCCACTTGGCATAAAGATGTGGTCCATTGGGCATTCGCAGAGCTTTCGGTTCGGGCGGATACTAGAGCCCAGGATGGGAGGTGTAACCTTATGGAACAGTGGAATGATCATTTGACTAGATAGAGTGGTATACTCACTCCTCCTGAGCAGACTGATGAGGTCCAGCCATGATTCCCAGTGTTGCTGCCCTACAGGTGCTGCGGCCTGCCGCTCAAGCGACATTGTTTTCGTTCTCCTGGAGATTGGAAAGTGGGGGGGGAGGAGTTGCAGTAAGACGAGCAGAATTGATTGCATTTTTGATCATTGTTTTCTTCTTACTCTGTTGCATGGTTTTGATGCTTGTTGCTACCGTGGGATTGTGTTTATCCTTTCATTACTATATAGATGTATTGCTGCACAGACCACCTGGGCCAGACTAGCCCACACAACAGTATTGCAATCTCGATGTAAATGATGCATGCTACGATTAAGAGATTGGGGGCATATGTACAAGGAAGTGACAGAGTGAGCCATTAGCCGTCATGACTTAAAGCCTCACTCCGCCACTTCAGAAACGCAAGGTTGCACCATATTTACAAGCATATGGTGCAGTCTTGCATTTCCCTCTGCGCTGGTGCTACACTTAGCAGTGTAGCGCCAACACAGGCACCCTTGCACCATAGTGCAAGGGTGTCTGCGTGCAGGGGAAAGATTGTTTGTGTACAGGAAGGTCCACCTTCCTGCACATAAACAATCTTTAAATGTCATTTTGCCACGTCTATGTGTGCTGCTTAATGCAGTACACATAGCAGTGACAAAATGGCATATTTTTTTAAAGATTGTTTATGTGCAGGAAGTGGGACCTTCCGGTACATAAACGATCCAAGGCTTTTTTGCATTCTCCATGTGTGCTGCACGGAGCAGCACACATGGAAAAAGCAAAAACGAGGAAAAATAAAGCATTTCTCCTCGTTTCGCCAATTTAAGACCAGGGGCCCAATTCACAAAAGTAAACTGAGACAAAATCCTAACTTTACGACTTTCGGTATTCACAAAAGGCATTTAGTAGTAGTAAAGTTAGGATTCCTAACTTTACTACTACTAACTGCCTTTTGTGAATACAAAAAATCGTAAAGTTAGGATTTTGTCTCAGATTGCTTTTGTGAATCGGGCCCCAGGTTTCCCTGGTATTCATTTTGGCACTGCCTCCTATTTACACTGCCCTTGTAAATAGGGGGCGGAGTCAAAATCAATGGGTGTTTGTTGTAGAAGAATGACGTCCAATTCCAAGGTATATTAGATAAGTAGGTTTATTAGGTAAGATGTTATGAAGCGCCCCACCAGGAACAGCCTTCCTGCTGCTCAGCCCATCCTCCAACTGACTCTCCCACCCACCATCATTCCACAGCATGCCCACCCACCAACATTCCACCACCACAGTAACACTGGCTGAGCAGCAGGTATAACACATCTCCTTTCTTTACACACAATAACAATAGAACTCTTGCAGAATAACATTAGAACTCTTGCATGCATGTTTACAATGTAGCAATGAGAACTAATGCGAATACATGAAAATAATAGGGGGAAAACATTTCACACACGACATGTCGTAACACACTAACTGCAAACGTGCATACAAGGAACGGATAGAAAACATTGAATGCAATTTGCACAACATGTCAATCAATCAATAATCAATCAATAATTACTTTATTGGATTGTATTTGACAATCATAAAAGTACAATAAAACAATCATACAAAAGTAGCAAAAGCAGCAAATAATGCCACTAAATAAATACACTCCATTTCAATGTCAAGCATAAGCATAATACACAGCTATTCAAAATCTCGCCATATATCAGCAGACAGTAGAATTTTCTAAAAATTGTAAATATAAAAGGGAAGGTCTCGCTTGTTTAAAATTCAAATGTGCAAATAAAGGGCGTATATACCTTTGATGCAAATTGGCCCATTTAGGGCAAATTAGTTCAATGTGTAAAGTGTCTAGTTCAAAAGACTCAACACTAGAACATACAGGAAGGTTTTGTTGCCTATGCCATCCTACCACAAGCTGCGGAAACATATTAAGTCTAAAGTGGGTTAAAAGTCTTCTATGGTTCACCGGCATGTCCAGTGTTAGATAAAGTTCCATACTTTCACTACTTTTGACCATTGTATGATGTATGCAACCGTGTTTGCGCTGTTGAGTCTTGCAGTCTAAATTCTTGAGTATCCTCTAAAAATACCTTCTCAACTTCTGCAGTGACTGATTTAATTATTTTCTCAGGTGAGTTAAAGACATGCAATAAGCCCAAATTAGACAGGGTAGTTTTTATATAGCTCAGCCATGGTATACAATAACTAAAGTTCAAGTTCAAACAATCTCTTACTATTAGTCTATTAAAATCCAATTCTTTTTTAGTCCATATAGAGCACCATAGTAGTATCGGGCACAAGCGTATATAGTCAGCTATGTGACCTTCCCCTATCTCTTCATGAACTATTTCTGACGGGACATTCTGTGGGATGCGTAACAGTTTCCTTAGGTATTTATTTTCTGCTGTTTGTATTAATATAGGAGATTTATTACCCCAGACTTCTGCCCCGTAGTTTACAGCCGGGACACACTTAGCTTTGTAAAGATGTAGTATGGACTTTATGTGACTGTGACCTAAATGCCTAGAGAAGGCATCAATGCTATGAGCCGCCCTGTTAAAGGATTGAGTGTGTAATTTCAAAAAGGGCGCCCAGGACAGTCTCTCACACAGCAGTATGCCTAGACAGCTAAACCTATCCACCTTACATATTTTGTTATCCTTTATCGCAAATTTTCTAGTCTTGATGCCTCTAGGTTCTAAAGTCATAGTATATGATTTGGTCAAATGAAGTTTTAGACCCACATTTTCCATAAATTCATAAAAATGGTTCAGTAACGATAGCAAGCTATTAGCTGTCCAGAAAATAAGGAGCGTGTCATCCGCATATAGCAAGGCAGGTACCTTTCTGTGTCCTATCCTTGGGACGTATTTACAGTTATCTCTTAAAAACCGAACTAATTGATTTATATAAGAAAGCAAATGAAAAGGAGCTCAAATACAACCCTGATGCGCCCCTCTCCCCAGCTTAAAGTGCTTAGTGCATTCTCCTGATGGGCCAAATCTTACCCTTGCTTCGAGCCCCATATGTAGATTGTGCAAAAGTGCAACTATAGCTTCGTCCATCCCCATGCCACTCAGCACAGCCCATAGCTTAGATCTTACCACAGTGTCAAATGCTGTGCTGAGATCCATGAAGGCTAAGTGTATACTTTCCTTTTTAGCCTCCGTATACTTGCTAACTATCAAATATAGATTCAAATTCTGTTCAATCGTGCCACGTCCTGGCCTGAATCCATACTGTATATCAGATAGTATATCGTTATCATTAGCCCAATCTAATAAACGCCTCAATAAAACCCTACCCAACACCTTTACTTCCGCGTCTATCAGAGAGATTGTACGGAAGCACGCTGGGTCCTCTCGGTTCCCCTTTTTAAAAACGTGTATTATGATCGATTGCTTCCACGAGACTGGGATATATTCACGGCTGCTGCATTCAAATGGTGTGTAACCAGGGGTGCCCAAAGATCTATACATGATTTAAAAAGGTCGCTGGGAACCCCATCAGGGCCCGGAGCCTTCCCTGCTGACAATTCCATTATACTTTCCCTCGCCTCTTCTAATTCAAAGTGAACAGCATTTTCTGTGATAGGGCAGGTAGTTGATATGTATTCACAATCTCCAGCATATATGCGACCAAAATGCTCTTCCCATTTCTGTGCAGGTATAGTAACACTTAAATCTACTGCTGTGCCCTCATTAAATAACGGCTGATTTACTACCCTCCAGAAGTCTGCACTATTCCTTGTGTCGCAGGCCTCTTTAAGCTTATCCCAAGCTTCTCTCTTCAGGGAATCCAATCCTAGCTTGCGAGCTAGCGCATATGCCTGCCTGGCCGCCTTAACTGCGCATCTCTGCCTCGGTTTGGACTTTAATGCTATCATCAAATCTTTATGGGCCTTTGAGCAGTTCTGATCGAACCATTTAGATCGTGAACTAATAACCTTAACATTATCTCTGGTCGGGCTCGGTGAATCTCTTTGCAGATGATGGGAATAGAGTCTAAAATAGCCAAGTCATGTGCGTCTTCATTCAGACAAATCACAACTGCACTTCTGGACCAGATTCCTTAAAAAGTAATCCGGGAGTACTTTACCCCAACTAATATGCCTCCCTTGGGTTTTAATGATAAACAGGTCTTTATGGACATTGGGCGTCTTTGCTTCAAGATCGTTCCAGCTAAACTTTGCAGTGATTGGGTTCTGATCACTAAAAGCATTCCATACTATTTTAAAATCTACCAAATATTGAAGCAAGCGAGTTGAAACCAAAATATAATCTATAGTTGAGTTTTATTTCTTCCCTTAAAAGCCGGAACCGCAATGGCTGAGACATACTCTTCTCTAAGAAAGAGATTAAAAAGGTTTAATTCTGAGATTAAAAGGTTAAAATTATAGTATGCTTGAAATAAATCTGCTCTAATTCCTCTGGCTGGACCCGGTCCCTTTCCTCAGCACAAGTGTGACAGGGATGTAAGTTGAAATCTCCCACTAACAAAACTATTGGCGAGTAGGACCACTCTAACACTGCCTCTTCATAAAAGCCCCTAAGCTCTGTCTCCAGGGTTTTCTTAGCAAAGGGTGAATAATAAACGTTAATTATCAAGATTTTATTATGATGGGCGAAAAAAGGTAATACTCCCAAAATATTGCTAGACTCAAATGTTACCAGTTCTACAGAACACTCTATTCTCAGGCTAATGAACGTTACCAAGCCCCCCATAGCTCTACCAAATAGGGAAGGCTCTGCCTTAACCTGGAAAGCAGTAAACCCATCCATAAATAGGTTCCCATCTGCATCTCAGGTTTCTTGTAGACAAACTATCCCGAATGTTTTACAATAATCCATCCCTCGATTATCTGCACATATAGTGTGTATCCCTTTAATATTCCAACTAAATACGGACAGGTTATTTGTTACTTGCAAACAAAACAACAGTAAATAATAATAAGAATACACTCACCCTCCAGAATACACTCACCCGCATCTTCTCCCTTTCTAACCAGACAACAACACACACTCTACCACACGACAAAACCTCAATCCAAACCCCGATACCACAAAACATGCCAGCTGGCCAGGCCAACATAAAAAGCAGTAGGAAGAGTACCAATCACAAGGCGCAGTATTGAATTGTCCAAACAACTGCAAAAATAAATGGAAAATATGAAACACCTTGGCATACCATTGCCCCTCACCCTAACCCTTAGTAAGGATGGAAAAAAACCTCCAATAACACGTCAAGTGTGACTTAACCCCTTCGCTGCTAGGCCTTCCCCCGTGCTAAGCCTTTTTCTGTCTATTTGGGGTAGTTCGCGCTTAGGCCTCTGTAACTTTTTGACCACATTAGGTATCCATGCCAAATTTGCGTCCTTTTCTTCCAACATCGCGGGGATTCTAAAGGTACCCATGGTTTGTGGATTTCCCTAGAGGGGACCCAGAAATTAGCCAAAATACAGCTACATTTTGTTTTTGAGGGGAAACATGGGAAAAAAGTGCTGCAAATGAAAGCGTCTGGGTTTTTCCCTGCAAATGGTATCAAAAAGGGTTTGTGGAGCTGAAATCACCATTTTCCCAGCTTTTTGGGAATGACAGACTTTTGTCAGAAAACCAAAATGTTTTACACAGTTTTTGCATTTTTCTGGGACATAGCCTATTTTTCCTATTTTTTGTGCTTTCAACCTCCTTCCAGTTAATGGTAGAAATGGGTATGAAAGCTATAATGGATCCTGGACAGCTATACATTTTAGAAAAGTAGAAAAAATTCTGAATTCAGCAAGGGGTCATTTGTGTAGATCCTTCAGGGTTTCCTTATAGAAACTAACAGTTAAATATAGGAAAAATTTAAAATTAGTTGAAAAAAACAGCCTTTTGTGTTAATGTTTTCACCTGTAACTTCTTCTAATTATAACAACTCTTTAAAAGCAATATAACGTTACATCCGCTGGACCTTACTGGTTGTGGGGATATATAGGACTTGTAGGTTCACCAAGAACCCGACGAACCCAGAGCCAAAAACTGAGCAGCGACTTGCAATGGTTTTTATTTTGTGCCGGGTATATAGCAATTATTCTGGGAAAATGTATACATGGAAAAATCGGTATGAAAGACACCTATGTATTTCTGAAATGGGAACAAAATATAGAGTTTAGAAACAGTAGATATTTGCACATTTCCGAAATTGGGAATACTCATACTAGCATGAGAATTATCGGTCATTTTTCAAAATGACTTCTTTTTTACACATTGTCTTTCATTTGGAAGGCAGAAATGCATCACAAATCAATAGGTAATAACAGTTGATTTACAAATCTGAATTACTCTAAGTCTCCCGATAAAAATGGGACCTCACTTGTGTGGGTAGGCATAGTGCCCAGGACGATTCACTTGTCCACCTGCATTATTCACCGGATTGCCTCCGCTTCATGCACAATTACCGGCTGGCCCGTGATGCTTCTACATGCGGACCGTACTCCCAACTTCCATGGTTATAACGAGATTGACATATCGGACTACGCTCCTGGATTCACTCTCCCTCCCATGAAAGCTCAGCTATCCTGCGTTTGAATTGCGTGGTGACCTACCTTCAAAATTACCCATAACAGGTTTGCATGGCATTCTGGGTAGGACAACATTGGGGGATACACGCAAGCAATACCTCATTGGACTCCCCCGGGTGTCTAGTTTCCAGAAATGTTTGGGTTTGGTACTTTCCCAAGATGTCCGCCGAGCCCGGCGCTAAAATATCAGGTGCCCCTCCCCAAAACCAGGTAGTTTTGTTGTAGGTAATTCTGAAGTTTCCACAGTACGATTTGGGCCATTTCCTGTTGCAGCCACTATGCCTACTCACACAAGTGAGGTACCATTTTTATCGGGAGACCTGGGGGAACGCTGGGTGGGAGGAAATTTGTGGATCCACACAGATTCCAGACCTTTCCCACACAGAAATTTGAGAAAAAAGTGATTATTTCAGCACAATTTGAGGTTTGCAGGGGATTCTGGGTATTAGAATGTTGGGGGACCCACGTAAGCCTACCTCGATGGACTCCCCCGGGTGTCTAGTTTCCAGAAATGTGTGGGTTTGGGAGGTTTCCCTAGATGGCCGCCGATCCCTGGGCCAAAAACCCATGGGACCCCCCTTGCAAAACCACGTTGGTTTGTGATAGGTAATTTTGATGTCGCCTCAATAGGTTTTGGGCCCTTGCCTGTCGCGCGTACTTGACCCACCCACGCAAATGAGGTACCATTTCTATTGGGATACTTGGAGAAATGCTGGGGGGTTGGAAATTTGTTGTTAGTTTCTGCAGCGTGACAATTTGTGCACAATAATGCAAGGAAAATGTGACAGTCACATTTTGAAGTTTCTAGGACATTGTGGGTAAGATAACTTGTTGGGATCCACAAGAGAGACATCACCATGTACTCCCATGGGTGTTTAGTTTACGACAAAATCTACAGTTGGTAGGGTATTCTTAGATGAAATGTACACCTTGGCAGAGAGGCAAAAAAGTCAAAGATTACTGCACAGCCATCTATTTCTCAAGCACACACACATACTGGTTGGATTTGGCACAAGGGCGAGTGATGGTTCAGTTTATAACATTTTATGAACAAGAGATTTCACAAAAATGAAATGCACTGTCAATAATTGAAAGGAGAAAAAACTGAACCATTGACTCGCAGCTCGTGAGCTGTAAAGCCACAGCAAGGCACCAACCGCTTTACAGGACATTCACACATCTTTCATACATGATACACACAAGACCATTCACACCACCAGGCACAAAACCAACACATTACAACATTCACAAAAAGGTACAAGGTACACCCTGCTTGACAAAATCAGAAAAGGCAAATATTTCTGCACAACCACCTATTCCTCAAGCACACATACATGCTGGTTGGATTTGGCACGATGGTTCAGTATATACAGTTGTATCAACCAGAGCTTTCACAAAAATGAAATGCACTGTTAATAATTGAAAGGACGAGAAACTGAACCATTGACTCACAGCTCGTGAGCTGTAAAGCCACGACAAGGCACCAACCTCTTTACAGGCCATTCATACACCTTTCATACGTGTGACACATACAAAACCATTCACACCGCCAGCCGCGGGCCCAGCACATTACAACACTCACACTAGCAGACAGCGCCATTCAAGGGCCCATCACTTTCACACGCCCACATTCCTGACACAGCGACCACACCAGCTCACGGATTGCGTGGAATGGCGTTTGGCTAGCAGTGTGTGTAGTGACCAGCAGCAAGTCACTACTCACACACCGCCAGCCAAGCACCACTCCACCCACATCGCCAGCCAAGCGCAGGTCCACCCACACCACCAGTCAAGCGCCAGTCCACGCACACCACCAGCCAAGCGCCAGTCCACTCACACCGCCAGCCAAGCACAAGTCCACCCACACTGCCAGCCAATCGCCAGTCCACGCACACCGCCAGCCAAGTGCCAGTCCACTCACACCACCAGCCAAGTGCAAGTCCACCCACACCGCCAGCCAATCACCAGCCCACGCACATCGCCAGCCAGGCGCCAGTGCACTCACACCGCCAGCCAAGCACAAGTCCACCCACACCACCAGCCAAGCGCCAGTCCACGCACACTGCCAGCCAAGCGCCAGTCCACGAACACCGCCAGCAAAGCGCCAGTCCACGCACACCGCCAGCCAAGCGCCAGTCCATGCACACTGTTAGCCAAGCGCCAGTCCATGCACACTGCCAGCCAAGCGCCAGTCCACGCACACCACCAGCCAAGTGCCAGCCTAAACACACCGCCATCACATTTAGAATTTTTTTATACAAAAAAGAAAACACAAACAAATTGCAAATAGATACAAATCTACTAACACAAAATCTGAAACTAAAAAAATTGCACAAATGCCAACCTTGAAACTGAACAAAAAATATAAAACAATAGAGATCAGGCAGTTCACTTTACCACTCATGGATGCTCCCAAAAATTATTTTGCGTGTGGTACATTCTAAAACAAGCAGGCACACACAGCCCAGGGTTAGAACGACACTCGGGGCAGTACATACGAGTCTCTTTCCGCGTACCTCTTCGCAACAGACTCTATATCTCCTACTGGGAAAGTCTTTTGAGGGTGTGGGAGAAATGTGATCAGGAAAGTGGCGATCTTTCAATCTAGCCACATCCTCCACCACTCTAACTCTAGGAACACTTGTCTGTTCCACTAAAACAAGGCTGCCTATTCCAGACTCCTGAAACTTAGCAAAAGTCATCTTTGACTCAGGACAAGAATCCTTGAATACAACAAAACCATTAAAGGTTGCCAAGTGGAAAAGATGGCTAGCCAACTTCTTATACCAAATGTAAGCCTTACGAAGAGCAGCATGAGGTTCCAACCTCTGATCTACTCTGTCAATACCACCCATGTGCCTATTATAGTCTAAAATGCACACAGGTTTGCGTGCTTCAGCAACCTGACCCCAAACAGTCACAGGTGAAGTGCTTTCATCATGGACGGTAGTCAACATGTAGACATCTCTCCTGTCTGAAAACTTCACAGATAGAAGTTCCTTAGGGAAACCTTTACGGTTAGAGCGGATTTTGCCACAAGCAACAGTGTCCACTTTGGCCAATTCCCTGAACAACCGCACACCAGTGTAGAAGTTATCTACATATAAATGGTGTCCTTTGTTAAAAAGTCCTCTACCAAGTCCCCACACAATTTTCTCAGTCACTCCAAAAGTGGACGGACAACCGGGGGGGGGGGGTTCATCCTGGATTCCTTACCGGTGTACACCCTGAAATTAGGGACATATCCAGTCCTACTGTCACACAGCATATACAGCTTAATTCCATAGCGGGCCCTCTTACAAGGAATGTATTGCCTAAAAACCAAGCGGCACTTGAACAAGACCAAAGACTCATCCACTGCTATTTCTTTCCCTGGAGCATAGATCTCAGAAAATCGATCTACAAAGTGATCAATAACAGGCCGAATCTTAAAAAGACGGTCACACTCAGGGTGATCTCGTGGCAACGCTAAACCATTATCGACAAAATGCAGTATCTGAAGCAGAAGCAAATACCTATCACGACTCATGACTGCCAAAAATATAGCCATTGCCATCAAGGAACTAGTAGACCAATATGAAGACATTGATGGCTTCCTTAGCAGGCCCATCAAAAAAGTTAAACCCAAGAACTTCTTCATCTCTTCCAGATTTGTGGGAGTCCACCGGGTAGCTCTAGAATGGGGCTTAAGGCTGGCACTGTTGTTCCTCAAAAACTGTTTGGCATACAAATGAGTCTGCTCAACAATCTCTGCCAAAAACACATCGTCCATAAACAACTGAAAAAGATTTTTCGGCAAAAGGTTTTCTGTATTCACTCTACACCCTGGAACACTTGTAAAGTCTGTCAATGTCGGCTGCACCATGCCTGGGGCAACCCAGAGGTCATCACTTCCAACTGGAAGCCTTGCAGCCCAAGGCTGCAACCCAAATGCATCTTGCTGCACTATCGGCACATCAATGTCCTCCTCTAAAACAGGCACTTCATCCGCACTAAGAGTTGCTTCATCCACACTGAGAGTAGCTTCACCATCCGATGATTCCACGTGGAGAGAAAACTCACTGCCTGAATCTTCCCCTCCCTCCTCTGCCTCAGATGCAGAGCCAGTCTCTGAACCATGGCCAGAGGAAGACTCAAAAAGCATACCAATAACCTGCTGAGCAGTAATCCTGCGGCTAGCAATTATACTTACTAAGAAAGGAGACTGCACAAACAAGTCAACAACAACCAACACTGTGCAAAATAAGTAAGTAAAAAAAATGTGTGCCTTTATCACAAAGATCTATATACTCAAAAACTATACGATTCACTTGCAAGAGACAGCTACACTCACCAGCACCTACTCTGCAGAGAGACAGCAAAAACGATATCCCATTAGAAAGAAAAAAACAAAACCAATTACTCACAAGACAACAAAACACACATCGAGCACAAATGCAAAAAGTTTTTGACACTCAAAAAACAGATGACAAACATACTGCTATTATTGCACCATTTGCAAAAAACACATTCATGTAGAGAAATGAAAAGCATTTACATTGTAAAAAAAAAGTCTCTTACCAAACACATGCAACTACACAAACAGCAGAACCACCAGTAACAAAACCTCAACCTGGAACAGTCTAAAGAGCAAAAGCCTTGAACTAGCACAAAAAGGGAGAAATAAAGCATTACAATTGCAATTCACAAGAAATAAAACAATTAACATTACAACACGATATGTCATTACCCAAATGGGGCCAGAAAGGCCAAATAAACGGGCGGCAGAATACACATTAAAAAATATATGTCCCCTGGAAGCGACCCTTGCCCAAGGGGTCGCTTCCAATTGATTTATTTTTAAATCCCTGGCTCTAGTGGTCTTTCCCCCCCCCCCCCCCCCCCGAGCCAGAAACGCCCAAAAATGCAGGTGATCTAGCCCCGGGGTGGGGGGCAGAAAAGTCTTTAAAATTAGGCCCATAAGGAAGCAATCCTTGCCCAAGGGGTCGCTTCCATTTAAAATTTGAAACATCCCTGGTGTCTAGTGGGGTTTTCTGCCTCTCCTGGGGGCAGAAAGGCCAATTAAACAAAGCGATCTGCCCCCGGGGGGGGGGGCAGAATATACTTTTTAAATAAATATGGCCCCTGAAAGTGACCCTTGCCCAAGGGGTCACTTCCAATTTAATTTTAAAAAAATCCCTGGCTCTAGTGGGCTTTTCTGCCCCCCCCCCCGGGGCAAGAAACACCCATAAAATCAGCGGACCTGTCCCCGGGGGGAGGGGGGCGGGCAGAAAAGTCTTTAAATTATTTTGCCCCCATAGGAATCGACCCTTGCCCAAGGGGTCGCTTCCTTTTCACATTCCTGGTGTCTAGTGGGGGCATTCCTGCTGCACGATCGCGACGCTGTGTGCGATCGTGCAGCAGGAATGCCCTGCATTGAGACATCAGGGGAGAGGAGACACTCTTTCCTCTCCCCCGATGCCTCAATGCATCGTGAAATGCCACCCCGGCCCCACCGGAGCACAAAACTTACCTCCTCCTCGCCTGAACGCCTGAAAACAAATGGTTTCCAGGCGTCCAGCGCTTCCTGATGATGTCGGTGTGCGCTGTGCGCGCTGATGTCACAGGAGCGCCGAGGGGGGGTGGAGGTGGCAGCGGAAACTCTTCCGCTGCCATCCCCCTCTGTAGGGGCTAGATCGGCTGCCCATGGGGGGAGCGCCAGTGCTTCCCCATGGGTGGGTGCCATGACGGTGCGGTTCCGTCATGAGCACAAGCCGACCGTGGCTTATGACGGAACCGCTCCGTTATGAGCATCGAAGGGGTTAAACTCCGCCTCTCACCCTTACCCCGTAGGAAGGGTGGAACACCACTCCACAAAAACAATTTGGCATCTACCCTGCCCTTCACCCAAACCTGTAGTAGGGTGGAAAAATACTGCAATCACACGTACTGAGGCTTCACTCTGCCACTCACTGCCCTTCACCCAGACCAGTAGTAAGGGTGGAAACTGCAATCACAAGTAATGTGACTTCACTCAAACTTAAAAATGTGGCTTCCTCTCTGCCCTTCACCCTTACCCCGTAGGAAGGGTGGAAAAAACTTCAAAATGTGGCCAAGGTAGATTGGATAAGTAGGTTTATTAGGTAAGAAGAGCCCCACCAGGAGCAGCCTTCCTGCTGCTCAGCCCGTCCTCCAACTGACTCTCCCACTCACCAACATTCCACAGCATCACCACACACCAACATTCCACCACCACAGTCACACTGGCCGAGCAGCAGGTATAACAGTGTTGCGGTGTAACGGCCACCGCAACACCCACTACCCTCCGCTTTCATGCTAAGCACAGTGTGAAAGGGGGCCTTATATACATGGAAGTGTTAAGTGCCTTGTAAATAAGGCGAGGCCCTTATCGCCACCACAACGTCACTGAAATTGATGTTGTGATGGTGATATGGGCTTGTTCATATGCCCCTGAGATTTTTTTTCTTCTGCTAACTTTGGGCGTTTTTTAAAATCATTGTACGCGTACACATCGACAGTGAGAAATATCTGGCAAGAAAAAGCTTATTTTAGTTTTTGTGTGAATTTTTGCCTGCAGGGAAAATTTGGTACTGCTGCATTATCATGGTGTATCTGTCACCTTTGCAAAACTTTGACTGCAAAATTATATATTTTTTCACTCTGCAAATAAATCGTATGTGGAGCATGACATTGACAACATAATAATGTACATTTTGATGAAATAATGACTTGAATGACAAGCCAAATACCCATCTTCTCTCGTGTCAGAACGCGCTTGTGGGTGGAATCTCATAGACACATTTTAATCCGATAGTAACCTGTGCGGATGAAGAGATGAGTTTTATTACCGGTGTGTCATGAGATTAAAGAGTCAGAGAGCCAGCCAGAACAACCTGGAAATGACAAGCAGTCGTCAAAGTTGCATAATAGGAGCCCAGCCCCGGCCTACGTGGCTGGCCGTGCCACCAAGCCTTCTGAGGCCTCCTTTGAACTGGGTGGTGAGAGTTTGCTGTTTCTCTAACCTGGGTTAATTGATATCTTCACCCAATCCAAGGTTAATACATATTCCAATTTCCCTGTGTGTTACACATGCAGTGAAAATGATTACATCCGAGTCCTACCTTTAAACATATTCAAAATCTATTCATGCACATGGAGGAAGTATGGCAAACAGGCTCTGCGTCTGGAGTCTAAAATTGGCGCTATCTGTACAGGCACTGGACTGTGCATCTCTGTTTTCGTAGCGCAGAGTTCTTTGCACAGTAACTTGCTAATTAAAGTTTTCCTTTGGAGATTGGCAATTTGATGCTGAAAGATGCTCTTTTACTGTTGGGAGATCTGTCCAAATACGTCGGGCATATTATTTAGGGAAACATCGCCGCTTTTTCGGCACATAGCTCCGAAAAAGCCGCGATCTTTTTATCACCCTATTTGCAAGGACACGCTAACAAGCGTTAGCGCATGTTTCCTTGCTACTTTGCATGTCTGCGATCAATATTGCAAATGACATGCAAAGTAGGCGTTCCCTAGGTAAACAACATGGGAATCCTCGCTAACACGGCTTCGCGATATTAGCAAGCCGTGCAGCAGACCCGCGAAGCGATAGAAATAACCGTGCTAACCGCGGGTATCGCAGGTGTGTAACGCCTGCTTTTGAAATGACTTCGGCATGCTGATAATGGGAGGTGGATTGCCATGTTAGGTCCACACTCCCCTATCAGCAAGCCTCTCCTTAGCGCTGTGAAATCTTCGCTGGATTTCACGCGCTATTCCTGTTATTCGCTGGAATTACATCGCCTGTTAGCGACACGTTAATAATAGGTAGCTAACACGGCGATGTAATACAGCGATAATGTGAATCGCGCTAAGTGCGATTTGCGATAATTATCGCATGTCCTTGATTATATGCCCCCCCTCATCTTTTTCCTCCGAAGCAGGTCAGCAGTGCCTCTGAATCTGTTTGCTAAATATCAAATGCAGAAATATCGACTTGTGTGTATATGGACCCCAAATTATCGACTACAACTATGGCCCTCATTATGGGTTGCCTTATAATTCTGAGGGTGCTGACAGTTACCACACCCATCGACAGTATGAGGTTGGCGGACTGTGGATCTGTTTACTTCCACCCGGCGATAATCTCCGGGTGAAACCCCGGGGAGAAATGAGGAATTAATGGGGGAATCGGACACGGAATTTCCCACCCCCTAGTTATTCGAAATTTCAAAGGGGAATCTTAGGGAGAGGATGCGGTCTAACGGCCAGGGCGGTCGCTCTCAAATCTGGGGAACCAGATTCGAGTCTCGGCAACGACGCTCATGTGTTTCTTGGCAAATCACTGAGGGACATATTATCAAGAACGGCGTTAAAATTAGAGGCAGGAAACTGCCGGTAAAGCGGCGATAATGGGCTTGATAATATGCCATTGAGAATTCCAATAGAAGCCCAGGTTCTGGTATTATCAAGCCCATTATCGCCGCTTTCCTGCCGCTAAAGCGTCGATAATTTTAATGCAGTTCTTGATAATATGCCCCTGAATCTCCCCGTGCCTAAAAAAATAAATATGTCCTTGGGTTAGGCAACCAGTGCTCGTTTAAAGCGCTCTGATACTTTCGGGTCGAGCTCTATAAAACTCCGAAAAAAGAAATCTTAGCATCCCGATTGTAATACCCCAGTAACTCCAGCACCCTACATGGGGATAGGCACATGGCCTGTGCTGTCAGCTTCCTAGAGATACAAGGGAACCCTGTATCAGCCATAGTTAACAGATGGATTATTGCGCTGAGCAGGGACGTTTTAAGGATTTTGGGGGCCCTGGGCAAAATTTATTTTTGGGGCCCCTGTTCGAAAAGATTTGATTTTACGATCTAGTTTCAGCTCTTTTATGCCCTTTTGGTCAAATTCTAAATGTGTGTACATGTGATATTCAGGGATAGTGATGTGTGTTTTCAGTATTGTAACACTGCAGCAGCTCACTAATATTACTGCAAATAATCTCTGTGACACTCTTCTGTTTCTTATATGTGAGGTCTTGTATTGATCTAAAAGAAACTTTTGGTATGGATGTTGCATGAAACAAACACATTTTGTCTGCAAACTGTCTGTAATAGACTCTCACACATTAAAAATAAATTATAGAAAAACTATTTACAAAAATCTTTTAAAAAATCATTCAAGGTCATCAGGGCAAGACTCTGCTGAACAGATCTGGCTCTATCAGGGGGCCCTATGCAAGGCTGGGGCCCTGGGCCAGAGCTCACTTAGCGCATGCCTTAAAACGTCTCTTGGTGTCTGTGCCCAGTCCTTCAGACGACCGTGGTGCACAACGCTTCTTCAAAGCGCCACCACTGCCTACCCTCACAGACAGTCAAGGCTGAGGCCCAGTGAGCAGAACTCAGCTTAGCTGACTCTCGCCCAATGAATAAGGGACATCGGGACGCACAGTACCCAGGGATATCTTAAGGATATTGGGGGCCCTGGGTCAAACCTACTTTGGGGGCCCCTGCTCAGAGCAGCTTTGAATATAAGATCCAATTTCAGCTCTTTCATGCCCTCTTCGGCCAGGTCTCTGACAGCGCACAAGCACACTCTTACAAATGCTAAATGTGTTTACATCTAATATTCAAGGATAGTGACATGTATTTTCAATATTGGAACAACAGCAGCTCACCAATATCACCACAAATAATCTCTGTGACACCCTAAGATTTCTCATGCTTAAAGTCCTGTTTTGATGTACAATAAACTTTTTTTTTTTATGGATGTTGCTTAAGCAAACACCAAAGTTATCTGCAAAATGTCAGGAATAGACTCTCACATATCATCCACATTGACATTTTTTATTAAACAAAACGTATTTAAAAACATCTGTTTAACAATTATTCAAGTCCATCAGGGCAAGACTCTCTGCAGAACAGAGCTGGCTCTATAGGGGGCCCATGAAAGGCTGGGGCCCTGGGCCAGAGCCCACTTTGCCCATGCCTTAAAACGTCTCTGGCGCTGAGTTGGAAGAGGGCCTACATCGTCAAGGTAAATTAATCTCAAGGCAGTATAGATTTACTGTTCTCACTCCACATCTCCTTACCTTGACGACATCAAACCAGTCCATACTGTGGTGTCGGTATCTGAAACTCAATATTTGGAGCCTTATTCTCACTCCCATAGTCTTTATTGAACAGGAATTTGTAAATTCTTTTCAGTTCATTTGATTTATTAGCTGCTGAGACAAGAAAACTCAAAATTGAAATCTTTTTATCAAATGAGGAAGGGCCATAGCTTTCGATTCAATAACTGGCCATTTAGTGTGCTATGTGTAGGACCACTGTAAAAGGGCGGGGAAAAGGCCTTTTCAATCACGGGTAGAGTTCACAGAGCTCTCACCTTACAAGGAGTCCTGATGATGCGATTGGGACAGTCAGATGTCTCCCTAGTAAGAATGTGCATTAAAAATCGATTATTTTCTAATATGACAGCTGGACATGCCCATCCTACCCTGTAATGAGTCCTGTGCTCTCGGGCAGTTCCTGACTATTAAATTAGAAGGGAATATTTATGTCTCTACCCTCTCCACCTCACCTCTTCTGCCTCTCCTCTCTCTCTTACCTCCCATTCTCTACCTCTCTCTACCTCTCCAGGTACCTGACCTCTCTTCTCAACGCCCTCTACCTCACCTGTGCCCAGGCCACTGGAATTATGCGGCAGTGAAGGACCAAACTTTGAGGCAGGGTTAAGAAGATTAGCAGAAAGATCTGTAGCAGTTTTTTTTGTTATTTTGGCATTTTAACAGCTATCAGTACTGTCAAAGGGCTGTCAAACCACTTCAATTGCATGTCATCACTACCGGTTTAACACCTGAACACACATCCAGGACTTGAACACGTTAACCCTTACAAAGGACGCACCACAGTGCGCAAGTACATGTATCGTCTTTGCTATTTCACCTCACCCTCTCCACCTCACTTTGCTCTCTCCACCTCTCTCTTTCTACATCTGCCTACCTCCACGTCACTACCTCTCTCTCTAACACAACTTTTTCAAGCTTCCCTACCTATGTATCAACCTCATCTCTCTTTCTTCCCCTGACCTCTGTCTCTCTGCTTCGGCTCTTTTCTTGCTACTCTTCCCCTCTCTCTCACTAGCTTTCTCTCAGCCTCACTACTCTCTTTAAATGTCCTTTCCATACCTCTTCATATGCTAACCACCCCTTTGCTTTTCTCTTGGCATCTACTTCCCTCACTGACTCACCTCTCTAACTGATGCTGTTAACACTCTTTGCCTCTACCTGTCTCTAACACACAGCTCCTACCATGCATTTCTGCCTTTCTCGCCTCTCTGTGTAGTCTATTCATCGCTCACTACATTCCCTTTTTGCTATCTCTACCTCTCTCAACCTCACTGTAAACCCTTGTCTAGTCCCTCTTCAACTCTTTCTTTACCAAGCTCACACTCTTCCTTGTTCTACCTCTCCATATCTTGCTGCCTCAGGTCTCTCTGTTTACCTTATGTGCCTCCCCACCTCGCCTCTCTGTCTCTCTATTTCGTCTCTATCTCAACCTTATTTCCCCTTTACTTCATCTCTCTTATGATACTATGGGAGATATTTGCAACAAAATGTGCAATGTTACTCCAAAATTGGTAACGCCGTGCTCAAACATTTCTTAAGCACAGTGATGTGCCGTATTCACAAAAATATGGCGCACCCCTGCAGTTTCCCTAGCGCTGGTGCCAAAAAAAGCTGCCTAGGGCCAGTGCAGTCACCATTGCGTCAGGGGCGATTGTTTAGGTGCCAGGAAGGGGCACCTTCCTACACATAAAGAATATTTATAGGAGATTAGCTGTTTCTATGTGTGCTGCAGAGCAAACTCAGAGGAAAAATTTATAATTTCTCCTCGTATCACCAACCTAAGACCAGTTTTTACCTGGCCTTTGTTTTTCGCGCTGCCCCATCCTTCTAAATATGGGGCAGCAACAAAAAGCAATGGGTGTAGCATCAAAAAGCAATTGGTGTTGCAGTGGAACACCCACAGCATCACCCATTGTCTGCCGTTTGCCGCAGCGGACTGCTGTGGTAAGGGGAATATTTAGAAGGTGGCGTTTAACCACGTTAAGCAGCTTGATGCCACCTTGTAAATATGGGGAAGAGAGAAATGCCACCAGAGCTTCAGAAAAAGTGACACTCCGGTGGTGTTAGGAGCTTTTAAATATGCCCCACTTTGCTTTACCTCTCTGTCCTTCTCCACTCTCTTACATTCTTCCATTACTCCTAAGATAGTTGCAGATCACTGTTTAGCTGAAAAGAGATCTATACAGAGAAAGAAGAGGGAGATGGTAGAAGAAGAGAATTAAGGAGATATTGTCAGGCTTCACCAGATGGAATGGTGAAAGTCCTCAGAGAAGTGCTTTGATTTTCTGTGTTGTTGCAGTAGTGCGAGCTGTGAAGGAAAATGTATCTGTTGTTATGTATATCCTGCAATTAACGCTACAATTTCAATTCTATGGGCATGCAGAGATGTGGCTAAAAATCAAGATACTTGGGCCCAGATTTGCTAGGGACTTCCGTTGCCCTTGTGTCACACATTGTTACACAAAGGTAAAGCAAGCCCTTAAGTCGGATTTACTAAGCCACGCAAAGCCACTTAGCCTGGTGCTGTGTGGCTTAGTTAATCTCGAGTAACGCAAGGCAGCGCAAGTCATTGCCTTGTGTTATGCTTCGTTGGGAAGGTGTTCCATGGGTGGCGTGTGGGTGTTTCCATGCGTTCACCCATGGAGTTTGGTGCATTCCCAGATTTGCTAAGAATAGTAAACCTCGGAATGCATTCTGCAGCAGACATAGAAAGGGGAAACTGCCTCTGAGGATTGTTTTTGTGCAGGAAGGGATACCTTCCTGCACAAAAACAATCCTGCCTGCAACACAGGCACCCTTGCCCTGCAGCGCTATTGTGCCTGCGTTGGTGTAAGTTTGCACTCAACGCACCAACATAGAAAATGAGCAGGAATGAGTAATACATTGTCAAATATTGAGTATTCCTGCTCTCTTCTCGTCACGCAGCGAAGCAAGTTGTATTGTTGCGTTTCATGACTTAGTGTTCCATCACACATGGAGTACCTGTTTTTTGAGTGGGTGGTACACCAGGGCTTTATGGCTGGTTACCGCACGACACTCAGGAGCATATTTACAAAGAATAGGTGTAGGACAGCGCCGAAAGGCTTCTTGCTGCGCTGCCTTACGCCAATTCAAAAGG
Source organism: Triturus cristatus (assembly GCF_964204655.1). Lineage (NCBI taxonomy): Eukaryota > Metazoa > Chordata > Amphibia > Caudata > Salamandridae > Triturus > Triturus cristatus. The sequence goes on from NC_140594.1 coordinate 142,042,531, forward strand.
ACAGGAACGCACCATATTTACAAGATACAGTGCTGTCCTGTCCTTTCAACCAGCGCCGGGGCACAATTTGCAGCCGTGCGCAAACGCAGGCACGCTTGCACCATGATGCAAGGGTGTCTGTGTTGTTGGCACAATTGTTTTTTCTGCAGGAAGGGGGACCTTCCTGCACAAAAATAACCATGAGGCGTTTTCCTCTTTCTATATGTGCTGCAGCACACATGGAAAGAGTAAAACACGAGGAGAAATGTAAAAAAAAATGTCCTTGTTACGCCTGCTCTAGGGAGGCGCAAGGTTTTGGTGCTGTCCCAGGTTTACAAGATGCTGTAAATCTGGGGCAGTGTCAAATTCCATGGGTATTGAGTGGGAACACCCACAGCAACACTCATGCAACACCTTTTTCACGCAGAGTAAGGCAAGGCAGCAACTTGTGCTGCTTTGCCTTACTCCATACCTACACGGCCATGAAAACCACGGAGGGTGGCTTTACTTGGCCTTGTAGATATGACTATGCCCTGTGCACCACTGGAATGTCACAAAAAGTGACATTCCGGCAGCGCACAGGGCTTGTAAATATGCCCCTGAGTGTGGCTAATAGCGCGAAGCCTGCATGTGGCCAATCACCATGCAACGTCTGCATCAAACAGTAATTGACTGTGCTCAAAGAGGAAGAACAGGCTTTCCACAAGCCTGTAGATACTTCTGAAAACAACCTGTGCTACTTCTATATGGTGATTGTCCTTCTTGCATGGCCTGTGCTGTCAGTTATGTTTTGTGTATAAACACAGACCCTTTGATTGATGAATAGGGGAACTGGAGTGGAGGTGCATGGGTTGGGAGGAGGAGCTGAGTAGGAGTGAAAACAGTAGCGTCAAAGGAGTGGAGGCAACACATAAATAAATATAACTGCCTTGGTATCTGAGATGGAAGCCTGGCTGTGCATGCCTTTACTTGTGTGTATGCCTCTTTTGAGAATGTGGACCTCTGCATATGTGCTTTGCACAGTGTCCCTTTGGCAGTGCTTACTTTGTAAAAAAATAAGTGCTGGGGCCCTCGTCAGGAGGCCACCACAGTTTGCACCACACATTGCCACTGTACTTACACAACTGCAAGCTACAAGTGTGACAATTCAGAATTTTCAAGGCCGCCAAAGCTTTAAGATTGGCTTGGACAGCAATAATTAGTTGTTTTTAATGTATATTAAACTAACAAACAACTGTTTTCTGCACATCTTTAAATTACACAAACAGCACCTCCATGTGGCAGCTGTCATAAGTGAAGGTTCCAGTAATTAAGTGCCGGTGCCGAGTACTGGAAACCACAGCTCTAATGAAGCACTGCCCTTTGGCGTGGCTATGATTCTCCCTGTTGGTCACTTGACCTATGGCACCTTCAGCTACCTATGCCTTATGGTACCCTACCAATTCACAGATATAACGTTGGCCATGCGTGACACCGGCATCTTTGGCATGATGTTGCTCTAACCTGACAAAAGACTGGACCTGACACACTGGCTACCATTCTTACCAGCAGATTGCAGACTTCTTTGTCATAATGAAGCTGGTTCCTGACAATGTTGGCAGTGGTATAATAGTGGCCATTGTTTTCATTTTCTATCTATCCCTACCATGATGGTGTTAACCTTGCACAATTCTTGCTAGCCTTGACATACTGTGCACATTATTGGCAATATGGAGGCCAGCATTGGCATTATGGTGAAGACACATCATGGACTCCATGCTTGTCACATTCTATGCAGAATTCTGTTTCTTCACGAGAGTGTAAGCTTTGCCTGGGAGAAATGACATTATATATCTAAACTTAAAGTGATGCAATGGCTAGCCAATGATGTATATTTTCAGAAACCACCAAGCTGATGACTGGGGCAAAAGGATGGCATAGCAAAACATAATTACAGCCGATATAGAGGTAGCAATTCAGTCTATTTTTGGTGGACATTTTGTTGTGTTGTTTCACAACTCTCATGGAGGTATATCCAGGGGCGGCTCTTCCGTTTGAGCTGAGTTTATTTATTAGCATTTAACTTTCAGCACCCGAACCGCCCTGAACTGTGTGACAGGACTGGGTGGGACCAGTGCTGCCGAGTGGCAGTAGGGAGATGTGCGCTTTAAAATGTGCGTGTCTCTTTAGCTGGCAGTCTTGCGCTGGCCAGTCAGACATGCGCATTTTAAACTTCTCTAAACCATATGTCGTAGACAGCTAGGTTAGAGAAAGCGCAGGCCTCCAGTGCTCTTGAGAGCGCTGAGTGAGGCCGCTCCCTCCAATCCTGGTGCTGCTCTCATGCTGAGAGAGCAGTGCAGGACCGGTTAGTGCAGCTTCCTGGTTCTGCGTTGGAGCCTGCCTGGAAAGAGAGATGACAGGTGGAGGAGGACGTTGCGTTGCACCTCAAGTTAAGTGGGGGTTTTTTGTGTCCCTCCTGCACCCGCCACTGGGTATATCAATAAAATTATTGTGCTATTATTACTGCACAGCAATTAAGAATGTAAGATTCTGTCTGTTGTCTAAATCTGTAGCAGCACTGTAACTAGACCAGTAGAATTACTGTATGAGCCAGTAAAGTTTTAGGGCCTTCTTCACAAATGTAAACTGAGACAAAAGTCTAACTTTACGACATTCGATATTCACAAAGAGCATTTACAAGGAGTAAAGTTAGACTTTTGTCTCAGTCAAACTGAGACAAAAGTCTAACTTTACTCCTCGTAAATGCCCTTTGTGAATAACTTAAGTCGTAAAGTTAGACTTTCGTCTCAGTTTGACTTTGTGAATCAGGCTCTTATGGCCTGAGGTTGTGACTTTTGCGACCTGCATGATGTTTTATTTGCTCACTCCGCACTTTCTGAGTGGATTCTCTATTATAGAGTAAGACTAGGGTCCAGATGTGCGAAAAATAGATTCGGTGAAAGTGGTTACAAATTGTGCATGGACTTTTACAAAATTAATTCTGTTTTTGCAAACTGACCTATGTACTAATAGATAGATGTGCAGAAACCGGATTCACAGTAGATCACCATTTGGCCTATGCCATGAATATTAATGAGGTAGGTCGCAAATTTGGACCTTCTATAAATGGGAGCTGTTACCGGGATGATGACCTGCTGAGGTAAGCAGACTACAATGTCTGTGATTGCTTTTAAAAAAAGCTTTTTTTTAAAAAAATTAAACCAGTTTTATTTGATGGAAAACTGGATGTGTTTATAAAAAAGTAAAGCATTGAAGCAATATTTTTTAAGAATAGGCAATGGGTCCATGAAATGCCTGCCTACCTTTAAAAAATGTTTTTGTCAACATTTACAAAAGGGAATGACCCCCTTACCATTTGTGAATTGCCTACCATCTCCTTTGTGGAGATGGTAAAATATTAATGTCTTTTGACCGGATTTTGGTTGCAAAACATTAATACATCCATTCCAAATCACGCCGCTTACAAGTACTGATTCTGTATTTGGTCACAAACACAAATTGTGATTCAGTAACGTGTTACCAAATTGCAATTTGTAGACAGTTCAACCTTAGTTTACTGTATCCGCTGAAGGCAGGTCTCTGCTGCCTTCCTTCCCACGTTCTCGCCATTAGTTCCGGCTGCCCACCTCCCCCGTGACCCTCCCCCTCCCAGGACCTACTTAATGGAGACCTCAGCGAGGCCCCATTGAGCGGTTTCCCTTCAGCTCCCCTTGCTGCCAGTCAGCACTGCCTTCCTTCTGTGTTGGACTCCTCCCACTGGTCTCTGCCAGTGCTCCTTGCCTTGTGCAGGTGAGCCCACTGTAGCCTCCCGGTCAGCAAGCCTTGTTTTAATTTATTTGTAGGCAGTTCAGCCAGTCTTGTTTAATTTATTAGTAGGCAGTTCAGCCTTCGTTTATTTTACCCCTGAAAGCAGGCCTCTACTGCCTTCCTGCCAACTTGGTTGATGGTTTTTCCCTGCTACCTGCCGCCTGCCGCCCACCTCCCCAGCACCCCATCCCATTACCAGGAACTCCTTAATGGAGGCTGCAGCACAAGCATGCAGCGAGTGCACCACTGGTATGCTGAAGGCAAGCTCATCTGCTTCCGCCCATTACTTGACCGCGCCCTGCGCCAGGAACTCTGGCCCTCCAGACATCCACAGGTACTCCGCTGCATATCTCTGAGCCCTGGACCCCAGGTGCTGCATTAACTGCTGCCTTGCATCACCTCACGTCACAGCAGGACCATTCACCTGCCATCGATAGTAGTTCACTTGAAAAGTAGGAGCACCCGCCCGTGCAGAAACCCGCGCCTCTCCCACACCACTATGTAAAAACACTCCAGTGCTTCCTGATCAATGCCAGATCGCTCTGCAAACACACCACCAAAGTCTGGGACACCATCTTTACCCTGACATGACCTTCACAGTGATATGGCTCATCTCCGCGCCAGCCCCTGACATCACCACTGCGACACCCATTGGCTACAAGATGAAACACCGGGACTGCACCAACAAACAGAGAGGTGGCATCACCATCATACACAAGGAACCAATCTGCTGCACTACCACAGAAGACAAAACCATGCTGGTCATGGAACACCTAAATTTCAAACTCCACACTGATGTTAAAACAACCATCAAAGGAACCCTCAACTACTTACCCCCCCAGACCACAAACCAGGCCTCTGCAACACCATCACAGATTTTATCACCCCACTCACCCTCAAATCCAAACACTACATCTTCCTCAGAGACCTCAACTTCCACTTGGACGGCCCCACAGAAACAAACTCCGCTGACCTCCTGGAATGAATAGACAACATCGGCCTCACCCAGATGGTCACAGAACCCACACACAAAGTGGGACACACACTAGACCCAATCTTCACATCAAGCAACTGAGTCAAATACAGCCATACCATGGAACTCACCTGGACAGATCACAACATCGTCCACTTCACCATCTCAGCACCATCATGCATCACCCCTAACCCCCCAGTACCTCCTTCCGCAGCTGGAGCAAAGTGGTGCAGTACCAGTGGATGGACGCCCTCAACAATAACCTGGCCTTTGCCTCAACCAACCTGTATCAGGCAGCCGAGAACCTCAACACCTGGATCACCAATGCAGCCGCCCAAGTCGCCCACATCAAAACAGCCAAAACTCACATATCCAACAAACAAGCTAGCTGATACACCAAAGAACTCAGCACAATGAAACACAGCTGCAAACAACTAGAAAGAAGACAGTGCACCAGCAGAGACCACACAGACTGAGCCCCCTTCAAGTTAGCCCTCAACAACAAGCACCAACAACTCAAAGATGCGAAAAAGAAGGCCTTTGCAGACCACATCGAGGCTAGTGCCAACCACACCAAGGAACTCTTTACCATTGTCAGAGAGTTTTCCTGCCCAGCAGGAACAGAAAACTTAATTCCACCCACACATGAACTCGGCAATGCTCTGGCAAATCACTTGCACAACAAGATAGCCACCATCTAAAGGAATTTTGACCCTCAACCCGACTACCTCAGCCTCCTCACTCCGGCAGAACCCACTCCAACCACTATCTCACCACATGGGAACAGTTCAACACCCTGCACACCACAACCATAATGAACTCCATCCACTCAGGAGCCCCCACCTCCCCATGCCCCCAATGCCTCTTCAGCCTCTGAAGCGACAAGATCAGCCACCACCTCACCACCATCCTCAACGCATCCATCGCCACAGCCCCTTTTCCCGATGCTTGGAAATACGCTGAGGTTAGACCGCTCCTCAAAAAAACCCTCACCAGACCCCAGTGACCTCCAAAACTACCGCCCCATCTAGCTGCTCCCTTTTCCTGCTGAAGTCCTGGAGAAGGCCATCAACCATTTTTGCAGGGATTATGCTCGGGAACAGAACTATGCTTGGGGCCATAGAACATCGGCATGTAGAGACTGAGTCACAATACCACCTCAGTATCTATGAACCTAAGTCCAACTAGCTATAGCGCCTCATTTCCCCTCCTATTCTTACCAGAGAGACAAGTGACTTGGCACCCCAGAACACAACACTTTCGAACCTCTCAGGGATCGTGGTAAAAGGACACGCCCTTTTACTCTCTCACTCGTACTTGTCCACAATAAGATAAACAAGAAGTTTGAAATATTTAAATTAAAATGCTCTAAAATGTAGTATTTGCGCCACAATTAGAAAACAAATGTATATAAAAAATATTGCTAGCATGGTTGACAAACCATATACTATTAAAAAGCCCAGTCATTTTATAAAACAGATTTTCTCTAAACCCCTGTCCCCTTCAAAATAAAGCTGAATGATTATGTATCAAAGATCTTTGGGATTATTGGCGGGCCCCGTAGCTTAGTATACATAGATGGACGTTCTACATCTCAGCTGATGCAGCAATCTTGCCTCAAGACCATCGCCATCAAGTGAGGTTTTAGAACTCCTGTCTTCAGTTATATGACAAGAAGTGTTCTCATAAACAGCAGCTACACTCTCATATTATGTCTAGCTGCTAGTGCCTGACCAAAGAAAATAACAAGGGACTTTGTTGCTTGACCTTGTCTGTGGTGTTCAGACTAAATCCAGGGAAAGAACAGAACACGAAAACATATGCAGGTTCTGTGTGAAAATACAGTGTGACACAAAAGCAAACGTGTTTATATAGTAACGTGTGCAAAGGAAAAGCAGCCTACAACGTGTAGAATTAGGCTAACATTGACAAAACGACAATGTGCCATGCAGGAAACACACAACACTGTCAGCTCGCCAAACACCTGGTAAAGTAACAACCTCCTAGACTCCTCCCAATCTGGGTTCAGCACCAACCACAGCACCAAAACTACCCTGATCGCCACCACGGACAACATCTGCACCCTACTCGACAGTAACCCTGGGCGTAGTTCGCGTAGTCGCGCTATGCTATGTGAAGTTTCACTTTGCACTACGTCGCGCTACGCGTAGCTATGCGAACTGCGTAGTGCGGTAGGGAAATGCTGTTCGCAATAATTGCACAGTGCCGGATGCTTGTCCGCACTGTGCAATCATTGAGAATGGCCTCATGCACAGTGCAAGCGGTCGGTTTCTGCCGCTCGAGTAGATTTGTACTCGAGCGGCAGCTTTCTCAATGTGGACTGGTAGTTTCTCATCGCGAGCGGTCACGAGCATACGCGACCACTCACAATGAAAAACCTGACCTCCCCGCGTTGAGAATCTCGCCGGGAGGTTTATTTTCCACGCTCGCGATCGGCAACTTGATGTTGCCGATCACGAACGAGGAAAAAGTCTCACCGGGATGTTGATTTTGCTTGCTCGCGGTTGCCAACTTGACGTTGAGGACCGCGAGCGAGCAAAAGATGCCCGCTACGCGTATTTACACTGTGCTATGTGCGATTTGCGTAGCACGTAGTTGCGCTCGCCATGCACACTCCGCGAGCGTAGCGTAGTTTTCCACCCAGGGTTATTCGACAGAGATGAATCCGCCATCCTGATCCTTCTCGACCTCTCTGCAGCATTCAACACTGTCACCCACCACACTCTCATCAAGAGGCTGCACCAGATTGGGATAAAAAAAGACGCACTCAGATGGATGGCATCTTTCCTCACCAGTTGAACGCAGAAGATCTGTTTCCCCCTTTTACCTCCTAACCTAGGAGCACCATCTGCAGTGTCCCGCAAGGTTCATACCTCAGCCCCGCCCTCTTCAACATCAACATGACGCCACTAGCCGACACCGTCAGAACCCACAAAATCAACATCACATCCTACACTGACACCCAGCTCGTCCTCTTGCTCTCAGCAGACCCCACCACAATAAAAATCAACTTCCACAACTGCATGAAGAATGTCGCCGCCTGGATGAAGGACAACTGCCTGAAGCTCAACACAGAGAAGACTGAAGTGCTGGTTTTGGCAACCATACCTCCCTCTGGAACGAAACCTGGTGGCCCGCGGAACTCGGACCCACCCCAACACCCAAAGACCACACTCTCAACCTCAGCATCATCCTGGACAGCAAACTCGCCATGAAATGACAGATCAATACGGTCGCCACAGCCTGCTTCCACACTCTCCGCATGCTTAGAATAATGTTCAAATGGCTCCCCACAAGCACCAGAAAACAGTCATGCAAGCCTATATCACCATCTGTACAGACTACGGAAACACACTGTATGCAGGGACCACCAACAATCTCATGAGAAGGCTCCAGATGTTATAGAACTCAGCCCCCAGACTGATCCTCACCTGCCCAAGAGGACCCACATCACCCAACACCTGAGAGACCTCCCCTGGCTCCCCATCCAGAAAAGATGCCAATTCAAACTACTGACACACGCCTAAAAACCCCTCCACGACTAAGGACTAGAATACTTAAGCCACCGCCTGAGCTTCCACCAACCATCCAGAAACCTTTGCTCCGCCTTCCTCTCCCTGGCACAGACTCCATGCTTCTGACATAGCCACAGTGGAGGATGCTCCTTCTCCCACCTCACCGCCAAGTCCTGGAACACCCTCCCCATCCGAAACATCTCACTTGCAGGTTGACTTTAGGAAGAAACTAAGAAACTCAAGACCTAGCTCTTTGACTAGGCCAGCATCACAGCACCTGGATACCCTCACGGATGATAAGGCGCACTCTACAAGTAATGATTGATTGATTGAAATCATAGCATTCATGACAATATATATATATATATATATTCACTGAAAAAAACATAGGTTTCAGGGGCGTTATAGGTAGCTGGACATTTCCCTCGTACGAAACCCTAGAAATTGCCCCGTTATAGTTAGTTGAGCTAACTATAACTCGCGCCCCCGCAATGCACTGCTGATGATGTCACATATTACATCACTCATGACATGGTCAGTGACATCACTGATGACATCACTGATGACATCTCAAATGACATCACTGATGACATCACTGATGATGTCATTCATGTGATCATTTGATGCTTCTTGTCACACCCTAAAATAACCTTTGATGCACCCACTCTAAATTACATACTGCCACTCTCAAAACCATAGGCACTCCAACACCAATAAGTACATACCCCATCACAGAGTCTTACGTCTAAACACCCATCCACTCACTCACCCGTACAGTCACTCATACTTATGGTCACTCAGTACAGGACTATCATATGCACTCATACACCTATATAGACACTCCCACACCGCTACTCATCCATAGAGTTACTCACACACATACTCAGTCATGCAAGTAATTAATCACACTGCCATTTACTCACCTATACAGTTATACACACACAAGGTCAATTACTCATACAAATACTAGCACATTCTTATGGTCTTATACAATCAATGATACAAGCAAACACTCATCCATACATCCACTCACACTATCATACACTCTCAGTTATAGTCATTTCTGTATACCAACATACATATATACTGCCGTTCACATATGTAGTAAATTACACATGTACTAATGAAATATATATTCACACACTAACACAACCATACAGATATTCACCCACCCATACAGTCCATTACAGACCTAGTGTTGAAACCATGCACCCAGTGAACCACCCACTGACACATCTATGCACTGAGTCACACACATCCCACCCACACAAACACTCAGGTACCCATACAGATACTCAGACACTCAGACAACCAATCAATAACTTATGTAGACATTCATGTACATATTCACAAAACCATGCATCCGGTTACGCACCAACAGACAGACGCATACAGTCATTCACACAGTTTAGTCATTAACTCATGCATTCAGTAAGATACATTTAATGACTCACTTATAGAGTCAGTTCCGCACCTACAAAATCATCTATTCACACACTTATACACTGACTCATTCTTCAATATGCCTTTCCCTATATATAATAAACATATTTAAAATTTATAGAAACACACAGACACTGGATGATGTCATCAGTGATGTCATCAGTGATGTCATTTGAGATGTCATCAGTGATGTCATCAGTGATGTCACTGACCATGTCATGAGTGATGTAATATGTGACGTCATCAGCAGTGCATTGCGGGGGCGCGAGTTATAGTTAGCTGAACTAACTATAACAGGGGAATTTCTAGGGTTTTGTACGAGGGAAATGTCCAGCTAACGATAATACCCCTGAAACCTATGGTTTTTTCAGTGAATTTCTAAGGTTTTTTAAATGCTAATTCCTAACTATAACGTGCCTGAAACTTTATGGTTTTTTCAGTGAATTTCAAAGGTTTTTTAAATGCTATTTCCTAACTATAACATATCTGAAACCTATGGTTTTTTAAGTGAATTTCAAAGGTTTTTTAAATGCTAATTCCTATCTATAACTTATCTCTAAAGCTATGATGTTTAATGATTTTCATAGGATTTCTAAATCTTTATATTTCAGTGTATCAATTCCTTTAATTATGTTTTTTATATTGTTTTTCACCATTTGTTAAAGTTTTTTGTCAATTAATTCTTTTAAAAATTAAAAAATATTATTTGTTTTTAATGAATTTTTTTTAAATTGAAATTATTTTTAAACTATTTGTTATATTTTTTTACATATTTTTGAAACTATATTTTTTCCTTGGAGTCGCGCACCCAACGCATTAGGAACCGCGCACCCTACACGGGAGAATTTCACCGTAAAAAAAAATAGCCCCTATCACTAATTTTTATTATTAATTTTTATTATCCCCGGGGACCCCATCCCCCGAGGTTTATTAAAAAATGTTGGGAACCGTGGGAGGAGCCCCAACACCCCCACGGTCCCAGCCGGCTCCCCGCGTCCTTCGGGAGCCGGCATTGTTTTTCCACATGGGGAGCTGCTAACATGCAGCTCAACATGTGGAAAAGCAATATAGTCTGGATTTTGAAAGAGAAAGGAGGTTTCCCTGCTCTGTCTTTCAAAATCCAAACGAAGTTTGCTATGGGAGGGCGGGAGACTCCCGCCCTGTCATAGCAAACAACAGTGTCCTGGGGGTGGGCACCCCAGGACACTGTAGGAGCCGGCCCTGGGGGGTGGCGGTCCCCAGGGCCCTCAAGTGCTCCAGGAGGGGGGCCACGCAGCCCCCCTCTCCCGTTCATTTGTAATGATTTTGCCCCCGGGGCTAATTATTAACGAAGTGCGGAAGCCCGCGCTTCAGGGTTTTTTTTTTCCAGCCAGATCCGCGCACCCTGCACGCATTTCACCGATTTAAAAAAAAGGGGGCCCCAGGGGGTCCTTCTGGGACCCCCTAAGCAACACTAGAGGGTCAGAGTATTTATACCCTGCCCCCTTTACATCTTTCATAGACTTATTTCCCTTACTTAATCAGCCTCGCTTCCACCGATGCACAAAATGGCTGCCAATAGTTCCTGGTTTCGAATGTAGACAGATACTTGACAGCCAATTAGCATTCAGCGAGTGATCGGGAGAGTGCGGGAGGGTGCGCTTAGGGTGCACATAGGGTGCGCGGTTCCTCCGAGGCCATAGATACATCTATCTATTTTACTCTAACTTTCTCCGGAACCACTGAACGGATTTACACCATTTATGCAAAAGGCACGAGTCTGAACTGAGGACTACCTCTTTGCCAAATTTGGTGTAATTCTGTTCAGCAGTTCGGGCTGTAGCTGCGTCAACAGGTCCTATGGGAAATTGCATGGGGAAAACGCGTTTTAGGACCCCCTTTTTTCTCGGCCCCGCTTGACGAATCACCACGAAACTTTCAGGATAGGAGCGGACCGGAGCTGGCCAAAAGTTTGGAAAATTTCGGGAAGATTCGTCAACCGGCGCCAGACTTATTGGGAATAGAATAGAATGTTGCGGATTTCCTATGGCAAATAGGTCCGCCAGTAGGTCATATATATATATATATATAGATAGATATATATAGATATATATAGATATATATTCACTTAAAAAACCATAGGTTTCACACATGTCATAGTTAGCTGGACATTTAAAAAACCATTGAAATTCCCCCGTTATAGTTAGTTCAGATAACTATAACTAGCGCGCCCGCAATCCACTGCTCATGACGTCACATATTACATCACTCATGACATGGTCAGTGGCATCACTCATGACATCACTGATGACATCATCCTTGTGATAGAGTGGCGGTCGCGCGAGTTATAGTTATCTGAACTAACTATTACGGGTGGAATTTCAATGTTTTTTTACGAGTGAAATGTCCAGCTAACTATAACATGTGTGAAACCTATGGTTTTTTAAGAGAATTTGCAAGGTTTTTTAAATGCTAATTCCTAACTATAATGTGTGTGAAACCTATGGTTTTTTAAGTGAATTTGTAAGGTTTTTTAAATGCTAAGTTATATATGTATTATTATATTTTTTATATATTTACTTTACAATAAGCTACCTATGTATATAGTTATAGATTGACTGTATACTGTAATATGGAATGGCTCGTTTAAAATGTGTTTTTAAGGTTTTTCACTGTGCGCGCTCGGTGCGCGCAGCCCACGATTTAAAAAAAAAAAAAAAAAATGTTTTTTTCACCCTTCGGGGTCCTTCAGGGACCCCCTGACAAAGGCTAGGGGGTCAGGAACTATCTACCCTGCCCCCTTTTCACGTTCTCCACCTTTCTTTTTCACTGTCACACACAAAACACACAAAATGGCGACCGACACTTCCTGATTTCGACCGATTCGAATGTTGACTGACATGTAACCACCAATCAGAATTACGCTCGCGCACGTTATGGTGCGCGCACGGTGCGCGCACGGTGCGCGCACGGTGTGCGCTTATAGATATTTATGTACTTTTAACTGCAATTTTCTCAGGAACTACTGAACAGATTGACACCATATATGCAAAAGGCACATGCCTGACCTGAGGACTACCTCTTTTCCAAATTTCAAGTAATTCTGTTCAGCCGTTCGGGCTGTGCCTTCGACTAAAGGTCCTATGGGAAAATGCATGGGGAAAACGCGTTTTGGGACCCCCCTTTTTTCTCAGCCCCCGCTTGACGAATCACCCCAAGACTTTCAGGGTAGGAGCTGAGCGGGGCGCCCCATTAGTTTTGAAAATTTCGTGAGGATTCGTCAACCGGCGCCAAAGTTATTGAAAATAGAATTTTCAGATTTCCTATGGAAACTCGGTCCTAACTATAACTATCTACTGGCGACCGTCAGTAGATAATATATATATGTAAATCACTGAAAAAAAAAATAGGTTTCAGGGGTGTTATAGTTGGCTGGACATTTCACACGTACAAAACCATAGAAATTCCACCGTTATAGTTAGTTCAGCTAACTATAAATCGCGCCCCTGCAATACACTGCTCATGACATCACATATTACATCATTCATGGCATAGTCAGTGACATCACTGATGACATCACTGAGGACATCTCAAATTACATCACTGATGACATAATCCAGTGACTGTGAGTTTCTGTAAAGTTTAATTTTTTTTTTTATACTTATGCCAAACTGTATTGACGAATGAGTGTTGTATAAGTTTCTGGATAGGGGATTTAGCAGGTGTGTGACTGATTGTATAGGTAAGTGATTAAACGTGTCTTTGTGAATGCATAGGTTAGTGACTAAACTGTGTGAATGTCTGTATCAGTCTGTCTGTTGTTGTGTAAGCAGCTACATGGGTTGGTCAGTAGCTAGATGAGTGTGTATATGGGTTATTGATTGTTTGCCTGAGTATTTGTATGGGAGACTGAGTGTGTGTGTGGGTGGGTTTGAGGTGTGTGACTCTGTGCATAGATGTGTGAGTGGTTCATTCAGAGTGTGTATGGGTTCAAGAGTGCATGTGGAAACAGCTGTATGGGTGGGTGAGTGTGTATATTGGTGTGTTGGTGAGTGAATTGATGTCTCAGTGGTACATGTGTGAGTAACTACATATGTAAAAGGCAGTATATGTGAGTGATAGTGTATATAAATAACTATATGTGAGAGTGAGTGATTGTGAGAGTGGATGTATGGATAAGTGTGCACTTGTATCAGTGATTATATAAGAGAGTAAGTATGCGTTAGCATCTGTCTGAATTAGTGAGGTGGTGTGTGTATAACTGTATAGGTGTGTAAATGGGAGTGTGATTGATTCTTTGTATGACTCACTAGGTGTGTGAGTAACTATGGATGAGTGGCGGTGTGTGAGTGTCTGAATATGTATATGAGTGTCTATGATAGTGTTGTATTGATGAGTGACTCCATGTATAAGTGATTGTATGGGTGAATGAGTGGATGTGTGTGTAGACCTAGGAATCAGTGAGTGCGTATGTAGTAACTGGTATTGATGTCTCAATGGTTTCGAAAATGGTAGTCTGTATTTTACAGTGGGTGTATCAAAGGTTATATTAGACTGTGAGGAGGTGCATCAGATTTTCATGTGGATGATGTCATCAGTGATGTCATCAGTGATGTAATTTGAGATGTCATCAGTGATGTCATTAGTGATGTCACTGACCATGCCATGAATGATGTAATGTGTGACGTCATGAGCAGCGCAAATTATAGTTAGCTGAACTAACTATAACAGTGGCACTTCTATGGTTTTGTACGTGTTAAATGTCCAGCTAACTATAACGCCCCTGAAACCTATGGTTTTTTCAGTGAATTCCAAAGGTTTTTCAAATGCTAATTTCTAACTATAACGTACCTCAAACCTATTTTTTTTTCCAGTGAATTTCAAAGGTTTTTTAAATGCTAATTTCTAGCTATAACGTACTTGAAACCTATGGTTTTTTCAGTGAATTTCAATGGTTTTTTAAATGCTAATTTCTAACTACAATGTCCCTGAAACCAATCTTGTTTTTAAATAAATTTTAAAAAGACGTGCATACTTTTTGTAGTGAAAAACTAATTGTAAAAGTAGTCTGTTATAAGTTATAATTTAACAATGTTTGAAACGTCATTAGCAGTAATTAACATATAAGTGTGAAAAAAGTGTGACGCAGCAGCTATGATACCTGACCTCGAGCAACAGCGTTCACAGTTCGATTCCCGGCTCCAGCGGCACGTTAGCCCACCACTATGTCACTGTGGGTAACACCTTGCTTAATCTTTCCAACGCCCCGAGCGCCGGCACACCTTTCCAGGGGTAGCTGTACGCTTTACAAATGTTTCTTGTAGCCCTTCTTTTCTACTTTATCTAAAAGTAACTCATGCCCTCTTATATTGTCAAGAATATGGGGCAACACTTTTACAAACTATAGCAGAAAAAAAAGGGAGGGTGTGGCCACGCTTAAGGGATATTTTATGAATTGCGTTTTTATTTGTCACCCCTTTGATATATACAGCTTCAGTTTCCGAAGAAAGTATATTTGTAATTGCTTAATAAAAACTGTTTCAAACCTAGTAAATAGTGCTCCCGGGAAGTATCCCACCCGCAAACTTCATAAAAAGAAGACCGCAACACACTCTGTTATTTTCCCGCCATGATTTGTACACCCCACGCCAAGTATATAAATGGTCCATAAAATATATAAAAAACAATTTTTACCTTCACAATCCCTGTTCACCACCTTGTGACTACTGTAGAGAGTTAATAGTGTTCCTACCCTCCCCGCTACTACTTTGTTTTCCCGTACTCCATTGAAGTCACAAAATGGTTCACAACAATGTCCATGGTGTTCCACAGAGGGGGAGGGAATCGCTGCCAACACTTCTACTTTCAATGGTTTACAGCCAATGAACATTAAGCTTGGGAAGGTCCTGCTTGGAACACGTTACCCAATCAGATGTCCCTGATGCTCCGCGGATTTTCAATGGTTCGCAGCCAATGAACATTAAGCTTGGGAAGGTCCTGCTTGGAACACATCAGCCAATGAGATGTCCCTGCTACTCCGCGGACGGGGAGGAAATGGCTCGCAACACTTCTACTTTCAATGGTTCGCAGCCAATGAACATTGAGGTTGTTGTTGGAACACCTCAGCCAATTAAACGTTAATTTTGTTCCGCGCACAGGAACAGAACACGCCCTCCCACATAATATTACATTTCGTCTAAGAAAGTGACACTGTCCGTGATGAAAGTGAACACCCCATTATAAGTAAACATTACTGCGCATTATATTAAAGGAAGGCTGCAATACGGCCCATTGTTATTTTCCCATTATGATGTACACAGCCTACTGAACATTGCCGCAATGCCGCACATTCACACTACCTGTGTGTGCACCGTTACACAGCCTACTGAACATTGCCGCAATACCGCACATTCACACTACCTGTTTGTGCACCCTACACACTCCTTGCCACAATTCGGCGCATTGTTTTCCCAACAGGATTTCCAGACCCAACGCAACCTTGCCGCAAAACCGTGCACAGTTGTTCTGCGGACGTAATTTCCACGGCCTACGCAACATTCAAACTCCCTGCCTCTGCACCGTACAGACTGCTTAAACTAGGACCACAGTGTTCCTACAATACCCTCTTATACAATTATTGTCTTTTTTTCCGCCCTACGCCTTTCAACTCTGGCACAAAATGGCTGCCAACAATTCCTAGTTTCAACAGTTCACAGCCAATGAGCCACACGCTCGTGCTCATACCGCCTCAGCCAATCAGATGTCAGAATTCGCAAATCTCGATATCTGTAAATTTTCATATTTCTCTAAAACTACTGAATGGACTTGCCCCATTTAAACAAAAGTGTGCTTTCTGAACCAAGACCTTTCTCCCTGCCAACTTTGGCATAATTCCGTTCAGCAGTTTGACCTGTAGCCTTGTCTAAAGTTTCCTATGGAAATTGCATGGAGAAAACGCGTTTTGGGACCCCCCTTTTTTCTCAGCCCCCCCATGACCAATCACCCCCAAACTTTCAGGATAGGAGCTGACCTAAAAAGAGGAACTTTTTGGAAAAGTTCGTAAACATTCGTCAAACGATGCCAAAGTTATAAGCAAATTAAAAAATGCTTTTCCTATGGCAACATGGTTCTAACTATAACCAACTACTGGCGACCGCCAGTGGATAATATATATATATATATATATATATATATATATATATATATATATATATATATATATATATATATATATATATATATATAGATATATAGATATTACCTACTGGCGGTCGCCAGTAGGTAGTTATAGTTAGGACCACGTTTCCATAGGAAATCCGCAACATTCTATTTTGAATAACTTTTGCGCCGGTCGACGAATCCTCGTGAATTTTTCAAAATAGGTGGGGCGCTACGCTCCGCTCCTACCCTGAAAGTCTCGGGGGGATTCGTCAAGCGGGGGCTGAGATAAAAGGGGGTCCCAAAACGCGTTTTTCCCATGCATTTTTCCATAGGACCTTTAGACACAGCTACAGCCCGAACGGCTGAACAGAATTACTTGAAATTTGGCAGAGAGGTAGTCCTCAGGTCAAGGAAGTGCCTTTTGTAGGTTTGGTGTAAATCTGTTCAGTAGATTCTGAGGAAATAGCCTTTAAATCAATATATATATCTGAGCCAGCTTACGGTGCGCTTACGGTGCGCTTACCGTACGCGTACGGTGGCGTGCGCGAGCGCGATTCTGATTGGCTCTTAGATCTTAGTAAACATTCGAATCGGCCGAAACCAGGAAGCGGCGGCCGCCATTTTCTCTCTCGCACTCAGAGTGGGGCAGCATAAATGAAGCCCAAAAATGTGTAAAGGGGCAGTACATTGAGATAATAATCACCCAGCAGTGATATACGGGCCCCCAAACAACCCCCAAAGCCAAAAAAAATATTTTTTTTTTTTTTGAAAAATCGCCGATTACGCTTACCGTACGCGTACGGTAAAAATTAAAAAAAAAAATAATAATTATCGACACTTTCCACACCCCATGTGCAAATGGTGCCCTAAGGGCTCCATTTGTGCATGGCATATCAAATAAATGAAAATAATAAACAAAACATTTCACAACGATGCGCATAATATGTCCCCCATGTGTGCACGGTGTGTGAAGCGCATCGTGCGTACATGGCCCATCCCGCATAATGTGGGCACGCGGTGCGCGCAGCGCACCGCGTGACCACCGTGCGTGCATGGCACTAACTGCGTAAAGTGGGCGCGCGGTGCGCGAAGCGCACCGTGCGCGCACGGAACGACCTGCGTAAACTGGGCACGCACGCCACGAATGGCGTAAAGTAAGTTAGCATTTAAAAAACCGTACAAATTCACTGAAAAAACCATAGGTTTCACACACGTTATAGTTAGGAATTACCATTTAAAAAACCTTGCAAATTCACTGAAAAAACCATAGGTTTCACACATGTTATAGTTAGCTGTACATTTTATAGATAAAAAACCAATGAAATTCCCCCGTTATAGTTACTGTAGGCAACTATAACTCACGCGACCGTAATCCTCTGCTGATGACATATGTGTCTTTATGAAAAAAAATATTTGTAATATATGTATAGCTTAAATTTAATGGAAGAAGACATGGGCAAATAAGTGTCTAAATACAGTATTAGCATCAGCAGAGGATTACGGTCGCGTGAGTTATAGTTGCCTACAGTAACTATAACGGGGGAATTTCATTGGTTTTTTATCAATAAAATGTACAGCTAACTATAACATGTGTGAAACCTATGGTTTTTTCAGTGAATATATATATATATACATCCAACAACAAAGTTACCCCATTTGGAAGAGCCAACTTGCAGGTAGGTGAAATCTCCGTTTATTATGCAGTTTGTCAGCTCAGTGGAGGGAAACAAAGTCCAAAAGCATTGATGAGCCAAATGGGGTAACTTTGTTGGTGGATTTGTTTACGGCCTGATCCCGGTTGGGGAAGAGCCCTGTCACATAAAAGTGGACCAAGCTGCAGTCACCTGGCAAGCAGTGTTAAGGGCAGGTAGGTCGTGGTGCAGGTTTTTAAATATGCAGCCCAGAGTCAGAGGAACGATTTCCAGACCCACAGTGGTTTTATTTTGGAACATTTACATTTCAAGAGAGCAGCTCACAGAAGCAAAACGAATGAAACTACAAACACCAGCAGGCTCTGGGAGAGCCAACGCCCACTGGGGCAGGTGTTCAAGATTTAATTAATCAGTGCTCCACGAGATGTTCACAAAAGCCTCTGAAGAAATGCTCGAGAAGCATGAAACGCGTCAGGCTCATCAATGCTTTTGGACTTTGTTTCCCTCCACTGAGCTGACAAACTGCATAATAAACGGAGATTTCACCTACCTGCAAGTTGGCTCTTCCAAATGGGGTAACTTTGTAAAGGATATATATATACATATATATATATATTATCCACTGTCGGTCGCCAGTAGATAGTTATAGTTAGGACCGAGTTTCAATAGGTAATCTGAAAATTCTATTTTGAATACCTTTGGCGCCGGTTGATGAATCCTCGCGAAATTTTCAAAACTAATGGGGCGCTCCGTTCAGCTCCTACCCTGAAAGTCTCGGGGTGATTCGTCAAGCGGGGGCCGAGAAAAAAGGGGGGTCCCAAACGCGTTTTCCCTATGCATTTTTCCATAGGACCTTTAGTCGAAGGTACAGCCCAAACGGCTGAACAGAATTACTTGAAATTTGGCAGAGAGGTAGTCCTCAGGTCAGGGAAGTGCCTTTTGCAGGTCTGGTGTCAATCTGTTCAGTAGTTCCTGAGAAAATAGCATTTAAAAGCATATAAATATCTATAAGCGCGCACCGTGCACGCACCGTGCGAGCCCCCTAACGTGCGCGAGCGTAATTCTGATTGGTGGTTACATGTTAGTGAACGTTCGAATTGGTCAAAATCAGGAAGTGTCGGCCGCCATTTTGTTTGTTTTCAGTGCGAGAGTGAAAAAGGAAGGTGGCAAACGTGAAAAGGGGGCAGGGTAGAGAGTTCCTGACCCCCTAGCCTTTGTCAGGGGGTCTCTGAAGGACCCCGAAGGCAGACTTTTTTTTTAAAAAAAAAAAATTTTTAAATCGCGGGGGTGCGTGTACCCTGCGCGCACGGTGAAAAACCAAAGAAAAAATGTTTTAATATGTAGTTTATTGTAAAATAAATATATAAAAAAAATAATAATACATAAATAAATTAGCATTTAAAAAAACGTACAAATTCACTGAAAAAACCATAGGTTTTACACACGTTATAGTTAGGAATTAGCATTTAAAAAACCTTGCAAATTCACTTAAAAAACCATAGGTTTCACACATGTTATAGTTAGGTGGATATTTCACTCGTAAAAAACCAATGAAATTCCCCCGTTATAGTTAGTTCAGATAACTATAACTCGCGCAACCGCCACTCTATCACAAGGATGATGTCATCAGTGATGTCATGAGTGATGCCACTGACCATGTCATGGGTGATGTAATATGTGACGTCATGAGCAGTGGATTGCGGGCGCGCGAGTTATAGTTATCTGAACTAACTATAACGGGGGAATTTCATTGGTTTTTTTACAAGTGAAATATCCACCTAACTATAACATGTGTGAAACCTATGGTTTTTTAAGTGAATTTGCAAGGTTTTTCAAATGCTATTTCCTAACTATAACGTGTATGAAACCTATGGTTTTTTCAGTGAATATATATACATATATATTCACTGAAAAAAACATAGGTTTCACACACGTTATAGTTAGGAATTAGCATTTAAAAAACCTTGCAAATTCACTTAAAAAAACATAGGTTTCACACATGTTATAGTTAGCTGGGCATTTCCCTCGTAAAAAACCAATGAAATTCCCCCGTTATAGTTAGTGCAGGCAACTATAACTCACGCGACCGCAATCCTCTGCTGATGACGTCAGATATTACATCACTGTATTTAGACACTTATTTACCCATGTCTTCTTCCATTCATCTTTAGCTATACATATATTACATTTTTTTTTTTTTCAGAAAGACACATATGTCATCAGTGATGTAATATCTGACGTCATCAGCAGAGGATTGCGGTCGCGTGAGTTATAGTTGCCTGCACTAAATATAACGGGGGAATTTCATTGGTTTTTTACGAGGGAAATGCCCAGCTAACTATAACATGTGTGAAACCTATGGTTTTTTAAGTGAATTTGCAAGGTTTTTTAAATGCTAATTCCTAACTATAACGTGTGTGAAACCTATGTTTTTTTCAGTGAATTTATATATATATATATTACCTACTGGCGGTCGCCAGTAGGTAGTTATAGTTAGGACCCTGTTTCCATAGGAAAACCGCAACATTCTATTTTGAATAACTTTGGCGCCGGTCGACGAATCCTCGCGAAATTTTCAAAATAGGTGGGGCGCTGCGCTCCGCTCCTTCCCTGAAAGTCTCGGGGGGATTCGTCAAGCGGGGGCTGAGATAAAAGGGGGTCCCAAAACGCGTTTTTCCCATGCATTTTTCCATAGGACCTTTAGACACAGCTACTGCCCGAACGGCTGAACAGAATTACTTGAAATTTGGCAGAGAGGTAGTCCTCAGGTCAAGGAAGTGCTTTTGTAGGTTTGGTGTAAATCTGTTCAGTAGATTCTGAGAAAATAGCCTTTAAATCAATATATATATCTGAGCCAGCTTACAGTGCGCTTACGGTGCGCTTACCGTACGCGTACGGTGACATGCGCGAGCGCGATTCTGATTGGCTGTTAGATCTTAGTAAACATTCAAATCGGTCGAAACCAGGAAGCGGCGGCCGCCATTTTCTCTCTCGCACTCTGAGTGGGGATTAAAAAACAAAGGACAAAAACATGTAAAGGGGCTGTTTAGACAGCTCCTAAGCACCTAGCCATGTTGGGGGAGTCCCCAAAGATCCCCCAAGGCCAAAAACGGAATTTTAATTTTTTCGATAATTTCGCCGATTACGCTTACCGTACGCGTACGGTAAAATTTTTTTTTTTTTTTTAAATTATCCATACTCTCCCCACCCCATGTGCAAATGGTGCCCGAAGGGCACCATTTGTGCATGGCATATCACAGATGTGAAAAATTAAAATATTACCTTTCACAACGAAGCGCATCATATGTCCTCCATGTGCGCACGGTGCGCGAAGCGCATCGTGCGTACATGGCCCATCTAGCGTAACGTGGGCACGCGGTGCGCGTAGCGCACCGCGTGCCCACCGTGCGTGCACGGCACTAACTGTGTAAAGTGGGCGCGCGGTGCGCGAAGCGCACCGCGTGCTCACTGTGCGCGCACGGTGCGCGCACGGAACGAACTGCGTTAAGTGGGCGCGCACGCCACGAATGGGCGCGCACGCCGCGAAGCGCATTGTGCATACATGGCCCATCTAGCGTAACGTGGGCACGCGGTGCGCGTAGCGCACCGCGTGCCCACCGTGCGTGCACGACACTAACTGCGTAAAGTGGGCGCGCAGTGCGCGAAGCGCACCGCGTGCTCACTGTGCGCGCACGGTGCGCGAAGCGCACCTTGCGCGCACGGAACGAACTGCGTTAAGTGGGCGCGCACGCCACGAATGGCGTAAAGTAACTTAGCATTTAAAAAACCGTACAAATTCACTGACAAAAACCATAGGTTTCACACACGTTATAGTTAGGAATTAGCATTTAAAAAACCTTGCATATTCACTGAAAAAACCATAGGTTTCACACATGTTATAGTTAGCGGAAATTTTACTGATAAAAAACCAATGAAATTCCCCCGTTATAGTTAGTGCAGGCAACTATAACTCACGCGGCCGCAATCTTCTGCTGATGACATATGTGTCTTTATGAGAAAAAAAATATTTGTAATATATGTATAGCTAAAAATGTATGGAAGAAGACATGGGCAAATAAGTGTCTAAATACAGTATTAGCATCAGCAGAGGATTGCGGTCGCGTGAGTTATAGTTGCCTGCACTAACTATAACGGGGGAATTTCATTGGTTTTTTATCAGTAAAATTTCCGCTAACTATAACATGTGTGAAACCTATGTTTTTTTCAGTGAATATATATATATATATATATATAGTATAAGACAGGCAGTGTGAAATTGAATACCCAGATGCTTTGAACTGCCTTTAATACGTATTGCTGAATGACACATTTTCTTTTTTAGAAATGTTTAGTAAATATGCACTGTTTGCCCGCCTTTTTGGTGAACCTGAGAGAAGATCATACTCAAATCCCCCCGTTATAGTTAGTGCAGGCAACTATAACTCACGCGACCGCAATCCTCTGCTGATGACGTCAGATATTACATCACTGTATTTAGACACTTATTTACCCATGTCTTCTTCCATTCATCTTTAGCTATACATATATTACATTTTTTTTTTTTTCAGAAAGACACATATGTCGGGGGAATTTCATTGGTTTTTTACGAGGGAAATGCCCAGCTAACTATAACATGTGTGAAACCTATGGTTTTTTAAGTGAATTTGCAAGGTTTTTTAAATGCTAATTCCTAACTATAACGTGTGTGAAACCTATGTTTTTTTCAGTGAATTTATATATATATATATTACCTACTGGCGGTCGCCAGTAGGTAGTTATAGTTAGGACCCTGTTTCCATAGGAAAACCGCAACATTCTATTTTGAATAACTTTGGCGCCGGTCGACGAATCCTCGCGAAATTTTCAAAATAGGTGGGGCGCTGCGCTCCGCTCCTTCCCTGAAAGTCTCGGGGGGATTCGTCAAGCGGGGGCTGAGATAAAAGGGGGTCCCAAAACGCGTTTTTCCCATGCATTTTTCCATAGGACCTTTAGACACAGCTACTGCCCGAACGGCTGAACAGAATTACTTGAAATTTGGCAGAGAGGTAGTCCTCAGGTCAAGGAAGTGCTTTTGTAGGTTTGGTGTAAATCTGTTCAGTAGATTCTGAGAAAATAGCCTTTAAATCAATATATATCTGAGCCAGCTTACAGTGCGCTTACGGTGCGCTTACCGTACGCGTACGGTGACATGCGCGAGCGCGATTCTGATTGGCTGTTAGATCTTAGTAAACATTCAAATCGGTCGAAACCAGGAAGCGGCGGCCGCCATTTTCTCTCTCGCACTCTGAGTGGGGATTAAAAAACAAAGGACAAAAACATGTAAAGGGGCTGTTTAGACAGCTCCTAAGCACCTAGCCATGTTGGGGGAGTCCCCAAAGATCCCCCAAGGCCAAAAACGGAATTTTAATTTTTTCGATAATTTCGCCGATTACGCTTACCGTACGCGTACGGTAAAATTTTTTTTTTTTTTTTAAATTATCCATACTCTCCCCACCCCATGTGCAAATGGTGCCCGAAGGGCACCATTTGTGCATGGCATATCACAGATGTGAAAAATTAAAATATTACCTTTCACAACGAAGCGCATCATATGTCCTCCATGTGCGCACGGTGCGCGAAGCGCATCGTGCGTACATGGCCCATCTAGCGTAACGTGGGCACGCGGTGCGCGTAGCGCACCGCGTGCCCACCGTGCGTGCACGGCACTAACTGTGTAAAGTGGGCGCGCGGTGCGCGAAGCGCACCGCGTGCTCACTGTGCGCGCACGGTGCGCGCACGGAACGAACTGCGTTAAGTGGGCGTGCACGCCACGAATGGGCGCGCACGCCGCGAAGCGCATTGTGCATACATGGCCCATCTAGCGTAACGTGGGCACGCGGTGCGCGTAGCGCACCGCGTGCCCACCGTGCGTGCACGACACTAACTGCGTAAAGTGGGCGCGCAGTGCGCGAAGCGCACCGCGTGCTCACTGTGCGCGCACGGTGCGCGAAGCGCACCTTGCGCGCACGGAACGAACTGCGTTAAGTGGGCGCGCACGCCACGAATGGCGTAAAGTAACTTAGCATTTAAAAAACCGTACAAATTCACTGACAAAAACCATAGGTTTCACACACGTTATAGTTAGGAATTAGCATTTAAAAAACCTTGCATATTCACTGAAAAAACCATAGGTTTCACACATGTTATAGTTAGCGGAAATTTTACTGATAAAAAACCAATGAAATTCCCCCGTTATAGTTAGTGCAGGCAACTATAACTCACGCGGCCGCAATCTTCTGCTGATGACATATGTGTCTTTATGAGAAAAAAAATATTTGTAATATATGTATAGCTAAAAATGTATGGAAGAAGACATGGGCAAATAAGTGTCTAAATACAGTATTAGCATCAGCAGAGGATTGCGGTCGCGTGAGTTATAGTTGCCTGCACTAACTATAACGGGGGAATTTCATTGGTTTTTTATCAGTAAAATTTCCGCTAACTATAACATGTGTGAAACCTATGTTTTTTTCAGTGAATATATATATATATATATATATAGTATAAGACAGGCAGTGTGAAATTGAATACCCAGATGCTTTGAACTGCCTTTAATACGTATTGCTGAATGACACATTTTCTTTTTTAGAAATGTTTAGTAAATATGCACTGTTTGCCCGCCTTTTTGGTGAACCTGAGAGAAGATCATACTCACTAGGCCCACTACAGAAGGCACTGGAATATTTCATGGTTGTCCCTTCAGAATCTATGCTTTTTTTATCCACTGTTTTTGACTGCACTGTAAAGCACAACATTTTTGTACAATTTTCATGGGGAACTACACCAAAACCCCAGGAGTGAGACTTACTTATTCAGTGAAGTTTGGGGCATGTACACACTGCCACTTTCAGAGTTCACCAGTCACAACTGGCAAAGAAAAAGTTTACGCCTTTTTGTTTGATGACTGTTTGGGATATTCATTTCAGAATGTTTATTGGGTTAATGATGTTTAGTTGGCTTTTGAATTGCACAATGTCCTTTTGTCTATTTGGGTTTTGTATTCTAGGACGTCCTTTTGCCTGAAGAAGTCACTTTGTTATTTGAATTAAAGAAAGTCCCTTTGTTTGATGATATTGTTCGGGTTTTATTTTGAAGAATGTTCTTTTGATGATGCATGTTTGGGTTTTTGATTCTAGAACGTCCCTTGGTTTGATGAAGTCTGCCTAGTTTTGGATTATATGCTGTCCCTTTTTTTTCATGATGTCGGTTTGAAAGTTTTAGAATGTTCCTTAATTTGATAATGTCTGGTTCGGTTTTGGAGTCCACAATATTCATTTGTCTCGCAAAGTCGGTTTGGGGTTTGTCTCATTGCTAGATGTCTGGGTTGGGGTTTTGATTCCAGAATGTTCTTATTTGTCTGCTTGTGTTTTAAAATTGTCTATTCGCTTGTAGACTCTTCTGTGCACACAGCGCCTGATTGGGCTTTTGATTCTAAGAAAATACCATTGTCTCCTGATATCTTCTTAGATTTTGGGTTCTGAAATGTGTACTTGTTTCATGATGTCAGATTGGGTGTTGGATTCAGAATGACCCAGTGTTCGAGGATGCCTGCGTGGGTGTTGAGTCTTCTTGTGACGTCACACTGGTGTATAAATGTAACAACACCTTTCAATTCTCAAAGGAGTGCTGGTGTGCAGCAGCAAGATTGTTTAGCACGTGTTTTAGCAGAAACTGTTTGAAGCCTACATAATCCAGAATTCTCCATGCAGTTCCGAATTGTTTTTCCACCTGCGTTACAAACGAGAGCTTTTTGGACCTCTTTCTGGGGGTCTGTGAAATCCACTTGCAACATTAGCTCAACTGAAAGCTCTACTGGAATTGAATGTTTTCTCTATGCAAAGGAAGGGCTGTTCATTCCATTAAGACACATTCCCCTATGCGGCCTTACCCTTGTTTTGAAGGGTGTTTAACATGTGCTTGTAAGGCAACATGTTCTACATTACACTAGGAATGGGTAACATCATGGACACTGCCAGTGTTGCACAGAGTGCCAGTGGGAAGACAGGCAGTCAAGAGGCTGCTTGGATGACACTGGACCCTGCAGACCTGGGTTCTAATCCTGACTTCGGCACTTGATGTGAATCTCGACAAATCACTTAACCACCCTGTGTCTCAATTGCAGATATGTACAGGCCAACAGTGTAGCTCCAATTTGAGGTTTCTCCTCTCCCCATCAAATATTAGGGCTTTATTTCAGTATCAGTCTGTTACAACCTTCCCACATTACAGTATGTAAACCGTCTCATGTTTGAGATACCCCTGCTAGAACTAAAGGGGTGATATGTATGTGCCAGCTTTGAACAATATGAGTTTATAAAATGTGATATACATTTTTTCTATTGTCCCCTGCACCTCCTTGCCTTGTAAAGGA
The DNA here is from genome assembly GCF_964204655.1 of Triturus cristatus. NCBI lineage: Eukaryota > Metazoa > Chordata > Amphibia > Caudata > Salamandridae > Triturus > Triturus cristatus. Next base: position 142,069,471 of record NC_140594.1, read on the forward strand.
TTTCTCATAGTCCCTAGTGAGACGCCAGCAATTACTTTTTTTTACATTATTTAATTTTTCACTGCTCCCCCTGCCTGCCATAGGTTTCTTAGGGTATCAGCATTCATTTTGTAAGCATTATTCCCTTTTTCCTTGCTTCCCCTGCCTGCCATAGGTCTCGTAGGCCATAGGCACACACCAGCATTATTTTTTTAAGGATTATTTCATTTTCCACTGCACCCCTGGCTGCCTTGGGTGCACACCAGCATTCATTGTTTTAAAGGCTTATTCCATTATCTCTTGCTCTCTTGCACCCCCAGGCTGCCATAGGACCACACCAGCATTCATTTTTTTTAAGGATTATTCACTTTTCCATGCATCCTGTGCCTGCCAAAAGTGTCTCATAGGCCTTAGATGCACATAAAGCAAACTTTTAAATCTGTATGTTGTTAATGAAATATTATGTGATGGTTTGGATTGGAATGGATACACTATTGTTAATTATTTGGGATAATCTAACTACATTATATTGTCTGTATGAATATAATTCAAACTGCAAAAATACCACATTTCATTCAATGATTTTCTTATTTGTTTGCTTTCAGGTGCACAAGAGACATCACCTACAGTACTGCCAGACAGAAGACCAGCACAAAGTGACACAACCTGAGCCATCCTCTTCTTCTGCCATAGCACTATGCGTTGTAAATATAGCGTTATCATGGCGATAATATTCAGCGATATCTGGCGATAATATTTCTATCGCTATGAACGACCAGCGATAATTATCGCTGGCCGTTGATAATATGCCCCAAAGTTCCCAGCAGAACCTGTTTTGCCAGAATTGTTTTTCCAGTGCTCCATCATGATGTGCTGCAATTGGCTGGCAAAGCTATGCTGCAGAGTGCTGCTGCTCACACTATCCAACTGAGGACAGACATGTGGACCAGTCGTAAAGCAACTGATTACATGTATGTCACTGCACACTGGATCTCTTTTGTGGGGGTTTGGTAGCAGCGCTCTTCATGTCTCAGCTCTGAAGAAAGTTTTAAGGGAGTTCAGCGGCATGCAACAGTAGCGATGTTCACCATGGAGAAATCCCATACAGCTGCAAACATCTTGGAAGACTTCAACAGCAAGATGTTTGAATAGCTTCAACCGAGAGGTCTCAAAATTGGATTTATTGCCACGGACAATGGCAGTAATATAGTTAAGGCAATGGCAGATGGTGGATATTTCATGGTCCTGTGTTTGGCGCATTGCATCATCCTGATTGTACAGGACTTTCTCAAAAAAGACATACCTGTCCACTTGCAGAAGAATCTGCACTCATTTCAGTATTTAAAGCCGGAAAGCAGTTGAGGATCATTCTGTGTGCTAATAGAGTACTGGTTAAAGCTCGCATACAGGAGGTACCAACACGTTGGATCTCAACCTACAACATGTTCCAACATCTGTACAGACCGATCAATGAGTATGTTCTTAGAAGAGGAGGGGATGCAACTGGGAAAAGCATGACCATGGAGCTGGACAAATCAGGGCTAGTCAAATGCCTAACACAAATGATACTTCCTTTTGAGGTTTTCACATGGGAAGTCAGCAAGAAGATAGTAGGATGAGTCAAGTAATCCTGTTATTGCATCTGCTACAGGACCAGTTAAAAAAGGTGTTGCAAAGGTTCGCCGGTGTGAACGAAGTAGCATATGAGTTCGTTCAGAGCTTAATCCTTCACTTGGTTGGTAATACAAGGCTGCAAAGCAAGATCATGTCCTCCAAAGACTACATCTGTGCCACAGTACTTGATCCATAGTACAAAAATATACTGGCCACTCTCGATCCTTTTTTAAAAGGGAATGTTTTACAATACAAGACTTGTATTGTTGACCAAGCGAGAGACTTGGAAGAACAACGGCTGGAAGTTAAAGGCCCGGGCAGAAGTTCTGGCATGCAACCTTCAACCATCAGAGAGGTCAGTGCTGTTGTCTCACAGCAGCCAGCACCAGGAACAACACCAGCAACAGAAGAATCAGACTTGGTTTCAAGTGGCAAGGCTTACGGCAAGTGCAGAAACCAAAGCAATAGAGGACGAGCAAGTGGTAGCAACAATGACCATTCAGCGGATGGTCCAAGACTATCTGGATGACACAAGGGAGCTCTACCTTGATCAAAACCCATTGGTCTATTGGTATGGGAAAAAGCAGCAATGGGCAGAGCTCAGCTGGCTGGCAATAAAGTATCTGGCTTGTACGGTAGCCAGTGTATTTTCTGAGCGTGTGTTGAGTGCAGCTGGCGCTGTTGTTACAGTGAGAAGGACCAGACTCTCGCCTAAACACGTGGAGAGATTGACCATTATTGAAATGATTAAAATGAATCAACATTTCATACAACAAGATAACACTGTTTCTGAAGCAGCACACGAGGAGGATAAGGCCAATCAGTCAGACTCAAGTACATTAACGGACCAATTTCTGGGTGAACCACCTGAGTTTGAGGACAAACTCTACTTCATTGTCGGCTTAGGCTACAATAGAACTTTCATATTATCTTTGAACAGCTTTGCAACAAAAAAAAACAATGGATATAGCTGGAGGAACATTTATATATTTGGTGTCTGACTTATGCACCCTTACCATTTATTCACATGTATGGAAGCTGGATTGGAGTTGGACCAATGTACATAGAAGAAGCCTCCCCATTTGCTAGAAGGAAATGAAGAGAATGCCTCTCATCCCTATCCTTCTTTTTTCCATTCCTTAGCTGGGCTGCCCCAGTAAAGATCATTAATTTATAAGACTACCACTGTTTGCTGTTTCCATAGGGAAAGAGGAGATACAATAGACAAATGTCTACCACCATGTTTGGAACAGGTAACTATTGCATCAATGAGTTATATATGTGAGTGGTGATGATTCATGTGTTGCAGAAAGGGAGAGTGTTGTTCAACAAATATGTAAACTTGATTTCGATTTACAATGCTTGGGGCCTGATGGGTGATTTTGCCTGAATGTGAGGGCCACTTTTACACTTCGCAAGATTTACTTACATGAGCCACTCCTGTTAAAAATTGGGTTACTGGTGTGTGAGCCCTGGTCAAGCAGCAACCAGAATCCTAGCCAGGGTATGACACATGCAAACCCCAAATTAACCTATGCTCAATCCCCTGATAGCTTGTCACAGAGCAGTCAGGTTTAACTTAGATTCAATGTGTAAAGTATTTGTGCAACACTTCAAACAGTAAAACAGTGAAAACACCACACAACAAGCATCCCACACCAGCTTAGAAAAATAGAGCTTAATTTAAAAAATAAAAGAAGACCAAAATAGCAAAATACAATCAGTATAACCGGAGTTATGAATTTTTAAAGAACAAACTGCAATATAGCACCTAAAAGCATAGAGCTCCAACTGTGTCTATCTGGTTGTGCTAGACCAGGTCAAAGTGAAAAGATCAGGCTGACCACGATGGACCGTGGGTCGGATATAGTCCCGGATTGGGCCAGTTAAAGATTTACATTATCAAGTTTTGTGCCAAGAGTCCCGTTTGTGTTGAAGAGGGTCAAGAGTAACCCTGGGCGGTGGAGCTTATCCGCTCTTGGAGTTTGCAGAGTTTTCCACACTCCGCATTACGCGGAGCACGCAGAGTTCACAGAGTGACGAAAAACTCCGCAGAGCAGAGCTTTTTTACCTTGCTCGCGTTCGTCAATGTCAAGTTGGCAACTGCGAGCGAAGAGAATCAACCCCCGGTGAGATTTTTCCTCGTTTGCGATCGCCAACATAAAGTTGGCAAGCGGGAGCGTGGAAAATCAACCTCCCGGTGAGATTTCTCAATGCGGGGGGGGGGGGGCAGGTTTCTCATTGCGAGTGGTCGCGTATGCTTTTGACCGCTTGCATTGAGAAACAGCACGTTCATGTTGAGAAAGCTGCCGCTCGAGTAAAGATCTACTCGAGCTGCAGAAAAGGAAAGCAGGGACCGCTTGCACTGTGCATGGTGCCATTCGTGATGATTGCACAGTGCGGACAAGCATCCGGCACTGTGCAATCACCGTGAACGACATTTTTCTATCATATCCCGCCGGTTGAGGAGCTCTACGTAGTGCGGCGGAGTTTTTTTGCACTTCGCGGAGTTCCTCGTAGTGCAACTCCGCGAACTCCGCCCAGGGTTAGTCACGAGGATCACAGAGAGCGTCGGCGGGTGGTATTCGGTGTGGTGCGAAGAGTAGGCTGGGCTTCATGGACAGGCGGCCTAGAGCTTCATATCAGCGGTCGCCTGCAAGCTGCCGATGCTGCTGCGAATAGTCAGGCTGGCGGCAGCTCATGCTGATTTTCAGTGCAAGCAGCAGAGTTCCATTGTGAATAGGCCTGTTTGTGGTGACTAAGAGCCCAAAAGCTTGATTTCAACAGCCCATGAGCCACACCGAGGGTCCAGGACCTGAGAAGCACCACTTGGGTGTGAGGAACGTGCCGAAGACAGGTCCAGAAGCTTTTGGGGAGTCTTTTATGTTCCTGAGGCTCAGATCAAGAGGCCAGCAGACGAGCCCGATGAGTCACTCTGGGGTCCTGGGTTCAAGATTAAGTTGCAGGTCAGCACAGCAGGGCAGTAGTTCTTTCAGAGCAGCAGTCCAGCAGAGTGGCAGTCCTTGTAGCAGCACAGCTGCCTTCCTGGCCATGCACTACAGGGGAGTATGCAGACCTTTGTGTGCCAGCTTATTCGGGTGTAAATGAGGCTCGACCCAGCTCCTCCCTCTCGCCTTACCAGTGATGGCCCATCTATTCACAGCTAATGGCCCTTATGTGTGGCTGTCTATGAGGAATATTGCAAACTACTCACAGTCATGTGATTAGACAGGTTGCAGGCACCAAATGACTAAGGTAAGAAAATACCAATTTTCTAAAAATGCCATTTTCAGAATTGCAGTTTAAACTCCAACTTCACCATAAGTTAGGATTTTAAATTATGATTCCAGAGACACCAGATATGAACTAGGTATCTTTTTCCATTTGGAAATGCCACTTTTAAAATGTAATAGGGTAACTCCAATGTTATACTATGGAAGAGATAGGCCTTGTAGAAGTGAAAAATGAATTTAAGGGTTTTTCACTGCCAGGACACATAAAACCTAAAAGTAAGTGTCCAATTTTTTAAATAAACTGCACCCTACTCTTGGGCTGTCTAGGGCCTACCTTATGGGTGACTTATATGTATTAAAAAGGAAGGTTTGGGCCTGGCAAAAGGTTTATTTTGTTGATTCAAAACAGCAGTTTAAGCTGCACATGCAGGATCTGCAACGGCAGACATAAGACATGTTTGAAGGGCTACTTAAATGGATGGCTGACCCACTAGTAGCATTACATTTACAGACCCTGGGCAAATGTAGTGCCTCTTTACTAGGGACCTATAAGTAGATTAAATATGCCAATTAGGTATAAGTCAATGCTACCATATTGCGAGAACAGATCACAAGTCCTTTAGCAGTGGCTATCAGTGGTAAAGTGCTCAGAGTCCTGAAGATAACAAAAACAAATTCAGCAAAAAATTGAGGGCTAAGGCAAGAAGTGTGGGGATAACCCTACAGAAAGGGTCAAGTCCAACAACCCATTGCTGTACTTTTTTCGGGTTCTGTAGAGACCAGACCAATCAGTTTAGTTAACAAAACAACACAAAATGCTCAAATTATTTTGCTCTTCTTGTTCATCAACAGCACTACAGGTCCATCTCTCTCAATCTCATTTAGGTTGGGACTCGGAGTCAGGACTGAGGGCGGGACTAACTCAGTGGCCAGAAGAAGGAAGTTATGAACAATGCCTATCTACTTCAAAGGGAAATCAGCATGACTCTAAGAGGCCTACTCAACCCTGTGGACTGGACAGAGGTGCAATACTTTGGGAAAAGCTGAGTAGTGTGCTGGCTCAAATGCCAAACTCCTCTAATTAAGTGGTTGTGGTCGGGAAGGACTGTAACTGGAGACATGTCACATGATGGACGCTCCCAGCCAAATGCTATGCTAGTTGTGAGATTGATCAGCCAGGTACATTCAGCTACTTGTAAGAGTTGGTTGTAAAATTGTTCTCCCATCTCAGTTAATCACAGACGAGTCCTGACTGCAACAGCTTAAGCTCTTGCTCTGACCTCTTGGTCCTCATCCACCATGAAGTTTACCTTCTCCTTGACTCTACAATATCAACATTTGGGGTCATATTTACAAAAGGTTATCACCACCAGAACTTCACTTTTTTTTTACGTTCTGGTGGTGATAACCCCAGATGGAGCAGGTAAAGCTAAATTTTGTATACCTTCTCTATTTTTGCATGAAATTTAAATTCCGTAATCATTCTAAATATTCACTCGTACTAATTGTGGGAAGTGGTATAATTAATCAACCCTTGCACCTTAATAAACTCAAGATACACGTGGGACTAAAATGCAAATTGCATGGCTGATAATTAAATGATTAACTATGGTACACAAACTAACTGTAGGATGTGTTGAAATAGAGAATTGTATGATTTATGTTGCTTTTGTGATGGTTTGTGCTTCCAGTGCTGCAGAATGGTGAGTATTATTGCTTTAAATGTTGCTACAAGCTAGGAAAATACTAATATATATTGAGATTAGTGTGGGTTTAACATTAGAATCTTCATTTCCATATATTAATTACTGTTATGTTTGTTTTTGCTTAAGTTGGCATTCAGGCCTACTAGGCCGCAGTACTTAAAATGGAGTTCGGAAGTGGCCACCGTCATATAAGCGCGATGTCGACTGCGCGGACTGGGATGGCTCTGAAGATCTCCAAGCGACCTCCGATGAGAAACGAAATGTTCCTTGTCAAGGATAGGAACGTGGAGCACTGCCAAGACCCAAACTAGTGTGAATGACTGAGGGGACAATGAACGACCTGCATAAGAAGGTTTACATGTTGTTACTTCGGAACTTTCGCCTGTGAAACTACAAAAAAGAATACAATTGGGAAGATGTCATGCCCGGTCTCATGGGAAACAGGCAAATCTGAGAATATTGAAAAGACTTACAAAATTCTGAGGATTTAGCCAATCAGAACACTTTCCAATCCTAAATTGTTGCACATTGTCCTAACTGTAAGGAGAAAAAGAGTATAAAAAGGGGGGGTTTAGAAGTGTAGGGTTGTCATCATCATTATCATTAGTGTCATTAGGCTGTTGGAGTGGAGAGTCGATTTGCTGGATTGTTGGTTTGTTGGTGCGATTGCTTGGTTCCTTGGCTAAATCGTGGGGCTGCGTCGTGCTGAATGAGATTTCCTGGACTTACCTGGGTTCTCTTTGATTATAAAAGGACGGGGTTGACGGGTTCTTCTGGAAATGGTTGCCAATATTCAAATTTAGGTAAATATAAATGTTATGTCAATTTATGTTCAAGATCAAAGATTGGAAATCGCTCAATAGAAATCTGATTTGAATTGTAATCCTGATTATGTCAACTCAGAGTGAATTAATTAGATAAACTAAACATTGATTAATAAGAAATGAGTTTGTGATTCTTTAATAATGCATTGAAAGTTAATCGAAAGGTTCAGAAGCTTTAAATGTGTTTTAGCTGGTTCTAAATCACCATCAACCAGTCCACCTAATTGGTCCATCGACCAAGTGGTGGAGTGCCTTGATGTTAAAGTTAGGATTCTATAGGTGCAGATGTATATAATGTATATAATGTAAAGGAATTTCTCTAATATAGGTAACAAGATACCCCCCACATGTCCAGCGCTTCTTCCCTCCTGTGTTGCGTTTCGAGTGAGACGTATGAGTGTTGGTGTTATAGGCAATGAATGCGTGTATGAATGAGTAAGTGTGATGACGAGTCAGTGAGGCAGGGAGGATATGTCAATTTGCCCTTTTCCGCTGGAGCACCCCTTTGCTGTATTTACAAGGGGGCGTTAAGCCATTTAGTGTAGCTTAACGCCACCTTGTTAATAATGCCCCTATTCACATAGCACTTTGCGTGAAAAATGTGTGCAATGGGTGTTGCAGTGGGCGTTCCGCCACAATACCCGTTGCTTTTTTACGTTGTCCCATATTTACAATGATGGCGTAAATAGGAGGCAGCGCCAAAAATAAGACCAGGGAAAACCTGGTCTTAAACTGGCGCAACAAGGAGAAATAATTACTTTCTCCTCGTTTTTAATGTTTTATGTATGCTGCATTCTGCAGCACACATAGAAAGAGCAAATAACCAATAGTGATTGTTCATGTATAGGAAGGTGTCCCTTCCTGCACATAAACAATCATTAAATAATGACGAGCTGAAACTTCTACATGTGCTGATTTCTGCAGCACACATAGAAATTACAATCTGTGTTTGTTTATGTGCAGGAGGGACACCTTCCTGCACATGAACAATCATTCCCTGCAATGCAAGCACCCTCGCACTATGGTGCAAGGGTGCCTGCGTTGGCTCTTGGGAGCTAAATTTAGTGCCAGCGCTAGGGTAAACGCAGGGGTGCACTGTGTGATTGTAAATACGGCACATACTTGCGTTTTCAGAATGTCGGAGCGCGGCGTTACCAATTTTGGCGTAACACCACGCTCCGCCATACTGTTGTAAATATGCCCCCTAGTATTTTGCAATCCACAGGCCTTTTCTTCTTCTGCATGAAAGCTCCATAACATTCCTGCTTACCTTAGCAGACCGGTTCAGCCATGCACCCAAGATGGACATTCCGAGAAGAAGATTAGAGATGCACTGCCCATTTGGCTTTGATATACAGTATAATTTTTCTTTCCTTAACAATCACAATTTTTAGAACTGTGTCGATACCCCCTAACTTGGATTTTTCAAACCTAGCTGACAGAACAATTAGATAATAACTAGGCCTGGGGGGTAAATTTCGTTCCGCTCGCGGAATTTGCGATATTTTGACATTTTCGCGTTCCGCAGAGAGCGCGAAAATGTCAAAACTTTCGCAACCTGCCGCGAAACGGAAGTATTTTTCTTGTTCGCACTTTAAAAATGCATTCTCGTGCACGCGGTCGTGACTTACTGGGTCCCTGCGTTCACCGACGAGTTTTCCTATTTGTCACGCGCGACACAAGATGTTGGATTGTTGGTAGCCGGTCGCGCTATCCCGCGAGAGTTTGCGATCGCGAACACGTCATTGCGATCGCGAACAGGAAATAAGCATCGTGAGCAAGATGGCCGCGCCCATTAGCGACCGCATGGGCAAGTTGGAGATATATTTCCCCGCGAGCACGCAAAAACACATCGCGAATGGGCAGGAAAAGTAATCTCCGCATCTTCGCGAAAGTTTCGCATGCTCGCAGAGATTTTGCGCAATTTCGCAAATTCCGCCCACCCCTGAAAATAATTTGAGACTCTGGGGCAGAAGGACTGTTCGCAAATAATGTATTAACTGTACTGTGCCATTCCTTCATTTCCTCCCACAACAGATTCTTTTAAATAAATGTTTTATTGAGATCCATAACAGCAATAAAAACATGTGATCATAATATTTATATGGCAAAACCAAAGGGGATGATGGACAGAGTGTTGAACATTGTAAGCACTCACCCCCAGTCAACTGATCTGGGTTTAATCCATTATCAATGTTTATCTCACTCCGCCACCCCAGTTCAGACATGGCCATATGCAAACCAATCTGACCCTGTGCCTCATGGGAACAGTGCAGCCCGAACTGCCAAGCCATGTCTTCCCTGGACCGGAAATAAGCATCCTGGGACCGGTTTCTGGCTATTCAGCCGTCATCAGCCAGGCTAGCTTGAATCCAGTGGCAAAGTGAGCAAGGGACCCACGTCTGGGCATACCCTGCCAACTTAGGGCGAACAAAGTCTGGTTTTGCATATGGCCATTTCTGAACTGGGGTGGCAGAGTGAGCTACAAAATGATGATGGATTAAACCCAGATCAGTTGACTGGGGGTGAGTGCTTGCAATGTTCATCACTCCGTCCATCATCCCCTTTGGTTTTGCATAATATTTATACAGCATAATATAAAGACATATAGAAATCACAGAATAAATCCATAATTTGTTTTTTAATAAGTTATTGCAATATTAAGAGTCCAAATTCCATTAGTACCTAGAATGAATTAAATCAGAGCACAGTCCTAAAAAAAGGTGAATGCCGGGGCTTCTTCCATAAACTGCCCCCACATTTGATCAAACTCCGTAATCCCCCCAGATCGCAGAGCAAACAACCAATCCTTATTTCTTACATGCTTATTTTTACCATCCATTCACCTGCTATGGGGACCAACTGTGTTCACCACCTTTGTAATAATAAAGATCTGGCCACTGCCATTGCCACATATAGTAATTTGATAAATTTGGGAGCTAATCGAATAGCAGGATTGTATTCCAGAGCTATCAATCATACACTAGGAGCTAAACTCGTCTGACAAGCCCTTTAAAAATATCTTTCCAAAATTCTTGAATAGGGTTACACAAACCAATTACATGTGACCAATTTGTGACAGCCCCCAAATTTCATCGAAAACAGTGGTCAGACCAAGTAGGGATAATCTGTGCTTAAAATTGTGGGGTTCAGTAGAGTAGCCACTTATTGTAAAATAACATTCTACACCATTTGGCACCTCTCAAAACCTTAAAATTCAATATATTAATTTCATCCCACATATTCTTCGATACTTCCAACCCTTATGACTTTCCCCACTTTTCCATATCTTTTTGGTAGAGATCAGGGCCCTTCATGGAGGCAAGCATTCTTTTCCATTCTCCCGGCTCCCACAACAGATTTGATGATGATGGGCTGCTCATCGACCTGATGAATGCTGTTGTGTGTGTCATTATCACACCTTTCCCCAACTCCCCATTCCCTTTCCTTCCCTTCCATTCACCAAACCTCTAACCCTCTTCCGCCAGGTTGTGTGATATATTGAGGTGTGACTTACAAATTTAAACCATAAATGGATTGTACACTTGGCGGGGCAGATGTGGTTAAAGCAACACCAACTCACAACAGGATTTTCTTACCTCAACAGTACATTAGCACGCGCCAGCCCCACTAACCCACCCAGGCATGAAAGGCACAACAACATCATTATGGTGCAGAGTGTTAGTTGAACAATGTCTGTCCCACGATAGGTAGTACTAGTGTGCTCTAAGTGGCCTGATTCATAAAGATAAAATTACATTTTTAGTGTAAGTTTGCTCTTGTAGTTTAGCTGAACTACCAGCAACTTTACGAGTAGTAAGTAACCTTTAACTAACTAGTAGTAGTAGTAGTAGTAGTAACTCCTTTTAAAGTGATAGGTATACTTACTACTCACAAAGTTACAACTCATAAAGTTACTGTTGGAAAAGTTACTTGCCATACACGTACACTGCAAGAGTAAACTAACACCAAAAGTGTAACATACTTTATCTTTCTGAATCAATTCTTATGTTGCTTAAAATGCTTAACCTTCTCCTGAGTCCTGACTCGATGATTTTGTAAGTTCAGTTTTAATTGTTTCCATTAATTAAAAAATACTAGCTTCCCAGATTGCTTAAAAGTTACTAATGCTAGTTGTTGTAATATGAGTTTTTGTCATGGTTGTGGTCAATCTCAGTCTTTGATAAGTTATGATAATAATCCACTAACTCAGATTTTCTTTTTAGTCTAGTTGCCTGTGAGGGACAATCCTTCTGAATAATCCTACAGGTCACTTCATTCGAAATAGGTGGGAATGGGACCTTGCTTGTGATGTCTTCCCTGTTAGTGTTAGCTCACTACTGCCACCAACATTAGGAAGGCCCTTTGGAAAAACCTGAAATACGGTTTTGGAAGATTGGCAGAGGTAGTAGCCTTCGCTTCATTTATTCAGGTAAGAGAACTAAGAAGTGAACTAACTAGCAACTTATACTGAATTATTTGTTTCGGCAAGCAGAGATAGATAAGTAAGATTAAGATTTTTGGGTGTGTTATAGGCATAGTCATTCACCCCTAGTGATCAATTGTTACAGAGGGTAGTAGGACAATGGTAGTATTAACTAACTAGTATACACTTTAATAAGTGGTGGGTGTAGCAAAAGTGGCAACAACTCATCAAGCAATAAATCAAACAGACCTAGTCTGTTGCTCCACTCTGGTAGCGAAGTATGCTGAACTGCAGGAAGAGGACATAAGTAAAGAAACCTAGCAAATAAATATATGGCAAGTGACGTCATGTAGGGAATGTCTAGGGGAAAAAGGCGATGTACAGTATGTGACTATTTCAGAGAACAGCCTTTTGTCAATAAAAAAACCCACAATGCTGTACTAAAAAGCAGTACAAAGACAAAATACAGATTGTGAGTGATATGCATTAGAAAAAAATCAATTTATGACTCTACAAAAGAAACTCACTATCTCTACCCACAACAGGCCCACCCATCTCCCCAAGCAAATACCCTCAAATGTCCTGCCGTGTCTGACCCTATTCTTCAAATTTCCTTCTCAATTCCTACCCTAATCATCAACAACAACACAGTCCTTCCCACCAACAAAAGTCCATTTAAAAACATACTCAGATGGCATCCATACTGGCGTGTAGGCAGGCAACTTCGTGGGCAAGGTTCTGCTGGCCATGCCAAAGCAGCACCAGCTCACATTGGGCATGGTGGAGGAGGCAGTCTGGTGTTGATATCAATGATGAGGAGGGGTGTGCAGTGGACCCTGGCTGTGCTGGCGTTGGTGTGGCTGGGATGGAGGCAGGCCAGGCTGGTGGGAGGAACTGGAGGCTTCTGCCTCCTCCTTCTCCCAGGCCACCAGTCAACTGTATTCAGGCAGGATGGCCTGCATCCTCTGGCACCACAGCTGGGCAACTATCTCCTGGTGGAATGGGAAACCTCCAGCAGCAGGAGTAGCTATATCAAAAAAGAAAACAAAAATTAAAAACACAAATTGTAATGCTCATTGGAAACACTTCTTTATAGTGATACAGTAGCAGAACATTGCTGGTCCCCCGGGTCATTGGAATATTTGTTTTGAATAGTCTTAGGGCCAATTTTTCTCCACACATGCATCACATAACAATCTCACTGACTGCAAGGAATTAAGCCAGACAACCACCATAATCAAAAAGTGATTTTGCTAAAAGATTTCATAGTGAAACTAAACAGATACTTTCTGTGTAAATTACCACTCACTAATGAGTTAGGCACATATGCTGCACAGTTAAAAGTATACTTGATAGTATATGTGCAACATTAATTGAGGCATACTTGCGGGTCTGCTATTCTGCAGCATGATTTTGAGGCAGCTGTAATTGCTAATTTATTCACTCATTATTATAATTCCAACCTGCTCTTCTCTGACTGCCTGTTCAATTCAACCTTGCTCCAAACTTAGATGAGGCAGATTGAATACTCCATCACACATGTGACATATAACAGATATCCTGTCCGCTGTAAGTATAAAGTGCACACATTTAAAATAATTCACTGGAGTACGGGGAAGAGAACAGGATATATTTTATTTGCCATGTTTGTCACAGAAGTATTCCATCTGCCAAAATCAAAATCATGCACTTATTCCAACATTACACCCTGGCCTTCACCACAAATTATTTTCAACAAATACCTTCACTTGGCAGTAGGAAAAGTTACACAACTGAAAGGTAAGTTAGAGCGGTTTAAGGTAGTTAGAGGTTTAGCTTTAGAATAGTGGGTTGTCACTGATCATGTGCTACATTTTTGCTTAGTCACTTTGCTTTGCATAACACAAAAGGAAAAGATTGGAGCAGGTATAAATCTGTCATGGAAGCCATGAAATATAATTCACTTGGGAGGAAAAATGTGGCACATGTTGAGATGGAATTTACAATGTTTTAGTAGGCTAGGACAAAAGAAAAGAATTATGATGTGAAGTGCTAGTAGTAGGTGACTGAGTGGGCACTAGGAAACATACCTTGTTTTTGATTTGTAATGCATCACAAACTTCGTAATGCCGCTCTGTTTTAACCCCTTCAGCGCTGCGCGGATTTCCGCGCAGTGCTGAAGGTTCTGAGCGCGGGCGGGGCCATGACGAAACGGTTCCGTCATAAGCACAGCCCAACCGACGTGCATGACGGAACCGTTCCGTCATAAGCGTCGAAGGGGTTAAAGGAAATATGTAGTTTATTGATTTCAAACAGAGAAAACAGCACAAAAACATATATGGTGAGAGTGCAGTGTCATACTCATTCCTATGACAGTCACAAAGTAAAAGCGGCTTTAGACAAAAGCAGTACAAAATAATACATTTGCATAAAGGACCATCTACCATCCCAACCAACGATCAAAACAGTTTGTTAATAAAAACAAAACCTCAAGCCGATTCCCAAACAAAGAGGCTCAATGACACACTTGGTCTTCAGAAAATGAGCAAACAAATATATCCACACCTACGTACTGTCATCATTCTGTGTCAGAGCTGTCAGCACACAAATAATGCTGCACTGTTAACTGAAGTAAACACACATTTCACAGCCTATACTGCAGTGCAGAATTGAACCATACTGCTAGTAGATGGCGAAGTGCCATGGGCAGGGAGGTGATGGGTAGGATATTTGCCTTGTTTAACAAATACAGTATTGTCAATAAGCAAGCCAGGTGACTTACCACTTGTCTCTGCTACTGCTGGCACTGCTCCTCCTCCGACCGCCTGGGCCTCCTCCGTCCCACTCCCTGATGGGCTGCTGGTTCTAGCTACAGCAATGTGGTCTATGCGGCTAGAACAAAAAACACACACATTACCCATTTTAGATTAACCCCGGGCGTAGTGGGTGTAGCGGGGCTATGCAGAGGGCCACGGAGTTGATAACAAACTCCGTGGAACTCCATAGAGCTCGGCTACGCCACCCACCTCCCACCCACCCTATTAACAATTACCTACAACTTTTAAAAAACAATATTAAAGTGAACAAAAAAACCTTACCTTAGCTGCGGCATCCCCGGGCTGCCCTCCTCCTCTTCATCGCGTTCTGTGAAAATTGCACATGCGCGCTCACCCGTGCATGGCACGTTATAGTTAGGAATTTGCATTTAAAAAACCTTAAAAATTCACTGAAAAAACAAAGGCTACAGGGACAGCATAATTAGGCTCAGATTTCACTCGTACAAAACCAATGAAGTTCAACAGTTATAGTTAGCTGAGCTAACTATAATTTGCGTCCCTGCAATGCACTGCTTATGACCTTACATATATCACATCACTCATGACATGGTCAGTGACATCACTGATGACATCTCAAATGACATCACTGATCACTTATCCACAGCATCACAGATGCACACTCACACCCCTATAGAACCTTTTATAAACCCAGTCTCAGTCTCACACAGCCATTCACAAACCCATTCACAGACCCATACCAGTACTTACAGACCCACTCACTGATTCATAGATCTACACACACATCCACTCACTCACCCATACAGCATCTCATACACCCACTCAGTCACTAACCCAGCCACTGAGATATCCACGTATACACCCATAAAGCCATTCACACACTGAGTCAGTCACTCATACAGCTACTCACACACCTAGTCACTCATCTATACAGATACACACGCACACTCACTTACTCATACAGATATTAACACATACTCACTCACCTATACAGTCACTGACACAAGCACACATCACCCATACAGCCAATCTCACATTACCCCCTCATCCATACAGTCACTCATATATCCCATCACTCACCTATACTGCCTTTTACATACCCAGTTACTAACCCATATACCACTGACACATCCACTTACTCACCCACACAGTCATACACACACTCACTCATACAGCCCCTCACACATGCATTCACTAATCCATACTGCCACTGACTACCCACTCACTCATCCAAATAGGCAGTCACCCACCCTCTTACCCAACCAGATAGACACTCCGACAACCATACAAGTACTCAGACAACCAATCCCTCACCAATACAGCCACTCACATACTCACTCACACACCCATGCAACCACTTAGACAGCAACTGACAGACTAATACAGAAACTCACACAACCAGTCACTAACCCATACATTCACTGAGACACCTAATCACTTACTTATACAGTCAGTTACGCACCCACTGAATCATCCATACAGACACTCAAAGACCCACTGATTCATCAATACACCTTGGTACATATATTTAACACTCATAAACGTTTTAAAAACACTCACAGTCACTGGATGATGTCATCAGTGATGTCATTTGATATTTCATCAGTGATGTCACTGACCATGTCATGAGCGATGTAATATGTGAGGTCATATGTAGTGCATTGCAGGGGTGCAAGTTATATTTAGCTCAGCTAACTATAACTGCTGAATTTCACTGGTTTTGTACGAGTGAAATCTGAGCCTAACTATAACGTCTCTGTAACCTTTGTTTTTCCAGTGAATATACATATCTACATATATATCTATATAGATATATATACATGTTTGTGTATATATATATTCCTCCGAGACAGCCCTCTTGCAGGCGTGTTTAGAGCTCTGAAGACTTCAAGTGTGCCGTGGTGCATCTCTCCTCTGCGGGGCTCTGTCATAGTAAGTTAAACACTTCTTTTTCCACTTGATGAAAGAAAACAGGAACGCACGCCCAACTGGCAAAGATTTCTTGTTTATTTCAGAAAACAAGTCGGCTCAACAAAACGCGCTGATGTGTTTCAGTTTCTTAGACCTTGATCATCGGCTACTGTTGTTTAGTCCTACAGCACTTTTTATTATCAATAGTGTATTTTCACTTTACATGCACTAATGCAATCGCGATGGTGACATACATCAAATAGACTCTAATGCTTCTTATTCCCCATAAAGAAACAAATGTTTATGTCATTGAAATCACTTCAAAAGAAATCAGCATTAGATTCATGGTTTGTTAATTAAATACAATTTTGCTATATAATACTTGTGTTCCGTCCTTAATTGTGCTGCACAATGTTTATGAGGCACGCAGTGCACTTGTGTTTATTTAGTACATTCATCTGACTCAAGTGCTCATATCTTCGAGTTCGATATGCGCAAGAGAAATGTCTGTTTTGACAGCCCCGAGACTCATTTCAGTACTGAAGAAAACAAAAACAATGGTTCTGTCAGGTTTTTTATCAATTATTTCTTCTAAGGATGCCTAGTGTTAATATATTATTCTGTAGTTATTAACAGAGGTAACTCGGTTGTCCAGACAGGATGCAAAAAATAACAAATAATCAAGAGCGAAACACGAATATCTGTCTATTCACTTGTTTGTTTATATACATTGAATCATTTATATATATTTTTACATATTCGTAAACAAGCTGTCAACATGAAGTGTGGTATATACACGATAAGTGAACAAGTGACATTAGTGCTCAGTGCTGGTGCTCAGTGTTCAATATATACAGTGGGATTTTGAATATGTACATTGGAAAGAATAGGCCAGAAATGTAGTGAACAACAATCGTACTACTGCGTAATGAGTGTTCTTAATCACACAGAGCCTTGGTCAATCTGGACCATACAAGGTCGTCGACGTTTCAACCCAAACTCAGCTCCATTTGGTAGTCAAGGCGGGTCTTCATCAGGACAAAGAACGGGGGTTCAAGGTGACAGCCCCAATAAAACCAGAGAGGCTCCTGGTTATTCAAACATCTTTGATGATCCAAGATAAATCAAGCGGCGCAAGTCGAGTGGAGCGATGAATCTCGGTATTGGGAGCAGCAACGGAGGATTCAGTGCTGCGCAGGGAAGACAGGCAAGCGTCCTGTTCATCCAAATGCTTTCAAGAACAGGACGCTTTCAAAGCATTTGGATGAACAGGACGCTTTCCTGTCTCCCCTGCACAGCACTGAATCCTCCGTTGCTGCTTCCAATACTGAGATTCAACTTTTGCGCCTAGTCTGGCCTGCATCTATGTAGGCCAGTTTGAAGAACACTTCTTGTATCATTCGTCAAATCCCTTCCAGAGACATATTGGTCTCTGGAAGAGATAAATTGATGATGTGTTATGTATATGGTCTCGAGAAGAGAGTATCCTTTTGGACTTTTTTGGACTGGGTGAACAGTCTTGATACGTGCCTGCGATTCACTTGGACAAAGAGTAATGAACATGCAGTATATCTAGATTTGGATATTACCGTACAGGAGAATAAACTGTGTACTATGGTTCATCAGAAAGGGACGGATAGGAATTCATTGTTGCACTATCAGTCCTATCATCCAAGAGCCCTGCGGGATAATTTGCCCGTAGGTCAATTTTTGAGGTACCGTCGCAACTGCACGACTGTTGAGTCCTTTTCACAGCAAGCTGAAGGTTTGGCGGACAAATTGATGCAAAGAGCATATCCCAAGAAGATAGTCAATAGGGCCTGTAAAAGAGCACGCAATACTCCCCGGGAGGCTTTATTGGAAAAGAACACAAGGGAAGCAAGTGACTGTTTACCTGTGGTTATGACATTCGATCCCTTAGCCTCTAAGATAAGACATGCGATCAGGAAACATTGGTCGTTGCTGTCCACTGCTGATTTTAAGATGCCACAACCCAGATTCGCATTTAGACGTGTAAGTAATTTGAAAGATAAACTTGTACATACACGTCAAGCACAAAAACCGAAGATTACCACGATGCCAGCCGGACATTACCCATGTAGGGGATACTCGGTCTGCGAAGTAACGGAAAAAAACAATACTGTACAGCTGCACAATGGAAGAACATGGCATTTGAATAGGTTCTCAAACTGCAATACAGTTAATGTTATATACAGACTGACATGCCAGTGTGGGCTACAGTATATTGGCTTAACAACTAGGAAAGTTAAAGTGAGGATCCAAGAGCACTTAAGTACCATCAAAGGAGGCAAGCTCACAACACGCTTGGTACAGCATTTTAATAAACACAAACATGACCTCCGAGCATTAAGATGGGTTGTTCTGGAGAGGGTAGTAGCCGGCAGTGACAGTATTGAAAGAATACTGGCTAACAAAGAAGCCCGCTGGATTTTTTCCGAGAGAGTGGATCAGACAGGCTTGGACGACCATATTGAATGGAATAAAGTTAGTAGATAAGTAGGGCTCTACAATGACTTATTCATCAAGCTGGGATCTAGATATGTATGTGCAGTATAGAATGTCAATGAAGGCATGTTAAACCAGTTACAGCTTTGCATTCATATGGATAATAAGATAAAGGAAAGGACAACATATGAATTTGGAGTACAAATCTATTTGGCTTTTGTGGGGTCTTGAGTTTAAAATTTGAGCAGTACCTGTATAAAGATATCGCTATGTAGAATAAGAACTATACATAGCTAATTATGAGTATATGAGGACTCTGTTTTGTAACTAAGAACTTTTGTGTGACAGTAATCTAAGAAACTTCAAAGAGGGGTGGTCGAGGTAATATAGGGAGGCATGCATAAATATACTATACCCCCACTTTGAGATAATTCCTCCAATTACTGGCCGTTATATATTGAGGCTCAAACTCGCAATTACACCAGAAAAATCATGTGAATATAACATTATGACATTAGGTGTAAGTCAAAGATGGTAACTGCAGAATTTTCCAAATACGAGACGTTCCAATATGGCCGCGGGAATAATATTTAAAGTCAGCTGACCTGTAACCGAGTGCGTGGTCACATGGTTTGTACGCTACCGACGCGTAACACAGTGGCGGGTAGATATTGCCCAGAAATTCAGCGCCTTTTGGAGCTGGGACGAGATGCGGCTTCATTCGATTGCGGGTGCGGACAGTGTGTATGGGGTCACTGGGGCTGTACCATTGGTGATATGGAGGGGCCAGCACTATGCCCTGAGAGTAGAAACGAGTATAAGAATGTGAGTGAAGTCCAGTGTAAGAGTGATGGGATGCGATAAGTTAATGAAATGGCCATACAAAATGGGTATTGTTGGGTTACATCGCAGTTATTGTAGTACCTACCGATGTGCACATAATGGGGAACAATACACATACATTGACTTGACAAGTGATTTATCGATTGTTATGGTGCACAAAAACGCTATTTGGGAAAGCGATGACATTGAGATAGGGTCACTACACACCGAACAGAGAGAGAAGGGACACAATAATTACAGCGGTGATGTAAGGTTTTATTATCGAGATAGGGTCAGTACACACCTAACAAAGAGAAAAGGGACACAATAATTGCCACAAGAATTGCAGCGTTGATGTAAGGTTTTTTTATTGTTTCCGCAGGTGCAACTGATAAGCAACGGTAGTGCTTCAAAATAAGGGGTAAAAGTGAAGCACATTCCCCTTTTGGTCTGGTGCAGGCTGGTATAAAAGCCCCCTGCCGACACTGGGTAACTATATATGATTGGAACCCATGAAGTGATGACTAAATATTACATTGAAGTATGGTTTTATCTGGTTGACCAGGTTCTACTGAGAGAGAATCACTGTCATTTTTGTCTTGTCTGCCAACACGCAATACATAAAGTATTGTCCAGAGAGGCGAGTGATTGAACCCTACGTCCTGATGAATTTGCCACAACGTTTGTAAATTGGCAATGAAACATGTTGGCCCTTACGTTTTCAAATAAAGAGGGCAACTTAATAGTGAGTCTTAACTCGATTTTAAGTTGCATTGAACACATTGTTCTCTGCATATCACGGGTTCTATATCTTGGGACAGTTGATTTCTTTTTTCTGCCTTTCTTGTCTTTTTCTTGGACACTATTTCCTTTGTTTCAGTGAGTGAGCAACCGATGATGATATACATGGGCATACTGGCGAGAACCTGCTGGTAGCCTCCCTGGTGTTGCATACGTGAGGTGCCCTCTCACTCTTTCACTTATTTTTCAGTAAGTGTTCTCCACTCACATGTTGTGGGGGTTAAGGAGGTGGGGTGAGACGGATTGACTGACAGTGGCTCTTCTCTCTTTCTTTTTTTAATAAAACTATTAATTTGAGAGTATTGGGATTGCTGGAGATTGGACAGGGTGCCAACAATTGGGTGTAAAAAGAGAGACCCATATTGGAAGCAGTGCCTAGAAGTGACATTTGAGTAACTCTCATAAGCCAGGTCTTTTTTGTATTGATGATTTTTGAGAGGAGGGTGACCTGGCTATTTATCCTCTTGAGCTCCTTATTGTGAATAGTGAATCACTATGTGTCATGTGCTGAGCAGTAATATTTGCTTCTATCCCAAAATGTTCTATGTTCAGCACTGGCAGCGGGCTCCTAAGATGAACCTTTTTTTTTTACATATTAAGCACTGCCAGTGCCCCCTAACTTGTGCAATATGAAACATAGAAGGACAAGTTGTCTGAACAGAGCGAGTGGTATGTTTCTTGTGTCCCACATTACACCAGGGAAACAAACGTAAGCAGCCAATCCCACGAGGAGTTCTCTGAACCAGGGGTGGCTCCTCTGTAATGGGAGAGGAGCGTCGCCCCCACTCGTCAGAGTCAGTCGCAGAAAAATAAAATGATAATGTAACACTATCATTTTGTTTTTCTTTGACTGGCTCTGACATGCATGCAGGGCCAGACCGGGCCGGGCTGAGCCATGACAGGCAGGTGGTGGCACTTGGAAGTGCGTATGTAGATTTGGACAGCCGTCCTAGGCCGGCCAAACATACATGCGCAATTCTATTTCTCCAACCCGGCTGAGTTCACAGCCGGGTTGGAGAAATGCCACAGGCTCACCGGCAGTGTCTGAGCAGCAGAGCAGTCTGCTCAGACCAATCCTGGCGCTGCTCTCCCTGCAGGAGAGCAGCATCTGGATTGGCTGAGCAGCGTCTGCCTTCCGAGAGACTGCGGGAGAGCTACGAGGCAGCCATCGGCATCGGAGGCTGAGGGGAAAAGCTATGTTTTTTTTAATTATCATTTTTCCTTCCCCGTACACCCTACCCCCATCTCATTCACCCCCCACCTTCGTGTTGTGGTGGCCACCACTGCTATGAACCAAAAACTCTTGTGTTTGCAACATCACTACATCGTGTATGGCTTGCTTCTGCCCATAGTGTCGCAGCACAAGTCTATGAATTCATCGCCCTGTGACTGAACATCATTGGACATCTGCTTTCAAGATGGCTGCAGCCATCTGTACTGTACAGCCTCTGCCTCAGAGAGTTCCCAAGAGCAGCATGAAATGAAACCTTTAATCTTTTGTGTTTTATTCGTCAATAAAAACCGAGCACATTTTTGTCTTTCTGGGCTCCGACGAGGGAGCAGTATATCTTGTATTTGCACTTGTTCTTTCATCACTAATTAAATTGCTTTTATCCACTGTAACCCGCCTCCGGGGTAAACATGGTGGCTACAGTCAATTAAAGGAAAGCCAGTACTTAATTTGTACCAGTGGTTGCAGATGGGGCCCACCGTCCTTGTTTTTGGGAACTGGCACATAGTTTTCCTCATCAAACCTAGACCCAGCCCAAGAGAGAGAAAAACACCAAAGGGAGAAAGAAAGATGAAAAACAGTGACAAAAGAAGAAAGCAAGCATGAGAAAGAACCTGAAAGAGTGGGCTAAAGGGATGAGTGAGGTAAGAGAAGGAGTCAAGACTAGGCAGCCTTGGTGTTCAGTGAATATTTATCCGAAGGGTCAAGTATCCAAGATGACTTGGCATCCAATTCACAACAAATTTATCACAACAAAATGTTCTTTTTTATGCATGCTAAAAGTTCACTAAGGTGTTCCTGGTAGGTGTAAATAGTTTTGAGTGTGGATTTTTCTGCCCCGAATGTGGAGATATCTGGACTTGGATATCCCACTGATGAGGTGGCAAGAGGGCGTTCTGAAGTGTGGTCTGTCTTAGACATTTGGGAATACCTACAAACATATACATTTCTGTGAATTCCCAATCTTTTATCCTGCCCCTTTAACCCTGGAAGTGGGCAGAAATTTACTACAGCAAAGAGCTTGCATACCTCCCTTTCTAGTGTATGCAGGAGAATAGATCACACCCACAGTTAGTGGCAGAGACATTTTAATGCATGGGCAAAGTGGGCCCCATCATTTCAGGGTGGTCTGGGGGACCCTGATTGAGCCAGATCTGTTCTGCAGAGAGTTTTGCCCTGATGACCTTTAATAGTTCTTAAATAGATTGTTTTAGATATCGTTTTCCTTTAATTTATTTTAATTTAGGTGATGTACCAGAGTCACAATTTACAGAGAAAGTATTTTTGGGTTTTATGTAAAATAAATAAAACAGTTTCTTTTAGATTAAAACAGGATCTCAGATATGAGAAATGGAAGGGTGTCACAGAGATTATTTGCAGTAATATTAGTGAGCTGCTGCTGTGTGTGAATATTAGATGTAAACACATTTAGAATTTGGACAAGTGTGCCTGTGCACTGTCAGTGACTTGTCCAAAGAGGGCGTGAAGGAGCAGATATTGGAGTATAAATTCAAAGCTGTTCAGAACAGGGGCCCCCAAATACGCTTGGCCCAGGGCCCCCTAAACTCTTAAGATGTCTCTGGCTAGTGGGGCTATAAGGGAAGTGCTTTCTCCTATGGAGAAAAAATGTGTGGATTTCCACAGAGGGCTCCATAGTCCCGTACAGACATCTCTGCGATCGAGAGCTCAGCACTCAAAGTAGAGCACACTTAAAAAAAAAAGTGTCTTGACATTCTCAGAATTATGCTTGTGCATCACACTACTTTGCAGGTGTACTTATGGGAATGTTTGTGAATAACAAAACGTACACTCCAAAAAAGTATGCTCAGGTGGAGGCATACATTTCCACCTGATACTTTTACATTTTTTGTGACCAGAGCTTGATGTGAGCAGGCACAAGGCTTCTGTGGCCTGTCTATGAAATGTATGTAATAGCTACTATATAGAACTGAAAATCAAACCGTACTATGGTAAAAGGGTGATTACTTACCTAGTGTTACTTCCTCTATTCTTGATACCAGTGTCAAGACATACTCATTCCCAGAGTCACTTGTTCTGTCCTCCTTGGGAGGCAGTCGATGTGTGCAAGGTTTTGTGAGTTTTGTGTTTATCAATTGCCACATGCATAGCATGGTGAATCCTGGATAAAGTATACCTACTTTACATGCTTTTTAATCTGTAGAGTGAATACCAGACCATGGTTCATGCTGATACATTTACATAATTGAAAGGCCATACAAGACCTAGTTTCTGCCCCTGCATCACAGAAAGGGAGGAGAGTGTACTTGTCCAGAGAGTTGGCTTTAGTCCATCTTTTCACCAAGAAGTATTTATTTCTGATTGTAAGCAAAGATCAAAAATGGGGTTAGACCAGGAGGCTAACCTAACCCCCTGGAAACAGTTTGGTAAAAGGCCTGGCTAAGTTTTAATTTGTGTGTGGTTGGAGCTTTCAAAATAGAGGTGAACCAGAAATCTTAAGACAGTAAGGGGTATGCTAGGTCTTATTTGAAAAATTGATGTCCCATGGTTCTGATTATTATGGTCATGCTGTTCCAGGTCCTGGGTGCATAGCGGGGAAAAACTTGTTTCCTGACTTTCTACTTTCCTATTTCTTCATCTCGAGTCAGGGTATGTCCTGTCTGTGGGTGTCAACATTTCTTTCCATGCATGGTTACAGCATGGTTACACCTAGGCCCAGGTGGAGTTTGCGTAGACACGCTGGTGCGGCCATGTTGTTTTTGCTCTGTTTATGGTGCTGGGGCCTATTTTTGAATCTCTACTTAACATCTTTAATCCTACCCCTATCAAACGTATGGACTCCTTATTTCTATTTATTATCTTACCTGTGTCTTTGTGTCTCTGTATTTTATGTTTTTTCAATTTTTTGTGTGTTTTTTGTACTTTTTTTCATTTTTCGCTTTACTTTCTTATTTTGTTTCCTTTATTACTTTACCTGTTTCTTCTCTTCCTGCCTTCCTGCCACCCAGCGCCATGGCAGAGCAGGCGAGTGGCAGCGCCAAGCCCCCCCCGAAACACCCGTAGCACCAGCCACATACCTAGCAGTTGGCAGCACCGCGAAGGGGTGCAGGCCCGTGCCATTTTTTCAGAGGTTGCGGTGACTGCACTAGTTTTTTATGTGCAGCGCCACCTCACCTCTGTCGTGTAGCTCCTATAGAAAATATACAGGATCTGCACGTTTAGACAACATACAGTGTAGGACTGGTGTCAGAAGAACACTGGGTATGTTAGCCTTTCTGTATCAGCTAGCTCAAAGTGCCACTATCATCTCCTCTTACCAAGGAGAGAATAGTTTCTGGCAACCTCAGAACATGACAACCCTGATCATTCAGGACCGTGGAAACAATGTACTACCTTTCGCTCAGTCACTCGTGCTTCCTTAGTTCCTCTCAGAGAGATATACCAAATAAAACAAACTGGGCGTTTTCAATAATCATTTATTGAACAGTTGTTATTCTGGTGTAAAATAGATGTGCTGCAACAACCGTTAGACAGTATACGATTTTAGTGATTAACAGTACTGTGAAAGTAAAAGGATGGTATAGTTCTACCATCTTACTAAAATCATGAATACATTCAAGTATATAAAACACATGATGAAAGATGCATACTTCTGCGATGCCTCCCTATCTAGATGTACCTAAATGTACCTAGCATGGGTGTAGGTGTTAAGCCAAGAATTCCTCTAGGATCTAGTCAACCCCATTACCTTAAGTGAGACTGTGGGACCCTGCCCTGGTCTCGAGCTGGACACCCCGCAAGGGATATTTTCAGACCACTGCGAGCTGGAGTGTCTGCATGCAGGAACCTCAGCGTCTCTGGTCAGTGTGTCGGCTTGGAAGTTTTGATCTCCTCTAGCTATCTTAGCAAAATGTGATGTATATATACCCATAGGTCTCCCCAGGGGTCCTACCTTGCTGTGTCACTGTGTCGGCCTGAGGATGATGTCTGGCCTGAACTTTGTACATAGATTTTATACAGGAGATGGTAGTCCTGCTGTGCTTCCAAGAACCCTCATGCATAATGTATGAGATTTTGAACTAGGTAAAACCTGCGTTCTGAATGCAGTCTAATATCTAGGTAAAAGGTCAGTCCATGTAAACCGTGATAAGTGTAATGTAGGCAGAGAATATAGGTGAAGGGTAACGAGTTTACCCAGGCCTATAATATAGTACCTAAATTCTACACTTACTACTAGGTGTTCTTGATATGTGTATGCAAATATACAAAACCTTAGTTGGTTATTGCGTTAAAAACATTAGTTTAAAAACGTTTTTCTAAAAAATCTAAAGAATCCATTTTGTTAATAAAAGGATAAGTATTAGAAATTGACAGATAGGCTATTGCTCTAATATGTCCGTAGATATAGTCCGAACTACTAATACAAGAATTTTGAAAACCATACATGCGTGAAAGGAATGTCAATTTTGATATAGAGTTTCAGTTTTCTGTTTTGTTTTTAAAAAGGCGAATTTCTTCCCAGCACACGACGGGCCATATGAGTCAAATGTTTATGTGTATTGGCTGGTAGACGCAACATTCTCGTTGCTTTCTTCCACAGTTGGCGGTCCCTGTAACACCTCGCAGATTATGTCTATTGAGCACAGATGATTTTCTATACTGTCCACAGCCGGTGCTGGGGCAGCCTGTGCAGCCTGTGCCCCATCCAAGGCCTGGGTGTCAGAGGAGGAGCCGGTGTCGGTACTAACAGGGCCTGATGTTACCTGCGGTGGCTCTAAGAATGCCGACATCAACATAGGAATACGCTGGGGACACTGGAAAACATGGGTCATTATCGGGTCCAGTAAAGCATCAACATCCGGTCACGCACATGATGGCTGTGTCAGACAGAGATCCAACACGCATTCTTCACCGCAAAACAGGCATCGGAGGACAGGTAAGATGCAGTCCATCTAGACTGGTCTCAATAACAAAACGCACTTAGTTCCCTTAGGCGAGCTGTGCCTAGAGGTTGTACCAAGCCATCATGGTATTTTCACTCCAGGAGCACTGTTTCCATCTCCTTGGTGACTGGGACGTCCATTGCGTAGCTGAAAAACGACAATCAGGATACCTGCTATTAGAAACAGGATCAGCGGCAGTCCCCCAAAAATGCTTCCCAATACAGAGTGTATAAAGTTTGGAATAACTCCGAGGACTGTCTGAAAGGTGCTTAAGAGTCCAGAACATACGTTCTTAAATAGGTGGACAATGCCTGTCGTATCAGACATGTTAAAGACATGATTTACCATTTGTGCAAAATGGAAAGGGCTGGGGGTAAGTATAAGTGGCCTGGGCGTAGTTCGCGGAGTTTTGCTACGCAGAACTCCGTGAAGTTACAAAAAAGACTCTGCGAAGTTTCACGAGTGGCGGAGTTCCGGTGCGAACTGCAGTTTGTGCTGGTATTCCTGCTACTCGGGTAAAAATTCTACCCGAGCAGCAGCTCGTGCTCGCGAACTTACCGTTCGCGATAGCAAACTTACCATTTGTGATCGTGAGCGGGGACAAAACTCTGCTGCACATCACAAAGCGGAGTTTTCTGCACTGTGCGAGCTCCGCAAAGTGCAAAAAACTCCGCAAACTCCGCAAACAGAGCAAAGTTCACGGCCCAGGCCTAGCCTGTATTTCTGCTGAAGACCTTGCTACTTGGAGATCAAAAGTCTCTCGAGCAGAGGTTGAGGGCACGGGTTTCTGTTTTAGCATGGCTTTCATTCTGCTCAAAGTATCAAACCATAATAATGAAATATTTAATGAAGGCCATAGCGGTGCCTCCCCAACTGTATGTGTTGGGGGAAACTATACTTGCATACTGCAAGTAACCCTTGATTTTACAGTTACCAGATATGCGATGCCCCGAAGCATCCCGCAGCAACCTTGATCATTCAGCATCAAGTAACTCCCATTCGAAAGTAATTTGAATACTGGAGTTATGACGGCCTCTAAGTGACAGGACAAGTTTGCTACTGAACCATTACAGGCCCCATGAAGCATTATATACTGGCATATAAGTGATCCACTTAATGTATTCTCGCAATTAGTACTGCTAAGAAACACTTCTTTTTCCCCACTCCGGCATTGAAATCTGTAAGGCAATCTCCAAGATTCATTGATGAATTCCTTACCCATTTCCTCATATCTGCCTGCCTGAATTTGTTCTAGGCAATAATGGAATTGAAACGTTGTGACCGGGAGAGTTATGTGGCCATGGATTAACCATTCTGTGGATGGTGATTCTGCCACTATAAATGTTAATCTGTCCAGTTTTTCAACGTGCAGCATTGTATACTTCGCTCCCCTCTGTGCCATTTCTATCTGTTTTTCTGTCAGATTGTACGAGGAAAACAGAGACCTGCTGTTTTTAAAACGCTATGGCACATACCCTGCGTGCAAAGATTGCAGCGTCCAGCTTAACAACATAATGGAACGCAACTGTGATTGCCCGTGCTGTAGTATGGACAAGTCTTGTTCTAGTACATCGATAGCAGAAGATACAATGTTGCCCAGTGAATATATCCTGGATGTTAAGGTTGTTAACCCATTATCGACCACTGATAGAGCTTTCTCTAGATTTAGACGATTGATTTCTCGTAATCTTTCCGTGGCCTCTTGTTGAGAAATTTTCCATATTTCATTATAGATAGCATATAAGAAACGTTTTGGACGTGGTTTCCTACGACCTAATAAAAAATCCCACAGGTCCACATCCCCTGTAAGTGAGGATATGTGTTGTTTCATCTGTGTGAGGGTTGAGGTTTGTAGCCAATCGAGGCATAACTTCCCAACACTCTAAGATGTCACTACATCTGGGTGTTGTCTTTGCACATAACGTGGATCTGGCCTATTAATACTAAATCCTTTAGTTTTACCCAAGAATCTCTTTTGACAGTTGTTGGTGTCTATGGGCCAAATCAACCATTCCTTCCAATCGAGGTCTGATCTATTGCTTTGCAAAATTTCATCTATTGTAACCTCTTCTTGTGATGTTATATAACCCTCAGTGTGTGATGGTGCTGGCACCTGAGGTGTATTCAAATCCTTATTCCTGGCTAACCCAAGACAAATGGTTTGTTGTACTGTTTCATTTAAGAACATTATTTGTTGAGGGATGAGACATGCTCTAAATAGTGCCTCTGTTCCCTGGACCTGCCAGTCTCTAGTACCCAAGACTGATTTTAGGTCTATTGTATCTTTCCATAGGTCAAACCCTTGTTCTGACAACTGGGCAATAAAAGAAGCAGAATAGATCTGTTTAGTGTTTGGCAACATATTTTTCTGTGCTGGTGTAGGTGCAACCTTATAGTACTATGAGGCTGGGTCTGACGTGTTAAACCCTGAAAAATATGGACATTTTTGTACAAATGTTTTTGAATTGCTTTTCGGTAGTGTATAGCAATGTTCCCATTGGTGATATGTGAAATAGGCCTGGGCAGCAAATTCCGTTCCGTTCGCAGAATTTGCAGAATTTGGGTAATTTCGCGTTCCGCGGAGAACGTGAAATTGCTCAAAAATCTGCGTTCTCCGACTTCGCGAAATTTTTTGCTTGTTCGCGTTCTCAATATGCGTGTTCGCGAGATATTTCACCCCGAGCACGCAAACAGCGATCGCGAACAGGAAAAAAGTATCGCGAACAAGCAATTCCGTGTGTTCGTGGAATTTCTGCGTGTTCGCGGAGATTTTTTACCGTTTCGCGGAGATTTGCGTAACGCGATTACGCAAATTCCGCCCACCCCTAATGTGAAAACATTCCTAGGGTTAGCAGATTTATACAAAAAATTATGACCTTAATGTTGATAGCAATACATTTTCTCAAAGTCTGATGTGTCTTCTAACATTTCATATTAGAAAAAGCAGCAGATTTTTCTAAATCAGACAACATATTATTTACAGTTTCATAGTCCCAATCATCGAAAAATGTACTTGAGGTAATGATATCACTCAATGATATTTTAAAGAAATGTAGTATTTTTAGAAGTTCAGTCGGGCCAAATATATAGAAAACAACCTTGTCCTATACTATACCATCAGGTATAGGAACTGCTGCAATGTTTATTGATGAAAGGTCTCTTCTTTCACGATGTGATTATAGGTGTGGTTTCAGGATCACAGTCACTTTTTGTGCAGCAGAGCTTTCTCGAAGATACGTTCCATTGATAAGCATACTAAAAACAATTTCTAAGCCTATCCAGAAAAGAAAGAAAAGTATTCCTGTAAATACCCAGAGTTCCACCCAAGGTGATACCAGGTAAGTCTTTTTGAGAAAGATCAGAAAGTCTTTAAATCGCTATAGATGAGTTTTTTGGGCCGGTGTTGTTTCAGTTTTGCTTGGATCTAATGAGAAGGTGTCAAAGTCAATGAAATAGCCAGAGGCAGTTCGATCAATTTTCGGTAGTTCCCCAGTTTTTGTGGAAATTGTAGCTTGCTTTCAGTTTGTCTTTCAGTAGAGTTCTCATTTCAGTTTAAATTTCAAGAGGAACGAGTTCCATTGCATTGTTACTTAGTCCTTCATTCCGTGTAGGTGACCCTTCAAACGTGATGAGTCTTTCTGTTTGAACTTCTTGTATAGTTGTGAGAGGAGGGTGTCTGTTACTTCGGAGTCCATGTGGCCTACTACTCAGAATCGACCACATAGTGTAGTTTGATTAGGTCAATGGAGACAAATCCTTTCTCCTTTTACTGGCAAGAGGTGGCAGAAGTACAGTTCTTGTTCCTTCAACTGCCAGGGCAGGTACAGGATTTCTGTATAATGGTCCAAATTCTTTTTTGTCCGCTATTTTCTCTCTGACCAGATGATCCCTGACTTTAGGGATCCACACAGGTCTTGCCATGACACTTTTTACTTACCCAGTGGCGTTCTTCTTTCTATTAACATTACTCTGAAGTACCCTGGTTTCATTCAGGTCCTGTACACCCAAACGTTTATGGATGTCAAAAGGTTTTTTATCTGCCACTGTGCCTTTACAATCAAGATCAGGTACCCACATTCTCGTCCCAAATAGGACCTCATAAGGAGTGACCCCCCTTGAGAGCTTCTTGGCTGATTATTTAACACCCTTTGGACTCCATACAGATGTTTTACCCAATTTCCACCCGAGCCTAATACTCTAGCTGTTAAGTCCCGGTTTTTCCTCTCCACAACCAAATTTCCCTTGGGATGGTTCAGAGAGGAGTAGCGCAATGCTACACCCAGAATTCCCATAGCTTCCTTGTAAGCCCGAGAGCTAAACACGGGGCCACAGTCAGAATGAAGTGTGCCTATTGCGTATGTCCCTATAAAGACTCGCAAATCTTTTATAACAGTTCGAGTGTCAGCCGAGCGCTAGGGCCACACCCATAGGAACCTAGAGCAGGAATCCACTGCAACCATGATATACTTGTAAGCCCCATCAGATTGTAAAGGGCCGCAGTGGTCCTAATAAACACACACAAGTGGTTTGTCTGATATTAATGAAGGTGTCTGTTTTGGACGTGTTATGGTGGAGCCTTTTATCTGCTGACATATGTTGCATTTCAAGACATAGTCGTTAGTCTGCCTTCTTAGTCTTGGCCACAAGTAGCATTGTTTCAATAGAGAAACAGTAGCAGAAATTCCTGCGTGTGCAGAACCTATACACTTGTGTGCTGCTAGAATTAATCCTAACCTTCGATCCATATTTGGTATTACTCTATCCCCCACTCCAGGAATCTGAGCAAATGGAACATTGTTTGCATCTAACTTGTAGGAGTAATTGAATGGAAACATTTTCGGTACTGCTGAGTTATTGTATGTGGCAATATTCGCAACCATTATTTCACAGTCTATTCTCGTTTTTGAATGAGTGATTGCAGCTACAGAAGCCGTGAGTACAGCCCCCTTCGCGGCCTCATCGGCCATTGAATTCCCTTCAAGTTGAACTCCATTACATTGATGACTCAGTGTGTGTATCATGTGAGCCCTTGGTAGTACGTTTTTTCAACTCCACTACCTATTCCCAAAGCGTTTTATGCTTAATTGTGCCACCTTTTGCATCTTTAAACCCATTCTGCCCCCAGTGATGTAAATATTCATTGTATGACTGTACACCATAAAAAGAATTGCACACGATTAGTGTGGGGAATTCTCGATCCGTATTTATCAGAGCCAGTACTACTAGTGCTTTTAGTTCTGCCAGCTGCGCCGTGCAGTCTCCAAGAGACTGTGGTGCCAATTACGATCCGGTAAAAAAATTCCCCGTGCGACTCGTATCCGGTCTTCTTACCGTACGAATCGTACAAGTGCTGTACGAACTGGCAATCACGATTCGCATGGTAAAAAGTCCATACGAACCGCATCGGGAATGATTTCCCACACGTCCTCGGGTCGGAAAATGTGTCCGACACGTCCTCGGACGATGTACCGTACAAATGTGAAAGGAGAAGTCTGACCGAGGAATCACGATCCATCCCGTGCGTCCGATGTTACAACCGTATGGAAAAAACACCGTCCGCACCGAACTCCCATAGCAACCATGGAGACATGTGCCCGCATACGCGCCCAACACTCCCCCCCGCCCCCGTACGTCCGAGACGTACCCCCCGTGTATGTACACCCCCACCCGTGTATGTACACCCCTGTACGTCCGAGTCGTACCCCCACCCCTGTACGTGTCGTACCACCGTCTATGTACACCCCAGTACGTTCGAGTCGTACCCCCACCCCTGTACGTGTCGTACCACCGTCTATGTACACCCCAGTATGTTCGAGTCGTACCCCCACCCCTGTACGTGTCCGACCCCCATGTATGTACACCCATGTACGTCCGAGTCGTACCCCCACCCCTGTACGTGTCCGACCCCCATGTATGTACACCCCAGTACGTACGAGTCGTACCCCCACCCCTGTACGTGTCCGACCCCCATGTATGTACACCCCAGTACGTACGAGTCGTACCCCCACCCCTGTACGTGTCCGACCCCCATGTATGTACACCCCAGTACGTTCGAGTCGTACCCCCACCCCTGTACGTGTCGTACCACCGTCTATGTACACCCCAGTACGTTCGAGTCGTACCCCCACCCCTGTACGTGTTGTACCACCGTCAATGTGCACCCCAGTACGTTCGAGTCGTACCCCCACCCCTGTACGTGTCGTACCACCGTCAATGTACACCCCAGTACGTTCGAGTCGTACCCCCACCCCTGTATGTGTCGTACCACCGTCTATGTACACTCCAGTACGTTCGAGTCGTACCCCCACCCCTGTACGTGTCGTACCACCGTCAATGTACACCCCAGTATGTTCGAGTCCTACCCCCACCCGTGTACGTGTCGTACCACCGTGTATGTACACCCCAGTACGTTCGAGTCCTACCCCCACCCCTGTACGTGTCCGACCCCCATGTATGTACACCCCAGTACGTACGAGTCGTACCCCCACCCCTGTACGTGTCCGACCCCCATGTATGTACACCCCAGTACGTTCGAGTCGTACCCCCACCCCTGTACGTGTCGTACCACCGTCTATGTACACCCCAGTACGTTCGAGTCGTACCCCCACCCCTGTACGTGTTGTACCACCGTCTATGTACACCCCAGTACGTTCGAGTCGTACCCCCACCCCTGTACGTGTCGTACCACCGTCAATGTACACCCCAGT
Organism: Triturus cristatus; assembly: GCF_964204655.1. Classification (NCBI taxonomy): domain Eukaryota; kingdom Metazoa; phylum Chordata; class Amphibia; order Caudata; family Salamandridae; genus Triturus; species Triturus cristatus. The sequence continues at coordinate 142,102,887 of NC_140594.1, forward strand.
ACGTTCGAGTCGTACCCCCACCCCTGTACGTGTCGTACCACCGTCTATGTACACCCCAGTACGTTCGAGTCGTACCCCCACCCCTATACGTGTCGTACCACCGTCAATGTACACCCCAGTACGTTCGAGTCCTACCCCCACCCGTGTACGTGTCGTACCACCGTGTATGTACACCCCAGTACGTTCAAGTCCTACCCCCACCCCTGTACGTGTCCGACCCCCATATATGTACACCCCAGTACGTACGAGTCGTACCCCCACCCCTGTACGTGTCCGACCCCCATGTATGTACACCCCAGTACGTACGAGTCGTACCCCCACCCCTGTACGTGTCCGACCCCCATGTATGTACACCCCAGTACGTACGAGTCGTACCCCCACCCCTGTACATGTCCGACCCCCATGTATGTACACCCCAGTACGTACGAGTCGTACCCCCACCCCTGTACGTGTCGTACCACCGTCAATGTACACCCCAGTACGTTCGAGTCGTACCCCCACCCCTGTACGTGTCCGACCCCCATGTATGTACACCCCAGTACGTACGAGTCGTACCCCCACCCCTGTACGTGTCCGACCCCCATGTATGTACACCCCAGTACGTACGAGTCGTACCCCCACCCCTGTACGTGTCATATCACTGTCTATGTACACCCCAGTACGTTCCAGTCGCACCCCCAACACAACCTCCTAAGTACGGAGCGCACCCCAGGCCCCAACATCACAACCGCATGTACGAGTCGTACCAAGCCACACACAAGGACAGCACCGTACAACCAAATGGCCCATGTACACACCGTACACACGCTCAAAACGCACATACACAACCAGGACAAAACAAAACAACACAAGAATACACTATTCGAATGGCACAAAGCCACTAAACATGGCCAACAAACACTAAAAAAACACATTCACTGACCTGCAACTGCCAAAAACAAACAGAGGCCCTAAACACCACCACTCCTTATAACACACCCACCCAAACTTCAAACACAGCCACACCCACCAATGGACCAATAAAAAGGGCCCACACACACAAACCATGAGCCTTTGCAACAGACTCACTGCTGCCAGACACCACAGGACCATACTACAAGCTTCACCACACCTTACACTTGCACACCTTCACACAACCACCTTCACAAACACCCCCTCATCACATTCACACACACACCTGCACAACCACACCCACACACCCACAACCATCCACACCCCCCCACCATCCACACCCCCCCACCATCCACACCCACACCCCTCACCATGCCCACTACCAAGAATCCAAAGTTCAGTAACCGAGAGTTGGAGGTCCTTGTCGATGAAATCCTCAGAGTCGAGCCACAGCTCTTTGGAACATTGGTCAGAAACACCAGCATGGCAGCAAAAACAGCCATGTGGCAGACCATCATCGATGCTGTGAATGCTGTTGGGGACACCAGAAGGACCAAGCAGGAATGCCAATCCAGGTGGTACAATCTGCGGAGGAGGGTCCGAGCCAAGATGCTGGAGGAACACAACCAGGCCAACGCCACTGGAGGAGGGCCCTCCCGCAGACCCGTACACTACCAGCCCTGGGAGGAGAGGGTGATGGCCATACAGCCGGTGGAGGCAGTCGAAGGATTAGGAGGACTCCGAGACCCGGGTGAGTACACAAACAACGCACCTCACATGGGGGGAACGTCATCCACAACCAAAATCACTAACAGACACGCAACCACCCCAAGCTATCGCATGACTCAACCACACTCCATAAACATGCACATGCCACTGCCGCCACCATGCCCCATGCACCCAGCTGGACATTGTCAAGTCACAGGCCACAGAAGACACCAACACATGACACGGTAACCCGGATGGTGGGAGGGTGGGCCCCAAAATTCACATAGTGCAACTCAGAAGCAGACAACAATGCCCTCTGCCCATATGGCCTAGGTCACAGCCATACAAACACTGTGTCCCCACACAGGAAAGACCCGCCAGCAAATGGCGGACACCTTGCATCAACACATGGGGGTGAAGGCACTGTTTTGCACATGACAGCAGCTAATGAACAGCCAACATTGTGAAAGAGTGGCAGCACACACCACCACAGCAGCAGCGCAGAGACAGACACTACACCCAATGGGTGCCTGGAGATCAGAAACAAACTCACATCAACAAGCCAAGGGCCATTCAAAGATCTGCTAACAGTGTGTGCCCAGGAAGCTGGCCTGAGGTGACAGAGGGTGACACACAGAGGGAGGGAGAGGGGGACACAGAGGGAGGGAGAGGGGGACAGAGAGGGTGGGAGACACAGGGACACGGACAGAGGGAGGAGGCTGACACACGGAGGGAGGGAGAGGGGGACAGAGAGGGAGGGAGACACAGGGACACGGACAGAGGGAGGAGGCTGACACATGGAGGGAGGGAGAGGGGGACAGAGAGGGAGGGAGACACATGGACACGGACAGAGGAGGAGGCTGACACACGGAGGGAGGGAGAGGGGGACAGAGAGGGAGGGAGACACAGGGAGAGCAAATCAGCCGTGTGGTGTGTGGGAATGTCTGCTCGTCAGCAGGTAGACTGCGTGCATGTAGCCAAGGGTGGCCAGTGCCAGAACCCCCCCTCTTCACCATGGCAAAACACAGGGCCATGTCACAACCTGTGCACGAGCACAACGACAGCTACCTGCATTATATAAGTGTGTGGATCCACTCCATGTGCACATGTACAGTGCTACACGGAACGCGCCAATGCATGGCTCGCCACACCTGCCCACTCCACTGCTGACTGCAGTCACACTTGCCGCAGCAAGTAAGACTGTGCCACACATAGTTAAAGGGGCCAAAGTGGTGCCCAAGGGACACACCCATGCACAAGTGCACTGTGAGTGGAATGCAAGACAGATCCTAATTCCAAGAGGAAAAGTGCCAACTTTGAAACTGATGAAACATGGATGTTGCATGGACCAAAATTAACATTGTCTCTCTCACACACAGGTCAACGTCGTGGTTCACCCCCCAACACTGGGGGGGAAGACTCACAGGACCCGGATCTGCGGGAGCCCGATCCCACCGGCAGCGACGACTCTCACCACTCTGTGGACGACCCCGACCGACCTGGCCCCTCTGGTGTCCAACCACCTGCAGCACCTGCGTCAGGTACAACTGTGCCAACCACCACCCCCACTCCTGCCAGATCCCAGGAGACACCCAGGATCCCTGCCCCACCACCACAATGCAGCCAGGCTGGCCAGGAGGGACACGGTGTCCCGGGCACCCAGGAGGAGGCAGGCGACAACGCCAATGCCACCCCTCAGGGGTCCCAGAGACCCGATGTACCCACAAGGGCAGGCCAGGTGCAAGTGGGCAGGGGTGGTGGGAGTGGAGGACGGCGGAGGCGCGAGCCTGACCAGTTGGCTGGGGAACCGGTATTTGCCCATGTCCGTAACATCATGGACACATACCGGCAGGACACCACGGGCATGGTCCAGGTTGTGTCCACCCTCAATGAGATCAAGGGGACCCTCGATGAGATAAAGACCCAGCAGGCCCAGCAACATGCCTGTCTACTGCAACACCAACGGAGGATGGAGGACAGACAGGCTGAGCAAGTGACGGTGTTCCAGGGGATTCACGATACACTCCGTCGGATGGCCGACAACATGGGCAACCCTCCCTGTGCCAGACGGCGTAGAACATCACCACCCACAGGGAGGGATCAGGAGGAGGAGGAGACATCCGACGGAGCATCCCAAACATCGTCACGGCCTGCTGCTGAGGGTCCCCGCAGGAGGCCGGGTCGTCCACGGAAAGGACCGTGAGGGTCGGCGCTACATCACCATCTCCCAGGACACCTGGCCTGGCACCTGGCCCACTGGAGCAACAGCATCAGAGCATCAAGAGACATTCTCTGCCACATGGCCCTGCTGGTCACTGTCTGACCAATGTTGACAAAGACTGTGGCATGGACTATGAGGATTTCCAATGGCAAGGACACCAACTCCCCTACTGAACTTTGGATTCCAAACTCCCGGAAAGCCCCTCACTTTATCCCCCCCCCCCCAAAATAAAAAATCACACCATGAAGAGAAGATGCCTGCTGGTTGCATTATTACCTTACATGTGTGTTGTAAAGTCTAAACATGCCTGAGTTCTCTTTTGACTTCAACCATCCACACCCTGGGGCCTGAGTCTGGCACAGGACACACGGGTCACAGTGTATTAGGCAAGACAGACATGGAGCAACATACACACCCGTGATGGGCCCAACCAGCTGAGGGGGTGGCCGCACAACCGTGCTGACAGACACATTGAGTACAGCAACAGTCATGCGCAGAGGTCAGGGATCATGTGGAGTGTCCTGGGGGGCACCCAGGTATGTGTAGACAGGTGGCAGAACCATGTCCTGCAAGCCTGAGTCCGGTGGATGCAGAGAACGGGGGCCTGGCCAACGTTGGATGCATGGGGATGGCACATGTCACAATACCCACACAGTCATGGACATCATGCCCAATACACAGTCTCAGCCCACACACACAGCTTGCATCTTGCTACTCGACACATTGACACATAGCCACTATCAGTGAAAACCATGCCAGACATGCTGGATGCACCGTGGCAACACACCAGCATTGACTGAGAAGAGGCACCTTGGAGGCATAGGGACACCTTTATTAGTCATGTTTTCGGGATTGCAGAGGCAACTTGAAGTACACATGAACACATCTTGTGGAGTAACATGCGGGTCCAACACTGGCACCCCCCTTCTGCAGCACAAATGTGTGTTAGCCATGGAACTGGCACACAATTGTCGGCTAACAGCTAAACACCCACAGCTGCTCACGGAGAGCCTGCCATACACCATAGATCCACTGATGTGGAAGTCCCACACCATGTCAAGCCAATGCTAACCGTATGTGTCCGAGGGCAGTGTCACACACATTGATGCCATCATCACAATCCACTATCCCATCACTGATGACTGTCAACCAGTCAGACCATCTATTCAGGTGTACACAGCTGCATGTCGTGTCCCATGGTGATGCTACATGGCTGCAGAGGAACCAAACATCGACAGGGGCAGTGTGCATACATCGTGAACAACTGCCACACCCAATACACCCCTGATGCATCCCTTACCCTATGGAGACTTCCAAACGTGTCCGTGCCTGTAACGCTGAGTCAGCCCACGATGACGTGTCCATGAGGAATAGCAGTGCCACAACAATGCAACCAGAAGACGGCATGCGCAAGTACCTGGGGAAGAGAGACACACAAGAAGTCAGCCACAAAAAGCACAGCCACTTGCATGTGCATTTACTCAACACATGTATGGATGACAACATGCTAGGTCACAATTATGACTGGGGAAATACAACCATCACTGCCACCATCACTCCAGTGACACACCCACACACACCTCTGACTCACGTGCCATACATGCAGGTGGAGACACACATCACAACATATGCCACACGGGGACCAATGCATGCACACTCAGACACTGGTACTCACCACTAAGCAAAGAAGTCGCGTATGAGCCGAGTCCGGATGTCCTCTTGCGGCTCCACATCCTCCACATCACTAGCCCCATTGCCAAGCCCTTCATCCTCCACGGGTGGATGGTCCTCGTCATGTTGATCCAGGATGAGTGGCACAGCTTTCTCAACTGCCATGTTGTGCAGCATGCAGCAGACCATGAAAATTTTGCAGACCTTCGCAGGGGCATATGGGAGCGCGCCGCCGGTCTTGTGGAGGCACCGAAATCGGCTCTTCAGCAGGCCAAACGTCCTCTCTATCACTCGCCTTGTCCGGCCATGGGCGGTGTTGTAGCGGAGCTGGGCCGGCGTGATGGGGTTGCGGAGAGGTGTGAGCAGCCAAGGCATGTTGGGATAGCCAGCGTCCCCTACATGGGAAGCACATGGACATCGTTAGAACTGGTGAAGCGGTCGTGCTGGTAGGCTATGCAAAATACAGGACAGACAGACTGTACCCACCAACAACACATGCTCTTTCGTTGCGCAGCTGCATCATCATTTCAGGCATCCTGCTACGCCTCATGATGTAGGCATTGTGTGCTGATCCTGGAAAACGAGCACAGACATGTGAAATCACCATGTTGGACTGACACACCACAAGGGCATTGATGGAGTGGTAGTGCTTCCGATTGCGGTACGCTACCTCCCGTGCGTGTGGTGGTACCAAAGCTACATGTGTCCCATCTATGGACCCAATGACATGGGGCATATCTCCCAGGGCATAGAATCCACGCTTGACCGCAGTCAACTGTTATGGGGTTGGGAACTTGATGAAGTCATCCAGGTGAATCAACATGGCCTCTAAGAAATCATGCAGCACACGGCAGAACATGTTCTGGGACATGCCACCAACATGAGCTATGGTATATTGAAAGGTACCCGTGGCAAGAAAATGTAGGGCAGCCATTACCTTCAGCTGGGGTGTCAGTGCCGTAGGATACCTGTGCTGCGGTTGCAGGTGTGGTGCCAGTCTCGCCGTCAACTCCAGAATCAACGGTGGGGGGAAGCGGTAGCAACGGATGCTGTCATTCTCCCGCATGGCAGCCAAGTCCGGAATTGGTCGGGCAAGAGGCGGCGCTCTGCAGTAATTAGGAAGTGACAAGGAAGAGTGAGTGCACTACGACAACAATTCATATGTACTGAGCACATGTTAATCTGTCAATACACATATGCTACATAGGGAGTCAGGTATGTGCTACATGCCCAGGACACGTATGGCTGCCAGGTGACACTCCTACCAAGACCCAGCTACACACGGAGATTGAGAACCTCCCCATGCCATGCCATGAGAATAGCTGTGTCCCAGTGCAAGTGAACAGCCAGACGCAAGACAGGAGTGACATACACCCACACATCAGCAGAAGTAGGATGCCGATTGCAGAGACTGGTAGCGGAACACTAGAGCCACAGGTCACATGACATTACACTAGGACAGCCCACACACCTTTCCATGAAGGTGCACATGTCATGACTCACCACACATTCATTGTGAGGATGCAGACATGTCCTTGTCACGCTACTCCGTGTCCCATGCATACATGTGCACCTCACATCCGATACCACATGTGGCATGGTGTGCGGAACAGTGTGCAATGTCAATCTACACACAGACACATGTTGGTTGCTGCAACAGCTGCAGCTTTTGAGGGTGCTCCAACATCAACCTGATGGGAAGCCCCCACACATACATGACATTGTCACATTGTGCACCGTGGGTAGTGACAAGGCAGGTGTGGTAACCCCTGTACCGGGCATCAGGGGACACTTCCGTGTGTTGGTGTCCGTGCCATGCCAGTGACGCTCACCCCAAGTGTGCAGTACGACATCCACACATGTCAAAGGAGTCAAGGGCATGCCTGGCACACATTGCACCGTCACACAGTACATCTGTACACATCTCATCATACATCTGGTGCCTTCTCCACTCAGGAGTAATGTGCCACATCACAGCCTGTCACACCTGTGCCCCACACATGTAGTAATGCACAGACGATGCCTTGATGTCCATTCATGGACAAGTATGTCCATTCATGGACAAGTATGTCCATCCATGGACAAGTATGTCCATCCATGGACAAGTATGTCCGCCCTATTCCTACCTGTGTGCCGCCTGTCACCACTGTGATGTGTGAAAACCGCCGTACTGCTGCTAAGAGGGCCTGTGTACGTTCCCATATCACTATGGGAGTGCTGCCGTATGTGTACCCATCGTGATGGCGAGCGTACAGGCATTTGTACGGCCCGTACCACTACGAGTACGCATACGCAAGAACACCCATAGTGGTAGGGCCGTACACACGCCTGTACGCTCCCTATCACTATGGGTGTCCTCGCGTATGCGTACTCGTAGTGGTACGGGCCGTACACACGCATGTACGCTCACTATCACTACGAGTACGCATACGCGAGGACACCCATAGTGATAGGGAGCGTACAGGCGTGTGTATGGGCCGTCTCACCATGGGTGTCCTCGCGTATGCGTACTCGTAGTGATAGTGAGCGTACATGCGTGTGTACGGCCCGTACCACTACGAGTACGCATATGCGAGGACACCCATAGTGATAGGGAGCGTACAGGCGTGTGTACGGCCCGTACCACTACGAGTACGCATACGCGAGGACACCCATAGTGATAGTGAACGTAGGCACGCGTGTGCGGGCCGTTGCAATGCATTTGGGGTGCCCTAGGGCCCCGGAACGCACCGTACCTGTGTGTGAAGCTCCAAATTACATAGGGGACACATGAGGGACAAGTATTAAGGCCTACATGCATGCTGGTTGTCATGGAGACCAAGTTCAAATTTCGATTTTGTTCTGGAAGGTGCACAGCAGAAGTCAGTTGGAATTCTTCTACTTTGTTGCAATGTGTTTGTGGGGCTGACATCATGCAGGAGAATGAAACCAATAGATTACCCACAGACTGCTAGGTTTGAAGGGATTGGAGGAAACATAGGATGCAAATGTGAGTGACCAATCACTCTGTACTCCTGTGCATGAGATGGGCCAGCAAGGCAGATATAAGGCAGCCAGGTCCCATGAGGGAGCACTTGCCTGCACATCTCTGTATTCCACGACCCAGCTGCTGCTACTGATTCCCTGGAACCATGTCAAGGGCTGTGGAGAGGTCACAGCCATTCACCCTGGAGGAGAACATGGCTTTGGTGGAAGTGATCCTCCCACGGTACCCCATGCTGTATGGGCGACCAGGTTATCAGGTGAGTGCAGTGTCCACTGCCACAGACTGTGTCCCTTTTTTGTGACTGTGACTTCTGCCATTGTGTCCAGGTGCGACACACATGCTATGTACTGTAGGGGGGGTCCCAGGGGGGGAATGCCTGATGTCTCCCAGCAGTGCCCTGAGACAGGAGGGGTGGGTGCAGAGTCCTCCCAGCAGTGCCCAGAGGCAGGAGGGGTGTGTGCAGAGTCCTCCCAGCAGTGCCCTGAGACAGGAGGGGTGGGGGCCTATCACTCCCAGCAGTGCCCTGAGACAGGAGGGGTGGGTGCAGAGTCCTCCCAGCAGTGCCCTGAGACAGGAGGGGTGGGGGCCTATCACTCCCAGCAGTGCCCTGAGACAGGAGGGGTGGGTGCAGAGTCCTCCCAGCAGTGCCCTGAGACAGGAGGGGTGGGGGCCTATCACTCCCAGCAGTGCCCTGAGACAGGAGGGGTGGGGGCCTATCACTCCCAGCAGTGCCCTTCGACAGGAGGGGTGGGTGCAGAGTCCTGCCAGCAGTGCCCTGAGACAGGAGGGGTGGGTGTGATGCACAGTGTGAGCCTGGCTCATTGATTGTGTAGTTGCCCTCATTCCACCTGTGTCCTTTCAATGGCACGTACTGCTTTTGGCCTTCCCCCACAGGATCATGTCCCTATGACAAAGTTGCAATGCGTTGGAAGCACACTATGCCTTGTTGTAAACAGCAAATGTGTTCTAATCTGTGTCCCCGTGACATGTGCAAGGTGTATTGATGTAGTGTCACTTGTTCATCCTCACAGGTAGACGCCTCTGCCAAGGAGCAGATATGGCTGGACGCCGTCAGCGCCGTGAGGAGTGCGGATGGTCGGAAGCGGCGCCTGTCCCAGGTGAGGAAACGCTGGCAGGATATCCGGTGCTGGACGCGGAGGATCGCACGGGTCCTGCTGGGGGACTCACCTGAGAGCCACAAGAACCGCGGGCGCCGCCGTCTCTCCCACATCCAGAAACGTGTGCTGGCGGTGGTCTTTCCTGACTTGGACAGGCGTCTACAGGACATGCAGCAGCCGGAAGGGGGTAGGTACATGTGTGTGTTTGTTGTGTTTCACCAGCATTTGTAAGTGCACTGTTCCATGGATACACTTCCAGGGTTTATGGTGCTGTGCAGATCCTGTTCCCCACAGTATTGCAGTGCTCTCCTGCCTCCCTTCCCCTCCTTGCAATGTGTTCCCTGGTCTGTGTGTAGTCACTCCATCACAAGGTTATGTAGCCTGACACCTTCTCCAAGTGTACAATGCCTGCAGCATCATGTGTGGGGGTGGTGTGTAACAGGTTTTGTGACCTTGCCTGTGCCCTGTCCAGTTCTGGACTTGTGGGTTCCATGTCAGTTGGCACTAATGCTGAGTCCAGACATGGGAGTTAATCTCTCGAGTGCCAGGCCTTCCAGCAGGCATGTCCCATGTTGTGGCCTGTGACATGATGTGCATGAGTGTGCGTTAGGCATAGTGCAGGGATGTTAGCGTGTGTTGCAGTCATTCCCATTCAGGAGCATGGAGTTGTGTGGCCACTACTGTCCCCAGGGGCATATTTTCCTAGGTATCATGTGTGTAATCCGAGAATTTCGACAATCTCTGTGTCTACAGCATAGGTTGTGCTCTGTGCCATTGTCCCCTGGCACCATGTTTCTTGACGTGGGATGTATTACAGGTGTCTACTGTCCAGCCTGACCTGATTTTCAAAGTACATACTCACGGTGGCCATTGCCTGTGTGTCTTGTTGCAATCATCTGATGATGCCCATTTGTAGATTATTATTAGGACAGGCGCACCTTGGGTATTTGGTGTGCAATCTTGAATTGTTGCATCCCATGTGTATTTCACCCAGACTAAGAGATGTAAGTGCTTCCTGTGTCTCCACAGATTTGTCTCATGTAGGGGGTGGGTGGGGCGGACATGGCCTACATGTCAAGACCTGTCATCTCCTTGCTCGGACTGGCCAGTGTGTGATGTTTGTCTGGACATACACTCAAGGTGCAGCGTGCCAGTCAGGGTGGGCATGTTCTCAGTATTACCTATGCTGCATGTGCCTCTAGTTCCTGGATTTGGTCCCTGCTCATCCCAATTTCCTGCCACGCTGTGTGGTGCAGATGCAGTGCTGTATTGTCCCCAGGGCCTTGCTCCTCAGTCAGAATACCATGTCATCTCATTTGCTATTGTGTCATGCTCTCCATAGTTTTTCCATGGCATGGTGGGTCACACAACTGTGTCTTGCAGGGCTTACGTATGTACCTCGTTTTGTAGTTGTAACTCATCCTTTGTTTCAGGCTATGCACTGTAACCTACGTAGATTTGACTCATGTGACATATGTATACAGGTGTATGATTAATTTCTGTCTCTTCACCCTGCCCACAGCATCGTCGGGGGACACGGAGGGAGACATGGACACAGACGGCGCGGAGGGACCGAGCACCAGTGCCAGCGGTGACATCGGGGCTGGCACTTCGAGTGGGACTGAGGCGGAGGAGAGTGAACCCGGGGACCTGTTGACTGGCACAACAGAGTATGAAGCTGACGGGTCCGAGGATGATCTCTCCGAGTGGGCGGTGGCTGCACCACCATCTGACAGCAGCCCTACATCTGGCACAGCCGCCTCCCACGTGCTCGTGTCCCTTCCCAACGTGCCCGGTCACCACATGTCTCCTTCCTGCCAGGCACCGCACCCCCTGCCCCTGTCTCCACTGCTGCCGCCAATGCTGAGTCTGTGGACATCCAGCGGCAGTTGCAGATTGGTCAGACTGCGATCCTTAATGTCCTCCATGGCCACAGCCAGGTCCTCAACAACATGGAGGCATACTTGGAGGGCATTCATTCATCGCAGGCTGACCAACACAACTTGCTGAGGTCCATAGACTCCACACTGACTGCAGCAGTGGGTCTCCTGCAGCGCTACGTCCCACCCCCTACCCCTGCTCCTTCCACAATTCCCACTCCCATGCCTGTCCCACATACACCCAGACGTAAGCATGCACCCACCACAACAGACACAGGCACCACACCAGCATGGAAGGTCCGCCGCACACCTCCTGACACGCACACACAGGGTGCAGTAGGCACACCCACAGGGTCGGGGGGCAAACGTGTGACACGCAGCCAGAGTGGGAGTCCGCATTCCACCCAATCCACTCCCTCCAAATCCCCTCCCCTCAGCTCTCCTGGCCACATCTCCCCCAAAGACTCCTTCATGGCCGCTCTGTCCCTGAGCCCCACAGTGACGCCACCACGCAAGCGGTCAAGGAAGTCCTCGGTCAGGGTGGTTGAGTCCCCCCCCATGTCCACACCCTCCCCCAGTGGTGCTTCGACCCATCCCTCTGACCCCCCCCCTCCTTGGGGCCTGTGGTTCCTTCGGGTGCAGGGGAGTCCCTGGAGGACCTTGCTAAGGTGTGCAGCGAGATCCTGGCCTCCGCCTTTGGCCCTGCCCCACCCCCTGTGGTAGAGTCCTCCATCCCTGCACCCACGACGCCTACCCTTCACCCTCCTGTCCCTGCGGTGCCTGTTTCTTCCCCCCCCACATGATGCCCTCACCCCTGTGGAAGACAATGGATTGTAACTGTGCAGGCAAGCTAGGGGACACGCATCCCACTGTGTCCCCCATCCAGCTGGGACTCTTGGACTGCCCTATGGCCTTTGTTAATATTGGACTTACGTCATACTAGTTTTTTGCTCATGCTGAATAAAGCTATTTATTTTTTACCCTTGGAACACTCCTGCATTGCTGGCATTGCTGTTGGTGGGGCTGCTACATGGTTGTGGGTGTTGGTCATGTGTTGGGTGTGTGGGAAATGTAGTAGTGTGCTGCTCATAGGGGGGACCCTGGGATCTGTGTGCCTCACACGGTGTTAGCTACCTTTCTCCATTCATGTAAGCAGTTGCTGCATGTTGCAATTGTCCCAAGGTGTATTCCTTCCTCTGTGTACCCTGACTTCTTCCCTGCAGGGTGTCCCCTGACTTTAGCACAGAGCTGTGTGTCCATTAGCTGGGTGTGTGACGTAGTCCTTCACCTTTGCACATGCATGCTGAGCGATGTCTCCACCTGCATCATTCGTGGCATCCTTGGTAGTCATTGTACTTGTGTATGTGGCCTATTGACATGACTTCATGTGTACATGTTTTCTTTTCTGCGCTATGCATGCGTATACTCCCAGCCTCGCACACATGTGGTACATGTACTGCAGGGTCTTTGTGCACCTGACTGACATTTGTGGGCATGGTATCTGTGACTACTCCACCCTTTGCGTTCCATGGGCACTGCTGGGAGTGATGGGCACCCACCCCTCCTGTCTCTGGGCACTGCTGGGAGGACTCTGCACCCACCCCGCCTGTCTCTGGGCACTGCTGGGAGTGATGGGCACCCACCCCTCCTGTCTCTGGGCACTGCTGGGAGGACTCTGCACACACCCCTCCTGTCTGGGCACTGCTGGGAGGACTCTGCACCCACCCCTCCTGTCTCAGGGCACTGCTGGGAGCACTCTGCACACACCCCTCCTGTCTCTGGGCACTGCTGGGAGGACTCTGCACCCACCCCTCCTGTGTCTGGGCACTGCTGGGAGGTCTCTGCACACACCCCTCCTGTCTCAGGGCACTGCTGGGAGGACTCTGCACCCACCCCTCCTGTCTCAGGGCTCTGCTGGGAGGACTCTGCACACACCCCTCCTGTCTCAGGGCACTGCTGGGAGGACTCTGCACCCACCCCTCCTGCCTCTGGGCACTGCTGGGAGGACTCTGCACACACCCCTCCTGTCTCTGGGCACTGCTGGGAGGACTCTGCACCCACCCCTCCTGTGTCTGGGCACTGCTGGGAGGACTCTGCACCCACCCCTCCTGTGTCTGGGCACTGCTGGGAGGTCTCTGCACACACCCCTCCTGTCTCAGGGCACTGCTGGGAGGACTCTGCACCCACCCCTCCTGTCTCAGGGCTCTGCTGGGAGGACTCTGCACACACCCCTCCTGTCTCAGGGCACTGCTGGGAGGACTCTGCACCCACCCCTCCTGTGACTGGGCACTGCTGGGAGTGATAGGCACCCACCCCTCCTGCCTCTGGGCACTGCTGGGAGGACTCTGCACACACCCCTCCTGCCTCTGGGCACTGCTGGGAGGACTCTGCACCCACCCCTCCTGCCTCTGGGCACTGCTGGGAGGACTCTGCACACACCCCTCCTGTCTCTGGGCACTGCTGGGAGGACTCTGCACCCACCCCTCCTGTGTCTGGGCACTGCTGGGAGGTCTCTGCACACACCCCTCCTGTCTCAGGGTACTGCTGGGAGGACTCTGCACCCACCCCTCCTGTCTCAGGGCTCTGCTGGGAGGACTCTGCACACACCCCTCCTGTCTCAGGGCACTGCTGGGAGGACTCTGCACCCACCCCTCCTGTGACTGGGCACTGCTGGGAGTGATAGGCACCCACCCCTCCTGTGTCTGGGCACTGCTGGGAGGACTCTGCACACACCCCTCCTGTCTCAGGGCACTGCTGGGAGGACTCTGCACCCACCTCTCCAATTTCACAATATGTACGCTCATGACATGCACGGATGTGGGTACGCTCCATGCATTCGAGGTGGGGGTACGTGTCGTACTTACACTGTTGGGGTGGGGGTACGCTCCATGCATTCGAGGTGGGGGTACGTGTCGTACTTACACTGTTGGGGTGGGGGTACGCTCCATGCATTCGAGGTGGGGGTACGGGTCGTACTTACACTGTTGGGGTGGGGGTACGCTCCATGCATTCGAGGTGAGGGAACGTGTCTTACTTACACTGTTGGGGTGGGGGTACGCTCCATACGTACGTGGGTGGGGGTACGGGTCGTACTTACACTGTTGGGGTGGGGGTACGCTCCATACGTACACGGGTGTGGGTACGGGTCGTACTTACACTGTTGTGGTGGGGGTACGCTCCATACGTACGCGGGTGGGGGTAGGGGTCGTACTTACACTGTTGGGGTGGGGGTATGCTCCATACGTACGCAGGTGTGGGTACGGGTCGTACTTACACTGTTGTGGTGGGGGTACGCTCCATACGTACGCGGGTGGGGGTAGAGGTCGTACTTACACTGTTGGGGTGGGGGTACGCTCCATACGTACGTGGGTGGGGGTAGGGGTCGTACTTACACTGTTGGGGTGGGGGTACGCTCCATACGTACGCGGGTGGGGGTACGTGTCGTACTTACACTGTTGGCATGGGGGGTACGCTCCATGAATACGAGGTGAGGGTACGGTCCGTACATGTCCGTCCCCACGCTATGTGATGCTTGTGCGGGCCGTACCCAGGCCTTTGCCACTTGGGTACGAGCCGTCCCGCCATTGTTGGGGTGACGTGGGTGTGGGCGTGGTACGACTCGTACCCACGCTCTTCAGGCGTGGGTACGGGACGTACATGTCTGGTTGTGTTGCCGGTTCGCGTCGTGACGGACTTCCGTTGTGGTGGTCGCTGGCTTAGCTGGACACGCCCCCACCCCCTCGTAGTGACCAGGGCATGGGAGTCAGGTATGTCCAGGGCATGTGTGCTGTGTGACTTTGGTGGGGGGTTTGTGGCCTGCCCTGGTCCTGCCACCCCCACCCCACCCCACTTTCCCCCCTCCCTTAGTTGTTCTGACCTTCTGCGGCGTCTGCGTCCGAACCTGTAGAGGAGGTCGACTGCTATGAGGGCCGGGATGACACGTAGGTTCGGGTCCATGTCTGTCTGTCGCGTACGGGTCCTCCTTGTTCGCGTCGTCCTGTCTGTCCGTCGCGTACTGGTCCTCCTTGTTCGCATCGTCCTGTCTGTCCGTCACGTACTGGTAGTCCTTGTTCGCGTCGTCCTGTCTGTCCGTCGCGTACTGGTCCTCCTTGTTTGCGTCGTCCTGTCTGTCCGTCGCGTACTGGTAGTCCTTGTTCGCGTCGTCCTGATTTCCACTGCAAGCTGGAGTTTCTGCATGCAGGAACCTCAGCGTCTCTGGTCAGTGTGTCGGCCGGGAACTCTCGCTCTCCTCTAGCTATCTTAGCAAGATGAGATGTATATATACCTATAGGTCTCCCCAGGGGTCTGACCTTGCTATGTTACTGTGTCGGCCTAAGGATGACGTCGGGCCTGAACTTTGTACATAGATTTTATACAGGAGATGGTAGTCCTGCTGTGCTTCCAAGAACCCTCATGCATATTGTATGAGATTCGAACTAGGGAAAAACTGCGTTCTGAATGCAGTGTAATATCTAGGTAAAAGGTCAGTACCTGTAAACCGTGACAAGTGTAATGTAGGGAGAGAATATAGGTGAAGGGTAACAAGTTTACTGAGGCTTATCTTATAGTACCTATATGGAGTATAACACCTTCACCTAGGCAGGCCTGGCAGTGGGTATGGCCTCCAATACGTCAGCACCCCTGGTAGAGGGTGCACTGGGCTGTGTGGTGCAGCTCTGGGGTCCAGTGCACCCATCAACAGCTTACACACCGGTGGGCCGACATCCTGGATTGGGAAAAGGACTTGCTGGGTGTGGTGGTTGCGGGGCTTGGTGAGTAATAATTATTTATTTGTTGTGTTCTATGCTAATATTTTTTTCCCAAATAGCAAGCATGCTGCTCACACTCAGGTAAGTTAGGTTTATGTTGCAAATATTATGCGATCATCATCTAGACAGGTGCCGGCGGCGGTACCTAAACCTACTCATTGGCGCTTGCTTGGGCTGATTATTTAAGAAGTCCTGCAGAGACTGTTCTGTCTTGCCACTAAGATAGTGGTAGTTACTTATTAGTATTAGTGAGTTAGGGCATTCTCTCAATTCTCTGTGCCTTTCTTTTTTGTAGCTCATATAGACCCAACCCCACGCAATCTCCCATTGATGTGTAGTATGTATGCATCTATGCATTGAAAAAAATACAGACTGAGTTGGCCCATCGAAGGGGGTTGAGACTGAGAGATTGAGAATGAGATGAGAAGAACAGATCATTAGTTGCAATTGATGAGTAGATGCAAAATATAGTGTAGGACATTTGGAATAGGGTTAGGTTTAGGAAATTTGGAATAGGTTTAAGATACTAGTAGTATAGGAGATCTGATTTAGAAAAGTTCAATGTTACTGCGTTTGCCTTTCCCTGTCAAAATATTTTTTAGGGAGATTATTATCTATGCCACTAATCTTTTTTTATTTTATTTTGCTTGTTTCTTACATCAGCATCCAGGGGCAAGAAGAGGGATGGCCTTGAACCACCAAGGCAGGTGAGGGAGTCGGAGGCACCTGCACAAGTGCCACTGCAGATGGTTCTGCTGGCCCCAGTAAGCCCTCCTGTTGTAATATTATTATTATTTCCCTAACTTTAATGGCTCCACATTTAAAATAAATTTTCCTTTTTACTATGCCTGTCTCCTAATTGTTTTCCAACTCATCTTCATTCTATTTGTTTCCTAAATTCTTCTTAACCCTGCATTATCCTATTTACTAATTTTATAAAATTCAAGTTTCTGTACTTGACTTCAAACTGTCTGTTCTAGTCTTTCTGTGGATTTCTTTCTTCTGCTTTGTCAGTAAGCTTACCCTCTCACCTTATATATTTTGTGGACTGGGGGTAATTTAAGACTCAGAGAAACCATTTTAGGTCAGGTACTCTACTCTGAAGATTGCATCCCCAAGTAAGGTATTCTATAAGGGTGGGCGACAAACTTGCGAAATTTCGGCATTTTCGTGTTCCGCGCGGAATGCAAAAATGTCGAAACTTCCGCGATCCGTGGCGGAACGGAAATATGCAGGGCAGGATTCATTCTGGCACGATGCTCCTGTCATTAAACCGCAACAGGAAGCACTTACAGATATAAATAAAGCAGGGGCCTGAGTTGAAACTCAAATTCTGGAACGCATTAATCTGCCAAAAAATTCGTCAGCTTGGTGGTGGCTAAGCAGATGTCAGTTCTCCCCATTTCGACTCTGAAATGTTAGCTGTAATCCTTGACGGTGGTGTTTGCATCCTTCATTTTCTCGAGCGCAATCCTCGTGGGCGTGGTTAAGCAGATGTCAGTTCTCCACATTTCCACCCTGAAATGTTAGCTGTAATCCTTGCCGGTGGTCTTTGCATCCTTGATTTACTTGAACGCAATCCTCGTGTACTTCCTGTGACAAGGCGGTTCCTTCTCCTTGTCTGCCTCAGAGACCCTGCTCTGATCCTTTATAAACAAGAGGCATGTGAACTGGCCTAGAAGCCCCGCCCGTTTGGCCCCACACACACTATTGGTGTGCAACGTCTTCCCGCCCTTTCCCCACTATGATGGACAGCTCACTCAAGGGACTCCGGCGCCCATCGGCATGGTGGCAAAGTTACAGGCACACATGGTCACTGGAGACAACTCTTCTGGCCCTTTAAGCAGCTGTAGTGTAGGAGAAGGACTATGCATTTACCCAACGAGGTAGCACTTACTGATTAGCCAGTAGAAAGATTCATTCTGGCACGATGCTCATGTCACAAAAATTAAACCTCAACAGGAAGCACTTACAGATATAAATAAAGCAGGTGCCCGAGTTGAAGCTCAAATTCAGTAACGCATTAATCAGCCCAAAATCTCCGCGGCACGCGAAATTTCGCATGTTCGAAGAGATTTTTTGCCGTTTCGCAAAATTTTGCGAAAGGCAATTTAGCAAATTCCGCCCACCCATACTATTCTACACGTGTTTGTTGAGAAGGCTTTCTTTTTCTTGCTCATGCATAAGCAGTAAAATGAGAGAGTGGCCATGGTGGACCCACCAAGTCTGTGTATGTATTATTATCATAGTATACCAGCAGTTGGAAGTACCAAGAACATATGTCCCTCATTGACCAATTATTGCACCCCTTCATTGCGCCTCAATGACAAAATGTTTTTGGTTGGCTTGACTACCTGGGTTTTCAAACATTGGCAGCCAACAAAATGCCCAATGTGATATTTTGACAGAAGATGCTGTAACCAAACTGTAATGATCTATTGTGGTTGTAGTTTGCTAAAAAAATAAATAATAGAGGGTCTGTGTATCTGGCATCTAAAATGTTTAATGTTTTTTCTAGCCACACAGACCACAAGTGCCGGCAGCAAAAGCGACAGCGGAGCAGACGTGGCAGTGGCGGTCGAAGGGGAGGTCCCAGCGGCGGCAGGTACGGGCAGTGGTAAGTCATTGACTTGGAAACACCCCGCTTTAGCAGATACAGTGGGAGTTGAGTAGTTTCATGATCGAGAGGCAACAAACATGGGAGAGTAATAAAAAAGATGTTCTTGAGTCTTCAGTGTGGAAGCCGAAATTTGTCTTTAATGTGTTTCCATACAAACGCAGCCAACGCGAAGCATCTTCAAAAAGGCTTCATCAGGGCCATACAAGTCTGCCTTCATTCACACCTGCAAGGGTCTAAATTCCCTTGATCTATGCCAGACTTGTGAAAAACACATATGGTTCAAAAACACTTATAGACCGTATGTTAAGAAAGGTCGTCACATCTAATTCCAGAATGATCCAAAGCCAAAGTCTTGCCAAAAGCATCAAGTGGTTCAGTAAACAAACATTCTCAAGTTCTCACTCTATTTACAGTGAGACAAATGGATAAGGAGCGCCATGTATGGCATGAAAAGTTGCGTCCTGTCTTCTGTAGCTTCCGGTTTTCTGACCAGACTGAATACGTGACGTGTATCATTCATATTATTCATATACCTTGTAGTCAGGGTAAAACTGAAAGGGTTTTTGGAAAAGAGCAGGGCCATTGGAAAAAGATCATTGTCTATTACAGTTGCCTTAGCTGCAGACTGAAGAAAGTAATTAATTTAGCACAAGAGAGAGAATACTTGTGCTTCATAGTACACAATACCTTCCTCCTTAATGAGAGGTAATTTATTTTCCTTTTTCCACACTTAGGGGCCCATTAGGATGGCGGGCGGATCGCCCCCGCCGGGCAGGCGGTAGTCACCACTGGCTCGGTGGGGGCGATCTGCCTGCCATCCACACCTCAAAGCCCCCCCCCCATATTAGGATGGCTGGGGCATCAGCGGCAGGCGGAAAGACCGTCTGCCGCTTTTCCGCTGGTCGACTCGTCGACCGGGCGGAAAACATGGTTAATATGGTGGCGGTGTCTGCAAGACACCGCCATCCATATTATGATTCCGGCTGAGATCAGCCTGTCCATGGTGGCGTTGCCGCCATGGACAGGCATGCGGTCTTTGCTATTGGGGACCCGTAGCGGGCCCCCAGGAGGTTGGGGGTGCACAAAGGGGGTACCCCCCTGCATTGGCATGGACAAGGTGGCAGGCACCGCGTGGTGCCTGTCACCTAGTGCATGCCAATGCACAACGTGCATTCCCAGCATTGTGGTGGGCGGTGCTGTGAGCACCGCCCACCACAATGCTGGGTATAGGGGATGCCACCGCCACGGTGGCGGTGGCATCCTAATTGCAGGTACGGGACTGCTGCACCCCAGGAGGAAGGTGCCACATTCTGTTACGCCCGCCATCGTAAAAGACCTCAAAGTGTCTGTTTAGTTTTTACTAGGAAATCCTTCAAAAGACAAAAAATATATATATTTTTAAACTGGTGTGCTGTTGTTTATTCTGCTTTAGTTCCTGTCAGACAGTTAGTGCATTTGTCTTTAATTTTATGTGAGGCATATGTGGGTAATGGCTGTGACTCTAATCACATCATATCTAATGGCCTAAGGGACCATCAATGCACTGCTACTGTGTCACCCACTACATAATTTTGAACACGTTTTTTACACAGAGCATTTTTTCTTTCTAGACACTCCTGCTGGTCATTCATCTCGGCAGGATGAACAGCCCGGTTGCACCAACAGAAGCTGGAGTTCCAATGGGCAGAGTGCCAGTGGCTGGTGGCGCAGGAGGAGGAGTCAGCTTCCCAGAGCCCCAGCCAGCCCCCAGTTTCTCCAGCCTCTCAACAACACCAGAGCCGCAGTCATCTGGCAGTCACCTGCCACCGTTCCATCACTGCTGCCCCCCTCAGACTGCTTCTTCCATTTTTTTAACGTTTGTTTTGGTGGGCGGGACTTGTGGGTTGAAGAGGGTGGGAATGTGGGAGTAGGGACCGGGACAGTTTGGAGTGGTCTTTCTTTTTGGAAAATGGACATGTTGGTCGGACAATGGTTGTGGACCCAGAGATTTGTTTGGGGAGAGGGGTGGGCCAGTTGTGTGTGGGTTTTATTATATTGTTAGGGTAATAAATATTTATTTGACGTTATTTATGACTCAAATCTTTTTAGGGTGTTTTACTTTGTACTGCTGCCTTCGAGCGCAGCCCATTTTTAAAATGTCTTGACAGTGTATAACAATTAGTTATGGGGTACCCTTGTCCTACTACTCTCCTGGTCTCTGCAATTTGCAGCTATATTGGCCACTAAGGGGGCGTTGCCATTGCATTTACTGTCTACATCTTAGTAGAACAATGCTCCATAGTTCTCTTACTGAATAAATGAAGCGAGGGCTGCAGCATTTCCCAAGGTGCCATGGTGGTCATAGTAGTAGTAGCAGGCTAGCGCACTAACAGTGTAGGAATCAGAATCGAGGTCCCACTCCAACTGTAGGATTAATCTGAAGGATCACAGGCAACTAAATTGGAATTAAAATTGAGTTAGTGGGTTATATATTATTATATCATAGCTTTATAAATGCGTTAGACCAGACCACTACACAACAAAGAATATCTGATAGTAAAAATATAACAAGCAATACTAAATTATTCAGAGCAATGGTGAGTTAGTATTTCAATTAAAACTAAAGTCACAAAATACTTGAATCATGAAGTTGACTCAAAGTTTGGAGTGGCAAGGTTAAACATTTACGCAACACAATGCTTGAATGATGATGCTGACGAATTATCTTCCATACCAAAACATACTGGTCACTTTTTATGCGTGTGTGGGTAAATGGGGCCAGTGGGCTATTTTTTCAGTAATAGAACTGAAGTTCCTGCACTGAGTAGGTGTTGCGTTCCCCACATCCACCCCACCTAGTGTGTGATTAATTAATGGTGTAAATTATTAAGCCAGACCTCAAAAAATCACACAGCCTGGGGGAGGATGGGGGCGGAGAGTTAGGCGTTTAATGAATTAATGGGAAAGAGGATTTGAGGAAAGGTGTGACAAAGACAAACACTACACAAAGACAATATTCATCTGGTCGATGAGCAACCAACCATCAACGATCTGTTGTGGGAGGAAATTAATGAATGACACAGTTAAATTAAATGCATTGCAAACAGTCCATCAGCCCCAGAGAGACACAAGTTATATTATATTATTATATAACTAAATATTCTGTCACCTAGGTTTGAGAAAATGGTAAATGCAAATTATGTTGGAGTGAAGCGAAAAACACACACAGTTCTAAACAATTATTATTAAAAGAAAAATGATACTGTATTGCCAAATTAGGCAGTGGATCTGCATTCTTTTTGGATTGTCTGTCAATCTTGGGTGCCTGGTTGAAGTGGTCTGGTATGGTAAGCATGAGTGCTATGGTGGGTTTGCATTGTGCAGGAGATGAAAAGGCCTGCGGATTGTAAAACAGGAATGATATTGTAGAACCAAGAAGGACAGAAGGTAAGCTTCATGAGGAGTGTACCAAGAAGACGCAGAGCAAGAGCATAGTCCTCTGCAATCATTAATTTTATGACTGATGTGCGATCAATTAAGTGAGAGCAATTACAACAACAAACAATCACAGACAAGTGGCTGCATGTATGGGGCTGATCAAACTCGCAACTGTCATGATGATCATAACATTTAGCCTAGTGCATGCATATTGTGATGATGTGACATCATCACATGTATGTCTGTAGTTACCTACAACAGGCCCCTTACCCAACCACATAGTTTCAAATTTGAGCCAGCCAGTACTCACACTCAGCAGCCTTACATTTCCCAAATCAAGTAATCAACCCACCTCTCACCAGTCCACAGAGTTGAGTAAGCCTCTTAGAGTCATCGCCATGTTGGTTTCCATGAAGTTGATGATAACTTCCTTCTTCGATTATTAAGGTGGTCTCGCCTGAGTCCTTCCATCATCTTCCTGACTCAGAGTAATAAATATGTCCAACTTTGTAACGACTCCTGACTCAAATGAGAGAGATCACCTTTGGTGCAATGCTGCTGATGAACAACATGAGAAACATTGAGTAATTTGTTTGTGTAGACTAGATTTGTGTTTGTTAGCTAAATGGACTGGTTGGGTCTTTGAGGAGTGTGAGCTAGAAAACAAAGCAATGTTGACCCGGAAAACAAATCTCGCTAAGTGTCAAAGGGGAAGGAAAAATCACATTTAGGAAAAAAATTATGACTCGTCAGGCCACCAACATTGTAATCATCACAAACACAATTAAGCTTACAAATTATAGTTAAACACCCACCCTCACTGTCTACCACCACATAAATCATCTCAACAACACATAAAAACAACAATCACTCATATGGTTTTCATTGGTGTATTAGTTACCTGTTCTAATTCAAGCAAGGTGGTACATTGCTGATCCTCTTTGATTCACAAAACGCACATTGGCCAGTCTTGTAAATCAAATATCCTGGGGCAGTTCTGCCAGGGCATTAAAGAAAGGATAGGAACAGGATGGAGACAGTCATTATCTCTCTAATGTCCTTGAAGGTAATGGGGGGAGACACCTTCACTGCACCCTGGTCCAACTCCAATCTGGCCATACATGTGTCTAAAATGGTGGGGTTGCATTAGTCAGTCAGACACAAACAAACAAAATAATATAATGTTCCCCTAGTGATATCCTTTTTAGGTCTCGCCTGGCGTAAGACTGCGCAGACATGCGCCGTCTCGCTGGCCAGATTTAACGTTTTGGTTAGATTTCTCTAGTGGGCTTTAAGCCCCGCCCCTCCTTTCCATTGGCTGGCGTCACCGTTTATGCTAAACGGTGGCTAGTCATTGGAAAGGAGCGTCTCGTGATGTACACTTTTCTCTTTTAGAGCCGTCCCAGTTGGACTGGTTGCCCCGACTTACTGCTGGCGTAAAAGGTTTTCTTATCTTTATGGGGCCAAACACATGGCCCCATAAAGATAAGAAACCAGTCATGCGAGTCAGTCCAACTGGGACGGCTCGCGAGCCAGTCCAACTGGGACGGCTCTAAAAGAGAAAATGACTATCCCTCCATTCATCTCCTGCACACACATGGCCAATTCACTCTCTTCCTACATACACCATACCCCTCTAAGCTCCATACCTTGCTCTTGGCACAGGTCACGCTCCGCAGGTCTCCATAGAAGATGGGCAGCAGCGCCATGATCATCAGGCTCCAGTAGGCTAGCGCCGCCCCTCGGGGGAGGCCGGCAGCCAGGCAGATGCGTTGAAAGCTGTGGGGTGACGTCATGTTGAGGTAGTGCCCAATGGCAACTACCATATGATAGAGCCCAGGCCAGTTGTGTGGTACAGTCTCTGGCGCCACAGGGACAACGTCACGTCCTGCTGCAGTGCCGAAGTTTGTTGTGGGAGGGTGGCTGGCTAGTTTGCGGCATGGCAATCATAGGACTCGCAGTGCGGCCTAAGTGCTTGCATCGGCCGCCGGCCGTGTCGTGGCTCAGCTGTGCTGCAGTGTTAAAATCATTGCAACCCCCCGCAATTTAATTGCCTCAGAGGCAAGGGAGAGATGGAGTGTGACCGTTACTTGCTGCAGCCAGGACTCAGGAGGCGGGCGGCAAACCCTCAATTGCTGCGGTGGCAAAGTTGAAGTAAGGTTAGACTGTAGCACTAGCCACTTGAGTGTGTTTATAATACCATAGAGTCAGACAGCCTGCCTTCATCGAAGAAAGAATGTAGGGCACTTTCAGCTGCTGGTGGCCCTCATGAGATGCCGTGACATGGGAATCTGAAACCTTGGTAGCTATGTGGTTCCCCAGCTTCAAAATCGGCAGCTCTGGCCGTTCAGCTAAACGCTTTTTTTTTTATTTGTTCCTTGGGCTCTTAGAGTAAGTAAAGCGGGGTCCTGGCTCTGCTCGTCCAATTTCCTATAAATTATCAGACTCATATACCTCTACCAGACCCAGTACCTTCCACTGGTACTTATGCGTAAAATGCCGCGCAGCAAACTCGCGTAATCCCAGTTGCCAGCCAATGGAAAGGGCTAAACCATAATTCCTCATTAATTTCGTCCGATAGCTCGAAAGGCATGACACCTACCTATCTTTCTTGATGTTCCATTGTCTTTGTTTGCAGTTAACAACAAGGTTATGAAAGACGAAGTCCAATATAAATAAAGCCCTTGTTTGTAACATAACGGCGGACACTGTTTTAGAAAAGTACAGTTCGAGCAACTTATAAATAATATTTGTAAAATATCGTCCTTGTTCCTGTTTACAATCATTCAAATGAGTATTGTTAAAATATTGAACTTATATATAGAACTAAAGTCATTCGGGCTTTTTTTAAGGGCGTATCTTTTTCAAGATATTCTGGGAAGCTCTCTTTGCATAAACCTTAGCCTTTCCACTATGTCGTACGTATTAAGACTGGATAGAAACAAAAGAAGGACCGGAAGGTGTACTGGGTAAATGTGACCACCATCTTGGGTGAAAGAGATGAGCGTGCGCTAACATTTCCCATTCATTTAACACATTAAAAACAAGCATTGAAAATGCAATAGGTCTCGCCTTTTATTAAGTTAAAGCCATTTGCTTTGCTAATGGTATTATATAGCAAAGCAAATGACTTTAACTTAATAAAAGGCGAGGCCTATTGCATTTTCAATGCTTGTTTTTCTTGTCGAATCAGTTTAGCGATAATAAAATTCTATGATGGCCTAGTCCTACTCAGTTGTCAGGGAAGTAGAGTTTGTCCTCAAACTCAAAAGGTTTGTCCAGAAGTTGGTCAGCTAACAAACTACCATGACCTGATTCTGACCAATCACCCTCATACTCCTCCTGTCATACTTCAGGTATGGTGTTATTCAGTGGTATAACGTGCTGATTCATTTTGATCATGGTCAGTCTCTCGAAGTTTTGGGGTGTGAGATTAGTCCTGCTCACTGTGACAAATATACCAGCTGCGCTGAACACATGTTCAGCAGACACTCTGGCTACTGGGCAATCCAATACTTTATTTCCAGCCTGCTGAGCACTGGCCATTGGCACCTCATCTCATACCAATATACCAATGGATTTTGATCCAGATAGACCTCTGTTGGGTCATCCAGATATGCCTGGACCATTCTCTAAATAGTCATTGGTGGTCCTCCTTGCTCGACCTCTATTGACTTCGCCTCCGTACTGGACTTAAGCCCTGCCTTTAGAAACCAATCAAATGCTTCTTTTGGTGTGTCTCAGACTGAGGTGGGATCCAAGTGGAGTCTTGATCTTCAGAAGGGAGGCTTGGAGAAGAATATGGTGGTGTACCCTTCATTTTTCTTGCTGGAGATCTTGAAGACAATGGATCTTCTGAAGGAGGGGCTTCTTCTACTTCCTCAGCATGAAGCTCAAACTCCTGAAGTGCTCCTACTTTGAGAGTAACTGCTATTGCTGGCTGCAGCTGTTGTTGTCAACTTAGCTGAATTTCATACCAATGATTGGGTACTACTTTGTGAGAGAGAAAAGTCTAATTCAACGTCACTGCTCGTCAGCATTGCCATGATTACAGTGGCTGCCTCTGCAACAGACATGGTCTTGAGCCTCGGTTGGAGTGGGGTCGTTGATGCAGGAGTGCTGCTCCGAGCTTGCTCCCAGGCGCTGGTGCGACAGTCACATTTTTGCCAAAAAAGGTTCTGGCCAGCACGCCAGTGGTTGAAATCGGCTTCTTCTCCTCCCCACTGACCACTTTCTTGGCAGCACTTTTCTTTGGGGACATCTTGAAGCTGTCAGTTGGCAGTGGCACTTAGCTTCACAAGCTGAAGAGATATCTGTATTGTGTAGCCACGCATCACCTGCACAGGCCTTCTGTCTGGAAGTCCTGAGGGTGATGTCTCTTCTCTTGTGCACCTAAAATCAAATAAGCAAGAAGAATATCAGTGAAATGTGGCATTGTTGCAGTTTGAATAAGTAGTACAAACAATATCATTTTGTGTGGTTACCTAAGTCATAAATAATCAACAGCAATACATTGTACACACTAACTATTCGAAACTAAAACAAACCACACCGACATAAAATTTCCTTTACGATCAGGAAGGATAAGAAAGAGCAACAACATACAGATGCAACTGTATGCTTTATGTGCATCAAGTTGGGATGTGGCACTCAGGCAGGTACAGGTGACAATGGAATAGTCATTAGAAAATGGCAGACAGGGATTTAATAATGGATGTTGCGAAAATGTGAAAAAAGATTTATTTATTTTTAAATAGAAAAAAACAATAACAAAAAATAGATTTTTTTAAAATTAACAAGAGTGAAATAATAAATCGAAAAAAATTGTAAAAAATAAAAATTAAATAAGAAATTATGGGAAAAATTATCAAAAAAATGAACATTAAAATATTTTAATTGTGATTTACTAGGGGATTACCTGGAGAAACCCATTGGGATTTGGGAGGCAAGGAGTGGTGCAGGTGAAAAATACAAAAAAGTATATCATAATACTATCGAACACTGTTCATACAGTACATTTAGTATGAGCAATAAGCAACTAAGCCTCAAGCATATTATTAAACTGATATCAGGGAAAAGTATTTCTTTAGCACAAACAGAAAGGCTTAGGGCGGCCTCTAGTCTACATACAAAATAGATTTGAAAACTGAAAAAAGGATAGTTGCACATTATGGCCACATCATCAAACAGCAAGCAGAGAGGCATGGTCACAACAAAGAACACATGCAGGCCTATGGCAAAAGCACACTGGCTGGCTACATAAAATGGCTGTAACCACATGGTCAAACAACAAGGAAGGAGGCATGGCCACAACATAGAACATACGCAGGCCTATGTCAAAAGCACACTGGCTGGCTACACAAAATGGCCACCGACCACATGGTCAAACAGCAAACAAGGAGGCATGGCCGCAACAAAGAACACATGCAGGCCTATGGCAAAAGCACACTTGCTTGCTACAGAAAATGGCCCAGACCACATGGTCAAACAGCATGCCGGAGGCATGGAAAA
This sequence comes from Triturus cristatus, assembly GCF_964204655.1. NCBI lineage: Eukaryota > Metazoa > Chordata > Amphibia > Caudata > Salamandridae > Triturus > Triturus cristatus. The sequence goes on from NC_140594.1 coordinate 142,130,679, forward strand.
GAAAGAGCACATGCAGGCCTATGGGCACTGACTATACAAAATGGCCCCTGGCCACATGGCATGGGAACAAATAAAAATGGTGGCCTATGGAAAACATACTCACACACTAGCTAGACAAAGGAGGCATTAGTAACACAGGAGAAAACAGCATTAATTCAGCAATGCCAAAAATAAAAATTAACTGGGCTTTTAAAATTTTACAACAACACACATCCTCCAAAGGCATCAAATATATTTCCCCACCTATATACTGTATGCAGAAAAAAACACAAAATACTCCCCCCCCCAAAAAAAACCACATTTTGTTATTTAATCCAATGCTATCTATGGCCTAAATGATGTTTAAATTCAACAGACTCCACAGAAACAGTTGTTTCATGCACCCATGACTAGTACTGGGCCTACTGACTGGAAGGCCCATTGGCAAATTAGGCCACATAGTACTGAACTATGCAACATTATTCCATTACAAAAGAGGAAAAAGTACATACAATAAATAAACTAGGCCCTGACTGAAACTGCAGGCCATCCCCCACAATACATTTTGAAAATCAAATATAATTACAAATAAATCCTGATGCATGCCAGCTATCAAACAAACAACACCCTTAGACAATATTTGTTGAACTTGCTTGTGATATCACAAGAACAAAGTCCTCAAATCGAATGGTATATAATCCGCAGAGAAAGAGTAATCCTTCCAGCTCCAAATACAAAGGAGAAGTGAGCAGGAGGTGGACAAAGCACTGGGAGGAGCCTGCCGGACAAAATCTTAGTGCGGTAAGAAAATCTTGTGGGGGTTCGCCAGCACCCATCAAGTCTCGACGTGCTCACGCAGAATGACATTATGAGCATGCCAACAGAAAAAAACCTCCGCTGCAGTGTGGAGTGTGAAGTTCATTGGTAACTCAGCGAAACACAGAATTTCCTAATTACGCAAACTCTGCAGTGGAACAAAGTTTTAAACCCAGGCCTAATTACACCATCATATTCCACTAAAGCCTCTCATAAATCTTTGGCCTCTTGAGCCCCTAAATGCAAGAGCTCATCCTGTTGCGGATATGTGAAATAAATGTGTGCTTATAACTGTCGACCTAAATACATATGGGGTTTTGTCAGTGCTTAGTTTATAATAGAATGAGTGCTGGTGCCCAAAGCTCTGCTCAGAAATTCACGGCCAGGGCTTATAAATGTCAGCACACTAATAGCAAGGTTGCATAGACGTGAATCGACCTCATGGCTCTTCAATCACTATCAGAAACTGGTTGTATGACAGAGGTACGCATGGCTAAACCACGTGTGTATTTACTATGCTGCCTAAGAAACATATTCCTTTACCACGCATGCCTTTACCAAGCATGCCTTTACCACGCAATTTTGTGGTAGAAGCATGACTGGTAAAGGGATGTGTGATAAAGATCACACCTAAGGCCACCCACCCTTAGCCCTAAAAACTACCCAACCCCCCCTGAGCCCAAAAACTGCCCAAACCCCCTGAGCCCTAAAAACTACCCGAGCCCTAAAAACTACCCGACCACCCCCTGAGCCCTAAAAATGTCCCGACCCCCTGAGCCCTAAAAACTCTTCCCTGACCCCACCCTGAGCCCTAAAAACTAGCCTGAGCCCTAAAAACTACCCCACCACCCTGTCCGGAAAACAAACCTGACCCTAACCCTGAGCCCTAAAAACTTCCCTCCAACCCTCAAAAACTACCTACCACCCCCTAACCCTAGACCCAGCCCTACTTATCAGTCTGTGTCCTTTCCCGATCCTTCCTCTTCCTGTGCCCACCCATCTCAACATATGGACTGCGCACTGCCTTAATCACACATTTGCGTGGTTAAGGCATATGCGTGGTTAAGGCAAGCGTGGTTCTGCTTGCGGGGAAACGGCACGCATCACTCAATCCGCGTTGTTAAGGCTGTTTCCCTCCTAAACTCCCTGTCCCTCTATCTCACTTGTGCGGGCTCCTGCTTTCTCCCATTGCGATAGTTTGTCAACCTTCTTCTTCCTACTTCTTTCCCCTAGGTGTGTGTTCCTTCTCTTGCTTGCAGTCAATGTCTGATGAGGAAAAATATGTGCCGTCCCCAAAAAGGAGTGCAATGGGACCCACCAGCAACCACTGGCCAAAATTAAGCACTGTGTTTTGCTCAGATGTTTTCTTTGAAATCTACTTTTGTTGTTTCCTTTCTCCCATAAATTAAATTGCACATCCTTCAAGAAGTCTGCAAACCTTGCCAAATTTTGAAGCAAAATTCACAAAGTTTACAACATACAAACTTGCCGTTTCAAATGTTAAGTGCAAAACAATGTTTTTTTAAATGTACAAATCTGTTAGACCTGTAAGCCTTAGGGTGGTCTCCCCTCAAACGTTTTACCTTACTCCTCCATTTTTGTTGATCTCGTATTTGTTGGCCTTAGGACTCTGCACACTTTCCCAGTGCTAACCAGTGCTCAAGTATGTGCTCGCTCCGGTAAACATGGTGAAATTGGCTTACCACTTACAGACACATTTAATTTACTGGCAAGTCCCTAGTAAAATGATACTGCATGTACCCAGGGCTTGTAAATTAAATGCTTCTAGTTGGCCTGCAGCACATATTGTGCCACCCATTTAAGTAGCCCTTTAAACATATCTCAAGCCTGCCATTGCAGCCTGTGTGGAGGTGTATACTGCCATTTAAACCTGGTAAAATAAACATGTTGCCAGGACTAAACCTTCCTTTCTAATACATATAGTTTTCCCCTAGGGTATGCTCTAAACAGCCCACCGGGCATTGTGCAATGTATTTAAACAGTGGGAAAATGTACTTTTAGCTATTATATGTCCTGGTAGTGAAAAACTCTTACATTTATGTTGCACTACTGCAAGGCCTGCCTTGCCTACAGGATAACATGAGGTTATTGTATTTAGTAAGAGATAACTTTCAATTGAGAGCAGGTAGGAATGTTGAGCTTGGTGTCTATGGACTTGTAATTTCAAACCTTCTTTAATGGTAAAGTCAAATTTTAATTCGCAATTCTGAAAATAAAACTTTTAGAAACTTGACATTTGTTTGGCCTAACCATTCGGTGCCTGCTGCCTGTATCCTGTCATATGACTAGTTGGTCTTTGTGTATTGCTCTCAGACAGTGAAGGCAATAGGTGTTGGCAGGATGAGCCAATTCTGACTTGTTGAGGTGGGGGAGCTGTCACCGATCACGCTTGCACATCACAAAGGCTCAGCCCTTGACACTAGTCTTTTGTGACCCCAGTCAAACAGGGGCCAGTTCAGGGAGGTAGGAAATTCCAAACACCTCTGGGGGTGAAAATCTCCAGAACCATCTCCCTACTTCAAAGCTGGCACCAGGTATAAATAATGGACTCTCATACCCAACTTTTCAGAAAGCTTCTCGACCTTTGGATAACTCGAAAGGACCGCTGTGCTATTCTGCAAAAAGAACTGCTACTCTGCTGCCATGGTGCCTGAGTGAAAGGACTGGACCTGAACCCAGGACCATCAGAGTGACTTGAAGGGCTAGTGGAATGGCTTCCTGATCAGAGCCTCCAATACTCTTAAACCCAACATCTTTACTCTACTTGCAGTGAGTCTTGCCCTCCAAGTGGTGTCACCTCAGTCCTGGATCCTTTGAAGCCCAGCTGTGGTCTTGTGAGTAGATCCGATGCAGCAAAACACATCTCCTCACAGCTGCATCAGAACCACCTCAGCGTGACACATCCCTGATGCCGTACTTCGCATCACAACCCACAGTCTCCTCAGAACCGCCGATGTGAGATGCATCCTTGATGCAGAACTTCACATTGCAAGCCCCTCGTCAACGGCATCATCCATGATGATGCAGAACTCCACATTGCAGCCTTGCAGTTCCTTGAACTGCCTCTGTACGACACATCTTCAACTTGGGATCTCACAGTGCTCGACGAGGATTTAAGATACTTTTTTAGGGGGCCTAACCTGGTCCCTGTATCCGGCCCATGCTTCAGCATGATCAGCCTGAACTTGTGACTTTGTCCAGGTGCGGCATGAGCAGCTAACCACAGTTGCCGCTTTGTGATTTTAGGCACTATTTTTACTTAAATATTTGATATTGCTTGTCTCCAGTTCTGCTGATTGGATTTTCGGTCTCCAATAATTTATTAATTTTTGCGCTATTTCTCTAAATCGGTGTTTTTTTTTTGTTTTTTTTTGAGTTGTGTTTTTACATTGTTACTCTTTAAAGTGCTACATAAATACTTGCGACTTCACTCTGACAGAAATTGTCAGCGGCGGCCCCTCCATTAGGGCGGACGAGCGCCACCCCCACCACCGCTGTCAAATAAAACGATAATAAAATGGAGGTTAAACCCGTTTTATTATTGTTTTATTTTAATCCTCCTGAACCCACCCCCTGGACTCTGACAAGTCTTAGGGGCAGGTCCAGGGAGATGACACTGCTGGTGGGGAAATGGTAGTGCACTGTTGCAGTGCGCAGCACACGACGGTTTGGTTGGCCGTCTCAGGCGGGCCAAGCTGTCATGCGCTGTGAAGCTCTCTCCAGCCCCAGCTGCGTTGCTAGGGTTGGAGAGAGCAGACACAGGCTTCCAGTCCACTTGGGAACGTAAGTTGCCAGTGCTCAGGCCAAGCCTGATGCTGTTTTCATGAGTGGGACGGGTATGCCCAGACGTGGGTCCTGTGCTCTCTCTGCCACTGTAGTCAAGCTATCATGGCTGATGGGGGTGTAAATCGCGAAACCGTTCCAAGGACGCTTGTTTCCAGTCCTGGTCAGGTTGGACTGTTCTCTTTGGGTGCAGGGTCAAAACTGATTTGCATGTGGCTGGGATCAAACTGGAATGGCATGAGGAGCAAAAAACCAATTGATTTAGGTTCAGATCTCTGTACTGGGGTGAATGTATGACATTGTTCTGCATTCTGTCCATCAATTGTTATTTTTGCATTTGTCACCCCGAGTGGGACGGGTATGCCCAGACGTGGGTCCCGTGCTCTCCATGCCGCTGGAGTCAAGCTATCCTGGCTGATGAGGGGTGAAACCCTGAGACCGGTCCCAGGATGCTTGTTTCCAATCCAGGGAGGACCTGGCCTGGCAGTTCGGGCTGGACTGTTCCCATTGGTCGCAGGGTCAAGGCTGATTTGCATATGGCTGGGTTCAAACTGGAATGGTATGGGGAGCAAAAAAACGATGGATTTAGGCCCAGATCTCTGTACTGGGGTGAATGTATGACATTGTTCTGAATTCTGTCCATCAACTGTTCTTTTTACTTTCATGCTGCGTCACGATTGGCCGCAGTGCAGTCTCTGAGCCCGTGCCCAGAAGAAGAAAGAGCACGATGCGGCTGGCAGAGATGGTGGCGGCATTCAAGGTAAGTTATTTTTTATTCTTTTTTTTGTCCCCAAACCCCCTCCTTCGGTTCGCCTGTCACTTTGTATGGGGAAGAGCTGCTACTGGAAAATGTGGCTGCTGCTTGAGTAAGCTTCACCCCACCTCAGCCAGCAACCCAATTTCCAACAAAATCCAACTTTAGGAGCCGGTATTAGTTTACCGACTCCTCAAATAGGATTCTCATCCCTTACCAAAGGAATCCCTTCCAAATACCTAATCAGTATGCAATGTATCATTGAAAAGTTACTGACTTGCAAATATGGAGTGGTAACCCATTTGCAAAAAGGAATGGGACTCTTTATCACTCTTTCCTTTTTGTGAATTTCGTTGAAAAATTTGTTGGGCAGCAGGCAGTGGTTCAGGGGAACACTGCTGACTCTAAAACAAACTTTTATTAAGAAGTACATTTTTTTAAAATGCTGCCCCATTTGCTTTAAGGAAAATGTGCTGCATTAAAAAACAGGAGTATACTTTATTGAAAAGCGATCACAACATCGTGGTCTACTGACCTGTGACCTACCCCACAAATATTCATGCAGTAGGTCGGATAATGACCTACTATGATTTGGAATTTTACAAATCGACTTATTAGTACATAGGTCGGTTCATAACATTTTTGCTAGTCACTAAAATGCTGGTCACAAATTGTGACGATTTTTGCAACCAGATTTTCGCACACCTGGCCCTAAATATCTTACTAGAAATCCAACTGCTGCAATTATGTAAATTTGCTTGCTTTCCGATCATTGGTTTTCGAATTTTCGGCGAACTGTATTCCATAATCCCTCGACCGCAGCTATGATGAGATTAATTATTCAAACATCTTCACGTTGGTTGACCTCAAGGGTAATACTGTAAGTGGACATTGCATTTATATTCCTTGTCGCCTTCCTTTCTCTGGGTCTCTTAGGAAAAATGAAGTCCCAGGAACCAAATATGAGTGCCAGTGCCCACCACCTTCAACCACTAGCCTAAATTTAGCACTGGGTGGGTGTATATAGCTTCATTATGGGTGGGGCTAATTGAGGCTAGGTTACAGTGATCAGGATCCGATGCAGAAACATGCAATTAATATAGTACTTGGCACAGTCATCTTTTATATAGCGCTTTCTGAAGAGGCAGCTTCTCTGACACTAGACCGTTACTCTTCAGTCTTGGAAGTAGATGTATCATTTTAGATAAGAGATCAGTAGAACAGCCCTGACCTGCAGATGTAGGTGCCCACACACTGCCTCTACTGCATGGCTGTAGTCAGATGGTGCAGTGGTAGGGAGACGTGGGGGTATAAGATTTTACACTGTGTTTGAGTCACAAAAGTGACGCAAATCCTTGCAAAATGTTTATTACCTAAATCACTGGAAAATCACTTGAAAGTAACACAAAGCAGCGTATAGCGCTGCTTTGCATTACTTAGCGCCAAGGGCGCATTCCATGGGTGGTGCATAGGCGTTCCCATGCAACCACCCAAGATTTTAGATGCAAAACCCTATTTACTCAAAAAAGTAGACAGGGTTTTGCGGCACAAAACTTTGCCCATTTCGAATAGGCGCTATGAAGGAGAAATGCTTTATTTTCTTCTTTCTTTTCTGACTGCGCATGTGTGCTGCACTGTACCGCACACATGCAAAGTGGGGGGAAAAGGTTTGAGGTGAGCCTAAGCATAGTATTTTGTACTGGAAGGGTTCCATACAGTACAAAACCCATGCTAGACTCGTGCAGACACCCTTGCACTATGGTGCAAAGGTGTGTCTGTGGCGCACGGCAGCACATTTCTGTGCCGGCGCTAGGGAGAGGGGAGGAGAGTGCCTTATTTCTGTAAATGTGGCGCTGTCCTGCTCTGTCCTTCTCACGCAGCGCAAGGCAGCATTTGCGACTGCTCCACTCCACAGCATGATAAACTAGTAAGTCTAGACTGTAGTGTCTTTCCCAGAATCACAGAATGTTTTTAATCAAGTGCTTAAGTCAGGATAAGAATCAAGGTTTTCATGTTCCAAAGACAGAAATGTACCCACTAGCCCCCATCGCCTACATCTAACAGCAGTTTTAATTTCTAACCACATGAAAGCATGCACGGGTTATAGAGCTCAGAGAATGAGTTCTGCAGTGGAACAGAACAAACCTTAAGTTCAACATTCAGGAGTGCATATTATCTTTGAAGGTGATAAGAGAATGGGAAAACACAACCCTTGGAACTTCTGGAGTTTTTGTACTTTCACTTTCATTGTGATACGAAATCTACCTCCATCTGGTATATGTGCTTTGTGCCTTTCTTTGTTTTGGGAATGAACACATCTGTGATGTGACACATATAGTCGTCATCCGAAAGTACTACTAGACAGACGCCGTCTACAGCCACCGGAATAAAGCAAAACACACAACCAATGACTCAGCGTTCCGGCTGGAGATCAGACAGAGAGCAGTGTGAGTCAGGCACACAATGCAGACAGTGCACCGCCATTTGGTTGACAGGGGGGCCTCGGGTGGGGGTCGGCGATGCGCAGCACAAATACTTGCCATTTCTTACTGCAGAGTTGTCTACCAGGTTAGCAGATAATGTCACATGCAGAGGTCTCGGTTTTTGGTGTAAATATGGGGTAGGCAAGGGGGAGTGGTAAAAATATGGGAAATATCTTCTACCAAACGGGTTGGTTAAGCAAAAAACAAACAAAGGTTTAGGAAGGAACATGCAAATACTAAAACCAACTCACAAAAGTGTAAGACAGTTGTTTACTAAAGTTACTCGTACAACTGACTGTCCTACTTAATGGAGGTCGCAGCACAACCCCAAGGAGCAGGTCTTCGTGCCAGCTCCCCCTGCAACAGTACTCTTGACCAGCTTGCCCCCAGCCCACTACCCTCTGCTGCCTGTCTACCTGCTGCCCTCGGTTTATGAAGCCTGTGCTTATCTCTTGCTCTGTTTTGCCTTTTCTGCCCTCTGTTTTGCATTTCCTGCTTGTTTTTCTGTCCTCCGTTTTGCCTTTTCTTTCCTCTGTTTTGCCCTCCTCTGCTCTGTTTTGCCTCTCCTGTCCGTTTTTCTGGCCTCTGTTGTGCCCTCTGTTTTGCCTTTTCTGCTCATTTTTCTGCCCTCTGTTTTGCCCTTTTCTGCTCTGCTTTGCCTTTCTGCTCATTTTTCTGCCCTCTGTTTTGCCTTTTCTGTTAGTTTTCTGCCATATGCTTTGCCTTTTCTGCTCGCTCATTTTTCTGCCCTCTGTTTTACCTTTTCTGCTCGTTTTTCTGCCCTGCATTTTGCCTTTTCTGCCCTCTGTTTTGCCCTCTTCTGCTCTGTTTTGCCTCTTCTGCTGGTTTTCTGGCCTCTGTTCTGCCCTCTGTTTTGCCCTCTTCTGCTCTGCTTTGCCTTCCTGCTCATTTTCTGTCCTCTGTTTTGCCTTTTCTGCTAGTTTTTCTGCCATATGCTTTGCCTTTTCTGCTCGCTCATTTTTCTGCCCTCTGTTTTACCTTTTCTGCTCGTTTTTCTGCCCTGCATTTTGCCTTTTCTGCCCTCTGTTTTGCCCTCTTCTGCTCTGTTTTGCCTCTTCTGCTGGTTTTCTGGCTTCTGTTCTGCCCTCTGTTTTGCCTTTTTCTGCAAATTTGTCTGCCCTCTGTTTTGCCCTCTTCTGTTCTGCTTTGCCTTCCTGCTCATTTTTCTGTCCTCTGTTTTGCCTTTTCTGCTAGTTTTTCTGCCATATGTTTTTCCTTTTCTACTCGCTTATTTTTCTGCCCTCTGTTTGTCTTCTCTGCTCGTTTCTTTCCTCTTCCCACCGTTTCCTCAAGACCTGGCTTTTCAACAGAGACCTCGCACCGCAGCCCCAGATACCCCCAGGGGTGACAGTGCTGGCTCTACAAATGCTGAATGATTGATTGATTGCTACCCGTGTCGTGGCAAATCATGGGATTGGGAGTCTATTGTAAAAGAGAAAAATTACGAGCCTAGGAAAGAAAGTTTCTTTTGCTTACATATCGCTTATATATATAGCTCAAGGGGGGCTAATACTTAAAAATTGTATGCCACAAGAAGAGGGTGAAGGGTGCTGGTGTTTGGGAAAACATGTCCCATCAAATTGAAGAGTACACTTAGCTTCACTTAAAGCACAGGTTTGAAGGATGGGCAATAAATGACATCGCGGTTTTTACAACGCAAGTCGTTACAACAACTTGCGCTAGATGGCGCTCTAGGACAAGGAATAGTATAATTTACTATTCAACACCTTCCCTACTGTATGTAGACTGGAGTTGGGATAGTAAATTATACTACTCCTAAGTCCAGCGCCCTCCAACGCAAGTCGTTGTAAAGACTTGCGTTGTAAAAACCGCAATGTAATGTACCGCAATGTAAATGTATGCGTTGTAACGTCATACATTCACACTCAGACTCGCACAAAAATGCAGGTTAGGAGGAAGAGTAAAGGGATGAGTTGCCAATCATGCGTGCAAACTCAGAATGTTTGCCTACATAAATAATGAAGGAAAACAATATAACACATCTGCTCAACCAACACGAGAGAGATACTCGTTGAGGCCTGTATTTGATGTCCCCAGATGGTAGATCCATCTTTCTTACATGTAAAACAGGCTTTTTTAATGATTCTCTTTCTCAACAGCTTCTGTTCTCAGGTACAAGCAGCATTGCACATCAGTTTCATCAAAGCCTGTCTTGGCTTGCAGCCTGGAGACTAGGTATATATGATGGCCCATCAGCCAAAGTCAGTGTTTCAGTCCTGGTGGCAAGGACCATTCCAGGTCCTGCTCATCATTAACACTGAAATGAAGGGCCACAGAATCCCAGCCTGGATTCATCCATTCCACTGAAAGAAGACTGCAGACCTCAGAGACACATGAGCAGCCTACCAACGTGATGCTCTTCTCTTGTTCCTGCTCCGACTGCACAGATGTCATCAACAGATATGTGTTATCATATGGCTGTGTCGCAAGTTGGATGGCGGGGCATGCTGGAAGGAATCGATCACACTGAGCTTGCCGCCCATCTCCAGAATTAGTGATCAATCTATTAAGACAACACTTTCCTGCAAATCTTCGAGTAGTGCACGCAGAATTTGAGCCTTTCTTCTTGTTGGGTATGTATCCATGTGCTCCAAAGGGGGACAGACCATGATCTCAGTATCATTTGAAAGGAAGGAATTAGGAGACGATATAGCCTTCATGATATTATCCTGTTTGCCAAGGAAGGCATTTATGGCATTACCCGTGCTGAATGCTGCGCCTTTATCCCGAACACTTTTGTTGGTATACATGAGCGGGAAGATACAATATGTAACAGTGTGAAAGATTTACATACAATTAACAATGTCATGGGTCTTGAAGTGTGGGACCTTGGGTCAGGATTGAAAAGCATTTTTGGAGCATCGGGAATGAAAGTACTAGAAGCTATCTTGATATTTTGGGCCATTCTTTTACTGATTTATATCCTTGTCCAGGGCTGTATTAACTCAATCTTAAATGTTACCAGAGGCAAAGGCATATCCTTATCATACCGATCAACTGGATGATGATGGTGATTACGATGACTGGAAGTTTGACATTGGCGCTTTAGAACATTGCAGAAGTGAGATAGAATGTGAAATGAATAGAATGATAAATATTGAGGTTTCTTGAGTCACTCAAAGTGCAAGAGGGACAGATTGTGAAAGTGTATCCCTGTATTTAGTCATATTTGGCATGAGTGTAACTATGACCTGCTCCAGCTATGTTTTCTTGTTCATGCTAACATTGCCCACAGGAATGTCTCTGACACTGAACCACTTCTACATGGCATGAAAATTGAGAAGAGCTTGCTCAGCTGAAACTATTTACATACTGGCAACTTTCTAAGCCCCTCTTTTCTTGTGCCCATGATTGCAGACTAGTGATTATAGAGGAAAGCCCGAATAACCCCCTGCAACCTGGGTCTCAGTGCATATACGTCGCATAGTGGGGGTCCTAAGAGATTGATTAAAACGGAAGACACTTTAAAGCTATAATACTGCGTACATCCTTATTGGCAATTGCAACTAAAGCATTAGTGTGGTAAGACTTTCCTGATTCCTAGACCTTGGTAAAATATAGAGTGGTAGGATTTATAGCATACTCTTACAAAAAATGAGAGGGACCCTTAAACACCCAAAGGACTATGGTTCAATCAGAAAAACACAAAGTATTGTCCTTTGGAAATAACTTCACCACTATTTGACCTTATTTCAACACTCCAATCAACATACATACACTCATGAGGATTACTGTTCTGACCAGAAAAACCGTGTGCTAGCACATAGACCTTAGTTACAAATTTGTAAATGCAGTTTATTAAAAGAGCTTTTCGGAGTTATAGCATAGCCCAATACACATAAAAACTAACCCGTTGTATCAACAGTACAAGTTTATCAAGTGATTTATTCTAAAGTGCATTTCAATGCAGGCTGTGTAAAACCTGTACACTTCAACAAGCCCAGTTTTTTTAATAGTGCATACGATTATACACAATCCTTGTAGTCATTCATTATAGAATGTTTAGCACACAATTTAATGGTCCATTTTGCACACTAAGGGGCATATTATCAAGAGCTATATCACCGCTTTTTCGGCACATAGCGCCGAAAAAGCGGTGATTTTTTTAATCTCAATATCATAAAGGACACGCTAACAAGCGTTAGCGCGTATTTCTTACCGACTTTGCATGTCAGCGATCAATATCGCTAATGACATGCAAAGTAGGCGTTCCCGAGTACAACAACAAGGGAATCCTCGCTAACATGGCTTCGCGGTATTAGCAAGCCATGCAGCAGACCCAGGAAGTGATAAGAATAACTAAGCTAACCGCGGTTATCGCAGGAATGTAACGTCTGATTTAAAAGTGACTTAGGCATTCTGATAATGGGAGGTGGATTGCCAGGTTAGGTCCATACTCCCCTATCAGCAAGCCTCTCCTTAGCGCTGTGAAATCATCGCTGGATTTCACATGCTATTCCTGGGAATCGGCCTCTATCGCTGGAATTACATCGCCTGTTAGCAAAACGTTGGTAATACGTCGCTAACACGGCGATGTAATCCAGCAATAGAGCAAATCGCGCTAAGCGCGATTTGCGATAATTAGCGCATCTCCTTAATAATATGCACCTAAGGTTGTTCCTATGGAGAAAATGGTTGCAAGTCTTTTATATGAAGCCTTTGTCTTTTGTAGTAGAAATCAGTGTGTTCACTTGGCTTAGTTCTGAGTGTAAATCCTTCGAATATAACGAGGACACCTTTCGGCTTATTAAATTCAGGTCTCCTCAGGGCATTATGGGATCCTATAATATCATGCACCTCAATTCGCCAAAGTGCCAGCTGTAGTGGAAGTAAGATTAAATGCCCTTTGACCTTCACTTTCACTCACATACACATGCTTACACACATTCACACATACACAGACTCTGCCTAAGTATACACACACATTTACTAATACACACTCTCTCACAGGAAGGGACACCTTCCTACACATAAACAATCCTCCCCTGCACACAGACACCCTTGCACTATAGTGCAAGGGTGCCTGCGTTGGTGCTAAGTTGCTAAACTTAGCTCCATCGCAGGGGGAAACGCAAGGCTGCACCACATTCTTGTAAATATGGTACAGCCTTGTGTTTCAGAAGTAGCAGAGCGCGGCGTTAAGCCAAGGAGGCTAATGCTGCGCTCCGCCACTTCCTTGTACATATCCCCCTGGGTGTTCTCTCTCCCATATGCAAAAGCCAAATGATTATAGGGTTACAGACATCATTTCCTGTCACATGCTTGCTGGCAGTGATTTGTTAGTTTTAGGTTTTCCTAGAAGTAAAAGAAAAAGAGCAGGGAAATATGTTCAAAAGGTGGTTGACCAAGGGTCACAATTTTGCAACATGGGGAATGCCGGGATTATTAAACACCATGGGGCTTATTTACAAGCCCCTTGCGCCACCGGTACGTCACTTTTTCCCATGTTAAAAGTGACGCACCAGCGGCGCAAGGGGCTTGTAAATAAGCCCCCATGAATTCTAGTTTCCCACTTTGTATCGTGCTCATTATACAACCAAGGGGGTATGAGTAGTTCCAACAGCGTGGCTCAGGCTCTACTCTCACCAACAACAACAAAAATGCCACTGTTATGGAACCTGCCCAGATTTGTAATGGAGACTTCACAACTAGTCTAATTTGGTAAAATGGTAAAGCCAGTATTAAACATCCAGGGATCGATTTACATATTGGCTGCCGGCCAGTTCCTCAGCCAGTCCTTGAACTGCTCGAGAGTGAAGTCTGCCTTGTCCCCAAACAGACACAGTGGCTGCCATGAGCTCACTGCAGGCTACAGATGATGGTTTGTTTATTTTCACCAGTATTACTCTATTAACAGTGCTGAGCCTTAATAAGCGTAGGAAGTTTTTTCATGACTTTCAAAATGTTAGTAGTAGGCGGTTTCACCGGGAACCCCGGCCAAAGCTCATGGGCGACACTAAAGATTTTCCCATATTGCAGGAATTGGCCCGGTCCAAAATCAATGGTATCATGAGCTTCCTCTCGGGTCACGATTTTCCCCTCCATGTACAGGTCTCCCAGTGTCTGGAAGCCTCCATCCCTCCATCGGCGCACTGACATGGAGTCCGCAATACTGGAGAAAGGGGCCCAGAGCCCACAGGGGCATATCAGGAGCAAAAGGGGCATTCTGCACTGCCCACCATACTGCGTTCTCTCATACTGCTGCTACATGGTGCGCAATATAGGGGCATTCCCCGGGGACACCACAACCCAGCATCAGCAGCTCTGTCAGTGAACGGTCGCCACACGTACCCGCCGGCAGTCGTTTCTCCCAGTTATCCTCACCGTCTAACCAGTGAACCGCATGCTGCAATTGAGAGACCATGCAATAAAACTTCAAGCGGGGCACCTCCAGTCCTTTCTTTTCCCACGTCCCCTTTAGCATTGTCAGCCGCACCCTTCTATGTTTCTTCCCCCATAGAAGGTCTACCAGTAGACTTTCCTCAGTGTGGAAATAAGGTTGCAGGATTATATAGAGTGAGAGCTGCATTGCATATAGACAGCGGGGTAGAAAAATCATTTAAATGATTTCAATGACCCCATGAAAGACAACGGGAGATCTGTCCAGAACCGGATCGACCCCCGCAACCCCTCAACGACCCGACCGATATTAAGCTCAAGGTAGGCAGCGGCTTTGTTTGCCAGGCGAATTCCCAAATATCGTGCCCCCTCTCCCACTCACGGCAACTCAATGTGCGGTCGCTCCGCTATTGGGACCCCAGCAAGTCTACCAACTGAGACTACACCGGACTTCCTGGGATTGATGCGAAGTCCCGAGACGTCAGCGAAGGCCCGCAACTCTGTAAGAAGCAAAGGTATAGAGATCTCCATGTGTGTCAAATAGACCAGTGTATCGTCTGCGTAAAGAGAAACTATGTGATTGGTGTCCCCTAGCTTAATAATCCACATTTGTAAAGCGCAAACAATCACCCTTAAGGGTCTCTAGGCGCTTAACACCCCAGGAGTCCAGCACTGTCCGCAGGTGTGCAGCCAGAGGCTCCATAACCATTGCAAATAATAGGGGGGAGAGCGGGCATCCTTGACGGGTGCCCCGAACAAGAGTACGTTGCCCAGACACCATCCTACCAACTCAGACTCTGGCAATACGAGCTGCATAAAGCAACTGTACACATTTTAGAAACCGCTTGCCTACCCTCAGTCGCTGAAGGACCTGCCACATATAAGGCCACTCAACCGAATTGAACGCTTGTTCGATATCCAACAGTGCTATGGAACTGTCAGTCTCCAGCACATCCGGGGCATGCCCCACATGCGCCAACCACCTCAAATTATGAGCCATACTCCTTCGCTGTATACAACCCGCTTGGTCCGAGTGAATTAGCTTGGGTATCCTTGAGAGGAGATGGTCCACCATGATCCCACTAAGTAATATTACATCGATATTCAACAGCGAAATTGGCCTATAGGAACTGGGTAAGTCGGGGTCCTTCTCATTCTTAAGGATTATGGCTACCAGTGCTTTCCTCATGGAGGGTGGCAGAAGTCCCCTTCCCAACACTTCATTATAGATTTCCAAGAGTCTATCTACCAGCAGCGGGGCAAACTGCCAATAAAACTCTGCCGGTAGCCCATCGGATCCCGGACTTTTAGCCGGTTTAAGTCGCTGTATGGCCCGGCTTAATTCCTCTTTAGTGATCGGGCGCACAGTGCCTCAGATTCCTCGGGCTCCAATTGGGGAAGCTCAACAGTGTACACATAGGTGAGAATTCCCTCCCGGTTTGGGGCAGGTCGCTCTTCATACACCTTTTGCAAATGGCACGCCAATGCTTTTGCAGTCGCTCTTTGTGTGTACACCAATGTCCCGTAGTCGATGCGGATCTGCATTATTGGGGCCACGGAGGTCTCCTGTCTCACTAATCGCGCCAGTAAGGCCCCTGTTCTGTCCCCTTCTCTGTGTAGCCTTTGACGATAGGCCATATAGACATGCTTTTCTAACCTGCTGTCAAGAATTCCTGTCAGACAAGGGAAACACGCCCTTATGTAAACAGGAGAGCTGTTACATAACTCAAGGAAAACACGCCCTTATGTAAACAGGAGAGCTGTTACATAACTCAAGGGAAACACGCCCTTATGTAAACAGGAGAGCTGTTACATAACTCAAGGAAACACGCCCTTATGTAAACAGGAGAGCTGTTACATAACTCAAGGAAAACACGCCCTATAAAGGGAGGAACCGGGAGGTACAACGCTGTCGGATATTGTGTTCACACCGACGTACCTGCTTCGTGAAGAGCAGTGTTCCGGAGTGGTGCTCCAGTAAGGCAAGAACGGAGGTAGGTCGAGTCGTTACTCCCTGGGCCGTGTCTTGCCCCATCGTCACCTGTGAAGGACCCGGAAGCTCTACCGGTCAACCATTGAGCTTCGCTTTTTGACTCGGCTGAGTCCAAGCGCAGTGGCGCTTTTGCTGGTTGGAGTCGTAACTCCCAGCCCGACCAGAGACACAGGGACTGCCAGCTGTAACGCACACCAGGAGGTGTTTGCCGCGTTACAGACTCGGAAGTCCACAGGATCGATCGAGCGGCTGCTCTCGGTTCAGTCTTCTTGCTTGTGATTGGGGTATCGGTGACGCATCACCAGGAGGTGACTCCGCGTCCCGGTGCAGTCTGAGGAAGAGGTTGAGCGGCTGCTCCCTTCAGGTAGAGACCCCGGCTGGGTGTTTCCCTGACTCCTCGATTCTCCCCAACACTCTTCGTGCCCCTCACAGCCTACCGATTGGCATTGTCGGCCATTTCATTTCTGCCCTCTGTTGGCATACGCCGGGACCGGCGTATATGCAGAGGACGGTTAGGACCATCCGTGCTGTGGGCTGGTAACGTACTTAGCCTGGAGGATTCCAGTGACTATAACTTTTGTTTATTCTTTGTATTATATTTGCCTTCATTAAAACAACTAACGCTTCACTAGTGGTTGCGTCCTCATTGTCGTGTCTGTTAAACGATCCTGAGACGTTCAGGGCGTTACAAAATATCCGACCTTAATAACACTAACTGTCTCCCGGTCGATAACAGACATGGCAACACTTGATGATGTGCTGGCTGCTTTAGCGGCCATGCAAGTTGAAGTGGCTGCCTCTAGGCAAGAAACAGCCGATGTAAAAGCCAGACTGGATGCTATCCAATTGGACCCGCTCACGCCCAGCACCTCCCTCACGAATCAGACCCCTGCGGTAGTAGTGGAAATGCCGGTAGCCATCCGCTTGGCGACACCAGAGAGGTACAGTGGGGATCCTAACACAGTGCAGGTATTCCTCACACAAGTGGCGCTACATTTATCGTGCAAACCAAAGGCGTTCCCCATGAGTCAGGCTCGTGTGGCTTTCCTTATATCCTATTTGGCTGGAAACGCGGCACAATGGGCCGTACCTCTGGTGAGCAGGGACGACCCCCTCTTATGTGATTGGGGTGCTTTTCGCGAGGAATTCCTGAAGGTATTCGACAGAAGGGCTGACTCGTACATGGCGGACCGTGAAATGCTTGAGTTGAGACAGGGATCCAACGACCTGGTGCAGTATCTCAACGCGTTCCGAAGGCTGGTTGCGGAAACCAAGTGGCCTGTTGCTAAACAGACGGCGCTCTTCCATCAAGGGCTGTGCGATGAGCTCAAGGACGCCGTGGCTCATTTTGACCCTCAACCCAAGACATGTGAGGGCCTTATCAACCTGGTATTACGGCTGGAACATAGGCTAAGTGAAAGAAAGGGGGATCATGGGAGAAAAGGAAAATCCCTTCCATCCTATGTGACGGTGGGAAGTCCTGAAACTTCCACCGCATCCAAGGGAGAACCCATGGACATCGGCGCAATACGAGCGAGCCTCACAGCCACGGAGAAAGAGTCACGCCGTAAACAAGGATTGTGCCTATATTGTGGCAAAAAAGGCCACTACGTACGTGAATGCCCTGCCAAACCGAAGACGTCACGTTATCGGGCCAACCGGTCGGTAACAGCCGTGGTGGACATACCGGCGGAAAACTAGAGGACTCCAAGACCAGAGAAGGGGCATCTCGGAGTCACTCATCCATCCCTTCACTTTCCAACTCGGTCACTAAGGGACAACGACACCTGTTTATCACGGTGCACGTGGGAGTGCATGACCAGTGGATACCCGTTGTGGCCATGGTGGATTCAGGGGCCACTGGCATGTTTATGGACCACAACGAGGCATGCAGGCTAGGGCTAGTGCTTCTTCCCAAAGCTGTACCCGAAGACGTCTATGCTGTAGACGGAAGGCGATTGGTGACGGGGCCCATCGGGCAGCACACGGGGGTCCTTCCGATGAGATATGGGTGGAACCATTTGGAACAAATCGATTTTAACATCATCCGAGCGCCCCAATATGGCGTCATATTGGGATTGCCGTGGCTACAGAAACACAACCCCTTTGTGGATTGGCCAACACATCGCATCGAAATGACGTCACCGTATTGCATCCTGCATTGTGGAATAAGAACGGAATCCCTTGACGCAGATGAGAGCGGGAGTCAGACGGTGGCTACAGCGGCAGAAAAAGATGTGGCTCTCCCCCAGGCTTATCACAGTTTTGAGGATGTATTTGATGAGGTGAAGGCGGAAGTGCTACCACCACATAGACAGTTTGACTGCCAGATCGACCTGGTGCCAGGGGCCAGCGTTCCCAGCGGCAGGCTGTATGCCCTGACGGAGCCTGAAAACGTGCATCTCCGGGGGTACCTGGATAAACTCCTCAAGCTAGGATTCATCCGCCCGTCCAAGTCTCCGGCCGCCTCGCCACTCTTCTTCATCCCGAAGGCTAATGGGGAGCTGAGAGCCTGTGTGGACTTTAGGGCATTGAATGCGATAACCATAAAAAATCGGTACCCCTTGCCTCTCATCAGTGTACTTCTGGAACAGGTCAAGAAAGCTCGTATCTACACCAAGTTGGATTTGAAAGGGGCATACCATCTGGTGCGCATGAGAGAAGGAGACGAGTGGAAGACCGCCTTTAAGACCAGGTTCGGCCTTTTTGAGTACCTCGTCATGCCGTTCGGTCTGTGCAACGCCCCGGCAACCTTTCAGTACTTTTTGAATGAGGTATTTAGAGAGGAGTTGGATATCTACGTGGTCGTATATATCGACGACATCCTCATCTATTCGTCCAGTGTGGAGGAGCACGTACACCACGTCAAAGCTGTGCTCCAAAAGCTGAGGGAAAACATGCTGTTTTGTAAACTCAGCAAGTGTGACTTCCACGTCACATCCGTGGAATTCCTCGGAGTGATGCTGAGTCCAGAGGGACAGGAGATGGCAGAACGAAAGATCAAGGCGGTGAAAGAATGGCCGGTGCCCCAAAGCGTGAAGGACGTCCAAAGTTTCATTGGCTTCGCCAACTTTTACAGGCGGTTCATAGATGGATTTTCAGGAGTGGTGGCCCCAATCACACAGCTACTGAGGAAGTCCAAGGAGTTTGTCTGGTCCCCTGAAGCGAACAAAGCCTTTGAGGCCCTGAAAAGCGCCTTTGGTAAGGCGCCGGTGTTGGCTCACCCCGATCCGGATCTCCCCTACGTGGTGGAAGCGGACGCGTCGGATGTGGCGCTGGGGGCTATCTTGTCCCAACGCAACCACGACACAGGGGTGCTTCATCCCGTTGCGTACATGTCCCGCAAACTCAACGACGCCGAACGCAACTACCATATTGCGGAGAAGGAGCTTCTCGCAATCAAGGACGCCTTCACTGAATGGAGGCATTGGTTGATGGGGGCAAGACATGTAGTATCGGTGTACACGGACCATCGGAACCTACAGTTCATGACGGCCACTAGACACCTTTCTCCCAGGCAGCTGCGGTGGGTGATCTTCTTTGCGGGGTTCAACTTCCGCATCACATATCGGCCGGGGACGGAAAACCGAAAGGCGGACGCCCTGTCCCGTCAATCTGCAGTTAAGGAACCATTGCCTGCGACCGAGCGTTCCATCATTTCCCCGAGGATGGTATTGGGGGTTATCCAACCGGATACTTTCCTGAGGGGAATAAAGAGAGGGATCAGGTCATTCGCATGGCGGAGGTGGCTCCTCAGTCACAGAGAATGGCAGCTGAAGGACGGGATACCCCTGAAGGGCAGGTGCCTATTGATACCCACGCCTAGGCTAAGGAAACAAGCATTCATCTGGTGCCATGACTCTCCATGCGCAGGTCATTTGGGCTTTGAAAAAACGGTGGCTAGCATGGGACGGCATTTCTGGTGGCCAACCATGAGAGTGGATGTCAGGAGGTGGGGACAGGAGTGTCCTACGTGTGCTACCATGAAGGCCGACCATGGCCGAACCCAAGGGCTCTTACATTCACTTCCAACCCCGGATAGACCATGGGATAGCATATCACTGGACTTCGTGGTGGGCCTACCGGTAGACCAGGGGATGACGGCAATACTGGTGGTGGTGGATTACTTGACGAAAATGGGGCACTTCATCCCCTGCAAGAGAGTCCCTACGGCAGGGGAATTGGCGTCACTACTCCTAAAGAATGTGGTACGACTGCATGGATTACCTGGGGTGATCGTGTCGGACCGGGGGTCGCAGTTTACTGCGCAATTCTGGAAGACTTGGTGCACTGCACTGCATGTTAAGACCGCCCTGTCCACCAGCTACCACCCTCAAACGGACGGCCAAACCGAGCGCCTGAACCAAACGCTCAAACAGTATCTGCGATGTTTTGTGGACCAGGGCAGGGAAGAATGGGTCGACTTGCTATGGGTTGCAGAGATAGCCTATAACAACGCCACTCACAGCTCCACACAGTCATCTCCGTTCTATAGCAACTATGGCCAACATCCCAGGTTCTTGCCATTTCTACATCCGTTCAGAGAGGACAGGATTCCCGCCACAGCGGACAGGGTGGCACACATAAAAGACACATTGATGCGCTCAAGGGCTGTCCTAATAGAGGCCAAGAGAAGATACAAGGCTGCGGCAGATAGGAAGAGAAGGCCCGGGCCACTGTACCGCACTGGAGACTACGTCTGGATATCCACAAGAAACATGAGGTTTCGAAAGAACAGTGTGTTCCATCCCAAGTACATGGGCCCCTATCGAATTACCAAGTGTATGGGTCCCGTGAACGTGAAGGTGTGCTTGCCCCAGTCATTGCGGATACACCCTGTCTTTCATGTATCATTGCTCAAACCAGCACCCTCCAAGCCGTCTGGGACACCTCGGCCGGTATGCGTGGAGTCGGAGGTGGAGTATGAAGTGTCGGGCATACGGGCGTCCAAATGGCACAGGGGGAAGCTGTGGTACCTGGTTGCGTGGAAAGGCTATGGCCCGGAGGAGCATTCATGGGAACCGGCTGAAGGGGTTCATGCTCCGCGCTTGGTCTCCTTGTTCCATCGGCGTTTTCCTGCCAGCGCTGGACCCGTGGGGAGCCGCTGAGAGGGAGGATGTACTGTCAAGAATTCCTGTCAGACAAGGGAAACACGCCCTTATGTAAACAGGAGAGCTGTTACATAACTCAAGTAAAACACGCCCTTATGTAAACAGGAGAGCTGTTACATAACTCAAGGGAAACACGCCCTTATGTAAACAGGAGAGCTGTTACATAACTCAAGGAAACACGCCCTTATGTAAACAGGAGAGCTGTTACATAACTCAAGGAAAACACGCCCTATAAAGGGAGGAACCGGGAGGTACAACGCTGTCGGATATTGTGTTCACACTGACGTACCTGCTTCGTGAAGAGCAGTGTTCCGGAGTGGTGCTCCAGTAAGGCAAGAACGGAGGTAGGTCGAGTCGTTACTCCCTGGGCCGTGTCTTGCCCCATCGTCACCTGTGAAGGACCCGGAAGCTCTACCGGTCAACCATTGAGCTTCGCTTTTTGACTCGGCTGAGTCCAAGCGCAGTGGCGCTTTTGCTGGTTGGAGTCGTAACTCCCAGCCCGACCAGAGACACAGGGACTGCCAGCTGTAACGCACACCAGGAGGTGTTTGCCGCGTTACAGACTCGGAAGTCCACAGGATCGATCGAGCGGCTGCTCTCGGTTCAGTCTTCTTGCTTGTGATTGGGGTATCGGTGACGCATCACCAGGAGGTGACTCCGCGTCCCGGTGCAGTCTGAGGAAGAGGTTGAGCGGCTGCTCCCTTCAGGTAGAGACCCCGGCTGGGTGTTTCCCTGACTCCTCGATTCTCCCCAACACTCTTCGTGCCCCTCACAGCCTACCGATTGGCATTGTCGGCCATTTCATTTCTGCCCTCTGTTGGCATACGCCGGGACCGGCGTATATGCAGAGGACGGTTAGGACCATCCGTGCTGTGGGCTGGTAACGTACTTAGCCTGGAGGATTCCAGTGACTATAACTTTTGTTTATTCTTTGTATTATATTTGCCTTCATTAAAACAACTAACCCTTCACTAGTGGTTGCGTCCTCATTGTCGTGTCTGTTAAACGATCCTGAGACGTTCAGGGCGTTACACCTGCGGAGGTCTGTCAATAGAGACTCCTTGGCTGCACACCACTCCCTCAGTTTCTGTGGGGCCATGGCGTCGTCGACCTACAGTCTACCAAGATTTGCCTCAATGGCAGCTACATCCCGCTCCAGCTGACGCTGATCCCCGTAGGGAGTTTTGATGCAAATATCCCTTATGACCACCTTTATGGCCTCCCATTCAGTCGTGCGTCAGGAGGTCGACTCCCAGTTCTCCGCAAAGTAACGGTGTAATTCTTCGGAGAGTGTGGCCACAAATGGGGGGTCTGTCAGAGCTTCAGTACTGAGCCGCCACAGGGGCGTCTCAGATCTAACCCCTCTCCCCCCAAGTTCCATCAGGACAAGGGAGAGATCCGACAGGTATCTGGGTAGGTACGTTATCCCGCCCACACTCGAACTGAGGTCTGTAGAGATAAACCAATAATCAAGTCTACTAGAGGTCCCCGTAGCGGGAGTGTGACATGAGAACTGCCTAATGGCGGGGTGACGTTTGCGCCACACATCTCTGAGGTGCATACACTCCAGCATATCCTGTAGTGCTTTACTCATTTAGGGTTCAGTGTGAGCTCGCGGATGTTCCCGATCGAGGAAGCCATCAAGGACACAATTAACATCCCCAGCCAGGATCATTGCTGCCCCTAGATATGGTGAGGCCGCATCCATGAGATCAGGGAAAAAGGACGTGCTATCTTCATTGGGGCATATACATTAATAATGCACACCTCTGTACCATCCAATCTTACATGCAGGACGACGTACCTCCGCTCTGTATCGACTACGTGGTGTAGATGTTGAAAGGGATTCCCCGGTGCTACCCATATAAGAGCCCCCCTGGCAAACTCAGAATATAAAGTGGTGTAAAGTTGCCCTCTCCAGCGCTTCTGCAGGCTCGGTATAGTGTCCCCCCAAATATGTGTTTCCTGTAGGCAGGCCACAACAACTCTATACCTCTTCAGGTATGCAAATATATGCCTGCGTTTCTCAAAGGCAGCTATACCTCGGACCTTCCATGTGATCAACCTAGTCATGGTAGTCACCATAGAGTGCACACTTCTTCCTCATTGACACCATACACCCACTCATCCCTAGACCAAGCAACTTTAACCATGCAACCATCCATGCAAATCTTGCCGGCTGGCACTTATGAAGAAGGGACCCATTAAACCAATCCCAAACATTACCAACTCCTCCCCACCCCTTGGGCAATATCACATTTCCCTCCCCAACCAAACATAACAAGGTGAAGGCATGTAGATGTCGCCCCATGTCCCACGAGAACTCCCCGAAACATAGAACACTATAAGAAAGAAAATCCCACTACTACGAATAGAATCCTCCCTCCCGCTCCTCCCAACAGTAGTGGCTGGCCCGCCGGTGAGGTGCGAGGACTAGCCTCCAGCTCCCGAACCAGGTATCTGCCTCTGGGGGGGCATGCCTCCATCAACTATCTTCAGTTTGTGCATGGAAGCCACCGTTTATACATGTCCTCTAGTTCTCCCTGGCTGCCATCCCATGGGTAATTCTTACAAAATGTCTCAAACTGATGTTACCGTTGATTCTGCCAATTTGTCCCATGTTCGTCAGCCATTACTGGTGTCATGCTCCGGCGCGCCAACCTGCCAGTCCGAGGGAGCAGCCCTAGCGTCATCTCTGCCACGTTTTTGCTCAGCCAGCAGATGTCATCCCACCTCTTGTGACAGTGTGTGTGTCGTCGGTTGGAGACACCCATAGCCCGCACCTTGTGTGCAATGGCCCTCTATACGGCCTTACACTGGTGGACTTTGGGCTGCAGGCATGGGAGACAAGAGGAGGAAATTTCAGTGACACTGGGTTAAGTACCACTATCTCTCAGTACAGGAGCATGCACAAACTCAGCACAACTTCACAGATATGTTTAGCAGAGACAATACAGCATGACATATAGTACATAAGCATGGGATAATCATACCAAAATGCATACAGGCATGAGGATGGACACAGTACCTGCCCATCTCATACACATGCAGAATGTCAGCACAGAAAGCAATGTGAAGGAGGTCCACATCTGCTATCCAGACTCACTGTGTCCAACACTGCACACCCCTCAATGTCCTTGCCCTGTGAATGGCTCACTGTGTCATGGAGGTCACATTTAGGGAAATGATCTTACAATATCACACCCTTCGAACAAGGTCTGTCATGTGCAATCCACAGGCCTGAGATAACTCTTTGATGGATAGGATAGCAGACACCCCATTTGTCTCACTCTGCCCATTCAGTGATGGGTCCTTCTCAAATTGGGCAGTGACTGTGCAGGCCAGGGGGGCTCACACTAAGGTTTAACGTGGGGCATCAGAAATGTCACATGCAGGTACAATATGAGAGGGCAAACAGTGCCTACACATGAGTCAGAACACATTATGAAGAAAATGGAAGGGCGATGTTTCAAAAGTACAACAATCTGATGTTGTCTGTCTCATTTCACAAATGAGCCTGTGAAAAACATCATGGACTCAAAGATCCATTAGCACAGGCAAAGTCTGTCCTGACTCCCACTTTCCATACTTACAGTGTCTCTGTATGCCTGCAAAAAGACTGCATGTCCCTCCCATCCTGAAATGCAGACTGGGGAATGTGTGAAATAGGCTACAACCCCCGTTTCCCTGAAGTCAGCATGCTAGGCAGTGTATCACACAAACCCACACTCTCAGGCACATATTGCAGCAGATCAACTTCATGTGTGCACTCCCTGTACTCTCACTTCCACTCTACAACATTTACCATGACATCTGGAGCACCATATAGCCACCCATACTGTGTGAGCACCTTGTCCACCAGGACCTCCAGCTCCTCTGTGGTGAAGGGACGGGCCCTGATGTTCCCAATCCTCGCCATCACTGGGTCCAGGAGACAGGAGCAGCACCAGTTGGTGGTGAGGAGTGTCAGGCAACAGTGTCTGGGTCCAGGAGACAGGAGCAGCAGCAGTTGGTAGTGAGGAGTGTCAGGCAGCAGTGTCTGGGTCCAGGAGACAGGAGCTGCAGCAGTTGGTGGTGAGGAGTGTCAGGCAGCAGTGTCTGGGTCCAGAAGATAGGAGCAGCAGCAGTTGGTGGTGAAGTGTGTCAGACAGCAGTGTCTGGAAGCAGTAGAAATGTGAGGCTCTCTCCCACACATATATAGCCCCCTAGGATAGTTTCAGTGGTTCTAAGCCGCTGCAATTGGTGTTCCAGGTCCGCTTTTTTCAAATGCATCCAATGACCGGCCCCGCGGTAGCGGAGCACGCCTACCGCGATTTTCAAAATTGCATTAGGCTACCGCGATTGCGGTTCCCATTGGCTGTAAGGGCATGAGCATTGGCGGTTACACACCGCAGGGGCCAGGCGCTCGCTACCGTAACCGTGCAACTTTCAATTGAATCCAATGACGGGCCCCGCGGTGGCAGAGCATGCCTACCCCCAGTTTCAAAATTGCATTAGGCTACCGCAATTGTGGTTCCCATTGGCTGTAAGGGCATGGGCATTGGCGGTGACACACCGCAGGGGCCAGGCGTTTGCTAAAGCGATGATTGCATCTTTCAATTGCATCCAATGACCGGCCCCGCGGTGGTGGAGCACACCTACCGCAAGTTATGTTATGTTATGTTATGTTATTTGTTTTTGTATAGCGCACGGATGCCGCAGCCAAGAGGCGTCCCGGCGCTTTTGGAGACAAAGAAACATAACACCGCTGATACAAGCCAAGAAGAAAGAAACTAAGCTGCAGCAAATAAGAATGTTTTTATAGATTTCCTAAAAGGGAGCAAATCTGGGATAGAGCGAAGGGTGGCAGGCAAAGAGTTCCAAAGGGTGGCTGCCAACACCGAAAAAGAACGTCCACCTATTCTCGCTTTTTTGAAACGCGGTACGATGGCTAAATTAGACCCTGCAGATCGGAGGGTTCTGGAAGGAACATAGTGCCGGATAGTCTGAGTAAGAATAGGAGGGGAGGCCAGCTTAAGAATTTTAAAAGTTAAGCAGAGAGCTTTAAACTTAATTCTCTGACCTACTGGTAGCCAATGAAGGTCTTGGATGGTACGACAAACCGAGACAAACTTAGGAAGGCCGACCAGCATCCTGGCCGCTGCATTTTGAACCCTCTGGAGGCGAGCTAGTTCTGCCTGATTCACGCCCAAAAGCAGAGAGCTGGCATAGTCCAGTCTAGTGAGGACCAGAGCTTGAACTATGATCTGTCTGGTGTCCGCATCAAAAAATTTAAAAATGGGCCGAAGGCACTGCAGGGCACCAAAACACATACCAGCTACGCGTATGGTATGGGGAGTGAAAGAAAGTTTTTCGTCGAGCCACACGCCAAGGTTTCTGACTTTGGCTACAGGAATGGGAACAGGACCTAACTCCGAGGGCCACCAATGATCTCCCCACAACCCAGTTTCCCTGCCAAAGATGATAACCTCGGTTTTGGTGGCGTTAAGTTGAAGTCTGTTTGTCGCCATCCAGCCTGCCACTGCCTTAAGAGCTAACTGAAAAGTAGAGGCATCCATATTGGATTCACCATTAAGTGCCACCGCCAGCTGCATGTCATCGGCGTATGACACCATGGTGAGACCAAAACTGTGGGCTACCTCCGCTAGTGGCTGAACATACAAATTAAATAGGGTAGTGCTGAGAGCTGATCCCTGCGGAACACCCTGAAGAATGGGGCGAGGAGCAGAGACATATGGCGGTGAAGATACCTTGAAGGTTCGATCCGTGAGAAAGGAGCGAAACCATTCAAGTGCCATCCCTCCTACTCCAGCCTCCCCAAGACGCTGTAAAAGGATATGATGGGAGACCGTGTCAAAGGCGGCACTAAGATCCAGTAGGATCAGTGCCGCCGTCTGACCCTGGTCTAACAATTTCCTTATATGTTCCACCACCACCAAAAGAGCAGATTCAAAATTGCATTCGGCTACCGCGATTGCGGTTCCCATTGGCTGTAAGGGCATGGGCATTGGCGATGACATACCGCAGGGGCCAGGTGGTCGCTTCCGCGATATGGCTGCTATCCATTGGTGCCTATGACTGTGATTTGGGTGGCGGAGCATGCCAACCGCAATTTCCCAATGTGTATATCACTACCGCGATTGTGGGTGCCATTGGCTGTAAAGGCATGGGCATTGGAGGTGACATACCGCAGGGGCCAGGCAGTCGCTTCCGCGATATGGCTGCTATCCATTGGTGCCTATGACCAGGATTTAGGTGGCAGAGCATGGCAACCGCCATTTCCCAATGTGTATATTATTACCATGATTGCGGGTCCCATTGGCTGTAAGGGCATGGGCATTGGCGGTGACACACCGCAGGGGCCAGGCGGTTGCTTCCGCGATATGACTGCTATCCATTGGTGACTATGACCGTGATTTGGGTGGCAGAGCATGCCAATCCGCCATTTCCCAATGTGTATATCACTACCCCCATTGCGGGTCCAATTGGATGTGGGCATAGGCATTGGCGGTGACACACTGCAGGGGCCAGGCGGTCACTTCCGTGATATGGCTGCTATCCATTAGTGCCTAGGACCGTGATTTGGGTGGCAGAGCATGCCAACCGCCATTTCCCAATGTGTATATCACTACCGCGATTGCGGGTCCCATTGGCTGTAAGGGCATGGACATTGGCTGTGACACACCGCAGAGGCCAGGCGGTTGCTTCCGCAATATGGCTGCTATCCATTGGTGCCTATGACCGTGATTTGGGGTGGCGGAGCATGCCAACCGCCATTTCCCAATGCGTATATCACTACCGTGATTGCGGGTTCCATTGGCTGTAAAGGCATGGGCAGTAGCGGTGACACACCACAGGGGCCAAGCGGTCGCTTCCGCGATATGGCTGCTATCCATTGGTGCCTATGACCGTAATTTGGGTGGCGGAGCATGTTAACAGCACATCATGCTTTGTCAATGGCAATGGACAGTTCTCAACAGTGTACAGTGGACACATGGTTCATGGCACAAGGGAGTGCACACAATGCCAATGTAACATTTAGCCCACTGCTGACTACACATGCCATGATAGTGCACATGATTGCAAACATTGGCATGTACTCCCTCACATGTCACTTGTGATATTGTTGTGCATGTGCACAGATCGGTATTGTGATGGACTCTCCAATATGTATACATGTCAATGTGTGATTTGGCTGAGCAGCACACAGTGATGAATGTCTGTCTACACCATGTGCATATTTCACTGTGTAGTTTGCTTTGCTCATGTACATACTTGATCTTAATGCAAAGACTGTGCTCATTGTGTTGTTGATGTGTGCCCTGTTCGACTTAAGCAAGAAGGTGTGGCAGGTACAGCAGCTAGTTAGAAGCCAGCAGTGTTGCTGTCTCACACATATGCTGTATGAAATACTCTCAGGGCTGTTTACGCATATGTCCACATGTACCTTTGGGCATTCACATAGTCAGATTTTGTTTTGTAGGTACTCGCTGTGTGAAAAGTGGACAAGTGTACGACTAGTGTAGCTAAAGGTGTCCCTACATGTAAGTTGTGCTGTAGCCTGTAAGCTGAACTGTGATGACAGTCATTGTTGGCGTTGAGTCAGTCAAAACGTAAGATGTTGGACACATCTCATGGTGGATTGCAATGACATGTGTCCCCTTTCATCTCACTTAGGAGGCGACCAACTGTGCATCGTTCCTTCACAGTGCTGGCAGACATGGAGGATGAGGAGGTCATACGGAAATTCCATCTGGAACGACCCAGCCTACAAGACCTATGTGCTCTGTTGGAGCCCCACCTGCTGCCTCGCAGAACATATCAGACTGCTTTCACACCAACGTCTAAGGTGATGGCGGCCCTGCATTTTTTTGCTACTGGATCATTCCAGTACACAATGTCCAGCACAGGTGGGATGTCGTAACCTATGTTCAGCATGGTGCTACGTGATGTCCTGTCCGCTATGATGACCTACAAGGGCAGATACATCCATTTCCCCAGGAGGCATGAATTGGTGGCTGTGAAGGGTGATTTATATGCCATTGGCCACATCCCTAATGTTGTTGGTGCCATTGACTGCACACATGTTGGCCTGGTTCCACCACAGGCACGTGAGCACATCTACAGGAATAGAAAACATTTCCATTCCATCAATGTGCAAGTGGTGTGCCAGGCGAATATGATAATCTCACATATCTGTGCCAAATTCTCCGGCTCTGCCCATGGCTCATACATCCTGCGTAACAGCATTGTGCCACAGATGATGGCAAATCTGCTTCCAGAGCGTGCATGGATTGTGGGTGAGTACGCAGAATCAAGTAGCGTGCTGTATGTGTGACATGCTGTCCTCTGCCACTCTTATATTACAAAATCGGTCTGTGTATCTCACACCTAGGTGACTCTGCATATCCCAACCGGCCTTGCTTGCTGAGCCCACTGCGGAATCCCAGGACCCCGGATGAACTCCGCTACAATGATGCCCATGGGAGGACACGTTGTGTGGTGGAGCGTACTTTTGGTCTCCTGAAGTCACGATTTCGCTGCCTGGACAAGACCGGAGGTGCACTGATGTACTCGCCCAAAAAGGTGTGTCAGATTGTAGTTGCATGCTGCATGCTCCACAACCTGGCCTTGCGCAAGGAGATCCCCCTGCTCCTGGACACTGATGAGCAGCCGAGGTCCCCGCCTGCAAACCAACCCCTGTCCAGTGACGAGGATAGTGGAGAGGAGGAAGGTGTCGACTTGCGTCAACAGCTCACCAACCGCTACTTCCCTTGAAGGTGAGTGAAAATATACAACGGGGCCATTGTCTGCTGATGTCGTTGTTGGTGAAAAGGCCTAGGTGAGCTTTGTGGCTGCAGCCTGTTGTTGCCTCTGTGCTGCTGCTAATGTTTCTGGGACAGGGTAGTTATGCACAGATACAGGATGTCTATGTCGGTACTGTTGCTCATTGTAATGTGTGCAGATTAGAGTACCTTGATGACAATTGTTGTGTAAAGGCTGTGATGCCATCGCCTGACAAGTGAATATTGTTCTCTTGTGTTTTCCTAGGTTCCTTCAGCCTCTCATTGCCTACAAACAATCCGTGTTCCTGGTACATTGTAATCATAATCAACATTGTACATCCTGTGATAAACATGGAGCTGACACGAAAACATAGGTTTGTAAGGAGTGTTTATTTACAATGGGTATATGTTACAGGGAAGTGAATATTTACAAAAAGGTGGAAAGGAGGTCAATGAGTTGTCAGTGATGATAGACGCATGTCATTAACATGGCAGTGTGGATAAGGACAGTCAACAAAGTCAAAGCAAAAGTGAAGAGGGGTGCCATCATGGCTGGCTCCTTGACTGGCGTTTGGCTAGTGGTTTGCCACAGGATCCTCCTAGGGATTTCTTTGGACGGCCCCTTGATCGTTTGGCAGGGAGTACTCTGCTTCGGGCTCAGTGTGGTCTGAGGACTCTCCCCTCTCTGTGGCCGCAGGGGAGGTGGGGGAACTGTCATCCTGCGGGCCACTGGAGGGAGGAGGAGTTGTTGTTTGGGCCGCAGGCATGTCTCTCAGAACCGCCACAAGCTGGCCCAAGAGGTCCACGATTTGGCCCATGCGGGTGTCTATGGACCTCAGTAGCAGGTGGAGCTCATGGGAATCTTCAAGAGCCTGGCCCGTGTGTCCCTGGGCTCGTTCATAGGCCCCAAGTACTCTGGCGATGTTGGCCAGGACTTCGGTCCCAGTGTCCTGTTGGGTTTGATGCCCTGTTGCCCTCCCACCTGCCCTGCTGTCTCGGACCTGTTGTGTCACCACTCTACGCACCCGTGTACACTCCCTGCCCTCCTCAGTTTGTGGGATGGGGTGGTCATCCTCTGAGGCAGGGAGAGTGTTGCAGGCAGCACTGGTGGTGGTGGTGGTGGAGGCCGCACAGGTCGTTACAGCAGGAGTCAGCGTAGTTGTTGCTGATGTGGTGACGGGGGGACAGTGGGGTCTTGGGACCTGTTACGCCCTGGCATGCCTGATGGGCCAGCTTCTGGCTCCGCATTCTCGAAATCCAGGGAGTCAGCATCAGAGAGTCCATGTTCCAGGGCTGGAGACTGGCTCTGTAGGTTGGTGTCATCATCTTCTGCTGTCAGTTCTTGGTCACCTGTGGGACAGAGGGGAAATGGTCATTGAAGTGCACCCCTCAAGCTTGGTGTTAGATGTATCTTATTTACAGGTTATTCACCACACAGTTTACTAGTTATCACATTGTATGTCTCCACAGTACTGTGCATCATGACATGATGTGGAGGTACATACATTACTTGTCCATGGTGTGACATGTCAATAGATACCATGCGCCACGTGCAGATTTTGTGGTTACAAGGACATGTTGTCATCTAATGACTAACGGCACAACGGCTTTATGTGAAGCGCCTTTGTTGATTACTCTGCCTGGCAGACGTTACATATGAGCATGAACTGCCACTGTTATCTCATGCATACCTTTGTCAGGTCATGTGCATTGCTTTATTTGTACTACAGACCATGCTTGCTTTGTTTTCATATGGTCCTTGATGCTCTTCCCCATGGCACTTACAAATAGCATTCAGTGCTGTGCATGATTGTGCCCTGAATTTCTTCAACAAGTGATTTGGTGAGTCACACTTTGGTTGCTGTGACAGTTACATACGCTTAGCTGTCTACACACTGTGAGTGGCTATTGGATCTGTGTCAATTTTGGTGGGATGTGAGGGCTGGTGTTGTCATAGGGTTCCATGCTTTTTGAGAGGAATGGTGGGGTGCATGCACTGTCTACTTACCTGTTCTGCTGTCACATTTGGGTGGAATTTCTGACACTTCTGGGTGTGTGGTTGAGTGTTCCATCCTGCTCAGGGTGGGACAGGGGTGTCAGGTGTGAGTTGTAGTGCAGGCTTCCCACCCCCAAACACTCCTCCCTGTGAAGATGGCTGCCTACCTGTAAGCTTGGTTGTTGTAATACAATGGCTGTCACATGCTTCTGGGTGGGGGGAGTGCTACATCCTGCTCAGAGGTGGGACAGGGGTGCCTGGTGGAAGTTGTAGTGCAGGCCTCCCACCCCCAAACACCCATCCCTGTGAGGATGGCTCCCTACCTGTAAGCTTGGTTGTTGTAATACAATGGCTGCCACATGCTTCTGGGTGGGGGGAGTGCTACATCCTGCTCAGGGGTGGGACAGGGATGCCTGGTGTGAGTTGTAGTGCAGGCCTCCCACTCCCAAACACCCCTCCCTGTGAAGATGGCTACCTACCTATAAGTTTGGTTGTTGTAATACAATGGCTGCCACATGCTTCTGGGGGAGTGCTACATCCTGCTTAGGGATGGGACAGGGGAGCCTGGTGTGAGTTGTAGTGCAGGTCTCCCATCCCCAAACACCACTCCCTGTGAAGATGGCTACCTACCTGTAAGCTTGGGTGTTGTAATACAATGGTTGCCACATGCTTCTGGGTGGGGGAGTGCTATATCCTGCTCAGGGGTGGGACAGGGGGGCCTGGTGGGAGTTGTAGTACAGGCCTCCCACCCCCAAACACTCCTCCCTGTGAAGAGGGCTACCTACCTGTAAGTTTGATTGCCTCATGCTTCTGGGTGGGGGGTGCTACATCCTGTCCAGGGGTGGGACAAGGGTGCCTGGTGGGAGTTGTAGTGCAGGCATCCCACCCCCAAACACCCCTCCCTGTGAAGATGGCTACCTACCTGTTAGGTGAAGGTGAACAATGCAATGGCTGCCACATGCTTCTGGGTGGGGGGAGTGTTCCATCTTCTTTAGCTGTGGAACAAGGGGGCCTGGTGGGAGTTGTAGTGCTGGTTGCCGGTACACATGCAACCCTGGGAATGTTGCTGGCTACCTTTGGGGTGATTCAGATGGAATGAATGTTACATCTGTGAGACCTGTGTTGGGTATTGTGGTGCAGATTAATGGAATTGGGCCTAGGAGGTGTAGCTTTGTAGTTGTGCAAGACAGTACATAGCAGTTTAATGGTGGACATTTGTTTGTACTTACCAGCCTCCACTCCCCTGCTATTCCTGTGAGACTCTCTGGATGCAGTATGGCAAGCACCTTCTCCTCCCATGCAGTGAATGTTCTTGGTGGAATGGGAGGGCCACCGCCAGTCATCTGAGCCAGCTGAAGTTTCTTGTAGTTCTTCTGTTTCACCATCCTCTTCAGGGCATGCCACCACCTCATGATTTCCTGCTTGGTGCATGGGGTGGTCCCTACTGCATTGACCTTGTCGACTATCTTTGTCCACATTTGTGCTCTGGTGGCTAATGGTGTCTGTTGGACCAGATGACAAAACAATTGTGGTTCTACTCTGATTATCTCATTGGCCATGACTGACAACTCATTGTCAGTGAATTTGGGTATTTTCTTTTGTGCCATGGTGTGTGATGTGCAAATGGTTCGAGGTGCAGTTGTGAGGGTGGTGGGGGTGGTGTAGGTGTTGTGTGAGTGTGTGTGTTGTTGTGCTGGTGAGATGTGTGGTGTTTGGCCTATCCAATGTGCTGCAGGGTTAAGTTCCTTCGTGGCTGGAGTAGTGGAAATGAATCTGGTCAGGGAAGGGGCTGGTTTTATACTCAGCTATGAGGGTGTGTCTAAATGGAGTATTGCTGTCAAGTGTGTTGTGTGTGTTGTCCTGGGATTTGTATGTTTTAAATTGCCATGGATGTGTTATTGGGGTGTGTTAGGTGTTTTTGGGGGCTGAGCTAGTTTGATGTGTGCACTTGGTGTCCTTATTGTGTGTTTTTTTTGCTGACCGCCATATTTGTCACGGAGTGTCCGCCGCGGTGGGTATGCAACAGCCCTTCTGCCGGCTCTCCCATTCATCACTGTTTGTGATCGCGGCGGTCAGAAACAATGGATCGTCCCGCTGTCACCTCAATGGAATCCTAATTTTACGCGGGGTCACTCCACTGGCCTCGCTGCAGTTTTGTGTTTCCGCCACAAGTATGATCGCCGGGGACGGAATTTCACCAGCTCTGCCCGCTACCGGCGGTCTTTCGTGGCATCGTTCCGCCACTGTCGAAGTTTTTTGGGGGTTGATCCTAATCGGACCGCCGGTATTGCCGCATTACCAGCAGACGGTTGATTTCCGCTACCATGGTGGTCGGGGTGGTTTTCCGACCGGCATCCTAATAGACCCCATAGTGAGATGTGCAGATTGGTCAAATGATGCAGTTGTTTGATTATTTTATTTCAAATCTGTTTAGCATGCAGCTTGTTTACTAAGGACGTTTTGAACTTGCAATAAAGTTAGTCCCCGGTCTTGACATAAAATGTAGATTTTCCCCGGCTTTGATGGTCAGAAAATCTGGGTTTTATCAAAAGCACAGGGGCTAATATTATTTCCACCCCTTTACCCGACCTGGTTTTCATATTGACCTATTTACTTTGGAGTTTGTGGCCAACAATAAAGGAAATTAATGTTGAAGTTGGAGTCATCTTATGAAATGGAATCTGCTTGGAGTTTCTGGAGTAGGATTCATTTCATGGCAGCAGAATATGGACTTGGTTTGAAGGACGCTTGTTGAATTTGGAAAATTTGGGGGGAATGTGTTTGTTATTATATATGTTATGTTGCAGTCACCTAAAAAAGAAGGAAGATGGCAGAGGGTTATGGCCTTTTATAATGTTGGAATTTTGATGTTAAGTGTTCTAAATTCTTTAAAGAGGCTGCTGAGAGAGTAGTGGCAATCAAGGAGATTGCAATAATTTTAGCCTCCGTGTCGTTAATAAAATCCAGATCTTTTCACCATCAAAGTCAGAGAAAATCAACATTTTTCAACCGTGAACTTTTCCCACCTGAACCAACAGCTTCAGCTGATTTATATGTTGGTGGTAAGGATACTCTATTGCAATGGAGTATCCTTACCACCAACATAAAGTTCCGCCCACCCAATTTAAATGCGGATGGACCATTGGTGTAACCATGGCAGAGACTACTCCATCCCTACCATGGTTAGACCTCTCCAATGGTCTGACGGAGATTAACCTCTATGTCTACCCACCTAATTTAGATGGCCGAACACACAGATCAGTTTTCATTGCCCGTCATGACCAGGAAACCATGGCAGTAAGAGGCGGTAAAAATTGCTCAATGCTCTCCTAACCATGGGGAGGGGGGCTCCCATCGTGAGGAGAGCATTTTTCTTTTTTCAAAAAGAAAATCCCATTTCATTCTGAAATAGCATCATTTATAGGGACCACTGTGATGGTGGTTCCTATCACTGTTTTTTTAAATTACCACAAATTTGTCTGTTATATCTGAATTTGGTATGCCCTTGGCATGGTGGACATTGAGTCCTCGGCCAGGTCAATGGAGAATACCCCATCCGCCAAATATTAAATCAGGCCCTAAGTTACAAGACAATTTCTCCGACCGTGTCAAACATCTTTGATGTATCTGACCCATGCTCCTTCACGTTTTTCCTGAAATTGCTCCTAAATCTGGTTCTGCCGCTACAATATTGACTACTATTGGTGCTTAATGCATTTGGAACTATTTTCCCTTATATCGTAAAAAAAACATTTCTCTGGTTCCCCTTGCTGGAATTTTGCCGTTTTTATTTTCTACATTTGACTATATTTTACTAATTTCACTGGTGGATACTACTCTGCAGTTAGCATTTCCTTTGTAAATTGGTGGATTTTCCATTCCCACTGAATTCCAAATCAGGCCACCCTCAGTGAGTTGTATGAATGCTAAACTTATATATTCACCAAGTGTAAGATACCAGGCTTTTGAGGTCGTCAAAACACTGTAACTAACAGTCATAGTAGACACCTGTCACTAAAGAGTTTAACCAGACATAAGATTGGATTTGTTGATATCTCTATCTGGAAATGTTGAGAATGGAGATTGTTGAGGCTGCCGGGCCTTTCATCGAAGGATGCTCTTTTTCTCTTTTACACCCGATTCCAGGAGTTGAACAGTGCTTGAAGACACTACAAGAGGCTCATTCTGAGATGCAGTGAAATATAACAGAGTAGAGGTGCCTCTGTGATGAAGAAAATGAGTAGTGTATTTAAATGTGTATTTGGATCTCTTGCTGATACCCTCAATAAAACTATTTTAAAAAACATATAATAGGCTTACGTTTCTGCATATATGTGGTGACACATTGCCACTATTTTTCATTTATGTTTGCTCACATGCTAATACACGTCACACATAATCATCACTTGTTTATATTCAAGTATGATTTTATATTTAGATTGAGCATAATTCTGTGTGAAGACCATTGAATGTATTATTTTACAAGCTTAACAGTAAATCTTAACACTTATGCATGAGCCAGACCAGCTGAGACGTATCCTCCTTTGTATGATATCTATGCAGGCCACTACACTGAAATCTTTCATTGTATGAACCATAGGAAGACAGCTGACACCTGGAGTTCGCGAACGCTTAGTTTTTATTGGCTCCTTCTCCGTGGGAACCGTAAGGAGTGTCCAAATTGTTGAATTCTATGTTTCAATTGTGCTTCACTAATTTAGACAGTTGGATTTTGCTCCTGTCCACCTTTGAAGGCAGGTGCCCCTCTTCCTCTCTTGAGACCCTATGCTTATTGCACTTCTGCTGATAGAGGTAATTTCTCGAGCAAGCACATTTCTTCTCTTTCTGATTGGAACCATCATTTGGATCTGCCCTATAGGCTTTATTCGTTGACATCTACTCCTTAAACTTCCCTAACCTCACTTCTGAAAACTTTAACTTAGCATTAGGGAGTTTCCCTTCAGGGGATCCACATCTTTCATAATTTGCCTACTATAATCTTTAAATAACTTGGCTTTGGATTTGCTATTCTGCCGTGCCTAAATTATATTGGTTTATGCTGTAAGTAGATGATTGTTGATTCATGACTAATTTGACTGATTTGAGTTTGTAACTTTGCTAATCTGCTAATAAGCCTTTACGGTCAGCAAATGTACTAGTCTCTGTCGTTCTTGTAGGTCAAAATATGCTTCACTGTTATTGATATGCTATTGAACTGCCGATATAAGCCTCAATTCAAGACAAAGATCCATGCACTCGAATAGAGATGAGATTTAAAATTTGCACCACGTCTTTGCACGGTGAAAACCTCGTTGTTTTGACCTATCATTTGCTAAGTAATATACATCTGTGTTTATAAAAGCATTGAAAAGTATATCAACCGTTTACTGACACTTTAATTGTACATTCCCAAATCATCTTCTCCCTTTCCATGGAGAGTGCGGCGGAGATTTCCCCCCTCCAGCTGGGCTTGGGTAAAGTTGCCTCATGGATGCAGGCTAAGTACCTTAAGCTCAACGGAGAGAAGACCGAGGTCTTGATCTTTGGGAAAAACAAGGATATCTGGGGCCCTCAACACTGGCAGAGTGAGATGGGTGCACTTCCTCAGCCCTCCCGTCAAGTTCGTAATTTGGGTGTCATTATTGACGACTCACTTACTATGCAACATCAAGCCACTAAGGTGGCCGCCACATGTTTTACTATCCAAAAGTGGCTAAAAAAGATCATTTGGATGCTGCCAAAGCACACCCAGCGAACAGTAGTCCAGACGTTAATCACCTCAAGACTGGACTACGGCAACATTCTTTACCTAGGGACCAACAATGAGGTAACGCGCAGACTGCAAATGGTTTAGAACTCTGCTGCAAGATTACTTTGCCGGGTTCCTAGAGCTACCTCTGTCTCAGGCCACCTGCGGCACCTGCACTGGCTCAGGGTGGAGAACCGAATCAAGTTCAAAGCCCTGAGCTACATGTTCAGAATCAAAATAGGTGTAGCCCCTCAGTATCTGCAGTCTTTGGTCTGTCCTTATATGCCTTCCCGCTGCCTACGTTCATCCACTCAAGGGAAATTCTCTGTGCCCAGAGTCAGACTATCTCGGATGGGAGGTAGATCGTTTGCCTACCTTGGTCCCTCCCTCTGGAATTCCCTTCGTATATCTATTCAGAACAAAACGGCGTATATCCAATTTCGCAAATCATTGAAAACTTGGCTTTTTAACCAGTAATCTTTAAACTTTTAAATTTCTATACATCTCTTGGTCTGCCCGGCGCCGGGAAACCCTTTTTGGGTAGCTGTTGTGCCTTACAAATTTAATTAATAATAATAATAATTTTATTGAATGAGTGGTTGAACAGCAGCCATTTAGAGAGTCACTTGACCAGCAAACTTATTTCACTGACCTTGGAAGTCAAACCACCTCACAGTTTACATACACACAACACCAGTGGATTTCAGTTGTAGGCACAACCCTCGCTACCTACCAGTTGCTGCCGGTATGCGAAAGAGTTACTCTAAAGTCACTGCGATGGGATTCATCCTCAAAAGGACCGAACCATAGAATCTTTAAAACTACTAGAAATCTGGTGTCAGCTTCAGCCTGACTCCCTCCACAAATCACCTGTTCACTCTGTGGTTTATTATTTCTAAGAAACAGCATTTTTGTTAATTTGACTTTACTGTACCGGTGTATTAAATAATGTTGAACGTGTGAATTACAGGTGGAAAGAATGTGTCTTTAATAAGACGGCTTATAAACCCCCCTTTTTCTGTTGACAATTTATGCATTAAGAACCTATAAATAAGTGGAGATTTTGAAACTTTTATGGGGAAAAAATGAATTTTGTTCATAAATGTGCAAGGACATATGTTTGCAGGGCCCTGCTCTTTAGATATTTATGTGGTTGGTCCACAAACACGTTCTAACTACTTCCCTTCGGAAAGATGGCTGTGTTGAAGGCACATGCAGTCCCTCGAACAGACACCTTACTGTTTCTGAACTGTACTGCAAGTAGTTGGACGTTAACTTTCCTCGTTGCTAAGATTTGCCGCTCTGTGTAATTACCTTAAACATAATTACGTTATAATCTATTGGTCTGGCTTCAGTTCTGGCAACCGTACCTGTGTAGCATCAAATTAAAATAAATTGTAGCAATTAGCAAAGTGGAAACCTAGACCACTACAGTAGCTTTCTGTAAGCAAAATGCCAAGTGACTGCATCCATAACGTGTTACAAGGGGGATTTGTAACACAAAATGACAGCATCATTAACAACATAAGATCTATACTTCCAGCAATCTATATATTTACATATATATGTTTAACTGTGAGTGCATTTTTATTTTTTCTCTACCTCTTCCTCCTCGCAAACTTTTTTCCTTGTCCTATAGTTATTCGT
This sequence comes from Triturus cristatus, assembly GCF_964204655.1. Classification (NCBI taxonomy): domain Eukaryota; kingdom Metazoa; phylum Chordata; class Amphibia; order Caudata; family Salamandridae; genus Triturus; species Triturus cristatus. The sequence continues at coordinate 142,170,178 of NC_140594.1, forward strand.
TTTTTCACTTACTGGGTAATTTTGAGTCCCTTTGTAATCTTAAATCAAGAACAAATTGGAGTTTGTGCCAGAATTCGGATTACAAATTGTGTGGGAAAATCTGCACATTTCGGGGCATATTTACAATAAAGTGGTGAAGCGTGTCGTTAAGTCAAGTAGACTAACGACACGCTCCGTCACTTTAGAAACACAGGGCTGCATCATATTTACAACAATATGGTGCATCCCTGTGTTTCCCCCTGCGCTTGGGGCAAAACTTAGCAGCCTAGCGCCAACGCAGGCACCCTTGCACCATAGTGCAAGGGTGTCTGCGTTGAGGGGAAGATTGTTTACATGCAGGAAGGTCTCCTTCTTGAAATGGCATTTCGTAACTTGTATGTGTGCTGCTTAATGCAGTACTCATAGAAGTTACAAAAAGTCATATTTTTAATGAATGTTTATGTGTAGGAAGGGGGACCGTCCTGCACATAAACAATCATTGGCGTTTTGCTGTTTCTATGTGTGCGGCACAAAGTAGTACACATGGAAACAGCAAAAACGAGGAGAAGCATTTCTCCTAGTTTCGTCTGTTTAAGACCAGGTTTTCCCTAGTCTTAATTTTGGCGCTGCGTCCTATTTATGCCACCCTTGTCAATATGGGGCAGCATCAAAATCAATGAGTGTTGCGGCGTAATGCCCACCGCAACAACCATTGCCCTCCCCTTTCCTGTTAAGTACAGCGCAAAAGGGTGCCTTATTTACAAGGCAGCGTTAAGCCACGTTAAGTGGCTTAACGCTGTCTTGTAAATAAGGCGAAGTCCATTTCACCACCACAACGTCACTAAAAGTGACATTGTGTTGGCGACAGGGGCTTGTAAATATGCCAGTTAGTGACATTGTGGTGGCGATAGGGGCTTGTAAATATGCCCCTACGTACCTTACCCCCTACGCATTTCACCAGTCAAAAAACTTAGAAAATGTAAAAGGGGAAACTTGCTTGGAAATTGGCAAAATATGATAATCACGACACAAAACTCATTTCTGAATATTGTGGCTATTTCTGAGCAGGTAAATTCAGAAAAGGGGTTTAGTACTACATCAAGACAATACCTGACTCTGCGGATTGATATTGTCCGGGAGCACTCTTATCTCACAAAAAACACAGGACTCATAACCGGCCTCTTAGTGTCTCTCTGAAGAACCAGAACTCTTTGGGTCTGGCGGCGCAGGGTACGCCCAAGTCTCCGGAGTTCTCCTGCTCAGCTATACAGAGACACGGGACACTCTGTCGGCGTTAGAAGATCAGATTTATTTAGCTGCAGCTAGTACAGTTATCCTAGAAGTACACAAAGTAGGTTCTCAGGAGACTGCCACTTCACTCTGTGGCGCACAGGGTTTTATACTATACAAGGTTCAGAAACATTTACCAAAAGCACTCCCAGAACACACAAGAAAGAGCCAATAAGGAGAGTTGGAAAACAGGATAGAACCAATAAGAGAGATTGAAAAACAAAAGTGTCAGATGACTCGAAGAAACCTCTCCTCCAACCATGTTTGTCACCCCTCCCTCAAGCTAATTCATTAACAGATTCATAACTAATTTGCAGGTGGCGAGATACGTTTGTGTGCGTTGGAGGACAGTTGTGAAACGAGAGAATGCTAGCAGAAGGCAGTGAAGGCCAGGGGACAAGATAAAGTCAGAAAAGAATGGTGTGAATCAATGGATAGTTGAGACAGGGATTAGGAAAGCCAGACAGGAATTAGTGTACTCGGCCAGTCCTAACACCAGCTTTGTAAATAGAGGCAGAAAGTGTATTTCGACACCAGGTTGCAGAAAAAGCAGAATAGACTTTTCTCGCCGTGCTGCCTGAGTGATGGCAACATAAAATGGCGTCGGAGCACAAAATGGCGGGTCGATTCGATCGCGATCAGAAATCGAAGTTCCTCAGACCCTCCTTTTGCCAGAACTCAGGCAAGATAGACTCATGCTAATCTGAGTCAATGTCGATAGTCATGAGGTCATCGAGTTGTTGCTGTAACATCATTCTTATGTTTTCTGTTACTTGTGGTTTGGATTTTGGAATGCACATGGTAGCACAAAGGTCACAGATAGTGGGACCACAGTGCATACAAAGGCAACAGGAGAAAATAATGGTCAGAATTATACCAAGAAATGTTAATGCTTTCCAACCCCATTTGGACAGTAGTCCCCAAAACCACTTCGTAAAAGACCAATCTCCTTCGTCCTGGTGAATAGACTCAGAGATTATGTGCAACTTGGAGATAGCTTGGTATACTGTCGGAGCGTCATTAGGTATGAAAATACAACAACTTGACCCGATCAATTTGCACACTCCACCACGATTTGCGAGAACAAAATTTAAGGCAACTCGATTCTGTAAGGTCATAAGACGATCCACCTGTAGTTCTGCCGTGATGTTACTCAAGGCTCCTACAGTGATGTCTATTGTGGTCTCTACGACACGAATCAGTTGCCTTATATTTCTGCTGTTGGCCATTGGACCCCAGAAAGGAAGAAATCCTTTGAGGAAATCTCCTCCCTCTTGTCCTGCTGTGTCCTTCGAATCGATAATCCCTCTGCCGTATCTGGTTCGATGATGGTTTGCGGAAGCGGTGTAAGTAGGAGGAAGAAGAAAGACTATATGACAAGTACCGGAGAAACCCGTTGGTAACCATGTATAAGCTCTGTTATAGCAAATGAAATAGGTGCCTTGAGACGGTACTAGAGGAGGCGAGTTCTGAGAGGAATAAACGTACGTGTAGGAGCAGTGATTCCTTTGTATAGTGTCAGAAGAGCGATCGTTTATCTGTAAGCAGAAGTTTCCCTGATGTGGTATAGTCCAAATCGGTGAAGACTTTCCTTTCTTAGGTTTATAACTAAGACTTGACATACATTGGGTGACATTCCAGTTGGTGTATGCCTTTCTTTCGTCAATGGAGATTTTACTATTTTCCATGATTTTAGCCATAGCCACCATTCCCTTAATCAAAGAACTATGACTGAAATCAGGATCGCCAACATGTGAACTAATAGACCGTCTGAATTTGCTTTGATAAGCATTGGAGAAGATGACGAAATAAGCCCAAGCAGAATCCTCATAAGAAAACGGGAGAACTAAATATGGCATTCCTTTCTCTGTGGTGTATGGCATAAGTCCACACACCCAACAATCAGTCGTATTGACCACTAACTGATGCTGATGTAATAACTGGATAAAGGAATTGTTATAATATTCAGTTCTTCTGATGAGTTCATGTTGAGGAAGAGTATGAAAGAGATGTGGAGAGACAGTTGAAGAAGACGAAGAAGGAGAAGGAGATATAACTTTTGGCTGCAGAGCATAAATAATCCAACTTATAAACGCCAAAACAATACACAATAATATAATAACACATAAAGTTATACTGAAACGACTGTACATTATTTTACAGGATTCTTTCTTTATTTCTTCTTTTCTCTCTCTTTTGCCTAGTGTAGTTTCCATCTTACTAATGGATGCTCACGGCAATCTTCCTCAATCGCTAAATCACGATTGTCTACCGTCCTATGACACTGTCAAGTCCTGCAGGCCTATTGCCACTACTCAGGTCGTGATTCAGACTCCTACCGTGACCCTGCAACCGCGGTTAGAATACTACACAGGAGAGAAAAGTTCTAAATGTTCTTTGGTCTAGGCCTTAAATGGTATCGTTCCTTCCCAGCTATGCTTTGGTCTTGGAACAATGTTCGTGGATTAGTCGTTTCTAAGCGACGATGTGGTGGTATTGCCTCTTGCAAAACGTCGTCGTCCTCTTTCTCAGACAGTGTCTCTTTCAGGTGTGCATCACTAAAAGGCACGAATCGTGGAGTCTTTTCACTTTCACAGTCACCAACACCTCTACGAACCCACTGATCAAAGGGCAAAGGCAAAGGCACTTTTTTGCAATGCACACCGTGAATACAATTTTTCTTTCCTTCGACTTTAACTGCTGTTCTCGTGGTCAGCAAGACCATCCGGGGCTCCCACCATCTGGGTTCCAAATTCTTTGTCTTCTGAAAGTTTTTGATGCAGACCCAGTCACCTGGTCGGATGGAATGACCCGAGTCTGTGGAAGCCTCCGGCAGAGCACTCTGAACGTGTTGATGGAGAACACGCAATTTAGTCGTGAGATCATGCAGATAATCAATTAACATTGGATACGGCAAGTCTGAGTATTTCTTAGGGCGAGGGACTCCCCATACATTAGCTGGGCGACCAAAAACACTTCACTTCTGGTGGATAGCAAGGCTAATGGCAAAGCATCAGGCCAATTGAGTCCTGTACTTGCTTGAACCTTTGCTAGTTTCAACTTCAAGGTTCCATTGTAGCATTCCACTAAACCCGCTGACTGGGGATGATTTGCCGCATGGAACTTTTGCTTGATACCAAGACCTGCACAAACTTTCTGCATGACTTGGCCAACAAATTCGCTCCCATTGTCACTCCAGACAATGCGCGGCAAACCAAACCTGGGGAAAAATTCTTTTAGTAGAACTTTAGCTGTGGATAAAGCTGTGTTATTCTTTAGGGGGTATGCTTCTATCCATCTTGAAAAGGCGCATACTACCACCAGAACATATTTGAGGTTGTTGCATCGTTCCATGTGAATTTAATCGATCTGCAACACCTCAAATGGATATGTCGGAGGGGCAAAGTGACCTGCTGGAGTTGGGGTTCCCTTTCCCGGATTGTACATCAGACAAACAATACAATGTTTCACTACTTTGTCTGCGCATTTTTGGGATTTTATTGTTTTGCCACACTGGAGCCAGAAGCTTGCATATGCCTTTTGCACTTAAGTGGGCTGGACCATGTGCCATAGTAACCACTGGGAGTACATAGGCATCCGGCAACAGCCAACGTTGATGTTCAGATAGTTCTATCAAACAACCCATCTCATCTAACATTCCTGTACTTTCTTTCCACTTGCTCAATTCCCTCTCCGAAACCTCTTTCTGAATCGCTTTTACGCTTTCTACTGTATTCTCATAAATTCCTCTCTCTCTGACCCAATTTGCAGGACCTGCCACATACATTCAACTTGTAGAATCTCTTGCTGTCTTTTTCGCTGTTTCATCTGCAAATGCATTTCCTCGACCAACATCATCTGTAATCTTTTTATGTGCACTACACTTCACGATCGCTATTTGGGTGGGTAAGGCAAGTGATTTGAGGAGATCAGTCACTAACTGACCATGTTGTATTTTGGTGCCATGTGAGGTGAGAAAACCCCTTTCCTTCCAGAGACGCCCAAAGTTGATCGCTACACCAAAAGCATATTGGCTGTCAGTGTACACGTTCACTCTCTTCCCTTTCGACAATACACAGGCTCTTGTTAAAGCTATCAATTCTGCTGCTTGTGCTGAATTATGCCTAATACGTGCAGCTTCCACCACTGTGTGCAAAGTAGTCACAGCATAGGCTGAAACTGTATCTCCATTAGGCATTTTAAAACAAGAACCGTCTACCCATAGAGTTCCATCCGGATTCTCTAGTGGTGCATCTTTCAGGTCAATCCTTCCTTTCGTCTCTTCCTCAGTACGGAAGAAGCAATCATGCCGTTCTTCAACACTTTCCTCATTTGGAAGGGGCAACAAAGTGGCTGGATTCAGGGTATTACATCATTTGATGTGTACGTGGCTAGACAACAGCGTCAGCTCATATCCAGTTAGACGTGCACTCGTAAGATGCTGCGTTTCCGTTCTGTTTAGTAAGGTATCCACTGCATGGGGCACCATGACAATGAGAGTGTTATCCAACACTACTCCAGCAGACTGTCGGATAGAAATTGCTGCTGCTGCTGTCGCTTTGAGACAACTGGGCAATGCTTTAGCTACAGGATCTAACGTAGCCGAAAAATAGGCACATGGCCGCTGTTTGTCTCCAAATTGCTGTGTTAGAACTGACAATGCACAACCTTCTCTCTCATGAACATAGAGCGTGAAAGGCTTAGTGTAATCGGGGGTACCCAATACAGGAGCAGAACACAGAGCGGTACGTAAATCAGTGAAACTCTTTTGGCACACATCAGTCCATGGAAGGGGCTGAGGCGTATCTTTTAAAGTGAGTGCCAACAAAGGTTTGGCTATCAGAGAGAAGTTAGGGATCCACTGTCTACAATAAGAGGTGATACCCAGAAAGGCACGTACCTCCCTTTGTGTGGATGGCACAGACACTCGTGTAATCGCTTGAATTCGTTCTGGCGTTAGTCGCTGTCCCCCCTTTGATAGGAGATGACCCAAATAGGTAACCTCTCGACAGACATATTGTAATTTGGAGGGTGAAACCTTATCATTCAGATTAAACAAATGGCGTAATAATGCAACAGTGACATTTTTACAAATCTCTTCTGAGTCAGTGGCTTCTAACAAGTCATCCATATACTGGATGAGAGCAGCACCAGACGGCAAATGAAAAGTATCAAGATGACATTTTAAAGCTTGGCTGTAAATAGAGGGACTTTCACAATAGCCTTGAGGTGCGCGCTTAAACCGGAAGCTTCGGCCTCCAAGAGAAAAGCCAAAAATATCCCTACTCTCTTCTGCAATGGGGATACTAAAGAAGGCATTCTTCAGATCGATAACAGAGAAGCAAGTCGCTGTGGAAGGTATCATTGTCAACAGAGCAGTGATATCTGGAACAACGGGAGATTATGGGACAACAATTTTTTTTACCTCCCGCAGATCAATTACGAAACGATATACAGGTGGTTGAGAAGGATCAGTGCGTTTGAGAACAGGAAGAATAGGACTATTGCATGTGTTACCTCTTGTTTCTTCAACCACACCCTTCTGGATCAAATCATGAATAATTTCCAAAAGCGCTTTTTCACCTTCAGTGGAAATGTTATACTGCGGGATACGCGGTAATTCAACATTGGGCTTGAGAGTGACAACATAAGGTGGAATCTCAAGACAACCCACGTCATTTGGACCCGTGGCCCAAAGTGTTGCTGGAAGAGAAAGTAATTCAGGTGGAAACTGATCTTTGGACAAATACATTGGAGAGATCAATTTCTGTCCCAAAGTAAGATGTACACCAGAAGGAGAACAATATATCGTAGCATGCATTCTTTTCAATAGGTCTAAACCCAACAGATTCTCACCGCAACCATTCGTTAACAGAAGTGGAGCTTCCAAATCATAAGGGCCAACTGAAATAGGCAAAGGGCAAGAAACTGGGTTGCAAACAGGGGCGCCAGAGAAACCTACAGAAACATTCGTTAAGCCAGACAAAGGTGCCCCAAGGAGTTTTGAATGAATGATAGAACTTCTCATCGCCCCAGTATCTAAAAGAAATGGCTCTGAAACACCCATCGTAGTGACGTTAACATAAGGTCCATTCTGATCTACTGGGATCGACACAACTCCCTTACTTTGTCCATGGCTGTCCTAGTTGGCATGAAGACTCTCATTTCACTTTTCAACATAATAATCTTCATTATAATATTGCGTAGACCTAACATTTTGCTGATCAAAACAGTTCACAGAATTTGGAGAAGGAAGGGTACGCTGTTCTTGAGTCAACACACCTCGACCTCTACCTCTGTTTGCTGACTGGAGGCCAGCACGACCTCGTGGAGCAGATAACGCTCCATTGCGTTGCAATAAAACCGGACAACTATTCTTAAAATGACCTTCCTCTCTACAATAGGCACATTGATTAGGACCTAACAAAGGTCGCGGAATGTATGGCTCAGGTTTTTGATACAACCTCTGAAACTGTGGAGGCTGTTGAAATTGAGGCTGAACATAGCGTGGAGGATAAGCTTGTTGCAAGAGAACCTTCGTTTTTAATTCTTTCGTCTTTTTCTCTTGCTTTTCCTTCTCTTCTTTATCTCTGTTTTCATAATATTGTGCAGTAGCCAATATCTGGGCAGAAGAAGAAACAGCCCATGAACTTTCAGAATCTTTTAATTTGTGTGACAGCTCGGGAAGCAAATTGAATACGAATTTGTCCACAAATAATCGCTGTCCACCTTCTGTAGCCATATCTTGACCACTGTGATCAATGAAGGTCTCTTCGAAACGAGTGAAGAAATCAGAAACACTTTCATCTTTCTTTTGCTTGCATGCTGCTAATTTATCCCAATTAACTCTCAATGCAGGCATCATAGTTTTCATTAATGTAATAATCCTACCAGGGAGTTTCAAAATCAAAGCTTCAGGTTTTGCACCACCCACTTGATCTCTATCTTTAGTAGTTATAACATCCCAAGTAGCACCTAGTTCCTGCGCGTGATCCTCTCTACGAATCTTAGCCCATATTGTCTGTGGGACTACATTTCCCATTAACATGTCGATATCGGCTAAATTCATGATGCAAGCATCAACTGTCTGTGATAATTCTTTGTAATAACCTGCAGGGTTTTTACGAGGATCCGGTAGAGTCTGCTTAAGAGCCAAGACTTCAGACCGTTTCCATGGAACATGTACCCATATACGCTGAAAATGAGCAGGAATAAGTGGATTAGCACCTACTGCCGCAACCTCTTCCTTCCATACTGGAGGAACTTCTCTCATGGGATAGTTTTTCGACGTCAGTTTAACCGTCGGATCAGAATCAAGAAGAATCTGAGAGAACAACAAGGATCTATAAGAAATAAGTGTCCTTATAGCTCTCTCAACCTTAGAACCCACAATAAGTCCTTTATCAAAATCAGCCTGAACATCTAACAGGTCTTATGGGATCGGACTCGAACTCACATTTTCCCATTCTTGAATGAGAATGTCGCACATCATATTAAAAACATATCTTTGCGTAGGCGCATTCCATTGCGAGAAGGTAGGCATAATATCAAGCACACTGTATTGTGGACCCTTCTTGATCCATTTTCGTGTGAGAGAGTCCAACTTCTCTCGTTCTTCAAAATCTGGGAACTGACTACGAGACTGTCTTCGAGCAAAAGCCGGAGACACACTTAAAGCTCCAAAGAAAGGAGATAGAATACCAGTAACAGTGTCTGTGAGACGCTTATGTACAGACGGAGAATTAGACATAAGAATTGGAGATAAAGTATTAGGAGAACTGACAGGAGAAGAATCGATAATTGCAGGAGGAGCAGAAGGCAAAGGAGATCTAAGATCAGGAGATGAGGGCAAAGAAGTCGAAGTTAATGGTAAAACCGGCAAGGGCGGTAATACTGGAGGAGTCAAATACGGAAGAGCCGGAACAGGCGGAGGTACCGCTGGCGGCTGGGCAGGCTGTAAAGGCTGAGGTGCATTGGTACTTTGTACATAGGGCGGAGGCAACCTCAATAAATGGGACAATAGGGGGTCTTCTTCTATATCTTTCTTTTTATCAGAAGGAGAAACAGGCAACACCGGATAGCATTTATCTATTGCCATGAGATGCTGTCTCTCTGAAATTTCAGTTACTTTATCAATTTCATCATCTTTGAACTGTTGGGCAGCCTGTATAATCATAACATACTAGAACAACTATGAGTCTCAAAAAGTAGAAGACCTAGACACAAGGATAAAGGTAATGCTAGAGTTTAGTAAAGCTGTGAATTCATTTATGCATATATGTGTGTATGCACTGGAAATAAAATTCCCATCATCAACCTCAAGAGGTTAAATTCATCATCTGGGAAAAGAGGACGGCAAGAGTACCATATTCTACTTAGCAATTAGTAGATCTTGGTCTCTTATGTGTCCCAAACCAGTGGATGATATAGTTGTTATTTGATGATGGATGGATAGGTGTGCGAATTGCAGTGCTCGTGAAACGTGATGTTGTGGGGGTGCTCGATAAAAATTGTCTAGCAAGGCACTAAAACACTTTTTATTCAATCGCTGCCTTGTTAGCAATGACTAAAAACAGTGCTATGACAGTTTAAACAAATAACTGTGATGACAAATAGGTCTACATGTTTCTGCTACCGGGTGAAATTCACCCACGCATTCTTCAGGACCAAAAAAGCTACTGCAAAAAATAAACGGTGCTCGAGTGAGCAATAAAGTGAAATGATACAACCTGGACCCAAAACGAAGGGCCAAGGAACTCTGTGGGAGGTTATTTTTCCTCCGTTGACCTACAGAGATACAAACAAAAAAGGGAGGGAGACAGAAAACACAGCATGACGCAAACCTTTTAGAAAGTGAAATTCATGAGGTCAAAAACTTATAGCATCCAGTAATTGACCAAGTATGCAAATACTCTTAAATGTATCAAGACTATATTAAGTCTATGTTAATTGAATAAAATGAGTAAAGGTTATGGCACTTACCCAAAATGTTGTGGGTGTGCGCCTCACCTCGCCTGGCTACTGCTCAGGTTAGGGGAGGCCCCGCTCTGTAAGGGAATCAGAGGGTTCACAATGTATTTTTGCTCAGAATATGAGCTCTTTTATAAAAACCGCAGGCGCTCACTCCGCGAAATGCCAGAAAAGACTAAACCCTCATGATGACATTCGAGGGCTACAAAGCGTCAAAAGGGTAGTACCTGTAGGCTATACTGAGTAGTCGCCATGGTAACAGTTAAGGAGAAAGGCTCCACTACCCAAGGTAACTCACTCGATATTACCAAACGCGATATATTTCCTTCTTACAACATAGAATGAACCAAAAGGAGAGAATTACTGCTCACCTCTCCGTCGGTACCTCGGAGTGGAACTGAGCTCGTAGGGGAGGCAACCAGCGGGGTGGAAACACTCGGCTGAAGTACAGAAAGCCGGTGTTGGTTGTCATGGTAACCCTGTGAGTGAGGCGCGGGGGAATTGCGTCACCGCATCGCGCCTCACGAGTATGGGAAATGTGGTTCCTATGGGAAGGCGTCATAGGTAGAGCTCGATTAGAACAATAGCAAAGACAAAACGATATTCTGTCTTGTCCATGAAGATGACTAGAGTTCCTGAAAGAATGTGTATGTGTACACATGGAGAAGGCAGCCGCTCGGGTGAATGTAACCAAACACAAGCCTGAATAAATGGTGTCATATTGTCATGGCAACTCTGTGAGTGAGACACAGGGGAGTAGCGTCCCCGCATCGCTCCAAACGAGTATGGGAAATGTGGTTTTTTATGAGAGGCAAATCACATGCACATAGCTCGACTCGAACGATGGCATGATGAGGCAAAATTCTGTCTTATCCATGAAGGTAGCATAAATGTCAGAAAAAATGTGTATGTATACACATAAAGAAGGCAGCCACTCAGGTGAAAACCACCAAGCACAAGCCTGAATAGATAGTAGTGTACAAGCACACGCTAACTGAATCATATCGACCTGAGCTCCAATACACCTTAGGAAACGAATGTGTATCTACCTAGATAGTTGCCCAAGGAATATCATCATTAAGCCCATCCTGGTCACTATGTAGTCTAAACACCCATCTCTGTTCCTTTTGGAATAGGTAGTTCGTGACATCTGTGATGTGTGGTGGAATGAAAGGTTGTTCCAGGATGAGCCATTGCATGTCTTCTGGTTTATGGTTTGATGTCAAGAAATGTGTAGTCAGTTTTGTTGACTGTTTCTTACGCCTGATTGTGCTCTTGTGCTCACTTATTCTTATCTTGATTTTGCGGGTGGTCATCCCAACATATTTGAGTGAGCACGGGCAGGTGATAAGGTAAATTACTTTTTCTGAGTTGCAGTTGGTATGTTTATGAAGCAACCATGGTCTTGCGGTGCCAATATCTACTGATTTAGTATGTTTTGTCTGTGGGCACACCGAGCAGCTGCCACAAGGATAATGCCCTTGTACGGGTGGCAGGTCCCAGAGTGTTAAGTTAACAGGGTTCTTCATAGTTTTTGGTCGTGTATGAACCAGACTGTCTTTTAAATTCATACCCCTCTTAAAAGCGAAAAGTGGGGGAGGAATTTCTTCGTTGTTGAGATTCAAGATACGCCAGTGTTTACGTACTACTTTCTGCACCTGATTGGAAAGTGTGCTGAAAGTATTGACAAAAGTTAATCTTGTTAGTGGCGGTTTTGGTATTGGGGGAGCAATAAGAGCGTCTCTGTTGTTATTAGCCGCTCTTTTCTTAGCTTGTCTAATCAAGAAAGGAGGATATTCTTTGGCTTTTAGTTGATGGGATAAGGCCGCTGCATGCTTGTCAAAAGTCTCCTTAGTGGAACAATTTCTGCGTATCCGCAGAAATTGTCCAACAGGCAAGTTCTGTCTAAGAGACTTAGGATGATAACTTTGAAAATTCAGTAAAGAGTTTTTTGCTTGGGGTTTTCTGTATAATTCACTCCCCAGAGTGCCATCTGAGGGATAGATGACAATATCTAAAAAAGGCAACCTTGTCTTATCGTGTGTCACTGTAAATTTCAGAAATCTGTTCTGTGCATTGAGCCATGTGTGGAAATCAAGCAGGGTAGTCACATTACCGCGCCATATGACCAGAATGTCATCAATATATCTCTTCCAGACGACAAGCCTGTCGTGGAAGGGATTGTTGTCGTTCAGTACTGTGTCCTGTTCGAAAAGATGTACGTAAAGGTTCGCCAGGCTCGGCGCAAAAATGCTGCCCATTGATGTTCCTGAGGTCTGGAGGTAAATGGTATCCTCAAACTTAAAGAAGTTCTCTTTCATTGCCAGTCTGGCACACTCCATGATGAAATTGATAGGCGTGATTGTGTCTAGATCTGTGGTATCAAGTAAACCCCTGATGGACTCCAGGGTTTCGTCCTGGGGAATACAGGTGTAGAGAGATTCGACATCGAAACTTACCAAAAGGTCTGTTTCGGTGTCGAAAGGGGTCTCAGGTAACAGTCTCAGGACGTCTTTTGTGTCTTGTAAAAATGTTGGCATCTTTTTGACCAACGGACGTAAAAAGAAATCCACAAAGGTGGACAGAGGTTCAAGGAGAGATCCTATCCCCGATATGATGGGGCGTCCTGGTGGTGGTCTAGTGGCTTTGTGAATTTTAGGGAGGACATAGAAATAGGGCATCACCGGAAACCTCGTGATCAGGAAATCAGACTCTTGTGGTGTAATCCAGCCTGATTCTTTTGCTTCATAGACCAGATCATTGATTTCTTTGGACAATCTGGCTGTCGGGTCTTCTGACAGGACCTGGTAAGATTTGCCATCATGAAGCTGTCTGAGACATTCATTCCGATATGCTGTCGAATCCATTATGACAATAGCGCCCCCCTTGTCAGCGGGCTTGATGGTGATAGTGTTGTCATTGGAAAGGGTAGTTAAGGCATTTCTTTGTAAGAGGGAAAAGTTTGAATATTTCTTCTCGCTGGTGGAGCACAGCGTAGTGACATCGTTGGTAACAGCTTGTTCAAACACCTTTACATGGTCTGGCACCAAATGCACTGGTGGGTTGAAGTTAGAAGCTGGTTTGAGACCTGTGTTGGATTCTGGAGGTGTGTCATCTAGACTCATCATATTGGTTCCCTTGTCTTTACCTTTAAAAAAGAAATGAAGGCGAACTTTCCGAAAAAAATTTCCGAGTTCGCACTTTAATTGGAAGGGATCACCCACACATGTGGGAACGAACCCCAGACCTTTGTTTAGAACCTCATGTTCAATTGACGTCAAATTGCGTTGGCTCAAATTCACCACTAGAAGATCCTTGTCATCTGTAGTCTTAGCGGTTCTTTGTTCTTTGTATTCTATGGGTTCTGCGGTGGTTGGTCTGTTTGCCAGTGTACTTGTTGTGCTTGTCCTCCTCTTCTCCTGCCTCTGTTGCGCCCACGGCCTTGCCCTAAAAAAGGAGGCTGCCCAAAAAAGGTAGATGCAGGGGGCGGCTGGCCAAGAAAAGGGGGCATGGGTGGATTGAAAGGCGAAGATTGGTAACCCCAAGGTGCTGGGGGCCACCAAGGGCTCGGTTGACCATAGTAATTTTGTGTGCCGCGTCTTTTATTTGCGCGAGAACGTTGATAGTTTGGTCTTTGCGACGGAGCCGATGTATTAGAGCCCTCTGAGTCTGATGAGGGGGTATCTGTCCCTGACGAAGAATAGTTAGAGCCGTATCTCTTACCCTTTCGGTTATATTCGGGTGGTGTGTAAGTTGCACTGGTGTACGGGTAGACTTTTTCAAACGAGAAACGGGCCAGATCCTTCTTGAATTTCTCAATTTTCGTCTGCAAGATGGTATCTTTGTGTTCTTTATTGTTTTTGTTAGTGTCCTCGAGATTTCTTTTGAACAAAGCACTCGTGATTGTGGCTTTGATTTGACCCTCCAAAGTTTGTATTTCTATAAGGATCAAGTCGGCTGCCTTCTTGGCCGTGCTGATGATTAAAATAAGCCAATCGCGAGTGCATCGCCAAGCAATAAGCGACCAGTCTTTCAGAAAACTTTTATCAGTCAAAAACAGGCGTGGTGTATTGGTTACTATCAAACCCATAGGTGCGCTGTTACTTCTTAAATACTCCGTCATTATTGCACCATGTATAAAGGTGCGCGAATGTGATTTCTTCAGGGCAAGGAGATTCTGCCATTCGTCTACGGTGTTGTTGGAGACTGATGGCAAGGTGTCTAATATGCTAGGATTAGGACCTGTATAATCGTCATACCCTGTGCTTTTCTATCTCATTTTGTTTGTTTAATTTCTTTCTGTTTGGCTTCCTTTCGCCAAAGGCGGAAAGAGTCAAACATTGCCGGCCGGGCTTTTCTTTTAAATAAAACTGCTTCCAAATTATCTAACACATCAGGATCAAAGCTACCATTTTCTGGCCATTTTAGAACACCATCTTTCTTTGTGTATCGGGTCCATGTCTCGTTAAAGGCAATGGGGCCAATACCATGTTTTGAATAGAGCTCATATGTAGGAGTTCCAACCGAAGGAATCGGACAAGAGTCCTCAAGTCGGGAATCCCTATGACAACCAAAGCAACCACATTTTCCAAACTCAGTCAGACCAGGCATCTCGCGATATTTCCTGTCTGTTCACAAACTTCAAGGGAGTAAAACTCAGTTTACGCAGCACAAATGCACTTACCCTCGGTTTTGGCTATTGCAACAGTCAAAGACTAAGGACTACAAATACTAAGAAAACAAAGGACAAAAATTGTGGGCGCGACCCACGAAGATACTTAACTAAGGACGTCTTCTCACACCAACAGAGGCCCGTCTATTGTCTCGCCTTACCATACATCATCAAAGGAAGGGCCAAAGCAGGGCGGCAGTCAGGGTAGCGGT
Organism: Triturus cristatus; assembly: GCF_964204655.1. Lineage (NCBI taxonomy): Eukaryota > Metazoa > Chordata > Amphibia > Caudata > Salamandridae > Triturus > Triturus cristatus. Next base: position 142,185,301 of record NC_140594.1, read on the forward strand.
CGTCAGTAGCCGTCAGGAAGAAGTAACCGCGCTGCAAAAGACCTTCGGACCACTTTCGACATACAGGGGTCGCTTAATGTGGCTCGCAAACCCTCTGGAATTTTCTTGCGGGGTTCCTCACGACCTTCAGGCAGAACCGGTACCACTGAAGCCGCCCCACGTTGGGCACCAGTTGAAGAACCAGAACTCTTTGGGTCTGGCGGCGCAGGGTACGCCCAAGTCTCCGGAGTTCTCCTGCTCAGCTACACAGAGATACGGGACACTCTGTCGGCGTTAGAAGATCAGATTTATTTAGCTGCAGCTAGTACAGTTATCCTAGAAGTACACAAAGTAGGTTCTCAGGAGACTGCCACTTCACTCTGTGGCGCACAAGATTTTATACTATACAAGGTTCAGAAACATTTACCAAAAGCACTCCCAGAATACACAAGAAAGAGCCAATAAGGAAAGTTGGAAAACAGGATAGAACCAATAAGAGAGATTGAAAAACAAAAGTGTCAGATGACTCGAAGAAACCTCTCCTCCAACCATGTTTGTCACCCCTCCCTCAAGCTAATTCATTAACAGATTCATAACTAACTTGCAGGTGGCGAGATAAGTTTGTGTGTGTTGGAGGACAGTTGTGAAATGAGAGAATGCTAGCAGAAGGCAGTGAAGGCCAGGGGACAAGATAAAGTCAGAAAAGAATGGTGTGAATCAATGGATAGTTGAGACAGGGATTAGGAAAGCCAGACAGGGATTAGTGTACTCGGCCAGTCCTAACACCAGCTTTGTAAATAGAGGCAGAAAGCGTATTTCGACACCAAGTTGCAGAAAAAGCAGAATAGAATTTGATTGCCGTGCTGCCTGAGTGATGGCAACATAAAATGGCGGCGGAGCACAAAATGGCGGGTCGATTCGATCGCGATCAGAAATCGAAGTTCCTCATCTATCACTCTCAACATCTTCGCGTCTCTTCCTATCTGGTTGTCCTGTCTCTCTTTCCAGCTGTCCTTACCTGTACGTACCCCATTAGAAGCTGGCCACTATTTGGTCAGAGGAGACCGGGGGCTGCAATCTCCCATTCTGGCAGATATCCTCAAATGAAATAACTGATATACCAAGTTATTAACCCATAAAAACAGAATAATATCTTGCCCTAGGAATACCGGTGCTTTCCCGCTGATATTCCCTGTGATATTCCCAGCCCTAGTATGCGGTTGTGTCATGGTAAAACGCATGCCTCAATAACGCATGCTTTAACCACGCAGTCTAAACTCTGAAAGCGTCTTTACCACGCATGCCTTTACCACACAATTTTGTGGTAAAGGCATGTTTGGTAAATGGGCAAGTGTGGTAAAGATCACACTCCTGCCCCTCTGCCCTAAACTGTGAAAAACACCCTAAACCTAAAATCTCTACTTTCCCCGTACCCGAGCCCAACTGCCCCACCCCAGAAAACCTAACCCCACCCCAGCCCAACGGCCCCCTCAGCCTTAAAACTGTCCTTTTCTTGTCCCCTGCCCTGTGTCCTAAAACTCCCGACCTCCCCACCCCCAAAAGTACCCCCAATCCAAAAAATCTACCCCCACCTCTGTCCCCTGCCCTGAGGCCAAAAACTCCCAACCCCCCCAGCCCTCCTGACACCCCGTCATCCCTGTAAACTACCCTGACCCCCTCCAGGCCCTGAAAACTACCCCACAACCCCTACAAACTACCCCAAACTCCTCAAACCTTGTCCCGCTCCTTCCTCTTCTTGCTCTTCCACCCGGCAGCAGCAGCAACTAGACCACGCATATGCCTTAACCACATATATGCATGGTTAAGGTATATTCGTGGTTCAGATGTGCGTGCTACTGCATGCATGGTTCAGCCGCACATAGTTCAAGCTGCGTGGTTAAGGCTGTTTCCCCTAGTATGCTGTTTTGAGGTGGCAATTGGTTGCGGTGGGCTGGGTCAGAGGCAGAGCTAGTGTACGGCAGTGTAGAGTCATGCGAGGGGTAGTGTTGCCTGCTCCACCCATGGTGCTGCAGAGCCAGGAGTGGTCCAGGATCTCCCCCTGCGCACAATCTTAGCCAACAACTTACCAAGCGTAGACCCGCATCTGGTGAAACTGGGAGTGCTGTATCCGGACCTGGCAAATCCAGTTATTTGCAGACTTGATAATCCTGGGTCCTTAAATAATGGACCACAAAGAATCACCTGGAGGTGTTTCCTCCTCGGGATATCACTCAGACAAGCCTTAATGAGGCTGTGTGTGTCTGGTGAGGCCATGGTAAACCTGTCATCCATGGTATCCTGCTCCTTTGATTGTTTGTCCAACCACATTGGATATTTCAAATTGTTCTATCACTGCTCAGAGCAGCTTACTTCGCGGAGTCCTCCCTGACATGTCTCCATCTAGGTGTATAAAAATGTATAATTCCAGATTTGTAAAGCATGACTTGTCACCCCTAAGGGTATCCAGGCGCTGGGGGCCGTCGGGGAGATTAAGTGACCTATTGCCCAGAGTCACATGATACTGAGCTGCCGCTGGTGATCAAACCGCACTTGGGAGTCAGCTGCTCTGGCTTTGGCGCCTCACCTCTCCCAACTTGAGAGGGTAAACCTTCTTGAGTTGGGTTGTTCATTAGAAGTGGCGTCTTGTATTCAACACTCTACATTTCCTTTCACTTTAAAATATTAATACATCATTGACAGATTTTGTAGAGATGGTATACATCTAAAAGTTTGAACCCTTCTTCCTGTGAGCCATGAAAACATTTGGACATTTCAAATTTTGAGAGGTGGGTTTTGTTGGGTCTGGCAGTCCCTACTCTTGTCCGCCATTGGGCATCTCTACAGGCCTCTAGAGGGTCAGATGTGGAATCCATTTATCTTTTAGCTGCTAGGTTGTTAAGGAGTACCTTTTTACATAGGTCAAGTAAATTATTGCCTGGGATGCCTGGGATGTGCTATTGGTCCTTCAGGCTTTACAGGGGAATTCGGCACTCAGTCAAAAACATTGCTTGTTATTAACCCCTTCAGTGCCCATGACGAGCTGGACTCGTCATGGGCCGCGGTGGCGCTGTGCCCATGACGAGTCCAGCTCGTCATAGACCCCGCCCGCTAATGCAATGGCCGGCACTGGGCGGGGAAAGGGGCGGGCACTGAAGGGGTTAAAAGATGTGGTGTGGGATGGTTTGCTCTTTTTCTAGGTCAGGTGGAACCTTGGTTACAAGAAGGGCCACATTAGAAGGCTAGGAAATGTTAAGTTTTGGCTTCGGTAGGTGGGCAATGTCTGAAGATGAGGACAAAATAAGGTAAAGAATGCAACAAGGAAGACGGGCAAGCGGGTAGTGGTGTTCACTTATTATTGTGAATTTACGCGATGGCCATGAAAGTGGAGGCAAAAAGTTTCGACTCACTTCATCCAGTCCCATGGATCGAGCTGGGGACGGGTCCCCAAGTCTCTTTTCTTGAAAAGAGTAGCATATTCGTCAGTCTAATTTCAGATTTGCCTTTTTTTTGTTTTCTAGAAACATACATAACGCTGCATGTCCAATTCACAAACACATTTTTTTCTGAGAAAGGGCAGGAAGAAAAATCACCAAAGTGGCAAACAGCTCCCAATAAACCCAACGGCTACATGAATGTCCAATCTAGTGTACTTCTTATTTTTTTAAATATTTGCATACACCATTCCCTGTGGAGATTTCTGTTTTTTCACTCTATCCTTTCACTCTATCCTTTCACTCTGTCCTCGTGGCCTGGCTCTATATTCTATTTCTGTCTCCCTTCATCTCCCCCTCTCGCCCACCTTCCATCCATCTCTCATTTTGCTGTTTATAACTTTCTCCCTCCCGCACCGAGACAATTTTTATTCTGAGTTTGCAAGATAAATATCAAATGTGAATTTTCTCGAGTAGAGAACACTGCTAGCGGTGGCAGTGTCAACATCTGCATTTTAAACTCTAACAGCTGCCTAATGTCCGGGAGCTGTTGGCATTAGCTTCTGTTGAATGCTTCTGTCAGCTCCATTAACTTTAATATTCATTTAGTGAAGTGGTGTAAGCCAGCTTATAATTGCACGCTTCTAGGAAAGAGGCAAGGAGGCACGTGTATTAGCCCATCGCATCCCAAGGAAACGCGCCTATTGCAAAAAATGTTGCAACATTTGTGATCTGGCTTCATGTGTTTGTCAAATCTGACCATTTTTAGAACAGTCGAGGCCTGTTTTAGAAAGTGGGCAACTGAAACAGTAATGAAACTATGAGTATTCGGTTCCGCACCGACTTAAGCAGACTCTCATTGGGGTCTGTGTGTAGTCACTGGGAGCGTTCGCTCTTAAGAGCAAGTGCCCTCACCGGCCTGAAGGTGGCATGCTTCATCATTGGACAGCTCCTCTTTGGGCTGGCGCTGCAAGGCCCAACAGGCCGTGCGAGAGGGCTCTTTGCCGGGGATCTTTTTATCGCCAATGGAAGACTGGAGAGGTGTGTTTCCAGTCAATGGGTGAGAAGATTGGAAAAAGATGTGAAGTAAAATCAGCTATAGACCTGGCGGGGCTATCTATTTAATAGGGTTCCGAGTCTATGTTGAGTTAAAAATAAAGTGGGTGGCCGTTGGACATAATGGTCTGAGTCTCTCAAGTGCAAAGGTATACTGTCTGGTGTAAGATTCAGTGAGTGTACATACATCTTAGATGCTGATCGACATCACAAAAATACACAAGGTAGATATGTTCTATGATCTGCACATCTATGAGTCGGCGCTTGTTATTTTACGACATTAAGTTTATGCTCAATCCTAACATAAGGGTGCTCACCTGGTGCCAGGTTACCCACCCACCTTAGGTAACAAAATACTAGATCTGCATCAGCAGTCTGGATCACAATGCAAGACACATGCACCGAAGCACACCAAGACACTGTTACTTTTATCCACTGTTACTAGTAAAATTAAAAAAACACAACTTGTTAATGCAACATTGGATGGGATGAATCAAAGCCGTGGCCGTATTCGGATCAGTATTACTTATTGTATTCCAGACAAAACCAAGGCAGCCGACGCGCGTTTCGTCCTCCTGGACTTTCTCAATGCTTTATTCTAAAGTTCAGGGTGCTAGACAAAGTAGTCCTTTTAACCTCTCAAGACCCTCGACATCCAAAAGAAGACACAATGTGCCTTGTCTCCTGTATATACACGAGTTGAACGACCTGGATTCAAATGTATCACGTTTTGGGTAGCAATGTTAATGTCCTGTCGAGGAGAACAAAATGTTCAAAAAAGTCCCAATGTAAATTCCTCTGGGAGTAAAGTGTTTCATTAATAGAACCGTGACGTAATCTTGTAAGGAAAGCAGCTCTCAAACCATGTTAGGTGAGCGCAGTGAAGTCATCCGAATCAATGCCGTCGCTGTACCTCCATATTCCTTGTTCTTGTTCCTCTCTTAGTATGTCGAAAAATAATCAAATGGCAGTTCATCAGAGCCTGTGTGGTTGCATACCTAATCTTCTAGATTAGCGGGGAATCTAAGTGTGTGTCTGGGTTTCTTCACCCTGGTGGATGTTGTTGTAATCCAACCAAATCAAACAAGAGCGAAAGCAGTAATGTCAATACATGTGCGCTTCAAATAAAAACAGACGCAAAAAAAACAATTGATGGACAGAATGCAGAACAATGTCATACATTCACCCCAGTACAGAGATCTGGGCCTAAATCCATAGTTTTTTGCTCCCCACGCCATTCCAGTTTGAACCCAGCCATATGCAAATCAGTCTTGACCCTGTGCCTCATGGGAACAGTCCAGCCCGAACTGCCAAGCCAGGTCCTGCCTTGACTGGAAACAAGTATCTGGTTTCGTGGTTTTACCCCATATCAGCCAGGATAGCTTGATTCTAGTGGCATGGAGAGCACAGGACCCACGTCTGGGCATACCCGTCCTGCTCGGGGTGACAAATGCAAAAAGAACGATTGATGGACGGAATGCAGAACCATGTCATATATTCACCCCAGTACAGAGATCTGGGCCTAAATCCATCGTTTTGTTGCCCCCCATGCCATTCCAGTTTGAACCCAGCCATATTCAAATCAGTCTTGACAGTTGACCCTGCACCCAATGGGAACAGTCCAGACGGAATTGCCATGCCAAATAAAAACAGTGACCTACATAAGAAGCAGGAGAAAGAACATATAAAGAATGGATTAAAATCACGTCACAGTACATAACTAACCCCGGGCGTAGCACTACGCTTCGCCCACGTAGTGTACGTAGCACTGCCTGCTTCGCACTTTCCGAAGCAGGCGAAGCAGGGCAGCGCTACGCACACGCCGAGGGCAAAGCGTAGCTGCCTGCCACCCGCCACCCACCTCCCGCCTGCCCTCCTTTTAATAATATCAGCAATGAAAAATAAATTAAAGTAAAGCGACTTACCGTAAGCGCGGCGTCTCCGGGGCTCCCTCTTTCTCGTTTCTAATTTCTTCTGGCAAATGCGCATGCGCGGACACCCGCGCATGCGCATTTCTTGCGAGAAATGCGCATGCGCGGGCGTCCGCGCATGCGCATTTGTCAGAAGAGATTAGAATCGAAGAAGAGGGAGCCCCGGAGACGCCGCGCTTACGGTAAGTCGCTTTACTTTAATTTATTTTACATTGCTGATATTATTTAAAAGGAGGGCGGGCGGGAGGTGGGTGGCACGTAGTGGGGCTACGCGAAGCGCGTAGTGTGCGTAGATTTGGGCACACTACGTGCTGCTTCACGTAGCCCCACTACGCCCACTACGCCCACCCTTATACATAACAATCAAAAGAGTGAACTCTGCTTATTACACTCACATATGAAACAAGCGTGACCTGTGGAAATCACTGCACACAAAGTCACAAACATGCTTGTGTGGTGAATATCACATGTGGGTACTTTCATAACTATTAAAGTATTGCCTGTCTCACCCTCCAAATAGTCAGTAAGGTCCCCTTGGATGACGAGGTCGTGACTCACATTATACAGGCATCTAAGATGTAGATAAGTCTCTTACTGGTAGCTGCGAAAAAGCCAGGCAAAGTATTCCTTAGTAGACAAGTAGCTAGACCCCAACTTGGTCCTACTTGCACTTACTTGGGCTCTGTGGTTCACGGGTATACATCCGAAGATGGACGGGAGGTGAATCAGAGTCATTTTAAAGGCGCAAGAGAGGGGGAAACATCCCTCTTCTCAGGTGGTGGCCTGGAAGAGGACCTGGGACACGGCCTCTGGTATACCAAAAGGCTGTAATGAAAGTATGAAATGTTGCTCGACAACCCCACCTTGTGGAGCCGAGATGCACCTGTGTGTTGGCGAGCTCAAAGCCGTAGAAACAGAAGGCGCACCAGACTAGCGCGAGAAAGCGCGAGAACGTGCTCATTGGCCTGCCACTATTGTCAAAGTAACGCTTGTTGTATTATGTAGCGATTGGCTTTGTATAGCTTGATAGGAGTGGACCCACACAGACTTCCACCAGTGTATATCAATCTTGGCCAGTAGCAACCTCTGTTCGTCTAGTACAGGGAAGAGTACTACACACATTTCGGCCAATGGCCTCCTGCCCTGACAAGTGCAGCATCATTCAGCATGCTCATCAGCACAAGAGGTAGGTAAGAGGTTCCCCTACCAATGTAGCTGGGGAGAACTGGCTCAGTGAAGGAAAGGTTGCCTGACCCTTGTGTAAGAACAAGTAGTTATGCCACTAGGGCCACTGGTGAGGGTTTAGGGTTGTGTCTCCCCTTGTGGCTCAGACCTTCCATCGTGTAAGGAGATGCAGGTAGCCTGCCCTCGCGTCTGCTAAGCAGTTTTAGAGAGCAAGCTTGCAATCCCTGGTTACTGCAGCTCGCTCTTTGCCATATCAACGCTGAGGCCACACACTCCCTTCTCTGACATCTGTGTGGCAATCCACACTTCCCAATCACAACAAGACCAGTGTTTCTGCCTTTATATTTTCCGGTTGTATGGGCACCAGTCCAATATCACTAGTAGCCAGGAAAATAATTTTGGGAATTGGTTGCATTGTATCCTGGATCAGTTTATCAGGCCCCACAGAACCTCAGCTAAGGCATGGGGGTGAATGTAATTAATACAGGTGATAGTTTCCTCCGTCAACCACCCTCCCCTTTCACAGAAGCCCCAGTAAAGATTTACCACCTGGTGGTAAATGTGTGCATTAAACCCATCATAATGGAAAACACTCTTTGGAATTCATGTGCTGAATTTTACCTGGTAAATCCCAGTGTGCAACATTAATCCCCATTCATGAACTTGCAACTGCATGCTGCTAGTGAGGTGTTAAAGCACGGTACTCATAATTATGAGATGGAGTTTGCACTCTACCAGTGCCGTGCAGCTCTTAATTGGGACCATAAATGTATATACTAGGCCTCTTGGACAATCCAGTGGTCGTATATTGGACAGCAGGGATGCAGATTAACACATACCAGAAGGAACGGGAGCCTGATGTCGCTGGCTACAGATTTTTTGCAATCACGGCCGGCGTCCCTTTGAGGCCTGCAGTGTAAATAGAAGCTTGCTGCTAGCTGCTGACAGGATAACTTCGTCTTCTACGCACCTTTCTGACTGTCCGGACTTCAGACCTAAAATGGTGTCCAGCTGCTCCAGCATTACCTCGTACGGGAACAAACACTACAAAGTGTGTCTTAAGTCATGATGACAAACTGCTCAGCCATGCCATCTTGCCGTCCCGCAATCAAGTGTCTACGATTCCCTGTGATTATTATGGGCCGGTTTGCGCACTGCGTTGACAATGTGTATCAGGTAGTCGTGATTCTCCCATTTCTTTGCTAGGGCATCAGGTTGGTTCTCAAAGGTAGACATTTTGCTGCAGTTCCAGGAATCCTTGCCACCAGTCCTGAAGAATACTTAATAAGACTAAATCTATATGAGCCGAAACACTGCCAAACAAATACTGTGGATGCAAAGAGGAAATATAAGTTTTACTTTAGCCTGCACAAAATCATGTTAAATATTCACAACAGGCTATTAGCACCCCTCTCCACCAGCGATTCTTCTGATATTGCTTTATATTCAGCAGGCAGTGAATTGCATCAAGCAGACAGGCTGCGTTAAGCACACTGGATTGCAGTGCTTAATTTGAGTTGGTAGTTTCCGGTGCTCGGCACCGGGACTTAACTGTCAACACCGGCACTTGTGACAGTCTGCCACAAGGTGGCGCTGTCTGGAGATGACCACAACAACAGGTAATTATTGATTCAATATAAATTAAAATTACTATGACCTGCTGCCCACACCATTCTTACAGCCTAGGGGTCCTCAAATAGTCAGAATTGTCACACTTGTGGTCTTCCTTCTTTTTTCCCCTACCCTCTATGATTTATATCACTAATGTTTAGCCCTGTTTTAATGATTTCCAGCTGATACATTGTTGTTTGTTACAAATAAACTACTTCAGCAGTCAAAATTCATGAAATCAAGACATACCTGGTATATCTACTAACCTCTTGTTCATAGCCTGTAAAGACGTAGCTGAGACCGAAGCCAGAACTAGTGACATCCTTAGTATATGGAATGCGTAGGGAGGGGTAAAGAATGATGTCACATTTCTGGAGTGGGCATGATGTCACATTTCTGGAGTGGGCATGCAGGTCAGTGGCAGGTGGGGAGTTTGACTGTGGTGCTACACCTGTCAAGCGATAACGCATGTGTCCTAAGGCGAGCTCAGGGAGGACAGAAACCTCCTGCAGAGCAGAAGGGCAAAAGCTCGCTTGATCTCGATTTTCAGTATGCAGGTCAGTTTGATGATACGCTGACGACAAGTCTAAAGTGCTAAACCACAGTCTCTTCTCTACTCTCTTCACATATATTTAGGGCAACCGATGCATATCCACCGATATTCTGTCATTTAAATCAAGCAAATTGTCCTATAAGTGTAGACTGTAATCCTCTCTGTGGGCCATACACAGTAGAAGAATCACTTTGAGCTTTGTGTTGGCTCAGTTATACTTACATTACACAAACCATCGAGCTCTGCTCTCAATTCATACATTGCTGTAATAGTAATGTTTCCTACGTCACACACCACAGGTTTTACTCATCACTCAAAAGTGATTTGATTACAACGTCCCTTAGCTTTCCTATCTTTGCTACAAAAAACATTTTGCCTCAATATGGTCATTCACAAACATATTCTGGTCCTTTCCCACAGGACATCATTCTAACAATACTGTGTTGCCTCCACTTCAAGAGAGAAGTAGCCCGTACACCCACATGTATCTTGCCCTCAGTACTTCTAACCATATACCAAACATGCTCTTAGTATATCTCAATTAAGGAATTGGCACAGAACCATAGAAACAAGAACTAATGTATTTTTTTCCAATTTAAGTTGGGATCCAACACATCTTTCTGCGCTATAGAATACGGTGATTAGCCAACACCCCAATAATCGCACACCGTATGAGACCACCTTTTTATTGGCAACAGACGCCAAAAATCGACAAACGACCCCCATGAAGGTCCATCATAACTTGATAAACTATTAATCAACATACCAGAATAGTAGATGGCTGTGCTATGGAGTCTGCAATGGTTGATGTTCAGTACAAGACAATATGTGCCTTTGGGTCATTGGGGTTTTATGGGGAGTGGAGGAGTGGCCAGAGTTATAGAAAGGGAAGAAGCTCACCTTCCACTAGGAGGAGATGGGAAAACAGCATTCTTCCCAGTTTAAAAAAGGGTTACTGGCCTTAGGATGAGAACTGGGACGAGGAAGATGGGCATGGGATAATGACATCACCGTGATGACATCTCTATAAGGTCCCACAAGGGGTAGAAACAAGTGCAGGTCTCGTCAGAAGGGGCTGGAATATGGAAAAGTGGTTGGAAAAAGAGGGGTGGGGCTGGAGGGGATACCCTACCAAAAAAAGGCAAGATAATATAACAAGTGGGGAGAGTTTCAGAGTTAAAAATGGATGGTGAATGGTTTCTTCCCACCAAATAACCTTAAAAGTAACTAGTGGTATATCCCTCACACCTGTATAAATCAATTCAACTGAAAATCTATTTGTAAGGAACCTACCAACAAACCCTCCTTTAGATCTGAGTGGATTCGTCAATTACTATTGATGGAGCGAGGTTTCGCATAAAAGAAACTTGCTCATATGCAATCCTCTCGAATAACCTGTAATACTATAACCAATCTGTCCGTGAGTACTAAGAGTGCACCACATTCAACATTATTGTATCTAGGGGACGCTTTCCTATGTGCTTCACTAATAAGCAATCTGAGTTTCCTAAAATGGCCGCTAAAACGCGGGAATTCTTCTGCGCATGCGTCTACTACATCTACGTAGTATGACGTTTTCTGTCGCTTGGGGGGGAAAACTTTGCAGCTGCGCAGTAGCTTCTAAAATGGCGGCTTTAAAGTAATGCACTAACGCACATGCTGAGCTGAAACTAACCCATGCAAGCTCTACTAAGCTATTAATGCAAAAGATTTATTAAGTAAATGGGGTTAGAGTAGAAGTTAATGGTATACAGTGAATTAATTTAAGTTTGTATTCTAACGTGTTCTTCTTTGACTTTATTAATAGTTCTCATTTGGGCCTTGGCGGGTGACCGCGTCTTTGTGTCCATGTGACTTCTACACATGCGTAAAACGTCTGCTTTCTCTGAACAAGTGAACTAAATTGACAGGATGCCAAACTCAAGCCCAGCAAGGACATGGGAAACCAACTTTTGACCCTACAAGAGGAAGGAGAAGAAACATTGTAAATTAGACTTACCGATCCACATATGAAATATCTGTGGGAATAAAGCTTGTGGGTATTAAAATTAAGGGGCGGGGAGTTAGACAATAGACTAAAGAAAAATATTGCACTTGGTATGGTGTGATGTCCTCACCCCACTGCTTGGCCCAATCAAAATTGCGGGTGAACATGGAATTGAAACATTTGGGGGTGGATCATACATTTGAATTGGTATAACAGAGGTAAGTTCTAGATAGTTAGACACATTTGATGCTGAGATGCTGATGCTATGCTGAGCTGCTGTCCAATTTTGCTGCAATCTGACTGAAGAATCCAACACTAGGGAAAATTCGCGGAACAACCGAGGAGGCACATCTAGGAAGGGGTCCGGACGAGCCCAAGCCGGAGAGTGTAGCACCAGAGAGGGGTGTAACGCTGGCGTTACACTAGAAGAGGTCACCTTTACCTGTCCCGAACCTGTCCTGAATCTTTGACTCTTTGATGTCGGGGTCCTCACACCATTCTAGGTAAATATATCTGTAGGGTAAATGCTCCGTACTTGCTCTCTGTCCTTTCTCTCCTCAGGTGCTGTCATTGCAAGAATTTATTAATGCAAAGTGATTATAAGCTAACTGTACTATTTTTGTGATGGAGATTTCTGGTATATTCATGTGTATTTTAATTTGACTCACAAAATTATTAATTCTGATAAACTTTTAAAACTCCCTCTGAGTCTGTGGTTCTTTAAAATAAAGTTCAATGTATTATTGTCTTTCCTCCCTATTCAAATCTACTACTAGATCTTATCGAACATTCATTTACTCAGGAGACAGGAATGGTAAGAATACTGGTGTAAAGGTTTCCTAGGGTAAATTAAAATTGATGACCAGTGGATATTTGCCAGCTCATGGTGTGTATGAATGTATATGGGCCCAAATGAGTTTTGTGTGTATGAATGTGTAGAGCTGGTAAACTCTGCTGCATCACTATAATATTCTAAATGAGATGTCTTCCTGCCCTCTGCTCATACAGTCAGGGGTGTCATTGGCAGGGTGCCCTGTAGTGCTACACCTGATAAGGACAACACAGTACTGTGACACTTCCTGAAACAATTTGCCTGCATTTAATATTCTTCTCTTTCTGTGTTTTATCAGTGCCAACTTGCATGGGTCACTTCCTCTTGTCGACTCTCAGGGCATTCACTTCCCTATTCTTGGGTTCACTTCCTTTCGCATTTACATTCTTTACGCTGCAATTTGATAAGGTGAGCAGATTTTATAACCTAAAAACCAGGACATTCGACAAACATAGAGGCAGGACTACAATGTTGCAACCTCCAAGGGCACAGAATGATTTAAATGTCATCGCTCATCAACAGAAGAACACATAACAATGAGGCACTGAGGGGAAATTTGGGATGCCTGAACACCCTACAATTTTATAGGTTTTGCACAGAGTCGGAACCCACACAAACTCTTAATAGCCCTTCTCTGCTATGGATAGAATATTGCTCCCCCCATTACCCTGTACACAGTCCGACTGCTCACACGTCACTCACGGAAACGTTTCGCAAAAGACATGAAAGAAAATTATGCAAAAATCATGTATAAATGGCAATCGAATAGATGAAACCGAATACCGAAAATAATTAAAAATGCAGAAGTAAACAAGATGTAGTACCGAACGCAATGTTTCTGGGGTCCTTTATGAACTACAAAGGACCCCAGCAAGGCCATCCGAGATCCTGACCTCTGTCTCTGAGAAGAGCTATCAAGCCAGAGCCCCTGAAACCCCGCATTCACCCCAAGACCCAGGCGTCTGTACCCCCTCATTCTTGAAGACCTCAGCCAGGCATGTCCGGACCTCCCACTGAGGCATCGCGGCATCAAGCAGGGAAAGGTCCTAGGACGACAAGAAGGTGCCTCATAGGAAGAACGTGGGTCTGAACGCCGAGTCTACCGGGAGGTAGCAGGTGTGTGTGCCGAATGTTGAGGTTGTGGCCTAGCGGCTAGAGTGGCTGAATTTGGAGCTGGGGAACTGAGTTCCAGTCTCAGGCTAGAGGCTCAACACCCTGTGATCCTGGGCAAATCATTTAGAGCCATATTTATCAAGTAGTTGCGTTGAACTACTAAATGTGCTGTTGCACTACTAAATGCGATTTACCAAGCTAAGGCCACCTTGCGTGGCCCTGAGTGGCTTGATAAATCCAGAGCATAATTTGCGTTACTCTGCCCCAGGGAGGTGGTGCTTGCAAAACCCATGGGTTTTGATGCATTCCGGGATTTACCATAAGTGGGAGGCCTGGGAAAGTGCCAAGAATGCTACACCTCCGCTGGTGACGCGTAACAAGGAGAACTATGTTTGTTTCTCCTTGTTCTATCCTCTTTCTATGTGTATAGCACACATCGAAAGAGGAAAATACCTCTGGGGATTGTTTTTGTGCAGGGGGATGTCCCTTCCTGCACAAAAACAATCCTGCAGCGCGGCAGCCGATTATTAGTATGTGGAGGGAGCGAACAACAAGCCCCAGCAGCGCTCGCAGCAGGAAGCCGCTCAACGTCTTCCTACACCAGGAGGCACCAACGTTAAATCTCGGCCGGGCTCCCACAGTGCGGGAGCTGAATGTTAGTGTATGGAGGGGGGGACAACAGGCCCCAACAGCGCTCGCGGCACAAGGCCATTCGAGGTGTTCCTGCGCCAGGAGGCGGCAACGTTAAATCTCAGCAGGGCTCCCGCAGGCGGGGTGTGCCCGGGTGCTTGCCCGGGCAAAGACTCGGCCAGGAGTGGGCCCGTCTGCGCCCGTCAGTGCCCAGACGAGGCCGGGCTGGGCCCACTCTATTTGAAGTCTGGTTCAAGTTGTTCAGTAGCTGCATGTGGACATCGCCCAGACCGGAGGTACATCTCCTTTTTAAATCTTATATTGTACATCTCTAAGAATGTGTAAATGTAAGGCACCTGGCGCTGGTATCTCAACCCATACTACAACTGCGAATGACACTATGCTGGCTAAGGTAGTGAAGGCGATTTCAGATGAAATCGTATTGGTTGAACGCAGGCTCTCTATGGACCCGGTGGACTACCATAAACAGTCAATATCTGATAATGTTCCTACTTCCCCAGCTTAATCTGTCCCGCTCTACCATGCACACATAACTCAATCAATCAATCAATCAATGCAACTTTATTCGATCATTATTAGGTAAGATCATAAAAGTACATACAGTAAATTTAAACAAGCATTGGCATAGCCAATAGGTCTCACCTTTGGTACCTTATAAGTGTTTAGCCATGCAACAGTTGCATAACTAAATACTTATAAGGTCCCAAAAGCGAGACCTGTTGGCTATGCCAAGCGGCCGCGAAAGTGATCGCAATCGTGATCAAACATCAAAGCGGCCGCAAAAGTGAAAGTACTCGCGTCAAGCGCGGCACGTGCAGCCGCGCACATGCACTGTAGGTCTAGGCTGGCGTGGTAGCACTTTTTGGAGCCCTCTCAAAAAGTCTCGCCAGACCAGCGCATGCGCTGGGTCAGCCAAGACCTAAAAAGTAGTTCTCATTGGTGGAATACAATACTCATTTCATTTCGGTTCTTATAAAAGTAGCATAAAAAAGGGTACGAAATACATGCAAAGTTTCCGTATATGGATTATAAAACTGCCAGATCAAAATATGAATTAAAATACAATATATAATTAAATACATTTCCATACAAAGTTATAATCCCAAGGACTTTCTTTTTTTTATGCAAGCCCAAAGGAATGATGCTAGCGAGAAACACACTAAGTGGTCGGGTAATGATTTTAAGAAAAATAGTGCGGCTGCAAAAGTGAAAGTACTCGCGTCAAGCACGGCGCGTGCGGCCGTGCACATGCACTGTAGGTCTAGGCTGGCGTGGTAGCACTTTTTGGAGCCCTCTCAAAAAGTCTCGCCAGACCAGCGCATGCGCTGGGTCAGGCAAGACCTAAAAAGTAGTTCTCATTGGTGGAGTACAATACTCATTTCATTTCGGTTCTTATAAAAGTAGCATAAAAAAGGGTACGAAATACATGCAAAGTTTCAGAATATGGATTATAAAACTGCCAGATCAAAATATGAATTAAAATACAATATATAATTAAATACATTTCCATAAAAAGTTATAATCCCAAGGACTTTCTTTTTTTTATGCAAGCCCAAAGGAATGATGCTAGCGAGAAACACACTAAGTGGTCGGGTAATGATTTTAAGAAAAATAGTGCGGTCCTACATTGAACAAAGAGATGGCCCTTTAAAATTAGTACAATACACTTTTTCCTTTCCTTAAGATAATAATCACAGAAAAACAGTATGTGAAGGTCCGTTTGGGCAGAAGACTTGTCACAGGGGCAATTAATCAGGTCGGAGTGGTTACACATTTTCGATGGACACCCTAACATTAATGGGATCAAATTTAACCGAAACCGCAATAATATGAACTTATGGTGTGGTATTGGGACCTCCTTGTAACTCAACATTAACAGTTAATGGATGCCCTGACCCTGTATTACATATTGCCCCTTCATGTGTAAACTCCTCCAAAACCTCTGATAATAATCAACCTGTTTAAAAAAGGAGGAAACCAGCTGGGGCTATCAAAGGGGCCAGTACAGTGGCTACATCTAAAAAAAGAAGAGAAGCCACAAACAGAATCTAATTTCACACCGGCCTAAATCCCACAGTGTGACTCAGACAACCCAAACAGAGTATTTTATACAAGATGGCGAACAAAGCACTTTGATTTCAATATTTTTAGCTCAATGCTAAACTCTGCCCAGTTATTAGGCGGCTAGAAACAATTGAGAAATCTCTAGCTAAACACTGTGATTTAAACAATGCAGCCAAGGACAGGCCTATTGTATGTTCTAATTCAATTCCATCTTACCCCTCTCAACTGCAGATAAGGCTGACCAGTGGTACTGAACTAACAAACAAGCCTCAAAGGGACCCTCCTCCTAATAATGAAACGTTACCTAGAAGGAACCTGGTCCTACAAACACCAGTCCCGACCATCATCAATTCTGCTAGAGAAACACTTCCTCTGAGATCAAAACCTCCTGACTTTTCCAGAGGAGTTAAGGAAGTGTCTGCCACCATGAAAGACTCCCCGAGCCTCCCTCCAGCTGCTTGTCCATATGTCTTGATATTGGCCGGTGTACCCCCATTGAACGCGGGCTCAGTTGAGACTTGGTCACAGTTAAAGAACAAAACTGTACACTGGTTAAATAAATATAAGCAGTTTGAGATAGAGAATACGGAGGAAATTATTATGTTTAGGAGAGTTGGATGGGTGGGACAGGAGCGTAAGGACATTCCAGGCGACTGTATTGTGGTAAATTTTAGAGCCCCATTCTATGCACATAATCTTTTAAAATATGGAGAACCATTGTCATACACTAATTCGCAAATTGTGTTACTTCCCCTCGGCTATTTTTATAAGCCAGTAATTCCACCAACTATCTGCAATCTCTCTATTAGGTATGTGCCCTTACTGAATTGTAATAACAGATTCGAAGTTCTTAGGTCACTGGAAGACAGAATGACTCCCAGTGGCTGCCGCGCCTGCACACCCATTGCCTAATTTTATAAAGAAACCTACCCATATCACCACCGCGCTGCCTATCCAGGATAATAGGCTGCGCATTATGAGGTGGAATGTGGCAGAGATTCATTCTAAGCTATTAGTGCCAGAATAGCTCTCCTGTATCAAACAATATGATATAATTATGCTACAGGAGACGTGGGAAGGGGTACCCACTGTATTAGACGGGTACCAGTGCTTTCATATTCCTTTCAATGGTTCCCGTTCTAGTCGGGCATCAGGTGGATTGCCACTATGGCTGAATATTGCCCTGAGTGGTCACAAGGAGGTCCTGGAGACTGCCCGTACTAGCTTTTAATTTCTCTGTTGGAAAACCGATTTTAATTTGAATTTGGGTAATTTTTATAATAATGATTTTAGCAATGTACCCAATCCAATATTTTTAGAATTAACTAATTTTCTAACCGAGCTATCTAATAGGGTTATTACTCAGGGCCAGGGATTAAACCTCTGACTTGCTGGTGATTTTAACGCACACCTCCCACATGGTAGAAATACTTTGGGGAATATATACATGGGGGTTAGACCATAGAAGTCAGGAGTTGGGGTCGAAATTGGAATCCCATGACCTATTAGGTATTATGGCAACTGAAGGGAAAGATGTTATCACTCATCCAGCCTATAAAGTCAGAGGGTCTCCGTCCACGATTGAGTTTATATTTATCACCCGGAGCCTAAAACAAATTTTCATCATGGGTCAGATGTTGAATCCACCTTTAGCGATCACAATCCACTTGAGGCTGTCTTCTTAATGGCCCCAAAGAAAGTATATGAGCGGCAGATAGGGGCCTGTGATCTTCACCCCACAACGGATAACTTAAAATTGGTGTGGAGAATGCGTGACCCAGTCCGAACTTTATAGAAAATTGTGAAAGAGAATAGCAGATCAGTGGAGGTCTGTGTATCTGAAAAGGATAGTGCCGCTAATGTAGTCGGTGCCTTCAACAAACTTTGTTTAGGCATAACTGTTGGATGAAGATCAACTCACTTAAGATTATTGCCGACAAGACTGAGGTACTGGTATTTCGCTCGCTGAACTCCATCTGGTCAAATGCCCGGTGGCCGGCAGACTGTGGTCCCCTCCCTGTCCCGGTTAGGACAGTAAAAAATCTGGGGGTCACTTTCGACGAGGGTCTGACCTTTGATGCTCAGGTGAGCCGAACTGTCAGCACTTGTTTCTATATTTTAACAACCCTTAGAAAGGTGCTGCAGTATATTCCGTATGAACTGCATCGGTCCACCATCATTGCGCTAATGACCTCCTGGCTTGACTACTGCAACGCTCTAAACCTCAACATCAATGCGGCATCCCTCGACAAGCTTCAGGCTGTACAGAACGCAGTGGCCAGGCTGATCCTTAACATTCCGAAGCACCAATCAGCCAGGGAGGGGATTTGTGCCTTGCACTGGCTCCCCATCAGGAAGCGCATTTCATTCAAGGTCCTGAGAATGGTATATAAGGCCTTGCACAATAAACCCAGGGAGGACCTTGAGATCCTCCAAAATTGATCTTCCCGAAATATCGCAGGGCCAGATGGGGTGGTCACTACTTTTCGGTAGTGGCCGCCAAACTCTGGAACTCCTTGCCTACCTCCATTTCCAACGTGGAATCTCTTCCGGTTTTTAGAAAACTGCTGCAAACATGGCTATTCTCATCCTAGTTGGCTGTACCGTGCTTCTCCCTACCCCTCCATCTGACCAGCACCATGACACCCTTGGGTATAAGAGCGATAAATAAATTTTATCCCATCATATAATATTACCCTTCTCAGACCAATATGGTTTTCCAATAAGCTACATGGTTGGTTTGATCCTGACTGTACAGCAGCTAACCAAGAATTAAGGATAGCACTAGGGAAGAAGCCCAGAAATAAGGTACTAATCACTGCCTTGAGGAAACACTATAAGGCTGTTACGGCTAAGAGCTGGCAGCAGTTTCACAGAGATCAATGGGAGACACTAGCACAAGCAGCTAATATGAGGGATAGCAAGCACTTCTGGGCCACAGTTTCTGGTATGAGACATACAAATCTGACAGTCTCCCCGATCTATTGCCATATCACTAGTGAATCATGGGAAGATCATTTTAGCAAGGTCTATGTCTCCCCCCAACAGAGATAGTTTTACTATAGATAATATTAAGCTAATAGATGTTAGAATTACGGTTGCGGAGGTAGAAGGGGCCCTATACCAGACTCCTGGCGCACTTCTATTATCGTCCCTATATTTAAGAAAGTAACTGAGAGGACCCCAGTTGTTACAGACCGATATTGTTAATCGACACAACTGTAAAAGTCCTGGGGCGTGTTATTTATATTAGGAATCAGGAGTGAGCCCAAATAAAGTCAATCTTATATCCCCCCCAGTATGGATTTAGAAGTAAGGTCGGGACAATCGAGCAATGTGCCAACCTGAACCTAATAATAGGTAAGTACACAGTTGTTAAGCGTGGGCCTTTCTACATAGCATTTATAGATCTAAGCGCCTCTTTCGACTGTGTGAATCGGTCCGAACTATGGCATATGTTGAAACCTAATAGCCTTGAAGCCCCCCTTGTTCATTTTCTCGCATTTCTCCACAGGGGCATGAGAGCCAGAGTTAGAATAAATGATAATGGGAATGTATCTAATGGTATTGAGATTGGCAGGAGAGTTCGACAGTGGTGTGTATTAGACCCGCTCCTGTTTATACTATACATCAACGATCTCACCCATCTTTATATCCCATAATTAGTGATGTCACATCTGTCAAGGGGAAATTCCTTCCTGCACTTTTATATGCTGATGACGCAGTGTTAATGGCTCGGACCCCCAAGGCACTGCACCTTTTAGTGTCAGCATTCATCGATTTTATGTCTAATCTAGATCTCCGAACAAATTTGGCAAAATCTCATATCACGGCATGTGGGCCACATTGCATTTAATTGTCTTCTATGCAAGTAGGAAATAGCTCCCTAACAAGTGTCAAGAGCTTCCCATATTTAGGAGTTATGTTTTCGGCCTCTGGAGCTTGGTCACCTAATATCACTCATCGTAGAATGTTATTCTCAAAGGCAATTGGATCATTACTTTCCCTTCCTCAACCTCGTGGCAGGGGGCAGATGAAAGCTATGCTACAAATCCATAAGTCCCAATGTGTCCCAATTGCCACCTATGGTTCTGTCATCTGGGGGGTTGTGCAAATTACGTAACCATGCAATCAGAGGCAAATAGGTTTTGCAGGCGTTTGCTGGGCGTATCATTTTCTTTCCCCCATATAATTTGCCATAAAGAGTTAAACTTGTTATACATAACCGATTTTATCAGAGCGAGGCTATTACCACTTGGGTTATCTATTTGGAGTAATGAGCAAGCATCACTTACAAGAGACATGATAAATGACTGCATCTCCTGTGATAATGACCTCTGAGTTCCGTGGTTGGCATATATTAAATTGGGAAATTTGGGAAAATCGGTATGGAGCGAGCTTTTACAAAGAGAGATGTATGCCCTACTTTTAATAAAAAGGAAGAAGCCTTAGCTTTTTATAATCTAGCAAGTGAAAGTGTAGTGGGGAAACCATTGACAGTCGTATATTTACCTCAGAGTACCTCCCTGCTACCACCTGTGTATTTAGAGCAGACTTGTGGGAGGTGGGAGCGTTCCCCGCTATTTAGGTTTCGTGCTGATATGGCTAAATATTTATTTTGCTCCTTCTGGGCACCAATCGAATCTTGCTGCTATTCCCTGCCCCTACAATAATACGTCAGGCCAAACCATGATACATTTTTTATTATTTTGTAAAATGTATCAATTGCATACAAGGCTATTTTTGATCCCACTTTTTAAAAGGAGATACTGCGATATTAGAGTGGAGAAATGTTCTCATCAATTTTCCAACTTTCTGACAGTGAAACATGTTTGCATGTAGGCTCATTTCTAAGACATGCTGTGAGCGCACGTGGCACTTTATTATTATAACAATTTGCTGTTATTTTGTGCTTTTAATCCTTGTTTTTAATATATAGTGTCATGTATAGATATGCTTCTATCTGATTTCTAACAATATGAACATTTATTTATGTTCTTTACTAGATATAATGATGATTGTTCCATATGCATGCACTTTTATGGAAGGGTAAATCTTCCCAATAAAGAAATTGAAGTGACCTGAACTGAATGTGCCTGTCTGTAATGCAACTGGTACTCAGGTAAAGCGCTCCGATACCCTCGGGTCAAGTTCGCACTATATAAAACTACTAAAACAAAAATGTTGTGATTCGGAGGAGCCTCTGTGGAGAAGGAGAAGGCAGTGTTGGGAGTGGATTTGGTGCAAAGATGGCTGCTGCTGCCGACCTCCGGTGCATGAACCGGGCAGAGTTGTGACACCTGAGGCTTTCAGGCCGAGAGATGGCGACTGTGATGCTGACAAAACACTAGACATCTTATGACAGATAAGGGAAAATGATTGGCAAGACATTTCCAACTAGAGGTGAGCAGCTGAGCCAGAACCCATCCGAGGATCTGTCTGAGCTATAACAGAATGTGCACAAGCCAAGCCCTGGAAATGTGAGCTACAAACACCGTGTAAACATATGGTAAAGACTCTTTAAAACTACAAAAAGTGTATTTCTTTAACATGCAGGAGAGTTTCAACTTAGCACATCAGGTTATCTCACTGCATTGAGAGGCATTCATTAAACTTGTCAATTTTTAAAAATGAGCTTAAAAATATTAATGCCCCATTCACCACTCTATGACGACTATGCCATTAGTGGATTAAGAGGCAAGTCAGTAGCCAGTGCTCTCTGTTTGTGGACAAGATTTCTACAAACATCAAATCCAGGCATTAAGCAAAAACAGGAAGCACAGAAAAAATATGCCTAGGATCACACCATTTGGTAAAGCTGGGAAGCCGGAAGAAATCCTAGGTTTGATGATTTCTCATTGTCCCTTTTAGCCTGTAGTTGGATATCTATTTCCCTCTCCTGTTTTGCATCAAAGGTTGTTTTTTTTACTTTGGAGCATGGGTGGCGAGCAGAAGACACATTAAAGCTCGGCTCGTCTTCGGCTTGAGGGTCCAAGATGACCTCGACCTGAGCCAGAGCCAGGCATATGGCTCCATCCTATCTCGAGCTATTAGTGACTTGCCTACCTCTATTTACAAGAAAATAACATTACCAAAATATCTTGTAGGCCCCTTTAGAGTGATTCTTTTCCGTTTTGAGGCACATTTTAAACCGTAGCATATCAGCTGGTACACATGGAAATATTGCAATCTGCCCGGAACACTTAATTATGGAAGAATGCACAGTACAGGTACGGAACCCAAGTGTTTTGGTTCCAAAGTCAACAAGTGAACTGCAAGACTACGCCTGTTCACTTGAGTAAGACTATTGAGGTCGCTGCATGTGAAGTGTTTCGTGCTACAATAAACACCATTTAACATCTGCATTAAAAGAGCAGCTAAGTATGTGATGTAGGTGTGCACTGCAGATTCTTTTCTGCATGCGTGTTCTAATAAGCCCTAGAGTTCACACAAAAGCACAGAACTCCTTGCACATGAACAGCAACAGTGTCCCTTTGTGATAGCTCCTGGTACCAGTGCTTAATTTGAGCCGATGGTTTCCCGTGCTCAGCACCGGCACTTAATCGTCAACACTGGCGCTTATACCGCAAACTCGACCCAACGGTGTGCTTTTCATGAGCACCAGTTATGGACACATTCTGTTTTTTGTAGGCCTGGGGAGACTAAGTGATTTTCCCAGAATCACAGGATGTTCAGCCTGCGCCGAGACTCAAACCTGGTTCCTCAAACTCCAAAGTCAGCAGCTCTGGCCCTTTTGCCACATCCTCTCTCCATTTGTAGGATTTTGGTTAGTTCCGAAAGCTGCCTCTAGATGAGAGCCCCAGCACTTATTTTTGCACAAATTAAACACTGCCCGTGGTGTTGAAATATAATTACAAAAGCATATTTTTATTGCATGATTCGAAGACCCTATGCTGGATTTGTGGATCCCGGACCCTCCTTGGGTCCCGCAGACCCTTCTGAGTCTAAGGATTTATGAACTGATTTGGGAGGACCCAGGAGTCCTGCAAAACATTTCGGGGGATATTCTCAAGAACGTGTGATAACCATCACAAAAGTTACTTAACACAACCTTCCACATCGCAGTCTATCGCGGGAAATTTACACCGTGTTAACCAAGTATTCCCAACACGGCGGTACCATGCGATAGTCACCAGATAACGCGTCAAATGGCCGCGTTAAAATCAATGCCACGCCGCAAAAATGCAAAACATGAATGCAAAAATAGCTGCGATGAGGCCAATCGTGATACAAAAAGCTGCGAAAACCAGCGGCAGGCCGGCAAATTCCACACGTCTGGCGGGAAAATGCACTATAGAAGCTACAAAAACAACACACCAGAAACAATCCAAAGTGAGTAGCAACATTGATGCACCCTGACCGAGCGCAGAGGCCAACGTGAACCCCACAAGCCCCAAAGACCACCAACAAGGTACAACGGGGTCGGGGAAGGGCAGGGAGAAGAGGGAGAGAAAGATGGGGTGCAGTCCACAGCAAAACCAGATCAGCGTCGCGGAGACTACAGAACACAACGATCAACTGACCCACATTTAGACCACCGGGAATGCAGTCAGAGTGTCGAGGAGGCCAATGGAGGAGGCCAAGAGGCGCAGGCATGATGTGAAAATCTAAACCAGGCACTAAGCCGCTGCCAACAGGAAGGCAGCAACGGCGACAGAAGGTGGGAGTCCTGCGCCACAGGAGGAGCTGGAGGAACCGGAGACCACAGTCAACAGTGTGGAGACGGTGCAAGGAGTCGGGAGTGCGGACACAGCTCAGGAGGACCTGACACAACAACAACAGGGTGTGTAACGACCAGGGACTGGGGGCATGGGAGGAGATGGGCACAACGGCACACATGCATTAAGTATGGCACACTGCACACCCATAATGACCCAGGATCATGCCCCTCATCCCCGTGGCACACTGCAGCTCACACACATAGCAGTAACAGCACATCCACATTGACGACAATGTGGTACAATGTGCAACCCCGACACTGCAGAACAGAGGACACAACTGGCTCCGCACACGCGCAGAAACAGGCCTACTACATCTGACAGAGCTGGAAACTGTGAAATGAAAATTTACGAATACAACCTCACATCCATCATGTAGTCCAAATGTACACTGTCCTGCATCTAAATCCTGCACCTCCAAAACAGTCACAATGTACATTTTCATACAGTCTGCATGTAAACAAAAACAATGCTCCAACACATGTCAACACAATGTCAACATGCATCTCCCCTTCACATTGCAGAGGGACACACAACACCTCCAGCAGAGCACAAAAGACCACACATCAGTGATGCCGGAGAGGACCACCACACCTTTGACACTGACGCCCTACAACAGCCCATGGACATCCCACGCAACCCACCACCAGGAGAACCCAGCCCCTGCAACAGATCACACAGCATGAAGCACCCGCAAGCACGGCTGGCTCACAACACTTCACCAACCAACACATGGCACCCCAATTCCAGGTGTCAGAACGCAAAAAGGAGGTGGCCGAACAGGTGCGGGTGTGGTCCAAACCCATGGAAGGCGAACTAGATCACAAACGTGGGTGTCTATTACCCTTCAGGGACCTCCTACACCCCACAAAGGAGACCCACACTGCCATAGAGATACATGCACATTCACAGTACACAGCCACGCCCAGGGGCACGCACATATCAGTCACACACCCATGTTGGCTCTGCGTACGATGGCCCAGTCCACTCCCCTTACGAATTGAGTGGGTGACGACAAAGCTACATGCCCAAGCACTAACCCGCTGCCTGCGGTGACATGTCTTCGTCCGCTGTACACAGCACAATGTAATGTCGTAGGGCTCAGGGCCTTCATGCATACAACAAGACCATAGGGACACACGCAGATATTATGTTGAACTGGCTAAGGGCACGCGCGCCCGGCCCCTTTATTGGCAGGGCCACATGTACAGTGACGCCTGTGCTGGATGTGTGTGGGGTGAGTATAAGCCAGCCCGCACAGAGTGCTTGGTGCTGGCAACAACTTGAACAGTGGACACCAATGCAATGGAAACAGAAAACACCTGCATAACAGAGTCAACTGCTGAGCAACATGGAGGGAGCCGGAGCAAGTACAGAGGTCACCCAACATGCAAACAAGTGTCCGTGAGTTGCAGTGCACTGAGGTTGGGGCACTAGAGATGAGCGCGCTCATGAGAAGAAAATGTCTAGGATTGTGTTCCTTCAGGTTATTCCTGATGCAGATGCAGTGGGGTATGTTAGACCTGCATCAACTTCCTCATCAACGTCCCAGGTCTCCCACTCTGCCTGAGGTGACATTGCTGCACAACCTCTCCACAGCACAAAACTCAATCAGTAACGGTCCATGGGTTGCAGTGCACTGAGTCAGTGGCACCTGGAGTGCTGAGCAGGCGATCAGGCAGATGATGGCATCCACGACAGGTCTGAGCAACTCCGTTAGTCTGCCAGTACCACTGTTTCGAATCTGGCAGATGGTGGTTGGAGTTGGCCCTGGCGATCGTGGGGCGTGCCTCCTGCTGTGATGCGACGTCCGGGCCGGTCTGTACTCGATTTGATGTGTGAGCCCTGGTGGTCCGCAGTTGAGGCCGGAGGCAGCGGATAGCGCAGGGCCACATGCACATGGCGTCGATGACCCCAAGACCAATTTCACAGAGGTCATCCAATATTCATTCAGACAGGGTCCCTGACTTGAACTGCACATAGTTAGTGGCCCTGGATGCACAGCGGCCGGTCCAGGCACACCGCCACGGGAGGGTGACTTGCGGTCCACAGAGGTAGGGCCACGCAGACTGAGCGGGTCCTCGTCGATGTCGAAGGTGAATGTGGCGGAGGGTTGTGGGGGACAGTGGAAGTTGTCCTCCAGGGCATTATGCAGAGGGCAGAAGCTATACGGAAGCAGCAAATGGAGGAGTGGAAAGCGACAGCCTCGTTGCCACCACCAATTCGGTATCAGCTGCATGAGGATGAAAACTACCCCCTAGTACATAGACTCAGACGCCACCAATGTATGACCAGAGAGTGTCCATGAATGTCGGGGAACAGAATTAGTGGCACCGGGGCTGAGAGGGTATGTAGTCTGCAATGATGCCGGTACACTGATATGAACTCCGGCATTGCCAAATCAAGACTCTGTGACCTACTGGACCGCAGTGTAGGCCGGAGGCAGCGATCAGCAGTGGGCCACAGCCACATTTCGTAGGCTCGCGATGCACAGAGTTAGTGACACCAGGGCAGTTGTCGGTAGTGTTCGATCACCTCCGTAACAATGATCCTTTTTTCCTCTCAAATGCAATGCGTCATCCTCTTACGGCTCTCCTTGCGTGCAATGATATTTACTCTGCCTTTGAATAATCGATGTTCAGTTCCAATTCTGTGACCTACTGGAGCGCAGTGTAGGACGAGAGCAGTAGTCCGCGTGGGCCCACAAAATCTTGCGGTTGTGATACTACTAAGACCTGGTGGCACCACATCAAAGGGTGTATAGTGAAATACACTCAGCCATAATTAATGTGCTCCGCCATGGTGTAATCAAGACTCAGTTCCAAATGTGTGACCTACTTGTCCGCTGTGCATGCCGGTGGAGTACGTCAACGAGAAAGGAGTACTGCGGGCCTGTGTTGTGGAGGCCGTGATGGTCTGAGGTGGCTGCCAAGGTCACAGGCCTCGGGCTTTGAGATTACACCGGCACGTGGTGGGCCCTCTTCAACACACGCCAGTGTTGGCAGGTGGGCATTGAGGCCTGGGTGCGCAGGGGCAGTCAGGACTGGTTCGGGGACCAGCGTCCCGGGGTGCAGCAGGTACACAGGATCACTGGCAACACCGCTCACGGCGTCGGCCTTGTTGAGACGTTGGGCATTCCGGAAGAGGACCACACCCAGAGTTACGTGCCTTTTATTCACACCCCTGTGCTGGCCTGGTGTATGCCCAGCCAGCCCATTCCGCTCACACTTATAGGGGGGATGTAACAAGCTACATTTCTGCGATCTTCCCCACTGGCTGGGGTGACATGGTTGCATCCACTGTCCACTACACTCCAAACGCCAGCGGTGTGTGTCGACATGGATATGTGTGTGGTCTGCATACTGCAGTCTGGCCAGCACATCCACGCCACACTTGGCATTGTGTACAGTCTCATTCATCGGTCACTTGCCTCCTTCGCACATGCCTGGTCCCCACCTCTTCTGACATTCTGCTATTGTGTGGCCGAGGTGCCATGTCATTGATGGCTAATGTACATGGCTGGCCCAGGTTCCCACAGTGAGTTGTGCTGTCGTGTCTGGTGGGTGTGCATGTTGTATGTGAGCTTCTGACGTGTGCATTTCCTGTGTTGTGTGTTGCATGATTGTGGAGTTGAGGTGTGTGGTGTGTGCATTTGGTGTTGGCCAACAAGCAGTGCATTTCCGTAGGTGCCATCCTAGTGGCGCATGTTGATGATGGACTGTTGGAAGGTGTAGGAATCATGCGCACTGCCTGGGTGGTTTGTCGCGGCGTTGGCGGAGATTCCCCGGTGGTCCACTTTTGCCTGCACATTGGTGGGATACATGCGGTTTCTGTTGCGCTTATTGTGTGCAGTGTTGCCAGGGGCCACTAGCAGGACATGTGTGCAGTCAATTGCCCCCTGACATGTACGGGAAGCCAGCTGTGGCGTTCATGCCTTGCTTGGTCTCCGGCTGTTCCTGCACAGTGTGTGGGAAGTATAGATAGTGGGGTACCAAGCTGATGGTGTCATCCATGACCCTTGTGAGGGACTTGGATTGGCCTGACTGTGTGACTCCTCCGTCTCAGGCAGATGTTGGTTGGAGGGTACCAGAGGCCAACACATGCAGTACAGCCAGCAGCTTTGTCTGATGTGGGATGTTGGTTGTCCGATGTGTTGGTACCGTCAGCCTGTGGGCAATGGTGGTCAGGATGCGGAGGAGGATTGTCCCTTTGAGCATGTAGTGGGCAATGACATTCTCTGGGGTTGGGTCTGTGAGGTTGGTGCATTTTCAGAGGGTCGCTGTCTTTGTCTGCGCTGCCTCAGTGTTGGTCCGGGAGGGGGATGGGGGGTGTCCAGGGGGATAGGGGTGGTTGCGGTGGTTGTTGGGGCCCTCTTGGGTGTCCGGCCCGCATGTTCAGTGGCTCCATGCCATCTGTTCTTCAGGTGTGGCTCTGGGCTGTGCTCCCTTTTGTGGTGCAGGCTGCAGTCCGACTTTACACCAGGTCAGAGCAGGTGTTAATTTTCTGCAGCTAACATGCCTTATCGCATGTTTCGTGGTCTTTTCACCGACCTGGCTGGTCTTTGAGAATGTTGAGGAGTGGTGTTGTCGCGGCTTTTGGCACGAAAACGCCTACTCTGCATCTCATTAGCGATAGTTGCCGGGGTCATCTGTTGGGATGTTTTTTGTGGCTGCTATCGCAGGTAAACTGGTGCTATGGGCTGTTAGCACCAGCTTGTGAATGGCGACTTTGGCTGCGATAAAGTGCCGTTAACTCGGCGACAGCTTCTTGAGAATATGCCCCTTCTTTTTTAATGAAGCCTTTAGTAATCTGGACCCAAGGGGAATGATGAGTGTTTTCACACTTCTCCCAACTCACTGCCAACCATACACTGACAATCTGTTGATTAGGAGTAGACCCAGGGAAAGGGGAATGGAACAAGAGAGAGAAACTCAGACTCTGGAAAAGCGTCACACTGCCTGATTGCACAGCTGGCCTCGGTCTGCACTGCTGGATCATTGCGATCTGAAGACAACAGGACACTTTTAGTATTCCTGTTATACTGACTCCAGAACTTAACCTCTGATATTTTATATATTTTTTTATATCTAAGAGTTCACAGTAGAGTGATTTGTTTCAAACAATACCTTCACGTTCAGAGTGCCTCATTTGTTTCTTTACAACAAACAAATGATGGACGGAATGCTGACAATGCAGACATTCTCCCCCAGTCAAGAGATCTGGGTTAAATCCATCGTTCTTTTGCCCACTACACCACCCCAGTTTAGACATGGCCATATGCAAATCAGTCTTGACCCTGTGCCTCATGGGAACAGTCCAGCCCGAACTGCCAAGCCATGTCTTCCCTGGACCGGAATCAAGCATCCTAGGACCGGTTTCTGGCTATCAGCCGTCATCAGCCAGGATAGCTTGACTCCAGTGGCGTAGTGAGCACGGGTCCCACGTCTGGGAATACCCATCCCACTTAGGGCGAAAAGCGTTACAACAAACAAATGATGGACGGAATGCTGACAATGCAGACATTCTCCCCCAGTCAAGAGATCTGGGTTAAATCCATCGTTCTTTTGCCCACTACACCACCCCAGTTTAGACAAGGCCATATGCAAATCAGTCTTGACCCTGTGCCTCATGGGAACAGTCCAGCCCGAACTGCCAAGCCATGTCTTCCCTGGACCGGAATCAAGCATCCTAGGACCGGTTTCTGGCTATCAGCCGTCATCAGCCAGGATAGCTTGACTCCAGTGGCGTAGTGAGCACGGGTCCCACGTCTGGGAATACCCATCCCACTTAGGGCGAAAAGCGTTACAACAAACAAATGATGGACGGAATGCTGACAATGCAGACATTCTCCCCCAGTCAAGAGATCTAGGTTAAATCCATCGTTCTTTTGCCCACTACACCACCCCAGTTTAGACATGGCCATATGCAAATCAGTCTTGACCCTGTGCCTCATGGGAACAGTCCAGCCCGAACTGCCAAGCCATGTCTTCCCTGGACCGGAATCAAGCATCCTAGGACCGGTTTCTGGCTATCAGCCGTCATCAGCCAGGATAGCTTGACTCCAGTGGCGTAGTGAGCACGGGTCCCACGTCTGGGAATACCCATCCCACTTAGGGCGAAAAGCGTTACAACAAACAAATGATGGACGGAATGCTGACAATGCAGACATTCTCCCCCAGTCAAGAGATCTGGGTTAAATCCATCGTTCTTTTGCCCACTACACCACCCCAGTTTAGAC
The DNA here is from genome assembly GCF_964204655.1 of Triturus cristatus. NCBI lineage: Eukaryota > Metazoa > Chordata > Amphibia > Caudata > Salamandridae > Triturus > Triturus cristatus. The sequence goes on from NC_140594.1 coordinate 142,215,671, forward strand.
ATGGCCATATGCAAATCAGTCTTGACCCTGTGCCTCATGGGAACAGTCCAGCCCGAACTGCCAAGCCATGTCTTCCCTGGACCGGAATCAAGCATCCTAGGACCGGTTTCTGGCTATCAGCCGTCATCAGCCAGGATAGCTTGACTCCAGTGGCGTAGTGAGCACGGGTCCCACGTCTGGGAATACCCATCCCACTTAGGGCGAAAAGCGTTACAACAAACAAATGATGGACGGAATGCTGACAATGCAGACATTCTCCCCCAGTCAAGAGATCTGGGTTCAATCCATCGTTCTTTGCCCACTACACCACCCCAGTTTAGACATGGCCATATGCAAATCAGTCTTGACCCTGTGCCTCATGGGAACAGTCCAGCCCGAACTGCCAAGCCATGTCTTCCCTGGACCGGAATCAAGCATCCTAGGACCGGTTTCTGGCTATCTGCCGTCATCAGCCAGGATAGCTTGACTCCAGTGGCGTAGTGAGCACGGGTCCCACGTCTGGGAATACCCATCCCACTTAGGGCGAAAAGCGTTACAACAAACAAATGATGGACGGAATGCTGACAATGCAGACATTCTCCCCCAGTCAAGAGATCTGGGTTAAATCCATTGTTCTTTTGCCTACTACACCACCCCAGTTTAGACATGGCCATATGCAAATCAGTCTTGACCCTGTGCCTCATGGGAACAGTCCAGCCCGAACTGCCAAGCCATGTCTTCCCTGGACCGGAATCAAGCATCCTAGGACCGGTTTCTGGCTATCAGCCGTCATCAGCCAGGATAGCTTGACTCCAGTGGCGTAGTGAGCACGGGTCCCAGGTCTGGGAATACCCATCCCACTGAGGGCGAAAAGCGTTACAACAAACAAATGATGGACGGAATGCTGACAATGCAGACATTCTCCCCCAGTCAAGAGATCTGGGTTAAATCCATCGTTCTTTTGCCCACTACACCACCCCAGTTTAGACATGGCCATATGCAAATCAGTCTTGACCCTGTGCCTCATGGGAACAGTCCAGCCCCGAACTGCCAAGCCATGTCTTCCCTGGACCGGAATCAAGCATCCTAGGACCGGTTTCTGGCTATCAGCCGTCATCAGCCAGGATAGCTTGACTCCAGTGGCGTAGTGAGCACGGGTCCCACGTCTGGGAATACCCATCCCACTTAGGGCGAAAAGCGTTACAACAAACAAATGATGGACGGAATGCTGACAATGCAGACATTCTCCCCCAGTCAAGAGATCTGGGTTAAATCCGTCGTTCTTTTGCCCACTACACCACCCCAGTTTAGACATGGCCATATGCAAATCAGTCTTGACCCTGTGCCTCATGGGAACAGTCCAGCCCGAACTGCCAAGCCATGTCTTCCCTAGACCGGAATCAAGCATCCTAGGACCGGTTTCTGGCTATCAGCCGTCATCAGCCAGGATAGCTTGACTCCAGTGGCGTAGTGAGCACGGGTCCCACGTCTGGGAATACCCATCCCACTTAGGGCGAAAAGCGTTACAACAAACAAATGATGGACGGAATGCTGACAATGCAGACATTCTCCCCCAGTCAAGAGATCTGGGTTAAATCCATCGTTCTTTTGCCCACTACACCACCCCAGTTTAGAAATGGCCATATGCAAATCAGTCTTGACCCTGTGCCTCATGGGAACAGTCCAGCCCGAACTGCCAAGCCATGTCTTCCCTGGACCGGAATCAAGCATCCTAGGACCGGTTTCTGGCTATCAGCCGTCATCAGCCAGGATAGCTTGACTCCAGTGGCGTAGTGAGCACGGGTCCCACGTCTGGGAATACCCATCCCACTTAGGGCGAAAAGCGTTACAACAAACAAATGATGGACGGAATGCTGACAATGCAGACATTCTCCCCCAGTCAAGAGATCTGGGTTAAATCCATCGTTCTTTTGCCCACTACACCACCCCAGTTTAGACATGGCCATATGCAAATCAGTCTTGACCCTGTGCCTCATGGGAACAGTCCAGCCCGAACTGCCAAGCCATGTCTTCCCTGGACCGGAATCAAGCATCCTAGGACCGGTTTCTGGCTATCAGCCGTCATCAGCCAGGATAGCTTGACTCCAGTGGCGTAGTGAGCACGGGTCCCACGTCTGGGAATACCCACCCCACTTAGGGCGAAAAGCGTTACAACAAACAAATGATGGACGGAATGCTGACAATGCAGACATTCTCCCCCAGTCAAGAGATCTGGGTTAAATCCATTGTTCTTTTGCCCACTACACCACCCCAGTTTAGACATGGCCATATGCAAATCAGTCTTGACCCTGTGCCTCATGGGAACAGTCCAGCCCGAACTGCCAAGCCATGTCTTCCCTGGACCGGAATCAAGCATCCTAGGACCGGTTTCTGGCTATCAGCCGTCATCAGCCAGGATAGCTTGACTCCAGTGGCGTAGTGAGCACGGGTCCCACGTCTGGGAATACCCATCCCACTTAGGGCGAAAAGCGTTACAACAAACAAATGATGGACGGAATGCTGACAATGCAGACATTCTCCCCCAGTCAAGAGATCTGGGTTAAATCCATCGTTCTTTTGCCCACTACACCACCCCAGTTTAGACATGGCCATATGCAAATCAGTCTTGACCCTGTGCCTCATGGGAACAGTCCAGCCCGAACTGCCAAGCCATGTCTTCCCTGGACCGGAATCAAGCATCCTAGGACCGGTTTCTGGCTATCAGCTGTCATCAGCCAGGATAGCTTGACTCCAGTGGCGTAGTGAGCACGGGTCCCACGTCTGGGAATACCCATCCCACTTAGGGCGAAAAGCGTTACAACAAACAAATGATGGAGGGAATGCTGACAATGCAGACATTCTCCCCCAGTCAAGAGATCTGGGTTAAATCCATCGTTCTTTTGCCCACTACACCACCCCAGTTTAGACATGGCCATATGCAAATCAGTCTTGACCCTGTGCCTCATGGGAACAGTCCAGCCCGAACTGCCAAGCCATGTCTTCCCTGGACCGGAATCAAGCATCCTAGGACCGGTTTCTGGCTATCAGCTGTCATCAGCCAGGATAGCTTGACTCCAGTGGCGTAGTGAGCACGGGTCCCACGTCTGGGAATACCCATCCCACTTAGGGCGAAAAGCGTTACAACAAACAAATGATGGAGGGAATGCTGACAATGCAGACATTCTCCCCCAGTCAAGAGATCTGGGTTAAATCCATCGTTCTTTTGCCCACTACACCACCCCAGTTTAGACATGGCCATATGCAGATCAGTCTTGACCCTGTGCCTCATGGGAACAGTCCAGCCCGAACTGCCAAGCCATGTCTTCCCTGGACCGGAATCAAGCATCCTAGGACCGGTTTCTGGCTATCAGCCGTCATCAGCCAGGATAGCTTGACTCCAGTGGCGTAGTGAGCACGGGTCCCACGTCTGGGAATACCCATCCCACTTAGGGCGAAAAGCGTTACAACAAACAAATGATGGACGGAATGCTGACAATGCATGGGGGAGAATGTTTGCATTGTCAGCATTCCGTCCATCATTTGTTTGTTGTAACGCTTTTCGCCCTAAGTGGGATGGGTATTCCCAGACGTGGGACCCGTGCTCACTATGCCACTGGAGTCAAGCTATCCTGGCTGATGACGGCTGATAGCCAGAAACCGGTCCTAGGATGCTTGATTCCGCTCCAGGGAAGACATGGCTTGGCAGTTCGGGCTGGACTGTTCCCATGAGGCACAGGGTCAAGACTGATTTGCATATGGCCATGTCTAAACTGGTGTGGTGTAGTGGGCAAAAGAACGATGGATTTAACCCAGATCTCTTGACTGGGGGAGAATGTTTGCATTGTCAGCATTCCGTCCATCATTTGTTTGTTGAAACGTCATTTGTTTCTTTAGCACATTTCCTTCTGCATGTCTTAAGCTAATTGTTAATCAGCATACTGTGTCGTGATACTGCTCACTTTGTAAAGAAAATTGCATGTACCTGTGATAATAGATTATTACCAGTTTAACAATAAGCCTGATAGAGCATAGGCAGTTATACAATATTATTGAACAGCGTATCAATTGTTATTTCGGTTGCAATGTTGCATCATATCTTAAAATTTGAGAATGTTAAATGGGTGACGGTTGTGTTACTTCAGGGCCCAGGGCAGAGGGCGATTACCGCTGACACAGGTACTTTTGTAGTGAACAACTTATAGTCCGCAGGCACTTGAAGAGATGAGTTTATTCGTAGGCTACTTGGCAGTAGAGCCCACACAGTGCAGGCTCCACAAAACACAGCTCAAGCCCCAGCTGTCCCACTGCAAGTGGGTTCGAAAACTCCTAGGAAGCCAACTACATTCTAAGTCATGACATACAATTTCACAAAAGAATACACAAGCTTAATAATACAAAGCAGACAGGAAAGAAGTGCAATACCAACATGAGAAGAAATACTACACATGTCTTAAAATTTGAGAATGTTAAATAGGTGACGGTTGTGTTAGTTCTGGGCCCAGGGCAGAGGGGCGATTATCGCTGACACAGGTAACATGTAGCTGTGTTAGGAAGCAACTGGGACAGTGTCAGGCCAGTAGTCATGGGTATTAGGAAACACAAGAGCAACCCATATGTCCTTGTGAAATGGGTATTTTACAACAAGCAATAACAGTGTCCACAAGGAACTTATTTCATTTGACACACTTTACAATAGAGAGTAAAAATTATATACTCGTAACTGATTGAATCAGAGAAAAAAGGAACAAAAAAGGGAGAACATTATTTCAATTCAATTGAAAATATACTTCATAACCTAGAAAATTATTTACTTCAGCCGAAGTAAATGTAATTTATTTCATGAATAACAATTTAAGGGGGCGTGGTTTGGACGCCGATCGGGATGGCGGCGTGAGCCTGCGGCTCCGAGCCAGATCCCGTTACTTATCCTGTATACCCGCGGAAAAGCACTGCTAGCGGCGCAGGCTTGCAGCGCGGAGCACCGGGGCTGTAGAGGACGGTGACAGCGGGACGACAAGAGGCCAGGGGAGGTGCTGGAGCCTGGTCTCGGAGCTGGGAAGTGCGACGCTCTGACGGCAAGATGGCGGCGGCCCGAATGCCGGAGCCTGACTAGCGACGAATGGCGGTTCGCGGCTGGGGTTAGAGGTGGCTCACCCCCTGCTGCACTGAGCGGAGCCGGTTCCCCACCGTCCATGATTCCACGGACACGGCTTTGGTGAGAAGAGCTTTCCGCCGCGACGGAGGTGAAGGATTGCGCCGTCCCTCCCCCATCGCCGAACGTGGCGACCTTGCGAGCCGGGCCTCGCTCCTAGATTGTGGCCCGGGACATCAGCGGCTGCCAGGACACAGACGGCGTCAAGCCGGGGATGCCGCACACAGAGGAACATAGCGGAGACGGCGCGGGTGAGGAGAGCGGCGGACTCCGCGCCCGACTTCGGGGCTGATTGCTTGCCCCCACCGACGGCTCCAATGTGGCGCGGCTCCCTACGCAGGGACATGGCTGTCCAGAGAGGTTGCTGAACTGCAGGGGGAGTGGGCCCGGGCACGATCCGAGGGCTGGCAGGGGGACCGAGAGATCGGCACTCAGCGGTTGTGCGCTGACGTTGGTGGTCCGTCGGGGCACCGTACGCACTCAGATTGAGGAGCACTGAGGGCAGGCACACCGGACTGCCACGGAGCAGCTCCCCCCAGGCTACATTGTTGGCCCCTGCGGGTGGTTCGAGCTGGGTCTGCTTCGGCGTTGGCTTGAAGACGAGGTGAGCCCGCACTGCAGGCGACGCTGCGCAGCACAGCGAGAGGCCCTTGACCCGCGTGGCGTTCACTGGCATGTAGAGGGAGGCGAGCGCTACCAGCGCCTGGAACGGGAGGTGTCGGCCAGTGGATGGCCATTTTGCCACGAGAGGGGGGCATACGGACTGCGAACACATCGGTCCCCGAGGGTGGCGGCTGGGGTTCGACGTGGGCATCGAGACCATTGTGTGGGGGACAGGCTCGGGACCCTCTCTCCCGAGGTGGCTGGACATTGGAACCGGCTCGTCCTCCTAGGGTGGCCCTGCTCTGGCGCTCGTGCGGGGCGGGATGGCTGCTGAGGGCTCTGCACCGCAGCTGCCTCCTGGGCATGGCCGGGCGACGGAGCCGGCCGCGGCTGGCGGGGCCCAGAGTGACTCGGTAGGGTCGGCGCAGGAACGTCGCTTGAATAAACGGCTGGATGGAATACTGGAGGCGATCACCGCGACCAAGGAGGCTTTCATCAAGACATAGCGCAGGTCGCCACTGGATTGGGCCTCTTGAGGGCGGATCATGCTAAACTATCGGACAAAGTTAAGGACAATGAGTTACTGCTACAGGAGCTCAAGCCGGCGGTGGTGACTGCAGAACACAAACTCGCTGATATCCTTGGCCGCCTGGCGACGCTGGAGAAACGGGCGGAGGACGCCGAAAGTCGTAATAGGAGGAACAACGTGAGGGTAGTGGGCCTGCCGGAAAACATTGAAGGGGATGATGCGGTGGCCTATTTGGAGAACTGGTTTAAAACGATTGTGGCCCCGGAGGGCCTCTCCCCCTTTTTCTCCCTGGAGCGAGCGCATAGGGTCCCGGCCCGACCGCCCATGCAGGGCCGCCCTCCCAGACCAATGGTGGTCAGACTATTGCATTACAGGGACAGGGATCTTTTGATACAGAGGGCATTCTCGGAGGGCCCCTTTCAGGTGGAGAATAGCCCAGTCACGGTGTTCCCCGTCTACACGCAGGAGGTGTAGAAAAACAGGGCTTCTTTTCTGGCTGTGAAAAAAGAACTGAGGAACGAGGGCCTAGAATACTCCTTGCTGTTTCCGGCAAAGCTACGAGTGATCTCGGGGGGAACGACCCAATTCTTCCTGACCCCGGATGAGGTGTGATCGTGGCTTGAGTTGTATCGCGCTGGAACGGACCGCAAAGGGAAAGGTGAGAAGGAGCGACAGAAGCCGGTCCAGGTGCGGAAATCCCAACGCATCCGCAAGCGTAATATACTCAGGAAGGCGTGCGGAATGACCAGATGGCGGACGACAGACGGGGAGCGCTGGCGGCAACGGCGATCATCACGGGCTCACACCAGGAGAGGATATCGGTGGGCTCGGACTCTGGTGAGGAGGGCGGACGGTGCGGCGGTGACGTCTCGGATGCTGATAGTTCCGGGAGGCCGGTGGTCACCCCACAGACGGCTGATGGCCTATTTAACGAATGACACTGGGAGTGAGGCCATATTCACAACTCCTGGTCTAGCTGGGTGCCCTGGTGCTCTGTGGATTAGCAGGTATTGTGTTGAGACACACATGGGATCGTGGGCTCGGGGCGGGGGATTGGCCTGCCCCGGGTCGGCTCTGAATCACCCTCTCGTTGCCCTTAAGGCCTTCTGTGGTGACGACCACAGAGTAGGGAATGTTTGGAGGATTGCAGGTTTGGATAGGGGCTGATATTGTATTATTGGGTCCTGTTCTGGGGAGAGGGGTGGGGGGAGTTTGTTGGGGTGTTTTGGTTAGGGGGTTCTGCTGCACTGATGTGGGTGATTACTGGTCACTGGTGCAAGGGTTGGGTACTGGCTGCAATGGGGACATTACCTAATTTGAAATGCCTCACGTGGAATGTCCGTGGACTCCGAACTATGACACGAAGATATAAGGTACACGCCCATCTGGTGAGGCGAGGTATCCAAATTGCTCTCCTACAAGAGACTCATTTAACTAAGCAGGAATACACTGCGCTGCAGAGGAGGTGGCATGGCCAGGTGTTTGGCACCACGTACTCAGCGTTTGCCAGGGGGGTGTTGGTGTGGGTGAGAGCGGGGGTCCCATTCCAGGCCACGAATCAGCTGGTGGACCCTGAGGGTCGATTTGTGGTGGTGGAGGGGAGGCTCTATGGCCAGGACATAGTCTTATGCAGTATATATGCTCCTAATACGGACCAGGCCCGCTTCTTTGCTAGCCTGACGGGCTCCCTGGCGCACTTCCTGGCGGGTCCTATATTGATAGGAGGGGACTTCAACTCGATCACTGATGTTGCACTGGATAGGTCGCATCCGCCATTGGCCGACTCCCCTGTGCGCCGGTTAGCGGCGCACAGGGCAGACTGGCAGGAGAGGTGGGGCCTTGTGGATGTGTGGAGGGAGCAACACCCTGGAGTTAGGGACTATTCCTTCTTCTCTGCTTTGCATGCGCTGCATGTTAGGATAGACTCTATTCTGTGCAGCGGCTCCATGGCTCCCATGATGGCCCACACGGAGTATCTAACTAGAACCATCTCAGACCATAACCCGTTGCTGCTGACGGTGCAGTGGCAGCGGCAGCGGCCGCGTTCAGCAGTCCCAAAATGGAGGCTGCGACCTGATGCATTAGAAGACCTGGTGTTTAGTGATGCGGTCTTACAGGTATTGAGCACTACTTTAGGGAGAATGAGGGCTCAACTGCCACGAGAGCGATAGAATGGGATGCAATGAAGGTGGTGGTCAGAGGCATCTGTATGGGCAGATTTTCGAATGTACGGACGACAGTCCTGGCTGATCTAGGGAAGGCGGAGGGGGTGCTGCGGGATTTAGAGCGGCGCAGGCCCGAGCGACCAGACTTACAGGACAAGCTGCTTGAGGCGAAGGAGCTGGTTGCGACTGAAACAGAGCGGCTGCGGTGTTTTGATTATAAGTCGTATATCACCAGAGTGCATGTGGAGAGGGACAAGGTAGGAACGCTACTGGCTAGGCTAGCTAACCCAGAACCCAGAGGTTGCCCGGTCATGAGCATTAGAACAGAGACAGGGGAGGTAGTCTATTCGCAAACGGCGGTATTGAAGCGATTCCAGTCGTATTATACGGGCCTCTATGAGAGCCAATTGGGGGTGGATGTCTCTACAATAGCCGACTATTTGGAGACTATTCGTCTCCCGAGGTTGGATGTCGAGACCGCGAACGAACTGGGCGGACCTGTCACGCTATCGGAGATCCGGGTGGCTATCAAGCAGATGGCTAGAAACAAAACGTCAGGGGTGGATGGCCTGCCGGTTGAATTCTATGCGCAGTATGTGGATGTCTTGGCGCCCAGGCTCTTGCTGGTCTACGCTGAGGCCCTGACGCTTGGGCGTCTACCCCAGTCGATGAGGGAAGCATTAGTGGTGCCGCTGCTGAAGCCCGGCAAGGAAGTTTCCGATGTGACGTCGTATAGACCTTTATCTATGTTGACGGTCGATTATAAAATACTGAGTCGTATCCTAGCCACTAGATTACTGCCACATATGATCAGGCTGGTTCATGAGGACCAAGCCGGATTTATCCCCACCAGGAGCACAGCCATAAATATTCGCCGCCTGGTCCGCATAATAGACAGTGTTTGGGACCCTGATCAGAAACCAGCAGTATTATCCGTGGATATCGAAAAGGCTTTCGACAGCCTCGAATGGGGGTACCTCGATGAGGTGCTGACGAAGTTCGGTCTGGGAGATGGTTTCGGGCGTTGGACGAGGGTCCTCTACTCCTCTGCTACTGCCAGGGTACGGCTGGGATCGGTTATATCCTCAGATTATCCGGTGCGCAGGGGGACGAGACAAGGTTGTTCGTTGTCTCCCCTGTTGTTCGCCTTGGCGATGGAACCTTTGGCGGCGCAGGCGAGGACAGGGACTATGTGCGGTGGGATTAGTTGCGGTGAGGCGACGCATCATATCTCACTGTACGCTGATGACCTCTTGTTGTACCTAGAAAATACCGACGAAGCTCTGGTAGGGGCTATGGAGATGCTGTCGAGCTTTGGCAGGCTATCGGGCCTCAGGGTGAACTGGACTAAAACTTGTATTTTCCCGCTGCGGGCGGATACGCCGTATCCCCCTCCCACTGTGGATGTGGTCTGGGAGGCCACCAGCTTCACCTATCTGGGGGTCCGAATATACCACGACATCGCGAACCTGTTAGACTGTAATATAGGGCGTTGTATAAGGGCCCTGAAGGGGTGTATGACCTTCTGGGCCTCCCTACCGTTGTCGGTGCAGGGCCGGGTTGCACTATTAAAGATGGTGACTCTGCCTCGGCTGCTCTATTAGTTCCGCACCCTGCCGCTCTGGATCCCGCAGCGGCTCTTCAAAGATTTGAAGACGTTGGTTATTGGCTTCCTGTGGGGGACCGGACGGCGGAGGGTGGCCTTGACTACTCTTATGCGGCCCAAAATACAGGGAGGGTTGGCGGTCCCTGATTTCGAATTATATTACCTGGCGGCACAGCTACATGTTGCTAAAGTGTTTAGAGGCCCGGAACAAGAGAGGGGGACCGGCATCCAAAGACACATTTTATCTTATATTGTTATGCAACAGAAACTAGACCTGAGAGGCCTATCCGTAGAGGAGAGAACTCTTCAGCTGTGCTGGCACAAGAGTATGAAGAGAGCGAACGCAGCGCGACCGTATGCACCGGAGATCCCTCTGGGGATGCTGACAGCGTTGCCGCATGGCGGCGACTGGTCCCCGTTGGCGGAGTGGGAGGAGCTGGGGCTGCAGATGGTGGGGGACCTCTATGTTGACGGGGCGCTTGCCCCCTTCGGGGTGTTGCAGGAACAGTTTGGCCTCCCGGATGGGAGTTACCTCCTGCATGTGGCGGTGAGTGCGGCGATACAAAAGCATTGGAGGGAAGGGCTGGTGGAACCTACCGCAACCCTGACCTGCCAATACGTGGTGATGGCGGCGGGAACAATTAAGGCGGTGACCTGCCTTCACTCTAGACTGTTACATGAGGGACTGGAACCGCTTACAGCATTGAAGGAGAGATGGGAGGACAGCATAGGCAAACCCATTCCGGACACGGTCTGGAGCCACATTATGCGGAGGACGTGGAAGGGTAGTAGGAATGCCCGTTTTCAGCTGGTACACTTCTTCGTACTCCATAGGGCCTACCTGACCCCGGGAAAGATTAGACGATACTTTAAGGTGCAGGATGCGGCGTGCCCGAGATGCTTAGCGCTTGGGGCCGAGCTAGACCACCTTCTGTGGGGGTGCCCAAAGCTAGGGACGTATTGGGCCGAGGTGGGAGAGCTTTTGAATGCAGTCACTGACCGGGAGGTGGAGTTCGACATGGCGGCATGTCTACTGCTCTGGTTCCCTCACACGGCAAAGACGAAAGTGACGAGCAAATTCATTGACCTAGGTCTCATGTTGGCCCAGAGAGAAATTACATGGCACTGGAAATCCCGGGAGGGCCCATCAGTTGGGAGATGGATGGCTGAGCTGTTGAAATGGTCTAGATGTGAGAGTGTGCTTAGAAGGCGACAGGCTACCAAGGCGGGTGACGAGAAGGGCTTGGAGTGGGCGAGGGCCTGGGAGATGATAGTAAAAGCTCTGCAAGATTACCGGCTGGAGCGTACAGAGCACGAACGTTCGGAGGGCGGGGTTCCGTGAGGCTTGGGAGACTACATGCAAAACCCGAGGAATGGCAAACATTAGCGTTAGAACCCACAATCATGGCCCACATCAGCAGCAGTTGGGGGGTGGGTAGGGTGGAGGGGAGTTGTTGGGGTGTTGTTGTAGTGTTTAGAAGAGCGCCGACAGGAAGGGTCTATGATTGCTGACCATAGGGGACCGGGGCTCCAGGGCAGCTCTCCTTGGGCACCTAGGATGTGCGTACTGATAGGCCTTAGGCACTGCTATCACGGGAGGGCACTGGTGTGGACTGAAGCTGTGGACAAGGACAATACTGGTGCCAACCACTCTGAGTGATTGATTGTAGCTGGCGGTGTTTTTGGGGAGGGAGTTTGATGGGTATAAACGCAGATACTATATTAGGCTGTTGACCTGACATCTCTGTGAGGTGATCACCATGATACTCTGAGTCTCTGTGCTAGTACGCCGCCCGGCCCCCGGGATGTGGGCTGAATGGCTGTGTGCATTGCTCTAACGATGGGTGTGCTCTGAGATAACATGCGTGTACAGGTTGACTTAATGGATGCCTTATTCATAATTCTGCATTAAAAACATGTTTTAGAAAAAAAAAAAATGAATAACAATTTAATCACAAAACAGTTTTTTTTCCTACAAGCACAGTTGAAGAAAGTGAAAGAGTGAACCCAGTGAGGTGATCATAGCCTTTAAAGTGAAAGTTATGTGAAAAGTAATTCAAGGAAAGGTCTTAAAAACAACGAGAGGCATTCAACAATATAATGAATCTTTCTTGCTCTCTCTTGGTTTGTGTCGACGCCGTTTCAACCCACACTGGATGGGGGGTCTCTTCAGGACAATTATCTGGGGACTAATGGTAGTCGTGTATCTCCACAGTGTTCTATGTTGAACCCACTGATCGAAACAGGGTATGGGAGGGACTAAATCAATTCAATGAAGCATGTCTTGTAGTTCTCTTCCACTTGTCCGTTATTTGTAGTGGCAGCTTAATTTAATTAGTATAGTTATGATATAAGGGACGACCAAGACGAATTAAGCGTCTGACCCGCTTCTGCGGGTCAGACGCTTAATTCGTCTTGGTCGTCCCTTATATCATAACTATACTAATTAAATTAAGCTGCCACTACAAATAACGGACAAGTGGAAGAGAACTACAAGACATGCTTCATTGAATTGATTTAGTCCCTCCCATACCCTGTTTCGATCAGTGGGTTCAACATAGAACACTGTGGAGATACACGACTACCATTAGTCCCCAGATAATTGTCCTGAAGAGACCCCCCATCCAGTGTGGGTTGAAACGTCGTCGACACAAACCAAGAGAGAGCAAGAAAGATTCATTATATTGTTGAATGCCTCTCGTTGTTTTTAAGACCTTTCCTTGAATTACTTTTCACATAACTTTCACTTTAAAGGCTATGATCACCTCACTGGGTTCACTCTTTCACTTTCTTCAACTGTGCTTGTAGGAAAAAAAACTGTTTTGTGATTAAATTATAATTCATGAAATAAATTACATTTACTTCGGCTGAAGTAAATAATTTTCCAGGTTATTCAAGTATTTTTTCAATTGAATTGAAATAATTTTCTCCCTTTTTTGTTCCTTTGTTCTCTGATTCAATCAGTAGTCATGGGTAAGCATGTTTAGGAAAATTCTAATTGTGCAACTAGGGTGAAAGGGTATATGACATACCTTTTGACAATCTCTGTATTTTCAAGATCATCTCTGTATTTTCAACTCTCTACTTTCAAATGAAGTAGTGTGTCGCCCTAGACGACTTGCTAAAGCGGAGCCAGAATTAGAATGTATGTACCATTTGCAAATGATGAGTTGCTTTGCATTGTTTACTAAAGATGGCTACCTTCAAAGTTATCCAGTATTTTCCAATGGTTAGAAGTACTTTAAATGTGATTGGTTCATAAACTGTAACAAAATGAATGTAAATCAATATTACATAGTTGGCTTGTCTAACAATCGGCAATCGCTCCTCCATTTAAAACAATACCTTAATAACATAAGTGTCTCTCATAACGGTAACACAAGTCTGTGTAAGAGTTCATCATCCTCAGTGCTTAATTTGAGCCGGTGGTTTCCGGTGCTCAGCACTGACACTTAATGGGTTTCCAGTGCTTGGCACCTGCAGTTAATTGTCAACACCGCCCTTAGGACAGCCTGTCACATGGTGGGGCTGCTCATTTAATTTAGAGATGAGCAGAACTTTGGTTGTTTATGAATACAATATGCATTACTAATACCTGCCTCCCAAGCCATTATTTTGCTTTGGGGACTGGGAATAATCTGAACTGTTGGACTTGCAAGTGAGAGGAATGGTTAGTAGTTGCTTTGGCAGCGATGACATGGGCAATAGGTGGTGCAAGCTGCAGTGGCCTCCTGGTCAGGGCCCTGGCACTTATTATTTTACAAATTAAGCACTGGTCATCCTTAATTGATGACTCCTGAAAATAGTGTTCAAGTGCAAAGTCCATATCCTTAATCACAAGTGTTGTGCTAGAATACTTCTTTGCATCCAGTTTAGTCTTTTATTAACTTCCAAGTAAATAACAGTGTGTGAAAGTTCAGAACTTTTGACAACAATGTCTTGACGGCAGAAACTATGTATGCCAACTGCCTAGCAAGAAACGCAATGGACCTGTGGATCCGTGGGACCTGTAGTCCCTTTGGTCTTCACTTATGCGTTAGCATAGTGTGGCCATCGGAGCTGCAAAGCTTCTTTCCAAGTGGTGCCCACACCCCTTCCAGCCCACCAGCCTCTTCTGCTCCTGAGGATGCATTTTTTCAAGAGGTTTGGAGTAACACGCAGGACCTGTGCAGAAAGGTAAGCATATCACCTCATTTTCTAAAATATCATATTTGGTGGATGATACTGTGGGATGTAGAACATTTAATTGAGCAATAACTTCAGGTACATGTGGTAAATTTGCCACCTGTTAGATGTTTTGGTCCCTCTCCCTGTCCATCTCTCTAATTCTTCCTCGTTGTTTGGCCCTTCTCCAACATTCTTCTGTTATTGGGATAAAGTGGGCTTTCTGACCATGATATTGTGCTCTATTTGGTGGACGCGGTCCACTGTGTTTTTTTGTGCCATTTTATTTAGCTTTCAGTGTTGTGTTGGGTGCTCTTCGTGTTACTCTGTGCCCTTGTGCCCTTGCATTTCTTCCCCATGACCCCTGCTTCTCTCCTATAGCTCATCTCTCACTGCCTGCCGCACTCTATATTCTTGAGATGAGGAACATTCAGCGAATTTTCCAGCAAATGGTAAGCAAAATTGAGCCTGTTTACCGATGTGCAGGAAATCAAATAGAATCCCATGTATGCATTCTTCACATGCACAGATATAGAACTGTTTTAAGTATTGATGCAGCGCAAGGGGCAACATTTGCATATTCTCCCTATGTCACAGATTTGTAATCACAACTCATCCATACACTCATTCATTGGTGGGGCCCATAACACCAACACGCACTTGTCATTCAATAACTCATTCAAATCCGTACATAGGAGAAAAGCGCTGGACATGTGGGTACCTTATTACCTATCAGGATAAATTCTTCTTTACATTATATACATTTTAAACATATGCACCTACAGAATCCAGACCTTAACATCAAGGCACTCCACCACTTGGTCGATGGACCAATTAGTTGGTCTAGTTGATGGTGAATTAGAACCAGCTAAAACACAGTTAAAGCCTAGGAAACATTTGGTATTTTCAGTAATTAATTAAAGAACCACAAACTCATTGCGTATTATTTAAACTGTGTTTATCTAATAATAATTTCCCTGCGTTAGCATTTATGCACTACAGTTCATAATATAAATTCAGTTTTATTTTAAAGAGAAATCAGACATTTAGTAAATAAGCATGAATTTAGAAAGTGCAGTTAATTAATTACCAATTAGCAAGCGTCGACGACTTTCTGAGTAAACAGAGAGTTATCCGCATTCTCTGGTACAATTTCCAGGATAGGCTGTCCGACCCACAGCAAAGATCAAACTGTCAGACGGAGTATAAGATACACTGCAAACTTCTCTCCCGAAAGCCAAAGAAACCCAAGGCAAACCATTGAAATCGCCACCAGCTCAATGCAGACCCAACGCCATGAAAGATCAACCCGATGTCCACCCCCCTTTGGCGGATGAGGGCTTTATATACCCTTTTTCCCTCATATTAACATGCAACATTTTAGGGATAGAGAAATGTTCTGATTGGACAGTTCGAGGTTATCTGTAAGTTTTCTATAAATTTCCCAGGGTAAACTGGTTCTTCGTGAAGACTTGGCATAGGAAGGCACACATTTTATAATGTTCATTAGGTCCCAGGCGAGAGCTGCGAATGTAACAGTTTGAAGAAGAGAAGTAATTTCTGCACAGGTTCTGTATTGTCCTTTCCGCTGTTCCCACACCGTCGTCAGTTGGCAGGCAAACAAGTTCCTATCCTTGACAAGGAACACGATGTCATAGATTTGGGGTCATTTGGAGATCTCCAGAGCCATCCGATTCTGCGCAGAAATCATCGCGCTCACATGGTGGCGTTTTCTTCAGAGACTCCATCTTGGGTACTGCGGCCTAGTAGGCTCAAATGCCAACTTAAGCAACAACAGACATAACAGTAATTAAAATATAGAAATTGAGATTCTAATGTTTAAACCCACACTAATCCCAATGTGTATTAGTATTTCCCTAGCTGTAGCAACATTTAAAGCGATGACACTCACCATTTTATAGTTTGAAAGCACAAACTATCACAAAGCGACATAAATCATGCAATTTTCTATTTCACCACAATCTAAGGTTAGTTTGGGTACCATAGATAATTAATTGATTATTCTGCCATGCAATTAGCATTTTGGTCCCACATGTATCTCGTGTTTATCAAGGTGCAAAAGTTGATTAGTAAAATTTCACTGCAAACCGGTTATTGCAAGTTAAATTTAGAATGACTACATAATTAATTTCATGCAATTTAGAGGAAGTATACAAAATGTTGTTTTACCTGCTCCATCAGTATCTTAAGATCGACAAAAAGGGCGTAACTTAAGTGAAGGAAACGGGAGAAAGGAGACTAAAAAAGAGAGCGATGACTACTTCAGGTGAGAGCACTTGTAGTTTTTTTAGGTCTCGTCTGATCCAGCGCTTGCGCTGATCTGGCCGAGACATTTTGTATACAGGCTTTTCGAAGTGCTGCCGTGGCCTAAAGCTTCAGTGCACGTGAACGTGCACGCGCGCAGCGCCATGTGTCTTTACTCGGTAGCGATCGCGATCACTTTCACTTTCGCGGCCGCGTTGCCAAAGCTTGTTGTACTTGCAATTGTGTCACTGTGTCTGGCGTCACAGGCTGTTAAATATTTTGGCGCGCTCTTTCTATATTAACCTTCCGGTTTCGGTGCGGTTTATGCTATATTCAGAGTACATATCTGTACATATACACAAGGATCAAAATGCGCGGGTACAAACATTATTCCTATTTCATTTCTCTACAACAATACATGCAAGGGCCTCTAAGCGCTGCCTGGACGGCATTTGCGTTTTATAAATTGTGCAATAGATAAATAAACATGTGTGTGGACTAGTTGTTACTAGGACCCCCTGGTGTAGCACAAGCAACAGGCGCCCATCTCTCCGCCCCAAAGAGAGCGCACAAGAGGTGACCGCCTACGGCAGCGCAGTGTCAGACTAATCTCAGCCTTTCAACCTCGTGAGGACGACAAAAGCAGTGCCACTGAGTTGAATAATTATAACAGCTGTTGTTTTCGGCGCTGCTCATAGTTATTGCCAGAGCTTATGATATTTCTCGCTTTGAGCCCACGCCACACATATTACTCACTTCAAATCACTTACAAGGCCCGTCACCTTTTGAATGAAGTATTCACACATCTGCACGCTCGTACGTACTACATGAAGGCGAACCTCTCCCCCCCACTCCTCCCCCCCCCCCCTCCTCCCCCCCCCCCCCCCCCGCCCCACTTCGTGGCTCCCGTAAAGTGCCTAGAAGGGGCGCCAGCCTAGAATACAAAATGTCACAGTTAGTAGAAGAATTGCATGGAAGGCCAGTGAGTGACAACGCAGATGACACTGTGAACCTGCCAAACAGGTATACAGCAACAAAGGTGGGACACAAAGCGCTTGGGCATGAAGCGCTATCATTTCTTATTTGCTTGTGAGAAGCAGAGCCGTAAAGTTCCTCCACAATGTTTTTTTCACCATCTCGGCGCAAACAATGGCGGCGTGCCTTGCTGCTGTCTGTTGCCATCGCATGCTGTCTGGTCCGCTCTGATATGCAGTGATAATAAAGTTTGAAAAGTACTGAACGAGCACCGTTGGGGCAAATTGAAATAGCCTGTTGTAAAGTAGCTTTACATCAAATGTCTGTGTGAGAGATAAACACAAGAGGTCTGCTGCTTCAGCGGAGAGTTAACAAGCATTTGCAATGCAATAGGTCTCGCAGTTACACGAGTTCAAGCTATTGGCATTGTAAATGACAATGCCAATAGGCATTGTTATTTGCAATGTCAATAACTCAAACTCGCGTAAATGCGAGACCTAATGCATTGCAAATGCTTGTTTATTCTTGCACCTGTTTTTCAGCTACTATTCTGGCCCTAACCCAGCACAGGGGTGTTTAGACAGATTTTCAGAACCAAACATATCATGAGACAAAAAACCGTGTGAAGAATATCGAAGACAACAATATTGTGAAGATAAGTTTCTATAAGTAAGTAAAGTTTTACTTTATATAACTACACATATATGTACCTTGACAATGTATATATCTTCAAGCAGGGGCAGCTCCTCAGTAATGGCAGTGGAGCGTCGCCCTACTGCCCCAAGCTAGCAGAAGATAAATAAAATGAAAATATTACAATGCTATTATCATTTTATTTATTTCTGTATGAGCCGTGCAGTAAGTATAGGGCGGGGCATGGCATGGCAGGGCGGAGGAGTTCTGTGCACTTATAAGTGTGCATATCTGTTTGGCCAGCCGTCCTAGACAACCTTCCTTTCATCAAAACAAAGGAAGAAAGTGTAGTGTCCGAATCAGGGGTAGTACAAAGTGTCTATAGTAAGTTTCTTAATTCATGCATCCAAACCAATCCACTCACTGAAGACAATTGTGGGCCTCATTTATGAGAAATGACGCATCGCTGCTTGAAAGCAGCGATGCGTCACTTCTCAGTGTGCCATCCTTGCGACATAATGGATGCGTCATAATTGCTATATGATGCATCATGTCCCAAGGAGTTACAGATAAGTGAGTATTTGTGACGTATCTGTAGGTGCAAAAGTGACGCATTGCTGGAGTGTGTCACAAAAGTGACGTAACTCCAGCAATGTGTCCTTTCACACGGGGCAAGCCCCATTTGAAAGGGACTGCGTCAGTCTTACACCTGCTGTGAGGCAGGCGTAAGATATTGACGCATTTGCACCCTAGAAGTGGCGCAGTGAAATCTCGTAGATTTCACTGCATCACTTGTATGAGGCTTACTTATGTGGGAACGCCCACCCTGCATACATTATATCTGACGCAGGTATAATGTATCGCAGGAGTTTACAAAGTGACGCATCTGCTCAGATGCGTCACATTGTAAATAGGGTGCAACAGGAGGCATGTTTTACGCCGCCGATGCATCAAAAAAAGTGACGCAACAGAAGCGCAAAACTGTCGCAAGGCCTCATAAATAAGCCCCGTATGTTTTCCTTTATTACTCTATTACAGCGCACCACCAGAGCATTACTCTTGGGATGATACAGTGAAGTAGTAACATGCTTAGTACTGAAATCTTAAAAAAAAAACTCAAACTTTTGTATAACAAACTGGGGACAATTATCAGTAACCATCTCTTCCGGAACCCCTTCTCTGAAAAACAATTTTTCCAAAAGACTCTTAACCATGGCAGTGGTGATATTATTTACAAACGCCAACTCCAGCCACCTAGAAAAATAATCAACAACCACAGCACCATACTCAACCTGATCATTGATTACTCCCACTGCACCAATAATATCCATGGCCAACGTGGGCCATGCTTTATCAGGAACAGCTGCCACCGGACTTGGCACAGTGACCCGAGTTTTGTCACTTGCAAATAATATACATTGCCGTACAAACTGTTTAACATCCTTGTCCATCCCTGGCAACCAAAATAACTCTATTATTCTTCTCTTCAGGAACAGCCAAAAGATCAGATGCAAGAAGCAAACCATCTACAATCAGCAACTCAGATTCAATATGATGAAATGCATCCACAAAAGAATCAGAGGGCTTGCCTTTCGGGCAACCTTTATTAACATACGTCATTACCACTGCTAATGTATGATCTTGTCCCAGGACGGCTAACCACTCTGACACTGAAATGGCATTGATAGTGACACATGACAGCTCACTGACTAGAACATCTTCGCCTTCCTTAATACCCAATTTCAGATCCTCTTCACTAGAAACCAAATGCAACCTTGATAGCCAATCAGCCATAATGTTTTTATACCAGGAAGGTACTCAATCTGGTAGCACAATTCCCTCAGCCTATGTTGCCACTTGGCTGTCCTATGGGTAGCTTTTCCAGCACCCTTGGTGGTAAGCAAATCAGTCAATCAGCTTGTGATCCACCCTCGTCACAACAGCTGCAGTGTGGACACATTTCATGACCTACGATTTCTTGAAGTTAATGTGCAGATCATTGGTACAGCAGTATGTTTCCAGGACTTTTACTTGCAACCGAAGGGCCTGCACATTCTGTGTAAGTAGGACAGAGTCAACCACAGACAGCAGAATTGGTACTGAGAGGCCTTAACGTGAGAGATGTATTTTGCTATATCCAAAATAGTCAATTATTTCGCAAGTTCATTTCCAATTTTATATTGGCCAGTTTATGCCATGTTTCTCACTGTTCATGAAGTCATAGTCTGGGTACGCATCATACAGATTCATCCACTTGCCGGTAGTAAATTTGTTCGCATTGTGCCGCACTATAAAGATCTCGTGAGGTATCAACACTCATGAGTGAAAACTTCCATCTGTAGGTGACAAGAGTTCTTTGTCTATTATCCACTGATTTAGTTCCCTTAGAAAAATTAGAGCAAAGATTTTACAGTCACTGGCATTGAGACTGATAGATCTCACCATTTGGCTCCTGTTGTCAGACCTTTTTTAAAGATGGGTACAATGGTGCTGTTGGTCTACAAAAAGGGGAAGGAATCATGGGCCACAATCACTGCAGTCAGTTGAATACTGGACAGCAGTAGGTAATACCATATTTGGACTGGTAGCTTTGCCTTTAGTTATCTGTCAAATGGAAGTTACAATATCCTTTTTTGGAATAGTCCCCTAACCCATAAAACAAGTGGCATCCATGCTACCTCCTTCCTTCAACTCTAGATTGCTGCTGGAACATCTGAGCCATCGCTGGCACTGACAAATGGTGGTGAAATGGGCCATCCAAGCACCTTCTGAGATCCACTTGCAGATACCTCTAATCAAACAAGGAATTCTGCCCTAGTTCTCACTCGTACACACTTCAAATGTAGTATTGCTCTTTCCTAAATTTTCCTACGGGCTGAGTCTAGTTGCTAATTATTACATAGCATAAATGATACTCGTTGCACCTTTTTGTTGGGTGCCAAGGAAATTGACCTATTAATTACGTGTGAACGATGTCCCATGTTTCTAGAATATGCTTGTTGTGGTGCTGATGGCCATGGCCGGAGACAAGGTTGTGCAATTAAACATTGGTGTGTGATTCAAAACAATAGTGCTATATTTAAAACCCCCGTACGAAATAGTGATAAAGGGCCGTTACACCCCTCCATTACTATGTCATACTGGTATTATTCACCCAGGAATCAATATCATTGTACATAGGGAATACTATGTCTGATTGTTAACATTATGATGAGTTGTTAGCAATATCAAATTGTATCAATATCATGATGCTTTGTTCTATAGTTTAGAAATTAATATCTGCCCTACTTGTTATAAAATAGGAACGTGAGCAGCTGAGTGGAAAGTCTTTAAACGACATTTTAACGTTATCCTTAATGTATACTAAATAAATATTTTGCTACTTTAGATATAAAACAGATGAGTACTTGGTATTTTTTGGATTGTTTTCATGATTAATGTATTGATGGATTAAGTCTTTATTTCATTGCTTCATGCCCACAATTAATTATATATTTTCTTGCTCAAGATATGTTTTAAAGAGTGGGTAACCCCCACAGCCTGGCTATGTTGCACCTAACCACTATCCTTCCAACATTACAGATCAGCTGTTTGGTTGCGTTGAAGTTGCCTCCCCCAAGATCCCAAAGATACACAATTTCTTACTAGAGGTAAAATGGACAGACAAGACCCCCCACAAGACATTGCAAGACCTTCTCCCAAAGCCCTTTAATTCTCGGGCATTTCAAACAGTGTGGAGAAAGGTGACCACTCAGCCACAGCATCTAACTAACTTATCTGTTGTCACTCAACCAAATTTAACCATCTGTGCCCTCATGTAGTAAACTCAATGCAATGTTTTCAGCTGCACCAGTCTAAAGCCTGCTCTGATGGCAGCCTTCCCTGGTCCCTGCAGTGCCCACCCCAGTCCTCATCGGAGAGGCCTTCTAGATCTCGTGCACCGGTCTCCCTAAGGTCCTAGAGTGTATCCAGAGCATTATGAAGTATCTTTATTTAGATTAGTGAGAGTGTCTACCTTGGGAGGAGCCTAGACAGTATTATTTTGGCCACCTCAATTTGATTGGGGTTTTGGCACAGCTTCACGTATGGCATGTCAAACACCTCTCCTTCCTGTATCTCATATTCGTTCTGGAGATCAGCTTAACTTTTAAAGACTGTTGTCCCCAAACATTCCACAATATACCGACTCTGATTGTATTCCATTCCCAAACCCTTTCAGTTTACTCTTTTCCCGCAAGAGATTTATTTTCAAAACTCTAATCTCAAGTTCTCGAGATTCTCAGTGCGAGTACGCACGGAGAATTGAAATACAGAAACCCGTGGATCCGAGATAAAGCGCAAAAAGAGATGCACCCACTACAAACATTATAGAAGAACGCCAAGAGAATCACTTAAATTGATGAACCAAGAAGTATACTCTGGCGCATCATGAAAGCCTAATCTGGCACCACACGTCCTTCCCGAAGAAAGCCCCGCCCTCAGGAAGACCTTCATATAAACCCATGCTTCTGGTCCCCCCAATTGAAGGTCGAAACGCGTTGGCTCTCAACATCAAGAGGCCTTGAGCAACCCAGGTGCGTAACAAACACCCCCGCAGCCCCCGCGGTGCGGGGGGGGGGCCCAGTCTTTGGTTAGGTGAAGGGGGCCCCCTCTTCGGTAAAGAGCTGGGAGAGAAATGCTTGCTGTAAAAAGCAGGTGCAGTCTGCAGCCTCGCTCAGAGCTCCTCGCGCTGACCCAGGGCAGGACTGAAGAGAAACAAAGTAACAAGTTACATTGTTTCTCTTCAGTCAGAGCCCGGCCGGAAAAGGGATGAGGGTGGGGGCCCCAGAGAGAGCATTCCCCACAAGGCACAGCCTCTGAGAAGGGACGAGGCAACAGAGTGTTGGCGGAGAAGGTTTGCAGCTCCAGGGACAGGACTCTGCTGGGACATATTGGAAGGTAAGCAAGCATTGGAAATGCAATTGGCTTCGCAGTCTCCCTGGATGGCACAGAGTGTTTCCTCTGTGGCCTGCAGTGTCCCCGATGCTGATAGTGAACATGGAAACGTTACCAGATCTCCACAGAAGAGAGAAAAAAAAATGGCTCAAGAATGTTTGAAAATGGATGTACGTGTAGAAAATGACAGAGAATACTTTTTTAAATAGTTCAATATAGCGTAAGCTCGCCCCCAAGGTATTGGAGCGCTTTACACGAGCACCAGTTACATTACATGGATATATCTTTTTCTATGCAGCGCAGAAAAAAATAAGTTTGTTTATTCCTATCACCTTTCCTGACCCCTGCAGCTGCTTATCACATCAGGCTGTGACACAAAGTTTGACTAATGGTGTAGGTAAGAGAATGTGTTACCATTTGTTTTTCTTTTTAAAATAATATGCACAGGCCCAGCAGGACACATACTTTGTGTGTGCTTCATTTAAACAGTTTTTATCATTATCATGGCTGATGCAGGACAACAATAAAACAATGCAAAATGCCCAGATAACGCTGGTGCTAAATGATCCTGCTGGAGAGAAATCATTTGTCTGTTAGTAGTATTTAATTGTAGATGAACTGTATTTTATGTGGAAGCTCAGTGGGTTACTGCCTTTGTCCCAGAGATCCTTGTGCTACTCGCAGTTCAGTAGTTACAATCCTAACATAGGACAGTGACCAATGACCTGTCATCAAACAGCTGCAGACAAACATGAATGGTATAGTTAGAACTTCGCTTTCTTTTTTTTGTGATATAGTTAGAACTTATCCAGTCTTTCATTATTCTAATGTTGCTAAAATGAGTAAGTGTGGGCAGATATACATTTTTATCAGTAAAGCTGACCCCCATGGAATACTCTTTAAATCCTGAGCTTGTGTTTCCCCAGACCAAACCCTCTTAAAATATACTGCCCACCAGTATGGTTGACATGTGATTCCTACACCTTGTAATCCTCATTGGCTTATGTGACATTCCCTGTAGACTGATTTACATACTTGTATGATTCACTGTCTCTGTATAATGTGTGCGTGGTGTAAAGTACTGACACACACTACACTGACATGAGTAGCGCTACACAACAAATGATATGCATATGAGAGAGGCGCTACGTAAAGATGAGGAGCACTGTTGGAGGGTTACACAAGGCCACACTTATTTTTTAAGCACGGGGTTATTAAGTGATTTGCCCAGAATCACAGGATGTTGAACCAACGCTGAGACTCGAGCATGATCCCCCAGTTCCAAAGCCAGCATCTCTGGCTGTTATGCCACATTTCATTTGTGTCAGTGGTCTTCCCAGCTGCAAAGGAAGGGAGAACATATCTGTGGTTGTTGCACATTTTTGAGCGACATTTGAGACCAAGTGCAAAACTATCTGGAGCCTTCAGCAAAATTCTATTTTTATGTTTTTTGCTCCCTCCTTAGAATTAATTGGTAATATTTGATGCTTTTGGTGTCAATTTGCAACTGTCTGGTGCTGGCACCCTCGGCACCTGCCTAGTATTATTGACTCGCTTTATCATCAGCCCTTTTATTTACTTTTAGACTCTGGCCATGGGCGTACGTACCAATGGTGCCGCATGTGCAGTGGCATCGGGCCTAGGAATGGGAGGGGTACACTGACTACAGCTGTTTTTCGGTACCCAACCAGGAGCCAGTGGGCACGTTCACCTCCTTAAATGAGGGCACGTGAGGCTCGTGCTATGCCACTGACTCCAGCTTAACTCAAAAACTCACATTTTAGGGGCCTCCAGAGTACTATAGAGTTGGGGAAAGTCATTCCCAGGTTCCACAGCACAGAACCTTCATTTTCTTTTTTTTAAATACATTTTAGGTATCCAGTTTCTGCCCATGCTGTGCACTTTTTATTTTATGTTTGTTTTGCTATGAATTCTATTTCTTGTTATTCACATTGGTAATATTTTTTATTGAAGAATCCAATAAAGAGCAGGTTATGAATTGGTACTTAAAGTCTAATGATGCATAGAATGAGCCCAGAACAGCAACGAAATGCTAAAAATAATAGAGATATATTCAGGGAAATGAATGGGACTGGGGTGTAGCAAACTATCACCAGAGTCATATGGGAGAGAGTAGGACACACATAAGAATGGAAGGACATTGTGGGTCGGAAGGGGAGAATCCATGTAAGATGTCATATCTAATAAGCGTTGGCAAAGCCAATAGGTCTGACGTTGATTGGAGGACTATTGGCTGTACCATTGTATGTTTCTTTTGCTGTAGTTTATTATGAATTTATTGTTCCAAGATGGCTAATGGATGCTGAGAGAAGAAAGACATGAAGGAATCATTGAAATACGAAAGGGTGTAAATACAGCGGGTGGACAGCGGTGTATGAGAGACAATGAAATACTTCAGGGTGTAAATACAGTGGGTGGACAGTGGTGTATGAGAGACAATGAAATACAGGGTGTAAATACTGCAGGTGGACAGTGGTGTATAAGAGACAATGAAATATTAAAGGGTGTAAATGCAGTGGGTGGACAGTGGTGTATGAGAGACAATGAAATACTACAGGGTGTAAATACAGTGGGTGGACAGTGGTGTATGAGAGACAGTGAAATATGAAAGGGTGTAAATACAGCAGGTGGACAGTTGTGTATAACAGCCAATGAAATACTACAGGGTGTAAATACAGTGGGTGGATAGAAATGTATGAGCGACAATGAAATACAGGGCGTAAATACTGTAGGTGGACAGTGGTGAATAAGAGACAATGAAATACTACAGGGCGTAAATACAGTAGGTGGACAGTGGTGTATGAGAGACAATGAAATGCGAAAGGGTGTAAATACTGTAAGTGGACAGTGGTGTATGAGATACAATGAAATATTACAGGGTGTAAATACAGTGGGTGGACAGCGGTGTATGAGAGACAATGAAATACAGGGTGTAAATACAGTGGGTGTGACAGCAGTGTATGAGAGACAATGAATTACAGGGTGTAAATACAGTAGGTGGACAGTGGTGTATGAGAGACAATGAATTACAGGGTGTAAATAATACAGTAGGTGGACAGTGGTGAATGAGAGACAATGAACTACTACAGGTTGTAAATACAGTAGGTGGACAGTGGTGAATAAGAGACAATGAAATACTACAGGGTGTAAATACAGTAGGTGGACAGCGGTGTATGAGAGACAATGAAATACAGGGTGTAAATGCAGTGGGTGCGACAGCGGTGTATGAGAGACAATGAATTACAGGGTGTAAATACAGTAGGTGGACAGCGGTGAATAAGAGACAATGAAATACTGGGTGTAAATACAGTAGGTGGACAGTGGTGCATAAGGCAATGAAATACTGGGTGTAAATACAGAAGGTGGACAATGGTGAATGAGAGACAATGAAATACTACAGGGTGTAAATACAGTAGGTGGACAGTGGTGAATAAGAGACAATGAAATACTAAAGGGTGTAAATACAGTAGGTGGACAGTGGTGAATAAGAGAAAATGAAATACTGGGTGTAAATACAGTAGGTGGACAGTGGTGAATGAGAGACAATGAAATACTACAGGGTGTAAATACAGTAGGTGGACAATGGTGCATAAGACAATGAAATACTGGGTGTAAATACAGTAGGTGGACAGTGGTGAATGAGAGACAATGAAATACTACAGGGTGTAAATACAGTAGGTGGACAGTGGTGCATAAGACAATGAAATACTGGGTGTAAATACAGAAGGTGGACAAGGGTGAATGAGAGACAATGAAATACTACAGGGTGTAAATACAGTAGGTGGACAGCGGTGAATAAGAGACAATGAAATACTGGGTGTAAATACAGTAGGTGGACAGTGGTGCATAAGGCAATGAAATACTGGGTGTAAATACAGAAGGTGGACAATGGTGAATGAGAGACAATGAAATACTACAGGGTGTAAATACAGTAGGTGGACAGTGGTGAATAAGAGACAATGAAATACTAAAGGGTGTAAATACAGTAGGTGGACAGTGGTGAATAAGAGAAAATGAAATACTGGGTGTAAATACAGTAGGTGGACAGTGGTGAATGAGAGACAATGAAATACTACAGGGTGTAAATACAGTAGGTGGACAATGGTGCATAAGACAATGAAATACTGGGTGTAAATACAGTAGGTGGACAGTGGTGAATGAGAGACAATGAAATACTACAGGGTGTAAATACAGTAGGTGGACAGTGGTGCATAAGACAATGAAATACTGGGTGTAAATACAGAAGGTGGACAAGGGTGAATGAGAGACAATGAAATACTACAGGGTGTAAATACAGTAGGTGGACAGTGGTGAATAAGAGACAATGAAATACTAAAGGGTGTAAATACAGTAGGTGGACAGTGGTGCATAAGACAATGAAATAATGGGTGTAAATACAGAAGGTGGACAAGGGTGAATGAGAGATAATGAAATACTACAGGGTGTAAATACAGTGGGTGGACAGTGGTGTATGAGAGACAATGAAATACAGGGTGTAAATACAGTAGGTGGACAGTGGTGCATAAGACAATGAAATACAGGGTGTAAATACAGTAGGTGGTCAGTGGTGAATAAGAGACAATGAAATACTGGGTGTAAATACAGTAGGTGGACAGCGGTGAATAAGAGACAATGAAATACTGGGTGTAAATACAGTAGATGGACAGTGGTGCATAAGACAATGAAATACTGGGTGTAAATACAGAAGGTGGACATGGGTGAATGAGAGATAATGAAATACTACAGGGTGTAAATACAGTGGGTGGACAGTGGTGTATGAGAGACAATGAAATACAGGGTGTAAATACAGTAGGTGGACAGTGGTGCATAAGACAATGAAATACAGGGTGTAAATACAGTAGGTGGTCAGTGGTGAATAAGAGACAATGAAATACTGGGTGTAAATACAGTAGGTGGACAGCGGTGAATAAGAGACAATGAAATACTGGGTGTAAATACAGTAGGTGGACAGTGGTGCATAAGACAATGAAATACTGGGTGTAAATACAGAAGGTGGACAAGGGTGAATGAGAGATAATGAAATACTACAGGGTGTAAATACAGTGGGTGGACAGTGGTGTATGAGAGACAATGAAATACAGGGTGTAAATACAGTAGGTGGACAGTGGTGCATAAGACAATGAAATACAGGGTGTAAATACAGTAGGTGGTCAGTGGTGAATAAGAGACAATGAAATACTACAGGGTGTAAATACAGTGGGTGGACAGTGGTGAATGAGAACCAATGAAATACTACAGGGTGTAAATACAGTGGGTGGACAGTGGTGTATGAGAGACAATGAAATACAGGGTATAAATACAGTAGGTGGACAGTGGTGCATAAGACAATGAAATACAGGGTGTAAATACAGTAGGTGGTCAGTGGTGAATAAGAGACAATGAAATACTGGGTGCAAATACAGAAGGTGGACAGTGGTGAATGAGAGACAATGAAATACTACAGGATGTAAATACAGTGGGTGGACAGTGGTGTATGAGAGACAATGAAATACAGGGTGTAAATACAGTCGGTGCACAGTGGTGCATAAGACGATGAAATACTGGGTGTAAATACAGAAGGTGGACAGTGGTGAATAAGAGACAATGAAATACTGGGTGTAAATACAGTAGGTGGACAGTGGTGAATGAGAGACAATGAAATACTACAGGGTGTAAATACAGTGGGTGGACAGTGGTGTATGAGAGACAATGAAATACAGGGTGTAAATACAGTAGGTGGACAGTGGTGCATAAGACAATGAAATACAGGGTGTAAATACAGTAGGTGGTCAGTGGTGAATAAGAGACAATGAAATACTACAGGGTGTAAATACAGTGGGTGGACAGTGGTGAATGAGAACCAATGAAATACTACAGGGTGTAAATACAGTGGGTGGACAGCGGTGTATGAGAGACAATGAATTACAGGGTGTAAATACAGTAGGTGGACAGTGGTGTATGAGAGACAATGAAATACTAAAGGGTGTAAATACAGTAGGTGGACAGTGGTGAATAAGAGACAATGAAATACTGGGTGTAAATACAGAAGGTGGACAGTGGTGAATGAGAGACAATGAAATACTACAGGGTGTAAATACAGTGGGTGGACAGTGGTGTATGAGAGACAATGAAATACAGGGTGTAAATACAGTAGGTGGACAGTGGTGCATAAGACAATGAAATACTGGGTGTAAATACAGAAGGTGGACAGTGGTGAATAAGAGACAATGAAATACTGGGTGTAAATACAGTAGGTGGACAGCGGAGAATAAGAGACAATGAAATACTGGGTGTAAATACAGTAGGTGGACAGTGGTGCATAAGACAATGAAATACTGGGTGTAAATACAGAAGGTGGACAAGGGTGAATGAGAGATAATGAAATACTACAGGGTGTAAATACAGTAGGTGGACAGTGGTGACTAAGAGACAATGAAATACTAAAGGGTGTAAATACAGTAGGTGGACAGTGGTGAATAAGAGACAATTAAATACTACAGGGTGTAAATACAGTGGGTGGACAGTGGTGAATGAGAACGAATGAAATACTACAGGGTGTAAATACAGTGGGTGGACAGCGGTGTATGAGAGACAATGAATTACAGGGTGTAAATACAGTAGGTGGACAGTGGTGTATGAGAGACAATGAAATACTAAAGGGTGTAAATACAGTAGGTGGACAGTGGTGAATAAGAGACAATGAAACACTACAGGGTGTAAATACAGTGGGTGGACAGCGGTGTATGAGAGACAATGAATTACAGGGTGTAAATACAGTAGGTGGACAGTGGTGTATGAGAGACAATGAAATACTAAAGGGTGTAAATACAGTAGGTGGACAGTGGTGAATAAGAGACAATGAAATACTGGGTGTAAATACAGTAGGTGGACAGCGGTGAATAAGAGACAATGAGATACTAAAGGGTGTAAATACAGTGGGTGGACAGTGGTGTATGAGAGACAATGAAATACAGGGTGTAAATACAGTAGGTGGACAGCGGTGAATAAGAGACTATGAAATACTGGGTGTAAATGCAGTAGGTGGACTGTGGTGAATAAGACAATGAAATACTGGGTGTAAGTACAGTAGGTGGACAGTGGTGTATGAGAGACAAATAAATACTACTGGGTGTAAATACAGTAGGTGGACAGTGGTGTATGAGAGACAATGAAATACTACAGGGTGTAAATACAGTAGGTGGACAGTGGTGAATGAGAGACAATGAAATACTACAGGGCGTAAATAAGGTTGCACAACATAGACTTGAATTAACACAGGGCAGTGAGTAAACACAGTGGGCTCTGAAGTCGTGACCCTCAGCTGTCCAGCAGAGAACTGTACTCAAGTGCCCCATAGTCAATTTCATACCCCGCATCATGCATAAAGGTCAAGCTATTTTTATTCTCTAAAATTTCTCCCCATACTTCCCTAAATAAGTAACCATTCCAGGATGGTTGATATGCATTTGACCTGTAGAAGGGTACAGGGGACATATGGGTGTCCTTGTGTACTGTGGGAAGGGCTGTGACGAGAGGGGGTGGACTGTTAGAGACAAACAAGGAAGCCGTTCATATCTTTCTCTCTCTTTTCCATTGAGCCTGCGACATGCCTTTGTGTAGAAAAAACTATCACTAGGTAAAGAGGGGAGCTTGTCACAGCCACTAGTGAGATTCTACAGAGCTACCCCATTTCAACACCAGCAATGTTCCATGATTGTGTACTTAATAAATAAAATAACATGACATAATGTTGGCCCTGCCATAATGGTGGCACATATCGGCCCAATGTGCTCACCCATGGTATAATGGAGCCCAAACCAGGTAAAATGCGGGCGCTGGCATAATAGTGGTAATTCCTGTCTGATTGCGTGGTGCACAGTCCTCATACTTGCTTCGGCATAATGGCGGTAATTCTTGGCAGAAGATTGGCGCATATGACATGCAACTATGACACATAGATATTCAAGGTGGAATCCAAAACTGTCTGTACGCACCGCGGTGCCCGAGCAACTTTGGGTGATGCCCAGAGGAGCTGTCCTATGCAGCTATAGAGGAGTTTGTCTCTGGTTCACCCCTTGGCCGCCACCTACCCAGCCGGACATCGGACATTGTTTTCCTCGTTTCCACGTTGTGTTTCTTTTCCCTCCCCCACCTCCTCCCTCCGTGATTCTTTGTCTGCCTTCCCTTTTCCAGCCTGACTCTCCTGTGTCACCTGAAGTACTTTCCCCCTTACCGTTTTTTTTCCTAATGTTATGCTATGCTTTTGTAATTCATGTAACTTTTGTAACTCCAACAACTGATGTAACAATGTTCTGAAACAATGTCCTACTTCATGTAAAGCGCTCTGATACCTCCGGGTCTAGCCAGCGCTATATAAAACTTTTCAAACAAACAAACAAACAAGGCGGAATCTATCATGTGTTTTAGTGGTTCATGACAATAATTGAACTTTTTCCCAAAAAAGATAACTTTTTGATTTATGTAAATTTAAATTATTTTTCAAGAAGGCAAAGCTGGTATTTAATAGCAAAACGTGTCTGCTTTCATAAACTGACAAGCTGATATTTTGGAGGCAAATGACTGAATTTATTTAAAGCTGAAATTTGAGTGGTTAAAGGGCCCACTTGGGAAAGCCAACCCCGAACACACCTCTTTCACTTTGGTGTGCTTGCTGTACTCACTTCCTTCTTCAACTTGGTTCTCAGCTTTTCGTTCCACCACTTTTAGAATTCACCAGCCGCCACTGGTGCATGCGCAGCAGGCCCCCGACCTGAGAACTCCTGACTGAATCCGGAGCGTGGGGGGCCCCCTCCATATTCTTTGCAGGGGGGCCCCCTCAAATTTCGTTACGCCACTGGAGCAACCGAGGATAACATCACGCCTAGTAATAGGTGTCTTGAGCTGGACTCAACAAGCTCGAGATTAGAGTTTGCAAATAAATCTCTGACCTCTTTAGGACCTACAGAATAGATCACATTGAGGACAAAAATAAAATAAGTCCCAATAATGAACGTAAGCCAGTAGGACTTCTGAGTTCTGATGGGAAGCATATTCCTTTGAAAATTTGAAAGAATCATTATAATCAAGGTTGATGTTGCTTTTATATGTGAGAAATTATTTGTGGTCAGTAGTAATACGCATGTATGTGATGTAAATATTGTTTTTGTTAATCGTCTTGTGAGTTGTTTTGGAAAGAGTCTTTGTATATAAAAAACACAGAGGTGTATGTCTTAATGTGTTATGTGAAAGGAACCTTTATTGCAAAAATTGAAAAAAAGAATTTAAAATTATTGTAGCCCAGAGTTCATAAAAAGGACTACTGAGGCATAAGTATAGTTTCATTTATGGTTTCAGAGGCATTTGCTTGTTTTGATATGGAGTTTTCTGTAGAGCATAAACAATTTTAAGAAGGAAAAACTTTTTGAACATGGCTGCCCTGCCTAACATGGAGTGAGGGAGTAATCTCCTGCAACTTGCATCCACTCTAAACGTCTCCAGATTGGGGCATAAATTGCGTTGCAAGAATATTTCTGTGTTTTTTGTGACATTCAAAAACCATTCTTGACCTCATGCTTTCTGCAGTTTCCTTAAGAGAACCTCCTGTCGACTGAAAGGTTGCAGTTTGAAATGCATCAAACATGAATTTTTGTTGGCCCAGCTCAATGGCTTGCTCACTTAGTGGCAACAACCAAATGAACCCTTTAAATCAAGGCATTAAATCACAGGCTTCTCCTACTACACTGCAGGTATACTCTTATTCTAGTGTTACCGTATGCTTGTGTTGTATGTGTGGCGCTGGTGGCTAGAAATGTAGGTGGGTGGTTATTGCTTGAAGGGAATCCTTAGACGATGATCTGGGCTCCAACACCCAAGGAAGAATTTTCTATAAAGTATGTTGTCCTTGTGGTGCGCCAACCTATATGCTTCGATAACAGTTTCTGCATTCCAAGGTCCTTGACTGTCATTTGGTGTGATATATATTAGACATATCTTGTCTAGTAAAAAATAAGTCTTGGACCTTCCACGACATGCTATCTTATTACATCCCAGACTATGATGAACTACACAATGAAAGACTGTGGGCTGTATTTGGTTATGTAGGCCATACAATGCACAGTGAAATACAGCCATGTTTTCTTGCTTATGCTAATAATGCCTAAAGGAAGTGCCTGTCTATGATGATTTAGAGCTTCTATTTCACATCCTGGCTACCAAGACGAGAAATGAAGTTCAGCTAGCTCAGCCCCCAAAAAGTTGACATTCTTGTTACTATCTTCTTCCTGTCTCATGATCTCAGACTTTGGCATGTGATCTTAACTGGAAGCCATTGTGTCAAATTCTATAGATGTGTGCATTGCCTTTGTTTGTGGAGCCCGTACCATTATGGTACTGGGGCACCCTGTGGTCAACCAAATCTGTGACTCACAGAATATAATTTGTTCTCTTGTTTTTAAAATCTTTGAGACTTCGATTGGCGTGTGCACAAATTTTCTTTAACCGCATGTTAGCAGGTCTTGAAGAATATGCTGTGGATACCCACATTTTCATGAAAATCTCCTCTTTCAATAATGCCTGTGACCTGAAATATGCCTTTTCTACCTTTTTGAGTGGAGTGGTGGTCGAACAAGTTTATTCGACTAAATCCCAACAAGACGAATTCATTCTTCTTCATCACCAATAGGAATCCAAATTCGAGCAAACATGATTATCTGAACATATCTCGGTTGACTTCACCCCTACCTTAGCATCCTAGGTCTCTTTGCATTTGGTTAGATTCACACCTCTCTGTGTCCACTTTGTACATTGAACACACAGTAAAACCTTTGAGGGCTACTCTTATCTTCTTAAAAAACACCAAGGGCCTGTTTTAGCCTAATGACGTCTGCATGATTGCGTATACTCATGCCATATAATAATTGGATCCATTCCCAGATGCAAGGAAATTGGACCACATTACCCAATCTATTGTGAATTGTAATGGCTCCCTGCCGACCCCTGCTTGCCTGCATCAGGCTCAAAGTCATTCACTTGGAAAAAAGATCCTACCTGTTTTCTGCCCCACAAAGATCTCTGGAGGAAGTAAAACTCTCAGGAACAGAGAGGTTTTCAGATTCAAATATAACAACTCAGATACACCAACTACCCACGTCCTTTTGCCCTAATTTGTATTTGTTGCCTGCAAGTTTTACAAGAATAGCAAAATATGTTTTTGATGGTGGTGGCCACTGGGGCTCACTTTCTGCCTAAAAAGGGAATCCCCTAAAACTACCGGTTTTCCTTTATCTATTTAGCATATTTGTTTACACAGTGCATCAGCCTAAGCCTCAGAGGGTTTTGGTTTCCAAAATCTAGGTACCTCTAGTTTTTCATTTAGGAGTGTATGATGTTGTAAAGTTAAAAGACTTGCAGAACTTCAGTAATTTTTTCTAAAACTTGTGAAGTTCTCACTTTGCTAAGCTCATGAATTAAAAAACAAAACATAAAGGAGACATTTTCCGCCGTTCTTTGGGGTACCGTTAAATGTCCCCACTGCTTCGAGTGGCTCAGACCTGCTCCGTGCATCCTGCTCTGAGCTTTCTTCAGTCCAATGACTATATACTATATAGGACCAAGACCTCTGACCTCCTGGTCAGGGACCTGCTCTCTCCCCCTGCAGCTCTGCTGGTAAGTGCCGCTGCCGTCTGCCCGTGCAGTGCTCTGTACAGGTAGGTGTTCGAGGCCCTCCTCCACCCGCAGGCTCCTGCCTGCTCCTTATCCCTGGTGGTCCAGTGGGAGAGCCTTGCTCTTCTGCTGGTTCCACTGCTGTCTGTGCTGTATTGTGCCCGTTTTTCTGTCATTTTCTGGCTTTGTCTTTGTTTTCTGTCTTGTTACTGTGCCTGTTTTTCTTTCTTTTGTCTCTGACCTTTACCACCCTCCACACCCCCATGGTCACCACACCACATTTTTTTATTGGTTATCTGTTTTTTTGTCCTGTTATTCTCTGCCCGTTTCCCTTTCCCGCCGCTGCTACCCCCACGCCCACTGCCCCCTACTGTTCACCCGCTACTGCCTCCCAGATGCGTTTTCCTCCCTCTTCCCTATTTAATGGCGACCGCTACGAGGGAGCACGAGCAAGACATCTGACCTCCTGGTCAGGGACCTGCTCTCTCTCTCTCTGCAAATCCGCTGGTAAGTGCCACTGTCACCTGCCCGTGCAGTGCTCTGTACAGGTAGGTGTTCGAGGCCCTCCTCCACCCGCAGGCTCCTGCCTGCGCCTCGTCCCTGGTGGTCCAGTGGCAGAGCCTTGCTCTTCTGCTCATTTCACTGCTATTTGTGCTGTATTGTGCCTGATTTTCTGTCATTTTCTGTTTTTGTCTTTATTTTCTGTCTTGTTACTGTGCCTGTTTTTCTGTCTTTTGCCTCTGAATTTTTTATTGGTTATCTGTTTTTTGGTCCTGTTATTCTCTGCTTGTTTCCCTTTCCCGCCGCTGCTGCCCCCATGGCCCCTCCCCCTGACAGTTTCCCCGCTCCCGCCTCCCAGTTGTGCTTCCCTCAGCCTTCCATATTTAATGGTGGCCATGCCGCTGGCGCACCAAAGGCAAGCCCGTCAGCGCCTGTCCGTGACGCGACCACGACCAGCGCCAGGGACCCTGGATCTCTGACCATCCACTGATACGACCTAGCTGGCCTCCTCGCACTCAACCCCGGAAGGAGCAACAACTGCCAGCTGTCCATGCCAAACACCACCCATGGCCAGTTCTCCTGCTGTCACTGCTGCCAGACCTTTACCACCCTCCGCACCCCCATGGTCACCACACCTTATTGGATGCCAACACCACTGAAGCCCCGAAATGCATCCTCCTCAATGTGCACTCTCTGCACAGACATGCCGCAGAGATCTGGGACTTCCTCGACACCCTCTTGCCAGACGTCGCCTTCTTCACAGAAACCTGGACCAACACTTCCTCCGGCCCGACATTGTCACTGTCATTCCTGAGGCATACAAGATCCAGAGGAACGACTGCTCCAACTGCCCAGGAGGAGGACTCGCCATCTCACACAAGAGCTCTCTCCAACTCTCCACCTCCACCACGAGCGACCCCCTTCTCCACCAACGAACACTTCACTTCCAGATCCAGACCAGCCCTCGAACCACACTTCGGAGAACCCTCGCCTACAGACCCCCCCAGACCTCGTGCCTCGTTCGCCACTACCACTGCTGACCTAATCGCACCCCACGCCATCACCTCCATGGACTACATACTCATCGGAGACCTGAACTTCCTCCTCGATAACCCCAGCGACCCCTACCCTGCCACCCTCCTGGACAACCTCGCCAACATTGGACTGAAACAACTCTTCACCACCCCTACCAACAAGGCAGGGCACACCCTTGACACCATCTTTGCAGGTGGAAACAACAGTTTCAGCCACACCACGCAACCCCCATCACAGACCACCACTGCCTACACTTCCTCATCAATAAACCACGCCGCCCAAACCTGCACCCAGCCCTCCATGAAGAAACTGGAGCAAAGTCATAGGGGAGCAGCTCAACTCCAACCTCTACCACGATGCCCCCACCATCTTCACCGACGCCAACCTCGCAGCCAAAGAACTCCACAGATGGATTACCAACTGTGCAGACAAGCTCACACCCCTAAGCAACCCCGACAGACAGCGCCCCAGGAAGGCCGCCTGATTCACCGGTGACCTCCAAGAATTCAGACTCACCTGCAGACATCTCGAGAAGAACTGGAGAAACAGCAAAACCTCGGAAGATCGCACCACCTACAAGAACGCCAAGATGGAATACCAACAACGCATCAGATCCACCAAAAGGACCTTCATCCAGAACAAGATCCTCGCCAAGTTCAGCAACTCCAAAGAACTCTTCAGCGTCTTCCAGGAGTTCAACAAACCCCACAGCAAAAACACGGACATCACCCCCTCCCAGGACCTCTGCAACAAGCTTGACACCTACTTCCATCTGAAAATCAAGGGCCTCTACGACAACTTCAACAACCAGACTTCTGACTCCGAAACCACTCCCTCCTCCAGCAACGCCAGCCAGCTCACCATCTCTTCTTGGACCCCAGTCACCACAGAAGACATCGCATCAACCATGAAAGGCATCTACTGAGGAACCCCCACGGACCCCTGCCTCCCGCACATCTTCCACAGAGCAGCCGCCGCCTTCACTTCGGAACTTCGACGCATCATCAACGCCACCTTTGAAACCGGCATCTTTCCTGATGACTGTAAACACGTCGAAGTCAGACCCCTACTCAAGAAGCTAGCAGCAGATCCCACAGAGCTCAAGAACTACCGACCCATCTCCCTCATCCCCTTGCGGCCCAAGTCACAGAGAACACCGTCAACGTCCAGCTCACAAAATTCATCGAAAAGAACTCTGTTCTCGACCCCTCCCAATCTGGATTCCG
This sequence comes from Triturus cristatus, assembly GCF_964204655.1. Lineage (NCBI taxonomy): Eukaryota > Metazoa > Chordata > Amphibia > Caudata > Salamandridae > Triturus > Triturus cristatus. The sequence continues at coordinate 142,253,121 of NC_140594.1, forward strand.
CAGCAACCACCGCACCGAGACCGCTCTAATCGCCGCCACAGACGACATCTGCACCCTCCTCGACCAAGGACACACCGCGGCCCTGATCCTACTGCAACTATCTGCAGCCTTTGACACCGTCTCCCACTGCACACTCACCACCAGACACCACAATGCCGGCATACAGGGAATCACCCTCGACAGGCTCAGCTCCTTCCTCCCCGGCAGAACCCAAAGAATCAGACTGCCGCCCCTACTCTCCGAACCCACGGAAATTAACTGCTAAGTACCCCAAGGATTGTCGCTCATCTCCATGCTCTTCAACATCTACATGGCCCCCCTCGCCGCCATCGTCAGACAGCACGGACTCAATATAGTATCCTACGCCGAAGACACCCAGGTCATCCTCTCCCTCACTAAGGACCCCCTCACCACCAGACTCAACTTCCAGGAAAGAATGAAGGATGTTGCATCCTGGATGAGCAGCAGCTGCCTGAAGCTCAACTCGGAGAAGACAGAGGTCCTTGTCCTCGGACCCTCACCCTCTGCATGGGACAACACATGGTGGACCACCGCCCTCGGCAGCCCCCTCACCCTCACGGACTATGGCTGAAACCTCACTATCATACTAGACCCTCAGCATCCTCCGAAAGACCTTCAAATGGATCCCCCCCGAATCAAGGAAGACCATCACTCATGCACTCATAACCAGCAGATTGGACTATGGAAAGGCCCTCTATGCCGGGATCAACAAGTCTCTGCTCCGCAAACTCCAGACCATTCAGAACACCGTAGCCAGACTCGTCCTTGGTATCCCTCGACAGGAACACATCACCCAACACCTGCGTAACCTCCACTGGCTCCCCGTTGAGAAGAGAGTAACCTTCAAGATACTCACCCACACCTACAAATGCCTCCACAACACTGGACCCCAATATCTCAACAAAATAAATCTCCTACCACGTACCCAAGAGGAACCTACGATCCGCCGACCTAGCCCTCGCCAAACCCCCACGCATCCGCAGAGCAAGAACAGGTGGAAGAACCTTCTCCTACATTGCGGCTAAGACATGGAACGAGCTCCCAATCGACATCAGACGCGCCCCCACCCTGCACATCTTCAGGAAGACCCTCAAGACCTGGTTCTTCGACTGACCGGAGCTGGTCTCCCCCCACTCCCCAGCGCATTGAGACCCTCATGGGTGAGTAGTGCGCTTTAAAATTCCCTGATTGATTGGTTGATTGATATCCTAACCTAACAATTCTCTCCCACTGCATCCATGCAAGGCTTAGTAGCTGACTCATGGACTGGTCGTAACTCCTAAAATGTGCCCCACCTCCGCGATATAATCAATCTGGCCCTTAACCTCTTGCACCTGATCCTATCTCCCGCAGCTCTTCCTGGCACCTCACAGGGTTTCTGTAGTAGGGCACTTTGTTTCATGCAAACTCTGGTGCAAATTCAGGTTCCGACATCTCCCTCTGATTAATTTTTAGTTCGGACTGAGGCTTATATGAAATTTCAACACATTTAAATAACGTGAAGCACATTTAGCTCCACAAGGACGACAGACAGTGGTTAAGTGTCAACACCATGAAGGTTTATTAAAAGATTTGCAATGTTGCAAAATCAAATCATCAATATCGTAATTCAATAGCCAATACATGAATGTGTTAATCAAAGTATTAAAAGCAATCCACAATCATGAATACAAAGACAAGCTGTTATACTCTTATCTCAAATAGAATAGAGGAACTCAATTCTGTCATAGGAGGACAGAGCACCCCACGCTGCTACTTAGGGGAAAGTTTGGGAAATACATTTTGGATAAAAACCGAGATGAAGGGTTCTGCCAGACTGCCTCTGAAAGGCAACAGCGAGCATCTGCTCACAAGCACTGAAAAAGGGAGTCCTCTCTCAGGGTCAGGCAAAGAAGCTTTGGCGCTCCAGTGGAAAGGGCTGTCTGGATCTGTGTCTACTTTGCATTATCTTGAATCACACATTTTCTAACATTTCACTACAACTACATGATTCCCAAGAGGAAAAACAATCAAGTGAAAGTACAAACAGTTAAAGCAAATTCATTACTTTCTGAAACTAAGGCTCAAAGAGCTCACATTTAACACCCTTCCCACTTTCAGGTATCTGCTACATAATGAGATACATTCGGATCAAACTGTTCCCTGCAGGCGCTTCTTACTGCGTACTATAAGAATTGTGTAAAAGTAAACATTCACATGAGAGCAGAAAATAATAGATACATTGTTTAAAAATGCTGCTTCAGCTTTTCTTGAAATAAAAAGAGAGGTAGATGACATGGAAAATGTAGCATCCAGATGTTAGCCATCTTAAAAGGATGTCTGCATCAGCTATGGTTAATTGAAATGTGATTAACACAGAGTAAATACATTTGCATGTGCACATGTTAATATCGACATTAAAGCAAAACCTTTAATTATAAAAATTGCCAATCACTACGAGAAGGATGCATGTTGGGATCATCTCCAGCTCCAGAATGTTCCACCCCGGATATCCTGGAGCAGACACTCATCAGAGGGTAGACACCGCACTTGGCCAAGTTGGGCAAATTCAGGAAACTTTGGTCACCAAGACTGAAGTTATTCCTAAATCACCAGACTGTACGGATGTAATAAGAACGTCATCGGCCCCTAATTGTACTCAGTGCTTGGAATGGAAATTTAGAAGTGCGGGTACTCCTTGTCTCAGAGCACATGTCTGCCTCTGAGAAGCCCCAGTACTCTCTGATTAAAACTACTGGAGCTGTGCTGAGAAGTGCAGGTACTGAGTGCCGGATAGTGCCTGCTTATTGAATGCACTGGTTCTACTATGTCACTTGTAATGTCATCAGTTATCTTGTTGTATCTAATTGTGGGAAGACATGAGCAGAGCAAGGAAGGGATGGATTTACTTTTATGTAGCTAGCCATGACTGATGAACTTCAGGATCTTGTACCCACTTGTTCTTGAGCATCTGTGCAATTTTAGGGACCGATTCAAAAGGGAAACTTAGAACAAAAGTCTAAATTTACGACGTTTGGTATTCACAAAGGTAAGTTACAAGTAGTATCTTTATGTCCGCACTCGGGTGGAATCTCCACACTTGGGGCAGATCTCCGACATGAGTGTGGAGATTCCGCCATGAGTGTGGAGATTCCGCCTTGAGTGTGGAGATTCCGCCATGAGTGTGGGGATTCCGCCTTGAGTGCGGACATAAAGATACTACTCGCAACATACCTTTGTGAATACCGAAAAGTAGTAAAGTTAGACTTTTGTTGTAAACTTAGACCAAAAGTCAAACTTTACCTTTGTGAATCAGTCCCAGAGTTATTAAATTACATATGGAAAATATGATTGGCAGCATCGTATTTTTAAACCATGTCCCCTGTTCATTACACATATTGGCAATGGTAAATTAATTGTTCACAAATGCATTTAATGATTAATATAATATCAGCACCTGTCCATAAAGGCCACAAATATATGAACAAAATGTAATACTAATTCAGAACATACAAAGACTTTGGAGAATTTCATACACATTTTAATGGCTAAAATATTAAATATGCAATATGAGTTTGGAGCAGAGTAATGGAGCATTTACCTATATATGAACACAATACTGGGCAATGAATAAAAGGTCTATTAGAATCAATTTTATTTAAGGCTATGTAACAGATGCAAATTACAAAAATTAGGTGCTTATTTATGAGAGGCTTACACCGCCGGAGCATCCCTTTTTTTGACGCTCCGGCATCATATCGATGAGGCGGTGCAAAGCCGCTCTGCGCGGCTTTGCACGGCCTCATAGATATGGAGTGAGGCAAAGCAGTGCAAGCCGCTGCCTTGCCTTACCGTACTCTGCATCAAGGAGGCGTTCCATGAGTGTTGCAGTGACTTTTCCCATATAGCCCCCTTGGACTTTGACACTGACCCAGATTTACTTAATCACGTAAACCTGGGGCAATGCCAAAACCTTACGCCTCCCAAGAGCAGGTGTAACGAGGAGAAATATTTTTATTTCTCCTTGTTTTTTCCTCTTTTTATCTGTGTTTCATTCTGCAGCACACATAGAAAGAGGAAAAATCCTCTCTGGATTGTTATTGTGCAGGAAGGGGTCCCTTCCAAAAACAATCCCTCCTGCAGCGCAGGCCCCCTTGCACCATGGTGCAAGGGGGCCTGCGTTGGCTCAAAGCAGCAAATTGTGCGCCAGTGCAGGGGGAAAGAACAGGAATACATCGCATTCCATAAATGCTGCCCTTTCACATTGGCATAGGGCAGCAGGGCAAGAAGCTTTGCAGTGCTGCCCTACACCAGTTCCCCGTAAATGAGGGTCTAAGTGCGCAAGGGGGCAATGGGTTTACCAGCCAGAGAGGGGGCAGGTGATGGAGAGTGCACGGCCACATGAAAACAGAAGATGGTACCAAACCATGGCATAGGGATGCCACATGCGGAGAATTTAGGGAGTGATGCTAAGGTCAGGAGTGGGAGGAATAGCAGCGAATGGATCTGGGGTCAAATGCGGTCACTGTGAAACCGCTGTGCAATGAGGGATCCGTTTGCAAACTGTCGGCATGACACTAAATGGCCTGGTGTCCAGCTGCCTGCCAAGCTTTGCTGAACATTTTTTTTTTAAATCAATTTTTTTCAAGGGTCCTTCATTGAATTGAGGTCCATTTCTCTTTAAATTGAGCACTAACAGTCTCCGCTTGGAAATGTACAAATTATTTATAGTGTGTGTTGGTATGTATATCCCTGTCAGGAGGATGTAGAGGTCTGATAACCCCCAACAGATGTCTCTTGGCGCACACAATCAGTAACTACAGGGTTTGGTCCCAGTTTGATGCAGCAGGATGGAGGTTTGACTGATACCCACAGATGTCTATTGGTGGTCACAAACAGTAATTAATAGCTATATGATATGATCACCTTTGGTTAAAGTTATGAAGTAATTTGCCAAGAATATGGAGGGTGAAGCCTCAGGAGGGGTGAATTTAATATAGGTGGAGGGCAGAACTGCTACATCAGCTATTACTGTCTTGTATTCCTGTGCGCGGAAGAACGAAGACAACACACATCATGGCCTTCCTGTTCTGATGATAAAGGAGACGTTACAGAAATATCAACTGTGCAAGAAGAAGCTGTGATCACATTTTCAGCAAGGATGGCTGACCTGTCAGGAGCAAATTGGGCTATAATTAAATGACTGATTCCTCAGAGTGTCAAAATAAAAAAAGCATTGTCAAAGCCAATAGGTCTGGCATTGGCATCCAGCATTTTGACTTTGTCAATTCTTGTTTTGTTTTGTCATGGTTTTTATAAAACTTTGGGGTATATTCACAAGAACGTGTGATAACTACCGCAAGAGTAGCCTAACGCAACTTCCAACATCGCAGCCCAATGCGGGAAAATTACGCCGTGCCAACCAAGTATTCACAATGCGGCGGTAGCATGCTATATTCACCAGAAAACGTGTCAAATGGGCGCGCAAAATCCAACGCCGTGCCGCAAAAATGCGAAACGCGAATGCAAAAAATCATGCAATGAGGCCAATCGTGGTAAAGAAAATTACGAAAACCAGCCACAGGCCTGCAGATCCCATGCGACTGGCGGGACAATGCACTATAAAATAAACAAAACAAAAAAAAGAAAAACCAATTCAAATAGCGTAGCACCATGGATACACCCGGACCGAGTGCAGAGGACATGCCGAACTCACCAAGTCCCACAGAGGACCACCATGGAACCCCGGGGTCGGGGAAGGGCAAGGAGAAGAGGAAGAGCAAGACGGGGTTCAGCCCGCAGGAAGACCGGATCATCGTCACGGAGGTGATAGAAAACTATCAACAACTGTTCAGCACCTCCCCTGCGGCACTGGCAACACAAACGGAAATATGGCAGTCCATCGTCACAAAAGTCAATGCAATCGGAGTGTCGAGGAGGTCAGGAGGCGCCGGCATGAAGTGCACAGCCAAACGAAGGAGAAACTTGCAGCCAACAGAAATGCAGCAATGGCGACTGGAGGTGGGAGTCCTAAGACACAAGAGGAGCTGGATGAGCTGGAGGGAATGGTGGCCACAGTCAGCAGTGTGGAGACGGTGGCAGGAGTTGGGGACATGGACACAGTTCGATACGACCTGACTCAACAGCATCAGGGTGAGTAATGACCAGGGACTGGGGGCACGGGGGAGATGGGCACAATGGCACACATGCACAAATATGTGGCGCACACTGCACACCCACAATGATTGTGGAACATGTCCCTGACAGCCTTGGCACACTGCTGCACACATAGAAACACCAAGTAGGCCCCCGTCCACAATGTGCACAAAGGGGCCCCCCTCCATAACACCAATATCACAACCTACCCATGCACATGTGTTGAATCCAGAAAAGCAGCGGCTCTGTGAGCCACACTGACTATGCAAGAGACAATGCATGACAGATAGCATGGCTGCAGTCATAATACATCCCATGGCCCACGAATCGACATGGAGGTGTCCCAGTATGGATCACATCATAAAGGAGCAGGTCACACCCTGACATAACCACGTGCACCCACAACCCATGTCGCACAACACACGCAGCAGACGAACAATGCACCAGGCCACAAAATCTGTCCGGGAGCACATAAGACCCAAGTCAAAAACAATACAGCCCCCGAAAAGCACACAATTCAAAAGCACCCCGCATCAAAGGGAGAAGGGTACACAAAATCAGAGCTGCAGGGGCAACTCCCCCACAATGCAACACACACACAGGGAAATCACAGTACATCAGCAATGACGGCAACATGGTACAATGCGCAACACAAGAGGACAGAGCTCACAACATGTTCCGCTTGTGCGTATCAACTGTCCACTCACATCATGCATTGCCTGACCTTGTGTGATGACAATGTACGGGTACTACCACACATCCGTCATGTAGTCGGTAAACACACTGTGTCCCATCAAATATCTAGCTCCACCAAAACAGTCACAATGTACATTGGCATGCAGTCTGAATGTAAACATCTGCAATCCTTCAACATACATGTGCAACACTGTTAACTTGCATCACCCCTTTACATCGTATTGCCATTGATTTTTTTTTAAATATCTTTATAAAAAAATTTCTATATTGTTACATAAATTTCAAGTGACAGTACACATTACACCAATATCAATATTATCAATTTTTTCCACTGTGGACACAAATCAGTATATTACTTACGCACTATTCCTGATATATGGTGCGAAACTATTTGTACATTTATAAAGTATCATTAGTATCTATCACCTGTACATGCTGTCATCTCCAATCGAGGGGCGGGTTGTGTCTACCGATTACACCCTTACATGACTGCAGCCATTTATACATACGTATAGCAATGTAAACTGAAACATAGTGTTAATACGTCACTGAGCTGTGAAATTATCGTATACAGTGCTACATATCAGATATCTGCTTTCCTTTTCTTTTATAAAGATAACATTTTAACCACATCTATAAAAGCCTAAAGAAAAGACAAATAAAAAACTTTTCAAAGAAGAGATATCAATCATTTGCAAATACAGGCAGCTAGCATGTATAATATCATGAAGTGTGATCTTGACTAGGCCTGCGCGCGGGCGGTGAGTGTGGGTTGCTGTTTCTGTTGTATATTCTGCTGTTGGGATACTAGAATATCGCGTAGTAAAAAACCATGCCTATGTAATGTTCTGTAAGGAATGCGAGGTCTGAGGCTTGACCGGCCTCCGATAGTGAAGTATCATAGGCCTGTGACGTGTCTTCTATTCCTGGGTGACATGTCAGGTGTTGGTTCCCGTGCGTTGCATAGGTGCCATCTGCAATGTAGTATCAGAAAGTGTAAGGGCTTTAAGCATGTCATCCCAGGTATGTGCAATGGGATATTTTCGCAGCCCTGCCGTTTCTTCCCTGTGCAGAGTGGTGCTCTCTGCCTGTGCCCAGACCCCTAAGGACTTCACCCAATGTGATGCTTCCGGTGCGTCCTTGCATTTCCACCTCTTAGTTATCAGCCGTTTTGCTGTTATGAGGCCTAGGTCTCGAAATCTGGAACTTACTTTGTTTGCTTTGGTGCGTGTATATACCCCCAGGATACAGACCTCCCATGTAGCAGGCACTTCAATCTTAGTGCAATTTGTGAGTGTATCTAATATTATGCGCCAGTAGGGCAAGAGCAGGCGGCAAGTCCATAGCATGTGTAATAAATCAGCACCTAGGGCATTCAGATGTATTGATGTTAAAATACCTATTAATCTTATCTGGTGATAGATACGCCCTATGTAGTATATATGTCTGGATAAGTTTAAATTGTGCATTTTGTGGTATGTGTGTAGCACTAGCTTGGACGCGTTCCCACTCCTTATCCGTCCAGGGACAGCCCCTATCTTCAGTCCAACTCATGCGGAGTCTCTGTAATGGTCGTATCACGTGGGTGCGCAAAGCCTGCACTAACCAGTGTATCACATGCTATCCCTCCCCCATTACATGTAAATATTGCAACAGTTTATGCGTCGGCGGCTCATTAGTTAAGTTTCCCCATGCTAGTGTCAACGTCCGTTTGATAGTTGCGTGCAGAAGGAACTGGCCTGCCGGTAAATTATTATCTGCCGCTAGTGCCTCAAAAGGTAATAAGGTACCATCTGCATATAAGTCTCCTAGTGTCTCCACTCCCGCTTCAGACCAGGGCATCAGTACTGTGTCACTTATAGAGTCTCTGCCTCTGGGTGTCTCGACAATCGGCAATATTAGGGCATAGGGGATCGTATCTTTTGTGAGTTGAAGGCTTCTCTTATAGCATCTGTGAGCCAACTCAATATGCAGTTGCGCTGGGTGGCAGATTTTTGCCAGTGGATGAAACAATCCATAAATTTGGTTTTGTGTCCATAATGACGACTCGGTCGCCATGTCTGTCAAGTTTCTGCAGCTGAACCACTTAGTGACCCACTGCAACTGTGCAGCTAAGTAGTATAGCTCCAGGTGAGGAACTGCCAAGCCTCCTTTTTCTGGTGACGCATATAGCTTCTGTAATGCTATCCTGGACCTCCCTGTATTCCAAATTAGACCTCGGGTTAATCCCTCCAGTTCCCTAAATAGTCGTACTGGGACATATACCGGGAGGTTTGCAAAATAATACAAGAGCCTTTGCAGTACTATCATCTTAGTTAAAGTAATACGGCTCATTACATTAAGTGGTAGAGTCTTCCAGAATTGCATCTGCGCCCTAATTGCGGAAATGGCACGCACCAAGTTGCCCTCTAGTATGTCTGTTGGGGACCTGTAGATATATATACCCAGGTATCGGAACGTGGTCTGATACCAAGCAAGTGTAGTTTCGTTAAAAATGATGTCCGTCATAGCCACGTCCTCATTGAAGCAATAGGCACCTGATTTAGCCCAATTCACCATAAGGCCGGACACGTCCTCAAAGTTACGGAACAGCGCAGATATCTCTGGCGGTATTGCATACAAGTCTCTTATGTACAACAGCATGTCGTCTGCATATAAGGACACTGTATGAAGTCCATCACTCAATGGAATGCCCAATCTGCACCACTCTCTCGGAGACGAGCCGCTAAAGGCTGCATGGCAAGGGAAAAAAGTAACGGCGATAGAGGGCACCCTTGCCTGGTGCCACGCCTGACCCTGATGGTATCGGAGAGGATCTTACCTGTTCACACTCACACTGTAGGGCGTTGATACAGTAGCTGCACCAATTGCAAATATCCATCACCTAACCCTTACTTACGCAGGACCGCTGCTAGATAGGGCCATTCCAGCGAGTCAAAGGCCTTTTCCAGATCCAGCACTAAACAGCCAGACCGAGGCCAGTTCACCGTTGCATATTTTTGAATTCTGAATAGTCTGCGGATATTTAGGGAAGTGCTCCTGGTTGGGACAAACCCGTTTTGGTCAGCGTGTATCAAAGTCTGCACAAACGGGGCTATTCGTTTAGCTAGGGTGGAAGCAAGGATTTTATAGTCCGTGTTTAACAGAGCCAATGGACGATAAGAGCCCAGGAGTTCAGGACTTTTATCCGGCTTTAATAGAGAGATCAGCATTGCCTCATTCTGCGTAGGTGTAAGTGTAGAGCACTCTAGAGCCGCATCATATACCCGTAGCAGTTCTGGTATTAATATAACTGAATAGGCCTTGTAAAATTCCACCGGTAGTCCATCTGGACCCGGCAATTTTCCATTCGAGAGGGAATAGATGCTATCCCTTATTTCCTCCGACAACAGAGGAGCACCCAGTTCCTCTTGTTCGTGGTCTGTCAGTTGTGGCAGTGTTATGGCAGAAAGAAAGTGTTGTATGTCTGCCTCTGTAGCAATCAGACAAGATCTGTACATTCCGGAGTAATATTCCACAAAAGCACTATGGGGCAGATTTATGTTTCCTGGCGCATCCCTGGAAATCAGCAGGGATGCGCCAGGAAAGATGTGTCACACAAGTTTACCCTTGCGCCACCACAGATGCGCCGCATTTACAATGCAGCGCATCGTGGCGCAAGGATAAACAGATGCATGACGCATCTGATGGCGTAAGGGCGGCACATTGCTGGAGTTGTGTCGCAAGCACGACGCAACTCCAGCAATGTTTAGGGGCTGCCCATACCTTACATGCTGCATCATGCCTTACGCCTGCTTCAAGCAGGCGCAAGGTTTTGACGCAGCAGCGTCGGAAAAGTGACTGAGTGAAATCTTGTAGATTTCACTGCATCACTTTTCCGAGGCTTTTTCCGCTGGAACGCCAACCCTGCATACATTAAACCTGACGCAGGTTTAATGTGGCGCAGGGCTTAACACCGTGACGCATCTCCATAGATGCGTCACGATGTAAATAGGGCGCAATGTGGCGCCGGGTTTACACCGCCGCGGCGTCACAAAAGTGACGCAACGGCGGCGTAAAAGTGGCGCAAGTCTAACATAAATCTGCCCGATGTATTTCACTCTGAGTGTGTACCAGGGCTCCCTGTATATTGTGTAGTGATGTCACCGGTGCAATGGCAGCTTCCTATTGTATCAGCCAGGGCAACAACCTACCAGGTTTATCCCCCGTATGATGGGTGCGTGCGGAGTGTGCGGCAAAAGCTGAGTATCCTGTAGCATATAATTGACCACGCCAGCAGAATTTCTGCTTTGGCCAGGTGAGTCTCCTGAAGGAGAGCTATCTGTACACGATGGCGTTTAAGGTAGGAATATATCTGATTAACAGAATGGAAGAATGAATGCCTGTTAACTGATAATGAATTCAGATACCTTTACATCTATCAGGTTTGCTCCCTCTTATGCCGGCCTCTTTATGGGGTGGTATGAGAGGGAGCACGCATGGAGCAGGACATCGTGTTCTGGGGGAGGTATATAGATGATATTGTGTGTCTGTGGTCAGGCTCAGAAACCCAGCTTATGGAATATCTAGCATACCTCAACAACAACTCCTTTAATGTACAACTAACAATGTCACACAACAAAGAAAATATCGATTTTTTAGATATTCATTTTTACATTAAAGAGGGCCAAATACACAGCACGATGTTCAGAAAAAAAACAGCATGCAATAGTATTTTGCATGCTTCAAGTGCACATGCCAGTTCTGTCATTGCCAACATTCCGTATGGGGAGATGGTTAGAACCAGACGGTTATGTAGCGAAGAAATTGGATTCAGGGAGAACATTAAGGACATCAAACAGCGTTTCACACATAGGGAATATGATTCTAGTACACTAGATAGAGCTGAGCGTAGAGTTTTAAAACTACCCAGATCCCAGACTCTTGTGCATACTGATAGAGGGGCTTCCAGGAACTCGCTTACCAGTTCCAAAACCAGAGAAAAAATATGTTTTTTCACGAATTACACTGCACATAGTGACAACATTTTCAAAGCCTTTAGGAAGCATTGGCATCTACTCCTGGACATTCCCAGATTACGCCCCATTATTAGTGGAAAACCCTCCTTGGTGTATAGAAGGGGACGTACACTCAGAAGTTCTTTATGTCCGAGTTATGTGACCACACAGAAGACACCCAGCACCTGGTTACATAAACCGCCGGTTGGTTTTTACACATGTACCTCTTGCAATGTATGTACATTTGGACGTAATAAATGTAAAGAATTTAGCCACAACACTGATAAGATACATCACATCAGGCATTTCATCAACTGCAATAAAAAATACGTAATATACACACTTGAGTGCCCGTGTGGGAAGGTTTATGTGGGGAGTACAGCACGATGTTTGAAGACTCGTATTCAAGAACACCGACGAGCTCTTATTAACAATGACACACGATACCCCATGACTGAGCATTACAATAGAGTACATTTGGGTGACAAGTCCTTCTTTTTCTGTGGCATAGACCATGTTCCCGGGAACAAACGAGGAGGGAACAGAGACCTCACACTGAGACAAACTGAATCCAAATGGATATGTAGATTACAGTCGGTTACCATGGGGCACAATTCGGACCATGAATTCCATTACTTCCTTACATGAGCTTTTCTGTTCAGGTGGGATATGTACTAGGGTTGTGTATAAATGACAACTTGGAATTCTGTGAGGGCCGTTGACTCTGTGACTGTCTGTATTGCACCAGTCTCTTGTCTCCAGGTAGTCTTATGAAACCTTGAATATATCTGCAGATAACTATGATCTATGGCCTGTTTGTATATCCTTCCGGTGTATTTTTCCGGCATAACAGTTTTGTCGCTCCATGAACCATAGAACGAGCTTTTGGTTATTTCCCTCTTTTTGATTCTGTGAACCTGTGACTGTCTGCTTTGCACCAGTCTCTGGTCCCCAGGTAGCCGTGTGATACCTTTTTTATATCTTCAGATAACTATGGTCTACTTTTGCCTGTGCATTCTGCCAGCATAATGGAGTTTCCCTCTCATGAGTCATAGAACGTCCTTTAGGTCACTCTCATCCTGTGATTCTTTCACTCTGGGCCGGTAGTTTTTTAGATTAGGGCTCTTTTTGACAGTGTGCTTGGATGGCTTTCAATGTTTATACCATAAATATTATGGTATTGACTAAACTTCTGCATTTATACTCTTTTGCCTGTGCATGCATCTTTTCTACTTGATAGATCTTTGGGCTTATAAATTCGCCTTCTCTATCATGTTGCATTACTTTACTCAGGTATGAAGTATTATATTGACATTGACAGTCTGGGTCACATTTTCAGTGCTCTTGTAACACCATTTGCCAAACCAGACGCTCTGGTCCCATTTTCCGATTCTTTAATCCGTACATGGCATACGGGAACTCTTTGCACCTGTGCGGCGGATATATATATGCTATCCTTCAGGAAGGACTCTTGTATGTCACGGGTTGCCTATAGAGGGTATAGATTTCCTCGATACCCCAGATTCGTTCTAATTTTAGAAGGGCTTGAGCATGGGGTTTTCTGTTGCTTTGTGTATATTACACTTTTATCCATCGTATGCGGAATTTTGGAATATGCAAGCTGTGGTTTCCATGTGGACCGGGAAACGGCTGATCTTAGGTATATATTGACTACGTGTTACACACGGCACACTGGAATAATAAAGTTTTACGCTTTGAGCTATTGACGTTTTTTTTTTACCCTAACGCAAGTCCCTCTTCTCAACCTTCGGTAGACATCCAGGTTGCCCGGGAGACCAATAATGCAGGGATCACATCGGCTACCCTCTACACGCCCGCCCACAACTTCCGACGCACCTCAATGATTGCATACGTGCATTTCCTTTTAAACCTTGGCGCGTTTTTTCGTTAACGATACGGGACACTCTGAGGGGAGAGCACGGACATCTATCGAGTTACAGGTATGCGGTGTAATTTTTGGTAGCCATTTGAAACTGTCGGTACGGAGTTGGAGGCTTACCTATCAAAGCCCTTTTTTGACTCAGTTTTGGGGAATATTTAGAGACCGGGTGCCTACGGGCTTGATAAAGGGAATTCCCATTTGTCTCCTCTTTTTTGCGCTATGGCACGGTTCTTTCTATATATGTGTAAGCATGGCGGATGCTTGGCCTCACTTACTTTTGTGTAGTAGCATTACACGAGGGTCTAATACAATTTGTCCTAATTAACATCGCCAAATTAATGTCAGTTTCATTGGCAATTCCATCTGCATGTTTTTTATGGAACCTTGGTTTACAATTTCCCTCTAGTACTTACAAGCAGTATGTTTTCGGACTGCTATTGTATTTTCCATATAGGCATTTTGGAGTGGATTTTATCACTTTGGACTAACATTGCGTCCTGTTTAATCTCATGCCCCTGTGGTATCTCACTTTCGCTTCGCCCTAAAGCTAGATTATGTCTGTTATTTTCTTTATATATATATGTACATATCTTTTGAATTGATTTGTTATTTTCTGTCTCTTTTGCTACTGTTTTTTTGACAGAATCGTGTACAGTGCTCTTATCAAGGTGGCACTGGGAGCACAATTAGGACTATTTACTTGGATAATACGACGCTTTTATCACTGCTCCTCTCGAGACGGATATTTGTTTACATAGACGGTGGTCATACTTTTGGAATATATTCGCAATCTCACATATGGTACGTGTCTTCTCAGGGGGACTTTTACTCATAATTTTTTCCTGCCCTTCTGTCCTAATTAGTTGGCTTATACATGTCTTGATGGGGTATTTAGATATAACATTACAATTTGCTTATTCTATGTATAGGAATTATTTTCTAATTTGGGGTGCTCTTCACCCAATCACACTCTCATGCAAAAGGGCCTTCAGGATATACAACTTTGGACCCACATAGACATACGTATGCCCCCTTTTTTCTGATGAAATATTATAATATTATACATGTCTTGATGGGGTATTTAGATATAACATTACAATTTGCTTATTCCATGTATAGGAATTATTTTCCAGTTGGGGGTGCTCTTCACCCAATCACACTCTCATGCAAAAGGGCCTTCAGAATATACAATTTTGGATCCACATAGGCATACGTATGCCCCCTTTTTACTGATGAAATACTATAATATATATATATGGCACTTTCATTTTTCATTGTTATGTATTGTATATAATTTTGCAAAAAATTGTTTTGTATGGTTATGTTTATGTATTGAGTGTTTACAGTATATTCCTTTTTGTCCTGTGCTTATTCTCTTAGTATGTGGTGCTTTTAAATGTGTCTTTTAAATGTGTCTTTTAATGTATTTTTAAATGTTTTTTGCTGTGCGTATATTTATGTTATGTTTCTCTATACTCTTCCAGCCCTGACGAAGTTCAATTTGAACGAAACGCGTTGGCTGAGACTATGGTTGGACAATTAAATTAAAATAAAGATTTTTTCGAGTACAAACAACTGACCACTTGGTGTGATGTATTAACAAGTAAATTGGTGGTGCACCGCTCCAAACCCCTTCTGAAAACTTCATTGATCTGCTTGGCAGTTTGCATCTATTAGCGGCGGATGCAGGGGCGTTCGCATGCACACCATCATTAACTATACCTTTTGATTACATACTATGGGAACAAAGTAAGGAGGTGCAGCCGTTGGAGTCCGCCGTTAACCCTCTTTTCTCTAATGGGAATATATCTGATACCTAAGTGACGGTGAGTTCATGCCTCTCACATTCCACGTACCAATTTTAAAAGAAGACATAAGATCTACAGTGTACCAAACATTTATGTATCCGTACCAACCCAGCAGTTATATACATTGTATATAACCGAACGTCACACATCCCATCCAGCATTCTGACCTGTGGGGCGCCACTTTGCATACTTCGACATTCAATAAATGACATCTCATAACAAAACCAAAATAAAGACATAATCAAATATAATTCGAAAAGGGCGAGGATGCAACTAGCAATCGCCCAAACTCTCAATGAAGACAACAATCTAGACAATCTAGGGGGATGAACTGCGTACTACGCTTTGCAAGCCTGCAGTTTGAGCATCCAGCGTCCTAGAGGCTCCCCGCTAACAGGCATCACATCATACAAATGAAGCTTTCTATGTACACCTGCTTGGGAGTATTTACCTAGCAAGTGATATATAAACGGAACCATATGTGAACAGCTGAGTGCATGAGCAGGGCCCGCCTCCCCTCCACTTGGTAGGTTACCATCTTCGACCTCTACTTATACAATCAGAGGGATAGTGACAGCCACTACAGTTGGCTATTTTACTAGTGGCTATGCGTTCCCACCCATACACCCTAATACCTCAAATCTTGGGTTATGCAGCGAGAGGATTTTGCAATGTTCATATTATTGTGTCCGCAGTCTGTGGAGTAACATCAGGCTGATCAGTTGAATCTTGCGAGTCTTGAAGACCATATATTTGTTCCTCATCACTAGATAGGCCCTTTTGACTGGAGTTGGATGCGTTTTCAGCCACCAAAGAGCCGCTTATCTCTGCTACCGCTTGTAGGGTGTCTCGTTGTCCACTAAGAATCAATTCTGACATTGATTTATAAAAAGCTCATCAACGATCGCGCGGGACTGCTGACTGGCCTTCGTGAGGCATGGGTTGCCGATGGATTGGAGCTGGATGACGAGGACTGGGTGTCTGCGGTGGCCTCCCCGAAAGAGGTGGCCATACCGACCCGCCTTCGTTTCGTCCAGCTCAAAATACTCCACAGGGTCTACGTTACGGGGCCGGGTCTGATGCGTATGGGATATGCCGTGGATGGACTGTGTAAGCGTGGGTGTGGTTCGCTAGGGACCTTCTTCCATACTTTGTGGGAATGCCCGGAGGTGGCGCGATTCTGGCGTGGTGTGCATGCGGTGTTGCAAGCGGTCACGCATGTGACACTGTTTCCCGAGGCTAGGAGATGTCTGCTAAATGTGTGGGAGCCGACTGATTACACGGCGCCGCAGACGTGGTGGGTGACTCTGGGATATATGGTGGCCAAGCGTGACATAGTCCAATTGTGGGGCTCCCAGAGGTCACCAACGGTCTCGGTGTGGAAGGACAACATGGATTGGTGTATGTTTCGGGAGAAGGTAGTGTATGTGGCGAGAGGTAAGCCTGGGAAATGGGTGAAAGTGTGGGGCCCCTGGAACTCCTATCGTGGCGGGAGTTGCACCCCGCCGCTGACGCCTGATTTGGCAGTGGCCCAGTCTCCCTAGTCTGCTTGTTACCTTGGTTCTGGATATCGTTTTCACTTTGTTTCTGTCCTGGCCCGTCCCCCCCCCTATTCCTGTGGATCGGTAGGGTCCTCCCCAGGGGAGCTCATAATGCTGCTTTGATTTTTGCTGCCTTGTGGATTTGTTTGTAGTTTCCTTTAAAAAATGGAACCGCCAGTTGGGGGCTCCGGACGGTGTGGCCGCCAAAGCTTCCTTCGACTTCTGGGACCTTTATCACTTGTCGCTTGTGTCTATGCTCCCACTGTCAGAGTCCCCCCCCCCAAGGCTTACCTTCTGCTTGGTGGGTTGTTCCTGCAGGGACGAAAATGAACTACCACCCCGTTCCCCGCCTTGCCCTAGTCGAGGTTCGAGCACCGTCTAGGACAAGGGGGTACCTGGGGTAGAAGCCAGAAAGGCGCAAGTCTAGTAGGCACTGGACCCCACGCTGTGAGGGAGAGAAGGGAACACGGTTAACTTCCTGCCCCTTTTCTTCTTCTTCCTCCTTCGTGTCGTGCCCTGTCTAAGCAACCCTGTTTTACCTGGTACGGGGTGTAGAGAGCCCGGCCTCCGCTTCCTGTTCTGGGCGGGAGTGGCCGCTGGATTGGCAGCTCCTCGGACCAAGAAACCAGAAGAGCGAAACCAGCGCTCCTGCGCAACTAATAGCGTACTCCAGCTTGTTGGGACATAGCACGAACCAAAATCAAGGAAACCAAAACCAGCGCTCCTGCGCAAATAATAAACGTGCTCAATACTGTGGGGTCAGAGTAACTACCAAAATAAGGTAAACAAAACCAGCGCTCCTGCGCAAATAATAAACGCGGGTATCTTCCCCGCACACCTTCCGTGGTGTAGTGGCAAGCAAAGTGTGTAGGGTTGTGACGGCAGAACCCGCCGTCTTTCTTGCCAAGAATCGCCTTTAGTTAAGAACAGTACCTGTGCCGTAGGGGTTCCGCAGCAGCGTCCCTTCTTCGACGGATGGTGTCTTCTCCGGAGTGGCGTCTCTCCGTCTGTGGCGATGACGAGAATTCAAAGCGGGTCTTCGCCGGAGTTCCCGGCTTTCATGCGTGAGCAACCGGAAGTGAGTATTTCGACCTTCCGTGTTGTCCCACAGGTGCTAGACCGCTAACCTCCTTCCTCGAGGAGCGGGCAGCTCGCAGAATCATGACACCCACTGTTTGCTAGCGGCCGGCCTGAAGGTTGTAGGCCCATCCTTGTATATCTTTTGCAGTCTGTAATAAAGGTTTCAAAAAAAAAAAAAAAAAAGAATCAATTCTGAGTGTTGGCCCATGGTTGATGAAGGTGGTGTTCGCGATCCCGCCGCCTTACGCTCCCTTCGGCGGCGGCGAAAGGGGCCCCTTAATTTCGGTAATGTTGTTGTCACGGCGATGTCTCGCAGCCGCAACGGTATCCAGCCAGTCCTCTGCCTCTTCCGGCGTGTTATAGAAGTGCGTTTTGTCACTTGCAACCACCCGTAGACGTGCTGGTAATAACAGGGAATATTTCAGGTTGTTTTGTCGGAGGCGCTTCTTTACTGCCATGAACGAGAACCTCTGACGCTGCACTTGGATAATGTAGGTTGGAAAAAACATTATTCTATGATTGTCTATGTGGATCTCTCTGAGTTTCCTGGTTTCCTTCAGAATGGCATCTCGGTCTCGATAGTTGAGGAGCCGGAGTAGCAGGGGCCTCGGGTTCGATCCGGTAGGAGGGGGTCTCGCCGGGACTCTATGCGCACGCTCTATGACAAAGTGCGGCGATAGGGACCCCTCAGGCAAGAGATTCCTAAGCCAATTCTCCATATGTGTGGTGGGCTCTCTACCTTCCCACCGCTCCGGCACACCCACTATGCGTATATTGTTGCGTCGTGCACGCCCTTCAGCATCCTCGGCTCCATCTTCCAGAAACTCTACACGGTGCAATAAATCTTGTACATGCTTATCTGTTTGAGTCACTTGCGGTTTGACGTCACTAAGCGTGGCTTCCAGGACAGTAGTGCGATCTGTTAATTTCCGATGGTCTGCATGTAAATGAGTAAGGTCAATGGCTACTTTGTCAATTTTAGATTCAAGGGAGGTGCGAGTCTGATTAATGGTCGCTTCCAGCCGTTCTACTGCAGCGACCACTGCATCCAGTTTGCTTGTAGCTTGATCTGTTAATCCCTGCTTCCATCTTGTCCGATTTCGGCTTGGACAGCGGTGGTATGGTCTGCACTCCCCCTGCTCCAGCCCGAGCCTGGGTACCACCCGACATTAGTCGCAGAGTTTGTATACCTGCGTCGTTCCACATCGGATAAGGCCTCCACACAACATCTCTGGGGCACGGATATCACAGCGGGTACCTTCTCCACACCAACAAGCCGCGCTCAGCAGACACCACACGACTTACAGACCCAGCAGCGGGGCCGTTTCCCCACGTATCAGTGTCTCCATTGCAGTGCAGTCACTAGCCAGTCTGTACAGCCACTCAGTTCATGTTAAGTGGGGGTGCATGAAGCCGTCCAAGCAGGCGATCACATCTAGTTAACTTTAGTGGTGTGAGTCTCCACGTATACCTCCCGCTCAATCTGCAGGCGTGTCCCTGGTGGCCGTATAGTGATCGCCAAGACAGCAGCCGGTGCCTCTCCGCCTCCTCAGGCTATAATGGGCTGGATATCAAAGCACCTCAGTGTTTGTATTGCTATAGTTTTGAAGATGCACCACCTTCCAAAGCTTCAAGCAGCTATTGGAGAAGGCGCAGGCTTCCTCTGAGCGGTGTTTTACAGCCCTCTATAAGTTTGCCAATAGTTTTTTTTTTTCCCCCGTCAGCAGACCCTCAGAAAATGTTTAATACTTCACCACCACTTATACATAGGAGTATGTCCCTTCAGTAAGCAGCTTGCGGTGGTGAGCAGGTAATTCCAAAGGGACAGTGTTTCTCATAAAGTGCTGCATCATGGGGCCAAAGGCAGCAGCGTCTGCCCAAGCGGTACCAGCATAGTCTAGTCCTGCCTCACCATTACAACCGCCAGCAACCAGGGCGGCGTAGCTTTACTCCGCCGCGGCCCGCCAGTAGTGCAATAGGGGCTCCGACCGCAGCTCTTCTCCCGTCAGCAGGCGCGCTCGTGAGCGGCAGTGGGCAAATGGCTGCAGCTCGCGTGTCGGCCGGGGCCCCCCCCCCCCCCCACCGCAACCGCACCACTGGAGTAGCGGCAGCACAGAGAACCCAAGCCGCTTATCTCTCCACCGCCTCACCCAGGGATCGTATTGCCATTGATGCCACTGATCCTGTCACAGATGGCTGCAGCGGGAACATTGACACACACAGCTCCGACTCCTGATGTGTCAGTGGCACACGGTGATGCAGCCCCATCACCTTCGCAGTCTGATGTGTCAGTGGCACACAGTGATGCAGCCATTACTCTGCCACACACACCGGACTCACCGGACACAGAACCCGTATCAGGGGAGTATGATGGGGATGGAAATGACTGTGTGAGGAAGGAGGCCGTAGCATCCATCACCGCCATATGGCCTGTCCCTGCCTGGTTCTGACCTATGCATCATGCCCTGGGACAACACCTCCCATTGACCCCCGGAACACTCTGCGACAATTACCCGGACCCCGACAAGGACCGCTATATCCTCACTGCTGGACAATCACACAGCAAGCATGCTGCGGACTGCACTCCCCCTCGTCCAAATCACTTCCCATTCCCCAAAGGACTCTGTTTGGCCCACCGCTGGGCTTCCATGTAATGTGGGCTTGGATGGCCATGTACAGCTCCAGCTCCGTCAATCACCTGAATTTGAATAAAACATTCTAAAGCACACATATGTGTCATGACTATGTTCACTTACGTATAGAGGTGTGGCGGGACGTAGGGACAATGATGCACATGTAGGTACACCCTGGTAACTGACATCTATGCGTATGTGTATCCCTGAGACACATGGCCAATTGGATGACTGTGGAGGTGAGTACTAGCTGTGTCCACATTGCACATTAACTACAGTCTCACAACCCCCCAATATAGGCACACATACATGTGTTGAATAGGGCTGTGTGTAGGAATGCCCAATCGGTAGCAGGCCAGAGTTAGTGTACTACAACACATGTGACAACCGGACCTCACGTCGCATACCTACATGCACACATCTGTGTGGCAACGTCCTGTTGCAATTCATGACATAGCTACACATGTTCTGAGTTTGGACCCCATACTCACATTGCAGAAGTCACGTAAGTGCACAGGTCGGCCAGCAACGATCCCATAACAATGTCTGGCCCAGAGGTGGAGATTGCAAAAGGGAGCCACCCCCATTGTACATGCGCCAGTCAGGTCCTCCCTGTATATGGACAATGCACATTGTGGCACACGAGTGGACATTCGATTCAACACTCATCATAGGTAGACACTACTGTATTAACATAGACTTTATTGGCATGTACGTGTTAGTACGGATGAGGCAACGGCCACAACAGGCAGGGACAGGCTTAAGGCGCTTACACGCAGTATGGGAACATGTCGAGGTTCAGGAAATGGTGAGGCAAAAATGGACAATGGTCTCAGCACACCTTGCCGTTCTAGACGAGTCATGTGTTGTCTGGCGTCTGCCCATTACCCCGTGTGAGGGGGGCTCAACTCACTGCCCATGTGATCAGCATAGTGCTCTGCCACCGGAGTGCGCAGATTGTCTGCTCTGCTGACAGTGATCAGGTGGAAGGGTCGACCGGCTCACATGTCATCCTACATTGCCATGTGTGTTCACTCACCCCAGCAGTGTGTCTGAATTGATAACGTTGCAAAACGACGCTGTGTTGCTCCGAGCATGGAACGGCATCACCTTGCACAGGTGTGTGTACACACGCGTATTTCCACGCACATGCATCCAGAGTCCTGACGATGGCAGACATGTCCTCTGTTGTGGTGGGATATGTGAGCATTACTCACAATGCAACAAGTTGTTTGGACCTGTGCTGTGGGTGACAATCTGATGTGGCTGCAGGGACGTAGTTACTCGTCAATGAATGCCAGCGCAGCTTCATGTGCAATGTTTCCAATAGTACATAGTTGTCGTGTTCGAGGAACACCATGGTGAGCCAATCCATTAACTGGTCTGGGCAGGTGTGCTCAGCCCACGCCGTTTCTCCAATCCGCAACACAGCCCAATAGGGGAGCACCTCGATGTGGTCACTGCACACGAGGATATGTGCAATCTCCCATGCAAAGCTGCCAATACATATGCAGTATGTCAAGGCATCCCATGCACAGCTGTCTCGGTTACATTCCTGTTCATGATCCAACAGGGGGCGCAGACACAAGTCATAGTCCAATTCATCTACGGTTGTGTTGGATAGGCAGACATCCATGGGACACTCGAAGGTGCATGTTCGGCAGTGAAACCAGGGCTGGACGCAAGTGACATAGGCCAGGTGGAAGCTCAGCTGGTAGTTGATCCGCAGCACTGCCAGTGGCAATGCGCATAGTGAATGAAGCATACATGCACGGTACTGTTCCACGTAACGGGGGTTGTGCATGTGCCCGGGATGGCCTGATATTGCGTTGGTGCGTATCGTGGAACCGGCACTCTTCTGGACTGCGGCAGTTGTGTGGAGGATATGCCACAGCTCTAGACTATGATTAGATTGTGTGTGCCACGTTGGGTAGAATGGGTTGCTGTTTCCGTGAGTGTCAAGGGTATCCCATGCGGGGGTACCTCAGGCAGGGCCTTCTGTGTGTGGGGTGTGGATACGTTGGATTGTTCATTTGCGCAATGCGTGGTGTGGGAGTCTGTAGAGAAGAGTCTTGCAAGACTCGTCCACGTCTGCCATGGCATCTCTCTCAGGGTGTTCCAGCCGTGTTTAGGACCAAGGTCAGAGGTGCAGGTGTCCTCCCGCCTTCTGCATTGGTACAAAGGAGCTTTCATCCCTAATGTGTGTCTGACTACTACTTGCGTTATCGGAATGTGATGTGGCTTTGGCGCTGAGATTGAGGCAAGGCCTTGGGCTCATGGTGTCCCGATAGCGATACACACACACACGTTGGCATGTAGGGCCAGGTACCCTGGAGGCCTTGCGCTGCTTGTGCAGTCTCACTCCGTCTCTCTTCCTTGCTCTCTCTCTCCCTCTCTCCCTCTCTTTCCTTTGTTGTGCACATGGCATTCTTTCTTCTCTTGGATTTTGTCTTCCAGGCTTTGTCCTACAGATTGTCCAGTGCAGACCCGCTAGGACTCATCCGAATGGTTTTTGGGTTTTGGTTTGAATGGTGTTTTGTGTTGGTGATTGCATTGCTGTATGACTGATTCTCCATATTCTGGGCACGCATGTGTGTTGGTATTCCTGCTTGTGTGACATCAGTCCAAAGATTTTTGGGGTTTCGTAGTGTTGGTGTGCAATTTATTTGTCCGAGGGGGCGTGGGGTGGCCTGGGTGTGGTGTAGTTGGGTGTTGTGGCCCTCTTGGGGGTCCGTGCTGCATGGGCAGCTACTCGGGGGCATCTGTGGCTCTTCATTTGAGGCTCTGGGCTGGGCTCCCTTTCGTGGTGCAGGCTGTAGTCCGACTTAGCACTAGGTCAGAGCAGGTGTTATTTTCCTGCTGCTAACGTGCCTTATCGCCTGTTTTGTGCTCTTATCGCAGTTCTGTCTGGTCGTTGTGAATGTTGTGGAGTGGTGTTGTCGTGGCTTTGGGCATGGAAACGCCTACTCTGCATCTTATTAGCGATAGTTGCTAGGGGCCTTCTGTGGCGATGTTTTTTGCGGCTGCTATCGCGGGTAAACTGGTGCTGTGGGCTGTTAACACCACCTTGTGAATGGGGCGATAAATTTATCGCAACTTTGGCTGCGATAAAGTGCCGTTAACTCAGCGATAGTTCCTTGTGAATATGCCCCTTTGTTTTAGAGAAGCTGCTGGGCCCTAGTCAATATAAAAACAAACATTGGTCAAAGCAAAAATATTTTTGTGGCCTTGCAAAGCATACTTTACCTTAGTAATCCCTGGTATTGAATCGAACTGCTTTGCATGGATATGCTCATTGTGAAAGAGTACAACACCATCACTCACAGTTGTTAGCCAATGGCTGAAGTGGGCTGACCCATTTCTTCATACTAAGTGCTGCAGTCGGTGGAAGAAAAATGTGAATGACTCAACAACAGACCAATGGATAAAGAAGCCTGGCTGAAATGTCCTATAAGTAGATATATTATGTGTATTATTTTACTAAAATCAAAATGTCTTGGCTAATGACAGACATAAAAATGTATGTTTTCCTCCGGTGGTCTTTAATTGGTTGATTATCATAAAATGCGTCATACACCCACTTATTTCTTTGTTTTAGTGCCAGTGAATAATTTGCTTGTATCAAAAACCAAGGAGCCCGATTCACAGAACTAATTTAAGACAAAATCCTAAACTTACTATCATTTTGGTATTCACAGAAGGCACTTACTCATTTTGGTATTCACAGAAGGCACTTAGGGGCATATGTATCAAACGATTTTTTAATCGCAAACGCTGCGATTCGCAAAATAACAGCGTTTGCGATTAAAAAATCGGTAATCGGGATGTATGAGCCAAATCCCATCGCAAAATTAAGGAATTGCTAATTTAGCGATTTCTTAATTTTGCGTAAGCATTTAAGAAATCGCAAATTGCGATTTCTTAAATGATATGTAAAAAGCA
Source organism: Triturus cristatus (assembly GCF_964204655.1). Classification (NCBI taxonomy): domain Eukaryota; kingdom Metazoa; phylum Chordata; class Amphibia; order Caudata; family Salamandridae; genus Triturus; species Triturus cristatus. Next base: position 142,277,877 of record NC_140594.1, read on the forward strand.
CCCAAGTTGTGCGAATTACCCTTAAGAAATCGCAAATTACCACCAACTTCCAGTTGGTGGTAATTTGCGATTTCCTTTCAAAAAGCACTTTTTTGAATTGTACAAAGTGCCACGTGGCGCTCATACATGCCCTTAGGGCATGTATGTGCGCCATATGCACACACATGCTCATTTCAGGGGTGCATCAGGGTGTCATCATGACACCCTTGCACCTTTGAAATTATTCTCAAATTGCGATTAGCAAATTGCGAATCGCTATTTGAGAATTACTTCCCATTCATTCCTATGGGTCTCCTGGCCCATAGAAATGAATGGGCAGGTATTCCTTAATTGCGATTTCGCAATTTGCTAATCGCAATTAAGGAATTTTAAGAAATCGCAAAAAGTTTGCAATTTTTTTAATACATCCCGTTTTGCAATTCTCAAATAGCGATTCTTTAAAAATCGCTATTTGAGAATCGCAAATGGTGATGTTGATACATATGCCCCTTACTCATTTCGGCATTCACAGAAGTTAGGAGTCCTAACTTTAGGACTCCTAAATGCCTTCTGTGAATACCGAAAGTCTTAAAGTTAGGATTTTTCTCAGTTTAGGAGTCGTAAAGTTAGGACTCCTAAACTGAGAAAAATCCTAACTTTAAGACTTTTGGTATTCACAGAACGCATTTAGGAGTCCTAAAGTTAGGAATCCTAACTTTACTACTCCTAAACTGAGAAAAATCCTAACTTTAAGACTCCTAACTTCTGTGAATACCGAAATGAGTAAGTGCCTTCTGTGAATACCAAAATGAGTAAGTGCCTTCTGTGAATACCAAAATGGTAGTAAGTTTAGTATTTTGTCTTAAGTTAGTTCTGTGAATCGGGCCCTATGTAATCTGTCTGATATTCCAGGCACTTGTAAGACCCAGCAAAATAAAAAGGCTTTGCTTACAGGTATGTGGGTGCAGCAATAATAGCTTATTTTAAATTGCTTCCAAATCAGAGCAACTCAATTGTTCCTGGAGTAGTATGGCCAGGAATATGGAAGGAGAAAGTCTCATACCCGTCTGTATTGTTGTTCCACGTTTAGTGCATAAGCGTTAGGAAAGGACAGGAATGCTCTGTATAATACTAAATACGACACATTCCTGCCCTGTCATGCAGCGCAGCAAGGTGGCTTGCTGCGTTGCGTGAACTTTTGATAAATATGGGTCTATGTGTATAGGAACCAAGATGAATACTGTTAGAAAGAGGTTATAGAAAGAGGGATTAAAGTAAGGCTGCTGTATTGAGCTAAACTGAAGGTGACATGGAGGACAGGGTGTGGAGCAGGCGTAGATGCTCCTTGCTACAGTCTGGGACATGAAATACCAAGGGGTGTATAATAAGATGTATTTTGCACTGCCGTAGTTGAAGAAGATTGCTGTCCCCATTTCCAAGTGGCATTTAAGGTTAAGGGGTGGGTAGAACCAACTTTTGTTGTTGTGATAAGGATGTTGGCGGGAATGAGACATAACCTTCCATTGTATGGAGCTGATACAAAGAAGCATCTATGGGTGCGGGAAGTTGTACTGCAGATGTACTCTTTTAGGTACTCTTACATACATTTATGTATTGGCCCCAAAACGTCCAACTCCCTATTAGTAAAAGTGCAGAGGACACAGTCCTCTCTATTTGTGCTAATTGTACATTCATATCCCCTTAATATTCCCATTTCAGACGTTTTTTTTAGGCCGCTCAGTATCAACTCCCGTTGATAAAACACTGGCGCAAATGATAATGTTGCAGGGTTTTTTAGAGTATTCGCGACGGATGGGCTGATTGGGGCAAAGTATGGGGGACGCGTTAATAACACATTGCTCCTGTTTTCATGTGCAGATGCCTCCGGACGAGAGCTGGGGAAACTGTGAATTCATGCAATTTACACTCAGCTTCAATCATTTGATCCCTCACTGTCGAAGGTTCATATGTTTCCCAGACTCGACGGTCCGTAATCTATCCACCTTTAAAAGATGTTCCCGCTCTTTGGAGTGAGACATTAAAATCCATGTGTACACCCCAGCGCCCCGACAGTAACGACCCAGAAATATGCCCATAAAGTTCTTAATAAAGTTAAGAAGCCGAATTTTATGAACTGAACATTCTTTTGGATTAATGTGCTGAACAAAAATTCTTCTCAGTCAGTTGGCATTAACTTTTTTATGCTCCTATAAATCATGTTAGCACTGGATGGAAATCTTGTTAACATTTTTTTCATATTTCAGCTCCATGCTTGGGGCTAGATAGACTGGCAGTGCAGTTAGCAAGAATGCCCTGAGCCCTGGAGCAAGCAAGGAAAATGGTCCCTTTGACTGCTGTTGAGATAGTAAAATACAGTGCTGTCAGGGATTAATGGGCCCCTCAGGTTATTGGCCCCCGGTGCCACTGCACCTGCGGCACCAATGGTAGCAATGCCCCGGTGGCAGTGAGTACATATAGGCAGTGGCATAGCAGAGGTGCACTGGCCCTAAATAATTTTGCTTTTTGTATAGGCTAGCTAATGACCTAGAACCATTACAAGCAGAGAAGCAAATATCCATGGACTACCAGCAAAAGAATGTGTTACAGTAAGAACACATTTATAGCTCAACCGATTTCCCGAGAAAAACTTGTTTTTTCATTGAGTTTCCTTCCCGACTCTTTTCCGGCACCGTTTTCTCCTCTCTCTACTTGAATGAGTTTGAATATGAACTAAACCTGGGCAGGGCCAGACTGGGAACCGAAACCGGCCCTGGCAAACTTCTCGGCCGCCCCCCTTGGAGGGGGAGGGGGGATACGGCGAGCTGGTTGCTAGGGTCGGTTTCGGCGATTTGTTAGAGGGGGGCGATTTTGCCGGCCCCCGGTAACAAAAAAGGCCCTCCAGGGGTCCAAAACCGGTCCCCACCCTGGCGGCCCACCGGGGAAACGCCTGGTGCCCACTACGGCCAGTCCGGCCCTGAACCTGGGTTATATTTCTGTTGCGCCAGCATAATCACACATAATTCGGCACATTTCATGTTGTGCTTGTTAAGTGAAAATTCCCAAATTACACCATTGTATCACAAAGCGCAATGACGCTGCATTAGCTACAAACCTTTAGTGCAGGAACATGGGGATACCGTGAACGACCAGGACGTGAGCAGCTGTTGTTCACGCCACTTGTGTTTCTGACTTTTATTTTCTTAGTGCGAAATGGACAAAAGCAAATTATGCAAATTTCGACATATTCCTGAAATGGACGTCAACTAGAGGAGCACCCAACTGGTCCCCTAGGAACTGCCATAGCTATCTCTGGTCTCAGGGGTCATGTAGGCAGCAGCAGGAACAGAAAGCAACCAGGCTTCTGACACCCACATTTGCTTTCTATAGGTTCCACTACTGCCTTAGCGGCAAACCGGAGAAGCTATGGGTCAACTCTGTGATGTCATCTAGGGACAAAGGGTTGGTGAGGTTGCTTCTGGTGCCCCTGCCAATTTTGGCAAGCTGGCAAACACGAGTTTGGATACAGTTTTAAAACATAAAAATGTATAGATGAAGAGAAACTATGAATTATTGTGTCCTAATCCCTCTTTTCGTGCATGAAAAGTTCCACTCTTTCTTCAGATACTTGATATAAGGCAGATCTACCTCTAAGTAACAGGTGAGTGCTTAGCACGGAAATTTTCAATTGCAGCAGAAGTAAGGGGCATATTAACAAGGCGGCGATTTATCGCACTTACAACACCCAGCTTTGCATCTCTAATGAGATGCAAAGTGGGCGTTCCGTGCCAGAATAACTGGAGAAATGTCGCTAACCGACATTTCTCCAATTATCAAGCTGCACGCAAACAAGCAGAGCGATAAGAAAAGTAGCGCTAACCACAGTTACCGCTACTTTCCTTACACCTGCTTGTGATCTGACTTAGCCATGTAATCCAATGGGAGATGGGTTACATGGCTAAGACCACCCTGCCCTATCAGCAAGGTATCGCTAGTCGCAGTGTGATTATCGCTGGATTTCCAGCGATAATCACACTGTTTTCCAGCTAACGCATGGATTCCTATCGCTTGGGAGATAAGCGTTGCTGATAGCACGCTATCTCCGCGATAGAATCCAACGTTAGCCTGCGATAGTTATCCTCGTGATAAAAGCGCGGAGTGATAATTATCGCAGGCCCTTGCTGGTATGTCCCTTAGTATCTTGGAAATTAGGTGCTATGCACATAAGCTTTGGTGATAGGAGTTTGGATCTAGCTTTAAACTGCCCACTCATGTAAACACAGATATTCACAAATTCTGTTTACACGTGTTGCATGCACAATTGCTGTTTATCGCAATTAATCCTGCGTTATTGGCTTTACCATTGTTGGGGAAAAGTAGGAAAAAGGACTGTTTTCTGTATAGAATGCATACAATAGATACGTATTTGAATCTGACAAGCAATGTGATGCCTGAGTGCACTTTTGAGAGGTAAAATAGTTCTTCATGCATTGCAGTGGAAGCACTTCCTAGAAGGTGGAAAGATAAACTAAACAGCCAATAGCTTGAGGTGAGAGAGTATGAGTCCACTAGATGGAGGCAAAGCCCACTCTAGCTATATTTCAAAGACTTGGTAGCAATATGTCTTGCAGACACACAAATGCCAAAGATAGTGGGAGTGACATCAAACACCACATGACCGTTGATGACAACACAAGGTTGACCAAAAAAATTTGTCATTAAATGGGCTGGAAGTTATATTTTTTATTGAGGGATAGGGAGAGCAAGGAGTGAAAACTGCATAAATAAATAAAAATATCTTATATTTCTTCTAATTTAAGATCACTTCATTGGCTGGCAGTCAAAAAACACATCCTTTTCAATTCTCTGCGCATTGCTCATTGTTCAATGATTTCTTACATTGAAGGCTCTCTCTTGACTCATGCAATGTTGAAGCACCATTCAGCTTCCAGTTGTCTCAAACCCTGTAATTCACCTTCCCTTGAGTCTGATGGTCGAGCATTCTCTGTCCTGGCTGCTACAGGCTAGTCCATTCTCCCTGTAAATGTCAAATATACTGAAAACCACTTATGATTCCAATGAGATCTTAAACCCTTGCAGTTCACAGAGAAAACAGCTGGATTCAACATACAATTCGGAATACTTACCTCTGTTTCTACAGCAGTAGGACAGCTTCTACCTGGGGAGTAGCTGTGCAATAGATATATACTAATACAAATAATCCTCTAATGACTGTAAAATCAACTTTGCTGAACTGAAAAGTAGACCTAAGTCAAGCAAACCGTGTGCATATAGCTTTCCAAATTGGTCACAAATGCATAATGTTAGCCTCCATTAAGCAATGAGAATAATGGTATGTAGTATGTGAAACAAGTATAAAAACATAGAAAAATCTTCTATTCTAAAATTAAATAAGCGAAACAATGAGCTGTGAGTGTCACTGCCTTTTTTCTATTCTGAGCTACGGTGTAACCAAGACCAAGCTCTCATGAAAAATAGCAGTTTATAAAAAATATCCCAGGAATTACGCAAGTTCTGTATTAGAAGGGTGTTGGGGACCTTGGCTGGCAAAATATTATAATAGGATGTGTAGGTGCTAGAGAAATGCAAGAAATAGGGTATATAAGGGTGTCTTCATTAACATTCTAGATTTATTTGGAAATTACCCTGAATTTTTTTTTTACTCTGCAGCACTGTTATGTTATGTTATTGTTATGTTATGCTATCTTTATTTGTGAAGTGCACTATCACCGGCTAGGGTCTCCTGGCTGAGCAGATGTGTGTGCCTAGCCCTGTTGGTTAATTGAAACTCCAGGTCTTACGCTTCTTGCGGAGTTCAAGAAGAGAGGAGGAGGCTCTGGTGTGGAGTGCGAGGCCAGTCCAAGTTTTAGGAGTGATATAAGAGAACACCTGTCCTCCTGATCTGGTTTTGTGTATGTGTGGGATATGTGCGAGTAGGAGTCCTGCGGTACGGAGGTGTCTGGCTGGTCGGTGGAAGTATAAACATGATAGGTGGAGCCTACATTGTGTAGTACCTTGAAAGTGTGTGTGATAAGTTTAAAATGTGTGCCTTTGTCTATCAAGTTCCATGGGATTTGGTGTGATGTGATGAGTTCTGTGTGATTAGTTGAGGAACAATGCACATACATTCACCCATTATTGTGGCCAGCCATGTCTATGCAGATTTTTAGCAATAGTATTTTAATTTGATTGTTAAAAGCATAAACATTAAACCCCTGCCCCCTTGTCTTAGAGTTATTTGTGGCAATAGTGTCTATAAAGTTATGGTTAGGTCAGAGTTTCCGTTGAAATTGTGTTTTCTTAATAACTTTTGTGCCTTTCAACAAAACTTCATGAAGCTTCCCCAAAATAACATACATCCATTTTCGATTCTTCACCGTATGTTTCGTATAGTTCTTTCAAGAAAGGGCTAAAAAATGGAATCCAGTTGAGACACTTCTCATTTTAACTCTCATAGTATTCTTTGTTACCTGATACAGAAAAAACTGCTGAATGGAATTACACTAAAGATGGTGTTGTAAATCAAGTCGTTTTCAATAAGTGGGCATATAGAAAGACTTAAGGCCTGGACAGGTGGAGCTTAGATTTAAAGCTATCTGGACCTTTTGTTTGTGAATCATCTATGGATTTGTGAATCCAATTAAAACAAATATATATATAAAGGCACACCATCGGTCTAGGAAGCTTTTTCTCTCATCATCCGATACAGAATTGTGAGCACCAAATTGGGAAAAGTGAAAATAAAAATGGCATTGGGGGCAGGGTGAATCTACCCTGACCCCCAGACCCAAGTGGGTGACCTCCAGGAGGAACCCCTGGCAAGAAAATACATATTAAAAAAATAATTTCCAAGTCTTGGACCATCCCTGGGCCCAGTGGACCTTCTTGGGACTCAAGATTTGTAAATCGAGGTAGGGATTCATGAATCCTGAAATTAGGAAGCAAATAATTAAGTGCACTACAGCTCCACTCAGCCAATGATTGGCTAAACATTGTGGTTTAGGACCATAGCACCCAGGCCAGGATTTATGACCAAACCTTGAAGGGGTTGATCATCTACAATCAAGCCCTGCAGCCAAACCCCACCATGCATGGCCAAGACAATGCACTGTGGGAGTTGGCTGCCCACTGTGTGTTTGGTGCAAGTCTCACTTCAGACCAGGTACTGCAGAAAACCCCTCCTGTGCACAGGCAAAGGAAACAGGTCCACAGCAGCGGCTGGCCACCTGCAGCATGCCGGGGGCAGGGCCTTGCAATAGGCCTAGAGTGGCTATCCCCAATTGTCACAAATGAAGGTCATATACCCGGTGGGGTTTGCCCAACTGCATTGCAATGGGTACAAGACTAGACTAGAGGCCAAGCTTTGCAGCCCACCAAGGCTGTGCACTTCCAAACGCCTTGCAAACAGTTAGCTTGGTATGATCAAAACACTCCAGAAATTCACTGAAAAAACAAAGGTTAAAATATTGTTAGTTTTGGTACTAAGACCTTAATGTACATTTAAATCCCCAGAAATTCACTGGAAAAAAAACAGTTAAAACACAGTTATGGTTACAAAGTAAGAACACATTTTTTATCTGCTTGTAATAACGTGAAACCAGGGTGAAATGCTATTAAGCTGGTCAAGTAAGACGCGTGTCATTCTCAGCTCGTAAAGTTCTGACATGTCATTCACTGTAGACCTTTGGTTTTTGCGAAGGGTTTCTTTCTGCTACCTACCAAGTTCCCTGTCTAACAATCTTATTTATGACCCGTGCTGTAATTTGCCACCCCATAGCATATTTTTAGAAACCTTTGTTCCTAGCCCACGTGACGCAAACCCAACACATGATCTCATTTGCGAGAGCGCATTGGCTGATCTTGAATGATTCTGCACACTGCAGAGCCACATTCTAAATCGGTGTATTATCTGGCAAAAAGCACCCCAACTGTGAAAAATGAGGACGTGCGTGCACCCGCCATAAAGTATAAAAGAGATGGGCCTGAATCACAAAAAAGTTGGAAAATTACAGTCTTTTTTTGGGGGGGGGGGGAGTTTTATATCGCGTGAACTAGACCCGAAGGTATCAGAGTGCTTTACATGAGGACCAGTTGCGTTACAGAAGCAGATCGCCGCCTTTACCTGGATGTAATTTTCTGACTTTCTGGAATTAGCGATCATTGTTTGTTTGTTTGTAGATTTATATAACGCAGCTTATCACACATGAGGGTATCCAGGCGCTGTCCCTGGGCACAGGGAGATTAAGTGACTTGCCCAGAATCACAGGATGATGTGCCAACGGGAGACTCAAACCCAGATCCCCAGCTCTCGAATCGGCAGCTCTGGCCGCTGCACCACATCCCACAAAGTATGCATGGAAAGCTGTGGCAGATGCAGATTAGCAGCTGTACGTCTGGGAAAGGGATATGACATTCCTAGTGGAATCCAATTTCCGCTTTGCGAAGTTCTCTATAGCAGAGAATTTCTCAGAGGTAGAACAGGATCCCCTGTGCAAACGCATGACCTTGCCAGGAGCATGGACATCAATTCATCAAAATGCCTATGGTAGCGGAACTGACATCAGATGCTATTTGACCTTTACATTCACTTATTCATACCCACACATTCACACATACTCTCCCTCACATAAACACATTCTCATCCGCACACACACAATATACATTTAAAAGCATTTTTACTCACCTCAGCTGCCAGGGAAGTTCATATTCCAGCTGATTGTACTCATTTTTATAAATTATAATAATAGTGAATAACATAGTATTATTCCCTATTAGTGTAGTAAAAAAATTGACAGACAACAAGGAAAGTGGAGCCCCAACCAATATCCATTAGGACGAGCTGCCCCCTGTGTTCTTGGCACTGATTTTGCCATCCTCTGAGGCCAGAGGTAGCAAAGGCAGCTATTCCACATACACGGAGGATCTTTCCCCGTTGACAAGCTGAATATTGAGGCAAGAGTGGCCCACTTTAACTAAAGGAGGTGTTTCCATATACACCAAAGCTGAGTGGAGAACAAATATCCCTCGTCTAGCATTGTTTATGCAGAACCTGTCAAGTAATAAACGCAGGTTTTCTATCCCTCTTTTGGCTTCCTTTAGACAGAACCTGTCTGCGTAAAGAATACAGGTTGTTGTGGAATCCAACTAAGGATAACATATACAGAGAGATTTACCTTCATCCTCTGAATATTCAGACTCCTTTATGTTTGAATAGGAGTCTCTGCTCTTAAGGAATAAAGATAAAATTACGTTGCTGGGAGATATAGTTTTTCATGAAGAAGGTGGTTGTGAAATCAAAAAACCCACCGAAACGCGTCGATGCTATACAGTTTAACACACTAGATTTTTGGAACATTTGTTAGAACTAGAGAATCAAGTCCAAAAGCATTTTGGTTCAACAGATGATTTGTTACAGATTGATGTCCCTTTAAAACATTATTAATTGTCTAATGTATTCTCCCACTATGTTTTGTGTTTTGATAATGTTTTACCAATGATGTTATGTTTCATTTTTCTTTTTTCTGAATATCAATTTATTTGTGTATTGAATGATTTTTATGCTCATTTTAAACGTTGAATATGTTTGTAAAAATAATGATTTTTTATGAATTGTAATTCTAACGAAAACACATTACATTTTCTATAGAAAAATTTAGCTGGTACTGTGTACATATATATACATAATTATATTTGTATTTTTGGTTTTGGTGATATTGGTTGATCCTTGGTTTGAATGTGTGATAGTTGAACTGCTAAGTTACCCAAAGGGGGCGTTACTTTTTGACTCTTGTAGCAAAGGAAGTGCCAGGGGCTGCAAGGGGCAAGCCTGGGGTTGCAATTTGGACCCCGGGTGACCCCTGAAAACAATCCATGCCCAGGAGTATGACCGGAAACCTGTGCTGTGCACAGTTTTCCAGACCTATTCCTAGGAATGGTTGTAGATTCCAGAAATCTGTGCAATTATTGTGTTCACTTGCTAGTTACAAAGGAAAGGGGAGTTAGACAGAAGTTACTCATTCCTTGCAACTTGCAAGGTTATTCAAGGATACTTTGCAGTAGCTACTGCAGTCATGAAGCATGGAATGGTAACTGATTGCTGAGGCCAAGCAGTAACTGTCAGCAGAATGTAAGCTGTCAGTTTGCGATCACTTCCACTCAGGCTAAGGAGACAGCTGTCCTATGGACTTGGCGTTGAACCCCTCTGGCTGGCAGTGGCGGCTGGCAGGGAACAGGGGTGTCGGAGGGTGGGAGTGTTTGAAAAAAATGAACAAAAAATAAAAATAAATTGCGTTGCCGCTCTTCTTTAGTCCGGACCAGAAAACACCCAATAACCAATCACAATGCAGCTTTGTGATTGCCTCCCCATATGCAATCACAACACTGCAATGCAGCTTTGTGAGTGCCGTGGTTCAGCACTCAGATGAGGACAGCGAGCCTGTGCATGTTCCTCACCAGGCTGTGCATACGCCCCTGGTGGCTAGGTACTCAATGCAAGCACGCCATAAATTCTAGTGGTGAGTTGAAGGGCTGCTATTCCCAGCAGGCCTCCAACAAACCATTTGCTATCAATTGCAATGAGATGAATATCCGGTTGGTACGACTTTAATATTAGCAGGGCCATTATTTGCGCCACTCCTCGTAAGTCTCACTGCAAAATAAAAGTTTTGTACATTTGTCGCTGGAGAAAGGCCTTGAGAATCTGGTCCATGTCTTAATTGGTAATGTAGATATTATGGAAGTCAAGACAGCATTTGTAAAGCTCCAGAAACCCAAGGGTGTTTGGGTCCTGGCACAAGAAACTTCAGAGACCCAACTGAGCTTTCAAACAAATATGTTTTTGGACTCCTCTTAAAATTTGCCAGATGGGGGTGTGGCCGAAGCAGCCAAGATAGTGGATGCCTCCTAATGGCACTCCTGGGACATCCACTGCCATCTCGCTGAATCCTGCACCCTGGGTCCCCTTTTCTGGTATTTGATATATTCGATGTACCCTCTTCAGCTTTGGGCTGCTGCCCTGGGGCCTGACACTGCTCGTTGGAGCACCAGAGGAGAGTCTGCTGATGGGGCTTTGCTCTTCCTCTGGCAACTGGGCCCGATGCTATTGGCCTGAGTGGTGCTGTGCCTGGAGGAGACTGTGAGAGGCCACAATGAGCTTCTATTGGAAGGAGACGGGCGCTGATTTGGCCTGAAAACACCCCCTACCAAGCTCCATCCCTGCTATGGCAGTGCATAAGGGGTCCGCGACGGTGAGAAAGAGCTCAGCCACTGCGTCCTGGGCGGAGTGCGGAGCCTGCATTCCCACACTCCAGCACTTCTCCACCTCCTCAGGGCCGCGCTGCTGTTTTAAGGACTGAGGCGTCGCACAGCAAAATTTCAGAGACACCAGAGGTGCAGCCAACTGCACACAAGCTGCCTCTGGCGGTCCCTGGTAGGTGATTCTCCCTTTAACCCTGCCGGGGGGCCTACCTTTTGGATTGGGTTGCCCTCCTCAGCCCCTTGGCTTTATGGACAATCCTGAATTTGGGCAGGGGCACTATATAGCGGCATTGCGGTGAAATTGAGGCAGTGGAAGCTTCATACAAGCTGCCTCAGGTGGCCCCCGATAGGTGCTCCTGCCTTCTACCCTGCCAGGGTGTGTGCATTTTGGACTGTGCTACCTTACTCTGCCCCCTGTCTTTCTGGGCCTTTCTAAATGTGGGTGCATGGTGCCGAATTGTTATTGAGGCCGGGACCCAGCTTCTCGTAGGGGGGTGACGCATTTCTACTCCTGCCTATTGCGGACAAGATCTGCATCTGGGGCTAGGGAGGCCCTTGATCCGCTCGTAACTTCTGTGGCCCCCTGGCTGGAGAGGGTGGCAGCCATGAGTGGCCCTCGCCGAAGCTGGTCCTTGGCCTAGGACCCTGATCCGCGAAAGAAGGCTCTACCCCGGTGAGCCTTTTAACAGCTGAGGAACGATATCTGCCACTAGATGACACCCTGCTTGCCTCTGGTGCCAGCCAGATCACCTATATCTGGCACCAGCCTCTCATCCGCATACCTGCTGGGCTATCATCATTGATACCTGATGGTGGGGGAGTTTCAGAGGGGTGTGAGATCTCAACTGTAACCCATACCCTAATGCACTTCTCTGACTGCCTGTTTTGCCTTACTCCAGTTGCTTGTGCTGCCTTTTTGGCCCATGAGGTGAGTAGGCCGAGAACAGAGAACACTGGTACTTCTGATGCCACAACCTTGATACTGGGGAAGATCCCGCCTCTGACAAGCAGAACCCATTATTTAATAGTGGCCAGTGGCCATGGGGTAGTTGGATCTAGATGCTTTCCTGAAGCACAGTGATGTAGAACCACAGACTCTATTTCCCTGGCTCCCAATCAAAAACAGACAAGCCCTCAAATCCAGAATGGGGGAGGTCGGTGTCAACGTTGCCCTTTTTTTTTAACATGACTCCTTGGACTTGAAGACCATAGAAACTACACTACTCTCAACCATCCCCACCCTTAAGGCCAGAGCTGAGGAGACCGAGAATCGATCCCATCGGAGCAACCTCTGCCCTGTGGGCTTCCCTGAGGGTGCTGAGACCCCTCACCCTGCAACCATCATAAAAGACTGGCTCCGTTCTTGACTACCAGAGGGATCCTTGTCTCCTTGGTTTGTGGTGGGGTGGGCCCATTGTTCGCTAGTGCAGCATCCTCCTCCGGGACCCCCTCCCATGCCCCTTATCATCAAAATCCTGAACTTCTATGGCGTTATCCTTCAGGAGGCCCATACCTGGGGGGAAGCTCTACTTTAAAGCGTCTCACATCATGATCTTGGTGGATTATACCAAGTTGACTCAACTGCAACGCAACCCCTTTGATGCTGTGAAGCAGAAACTCAGGGAGATGTCTCGACAATATATGTTGCTTTTCCCTGCATGTCTGCAAGTTATTCATGGCTCCCGCTCCCACTTTCTTGTCCATCCAGAGGGGGCTTGGAAATGGGCAACTGAACAGAGAACCATGCGAAGGTTTCAGCACTCGGGCGATGCCACCCCAGGGGACCTAGGTCCTAGGTCCCTCACACTTGCCTGTCACCCGCTCTCAGACATCCCAAGTCCAAGGGTGGACGGGGACATTGCTGATGATCCCTGGCATCCTCCAAAACTGACCCGGCTGGATCCCAGACTGAAACTGAAAATCCTTTCATGCCCCTGCGACCTCCGAGGACCCCTGGGCAGATGACGATGTCTCTTCCAACAATGTAAACCCTCTGGTGGAACCTAAATGAATCCTCACTGCTTTGTTTATTGCTGACCAATAGACCTAGACTGAGGGTGTTCTATCTTTGATCTGACATCTAAATTCAGATCCTACATAGGAGGGGGTCCACCTCGAAAATCATGTCATGTTCTTTGTTTCTGTTATTGGGAAATATTTGGTGACAGATACTTCAGGGGTTGAAGGGTGAGGGTGGGGGTTGTTGGAAAATGTTGAAATAGGATTTGTGTTTATTGTATTGTTTTTCTATGCTTTGTTTGCTCATGTTGTTGCCTGGTCTTCCCTGCTGCGTCACAGATGGCCAATTCACTCGGTAGCCCTTACACCTCCAGGCCCTTATTTCATGGAATATAAATGGCCTATTAGATCACATCAAACGTACTGTGGTTCCTAGGTTCCTCCGTTGTCACCATCCTGGTGTGACTCTTTTACAGGGAACCCATCTCCTGAGCACCCTGTGTCCATTCCTGCATAGGTTTGGCTATGACTGAGTATCACTCCACCTTTTCTAGGAGATCCAGAGAGGTGTCCATCCTTCTTCACAAGACTTTTTCCTTGGTGGTAACCCAGGTCCTTCATGATCTCTTGGGTAGGCATGTGGAGGTGTCCTGTTGATTGGAAGGGAAGCCACATAATCTGTTGAATATCTACATCCCCCCTCAACTGCAGGGACAGACCATGCGTGGTTTAACAGAATTGATACCCAACTTGCCATATGGGGTACTGATTCACGGGGGGATTTCAATGCTGTAGCCAAACCCAACTTAGATGTCTCTGGTCTCATCACATGTGACTGCTGGGCTCTCTCCGGGTCTCTCAACGTTTGGGCGGACTCTGCGATGCTTGGAGAATATGGAAATCTCACACACAATCATGCACACAAACCTCTGCATTTACCCCAAAATATGTCCTGCATTGATTATCTCTTCCTCCCGGCTGTTGACGTTGCAATCACAGCGGGAGCTACCATGCTCCCTCAGGGTATCTCAAACCACTCCCCATTGCTCCTTCGGCTTGGGACCCCACAACGCCATAAACTCCCAATGTAGCGCCTAAATGCTTGGTTGTTGGCAGACGAGGGGCTGGTAAATCACTTGTGTTGGGAGCTGCGCCCCTACTTTGAGACTAACTAAGGAATGGTTCAATAGGCAGGCACATTCTGGGTGGCAAGCATGCAGACAAAGGCGTACCTCTAACGTATAAATTAAAGCAAGCAACAGAATATTGTAGACCTAGAAATGTGCATACTCCAGATTAAGACTGAGGCGGCTGACTCAACAATTGGACCTTGATAGAGCCTCCCTACACCAATTGCTCCGTCAGGAGGCCTGCCAGTGTTGGTGCCCCACGTGTCAATGTGTATAAGAAAACAGGGATAAAAATACTGTACTCCTCATTGGCCTGCAAACAAGAACGTTGGTTCCTGGCTGGTCCTGGCTCCTGTGGATGATTCCAGGGCCTTGGTCACCATGCTGAAGCAATTGCAACAACGTTTTCAGATTATTATAAACATCTTTACGCCCCTGAGCCACGGCCTCCCCACCGAACTCACCCATCTACTAATTTCTAATGTGCATTTCTCCTATCTAATGCGGCTCCAATGGAAATCTTTTAAGAAACCACTCACTGAAGATGAGGTCTAAGCAGCCATCCAAGACTTAAAAACTGAAAAAACCCTGTGAATGTGACCACCCACCTTCTCAAGCTTTACGCAGAGGCAAAGAAACAGGGATCCTTCCTTCGGGAACTTGACCTCACAACTATTGTTGTCATCCCTAAGACAGACCAGCCATCGATGAACTGCGTGTCCTATCGACCCATTTTCCTTAATTAATGCAGATATTACACTATATGCCAAGGCCCTGGTGACCAGGCTTCACTATGGTGCTCGTTTACAGGAAGTGCTGGATTTTAACTCCCTTGAGGCACCACTTTTGATGGGGAGATTGGGTAGGGGGGTATCTCTCAGCTATACTGAGCCCTTCTTTTTAATCCCCCAGAAACATTAGCACTGCTTAAGCAGAAATGGGAAGATTGGGTGGGTTGAGATGAAGGAAGTTGAATAGCGGGAAGCCTGTATGGCCCCTAGGGAACTGGCGATATCTGCAACACTCTGCCTGATCCAATTACACTCCCTTCACCAAACTTACAGGACTCCCCAACATTTGGAGCATGCTGGTATCATCTCTGATCCCAGTGTGCTTGTTGTCAAACTCCGGTGGCAGATTTTTACCATATGGTCTGTCAATGTCTTGAGATTACCCTCTACTGGACATGTGTAGATACTGCCCAATCAGTGGTTCTAGATAATCCAGTTGTATTGACTCCGAAGATGGCCCTGCTAGGATGTTGTGGAAACGCAAGGGGATAGAGCTCCGTCGGGATTGGTGGCCCTGGTGGCTAAGAGGGACATTACACGGTCCTGGAACCCTACAAGCCCCCGAGTCTGAAGATGAGGCATGCAGGCATGGATTGCTGTGCCAAACAGGAAGAACTAGTCTATATTGCCCAGGGGTGTCTGCAGATATTCACTAAAATCTGGGAGAAATGGTGAGATTATTACGGACTGTCTGTCACATTGGGAGCTATGCCTTAAAGTGTTGTCCTATGTTTGTGATTGACTGCTTGTGGGAGTGGCAGGGATGGGGTGGGAGTGAGGAGTAATGCTTATGTTTTTACTGTTTTCTGGCTTTTGTCATTAAAACCAATGACATTTGTTTAGAAAAAACTAATTGCCAGATGATCGCAGGCCCAGAGACTGTGTGGAAGGTCATTACGCCATTGGCAACCCTTCATTTGTAACAATCTATCTGCCATTGCCTTCAACTTTCTTTTGTCCAGAGATTTTGGCACCCATCCTGGAACATAAGGTTCCCAGTGCACAGAACTGTCTGATATGTTAGAACCAAATCTCGGAACTTCACTTGCTGAGTGATGGGCAAGCAATATAGGGGCATATTCTCAAGGAACTATCGCCGAGTTATCTGCACTTTGTCTCAGCCAAAGTCGCGATAAATTCATCACCCCATTCACAAGCTGGTGCTAACAGCCGATACCACCAGTTTACCTGCGATAGCAGCCGCAGAAAACATCGCCACGGATGACCCTGGCAACTATCGCTAATGAGATGCAGAGTAGGGGTTCCCGAGCAAAAAGCCGCGACAACACCATACCTCAATATTCTCAACGACCAGCCAGATCTGCGATAAGAACACAAAACATGCGATAAGGCGCGTTAGCAGCAGGAAATTAACACCTGCTCTGACCTGGTGCAAAGTCAGACTACAACCTGCACCAGAAAAGGGAGCCCAGCCCAGAGCCACACCTGAAGAGCAACAGATGCCATGGAGCCAACGATCATGCAGCTTGGACCCCCAAGAGGGCCACAACACCCACCGCACCCACCCTCGGACCATCCCCAAACCTCCCCAGGGCCCCACCTCGGGCACCCCCCACTTTCCCCGGACCAAGAGATTGCACATCAACGTCACAAAATCATGAACAAAATCATTCGCCTGATGCCGCAGAATCACAAAAACTAACAGCCATGTGAGTACAGAAAAAGCTATTCATGAACGGAGTCACGGCTCGAGTCGAGTGTAGATGTGGGTAGATACAATCTACCTTCTATTTTAGAGGGTAGACACCGTCTACCCTGATGCAAAGCTGGCCACTTTCAGCGGAGTGCCACGTTCCTTTCCTACTTCTCCCAGAATCCACTGAAATATGCTGAACTCGTCCCGCTGTAATTTTCTGACACTGGGACACTTTCAGCAGCACCTTCATGGTGACTGCTTTTATTCCGAGCAGCAACGTGCAGGGGGGAAGGGACTTATCAGACTCCAGCTGGGCCCATATCAAAGGCCAGAGTTAAGGGGCCATTGGGCCTCTTTTTGTTGGAGTATCCTGGCTGGGAGCTACCAGGAGCCTCACACCTAGATGCGATGGAGGGGAAACAAAGGCACACAGCGCATCACTTCACAGGTACTTAAGAGAGAAACGCTTTTGAATATGCTCAGTCCATGTATACAAGAGGACTTTAGCACTGCTCGTCCCAATGCAGAGCGCTTTACATAAACATGTACATATTATACATTGCCAATATATACATCATCATAAAGGATGGGTTACAAAAGATACCGAGGGTTACAAGGTGTAGGAGCCACACGTCCTTCATACCTTGCTGTGCTATATTAGAAGGATTACAATTTATCATGCTGCAAGTAACAAAAGGATTTTTGTCCTAAAAGCAGTAACCCACTTACCCATTTACATAAAATAAAAATCTGTCATCTGCATGTTACATAATGGGCTTTGCAGGAGAAATAATAACCCTCTGTGCTATTTTGATTCAAAACTAAGACTAGGCAAAGCACAGATCTCTCCAGCAAATATGTTATCCTCTAGAGTTATCTTACTATTAATATTATTCCCTGAGATTTTGCTGGCACACAACTATCTCTGCAACAGGTGCCTTAACCCCATAAGATATTTTAAAATACAGACATTTCAACCAATTAAGCAGAACAAATTTACTGCCATGTGTCTTCTTGTTTCCAATTTCTTTGTGGCAGGGTTTAAAAAATAAAATGTATATGCTGAAGCCCAGATTTTGCGTAAATTTTTTGGCACAACCTCAATACAAAATCTAATTTGTTAAATATTGTAATGTGCTCAAATGTACTCATGATACACCTTCTAAACATATGTGAGGTCTTAAGATCTGATGCCACTTCCTGTGAGGTCATGGGTTGTGATGCCACTTCATGAGATGCCACATGCAATGCCACGGGCCGTGATGGCACTTCCGGTGATGTCACACACAGTGATGTCACTTCCTGTGATGTCACTCGCAGTGATGTCACGTGCAATGATGTAACACCCATTCTGCCTAACTTGGTGAGTTCCCCCACTTCTTTTTTTAGGACTTGCGCCCTGATATGAATGATCAAGAGAGCCAATACACAGATTTTACTCTTTAATAAATATGAGGCACACAGATCCCCGGACTCCGAGTGAAGTTCATGCCACCCAATATTTCCTCCATCTCAGAGATAGACATCTCGCGGGGCAAACAGGGGCAGGGGCTGGCGAGAAGGAACTTGTTGTGAAATCAGTCGAGTGCACAACTGTTACGATAGACAGCGGATTCTGATCCCTCTATTCTAGAGGAATGGTCTGTTCAATATTATCCGCCTTCTCTAGGAGGACATTTATTGTGGTAGAAACTCTCAACCAGTATTGGCAAATTCCTTAGAAAGAGAAATGCTGCCACTTCTAAAAAAAATCCTAAACACCTGATTTAGCGGCTTCAGTACTGTTTCTGTGTACTTTAAATGGGCAATTTATGGCCGCCTTGTCTATCTGCTCCTGGCTTGCCAGATTCTCAGTGGTCTGGTGCAGATAGGTCTTGAAGCATCTTCTCTCTGCTATATACCACTGTTGTGACGGTCAAGTTTTTATACCTCCCTCAATAGGGCCAATTGTCATATGATCTTCATTCAAGCATTTACAAAGGAAAAATAAAAAAATCATCATCCCAGTGGACTACAATACTATGCGGCGAGTGGAAGATTTCGGGTCAGGCCGATACCTGTAGAAGGCGAGCAGATCTATGGCATTTGGGCAGATGATATGGTTACAACTGGAAGTTTTAAATGTAAAGCGTGACTGACTCCGCCCCATGCATCTTCATATCGATGGCTGTGCTTGGGAACCTGTAGTGGGAACCGAGGTTGGGTTGTCCTAGTAGGGAGGCAGCATGCCTTCACATTATCAAGGAACCGAGGGGCGGCTCCTCTGCTAAGGCTTTCAGCACGGCAAAAAAGGAAAAATAAAATTATAACAACGCAATGTTATTATCAGTTTATTTTTCTGTACTGGGGCAGTTTTGCGGGGCAGGGCTAGGCTGTGTAGGGGGGAGGAGTGTTGGCACCCTCCTAAGTGCGCATGAATGTTTAGCCGGCCCTCTGGGGCTGGCCAAACATTCATGGGCACTTTGCATGTTCTCCACCCAGGCTGCATTACTGCCTGGGTGGAGAACATGCCAAGCCTCCTATTCCCCAGCTTAGCACCGAACCATGGCGCTTAGACCAATCACAACGTTGGATTGCAGTGTTGTGATTTTCCTGCTTCCTGTTCTAACAGAAGACAGAAGAGAGGCGGCGGCTGGCAGGTAAGTGATTCTTTTTATTTTATTTTTCGCTCCCCCTTCCCCTCCTCCCCGCCCCACTACTGATTCGCGGGAGCAACTTCCACTGAAGGAACCAGGACATTTTTAGCTCTGCCTGTCCAAAATGTGTGTGCTGTGCTGCAGCCACACACATGCACATGCCTGCACTATGCTCACACATTCACACACAAGTGCGCGGACACACACAGCCACATATACTACGTATCAACTGTAATGCTTTTTGCTGATGCAGTTTCCAAAATATTCCTGACAGTGCCTCCTAGGGCAGAGATCTAGTGGCTCAGTGCCAATAGGATCAATGTGCAAATTGTAGACACATGTCTTTAGATATCCTATCTTTAATTCTCAAGATACTCCTTCTTGAAAGGGTCAGCCAACCATTTTGTTTTAATCAATGATATCAACCTAATATTCTGACAAATAGTGTATTTGCCACTACATTTCTGAACACATCTTTGGGCGAGAACCAGGATCCTCACCACCTCCACCTTACTGAAGTTGCCTTTTAAACCTGTGTGGTTTGACTAATGCCCTTGCAGAGGCATCATTTAATGCTTCATGTGAACTCACTCACATTTCACACTGGACCCATCCCTCAACGTAAAGGACACACCCGAAAGAGTGGGACGGTTTACAGAGTTTGCCTTACCATCCCTGCTACTCTGATGTCACTGCCGCAATGGACTTTTGGAGGCATCTCTGTCCCAGCTTTTTGACATGAAGTCTGTTGTTGAAGCCAGCAGACCTGCTCAATGATCTCTGGAAAATATTCAGCAGATTATGGAGAATGGAGACTTGCAATAGTTTTGGGGTGGTGGGTTGATGAGACCAACTACATTGGCGACCCCGTAATCCTCAAAGGAAGTGCTTAGGCGTTTACTTATACTTGCACTGTGCTTCAGATCATTAGGTCGTGAATGTTCAAAACTATTATGAGCACAAGTTCCTTCTTCTTGTTTTTTTCCATTCTCTTGCTGCATGAAATAATCCCACCTCTTCCCCTGAACAACCGTAAAGCTACAGTGCATGCCACTACTATGTCCCATCTGGATTACGGCAACTCACTATATCTGGGACTACCTGAATATCTTAATAATTGTCTCCAAATTATTCATAACAACCGCTAGGCTTATTCTGGGACTATATTTGTGCTCATCTGTTGCCAGTCATCGAGCTGCCCTTCTGTGACCTTCGGTTGCAGCGTAGTCAGTGTTCAAGGTGGTGTGCGTACCTCATATTTTGCACTACACAGGTCTAATCTTCATTCACCACAGAATATGTCCCTACATTGCAAATGGAGGGCCTAGTCATAAAGGCATTTAGACTACATAAGGTAGCACACCAATAGGGTATGCAGACAGAATATTGAGTTAGAAATGTCGACATACACAAATATCGAGTTGGAAATATCGACAGCAAGAATATCATGGTCCAGAGTATCAATTTAAGGGAATAAATATTGTTTTTAAAAATATCAAAGTCATTAATATCGTTTACAAAAATAAAGTTGTTTAAAATGTCGATTTTTTAATTAGTGTTATGTATTTTAGTATGTATTTTAAATGTATCGGATCTATTTTTTTGTATAAGTATTGATTTTGTTTTTTTAAGATATGTTTTACATTTTTAGTAGTTATTATTTTTATTTTTATTAAACTTTGCGTTTTTTACTTCTGTAGCGGGTTGTGGGTTTATAGGGGAATAGGGTGGGAAGTCATTTAATTATAATAAATTTAATATTTTTTATTTATTCATATTTATTTCATTTTGATTTATATAGTGTTAATTGTATGAAGTAATTTATTATTAACTAATTATTAATTGGTTGTTAATTATTATTTATTAATTAATTGGTAATTATTTATGTTAATTGTGTAATTTCTTTAGGAGCGGGTGGTGGGGTTTATAGTGGTAATGGGTGGGAAGTAATTTATTTTTAATTAATTAATAATTATTTATTAATTACTGCTTATTAATTAATTAAAGTTTAAATGTGGTAATTATGTAATTAATTTTAGATGTGAGTTGTGGGGTTTATAGTGGTAAAGGGTGGGAAGTAAATTATTTTCAATTAATTAATAAGTAGTTGTTAATTGATATTAATGTATTAATTTAAAATTAATTATGGAAATTGTGTGGTGATTTTTTTTCCTCCAAATATTTTATGTTGTTGTTGAGATTTTGTTTGTTTTTAATTTTGAACTGACTCCAGTGGGAATATTAATTTGTACCCCTCCGCTATCCAACACTTTCCCTATTGTTACACTAACTGGAGCCAGAATAGTATTTTTTAACCTCTCCGCTATCCAACACTTTCCCTATTGTTGCACTAACTGGAGTGGGAATAGTAGTTTTTTACCCTTCCGCTATCCAACACTTTCCCTACTGTTGCTCTCACTGGAGTGGAAATAGTCATTTTTATTCCTCTGCTATCCAACACTTTCCCTACTGTTGCACTCACTGGAGTGGAAATAGTCATTTTTATTCCTCTGCTATCCAACACTTTCCCTACTGTTGCAGTACCTGGAGTGGGAATAGTAATTTTTACCCGTCCACTATTTAACACTTTCCCTACTGTCGCACTCACTGGAGTGGGAATAGTATTTTTTACCCCTCTTCTATCCAACACTTTCTTTACTGTTGTACTCACTGGAGTGCGAAGTAATTTTTACCCCTCCGCTATCCAACTCTTTCCCTACTGTTGCACTCACTGGAGTGGGAATAGTAATTTTTATCCTTCCGCTATCCAACATTTTCCCTACTGTTGCAGTAACTGGAGTGGTAATAGTAATTTCTACCCCTCCGCTATCCAACAGTTTCCCTACTGTTGCACTAACAGGAGTGGGAATAGTAATTTTTACCCCTCCGCTATCCAACACTTTCCCTACTGTTGCACTCACTGGAGTGGGAATAGTATTTTTTACCTCTCCGCTATCCAACACTTTCCCTACAGTTGCACTCACTGGAGTGGGAATAGTAATTTCTACTCCTCCGCTATCCAACACTTTCCCTACTGTTGCACTCACTGGAGTGGGAATAGTAATTTTTATTCCTCCACTATCCAACAGTTTCCCTACTGTTGCACTAACTAGAGTGGGAATAGTAATTTTTAACCCTCCGCTATCCTACACTTTCCCTACTGTTGCACTCACTGGAGTGGAAAATTTAAGTTTAAAGACTTTTAAATAGTTTAATGTTTAATTTAAAATATATTGGGGTTTTTAATTAGATGGTATGTTATTGGTGTATGTATATATATATATATATATATATATATTTATTTGTAAATTTGTATATAGTTATAAAATTATAAAATAAAATAAAATTAATAGTTTATTAATTGCTTTAAAGTAAATACATATATATTACATTTTACATATGTATGTTTAAATTTTTGAAGTTAAATGTATTTGTTATATTTGTCTCATTTATTTGTTTAAAGTCAATTTTATTATTTAATATACTTAATATTATTTTTTATATATATATCAAAATCGATATTTTGAACAGATATATTTTCTACATCGATATTATTTTTTTGATATTTTTGTACTTACCATTATAAATATAGCATGTCGATATTTTTTACATCGATATTTATAACTCAATATATATATATTTTTTCTTTTTATATTTTTGTCCTCATTCACCTTCAACCACAGTAAATAGACCGTCTGTTCGTACCCCTACTCATGACCTGAGATGACATAGGCTCTTTGATGGACTCCCTCGGTACCTTCGGCCTGTAGGTGTACAATATCAGACCGGAATGTTACTTCCCCTCAGAAAAGGGATGGATTTCACTCCATCTTGGTCTGTGAAAACCAGATGGACGCTTTCGATAACTCGGCGAAACACAACATCGTCCAAGGAGTATCCAAAAGGCATAATTATCGGACCCGCCCTTCATTCTGGTATAGACGAAATAACAGCATAGATAATATGTACTAATTAGTACTTAAGTTATTTCCATTGAAGCAGCAGGTCCCAATATGCAGTCTTTTTCTACTACAAGCTCTGGACAAATCCATCTTAGATATTTCATTTAGTGAGGTCAACCAATCTGAATGTTTAGGAGGGGCTGGGTCCACCCAATATTTACAAATTTGTCTGCTGGCCAGTAAGATCGAATAGAATAGAAGAGATCTGGCTGGACCTACGATATGGTTGTTAAGACCAAAGATTATCAAAGTCAGCTCCATTTCGATTGGTTCTCTCAAAATACTCTCCATCGTTGTCCGTATTTCTTCCCAAAATGCGCCAATGGGTGGACAGTCTTTGAACATGTGCACCTCTGAAGCTTCAGCAAACCCACACTTTTTACAGTTGACTTGAGACCCTTTAAAAAAAATTGATAGTCTAATGGGGGATACAAATGCTCTATGCACAGTGAATAGGTGGTTCCTCTTCAACCAGGCAGGTTTAACTAAACTAAAAAGATTTTTAAACGAATCCTGCCATAGGAGATCACTCTGTGCATTTACATCTGTTCACTCCATAGCTCGTTTGTAAGCTTAAATTCATCATCTAATGCCTCTTCTATGGCCCAGTACCAGTGTGAAACCTCCTTCTTCCCTACTGGACTCTCGACTAACTGTTGCTCAAGACTGTTTTCCCCGCCTATTGCTTTCTTCTGTCTTAGCTGGGATTGAATCCAGCTTTGTAACTGGATATATTTAAATCTTGAGAGAACACAGCCCACCCTCTTTTTTAGATCTTCCCATGAGATAAGAGTTTCCTCACTAACAAGGTCTCCCCATACTTTTAGCCCGGCATCTTTAAGTGGTGTCGCCAACCTGTCCTGGAGGCATTCCGGTGAACCCAGTGAATCCCAAAGTGGCGCTAGGTTTGAGAAATAATTGAAACCTACCAACTTTTTTATCCTTGCCCATATTCTGGCGAATGCCTGAAGGACCTTAAGTTTGACTTTCTTAAAAAAGTTTTGGTCCCCAAATTTGAACATGAAGCCCTCTTCCGGTAGACCCACCCCTCTTAACATAGCCAGAAACATGTCTCCTCCCCCAGTGCTAGTAGGCATTTTTAATAGCATCCGAGAGTGTGAAAGCTGGAACACTCAGGCATAATATTGTAGGTCAGGTAGCGCAAGACCTCCTTTCTCTCTCCTACGCCTTAGCTTCTTCCAGGTTATTCCAGTAGATCTGTATACCCAAATAAAGGAGTTTATTTCCTGCTGAAATTCATCTATGGTGCGTTTGTCAAAGTGAAGGGGGATTGTATTAAAAAAAAAAGTGATCTTGAGTAGTATCGTCATTTTAACCAGATTCACCCTCCCCAGGATGGACAAGGGGAGGTGAGCCCATAACTTCATCTGCTTATGACATTTTCGGACGACTCGTGTTAAATTGGTTTCTGCGATTCTATCTATGTCTTGGACCATTCTAACCCCCAGGCACAGCATGCTGGGACTGACCTGGTGTAAAGTTTCTGTGATGTTCCAAGTCATGATCTTGGTCTTCCCAGCAATTACCTCATATCCCGAGACCTGTCCAAATTCCTCCGCCAGTCTGATGACTGCCGGGAAGGATGTGTCCAAGTCCGCGGAAAGTACCAGGATATCGTCCGCATATAAGGCTACCCTTCTCTCCCAGTCCCCATGTCTGAAAGACTTAATACTAGGATCTTCTCTGAGCCTCTGCACAAAAGGCTCGATATACATATCAAACAACAGGGGGGAGACGCGGCAGCCCTGTCGAGTCCCTCTGGTTATCCTGAATGCCTTTGTCAGATTTCCGTTAACCAGAAGCCTGGCCAACGGTGCTTGATATAGCAGCTGTATGGTGCGACAAAACTTATCCCCAAGGTTAAATCTTACCATGACTTCTGACAGGTATATCCAGACCAGTTTACCCTGTCAAAAGCCTTGGTGGTGTCCAGGGTTAAGACTGCAAGAGGAAGTGAATAGGTGGAGGCAATATCTATTGCGCCGACCAGATCGTATGTAAGGTCTGCTAATTGTCTCCCTTTCACAAACCCTTTCTGGTCGGGGTGAAGGATGTCATTCGCCACCATCCCCATCCTAGTGGCCAGAATGGAAGTAAAGATTTTATAATCGACATTTAAAAGCGATATAGGTTGATATGAACCGCAACTAGCTGGATTTTTGCCAGGTTTCAAGATCAGGACTACTGTGGCATCATTCCATGATTCAGGAGGGCTAATTCCCTCCAACAATATCTTGTTAAAAAGTTGAGTTAATACTGGGATAATGCCCTCCCCAAAGGATCTGTATAATTCAGCTGGCAGTCCATCGGGTCCGGCAGCTTTACCCCTTTTACATCCCGCCATAGGCTTCCTCACTTCCTCCTGTGTTATGGCTTGTTCCAGATCTATCTGTTGCTTGGAGCTAATGGGTGTTAAAGTAGTTTTCTCCAACCATGCCTGTGCTTTAGGTCTATCTTCTATACAGGTCTCTTTGTATATCTCTTGAAAATACTCAAATAAGGCCTCCCCAATACCTTCATCCGAGGATATGGAGGGTACACCGTTTCCCCCAGTGATTTCTTTTATGTGGTTTCGGAGCTGGTCTGCTTTGATTTTCCATGCAAGTAACTTTTCTGCTCCTTACCCGTACTCAAAGTGGGCGATCTTACTTGCCTCCCATCTAGGCATGAGCCTCCGTTGGAGAATGCCCTCCAGCTGTTCCTTTAATTTTTTGTGTTTTTCCAGGTCTTCCTTCAAGCCCATACCAGCCTTTCTATTCATTTTTAGCTCCACTTCCCTCATTTCTGCCTCCATAGCTGAAGTCTCTTCTCTATATTTTTTACTTCTGTAACTCGATCTATTGGTGATAATGCCCCTCAAAAAAGCATTGAGGTTATCCCATACTATTGTAATATCTGCTGTACCCAAATTAGGGGTCTATTATGATGTAGGGCAGATCGCCACTGCCATGCGGGCGGTGGCTATCTGCCCTACATCATACCCCGCCCGGCACCCATTTCCCCGCCGCCATATTAGTATGGCGGGGGACCCCGGCGGACAGAAAGACCGTCCGCAGGTTTTCCACCGGTCACACAGGTGACCGGGCGGAAAAGAGGCCTGATATGGTGGCGGTGTCTGCTAGACACCGCCATCCATATTAGGATGGCAGCGGGAAGCAGCCTTTCCGTTGCAGGCCCCCTGGATGTTGGGGGTGGGAGGGGCACATGGGTGGTACCCCCCCTGCATTGGCACGGACAAGGTGGAAGGCATTGTGCGGTGCCTGTCACCTTGTGCATGCCAATGCACACAGTGCATTCCCAGCATTGTGGCGGGCGGTGCTGTGAGCGCCGCCCGCCACATTGCTGGGAATAGAGGATGCCACTGTGGCACCCTAATCGCCGGTGCGGGACCGCCGCACCACTGGCGGACGGTCCCAGCACCACTAGGGTGGCGGGCGGACGAAAGTCCTCCCGCCATCCTAATAGGCCCCTTGGTCTCTAAGAATAGATTTGTTTCACTAGAGAGGAAGCCTGTCTCATCCTCTTCAAGTAATAGTGATCGATCAAAGGACCATGCTCTAGTCTGCTGTAACTGTATACAATCAAGAGCTAATAAAATACCAGAGTGGTCCGACAGATGTGATGGCAAGTATTTTAAATCTTTAACTCTAGCCCTAAGATTGTAGTTGAGCAGGATATAGTCAAATCTTGACTTATGTTCATATTTAAAATTCCTATAAGATACCCCCAATTTTTGACCTGACCTTTCCCTCCATATATCACAAAAGCCTGTTTGGGACATTACTGTCAGGAGGGTCGCCCTAGATCTTGAGGGGGTTATCGCTTTGCTATTTGGGGATTTATCTAGTTTGGTGTCGAGCACAACATTAAAATCTCCTGCCCACATCACTGGCTCTGGGAAATCCAGGAGATGTGAAAAAATTGATTTAAGACAAGAGGGGTCGTCCTGATTCGGGCCGTAGCACCCAACTAAGGTGAAAAGGATACCCATTAAAGGGATCTTCAGTATCATCCACCTGCCCCCTGAATCACCCCTCAATATTTTTGTATGGGGATATTTTGGGGGTCGATATTCTATCAGTGAACCCTTCAATAGTATTCTGTTATGTTCTCTTACATGCTTTTTTTAATTATCCCCAAAACTCCTAAAATGGGAATAAAACAAGACTATTCAAGGACTATTCATATCCATTTAGAACTAATATAAAGGACTGGGCTCTCGTTGCACTTTTACCAATAGGAAGTTGGATGTTTTGGGGCCCATTCACCAAGGCACGTAAGACTATTTATAAGCGTACTTCAGTAGTAGCCCTTCCCATACTCACAAATGCTTTAACTCTTCATTGTTCTACTGCTAATCTTCTTTGACACCTTTCATGACCAAGGCCAGACTCAGAGGCCATTCTTTTTCCAATATGGCCACAAAGTTAGGGTAACAGAATGTTTTGAAAAGCATTTTTGTTCATTCATTCCTTTCAAGTTGTAATTGACGGTATGGGGCAGTCATTTGTGCTTTCACATGCACAATGTTATGGCATTGTTTATTCGTGAATCACCCTAGTCTAAACATGTTGTTCATCTGCCTATCACTGTCTTGTGCAAACATGTCTTCCAACCGTCTGTAATTGTCTTGTGCAAGCATGTTTCTGCCATGACCGGTCATTGTCTTGTGCAAACATGTTTCTGCCACCAGCCTTTCTTTGCCTTTTGCAAATATGTTTCTGCCATGGCCAGTCATTGTCTTGTGCAAACATGTCTCTGCCATGGCCGGTCATTGTCTTGTGCAAACATGTTTCTGCCATGGCCAGTCATTGTCTTGTGCAAACATGTTTCTGCCACCCTCCTGTTAGTGTGTTCTGCAGACATGTTTCTGCCACTGTCTTCTTCAACTTTGTTTCTGACAGATCTCATAGGAGAGACAAGACACACTCCAATGGAAGTTAGTTATGGGTGAGCCTAGTAGGGGTGTGTGATTACGTGTGGATGCAAGTACACATGGGTGCGTAGTGTGGAAAAGAAGACCCCACATCAAGCACTCACCACCAGCTAAACTAGTCTCAGTTCAGACCTTGAGGTGAAAAATACTCCAGGACAAACTTGTTGGTGGAATAGTTGTTTTTAAATGGTACGGACAGACAAGAGACCATCTAGCCATAGCAATTGTTAAAAATACATGGGATTAGTGGCCTTTACCACCATATGTTGTGAACTGACAGAGTCCCAGCGCAGATCGCAACATTCACTCCTTTTTATTCATAGGGTACCAACTTGGACCCATGACAGTGTTTCCTCCATGGAAATAGAAAAGTCCCAGTACTTACTATCCAGACTACCTGTGTGCTCCTGAAATGTATCGGTACTCTCCCATTAAATGTATTGTAGAAGTGTTTAGAAGTGCAGGTCATCTACGTTTTATATTAAAGTGCAGGTACTCAGTACCGGAGATAATCTGCCCATTCAAAGCACTGTTTCCTTTATTTAAAGGCACTAATTTGCCTCCCCTCATCTCTGTTGCTGGTTGGCTGTCATAACCAGGCAGAACCCCTCCTACCACATCAAAATTGACTCACTAACTCTTTGCTCACCTATAGTTGCACCATAGTGATCTAAATTGGACGTGAGACAAACTTTTGCACCACTTTTGCGTTCACATCTCTTTTACAGATAGGGTTGCCACCTTTCTCAGGAAAAACATACCGCTAATTGTTTATGTTTTGCTATCATGGACAGGTCAGATACTGCTAGGCAGGGGCATAGCTTAGTCAGTAAGATTAGGGGGATGCGTGCTTCAGATTTTCCAACAATCAGGCTAGCATATTATTCTCAAATGCATCATACCACAAGCAGGGTGCATGAGAGGGGCCTAAGGGACAGTGGAAAGGGAGAGGAATGTGGATTAGTAGAAGTACTAAGAGAGAAAAAACAATGATTTGTAAAATACCCAACATTTTTAAGGACTTTCAAAACAGAGAGGAAGAGAGTGTGTGTGTGGTTTTGTCTGTGTGTATGTAAACATTTCTGGCGAAGTCTGCCAGACATGTCACCATACCCGATAGAACGCACCTGTACAGTAACGGCTGCTGCTATAGTAAAGTGGTAGGGCGGGGGAGGGTGGGGGCTTGGGTTTTAAAACTAAAACTAAATAAAAAGACTTACCTACCACTCAGCTGCCGCCTGTCTCTTTGCTCGTCTCATGATATAAAGATGGAGGAGTTCAGAAATATGTGGGGGAGAAAAAGGACACGGCATCTGACAAAGAGAGAGATTGCAGATGAAAGTGGTGTGAAGTAGAGAACAGGAGTTATTGAGGCACTCAGAAGACCACTGCTACTTCCACAGACCTTGGTAATGTTTCATTCCCAGCCTTATATTTTCAGAGTTTGAATTGTTTCTCTTGTAATTGTTCACAACAAATTCATCCCCCCCCCACAGCAACAGGGATATACTACATCAGAGGGTGCTCTGAGACAGCAGTAATCTGTGGTGTGCCATTTAAACTGTATTTAAGAGGGACTGTGCACTTTGTATTTTGGCCAGGAGAGGGAGTAAAGTTTTATTCAAACAGTATTGTTAAAGCACAAGTTTGTTAGGCCTATACCTGCAGAAGTCTAAAGTGTGGATTGAGTCCGTCTGTCTCCTAGGAGGTTTCTGAATAGATCAGCTCCCCAGTTCCAGCCCCACCCCTAGGCCAGCAGACCTAGGACTGCTGATTGGTTTTCCCAGCTCCAAGCAAAATCTGAGCCCTCCTCTCACACCTGCCCAGGCCCATTAAGGCTTTGCTGGGTGCACCCCAAATCATTCTCCTCCATCTTGTGAGCTGCAGCTAACATGCGCCCCCAGATTGCAGTGTGCAGAATCCAGAAAGTGGTAAGGAGGCAGACTAGTGCTGTCTCTTCCCTAAAAAATATTTTCCCTACCTTTGATTGCATCATCTTTTCTTTTTTAAATTTCTTTACCTGTCTTTGCCTGTGGTTGTTACATTTTAAAATTGTAGTTTTAACCTGCCCGTGATTGCATAATTTATCACCTGTGTTGTGTTTAAACTTGTGCTTTTTCCTGCCCGTGACTGCTTCCATTTAACCTGTTGACTTGCGGGTTTTGCAGTCCAAACTCTGTAGTTTTTCCCTCTCATTCCCTGTGACTACCAGTTTTTCCCTCCAAATTTCTCCTTTGCTCTGTGCTAAGACCTGTATGTTAAGCAGTGCACCCTCAGCCACTATTTTATGTTAACAAGTCTGTGAAACCAGCCCCCCATTTCCCCCCAGCAACAGAGATATTCTATATCAGAGGGTGCTCTGAGACAGCAGTAATCTGCTATGTGCTGTTTAAACTGTAGTTAATAGGGACTGTGCACTTTGTTTTTTGGCCAGGAGAGGAGGTAAAGTTATGTTCAAACAGTATTGTTAAAGCACATGTTTGTTAGGCCCTTACTTGCATGAGTCCAAAGTGTGAATTGAGCCTGTCTGTCTCCTAGAAGATTTTTGAATAGAGCAGCAGCTTCCAACTCCCTGGCCAGCAAACCTTGGCTGAGGTCGCTGGGACCTTATATAGTCTGCTATTGTTTGGTACATGTGTACACTGATTGGTGGTTGTATCTGGTGTTTCTATTGGAGTAGGGTTAGTGTCCTTATTGGTTGGGTTTTTGAGGGTTCTGATTGGTTTTTGGGTCTGTGATTCAATCAATGTAGGGTGGTGACTAGGGCTAGGGTTAGGATTTCTATTGGAAGTAGGGACTAGGGCTTCATGTGTTATTGGTTGTTGGGACTAGGGTGGGACTAGGGCTAGGATTAGGCCTTTAATTGGAAGTAGCGATTAGGGCTTCTGGTGTGATTGGTTGCTGGACTAGGTGTGGGACTAAGAGTAGGGTTAGGCTTTCTATTGGAAGTAGGGACTAGGGCTTCCTGTGCCATTGGTTGCTTGGACTTGGGTTGGGAGTACTTGTAGGGCTAGGGCCTCTATTGGACGCAGACATCAGGTTTTTTTATTAACTGATTGGTTGCTTGGACTAGGGCTAATATTGGCTGTAAGGTCCTGGTCTCCTACTGGTTTCAGGGGTAGTGTTGTGTTTGGATAGTGTTAGGGCTAGGGTTCCCATTTGCTGGAGGGGTCACCTTATTACTAGGGCTATAAAAGCCCTGGGTTAGGGCATCTTAGCCCGGGCGTCGAGGCTAAGGGCAAAGAGGACAAGGGCAGTTGCCTGTTTGAGCCTGTTAAGGGCAGAGAGGACAAGGGCAGTTGCCTGTTTGAGCCTGTTAAGGACAGAGAGGACAAGGGCAGTTGCCTGTTTGAGCCTGTTCGAGATCGGTCGGGACTAGGGCCAGAAATGCTGCCCATGTTCCCATTCAGTAATACCCACCCACAATTTATTCTTACTATAGATATGTACCTATCTTTGTGTATTGCTTTGTATAGACATGTAGAATAATTATGTTGTTAAAAAATAAAAAATAAATCATCTTTGGTCTCCATGTACTTGCTTCCATTGTTCATCTATGTAGCTCCATGTACTTGGATCTGTGTGTCTGTTACTTTTCTCCTGAAAAAGCATATCCAGTTTACTAACCTATTTCTCATCCTGTACCTCTATCAATATCTCCTCTACATCCACTCTCTCATTTATCCCAAACCCCATACCACTACTATGATCCCCAAAATAACCCTCTCTAGACTATCTCCTACTCTACCCCTCCTTGCATCAACTGACACCACTTTACTATACTGATCCCCCCAAAAAACCTCTCTAAACTCTTCCCACTGACTCTATCCCTCCAAAAACCCTTTTTACTCATCCAAAGCCTCCTCCTACTGCTATGACCTAAAAAAAAAGAAATAAAATGTAAAATAAAAAATAAAATAAAAGTCCTTCACTCTTCTCTACCTCCACTATCCTTTTCAATCAAAATAACAGACTAACATGTTCACTTCTCAAATTCCATATTCCACTATACTAACTCGCCACTAATCCTTTATGGGTTCCAGAGTAGCATGCTACTCGCCAATAAAGCGTTTCAACACCCCATCAGGGTTACAAGCACTATATAAATGCAAACTTTTTCCCCCTTTTCTACCCCTCCCCAACCCTTCTCAATCCAAATAACTGACTAACATATCCACCACTCAAATTAATTTCATGTTTCACCATACTAATTCAACACTAATCCTTATGGGTTCCTGAGTAGCGTGCTACTCGCCAAAAAAGCACTTCAAAACCCCATCAGGGGTAGCAAGCGCTATATAAATACAAACCTCTTTCCCTCTTCTATCCCGCCACCTACCCTTCTCTATCCAAATAACTGAATAACATATCCACCACTCAAATTACTTCATATTTCACTATACTAATTTTCAACACTAATCCTTTATGGGTTCCGGAGTAGCGTGCTACTCGCCAGAAAAGAGCTTCAACACCCACCAGGAGTAACTGGTGCTATATGAATGCAAACCTTTCTTCCCCTTCTATCCCTTCGCTATCCTCCTCACTCCAAATAACTGACTAATATCCACCACTCAAATTACTTTCATATTTCACCATACTAATTCACCACTAATTCTTTATGGGTTTCCGGAGTAGCGTGCTACTCGCCAAGAAAGTGCTTCAACACCCCAGCAGGGGTAACAAGTGCTATATAAATACAAAAAAAATTTCCTCTTCTATCCTTCTTGCTATCCTTTCAAATCCAAATAACTGACTAACCTATCCACCACTTAAAATTTACTTGCCAGTTTCACTATACTAATTCTACACTAATCCTCTATGGGTCCCGGAGTAGCGTTCTACTCGCAGAAAAAATCGCTTCGATGCCTCATCAGGGGTAGTAAGCGCTATACAAATGCAATTACAATACAATACAATTCTTGTTACTCATTTATCTGATATAACTAACAAGCATTGTTGAAGCCAATAGGCCTAGCTATTTAAGTGGCTGTTTGTTGTTGTGTGATGTGTTTAGATGCAGTAACAGAAAACTCACAAAAAAGTCAGACAACCACTGGGTAGGATACCCTCCCGGGTGACAGTGCGCTATACAAATCTGCATCACCCTATTAGAAAGCTCCCCACATTTTTCCTCCCACTCAAAGCACTGTCTGAAGTGAAACAAAAGAGCCAGTTTTCCCTTCTCCGCAAGTTTGCACCTGCCCACAGTAAATGTTTGGGGACCACCAAAAGCACCAGACCATTAAATGGCAACCGTGGGGCCATACATTTTTTGACAGTTCCAAACAAGCAGGAGTACTGCATTATATCTGTTTTAAAGTAATCCTGCATTAATAATCCAACTGACATATGTCTCTGTAACTATTTGTTCTTCCTAATTACACATCAGTGCCTGACAATATTTTCCTACGGGTTTCCCCCCCTGGGGCCGGCCTGGAGCAAGCATCTGTCACTTCATTGAAGTCACACCTCGCGAGAAGAGAAGTCGAGCCATGTTCTCGCCCAGGCCTGCTCGCCATCACTCAGCGGCGCGCCTTGACATGCGGCGCTTACCCTGACAGGTACAGAACGCGTTCCCTTCAGCCTTTGATTAACAATAACATCTTAGGGGCTTTACCTGACACTCCGCATATCCCCGGGAGACCCCGCGCTTGGATATTTCCAGCTGAAATTTCGAACACCCAGAAACATATATAATTTGATCCAAATCCGTCATTATCACTTACGAGAGAGGTTGCCCAGAAGCAGAAATATTGAAATTCGCACAAAAATCTATTTATGGGAATGAAAAAGGCGTGCAGCTCTTCCCTTTGCCTTAAGGCATTCTATCCTCTAAAGACAGATTTTGAGAAAAAACAGATTGACTTTACAGGTTCGTTAGTGATGAGTAAAAGCTGGATGGTTGTATTGAGTTCCCAGTTTAATGTTCGTGACGTTTTCCTTCCGTTCTGCCATCGGAGCAGTAGGCAGGGCACAAGTCCTAAAAAAAGAAGTGGGGGACTAACCTGGTTGGGCAGTATGCAAGTGACATCAGAGCGTGTGAAATCACGACGCGTGACATCACGGCACATGACATCACGGCACATGACATCACAGCGCATGACATTACATGTGGCATCACAGGAATTGACATCATAGGAAGTGGCATCACAAGCCGCGACTTTAATATGTACGTGTGATGTAAAGCGCTCTGACACTACTTTGGGATGAGAAGCGCTATACAAGAAAAAACAGTGGTACTTAAATTAATTCAACGCTTCCTCAGGGGTAGTAAACACTATAAAAATTACATTTATTTTGTGTAAATACTGTGGTAGACCAACGCATCTGACATTCTTACAGTGCATGCATATCTAGTAAACAGAGCCTGGAGAAAGTGAAAGGCTGCCTCTCTTAAGTATGTGTGAAGTGCTAACCTTTGTTTCCCCTCTGCTGCATTTGCTTTTAGGTGTGAGGCTCCCGACTGCTCCCAGCCAGGAGACTCAACACAAAAGCAGGCCCAATGACCCTTAAATTCGGCCTTTGTTATGGGCCAAGCAGGAGCCTAAAGTCCCCACCTGCACGTTATTGCTTGTTGCAGATGGAAAGCAGACAACGTGCAGGCGCTGCTGAAAGTGTCCCGGTGTTTGGAAATTACACCGGGACGAGTTCAGCATATTATTTTTGTGGGACCCAACTTCCTAGCAGGGTGGACAGCATTCACCCTGTGAAAATAGTGGGTGGACACCGTTGACCCTCGTGTACCCCTGACTCGTGCCATGGCAATAAGTGTGGGAGGCTACAATACAAAAATTGAATGGACGACGGCTTCATACTAATTTTAAGGGGTTTATTTACACCCTGGTGGGCAGTCAGCCTACGCCGCGGGTGAGGCAGACACCCCACTTCTGCCCACCCCAGCAGACAAATTATTAGCCACAGTGGCAGTGAAGAATTTCTGATAAAAGAAGTTCCACCAACGCACGGAGAGCACAGGACCCACGCCTGGGCATACCCGTCCCACTCGGGTTGGCAAATGCAAAAGAACAATTGATGGACCTGGCCTGGCAGTTCAAGCTGGACTGTTCTCATTGGGTGCAGGGTCAAGACTGATTTGCATATGGCTTGGTCCAAACTGGAATGGTATGGTGAGAAAAAACGATGGATTTAGGCCCAGATCTCTGTACTGGGGTGACTGTATGACATTTTGCTGCATTCTGTCCATCAATTGTTCTTTTGCATTTGTCACCCCGAGTGGGACGGGCATGCCCAGACGTGGGTCCCGTGCACTCCATGCCACTGGAGTCAAGCTATCCTGGCTGATGAGGGCTGAAAGCCCGAAACCAGTCCTAGGATGCTTGTTTCCAGTCCAGGGAGGACCTGGCCTGGCAGTTCGGGCTGGTCTGTTCCCATTGGGTGCTGGGTCAAGACTGATTTGCATATGGCTGGGTCCAAACTTGAATGGCATGGTGAGCAAAAAAACGATGGGTTTAGGCCCAGATCTCTGTACTAGGGTGAATGTATGACATTGTGCTGCATTCTGTCCATCAATTGTTCTTTTGCATTCGTCACTCCCAGTATAGTAGAGGCGGTGGCATCTGGTGTATGGCTGTCACCAATGATTGACTGACGGTTCTCCCACTGGGTGGGGTAAATTGGGGTTTTAGTTGAACTGGATCTCCACAACCTTATGGTGGACGTCCTGCCCTGCCAAACCTTGAATAAGCCAGAAAATGATTTGCAACTGAGGGTGAATTTACACCCTTAAATCGATGTACTCACTAGTAATATCAAACAGGTTAATCAATCGCGCTGCAGGTAATATCGAACTAGTATGGAATAATATAATGTGGGAGTCAATCTAGACGGAAAGTGGGCTTTGCAGTATTGGAATGCTATGCAAAGTTGTCACCACACACTTGGGAGTTTGTGGGTATTGACATTGACATTATATCACAGCCTTTTTCATGACTACTGGAGATGGGCAGAGACTTAGGGGCTTAGGGGCACATACATCAAGGTAGGATTTTGCGAGTCCTTAATTGCGATTATTAAGGAATCGCAATTAAGGACTCACAAAAGCTTCTGCAGGTAGGAATCGTTATCAAAATAGCTATTCCTAAACAATCCTTAATTGCGACTCACAATTTGCGAGTCGCAATTAAGGAATGGCTTCCCATTCATTCTTATGGGCCTACAGGCCCATCGGAATGAATGGGAGATTGCATGCGCAATTTGCGAGTACCAATAGGTACTCGCAAATTGCGCATGCATTTTCCAGGGTGTCAAAAGGACACCCTGTTGTACCCCTGAAATTGTGATGTGCACCCATGTTGCGCGCACACATGCCCCAAGGGACATGAAATCGCTATTTTAAAGTGGTTCTTGCATTGTATTTAAGGAATCGCAAATTGCGATTCCTTAAATGCAATCGCAATTTAAGACATTGCAATTAATTGCGATTTCTTAAATTGCGCATGCCTTACACCTTAATGCATCGCAAATGCCCATTTTGCGGGCGCAAACGGACGATTTTCGCAAAT
This sequence comes from Triturus cristatus, assembly GCF_964204655.1. Taxonomy (NCBI): domain Eukaryota; kingdom Metazoa; phylum Chordata; class Amphibia; order Caudata; family Salamandridae; genus Triturus; species Triturus cristatus. The sequence continues at coordinate 142,314,744 of NC_140594.1, forward strand.
CGCACTGTTTGCGGTTGCAAAAAAGGTTGATGCATGTGCCTGTATGTCACAAAGATACTTTGACATCTGAGTAAATCTACACATTTACGCTTATACTCTGTAGTAAATGTACTACTTTTGGCTATTCATCTTGTCTGAGTGTAGATTTACTACAAAGATTTACATGTCTCCATCCCCCTGAAACAGCCAAATTTACAAGTTTTACAACATCTAACAAGCATTTGCAATGCAACAGGTCTTGCACTTGCGAGGGTTTCAGCTATTAGCATTGTAAATGACAATGCCTTTTATTTATGTGTTGGTTTTTAAAACATAAATAAAAGGCATTGGTATTTACAATGCCAATAGCGGAAACTCTCGCAAAGGCGAGACCTACTGCATTTAAAATGCTTGTTTGCAAGGGAGCCGAAACATTTTGCATAACGTTACACTACTATGTATGCAACACTTCTGTGTCGAGTGGGGGGCAAAAGCCCCTATTGTTTATTTAAATTGCCAAGATGATTCTCACCATTTTCCGGGCTAAGTTTCCCAACCACACTGGCACCTGAAAACACTGCAAATAAGAAAACGTGATATCGAGCAGTGGATGCTGGTCGGGCGGACGTTTGGGTGCTGACGAAGCCTCCAACCTTCTTTGCCATAAGAGAGTTCCCATGTATCTGCAACAAACCCTGAACGTAATAAAGTACCTATTATAAGAGGTAACTTCAACAGAACAAGTGGCAGCCATGGAATAAACCGTGGGGTGGTTGGAAGGAGCATGCAGGATGACGTGCTGGTTGCGAGAAAACTGGCTAGATCAGGGGTACTCATAGTACAGCCCGCGGGCCGCCAGCGGCCCGGCAAGCCTTTCTTGGCGGCCCGCGGACCTTGCAGACATCGTACCGGTGTTTTTTTTTTTTTTTTAACAGTGTCAGCAAACAGACTCTGCTCTGTGGGGGCCGGGCGATTCAAGCGATAGTCCGAGTGGAGCTGCTGGGGCGCTAAGAGGTGAAATACAACAAAGCCTCGTTATCATGCAAATGGTCTCTTAAAGACCTGTGAAGTACTCGGGTGGGGCTGTGTGTGTGCCCTGGAAGGGAAGCTGCCTCAGCTGCCACACAAGCAGAGGGGGGGGGGGCGGGGGGAGGGGAGAGGTGAAAAAGAATGACAAGAGAACAGCAGGGTGTGAGAGTCGGGTAAGAGGACAGAGGGTGACAGAGGGCAGTAGGGGGAGACAGAAACAGACAGAGACAGATAGAGATAGAGACTAACAGAGACAGGGACAGACAGAGACAGATAGGCAGAGACAGGGACAGACTGATAGAGGCAGAGACAGACAGAGAGGCAAAGAGACAGACGGAGAGGGAGACGGAGAGGGAGACGGAGAGGGAGACGGAGAGGGAGGGCGACAGAGAGAGAGGGAGACAGAGAGAGGGAGAGAGACGGGGAGAGAGAGGGAGACGGGGAGAGGGAGGGAGACGGGGAGGGAGGGAGACGGGGAGAGGGAGGGAGACGGAGAGGGAGGGAGAGAGGGGAAGAGGGGGAGAGGGGGATGGAGGGAGGGAGACGGAGAGGGAGGGAGACAGAGAGAGAGAGAGAGAGAGGGAGAGAGAGAGAGGGAGGGAGATAGAGGGGGAGAGAGGGAGAAAGAGGTAGGGAGAGAGAGAGGGAGGGAGACAGGGAGGGAGACAGAGGGGGAGACAGAGAGGGGGAGACAGAGAGGGGGAGACAGAGGGAGACGGAGAGGGAGGGAGAGGGAGAGAGGGAGAGAGAGAGGGGGAGAGAGAGGGAGGGAGAGGGAGGGAAACAGGGAGGGAGGGAGACAGAGGGGGAGGGAGACAGAGGGGGGAGGGAGACAGAGGGGGGAGACAGAGAGGGGGATACAGAGGGAGACGGAGAGGGAGGGAGACGGAGAGGGAGGGAGACGGAGAGGGAGGGAGAGAGACAGAGAGGGAGGGAGAGAGAGAGAGGGAGGTAGACGGAGGAGGGAGACGGAGGAGGGAGGGAGATGGAGGAGGGAGGGAGATGGAGGGAGAGGGAGGGAGACGGAGGGAGAGGGAGGGAGACAGAGGGAGACGGAAGAGGGAGGGAGACGGAGGTGGGAGGGAGACGGAGGAGGGAGGGAGACGGAGGAGGGAGGGAGGGAGATAGAGAGAGGGAGAGAGAGATATGTGTATGCCGGGTCCGGTGGCTCAGTGGACGAAGGCGTCCGCTGCAGGGACCCGTGTTCCACCTCATGGTCACAGTTTTTTTTTTGTTGCTCTAGCCCCGCCCCCTCCCCCAATGACCCCGCCCCCAAGGTGCGGCCCTCGGCCACAAACCACACTGTAAATTTGGCCCCCAAGAGAAAGTTTGTGAGTACCCCTGGGCTAGGTTGTAATACAAACTTAGATAGACGTGAAAGCAGAAAAGATGTCCTAAAAGAATGAGTAAGTGGATCCCCAGAAGGACAACCGGTGCAGCGAGGACCAAGATTGGAGACGCTTGTGTCTCGACGGGAGCTGCAGACAGAAGCACAAACCAGACATCTGTACTGTTCTTGAAAACTGAAAACAAACACAACAAGGGCATGAAAATACAGAAAAGTAACCCTCATGAAATGAAAATATTACACAGCATAATGACCACAACTGGGAGACGAGAACAAAGAGGCATGCACAATGGTAATGAGCACGTTCGAGAAACACAACAGTGAATGCAAAACAGTTGTGATGGGTGTGTTTGTGGTCTGTGGTTCTCTGCTTGCTATGTACGGAAAAAATTCACATCAAAGGCTTCTTATGCTTGGCTGGTCGTCAACAGTTTGAAGGTTTGTGAGTGACTGGGCGTGAAGTGTGCACAACGGTACACTCAGCTACACAACCCGCGCGCTATGACAGCGTCTGGCCCCTGGTGTGGGGTTGCAGAATCGAACTTAGACGCCGTAAGACGGCGGCACTAAGAGGCAGATTTATAACGGACTTGCGCCACTTTTACGCCGCCGTTGCATCACTTTTGTGACGCAGCGGCGGCGTAAACCCTGCGCCATGTTGCGCCCCATTTACAACGTGGCGCATCTAGGGAGATGCGTCACTTTGTAAAGCTTGCGCCACATGTGGGCGTACCTGCACAGGGGTGGGGCGTTCCGGCGCAGGAACGCCTCCGAAAAGTGGCTGAGTGAAATCTACAAGATTTCACTCAGTCGCTTTTCCGGCCATGCTACGTCAAAACCCTGCGCCTGCTTGAAGCAGGCGTAAGGATTGACGCAGCATTGTAACAATAGGGCACCCCCGAGCCTTGCTGGAGCTGCGTCGCGCTTGCGACGCAACTCCAGCAATGCGCCAACCTTCCGCCATCAGATGCGTCACGCATCTGTTTATCCTTGCGCCACGATGCGCTGCATTGTAAATGCGGCGCATCTATTGTGGCGCAGGGGTAAACTTTCGTAACACATCTTTCCTGGCGCATCCCTGCTGATTTGCAGGGATGCACCAGGAAACATAAATCTGCCCCTAAGTGTCCTGTAGGCAGCTCGTGACGGTAATGAGACGCTCCACGTGGATGGCTGCACAATGGGATTTTAATATTGTGATGGGCTGTGCACCGATGTGTATGGTACACTAGAAAGGCATCTTTAGATTTCATGTGCAATGCAGCACCGAGGTATCTGTGGTCTACAATTCAGAGGCACTGCCTGGATGCATACAGTGGCTGCACAACTGCACATTCTGGTTGAATGTGTGAGGGTGCACAGCTGCAACTTCAGACTGTGTGTGGGGCACAATGGCATCTTCAGAATGAATGAATACACAGTGCTGCAGATTGAAACACAGTGGGGACGTCGGGCCGTGTGTGTGGGATGCACAATGGGTCTTTCACGCTGTGTTGCAAGTGTCGGGCCGTACGAGGACGATACTGTGAGATGCTACACCACAACAGGTGTGGCCGGCTGCACAACGGCACCATCATGGCTCCGTTTGTTGTGCTGCTGTTGAATAGAACCCCATGAAAGACCCAACAAAAAACAGAAGCACTGATCGAGCCCAATGGAAGGGGCACACAAAAACAGCCCCCGATATGCATGCAAGAGCCCGACCAAGCTGCGTGGGGTGGGGGGGGGGGCTAACATGAAGACATTACTACTCAGTGTGTTGGCTTTAAACCTTATTACTGGTACACATCGCACGTGCTTTGTAAAAAAAAAGCTGCCAGCTAGTTATCTCACCCAGAAGAGTCTTAAAAAAGCTTAAAGACATGAAATTGATGATGACAGACAAAAGTGATCACCACGAGCACCTTTAAAGAAAGTAAAGCCCTACAGTCCTCTTGCATTTTGTCTTCGGATTCAGGAGATTCAAGCAGAGGTCCTCTTCTGTATCCAGCTTTATCTCAAAACGGTAGGTGGGGCCTTGCATGGATTTGGAGCAGAAACCAAATTGTAAGCCAGTGTTAAATAAAAGTAATTTTCAACCATGGACTTTGAGGGGATAAGAGAATATTCCCCGGTGGATTTCCATAAAGTTGCCCGTTGGCCATATTTCTCACACTCCTTAAATTAGCTCTCGATATCTGGTTCGGTGCCTACTGCCGGGGTTCCAAAATCTCAGTCTGGGCGCTTGGAAGAATCCGCTACTGGAGGATAGCATAGTTTCTTAACTGTGATCACACTTTTCAGTCATGAGCATCTGTATTATCTTTACCCTTTATTACAGTCAGGACACGTCCAGCAGGATCCAGGACCCGGAAACACTTAAAACATCAGTTGTAATCAAAACAAGCGTTCATACAAAAGTAAAATTACAGCGCATGCGTGCAGGATGAAAAAAAAGGAAAGGAAAGAACATAGACAAGGGCAGCCATGTTCGAATGGGCTAGAATAAGGCAGCAAAATAGGCTGAAATCATATTTTAAGACATGACAATGCAGACAGTAAACAGTGCGGCGCTCAAAGAGCGCGAGCAAGAATATTTTCTTACTTCTGGTAAAAGATGGGTGTCTCCTTGTACCAGTACCCGCAACTGAAAGCATAGCAGGACTGCATTATCTTCACACCAAGCACTAAGGCTGCTGCACCATTTTAAAAGAGGACGAACAATGCCCAAATATACGTTTTTTTGTTTCAGCATCAAGATAGTGTTTTGGTATTACTAAATTGAGTTAGGAGAAACAAAACAAACCCACCACCCGTAAAAAGAAGCCCAAACAAAGTCATATCCTACCCAAATAGCGGCCCAACTACTGATCGACATGGAAAATTGCAAAAAGGTTAGAAAATACAACCAATGGAGCGGGAGGCACTGCATGGGAGGCGGCACTGACCCAACTGTAGCATTAAGAGAAGGTGGGATGGAGAAATTCTATAGTTAAAGCTAAACAGCTATGCCACCAAAGCTGAACACAGGCAAACAGTAACAGGGAAGGAAACTAAGAAAAAAATAGCCCTCCAAAGAACAAATAAAGAACCATTGCTTAATGAGCCAGTACTTAGTCCCTGCTGCTCGGAGGAACAGACGAGAAAAAGGAGGGACAAAGAGGCAGGACTGGCCACTCGCAAGCAAGGATTTTCAAAGGGCACTGAAACAAACAAATCAAGAGCAGGGGGATAGTTTTAAGGCACAAGAGAAATTACAATAGGTCACGAATACTCTACCGATAAAGGACCCAAAACAATAGTAAAAGTTCTACAGCTCAGACCTGGTGTAACTCCACACTTTTTCTGACTTGTAAAATCTTCTAGATTCCATTTTTCTATAGCCTTCTCATGCTCAGCACTCTGTGACACTATAACTAATGTATATATGTGAATATGTATATTTTTATCTTTGTAAATATTAGATAACGAGTAGAACTATACACATGTGAAACCCTTTTGTGGACATATTTTAATGTTTATGTACATTGTAGGTAATTTTTGTTTTTTCATAATTTCTTTAGGAATTAAGAATACATGGCTACCTGATGAAGGCACACACGCCGAAACGCGCGTAGACTATATTTAGCCATGCAAGATAATTACATTTGATATTTGTTGCCCTTTTTTCCTACCCCCCCTTTTGTTGCTTGTTATCAATTGGAATTGCATACGAGATTTATTGTATGAACTTGACTGTAGATGTACAAATTAATGCATAAAGAATTGTATCAAAGGACATTTATCCTAATGCGAAGAATGATATCCAGTCTTTAAATATATGTACAAATTTGCTGATCTCTCTTTATCTATATATAATAAAATTTAAAAATCTAAAATGTATTTTTAAATGGTGTTGGTCCTTGGGTTATTACATGTGTCCTTAATCAATTAGCCCACTTTAGATTGAGTTTCCTATATGTTTTTCACACAATTGTAACTCCACACTAAGCATGGCAAACCACTGGCATTGCAACACACTCCCATAGAAAAGAATAGAGCTTCATAGCGAATAATGTTAATATAAATTAATTTGCTTAATAATCTTTATTTAAAAAAAAATATAAAGCTTTTTTCTTAAACAATTAATTAATGTACATTATTATTGTGCATAAGCTATTTTAGTAAATACCAACATTTTACTTTAGGTGGGATTTTTATAATAATTCTTTAAAATTATTTTTTATTCATTGTAATATATTTAAATTAATGAAATTTGTAATTCAAAATTAAGATAATAATGTTAAGTTACTACTAGTAACTTTTCACATGTATGAGGAGATCTCCACCACATGGGCGGAAATCTCCCTTTAGTATGAAGAACATTTAAAAGTTTGTTAAACTTTTATGATAAATAGCAGAAATATTTTTGTGTGAAATATTCATGCTAATTATTTATATATATTTATTTTAAATGCAGATCAAACTAAAAATGCTACTACACTATTAACAACATTTAGCATTAAATATTTAATCGATTTAACTATATTAAATTATAATTCCTTTTTTAGCTACTTACTTACTACACAATTGAATTAACAAACCTACTAGTGAAATTGGAGTCTGATTTCTGGTGGCTGAGCATCACGTCATCTTAGCTTGTGGTGGAATATATTTTTCACTTGTATAGTTTTAGCTCGAATAAATCTACTCTACAACATAGCTGCCAGCCTACTCTATTTCTCAAAGCAATGGCATGCGCACTCAACAAGGAATAAGAACCCAGGGCCTCATTTATGAGGAATTTGCATAGGGCAGCTTCTCAAGCCTTCTTGCTGCGCTGCTCCAAGCCAATGTGAAAAGGTAGGAATGTACCATATAAATGCATTGGTGGAAGAGGTGTGGCGCAGTGGCCAGGGCGGTAGACTACAGAACACTGGGGCTCACGGTTCGATCCCCGGGGCAGCTCAGCCCAGCACCATGTGACTCTGGGCAACAGCTTGCCTAATCTTCCTGACGGCCTTGACACCCTTAGGGGTAATTGTTCACGCTTTACAAATTTTCATTTCATTCTTGTCCTTTCTGCCTGCGCTGGCGCCATGTCGACAGCCTAGCGCCAACGTAGGCACTCTTGCAACGTAGTGCAAGGGTGCTGCCGTTGCTGGCAGGATTGTTTTTGCCCCTTCCCGCACAAAAACAATCCTGAGAGGTGAATGCAGCACACATGGAAAGAAAAAAAAACTTGGAGAAATAAAAATATTTCTCCTTGTTACACCTGCTCTGGGAGAGGCCTAAGGTTTTGTTACTGCCTCAGGTTTACGTGATTAAGAAAATCTGGGGTGGCGTCAAAAGCCATGGGTGTTGCGTGGGAATATCACTGCGATGCCCATGGGACGCCTCCTTGACGCAGAGTAAGGTAAAGAAGCAACTTACACTGCTTTGTCTTACTCCATATCTTTGAGACCATGCAAAGCCACGCAGAGTGACTTTTCTGTGCTTCATAGATATGATTGGGAGGCTTGCACTGCCGGAGCATCAAAAAAAGTGACTCTCAGGCGGCGCAAGCCTCTCATGAATAAGCCCCTCAGTATCCAATGAGTTACTGCACACCACCACAAACTCATCCATCCCTATGAAAAAACGTTAACAAGTACTACAGTTCTTACACTAATCCAACTCATTGCTCAACCATAGAATGCACACAAATGATGCTGCCTCTTTTCAATGAGTAGAAACACCTCCAGAATGAGGCAATGAATGAAATAAATGTGTTTTACAAGTATTTACATGTTTCGCACAGGAGGAGAAACATTTTGAAGTCATGTATGGCTTTAACCCTGGTATCAGGAATTGTACTGGTTCGTTAGGGGACGTGTGCAGAGGCGTAGCTAGAGCTTGTGGCGCCCGGGGCTATCCCTCCGATTGCCGCCCCTGGGGGGGGGGGGGTGGTTGTTGGGGAAAAAGGACAGCAAGCACTTGAAAGAGGACCGAGAGACACGTAGTATCGCTGCTAATGGTTACCTCGATCATGCAAGTTACATGCACATACATACATGACATGGTCCAAGGCTACATAGTTGAATACACCGGTGACTGGCAGTACAAAAAGAAACACACAGACTGCATGATCTATCTGGGGACTCAGAAAAACCGCATGTGACATCCATCAGAGAGCTGCGTGAACAATTACCTGGTAATCCCCTCAGCACAATGCAAACATGCACATGCATGACACTGTTCAGGGATCTATCATCTACGGCTGACATTAAATGACCATTCATCATGGTCCCCCCCATTAAAGCAGTGCACTTTGTGATCTGCATGGTACATGTTCTTTGCAGCAGGCACATTAACCCTCTGTGCTACCTTTCCAGGAGTCAACCCTTCCACTGGACAAAACTCGGATCTCTCTCTAGGAAGAACATTAATCACCGAAGTTATCATGACATTTTTATTGTTTCTGAAAATTGCTGGAGGCCAGGAAGGAGGCAGCAAGTTTTTTTAAACCATAATATACTTGCAAATACTACGCACCCATCCGAAATAGGTTCCCAGTGAGGTCACACCGTTCACACTGCCCTAACCTGCTAAAGGTTCATGCGACCTCAGCGACAGAGTCACAGTGACTGGATCACTGTTGCTCTAGGGTGTGCTGCTTCGTAGGCTTGCCCGCAAGACTGGAGATGAACTTCAGTATGGATTGTGGTGGACAGGCCTTCAAGGTCATCCCACAATTGACACCACTAGGGTACACCTGCTTGTGCTAAGACATCAAGCCTTCTAAGGTCTAGTGGAGCCTTCTAATGTCTAGCATGGGAATATGCTCCCTCAGTAGAGTGGTCTGGTCATGAAGGCTGAACCCAGATCCCCAGTTCCAAATTCGACAGCTCTGGCCCTAGTGCCACATCCTCTCCCCCACTGAACACCATATTTGCCCACTGAGAGAAACTCGCACTGCCTTCAGCTATAACCTAATTGTGCCCGCTATAAACACTTGGATGTTGCTCAATTCAAATTATGCACTTGATAAGAGTAATATGCTGCCTAAAAAGAAAAAGTAAAAGCAAACACTCATAGGGAATGCAAGATTAAGTAAAGCATGTGAAATGTAAGCAGAAACAACATGGTTACCTTAACGATCTCTCACTCACTATTCAGAAATCAGCGAGTGATTTTACCTGAAAAGTTAAGGACATGACTACAGGGCCCTGAAGGTAACCGTTTCAATGTCCATTGCTTATATCCTTACAAAACGTAAGCAGTATGGTTTACAAAGACCACATCCATAAACACAGAGCCATGGTACACATTTTATTTCCAATCCACCCATCAACCAGGTATTGCAGTACCTCCAGCAATGGTACACTTTGCCACCTGGGAACAACAATGCTGTTCAAAGAAAGACGAGAAAACAAAAGTAGCGCTTCACTGGCAAACTCTGTAAAGTGAGGCTGATGTATTTGGATGTGAATAAAACCAATCTGGCCACTTTGCAACCACTCTGTCTTGCTTTATTTAGTTATATATTTATTTTTCATATTTAAAACCTTCTATTTCTCTCCATCCCGCTGCACTTTGGAATAGAAAAATGTCAGAAAAGGGGCATTTCTCAGAAGAGTGTTTTTCTTTTTTGGATCCATTTCACAGGGAAGTAACTAAATGAAAGAAGGAAAGAGAGGTTGTGAACCGTTTCTTCAAGTTACGGTTTTCAGTAAGTGAGGAGCAAGACAGAAAGAGAGGGAATAATAGGAAGAGAGGGGGGCAGCTGCCGGCACAAAAAGGAAGAGGACATTGCCCGAGTCCTATTCCTTCTCTGCCCGTCCCCGAACGTACACGAAAGCGAGCCGAGCCTTATCTGAATGCCTTTGTCCGCCTCCAAAATAGTGCCGCCAGGGGCGGACCGCCCCCACCGCCCCTCCCTAGCTACGCCACTGAACACAGCCAATATGTGATGATTAGAAGCGCATCACTACAAGGCTTAAACATTACATTTTAAGATGCATTGGGGCATATGCATCAAGCTAATTGCTGGTGGCAAAGGGGCCGATTCGCAGAATCGGCCCCTTTGCGACTGGTAATTAGCCATTTGGGATGCATCAAGCCCAAACCCAATCGCAAAATAGGTAATTGCTAAATTTGCGATTACCTATTTTGCGAATGCATTTAGGGTATCGCAATTTGCGATTCCTTAAATGCAATGCAAGAAGTGATCTGAGATTGCGACTTAGCATTAAGGAATCGCAAATAACCACTAATTTCAAGTTGGTAGTAATCTGCAATTCCTTAGAAAAATGCTAGAAATTGCATTTTTCTAAGTGCCATGTGGTGCTTTGCCAGTTTTGTCGATAAATCAGGGTGGCCTTTTGACCTCCTATCACCCTTGAAATTGCATGCGCAATTTGCAATTACATTTTTGGTAATCGGAAATTGCAAGTGGTTTCCCATTAATTCCTATGGGCCTCTAGGCCCATAGGAATGGATGGGAATACATTCCCAATTACCGAATCATAATTTGCGATTCGCTAATAGGGAATGTGTAGTAATCGCAATTTATTTAGTGATTCCTACATGCGTAGGGAATTGCGAGTCCTTAAAAGCGATTCCTTAAAAATAGCTTTTAAGGAATCGCAATTCCTTACATTGATGCACGTGCCCCATTGTACTTTACTATAGGAAAAGACATTCCACAACTGAATTTTAATAGTCATGATGGTATGTGGTGTCACTTCATAGCACTACAGCCTGTGGCGTAACGAAACTTGAGGGGGCCCCCCTGCAAAGCACAATGAGGGGGCCCCCCAGTGGCCCAGCCCACCACCTACCACTTTGCTCCACCGACAAAAATAAGCAGTCACCTAAAACCGTATTTTCAGCACTTATCTGTGCATACTTCGAACAGCAAATATAAATAGAATGCACTTTAATTGTGTTCTAGGGCTGCATGAATGATGAGATCCATGACTGATAATTAAAGGAAACAAAGACAGAAAAGTCACATTACAAATGAATACATACTTTTTTATTTATAACACTATTTAGTGCCAAGACAAGGTCTTTTCAGGCTCTTTAAACATATGGCTGGCATTTTTCTTTTGGCAACCCTACTCTATATTCCTTTTCATGAAATGCATTCTCACACTACAGCAGTAAATGTAAATTTCAAATGCAAGGAATAAGCAGAGTGGGGGGCCAGGGGGTACTGGAACCAGGAAAAAACGTAGCCTTGGTAACCAGTTCACAAAGGTATGTTGACTGTGCACCTCAGATATAGCGTACAGCTGACTGTTGTGGTGCACTGTAGCACCCAACAACACTTTTCGATAATGTACATCACATGCAGACATGGAATAGCGCACACTGGGTAGAGCTTATATAGCACATAGCTCAGAAATACCATATAGATGGATGGCACACAGCTCCCAAGAGCATTTTAAGTAGTTTAAAACACACGCAAGCACACGCAAGCATCGAACAGAACGCTCTGGCCAGACCTTGCATACACCCCACATAGCGCAGATATGCTATTCAGCTGGCTGCAATGTGGCCCCGAAGAGCACTTTTCAATAGCATGGAACACATACAAACTTCCAACATAACACATTAAATAGAACATTTTGCTTACATCTAACTAAGCACAGACATGGCATTTGGGCCGTGGGCCATATTTTCCATAGAATGCTTTATATGAACATAAATAACGTACCATAAAATGTAATTGCTCCCCCTATAGTTGTGTAGCTCTATCTATAACTTGGTCATCAGATTGTGCTACAACAAAGACGATGATGCTGGGCTGGTAAACCGGAGAGAGAGGGCCAACCCATCTTCACTACTGAGAGGCTCAGAAGTGCATCATTTAATTTATGAGGCAGGCCGCCTGGCCGCAGGACTGATTTGAGGCAACTGGTGCAACCATGCTGCAGCTGCGAGCTACAACTACTGCGCTGATGGCCTGACTTTACGCCACTCTACTCTATGCCACTGCACTTTTGGGTAGAGGTACATCAGTGCATGTGCTGTATGTGCCATGCCTAGAGGTGGATCCAGGAATTAAGGGAGGGGAGGTGGACGGGACCTCAAGACGGTGTAGCGATTGGTGGAGCATTAGCTTCTGTACGAACTTCATAATTAGAGATTTGTTATGAGGTCGGATGTTGTAAATAAAAATGTTAATCTCCAGGGTTGACTTTTGAAACTGCCAGTAATAATTGATTCCAGAAAAGATTCATCTGTTAAACACTGCATGGATGGTCGAGCTATGATGGTCACATGTCCCAGCCCATGCTGATTGCAGTGGAGGAAATGGGTTCCATTGAAGACATGGAGGTTAAAAATTATGCTGTGTGAGACAATCAACTTTTCAAACTTGACAATGTGTAGGTGACAGACTGATTCACCTGAGGCCTGGCCTGCAGCTTCAGTGGCAGGCGCGAGCAGGCAGCAGAAGACAGGGAAACGTTAGCATTGGCAATAATTAAATTAAGGCCGCACCTGTCCGTCCTAGGCCACACGGTCCCTCTCAGCCGCCTAACCTCACGCTCACTTTAAATTGCGCAAAGTGACATGCGCATAAGAATGACCAGCCCAACCATAATATGCACCACCCTAATTTATGATGAAGCGGCCGCGCTTGCAACTACAGGGAGCATAATGTAAGTTATGTAACTCCCAGCATTCGAGAAGATTCGGATGTGTGGAGTGCTAAGTGGTTGCTGGCTGCGCCGCAGCCGCGAAGTGGGCCCCTGGAGCGCGGAGGCTGCAGGGGCCTGTTACGACCCTGGGGGCAGTGGAAAAGGAGAGCAGTGCAGCTTGTTAGGGATACTCAAAGCACAATATGTTGTAAAGTAAAAACATTTTCAAGAACTTCAAAACAGAGAGGAGAGAGAGAGTGTGTGTGTATGTTTTTGTCTGTGTGCCATAGTAAAAAATCCTAGGTGAAATTCGACAGACACCTCACCATACCCAACTGAAAGTACCTGTACCCAAATATTTAATATAGAATACATTTATTGGGGGGTAACACCCCCCACCCGAAGCTGCGCCCTGGTGGGTTATGCGTGCGCCTGTAGCAAACACTGGGTTGTAATGTTTAACAGGCAGGACCAACTCGGCTCTTTAACCTTCAAAGTGGATGTGATGGGTAACAATGTCACCTAATACTGAAGTAACATGATACGGTTTGCGTGATACGCTGCATAATCGTTCAACATTTCCATTAATAGTGACAATGGACAGTCCTTACCCATGGTGTTGAAAGCCACAACCCCATGAGCTCCACAAACTCCTTTCTCTGAGTTTACGACCGACCATGAAAGCAGCTCCGGCAGAGCCAAGAGGGATATTCCTTCTGCGGGCTGCTTCCTGGTTGAGCGCCTTCTGCTACAAAGTTTGCAAATACCGAGGCTTTAAGCGGAGGGAGCGTGAGGGGCGGGCGGTCAGCGCCAGTCATGACATGCTAATGGGACCGGCCAGCCTGGGGAGAACATGTGAGGTGGGATTCCTGGAGTGTAGGTACGCCAGGGGCGCCCAGAGCGGGGAGAGCGAAGTGGCATTCACGGGCCAGGGGCAGAACGTCACCAGACTTCGATTCAGCTGAGCCCAACCATAGTATGCTCCACACTAAGGGTGAAGGCCGCACATCAATTAATTTATGATGAGGCGGCCGCGCTTGCAACTATGGCGAGCGTAACATAAGTTACGTAACTCCCAGCAATGCATCCGAGAAGGTTCAGATGTGTGGAGTGCTAAGTGGTTGGTGACTGTGCCACAGCCGTGGAGGAGGTCCCTGGAGCACGAGGGCCCCCCGCACCGTGGAGGCTGCAGGGGCCTGTGTTACACCCCTGGCTGAACAGCAGCCAAACTGGTGTACAACATGGCTAAAACACATTGCCAAAGCCAATAGCTCTCATATAGGCGGGACCTATTGGTTTTGCCAATGCTCATTTTTAAAATGCATTATTCTTTATTGGAGTCTCAGGCGTATTCTCAAAAGTACTCATCTAGCCAGGTCCACATTTATTGCCCTTTGATGTCGCTCTGGTGGGTCATGCCCTTCATTCGCTTTTGTACAAATCCCTTTGGGTGCCTGTCTTTCTGCTTTCAGAATTGGAAACCCATAAAGTTTCTCACTAGCATGTTACCTCAAGTATTGGCTTCCAATTCGAATTTGTCATGGGACGTAGTCACTGCTTGCCAAATTGCATGCGTGGAAGAATTAGATGTGCAATAAAGTGAAATGACATCTCATACTTGAGACATGTCCCATGTGTTAAGTGAAGCTAGGCCCCCGCACCCTTGCTCGCTGATACCTGGGTCCCGGGTGGTTGGAGGTGCCGATGTCCAGGGGTGCACCGATGAAATCAGCGTCCAAGCCCTTCGGTGACTCCTGGAAGGGCAGCTTCAGCATGGTGCGGATTCCTGCAGGGCAGGCCACGGTCTCAGCACTCGGGGGCACATTGAGGGGAGTGCCCGAAGCGGTGCGATAGGGGCAAGAGGCCGGAGACCCCTTGGGCTCAGGAGGCCTGGTCTGTCAGAAGATGACAGTGCAGTCTGAGGAACGGGGTCCCCTGCAGCACGCGCTGCTCCTCTGCCCCGACACATAGCTGCCAAGATTTCAGATTGCTTATGTGTGGCATTTTTATAATTTCAGTGTAATTATGAGTGACATTCAACGACTATGAGTAACACTTTCTCGCGAGCAAAATCAAATAAAGAGGCAAAAATGGCCACGGCACTTGCCCCTCTCAACCATGCACACACCTCTTTCTCAGAACTTGCAAGGCTCCAATTTTTACCTGCGTCAGACTTGCAATGTGCATATTCTAGTGGTCGGAGTCGCAGATGGGACATTGGAGCAGTAGAATACAGAAGTCACTATCCACCACTGCGCCAAAAGGACAAAATTTAGAGATTGTATTAATCAATCGAAAATTGAATGAGATTACTGTATAAGAATACCTTTCTCATTTATTTTGCTTGAGCTGTGTGTTCTTTGGCCAGGCTGGGAAGGAGGGTCACGGGCTGCAGAAGCATGCAGGAATTGAAAGATGTGTTCCGAGCCAAGGTCGGACTGTTCTACAGGGGCAGTTAGCCAGTGCTGAAGGCCTGGTCTGCCAGGTCAGTGTGTGCGCTGGTTTTTTGTCTGTTTGTGGCCTGTTTTGTGGTCTGCTGTGCCGGTTTTCACTGTTGATTTGCCTGATATTAAAACAAACATAGCAATGTTTAAATTCATTAGGTTTTCTATTCCTTGCAAAATACTTGTATGACGTGTATGAGTGAAACCTGGCACTATTTGGGTCTCGTTCACTTATTAAAGCACTTTTACTTTGGTGCCTGTGCCTAATGTCTGTCCCAGTCTGACTCTGGTCGAAATGGACAGAGAATCACTGACAGGGAAGTGTGAGTTAGTGTTAATTATCCAGTTTCTGCAGGCCTAGACAGATAGTAATAAAATAGTGACACTCGCAGACCCACGTGTGCCTCCTCCAAAAACAGCCATCCACAGCAGCACGACCTTTTTATTAGCTGAAGAAACAAGACACCGTTAAATCCGACCCCTAATAGGAGAAGCTCCACAGTAACACGTTATTAAAAATGCAGAAGGAGGCCTGAGCCTGCAATGGGAGGGGGTTATTGTTAAACAAATAGACATTTTTATTATAAAAATAATCATATCTACCAACTAAAGGGGGTATAATGAGGTCAGCACACCTGCTGCCGGTAACTCTGTGAGTGGGACGGGGAGGGGGCGGACTCACCCAGCTCGTCCTGCTCTTTGCTTCTCTCTGAATTTGTTGTCTCGATTTTACTCCGTTTTTTTAAGGCTCGAGTCTGCAGGACTAATAAGCCCTTTTTCTGTCATCGAATAGAGAGCTGGACAGCTGCGAAGAGAAGCAGCCTCCCTCTGCCTGTATCTCCGGCTCCCGTCACAGGCTCCAGCACTCTCCTTCGACCGGCCCGGCTCGGAAATAATTATTTGCTGGCAGGGGGCGGCCATAGATAATTTAGCCCCACAGCAACAGGCGGCCTGGCAGCCGGTGCAATCAGTAGTGTTGCCAGCCAGCCGAGCACCATGATTCTGGTGCAGCCCGCAAACCAGTGAGCCCTGCAGCCAGCCTCTACCTCCAATTTCCCTACAAAATGTAACTCTCTGCGCCCTGGCAGCAGGACGTGCCCTTACGTCCCCACTCCCCCCTTCCGGCGCCAAGGCCAAGTTGTTACACGCAGCTCCTCCCCGTAGGTATGCGTAAAAATCAATTTGTGCATCTCGACTCTAAAGAAGTGCTCTTTAATTGTCAAATTCGGGCGTTCAGAACGCTCAAGTTTGACAATTAAAGATCATTTCTTTAGAGTCGAGATGCACAAATAGATTTTTACGCATACTATCGCTGTGTGCAGGTTATGCAGTGACGGACTGGCTGCTCAGGAACTGCCGCCGCACATGTGTCCACCGCCCCCAAAATAGTGCCGCCTGGGGCGGACCGCCCCCCCCTAGCTACGCCAGTGGACGTGTGTCAGGTGCAGCTGTATGATCATGACATGGAGTGACCAGTTGATGGTTTGTAAGAAAAGACTAAGGAAAGGTGTGATGTGCAGAAGATGTTGTCATTCTGGGAGATTGCATGCAATTTCCTGAAGATGCATGTCCATGAAGATGCTGAGCAAAATTTTCAGATGGCTCCCATGCGACGCCAGAAAAAAGAATCACACGCGCTCTAGTTATCAGTAATTGCACTACAGAAACAGGTGTATGCCAGGATCACCAAGCAAATCACCAGATGACTACAAACCATCCAGATCTCTGCAGCAAGACTCATCTTCCACCACCTACACATACCTCACATCAGACAAAACCTCAGGGAGCTCAAATTGCTCCAGGTATACAAATGCACTCATTTTAAACACATCATACACACATTCAAGGCACTACACAACTTAGGCCCCACCTACCTGAAAAGGAGCATCTTCTACCACCTAAGCACCTCTGCTCTGCAGGACTCCTGGTCTCATACATCCCACACATATATAGAACGAGATCAGGAGAGTGGGTGATCTCTAGGGTCAGTCCTATGGAGCAGAACACCCTCCCACTCCAAATCAGAGGATCGTCCTCTCTTCTTGAATTCCTCTAGAAGCTTTAGACCCGGCTTCTCAATTAGACAACCTACCCTAAGCACACACATCTGCTCAGTGCCAGGATACCATCTCAGTGATAGTGCGCTTTACACATAATATAAGTAGCTTGTTGAACTGGTCAAAAAATGTCCCAGTATTTTCCTGTCCTGTCTTCGTCAATTGTATGCCTGCTCCAGTAGAAGGAGGGAACTGGATCTGATCTCTTAAGAGTGTGATTTACAAAAGGGAGTTCCAGGAGAGGTGAAGTTCTATTTTAGGTTTTTTGAAAGGAGTATCTGGTAATATTTTTTATCAAGTTTTAGGAGATTATGAAATCACTTCCCATGTTTGAAAAACCTTAAATTTTTATCAGTTAAATGTTTCTGAAGTTTGATTGGGTTTAAAAAGAAAATTACATATACATTTTTGCTGCTAACAATCGTTAGAGATCCTCTGAAAAGTGTGATTTTTGTAAAGATCTATATTGAGCTATTGTGGAAGCTTTTTTGATGTTGTATGGTAAGCTGTTCCATATACTAGAGCCCAAAGCATATAAATTCTGGTTGCCGTAAGATAGAATCCTGCAAATCATAAAGAACCCAATTCACAAAGACATTTTCAACTGAAAATCCGTTTACACATGTGTAACTGTGCAGAGTTACTGGCCTGTACATACTCTGTCTCTGGCTTTTCCCAATGCAGCATTGTACTGTTCGCCAAATTCCGTGATGAGAAAATGCTTACACCGAAAAGTAGGGGTTGGGAGAATTGCGGTCTTTCACTCTGCAGAAATCTGTGGAGTTACCTAAAATGTCTGTGAGATTCCGTGGAGTTCAATGCGCTGCTCGCACTGATTTTTAGCTCTGAGAGCTTGTTCCGCATTACAAAATCAGTGCGAACAGCACTACGCAGTTTGCCAGAGGGCGCTGCTTCTTTGCTGCCACGTAGATTTTCTACTATAGCGGCAGCTTTCTCAACGCAATTGGCCGAGACCGCCTGAGATTGCCCGCATTGAGAAAATCTCACCGGATGCCGTTCTAACACCCAAAAATCGCACTAAGAGATGCTAATTCTCACGTGTGCTCACCAACTAAATGTTGTCAAGCCGGTCAAAAGATTAAACTCTACCACACGGCTGTTGGTGGAGTTTTGCACTAACTCCGCGTTACAAGTATAACATGGAGTGGGCAAAACTCCATGAACTCCTCCTGCGGATCAGAATTTATTGCCCACCCCTACTGAAAAGTCACATGACTTTTCCAGGCGTTCACCTGGAAATCTACGACTGGCTCAGCTTTACAGGCATACTTCTGGAATAGAATGTACATTGCAGAAAAGTGTAGACGTACAGTCAATCGGAGGTGTAGCTCTCTGCACGTACTTTTATACGTTTGTTTGTTAACTGGGCCTATAGTCGTTCCCAAAAAAGTGCCCATGTGTACACATGTGTGGGCCCTCTTCAGACGTACTGTCATTCCGCACATGCATGATGGTGCCATCCCTTGTGGTGATAAGTTGCATCCAGTGTACTCATTGAGATATGACTGTACATGTCACATTTGAGTGTAAATAACCATGGGCGCTCAGAAATTTGAAAATAAAAAATATGTGTTGTCAGACTAAAGCACTGATTTATGATCAGCAGAGATTTGCACAGGGATCAGAATTACAAGTAATGTAGATTTTTCCTTATGAAAACCAGGGGAAAGTTTGAAGTAAATTCTGATACCTCATGGATTTTGTGAGGAAATCACACAAAATTAAGTATTTATCACATCCACTAACCACTACACCCTCAGATCTTAGAAAATAAAGGTAAAACCTCGAGAGCAAGATGAAAACTGTATTTTAGAAAATAAGAACACTTGTAATCCTATTGTCAAAATGCCTGCATTTGGCCAATGCTTATTATTCCTTGCTCTTTGCTTGTTTTTAGTATCATCATGTCAATTGCTCTGGATACATTTTAAAACTTGCACTCTACTGAGTCCTGGACATTGCACCTTTACAAATTTGGGGGCCTATTTAAGAGGCCGTATGCGTCTCTCATGCACCACGCAACATGGTGCATGAGCGATGCAAACAGATTTCTGAAGCTACGCAAAGCCACTTTGGTTGGCTCTGAATGGCTAAAAAAATATGGAGTAACGCAGCGCAAATCGATGTGTTGCATTAACCTGCTCTGGGAAGTCATTCCATGGGCGGTGCATGGGTGTTCTCCCCCCCTCCCATGGATTTTAACATATACTCAGATACTCAGATTTACAAGAACTTGTAAACCTGGGGATGTGCCAAAATCTTACATGTTCCAAGGGGAGGCGCACCAAGGAGAAATATCTCTATTTCTCTTTGTTGCTTCCTTTTTCTATGTGTTTTGCATTCTGTGGCACACATAGAAAGAGGAATATGACTCCTAGGATTGTTATATGTGCAGGAAGGTATCCCTTCCTGCACAAACACAATTCTGCCAAAAGGGTGCTAGAGTAGGGGAAAAGGCAGGAACGTGCGACATTGCCTTAACCCCTTCAGCGCGGCGCGGATTACCGCGCTGTGCTGAAGGTTCTATTACGCGGGCGGGGCCATGACGGAGCGGTTCCGTCATACGCACAGCGCAACCGACGCGCATGACGGAACCGCTCCGTCACTCGCATCGATGTGGTTAAATAGGCACATCCCTGCCCTTTCCCTGTCACGCAGTGCAGCACAGCGCAGCAAGGTGATTTGCTGCGCTGCGTGACTTTTTCATAAATTAGCCCCTTGGTTTAAACTTTGCCAGTGTTGCAAGCTGTCAAAGTTTACAAACAAAAGTTTAAAAAAAGGACCAAGGCACTTTAGAGATGTCCTTCCCACTGCTTCCCAGAGTCATGAACCATCTTCTAAGAAGCTGTGTACTGTGGTTATGATGTGATGCTGGATGCTCATACCCCTGCTGCCAGAAGTCTTCAGGACTTCTGGCAGCAGGGGTATGGGGGAGAAGGGGGATGAGGTGCCACTCTGTGACAATTCCTTGCGCTCTGATTTCTCATCTATGTGGTACAGGATATCCCGGTGAAGGGAACAGGGTCGGTGTAGTGAGACTACACCTCTGGCGAAGTTGGGTGTCTTGGCACTTTGCAAAGTCCTTTTACTATGCCCTCTTTCACAGGCATGCTTTTTCATTTTGTCCACTCCACCCTAACACATAGCAACCAAAATATGTGTTAACCCAAAAGAGAATGGATGTCAAATAACGGTAGACAGCAGTAACTAAGCAACCCCTGGCCTGCCCTTTGGTAACTCAGGTACTGCTCTTGCTCTCAGAGGTCATAAAGGCAGTGGCAGGAATACAAAGAAAATTGGCTCTAGCAATCATTTTTAGGTCAACCTTTGGTTTTACAAAAATGATATACAAGGCCAATCAAACAAACATCTTCATCCTTTGATCTTTTGTTGTGTCATTTGCATGTTCTTCCAATCTCTGCCGCATACAGCATTGGCCAAGGGGTCAGCCCATCTCAGTCACTGGCTAATTTCAAATTATTATTTTTTTTTCCAAAGAGAGAGCATATCCATGATACACTTAGGAGCTAAATGACTGTAGTATGTACAACTGTGAAACCACCTGTACTGCAGTGGCGGCTGGTATTTAACAGCAGTGGGGAAGCAGGTCGCGGGGGAGGAAATAAAAAAAAACACTTACCTGTGTGCTGCCACCTATCGGTCCTCTTCGCCCACTTCCACGACTCCAGGGCAGGAGGCAGGAAGCACCCAGCTCCCAGGTTCCCCATAGCCAAAGTTGTTATGCAGCGTTGTGATTGGTCCGAGTGCTGTGGTTCGGTGCTCTGCCAGGGAATGGGAGCCTGGGCATGTTCTCCTGCCAGGCTGTAATGCAACCTGTGTGGAGAGTATGCAAAGTGCTCATGAGATGACCGGCCAAAGCCTCATGCGCACTTGGAGTGGGCAAACCACTCCTCCCCTGCCCTGATCTGTGAGCAGAACAGCCCGCCCCTACCCAGCTGAGCAAGGACAGAAACATTTATTGATAATAAGAATGAGTTATCATTTTTTTCTCTTTTGACCTGCTCAGTGGGGCAACGCTCAGAGGAACAGCCCATGCGGTACTGACAAAACAATGATATAATATAACTAACCCTGGGCGTAGTTCGCGAAGTAGCACTACGCGAAGCTACGCAATGTTCACTTCGCACTACGCGAGCTACACGTAGCACTTCGCGAACTGCGTAGTACCCTGTTCGCACTGTGCAAGATGTCGTTTTCAATTATTGCACAGTGCGGACAAGCAACCGGCACTGTGCAATCATTAAAAACGGCATCTTGCACAGTGCGAGCTGTAGTTTTCTGCCGCTCGAGTAGATTTTTACTCGAGCGGCAGCTTTCTCAACGCGGACTGGTAGTTTCTCATCGCGAGCGGTCGCGAACATACGTGACCCCTCGCAATGAGAAACCTGACCTCCTCGCGTTGAGAATCTCGCCGGGAGGTTTATTTTCCACGCTCGCGATCGCCAACTTGATGTTGCTGATCGTGAACGAGGAAAAAGTCTTGCTGGGATGTCATTTTGCTTGCTCGCGGTCGCCCACTTGATGTTGAGGACCGCGAGCAAGCAAAAAATGACCGCTGCACTACGCAACACTACACTACGCTTGTTTGCACTGTGCTATGTGCAATTCGCGTAGTGTGAAGTAGCGCAAACTTCGCAAACTACGCGAGCGTAGCGTAGTGCTTTGCCCAGGCTTAAATATAACCCAGCACCCTCCCACACCACCCCCACCCACACTGAAAACATCAACAATCAGTGTGGGCGTGATACATACCATTTGATGTGACAACGCTCCAAGGCGAACTCAAGAAAGGAGAATTATAGAACAAACAGGAGAGAAAGCAGGAAGACTCCATGTCAAAAGAACCCAATATGGGTTCAGAAAGTCAATGAAAAAGAAAGATGGATTAGTGGGGACAGGCCACAGCCAACTCAGAGGAATTAGATATGGGGTTATGCAATGTTTGTGCCGTAGGACAGGAGGTCAACGCCACATCAATAAATTGCATCAGTCTTCTACTGAGGCTGTCCGATCCTGGATATCCAGATGGGTATGATGGGGGAACCTGCCGGAGATGCCAGTCATGATCTCGTCGCAGCCAAAGCCTTGGCAGCATTCGGAAAATATGAGTTTTCCCATCTATATCCACCTTTAGATGCACCGGATAAAGCATGGAGTACTTTCCGTTGAGGCTTTGGAGCATGGGCTGCATGCCCGTAAATTTTCAGCTGGCCTCTTGGACAGTAGCCACGAAGTCTTCAAAAATCGATATCACAGAACCTTGGTGTGTCAGGGATTTCTTCTCACGTGCCAGGGAGAGGATCACATCATGGACATGGAAACTGAGGAGTCGCGTAATAATCAGCCAAGGAGGTGAGCCTGGGGGGGAGGGGCAAGGGATCGATGGACCTACTCCACTAGGAAGATGTCAGTGAAAGCCCCGTGATCAAAAAGAGATGTGAACAAGGATTCCGCATAGGAGGTCATCTGGCCAGTCTTGGTAGACTCTGCAATATCCAGAATTTGTGCATTATTGCACCTAGAGCACACTTATAGGGCTTAGGGGCATATTAGCAAGAACATGCGATATTTATCGCAAAACACACTTAGCGGGTTTATTTTTATCGCTGCCTATCGCTGGATATTTTAGCTGAGAAAACATGCTATCAGCAACGTTTATCTCCACTGTGCTAAAATATCCATCGATAGCGGCAAAATGCCTGAATATCACTGGAAATCCAGCGATATTCACACATTAACGCCATGGTGGACTTAGCCTGAAGATCCACCTCCCATTGCGGAATACAGGTAAGTCAGGTTTCCAGCAGGTGTTAAATACCAGCGATAATCGCGCTTAGCGCGATTTTTTTTATCGCTTTGCCTGCGTTGGTAATAGGCAATAGCTGTGTTAGCGACTGCTTTCAGTCGCTAACAGTTTGGGTACGCCCACTTTGCATGTCATTAGCGATAAATATCGCTGACATGCAAAGCGGGCCCCAAACCGGTCGCTATCGCCTGAAAGCTGTCGCTAACTGCTGTTAGCGACAGCTTACTGATAGGGCGATAAAAAAATTGCCGCTTCAGCGGCAAAAAGTGTCGCTAAAGCGGAGATGAAGCCCCTGCTAATATGCCCCGCAGTTCTTTATGGCCACAGCGAGTACCTACTTCTCCAATTTGGCAACCTTGGCTTTGGTGTCACCAGCGTAGTTCTAGAGATCAAAGATTCTGATTGCTGTGCCGTCCATGCTAACATCTTGACAGTCCATGCGTTCTGTCAGGCGATCCAGACGTGTTGCCATTGAATCGATTTTGGCGTCTAGGACTTGCAGACTAGTCTTAATCTCCCTGAGGGTGGTAATAGTAATGTTGTGGGGTGTCTCACCTTGCGCACCCAGGAGAAGGTCTTCGAGACTCGGTAGAGGAGCCCAAGTGATGAGGCATCTACTTGGAATCAAAGGGGCGCTTTCCCTGCCTAGGATCACCCTTGTGCAAGAAGACCAAGGCCCTGGGGGTTCTGACACCAGAAAAATAAAAAAAGAGTAGCAAGCAACTCTAAATAGGATAGTGGGACATCCCACGTTGGAGGGGCCAGTAAGCCCACTGTTTACCACCAGAAGGGGGGTCTCCTCTAGGTGTGAATCAACACAACAGATCTGCCCAGGAATAGGAGGATTCGGAGGAAAACTTCACTTAGAAGCCAGATGCAGGATCGCTGGCAAAGGAAGAGAAGCATCGATGGCCTCAAGGGGGCTATGCAGGAAGTTTTTCTGAGATGAAGATCAGGGATGTAGGGTGCCTCCGGTTCATGGAACCCAGTCTGCATGCCAATCCCGATAGCATCCCTTAATGGGGCGGCGGGTCATTGTGGGGATTAACCCCAAGCCCACAAGGTCCCGAAACATAAACGGCCTTGGGGAGGCAACCACCATGTGGCCCACACAATACAGATAGTGACCAGGAGAACCAATCCCAGGCTCATTGATGACCCTAGCCCAGACTAGGTATCCTTGCCTGGCCGTGGGTGTGATGGTAAAGTGCTCCGAGGCCCAGTAACTGCTCAATCCATGATCGCTGAGCCTAGTCGGCTGGCAACAGAGGTGCAGATGAAATTTGAAGCCCCTGCGGGGCTGAAGGTTCAAGCAGTTAAGGTGAAAGTGGCTCCTCCCAACGTAGGCTGTCCTCAAGTAGGAAACTCACCCTCCACGTGGCGTGAGCTCTCCATAACTGGGTGGCTGCAATGGTCCTGTGTGTGGGATGGCCACCAGGAGCGGCACATCCGACTTGGCGGGTGGGTGAGAAAGCTGGCCTCAGGCTCACCAGCAGCCCCTATCACTGCCGAGTCTCCGAGGCCACGCATGTGACACTCTCGGCCATCGCAGCTGCGGCCTAATTACAGCTCTGTCTGCTCTCCAGGGGGTCTCAGGCAGATGTAGACCCTGTCTCCTGGGGAGGCATAGTAGGAAAGTCACTGTAGGCAGGTCTCCGCCATCTAGGATGCCCGTCGCCTAGCAGAGCTAAACATTAGGTTGCCAAATTGCCTGCCAGTGAGACCTCACCCCTTGACTAATTTCATTTTGAGTGAGTGTATTCTGCCCTTTCACACGGTGCACATCCTTACACAAAGTAGTTCCCTTCAGTGCCAGAGACTGCTATAGGAATCTTTACTCTTTGGGACCACGAAAATTGTTTTGCTTTTAGTCAATTTTTTGTCTTTAAATTGACTAGAGTACTGCATGTCCACCAACAATAGCGGTTTAAAATAATTGTGGCAAAATAAAATCAGCAATGCTGCAACCAAAAGGCTGCCAGCTAACGCCAGGGGCTGTTAATTTTAGGTGGTGTGAGCTTTAGATTTTCCATCAACCATGCTGGCATATCAGATTAAAATACATTATAAAAGAGGCAGTGAGGACGGGGAGTTTAAGGGATGGTGGAAAAGGAGTGAAGTGTAGATTGTAAGGGCTATTTAAAACACAACATTTAGGGCCATATGTAGGTAATTTATTTTTACCGATTCATAAATACCGAATTTTACCGAATCGGTATTTATGAATCGGTAAGTTATATGTAGGTAAACATTCGGTAATCATTACCGAATCGGTAATATTCCGTAATCATGAATCGGAATTTGCCGAATCGGTAAATACCGAAGTGGTATTTACCGAATCGG
This sequence comes from Triturus cristatus, assembly GCF_964204655.1. Classification (NCBI taxonomy): domain Eukaryota; kingdom Metazoa; phylum Chordata; class Amphibia; order Caudata; family Salamandridae; genus Triturus; species Triturus cristatus. The sequence goes on from NC_140594.1 coordinate 142,340,381, forward strand.
TATTTACCGAATCGGGAATTCAAATACACATGACTTGATGAATCAGCCAATCCTGTGCAACCTAAACCCCACCCAACCAGGAAGTGGCCACACCCAGGCAGGTGCATACAATCCACAGACTCTGGAGAGGCTGGGACTGCAGAGGAGAGGAACAGAGCAACTGCCTGATTCAGCCCTGGAAACTGCAACAATGGCCAGCCAGGACACAGAGAGGGATGGAGAGGAGAGGAAGAGAACGCTGAAATTCAGCCAAAAGGAGCTGCAGGTACTGGTGGAGGAGGTTATTATGAAGCAGCACCAGAAGCTTTTTGGCAAACAGTCACTGCAAGTGGCTGAGTCAGAGAAACGGAAGATCTGGCTTGGAATCCAGGCACAGGTGAATGCCATGGGAGTGACCCCTCGGGACATTGATGTCCTCAAGAAGCGGTGGTACGACATCCGTATCATCACGAAGAGGAAGGTGGCAGAATTGAAAAAAGAGGCCAGCCGGACAGGAGGTGGACGCAACAGGGCACCAGCCCTGACAGAACTGGAGGAGCTCGTGGAGACCACTATTGAGCCAGAAAGCATCGTGGGGATTGGGGACGCTGACAGCTCCGGCAGAGGCACCTCCAAACAAGGTAAGACGCTTGCACAGCAATGTGTCCCCCCCTACCCCTATCCCAACTCCCCAAATGTGCAATGAGATTCCCACTCCAGGACAGGTGTTAGTGCATGCTAGCAATGCATCATGGGAGATGTAGTCCCTGAAAGCCCAAACATGATACGATTAGCACAGATTAACAAGGCATGTAACACACAGTAGCGAGAAGCAGGCAGAGGACATTGAGATACTGTTTAAAAAATGTATTGTCATGGCAGCAAATCTATGCTTCAGGTACACTTAGCTGATGTTGCATTTCTGTCCACAGGCACTACTGCGAACAGAACTGCCCATGACAAGGGAGAGAGGGCACACCACAAAGACAGCGCGGAGAAGGCCACCACCAGTTCTGGCCAGGGAACGGCACCACAGGCAGTCTCACCACCACAGCCAGCATCGCCGCTCCTGCCAGCATCGCCACTTCAGCCAGCATCCCCACTCCTGCAGGTGTCACCACCATCTTCACCACCTGCATTGCACAGGTCGAGGAGGCGTGCTGCTGCCAGGTTGTATGTAACAGACTCATCCTCTGAAGACTAGAGGGGGGCGGAAACGTCCACTGTACCCCTGGATGTAACCCATGCCAGTGTGTCTTCTGACTCTGAGGGAGCACACACAGATGGCAGACGGCGCCGCAGGGCTCGGCCGCAGAGTCCACCTCCCCTATGGGTGGGCCATGGAGTCTCCTCAGGGCTTGAGGCCACCATGGTGAAAATTCAATGCATACAGGCAAGGGCAATGGTGTCCGTACAGCGCCAAATGCGAGGCCTCAATGAGACATTTGTTAACATTGACAAGGGCATCAGCGCCATGGCAGGGGGAATGGCTGAGATGGCAGCGAACATGCGGGACATGTCCCAGTCCATCAGGCTGCTGTGCTCAAAGTATGATGAGGACAGGGCAGCACGGCGCAGGGGACATTAGAAAAAGGATCAGAACACAAGGGCAGTGAACCGGCTGGCAACTGCCACTTCGCTGCTCTGCAGGAGCTCTGTGGCGATGCAGGAGGGCCTTGCGCACTGCAGCACAGACGTGTCAAGGGGGATGGTGAGGGTCACGAGTGCACTAGAAGTGCTGCTCACCAGCCAGTCTGCCACAACTGGCGCTGTGGATGCTGGGGACACCGAAGACACGACCAGCAGGAGCAGCATAACCCCCCCCCTGTCCCAGACACACGTCGGAGCAGCAGGCGGCAAGGTGGTGCCACTGGTCCCACAGCCAGTGAGGACGCTCACTCAATGCCATCCCGCACTGGTGCGCGTGGGCGCAAACACTAATGCGTCACGAAAAACAAAGACACTATTGGGTGAAGTAACCCTTGACTGACATATGTTTATTACACAATGTTGATGGAAAAGGTTTCCCTTTGTGTTGTGGCGTAGTGCTGCCTGATTAAACTACGTTATGGCATCCAACTAATGGCTGTGTCCCCTTACTCACTCAGAAATAGTTGCATGTGATCTCTGCCCGTCTCACTCTCCCATCTGTTGCTGTTGCCACTCCTGCTGCGTTGGCCTCTGGCTGTGCAGACTCATCCTCATTGTCCTCAAAATCTGTTAGTTCCACCTCTGTACCTCTCTTCGTGGCAAGGTTGTGCAGCATTGCACAAGTGGCAATTATCTTGCAGCAGAGGATGGGTGTGTACTGGCGTGCACCTCCGCTTTTATGGAGGCAGCGGAACCTGCTTTTCAATAGTCCGAACGTGCGCTCCACCACATTGCGTGTAGATTTGTGTGCCACATTATATCGTCTCTCACTCTGGGTTGATGGGTGTAGGTAGGGAGTGAGGATGAATGACCGCACGGCATATGCACTGTCGCCTAGGTGAGTAAAAGGGAACCATCAGTCACATGCCTCAATACACTATGATTTGCACTAAGTATTATGGAGCGTCACTGTTACTTACCTAGCAGGTATCCTTCTCCAAATTCTCCGGCAAGCAGTCGTGTGTAGATCCCACTGTTCTGGAAGATGTAGGAGTCGTGGGTGCTCCCAGGAAACTTTGAAACAATATCAGTGATGATGTTCCCTGCATCGCAGATTACCTGCACATTGATGGAGTGGGTGGACTTTCTGTTCCTGTAGATGTGCTCAGTGGCAGCTGGTGGGCAGATTGGGATGTGTGTGCCATCAATACAGCCAATGACATGGGGGAACTGTGCCATGTGATAAAAGTCTGTTTTGGTTTTCTGCAGTGCAGCCTGTGTGTTTGGGAAGCTGATGTAGTGGTGCATTCTCTGCATCATGGCATCCAGGAACTTCCTGAAGAAACGGGACAGGCAACTCTGGGATACACCACCCACCGCAGCTATCACCACCTGGTAACTGCCAGATGCGAGTAGATGTAGGCTGCAGAGAACCTGCACATGTGGTGGTATGGCATGCGCCCTTCTTGTTGGCTGGTCCAGGAGTGGGTGCAGGTCCCTTATCAGGTCCATGATGGTTTGTGGGTGTAGCCTGTACCTTTCATGTATCTCTGCATCAGTCTGTTGAAAGAGTGTGATGTGCTGTCTGTAAATGCGTTCCTCCCCTCTCCAAATCCTCATACCTGCTGCCTGTAGACGTAGGCGCCTTGCAATGACATACAGAGCGACCATGTTGTCCACGCTGTTGCATTTTGGGATTGCTTATATGCACTGTTGATGCTTACCACCTGCTTTCAATCTGTGTTAATTACCGACTCTTAATTACCGAATTTCATGGATTTCCTAATTACCGAATTTACCTACATATCTTTTCCCGTTTTACCACTTCATATTTACCGATTCGGAAAATATTTATTTGGTAAATATGAATCGGTATTTTAGAAGTCGGTAAATATGAATCGGTATTTACCGATTCATATTTACTGAAAACTGTTTTTTGGCCTCCTACATCTCACTTGACTAAATACCGGTCGGTAACGGGATATTTACCGAATTTCGGCCGTTACCGACCGGTATTTAGCTACCTACATATGGCCCTAAGTAAAATCACCAACAGAAGACGGAGAGAGAGGGAGAGAGAAAGAGAGAGTGTGCGTGTGTATATATATATATATATATATATATAATGTTTGAAACTCACCAATGAGTGCCGCTGTATCCCTTTGTATTTGTTTGCTAGTGGATACAAACTCTACATGTAGATATATATATATATATATTATCTACTGGCGGAAATCCGCAACATTCTATTTGGAATAACTTTTGCGCCGATTGATGAATCCTCGGGAAATTGTGAAAATAGGTGGGGCGCTCCGCTCCTACCTTGAAAGTCTCGGGGGGATTCGTCAAGCGGGGGCTGAGAAAAAAGGGGGGTCCCAAAACACGTTTTTCCCATGCAATTTTCCATAGGGACCTTTAGTCCAAGGTACAGCTCAAACGGCTGAACAGAATTACTTGAAATTTGGCAGAGAGGTAGTCCTCAGGTCAGGGATGTGCCTTTTGCAGGTCTGGTGTAAATCTGTTCAGTAGTTCCTGAGAAAATTGCAGTTAAAAGTACACGTATATCTATAAGCGCGCACCGTGCGCGTACGGTAAGCATACCGTACGCGCACGGTGCCGTGCGCGAGCGCAATTCTGATTGGTTGTTATATGTCAGTGCGCGTACGGTAAGCATACCGTACGCGCACGGTGCCGTGCGCGAGCGCAATTCTGATTGGTTGTTATATGTCAGTAAACATTCGGATCGGTCGAAATCAGGAAGTGTCGGCCGCCATTTTGTCTCTCGCAGTCTGGGGCAGTGAAAAACAAAGGTGGAAAACGTGAAAAGGGGGCAGGATGGACAGTTCCTGACCCCCTAGCCTTTGTCAGGGGGTTACTGAAGGACCCCCAAGGGTAAAAAAAAACAATATTTTTTTTTTTGAAAAATCGCGGAGTGCGCCCACCGTACGCACGTCACGCACAACGCATCGTGGGCGCATGGTGCGCGAACGGTGAAAAACCTGAAAAAAAATATATATTAATAAATAAATAACTTAGCATTTAAAAAACCGTACAAATTCACTTAAAAAAACATAGGTTTCACACACGTTATAGTTAGGAATTAGCATTTAAAAAACCTTGCAAATTCACTTAAAAAACGATAGGTTTCAAACATGTTATAGTTAGCTGTACATTTCCCTCGTAAAAAACCATTGAAATTCCCCCGTTATAGTTACCGCAATCCTCTGCTGATGACGTCAGATATTACATCACTGATTACATGTGTGTCATTCTGAAAAATATATATTTGTCATATATGTATAGCTAAAGATTAATGGAAGAAGACATGGGTAAATAGGTGTCTAAATACAGTGATGTAATATCTGACGTCATCAGCAGAGGATTGCGGTCGCGTGAGTTATAGTTGCCTGCGCTAACTATAACGTGGGAATTTCAATGGTTTTTTACGAGGGAAATGTCCAGCTAACTATAAAATGTTTGAAACCTATGGTTTTTTAAGTGAATATAGATATATATGTACCTCTTTGTATGCTGGTGGGTACAAACTTTACACCCCTGTTGATACTACGCCTCTGCCAACGCCATATCGTCCGGCTTTTCCAATTCTTGTTATTTTCATTGTCCTTTCCTTAGCCTCTCAGCTGCGAGTTGGTGACTGTTGAGGGCTCAAGAGTGGACCAAGGGCTCAACCCTGTGAGGTCATGTTGAGGGTCAGATCGTGCCTACAGTCACTTCGGCTAGTCGTGCCATTTCGGTGAATCGAGGCTAATGTCTTGCAGGATTACATGTGTTTTTTTCCCCTCCTGAAATCATCACACAGGCCAAGAGAGTGTCAGGTCTTGGCTGCAGATGTGTTTCTGTACAGTACAGGACTCAGTGCCTTCAGCCATAAAAGCTTGCTATAAATAGTCCTGCACACTGTCATGGGTGTTGGCCATTTATTACACTTCTCCTCCCTGTCAGCAGATTTCTTTCCCTAGTTTTGGCAGTGGCAACAAGGAGTCCTCAGCAGTAGGCGGATTACATCTGTGGGCGTTCTTGTTCAAAGTGCCTGGGGCGCCTGATGGATCGTTAATGCCACTTACTATCATGTTAGGCAGATGTTCCAAGGAGCTGCCCCTGTAATGAGTCTCTTATTAAAACGTGCAGCTTAATCATTCTGCCAGGGTCACAGGTTTCAGCAGGTTTTATGTTATTTTAATGTTTATCCTAACTCATCAGAGAGCTGAATCAGGTTTCTCTAATAACCTGTTGTGCTGAATCCAAGGACTACTGTGCCACAGGTAAATTAATGTTATGTTTTTGTTAACTTGTGTAACAGTGTATGCATAAATATACTTAAGGTTTTATTATATATTATTGAGTGTACATCTTGCCACCCAGGCTTTTCTGTGTGTGTTTGGCCCTTATGGTCATAAGGAGAGTTCTGCGAGTCTTGGGCCCCAGGGTGTTAATTGGGGGTAGCTGCTTGTCCGTTGGTACCACTTGCCCTGCCCTTGTTACCTCTCAGAGGTCATGAATGCAGCAACACGAACATTATTATTAATAATTGTTGCATAGCCTAGACATAAAGTCACCCCAGCCACCTGCCCAACACGGGTTAAAATCTCTAACGCAAGCACTCTCATATATAGGATTTGGTCCCGAGCATTTGCGTTAATGAGATCCGAGAAATAGTTTTGGGACTTCCCAATACAATAGGGCTCCGCCAGGGGCTGAGCCCATCCCTGACTCTCAACAGACCGTATATCCTGTTCCCAAGAGGACTCCTTCATTTGCTTATTGATAGCTGTTTTCCATGTCCGATGAGGGATGGCACCGACCCTCAAAGCGGACTCCTCGATCTTGAGTAACAAAATCGCCTCTTTAAGTTGGCTGGACCAAGGATTACCCAATTTTTCTTAGATCGATAGCAAATAATTTTTTAAGGAATGCTTGGGGGCCCTTATGCACCTGATATAATATTTTAACAAGGAAGCCTTACAATCTATTGATTGAGTTATTAACCCTATCTCAAGTCTTAGCCAGAGCGCCGGACGTGTCGCGGTTGATGGAATATTTTTTTATATGCTCTAATATGGCATAGCTCTAATGCTTCGTCCAACGCTCCTGGATAGGCAAGATGCCCGTACTGCAAAGCTGGGAGTAAGGTTGCCTTTACAACTCTTAAAATAGGTGAAGCGGAAGCGCTACTTAATAGATGATTCAGCTGGCGAATTCTGTAAGTAATACCTGCCGCTTTCTTATTAATATCTTTAACTAGGGCTGCTGCAGAACCAGATTAAATAATCCACACGCCCAGATATTTATAATACCTTGCAGTGATGATGGTCTGACCTCCCAACTGCCAGGTTGCCAACTTATTCCTACGGTAACTTCCGAATATCAGGACCTTAGCTTTGGACTGATTAACCAATAATTGGTTCGCCTTGTTATACCTTCCCAAAGCGTTTAAATCCCTTTGCAACCCTTACTTGGTATGACCCATGACCACAATATCATCGGCGTATTGGAGTATTTGTAATCAAGCTGAACCTAGATTGGGGGGGACCAAGCTACAGCCCTCCAGAGCCTTCCCTAGATTTGCCTGTATACAAATTAAACAACATGGGTGCCAGCACCCAAACCTGTTTTAACCCTTGGGTCGTTTTTACTTTCTGAGTTACTATTGTTGCACTAGTTTTTACTCAAACCCATGTCTCTGTACATAGTGCTATGATGGCTCTTAACAAGTTCGATGGTATACCCCAGCCCGCAAGCCTCCTCCATAATATTTAGGCCTGGGCAATGAACTCCATTCCATTAAAACCACAGAATATTTCCGTTCCTCCACATAACGGAGTCAGCTACTAAACTGCACCCAAAAATGCTTTGATAAAGCAACATTACATGCTAAACAGCATATAACCAACTCACAAAAGTCAAATTTGAAAATAAAAAATATCAGGCAATGTGAGAGGTGATGAAATTGGGGTCCCTCTAACCTAGGGGGAGGACCAAGCAGATGCCTTGAACACAAAGAGCATATCATGCTGAACGATTCAGGGGTGGTCCCATCCTCTTAGGACCACCCCAAGCACAGTTATGGACAAAAATACAATCCCAAGCAAAGGCCCTGCAAAGCATTATTGGACGAGATTAGCAGTGGGCAGTGAATATTATAGTATCCAATATCAAAATAATTCTATAAAGAGCTGCAGTTCAACGAGTCGTTGCTAGGTGTCCCTCACGAGTCAAATCCAAAAACATTGAAATTATTACATTAAGCTGCAGTTCAACTAGTCGTTGCTAGGTGTCCTCAAGTCAAATGCTTTTGAAACTTCTTCGAACGAGTGTGTGGACTTATTGGTGATTTGGGACTATTGCTAAGTAAATTAGACTCCGCGGGTGAAGAGGGGTCTAAACTTGTCCACTCTGGAGCCAGTCCATCCTTGGCCGGAGGCAAATCTACAGGCGCACTAGTAGACTGAAAATAGTTCCTGATTGAGCCTCTTGTCGAGCGGTACGAGCAGGTTGATCGTCCCTCTGTGTCATCACAGAACACAGGCAGAGTCGCCTCCTCCTTCAGGGGCTGTATCTCCAGTTCTGATGGTATCATTTCCATAGTTGACTCAGTGGCTTTACTCCTCCCTGTTTGGGGATAAATAGATGCTATAATGTGCCTTGAAGGATCCAATGTCTTGGGACAGACCTGATCAATTCTGATTTCCTCCAGCCGTCGGAGTGTATACCAGCCCACTGAAGCGATCTCGTTCCCCAATCCAAGTGAGGTTACCCCCGCTTACTCCCTACTGCTTAGGAAGTTGGTGCAAGAAGTCAGGGATAGCCACCTTGCTGCTTCTGAACTGCTGCGCTGCGGCTGCGAGTGCGACTAGGGCCTCACCAAACCTCCCCAAAACCTGAAGGTCTGTAGCTAGTGCCGTCTTCCTTCTGCGGACCGTGCTGGGGGTGAGCGGGTAGGGTCCGCACTGCTCTGAGAGAGGCTCGAGCACACCAACACACCAGCAATTAGTTCATTCTTAAAACTTGTTAGTACTGGGGCTAAGCTACAGCAGTACCTTATGTCACTCCTGTTGGCGGCACCACTCGGCGCTCAGGGAGGACGGTTCTCTCCCCTCTCCCTCACCATAATGCTGTTGTGCTTCTGATGCCTCGAAACTCTGTTGTCGCCCCCCGCAGGGATGTCTGCAGTCCTGTAAGGCTGGTGGGCTGGGGTTGTGAGTTGCTCTGTGCGCCCCCTCCCCCCCACCTCCGGTGCAGGGATTTTCGCAGGTTCAGTGGCTAGGTGCTCCGCACAGCGGCTCCCGCTACCTGCAGCTTGCGGCTCGCAGAAGCATCCTCGCGGCGCCCTGTGTACGCGCCCTCTCTCCAAAAAGTGAAACCAAGATGATTGCACGCTTTCAGCAAATGAACGGAAGTACTCACTGTTGATTTGTAAACACTCATGTTTGATTAGGACTGACATGTGCAAGAATAAACTCCTAATTCAGAAACTTATGGCAGCTTCAGTTTCTAGTGATGTTTGCAGGGAGGGATGAGTAGAGCAGGAGATGGGATAAACAGACTTAGCAGACAGTGACACATAAAAGATGGAGACACCTATTCTGGATATGACCATCACATACCAGCGGAGTTAAAGTAATTATATTTAAGACTGCTTTCAGTATTTCACGTCTAGCTATTTTCCACTGGTGTCCCTCCTGCAACCTGTATTTGATGTGTCTTTTTCCCATTCGCTTCGCCTGTCAAAACATGTCATTTTAAACTTAAATACCAGCTTGCCCAAGAAGTGTGGTTTAGGTTCAAAGAGGATGTAAACTGCTTCAATTAGCCTTACTTAGACAAATACTTCTTTAATCATGGGATTGTTGTAGCATCTCACAAGCTATTACTCAACTTGAGCATACATCCCTCATACAAGAAAGAACAGTTTTACGCCCCATCTTTTACAGGAGCACCAGGGACTGAAGCGGCCAATAAATGCCTATCACAAAGTTTGCAAAAAAATCTCTGTTTTCTTTGCTGTTTTGCTTTCACAGGACTGCGAGGAAAACATTGAAAATACGAAAATGAACAGAATATTTTTGAAGCGGTCATAAAAAGGTTTAGTGAATGTAAGACACGATTCCCACCTGGTATAAGCCCCTCTCTCTCTCCAGGTGCTAGATTAAGGCTAGTGTATGGAGCTGCCTGATAGCGCCACCACAAACGGCCACAAGAGGGCGCCAGATTGCAAGACATGGCTAGAAAAAAAGGCCTTGTTGTGAAGGGTGAGCGAGAAACCATACAGCAAACTGTCATTTTGCCAAGGGCTGTGAAAATCCTTGCACCATGGTTGATTCTGGCTCTTAGGCTTTCACAGGCAATTATTTTTCTGTGGATGTTGAGTATTGTTGGAACATAGCTTCAAAGAGCATCAGGGTGCTCTGCCATGAACCTTTGAGACGGTAGCAGGAGCATCTCAATCATGGGGTGCCGCACGCAAAACATTACGGTGTTTGAAGGCGTGTGTGATACAGACCACTGAAATCAGCATGTGATGAGTATGGGGGCATCGGTCCAGCCCTACTGGGTCAAACTGAGCTAAGAGATCAACAGTATGACATCCCTTACCGTGATACTTACCCCACTGATTGCGCTACTCGGGTACGCTAAAGATGTCCCCAACCCATTCAAGTGCTTTGTGGGGCGACAACGAACTGGAGGGAGCCCTCGTCTCCTCAATATGCACAATGGTTGAGAGATCTTACCGCCTGCTCTATACGCTCTGAGGCTTATGGAGCCATACTGCCACAGGCATGCAGAGCCGCGGACATTTAGGGCCTGCTTCGCCTGTACCTCCTAGCCCAACAATCCACACCTTGAACCCCCGCCTGGAACTGAGGGGCGTGCTAACCTCTCTTGCATCGATTAGGTGAACATTCATAGGGCGGAGGGACTAAAAAAACCTTTGACACAAAGGACAGAAAGGGTCAAACTGAGGAAATGAGCTGGAACCAGAGCCACCAGGCAATAGAAGACCAACATATTCAGCAGAATCGATTAAACAATGTGGCAAGTAAAGTCAAAAAAGGGGTTACATCATGTGACATATTCTGTGGCAGTGTTCACTCTTTTGTCATTTTAACACACATTAATACTCCTGAGCCAGATACTTCATCCCAATTAAACACTTGAATACAGCAATCAGAAAATGAAAAGTGACCAATTAACGATTGCAATGAGTCAGCTTCTATGGGACACTACGGGTTCAATTTGCAAACTGCATTTTGTAATTCGAAAAGTAGTACTACAGTAGTACTATTCACATACTACAAAATACTATTCACAAAGCGACTGTTCAGACCTTGAGCGCCGCCTCACCTATCTTTTCTGTGCCGAAATCTTCACCACAGTCGTAGAAGTCTCCGCACACGTAGGCGTATATTTCAGTAGTAATTGTCGGACGGACAAAGTGAACTACTTACTCCTAAAAGGGAGGGGTTTAGGGAGGCACGTACTAATATAAACGCAACCACAAAAGTACAAGATCATCACTATTCACAAACCATACTTCTAAAGTTACTATAGGCCCAAAGGTGTCATATACAGTGTATTGTACTGCAGTCAAGCAGTGGAGTAAATCAAGCATTTGCGACTCAAATAGAACTCAGATGGAACATTCCCACAGAAAACAATGAAGGTAGGGAAATAAAATAACCCGTCATAGAAATGAATGAATATATATATACATTTATATATATTATATAACTATATATATTTCCTCATTTCCTTCAGCCTCATCACCCCTTGACGACATCGGTGCACTTCTAGGGGAGGCACCCTGTACATATACAGCATGATTCCAGACTCAGTTCAGCCAGAGTAATGCGCACTGATTGGGGTTGATGAAATAAGTGGGGTTTATTATCTCCAAATTACATCTGACTCAGCAATGGATAAGAGCACCCTACGCATTTCGGCATTACAACACCTTGCTCAAGGCAACGTCCGCGAGCAAGGCATTTGTAAATGCCAAAACGCGTAGGGTGCTTTTATCCATATAAATATATATATATATACGACACTGCCAGCAAAAATAAACTAGCACTTAACTGGAGGTCCGTGTCCGTGTGGTTCTTGGAGCTGAGGCATTCTCATTGCCATCTTCAAACGACTCATCGGTATTTTGTATATATATATATATATATATATATATATTTATATATATATATATATATATTGAAACGAAGTCCCACTCGCGCTCTCAAAAACCTCTGACACAGTAAACCAGGCCTCAGTTCATATCCATAAGGGGGTTTATTCCTCTCATAAACCCGCCGTGACGCGTTTCGCCACCGTAGTGGCTTGTTCACAATAAACCCCCTTATGGATATGAACTAAGGCCTGGTTTACTGTGTCAGAGGTTTTTGAGAGCGCGAGTGGGACTTCGTTTCAATATATATTAAATTACCGGTTTCTCCACCGGCTCACGCCACCCCTCAATGGATTGGGGACACTGAAGGAGCAACTAGGACTGATATATATATATATATATATATATATATATATATATATATATATATATATATATATATATATATATATATATATATATATATATATATATATATATATATATATATATATGTATGTATCTATATATATATATATATATATATATTCACTGAAAAAACCATAGGTTTCACACATGTTATAGTTAGCTGGACATTTTACTGATAAAAAACCTATGAAATTCCCCCGTTATAGTTAGTGCAGGCAACTATAACTCACGCGACCGCAATCCACTGCTGATGCTAATACTGTATTTAGACACTTATTTGCCCATGTCTTCTTCCATTAAATTTTAGCTATACATATATTACAAATATTTTTTTTTCATAAAGACACATATGTCATCAGCAGAGGATTGCGGTTGCGTGAGTTATAGTTGCCTGCACTAACTATAACGGGGGAATTTCATAGGTTTTTTATCAGTAAAATGTCCAGCTAACTATAACATGTGTGAAACCTATGGCAGTTCGTTCCGTGCGCGCACGGTGCGCTTCGCGCACCGCGCGCCCACTTTACGCAGTTAGTGCCGTGCACGCACGGTGGGCACGCGGTGCGCTACGCGCACCGCGTGCCCACGTTACGCTAGATGGGCCATGTACGCACGATGCGCTTCGCGCACCGTGCGCACATGGAGGACATATGATGCGCTTCGTTGTGAAAGGTAATATTTTATTTTTTTAACATCGTTAATAAGCCATGCTCAAATGGTGCACTTCGGGCACCATTTGCACATGGGGTGGGGAGAGTATGGATATTTTTTTTTTTATAATTTATACCGTACGCGTACGGTAAGCGTAATCGCCGAAATTTTCGAAAAATTAAAAATTCCGTTTTTTGCCTTAGGGGATCTTTGGGGACTCCCTGAACATGGTTAGGTGCTTAGGAGCTGTCTAAACAGCCCCTTTCCATGTTTATGCCCTTTGTTTTTAAACCCCCTCTCAGAGTGCGAGAGAGAAAATGGCGGCCGCCACTTCCTGGTTTCGACCGATTCGAATGTTTACTACGATCTAACAGCCAATCAGATTCGCGCTCGCGCACGTCACCGTACGCGTACGGTAAGCTCACCGTAAGCGCACCGTAAGCTGGCTCAGATATATATATTGATTTAAAGGCTATTTTCTCAGGAACTACTGAACAGATTTACACCAGACCTACAAAAGGCACTTCCTTGACCTGAGGACTACCTCTCTGCCAAATTTCAAGTAACTCTGTTCAGCCGTTCGGGCTGTAGCTGTGTCTAAAGGTCCTATGGAAAAATGCATGGGAAAAACGCGTTTTGGGACCCCCCTTTTATCTCAGCCCCCGCTTGACGAATCCCCCCGAGACTTTCAGGGTAGGAGCGGAGCGTAGCGCCCCACCTATTTTGAAAATTTCGCAAGGATTCGTCGACCGGCACCAAAGTTATTCAAAATAGAATGTTGCGGTTTTCCTATGGAAACAGGGTCCTAACTATAACTACCTACTGGCGACCGCCAGTAGGTAATATATATATATATATATATATATATATATATATATATATATATATATATATATATATATATATTCACTGAAAAAACCATAGGTTTCACACATGTTTTAGTTAGCTGGACATTTCACTCGTAAACAACCATTGAAATTCCCCCGTTATAGTTAGTTCAGCTAACTATAACTCGCGCGACCGCAATCCACTGCTGATGACGTCACATATTACATCACTCATGACATGCTCAGTGACATCACTCATGACATCACTGATGACATCTCCAATGACTATAACTATACCAGGGGAATTTCAATGGTTTTGTACGAGGAAAAGTCCAGCTAACTAGAACCCCCCTGAAACCTATGGTTTTTTCAGTGAATTTCAAAGGTTTTTTAAATGCTAATTTCTAACTATGTGACGTCATCAGCAGTGGATTGCGGTTGCGCGAGTTATAGTTAGCTTTCACTTTTTACGAGTGAAATGTCCAGCTAACTATAACATGTGTGAAACCTATGGTTTTTTCAGTGAATTTGCAAGGTTTTTTAAATGCTAATTCCTAACCATAACGTGTGTGAAACCTATGGTTTTTTCAGTGAATTTGCAAGGTTTTTAAAATGCTAATTCCTAAGTGTGAAACCTATATCTTCCATAAACTTATAAACAGTTTATTTTAAAAAGGTTTTTCACCGTGCGCGCACCGTCTCCATGTACGCATGCGTGCGCGCTCGGTGTGCGCATGCGTACGTGCTCCGTGTGCGCATGCGTGCGTGCTCCGTGTGCGCATGTGTACGTGCTCCGTGTGCGCATGCGTGCGTACTCAGTGTGCGCATGCGTACGTGCTCCGTGTGCGCATGCATGCGTGCTCCGTGCGTGCTCCGTGCGTGCTCCGCGCACATGTGCTCCTTGCGCGCATGCGTGTGTGCTCCATGCGCGCGTGCTCCGTGCGCGCACGGCAAGTCATGTGATTACGAAACAAAACTTTTCATTGGTTCAAAGTAGTTTCAGTTCCAGAATCTTCCAACACCACACCCACTCCCCTCATTATTACTTCTTATTTCCTGGGAGAAGGAGCTGAACTGCTTTTCTTGCACCTGAAAATGGCAGAACAGGACACTTCTTCAGGGAGTGAGGAGGAGACCTTTGTGCCCCCAAGGCAGAGGAAACAAAAGGACTTATTTATTTGGCAATTGTTTACTTTTCCAGAGGGTCAGAAAAAGGTGAATGCTCCTAAAGTCAGCTGCACTGTTTGTGGAGTGGTCTTATCTAGAGGAGACCCTAAAAAAAGTACTCCTTTAGTATTTACTCCATGATAAGGCACTTTAAAGCAATGCATCCTGTGGCTTATGCTCGGGCTGCAAGAGACAACCCTCCAGCAGCTCAGCCGAGCACATCATCTGCAGCCGCAGCTCAGCCGAGCACATTCACCTGCTTCTCGACCTCTGGATATGCACCCTCTGTTCCAGAAGGTGCATATACGGTGCAATGTGTGCAATGCTGTTCTCTGTTATGGTGAGACCAGCATTAACCTAATAGAGAACAAGATACAGCAGCACACATGCTCCACCCCCTAATTTTTTTCCTTTTTTTTTTTTTTGTTCCTGGTGAACAGTTTTTCATTTTTTTTCTGCATTTTTTTTTTTTTTGTTGCTGCTCGACATAAAACAACAGTTCTTTTCAGAACTCACTTTACTTCTCCAAGAGGAGCTATATCCTAATATACTGTGTTGTAATTTTTTAAATGAATTTTTTGCCACCGTGCGCGCACCGTTCGCGCACCGTGCGCGCACCCCGCGATTTAAAAAAAAAAAATTAAATGTTTTTTTCACCCTTCGGGGTCCTTCAGGGAACCCCTGACAAAGGCTAGGGGGTCAGGAACTCTCTACCCTGCCCCCTTTTCATGTTCTCCACCTTTCTGTTTCACTGTCACACACAAAATGGCGGCCGACAGTTCCTGATTTCGACCGATTCGAATGTTGACTGACATGAATCCACCAATCAGAATTACGCTCGCGCACGGCACGGTGCGCGCTTATAGATATTTATGTGCTTTCAACTGCAATTTTCTCAGGAACTACTGAACAGATTGACACCATATATGCAGAAGGCACATCCCTGACCTGAGGACTACCTCTTTGCCAAATTTCAAGTAATTCTCTTCAGCCGTTCGGGCTGTACCTTCGACTAAAGGTCCTATGGGAAAATGCATGGGGAAAACGCGTTTTGGAACCCCCCTTTTTCTCGGCCCCCGCTTGACGAATCACCCCGAGACTTTCAGGGTAGGAGCTGAGCGGAGCGCCCCATTAATTTTGAAAATTTCGCGAGGATTCGTCAACCGGCGCCAAAGTTATTCAAAGTAGAATTTTCAGATATCCTATGGAAACTCGGTCCTAACTATAACTATCTACTGGCGACCGCCAGTAGATAATATATATATATCTATATATATATATATATATATATTTCGAGGTTAAAGAACAATAAACTCCATCTAACCTAATTTCGCTGGGTCCGCGTCTCTGTTCGCCATTGCTGTGGAGGTGCAGGGATACTATCGCTTTTCTATATATATATATATATATATATATATATATATATATATATATATATATATATATATATATATATATATATATAACCTACTGGCGGTCGCCAGTAGGCAGATATAGTTAGGACCTATTTTCCATAGGAAATCCACAACATTCTATTTGGAATAACTTTCGCGGCAATTGACGAATCTTTGTGAAATTTTCCAAACTTTTGGCCAGCTCCGGTCCGCTCCTATCCTGAAAGTTTCACGGTGATTCATCAAGCGGGGGCCGAGAAAAAAGGGGGGTCCCAAAACGCATTTTCCCCATGCATTTTCCCATAGGACCTTTAGCCTCAGCTACAGCCTGAACTGCTGAATGGAATTACACCAAATTTGGAAAAGAGGTAGTCCTCAGTTCAGACTCGTGACTTTTGCTTAAATGGTGTAAATCCGTTCAGTAGTTCCTGAGAAAATTAGAGTTAAATGTACATATATATCTATGAATAAACATAGTGATCCACCCACAGGTATATGTGTATGTCAGAATATCCCCGAACAAAGTGTAGCTCCCCAAAATGGTGGAGAATACACACTAGTTGTTAAAATACCCCTCACACACCAAAAGGGCCCTTGGTGTCATGCTTCATCATAGGGGTCTTCCCGCCCCTCTATCGGACGGGGCGTGCTACGACCTACGTGTGCGTGGGAGCACTGTTGTTATGAGACAACTATGTGTATTGTAGGGGTGTGAGAGGAAGGGTCTGGAGTGAATGGACAAAGTGAGATAAAAAATACCTGGCTCGTTGGTTTAGAAGACTTTAATATAACTATGAGCTGGTATTAATAAAAGGTGGGGGGAGGAGGTGTGTGTGCCTCCTATGTCTGCCGACATGTTTCGAAGCTCCCCAGGCTTCTTCTTCAGGACCATAAGGATCCCTCCCTAAACTCATAGTGGCGTGTAATAACGTGAAAAGTTAATAATGAAAAAGGAAAACTGTTCCTGAAAGTGTTAAGTATATGATGCCTCAATGGGTCTTTATGGCCAAAATACCTGAAAAGAAAACATAAAGGGGAGATAAAGACATATATTCTCTGCTAGATGTACAATCCATTGTGAGCATTCAGTGACCTGAAAAAAAAGGTGATGAAATAATCTGCATTTATCATTAATCAGGTTGTGTGACGTGTCTTAGTGCGACGTAGGGCAAACGAAAGTACACTGACAAGGAACAAAACACACATAAAACATAAAGCACACACTCTAAAATATAGAACATCACACCTATGATTGTTCATGTCCAATATTTATATGCTGGCCGTTATTTGATGGTTGGGCAACAAAGATAAACATACTTGATTTCTGTAAGATATAAAGCGTCATTAGCCTGGTGCACGGGTGGTTGGAGTGCCTGATAGGCTATCTATAGAGAGAAAGAATAAATAAATAAAAACCGAAGTACTTCCAACAAGGGTTGGTCACAGAGTGGCAACAAGGTCTTCCTAAATGAAAAACGGGAGGTTTTTCATGTTTCGGCTGTGCCGTTCTTACGGCTCCCGGGATCACTGCCTTCCTGTATGCAACCTCCCCGTGTGACTCCGTAGGACAACTGAGTCCATGGTGGGGGGCGGTTTAAATACCGGATTTGACCGGTATTGCTAAATGGTGGTGGCGCGAAACAAGTAAGAGGAGCGTGTAGGTAAGGCTCCGCTAGCTCAGCCATGAATGACCCGGAACCGGAAGTGTCCGGGTCCGTGTGGATAAACAAACATACAGGAATAACCCCTTACGAAAAAGCCGTAATTATCTGTACGGCACTTCGAAGTTGGAAATGCAGAGTAGAATCTAAACCAATCTGAATGAAACACTATCGGCTGTTAATACTGCCGTCATGAGCCCAAAACCCGGGAGTGTTCCTGGTTTTAAGAAATGTGCGATCGGGGAGTCTTATGTGAATAAAAGGACAAACCCGATGAAAATTCAGATAGGTAAATGGAGTGGTGGGGGGTGCGCGGAGGATAGTATCCTGGGGAGGAAGCATCAGTTACATCAATATTCATGAGTTCATTCATTCCGTGGTCCCGCCCATAAGGGGAGGAGAAAGTCGTTTAGAAGCGCCAGAACCATATGAAAATCATTGTATATTTCTCCATGTCTAGACACACGTACGGAATAAAACAGCCCGATGTTGACCGTTTCTTTGTATTAAGGGAAAAAGAAAGATTAACTTGCTCTCAAACATATGGGGAGCCAAGATTTACTCACATGGTTAGTCTTTCTCAGGTAATCGGTACATATATTTTCTAAGCTATAGTATGTGGATGATTCAACACTGGAGGAATCAGTTGGAACATGTAAACTCAAAAACACACTAACCACACAAGCGGTCAGCCATACATTCAACATAGATGACAGGCTGAATGAGGCTCTCAATTTAATGGGATTGCTAGTGTTCCCAAAATGTGCCAAACTTGCTTGCGTGGGTAGTTATACTCTAGTGACCGGTACACATATTCCCTAGAGTATAGTCTGTGGATAATTTAACACAGGAGGAATCGATTGGAACCTGTGAGCCCATATCCTCACTACCCACACAGGAGGTCAGCCATCCATACAGAATAGATGGCAAGTTGAATAAAGTAGTATCGTTCCAGCAACCCAAGTGTATTTCTCATTCATCGGTGGAACTGGTTCCATGGGATCTCATCGTTAAGTCCCTGGATGTGTGTTCCTAGACGGAATACCCAACGTTGTTCCTTCTCAAAAAGGCCGTTTTCTCCTTCCAGTCGCTCAATTACTGTCCATTGCAGGTCTTCCACTACGTGTGTTGTAGTTAGGTAGTGGTTGGACATCTTCGTTGTGCTTCTGCCGCACCTGATGTTACTTCTGTGTTCCCCAATGCGTATTTTCACTGGTCTAGTAGTCATACCTACGTATTCCAATCCACAAGGGCAGGTGATTAGGTATACTACATTCTTGCTGTTGCAGTTGGTGAAGCTCCTCTAGTCCCATTCGTTGCCATTACTGAACTTGATATGTGTACTCCTGTTTGTAAGATGGCATGTACTGCAATTCCCGCATGGGTAATGTCCCTGTACTGGGGGTAGTATCCTATCAGGTATACTCCTTGGTATAAGCCTTGGTCTTGTCCGGACGAGCATATCTTTCAAATTTTTACCCCTCCTGTGCGCAAATATCGGTTTCGCGAAGTTGAGATTGCAGCTGTTCAGGAGGTGCCAGTGTTTGTTCACCATTTTTGTGATCTGGTTGGAATGAGTGTTGTATGTGGTAACACATATGGGCCTCTCTTCAATTTGTGTGTCCACTCTGTCTTCCAATAGGGCTTCCCTATTGTTATTTCTTGCCCTTTTCATTGCTTTGTCAATTATTTTTTCAATAGTTGCGTTGTATCAATTTACTACGTAGATCAGTGGCCTGTTGCCTGAATTCTCGTAGTTCGGTACAGTTCCTCCGAAGGCGGAGGAATTGTCCGTAGGATAGGTTCTCTCTCAAGTGTCGAGGGTGAAAGCTGTTAAATAGTGGAAGACAGTTTTTGGCCGTTACCTTAAAATGTGTAGTTGTCTTCAGTGTACCTTCCTCCAGGTAGATGTTAAGATCCAGAAACACCAAGTTCTCACATGATATTGTGTGTGTGAATTTGAGAAAAGCATTCTGTTGGTTGAGCCATACTAAGAAGGATTCAGCTGAATCACTATCACCTTCCCATATCACAAGGACATCATCAATGTACCTTTTCCAGAATTTGATGTGATGAAGGAAAGGGTTGATGTTATTCAAAATGTTGTTTGCTTCCAGGTGGTGGACATAAAGGCCTGCCAGACTTGGAGCAAATGTACTCCCCATGCTGGTACCGTGTCTTTCCTCATAAAATGTATTGGCGTACACAAAGAAATTTTTGGTAAGCGCCAATGAGATACATTCCAACACTACACTACGGGGTGTCTGATAGTCCCAACTCATAGTGAACAGAACTTCCTCAATGATGGCCATGGTTTCATCATGAGGGAGACTGGTGTACAGACTTTCCACATCGAGTCCCATGAGGAGGTTCTTAGTGGGGTCAAATTCGATATCCTTCAGTAGTTGCAACACTGCCTTGGTATCGCGCAAATAGGTATTGGTCTTCTGCACCAAAGGACGAAGGAATGCATCCACTAATTTTGATAAAGGTTCCAAGATAGAATTTATCCCGGAAACTATTGGTCATCCTGGGGGATGATCAAGGTTTTTATGGATCTTACGTATGGTGTAGAAATAGGGGACCCTCGGACATTTATTGACAAGGAATTCAGCCTCTTTTTTAGAGACCCAATTGTGGGCCCCTGCCTCTTCCACCATTTATGTAATTCTCACCCTGATGGATTCTGTGGGGTCATCATGCAGAATGCCATAGTTCCTACGGTCTTCAAGGAGTTTTCTGCATTCATTGTCGTAATTATCTGCTGTTTGAAGTACAATGGCTCCTCCCTTATCTGCAGGTTTAACCCCTTCAGTGCCCGCCCCTTTCCCCGCCCTGTGCCGGCCGTTGTATTAGCGGGCGGGGTTTATGACGAGCTGGTCTCGTCATGGGCACAGCGCCACCGCGGCCCATGACGAGACCAGCTCGTCATGGGCATTGAAGAGGTTAATTACGATATCTTGGTTCATAAACAGTTGGTGTATTGCCTCTTTCTCTTCCCTTGATGTATTCTGGAAGGTTGCACCTTTATGTGCTGCAAAACCCTGGATTTCTCCCATCACTGCCTTCTCAAAAGCTAGGAGTTCAACTGGGAGTGAAGAGTCAGGAGGGACGAAGGTGGACTTGTTGCATAAGCCTGTGTCATTATTATCCATCTCTATGGGTTGGTCTTTGAAGAATGCCTTCAATTTCAATTTCCGGATGAATTCGGTCATTTCTGTGCAGGCTTTGAATTTGTCAAAACGATTCGTAGGTACGAAACCCAGTCCTTTTTCTAGGTCCCTTTTCTGAGTTGATGTTAATGTCAGGTTGGTTAGATTCACCACCAAACTCACTTCCGGCTGGTTGATGGTAGCGATGGCGTACTGCCGGTCATGCTCCTGGTTGACACTCGAGGGGTTTCGACTTCCGGTGTGGACCAATAAACGTTGTAGGCCCCTCTGTTCGGGCCCCTTCGTGGTCCTTGGCGCGCCCCTAAAAAAGGCGGTGGGGGTAGGTAATTATAGTCATATTCCTGTGGGGGTGGTATCCAATGGGGGAACGGTCACCCCATGGGTGGGGGGCCGTACATGTAGGGCGGGTACGGAGGTGGTCCTTGATAACCATTCCAACCCCTCCCTCTTGGGTAAAAAGGTCACTGACTCTGGTTGTCCCTTCCCTATTTGTAACTAGGCCTGGGCAAAAATTTTGTTCCGTTTGCGGAAATTGCGATAATTTGACATTTTTGCGTTCCGTGGAGAGCGCGAAAATGTCAAAATTTCCGCTTTCCGCAGCTTGCCGATAATTTGTTTCTTGCTCGCGCTGTGAAATAATACATTCTCGCGCGCGCGTGATCGCCTTACCTGAATCCCTGCGTTCGCCGACAAGTTTTCTTGATCCGGTCGCGTTCTCCATGAGATGTTGGGTTGTTTTTAGCCATTTGCGCTGTCTCGCGACAGTTCGCTCCCGCAGTGACGTCATGCGTCGCGCGATCACGTCTTTCTTCTCGCGATCATGCACCGCGAGACAACTCAAAACAAGATGGCCGCGCCCGCGAGCAACCACATGGGTAAGTTGGCGACCCGCAACCATGCAGAAAATCTCGCGAACATGCGGGAAAAAAAATTCCGCATGTTCGCGATATTTCCGCTTGTTTGCGATAATTTTAAACATTTTCGCGATAATTTGCGAAAGTGGATTTCGCAAATTCCGCCCACCCCTAATTGTAACGTCTGCCACTCCCCCTACTCGAATTTGAGTTATCAGAACCGGTATCTGAGGCATCCCCATCAGAGTTATAGTCCTGATTCTTTGCAACATAGTCATCACGCGTATAAGGATATACACGTTCATGACTGAAGCGTGCTGTATCCTTCTTCAGCTTATTGTATTTGCTCTGCTTCAGAGTCATCTCAAATTCAGTAATCTCTTGATTTAGTTCCTCTAGCCGTTTCTTGAGGACACTGGGAGAAATATAGGCGTTTAGTCATACCTCCAAATTCTGAATATCAATCTTGAGTTCTTGTGTAAGTCTTGTGGCTGTTTTTATGATGAGGACCAACCAATCCCGATTACAGTGCCAAGATATTAGTGACCAATCACATTTGAAAATCTTGTCTTGTTGAAAAATATATGGTTCGTTGCGCTCTATTAGACCCTGGGGGGCCAAGTTTGCTCGTAGATATTCAGTCATAAGTAATCCATGGAGAGCAGTTTTTATTTGGGTCTTCTTAGGTTGGCTAATTCGTCCCAGTCTGCATTGTTTGGACCAGGTTCGGTAGTACTTAACCCCTCAAAGGGGTTAATGGCTGCCAAAATCCTCTCCACTTCATCCTCCGCAAAGGTCAGGCCAATGTTTTCTGCCATCATGCGTGGTTGTTATGTAGGTGTAGTCTATAATCAAGGATGTGTGTACTAGTAAGGAGTGTGTTTCTGTTGGAAAAGAGAAGCAAGTAAGTCCCTATTGAGCTATATAGGCAATACTTTAAATAAAGTATTGAAACCAGCAATACTGGAGAAAGAAAGGGAAGAAACTCCCGCAGCTGCGCGCTGCCTAAGATTTAAGGAAAACAAAGGGGGGGAGTAGAGAGGTACCACTCTACCTGAGTGGTGGGGGTGGATACGTCCTCCCAAGATTCAATCAATAAACATAGTGATCCACCCACAGGTATATGTGTATGTCAGAATATCCCCGAACAAAGTGTAGCTCCCCACAATGGTGGAGAATACACACTAGTTGTTAAAATACCCCTCACACACCAAAAGGGCCCTTGGTGTCATGCTTCATCATAGGGGTCTTCCCGCCCCTCTACGGGACGGGGCGTGCTACGACCTACGTGTGCGTGGGAGCACTGTTGTTATGAGACAACTATGTGTATTGTAGGGGTGTGAGAGGAAGGGTCTGGAGTGAATGGACAAAGTGAGATAAAAAATACCTGGCTCGTTGGTCTAGAAGACTTTAATATAACTATGAGCTGGTATTAATAAAAGGTGGGGGGAGGAGGTGTGTGTGCCTCCTATGTCTGCCGACATGTTTCGAAGCTCCCCAGGCTTCTTCTTCAGGACCATAAGGATCCCTCCCTAAACTCATAGTGGCGTGTAATAACGTGAAAAGTTAATAATGAAAAAGGAAAACTGTTCCTGAAAGTGTTAAGTATATGATGCCTCAATGGGTCTTTATGGCCAAAATACCTCAAAAGAAAACATAAAGGGGAGATAAAGACATATATTCTCTGCTAGATGTACAATCCATCCTGAGCATTCAGTGACCTGAAAAAAAAGGTGATGAAATAATCATTAATCAGGTTGTGTGACGTGTCTTAGTGCGACGTAGGGCAAACGAAAGTACACTGAGAAGGAACAAAACACACATAAAACATAAAGCACACACTTTAAAAAATAGAACATCACACCTATGATTGTTCATGTCCAATATCTATATGCTGGCCGTTATTTGATGGTAGGGAAACAAAGATGAACATACTTGATTTCTGTAAGATATAAAGTGTCATGAGCCTGGTGCACGGGTGGTTGGAGTGCCTGATAGGCTATCTATAGAGAGAAAGAATAAATAAATAAAAACCGAAGTACTTCCAACAAGGGTTGGTCACAGAGTGGCAACAACGTCTTCCTAAATGAAAAACGGGAGGTTTTTCATATTTCGGCTGTGCCGTACTTACGGCTCCCGGGATCACTCCCTCCTGTATGCAACCTCCCCGTGTGGCTCCGTAGGACAACTGAGTCCATGGTGGGGGGCGGTTTAAATACCGGATTTGACCGGTATTGCTAAATGGTGGTGGCGCGAAACAAGTAAGAGGAGCGTGTAGGTAAGGCTCCGCTAGCTCAGCCATGAATGACCCGGACCCGGAAGTGTCCGGGTCCGTGTGGATAATCAAACATACAGGAATAACCCCTTACGAAAAAGCCGTCATTATCTGCAGGGCACTTCGAAGTTGAAAATGCAGAGTAGAATCTAAATCAATCTGAATGAAACACTATCGGCTGTTAATACTGCCGTCATGAGCCCAAAACCCGGGAGTGTTCCTGGTTTTAAGAAATGTGCGATCGGGGAGTCTTATGTGAATAAAAGGACAAACCCGATGAAAATTCAGATAGGTAAATGGAGTGGTGGGGGGGTGCGCAGAGGATAGTATCCTGGGGAGGAAGCATCAGTTACATCAATATTCATGAGTTCATTCATTCCGTGGTCCCGCCCGTAAGGGAAGGAGAAAGTTGTTTAGAAGCGCCAGAACCATATGAAAATCATTGTATATTTCTCCATGTCTAGACACACGTACGGGATAAAACGCCCCTTTTTACATCTCTCTGCAACGCAGCCTTGTGGTGCTTACTGGAGGTACCTGGTGGGCTAGTTGGACCCCAGGGACCCTCAGGATTTAAAGGGACTTAATCCCCCAACTTAAAACGCGCCACGGGCGCGTTTGCACAATGGTGAATGTAGGGGGCGAGGCCTGAGGTGATATCTGTTCAAACACGCCCTGTGGCGCGTTTTAAGTTGGGGAATTAATTCCTCTTCAATCCTGAAATCCCCTGGGGGCCAACTAGCCCACCAGGTACCTCCAGTAAGTGCCACGGAGCTGCGTTGTAGAGTGTTGTAAAAAGGGGCGTGGACTCTGAACACCTCTCTGCAACCCAGCTCCCTGGCGCATACTGGAGGTACCTGGTGGACTAGTTAGCCCCCAGGGGACCTCAGGCTTGAGGAGGAATTAATTCCCCAACTTAAAACGCACCACAGGGCATGTTTGCTCACATATCACCTCAGGGCCGACCCCCTTCCTTCACCATTGTGCAAATATTGCTCTAAAATCAGACGAACTACGAATTCCGTTTTACTCATCTGTTATCAGGAGAGAACCCAGTGCTGCATCTTTTAGCCCAGCACTGACCCTGAAAAGTAATTCTAAGTGTACTTACCAGTAACTTGTATTTCCTTCCATAGGAATCCATTGTGTGATTTTCAGCAGAAAAGTTTCTGTCTATTTTCAGAAACTAAAAATATTCCTAAAAAATTGTCTGTATGACTTAAACACATTCTTTCAACTGTTTACAGGAGATTCACCAGTGCTGGATCCAGGATCCACCACTGAGTAACAAAAAGTAACGATAACACTACTTACCTGCTAAGTGAATTTTCTGCCATAGGATAACATTGGTGATTCTATGTGAAACAATTTCTAATTTCCAACTTTTAAAATAGAATAATATTCCTTAAAAATCACTACTGTAACCAAAACGCTTTTACTCAACTGTTTACAGATGTCCAAGGACTGAATCTAGGCTACAGTCCTGTGGTTAGAAAAGTAATCCATAAAGTAACTAATTGCATTTAACTAGAAATTCACATTGAGCTCAATGTTGCATTGTGTTTGAAATTGTGTTGCCCGTTGCAACAACTGTAACTACTGTACTTAAAAGTCTATTGCCTATTTGCAAAGTATTTAAACTAAAGTAATTCATTCTGAGAAAGTATATTTTGTATTGTAATGTATAATGTAATTATAATGTAATTAAAAAAATAAAATATCTAAAAATAATTAGTTTAAAAAATGTAGTGAATCAGTATCAAAAAAATCTGTATAACAATTAATACATTAAAAATTGTCATTTACAAAACCTTTGAAATTCAGTGAAAAAACCATAGGTTTCAGGCCTGATATAGTTAGGAATTAGCATTTAAAAAACCTTTGAAATTCACTGAAAAAACCATAGGTTTCAGGCCTGATATAGTTAGGAATTAGCATTTAAAAAACCTTTGAAATTCACTGAAAAAAACGCAGGTTTCGGGCCTGATATAGTTAAGAATTAGCATTTAAAAAACCTTAGAAATTCACTGAAAAAACAATAGGTTTTAGGGGTGTTATAGTTAGCTGGACATTTCACTCGAACAAAACCATTGAAATTCCTCCAATATAGTTAGTTGTACTAACTACATCTTGCGCGCCCGCAATCCACTGCTGATGATGTCACATATTACATTATTCATGACATGGTCAGTGACATCACAGAGGATATGAAGAAACGTTTGAAAGTCTACGAACAAAAGATTAAACAACGAAAACAGGACAAATTCGAAAGAGACGAGCGAGACTATTCACAAGGTCGCATCCTGACATTTGCGAAAAGATATGAGCAATCAAGAAAGCAGTTACTAACCGATAAAAGCAAACTTGCTGTGGAACATAGAGAGACCTCGGAGTCTGAAGTCACAGATCAGAGTGAGGACGAAGGACTAAGAGAACGCAGAGCCTCAAAATCAACACACAGTGCTGGCCCCACATCGGCACCTTTTTTAGAGGAATTTCAGGTAATCAGGGAAACGTGGAGCAAAGGAGGAAGAGGCAAGCCACCAGAGAAGTCGCAACAGAGACAAAAAAGAGCAAACGTCGGACGAGGAGAGGAGGGTGGTGCAAACAGCAGCAGCGCATCACCGAGAGTAACTCGGAGCAGAAAACAATGGAACAAGAGATGAACACAGAAACTCTTACCGTTGTGAATCTCACACCAAGGAAATTAAGCAAAGTGGAAGAGGAAACATTGCAATTGGGTCTGAGTTTCTGCCCTATGAAAACATCGGAATACACACAAACAAAAATCGATGTTTTTAAATTTTGCAGAAAAGTCAAACTGCTTAAGTTCTTCAAAGGAAAAGAACGCATCACTTTGGACAGAAATGTATGTGACACACGGAGAGAAGACAATTTGACAGCGAGTGATGTAGAAACTCTAGCAGTTCTGCAGGATTTGGCAGACGAAGGGAACCCGACAACATTGATTCCACCATCCATAAGATGTGCAGGAGAAGAACAAATCAATCCCGGGAGTCCCTTCAAACCGCTATCAAGATTCTGCCCGTTGATGCCAGCTGACGCCATTGACGTATTTACGGATGTGATTACGAAGGATCTCCTAAAGCTCCACCATACAAATAAAAGGAATAGAAGTGGGGAAAATATTACGGAATCACAAAAAAGAGCAATTATGGATTTGAAACAAGACAGAAACATTGTGTGTAAACCATCCGACAAAGGAGGGAACGTGGTTTTATTGACCAAAGACTATTACATTAAGGAAGCGATGACACAATTAAATGATGGGACAAGCTACATTCGAGTGACAAGAAAAGTGTTCGAAGAAAGTGTGAACACATACAGATCATTATTGAATAGATGGTATCATAGAGGAATGCTGAGCAAGGAGGAATTTGCCTATCTGGAGTGCAAATATCCCCGCGTACCAACTTTTTACCATCTCCCGAAATTAAACAAGAATGCAACTTGCCCACCTGGTCGCCCTATTGTTTCATCGATAGGAAGTTTGACGGAACATATGTCAAGGTTTGTGGACTTTTTTCTTTTTGATTTTGTTAAAGAACTGGCCTCGTACACAAGAGACACTAAGGACTTTTTAAAGAGAATTGATGATCTGATCTGGGATGACAGCATGGTCATGATAACACTTGATATCTCGAGTCTATATACAAGTATTGACCACCTCCAAGGACTAGAGGCAATCAAATGGTTTCTAGGAAGAAAATCTATAAGTTTATTTGAACACAATAATATGATCATTGAATTTGTCGAATTCTGTTTATGCAACAACATATTCCTCTTCCAAGACCAATTCTTCAAACAGATACGCGGTACTGCGATGGGCACCTGCTTCGCCCCCAGCTACGCGAACCTTTTCGTGGGCTGGTGGGAGGAGCAGGTGGCCTGGGCAGAAGCGGACAATACAGAATGGACCCACAGAATTGTGAGTTGGAGTAGATATATAGATGACTTATTCATCATCTATAGAGGCACCGAGCAATCAGCTAGGGATTACATTGATATCCTCAACACGAATGCACTAAACCTGAAATTTACAGGTGAGGTGAGCAAAGAAAGTGTAGATTTTTTAGATCTTAAGGTATTTCCTGAGGGAGGCAGACTGTGCACCGTGTTGCACAGGAAACCAACCGCAGGAAATTCCGTAT
Source organism: Triturus cristatus (assembly GCF_964204655.1). Taxonomy (NCBI): domain Eukaryota; kingdom Metazoa; phylum Chordata; class Amphibia; order Caudata; family Salamandridae; genus Triturus; species Triturus cristatus. Next base: position 142,368,667 of record NC_140594.1, read on the forward strand.
TACACGCAAGTAGCTGTCATCCGGGGAAAACCATAACAAGTATCCCATACGGGGAATTGTTGAGAATTAAAAGGAACTGTACACGTCCATGTGACTATACAGTAGCAGCAAGGGAGAGCATGAACAGATTCAGAATGAGAGGTTACCGACAAGAGACTCTAGAAGAAGCCATGCTTAAAGCAGAAAAGAAATCCAGAAAAAACTTGCTAGATGAGAACAGTGTGAGTAAAGAAAGAAAAAAGCAAGTGGAAGGTACCAAAAACAACTTGAGGATGATTACAGATTACTCTGGGGATGCGGGAGCAATTAGAAAATTTTTTGCTAAGCATTGGCACATCCTGAGATCAGACCCAACAATAGGGAAGGATCTGCCAAAAGCTCCCTTACTCACTTTTAGACGAGCTAAATCCCTACGCAACACATTGGTTCAAAGCCATTGCGATAATGATAGTAAAGTTCCACATTTTGGCAAACTTGCAGGGTTCTACCCATGTCTCAGATGTAGGGCATGCAAGAATAGCAAGAAAACACTGGAGTATAAGGTACCAGGAATGAAGGAACCTAAGAAAATTAGAAGTCTGATGAACTGCAATACCACCCACACGGTATACTGTTTGGTATGTCCGTGTGGGTTGCGGTACATTGGCAGTACAATTCATCCGACAAAGATCAGAATTCTAGAACATCTCAGGGCCATACAAAATAAAGATCCCACCTATCCGGTGGCACGGCACTTTGAGATGTTCCATCAAAGTAATAGAGACCTTTTAAGTTTCTTTTGCATGGACCAAGTACCCAATAACGTGAGAGGTGGTAACAGACTGCTGCAATTACGCAGACTGGAATCACGACACATTATCGATAACCAGACCAAAAGACCAGGTGGCCTCAATAGTGGGGAAGAAATGGCTGTACATTTGTAATATTCTCTACTTTGTGAATTTTTGTTTTCTGTTTGAAATATGAGAGATCATTGGGTTAGCCATAATGAAAATATAAAACAGGATGTAAGCCCATACAGGGCATGATTGTAATGTTTTCTGTTTTTTAGGTACTTAAGGACAATACTATGTTCTTTGCATTAGGCAACTTTGATTTAAGCCCATTCAGGGCAAAATAGCCATGCTCTTACAAGGCATAATGCATATTTACTAACCCATTCAAAGATGGACGACACCTTTACTGAAGTAAGTGTAGGTGTCCTATGTTGATGTCTCATAATGTGATGGTATTTAAATCTGTGAGAAACTGGCGCCGGCCTCTATTGACAAAGGCGGCAAGCCGAAACGCGTCTACTGTGTGTGTAATCCTTTCAGATAAAAATTTGAAGGGTACGTTCTTGTGAGTGCTGGTATTTTGCCGTGAGCTGGGGATTCGTAATCCGCACGGTTTCTGTCACCGTGCATGAGAGCACCCGATCGCGAGTGCAGGGAACCAAGACGGAGAGAGAGCGTGATATATATATATCAAGGCCGCTTGGACGGCCGAAACACGTCCTGACACAGGAGGAGTAAGAAATAAAAAATAATGCTGCACAAGTTGGTCTGTACTGGTGATTTCCGTGCGAAAGCGGGATTGTATCACGAGTTGCTGTGATATATATATATATATATATATATATATACTTACATTTATATATATATATATATATATATACAAAGTTAAGAGTTACCCCTCGAGAGGAAGAGCACTCAGCCGATAGGTTTCGCTGACACAACGAGAGCAGCCCATGCAGACACAATCCCCATCGAAATTAACGCTGCCTACGCGCTTCGGGCGTCACGCCCTTCTTCATGGACAGCTTTCAGTGAATGACTGCAAACAATGCATCACCAGTATACTCCCTTCTTTTATTTCCATGATACAACATCAATTGCATTGTCAAATTGCATTGTGGGACTGTACCATGAGACCCATGTGGGTCGCCACCGTCACATCACCAATAAAGTTCACTTTGTGGAGAAAGAGTGTCATGCAGAGTTGCCCCCAATATCGAAGAGCGCCTCCTGCTCCGTTTTTGCTGGCCGAATAAGCCTGAGTGGGTATTGCGGACATTCACCTATTATTTCACCACATGGTGGCGCTGTGTGTCTATTTGTTTGTAGAATTCCTCAGTGGGGATTTTTTTTTTATAATCAAATTTATTCGCATTTGAGATAACAAAACATACAAACACAGCATGAAAGTGCACAGTATATCAAGTCCATCAACGGCAGACAACAGGAGACCCGGCCTAAAGGTAAGGCCCTTGAACAAACCACCTTGTGTAAAAACAATGGAACGATATGGGAGAAAAATAAGCACAGAACTCAAAAGAGTAGATTGAGTCACTTGCCCCAAACCTTTTCAAAATTTTCAGGACATCCCCGGGCCTCGAAGAGGGGTTCCTCTTGGGCCGCGTACCAGCCCACTCCCTGCCGCCTCTTACGCATGGTGGGGGGTTTGGCTTGAGTCCAAGCTGCTGCGATATCTCGCTTAGCCACCGCCACCGCAGTGCCCAAGAAGCGTTTATCAGCTCTAGAGCCATGCATGCCACCAAATACTCCCAGGAGAAGACGTAAAGGATCATGAGGGACCTGCCACCCCGAGTCTGCGTAAGCTCTGATTCCACACACGACCAGAAAGGAGCGAGACCTGGGTACAGCCAGAACATGTGGTAAAATTCAGCCAGGACGTGGCCACATCGTGTACATTCTGGGGATGGGCGTAGTCCTGCCCTGTGTTAGCGTGCGGGGTGAGGTATGTCGTGTGAAGGTAATAAAGCTGGATGAGACGTAGCTTAGAGGAGGTTGTCAGAGTTGTGGGAGCCATAAGGGCGTCTCGCCAGTCTGCTTCCTCTAGGGGGCCCAGTCATCCCTCCCAGCAGATTCGTAGCGGGTCTAAGGTATTAGGGCCATTGTTCACGAGGGAGCGATAGATCCGCGGCACCCCCCTCTACCCAGGTTTCCCATCATGATCTGGGCTTCTAGAGGACTAAACTCAGGGAGTGAGGAGCCTGTTGAAATATGTGCAGTGATGGCGTGACGGAGTTGCAGGTACTTGTAAAATTGGGTGGTGTGAAGGGAGTGGCGCTGCTGCAGGTCGGAGAAGGCCCTGATGTGGTCATCAAACTCACGGAACCAACAACACGGGAGGTGAAAGGTGATATTTTGAAGAATATATAAAAACCGGGGGAGGATCATCATTTTAAAAAGTGCCCCTCTTCCAAGGGGGTTGAGTCGGAGGGATTGCCAACGCTTGAGGTCGGCTTTGGCTTTCGTGACCAGGGGTGTCAGGTTGAGAGACCATTCCAGCTCTGGAAGAAGGGTCACCCAGATCCCAAGGTATTTAAACGATTGCCTCCGTAGGGGGATGTTAGATTGCCAGTCGAAGCAGGCTCTTGAGGGATGGAGGGGGATCAGAGTGGGCTTCACCATATTGAGCCGCAGGCCCGAGATGTTCTCAAAGGCTTGAAGCACCACCAGACAGCGTGGGCCGGAATTATCCGGGTCGGCCAAGAAAAGGAGGACGTCGTCTGCATATAGGGCAATTTTATCGACCTGGTGTGGGTCCCAGGACCACCCTCGGATTTGGAGATCATTACGTATGAGGCAGGCCAGGGGCTCCATCGCCAGTGCGAATAAGAGCGGTGAGAGAGAGCACCCCTGACGGGTGCCTCTACGGATGGGAAACGCCTCTGAGAAGGCACCATTGGTCAGGACTCTTGCCTTGGGGTTGGAGTACAGGACACGGATGAGGTGTCTAAAATGGGGGCCGAATCCCATCGTGATGAGAACGTCCTCCAAGTAACTCCAGTCAACCGTATCGAAGGCCTTCTCAAAATCAATGAGCAACAGGGCCAGGTACGGGGTGAGTAGATGGCGATGGTCCAAGGCAAGGTAGAGGCACCGTATGCAGTGCCGAGTGCCACAGGCAGGCATGAAGCCACATTGATCCAGGTGGATCAATTAATGTAACAAGGGACAAAGACGTTAAGCCAGGACAGTGGCGTAGATTTTCATTTTGGTGTTAATGAGAGAAATCAGGCGGTAGTCCGCACAGGAGAGAGAAGGTGGCTGGGTCTTTGGAATGACCACGATAGTGGCCACGTCAGTCTCCAAGGGGAAGGAGCCCATCTCAACCACATGTTGGAAGTGGGCAACCAAGTGGGGGAGCAGTAAGTCCCGGTAGGTTGCGTAGTATTCCTGCGGGAAGCCATCTGACCCTGGTGTCTACTCAGAGTGCAATAGGGAGATCGCTCCATGTATCTCCTCAGGGGTAAAGGGAAGGTCGAGGTCCGTCGATTGAGCGTGAGCAAGGCAGAGGAGCAGGGCCTCCGCTCGTTCCAGCAGGTCCACCAAAGGTGTTCCAGAGGGCCAAGCTGAGTAGAGCTGGGCATAATAACCCGCAAAGGCTTGGGCAATAGCCCGTGAAGTACAGTGATGGTTACACGCGGCGTCACAGATGTTAGGGATAATTCTGTTGGACTTGGGGTAGGAGACCAAATTGTGAAGCAGCTTTCCATTTTTGTCACCCCACCCATTGTCATGGGCCACGGAGGAGCGCCATTGCATCTTGGCAGAGTCTAGGGAGATCTGACTAGATCTCGTCCCAGATCATCATTAGCTGTCTAGCGGAGTGGGCATCATCCGTGACCCCAAGGGTCAACTCCAGCCGGGTGGCCTGTGCCTCGAGCTGGGTCAGGCGAGCAGTCTGCACCGCCTGTTTTGTGTGAACCAGACCTCTGGCCACATCACGTAAGGTAACCTTACTGGCCTCCCACAGTGTGCCTGGAGAAGGGACCGAGCACTTGTTGGCAATAAAGCAGTGCCTCAATTCTACTGCAAGCGCATCTTTGATCTCAGTTTTTTACAAGAACCACGTGTTCAACCGCTAAACCTTACACACCCCATCAGTTGGACCTCCCAAGCGGAGGGAAATGGCAGAGTGATCCGAGACTCCACGGGGAAGTATAGAGACACCAGAAACCTGTTGGCAGTCGGTGGCCGGGAGGAGGATCAGATCAATGCGGGAATGAGTGTGGTGGGCCACGGAAGTGTGAGTGTACTGTTTCCCACAGGGATTCCAGATCCTCCAGGCATCACACAGACCAAGGGCAGTTGACCAGTCCGATAGCCTCTTAAACAGGCTAGGCGAGATGAGGAGGGATCACCTGTTGTATCAAGGGACGGCTGCATAACTGCGTTGAAGTCACCCCCAATTATCGTCTGACCCTGGGGTAGGGCGGAGATTACCTCAGGAAAGTGGTGAAGAGTAGAGGAAAGCGTGGCTGGAGGTATGTATGTTGATAGTAGGTTGATGACCTGTCCTAGTGTCCTTCAAGCCTACCGGACAGGGCCACATAGTGGCCTTGCGTGTCAGTCATCACATGTATTGGGGTGAAGGGATGACCTTTCTGGGTCAGTATGGCCACCCCCGAGCCGAGAGCCTCTTGTGAAACCTTAGTGCCAGACCCTGTCGAACCCGTATCGAGCTAGAAAGGAGCAGTGGGTTCCCAGGAGGTATGTCTCTTGAAGGAGGAGTACATCGGGCGCTTGGCGTTGGGGGCTCTTGAGGACTGCTGCACATTTGATACGGTCTTGCAAGCCATTTACGTTCCACGACAAGACGTGGAGGGATCTACCACGAGAGGGCATCTGAGGAGCAGTTGGTATAGGGATAAGAAGGACTAGGGGGACCTGGGTCCCAGGTGAGGCAGCACATTGCAACTAGGATAGGAAGTTGTGGCCTGTACAGGGCGATACGTCCCCTGTTGATGGTGATGGCATGTCCATGTGGTGCGCTGTCATTAAGAACGAAGAACAACGATTCAAACAGAGGCAAAACAAAAGGAGTTCGGAGGGCAATGGCCCCCCTCCCCCCCAACCCCACCCAGCACCCCCCACCCTATACTTCCGAAATTGAAGCATCATAGGCCTGAAAAGGAAAAAATTAACAATAACAAAGATCTAAGCTAAAACGTTTAGCAGGGCAGTTCCTGGCAGACGGATGTCATAGTGTCATCAACTACTTAATAGCAAAAGTAACCAAAGAGTTCTGCTTCAAATCCAGTCTTGTGGGTCTCCACTTGTCAGATTCCCGTATCGACGCCGGATCCACGGAGTGCTTGACTTCTAGATAGGTCGGAGTCCGATAAGACGGTGCGGAGTGTCCCAGACGGGTCGGGGCCACGGCTCAAGTCAATCCGAGAATTGGCTCGGCTGAGGTCATCAAGAGCCAGAGGAACCTAAGAGGAGACCAGCAGTTGGGATCCAGCGCCTGATGAATGTGAGGACCCCCCCCTCCGGTCTCCCCTTCTGCGGGAGCGATAGTGCCTCCGCTGCGGTTTGGGAGGAGACGAGTGTGACCGTGGAGATCTCGAAGAGGCGGGGGGCAAAGGGGCCGGGTCCATAGTGGAAGTTCCTCTGTGAACCAGGTCCAGACCGCCTGCGGGGTATCAAAAAAGATTGTTTTGCCTTGGAAGACGACTCGGAGACGGCCGGGAAGAGAAGACCAGGTGACCGGTCAGCGGGATCGGGCCGGGCTCTGCAGATGGGGCATTAAGGCGACCCGTTCACGGAGGAGGGAAGGGCCAGCACCGGGGACCCCACGCCGCTCGATGGGTGTGGCCGATAGCGGCTGGTGGTTACAAGCCTGCGGGGGGCTCCTGGGCCAGGGCACTGGGCTGAGAGTCACCGAGGGGGCCCCACCACCGGGACCCCAAGACGCCTGACAGTCAATTCCTGTGGGCGCAGAGCTGGAGTGGGGGCCGTGAAAAGGAGGCGCCCCCAGCTCAGGGGAAGAGTGAGGCTGCAGGCCGGACACCAAGCCCCTGAGAGTCACAGCGTGGAGCGGGGGGGAGGCTGTGGACACAAGGATAGCACTGAGAGCCCCCCCCCGGTGCCCCGGTCACAGGAGCGGACAGGCACCCACCTCCGTGTAGAGTTGTAGATCCACAATGCTGGCCACGAGCAAGGAGAGCAGTCCGCTGCCCTCGACTCCCGCTCAGGCCGAGTCTCGCAGGTATGTTCAACAGTACATTGATGGGAGGGCACCAGAGGTGCAGCGGCCCCAGCAGGTGTGGCAGGGCTCTCCACGGGCTCCAGCAGAGGGAGGGCCGCCCCCACAATCCAGGCGAGCCGGCTGTCAGGCACCAAAGCACCTGCAGGCCCAGAACCTCCAGGGGGTGCCGCAGGGTCCAGCAGAGAATCGGAGCAGCCACGGGGGGACAAATCTGTCGAGTGCCTTCAGGGAGGAGAGGGAGGGGTGGGGGTCCAGTTGATAAAGCCACAGCGGCAGTCCAGACAGCAGTTAGGAGGAAGGCCGGCCGGAGCAGCAATCACGGGGGGATCAGGCCTCCAGAGGTCAGCCACAGCGGCCTGGGTGTCTCAGGGGACAGCCACCGCCATTTTATGGTGAAGGTGCGTCCACGGCCAAGACAGGAAAATTGTATCTATGGGAAGGCGGGATGACATCAGACACAGTGCCGGGCAGCGCGGGTCAAGGCGGAGGCCACAGCAGCAGGTGAGAGGGTAATTGGTGAGCTGATGGCGATGGATCATGGCGCGGATGACGTAGGGGTCCAGAGCACTCTTAGAGTGCGACCGCCATCTTGACGCACAAAGCCACGCCCCCTTCCTCAGTGGGGATTTAATATACTTTAAGCAAGCCCATAGGTACAGTTGTCACTGGCATTTGGCAGCAGTGGCAGGAGGTAGGATGGTGCCAGCTGTAGTGGACTCCTGAGAAATACTTTGGGACTTGCCACTTAATTTGTTTACAAATTAAGTATTGCTGCCACCGGACAAAGTGAGTTACTGGACCAGGTATTTTAGAATTCCATGGTGTGGTGCTTTGTATCTGATACATGCTATCTTTAGGATGCAACATGCTTCCACAGGTAGGCATTTGAGTGTGGTCAGAGAAAAAAGATAAGACTGTCCTATCTTTTTATGTGTGGCGACTCCACAGTCATAAAGATACTGCTAGTAAAATACCTTTGTGAATAGGAAACAATCATAAACTTATAACAAAGTTTACATTTGTGAATCAGGCCCTCAATCTCAAGGCGGTGGTCATAACTGAAAAGAATCTGGTCACCTCACAGCAGTATATTCAAGAATAAGGTGAGGATAAAACATCATGAAAGTGGTCTAACCATATTCTCTTGTATTTACAAGGGCAGCCCTTTCTCCTGTATATGGATTCTTTGGCCAGAGCATAGTAATCCATGCCCCTAAACCAATCTGACACTGTAGGGGAATTATTTGCCCTGCCAGATGCCTAGCAACATATCTTCAGGCAAAAGAAGCCAGTATGCAACAACATTTTGTCTTCTTCTGAGTAGGCGTGGGCGGAGCCGGCGTAGTGCCTCTAGGCGTAGCTCCACGGAGATTAAAAAAAACTCAGTGGAGCTACGCATAGCTCCGCTCCGCTCCCTCCCCGCCTCTAAAATGCTTTAAAAATAATAAAAAGAAGGTACTTACTTGTGTTTCTGCCACACATGCGCACGGGCAAGATGTACAACGTAGTGTTTTTTTTTATGAAAAAGGATGCAAGAGGAGCAGGAAGGAGAGCATTCAGGCAGGGGAGGCGGCAGATACACAGGTAAGTGCCTTCTTTTTATTATTTTTAAAGTAATTGGAAGGGGGGAGGGAGCGACTAACTTCGCTCCGCCACAGAGGCAAAGTTTTGCCTATCTCCGCGTTCGCCACAGAGCGCGGAGTAGGCAAATCTCTGCAAACTCTGCGGGAGGAGTGGAATTACCCACCCAGGGTTACTTCTGAGCCACCCCGCTCATTTGTTATGACCAGGATAGAACATTTGTAGTCCAGAGTTCTCAGGAAACCAATCACATTCTGAAATGTTGAATCAACCCATGACCAGTATGTTTACATTTTAGGGCTGTAGCAGGTCATATTCAGAAATGTCTCCATCAAAATTGACATCTAGTACCACTTGCATTGGAGGCCTTCCCCTTCTTTTACGATCTATTTGGGGTATTATATATCCCATGAAAGGCCATTTGGGCCTTAATCCAGTCTTCGGCTACCAATGCACCCAGGTCAGCAGTTCATCTGTGCCTCCGTGTTATAAGGGTATCTGGCACATTGACCAGTAGTGCCTGATGCAGTCTTGAGATACTCTTCATTTCCATTTATTCCAGAAAAAGTAGCACCTATTGGGTAAAAAATAGGGATAGGATTCAGGGCATCTTTGGACTTCTCCAGAGCATGGTGCAACTGCAAAAAGTGAAAAAACAGTGACTTGTGTAATTCCAGATCTGCGCTGAGGTCAATACATGAATTAATGTGTGGAGATACCCACACATCCCCCAATGTAGATTGCCCACTCTTACTCCTTGTGCGAAACCTTTGAAACCATTCACCATAGGAATCCAGGCCCCCGCCCTCAAAGGTGTCAGTTTGGTAAATTTCTTCATCCATGTTGTCCACCTAAGTACCTCAAACCAGCATTCAACAGGCACCCTCGAGAACACCTGCAAGGACTCCAAGACCTTGCTACCATACAGGTGTGTGAGTGGTCCCTGTTCTTCGATGCAGACGAGCTCAAGTCATATTGCGACTTGCGAGCTCATCTCTATTCCCGAATAGCCAAACATTTAAAGGAGCATCTGAGCAGACCAATAGTAAAACTGTATGGTCAGTATACGCAAAGCCCCCTCATACAGGGACTGGCCGCTTTTATTGAAGCTTACTCGCGATGGGCCAGTGCCCCCAAAAATAGGATATTATAGTGTTTTGGAGGTTCATATAGAAGGAAGGGGGCAAGAGGTATAGTTTATTTTGCAATGTGTAAAGTAGGATGCAATGTCCCTTGACCCCAATATGCATCAACATGTTTCAACCCCTCTATCTAGGCCACTTAAAGTCTGGGGGTTTCCTTTTTCAGTTAAGTGTTGTATGCCATGTGTTGTCTTACAAAACCCTGACTTGAAGAACTAGGACACCTAGTTACAGAAGTATTAATGCAGTGGGGTAACTGTGTAGGTCCTGACGAGAGCCTCGGTCCCTAATTGGCCTAGATAAAGGTGCCGAAACATGTGGAGCACTCCATCTGCCCATACCTCTCCTCTCTTGGTCTCCAGAGCCATTCTGGAGGATTTTATAACCTGCAGGATGATCTCGATGCTGGAGTTCATGCCCAAGTTAGTGAGCCCACCCATGCTAACTGCCAGCACATGGTGACTAGTCCCTCAAGGGGCCCAGCGAGCTGCATATCACACAGCAGTCTGGGCTTGAATAACAACCGCTCCACCCATTCCTCCACTGCATGGCCAGCTGCATACACAGATAGAGGGTATCCTTTCCTGGGACTCAGAGTCTGCTACGTCTATTGTTGAACTGCCTCTCCACAGAGACAGTGCAATGCCTTATGAGTCTGCGTAGGTGCACTCAGGAGAAGGGCGTGCGTCGCTCTGGCAGGGAGAAGGCAGGACCTGATCATCATCATGTTCCTCAGCCTAGAAGGGCCCTGGCCGGTCCCAGCCAGCCGCCATCTTGGGCCTGGTTGCCTCGTAAGCCACCTGGCCCATCTGCCATGTCCGATCACATGGGCCCCTCCAGGCCTGGAACAAATGAGCACTGCTGTATCCTCGGCCATTAGAAGTTTAGGCCTTGGACGATGGACCCGTGAATCTGCAGCAGAGGCAGGATTCTAGAGGATGTGCTGGTGCTGGCTCAAGAACACTAAAGAGTGGCGCCTGCCATACTGTGCTGACGGCCTCACTTTTCTTTACGATTCTTTTGAGTAGCTGACTTATATTCGTCTTATGCTCACATTGAGGAAACTACATTTTCTTGATCATTGAACACTCCATGGGAGTGCATGTGTTTTCTTGCTCTCTCCCTCATGCGCTGCTTCACCTACTCAAACATCGCTCCCCACTCCCTTTGCTGCGTTGCTCCTCACCCCTCCCGGCTTGTCTGTAAAACACTGCAACAGAGATGCCTTTGCTGGGGAATAGCTGAAGAGCAGACTTTAGTGGTTGTTTTGCTTTATCTCCTCATTCCACACATTGCATGGCACACAAAGGCTTTTAAGGTGCTGGAGGAAGGTTCATCTGCTGCTGTCACTCAGTTGGCATCTGAGGCAGAAGGTGTACTTAGCATGGCCATTCTCCTGGAGGTTCATAAATATGTTTCTGGGGCCACTGCTGAAGACTAAATGACTGAATCCTATCAGAAGTGGCAAGCGTTTCCTTTGACACTTCTTATTCTTTTCAAATTTTGTTCAGACTTTCCTGAGTGAAAAGTATTTGAAAAATAAACCATGACATTTATAGAGCTTGAAAACATTGAATGCAATGTATAGTTTTGACATACAGTATGCTATTTCTTTGTTTTTACTTTTTTTAAAATTAAAACTTCACAGGCAAACATTAGGAAAGCCAACAGCTCGGCACTCGCATTATAAAGACAAGACCTACTGGCTTTGCTAATGTTTGTTGTAAAGTCTGCTGAATGGCTATAGGCACCCGTGTCTATCGAAAATGAAAAAAGTTTATTTTAGGGACTTTCATACACACACTGCCAAATGTTTTTGGAATGGAAGGTAACAATACGCATAGATAAGCTTCAAACAGAAGCTGTACCTTTGACGGTGGCTGTATATTTAAGCTGTTAAACCACTCTACAACCAACAGATACATTTGTTTCCGAGCAGGCTCCACCGTGACTCCCACTGTCTCCCAAAACTGCAAGACATTGCAATTTATAAACCATTAATAACAGTGTTAAAATATGTAACATTTTGTAGCTAGAAGGTTAATCCAGTGGAAAGTAGGTTTTACTTTGAAAGCCGTCTAGTAACTGTATCTACACTCTTCAAACTTTGTGCACATGATTGTTGCTATCCTGTCTACATTTCGTAAGAAAACTGATGGATTTATACAAATAGATCTACAGCTGCAAAGTTGCCCTATGTTTAAACCGCATGACACAAGGCACGATTAACTATACTTTAAAGTGGGTGTCACATAAAATTATTTAAGAAAACCTCAAACATTTTTGAATTGTGTGTAGTTTTCTAAACCGTGATATAAACTGATTGCTCTGCGCTTTTTGCAGCAGATAATAAAAGGTTAAATTACCTTTTTCCCATGCTGAAGAATACTATAAGCAGTTCTAAGCTGCTTTCAAAACATTTGCTTACTCTTTAGTTTACTGCAGACTAAGCCTGCTTGTAAATAAAAGCTGGAAACTACAAGTATAGATTAATGCAGCAATACATCTGTCCTCTTCCTTTTTTTTGAGGCTTTTTGGGACCAGAGGTCAAAGCTTGCACCTAAATATATTACAAGAGCGCCATACATGTTCCTTTATTAGGTCTCGCCTATGCAGCGCACAAGCGCTGCTCAGAGAGACCTTTTGGCATCGCTCAGCACTTTTGTTAAAACTCCTGCATATTTTGCACTGCTCTCTATGGGCACTTGGGCACGTTTGGCATTTCCCTTGCGGGAGAGAGCAGCGGCGCCATCTGTTAGCAATTATCACGCATGCGCTTTTGAAACAGATGGCGCCTCTGCTTGCTCACGCAAGGTAAACGCTGTGCGAGTCTCGCCCCCGTCTGAAACCTTGTTTTTCTGTCCCGTCACGGTCCACAGGACCAAGCAACATTGAGACAATTGCAGAGCCTTTTTTCTGTCCCGTCACGGTCCACAGGACTAAACAACACTGAGACAATTGCACCGCCTTTATATCCTGCATATTCAACTCTGCCTCTCTCCCTATATTTCGCCAGCTCTATGCCCCAGTGCCCCCAGACATCTAATGAGTTCTCAACATGCTGAAAGTGCACACTCGCCAGTTAAGTAAGTGTGCAGACGGAAAGTTTGAGTGGAACTGGTGAATCTATTGATAGGTCAAACATAGTCTAGAACACATGGCCTTTCAACTCGAGGCCACGCCGCACCATACCTGTATAAAGCTAGCTCCATGCCCCAATGTGCGTTCCTTCCCTTTGCGTCGCTCTTTGTTCATGTTCTGCCCCCTCTCTACCTCCCTCTTGTTTTCATCACCCGCTCTCTCCCTCTTTTTTCCTGGCTCTGCCGTTCTTTTTCTCTCCAGCAGTTTATTGCCTCCTGTCGCACGCCCGTCCTCCTCTTCACATGCCTTCCTTCTCCCACGGTTTCCTTCCCCCTTCTTTCCGTCTCTTCTGCTATTTACCCTAGCTGCCTCTTCTCTTCCCTCCCACTCTTAACCTCCCCCCCTTTCCAGGGGCTTTTTTTTTCCAAAGGTATTTTTATTGAATTTTCCCAAACATACAATCAAAGATATTACCATCACAGTACCCCTCGCAGGGGGAAAGTATAACTCAACAGTGAATACAGTTGCTGAAGAAAGTGCGTTGCCCAATATACATCACGCTCCTGTCACAAGGGGGAGCTCAATTGTATGGTACACCTTCTGGTGGTAATGGAGCGATGAGCAAGAGCAATAGGCCCCGAAATACGAACAATGAATTGTATATCTGGTATATCTTTTTCCTGTGATGGCAACTTTGTCTATGCCTTCCAGCTGGAAGGTGCTAGATGTGGAAAACAGAAATCATTACAAAAAATTCCCAAAAAGGAAATAAAACGTAGAAGGGTAACAAAGTAATCCATCAACATCTCTTCGTCACCTCCAACGTGTCATTGGGCACCAAAACTGGAATATGGCGGGACATCGTCGACAAGGTACATGCCGTCGGAGAGCACAAGCGGACAATAGACGAGGTCAAGAAACGATGGAATGACATCAAGCGGAAGACCAAGGAGAAACTCTCCGCCAAACAGAAGGCGGCAACACAGACCGGAGGTGGGGGTCCAGTGCCACAGCTGGAGCTGAGTGACATGGAAGAGCTGGTGTCGACAGTCATCACTGTGGAGACTGGCTGGAGTCAGGGGAGCGGACACTGCTCGACAGAACACAACACAACCACAGCAGGGTGAGTGACCACCAGGTACTGGGGGGATGGGTGAAGATGGGCACAATGGCACACATGCACAATCAAGCAGGGCACAGTACACACCCACAATGACCCTGGCTCCTCGACCAGACCTACAGACTGTCACAATGTACAATGCCATGCTGTCTGAATGTCAACATGTACCATGTGGCTACATACATGTGGACACATTGTAACACACCATCTCCCCTTCACATCGCAGGGGCATCGTCAACACCTCCTGCAGAGCAGTCCCAGCCACACTTCACTGATGAGGAGGAGGACAACGCCAGCATCGACACCCAAACCATCCAAGACATCATTGACCTCATCCGCCTCTCACCTCCAGGGTCAGGGTAGCCCAGCTACATCGATGAGACCCCACCCACCACCCAAACCACCTAGCAGGAGGCACCCACAGCCCCGGCACTCACCAAAAACCTCCAGGAACAACACTTGGCCTTCCAACGACGTGTGCTGGAGTGCCAGAGGGAGATGGCAGAGTAGGCGCGGGAGGACTTTGGCATCATGGCTGCCAAACTGAATGCCATCCTAGGGTGTCTATGTCCGCCCCATGGTCCCCAACGAGCCCTGACTGACATCGCTGGAGTCATGATGTGGAGAGAAGAACAGCAGTCCGCTCAGAGTGGCTCCAGCGATGCCCGCCGTGAGCTGGCACACATGCGAAAGCTCATGGAAGACATGGTGCGGATGGAGGAGGAAAGGATGGCAGCCACCGCTGTACATCATCGAAATTTAGCTGGGATCTATCATGCCCTGCAGACCTCCATCATGGCATTGCCGCCACAAGGCGTGGCGCTGATGAATGCTGCTGCCCCCACACCTTCCACATCCCTGCCCCCTGGTGTGTCAGTGCCTCCCAGTGCGGCAGGCGCATCCACTCAGGAACCTGATGTGTCAGTGCCACACAGTGCTGCAGCCGGTGCTGCAACACCCACAGGTGGGGCAGAGCACACATCAGGGGACGAGGACGTGGATGGGTTTGCGATCAGGAGGCACTAGCATTCATTTCCGCCACCTGGCCTGTTTCTGCTTGGTACCGCGCATGGCCTCATGACCTTCCACTGATCCCGAGACACTCCGATGCACTCACCTTGGACAGCGACATGGACTGTCACATCCTGTTCGACGACCAATGACATGGTGGACAGACTGCGGACTGTACCCTTTCCTTCCGCAGGACTAGTCATCCCCGGAAGGACTCTGGCTGGCCCTCCATGGGCCCATATTGTGTAGTGTGCTCGGCCTTGCCCTGTGCTGCTCCAGCTGCAGAAGTGCACAGGATGTGCAATAAACATCCAGTGACGCACTGCTGTGTCATGTCTTTCATCAGTCATGTATGCATGTGTGGATGAATGTAGGGACAGTGATTTCCTTTGCGTCAATGTTGCTCATCCTGTGGGATGCCAGTCAGAGGGTGCTACATAGCATTTTGTGTACTGGGTCTTGTGGACACTACCAACAGGGACACACGCATCACTCACTTCCTTGTCCGGACATGGACTGAACCACGCCCAGAGCCCACGAGTCATTGTTGCAAGCCCTGCGCTGGCCTGGCGTATGGCAGGCCAGACCACTCCGCTTATGCTCCGAGGGGGGGCCTTCATTGCTACCTGTCGCTGGCGTACTCGCTGGTGCTGTGCAGGTCACTGGTCTAGTTGTCAGCATGTCACAGCCACTCCCTGGAGACAGGTTTGCACTCACACCACACCCATCCGGCACATGCATCACTGGCCATGTGACTCTGCCAACATAAGGGGCTGACGACTTCACATTCCCCTCTTCCGGTGGTAACTGGATGACGGATGTTCCACGGTTCTCAATCATAAATGGCCCAGGAGTTGTTGCGCACAGAGTTGGTGGCACCCGAGGCTTTGCGTACGGCAAGGGCCTACCACCACGTGGCGCTGACTGGGGTTGCACAGGGTTTGTCGCACCCGGAGCATTGCAGCCGGCACAGGCACCCTGCCACCGGACGGTGACTTTGGGTGCACTGAGTCTGTGGCACCTTAAGCTGCTGAGCGGTTGGGCAGCCTGCGATGATGCCCCGTCCCGGCGGGCCGGACAACTCATGTTTTGTGTGCCCTGCTGGACCGCAGTGTAGGCCGGGTGCACTGGTATGTCCTATGCCATGGAGTAATCAAGACCCAGCACCAGACGTGAGACCTGGTGGCCTGCGGAGCATGGCTACATGGTGTGGCGGGTGCCATGTCCCCGGGCCCCGGTCTTGTGGCCTGCAGCGGCACGTGGTGGGACATCCTCTATACACGCCGGTGGCGGAAGGTGAGCAGTGAAGCCTGGGTGTGCATGGGCTGGCATGCTCCGATGGGCGGCAGGAGGGGTGCCTCTGCCTGGGTGTGCATGGGCGGCATGCTCCGATGGGTGGCGGGAGGGGTGCCTCTGCCTGGGTGTGCATGGGTGGGCAGGCGCTGTTGTCTTGTGCAAGTGTGAGTACTGCGCCAGTCATGTATCTGGACTCTGTTTCAGATGACGACTCTGACTCAGATGTGTGACCTGGTGTACTGCTATACATACCGGCAAGTGGTTGGAGAAACACTGGTGGCAGCAGGTGAGCAGTGTGGCCTGTGTGCGCAAGGGTGGCACTCTCTCTCCCTATCTTCCTCTCTCTGTCTCTCTCCCTCTCTCCCTCTCTCTCCCTCTCTCTCCCTCGCTCTACCTCTCTCACTCTCTCTCCCTCTCTTCCTCTCTCTCCCTCTCTTCCTCTCTCCCTCTCTCCCCCTCTCTTCCTCTCTCTCTCTCTCTCTCTCTCTCTCTCTCTCTCCCTCTCTTCCTCTCTCTCCCCTCTTCCTCTCTCTCTCTCCCCCGCGCTTCCTCTCTCTCTCTCCTTCGCTCTCTCTCTGTCCTTTGATGTGCGCAGGACACACCTTCTCATCATGTTTTTTGTCTTGCAGGCTGTGACCTACGGAGTGTCCCGAGGGGAGCCGCCATGTGTCTCCATTTCATTTCAGTGTTCATTTTAATAAAGTTTCATTTGTTGCTTCGAAAGTGAATGTGTGATGCTCATTTCTGTGACGACACAAGCATTTCACCAATTGCGATTGTGCTACATCAAGCAGATTATTTTGTACATGTTTTGGTGTAGCCGATGTGGCATGTCTTTGTTCGGGGGGTGCTGGCTGCCGTCCGACTTTACACCAGGTCAGAGCAGGTGTAGAGTTCCTGCTGCTAACGCGCCTTATCGCCGGTTTTGTGTTCTTATCACCGATCTGGCTGGTCGTTGAGAATGTTGAGGAGTGGTGTTGTCGCGGCTTTTGGCACGGGACCGCCCACTCTGCATCGCAGGTAAACTAGTGCTGTGGGCTGTTAGCAGCCACTTGTGAATGGGGAGGGAAATTTATCACGACTTTGGCTGCGATAAAGTGCCGTTAATTCGGCGATAGCTCCTTGTGAATATGCCCCACAGTGCGATAGTGCGGGTAAGTCAAAGAATTCACAGCCCCATTCTTATAAAATTAGTTGCACAGTTGCCCCTCCTTTAAATGCACATTTTCTCTTTGGAGCGACGCCATTTCTCTTCCAGTCATCTTTGAACAAGCATTACCAAGTCAGTTTTTTAAAATTGTTAATGTAAGCAAATGGCACAAGTTAAAGGGGGGGGGGGGGGGGGGATCGCGCAGCCGTTCAAAATGTGGCTGCCAATAATTAGAAGATTAAGGAACATTTTAGGAAAGCCTTTCAGCTGTGCAATGAATTTATTATCAGTATTGTAGACAAGAAACTACCACCTAATCAAGTACTCAAAATAGTAGGCAGCTACAGTGTTACAATGTCTCTTAGGCACTTTATTGCAGCAATTTTAAATTGCTGACATAACATTATTTCCCTCTCAACTGAGCACCCGACAGGACATTGAACACGGCTGGTATTTCAAGTTAAGAGGGACATTAAATACAGCACACTTTGAGCCAGCATTGCCATAGGATGTGGACAATTCTCCCGTGTTTTGGCAGTAATTCAAAATAAAGGGAGGGAGTGGATTAAACGTTGCCCTGCTGTATTGTGTCGTGAGCAGAAGCAAGACACTAGTGACAATTTAACAGACCAGTGCATCAGGGCCATTTTCAGAAGCTCATGTACGTATATATTGCATGTGCGTATTTTATTGCCGTGAGTGCAGGTAACGATATTGCAATAGCTTATAATGTTCACAAATATGCAACTGAGGGCTCATGGCATGGTCAGTATCACCTGTAACCCCACTCCCCGAAAGACACTTTTTTCTCCCTCATCCTCGCAACTGACACAAATCCATACTACGGACGGAGTTTCCGCTCCTAGGAAGCTGCCTATCAAAATTAGTCCATTGTGGGTGCAGCACCCCAAAGTTCCATTTGACTGCAGCGCTTCAAAACACTCTAGCAAAAGCAATAGTTTGGGGCTATGCAAGGTAGCGTATATGTAGTTTTGGGTAATTGTATTTATTTCATATGTCACAACACTAAACAAGCACTGGCATAGCCAATAGGTCTCGCCTTTGGGACCTTATAAGTGTTTAGCCATGCTACACAACAGTTAATGTTGTTGCACCCAGGGGGCGTGGCTTGGACTCCACTGAGCATGGACGCATGAGCTGAGAGCTCCTTGTCGGCCTCGGAAGTTATCCTGCATCGAAACTTCCCTGGCGGTGTTGCGGACCCCGGAGTGGTCCCCCGTGCCCGAGTGACACCTGCCAGTGGCTCGAGAGGGGTGTCGGACTCGAGAGGCTGCGCCGCCCAGCGCTTGCAGCGGCTCCGGCTTGGAAAGGCCCGGCCATCTTATTTCGGGCCTGCGCGGGGCCTGCCAACCACGGCCTCGCGTTCACTGGGGCCCGGCAGAGAGGACCGGTATCTCGGCTGCGGCGGCGCCTGACCTGCGCTACGGTGCCCGAATGCGGAAGCGGCAAGGGTGGACTGTATGGAACCCTGAGGCTGTCGGGGGCTTGTGACGGTCCGCTGGAGCTGTGGCCTGCGGCGGCTGCGGAGGTGTGGGAGCGGCTGCGATACTGACGGCGACGGCGGTGACCTGGGCCTAGTGTTGGCGCCCTGGTGATCGGCCTGGACGGCGGACGGAGGCCTGGCATGTGAGTGGCGGCGGAGGTACTGTGCGGGCACAACGGGGGCTCTGGGCTGCAGGCTGTTTCCCTCTGCCCACCCATATCCTGTGCCATGACATGAGAGAGACCCTCGCTGCGGGACGATTGCTGAAGGTGGGCGCGCTGCTGCGGGGACTCGGCCCTGAAGCCGTTTGGCCGCGTTTCCTCGAGGGACTGGTCCTTGGAGGGTGCCTCGCGTTGCCTGTGCTGGTGGCGCCATAGCTTCGACGGAGCAGGGGTGTGGGCTGCTCCCTTGTGTTCCCATCGCGCTGCCGCCCGAAGGAGCGTGCTGATCGGGGCGCCTTGGAGTGGCTGGCCTCATCTGTGGCAGTGGAGGACTCCGGTGGGTGAATTGTGGCGCGCCTGGTGTGCCAGCTGCTGGATTCGCGGAGGTGCCCGGGACTACTGCACCCTGTGCCCTGGGAGCATAGAGGGCGGCCGAGATGGATGACTTGCGGCGGACACGGGGGGTGGCTCCCCTCTAAGGTGGTCCTGGCGAGTGGCCTGATGTAGTGGTGTCCCCTTGCCTGGTGGTGGTTTCTGCCTCTACCCCTGAGTGGGACCTGATCGTTGGGAGCGGCTTCTGCGGCGCTGAGGGGTACCTGAAGCGGTGACTGCGGCGTGGGACGGCTGAAGAGTATTTCTTCCCTCTGGAGGTCGGCGCGGGTGGCCCTTCCCAGCTGAGGTGTGTCGGGGCTGTTGCGGTAGGCCCATGGGGAAGCTGCGTCGCGGCCTAGGGGCGCCCCCGCTGGATCGTGTGGAGACCCCGCCGGACCTCCAGGACCATGACCCGGCTGAGGCGTTGGCGGCGGGGCTGCGGCAGCAACAGATGGATCGGATCCTCCAGGCCATCTCGGACTCCGGAGAGGCCCTGCACCGGGATATAGCGCAGGTGTCCACGAGCCTTGGGTTATTGCGAGCTGACCATGGCAAACTGGCTGACCGCGTTAAAAGTACGGAACTTACGCTGGTGGCACTGGAGCCGGCCCAGAAGGCGACGGAGGCCTCGCTGGGTGACTTGGCACGCAGAGTGCAACTGCTTGAGAAGAGGGCCGAAGAGGCGGAAGGGCGCAATAGGCGCAATAATGTACGGGTGGTGGGCCTGCCCGAGAGAATCATAGGCGACGACATGGTCAGCTATCTTGAAAAGTGGCTGCGAGAGGTGGTGGTGCCGGAGGGCTTATCGCAGTTCTATACCCTTGAAAGGGCACATCGAGTGCCGGCCCGCCAGCCGGCTGCGGGCCACCCCCCGAGGCCGGTGGTCGCACGCCTGCTGCATTTCGAGGATCGCGACCTTATCCTGCGGACTGCCCGGACGTCTGGCACATACAGAGTTGACAATGCTCTAGTCTCTCTTTACCCTGACTATTCCCAAGAGGTCCAGCGGAGTCGCTTTTCTTTCATGGCGATTAAGAAGGCCCTTCGAGCGGAGGGGATCCAGTATGCCCTGTTCTTTCCGGCTCGATTGAAGGTGATGGCAAATGGGACTGCTCATTTCTTTGATGCACCAGACAATGCATGGCGCTGGTTGGAACAGTACCGCGCGGGTGGGAGCGTTGCTGGGCGGCGGGGCTTGGAGGCTGGGACCCAGCCGATGCCTCGCCGGGACCGCGGACACAGGAAGCGTGTGGTGAGCGGACGATCTCCATCGCATTCTCAGACGGAGTTGGAGAGGCAGGCGGCTTTACAGGCGGTCTCTGTCATATCTGGAGCGGCGGCTGCGACCTCGGTGGCTGATTCGAGATCCCGGCGGAGTTCCGAGGAGGAGGAGTTGGAGGAGTCGGTGAACTCTGAGAGAGCCAGTGGACACTACCCGGAGGTCACACCGGGCACCGCGGATGTAATGTTGGACGAGTGAGGCAGTGTAACTATGAACTGTATACAGTACAGGGTGGCGAGCCTATCGATGCTTTGTGGACCAGTGAGGGGCGAGTATGGTTCTGTTGATGTTGTTGGGGGGCATAGTTCCTGGGTTGAGTGAGGGGGCGGGGTGGAGGGGGGGGGCTTTTTTACTTTGGGGGGGCCGCTGGGGGCGGGACGCTGCCGGGAGGGGGGGACTTTGACTCTTGAGGCCGACATACAGACTAGATTGTTGGGACTACTGTCTGGCCCGTGCTGGTGCTGGGTCACCCACTTTACCTCACTCGTATTGTGAGACTCTGGTAGCTACCAGGGTACTTTCTTGTTAGATGGGTGTTTGGATGGGATGGGTAACTGTGGTTTAGAGCCTGTTCTGGGGATGGGAGGGGTCTGGGTTTGTTGGGGATGGTTTGTGTTGGGGGGATTTGTCAGTGTGCCCGCTAGGCTGCTTTGGACTGTGTTCTGTGGCATACTTCTGTATGGCGACCCAACCTGAATTGAAGTGTATCACTTGGAATGTGCGAGGGCTGAACTCCATGAGAAAACGTTATAAAGTACATGCATATTTGATCCGCAGGGGGATACAGGTGGCCTTTATGCAGGAGACGCATGTGGATCGGGCTGAGGGGCTGGCGTTGCAGAAGAGATGGAGGGGACAGTTATTTTACACTACCTTTTCTGCTTTTACTAGAGGGGCCTTGATCTGGGTACGCTCCGGGGTTCCTTTCCAACCTACGGCCACACTGGTAGATACGGAGGGGAGGTTTGTGGTGGTGTCTGGTCGGTTGGATGGCAGGGACGTGACCTTCTGCAGTATCTATGCCCAGAACTCTGACTACTCTGCATTCTTTGCACAGCTTTCTGGGAGGCTGGCGTCCTTTTTAGTTGGCACGGTGTTTCTTGGGGGGGACTTTAACTCAGTCACTGATGTGGAACTGGATCGCTCTCACGCCCCGCTGGCTCAGTCGGCGGTGCACAGAGTGGCCAAGGTAAGACGGGACTGTCAGGCAGCCTGGGGACTTGTGGATGCTTAGCGGGTGCATCACCCGTCCGACAGGGACTATTCATTCTACTCTGTGCCGCATGACCTCCATGTTCGGTTGGATGGCTTCTTGTGTACCCCGGGAGCCCTGGAGCTTACGTGCCGTAGCGAGTATCTGGCAAAGACAATCTCGGACCACAATCCCTGTTTGATCACGGTCCTCTGGTCGCAGCAGCGGCAAGTGATTCCGACCTGGCGTTTGAATCCGGTAGCGCTGGAGGACCCTGTGTTTCACGCGGAGCTCGGGGAGGGTGTGGAGCGCTACTTTGTGGGTAACTCGGGGACGGCGACAAGCAGGGTTCATGAATGGGCTGCCATTAAGGCGGTGGTGCGAGGGATTTGCATCTCGGCCGTCGCCGGGACACGCAAGGTACTGTCGCAGGACATTGACCGAGCAGAGGCGCGATTGCGCCAATCGGAACTCGTCGGTCATACAGACGGGGACGCCCAGAGGGAGGTCTTGGCGGCGCGTCAGGAGGTGGCCACACAGGTGGAGCGGCTCCGCTGCTATGATCATAAGGAATATATGGTCCGCGCGCACGCTGAACGGGATAAAGTAGGGGCGTTATTGGCCAGGCGAGCAAACTCGGCTGTTAGGGGAACTCCAATAGTGTCGCTGGCTACTCCAACGGGGGGCCTGGTTTACTCACAGAGGGAGATTAATGACCAATTGCTGGATTATTACTCTCTATTGTATCAGAGTAGGATGCGGGACCTGCCTGACGGGCTGGACGCTTACTTAGAAGCTGCTGAGTTGCCACAGTTGGATCCGGAGCAGGGTTCTGACCTAGGGGCGGAAATCTCTATAGGGGAAATCAGAGCAGCGGTTAAACACATGGCTCGGAACAAGACCCCAGGGGCGGATGGTCTCCCCGTGGAGTTTTATGCCGCATATTTGGATACTTTAGCTCTGCGTCTGCAGGCAGTGTATAGGGAGGCGTGGAACGTGGGTGAGCTACCATGTACTTTGAGGGAGGCGATCATAGTACCGCTGCTGAAGAAGGATGGGGTTCCATCCTCCAGGTCGGCGTACCGGCCGCTCTCCATGCTCTCGGTTGATTATAAGATCCTTAGTAAGATCTTGGCCACGCGACTCATGGGCCACATGAGCGCATTGGTCAATCCGGATCAATCGGGATTCATTCCCAAGAGGAATACCGCAGCCTGCATTCGAAGAATAGTGCGGAATATGGGGGACCGGGAGGAGGGCCCATCGGAGGCCGTGGTACTGTCGGTAGATATCAAAAAGGCATTCGATAGCGTGGAGTGGCCATATCTGTTTCGAGTGCTGAAGGGGTTTGGCCTGGGGGACCACTTTGTGCGCTGGACTAGATTGTTATATCGTTCTGCCATAGCTAGGGTCCGCACAGGACGTACTATCTCAGCGGCTTGTCGGGTGGAGAGAGGCACTCGTCAGGGCTGCTCGCTGTCCCCGCTTCTGTTTGCCCTGGCGATCGAACCCCTGGCGGCGCATGCTCGTCAGGGACGTTCCTATGTGGGGGTTCCGTTGCGTGGCGAGCTACATCATATCTCCCTGTACGCGGACGACCTTTTGTTGTATTTAGCGGATGCACGGGATTCCTTGCGGGGCGCTAGAGCCCTGCTCTGGGAGTTTGGCTACTTCTCGGGATTGCAGGTTAACTGGGCTAAGACTTGCCTGTTTTCTCTGTCCCCTGGAGCCCAGGCGCCTTTGGCGCTTGACGACCTACGTTGGGAACCTGCCTGCCTGCCATACCTGGGCGTCCGCATATTCCACGCTCCGGCCGATCTCCTTGAGGGAAATGTGGGTGGCGCGCTAAGGGGGCTTAAGGGGAGTATGACGTTCTGGCGCACCCTCCCGTTATCGGTGGCCGGGTGAGTAGCGCTGCTGAAAATGGTAGCGCTGCCGCGATTGCTTTATTTCTTTCGCACCTTGCCGATCTGGATTCCGGCTTCCTTTTTTAAGACGCTCCGGGCACTGACGACAGGGTTCATTTGGGGATCGGGCAGACGTCGGGTGGCGTTGGCCACTCTGATGAGACCGAGGGTGGAGGGGGGGCTGGCAGCTCCAGATTTTTAATGGTATTATTTGGCAGCGCAGCTGCAATGGCTTACGCAGGCCGTGGCGCGCGAGTTCAGAGGCCCCGGGGGCCCGCAGGATAGGATCATCCCTAGGCATATGTTGTCATTTATTGTGCTGCAGCAAAAGCTCCGGTTGGACCAGCTCACCCTTGAGGAGCGCACGCTTCGGCTCTGCTGGATCCGCAGTCAGAAACGAACAGGCTTCGGGGTTCCGTATGCCCCGGAAATTCCTTTGGGCATGTGCACGGCTCTCCCACATGGCGGAGACTGGTCAGCGTTGGCGGGCTGGGAGGAACGTGGGGTTCACATGCTTGGGGATCTATACGGGGTTTTGTTGCCGTTCCAGGACCTACAGAAGGATTTTGACTTGCCGAGGGGGGATTAGCTTCTCCACTCTGCCTTGGTCTCCGGGATTCGGAAACATTGGAAGATGGGGCTGTCGGAACCCCCAATGTCCTTGGGATGTCAGTACGTCGTTATGGCGGCGGGCACCGTTAAGGTCATTACCAGTCTCTACAGGCGGCTGTCACGGTAGGGCTCGCACCCCTGGCTGCCTTGCGGGATAAGTGGGAGGGGGATCTGGGTAGGCCTGTTCCAGAGACGGCGTGGGCGCAGCTGTTGCGGCGCACCTGGAAGGGCACACGCAACGCTAGGTTTCAACTGGTCCAATTTTACACTCTCCACAGAGCCTACTTAACTCCGGTGAAGATTTCGCGGTATTTCGGAGGCTCTCCATCGATGTGTCCTCAGTGCACTGCGGAGGGGGCTGACTTCGGACATATGTTCTGGTCCTGTTCTGGTCTGGGCTCTTACTGGGCAGATGTGGTGGCGTGTTTGAATCAAGTGACTGAGCGTGAGCTGGCAGTGAACATGGGAACTTGCCTTTTACTTTGGTTTCCGCACAGCCCCGTACAAAAATTACGAGCAAATTTTGTGATTTGGGGCTGATAATGGCAAAAAGGGAGCTTACCATGCATTGGAAGGCTAGGGCAGGACCGAGCTTTAGGAGATGGAAGGCGAGCTTCCTGGTTTGGGCAGGGAATGAAGGGACGCTTCGTCTACAACTGGCCAGGCGTGCTTCTAATGACAAGGCGCTAGATGCTGCTAGGGTGTGGGGAGCCTTGGTGGAGGAGCTTCGCTGCCCGGGGGAGCAGGAGGAGGAAGGTGGGGAGAATATGGGAAGTGAGGCGGGGGCCCCTGGGGCCGCTGGGGAGTCTGCTCAGGTCGAGGCCACCTGAATACTTTCCGCGAGAACTCGGCATCTGCACAATATATTAAGACGTGCCGTGTGGTCGGTCCGCAGGAGTGGTGTGTGTGTGAGTGGCAGTGTGCAGCCTTTGGTCCTTTTGAGAACACCGCGGGAGCTCAACACCTAATTTGGAGTTCGGCCTTCTTGATCCTTGGGGCACTATATATCTCACAGGGGGGGGTCTGTGGCGGGCACACTGACAAGGGGGGGTGGGGGTAGAGAGGGGGTGGGGTGGGGGGGTTAGGGAAGAAAAAGTTGCGGACTAAACTTCTCCTGCACTGTCCTAAGTTGCCTGGCTCTCTTGCATGAGGCTATTGTATGTAACGTTGATTTAAGACTGCGATGGTTGGGGAAAAATCAATAAAAAAAAATTCAAAAAAAAAAAAAGGTTGTTGCATCCAGGATATTTTGCTGAATAACTAACACTTATAAGGCCCCAAAGGCAAGACCTATTGGCTGTGCCAATGCTTGTTTGATACGCAAGTGGTTTCCAGCTTTGTTGGCAGCATCATGTCCAATGTTGTCCTTGTTTTGTCACCCACTTCTTATTTACAACATTACTTCAGTTTGTGATCACAATACGTTCAGCTTTTACGAAGGGGCTTCCTTTATTATCTTTTTTAGACCCTTATGCCAGTAGATCTCTGCCCTTATACCAACAACAAAAACAGAACTGTGTTAAAGATAAGGAAGAGATGAATACAGGTCCCCTTTAATTTCTATTGCTGAATTTACTGTGCATAAGCTAAATTTGACAACACATTTCTTTTTGCTGAAGTTGTTTCACCAATAATTGTTGACAAAGCAAACAGGTTAGCTATTGCGTCTCATATGTGACACCTATTGGCTTTGACAATGCTTGTTATATTTTAAATTTGTAACCCTCATGGCTTCTTACTATTCATCTGCCACTCCACTCCTTAACTGGGTTGACTCTGTTCTCCCGTAGTTCATCAGGAGCACTTGAGGAGCATATTTTCAAGCCTCTATTGCCACAGGAACGTCACTTTTTGCAACATTCCTGTGGCGATAGCGGTTTTGCCTTATTTACAAGGCGGGGTTAAGCCACTTAACGTGGTTTAACGCTGCCTTGTAAATAAGGCCCTCTATCACGCAAGACTTAGAGTAAAAGGGGTGGCCAATGGGTGTTGCGGTGGGCATTCTGCCGTGACACCCATTGATTTTGACTCTGCCCCTTTTTACAAGGGTTGGGTAAGTAGGAGGCAGCGCCAAAATTAAGACCAGGGAAAACCTAGTCTAAACATGGCGAAACAGCAAATTGCTGTGAATGATTGTTTATGTGCAGGAAGGTATCCCTTCCTGCACAAAAATAACATTACATAAATGACGATGTGCCTCTCCTATGTGTACTGCACAATGCGGCACACATAGGCGATGAAAATCGCCATTCTGGAGTGTTTATGTGCAGGAAGGGACACCTTCCTGCACATAAACATTCATTTCCTCAACGCAGGCACCCTTGCACTAGGCAGCTGAATTTATCGCCAGCGCAGGGAGAAATGCAGGGAAATGCCGTATTATCATAAATACGGCGCATCCCTGCATTTCTAAAGTGCCGGAACGCGGCGTTAGCAATTTTGGAGCTTACCCACACTCCGCCACTTTCCTGTAGATATGCCCCAGAGTTGATTACACTTCCAATGTGTAACATATAATTTCTAATGCCAAAAACAGAAGCAAAAATTGTATTGAGCAACATTTTGTAGTTATTATGTTTTTTTAAAATTTGCATAGATGCCAATTGCAAAGGTGCACCTCTTCAGGTTTCCTTTACACCGTTAGCTTCTTGTCCACGTGGGATACATGCAGACGCTTGTGAAATAGATGGAGGCATTTTAATTTTGGAAGCAGGAGTCAGAGAAGGGATTGTAGTCAGAACGGCTCATCAATCAGTCAGATCTGGGCATTTAAACGCCTGTCATCAAAGATCTGGGAGCGCTTTTCAAGTCTGTCTCTGTAATGATAGCTAATGATGACGTCAGGGGTCGCAGGGGCAGACTACAGGCTGTCACTGTTCCCGCTGCTGAGCCACTGAGGTGTGCTGTGTTTATACTCAGCCATATGGGGCTCTTTCCAGATTTTTAACAGGTTGGTTAACTGCAATGTAAACATGAAGCCCTAATGATAGAAGTCCATAAATCAGGCTCGCTGCTGAATGTCTGACAGGAATAACATTATCAGCTTGTTGCGGACAACAGGGCCTGTTACTTGTTTCAGGTGTGCAGGAACTCTGGCAGCAGCTGTGCGAGCTCTGGAAGGAAATCTGCTAGTGTTTACCCCGAAATTACGGCAAATCGCACTTCTATATAAAGTTGTGCTCATTTATTCCGTAGTTTGCAGAGCGGAAATGGGAATGAGGAGTCTTACATACTGCGGGTCCACTCAGCCTTTCATCCTTATGAGGTCGATAAAATGAGCACCATTGAGTTGGGTAACAAAAAACATCTGTCATTCATCTGTTACTCAGTGGAGCAATCTTTCCAGCTGTCGAGACATAAGGCTAAATATACAAACGGTGTGAATCCAAAAAATGCACTTGACAGTATCAGCTATCTTGCATAAGTTAAGGTTTAATTTCACCTTTAGTCCAGGCCCCCTGATCTGAGTCTGTATCCACACTATAGTATCCATTAAAGGAGCCCAACATCGACCCCCCCAATCCCAGCCCTCCAAATCCTCAGCAACCTGTTCCTCAGCAATACCCCATTCGAACGGTAAACATCAATCACCCCGCATCCGTCACCCTGCATGTTGTCACAACGCGGTCGTTACAACAACCACGTTGTAACAACGCAATACCATTACCCCGCAAGTCGTTCCAACGACTTGCGGAGGGGGGAGAAGGTGTTGGATTTAAAATCCAACACCTTCCCTACTGTCTGCACAGACTGGAGTTGAAATAGTAAATTATACTATTCCAACATCCAGCACCCCCCTGGTATTGCCTTGTTACAACGTGGTCGTTGTAGCAACATGCGGGGTGAGGGAAAGCGGGAAAAGGAGGCATGTTCCATTCAAACACATATTTTACCCATAAGACCTCGATTGGGACTCTTGAACCCATCCTTCCCATCGCTATCCTCTGCTTTGGGAGTAACATTGCCAATTGAAGGAGTTTATATGAAATCTTGTGACCTTTGGGCCGTTTGATCCCCCCCAGCAGACAGACACCAGGGGTCATATGGGTGACAATACCCATTGCCACAGAGACACGGGGCACCACCACCTCCCAGAATCTATCGACCTCCACACACTGCCAAGCAATCAATCAGGGAATTGTAAGCGCGCTACTCACCCGTGAGGGTTTCAAGGCGCTGAGTGGGGGAGTCCGCAGATCTGTTTAGCCGAAGAGCCAGGTCTTGAGGGTCTTCCTGAAGGTGTTCAGGGAGGGGGCGCATCTGATGTCTGCAGGTAGCTCGCTCCAGGTCATGGCTGCAATGGGAGAGAAGGATCTTCCGCCTTCTCTGGCTTTGTGGATGCGCAGGGTTTCGGCCAGCGCGTGGTTGGAAGATCGGAGGATTCTTTTGGGTACGTGGAAGTTGATTATGTCGTTGAGGTATTTGGGTCCGTTGTTGTGTAGGCAAGCAAGATGTAGAAACGTGCCCCCTCCCCTCAGCAACGTGTACAACATGCCCACTTACTAGGGTCAATACAATTGAGCCTAGCTGGTCTCATGCATGTGCTGTGTAAGTGCTTAAAATGGAGTAATTGAAACCAATTATTGCAAGACACTTTTTTACTAGATTGCACGCATGATTTCAATCTGAATCTTCCATAGGCGCTCCTAAATCTGTCTCCCATGTGGCCCTCTCCTTATAGTTCCGGTTTGTCTGGTCCTCACTGAGAGCCCTGTAGAAGAGAGAAATGAGGGGGCTTATTTATAAGCCCCTTTGGCTGCCGGTTCGTCACTTTTTGCGATGCTGCGGTGACGCTGGGGCCTGCTCCATATTTGCGCGGCAGCTCTAAGCCACTTTTTTTGGCTTAATGCTGCCTTGTAAATATCGTTCACTTTAACACAGTTTCCTACGTCGAAGGGGCGTGCAATGGGTGTTGCTGGGGGTGTTCCCAGCAACATTCAAGGCTTTTTGATGCTGCTCCAGATTTACGAGAAATTGTAACTCTGAGGCTGCACCCAAAACCTATGTCTCCCATGGGGAGGTGTATGGGAGGCACAGCGAGGAGAAAAATATTTATTTCTCTTCGTTTTTCCTTTTTCCATGTGTGCTGCATTCTGCAGCACACTTAGAGAGAGGAAAATGCATCTTATGATTGATTTTGTGCGGGAAGTTTCTCCTTCCTGCACAAAAACAATCAGTGCA
Source organism: Triturus cristatus (assembly GCF_964204655.1). Classification (NCBI taxonomy): domain Eukaryota; kingdom Metazoa; phylum Chordata; class Amphibia; order Caudata; family Salamandridae; genus Triturus; species Triturus cristatus. Next base: position 142,398,261 of record NC_140594.1, read on the forward strand.
ACGCAGGCATCCTTGTACTATGGTGCAAAGGTGCTTGTGTTGGTGCACGGCAGCCCATTGTGCGCTAGCGCTGGAGGAAAAAGACTGGAATGCGCTGTATCTGATAGATACGGTGCATTCCTGCCCTTTTTTTTCCGTATGGCAAAAACTCATAAATGAGGCCCGAGATGTCTACTCTCCCCTCATCTGAGCAATCCCCTAAGAGTGTGAGAAACTAGATACACTGCAGGGTACGTACACCAGAGGTCTTTCACAGTATTGCCCAATTTAGCAAATTGTAGGTCTTGCCCAACTTAAAACATATCCTGTGCCTCCTGGAAGGTGATAAACATTTCCCCTGGGTATAGGTCTTCAGCCAAATGACAATCTGTCCGCGTTTCGTCCCAATGGGAAGATTCTATTTGCCAAAGCATTCCTTATAGCCTACAAGTGTGTTGGGCAATGTCCATGTGGACTATCTAAACACATTACAGCCTTGAAGAAGTCCCGTTGGGACAAAACGCGTTGCGTCGGCTATGAATTTTGTGTTGCGTTTTTACCTAAAACATTTGAACAAAAGAATAAAGGAATAAAAGATGAATATATTTTTCACACGCTGATGACTTACTTGACTCATTTGGGAGACGCCGTGTTAAAGTTTGATTACTGACCACTGTTCATCACTGTGTACTTTCAAAACTGTGTATAACAAAAGATGTGTGCTGAGTAACCCTGGGCGTAGTGGGCGTAGTGGGGCTACGCGGAGCATCACGGAGTGGGGGCAAATCTATGCACACCTGCACACTCCGCATAGCCCCACTACGCGCCACCCACCTCCCTCCCGCCCGCTTTTAAAATACATTAAGAATAATACTAAACTTTTAAAAAACAAGGTTTAAGTAATTTAAATAACTTACCTGAGCTGCAGCGTCCCGGGGCTCCCTCTCACTTCTCTCGCCGACAACTTCCTCACAAATGCGCATTTGTCATGACAAATGCGCATGCGCGGGCGGCCGCGCATGCGCATTTGTGAGGAAGAAGTCGGCGAGAGAAGGAAGAGGGAGCCCCGGGACGCCGCAGCTCAGGTAAGTTATTTAAATTACTTAAACCTTGTTTTTAAAAAGTTTAGGATCATTGTTAATGTATTTTAACAGCGGGCGGGAGGGAGGCGGGTGGCGGGCAACTCGCTCCACCGTGGGTGTGCGTAGCCTGCATGCCCTACGCCTACTTCGCGGATCGCGAAGTAGGCAAAGCTACGCACACTCCGCGGCCGGAGCGTAGCACTGTGCCCAGGCTTAGTGCTGAGCCATCCTGATCTATGTTTTTAACAGTGCTTGGTCTGAAGAAGCACAATCTCAGGATTCGAAACATAACATAGTGGTTGGATTTACTACTAATAATGTATTTTTGCCCAAACCCACCCATTTTAGCAACATTAGCATAATTGAATACTGGGTAAAAAAAATAATTTTCGAACCTGTATCCTGTAGTTTGCATGCAGCTCTTTGCATGCAGCTCTTTGATGGCAGTTCATAGTTCTCTGTGCTAGAATTCTTACGATTGTAAGTTATGAACTAGAAATAACTAAAGGATCCCTCTGACAAAGTCATTAAACCACTGAGCTAAGCACATTCAAAACAGTTCTGCGATCTGTATTGTACACATTCTTTGCAGCAGGCATATTAACCCTCTGCACTACATTAGATGAGTCAACACTACCAATAGACAAAACTCCTATACCTCTCAGTCGGAAGATAAACCAGCGAGATATCAATCTTGACACTTTTATTGTTGCCTGAAAGCTTCTGAGTATAAAAGGAACTGTGCAGTGAGATTGGGAAGTGAGTCATTATGCTGCACAGTCCTGCTGATTTTGTTACTGGGGGGTCGAAATTGCAGTAATGCTGCAAAACCGGCCTCCAGTAACAAAAGCAGCCTCCCACACCTCCAGCCTCATGGGAAAAATGCCAGATGCCAATTCCAGCTACCACAGCCTTGGTTAAAATATTAAAATTATTATTGCTTGTTAATGCCTACTCGTTTCATTTGGGGACGACATTAGTTCATCGGGACCCACAATGAAGGTCAGCTAACCAGCAATCCACCTTAGTTTATCGCTGCATTATGCCCAGAAAATGCCCTTGGGGGATGTGGCAGTCACTAGCCAACTGGCTAGTTGGACCTTTCCCACCTAATGACAACTTCCTCAGAAGTGTGGCATCTAGCTATCCCTGAGTGCATTGGTCTGTACTTTCCCAAGATGGCAGAACCCCTCTCCTGGTATGTGAAGCTTGGTAGCCCACCCTAGAGGCATGGCTACCTGGGGACTAAGCACCCATGGAAAAAACAGCTTAGCAGCTTATTTACCCTCTCTGTCCCCGCAGCCAGCACATCTACCGCAACAAAAGAGCAGCCCCTCTTGTGTGTGTACTCACTATTTGCCCTTCAAAGGCGGCTTCCTTTTTGAAGTTCGCCTTTTGGGATCACACACTGTGTGGCTTCCTGCCAGCGAGAGCCGACACCTCTTTCAACAGCAGGCCTCTGTTTTTCTTACTCCTAGGGGTCATTCACACTTCTCCCCAGGCAGGCAGAAGGCTGTTTCACGGCCAGCATCTGTGTTCGGCCACTGGAAAACTTCAGCAACATAGTAGTAACTTTCTAAAAGTTAATTTCACTCAATAGTTACATGAAATGCAACTTGGGCATCAAGTTGGTTTTAATGTGACGGTTTTAATGATAACTTGAAGTACCCATTTTATTAGTCCTATTCAGAAGTTGGCACATCTCACTTGTCAGTTTGTAACCCTGTACTCACCAATGAGGCTACTAGCTTTTCCACAGTACAAATGACTATTTGGGTTTTTTACCGTACATGAACTACCTTTTAACATACAACACCCTGCCTTAGAATTCGAAAGGTCTGCTGAAAGGGTGACATATATTAAAAAGGGAGGTTTGGGCTTTTTCAAGTTGATATTGTTGAGTCAACAGTTTAAAACTACTCTGCCAGTTTGCAGTGGCAGGCTGGGAGGTTTGTTTTCACACTGTCGCATCCAAGGTAGCACAGTATGTGCTGCAGCTCTGGTGTGGCACTTTAACTTACAAGCCCTGCATACCTCAGGTACTATATACTAGGGACTTATAAGTAAGTAAACTCATGTCAATTGGGTGTAGTCAATCAAACACAAAGTTTAAAGGGTCAAAAGCACTGGCAGTGAGATCTGGTTAGCAGCCTCAATACACTGTCAGTGCACTCTCAGAGTTGAGAAACCAGCAGGTCAGTCCAAAACTTTGGGGGGGGGAACATGCAAAAAATGATTTTTTCTTTACAATGCCCTTCCTGCACTTTGGATATAGCATAAGCAACACCTATTGCTACTCTGCAAATTCCTTGAATTTAGGCTTATTAAGATCCATCTTGCATTTTCATCAACCGATATCGGCAGCTACGGGTGCTACGATTTGATCACTTTTGCTCACATTTCTTCTGTGTGCACATATGTATCATTGGCATGATTTGTAAATCATATTTGCTCTCTTCATCTATTTTTTATCTATATATCTATTGACACTTTAAGCACTAAGGCTATTTGGAACATGCATGAGTCAACTTTGTTTCTCTAATATCTAGGCCTTGTAGATTGTGTGGAGTCTTACACTGGACCTACATTCTGCAAACATTTTCACACAGTCTGTCCTTTTACCGCCTATCTGCCTCTATCAATTTCCCTCTCACTCTCATCTAAACATGCTTATTATATATGTTGTTAAAGCCTTGAAAATGTCTTATGGATGGAATATCTGTCGCTTGTCTCTTTTTCCATCACATTTTATCTGGAAACTCATGACATCATTATTTGGCTGTTAATTGATCCAGCTGGCCATCTTGCCACAAGGACTGCAACACATGTACTTCACAATGTTAAGACATCTTTTGTGTTCATTTATGTAGATTGTAATATAACCTGTGTGAAAATCAGCACAGGAGAAAGTTTCATCCCAACATATACAATAAACTGGACCTCTTGGTCCATCGTTACAACTTTCAGAGTTTACAGTCGCCTACCTTACTGATGGTTGTTACTCTGCAGGTGTGCTCCAGGCTCTTATATGAGCACCATTGAGTTGGGTAACAATAAACATCTGTGATTCAGCGCCAAGATACCCTTGAGTGAACGTGCACTTCACAAATACACGTTATGCTATGTTATTTCCTTATTTGTTTTGGGCAAGGTACTCATTCCTTACTCAAGTTGCATCCTTTCGGAAGCAAGTAGCTGTCTTTTCTTTACACCATTCCCCTAGAATTGTTCTGCCAACCACAGCCTGCATATTTGTTCTAGAGATGTGCAGTTCAGGATTTCCACTGCTAGTTGTGTAAAGTTGAACAATTATTTTTCAATCGGTATATGATGATGCTGAATTGAGTTTGGTTAAGTTCATTTGAAGCTTTGCTGAACTTCAGAATTTTCCTCATTCGAGTGCATTGCCCGGGCAAAGAGCCATGAGAATAAGTGCTCCTTCCAGTTTACTTTTATCATCAAGAAAAGCAACAGATGTTCTAATTTTACGAGTATGTAGTAAGAATGTTATTGCCTTCTAACCCTCATCCAATATATGTTCTTTGTGCCTTTTGTAGGGGCAACTTATCTTATGCACCTCCACTCAGACCCATATTGCTGCCTTAGAAGGGCAAAGGTCATTATGTCTCCTTTCACACGCCATCCCATCCAACATATGAGATCAGCAATGGAAAAGGAGTAAGAGTTTATGTTGTGTTGTTATGCAGTTTTTGTTTTACGTGTATTTGGTTCTTCTCGTTGCTTCTAGAGTGTAGAGGACTGGTGTGCATGATGGTAGCAATCTTAGGTCATGATTGGGTTGGATGGTTTGGGGTCGCTGACGTGTTTCATTCTGGGAAGGTCCTCTCAGAAATGACCTTCAGGTCATCTTCCAGGTTTTGTGGCCAAGGCCAACAAAAATCCTGGCTTTTTCAAATGGCAAAACATTTCCAAATGTCTGAACTACATGTCAAAGATGATTTGATTTTATGACTGTGGTGTCCAGTGTAAGTCTAGGGGGGGCTGATTCATGCAATATCTACTTTACAGCCACCGACTGTGTAAAAGAGTCCAATGCAGATCAGTTGCTTGTTTAGGGCAGGCCTTTTAGAAAATCACAAGTAGAATGCTTCCCTGGCCCAAGATCCAGGGCCTTTGACTTTAGATCAGTGGGTGGTACAGGGATTTGATGGAATCCTGGATCACTTCTGCTGGGGATATTATCTGTTGTAGATTCCTGAAGTTAGTGACACATTTCTAAACGTAGTTATTGTTTATTATGTTCTGGCAAATAAGGTTGCAAATGTTTCACCTGCTCAATGAGTAACACTACCGTTCTTCTGATCTCTGTGGTGTCAGGACAATTCTCCATGTTAACAGGTCCCATCTTGAACCTCAGCTTGAGATGGACGTGAGTGAGTGAACCACTGGAATTATTTGCAAAGCATCAAATAACAAAAGCTACGTAAAGAAGTCAAAATATCATGAACCAGACGATCGGATCCTCTTTTCAAATCTGAATTCCATTTACAAAGATCATCCACTGACCCAAAATCCTCAGTCGCTGCAACTGTATCTAACAAAGACACCCCGGGGTTAGTGGTCGCAGATATCAATTTATTTTGAGAGATGTGGCAACTGGAGAGTGGGGATCAATTCAACAGTCAAGATACTATGTCCTCATGTGGTCAGACCAGGCCAGAAACACCCTTTAAAATTAAATCAAAGTTTGTCCCCCTAGCAGCACACGACGGGCTGGATTCCTTTAGTGATCATGTGGTGGGCCAGATTAAGAAATTGACCCACGCCACCAATAGATCTAAAAGAATGTACACCAACAGTGAAAGAAAATATAATCAACTAATGACAAAATTAACAAGCATTTGCAATGCAATAGGTCTCGCATTTACGCGAGTTTAAGCTATTGGCATTGTAAATGACAATGCCTTTTGTTTAGGTTTTAAAAAACTAAATATAAATAAAAGGCATTGTCATTTACATTGCCAATAGCTCAAACTCGCGTAAATTCGAGACCTATTTCATTGCAAATGCTTGTGCCCTAAGCAGGCTGGTAATGCAGAGAGACATGCCCTGCAGGTCCAAGCAAATGCACGACCTTTTGCATTGCAAATGCTTGTTTTGGAATTTTCTCGTTTTTTTTGCTTTCTCTGTAAACTGATGCAGTGACTTGGTACTCTTTACTTTTGGCCCTTATTTCAACCCTGCACAGGTAGTGGCATGGGCCCTCTTACACCTGTGTCAGGGAGAGAGAGAGAACGAAGTACCCCACTACTGCGGAGTTTGTCACACAGGGTAGTAACTGCAGAGAAGCAGTGCAAAGGAAAGTAACAGGGTGAGACAGTGAGGGAGATATGATGGAGGAATAGAAGGAGATGAAGACAGAGAGGGGGAGAGGTGCGCCAGGTGGTAATGGGAAATGATGGGTGGGATAAAGGAGAGAGTGGGCATAACAAAATGCAGGGTGTGCGAGACAGGAAGGATGAGGACAAAGAGAAGGGCTGAGTGAGACGTGGGTGCAACAGTAAGAGGTATGGGAAGGGGATACACATCTGGGTGGGAGGGAAGATGAGGGGCAGGAATGTTAAGAGATTAAAGAAACGTTGATGGAGAAACAGGAGAAGAGCGAGAACGGTAGAAAGGGAGGGGTCGAGGGAGACAGAAGGACCATAGAGAGGGGAGATGAGGGAGACGTGATTTATTCAACGTGACAGGGTTTTCGGTAAAGAATATGTTTTACTTTGTCAATTAATTGGCTCAGGCAAAACATATGAAAACGTCACCAGGGAAGGAAAAATAGACAGAGAGAATTACTTATTAATATAATTCTCTGTGCCTATTCTTCCTTTCCTGGTGACGTTTTCATATTTTTCCTCCTGAACCAATTAACTAAGTAGGTAAAATACATCAAATAACAGATGAATGACTGTAGAATGGGGAAGTTACTGGTAGATTAATGCTCTTGACATGCTTTGCAAAGTTTTTATGTTGGGAGCAATTGTCTCCTAAAAGCCCGGACTGCCCATTTGAAAAGAATCCTCTGAAGCCATCTGCTTAGTGTCATGAAAGCGCACTTCGTCAGTGAACTACCCGATGACTCTGCATGCATGGGGCAGGGAGCAAATGAAAACAAGCATTGGCCGTGAAAGTGACGCGACCGCACAAATAAACAAGCCGAGGTGACAAGGGCTGGGCGAGAAGGGAGGGGGTATGCCAGCATCAAAGGAGTCTGAAGCTGACGAAAAGGGAGGGGGAGAAGGGAGGAGGGAGTGCGAGCAGCAGCTGTGCACGTGCACGCCATCGTGCACTCAAGCTTTAGGCCTGCCAAATCATGTGGGTAGCACTTTTGAAAGCCCACTTACAAAATGTCTCAAAGAGACAGCTTGCGCTGTCTCAGCAAAACCTAAAAGGATGTGGTAATACGGACCTCTGATAAGGGCGTAAATATTGTCCTCTGGCCTATGAAAGACTATTTAAAGGAAGCATACAGTCAACTAAACAACCCTCAATGTTATAGGAAAAGTACTCCATTGAAGTCTAAAAGCATTCAAGACTCTCTGTTCAAGAATTTGCTGGCCTGGAAGAGTGGTGGACTTTTGAGCTGGGATGAATATAAATTTATCAAGAAAGAACATCCGCTGGTGCCATATATTTATTTTATACCAAAAGTTCACAAAAGTATGGATGCACCGCCAGGCCGGCCGATCATTGTAGCATGTGATGGGCCACTGGAAATCTCTCCAGGTACATTGACTATTTTTTGCAGGCACATATGAAGCAATTAAAGTCATACATCCAGGACACAAGTGACTTTTTAAACAAAATTAAGGAGTTGTCTTGGGATACAGACTTATTGTTAATAACATTGGATGTATGTTCTCTTTATACCTGCATTCGAAACCAGGATGGACTGAGAGCAGTGGAGTATTTCCTAAACGCTAGACCTATGATGTATGCAGAACACACCCGAATGCTGTTAGACATGCTGCTTTTCAGCTTGGAGAATAACTTATTCCTTTTCAATGGCCAGTTTTACCAACAGATTCAGGGCGTCGCGATGGGGGCCAGTTATCCCCCAGCTATGCCTGTCTGTTCATGGGTTGTTGGGAAGAACTGGTCCTCATGCGAAAATATGAAAGTGTATATACCACCAATGTTATTTCCTGGATGCGTTTTATTGATGATCTTTTTATTGCGTGGCGAGGAGGAGAGGAAAGTGCCTTGGAATTCATAAATGAAATTAATCAAAATGATTTTATTCTTAAATTCACTTTTACCATAAGTAGGCGCTCAGTGACCTTTTTAGATGTTCAAGTTTTAGTAGAAAATAATGTCTTAGCTACTACCCTTTTTAGAAAACCGACTGCAGGTAATACACTTTTACATGCGTCGAGTGCACATCCTTCTCATTTAATTAAGAGCATCCCCTATGGGGAGATGCTCCGTATCCGTCGCATCTGCAGTAACCCAGAGGATGCGAGGACAAAACAGATGGAAAGTCGTGCCAGATTTCTAGCCAGGGGCTACAGTACTGAAATTGTGGATGCCGCCATGAGAAAATCACAAGCGAGGGCAAGGTAGGATCTCTTTGTCTACAAGTCTAAATCATCACAGTCAGCTGTAGAGCAAAATCTACAACCTGTAAGGCTTATTTTAACATACTCAAAACAGGAAAAAGAACTAAGGAGCATCATTAGACGCAATTGGCACTTTATCCAGGATGATCCTGTGATAGGTGAATTGATGCCTTCCAATCCTGCAATCTCATTCAGAAAATGTATGAGTATGGGGAACATGTTAGCTAAAAACAGTCATGAGAGTTGTCGAAAAGAAATGTGGTTGACTACAAGAAAAGTTTTTTTTAAATGTCTGTCATGTAAGGCCTGCCAGTTTGGGACCAACACAAAAACATATACTACTGCTTTTTCCAAAACTGTTAAAGAAATCAAACAACACCTAACTTGCAAGACAGAATATTGTGTTTATGTTTTGGAATGTGACTGTCATTTGAAGTATATTGGTAATACCAAGCTGGCAGTCCATAAACGCATTTTGCAACATATCAGGGCAATAACTAAAAAAGATCAGAATTACCCTGCGGCAAGGCATTTCCAGATGGTACATGATAGCAATCCTAAATATTGGAGTTATTTCGCTATTGAAGCTATCCCCATAACAAAAAGAGGGGGGGATAGGGAAGCTAAATTGCGTCGCCTGGAGACAAGTTACATATTGGAATTTGATTCAAAGTCACCGGGAGGGCTCAATATAACGGAAGATCTTCATACCTATCTTTAATGAGCTAATTCAGTCTTCTCTAGCATATAACAGGGGATATGTCAACCATAAGTAGAATGAATCTAAAGAAATGAAATTGCTTTTACATAATATAAGAACAGAGGACAAATGATAGGCCCCTTTTAGTGTTATTTGAATTCACTTATTGAACACTATACGTGGCAGTTCTTGTGGGGTGGCCTAGTTTTAGATGGATGGTTTTTAGGACATAGGGTAGTTTTTATCTTTTTGTCTTATATTCATTCGTTTTTGAGCCGGGTTGCTGCATAATTGCCTCAAAATTTTCCTTTAAGGGCCTTTCTGCAAGCCTTATGAAACTTGGTCAATTTTGAGATATTGGTCTAATTCAATGTTTATACAAACAGTATATTGCGATCATCTGCACATTTGTGAAGATATGAACTTCACATTTTTTGTACATTTGCACACTAAGGGCATTAGTCACTTTAATCCAAAGTACTGTAGCACGATGTCACTTTAATTATTTTGTGGGTGGATCTAAAATAGGAATAGTAACAAACTTCAATGAGATACCTAATAGGCATTAGCCAGGTACAAGTGTAAATACATAGCATTGAATTAACCCCAATTGATATGGTCAGAATATGGCCATACAGTAAAATCCAATGAAGAAAAGTAGACGACATATAGAACTGGGTACAATGGATTCAATATGACTATGATATAAATCTTCTTTTTTTGTTTCATATATATATATATAAAAAATTCTTTTTTATTACTTGTTTTGAGAAGAATATGCTAATATTTCCACGGCTATGGAGCACGTTTAACATTTTGTATTCACTTAATATAACATTCATGAACTGTATAAAGAGGGTCAACTTGGCATTTAGGCCGCAATTTTGAGATGTTTTTCAGCATTGATTGTGCATTTCTAAAAAATTATTATTAAATGTGGACATATTTCATGTCTAAAGTGCAGGAAATGCAAAGCTGCCTATTAAGAACATGTACATGCGTCTAAGAGGATATGTTTGTAATGACGCACAGTATTATCACTATAGTATTTTTACTATGGTCATGAATAATATGCACTGGCACTTTAAATAGCGGGACGACATGCTGAGCAACGTCATGTGATCAAGGCCGCTTGAACGGCCGAAACGCGTTATGGCAGAGGACTAAGATAAATAAAAACTATTAGCACCATTGAAGGTCTGCACTCGTCATTAATGCGCAAAGCAGCTACGAGGTGTTACGAGCTGGAGATATATGTATATATATATATATTCACTGAAAAAACCATGGGTTTCACACACGTTATAGTTAGGAATTAGCATTTAAAAAACCTTAGAAATTCACTGAAAAAACCATAGGTTTCACACACGTTATAGTTAGGAATTAGCATTTAAAAAACCTTAGAAATTCAGTGAAAAAACCATAGGTTTCACACATGTTATAGTTAGCTGGACATTTTACTCGTAAAAAACCAATGAAATTGCCCCGTTATAGTTAGTTCAGCTAACTATAACTCGCGCGCCCGCAATGCACTGCTGATGACGTCACATATTACATCACTCATGACATGGTCAGTGACATCACTCATGACATCACTGATGACATCTCAAATGACATCACTGATGACCTCACTGATGACATCATCCTTGTGATAGAGTGGCAGACCTCCTCTCACCTTAATATAAGCTTTGATACACACATTCAAAAATAGAGACTAAAAATTTCAAAACAATGGACATACCAATACCAGTTACAACAACCTCTTCAGTAATTCTAAGATCCACATACACATCCACTCATTCACCAACAGTCCTATACAGTCACTCATACATGTACTCACTCATCATATGTACTCATACATCTATACATCCTGTTACACAATGCCACTCATCCATAGAGTTACTCACACACATAGTCACTCATGCTAATAAAGAATAAAACATACATTTACTTGCATATACAGTAATACACACACCACCATACTTACTTCTACGGAAACTTACACATACTTAGTCTTTTAAACAATCACTTATAGAAACACATACTTATTCATACAGGAACTCTTTCAATCTCTCCCTCTCACATATACTCACATATATACACCAATAGTCACATATACTAGTTAAAAACATATGTAGTTACTCCTGAAGACACTATTGAGACAGTCATTCACTCAATAACACACCCATACACACACTCATCCACACATACAGTCCTGCACACATGCTGTCTTCAACACATACAAACAGTGAGTCACTCATTCATACACCTATGCACTACGTAATACCCCCCACCGTACCATACAGACACTCAGACTGATACTCAAAAAAACAACTAATAACCTATATAGACACCCATGTAGCTACTCACCAACCCATGCAGCCACTTATACACAAAGTGAGAGATACACTTAATCAGTCAGTAACACAATCAATTTTTCAAAAACAAATCATCCATTTAGACACTTATATACCCATTTATTCTTCCATCGACCTTGAGATACACATATATAAAACATATTTAATTTTCAGAAAAACACACATTCACTGGATGATGTCATCAGTGATGTCATCAGTGATGTCATTTGAGATGTCATCAGTGATGTCATGAGTGATGTCACTGACCATGTCATGAGTGATGTAATATGTGACGTCATCAGCAGTGCATTGCGGGCGCGCGAGTTATAGTTAGCTGAACTAACTATAACGGGGCAATTTCATTGGTTTTTTACGAGTAAAATGTCCAGCTAACTATAACATGTGTGAAACCTATGGTTTTTTCACTGAATTTCTAAGGTTTTTTAAATGCTAATTCCTAACTATAACGTGTGTGAAACCTATGGTTTTTTCAGTGAATTTCTAAGGTTTTTTAAATGCTAATTCCTAACTATAACGTGTGTGAAACCCATGGTTTTTTCAGTGAATTTGCAAGGTTTTTTAAATGCTAATTCCTAACTATAACGTGTGTGAAACCCATGGTTTTTTCAGTGAATTTGCAAGGTTTTTTAAATGCTATTTTTTTTTTTTATTCTTCATTTTTTTCAAACATATTTTTAATTTAATTTTGTTATCTTTTATAAAGACTATGCTTAAATTTTTAAAATCCTTAAATATTTTTTTTATATATATATTTTAAAATAAACATGTAAAATTTATTTCCAGATTTTTTTTTTTTTTTTTTTTATAGTACGCGTACCGTAAGCTCACGGTAAGCGTACGGTTTACGCAACGTCCGTAATCTATCTACGCTGCTTACGCATAGTTACGTACTTTGCGTAGCCGCGCGTACTGCGCGTGGGACGCGTGCGCGCTTACGCCACACGCGCACGTTACGCGGAAGTGCCGGGGAGTGACTGTTATGCGCATGCGCGAAAGCGCGTGTCTTTTTTACGCGCACGCGTACTTTTTGCCGTAAGCGTACCGTAAGCGTACCGTAAGCGTACGGTAGGTCATGTGATCATGAAACACAACTTTTGATTGGTGGAAACTACTTTCAGTTCTAGAACTCTCCTACACCACACCCATTCCCCTCATTTCTGCTTGTGATCCCTTGGAAGAAGGAGCTGGTTTGTCTTTGGGATACGATGGCAGAACAGCAGAGCCCTTCTGAGAGTGAGGCTAGCACCAGCAGCACTGTCTTGAGGCAGAGAGCGAGGAAAGTAAAGCCTTCTTATGTTTGGGATTATTTTACTTTTCCAGAAGGCCAGCAAAAGGTGAATGCACCCTTAGTTACTTGCAGGCTGTGTCAGCGTGTACTTTCTAGAGGTAATCCTGACAGGAAGTATTCCTTTGGGAATCATACCATGATCAGACACCTCAAGGATGTACACAAAAGGACACATGGTCATCTTTTTGGAGGTAACTCTTCAGAAAGACGAGCCAGTACATCCACAGCAGCTCAGCCTGGACCATCATCTGCAGGGCAGACTCCTTCTTCTGCAGGTCAGGTGAGCCCTTCATCTGTGGGGGGAGAATCTCCTTTTGCTGGCCCTCTGGAAATGAACCCTCGGTTTGCGAGGGTTGAAGTACGGTGCGCCACTTGTCACGATCTAATTACTTATAGGGAGACCAGTATTTCCCTAGTGAACAATAAAATAGATCAGCACACTTGTCGTACCGTCTAATATTCCCAATCTTTCTTTCCTCTGTCCCTGCATGAACACAACGGCTCTTTTAAGAGCCAACCTTATCTTTCATCTTTTTTTTACATATGTTTTTAAAATCTTTTTTTTATTTTTTTTAACCGTACGCGTACGGTAAGCGTACCTTTTTTATTTTTTTTTAAAAAAAACACTAAAAATCATTTATCACATTACATTGACTTACCATACTCACTCAAAAAAATATTTATTCATTTGTTTTTTTTAAAAATAGTTTTTAAAATGGTTGTAGTTTTCGAAAATTTTCTATATCGATCTGAAAAAAAAGAAAAAAGTATTAATATTTTTATAACAATTTATAATACAGTACACATATTTACATTTTTTTCCCAAAAATATTTTTGCCTCTTTTAACAATTGGAAATCACTTTTACAGACTGACACATTATGAAACCACTATTTTTGATTTATTTAATTGCACGTGTCCAAGCTGTTTTTTTTTCAGACCACCACCATGTGCATTCTCTGTGACTGCCTACACTCCACCAAGGGCAACCAGCCTTAGTGATGCTGAATGTATTTGCATTACAGACTTAAACCTGAAAACCCCACTGGCTTGTAAATACTGTGCATGACTATACACGGCAAGGACATGGGTGTGTGCTAACCCTCTGCTTATTCCCCCAAAAATTCGCTCCCCCTTTCCATCTAATGCAACTGTGAAATCACCAGAGCAAGACGCAATAAATCTCTGCCTATAATTCTTCTATGCACACAGAGTCATATTTTCACATTAGTCCCAAAACGAAATTTCTTTGCCAATTTGAAAGCACACTTACTGCTCTTTTTTTTTTCAGGGGCAAGTGTAAATCACTTTTACACACTGACACATTATGAAACCACCATGTGTAACTACAACAAAAACAATTCCCATTTCTATTATTCATTTCTTAAGTTACCACATACATCCCCTCTCAAACTGTAAACTCACCTTTTAAATTAGTTAGTTGTGAAAGAAATGTGGCACTCAAACAGCAGATTATCAGAGCCAGGATCTCTGTTGTGTTCACCTCTCTCCTCTCAGCAGAACCAGATAATGGCAAACTTTCCCTCTATTTTTCCACACATATACATGTAAGTTTCAAATCTCAGTGCTTCCCCCTTTTTTTTCACATGTAATCACACATTTCTATTGGTTGAAAACCAACCCTTTTCCAACAGTACCCTTCCCCCAACTTGACTTCTGCCTAGTACCCTTCCCCCAACTTGACTTCTGCCTGCTACCATAGCAACAGCTCATGGAACACTGCTGTGTGCAGTTAGGTCAGAAGTTCGACACCCAATGTTTCAATTCCACAGAGCAAGAGTGCTTGACTTTTCAAACCTAACAGCAAATCCAAAGTACTGTTCTTTGGTTACACATTTTTTTGTACCAATAAAAAACATGTTTCTATTAATTTTCACATACAGCCTAGTTTTTATTCTGGAATGGTATGAAACAGCCAATCAGTTCTTTTTGTTTTGAAAAAAATATGTATGCCTCCATTTCCAAACTGTCTTTCTTTTCATATTGCCATTCTACTGAAAGACACCTCCTGAGTGCATCCAGTTCTCCTTTGAAGATGTTCACAGTGTGGATTGTAGGGCACAGCTATGTCTTCTGGAGTGAAAAGTTTGCAGAGAAAACAGATATGGTGAGAGACCTTGCTTTGCCAAATGTAGACATTAAATGGATTGGTCAGAGAGGGTTAAAGTGGCACCAATTGATGCCATTGGTGAAATCCTTCATTCAAATCCAACACCCTGACCTCATAATAGTGCACTGTGGTGGCAATGACCTAGGCACTTTGACTGGGGTAGGTCTGGAAATGCTTATGAAGGACACCTTTGCACAACTGTTTACACTTTTCCCTAAAACTGCCTTTGTGTTTTCCAACATATGCCAAAGGCAAAAATGGAACTGGTCCAATCATTTCTGTCCACAGATTGACAAAGCAAGAAAGCACGTCAACAAATCTGTTTCTGCTTTCCTCCGTGACTATGGTATGGGTGCCATTTACCACAACAACTTGCGTTACGACATGCAAGACATTTATAGAGGAGATGGTGTGCACTTCAATGATGAAGGGAACAGAGTCTTCCTCTTGAACCTTAGACTCTGCATCGGTACTTACTTGTAGGTACCACTAAAAAAATGACTCCATAAACACAACAGCTCTTTTTAGAGCTCCCTAATTTCTAAACTCTTAAATCTGATTTTCATTTATTTTTTATTTTTTTTTTTTACCGTACGCTTACCGTAAGCGTACCCCGTGATTTTTTTTAAAATCAATTAATGTTTTTTTTGTACTTTTCTGTCCTTCTTTGACCCCCTTACAAATGTTAGGGGGTCTGTAACTCTCCTCATTGCCCCCTTTTCTTCTTTTCACTCTTTTTTTTTTCAGAGTGAAACAGAAAATGGCGGCCGCCGCTTCCTGGTTTCGGCTGATTCGAATGTTTACTAAGATCTAAGAGCCAATCAGAATCGCGCTCGCGCACGCCACCGTACGCTTACCGTAAGCGTACGGTAAGCGCACCGTAAGCTGGCTCAGATATATATATTGATTTAAAGGCTATTTTCTCAGAATCTACTGAACAGATTTACACCAAACCTACAAAAGGCACTTCCTTGACCTAGGGACTACCTCTCTGCCAAATTTTGAGTAATTCTGTTCAGCCGTTCGGGCTGTAGCTCGTTCTAAAGGTCCTATGGAAAAATGCATGGGAAAAACGCGTTTTGGGACCCCCCTTTTATCTCAGCCCCCGCTTGACGGATCCCCCCGAGACTTTCAGGGTAGGAGCGGAGCGTAGCGCCCCACCTATTTTGAGAAATTCGCGAGGATTCGTCGACCGGCGCCAAAGTTATTCAAAATAGAATGTTGAGGTTTTCCTATGGAAACGTGGTCCTAACTATAACTACCTACTGGCGACCGCCAGTAGGTAATATATATATATATATATATATTTATATATATACTTTCAACCCTCTTTTCCAAGAACAAAATTTCATTCATAAATGGACCAAAAATTGTAGTGACTTCTTCCAATACCATGGATATTGTGAGACTTGATTAACATAACAAAATGTAATAATATTTATTCCATGAGTGATGGGGTTAACTATAGGACATTTTATCATTGTTTGGTTTTCTTTTTTGTACCTTCCCTATTTGCACTAAAATCCCAATTTTCCCCCCCTTTTTTTTTTGTTGGATTTTAACTTGAGAATGTTTCTTTGCAAAGATTTAGAAATAGTAGAATATGCCTGAAAGCATGCCCACCGGAGGGCTTAAAGAAAAGAATAACATATAGATTATCATAAAAATGTAGAACGGGCTATATTGGTAATACCTACTTTGTAGAAATGTAAACAGGAAATATAGGAAAACAATGTAAATGATTGCGATATGATTACATGATAAATGAGATCAAACTGATCTAAAGATAAAAACGACATGTCCCACAATTCCACCTGTGATGTAACAGGAAGTCACGTCATGAGTTTTTGAAAAAGTATATACCTTGTAACTAAGCGCGAGATATCAACCGTGATCAAGGTCGGGGAGGAGACTGAAACGCGTTAGTTGAAGCGATGACCCGTGATATGTGGATAAAAAAATTAAAGAAAAATATAGTGAAAAGTACCCGTGAGTGCGTCTCCATTCTTCTTGGAAAAGAGGGTTGAAACTATAGATCATGGCTTGGCTCCGCTGTGAAAGCTGCACCGCAAAAGACGTGCCAAGGAAAGGATATATATATATATATATATATATATATATATATATATATATATATATATATATATATATATATATATATATTTATATATATATATATATATATATATATATACATATATACATATATATATATATATATATATATATATATATATATATATATATATATATATATATATATATATATATATATATATATATATATATATATATATATATATATATATATATATATATATATATATATATATATCCCCCAACACTTCCGGCACAGACAGTCTTCAAGCCGGACTCCGACGATGCTGTTTCAGTGATAAAGTAAGCTTTGTTTAGCAAATATCAGGGATGTAACGCGTTTCGGCAGGATCTCCTGCCTTGTTCACACAAATATATACATACATATATACACATATACATATATATATATTATGGCGGCATTGGTGTTGGGCACTAAATAAACGCTGGCACAAAAAGTACATTGGGTACGCTTCGTCTTTTGCCAAGGATTTTGGTTACCTGAAGGCGTTTTCTCTTCATATATATATATATATATATATATACACACATATATATATATATCAATCCAGGAAAGACGACGCCTTGTGCGGTTCAAAGATTTTATTATAAACTGCTGTTATCAAACGCGTTTCAACTGCAAAGCAGCCTTGTTCACTGATAGCTAAATTTAAAACGCGCGCCCATTTTAAAGTGCTTTACGTGCTTGAAAACAAATCACATGATAAACTACAATTGTGATAGACGTGAAAAACAGACTCGTAGTTTTTCAGTTTCACAGGCAATGCATGCCAAGTGGCCAGTCAATTTCATACTGCAACTTTCGCATTTTACATAACGTTTTTCGTAATTGATGAGAAATAATTTATACAAACCAATCAATTGCAATGTTGTACAAATAAAATTACAACATATTGAATAAGCGCATTCGGCATTAGTGCTATATTGTCATACTTAGCGCAAATACATTTATTCCTCATTTTGCATCAGTTCTGCTCTAGCGAGCTTTCCGTTCTTATTTTTCCGCATGAAATTCTTTTTACGAAACGCTTAGACGTTTATGCCCAAGTGGGCTTACATATTCGATTTGTTGCAAATTCATTTCTTGGTTTACTGGTGGATGTCATGACTAGCAACCTTACATACTTATCTGAGTCTGCTAAAAAAATATGTGTATATATTTATACTCATGATTAAAATTCATTACTGCACTATTTACTTAATGGCGGTTCATCCCTTACATGATTAATCTACAAATGTGTGTGCAAGTCTTCCTCAATATTTAATGCTCCTGGTTGCTTAGAGTCTAACTCTAATATATAACGAGACTCTAATCGTCTTAGTTTTTTCTCTCGGTTTCCACCTCTCACATTCTGTTTAACCGCATCTATCACGTAGAAAGTCAGGCCCTTGATCTCTTTCCCATGCACCTTTTCAAAGTGTCTGGCTACTGGATATGTTCTGTCTCCATTCTTAATAGCCCTCAGGTGCTGTAGCATTCTATTATGTACTTCCAGAATTGTGCTGCCCACGTACCGCAGGCCACAAGGGCACTGCAGCACGTAGACAGCAAAACTCGTCTTGCACGTATACTTCCCTTTTATCCTACGCATTCCATTAGATAGGCCTAGTCTGTATTGCTCAGTGTTTATGCCATGCGTGCAAGCTTTAAATTTTTTTTTTTTTTTTTTTTTTAAACCGTTTATTACAAGACTCAAAAAATTATACAAATATGGGCCTACAACCTTCCGGCCGGCCGCTAGCAATAAAAGGAGCATACGATATACATTTATAAAACACATGGTGCTGCGGCCGAGCATTTACAGGAGATAACATCGTTGCGTGCCACACTATTCAGACCCCATTATACGGTTCCATTTTAAATTTAAAGAACAACAAACACAAACAAACCCACAAGGCAATCCTCAATCGGAATAGCAACACGTGCTCCCCTAGAGGGGGGATTCTAGCCATCCATAGGAATCTCAAGAGGGGGGGGAGAGATCAGAACTAGGGTTGGGGACACCTAATGCCCAGGTACCGGGGGGATGAGTTGGCTAAGGGGACGGGGCCGGCGACGGATCGGGCAATAACGGTGGAGCACAGATTCCCCCGCGGTAGGCGTTCTAGGGGCCCCACACTTATACCCATGTCGCAGGCTTACCTCTCGCCACATACACCACCTTTTCCCGAAACATGCACCAATCCATATGTTCCTTCCAGGCCGAGACAGTCGGGGGGCTCTGGGATCCCCACAGCTGGGCAATATCACGCTTGGCAACCATATACCCCAGAGTCACCCACCACGTCTGCGGCACCGAGTAATCGGTAGGCTCCCACACATTCAACAGGCATCTCCTCGCTTCGGGCAACAGCGCCACATGCGTGACCACTCGCAGCACCTCATGCACACCTCGCCAGAACCCCTCCACTTCCGGGCACTCCCACAGGATATGCAGAAAAGTCCCCAGCGCACCACACCCACGCTTACACAAACCGTCCTCAGCATAGCCCATACGCAGAAGCTTTGGCCCCGTCATGTAGACCCTGTGGAGTATCTTGAGCTGGACGAAATGAAGGCGAGCCGGTATGGCCACCTCTTTCGGGGAGGCCACCGCGGAGATCCAGTCCTCGTCGTCCAGGTCCAGCCCATCGGCTACCCAAGCCTCACGAAGGGCAGTCAGCAAGTCTGAGCGATCGTTGATCAGTTTTTTGTAGATCAGTGAGATCGTGCTGTCAGGGACGTGTCCATCCAGCACTCTATCCTCCAGGGGGGAGCACTCCGGGATGGCGGCAACGTCCGGAAAGACGGAGCCCAGCGCATGCCGGACCTGCAAGTACCGAAAGTACTCGCTGCCCTGCAACTGAAATTCCGTCTGCAGCATCTCGAACGTTTTAAATCCTCCCCTCGTCCAGAGATCCCCCACTTTGCTGATGCCTATTAAATCCCACTTCTCAAAGCCCTTCGAGGTCCACAAGGAGCCCAACCGCTCAGATGCGTATAGTGGTGACGCCCGGGTCAAACGGTCCTTCCACCCCATTG
This sequence comes from Triturus cristatus, assembly GCF_964204655.1. Taxonomy (NCBI): domain Eukaryota; kingdom Metazoa; phylum Chordata; class Amphibia; order Caudata; family Salamandridae; genus Triturus; species Triturus cristatus. Next base: position 142,418,532 of record NC_140594.1, read on the forward strand.
CAGTATTGGCCGCGTGCCACACTCGCACCATGACACGCGTGGGGCCCGTTAGGCGAGCGTCGGGCGCGCTAGAGTAGAGCGCTCGATTATAGTCACCACCTGGAAGTAGCATCCTATCCATTTCAAACGCCGGGTTTAAGGCTGGCCCATATAGGCCCTGATTAATTGCAGCTAGCTGGGAGGCCCAATAATACCGTTTAATATCCGGGAGGGCAATCCCCCCATCATACCAGGGGAGCGTCAGCTTAGCCAGGGCAATACGTGGCCTCCCGTCCCAGAACAGGCGGCGCTGCAAACTCTCCACTTCGCGGAAGTAGCGCGCTGGGACGAGGTCCATCGTGTTCTGCAACGCGTATAGGAAACGCGGCAACGACATCATTTTAAACAATGCCGCCCGGCCGAGCGGCGAAAGCGGCAAACGCCGCCAGCGCGCGACATCCTCTTTCAGACGCTGGAGGGGGGGAAGCAAGTTCCGATCATACCGAGCCTCCGGGTCCAGAGTAATGAAGACACCCAGGTACCTAAATCCCTGCGGGGCGACCTGGATTGGACAGCCCCGCGGGAGGATAGGAGCCTCCCCAGAGAGAACATACACACACGATTTAGCCCAGTTGATGACCAGACCAGAGTTACGACCGAATGAATGCAGAACATCAACTAGTACTATGAGTGATTTACGTGGGGAAGCTAGGTACAAGAGGATGTCATCAGCGTATAGGGATACGCGGTCCTCATACTCGGGGGTCCAGCGGAGACCACGGATGGAAGGCTCCCACCGCAGCCACTCCGCCAGGGGCTCCAAGGCAAGTGCAAAGAGGAGCGGCGATAAGGGGCAGCCCTGTCGAGTGCCCCGGCCCAGCTCAAACGGAGCCGATACTCTTCCGTTCACCACCACCTGCGCCAATGGGCCCGAATATAGCAATTTGACCCAACTGATGAACCCTGGGCCAAATCCAAACTTCGCAAGCATCGCCCAGATATATGGCCATTCAAGCGTGTCAAACGCCATGGTGGCATCTAAGGACGCCAAAATGGCCGGCTCCCGTATGAACGGGGCACGTGCGAGCACACCGTGCAAACGCCGCAGATTAAGGGCTGTGTTGCGATGAGGAATAAAGCCAGACTGGTCCTGATGAACCAAATCGCCCACCACGCCGACCAGCCGATTGGCCAGTACCTTAGCGAGAATCTTGGGCTCCGCATTCAGCAGCGAAATGGGCCGATAGGATGTAACCCGGTCCCGAGGTCTCCCCTCCTTGTGGATGACCACGATTGTAGCCAGACGCTGGTCCGGCGGGAGGGAGCCCACCGAGTGTGCCGCCAGGAACATAGCCCGGAGGTGGGGTGCCAGCGTATCCGGTCGTAACTTGTACAACTCGATAGGGAGACCATTCGGACCCATGGCCTTGCCGGAAGCGACCTAGCGTATGGCGAGGGCGATCTCGTCGGAGGTGGGAGCGGCGTCCAACGACACCCTGTCCTCCCCGGAAAGGGACGGCAGCGCGATATCACTGAGCAGGGCAAGGGAATCCTCTTCCGAGCAGGGAGACACCGGGGAATACACCCCATGGAAATAATCCGCGAAGCAGGAGACAATTTCTTCTGGCTCAGTTACACACACACCATCCGTTTTCTCAATCAGCGGGACCACACGATTCGCTCTCTCTTTTTTGTCCAACCACGCTATAAGTTTACCAGCCTTATCACCCACATCATACAGACGCCCCTGTTGCTCTCTACTGAGGCCCCTGGCCGCCTCCGTGACGAGGGCCCTGTAGGCCGCCTGCTTGAGTTGGAGGACATGTAATGCAGCATCCGTCACCCCACCTTCTAAATTCCCCTCCAACTCGGCTATTTCAGCCTCCATCCGGGTCACCTCCTCCCGCTCGCGCCTCCGGGCATGGGAAATAAGGGATAGAGCCTCCCCTCGGAGTACTGTCTTGAAGGCCTCCCATAGCGGTATGGCCGAATGCACAGACCCCACATTCTCATCAAAATATCGCTGAAGGGATTTAATCAATGCAGCGCGAATGGAGGGGTCGCGCAGGTACCAAGGATTGATTGGGACCACCCTACCCTCACCCCTCGGAAAGACATCAAAGTGCAGTAGGAGCGGGGAGTGGTCCGAAATACCCCGTGGCAAATGGCGTACCTCTCCCACCCTCCCAACATAGGCCGCCGGGACAAGGACATAGTCTAGTCGTGAGATACTACCATGGGCTCCCGAGTGGAAAGTATACTGCAGCTGCGCGGGGTATTTTAAACGCCAGCAGTCCACTAATCCAAATGTATCTAAGAGGCCGGGTAGCCACGCCTGTGCCCGGGGGAGGTCCCTAGGGGGGTGACGATCCAAAGATCCAGATACCACCGCATTAAAATCCCCCCCCACAACTAAAAGCCCCCCCGGAAGGCCAAGGAGAAGGCGCCCAAGGTCCGCAAAGGTGGTCGACTGCAGCCCCGGTGGGATGTATACTGACACAAAGACAACCACTTTGCCCTCCAGTCTTCCCACCAAGACCGTATAACGTCCCCTATCATCGTGGAGCACCTCATCAATCTCCAACGGGAGCGAGTTCTTCCCCATGATGCCCACACCCCGTGAGCCGGACGTAAAGCCCGAGTGAGCCACTAGGCGATAGCCACGCCGATTCATGGCGCAGAAGGAGTTACCAATGAGGTGTGCCTCCTGCAGAAAGACTACATCGGGCGAGATTCGCTTCAAAAACTGCAGGACCACACCCCGTTTGATCCTGTCCCCCAGTCCATTCACATTCCAGGACAACAAAGTTAGTTCCCTACCCCCCATCATATACAAAAGCCATCATTCGTACCCCGGAGAGCACTTTAAAACCAACACAATAATACGTTTGCCTTGTGATAAAAACGAACAACACCCCATCCCTACCCACCCACCCCAACAGAACTCCCCCCTCCCTGCACCCCTGCATGAGCCCAAACAGCCCCCCCAAAGTGCAGTGTGCCTGTCGCCCCATATGTAGTTAGACTAACTAAACCCCCTAGAGGAGGAGGGAGAACCCCCAATAGACCCAACACAACCTCCATAGGAGGGGAACTTACAAAAAACTGACGCAGAATCAAAAGTGGCATTATTTTCGTCCAGAGTGAGGCCCAATATTAGACCCTCAGTCCTGATCCAGCGTGCCGTCTCCCCCCGCCGCCCCCCCCCCACCCCCCCGATCACGATCCCCGGGCAGAGTATCCAGCCAGTCCCCGGCCGCCTCGGGACGATCAAAGAAATGCGTGCGACCATCAGCCTCCACACGCAGCTTGGCCGGGAAAAGCATGGCATATTTGAGGTTTAGGTCCCGAAGACGGCGTTTGACGCCTAGGAAGCTCAGTCTCTGCTTCTGGACCGCTGGGGTGAAATCAGGATAGAAATTAACCTCCATATTGTCAAGCTTGACCGGTCCATGCAGTCTGGAGGTTTGCAGGATAGCGTCTCTATCCCGAAAATTGAAAATCCGGGCGATGAGAGGTCTCGGAGGGGCTCCGACATTCGGCCTTCCCCCGGGAACCCTGTGAGCCCTCTCCACAGCGAAGAATTTGCTCAGCCCCCGTGGCTGGAGATGGGTAGCAATCAGGTCCTCCACAAAAAGATCCGCCGCCGCCTCCTCGCGTCCCTCGGGCACCCCGATAATGCGGATGTTGTTCCTCCGTGCCCGACTCTCGGAGTCCTCCAGGCGTCGATCCATTAGCGCAGTCGCCCGACTAAGCCGGCGCACCTCTGTTTGCAAGGCCGCCACATCTGTCGTTAGGCCCGATGCGGTGTGGGCCAAAGACTCTACTCGGTCATTGGTTTTGGAAAGATCGGCCCTCACCAGGCCAACATCCACGAGGACCGAGTCAATCTTCTGCGCCAGTGTATCAAACCGCTGGCCCACCGAGGCCTTCATCTCGGCAATGCCGCCCATAACATCTCGCAGAGTCAAATCTGCGGGCAGGTCTGGGGCATCAGGAGGGCTCTCAGGGGACTTGCGCGGTCCATCGGGCGATCCCTTCTGGAGGGTATAGCGGTCCATACTGTTGGCCTGATGGACGGCACCGCGCTGGGTCGATTTGGTCTTTGCCCGGTCTCCATCTTGTTTCGTGGCCATGGCCACCAGTCTCCCAGTCGCACCAGCCACGTCGTGTAGGGCAGGAAAGCAGACACGAGCTCCGGGGGGGCCCCCTCAGGGCAGCGGGGTGGATCACAGCCTGCAGGCAGGCAGGGTCTCCCAGCAAGGCCACACCACACCAACACCAAGGGCTCCGCGACCCAACCTCGCAGAGACGACAAGGTGGTGCGAAAGCGAAAGCGAAAGTGCGGGGCACGCGAGTCGCCAGGCCCTGCCTGCCGCTGTTGTTCACTTTGTCACTGGATCACCCCACAGCGCAAATCCGGGGTCCGGCGAGGGGAAGGCCGCACACTTCAATCGGTGCTCACTCCGGTGTCCGAGGTCCGATTCGGAAGCGGGAAACGGGTGCCACCTCAGCTCAGGTTCACCAATATAGTCCCCTCATCCAGGGCAGGATAATGTCAGGATAATCGTAGGAGGTTGCGGAGGTCCTCGGGAGCCTCGCACCTACGCGGCCATCTTGGTTGCGCGCTAGGCTCCTCCTCCCAAGCTTTACATTTAACGCATTTCACAAACCCCTCTTTTTTATTCAACCATGTTGTTTTTGGTTTAGCTTTCTTTAAATTGTTACTGACTAAACATTGTTCGAAAGACCTGGCTTTTCGGAATGTAATTTGTGGTCTCCGAGGCAAATTTTTTCCCAAAACTGGGTCATTCCTAATTAAGTGCCAGTGTTTGTTGAAAATATTCCTTACATCTTCATGTTGCTGGCTTTATGTTGTAATGAATCTACATTGTGATTCACTTTTGTTGTCATATTTTTGTCTGTATCAAAAAGCAGTTCTTCCCTCTTTTTGTTTATTGCTTTCCTCATTCCAGGGTTAATCCAACTGTCTGGGTACCCTCTGCTTTTAAATCTTTGTTTCAGAATGTTGAGCTCTTTCTTTGTCTCCTCAGTCTCGCTGCAATTACGCCTCACTCTAAGGCTTTCCCCATAGGGGATACTGCATTTGAGATTTACCGGGTGAAAACTTTTAGCGTGCAGAAGTGTGTTGCCCAAGGTTGGTTTTCTGAAAAGCTTTGTTTGTACTTTGCCTTCATGGACATATAAAGTTAAATCAAGGAAATTCACATTAGAAGTACTGATTACACTGGTAAAGCTAAGGTTTAGTTCGTTCGTCTGTATCTTATCAATAAAGCTTTTTACTTCTCCTTCAGTGCCCTTCCATACAATAAACAGGTCGTCTATAAAACGCCTCCAGTGCATTATATGATTTTCCCACTCATTTTGGTACTGCACTTGGATCACCTACTCCTCCCACAGCCCATATGCAAATTAGCATAGCTGGGGGCGAAGCAGGTGCCCATCGCAGTGCCACATACCTGATGGTATAATTGCCCATTAAACAAAAAATAATTGCTTTTTAGACATTTCTCAATCATTCTTGTGATCATCTTTGTATGTGCCCATAGTTGTATTGGTCTTGTCCCTAGAAAGGGTTTTACGGCTCGTAACCCATCATTGTGCTTAATGCTGGTGTATAACGTTGATACATCAATTGTCACTAACAAATAATCACTTTCCCAAGGGAGATCATATATTTTATGTAGAAAATCTCCCGTATCCTGTATAAAGGATGGGAGTGTTCTAACTAGGGGGCCTAGAAAAGAATCTACAAATTTTGATGTATTCTCTAAAGCACTGCCCATCGCCGAAATTATTGGCCGCCCTGGTGGATTAGTAACATCCTTGTGCACTTTCGGAATTAAGTAGTATACTGGTGTTACTGGCTGCTCGATCTTTAAAAACATATACTCATCATGTTTTATCAGGCCCTGTTCATACCATTGATTGAGTTCCCCATTAAACTCGTTATTACTCAAAGTCAAACTGTTCTCATTGACTTTTACATGTTGTTTAACTGCTTATGGGCCTCTATCAAATATTTCTGCTTGTCCCAGAGGATTATATTGCCCCCCTTATATATATATATATACACATATATACATATATGAAGCTTTTCAAATCAGCACTCAGAACTTACCAACAACAAATTAAAATAGAGAAAAAAACGCACTATTTTAATCTGATAAACAGGGCAGATAACAATCAGAAAACTATTTTTAATAGTGTGAAATCCTTCATTAATCCTACAAACCTAGACCATGAAATCCCTCCTTCACAAGACCTATGCGATGACATTGCGGAGTTCTTTGACAAGAAAAGTAAAGACCTAAAGAAAGATTTTACCAACATATCACCCCAGCCAAACAAAGCCCAAGCGGTTGGAACAGAAAAGGACCTCACTTGTTTAAAGGAGATAAATCTAGAGCAGTCCAGGCAGGCCATCCTTCGATCTATGCCCACCGAAAATTCTACACACATTGGTAGATACAGTAAATCCCGTAATTAACCAGATCATTAATGCCACCTTCAGGCTAGCAAAAATCCCTGACATCTGGAAAATTGCTCCTGTAAAGCCCCTCCAAAAAAGACACTTCCCAACCCCACTACTCTTTCCAACCTCAGACCCATCTCTCTACTACCATGCCTTAGTAAGATTGCAGAGAAACTAGTGAATGCCCAACTTAATGACATCCTACAAAAAACCAATACCCTGCATTCCAAGGAATCAGGTTTCAGACCAGGCCAGTCAACGGAATCAGTGCTACTCCATACCACCAACACCTTAAAGTTTGCCTCGGATCAGGGCAAGGAGGCAGTACTGATTCTGTTGGACCTATCGACGGCGTTCGACACTGTCTCCCATGATATCCTGGGAGACAGACTGGAACACAGCAGAATTAAAAACAAGGCTCTGGCCTGGATTACATCTTTCCTAGCTAAAAGACATCAGATTGTAACTCTGGGTAGTTACAAATCTGAAGAGAAGTGGTTGTCATCAGGGGTCCCCCATGGCTCATCCCTGAGCCCTACCCTGTTTAACCTTTATATGACACCACTTTTCTCTCTGATAGCTACTTTCGACATTGAGTCGATTGCATACGCTGATGACACCCAGCTGATCCTCACTCTGGGCAAAAAATCCACAGTGGTAGAAGAGAAGTTCCTTCACTGTCTCACGGCAGTAATGAACTTGATGAAACTAAATCACCTTAAATGTAATAGCTCCAAAACAGAAATTATGCTGTTTGGAAAGTCTAATGTATTTAGACCCTACCAATGGTGGCCCTCGGACTCTGATGCTCCACCCTCAACAGTTGATACAGTCAAAAACCTAGGAATAACGAACTTGCACCCTCTGAAATATTCAGATACATGCAGATCAGGCGTGCACTACAGACAGCTATACCACCAGACACCACGTTGCCGGAGGCTTCTCACCTAGAGGATAGGTTACTGACTGGTTATATGTACAAAAAGGCCACCTCCCTCACTTACCGTAGGCTAGTTAATAACTTACTTGACCCAACGCAAGCACTGAGGGAAAAATGGTCCTCGGACCTGGGAAATCTCGACGAGACAGATTGGTAGATGGCACTTTCATCCCCACGCGAAGTAGCCATACCCTCAAGATTAAGGCTAGTACAACTCAAGATACTGCATCGCATGTATTACACTAGATTAACCTTACACAAAATAGGGAAAGCTTCAGATCCGTTCTGACTGTGGGAGTGCGGGGAGGAGGGTACATTTTACCACACTATATGGCAATGTCCAAAGATTGTACCATACTGGGTAGCAGTGATGAGAACTATATCGCAAGCGGAGGAAGTATCAGTGGTACCAGAACCAAAAGATGCTTACTAATCATATGGGAACCTAATGATCTTACCCATCCAGCACAGGACTTGGCAACTCTGGGGAAGATGTTCGCCAAGCGTAATATAGCTAGATTGTGGGGCTCCGGATACTCACCAACGCTCAATGAAATGTGCAGAGACATGGATGGAGCCATGGTGGCAGAAAAAGCGGCATATGTCAACCGAGGATGTCCCCAAAAATGGGGGAAAATATGGGGAGCATGGAACAAATACAGGGGCTATATCTGTCATCCACCCAGGCAGCCGACTGAAGAGATTTCGGACTGAAGGGGGTGAGGGGACAAAACAGAATTTGTGGGTTAATAGATGAGATCCATCCTGTATTATATCTAATGATGGTGTGCAATATGTCAATGGAATCTGTACCAACTAACAGCAGTAAGTGTTTTGTTTCTATATCTTTACTATGCCCTGAATTTAATAAAAAGAATTAAAAAAAAAAACTAGGAATAAAATGTGACCCCACACTATCTTTTCACAAGCAAGCACTTGCCATTGCAGGCATGTCTTTCCGAAAATGTTTTGACCTACTCCTGCTGCCTGCCAGGGAGACTGTGGCAGTGGCCCTAATTCGATCTCGCTTGGACTACTTTAACAGTCTCTATGCAGGAACAAAAAAGATAGTTGTTAAAAGGTTACAGGTGGTCCAGAATTCTGCGGTGAGATTGGTACTCAAGCTCCCTAGGGACTCCCCCTCAGCTGCGGCACTCAAAGCGCTTCACTGGTTACCAGTTCACAATAGGATTCTCTTTAAAATCTTGACCATTACTTACAAAGCCATAAGCAAAACTGGGCCAGAATATCTAAGATCCAACATCAAGCCATATAGTACCAAACACATTTTGCGGTCCTCATTAGAAAACCTGCTAACTGTCCCCAAATTCAAATTGAAAACACGGGGGGAAGACTATGGCGGTACTAGGGACAAAAGCCTGGAACGCCCTACCCACTGAGCTGAGACACACACAAACAGAACTCACCTTTAGGAGGCTCCTCAAAACTTGGATCTTTGCTACCCCAGACCACCTAGCGCTATCCCTGATTTAAAGTTTCTCTCGCAGCCACCCTTTCCTCTGTAAACATCGCCAGATGCCCCTTCTCTTTTCCTCTAAGCGCCAAGATGCTCCTTGGAGTGAACGTCGCACTATACAAAAACCCTTCATTCATTCATATACACACACACACACACACACACACATAAGTGGATGGAAAAATCACAAAGCCAAAAGAAGGAAACATGGAGGAGGAATATGGTAATGATCTGGTAAAGCCTTCAAGGTTCAATGAGATCTGCAGAAGCAAAGAACAAGAGCAGATTAAGAAATAACTACAAAAATAGTATGAGAGCAGGACATCATGGCAGACATAATTGAGGTAAAACAGACAGCCATGGAAAAGAAGGCACAGGGATGAGTAGCGTAAAGGGATGCAGGTTTAATGTTAGAAAAGGTGCAGCAAAAAAAACAACAGAATGGTTAGTGCAAAATTAGAAATTTGCTTTTGTGAGGGTGGCAAATGCATCAAATTCCGTTTATCTAAAAAAAAAGGGTGCCTGCATGAAAATTCCCTCCAAAAATGTTGTTGCTGGGGATTTTATTTACTCAGCATTTTTGCACACTATTTATTAAAACTCATCAATTTTGTGTAGTTCTCAAAGACAACTTTCAAATAAAGCTTCATGACATAGGCAAAAGCCAACTTTGGAAATTTCACACAAGTAAAAAAGCATGAAAAGAGGCATCCACGTGGGGTATCATTTGGGAACCGTCTCCAGAACCTTAAAGAGGTCCTATTAGAAGTGACTACAACTGTAGCAATAAACAGAAGTCGGCAACACGTAGGAATCCACACAGACTGATGGGAATCGCGCAATATCCCAAGTTGTGCTGTACACTGACGATTCAAAACCTTTATGCTCCAAAATCCTCTCCCTGTACATTTATTTATCTGTATTCGTTCAGTGCACAGAGCAGGTGCCATAGTGTTTATAAGGCAGATACTCTCGCTTATGCACATCACGGTTACAGTGGTGCAGTGTCTGTCCAAACTTCACTAGAGCCGGGGCCCACCAGCACACCGGGGTTTTGCGGGTGATTCTTGCCCAATGAGTTATTAGGAGCAGTTTGTGGAAACTATATGAGGGCTTTAGTAAAGTGAATATTAATCCACTACCAGCTCAAATAAGCAACTCATTTCATTTGCTTAAATCACCACCTTGCCCTTGGATTTAATCCACCAAGTCAACAACTAAATTCTCTAGGACACCACAAATCCTCCCACAAACTAATTTCCTGTTCTCAAGCAATCAACTCATATAACTGGATTTAAACAACCAACTGAGCTAAAACCAACAATTGATGTCAGTGACGGCCCGTGTAGGGCGTGTTACCGGGGGGTGACGTGGCGCAGAGGAGGGGCAGGGTGGGGGGTTGCAAAATGCGGCATACGGCCGAGTTCAGGTAAGTTACGAAAAAAATTAATAAAACGATGCAGCGCGCGCAACGAAATTCGTTTTATAAATTTTTTTTGTAACTTGCCTGAAATCGGCCGTTTGCCGCATTTTGCTACCCCCCACCCTGCCCCTCCTCTGCGCCACGTCACCGCCCCGGTAAAACGCCCTACACGGGCCGTCACTGATTGATGTATCTTGGCTAAGACAATGAGTTCATTTCACTTGTCAAAAGCCACCAACGTATTTCTTGGGTTAAAGCAAAAACCTAATTTCACTGTGCCAAAACCACCAACACATTTCACTGGGTTAAAACCACCGACTTATTTCACCGGGTTAAAACCACCAAATCATTTCACTGGGATAAAGCCACCGACTCATTTCACTGGGCTAAAACCACCAACTCATTTAACTGGGCTAAAACCACCAACTCATTTCACAGGGCTAAAACCACCAACTCATTTCACTGGACTAAGACCACAAACTCATTTGACTGGACTAAAATCACTAACACATTTCACCAGACTAAAACCACCAACTCATTTCACAGGGCTAAAACCATCAACTCATTTCACCTGGCTAAAACCACCAACTCATTTCACTGGACTAAAACCACAAATTCGTTTCACTGGACTAAAATCACCAACACTTTTGACCAGGCTAACACCAACAACTCATTTCACTGGTCTAAAATCACATTCTCAAGTCACTAGGCTAAAACCACACACTCAGTTCACTAGGCAAAAACCACACACTCAGTTCACTTGGCAAAAATCACTAACTTATTTCTTGGGCCTAAGCAAACAACTAATTTCCCTGTGCCAAATCCACCAACTCATTTCACTTGGCTAAAACCAGCAACTCATTTCACTGAAATAAAACCACGCACTCAATTCACTGGACTAAAACCACACACTCAGTTGACTGGGCAAAAGCCACCTACTCATTTCAGTAGGATAACCACCCTGCTCCTGCCATTAGCATAAAAGTATTAACTCATTTCAGTGTACTAAAACCACACACTCATTTCACTGGGCTAAAGCCACACTCTAAGTTGACTGGGCAAAAGCCACCTACTCATTTTAGTTGCTAAACAACCCACTCCTTCTATTAGCATAACATTATTAACTAATTTCAGTGGACTAAAACTACCCCCACTCCTTTCACTTGGATTAAACTGCCAACTCATTTCAGTGGGCTAAAACCACAAACTAATTTTACTGGTCTGAAACCACAAACTCATTTCACTGGTTGAAACCACAGATTAATTTCACTTGGCCGATACCACAAACTCATTTAATGGGCCTGAAACCACAAACTGTTTTGACTGGCATGAAACCACAAACTCTTTTCACTGGCCCGAAATCGCTAGACTAAACCACCTCTTTTGAGGCTTAAACTATACTCTTTTCACTAAATTGAAACTGCTAACTTATTTCAGCAAGTTGAAACTACAAACATATTTCACTGGCCAAAAATGCAAACTCATTTCACTGGGCTGAAACCTCCAACTAATTTGCAACTTAAAAATATGTGATTTATCGTCTCACACCTATAAAATACATATGAACAATTCATTTTCAAATAAATATCCTGCACAGTAAAATAAGTCATATCACCCGCTATGTACATTTCCTACATTTCATTATATTTTTCTTGTCAACTTTTTCTACACCACAAATAACCTCCATTGGTCCGCTTCACAAGCTGCATTTTGTAGTACGTTCAATAGTGCTAGAGTAGTACGGCTTGCGTCCTACAAAATGCAACTGGAACCCCTATGTACAGAGACCTTCGCCTCCCCTACTGTTTCTATGCAGAGATACTCACACATAAGCCTATGTTTTAGTAGTAAATGAGGGAGGGACAAGGGGGAGTGGTTAAAAAATGGGGATTATTCACTACACAATGGGAGGGTCAAAGCAAATAGAAGGAGGTGTATAGGGAACTGCTGACATTCGGTATTTATTGCTGTAAATAATGATTCTGTGATACACAGTAAAAACTCATAATCAGTTTAATTCAACACGTGTTACATGCCAAACCCAATTTGACACATTGACAAAGGAGGAGTCCACCTTGTTGTGGAATAAATATATGAGTTGTGTTGGCATTACAAATTAAGATGGAGTACTAATATCTTCGTTTTGCCTATAGGACTACCTTCCGATGTAGCACTAGGCAATGAGAAGTGCACATTTTTATGAAATATACCTTTAGGGGAAAGGATTTTGGATTGAGTTATTTCACACATGAGTATGTATATATGTTCTGTATTGTAAAAGAAAAAAATGTTTTGTATTTGTGTAATGAATGTGTGTATTGTTGTGCACCATCCGTTTGGATGCTCACCGATGGATATTTGTGCCTGCATTAAATAATTATCTAAATTTGCCAGAAGAAATAGGTTTTTTTGCCAAGGTAATTAATAAACTCTTGTGCAAAATTAAATATGATCTATCCCTCCATATCATTTGTACATATATCTTAGATGTTTCTATGCCCAGGTATAGGAGGGTCATTTGGGCATCCCCCTGATTGTTTTGATTGTAACCCTGTGGAATCAGCATTACCACTGCTGGGTCGCCGACACTATTTTTGGTGGGTTGTGAAAGTCCTTCTGTGGGTGTAAGTATTATTTATTATAATTAGCCCTGTATATGCATTAGTGCAAAGGTGCTCAACAATATTCCTAAGTAAAACAAAGCCTGCAAGTATTACCAAGCAAGACTCGAGGTGAAGCTTCTAGTATTTGTTGCTGCTGTTTTAGTACTACACAAAACCATTTCAACAGAAAATGTGCTCACTACACGTGAATATACAAACCATTCCACTTGTGTACGACTTTCACACAGATATTGAGAAGTATGGATGTGGCCTATCAGACAGAGTTGCCGACTTTGTATCTGGGGAACAGTGGCGGCTGGTACCCTAAGGCGGCTGATAACCGAAGTATTTGGTGAGGCAACCAAATATTTAGGGTGGCAACCAAATATTTAGGATACCGGCCATCATTGCTTGTGACGCTAGTTGCATTGAGCAAAATGAAATGTTTAGCACTGTACATTTTTATTACCCTGTTGGCATTCATATCATTTGTGTATTGAGTTTCCAGTGCACAGTAATGAAAAATGTGAACAAAATGTGAGGCTCACCTGATGTTTCTGCAGGGGCAAAGTGGAAAGAACAAATGCTGGATCCCAACTTTCCTCACCCACCTCCCCGTACCAATGAAGTCAAAGCCAGAAAGGAAGATATGGGGAAGAGGGGGAACAACACAAGGTAAGGGAGAAGGAGTAGAATCCACCGGCTTTTCTGGGGTGATGTTGCATATGTTCCTAAATGGTAAAAGTTCAACAGTTAAATACAGTCCTTTAGAACTACAAAGGTGATATACTTGGGCGTGTATCAAAATGCAGTTGTGATACCTGTTGGACGTCACTCTTGTAGTGGGTCGTAAGTAATGGACAGATAAAGTTCGAGACTAACACAGTAGTATCTAAAAGGTAGAATCATTAGGACTGCAGAATTTAAGCATTTAATCATGATAAATGTGAACAATGCCAGCCTTAACGGAGACTGCCAATTGGATACACAAGACCCAAGAAAAATATATACTATCCCAAAAATAACGAGGAAGAAACCAAAAAACTCATTTTACTAGACAGTATAAAAATATAAAATAATGAACAAAAAGGTGCTGGGTCAGGGTAATATAATATATCTATGTAATAGCCAAAGTAACTAATATCACTCTCTTATTTGCAGCATAAGAAAAGGTACACAAGTCAATCCTGATGGAGAAAATAATCTCCTGACAAGCAACTGTTGCGGGGATTCTGCACATACACAGAACTATGCGCAGGAAAACAGGACTTTGGTGTATAGGGGTTGTACCTTCCTACCACCTTAGTACCCAACATCCCAAAACTGACTGGCTATAGTGTCTCATTCGTTCTCCTACATAATCACGAAGCTATAAATGATTAGACAGGCCAGAACACAACACTCCCGACTCTCTCAGGAACCGCGGTAACAAGACATACCCTTCTGGTCGCTCACTCGTACTTGTCCACAATAAGAATTGAGTCACAGTTATGAGTCACGGTTATAGTTCAAAATGTTTATTTTAACTATTGTGCTCTAAAATGCAGTATACGAGCCACTACCAGCAGCAAAATGCATAAACTCAGAACAATTAGCATTGTTACAATTCCATAGAATATAAAGGGGGATGTCTTCATATACAGACGGTGGAAAAAGGACTATAATGCCTAACCACCCTCCCCTTGGTAAGGGTAAGGTTGAGTTTTATTATATAAAGGAAGATCTCTGGGTTTTGTCAGCAGACCCATACATTAGTGCCTAGATGGAAGTTTTACATCATAGGAATAGCATAGCTCTTCTCCCTGGAAAGGTCTCTCTCCAAGTGTGTGTTTGAACAACATGCATCCCCTTAATATCAAAGCACGAGTTTCCAGCAGTGCAGATGTGTTTAGCATTTTTTGTCTAGGTGCTAGGGACTGACCAGAACCAGAACAGAATAGCAAGGGACATTGTTTATCGACCTTGCACATTCTGTTCAGACTAAACTCCAGGAACTAGCAGAGAACGCAAAAAGCAGACAGTTCTCATGTGAAAGGCATAAACAGAGTCTTGCAAAATAAAGTAATGTAGTAACATGAGCAAAAGCAGCACCAAGGCAGCAGAGCTCATGCTAACGTAGCAGTATCGACAATGAACCTAATGGCCATATAACACAACAAGTCAGATAAGTACACACCTAAGGTCCTTAATACTATGGCATACAATAATCCTATTGTATATGCTGAAGGCTAGCATTCTTTGAAAACAAACGCTCTCTGTTACCTCCCTTTTAGGAGCAGAGAATATATGCAGCAAGGAGATGCTGTCTGGAGAGGTAGCCGTGTAATAACAGCCAGCAAGGGAGATGTGGAGCTGAGGGAAGCTCCGGAAGAGAGGTTGTGACCCGGAAGTGCAGGATTACAAAGATGCCACGAGAGAACAGAGGAATCCGATCCTACTCTCCGACTTGGAGTGGACAGGTAAGTTTCAGGCAAACGAGAAGGGGGCTATTTGGGAATCCGTGATGGAACGCCAAGCCCAATATCGTGATCGGACTTCCCTTTTTTTGCCTTAAGAGCCACCTTTGTCTGCCGATGAGTGTTGGCGGCGGGGCTTGCGTCAGCGGGTGCCGGCGGGCTCTGTCCTGAGGCCGCCCGACATGAGAGTCGGCGGGCAGGACCCGCGTCAGCGGCCACGGGCGGGTTCCGCAGCGTGGCTGTCCGACACAAAAGCAATGGAAATTTCCTTTCAAGGCTCATCAACACGTAATCGCAGTACCATAAGGAAATATTTCCTTTTATCACTGCAAATGAGACACAAGTTAAATGTGGGTCTTTTTTCCAGAAATGCCACTGGCTTTACTTTGAAGGAATCGGTAGTGCCAAGGTGTGGTAGTGCCAAACGGTTACCCCGGAAAATGTTTTGTTTTCAATTAAGAATACTAGGCAGTATTCTTCCCAAATCCTTGTGACAAAGATAGAGAAAGTGACATCCACTTTTTAAAGTTTTCAGTTGTATTGACCGCTTTCTCACCGCGCCATTTTGCATCCATACGAAAAATGCTTGAAACCATTAAGGATCTAGGCAATCTCTCAAAAGTGTATGATGAAATTTATTTTTCATGTCATCAACAAAATATCAGCTACAAAATGAAACAATATATTAGTTATAAAGTCCATCAATTAATTCAACTACAGAAAGCTGACCTGCGTTTCAGCCGCTGTCTCCCTGCACGAATAGCCTTTGGCTCCCTCCTGTCAGTGGTCATGGATACCCTGGCTCACTTACCGGCAGTCGCCACATTCTCTGCTGGCGCAGTCGTTCACACACAAATTGCCATAACACTCTTTAAAAATAGGTGACACTAATTTCAGTAGTAGCAGATGATCCAAAGGTCCCCGCTATATATAACTTTTAAAAAATACCCTAGGAAGGGTGGCACTTGAGCTAAAAATAACCTCTCCGACGTGGCATCGCAAACATCAGTCTTAAGTTAGAGAACGCAAGCTTGGCTGACTGTCACTAAAAGGATTTGGGGGCATAGTATCAAGAAACTGTGTTAGAATTATCGCCGCTTTAGCGGCAGAAAACTGCCGCTAAAGCGGCGATAATGGGCTTGATAATATGCCCTTGAGAATTCCAATAAAAGTCCATGTTCTGGTGTCAACATGGGCTTCTATTGGGATTCTCAATGGCATATTATCAAGCCCATTATCGCCGTTTTAGCGGCAGTTTTCTGCTGCTAAAGCGGCGATAATTTTAACGCCCTGCTTGATAATATGCCCCTTGGGGTTTTCCTGTCTTCGGCCGCTCTGAAAGACGAAGAAAAACCGATGCTTCATATCTGCCGATAATCCATTGCTGTACAGAGCGAGTTGCTTGACTGGGAGCTGTCACCCTCAACACGTTGAGGTAAACACCAAAGCTGTCAGTCATGGCTGGGTTTTATAACGAATATAATATGAATGGATGGACCTGCACACCATGTAAATGTTCTTTTC
Source organism: Triturus cristatus (assembly GCF_964204655.1). NCBI lineage: Eukaryota > Metazoa > Chordata > Amphibia > Caudata > Salamandridae > Triturus > Triturus cristatus. The sequence continues at coordinate 142,435,430 of NC_140594.1, forward strand.
TGCTGTTAGTGCTATATCACTAAATCTTTTAGCTACTTATCAGCGTGCTGTCACGTTGTGGGGTTTTAGCCCTAACCCCAATGTAATGATAAAGAACTCAAGGTTTGGGATGCCCCAAACCTGCGTGTTGCACAGCTACAGACACTAAGGTCTCAATGAATTTCCAATGTTTTTTTAAACAATATAAGAATTATTTGAAAACAAACTTAACCACGATTTCAATGAAAATTAAAGGCAATGAACTTGTATTGTTCATTGATTCTGAAAATATAAATAACATTGCACAAACATAATTCAATCCTCATAGGTTTGTGATGCAATGTCATACGAAACTCATTATTTCAATGGTAAAAAAATATGAAATACACATTTCAAAATACGTCCCAATGCATTTCGGGATATGATAAACCCTTCTTCAGGGGTTATTTAACATAGTAGGAAGGCAGCTGTCTCTGAGGAAATCCTCTGTTCAGAAGTACAACAAAAATGAGAATATCCCATGAGTATTTATATATTGTACAGTTCGAAATGTTTAAGGTAGGATTTGCACTCAAAGTGAAGGAAATACTCCCACTTAGCTCCATGCACCAACAGAAACGTGTTAAACGTGCTCAGTGCAAATAAGATTCCGTCATGCATCTAATATACATCAAACTGAGGTAAATCCTGCTCATGAAGACAAAACAGTGAGAGGGTACTCATGCAGAAACTAAAAAATTAAATTTAACCAATATGTCAATTCACCAGGATAAAAAGAATAACTTCTGATCATTTGCTAAGTGAACTTCTCATTGAGGAACAACTCAACAGATACAAGGAAAGAGGTTATCCTGATGATGTATTGACACAAGCAGTAAGAACTGTTGCCCAAAAACAACGTGAAGATTTATTACAGCAAACGAGAAAACCTTCAAGTAAACGTGAAGTATTTGTTGTAGTTCCGAATGGAGGATTTCCTCAGATACGGCTTCCTTTCTACTATGTTAAATAACCCCTGAAGAAGGGTTTATCATAACCCGAAATGCATTGGGACTTATCTTGAAATGTGTATTTCATATTTTTGTACCATTGAAATAATGAGTTTCGTATGACATTGCATCACAAACCTATGAGGATTGAATTACGTTTGTGTAATGTTATTTATATTTTCAGAATCAATGAATAATACAAGTTCATTGCCTTTAATTTTCATTGAAATCGCGGTTAAGTTTGTTTTCAAATAATTCTTATATTGTTTAAAAAAACATTGGAAAGTCATTGAGACCTTAGTTTCTGTATGACATGCCCAGTGTAAACTGGTGCAGTGAACACCACTCCCCTGCGGCCAGCCAGCAGCAGTGACCCTGCCCCAAAACACAGCTCGTGCTGGGGAAAGGGAAAAATAAAATGGTAATAAATTAATTGTATTACCATTTTATTTTTCCCCTTTGTGGCGTTGGCAGCAGGGGGGTCACTTTCTTCTGCCGTACTGAATGGGCCGTCACTGCTGGGGAACTAGGTTTGAGTACCAGCTTAGGTTCAACATTAGGCCTGGGCCTGAAATTCCGCTCAGCTCGCACAGTTTGAGGAGTTTTTCTCATTCTGCGTAGCGCGCAGAATTCCAAAATCTCCACTCTGCATAGCGAAGCTGAGATTTTTCCTCGCTCACTAATGTTAAATTGGCGAGCGCAAGTGTAGAAAATCTTACTCCAGACCATCTCCTAAAGAGATTTCTCAAAATAGGGGGTCGCGGATGGCCGCTACCGCTCACTTTGAGAAACCTTCCATTTCTGTTGAGGAAGCTGCTGCTCGAGTAGAACATCTGCTCAAGCAAAGAAGAAAGCTGTGCCATTTGCGCTGCCCATGGTGCCATTTGTGCTTATTGTCCAGTATGGGACAAATACCCAGCACTAAAACTCTGTGCGAATGACAGGACTTAATGCTCTCTGCCGCTTGCGGAACTCCACACTGCGTGGTGGAGTTTTTTGGTCACCACATGGAACTAACTACGCGAACTCCGCCAAGGCCTACTCAATGTCCTCTGATTCTAGGCAAATCACTTAGGGGATGATTACGAGTTTTATAATCCAGGGACCACCGTCGGTGGCAGGAACACAGCTGTCAAGTAGGCAGTCCGACTGGCCAATTATGAACATGGTGGTAGGACCGCCACAAGACCGCCACCACCAGCAAGATCCTGGATCCTGCGACCCCGCCAGCTTGGTGGTGTTCTCCCGACTGCCGCAACTCATAATCAGCCCCTAAGTCTCCTGTGCTTAAAATAAAATTATTTCGACCATGTTGTATTGTAATCTGGTGCTCATGTAAAGAGCTCCAATGCTCTTTGGCTGTGTTTCCGGAACATAAAAGTGCAATATATATATTTATATGCAAAAAATTAAGCAAGGAATTTGGGCAGTTCCCAAGTTTAGGTGGAGCGCATATTCTATATAGAGCAGTCTGCAACATCAGCTACCCTTTGAATCTGCTCACCTCAAATGTCTGTTTTTCTAGCAAAGATTTTAGACACAGGGTTAGCGCAGTGCCAAACACACTGAGCGAATAAGCGACAAAGTCTTTTGACATTCTTACCACAAATTCTTTAAGCGTAGGATGAGGTAGTGCCACCACAACATTTTTAAGCATAGGATGAGGTAGTGCCATCCACGCAGAGCTGAAAAATTACAAAAGCCTTTTACCACTCCAGGCGCAGCTTTGGTTTGGTAAAATACGATCCAAGCCAACGTGGAATAAATAAAAGCAACCTTGGCATGTGTTTCTCTCTTGTTATGAGCTCGTCAGTGAGGTGTAGCTTTGTCCAGACACAAGGGATCACCCAGTATAAGTCAAACCAATAGCCTTTCAAGCCTAGCCTGCCCCATAAATTATGCAAAAATTACATTCCTGTTTGTGATTCCTCTATTTGGATTTTTGTCATCTTCATGTTATTCTTTTTATTAAAATGTACTTTATTTTTCTAATTCAGTTTGGGATTTTTAGTGCTTGGTGTTTTGACTGTATAACTGTTTAGGTACTGCATAAATACTTTACACATTACCCCACGTTTAGCTTGCCTGTGTAATCTATGCCATAGCTATCTGGCGTTTGAACTCAGTTTAATTTAGTTACTTTTTGGGGTTCATCCTGACAAGTTAGTGTTATTATTCCTTGAGGTGGGCTACCGCCCCTCCGAAATATTAATTCACTTTCTACCATGTTGTTGCTCCTGCTCGCTTCTGTCTTTCTCATCTCATGAATGTCTCTCCTGCCTCTGCTAACTCCTCCTCAATCCCCTATGCTTGCCTTGCGCCCCACAAAGAACCAGTGGAACCCCTTCCATGCCTCACACCTGTTTAGCTTCTATCCCACACCCATGATTTTTTAATTGACTTACGCATCTTTTATTTAAAATCTTTATAGAAAACTAGTACTTCAAAGGATAAAGTGGGGTTAAAGAAAGATAAAAAAAACATTAATCCGGGATCTGTATTTCATTTGTTTTTAACTTTAGCACATTTCAGCCTTTGGGGCACCACGCCATAAAAAAGAGAAACAGCGACAATGGCAAATTCCTTCATTCCCAGAAAGATTTCTGTAAAAACAAGTGGTAAGTACATATTCCTGGAACGTAAGCACGTTCTTCCAGCATGCAATCAATCTGGGCACATGCACATTAAATGAGCCACGTTTTACACTTTCTCAAACATATAATTGGCATGCGCCGTGTCTACCCTTCCCTGTGTGCTGGGTCCTACAGTTTACCATTGTCCTCTGTAGCACTGGCTGGACGAAACGGCGCAGTCAGAAATTCACTCGACACCTTTCGTGTGTGGAAAACGCCGTTTTTTGTATGCTTTATAAACTTTATTAGCAACAAAGAATGCGAAGCGTAAAAGACAATCTTTACATATGAAATACAAATTGATGAGAATAGTAACAACCCAGTAGAAGAGAAAGCTGTTTACAATTTTTAAACAGAAATTATGGGAAGGGGAGGAAGAAAACGCCGCTTCAATGATGCTGGTGCGCACAACAAAGCAGTACTGTAGGCTCTTAGCCTTACAGACTAAACATGCCTCACTAAACAACGAACTATCTCTGCGTTATTTCCCCCGCCCCTAAATAACCATTCTACCAACACAACCGTGTTAAAACTCCTGAAACTGTCAACTTCAAACTTCCTGTTTATGACCGGAATGTCAGCCTTATTGGTAACCTTGGAATTTGCTATTCTGACCGAAATGCCAACCTTACACTCCCCTTTTTAAGCTGCCTTGCCGCCCTAACTTGTACTAAAACTGTCGATAAACTAAAACGACCTTCAACATCACCGCTCAGAAAAACACTTCCCACAGGAGTTTAACTGCCCCCTCCCAAATACGGAACATTCGACTTTTCCACAGCTGTACCCCCAATGCCTCTGCCATTCTCAGCTGCTTCAGCTAGACATCCATGCCCATGACAGATGAGTGGACGCCATCCGCTCAAACCTCAGCTTCGGATGTGGCCTTCTACCTGTTCCCTCTTCCCCACAAAACCTCCCGATTTCACCCGTAGACCTTTCTGCCAGCTCTGGCCATGGCTGCCCCCGCCACGCTCTTTGGGGAATAAACTCTGTCCACACACATAGGTCGCTGACCACAATGTTTCACCTCTTTCAAATCTAACCTTATTGCTTTAATCTGAACCAGTCCTTTTACCTTAGCCGAGTCATTTTTGCCTAAATGCACCCCCAAAACATCTGAGTTCCCCTCTCTCCTCAACCTGTTCTTCAAAGTGTTCCGCACCTCCTGCCATCTCATACCCTTTCCTCATCAATGAACTGAACCTTTAACTCATCCAACCCCAACTGTCTCGTACCTACGTATCGCAGCGTATCACAGCGTGTGGCAGCCTGTTTCTGCGCCCATTTAACAAACCAGTAGCCACAGATCCACAGTCACATCCAGTTGGTGGAGGGGCATGGCACAGAACCAAAGAGACAACAACCGACATGCTAGAACATATTAAACTTCCTCCAGTTCATTATGTATATAGGACCTATAACAATCAGACGACCATCTGCTCAACTGTTCAATGCTGCCTGCCCCCAACCTCTTTTGCCTGCCCCTCTTCTAAAGGAGTGTGCACCATAATCTTCGCCTTGCATGCCCAATGCTCTTAGAACATTTTGTAACCCTTTCCATACGGTATCTGTCCCACCGCCATACTGGGCACCAACACTCTACCGGGTAGGCCTGCATCAACACCCTCTCGCATTTTGCTTCTCTGATCGGACTTTGACTTTCTCAATAAGAGGCAAATTGCCATTCCTGCTCCTGCTCCTACCCTCTGCACCAACCCAACCACCACGTCCACCGAAGAGTAGGTGACTGATGCCAATTGCTCCTAAATGAAACTAGTCACTGAACTGCCTTCTGGCCATGAAGAGTGCTGTAATAGTCTGACTTGCCCTTTCTCTTTTTTGGTTGCCACCCCCATTGGAGACCTGATCAAATTAGCCAGCGGCCACTCCCCAAATCTACTCGCCATTATGTCTTCCTGATCTTCCTTCTGCAATTTCACCCCCACCATCTCCTTCCATTCCTTTGCCAATTTCAGATTCTCTGCCCATCTGTTCACCCTTGCCCCGTGGTATCCTAGTTTAACTGTCCTTGAACCCCTGCAACAAAAGCTCTGCTTCTATCGTGTTCTCATACCACTGTAGCTCAATATTCCAACCTCTGCCATTAACTGGCGTAAAAGCTTTTTCCCATGGATCCTTCCCCTACGCTATCCCTGTAGCTGCCACGCCTCTCCTGGCATCCCTTGTGACCCTTCAGGCGCTGCATTATGCTGAGTAAGATTTTTCTTTGCTCCATACTATGAGCATTTATGGCAAGATTTGCAAAATTCCCTTTGAAGAACCCCAGGGTAAATGCCCAACATGCACCCCCTTGACCTTGTTGCCCCCACCTAACTGCTCCCACTGATCCCTCAGTGGGAGAGCCTTGAAAGTGCCGATATATCATGTGTAACCAGCTGGAAATGTCGGTGCCGGCCTGGTGGTAGCCATAGTGAACACCCATAGATCATTATCTAGCTCAAACCACTTTCCCCAGAATCCTCCGTTAATCTGATCCTGAACTTCTCATTGTACCGTACTCAAGTGTATCCCCCAAATGTTATCTGGGCTTTCTGAATCACATCCATGTATTTTAACAGTACTATACATTGTTCCGGTTATTATGCAGGAGTTTAAAGACCTCAATATACTCACCTCTACAAATACGTTGTTTCGTGGCGGCCATTAAGGCGTCTTAAATGGTATTGTTATTCTTATATAGCGTAGTGTCTTCACCTTCACCTCTTTACTCTGTTGTCTCCCCTCTATCTCCTCCTTCTTCTCTCTCTCTGACTCCTAACCTATTCCACCCTCTAGCAAATTCCCTTTTTCCCACTTGTCCTCATTGCCCTACTTAACCTCGCCTTCCTTTCCTGACCCCTGGCCCCCCATGTGCTCTGTCTTCTACTCTTCGTCGGTCCCAACCGTTAGTTCAGCCACGTACTTCCATTTGTGTAGCCATAGAGCTATACTACTTTCCCTATCCATACCCCTATCCCATACCCCTTAGACACCATTACAGGGCTCATACTGGCAGTGAACCTCTTACCTGGCCTCAAGGTTGGGGCTCGCCCCAAAGCCAGCCATCCTGCCAGTGGCTGTGCCGTCAGTGCTTTATATTTCATTGCCACGTCTGTCGACCGCTGCTCCAAGTCCTGCAAAACACCAACTTGCCCATCTTTAATGCATCCTTTTACCCCCCGCAGTGGTACATCCACATCTTAATAATGCCCCTCTTCTGCACACTCTTCCTCCCTGTCATCCTCGCTTACTTTGCCATTCTTCCAACTTGGCCTTCTCATGATAGTCCAGCACCTTTATGTCCCATCCAACACAGTACATGCCCCACACACCCTTGGCCTTTTGTCAGCATCAAACTTTTGGGCCAGCCGATTATTTGCATTGCTCAACACCTGGACAGGCGAGGAGGCCACTGTAAATCTTCCATAACCGTCCACCATCCGAACCATTGCTAGTTTCCAGCCTGCCACTGTTAACTGTGGCTTCTCTTCTTCTCGAGGTATCAGGTCGCACGAAGCCCTTCCGAGTCCGGATGCTTCCCATCTGCTGCACCTGCCGGGAGAAAGATATAGGCCAGAGTGTTGGGTTCTTTAACCACCCTGTTCTCTGGGATCCATACCCAACTCTCTTTCATGCCCCACTCTTCCTTCCTGCCCTCCTCTGGCAATCCACTTTGGGCATGTGCAAGCTTCCTAACTATGCCCCTCTATACTCCCCCGTTTCATCCTCCCCCTGCCATCTGCCACTTTCCATCCATATATTTTAACCGGCTTCTTCACCTGCAGCCATTCATACTCCCCAACAGCCTTCTCCTCATCATCCCCTCGCGTGCCCTTCTCCTCATACCACTCCTCCCTCTCACTCCATACAAGCATCGTGGCATGAAACTGCTATTGCCCTGATGGTCTGAGAGCCCTGTGATTGATTAATTTACTTTTTGTGCTCCCTCAGGGCTTTTTGATTTCACCCTTAATCTCCTACCATGTCACCCGCTGACCCCACACACTTAGGAGCAGAGCCTACCCGCTGTACTGCTGCCACCTTGCTGTCTCATGGGGCCTGGAAGCCAGCACTGCTTGTTTCCTTCCAGCAGGCCTCTCCTGTGACTGTGCCCTACCCTCGCTTCTGCCGGGTGGGGCAAGAACCAGCGACACCGTTTTTCAAATCACCACTCACCCGCCCACACCTGGCACACTTGATGCCACCCTTGACATTTGTTAAGCGTGGCGCTGAGCATGCAAAAACAGCCGTCACCACACTGTCGGCCCAACACCTTGCCAGGTAAAGCCGTCTGACCTCTCCAAGCACCACCGCGGCAAAGGGTCCTCATGCCTTGCTTTTTTAAGGGCCTTCATTGCCTCCTTCACACTAATCATGGCTATAACTACCCCTTACTAAGCTATCGACTGTACTCACCCACACAAACCTTACCCCACTCCAAACTAGGTCTGGGCAGAGTTCACGGAGTTCTGCTTATCAGAACTCCGCAAAGTGCCGAAAAAACTCCAACATGCTCCGCAGAGTTCCGCAAGTGGCGGAGTTAGCTAAGTCGCACTGCTCACGCTGATTTGTAGCACCAGGAGTTTGTCCCGTGCTGTAAATTCCACACTAACAGTGCTACGCGCAGCGCATGAGAGTGCTGCTTTGTTCTGCTGCTCGAGTGGATGTTCTACTCGACCGGCAGCTTCCTCAACGTGTGAGGCAGGTTTGTTAACGTGAGCAGTAGCGACCTGCCGCGACAGCCTGCATTGAGATATCTCGGTGGGAGGTGGTCTAGCATACGGATTACTCAGTCGCCAACGTTGACTCGTTAACGTTGGTGAGCCGTGCGAGAGGAAATACTGTGCTCTGGGCAGCTACGCAGAGTTTTTCAGAACTCCGTACTCTAGGCGAAGCCCAGAGTGGGAAAAAAACTGCAAACTCCGTGAGCGGAATTTTACTCCCAGGCCTGCCCCCCTAGTGCCCAACCAATTACTAGCTATACCCTCACTACTGACAAAGACTACTCCTATACCTCAACCACTGTGTCACCATGTCATGTAAAATGGAACCTATCCCACTCAAGGCACCCAACCTTAACCCCTCCCCTTATTGACTTTCCACCTATGGGTCTCGCAGTCCCCTTGGGTTGCACCATTGCACCCAATCAGCTGGAGGCAGACCTACACAGTTGTCTGCGCCCCCCATCTCACCTTGGCATTAGTTCCCGATGTTACTCTAGGAGCAGCAGCAGCTTGGGTCATTACGGCATGACGGAGTGCCAATCTGCAACGGTTCACGTAACTGCACAAAAAGTATTAAACACCGCGACAACGTAGTAGTGAGGATTTATTTGAGATTGTCAGTGACATGTTTAGGGGAATTAGAGCAGCAGAAACAAGCCTGGGACACGAGTTAAGCATGTATGATTCTGAGAATGTCCAGAACTGGGGTCTAGATTTTGGCATATATGAATCAGGGAATGTCCAGTACTTTGGTACAGAGTTTAGCCTGGAAATGTCCGGTATCTGGGCGGAGAGTTTAACTTGTACTAACCTGAGAATGTCCAGTATCTGGGTCGAGGGTTTAGAGTGTACGAACCTGGCAATGTCTGATATATGAGGTGGCAGTTTAGCATTTATGGATCTGGGAATGTCCGATATTTGGATTGAGAGCTTAGCATGTATGACTCTGGGAATGCTGGTGTCTGGGTATACAGATGAGCATGTAGGAACCTGGGAATGTCCTTTATCTTGGTCTAGAGTTTAGCATCTATGAACCTGTGAATGTCAGGTATCCCGATCTACAGTTTAGCATAATGAACCCGGAAAAGTCCTGAATCTGGGCCTAGAGATTAGCATGTATGAAGCTGGGAATGTCCGGTAACGGGGTCTACAGTTTAGCATGTGTGATCCTGGGATTGTCTAGTATCTGGGCCTAGAGATTAGCATGTATGAAGCTGGGAATGTCCGGTAACGGGGTCTACAGTTTAGCATGTGTGATCCTGGGATTGTCCAGTATCTGGATCCAGAGTTTAGCATGGATGAATCTGGGAATGCCCAATATCTGGTTCGAGATTTCAGTGTGAATGAAAATGAGAATTCCCCTTTATTTTGGTCTAACATTTAACATATATGAATTGAGAATGTTTGGCATCTGGATCTAGAGTTTAACATGTATGAACTAAGGGTGTGTGAAACATATGTAATTTGCTGTAGTGTTATTATGCAACTTTACCGCATACGTACGTGAAATTACGTGAAATTATGGGAAATGCATACTGGACTCAAAAAATGACCTGGATGTTCTGTTCCTTTAAATATTCAACACGCAAATGTAATTTCCAGGTGATTTCATTTTGCATGCGTTCAAAACACTGCCACTCGTGTTTGGATTTGTAGTTTCACGCTAAAGAATTGCCTAAACACTCCACTCGGGAAACTAATCTACCTGAAATGCACCTAAAAAAATACGTAAACAGTACGTCTTGCATTAAAATTGCTCACCAGAATTACATATTGTGGCATAATGGTGCAATCGCTGTAATTCTGCGTACATTTTGTAAAGCAAAATTACCAAAATAGTGCCAATGACACTGGCATAATTCAAGTTTCGCCCAGGCCTAGCATGATCCTGGGTAGGTCCGGTATCGTATTCCTTGCTACAGGCGATTCTGGATTCACTTGAGATTTGAACCTTATGATCCAGGTAGGCCGGAATTCCCAGGATATTAGTCTTAACAGTATTGAAGCACATCTCAACAAAATACAGAACTGTAAATGGGACAGAAAAGGTGGGATGAGATTAGATGTCTGACCCATGAGCTAGCACGAGCCATAGAGTTAAAACGCTTTAATAAAGAAAGTGGTGAGGCAGAAAACTTGTCTTTTCCCATCCTCGACTCTGGAGGCAGCCAGTCCTAGGAGGATGGGACTGGAATCAGAGGCTGTCAAGAGAGGTTTCAGTTTCCTGAACACATCTGCATGTGATAGTGGTTCATTGGTTTCCTCACCCTGCTCTTCAGCACTGTCTCCTAACTGCCATCTCCCTTAGGATACGAGGAACTGTGGTACCCTGAGTGACAGAGATGCTCTGGATGGACATAGCTACACGCCCCATCACAAGGAGGAAAACAATGAGGAAAAATGGTAGGAAGAGGCCAGAATCCTTGGGGAAAGAGGATGAGCCAACTCTATTTCTATTTACATTATTTATAGAGCGCAGGGCGACCCGAAGGCACCCTAGCGCTGAGTAAGAGGCAGCATTCCAAAAAGGCAGACCAAGCCCCTCAAGGACTAGGCTATTTAAAAAGCCAGGTTTTAATCAATCAATCAATCAAACAATCAGGGATGTGTAAAGCGCACTACTCACCCGCGAGGGTCTCAAGGCGCTGGGGGGAGGGGGGATGTTCTGCCAGCTCCAATTCAGCTGAAGAGCCAGGTGCATGCAGCAACATTCTGCACTACCTGCCATTTCCGGATAACTAGTTTTGGGGCCCCCTGGTATAAAGAGTTACCATAGTCCAAACAAGACAGTACCAAGGCTTGAATCACCACTTGACTTGAAGTCTGGGGGAGCAAGGGTAGGATCATGTGTAGCTGTCTTATCATTCAAAAACAGATAGCCGCTGTTTTTGAGGCCTGGGCTTCCATGGGCAAAGTATCTTCAAGCCACATTCCTAAGTTTTTTAGGACAGATTTAGGGGTTGGGACCAAGGCCGATAGGCCAGCCCAGGCCCTGTTGGATGTTGGAATTATTCCCACAGATCATTAATTCTACTTTTGATCCACTGAGTTTCTTTCAGGCAGGGCTTATTCATCCAGCTAACTACCTGCTCCAAGACAGGGTCCAAGATTAGATATTAAAATAACCAAGTCTGGGGCAAGATAACACGCCAGCTGGGTGTCATCTGCATATGAGACTATAGCGATTCCAAATGAGGCTACAATATCTGCCAAAGGCTGAAGATATATATTAAACAGCGTGGTGCTGTTGGGGGAAGGGAGGAATCAAGTCTCAACCTGATTGGGGGGTTGGAGTGGGAGGGGGGTGGTTATGGGTAGTTCAAAAAGGATACTGGGAACTAGGACCGTATCCCTTGGTGTTGTTCAGTTTTTGAACAGACTTGAATATGTTACCTATCGTACCAAAAGGGAGTACCATTGCGCTCACTGACACAAGACCTTTCAGCTCCAATAACCACACAAAAGTGTGCGGCACTGCACACATTCAAGATTCTATGCATGCATGATGAGACATTTTTAACCTGGAATATACAAGGCATGAATGACCACTGCAAATCCCGGCTCATACACACCTACCTTGCTAGGCGCAAAGTTGACATCTGCTTCCTGCAAGAGACACATCTCTCCACTACTAACAATGCTAGACTGCACGTTACTGGTGGAGAGACTCCTACTTTTCTGTATACTCTACGCGAGAGGTGTCATCATTTTGCTAAAAAAAGACCTTTCCTCGCGCAAATCACACTCATACATTGATGCTGCAGGTTGAAACGTTCTACTGTCTGGCATACTGTACTCCCAACCATTAATTATGGCGGCCAAATATGGACCGAATACAGACAACCTGGACTTCTTTCTCCACATATGGAGGCTACTCTCATCACTTGGCCCCTGCCCAATAGTATGGGGCGGCGATTTTAACATTGCACTACAAACCACTCTAGATCGCTCAGGCCCAAGATTACATCACTCCCAGACCACCGCTGCACTACACTCACTCATACAAGTCAGTGCCATAATCGACATCTGGCGCCAGGCCCATCCCAACAGTCGTGAGGGCACCTGCACCTCCACTACACATAGCTCCTGGTCCTGCGTAGACTTATGGCTGGTAACTCATAATGTAGTAGGCTGGATCTCCTCTGTTGATCACCCCCCGTACGTCTGACCCTACAGATCCCACAAACTCTAAAACAAATGTTCTCATGGCGCCTGCCCCCCTTCGCATTGCGAGACTCAGCATTGAAAGAAGAATTGTGCAGTGCCATTATTTTTTTTCATTAAATACTGGTTCGGTGGAATCTCCCTCAACTCTGTGGGAAACCTTTAAGGTAGTGAAGATCTGGGGTGTGTGCATTGCCAAAGACCCGGGGTGCTCCTGGCAATTTGTCGTCCCCTGGAGAGATTAGAAGCGGAAATTAAAACACTTGACCAGATGGACAACACCAACCCTGCCCCTGCCAAACTAGCGGACATTAGGGCAAAGCTATCCGATTATCACTCAGAAGCTGAACGAGAGGTGAGCTATCTAAGCCGAATAGCACAAGCTCACCAATATGGAGAAGGGGATCGCCCTGGCAAAACACTGGCAAACCTACTGAGGAAACCCCATGCATCCTCATATATGACTGAACTGCTAGATGATAATGGTGGCAGGATCTGCTGAGATAGTAGCAGCAATCACCTCCTTTTACTCCCAATTATACACGGCCGGGGCAGAATGCACCCCTGACAACATAAACAGTATTTTGATTCAATTGAGCTCTCATGGCTTGACCTTGGGCACCGAGATTACCTGGATGTCCCATTCACGATGGAAGAAATCACACAAGTAATTGCCATCCTTCCTAGCGACAAATCGCCAAGGATGGATGGACTCACTCCCACATTCTATAAAGAATTTGCCTCTATTCAGACCCCCCATCTCGTTGAAATGTACAGTGAATCAGTCACCATGGGCCAACTCGCCCTTTCTCTTCGCAAGGCACTAATCACACTCATACTAAAGCCAGACAAGGCACCTGAATGTTGTGACTCGTACCGCTCCCTCTCATTTATTAACACTGACAATAAAATATTTGCGAAGCTCCCGGTGAATCGGCTTCTCCTGCTCATGTCCCTAATAATACGCCTGATCAGTCTGGCTTTGTACCAGGGTGGGCCACATCACACAATCCCTTGATGCCACCAAGGCATTCGACTCACTAGAATAGCCATTACTCTTTTCGCTCCTGGGACAGTTAGGCTTTAGCTCGAACTTTATCCACAAAATTAGGCTACTATACACCTTACCCTCGGCATTAATTAAAATCAACAGGCAGATCACCAACCCCATTACAATCTCCAGGGGCACACAACAGGGATGGCTGCTCTCACCGATGCTGTTCGCGATTGCGATGGAGACGCTGGCAGCTCTGCTACGTCAGCACCACACAATAAGTGGCATCGGATTCACAGCTCGTAGCCTGGCCACTTCCATGTATGCAGATAATTTCACGCTATATGGCAAACACAAGTAGATGGTGGATGGAGCGCTGAACCTTTTCAGACACTCATACCCAGTCAGATCTGGGTTGAATCCATCATTGCTCTTTAGGTCACTTCGCCACCTCAGTTCAAACCCAGCTATATGCAAATCAGTCTTGTCCCTGTGCCTCATGGGAACAGTCCAGCCGAAACTGCCAAGCCAAGTCTTCCCTGAAACCGGAAACATGCATCCTGGGACCGGTTTTAGGGTAACACCCCTCATCAGCCAGGCTAGCTTGAATCCAGTGGCAAAGTGAGCAAGGGACCCACGTCTGGGCATACCCTGCCAAATGAGGGCAAACAAAGCAAACACAAGTGGATGATGGACAGAGCACAGAAACTTTTCAGATGCTCGCCCCCAGTCACAGATCTGGGTTGACTCCATCATCATTCTTTAGCTCACTTCGCCACCTCAGTTCAGACCCAGCTATATGCAAATCAGTCTTAACCCTGTGCCTCATGGGAACAGTCCAGCCCGAACTACCAAGCCAGGTCTTACCTGAACTGGAAACAAGCATCCAAGGACTGGTTTTGGGGTAACACCGCTCATCAGCCAGACTAGCTTGAATCTATTGGCAAAGTAAGCAAGGGACCCACATCTGAGCATACCCTGCCAACTTAGGGTGAACAAAGCAAACACAAGTAGATGATGGACGGAGCACTGAAACTTTTCAGACACTCACCCCCAGTCACAGATCTGGGTTGAATCCATCATCGTTCTTTAGCTCACTTTGCCACCTCAGTTGAGACCCAGCTATATGCAAATCTGTCTTGACCCTGTGCCTCATGGGAACAGTCCAGTCCGAACTGCCAAGGCAGGTCTTTCCTGAACCGGAAACAAGCATCCTCATGCCGGTTTCAGGGTAAAACCCCTCATCAGCCAGGCTAGCTTGAATCCAATGGCAAAGTGAGCAAGGGACCCACATCTGGGCACACCCTGCCAATTTAAGGTGAACAAAGCAAACACAAGTAGATGATGGACGGAGCGATGAAACTTTTCAGATACTCACCGCCAGTCACAGATCTGGGTTGAATCCATCATCGTTCTTTAGCTCACTTCACCACCTCAGTTCAGACCCAGATATATGCAAATCAGTCGACCCTGTGCCTCATGGGAACAGTCCAGCCCAAACTGCCAAACTAGGGCTTCCCTGAACCGGAAACAAGCATCCTGTTATGTCACGCTATATATCTGTGAGCTGCGAACAAACCTAGCACCCAAGAAGAGGGAAGTAATCTGATATGGCGGCTACTCCCGCATTTACATCAATTGGAACAAATCCATTTTATTTACCCTCACTGACGCAACGCTTTCTTATCCCACAAAGTACCCACTAAAATGAGCCACTGAACAAGTCAAGTTCCCAGTTATATGTCTGAGTAGAGACTTGGATGAACTATGGAAAGCAAACTACGGCTGGGCGGTGGAATGGCTAGAAGTTAAGATCCCGATATGGAATAAACTCCCACTCTACCTTGCAGGTTGTATTGCAATTGCCAAAATGGTGGTCTTACCGACATTTTTTTTCTTCATAAATCTTTTTATTGAAAGAAACAATAAACAATAATACAATAAGAAAACACCAACACAAAGAAGAGCAGTTGTCGAAATGAGCAAATCACGTAAATTAAACACCATGTATATGTAATCAATAAAATAAAAAGAAACGTCATGGATAATAGTTCGGTCTCACATTGACATTAAATCATTAAAGTGTCTTTTTATCAACGTTGAATGGGGAATCATCGTCAAAGGGGGTGCACAAAAACCCTCTGCTTTCGTTCCAGGGGCCCCATATTTTAGTCCGTTTGCCTGGGCATCCTCTGCTCTCGTATACCACCCTTTCGGCCTGCATGCACCAGCCCATGTCCACCGCCCAGTCTTTATGCCAGAGCACAACTTTCCCCCTCCATTTTCTGGCTATATTTCGTTTTGCTATGATACAGCCCATTGAAACCAATATTTGTTTGGTGCGGGTGAGGTCAGTGGCGTCCCAGATATTTAAAATACAGAGTCGAGGAGAGGTTTCTATAGATTTACGACATATTTAGGACATGGTGGACAAAACCTTACTCCAATATTGCTGAAGAACTGGACAGTCCCACCACTGGTGCAAGAAGGTACCCAAGGAGCCACAGTCTCAGGGACAGAGCGGGGAGACCTTTAGACCCATTTTAACAAGTGCTGTGCTGGTGTAATAGGCCCTGTGGAGTATTTTAAGCTGTTTAAGCTTAAAGCGGGAGCGGATCGCCACCTCCCTGGGAGATGCCAGGGCCTCCCTCCAATCTCCGTCAGGTAAAGCCCCCACGTCGTCAGACCATTTTGTGCGGAGTTTATCGAGAGGTTCAGGTAAATTATTAAGTATTTTATGGTAGGTCAAAGAGATGGCCTTATCCGGAAGGTAGACGTCTAGAAGCCTATTCTCTAAAGGTGAAGAAACGGGTAGATCGAAACCCTTGGGAATGGCCTTACTTAATGCACTCTGTGCCTGAAGATATCAGAACATGTCCCTCTCATGCAGCTGGTATTTTACTTGCAACTCACCGAACTGAACCACCACACCTTTCGCCCACATGTCCCTTACTGCAGAAAGACCAGTCAGGTCCCATTTGTCAAACCCAGATGGACCCGAAAGTACACCCAATTGGTAGGATTCCAGCAGCAGAGTAACCCATGTGATTTTACCTTTCCAACCCAGTATGGCAGTTGCCGAGTGCCAGATCGAGACTGTGGTGGAGGTCGGGGTAAAGTTGGGTAGATGCCTAGGCCCCCCCATATAACACCCGCAAGTAATTGCCCTCCACCATATTGAGCCTGTCCATCCTGTATGCTTGGTCCGTAAGAGGACGGTGGGCCCAGTGATTGAGGACCACTAATTGTGAGGCCCAGTAATACGTTTTAATTGCAGGGAGAGCAAACCCCCGTCATACCAGCTGCATGTGAGTTTGGTCAGGGCAATTCGGGGCGTGCCGCCGTTCCATTGTAGTGAACGGATCTCGGAATCAATTGTTTGGAAATATTGAGTCAGGATGGGGTAGGGCGTATTCTGTAGGGCATAGAGGAAACGGGGACGTGCCATCATTTTAAAGAGTCAATGGCTTATCCTTCAGCTGCATACAGAAATTTGGAATCCTTTGAATTTTGTACTTGGGATAAACTCATGAATACAATGAGCATAACTCAATGGTGAACTACCACAAATAAACCTTCAGTTTGAATTTGTTTGGAACTTTTGGACTTACTTATTATCTATTTCACTAACTAACATAAAAGCACTATTGGAGACTTTGTTTTATACATAGAGAACTATACTCCAAAATACTTCACCTAATTACTATGTAAATGACTATATGATATATCTGCACTAATATGCACTTACTAATGCATTAACAGATAGACTCAGCTAAATCTATCTACATCGTTATTTTTAACCACGGGGTCTTTTGAATAATATTTTTTCTTTGGATATTAAACATGCAACAGTTATCTTAGATACTGGATAAAATATAGATTACTTAATTTTAGAATTCTCTAGCTATTTACTACATGCACCATCTTATATCGTGTTCTCGCCGAACACGTATTTATTAATATATGGCCAATGTGACCTAATATTATATATAACATATAGACATGGCCGCCCCGGTTTTAATCTAAACAACAAGGACGGTTAGTTGAAACAGTCCTTTCTCCATTACGACGAATGTATGATGACAAACCTATCATGTGTTGCGAAGTATCACGTGATGCCGACGTGATTGTGTTTAAAATGAGCACCGGCAACAGGAGCCGGCGCTGCTTAAAAATTTTGGAGAGACACCGCTGCAAGACTTTCACAAATAGAAAAGGTTAGTCACTGACGAATGCTTTCCGGGGCTGTTTGTTAACTCTTACTGCAACTGTTTGAAGAATAGTCTTTTTTATTGCAATAGTTTGAAAAATAGTTGTTTTTTCAATGCGGACCTGTGCTTTGAGTGAATGCGCGTTTGAGAAAATGCAAGATTAGTTTTATTAGGTGATCGCTACAATATCAACATTATTCCGAATAACAGAGGTACTATCGGCGACATGCTTTATCCTTGAAATAGAACACTGTAATTTGTAGTACTCTAATACGGATACCAAACACATTATCAGTTGTTTTGTGGGCCGTAGATTGATCGGTCCAATAGTTATGGATTAGCAGTTACGATGTTAAAAATATGCTTTTCTAGGTTGCTTTGATCACGATATTGTGTCCCATTAGACTTACCATACTGGGACTTTGAGGTATCCTTCAATAAGATTTAGCGTGGTTCACTTCACCACTCAAAATGCTATGAAGAAGACATTTAAGTCAATGATGATATTTAACAAGGGCAGTAAGGGAACTACTGTATAAGATGTCTCTTTGGTTCCATTATATATTTTTAAATATTTCTTCGTTTTTTCTTTCTTGATTTTTAGGGGCATATCATAGCCCAAGACCCCGCGATGATTTAAATTGTAAGTCTCTTTTCTTGACACTTAACTATTCTTGTCACAAGATGGGTCCCTATAGATGGACTGCCTCTAATTTGCCCATTACCCGAGTAAGCTAATCCACTTTTTTAAGTGATTTAACTAGAGGAATGCGAAAATGTTCTACAATGAAATATATTATTGGATATTTAGAGGCCCTCTCTACTCTTTCGTGACAAATATATGTTGCGACTAAAACTGGTTTATAGATATTGACCGACATAAAATGAATCATAGAATTAAGATACTGACATACATATAAGTTCAAGCTTTCAAAGAGAGATATTAAATCTTGTAAACAAATTATTTGACTATATGTCTGCTCTAATTTTACAGAAAAAAACAATCAGCGGATTAAATACGCACAACACGTGACGCGGTCGTCTGTCCTAATAGAGAACAATAACTTTTCTAGGTACTTTGTTAGATAAACTTTCTGTTTATATGATACTTCTTACTAATGACTTTTTTGTTACAATGCTTTTAGAAATATTCTTTTTTCTCCTTTTTTTTTCCTTTTATGAGAACTTAAAAGGAAAATACGATTCTCACATTAAAGACTTTGACAATTCTACATTTAATTTATGTGCTGTCAATGAAAGACAATGATTAAGATACCTATCTGGATTGAATTTTAGTATCCTGGGATGGGCCTCTTTCTATAATTCACAAAATGGACAGAACAGCATCTTCTTGAGCAAATGAGCACTGTATGTTTTTTAGATTCTTCACTATGGGTTATTTTTCGCCTATCTACACTGCTTTTCCTGTCTTTAGTAGACACACATTTGAATACTAACATGATAAAAGATTCTAAAAATTTTTTTTTTCTTTTCCCATGTTGGGGTCTCTCTCTATGTACACTTCAAACTGCGTTTTTCCTGTTTCCGTTGGATTTAGATGATCGTTGGATATGAACAATGAAAACTTTGTTTTTTCCTTTCTCATGGCATTATTTGCAGCCTTGAAAAAGTTTCCAAGAAACGAAACACGTGTCGGCTGCTGGTTCAACGCTTAAAAGAGAAAGATTGTCAAATGAAGCTGTCTATTCCTAACCACATTGATACTGTGTTTTATATTCAAAACTTGTGATTTACAATTTGGTGACATATTTATATTAAATCGATACAGCAAGAACTGAATCATTGTCCTGCTGCTATTTTGAATCTGTTTGTGTTACAACAACTATATGAATTGATAATATAATTGTACTAGAGTGCCGAGGTTGACATATCTATTTCACGTTCACACTGGGTCCTGTGGGGCTTCAGTGTTCTTGCACCTTAGGTAGTGGGGTGCAGTTAGCGGAACCTTGAGGGGCACCAATATTTGGATACATAGATTGAATGCACTCAAAGAATAGATGTGTTACCAACTAAACCACCACTGGCATCTGTAAATATTGTCAATCCCCAAAAGTCATGCACCTTGCTGCTATGTATACAACCATCCAGAGCCTTAGTAACACAATCTACAAAGTCAACCCAGTCTTGAGTCTGAGCCTTTTGGGTATCTCTGAACTTCAACCTGTACTGTTCAGTGGTTAGGCCAAACCCATCAATCAGAGCACTCTTCAAGACTTTGTAATTGTCAGCATCCTCTTCTCTAACAGTGAGGAGCTTGTCTCTACCTTTGTCTGCAAAAGAGAGCCACAAGATTGCTGCCCACTGCTCCTGAGCGACCCTCTGTACTTTACAGGCCCTTTCCAGTGCAGTTATCTATTTGTGGATGTCATCCCCACTCTGGTAGGGAGGGACAATCTTGCTCAGGTTTCTGTGGTCATGAGTCTTGTTTCTACCACTAGGGATATTGTTGCTGCCACCATGGGGCTCTAGCCCCCATCTGTGTGAAGCTCTCTGGAGCTCCAGGGATTCCTTATCTAATGCCAACTGCTCTCTCTTGATCCTAAGCTTAGCTTTCTCAAACTCAAGCAGTCTGCACTTTCTCTCATAAGAGTACTCCCTCCTCTGGGGGAAAATGGTCCTATGAGAGACAGAGGTCCCTACAGATGTACCAGAATGATTAGACTCCAGAGAAGGAGATCTTGATCTTCTTGGCACACCACCAACCCTTCCAGGTTGGGTATAGAGAGGGCCACTCGGGCCTTCTCCCTCACCTTCAGGATGGATTGGATTTTCCAGGTTAGAATCTTCTTGATCATCCTGGTCAGCTTCAGATTCCTGGTCATAGGTGTTGTCACCTCTTGGCCTTTCTTCTTCTGCTGCCCCACCCAACCTGCCTCATCAGACCCTGGAGTCTTTCTGAGATCATCTAACAGCAGAGCCTCCATGAGGCATTGAGTGTTTGCACTCCTCCCTGTCTTCAACTTCTTAACTGTACACATATTTCTCAATTCCACGAATGTGAGATGGTCATACTTGGATGACAAGGAGCCACAGGCTTCAGGTCTTGAAGACATACTAGTGTAGTGAGGTGTTGCACCTACCTAACCTAGTGGGATTAACTAGACTCTCTTGAGTTGGGGAAAAGGGGTGTGCTGGTCCCTTTGCTATCCCAACTCCAAGTTCAGTAGAACTTACTTTATTCTAGACTTGATTTATATGTACCTATGTACCTATAGTGGTTTTCAGTGAGTCACTCAAAGAGATTATCTGGTAAAGCAATAGCAAGCTTGAATCCCACCGCTGCACACCAATGTGAGAAGTTGGCCTGGCATATGCGGTCCACTAGTTATAGTGAGCACCTTGCACCAGTCTGAACAACCCTTATTGATGATAGGTTTAAAGACAACCTTTATTGAAAGCTATCCTAGTGGTAGCTATGGAGAGCAGCCTTCAGGCTAAGTCTTGAAGGAGTGTAAAGCATCTTGGTTTACCAGATTTTAACCTCTTGAATTACTAAATGAAAGGAGATCCACACAAGGTATATATAAAATATATGTTTTTATTTCTAAACACTCACTACTAATCTCTTTATGATATTCGAGTCGAAGATACACAATAATACAGCGCTAAAACGACAGTAAATAGCACAATACACAATGGGCCCCATGGGCGGACAAACCATATATTAAGAAAGTGGTATAAGAACCACGACTTGACTAAACACAGTGCCTAGAGCATGCAGAATCGCTGGGACCCCAAGGAACCACCCAAGGTAGTGATACAGGAGACCCACAGGGGATGCGTGTAGTGTGAGAACACAGGCACGAGCCCCATACTATTCTATGGGAAAGTCGCGGTTGGAATTTTAGAAGTTAAGGACACTTAGGAGAGGACTTTGAGAAAACCCCTTTAGACTTAGGGGATTCTAGGGCCAGCACCCACAGGAGCACTGGAGTACTCGTGTTACGTCACCCAGGGAAGTCGGGTGCATAGGTGTCAAATGGTGTCGGGAATCGTCATTGATTTCAATGGCGATCTGCTGCAAAGTGCTGCTGCCGGGAAGAAGAAAAGTGTCCAGTGTGATCCAAGCCTGGATCAAAGATCAGAAGAACCTGAAAGCAGAGGGGACAGAGTCTGGGTCACTTGCCAGTGACCAGGGGCACGATAGACGAATGCTCACCGATGTCGGGTGTTTCAGGTGCGAAGAGGTAAAGCTTGACTCTGCAGCCACGAGGACCAGGGGGTGTCGACGACAACCAGGAGCTGGATTCGAGCTGTCCCACAAAGGATGTTGAGTGCTGCAGTATCAGTGCCTGGATTGGACCCAACAAGCCTTGGCAACAGCAACCCACGCAGGAAGAGAAAAGATGCTTCGGTGCAGACCAGCAAGGTTCTGGGGACTCCCCATGCGATGGAGAGTCAGGGCACATCTGGAGCAACCAGGTAAGCCCAATTAAAGTTAGAGTTGCCTTCACAGGGACCCACCAGTCTATGGACCAGGGATCACGAAGGGACCTCAAGAGGAATCGCACAATACCAGTCCACGGGACACTCGGTCAGTGTAGGCCAGTAATCTTCAGTGAGTGGCGACACTGCTCGGGGTGTGTACTACAAGTAGCCCAAAGCACAACCTCAAGGATTGACGAGAAGCATATGCACTTGCAAATGTGCACGGTGTCCAGGGCTTCCTGTTCCATGGTCCCCAAGAGGGAGCCGGGTCTCAGCCTTGCTGGGAGCTCAGGTCAGCCTCTGAGAAGTCTGGGAACCCACTCCTGTGTTGCAAATTCTTCGGATTCTGGCGGGAGCTTCGGAGATGCAAACTGGTCAGATGCATCTTAGGTGCCTGCCTTGCAGGGGAGTAACTCCTTTACTCCAAGGGAGATTCTTCAGTCATGTAGTGCCTTGTAGATCATCGAAGTTCCAGGATTCTGAATCAGAGTTTTGTCCAGGTGTAATCTAAAGTCCTGTAGCCAGGGGTTCCTATTTTAAACCCAAGGAAGGGGTGGGACAAACTCTAGGGACCCACCTATGAAAGGGTCAGGAAAGAGGGGTGGCTACACCCATTTCCTTTGTCCAGTTTCACGCCAAAGCAGGGCCTGGTAGCACCCTGCAACTGGTTTGAGCTGGACTATGCACAGGGACACCAAATGTGCCCCCAGTGCAGACTTCAAAGCACTCTTGGAGTGCACCCACCCAGCCCCAATACACTGAAGCCTGTCTGGGAGGTGGTGACACCTCCCTGTGACAAGAAACCTATTGTCCAGGCCTCCCCTGCCGGAGTTTCGTCCAGCAGCAGGAGGGCAGACTCGTGTCTGTGGTTGGCAGCATCCATTTTGTGATGCCAGGGTCGGTTAAGCTGGTACCAGGTATACCGGTGCTGTCATGTCTCTCCCTCTTGAAGGGTAGGATCATACTCCCACAACAGTTACTGGTGTGGGGGTATGATTCCAAGGTGTTTGACACCAAACACAACAAGTTTCCATGCAGCCATTCCAAAGTTAGCATTTAACGTTTGGTTATAATGCACTTGAGAGTATATGGTTTGGCTGCATCACAAATAACCCCGGAATAAAGTTTCCGAAGGCTGCAGAGGGGCTCTGCTCATGCATGTGCACCCTCTCACATAAAACCCAGTGCCCTGCCTTCAGGATTGGTAAGGCCTGCCATGGGGTGACTGATAGGTTTTATATGTGCAGTGATATGGAGAGATATGGTGAACCTATATCTCAGTAAGGGGTGCATGCACCACCTTACACAGGCTGCTGTAGCAGTCCTGTTGTGTCATTTCGGATGGCTTCCCAGGGATGGCATAATACATGCTGCAGCCCTTGGTAGGCCTCTGGGGTACCTATGCCCTGGGTACATAGTATACCATATACTAGGAACTTATAAGGGTACCCCAGAATCCAATCTGGAGTGTACCTAAAGTACTTGTAATCAATTTAAAGGGGAAAGCAGATAGGCTGGGGTCCTGAATAGCAGGATCCAAGCCAAACTAAGTCGAAAACCAGCAAAACACCAGGAAAAAAGTGGGGCAACCATGCAATGAGATTCCACCTTCCTACACTCCCCACTGAGGACATAAATCAATGACTTGTCCCAATTGATGGTGTAGCCCAAATATTTGCGGAATAGGGTGAGAATATGCAGTAACACGTGGATTGAGGATCGGGGTTTGGCCAAATATAAAAGAATGTCATCGGTGTAGAGGGAGATCCTGTCCGACCAGTCCGGACACCAATTCAGTCCGCGGATAGAGGGTTCACCTCTAATACACAGCGACAAGGGCTCTAAAGCCAGAGCTAACAACAACGGTGACAGGGGACAACCCTGTCTTGTACCCTTCACCAACTCAAAAATTGTCGATCAGCCATCATTTACCGAGATGCGAGCCAGGGGTTTAGCATTTAGTAGACGCACCCAGGACAAAAAACGTGGGCCAAAGCCATACCTTTCCAGAGAGACAAACAGGAATGGCCACTCCATCATGTTGAACGCCATTTTGGCGTCTAAGGACACAATTACCGCATCTTCTTGTAAGGTGGGGTCCCTGCCCAGCACTCCGAAGAGGCGACGGAGATTGAGCGCCGTATTTTTAGTCGGCATAAAGCCGGATTGGTTTGGGTGTATTAATTTATGGAGGTGGGGTGAGAGGCGGAGGGCCAGAAGTTTGGCCAGGATCTTGACCTCTGGGTCGAGGAGGAAAATCAGTCGGTACGAACCACATTGGTCCTGGGGTTTCCCTTTCTTGTGTATGACCGCAATATTAGCTAATCTCTGTGTTTTGGGCAGGATTCCATGATCCACAATCTCATCATACATCCATACGAGAAATGGAGCCAGCACCGAAGAGACTGCTTTATAGAGCTCGATTGGAAGGCCACTAGGACCCATGGTCTTCCCAGACTGCAACGCACCAATCGCTTTGGAAACTTCCTCAGGGTTTCAAGGCGGTGTCAAGGTCAGTGACATCTTTAAGGCCTAATCTTGGCAGGGGGAGGGTGGAGAGCAGCTCGGCTGCTTCTTCCTGCGTGGAGGTGGACGTGGGGACATAGAGCCGCTCAAAATGATTAGCAAAGCTATCAGCGATCCCATCTCGGTCGCATCGCTTCACACCATCAGGATCCACAATTAGCCACCCACCTGTTGGCCAACTCTTGCTTATCTAGCCATGCCAACAGTTTACTGGCCTTATCTCCAATCTCATATACACGATATTCAGTGGTCCGGTAATGCGCTTGGGCTTGCCGACATTTTTATACCTTTCCCTAAATGCCCCACTACCCCTCACAATGCAATTGTTTAAGAGGATGCGCTTGGACATTATCATGCTCACATGGGCAGGTCGACAGCCGTGTATCGCATACGAAACTCTGACATTACCCTTCTTGTGCAGCGAACTGGGAGCCCCAGACCTCAAACTGTAAGCATATTGCCCTCAAGCCAGCTTTTTACACTTTTGGCAACACCCAGCACCCTTTCAGCCACATTTGGCAGCTGAGGCGGATCTGGCCTCCTCCTGGCCACTTCAGACGGCACTATTCCTGCCATATAAAGCATTTAGAGAAGAAATCAACACTGTGGAGTGCATGCCCTGGGCATGGGAGGGTATTCGCAAACAGACAGGCACCAGCACTTTATATGCGCCATCAATGAAGCTGGCAGTGAACTCTTCTTTCCTGCCCCTACACAACAAAGGGATGGCATGCCCCGCCAACTCCCTGGGCATATGTATCAATGCAGGCCTCTACCCAGATGGGCAGTTTCTTCCTCTCCCCCACATACTACTGCTTCAACATCCACCCTGCTATACACACTACTGTACTATCAAATTTGGGCGACCTGCACAAATGCAAATATTACTTTCCTGAGCCCTCTGATGGTAAATGCGACACTTGAATAAATTCACACAGCTACATCGCCTTGTAAACTCATTACCAGGCTTCACTCGCTCACATTTTCAGCCTCCCCAGTTGGCACTGAGCACGCGCGCTGCGCCTGAGCGGCAGACATGATCACTGGGCCATCAACAGTACAGTGGCAATACTGCTGTAATCAGTCTGAAAGGCTCTCCCTCAACTACAGGCTGAGACTAATACATCTTAAATTCCTACACAGGCTATATTGCACCTCAATGGCCCTTCACAAAATGAACTTAACTGCAGATGCGAGATGCGCGCGATGCTCTGCGCCCGACGCCGCGTTCATACACCTGGCCTGGACATGCCTGAGAGTGGCCAGCTACTGGCAAGAAGTATGCGTAATCATCAGCGCCATTACATCTGATCACATTATACCAGACCCGCTTTCTTGCCTACTCGGCTATGTTAAAGAGAGCCCCGATGCTAGTCGCCGATTGGTGGCGATGTTGCTGCTGCATTGGGGTGGCCGGCCAGCACCAATGACTAAGACATAGCTTGCCGAAGCAGCACACTGCCAGATAAACCTGACTGAGTATTGGGACCTCATGCCCCTCGCGAGCCGGCCACAAGATATTTGGGCCCCTCTGGTAATATATCTCTGCAGGCTAGATGACACTGACGAACAAACAAGCTCCCCAGGGAGGAAGCCCAATGCCAGACACTGCACCTGATGTCATATGCCATGTGTCCCTGATTGCTTCAACTCACTCACATAGCTTATTATAGGAACTGTCACAATGTACCCATGCTATGTTGATGTCTCAAAGTATACTGCCAACTCTCTTGTCCTAAAATGTAC
Source organism: Triturus cristatus (assembly GCF_964204655.1). Lineage (NCBI taxonomy): Eukaryota > Metazoa > Chordata > Amphibia > Caudata > Salamandridae > Triturus > Triturus cristatus. Next base: position 142,461,851 of record NC_140594.1, read on the forward strand.
TAATTGAATGCTTCTATTGTAATTTGCATAAAGTTCAATCAAAATTAAAATTAAATAAAAATACAACATGGGGCTAAGTGAGGCCCTGTGTGAGACCCCACATGCCAATGGCAAGATGTTTGAGAAACAGTGCTCCCTCGCCCAACTCAGATCCTACTTAATGATTTCATGCAGGTTCTCAAATAAATAAGGGCATCCCAATTTAAGTCAGATATCATTGATGTATTTAAACCATGGGATATGTAACACCTGATCTAGTGCCAAACAGTCTTCAATAATATTAATTACTCTATTAAGGGCAAGCACCGAATTGAACCATACCCTAATCCATCTGGGGTGAGTGCTAACTGGTCACTTATGTACCCCAGCCCCAGCTCTTCATGCAAGATATATGCAGGTACTGTCTGTGGAACCGCCAGCAACTTTCTCAAAAATTTATTTTAAACTACCTGAAGGTCCCTTGTATCCAAATAACCCCAGATGTTGCAGCCATAGCTGGCGGGCGAGGTACATTTGGCCTGTTATACTGTAGTAAGGGCCTGCAACCGTTTGGTCCCCAGCCTTTCAGCAAATTCTAAGGTTGTGCCTGCAGGTCTTGAGAAAGCGTTCCTTTTGGGGCACCCACGAGCAGTTCTCACCAAAAAGGACCCCCAGGTAGGAAAGAGTGGATACCCTGGTCAATTCCACACCCCCATCAATGCATTTCTTTGCGTGTTTCCTGGAACCAACAACCATTATATGCGATTTAGAATAGTTGGTGCTCAGATCCAGGACTCTCAAAAAAGCCACAAAAGAGCTGACCAACTGTTGCAATCCTACTGCAGTCCTAGAAATTAGGACTGCATCACTCTCATAAAGGAGGGCGGGCACTAACTGCGTGCCAGCCCTCTGGATGTTCTCACAAACTGCACACAGCTCAGAATCCAGACAATTGATATATAGAGTAAATAAAAATGGTGCCATGATGCAGCCTTGTCTTACACCTCTAGCTAATTTAACAGCTCTAGAAAAACTCTGTGCCTGGGCATACCTTATCAAGACGGCAAGATCAAGATGTAAATCCCAGAGAAAATTACCTATATGGTGGTCCACCTTTAGATCGATCATCATCCTTCACAGTTTTGATCTTTTCCAAGCTGTCAAATGCTTTTTCTATATCGACAGCCATTATTGCTGCCTGAATGTAGTCATAGGTGTTATCCTTCATGAATGTCTGCAGCCGACTTATATTAAGTGCCGTATTGCGGCATAGGATGATTCCTGCTTTGTCCGGGTGCACTAGTTTGGGCATATGCGGGAGGAGACTGGTTGCCAATAGTTTGCTTAAGATTTTATAGTAAATATAAAATAGTGGCCAACATGCCTTGCAGTTATATGCAGGTCCGCCTGGTTTCAACAAGGGTATCACCAACACTTCTTTCATAAGTGTGGGAAGGCTCCCTGTCTCCATGGTGGCTTTTTATAGTTCTAAGCGTTTTAGGGCCAATTCCTCCTTATATTTGTCATAGAATTCTACCGGGAACCCATCAGATCCTGGCATCTTTTCCTTCGCTAAGTCCTTTATTGCTGCCCTAATTTCCTCTATGGTGATGTCGCTGCCCAGTCCTTCAGCTTCTTCATGTGTAAGGGTATGAGGTGGTAAACAGGTCAAGTAGACCCTAAGCGACTCACTGTTGTGTTTTATGAAACTTGTGTATAGCTGCGTATAGAAGCAGAGAAAGTGTTGGTTATTCTCTTTCTTTCTGTATAGACTGGCTGTCTCATCCAATTTAATTTCCACTATCACTGAACCCCACTTTGATGGGCTAGCCAGCCATGCCAGCAGGGAACCAGTGTGGTCACGCTCCACATGGGCCTTCGCCCTATTGTTTCTATATTCGAAATACCAGAGCTGCTCCACCTGACTCACCACTTGTTCCTTACACTCTAGTAGTCTTGGTTGTAGATCTTGTCGCCCAGGTCTGCGTCTCTCCATATCCCTCAGTTCTAGTTCAGATGACTGTACTTCCTCCAGTAGCATGCCTCTAATACACACTGACTCAGCTCTACATTTTTCCCTGATTACTACTTTAAAAGCATCCCACTCCACTTGGTGGAGGAGGCTGTGCTGCTATTTTTTGCAAAATTTTTCCTAATTGTGTCCCAGATGATTTCTTGATAATGGGGATCTTCTAGCGAATCAGGTTTTAGTCTCAACATGGGAATGTGTGGTTTTGATCACTCTCATTTCAGTTGGAGTGTTACTGGGTTGTGGTCTGATATGGTGCGGGTTACATTTTCCACTTCATGGGATAGTGCGTGGACATCTGGGTTTCATAAGAATATATCTAGACATGTGCAGTTCATGCAGGCTCGAAAAACAATGAGTAGTCTCTCGTCTGCGGATTCATCCACTTCCAAGTATCTCTAAGTCCCCATCTAGTCTGCCCATATGTGACGACCTGAGCTGTGTGAGTTACGGGTGCATCTCTCACAGCAGGATGCAATCGATCTAAGAGGGAGCCTGCCACACAAATGAAGTCCCCCGCCCATTGCTGTTGAATGAAGGAGAAAAGGGGCTAATGATCTGGAAAGATCAGCTAAGAATGTCCTCGGTCTACATTCAGGGCATATATATTTCTGATCACAATGTCTTGACCCTCTAAGCGGCATGCCGCTACTACATACCTGCCCTCCAGGTCTATTAAATGCCCTGTGAGTTGGAAGGGCACTCCTACACAAACCCAAGCCAGTGTGCCATGAGCGCAGGCTGAAAAAGTGGTGAAATAAGCTTGACCCCTCCATCGTTTCAGTAGAGCTGCCCCTTTTTGAGCATCTAAGTGTGTAAGAGTACAATATGAATACCTCTCCGGTTTAAGTAGGAAAGACTGTATACCGTTTTGTCATCGTGTACATCCCCCTACTGTGCCAGGAGAGAAATTTCTACATCACGGGGCAGCCACTGCTCCATGTTGCAAACACTCAAGAGCCCCCCATCTTGGGAAGCAAAGTCACCTCCCTCTAGTGATCTAAAAAAACAAACCCTTGCAATAGGATTCCAATTGACGCAACTCATTGTCTCATATGCAACAAGCATATAACATTTATCCCAGCACCCGTGCCCCAGGACTAGTGGGTAACGATCCCCCATCCAAACTTGTAAACTGTTCACAACCATTTGCAGGAGTACCCACGCGTAACTCAGGGGAGAACCGTCAGTCACTCAACTCTCTCTCCACATTGCAACATCCTGCAACTATCCCACCTCAGCCTTGAGTTACTATACCTCATATAATTTCATCAGATGTTCCTGGAGTTACTTTGGGCAGACTAGCAGTGTAATCTGCTGACGCCATGGACCCATGGTCGGAGTCCAAGTCACTGGTTTCTGTATCTTCCTTCATCGCCGGGGTCCTGTTCTACTGCCATTCAGGGAGGCCACTACCTCCATCGCTTTTCACCACTCCCTTCTTCTGATGTGGGGACACTGTGTTTCGGTGTCTGGGCCTGTGTCTCGATTTAGACCTGCGAGGACGTTCACTACATGATTTGTTTTTTGTTTTTTAACTTATTTTTATTAAACTTGTGTCAGTTACAGTATACAGCATTACCTTAACAATCAACTGAAGGCATAGATACAGTCACCCTTACATCAGAATCCACATTTTGTTACAGGAATCAGAACGGATCTCTACACTCCCTCCCCACAATTCTACGGTGGCTGTCCTCACTCTAACTCCCAATCTACCCTCCCTCCCTCGATTCTTTCACAGATTCCTGTATGTCTCCCATACTTTCTCCCACTTTTTGGGGCAAATCCTGCACTACATGATTGTTGGCTGGAGCCAGGTTGTAGGCACTGATCCAACCAATTCCACACTGCTTGTGGGGCTGGAAAAACTGTGTGCCCTCCTTTGTTGCAATTAAGCTTTGAAAAGCATTGCATACGCTATGCCCTGCTGTCTGAGTTTTTTCTTTTCTACGAGGAAGCACGATCTTCATCTTTGACCTTCCCTCAAGAAGTCCAAAAGATCCTGAGTGTGCTGTACTCCACAGTAAGGTCCCCTTTTCACCTGGTCTGATTTCAAATATGGTCTCTGTCTTTGTAATACAACAAATGTGCTACCATGGGCGTGATGGGGCCCCTAGGAATGGAGTTCTCACTGGCACTCTGTGTGCCCTCTCGTGGGCTGAGAATGGGGAGAGGCTCTCTTCTGCTACTTCCGCCATTTTTCTAAGTAGTCCACCATGCTGGTCCCTTCAGTTTTCTCAGGCAAGCCTATTACATGGATATTATTCCCACACAATAGATTTTCAGCATCTTCTGTCCACAGTTCCAGAGTTTGAACCTTGGCCTAAGTCGCCCAGTTGATGTCATCAACACTGGCAGCAAATCTGCTATGTCTCTCTCTGCTGCAGTGACTAGCTCAGCCAAGAAGTGATGGTCATACCGCAGTCTTCCCAGGTCCATCACCAGAGTGTCTATTTTGGTCTCAAGTGCCTCACAAGAGGCTGTTATGACTTGCATGCAGTCTTGCAAGGTGTGGCCCTCAGGGGGTCCCTATCTCCTGGTTCTGTCACCTTCCTCATGCCTATTGTTTGTGGTGACATCCATTGGTATACTGTCTGTCTTCTGGTCTCTTTTACCCATCCCAGGTGGGGGGGGGGGAGTCAGGCGGTGCTTACTGACTGCTAGGTTGAAACATAATGGCATTGCCAGGTGTCACTGCAATAAAGGTGTGTGGTTGTTGGTACCCGCCATTCGTTATACTACCCAGGCTTGAATTTGTATCAGGTTCGTGGGGAACAGAGTTCTCCTGGCTTCTCAGGGGGTGCAGTCGGCTCCTCTGGATCTTCAGAACCCTGATGACCTACTCGGGCAATGTTCCATTCTCTAAGGTCTCAACACTCAGTTATGCCCCTGGGGAGTTCTGCTGTTCAGAAGAAACAAGGAAAGAAAAAAGAAAAAGAGAGAAGGGGGTGGGACAGGGAGCAGATGGGAAGTGAAGAGAAAAAAAGAGAGGGGGAGGGGAAAATAAGGAAGGGAAGACGAAAGAAATGAAGAAAAAATAATAAAGACACAAGAACGAAAGAAAAAGGAAAAAGAAGAAGAAACGAAAAATATGTTAACCAAAATACATTGACACATTAGATCAATTATTATTTCAAAATAGAAATCAGATCGGATCATCTGATGAATCGAGATAAAGAAAAGAGTGGATGTGATAAAATGTGAGGGGAAAAGAGAGTACTCTCACCAAAAAGTTCCTGTACGGACAGAGTTCCACTTTGTATGTCAAGAGGATAGCAAGCGGTATTCTCAATGTTAATCTATAATACCCTTTGACGCGTCTTTTTTATTTTTTCTCTATTTCTTTCATCTTTCTTCCCTTCCTTATTTTTCCCTCCCCCCCCCCCCTTCTCCTCCCCTTCTCTTTTTTTTCTCTTCACTTCCCATCTGCTCCCTGTTCCCCCCTTCTCTCTTTTTCTTTTTTCTTTCTTTGTTTCTTTCTTTTTCTTGGTGTGCTTCAAACTCTGTACATTTGAGTTTTTCATATTTCAATTTTGGAATTGTGGGTGTTTTCTCAGACATAATTTGTGTGTGTTTTTTCCTTCCTTATGTTCATCTTTCCTGGTAATTGTATGTGTATATATGCATATTTATTTTCTGTATTTGTTTATTTGTCTAAGTATGACCTTGTTACAATAGATAGATAGATTGAGATATCCAATCGCGTTTAAAGTTTTTTGAATAATGTATATATTTGTTGTGATAATTGTGATGGTTTGTCTTTTACAGTATTTCGTAGATAATGTCTGTGCAGGTATACTTTTAAGTCCTGCACATTGTGGTAATATATTTTATGTTTTAGTGCCATGGGTGCAATAGTATGTATATATATATTCACTGAAAAAACCATAGGTTTCACACATGTTATAGTTAGCTGGACATTTTACTGATAAAAAACCAATGAAATTCCCCCGTTATAGTTAGTGCAGGCAACTATAACTCACGCGACCGCAATCCTCTGCTGATGCTAATACTGTATTTAGACACTTATTTGCCCATGTCTTCTTCCATTAAATTTTAGCTATACATATATTACAAATATTTTTTTTTCATAAAGACACATATGTCATCAGCAGAGGATTGCGGTCGCGTGAGTTATAGTTGCCTGCACTAACTATAACGGGGGAATTTCATTGGTTTTTTATCAGTAAAATGTCCAGCTAACTATAACATGTGTGAAACCTATGGTTTTTTCAGTGAATTTGCAAGGTTTTTTAAATGCTAATTCCTAACTATAACGTGTGTGAAACCTATGGTTTTTTCAGTGAATTTGTACGGTTTTTTAAATGCTAAGTTACTTTATGCCATTCGTGGCGTGCGCACCCAGTTAACGCAGTTCGTTCTGTGCGCGCACGGTGCGCTTCGCGCACCGCGCGCCCACTTTACGCAGTTAGTGCCGTGCACGCACGGTGGTCACGCGGTGCGCTGCGCGCACCGCGTGCCCACGTTACGCTAGATGGGCCATGTACGCACGATGCGCTTCGCGCACCGTGCGCACATGGAGGACATATTATGCGCTTCGTTTTGCTTGGTAATCTTTTACATGTTTAGATATGTCATATGCCATGTACAAATGGTGCACTACGGGCACCATTTGCACACGGGGTGTGGAAATTGTGGATATATTTTTTTTTTTTAATTAATTTTTATCGTACGCGTACGGTAAGCGTAATCGGCGATTTTTCGAAAAAAAATAAAATTGAATTTTTGGCCTTGGGGGTTCTTTGGGGACACCTTCATCAATGCTAGGTGGTTAGGAACTGAATACACAGCCCGTTTAGATGTTTTTTGCCTTTGTTTTTGCTGCCCCACTCAGAGTGCGAGAGAGAAAATGGCGGCCGCCGCTTCCTGGTTTCGACCGATTCGAATGTTTACTTAGATCTGACAGCCAATCAGAATCGCGCTCGCGCACGGCACCGTACGCGTATGGTAAGCTTACCGTAAGTGCACGGTAAGCGCACCGTAAGCTGCCACAGATATATATATTGATTTAAATGCTATTTTCTCAGGATCTACTGAACAGATTTACACCAAACCTACAAAAGGCACTTCCTTGACCTGAGGACTACCTCTCTGCCAAATTTCAAGTAACTCTGTTCAGCCGTTCGGGCTGTAGCTGTGTCTAAAGGTCCTATGGAAAAATGCATGGGAAAAACGCGTTTTGGGACCCCCCTTTTTTCTCAGCCCCCGCTTGACGAATCCCCCCCGAGACTTTCAGGGTAGGAGCGGAGCGTAGCGCCCCACCTATTTTGAAAATTTCGCGAGGATTCGTCGACCGGCGCCAAAGTTATTCCAAATAGAATGTTGCGGATTTCCTATGGAAACAGGGTCCTAACTATAACTATCTACTGGCAACCGCCAGTAGATAATATATATATATATACGTATATGTTATGTGGATCATATTTATGTTTTTGTGCATTTGGTCTTATGTTTTTTTGTATGTGGTTATTTGTGTATTGTCTCATGTTGATTTCAGCCCTGATGAAGTTCCTTTAAAAGGAATGAAACGCGTTGGCTGTTGTCCTGTCGTCTTTCATCTTAAAGAAAAATAAAGAATTTTGAAAAGATCATATTGACTAAAGTGTGACTTCATCCCTGGTGCTGCTTCCATTTTTCTCCTATCTCAGATCTGCAGTAGCCTCCAAACTACCCCAAGCGCCAGGCAACGCTGCTCCTCGAGGTGCCGACGACAGTAGAGTGCTTCTCTTTCATTTAGCACTTCCTGAGCTGGCCGTTAGTGTCAGCATTGGGATCTATTGGCAGGAGCACTGATTCATGCTTCCTACGCCATTGGCGTCAGGCCAGGCACCCAGTAGGTATATTGTCCCGAGAAAGGGCAATAAACTGTGTTCCCTTACCCATACGTCAGCCTGTAATTTTCGCCCGGGGAACACGATAGTGACCCATGTAACCATCTTTGTGGTCACCTTGCCATGCAGTCCTTCGTCCTCGCCATTGGTGCGGAGACTGGCGGGGCCATCACAAGGAGCGATGGGAAAGGGGTGCAATTGTGGCTGTTTGCTTCAGGCCCGCTCTTTCAGGGCCCCACACTGCTACACTGGGACCTGCTCTTTCCAGGACCTCTCATTGCCATTTGCAAATGTATCTATGTCACAAAAGCACAATTCACAATTGGCTTACGTTGCTGTTGATGATTAAGCAGTTAACGTCATTCGCCACTAGGTGGTGCCACATACTGGAGTTGCATCAAAATGTGTCCCTAGAGTCTAGACGTTGGTTTTCGTTTGAATGAGGTACTCGTGCACCAGAGAGGGGCACCACATTATTTTAGTGACCTGGACTGCACAAAAGCTTCTGACGAGCCTGGTGACTGCAACAGCAATTTCAAAGTGGTGGTGACGCCAATACTAAGCACCTAGCGTGGAAACAGTCCATCTCCTCTGGGGGCACCCCCTGTACCCGCCCACAGGGAATGAACTCCCCCTGCCCCCACTCCCAAATCTCCCATGAAGATGCACCGAGCACCGTCATTCATGTTACTAACCACCAGTAAGGTGTCAGCGCAATACTAACAGCTCTGCCTCTCACAGCATCACGCAGTAAAAGGCTGGCACTCTCGGTGCGCGTCTCTAACGGCCTATTTGGAAATGCTGCCCTGCTGTTCTTTTAAAAGGACTTATTCCTCTTCTTGGCTCGAGATAAGAGCTGCAAAGTTCAAAGCATGCTTTCTGTTTTTCACAAATGCCAACATGAAACAAAGCACAGCCAGTCCCTCTTTTGTTGTGGCGGTGCCCCTGCACTGGGGCTATCAGATTATAAACCAAACTTGCTCTGGTGCTCGGAAAAGGACCCACAGGGATCTGCTTTGCATTGGCGGGATGAAGTGGCCTTTTGTTTGTTATATCGTGGCCTTTAAGACTCGCATCCCACACAAACACATAAACTGCGCGCGCGAACCTCTTGATGAACTCGGCATGGAAACTGTGGTCACAGTAGCCCTGGGAGTGTTCTCTGTTATGGAGCAGCGTGTTCGAGGGCCCTGTTGAACACATCCTGGCCAATGGGAGGCGTTCTACTCCAGCTGTAAACATGGTGCATGTCCAGTCTCCCCCTGGCAACACTGGGTAAAGGGCTGACTTTAACTCTTGTGTTTCCACACACTGGCAGCCATTTTGTCAAGTTGACACAAGGACTCTGATGCAGACAGGCATGGAGTTTGAGGGAAAACCTTGCAGACATACGCTTGATAAGCCTGCCTCCAAGTCCTGGGGTGTTTTATTACAAGCTATTCAATAGGAGTGGTTTAGGAGTTTATATGGGAACTCTACAAACTTAACTCTCTCTTTAGTATGAGTTATGTTAGATACGCTCCTACGCAGGAGGGCGGGGGGGGATTTCGACAAACAACAACCCAGGCAAATTAATTATTTATTTAATTTTCCCTTGTCATTGTCCGTCGAACACCCGCCCACCCCACCCCACCGCTCTCACCTGCTCGGGCTGCGGCTGTGCAAAAGCTGCACACTTCAATACAGGAAGCCTAGAATTTTGAGCAAATTCTAATTTCCTGTTTGAATTTGGTGGGCATGGTAGAACTGGAGAGGCACCATGTGTTTACACAGACAGGAAGCAGGTAGCACAAAGGGCAGGCAGCTACATTGCCATTTTACTAGCTTGTCAACATGCTCTTTAATCAGTGGAATTATATGGCCGTCGGTCATGGTAAACTCACTGAGACGGCAATAGTCTATGCAAAAACCCAGCTTCTAAACCAGCAACTCTAACGGGCTATTTACAAAGGTAAGTTAAACTTGCGAGTAATTTACACCTGTAAATTTGCTCTGACACATTTCAGTAACTTTACTCTTTTTGGCTGTTCACAACAACCAAGTAGAAAGTTACTCAAAAGTGTAGACTTACACTTCTCCACCCCTGATAAAGGGGGTGGAGCCTAACCTACAAATGTACGTTACATTAAAAAAAACAGTATTAAGTCTAACACTACACATGGCCAACCCTTGGCAGTGCATCACCAGAAAATAATATACACAGGGAATTAAATGTAAACCCGTAGTAAATAATGTTAAATTCAATTACATGAAATTAACTTAATTACTTAAAAATACAAATAAATCTAACTTAGGGCCTGATTACAATCGTAATGCCTTTTTCCACCCACCAGATCAGGATGGCGGGCGGTGTGCATAGCGGACGGAAAGTACACTTTACTCCACTCTACGACACTCCCCTCTAAGCTAATCCACTCTATACCATTCCACTCTATGCCACTTTACTCCACTCTACTATATACCACTACACTCTATGCCATTCCACTCTACAACACTCATCTCCACAACACTCCACTCTACTTCACTCCAGTCTACAGCAGTTCACTCCACTCCACTCTGACACTCCACAACATTTTAGGTTACGGCACTCCACTATACTCCACTCCATGCCACTCTATGATTCTCCACTCTATGCCACATCACTCTGCAAAACTATACCCCACTCTACGCCACTCTACTCTACTCCACAACATTGCACTCCAGTCTACGCCAATATGCTCCATTCCACTCTTCGCCACTCTACCCTGCGACACTCTACTACACTATATTCTATGTCACTCTATGAAACTCCACCCTTTTCCACTCTATGACACTCCACTCTTTACGACACTCCACTGCCCTCTATGCCACTCCACTCTACGCCACTCCTCTCTGTGACACTATACTCCACTCTACTCCACTCCATTGCACTCCACTCTATGCCGCTCTATGCCACTCCACTCTGCAACACTCTACTCCACTCCACTCTACAACACTCAATGCCACTCCACTCCACTTTAGACCACTTTACTCAGACACCTTACTCCACTCTACTCCACTCCACTCTACGTCACTCCGCTTCATGCATTCCACTCTATACCCCTTTACTCCACGCTATGCCACTCCACACTACTCCACTATATGCCACTACACTCTATGCCATTCCATTCTACAACACTAAAACCTACTCCACAACAGTTCACACTGCGACACTCCACTCCACTCCAACAATCCACAACAGCTTACCACTATACTCCACTCCATGGCACTCTACGAAGCTCTACTCAACTCTGTTCCACTTCATGTCACTTCACTCTACGACATTCCAATCCACTCTATGCCACCCTACTCTACTCCACTCCACTCCATTTCACTCCACTCTACACCACTCTATGCCACTCCACTCTACTCTTCGACACTCTACTCCATGCTACTCCACTCCATTCTACAACTCTCTACTCCACTCCGCTCTATGACCCTTCACTCCACTGTATGCTGCTCCACTCTATGACGCTCTACTACACTCCACTTCACGCCACCCTACTCTACAACACTACTCCACTTTATGCCATTCCACTCCTTGCCACTTTATGCCACGCCATGTCACTCCACTCCACTCTATAACACTACTCCACGCCACTCTGTGCTACTCTACTCTATGTCACTTTACTCTACACTTAGACACAACACTTGATGACACTCTATTCCATGCTACTCTTCGCCCCTCACTCTACACCACTGTAAGACACTTCACTCCACACCACTTGACTCTGCACCACTCCACTCTACATCACTTTACACCACTCCACTCTGCTCCAGTCTATGACACTACCTCAGTCTACAACACTACTCCACTCAACTCTACTCTGTTCCACTCAATGCTACTCCACTCTATGACATGTCACACCTCTTTATTCCACTCTACCTCCTCCACTCAAGGCTACTGTACTCCACTCTACGACACTCTACTCCTCTCTGACACCTCACTCTACATCACTCCACTCTACGACACTCAACACTATGCCATTCCACGTCACACCACACTATGACCCTTTACTCTTCTCCACTCCATAACATTTCACTCTGTGACACGTCACTCTACAACACTCCACTCCATTCTACAACACTCTGAGGCACGCTACGACACTCCATTTTATGGCACTTTAATCTATGATACTCCACTCTAGGACACTCCTATGCACGACACTCTATTCTACTCTGATACTCAACTCTGTTACACTCTACTCCAGTCTTCGCCACTAACACTCTACTGCACTCCACTGTATGATACTCTATTTCACTATACCCCACAAAACTCTACGACACTCTGCTCTACTCCACTCTACGCCACTTTACGTCACTCCACTCTATGACACAGTACTCCACTCTATGACATTCCACTGTGCGACACTCCACTCTACAACACTTCACTCCACTCTATGACACTCTCTAATGTTCTAGGACACTCTGCGACTTTCTACGCCACCCTGTTTTACCTCCCACTTCAATCTGTGACACTCCACTCTATGACACTCCAATCTACGACACTCTACTCCAATCTACGCCGCTCCACTATACGCCACACAACTCGACACTCCCCTCTATGGAACACCACTCCACTCTTCAGCACTCTACTCTAATCCACTCCATTGCACTCCACTCTAAGCTACTCCACTTTAAGACACTCTACTCCACTCTATGCAACTCTGTGCTACTTCACTCTACGACACTCCATTCTGCTCTACGCCACTCCACTCTACCCCACTCCACTCTGCAACACACTACTCCACTCTATGCCATTTCACTCCATGACCCTCTACTCCCCTGTACGCCTCTCCACTCTACGACACTCTAGTTCACTCAACTCCACACTACTCTACGCCACTTAGTCTATGCCACTCTACAACACTACTCCACTCTACGCCACTCCACTCCACTCCATGCCACTCTATGCCATGCAACTGCACTTTACAACACTAAACCACTCCACAACACTCCACACAAATCCACTTCACTCCACTACTCCATCTTTGCCATTCCACTCTACACCTCGCCACTCCATTCTGATACTCTACTCCATGCCACTTTTTGTCCCTCACTCTACGCCACTCTAAAACACTTGACTCTACACCACTTGACTCTACATCACTCCACTCTACACCATTTTACGCCACTCTAGTCTACTCCAATCTATGACACTACTCCACTCTACGACACTACTCCACTCAATGACACTCCACTCTATGCTATTTCACTCTATGGTACTCCATTCTATGGCACTCCATGCCACTTTAATACACTCTACGCTACTCCACACTACAACACTCTACTCCTCTGATTCTCCACTCTATTCCACTCAAACACTCCACTCCACTCTACACCACTCCATGTAATGCCACACCACACTGTCACTTTACTCCACTCTATGACATTCCTCTCTGTGACACTCCACTCTACAACAATCCACTCTATACCCTCAACTCAACTCTGACACTCAACTCTACTTAAGTCCATGCCACTCCATTCTACGCCACTCCACTCCACTCCACTCTACGACACTCTACTCCACTATACACCACCCCACTCTACGACACTCCACTCTATGCCAGTCCATGCCACACTATTACACTTCCACTCTGCCACACTCCACTCTACAACACTCCACTACACAACACAACACTCTAGGGCTCTCTGCTTAATGACACTCTACCCCACTCTACTCTATGACACTCCACTCTACTCCACGCTTCTCCATTCTAAAACACTTTACTCCACTCTACTCCATAACACTCTTGTCTACTACATGCCACCCCACTCCACTCCATGCCACTGTCCTTTACCCCACTAACTCTTAGTCATGCTCATCAGCATCCACACTGGTGTACAACATGGCTAAAACACATTGGCAAAGCCAATAGCTCTCGCATAGGCGAGACCTATTGGCTTTGCTAATGCTTGTTTAAACCATGCAGCCAAGTCCATTCCAGGCCTATTTGTCTTCCCCACTGGTCTCATCTGATGCGCTATTAAACCTATAAATATATGCATCGACCCGTCGTAGAAGGCTACAAATATCGTTTTCTAAACGGGATAAAGAGGACAACGCTGCATTTCCGTGCTCCCCGTGGAGTTTAAAAACAGAGCAGGGTTCGTCTTTTTTTCTTCCTTTTCCTCGCGAGCGATGAACACGTTGACATTGCCTGGAACTTCGCACGATGTCTGAGCTCTCACAGCCCAGTCACTGTTTCCAATTTGCCACCTGACCTCTGCCAGCGCAACCATCCTTGCCAAGGCGCCATCCTCCCGCCTTCCTCCACTTGCAGCATTTTTTTAAGACAATAAACCATTTTCCCTGCTCCCCTCTGCAGAGGAGATTTATGTGCCCTCTTTAATTAAGTTCTTATTAATGTCCAGGATAAGGGCCGTTTGATATTCTGGGACTCATTAAATTCGAGCCCCTTGGCCCTTCTGTGCTGCCAACCATGTGCGTCCTGAGAAATCAGGCAGGCTTTGCGCCCCCTGTGCAGTGATGGTGGCATGGTGCCCAGGAGGCCCTTTTGTTGTTTTAATGAGACAAAGGTTGCAGTGTGGGTTGCTTTTGCCACCCTTGTAAAAAGGCTTTCTCATATTGGCGCCCTCAATTGGTTCTTTTTACCTTTTTAAGAGCTAATTAAATAGAAAAAACAGAGTCTGATTCAGCAGAAAAAATATTGCAGCATGGATATGAAATTAAAGAAGGAGCGGAGTCCGTGTGCCGGGGGTAGGGGGCGAGTGCATTTGTCTCACTTTAGTGCAATAATCACATACAAAACATACAATAGCTCCAGTTCTGGATGAGCCTGTAAATAACGCAACAAGCATTGGCAATGTCAATAGCTCTGGCTTAGGAATACACTGTCAAGACATATCTAAATAAAAATCCATGTAGGTTAATGACTGTGTTCCTCCCATCTGTGCTGCTGCCAGAGAAAAACAGCATCAATTATCTAGTTATCTAAGACATTTTAATAGCATTACAATGTTGTGTATGACCCTTAAAATGCAAGCTCGGGCAGGTGAATAAAGAAAAAAATCACAGCTGTGTGGAGGGCAAGCACACAATGTCTGCCCAATTGAAAATGAAATGGTTACTTCTGGATCCCAACATGTGGGTGGACCCAAAGCCCCTTTCTATTGATGCTCACATAACTGTCTGGCAACACATGTGCTGTCAAGCCAGCCCACATAAATGGCTGCGGGTAATACAATAATTGGCAGCACTTTCACATTAAGGGAACTTGGTTTCCACCTGTAACTATGCAACCTTTCTCCAGGCAGCAAAAAGCTGTTGAAGACATCTGTGAAAATTATTGAGTGATGCATCTTAATGTTTGTACAGGAAATGTTTCCTCCACCGCACAACTATAGCAAATTTTTTGAATGAGGGGTTTAATTGGCAAAGTTATATGGCGTGGCTTGGACGGCAGAGCTAATGGCTGCCTGATTCCGTCACTCCGTCCGATCGGAGAAAAGAACACTGATCCCAGATGAGTAAATGAATGATAGAGACACAATGAATGAAGATTCTGACCATCGGACGGGCCACTGCCAAGGAGGATACCATCACGACGACCTCCGGTGCCCGAGGAAGTAAGAAAATCAAACTTATACCTCTGAAGTGAGAGCGAGACGCGGGAGCAAAATGGCGGCAAGTCAGCGTTTTTAAAACTGAAACCAAGTAAAAACACATCCGTAAGCGCATCGCACCAACATTTAAAGCACCCGCCTGAAGTGTGTGAGCATCGATCAAGGTATGCTAACTCTTTAGCTCATTTTGGTGGAGGGCTCGAGTGGTTGAGGCGAGAAAAGGCTTGGTCTCAGCAACGGCGGCTAATTATAGACTGCTCTGGCACCGAAACAGTCTGGTGCTGGGGAATGATTTCACCAAGGTAGCAAGCACCACAGTAAGGAGTGACTGAACCTGCAAAGGAGTTACCGAGCGCGCACAGCCTAACCCTAACTCCACCCGAAAGCATGTAATGGCAGGCAAAATGGTAACTACGAGCGCTGAGCTCTGCACCGCTAGGAGGCGCTAACGGTAGCAGATATATGATATATGTTTACAAGTTAATCGGGACAGTAAGTTTAACTGCGCAACTGAGATCAGTGAGTGGTTAATGTTTATTGGGTCCGGTTACGGTAGCGCAACCGAAAGTGACACAGCCGCTCGTTGGGGTCTGAGTCTCAAAATGGCGCCTGCCAAACAATAGCAACGAAAAGGACCGGGCCTCCCGACACACCAGCTCACACAAGGGACCGCCTGTTTATTAACATACTGGCAAGCTGTAACCTGATCTGACGATCAAAACAAGGTAGCGCTAGCTGGGCACCCCTTATCTTCTTGACGCCGCCAGCATGCCTGCATGATGCCTGACTCCAAAATGGCGACCACTATGTCATACTGACCGCGTATCACATCGGGATACTACCATTACGCAAGAGCGGTTGCACCAAGGGAAGAAGCGTGGGCGCCACTACAGCAGGTTGGCTCAACACCATCCCGGGAGCCTAAGAGGCTAGAAAACTGATGATAACTAGCGTTGCCAGAAGCTTTCCCGCCAAGCGTAGTACGCTGCAGCAGATCGGTGGGCCGCAGGGGTTTCGAGGCAGCTATCCACAGAAAAAGCCTCCAAGGTTCTTAGCTGACAAGAGGTAGCCCGTGACAGAACACAAGCGAGTATATGAGAATCAGACTATCATGGTGCCCGTCTTGGGAAGATACTAGCAGGAAGATATCTGGAGGGGCCAGGAACACTTTTTCACACAAGACTACTCTAAGCCTACTGTCGATACCAGGAAGGGATTTCTTGCCTTATGCGACAAACTCAGGAGCAAAAACATGCAGTTCTCCTTCGTTGGCCCCGCCAAATTCAGGATATCCGATGGCGGTAGACAGCACTACTTCAATAACCCTAGGGAGCTGGCGTCATTTTTGGAAGGCCCAATACCTCAAAACATGGAGGCTTCCCAATCCGCCTCTAGCAAAAGGAGATCTTCTCCAGACCCGGGCACGGGATGAAGAAGGAACCAGTACCCCATTGTTCAGGCTAAGCTTTCTAAACCACTATCAATAAGGAAAATTAAACCTTTATCTACCTCAGTATCTACCTCATCATCTACCACATTATCTGCTTCATGTTAACATACACTCTGGTACCGATTCCGATCCGGGTCGGAAAGCATCCCGATCGAGCCGGATCCGGAGTGTTTTCCAACCGAGCCGGAGTCCTGCAGTCCGACCGAGCGAGTACGATGCGGCCGTATGCTGCCAGACTCGGTTCGGTCGGATTTCCATAGAAGTCAATGGGAGCCGTCGTACCATGCGCACATGGGCTCCCATTGATTGAATGGGTACGTTGCGGACAAGTGCGCCCCCTACAGTGAGTACGCGTCGGTGCCATCCGCACCATACATGCCTGTGTTGGGGGGACCCTTGGGTCTCCCCCTGTGTCCAAGTCGTAGGGCTGCTGGTGACAGGGGGTCCGACGCGGACCCCCAAAGGCAACCACCCGGACGATTTAATCACACAGGCTGTCCGACGCATGCATCGTACTGGCTCGGTCGTGAATCGCATCCATTGCACGCCACGGTTAGCTTACAACTGAGACGTACGGAGCGGTTCGGACCCGGAAACGACTCAGCGGTGAATTTCATGTAGCTCGCATCGTACTTGCTCGCTCGTACAGCTGTACAAGTCGGGCGGAAAACACGCGCACGGCTCGTAGTTTTTCTGGCCGAATCGCGTTTGGTGCCCTTCCGACCCGGATCGAAATCGAAGTGAAGATGGTAAATATTTTATGGGCCTATACTCGTATCCTTTATAGATGTTACAATTTGACTATGGACACGGGAATTGGAATGTGTCTAGTATATGTAGGCCCATGGCTGGTGCCTTGCAGTAACCAAGCCAAGTATACTCATAGGGAGATTTACGATATAGTCTATTACAACAGTTGATCTCCGTGAGACGGAATGGCGATCCTGCCGTCGCACCTCCTACATGCGAGGTTTGCAGGGATGGGAGGGGTGGGAGGGGGGGAGTGGGGGGAACCCCAGAGGTTGCAGAATGCACCCTGTAGAGACTGGATATCCGCCTTGGGGTTTATCAGACTTTGCTTTCTCCATTTCCTAGCGCTAGCTTCTTTTCCCTTTTTCACCTCTTTTTCTTCTATAAACTATGTATGGCAATACTTGACGCACAACCAATTAGTGAGTTCTGGCACTCAAGAGTATCCGAAAAAGCTGTTTAGTCTCTATATAAAGTACATGGAAAATGCATTTGAACTATGCCTTGTTGGGGGGGTATCGGTCAACTTTTGTCACTTTTTCCCTCCTGGGTAGCGGATTTTGGTTCCTTAAAGTTAGAATTGATGTATCTGCCACATAACATTTTATCTGATGACCTGCAATAACACACTCACTCTGGCAACTGACCTCAACATAGTGTCCCTAAATGTCAAAGGTCTTAACCTCAATTAAGCACTGGAAAATCCTGGACTACTTAGCCAAAACTACGGGTGATATCATCCAACTACAGGACGATGCCAAACTCATTAGAGGTAACTGGATCTCACAGATGGCTTGCTCGCCTGCTGATAAAAAGAAACAGGGGTAATTACTCTAATATCTAAAAGGTCCAACATTTCTCTAGACTCCCAATCTTACGATAACGAGGGCAGACTCCTGGTCACACATCTGAGAAGGGGGGAGGAGCTAATTCACGTAGCAAACATATACGACCCCAACGCTGATGACCCAACCTTTTGGGCTGAGGTGTCCTGCACGCTGGAAGGGTTCCCCCAAAATGACCTCATGCTAGTAGCAGGGGATTTTAACATCCCATTAGACCACATAACGGACAGACAATCCACCTGTCAATACCACCCTACGAACTCACATGCTGTACTCCAAAATATTTGCTCCAAATTTAACCTTAAGGACGCGTGGCGTCTCCAACATCCAGATACTAGAGACTACACTTTCTACTCTAATCCCCATAACTCATATACCAGGATAGATTATATCCTCATCTCAGGCTCCCACACACGACTAATTGAACACTCAGACATAGCCCCAAGGCTAGTGTCGGATCACTCGTCTATTAGTCTAAAATTGGCTGGGTGTCACAATGATTCTGTGGCTAAGAGATGGCGCTTTAACAGCGATGTACTTTCGGACTCTGCAGATAAAAAGAAGACCGAGGAGGCTATAATAGACTACCTTAACCATAACAACACTCCGGAGACTAACTCTAATACACTCTGGGATGCACTGAAAGCTACCATCAGGGGCACAATAATTGAAATCAAGACAAAAATCAACAAGAGTACCAATCTGAGACTAACCCAACTTGAACAGGAGATCAAAAACGTAGAGCTGTACCACGTTACGTCCTTACATGATAGCAAGCTTCTCGCATTACTAACACAAAAGAAATACGAATACAATAAAATCCTAAGTGAGAGGGCAGGGTTGTGGATTAATAAATATAAAGCTCTTAACCTATGCGAAGCGAACAAAGCGGGGAAACGTCTTGCTTCCTATCTCAAACACAAACGGAACCAGTTTGTCATCTCATCCATTAAAGACTCTAACAATAAAATCCATACCAAACACAAAGACATCCTTAGGACCTTTAAAGAATTCTATCTGGAACTCTATAAAAATGATCTGACCCTTAACTTAGAATATTGTACCAAATACCTCAAAAGACTCAACTTACCACAACTAAATAGAGAAGAGACAACTAGGTTAGGACAAGAAATTAATTGCACAGAGATTGAAATGGCAGTTAAATCCCTAAAAGACAACAAAGCCCCTGGCCCGGACGAGTTTACAGCCTCTTTTTACAAGACCATCTTAAACCAGCTAAAACCAACCATGAAACAAGTTTTTAACTACACAGCATCTAAAGGGACCACGCCATACACTATGTCGGAAGCTAACATAATAGTCATTCCAAAGGAGGGGAAGGACCAACTTTCACCGAAAAACTATAGACCTATATCCCTTATTAACGTAGACTGCAAAATATATGCTAAGATCTTAGTGGTCAGACTCAACTCTGCTCTCCCAAAGCTAATAAGTAACTCCCAGGTTGGCTTCCTACGCACTCGCATGTCTAACGATAACACCCGTCTACTGTGCCACATTTTAGAGCATGCTGCCACTAATTCTGAATTGGCAGTTGCTATCACGTTAGACGCCGAGAAGGCCTTTGATAGTTTTTCTGGTTTTTTTTGGAACGGTGTATGCAATCTTTTAATCTAGGTGAGGGCTATATATGTATGGTTGTGGCCCTTTATTGGAACCCATCAGCCCGTTTTGTCGTAAATGGCTCGCTCTCTGAGCCTTTCACATTGCAACAAGGTACTAGACAGGGTTGCCCACTATCTCCATCCTTATTTTTACTGGCATTGGAACCCCTTATCCAGGACATCAAAGCAAACTCTAAGGGGGTGGATATCAATGGCGTCCACATAAAATTAGCCGCCTACACAGACGACATACTAATTGTAACAGAACAACCGAGGTCATCAATTGCAGCCTTGATGGATACAATAACAGAATATTCCGGCTTTTCAGGGTATAAACTCAACAGAGAGAAATCTGAACTCAAACCATTAAACATCCACTGTACGAGGGACATCCTTGGAGAGTCGGGACTAACATGGCAAACAGGCTATATCCATTGGCATAACGAACGTTGAGGGGGCCCCCTTCAAGGTACATGAAGGGGCCCCCACTCTGTATTTAATATGGAGCTCTCAGGCCTGAGTACGGTGCTGAGGGGGCCCCTGCAGCTCAGGCCCCCCCCCGCACCACGGGGGCTGCAGGGGCCTGTGTTACGCCCCTGGCTATATCAATACTTAGGTATCGAATTTGGTAGCACCTTAATATATACCCTACACCAGAATGAGAAAACAATTCTAGAAAAAATAAAGAAGCTCTTGGATTCTTGGTCACTAAAATTCATTACGTGGTGGGGCAAAATCGAAACTATTAAAATGATGATCGCCCCGATAGTTAACTACCTCATCAGTATGCTCCCGCCCCTTCTTACAGATGACTTCCACCGCAAACTAGATATCCTCATCTCTAAATTCCTCTGGCGCGGGAAGAAAGCAAGGATCAGTATCAAAAAATTAAGACTGGATAAAACTCTAGGAGGGGTAAATTTAGCGGATTTCAGACTATACCAGCTGGCTTTCCTGGCAAAACAAGGCTCATACTGGATCTCCCAACCTACCGGCTACACCCCTGTCTGGCTAGAGGTGGAGAGAGCCATCCTCAATAGCCTAAGCCCTCTTGCACTCCTAACAACAAATAGACTATACCCACATACTTCAAAGCCCATTTTTAAAAACACAAAAGTTGCACTACTTAGGGTTGGTAAGAACCTGGAGAACAGTATTAAAGGCTTTAAAATGGAATCACTCTAGGCCAATAGCAAGATATTATATAAAGGCAAAAGCCTATCCCTTGACACATAGATTAAAAAAGGGATTATTTTCCCTTATCAACTAGAAAACGCCTCATATCCTGTTACATTCTCAGACCTCCAATCGAGATATAGCCTAGATGACATTGAATTCTACAACTTCTTGAAAATCAGAAAGGCCCTTTCAAAATCCAATATATCCACAGTCCAACCATCAATTGCACTGTTTGTGACAAACATTAACAAACTGGGCCACCAGGTCTCTCAGATTTACAAACTCCTCCGTCCAAAAACTTCTAAACTTAATGACATGACTATAGCCTTTTGGGGGCAACAGTCCCCACACCCACCAAATGAACAGGAATGGTCCACACTATGGAGTTCTGTCTCACGTAATAAGATCTCCCCTGTCTTCTCCCAAACCAAATACTGGCTACTACACAAGGCACTTTGGACCCCTGCCCGACTATTCTCATTAGGTCTACCAAGGGACGCAACATGTTGGAACTGTAACCAAGAAACGGGGGACTTAGCCCATCTTATCTTTCAATGTTTACTACTTAAATCGTTTTGGGATACAATTTTTGCCTTTTTAACTGGTTTGTTTACGTATACTATGGTCAAAGAATCCTTCAACCTACCCATGGCCTTTATGAGCACAAACTTGAGAACTGATTCTGACAAAGATCTACTTGACCTGTTACTAACATCTGTGGTGAAAATGGTTCTTGCCAACTGGAAGGACACGAGTAAGACATCTTATAAGAGCTGGATAAACTGGATCATCCATCTCAGAGGGGCAGACAACATAGCATTACAAAACTCTCCCTGGAAAACTTCATCCAGGATGATGGGGAACTCTTTGGACACATATCTAGACTCTTACGAACCTCCATGAACTAAATGTATACCATTGATTCATATCCTGTGCCTTTACTGACGTACCATTTAAATATTTCTACTTAAGTGTAATAACCACGGGGAACCACCTTTACAACGCAACTTTTACAACGCTATGCTATTACAACGCATTTTTTACAACGCAAAAACTTTTACAACGCATGCTTTTACAACGCATGCTATTATATGGTAAGTACTTTTACAACGCATATACCTTTACAACGCATTATTTGAAAATGCCTTTACAACGCATGCATTTACAACGCATGCATTTACAACGCAAGATGTTATATGGTAAGTACTTTTACAACGCGTATACTATTACAACGCATTTTTTAATGTTGGAATTTAAATTAAAATAAATATATATCGTATAATTATTTTTTATTTAAAAAATTGTAATTGAAAAAAAGTGAGTAGTTTATCAAAATATTAAAAATTGAGTATTTTGTCTAGTAGAAATGTTTTGTTGGATAGTTAAATTAATACTTGAGTATTTTAATATTAATACTTGAGTATTTTGTCTAGTAGGAATGTTTTGTTGGATAGTTAAATTAATACTTGAGTATTTTAATATTAATTCTTGATACTTAATAGAAATGTTTTGTTGGATAGTTAAATTAATACTTGAGTATTTCTCAAAATGGAATGAGTTTTTTTATATTTAATTTTATACATATTACAGTGAATAGTGAGTATTTTTAAAATTAAATAAATAATTGAGAATTATTCAAAATTGAAAGAGTATTTAATATTTTATTTATAATAAATAAGAGTGAGTAACTAAATTTTAATACTTGAGTATTTTTAAAATATTAAAGTGTATTTCTTAAATTAATTTAGTTCATTGGTTTTTTCAAATTAAAAAACAGCATATTTTAAATTTAATTTATTTAAAGTTTGTGAGTACTTTTTAAAAATATTAATACTACAGTATCTAACAAAAATTTAAGTAATCAGATATGTAAATACTAGAGTATTTATAAGTTCAAAAAATAGAGAACATATTTTTTAAAAAAAGGAAGAGTACTTTTGGATTATTTATTATAAAAATTAGTTAAATTTATTAAAAAAAAATAAAAAAGTATTAATATTTGAAATATTAAAAGAGTAATAAAAAATGCATTTTAAAAACAATAATAGTTTAAAAAAAAAAAAAGAAAATAATTACTTACTTTTTAAAAAAAATTCCCACGCTTTTCCATTGAAGTCTATGAGCGTCTTTGTCCTTTAATTATTTTGGCAGCATCAGAATATACAACCCGCGGAACAAGAAAAGAAGGATCAGAAAGTGAAGAAAGAGAAAGTTTTGAAGGGAAAAGACAATAGAGTCGAGGTAAGGAACATATTTAGTAAATTAACATTTAATTAGTTACAATTTTGAAGTTTAAATAACTATTTAAAAAATAATGACAGCAAACAATTTTTGTTTTCACATTTTTTATTTACAGAAAAATCATGAAAAAATAAACCATATTTTTAATGAATTTTGCAATGTAAGTAACATTTTTAAAACAAAATATAAATATTTTATTAACATTTATAAACATTTATTTACAGATTAGTTAAATAAAGTAGTCCGCTATAAATTTAGATGCACGCGATGACGTAATGACGTGAGCGTCGACGTAATACGCCATTTTGCAGAGCATCGGAGGAGGAAGCAGCAGGAAGCTGATCTGCGGCCAGGTAGGAAATATTTTCATTTGTAATTGTACAATAAACCTTTAAAAGGGATACATATATAGTGAGGAAAGAATAAGGGGAGGTTGCGGGAAAACTAATTGATTACTTAATTGTTTTTAAACATGTCCACATTAATGTCATTAATGTATGCCTATGTCGGGTCGCTAAAAGTTATTTATTTAGTTTAAAAAAGTATGTAACTGTTAAAAAATTAAAAGTTACTGTTCAGAAAGTTAATTTGTTTATTTAGGAAGTAACAAAAGTAATGTCGATCTTCATTTCTAAGTGCAAAAAAGTTGCGTACTTTCAAACTATGAAAAATAACGATTGTTATAAAAATGATGATTAAGCTGCAAAGTGCATTTCGGAATATGGTTTGAATTGTAGAATTTAGATATGTTTCAGTTTTGGTGATTTGTTTTGACGGTAATTAAATTGGAATTTTTCGGTAATTTAATTAATGGAGTTCCGATGTCGAACAATAGTTCAAATACTATGGGACAGTAAATTTGTAGACATTGGTAGTTTTTGATTGAAATGAAGATTTGTTTTAAAAAAAAAGAACCCGACTTGTTTGTTTGAAAAATTTTTTATAAAATACCTTGGTATGCCAATTGTAATTTGAAAATTAGTAAAATTTAAAGCAAAGCAGGAAAGTAAGTAATTACATTATTTTAAAAAGAAAGAATATTAGAAAGATTTTCCAGGTAGTCTATAGCCACACACAACGAAAATTGTTGTAGAATTGCCAATAGTCTCTCAGACATTTCCCTTGTTTTGACTGTTACTCGTGGGTTTAGACTACCTGCGAGTGTTTGTGCTATTCTCATTTCTTGGAAACTTTGCTCCTTCTTCAAAGTTTCCAAAAATGAGTAGAAGTTAGGATGTGGTTTACCAATTGTATGGTTGAAGGAGTTATGCCATCCCTCAATGGCATTGTTTGTTTTTGCTTCTCCCTCTAAACAACTCGTGTAGCAGTTCCACCACTCCACATGGAATCGTGGCTTCCTCCTGCGACCCGATCTGCTTAGGTGTCCAATCCATGTGTCCTCAAAATAATTTAGAATGGGTGCCAATTTTTCTTCGTTACTCGTATAATAAACAGATTCTATAATTGCAGTGTAGTACTCGTCCACACTATCGGGAGGAACAAAACAAAGTGCAGTTAATTTTTTTAGTTCAAATTGTAGTTTGCTATCCCGAGAATATTCTGCAACTAGGGATGTTTTCTGTAATTTACGCCAAAATGCCTGCGAAAAATGGAAAAAACATCCCTGAATTTGGGTATCCGTGTACGTTTTAGTGATCACATTGATCATGCTCAATTCAAAATCAATAATTATTTTTCGAGGACTTGAAGATGTTTTACTTTTAATCACTGATAAAAGTTCAGTGTATGTTGCAGAAGTCTTATCAGGTAGCAAACTATAAACTAAGGGAATTACACTATTGTTAATTTTAGCATGTATAGTGTAAATTTGAGTGAAAGGATGGGGTGTACTTTTAAACGTCCCATCCATCATCCAAATTTCACTAATTTCTAACTTAGCAAGGTTACGTGGGGTACTAAAAATTTAAATACGTTTCTGAGGGTTTTCGTTGTCATGCAGAAGGAAAGGTTCATCAGAAAAAGAAATAGAAAGATCATGAGGAATTCTAATGTCAGAGAAAGTATGTGGTGTAGATAATTGAATGTTACTTGCCTGCTTTTGTCTCTGAATAATTCTTCTCAAATTAGGTATTATAGGCATGTTACTAGCAACATGACTGGGGACATGCTGTGCAACCTCTCTTAAAATTGATCCTGTAGAATCATTGGAGGTGCTTGCAATAGCTTTCATCTCGTTTATTGTTTCTCTAATTTCTACATCCATTGCAGAGGCAGAGTGGTTATGTTCTGTGGTTTTCACAACCAAATTATCAACAGTAACCGCTCTGCCACTGCAATGGGTAGTGTAGTATTGCACACACCTCCAATGATTTCTAGTTAAACTTATTCTTTCCTTACTATATATGTATCCACCATGGTTTAATAAATTTTTGCCCTTCCTGGATTTAATAAAGTTGGCAGCTCCCAGGCTAGACATTATCTGAAAAGAGGAGAAAAGACAAAACAATTAGCCAGAATAAATTTATTAATTACATAAAACATAACATTTACACCATCCAACACATTCCCTACTGATGCACCTTCCTGGAGTTAGAATAGTAAATTGCACCCCTACACCATCCAACACTTTCCCTACTGCTGCACCTTCCTGGAGTTAGAATAGTAAATTGAACCCCAACACCATCAAACACATTCCCTACTGATGCACCTTCCTGGAGTTAGAATAGTAAATTGCACCCCAACACCATCCAACATTTTCCCAACTGCTGCACCTTCCTGGAGTTAGAATAGTAAATTGCACCCCTACACCCTCCAACACATTCCCTACTGATGCACCTTCCTGGAGTTAGAATAGTAAATTGCACCCCTACACCATCCAACACTTTCCCTACTGCTGCACCTTCCTGGAGTTGGAATAGTAAATTGCACCACTACACCATCCAACACATTCCCTACTGATGCACCTTCCAGGAGTTAGAATAGTAAATTGCACTCCAACACCATCCAACACATTCCCTACTGATGCACCTTCCTGGAGTTAGAATAGTAAATTGCACCCCTACACCATCCAACACTTTCCCTACTGCTGCACCTTCCTGGAGTTAGAATAGTAAATTGAACCCCAACACCATCAAACACATTCCCTACTGATGCACCTTCCTGGAGTTAGAATAGTAAATTGCACCCCAACACCATCCAACACATTCCCTACTGATGCACCTTCCTGGAGTTAGAATAGTAAATTGCACCCCTACACCCTCCAACACATTCCCTACTGATGCACCTTCCTGGAGTTAGAATAGTAAATTGCACCCCTACACCATCCAACACTTTCCCTACTGCTGCACCTTCCTGGAGTTACAATAGTAAATTGCACCACTACACCATCCAACACATTCTCTACTGATGCACCTTCCAGGAGTTAGAATAGTAAATTGCACTCCAACACCATCCAACACATTCCCTACTGATGCACCTTCCTGGAGTTAGAATAGTAAATTGCACCCCTACACCATCCAACACTTTCCCTACTGCTGCACCTTCCTGGAGTTAGATTAGTAAATTGCACCCCTACATCATCCAACACTTTCCCTACTGATGCACCTTCCTGGAGTTAGAATAGTAAATTGCACCCCAACACCATCCAACACTTTCCCTACTGATGCACCTTCCTGGAGTTAGAATAGTAAATTGCACCCCAACACCATCCAACACATTCCCTACTGATGCACCTTCCTGGAGTTAGAATAGTAAATTGCACCCCTACACCATCCAACACATTCCCTACTGCTGCACCTTCCTGGAGTTAGAATAGTAAATTGCACCCCTACACCCTCCAACACATTCCCTACTGATGCACCTTCCTGGAGTTAGAATAGTAAATTGAACCCCAACACCATCAAACACATTCCCTACTGCTGCACCTTCCTGGAGTTAGAATAGTAAATTGCACCCCTACACCATCCAACACATTCCCTACTGATGCACCTTCCTGGAGTTAGAATAGTAAATTGCACCACTACACCATCCAACACATTCCCTACTGATGCACCTTCCTGGAGTTAGAATAGTAAATTGCACCCCTACACCATCCAACATTTTCCCAACTCCTGCACCTTCCTGGAGTTAGAATAGTAAATTGCACCCCAACACCATCAAACACATTCCCTACTGATGCACCTTGCTGGAGTTAGAATAGTAAATTGCACCCCTACACCATCCAACACTTTCCCTACTGCTGCACCTTCCTGGAGTTAGAATAGTAAATTGCACCCCAACACCATCCAACACATTCCCTACTGATGCACCTTGCTGGAGTTAGAATAGTAAATTGCACCCCTACACCATCCAACACTTTCCCTACTGCTTCACCTTCTTGGAGTTAGATTAGTAAATTGCACCCCTACATCATCCAACACTTTCCCTACTGATGCACCTTCCTGGAGTTAGAATAGTAATTGTTACCCCTACAGCATGGTACATTTTTACAACTGGTGCACCTTAGAATGTTGGATAAAATTACCTTTTTCTTTCGAATTTGCTTTTGTTGCTGACTCTTCTTAATTGGGAATGGCGTGTAGGCTGGAGTAGACACTTATGAGGTGATTGGATTTCGAATGGAAAAATAAATGTCTGGAAAAGTGAAAAAAGAAAAGAATGAGAAAACTGAACGATGTTGAGAAATGCGATTTTACAATAATTTTTTAAAAATTGTATATTTGTTAAAAGTTGCAGTAGATAACACTTTCCCTAATGCTACACCATCCTTTAGTCATGAAATAAAATTCTGAATTCTGCAAATGTAACCATAATTAAATTGTTTTTTTTTTCAACATTAGCAATGAGATAGCTAGTCTAATGTATTGAAGGTTAAGAAACCATGCTTAAAATCAATACCTTGTTTTGTAGAACTTGCTTTTCTGGATGAGGCTTCTGAAGATGATTTGGTCTGTTGGTTCAAGATTTAACGTGTGTGGTGGAAAGAATCTTTCTGTAAGGAATTAAATTGCTGTCTTTTGAAAAAAAAGAGGATAAAAAAAAATTAACGTTGGTTTAAAATGTAAAATCTGAGTATATTTAAATTAATAAGGATATACAATATAACTAATACTACATGACACTGTACTAACCAATGCACCTTCCTGTAGTTGAAATAGAGATATGTACCCCTACACTATAAAAAAATCTCCCTAATGTTGCACCTTCCTGGAGTAGAAATAGTATATTGTTACTCTAAACTATCCATTATTTTTCTAATTTGGTACGTTAGAGGAGTAATAATTGCAAAAGGAAGGATTAAAAATCTATAGTAAAAATAATACTGAAAAGGTAACATACCTTTTTCTGTTATTGTTTGTTTTCGTGCCTTTCAGTTAATGCTTGCAGCAGGATAAAGTTTTTGGTTGGTACAGATGTACTCTGTGAAAAAAAAAAGTTGAATAAATTAATGTTCCTTAGCCAACGTTGGTTGGAAAAAAAAAACAATATTTGATATATGACAAAGGAGTATGAGTAACAATTGGTGAAAGAAAACATATTACACATTTAATGCATTTTTCAAAAAAAAAAAAAGGTTAATCCGATACTATCACTAAATTACTATAATGCAGAACATTCTAGGACTTTGAATAGAAATAGTTGCCCTAGTAATATGAATCGCTTTTTCAGATGTAGTACCCAACTGAAGTCTTATTAGTAATTGTTACTCCTGCATCATGGTATTTTTTCGTTTATGATGTAGTGAGATTGAGGTTTAAAAAAAAAACACCATTGCCATACATCACTTTAGGTAATTTTTAAAAATATGTTTTACAAGTAAAACCATTACAAATAAATTACATTTACCTTCACAATTTTATATGTCAGTCGTTAACGTGGTGGTGATGCTCAATTAGGTACACCTATTGTTGAATCTCAATATATTCCGAGTTTCTGTTTTTGGAAAATAAAATACTTGTTTTAAGTTGGTGTATATTTTTAGTGATAATAAATTAGAAACAGTACATTTTAAAAGTTATTATTAAGAATTTTATTTAAATTTTTTTTGGGTTAAGAAAATATATTTTCTTCAAAACCAACGTTTAAAAATATTATAATGACTTACTAGTAGTTGCTCTATTGTAATGCTTTTACGAATGAATTCCGTGCTCTCTCTGAGGAGGTCGCAGTGGAGGTGACAGAGGGTCAGCTTTTCACGTCTGGTCTCTCTGCTAGTTGATAATCAACTGAGTGCAAAATGGTGTCTTCCTTGTATTTATAAGTTTTACTCTGTGTCACTATTAATTTTTTTAAAAACTGCGTTCGTTGTGTTTTTTTAAATGCTTTGTTTTACTGTGGAAAATGATAATTTAAAAATGCTTTTTTAAAAATATTGTTTTCATTCATTTGCTCCGTTTTGGCATCCATTTTGGAACATGTCTTTTGGTATTGTTTACATAGAAACTGTGGTAGGACAAGTTTTACAAGTGAGATGGTTAAAATGGCGCCTATGTGTATGTGTGTTTTACTCTGTTTACTTACTTTCCGATTTAATCATGATAAAAATTGTGTTAGTACTGTTGTTTTAACTATCCTTCTTTTTGTTAATCTTTGAAATGTGTGAAAACGGAATTTAATTGGGGATTTTGAGTATTAAGTTTAATACTCGAGTATTAATTTTAATACGCGAGTATTAATTTGGTAATGCATTTCAGTAGATTTACGCTCAGTTGTTCTCCACATTTTAATACACTTCCCCACCCTAAAACCCCTAATTTCCCTGCATCCCGTGCCAGATTTTATTGTACTTTTAAATAAAAAAAAAAAAAATCGCGTTGTAATGGTATGCGTTATAATAGATTTCGTTGTAACAGCACTTTTCAGTATTTTAATAGGTTTTGCGTTGTAAGAGTATTCGTTGTAAAGTAATGCGTTGTAGTAGTACTTGCGTTGTAAAAAATGCGTTGTAAAGGTATGCGTTGTAATAGCATGCGTTGTAACGTCATACATCCATAACCACTGTTGCCTGTACTAGGCTGCTGCTGTATGTTAGGACTGCCAATATCGGATTGCTCTAGTGCCAACATATGCATAGAATGTTGGAAGTGATTGATACAGCCCAGCTAGCCGTTGCTCTTCCTTCCCTTCTCTTCTTTTTCTTTCCTTTTTTCCCCCTTCTTTTGTCAGTCCTTTCTTCTTTTACTATTGATCACTTGGGTTTGTCTCATGTTACCCATATAGGTGCATTACCCTCACTTTTTGAAAATATATGTTTAACTTTGAATTAGATATCTTATGCTAACCCTGTTACAGGCTTTCTGTCTGACCTTGTGAAAATCAATAAAGTATTTTGAAAAAAATAATAATTGGCAAAGTTATGTATTATTTTGTGATGTTTTCGAAACGTTTGGAAGACTCATTAGTTTTAGTTCTATTCATAACATTGGAGATGATTTGTAGTTTGGTGGACCGTGAACTTAACCATAAAATAGTCCGGCAGCCCTGCCAAAGTAATGGTTCGCCTCCATCCCCAGTTGAGATTTGGAGGAACCATCAGGCTCTTCCTTCAGAATCAAAAGGACCACTGAGACCCTCATTACTATGTCGGGCAGAATCACTTCTGCCTGATACCGCATCGGTCATGGGACCGACCGACACCCGGTCGGCGGTCCTGACTGCCACATTAGGATGCGACCGAACACTATTCGGTCGCATTTCTACATTTTACAATAGGATCATTAATTCCGGCCATAAACTGTCCATAATGCATGCTCCCATTGTAAATTGGGAGGTGCGGTTCATCCCTGCACCCCGTGGCAGGCACCTCTGGGTGCCTGCTACAAGGTGCAAGAATCAACAGGGGACACATATGGTGCCCCCTCAGCCTCCACCCAGAGGGCATGCACCCAAGGGGGCCCTTCTGGGGGCCCCCAAAGATGTTTGGACAGGCCGGCATGGAAACCATGTCAGAAACCGTCATTGTATTTAATCTCAAGGGCGGAAAGGCCCGCTCTTGAGATTACTTGATGCATTCCGACTGGCGGACAGGGTCTCTGAGCCCGTCGGAAGCCAGTCGGAATGACCTGTCGGACTGCTTTCCGACCTCCTCCATTGTAATGAGGCGGTCGGAAAGGAACCCGACCGGCACATTATGATGCGGTTCAGAAGGCTCAGACTGACGGTCAGAGCCTTCTGAATCGCATCGTAATTGGCCCCTTAGTCTCAGTGGTGGTAGCCCTGTTATATTTAGGCGGGCCCACCACCACTGATTTTCCCTTCCTGGGCCTGCCATACACAGCATGGAAGACATGGGCAGTGAAAAAAAAGTCAAAGAAAGAGGGGTCTTGAGTTAAGTCGAGAGAAGGCGAGAGGGGGAGAGCTGGCATGAGAGGGGCACTGCATGACCATATGAATGGGGTTATCATCAGAATGGATTGTAATATATTTGTGATGGGTTTAGGAGTTGCGTCCGGGGGTGTTGGGAGGCGCCATAGGGGGTAGCTACCCAAGATGTTCCAAACATCGCAGAAGGTCAGAGTGGTGTAAAAAAACAAAAAATCACGGTAGACTGTAGTCAGACTTTGCTTCCAAAGAAGAATATTTATTTTATGATATTATGATATATTAATTGTTATAATATTTTAAATGTATTACAAAAAATATATAAAGTATATATTTTCATGTTAATAAATTTAAAATATAAAAACATATAATGTACAATATTCATACTATTATATATCTTCATATTAACAAATGTAAAATATAAAAGAATTTACATAATGTAAAATAAATATTTTAATTAATTATGTTACTATATATATTTATATAAATACAAACATAT
This sequence comes from Triturus cristatus, assembly GCF_964204655.1. Classification (NCBI taxonomy): domain Eukaryota; kingdom Metazoa; phylum Chordata; class Amphibia; order Caudata; family Salamandridae; genus Triturus; species Triturus cristatus. The sequence continues at coordinate 142,494,188 of NC_140594.1, forward strand.
ATATATACACGTGTTTCTGTGTTGATATAAGTATATATTTATATATAGTATTAAATGTTAGAAGAATATATTTAATTTACATTATATTACATTTATATATTAAAATATATAACATTTACTACAATCAACTCAATTTATGTTGAAAAAACTCAATCTTTTAGTATATTTCTTGACAATATTAGTGTTAACTATATTTTTTCCGATAGTTTTGCACTTACTATAAGTATAGGGACATATTATTTTGGTAAACAATAATTTTTTACACAATATTTGTCTCAATCGATAATGTTTGCTTCAATATTGAGTGAGTGATCCGTAATTTTGGAAATATCTGTAATTTTTATGTCTGTATGTCTTATGGTTGGTTGCTTTGTGGGAAAACTTATGCTCAATGGAACCCGGGGGACCGCGGCGCCAGCCGGGTGTCCCCCTGGGAGGTTTCGCGCGATGGTACAGACCACGCAGCGAATTACGTGTTAGGTAGGGGGCGGGGCTTAGGTTTTCACCCGGGAGAGGCGGTTGGGCGGGAAACGAGTGCTGAGGCAGCGAGACGGTCGTTTTTTGTGCCGTTTTTTGCCCATTATTTATTTAATTTGTCATTTAACTGAAGAAGCTTGTCATGGCTGACGACCCAGCTGTTCAGAATGCGCTCCGTGTTCTGTATGAGGCAGGCCGTGTGGACTTGCTGGCCCCTGGTGTTCCTGACTTAATGTCTTCAGCTGTGAGGCGCCCGAAGAGAGTGGCGGCGAAAGGTGTGAGCGACGCAGTGGCAGCTTGTCTTCCTGTCAAAGGACGCGTGCAGGAGATTGCCACCAGAGGTGAACTCGCTCCGTTTTCAACTAAGGAACAACGCGGCAGGCCTGCTCGTTTGAGCTCCCATTCCCGGCTCCTGACAGCGCGCTGCGCCTCTGCACCATCAGTCACGGTGAGGGAGTCCGGGGAGGTCTCAGTGACTCGGGTGGGACGAGCTCGTCGTCGAGTCAGCGCCAGGGGAGGCGCGGTTTCTAGAAGCCTGCCTGCATCATCACGCAGAGGTATAGGTGGGAAGGGGAGGGGTATGTCTAGTGAGGGTGCTGACATCATTTTTATTGAGTCCCCTTCTCCTGCAAAACGGGCGTCTTTGAGGGGCGCATAGTATTTTTTGAACAGACCCGGTTGCATTTCTGGGCATAATATTGACATTGCTCCTCCTGTTTTGTCATTGGGACGCTCTGCAGCTTTGGTGGACTATCCTAGCGATAGTGGTGGGGAGGAGGAGGTTTGTCAAGACAGGTCATCTTTTTCTATCGCTTCTGAGGCTTGTGGGGAGCGCCTAGCGAAGGGAGCTTATTTCGGTAAACATTTTTCAGTTTCTGGGGTGTCTCCTTTACCTAGAGGCCCCCCTGGGTCCAAAGGTGTTTATGCTCTTACATCAGCAGTTGGCTTGGGGCAGGTTACTCCTTCTTGTCTCCCTTTGGGTGAAGATGTGTCAGAGAATGTGGCTACGGTGGTACAGAGGTCATCGGAAGATGCTGGGCCTTTGCAAGAAGATACTGTTATTAACTCTTCAGACATTGTCTCCATTTTCCCGGCTTCTCGCCCCCCTCCTTGTCACCCGCAGGTGGATTTTGATTCTCCTTTTGGTCCTCAACGTGGTCAATGGATTTGGGTTGAGCATGCTGTTCCTGACTCATCGGAGGCGGATGCTTGTAATCATGTCTCTGGTCATGGTAAGTTATCGCATTCTGGCACGAGCGGCGAGGAGGCGGTAGGTTATTCAGTCCAGCAGGCAGCTCAAGTTTTTCCTCGAAAAACAATTCAGAAACAGGTTTCGCCTTTTGGTAACGTGTCATTTTCATCAAGCGGATCAGGTGCGGATCTTAATATAGCGGCCGGGCTCTCTAATCGGAGGCCTGTGACCAATTGGGAGTTTTACGATGGTGGGGTGGGTGATGGCGAAATGCCAAGTACAAGCAAGGATGTTTTTGAATCTTCAGAGGTGCAGGGTATTCGAGGTCTGGGTTATTTTGATGGTACTGAAGATGTTTTTCCAGAAAAGGATCGTGGGGGTAATGGTTGTTGTTCCGAACATGTTCCTTTCGTGCCTTCAACGGGTGCGGGGGCAACCAATTCTGCTAGTGTCTTACAGAAGTCAAGTGCGGATTTCACGTCGGACCAAGAGCGGCATCGCGATTATCAGCGTCGTGATGATCCTCGGGAATTTCAGAAGCGTGCTGCACAACTAACGTCAGGTAAGCCTCATTGGTGGGCTGCTTGGTCACAACCTTTGGTAGGCAAATTTTTGCCGGGCTCGGTGGGGGTGGATGAGTCAAATACGTCTAAGGTGTTGGGGGTTGGTTTAGGTGGGGATACAAGGGACAAGGTTTTTCGAACATCTATTTCAGGTAATGCGGATAGTTCCAGCAAATGGTCTTCTTTGGGTAGTGGGGTTGCTGAGGTTGGTCCTGCTGGTTCAAGTCAGGTGAAGGTTACTGCTAAGACTCGGCAGAAGCTTCCTTATATGGGTCTTGCCATGCCATTAGGCATACATCTGTCAGTTAACACCAAGAATAAGATTTGGCTGCATGAATTTGTCGACATTTTTAAACTCCTTCATAGGGATATTCAAGCCAGAGAAGGGTCCAAGGAGGAGGAGTGGGAACTTTCTAGGCGGCCCAGGGTCCCAAAGTCTATAGAAAATTGGACTGCAGCTTTTTTGATATATGCTAGCGTGTATTGCGAGAGGTATCCGGACAGGGCTATTTCATTGTTTAAATATATGGACACCATTCGTAAGGCGCATTTGCAGTTTGGGGGCTATGCATGGCTTAATTACGATGAAGAATTTAGGGCGCGGATCAGTATGTTTGAAGATAAACCGTGGGGTGAAGTAGATCAAGAGCTTTGGTTGCAGTGGATGTCCTCTGCTCAGCCGGTTGCGTCAACGCATACTGCAAGTGGTCTGCCGATTATATATCGGCCCTTTCTGCCTCGCCCCGCTCCAGTTGGGGCGGGGGTTACAGGAAGGGGTCACTTGCCGACGCCAGGGGCCTGCTGGAATTTTAACCGGGGCTCATGCATTAGGCAATTCTGTAGGTTCAAACACGAGTGCTCTCAATGTGGCGGTAGACATGCCATCACCCAATGCTTCGCTAAACAGCCTCAAGGGGGTTCAGGGAGTTTTCCAAGGGGTGGAGGGGGATTCCCTCAACTTATGTCAAAGGGCTCATACCCCAAGTAATCTGATGCGTTTGCTGCCTTGGTTGGAAGTTTATCCTGATTATGAAGCTGCGTCCAAACTGTTTTGGGGTTTTAAAGAAGGTTTTCGCATTGGCTACCAAGGGCCTCGTGATCACCGTTGGGCTGACAATTTAAAATCTGCTAAGGAACTGCCTCACGTGGTGCAACAGAAATTGGAGGCAGAAATTCAAGCTGGTCGTGTAGCTGGGCCTTTTATTCAATGCCCTTTGGAGAATTTGATAATATCTCCGTTGGGGGTAGTCCCTAAAAAGCGGGTTGGTGAGTTCAGAATGATTTTACACCTGTCATGGCCGGAAGGCCAATCTATTAACGATTTCATTTCCTCGGAGGATTCCAATGTCTCTTATGCGTCCGTGGATGACGCTTTGAGATTGGTACGGGAGGTAGGGGTTGGTGCAGAATTAGCAAAATGTGATATTCAATCGGCCTTCCGTTTACTTCCTATCCATCCATCGGATTTTGAATTGCTAGGTATGTTTTTTAATGGAGCTTTTTACGTTGACAAAGTACTTCCTATGGGGTGCTCAGTGTCTTGTGCTTTGTTTGAAACGTTTAGCACGTTCCTACAATGGTGTTTTTCGGTGAGGAGTGGCCACACACATGTCTGTCATTACTTGGACGATTTTATGTTCATTGGCGATGCACAACTAAAACAATGTCTTAAAGGTCTCGAATTCTTTCAGGACTTGGCTGAGGAGTTTGGTGTTCCGCTGGCTCCTGAAAAAACGGAAGGTCCTTGCACTAGGCTCGTATTTTTGGGCATAGAGATAGACACGGTAACTATGATGGCTAGTTTGCCAACTGCAAAGGTAGAAGAGATCATGTCTTTTCTTTTGGAGGTTCTTGGTAAGGATAAGATTGAGCTTCGGCAAGTCCAACGGCTTTTGGGCTATCTGAATTTTGCTTGTCGGGTTGTTAGGGCAGGCAGGACTTTTTGCAGAAGGTTGGGTTTTGCGATGTCCGGAGCCTATCTTCCTCACCACAGAATTCGTCTTACCAAAGCCATCAAGGAAGATCTTCTGGTGTGGTTAACCTTTTTGTCAGAGTTCAATGGAGTTTCTTTATATTTTCTTGGTGACAATACTATTTGGCAGATACAGATTTTTTCGGATGCCTCTGGGGCACATGGTTTTGGTCTTTTTTGGGAGGGTCGTTGGTGTGCGGAGGCATGGCCACGCCATTGGTTATCACAAGGGCGCAGTATTGCTTTCCTTGAGTTGTTTCCACTAATTGTGGCCCTGATGGTTTGGGGTGTGGAATTCAGTAACAGATGTGTAATGTTCCACATTGATAACATGGCTGTGGTTCAGCTCATAAATAATCAGAAGGCCAAAGATCTACAGGTGTTGAGGCTTTTGCGTTTTTTCATGTTACTCAGTTTAAAATGCAATATTGTTTTTCGTGCAAGGCACATTCCAGGTGTCAATAATTCAATTGCAGACGCCTTGTCTCGTTCTAATTGGCAGAAATTCCGCAACTTGGCGCCTGGTGCAGACACCTACAAAACTCCAATCCCGCAAGACATCTGGGTGCTGGGGGAATGAGAATCATCGATTTGGTCGAGAAATCGATAGCCCCTGCTACTAGACGCACTTATCTACAGGCTTGGTCTGAATTTTTAACTTTTATGAGATCACACTGTTTTGAAGGTCCTTTAGTGGATTCCAAGTTCTGTATGTTACAGTTTGTTTTATCTTTAGTCAATAAAGGTTTATCACACACAACCATTTCTGGCAAATTGGCTGGGATTTCTTTTTATGGACAGCTATGGTGGGGTCAAGATTTAGTTGGGGATGTTTTGTTGCGGCGGATGCTCAAAGGTCTGAGCAAGGAGCGGATACAGTCCGGGCCTTTACGAGAACCTATTACTTTTGGATTGTTACAGCAGTTACTAGTTCAATTGCCTTTTTGTTGTTATGACCTTTGGGAAGTGTCGCGTTTTCGTCTATTTATGATTTGGTTGTTTTTTGGTGCCTTTCGGGTTTCAGAATTATTGGGGTTGCGAGGACAAATGGGGATTCGGTCCAGTGAAATTGATTTTCAACGTGGGGTGTCAATCAAGTTATTTTTGAAAAAGTCTAAAACTGACCAGTTGGGCAAAGGTGTTTGGGTTAAGTTGAGTGGGAGTGGGGTTCAAGGATGTTGTCCTATTTGGGAATGGGATTCATTTGTAGGTTCCCCTGATTTCATACATGGGCCCATATTTTTGCATCAAGATGGGTCAAAAATTACTGATGCTCATTTATTGGCTCTTTTACGCAAATCCTTGAAGAGGATTGGGAGGGACCCCTTACTTTTTGGAACTCACTCATTTAGGATCGGGGCAGCTACGGAAGCGGCTAAATTGGGCTGGGACTGGGAGGACATTAAGAGGATTGGTAGGTGGAAGTCTGCATGTTGTTCTCGTTATGTCAGACTATGATAGCTTATCCATTTGCTATGATACAGGCTAATTTTTACTTTTTCTACCTAGGTCGTGCCATCAATTATTTTTCCTCAAAAATGCGTACTTTGATCATAGGTCATTCCTTCGTCAAGTGGTCTGCTGTTTTTGCAGAACGTCAGATCTACGGCAGGTCGCTCGGGCTTCCTATCAAAGGCCACGAAGTTCTATGGAAGGGTAAAGGTGGGATGAGGTGGAGCAAGTTGTTTTCTACGCAATCTGAATTATCAGCTGACAGAGGTTTTCCAGACTTGTTAATAATACATTTAGGTGAGAATGATCTTGTACCTTTATCTGGGTTATCGCTCTTGAAACAAATGCAATTGGATCTAGCAGTCATCAAGAACAATTGGGTGGGTACGTCTCTGGTGTGGTCCGAATTTATTTATAGACAACAGTGGAGGGGGGCCCGCAATCATTCAGCCATGGAAAAAGCTCGCAGAAAATTAAACCGTGCGATGAAAATTTTTTGCAATGCAATGGGTATTCAGGTTTTGTCTCATGATAACATTACCAGTGTCGAGCATCATCTTTTTCAGGAGGATGGGGTTCATTTATCCCAGTTAGGTCAAGCCTACTATATGATGGAATTACGGGACTTGCTGGCGGGTTTTTGGAATGAGAATCTTTGGTGTGATCATCTTTTAAAGTAGAGTATGTTGGTTTTGAGCAATTTTCTTTTGGGGTGGGCCAAGAAAACTCTTTTGGGTTTTCCTGGGTGGCGGTTTTTTGAGGGTTTGGATAGTCTGGAGCGGGCTTATCCTTCCCTCTGGGGCGGGGGGAGGGTGGAAGAAAAGCTGGACAGGTAAACCAAAATGGTCAAAAAGGAAATGATGCCATTGGGGCAGTACATGGGGTAATTTATGGTAAATTTTGGTTGGGGTATTTTTGGAATTGTTTGTGGCAAAAATGTTTGGGAAGCAATTTGATAATATTTATATTGTCTCAATAAGTGGTTCTTAGTTACTTGTCCTAATAAAGTGACCTTTTTTGCTAAGTCAAAATTTGGTGTGGTCTGTCTTATTGCGCGATGGGACCCGGGGGGACCGCGGCGCGAGCCGGGTGTCCCCCTGGGAGGTTTCGCGCGATGGTACAGACCACGCAGCGAATTACGTGTTAGGTAGGGGGCGGGGCTTAGGTTTTCACCCGGGAGAGGCGGTTGGGCGGGAAACGAGTGCTGAGGCAGCGAGATGGTCGTTTTTTGTGACCCTCCCTCCCACCCTCTTTTTCTGTAAAAATAAATAAATATATATATATATATATATAAATATATATATATATATATATATAAATGAATTTTTGATCTTAAGTCACGTTTAGGACAGGTGACATTTTGTTTCATTTCATATGTGTGTCTTTCATGCGGTTTTTTGAGGGTTTGGATAGTCTGGAGCGGGCTTATCCTTCCCTCTGGGGCGGGGGGAGGGTGGAAGAAAAGCTGGACAGGTAAACCAAAATGGTCAAAAAGGAAATGATGCCATTGGGGCAGTACATGGGGTAATTTATGGTAAATTTTGGTTGGGGTATTTTTGGAATTGTTTGTGGCAAAAATGTTTGGGAAGCAATTTGATAATATTTATATTGTCTCAATAAGTGGTTCTTAGTTACCTGTCCTAATAAAGTGACCTTTTTTGCTAAGTCAAAATTTGGTGTGGTCTGTCTTATTGCGCGATGGAGAAGAACTGAGATTATTATGATAAATTAATAATAAAGGCTATATATTCAAAAAAGTTATTTCAGATGCAATATGTGTGATCTGTTTATTATAAAATTTATGACAAAGACGGGGGCGCTAGAGGGCGCACAGCGAGATGGTAGTGCGATAGTGCTGCTCCGCAGGACTGGAACGAAAATCAGCTGAAAAAGATCGCAAGCAACACCTGTAAACATGCCATTTGAACGCGCTGAGGCATCGGAATGTTAGCGGATCCGAAATATAATGCGGTGTGTGATGTCCGATCCTGAAATTGCCCCAAAAATGAGTTTGTAACTGATGGACGCGGAGACTGATATGCAAAACAAGATGGTGGCCGCAATTATCACCTGATCGCGAGTTGGTTCCGTTGCTCGTGGACCGGAGTTTCCAGCGCTGCCTGGACAGGGGGTGAGTGCGATTGTATAGTGCGGAGCATGGCAGGAATCACACTTGTTGGCAGGAGCCCCTGGATCTGCCCTGTGCAATCTGCATGTTGGCCCCCTCGTTGCACTATCCCGCGTATCTGGCTGAAAGAAAATGGCTGCCCTAACGGAGTGTAAACTTTATTGAGGCATTTCATAACAACACGGGGCTGTGTTCTCTGCACCCCTGAAACATTGCACATAAAGTGAAGTATCTCAACACCAGCATCAGAATCCGGCCCTGCGGGGTGCGCATTGGAGGGGCAGGGACTTCAGCGCCATACCACAAATAGCGGGGCAGTCGCACGGCCGTGCATGGAATCATCGCACTACTGCAGCACTTGCTAGAAAAAGGCACCAACACTAGATGATACCCGCCTGAGCAACCGGCACTGATCCTGCACTGCATCATCGGGCGCCTTACACGCAGCCCCAAGTGACTATATTACGCGCTATGTGAGGAACATTCCAGTTGCTGTGCTGCTGTGAGGAGGTGCTGTACTTTAAGAGACATAGTGGCAGAGTACTTACCTGCGCACATCGCTGGGAACAACTGATCAACGGCGGCTCCCCAACAGGGGTGCAGGTTGTGCGACAGCTCCAGATTAATTGATCTAGTGCCAGTGAGAACACCGGACTGGGAGGCAAATGAGCGGTACTGAACTGATACACACTGGAGTCTACCTCTAATTTCATATATAGAGGCTGCCACACGCACATCCCCTTCTCACAGCACGATACATAGCCACACACTGGTGAACAACCTTTACAACGCAACTATTACAACGCACTACACTTACAACGAAATTTTTACAACGCAACATCCACTACAACGCATTCCATTACATCGCATGACACTACAACGCATGTTTAAAAACTACCTTTACAACGCATTCCATTACATCGCATACTACCTTTACAACGCATACCATTACAACGCAATCCAACACTTACCCTACTGTTGCACCCCCTGGAGTTAGAATAGTAATTTTTACCCCTATACTATCCAATACTTACCTTAAATGCAATTTAATATTATGCGTTGTAATGGTATGCGTTGTAAAGGTAGTATGCGATGTAATGGAATGCGTTGTAAAGGTAGTTTTTAAACATGCGTTGTAGTGTCATGCTATGTAATGGAATGCGTTGTAGTGGATGTTGCGTTGTAAAAAATGCGTTGTAAGTGCATGCGTTGTAAAAGTGTGCGTTGTAACGACATACATCCCCACACACTACAACATGGGGCAAACCAAACTAGCAGCAACCTAAAATATAGTTTGATACGTGTCGCATGCCCAGGAACACACAAGCTCTGTCTGACACTGAGCTTGATTCAGATGTCTCCTTCTATCCAGATTTTACTCAAACAGTGCAAGCGGCACACAGGATGTTTACATCAGTCAAAAAGAAACTCAGAGACTTGGAAATACCCTACGCAATGCTGCATCCTGAGAAACTGAGTGTCACCAACGACGGAAGATCGAGACTATTGACTACACCGAAAGCTGTCCAAGACTTCATAAAACATGTCTCCACTAAGCGGAAATCCAAGGAACACTCTCAATCCACTTCGCAGGCTGAGAGCATCAATAGCGAACTATAAACAGGGCATACGTGACATGGTAAGACTGCATAACGCTAGTTGATCTGCTATTCGCTGTCTGGTGGTATCTACAGTTGAACGAATTCGGAAGGGAGGTAAGCTCTGTATATTGGAAAGACCATATAACATAGGTACATGGTACCTGGACGATATATACACCTCCATTAAATGACTGACTGTGTAAAAGATACCTATCGACGCGTATGCTAGATGCTGCTGCTGTACATCTGATGAGTGGTGCAAAAGGACTAGTAATAACACGCAGTCATACTTGTCTATAACCCAACTGATGGGGAATGGATGGTGCTGTAGTGAATGCCACCTATGCACATACTATACTATGAGCGATGCTTGCACGGGCACCGGACACATCTAGTGACATGGCCTACTGTGGTACATGCTAACCCACTATAAACGAACAGGAGTGTTGTTCTACTGATCGACCCGTCTCTGCTGAGTGGCCAAACCTATGAACTGTAATGTTTGCTTTACAACCATCTGTAGGCATTGAATCACTATCTAAGTTTTCATGTATAGATTAGATAGCGCTTAACAATGGTGGGTCTTTACAGGTGAGGCTGTCACCCGGCCCAAGCTAGTGGACCTAATATAAGATAGCACCTAGACACAGACATGTGCGACTATGTTCATGCGGAAGAAGGGATACATGAAAACAAGATGCTTCCAGACTGATGCTAAAAAGGATAGATATATGTAGGATATTTGTTATGATAACGCAAATGGCACAACAATACCTTTTGAAATGTTGATCTTTATATGCAGGGCTGGACTGGCCGTAGAGGGCACCGGGCAATTCCCCGGTGCGCCGCACGGGTGGGGGCCGGTTTTGGGCCTTTGGGGGCCGTTTTTGTTACAGGGCCGACTGCAGCGCGGGAGCGGGCACTCTAGGAAGAGGCTGCTACCGGTGAACAGTAATCTTTTACTGCAACGGGATTTTTAAACCGAGTGTTTTAAATACTGTTATTTTACCTTTCTGTGCTGCTAACTGTATGAATTTGACTGCGCTGTTGCTCAAAGTCACCCACGTACCGCGCTAGTGCCGAGTCAGGCCCTCAGCTGATTAGCCTTCCGGTCCTCCCTCCGGGCAGAGACCAATCACGAAGGGCGTGGGGAGGAGTTAGAGGCACAAATGCCGGCAGCAGCGTGGGAGCGCCAAAGACAAGCCCGTCTGTGCCCGTCCGCGCCCTTGCGTGCCCAGGGCCCAGTCATAATGCCCAATTTCGCAGTTATTCTTCCGTGGAACTTAGACAGCTTCACTCTACTACTTACAAACCCAGACCTACCACCAGGGCTAGTTTAATGCACCATACTATTCTGTTACCACGGCAGTTACCAAAGATTATTGCGGAGGCTTATAAGACCATTGGCCGCAATAATTTAGGGGTTAAGCCTTTTGTTCAAACAACAACTACACAACCGCAAACTAAGACAGGGATGTCTTCTAAAGACGACCATTCAGCTTTTCCTAAACAAAATTGGAAAGCTAAAAAACAGGGGAAGCAGCAACAGAAACAGGGGTCTCGTCCCGCATCGCCGGTTCAAGTGACTACTGAACGCACATATGATTTGCGCGATCGCACTAGGATTAGGTCTCCTGATAGATTTCAGGTTCCTGAACAATGTTCTCCTCGTTCTTCACAGGAAACATCAGACTCACATTCCGGTGGAGGAGAAAGTGGAAAAGGTTGGGTGCCCAACAAGTACCTGAGCAGCCCCGCCAGGTTGACGGTAAAGGCAAGCAGGACGAATTTGCATGACAACGACCCCCGTTTCAAAAGAAGAAGGTTGCTGCACTAACAGCGAGATATGCCACAGATAGTGAGAACGCAGCTTCGGAACCTGACATGGGCACTAACGCTGCTAGACAGCGCAGCGGAGGTTACAGTAGTGCGGCAAGCACTGCGTCCATATCTGAAGGCGACAGCAACTGACACATTCATTACTGTAGAAACTGCTGATACTACAGTGGCTCGCCCTGACAGACTATATGACATAGTCCTTTTAATTGAAGGTGACATACAACGTACCATAAAAGGGATTTTGGGGGAAAATCCGACCTCTACATATGACATTCTGTTAGCAGAGGCAGACTGGCCCCCAGCTTTCATTTGGCCGCTCCTAGAGGGGAGGAGGTAATCCTCCCATCTTTCGCACAAACTGTGCCGAAGGATCAGGCTCAGAACTTTGCAGAAGAGCGGGCTCAGGTGCTTGCTCCGCCGTTGTACCGTACTCAGGTTCGGTGGGATAAGTTGTCAGCAAGCCATGAGATTCGATCACGGGTTTATGCCCCAGCCACAACCCCAATATCCCATGCGCCGCGAAGCTAGATCTCACGTCGCAGAAATCCTTGAACAATTGGAATATCAAGGTGTTATTGAAACATGTGTGTCACCCATGAATAATCCTCTATTCACTGTAACCAAACCTGATGGGTCGTTTTGGATTACCGGTATTTGAACTCTCATTGTCGGACCTGTGCAGTACAGAATACCCACAGTTCAGCCCTCGTTGATAGTCTGATGAGAAAAAGGTTTAAAACCACACTTGACATCTCCAATGGCTTTTATAGTCATAATCTGTCCTCCATTAGTAGTCAATGGACAGCCTTTACTTCTGGCGGCAAAAAAAAACAGTTTAAAAGATTAGCCATGGGCTATAAAAACAGTCCAGGTGTCTTTGCCGCTCGTGTAGTCTCTCTGTTAGAGAGCATTGACCCTGATGCGTACTTCAATGTTGATGATATCTATCTCACAGATGACGAATTATGGCTGCATCTCTATCGCGTTGACCGCATCATTGTCATGTTTGCGGACTTCGGTTACAAATTCAACTTTGCAAAGTCACACATTGCAGAGTATACAGTGTTGTTTTTGGGCTATGAAGTCAACAACGAAGGACGAGGTTTAGTACCTCACCTCCTGGAGAAGTGCGCATGTTTGCGTGCTCCGACAACTCTGAAAAAACTACAATCTTTGCTGGGTTTTTTGAATTTCGGGCGTACTTACATTCCCAATTATGCCCAGCGTATCAAGTCACTATATGCCTTGGTACAACCTACTTTTTCCAAATCGAGCTGGCTGTGAGAACACTCAGCTATCCTGCATTGCAGGCTGATCTTCTTGCTTCGAAATACTTACTGACGCGTGATAACCACACTAACCTGGTAATAAGAATTGTTCCTGGTGCAGTGGGTTTCACGTACTTAACGTTTAATGAGGGTGACACAGTCCCCATTGCTTACAAATCACACTTGTACACTTCGGCTGAAATGCGCTTTTCCACTGTCGAGAAAGATTTGACTGCAGTGCAGATGGCGATTCTGAAAGAGAGAGCGCTGTCGCAGGGGAAACGCATGTTGGTTGTCACACCGTATCCGGCCCTAGAGGCAGTAACGAAAGCCAGTGTACCAAATTCTTAAAGCTTTGCATCCGCATTGGATACATTGGGCCACTTCTTTGACGTCTCCGGATGTCACTTGCATCTTTGATGCCTCATTGCAGACTCAGGAGTATATGCAGTATGAATTTGTTCATCCAGCTCCTCTGTCCTAGCGCCTGCTTGAGGATTACCATTGTGTCATTTACACTGACGGTTCGGCGCAACCGGCGACGGAATCTAAGCATGCTTATTTGGCAGTCTGCGCAATAGTGGATGGTACTTTTGTGAATGGTGAATTCAAATCTGATGTTGTGCACACGCAGTCATTGGGTGATTGTACCGCCCAGTTGGCAGAGCTTCGTGCTCTGGTGCTTGCACTGGAGGTTGCTGATCCTCGAGTTACTACCCTTATAGTGAGTGACTCTTTTTACGGTGTTCAGTCTTTCAACGACAATTTATTCTTTTGGTCTCAAAATGAGTATCGTGATTCCAAAGGTAGCACAATCAAGCATAAAATGCTTTGGGTTCGAGTCGCAGAACTTAAACAGCGTCTGCTGCTCGTGAATGTAATTCATAGTCTTGGGCACCAGCGAGTAGGTGTCCACGCTGTCGGGAACAGCTTAGCTGACGAAGCAGCGAAAACATCAGTGGCGACATATCTAGGAGCAGCAGTTAGAAGATCCAAAAGTAAGATTGATGATGACATCTTGGCAGCTATTGCTGCGACAGAGAAGGGAGATAATTACCCTCGGTGTTTCCCTTCTAAATACTCTTATCATTTAAGTCCTGATAAAGTTCCCTATGTGAGGATTAACGACGTTGGTGACAGATTGATTCCCAACGCGGACTGCAGACTTTCCTTGATAACAGCAGCTCACGAAGGTATGGCTTCTGCCCAAGCCGGTGTTTCGGTGACTGTTACTCTCTTACAACAACGTTACTGGTGGCGCGGATTGTATAAACAGACTTGTGCTTATGTTCTTAATTGTTACATCTGCCAGCAGATAAAACCTTCAACTGCTGCGCGCCCACCTCAAACACAGTTGTACATATCTAATAAACCACTTGGGTGTGTTTATTTAGATCACTGCGGTCCTTTCTCCTCTGATTCTGTGTATAAGTATATCTTGGTTGCAGTGGATTTGTGCACATGTTTTCTTTGGGTCTGGCCACAACGGAGTGCTGATGCTTGAACTGTCATCAGGGATTTGCGTATCTTTGTGGGAATTTTTGCATGTGGTACTCTTCATTCTGACCAAGGTCCTGTGTTCGCCTCTAAAGCGTACAAAGATGTCATGAGGTCTTTGGGGGTCCAAGTCAAATTTTCGTCTCCATACCGACCTGAGGGCAATAGTGTTGTGGAGCGAATGAACCGTGACTTAAAGCAATCCCTGACAGCTAGGGTTTAGGTACTGGCAGGAACTGGTTGGCCCATTTGTATAGTGTTCAACGTGCACTTAATAATCTCCCTAGAAGGTCTCTGGGTGGGCGGACCCCATACGAAATGCTCTTTGGCATAAAGATGTTTGTCCCGGACCTTGATGGTCTAGACATGGCGGCGTCGGACGCACCCTTTGACGTAGATGATCACTCTGCTGTATTACTGAATCTACAAGAGACCAGAGACAGTCTTGCAAAGGAACACTTCACTTGCCCTCCACAACTGATGCTGCGCTTCAGATTCCGGTATTTGGCTGGCTACCTCGAGTTGGTGATCTGGTCCGTGAGAAGTTGGAGAACAAGAAGGAGTTTGGCCCCTCTTATCGTGCTCCAGTACCAGTGCTTGGCGTGCAGGGTACAAGAACAGTCATTTTACCTCCACTTCTTGGTCGCAAGGATAACAGGTACAGCTCCATTGACAATGTCAAACTACAACGAGTGGCCGATTCTTCTTAGTATGACTCCAGCGTTCTCTTGTCCAGCAATGCTGAGAAATTCTGTTTTGACTCCGGCAACTACCAACAGGCCTGACATTGCCATCGAGATGCATACAGTTACTAATCCTTTATTGCCTCCACCGGCTGGTGGTCCCATTGAAGATACTGAGTATACTTATCCCACAGATGTGTCGTTGCCTGGTTTGCAATCAAGTGCAGTTGACCAGTCACGTTTTTCATTTGACACTAACTCTATGACTTCCAATGCCCCATCGAAAATTTCTATTTTTGCTGCTTGGTTTAAGAGAAATTTTTTAATTCCCCCTTGGACTTACATTTGGCTGGTGCTTAGAAGTATTTTTTGTTTATGTCCATTGGATTTGTGGTTGTATTTTTTCGTCTAGTCAATGGACACTATCTCACCGAAAGATCTACAATTAGATTAATTGATGGAACTTTGGCCCCGCACTCCTCATCACACATCATGAAGAGAGACCAGACTTTTGTTAATATTACTGCCTGGCCTGTGTTAGATGGGGTTGTGTGGGATGCTGTTAAATTTCGAATTCATGGTCCCACAGAGGTGATTAATGTCCCCAATGTACTTCGTGTTTCTATGGGGGATGTTGTGAAACAAAACATCCGCTCTGATGATTGGGATGTCCAAGCCGTAGAGGCTCTTTTATCTGATTTGAAATATTATGCTGCTTTTGATGCTGAAGATTTATATTTAGACACAGCAAACTACGGAGAGTTGTTTTGTTACCAACATTATGGCAATCATTTCCTGCATAAAGCTAATACATTTTAGAAATGTTGTCAATTATACACAATGGGAACATTTTCCAGCACCAATTGAAGGCAGCTCCAAAGCTCCATTGAGCAAATGTACATATTTTACTGACTTCAGTGTATCCAAACCTGAAGCATTTTATTTTAAAATGGCTGCTAAGTCAGCTTCCAAAGTTAGACTGACCCACACTTAATTATTGTATTCCAAGTCCTTTATGGACGAATTAACTATAGGGGGCTATGAGCTGTGGAAAGATACCATTGATCTTAAATCTGTTTGGGGTTCTAAAGCATGGCAGGTACAAGGTGCGGAAGCTCTGCATCGTGCTTGCCTTATCCCGAACCACATGTTGTTTTTGAATTCTACCATTTTTCAAACCACCTGCTTTGGATTGGCTACTTCTGAAAAGATGAATTGCCCTACTATTCCTGATTTGGGTGCTTATCCAAGATGGGATACCCACACAGATATGTCTCTTGATGCATTACAGTCATTTATTACTAATACATCCTTCAACATTTCCAACCTAGACCCTGAAGGGTGGTTAATATGGCAGAAAACCTCGGATTCCTGTCAACATCGTTTTCTGAGTCTGTACCCCGGTATACACAGGTTAGGGTAGACCCCCGATTTGAATCTTTCCATTCTGTAACTACCTATTCTGTAGGGAAGTTATGTCAGACCTGGCTGCAACATTCCACCTTGGCATCTGTTAAACTTCATTTGTCAAGATTGAATGACAAGGTTGATTTAAATGATTTTGTTAAGGGTCCTGTGGAACCAAAAGATGGGTGTATGCCGTTTATAACGAAGTTTGGAAATTATCTCAAATTGGGGCTGCTTCCAGATTAAGGGCTATTGATCAGGCCAATTTGGAAAAAGTGCTAGCTGTCATCGATAATAGCATTAACACCCTTTCTTCCAGAACTTACACATTAGATAATATCGTTTCATCTGTTGCGGATATTGTACAGGATGATATGTCTGTTTTATACCATGGTCAAAATCAATTTTGTTCTATCATGCAGTTTGCATGGACTTTACAAACATTGAAGGCTGGGAAAGCTCCCTGGGACTACATGAACACATCATCTTTATTCCTGCCGTTTAATCTGACTGACAACAGTTCATGTCCATGAAGGATGCAACATATTCATTAATGGCCGAATCGAACTCAGCTGTGTGGCTTATCCACGGTTAAGTCACCTTACCTTTTCCACTGTTTAAGTTCAGTTCATGTATGAAACATTATACCCTAGGCAGATACGAACCATTGGGTACTGCTTTCCTGCATGAAGTTTGGTCACTCCCATTTACATACAGGTGCCTGAGAGAGGGTAAAGAAGTTTATTTGAAAGGAGAGGAGTGCACTTCCACACCTGATCACTCAGTAGTCTGTAGGAACATCCAATTGCATGGCGCCTGCAACGTTCAGGAACCAAACTTAGCTTGCATTATGAAGGGAAATCCTGTGCCAGCAATAACACCAACTTTTACATTATTAGCTAACGGTAGTTATTTGCTTTTAAATAATGAGGCATGCTGCGAAATGCTAGTGGGGATTCCGTACATTGTTACTGTCTCACAGCGCGTAGTCTGTTGTAAAAATGTCCTTTTCCCGCCCACGCATGGGAGACTGGATCTATCCATCTGGCCTTCCATCCCGACGTTGAAAGCAGAGTTCAACAAGATGAGCAGAATAAGGGCTCTATTGTCTCAAAAAGAAGTCGCTCTGAACAACCCAGAACCCAGAACAAGCGACTTAGAGTACTCTCAGGAATGGTGGGAATCAGACAGACCTTTTCGTTATTATTCTCATATCAGTCCACAACAAGAGTAATCAGAGTCACGGTAAGGTTTAAAATGTTTATTTCTCAACTACGTGCTCTAAGGTGCAGTACTTTGGCTAATATAAGCAGACAAATGATTAAAAACAAAATCATCAGCATTGTTACAATACCATAGAAAATGAAGGGAGAAATCATAATACAAATGATAGTGGAAAACAACCACCCTCCCTTCGCTAGTAAGCTAGTTTTATGAAACTAATAGAAGCTAATCCCATGACAGAATGCTATTGTATTTGTTTGTATAAAACTAATAAAAAACTTTGAAATAAAAAAAAAAGTAACTTTTTACATATTTGTAATTTGTTAACTGCATGCCTGATGGATTCCTTGTGGGATAGTTTATGCTCAACATAGAAGTCCTGATTTGGTTACAGTAACAAGCCAATTACAATGCGTATAGGCCTGATTGGTTCTTTGTAAAAGTGATGCCAAGTGCCATTAGGTCCAATATGTTTATCATGAAAAGACATGACAAAAGCAGTAGGCCTGACTTATTTATTGTGAACAGCATAATTTGAGGCCAATAGGCATTTAGCAGGGATTTTTAATGCTGTTTGGTAAATCCTGTACACAAGTTTTTTGTTACATAGTATTTCACAGATTTCTGTAATCTGCAAGGGCTTAGGTGTTGTTTACCTCATCTGACAATTCCTGGAGGGAGATTTGAAATATGAGATTCCTTGTTGGGTCAACCCATAGGGAAAAGTTGTCCGATGACACGTGCCTGATCTCTATATTATGAAATGTTATGACAAAAGAAGTTGGTTTGACTCAATATTAGTGCAAAGTGATATTAAGGCTTCTAGGCCTTTAACCCTGGGTTGTTCAGTGTGGTAAACCCTGGTGATAGGTATTTTGTTACATGGAATTGAACCGATTACCATAGTAGGCAAATGTTTTTGTGTTTTGTTATTTACTTCTAATAAACTCTCTGGATAGATTAACTGCACCGTGAAAATCCTTGCTAGACCCTCTTAGAGGAGGGTGAGCATGGTTTTGCCATCTGTAATTTTGAATATAGCTGTGTGTGTATTAACATACGTTTTATATCTCACCTGACAGCTTTTGCTGTTTTCCAGGCCTTTCCAATCAAAATAGGTGATAAAAACATACATACTGGCACATACATACATAGAGGGGCTCAGGATCATCCCCTGTCAGCTATTGGTCTGCTGGAGTGTCATTTACATTCTTTTCCTGCCCATGACAGCATATGGAATGGCACAATGGGTAAAGCCACTTGAGTCAGTGGTGGTTCTATTACCCTGTAAGTGATGGTAGTTTGCCTTCTCATGTTATCAAACAAAACACCCACTTGGGAAGCGTATTTGTGGAAACTGAAAAGAATGCTTTGCCCTTGTTCTAGTATCATCTGTGCCAAAAGTGCATTTGCAGCGCCAGCGTATGCATCATAGGCACAGGGATCCAGAGATCCTTAAATCTCAGACCTCCGCTGTGGAGGAAGAGGCCAGGGCCTCTGCTGAGCATGAAGTCTGCCTCAGCCTAAATAAACCCCTTTATCTCTATGGAAAGCTGAGGTCGTCTTCTCAGGATCCAAACCTGTGACGGACAGATCACTGAGCCATTTTGCTATCCCTGATAAGCGGACAAAATACATTATTGCACGTCCTTCACCAATTGAGCGGTACTTAACATGAGGTCCAGTCATGGAATAGGCGGGAGCATGGTCTCCAGTGTCTTCAGGAATTAAGGGGCATATTAACAAGCACGACGTTAAAATTATCGCCGCTTTAGCGGCAGAAAACTGCTGCTAAAGCGGCGATAATGGGATTGATAATATACTGCAGAGAATTCCAATAGAAGCCCATGTTGACAACAGAACATGGGCTTCTATTGGAATTCTCTAGGGCATATTATCTAGCCCATCATCGCCGCTTTAGCTGCAGTTTTCTGCTGCTAAAGCGGCGATAATTTTAACGCCGTTTCTTGATAATATGCCCCTACATTCTTATGGTGGATGTCAAAGTAATTCACAAGGCATCGTCAAGCATGCCCCAGGCTCAGCTTTCTCCACGCTGCTGCATCACTTTTGATCCTGTCTTCTCCTTGCTTTTCCTCTGCCTTTAAAGTGGCTTCTCCTTGCTTTTCCCTTGTTTTCACTGCTTTCTTCTCGCTTTTTTCCCTCTTTTTTTAAGTGCCTTCTCCTTGCTTTCCCCACGTTTTCACTGCTTTCTCCTTGCTTTTTCCACCTTTTTTGAGTGCCTTCTCATTGCTTTCCCTTTCTTTTCATTGCTTTCTCCTTGTTTTTAGGTCGAGGACCGTCCGGTCTGCCGAAGGCAGAACCGGAAGTCGGAGATTTAATGTTTCTGAGAGTGGCTCTTTAGCCCGCCTCTCTTTTTGCCTCTCCTCCATTGGCTGGCTTCCTAAACGGAGGCCAGCCATTGGAGGAGAGAGCCGTCCCTCCAAATAGGCTCCGTCTTTTTCAGATTCGGGGGCGTGTTCCGTGCTGTTCTTTCCACTTTTTAGCCACGCCCTTTTTAGAACAGCAGGAACACGCCCCCGAAGCCGAAAAAGTTTTGAAGCTTCCATCCGCCATTTTGTAGCTATCGTCTGGCCGTGAGGATCTTCTTGTTTTACTCTGATGTCGAAACCAGCGGAATTCTTCGTCTGGTTTCCATGGGAGTGCAGTAATCCTCTCCGTGGCGAGGTGATAAGATTTCACCGGGTTCTCGGTGGCTGGAGGTGGGTAGACTTTGCCCGCTCGCGCACAGGCCCGGGTCGCGGCAGATTCTGAAGTACACACCCTGCGCGTTGCGTCTAGGGCCCCAGCCCTTCACTCGCAAATACAATTAAACAAACCTTGTAATGAGACTTAACGGGATGATTTCTAAAAGTTAAAACCTAGAGTCAAGCAGAGCTGGTCCCAAAAGAAGTTTGTATTTATAGCGTCCGCGCCAGATGGTTAGTTAGGCGTGTATTGCGGCAGAAAGGAAGGCAAGCGCTATACTTCTGCGAGGGCAGGATCTGAAGCTGGGGAGAGGCAGTGCAAATTGTCTAAAGTATTGGAGTTTGCAGTATTTCTTTCAAACGGGCCATAGAATTAGGTTCTGACGTCTGTGCATTTCTTGCTGGGGTCAGAGATGTAGTCGCCGATCTTTTTAGTATCGTTGTCCCACCATTTTAGTGAAAAAAAATGAAACGTTTTGGAAAGCTGGTTTCAAAAGGAGCAAGGTCTATAGATATACCCTCTTACCTTGCAGTGTGGTGACGGATGTACCATAAAAGAGTAGAAAACATGACGTCTGTAGCGCGAGGACATCCCCCCCCACCAGGAATGTTCTGAGCCTTCCTTGAAAAACATTTGTACAATTCTGAGGGTTGCTCTTTGGCAGTACTTTGGATGACATAATTTTAGGGACTGGGCCAGAAAGCTGTGCTCTTCAGAGGAGACAGGACGCTGCTCTCCAATGCCTGATACTGCTCAGAAGAAGAAACGTGGGTGCTTCTAACCAGGATTCATTTTTGACCAAAAACGCATAAACCCATATCCTTTCAAAAGGTTACCCTTTAAGGCACCTTGAAAGTTTGAGCGAGAACTTTAAACCGATCAATGCCATCACAAGGAGATGTTATTCTCCTATCAGGAAAGAGCTGAACTTAAAAATGCCTGCCTTTCTAAATCACTAATTCACACTCTCTATCTCACTACCTCACTCTCTCTCTCAAATACACTAAGTCACTTACACTCACTCTTTCACTACCTCACTCTATCTCACTACTTCACTACATCACTCTCTGTTTCTATCTTAATACCTCACAACATCCCTCACTACCTCACTCTCTCTTTCACTACCTCAATCTTTCTCTCTCACTACCTCACAACATCACTCACTGTTTCTATCTCACTACGTCAGAAAATACCTCTTACTCACTAACTCACTCTTTCACTACCTCACTCTCTCTCACTACATAACTCTCTATACATCACTACTCCCCTCTATCTATATCACTACCTCACTATCTCACTACTTCTCTCTCTAAAAAGATCACTACCTCACTCTCTCACTACCTCACTGTCTATATCACAACTTCACTCTCTCTCTAACTCATTACATCACTCACTCTCTATCTCTCTACCTCACTCTTTCTATCTCACTAACTCACTTTCACTGTCTCTTTCACTACCTCTCTCTATCTCCCTACATCACAACACCACTCTGCTTACATCTCACTACCTCACAACATCCCTCTCCCTCACTACATCACTGTTTCACTACCTCACTCTTTCTCACTACATAACTCTCTCTACCTCACTACTCCACTCTATCTCACTACCTCACAACTTCTCTCTCTCAAAACATCACTACCTCACTCTCTAGCTCACAACCTCACAACTTCACTCTCTCTCACTCACTACCTCAATCACTCTCTATCTCACTACCTCACTCTTTCTATCTCACTAACTCACTTTCACTCTCTCTTTCACTACCTCTCTCTCTATCTCACTACATCACAACATCACTCTATGCTTATATATCACTACCTCATAACATCCCTCTCCCTCACTACCTCACTCTTTCACTACCTCACTCTCTCACTACCTCACTCTCTGTCTACCTCACTCGCTCTCACTACCTCACTCTCTATTTCAATACCTCACTCTCTCTCTCTATCTCACTACCTCACTCTCTCTCTGCTAATGCAATAGGTATCACATATGCAAAAAAAAGCTAATGCCAATAGAAATGACAATGCCATTTATTTAGGGATACAAAAATGATAAAAAAATAATGAGCAATACCAATAGCTCTACCTATAATATTGCCGAGACCATTGCATTGTAAATGCTTGTTTCACACGTTTTTGAGGGCCTTCTCCTTGCTTTCTTCTTGTTTTTTTTGCTTGCGCCTTGTTTTTTCCCCGCAGCGCGACCCCATTGATTAGGCCCCAGGCCCAGCTCTCCTTGTGCTGCTGCATTGATCTTGCTCCTGTCTTCTCCTTGCTTTTTCCCTGCTTTTTGAGTGCCTTTTCTTTGCTTTTCCCTCGTTTTCACAGCTTTTTCTTGCTTTCCCCCACGTTTTTGGGTGCTTTCGCCTTGCTTTTCCCCTGTTTGTACTGTTTTCTCCTTGCTTTTCCTCTGTTTTTGAGTGGCTTCTCCTTGCTTCCTCCTCATTTTCATTTCTTTCTCCTCCCCCCCTTGATTTTTGAGTGCCTTCTCCTTGCTTTCCCTTCTTTACCATTAAAAAAAGTAGCTAGCAACTCCAGCGCCTTGGAACCCTCACTGGTGATTTGCTGCCCTGTATAAACACTTCATTGATTGATTATTTGCCTTCCCAATGCCACATGTTGTCTCAATACATGAATCCTCCATGCTAAATAAATATTAAATATTATCCCCGTTGGTTTTAACTGGGCTGCTAAACAGGATCAATTGCTCCAGGGTCGCTGGTCAAGCAGGATTCATGAGGTCAGGCAGTGAGAAGCCAGGAAAACAGGTCCACATTAAGGTAAGTGTAGACTATCTGCTAGTGGGAAGTTGAAAGACAATATAGGCTTTCGATATAGCTACCTCCCCATGCCTACCTATGGCGACTGTGTTATCTAAAGCATCATTACAGCATGCCCTGAAGAGTATTAAGAGAGTCAAGCCGAGAACTGAAAGGAACCTAAGAAAGAGCAGGTACTAACAACCCACTAAAAGAGGAAATAAAAAAAATAAAAAATAGAAATTAAAAATTAAAGAACAGGAACAGGTAAAAGTAGGTGGGAAGAAGTCTATGGACTAGAAGGAGCTTAGACTGGCCGACATCAAGAGAGCAATGTGCCTTTAGGCACCATCTAGCATAGAGGACTAGAACTGTAGCGTACCCATGTAGGCTCACTGGACAGGACCCTAATCTTAAAGAGCAGGGGGGCATGGAAGTTCAGGAATACTGGAAACCAAAATCAGCTTCGGCAGAAATGATGAAGTCAGCTCTGCTCCCTTCCTTTCTAATCTCTCTTTTAATCTATCAATTCTGTCTCTCTCATTCTCTCTTCTCTCTTTCTTCTCCTTCTCTGATCTTCTTATGTCTCTTTCTTTTGTCTCCCTCTTTGATCTCTCTCTACCTCACTCACTCACTTTATCTCTCTCTCTCTCCCTCTCTTTCTTCCTTTCTAAGCCACCGCTGTGCTTGCTTCAGTTAACTTTGGGAGGTTTGGAGAAGGTGACAAAGATGCCAGGAGCGGCCCTGTGCTTTCTAAAACCAGCCTCAATGACCCAAGCCCCTCAAGGAAATGCATGCATAAACGGTATATTCAGCACTCATAGTAAAGGATTGGACTGGGCAGGGGACACTCCTGGGAAATAGGAACACACAGAAACCTGATGCGGTCAAGGCACAGATGCAGCGGTGAACAAGCACTGGCAAAGTGAGTCAGTCTTGTTTTAAAGCACTATCACAAGTAGCATTTGCACATCAGAATGAGACACAAGGAAAGAAGCCGACAGGACCTGACAGAGAGAGCTGTAGTTTTAAAGTAGTCCTTCATGCAGTTCAATCCAAGCACTCCAGTGCACAGGGAAGGATACACCCAACCAGCCAATAGCGTTAGATGAGAGGTTATATACTCCACTCGGCTGAGCCGAGTGTGACTGACAAAGAGTTAAGCCAATGGTTGAAACATCCTGGTCAAAGACAGCCTATGGTTGAAAGAGGTGGACCCAAAATCCATTATATATTGTTGCCAATAGGTTTGATTAACAACTGCGCTGTCAAACTCAGACCTGAAAACGACACACAAGCTGATTACAGGGAGCTGAGCTGGGAGTTTGTGGGGAAAGGGTCTGTGGAGTGAGAGCAGGATATTGTGTAGTGAGCCACACAAAGAAGGGCCCTACGAACCTAAGGCTCAGAATTCTACAGCCTTGCAATTAGGGTGTGGAGCACAACTTCCTGTTCCAAAGGAAGGACAGGAAATGAGAACAAATAATTGGTGCAGAGCAGGACAACAGAGTAATAACATGGTGCGAGACAAGCTCCTTTAAAGGCAGAGGAGCTCCTATGAACCTGGACTCTGTCATCAATAAACATTACTAATTGAATCACCTGTCTCCAGTGCCATCTTGAAAGCGGACACCAGAACCCCAGACAGGATGGTGAAAGGTGAGTGACAGGGATATTTGAAAGTGAGTGGAGCATTTGGAAGTAGAGAGACAGAGATATCTGCAGAGGGTGGGATGGGCAAAAGGAAAGGAGAGTGACATTGACTAGGGAACAGAGAATCAAAAGGTGGTAACCTCCTGCCCCAGCCCGGGTACGTGCAAATGATCAAGCCACACAGGGACCTTTTTTATTACACATCTTTATTGCTCAGCGTCTAACCATTAACTGAACATTCTACATAATGAATCTCATCACTCACGCACTTACGTCACTGTTCTAGGGAGTCCGTCAGGAACCAAAGTCCAGTCATCTCTAACTCACAAGGTGCTACACCTCCCCCCTTTGTTAAATAAAATGTACCAGAAATGCATATTCACATTACAACTCTTCAGTAAGTCATTTTGGTGCTCAAATCAATCACCTAGATGTGGTCATGTAAGGCTGCGAAGATACCGGAGAAGTGTCAATGACTGTCACTGCTGACAGAGACATCGGTACAGTCATTGGGCTCACATGCTTGAAATGTGAAGAATCTCGCGTAATGGATTTTCTTGTACGGTGAGCAGTCGCTATGTGTCTTTTACTAGTTACAACCCTCAGTGGGTCCTCATCAAATGGAGCATCAGACTTGTGTTTTCATTTCTGTCTGACGATAACTTGATCTCCTCTGTTGAACATAATGCTTCGAGCACAGCGG
Source organism: Triturus cristatus (assembly GCF_964204655.1). Taxonomy (NCBI): domain Eukaryota; kingdom Metazoa; phylum Chordata; class Amphibia; order Caudata; family Salamandridae; genus Triturus; species Triturus cristatus. The sequence continues at coordinate 142,519,314 of NC_140594.1, forward strand.
CGTCTGTCTGCATAGATCTTCATTCTGCTTTTGTGAGACCAATTAGTGGTTCGAAACTTATCAATGTCAATAGAACACTCAAGAGCCCATTGTGGCAGTTCAGTTCCCATGGCTCTCCTGAACATTAAGGCACAGGGCTCTCACCCGTGGTCGAATGGGGAATTGACCTGTATACAGGAAGTTCAAGCTTTTCCAGTGCAAGGCACTGAATGGTCTTCTTGAGGGTATTGATAAATCTCGGAACCACACCATTCGCCTGTGGACAGAGACATGTGCTTTTCTAATGCTTGATATTTAAATGAGTGAGAAAGTCTTTAAATTCCCGACTATTGAAAGGCGGGCCATTGTCAGATTTCAAAATTGATGGAAACCCCATGTTGCAAAAATGTTTAACAGATGTGGGGTTGTCTTAGATGACAAAAGGTTGCACAAAATCACATGCCTTTAACTCTTTTTCAACTCTTTCATCAAGACGGGGGAACCATACTTGGCCCCGTAAAGCTTGTTTCGTAGCAACAACTCCACGGTGTCCCTCATGGGCCAGTTCAATAACTTGTTGTCTCGGACTCTCTGGTATAACAATTTTTGACCCTTGTTAAATGATGTCTTCTGGAATAACTGAAAGTTCTTCTTGCCTATTTTTAAATTTCTGGTATTCAACATAATCGTGTAGAGGTTTAGTATATGTTTGCCACGATTGGTGTGTAATAATGTCTTTGAGTAGTAGCTAATCCATGTCAGTACTTGTAGCAGCAATGATTTGTTCTACCAATATGGCAGTAGATATACTGGACTTCACAATGAAGTTAACATGGTGTATTGGTGCACGTGAGAAGTAGTCTGCAGTGTTTTCATCTGTTCCTGGATGATCCACAATCGTATAATCATACTCCTGCAATCGCAACCTCCACCTCTCAATCCAAGGAGGCATCTTGACCTTAGGATTTCTAAAGATGGTAAGCAATGCTTGGTGGTCAGTGATATCTGTGAAACGTTTTCCATACAGGAACACATGAAAATGTTCATAAGCCCACACCACAGAGAGGCTTTCTTTTTCTGGTTGTGAATAAGCATGTTCTGTCATTGACAAACTTCAGCTAGCATAATTCACAATGTGTCTTAGGGCACTGGGATGTCCAGTGTGCTGGGCAAGGATGGCACCCAACCCCACTGGGATTGCATCAACAACAACCTCCATCTGCAATGTCGGATCAAAATATGCCATTTCAGTTGCATTCTCAATTGCATGTTTGAATTTCTTGAAGCTTTGTTCACATTCACTTGACCATTGCAATGGGACATTTTGTTTAGTTAAGTCTCTCAATGTGGCACTTACAGTGGCAATTTTCAGTAGATACCTAGAACAATAACTGGCCATACCATGAAAAGATCGCAGCATAGTTACATCTTGTGGGGGGCAAGTGGATGACAAGGCTTGTACTTTGTTCTGGTCTGGTCTGGTCATTCCCCTACCAGAAAAGACATGGCCAAAGAACTTAAATTTGGTTTGATGAAACTCACACTTTGCTGCATTTAAAGCGGGACCTGCATCAGCAAGTATACAACACACTTGGGTAAGAGCTTTATTATGTTCCTTTCATGTGGCCCCAAAAACTAGTATGTCATCATTATAATTGAAAGCATTTGTGACAGGCTGTATTATGCGATAAATGACATCCTGAAACAGTTCTGCAGCTGATGCCACGTCGAAACATAATCTTTTATATCATAACAAACCAACATGAGTCAAAAAGGTAGTAATAAACCTGCAGTTCCCTTCCAGTTCCCTTCCAGTTGAAGTTGGTGATATCCTTTATTGAAGTCAAGGCGGGAAAAGACTTTAGAACTATTCAGCTGCGTAATCATGTCAGCAATTTTCAGACCTGGATGCCGTTCTCTTTCAATTGCCCTGTTTGCTTGGCACATAAACTCAGATGCGCATGGCTCCTCCACTATCCTTTTTAGGCACTACCACTAAGGGTGATACCCATGGCATCGCACCAGTGGATTGCTCAATGATGTTGTGCTTTAATGAGGTATAAAGTTCTTTCTCAATAGCCTCTTGTAAATGCAATTCGATGATGTCGTTGAGCAACTGGACAGAGGTCTTCATTTATGTGTAGTTGCACTTTCATTGTTGTAAGTCTTCCTAATCCATGAAACAAAGACAGAAACTGATTCACTATCTCATGATAGGCATTGACATTGTAGTTTACAGAAATCAGCTCCATGTCAGCAACAGTACTCAAAGTTAATATACATGCGCTCAATGAAGTACCTGGCACTTGTACTTTCATATTTTTATGCTTCACAGTTGCTATGAATGAACTTTGACTTTGCAGTGGCATCGAAGTAGCCCACGTGTTCACTTTGGTGTTCAGTGGAGTTAAAAGGGGCACTGGAAACAGTTCATTGTACTTTTCCTCTGACATAATGTTTCTCGATGCACCACTGTCTATGATAAAAGATATGGCGGACTCATTCACTTTCAGTGTGATCTTGGGACAGTGCCCAATTGAATTTTGCACTTTTACTTGTCAGCCTAAATTTGCCAAGCATTCTTTCAGGCAAGAAGCTAATCCTACAGTGGAGAAGTGTGGCTCACTGGTTAGAGTAGGCAGACCTGGAAGCAGAGGTCAGCCCGGGACCAGGGTTCAATTCCTGGCTCAGCTGGGTCTTGAGTCCATAAATTGTCCATGGACTCGATAATTCTCGCTCCAGTGCATACTCAATTCATGGGTTCACACTCTGCGACTCTGGGCAATAGCTTGCTTAATCTCCACAATGGCCCCTCGCGGCGGGATGCCTGGCTTTCACCTTGTGGATGCCCTGCTGGGTTATCTCACAGGGGAATACCAGGACGGGTTCCCTAAGCAAGCGCTTAGAGACTGGTTGGTGATTTGCGCTATATAAATATCTGCACATATGCACGTCATCCACCAGTCAACATTGACATTGCACACCCATCTTGACAATGACAGTGCCAAACTTTTAGATGAAGAATTTGACAACAGTCAATGTCGTTCAGTTTCTACTTTCCTCAACTGATGTTGCCACTTGGCCTTATGAGCGTGGGTAGATCTCCGTGTCTGGAATTTTCTGGTATCCATTTTGTTTTCTAGACGTGACGCACTTCATCTTTCCTCCATTTTGCTTTCTCAACATGACACACGTGATCTTTTCCTCGGTTTGCAGACTGTTACTAAATAGTTCTCTTTCCCGCAGCCTTTGCATACCTGTCCACTGGTGGGACATCCTCCCTCGTGTAGAAAGGAAAATCCACATTGAAAACACACTTCTTTTTCATAGGTGACATTACTTTATGGCCTCTGCCTTGTATTTTGACGTACTTTTCACACTCAGCACTGATTTATTTTGGGCTGCTCCGGCCTCCATGCTAGCTGACCATCTGTCGGCTCTTTCATCCGCTCTGGCAGCCATGAGTACTCGCTCCAAGCTAAGTGTCTCAGCATTCGTCATATGAAGGAATTGGAGAAGCAACTATCTGTTACCCTGAGAAACCTGGCCTCTTCATCGTTGAACTCATTAAACTTGCAATGGTTCATGAGCGACTCAAGTCTTTCTACAATAACTCATCCATCGTTTCACCAGCTCTCTGCCTTTCCTGACTGAAGATGTACCTTTCATAGTCAGTATTGGATTGAACTTGGTGTTTAACACCTCTTTGATTTGACCGTATGCCACTTCCTTACCTTGTAGAATTTAATTTATCACTTTTTTAACACCTTCACTGGCTAAATTCTTTAGGTACTTAATGATCATTTTGTGATTTGCTTCTTCTAGCACATCAATTAAATCATCAAAGGTTTCAATCCAGGCAGTTCATCTGTCACCAGTGTTTTGCCTTTGGGCAGTGTCGAAGGGAAGAGTGGTTTTAGGAATGCGGCAGGGTCATAACCTGTGGAACTTTCCGCTACTGGTAGCGGAGCTTGCTCCAGCGGCATCTGCTGCCCGCTTGTACCTGCACTCTTGTCACACACTAGCTGCGTGCTGACTTTTGGGTCGTCGCATACACTCTCCGGTTGTACGGCACTGCCTTCTTCTTAGACGGTAAGTAGCAGCTCTGTTTCTTGCATGGGTTCTTCACCCTTCTCTCTTCTTAGCATTGTATCAGGTTTCTACAACCATCAGCATTTCTTGGCATTCACCTGCTTCTTCTCACAGCGTTTTCTTGCCCCTGGCAGTGTGCGCTGATTGCACTTTCTGTACCTGGTTGTCACTGCCTTTAGCTTTTCTTGTTACTAGTAATGTTTCTGCTTTAGCGCTTCCTTGTACTTGACTATCACAGCCTTTTGCACTTCTCTGTACATGGTTGTCGCTACCTTTAGTGTTGTCGTACTGTCTGACTGACGGCTCGGTGTTGCATTGTTGCGCAATAAGTCTTGTCTCGACTTTACCATAACATTTCTAGTTGATGATAAACAAACTTTCTGTAAGTCCTTCACTTTCTTCACAGGCCTTGCACTTGCTGGATTGGCGCTTTGTCTCCACATACGCCAACTGTCTATTTTCTCTCCGACTGAGGCCCGCGTGGCATGCACAAGCAGTTTGCTGAACCATAGCAAACTCTTGGGAGAGCACTCTCGGTTCTTCGGGTCATTGGGTTTACATGATCACCCATCCCAGTTGTAGCGTTCTACCCTAGCCCGTGTACATGCAAATGATCACGCACACACGGAACTTGGTATTACATGGCTTTATTCCTCAGCTTGTAATAGTTAACTGAACATTCTACATCATGAATTCCATCACCTACACCCACGCACTTATGTCACTGTTCTACGGAGTCTGTCCAAAACCAAAAGGGTCCCGTCATCTCTAACTCCCAAGACACTACAGAGGTGACAAGCACGGACATGTGACAGGCAAGGACAGAGGCTCCTGCAACATAGAGCACTGAATGAGAGGGCCCAAGTGTTATAGTCCATCAAGATTTGCCTTATTCCATTAAAGAAATGTGTCAGATTACAATGAAGCAGGTTTGATGAGTCAGAGAAGATGGTGTCAGACAGAAAGCATTGAAGTTACCTGGGTGCACTAGACATAGGAAGGTTAAAAAGATCTATGGCCATATGTAGGTAAAAACCAAATTGCGAGTTCTTAATAGCGATTTTTACCGAATCACTATTAAGAACTCGCAAAAGCCGATGTAGATAAAAAATCGCTAAAAGTTAGCGATTTGGTAATGATCGCAAAAACAATACCGATTCTGCATTACCGAATCGGTATTTGCGAAATCGCAATTTTAAAAAATCCCAAATTAACGAATCCGCTAATCGGGTGCAGCCTGATGACCTCACAACCAGGAAGTGGCCAGACACATGTTGTTTAGCCTGAAGCTGTGGGAGAGGCAGGGAGTAGGAGCACAGACCCAGGAGCTGCACAGTAATCCCCAAGCAGGCACCAAAAACAAGCATGGACACACAGGAGAAGGGAAAGGAGCAGGCAGAGAGGAAGAGGAAACACAAATTCTCCGAGAAGGAGTCTTAATTGAGGAGGTGGTAAAGGATCACGACCAGTTGTTTGGCAAGAACTCGTTGCATGTTCCGGAATCGCAGAAACGGAAGATATGGCTAGTAATACAGGAAAAAATTAATGCCATTGGTGTCATCCAGCGCTCCATTGACAAACTCAAGAAGCGCTGGTATGACCTCCGCAAACATGCCAAGGAGAGGGTGGCAGACAGGCTCAAACAAGCCAATCAGACAGGTGGCGGAACATCTCCTGCGCTAGTACCAACACCCCTGGAGGAAATGGTGGAGTCCACCCTCCAGCCGGAGAGCATCAGTGGCATTGGAGACGCGGACAGCTCAGCCAGACGAAACAACAGACAAGGTAAGAAGCATGCACACCATGCTGTGTTCCCAAACCCAAATAAGCAAGTATGAATCCCACTCCAGTCCATGATTTGCTAACAACCAGCAATGCATCTTGGGAGATGTAGTCCTAATTAACACATAGCATACCAGTAATTCCACTGAACCCAAGTGCATGTGACCCACATCAGTAAATAAGCAAGCTGGGGACTGTCAGTATGAATGGCAAACATGTAATTTAATGAAATACAAATGCCGCCAGGTAAGTCAGTAAATTCACATTCTGTATCTACAGGCAATCCTGCACCCCGGACTGCTGAGAGGGAGACAGAAGAGGCACCTAAGGAACACAACACTCAGGATGAGGAGGCCCTGTCACAAGCAGATGTCACACCACCACCACTGAGTCGCAGGAGGTATACAGTGGGTAGCCTTCAGGAGATGGAGGGGTCAGAGGAGGAGAGCACGGGAGCCCCACAGACCATGCAGGAAGAGGCAGAACAGACTCCTGAGACACAGTCAGCCATGGAGCGTTGTCACACAAGTGCCCGACAACGCAGAACAAGGGCACACAGTCCAGATGCACAGAGTGAAGATCCCAGTGTATTTGCAGGTCTGGAGGGAAACATGTTGAAGGTGCAGCGGCTGCAAGGTAAAACAATGCGGTCAATGCAACGCCAGATGGTGGCCATGAACAAACACATGAGGGACATAAAGGAGGTCAGATATGGTCTGAACAACACCGTTGCTGAGGGCATGCGGGACATGGCTGAGGCTGTAAGGCTGTTGTGCAGCAAAATGGACATTGAACGTGGGGGGCAAGGCGCAGGGAGAAACAGCGCATGGAAGGGCACACAAAGGCGGTGAACCGGCTATGCAATACCACATCTGTCCTCAGCAGACGCTCAGTGGCCTTGCAGTTGGAGATGGCCCACTGCAGCCGTGATGTGGCTAGGGGGTTGGTTACTGTCACCACTGCATTGGAAGAGCTCCAGACAACACACATCGCTGCCACAGGGCCTGGGGATGGTGGTGAAAGTGAGAAGGTAACAAGCCACAGCAGCATCACTCCACAAATAGCAGAGTCCAGGCGGCGCAGTGCAAGGCACGGTCCAGCTGCAGGAAAGTCCTCTAGGGAGGGCAGTGTGCATAGTGAGCGGAGCAGTGCTGTGCGGGGCCGCAGGAAATGAAGCCATGCTTCAGCTGACATTGGGAGATGGGTGAAATAACCCATGTAACCAAATGATGAGGGATGACAATGAGAATGTAGTGTATCAATGCCATGCTGGGATTGTTGAGGCACTGAGGGGCCAATATGGTGCGGCGGTGTGCATTCCTAGTGCCTGACGTAAGGTCAATTAAACACTGTTACACAATTGCAATTACTTGCTTTGTCTCATTACTTACTAGCAGTAAATAGTTGCGTGTGATCTCAGCCCATCTGTGCTCCCATCTGGCACTGCTGCAACACCTGCTGCGCGGTGCAGTGGCTGTGGACATTCCTCATCATCATCCTCTGAATCAGTGAGTTCCACGGGTGTTCCCTTCTTTGTGGCAAGGTTATGTAGCATGGCACAAGTTGCTATTATCTTGCAGCAGATTAGAGGGTGGTACTGCTGTGCACCTCCACTTTTGTGGAGGCAGCAGAACCTGCTTTTCAGGAGTCCAAAAGTACGCTTCACCACATTCCGCGTTGATTTATGTGCCACATTAAATCTCTCACTTGGGGTAGATGGGTTGAGGTATGGAGTCAGGATAAATGACCGCACCGCATATGCGCTGTCACCTAAGTGGTAAAGGAGGAAACATAATTCACAGTCAGCAACAGACACATTCAAGGTATACATCAGGGTGTGTCACATTGATTTACCTAGCAGGTATCCTTCTCCGAATTCACCCCCAACAAGACGTGTATAGATCCCACTGTTCCTGAAGATGTAGGAGTCATGCGCGCTTCCTGGGAATTTTGCTACAATATCGGTGATGATGTGAGACGCATCGCAAATGACCTGTACGTTGATTGAATGTGTTGATTTGCAGTTCCGATATATGTACTCAGTAGCAGGGTGGGGGGGCAGATTGGAATATGTGTTCCATCGAAAAGTCCGTCTTTGTCGTATGCAGTTCCATCTGTGTGCTAGGGAACCGGATGTAGTGGTGTATTCTTTGCATCATGGCATCCAGGAATGTGTTGAAGAAGCGTGACAGGCAACTCTGTGAGACACCACCTGCCATAACTATGACCACCTGGTAACTACCTGACGCAAGTAGGTGCAGGCAACAAAGGACCTGTACATGTGGTGGTATTGCGTGCGCCCTTGGTGTCTGGTGCTCCAGAATTGGGTGCAGGTCACGCTTCAGGTCTAGGATGGTGGTGGGGTGAAGCCTGTACCTCTCATGGATTTCTGCCTCTGTGAGTTGGAATAGTGTTGCAAAGTTATCCTGTGCCCTGGGCACCCCCCAACTTTTTGCTGACTGGAACTGGTGGTAACTGACTCTAACTGACCCTGGGCACTGTTTAACCAGGCCCAGGGACAGTGCCAAGCTAAAAGGAACACATTCGAATACAGTTAAGACACCTAACATTCACTAGGGTACACTATGGTATGGTGGGGTACCCCTGTAATTGGCAAGACCTACCCCATAAGCCCCTAATATATAATAGGGCAGGGGATTGAAACTATCTAGAAGTCCCCAGTATTCTGGGGCATGGCAGTTTAGAGGCCAGCAGATTTTCTGCACTTGCATGTGTGCAATGCTGAAGCCTGGGGTCAGTTTAAAAACTGCCCTGGCTACCAGCACTGTTTTTAAACAGTAAATTCTGCCCGAACTCGACTTTTGTGGTATGGGCACTTAAAAATGAAAAACCTACAATGTTTTGCTATATTAGGGACCCCCAGGGTCTCCCTAGGTATCCCAGTGGTGGGGGGTCAGTTATCTGTAAGGTACACCCTTATAAAATGAGTTTTTATATGCCTGGGTAAAGTGAAATTTCACATTTCACTCCCCACATTGTGTTAAAGGGGTGGTCAAATTCGACTTTGATGCTAGGAGCACTGGGTAAGGAGGATCTACATTATGTCTGCAGATTCAGAACCCCTAAAGTCTCCCCTAGTTGCACAGGGAGTGGGGGTCCTGTAGAAATTAGGGAAATACTTATAAAACATGTTTTTATAAGCTCTGGTGCTAGAACACTGGCCCAAGTCATTTTCCTTATTGCAAACCCGATGGCCCATAGGTTAACATAGTAGGAAGTTATTGATTAATAAATATTGATAGGAGAGGACTAGCCGGACCATTCAAAGACTTCCCAGAATGGTAGTAGTAAATCCAACAATATTATATTGTTGAATTTCTCCTAAAGTGTACATACAAGAAGTTATAAGACTTTCTTGTTTGTAAATCCAAATTCAGCCTTCCAGTGGTCTGCCCTGATTGGTCAGAGTTAAGTGGATTAGCCAGGCTGCTTTGAAGAGGTGATAAAGAACCACTCTGCTGGGAGGGCAGTGTGCTGGTCTATAGGAATGCCAGGCCAGGGGGCGGAGTCGTAAACCATGCTCTTCAAAGGCAGAGGGGAGGCCTGGGTTTCAGTTTCACTCTGACACTCTTGACCCAGAGTCAGGGCTAGGCTTAAGGAAGGTATGTGCAGATGGTAGGGGGAGAGTCCATGGAAATAAGCCATCCCAGGGGGTGTGTTTAGCCAGCTCTTACCTCCTTGCTGGAAAATCGACCATTATGGATTTGGAAGATTGGTGCACTCTGGGACAAAATAATGCCACACTCTACAGGATGTGGTCATAACTATGAGGAGTTGCCCTGTTCTCATTGGTCAGAAGTGACCTGGTGCTTGACCCAGAGAATTTTGAATAAGTATCTGAGAGGGGCAGAGCCCTCCAGATCTGCTGCTTGAAACTGAATGAAGCAAGAAGTGCCCTGCTGAAAAGATTTTGCTGTGCAAGGAACTCCAAGGCCTGACCTCTGAAGACTGCACTAAGTGTAACTGCAGCCCTGTGGATTACCTTGCTGCCAAAGGACTCAAGAGTGGAACTCCCTGCAAGCTACAGGTTAACAGAGCTCACCTGGACAGCCCCATAAAGAATTCGAAGCCCTGAGTACCAGTGGATTTGTAAGGGTTTTGTTCAAGTGGATTGCAGAATTGAAGTTTCACACTTTCAAGGACCCTGTTGGAGATTCCAGAACTTTGGACTGTGTGTTGGATACTTTGGGACCCGCAAGCAGAACTTCAGGAAGGAGTTCTAACTGGACCCGCATGCTGGAGAAGGCAGCACAACACAGTGGTGAGATATTCTCCAGAACAGTTTCTAAAGGTGTGTCCCTGTCAGAGAAAACGAAATGACTAAAAGGGGCACTGTTGGTTTCTAAGCCCTAGAAAGTGACTAATCTTTAAAAATTCATATCTCTGGTTCCCTACAGTGGATGTTTTTCGTTTTGGTGCCATTTAAAAGATAAAAATATTACCTATTTTTATAAATTGGGGTTGGATTTTTATTTTGTGTTGTGTCTTAATTATTTACTGAAATTGTGTTTTTAAATGCTTTACATACCTGTCTTTGAAGTTCAGCCTGTCTGCTCGTAGCCACGTTACCAAGGGTTGAGTATAGGAATAATTTTCTAAGACCTATGCTGGGTCCTATCATGTGTTAGTGGCCTTATTGCCAGTGGCAGACCTACATTTGCTCCTACCAATAACCCACTTTCCAACAAATAGTGTAATGCGCAATCTGTATACGCGTTCCTGACGTCTCCAGGTACTCAGTGCTGCTGCTTGCATCCGCATCCCCCTTGCAATGACAGTGTTCACGCAGATGCATTCTGGGGCTGTTTATATGCAGTGCACCTGGTTACCATCTGCTTTGAGTGAGTGTTAATTTGCGACTCCAAAATAGCGATTTTTCAAAAAATCGCTATTTGCGATTTTATGTACATTGGTTTGCAACTTTATATTGTGATTCCTTATTTAACTACTCGCAAAATAGTGAGTCGGTGTGGCATATTCACTAAATAAAGAATCGCTAACTGTTTTCCTTTATTTTTAGCAATTCTTTATTTAGAGATTCAGTTTTTCTGTCTCTACATTTCACATGGGTTATTTGCGATCGCAAATGTGGAAATTCAGCGAATTTCTGTGTTTGCAATTGCTATTTGTCTACCTACATCTGGCCCCTAATGTTCTACTCCTTGCAGTGTTATCCTGGTCTACTCTGGCTCAGCATTGATGTGTATTCCTGCCATTCCACATGTGCAAGAAACCCAGCAGAATGGCATCCTATAGGATTTTAAACTTAAGAGTGAAAGTGCACACCTTTTCTTCACCGTTTAACTTTTGTCAATTTCATCAACTTAGTTGTTTGTGCGTGCAGCCCGGATGCGCGATCCGCCCTGCAACCACGTGAGCAAGATTCCATCACAAAATAACGGAATCGTTGCCTCACTCCCATACCGAACGCGCAGCTTGATTGCTACATGGCAATAAAGATACTGATGTTTTATCCTTTCAATCACTTTATTCTTGATATTCCAATGTACCAAATGTTAATTCCTTTTTGCTCTGTCACTTGAGAGCCATTACATGTATTTACGTTTCTGATACTGCAGATATGTCCATCCGGACCTTTTTCTGAAGCAGGAAATATACGTTGTTCATCCTCAGTAGTATAATCTTCCCAATGCATTTCGGGCTATTTCATCGCCCTTCGTCAGGGGTTCCCTACAAGTATCAAACACCAACATTAGATTATGTATTTAAGCTTCACAGTGTATTGCATACTAAACATTAGTTGACTTAATCCATGTTTGAAATGTGTTACCATAATCAACGTTCTCCCTCTAATTCCGTAATCATGTACTGCAGGGCTTCTCCCAAAATACCTCCCCTCATTAGTTATAAACTCCACACTCTAAAGAAGGTCCACAAAATAGCCTTTCTCCATCCTCGTTATACTCAAATGCAACCATCCCCACAGGAAAAAGCTTCACTGAAGTTCTCCCATACCTCCAGTGTGTGTCCACATTATTTCTTTCCTGTTCTGTCCTTTCACAAATCATTCACCAACTCGCTGGCATCTACTTCCCTTTTTCAACTCGCCAGATGCAACCCCTCCCCTACTGGGTAACCAATTCTATGTGCCTCCATCTACCTCATTCCTACAATTCCCATGACCCACTGTGTGTGAGCACATAACTCTAACAGGTAATTAAGCCATTTCACTAAAACCTACGTTTGTCACTCATTTATGAAAAATGGAGCCCCTCCCAAAAAAAAGATCAACAAATTTGATTACACCACCCTCCCTCATGGTGTTAATAGTAACGTCAATAATGAAATGTAACATTGTACATGTACAAAACAACGAATTGTAAAATCAAAGCTGTAAATGTCTATAATTAGTTTCACCATTTTTCGCGTGCGATACTTATACTGGAATTTAAAACAACATCGTGTTTTTGGCTTTGGAGCAGTTCAAAAAAGCACCTCTTGTGAGGAGAGCAGGTCCCTCATGTGACTGTCCGTTTTTTAATCCTTTTTAGGTCTCGCCTGAGCCAGCGCTTTAGCGCTGCTCTGGCGAGAGTTTTAGTAAGCGGGATTTGGAAGTGCAGACTAGTGGCTTTTCAGGCCTCCAGCTACAGTGCATGTGCGCCGGGCGCTCGCACCATTTGTCAGCCTGCCTGATCACTTTCGCGGCCGCTTTGATGTTTTCAGTGAGCCGTGCGGCCACTGAGAACATCAAAGCGGCCGCAAAAGTGTTCACCATTTGCCACCCCCTCCCTTATCCTACTTCCTGCTTGTTCTATACAGTCGGATGCGGTGCGCATTGCACGCTTCCCAACAATGACACATTTTCAGACATCTATTTCTGCCAGCCCAGATCACTGCTTTGTCGCTTCGCTTCCATTTAACCGCAGGCAAGGCACGCATTCATAGGTTAATGTTGTGTTTTAAATATGACCCGGAGGAGCATTGTTTTCACACTACTGTCATTTCACCAAGCACTGGCACGTTAATTCAGGACGGGTTTTTCAATACCGTGTGGCCTGGCCTTCTCTGTAGTGTCGATACTTTCTGATAACATTAGTCGTCGGGAAATATACCTCTCAGGTCCTCACTCTATCAACAACCTAGTTAGTTGTGAAAACAAAATCTAAAATTGTGTTGTGTTTTTTTTAAAGTTCAAAATGTTTTATTGAATTTTCATAATAATAAACATATACAAACAATACAAAAAACATTGGCCATAAGCGAAAATACGTATATAAAATAAGAGATTTTCAAAAGCAATCATAAATTACAATAGGTAAGGATGTGTAAAGAATCAATTAAAGGGGGGAGGATAAACGAAAAGGGAAGGAAGGGAGGGAACCATGAATAATTACAATGTCAACTATCTTGTTGCACTTTGATATTCTCCCGAGGGGAGAGGGTAGGGTGGTCCCGATTAATCCTTGGTACCTGCGTGACCCCACCATTCGCGCAGAGTTGGTTAAATCCCTTGACCGATACTTGGACGATAACGTGGGGTCTGTGTCATCGGCGGTCTCTCTGTGGGAGGCGTTCAAGACGGTGCTCCGGGGGGAGGCCCTGTCCCTTATTTCCCATTCCCGGAGGCGCGAGCGGGAGGAGGTGACCCGTATTGAAACTGAGATAACGGAGTTGGAGGATGATCTAGAATGTGGGGTGACGGATGACAAATTACATGTTCTCCGACTCAAGCAAGCGGCCTATAAGGCCCTCATCACGGAGGCGGCCAGGGGCCTCAGTAGAGAGCAACAGGGGAGACTGTATGATGTGGGTGATAAGGCTGGTAAATTAATTGCGTGGCTGGACAAAAAGGAGAGAGCGAGTCAAGTTGTCCCAACGATTGAGAAACAGGATGGTGTGTGTGTCACTGAGCCGGAAGAAATTGTTGACTGCTTTGCAGAATATTTCCGTGGGGTGTATTCCCCGGTGTCCTCCCGCTCGGAAGAGGATTCCCATGCCCTGCTCAGAGATATCGCGCTGCCTTCCCTTTCGGAGGAGGACAGAGTGTCGTTGGACGCCGCCCCAACATCTGAGGAAATTGCCCTCGCCACACGTTCGGTCGCCTCCGGCAAGGCCATGGGTCCTAATGGTCTTCCCATCGAGCTGTACAAGCTGCGACCGGATACGCTGGCGCCGCATCTCCGTGCTATGTTCCTCGCGGCCCACTCGGCGGGCTTCCTCCCGCTCGACCAGCGTCTGGCTACTATTGTGGTTATTCATAAGGAGGGGAGGCCGCGGAACCGGGTCACATCCTATCGGCCTATCTCGCTGTTGAATGCGGAGCCCAAAATTCTCGCCAAGGTGTTGGCTACTCGGCTGGTTGGCGTGGTGTGCGACTTGATTCACCAGGATCAGTCCAGCTTTATCCCTCATCGCAACACTGCGCTTAACCTGCGGCGCTTGCATGGGGTGCTCGCACGTGTCCCGTTTATACGGGAACCGGCCATTTTGGCGTCCCTGGACGCCACTATGGCGTTTGACACACTTGAGTGGCCATATATTTGGGCGACACTGGTGAAGTTTGGGTTTGGCCCGGGATTCATCGGTTGGGTGAAATTGTTGTACTCGGGACCGCTAGCGCAGGTGGCTGTGAACGGTAGAGTGTCGGCTCCGTTTGAGCTGGGCAGGGGCACGCGGCAGGGCTGCCCATTATCACCGCTCCTCTTCGCGCTTGCCCTGGAGCCCCTGGCGGAGTGGCTGCAGTGGGAACCTTCTATTCGTGGTCTCCGATGGACCCCCGAGTATGAGGACCGCGTATCTCTTTACGCCGATGATATTCTTCTGTACCTCGCTTCCCCACGTAAATCACTGATAGTACTGGTTGATGTATTGCACTAATTTGGCCTCAACTCCGGCCTGGTCATCAACTGGGCTAAATCGTGTGTATATGTCCTCTCTGGGGAGGATCCTATCCTTCCGCGGGGTTGTCCTATTCAGATCGCCCCGCGGGGATTTAGGTACCTGGGTGTCTTCATTACCCTGGACGCGGAGGCCCGATATAGCCAGAACTTGCTCCCCCCCTCCAGCGCCTGAAGGAGGACGTCGCGCGTTGGAAGCGCTTGCCGCTCTCGCCGCTCGGCCGGGCGGCATTGTTTAAGATGATGTCGCTGCCACGTTTCCTGTATGCTTTGCAGAATACCATGGACGTTGTCCCGGCGCGCTACTTTCGCGAGGTGGAGAGTTTGCAGCGCCGACTGTTTTGGGAGGGTCGGCCGCGTATCGCCCTGGCGAAGCTGACGCTCCCGTGGTACGATGGGGGGGTTGCCCTCCCAGATATCAAACGATATTACTGGGCCTCCCAGCTGGCTGCGATTAATCACGGCCTTTACGGGCCCGCCCTGAACCCGGCCTTTGAGATGGATAAAATGTTACTGCGGGGCGGTGACTATAATCGGGCGCTTTATTCTAGCTCGCATGACGCACGGCTGACGGGCCCCACGGGGGTCATGGTACGGGTGTGGCACACGGCTAACGTGGCGATGGGGTGGAAGGATCGCTTGACCCGGGCGACGCCATTGTACGCATCTGAGCGGCTGGGCTCTCTGTGGACCTCGAAGGGCTTTGAGAAATGGGATATGATAGGCATCAGCAGGGTGGGCGACCTCTGGACGAGGGGGGGATTCAAGACGTTCGATGTGCTGCAGACAGAATTCCAGCTGCAGGACAGGGAGTATTTTCGATATCTGCAGATTCGTCATGCTTTGTGCTCCGTTTTTCCGGACGTCGCCTCCATCCCGGAGTACTCCCCGCTAGAAGATAGAGTGCTGGATGGGCATGTACCGGACGGCACGATTTCATTAATTTATAAAAAAACTTATCAATGACCGTTCGGGACTGCTGACTAGCCTTCGTGAGGCATGGGTTGCCGATGGACTGGAGCTGGATGACGAGGACTGGGTGTCTGCGGTGGCCTCCCCGAAAGAGGTGGCCATACCGGCCCGCCTTCGCTTCGTCCAGCTCAAGATACTCCATAGGGTCTATGTTACGGGGCCGATGCTGATGCGTATGGGCTATGCTGTGGACGGGCTGTGTAAGCGTGGGTGTGGCTCTTTGGGGATCTTTCTCCATATTTTGTGGGAGTGCCCGGATGTGGCGCGATTCTGGAGTGGAGTGCATGAGGTTTTGCGGGTAGTTACGCATGTGCCGCTTCTGCCCGAGGCGAGGAGATGTCTTCTGAATGTGTGGGAGCCGACCGACTACTCGGTGCCGCAGGCGTGGTGGGTGACTCTGGGATATATGGTGGCCAAACGTGACATTGCTCAACTGTGGGGTTCCCAGAGGTCGCCGACTGTCTCGGCGTGGAGGGATAACATGGATTGGTGCATGTTCCGGGAAAAGGTGGTGTATGTTGCGAGAGGTAAGCCTGGGAAATGGGTAAAAGTGTGGGGACCCTGGAACGCCTACCGTGGGGGAATTTGTACCCCGCCGTTATTGCCCGATCCGTCACCGGCCCCGTCTCCTTAGCCAGTTTGTCTTTCCGGTTCTGGGTAATGAGTTTACTTAGTCCCCGTCCTGACCTTTTTCCCCCTCGATACTCCTATGGACTAGTGGGGTCCCCCTCCCCGGGGAGCACATGCTGCTGTTTTTGATTGTGGTTGCCTTGTGGGTTTGTTTTTTGCTGTTATTTATATTTAAAAGAAACCGTTATGTGGGGTCCGGATGGTGTGGCTGCCAACGCTTTCCAACTCCTGTGACTTTCCCTCTGCCGCAGCATTCGTGCTATTGTCTGTATCACATGCTCCTTCAGCTTGACTAGCGGCCGGCCTGAAGGTTGTAGGCCCATCTTTGTATATTCTTTGGATTCTGTAATAAACGGTTTCAAAAAAAAAAAAAAAAAATTATACAATGTCAACTATGAGGAAGTAGAGCTACATTCATGATATAAAAATTAAGTATAATGACAATAAAATGGTATATCAAGTATAAATATACAATTATAGAGATAAATATACATCTATAGGTAACCAAAAAGAGCGAAACAAATTAGAGTTATGATTAATCCCGTTCAGGGATAATTGAGCACCTCTTCTTGTAAAAATGACCCATGACCACCCAGCATGAACTGATAATGTCGAAATATCCTTCCAGCAAAATGTAATGGACTTTAAAGCAGCTGATATTAGGAAATTAAACAGTTTACCTTCTAATTCAGTTAAGTTATGCAAAAGAGCAACAAATTAACATATTAACATTTTGTAAGAAATAACATCATGGATATGAAATCTTTGTTGTACAATATCCCAAACATCAGACCAAAATTTAAAAATTAATGGACAATCAAAAAGCATATGTTGTAATGAACCAGGAAGTAATTTACAATGCCAACAAATGTCATCTTGCAGCAGTTTAGCACGAAATAAATGTACTGGAGTCCATAAACAATTGAATAAAATATAAGAATTGGTTTGGTAAAGCGAAACAGGCAGCCAGCCTGAAATACTATTAAGCCAAATAATCTTCCAAGTATCGTTGGACAAAGAAAGTGAAAGCTCAGCATTCCAAAATGTTGAAATTATATTTAAATTGTTTCCTATAGAATTAGATAACTTTTTATATAAAATAGAAACAGTATGGGATGACGTAGAGATAGTTCGAATATATATTGCTAAATCTGCTTTAACATTAAACGGAATACCATGAGGGAAGGAATCTAAAATTGAATTACATAAAGACTCCAATTTAATAAAATCAGATTGAGGTAAACTAAATTTCATTTGCAAAGCTTCAAAAGAAATAAAAACATTGTCGAAATAAATATCTTTAAGATAAAAGATACCAGCTTTAATCCAAGAATTCCAGAACTTAACATTTCTATTCAGTTTAATAACATTACTATGCCATAATGACAAATCTTCAGTAAGGACCATAGGGGATAAAAAAATTGAATCCAGGTCATTTAAAATGAGTTTAGTGGATTTGATAATAACCGATTTTTGCAAATATTGTGACCTGTCAGACATTGTTAGAAAGGTGGTCAATGGAAAAGGATCCACAAGAGACTGCTCTATATGAAGCCAAGTAGGATGGTTATTTAAAGAGGAAGGAGTAAACCATATGGAACTTTGTTTCAGTATAAATGCTTTGTGATAGAGAAAAAAGTCAGGCAAGCCAAATCCAGCATTGCACTTGGGTATTTTTAATTTTTTATAACCAATACGAATTGATTTATTGTTCCAGAGAAATTTGGAGAGAAGTCTATCAATATCTTTATAGAATTGTAATGGAAATTGAATAGGAATCATAGCAAGTGTATAACATTTTTTAGGAGCAATCGTCATTTTAATGGAGTCCATTCTACCCCACCAAGAGAGGTGAAGTGAAGACCATTTAGACGTTTTATCTTTGATATAATTCAGAATAAAGTTACTATTTAATGTTAATGTTGCTTTATGGAGGACGAAAATAAAATCCCAAGATATTTTAATTTATCTTTTTGCCAAATAATATCGGTCATGGGTTACATATCAGGAGTACAGAAGATGTTTAAGGGGAAAAATTCAGTTTTATTAATGTTAAGTTGATAACCAGAAACCATGGAGTATTTTGCAATAATTTCTAATAAGGAAGGCATTGAGGATATAGGATCGCTAATAAATAACAGCACATCATCAGCATAAGCTAAGGTTTTGATATAAACATCCTTAATCTTAATACCTTTAATATTAACACTTTTTCTTATATGAGTAAGGAAAGGTTCAATTCCAATTAAAAATAAAAGTGGAGAGAGGGGACATCCTTGTCTTGTACCTCTAAAAAGAGAAAACTGCCTAGACACTTGGCCATTGATAAATAAACGAGCAGTAGGGGCATAATACAGAGCAGAAATCATACGAATAAACAAAGTACCAAAATTAAATGATAATAAGGTTTGAAATAAAAATTGACAATGGATTTTATCGAAAGCTTTCTCTGCATCCAAAGCCAAAATTCCTGCGGGGGAAATTAAAGTGGAACTCTGTTCAATAACGTGTAATAAGGTTCTTGTGTTATTTGTAGAATATCTATTCTTCATAAAACCGGATTGATAAAGATGTATAATAGAATCTAATACAGGGGACAATCTAGAGGCAAGTATTTTAGCATACAATTTACAGTCTTGATTAATTAAAGAAATAGGGCGATAATTTGAAACAAGAGTGGGGTCTTTATCTGGTTTGGGATGTACAATAATTAAAGCATCAGTAAAAGAACCTGAGATCGTTCCTGAAGAACCAAAAAAAGTAAAAAGTTGAAATAAATAAGGAAAAAGTTGGGACTGGAACTCTTTATAAAACTCAGCCTGGATACCATCTGGGCCAGGGGATTTTTTTTTTTTTAATGGATTTAATGGCAGTTAAAATTTCATCTGCAGTAATGGGTAAATCTAGCCGAAGCCTATCCGATTGTGAAATTTTGGGCAAATCACATGTATTTAAAAAAGAGTCCAGTAAGGAGGTATCATGAATATCAGGCTTATTATATAAAGTAGAGTAAAGATCCAAAAATTCCTTAACAATATCATTATGAGATATTGCAATTTTACCATTAGGGCCATGAATTGAGGTAATTTGCGTTCTATCTTTTTTTATACGTAAATAATTAGCTAAAAGTTTCCCAGATCTGTTGGCATTAAAACGGAATTTGGCCTTAGAATTAGAAATTTGGATGCCAGCTCTTGTACTAAGGATTGAGTTAAATTCATATCGAAGTTTTTGTAGTTTGACTTTGAATTGGGGATCATTTGACGAAATAAAAAGCCTTTCAAATTTCGTAATTTGCTTTTCCAAACTTCTAATATGTGCATTGAATGTTTTATTTTCGTAGGCCATAATAGAAATAGTTACACCCCTAATGTAAGCTTTAAAGGCGTCCCATCTATTGACCATAGAAGTGGATCCTTCAGGGTTGAGTAAAAAATAATCTTGAATGGCATTTAAGAGTTTGGGCTTATTATGTTCATTAAGAACAATTCCAGTATTCATACGCCATCTAGTTTGGTTTGTAAAAGTTGAAGTTAAATTCAGAACAAAAGAAATCAAGGCATGATCTGAGACGTCAATATTACCAATCTTAGGAGTCTTTGCAGATTGGACTAGTTGCGTGGAGATTAAGAAGTAATCAATTCTAGAATGCGAATTATGTGGATTAGAGAAAAATGTAAAACATTTTTCTGTAGGAAAATGCAAACGCCAAAAGTCAACTAACTTGGTGGTATGAATAAATGATTTAAAAGCATGAAAAACCTTAGGAGGGCGAAATTTAGTACTAGATATTCTATCCAATAATGGGTCAGCAATAACATTAAAGTCACCTCCAACAATTAAAGGAACTTTACCCAACTTTAGAACCTCAGTGGTAATATTAGACCAAAAAAGAGAGTCATCTGCAGTAGGACCATAAACATTGAGTAAAAATATGACTGAATCATGAATTTTAATTTTAGCAATAATATATCTGCCTTCCGCATCCGAAATGTTACTTAAGACTTAGCAATGCAATTTTTTTGCAACAAAAATAGCCACACCATTTTTTTTTTCCAATAGCAGGTGATGAAACAATAGTATCTACCCATTTCTTCTTCATATAATTTAAGATTTTATCATCTATATGAGTCTCTTGAACAAAACAAATATCTGCCTTACAACTACCTAAATAATCTAAAATTTTTGTACGCTTAACTGGATGACGTAAACCTTTAACATTTAGCGAAACAACTTTAATATTGTGGATATTAGCCATAATGAAGAGTGAAAGAATAAAAAAATCAAGAAGAGGAAATAAAGAAAAGAAAAAGAACAATAATAAGAGAAAATAGTAGCTCCAGAACTAGTAAAAGGACAGGAAAAAATTAAAAGAAGGAGAGAACGACAAACAGGGTACAAAAATATCAAGGTTGAAACGCACATACGCTTTACAAGCATGACCGAGCCGTTGGAGCCCAATGTAGTAATAAACCATTAACCTGTCAGAAAATACGTAAATTAGCTATAATAAAGTATTAGAGTCATGAGTATCCATGGAATGCTGTGAACGCTGATCTAAAAACTGACGCAAGTCATCAGGACGCTAAAAAGATTTAGAAAGATTGTCCTTCCAGATACGCATTGTTGAAGGGTCAAAAAGACCATATTTGAACCCAAGACTTCGCAGTTGAGGGCGAGGAGCAGTAAATTCCTTGCGAATGGAAACTGTTTCCTTAGCAAAGTCTTGATGAATAAAAATGTTATTCCCATTGACCATCAAGGAAGGAATCTCTCGTGCTGCCTTTCGAATCAAAACCAAATGATGATGCCTGAGGACTTTGAAAATCATTTGACGAGGTTTGGTATGTTGAGGATTGAGATGTGAAGGAATTCTATGGGCCTTGTCAATCTCAAATTTTTCTGGAAATTTAATTTATAGAAGGCCTGGAATCAGATTTTCCAAATACCATCTACAGTTACCACCTTCCACATCCTCTGGTAAATTAAAAATGCGTAAGTTGTATTGTCTATTACGATTTTCCTTCTCGAGAAGTCGGGTAGACAAAGGTGATATTTTCGCTACAAGAGGAGTGAAAGTCTCAAGCTTAGCCTTATTATCTTGTATTTTAATTGCATTATCAGAGATTTTCATTGACAGACTCGCCATTTCCTTTCGAACATTTTTAATCTCTGAGGCAATAGAATCTGTGTTGACACGGAGCGCCTGAATTTCCTCTAAAATTAAGGATAATGAAGGTTCTGCTGACTCTACCGCCTTTGATTTAATTGGCGGAGGTGAAACCTGCTGCTTCCTTTTAGGATGCATATTTTTATTATACATGTTGTAATAATATCAAAAGCAGAATAATAATAATAAAAAATAAAATAAAATAAAGGAATTACAAAAATAACAGCAAAAGAGCAAGAAAAAGAAAGAAAAAATACTGCAGCAGTGAGAAAATCCTTAGTAGAGCTGGTGCAGCAGCTATAATGGGCTATGGGAGTGGCTAGGCCCAAGCCAGGCCCTTTCCTGAAGGATTGCTCCGCCCCCTGACAGACAAAGCTGGGAATACCTGAAGGCAGAGCTGGAAGCAGAGGCAGGATACCAAGAAACGCCTCCAACACCACCCAAATCCCCAAGAAAACCACATCACAGGTATGGACCCTACAAGTTAAGCGACCTCATTTGCGCCGCAAAACTGACAGGAATTGTCGTTGTAGATCGAAAAACGGGTGAAAAAGCGTTGGAGCTCTCTACGCGGCGGCCATCTTGTTTCGCGCGCTCACGCGTCTCCTCGTGTTGTGTTTTAATTGTACGAATTCTAACCTCGTCGCCACGCAGTGTATGTAACTTATCCTGTGAGCTCCTTAACGCCAACAATGTACAGCTCTTTTCTGCCCCCAGCCGTTTCCTTTTAATATTGCACATCTTTTTCTCGTTGCTTTATTTCTTGTTCAATAATACACTTATTCAGAAGGGCATCAGTTCTCATTATAAATGCAAGCAAAACAAATTAAGTAAATGAATAATAAAAACAGAAAAACAACATTAGGGGTTGAATACGACTGAAAAATTGAGTCGTTTATAAATGCCCAAAGGGAAGGCTCTCGGGCGGAAGGATGTTCCAACAAGCACTGATAAATCTCACAGGTCTGCCTCTTTGATTATTAAACTGTTTGGGATTACACTGTAAGTACGTTGGTGTTTAGTTATAACATGAGGTGTTGGTGTTGCTATTTATCCTTGTCAGTCTCTATTTCTAGATACACCATACATATTTATATTTTCTGGACAAATCCACAATAATTTTTTTGCTGAACGAACCCACAGTTAACATGCGGTTAGGATTACAAAGCAAAATCTAAAAAACACTCAAATTCCCCACTCATGGTTAAATAAACTAATCATAAGTAGCGCCCATTTGTGGAGCCCTTTTCCTTGGGCTTTAGTTATATACCTTTGTTTATAACTACTGCACATGAGCAAAACACCAAGGCATAAACCATGCATGCAAAGAGAGCGAGTGTTTTACAGCAAACCTGACATGATCATTTTCTTCTGTCTCACAGACTGCATGTAAATAATAATTTTACACAGGGAAAAATCCTTTCTAATAGTCACATGGCCTCTTCAATGTGATTTTAACCAACTTCACAAATATAACACTTTGCATCCCAGTTGTTGTTAAATGTTTGATTAAAACAAATATACATGCAATATATACATATATTTTAGAAAGTCAGCGATGGCAAGTGTGTAGTTATGGTAAGTTCAGGCTAGTCACTAAAAAGGCATTTTTATTTTCTTAATAACGTTGCTACTACTGGATGGATCTGTGTGAATCGTTCACAAAAATGTAATCCAACATGGGTTTGACATGGCAAGTTTTCCACAGAGCATTCAAGGGGGAGGGGATTCAACATTTCCAATTTCAACTCTCATAGGAACATTGGCAATCTGCTACAGAGGAAAATGCTAAATGGAATTAGAATAGAATATAATAGCATTTATAGGGCACACATTTTCACCTCAAAGGGCATCTTGTCGCTAACGGACAAATAGAACAAACTATGGGGCATATCAGCAACACCCGGCGATAATTATCGCTCAGCGCTCTTAGCGTAAGGCTAATTATCGCCGGGTAACGTGGATTTTTATTGCTGAGATAGCGTGCTAATAGCAACGCTTATCTCCTCAGCGCTAAAAATCCTCACGCTAACTGCCTAACGTGAGACATAATCTCACGCAATGTGGCGTTAGCTTGCTGATAGGGACTCACAAACTTAGCCATGATATCCACCTTCCATAGGATATCATGGCTAAGTCAGTCCTGAAGCAGGCGTAAGGAAAGTAGCGATAACAGGGGTTATCGCTACTTTTCCTGCCGCTATGCTTCATAGCATGGGGCTGGATGATAGGAGAAATGTCGCTTAGCGACATTTCTCCTGTCATGTTAGATGCAAAGCTGGGCGTTAGGAATCCTGACGCTAAAGCAAGGTTTCACGCATTAGCGTGGCCTTGCTAATTAGGCGATAAAATTATCGCCGCTTTTCGGCCGAAAACGGCCGCAAAAGCGGCAATAATTTTTTATCGCCTGCTTGTAAATATGCCTCTATGAAAGCAATGCAGACGAAAGAGGGCTACCAGAATAAGCAGCGTTTCAGGGCCTTCTCAAAAGAAATGTAAGAACGTGGGGGCATATCAACAACAACCGGCGATAATTATCGCTAAGCGCACTTAGCGCTAGGATAATTATCGCCGGCTAGCGTTGATTTTTATCGCTGAGATAGCGTGCTATTAGCAACGCTTATCTCAATAGCGATAAAAATCCTCACGCTAAGTGGCTAACGTGAGATTATCGCTGGAAACCCAGCGATAATCTCACGTTAGCTTGTTGATAGGGACAGACAAATTTAGCCATGATATCCTCCTTCCATAGGATATCATGGCTAAGTCAGAAAAATACCAGACATAAAAAAGCAGCGTTAACCGCGGTTAGCGCTGCTTTTTTTGTCTCTAACAGGGTTAGCGATATTCTTGATAATAGGAGAAATGTCGCTTAGCGACATTTCTCCTATTATTTTACTCTGGAACGCCCCCTTTGCATCTCATTAGAGATGCAAGGGGAAGCGTAGAGTAAAAGGGTGCTAACATGCAAATTTGCATGTTAGCACCCTGTTGTTGATAGGGTGCTAGTTTTATCTCTGCTTTTTTAGAGATAAAGCCCTTGTTGATATGCCCCCAATTGATTTAATCCTCAACACTGTGGCCCTAAGAATGACAAAGCTTACCTTTAACTCTATTTACTTGTAGTACTGCAAAAAAACAGTAGCTGGGAATTATAGCAGAGATCTCTATGTGGTTGACAACGCTGAATTGTTTCAGATAAAGGGTGTTTTTCAATCCCACAGAACACCTTATCAATCAAAGAAAAGGGTTTAACAAAAAATTGCCCGACAGGAAGCCAATCCAGGTTAATTCTTGCTTTTAGATACATGATCAGTATCTTCAGCCTACATACCACTATGACACCCAAGTTCTGATCGTTCGGCAAGGCTGTCAGAGATGTGCATGCCCTAAATAAAGTATGTTATAGTAATCAATCAATTTTGGATAAAATCATTGCAGATATTGTGTGGGCATGAAAATGCTTAAGTATGAAAGGCAGAATTTTTCTAATGACACTGAGTTGAAAAAAATGGAGGAAGAAATTGTTTTAATCTGTTGGTTTATAGAAAGGTGGTCATCTAAATAAAAGTCAATGGACTTGGCTTTTGAGGATGGAGAAGATGCCAAACCAGGGGCGTAACACAGGCCCCCGCAGCCCCCCTGCATTGCGGGTGGGGGGCCGAGCTCCAGGGGGCCCCTTCAGCACACAGTACATTAATTTACAGCGGGATCCACGCTCCATTCTGGGATTTAATTTAAAAGTTATGCTCCAGTCCAGTCTCCTCAAATAAATGAAAGGCTGCATGGTGCGCCGTGCGCAGCGCACGCACAGCTTTGTGGTCTTCGACCTCAGGGTGGGGGCGGGTCAGGGCTGGACTGGAATGTTCATGGGCAGTGTAAACTGCACATGAGGCCGCAGACCGGTGGGTCCTGGGCACTGAGGCGGTGAGACCATCCTTTTTAGGACGGTAAATTCAGCACAATTAAAGTGGATGATAATAACAACTGAACAATTCCAGCGCCTATAAATGGCAGACACATACTATGAAGCACTCCACTGTATGTATTGATGTATTATAGTCTAAATGGTTATAAGGTCCCAAAGGCAAGACCTATTGGCTATGCCAATGCTTATTAACCATTGTCATCCGCGGGTGCAGCTTTTCAGTGGGAAGGAAAAGTACATTTCAAACTTAAGAGTGAAAGTGCACACCTTTTCTTCACCGTTTAACTTTTTTCAATGTCATCAACTTAGTAGTTTGTGCGTGCAGCCCGGATGCGCGGTCCACCCGGAAACCACGTGAGCAAGAATGGGACAATCTCAAAATCAAAACGGGCCGAGTAGGGGACCAGGCGGATATACCTCCTCTCACTTGCTGCTGGGGCCCTGACGCAGCTTGTTCCTCCCGCCGCCGTTGATTTCCAGCTTCACGGCCGCAGTGGGGGGGGGACTACAGCTCCCAGCAAGCCCTGCGCCAACATCCTGCACCGCCCACCCACTTCCAGGACCAGCGCACCCGGAGGCGCTTAAATTGCGGCAGCTTCCACAAAGGAGCGGGGACCTTCTCAAAATCAAAACGGGCCGAGGAGGGGACCAGGCGGATATACCTCCTCTCACATGCTGCTGGGGCCCTGACGCAGCTTGTTCCTCCCGCCGCCGTTGATTTCCAGCTTCACGGCCGCAGTGGGGGGGACTACAGCTCTCAGCAAGCCCTGCGGCAACATCCTGCACCGCCCACCCACTTCCAGGACCAGCGCGCCCGGAGGCGCTTGAATTGCGGCAGCTTCCACTAAAGAGCGGGGAACTTCTCAAAATCAAAACGGGCCGAGGAGGGGACCAGGCAGATATACCTCCTCTCACTTGCTGCCGGGGCCCTGACGCAGCTTGTTCCTCCCGCCGCCGTTGATTTCCAGCTTCACGGCCGCAGTGGGGGGGGAATACAGCTCCCAGCAAGCCCTGCGCCAACATCCTGCACTGCCCACCCACTTCCAGGACCAGCACGCCCGGAGGTGCTTAAATTGCGGCAGCTTCCACTAAGGAGCGGGGACCTTCTCAAAATCAAAACGGGCCGAGGAGGGGACCAGGCAGATATACCTCCTCTCACTTGCTGCTGGGGCCCTGACGCAGCTTGTTCCTCCCGCCGCCGTTGATTTCCAGCTTCACGGCCGCAGTGGGGAGGGACTACAGCTCCCAGCAAGCCCTGCGCCAACATCCTGCACCGCCCACCCACTTCCAGGACCAGCACGCCCGGAGGCACTTAAATTGCGGCAGCTTCCTCCGCAACGCGGACGAGCGCGGACGCCGGGCGAAGCCCGGGCAAAGGGCGGGCCGTCTGTGGCCGTCCGGGGCAGTACGAGGTTGGGCTTGGCCACAGACTTTGATCCTTGGCCTTTTGAAATCGCCCATACAGAACTGGGTAATAGAACATATCACTATTAGGTCTTTCACCTAGGGACTGTTATTGTGCCCCATTTGCCATTTGTTTGCCTGTAGGATTGTGTTTTAACATAATTGTATTAAGGGATACTGGCTGTTCCCAATTAAGGCTTTTCTCTGGTTTTTTTTTAACCATATATTTGGCTGTACGCATATTTAGAGAGCCAAATATGTCTAAAGGTAACAAGGAGAACGCACGTCCTACTTCAGCTACCCTTGACAATTATCTTGTTAAAGTAGTTGACAAAATTAATAAAGAGCGCCGACAATCCTTGGGTCGGGGGAGTACCTCTGCTCCATTACCCAGTGCTCCCAATTCATCTATTTCCTTGTCCACCTCATCAGGGGATGTTAGTGGTAACTTGGAGTTTCCTGCACTTCCAACTACGGTTACCCATGTAGAACTAGACCCCAACCTGATCACGTCAGAGTCTTCCCATGTACCACCAGTTTCATGCTCTCCGGCTCTGAGAGCCCAGAGAGTACT
Organism: Triturus cristatus; assembly: GCF_964204655.1. Classification (NCBI taxonomy): domain Eukaryota; kingdom Metazoa; phylum Chordata; class Amphibia; order Caudata; family Salamandridae; genus Triturus; species Triturus cristatus. The sequence continues at coordinate 142,546,724 of NC_140594.1, forward strand.
AAGATCAGGGAGGGGTTTAGGTAGGCTAACCCTTCCAAAACGGGGGGGGGGAATCATAACAAAAAAAGATCTGACCCCCCCATCCAAGTGTGTTGTCAGTGACCCAGGTACAGTAATTAACAACTCTCAAGTAAAATTAGACCCCGAGCAGCTAGAGCTCTTGATTAGCATTATAGATGCAAAGTTTGACAAAATTATTAAACCTTTAATGGACAAACTTGACACTCTTTTGGGGGAAATAAAGAGGTTGGGAGGCCTTTTGAATTCACATATTGGGACAAAGGTTAGCCCAGAAGAATCTAAAAAGGTCAATGGCCCTGTAATGAAGACTCTTAAAATACCTAATGGGGGATCATGTCCAGTTACTGTTGTTGTACCGAACCCAATGGTGTGTGTAAGTACTCCAACTAAAACTGTGACAGTGGATAAGCCAGGGAAAATCGAAGCGAAGTCTAAACGATATGGTTACTCGACGCCTAACTTACCCCCGGACTGTGCACCATATGTGGTGGTTTTAACCAACGTTCCACCACTCTCGGACACCGGGTCTCGTAGTAACCTAGAAACCCATGAATCCCTGAAGTATAAAACTGTGGCTTGGCTTAACCGAGAGTGCGGTTTCCCGGTAGCTTTGTCCGATCAAATTCTAACCACTACCAGAGCCAATTGGATAGGGAACTCACACAAAAGTATCAGTGGTGATTGTGTCATTGTTAACTTTAAAAATCCCCAACTTGCTGCTACTACCTTGTTCAGAGCCACTTCTCGACCACTGAACGACCAGGGAATTTTACTCAGACCTTTGGGATTTTTCTATCAACATTTAATTGATCAACCCCCTAATGGTTTTAGAAGGGGTAGAGGCTGTACCTCTAGTGTGTCCAGTAGGTTTGAGGTGGTTACATCCAACCGGTACCAATCCCTGAGTGGTTTAGACTCTAATGATTGACTGGATCTTGATGTGGCGCTGCCTGAAGTTGGAACAGTATTCTGTGGAGTAGAGTCAGAAGGAATTACTATAGGGCTCCCAGCTAACGTTAGTGTGCTTCTTGATTGTTGCCCGATATCCAGCTTCGTGGGTGATGCTGAGGGGGGTAGTGGGGTTTTGCCTGTAGTAGACAACCACTGTCCGAGTCCAAGCATACTTATCCAGGATGAAGTTTTTGAAACATCCATTGGGTCCTCGAGTAGTTTTCTTGCCAGCTGGAATGTTGCGGGGTTAGCATCTAAAGAAGACAGTCTGGGGTGGTCAGAATTGATCGACCTTTTCGATATTTTTTGTTTCCAGGAAACTTGGTGCAAAAATGTTTCCGGTTACAATGGTTTTGTCTCCTACCAGTTACCTGCTACGGCATCTACTTCTGGTAGAGCTAAGGGAGGGCTTCTGGTTTTGATCTCTATCAAACTACCCATTATTGTTAAAAAACATGTTTTAGTGGGGGCTCATTCCCAGATTTTATGGCTTTCTCAGGGGGATGGAAGAAACATTCTTTTAATTAATTTTTATAATAACATCTTTGACAGCACCAGGCACCTGGTGGTAGACGCACTAGGTAGTGCTCTAGTTGATATTATAGCGGGTTCAAATGTTGTGTTTGAATTTATTCTGGCGGGGGATTTTAATATTGCAGCATGTCCCCCCTATATTGCAGTATGTGTGGGGTCACCAACCGCTTTGGGGATGCGGATCTCCATTTCCCTCATAATAAGTATGGGGAATCCCTGAACCATCTCTTAGCGGCACATGATATGGAAATATTGGTCAATGAGAAGAATGATCTAGGTGAGAGTATTCCCACATTTTCAGGGAGGGGGGCAAATACTGTTATTGATTTTATCAGTATGTCTTCGAGCCTTGTCCCCTGGAGTTTGTCACCTAAGGTCAGTGGATATAATGCTTAGCGACCATAACTGTATTACTGTATGTAGAGGTCACTCTATGGAATAAAAAACCTGTACCTGATTCGGGGGTTATAGCTAATATTGAACCATATAGACCAAATGGTACAAGGTTAAGATGGAAAGGGGACAAAGCGGAAATTACGTCTGATCTAATTATAAATAGCTGCTTATTTGAAATTATTGAGATTCTTGAGCAGGCTGACGTCACTGCCGATCCTATTCAACATTTTATTAGAATTAATTTTATCATTGATCAAAAATTTACAAAATCAGCTGAGCGTAAGTCCAATCAGCAAAGGGGATGGTTCAACCATGCTTGCACCCTTGCACTTAAAGAGCTTAAAGATGCACTGGCAACCAAACCTAGAGTTAGGAGCCAGGTGTCCCAGCTTAGATTACATTATAAGATAACAGTTAAGCGAAGGAAGACGGAGTTACAACACGAGGCCTGGGATAAATTGACACAGGCTGCTGAAAGGAAAGACTGTACACTATTTTGGGCCACTGTTAATTGTCCGTTTTTAAAAGATGAGAAGGTACCAGAATTAACATCTACGGTCAGTATGGAAACATGGATTTCCCATTTTTCTATAATTTTTGATTCGGATAAAGCCTTGGGTAATCATCATGACTGTTGGCCCATTGTCCCCTTGGACATTAGCATCACCAAGGTCTTAGATAGCATCGGTGCAAGTAAAGGGGGAAAGGCTCAGGGTCCAGATGGGGTGTCCATCGATGTTTATAAGTTAGTCCCGGAGGTATGGGGACCCATGTTGGTTAAAGTTTTTAATGCAGCAGTTTGTTTTGGGGTACCCCCAACTTGGGAGGAATCAATTATAATACCAATATTTAAGAAAGTAGATCGGGGTACGTGAAGAACTATCGTCCCATCTCCCTGCTGGATTCCTCTGTGAAAATAATGAGCCAGGTACTTTTGGTCAGGCTGGAAGAATGGGCAGAAACCAATGGCATCCTGGCAAATTGCCAGTATGGGTTTAGAAAGGGACGCGGGACGATTGAGCAATGTTTAAATCTCGAACTTTTGATCGGGAAATACACCCAGGCTAAGAAGGGCTCTATTTATCTCTGCTTTGCAGATTTGATTAGTGCTTTTGATATGGTGGACCATGCAATTCTCTGGGCCAAGTTGATTGAAATGGGGGCCCCTGAGGGTATTGTCTTTTTCTTGGCCCGACTCTATGTCAAACTACGTACTAGCGTACGATATGGTTCTAGTGGGGAGTGTACCACCAAATTTTTGATTGGGCGGGGGCATAAGACAGGGGTGTGTTCTTGCCCCCCTGCTCTTTACCCTTTTCATTAATGAAGTGGACTCCGTCCTACAGACGGTTGCAGCAGACGCCCCTAGAGTTAATAATATCAGTGTCCCGGTATTACTCTATGCGGCCTTCAACGCTTAATGGATGGGTTCTCACAGTTTATTAAATCTAGAAAATTTGTGATTAATAAAACCAAAACCTATACCATGGAGTGTGGGCCGGGGAAGAGTAAGCCCCACTCTTATTATATAGATGAACATAGGGTCCAACAAGTCGATAATTTCAGTTATCTTGGTATCACTTTTTCCAAGAATTGCAGTTGGGCCAGCGAGCATATTAATGTTAGAGCTAAGACGGTAAGGAGCGCTAATGGGGTCTTTACTTTTGCCACTAAATTAGGGGATAAACGGATAAGCGATATGCTTAAGATCTTTCAGTCACGATGCCTCTCCACCGCCCTTTATGGGGCGGGGGTTTGGGGTCTTGCCCCGGCCGGGTGCTTACAGGTGGAGGAGAATGTCTTTTCAAAAAGACTTTTGTGTCTGCCCAAATCTGCTTCTAATGACTTAGTCCATAGAGAACTTGGTATTCCATTTCTGAATGATCTGATCCTCCTGAGGCCATTATTGCTGTGGCGGTCAATTTGGCTGAAAGAAGAGACATCTTTAAACAGAGCCGTTATTAATGATTGTCTCACTGTTGATAACCATTTAAAGATCCCATGGATTAAATATATTATCAATAGTTTCCAGGAGATCTATGGCCTTGATATTAAAACTGATAGATATGGGGCTTCAGAAATTTCAAAGTCAGAAATGAAGCATATCTTTTTGATGTGTAAAACTGAGAGGCGGGCCTGCAATACAGGCATTCTATTCACCTGTGTGCGTTACAGCAATATGAATGAAATGGAGGGTTATCAACGTTATTTGACCCAAGTGACCAGAGTTTCTCATCAGTTTGTTTTAACTAGATTAAGAATGGGGATTGTGCATAATCTGGTTGCCTTTCCTTCCGCGAACAAGCAGCCTGTTGGTCCCTGTCCGTGTGATAACTTCTCAGCACAAAGCACTATGCGCTTTCTCTTGCTGTGTCAATTATATGGGAACTTCCGTAAAGCCTTTTTAAAACCCATTTTTGTTAAGTTTGGTGTCAGGACAGTACATGATTCTATGAAATTGCTCTTTAATCTGCACCACCCCGACATCTGTTTTTTTACTGCTACTTTCCTACTAAAAGCTATCAACGTTAGGAAAAGTATGAGTTTTTAAATATTTATTCTGCCCTCGCCTGTATTATATGTTTCCTTTTTATATATCAGCTGTCTAATGTGATTGTAATTGTACTGTTATTGTCTTTTATTATATGTGTGCTTTTATGGACATTGCTTTTTTTGTTCCGAATAAAGCCTTATGAAATGAAAATGCATCACAATTGTGATGCAACCACGTGAGCAAGAATCCATCACAATTTATTAATCTTCAACCGCTCCTCCTAAAACAATGTTTATGTCTGTGACATAATGAATCATCTTTACAGCCATCAAACATAGCCCTTTCAATGGTATCCTTTGTGGGTTTTTACTGTGTGTGGCTACCAACTTGAAATGATTGTTTTCATACAAGTCTGATGTTGTGTGTCTGGTGGGTTGGCCAGTTCAAGATAGTGTTATTCAAAGTTTTTTTTGCTGTCAAACTTGTGGGAGGTTCATGATTCTTGCATTTTGCAAAGATTGCAAAACTTACCTCTTTACTTTAGCTTCACCAGTTTGATTATGCCAGTGAGCTAATGTCACTCAAATAACACTCAGCCAAGCTGGAAAATATGAACAACAACCTGTACAATTATGATTTAACCACAGCGTACCTTTACAACTAATCCTAGCGTCTTTACCGCACATTCCTTTGCCATGCACATCTTTACAACGAATATGCCTTTACTACGCATGCCAACAGAAGAAGATGTGTGAGCATGCTAGACATTGCTGCGGTCCTAACCCCACTGCACATGTACTCTTCTCTTGACTATCACAATGCAGCATTGAGCATGGCTACCAGAAGATGTGTGAGTGTGCTAGACATTGCTGCGGTCCTAACCCCACTGCACATGTACTCTTCTCTTGACTATCACAATGCAGCATTGAGCATGGCTACCAGAAGATGTGTGAGTGTGCTAGACATTGCTGCGGTCCTAACCCCACTGCACATGTACTCTTCTCTTGACTATCACAATGCAGCATTGAGCTTGGCTACCAGAAGATGTGTGAGTGTGCAAGACACTGCAGTGGTCCTAACCCCACTGCACATGTACTCTTCTCTTGACTATCACAATGCAGCATTGAGCTTGGCTACCAGAAGATGTGTGAGTGTGCTAGACATTGCTGCGGTCCTAACCCCACTGCACATGTACTCTTCTCTTGACTATCACAATGCAGCATTGAGCATGGCTATTAGAAGATGTGTGAGTGTGCTAGACATTGCTGCGGTCCTAACCCCACTGCACATGTACTCTTCTCTTGACTATCACAATGCAGCATTGAGCATGGCTACCAGAAGATGTGTGAGTGTGCTAGACATTGCTGCGGTCCTAACCCCACTGCACATGTACTTTTCTCTTGACTATCACAATGCAGCATTGAGCATGGCTACCAGAAGATGTGTGAGTGTGCTAGACATTGCTGTGGTCCTAACTCCACTGCACATGTACTCTCCTCTTGACTATCACAATGCAGCATTGAGCATGGCTACCAGAAGATGTGTGAGTGTGCTAGACATTGCTGTGGTCCTAAGCCCACTGCACATTTACTCTTCTCTTGACTATCACAATGCAGCATTGAGCATGGCTACCAGAAGATGTGTGAGTGTGCTAGACATTGCTGCGGTCCTAACCCCACTGCACATGTACTCTTCTCTTGACTATCACAATGCAGCATTGAGCATGGCTACCAGAAGATGTGTGTGTGCTAGACATTGTTGAATTCCTACCCACACTGCACATGTATTCTTGACTATCCCAATGCAGCATTCTGAGTGTGTTAGACATTGCAGTGGTCCTAGCCACGATGCATGTGTAGTTTTGACTGTCCCAGTGCAGCACTGAGCATGGCCACCAGAAGATGTGTGAGTGTGTTAGACATTGCTGTGGTCCTAGTCCCACTGCACGCGTAGCCTTGACTATCACAATGCAGCATTGAACATGGATTCCAGAAGATGTGTGAGTGTGCTAGACATTGCTGTGGTCCTAACTCCACTGAATGTGTAGTCTTGACTATCCCAATGCAGCATTCTGAGTGTGCTAGACATTGCAGTGGTCCTAGTCCCACTGCCCCTGTAGTTTTGACTATCACAATGCAGCATTGAGCATGGCCACCAGAAGATGATGTATGAGGGTGCTCAACATTGCTGTGATCCTAACTCCACTGCATGCGTAGTCTTGAATATCCCAATGCAGCATTCAGCACGGCTACCAACAGATGGTGTGTGAGTGTGCTAGACATCACAAACCCTTCATTTTAACCAGTGTGCCCTGTTAGTATGTAGGGAATTACCCAACTAACTGTGGAGGGGGCAACAGTGCACCATGTAATAATTAGCTATTGCAAAAGGTAAGTCTTGCATCAGTTTCATGTCCGTGTTTTGACTACCCCAACCCCGCTCCCCCGCTGTCAGTAAGGTTTACATTGCCGTGAGGTCTTGGAACATTTGACTTAGAGATTTAGGGGCTCACTTACAGCCAGGTCGGCAGTCTGCCAGCCTGGTGTTTGATGGAGGCCATTTCCCCTGGTCCCCTCCACATCCCCTCCTCCCTCCTTGAAAGAAGGACCACCTGCCACATCTTGAGATTCCAGCCTGCCTAGTGGGGATCTCCTTGATGAAAGTAGCACACCCCACTGCAGAAGCTGACTTTCATCACTGTTTAATGCCAAGCTGGCAAGCTTTTTTGGCTAACCTCGAAATTCTCTTTTTTGCTTTTCAACAACAAACCTCCAAAGTGGAATTTGTAGCTGAAAACCTAAAAAAATGTCCATGAGGTGCAGGGTCTTTTCTCCCTGCATGCCAAGGACATTTTAAAATTTCTCTCCAATGACAGTCCAGGGAAGGGAAAACCAGTGGCTGCAGCCCTGACATTAGTAGGGTGGAGTGGCACTACAGACCTTTCAGCCCTGTGGTGGGCGGGCCGCCAGATGAAGGGTTTCTGAGGGCAGAAATGAGGTGGGGGAACAAATGAGGTGTGAGAGTAGTGAGTTTGGCCAGGAAGGGGGGAGGGCGGGGAAACAGTGCCACTGTATGGTGGTACTCCTGCCCAGCCAAGCTCTACATAAGTATAAAGCAACTTAGTCTGGGACATAGCTACCATCGGTGAGGCAGGTGCAGTGGCACCGGGGCCCAGCGCCCTGAGTGTGCATTCAACCCTGATATTTGCTGTATTTTACTACTGCAACAGCAATCAAAGGGACCATTTCCCTTGCTGGCACCAGGGCCCATGGCACCCTTGCTACGCGACTGAACTGAGGCGGCGCACTGCGACAGCAAATCACCCAAGCTTGACGACAAACACAGACCAGTTCAAACAAATATAGGCACAAGCACAGACGGCCGCAAACCACGGCTGAGAGAACACCGTGAGCCATGCTCAGAATGTTTGCCTTGGCAAACCCTCCTTAAAAACACACTAACCGAGGCTGAATGCAGACACGAACGAACACAAACAGCCGTGTAACCCACATAGTACAACTACACATGTGTGTGCGCTTCAGAATAGATTCAGCAAGCGCTAGAACCTGCCAGAAAATGTTATTACCCTGTCACACCAACCCTTGGTTAGCCAAGCCTAGGCGCAGGACCGCCTCTGCTCGGGGCCAGCTGCCTTGCTGAGGGCGTTTATCTGTACTGCATCAACATAGTGAGAAACAGCATTTTGGAAGCAAATATATGAAGCACTAAAAGAAACTTACAGAATGTTCAGCACGTGTTATACTAAAGCATTATCGCCTTATTTTAAGGATTTGTTTGCTGTTAATGCACTCTCACGATTCTATTAACCACTGCTAATTGCCCACCCAGCCGTTTTGGCACTGAGACGAATATTCGGGTACATAATGAGGAGAATAGGCAACTAACAGCTCATAAAACCTGCAAATCTGAAGGCAATAAGATTGCTAGGACCCACACCCCCCGAACTCACTCAGGCAGACAAACCAGTCAAAGGCCTCTGCTTCATCACCCAGATTCAGTGCTTAATTTGAGCCGGTGGTTTCAGGTGCGGAACACTGGCACTCATTTTTGGAGACTAGAACCTCATCAGATTTTGACCCATAGTAACCATGTGAGAAAAACACAAAAGGAGGAAAGGAGAAGGAAGAGAAGGAGGGAAAAACAATGGAGAATTGGAGAGAACAAGGATGAAAAATGACCTGCAATAGTGGAATAAAGGGCAGGGAGTGTATGTGGTGGAAAAAAGAGGCATGAGGTGAAATCAAGACCACACAACCTTTCTCTTCGACAATTCCGACATTTGTCAGTGCTGACTGTGGGCACCTTGGAAAACTCTGGGTACCTGCTCTTTTTATGTTACAAATTAAGCACTGTTCAGATTCACACTTTCACTGAACCACAAATAATACAATCAAGCACTGGCAGTTAATGCCAACATTTTGAGCAACATGAATGGCCAATATTTGAATGACAACTACAGCAGTAATATTATATCACATAATTCCGCACGTTACACATATCTGAACTTTTTTACATCTCCTTTAACACAATGGCGACTGGTATCTATAGGGGGGCGCGGGCGTAAAATAAAATACATAAAACTTACAGAACCCAATAGCCTCTGCTCCAGTCTTCCTTCTTCTTTCCACAGGGACTGGATGAAGCAACACTGTTGACCAATCCTAGCACTGCTCTCATGCAGCAGCGGAGCAGCATCTTGATTGGAGGGAGCGGCCTCACTCGGCGCTCCACAGCGCTCTGGAGGTCTGCAGTTGCTCTAATCCAGCTGTCTTTCGGCAGCTGCGCTAGAGATGTTTAAAGTGCCCATGTGTGGCCGGCCGTTGTACGACAGTTGGCCAAAAATACGTGCACTTTAAACAGTGCATAGACAGCCCACTCTCCTCTCTGCTGCTGTCACTCAGCAGTGGCCCCGCCCTGTTCTGATGACCCGTTGGGGACAGGGGATGAAAAATAAAATGGTAATAAATTACCATTTTCTTTTTCATCTCTGGGGTTTTGGGGGTATCTTAAGGGGGGCGACGCTCCTCCGTGCCAACGGAGGAACCGCCCCTGCTTCTACAAAATGCTAAGCACATAGGGGTAGTCACATGAAACAGGCTTTTGTCTTGTTAACAGGGCTTATCAACTCCTGAATTTGCTCCTTGTGCATATGCGTTTAGATGCATCATTGTCTAAAGAACATGTAGGTTATGGCTTTAGAGATCTGAAGAGCAGAGATAGCCTTCCCTTCCCTCCAAGGACAAGAAATGAAGGACTCAAGTAGCTTCCTGTCTACTCCCAGAACAAGCTTGGCCTCTCAGACTTGGAGTGGGAAAAACTGGGTAGGCTGCAGATGCTAGCCCATGGTGGAGCTCATAGAGGAGCTGTTGAGATATTGCATGCGGGGCCGCCTGGGGACCCCCCAATGAGCGGTGCTCAAGTGCTTAATTGTAACATTAATAAATGAATAAAAATAACAATAGGTGCCAGAGCCAAAGATTTTATAGGGAACCTGTTGCTGGACATCTCCGAATGCCGGGGTCGCCGAATGCCAACGCAGCAGGGGCGGCTCCCCTGCTATGGCGGAGGAGCGTCGCCCACTGCTGCTATCCAGCAGAGGCAAAAGTGAAAAATAAAAGGATAATAAAATAATTTTATTGTAATTTTTCTTTTTCAACGCTGCATCTCCTGGGTAGCCGAGTTGCGGAACGCGGCCAGGCCACCCTGAGCTTCAGGAGGAGGAGGAGTTGGGGGCACTGCTAAGTGCGCATGATGGTTTGGCCGGCCATCGTAGGCTAGCCAAACCGACATGCTCACTTAGCATTTATCCACTTGGCTATGTTCACACCTGGGTGGAAAAAAAGCCACAGGCTCCCAGGCACTGTCTGACCTGCAAACCAGGCCACACAGACCAATCCCAGCACTTCTCTCATGCTGGGAATAGTATTCCCAGCATGAGAGAAGAGCTGGGATTGGCATCTGGGAGCTTGCACAGTGTGCACCAGTCGACGATCGGGAGAGGAGCAGACACAGTGTCATGTAAGTCTTCATTTATTTATTTTTATATGTTTTGTTTTTTGTATTTATGTATCCCCCTCAGCCCTACCACATTGCATCGGAAGCAGCCACCACTGCAATTCAGCCTAGTTTTGTTCCCACTCATGCCTCCTTCCACCACCCTACATTTCATGTCTCTTTATCTCACACTTGCAGTTTCTTTACACCTCATTTCTCCCTTTGCCACTGTTTTCCTATCTTTATCATTCTTTCCCCTTATTCTAATTTCACATGCTCTCAAAGTGAGTCAAAGACTGACAATGAATAATAAGCCCTGCCTTCAAGGTGAGTGCCGGTGATCATAAACCCACAACCACTTGCAGTTTATGCACTTGTGCCCCAATGTGGACCTCAAGTCATAGTACTTATTCAAGGGCCTTATTCATCAGAATTGTTGTAGACATCAGTTACACATCTTACTCCAAAAAGTACTAATTAGAGTTTAATTTCCTTTATTTATGGTGAACATAATCAGGCATCTTTACTGACAATAAACCCCTCTAAACTTTCTAAAAGTAGCCAGTAGGGTGGATTTCCCCATGTCTCATGTATGGAGTTAAAGGTGGATACACGGATTGTTTGTTTGCTTAGTTTGTAAATAAAACATTAACGCTGGCGTGTATCACGATGCTTTGGAATATGAAGTGGTTGATGAAAACTCATGCTCCCCTGAATAATCGGCGAAACGGGATGGGCGCCTGTGCCCCAGATTCTGCAGTGGGGGCTTTGAGGTCTGACGTGCGTACTCCCTGCTGCAGGAGTGGTGCGGAGCGCAATCAGAGAGGTGGGCTGCTGCGGGCTGGTGGATCAGTGACCGGGGGGATCACGCTTCTTCTCTGGCCCCTCGGCTGTGCATCAGTCTGCCTGCCAAGTGTGGATATGGAGATATGCCAACCCATTTACCTACACTCCTGGGCAATACCCTGTGTGGCGGGATCCACTGGCGGGAACTCCGCAACTCCACAGACCTCTCTCCAGGGTTGGCGTGCAGCGATTCTGGCCTGGCATAGGAGGTGGAGAGACGCAGCCCACAGCAGGGTCTTGATCCTGCAACTCCTGGAACTGGCAGTGGCTTGGACGATCCTGGGAAGGCTGCGCTGCAAGGCGTGAATAAACTATAGACAATCAGCCACAACCACGGTCCTCTCCGGTCTTGGAGTGCTACTGGAGACACCTCTAGACCTCCGTCATGGGCCGTAATAAAGCAATGGGACCTGGCCAGGCCAATCAAATCGATAAATATACCATAGCCATGGGTCGTGATGAGGCAGCGACGGGTGGAGGCCCACAGGAAGATCCTGATGATAGTGTCTGCACCCCTCACTGAAGGCTATAATGAAGGTTGTCAGAGACTTTATGGGAACCCTGGAGCCCAAACTGGACTCTGTTACTGAGGAGGCGAACCTTCTGCGAGCGGACTTCAGGAAAATGTCTGAGAAGGTTTCCACGGCAGAGGCGGCATTGGGAGCCTACAGTCTAAAAACAAGCCACTGGAAGAACAAGTCGCCACCTTCACGATAAACCAAGCGGATATATACGCCTGGCTGGAGGACCAAGAAGGACGAGCCCGGCACAACAACATCCGCATGGTGGGAGTACCGGAGGGGATGGAAGGACAGTCAATGGACTGGTTTTTGGAAGACTTGATTTTAAACCGCTTGAAGCCCAAACGCCTTTCAAATTATTTTCTGTCAAAAGGGCTCATAGGGCACTGGGGAGGAAGCCCTGAACTGGGGCACCACCTCCCCGCACAATCATCGCCCATATCCTGAACTTTAGAGATAGGGATGCAATCCTGCAGGCTGCACGTATGCATGGTGATCTTCGGCTTGAAAATGCAACCATTGCTTCTTCCCCAACTTTACTCTCCGGGTCCAGCATCAGCGGCGCTCCTTCGATGGAGTGAAGAAGGCCCTTGGAGTCCAGGGTGTGAAATACATGATGCTCTTCCCGGCCAGACTCAAAATCCTGGATGGAGGGAAAGCGTATTTCTTTGATGCGCCGGCAGATGCAAGCGATTGGCTGGAGGGTTGGCGAACCGTTGGTCGTAGGAGAGGACAACAGCGCCTCGGGACCAGTCAGAACCGCGAGGAAATCAAGCTCGAGGATGGGCGGTCACCAACAGCCATATGCAAGAGCAGCGGGCAGTTAAGTGACTCTGGGACACTCCACACATTGCTAAGCTTGCAAGTTGTCTTCAAGTGTATATTTCCACGTGTCCTTGAGTTCTGGGAAGGGGGCATTGAGAAGTGCTACTTCCCGGTGCAGGGGGGCCAGCAGCCCCTCATTTGACTCCGACATACCAGCCTATGTATTTTTGTTGATACCTATATATTAATGGGTAGTTGAGTCGCCCTTGTGGTCTGCTAATGGGGGTGCCATGTGGACTATTACAGTGTGGGCACGGAACCTCCGCCAGCAAATACGTATTTCTTCATGCTGGCTGCGAGTTCACAGTTCCTCACAAATGTTTTTTCTATAACTGTTTGGGCGACAGGCACTCTGCACGTTTGGGTGGTGGGAGGTTGGGGACTCACCTAGCAGGGCTGCAGGGAGGGGGGAGTTGGGTTTATTGTTTATTTTGTTGAGGGGGGAGGGGATGTTTGCTCGAGACCTTGATATCCATCAGTTATTGGACATTGACCCTGAGGACACAGTAGGGGCGAGGGACTACTCGATGTCTGTGAGACCTCTCCGTGATCGTTGGTGATCCAGCTAAAATGCAGGAATGTGAATGGGCTTGGCAGCAAGATCAAACGCACACTAGTCTTACAACACCTAAAGAGGCACTCCCCAGATGTAGTCATGATCCAAGAATCGCACTTATGGGGGAATAGATGTTAGGCCTTAGATCACTTTGGTTATAAATGGGAGCCCACTCTGGGTTCACATTTGGGGCACTGGGGGTGGGGATCCTGATACGCAACACTCTGCCCCTGGTTATAACAAGCACATGGTCGGATGACGCAGGTTGTTTTACTGCGGCAGCAGGTAGATGGGAGGGGTGTTTGTTGGTCTTTTGCTCTTGTTATATACCCCCTGGCCTCCACTCACTAAGCCTTCCAAAATTGAGTTCTTTCTTAACGGACCTCCCCTCAGGTGTTCTCCTTATTGGTGGGGACACGAACGCAGTCATGAATCCGGAACTGGATCGTTCCAGTTCTCTGACGGGCCGGCAGGGAGAGCGTGGCCTGGTGGACTTTGTCACAGCTTTGGGACTGTGTGACTTATGGCGGGCACAAAACCGCTCACTCAGGCAGTACACATTTTACTCGGCACGCCATGGGTCCTTTTCCAGGATAGACCATTTCCTCACCCGCAATGACCAAATGGGAGACTTCATCAACACCAAACATATGGTACAGGAGATTTCAGATCATTCCCCCATATGCATCACTCTCAGAGGTCCAGTAGTTCACAGAGCGACATTCCCGAGGATAGACCCTTGGCGCCTCTGAGACCCAGCAAAAGCTTCAGGGGGGTTCGAAGCTATATTTTGGAGAAAACCAGGGGTCGGTAGAGTCACATATTACAATGTGGGAGGGCTACAAGACGGTGCTAAGGGGACTGGCACAGGCACTGATATTGCGCAGAAAAAAGGGGAATCCCTACAGATCCGACGGCTAGAACTGGAGGTTGCCCTGCTCGAGGGTGGTAGTGCAATGGCCTCGTCTGTGGATTTACGCCACAAACTGACGATGAAACAGAGGGACCTCAGGGCCCTGGCAGAAGGCGAGGCGCGGGCGTATGTGTTGGCCATGCAACACCGGATATACAATCTTGGCGATAAGGCACTGAAACTTCTGGCATGGCTGGAAAGCCGTTATAGAGATCGCCCGTGAGTGAGGGAAGTGAGGGATGCTTCTGGGTCCCTCCACTGGACAAGCATGGGTATAGCTGAGGCCTTCGCAGCGCACTTCGAATGGGTATACTCTCCAGTGTGCACTAGGACAGAGTACGATTGTGCGGAATTCCTGCGGGATTTCGCTCTGCCCACACTGTCCTCAGAGGCGTGTGAATGGCTCGAAGCGGATCTCACGAAGGAGGAGCTCGGTATCTCTCTGGGCTCCCTCAAATCCGGGAAAGCATCCGGGCCCAATGGGCTCCCAATAGAGATCTATAAAAGACAGGCCTTGATAGTAATAGCTCCACTTCTTAAGATGTTGACTGAGGCGCGCGAAACCGGGAGGCTCCCCCCTGATCAGAGGGAGGCTATGATTTTGCTGCTCCACAAAGCGGGAAAGCCGCCCGACCAGTGTAACTCATACCGTCCTATTTCTCTCATCAACGTGGAAGCCAAGGTCCTCGCTAAAGTATTGGTAGATTGGCTGGAGTCCGTCATTGCAGAGCTGGTGCACATGGACCAGTACCGGTTTATGCCCCGTAGAAGCACCCGCCATAATCTTCGATGACTATATGGTGTGCTGTATATGACTGAGGACGCTGAGAGTTCACAGATGGCATTGATGGCGCTGGTCGCCTCAATGGCCTTTGACAGCATCGAGTGGCCCTATTTGTTCATGGTTCTCCAGAAGCTGGGTTTTGGTCCGACTTTTTGTAATTGGGTTAGACTCTTGTACGAACTGCCCATGGCCCGAGTGCGTGTCAACGGGGTGATATCCAGATCTGTCCCCTTGCGCAGAGGTACCAGGCAGGGCTGTCCCCTGTCTCCTATCCTCTTCGCTCTTGCACTGGAACCACTGGCCCACTGGATCCGGAGGGACCCTATGATTTGGGGCATTGCGGCACCGGGGGGTTGGGAAGAGCGCATCTCCCTCTACGCTGATGATATCGTTCTGTATCTGGCAAGACCATATTACTCAATAGCCGAGTGCTGCATATTTTCGAACTGTTTGGTAGTTACTCTGGTTATAATATTAACTGGTCGAAGTCAGTGATTTTTCCATTGTCGGAACCCCCCAAGGACTCCTTCTCGGTGCTCGGCCCCTGTGGTACTAGAGGGCTTCAAATATTTTGGAATATACGTCACACAAGACAAGAAGGTGTTTCTCGATAGGAATCTCGAGCCCCAACTAAGTCGTCTAGGTGCGGACGTGAGTCATTGGTGTACCCTTCTACTTTCCCTCATAGGGAGGGCGGAGTTATTTAAAATGCTGACACTACCAAGACTCCTCTACATTTTACAGAATACACCATACCCTGTCCCCCCGGGTGCTTTTGAATGAATAGAACAGGCGGTTAGAACCTTGTTGTGGGAGGGAGGGTCCCCGAGAATTGCACTACACAAGCTGCAAAAGGGAGTGTACGATGGAGGTCTGGCGATTCTGGATGTCAAGCTATATTACTGGGCCTCACAGCTTCAGGTGATAAATGATTGGGTATCCATGGACAGTCGCGAACCAGCCTACAGGGTAGATAGGATGGTTATGCCTGGAGGAAACTGTGAACCTCTCCTCTATGCCCGGAGGTCACGTACGGGGTGGCCTGACAACACCAAGGGGGTACTGCAGTGTTGGAGAGAGGCAAATAAACTCCTAGGGTAGGCGGGAAAACTGACCGGTAGAACCCCGTTGTAGTTGGGTGACCAGTTGCGGGAAGTGGCTGCTCTAACTGGCTTTAAGGGGTGGAAACTGATAGGGATTAATTACTTAGGATATGTCTGGAAAGGGGATACCCCCCCACTCATTCGAGTATCTCCAAAGGGAATACAACCTTCACCAGTCACAGAGGTACCATCATATTCGACTCTTACATGTCTTACGAACACATGTACAGAGTGATACGCCTATTCCGGAATACTCCCCGCTGGAGGATAGGTTGTTGCTCGACCCCATCACAGGGAAACTGACATCCACGAAATACCGCAAACTAATAAACAACGTACCTGACCCCCTAATCACTCTCAGAGCAGTTTGGGCCAAAGACCTTGGAAGCATAGATGATGAGCATTGGCAGGATGCACTGCAGAGCCCTAGAGAGATCGCAATCTGCTCTCGATTTAGACTAGTGCAGCTAAAGATCCTACACCGCACTAACTATCCCCGCACGCATCTTTACACATGGGGCAGGATTCAGTCAGCGTTATGTGTTAGGGCATGTCAGCAAGAGGGCACCTTCTTCCACATCCTATGGGAATGCCCGGAGATTATTCACTTCTGGAAGAGGGTCACTGATATCATGTCTAGGGTGGTGGGGAAGACGGTCTCGATGGAGCCGAAGTGGCTCTTGCTGATGATTAAAGGTGACACTGATTGGGCTAGGTATATGGAAATATGGTTGGTCCTGGCTGCGGGAATTGCGAAACGCAATATTGCTAGGGGATGGGGGGGGCGCCGACACCCCCGCAACTGGAGGAATGGAAGCGGGACCTTGACTGGTGCCAAGGGACCGAATACACTGTGTACAAAAGTAGAGGGTGTGCTAAAAAATGGAAGAGAGTGTGGGCGCCCTGGCAAAAATACAGAGACTCTGGGGTGGTCATATAGAGGTCATATAGAGGTTGGTGGGATGCGGGTTACTGATTGTCCTTGTTGTTCCCTCATGATTATTTTACTGCTGTTCCCTGTGGTATCTCCATCGATGGACTTTTGGAATTACTTTGTACTGTATGGTCTCATGAGTATTGTTAATAAAAAGATTTAAAAAAAAAAAAACTCAGGCTCCCTAGTTTCCATTCCACCTCATTCTTCTTTCTTCACCCACCCTGTCAAAAGTTGACTTAGGTGCTTAAACAGTCACGAGTGCCATGTGATGGACTTTTCTGGGACGATGCACCATCTTCACGTGTTCTTTGCACATCATAACCCTCAGAGCATCAACAGCAAACGGAGTGTCTGTTTTCTGCTTTCGTTTCTGCTTGACCAGGACCCAGGCGCCTTCATCGAAGACTGTTTCCTGAGCTTTCTACGCCGATTGGCATATGTTTTCATCTGGCACTTTCGAGAAGTGTTGGTGACCTGAAACATATCAGCATTCAAGTATTGGTCTACTGTGGCAGTTTTGTTCCGATGACTCTTCCATGCAGCAAGGTGGCAGGACTCTCACCAGCTGTGGAGTGAGAAGTTGAATGATAAGCATGGAGGACTTGACATTGGGCCTGGTTTAAATTGATTCCCTCTATCGATGCATGCTGAATTACCCTTTTGAGGCTACCCATGAATTGTTCCACAAGACCATTGGCTTGGGGCCACAGATGTGTGCTCTTTTGATACTTGACATTTAGTCTAACCAGAAACTCCTTGCATTCTTTGCTATTGAATGGCGGAACATTGTCAGATTTGAGAATGGCGAGGATACCCCAAGCTGCAAATATTTCATCCGGCCGCTCGATGACCTTGTCATGGGTTGTTGATGAGAACTCCTCTACTAATGGAAAGCGAAATACTGATCAATGACTACTATGAGAGGATGTCCGTTTCCTAAAGGCCCAAAGAAATCAACTGCAACTCTTTCCCAAGCATGTGCAGGAAGGTCAGACATTGTCAATGGATGCTGTGTAACTTTGGGAGGAAGGCAGTTGCAAAGATGGCAGTCCTTTAGTATCTTCTCAACTCACTCATCTAGGCGTGAGAACCCCACACGGTGTCTTAGGGCTCTTTTGGTGGCTACAATGCCATGATGTCCTTCATGGGCTAGTTCAATGACTTGCTGTCTTAGGCTCTCAGGTAGGACCATTCTCGAGCCTCTCAATACAACACTTTCCTGGAAAACAATCTCCTAGGTGACATTCTATTAGCCTTTCCAGGGGACACACTAAAGTATACAAAAAGTTATGGATGGAATGCTTGAATTAATATCAGCCACTGGTAATCACTCAGGCTGCATCCCAGTCCAATGTTATTTTGCACACCATACAACCTCAGTTTGGACCCAGCTATATGCAAATCGGTTTTGACCCTGCTCCATTGGGCACAGTCCAGCCCGAACTGCCAAGCCAGGTCCTCCCTGAACCGGAACACAGGCAACCCGGTACAGTTTAGCGCTTTTTATGGGCTCATCAGCTGGGTATAGCTTGGTTCCCGTGCCACAATGTGCATGGGACCCACGTCTGGGCATACCCGTCCCACTTAGGGTGACATACTAACGTATACAAAAAGTGATGGAAGGATTGCTTGATGGAAATTGCCTCTTCACCTAATTTCACTTCTCAGCCTTTGACACAGTAACCCACTATATCCTCCCCCTAATCTAAAAGTGACTTTAGGAATTCAGAGGATGTCCTAAAAGCGTTTAGATGCTTTTTGTCAAGCAGTGCATACAAATTAAAGATGCCCTCTCCAAACCTATCACTATAATCCTCGGAGTTTACCACGGTTCAACAGAAGCACCCATTTTATTTAACACATACGTTGAACTCCTTGGATCCTTAATCTATAATCTATAGGCAGATGACACCCAGCCACACATCAAAATAGCTCCAATCTATGACCACTCTATCTTGACATGTTTCTGGGCAAGTATACAAGAATGGAAGAGGAGAAGACGCCTCAAACTAAATAGACTCAAAGCTGAATTTCTCCTTCTCCTTCTCCTTCCAAACTCCAGCTTCCACTTGAATAATACATGGATTCTGTGCTTTGTTATAGATGTGGCCAAAGGCATGGACTTCCTATTGGACAAGAAACTCAAACTAGAAAATCTCATTAATAACCTGGCAAAGGTGCCTTTTTTCAACTGAAGATACTTCGAAATTCTAAACACTTTCTGGCAACTGAGGGTCTATAAAAAGTGGTGCAGCTGCAACCATTCTCCACTTCAGGCTATGGCAATGCACTTCCAAGAGAACCTATGGCACCTTTAAAAGCTGTCCTTTATGCACACAGACAGTGTAGTCTCCAACACCCTAAGTGTGATCATATCATGTTGTGGAAATGAAGCTGCAGTGCAGGTCTGTCCGGCATTGGTCGTCAGAAGGTGACTTTCAACTGTGAGTTCCCCATGAAGCCCAAGGTTTTGCGGTCTTGGTCTGCCCAGTAGCCACAATGCTGCCTACCCTTGGAAGCGCCTAAGCAGATGTGCATTCCAGAAGGAGTCCCAGAGGAGGAAAAGCCCTGAGACAAAACATCTTCTAAGGTTTGAGAGGAAACTGGCAGAAAAACTTCAGAAATAGGACAGGTGCATGGACAGAAGATGCATTTTCCCAGGACCGTTCACTGGGTGGATTACCCTTCCAATGGATCGGAAATTGAAGCTTGTTCCTAAAGCTTGAAGCTTGTCCCTGAAAAACATCAGAAAAAGACATCAACATCTACTTAGAAATTACACAAAATTTGCTAACAAACTATCTGGAGACGGGGAATGGAACTATGAGTTGCAGAAACAAAAGGAGAGGTTTGAGTATCAGATGGGAATCATCGAGGAAGAAGACCGTAAAGACAGAACAAGCATTGGCATAGCCAATAGGTCTCGCTTTTGGGACCTTATAAGTATTTAGTTATGCAACTGTTGCATGGCTAAACACTTATAAGGTCCCAAAAGCGAGACCTATTGGCTATGCCAATGCTTGTTATATATAAGTATTTACATACATATATATCTTTCTCAGTTTTGTGGGTTAAAGTTTCAGAGTTATTTTGTGAAATACTGAAATTGTCACCGTTTTCATTTCATCAGACATTAATTCTTCTCTAGTTTTAATATTCTGACTTCATCGGAAGGTTCATAATTTTAAAAGCGCAGTTCTGTTTCGAAAGCATAAAAGTTCTCATCGTTTTCGGAGAGGCGTGTGATATTTCAAAATCTAGAGCGAAGGATGCGGCATGTGAGTTATTAAGAGCTTTCCTCGTGGGTTGATTTGTAACCTAATCAGACGGGAGCTTGCATTGTGATCTATGCTCGCTGAAGACATCTTTATTGACATCTGTCTCTTGCGCACCCGGAGGAAGAAACCACAGCCCATCTTCCAGTGGCACCGAGGGCTGCCTCCTGCCCAGCTCTCGCCCCTCAGAGTGCTGAGATGGGTGGAGGGCTCCTGCGTCCCTGGGGGCACGTGTCGCCATATGGTCCGTCTGGCTGCCCAGCGCATATCTGCTGCTGTCCCGGAGAGGAGGAAGTGAGGGGTGGAATGGGATCTGACATCTAGACAAGTGCACTTTGACTCTGCTAAGTGCATGGACATCACAGGCTCCCAGGGGGGGGGGGAGAATCCATGCAAAAAGCGCCGTGAAGTCAAAGGATTGGACCTGAGAGGCTTTCTGTCGCTGTATGACTTGAATCATTATTATTTTTATCTTTTTGTAGTTTTATATAGCGCGAACTCGACTCGAAGGTATTGGAGAGCTTTACATAAGCACCAGTTACCTTACACAAGGAGATCTGCTTCTGTGCGTGGCAGCATTCTTGCCTGTATGCAGGGGGTCGGGTCCTGCCCGTGCTCATCACCCACAGGTCTAACAAGTGCTCACCAGGCAGCCACGGCAGAACAACGAAAGAACGCACGCAAAGTGAAAGTAATAATTTCGCTGCCGCTTTGATGTTCTCAGTGGCCGTGCGGCTCACTGAGAACATCAAAGCGGCCGCAAAATGATCACGCAGGCTGCCAAATGGTGCGCGCGCCCGGCACACATGCACTGTAGTTGGTGGCCTGAAAGCACTGGTTTGCACTTCCAGATCTCCCTTTTACAAAAGCTCTTGCGAGAGCAGCGCTAAAGCGCTGACTCAGGCGAGACCTAAAAAGCGTAATTAAGGAATTACAGCGTTTTCAGCTGTCTGCCCACCCATGAGAGCGAACACCGACAGCTGCCAAAAGGCACATTCCGAGGAAGCATTTTCCTAAATTCATAATAAGCATTCGTTACACTCTGCCCCCCCGCCCCCAATTGTGTAATGAAGCTTGGTGCCCCCCCACTCTCGGATTTAGTCAGGAGCTCCCATGACAAAGTACCATGCTGAGAGAGCCCCTGCAAATGACATTCGAACTGCAGCCTTGAAATTTAACATCGATGCCTTACCTCACATCCAGAATTACCTGGGGGGAAATTGGGGGGGGGGCTACACCCCATACACAATATAATTCTGAAGCGGACTCCGAAATAAAACAGAACAAAACCCCCAATCTTACAGCCTACTTTAAAAAAAAGTTTTCCAGCTTTAACGCCGGTTCCAATAGTATGCACTACAAACTCAAAGAAAACAACCTCGCAGTTTCCATCATATACATTTCAGATTACCCCCGAGATTCCTTTTTTTCGGGACTCACAGCTGAACTGTAACTTAGAAATGAAATTCAAATAATTTAGCCTACTACTTGATATAGTGTTTAGAGAACACCATTTTTCCCAGACCGGCGCCTCCCTAACACGTAGCTTCTTTTCATGGGAGTTATTCCAGTTTCTTATATCGAACTACAACTCCCAGAATACAATCGTCTAGTAATAAAAATGAAAAAAGTTCCTTACACCAAATAAAAGTAAGTGTACTAGTTTGGGGTAAAGTGGAAGAAAATATACATGTAAAAGTAAACATCACAATACAAAAAGTTTTGTTCACAACAAGTTAACATTTACTTGAAATACTAATAAAACAAGATCGTGACAACAAAAGGAAAATACCCAGAGTAACCAGCTCTAGGACTTTAATTATGATGGCCTCATAAAGAAACATTACCTGGTAAAAATAATCTTCGAGACCGTTAAAGATTGCACATTAAAAAGGCCTGCAGAGGAAATGAAGACTTACAAACAACAAGCCACTAGGGTCTTCGGGGAGCTACGAGCTGTCCCCTGTGTAGAATCCGATGTGTGTATGCCCGAGCGGTTGTGTAGAATGCTCCCTTATCATAGACACTGACTTCAGAGGAAAAGCGCCGAACATTTACAATGACGCCCCCCCCCAAAAAAAGCCGTTAGGGGGAAGCTCGAACAAAGAACCTAACATTGTCAGTCAATAGGTCCAGCACTGTCTGCAAGTCTTTTGACTATACTTATTTTGTTCTCTGTAAAACTTCAAGGGGCTAAAGGGTACAAGCTTGTGTCAAAAATACGTTAAGTGCATGCACATTTATTGCAGTCCCTTGAAATAAGTACGATGTGCCAAATACAGAGATTAGCTAAAGGGGGCGGTCACTGGAATGTGAATGGCGCAACCGTCGAACAAAGGATCACTAAAACCAAAATCTTTGCAAACAAGGAACCTAGAAAGATTGAAAGACTGCGAGAAAATGGGGAGATATAAAGGAGAGGGAAATAGGTATTATGAAAGAAGGCCGACTTTGCAAAGAGACGAACATGTGGGTGAGTAGTGTCAACGGAGACGAGGACAGGGGCGAAACAAAGGAGACAATGAAAACAAGACAAGCCCGGCGGAGCGTGGCGCGCGTGCTTGGCGGGGGCGGGGGAGCGCATTCCAGGCGGGGGAGCGGACCCTTTGAAGTGCGATGCCAAACGGATTGCATGGCGGCACGATGCGCGTGATTGTGCGCGTGCTAGCCATGCAATCCGCTTTTTGGGAGCACTTTTAAAAGCCCCTTACAATAGTCTTGCTTTGCGATCGCTTACGCGATAGCAAGGCGAGACCTAAAAAGGGTGTGGAATTGGTGGCACTATGGAGAGAATTATTATAGGAAACCTCAGCCAAGGGCAAAAACGTAGACCGATGGCTTTGTGTGGAATTGCAATAACAACAGAGATCTTATTCGAGACTGCGATTCAGACGTTCTGCCTGCCTGTTAGTTTTTCGAAATGGTAACTGGTTCGCAAAGTCATGGGACTGCTCCCCCTTGAGAATCGTGGCAGGCCTGGAGGGGAGCAGGCAGTTCAGGGGGTGGCTGCATGCTTACCTTCCGCCCCACCAATGTTATTCCATCACATTTTCTAAAAGCAGTCCCTGTCCCTTTAATAGACATGGGCTGTATATAAAAATATTTACTAGTAAGGGATGCAAGATTGAAGGTCTGATCTTTCCTCCACTTTCAATTCCAACATTCAGAGGGTGGGTAATGAGTCCTGTCTCATTAATATTCATGAGATAGATTTTGTGACTTCCTGTGAATGTTCATTGTGCAATGTTGATCAGTTGCAGCGCAAAGTGAAGCCCGGTTTGCAAACCGGTGAGTGTGCAGGGAGCACGTACTAGTTTGTGAACTGAGCTTACTACCCCCCCTTTGTGTCTACCTGTACCCCGATTCTCCATGAACTTGGGAACACGGACAGGATGAAACAATGGAGAGCTTTCATAGAGATGCTACCTCTGCCTTGCAGCAATCAGCCAAGCCAGGGATCAGAGGGGACGTGCGTTGAGCCCCAGGATGATTGCCCCGCTTCCTGCAGAGCATTTCAGCTAATGACGAGCTCCGGCAATTACTGCAGATGATGATACCTGGGAATTAACTGCTGTGTGAGCACATGTGTTTGTTTATGAAATCAGTGCTGCCTCCTGGGCCTGTAATGGCCAGGCTTTTCATTTCTGCATAGCCTGCCACCCGTGATTCGTTTGTTTCCCCTGCGTGGTCCAGTGGACACAGACCATAGGAAGGGGCGTGGAAAGGCGCCTCTACCTGTTGACATTTCACTTTGATTCTAATAATAGGCTTCACTAGAGAATGGATGACGCCATGAAGCCAACCCGGCGTACGTGCGCTTTATAAATCCCCACTAACATTAGCATTAACATTATCAATGACGTGGGCTGTTGCAAGCCCCTGTTTGTGCAGGGATGGGAAGCAGCAGTGTGTTTACCAAGGAGGGGGTGGGGAAAAGGCCCAGCATACAGGGAAAGCAGAATTTGCTGCAGAATACGCCTATTACAAATGTAATTCTTCATTTTACTGAGGAAAAAAGAAATGTTGGAGCCAGAGATGCTTTCCATTTTTCTATGGTTTTTTTTGCAGTTTTATAAAGCACAAACTCGATCCGAAGGTATCAGAGTGCTTTACATGAGCACCCGTTGCGTTACAGGCGGATACATTCATTCCAAGTATATATAGGGTGACCAACTGGCATGGGTGCAAATTCAGGACAGTGAGTGTAAAAATTCAGGACAGAGGGTCAAAATTCAGGACAAAAAATCAGGACAGAAGGTCAGAATTCAGGACAAAATTTCAGGACAAAAGGTAAATTTTACAGACACATCAGAGGAGGTCGCGCAATATTACATAACTAAATAGACAACCAACACAAGTCAAAATAAGTATATATTAGGTTGAGAGAACCTTGCACTGCATCTGTTGTGTGCCTGAGTGAAACTTAAATACCTGCGTTTGTGTACCGGATGCACCTGGGTAACATGCCCCAAAATGAAACCTCCACCCCCCCCCCGAGCTGGGCCCCTGGTGAGGTGACAGGAGCCCATAAACAAAAGCAGTTTGCCATGCCCTGGGCTCTGGCAGGAGGAGGCCCAGCAAACGCTGCCACTGGCCCATTATCAATCTGTATATGATAATTAGGCCGACATACAGAACGATAATGGGCCATAGCAGCCTGTGCCAGGTGGAGGAGGGGCTGCTGCAGGCCACTGATCACAGCAGGAGCGGGAGCTGGCCCCTGCAGTGAGAGTACAGGACTATGGCTGCTTGCAGGGGGCAGCTGGATCTAAAGTCCGAAATTATGGACAAAATGTGTCCGTGAAAGAATTCTTCAAGGACAAGAGGACACAAGTATGGGCAATCCGTGAAATTTACGGTTGGTCATCCTAAGTATATATAATTTCCTCGGATATCGGTTTCTACCATGGGCGATACATATCTCACCCAATTTCTGGCCACTGTAATCAAGGCCATGATTGTTAAATTCTAGAAAGTTATGTAACAGTGCATCTATTTTCTCTTTCTCCATTGAGAACTATTTGATTGACAAGTTTGAAAAATGCTTGGATGATTTATTGTGTTCTGGCAGGAAGCAAGTGGTTTTTTTACTCCAAAAAGTAACTTGTTCTGATCTGGCATACAAATGCTGTCATTAGCCACAGCTTAGGCAGACACAAATGGTGCCATCCATATTTTTATGGTTTTGTAGGTTTGGACCCATAGTTCAGGCAGACAGTTCTTACCCTTTAATTTCTGGTTTATTTCTAGAGAAGAAATTTGCAAGTTGGAGCGATCAACGAAAGATGTACTTTTATGCACAGACTGTGACATTTACTTGCTTTTTTAGCACTTCCGTGGCTATCAACTTCCCTCCCTTCTCCCATTACCTTAAAATCAATTGTGAACATTGTAATTTCAACTCCTGAGTGCCAAAATATCCTCTGCTTAGGACATTCAGCGACTCAAACCTGCTTCAAACTAACCAACGACAGGCACCTACCACCAGAAAATGCAAAACTCACATAGCTCGTTAAGAGCAGCAAACAACCACTAATTCACGTCTAGTTCTCCAAAAGCACCCAGACTGCTTCACTCGCCAGTTGACTGCCAATGTGAAATGACTCAGATTACCAAAGACACAGACCTCTCCTTCACAGAACACATTGCCAAGAGAACCAGAACAGCATGATGTTAGCACCCCCTGGTGAAAATAATCCAACCCTCCTACCTAAAACCGACTTGGGGACAACAGTGCCAACCTCAGGCCTCTCTCTCCTGGATAGAGACAGCACTGTGCACTTCAGTGCCAGCCTGGCATGACTTAAAGTTATTCGATATGTTGTAGCACGTCTCGGAGTCGTCAAGGGCCAAAAGTAGTGCAGTCACCCCAACAATGAAAGAACGACTCTGTCCCTCCATCCGGGCCTGAATCTCATTCAAGACCAGATGCAGAACTTCCAAGGCCTTTTAAAATAATGGCACCCCATCCCTGGCGGCTCCCTACAGAGTCCACAGGGCTGCATCAGTGACTAAAATAGCCTCGATAACCAATAAGCACCATTGGACTGGTATTTGCACAGAATTATTGTTTAGAAACAAAGCTTCTCTTCAGCAAAAACTGTGCAAGTCTGGGCACCCGGCATCTAATTTATCCGAAATGTCCTACATGGGCGCATCTGTCTCGAAGCAGACATTCATAATTCATTGTTTATAAAAATGAAGCTAAGCGAAGTTCCCCGACGCTTACTCCTCTGGAAGGAAGACATTATGTACTCAAGGGTGCAATTTAAAAAGAAATTGGCCCAAATCGACTCCATGTGAAATGCCAGCTTGTGATGTTCAGCTGGCTCTATGAGAAATGTCAGACAAAGTAATGGCTGGAAGTAGAACATGCCACTCCTGTAAATCCAAATATGCGTTCAAGAAAGCAAGGCTGACTCGATTCTAAAATGCACATTTTCAGTAACATTTTAGGGGTTGGAAAAACACATGCCCTTCAATTCTTTCATTTAAACGTTTGATTAAAACCCACAGTTTGGAACATAACCCAAACATGTAGCTATTTTTGCCTACAACTTGTCAAAAGCTAGCCAATAGAAGCCCTGCAGTGCATTAACGTTCTATAGTACATATGCAGAAGTGCAGATGGGTAGCCCTCAATGAAAGAGGTCTTTGCACCAAAGTAAAACAGGCATAGAAAGAGAGCAGAGCTGGAACTGTGTATGGCGTCACTGGCTCCCCAGGGTGTAAAACGCTACATTCCAGACAGCCCCCCATGTAACATTGTGCACTCCCACAGCCCCAATTCTGAATCCTTTGTCAGATCATAAGAGCATTGGGGGAGGAGTCATAGTGTGTGTGCACTTTTCAAAGTGCGCATGTCCTATTAGCTGGCCGTCTTGACACGGCTAGTCAGACATGCATATTTTAAAACCTCTAACCCAGCTGTAATTTTCATGCATACTGTAAACTGAATCACCTGTAAGTGTCTGGGTGAGTACAGCTTGTGGGAGGGTGTTCTTGGCGGGCGACACGTGATACTTTCAGATTTGAGGCTAAAAGTAGTACACGTTTCTCACAGTGCTTGTCACTACATCCAAAAGGTGTTCAGACTAAATGCACATCTAATCCTTGGCCTTGACAGAGCACATAGAGCAATGGTCATATTCATTCTAATTGTAATATAGCTTTAAAGCCTACTGCCGAGGGCAATACAGGTTGTTAAAGGCCCTGAACTAGAGTTATAGGGCTGAGCCGCAAGCAACGGCCCGTAACAAGGTGGAGGACCTTAAACATCCAGTATAGCCCAAAGCAGAAGGGGCATAAGGCTATTGGAACATTCCACCCACGGAGGGTAAAATGTTTTAAATTAAACAAGAAGAAACATAGAGACAAACATTGGAATGTTGTTGCAGAAGGCCTCTACAAGCCATTATTGGCCCTGAGCTACTCCATTGTCTTCAGTGGAGCACCCAACATTCCAATTTTCTAACTAGCATTATGTGAATTGTGTGAAGGAGATATGCACAGCACCAAAGGAAAAGAAAACAAGGAAAAGAAAATAAGGAAAAAGAAATGTTATGTTATAGGTGAGAGTGAGAGAGAGAGGGTATGGTGAAGGGGAGGTGTTGCAAAGTACACAAAGAAGGGTAGTGAAAAGAGAGTGGTGAAGAGGAAATAAGTGATGTATGAGATATGCAGAGGGTGGATTTCAGAAAGATGTGGGGAGCAAGTGCCAAACAGAGTGAGTGACTGCAGAGGAAAGTGGTTATTAAGGAGAGAACATGACCGGAGACCGCAACCCTTTCCTCAGACGTTAGTAACGTTTCATTCGCTATCTCATATTTTAAGAATTGAAACATTATCACTAATAATCATTCACAAAAAATGATTGCTGGTACTCATTATTAGGTCTCGCCTGACCCAGCGCATGCGCTGGTCTGGCGAGACTTTTTGAGAGGGCTCCAAAAAGTGCTACCAGGCCAGCCTAGAGCTACAGTGCATGTGCGCGGGCGCGCGCGCCGCACTTGACCACGATTACTTTCACTTTCGCGGCCGCACGCCGCTTTGATGTTTGATCGCGATCACTTTCGCGCCCACAGGGCCGCTTGGCATAGCCAATAGGTCTCGCCTTTGGGACCTTATAAGTATTTAGTTATGCAACTGTTGCATGGCTAAACACTTATAAGGTCCCAAAGGCGAGACCTATTGGCTATGCCAATGCTTGTTTTTATTATTGCTAGCAAGCATTGGTAGAGCCGAAAAGTCTGACTTATTTTAGACATATATCCATCATCGTGTAATACGTCTGGATGTAGTCACAGCCCACCCAAAGAGAGGGACCCAAGTACTGGCCAGGTGGAATGCTGGGTGAAACACAGGATTTTCAGTCACGTTTTTTAATCTATGACTTTATTTATATAGGTCACACCTCTCGCAGAGGATTCATGGTTATGATTTGTTTTCCGGCGTTTTATATAGCGCAAACTTGACCCGAAGGTATCGGAGCGCTTTACATGAGCACCAGTTGCATTACAGATGGACACATTCATTTTTGGTAGGCACGGGGAGATTAAGTGATTTGCCCAGAAACACAGGATGTTGAGCGTCCCTGCTGAGACTGGGGGACCGCTCTAGCCATCAGGCTACATCCTCTCCCTGGATCCTTTGGACTCATGTGTTTTGCATCCATCCCCATCTTTTCCAACCCAGATAAAGCACCGGGTGACAGTACCTGGGAGGTAATGATTGGCAGAGTTGCCTGCAGGGGGGTGGCTTTGTGCGGATGATGTCATAAGGGATGTTTGTTTTCTGTGAGTGAAAGCAGCTTATTCTGTTTGATTCAGTTATGGCGATGGCTGTGCTGTGTTCTTGTAACTATGCCCTTCTACCACACACATAACTGCCAAGTTAACCAGGTCCATTCACGATGTTCTGCTCCTGTCCAGGTATTTTTTCTTTGAATTCTGGGAATTGTAGTCCTGTTTTGTAACAAAATATATAGGAATACAATTACCAGAATTTAAAGAAAAAACGTGGACTGGAGCAGCACATCATGCATAGACCTGGAAAACTTGGCAGGACTGCACACACTAATAACCTGCTTTGCACTAGGGCCTGGCGTGTGTACCACGCACTCCAGTGCAGGTCAGCAGCAACACCACAACCCCACCCATGAAAAGTGGGAGCAAGCAGGATGGGACAAAGGGAAAAACAAGAAAAGCAAGAATGAGTTTTTCACATATGAGCGCACCTGGTTTAAAGTGACCACTTCACTCCGTGTCATCACGGTCACTGTTTCGAACACTGGACTTTTTAAACAACAAATCATTGCTTTAAGGTGTGTTAGTCAAATTGCCTTAATGACAGCAAACCAAGGGCCCCATTCAGAGCCACATTTACAATAGAATGGCGCAGCGCAGTGCTGCAAGTATTTTGCAGCGCCTTGCTGCGTCATTCTAAAATTGCAGGAACGTGCCGTATTTACAAGAATATGGTGCATGCATTCCTGTACTGACCCGCTGCACAGGTGCTAATAAAGCAGAGTAGTGCCAACAAGGTACCCTTGCGCCATGTTGCAATGGTGCCTGCACTGCAGGGATGATTAATTTTGTGCTGGAAGGGACACCGTTCTCTACAAAATCATTCAATGGAGGCGATTTCCTCCTTCTATGTGTGAAGTAAAATGCCGCACACATAGAAAGAGGAAAAACGATGAGAAATAAGGATATTTCTCCTTGTTGCGCCTCCCTAACACCACTCCTGGGGTGGCGTTAGACTCTGTCTCATTCCCAGGTTTATGATTCCTTGTAAACCCGTGAATGCTACAGATTCCATGGGTGTTGTGTGGGAACGCCCACAGCCACACCCATGGAACGCCCCTTTCACGCAGTGTTCTCCATGAAAGGGGCAGGTATTTACAAGGCCATGAAAAGTGGCTGCGCGCAGCCTTGTAAAGATGCTACTGCACATTGTGCCATTGGAGTGTGAAAAAAGTGCCGCTCCTGCGGCGCAAAAGTGCCGCTAGTGCCTTGTAAATGAGGCCCTTAGGGGCAGATTTATGAGCCCCTTGCGCCACTTTTGCGTCACTTTTCCCATGTTAAAAGTGACGCAAAAGTGGCGCAAGGGGCTCATAAATCTGCCCCTTAGAGTTTAGTGGACGGGTTACGCCGTCACAGATGTGGCAGATATTCCGCCTGCCTAATTACAAGCACATTATTTTCAATGTCACCTTGTAATAAGGCGGGCAGAATATCTGCCACGTTTGTGACAGAGTAACCCGCTCTCTAAAAACCTTCATTCCAGCCTCTATACTAGAATACCCATAATGCGTTAGGGTGTAACAGGAAATCCCAGGCCTGGAAAGAGTGTCGATAATAACATGAAGTTAGGCGGCCATCCTAATCTGATTAGACCTCGAGTGGTCGCTTGTGCTGTGTTTCAGCTCCACTCTCCTTCTTCAGGGCATCTAGGCACTTATTGTAATTAACTTGAAAGTGACCGGGTGAGTCAGCGCCTTTATTTAAATAGGCTTCAGTTCAGCTTCCTATTGGGAGACAGGCAAAGAGGCCCAATAAAGAAGCAGCGTGGGAGGTTGTGTGACTTTAGAGTGTTAGTCATACCCTATCGCTCTTGCTCTGACGTCAGCACTGTCCTTCAATCAGTTTTATCAGCTGCAGATATCTCAAAATGACACCCGCTGTGGTATTATAAATCTCGAGGTGCATTTCTAAGGCATCCCATGCCGTGCTCCGGCAGGTGGTGACGGAAGCACTGATCATTGACTGACGTCTGTGCTATGTATCACCTTCCAGATGGAGGCCCACTGGAAACACCCAAGGCAGCAGACTGCATTTTACCAGCCCTGCCTGCAAACGATGAAATAGTTCTACAGTGAGGGGCACAGCGTCTGACGCACAAGCACCCACGTGCGGCTTCGTCCTCTTGTACCTTGTTGGAACATCCGGGCACAGAAGCAGAGGCTGCCTCTGGGGTGATGGACTGATGTCTGGTCTGTGAGTTATGACTCTCTCCAGACTCTGCCTGTGCGCGCCATTCATACAGTATCTATCCTTCACTTATAATGTTTGCTATTAATGATCATTTGGTTATTAAGGGCTGGTCTTGAAATGAGTTTGCCCTGTTTAGCACATCTGGAAATTAACTGGCGCGCCTCACTTCAGAGAGTCTTGTGGAAAAGCATGAAAACCTGACTTCTCAATTAGAAAATGTCTATAGCTGCAGGTTTTATAGCTAAGTTGTGTTGGTCCTACAGCGCCAAGAGGCTTATGCGTATGAGCACTTTACCAATGTCACATGCCATAATAGTGGTAGAGAGAAGCAGACAATGACTGTCTCTGCCTTAAGCAGAGCTCTCACTCATCACAGAATGTTAGATGGAACTCCGCACTCTGCTACCATTAAGAAACTGGAATATGTTTACAGAATACGGGAAGTGTGTGTGTGTGTGTGTGTGGGTGCATGTGTGTGTGTGTCTATGTCGGGGTGCCTGTGTGTTTGTTTCTGTGCTTTGTCTCTGTGTGTGTGTGTGTTTCTGGGTGTGGTGTGTGCCAGTGGCGGCTGGTGACAATTGAAAGTGGTGTGGCGTAAATCTTTAGGATGAGTCCCCTGTGGCGTGCGAGTGTAGCAAATGTGCCTGATTGTCATAAGGGGGAGTTTCCCCCCCACCCCGGGAGTTATATTTTTTAAAGAGTGGGCAATGGTGCATTTTCAAGCAAGTTTGATAAAGCAAGAAAGTTAATAAAGTAATTATAGTTAGGCTATCATTAGGGCACAAGAGAATTTTAAGCCTGTAACGCGTGACACAGACTGATACTACTTTGCATATTATGGCGCTTCTGGTCGTTTTTTAATAAAAACGCCTCTATTTTAACATTAACAAAAGTAAACATCAAGGCTCATCAAAATGAATGGTGTGTTGATAAGGCATGCAGATGGAAAAGTTTTGCTTCATTAACAACCTTTCAGCTTCTCTTTTGGGCTCTTTGAAACATTGACTTTCTAAATTTCATAAAAGTAGAAATGCTAAGCACTGGGAAACCCGGGAAGGGGGGGCGGGCTGATGGGTCTGCTCCTATTCCAGGTATGAGCAGGGATAAAGGAGACATTCTACCACGGGTATAGGGGTATGAGTTTGAGCAAGAGAAACGCAGTAGAAACTAATTATGTGTTTCAACCTTACAAACGATTGATGCTGCAATCTTTCTATTTCAGGACTGTCAGCATAATTAGAGCAAAGTTTAATCGCACATGTGAAGTTATCTTAAGGTAACTTTGAGTAATTAATACAATCACATCCTGGAAAGATTCATTAAGCTACTTATTGCACTGTTAAACTGAGAAATCAACATGAACTGATGTGTGTGTTTTTCTTAACCGGTGCTCTTTTCTTACCAATAAAGTACAACTGTCCCCTTGTTCTCAGTTTCCCGTTGGCACCTCATTACTAAAGTACTCTGATTCCTAAAAGTCCTCTCTGTCCTCTGCCTTCAGATTCAACAGCTTTTCACAGACTTTAGCGTTAATGTGCTATTTGTCTTCAAACTTCTAGGCGCACTTCTGCACTTACCAGTCTGACACTTAATGTCCAAAGCTCACGCGCTGACGTGAATGAAAAGGAGAACGCCGGATCCCTTAAATCACTCCTACATTTGATTTAACAGATTCATAAACTTCCGTGTCTCTGACGGGAGCGCTGATCATAATCGGTCCACAGTGTATGACAACGAGAAATACACACGGGAGACGTGTCTCACAAGCACTAAAGCGGAACTGGAAATGACATTTTCATGCTACGAGCCTGCAGAGTGCAGAACCTGAATTATGTCACATTTAGATTACATTTCAAACACAACATAACTACATATAAAGTCATTAAAAATACAGGTAGTTCGGGGTTTATGTATAGTGAAAAAAACACTATCCGAAGCTTCACTAACACATAGGCTTCCCTAAAATGCGGCCATATACAGAATTGCAATAGCCGGTTGGCCTCCCAAAAACAACCGTGAACAGATACAGCGTAGATAACATCACAAGCGTGTATCATGCTTCACTTACACCCAGAAAACGGTTGCAATATGTCCAACAGCAAGCATCCTTCACATGCACAGAACAGGTGCAGTCTTTCAGCACACGTGTCACGTATGACACAAATGGCCGCAGTGAAAGATTCACTCACAAGAGTAACAGTAATATTAGTCTGTAGACTTACCACACACAAACATCAGATGGAGTACGGACAGCTACTTCTGTCAGTGTCACACGTAGAGAGAGGAGTCCTTGGCATGAGCAAATAGCAACCCATGGTTGTCGGAAACACAGAATAGATACAGCATTGCCCGCATGGACGTTAATTCACCAATAAATGTCAGGAGCAGCAGAAGTGACATCATACACTTTGCCCTTAGCATCACAGGAAGTGTCAAGTGACATCATAAACTTTGAGCCTGGATCTTACCTGTCCTGAGAGCAGGTCCGGGTCCGCGCTGCCTCGTGTCCATTACTTCTGGCGCCGCCGCCTACACACTCACTCAACAGCCCATCAGTGCTGGCGCCCTTCTCAGCCAATCCTGGTGCTGGAGCAGCACCAGGATTGGCTTAGAGCAGGCTTACGCACCGCCCGCCTACCCATTAGGAGACCGAGGTTTGAACCTTGGCTCAACCCTCGCTCTCCTAATGGGCATGCGCCAGCCTTGGAAACACTAGTGCGCATGACTGGGCACGGTGCAAAAATCGCCCTCCGTCCCCACTCTTGCGCACTTGTGTGCTGCTGGCTGCCTGTCAGTCAACATGACACCAGACCGCCCACCCCCTTCAGACTCTGAAGGGGGTGGGCTGTCCAACGTCATACTGACTGACAGTTCTCCCGGCCTCAGCGTCTCTGAACTTCTGAACTTAAGTTCAGAGACTTCACGCCGAGGAAGCTGCGGGCGCGGGTAACGCCCAAACGCCCCCAATGGACGGACCGCCACTGGTGTGTGCATGTGTTTGAGAGTGTGTGTGTGTGGAGGGTGTTTTGGGACAGGAGGGTAATATTTTCATGGTAGTCTTTTAGTGTTGTATTATTTTATTTGTTATATTGTCATGTTGTAATGCTGTACTGTATTTCTCTAGTGTTGTAGTAGTACAGCTAAGAGATAGTGCGGTACTCGTATGCCATCGTATTGAGGTAAGCATTTAGTGCTGCCGAACTGCATGGTTTTAATTGTATCTGTGCAGCATGGTACTTGTCTCTTGTTGTAGTGTTGTACTAGTAGTACTGGAGTTTTAGTTGCACTTATATTGTTTTTGCTGTACGTACTGTGTTGCATATGGCATTGTTATGGGAGCAGTCGCGGCCGGCATGACTCACGGGTGGGGGGGGGTTAACATGGGGGCGGGGTGGCGCGGGGAGGGGGATTAATGAAAAAAAAAAATTTAAACTTACCTTCACCTCCGGTCCCGCATCGCGTCTCTTCCCTGCGCCTCACGCCTTACAGGAAGCAGGCAGCCTCCCTCTCCTCTCCTAAGCCAATCACAACGCTGCAATGGCAGCATTGTGATTGGCTAGGACGCCAACCCCACAGGCGTCTACAGGGAGGCCATTTTCTCTATGTAGGCTGCAGCCTACATAGAGAAAATGCAGAGTGTGCCAAACAGTCAGTGCCCACAACAGTGGGCAAGCCACTCCTCCCCTGCCCGGAGCAGGAACGCCCACCTGCCCGCCCCCAACCAGGCATACCCTTCTGCTTTCTCACAGTGTCAGAAGAAGAAACATAATTTGAAATTCCATTTTATGTTTCTACTTTTCGCACTGCGACGCTACTCCGCCCACATGGAGGAGCCGCCCCTGTATGGGAGCATCGTAATGTTGTTGTTTTTAGCAGCGCTAGCCAACCGGTAGCCTGGGAGCTGTTGGCAGCTCGCCAGTACCCTGGAAGTAGTACCCTGAAGTGCAGCCCAGCACAATACTTTAGAGGGTTCACCCATATTGACAAAAGCAGCGCTGCACATCCCGTATCCTTGGAGTGACCTCCAGCTAAAACGAGCACACACTGTCCCAGAGTGCAGTACCTGCGATATGACCACCTGTCTGCACTCTCAATTTAGACGGGAGAATGGTCCCTTGGCCAGCCCCACTCTATCAGTCATATAATGCATGTGAAAAATGGGCCAGAAAATAAGTGCCAGAAATAGCCAGATTGGAGTTGCTCGAATGTGGGACTGCCAGAGATGCAGTGGAAGAGTGTGAGAACCATACGTTAGCAACCCTAGAGCCCAGGGGAGCATGGTGTTACAGGAGGTGGGAGTGATATGTACATGCATGCATGCATATTTGCTTAAATGCATCGTCATACATGTGTATGCATTTATGTGGTCACTAGTATGATTGTCTCTGAAGTGGTCACTACAGCAACAGTTGTAAAAGTCATCCAAGTCTCTGACGGGAGCGCTGATCATAATCGGTCCACAGTGTATGACAACGAGAAATACACACGGGAGACGTGTCTCACAAGCACTAAAGCGGAACTGGAAATGACATTTTCATGCTACGAGCCTGCAGAGTGCAGAACCTGAATTATGTCACATTTAGATTACATTTCAAACACAACATAACTACATATAAAGTCATTAAAAATACAGGTAGTTCGGGGTTTATGTATAGTGAAAAAAACACTATCCGAAGCTTCACTAACACATAGGCTTCCCTAAAATGCGGCCATATACAGAATTGCAATAGCCGGTTGGCCTCCCAAAAACAACCGTGAACAGATACAGCGTAGATAACATCACAAGCGTGTATCATGCTTCACTTACACCCAGAAAACGGTTGCAATATGTCCAACAGCAAGCATCCTTCACATGCACAGAACAGGTGCAGTCTTTCAGCACACGTGTCACGTATGACACAAATGGCCGCAGTGAAAGATTCACTCACAAGAGTAACAGTAATATTAGTCTGTAGACTTACCACACACAAACATCAGATGCAGTACGGACAGCTACTTCTGTCAGTGTCACACGTAGAGAGAGGAGTCCTTGGCATGAGCAAATAGCAACCCATGGTTGTCGGAAACACAGAATAGATACAGCATTGCCCGCATGGACGTTAATTCACCAATAAATGTCAGGAGCAGCAGAAGTGACATCATACACTTTGCCCTTAGCATCACAGGAAGTGTCAAGTGACATCATAAACTTTGAGCCTGGATCTTACCTGTCCTGAGAGCAGGTCCGGGTCCGCGCCGCCTCGTGTCCATTACTTCTGGCGCCGCCGCCTACACACTCACTCAACAGCCCATCAGTGCTGGCGCCCTTCTCAGCCAATCCTGGTGCTGGAGCAGCACCAGGATTGGCTTAGAGCAGGCTTACGCACCGCCCGCCTACCCATTAGGAGACCGAGGTTTGAGCCTTGGCTCAACCCTCGCTCTCCTAATGGGCATGCGCCAGCCTTGGAAACACTAGTGCGCATGACTGGGCACGGTGCAAAAATCGCCCTCCGTCCCCACTCTTGCGCACTTGTGTGCTGCTGGCTGCCTGTCAGTCAACATGACACCAGACCGCCCACCCCCTTCAGACTCTGAAGGGGGTGGGCGGTCCAACGTCATACTGACTGACAGTTCTCCCGGCCTCAGCGTCTCTGAACTTCTGAACTTAAGTTCAGAGACTTCACGCCGAGGAAGCTGCGGGCGCGGGTAACGCCCAAACGCCCCCAATGGACGGACCGCCACTGGTGTGTGCATGTGTTTGAGAGTGTGTGTGTGTGGAGGGTGTTTTGGGACAGGAGGGTAATATTTTCATGGTAGTCTTTTAGTGTTGTATTATTTTATTTGTTATATTGTCATGTTGTAATGCTGTACTGTATTTCTCTAGTGTTGTAGTAGTACAGCTAAGAGATAGTGCGGTACTCGTATGCCATCGTATTGAGGTAAGCATTTAGTGCTGCCGAACTGCATGGTTTTAATTGTATCTGTGCAGCATGGTACTTGTCTCTTGTTGTAGTGTTGTACTAGTAGTACTGGAGTTTTAGTTGCACTTATATTGTTTTTGCTGTACGTACTGTGTTGCATATGGCATTGTTATGGGAGCAGTCGCGGCCGGCATGACTCACGGGTGGGGGGGGGTTAACATGGGGGCGGGGTGGCGCGGGGAGGGGGATTAATGAAAAAAAAAAATTTAAACTTACCTTCACCTCCGGTCCCGCATCGCGTCTCTTCCCTGCGCCTCACGCCTTACAGGAAGCAGGCAGCCTCCCTCTCCTCCCCTAAGCCAATCACAACGCTGCAATGGCAGCATTGTGATTGGCTAGGACGCCAACCCCACAGGCGTCTACAGGGAGGCCATTTTCTCTATGTAGGCTGCAGCCTACATAGAGAAAATGCAGAGTGTGCCAAACAGTCAGTGCCCACAACAGTGGGCAAGCCACTCCTCCCCTGCCCGGAGCAGGAACGCCCACCTGCCCGCCCCCAACCAGGCATACCCTTCTGCTTTCTCACAGTGTCAGAAGAAGAAACATAATTTGAAATTCCATTTTATGTTTCTACTTTTCGCACTGCGACGCTACTCCGCCCACGTGGAGGAGCCGCCCCTGTATGGGAGCATCGTAATGTTGTTGTTTTTAGCAGCGCTAGCCAACCGGTAGCCTGGGAGCTGTTGGCAGCTCGCCAGTACCCTGGAAGTAGTACCCTGAAATGCAGCCCAGCACAATACTTTAGAGGGTTCACCCATATTGACAAAAGCAGCGCTGCACATCCCGTATCCTTGGAGTGACCTCCAGCTAAAACGAGCACACACTGTCCCAGAGTGCAGTACCTGCGATATGACCACCTGTCTGCACTCTCAATTTAGACGGGAGAATGGTCCCTTGGCCAGCCCCACTCTATCAGTCATATAATGCATGTGAAAAATGGGCCAGAAAATAAGTGCCAGAAATAGCCAGATTGGAGTTGCTCGAATGTGGGACTGCCAGAGATGCAGTGGAAGAGTGTGAGAACCATACGTTAGCAACCCTAGAGCCCAGGGGAGCATGGTGTTACAGGAGGTGGGAGTGATATGTACATGCATGCATGCATATTTGCTTAAATGCATCGTCATACATGTGTATGCATTTATGTGGTCACTAGTATGATTGTCTCTGAAGTGGTCACTACAGCAACAGTTGTAAAAGTCATCCAAGTAGTAACTTGGGACTATTTTCATCAATCAGAATTAGTTCTTGTTACAAAACACTGCTATGAGCAGCACTATAAAAACAAATGAAATCCATGTGAGAGGGGGGCTAGGAGATATGAGGGGCACTGCTAGGGGGAGGTAGTGAGGGAATCCGTGGTGAAGGAAGTAATTAGGGGGGGATTGTTGCTTCGGGTGTCACTAACTCTAAAGCTGGCCCTGTGTTGCACCTCTTCCAAGTACTTTAAATAACACCAGTTTGGCTCTCATTACCAGTTAAGGACTAAATTCTGACTCCTGTTTAAACTTTTGATTGTAGTGGGATTGCAGTTAGGACTTGTCTGATAATTGTCACACGCTTGCAATTTTCCCTTGGTAGATTCTGGCAGGTAAAGCCTACTGAACTTTATCATGAGAAAAGGCCCGGAAAAAGGTAACATCCATAACTCGGTGTGCTAGAAAGCGATTCTGCATAATATGCCTCATTTTCCTGTTGAAAACCTGTAATAGAAGGTATTTATCATGTGTGGTAAATACCTCACCCTGGGGTAATGGTAATTACCATGTGTGGTAAATTCCCCGCCCTATTCTACCCATCATGTAATGAGGACTTTGGAATTACCTAATTTAATGGTTATGAAGCATCATTCATGATAAAAATGTAGCATCATGGTGGAATTGGAGATTCTGTTTAGTGGTTCTGACACTTTGAGCCGGCTGGATTTTTTGGCTTTTTGAGCACCTATTTGTTGAGCTTTTACTGTGGGGGAGCCTCATAAGCTGGGACTCACCCACAGTGAAGTCATGATGAAACAGACTGCATGTGGACTTAACCGGTGTCCCCCTAGCTTGACTAGGCCACTGCACAGCAGCTGGAGGAAGGGGCACTGGGCTGGTTACATGCAGACACATGTGTACATGCGTGTGCACACGTGTACGGGCTGCGCAGGGGAGATTCCTGGTGTGCACAGACCAGGAGCAGCTACAAAGTAAATGATGTGGCAGGACTTATGCAGAATTTGGTGGAGACATGGAATAGGCTTTAATTACAAAGAAAGGGTCTCTACCCGTAATTTTGCAAACGTACAACGTATCGTTATTGAATAGATCAACACTAGGACTAAGGAAAGGGGAGGGAACAAACAATGAAGTCAAAACATAATCAAAAAAACACAATTTAAATGTAATGATATTTTTTAATTTTTGAAAAAAAGTTTTTGGGGGAATATATTAAACCAATTTCAGATGAATGAATTCAATACATAATCAGTTGCATGATTAAAGCAAAAGAGATTTTCAGAATAACAATGAAAATATTGGACAGGGTCCCAGGCGTACTCAAAGAATCACACACTTACACATTCATACCAGGATCAATCCACAGAATCAGCACTCAAAATATACATTCACATATAAAAAGGATGCTCAAAAGAAGAGCATGACTCAGTATGTACACAAAATGAAATGAACATTCAAAATCGTATTAGGCGACATATGTTCAGTTTTGAGGAATGGGAACTTGGGTGTACCACATGTAGACGCCAACGCGCGTTTCGGTGAAAACACCGAAATGTAGGTGCCACCTTCCTCAGGGCGAAACAGAGTCTTGGACTGAATGTAGTTACGTGCTGGGACCTATCAAAAAACATAATAATGATGAAGTGCTTATATTATATAGATAAATAGATAACATTGCTTGTCCAAAAGTCAAAAAAACTTAAGTCAACCAAAATCCTTAGTCGTAGGTGTTGACGGTACCACTGACAATAAATGGAACTCTGGATCCCTACATGGAGGGGTAAAGGATAAATAGGAGAATACACTAGATAAGCCAAGACATATAGCCAGACAGGAAGAGAAAGGTAGATAAAGGGGGGGGGTAGAAAGGAGGCAGGGGGGGGGGAAAGAGAAAGAAGAAAAAGGAAAAGAAAGAGGATTTTTTCACAGGAGGGCTTAAAAGATCGTTAACGCTCACTTGCGTAGTCACATACGAGATGAATACAGGATAGTTATGGTGGTAGTCATTCAACGCTAGTGCTGGGGTGCTTCTGCCAGGGAGTACATACAAAAAAACGAAAAAGCAACAAGATTGGACATGCGGGTCTTGGGGGGGGGGTTCAAGTGGTCAAAACAGGTCATAATAGAGAGAATCCAGAGGGTCTCTAGTAAAGAAATGTGTGGGGAACGCTGAGATTTGGAGTATTAGTAAGGTCACATCTCTGTTCAAAAATGTATAACACTGAGGGTCACGTAGAGCATGAGAGGCATGTGAAAATATTGGCAGAGTACAAAATAGCTGCACTGCGATTTTAAGTGTCTGCAGAATAACGACTCAGTTCAAGAAAGCACGACACTGGTAGACTGCAGAAAAGCTGCCGGTGGCACATAAAAGAAAATAGAAAAAATATAGAAAATTTACCTAACGGTCGAGGGTATGTCCCCGTACTCAACTGCAGGAGGCTAATTAAAGGAGTTCCGGGTGTGGCGAGGGGAATCTGTCGATCCTGCGGAAATTGAATAACATCGGATAGAGTGGTAGGACAAACGAATCGTAAGGGAAAAGGGGGAAAGAGAAAAGTAGAAAACAGATAAAGAAATCAAACTATATCTACCTGAATAAATAGGATTGGACGAGCCTAGGAAGGCGTCTTCATAATGGAAACCGTGGGAAAGCTCCGTGCGAAGAAAATGGGCCGGGCTGTAGTGCTAAAAGTAAAATTAAGTATATATATTTAAATGGCATATAAAATATATATAACGTTGTGAGCGTGCTAAAAGAAAATTATATAAAGAGTCGCAACTATAAGACGTACCAGAAGTAACTGAAGTGAGCAATCGATTCGATATGCTCCGGGCAGAGGCAGCGGGTTCAGGAAGGATGGGTCCGTCCGAGGAGCAAACGCGAAAAAAAGGCGCTGTCGGGAGTGTCAAACTGCTGCTATGTAAGGAAACGGTACGAGGCGCGGGATCCAGAAGACTCCAGGCAAAGGCAAAAGGCTCAGGTGGAAGACATCATTCCGGAGAGTAAACGCGCGGAGTTGGCGCTGTTTAAATAGGCCAATAGGTGGACACGTCATGGTCAGAGCGTGTTAAACAAAATACAGCGGGGGGAGGGGACAATGAGTGGCGAGTCTTTCTGCAAGGAAAAACGTGGGAAAAAGAGTGAAAGAAAGTCGTGGGCCCGGTCAAGGGTCAAAAGAATATGAATAAATTCAAGATGAAATACAAATAAAATAAAAGAATGAAAATACTGACCAGGATGCCAAAACAGCAGTAATATGAACGATATAAAAAGATTTAGAAGACAAGGGAGCCAACTATAGAATGGGCACAGAAGTGCAGATAAAAAACGAATGGAGACCAAAATGGTCACATGCCTATCTGCGCTTTCTACTGTGGCATTCATGAAGCAGAGACATAGTTAGGGGAAGATTTAGCCAATGGCATTTTCCCAAGGGATGGATTCGTTCAAGCCCTTCTCCTTGCATTTAAGGACAAAAATCCAGAAAACTTCTCGTTTCCTCCGTGTATTGTTGCTGTCCGATCCAGAGTTCCATTTATTGTCAGTGGTACCGTCAACACTTACGACTAAGGATTTTGGTTGACTTAAGTTTTTTTGACTTTTGGACAAGCAATGTTATCTATTTATCTATATAATATAAGCACTTCATCATTATTATGTTTTTTGATAGGTCCCAGCACGTAACTACATTCAGTCCAAGACTCTGTTTCGCCCTGAGGAAGGTGGCACCTACATTTCGGTGTTTTCACCGAAACGCGCGTCGGCGTCTACATGTGGTACACCCAAGTTCCCATTCCTCAAAACTGAACATATGTCGCCTAATACGATTTTGAATGTTCATTTCATTTTGTGTACATACTGAGTCATGCTCTTCTTTTGAGCATCCTTTTTATATGTGAATGTATATTTTGAGTGCTGATTCTGTGGATTGATCCTGGTATGAATGTGTAAGTGTGTGATTCTTTGAGTACGCCTGGGACCCTGTCCAATATTTTCATTGTTATTCTGAAAATCTCTTTTGCTTTAATTATGCAACTGATTATGTATTGAATTCATTCATCTGAAATTGGTTTAATATATTCCCCCAAAAACTTTTTTTCAAAAATTAAAAAATATCATTACATTTAAATTGTGTTTTTTTGATTATGTTTTGACTTCATTGTTTGTTCCCTCCCCTTTCCTTAGTCCTAGTGTTGATCTATTCAATAACGATACGTTGTACGTTTGCAAAATTACGGGTAGAGACCCTTTCTTTGTAATTAATTTGGTCTTTTCCCCTGAATCTCTACCCTTATTCTCGTTACAGGGGTTCCCCTTTTTGTATTGGTTTATGGAATAGGCTTTATACAGTGGGAAGAAACATGCCAGGGAAAGTCAGTGTGTTTTACTGTTTTCACTTCATTATTCTCCTATGGGGATGTGGAGCCCATGGGCTAGTTTTACTTACCTAAGGCCTACAAATTCCAGACACGCACTAAAGTACACTGTAACTGGTGTGAGATGAAGTATTCTGCAGAGTCCAAAGTCGCATTTGTACTGCTTTTGGGTCATCCAGAAATGTCATATTTCTCTGAGTCAGCCCATAACCAAGGCCTGGCTGGGGGCTGACCCCAGCAGGCTGGATTAATGACCTTTCTTCCAAGAGCAAAGGCCTCCTCTCCAAAGAAGAGAAGATGGGTGGAGCTACAGGCTAATCCATCAGCAGCTGTCACCGGGTGCCAGGCACCAAGCTACACAAGGGAGAAGGCAGCACGGGGGGGGGGGGGCTTTCAGAGACCATGTGGCAGGAGACCCCTGGACGATGCCATTTTGAACAAACCCAGAGGCCGGGGCAGGAAGGAGGGAGCAGGGGCAGAGAAGTGAGGTGTCGCTGCGTGATAGGGCAAACAAAGACTTTCTGCCAGCCCCCTCCCCAATTCTTTAAAAGAACTTGCACAGGGAGAGGAGCTCTCTCTGGGGTGTGGTCTGCTGAGGCAGAGGGTGCTGAAGCCTGTCGCAATGAGCAGTTGGAAGGAGGAACCCCCTGACTGTCCTAGGATCCTGAACAGCACCAGGAGAAGAGTCCAAGACCAGTGCGCAGAAGCAGGGAGAAGAGAAGCCCAGGAGGAGAGCCAGACGAAAGGCTGGCGCAGGGAGCCAGTGAAGACAGCTCCCTGCTGAATCAATCCTCCGTGTGACAAGTAGGGCGTAGGAAAGTGCTCCCCGTGGCTGGGGTGCACCACCAGGAGCAAGAGGAGGCCAAGATCACGATTATCGGACCCCTGGGGGCCCAGATACGCCCCCCAGAAGGTAGGCGACCTTTGACCTCTGGAAGGACCGACCACGAAGTGCGTGGGGTTCCGCCGCCGGTCCATGATGTGCCCCCAGGGTGGGTCAGGTCCCGGGGGCTGCCCCCAACAAGAAGAGAAAGCCGGGGAGGGAAGTTGCGCTCCCCATGAACTGATCCCTATAGCGGGGGGTGCCAGGAGCCCACCCTGGCCCCCCGAAGCCACGAGACGAGGGGGAGTGCCATCGCGCATCCCCCTTGTGGGAGAAGATAAAGCCGGGGAGCGCCGTCACGCTACTTCGTGAAAATGACCCCAAGCGGGGTGCCAGGAGCTCACCCTGGCCCCCGTGGACTGTGGATAGAGGGGTGTGCTATTGCACTACCCTCGGAGATGTTGAGGGGGGGCCTGGGATCCCAACTCCGGGCCCCGATGATGGTGGAAGAGAGGAGAGGGCGCGCCGTCTTGCAATACCCCTCGCAGGAGAAGTAAAAGACCTCAGAAGGGGGAGGGGCCGGGATCCCAACTCCGGGCCCCAGTGTGCCCCGTGCCGATGGGAAGAACTGAGACCAAGCCGGGGTGCGCCATCACGCTACCCACGAAGGTGGCCTAGGGGCCCCATCCCCAGGCTCTGAAGAGAAAGAGGAGGCCTGGGGAGTGCAGCCGCACTCCCCCGAGGTCCAGATGGACCCGCCAGAAGGTCTGTTTCTGACCAGAAGAGATGTGTTGGCTCCCGTGACAGCACGCGAGGGTGCTGGGCAGTCGGTGAGCCAGCAGGAGCCGCCAGGGGTGAGGTCCCTGAGCGGCTCCCCAACAAGAACGCCAGATGGGGCGCCTGGGTGGGACCGGGGCCCCGAAGAGTGAAAGAGGTGCCAGTTGACAGGGTGCCCGAAAAACAAAATGAGCGGTCGGGGGTGGGCTTCCCGAGCCGAACCACTCACCTGAGGGTCCGGGTTGGACCAGACCCTCCAACAGAGACCGAGCGTGGCCAGAGGTACACATTGCGGCTCTCCCAGATGCAGCAGGAGAGCCGCTGCTATAATATTCATAGACTGAGGAGAAGCGCCCCATAATGCCTTGCAAGTCCGGACCGGCCTACAAGGAAAAGCAGCTTTTTCTCAGCATCTTGTGGCCCCAGGAGGACGGGGTCACCACAAAGTGAGTG
This sequence comes from Triturus cristatus, assembly GCF_964204655.1. Lineage (NCBI taxonomy): Eukaryota > Metazoa > Chordata > Amphibia > Caudata > Salamandridae > Triturus > Triturus cristatus. The sequence goes on from NC_140594.1 coordinate 142,591,499, forward strand.
CCAGGGTGCAGGGGGAGCTGCAGGAGCAACGCAGTCTTCCCCAGCACAAAGATGGCACGTTTCTCCCTAACTCTCATGGGGACTCAAAAGAATAACCCCTCAAGGGCTCAGTCAGGAGTCATCTGCATCCCCATGACTGAAACTTTAGTTCTATAGCTGGGGGTGCTTTAGGGACTGTCTCAAGGAGTGAAGGGCTGAGTTGGGGATGTCTGGAGAAGGGCATTCCCTGGAGGTGAAGAGGTGTAATTGCACCCGTAGTGCATTTACTAATGTTATTTCTTTCAGAGGGACTGATGGTCACATGTGTAATGTGAAGTACCTGTGTAAGGTGATGTCATAAGCAAAGTGGGGTTATGTTGCCAGACATTCCTGCTAGGGTGTCTGGCTGTATATGCCTAATCCTGTGATTCATCTGTGATGCATTTAGGGGCTGTAATTGCAATGCATTCTTACGACCAACAAAAGTGATGAGTACTGTCATTTTAAAGTGATGCTTAAACATGTAATCTTGCTGCTGCGCTTAGGTGAAGAACAACCCCGATTCTTAGCCCCTCAGATGTAGAGGTGTATTCTTCTTGGTCAGTAGGAGATGCTCATTTAGGGTTATGTGTCACCATTATTCTGATGTACTGAGGGAAATGAGAAAGTAAGCTGTTCTGCTGTGCTATTTCTGTGTGGATTCGTGTAGCCAGTTCAGAATTCTGCAGGACGCTTCGTGAGAATTAAATCTTCCCTCTGCTTTCATGGGGCGACTTCCACCCCACTGCCGTCAACCAGGAAAGCAAGAGACAGACATATTCCCCATCCAAAGTGTGTTGCTGTGAGTGATCCCCTGCAAACCTGGCCTGTATCCGGTCATGATCCTCAGCAGTGCCTAATTTGTAAAAAGAGAAGTGTCAGGGCCCATCTCAGGGGCCACTGCAGCTTGCTTCACCCATTGCCCCTGCCGGCTCTGTCAATGAAAATACCAGCCCAACTGCTGACTATCACACTGCTACAACTGTGATAATTTAGACTATTCCAGGTCACTCAAAACTATGAGAATGGTGTGGGCGGCAGGTATTGTTTTATTTTTTTTATTTTTTTATTTCTATAAAAAAAAATTACAAGCAGTAAGAACAAAGCATAGACACAGTCAAAACATACACAGCCTCCTGCAGCAAATCCTATACAAACATACAAAGCATATGTCTTAGAATAAGTCAAGCAATAATAGGTAAAGAGGATATATAATGAAAACAAAAGAGTGGTCCCACCAACTAAACAAGCCCTAGCACCCTATCCTGTGTATCGCCGTGTGAAGGAGAAAGAGGGAGAGGGGATGAGGGGGGGGGGGGGGGGGGAGGGCGAGCAGTGCATAACATAGGTTGTACAGTTCCACCGGATCCTAAGAGGTGAAAGTAGCCCCCTACGGGGATGTGTCCTCTCCCTGCTCTGCAACAGCAGGAGACGGTTTCTGGGCTAAATATAGGGCCCAAAAGTTTTTAGGTCTGTTACGGGGTGGCAATAATTCACTGTAAGTTTCGGTTTGTGTACAACAGTAAAGCATGTCTCTAGTCCACTGAGTCAGAGTCGGCGTTGGGCCGCGAAGCCAACAGACCGCTACACATCTCCTCGCGAGCAGCAGCGCCATATCAACAAGGCGTCTATGTTTCTTGGGTAGTGGTTGTGAATAGCCTAGTACAGCGAGGAGCGGATCAGGGGACAGAGACATGTCCGTAACGCGGTTAATTTCCAAGAATATATCACCCCAGAAGTGGGCAATCCCCGTGCAGGTCCAAGCCACATGCAGAAAATCAGCTGTAGGCTCTCCGCATCTATCACACTGGGGGCTGTCACGTAGGCCACAGCGGTGTAATCGCTCCGGAGTGTGGTAAACCCGGTTGAGGAATTTAAAGTGAACCAGTCTATGGCGCCCATTGAGTGAGATTCGTTTAGTGCTCAGGCAGCAGTATCGCCACTTATCATCGGTCAGATCGATCTGTAGGTCTCGTTGCTATGCCAGCCGTGTCTTCGCGTATGCACTGTCTCTAGCAGTTAACGTGGAGTGGTAAATTCTAGAGACCAATTTAGCCGATGACTGAGCTTTAAAAATGGCGGTCAATATCGGGGTCTCTGGAGGTTCCGCCATGTCTTCTCCTAATATTTCCCTAAGGGCGTGTCTAACTCTATGAAATTGAAATAGCGCAAGGGGAGTGCCGACTGTATCCCCCTCAGTGACATCCCTCAGGGAACGGGCAATACCGCCCTCAAAGAGGTCCCCCATGGTATGTAGATGAAGAGACTGCAGTGCAAGGAGGAGACCTCTGTCCCTACATGGCGCCAGCCAGCTGCACCAGTCCAAGCGGGCTAATGGGGCATACAGAATGTTACCGGCGTGAGCGGCCAGTATATAGTGCCAAGCGTGTACGACCGAGTTAAGGGAGTCCACTATGCCCGTACGCCTGTCACGAGGTGAAAACAGCAAGGCAGGCAGAGGCCTGGGATCGGCAACGATAGTCTCAATCAGCAAGTGGGGTATATCCGAGGGTCCATGTATCCAATAATGTGCGTGTGAGGATTTGGCAGCTCTATAGTACAATTCCAAGTCAGGGGCACCAAGGCCTCCCATCGCATATGGTAGCGTCAATATCCTCCAGGCAAAGCGTGGTTGCTTGCCCCTCCATGCCAGACGCACCAAAAGAGAGCGAAGGCGGCTGAAGAATGCCCTGGACAAAACCATGGGAATGTTCATACATAGGAAAAGAAAACGCGGTAGGACTATCATTTTCATGAGTGCCACTCTGCCCATCAGAGAGAGCGGAAGGGCAATCCATCTGTCCACATCATCCTCCAGCTTGGAGATGGCAACACCATAATTTTCCCGCAGAACAACCGTCCGAGTCAGTATGGAGCAGGATACCCAGGTATCGTACCGCCTCCGTGGACCATAAAAGGGGGTATTCCGGCTCAAAGCGAACCGTGGCTGGTGTAAGAGGAAACATGATGGACTTGTTCCAATTAACCCCTATGCCTGAAAGAGAACCGAAGAGGACCACCTCCCTTAATACCGGAGAAAGGTGGGTCTCGGGCTCCCTAACATAGATTAGCGTATCATCCGCAGACGTTGATACAATTAGATGATAGTTTGGGAATCGAATGCCTCTGTGGCCATGATACTCACGGAGTGCACAAGCCAGGGGTTCCGTCGTCAGGGCATACAGTATTGGTGAGAGAGGGCATCCCTGCCGTGTGCCTCTAAAAATATGTATGGGATCAGTGACTAAGGACCCAATCCGAATGCGCGCTGTGGGTGAGGAGTAGAGTATCACAAGTAATTGCAGGAAAACCGGCCCCACCCCCATACGACTCAGGACATGCCGCATGAAAGGCCACTCAACAGAGTCGAAGGCCTTCTCCATGTCCAAGAATACCGCGACCGCCGGGACCTCCGAGCGGGTATGTTGTAAAGCAGCAAAGACAGTGCGCAGATTATAGGTTAAATTACAGCTGGGAACGAAGCCAGCCTGCTCAGGTGCCACCAGGGTGGTGACCAGCGGGCTAAGGCGATTGGCCAGTATCTTCGCGAAGATCTTCGCGTCGACATTCATGAGGGACAATGGACGGTACGAAGCACACTCCTCTGGTCGCTTCCCAGGTTTGAGTATGGCCACCAGTATCGCCTCTCGCATAGTTGGTGGCATACTGCCTGAGGTGCATATATCCCCAAACAGTGTGAGCAAGTGGGGAAGTAGGAGATCCTGGAACGTCTTATAGAAGGCCACCGTAAGACCGTCACTTCCCGGAGCACTACCGGCCCTCATCTCCAAGAGGGCCAGCAGTACCTCTTCACGTTCGATTGGCCTCATCAGAAGCTCACGGTGCTAGTCAGACAACCAGGGGAGTTTATTATACGACAGGTAATCCTCTATAAGCTCGTCAGAGCAGTGACCGTGGGAAGAGTAGAGATCAGCATAGTATTTCCGAAATTGCTCCGCCACCTGATCCTCCGCAAGCGGGGGATCACCTTGCTGTAGCCTAATATCTGGGATAGTGGTTCTGGCCCTCCGCTGCTGCAGAATCCGTGCCAGAACCTTACCAGGCCTCACCCCTTCGCCATAGCTACGGGCAGTGGCATATTTCCCGAGATGTTTAATCTCAGCATCAGCTTCCTTATGGTAGTCTCGTAGAGTTTGCGCCAGGTCCCGGTCAAGTTCCTCACTGTGTACCTGTCCACGAGAGGATTCAAGGTCCTTCAATTTCCGTTCTAAAGCGGTCAGCCTAGTGCGTATCGACTGTAGAACCCCCGCATGCTGGGATATGGTCACCCCCCTAATATATGCCTTAAAGGCTTCCCAAACAGTCAGAAAGGAGTCAAATGAACCTATGTTCGTCGCGAAAAAGGCCTCGATGGACGTTGCGATCTCCTCCTTAAAAACAGAATCAAGGAGAGAGAATGGGGGAAAGCGCCATGCAAATGGTGGGATGCGTTTCTTTGGGGACGCCAGCGTGAGAAGCAATGGAGAATGATCAGAGAAGGTGCGGGGGAGGATCGTGCACGCCCGGATCTGGTGAGTCATTTGTTGTGAAGCAAACCAGTAGTCTATTCTCGTATGTATGTTGTGGGGTGCAGAATAGTGCGTGTATCCACCCTGCTGAGTGTGTCTATGGCGCCATACATCGTGCATGTCCAACTTCTTCAGGGACGTCTCTACTAGTCTGGCAGATGCCGACGGACGTCTATCCGGGCCATCGGACCTATCCAGAGCAGGGTGTATGACAAACTTAAAATCCCCGCCCCACAGGATATTGTCTAAAGCGTATGGTTGGGACATTGCCGCTAAGTTAGTGTAAAAGTCAGGGTGATCATAGTTGGGGCCATAGACATTGAAAATGAAAAGTTCGAGCCCCCTACCACAGCATTTAGACAAAACAAATCTACCCTCTCTGTCCGTGTCCAGGGGCGTCAATGAGATTGCAGTCCTCGGATTCACCCACGTCATGACCCCCCTGGCGTGTGATGTGAAACCCGCAGCATGGATGTTACCCATCAACCCTTTGGTACGTAGTATGGGGCTATCCGAGTGAAGGTGGGTCTCCTGCAGGAGGGCCACATCCACCTTGTGCGTATTCAAGTAGCTTAATATTTTGCGGACCTTACGGAAATCATTAAGGCCGCGTACGTTCCAGGTCAGCAAAACCAGCGAGTCTAGGGTGCCATCGCAATGAAACCTAGGTGTGTCAATCATATCTGGTAAGACGATAAGAAAAGGACGAAGAGAGTGCAGTACAGATCGTGTCATGCCACAACAAATAACCAAAGAAAAAAGCAACGAAAATAGAGCCATAAACATTCCCATCACAAACCCACCCCCCCAATCGTGCCCAATGATACATAGAGCATCCAGAAATAAGCATCGCAAGAGTCAGACCCTTCCCACCCCCCTCCCACGCCTGCCCAACCCCAACTAGGCTGCGGAACCAACCCACCCACCCGAAGAAAAGAAGTCCCACCCAAATCCAAACATCCAATAACATCCCAGGTGTACTACACGCGGGGGGGATGTAGCCCGCTCAAAAGAAAAAAGGTGTGTGATCAATTGGATCACTGCTCCGCACCCCGCCATAAAGAAAACTTGCAGCTGTGATTAAGTGCGAAAGAGCGTATTTCCCTCGGGGGCTAAAGAGGAGCGAGATAAGCAAATCGTATATCCACTACAGACCCAGCAACGAACACATAGCAATGAATATAAAGGACATCGACGGACTGAAACAAATTAGTGAATAAAAAGAGCCACCTAACTTCCCCAAGTTGCAGAGGCGAGGGCCTCCCCCCCTACAGAGTATAATATCCCAGCAATATACAAAGCTACAGATATACCGGCCCAGGCGGGCCCCCGCACAGGCCCACCAACATGGAGATGGGGGGGACAACACTCAGCAATAAATGTCAACAGTTCCTGACGCCAGGAGCAGGTCAGCCCTGCTCATCCAAGGGGCCCCCGGTCGCTTCATCCAAGAGCTGTCGATCCGGCGGTGCTCGCCCCTCCCTCGCCCAATCCTTCAAAGCTTTTTGCAGGACCTTCGGAACAGTAAATATATGAGAGTGGCCCTGCCGATTCACTCTCAAATTAGCAGGATATAACATGGCATAATCCGCACCCAGCTCCCGAAGCTGTCTCTTCATGGGAGCAAACAGGCGCCTCGCTTCCTGAACTTTAGCAGTAAAGTCTGGAAAGAGTGAAATCGTTGACCCCTCGAATTGAAGCGGTTGTTTCTCGCGGGCAAGCTTAAGCGTGACGTCACGGTCCCTATAGTTTAGGAGTTTAGCTATGATTGGCCTGGGAGAGGCGCCCGGCACCGGTCTGGGGCCAAGAGAGCGATGCGCCCTCTCAACCACGAACATGTTTGAAAAGGAGGAATCACCCAATAGCGTTTTCAGAAGCTTTTCTATGAAGAGTTCCATGTTCCCTGTGGGTGCCGACTCCGGCAGGCCCGTGATGCGGAGATTGCAGCGCCGAGAGCGGGCCTCCAAGTCCTCCGTCTTGTCTTGGAGGAGCTGCATCACCCTGCCCAGCTGTTTGTGCTCCGCATCAAGGGTCGGTCTGCGCCTCCTCAGTCTCCTTCAGTCTGCGTTCCGAGCTGTCCAATCGCTCTGCATGTTTGTCCAAGCGTTCAGCCATGCGGTCCATTCTGTAAGTCAATGCGTCCATTTTGGCGCCTAAAGAAGTTATCCCACCCTGGAGATTCTTTTCCATGGAGAGCAAGAGGCCGCGAATATCCTGGTGTTGGTCGTCCGTATTCTGGACTCGGTCTACGACATCTCCCTCCGCCGCGGATCCGCCAGGCTTGGGTCGCCTAGGGTCAAACGACAATTTGGATTGCGATTTATCCGTGCGACCCATCGTCTCTTCGTGCAGGGCCCGGCGCCCGAAGGAGTACCAACCAAAGCAAGGCGTCAGGAGCAGCGATCTCGACACAGCCGCCAGGCCCCTCACCGCCCACCGCAGGCCCTCAGTATCAACCTAGGCAAGGGCATGCCACAGCTGCGATCCAGTCATTAACCCAGGATACCAACATCACACTGGACCCGCAGCATGTGTGTCACACGAGAGCTGGCACCAACCACCTCCACGAGCAGAGCCAGCCGTCAGAGCCAAACAGGGGAGCGAAGGGCAGCCTCCAGCGGAACCGCTCCATGCAGCAGAGGTCAGGGCGCAATAGAACTTCACAGCCCAGTCGGCATCCCACAGCCAGCCATCATCAAGAGCCCCTGGGGCACTGCGGGGGAGAACTACGCACTCCGGGAAAGCGACCCGATGGTAAGGGACACCAGCAATGACAGGCCTCTCCCCCGGGAGCCAGCCACTCGTCCACAGCAGGGGGCCTAGGCCGGATGTTCCCCGAGCGTACGAGAACAGGCCAGCCACAGGGGCCGGCCGGACAGCCGAAGCGCCGATCAGCTGATGCCGCCAGAGAGGGGCCCCCGCAACCCACAACATATCAGGGCACTACAAGCAATGGAGGCACATTCATGCAGCCAGATCCAGAGTCCGTTCACCAGGGTCCCCACAGGCACTCCACAGTACGAGCAAGCGGTGGCGTGGGGCTCCTCCACCCCTCGAGAGCACAGCGACAAGGCGGGACCCAGAAGGGGGCACAGCGCAGGCCAAATTAATCAGCTTCCAATGGCAAGGGGGGACGGGAAGCAGGCAGCATTCCTCCTCCAGCGCAAACATCGGCCTCCTCCCGTCGGGGGATCGCAAGGCCCCGCAAGTCGGCCCAAGCAAGGGGCAGACCCCGTGTCGCGTGGCCTGGGGTGTCCTCGACTGCCCCCAACCTCCAGCAGGGCAGGCAAGCGCCAGACGGGAATAGGGCACAGGACGACCCCCCACATCAATCGGGTGTCTTTGCTTATGAAGCCCAGCTCTTCAAGAGCAGCTCGCGTGTGGCCGCGCAACCGGGGGGGAAGTACCAAGCCCTCCAGGCCTCAAGGCTCCAGACGTCCCTTCACTCACCAGGCGCTGTAAAAACGGATCCGTTGCACCAAGTCCACCAGGCGCACTAGTTCCCCTCTCGCCGCGGAAGGCCAGGGTCCGCTAATCCATCGGTCTCCGCCTCCAGCTATCCGAGCAGGCCGAGGGCACCGGCAGCACCGGGTCCCAGCCGGCGGAAGCCCCAATGGCCGGGTCTCAGGTCTCGCCAGGCAGACCCCCCGTCAGCCGGCCCCGCGAAATCGTAGGGCCCAGACGTCGCATCTGCTGCATCGGCAGCGTCACCGCGGGATTTCACAGCGCCCGCCTCAGCGCGGCCCAGGCGCCCAGGTCCAGCGCGGCCCAGCGCCGATGGAGGCCCGCTCTCCGCACAGGGGGCAGCCAGAAAGTCAGCGAACAACTCCACCTCCACCGCACAGCTCCAGGAGTTAGAGGGTCTATGTGTAGCGCTGCAGCTACTTCACAGGTGCAGGATAATTGTCGGATAGGAAGACGGGTTATCGGAGCTCTCGGCTCAAGCGGCCATCTTGGTCGCGAGCTAGCTCCGCCCCCCCCGGCGGCAGGTATTGTTAATTTTGAATCCATATTGAAATATTAAACACTGTGTTGCGCTCATCTCAAAATTAAGCAGCAGTGCCACCATGTGGTGGACTGTTATAAGTGCCTGTGTTGAGAATGAAATGCTGGGGCTGAGCACCGGAAACCACTGGCTCAAATTAAGCACTGATCATCTGATACTATTTGCTCACACCCAGTAGGAAGCCCGATCTCACCCATGGGCGGAAAAGCTGTCCACTCTGGGAGGGAATGGTATACCCCAAAGGTTGAACTGATGCTTTGGTGTCATACATTGTCTAGAGTGTTGCCAGCTTTTGTGCCTTTTGTGCTGTTTTCTCTTTGCTTTGGAGTCCATCCCTCTGCTAGATTCACACTTGCAGCCCTCTCTTGTTGCCAGCCTCCATATTGGTTCATCACACTCTGGTGTTCGTCAAAGATGGCCAGCCCCATCTTTGTCTCAAATGTGTGTATGCGGGCTTTGGCATGCCATTCATGTAGTCCACACCTCTGCGCATAGATATTTGTACATTGTAGATGCTTTCAGCAAAATCACTCTATGGAGCAACATCCTGAAACCAATAAAAACACATGTGATCTATGAGTCCTTGACAGGTTGCGTGTCATAAATGATGTTGCCATTCGGAGAACATGCCAGAACTAGCTTCTGTCAGGGAGGATGCTGACTCTATAATGGAAAAATCACCAACAACTCAGAAGAAAACTTTAAATGCTTGGGGTTTTCTGGCACTACTTTGGTGGAGGATGGAAACCGGACACCATGGCAGAGGTATAATTTAAAGGCCCGGGTACCATGCTGTATCCATCCGGGAAACAGCCTTCACACTGCGGAAGATATCACGCAATGCCTTTATCACGCATCCTTTACCACGCAATCCATCTACCTCGCATTGCCTTTACCACGTATGCCTTTACAACAAATATATATCTATATCGCTCTCTCTCTCTCTCTCTCTCTCTATATATGTATATATATATATATACGTAGATATGAATGATTTAATTCATGTGCAGGTGTAGACCAACTTTGTTTCTTGATTTTTGAGTTGCTGCTATTGGGATACAATACTATAATATCTGAATGAATTAATTCTGATGTATTTTCAGCATATATAGTTTTTTAGCTACTGCCATCTCTGTTATATTTCATTGTTTTTAACCCATAGTCCTGACATTTTATCATTTTCATTTTAGCACTAGCACTTTATTAAACATGTAAAGGTTTTTTTAGTTTTACCTTACATCACACAGCACTTTATGGGAGCACTGAACCTTCGTACTGTACAACCAATATGGTCCGAGTATTTTAGTCTATTTGCAATCCATTAGCAATTGGTACATGTAATTAGGTCAGGGTATACACTTTTTCTCTATATAAATCATAATATAGAGATTCAGTCATACCAGCATTTAAGCAGTAATAGGAATAATATTCCAAATACAAAATTATTCCCTGGCACTAGACATTTACCGATCTACGAACTGGTCAAAAACTGATAGGTCAATATGAGACTTTTTATTGTGCATTTGCACAGCCTTAGATGTGACATCTTCAAACCAATGCATTTATGCAGGAATACATTTTTTAACATTTAATATTCAATATATAATATTATGTGTTTAATTATTTTACAAATGTGTTTTTAAATGTCATTTTTTAAAAACATTTATTATATTTGAAATGTTAACTATATTTCTATATGTTTTTTAATTGACTCATGTTTGTACTTCATATATTTTGAACAATATCATTTCAAGATATAATAGTGCTATATTAGATACTATGTGCAATTAATATTAGCTCGCCAGTTAGACAGACAATCCAGCATTTAGCGCGCTTACAATGGATCCAATAGAGAAATTAGCTGACCTGAAGAAAGACTTTTACGAAAGATTCCAGCATAGTATGCTGTCTCTGTTTATTTGTTAATCACGTGACACGGTGTATGACACAATGCATTATAAAAACTGAAGGCGGACTGCGTTTCCGCATGTGATCAAGGGCATTTCACTGCCTGAAACGCGTCATACGGCTATTCTGAAATAAAGAAGGTTTCTGTCACGAACTTTGTGTCCGTGACCCTCTTTCCAACCAACTGGATGGAGCCATACTCTGATCGTATATATATATATATATATATATATATATATAGCAGGCCAAAATTCTTCCTCTATTGAAGAAACCGACCCTTGACCCCTCTCTGCCTTGCAACTACCGTCCTATCTCCCTCCTCCCTAGCCTTGCTAAGGTATGTGAGAAGGCAGTGACTAGGCAACTTTCCGAGTTTGTGGAAAGTTCTGAGGCCTTGCACCCAGCCCAGTCTGGTTTTCGGGCTTCTTACAGCACGGAGTCGGCACTGGTGGAGATCTCAGAGGCTATTCGGGACTGTTTAGATGCGGGCGGCAGAGCAGCTCTGGTGATGCTTGATCTGTCTGCCACATTTGATACGGTGCCTCATGCCAGATTGCTTTCCCGCCTCTCCGAGATTGGTGTCTCTGGCCTGGCTTTAGCCTGGCTGAGGTCCTTTCTGGAGGGCCGTTTCCAACAGGTTTGGCTGCCTCCCACTGCCTCTCTTCTACAGGAGGTCTCTACCGGCGTCCCCCAGGGCTCGTCACTTAGCCCCCTTCTTTTTAACATCTATGTTACACCGCTGGTCTTTTTGGCTGAGAAGCTGGGGGCTAAGGTGATAGCCTATGCCGACGACACCCAGCTTCTTTTCACATGGAACAAGGGGGATGATTCCGTGCTGCCTGTTCAGAAGTGCTTGTCCTCGGTATTTGGTTGGCTTGCCAGGGCTCAACTCAAATGCAACGAGGACAAATCGGAGATTCTTCTCTTTGGTAACTTTCCCTCGGATTTCAGAGATAGGATCTGGCCCCCCGACCTTCCCCCCCCCCTCCTCCAAGGGGAGCTCCGTAAAAAATCTTGGAGTGTGGTTCGAGGACAATCTGTCTTTTGCGACCCAGGTGAAGAAGGTCTCGGGTGGCTGTTTTGGCCTTCTTAAGGTCCTCAGGAGTTTTCTCCCACTTCTCCCTAGACCGGCGAAGGAAACGGTTGTTCGGGCTTTGGTTTTGTCCCGCTTGGACTACGCCAATGCCCTCTATGTTGGCTTGCCTGGCTACTCCTTGAACAAACTTCACGTGATCCAGAATACGGCCGCTAGGCTCATTCTTGGTATCTCTAGAAGGTGCAGTGTCCGCTCTCATCTTCAGGCCTTGCACTGGCTGCCCCTGATTGAGAGGGTTAAGTTCAAGGCTCTGGTCATTGCCCACAACGCCCTTCATGACTTGGGGCCTATCTATCTGCAGAGGCGGTTCGCCTTTTATGTGCCGGCCAGAACCCTCCGGTCATCAGCTCTTTTACTTGCGAGGGTTCCACGCTTTTCCCGGTCTAGGATTGGGGACAGCTCTCTTGCTGTCAAAGCTGCCGCTGCTTGGTACTCTCTCCCATTTTTCTTGCGCAATACCCAGGACCCCGGCTGTTTTAAGTGCCTCCTTAAAACTTATTTGTTTCCATAAATTCATCTGTTTTTGCTCCTACCTTGGCTCTTCCTCCTCTTGGGCTCACGCTGGGACACTCTTCGGAGTAACTACTGCGCGCTATAAAAATATTGTAACATAACATAACATGTGATCAAGGCTGCTGCGTCAGTCGAAACGCGTAATGACATATTGAGTGAGCAATAAACATCCTGTCATTCCAACTAAGAGGAGTTCGTGCTGGTTCTTTTCATCGCCCGTGGGGAAGTTGGAAGGCAGCAATTCAGTCATATATATATATATATATATATATATTTATATATATATGGATTTTTTATGGTTATGGGGTGGGTAAGGGTACTGGGTGGTAAGGGTGAATCTAAAGCTATGGGGTGGGTATGGGACCAGGGAGGTAAGGATGGTTTTAGGATTTAAGGGTGAGTGAGTTTAGGGGTTAGTAGTTGATAAGGGAATAGGGTGGTAAATTAAAAACAAAAAAGGGGGTGTTTGGGTGTTCTACCCATTTACGAAAATAGGAGGGTATGAGGAGTCTCCCCAATTAAAAAAAAGTATTTTTTATATATATATATATCCTATCATAAAGACTTTGACAGAAAAGCAGACATTTGAGGTGAGCAGATCTAGAGTGTCGCTGGTGTTTAGAGTGCTCTATACAGGAACTGCTTTCCACCTAAACTTGAAAACTACCCAAAGTTCTCTGCTTCCTTTTTTGCATAATTTATGTGTCACTCTATGCTTGCAAGGGTATTGTTTTGATTTATACTGGGTGCTCCCTTGTGTCTGGACAAAGCTAAACCACTCTGAAGAGCTCTAATTAGAGCAAAACACTGTGTCAGGGGTTGCTTTTACTCATTTCAGGTTGGCTTGGTTGATATTTTACCAATTCAAAACTGTAATACTGTGCCTGGAGTGGTAAATGGCTTTTGTCGTTTAGCAGCTCGGCAGGGACAGCACTGTGCTAGTACTATGTTTAAAGTCTTTGCTCTAGAAATGGCAAAATACCTTGTCCCTTTCTCTCTCGGCGTGCATGGCACTGCTAACCCTCTGCTTAAAGACTTTGATAGAAAGGCAGACATTTGAGGTAATCAGCTCTAGAGTGTCGCTGGTGTTGAGAGTACTCTATACTAACACAGTTGCCTTTTCTTCGCTGTAAAAAAACGGAGTGCACACTCGGATAATTTCCTCGCTGGTGTTTATTGTGCAAACTTCCCCCCCTCCTGTAACAAACGCGTTTCACCTATCGGCTTTCTCAATGTCAGTTTCCTCCATTCTCGTGCGTGTATTTAATTTCATCATACATCACGTGATTATTTCATATAAATAGAAATAGGACTCACATTACATTCTTTCAAAATGTATAGCGGCCATCTTTGAACAAGTTGTGTTCTTAAAGTGCTTGAATTAAAGTGCTCTGTGCTTTAAAAAAATACAAAATACAAAATACAAAAATATATATATATATGGGAATCAATTACTCTAGAATACATCCATAAACTCCTTTTCTTGAACCCTGGTCTATACACTGGTACGTCAAATACCCTTTATTACCTCCTAAAAATGAAATTGTGCATAAGAAATATAATCAGCATATGATGAGGTAAAGGTAATGTGACAATATTTTAGTAAATAAGGCACGGGCACTTTAAAATATCAGAAAAATTAGGGTAAAATATAGCTGTTTGTAATATGGGGATTTTTTAGTTTTATTAATTTTCTCACATTTTAGGCACTTGAATAAGTGGTCCATTCAACATAATAAGCATTAGGCTACACCAGCCCTTCATTGCATTTAAGCAAACTATTTTGAAAAAAGATTCAACATTATAATGGGACTGGCAAATGTCTTGCAATACATAATTCAGGAACCAAGCATTTATGCAAACTATTAAATTCCGATTATGTTTTTGTAAAAAAATGTGTTGCTAACTTAGTATTATTTGTATTTATATATTTACATTATATGACTGTTAGCTACAACATTTATTCAAGCATCCATGCGATTATCATTCAAACTTGCGTAAACATCATGCAAAATATGTCTTTTATGTCTATGAACTGTTTGATTGGACACTGTCACTTTAAATGGATTGAGCACACGAAGTAATGCTGTCATGTGATCAAGGCAGGGAGCTGTCGAAACGCGTCATGGCGACATACTAAAGAAATAAAATAAGAAAACCAGCACTTAATTTGGGTCCACTCTTGTTTGTTGTTTGGAGAAACTTGGTGAGACGAGACTGTTTCATATATATATATATATATATATATATATATATATATATATATATATATATATATATATATATATATATATATATATATGAAGATAGATAGATAGATAGATAGATAGATAGATAGATAGATAGATAGATAGATAGATAGATAGATAGATAGATAGATAGATAGATACACTTACCTGAAATATACTACTTGGTATTTGCAAAGGCATGTGTGGTAAAGGCATAAAGGCATATGTGTACTAAAGACCAGCGTGTTAAAGGCAATGCATGCTAAATGCATTACGTGGTAAATACATTGCCTGGTAAAGGATGTGTGGTAAAGGCATGCATAATAAAGGCATTCATTGTTATGTAATCACCCATATGTACTAATAGGTCAGCCTCACGAGAGGAAGGGGCCCTGCTCTACGGGACCTTTTGTCATTCTTCTGAGGTTTTTACTTTTAACACTGACATATGCAAATCTTTGCCCCCTTCATATTGATGGGATAAGTTGAATGTAAGTGTTTATCTTTTTAAATTTACTTTATTTATTTTTTTAGTTCACAGGTTTTCCAGTTAACACATGTTACTCTCTTTATTAAGAGCTGGTTTTACATTATTTCTGTCTTCAGTGTATTGTTGTTTGGAATGTTGTTACGGCACACACACCCCTTGCATATCTCTGAAGCTTAGTCTATTCAGCCAGTTTACCAAAGGCTGAACCAGAAGATGCCCATAGGGGGAAGATTATCTTAGCCTTGTGGGTCACCCTGATCACGTTGTGTGAGAAGCTATACACGTCAGAAGTGTGTGATTGTGGCCTCTCTGTCTCTGTAAGGCAGTCACATGGGTTTCTTACAAAATACGAAGTAAAGAAGCATTGTCAAAGCCAAAGGGTCTGGTTTTGGTTGCCAGCCCTTGCTTTGTTTTGTCATGTTTTTCTGCAAAACGTTGTTAGGGGAAGATGCTGGGCATTCATCAATCTAAAAACAAAAACAGTGAGTGAAAGTAAAAATATTTTTGAACTTTAAAATCATGCATTAGTAGTTTCTAACTTGAGGGCGCTACTTTGTGCGTGGTTGAGCTGCTTGTGAAAGTGCAGAATGCTGCCACTCACAGTGAAACTAGCTAATGGCTGAAGTGGGCTGACCGATGCTCCATGCTTTAGAGGGCAGAAGAAATATGTAAATGTCACAATGACAAACCAATGGATGAAGAGGACTGGTTGAAAGCCCCTATGCATATATTATATATATATATAAGTTTTGGAAAATCAAAAGGTCTTGGCTGATGCCAGCCACATGTTCATAGTTCGCAGGGGATCCTTAAAATTCAGAAAGACCCCTGTTAGAAGCTCATCGATGCGTCATCGCAGTAGATATAGGGACTCATTTTTCCCCTTGCATTGTAATTGCAACGCCAAAGACTACAGCTTTGCATACCTTTGGTCAGACTTCTGTTATTACATGGCTCGTACCCTGAGATTCCTATAGAACAGCTCAGCTTCAGTGTCCACAAAGGTTGATGCTTTTCCAGCGGAGAAGCCAGAACCAGTGGGTGACCCTGCAGGAGCTGGAAAAGACCTTCCGGGCCCCACTTGTTTCCAAAGGCAGTATCCAGTGTCTTCTGGGGAAGTCTGGACTCAGTCCAAGACAAGTAGAACCGCAGGGTGGTCTCCTCACAGCTCGTGTGCACTAGTATCTCTTCCATTGCTACATAGAAATATGTATGCGTCATTAACAGCGCCAGCACGTGATGCAGGTAGGCGCAACCACACACTATTCTTTTTTATTTAATTTGTACTTGTACAAAAAAGAAGCTTAACCTACAGATGAAGGCTGTATTATAAAATACAAAACTATCACTGATTTATAAAAAGTTTTAACAGTCTATGTCTACTGTTATAGTCATGTTTTAATTCTGTTTAGAGTGTTTCCAAAACAGATGTAATTATAAACATGGATGCTATAATTTGCTATTAACTCCATTTACATATTTATCAGTGGCTTAATCTTGTATACTGAGCTGGTAAGGTGGGGTGCATTCACAGAAGGGCCCTACTGCAGGGAAATGGGGCTTAACTGCAGATTGTGCATAACAGGCAGTGCTGTCCAATCACGATGCATGCAATGCAGCTGACCTGAGCATTGCATGCATACCAAAGATGCAAGATTGAAGTCATGTCATTGGATGAGGATGCTTGCATAGCTCTTACATGTCGGTGTGCGAAGTTACGAATCCTGCTGCCTTATTATTTTGCATAGATTATTTTTAATTTCTCATTGCTTTGCTAACTGCAGAGCTGCTAAATTATTTTCCTCCAAAAGGTTGTCGGTCATTCGCTGCAGCAAGATAATTTCCTGACTTGTGGTCATAGTTTCAATCCACACCCACCCCTACTCCTGTCCCACCTTTAACTCTTCTTCAATAAAAACAGTAAGGCATCAACTATTCAACTATGCAAGGTGAAAAGTAATTTTGAGTATGTCCACTATGGTATACCCTCACTATATTGCACACGATATATCACATGACAAAAATATGGCAACCTTTAAAATGATCTGTATCACAAATAGAACTAAGGGGCAGATTTATGTGGGACTTGCGCCCCTTTTACGCCGCCGTTGCGTCACTTTTGTGACGCAGCGGCGGCGTAAACCCTGCGCCACGTTGCGCCCCATTTACATCGTGACGCATCTATGGAGATGCGTCACGGTGTAAAGCCCTGCACCACGTGAAACCTGCGTCAGGTTTCACGTGGGCGTTTCGACACAGGGGGGGGCGTTCCGTCGCAGGAACGCCCCTGAAAAGTAACTCAGTGAAATCTATAAGATTTCACTGAGTCACTTTCCCAACGCTGATGCGTCAAAACCCTGCGCCTGCTTGAAGCAGGCGTAAGGCTTGACGCACCATGTTAGGGATAGTGTAGGTTGAAACAGCGCTGGAGTTGCATCGCGCTTGCGACGCAACTTCAGCACTGCGCCAACCTTACGCCGGCAGATGCGTCACGTATCTGCTTGTCCTTGCGCCGCGA
This sequence comes from Triturus cristatus, assembly GCF_964204655.1. Classification (NCBI taxonomy): domain Eukaryota; kingdom Metazoa; phylum Chordata; class Amphibia; order Caudata; family Salamandridae; genus Triturus; species Triturus cristatus. The sequence continues at coordinate 142,608,805 of NC_140594.1, forward strand.
TGCAACGCATTGTAAATGCGGCGCATCTGCGGTGGCGCAATGGCAAACTTGCGTGACGCATCTTTCCTGGCGCATCCATGCTGATTTGCAGGGATGCGCCAGGGAACATAAATCTGCCCCTAAATGTTTAGTTAAGAATAGTACATATATACTTACCTTGACGATGTAGTGGTAATGTTTAGTTAAGAATAAAGCATATATAGCTACCTTGATGATTTAGTGATAATCTTTAGCTAAGAAGATTAAATATATACTTGCTTGATGATGTACTTGTAACGTTTAGTTAAGAATAGTAAACACATATATATATATATACATATATATACTTACTTTGATTATGTAGAGGCGACGTTTGGTTAAGAATAGATAGTAAATACTTACTTACCTTGACGATGTAGTGGTAATTTTCAGTTAAGAAGATTAAATAGATATATACTGGATGATGTTCTTGTTACGTTTAGTTAAGACTAGTAAATATACTCTTACTTGACAATGTAGTGGTAAGCGATGCAGTTGATGCAATATTTTGTAGGTTGATATTGTCACCCTCAATACAGTGACAAACAATCCTCAATTATATGATCTCACTGACTGCAGAGGTAACTGTACAGCAATTAAAACAAGCACCTTCAGTATTGGATAAATGTCTGCAAAGGAGTTCAAACATCAAAGTGAGTGTATACCTGACCACCAGAGCAGACATGCTGTTAGACCTGACATCCTTGGCTTGGTTTTCCCCATACCTTTTTGCATTCAGACCTCCTGGTTTGCTGACTATGTTTTTGCTGGCTTTAGGATGCTGCGTTCTTTACCACTGCCAACCAGTGCTAAAGTGCTTGTGCTCTCTCCTTAAACATGATAAGATTGGCTTATACCCAATTGGCAGATTTAATTTGCTTGTGAGTCCCTAGTAAGGTGGCAGTACCTGTGCCCAGAGCTTGTAAATTAAATGCTACTCGTGGGCCTACAGCACCGATTGCGCACCCATTGAAGTAGCACATTAAACATATCTCAGGCCTGCCATTGCAACCTGTGTGCAGTTTTTAATTGCAGTGTCCACCTGGCAAAAAAAACTTTAGTCAGGCCCAAACCTTACCTTTAAGACTAATACGTCACCTCTAGGGTAGGCTCTAGACAGCCTAAAGGCCAGGAAGCAGTTTATTTAATAAGTGGGATGTGTATTGTTACGTTTTTCATGTCCTGGTAGTGAAAACTCTTACAGCTGTTTTTTACTACCTCAAAGCCTACTTCTCCCATAGGACAACTTTGGAGTTACCTTATTACATTGTATAAGTGTAATTTCCAAATGGGAACAAGTAACAAGTTCATGTCTGTTGTCTTTGCAAGTGTAATGAAACATCCTAACTAATGGTGAAGTCGGATTTTAAATTACAATTTTGAAAATGACACTTTTAAAAAGTTGACATTTTCCTGCCTTAGTTATTTGGTGCCCTCAGCCTGTCTCTGGGTCACATGACTGGGTGTACCTGACAGTTAGACTTGTGTATTCCTCCTAGACAGCCACACACAATGCAGAGCCTAGGTATGACTGAATGGGACATTACTGGCAGGATTGGAGGGATGAGCTGGACCCAGCCCCACTTACACTTGAATAGGCTGTGTTCTGCCTCCACACAAATGACTGCATACACCCTGTAGTTAGTCTGTAGCCAGGTCCAGGGAGGCAGAGCACCTATGTGATTCAAAGGCATGTCTTTGAAAGATTCTCCCCACTTCAAAGGCACAAGTTAGTATAAATACTGGACTACAGACACCACCACTTCAGCACGCTACTGGACCTGTGGATACTACATCAGGAAGAAGGACTGATGTGCTGCTGAAAGAACTGCCACTCTATGGACTGCTGCTCTGAAGGACTGCTGCCCTGTTGTGCTGACCTACTGCCTGCTGCTGCCCTATTGTCTGAGTGAGAAGGATTGGATCTGCATCTCTTGAACCCAAAACCCAAAGGGACTCCAAGGGCTTGTTGGCTGGCCTCCTCAGGGGCACAACAGGCTTCCAACAACCTTGCACCTGCATCTCAGCTGCTGCGTGGACTGGACCATCACAATAACCTGCATCCTTTCTGCAGCCTGCAATGCCTTTGGAACCACCACTGCGTGATGCACCCTTGGCGCAAGCCCTTGTATCCCTCGTCGGCAGCCTCAATGCCGGACTCTGCCTCGCAGCCTCACAGCTCCTTAGAACCGATGCATTGCCCTGACTAAGCAACATATTCTTGACGCCGGACTTTGTATCACATGCTCTGTCGATGGGATGCTCAGCGACAACGCAGGGCCCGCGGATCACAGCATCTCAGAACCGATGCATCACTTCGACTCCATGACGCGGACACTCGAAACGCACCGCAACCCAGGATTTAAGGCAATCGGTTCAGTGGGTCTCTGTAGCTGGCCCGCGCTGAATCGTTTTCGGCCTGAAGTTGTGGCTCTGTCCCGGTCTGGCATGACCAGATATCCACAGTTGTGTTTTGTGCCTTAATGACACTATTTTCACCCCAAAAAATTTAATTGTATATCTCCGGTTTTACTGATTGGACTTTTGTCATTTTGGTCTTGTTTTATTTATTAGAGAAAGTTCTATTTTACTAACTTGGTGTGGGACCCTTTTTGAGTGGCGTTTTCACTTTATTACGTATGAAGTGTTGCGCTAATACTTTACACATGGACTCTAAGTTGGGCCTGACTGCACTGTGCCAAATGAGCCAGCTGATACACATTGGAACTCAGCATGTCGAAGTGCATATGCAAACAATTGGAAAGAAAATGGTGCACCAGGTGTAACCACACCAACCGAGTTACTTCCAAGGCCACCCTCAACAACTATCACCGCCAGCTCAAAGCCACAAAAAAGGAGGCCCTGACTCACCGGATCAAGACTAGTGCCAACCAAACCAAGGAACTCTTCACCATTATCAGAGAGTTCCCCTGCCCTTCAACCACTGAAAACTTGATCCCTTCCTCACAGGAACTCTGCGACACTTGCCGACCACTTCCACAGCAAGATAGCAACCATCTACACAAACTTTGATCCCCAACCAATCGACCTCTTCAGCATCCCATCGACCACCACCAGCAACCACCTGCTCTCCGCATGGGAACAACTCAGCAGACTGAACACTACTACTCTGATAAAATCCATCCACTCAGGAGCACCCACCGCCCCATGCCCCCACCGAATTTTTAACCTCTGAAGAGATTACATCACTAACAGCTCACCACCATCTTCAACACTTCCATCACCACAGCCACCTTTCCGATGACTTGAAACACGCAGAGGTGAAACCGCTCCTCAAGAAACCCTCTGCAGACCCCAGCAAGTTCCATAACTACCATCCCATCTCACTGTTGCCGTTTCATACCTAAAGTCCTGGAGAAGGCCATCAACCTCAAACTCACCAAACACCTGGAAAAAAACAACTTGCTGGACCCTTGCCAATCAGGTTTCAGAGCCATTCACAGCACCAAGACAGCCCTTATCGCCGCAACAGACAACATCTGCATCCTACTCAACAGAGGAGAATCAGATGCCCTGATCCTGCTCGACCCAGTGGCATAGCAAGGGCGGGGTGGGGCAGCATGAGTTTTGGGGGCTGCATCCCCCACTCTTATCTGCGGCTGTCGCGCTACGGCAAATGCAAGGACCGCACGGGCGGCCAAAAGTCTAGCTATGCTACTGGCTCAACTTCTCCGCAGCCTTCAACACCGTCTCCCACCATACATTCATCCATCGACTGCACCAGATCAGAATCACAGACAATGCGCTCAGATGGATGCCATCCTTTCTCGTGTGGCGAACCCAGAGAATCCGTCTCCCTCCCTTCACCTCACAACCCAAGCAGACCATCTGCGGCATCCCTCAAGGCTCATCTCTCAGTCCAACCCTCTTCAACACCTTCATGACACCAGTCGCAGACATTACCAGAACCCACATCATCATCATCTACTACACCAACAATACCTAGCTCATCCTTTAGCTCTTAGTAGACCCCACCTTGAGGAAGACTAACTTCCACAACTGTATGAAGTCTCATTTTGTATGAAGAACAACTGCCTGAAGTACAAAATGGACAAAACTGAAGTTCTGATCTTTGGCAGACACAGTGCCCTCTGGAATGACTCCTGGTGGCCATCAAAACTCGGACCAATCCCCACTCCGAAAGAGCACACCAGCAAAATCGGCATCATCCTGGACAGAGAACTCTCCATGAAATGTCAGGTTAACACTGTCTCCAAGGGAGCGTGGCTTGAGCGCACAGCAAGATGGCTGCTCCCTAGAGAGGCTCTGCCTGGCTGAGCTACTATCAGTTTATTATCCACCTATCACGCTGCCATCAAGCACTCCAAAACAGGAGTATCTTACCCCAGGAGGCGCCTGCCTGTGATAGTGCTGTCATCCGGCGCCTACATCTACCGCTGTGACCACTGTGAGCTGGGTCCCGGTATCGGCGGCCTTCACGTAAGATGGCGGCTCCCATGAGGCCCTGAAGTTGGAGCACCGCGGCCGTGCTGACTTCCTGCGCCCGAGGAGATCGCTCGCCTAGCTATGGAGTTGGCCCTGGCACGCTGCGTGTCTGGTGCCAGCTGTCGATCTCCTGGGCCGACTGCTCCATCGTACTGTGAGCTGGGCGTCTGCCACTGGAGGAAGCGGCGGCGCGGTGCCCCTGCGAGGCCCTGGCCTAGTTCACCAATTTGCCCAGCCGGACTTGGAGGTGAAGCCGTGCAGTATTTGGAGCACTCGGCGCCCGCTGCGGTGAGTGGGGGGTGGCCTGACCTCTGTCGGTGTCTGTGGTGGTGGCGCGGCTGTGGGTTCGGGCTGCGATCTGTGCGGCGTGTCGGTGCGCGAGGAGGCACAGTGTGCTATGAGCTGTGGGACTGTGAGGTGACTTGCCCGAACCGGCTGTGGGGCCATGCAGCGATGAGCGATGAGTGGCAGTAAGTGATATCAGCAGGGGGAGCTGTGACTGCAGCTGTGGTGTTTGCTACGGAGCAGCCTCTTTGGCCTCATTGGGAGAGTATTGACTACTGTGGTGAGTGTGCTGTGATCGCGGCTCCCCCCCACCTATTGACTCTAGGCCTGGGCTAAAATTCCGTTCCGCTCGCGGAAATTGCGATAATTTGACATTTTCGCATTCCGCGGAGAGCGCGAAAATGTCAAAATTTCTGCAATCCGCATTTTACCGGAATTTTTTGCTTGCTTGCGCTGTAAAATAATACATTCTCGCGTGCGCGCGCGCGATCACCTTACCTGAATCCCCGCGTTCGCCGACAACTTTTCCCGATCCGGTCGCATTCTCCACGAGATATTGGATTGTTGGTAGCCATTTGCGCTGTCTCGCGACAGTTCGCGCCCGCAGTAACGTCATTCGTCGCGCGATCATGTCTTTCTTCTTGCGAACATGCACCGTGAGACAAGTGAAAACAAGATTGCCGCGCCCGCGAGCAACCGCATGGGTAAGTTGGCGAGCCGCGACCACGCAGAAAATACCGCGAACGGGCGGGAAAAAAACTTCCGTATCTTCGCGATATGTTTGCGGAGATTTTGTAACATTTTCGCGATAATTTGTGAAAGTGAATTTCGCAAATACCACCCACCCCTAATTGACTCTACTGTGGCTACATCTGTTGTGCAGTTTTCCCTATATGACATCCAACCCCTGATGTGAAGGCCTCACCGCCATCGATCCTCTTAGGGGGGGAATTGTTCTTTGCCTGTGAGCCCCCCCCCGCTTCGGGCTCCATTACGACTAGGTCTCGTTTTAGCGCACTTTCATTGCTGTAGTGCCTCTGATTCCTCTATTGTTATCTCAAACGCTCCCTGATCAGAAGCCTGTTTTTCATTGGGCCCTGTGCATACCTGGTCTGTGGACATTGCCTCTACCGCAACCATTATGGGGATGACTGATAAGAGTCAACCGCCTCACCTTTGAGGTGCACAAATCCTCCAAATCCTCTCAGAGGGCTGCATCGGACTCTGAGGCTGATGTTCTGGCCGCCAGCCCCCCCACTCTCGAGACAACGTTGCTAGCTATGCAGCGCAGCCTGCAGTCCATAGAGGCGACGATGTCCTCTGTTAATCACCGCCTGGACCACTTGTCGGCACAGCTCGAGAAGCAGAATACTTGCATGGGGAGGTGAAGCAACGTGTGTCGGCGACAGAGGATAGCCTGAGCGAAGTAGCCGGCAAAACACTTAATATGGAGAAGGTTTTGTCTCTTATCCAAGCTAAGAACGAGGATTTGGAGGCCCAGTCCCGACGAAATAACACTAGAATCACGGGACTTCTTGAATCCATGAATGTTGGCAGGATGGAAATGTTTGTGGGAAACCTGAGCAAAGACATATTTGGTACTGAGCAGCTCTCCCCCATGTTTATTGTTGAGAAGGCGCACTGCTCCTTTGCTGCGAGACCTGTTCCTGGCGCTCCACCCCGCTCAGTTATAGCACACCTGTTGAACTATAGGCACCGGGAAGTTATTCTACGCATGGCCCGCACAAGGGGAACATTGAGCATCAGGGCAACTCTCTTTCGTTCTTTCCAGACTTCACAGTCGCTGGGAAGGCAGCGAGGAGAGAGTTTGGTGCTGTAAAAATGTTTCTGCAGTCTGAGGGGGTTCCATACGCTATGCTGTACCCTGCCCGCCTGCTGATTGGTTCAGATGGGGCCTCAAAAATCTGCACTAACCCTAAAGCTGCCCTGGAACATGCCAAACATCTCAAGCAGGCGCGCCGAGAGTCTTTGGGGCCCGTCTGGCACTGAGGAACAGTGAGGATCAGCCTGCCCGAATCTAGCACCAATGTTCTATAGACGGTTCTCATTTATTGTGTAACGATGTTTCTAACGGTCCATTTTGACTTTTCAGGTCTTCTCCTCTTGCTTGTATTGCTTCAGTGTGTGTTTTTTCTGTTTGCCTCATTGAGCCGGTGGTCACAGCATCAAGGTGCGATAGGCACAGCTACCAGGTTTTTGCTCAGCCACCTCCTACTAGTTGGGAGGCTAGACGTGCGCTCAGACGCCCCCTCTATATGGGTATCCCCCAAATGCAAATTTCACTTGTTTGGGTCTGTTGGGGGTGGGTATTGTTGAACTGGGATGGCTTTAGCGAGTTTGGAATGCTGAAGTGGGTGGGGGCTGGGGGGTTTGTAAGTTGGTCAGGCAGACACGCATTGCGGTTTTGTTGTGCATTTCTTGTGTAAAGATATACTATGGTGCTTTAGACATACATTGTGTGTTGCATAGTGTTAGTATCCTGTTCATGGCGACTCCTCAACATGAGTGGTTAGATTAAGTTCCTCACCTGGAACGTGCGTGGACTCAACAACCCCCAAAAAAATACGTACTGGCATATCTGGATAGAATGGAGGTGCAGATAGCCTTATTACAGGAGACACACCTCAATAAAGAATCAGCACAAAGAGTGGGTGTACGCTGGGCAAGTGTGAGACTTGCGTCCTCCTATTCTACTTATTCTAGGGGAGGGATGACTCTCATTAAAAAGGTGTCTCCTTTAGTGTGGTTCGGACTGATACAGATGAGCATGGACGAGTGGCGATAGTGCATGGACAACTGAGTGGTATGAGTGTGCTGGTGGTCAACGTATATGGACCGATTACAGATGATCCGTCCTTCTTTTCGGATGTATGGCACAGAATTTCTGAGTTCCCTCCAGCTGCAATAATTTGGGGTGGTGATTTTAATGTTTGTCTTGATGTCACTTTAGATAGGGTTAGTAGTGGAACAGTGATGCATAAACAGGCAGCGGCAGTGCTATTGGGTTACTAGATGCTGGCCACCTAAATGACGTCTGGCGTCTTCAACATCCTGCTGGTCGGTAGAGCACATTTGTATCTTCTGTACATGGGACATGGTCTCGCATAGATTTCTGGCTTGTTTCGAAGGTGGTTTGTACGTGGGCTGTGAAGGTGGGACATATGGCTCGTTCACTCTCTGATCACTCCCCTGTAGTCCTTGAGTTGCAGATACCCACATATGAACGGCCGCCATTCACATGGCGATTACATCCAACTGAGTTTACTGACCCAGTTTTTAGACAGACAATTGGCGAGGCGATCCGTAATTTTTTTAAAGAGAATGAGGGGTCTGTTGACAGTGCTGGAGTGCTTTGGGAAGCATTCAAGATGACTATCAGGGGGGCTTGCATAGGAGCACAATCGGGAGTGCTGCGGGATCTCCGACGCATACTGCACAAATTGGCGTCCGACATCTCCACCCTCGAACGTGACTATGAGCACAATCCCTCTTGAGACAAGTTAGCCAAAATAACAGACCTTGTCATGGACCATGACGAAACAGCTGATCAGGAGCTGTTGCACCGCTCACGCCGCAGCACTGCCACAACTATTATGGGGAAGGGGGCCGTCCAGGCCGCTCCTTGGCGCAGAAGTTATCAGAGCCGCGTAGCCAGGAGTGTTTTAAGGAACTCCTCGATGGGGATGGGGTCGCCCATTATTCTACTCCCGAAATGTGTGATATAGTCTTGCATTTTTACATCAAACTCTACGCTGCCAGGGGGAACCAGCCACCTGAAGAGATAGATTCCTATCTGGAGGACGTCGCACTAGGGTGGCTTTCTAATTCACATCAGGAATATCTCATGCAGCCATTTGATGTTGAGGACGTTAAACTTGCCATAATGTAATTGCCTACCTGTAAGGCGGCAGGAATGGTCGGGCTTCCCAGCAAGTTTTATAAGGCCTATATGTCAGATCTCATCCCCAGGCTTCCTGCTGTCTATGCGGAGGCTTATGAGAAATGGCGGCTTCCACCTACTCTCAAAGAGGCCCTGCTTGTGACTTTACTGAAACCAGACAAGTCTCCCAACCTGTGTGAATCTTATAGGCCTCTCTCAATTATCAACATAGATGCAAAGATCTTGGCAAAGATGATTGCCATCAGGCTTCAACCACTGGTCCCTCTCCTGGTCCTATCTGACCAGTTGGTTTTTGTGTCTGCGTGCACCACTACCCAAAATCTACGCACAGTGTTTTTTACATTGCACTATTTTGACTCAGATTTCCAAGCAGTGGCAGTGCTGCTCGATGCAGCGAAAGCTTTTGACTCCCTTCAATGGGATTTCATGTTCACGGTCTTAACTAGAATGGGACTTCCTCCGTTTTTTATGCAATGGATAAGAGTGCTCTATGCAGAGCCGGTTGCCCGTGTACGTGTTAATGGATGTGTATCCTCGGCGTTTCCTATAGAAAGGGGCACGCGGCAGGGATGCCCCCTATCATCGATGCTCTTTTTGCTCGCATTGGAGCCTTTGGCTTGCAAGCTCCGACAGAAGCATGCAGCTGCTGCACTACGCTTTCGGCAGAGACCACTGGTGGTCTCCCTGTATGCCGATGATATGTTACTATACGTCCGTGAACCCGCCACTTTTTTGACAGAATTGCTACGGGAGTATGTTAAATTTGAACGATTAACTGGGCGAAGTCTGTGGCCCACTTACGGCCGGTACGATGGAAGTGGAGCTGAACTTTCCTCTGACCTGGACGCATGATCTAGTGCGATATTTGGGTGTATGGCTGCATAGAGACCTGGATAAGGTGATTTCTGAGAACTATGGATGCACCATTGCATGTATCATTGAGCTGGCCGAGTGGTGGGCGCGCCTGCCCTTCTCCTTTGCAGATCAGATAGAAATTATAAAAATGGCCTTCCTCCCCAAGCTGCTTGATTTTTTTGTCAATATTCCAATCAAGTTGAATATTGTGCTGTTTCAGACACTTCAATCGGCATTGCTTACTTTTGTGTAGGGTGGAAAGAGTCCCAGATATAGTTGGGATGTTCTTGTTCAGCCTTTTGACCGGGGTGGGGTTGAAGCTCCTGACCTCCGATTATATTATCTATGCGCGCAAGAGCAATTTGCCCATTATTTGCACTTCCCACAGCTGTTTCAACCTCACACGGCTATTGAATCTGATGCTGTCCTTCCGATGCCCCTACAGGCAGCGACTCTCTCTGGAGGATCGGGTGGCCCTCGGACTGAAATAAACCACGTGCAATGCACCGCATGGGCCTGGAGGACGCTGGCAAAAAGGGCGCACCTTCCATATCTATATGCTCCACTGCTGCCATTGGCTTCACATCCTGACATTTCAGCGACACGGCCCGCCCTAAGAGAGTTGGCGAATGTTTTTATCTCCCGGGTTGGGGAGCTGTATAAACAGGGTCAGTTCCAATCCTTGCAGGATGTACAGGGGGGAACTGATCGTGGCTTTATGTTGGGTTTTACTTATGTCTGAGTCCGGCAAGCTGTTAAAACTATTTACCCGAACTATCCGGAGGAACCTACAACTCTGCAGGCATTGCAGGTGATGCTCGCGGGAGAGGAGAGAAAGAGTATAATCACCAAAGTTTACAATGCTTCCTTGCAAGAGCGAGAACTAAAGGATTACCCCTCATATCTTAGATGGCAGACAGTGCTGGGGTCCACACTCACGCCAGACCTATGGAAGGCGTGCTGCGAGTTTACGGGTTGCCTCACAGCGAATTGTAACCTCCGCATAATTCACTTTAAGTATTTACACCAGTTATATTACACTCCTTTGCAACTCTGTAGGTATGGCCTGCGCGAGTCCGCTGGCTGAGTGCGGTGTGGGCAGGCTGACGCTGATTTTTTGCATGTGGCGTGACTGTGTGCATGTATATTTGCCTTCTGGTCTAAAGTGGTGAGTGTGCTCACTGATGTTGTGCTGGAACCAGTGCATTGCACTCCTGAGATCTGCCTCCCTGGTTATGTGACACGTCTTAAACCCTGTAACAGGCGCATAGTCGCAATATCCACTCTGTTTGCCAAGAGAGCCGTTGTGCAGTGTTGGGGAGCGAAGACCACTCCAACGGTAAAAAAATGGATCCGTGATCTACTGTATTGTAGGGACCAGCTGGGGATCTATGTGGAAGAACTGCCCGAGGCTTCGCGCCCCAAGGATTTCTGGGCCCCGCTCACTACGTACTTGTTATCGCACCCAGATTTGATGTAATCTGTGTAACTGTATGCCTCTGACGCCTCAAGTAACAGCTGCTTCTTTATGCAAGTTCCACCACTGAATAGGTTTTGCGGCACCACTCATGTAGGTTCAGGATGTACAAGATTTCTCAAACTGTATAATGTATTGTATTCTGCTCTGCTGGGGGGTGAGGGGGTTTGTTCTTACTTGGCATTCGCTATTTGACTCACATTTCTCTGTCTGTCACATGCCTATTGAAACCAATAAACATATTTAAAAAAAAAAAACACTGTCTCCACAGCCTACTTTCAAACACTCTGCATGCTTTGCAAAGTTTTCAAGAGGCTTCCCCTCAGCACCAGGAAAACAGTGACGCACCCTATGCAGGCACCGCCACTGAGCTCATGGAAAGACTCCAAGAGGACCACATCACCCAGCAGCTGAAGGACCTCAACTGGCTCCCCATCCAGAAGAGACGTCAATTTAAGCTCCTCACCCATGGGTCAGCGAGGGTAAAGTGCAGAGGTGACGAGGACGGGTGTTCCAGGACTTGGAAGCGGGCTGGGAGAAGGAGAGTCCTCCAGAGCGGCAGCAGCGATGTGTGGTATCTGTGTGAGGGCAAGGGGAGGGGAGCAGAGGTTCCTAGGCGGTCGGTGGAAATTTAGACGATGGTTTATGTAAGCGGGTCTTGGTCGTGGAGGGCTTTGTAGGTAGGAAGGGAATCAAGATCTGGCTCTTCGACTGATAATCGCAGCACAGTGCTCGTATACCCTTTCAAGCCACAAGCCGCGTTATATAAGTACTGCTTGATTAATTGATTGCACTGTGCCAAGCTACCAGAGGGTTGAGCACAGATTCATTTAGGGTTGGCTTGTGCCCCAGCCTGATAAGGATTGTGGTTTCTGCTTGACCAGGCCTCACTCCCCAGTCAACACTCAACCTCATTTCTTATACATGGCAACAGGGAAATCCGGACATTTAGTGATAGCTCAGTGGTGCTGAAGGGCAGACAGGACTGTTAATGGTACTGAGTGGCATGGTGCGCAGAGCTAAAAATAGGCATATCAGTGGTTCTGATTAGGTATGGAATTTTCAGCCAGGCTCACCACAAACAGAAAGTACCCAATAACCACACTGTGATTTTTATTAAACTTTGTACATGCTTAGGGCAGCTGAGATCTAAGAACACTGAGAAAGAAAACGAGAGAGGAAAAAACAAGTAGTCAAGAACAAAGAGAAATAAAAAATAGAGACAGAAAGAACGAGGGAAGCATGTTTACATTTTGCAGTTAGTCAAAGCAGTTTTCGGAACTCCTTTGTCCATGTCTTAAGTATTTTATTTCTTGTTGGATATCCATATATATGAAATAATCTGGATACCTGAAAATTGAAAGCTTGTTCATCTCATAATGTCTTTGTTTTTTACTTCTTGCCCTCTGCACCTGTCTCTTTCTATGTTTGTTTACCTTTACATGGGTAGGAATGAAGGACAGAAGTAAAAAGAAAAGAGTCAAGGCGTGGCATTTCTGGGAGGGTTAGAGGTTTAGCAGAGAAAATTACACCTGATGTCACATTGCACTGCAAAATGTATCTGGCACATTTCTGCGATGCAGAATCTGCAAGGCACGTGCAGTCACTCTCCAGACACCCCAGGCTGTTCCCTCTCCTCCTCTGTGCTGTGAAAGTTCAAAGAAGGGCAGCAGTTCAATTTAGTTTATGTTTTAAGTTAAATTCGTGCACTTGTTTTGATTGGTTTGATCATCATAACAAGCAAAAGTACAGGTATAGTTTTGTTTTCCTGTTTTAACTGAACACTCAGGATAGTTTCGTTTTCAAAGTTCTTTGAATGCATATACGTTTTGGATTGTTCGGTGACAGAACATTTAAATGGCAGTTTTAGGAAAATGCCTGTGGGAACACGTGGAAACTTGGAAACAATGACGGGCCAAGTTAAGCCCATCATTTATAACTCCCCAGTAGGCGTGCACACTCTCTAAACCTGGAACTTCACATGGTGATCAGGTGACTGGCTGGAGAAAACACAGGAGCCTCCCTCTTCTGGTGCCCGCATCTCACTTTCATTAAGTCCAAATCTATATCTCAGTGTGGAGTTCTCCCCGACCCACATTTTTTTTTAATATATATAACTTTTTATTAACATTTTCAATTATATAACTTTGATGCATTATCTCAGTTAGGCCTTTATGCATACATTGTAGTTAAAGATAACCTTTCAACAGCAGTGTATTTTTAAGTCCGACATTGCATTTCTAGGGTTTTCTTTTACATCCTCATCTTTGTCCATATCAATATCAACTGTACATTAATTGTTCTCATCTAAGTATCTAGTTACTTTCCTCTGACAGCGATTCTTTTTGTGGGGGTTCACAGATATTGCCCCTTGAGAATTCCCATAGAAGCCCATGTTCTGGTGTCAACATGGGCTTCTATTGGAATTCTCTGCGGCATATTATCAAGCCCATTATCGCCGCTTCAGCGGCAGTTTTCTGCCGCTACAGCGGCGATAATTTTAACGCCGTGCTTGATAATATGCCCCATAGTGCGTTCAAACTATGATTCGAAGCAGAGAGAAGGGCCTGATATAAGACAGATCTTGTCTGCCTAGGAAAACTCATAATCCTGTTTTTTGGGAAAAGAAAAAATTAGTTGTTATCTTTTAATAATCTTTGCATTGTGTAGTTACGTATTTATATTATTATTTTTATAGCATAAATCTAGCCGAAAGGCAAAGGAGTCCTGATATGGCCAAAGGCAAGCGTAAAGCTAACGAGTGAGAGGAGAGGTAGCTGGGTTTGGACTGGTAATGTGCGGTGATGTGTTCTTTAAGGGCTGTCTTCAACTCCTTCCCACATTGGAGCAGCACTGGGACGGTCCTGAAGGATACTGGGATGTTCTTCCAGATCCAGGGTGCATAGATGGAAAAGGCCTGCTGCCTTGTTTTTTTTATTTTTTACACTTTCTAGTCTGCAGTATGAGATTGTCCAGACTGTGGGTGTGCCAAAGATCCACCGGAATTGGGGAGCTTGTCAACAAAATAAGTGGGGTGCTGATTTGAAGATGGTGCAGGCCAGGAAGGTGAGTTAATGGAGTTCCATCAGTATGGGGGTGAGGCGATCATATTTCTTCAGGCCCTGGGTGAGGCATGCTACACATGTAAGATGCACCTAAGAGGTGCCAGTGTGGAGCCTGGAAGGCCATGGAGTAGGGCATTAACCACCATCCAGAAGCAAGAGTACCAGGGCTTGAAAAGCTGGTCTAAAGTTACTTTTTAGAAGAAATTGTTTAACATTCTTTAAATGAGAGGGCTGGTACAAGGTCATCTTTGTATTTTTTGCCAATGTGTTTCTTGAGGTTAGTGTCCAGGGTGAAACAAAGTGACCTGGCGTCTGGTGAACAGTGGAGTTCAAAGGGTAAATTTCATGTCATTGAGCCAGGTTTGCACTATATTTTGTTTGTTGTTCTTGGAAAAAACAGGAATTATGTCTAGGTTGGACGGAACTTGAAGTAGATGGTGGACCTTTAGGTCTGGAGCATGTGCAAGCAGCGTCTAAGGTGTTGAATGAAGTGAAGGAGGAGTTGTGTATCATCTGCATACTAGTGAATCTTGATACTGTTATCAGTGAGTAGAGGCCAAGCGGCTCCAGGAATAGGTTGAAGATGACAGGGGACACTATGGAGCACGGGGGGACTCCATAAGTGATATGGATGCTTTGTGAATTAGAGGTGCTCAGGGAAACAAACTGGAGTAGGTTGGAAAGAGGAGAACCAGTGAAGGACATTGCCAGTGAACCACAGTCCAGTCCAGGGTGCATATGAGAGTGGGATGGTCAACTGTGTCAAAGGCAGCTGAGAGGTCCAGCAATATCGAGAGGCAGGGCTAATCTTCATTTGTGGTCAATAGGGTATCATTTTGATGTGTAATGTCTAAACATGCCTAGTGGAGGTATTGTTTGCGCACCTATTAACTACAGGTAGCAAATACATTCTGCATCACAGCATATAATAATTATGTGTAGTTTTACCACAAGGAAAAAAATAATGATCGAGCACAAAGCTCTTGCATGTATAGGGGCGGCAGAAAATATTCAGGCAATACATTTGGCTTATGAATATTCAAAAACGTGCTAATCACAAACCAGGCATTGCTCCCGCCAGTATCACTGCATCAGCCACATTTAGCATTGAGATCACAGAAGTATAATTTTGTTCTGACGTGTATGCCAGGATTTGGATCTGACTCCTGACACCTACAATTATCACTAGGTGTGGCAAGTAGATGGTGGTTTATTGCTCTGCTAGTAGCCAGATAGGTGATCACAAGCTTAAGGAAAGCTGAAGATCCCACCAAATGTCTTACCTTTAGGGTTCCTTTTTAAAGTTGTTGGACTGTTTTTTTGTTTTTTTTAGTTGTTTGTTGTCCTCATTTATGCGATGTTAAGGTATTAGTAGACAAGATCACCTTGCCATGAGAGAATGCTGCTTTTAAATTCTTTCAATTATTATAATTTTTTTCTGATTTTTATGGCTGAGTGGAAACCGCCCTTCTGTGTCAAGGTATAATCATGTCTTAGGAACCTCCAAATTCCTTGGGTTAATCAATCACAGAGCCACCATGACGATTCTTCCGAATTTGTTGTATCGCGTAGGGTGTAATCATTGGACATGCCTCCCTACCCTACCTCATGTTCTTATCCCAAAGTTCCCAAAATCTGGTCCTTTTACTCTTTCCTTTTGACCTATCTAGTCTCCTAACCTTCTCTACAGATAAAAGCCATTCTGCTATATTAGGAAGAGTTGCAAGTATCCACTTTACACATATCTCGCGTCTGGCCAATAAGATTAACACAAACAATAAGTAATTTTGTTTTTTTACTTAATACAGGAGGGGAATCATTACTTTCCAAAATACCAAAAATAATAGTAAATGTGCTTACCTCAATGTTCGTTTCTAAAAGTTTATCGATAATCTTACCCACTTCTTCCCAGAATGTGTCAAGTTGCAAACACAGATCGAACATGTGAATATCGTTCTCGCTTTTGGCTCCCCACATTTTGGACAATTTTTCACCAACTATTTATTCATTTTGGATAGTTTTACTGGTGTCCAATATGACCTGTGTAAAGTAAAAAGATGATTTCTCCTAAGAGGTGCAGAAACTATAATTTGCCATAAAAAAGTGCAGGGTACTTGCCAATGATGTTGCTGGGAAGGTTTTTTTCCATACGTCATCTGGGATGGTGAATTCATCGTCTCCTGTATCAAGTGCCAGTACCATTTCAATATTTCCTTTCTTGTTGGGTCACTTTGTATTTCATTCCCCAGTTTCTTGGTGGTATCTAAGATTTTCTTTTGATCCTTTGCCCAACTCGCCAGCTGATAATATTTGAACCTAGATAATTTTGAATTTGTTCCTTTGCAAGGTTCCAGAATCAAAGAGTTGTCCCCTTTTAAGCAGTTGGGGGTTCCCGGTGAACTCCAAATATGTGCTAGCTGGCTATAGTATGGAATCTTCCATTCTCTTCTTAAATCATAGCATAACTTGTAAGCTGTACCCAATACTTTTAATTAGATTTTTTTAAAGTATTTTGGATGTCCCAATTTATATAGACAGTGATTTTCTTCTGTGACAGCTTTCCAATAAGAAGGGTAACAGACGTGAGGGCTAAAAAGAATTCTTATGTTCTTAAATTGAAAGGCTCTATAATAAGAGAGAAAATCTGGGCTTGCTATGCCACCTCAGTTCTTCCTCTTGCATAGTTTTTTCCATGCTATTCTCACTCCTTTCGAGGCCCATATAAACCCATTAATTTTGCCTTGAATCTTTTTAACCCATCGAGTCTTAAATTCTAATGGTATAGCATTAAATAAGAAAGTAAACTTGGGCAAGATGGACATTTTTATAACATTAGATCGTCCCAGAAAAGAGAGAGATAGACAACTCCAGGATCTTAATAACTTCCTCATTTCTTTTGATTTTAAATCCAAATTTACTTGGGCAATTTCATCAATGTTCTTTAAAATTTCTATCCCCAAATATTTAATTCTGTTCTTTATTACCGCTGTTAATGGATTTGGGTTCCATTTCATTATTTCCGTCTTCTAATGATTGACTTGATAGCCGGAAATTTTTCAAAAATCAGTTAGCAGCTTTGTAATGGTGGGGAGATACTTATTTAGGTCGCTTGTATATAACATTAAGTCGTCGGCATATAACGCCACTTTCTTAACCCATCCTTTAAACTTGAAAGGAATAACTTCATGAGATCTCCTTAGCATGTTAGCTAAAGGTTCTATATATAGGTTAAATAGATGTGGGGAAAGGGGAAAACCCTGTCTCGTCCCTCTTTTAATCTGAATTTCTTTCGATAAGTTGCCGTTTATAAGTATTTTTGCCACCGGAGCTACATATATGTTCGTTATCGCTCTTAAAATATTTTCTCCTAGGCCATACTGAGAGATTACTTCCCGCAAAAACAGCCAGTTCACTCGATCAAAAGCTTTTGCAGGGTCGAATGTGAGGACTGTGAGTGGAATTTTCTCTTGGGTGTCAATATCAATAGCTCCGATTAACTGGTGGGTGAGGTCATGCAATTGCCTCCCCTTGATGAAGCCCTTTTGGTCAATGTGTATGAGTTTGTCTGTTATCTTCCCTAATCTTGTGGCCAAAATCTGCGTGTAGATTTTGTAGTCGTTATTTAAAAGGGATATGGGTCTATATGACTCACATTTTAGGGTATCCTTTCCTGGTTTCAAAATCAGACTAATAGTGGCATTGTTCCAAGATTTTGGGAGTGCTAGGCCTTCTAGAAATATAGTATTAAAAAGGTCTACTAATCTAGGAGCCAGTGTTTCTTTTAAAACTGCATATAACTAATTTGGGAGGGCGTCTGGGCCTGCTGCTTTCCATTTTTTCAGTCTTTTTAATGCACTCAATACTTCTTCAATGGTGATTCCTGCATTTAATGTATCACATGACTCGACCTCCAACTTTGCGATCGCTGATTCTCTAAGATAAGAGTCCGCTATATGGCTTGGGGGTGCTAAATCTTCCTCATATAAGGATTGAAAGAAATCTACGAACGCTCTCTCTATTCCTATCCTGTCCTCTACCTTTCCAGCTGCAGAGCCAACTTGTATTGCCATAATTTTGCTCCTGTTAGAGTCGGTCTTAATTTTCCATGCAAGGAGTTTCCCACTATTTTCCCCATATTCATAATTTGACAGACTACTGGCTTCCCACCTTTTTCTTACCCTTTCTTCCAGATAATTTGACAAGTTCCACTTCTTTTTAGAGATTTCCTCTTTTGCTCTTTCTTGTTCTGCCTTAGAGGTTGCTACTTCATGAGTTTTATGTTGATTCAAGATTTCTGACTCTATTTGACTTATTGTCTGTCTAATTTCCTTATTTCTTTTTACTGCTAAGCCAATCAGAGTGCCTCTGACAACCGCATTGTAGGCGTCCCATACTACTTGGGTGGATACTTCTCCATTGGAGTTAATTCCACTCTTTTTTCTCAAGGAGGAAATATCAACTTTTGCATTTATTGTGCCCCTCTATTTACATTCCCTTCCTTGTCTGTTGAGTTTTTAGTTACCAATTCTTCTTGCAATTTAAAAAAAGAGCGGAGGGAGGGTAGATTGTTCCATTTTTGCAGCCTCGACAGCTCTGGTTGATACTACAGCTACGATTCTGCGCTTTATTTTCTGGCCCCTTTGCTGCTTGTTGTTATTTTTTACTCTATCTCCACTTGAGGTAGTTATTTGTTCTTTCCCCCGTTGGGGTTCGACCTGTCTTCTCTATAGGGTCCGAGACAAAGTATCTGTTCCTCAGGGCATAACTTATGCCTTGAATGCCGCTTTTAATAGTTTCTTTATCAGCATGACTTTTTACATCTGTTACAACCTCTTTTGTGGAAACCAAGATTTGATCTACAGATTGTGCCGGACCCTCCTGCGGCGAATTGGTTACAGAGTTTAAACCAGCCAATTCCCTTCTCTCCCCTCTCTTACCCCTTTCCAGCCTCCTTACCGAATTCATGCACACCAACTTTCTCAATTCTTCCTTCCCGTATTCCTTTGTTTCACACCATCCCCCTGACCCCAAATTCCGTGCAGAACAGCCGCTGGGTGGGCCTCTGAAAATCACTCTCGCCGATACTCTCCAATGCGTTTGCAACCCAGCCGCTGCTTCCACCCATACGCCTCCTTTGCTCTCATACGCTTTCGGCAGGCAGGGACACAGCTTCCCACAGGATCCCGGCTCCACCTCTGTTCCGAAGCTGTGTTGGCGCGGGAATCGTTTCGGCAGAGCCGGCGTTTCTCTCATGGAGGGCATTTCAAGAATCACATGGAAGAAAAGCAGTGCCCTAAATATTTCCGTCTTTGTTCAAGCATTATTCCGAAAAAGGTTCTGACTTTCACGGGCCGTTACGATCATGTTTTGCACACCTCACTGAACGGAGCTCTAGACCGGACCTCCTAGCCAGCCGCCATGTTCTCCCCCCCGTTGGAATATTTAAACAAAGTTAACCAACTAAATACTGCAGGATCATTGCTAAAGATATGTATTATCATAGATACAATGATATTCTTGCCTTACTTCTATTAAAAAAACTTTATTTAATGCACATCTTCTTATATTATTTATTATGCTGCTAAATATGTGCACTTCCAAGAAATCAAATAAAAAGAAATATAGGAAAAAAGACATATATGCCATGGAAACATACTGCGATTGCTGATTTGAAAGTTAAATGAGATTGAATGGGAAAGTAAGAGAGAAGTGGTAAACTATTGCAACGATTCACTACAAATCGATGCCACTGAGAGAAGAAAGCTGAATCAGAGTTGATGTCTTATGCACATGCTGGAAATGAATCATGTCTTGAAATTGAACAGTTTAGGCATTTAGCAAAGAACATTTCACCTAGTGGTTCTTGCAAACGCCTGTTACATGCGAGTGTCACCTCAGAATGCCAGCGGCCTGTTGGAGTTTGTTTGCACAACTTTGGTTGCCTGTGAATGAGCCATGATACTTAAAACAATTTGCTCCTAGCCTGGAGAGTAATTATCAATCAATCAATCAATCAATCAATCAATCATAGCATTTGTAAAGCGCACTACTTACCCGTGAGGGTCTCAAGGCACTGGGGGGTGGGGAATGCTGCTACTGCTCGAAAAGCCAGGTCTTGAGGAGTTCGAAGGATAGCAGGTCTTGGGTCTGCCGTAGGTGGATGGGGAGGGTGTTCCAGGTCTTGGCGGCGAGGTGGGAGAACGATCTGCCACCGGAGGTCGCTCTTTGGATGCAGGGGACTGTGGCGAGGGCGAGGTTGGCGGAGTGGAGCTGGCGGGTGGGGGTGTAGAAGCTGAGTCGGCTGTTCAGGTACGCTGGTCCGGTGTTGTGGAGTCCCTTGTGTGCATGGGTGAGGAGCTTGAAGGTTATCCTCTTGTTGATGGGGAGCCAGTGCAGGTCTCTCAGGTGGGGTGTGTTGTAGCTGCAGCGAGGGATGTCGAGGATCAGTCGTGCAGAGGCGTTCTGGATACGTTGAAGCCGTTTCAGGAGTTTGGCTGAGGCTCCTGCGTAGAGGGCGTTTCCGTAGTCCAACCTGCTGCTGACGAGGGCCTGGGTGACCGTTCTTCTTGTTTCGGTGGGGATCCACTTGTAGATCTTGCGGAGCATGCGGAGGGTGTTGAAGCAGGAGGAAGAGACGGCGTTGACCTGCTTGGTCATGGAGAGGGTGGAGTCGAGGATGACCCCTAGGTTGCGTTCGTGGTTGGTGGGTGTTGTAGCTGTTCCCAGTGCGGTCGGCCATCAGGAGTCGTTCCAGGCCGAAGGGGTGGATCCAAGGATGAGGACCTCCGTCTTGTCCGAGCTCAGCTTCAGTCGGCTGTTCCTCATCCATTCAGCGATGGCCTTCATTCCTTCGTGGAGGTTGGTTTTGGCAGTGTGGGGGTCCTTGGTGAGGGAGAGGATCAGCTGGGTGTCATCGGCGTAGGAGATGATGTTGAGGTTGTGCAGTCGGGCGATGTGGGCGAGCAGTGCCATGTAGATGTTGAACAGCATTGGGCTGAGGGATGAGCCCTGGGGTACGCCACAGATGATCTCGGTGGCTGCGGAGCGAAAGGGGGGGAGGCGGATGCTCTGTGTTCTGCCGGAGAGGACGGTGGTGGTCCAGTCCAGGGCCTTCTCTTGGATCCCAGCATCGTGGAGGCGTGTTCATAGTGTGCAGTGGCAGACCATGTCGAAGGCGGCTGACAGGTCCAGGAGGATGAGGGCCGCGGTTTCTCCGTTGTCTAGCAGGGTCCTGATGTCATCGGTGGCGGCGATGAGGGCAGTTTCGGTGCTGTGATTGCTGCGGAACCCGGACTGGGACGGGTCCAGGATGCTGTTCTCCTTGAGGTAGCGGGTCAGTTGTTTGTTGACGGTCTTCTCGATTACCTTCACCGGGAACGGGAGCAGGGAGATGGGCCGGAAGTTCTTGAGGTCCTTAGGGTCCGCCTGGGGTTTCTTGAGTAAGGCGTTGCTCTCGGAGTGCTTCCAGCTCTCCGGGAAGGTTGCTGTCTCGAAAGAGATGTTGATGGCTTTCCGCAGAAGGGGTGCGATGGCGGTGCTTGCTTTGTTGAAGATGTGGTGTGGGCAAGGGTCTGACGGAGATCGGGAGTGGATGGTGTTCATGATCTTGATGGTGTCGTCGTCATTGATGTTGGTCCAGGATAGCAGGCGGTTGGTGGGGATGGTGGTCGTGGGGGCAGTGGTCTCAGTGGTTGTCGGGACGATCGTGTTGTTAAAGCTGTTGTGGATGTCTGCGATCTTGCGATGGAAGAAGGTGGCCAGCGAGTCACACAGGTCTTGCGAAGGTGGGATGTCGTTGGTGTTGGAGCTGGGGTTGGCTGGAGCTGGCTATTGCTCTGTGGAGTTGCCTCAATTGCAATATAGCATTTGCAAGACTAACATATGATTTACAGTGTGGTTTAGTCTTAACTCATTCTCAAAATGCCCTCTATTATTGATCTTAGTACTGGAATAATAGTGCATTTGTTAAACCCATTACTGCCAGGCCTCTTGTCATAGTAATTTGAACCATTGGGAAGTTGGCCTTAATTGCTACTTCTCTTGGCTGCATCAGAGTCTCCTCCCATTTAGAATTGCCTAGCATTCTGAGGTCACTATCCGATTGCGAAAATAACAATTGATGGACAGAATGCAGAACAATGTCATACATTCACCCCAGTACAGAGATCTAGGCCTAAATCCATCGTTTTTTTGCTCACCATGCCATTCCAGTTTGAACCCAGCCATATGCAAATCAGTCTTGATCCTGTGCCCCATGGGAACAGTCCAGCCCGAACTGCCAAGCCAGGTCCTCCCTCGACTGGAAACAAGCATCCTAGGACCGGTTTCGGGCTTTCAGCCCTCGTCAGCCAGGATAGCTTGATTCCAGTGGCATGGAGAGCAAGGGACTCACGTCTGAGCATACCCTTCCCACTCGGGGTGACAAATGCAAAAATAACAATTGATGGACAGAATGCAGAACAATGTCATACATTCACCCCAGTACAGAGATCTGGGCCTAAATCTATCGTTTTTTTGCTCACCATGCCATTCCAGTTTGAACCCAGCCATATGCAAATCAGTCTTGATCCTGTGCCCCATGGGAACAGTCCAGCCCGAACTGCCAAGCCAGGTCCTCCCTGGACTGGAAACAAGCATCCTTGGACCGGTTTCGGGCTTTCAGCCCTCGTCAGCCAGGATAGCTTGATGCCAGTGGCATGGAGAGCAAGGGACTCACGTCTGAGCATACCCTTCCCACTCGGGGTGACAAATGCAAAAATAACAATTGATGGACAGAATGCAGAACAATGTCATACATTCACCCCAGTACAGAGATCTGGGCCTAAATCCATCGTTTTTTTGCTCACCATGCCATTCCAGTTTGAACCCAGCCATATGCAAATCAGTCTTGATCCTGTGCCCCATGGGAACAGTCCAGCCCGAACTGCCAAGCCAGGTCCTCCCTCGACTGGAAACAAGCATCCTAGGACCGGTTTCGGGCTTTCAGCCCTCGTCAGCCAGGATAGCTTGATTCCAGTGGCATGGAGAGCAAGGGACTCACGTCTGAGCATACCCTTCCCACTCGGGGTGACAAATGCAAAAATAACAATTGATGGACAGAATGCAGAACAATGTCATACATTCACCCCAGTACAGAGATCTGGGCCTAAATCCATCGTTTTTTTGCTCACCATGCCATTCCAGTTTGAACCCAGCCATATGCAAATCAGTCTTGATCCTGTGCCCCATGGGAACAGTCCAGCCCGAACTGCCAAGCCAGGTCCTCCCTCGACTGGAAACAAGCATCCTAGGACCGGTTTCGGGCTTTCAGCCCTCGTCAGCCAGGATAGCTTGATTCCAGTGGCATGGAGAGCAAGGGACTCATGTCTGAGCATACCCTTCCCACTCGGGGTGACAAATGCAAAAATAACAATTGATGGACAGAATGCAGAACAATGTCATACATTCACCCCAGTACAGAGATCTGGGCCTAAATCCATCGTTTTTTTGCTCACCATGCCATTCCAGTTTGAACCCAGCCATATGCAAATCAGTCTTGATCCTGTGCCCCATGGGAACAGTCCAGCCCGAACTGCCAAGCCAGGTCCTCCCTCGACTGGAAACAAGCATCCTAGGACCGGTTTCGGGCTTTCAGCCCTCGTCAGCCAGGATAGCTTGATTCCAGTGGCATGGAGAGCAAGGGACTCACGTCTGAGCATACCCTTCCCACTCGGGGTGACAAATGCAAAAATAACAATTGATGGACAGAATGCAGAACAATGTCATACATTCACCCCAGTACAGAGATCTGGGCCTAAATCCATCGTTTTTTTGCTCACCATGCCATTCCAGTTTGAACCCAGCCATATGCAAATCAGTCTTGATCCTGTGCCCCATGGGAACAGTCCAGCCCGAACTGCCAAGCCAGGTCCTCCCTCGACTGGAAACAAGCATCCTATCCGATTGCGGTCTGATGTGGTCTAGAGTAGACAACTCGGTGCATTGTTCATCAGGGTGCTCCATATCATGGAGATCTCTCCCTTCATGGTGCCTTCCATCAGCACTCTCAGTTGTAAGAGGGAAAAGGGAGGCCGTCAGGATGACACAACCTTGTATTCTCCAAGGGCATGCATAAGCCGAATGTATGTGTACACTTCCGATCTGTTTAAGTCATAGGGGCTGATTTAATTCTTAGCAGTTAGGATACTCCATCGCAACAGTGACAGGGTATCCTTATAACTCAGAATGCGGTCCTCCTGCTGAATTTAGATGCAGGTAGACCTTTGTATAATCACTATCTCCTTCGTGATTAAACCCCTCCGACAGCCCTGTGGAGTAAGGGGCGTTGGAGGCAGACTTGTATTTTTGCCCACCTGATTTAGATGGATGGAATTAAAGGTCAGTTTTCACTGTCTGTCACCGCTAGGAATACCCTGGCTATAAGGGGAAGTAAAAACTGCTAAATTCTCCCCTCCCTATGGGAGCGGATTCCCATGGAAAGGGGAGCATTTTCTTTTTGAAAATAAAAAAGAATACGGTTTGGTCCTGTTGACAGAGTCCTGCACCAAACTGTAAACAGTTTTGAGAGGAACCGCCGTGATGGTGGTTCCAGCCAATGCTTTAGAAATGACAACAAGCATGGCAGTCATTTCTAAATTTGGCGGGTGGAGCAGTGTCGGCCCAGCCGACGTTAAGTTCAGCCCAAGGGAGATTACTCTGTCCGCCAAAAACTAAATAAGGCCCATGGTCAACCTGAAAGCTGATCGATTAATTTCATTTCCTTAATGTCCCAAAGATCGCCCAATTTGAAAAAGACCTATTGTGTGTCATTTCGTTTAACAATCAACTAGGGAGATAGTGACCATCGAGGTATGTACAACCACTGCTGTCGTAGCAGTCAAGTCATGGATGTAACCTGGCCATACAACTGTTGGAGAGCAATGAATATAGACCAGAATCAGTGCTATATTAGGTAGAGATGTCCATCCGGACAAGTAGATTTAATATTTTAGCCGTGGTTATTCAAAATCAAAGAGAGTGTAATAGAGTGGGACACAGTCCTGTATCCTTCAACAAACAACACATAAGGACAATCACATATATATAGACATTTTTTCAGGCAAAACAAACGAGCTTAACGCCAATTCAGATAATAGGGGCAAGCTTTTAGGAAGTGAACAGTAATGCACTGGCTTTTTAACACATGAGTTTAACGTGCATGCTGTTTAAAGAGTCGACTACGTTTTGATCTATAACAAGATACATAGATCATCATCACGACGAAAGTTATAACAAGCCTGAAAACACACTGCCTGTGAAAGGAATTGAAAAAACGGGGAGGGAGGCAGGAAGAACTACATTAGCATCTTTACAAAAAGTGAGAGGAAATTGACACATAGCTTCCTAAGGTCGAGATAAACAGTAAGATTGTGTGGTTATGAAAACAAATTGCAGTGAGGGTCCATGAATAAAAAGAGAACATCAATTTCAGGTGAGGTATCAGGTAAGGGTGAATGAGAAATTGGAGAGTTAACATAACTAGAAGATCGGTGATGAAAGAAGACAGAGTGAGCCCGTCTGGCGACAGGGGAGTAGTAAGCAGAATTCCTGTGCGGAGGGCTTAGTAATAATTTGTTGAATAACGTTGATGACAAAACGCAGTGAGGGCGCGGGAGGTACTTGAAAGAATTATAAGCGCGCTCGCCTTATTGAGTTTAAAAGGATTATAAGCGCGCTCGCCTTAGTGAGTTTAAAAGGAACGTGAATTAGAAGGGGGTGAAAATTCCCTCTGTACCAAGAAAGGACTTTTTTTAGCTCATATATGAATCTGGACAATGCAACCATCTTAAAAAGTGCTGCTGTGACCTAGAGCAGAGGTCCTCAATCTGTGGGGAGAGACCCCCAAGGGAGCTGTGGAATTCTGGGAAGGGGGTCACGCATTCCCGGGCTTCACTTCTGCCTGCAATCCAAAATGTTTGCTTTTCGTTTTGGAATCCGATTGTTAAAATGCTTTTTATTTTTATCTTTCTTTCTAATTTTTCAAATAAAGTACAATCCGTTGCAATTAGCACCATTTACAGTATGAACATAGAACAAGCATTTACGTGTGGTGAAGAGGTAGCGCACCCTCCTATAGGATCGGAAACAGGCATCTATGGGAGATCATTATTAGGGCTACAACTTTAATCATCACATATATATCATATTGTTATATCAGGTATTGAACTTCATCAATGCATAACTTAATCGTTCAGGCAATCAATTAAAGAGGATGAAACGTCTGGCCTTAGCAGTTAGGTGACCATACCATCGCGGCATGGGGACACACAAACCCCTTCACAGAGCATCCTAGTCTCCGCCGTCCCACATCTGTTCTTCTGGTTGTTGAACATTCTCATTGTTCGCAGTTTCTGCCCTACTATGTAAGTAAGCCTTAAATGGTCCCCATATGTCACGCGGTCTGTTAGAGATCGGCATCAACACGTTAAATGTGTCTGCATTGGTGTTACAATAGAGTATATCGGCATGCCATTCCGGGATCGTGGGCACCGGGCCTCTCATCAAGCACATCGCTACCCTTCTCTTTGCCAAAAGAAGGCCAATTACCACTAATCGTCTATGCAGTTTAGGTATATAGTGCAGTCAAAGCCCAGTAAGGCTAGCATTGGAAGTCTGGGAGTGGCTGCCCCACCATCCCTTGGAGCTCATTTGTCACTTTTAACCAGAATTTGTGTATACCAAGATAGGACCAAGCGAGATGGCCAAATCCAGCACCCCTAGATCTGCATCTTATGCATGTATCATCGCCTCGCAAGCCATATTTAAATAAGCGTGTTGGAGTATACTCTAATAAGGTATTTAGACACCAAGCGATGTCTACCATTTTGCGATATGCCCTTAGTGATTGAGCGCAAAAACAACAGTTGATGGACAGAATGCAGAACAATGTCATACATTCACCCCAGTACAGAGATCTGGGCCTAAATCCATCGTTTATTTGCTCACCATGCCATTCCAGTTTGAACCCAGCCATATGCAAATCAGTCTTGACCCTGTGCCTCGGGCGACAAATGCAAAAACAACAGTTGATGGACAGAATGCAGAACAATGTTATACATTCACCCCAGTACAGAGATCTGGGCCTAAATCCATAGTTTTTTTGCTCCTCATGCCATTCCAGTTTTTATTGTTCGGGCTGGACTGTTCCCATGAGGCACTGGGTCAAGACTGATTTGCATATGGCCAGGTCTAAACTGGGGTGGCATGGTGAGCAAAAGAATGATGGATTTAACTCAGATCTCTTGACTGGGGGTGAATGTTTTGATTTGTTCTGCATTCCGTCCATCAATTGTGTGTCTTTTGCTTTCTCGCCCTTAGTGATTGAGCAGCAATATGCCCACTGTTTGTTCATTATTATTACGCCCAGATCCTCCTGCCATTCCTGCCGTGGATGGTTAAAATGCTTTAGCTGAAGTTTTATTAATTGTCTCCTGTGCTGTGAAATGAAGCCGGGCAGACAGATAGAACAATCCTTCATGCCTTCATGCCAGGTGCCTAATACCCGAATGGAATGCAAATGTGCGCTATAAGTTAATCTGCAAATATAAAGGATGCTTGGGAGCGGTTCTGGCTTTAATTGCTCGAATTGCAACAAGCATTGGTATGGCAAAGATTATTTTTTTTTGAGTGGTAGTGCAAAGACTTAACAACTGGGCTGTGAATTGTGTGCTTTTAATCATAATTGTATGTACACGGCACTTAGTATCCCTGAGGAGGTATTGAAGAAACAGTTATGTAAAAAACAGAAATTGCATTACATGCGCTCTGGTATTCCTAAAATCTACATTTTGGAAGCACCATTTTGTCATATGCACAATTTGTAGCAGTATATCTTACACTGTGTGTAATGCAAGTATAAAATAATGACTTGCACATTCACAGTGCTTTCTGTCACAGGCTGTGAGCACAATGACTAAAAATACACAAGTCACTATTCTCCACTGCACCAACCAAATTTAACTCTGTAGCTCTCTGGTTACACACAGACCTCTGCAGTGCATTAAATAAAAGAGGTTTCATAATGTAATCTTTTAGAATTCCTTTTTTAAGTTATTGGACTGTTTTTAACTAACTAAATTACTGCAGGATCATTACTAAACTTGTATTTAGTATCATAGATACAATTATATACTTACCTCCTATATTTCTATTATTAAAATCTGTATGTAATGCACATCTTCCTATATTATTTATTATGCTGTTAAATATGTGCACGTCCGCTTTTCACGTCCTGCTTTTTGCAGTACTCATAGGAAGAGGAAAACACAGTTCAGGAATGTTTTTGAACAGCACAAAAATAATCCTGCCAGTAACACTGACACCCTGGCACCATGGTATGCGCTAGGCAGCACACAATGCTTCAGCAGTAGGAGGCAGCAGAAATCCGTCATATTTTAGTTGATATGGCACATTTCTGCTATCTCAGTTTGCTTGCTGTCCTGCAATGTGTGAAAAATGTGTAAATTTGCACAATAAACTTTACATACTTTCTATGTAAAGTACAAAAATATTGGCTACGAAATGAATAGTGGAACAAAATATTGTCATTAAATAGGTAAGTATATTACATTTAAAATATTTAACATTATATTAACTTTAAAAACTCTATTAACTTTTTTTTAAAGTTACAATTGTGAAAATATAGGGTTCCCAGAAGCAACTAGATGCCATACAATTATGTGCCAGAGATATGGACGAAATTCCAAAAGAAACCATTAAACCACTGCATTATAGCCTTCCAAGGTCATTGGACGATAACAGCGTTTTAAGTGAGTATTGCTACCAAGCATTTACAACTAACACATATCAGTAGCCTTCCAACGGCAGGTGACAGTTCGAGATGTGCTGTGGGCCTACTCTTGTGTCCATTTTCCTTTCTTGAAAGGGAAAAAAGAGAGAACAAAAGTAAACACTCTGGGTGTTTCAAATGAGAATTGAAAGGCGGTCTGTTTCCTGAGTAAATTTAAAAGCAGTAAAACTAAAATATTAGTTGCAAAAAAATAGCAAAGAAGGCGCAGTATTGACAGAACAACTCATTTGTGACTGGTTTGCGACTATCGGCTTTGTTTGGATTGTGATGGGTGTACTGATTCGCTGCAGGAGTCCACATGTGTTAAAGTGTGGGCCAAATTTTTCAAGAATATTCTGTTATTTTTTAGTTTGTAGCTATTGAACCATTTTTTTTTTTTTATAATTTGTTTTTATTGAGCAGAGCAAAAAGGTACATACATATTTTTCAAGAGCAACATTTGAAACACCACAATTTGACCAACGATTGATGTTGATTTGTTGATTGGCTACTTACTAAGCAAAGTGCGGAGTGTAATGCATTTTCATATTTTATAAGCAGTCACATATAATTTCATTGTCTGTTGACAAGTTAAAAAATATAAATAATAAAGTGCAAATACAAAATGTAGCCACAAGTTAACTTATAGCTCAGCTAAAACACAAGACAAATACAAAATTCACTGAAGACAAAAATTAAAATCCCGATTTAAAGTGCCCAGTGCGATAGCAGCCGAAGTTAACCTTGGCAAATACAGTACTCTTAGCATCACAAATAAAGTGCAAATGCAACATTTGAAACACCAGAATTAGACCCACCATTCATGTTGGTTGTTGATAGACTACTTACTAAACAAAATACAAAATGCTATGTATTTTTATATTTTGTAAGCAGTCACATATCATTCCATTGTCTATTGACGAGTTGGCAAATAAAGTGCAAATGCAAAATAGACTACGAGTTTACTTATAACTCAACTGAGACATAAGATTCATTGAAATCCAGATTAAGGTGCCCAATGCAATAACAGTCGGAGTTAGCCTTGACAAATACAGTACTCTTAGCATCGAATAAAAATATAGACGAATAAAGTGCAAATGCAAGATAAAACTACAGAGTCGCATATAACTCAACTCATCTTAAAGCTCTAAGGACCTAATAAGGTTCTAAATTAAAGTGTCAATGCATAAGCAGCCAAAATCTGCCTTGTTAGAATACAGTATTATTAACATTATTACTGTTTAAAGTGCAATTGTACTAGCAGCAAAGCTTAGTCGTATAATACAAAATATCAGGCAACAGGGTAAAGTGCAGAATACCGATGGCAACCATTTAAAAGCTGCTAAAATCACATAAAAAGGAGAGCAACATTAACATCAATGACCCCAGTGTAAAACTTATACAAGTAGAAAATTGTTGCCCCAATCCATTTGGGGATCAATGATAATTTAATAATTAAAACTGCATTGCTCTAGAACAATTAGAGAATCCGCGCCATCTCTAAGACCTATCCTTGAGTAGGAGTAATTCTTCAAATTTTTTCCAGTTTTTCTTATATTTCCTTATGCCCCCTACTCTTTTGACATATGCCTCTTCAAATTTCCAAATCCTTTTCATTTTATTAAACCAATTTAAATGATTCGGAATCTCCTTAGATTTCCAATTTTGAAGTATCAAGGAATGTGCCACCATGCAAGATATGGCTACAAAAACCCTGTCGGAGCTAGATAAATTGGCCTCGTCCCTTGAATACCCGAATAATGCAGTTTCGACCTGGGGAGAAACACTCATGCCTGTAACTGCTCCCAAATCGTTGAAAATCTCCCCCCAAAACTGTACCAGTTGCGGGCAAGAAAAAAAAATGTGTAGCCATCCTCCTTCCTCCTCCTGGTGACAGCGGAAACACCTATTGGGATGGTCATGATATCATTTCTGAATCATAGATGGGGTCCAATAAGCGAGCCATCTTGATAGAAAGGACATTCTTTTAAAATTAGCGGCACGTAGAGACCTATGGCCTAGAAGGCATATTTTCTCCCATTCCCTAGGGCTAAATCTGCAACCAGTATCCCTTGCTATTTTTTCGATATGGGAGACTATCCCCTTTGCCTGTTCATCCTTCCGCAATACAGAATACCATTTCCCCAATCCCAAAAGCTTGAAGTCATAGAGTTCAACCATGGTGTAGTGTGGAGTATTCAAAATACCCTCAATATTGGAAATAAAATGAACTATCCGCATATATTCAAGAAATGTGGGCTTTCTAAAACCTTCTGCCCTATCCATTATTTCTTGCCAGGATATTATTTTGTTATGGGCGATGAAGTGTTTAAGTTGAGAAAACCCACAGTCGCTCCAAATCTCAATATATCTTAATTGCAAATGTAGGCCCAAACTGTTGCATTCTCCCAGACCCAAAAATTGAAAGCCGGAGGAGCTATTTTTTTTAAAGACTGCTTGAAGCCTAAACTGAACTTCTCGTAGAGACTTGTAGCGGGTCCTCTTGGGTAATTTAGCAGTTTTTAAAAAGGCGGGCATTTGCGTTCCCCCTTCTACTATCATTTTATCCAAAAAAAAGCTATCATAGATGCACTTATAAAAAGTTAGGTCAACCACTAAATTCAATAAGGCAGCCTGATAATATGTTCGTATCTGCGGAAGTGCTAGACCTCCTTGATTTATGGGCAGCTGTACTGTAGTTAATTTTACTCTGGGAACCTTTTTTGCCCAAATAAATTCCCTAAACAAGGTATCTAATTCATTAAAATAAGTTTGATTAATGCGAATAGGGACATTTAAAAACAAAAAGATTAATAGAGGGAGAATGGACATTTTAATCAAAGAAACTCTCCCTATAATTGTAAGGGGGAGTATTGACCATTGTTCGAAAAAGCTCTTAATCTTCTGTTTTATTCTAAGATAATTTAGTTCAAATAATTTCTGATACTGATTAGTGACGTAAATACCCAAATATCTAATTGGGTCAGTTTTCGTGGCTTGGAATCTCAAATTATCAGGAAGAACATTAGGATCAATATTGAGAGCCAATATCTCGGTCTTTTTTTCATTAATTTTATATCCACCGATTTGTTGAAATAAAGAAAATTCTTTAAAGTCAAGCACAACATTTTCTTTAGTGGGGGTTAAATACAAAATGATGTCGTCGGCGAACAACTTAACTTTTGACATCCCTGGTATAGGAGGAGAAATAGCAGCATTATTACGTATTTTTAAAACCAAGGGTTCAATAAAAAAAGTAAAAAGTAGCGGGGAGAGCGGGCAACCCTGCCTAGTTCCCCGTTTTATTATAATTTCCCCTAATTGTTCCTGGTTAATAACCACCTTTGCGCTTGCACCATAATAAATACTCTTTAACATATTAATAACCTGTTGTGAAAAACCGATACTCCTTAACGTTAAGAACAATGTTTGCCAATTCACAAGATCGAAGGCTTTTTCTGCGTCGACCATAATTATTGCAGCAGGGATTTCGTTTATGTTAAAAAAATCTAAGGCATGAATTAAAAATTGAGTATTAGTAGCCATAGATCGACCTGCTATAAAACCTGTCTGATCCTTATGTATTGTTTCTTGAGCAGCAGGGAGGAAGCGCTGAGCCCATACTTTCATTAAAATCTTGTAATCAGAATTAAGTAAACTGATTGGCCTAAAGGAGTTCACATCTAAAGGGTTCTTGTCTTTTTTCACAAAAGATACTATTATAGATTCCTTAAATTCAGTAGATATAGTTGCACCCTTTCTAATGTCGTTAAAAAGTCTCTGTAAAGGAGATGCTAATTCTTTAATAAAGACCTTATAAAATTCGATCGGGAATCCATCCTGGCCACATGCCTTTCCCCCTGCAATAGATTTGATTGCATTTATGATTTGTTCTTCCGTTATTTCATTATCTAGTTTTTTAATTCTGTCCCCTGAGAGTCTAGGAAGATCAATGTCCATCAAATACTTTGAGATTTGTTCATTATTAACCGGGTACTCAGTTGAATAGAGCTGTCCGTAATGGTGGAGGAAAACCTGTGAAACACTCTCCCTATCTGATACCACTAATTCCGTGACAGGGTCCCTGATGGAAGTGATTAGAGAGGATTCAATTTTTTTTCTGGTGGAATTAGCTAACAGCTTCCCCATTAACTGACTCTCTTCATATATTTTTTGCTGATATATTTTGGAGTTGCATATTTCCTCCAAGATAAAAAAAATCTCTTAATTCCCTTCTAGCTTTGTTGAAGGAATTGGGGGAATGATGTAACATTAAGGCATATTCTTGATCTGCCTTGTTTTGAAGGTTCTCAATTTGAGACTTCCGAGTTTTAGACTGACCGGCCATAACAGCTATTACATGGGCCCGGGCCGCAGCCTTGAAACCTCCCCAGATAGCAAAGGGGGTGGCGGTGTTATCATTGATCTCGAAATAGTGAACAATCCACTCCCTAAATCCCAAAATCCAATCGTCATTTTGCAGAAGGAGGCGATCCATCTGCCACCTAGATCGTTCCTTGTCTCTCCCCCCCAAAAGCAAGGAGACCCCAACCAGTGCGTGATCAGAAAAAGAATTACTACTGATCCACGCCTTTGTCACCTGTATAGATCTAGATGTTAATAGATAGTCTAGTCGAGAGGCCGAAGAGAAGCGATTGGAATAAAAGGTAAAGGATTCCGTTTCTTGATGGAGATCCCGCCAAGAATCCACTAGCCCAAACTGTTCCATAATTGTCACCATCCTTTTTTTGGTATTGGGCTTCGACTGTCTTTTATTTTTATTAGTGGTGTCCTTCCTAATATCCATAATATAATTAAAATCCCCCCCTAGGATAATCTGTCCAGGAGAACTAATCAGCTTTTCGTGGATCTGGGTCAGGGGTAGTACATCATCGGATAATGGGCCATAGTAGTTAATAAAGTTTATTATCCGACCCCTAATTTTAGTTGTTACCCAGATCCATCTCCCTAAAATATCTCGATATACTTGAAGAAACTCCCAATTCATTTTGTTCGAGAAATAAATTGCTACCCCCCTCATTGCTGCCCCTGAGGAAGCAAAAAAGGCCTTGGAGAATTTTTTAGGGATAAACAAGTTGGGGGAGTTGGACTTAAGATGAGTTTCCTGAAGAAAGAGAACATGGGGGTCCAGAAAAGCGGCCCATCTTATAAGTGCACCATATTTCTTCTTATTTAATATCCCATTGGTATTCAATGACAAAATCTTACAGCTACCAGTTGCCATGCTTCTTTACTCTGTGAATCATTCCAAGCCTTCTTGCTACTGCTCTTTTTCCTGCTAACACCCAACCCCCCACCACCCTAAAAGAAATCCCTCCCCTGGAGATGTGGAACTCATCCCCCCTACACCACGCAGGCCACATCTCCCACTTCCCATACTTGTACCTGGGTGTCATGTTGTTACACCCCATGGGGCGATCATGGTCGCGCCCCTCCTCCCACACCAAATTAGAACAAGCCGAGGAAGGAAAAACATTTTTTTTTTTTTTGTCACGGATATCCCGCATCAGCTTGAATACAACCAAAAAAATCACGCTTGACCTGAGGAACCTGATATCCCCTTCAAGCAAGTCTGGGCCTCCTCAATATCTGAAAACATAAAAAACCTTCCCTTCACCAGTACTTTTAGTTTTGATTGCTGAACGATAGAGGCCTGAGCCCCATGTGCCTTAAAGAGATGTAACATCTTGACGAACTCTTTTCTTCTGCGAGCTGCCACAGCTGTCATATCGGAGAAAATTCTACATTTCTGTGTCTCGTTGAGGGGGAATTGACGTTGTTGGATAGCCTTTGCCAATACTCTTTCTTTAACTCTATAATCAGCAAAGTTTAGAAGAATTGTTCTTGGATAAGGAGAATTTGGAAAGGGTTGGGCTGGGATTCGATGTGCCCTAGTGATTGACAAATCTCCTTCATAGTCAGGCAGTACTTGCTGCTTTATGAACGTATTAACCCAAAGGAGAGTCTGAGCACCTTCAATCCCTTCAGGCACCCCCACCAGGCGCAGATTAGACCTCCTGGAATGACTTTCCAGCTCGTCTACCTTGTTCTCCAGATATCTTTTCTTCTTGTCCGCTTCTCTTGTCTCGGTCATCACCGTCACCAATTGATCTTCAATGGTGGAAATTCTGGCCTCTACCTCAGAGAATCTTGTGGGGAGACCCATAATAGCCTCTTCGATTTTATCTAGGCGCTGGTTAAGGGTATTGATCTCAATTTGCTGAAGGTTTTT
The DNA here is from genome assembly GCF_964204655.1 of Triturus cristatus. NCBI lineage: Eukaryota > Metazoa > Chordata > Amphibia > Caudata > Salamandridae > Triturus > Triturus cristatus. The sequence continues at coordinate 142,643,974 of NC_140594.1, forward strand.
CATCTCCCTTATCTCTCCTAAAATTACATTCAGCATATCACGGATGTCAATTTGAAAATTTTCAGACTTCTCCAAGCCAAGTTGCGGTAAGATTCCAGCGTTGGATGATGGTAAAGTTAAAAGTAATTCTTGAGATTTCGAACAGAAATCCAATAATTGAGGCCGTGGAGTTTGGCTTAACTCAGGTTGATCTAACGAAACTGGCAAATCCTGGATCAAAACAGGAGTATCTACCTGCACACCTAGTGTAGATGGCACCAAGTTAGGGTGGTCGGTGTCTCGTCCCCCGACTGTAGACGCTGATCCAGTTGCTGGAGAAGACATGCCGAAATCAATAGACTGTAGAGATACAGGGGTGTGGGGAGGTGGTAAACTTTGTTTTTTAGTAAATAAAGGGAATTTTTTCACCTCCTTTTGCACCTTTTGCACCTCCTTTTGCACGTTACTACCGGTGCAGACATCTTGGTTACCCCCTTCCAGGCTAGCATTTGATTGAACCACCAACGTCTCCTGTTGCAAGGTCTGATTATCGGCCACCATGGTGAAGGACGTATCCTCATCTGAGGTAATGGGTGAGCTGCGACTATCTGGTGAGGAAGGGACAGCCCCTATGTTGCTTTTTTGACCTACTAGGCGTGCTGACTTGGCGAGAGCGCGACGGTTTTTCTTCATTTTCTGCGCCTCAATTCTAGCCGTTTTAAGGTTAGCGACACCCTCCCTCTGAGGTCTCACCATTTTCAACAATTAGGGAGGTAGAGTTCCCCCCCCCGACGAACTCAGCAGCTCGAGGGAACTGTAAGTAATACCCCAGTATGATTGTTTGTCTGTTTAATGGTTTAAACAACCCAGTCCATGTCACTAACCAGCAACCGCCTTTTAATCCTCCTTACGTCTTGGTGCAAACTCAAGGTGTGCAGAGCTGCCTTTAACGTAGTCAAAGCAGGACCATGGAGCTGCAGGTTTAGTGTTTCCGGCAAGAGGGTGTAATCAGACTATTCTCCTCGTTTTCCTCCGTTTCACTTTCATCCCCAATAAAAACGGCAGCTGAAGGCACGGAACTCCTGCTCGTATAATCTTGAGCAAGTTCGCATTATCACTGCGTTTAACCTCGTTATCCTCGTTCGTTCTAGCGGCTGCAATCTGCCATCAGCACGGCATCCGCGCGCGGCGTTTCAGCGAGGTAGGGAGGAGGAGGGGCCATGGACGCGCCTAGCAGCGTAGAGGCGTGGTACCCCGCTGCATCCCGCCACCCCTACTATCCCTTACACCTTGATTGCATTTGCTATAATGTTCAGCTAGAGGGGAAGCTATTGAACCATTGATTGAAACTTTATAGAAAGGATGAATGAAGTTCTGACATATGAGAAGAAGGAAGAGATAACACTGAAGTTTTGTATGGATCCAGTAAAATGCACTCAAGAGGAACTGCAAAGTTCAAGAATTCAAGATGGGAACTAGGGGATTTGTTTAAGTTTTCAAGTTTAAAAAATACCTTTATTAGGACAATTTGCATATAAAGCTTCTAAGGTCACAAATACATGGATCCTTAAACTGAGCACAATGACTATTGTTTGCAATGAAACATCGAGAGGCACACAAGATCACTTCATATGCGTTTCAAGTTTTTAACAACTAGAAAACGAGCTACTCTGAATATACCATCTAAAAAGACACATTTGCTAAAAGACCTATCGCAGATTGCCTGGTAGCAGTTTAATACTAAAAGAAAAGGTTTAAAATGTTAAAATATTTGGCAATCAATTAGTATGTCATGGATGGAGAACATAGGAGTCGGTGTGCAAGGACATGCTCTTTCTCCATCCTTCACCTTCTATTCGAACCTTTACCACTCCAGTACATAGATTAGGATTGAGTAGGCTAGATAAAGAAGAGAAGTACTTTTCATTGCTACATTTTTTAACGTAAATGAAATAAACAGTCTCCTTGTCAAATATTCATAATCCTGGGGTAAGGATATTTGTAAAGCTAACTTTTCCAAAACTTTCTTGGAAGGGTAAGGTTCCATCACGCAATATTATCCGGTGTAGTGTGTTTATTGGTGAAATCACTCATTTTTTTAGCAATGAGATTGCCCACTTTTTTCACTGTTTATAGCCTCTTTCCAGCATAGGTATGAAATGTTGATTCAAAAACCCACCATAAGTGAACTTATGAATACATTTCAACAAACACATACCCACCTGGTTAGTTCATGAAATTAGATTCCACTCACAACAGAGAGCGTGTTTCATTAATCATTTAGAAAGGTTTAAAATTTGTTTTAAACATAAACTTTCTATATGCTGCCATACATCATTTGATTCAAGGAACAATACCTCTCTACCATAAAGAGCCATAGGTAATATTTTTATTTCAATAGCTATTAAAAAGGAAGTAAAAGTAAGGGTGAAACATGTGGTTGAATTTTCCTAAGACTTGAGAGGAAAGCGGGGCTCTAATCTTGAAGGATTTCAAATGGTCGCTCCAATATAAGTTCTTTGTAATTAACCAATCTATGTGTCTAGAGGAGTCTATTTCCCCCACTTTATTATCTAAAAAACATGTGGAACTATTTGGATTTTTATTGAAGAGCATTATTTTTTTTTCTATCTTTACATTCAGAAAATGTACCTTCGTATATGTGAAACCGTCAAGCTTTCTTTGTAGTCTCTCTGCCGTATAATCCAAATAGATCGAATCGTCTTCCTATATAAGAGAAGAGATGTGAACGCCTCGCATTTTTTGGAGAAAATGAGTTTGTTTCCTTCAAAACCGATGGTAGATCTGCCATATATTATCCAAAGAGGGAGGTAGCAAGGACACAGCCTTGGCAAAGGCCATTTTGAATTTTTATTTGTTTTGATAAACGACCGGATTCCACTTGGGCCCACTTTAGAGTATGGAGTCCTTTACGCAACATAATTTTTCAGATCAGCGAAGATTTTTCATGCGGATGTGGGAAAACAAAAAATGCTATGAAGTTGCAAACTTTTCCATAGACCTTGGCCAAGAATGCAAAACAAACCTGCAGCTCACGCAAAGCCTTACAATAGTATAATTTTACGCCAGTGATTGTCTAAGTAACCGTAGCAGAGCAATCCTGGGATGAAACAAGGACTGGTAGCTAAGCTAAGGATCCCACCACCCTTCCATCCCTCAAAGCATCCCCAGATCCCCGGCCTGTTGGGGTTTTTCCTGTGTCTCATAAGGCCTATCCAGCCTTGAGTCCACCCAAGCACGGGTCGCAAGGAGTGGAGTAAAACTCCCCGAGATGTGCTGTTAACCGCAGAAGCCTTGGCTAACCCGTGTTCTGTAGCCCGGGGTGGAGAAGCAGTGCAAGTATTTGGACTAGGAAAACTCACTGTTTATGTTATATCTGGAAAGGGGACTGCTGAACAAGCATATTGTATATTTTTGTGGTTAACATGTTTACATTGTAAAAGGCCTGCTGTGTGCCAGGGCGCGCTTGCATTTATTTTACCATGAACTCTGCTGTTGTAAAGATTGTTTTAGCTGATGACTGTCAGAAACCTCTTTCATTTTTTTCCCGAAAAACAGAAAATGAAAAAAAAAAACGACACGGGCTGAAATAATCCGAACCACTGGCCGTAAAATTAAACAGGACCACAAACCAACTTGAAATGCTTCTGTTTCTAAAAGGCCTTGCCTTGCATACCATCTCATTTTTTTCTTTACCCTTGACCTCCTGTACTTTCTTTTTTTTTAAACTTGTGCCTTTCACCATGAAGTAGCGCTTTTTGGGAAAATCACGGGCCAGATCTTGCATATGTACAGATTTATGATGTTCAGCAAAGTTTCTACACAAGTAGCTCTGAAAACCTTCAACAGTCCGAGGTTTCAAGACCAATTCCTGGAAAACTTTTGTGAATTCCATTGCAAATATAAACATTTTATATTTGCCTAAGCGAAGTCTAATGCGCACTTTCTAACTTAGTTTTCTTTTTTCCATGGGGGAAAATGTTTTTGCCAGGAAGAATTATTTTTCTCAACATCCTCACCAACCCTGGGGGGGTTGTAGCCCCTTCTCACTTTTGAAAGACATTTAGGGCCATATGTATGGAACTTTGGTTTTGCGATTCTCAAATAGCGATTTTTAGAGAATCGCTATTTGAGAATCGCAAAATGTTATGTATGTAGGATTTGCAAATAATTTTGCGAATCCTACATATTCCTTAATTGCAAATTGCAATACACAATTAAGGAATACCTCCCCATTCATTCCTATGGGCCTAAAGGCCCATAGGAATGAATGGGAAGACATTCTCAATTTGCGATTCTAAATTAGAGAATCGCAAATTGAGAATGCAATTTCAAGGTTGCCAGGGTGTCAAAAGGACACCCTGTTGCACCCCTGAAATGTACATGTGTGCACATGTGGCACACATACATGCCCTGAGGGCATGTATGTGTGCCACATGGCACTTTGAAAAATGCAAAAAAGTGCATTTTTCAAAGAAATTGCAAATTACCACCAACTTGAAGTTGGTGGTAATTTGCGATTCTTTAAGACCAAATTGCACTTTTTCTGGGCCTCTTACATTGCATTTGAGGAATCGCAATTTGAGATTCCTTAAATGCAATTGCAAAATAAGGAATCGCAAATTTTGCGATTCCTTATTTTGCGAGGCTGTTTTTCTTTCATACATCCCACTTAGCTAAGTTGCGATCGCAAACGCCGAAATTCTGCGAATTTCGGCATTTGCGATTGCAATTTTGAATGATACATATGGCCCATACTCCTGCTCGTGTCAGGTGTACATTTCCAACCTTTTCCAGTGTGACAATGGGTCGGAGAGGAATTAGTGATGTTTGTGAGTGTGCACCAAGTAACAGGGTAATCCAGCCCTGGAATGCCCACTCTGTGCCCCTGTGAGCAGTTTTACTCACTCGAAAATCTTCATCTGAATCAACCCTTTTGCATGTGTAAAGCAGTTTTTGAGAATTCAGTAAGTCATTTTGACCTTGTAAAAGGCTATTTTCTCTAGACTTGTGAAGGCAAATAGCTTTGTGTTCCAGATGCCATATCTTTGGCCTTGTGGTCAAGTATGTGTCTTGATTTGGTTGAAAATTTTAATCGATTATATAATCATAAAAGAGTAAAACAATATAAAAATACCATTTCAGTTTAAAACAAGGTAAATCATAAAAATATAAAAACATACCGATAGGATCATCGGGATTTATAAGGGTAAAATGTCATCATATTACACTGAGCATCATGGACGCCACTTGGAGGTAGTCAGAGGTCGCAGCTGCAACCTCTGACTACCTCCAAGTGGCGTTGTTCCATTGGACATTATTCCAGTACAAGGCACTTTAAAAAAAAGACCAAACCGCAAAAGACACAGCATGATCATTTGATAATTGGAAATAAAGAAAGGCCGGTCTAAACTGGTAAAAACCCCTTGACCTAAGAATGGGCAGCAGGAACCTCCTTCGAGGGGAACCATAATACCCACAGAATAGTCTCAGGTGCTCTAAGGTCTGGGGTGACCTATCATCACAATGGCAAATTTTAATAGAACTCAGCTCATATTGCACTGGAGGAAAGCTAAGGTTAGACCAGACTGTACCCAACTTTGAAAGGAGCGATCTCTCCCAAGGAATTATAATGGAAGAGAGGTATGGTTCAGGACCAACACATTCAGCAGCACACACAGAAGTTACACAAGGCATTTCAAGATTGTTTATGTGCAGGAAGGGGGACCTTGCTGCACATAAACAATCTTCCCCTCAACACAGGCACCCATGCACAATGGAGCAAGGGTGCCTTCATTGGAGCTAGACAGCTAAATTTAGTGCCAGCGCAGCCATGCGTTTCTAAAGTGACGAAGCGTGTCATTAGCCTTCTTGGCTTAACGACACGCTTCACCACTTCTTGTAAACATGCCCCAATGTTTTTTGGTAAAATCTGCAAATTATGCAGCAGATGATGGATTATGTGGCAAATGCAGCAAATCCATAATTGTGAGGAAAACGTTGCAGCCGCAGAATCGTATAATTCCGTTGGCCCTGGCCACACACCCTCAAAAAAATTAATTGTGATAGGCACATCGGAATAGCATGTAACCATCCCAGGGGTGTAGCTTGGTCAGTAAGATATTGAGGGGAGAGAGGAACGCAGATTGGTAGGGGTATTAACTGAGAGAAAACACATTTTGTGAAACAATCAACATTTTTGAAGTTTTTCCAAACAGAGAGAGGAAGAGTACAAAGCGTCTAGTGGATAACTCTAATTTTGATTATTTTCTAAACTTTAGGAAAGACACTATGTTATGTAGGGAGAGATTGTTTCAGGCTTTAGGAGCTAGGTACGAAAAAGCTCAAACTCCTGTTCTAGCTCTGAGGATGCAGGGGATGCAAGCTGCAGGAGGCTGGCCAAATGGAGGGTTCTGGTTGGAGAGTGGAAGCTGATACGGCTGCTCAGAAACGTGGAGACAAGATTCTGTAGCGCCTTGCATGTGTTAGTAGTTTGAAGAGAGCTCAGTTGTGTACTGGGAGCCAGTGTAGGCTTTTGAGGTGGTTGGTGATGTTTGTGTGAGGGGTGAGTTTAATTGTGAGTCTGTCTAATGCATTTTGGATGACCTGGAGAGGAGGTGAGCGGAGACGCCTATATAGAGTATTGCCGTTATCCAGTTTGCTGGTTATCAGCGCCTGGGTGACTGTTCTCCTGGCGTTAAGAGAGAGCCTCTTGAAGATATATTTATTTAGGGGTTTAAGGGTGTGGAAACAGGATTATGCCATTGGGTTGACTTGGCTGATCATTGAGAGTTGTTTGTCCAACACTATGCAGGTTCCTGGCTTGACTGACGGGTTTGGGTGCTTGTCTGAATCCAGGTGGCCACAACAACAGAGACCACAGCAAGGTTCCATTTACGTAGAGTACTGCATCCATCTTGTGGGGGTTGAACTTAAGACAGCTGATCTTTATCCAGTTGGCAACTTCGTATGTGCAGGTGATGAAGGTGGATCCGGTGATAGGTGTGTCTGAGAGAGAGAGGATGAGTTGGGTGTTGTCAGTGTAAGTGATGTTGTTGATTCCATGGGTTCGGATGACGCTGACGAGTGAAGTCATATATATGTTGAATAGTATTGGGCTGAGTGAAAATTCATGGGGGACTCTGCAGACCACGTTGGTGGTTCTAGAGATGTATGGTGCCAGGCTTATGACTGGGTGTTCCCCGCGAGGAAGGAGCAGATCCATTGAAAAGCAAATCCTCTTAAGCCAGAGTTGTGGAGGCGTTGGATGAGGATGGGGTGGGAGGCTGTATTTAAGGCAGCAGAAAGGTCGAGCAGGATGAGAGCCGCTGACTCCTCTGTCCATCATCATGTAAATGTCATCGCTGGCAGTGATGAGGACAGTTTCAATGCAGTGTTGGGCCTGAAGCCTGATTGGAAGGGGCCAAGGAGCTAGTTGTCGTTGAGGTGGTCAGAGAGTTGTCTGTTGTTGATATTTTCTAGGATTTTCGCTGGGTATGGAAGCAAAGAGCTAGATCAGTATTTTGCCAGTATTTTTGGGTCTTCTGAGTGTTTCTTCAAAAGATGAAGAATGGTGGTGTGCTACCAGGCTTCAGGGAAGGTAGCCGGGGTGGTGGAGTTGTTGAGGATCAGGGTGACAATCAATTCATACATTGCAGAGGAAGGCCATTTGAGTATTTTGAGTGTTAAACATGTTACTAGACTTTCAAACTACATAAGGCATAGTTACTTTTTGAAGTTGGTCTATGGTTTTTTCTATAGAAGATTTCACATTTTGAATGAGCTTTAAACACAAGGTACAAATTAAAACAAAGACCATGTTAAACTTTATTTATCAAAACTCCAGTACACTGACACATTATGTTTCCCATTACTGTGAGCTAGGCTTTCATTAGTGTGACATTTATTGTCATTCAAATAACTTGATGCTTGTCTGGAAGAAAATAATTTTGGTAGCGAGTGGAAATATTTTGAATGTTATGAGTTTGGCGAACAAGTTGCTAGCCCACACAAGGACTGGAATCAAGTACTCAATCTGGTTACTTGTGAGTACCACTATGCTCTCCTGTGAAATCATTGTTTCATTATTTATTACAACTACATTCTTATGAGATTGAAGAGAAATGCATGCATGTCTATATAATGCAAACCAAGCTCTGAAACAATGGAGGGTTTTACATTGCTGGGAGAGGATTTACAAGCTCATGTACATCAAGTGGGGATTACACAAATACATTTTACAGTTTTAGGCACAATGAGTGAATTGCCTAGAATAACATGATGCCGTGGCAAACTCTGGGCTGTGGATTCGAACTGGGCACCCCGGGGTCTGAAGTCACCAGCTTTAGCCACAAGGGAACAACTCCTTCCTGAAGGTTCTATGCACTATGCAGTGCCAAGTAGAATTGATAAACTTCATCCTTCTACATAAGGCACTAAAAACATTCATTGCAGACTTTCAAAAAGACTTTTAGACTTCCTAATAAACAACAAATCAGAAAGTGTGGGTGAGCAAATAGTCACTATAGGACACCTTCCCTGTTGCCTCATAGGACCTGCCTTTTTTAAACAGAATTTGCAGCCCTACATCCCGGCCCGTCATCTCCGCTCAGCCTATGCTCATAACCTGGTAGTACCCAGGTTCAAAAAATGTTCTTGGGGAGGAAGAAGCTTCCTGGTTGGTACTACCCGACTTTGGAACTCGCTTCCATTAAGGCAAAAGGAAGAAACTCATCTGTTGTCATTTGGAAAGGCGCTAAAAACATGGCTTTTTAATCTCTGACGTGGTAAAAACTGTCTGGTATCTTTTTGTCTGATGAGCTAGCGCCTTGACACCCTCAGGTGAATGTTTGCATTTTATACATTTCTTTTTCATTTCATTTCATTTCAAAAGCTAAAACGTCTCTGATAAAATCAATGCCTCTGTTTTAGAGGTTAGACATTCAAAGCGATGCAATCCATTCAGGCATTATGAATTTTCTGTGGTGGGCTGCAAGCTAAAGATCTTCTTTTAGGGCTGAATCGGCTGTAGTGACCTAGCTTTGAAAGTGCTTAGCCGATATATTTGTAAAATTGTGTTGCGCTATGCACTGTTTCTTTGTAGGGAGCATCCTTCTCAAGCCAACAGGAGAGCATGTGGGTTTGGTGGGGATCATCCCACTTCAAACCCTCAGGCTTTTCCATGACACTCCGCTGCACGAACCAGAGATATCCTGTGGTATCTGGTTATATACTATGCGTTATATTTCTTGTCTTCTGTTTCTATTATTAGATAATGTATTTGACTCAAGCTGTTGTCATTGGTCAATGACTTATTCCATTTTAGAATGTTAAGATGCTTTGATTCAAATGTATGGTCAGCTGGAGGGATCTCCTGGCCAGTTATGTATGTTGGAAGCTGATCTCTTATTTCCTTCCAATAAATCCTTAAATTATCGTCTGGAGTCTTCTTCAACACTACAATTTTGGCAATGAAACAGTGGAGCCTTCTTCAACACGGCATACCCTGATTTGAACCGTTTCTACGGGTCTGTTTTTGGCACCCATTTCAGCTGTGTGTCATTTGTAAACTGTGAATAGCAGTACACTCTTACTCACAACATGTAACACTTGTTTAGCATGCACAAGGTCAAGCCACCGTCCACAAGATTTTTTCACCGCCACCCAAAGAGGGCATTTTAGAAGGAATTAAAAAGGGTAACAAGGAACTCTTGGGGTCTCCACTTAGCATAAATATATTTACACATACCCTACAACCAGGAGAGGCCTAAGCCACCTATGAAAGTTGTACCAAGCATTCCTTGGCAAATGTCGGTCAGTGCCTCAAGACTAGAGGTGGGTGAGGCAACAACTAAACAGGGAAATCCGAGCCAAAGCCAAACCATGGATCAGCTCGGGCTCTAAGAGCCCGTCCACGACCCATGCTCTGAACATATTTGGTATGTAAATCATGCACCAAGCATCACGTTAGAAGATAATAACGTGTCCTCAAAATTTAGCAAAGTGTATTTCTTTGACACGTGAAAGCAATTTACCTTAGTACATCAAATTACTAGAAATGTATTTATTAAAAGTGATCGCTTTTAAACATGATCTGTGAAACTCTCTTCCCCCGACCTGACAACAATGCTATTAGTGAACTAAGAGGGGTATTCAGGCAGAATATCGAGTTGGAAATGTGGACCTACACAAATATTGAGTTGTAAATATTGTGACACTGAAATATCAACAGCAAGAATATTGTGGTCAAGAATATATCGAATTGAATGTAAGAAATACAGTTTTCAAAAATACGGAAGTCATTAATATCGTTTGCAAAAATATAGATGTTTAAAATATCAATTTTTAAAATAGTGTTATGTATTTTAGATTATATTTTAAATGTATGTGATGTATGTTTTTTTGTATAAGTATTGTTTATGTTTTTTAATATATGTGTTACATTTTTAGTAGTTATACATTTTATTTTAAGTAAATTTTGCGTTCTTTAGTTCTGTGGCGGGTTGTGGGTTTATAGGGGAATAGGGTGGGAAGTAATTTATTTATAATACATTTTTTTGTGGGGGATTTATTAATATTTATTTACTTGAGATTTTATAGTGTTAATTGTGGGAAGGAATTTATTTGTAATTAATTATTAATTGGTTCTTAATTAATATTCATTAATAGGTAATTAATTATCATAATTGTGTAATTGTTTTCAGGTGCGGGTTGTGGGGTTTATAGGGGTAAAGGGTAGGAAGTAATTTTTGATTAATTATTAATTAGTTGTTAATTAATATTAACTAATTAATAGAAAATTAAATATGGAAATTGTGTAATTGATTTTGTGTGTCGCTTGTGGGGTTTATAGACGTAGAGTGTGGGAAGTAATTTATGTTTAATTAATAAATAATTAGTTGATCATTAATATGAATGAATTAATTGATATTTAATTAGGGTATTTGTTAATGTTTTTTGTTTGTGGGTTTTAGTTTTGTAGGGGTAGAGTGTGTGGAGTAAATTAATTTCACTTACTTTATAATTAGTTGGTAAATACTATTAGTTTTTTAATTGAAAATAAGTTTTAATTGTGCAATTAATGTTTTACAGTTTAATTTTAGCTGTGGGGGTTATAGCGGTAAAGTGTGGGAAGTTAATTAATTTTTATGAGTTTTAATTTGTTTTTTAAATAATAATATTTCTTTAATTGACAATAAACTATGTTAATTAAGGAAGTACATTTAAAAAGTTCTTTTAGATATCGGTTGTGAAATGTGTGGTGTTATAGGGTAGGAAAGAAAAAAGCCGGTTTATTCGACTATCAAAAGAAGTAGCCATAAAAGTACAATCATATTAAAAAACAGGTTTAAAAAAGGTAGGTACAGTCACAATTGTTAAAATCATTTTGTTTCTTACATTATATCAAGACACATTTTCATGTTAAAAGCTTTCAAAGTAGACATTACATTAATATTGCTTAAAGGAAAATTAACTACGGGACTAATAAAATCAATTTGATGCTTTTATACTAAAGTTGGATAATTTTCCTCGCAATAATCAATTTCAAAATTAACAGGGCAACGTTGTAACATATCAGGGATCACCTGGTGTCACCAAAAATTTCATTGCTACTTTATGTGACCTAATGTTATGGGTGACGAACAATTGTTTGAGATAAAAACACCTACAATTTTGATCAAAAGTGCTCTGTTTACTTTTGTTATCGCACGGACATGGTACCTCATCAGATGGATGGATCCTCATTTTTGGAAATGTTACAAGGTGATAAACAATGCCACATCTCAATCTTAGTAGCACAAAACGGTGCTGGACATAGGTCACATATGACAAATAATTATTAGCGCCCTCCTCTAAGCTATACGAAAATAGGAGTCCCTGATCTCCTTTGTATGGGACAATATTTGTGATGTCTCTGACCATACTGATATTTTATACAAATTTTCTAAAGAGGAATTAATATATAGTAACCACTGAAATTTTAGTGCATCGTGCAATTTAAGACAATCTAAAATATTCGATTTGGTAAAAGCAGTTTCTTCCCTTTTCAAAATTGAGTCCCACAGTAACAGTGTTCTGACAAATAAAAGATCTTCTAGAAACTGGAGACCCACCTTGTGATGTGCAATAGTGTTTGAAGCAGATGGCGGTAAATATAACAAGCGTTTCAGTAAAGAAATTTCTTACGTTTGCAGTTCGTTGCTTTTTACATGGCCACAAAGCCCTTTAGCTTTATATATAGCTACCATCTCGATAACTGGTCGATTCCCTAATTTAAAGAAAATAAAAAAATTCCATGGATTGCCCTGCTCATTTTAGCTCTGGTGTTTAAAATATGTTGGGGCCAGGAGCCCTTATCAGAAAATAAAATGCAAAGATAGCAAAAGGAATTAACTGTATTAATTGGGGTTTTCTCCATCAAAAACGTTTTGAGGGGTTTTGGTTTAGGACCGCAGATCATGGTATATGTTTTGGATTTATTGATTACCATTTTCCTTTGTGTCATAAATACTGAAAATGCATCCATCAGTCTCTGGAGGCCTACCGGAGTGCTTGCTAGGAGTACAGCATCGTCCACATATAATAAAATGGTTATCGCACGACCTGTCACCTTGGGGGCATCGGCCTGTATTGTCTGCAAGTGATTATCTACCCCAATAAAAAAAGGGAAAATAGTATTGGTGCTAACATGCATCCTTGCCGTATCCCCTGCCCCACTTTAAATTTGGATGAACATTCCCTTGAGCCTTGACCCTGTTCTTCAGGCAGGTCGCTTCCCATGCCGCACAGCACCACCTGTGTGTCCGTGCCCCTGAGCCCACTGCTGCTGCTTGCTAGAAGTTCGAGGCCCGCCTCCACCCGCAGGCTACCACCCGCGCCTCATCCCTGGTGGCCAGTGGTAGGCCGTAGGTTCTGTGCGCTCGCTCTGCCCCCTTTTTGCCTGTCTGCCTTGATGTGATTTTGCTTTCTGTTCTTGTGTTGTATTCTGTTTTGATTCTGTTATTGTGTTGTATTCTATTTTATTCTGTTTTCCCCCCTTATTCCTCTTGCATTGTACTGTGCCCTTCTGTTTTTCCGCCCGTTCTAACCTCCCGTTTTCCCCACCGCTACATCCCCTGCGGCCCCGCCCCCCTGCTCGCCCATGAGCCGCCCCGCCCCGCCTCCCAGCTGCTCCTCCCTCCCACCTCCCCTTATATGGTGGCTGCTGAGCACTGAGGAGAGCGACCCATGACACTGTTCTTCAGGCAGGTCGCTCCCCACGCCGCACAGCACCACCTGTGTGTCTGTGCCCCTGAGCCCGCTGCTGCCCCTTGCTAGAAGTTCGAGGCCCGCCTCCACCCGCAGGCTCCCACCTGCGCCTCATCCCTGGTGGCCATGTGGTAGGTCCCAAGTTCTGTGCGCGGTCGCTTTGCCCCCTTTTTGCCTATCTGCCTTGATGTGATTTTGCTTTCTGTTATTGTGTTGTATTCTATTTTATTCTGTTTTTTTCCCTCTTATTCCTCTTGCATTGTACTGTGACCTTCTGTTTTTCTGCCCGTTCTAACCTCCCGTTTTTCCCACCGCTGCATCCCCTGCGGCCCTGCTCCCCTGCTTGTCCATTCGCCGCCCCACTCCCACCTCCCAGCTGCTCCTCCCTCCCACCTCCCCTTATATGGCGGCTGCCGCGTCCGCGCCTGGACCTCGCCCAGCGCCAGACCACCTGGCCCCCGCAAACGCCATGACACCCGATGCCGCTACAACGCCAACACCCTCCACGCACTCAACACCGGACGACCACACACCTACTTCCTGGCTGCCCCGAAGCACACCAAAGGACCCTACTCCTGCCGGAGCTGCAGCTTCACCAGCCTCCGAGCCGCCAAACCTCCCACCGTGATAGGACGCAACCACCTCAGATGCATACTACTGAACACCCGCTCCGCATGCAAACACGCCGTCGAACTCTGGGACCTGCTCGACACATCCTCCCCAGACGTCGCCTTCATGACAGAGACCTGGATGAATGCCTCCTCGGCACTCGACATCGCAATAGCCATCCCGAACGGCTACAAGATCACCCGCATGGACCGCACCAACGGAGTAGGAGGTGGAATCGCCATCATCCACAAGAACTCCCTCAGGGTCTCGACCAGCACCGACGACACCCTCAGCACCACCGAACACCTGCACTTCCAGATCCACACCGATCCCAACACCGCCCGCAGAGGAACTCTCGTCACAGACCCCCCCAGACCCCAGCCTCAGTTCAGCGACTCCATCAGCGACTTCATCAGCACACACGCCCTTGCCTCCACAGACTACATCCTCCTCGGAGATCTGAACTTCCACCTTGAAAACAACAACGACACCAACTCCACCACCCTGATTGACAACCTCGCCAACCTCGGACTCAGACAGCTCGTCACAACGCCCACCCACTCCGCCGGCCACACGCTTAATCCCATCTTCTCTGCAAGCCCCCACGTCACTTACAGCCACACCACCGAACTCCACTGGACCGACCATCGCTGCATCCACTTCACCTTCCGGAAACCCAAAACGCACCACCACACTCAACAGATCCCCCGCCACAGCTGGAGCAAAATCACTGAAGACCAGCTAAACACCACCCTCGCCCTTAGCCCGCCCGCCGACCCCACTGATGCTGACACCGCCTCCCGCAACCTCAGGCGCTGGATCGACAACTGAGCCAACACTCTCGCCCCGATCAAGAAACCCTCCAACAGACAGACTAACAAGAAAGCCAGCTGGTTCACCGCAGACCTCCAGGCCTCCAAGCAAACCTGCCGTACACTAGAGAAGAAATGGCACCGTGAACAGACACCAGACAGCTACGCAGCCCACAAGAACGCCATCCGCAGACACCATCACCTCATCAGATCTGCCAAAAGGGCCTCCTTCAAGGACCGACTCGACAACAATGCGCGCAACAGCAAAGAGCTCTTCAACATCGTGAAGGAACTCTCCAAACCCAGCTGCAACACCAACGACATCCCACCATCACAAGACCTGTGCGACTCCCTCGCCACATTCTTCCATCGCAAGATCACAGACATCCACGACAGCTCCAACAACCTGACCACCCCAACAACCACCGACACCTCAGACCCCGCGGCCACTACCCACATCGATCTCCTACTCACCTGGACCAACATAAACGACGATGACACCATCAAAATCATGAACACCATCCACTCCGGCTCTCTGTCAGACCCATGCCCACACCACATCTTCAACAAAGCTAGCGCCACCATCGCACCCCATCTCCGTAAGGCCATCAACATCTCCTTCGAGACCGCGACCTTCCCAGAGAGCTGGAAGCACGCCAAGATCAACGCCTTACTAAAGAAACCCAAGGCGGATCCGAACTTCCGACTCATCTCCCTGCTCCCGTTCCCTTGAGAAGACCGTCAACAGACAGCTGACCCGATACCTCGAGAAGAACAACATCGCCGCCACCAATGACATCAGGGCCCTGCTGGACAACGGCGAAACTGCGACCCTCATCCTCCTGGACCTATCAGCCGCCATCGACACTGTCTGCCACCGCACCCTACACACACGCCTCCACAGTGCAGGGATCCGAGACAAGGCTCTGGAATGGACCACCTCCGTCCTCTCTGGCAGAACCTAGAGCGTCCGCCTCCCCCCTTTTTGTTCCGAAGCCTCCGAGATCATAAGCGGCATACCCCAAGGATCATCCCTCAGCCTGACACTGTTCAACGTCTACATGGCACCGCTCGCCCACGTCACCCGACTGCATGACATCAACATCATCTCCTACGCCGATGACACCCAGTTGATCCTCTCCCTCACCAAGGACCCCCTCACTACCAAAACCAACCTCCAGGAAGAAATGAAAGCCGTCGCCGAGTGGATGAAGAACAGCTGTCTGAAGCTGAACTCGGACAATACAGAGGTCCTCATCCTTGGCTCCACCCCCTCAGCCTGGGAAGGTTCCTGGTGGCCGTCCGCACTGGGAGCAGCACCAACACCCACCGAACACGGACGCAACCTGGGGTTTATCCTCGACTCAACACTCTGCATGACCAAGCAAGTCAACGCCGTCTCGTCCTCCTGCTTCAACACCCTCCGCATGCTCCACAAGATCCACAGATGGATCCCCACCGAGACAAGAAGAACGGTCACCCAGGCCCTCGTCAGGGGCTGGCTGGACTACGGAAATGCCCTCTATGCAGGAGCCTCGGCCAAACGCCTGAAACGACTAAAACGCATACAGAATGCCTCTGCTCGCCTGATCCTCGACATCCCACGCCAAAGCCACATCACACTACACCTGAGAGACATGCACTGGCTTCCTGTCAACAAGAGGATCACCTTCAAGCTCCTTAACCACTCACAGAAGTCACTCCACAACACCGGACTGGCATACCTCAACAGACGACTCACCTTCTACACCCCGAACCAACAGCTCCGCTCTGCCAACCTTGCCCTCGCCACCGTCCCCCACATCTGAAGAGCAACCACCGGCGGCAGATCGTTCTCCCACCTCGCCGCCAAGACCTGGAACACCCTCTCCATCCTCCCACGGCAGACCCAGGACCTACTAACCTTCAGGAGGCTTCTCAAGACCTGGCTATTCCAGCAGTAGCAGCACCCCTCCCCCCCCCCGCGCCTTGAGACCCTCACGGGTGAGTAGTGCACTTTTCAAATGTACTGATTGATTTCCCCGGGGGCCAAAATGAACTTGGCTAGTTAAATTCTCGCACAGACGAGAGAGAAACCCAATAATCGCCCTTGGTGCTCCCATAGAGATCAGGGTTGGCTAGAGTAAATTATGGTCCACCAGATAAAATGAACTACATAAATCGGCAAAGCATAAATATGTGTTACCTGCCTTTGCCATAGTGTACTTGCCAATAAGTAGCTCTAGGTTAGTGCATTTCTCAATGTTCCCAAGTCGTTTCCTGAACCCAAACGGCACCGGGGTTAGGAAAGAGTACTCCAAAGCCCATTCCTCGAGTCTTAGCAGCAAAACCCTGCTCATCACTTTCAAGGCAGTATCTAAAAGTGAGATTGGATGATAATTTCTAGGGTCTCTTTTATCCCCTTTTATAAATATGGGTATGATGATCGATTCTCCCCATGTCTTTAAGATTGTATCAGTGGCAGCTGAATTAAATACTCCAGTTAGGATTGGTCCCGACAATACAGGGGCAGATTTAAACACATCAACTGGGACACCATTTGGTTCTGGGGCCCGCCCCCCGGCACTCACCTGGATTGCCTGGAGGACTGCCTCATTAGTGATATTCAGAGGGAGATGTCTTCCCTCTCCTATCTGCCATTCAGTCCCTCTCATCATCTCCCTGTTACTGTTAAAAATGTCTTAAAAGTGTTTCCCCCAGTTATCAGAATAAACAAAAGAACAGCATTCTGGGATGTTATCATTTTTCAGAAAGGGAGCATTTGCTGTATCCCAAAAGAGTTTGTTGTTCTTGGTTTTTGCAGAAATAACCAAGTTTTCCCATGCCTCAGCCGTGAGTATCTTTTTACGGACTGATATAGCTATTTTGTACTCACGCCGTAGGGTTTGGATTGTTAATAAGTCTTGTGGTGATTTAGACAAGACATGCTTTAAGACTTGTAAGGCTTTAGTGAAAGCACCATCGAACCACCCCTTTTTGCTTGTTACTTGAGGGCCCAGGGTTCTTTGTTAGAAGTGATTTAATGGAATTTGTGATGGTACAGAAATTCTTGGTCAATAATAGTGGGGTGATTTCATCCTGGAGACAGTATTTTATTTCCCTATGATTAGAAACTAATATTTTCCTCATAATCAAACATGGGTCAACACCCGTCCATTTAATTCTAACGCCATTTGTCCTAACCGGGTCAATGTGGTTTGCTAAATCAAATACATCATTCCTTTTGCCCCAGAAGAAGAAAGTTAGTTTAAGCAGATTATGATCACTAAATAAAGAGGGTACAACACTAAAGTTGCCACACATGCAAATGGCAGGGGCGGACACTAATACACGATCTATAATGGAGTATAAATTTCTCCCTATAAAAATTGGGGCTAAATCCCCATTCGGACCACTGCCCCCCCCCCCCCCCCAAGAAGTTGAAAATCATATTTAGTGATCATCTGATTTAGTGCTTCCCCATAGTCGTTGTGACAAAAGTGATCATTTCCCTCTCCATCCTCATATATGTGGCCACATGCCTTGATGTTGGGTACTCCACATCCCTGTAGATTAAAGTCTTCTGGCCACAATAAAACATACTCCGTATTAAGCGGAGTTAAAAAAGTTTCAAGGCCATGATCAAGAGCTGTTACCACATTACCTCGTGTAGAATCAAAAATATTATTGTAGAAATTTACAATTATTAAATCTTTCCCCCCCTTTTTACTTAGCCACAACATTTGTGCATAGGGGCCCATGGATGCAACTTTTTTAACATTGATGGAGATTTTTGAAAAAATAAGTGTTATTCGTCCGGCTTGTGATCTTATGGCTGCTAAGAAGTGTGAGGAATATCCTTCCACATGTACCGGACTTATACACCAGGTTTCTTGTAGACATAGAAATAGAGATGACCCAATAGTATTTGCAGCCTTGTTTGCTAGTCCATTCACGTTCCAGGTTGCAAACTCAAACCCTTCTGACTAGCTACTACCAACCCATAGATGGAGGGTGCCTGCATGGAATGTGAACTGACTTTCGAGGATTGATGCTTTATCTGGTTAGCTATAGAATCTCTTGTATAAAACCCACTCTGGTGATCCCTTGAGTCCCCAGCATGGCTCGGATCAGTGCTAAGTCAATCGTAATCATCTAGTCTACTCAGCACTTCGTATCTGTTGGACATTGCAAGTTCCGGGCCACGGGGCGGGTACAAGCTTTGGGTACCCCTCTCTATTGGAAAGTTCGATTCACCACTGTGGCATTGGTCTAAGCTCCTCAAGTCATGGTAGAAAAAACTCAATGGGAGTATGCTCACGTCTTGTGTCTCCAACGGTAATGCCTCTGTCGTATTGAGGATACCACTGGCAGTTCTTGGGCTCTTAAAATTAATTATAACGCAATCACCCCTAAGGTTTTTTTTCCAGAGGCCCAATCCACCCTACTCTCCTTGTGAGCAAGATTTCATGTGCTGTACTAGGGGAAAACAAGTGCCTATTGCTAAGCCAAAGAACTACCTTATTCTTCAGACATTCTGTGGTTTCCCTAGCCCCTGGTTTTAAAGGTGGGACATTTACTAGAACTGCCAAGTATGGACAACTAGCAGGTGGCAAATTGATGGTAACTAGGTCTTGTGGGGGCACACCGATGTCGATATTAGGGCAGTGTTGATTTGGACCTCTTTTATGTTGTACCCTGCGGTCAGTCCTAGAAAGATTACTTTTAGGCTCTGAAATGTTTCTACTCGACATCACATCTAATCTGGAGCAAGTCGGGCCCTCGATGTTTGGGGGGGAACCACCTATGACCTTATTCAGACCTGTGCCTATTGGTCGGAGACTCTCGGCCTGTTGCATTTTGTTAGACCTGTCAGCCCTTTGGGTGGTCCCTCCTCATCATTATTTATTTTGTCCCACTTTTGCCTCAAACCCTGTTTGAATTTTTCCTTTTTGGGAACCACCAGACTTTTTAGTGTTGCTGCAGATTCAGGGAGCCATTTTATCTACCCCTGGAACTTCTGTCTGAGGGCCTGGAGCACAAAATGGTGGCCACCTGTGACATCACCTGCACCCACTGGAACCTACTAGCACCTTCCAGAACATTCCAGAACCCTGTGACAGTTGGAGGCGGTTTAGAATGTTGGGAAGCTAAGACAGAGAGTTGGCAGTTGGAGCTGGCAGTTGGCACCTGACTGGTGAAGAGAGAGCAGCAGAAACCTGAAGGAGGAAGGAGTGAGGCAGCAGGGGTGGAAACTTGTGCCTGGAGTGGGGTCCATAAACCCACCCTTGATACTAGTCCCTACTGACTGAGCCCAGCCTGGAGCCCTGTGTGGGAAGAAGCAAGAAAAACCATCTTAAGGACCTGGACAGCAGGAACAGGCCTTAGAACCCAAGAACAGCAAGATCCTGACCTGGATACTGGTTTCCCTGGAGCCTGACGTCGAGTAGCCTGGAGACCTGGAGCCCGAGGTGGAGAAGCGGCGCTGACTGGAAAAGCAGACGTCGTACCCGGAGCCGCCAGAGGTCGAGAGAGGGCGCCGACGGAGGTCGGAGAAGTACCAGAGGTCGAGGAGGAAGTCACCCGAGGTCGAGTGAGCGGCGTCGACGGAGGAGTGAAGTCCGCCCTCCGGAGTCGCCGGAGACCGAGGTGAAGCGCGCCGGAGGTCGGGAGTGGAGGTCGCACTCCGGAGTCGCCGGAACCTGAAGGGAATCGTGCCGGAGGTCGGGAGTGGAGGTCGCACTCCGGAGTCGCCGGAACCTGAAGGGAATCGTGCCGGAGGTCGGGAGTGGAGGTCGCACTCTGGAGCCGCCGGAAGTCGACATCGAGCCAAGGCCGGCCGACGTCATCGAACCTGAGGTCGACATCGGACCGGAGCCGCCCGAAGTCGACATCGAGCCAAGACTGCCCGACGCCATCGAATCGGAGGTCGAGATCGAGCCGCGGCCGCCGACATCGAACCGGAACCGCCTACCGGCGTCGTCAAGAACTGACATTGCGCCGAGGCCGCCGACATCGAACCGGAACCGCCTCACGGCGTCGACACGAATCCAGCGGCGTCGGAGCTTCAGAAAAAGGGCAGTAAGTGGAATAGAGGGCGCCAAAGGCCCTGTGGAATCCTAAGAGACTACTCTAGGGGTTAGAGAGGTGCTGGAACCAGCTGGACTGTGCCAGGGGTGAGCTGAGACTAATTTAGAGGGGTTGTGTAGAGTGAGAGAGCCAGGTCTCTGGTATTCCCCCCTTGATCTACCTCAGTTTAGGCCTCAGCCTTGCCCAAGCCAGGGAGTAGACACCCTCAAGCCATCCACATAACTACAAGCTGTGCCTGGGCCAAATCAGCCCATAGAGATCTAAATGTGATCTGATTCTATAAGTGTCACTGTCAGCTTTTAATTATTTATTGAGGGCACTGTATTTATTGTATTTAACCTATTTATTGCTTCACTGTATTTATTGTTCCACAGTATTTATTGTTGCACAATATTTATTGGTTTGCAGTATTTATTGCCTCAGAATATTTAATTGCCTGTATGTATTGCACTTATATTTATGCCTTCCTTATTTATGATCACCCCTATTTATTGAATCATTAAGACAGTATTTATTTGACCTGCACTATTTAAAAAGCCTTGTATATTGTGATTGTGTTAATATTTATCTAATCAGCAACTAAGAGAAAAAGAAGATAAAGAAAGATATTTTCATAATTTTTACGGTGTAGAGTCGTTTTTGGAACGGATGCACGCATGGTTATTGTATGGGTATGACGTATGCTTAGCACGGTGCCTGATTCCTGACCACTCGAGCCAAGCTACCACTGTATGTCCTGGAAAGACCCCGTTACCACCAACCCTTTCCGGTGTGGGAGTGGAGTATTTCCAACATTAATTGGTGTTCAGTGGTGGGATAGAGCTGTGCCTACGTATACTCAACAATAACTGTGGGTAGTCCATAGGCCTACACCGGGAGTTTTCTCAAAGCGGCCTTCCTAATTGTGGGTTTTTGTTTTTTCCAAATTTACTCTGGTGGTGGGAGGAGGTATTATTAAAGGTACCCCCCTGCATTGTTACTGCAAATAACTGTCCTCTGACCTGAGTGGGCAAGATGGAGTTTGTACTGGAGAATTTAGAAACGTACACTGTGGCCCAACTCAGGGAGTTTTGCCAGCGGGAGGGGGTGTATTGTCCCCCAGGAGCAAAGAAGGGTGCACTCCAAACCAGCTTAAGGGCTTGGGGGGAGGCACGCCGAGAAAGCAAGGCTGAGGAGGAGGACAGGGATAGAGAGCCCGACAGTGAGGGAGCTGGTTTGTACCAACCTGAGGTGGGGAACCTGTCAGCGGGGCCCAGGATACTTTCCAGGAAGGGCAGCAGTGCCTCTAGCGGTGGCTTGTCTGAAGTGGAGTTAACAGACCGGAGGGAGAAAAGACAGCTCACATGGGACTTAGCAAGGCTGGAGAAAGAGAAAGAGGAACAGAGGATGGCTCATGAGATAAGGCTGAAAGAGATAGATCTTCAGATCCTGAGAATCGGGGCACACCCTGTACCTAACGGTGGCAGCGAAGAACGAGAGTACACCAGGGAACCCAAACCCTACCTGCCAAAGGACATAGTAGCTAGCTATGGGGTGGGTGGCGGTATCACCAAGTGGCTAGCGGCCTATGAGGTCTCGTTAAGGGCCCATGGGGTTCCAGAGAAGTACTGGGGAGCGGGATTGTACAAGTACATGCCTCCAGCTGGTAGGGATGCATTATTGGCCCTCGAGGAGGATGAGCAGACCCACTACCCCACCATGAAACTGGCGCTCATAAGAAAGTTTGGACTAACACCCGAAAAGTACAGACAGAAGTTCAGGGGTAGTCACAAACTGGGCACACAGAATTGGGTGGACTTCCTGGACTATGCAAAGAAGGCACTAGAGGGTTGGATTCAGGGCAGTGAAGTGAGGAACTACGAGGGGTTGTTTGATCTAGTACTGAAGGAACACCTGCTCGAGAAATGTTTCCCTGAACTGCGTCAACACCTGGTGGATAGCAAGCTGACCAGTCCCCGGAAGCTTGCTGAGGAGGCGGACATTTGGGCTAGTACCCGGGTGTCCACAAGGGGGACTGGAGGGGATACTCAAAAGGCCGGACAGGGCGCCCCCCAGAAGAAAGAGGGAGGGGAAAAGAAAAAGGAGTTCTCCAAAGGCCCCCAGAATAATTTCCAAGGAAAGGGAACAGGATTCACCCCTAGGGCTAACCCACCCAGAAACCCTAATCCTGGCCAGAGTCAGCAGCCAAGGGTTGTCCATTGCTACGAGTGCGGTGGCGTTGGACACTATAAGGGAGATCCGAAGTGCCTGAAACGACCACCCCCTCCCATTGGAGGAAAGACCCCCGGAGTAGCTAGTGTAGTGCTCGGGGAGGAGATGCCCTTAATTAAGGGAAGGGAGTGGGCGGGTGTCACTTTAGTGTCCCTGGGAGAACGGGAGATGGTTCCTAAGATCCAGGTGCCCGCAAATACCGTAAAGTATGGGCAGTGGGTCACCATCAACGGCCAAAGAGGGAAGGCTCTGAGAGACACAGGAGGCAGTATGACTATGGTACGTAGCCAACTGGTGTCTCCAGAGCAGGTAATTCCCGATGTACTCCACCCAGCCGCGATGGCTGACGGCAGAACAGGCCACTATCCGGTGGCCGAGGTTCCCTTTGAATGGGGGAGGTTGCAGGTTCACTTCGAGTTGCCGTAAGCCCTGCCGTGCCAGTTGATTGTCTGCTGGGGAATGACATGGAGCACAACGCTTGGAAGGAGGTGGAATACCGGACTCATACTGAGATGCTGGGTACACCTTACTGGGCCTGTGTGAGCACAAGGTCCGCAACTACCCGGAGAGGGAGTTCGTTTCGGCTGGAGCCTGGAACAAAGGCCCAGCCAGCTGCCAGTCAAGGGAAGAACCGAGGACAGGAGGAGCCTGCCTCGGCGTCCACACCCCGTAGAACGGATAGGCCACCGGAGGTGGTGGACCAGGAGTCTGCGGTGGGGGATGTTACCAACCTGGAGGACCTACCCATCCCGGCCGAGTGGCACGTGGAGGGAGGCCCGTCCAGGGAGGAATTCTGCCAGGGCCAGAGGGAGTGCCCTACCCTTGAGGGGCTAAGGCGACAGGTCGAAGCCCAGGCAGCAGGGAACGTTGAAGGGAACTACAGTGTTTAGTGGGAGGATGGCCTCCTCTACAGTGAACCCAAGGCACCCCTACACGGATCGTCACGAGCCTTGGTAGTCCCTCAACGTTATCGAGCCTTCCTTCTGGAGTTGGCTCACGAGATCCCCTTGGCAGGACACTTGGGGCAAGACAAGACCTTCGCCCGTCTTGTCCCACACTTTTATTGGCCTCAGATGAAAGTGTCGTCCGATACCTACTGCCGGACATGTGTGTCTTGCCAAGCCAGTGGGAAAACAGGGGTGAAGCTGAAAGCTCCCCTGGAACCACTTCCTGTCGTTAGCACCCCCTTTGAAAGGGTGGGCATCGACATTGTGGGTCCGTTAGATCCGCCAACGTCAGCTGGTCACAGGTTTATCCTGGTCCTGGTGGATCATGCCACACGGTACCCAGAGGCAATACCTCTGAGGACCATAACAGCACCTGTTGTGGCTAGGGCCCTGATGGGAATCTTTACCCGAGTGGGTTTTCCCAAGGAAGTTGTGTCCGACAGGGGGACCAACTTCATGTCAGCGTACATGCGGGCGATGTGGAAGGAGTGTGGAGTGACATACCGGTTCACCACTCCTTACCACCCCCAGACCAATGGTCTGGTGGAGAGGTTTAACAAAACCTTGAAGGGCATGATCAGAAGTCTGCCTGAAAGCCTGCGGAGGAAATGGGACGTCCTCCTACCCTGTTTACTTTTTTCCTACAGGGAAGTGCCACAGAAGGGAGTGGGCTTCAGCCCCTTCGAGCTTCTGTATGGGCACCCTGTACGTGGACCTCTCAACCTGGTGAGAGACGGATGGGAAAGAACTCCCAGAAAGCTTCCCCAGGACGTGGTGAGCTACATGCTGGCCTTCCGGAGCCAAATGGCTAAGTTGTGGAAGCAAGCTTCTGACAACTTGGAGGCCAGCCAAGCAGTGATGAAGGCGTGGTATGACCACAACGCTCACCCGGTGGAGTTGGAGCCTGGCCAGAAGGTGTGGGTGATGGAACCAGGAGAGCTTAGTGCCCTCCAGGATCGCTGGTCAGGACCCTTTGAGGTGTTGGAGAAGAAGGGTAAGGCTACCTACTTGGTGGACCTGAAGACCCCTCGTCAGCCCCTACGAGTGCTGCACGCCAACCGCCTCAAACCCCACCACGAGAGGCCCGAAGTCATCTTGATGATGGTGACTGACGGAGGAGAGGACGTGGAAAGCGAGCCTCTCCCTGATTTGTTTGCGTCTCAAGAAAAGGATGGGTCGGTGGAGGGAGTGATTCTCTCCCCATCTCTAACTCCTGAACAGCAGGAGGACTGTCGCCAGGTCCTGGGGCAGTACTCTTCGTTGTTCTCCCTTGTCCCGGGTAGGACTCACCTGTGCGTCCATGACGTGGACACAGGAGACAGCCCACCTGTGAAGTCCAAGATCTACCGGATGTCAGACAAGGTGAAGGCCAGCATTCATAGTGAAGTCACTAAGATGCTGGAGCTAGGAGTGATCGAACCTTCTAGCAGCCCCTGGTCCAGTCCGGTGGTGTTAGTACCAAAAGCTGCACCACCGGGTGCCCAACCGGAACTGAGGTTCTGTGTGGACTACCGGGGACTGAATTCAGTGACCAAAACTGATGCTCATCCGATCCCTAGGGCGGATGAATTGATTGACCGGCTGGGAGCTGCCCAATATCTAAGTACCTTTGACCTTACTTCTGGGTACTGGCAGATCTCTTTGACTGATGGAACAAGGGAAAGGTCAGCCTTCTCCACGCCCAATGGCCACTACCAGTTCTGTGTGATGCCCTTTGGGCTCAAGAACGCACCTGCCACGTTTCAGCGCCTGGTAAACCAGATCCTCACCGGAATGGAGAGTTTCTCTGCTGCTTATCTGGATGACATAGCCGTCTTCAGTAACAGCTGGGAGGATCACTTGCGTCACCTGCAAGCTGTTCTCCAGGCCCTGAGACAAGCTGGATTGACGATCAAGGCCAGCAAGTGCCAGATCGGGCAGGGGTCGGTAGTGTACCTTGGACACTTGGTGGGTAGGGGAGTGGTGCAACCCCTCCAGGCGAAGATCGAGGCCATCATGGCCTAGGAACCCCCCAAGACACAGACTGAGGTCCGAGCTTTTCTGGGCCTCACGGGATATTACCGCCGCTTCGTGAAGGGATACGGTACCATCGTGGCCCCCCTCACGGAGCTCACGTCCAAGAAACAACCTCGACGGGTAGTCTGGACGGAGGCTTGTCAGCAGGCCTTTGTGAGATTGAAGAAAGCCATGTGCGAGGCCCCGGTCTTAAGGGCCCCAGACTTTTCCAAGGAGTTCATTGTCCAGACAGATGCATCAGAACATGGCATTGGGGCAGTGTTATCGCAACTCAATGAAGAGGGTCTGGATCAACCCGTGGTCTTCCTATCCCGGAGACTACTTCCCAGGGAACAGAAGTGGAGTGCAATAGAGCGTGAAGCCTTTGCAGTGGTATGGGCTCTGAAGAAGTTGCGGCCATACCTGTTTGGCTCGCACTTCCTGGTTCAGACCGACCACAGACCCCTTCGTTGGCTGATGCAGATGAAGGGGGAGAATCCCAATTTGTTGAGGTGGTCTATTTCCCTACAGGGAATGGACTTTCAGGTGGAACATCGGCCTGGAGTGGACCACGCCAATGCAGACGGTCTCTCAAGGTATTTCCGCCTTAGTGATGAGAACTCCCAAGGGGTTGGGTAGCTCTCCCCACTTTCAGCTGGGGGGGACGCGTGTTAGACCTGTCAGCCCTTTGGGTGGTCCCTCCTCATCATTATTTATTTTGTCCCAATTTTGCCTCAAACCCTGTTTGAATTTTTCCTTTTTGGGAACCACCAGACTTTTTAGTCTTGCTGCAGATTCGGGGAGCCATTTTATCTACCCCTGGAACTTCTGTCTGAGGGCCTGGAGCACAAAATGGTGGCCACCTGTGACATCACCAGCACCCACTGGAACCTACTAGCACCTTCCAGAACATTCCAGAACCCTGTGACAGTTGGAGGCGGTTTAGAATGTTGGGAAGCTAAGACAGAGAGTTGGCAGTTGGAGCTGGCAGTTGGCACCTGACTGGTGAAGAGAGAGCAGCAGAAACCTGAAGGAGGAAGGAGTGAGGCAGCAGGGGTGGAAACTTGTGCCTGGAGTGGGGTCCATAAACCCACCCTTGATACTAGTCCCTACTGACTGAGCCCAGCCTGGAGCCCTGTGTGGGAAGAAGCAAGAAAAACCATCTTAAGGACCTGGACAGCAGGAACAGGCCTTAGAACCCAAGAACAGCAAGATCCTGACCTGGATACTGGTTTCCCTGGAGCCTGACGTCGAGTAGCCTGGAGACCTGGAGCCCGAGGTGGAGAAGCGGCGCTGACTGGAAAAGCAGACGTCGTACCCGGAGCCGCCAGAGGTCGAGAGAGGGCGCCGACGGAGGTCGGAGAAGTACCAGAGGTCGAGGAGGAAGTCACCCGAGGTCGAGTGAGCGGCGTCGACGGAGGAGTGAAGTCCGCTCTCCGGAGTCGCCGGAGACCGAGGTGAAGCGCGCCGGAGGTCGGGAGTGGAGGTCGCACTCCGGAGTCGCCGGAACCTGAAGGGAATCGTGCCGGAGGTTGGGAGTGGAGGTCGCACTCCGGAGTCGCCGGAACCTGAAGGGAATCGTGCCGGAGGTCGGGAGTGGAGGTCGCACTCCGGAGCCGCCGGAAGTCGACATCGAGCCAAGGCCGGCCGACGTCATCGAACCTGAGGTCGACATCGGACCGGAGCCGCCCGAAGTGGACATCGAGCCAAGACTGCCCGACGCCATCGAATCGGAGGTCGAGATCGAGCCGCGGCCGCCGACATCGAACCGGAACCGCCTACCGGCGTCGTCAAGAACTGACATTGCGCCGAGGCTGCCGACATCGAACCGGAACCGCCTCACGGCGTCGACACGACTCCAGCGGCGTCGGAGCTTCAGAAAAAGGGCAGTAAGTGGAATAGAGGGCGCCAAAGGCCCTGTGGAATCCTAAGAGACTACTCTAGGGGTTAGAGAGGTGCTGGAACCAGCTGGACTGTGCCAGGGGTGAGCTGAGACTAATTTAGAGGGGTTGTGTAGAGTGAGAGAGCCAGGTCTCTGGTATTCCCCCCTTGATCTACCTCAGTTTAGGCCTCAGCCTTGTCCAAGCCAGGGAGTAGACACCCTCAAGCCATCCACATAACTACAAGCTGTGCCTGGGCCAAATCAGCCCATAGAGATCTAAATGTGATCTGATTCTATAAGTGTCACTGTCAGCTTTTAATTATTTATTGAGGGCACTGTATTTATTGTATTTAACCTATTTATTGCTTCACTGTATTTATTGTTCCACAGTATTTATTGTTGCACAATATTTATTGGTTTGCAGTATTTATTGCCTCAGAATATTTAATTGCCTGTATGTATTGCACTTATATTTATGCCTTCCTTATTTATGATCACCCCTATTTATTGAATCATTAAGACAGTATTTATTTGACCTGCACTATTTAAAAAGCCTTGTATATTGTGATTGTGTTAATATTTATCTAATCAGCAACTAAGAGAAAAAGAAGATAAAGAAAGATATTTTCATAATTTTTACGGTGTAGAGTCGTTTTTGGAACGGATGCACGCATGGTTATTGTATGGGTATGACGTATGCTTAGCACGGTGCCTGATTCCTGACCACTCGAGCCAAGCTACCACTGTATGTCCTGGAAAGACCCCGTTACCACCAACCCTTTCCGGTGTGGGAGTGGAGTATTTCCAACACATTTGGCTCATCATATTGGCTTTTTTCATTTCCTCCTCCACCCTACCTAACCTTTCTTTAAGTGGGTTTAATAGGTTACTAATAACAAATGTTAATTTGTCCCAAAATGGTGTCTATGTATGAGTGCTCATAGTTATGTCCATGATCACCCCCTCCTGTTAAAAGTAGTTCATTGGGAGTTCTTAAATCAACAAGGGACTTTCTCTTCCGTTTTGCTGCTGGTTGACGAACCACGTTCGGGGCTTTAACAGCTCTTGGTGTTGTTGAATCAGAGATGGTATACGTTGGTCCCTGCTCTAATTCAGTTGGTGTAAGAGTCTGGCAAATAGAAACTCTTGTGCCTCCTGCAGGCTAGTCAACTTGGTCATCACCGAAGCCTGGCATTCCATTGGCGGATGTTGAACCTTGTTATTATATATTATGTTAATATGATATCTAAAGCGCGTGAATTCCCTAAGGTGTCTTGGCGCTAAAACCGAACCGTACACCCTGAAGGAAATGGGGGAGAAGAAGAATTAGTTTTCAAATAACCAAGCTTTCAGTTCTTTTCTAAAAGCGATGAGAGAGTTGGTATCTCTCATATATACCGGGAGTGAATGCCATAATTTGGCCTCACAGTAGCCTATACTTCGACCTCCCCAGCTCGAGGTTCAAATCCTTGGTACCAACATTAACCTGATATTAGTAGACCTTAACTGTCTGCCTGGGTGGTACCAGGAAAAGAGGCTTTTTAGAGATGCAGGTCCAATATTATTCAATGCTTTATAAGCTAGGCAAAGTGCCTAAAACCTAATACGTTGTGCCACTGGCAACCAATGAAGTTTCTGGATCTCCTCTTTGACTGATTGATACTTGGGTACGTTCAGTAAAAGCCTGGCTGCGGCATTCTGCACCATTTGGAGTTTTTGTCAGATGTTGTTTCTTTAACCTAAGGTTGTCCCCCCATTTTGTCCTGATGCAGTAATGGACAAGCGCTGCTACGCTATATCAATTTCTTTAGATAACGTCCCAACAGCACGGGCCAGGTAGCTGTCAATAGTGGTGCACTTGGGAGTACTGGGCGGCTCAGTTGTTGGCTTTGTGACTCCCACCTTTCTTCTGCCCATCTTACTAGATATTCGATCCCCAGGTCAATGATGGAAAATAAACGTAAGGCAGACTTACTCCGCTCTGGTCCTTAGTGTTGCACCGCAAGTGTCAGTTTTGTCGACTAGGATTGTCTACTTTGGTCAGCAGGAAATCGAACCAAGAGATTGGGCCCAGCCCAGCCTCATCTGGCCGCTGCTGGGCGCGCGTCCAGCACAGCAGGAGCCCAAGACTGTTCTTAAGTGCCTCTGGCGCGGCAAGGGGTCATGTGGGCGCCTCCTGGTGCGGGGGCCATAGGAGGATGGAGTCCCCTGTGTAGTGCAAAGTGCAAATGCAAGTGCTTTCTCCTCTGTCGATAACGGGCTCAATTTATGCAATAATTAATGTTTTTGTTTCTAAATAATTTCTAATTAAAAACATTTATTTGTTTGAAAAATATTTTTTCTTTTATTTAGTATAATATTTGTAGGTATTTGCCATATGTATTTAACATTATAATATGTTTTAAAAAACGTTTTAATATTAGATATATTTGTAGTTTGATTTTTAACATATTTATATATTTTTTATGTATTTTGTTTTTTAAATATATCTGTTGTTGTTAATAATTTGTTTGTTTTTAATTTTGAAGTGACAGGAATGAGAATATGAATTGTTACCCCTCCACAATCCAACACTTTCCCTACTGTTGCACTGACTGGTGTGGGACTAGTTATTTTTACCCCTTCGCTATCCAGCACCTTCCCTACTGTTACACTCACTGGAGTGGGAATAGTAATTTTTACCCCTCCTCTATCCAACACTTTCCCTACAGTTACACTGACTGGTATGGGAATAGTAATTTTTACCCCTCCGCTAACCAACACTTTCCCTACTATTGCACTCACTAGAGTGGGAATAGTAATTTTTAACCCTCTGCTATCCAACACTTTCCCTACTATTGCACTGACTGGAGAGGGAAATTTAAGTTTAAAGATTTTTAAATAGTTTCTTTACTTTCAGTGATGTTTACATCTACGCGTTTCGACAGCTTAACGCCGCCTTGTTCACGATGCACATTTTTGTATGATTCTAAAATTCTAAAATACATTTAAATTCATAGTTTAATAATTGTTTTAAAGTAAATATATCTTAACTATTATGTATGTGTTATTTGTTATATTTGTTAAAATTTATATTAGGGGGCCAATTCCAATCCTGGAAAAAGGCTGTACGAATCCTTGTACGGAGCGTTTTCTCCGTACGACTCGTACCCGGTAAACTTTCCTTACAACCTAGGAAGTACGATTCGTACAGAAAGCCTCTTTCCGTATGAATCGTACAAAAGACCGTACGGGTAAACAAAAACAACGATTTGGATCCGGAACAGCCTGTAGGCGACGTCCGGACGTATTTAAGCAGCGGTTTCCGGCCCAGCAAGTACGATTCGTCCCTACAGCACTCCGTAGAGCTCCTTTCTTACGGGAGCCAAAAACAGCCGCAAAAGGTCATAGCAATGTTCTCAGTGGTACAAGTCGTACTCCGACACGTTCCCAGGGGTACGAGTCGTACAGGGGTACGAGCCGTTCATACGAGTCGTTCAAGGGTATGAGTCGTACAGGGGTACGAGTCGTACATACGAGTCGTACAGGGGTACGAGTCGTAGAGTCGTACAGGGGTACGAGTCGTACAGGGGTACGAGTCGTACATACGAGTTGTACAGGGGTACCAGTCGTACAGGGGTACCAGTCGTACAAGTCATACAGGGGTATGAGCCGTACAGGGGTACGAGCCGTACAGGCATACACCCCGATGCGTTGTGTATGTACGGTGCCTCAACATTGCGTATGTACGGTGGGTACATACATGTTGTTGTAAGGTGCGTACATATGCATGGGGCGGCTGTACGACTCATACCCCTGTACGACTAGTATGTATGACTCGTACCCCTGTACGACTCGTACCGCTGTACGACTCGTATGTACGACTCTTACCCCTGTACGACTCGTATGTACGACTCGTACCCTTGTATGACTCGTACCCCGGGAACAACTTTTCCCGGGATACGAGTCGCACAAAGTTCGCTTCGTAGCGGGTAACGTCATTCCCTGTGTAAGGGACGTTTTCCGTACGATTCGTAAATCGGAAAGCCGGTCCGGATCGTACTTGTACGGTCGGACTGTATTTTTACGATTCGTACGGAAAAGTGTCCGGGTCCGTCTCGTTCAACTTTTCCCGATCCGATTCGTACGGATCGGGCCGATCCGTATGTATTTTTCCCGTACGAATCGTACTTCACGGGTCGGACGGGACTTGTACGATTCGTACGGAAAAAATTACGGATACGAGTCATACGGAAAAAAAAAATACAGGATCGGAATCGACCCCTAAGTCTACTTTATTTTTTTATATTGATTTTATTATTTAACATATTTAATATTTATTCTTTTATTTTATATATATATATATATATATATTTAAATCAATATTTTGTACAACTATATTTTTTACATCGATTTTTTGGGGGTGATATTTTTGTACTTACCTGTTTAATTATAGGGAGTCAATATTTTTGGATTCTATATTTTTTCATCGATTTTTTTTACTGCTATATTTTTTACATCGATATTTTGTCAGTGAACCCTAAGAGGCAAGTCAGTATATCTTAAATGTTGTCTAGATTCTTAGAATAGATGGTGAAACATTATAGGCCAGTAAATCAAACACAAAAGAGGTTTGTGTGCAATGCACATCCTGAACTCATGTATTTGAAGATGGTCCAATATGAGAGAATGAACAAAAAGGAGTCTCAGTGAAATTAAGTAGTTGCCTAGAATCACACAATTTGGTCAACCAGAGATGCAGGGATCGATTACAGTTTGCCAGTTTCACTCTAATAATTCAGCCACTAAATGGGTCTCTCTGACATCATCGATTAATGCTTTGTCCTTAATACTTAGAGAATGAGATTAGAACGTAGGTGAAAGGCGGAATCCATATTTTATTTTGGACAGTTTTACATAGTGCAGACATAGACTACATTACATATTACCCTTTGGCACAGAGAGATTTGCAGGGGTTCACAGGATGCAGAGCCGATGCTGAGATTTGAACTCAGTTCTCCATGATACATGGTTTGCAGCTGTAGCCCTAAGCTACCTCAGTTCCCCATAAAAATCAGCTTGTTTTGGGCTCGAGGTTCCAAGAGAACCTCGTGCTATGCTAGAACCAGGCTCCTGGCTCAAGCCTGGCTTGAGCTTTCAGTAGTTCCCCATCTCTAATTAGGACATTTGCAACCTCCTTTTCAATCAATCAATCAAGCGGTACTTATATAGCTCTGCTTAACACCCAAGAGGATATCCAGGCGCTGTGCTGCAGGTATCAGTCGAAGAGCCAGGTCTTGAGTGCCTTCCTGAAATGGGTCAGCGAGGGTAAAGTGCAGAGGTGGAGTGTGTTCCAGGACTTGGCGACGAGATGGGCGAGAAGGAGTGTCCTCTGGAGCGACAGCGGCAGATGCGTGGTATCTGTGCGAGGGCAAGGTGAGCAGTGCGGAGGTTACTGGGAGGTCGGTGAACATTCAGGCAGTGGTTCATGTAAGCGGGTCCTTTGTCATGGAGGGCTTTGTAGGCATGGGTCAGAAGCTTGCACCAGGGAAATCTGCACCTCTCTTTTGAGGGGAGCCTAGGACTTTTCCTGGGGATGAGTGAGATCAAGGGCTACACCCATCCTCAAAAGAAGGTAGGAACCAGCTACCTGAGTTACAGATGGTAAGGGTTGCCCTGGGATGACACAGTTGTGCACCTGCTGATGGGTCTTGCATGACCTCTGCCAGGTCCAATCAGGAAGGTAAGAGTAGGGCGAAAGTTTAGGGTGGAAAATGGGAAGGTGTTCAGGCCCTAACAGGCCCCAATAGGGAAGAGGACCTCTGAAGACACCCTTCACCTCTGTGTGTCCACCCTAGACAGTCTGACAGGATGTTAAGTAGTTTGAAGGCAAAGCAGGAAATTAAGGATGTTCATTTGGCTGTGGATGGTTAGGGTGGGCCAAGGGTATAACAGCTGCAATGGACACCGGTAGTTCAGTGAGAGGAATGACGGTAAGGGGGAGGTGTGGGGTAAGGGAGATCCAGAGAGGAGCAGTAAGGGGCCAGAGATGCAGTACTTGACCTCAATGGCTACCACAGTAATTCTGGACACACATTTGTTTGCAGCCAGTGGTGCAGGACTGAGGTTTAATCGTACAGAAAACAGTCTGCTATGGAAAATAAATGCCCCAATTCCACAAATTACTCGTTCAAATGAAAGGATTCAATCAGGACAGCAGGCGTACTCACCACTCGTGTAGCCCCCAGGTCGATGCAACATAATCTACTAATGTAATTGGCGTAGCCCCACAGGCCACAGGATTTCTGTCTGGAGGCGGTACATTTACTAAGCTAAACACTTTTGTCGCCACATTCTTAAGAATGATTGTACAGAGAGGCAGGGTCAAACGGAGAACTAAAAGCAGCCTTGGCAAAAGGGTTTTACCCAACCCTTTCTCCCTTCCTGTCTCTATCAAGTCTCTCGCTCATTCTCTCTATCTACTTTATTCTTTCTCTCTCTTTTTGTCTGCTATGCCTGTTGCCATGAACCATGGGGAAATGAAGGCATACAAACCAAAGGGGAAGGGAGAAGGTTTTTGTGTAGGATTCACTCTACTTCCATATCATATAACTTCTAAAAACAGGGGGGGTGAGCGCTACTAGTCTATAAGGGTCTGGAAGTGCTCAATGTTTACCCGAAACCCTCAACCGATCTCTGCCTTTGGTGGCGTATGTGATCACCACTGTGGTATGTCGTTGGGCGGCGTTATCATTGGGTTTCCCACTTAGGTACTCGCTGCCCTAGGTGAGTACTACCTCCTTCTGAGGGAAAGTACTGGTGGGATCCGTCTGGTGGTGTCTAAAATTTGCTGCTGTATTCAGGGAGATGCCTTAAATGTGGGTGGAGTATAAAGGGGTATGGTTAAAAAGATGTGGTGAGGTTTTTGGATGTGTTAACTATCGATAACATCCGTTACTGACTGTTGATCCTTATCAGATCTTCTTTGGACTTGTAAGTCACATACCTGCCATTTTGTTTGCGCATGGTTGTCATATAATAAAGACAATTAGATACACCACTGTTTTGTGAATTATCGGAACCAAGTAGGGGGCCCATTTAAAATAGCCCAGTTAGGGTTTCTTGCAGGTCTGACACAGTCTTCAAGCTGACCCATCTCAAGTAAAGAGCCCAGGTTCTCCCATTTGAGCACCTCTGTGGGCTACGTCAGTGTGTCCGGCGGTCATGGGAAATCTACTGGGTGAATCAAAATCTTTGGCATGCATGGAAATCTGCACGTTGGCGCACTGATCACGGCTCTGACGCGCTGGTCTAGGTTTTCCTTATTTGCAGGAATTACATTTTTACCTTTTTGAAACTAGAGTTTTTTCCAAAATGTGTTTTCATTGATCACTTGTCTCTTTCCATTATATCCTCCAATTTCCCTGTCAGAGAGACCAGTGACTCCTCTGAAAGAGTCTGCCTTAAATACCAAGACTCTTTATTACATTGTTCCCCACCCTCTTGGGATCTGTTCCCCCCACCCCGATCTCCGCTGATAGTCCTTTCCCCAGTTCTTAGGAGAATGGGTGCTCCTTGACATACCTACTGTACGAAACTGCTAGACATTGGCCTCATGGCTCCTTAAACAGATTGAAAGTCCCCCGTGCCCTTATAAATTAAAGATCCTTGTACTGTGACTGTGCGAATCTACTACACGACCCACCAACTCGAAATCTAATCAAGGAGACTCTTTTTCTGTGTCTGTGTCCTCCCACCTCCACAGCTCGCTACTAGCACATATGCCAGAAAGATAGGTGGTTGCAGGTTCTGAGCACAGCACTCATGGATGGTACCAGCCTTATTTTCCATCATCAGACAATCACCCAGAGCAGAAGAGAGGAATGCAGCAATACCTTGTCAAATATGGAAAGTACGGGTGCAAAATAACCTCCAAGAGTGAGATAAAGAGACAGGGAGTGTAGGGTTTTGGAAGAAAGAGGCACTGGAAGGACTTAGTTTAAGCTGGTGGTTGCAGGTAACATAACATAACGTGTTTTTGTAAAGTGCACGTTCACCCATGGGTATCTTGGCACTGAATAACTGATGTTTATTGTTACCCAACTCAGTGGTACTCATTTCATTGACCTCAAAAGGATGAAAGACTGAGAGGACCAGCGGGGATTTGAACTTGTGACCATGAGGTCAAACACAGGTCCTTGGAGTGGACGCATTAGTCCACTAAGCCACCAGACCCAGTAGAGCCCGCTGACACTCGTTTTTGGGCACAGCAGTTGGGGCCATATTATCAAGGAACGGCGATAATGGGCTTGATAATATGCCCTTGTGAATTTCCATAGAAGCCCAGGTTCTGGTGTGAACCTGGGCTTCTATGGGAATTCACAAGGGCATATTATCAAGCCCATTATCGCCGATTTAGCGGCAGTTTCCTGCCGCTAAAGCGGCGATAATGTTATCACCGTTCCTTGAGACTATGGCCCTTCATTTTTCACATCAGACTTTGATCCATAGCAAAAGAGATAAAAAGCACACAGTGGTGAGGAAGAAGGAGGAAGAGGAGGATGGAAAACAGTGACAAAGGGAGAAAGCAGGGGTGAAAAAACATCTGTAAGATTGAGTTGAAGAGGCAGGAAGTGTGTGGAGATGGGCAGCATTGGTCGGTGAAGGTAAGCGTAGTGGGGCGGGAGGCGGGGAGTCGACAGACGACGGAATAGGGAAATTTTAATAAATTCTTTCCCGTAGTCTGTCGGCATCCCCCCTGCCCCACAGTGCGCCTCCCCACTGCGCTTACCTGCACGGACCGCTGCTGGTGATGAGTTAGAGAGGAGTAAGGCGGAGTCAAGAAGACACAGCCTTGGTAGTCAACACCCGACAGTGCCGGCCGGGACTCCGGAGCAAAACGTTGGCCCCAGCACTTACAGTTTTACAAAATAAGCTCTCAGCATGGGGTAGAATCAAGGCAAAGCAGCCCTTGTATTCAGCAAACCCAGAATGCCACAGCGGGCACCCAAGAAAAAATGTGAGCCCTTTTTCTGTCATTAAGCCAGGTGTCAATTCCTATATTTATCCAAAATGTTTGCTTCTCAGGTTCCCCAGGCATCCAGGCCATCTTGAACCCCAGCTGTTTGAACCAAAGGCAATTTTCTGTTCGATTTTTAATATAAATATATGATATAAATACAGTGCAAACAAGGCAGGACAACCGAGCCTTATGTACCCCCAGCGGCCTCCTGAGCTCCCGACCAACCATATCATCCAGTTACATTTATTTTCATTTGCAAAAAAATAAGCAAATAGTCTCACGGCACATCAATTTCAATTTAAAAAATGTTGTTTTAAGCTGTGAAACCATATGCCGAGACAGGCGGCATGGACTGAGTTAACAGGGGCCAATGAACAAAACCATTAAACCAGGAAATTCAGGCTTCTACAGAGCTGCAGGAGCCCTGGTTGTTTTATTAAATTGGACTTTGGCTAACCAGAGAAACAGATTTTGTTTTTTTGAAATAGTTATTGGTTTATTTTTATGCAGTGCATGTTTGATGTATCCTGTTTCGGTCCTTCTTTTTCTGAGCCTGTGCAGTCTCTGAAAGGGTCCTGGAATGTTTTGCCTCGGGTGGTGCAGGGGGAAGGGGTTAGTTTAGGTCGAAAGGAGCGGATTCTGAACACTTTCCACGGCTGATACTCGAGCCTGCCCTGTTAGCACAAAGGGACCCATTTTCCTTGCTGGGGTGATTCTGCGAAAACATAATGCACTCGAAGGCTTTGTTTTCAGAGGAAAAACAGTCATTTGGAAAACCTTCAACCCCACCCTGCTTCCAGGAGGGAAATTCCAGGTCACCCCTTATAAATTATTTCTAATGGATCCTACTGCAGGGGGATATGCACTGAGCTGCTATCCTGAAAAGTGCAATTGATATTAATTAAGTCTTATTGTCAATTACTGATAGTGTTATCTGCGGTTATTGCCTTTTGCAAAAATGTGTTCGCCGCTGTTAATTGCCTCCCCATAATCATAGACCCTAGCCACAGGCGTGAAATGAGGGGAAGCGCATTTACCAGACGTTAATGCACTATAGCAAACGCTTATTAGCACTAAAGCCCCAATCTGGGCCGGCTTTAGGACAGTGCGACTGGTGCGGCCGCACTGGGCGCTGACCTAGAGGGGGGCACTGACTTCGGGGTAAGGGGGATGTAGCAATAACTTAATTTAAAAACACCTGCTGCAGAGTTCCTTTGCCCAGCTTTCAAGCAACAATAAAAAAGTCAAGATAACTCTTGTGATGAATGTTCCTGCTAGAGAGAGAGAGATCAGAGTTCTGTCTGGTGAGTTTTCACTCGCCATAAAGCAGCGCAGAGGGTTAAAATGCCTGCTGCAAAGAACGGATCTGTATGTTATGTTGATAGCTGAGTGGATTAGTAAAGCCAGCCTTTACCAGGGCTTGAAAACAAGTGACATGTATGTGAGAGAGGGGCTATGGAGAGATGAGGGGCACTTTTGCTGAGTAGCAGTGAGGAAATCAAAGGAGATGGTCATGGGGGGGTGCACCAAAAAAGACTAGCGCTGGGCGCCACCAACGCTAAACCCGGCGCTGACCCCAATATCACCAACAGAGACAGATAAACAGGCCGACTGTTGCTGCTTCATGCTCTCACTGACCTTACAGCGCAGGCAAACAGTAGTTAGTGAGTGCATTCTAACTCTTTTGGGGCCATATTAACAAGGGCCGGTGATAAATATCGCAAAGCGTGCTTAGCGCTTGCATGTTTATCGCCGGCTATCTCTGGAATTTATCGCCCGGTTAGCGCGTTATCAACAACGCGCCTCTCCGAGGCGATAAAAATTCCAGAGATAGTGTGGATATCGCCGTTTTCCA
Source organism: Triturus cristatus (assembly GCF_964204655.1). Taxonomy (NCBI): domain Eukaryota; kingdom Metazoa; phylum Chordata; class Amphibia; order Caudata; family Salamandridae; genus Triturus; species Triturus cristatus. Next base: position 142,682,603 of record NC_140594.1, read on the forward strand.
TGGTGGAAAATGACGATAGCCTAGATGATAGGACCTGTGGTCTTAGCCACAGAATCCACCCCACATGTTAAGTATGCCTTAGTAAGGAACTTAACAGATGTTAAATTCCTGCGTTAAGACATACTTAACGAGATTTAAATAATCGCTACCTGTGAGAAGTTGGCCTGGTATATGATGTTCACTAATTAAAGTGACCACCTTGTACCATGCCAAGCAACCCTTATGGTGTGGTTGTAAGTCAACCTTTTCGGACTAGCTGCCCTAGTGGTAGCGTAGGCTAAGCAGTCTTTGAGGCTAATCTCGTTAAAGCGTGTTAAGCAGGCTGTTTTACCATATGTAACCCCCTTTTATACCAATGAAAGGACACCACACAGATATATATTCAAAATATATATGTATTTATTACTCAAAGTATCCCCTAGACTCTTTATGAGCACAGGAGCACAAATCGTTAAACAAGAAAGTATTACAATATACAGAAGTTGCACTTTATATGGATGGGCCCTGGTGGCCACTCAAACCATATACTAAAATAGTCGTATAAGTACCACGAACAGGAAAGGGAAAAGGCCTAGGGCCTCTAGAATCGCTGGGCCTACAAGGAGCTAACTTCAGTTAGTGACCAGGAGGTCCACGGGTCGCGTGTGCAGTGAGGAAAGTTACACGCGGGCTCCCATAGGTTTTCAATGGGTGCGTAAAAGTTCAAACGTTACTGCTAAAAGGGTCTTCTGGATGGACTACGAACTTAAGACTTAAAACACAGACACTAGAGATGTTTCTCTACACTTGGGCACCGGAGTGCCAGCTTTACCTCACCCACAGGAAGCGGGTGCATAGGTCTCGAAGTGCGTCGGGTTTCGTCTATCTGTTCAATGGAGCCTGGTGACAAAGATGTTTCAGGCGGCCGGTCCAGAAGAGATGCGGTGGATCCAAGGGTGGATTGGAGTTGTAGAAGACCTGTAAGCAGAGGGGACAGTGTTCACAGTCACTAGCCAGTGACCAGCGTGGCACCAGGTGGATACCAGGCGATGTCGGGTGCAAACAGGTGAAGAGGTGTAGCTTGTCTCTGCAGCCACGTGGTCCCTGAAGGTTGACGACATCCAGGAGTCAGTTCAGGAGCTGTCCCACGCAGGCTCTCGCTGTCGGCGGTGTCGGTGACTCGAAGGAAGCAAACAAGCTTTGGCAAAAGCAGGAGTTGTGGAAAATGAAGTAAGCTGATGGTTCTGACCAGCAAGGTCAGAGAGGCTGCTCCTTTGGAGGGCAGCGGGGGCCAGTCTGGGGCAACCAGACCAGCATCGTAGTTTTCAAGTTAAGTCGCCAAAATGGCCACTAGCCAACGGGCCAGGGACCGGGCAGTCGCGTCGAGCTGCAAAGTGCAGAGGGGCCCGACGCAGATCGTGGAGATGCTGGAGGGCTCACCGTTGGTGCAGATGCTGCTCGGATGTTGGGCTTCTCAGGTCCCAAAGCACAACTTGGAGGGAGCCTCTGTTGTCGCGCTTGCAGCTTGTCGTGGGTCTTTCAAGATGGCTGGCTCCACGTGTCTCAGTGCCTCCACGGGTTCCTTCTTTGCAGGGACTGTGGATCGGGCTGTGAGAGGTCTGGAGGTCCAGTTCTTGTCGGACTTTGGGCTCGGGCTCCGGCAGGAGGCGGCGGCACAGCAGACGTCGAGTAGCTGGTTGGTGCTTGCGTTAGCAAGATGGTCACTCCCTGACCATAGGGGAGATTTCCTTCTGTCCTCTGTGCAGCAGAACATCGAAGTTCCCATCTTTTCTTTGTAGTAAGTTGATTCCAGGATGTCTGAAGTCTTAGGACACAGCTCCTACCTTTAAGCGGATTCTAGGGGCCGGACTACCTGCTAGGTCCCTCCCTAAGGGTGGGACCAGGAAGGGGGTGGTTACACCCCCAATCCTTTGTCCAGCTCGCCCCAGGTCCGGGGCTGGTGTGCCCCAGGACCGGTTTGAACTGGCATATGCACCGAGGCTCCTTGTGAGCCTCAGGCATGTCTGATTCTATTCAAGCCCTACCTGACCAATACACTAAATCCTGTCTGGGGTGGTGCACGCACCTCCCCTGGCAGGAAACCCTTTGTCCACGTCTCCCAAGCTGGAAGGACTCCCAGCAGCAGGAGGGCAGACTTGTGGCTGTGGTGGCAGCGTCCATTTTGTGGAGCTGAGGCTATGTCTGATTTTACCCGGGTTTCAGGTACTGTACATGTCGTGTCCCTCTAGAAGGGTGGAATGCTAACCCCGTCGCCAGAATTGGCGAGGGGTTAGTATTCCAATTCGTATGACACCTTACTCGACATGTTTTGATAAAGCCAAACCAAAGATAGCATTTAACCGCGAGGTTCATAATGCACTTAAGAGTATATGGTATGGCGATATCTGGAAACGGTAGAAGGAAGTTGTTCCGACCACTGCAGACAGGCTCAGCTCATGCCAGAGCACCATCTCACATGTAACCAAGCACTCTGCCTTCAGGATTGTTAAGGCCTGCCATAGGAGTGACTTAGAGGTTAACATGTGTCCCATTTAAGGTTAGGTATAGGTATACTACACCTAAGTAAGAGGTGGTTACACCAACTTACCCCAGCTGAGTGATCAGCCAGTTGTGTCAAATTGTTAGGCCAGGCCAAGGGTGGCACAATACATGCTTCAGCCCCTGGTTGGCCTTAGATACACCAATGCCCTGGGTACCTAGTGTACACTGGTACAGGGGCTCACAGGGTGATCCCATTCCAATTGGTTATGCACCTGGAGTGCATAGTGTCAATTTAGTAGAGAGAACAGCAGGCTGGGGGTCTGATTAGCAGGCCCACAGCCTCAATATGTCAAAAACCAGTGAAGCTAAAAGCAAAAATTTGGGGTGACCATAGGATAGCAGACCCTACTCTCCTACACTACCCTTCCTTGTTAATATCGCGAAGCTGCCTTCGTGATATTTTCCTAGTTGGCATCACAGACACGCCTACTTTGCATCTCATTAGCGATGGTAAGTTAGGCGTGCTGGAAACGGGCTGTAAGTCAGCAAAACACGCGATAGCGTGTCTTTGCTGATAAGGCGATAAAATTAGCGCCGCTTTTCGGCCGAAAACAGCCGCAAAAGCGCTAATAATTTTATAGTGCCGCCTTGTTAATATGCCCCTTGGTTGACTGAGACATTCTCCCCAACCCATGCAGCCTGCTAATTGTTTTTTTTTGGGTGTTTTATGGTGACTGGTGGTCTTAGGTGATATGTGCATCTGGCCAGTAGAATTCCCATTGCTTCTTCAACTGCTCAAACATATTCTCCAAAGGTCACAAGCTGCAGAAGGGAGCCAGGAGAAATCATGTGTTACTAGGTCTCTGGATTTCTCATCAGGGTTGACTACTGCCCGCACATTGTTTTAAACTCTGGCACTATTTTTCCTCATTTTCTGTAATGGTTTCTGTGCTATGAGGCATCAAAGTCTTAAAATAAGAAGTTATGGGCAGATGATTTTGTTTTTAAAACTTCTTTAATCAAAAATCAAATTTGATACAGCATGTCAAGGATTTACAAGAACAGAATGCACTGTGTAGTATATAATCCAGAGGTCTGTGTTTATATGCTAATCATTGGTGGTAAGCCAACGTGAGTGTGAGCTCCTCCAGTGAACATTAAGTGAACCGATGAATGTGGGTTTGCAGGGTGGCGCAGACACATGTTTTAACATGTGCTTTTGATGTTCCTTCGAAAGGATCAGATGAAATTTGTGGTTGTTTACTCGCTGGCAATCTCCATTACACTGAGCTTTACCTCTCCATGTCATAGTCCTAAACCTGTAGGGATCATTCATCTCCAGGAAGGATTCAACCTGACTAGCCCTTTAAATTTCACCGAAGGTTTAGCCAGGCTTTTTGCTCTGATAACATAACAAGCATTTGCAATGCAATAGGTCTCTCATTTACGAGAGTTTGAACTATTGGCATTGCAAATGATAATTCCTTTAATTTATGTGTGGATTTTTAAAACATAAATCAAAGGAAGTCATTTACAATGCCAATATCTTAAACGCTTGCAAATGCGAGACCTATTGCATTGCAAATGCTTGTTCAAATTGACAACAAGGAATAGGAGGCTTGAACCACATATGGTAAATACCTTAATCCCTGTTATTGGTATGGGGTGGTAAATACCCCCCCCCCTCCAATCCCTCAAAACGTTTAACCAGGGCCTGTGAGGGGAAAACTGAAAGGGGGTAATAAGTATCACACAACTCACAATTATTATTCCTGTGCAAACTTGTTTTCTCAGGGTTCAGAATTAGCTCTGATCTTGAAATCAGTGATTAAGCCTAGGGGCGAGGTTTACTGTATCTCAACTCTAAAGAACTAGCTTGGAAATCAGGGCAGAGGACTGATCGCTGCATAACTAATCCAGACCTATATCTACCTTCAACATCCGAATGAGGGAATTGCAGCAAAACTATGCACTTTTTGCATTAAAAAAAACTTTTGATAGAAATGAAGTACTCTTGAAAAAAGTTGTTGCTTTTCTACTGCTTCTAAGAGGCCAAGCGAGCAAGACTTTATTTTACCTACTATTTACAATACCTCTTCATATGATAAAGATTTAGATGCCAATGCCACTGGCCCCTCCTGCCTTGATTGATTGAGAATCCGTCATTCAGTTCTTCTTTTCTAGTTGTCAATCATAACACTCACGAGCTTTGTGACAACTGCTCGAGTTTGTCGCTTACTATCTATTTGAAAGCCTGTAGCCAAGGTCCCTAGGTTGTCGTCACACTCCTCATTTTGCCTTTCCTCTGATTCATGTCTAAAATATTGCCATTAATCACAGGTTCCTGAATGGCGCAAGTGTAGAGAAGCATTAATCAATCACTGTTAAATCCAAACTGGTGGCGCACAGCAATTGGCATCATCAGTAACTTGTCAAGGCGTAATGGGCCCGTCAGGTTGACTGACGCAGTATGAAGTGTGATTGGCTTTTTAAGATGGGGATGAAAGAAACTCTTCAGTGCACAAAACATGGGGGCATATCAACAAGGCGGCGATAAAAAATTATCGCCACTTTTGCGGCCATTTTCAGCCGAAAAGCAGCGATAATTTTATCGCCATATCAGCAAGATCACGCTACCGCGTGAATCCTTGCCTTAGCGCCCTTTCCCGTAAAGCCCACCTTTGCATCTCTAAGGAGATGCAAAGTGGGCGTTCCACTCAAAATAACTGGAGAAATGTCGCTAACCGACATTTCTCCAATTATCAATGGGCACGCTAACAAGCATAGCGATCAGAAAAGTAGCGCTAACCTTGGTTATCGCTACTTTCCTTACGCCTGTTTTTAGTTTGACTTAGCCATGATATCCAATGGAAGGTGGATATCATGGCTGCGTCTGCCCTGCCCTATCAGCAAGCTATCGCCAAACGTTGTGCGATTATCGCTGTATTTCCAGCGATAATCGCACAATTGGCAGCTTGCGCCTGGAATTTTATCGCTTTTGAGATAAGCGTTGCTAATAGCACGCAATCTCAGCAATAAAATTCAGCGATAGCCGGCGATAATTATCCTAGCGCTAAGTGCGCTTAGCGATAATTATCGCCAGTTGTTGCTGATATGCCCCTAAGTGCGTTTGTATCCACTACTAAGGCATGAAGAGACGCTGGGAGGGGTACTCGGATGAAATTTAGGAGACTGAGGCTATTCATAATCTACAAGGGCCACACGATCAGAGGTGTCTCCTTGTACTCCTGCGGTTGAAGGATTAGCAGGAAGACGCAAGCGGAGGGATGTGTATTCAAAGTGAATAGCAATAAAACGCTAATGTACAACAACAGTGCTTTAAACGGATGGTTACAGACAGGTCTCGACTATCTTTAGGTTTTATTTGATCAAGAAATAAGTACCAGCACTTCCCAAAAGACCTGAGGTAGGAAATAGTGCCTGTAACCTCTCAGAATAGTTCGTAGACGTGTAAATGTCATACTGTCATTTTCGACAGGCTTACTTGCCTGCCACTCTTTGTTAACAGACATCCCCGTTTAACCCTCTGTGAGCTATTATACTTTTACCGTGGTAGCGACGAAACTACGCTGCATGGCTAGCCTCCTTTTAATGTGTCTCTCTGTACTGGGACTTCGCAAAGGCCCATACATACTATGTTTTACAGAAGTGTTGAAGCTACTAGTTCTTTTGATTATATTGTGCACGCGCTTTTCATGAGGTCTTCTGTACTTTTTCATTGCACAACATGTACACTTCTTACCGGGGGTGATTTAACTAACGCGTTGTTTCAGTGTGAGGCTTCGTGTACAAGTACAGCCATCCTACACCTTTTCTACGTGGTACATTGTTCCAGCGGTGCTGAACTGCCATGAAAAGTCTGGGGATGTTATGCTTGCCAAAGTGCGTTTTCAGGTTGGAATACTAACAATGGTGATGTGCTTTGCCAGGAGTGACAACAGAGCCTATCTTGCACCCTCTCTCCGAGTGTTTGTCTCCTCTGCCCACCCCCCACTCTCTTACCCAGCACGGCTCGCAGGTGTTTCAGGCGGGTCCGTCCTTCTTCAGGTCCAGAACTTTCTGTTTAGATTTCTTGAGGTCTCCATGGTACCTCCTGGAGAACATTCCGCAAGGAAAAGGTGACTTGGGGCAGGAGGCGCCCCCGAGGGGCTGCAGGTGCTGTGGGTGAGGGAACACACACCTGTACTTAGACCCTGCCTCCTCTGCTGTGACTGTGTGCAGGTCCCTGGCTGCCCTCCCCTCTCTGCCCACTTACTGTCACTGCGCCCTCTCTCAGCTTCCAAAACACAAAGGAAGGACTATCCGCAGTGGTAGTCCGGTAGCACAACTTCGGTAGCCATTTCGGAATGTCAGTCCTGACCGCTGTACATAAAAAACAGATATGATCCACAGAGAGGCTACCACATGCCTTCAAGAAACACCTACAACGGTAATTTGGGCTTCAGAGGAACACATCATTAATGTTAACTGTGTTCTAGAAATATTTAGACAATTTGTGAATTCCTTAATATTTGAAGCTTTCATAATAGTACAGGGCAAATAATATTTAATGCCTTCAGGAAAAATTCTCGCGTCCGCATCTTCTCATTTGCCTCATTTTATTACAATACTAACTGATAGTTTCAACATGGTTTCCTCTCTCGAGGCGTACAGTTCAGCAACTTTGTGTATCGATGTCCCCTTTCTATGCCCATAGCTACTGTAGGTGCCCTCGCTCTTCCTTCCTGCATGCTGTAAGTAAACAAGGAACTCACAACTAGCTACTAGGCCACGTCTGACATCACAAGCGCTTGCCAGGCATCCGCTGTTTATATTTGCATCGCACTTTCACTTTAAAGAGAAAGCAAGATGCAAAAATAAACACGCGGCGCCCTTTCTGCTTTTTTGTCCCGCCCAATCAAAGAACCGGACTGGCGCCTGCAATGCAGCGTGACGAAGCTTATGATAAGAAACTTCGTCACGACAGCCGTAATGCAGGCGAGCCAGTCCGGGTGGGCCGGTCAAAAAAAGCGAAAGGGAGGCACCCTGGAAAGCTTATTCCCAATGGCGGCACACCGTTTAATATAAACGGTGACGCGAGCCAATGGGAATAAGGGGCTGGGCTTCAAGCCCTTTTCAGAAAGTACTCATGAGCATTAAATCTTGCCGAGTGAGCTGTGCATGTGCTCAGCAATGCTAGGCGAGACCTAAAAACTGGTACTGGCCTCTATCTCTTTTTCAGGGTCAGACTCACCCAGAGGGCAACAAGGCAGTGCCCGAGGGGATGGTATAACAGGTCAATGTACGGGCCCTTTTTTGGGCTGTTTGTGGGCCTGTTTTATGAGCTGCTGTTGTTGATTTCCCTGATATTACCACAAACATTGCCTGCAGCAGGAACAAAACTCTCCTATACCCTGCACAGCTCTTACACAGCATACCTTTACAATTTCAAAACGTCCCCGATTTGCAAACATGGGCCACCTATTTAGCTATCTAATTCACTAATGTGGGTCACCTTTATTTTGGTGTCCGAGTCTATTTTCTGACCCAGTCCAACCCTGCTCTGCTTCCTCATCCCTCCTCCTCTTCTGTGCTGTGGGGCTCTGCTTCAAATACCCCCATGAATGAGCCACCCCTAGGCAGGACTTCCATCCCTACCCTGAGTTACCCAACTGGAAATATCCAAAGTAATTTTGATTTTTAGTGTTCAGTACATATGGCAACCAAGCGTGCAAACTAAGGCCTTGAATGTGCAAAGGCACTGAAGACCAAAAGTGGGGCTCTGTGGTCTCTAGGAGCGCATCAGGCATGCTTTCTTTTTTACATGGGACTACTCCTCATGTGCCAGTTCATAGACCTTTATCTGCAGTGGTCACATACTGTTTTTGAGTCTCTAGTAATCAGCGGCGTAGGAAGGGGTGTGTGGTGGGTGCGGGCCACCCCAGGTGTCATCACTGGGGGGGTGACAAAATGGCAAAAATCACACTTGCAACTGTAAGTATCTTATTTTTCCTTCTTTTAATAATTTCAATGTTGGGGGGCTGACAAGAAATGTTCCGCACTCCATACCACCTGACCTTGCTACGCCACTGCTAGTAATAGAAAGGTCTTTTTCCTATCCCTGGTAACGAGCAAGAAGCCTACCAGCCTCGCTTTCATAAGTCCTGCTAAAGTGCCATGACTGAGTACTTTGTTGACATCCTCATTGTATAGTATGTGTTCAAGGACTATCAGGTGACTGGTATTATGAGTCCATGTTCCATGCAAGAGTGTAGTTATGAGACCACTGGGATCCATTTTGAATTTCCCCTGGTTAGCATGGCACAAGATGGAGGCTGGGTAACCAACTACCAGACGAGCAAAGTGTATTGCTGATATTCCTGAAGCTTTTGTGAAGCACCAGACATGTGAGGTGATGGAGACAGGCTCCCTGTAGAAAAGTAGCGGTGACCTTTCAACAATGGTCTTCCTGTTTTCCAGTGGCGCAGCCAGACGTATTGCCACCTGGTGCGATCCCTGACTTTGCTGCCCGGTGCAGGTAAGAGAGGAGAGGGGAGTTGGTGGGGGGAGGGGGGTTGTGGTCGACAGCCAACTTGTTACTGGTGGGGGGGGGTGTCTGTCGACAGACGACTTGCTCACCTCCGCCGCCCTCAAAAAGAGTACCGCCCTGGGCGGACACCCCCTCAGCTACACCACTGCTGTTTTCCCTTCCTGAGCACTCCCATTAAAATATTTTGAGGGTGTGGGGAGGCTGAGACAGCACTCTCCTCTGTAAGCACAGGATGCACCATGCTGTCAGGGCCCGGCATCGGTCTGTCCTAGTGGTGGTACACTTTAAGCGAATCATTGTCAGGTGCAGGGACTTTACTCTTCTTAAGGTCTCTCCCTGTGCCGTGAACACTGGCACTGTGACCAAGTCCCATTTACACCTCTTCTATTTTTTATGAGGCTGCTTGCAGATTCTTTTATAAATTTAGTATATAGTGTGAAGTGTTAGACACTCGAAGACATGTTAATAATCTGCCTCCTGTATAGGCTGACCTATTTTCTTGTTTTTGTTATGGGTGCTGCCATAACATCATGAATGTTTACAGTGGAACCTTACATGTTTTTTTTTTCTTTTTGCTATAGGAGCATAGTATCTATATATAAACCAAGAGCACACATTTATCACCATATTTATTCATTTTTGTTGATCCTTCAGTGTCTGCAAGAGCTGTTTTATTTTATCAACATAAGATAAAATCGGAGATCATCTATTATAAAAACCCAGGTACCTGACCATAAATAAGAGGGTCTTCACGTTAGGGTTATCAAGCCTGGGGTCATGCCAGTTTGCAGCAACAACCAGCTTCAGTTGAGGCGGCTCTGTGAGCGGTGCAGAGAAGTGGTCGTCGGCCTGGTGCTGCTTTTCATTCCCAGGCAAAAGCTATGATAGAAAATAGCTTGACAGCTGTGTTTTACCAAGAGAAGCTGTGCTACGTAATCCATGTTAAGAAGCTCGATTATAGGCTTGCTATTTACTGCTTCTGCTCAAATTCAGCATAGCGCTTAGATGTAGCATGAGGGTGTTAGGATGCTAGGAGCTTGCTCACCATGTTAGGAATGTTCATATTGTTTTCTCCTGCCAATTCACGCATTGCTACATTTATATTCCCATTCTGTATGGTTACCCTTCATAATTAATGCCCTAAACTTGGGTTTTAGAAATAAACATTCTAAAACATGTCCTCTGTTTCTTAGTGCTATCATGGGTGTGTTATTCATTTGAAAAAGAGGGTTTGAAGTTCCACTGTTTCCCCTGAATTCCTCTAGTGGGACAGATTGTGATCAGAAAACACTTTTCAGTCGGTTGCGAATGGGTTGCAGTCCAACTGGAGGAAACATTTGTAGGTTTCTTTGAAGTAAGTCCTTGGACCAAAGGAGTAGAAATCCGAGCCGTATGGCTGTATGAGGGGCCCCAAGATTGTGACACCTGGAGACACCCCTCATCTCTCTCTGCTGTGGAACCATCAGCTGAAGACAAAGACTGTGAGATTGACAAACTGAGCCAATCAGCTCAGACTGGTTTAAGAACAGTGGCAATGGAATCAATATTCCTTCTAAGGAAAAGGTGCATAAGAGAGATGTAGTGAAGAGTCACGCAGATGAAGATTATCAAACTCTTTATTAGGTAATTACGCAACAGCATCCCCAGCTTGTATATCATGCAGGCTAGTCAGGGTGAGTGAAGGCAACCTCATCAACATTCTAAGGTGGCCTTCCTACCAACATTCCATGGCTGTACCAATGGCATAATAGGGGTGGGGGTGCATGGCCTGTACCAAGTGGGAGAAATTACAACACATCTTCCCCCCCTACCAACGGTGCAGCGAGGACTGCTTGGACAAATGGGAGAAGTGAAAACAAATTACAAACTAACTAGATGTACCTGAGCCCTCTGGAGAACTCGTAGGGAGAAACAAAAGAGAAATGTCTACCTCCCCATGCTATAGTGCTGGTGCCAGCTGGGAGCGTTCTTTTGCAGGTCCCCTCTCCTCTGTTGTGCCACATCCACCCTCTCTTCGTTACCTTGTCCCCTGGTGCCTTCACCGCGGGGCCTTTCCCTCACATCTCCAGCCACCCTGTCCATGCTCCATTTCTTCCCATCCTCCATGACAACCACATTTCTCTTGACTTCCTTAATTCTTCCCTGGGGGTAATACTTTCCCCCCTTACCTCTCATGACCTCAGGTTTCCGGATGTGCACCATTTGCCCTGGAAAAAAGGATCTCTCCTTGACCCCCCACTTTCTGTCATACCACTCCTTGTATTTCCCTTGTCGGACCACTGTTCTGTCCCTTAATTCCTCTTTGTCGACTTCCCCCAACTCTTTTGGACACAACCAATTGGGGGACAATTTCGATCCTGCCTTCCTTCCCCTCAACAGTTCAAAGGGGGTATGACCCGTTGAGAGACTGGGTGTAGTGTGGTAAGCCCAGAGCATGTCTCTAATGGCAGGTTCAATGGCCAACCCTGAATTGTTCGCCCGTTGTATGCATTCTTTTAGCATCCTGTTCGCTCTCTCTACCTTCCCATTGGCTTTGGGGCAATAAAGAGGTGTGCGCACATGTGTTACAGACATGTCTTCCAGGAACTCTCTCATCTCTTCCGACACAAACTGTACACCATTGTCCGTGACGAGAGAAGAGGGAATCCCTTCTTTAGAGAATATCTCGCTCATGAACTCTATCAGTGACCTGGTGTTGATGGAATTCACGAATTTACAGGTTATCCAGTTCGAATAGTAATCAATGATTACCAAAAGGTAGCACTCCTGTGGTCCTTTGGCCCGAATGGGCCCCGTAATGTCAAGCCCCAATTTGTCCCATGGTACCATAGGGATTTCTACAGGAAGAAGTGGAGCGTGTCTTATGCTTCTTGACTTGTCACTCATGCTACACGCACAACAGTCTTTCACCTTGTCCTCCATTAATTGATCCATTCCTGGGAACCAGTAATCCGCTCTCAGACGTGCCTTGCACATGCTTCTGCCCATATGACCCTCATGGGTGAGATCGATTATTTTGGACCTTAAACCCTCAGGAGGTACGATTTTTACTGACTTGAGCAGTATTCTTCCCTCAATGGACAAATCATTCCTTACATTCCAGAACGGTTGAATGTTTTCTGGCAGGTCCTTGCATCTGTTAGGCCATCCTTTCCTCACTAACCCTTTCACCTCACCTAGGATCCTGTCCTGGTCCATATGCTGATCCCATTCCTCTCTTGCCACTGCGGGGATCTTCACCTCCATCACCATTTCCTTTTCCAACGGTTTTTCCATAGGTGATCTTGAGAGAAAGTCTGCCACTTTATTTTGTTGTCCTGGGACGAATCCTACCTTGTAGTTAAAACCTTGCAGTCCAAGGATCCATTTCGCAATCCTTGGTGTTACGTTCTCCAAATCCTTCTTTGCAAACATCCCCACAAGAGGTTTGTGGTCCGTATATACTTCAAATGGCATGCCCCACACATAAAAATTGAAGTGTTTGATTGACCAATAAACCGCCAATGCTTCCTTCTCGATGGTTGAATAATTAGACTCTGCAGCTGTCAAGGACCTTGAAGCAAACGCCACTACCTTCACACCCTCCTCCGTTCTTTGTGACAGCATTGCCACTATTCCTTTGCTGCTAGCATCCGTGGTGATCATCGTGTCTTTCTTTACATCAAAATTACCAATGTACGGGGCCGAGGCAATAGCTTCCTTTATGTTTCTTATAGCCTCTTCCTGTTCCTTCTCCCAGGTGAACTCATTATTTTTTTTTAGCATTTCTCTCAAAGGTTGGGCCATCATGGCAAAATTCTTGATGAACTTTGCCATATATTCCGCCAGACCGAGGAATGAAATAACTTCTTCTTTGTTCTTCGGTGTAGGCGCGCTCCTTACTGCTTCCACCAGGCTGTACTTGGGTTTGATTCCTTCCTCCCATATTATGTGACCCAAATATTCTACTGATGTGACCCCCACCTTGCATTTGCTCTCCTTTGTGGTGAAACCAACCTCCTTCAATCTTCCTAGAACCCTTTCAGCATTCATTTTATGCTCCTCCTCACTTGTGCCATAAATCAGTATATCGTCCTGGAAGCACATGCACTTCTGGCAATCCTTTAACACATGCTGCATGGCTCTTTGGAACGCCGATGCTGCCGATGCCAGACCAAACGGCATTCTTAGAAACTTGAAGTTACCAAAAGGGGTCGTGAAAGCCGTCAACGGCTGTGATTCTGGGTGCAATCTTATTTGATGGTAAGCGGATGATAGGTCCAAGACACTAAACACTTTCGCTCCCTGCAAAGTACTTAACATTTCATGTATTTTGGGCAAGGGGTGTCTGTCCACCACTATGCTACTATTGAGAGATCTCAAGTCCACACAGAGCCTAATGCTCTTACCACTGTCCTTTGTCGTGATGACGATGGGAGCCAACCATGCTGAGCTCTCAATCTCCTTGATGACACCTTGTCTTGCCAATTTCTCCAATTCCATCCTCAACGGTTCTCTCATCAACAATGGTACTGATCTCGTTCTGTGAATTACAGGTTTTTCCCCATCTTTAAGTACTATTTTGTGCATATAGTTCTTAAGTAACCCCAGCTCCGCCTTGAAAACTTCAGGGTAGCTTTTGATGAGTCCTGCACTATCCCCATGAGTTTCCATGAGCAATACTTGTTCTCTGTTGTTGGGATCTAGCTTAATACCCAACTCTTTCTGGTGTTTCCATCCCAGCAGGCTGGACCCCTCCTTTGCAATGTACACCTTCCCCACTGTGTGCCTGTCTTTGAATGAGATCCTCATCCTCACCATGCCCTCTAGTGGTATAGGGATCTTATTGTAACCTGAAGGGGAAATGTCTGGACTTTCTAACATCATGCCGTGATTACCAAATTTTTCATCAAACACTTTTTTTTCTACAAGTGTAAATGGCGAGCAAGAATCTGCATAAACTTTAATCCCCACATCATCCAGTTTAATCTCACATGTGGGATATACAGTATTGTCTTCCTTGCTCTCCCCCTCAATTTGAAAAATGTAACTCTTTTCAGTGGCTTCGCCCATCTCATTGCTTTCAACCATATGCACTTTGGGTGTAAACACATTGCACACTTTTGAGAAATGTCCTCTCTTGTTGCATTTTCTACACACAATATTTCTAGCTGGACACTTCCAGTTGTTCGCTAAATGATTATGGCTACCACATCTAAAACATTGTAAGCTATTAGTCTTCTTATTTACCACCTCTTTATGTTTTTGTTCCACCACACACACAGCTTCGGTGGCCGACACCTCCTTGTGTTCTGCACTTTCCTTCCCTGCCTCTCCAATTTTCATTTCTTTCATGCACTGTGCCGTGTGTTCTAACCCCTTGGCTATACTTATGGCCTCCTCCAGATCGGGGTTTCTAGTGAGCAGCTCCTCTTGCACCTTCCCATCATTTGTACACCTCACCAATTGGTCCCTTATAAGCGAATCTGTAAGAGCCCCAAACTCACATGTGGCTGACATGCCTCTCAACACAGCTATGTACGATGAAACTTTTTCATCTTTCTTTTGACTACATTTGAAAAACTTGTGTCTCTCTAAGACCACATTAATTTTTACCTTAAAGTGCTCCCCCAACTTCCTTAAAGTGTACTCATACACATCCACCCCTTCATCCTCCTCCAAAGGTTCATCCTCAACTAGTCTCCCTGTGACATCCTCGTATACTTTCCTTCCTTGCACTCCTAAGTTGTGTAATAAAATATGCTGCTTCCTTATATTGGAAAAGTTCCCTCCACCAATGGCAATTAAATAAGATTTGAAAATCCCAACCCATCTCCTCCATGGTATATCAGGTTCCCCTAACTCATTCAGAAATGGAGGTGGTTGACTCATTCCTGCTCCTGCCATGGCCCAATATGTGTGTACACAGGGTTAGAATTACTAAATAATACCTTCCCCCAATATGACAACCAAAAGGCCTTGAGCAATACCCCTGGAAGAGATGAGGAGAATGAAAAACAACTTGCACCAACTGGGCACCTGAAACTGTGCACTGTGAGAGGGTGTGGAGCAGCTACGTGCAGTGCGCTACACCACCAGCGTATGAAAAGTGCTATTGAATAAACCTTAAACCTTGAAATCCGCAATCCCTTTAGCGAGTGGATGAAGCGTCTGAAACCTGAACTTAATTGCACAGTGTTCGGTAAAATCCTTAGTTCTAGTCCTATTTCAGTGCCGGTGAATGTAATTCAGGCTCCGCCTACAGGAACGAGGAGGGCGTCTCACCACACGCTGACAGGATTTTCCTCACGTCGCGTTGAACTGCCGCTGCCGCTAGAAACCTCGGCTCTGCTCGACTCACGTAAGTACACACCACCTTAATTTCCTTAATTTCTTTAACTATTTCTTCGTCGTTCACACAGTTCATTCCTCAACGTGGCAACGTGCATGAAACGATCCACCTCACTTCCCCCACGGGCTGAGTCTAAAGTGGAGAATGTCTATGCGCAAACCAGCAACGAAGTCGAGCAGTCCACAGCCTCCCCTGTGAGTGCCAACACCCCACTCAAACCAGCTGATCCTCCGTACCTTCCGTCGTCGGATCCCTTCTAAGCCAACCATAGATAACGCCACTGAAGAATCACCGGCCGGGGCGACAGCTTCACCAGAATAGGCTGCCCTTCTAACGCCACTGAAGAATTACCGGCCGGGGCGACAGCTTCACAAGAGTCGGCTGCCATACGCTGAGCCGCGCCAAAGTTGTCCAACTCCAAATAATCTCCGGAAAGGGAGTAGCGTTACTGTTGAAACTTCGAATGAAACGTAAAATCCACAGCCAATGAAGGGGTGAAACCAACTCTTCTCTCCTCCACTTTAGTTCATACCCTGCCACCGTTTTCTTGACGAAACACCGATACAAGCTCAAAATCCACAGGGCGGGATGCTGCACCGTCCCTGCCACGGTCTCCCTTGTCACTCGTCGCCAAATCTGTAGTGAAGAGTCACGCAGATGAAGATTATCAAACTCTTTATTAGGTAATTACGCAACAGCATCCCCAGCTTGTATGTCATGCAGGCTAGTCAGGGTGAGTGAAGGCAACCTCATCAACATTCTAAGGTGGCCTTCCTACCAACATTCCATGGCTGTACCAATGGCATAATCGGGGTGGGGGTGCATGGCCTGTACCAAGTGGGAGAAATTACAACAAGAGACATAAAGGCTTCCTCCAATGCTTCCAGGGTTTCTGACTGCCCAAAGGGATGACCCTAGGCAGGATGACTGAAACTCTTGAGATCCAGGTGTGGTGTCTCTGACAGTCTGTTCCCCAGAGCTGAGGAGACATTCCCTGGAAGTGTACAACTAGCAGCTGGAGGGACGTTTGTGGGTGTGCGTTGGAAAGGAGTCCTTCTGGCTCGCTAAGAAAGGAAAGCAGGGGTCACTCCTGCAGGATAAAGTCTGCCCAGAGGAGATGCCCAGCTGTGGCGACCTAAAAGAGGAAACTGTTCAGATGAGAAGAGTGGCTGGAAGGACATCACAGGAGTCGACCAGAGTGCTGGAGTGGGTCTCCATGTATCGCCCCCTTTGAGCCTGGAATTTTGGGCTGAATATTCTAAGCATGGCTACTGTCTGCGGTCACACTCAACCAGGAGGGTGATCACAGGAGCCAACCCGGGTGTTAGAGTGGGTCCCCCCATCTCCCCTGTGAGACTAGTGCACTGCACCAATGAAGAGAAGCGGGACGCCTCCTGAGGTCTTGCTCATGCTGTTGCCCTGAGAAATGTGACGTGAGTTGGAGAGAAACTGTGCAACAGCTTTACTCCACAGGGTGCGTTACCCTGAGAACCATCTTCAAGTGACCAGCTGCTTTGGAAGTTCCCCAAATTGCTGGCGAGTGCTGGTGCGCTCACCTACACATCTGGAGAACTGCCTTCGTCCAAGCTCATATATCCACTAAGAATACTCGTAGGCTGATGAGTCCTGGTGAAGAGTCTTAGTCTGTTGCTTCCTCTCAGTGGACATTTGTGATACAAGACAATTTGTGAATTAATGCTGGTGCTCCAAACTAGTTTTGCCCCCTCATGTTTCATATGGAGATTATTTTCATTCTATTGATCATATTAAAATCCATGTGGTGATCTCAAAATCTTTATTTGACTTCAATTGTTGTTGGGTTGGCTGTTAAATAGGACAGCTGTGTACATTGCTCTGAGGATTGTCTTGTAGCTCAGGCCAAGTGACTCAAGGTGAGCCACATGTTTGCTTCTGTAGAGCGCTCTTAAGGGCAGCGCGGGGATAAACACCCAGCTCACATCAAGACGGTGACCTCTCTCTCCAATAGCAGAGTAGAACAATTTCTTAAACTCTCACTTCAAAATGGCTAAGGGTCTACTCCAGGCCCAGCCCCTGGCAATTATGGCACTGCTGGTTTCACTGTGCTGTCCTACCCACCACCCATGCATGATCAAATAAATAAGGAAGATAAACAAAAGTGGAGTGGCGAGAAGAACTGCAAGATCAGTGCAGATCTGGTGGCAAGAGAAAAGATCTAGAGAGACATATTTAGTTTGCAAGAACTGAACAAAGAGGACGTATAATGGGTCCTGGCCATCTATGGAAGTGTACTGGAGGACAATCCATCAACAGCTACCCAATCCAAACAAGGCACTCTCCGTCCTAACGGAACTAATAAATAGTACCTCCAATAACCGAAATTCAAAAACACCATAGCACAGCCTCAAAAGATACTTGATTCCCATGAAGGCTCACATGAAGGATGGGACAGCTGAAACATTGAGCCCGTTGGACTAACTCAAAAGCAAACAAGAAGTGGGCAAGCCCAGGAGAAAGGGCCAAGAAACCAACTGGAGTTAACGGGTAAGTGATGATCAGAGTGCAATATTTTGCACTACATTGAGACCTTGTTATTGTTGTGTAATACCTGTTGCCTGTTTGCAGGTGGCACAGACTGATAGAGGCGGCTGTTGGTGCTTATCTGAGGGACTCTGCTGGTGCCAGAAGTCTGTCCCCTCTCAATTGGGTCTTTGACTTCACTTCTCGTAGGCCCTTCACAAAGGTAAATTTGAGCGTCTAAATGTATGCGACTGTAAATCTACTCCTGCACCTAGGTGCAAATCAACACTTGTGCTATTTACCATTTCTGAGTGTAAACTTGCACCTACTTGTAGACTTAAATCTCTCCACCCACTCAGTTCAGGGGATGGAGACATCTAAGAATGACTGTACGAGTGTGAAGTTACCAGTAGTAAACTTTCACACATAGCTGGAGATCTCCGCCACTGTGGTAGAGATCTCTCTGTAAGAAAGTATAGGGAACATTACTAGTGGTTATTATTCTTTTAAAATTAAAAAAAAATATTTTAATATAACATGTCAATGTAAAAGAACTACAAAATTATTATCCACATAGAACTAATATAATAATATGCTTTCCACATTTACACATTAAATATTGTGTATTAAATAGTTAATAATTTAATTAACAATATTTCTTAAATTATAATTAACAAATGTTCCTACCCACAGTAAGACATTTTTATTTACTATGTAGATTTTTTTTTAAAGGTATGTGTTAAATTAATTGCAATTAGTTTTAATGTTTAACAAGACTTTGTTTATATTAATGATATTCATAAACTGTTTATTATTAATTTTAAAATACTAAAATAACTATTCATTAATTTTATATAATTTTTTAATATTTGACAAAATATATACATTTAGTTTTTTTTAAGTGAAATTCATTTTATTTTATTATATAATATTAAATTATAATAATTTCAATTTTTTAATATTATTTCTTATGGGAAATTAAGTCCCTTACACGATTATTCTCTATGGGAGTGTTTTGCAGTACGTGTGAGTGTCCATGTGTGGTGCTTGACCTTTTCTGAAGGGTGAAATGACGTACATTTTCTATTATTTTGTCACCTTTTGGCTGTAGAGACTTTAGAATTGTAGTTTGTGAATAGCAACTGGCTAACTCTTTTGTTGGTGGGTATGAGTAGCAGCCTGTCCATCAGCAAACTTCTCCTTTCTTTTTCCATAAACCCCTCCCATTTTGTAATAGCTATCCCCCATTTTCCCACCACACCCTGCTCCCTCCCACATTTCCTACTATAGACCCGATTACGATGCGGGCTGGAATGGCTCCGATCGTCAGTCCGAACTCACCTGGACAGACCACCACTGCATTCACTTCACCTTCCGAAAACCACTCACACACCACCGCACCCCACAGACCCCCCGCCACCGCTGGGGCAAAATCACTGAAGAACAACTACAGACAAGCCTCGCACTCAACCCTCCGATGAACCCCACCAACCCGGATGAAGGTGCACTCGCCCTCGAAGGCTGGATGAACAACTGCGCCAACACCGTAGCCCCGCTGAAAAACCCCACCAACAGAGACACCAGCAGAAGAGTCAGCTGGTTCACCCCAGAACTCCTCGACTCCAAACGCACCTGCCGGAAACTGGAAAACATATGGCACAGCAACAAGACGCCAGACAGTCGCACTGCCCACAAAAACGCCATCCGCAACCACCACCACCTCATCAGGACCGCCAAAAGAACCTCCTTCACAGACCGCCTTGACAACAACGCGCACAACAGCAAGGAGCTCTTCACTATCGTGAAGGAACTCTCCAACCCCAGCTCCAACTCCAACGACATCCCTCCATCACAAGCCCTGTGCGACTCCCTCGCCGCCTTCTTCCACTGGAAAATCACTGACATCCATGACAGCTTCAGACCCCGAACAACCCCTGACGACCATACCGCACCGAACCCACCGCACCCCACAGCCCAGGACACCCTGACAACCTGGGCCAACGTGAGCCTCGAGGACACAATCAAGACCATGGGAACAATCCACTCCGGTTCCCAATCCGAACCTCTCCCGCACCACATCTTCAACAAAGCCAGCAACTCCATCGCACCCCACCTGCACAAAATCATCAACCTCTCCTTCGAGACTGCCACCTTCCCTGAGAACTGAAAACGCGCAGAGATCAACGCCCTACTGAAGAAACCCAAGGCGGACCCGAGCGACCTCAAGAACTTCCGGCCCATCTCCTTGCTTCCATTCCCAGCAAAGGTCATCGAGAAGATAGTAAACACCCAGCTCACCCGGCACCTCGAAGACAACAACCACAGCACCGAGACCGCCCTCATCGCCGCCACTGACGACATCAGGAACCTGCTAGACAACGGCAAGACGGTGGCCCTCATCCTCCTGGACCTCTCCGCCGCCTTCGACACCGTCTGCCACCGCACACTACGCACGCGCCTCCACGACGCAGGGATCCGAGACAAGGCCCTGGACTGGACCACCTCCTTCGTCTCCAGCAGAACTCAGAGAGTCCGCCTCCCCCGTTCCGATCCGAGGC
This sequence comes from Triturus cristatus, assembly GCF_964204655.1. NCBI lineage: Eukaryota > Metazoa > Chordata > Amphibia > Caudata > Salamandridae > Triturus > Triturus cristatus. Next base: position 142,703,022 of record NC_140594.1, read on the forward strand.
CTCCGAGATCATCTGCGGCGTCCCTCAAGGATCCTCCCTCAGCCCGACGCTCTTCAACGTCTACATGACACCACTAGCACACATCGCCCGACAGCACGACCTCAACATAATCTCCTACGCCGATGACACTCAGCTGATCCTCTCCCTCGCCAAATCCAACCTCCTCCAGGGAATGAAGGCCGTCGCCGACTGGATGGAGGACAGCCACCTCAAACTGAACACAGACAAGACGGAAATCCTCATCCTCGGGTCCAACCCCTCTGCATGGGACGACTCTTGGTGGCCCACGTCACTGGGGTCCCCCCCGGCCCCCACCGGCCACCCACGCAACCTGGGAGTCAACCTCGACTCAAAACTTTTGATGACCAAACAAGTCAACGCAGTCTCCTCCACCTGTTTCAAAACCCTCCGCATGCTCCGCAAGATCTACAGATGGATCCCGACAAACACGAGGAAAACAGTCACCCAGGCCCTAGTCAGCAGCAGACTCGACTACGGAAACGCCCTCTACGCCGGAGCCTCGTCCAAGCTCATCAGCAGACTACAGAGAATCCAGAATACCTCTGCATGCCTGATCCTCGATGTCCCGCGCCGCGACCACATCACCCCCCACCTGAGGAACCTGCACTGGCTCCCCGTCGACAAAAGAATCTCCTTCAAGCTCCTGATCCACGCACACAAGGCACTCCACAAAACCGGCCCAGCCTATCTCAACAGCCGACTCTCCGTCTACGTACCCAACAGAAAACTCCGCTCCGCTGACCACGCCCTGGCCACGGTCCCACGCATTCGGAGAACTACTTCCGGAGGCAGATCCTTCTCCCATCGCGCCGCCAAGACCTGGAACACCCTCCCCCTCTACCTCCGACAAACCGAAGACCTGCTGACCTTCAGGAGACAACTCAAGACCTGGCTCTTCGACCAGTGGCAGCAACCCCCCCCCCCCCCAGCGCCTTGAAAACCTCCCGGGTATGTAGTGCACTTTACAAATTATATGATTGATTGATTGATTGATTGAGTAAAAGAGTAATAATATTTCCCGTACTCATAAATGCTTTTGTGAATCGGCCCCATAATTTGCAGGGCACTTGTCATAAATAAACAAAAAGATATTTAAAAATTCTGAAGCAATCACATAAGAATGCGAAACGTCTTGAGTTTTTGGAAGGGGTGTAGTTGAAATTGACTGCTGGAAGCAGTGAAGAAATCCTTGATGAACTGCGCGTGCTCGTCGCCAGCACCGCCCTGCTGCAGATGGTGCGAAGGATGATGGACCGGCTCTTCCTTGTGTCGCTCCATGTGCAAGCCACTACCAACGGACACTGGTCCAGCAGAGCTGAGTGGAGACCACCAGGCCAGGGGTGTCTGGATGCTGGGCTTCCCTGAGTACGCTCCGCCCCTCTGGATTGGCTGATGATGAGACTGGAATACAGATGTCAAGGTTCTCAGCCAATTACATAAAGGGCTGTTACCACATAGCAACACAGAGAGAACAAGCACTGTCAATGCAAATAGGTATGTTTTTAATATGGTATTACATGTATGCAGAGATGCTGTTTGCGAGCTCTTAACACATTAGAGCCAGAGCGATTGGCTTTGCCAATTCTTCTGTTATGACTGAATAAAAAGGCAAAGTCTCTCACACATAGGCCCTAATCACACTTTCTCTTACATGTCCAAAACTGTCACTCACACATTTCTCTTACACAAACACATGAGAATTTTATGGTAATAGTGTAGTATTATTTATGGTGGTAATGAGGTAATAGTGGTAATGGTTGTAGGGTTGATGCTCATGGTGGTAATTCTGGTGTTAATGATGGTGGTAATAGTTTTGTTGGTGCTGGTAAGCATAGTGTTTGTAATGGTGGTGGCGATGATGGTACTTGTGGACGGAGTATTGGGGGCTTCCCAGTCTATCTTTTTTCATCCACCATGCTACCTCAGTCTGGACCCAGCCATAAGCAAATCAGTCTTGACCCTGCTCCAATAGGAACAGTCCAGCCAAACTGCCAGGCAAGGTCCTCAAAGAACTGCATCACAAGCAACCCAAGACTGGTTTCGCCCCTTTTTAAGGCTCATCAGTTAGGTATAGCTTGGTTCTGGTGACACAGTGTTCACGGGACTCACATCTGGGCATACCAATCGCACTTTGGGTGTCATCTGCAACAACAAGGTAATAGACGGAATGCTTGAATTAATCTCAGCCACATGCAATCACTCGAATCGCTTCATTTTTCACCCACCAAGCCACCTCAGTTTGGACCCAGCTATATGCAAATCAGACTTGACCCTGCTGCAGGTGTGCCGAGATCCAACAGAGAGGGTGACCTTTTCTGCAAGGTAAGCGGAAGTGCTGGTAGTAACAACTTTGTAAACAATACAGCTGGTTATGAAGATGGTGCATGCCGGCAAGGGGAAGCAAAGAAGTACCATCAGGATGGGGATGCTCATATTTCTTCAAGCCCTGGATGAGACATGCTGCAGAGTGTAGGATGCCCCTAAGGGCTGCCAGTGTGTTGTCTGGGAGGCCATACAGTAGGGCATTACCACCATACAGATATGAGAATGCCAGGGATTAAACAACACTTCTGAAGTTGCTTTCTTGAAGAAATGGTCTAACTATATTTAGAAAGGAGAGCTAGTATCAGACGGCCTTTCTTTTTGTGCAATATGTCACTTGAGGATGAGGTTGGTGTCTAGAACGAATGCAATTGACTTGGAATTCGGTAAAAGTTGGTGTTCGAATTTGTTAAGGTTCGTGTCATTTCTTCTTTATTGTTCTTGGTAAATACAAGGAATTATGTGTTGGTTGGGTAGAGCGTGTATAAAAATGGAGGGTAGCTGTTCCTAAAAAGAAAAGTGAGAGGCACGGTTGGAAAGTGTTGTGATTGGGAAAATCTTCATTATTGGAAGATGGAGTGCTTATATACCCAAATGGGTGTCATGCTTCATTATAGGGCTTTGCTCCTCATGGGGCTGGCGCTGCAATGACCCACGGGCCCTGCAAGAGGGCTCTTTGGCGGAGATCTTCTCTTTCCGCCGTAATGACGAGTGAGGGTATGTGGAGGTAGAGTAATGTGTCAAGTGGAATGTGCCTCAAAACTACCTAAGGGGTGCCATTAGGTTTTTAATCAGTGGTGCCCTTGGCAGGGCGAAAAACAAGAATGTGAAGGTTGACACTGGGATATTATGAACCGTGACATCTCACAGGGTGGGATCAAAAGATCGACATGTTTTAGGCCTGCATGGTCCAGGAGAGATCCATGGCGTTTCTTCGGGACTGCCTAAGTAAGATATCCCTACCCTACACCAAAGCGGGATACGTGATTTGGTTTGAAAATGATGATCTCTAGGGATACCTAAGGTCCATTGTACTTTTGTGTAAAGCCCCTAGCTAGATATTGATCTCCAACCTAAAAAGAAGAAAAGAAATGGTATAGGAAAGAGAGTTTACATGTATGTCATACATAAGTAGCTTCCAAATAATCTCCCTGAGACATATAGGTAGGTACTCATAGTCATGTTTCTTATGTTTGTTTTTAAATGTGTAAAAAAAATGCTAGGAACGCAGTCATAGCTCCTGTGTGACTAGTGAAATAAAACACACAACAAATCAGGCAAGTGACATAGTAGTGGTAACAGGCATATCAATATATCAAGACAAGCGAACATGGTATTGTTTCCGAGCTAACAGTATGGATGAATCTTTCCCTGCTTTTGTTCTGGTAAATTCACCTTAGATCAGGGCAACAAACCCCGTCTTAAATGCGGCTCATACTGCAAATGAAAAATGATTAAAATGGTTAGAAACCGGGGCACATACCAGGGAAAGCCTGGGGCATGCCGTCGTGGTGTTGGTGCTCATGTAGTCCGATGCGGAGTTTCGCTTGTGACCCACACCTTTCTGCCCATCTGGAGGTAGTGTGCTGGGTGAGAGGTAGCTGTTTTTTTGTCCTGTTTCTTAATCAGATGTGCTTTGTCAAACCTGAGTGTTGTCCCTGGTGATGGCTCATGGGGTTTAGAGCCAAAAATAGGCGCCCATCTTTGCCCGGTCAAAATTACGTATTGAGGCGTGTGCCGTTAATTTTTAGAAAAGGTTGCTGCAATGTCGAGAGGTTAGCCTGACCCAGCCTTATGAGTAACGGGTGGCCCGGTCCTCAGTATGTTAGTTAGGGGTGGGTGGAATTTGCGCAAAGCTCAGCAAAACGGTAAAAAATCTCTGCGAGCACTCAGAATTGCTTGTTTGCGATGCTTTTTTCCTGTTCGCGAATGCTGTTTGCGTGCTTGGGGGGAAATATCTCGCGGACACGCATTTTGAGAATGCGAACAAGCAAAAAATTCAGCGGAATGCAGAATTTTGGGAAATTCCGCGTTCTCCGCGAAACGCAAAATTACCCAAATTCCGCGAGCGGAACAGAATTTACCGCCCAGGCCTAATGTTAGTGAGAGTCTTGTTTGTCAATAGTGCAGCTGTTTAGGTTGTCTCCCTATCTAACCTCACTTAAGGCTCTTCTGAGTGGTGTATCGGAAGAGCACCTGGGGACCAAGTCTCTTGGTCCCAGATTCGTGAAATGAACGGTGGCCATATTGGAAGGGTATTTGTTTTAGTAAGATGGCTCACAAATTAGTGTATAAATAATGGAATTAGGGATAATGTGTGAATGTCATTGGTTTTGCTCTCGGGAGGATAGTATTAGTATTTACTAGAGTAGCTCTGTGGGGCAGAAATAAATTAACTTGTGTTGTGGTGTTTGCCCATATCATTATCATTAGGACTCCTCTTGGGAGGAAAGTATTAGTTTTGACTAGAATAGCTCAGTGGAGAAGATATAAATTAAGTAATGTTGTGGTGTCTGCCCATATCGTTAGATGGGGCTGCTGTGTCCAGGATGTACTGTATTCATAAGTTTTTCTTGGTAGTTTGTTCACAGCCTAATCTGTTGCATTCATGCCATGGAATCTCCCCGTTCAATCCATGCATGTGGGTTCTCAAACAGGAAATCCAGCATTGTTCTCTGTTGAACAAAGACAGTTGATCCCAACGATCATTAGCTTCCAAAATAGTCCACTTAATGTCATCTGGTGTGTGGTTGACAGGGAGAAAACGTACAGATATCTTGGTAGTGCCATGGTAGAGCTTCAGGTAGGCGCTGGAGATCCAGGTCTGGATGATGTGCAAGCAGTGTTTGAGGCGCTGGATGTCTGAAGCAGTGTAGACTTTGAAGTAGAGTTACCGCATTCTACTTTCCTATTACCTATTTCTGTTATCTTTTTACTGCTTTCTTTACAGTGCTCTGAAGTGGCAGTAAGGTGACATGTAAGCACTGTATAAAACTCCTTAAGTGATTAAATAAATGATGCATTATGAAGCAATGCTCTGCTCTAAATTGATAAGTGTATGGATAAATGTGGCATTCAAGTTTATAGAAACTTGTAGTGAGCACAATCATCATACAAATGTTGTTTTGCATCTTAGAATTATTGTCCAAAAACACAGGTCAACTGTCTAAGAGTCTTACTTGGGGAACAACCAGGTCCTAATTGCTTTTCACAACTGTCACTGGCATGTTTAAAGGCAGGTCTTTGAATATTCTCGGTCACTCATGTTTGATTCTACAGCTACTCACTCAGAGCTATGTTCTTAGAATTAAATCCCTCTGACATCTGCTACTAGTAATATTAATACTATTAATACCTACAATAACTGAAAGATGAATTACCATTACTCAGACACTGTTCACCAATAGCTCTGATGCTGATAACATTGAGAGTCACTCAAAGTTCTCCTCTTGATACCAGCAAAACGACCCTACCTTCTCATCTCTGCTCTCTACATTTCTAGACATTTCTTTCTCTTCTCTCTCATGCTACCATGTAACCCTTATCACTCAATGACATCTAACAAACTATTTCTTATTCATCTATTTCACACTGACCATTAATACAACTGTTGTACCTTCAAATATCATTTTTTCACCTTACTGTTAATCTTCTGGCCAAATACTATACTACTGTGCGGTCATATAGGTGAATGTTATCTTATAAAATTTACTATTATCCTTTGTTTCTATAAAGCACTTTGACTTCCTTCTCAATTGTGTCTGCCCTTTTTAAAAGCAAAAAAGAATAAATGAATGAACAATTGTACAAATACATACTGAAGTTGTGGCGTGACCCCCCTGCGGGCAAGAAGAGACTAGTGCCAACCAAGCAGAATGTTGCCACCTCACACACTAGAACACAGATGAAGCCTTATACCAAAATGCTGGCCCCGATCATCGAAATTGCCAGGCTACACCCATATCAGAATTAATGTGGGTTTATAGATTAGTGACAGGTCACCTACTTTGAGAAGGAAAGTATAAGTGAATATTTCCTCATAGCCAAGGAGATATTCCTCTAATTTCCACTATGCACACAACAAAATAAAAATTAACTGAGTGGTGATATCTGCATTTTAGTCTGCTTTTGTAATCCTGTGTGAGCTATCAACTCAGACACTTGTGACATCTATTACCTGTTAATAAGACTATTTATTACTATAGTCATGTTGGATGACCAAGGCTGTCATTTAGGGATAGGCGGGTTGCTCACCATTAGCCAGCGGGGTGGAGGTAAGAGCCTCCTCTACCCTGGTGGACATTTTTGTTTTACAAGAACAAACTCCCAAGGCAGTACTTTCTTTTTTGTTAAAGATAAAAGTAAAACAATGTCCCTGACACCATGGGAGGTGTCTCATTAGCAGCGCCAGTTAAGCCAGGCATGTACTCTACATCTGTGTCCGCCCTATCCTTAACATAGGCCTACACTCACGTGGCCCACCACCTTCAACTGCCAACATCACAGTGTCATTGTCAGGCTTGTAGACAGGCATGACAATATTGCGCCGTAGGAGTGCAAGTGATGCAATCGCACAGCGCACAGAATTAAATGGGTTTGGGGGAAGGGAGGAGCAGCTGTGAGGCAACGGGACACACAGTGATGCCGCTTATATGCCACATGCAAGACATATCAAAAATGAATCCCAAAGTCGCACTCATTCCACCCCACCCCCAACAAGTCACTTCACATTTCATGAATGCAAGCAGATTACAAACTTACACTTGGGATGAAAGCTTCTTTGTCTGAACTATCAGACGGAAGCACATCTGCACCTCCGACCTCGGAATTGCATGTGACCGGGAACCCCTGACAGATACTATAGCAGCTGATGCCGACTCCCACACTATGCACAGCCCGACGAGAGACCAAAGTCTACACACCCCACACACAGGAGTCCTTGCTCGACGTTATCTTGCATGGAATGGCCTTCACACTTACTCCCAGAACATCCCAGGTGTACAACCGGTGCACACTAAAACAACTCATTGATCCGAAATGTGGCATTTCATCCACAGAACTGGCACAGGTCAGAATAGTGCCGCTTCAACAAGATCCACTAATGCAATGGCCGAACATCCCAGACACATGCACAACCCCTGTCACGTGGAACTGTACTGTGCACGAATGCTGCATTTACTGAGGGCACTGCCATTTGCCATGCTGCGGATCAGTTACCGGCTAAGCTTCCACCTTGCCAACGTCACCTGCGTTCAGTCTGTGCTTCATTGTCGATCGTGCCTATTCGAGTGGTCCATGGATGTCTGCCTATCCAACAGGACGGTAGCTGAACTGTATTTTGACATGTGTGTGCGCCCCTTGTTGGCCCACGACCAGGAGTGTCATCGTGATACCTATTTATGGGATGCCTTGATACTTGGCATACATGCTGGCAACTGGACCTGGCAGATTGCAGAAATCCTCCTGTGCAGTGACCACATTGAACCGCTCCCCTATTGGGCTGTAGTGCTAATTGGTGTAAGGGGGTGGATGCAGCACATCTGTCCGGACCTGCTAATGGATCACCTCGCCGTCCTTTTTGATGAAGTCGACAACGACCTCATGTTGGAAACGTTAGCCTACGAAGCTGCAATCGCATTCATGGACGAGTAACTACGTACCTGCAGCCACAACAGATTGGAACACATTGCACATGTCCCGACACCTTGTGACATCTTGGAGATCTGGTCACATATCTCACGACAACAGCGGACATGGCTTCATTCGCCTGGACTCTGAATACATGAGCGGACAACAACGTGGCTTAACACACACCTGTGAAAGGTGTGGCACTCCCCCGGAGTGGACAGCTGCGCTTGGCAACGTTCTTCATTCTGACAAACTGCTGCATTGGTCTGCATGTTGTTGCACTTATCTTGCCCGTACTGACACACATATGCTAATAAAGTCTACGCACCTTCACCTGTATTCAACTGTGATGAGTGTTGATTTGAATCACAATGTGTGTCTCAATGCCTATCTGGGTCACGGCCATACATGCGCATTGATAGCATTACCCAGGGAGTACCCTTTTGTGGAATCACTGTCCCTACGTTCATCCATACTTTCATTCTTGATTGATCATGGCCATGACACATCTGTGTGAATTGGAATGTTTTATTCACATTCAGTGGAGTGTTGAAGCTGGACCAGTACAGGGCCATGCAAACCCCACTTTACATTGTTGGCCCGGAATTGACAAGTTCATAGGGAGTGGAAGACTACAATCCGCAGTGTGATTGCTGTGTCATTGGTAACCAAACCAAATATGGCAGTCCATGTCGAGGTCCAAGGTGAGTGTCGCTCAGTGTATAGGGGGACAGTGGAAGGTGTTATTCCAGGGCATGATGCAGAGGGCAGAACCAATCTGAACGCGGCCATATAGCGGAGAGGAATACTACTACTTCATTCTGGCCAAAAAACCAGATTCATCATCATCTTCGTCCTCTGATGTGTCAGGTGCCTCACATGCGGGTGGTGGTGTTTTGTCTGCAACACTGTGTAGCAGTGACACATCAGGGGACAGAGGTGGAAAATCTGCCGCACTGTATGGCACTGACACTTCAGGGAGAGGAGATGTGGATGTAGTAGTAGAATCAGCATCCATCCGCGCCAGGCCTTGTGGGGGCAATGCCATGACGAGGATCTGCAGGGCATGGGAGATCACAGCCACATCTCGCTGGTGTGTAGCCGTAGCAAACATTCTTTCCGCCTGCATCCGCTTCAAGCTCTCCATCATTCTCCTTATGTGTCCCAACTCACAGATGACATCGCTTAGGCCCCTCTGACTAGACAGTTGTTCTTGGCTCAGAGTCATGACTTCAATGGTGTCAGCCATGGCTTGTTGTAGAGCAAGGAGCGGACAGTGGGTGTCAGTTAGGGACTGTGAGTGGTCCCTGATGGGACTTAGACACCCACGTATGGCATCTAGTTTGGCTGCCATGAGGTCGTACCCAACCCGCAGCTGGTTCAACATCTCCTCCTGGCACCCTAACACACGGCGTTGGAAGGCCATGTGTTAGTCGTGGGGGTCCTGGGAGACAGCCGTGGTGGTGGGTGCTTCCTGCTGTGTGGTCTGTGCAGGGGGTGGGGTCTCATGGATGCAGCTGGGCTGCCCTGCTCCGGAGGTGGGGTGCCGGAGCTGTTCCTGAGCTGTTGGAGTGCGTTGGTGTAGATGTTGGGGAGGTCCTCTTCATCATCAGTGCTGAGTTGTTGGGTCTGCTCTGCAGGAGGTGTTGATTCTCCCTCTGCAATGTGAAGGGGAAATGTAGATTGACATTGTGTTCACATATATGTACACGCATTGTTCAAGTTTACTGTCAGACTGCATGGCAATGCACATTGTGACTGTTCATGAGGAGACGCCTATTTAAGGCGGGACACTTGGCATTTCTACACCATCAGGGATGTCAGGTTGTACTTGTACATTGTCATCTCACAGTTTCCTGCTATGCCAAATGCGAATGGCCATTTTCTACACACAAGCGGCAGCAGTTGTGTACTCTGTTTCATTGTGAAAGTGTTGCAGTTTGTACCACATTGTTGTCAATGTTGGGATGCTGTGCATCTTATGTGTGTGTGCTGCATTGTGGGTGATTTGCGCCTTCGGGTCTGATTTGGCTGGCCCTTATCACTTTCAGGCGGTGTGCCGTTCACTTCTGTGCTTATACAGTGCTGAGATGTTGCAGACTTGCGTAAATTGGGCTCTTGGTCAGAGTTGTGACTCTTGGGCATGGTTTGTCCGCAGATGTGCTATACTTACTTGTGCATGTGTGCCATTGTGCCCATCTCCCCTCGTCCCCCAAGTCCCTGGTTGTTACTCACCCTTTTGCTGTTGGCTCAGGCCATGTTGTGCAGTGTCCGGTCCCCCATCTCCTGCCGCCGTCTCCCCAATGATGATCCCAGGCTGGTCCTCCGTGGGGATTGTGGGGTTCTGGTTGTCCTCTGTACTTGCTCCGGCTACCTTCATGGTGCTTCGCAGTTGTTTGGGTCTTGTTTGTGTTTTCAGTGGCCGCTTTTATAGTGATTTTGGCCGCCTGACATTTGACACTTGCATGCTGACGCTGCTTCTAGCTAGATTTTTTATCGCAGTTGTGCCCATCGCAAGTTTTTTCACGTTGGGGTTTAGATTTTTACATTTGACGCGTTGTCGGGAAACCATTGCATGTTACCGCCGTGTTGAGAATAAGACGTTGACACAGAGTTATTTTCCCACGATAGACGGCAATATGAAAGATTGCGTTAACTGATTTTGTCGATGATTATCGCATGTTCTTGAGAATATCCCCCATAATTTAGTCAATCGACATAAAGTGTTACTCCATGCCAAACAATTACAGTGGCCCTGGTTGTGTCTCATATGGCCATTGCACCACTTCAGAAGAAACCAAGCAGGCAGTGAGGTCGATTAGTAAGGTAAGTTAGTATAGCCAGGTCTTTAAGCACTTCCTGAACTGCAACAGGTTGGGTTCATTTTTGAGAAAAGTAGGCAGGGAGTTCCAGAGTTTGGCGGTTGTATGAACAAAGCTTTTGCCTCCCCACTTTACTTTAAGCATCATGGGAATGATCAGATTGCCACTCTCTGAAGATCTCAGTGATCTGGACGAATTGAAGAGTTGCAACAATTGCCTAGGGCCCTTGCCGCATATAGCCGAGTCAAAGCGGGTAAGCCCAAGCAGGACTCTGGCAGTGGCATTCTGCATCACCTGAAGTTTATGTATACTTTGCTTGCTCGCGCTAGTGAGAAGGGCGTTGCAGTAGTCCAGCCTAGAGCAAATTAAGGCCGTGACCACTGTGTTCCTTAGTTCAAATGGGATGAACGGAAGTACTTTTTTCAGGATTTTAAGGATTAAAAAACATGCAGCTGTAGTCTGATTAATCAGGGATTCAAAGGAGTGCTTGGAGTCGAAAAAAACACCGAGGTTTTTTACCTTGCTGGCTGGTATTGGAGGAGAGCCCATGTCACTTGGCCACCAGCTATCTGACTAGATACTTGGCGTGATGCCGAACAGCATGACTGCCGTTTTTGAAGTATTTAATTTCAAACAGTTAGCCTGCATCCAGTTCCCAATATGGCCCATGCAGTCTTGAAACCGAGATGCCGTATCCGTGGCCGGGGCATTGATGGACACAATAATCTGTGTGTTGTCAGCGTAGAACACCAGCAAGAAACCGAAGCTTCTTATCAGCTTGGCCAAGGGGGTGATGTACAAGTTAAAAAGACTGGGGCTCAGTGATGAGCTCTGATGGACTCCACAGGGAAGTGAGAAATCTGGGGAGACGAATACATCTTATGCCACTGATTGCATCCTGTTGGACAAAAATGTTCTAAGTAGGAGGAGTGCTTTATCCCTGATTCCCAGTGAGGCAAGGCGCTCGACCAACACGCCGTGGTTGACCGTGTTGAATGCCTCCGAGAGATCTAAAAGGATAAGGGCAGCACTACCCCCTCTGTCAAGGCCCACTGACCTGATCTGTGCCCAGCACATCCAGTTAAAGGTGTGCTGAGATGCAGACTAGGACAGTGCGACCTATCAGTAATATGGGCCCAATAAGCAGAACTTTTGGTCTCCTTTAAGGCAGACCTTCCTCCACCACACAGATAGTAAGGTGGTGGAATATCCCCTGATGGATTTACTTCCAGATTCAACATTTCCTCAAGACATCTGGTGACTTTCTCATTTCTAATTAAAGTCCTAACTAGTTTCATTTGCCCACAGTGCTTTAAATGGGCAGGCACTGACCGGTACTGAGTATCTGCACTTCTTTAATTTGAAAGAGAGAGTACCTGTACTTATCAGCACTGCTGCAATACATTTAATGGGAGAGTACTGGCACTTTTCCAGAGCAAACAGGCACTCTAAATAATGAGTACCTGCAATTCTAAATTCCCATTTCAAGCACTGCATGCCCTTTTTCCAATTTTACGAGGATGTTCTAATGCTGAAGAAGAATTCGGCTGGTGGAATTATCTCCCCCTTGCAAATTGTAGAGAGGAGGACGTTTCAATGGTAGATTCCTATTTGGAGAACAAGGTATGTTTCGTTACCTACCAATTCTAAATAAGGCCCCAAATTAATTGCACTGGTTCTCCATCTTTAGCAGTTCACATGATCAAACATGCAGAAATGTGACAAGCCTTACGCTAATGAAGTACCACACAGTTAGTGGGTCTCCCAGCTAGTCAGCACCGTCCGTCAAAATCTTGTAGTGAATCTGCACCCTAAAGCGGACATTTTGAGACTGAGAGAGCGGGTACTCTACAGGCAAGCAAAACACAGTGATTTCTGGCCCTGCAACACAAATAAGCTCAGTTTGCAGAACAGTGAAAATTGCTGCGAAGCGATTCCTAAGTGGTGCTTCCATCCAGACTGAGTGACAGGAACCACTGACAGCCCACAGGCTACACCCTGGCACCTGGAGCTGTGGGAAAAGATGCACTGCCTGTACCCCATGATGGAGTGTTCTTCGCTTTATCAAAATCCTACGATGGAATCTCTTATACCAGTGCAGGCATGGGTGGTTGATTTTTCCAACATTTTTTAATCTGGGTATTAAGGATACTACCTCGGATAGTAGACAACCAGTAAGTGGCAATTCTGAGGATGCTGTCCAATTTAGCAAACCTCTTGAGGTGAGAGAAGTTATTATTGCTATTAACTCAAGCCCTTCGGGAAAGGCCTTGGCCCGGACGATGTGCCACTAGATCTTTTAGACCTTTGGGCTCTGCTGTTAACTAATGTTATTAGGGCTGCCATAATAGGGCAACTTGTTCCATCTTTGAAGGAGGCTGTGGTAGTTCCCATTATTCCCATTTTTTAAAAAGGGACCAGACACTCTCCATGTTGCTACCGCCCAATCTCCCGCCTAGATACCTCCCTGAAAATATTAGGCAGAAGTTTGCCTGCCAAACCAGAGGTTTGACTAGAGGATAAGCAGGCTGTGTCCTGGTTGCAGTATGGTGTTTGTCCAGGGATGAAAACTGTGGAGAAGGGCCTGAACCAAGCAAACACAAGGAGATGATGGACGGAGCGCTGAAACGTTTCAGACACTCACCCCCAGTGACAGATCTGGGTTGAATCCATCATCATTCTTTAGCTCACTTCACCACCTCAGTTCAGACCCAGCTAAATGCAAATCAGTCTTGACCCTGTGCCTCATGGGAACAGTCCAGCCTGAACTGCCAAGCCAGGTCTTCCCTGAACCGGAAACAAGCATCCTGGGACCGGTTTCTGGGTAACACCCTTCATCAGCCAGGCTAGTTTGAATCCAGTGGCAAAGTGAGCAAGGGACCCATGTCACTCTGCGCATACCCTGCCAACTTAGGGTGGACAAAGCAAACACAAGGAGATGATGGACGAAGCATTGAACATTTTCAGACACTCACCCCCAGTCACAGATCTGAGTTGAATCCATCATCATTCTTCAGCTCACTTCACCACCTCAGTTCAGACCCAGCTATATGCAAATCAGTCTTGACCATGTTCCTCATGGGAACAGTCCAGCCCGAACTGCCAAGCCAGGTCGTCCTTGAACCGGAAACAAGCATCCTGGGACCGGTTTCTGGATAACACCCTTCATCAGCCAGGCTAGCTTGAATTCAGTGGCAAAGTGAGCAAGGGACCCACGTTTGGGCATAGCCTGCCAACTTACAGCGAACAAAGCAAACACAAGGAGATGATGGATGGAGCTCTGAAACTTTTCAGACACTCACCCCTAGTCAGGGTCTGAACCTCCATCCAATAATTGGGAATTATGAGAGGGCCAGGAGAGGATCCATTCACTTAGCATTTATGGACCTCTCTTGTTCATGTCACATGGTCAACAGAGTATAACTATGGGCCATTATGGAGGGATGTGGATAAATCAAGCTATCATTGATTTACTCATATGGATGCACTGGAATACAGTGGCCAGGATGGTTCACTGACAAAATATCGATGTAAAAAATATAGAAGTAAAAATATAAAATGCAAAAATATCGACTCCCGATACTTAAACAAGTAAGTACAGAGATACCGGGGGGAAAAGATATCGATGTAAAACATATAGTTGTACAAAATAACGATTTGTATATATATCTATATATATATATATATACAATAAAATATTAAATATGTTAAATAATACAATTAATATAAAAAAGGGTAGATTTAATATAAATGTTAACAAATATAAAAGATATACTTAATTAAAAAAAGTTAAACACACACCCATAATAATTAATATATATATATTTACTTTAAAACAAGTAATAAACTATTAATTTTATAATTTTAAAATTATATAAAAATATATATATGAACAATAACATAAAATCTAATTAAAAAAACACATTATATTATAAATTAAAACATTAAACTATTTGAAAATCTTCATACCTACATTTCCCACTCCAGTGAGTGCAACAGTAGGGAAAGTGTTGGATAGCGGAGGGGTAAAAATTACTATCCCCTCTCCAGTGAGTGTAACAGTAGGGAAAGTGTTGGATAGCAGAGGGGTAAACATTACTATTCCCATTCCAGTGAGTGCAACAATAGTGAAAGTGTTGGATAGCAGAGGGGTAAAAATTACTATTCCCACTCCAGTGAGTGCAACTGTAGGGAAAGTGTTGGATAGTGGCAGGATAAAATGTACTATTCCCACTCCAATCAGAGCAACAGTAGGGAAAGTGTTGGGTAGCGGAGGGGTAAAAATTACTATTCCCACACCAGTCAGTGCAACAGTAGGGAAACTGATTGATAGCGGAGGGGTAAACATTACTATTCCCATTCCAATAGTTGTAACAGTAGGGAAAGTGTTGGATAGCGGAGGGGTAAAAATCACTATTCCCACTCCATTGAGTGTAACAGTAAGGAAAGTGTTGATTAGCGGAGGGCTAGAAAATGAATATTCCCACTCCAGTGAGTGCAACAATAGGGATAGTGTTAGATAGAGGAGGGGTAAAAATTACTATTCCCACTCCAGTAAGTGTAATAGTGGGGAAAATGTTGGGTGGAGGGGGTAAAAAAATACTATTCCCACTCCAGTTGCATTTCCCTGTAGAAATGATGCTAAAAACGATCTGTACACCTAGGCTTGCCGAAGCTCTTTTATAACCCAGAGAATATAGAGGCACAATCGACCAGCTAGACTCCGTTAGGTGGGACCTCGGAAAGTTAAGTTCCAGTACTAACTATAGATTAATTAAACAGACTAAGGGATGTGAGGTTTGTTTGATGGGTATTTGCAATACTGAGTACAGGGTTTATTTAACTAGATTTTGTTTTAATATCATACATTGTTTAGTGGCTTTCTCTTGACAATTCTATTGGATTTCGTCGCTTTGTGCTTTTCTGCAAGCTATATTACTGTTTGTGGAAATGTTTTTTAACACCTATCCTCCGTGTTACTGGAACTGGACAACATAAGGAAGCTTTAATCTTCTTGCAACAGTTGAACAGTTTGAGTACTTGTGTTGCAGTAGTCAATTATATTCGCTGTGCGGTTAAGAATAGAGATGGTCTTTTTTATTTTTTCTGTGATTTTAACTTCACACACCTATTCTGTGGTTAGGGACTGAGAATTATCTTGATGTGATTTCTCTTTTTTCTGGGTCTTTCCCTAAATGTATATATAGCATGAATTGTTTTTATTGATGTGCACTTTTATGGCTTTTAGTGGATAAAGTATTTTTGACTGACTGACTAAAATATAAATTAAACTACACTCCTCAGTTGTAAAAGTAAAATGTCTCTGTTCTGAAATAAGACACGGTGCCTTAAGGAAGTCCTGACTCACTACATTTGTGCTGTTCTTCCCATTCTGTAGACTAGCTGTGTCCTTTGCAGGTTCAGGAATGCTTGATCCATGCTAGATTTTCAGGTTATCCACAGCATTCAATCTTAAAAGCGCCCATTTTCCTGCATGGATCCTGTCATACTGGACCTACACTTTACACTCCTGTCTGATACAGTACCCACATGGACTCCCTCACCTCCAGCCAGGTCTGCTGGTTCTTGCGTGCTCTTCCCTGCCCTCGTAGGTGAGAAACCGGACAGCTCAGGAGCTTTATTTAGAGTCAATCTGGGGAAGTCCACGGCCACTTTGCAGCTTGAAACTGCACCCAGAGAGCACACCCCACCACAGGCACTAGTCATCAGAGTAATTCTATAAGAATGTTGTTTGTAGCTTCAAGCCAGTTTTTCATTCAGCTCGGTGCAACTCTGATTGGGTTCACTTTTGAAACACCCACAAATGCTAAACTCTTGTTAATGATAGAGACATCCTGTGTCAAGGGGTGTGGGCTCTGCAGTGCTGTAGATAACCATTTCAAGGGAGGGTGGTAACATGTGTCTTTTTGTTCTAAAGTTGGTCATGGCTCACTCTAAAGCCAAACCAAAAGCATGAGTGCGATTTTCAACTCTAGGAGGTGCACTGACTTCTCTATTAGAAGTAAGAGGTACCTAGGTCAGGTAGCTAGGCCAGTGCACACCCGTTTCAGTCATAGCCCTTTATGTATGTGGAGTGAGGAATATCACCTTAAATCTCTGTGGAGAACAGTTTGACTTGTTCTCACCTCACCACTTTAAGATGGCAGGAATAGGCTGCAGTGGTACTTGGTTTATACAGTTCACTGAATTTGTACACACTGACCCCAACAGCTTTCTGGGCGCAATGAAAGGAAAGATGAAAGCCCAAGCGGAACCTGCTGAGATTTGACCCTGTGACCATGCACTCAAACACACACAGATCCCTGAAATGGGTGCAAAGATGTACTGATACGCCAGACCGGCCACTGCTTCACCAATCATGGATACCTATGCATGTCAGGCTACCTGTGCAAGGCATGTGTGTTTTCATTGAGGAGCACTCTACTACTTCTCACTCACCCATTCATCTATCCATAATCACCCATGCGTACCTACTCACATAATCCCTGGATTAGGTGAATCACAGAGCTATATGTTATACACACACACACCCGCACGCACACAACACACACACACTCTCCCATCAATGACTAGAACCCTCACTGATAAATAAATCAGACCAATTTGCTTTGCCAAAGATTGTTTCTTTAGCATTCAGCAGTCCATGGAAGTGCATGTATTTCCTTGCTCTCTAGCCTCTCTTTCTTATATTGCTATGTTTCCCCAGACTCTCTATTTACTCCTCATCATCCACTCCCCATCCTATATTTATTTATTTTTATGAGGGCTCAGCAGCGACAAAGCGCTGCGGGGCCTTTGCTTCCTAATTTGCACCTTCTGTTTTTATCTCTTAATTTACCATTCTAAAATGACCATTGACCATGTCAGCATGGTAAATTAAAAGTAAGTACCAAAATGGCTGCTGGCGCATCATAAGGCAACCCCAGGCATCCATCAGTGGCCATCTTGGAATGGCTGTTCTTTAATAGAAATCCAGTTCCAAAATGGCAGACCAAGCACTGCATTTGTGTACATGCATCATGAGGCATTTGTTTGCATGCATGTGATGCACTGTTAGCCCTTTTGTGCAAATGACCTTTACAACGCGGTCGTTACACTGTGATACATTTACATTGCAGTCATTACAACACAAGCCGTTACAACGACTTGCGCTAGATGATGCTATACACTAAGGAATAGTATGATTTACTATTACAACACCTTCCTTATTGTGACGTAGGCTGGAGGAATACTATTCCTAAGTCCAGCGGCTCTAGCGCAAGATGTTGTAATGACTTGCGTTGTAATAACCGAGATGAAACACACCGCGAAGTAAATGATTGCGTTGTAACGTCATATATTCGCCATTTTGGCATATTAATGCCATTGAAAAAAGCAGTGGCAAAGCAAATAGCTCAGCCTTTTGGGGACGAGATCTATTGACTTTGCCAATGGATTGTGTGATTATTACCTAAACTCAAATTTCAAAAGCTTTCAAAAGCTTTCAAAATGAGTCATACTTGAATGTTAAAACGTGTTGTTTCTACTCATCAAACACCTGTCCATTTCGTTACACTTATAACTGCATTGGGATTCGACTGAAATTCTTCTTTGAATATTTGTCCATGGGGAATTTAGCATATTTTAAAAATCGAGAATGCCATTAGAGGAGTTGCACTGGTTGTGCAGCCAGCTGCAGTGGAAGGATTTATTTACATTTTTCCATGTAGATGATCAATAGCCCCATGCCACAGAACAGTCTTAAGGTCATTTGTTTCATTCTGGCACTTCTTGTAAACACTTGAGGTGGTTTTTTTCCCTTTTTTTTGTCCTCGTCAACTCTGTCATGCATTGCACGATTTTTTTGCCAAAGGTCCAAGGGGAAAGCAGGCCCGTCTCCATATAGAGGAGTTGGCATAATGGCTAGGGCGGTCGACCTCGAATCTGGGGAACCGGGTTCGAGTCTCAGCAATCACGCTGAACATCTTGTGATTCTGGGCAAATCACTTAATCTCCCTGTGCCTAACAAAAATGAATGTGTCCTCATGTAACACAACTGGTGCTATGTAAAGCCGATACCGGGTCAAGTTTGCGCTATATAAAACTCCGTAAAAAATAATATATATTAAAAATGCTAGGCATCAACCTCTCGTGCGTACACAGTCTCCCCTTCTTATCCAGCGCAAAACAGTGTGGGTTATGCCATTGGTGTAATCATTGGATCCATTGCCCTATTTTTTATATCGCCAGCCAGGCACTCATCTGTTTCCAGACTGGACCTTTTTCTCCTTTCCAGTAACGAGATCTAGGTTGCCACTTCTCCCCACTTTCCCTATCCACTCCTGCTTCAGGGGAGGGTTTACATCTACCCACTTTTTACATATACTAGGTTTCCCTATAAAGATCAAATAAAAGTTAAATGTTTCTCCTTTCGGAAATGATTTCTATAATCATTCATCTGTATCCCAAATAGCATTGTAAATAGGATTACCTTAAAGTCTCTTCACAATATTTCTGAAACTACCTCAGATACATCTTCCCAAAATTGGGTTAAGGCAGGACACTGCACAAACACATGTCTGTTATTTGCATCAGGGGCAGGGCACTTTTTGCACTCTACCTCTCGAGCTCCTCCCATTTTTGAGATCTTATAGAGGGTCCAATATGCCCCGTGCATCATAAAGCAATGACTCCTTCTAAGGGAGGCTGGTTTTACAATGGCATATAAAGGTTTAAACAAGGTTTGCCAGATCTCCTCCAGCTGCTGGGCAGGCGCAATACTTGTCCTAAATTGAATAAAGCTGTGGCCTTGTCTGATCTTCAGCCTCACATGAGAAGATCATACCACCTAGAGACTTCGGGCCCGATTCACAAAGGTAAATTGAGACAAAAGTCTAACTTTATGACTCGTAAATGCCCTTTGTGAACACTGAAAGTCGTAAAGTTTAATTTTCGTCTCAGTTTACCTTTGTGAATCGTGCCCATCTTTTTTAACCTCACCATCTTCAAGGAAAAACTGCTGACTCCAAAGCCTTTTTATCTTGTTTTAACTCTGTACACCAAGAAGAAAGTTGGACATACTTAAATTTAGATAGTTTGAAGCTGATCTTTAAGCAAACAAATTTCCACAGCTTCAATCCCTCCTCTCCCAGTAAGTCCACCCAAACTGTAAACCTGATATCCCTGAGAGGCATGCTCAAAGCGACTCACACATTTGGGACATCTGGGGAACCCCAAATAGGAGTCATTTCGGAATAGTAGGGGATCGCCAATGTATACCTAATAAAATAGCACACATAAGCCCCCGTTATGAGTGCATTTTATCTGACTTTTTTGTAAAACTTTGGAGAGCCAGACTTGTAAAGGAAACAACTACCACAGTTATAACTTTTTGACATCGCCTTCCACAGTTGCTTTTTAGTGGTCTGGTCTGGTGAACCAAGAGCATCATAAAGGAGTGGACTTGTACAGCCAGCAATAGAACAAGATATCAGGCAACTGTTAGCCATCCTGCCTCAATTTCACCCTCAGTGTTTCCCAGCATATTCTGGCACCGTTCAAGACCAGAGGAAACTATTTAGGGTGCTTAGAATCTTTCTAATTGCTAGTTTCTTAAAATGGAGCAGAATGCAGCTACAAAGAAATGTGAGTTTGGGAAGGGTGCACTTTTTAATCAGATTTATACGACCATAGATTGACAATGGCAGGTTTTGCCATTTTGCTAATAGGCTCTTCACTTCTCCTGAAACCAGGCTAACATTGAAGATAATGTCCAGGCTTTGAGTTATCTCGATACCCCAACACCTCACATTCTTTTTCGAGAAACAGCTTCTGTAATCTGGATTCCATGTCATAATTTCAATCTTCTCTTGATTTAATTTGTATCCGGGGGGGGCGTGGCTTGGCGCCCAACGGTCATGGCGGCAGCTCCGTGAGGCTCCCGCGCCGAGGGAATGAAGACGTGGTTTCTGGGAATTTAGAGAGAAGACGCCCGACGGAGCTCAACCATGAAAGTCCACTGACAATGTTGTGAACTTCTCCGAAGGCTCCTAACATCGCGGACGACATGAATCCAAGGTAGACTCTTGGAGGCGGATTCGCGCTATTGCGACCGCCATTTTGTTTTTGCTTTTGCCCGTTTTTGCGAGTCTTGCCGAGAGCGTCTACCTTCCTCAGGAAGCGACGGACATTATTATTTTATCTTTTTTCTTAATGACGCTCACAATGTTATTATAGCGCTCAACTTTTACTGCATAGCTCCAGTGACTTTGCAAGTTGCAGTTACTCTATTGTTTCCTCATGACTTCATTGCTTCTTTTTTTTTAACCTTCAGGGCTATGGCAGCCATTTTGAGAATGATTTTTGATTTCCTCACATTCACCCTCTGAGGAAATATTAAGCGTCTATGTTCTTCAACTGTGCTTTTCTTTTGCATTTGCTCACCCTCCGATTAAGGCTACTCCTGTGCATCTCTGCGCCTTTCATGTTGCTGTGCCTTATTTAATGAACTTGAATTGACTGCCGATAAAGGAATTCTCCAGTTGTTCCAGGGTTCTCCTCATAACAAAAGTTATAGCGTTTCCTGGTGCATTACACCGCCAATTCTTGTTTGGGTCAATGTAAAATCCACAACACTTTCTGGCCACATGGTTTCTCTGGATGACTACTTTAACAGATGGGCTTAGCTCCTCCATATTTGCATTTCACAACTTTGAATTTTTTCCAATAACCTTCCATTTTTTCTATCTCACAATTTGATGGGCAGATTGAAGGGATCTTTTTTTGGTGCCTCAAAACCAAAACGTGTTTTTATTAAAAACTCTAAACTATTTTCAGAGCTCTCACAACTGGAAAACGCTGGTCACCGAATGGCAGAAAGCGGCAACAAATCTATGGATCCGGTATGAGCTGCACCAGGAAAATCCAATGTGAAACGCCTGAAACAAGACCCCCTTCGCCACCTAAGCCAAACTCCCCAGTCTCAATGGAAATGTTGTTTCAGGAAATCAGAGCACTTAGACCCTTCATGGAAGAGACTAACTCTAAGTTACAATCTTTGTCTGATAATTGGTTACAACTCGACACTAGACTCACGGCGGTTGAGCAAAACGTCTCTGCCTTTGAGGGCACTACTAAAAATGTTTCCCTTATGCATGCGCAAATCTCAACTCTCCAAAAGCAGGTCGTAGACTTAGAAAATCGCAATAGGAGGAATAACTTACGCATTTACGGGCTGAATAAAGAGGTCGAAGGCACGGACGCTATTACTTTTTTCAAATCATTCCTTCCCAAGATCCTCCATTTACCAGAAGATTCCAACTTAAATATCCAGCGAGCCCACAGATTGGGGCGTATCTCTACCAACTTTTCATCCTCCCAGAGACCTAGAGGAGTCATTCTTTATTTTTTAGAGTACACAGACCTACTGAAAGTCCTAGCAGCTGCCAAAGCCATAAATCGGATTTCCTGGTCTGGTTCTACATTATTTTTTGCGCAAGATTACTCCAAAGCAACGGCTACCAGACGCAAGGCTTTCCTTGATATGAGGCCTGATCTTCGTGCCATGGGACCTAGATACGGTCTTTTTCATCCATGTGTCTTTAAGGTTACATACAATAACAGAACAACGTCATATGAAGATCCGATTCGTCTGCAAAGCTTCATTAATATGAATAGGCATCATCTAATGGATTCTTCAGGTTCTTCCTCATTGCATGTCACTTGACTTTTTCCAACTTACTTCTGACTTTCGTTTTTTCTTTTATGCACAGTTCTTAGTTAATGTTCACCATCTTTATATTTACAGCTACTTGTTGTCTTTAAAACTCTGGATAATACCATTTAGTATTTGTAACCTGAATATTTCGCTGTTTGTCTTATACATTTAAAGCATTCATCTCGTCCTTTTTCTCTTCTTCTCCGCTCTCACAGTTATAATTATGACCTGGCGTGTTCCTTCCCTGGTTTGGGTTGTCCCTCGTCGGATGTTCCGTCTGGTCCATGTGGTTCCACCCACCCTCGCATTCATGTTCCTCTCTTGTAGGTACGTTATTTGTCTCGTCTTTTGTGTTTTGTTTGTCCCAAACTTCTTTCCCATTTTATACTCGGGTGTTCTGTATATTTCAACTCTATCGGTTTTTTTTTAGACTCATGTCTTCTTCTGACATTCTAAATTTAAATCCTCCGTTCTCTGTTCTGCATTTTCTCTTATTTGTTACATCTATTTCTCTCTTTGTTAGCATATTTTATCTTCATCCTTGGCTTCAATGGTTTACTTTTAGTTTTTCCTCTGCTCTGAGATGAAACTCCTTTTTTCACCTCCTTTTTCCTTTCCCGGACATTATTTGCTTCTGTTTACTGAATTGGATATTTTCTTATCTGCTGTTACCCCACCTATTTTGTCTCTCCCTTTTTCTTTTTCTCATTTTCCCTTTCAGCTCATTTCTCCTTTTGCTTTTACTTCTATTTCTCACCCTGGCTTCTGGTCATCTATTCTTTACACTTTTCTTTGTCTTTAACTTACTTCATTCCTTAACTTCATCCTTTTCTCTCTAATTACTTTGCATCTTTATTGTGGATGGTTTGACTGTTGCCCCATCAATCCAATTTATTTTTTTATTTTTTCTTGCATTTGCTTATTTATTTTCTATATTTCCCAACGATCTAATTCAGTCTCTTTTTCTCCTCATTTTGCTATATATTTTATTGTTATACAATTTTTTTACATGATATTGGACCTTTGCACTGTTATCTTGTATCATTCTGCTGTTGGTTTTCTTTATTCTACTGTATTGGATTATTATTTGTTGATGTTTTTGACATTTCACCTTAATACCCCATGTTACTTAAGTTAGTCTCATGGAATATTAGGGGTCTAAATTCCCCTATCAAGAGACAAAGAGTTTTGTCGCATTTAGCTAAACTGAATGCTGATATTGTTTTCTTACAGGAAACCCACCTTACTGAAGTTGAATCTCTCCAATTGAAAAGAGGTTGGGTGGGTGAGGCTTATTTCTCTCCGGGAGATGGCAAGCGAAATGGTGTGGTAATACTATTCCGCAAATCCTTATCAGTTGCATTGGTCTCACAGGAATCAGATGATGAAGGGAGGTGGCTCATTGTTAAACTTTCCTTAAGGGGGGTTTTGATTTCTCTCCTCAACGTCTATGCTCCTACAGGTGGGGATGCTTCCTTTTGGCATCATTTGGCACAGAGTATTTCTCAACATATGCAAGATAATTTTATTTTAGCTGGAGACTGTAACCAGGTGTTTGATCCCTTCTTAGATAGGAATTCAAGAGTGTCCTTTGTACCTAACAAGTCACATAAGTCTTTTACTCACACCATACATCAACATAAATTGCTTGATGCTTGGCGCCTTTGTAACCCGACCACCAGAGAATACTCCTTCTATTCCTCCTCCCACCATACCCAATCAAGAATCGGTTATGTTTTTGTTTCTCACAGCATCTCACAATCTCTTACACATGCAGACATTGGCCCTATTCTCCTGTCAGATCATGCACCGGTTTCCATTGGTTTTGATATATTCCCTAGGAATAATACTCCTAGAAGATGGCATTTCAATAATGCACTCCTTTTAGATCCCAATTTCACCACAGCTTTTGTTTTATTCTCCACAGATTATTTTGAAAGGAATAATACAGATTCCTTATCTCCAACAGTTATTTGGGACGCCTTCAAGGCGCGGGCAAGAGGTTTTATTTTAGATTACGTGGCAAAGAAACGAAAAGTTGCCCGTAAATTGACTACAGAGCTTCTTCAAGACATTAAGGCATTAGAACATTTATATTATACATCAAAATCAGATGCAACTTTAAAGACCCTCATTAAGCCTATGTTGGAATTTAATAAAAAATCAACAGAGGATGCTTCACTCTATTTATTAAAATCCAGCGCAAAATTTTACGGTGGTAAAAATAAAGCCGGTAAAATTTTAGCCAATTACTTAAAAATCAGCCAAAATAAACTAAATATTGAATCTATCTTTGATGAGCACTCAGTCTTATAATTTAAAGATACAGAAATCTTACATGAATTATCCCTCTTTTACAAATCTTTATACTCGTCAGAAACCCAACCTACAGATCATTTACTTTCCCAATTCTTCTCCAGCATCCAAAAGCCTTAGCATGCCCCTTTGGATCTCTCCTCCTTAGAATCGAGCCTTTCCCAGCTTGAACTTTTAAAAGCCCTTCAGACTCTCAAAAAGGATAAAGCTCCTGGCCCAGATGGTTTTACTGTTGAATTTTATTCCCATTTCTCTACACTTTTATTGCCTAAACTGCACTCACTTATAAATTTCTTTTATATCTCACAAAATTCTTCTGGATCATTTTCGGAAGCCCATATCTGTCTTATCCCTAAAAAAGGTAAAGACTCTAAATATTGCAAAATCTACAGACCTATTTCGTTGGTCAATATTGATTATAAATTTTTCTCTAAGGCCTTAGCTATACGTCTTGATTCCTACCTTCCAAAATTACTAGGCAAGGAACAATCTGGCTGTGTCAAAGGCCGAGTCATTACAGACAACACACGCCTCTTCTTTGATATCTTATCCAAATCTTCACATCTTGATCATCCTTTGGCAGCAATCGCACTGGATGCCGAGAAGGCTTTTGATAGAGTTGAGTGGAAATACTTATTTTATACCCTTAAATGGTTTGGTTTTGGTCCCAATTTTGTTAATTTAGTGTCTCTTCTTTACTCTAATCCTCGAGCAGCAATTTGTGCTAATGGCTTAATTTCCTCATTTTTTGATTTAGGTAGAGGAGTACGTCAGGGGTGTCCTCTTTCTCCCTTCCTCTTTAATTTGGCCTGAGAGCCATTTTTGTCCAAAATACGTCAAAACCCAAACATTTTTGGATTCAAAACAACGAACGTGCATACCAAACTTGCGGCTTATGCTGATGATATCCTCCTCTTCTTGTCCAAACCGGAAGCTTCCACTCCAGCCTTTTTAGCGGAGGTGAAATCCTTCTCGTGTATCTCCGGATATAAGTTAAATAATATTACCATTAACGAAACATACTTTCAGTTCCCATTTTCAAGCTTCTCAATTTAAATGGAGTCCAAATCATATTAAATACTTAGGTTTATATTTTACACCCTCAATTTTAGAAACGGTATCTTTATGTATGAATAAATGCCTTCAAAAGATTACGGAATTGACGTCCAAATGGCATCCCCTTTACTTGTCTTGGTGGGGCCGCTTGGACACTATAAAGATGATGCTCTCACCTATAGTCTTATATACTATTTCGAATATCCCAATTTCTATTCCTTCCAAATTAATTAAAAAGATTAATTCCATCTTATCCTCTTTCCTCTGGAATAATAAGAAATCTCGATTGTCTTTACTGAAACTCATTCCTCCTAAAACGGAAGGCGGAGTCAACTTTCCGGATTTTCAGGCTTATCACAAAGCATTCTTATTGCGTCAGGCTTCTCTGTGGTTGCTTGACTCTGTAGATGACGGTCCTCTCTGGACTTCAATTGAACGCTTGTTTATGTCTCCTTACTCATTTAATGAATATCTATCTTTCTCACGTAAACCGCAATCCATTTCTACTCCTATATTGAAGCACACTTCTATATTACTCAGCTTATCTAATTGTCCAGCTCTTGATTCTAAGGAGTCCTTGTTAAACTCGACAATTTGGCATAATAAAGTTTTATTGATTCGGAATAGATCCCTTTATTGGAGGACTTGGAGAGACAGGGGTCTCATTTGGATCCACCAATTATTCTCTAATTCAGAATTTTTACCATTTAATGCACTCATGAAGACATTCAAGTTACCATCCTCCTTCATTCATAAATATAACATTCTTAAGCGAGTTGTATTGGAAGCATATTCCCATCTACCTGACACATCATCTTCTCCTAATGGATCAGAACCTTCTTCTCAACTACACGCCTTGTTATTAACTAGTCCCAAAGCCTCTACTATTTACAAACACTTACAAGGTACTACCACAGATAGGCAGGAAACAAAAATCGAAGTCGCTTGGGAGACAGACTTTGGGGAGGGCTGGCCACTTTTACTTTGGAAAGGCATTTGGTCCAAACTACGTAAGGCCTCCAGGGCAGCAAACACCACCCAAACATTATTTTTTGTTTACAATAGACTTTTATTCACACCTGCCAATTTATGTAAACGTTTTTCAGATATTTCAGACACATGTTGGACCTGTTCTTCTCCAAATGCTGATCTGTTTCACATGCTATTCGTATGTCCACAACTACAAACTTTTTGGAAGCAAGTATGGCTCCAGGTTAATTTGATATACGGTACTTCATTCCCTTTTTCGGTTATTCATATTTTTTTGGGTAGTCTCTCTTCTATTTGGGAGGGGGTTTCTCTCAATGTCAAAATTATTGACTTCTTGTTAGGGCTGGTCTTTCAACAAATTACTGTTAATTGGAAAGACTTTTCGAAGATTTCATACAGAGCTTGGTGGTATACTGTTTGCCATAATCACAGATTGGATACTTCCTTTGTTTACCCACCTCAATTGGCTATAAAACGTGTTGATTTGTGGTCACCTGTTACAACATTTATCGACAATAGCGCAAGAATTTGCTCTTTGCCAAAGCCATCTCATTAAGAGGTTCCCAAACCACCTTGATTTCCCTAGTAGTTCCATAACTTCTTGTCATTCTTTTTTATTATTATTATTTATTGATTTCTATCTTTTTTTTTTAGATGCATATATTTAGTGCATATATGCTTTATTTATTCTACAATGTTTTTTCTTTTTTTGGTGTTTCATCTTTGTATTATCCGTCCAATTCCTTCATTTTTAGGCAGTAAGATTGATATGTGATGTTGCAAGTTTTATACCATATATTTTGTGTGGATACCTGAATTTTCTTTCACTAAAAATTATTTGAACTTAATTTGTATCCGGACAGAGTATCAAACTCAAAAACCAGTTGCTCCAAAAACCACTGCTTTCTCAGGACACTTTGTAAATAAAATTAAGACATCAGCGTATAAGGCTAGCTTCTTCTTCTACCCCTGGGTTTTAAAGGGTAAGATCTTTTGATTCCTTTACTTTATGGACAAGGGGTTTAATATAAAAATCTAAAAGTAAAGGAGACAAAGGGCACCCCTGACGAGTGCCCCTGGTGATCCACAGTTTCTTCGATAGTGTACCGCTGAAAACTTTTGTCGAGGCAGCCAAAAATGAAAATCACCGTTTCGGCAAATGGCTCTGCCTATAAAAAAACTGCTGCACTGGTGGATACATTGTAGACAGTGAGATGCCCTCAAAATATGGCAAGTTGGTCTTCACCAGGGGAGCAGAGGCCAGGCCCGAAACAGACCTGGTGAGCTGACAGGCCACCTACAGAAGTCTAGGTGCCCTTCTTATCCTACTTGCCACTCAGCGATCATGGCAGAGATCCACCACTGGTACATGAAAAGACTTTGTGAACAGAACCAAAAGAGGTAGAGGTAGGAACACAAAGAACTGGGGAGAATCTGTGGTTCACAGACATTGCTTCTGCAGAGTGGTTTGTGCCTTTTAAATGCTCGTATTCCTGTGCTTAGACATTGCAACCCAAGGAAGCCAAGCAGAAGCCAAAGGAAATACTTCCTACTGCCCCTGCAGGGAACAAATTGATTTTCTGATGTTTTTCACCCACCTCTCATCTGGGATCAATTGAGCCTTGGAAGGAAGTGTCATTCTGGACGCCAAGTTAAAAGCAAAACTGAACGTTGGGTCTGGTTGAAATAAAAAATGAATACAGTTCTTGGAAGAAAGTGTATGAAATCAATGTACTTTTTGGGCTCATTTAAATGTATGCGTACTAGTTGCCAGATGAAGTTGACCTCTCAAACAGTCTTCTTCCTGGCCGTGGGTGAAAATGATAAATTCTCTTCAGTGAAGAATACAGTGGGATGGGGAAAAATTGTGAATTATTCAATTACCTAAAAAAGCAGAAGGTAGTAGAACAATCAAAGTTCTGAAATTCCATGCATTTCCGCCGTATTATGAATATTTCCAAGTTTCAGGAGTAGCTCACTACCTGATTTTGGAAGAGTGTCTGAAATCGCAGAATTATGCTTACATTTTCAAAACTCCATTCTAGAATTTTGTCAGTAGGCCAAAACCCCATAATTGAATGCAAAGAGGTCAGGAATTGTCAATTTCCGATGCTTCTATCAGTATGTGGAAATTGGACAATCGGAAACAGGTTCAGATACCAAATCTCAGCCTATAAACACTGCAAAACCATGATCTTGCCCTAATGTTACCAGTGAGCCTCAGAGTTTGCTATGTGATACAGTATCAAACGCTTCAATAAAGTACAGTTAGCGCAAGTCAATGGCGCCCACATGTTTTATTATCAATAAAAACCCTATTCAAGACACCCTCCTATGGCCAAGTTTCAAGCAATTTCCAACTTGCCATTTGTGCCTAGGTCACATATATGGGGAGTAACAGAAGTACCCTAAGTTTGCAGAGGAGTGGGGTCAACAGGGTCCTTTTTTAACCATTTCAATCTGGTATTTGCTGAGCAGAGAGGTTGAATCCATCCTAGCCTCTGTGATTGATGGGGTGAAACTAGCTGAAGGTTTTGGCAGTGTCTGCACTCTAGCAGAACTTACAGAAGCAACATCCAGAGCATTTAAATCCTCTCACTTGATGGTAATATTACAGAAAGTGACTGTAGGAAGGTGGAATCTGACTGCATGGTTACCCCCACGTTTTTCCTGGTGTTTTGCCGGTTTTCTACTTAGTCTGGCTGGGATCCTGCTAACCAGGACCCCAGTCTATCTGCTTTCTCCCTAAAACTGATTGCATGTACTTTAGGTACACTCCAGATTGGATTCTGGGGTCCCTAGTATATGGTATGCTATTTACCCAGGGCATAGGTACCCTAGAGGCTAACCAAGGGCTGCAGCATGTATTATGCCACCCCTGGGAAGCCATTCAAAATGACACAACAGGTCCGCTACAGCAGCCTGTGTAAGGTGGTGTATGCACCCCTTACTGATATATGGGTTCCCCATATCTATCCATATCACTGCACATACAAACCTATCAGTCACCCCTATGGCAGGCCTTATCAATCCTGAAGGCAAGGTGCTGGGTTTTATGTGAGAGGGTGCCCATGCATGAGCAGAGCCTCTCTGCAGCCTTCTGAACCTTTATTCCGGGGTTGTTTGTGATGCAGCCAAACAATATACTCTTAAGTGCATTATAACTGCGCGGTAAATGCTAACTTTGGAATGGCTGCATGGAAACATGTCGTGTTTGGTGTCAAACACCTTGGAATCATACCTCCCCGCCAGTAACTGGCGGGGGAGGTATGATTCCACCCTACTAGAGGGAGAACCATGACTTCACCGGTACACCCGGTACCAGCTTCACAGACCCTGGCATCACAAAATGGATGCTGCCAGCCACAGACACGAGTTTGCCCTCCTGCTGCTGGATGAAACTCTGACAGGGGAGGCCTGGACAATAGGTTTCCTGCACCAGGGAGGTGTAACCACCTCCCAGACGGGCTTTAGTGTATTGGGACTGGGTGGGTGCACTCCAAGAGTGCTTTGATGTCTGCACTGGGGGCACATTTGGTGTCCCTGTGCATAGTCCAGCTCCAACCAGTTGCAGGGACACTCAGCCCCTGCTCTGGCGCGAAACTGGACAAAGGACATGGCTGTAGCCACCCCTCTATACTGACCCTCCCATAGGTGGGTCCCCAGAGTTTGTCCCACCCCTTCCTTGGGTATAAAGTAGGAACCCCTGACTACAGGACTTTAGATTTTCCGGGACGAAACTCTGCTACAGAATCCCAGAACTTCTACTATCTGCACGACGTTGAATGACCGAAGAATCTCCCTTGGAGTAAAGGAGTTACTCCCCTGCAAGGCAGGCACCAAAGACGCATCTGTCTGGTTTGCATCGACGCTGCTCCTAAAGGACTCCGATGATTTTGCAACACAGGAGGTGGGTTTCCAAGCTTCCTCGAGACCAATCCGTGCTCTCAGCAACGCTGAGATCCAAAGCCCTTGTGGGAACGGTGCATCCAGGACCCCTGGACGCCATACACATTTGCAGCAGCATATGCTTCTTGGCAATCCCTGAGGCTGTGCTTTGGGCTACTTATAGTCCAGACCCCGAGCAGTGATTGCACCAAAGATTGCTGGCCTACACTCCTCGAGTGACCCGTGGGCTGGTATCTAGTGATTCCTCTTGAGGTCCCTTCGCAATCCCTTGTCCATCAACTTGTGGGTCCCTGAGAAGGGTACTTTGACTTTCAATGGGCATACCTGGTTGCTCCAGATGTGCCCTGACTCTCCATTGCTTGGGGAGTCCACAGGACCTTGCTGGTCTACACCGAAGCTGTTTTACTCTCATGCGTGGGTTGCCGTTGCCAAGGCTTGTTGCTTTTCAATCTGGCCACCGACCCCCCCAGCACTCGACATCCTTCATGGGACAGATCACCTGCAGACTTTGGTCATCATCGACGCTTCCTGGTCACCGTGGCAGTGGATTCAAGCTTCACCTCATCGCACCTGAAACACCCGATATTGGTGGGCATTCGTCTATCGTGCCCCTGGTCACTGGCCAAAGACCCAGACTCTGTCCCCTCTGCTTTCAGGTTCTTCACATCTTCGATCCAGGCTTGGATCACACCAGACACTTTTGATTTCCATGGCAGCAGCACTTTGCAGCAACTCTCCATTGACGACATCGAAGATTCCAGAAACCATTTGACACCTATGTACCTGGCTTCCCTGGGTTAGGTAACACGAGTACTCCAGTGGTCACGTGGGTGCTGGCCTTAGAACCTTCTAAGTCTAAAAGGGTTTGCTCCAAGTCCTCTCCTAAGTGCCCTTAAACTCTAAAATTCCAACCGATACTTTCCCATAGGATTGTACGGAGCTCGCGTCTGTGTTCTCACACTGCACTCGTCCCCCGTGGGTCCCCTGTGTCACTACCTTGGGTGGTTCCTTGGGGTCCCAGCGATTCTACGTGCTCTAGGCACTGTGTCTAGTCAAGTCGTGGATCTTATACCACTTTCTTAATATATGGTTTGGTCTCCCCCTGGGGCCCATTGTATATTGTGCTTTTTACTGTCGTTTTAGAACTGCATGATTGTGTGCCTTGCTCTCTAACTTCATAAAGAGGTTAGTAGAGAGTGTTTAGAATAAATACATATATTGTATATATATATACCTGGTGTGGTTCTCCTTTCATTTAGTTAATTGCGACAATTTGACATTTTCGCGTTCCGCGGAGAGCGCGAAAATGACAAAATTTCCGCAATCCGCATTTTACCGGAAATTGTTTGCTTGCTCGCGCTGTAAAATAATACATTCTCGCGTGCGCGCGATCGCCTTTCTTGAATCCCCACGTTCGCCGACAAGTTTTCCCAGTCCGGTCGCGTTCTCCATGAGATGTTGGATTGTTGGTACCCATTTGCGCTGTCTCGCGACAGTTCGCGCCCGCAGTAACGTCATTCGTCGCGCGATCACGTCTTTCTTCTCGCGATCATGGGTAAGTTGGCGAGCCGCGACCACGCAGAAAATACCGCAAACGGGTGGGAAAAAAACTTCCGCATCTTCGCGATATTTCCGCGTGTTTGCGGAGACTTTTAACATTTTTGCGATAATTTGCAAAAGTGAATTTCGCAAATTCCGCCCACCCCTAGTTTGGACTGGTACAATGTGACTACTATAACTAGTGGACAGCATATGCCAGACCAACTTCTCACAGTGACATAACTGGACATTTAATTGATATAAAAGGTCACTGTAAATTATTTTCAAATTAATCTTTAGGCAAACATTATGCTTCAGCATATTATAACTTAGGGGCTGATTTATAGTTTGGTGGATAGAGTAATCCTTTGCATCGGCGACGTAGTACCCTCTCTGCCAAACTGAAATTCCGCACACCTGATTTAGAGTTGATGAACCTTAAGTATGTCAGCAATGGAGCCCACTCTGACTCCATTGCTGACATACTCCTCCGATGGCCCGACAGAGTAAAGGCTGGGTGAGGTTTGCCATTCGACCACGCACCGTATTTAGAGTGGGCGGCTTAATAGCCAATTTTTACTACCACTGCCTGCCATGAAAAACCTACAGTGGCAAAGGGCAGTAAAAATGTTTAAACAACACCCACACCATGAGAAAAAACTCCCATGGTGTGGGGGTCATTAACTTTTGTTGTTTTAGAAAGAAATCCTGTTTTGGGAATTTTTTCTTTGAAGAACAAAAAAAGCTAATTGTTTTAGGGCCGGCCATTACGTGTGATGGACGTTCCTGTCAATGACTAAAGTTGACCGCAGGGCCAGCAGACAACGCTAAATACGGAGTACAGGTACTCAGTCAGGGCAATTCATTATTTTACTCCGTCACCCTGACGGAGTAAATACTGTACTTCGATCTCTAAATTAGGCCCTTAGTGATACAGAGACAAGCAGAAAGAGCCAGCAATGCAAATTAACCAAAGCTGAGCTCTACTTTCATTTAAAAGTCCAGTAGTCAGATTGGTTAAATCTAAGGGGTTGCAAAGTAGGCTACCGGGTTAACAAGCAAGAACAAAGGGGGATTTTTTTTTGCCTCAAGGTGCCCTTGAATGATTCCCTTTCTCAGTCTCCTCCCACAGGGTTGCAGCTGTCAATGCTTCTTTCCCATCACACCCAGTGTAAGTCAAGTTGCTTAGGGCCATATGTAGATAGCGAAATACCGGTCGGTAACAGCCGAAAATCGGTAATTTTCCCGTTACCGACCGGTATTTAGCCCTTTCTAATGTAGGAGGCAGGTTTTAAGGATTCGGTAATTTACCGAATCGGTATTTTAAGAAATCGTCAAAATACCGAATCGGTAAATTACCGAATCCTTAAATCCTATGTAGGGAGCACTCAAGTGAGTGCATTTTTGGTTTAAGGATTCGTTATTTACCACCAACTACAAGTTGATGGTAAATACCGAATACCTTTTCAAAAGCAATTTTGTGCTTTTTTAAAAGTGCCATGTGGCAGACATACATGCCCTTAGGGCATGTATGTGCCCCACATGTGCACACATGCACGATTCAGGGGTGCAACAGGGTGTCATTGTGACACCCTGCCACCCTTGAATATGCTCCCCCTATTACCGATTCGGTATTTACCGAATCGGTAATAGTGAATGGCTTCCCATTCATTCCTATGGGCCTCTAGGCCCATAGGAATGAATGGGAAGGTATGCCTTATTACCGATTCGGTAAATACCGAATCGGTAATAACGAATATTACCGAATCGGTAAAATTTACCGATTTTTTACCTACATTCTATTTACCGATTCTTAAATACCGAATCGGTAAAATTCGGAATTTAGGAATCCGTAAATAGAAATTACCTACATATGGCCCTTAGTGTTTAGGAGTCTTGACGGCACAGCTGTGGCTAGAGCTAGGCTGATCACCAGAAAACGAGCCTTAGACGCAGCACTGAGAGTGGTGGTCAGACACCTCCCACATGTTGATCTTCTTGGGTGGAAGGTTTGTACTGCCACTGAAAGAAAGGGTTTGAATTTCACTTTTTGAATTTTGAGATTGCTTACGCTCGATACTGTAGGTTTGAATTTGTTTTGATGACGAGCCAATCATCAAGGCTGAGCTGTTTATTGAGAAATGTTACGACAAAGGCAGTAGGCCTGACTTACTTGTTGTGCAAAGCATCGGGTTGCCCCAATAGGTACTTAAGGGTGGTTTATCAATACAAGGCGTTACAGGCTGTAGATGGGTATTTTGTTGTATGGAATCTAACAGATTACCTAGCATGGGAGGATTGTGGCGTCCGTTACCCCCTCTGAAAAAAACACTGGCGGTAGAAGATTTACACTGTAATAATCCGTCTTAGTGCCCACCCTTTCCCCTTTAGGAGAGACTCCTATATTGTTGAGCTAGCTGTAATTTTGCACTTTTTTCATTTAATGACTGTCTGCCTGATGGCTGCCTTGAGGGAAAGCTGATTGTCAATACAGCAGGCCTCACATCACGGGTACTCATAGTACGGCCCGTGGGACTCCAGTGGCCCAGCAAGCCTTCCTTAGCGGCCCGCGGACCTTGCAGACATAGTACCTGTGTTTTTTTGTTGTTTTTTAAATAGTGTCAGCAAACACTACTGGTTTCAGAAGCGCAGAGTCCAGGAGACTCTGCTCTATGCGGGCCGGGCGATTCCAGCGATAGTCAGAGTGGAGATGCAGGGGCGCTAAGAGGTGAAATACAACAAAGCCTTGTTAGCAGTAAATGGTCTTTTAAAGACCTGTGAAGTACTCGGGGCGGCTGTGTGTGTGCCCTGGATGCTGTCTCAGCCTGGGCTGACACACACACGGGGTGCGGTGACAGAGGGTGAAAGTGGATGGCAAACTGCAAAGGAAGTCGGGGGCTGCTGTACAATGAAGGAGTAAATTGCTAACTTCGTATTAAGTGTGCCAGAAAGTAACATGGAATAATCATATCATTGCCAAAGCCAACTAGGTGATGCTGCATGTGGCCCTGCATTTCACTGGGATTTTTCATTAAAAAGAGTCATGCAAGCTCTCAGTGTGTCCTGTTAAAAATGGTGGGGAGGATAGAGCAAAAAACTAGAAAAGAGACCATAACTGGAGAAACGCAGTCACAGGCAGGAAAATAAGGTAAAGAGTAAGAGGGACACAGATGAAGAGAAAAGAGACAGCAGAAGAGAGAAAGAGAAACAGAATAAGAGAGAGAGAGTTAGAGAGAGAGAGAAAAGTTTGTTTTCCAGTTACAGCCCATCAACAACAACAAGTAACACGATCACAGACATAGCAATCGCCAATTGGAACATGAAGATAATGGTGTGTACAATTTGAAAGCGAGCACAAAAATAAGTCCTGTGTTTTAGGACATCGAATTATATGCGCTTTGATCCAAGCTGTTAAATTACAGGGTGACAAGAGGACAGCAGGGTGTGAGAGCTGGGTGAGGTGACGGAGGGCAGCAGGGAGTGAGAGCCGGGTGAGGTGACGGAGGGCAGCAGGGAGTGAGAGCCGGGTGAGGTGACGGAGGGCAGCAGGGAGTGAGAGCCGGGTGAGGTGACGGAGGGCAGCAGGGAGTGAGAGCCGGGTGAGGTGACGGAGGGCAGCAGGGAGTGAGAGCCGGGTGAGGTGACGGAGGGCAGCAGGGAGTGAGAGCCGGGTGAGGTGACGGAGGGCAGCAGGGAGTGAGAGCCGGGTGAGGTGACGGAGGGCAGCAGGGAGTGAGAGCCGGGTGAGGTGACGGAGGGCAGCAGGGAGTGAGAGCCGGGTGAGGTGACGGAGGGCAGCAGGGAGTGAGAGCCGGGTGAGGTGACGGAGGGCAGCAGGGAGTGAGAGCCGGGTGAGGTGACGGAGGGCAGCAGGGAGTGAGAGCCGGGTGAGGTGACGGAGGGCAGCAGGGAGTGAGAGCCGGGTGAGGTGACGGAGGGCAGCAGGGAGTGAGAGCCGGGTGAGGTGACGGAGGGCAGCAGGGAGTGAGAGCCGGGTGAGGTGACGGAGGGCAGCAGGGAGTGAGAGCCGGGTGAGGTGACGGAGGGCAGCAGGGAGTGAGAGCCGGGTGAGGTGACGGAGGGCAGCAGGGAGTGAGAGCCGGGTGAGGTGACGGAGGGCAGCAGGGAGTGAGAGCCGGGTGAGGTGACGGAGGGCAGCAGGGAGTGAGAGCCGGGTGAGGTGACGGAGGGCAGCAGGGAGTGAGAGCCGGGTGAGGTGACGGAGGGCAGCAGGGAGTGAGAGCCGGGTGAGGTGACGGAGGGCAGCAGGGAGTGAGAGCCGGGTGAGGTGACGGAGGGCAGCAGGGAGTGAGAGCCGGGTGAGGTGACGGAGGGCAGCAGGGAGTGAGAGCCGGGTGAGGTGACGGAGGGCAGCAGGGAGTGAGAGCCGGGTGAGGTGACGGAGGACAGCAGGGTGTGAGAGCCGGGTGAGGTGACGGAGGGCAGCAGGGAGTGAGAGCCGGGTGAGGTGACGGAGGGCAGCAGGGAGTGAGAGCCGGGTGAGGTGACGGAGGGCAGCAGGGAGTGAGAGCCGGGTGAGGTGACGGAGGGCAGCAGGGAGTGAGAGCCGGGTGAGGTGACGGAGGGCAGCAGGGAGTGAGAGCCGGGTGAGGTGTGCATTAAGAGCCTGTGATGTGATGTTTACCGCCAGCCTGTAGTCTGAGGGTTGAGCCAAGGCTAGGGAGCTCAGGCCTGGTCTCCACTCTCGCAGTACAGTGCACAAATGGTGCTATATATAATTGATGCATGCTTACCTACAAGGACAGGTGACTGGCGCCAAAGGGGGACTTTGATCTGACAGCTTGGGGTGACAGTCAGAATTAAAGCCAGCAACAGATGTGACCCCAGGCCCAGTGGTGAGACACAAACCCCGCGAAGCAGCAAATTCAGAGAGAAAACGAGCCAGCTTTTACCTTACACAGGGAGAGGGGAGAGTGGGGGGGGCTGTCTCTGGGCTGGTGACGGGGACGTGTAGACAAAGTATGTGTGCACTTCCCGAGGCACAGACACAGATAGAGACAAAAACAGAGACAGAAACAGACAGAGACAGACAGAGACATGGACAGGCTGACAGATAGAGGCAGAGACCGATAAAGACAGAGACCGATAGAGGCAGAGACCGATAGGGGCAGAGACCGATAGATGCAGAGACCAATAGAGGCAGAGACAGATAGAGGCAGAGACAGATAGAGGCAGAGACAGACAGAGAGACAGGGATAGAGACAGAGACAGAGAGAGACAGAGAGACAGAGAGAGACAGAGACAGATATAGAGGCAGGGATAGAAAGAGGCAGAGATAGAGACAGGCAGAGATAGAGACAGGCAGAGATAGAGACAAGCAGAGATAGAGACAGACAGAGATAGAGACAGACAGAGACAGACAGATAGAGGCAGGGACAGGGGCTGACAGATAGAGGCAGAGACAGAGAGACAGAGAGGGAGACAGAGGGAGGGAGACAGAGAGAGGGAGACAGAGAGAGGGAGACAGAGAGAGACAGAGAGAGAGAGACAGGGACAGAGAGAGGCAGGGACAGAGAGAGGCAGAGACAGAGAGAGGCAGAGACAGACAGAGACAGATAGAGGCAGAGACAGACAGCGATAGAGACAGATAGAGGCAGAGACAGGGACAGGGGCAGACAGATAGAGGCGGAGACAGACAGACACAGAGACAGAGAGACGGAGAGGGAGACAGAGGGAGGGAGACAGATAGAGGGAGACAGAGGGAGGAGGGCGACAGACAAAGGGAGACAGACAGACACAGACAGAGGGAGACAGAGGGTGAGAGAGGGAGGGAGACGGAGAGAGGGAGACAGAGAGAAAGAAAGAGAGAGAGAGAGAGAGAGAGAGAGAGAGAGAGAGGGAGACAGAGAGAGAGATGGAGGGAGAGACGGAGAGAGAGGGAGACAGACAGAGTGAGTGAGACAGAGGGAGACAGAGAGAGGGAGAGAGAGAATAGGAGGGAGGGAGGGAGAGAGATAGAGATAGAGAGAGGGAGGGAGACAGAGATAGAGAGAGGGAGGGAGAGAGAGATAGAGCGAGGAAGGGAGAGAGAGAGAGAGAGAGAGAGAGTGAGAGAGTGAGATGTGTGTATGCCGGGTCTGGTGGCTCAGTGGACAAAGGCGCCTGCTGCAGGGGCCTGTGTTCAACCTCATGGTCACATTTGTTTTTGCTGCTCTAGCCCCACCCCTCCCCCACTGACCCCGCCCCCGCCGGTGTGGCCCTCGGCCACAAACCACACTGTAAATTTGGCCCCCAAGAGAAAGTTTGTGAGTACCCATGCCTTAGATGGTTTTCGTGACACGTCAATAATTCACCCTTCGCTTTTTTCTCTAGAGACCCAAGCCCGGTGCTTGGCCCGCCTTCCAGCAACATCACAAGGGTGCCATGAGTCCCATTTGGCTAGTAAAAGACAGGCATATTTGAGGTGCGCAGGGCTTATAAAAACGTTAGCTCTGGTGCCGCTGCACCAGCTGCACTAATGACACCGTTGCCCCTGCCTGGGGTCTCATATCTAATTAGTGGTATTCTATTGTAGGTGCATTTCTTTCTGTAGTGCTTCCTACCCTGACCAGGCGTCGAGGCGCACGTCCAACAGGGTCTCCGGCTGCCGCACAGGTGAGACGTGTCTCCAATCACACAGGTGAGGCTTATTACATTTGAACTCGTGACACGAGGCCAGCAGTTCCCAGGACGGGCCGTAGGGCCGATTTCTCGGTGAGAAAAGGGCAGAGACCGATAGAGGCAGAGACCGATAGAGGCAGAGACCGATAGGGGCAGAGACCGATAGAGGCAGAGACCAATAGAGGCAGAGACAGATAGAGGCAGAGACAGATAGAGGCAGAGACAGACAGAGAGACAGGGATAGAGACAGAGACAGAGAGAGACAGAGAGAGAGAGAGACAGAGAGAGACAGAGACAGATATAGAGGCAGGGATAG
The DNA here is from genome assembly GCF_964204655.1 of Triturus cristatus. Lineage (NCBI taxonomy): Eukaryota > Metazoa > Chordata > Amphibia > Caudata > Salamandridae > Triturus > Triturus cristatus. Next base: position 142,742,278 of record NC_140594.1, read on the forward strand.
AAAGAGGCAGAGATAGAGACAGGCAGAGATAGAGGCAGGCAGAGATAGAGACAAGCAGAGATAGAGACAGACAGAGATAGAGACAGACAGAGACAGACAGATAGAGGCAGGGACAGGGGCTGACAGATAGAGGCAGAGACAGAGAGACAGAGAGGGAGACAGAGGGAGGGAGACAGAGAGGGAGACAGAGGGAGGGAGACAGAGAGAGGGAGACAGAGAGAGGGAGACAGAGAGAGACAGAGACAGAGACAGGGACAGAGAGAGGCAGGGACAGAGAGAGGCAGAGACAGAGAGAGGCAGAGACAGACAGAGACAGATAGAGGCAGAGACAGACAGCGATAGAGACAGATAGAGGCAGAGACAGGGACAGGGGCAGACAGATAGAGGCGGAGACAGACAGACACAGAGACAGAGAGACGGAGAGGGAGACAGAGGGAGGGAGACAGATAGAGGGAGACAAAGGGAGGAGGGCGACAGACAAAGGGAGACAGACAGACACAGACAGAGGGAGACAGAGGGTGAGAGAGGGAGGGAGACGGAGAGAGGGAGACAGAGAGAAAGAGAGAGAGAGAGAGAGAGAGAGAGAGAGGGAGACAGAGAGAGAGATGGAGGGAGAGACGGAGAGAGAGGGAGACAGACAGAGTGAGTGAGACAGAGGGAGACAGAGAGAGGGAGAGAGAGAATAGGAGGGAGGGAGGGAGAGAGATAGAGATAGAGAGAGGGAGGGAGACAGAAATAGAGAGAGGGAGGGAGAGAGAGATAGAGCGAGGAAGGGAGAGAGAGAGAGAGAGAGAGAGAGATGTGTGTATGCCGGGTCTGGTGGCTCAGTGGACAAAGGCGCCTGCTGCAGGGGTCTGTGTTCAACCTCATGGTCACATTTGTTTTTGCTGCTCTAGCCCCACCCCTCCCCCACTGACCCCGCCCCCGCTGGTGTGGCCCTCGGCCACATACCACACTGTAAATTTGGCCCCCGAGAGAAAGTTTGTGAGTACCCATGCCTTAGATGGTTTTCGTGACACGTCAATAATTCACCCTTCGCTTTTTTCTCTAGAGACCCAAGCCCGGTGCTTGGCCCGCCTTCCAGCAACATCACAAGGGTGCCATGAGTCCCATTTGGCTAGTAAAAGACAGGCATATTTGAGGTGCGCAGGGCTTATAAAAACGTTAGCTCTGGTGCCGCTGCACCTGCTGCACTAATGACACCGTTGCCCCTGCCTGGGGTCTCATATCTAATTAGTGGTATTCTATTGTAGGTGCATTTCTTTCTGTAGTGCTTCCTACCCTGACCAGGCGTCGAAGCGCACGTCCAACAGGGTCTCCAGCTGCCGCACAGGTGAGACGTGTCTCCAATCACACAGGTGAGGCTTATTACATTTGAACACGTGACTCACACAGGTGAGGCTTATTACATTTGAACTCGTGACACGAGGCCAGCAGTTCCCAGGACGGGCCGTAGGGCTGATTTCTCGGTGAGAAAAGGGCTGAGAAAACCCAGCGCCCTTCGCTCCGCCGCCCGCCTCCAGTGACTGCATTCCATCAATGGACCTGCAATCGGAGCCAAACCCGGGAGAAACACTCGAACACAGAGGCGCTTTTTTAGCCTTCGAAAGGAAGTGGAATAAACCAGCTCCTGGCATTGTGTGCAAGGAGAGATTGCTGCCAGTAGTGCATTCTTTGAAAGATCCAAATATATCAATAGACAGGGCGCAGAGCGGGCTGTGTGTCGGTTGCGTACCACCGAGAGGCCTGGCTTTACATCTGGGGGACGGAACAGGAAAACAATTGTAACAGAGAGGGCTTTATGAGTGGGGCGCCGCCTGGGACTTTCCATCTTTTGAAACTGCTGCTGGCTGTAGGAAGTGGGTCTGAGTCCGGGGAAAGAGGCAGCGACATGTTTGTAGCAAGCAACACAAAGCAGACATGGCTCTAAGGTCCCCACAAAACAGGAAGGAACCTAAAATGTTCTGAAACCACGTGAATCCTAAAACGGTCACCTGAGCAGCCATCAATTACTCTATTGCACCTCAAAGAACGCTGCAGACAGGTCACACGTTACAAACTCTGCACGCAGCTGGTTTTAAATGTATGTTACTTGTGTTTACATCTTATGTACAATTGTAAGACTGTAGAGAGAGACCCCTTGTGAAATCAAGGGAATAGGATACTTTAAGCAAGTGTCTACTAGCAGTCCCTTGACTGTATATACAATCTTAAGTGATACAAAATTATAATATTCACACTCTCACGTTTTTATAAAAAAAACAGTTACCATTTATTGTTTATAAAACATGTTATACATCAGCATTAAAAACACAATCTATTCTGATCCCTACTTAACACTGATCTAAGCAGAGGATTTAATCCAAAAGCATATTAGATTTGAACCTATACAAATGCAAAAAAGCTAGGATTTCATATGATACTACAAATAATCAAAGTGCAAACAGAACAAATTTGTTAAATTAAAACCACCTCGTTATGAACCCGCATAACTGAGAAAACACACCATACAAAAGACATTACACTCTGTCATATATTGACACATCCAAAACCACTACTGGACTTTAACCACTTATGGGATGTTTTCAGCTCTTTATCCCTATAAGTGTGTGTCCGTTCCTGTGGATTGTGTTGCTCCTATGCGTCGACGCGTTTCGATAGGCTTTATTTTATGCCACTATCTTCCTCAAGACCATAGATAGAGGTTTTCTCTCAATATTCAATGCTTCTTTCCTGTCTCAAGAAACAAATATTGTTATTATTTCTTGGAAAAACCGGTTTCCAACGTGTACTCATCTTGATTTACACTTGTCTGCATTTCTATTTTTCATTACCTCCCCACATGGGACCTTAGTTGTTATACTCCTAGATTGTATATTCTCTGAACTATCTCATTTTCAACAGATGTTTTATAAATATTTACCACTTTCTTTTAGGGCCCGATTGTCCTCATGTATGTCACCCTTCTTTTCACTTTTGCTGTTTCCAACATTATTCTAAAAATTCACGTGTATTTAAATACATCACACCATCATCCATCTTGCATTAAACGCTACTCCTTATCATGAGATGAAAACATTATGAGTCATATCCTGCCTTATTACTAATCTATGAAAATTGTACCTTTGATTGTATCCCAATTCTCAGTTGTTATAATTGGGACAAAGAAAAGTTCCTACCTACTTACGTTGTTGGTGTCGTTATTATGCCAACACTGTTCTTTAAAGTCGCTATCCATTCATCTGTGCAACAAGAATAGTTATTGGGGACCGAGCCTGTGGGGAATCCTTTGTGTACCATACACCCCGTGTCCTAAAAATGAGAGGAATGAAGAGAACTTTTCTGAGTATACAAAACCTCCCTTGGGTTTCCGCCACCCCCTCCTTGCCCCCATGACATACTTGGGGCCTAATTCACAAATCCAACCCTTCACTTTTGTGTAAGTTTATAATTTTTTTAGTATTCACAAACTGTGCTAAATTTCACTAATAGGAATTTTACGACTATGGAGACTCCGCACTTGTGGCAGATACTCCGCCCCAAGTATCTAAACGCCATCTTCAAGAGTTCAGTTTTTAAAAGTGTTTTGAAACAGAGGTGATTAGGTCCTGCCCTCATGGTGGGAAGCAAAGTATTCCAGAGGCTAGGGCCCTGGACTTCCAATAATCTACCTTGTGTTTCTGTCATTGGCAGTGCTTTTAAAGGCCTGGTACAGTCTGGTACAGAGTACCGGCACTTTTTGAGTACCGGCACTTCTCAAGAGAAATGCAATACTTTTAATTGAGTACTGGCACTTCTCAGAAACAAATGCAAAAAGAACTATTGATGGACAGAATGCAGAACAATGTCACCCCAGTACAGAAATCTGGGCCTAAATCCATCGTTTTTTTGCTCACCATGCCATTCCAGTTTGGACCCAGCCATATGCAAATTAGTCTTGACCCTGTGCCCATGGGAACAGTCCAGCCCGAACTGCAAGGCCAGGTCCTCCATGGACTGGAAACAAGCATCCTTTGCCACTGGATTCAAGATAGCCTGGCTGATGTGGGTTATGAACAGGGGAGAGGAGTTGGCCTAACGGTTAGGGAGCTCGACCTCGGACCTCGGGGAACTGGGTTCGAGTCTCGGTAACGACGCTAAACATCCTGTGATTCTGGGCAAATCACTTAATCTCCCCGTGCCTAACAAAAAAACAAAAAAAATGAATGTGTGTCCTCATGTAACGTAACTGGTGCTATGTAAAGCGCTCTGATACCTGGTTGGATTCGGGTCAAGTTCGCGCTATATAAAACTCTGCATGAAAAAAAAAAAAGAAAACGGACCCAGGTGCTTGTTTCCGGTCCAGGGAAGACATGGCTTGGCTGTTCGGGCTGGACTGTTCCCATGAGGCACAGGGTCAGACTGATTTGCATATGGCCATGTCAGAACTGGGGTGGCAGCGTGAGCTATCAATCACTGTATTTCTAAAGAATGATGATGGCTTAAACCCAGATCAGTTGACTGGGGGTGAGTGTTTGCAATGTTCAACACTCCGTCCATCATCCCCTTTGGTTTTACTTCTCAGAAACAAGCAGGTACTCTGGTACTGAGTACCTGCACTTCAATTTTTCCATTTCAAGCACTGGTCATTAGAGGGTGTGTGGATACATAAGGTGTAATTTTTCTGATCGCAGATTCAAACCGGAGGTATAGCTAGGGTTCATGTTTTCAAGCTACCCGGGTTCTTTGTTACATGCAGCCTTGTAGTGGTGCATTGCTTTTTTAATTCAATCCTGGACTTAACCGGGAGCCAGTGGAGAGTTTTTAGGTTTGATTTGATTTGGTCACATTACTGCAAGTCGAGGTATGGTTTACCAACCTAATTTTGTCACCTTTGTGGTCTGCCAATGATCTTCCTAGAGAGCCCGGTGTAGATAACATTTCAGTAGCTCAGAAATCTTCTTACGAAGGATCTGGTCAGCTCTCTTCAATGACTAGTTTGCACATTTGGCAACATTTTCCTGAGTAAGGACATTTGTAGGTTCAAACCTTTGACTACTGCATAGATTTGTCAAAAGAATGACAGACCTGAGTAGGAAATGATCCTCAAGTTTATTGCTTTATATGCCGTGCCTTGAGGAGTGTTGAGGGTTGCAGGTCATACACAAGGAAGCTTTTTGGTGCAGGTGCCTCCCAGTGTCAGGTCCTCTGTTTAAGTTCTTATCAGACAAAGAAAGTTGTCTTTCATCCTGTGGAGTCTATTGTCATGGCATTCAGAGATGTTTATTATCACACGGGCAACTGGGCAAAAGTACAAGGAGGACAAAGACGGAGAAAGTTCAACAGGAATGGTGCTTCCTAGGTACACCCAGGTATCACAAGATATTGAAATAGATGCCTCACTCACTTTATCGGGACATGCTTCATCATTGGCGCCTATCCCCACCCTTGTAGGGTGGTACCACCAGGGGGGACTCAAGCAAAAAGATGGACGTTACTGGGTAAATTCTTGCTGGATAAACAGGGATCCAGATAAAGGATAAGTCTAAAAATGTCGGAGGAGGAGCCTAGCGCGCAACCAAGATGGCCGCGTAGGTGCGAGGCTCCCGAGGACCTCCGCGACCTCCTATGACTATCCTGAACATATCCTGTCCCAGATGAGGGGACTGTGTTGGTGAGCCTGAGCTGAGGTGGCACCCGTTTTCCGCTTCCAAATCGGACCCCGGACACCGGCTTTAGCACCGATTGAGGTTTGCGGCCTTCTCCTAGCCGAACCCCTGATTTGCGCTGTGGGGCGATCCAGTGACAAAGTGAACAACAGCGGCGGGCAGGGCTTGGTGGCTCGCGTACCCCGCACTTTCACTTTCGCTTTCGCACCCCCCTTGCTGCCTCTGCGAGGTTGGGTCGCGGGGCTTTGTGTGTTGGTGTGGCTTCGCCGGGGGACCCTGCCTGCCCGCCGGCTGTGATCCGCCCCGCAGATCTGGGGTGGCACCCCCCCGGAGCTCGTGGACCGGCTTGCCTGCCCTTCACGACGTGGCTGGTGCGACCGGGAGACTGGGACCATGGCCACGAAACAAGATGGTGACCGGACAAAGATAAAATCGACCCGGCGTGGCGCAGCCCATCAGTCCAACAGCATGGACCGATATACCCTCCAGAAGGGATCTCCCGAGGTGCCACGCAGGTCCCCTGAGGGCCCTACTGATGCCCCCGATCTGCCCACGGATCTGACTCTGCGGGATGTCATGGGCGCCATCGCCGAGATGAAGGCCTCTGTGGGCCAGCGTTTTGATACACTGGCGCAGAAGATCGACTCGGTCCTCGTGGATGTTGGCCTGATAAGGGCCGATCTCTCCAAGACCAACGACCGAGTCGACTCTTTGGCCCACACCGCATCGGGCCTTACGACAGATGTGGCGGCCCTACAAACGGAGGTGCGCCGGCTTGCTCGGGCGAGTGCGCTGATGGATCGCCGCCTGGAGGACTCCGAGAGTCGGGCCCGGAGGAACAACATCCGTATCATCGGGGTGCCTGAGGGACGTGAGGAGGCTGCGGCGGACCTTTTCGTGGAAGACCTGATTGTTACCCATCTCCAGCCACGAGGGCTGAGTAAATTCTTTGCTGTGGAGAGGGCCCACATGGTTTCCGGGGGAAGGCCTAAGGTCGGAGCCGCTCCGAGACCTCTCATTGCCCGCATTTTTAATTTTCGGGACAGAGACGCTATCCTGCAATCCTCCAGACTACAGGGACCGATTAGACTTGACAATATGGACATTAATTTTTATCCTGATTTCACCCCTGCGGTCCAGAAGCAGAGACTGAGCTTCCTCGGTGTCAAACGCCGTCTTCGGGACCTAAACCTCAAATATGCCATGCTTTTCCCAGCTAAGCTGCGAGTGGAGGTGGATGGTCGCACGCACTTTTTTGATAGTCCCGAAGCGGCCGGGGACTGGCTGGATATTCTGTCTGGGGATCGGGATCGGGGTGGCGGGGGGGGAGCGGCTGGGGGAGAGGGCTCGCCGGATCAAGACTGAGGGACTAATATTAAGCCTCGCTCGGGACAAAAATGATGCCACTTTTGGCCATACGTCTGTTCGCTTAAGTTCCCCTTCTATGGAGGTTGTGTGGGGTCTCTTGGGGGTTCTCCCTCCTCCTCTGGGGGTCTAGTTAGTTTAACTATCTATGGGGCGACAGGCACACTGCACGTTGGGGGGGCTGTCTGGGCTCATGCAGGGGTGCAGGGAGGGGGGAGTTCTGTTGGGGTGGGTGGGCAGGGATGGGGTGTTGATTGTTATTATCACAAGGCGACCCTTTTTTTGTGTTGGTTCTACTGTGCTCTCGGGGGGACGAATGATGGTTTCTGTGTATGATGGGGGGTAGGGAATTAACTTTGTTGTCTTGGAACGTTAATGGGCTGGGGGACAGGATCAAACGAGGTGTGGTCCTGCAGTTTCTGAAGCGACTCTCGCCCGATGTAGTCTTTCTGCAGGAGACACACCTTATTGGCAATTCCTTCTGTGCCATGAATCGGCGTGGCTACCGCCTCGTGGCCCACTCGGGCTTCACGTCAGGCTCAAGGGGTATGGGTATCATGGTAAAGAACTCGCTCCCGTTAGAAATTGATGAGGTGCTCCACGATGATAGGGGACGTTACACTGTCTTGGTGGGGAGAATGGAGGGCAAAGTGGTTGTATTTGTGTCAGTGTACGTCCCACCGGGGTTGCAGTCGACAACCTTTGCAGACCTGGGGCGCCTCCTCCTTGGCCTTCCGGGGGGGCTTCTGGTGGTGGGGGGGGATTTCAACGCGGTGGTTTCTGGGACTGTGGATCGTCACCCCCCTAGGGACCTCCCCCGGGCACAGGCGTGGCTATCCGGCCTCTTGGATACACTGGGATTGGTGGACTGCTGGCGCTTAAAACATCCCACGCAGCTGCAGTACACTTTCCACTCGGGGGCCCATGGTAGTCTCTCACGGCTTGATTATGTCCTTGTCCCGGCGGCCTATGTCGGGAGGGTGGGGGAGGTGCGCCATTTGGCACGGGTTATCTCGGACCACTCCTCGCTTCTGTTACATTTCGATGTCTTTCCGAGGGGTGAGAGCAGGGTGGTCCCAATCAATTCCTGGTACCTACGCGACCCCACCATTCGCGCTGACTTGATTAAATCCCTCCAGCGCTATTTTGATGAGAATGTGGGGTCAGTGCCTTCGGCTATCTCCCTGTGGGAGGCCTTCAAAACAGTACTCAGAGGGGAGGCCCTATCCCTTATTTCCCACGCCCGGAGGCGCGAGCGGGAGGAGGTGACCCGGGTGGAGGCTGAAATAGCTGAGTTGGAGGGTAATCTAGAAGATGGGGTGACGGATGCTGCACTACATGTCCTACAACTCAAACAAGCGGCTTATAGGGCCCTCGTCACGGAGGCGGCCAGGGGCCTTAGTAGAGAGCAACAGGGGCGACTGTATGATGTGGGTGATAAGGCTGGTAAACTGATAGCGTGGTTGGATAAAAAGGAGAGAGCGAATCGTGTGGTCCCGCTGATTGAGAAAACGAATGGTGTGTGTGTAACTGAGCCAGAAGAAATTGTCTCCTGTTTCGCTGATTATTTCCGCGAGGTGTATTCCCCGGTCTCTTCTTGCTCTGAAGAGGATTCCCGTGCCTTGCTCAGGGATATCGCGCTGCCTTCCCTTTCTGGGGAGGACAGGGTGTCGCTGGACGCCGCTCCCACCTCCGACAAAATAGCCCTCGCCATACGCTCGGTCGCTTCTGGCAAGGCCATGGGCCCGAATGGTATCCCTATCGAGTTGTATAAGGTGCGACCTGATACATTGGCGCCTCACCTCCGCGCAATGTTCCTGGCGGCCCACTCGCTGGGCTCCCTCCCGCTTGACCAGCGTCTGGCTACAATCGTGGTGATCCACAAGGAAGGGAGACCCCGGGACCGGGTTACTTCTTATCGGCCTATCTCGCTACTGAATGCGGAACCCAAAATTCTCGCCAAGGTACTGGCCAATCGGCTGGTCGGTGTGGTGGGAGATCTGGTTCATCAGGACCAGTCCAGCTTTATTCCCCATCGCAACACAGCCCTTAACCTGCGGCGTTTGCATGGGGTGCTCGCACGCGTCCCATTTATACGGGAACCGGCCATTTTGGCGTCCTTGGACGCCACCATGGCGTTTGACACGCTTGAGTGGCCATACATCTGGGCGATGCTTGCGAAGTTTGGATTTGGCCCAGGATTCATCAGTTGGGTCAAATTGTTGTATTCGGGCCCATTGGCGCAGGTGGTGGTGAACGGAAGAGTATCGGCCCCGTTTGAGCTGGGCCGGGGCACGCGACAGGGCTGTCCCTTGTCGCCGCTTCTTTTTGCGCTTGCCTTGGAGCCCCTGGCGGAGTGGCTGGGGTGGGAGCCTTCCATCCGTGGTCTCCGTTGGACCCCCGAGTATGAGGACCGCGTATCCCTATACGCTGATGACATCCTTCTGTATCTAGCCTCCCCACGTAAATCACTTATAGTGCTGGTTGATGTTTTACATTCATTTGGTCGTAACTCCGGTCTCGTCATCAACTGAGCTAAATCGTGCGTGTATGTTCTCTCTGGGGAGGCTCCTATTCTCCCGCGGGGCTGTCCGATCCAGATCGCCCCGCAGGGATTTCGGTACCTGGGTGTCTTCATTACTCTGGACCCGGAGGCCCGGTATGAACGGAACCTGCTTCCCCCCCTCCAGCGCCTGCGGGTAGATGTCGCACGCTGGCGGCGCCTGCCGCTTTCGCCGCTCGGCCGGGCGGCATTGTTCAAGATGATGTCTCTGCCGCGTTTCCTGTACGCTTTGCAGAACACTATGGACTTAGTCCCGGCGCGCTACTTCCGTGAGGTGGAGAGTCTGCAACGCCGCCTGTTCTGGGACGGGAGGCCGCGTATTGCCCTGGCGAAGCTGATGCTCCCATGGTATGACGGGGGGATTGCCCTCCCGGATATTAAACGGTACTATTGGGCCTCCCAGCTCGCTGCAATTAACCATGGCCTATACGGGCCCGCCTTAAACCCGGCATTCGAAATGGACAAGATGCTCCTGCCAGGTGGCGACTACAATCGAGCGCTCTATTCTAGCGCGCCCGACGCTCGTCTGACGGGCCCCACGCGTGTCATGGTGCAGGTGTGGCACGCGGCCAATGCAGCTATGGGGTGGAAGGACCGTTTGACCCGGGCGTCACCACTATACGCGTCTGAGCGGTTAGGTTCCCTGTGGACCTCTAAGGGCTTTGAGAAGTGGGACATAATAGGTATCAGTAAAGTGGGGGATCTCTGGACGAGGGGAGGATTTAAAACGTTCGATATGCTGCAGACGGAATTTCAGTTGCAGGGCAGTGAATACTTTCGGTATTTGCAGGTCCGTCATGCGCTGGGCTCCGTCTTCTTGGACGTTGCCTCCATCCCGGAATATTCCCCCCTGGAGGATAGAATGCTGGATGGACACGTCCCGGACAGCACGATCTCACTGATATACAAGAAGCTGATAAACGACCGCTCGGGCCTGTTGACTGCCCTTCGTGCGGCTTGGGTTGCCGACGGGCTGGAGTTGGACGACGAGGACTGGACCTCCGCGGTGGCCTCCCCGAAGGAGGTGGCCATACCGGCTCGCCTTCGCTTCGTCCAGCTCAAGATACTCCACCGGGTCTACATGACGGGGCCAAAGCTTCTGCGTATGGGCTATGCTGGAGATGGGTTGTGTAAGCGTGGGTGTGGTGCTTTGGGGACCTTTCTGCATATTTTATGGGAGTGCCCGGAGGTGGAGCGGTTCTGGCGTGGTGTACATGAGGTGCTGCGACTGGTTACGCATGTGGCGCTGTTGCCTGAAGCGAGGAGATGCCTGCTGAACGTGTGGGAACCGACTGATTACTCGGCGCCGCAGACGTGGTGGGTGACTCTGGGATATATGATAGCCAAGCGTGATATTGCTCAACTGTGGGGATCCCAGAGGCCCCCGACGGTCTCGGCCTGGAAAGAACACATGGACTGGTGCATGTTTCGAGAAAAGGTGGTGTATGTGGCGAGGGGTAAGCCTGCGACATGGGTGAAAGTATGGGGCCCCTGGAACGCCTACCGCGGGGGTATCTGTGCACCACCGTTGCTGCCTGATACCTCGCCAGCCCCATCCCCTTAGCCGACTCATTCCCCCGCCGCCGGACATTGGGTTCCCCCAGTCCTCGCTCTGTTCTCTTCCCCCTCTTTAGACTTCTGTGGATAGTTGGGATCCCCCCTCTAGGGGAGCACGTGCTGCTATTTTCGATTGTGGGTTGCCTTGTGGGTGTGGTTTTCTTGTTGTTCTTAATTTAAAATGAAACCGCATAATGGGGTCTGGATGATGTGGCTTTTGACGTTGTTACCTCCTGAGAAATGCTCCTCCGTAACACCACGTGTTCCATAATTGTATGTCGTATGTTCTTATCATTGCTAGCGGCCGGCCGGAAGGTTGTAGGCCCATACTTGTATACTCTTAAGACTTGTAATAAACGGTTTCAAAAAAAAAAAAAAAAAAAAGTCTAAAAATGTCTACAGGTATACCCAAATTATTTATTTATTTGTCACATACCTGGAGAATAAGTTAAAAAAAGAATGCCTAGGGTTATTATTGAATCTAATTGTTCATTAGGGTTAATTGAACAACTAGATTCAATAATAGCAAAATACCCCCATATGTAGAGGGGTCCTCAATGCTCTGGTGCCACTGATGCCCTAATGATTGGTACACCCCTGTTTTCTTCCTTTTACCCTCCCATTCTTCTGGTTACAATGCAGACCTTCAGCCTGTCTGTCCTCCTACTTGGACCGACATTCTCTCTAACCATGACCACCAACACTAACACCTCTAACATCTGTGTCAACACTGACTCAAAACTGCCTAATGACTGATGCTGGCAGCACCCTGGTGTGTCCTCAGTCATCTCCACCCCAGTCCTCCAGTTTCATGCCCCTTCGCACTGCTGTGCTCTGTGTCAAAATGGACCACTGACCTGCTCTCTCTGAGGGAAATCGGTCTTATCGTAAACAATAGCATGTCGTATCTTCTGCTCTGTTACTTCCACGGTCATGTTACACCTCCTGGTCTAACCTGCATGTAATGCACTTGTATCTATACTTTATATTCTGTAAACTACACTTGATGTACTAAATACCTACTCAGAAACACTGAAGATGGCAAAGCCTTAAAGAATGTCTCAGTCTGGATTTTATCCCAGGACTTAAGTGCTGGTGTTAGCAGCGGCCGGTATCCCGAGCCAGCTACATTTAGGAAACAATGTACAGAAGCCAACATCTTATTTCAAGCATTTACACTGGAGTATTCCCTTGGCCTAGAGCATAACAGCATCCGAGTGGGAGCCAGCCAGCACATGCCTGTGTGAGGGATCTGCACACTTGGCGGGGCCTTCTTAAATTATACTTTGAAACATGCACATGGATAAGACATGGATAACAAACAACACGCAGGGCCCCTCTGCTGTGCTAATCGAAACGTGGGGGAACATTTCTAAGCAGAATATTCCACAATATCAAAGCCAACAAAGTGCCAAGTTCTGTTGGGACTGGTCTGCTGGTACAACCCCCGTGCGCTCTTGAAGACAGCTTGGTACCAATTCTCCCTCCTGAAGAAATTGTAACGCTTCCTTTCAGAAGAGCAGCTGAAGCCTTAGTCCTCTCACTTCTGGAAGGAGACCACTCCCTGCTCTATGGCCGGAAGGCATCACCCTGGATCACCTGAAAGATGTCCGACGCCCTGCAGCACGGCTCGTAAAAAGACTAGATCCCCCTCCAAGCACACGTCTTCAATTACAATCGCATCCCCTTCAAAGACACAGGAAACAGCACCACTGCAAATCTGCCCATGGAATACAGCACCTCAGGAGGACAGCATCATACGAGAAGCAGGACATCTACAGACTGGGAGCAATACATGCAACAAGCATTTGCAATGCAATAGGTCTCCCATTTGAGAGAGTTTAAGCTATTGGCATTGTAAATGACAATGCCTTTTATTTATCTATTTTGAAATTCAACACATAAATAAAAGACATTGTCATTTACAATGCCAATAGCTCAAACTCTCACAAATGCGAGACCTATTGCATTGCAAATGCTTGTTAATAACGTATTTTTATTTCCTGGATGTGCGTGCCTATCTTCCTTCCTCACTCCAAGTACACTGAAAAGGAAAGGTTGGGGGAGGGAAAGGCTGCGGTGAGGGAAGGGATCACTGTGTTTGTTCACAGAGGATGTGGGGGTAGCTATAATGTGAGATTTCCCAGCATTAAGATGATATCCTGACATTGCCAAAAACTCTGACACTTTACTTCAATGGCTAGTAAAGCTGACCCAACATCCTTAGTCCACGCTGCAACATCACTCATGTGTACATAGGTTTTGATTTCAATTACATTGCAAATGTATATTCATTTGGTGACTCAGTCTTTTGTGAACTTTCGCTCTCAATAAATATGTGTGTGAGATAGCATCTACTTTCTTTTTGGCTTCTGTCCAAACTTTAGAAAGGTAGCTCCTTTCCTTGAAATGCAAGCGTTCGAGATGCTTCATATTCATGGAGGCCTTCATCACCACAATTTTGTTTTGTTCTTAGCAATTCAAAGGCATATTGTTAACTTGGTTTCAGGGTGAATTGAGCTAGTATGTAATATGGAATTTGATGCTGTGGGCTTTCTATGAATTCTAATGTACAGTTTGTTGTTTGTCACAGATTGTTCTATGTCAAGGAAGACTTGTCTTTTCTTGTACACTGCTAATGCCAAATTGAGATTAAAGCGGTTCCTAATGAAAAAAAGTATGGGAAGCAAGAAGGTTTTCCACTGATTTATTCCAAATCACAAGGACAATATCTCCATGAGGTCCTTAAAAATTATTTTGTCTTCAGTATTGAAAAGATTATCCCAGGCATGCTCCCTCTCAAATCAACCCATAAATAGGTTGGCATAGAGGCAGCAAATGTGAACCCCAGCATTTTCTCTTTTTTGGTGATACAGCTGAGATTGTTGAAGAAAATAATTCTTATTCAGCACAAATTCTGTGAGGTCTAACAGTGTTCTTGTAAGTGCTAGAATGCTAACAAATTTTGTCTACAGAAAAGATTTTATTGCCTCAAGACCATGACCATGTTGTATGATGGTCTGGCGACATCTGACATCTATAAAGACCAACAAGTAAGTTGTTTCACATGAGATATCATACCGTTTCTTGAGAAGATTCTTAGCATCCTTGATAAAAGAGGGAACAGAACAAACAAGGGAACTTTCTATCACTTAAAGACCTTACATAAATCAGTTGTTTATGGGCTTTAAACTTCTGGATCCCTTGTCTAAACTATTATTCTCTTTCAAATGGCATTCCTAATTAATTTTGTAACAGATAAATACTGATAAAAACATATAATATTTACATGGAATGATATATTAGGGCAACCCTTTAAATGTGGTCTAGTATTTCCATAATTAATTTATACTCTTATAGAATTATATAAGATAGAAACTGTATATGTCACAGCTTTTTTATTATGTTAGTATTCGTATTGTTTGAATTTGATTAATTTTTTTTGCAAGTATTCGTTTTTTAACAACCTTACAAAAGTGGCTTCCAGCCATAAAAGATTTGTTGGCTGGAAGTTTTAACTTACTTTCTGATACAATTAGTGGACATTTTGCTTACTTTCTTCTGTTTCCATGAATCATCTTAAAAGTCACATGGGGGCCTAATCATGCTTATGGACTGCTGGGTGAAATTCTAAGTTAATTTTGATCATACATGAAATGCTTTGATAAAACACAAACTGAAAAGACCATATCCAATTAATGTTACTTTAATGTTTCTTGTGCAGAAATTTTCCATTCAATAGAGTTTATTCGTAGAACAGCCAACCCATGTTTCGCCCTCTAAGTGGTGTGCATACCTAGGTCTTTTTCAAGGCTAACAGAAAAAGGTGTAACAAAAGATTTGAACTCATAAGAGTGTGGCTCACTGAGTGTTTTATGCTCCAAATACCATTAGGTTGTGTCCAAATAGGTAGAGGTGGTTTCCAAAAGGACAGCCTGACTTCCAAAATATAATGGTCATTAAAGTGAGTTCCTAGCACAATGAGTAGAAAATCCAAAATATGAGAATGCGGCAGTTAGGCTGCAGAGTAGTCCTGCATTAATGGCACGTGAAAACCTCAGTGGAGCGTTGTGGTCTGGCCAGACCAGAAATATCTGTGCAATAAACGTTGAAAAAGTCAAATTAATTGGATTTGGTCATTGCGGTTTATGTTCTATGAAAGCAATTCATGTATGGGTAGAATCAGCTTAGCAGTTTCTCTCTGTGGCAAATGCATCCCTCGTTTTACTGAAGCTGTACTTACCCGGGTTCAAGGCCTTATGACCTGGTATTGATGCAAATCCAAAAACAGGGCCAGACTGGCTGTAGCAAGCACCGGGCGTTTTCCGGGTGGGCTGGAAGGGTGGGGTCGGTTTTCGAGCAGTGGGGGCCCCCTACAGCAAGAATTCATTACACTTTGTATAATTTCTAGAGGAGTTGTCCTATATGTTGTCAATGCGATGTTTATGTTTTAAAGTCACCCCCACTTATCACATCACGCTTGTTGTCACTTACTTATGTGAGCACCTGAATCCTTTTCTTGCATAATCTTCATAAAATAAATAACAGACCTTATTTTGACTTACATCTCCCTGTGCACGTTACATAGCGCTCCTGGAGATATTGACTATCAATTACGATTCTAGTACTTTGTCCCCACATTGGAGACTCCTTTCCTTGGACCTTTTTGTGGCCATATCAGAACCATTGTTTTCTAAAACACAGAATTAAGTTCAAGGCATGACACATGGAGCTCTACACAACATGGGCCCAACTAAAGTGAGAAACTTGTTGACCCTCTATGTCCCAAACAGGAGTCTTAGATCAGGCTTTGAACAACTGATAAAAACTACGAGAGCCAGGAGAGCCAGGTAGGGAGGTAGATCCTTTACCCACCTGGCACCCAACTTGTGGAACTCATTGCCACGCAAACCTTGAATCCTAGAAAAGGAAGCAGCATTCCGGGAGTTGATTAAAACTTGTTTTTTCAATCAGTATTACTAACCTACCTCTAGCCTTCTCTCAGTATCAGTCTCTTAGCGCTGGGAAGCCCTCAGGTAGCTATGCGCTCTACAAATGACTTAAATAAATTAAATTAAATACAAATTGGGAAATGCTGCAATTTTACTTATGTATGTGGCACTTATAAATTCAGAGAGGATGGCAGCCTGGCAGTGTAGTTGCATTTGTTAATGTTCAGGGCTAAAAATGGGAATTCGGAGAGGGAGGGTGTCCATGCAAAACAGAGTGAGCACCCACAACCTTACGGGTTTGAGGATAGATCGAACCATTTTGCAAGCTGTTCCCCACCCGTGAAACACACAAACCTAACAAGAACTTCAGAGGAGACATAGCCTAGCAGTAGATCGCCATACCCTCTGCCGCACCCCCAGCCTTCCAGTGATATCCCCGTCAGCAGTAAAAGACGCGACGAAACAACGCCTCTTTTTGAAAATGGTTAAAAAAAAAGGCGTTGTGAAGTACATAGTGTCCAGGCACCAGTGGCAGCCGCAGAGCTTGCAGCAGTAGAAGCCCATCCGGGGGAGGAGGCGGCCTGCTTCCAGTGTCCGGACGCCTTTCCCCGCAGTAGCAGCAATGTCACAGCGGCGAGGTATGCATTATGAAAGTGAAAGCGCGCTGCTAATACAAACAAAAAAAAGTGGCAGTCATTGCTGAAACGCGCGTGGACATGGTCATTGCTATGTAACTTAATTAGGGGGATGGCAGTTGTGTGAAGATCGCCATACCCTCTGCAGCATCCCCCAGCCTTCCAGTGATATCCCTGTGTGCAGTAAAAGACGCAGGGAAACGACACAATCTGAAAGTGAAATCGTGCATGGCGTGCTGTAAATACAAACAAAAAAGCGGCCGCCATAGCTAAAGTTGGCGTCCCGCAAGTCCTGTTTCCATTACTCAAGCAAAGAATCCTCCCAAATGGCTAATGCAAGGTATAGGGTCAGGACACAGTAAAAGGTCCAGTCCCAATGGGAGGTTACAAAAGAAGACAACGAGGTACTAAGGAGGGACTAATAAGCCTATTAACAAATCAAAAGACAACATTTACATTCACAGCAGCCAATTGAAAAGTTGGGCGGAGAGTGGTCGGAGCTTCAAGTCCATACCTGAATACAGATTGTCTTGCACAGCAGCGCATGCGCAGGCTCGATCTAAAAAAACAGCCAATGAGTGGTTGGCAATTCACCAAAAAGCCATTTGACAGTACCATGGGGATTGCAAAATTTGCATAATTTCCCTATGTGTAATTACGTGGAATTTTAGAACAATTATGTTAAATTACATGAATTGCAAACCCGGCATTTAGTACCAATTCTTTTAAGCAAAGCGCATCTTTGCATTAATTTTGTATGCAAGGATGCATTTTATGCTTTAGAAAGAAGTTACATCTCCCATGACTTGAACATCAGCCGCTCACGGTCTGTTTCTTCACCCTGTGATCCCATGATAGTAGCATTAGGAGTTCCTGTGCTCCCATGATAGGATTTTCACTAAAGGGACAGAAAATCATATAACATGTTTTAATTTCAGGCGTTTTACATAGTAGGTGTCACACAAAATACTGGAAATTACACAATGTTATGCTGGCATAACAAACATTTTGCCAGGGTTTAATGATGACATATACGGCATGTCCAGCCAGTCTTGGCATTTCATTGAAGCACACTTTGTATTCATTTTAGCCAGACCCATTGTATTATTTAAGTCAAGTGCATTTTGTGTTTTAGTAGTTTTTCCATTTAAAGCCATTCCTGTCAAGGTATGCCGGATGCTGTTGGTAAAAAATCCCGGACTTGCTCAAGGTAGCATGCATGCCACTGGTCCACTTGGTTGTGATAAACATCATTCTCTACTCCCTACCTGACAACAGAAATCTTTGCTTATTTATCCAATGAAATTCATTATCTCTGACTCTGAAGTGTTTGGTACCCCAACTTCATAATGGAGCACACACTTGTTGGTGACTGCCTGCATGTGTTAGAATGAGGATGAAGTTTAATGTAGATTTTCCTAGTATACTATGACGGAAAGTCTTAATTTTATTAAAGACACGGAGGCGAGTATTATGCTTTCTAATCTTGCGTTTATTATCACTGCAGCAAGATAAGCGCTAGAACTACAGTTCCCAGAAGGCCAAGGAGGACGCAGGCCAATGGGGACTAAAGAAACATAAACATTACAACCAATGGGCACTGCACTTAGGTAATAACATCACATCTGACCGCGAGCAGTCCTCTTTTTGCTTGTGAGCAGATCAGATAGAGTCCATGAACAAAGGAACAATTGAAAAAACAATAGAAACAGCTAGAGTCCAAGAAAAAAACAGTTGACCAAAATTGAGCCAAGTCTCTCGAGCCACAGGAGGTCCAGTGGAAGTAGAATAGGAAGAATCCAAAATGCCAGGAATCGGAGTGAGAACCAGAGCACTGCTGCCATCACGAAGACACGGGAGGCAACGCTGAAGCCGCTGTAGGGAGGGAAAGCACACAGGTTAGAGGTGTAGCGGTGGGATAATACTCGCCTCCGTGTCTTTAATAAAATTAAGACTTTCCGTCATAATATACTAGGAAAATCTACATTTTATGGCAAGACCGGAGACTCCTATTATGCTTGTTTAAAGCATATCAACAAATAAAGAAAAAGCAGTGACAACAGGTTTACAATAAAACATGCGAAATACATTGTCATTTGACCAGTCTGCGGATCTCAGGATGTCCTCTAAACGAGAGCCAGCCCAAAAGGCATTGGAGGCCATGGCTCCTCTGGAGGAATGGGCTCCGAAAACGGAGGTATCTGCCAGCCAGGGACATAACCCAACGGACCCAAAGGGCTAAGGTAGCAGAGGAAACGGGAAGATGAGGTTTGCGGAAGGAAATGAGGAGTTGAGAATTAGAGGACGTCCTGAGATCCAGAGTTTTTTGTTCATAGACCTTCAGGCATTGACCTACACATAATTTAGGATGGGAAGGGAAATAAGGGTAAAACACTGAATTCAAGTTTGTTTTTGTTCGTCTATTTATGTAAAACAAAACCCCAGCAGGGGAAAATTGACGAGAAGAGATATCCAAAGCTTTGACATCTGAAACACGTTTAATGGAAATTAAACACAAAAGCATGGTAAGTTTGGCAGACAACATTTTGAGAGAGAGAACAGAATTATCAGGCCAATCAGAAAACAAGTTAAGCACCACATTAACATCCCATAAAGTAGAATACTTAGCCAACGGAGGTTTGGAAAAACAAACTCCTCGCAGAAGTCTGCAAACCAAGGAGTGCGCGCCAATGGGTTTGCTATCAATTGGAGTATGGTTCAGGGAGATGGCTGATCGATACAGATTAATTGTCCTATAAGACTTTCCTGCACTGGCCTCTGAGGCTAAAAAGTTAATCACATAATTCACAGGGGCTGAAAAGGGATCGAGATGCCTCTCCAGACATCAGCTTCCCCATAAAGACCAAGCGGATTTGTAAGCTTTGGAGGTACCTGGGGCCCAGGCCTTACTGAGGAAGAGAGAAGCCTCCTGCGAAATGAGGAGGTCAGGAGGGAGAGGCTGGAAACCTTCCAGGCAGACAGTACCAGAGAGTTGTCCAGAATTAGACTGTGCGGCTGGCCTAAGGGATTCTGGAGTAAGTCCGTGCGCGCCGGGAGGAGAACCGGAAAATCCACAGTCATTTCCAGAAGTGACGGGAACCAAACCTGGAATTGCCAAAAAGGAACCACTAGGACCAGGGAGGTCAATTGGCGACGGACCTGGGACAACACTCTGTTGACCATGGGGAACGGAGGAAAGGCGTAATGGAGATGGAGGGACCAATCCTGCAGGAACGCATCCGTAGCTAGGGCGGAAGTATCCGGACACCAACTGAAGAAACAAGGTAATTGGGTATTGAGGCGAGAAGCAAAGAGATCGGTGTGAAAAGGGCCCCATCTTTGAGAGAGGGATTGGAAGATGGATGGAAGCAGCTTCCAATTGCTGGAATCTCGTAGATAGTGGGAATGCCAATCTGCTGCCGAGTTGAGATCTCCCGGGAGATACTCTGCTGTGAGTGATAGTATGTGGGATAGGCAGTATCCCAAAGACTTTTTGCTAACTCCGCTAGAGGTTTGGATTTGGTGCCACCGAGATGGTTCACGTAACGAACCGCAGACACATTGTCCATGCGAAGGAGTATTGAGCATTGAACTCTGTCTTTTGTGAGGCTTTTGATTGCAAAGGAGCCTGCAAGCTTCTCTAAACAGTTGATGTGCAATTTCGACTCCTCGCGAGACCATGAACCGTCAGTCGAAACTGGCCCCCAACGGGCGCCCCAACCCAACAGGCTTGCATCGGATTCTAACACAAGATCTGGGGCTGACGCAAAGATGGTCCGCCCGTTCCAAGCATCTAAATGGTCGATCCACCACTGAAGTTCGATGCAGGACTCTGGATCTAGAGTAATGAGATCGGAATAAGCCAGACCTTGACGAAGATGACGGATTTTTAGACGTTGCAAGGCACGATAATGCAGAGGACCTGGAAAAATGGCTTGAATGGAAGCGGATAGCAGACCAACGATCCTTGCCAGGGAGCGGAGAGAGATAAGAGAGGTGCGAAGAACCTGGGAAATCTCCGACTTGATGGTCGCAACTTTTGATTGGGGAAGAGTCCACGAGAAAGCCCAAGAACTCGATGCTTTGAGAAGGAAGAAGCATTGACTTTTCTGCGTTGATCAGGAAACCTAGATTCAAGAGAAGGGATTGAGTGGTGCTCAAATCCGCCAGAAGGTTCTGTCTGACCGAATTCATGAGCAGGATTTCGTCCAGGTAAATGATCAGCTGGATACCCAAAGAGCGGAGGTAAGATACTACAGGTTTCATGAGTTTTGTAGAGCACCAAGGTGCTGAGGAGAGGCCGAAAGGAAGGGAAGTGAAACGATAAGTGACTCCTAACCATTGAAACTGAAGGAATTTTGAATGCGAGGGATGAATCGGAACGGTGAGATAGGCGTCTTGTAAATCCAACCGCACCATCCAGTCGTTCGGACGGAGGGTATCCCGTAAGTGGATGATCGTTTCCATTTTGAAGTGGCGATAAACCACAAACTGATTGAACCACTTCAGATTGATAGAAACAATCGCAATGGACCGCACTCCGCTAGCCCCTCCTCCGGGTCGCCCCAAGGGAAACTGGTACATGAAGTTCTTGAGTGGTTCACCCCAGTGGGTGCAAGTAAGTACTTGTTGAACTGATGATCTCTGATGGAGTTCTTGAGTGGTTCACCCCAGTGGGTGCAAGTAAGTACTTGTTGAACTGATGATCTCTAGACCCGATACATGTCCCGGGTTTTTAAATATCGCCCGAGACATGGCTCGGGTTTCGGGATAACTTCCCTCATCAGTAGAGAAAATAGTTAGGGGTGGAAGAGAGGGCCGCCAAGCAACCGTCAAAGGCCTCAGTGCCCACACAGGCACGCAGGTGCGTCGTCCAGGAGCTCGTCAGCTCAAAGCTCGAGGGAGCCATTTTTAGAAACCATCGCAATGGACCGCACTCCGCTAGCCCCTCCTCCGGGTCGCCCCAAGGGAAGCTGGTACATGAAGTTCTTGAGTGGTTCACCCCAGTGGGTGCAAGTAAGTACTTGTTGAACTGATGATCTCTGATGGAGTTCTTGAGTGGTTCACCCCAGTGGGTGCAAGTAAGTACTTGTTGAACTGATGATCTCTAGACCCGATACATGTCCCGGGTTTTAAAATATCGCCCGAGACATGGCTCGGGTTTCGGGATAACTTCCCTCATCAGTAGAGAAAATAGTTAGGGGTGGAAGAGAGGGCCGCCAAGCAACCGTCAAAGGCCTCAGTGCCCACACAGGCACGCAGGTGCGTCGTCCAGGAGCTCGTCAGCTCAAAGCTCGAGGGAGCCATTTTTAGAAACAATCGCAATGGACCGCACTCCGCTAGCCCCTCCTCCGGGTCACCCCAAGGGAAGCTGGTACATGAAGTTCTTGAATGGTTCACCCCAGTGGGTGCAAGTAAGTACTTGTTGAACTGATGATCTCTGATGGAGTTCTTGAGTGGTTCACCCCAGTGGGTGCAAGTAAGTACTTGTTGAACTGATGATCTCTAGACCCGATACATGTCCCGGGTTTTAAAATATCGCCCGAGACATGGCTCGGGTTTCGGGATAACTTCCCTCATCAGTAGAGAAAATAGTTAGGGGTGGAAGAGAGGGCCGCCAAGCAACCGTCAAAGGCCTCAGTGCCCACACAGGCACGCAGGTGCGTCGTCCAGGAGCTCGTCAGCTCAAAGCTCGAGGGAGCCATTTTTAGAAACAATCGCAATGGACCGCACTCCGCTAGCCCCTCCACCGGGTCGCCCCAAGGGAAGCTGGTACATGAAGTTCTTGAGTGGTTCACCCCAGTGGGTGCAAGTAAGTACTTGTTGAACTGATGATCTCTGATGGAGTTCTTGAGTGGTTTAACCCAGTGGGTGCAAGTAAGTACTTGTTGAACTGATGATCTCTAGACCCGATACATGTCCCGGGTTTTAAAATATTGCCCGAGACATGGCTCGGGTTTCGGGATAACTTCCCTCATCAGTAGAGAAAATAGTTAGGGGTGGAAGAGAGGGCCGCCAAGCAACCGTCAAAGGCCTCAGTGCCCACACAGGCACGCAGGTGCGTCGTCCAGGAGCTCGTCAGCTCAAAGCTCGAGGGAGCCATTTTTAGAAACAATCGCAATGGACCGCACTCCGCTAGCCCCTCCACCGGGTCGCCCCAAGGGAAGCTGGTACATGAAGTTCTTGAGTGGTTCACCCCAGTGGGTGCAAGTAAGTACTTGTTGAACTGATGATCTCTGATGGAGTTCTTGAGTGGTTCACCCCAGTGGGTGCAAGTAAGTACTTGTTGAACTGATGATCTCTAGACCCGATACATGTCCCGGGTTTTAAAATATCGCCCGAGACATGGCTCGGGTTTCGGGATAACTTCCCTCATCAGTATAGAAAATAGTTAGGGGTGGAAGAGAGGGCCGCCAAGCAACCGTCAAAGGCCTCAGTGCCCACACAGGCACGCAGGTGCGCCGTCCAGGAGCTCGTCAGCTCAAAGATCGAGGGAGCCATTTTTAGAAACAATCGCAATGGACCGCACTCCGCTACCTCCTCCTCCGGGTCGCCCCAAGGGAAGCTGGTACATGAAGTTCTTGAGTGGTTCACCCCAGTGGGTGCAAGTAAGTACTTGTTGAACTGATGATCTCTGATGGAGTTCTTGAGTGGTTCACCTCAGTGGGTGCAAGTAAGTACTTGTTGAACTGATGATCTCTAGACCCGATACATGTCCCGGGTTTTAAAATATCGCCCTAGACATGGCTCGGGTTTCGGGATAACTTCCCTCATCAGTAGAGAAAATAGTTAGGGGTGGAAGAGAGGGCCGCCAAGCAACCGTCAAAGGCCTCAGTGCCCACACAGGCACGCAGGTGCATCGTGCAGGAGCTCGTCAGCTCAAAGCTCGAGGGAGCCATTTTTAGAAACAATCGCAATGGCACGCACTCCGCTAGCCCCTCCTCCGGGTCGCCCCAAGGGAAGCTGGTACATGAAGTTCTTGAGTGGTTCACCCCAGTGGGTGCAAGTAAGTACTTGTTGAACTGATGATCTCTGATGGAGTTCTTGAGTGGTTCACCCCAGTGGGTGCAAGTAAGTACTTGTTGAACTGATGATCTCTAGACCCGATACATGTCCCGGGTTTTAAAATATCGCCCGAGACATGGCTCGGGTTTCAGGAGAACTTCCCTCATCAGTAGAGAAAATAGTTAGGGGTGGAAGAGAGGGCCGCCAAGCAACCGTCAAAGGCCTCAGTGCCCACACAGGCACGCAGGTGCGTCGTCCAGGAGCTCGTCAGCTCAAAGCTCGAGGGAGCCATTTTTAGAAACAATCACAATGGACCGCACTCCGCTAGCCCCTCCTCCGGGTCGCCCCAAGGGAAGCTGGTACATGAAGTTCTTGAGTGGTTCACCCCAGTGGGTGCAAGTAAGTACTTGTTGAACTTATGATCTCTGATGGAGTTCTTGAGTGGTTCACCCCAGTGGGTGCAAGTAAGTACTTGTTGAACTGATGATCTCTAGACCCGATACATGTCCCGGGTTTTAAAATATCGCCAGAGACATGGCTCCGGTTTCGGGATAACTTCCCTCATCAGTAGAGAAAATAGTTAGGGGTGGAAGAGAGGCGGCCCTCTCTTCCACCCCTGACTATTTTCTCTACTGATGAGGGAAGTTATCCCGAAACCCGAGCCATGTCTCGGGCGATATTTTAAAACCCGGGACATGTATCGGGTCTAGAGATCATCAGTTCAACAAGTACTTACTTGCACCCACTGGGGTGAACCACTCAAGAACTCCATGTACCAGCTTCCCTTGGGGCGACCCGGAGGAGGGGCTAGCGGAGTACGGTCCATTGCGATTGTTTCTAAAAATGGCTCCCTCGAGCTTTGAGCTGACGAGCTCCTGGACGACGCACCTGCGTGCCTGTGCGGGCACTGAGGCCTTTGACGGTTGCTTGGCGGCCCTCTCTTCCACCCCTGACTATTTTCTCTACTGATGAGGGAAGTTATCCCGAAACCCGAGCCATGTCTCGGGCGATATTTTAAAACCCGGGACATGTATCGGGTCTAGAGATCATCAGTTCAACAAGTACTTACTTGCACCCACTGGGGTGAACCACTCAAGAACTTAATTAGAGATCATCAGTTCAACAATTACTTACTTGCACCCACTGGGGTGAACCACTCAAGAACTCCATGTACCAGCTTCCCTTGGGGCGACCTGGAAGAGGGGCTAGCGGAGGGCGGTCCATTGCGTTTGTTTCTAAAAATGGCTCCCTCGAGCTTTGAGCTGACGAGCTCCTGGACGACGCACCTGCGTGCCTGTGCGGGCACTGAGGCCTTTGACGGTTGCTTGGCGGCCCTCTCTTCCACCCCTGACTATTTTCTCTACTGATGAGGGAGGTTATCCCGAAACCCGAGCCATGTCTCGGGCGATATTTTAAAACCCGGGACATGTATCGGGTCTAGAGATCATCAGTTCAACAAGTACTTACTTGCACCCACTGGGGTGAACCACTCAAGAGCTTAATTAGAGATCATCAGTTCAACAAGTACTTACTTGCACCCACTGGGGTGAACCACTCAAGAACTCCATGTACCAGCTTCCCTTGGGGCGACCCGGAGGAGGGGCTAGCGGAGTGCGGTCCATTGGGATTGTTTCTAAAAGTGGCTCCCTCGAGCTTTGAGCTGACAAGCTCCTGGACGACGCACCTGCGTGCCTGTGCGGGCACTGAGGCCTTTGACGGTTGCTTGGCGGCCCTCTCTTCCACCCCTGACTATTTTCTCTACTGATGAGGGAAGTTATCCCGAAACCCGAGCCATGTCTCGGGCGATATTTTAAAACCCGGGACATGTATCGGGTCTAGAGATCATCAGTTCAACAAGTACTTACTTGCACCCACTGGGGTGAACCACTCAAGAACTTAATTAGAGATCATCAGTTCAACAAGTACTTACTTGCACCCACTGGGGTGAACCACTCAAGAACTCCATGTACCAGCTTCCCTTGGGGCGACCCGGAGGAGGGGCTAGCGGAGTGCGGTCCATTGCGATTGTTTCTAAAAATGGCTCCCTCGAGCTTTGAGCTGACGAGCTCCTGGACGACGCACCTGCGTGCCTGTGCGGGCACTGAGGCCTTTGACGGTTGCTTGGCGGCCCTCTCTTCCACCCCTGACTATTTTCTCTACTGATGAGGGAAGTTATCCCGAAACCCGAGCCATGTCTCGGGCGATATTTTAAAACCCGGGACATGTATTGGGTCTAGAGATCATCAGTTCAACAAGTACTTACTTGCACCCACTGGGGTGAACCACTCAAGAACTTAATTAGAGATCATCAGTTCGACAAGTACTTACTTGCACCCACTGGGGTGAACCACTCAAGAACTCCATGTACCAGCTTCCCTTGGGGCGACCCGGAGGAGGGGCTAGCGGAGTGCGGTCCATTGCGATTGTTTCCACTTCAGATTGATAACTGGATGCATCTTTTTGTTCTTCTTTTGGACAAGGAAAAGAGAGCTGAGAAACCCTGTAGGATCTAAGGGAACCACTTGGATGGCCCGTTTTTGGAGAAGGGATTTGTGGAAAAAACCAGTGGAGGAGGGAACCCATGTTGGAAAGGCGGAGCGTAAAGCTCTATAAGATAACCTTGCACAGTATCTAGGACCCAAGGGTCTGCGCAGAGAGTGCGCCAATTTTGTAGGAAGAAGAACGACCCCCAACTGGGGAAGGAAAAGGAAGACCTACCATGCTGGCTGTTGTAGTTGGGGAAGTTCTTTTGACCTCTGCCATGGAACCCACGACCTCTCTGGGGATAGAACTGTGGCTTGTAATCTTGAGAGTTGGAGGTGAAGGAACCTCTGGAGCCTTGATTCGTGTAGGAACGGCCGGAAGAGCGGCCCCTGCCTCTGCCGGCCTGTCCAAAAACCCGAGGGGGAAAAACTTTCTTGATAGACTGTTGCGCTTTGTCCAAAGAGGCGAAAGTGGTGACAAATCTACTAAGATCCTTGACCAACGAATCACCAAAGAGATGACCCTCAGCTTTAACACCCGGATCTTGAGATGCCAAATTAGCTAATTTGGGGTCGAATTTAATCCAGAGACCTTTGCGGTGCTCATGGATGATAGAAGTATTGGCATTGCCCAACAGACAAAAAGCAAGTTGCACCCACAGGGAAATATCTTCTGCGTTTAATTCAGAACCCTCGAGGCGGGCCGTCTCCGCCAGGTCAAAAATGCGAGCCAAAGGACCCACGACGTCCAGTAATTTGTCTTGGCAAGTAGACCAGGTTTTATCAACCCCCTTGCGGGGATCCTTACCAAACTTAGAGAAAAAAGTTAAAAGGGGCTGATCAATCATAGGAACTACTGTAATGTTAGCTGCCAAGGAAGGCTTGGGACACTCGGACTTCAACTTGGCTCTGGAAGACTTGTCAAGGGGCAAACGCAGCCTGGAAGAAATATAATCTCCTACATGCTGGGCAGGAAACCATTCATTAGAGTTGGGATGGCGAATGGAAGTAGGATCGAACATAGGAACCCCCTCGGAATCCAGCACAGGGGAAGAATCAAAAGAGTCTGATTTGAGTTTCTTGGCTGGAGGAGAAGAAGGGTCAGGAATATTAAAAATAGCGGAAAGATCATTAGAATCGCCCATGTCATCGTCTGTGTCATAGATGGTGGAAATGAGAAGTTTCTGAGGAACTTCTACGTATTTTGTCTTGCCTTTACGCTTGCCGTCAGAGGAAAGTAACCCCTCCTTAGTAGGAGGCCTGGGAGGAACGGGGGTCCTCAGTCAAGTGCGAGGGAACCTCGCTAACCAAACGTGAAGCAGATTTAGGCATAGGTAAAGAGGCAGAGGACACCACCTTGCGTTTTCTGCTATCCCCCGCAGAATGGGCCATTGCTTTTGACAGCAGACTAACCATGGAATTCTCCATGCCTTTGGACAGGCGTTTCATAGACGCCTCCACAGCTGACTCCAGAGAATCAGTAATGAATTTGTTCAAATCTGATTTAAATGCCTCACTATCATCAAGCTGGTGCTCAGAGGCAGGAGAGCTGTCCAATTCCATTATAAAGAATCCCTGGAAACAAACAGGCAGGCAAGGGTTAAACAGCAGAGACTGAAGGAGAGGAGAGGGAGGTACTGCCAAGGCCATTCCCCTAGGGGCGGGAAGACAAAGTCCAAGAAATGAGGAACCGGCAGGCAGAAGACACGATAGCGCGAGGAGCGCACACTGGAGACTTCTGAGGGAAACAACCGCCACCGCGCGATGCGCTAAAACGAATACCAAACGTACGCGCGCGGCGGGGAACGGACGGAGCGGCAGAGAAACCAAGCCGGCACAAGGGCAAATGCGAGCGGTAAGCTTGGTGAAACTCAGCGAAGCAATGTAACGTTAGAAACCTTGATAAAATAACATTAGGCAATAAACAAGGACAATAAAAAACAAGCACTTATCTGACTGCGAGCAGCAAGAAAAGAGGACTGCTCGCGGTCAGATGTTATTGTTATTGTTATTGTTATATTGGATTTATATCGCGCCCAATCACCTACAGGTCTCTAGGCGCTCGGAAATCGGTGGTAACAAACAATAAAACTGGGCAAACACAGAATGAAAGGCACTTCCTGGTCTAATTTACACCCAGGGTTCTTTTAAACAGCAATGTTTTTAGCATCCTTCTAAACCGCAGGAGGTTCCCCTCCCTGCGCAGCACCTCAGGCAGCGTGTTCCATAACTGAGGAACTAATACAGAGAAGGCTCTTCCTCCCTTAGTTACAAGTTTGTAACGAGGACAAGCCAATAGCTGAGAATCTGAGGATCTAAGTGTTCTCACTGGGCTGTACACCTCCAAACGATCTGTGATGTAGGCTGGTGCCTGACCGTAGATTGCCTTATGAGCCGTGCATAAGTTCTTAAATTCCACTCGCTCTTTAATGGGGAGCCAGTGCAGACTGTGTAGCAAGGGAGAGGCCTTAGTTCTCCTTGGGAGTCTAAAAATTAGTCGTGCAGCATCATTCATCACGACCTGCAATCTGTTAGTGAGAGTTTTAGGTAGGCCAAGATAGAGAGCGTTTCCGTAGTCTATCCTTGAGATGACGGTTGCTGCTACGATTGAGCGCATCATTGATTGGGAGAGGACAGGGGTTAACTTCCGCAGCTGTCGGATGATATTTGTACAGCTACCCACCACAGAGGAAATTTGACTGGACATTGACAGGTCACAATCCAGTTTGATCCCCAAACTCTTTACATTCATACTTGGTTTTGGAGCAGGGCCCAACTCCGCTGGCCAGTAGAGGTCACTCCAAAGTGAGGCAGTGGATGGGATCACCAATACCTCGGTCTTATCTGGATTAATCTTCAACAGATTTTCAGTCATCCATTGTACAGTGTACCTCAAGATGTTCTGAGCATTGAGTTGCGCGGTCCTTGAATTGTCGACACAGCAGCAGCTGTATATCGTCCGCATAGTTAAAGACTCTACAGCCCCTGCTGGCCAGTGATGCAATCAAAGGTTGTAGGTAGAGATTAAATAGCAGTGGGGACAGGGCTGAGCCCTGTGGCACCCCACATTCCAAGGTCCCCACCTCAGATGTTTGATCCCCCAGTTGTATCCTTTGTGTTCTTCCCAAGAGGAAGGATTGCAACCACTTAAAGGCCAGGCCTTTGATCCCAAAGTCATTCAATCTCTCCAAGAGTAAGGCATGACTGACCGTATCGAACGCCGCTGATAGATTTAACAAAATCAGGGCGCTCGGTTTCTTACAGTCAGCCATGCCTCTTAATTCATCCAGATGTGACGTTATTACCTAAGTGCAGTGCCCATTGGTTGTAGGGTTTATGTTTCTTTAGTCCCCATTGGCCTGCGTCCTCCTTGGCCCTCTGGGAACTGTAGTTCTAGCGCTTATCTTGCTGCTGTGATAATAAACGCAAGATTAGAAAGCATAATAGGAGCCTCCGGTCTTGCCATAAAATTGTAGCTGTTGTAAATGTAATGATCTAAATACCTTTGAGCACACAAAAGACTGGCATAGTCCTTGACTATGTAAGTACCTGAGGATCAAAACATCCCAGATTCTTGTTTAGGAAGCATGCCCTGCATTCTCATCCAATTTCCAGATGACGTCACCCGAGCTGCCTCAAGGGCTGTGAACACTGGCAGCATAAGTGCCTCATTCTGTGAGGGAAGGGCGCTACTCTTAATATGAAAGCACAATGTGTAATTCAAGATTTACCACCGCTCTCTTCAGAACAATGCCTTTCATACAGGGCTGCCTATCTTTGTTCTGCCAGACAAATGCATGAGCTCTCATGGTATTATTAGCACAAAGCTGCTTTTTACAGACATGAATGAGATGTCCTCGTTGCCAGCACTGACAAAGCACTGAGTATTTGTGAGCGATGTAAAAATGCACCAGACTGAAGGGGAAAGCGCACCTCGTGTTGCTGGAGATGCACGTAATTGGTTTTGGCAGCGACGAAGTGTCTGTCGTTAGAGGAAAACACAGGGACACTTACCAAAACTGACAAACAAAATTCTACCCCACTTGACTGCATCACAGTGTTTTAATTGCAGGCCTCGGCTCTCAGCGAGTGATATATGGAGCCCGGAGCACCGCAGCCACTGGGAAAATATTTTGGACAAACACAGGACGTCAACCACCAGCCTGGAGCTGACGAGACTTGAAAAGAGCATCCATTCAAACTGATCTGGTGTTTAGGAGAAGTGAAATTGATGGATTGGAGGTGGCTGTGCGCCAGTTGCTCACAGTGGCGCAGGATTGGATGTGGCCACGCGCCAGTTGCTCACAGTGGCGTGTGACCCATAGAGCCAATATCGGCAACACTCCCCTTCTTCCCCACAGCAATATCTTTGAGAAATAAACAGACAAGACACCTTTTTTTTGTGGAGAAAATTGCTGCAGGTTTATTTGCATAACAAATATGCCAACATGGTGGGTTATCTTACGGGCGATCCCAGGGCAGGGAGCCCCTCACCGCCTGCCCACCTGATGAGCCAAATTACACCGTGGCCATAGCCAATCGGTGTTTGCCAGATTTGGGGGAGGGGATAACCCCTCCCACCGGTGGACCGCCAGTCCACCCCAATACTCACGCCCCCGGAAGGGGGCGGAGCGTTCCAGGCAACCCCCAGTTGCTCAGGTCCACAACCGCCTGTAGGACTAACGGGGCACTGTCGCTTCTCCAGGGTCCAACGCGAGGACCTCCCTGGGGATATTTGGCCTTTGCACTCTTTTTGTGCTCATGCAGAGGGTACCCCTCTGTACCTTACAGCCTCTGGATCGCCCTGTAACTCCGCCACAGCTCTGGGTGTGGCCACTGTCCCTCCAGGGCCCCCCACCAAGATAGGCCTAGATACCTACACCCTGCTGATTCCAAGGCCTTCCCCAGATCAGGAAAGAACAGGTCCATTCCCACTCAGGTGTATCCCATCTTCATTAAAACACCCAATGGCCTTAGCGTGCAGTAACCCATGTCGGATGGACCCATGGGTGCGCTTTGACCTGCTCAGGAGATGGAGAGCTCCAGCAAGGGGCTTCCAGACAGGTCCTAGGACGGAGGTGTCCAACACAGTTACACCAATTGCCAGTTGCTTCCCTCAAAAAGGTTGAAGGTCTAAGAAAGACTGCAGAGTTTTTTTGATAATTACTGTAAATACCTAGAAAGTTCGGGTTGGATGACAAAGTAAACTCTCGAAGATTAATGTTGCTGATAGCATTTCATTGGTAGCGCCGCGGCGGGAGGGAGCCTATCATCTAACCACCAAAGGATCATTTTAATTTGTGGTGACTGAGAGATAGACCCAGGGGCATGTCCATGAGCAGAGTTTCTTTCTCGCAGATTTATTTTCAATCTTAGACACGAAGAAGCCCTTTCGCACATATACAGATAAACATACATACAGATAAATACACAGGAGGTTCAGCACTATGTACTATGGTTAAATCTCCAAGTACCTATATACTTTTGTATCGTTAACAGTTAACGAGTGAACTTCTAATAAAGCATACAACACATTCAACATATAAGTTTTTTTCTTTCTTCTTTATTGATTTTGTATGAAGATTTCTTCCATGTCATATTTCATATTTTCATAGCCAACGCGTTTCGTCTCCCATGAGACTTCTTCAGGGCTATCAAAAGAGCATACACGAAAGAGTTTTAGGGTTCAATGTTAGCATTTCTAAACATTGTTTAAAAACATATTTCGATTCCTTCACATACAAATCTTTGCTTATAAAAACATAGCATCTCTATATATTTCTATACTGACCATATCATTCATAAAGCATTTTACATACACAGATGAAGGACCTAGTCTATAAAAACATTGGACAACACTGATATTATTATTTTTTGGTATTTAGTTATTCTCTGAATTAATGATTTCATAGGTACATATCACGTGTTCCTTACCACCTAGGTTTCTTAACTTACAGGTATATAGCATCCTATTTACCTAAAAACCACATAATGGTCAAGAACTTTAGGGTTACAGAGAGCTTCAATTAAAAGTATAAAATACATAGTTTTGTTGTAGTACATAGTCACATCCTCATTGTCAATATCCTATGCTCGATTTATATCTTAGTTCGCCAAGATTATCCAATACGAACCGACTCTATGAAATTAAGTTCAATAAATCTGATTATGTTGTATATACATCAATTTGCTGAATAACTTCACATTTTGTGCGATAATCTTAGCAACAATCATAAGTAAACCTTTACAGCACTATTACATAATATTCTTTAAAGTCATATTTGTTTTGCATACCTCAATGATATGATGAATCTAATTTCTTTCTATCGTGTCGTTCTTTGGGGTATGGTTTCCACAATTCAGGTGTTATCTAAATCATAAAGTAATCTATAATAAGTATATCTGTAAAGTCTTTCAATATTCAAATCATATTTAGTGATATACTGAATTCATTTAGAGAGTAAAGACATTCCACATAGTCATGTAGTTCTATTATTTGGAAAATATAAAAACATCAATTCTATTTAAGAAGCTATAATACATAGCCTGTTGTTATAAATGATACTGTCATCACATCGTGGACTCATAATGTTGTTAAATTATCTTTAGCGAAATGACAATGAGATAGACAAGTTACACAATTAACATGGAGACATCTCTCCTTATTCACACTTATTTATAAAATGAAAAAATGAATGAATGAAAAAATGAATGAATGAAAAAAAGAATGAATGAAAAAAAGGGAGGACACTTCTCATATCAAAAATTAAATGTCAGTTTATATATGTCATTGTGACACTAGTTGTGAGTCATAACTTCATATGCAACCGAGGTACAGATACTATATAGATATTCGCCTATATGGGCCTCATAACACCAATTAACAATCCTTACTCCATACG
Organism: Triturus cristatus; assembly: GCF_964204655.1. Lineage (NCBI taxonomy): Eukaryota > Metazoa > Chordata > Amphibia > Caudata > Salamandridae > Triturus > Triturus cristatus. Next base: position 142,775,388 of record NC_140594.1, read on the forward strand.
AAATCATATTTACATGCGCTATGTAATACCACCATTTTTTTCATGTATTCGCAAATAAAGTATAATTGCGTGTTGCGGGGAATCATGAGCACACAATCAAACATAAAAATCGTGCCTCTTGTGTCTACACCCCATCCAACCCGTATAGGTGTAAAGTACTCACAGTATTAATCGCATCTATTTCAGAACAGTAGAGACCACATATATATGAGAGGTCCTCCTATATAAAAAGCTTCAACAATATCGAGCCCATATTGCATTTCAATTAAACAAACATATATTTAGGAATGGACTATGACCGCGCACAGACAGACATAAAGATCGTGTCTCCTCTGTTTACATCCCACCCCATCCATATTTGTATAAGGTGCTTGCGGGATCAGTTGGATCTATTTCAAGGTTACAGACACCGCATGTATCTGTTTGAACCAGTACCTGAGAGGTCCTCCTCTTTTTAACCTGCAACTATACCGAGCCCATATAGCATTTCAGTTTAAATGGAGATTCTCTATCTAGTTAACTTACTTGCGAGGATCTAGTAATCACCGACTCCGGACATGATTTCAGCGAAGCCGTGTACGTGTTAGCTACGGCTTTTTAAACTCGGCGCCAGGTGATATCGTGGTCACGTGTCCTATGTCTCATTTAGAATGTTTGTTAAAGTTGTTGGTACAGATCTGTCGGCCATCTTAGAGTGGTAAAGAACACATAAGTTGCGAACAAATCATATAGAATTTATGGATAAAGACTAAACGTAATATTCTAGGTAGTGATTCAACTCAAAAGGCCTTTTTTTAAATATTCGAGTTAGTTGTTTTATTTCCTCAAAAATGTATTGTAACAATACGAGCCCAGCAGCTAGATTTTATTCATGTCACGTGTACCGAGTGACAGCCAGTTCGTTTTGGCAAGGTTGTCGGGACTACTAGAGCGGCCATCTTGGGGTGGTAAAGAATGGTTTGGTATGATTAAAACGGACATCTTAGTTGGTTAATGAAGGCCAGCCCTTTTATTGAAAACAACATGCCTAGTGTACAGTAATGGATTGTGCGCGTTTAATAAAGCAAATATATTGGGCAAGGTTTATATAAAAGACAACGTTTAGACGAAAATGCACGTTAGGTATCTTTGAAAGGTCAACGTATCAACATGTCAGGATGAGAAATTGTTCACAATAATATTAATTGGATTCATTGTCATAACATTATTTGTTATAACACATTCAAGTTGGAAAAATGTGGCAATGGATAATCCTGACATGTGTGGGTCACTCTCTTTAACAATTAGATTATAGGAAGTGATGCATCTCATCATAGATGTTAAGACCAAACTGCACAGTTCTAAGACGGCATATCCATGACGCCTCCCGTTGTCGCAAAATCAATTGTCTATCACCTCCACGTTCTGGCATCTTCACATGATCGATACCAATGAATTTGAAATTTTTGTCATTGGGATGTTCACATTGAACATGTATTGAAACTGGATATTTGTCATTGCCATTTTTTATGGCTCTTGCATGTTCTTGTATACGCAGTTTCAAACTGCGTATACTGCTTCCAATGTATTTTTTCTGGCAGGCACATATAATCATATATACCGTGAAATCGGTATTGCAGTTGATAAAGCAATTTATTGCATATTCTCGTGAATTGTTGCTGAAATTCCTATTCCTATTCAGGCCAAATTGGCATACGCAACAATTGCCACAAATATGGAAACCCAGAGGTTTGTCTGGTAACCATGTATGTATAGGTGTCTGTGAGTCCCTGATGTAGCTCGGACTCAAGATTTCTTTTAGAGTTTTGCCTCTACGATAGACAACTTTCGGTCGCTTGGACATATGTGTGCTTATTTGATCATCTTTAGAAAGAAGATGCCAATTTTTCTTTAGGATATTATATACAAGATGACTCTGAGCGTTGTATTCCGTAATGAAAAGTATCCCTGATTCATTACTTTCTTTGGTTGATTCATTTAGACCTTTCGCAACCAATAGTTCTTTCCTTTTAAGGGTCATAGCCCTCTTTTCAGCCTTATTTAAACATGCCTGGTTATAGCCTCTCTGTCTAAATCTGCTCTTAATTTTGTTGATGTTACTTCTAAAGTCAGTTTCCAAACTGCAATTGCGTCTTGCACGAACCATTTCACCATAGGGAATAGCTTCTATGGTGGATCGTGGATGCGCGCTAGTTGCGTGTAGGTAGCTGTTGCAGGCAGTTCTCTTCCTATAAATGTCGCTATGTATATTTCCATCCATGACAAATAGCTTTAGATCTAGAAACTCTATATTTGTTTCAGAGTGCTGAATGGTGAGCTTTACATTAAAGCTGTTTGCATTAAGGTAAATATGATACCCCTCTAGCTGTTCAATTGTGCCATGCCATATCATAATGATATCATCGATGTAGCGAGCGTAAAAGATTACATTGTTTACCCAGGTTTGGGCGCCCGGGCCCCAGACATGCTCCCCCTCGTACAGCCCCATAAAGAGGTTGGCATAAGAAGGAGCAAATCTGGAGCCCATCGCAGTCCCGCGTCGCTGTAAGAACCATTCTCCATTATGTAGGAAAGCATTGTGTGTTAATATCATCTCCGCCATGTTCAAGAGCATGTCTGTGTGTTCTAGATGCTGTGCGCCTCTCCTGAAGAGAAAGTGTTTAAGGGCTCTCATTCCTTCCTCAATATGAATACAGGTGTAAAGACTTTCTACATCCATTGTAACAAAATGTAGGTTGTCCTGGTCCCATTTAAAGTCTTCAAGTTTACACAGAAGGTCAGAGCTATCCCTAAGATAGGAGGGGAGGTTCTTCACAATGGGTTGAAGAAAGTTATCTACATACTTGGCCATATTTTCTGTTGGTCCTCCATTGCCAGAAATAATAGGGCGCCCTGGTGGAAAAGGGCCCCCTTTGTGAATTTTCGGTAGGGCATAGATACAGGGTGACCGAGAGTGGTGTGCCTGTAAAAATTTGTATTCATGATCCGTTAGTAGACTGGATTCATGCCAATCCCATAAATGTGCATTAATATTCCCTTCTATCTTGAGCATGGGATTCATTTTCAGTTTGTCATAACAGTTGATATCATTAAGTTGTCTTTCTATTTCCTGGAGGTAGTCAGTTCGATTCATAAGGACGATATTTCCACCTTTATCCGCCTCTTTTATGACCAACTCCTTGTCATTTTTTAGGGATAGTAATAACTCATTCTCAGCCTTGCTGAGATTTTTTGAAAATGCGCATCTATGTTTGTTATAGTATGAATCCTCTAATGCATAAAGATCTTTTGTTACATTTTTATAAAATTCATCTATGGCTAAGTTCCTCATTTGTGGTGGCATAAATTTAGAACTACAGCGTAAGCCACTATCAATTGTATAGTCCTGTGTAATGTTTCGATGGTTAGCCATCTGTCTCACATCCCCAATCTCCTCCTCATCATATAATGTTGCCAATAAGTGTGTATGGTGTAATTCTGCAATAGATGGTACATTGGTATCATTAAGCATTAATGAAGGAGTGCAGTGGACAGAAGGATGTTCTTCAAAGTATTTTTTAATCTTTATCTTGCGTATAAATTTAAATAAATCGGTGTGCAAATTTACAAAGTCACATTTGTTTGTGGGACAATAATTCAATCCCTTGCTCAGAACAAGCTCTTCCTGGGGTGACAACGCTCTTACAGACAAATTAACAATTGACAACATATCAGAATCAGTGTTTGTCTCATTATCACTGTCCAACACTATTTCTTGTTGCACAAGTTTTGTTCCCTGGCTCTTGCCCCTGACCTTGTGTTTCTTGCCACCCCTTCCTCTACGTCCACGTTTGGTGGTCTTGCCCTGTTCCCCAATCTGTACCTCCGTACCTCTTGTAAAAAAACCGAGGGTGGGTCTGCATTAGATGTATTACTAGTTCCTTCACCGGGATCACTTCCCATGGAGGAGATCGAGGTGTTGCTTGAGGAGACACTGCAAGGTTTATCATCAGCGTTTTTTTCTGTTTGTTGTGATCTCTGGGGTAAATCATCATATTTCCTAGCATATGTGAAGATGCGTCCCCTTCTATAATCTCCCTCATCTCTCAAGATCTTCTTATGTTTCTTATCTTTCAGATACAATTGATAGTTACTTATTTCCTTCTTTAAGATTATCATATTTTTCTGTATTGTTTCCTTTAAGTTGCTCTCATTAATTTCTAATTCTAGCACTCTGATTTCCTCTTTAATCTTGGTGACCTTCCTCTCAGCATTTGTGATTAACGTCCCCATCATTTTATAGGATGCTTCATACAATCCTTCCTCCCAATCTTTTAAAAGATCAGGATCCAGGTCCTCAAAATTAGGAAAAATAAGGATTCTGAGGCCTCTAGGGATACGTTTGTTCTCAATGTATTTCTTGAGAGTGGCCCCATCCCACCATTTGCCTAATTCTGCCTTCTTTAATTTCTCCAATCTCATGAATTTACTTTTTAGGCCCTCATTTTTATCTGTGCATGCACCTTTCTGGGGTGCCTTAGACGGTGGTCTATCGTTGAATAGATCTTCCAAGAGTTCTTCACGTTTGTCATCATAATCCATGGTAAAAATATATTAACCCAAAATGTTGGTGCTGGCAGCCCAAGAAACAATATATATACAAAGGGAGAGGGTGGAGGCTGATTAGAACCGCACCAAACAAATATTAGTGGTTGACGTAGACAGTTCAGATAGTGCACGAAACCAGAGAGTACTACCCTCTTTACTCTCAATAATGTAGGACAAAGTCCTACAACAACATATAAATACACAGGAGGTTCAGCACTATGTACTATGGTTAAATCTCCAAGTACCTATATACTTTTGTATCGTTAACAGTTAACGAGTGAACTTCTAATAAAGCATACGACACATTCAACATATAAGTTTTTTTCTTTCTTCTTTATTGATTTTGTATGAAGATTTCTTCCATGTCATATTTCATATTTTCATAGCCAACGCGTTTCGTCTCCCATGAGACTTCTTCAGGGCTATCAAAAGAGCATACACGAAAGAGTTTTAGGGTTCAATGTTAGCATTTCTAAACATTGTTTAAAAACATATTTCGATTCCTTCACATACAAATCTTTGCTTATAAAAACATAGCATCTCTATATATTTCTATACTGACCATATCATTCATAAAGCATTTTACATACACAGATGAAGGACCTAGTCTATAAAAACATTGGACAACACTGATATTATTATTTTTTGGTATTTAGTTATTCTCTGAATTAATGATTTCATAGGTACATATCACGTGTTCCTTACCACCTAGGTTTCTTAACTTACAGGTATATAGCATCCTATTTACCTAAAAACCACATAATGGTCAAGAACTTTAGGGTTACAGAGAGCTTCAATTAAAAGTATAAAATACATAGTTTTGTTGTAGTACATAGTCACATCCTCATTGTCAATATCCTATGCTCGATTTATATCTTAGTTCGCCAAGATTATCCAATACGAACCGACTCTATGAAATTCAGTTCGATAAATCTGAGTATGTTGTATATACATCAATTTGCTGAATAACTTCACATTCATGGGAGACGAAACGCGTTGGCTATGAAAATATGAAATATGACATGGAAGAAATCTTCATACAAAATCAATAAAGAAGAAAGAAAAAAACTTATATGTTGAATGTGTCGTATGCTTTATTAGAAGTTCACTCGTTAACTGTTAACGATACAAAAGTATATAGGTACTTGGAGATTTAACCATAGTACATAGTGCTGAACCTCCTGTGTATTTATATGTTGTTGTAGGACTTTGTCCTACATTATTGAGAGTAAAGAGGGTAGTACTCTCTGGTTTCGTGCACTATCTGAACTGTCTACGTCAACCACTAATATTTGTTTGGTGCGGTTCTAATCAGCCTCCACCCTCTCCCTTTGTATATATATTGTTTCTTGGGCTGCCAGCACCAACATTTTGGGTTAATATATTTTTACCATGGATTATGATGACAAACGTGAAGAACTCTTTGAAGATCTATTCAACGATAGACCACCGTCTAAGGCACCCCAGAAAGGTGCATGCACAGATAAAAATGAGGGCCTAAAAAGTAAATTCATGAGATTGGAGAAATTAAAGAAGGCAGAATTAGGCAAATGGTGGGATGGGGCCACTCTCAAGAAATACATTGAGAACAAACGTATCCCTAGAGGCCTCAGAATCCTTATTTTTCCTAATTTTGAGGACCTGGATCCTGATCTTTTAAAAGATTGGGAGGAAGGATTGTATGAAGCATCCTATAAAATGATGGGGACGTTAATCACAAATGCTGAGAGGAAGGTCACCAAGATTAAAGAGGAAATCAGAGTGCTAGAATTAGAAATTAATGAGAGCAACTTAAAGGAAACAATACAGAAAAATATGATAATCTTAAAGAAGAAAATAAGTAACTATCAATTGTATCTGAAAGATAAGAAACATAAGAAGATCTTGAGAGATGAGGGAGATTATAGAAGGGGACGCATTTTCACATATGCTAGGAAATATGATGATTTACCCCAGAGATCACAACAAACAGAAAAAAACGCTGATGATAAACCTTGCAGTGTCTCCTCAAGCAACACCTCGATCTCCTCCATGGGAAGTGATCCCGGTGAAGGAACTAGTAATACATCTAAGGCAGACCCACCCTCGGTTTTTTTACAAGAGGTACGGAGGTACAGATTGGGGAACAGGGCAAGACCACCAAACGAGGACGTAGACGAAGGGGTGGCAAGAAACACAAGGTCAGGGGCAAGAGCCAGGGAACAAAACTTGTGCAACAAGAAATAGTGTTGGACAGTGATAATGAGACGAACACTGATTCTGATATGTTGTCAATTGTTAATTTGTCTGTAAGAGCGTTGTCACCCTAGGAAGAGCTTGTTCTGAGCAAGGGATTGAATTATTGTCCCACAAACAAATGTGACTTTGTAAATTTGCACACCGATTTATTTAAATTTATACGCAAGATAAAGATTAAAAAATACTTTGAAGAACATCCTTCTGTCCACTGCGCTCCTTCATTAATGCTTAATGATACCAATGTACCATCTATTGCAGAATTACACCATACACACTTATTGGCAACATTATATGATGAGGAGGAGATTGGGGATGTGAGACATATGGCTAACCATCTAAACATTACACAGGACTATACAATAGATAGTGGCTTACGCTGTAGTTCTAAATTTATGCCACCACAAATGAGGAACTTAGCCATAGATGAATTTTATAAAAATGTAACAAAAGATCTTTATGCATTAGAGGATTCATACTATAACAAACATAGATGCGCATTTTCAAAAAATCTCAGCAAGGCTGAGAATGAGTTATTACTATCCCTAAAAAATGACAAGGAGTTGGTCATAAAAGAGGCGGATAAAGGTGGAAATATCGTCCTTATGAATCGAACTGACTACCTCCAGGAAATAGAAAGACAACTTAATGATATCAACTGTTATGACAAACTGAAAACGAATCCCATGCTCAAGATAGAAGGGAATATTAATGCACATTTATGGGATTGGCATGAATCCAGTCTACTAACGGATCATGAATACAAATTTTTACAGGCACACCACTCTCGGTCACCCTGTATCTATGCCCTACCGAAAATTCACAAAGGGGGCCCTTTTCCACCAGGGCGCCCTATTATTTCTGGCAATGGAGGACCAACAGAAAATATGGCCAAGTATGTAGATAACTTTCTTCAACCCATTGTGAAGAACCTCCCCTCCTATCTTAGGGATAGCTCTGACCTTCTGTGTAAACTTGAAGACTTTAAATGGGACCAGGACAACCTACATTTTGTTACAATGGATGTAGAAAGTCTTTACACCTGTATTCATATTGAGGAAGGAATGAGAGCCCTTAAACACTTTCTCTTCAGGAGAGGCGCACAGCATCTAGAACACACAGACATGCTCTTGAACATGGCGGAGATGATATTAACACACAATGCTTTCCTACATAATGGAGAATGGTTCTTACAGCGACGCGGGACTGCGATGGGCTCCAGATTTGCTCCTTCTTATGCCAACCTCTTTATGGGGCTGTACGAGGGGGAGCATGTCTGGGGCCCGGGCGCCCAAACCTGGGTAAACAATGTAATCTTTTACGCTCGCTACATTGATGATATCATTATGATATGGCATGGCACAATTGAACAGCTAGAGGGGTATCATATTTACCTTAATGCAAACAGCTTTAATGTAAAGCTCACCATTCAGCACTCTGAAACAAATATAGAGTTTCTAGATCTAAAGCTATTTGTCATGGATGGAAATATACATAGCGACATTTATAGGAAGAGAACTGCCTGCAACAGCTACCTACACGCAACTAGCGCGCATCCACGATCCACCATAGAAGCTATTCCCTATGGTGAAATGGTTCGCGCAAGACGCAATTGCAGTTTGGAAACTGACTTTAGAAGTAACATCAACAAAATTAAGAGCAGATTTAGACAGAGAGGCTATAACCAGGCATGTTTAAATAAGGCTGAAAAGAGGGCTATGACCCTTAAAAGGAAAGAACTATTGGTTGCGAAAGGTCTAAATGAATCAACCAAAGAAAGTAATGAATCAGGGATACTTTTCATTACGGAATACAACGCTCAGAGTCATCTTGTATATAATATCCTAAAGAAAAATTGGCATCTTCTTTCTAAAGATGATCAAATAAGCACACATATGTCCAAGCGACCGAAAGTTGTCTATCGTAGAGGCAAAACTCTAAAAGAAATCTTGAGTCCGAGCTACATCAGGGACTCACAGACACCTATACATACATGGTTACCAGACAAACCTCTGGGTTTCCATATTTGTGGCAATTGTTGCGTATGCCAATTTGGCCTGAATAGGAATAGGAATTTCAGCAACAATTCACGAGAATATGCAATAAATTGCTTTATCAACTGCAATACCGATTTCACGGTATATATGATTATATGTGCCTGCCAGAAAAAATACATTGGAAGCAGTATACGCAGTTTGAAACTGCGTATACAAGAACATGCAAGAGCCATAAAAAATGGCAATGACAAATATCCAGTTTCAATACATGTTCAATGTGAACATCCCAATGACAAAAATTTCAAATTCATTGGTATCGATCATGTGAAGATGCCAGAACGTGGAGGTGATAGACAATTGATTTTGCGACAACGGGAGGCGTCATGGATATGCCGTCTTAGAACTGTGCAGTTTGGTCTTAACATCTATGATGAGATGCATCACTTCCTATAATCTAATTGTTAAAGAGAGTGACCCACACATGTCAGGATTATCCATTGCCACATTTTTCCAACTTGAATGTGTTATAACAAATAATGTTATGACAATGAATCCAATTAATATTATTGTGAACAATTTCTCATCCTGACATGTTGATACGTTGACCTTTCAAAGATACCTAACGTGCATTTTCGTCTAAACGTTGTCTTTTATATAAACCTTGCCCAATATATTTGCTTTATTAAACGCGCACAATCCATTACTGTACACTAGGCATGTTGTTTTCAATAAAAGGGCTGGCCTTCATTAACCAACTAAGATGTCCGTTTTAATCATACCAAACCATTCTTTACCACCCCAAGATGGCCGCTCTAGTAGTCCCGACAACCTTGCCAAAACGAACTGGCTGTCACTCGGTACACGTGACATGAATAAAATCTAGCTGCTGGGCTCGTATTGTTACAATACATTTTTGAGGAAATAAAACAACTAACTCGAATATTTAAAAAAAGGCCTTTTGAGTTGAATCACTACCTAGAATATTACGTTTAGTCTTTATCCATAAATTCTATATGATTTGTTCGCAACTTATGTGTTCTTTACCACTCTAAGATGGCCGACAGATCTGTACCAACAACTTTAACAAACATTCTAAATGAGACATAGGACACGTGACCACGATATCACCTGGCGCCGAGTTTAAAAAGCCGTAGCTAACACGTACACGGCTTCGCTGAAATCATGTCCGGAGTCGGTGATTACTAGATCCTCGCAAGTAAGTTAACTAGATAGAGAATCTCCATTTAAACTGAAATGCTATATGGGCTCGGTATAGTTGCAGGTTAAAAAGAGGAGGACCTCTCAGGTACTGGTTCAAACAGATACATGCGGTGTCTGTAACCTTGAAATAGATCCAACTGATCCCGCAAGCACCTTATACAAATATGGATGGGGTGGGATGTAAACAGAGGAGACACGATCTTTATGTCTGTCTGTGCGCGGTCATAGTCCATTCCTAAATATATGTTTGTTTAATTGAAATGCAATATGGGCTCGATATTGTTGAAGCTTTTTATATAGGAGGACCTCTCATATATATGTGGTCTCTACTGTTCTGAAATAGATGCGATTAATACTGTGAGTACTTTACACCTATACGGGTTGGATGGGGTGTAGACACAAGAGGCACGATATTTATGTTTGATTGTGTGCTCATGATTCCCCGCAACACGCAATTATACTTTATTTGCGAATACATGAAAAAAATGGTGGTATTACATAGCGCATGTAAATATGATTTCGTATGGAGTAAGGATTGTTAATTGGTGTTATGAGGCCCATATAGGCGAATATCTATATAGTATCTGTACCTCGGTTGCATATGAAGTTATGACTCACAACTAGTGTCACAATGACATATATAAACTGACATTTAATTTTTGATATGAGAAGTGTCCTCCCTTTTTTTCATTCATTCTTTTTTTCATTCATTCATTTTTTCATTCATTCATTTTTTCATTTTATAAATAAGTGTGAATAAGGAGAGATGTCTCCATGTTAATTGTGTAACTTGTCTATCTCATTGTCATTTCGCTAAAGATAATTTAACAACATTATGAGTCCACGATGTGATGACAGTATCATTTATAACAACAGGCTATGTATTATAGCTTCTTAAATAGAATTGATGTTTTTATATTTTTCAAATAATAGAACTACATGACTATGTGGAATGTCTTTACTCTCTAAATGAATTCAGTATATCACTAAATATGATTTGAATATTGAAAGACTTTACAGATATACTTATTATAGATTACTTTATGATTTAGATAACACCTGAATTGTGGAAACCATACCCCAAAGAACGACACGATAGAAAGAAATTAGATTCATCATATCATTGAGGTATGCAAAACAAATATGACTTTAAAGAATATTATGTAATAGTGCTGTAAAGGTTTACTTATGATTGTTGCTAAGATTATCGCACAAAATGTGAAGTTATTCAGCAAATTGATGTATATACAACATACTCAGATTTATCGAACTGAATTTCATAGAGTCGGTTCGTATTGGATAATCTTGGCGAACTAAGATATAAATCGAGCATAGGATATTGACAATGAGGATGTGACTATGTACTACAACAAAACTATGTATTTTATACTTTTAATTGAAGCTCTCTGTAACCCTAAAGTTCTTGACCATTATGTGGTTTTTAGGTAAATAGGATGCTATATACCTGTAAGTTAAGAAACCTAGGTGGTAAGGAACACGTGATATGTACCTATGAAATCATTAATTCAGAGAATAACTAAATACCAAAAAATAATAATATCAGTGTTGTCCAATGTTTTTATAGACTAGGTCCTTCATCTGTGTATGTAAAATGCTTTATGAATGATATGGTCAGTATAGAAATATATAGAGATGCTATGTTTTTATAAGCAAAGATTTGTATGTGAAGGAATCGAAATATGTTTTTAAACAATGTTTAGAAATGCTAACATTGAACCCTAAAACTCTTTCATGTATGCTCTTTTGATAGCCCTGAAGAAGTCTCATGGGAGACGAAACGCGTTGGCTATGAAAATATGAAATATGACATGGAAGAAATCTTCATACAAAATCAATAAAGAAGAAAGAAAAAAACGTATATGTTGAATGTGTCGTATGCTTTATTAGAAGTTCACTCGTTAACTGTTAACGATACAAAAGTATATAGGTACTTGGAGATTTAACCATAGTACATAGTGCTGAACCTCCTGTGTATTTATATGTTGTTGTAGGACTTTGTCCTACATTATTGAGAGTAAAGAGGGTAGTACTCTCTGGTTTCGTGCACTATCTGAACTGTCTACGTCAACCACTAATATTTGTTTGGTGCGGTTCTAATCAGCCTCCACCCTCTCCCTTTGTAAACATACATACAGACACTGGAACAAATAAGACATGGATGTGCTGTAAAGAAAAATGCTGAAGTATCCTGCCATAAGTAGTAAGTGGGCCTTCAGACACTTACATATGGGTAAATATGGGCCCTGTGTACATTTAGGTCCCTGTTTACAAGTTTACAGTAGTGGTGAGGTGCAAACACATGTAACTACTGACACTGTGAGGTAACACCCTGCCAGTATAATGGGGTCTGGATACTGCTGTAGCCAAAACCTAAAGCAGGTGTATTGGCTGTTTTGTTCGCATGCAGGCTCTGCTACAACGGCTGTTTTCCTCAACCGATGCGCATCTCCTTTCTCAACATTCAGGCCGCGCTGACTGTTCTTGTAGCAATGTATAGATATATATATATTATCTACTGGCGGTCGCCAGTAGATAGTTATAGTTAGGACCGAGTTTCCATAGGAAATCTGAAAATTCTATTTTGAATAACTTTGGCGCCGGTTGACGAATCCTCGTGAAATTTTCAAAACTAATGGGGCGCTCCGTTCAGCTCCTACCCTGAAAGTCTCGGGGTGATTCGTCAAGCAGGGGCCGAGAAAAAAGGGGGGTCCCAAAACGCATTTTCCCCATGCATTTTTCCATAGGACCTTTAGTCGAAGGTACAGCCCGAACGGCTGAACAGAATTACTTGAAATTTGGCAGAGAGGTAGTCCTCAGGTCAGGGAAGTGCCTTTTGCAGGTCTGGTGTCAATCTGTTCAGTAGTTCCTGAGAAAATAGCATTTAAAAGCATATAAATATCTATAAGCGCGCACCGTGCGCGCACCGTGCGAGCACCCTAACGTGCGCGAGCGTAATTCTGATTGGTGGTTACATGTTAGTCAACATTCGAATCGGTCGAAATCAGGAAGTGTTGGCCGCCATTTTGTTTGTTTTCAGTGCGAGAGTGAAAAAGGAAGGTGGCGAACATGAAAAGGGGGCAGGGTAGAGAGTTCCTGACCCCCTAGCCTTTGTCAGGGGGTCCCTGAAGGCCCCTGAAGGCAGAAATTTTAAAAAAAAATATATTTTTTTAAAAACGCGTGGCTGCGCGCACTGTGCGCGAACGGTGAAAAACTTTCAATCGTAAAAAACCAATGAAATTCCCCCGTTATAGTTAGTTCAGATAACAATAACTCGCGCGACCGCCACTCTATCACAAGGATGATGTAATCAGTGATGTCATGAGTGATGCCACTGACCATGTCATGAGTGATGTAATATGTGACGTCATGAGCAGTGGATTGCGGGCGCGCGAGTTATAGTTATCTGAACTAACTATAATGGGGGAATTTCATTGGTTTTTTACGATTGAAATATCCACCTAACTATAACATGTGTGAAACCTATGGTTTTTTAAGTGAATATATATATATATATATATGTGTATATATATATATATATATATATATATATATATATATATATATATATATACCTGTTCTTGCACTCATTTACTGCTTTACATATTCACTCCTGAACCATGTGTGAAACCTATGGTTTTTTAAGTGAATATATATATATATATATATATGTGTGTGTATGTATATATATATATATATATATATATATAGCTTCTCGATCCCGATAAAGATAAAGGCTGTCAGATAGGGCGGTCCATGCAGGGGTAATCGGCAGCCCCTTAATATAATGCAGCAAACGATTTCGGGTAAGAAATCACACGGACACCCAGGAGATTTGCAGTTCAGAATGATTTAATGACTGCAAACACAACGCGTTTCGGCTTTCGCCTTGTTCACGCTCATGGCGACATTTTTTGCATAAAGTTAAATACAAATCAAACGTGTAAACATAGAAAACAGACTGCTGAATCCAGTCATAGTGAAAATTATAATAGTCAGAGTGGCAGCCATCTTGGCACTGTCAAATTCGTACACAAACCAACTGAAAATAAAGTCACCGTATTTACATTATTAACAAGTGTTTGTAATGTTTGTCCGCTGCCCAAGTGGGCAGTATGACACAAATATCTGCACACTGTGAAAATCCGATCAAAGGTGGCCCAGCATGGTAAATAAATTTTACCATTGTTCGTAAAGTTTGCCGCTTAATAGATTTAAGCCCAAGTGGGCAAATAAGCACTCATAAATTGTCAAAACCCAAAAGGACTCATAATATATCAATATATACAGATTAGTATAAATCCATTAGACAAAATATAAGAGTTAATTGCTGAACAAATAACTCTGCAGACAAAATCTAACCTATAAGTGGTTCCTGCACATATCTAAATGGGCTCACTCATTGGCAGCTTAAAAAGCAAATAGGCCACATAGAATAACAGAATACTTAGTGACATCAGTGGTCTGTTCATGCCCGTAGTGCCATTTCCTAAAAAATAATGAAATTAGTATAAACATTAAAATTGCCAAAGCCAACAGGTAACACTCAAAGTAGCACAGTTCAACAGTTACTCACAAATCAGGTATGTAAATGTACTGATAGTTCTTCACTTGAGTTAAGACCTTTAGGAGACATAGTCTCGAAATCAACTATATATTTCGATTCCAATTGCCTTAACTGTAGTAACTTATTACCTCCTCGCACATTGTCGTATATTGCATCAACAACAACCATCTTAAGTAACCTCTCATTTTGTTGATGTTCATTGAAAAAATGTCGGGCTACAGGGTATTGCCTATTATTGTGACGTATAGCTCTGATATGCTCAAGCACTCTCTTCTTGGCACGGTGGATAGTGCTGCCAATATATGCCAAGTTGCATGGGCATATCAGAGCATAAACACAGTAGGTTGTGTTGCAAGTAAGAGATTTCTTGATTTTAGTCTCCTTGCTCATACTTGAAAATTGCACCATCGTGCAATCAGAGCTGTATTTGCATGCCTTGCAACATCTGCAGCATCTGAACCCTGGGCGGCCGCCCACTAAGGGTTTCACCGATTCTGTGACCATATTAGGGCTTAGTTCATCCCTCAGTGTTTTGCTCTTTTTAAATGTAACCTGGGGATGACTAGTCAAATGTTTTTGCAGATGATTATCAGTGAGCAGTACATGCCAATATTTATCCAAAATCGCTCTCAGCTTGTACGCTTGTCCTGAATAGGTGGTAATAAACCGCAAATTCTCTGTGTCTGGTGTACGTTTCGTAGGAAGTAAAAGATCTTTCCGTGACATCCCTTCTACTCTTTTACAAGCCTCACTGATAGTTGTTTGTTGATAGCCCCTATCTTTGAAGCGTTGGATCATTATTGCCTTCTCCTTATGGTAACTTCCTTCGGTACTACAATTGCGTTTGGCACGCAATAGTTCCCCGTAAGGGATACTGTACACTAGTTTACGAGGGTGCGCACTAGAGGCATTGAGGATGCTGTTACCAGCAGTCTTCTTGCGGTACAGCTGTGTTTGTATTGAATGACCCTCAATTTGTACAACAATGTCCAGGAATTCCACTGATGTTTTGCTTATATTTTCTGTGAAGGTCAAGTTCAGAGTATTGTCATTCAGTTTTTTTACAAATGAGTTAGCTGAATCAGTATCCCCATTCCAGATACAGAAGATGTCATCAATATATCGGAGCCACAGGACACAGTTGGAAAATTCGGCCAATTGAAAGGCCACCTGCTCCTCCCACCAGCCCATGAATAAATTAGCATAGCTGGGGGCGAAGCAGGTGCCCATGGCCGTGCCCTGTGACTGCCGATAGATGACATCATCAAAAAGGAAAAAATTGTTTTTAAGACAGAATTCGATCATATCTGAGATCATGTGTGAATGATTTAACAGAGAGATCGATCGTGCCTTCAGGAAATGTTTTATGGCATCTAAACCTAGCTGATGTTCAATGCTGGTGTATAGACTACCTACATCAAGGGTAACCAAGGTGTATTGTGGCTCCCAGTAAATCCCATCAATGCTGGTTAAGAAGTGGGTAGTGTCACGTAGATATGAAGGTAGACTGACCACAAATGGACGTAGGTAGTGATCAATAAAATGGGATGTATTTTCCAACAGGGAGCCAATAGATGAGACTATAGGTCTCCCTGGAGGATTAACAGGATCCTTGTGAACCTTTGGGAGCAGGTACAGGACTGGGATTTTTGGATGAGGACACTTGAGGTAATTGTATTCCTCCCATTCCAATAATCCTTTTTCCCTCCACTCCACCAAAAGTTCTCCATACTGGTGATTGGATTGCAAAATTGAATTTTTGTCAGAAATGGAGTAGCATGATCGATCCCCTAACTGCCTATAACCTTCCTGCAGATAGGCCTTTTTGTCGAGGATAACGACATTACCACCCTTATCAGAATGTCGGATAACGATGGTACTGTCCATTTTGAGGTTATTAAGTGCCGCAATCTGTTCCTTAGTTAGGTTCTTATTGACAGCCGGGGTCTTCGTGTACCTCAGTTTTTTCAAATCAGTAAGAACACCCCTCTCAAATACCTCAATCGCATCACATTCGATATTCGGTAAGAAGACCGATTTTGGTTTAAAATGACTCCCTGGATTAACATTGGAATCAATAGCAAACTCATCCAAATTTAAGTTAGTACCACTACCATTTTCTTCATTCATAGATGATAAGGCATACAAAATATCTATATCATCAGTATCGAGATTGCACAAAGATGTTCCCGTTCTAGTTAAATCACTTTTGTTATGTTTTGTATCAAACCACTTCTTGAGTTTTAGTTTACGGGAAAAATAAAACAGGTCTATCCTAGTTTGTACAAAATTAAAATTAGAGGTTGGACAAAAAGACAAACCTAGGCCAAGAAGTTCCTCCTCTTCGCGTGATAGATGTCGCTTAGATAGGTTCATGACAGTCATGGTTGTACTTTCTTGCCCCTTGTTGTCATTCCCATCGGGCTTCCTGTTTCGTTTCTTGCTCCTTTGTTTGGCTTGTTTGTTCCTCTTGTTCCTCTTGTTCTTCCTCTGTTGCCACGTCCTCGGCCCCTCTGCCCCGATTGCTCCTGAAATTGTTCTGTCCTTCCTTGATTCATGGCCTGAAATTGTGCTAAAAAATTGCATGACTTTTTTTGAGTAATTGAGTTGATGCTGCTCAAGGCTACTGCTGTAGGTACATCTGACAAACTTCCATCAGAGACATCACTTTCAATTATGTCCACAGCCGGTGTTGTAGTAACCAATGGTAGGGATACATTTCCATCCTTTGTAAATAAGTGATCATATCTTTTGTGGAAGGTGAGGGTACGGCCTGCTAAGTAATCCTTGTAGTCCCGTAGGAACTTACGTTGCTTTTTAGCCGTAATTTCTTCTTCCAACTTATCCATCCGTGCTAGTAGGGATTTCATAAAGTTTTCCAAGATCTCTTTGGCCACCAGGTTCTCAAGTTCAGCGTAAACCTGGTCAATCTCGGATAAAAGTTTGCTCCGATCTTTCAATGCAAACTTTACAAGGATCCTCATCATCGTAATTGAGCAGGCAGCCGAGTTACTAGACCATTCCTCTAGCATCTCCGGATCTGGGTCCTCATAAGTAGGTATTGTAAATATTCGCAACCCTCGAGGTACTCGCGCCACATCGATATATCTTTGTAGGGACTCTGCTTCCCATCATTTTGAAAGTTCCTTTCTATACAGTTTTTCCAAATGGGCATATAATTGCTGTATCTTGATTTCTTCATTAATGTTTGTCCCTGTATTGGTTGTCTCGTCATTAACAATGCCTTGTGCAAAAAAGAGCTTGTTCGCTGTCAACTTGCGTTTCGCCTCCAAAGCCGCAGCCATAGTTACCAAATGTCTCTTCAAATCTCCAGCGCCGTTCGCCTGCAATTTATCCGTCACAGGCAGATACGGCTCCCTTCTCGACTATTTGCTCACTCAACCAGTGCAACGGTAAACATAGAACCCGGACCGGACTCGCAAACAGCCGCTGGAGTGGATTGAGTCAACAGACAACAAAGCACGTCCCACAGCGTAGAGAGTCGGGGTCCCGGTAACAGCACAGCAGAAGTTTCCCGATCAGAAAACAGAGGTTTGCTGCTTAGCCGGAGTTCGTAACCGTTTACACTTTGTTAATCCGGGCAGGCGCTAGTATCAACGTTGCAAAGCAACGGAAGCCTGATACTCGTAGTGAGTTTGTTCTAAATCCTTAAGGCATGTGCACTGCTCGATTATCCGGGATGGTTGAGGGTAAAGTTGCCGAGGTCAGCCTTCGTTCCGTAATCCACAGCTTCTCGATCCCGATAAAGATAAAGGCTGTCAGATAGGGCGGTCCATGCAGGGGTAATCGGCAGCCCCTTAATATAATGCAGCAAACGATTTCGGGTAAGAAATCACACGGACACCCAGGAGATTTGCAGTTCAGAATGATTTAATGACTGCAAACACAACGCGTTTCGGCTTTCGCCTTGTTCACGCTCATGGCGACATTTTTTGCATAAAGTTAAATACAAATCAAACGTGTAAACATAGAAAACAGACTGCTGAATCCAGTCATAGTGAAAATTATAATAGTCAGAGTGGCAGCCATCTTGGCACTGTCAAATTCGTACACAAACCAACTGAAAATAAAGTCACCGTATTTACATTATTAACAAGTGTTTGTAATGTTTGTCCGCTGCCCAAGTGGGCAGTATGACACAAATATCTGCACACTGTGAAAATCCGATCAAAGGTGGCCCAGCATGGTAAATAAATTTTACCATTGTTCGTAAAGTTTGCCGCTTAATAGATTAACATTACAAACACTTGTTAATAATGTAAATACGGTGACTTTATTTTCAGTTGGTTTGTGTACGAATTTGACAGTGCCAAGTCGTTTGCTGCATTATATATATATATATATATATATATATATTCTTTTCCAACACAACCCGCTTCAGGAATCATGGGCGCTCTGCGGTGGTGCGTTCGAGGTACGGCAGGGTTAAGCCGTTGTAATATCAACTCTACGCGTTTCAGTCTCAGCAGAGACCTTGCTCACGAGTCTAGCTAGACTCGTGAGCAAGGTCTCTGCTGAGACTGAAACGCGTAGAGTTTGTCTTTTTGTATCTGGCATGCTGAAAGTAAAGGAATTATAAAAAACGATCATTGGTGAAGCTGTTTGTCCTTCTGGGAGTGCGCGAGGAAACCTGTGTGGGTAAACGAAGTGGATATATATATATATATATATATATATATATATATATATATATATATATATATATATATATATATATATATATATATATATATATATACCTGTTCTTGCACTCATTTACTGCTTTACATATTCACTCCTGAACACTCACGTCATCATTTCTGAACCTAGTACCGCATTCATTCACTCATTGTTTCCTGTACTAATTCACTGCTGTGCTCATTCACTGACATTATCTCCCTTCTTCATTCCCTTACTAACTCATTTACTGCTGTACTCTGTGCTGCATGTGCATTCATCCTCGTACTTACTCATTCATTTACCACTCTTATTTTTCATTCCTGAACTCCCATGCATTAATTTCCGTAAACACTCATTCTGTGTTACACTCATTCACTCTTGTACATTCATACATTCATTCCTGGTGTCACTCATTCACTGCTGCACTCATTCATTGCTTTACTCACTCACTTCTAAAAACTCAAGCATTCATTCCTAAACCTGGTGTCGCATTCATTCAGTCATTCTTTCCTGTAGTCAATCACTGCTGAACTCATTCAGTCAGATAAGCTCACTTCTTCATTCCTTTACTAACTCATTTACTGCAGTACTCTCTCCTGTACGCTCATTCATTCAAGAACTTACTCACTCATTCACTACTCCACTTATTCATTCCCGAACTCCCATGCATCCAATTCATGTACGCACTTATTCTGTATTGTAGAAATTTGCTCCAGCACATTTATGCATTTTTCTCTGCATTCACTCATTCACTACTGCCTTCCTTATCTAGTGCGTTAATTCACTCCTGTATGTTCAGGCATGTTTTTTTTCTGTACTCTTTCACTGCTGTACTCATACACTCTTGTACACTCAATCATTCATTCCTGGATCCAGTGCATTAACTGTTGTAGTCATTCACTTTTGTTTGCTATTTCTTTCCTGTATTTATTAATTTACTGCTGTTCAGTCATTATAAGCTCATGTATCCATTTCTGTACTGCTCATTCAGTGCAATACTCATTCATTCCTGTATACATATTCATGTGCACACTTGCCCATTCATTCACATACATTCACACATGTATTCCTGTACTTATGGCTGCAGTGGAATGAGTACACAGATTAATGAAAATCACAAATGAGTGCACATTTATCCATACATGCACTGCTGCATCCATTCATTCACCCTATTGATTTATAAAATAAAAACACCAATCAGTGCAGTAGCACTTATGCATATATAAAACGCCAGATGTTTCGGCTATGCTAATGGCTATTTAATATGTTGCCTTTTATAATATTTTATCTACTTCTGCTTGTTTCTTAGCAAAAATAAAATTGTTTTTCAAATGTTCAGAATGTCTATTTTTCATTTGCTCCAGTTGGGTATGGACAGTCCCGGTGACCTTAATGTGCAACCCCCACCTCCCTGTGCAGTGTGTCTGGGTTTGGTGCTGACCTGTACAGTAATGAGCACGCATTGTGCAATTGCATCCGGAGAAATAAGCATTCTCACCAGTGCTTAATTTGTAAAATATTAAGTGCCAGGGCTCTGACCAGGAGGCCACTGCAGTTTGCACCACCAATCGCCACTGTCATCGCTGCCAAAACAACTACTAACCATCTCTCTCGCATGTAAATGCGACAGTTCAGATTATTCTAGGTCCCCAAAGCTAAAGGAATGGCTGGGGAGGCAGTTATTAGTAATTTTTTTTATTGATATTGTTGTCCCTAACAACTGTTATACTGCTCATCTCTAAATTACATGAGTAGCGCCACCTTGTGGAAGACTGCCCTATGTGTGGTATTGACAATTAGGTGCCGGTGCAGAGCACCAGAAACCAATTAAGTGCCGGTGCTCAGCACCGGAAAGGTCCGGCTCAAATTAAGCACTGATTCTCACCCACAATTAATGATAGTTAATTCCTCCATCTTGTTATCAGTGCCCTACCTATGAATTTCACTATGGTCCACGAACAGATGGTTCTCACAGGCTGGGTACCACACTCTGACGTTTGCTTTCACGTCACTACACCGATAGCAGCAGGGCATAATCAGTTTCAAATTATTGACAAGCCAACACACGTCTGTAGAGCGGACTGACCATAAATCTCACTCACTCATGGAGATACATAAATCATCAGCTTTATCTTATTCTCGCACGGTTTCTAGCGCATAGGCATACGTGTGATGCAGTGTTATGATGTTTCTTCTTCACCACAGTCAGCTGTACCTCCCCCCTCGCAGGTGGTACAATCCAGAAGTCTAAAACCCTACCCCGGCTCTCGCTGGTGAACGGTCCACACTTCTCAATACAACACAGGGAGGTCCACGTGAAGCCTGAATGCAGACATTACCGCGCTCCAGGATGGAAAACATGCATGGTTCATACATGACTATGGGTCAGATGCCAATATCAGGATCCACCTCAGGCAGTGGAGCAGGATCCCATGTGGCACCCTAGTATGTCCTGCTGCATTCAGGAGCCAGTGCTTAATTTGAGTCGGTGGTATCCGGTGCTCGGCACCGGCACTTAATTGTCACCACCAGAGCTTGTGACACCCTGCCACAAGGTGGCACTGTCTAGCTAATTTAGAGATTACCACATCAACAGTTAATTATTAATGGTATGTTCATTAAAAATCACTCTTACCAGCCGCCCAAGCCATTCTTATAGTTTGGGGGCCTGAAATAGTCCGAATTGTTACTCTTGTAGGAGAGTGATGGTTAAAAGTTGTGTTGTTACTATCATTGGCAGCATAACAGGGCAATGTGTGGTGGAAGCTCCAGTGGCCTCCTGACGAGAGCCCTATCACTTATGTTTTTTTACAAATTAAGCATTGTCAGCAGCCTTGGATGTGATGACCTGCAGAGCTTCGCCCAGACCAGAATACACCAGGGCTTTGATCCAGGGACCCCACACCTCCTGCTGTGCCTCATACGTCATCAAGAATGGCCTGGCTGTGAATGACTGTAGGGAAGCTGCCCACTGGTAGCAAGGAGCCAGCTGACTGGCAGACCGTCCAACTCTTGCGCCCACCCCAAGGTTCGGGCTCCCTGCAGCTGCCAGCGAGTTCCAAAGGGACTTCTTTACTTTCCCTTTTTTCCATACCATAGCAGTAGAGCCCCACAGGGCTGGCCTGCCTGGTTTACCAGAAGTCTTTTCAATGTCTGCGGCCATACCTTAGGGCCCAATACGATGGGACTTGGAGGCTTTCTGAGTCACACCGTAGGTTTCACTTCCAACTGCTGCATTCCAATGCAGGCGGTGGAAAGGAGAAACCGGCTGGTCATTCCGGCTAGACTCCACCGGGTTCAAGGAGCCCATCGGCCAGTCAGAGGCCTCACCGTAATTCCTAAGGATGGTGTTACCGCTGTCGGGATTATGATGTTGGTTTCCGACAGGCTTTCCATGTTGGGCTTTCCGACATGAAAATCCTGTCGGACAGCAACTTTGGGAGTCAGTTGCAGGGCCCCCCTGTCAATCCCTGCACTGTGTGGCTGGCACTGTGAGTATGGTATGGTATGGTCCTCCTAAAAGGAAATGTTTTCACGAAATCATGTAAAAGTTAAAAAGGTTTGTAGACACCTTGAAATTATGCACTTTGAAAATACTGTTGTCAAGTGCATGGAAAACGGATTCGAATTAGACTGTGGCAGAGAAGGGTTAGCACCCAATGTGCATAATGGGTTCAACCCAGACTGCATCACTCTTTCTCAGTGTATGTGTAAACTCGAATTGGATGAAGGGATTTTATCCATTGTATGCCCATTGGACTTTTCAGAGAGATTTAGAGTAATTTCATTAGTTTCAAACTGTAAAGCAGAATACAGGATCAGAGAAAATCCTGGTCGATCTGAGAAAAGCATCGCATTGAATGGAGACCGGACCTATTTAAATGTCCCTACAATATTTTCATGTGATGTTTTGCATCAGAGGCCTGTAATGAAGTTCTGAGCAGTCTCAGCACATTTGCGCACAAAGCTCTGAATGATGCAAAGCCTTTGTACGTGGTGCTGCATGAGGGGGGAGATGGGAAGCAGTGGGGTACCTTTTAGGGGTATTCAAGTGTGGAACAAGTGTGTTCAGAGGATTTATTTAGCACTAATCTGTTGCCTTATATGAGCTTCAGATTGCACTGAGATACTCTGGGAGGTGGGATTTTTGTAATATTTAGTGATTTTAAATTCATATGAAAAACGAACTATTTTGAAGGGAGATGCCCACATTGTGCACAAGCAAAATGCAATCACTCTAAGGGAAGAGAGCCAATGGCTGAAGTGGGCTGACCCGTTTCACCATGCTGTGGTGGGTGGAGCCAACATTTGAATAACAGTTTACTCTATTGGATGTAATCCCTGGAGCCAAAGCTCCTCTGTGTATGTGTGTGTATATAAATATATATATGCTTTCCCACAGCGGTTCAAAGGTCCGGTTTGCCAGGCGCTTCAAAAAGGTGCGTCACCCTCGCGGTTTGAACCAAAACCGCTAAACATGCCACAATTTCCTTCTGAAAGAAAAATAGGGTCGCACTCCAGTTCGTGTAGATTAATTTATTCTTGAATCATTTGCAAGTCAGCAAAAAGCCACACAGGTCCCAACCAACGCGTTTCGGTATTCGCAAAATACCTTGTTCACGGTCGTATTTAAACATGTAATACAAAAAAAACCTTCAGAAAGGAAATGGTGATACCTCATTTCCTGTTCAGGACAAGGATTACTCCTCAGACTTCTGGGAGTTGTAGTTCCTTCTGTTTAAAACTCACAATGTTCGAGTAAGCTTAGAGACAGAGCATAAACTTTATAAACAATAATTTGAATCAGGTGATCAATCAGCAGATTTTAAATGTTCAGGGTCAACCAGACTAGGAGCCATGATTCATATTGAGAAAATATTTACACATTTATTTTGGTGTTGATTGTTCATGAAGTTGCACGATCAGATGACAATTTGATTATATTGTTTGAAATGTCAGAAACCCGCCACATTGGCTATGAATTTTTCGTTTTTTTGTTTTTTCGTTATTTGGTTTACTCCTCCAGTGGAGGAGTAAACCAAATAACGAAAAAACGAAAAAATCCCCACTGAAGGGATAGTCACATGACCCCTAACTTAATATATTGGAACCTCGGACTGAAATTCATAGCCAATGTGGCGGGTTTTTGACATTTCAAACAACATAATCAAATTGTCATCTGCTGGGGGTCCCTGGGGGCCCACTAGCCCACCAGGAACCTCCAGTATGCACCAGGGGGCTGTGTTGCAGAGAGGTGTTCTGAGGCCACGCCCCTTTTTACACCTCTCTGCAACGCAGCTCTGTGGCGCTTAATGGAGGTACCTGGTGGGCTCGTTGGACCCCAGGGGACCTCAGGATTCAAGGGGACTTACTCTCCCAACTTAAAACGCGCCGGGGGCGCGTTTGCACAATGGTGAAGGTAGGGGGCGGGGCCTGAGGTGATACTGTGCAAACACGCCCTGTGGCGCGTTTTAAGTTGGGGAATTCATTCCTCTTCAATCCTGAGGGTCCCTGGGGACCAACTAGCCCACCAGGCACCTCCAGTAAGCGCCACGGAGCTGCTTTGCAGAGTGTTGTTAAAAGGGGCGTGGCCTCTGAACACCTCTCTGCAATGCAGCTTCCTGGCGCATACTGGAGGTACCTGGTGGGCTAGTTGCCCCCCAGGGGACCTCAGGATTGAAGAGGAATTAATTCCCCAACTTAAAACGCGCCACGGAGCGTGTTTGCACATGTCACCTCAGGCCCCGCCCCCTTCCTTCACCATTGTACAAATATTCCTCTAAAATCAGCCGAACTACGTATTCCGATTTACTGCATCTTTTAGCCCAGCACTGACTCTGAAAAGTAATTCTTAGCGTACTTACCAGTAACTTGTATTTCCTTCCATTGGAATCCATTGTGTGGTTTTCACCAGAAAAGTTTCTAAGTGTCCAATTTTGAAACGTACAAATATTCCTCTAAAATCAGCCGAACTACTAATTCCGATTTACTCACCTGTTATCAGGAGAGAACCCAGTGCTGCATCTCTTAGCCCAGCACTGACCCTGAAAAGTAATTCTAAGCGTACTTAACAGTAACTTGTATTTCCTTCCATAGGAATCCATTGTGTGGTTTTCAGCAGAACATTTTCTAAGTATCCATTTTTGAAACGTACAAATATTCCTCTAAAATCAGCCGAACTACGAATTCCTATTTACTCCCCTGTAATCAGGAGAGAACCCAGTGCTGCATCTTTTAGTCCAGCACTGACCCTGAAAAGTAGTTCTAAGCGTACTTACCAGTAACTTGTATTTCCTTCCATAGGAATCCATTGTGTGGTTTTCACCAGAAAATGTTCTATGTCCAATTTTGAAACGTACAGATATTCCTCTAAAATCAGCCGAACTACAAATTCCGATTTACTCACCTGTTATCAGGAGAGAACCCAGTGCTGCATCTTTTAGCCCAGCACTGACCCTGAAAAGTAATTCTATGCGTACTTACCAGTAACTTGTATTTCCTTCCATAGGAATCCATTGTGTGGTTTTCAGCAGAAAAGTTTCTGTCTATTTTCACAAACTAAAAATATTCCTAAAAAATCGTCTGTATGACTTAAACACATTCTTTCAACTGTTTACAGGAAGTTGGCCAGTGCTGGATCCAGGATCCACCATTGAGTAAGAAAAAGTAACGACAACACTACTTACCTGCTAAGTGAATTTTCTGCCATAGGATAACATTGGTGATTGGTGTCAACTTTTAAAATACAATAATATTCCTTAAAAATAACTACTGTAACCAAAACGCTTTTACTCAACTGTCTACAGGAGATGTCCAAGGACTGAATCTAGGATCCAGTCCTGTGGTTAGAAAAGTAATCCATAAAGTAACTAATTGCATTTGACTTGAAATTCACATTGAGCTCAATGTTGCATTGTGTTTGAAATTGTATTGCCCATTGCAAAAACTGTAACTACTGTACTTAAAAGTCTATTGCCTATTTGCAAAGTATTTAAACTAAAGTAATTCATTCTGAGAAAGTATATTATGTATTGTAATGTATAATGTAATTAAAAAATAAAATATCTAAAAATATACAGTTTACAAAATGTAGTAAATCAGTATCAAAATAATCAGTATAACAATTAATACATTAAAAATTGTCATTAACAAAACCTTTGAAATTCACTGAAAAAACCATAGGTTTCAGGCCTGATATAGTTAGGAATTAGCATTTAAAAAACCTTAGAAATTCACTGAAAAAACAATAGGTTTTAGGGGTGTTATAGTTAGCTGGACATTTCACTCGAACAAAACCATTGAAATTCCTCCGATATAGTTAGTTGTACTAACTACATCTTGCGCGCCCGCAATCCACTGCTGATGAGGTCACATATTACATCATTCATGACATGGTCAGTGACATCACTGATGACATCTCAAATGATATCACTGATGACATTACTGATGCCATCATCCAGTGAATGTGGTTTGGTTTCTTATTTAAATATGTATTATATATATATTTCAATTTGCATTGAAGAATGAGTGGATATATAAATATAAATATCTGGATGGAGGATTTAGTAGCAGTGTGATTGACTGTTTACTTGACTAATTTATAGTGTCTCACTAAATATATTGGATAGTGACTAAACTGTGTGAATATCTGTATCACTTTGTCAGTTGTTGTGTAAACTGCTGCACCAGTTGGTTACTAGCTACATGAAAGTCTATATTATTTATTGATTAGTTAACTGAGTATTTGTATGGGAGAGTGTATGTGTGTGTGGTTCGGTGGGAGGGGGGGTGACTGCCCAAAGATTTGTGAATAGTTGATTCAGTAGGTATATGAAGTTAAAAATACATGTTATAACAGTTGTTTGGGTGAGTGAATATCTTTATGGGTGTGGCGATGAGCCAATATATGTCTCAATGGTACATGTCCAACAAACTAGGAAAATAAAAGCCAGTCTATGTGTCAGTTGTTGTATATAAATAAGTATACATAAGACTCAGTGATTGTATGAGTGACTGTATAGATAACTGTATACTTGTAATAGTGTTTTTATAACACACTAAGTATGAGTTATTATCTATATGAATAAATTATGTGGTGTTTTTATAAGTGTATAGCTAAGTAAAAGTAAGTATGATCCATTGTTTGTATAAGTGAGTAGGATGACTTCATAAGTGATCAGGATGTGTGCTGGTGTTGAATGTCAATATAGGTGTATAAGTGATAGTGTTCTATTGATCATTGACAGCATGTATGAGTGAATCTATAGGTAAGTGATTAGATGTGTGTATAGATCTAGGAATCACTGAGTGGGTGTTTAGAAACTTGTATTGGTGTGTCAATGGTTTTAAATCTGGCACTCTGTATTTTACAGTGAGTGATGAAAGGTTATACTAGTGTATGATGAGGTGTATCTGATAGTCACGTGGATGATGGCATCAGTGATGTCATCAGTGATGTCATTTGAGATTTCATCAGTGATGTCACTGACCATGTCATGAATGATGTAATATGTGACCTCATCAGCAGTGGATTGCGGGCGCGCAAGATGTAGTTACTACAACTAACTATATTGGAGGAATATATATATATACATACATACATACATACATACATACATACATACATGCATCTATTATTCACCACTACCACCAACGCATTTCACCACAAGGGCTTGTTCACAGTTAGGGAAGTCTGTTTACTATTACTAATGTATACTACTTTTCCCATGTGCCCATTATGAGGCATTGTGGGATATGTAGTTTCAATGTTCATTGTTGCAAGAATTTCTTTACATATATTTACAATATTTACAATGTTTTTCATTTAGGATCATATACATTTCACTGACAACAACTATGGCATGAATAGACGGATTAATCAGACGGTATTGCTTTTACTTTTTCAACTGCTGTCTGTATCACAAGGGGGCACAGCTCATGGAGGGGAGTGGAGGGGAGAGGACGAGAGGAGTTTGGGATGTTTGGAGACCGAAGTATTGAGGACGGCTATATAGCTTTGATGTAATGTATGTATTGCAAGGTATTATTGATGGGGATAAAGGCTGGAGTCGGTGATTGTTGGTGTAGTAGTCTTCAATAAAATATGTTTAAAAAAGTCCCAGAGCAATTGTGGTCAGGCTGACAGAAGCCTGGTGGGCCTTCTCCTGGCTCTACACGCTCTGTCAAACCCAGGGGCAGAAAGCAGGGGAGAGCTTTAGTCTCCCACTGCACATGACGATGAAAATACTTTCTAGAAATAAAAACCCAGATTGGTGCATTTGTCATAGAAAGGGTGTGAGGAGCACAGAATCAGGATTTTAGAGGTGTATGGGAGGCAGTGAGGAGGACCAGGGCACGACATGTGTCGGCCTGTCGTGTGCAGAGTCGGTGTTGCACCTGTGTTGCACTGACGCATGGAAACGCAAGTTTGGACTCAGTGATTGATCATACATCACATGAATCACCTCAAGCTATCCATGCCTAGACATGGTTGTGTGATGAGGAAAACTAGTCTGTAAACAGTCACATGAAGGATAATATCACCATAGTTTTGCCACAAGCAAGAGGTACTAAAGGCTTTGCACAGACTAGAGGGAGACTCAGAACCTAACTTACAATAAGACTTCATCCTTCTTCTACTTTGGGCTTTGGAATTCCCAAACTTCTGACTCCTGTGAGAGTCCAGTTTAAGAGCGTGGTTGTATTTTGTGTTGGTGGCCAAGGGCAGACAGTAGACCCACTGGAGGATTAGGTAGAAACAGATTGTCTGAGACTCAGCCTGGGAGCCAGGCTCTGGGCTGGGATTTAATAAAGTCAATTTTCCTTTATTGATATTCGAAAGTCCTAAATTATGTTCTGCTGTAATTTAATTACAACACTGGCACCCTGAAAATAAAAATGAAAGCACTCCCATTTCTAGTTTTAGTGTGGTGAAAATAGTTTTAAAGAGCATTTATTTTCCTTTCTTTATAAAGTATATTAGACGTTGCAGAAAGGAGCAGTGTATTTATTTCTAAATACAACAGGCTGTAGGTAGTTGAACTGAAGTAAACTTGTTTCTTTTTTCTTCCTGAACTTTTTTAATCTTTTAAAAACAATGTCCCACTGATTGAATTTCCAACAAAACCTTATTGTTGTAAGTGGGGTGTCCTAAAAGCGAGAGGCATGTCCAGACATTAATTCCATTCTCACTCTGACACTGGACACAAGTTGCATCTGGATTGCAAAAGTCTGAAGCCAGCCTGGACTCTTCCTACTGGAGCCGGAAAAATACTGATTTGCATATATCTGGTCTGTATCTACAGAGTATGTCACGTTACTTCACATGCATTACTTCAACGTTTGTAACTTTTCAGATAAGCAAATCAGGAGGGTCGTTACTAGGCCTCGGCAGAATTTCCACTACGCCGGAGTAATCAGATTAATTTTGGTAACTGTGTGTTAGTGTTTGTCACGAATTACAGATAATTACATGATTCCTCCTGCTCGCACAATAGCACAATATGGGGGGGGGGGAGCCTGGCCTGACGAATGCCTTGGACAATATTTTGGCCATTTGAGTACGGCAGAAACATGTAGGCACATACAAAGGTCATAGGACCATGTACATCCTTCATTGTCCCCCATTATTAATTATTTTATACTGTGCCCATCCCCCCACTAATAAAGGAATACCTTGGGTGTGGATGAGACAAGTTTATTACACATAGCTTCCTCCAGACACCATAATGTTCAAAGAGCTCCCTGGAATAAGGTCAAGCTCGTCCTTGCTTTTAGTAGTTGTTAAGCGTACAGCGAGACCTGTGCTGTATGTCTGTCATCCTTCTTTCATTCTTTTTTCAAAAAGAAATGAATGGCATTTTATAAAATATATTGAAGTTTACGTTGTTGGATAATGTCATCAGTGATGTCACTTGAGATATCATCAGTGATGTCATCAGTGATGTCACTGACCATGTCATGAGTGATGTAACCTTTGGCTTTTTCAGTGAATTTCACAGTTTTTTTAAATATAAATTGTACTACAATTTCACTCATAAGTTTAATTTAGTAATACTCATTTTTTAAACTTTATAAATACACTTTATACTTACATTTACTATTATTAAACGCATTTGGGAGACCTTTAGGTAAGCTATCCACCAGGGCACGCACCCTTAGTTGGCCAGTTCTCAGATCATGTATTCCCTGGGCCGAAACTGTGAATGCGTCATTGATCTATCGGAGCGCAATCTCTTCTGTAGTTACTGTGATGAGTGGGTTTTTGCTTGTCATCTCTTGGTGAGAGCAGAATCCAAGGTTCTCCCTTTAAATTACTACGAGTATCCAAATGTGCAAAATCCCTTACAGGCTCTGCCCATTTGGCCCAGCACGGTCCGTCTTAGTAGTAGGCAAAAGTCTTTCCGCCTTTTCCCGGGTTGATGGACATCTTACCAAAAGGGCCCTGAACAGAATTTCCCCTGATTTTAGTGACACGTTCTTGATGCAGGTAAATATGAGGACATCTCCACCAAACAAAGAAGTACTTACTTCATACAGTTAAGAGGAAGTACTCCTGTTTGGTGGAGATTCACCTCTATGTAGTCACGTCATCTCCTCTATATAAGGATTAATGTTAGCACAGATTTCTGGAAGAAGGTGCTCGAGGAACAATCACACTGATGAAATTAAACCCACACAAAAATGCTGCTCCCTGCGAGTGGGAGCAATTTTCTCATTTGTTTCCATGCCTGCTTCACAGTGGGCAGGGAAGCAGATGAAAAGTCTGTTACCAGTGGGCGGGAATGTTGTTCCTGCTCCCACCCGCTGGGAGCAAATGCTTGGCAGGAGCTTTAAATTGTTCCTGCCAAGTGAGAGCAAACAGAGGTTTCCCTGCCCATCTGCACTGCGGATAGGGAAACAGCTATGTCCGTGGAGTAGGCACCTTGGGACATAGCAGGAGCCCAGCCCTAGGGGATGGGGTCCCCAGGGCCATTAATGGCTCAGGGGAGGGGCTGTGTGGTCCCAATTTCTTTGCAAAGCATAGCTGGGTCCTGGGGTCCCTGGGGCCGTCCGCAGCCGGGGGAGGAGAAACACTTGGCTGTGGCAGTCCCCCAGGCTAAATTCGGCCTGGGAGGGGGGGGGCGCACGCCCCCTCCCTTCATATCACATGGTCGGGCCCTGGAGGACGGGGTCGCTGAGGATGAAATTGGCCTAGGCAGTGGGACTGTGTGCCCCTCCCTCTTCTGTTAAATGGCAGGGCCTTGGGGCATGGTGTCCCTGGGGCCATAATTGGCCAGGGAGAGGGGTCATGTGCCCCCGTCCCTTTTTTCTGCATGGCCAAGCCCTAGGAGATGGGGTTGCTGGGGCCTTAATCAGCCTGGCACAAGGGGGTCACGTGTGCCTCTCCTCCCCCTAATAAATAAGTATATCTCACCATCCGGGCCCTGGCCCATCCCGGGGACATTATTAAAACAAACATTTGCAATGCAATAGGTCTTGCAGTTACGCAAGTTTAATCTATTGGCATTGTAAATAACAATGCCTTTTATTTAGGGTTTTAAAAAGTAAACAAAAATTAAAGGCATTGTTATTTTCAATGCCAATAGCTCAAACTCGCGTAAATGCGAGACCTATTGCATTGCAAATGCTTGTTTGAAGGGGGGCTCGAAATGGGTCTCTATCGGGCTCTGTTTTTGTGCCCTGGCACAGGCGGTCCGTCTTTTTTCCAGACTGCAGTGACAGCAGGCACATCGACGTGCGCTGCTCACACTGCTCACTTCTCACTAGTGGAGAAGTTGCAGCATGACGTCATGCCAGGTGAGCGTTGTAGGGGAAGGGAAATCCTTTAAAGGGAGTCATTTTCTCTCTGGATTTCCCTTCTCTTTTTGAAACACAGGAGCAGCAACATTGTTGGGGTGTCACCAGGGCTTTAAGTGGAAGCTTTTTCAATATTATATGCAACCCATAGTTCCTATTTATTTATCTTATGCAACTAACATCCATTGACAAAGCCAATAGTCGTGACTTGCTGTAGGTATGAGGGTACTTGTTGTATCATATATCTAGATGCAATGACAAACAGCAAAATGCAAGTTGGGCGGCACACTATGCTAAACACAGATGTTTAGCTTACGTGTTTTTCAGCCACGTCCTTAATTATTTTGGCCACACCCTTTTGAGAGCCCACCCAGTTTTTTCATCCCACTTAAAGCCCTGCCTAAGATCATCTACCTATATTACATAAATCCCATCTTATGGCCTGGAATTCTTTAGAACACAACATGGCATTAGTTCTTCTTTGAGCAGGAACCTTATATTTGATCAGATAAATAGAAAACGGGCACACGCGACTTGCAACCTTTGAAATTCCAATTTCCTATTTCTGATAAGTTAACATTAAGCTGTTGTTATTTCATTAATACAGCACAACAGTTTCACAATGCTTTAACAAACTCAAGAGGAAAAAAATCACCACTAACTTGTGCATCTTAAATAACAATGATCTGACATGATACAACTAATCAAATCAAGGCAGATTAGGCTGGAGAGCTGACGTCTCAAAACTGCTTTGAAGAAGGGGCAGAAACGAGACTGTAAAAAAAAAAAAACCTGGACCAGCGACCAGAAAAAAACGAATAATCTTTCACAATTAACATTTTCATCCCGTGACTGTAAAAAAGGATTTTGCAATATGTCCCTGGTGCTGAAGTATTTCATTAAAATAACACAGGACATATTCGCTTGTTATAAACTTCAGGTACCCCCGACCTCCTGATCTTCGATGTCTCTATTCTGTAGGCCTGACAGCTCTCATGCCAATGTGTAGCATGGAATTCCTCACCCCTTGATTTATTGTGTACAGCT
The DNA here is from genome assembly GCF_964204655.1 of Triturus cristatus. Classification (NCBI taxonomy): domain Eukaryota; kingdom Metazoa; phylum Chordata; class Amphibia; order Caudata; family Salamandridae; genus Triturus; species Triturus cristatus. Next base: position 142,808,538 of record NC_140594.1, read on the forward strand.
GTTTTAGCGTTTCAGACATGGCAGCTGCTTTTCAGATGTCTTCAAATTAAATTGAACGTCTTAAGAGAACAAGCATTTTTTTATATAGCGCAAACTTGTCCTGGAGGGATTAGAGCACTTTACACGAGCATCAGTTACATTATTGTAATTGCATTTGTATAGCGCTTAGTACCGCTGACGCAGCGTTGAAGCGCTTTGTTGGATATGTGTCCTGGAGGTTCAGTCCAATTCTCCCTGCATGGCCTTGAGTCTCCATGAGTGATATCCCCCTCCCTTGTCTTAGACTTCAGAGATCACACAATCAAAGTCTCCCTGTATTCCTGGGAGTCTCCCAGGGTGACACCGTCTTCACCCCGTGTGCTCGGCCCAAGGTTCCGCGAACTTGAGAGCATCTCCCTGATTGGGTAAGCAAGCCTTTAGAAATCGAACACATATGAAGTCTTCCTGAAGTCGAGGGAGTCTCCTGGAATGGTAAACAACCTCCTTGGGAACTATACTGACACTATTAATCTGACACCAGCACCAATACACCCGATCCCCCTAAAAACGAACGCTTCACGTCCAGATCTCCTCACACCAGCCAGACACCACCACAGTACGACTGCCACAATCTTGTGAAATGGACACGAATGCTGGCTACGAGACGCCGCACCGTTGCTCAGTGAATGATCTACATCTGGTAGCAGTCACTCATCTCTACTGTTGTCTCCATCAAACCCGATCTCCCAAAACTTGGGCTGTCTGCTGCCATGTGATGGTCTAAACACATGCTCGCCGGAATGGGCGGGGGGCATAGGTTAATCACTCATGCCACCCTGACAGGGTTATTTGCCACCGTTCTGCCTGCTATTATACGATTTCACTGAAAATCCCCGAAAGCCAGGGGTATTACGGCATTATTGTGAAAGCCGAGCGCGGAGACGGGGCCTTTCATTGACGCACTGCATAACATTTTATCTCCTAACCTAGGCGTGTGCTCATACTGGCATCTAGTGGCTATATTTAGAACCGCAGTTAAACAATCTGCTTAAGCTTTACTGCTGAACAAATAAGAGCTAATAAATCAAGCGCTCAGTGGGAGGGTGTGAAAGCTCCTATCACTACAAAGGAGACGCCAGAGAGGAGACGCCATGCGCGTGCACATCGCCTGTCCAGGCGCGCACATAGTTTGTCTCCCTTCGCGAACGAAAGTGACAACAATAGAGTCTCGCCAAGGCGAAGCAGCTGGGCTGTGTTCGCTAGGCGAGACCTAAACAAGCGCAGGAGCCTGTGCTTGCTTTTTAAAATATATTTTACTGCGGATTCGTGGATCCTCTGCAAAATTGCAGTAAAATAAAAAAAAATGTCTATGGCTCCCCGTGGGGTCCCTGTGAGTTCCCACAACCAGGCTTAGGGGGTCAGGGTATTCCTACCCTGCCCCGTTGTCTTATTTAATTTTTTTCTTGGGACTCTGTGGACTCTGAGTCTCAAGATGGCTGCCAACACTTCCTGGTTGAAGTGCTGTGCTGTCAATCAGATCTCAAGTTGAGATTTATTGGATACTCGAAGGGTCCGCTTGCCTAGATATCTATAATCTTTTCTCTTTAATAACTCCATAACAACTGAATGGCTTTACCGCAAATTACAAAAAGGTCGCTTTCTGCACCAAGATCTACCTCTCTGTCAAATTTGGTGCAATTCAGTTCAGCAGTTCGGGCTGTAGTCACTACTAAAATCGCTATGGGAAATTGCATGGGGAAAATGTGTTTTGGGATCCCATCTTTCTCTGCGACCGCTTAATGAATCACCCCAAAACCTTCCGCACAGCAGCTGAAGTGAGTTGCGTACTAAATTTGAAAATTTAGTGAAGACTCTAATTATTATTCTGGGGCCCGTGGTGTCCCCCGCAGCCCCGGGGACCACCATCTCCCCAGGACTTTATCAATAATGTGAAGGGGCACGCGGCCTCCCTGCAGCCCCGGGGACCACCACCTTCCCATGGCTTATTTTTTAAAATGTGTGGGGGGTCCTGCCCCGGGGACCGCCACCTCCCTGAGGCATTTCTATATTATGAGGAGGGTGGACGCACGCTGCCTCACATCCCAGCACTCAGTTTGCCCCAATACACTGCATTTCTATATTATGTGTGGGGGGGGCCGCAAACCCCAGGGACCGCCACCTCCCTGGGGCTTCAAACTTGATGGGAGGGGTGCCGCACGGCCCCCATCCAGGAGCCTTCCATGGCCCTGGGGACCGCCACCCCCCAGGGCCGGCTCCAGCACTGTCCCAGGGTGCCCACCCCAGGACATTGCAGTTTGCTATGGCAGAGCGGGAGTACTGCTCCCGCCCTGTTATAGCAAACATTGCTGTGCTTCATGGAAGCGAGACAGGAAACCTGCTCTTGCTTCCATGAAACAAAGCAGATTAGCGTTTGGGCAAAGGGGGCTGCATGCTAGCAGCTCCCCTTGTCCAAAAGCAATGATGGCACCCGCAGGAGGCGTGGAGCCGTCTGGAACCATGGAGGCATTAGGGCTCCCCCTGTGGTCCTCAACGAGAGGTCAAACCCTGTGGGATGGTGTCCCGGGGCCACAAATAGCCCAGGAGGGGGGCCACTAGGCCCCTCTCCGTTTTCTTCATTTTTTTTTAAAAGGCCGGGCCCGGGGGAATGGGGGATGGGGCCCGGGCCAAAAATGGCCCAGGAGGGTTCCACTCAGCCCCCCTCCCATTTTTATATATTTAAAAAAAAAAAAGATAATGCCCGCCCTGGAGGATGGGTTCCACGGGGCCATAATTGGCCTGAGGAGGGGGTCACATGGACCCTCTCCCTTCTTTTTTTTTAATTAAAATTGGCCTGGCCCCTGGGGATGGGGTCCCTGAACTGAAATCAGGGAATGGATCTGGGGGCATTAATTATTTTTTTTTCTCTCGTGATTGTAGTCGCGACCCCATCGCGGCTCTACCTCAAATAAATAATGTAATTAATTCAGAAGTAGTGTTGCATTTGTGAACTTTGTTTATAGAGTTAGTGATATTGAACTTAATAATTACATTACATTTTATACAGTTAGTAATAATAAAAAAAAATTCAAGTTAAACTTGAAAAGTGTATTGTGTTGTAGTACATTGAATTTGTGCTTTTGTTTTTTGGATTCGCCACGGGTTCGTGAACCCAAAAATATTTATTAAAAAAATGTTTGTTAAAAAATAAATAAGATTCACTGTTGAGTTAGAGAGTGGCTCTAAAAAGAGCCCTTGTTTCCATTTTGGTTTTGTTGAAGCTACATGTAAGTGCCCTTGCACAGTTTAAGGTTGTTGAGAAAGACTCTGTTCCCTTGATCTGTGAGGTGTACTCCATCACTTCTGTAGATGTCATCCATATTAAAACGTAGATTTTTGTTATAGATGGTGCCCATCATATGGTCTCTGAGGTAAGCAGAAACAGCTTTATTGACATTCTTTCTAGCTTTCTCAATCTGTGGACAGAATTGATTTGACCACTTCCATTTCTGTTTTTGGCATATATTAGAGTACACAAAGACTGTTTGAGTCAAAAGCAACATGAATCGTGCAAAGGTGTCCTTCATGAGCATTTCCAATCCTACTCCAGTGAATGTGCCTAGGTCATTGCCACCAGAGTTCACAATCATGAGGTCAGGGGGTTGGAGAAGCAAAAAGTTTTTAACCAAAGGCATCAATTGGTGACACGTTAATCCTCTGTGCAATTCATTTAACATCCACATTTTGCAAAGCTAGGTCTTTGTCGATACCTTTTGCACCAAAAAAATAGCTGTGCTCTACAATCCATATTGTAAGCATCTTGAAGGGATGTCTCGTAGGAATGAAAAGATGTCTGTAGCTCAGGTAGTCAGTTGGTAGAGTGAGAAGTATCTAAAATGGAGGAGAAGATGCTGTTTTTGAAAAGCTGATAAGTTAATGGCTGTTTATTAACATTGTGCACTCAAAAATAGGATGCATGTTACTTTCTGATGAAGCATGTTTCTTATTGGTTATTAAAAAATGTTTAAAAGGTATAGTAGATACGATAAGGTAATATTTTGCAAAAGTCAACCACACTTGCTATTTGCATTTGTAAGCTGCTGTGCTGAACTTGAAAATGTGATGCACTTCTGACCTGCCAGTACAGTTGAATGTTGCAGAAATCGTAATTATGGAAACTGGGATTAAGCAGAATGAGGGAAGGGTTGAAAATTAGCTATGAATTTAAAATGTGGAATGAAATTTGTATAAAAGTTATATGCTACTAAATTAATTTTTCTCAAAACAGTAGTATGTTTAGAAGTAGTGTGTTGTTAAAAAATAATACTAGTGTTATTAGAAATAGATTTTTGAACTCCTGTATGGATTTGCGGCTCCATCGCGACGCTACACTGCAGCTCCGCGGTGGAGTCGCGACTCCAATAAATTACAGGACCAGTTTGGGCAGAGAGTTTGAAAGGGTTAATATGTGTAACCAATAGAAACGTGTTTTACAATTTGAAATGATGTAGGAGGCAAATTGATTTGTTACCTACATTTATTTGTGTGCAGAAAGAGAGGGAAAGTTTGCGATTTCTGGTTTTACCTTGTTGAGAGTGGTGCATTACATTTATTGTGTGTAAAAGAAAATGTTTTATCAGTTTCTGATTCATATTCTGCAATACTATTTGAAATGTGAATTACAAATTTGTGAGGTGTATTATGTATTATGTAGAAGTGCTTTAGTCTTTGCAGTGATATTTGTATATTTGAAAAGCTCTATTTTCAAACTTTTAAAATTATTTGAGAACTGTGATGTTTGAAATCTGTTATGAAATGTGGAGATGTGTATTGTAGTTTGTTTTATTGTACTGAAATGATGATAGAAATAGATTATGCATAGTAATATGTGTACATTGGTAGATGGATTAGCGATTTGATAGTTTGTATGAGTGTGTGGAAAAGTACAATTGAAGCACACCACATAATTTTAGATTTCGCTTTCAAATTGGAAGTGCATTCTGTCAACTTTTAAGGTGTGCATGGACTTATGACCGAGATATGTCTATACTTGCACATGTATTCTCATATGTTTTATGCATTTGAAGATGCAGGATGTGTAAAAGACAGGTGTTGCTGCTTTGTATTTGGCTAGGCCCAACACTGTGAATAGTACTAGAATGGTGAAGCTACAGCACTAAAGTAAGGTTTAAGACATGTTGACATGAGGGATTAGTGATTAGGCTACTTTGTATGAGCCTCTAGTGAGGTACACGTAAATATGCCGCATAATCTTCTGTGTGCAGTTGAAATGAGAAGTATGTTCTCTGAAGTTTTAAGGTCTGCATAGTTATGTTATTGAGGTATGTCGCTATTTTCAGAAATATTCTCATTTGTATTGTATATTTGAAGATGCTTTACATATAAAACACAGGTATACGTCTATTTTTTTTATTTTTTTATATATGGTGTGACTAGCAAAAGGTACAGACACATGCATGCATGCTTTTAGGAATTTTGTGAGCTTTATAACAGAGATATGTGAAGCGTTGCTGCTTTGTATTTGGCTTGCTGCAACACTTTGAGGAGTTGTAGTAGAAAGGTGAATCTGCAGCAGAAAAGTGAGGTTTAAGACATATTGGCTGAGGAATTAGTGATTACGGTACTTTGTATGAGTGTGTGGAAAGGTACACTTCAAATACACCGCATAATTTTCGGTGTCTGTTTGAAATGGGAAGTGTAGTCTGGGAAGTTTTAAGGTCTGCCTGGTCTTGTGACTGAGGTATTTCTCTAGTTGCACATGTATTCTCAGACGTATTATGCATGTGCAGATTGTAGATGTATTAAACACAGGTATAGGTCTATTTGTATGTTTCTTTTACATATGATGCCACTAGGAAAAGGTGCAGACACATGCATGCCTGCTATGATGAATATGGTGAGACTTACAACAGAGATATGCAAAGGATTGCTGCTTTATATTTGGCTAGACCCAACACTCTGAGCAAAAGTAGAATGGTGAAGCTGCAGCAGAAAAGTGAGGTTTAAGACATGTTAGCAGAGGGATTAGTGATTAGGCTACTTTGTATGAGTCTGTGGAAAGCTACACTTGAAATACACCATATCATTTTCTGTGTGTGTTTGAAATGGGAAGTGCAGTCTCTGAGGTTTTAAGGTCTGCGTGGTCTTGTGACTGAGATATATTTCTACTTGCACATGTATTCTCATACGTCTCATGCATTTGAAGAAGTAGACATAGAAAACACAGGTACACGTTTATTTGTATGTTTATTTTATATATGATAGCACTAGTGAAAGATACACAGACATGCACACATGCTTTCTGGAATATAGTGAGACTTACAACAGAGACATGTGATTGGTTGCTGCTTTGTATTTGGCTAGCCGCAACACTTTGAGTAGTAGTAGTAGAACGGTGACTCTGCAGCAGAAACGTGAGGTTTAAGTCATATTGGCTGAGGAATTAGTGATTACGGTACTTTGTTTGAGTCTGTGGAGAGATACACTTCAAATACACCGCATAATTTTCTGTGTCTGTTTGAAATGGGAAGGGCATTCTGTTAAGCTTTAGGTCTGTATGGTGTTGTGACTGAGGTATGTGTCTACTTGCATAACTATTCTCATACATTTTATGCATTTGAAGATGCTATATGTATAAAACATATGCATACATCTATTGTATGTTTCTTATATATATGGTGTGACTAGCAAAAGGTACAGACAGATGCATGCATGCTTTCAGGAATAGGGTGAGACTTATAACAGAGATATGTGAAGGGTTGCTGCTTTGTATTTGGCTAAGCCCAACACTCTCAGTAGTGGTAGAATGGTGGAGCTGCAGCTCTAAAGTGTGGTTTAAGATTTGTTGGCAGAGGGATTAGTGATTACGCTATTTTCTATGAGTGTGTGGAAAGCTACCCTTAAAAACAAACTGCATAATTTTCGGTGTCTTCTTGAAATGGAAGAGCAGTCTGTGAAGTTTTAAGGTCTGCATGGTCTTGTGACAGATATGCTTCTATTTGCACATGTATTCTCATACGTCCCATGCATTTGAAGATGTAGACATAGAAAACATAGGTACACGTTTATTTGTATGTTTATTTTATATATGATGGCACGAGCGAAAGGTACAAAGACATGCATACTTGCTTTCAGGAATCTAGTGAGACTTACAAGAGAGAAATGTGAATGGTTGCTGCTTCGTATTTGGCTAAGACCAACAGTCTAGCTGTTACTTTGAAATGGGAACAGCAGTCTGTGAAGTTTAAGGGACTTTATGGTGTTGTGAATGACGTATGTGTCTACTTCTACATCTATTGCCTGATGTATTATGTATCTGAACCTGGTTGGTTTGGCTACTAGTAGGGAAATACTTTAGTTCAGCTCTGTCATTCTGTTGCAGAGGTTGTGATGTCTTCTGAATGAAGGAATTGTACAGTGTCTGACCCCAGGTGCCATCTTTTATGAGCAGAAATGAATACATACACTTTTTTTTTTACACAAATTTAGATAGCATGCGCTCTGACTCATTACTATTTAAACGTGTGTGTTCTTATCATAGGTTTGATAATATGTAAAGTTTAATATTCTTATTATTTATGTGTTATGAAGACATTTTAATGTAATTGGAAGTATTTCTTAATTTATTGATATGAATATGTGTATATAATATATTTTTTTTAAATTAGAAGCTATTTAAACTTTTTTTCAGATTTTTACATTTATTTGTAAGAAAGATTAAGAATGGCACGAAAAGATCAAAAGAGAAGACAAGAAAAAAAGCAGAAATTAGATGAAGTGCAAAATATTACACTGAAGAAAAAGACTTCTGGTAAGACAACTAAAGAGTTTGTTAAAAGACTTTTAAAGAATGTAAAGAATTTTAAAAAATGTGGAAAAGAGAAAGGAAGGTTCAACAACAAACCGGAAGAAAATGAAAAAAGGACATAAAAATTGAAAATCATCCTATGGGAAAACAATCCATGTTGAAAAAAGGCTGAAAGAATATAAAGACATAAGGAAGAGAATGTATAAAAGTGGAGTTCTACAAAACGTATTGAAAGATTGTAAAAAATATAAAAAAGAAATCATAGTTTATGAGAAAAAAACAACAGATTTAAAGTGTAGTAGAAAAAGCTTTGGAAATAATTTTTCTTTTTTTATTTCCAACATTGGATAACACAATGCTGTTTATGAAAGAGAAAAGCAAAAGAAAAAGACTGGTTAATAGAAGTAACTTTTGTAAAATCTTCACTGGTGAACGGAAGCATACTTCTAGTACTGAACCTTTCTTTAATGAAGAAAGTTATTTTCAACAGAATGCATTAGTTCATGCAGTTGATACTAGTGGTCGATGCTCTGAGATGAAAGATGGTTGTCCCATTCCAAAAGAAGAGATGGTTCCTAGGAATGTGGAAGAATTAATAGCTGAAGAAGTTCAAGGGAGGCATACACAAGCTCTGGTATTTAAGCGGGGTTGTAGTAGTATTTGCAGTATTCGACAGAAATCTATTGACATTTTGCGAATTGTTTTACGAGGACATGCCAAAAAAAGTCTTAAACAGATGATTAAGATGTTACAAGGACTAGATCCATGTAAAGTAAGAAAATATACTAACTTGCAGGGTCATTCTCTGGCTTGTCTGTCAAGAAAATGTGTCAAAGTACTTACTTTCCATCATTTAAGAATGTTAGCAGTACACCACTCAGAAATGTGGAAGTTAGCAAGGAGACTCTACTATTTAAAAAGTCCTGCATTATCTTTAAGTGAAAAGAACACAGCTCTTTTGCATGGTTCAGTATCATATATAAAAAAAAGTTTGTGATGATATGCAGTATCATTTCTTTGGTTCACAAGTGGAGTGTAGAGAAAGTGAGAGCTTAGTAAGTGTAGATGTTGAAGAACATGTGGAAGATATTAGTATTGACAAGTTTGCAGAAGAAATTACAAAGTTTAAGATAGTTTCATTTGACAAACCAAACTATGTTTGTATTTGTTGTCGACCTACTCACTATAGAAGTCAAACTAGGAATGTTGATCTATATTTAAAAAGTGAAAAGGAAAACAATGCTAAGTGGGAGCAATTTGGAGCTTATTTGATGGTGGAAGGTCATTTTGAGTTGGCTACTGATCAACATATTTGTAAATATTGTTACAACAAATTAGAAGAGAACAAAATGCCAGCTAGAGCTGTACATAACAATTTAGAGTTGGTAGGTATTCCTCTGGCAGATTTATATGCCTACGAGTCCATTCCTATTCAATCTGTGCACCCGTTTCAGGCTATAGTTTGTATGGAGCCTAAAACAGGTAAGCTGCCTCCAACAGATTTGCAAATAGGTCTGAAAGGAAGAGTTGTGTACTTATTTTTAGATTTTAAGAAAAATATTGAAATTGTTGTTATAGACAGGGAGGAAAGTGAGCCTGTAGTTATTCTAGTTAATGGTGTACCAACAAAGAGTCGTAAATATGGCAAGAGTTTGTAGATGTTAACAAACTTCAAAAGGCGACATATCTGGTACAGAACAATATTGATTATAAGCATGTAAATGTGGATGAACAGGAAATATGTTTAGAAGATGATACTGAAATTTCAAGTGGCCAAATTGAAAAGTGGACAAGTCCAGAAGTGAAGAGATTTATGAACATTACAGTATACATCATCTACATTCAAAAGAAGTGATAGGAAACAGTATTGAATTATTTCAAATGAAGAAAGCAAAGGGAACTTCATAAGTGTATAGGAAAAAATGTAGAAGCATGTTGTTTTCCACAGCTGTTCACCACTGGAGAAGGTAGATGATATGATGAACAAGCAGTACGGATTCCAGCTTCAGAATACCTCTCGACAAATTTTTACTCAGAAGATCCAAGATATCAACAGTGCATTCTATATATATTTTATCTTCGGTTTGAAAGTGATTTGTCTGCACTTTCATATGCAGTGAACCACATAGTAAAAACAGGAGTTCATCTTCAACATGTTACTGCAAAAGAATTCATGGACAAAGTTCAACAAAGAGATGAACATTAAGAATCTCAGTTAATTATTTGATGGCGTGTCAACATGGTACCAATGAGTATTGGTATCATCGTCATGGAGAACTTAAATGTATGTTAAGAAACGTAGGTACTACTACATGGTTTGCAACACTTAGCTGTGATGAATATGCATGGGACGATTTACTTGAATTTCTATGAGAAGCAAATTCAAATGTTAGAAATATTGAATTGAAGAAACATGGAGAACTGTGTTCCTTGGATCCTGTAAATGTGTGCAGGTATTTTAACCATAGGTTTTAAAGTATGATGTCATTTATCTGCAATAAAAATATTCCCCCTCTTGGAGAAGTTACTGATTTCTTTTGGCAAAAAGAGTACCAAGCCAGAAGTGCTCCTCATATACACATGCTATTATGGATTAAGAATGCTCCAAAATTTGGAACTGATACTGATCAAAGTGTTTTCTCTTTCATCGAACAGTGTGTTACCTGTGCCATTCCAAAAGAAGGAGGAGAAAACATCTTGAGACAACAGGTTTTACGGTTTCAAAGTCACTGATGTGGAAGATACTGTTGATGAAAATACAAGTCTAAGGGAAAAATGTATACAAAGTGTTGTTTTGGATTCTCATGTCAAATAATTTCAAAAGGAAGAGTAAATAGTTTTATGTCAGCAGTAAGGCATACAATAACTCGAAAATCTCAGAAGAATACATACAACTTAAAAAGAACCGAAGATTCAAAGTATATTAATGACCACAATCCAGTGATTTTGACAATGTGGAATGCAAACATGGATATTCAACATGTTGCAGACAATTCAATTGCTGTTACTCGCTATGTTACATCATATATAACCAAATCTGAAAAAGATCCGAGATAAAAGAAATGTGGGAAGAAATTTCACAGGAAAAGAGTCTTAGCAAGGAATTGTACAGCTTTTGCTTGAAAATGCTTTCGCACCAAGAGATTGGAGCCTAAGAATGTTCAGATCGGTTGAGCTCTGCCAGTTTATATTCAAAGTCAAGAGGGTAAATCAGTCCATTCAAGCACTACTCGTTAGACACAGATCAGACTAGTGACAGTGACCCGGAGAGAGCGGAAGCCACGGGAAATGTCTCCAACGAAAGTAGTTTTTTATTGGAGGTCAGACGAATAAAAAAAGGCAACAGAGAAGATCGCAGGCCAATCCAGGCAGAAAAACTAGGAGGGGAAAAAGAGGGGGTAAGAGAAACCGAACGTCCCGGGGGTGAGGACCAGATCATGGAATGTGAGGAAGTGAATGACCTATCTGTTATGAATCTAACTGATGTTGAACTTACTAATGATATGTTGTCTGTGTTATCCAAAGGGATGAGCTTTTGTCCTAGCAGTATTGGGGACGTCGGTGCAACAAAAATTGATTTGTTCAAATTTATGAGACGTATCAAACTAAAGAAAAATTTTGAACTAAACAAACTTGTTAATAAAGACATGCAGCAAAATCTTGGCTTATTAATATCCAACGAACAGACCATACAAGACTTATTAGACACTAGGCTGTTATTGTCTTTGACCAACTGTGAAGATGAGGTTATATCAACAGATATGATTATGAGAGACCTAAATATCAACCCGGACTATAGTATCACTAGCAATCTAAAAGAAAAATCAAAATGGACACCTACACTCACAGCAGGCAACAACATAGATCTTTTTTATAAATTGGTCACTGCTGAACTAGACAAACATGACATTAAGAACACTGCTTCACGCATGAAGAAAGACAATATTACACAAAAAGAAAGACTAGCACTTAGATCACTCAGCACCAACAGAGATATAACAATCAGGGAGGCAGACAAAGGAGGTAACATGGTGATCATGCGTAGCACAGATTATGAACATGAGATACAAACCCAACTAAATGACCAAGAGTGTTATGAGACTATAGCAGGCAATCCAATCTGGTCACTAACCAAATATATCAATACTCATCTAAAGAGATGGCAAGAACAGGGACTACTTGATGATAATGAGTTCACCTACTTAAAGGTTGACCGACCAAGATATCCCTGCATTTACACCGTACCAAAAGTACACAAAAACCTTCCTTTCCCACCTGGAAGACCAATAATATCAGGCATAGGTGGTCCCACAGAGAGGATATCTGAATATGTGGATATATTTTTGAAGCCTCTAGTAACCAACTTAGCCTCATATATAAGGGATACGAAACACATTTTGAGCACTTTGGCTGATTTAAACTGGGATGAAAACATGACTATGGTCACACTGGATGTGACAGCCCTTTACACCAGTATTAAAAGGGACATTGGCATAAGAGCAGTCAAGAGGATGTTAAATAGAAGGGCTGCTAGTTCTTGGAACCACACAGAGATGCTAATCGAAATGGTAGAGCTAATACTGGATAACAATGTGTTCCTCTTTAAGGAGCAGTGGTATAGACAAACACAGGGAGTAGCAATGGGCTCCAGATTTTCTCCCTCGTATGCCATTCTTTTCATGGGTTGGTACGAGGAGACGAGAATCTGGGGCCCATTGGGTGCCAAATGGAATGACTCAATTCTGTTTTGGGGTCGATACATAGACGATTGTATCATGATTTGGACAGGGACCAACTCCAAACTCTTGAGTTTTTTTGAATTTCTCAATAATAATGAATGCAACATCAAATTCACCATGGAACACAGCAAGACGAACATTTCATTTCTAGATGTAGAACTCTACATACACAACAACAAAATTGAAAGTAGACTGTACCGCAAGGCTACAGCATGCAATTCACTTTTACATGCAAGTAGTGCACATCCCTTTCACCAAATACGCTCAATTCCTTATGGAGAGTTAATCAGAACCAGACGTAATTGCAGTAGGGAAAATGAATTTCAGAGTCAGAAAAAAGGAGTACTGACCAGATTCAAGAGGAGGGGTTACAGTAAGTCCCTACTTACTAGAGCGGAAGAGAGAATAGAAAAAGTTACCCAATTTGAAACCCTGAAGGACAAACCCAAACAGAAAGAACATGACCAAAAAATCAGATTGATTACCAGCTATAACAACTGGGCAGTAATCCTGAGAAAAAGCCTCAACAGGCACTGGCATCTACTTAAGGCGGATAACACGCTTAAGGAGTTTATAACGGACAAACCTAACATAACCTTCAGGAGGGGGGTCTCACTCAGGAACTTACTAAGACCAAGCTATCCAAAACCAATAACCACAACTAATTGGTTAAGCCAACACTCAAGGGGCTTTTACATATGTGGTCACTGTAGTTCTTGCAAGTGGGCTGATGACCGCAAGACAGAATTCGCAGGACCAGGAGACAAAAGATATAAAATAGACTCTAACATCAACTGCCTAACAAAATTTGTGGTGTACATTATTGAATGCCAATGTGGAAAATACTACATTGGTAGCACAATCAGACCATTGCGGGAACGCATAGGTGAGCACACCAGGGCAATTAAACAAGGAGACATGAGATACCCATTAGCAGCACACATGTCAATCTGTCCTGCTCAAACACTGAACCGTACATTCAAATTCTACGGAATAGAACATGTCCCAAGAAGCCCCAGGGGAGGGAACAGAGAACTCACACTAAGACAGAAAGAGGCACATTGGATTTTAAAAATGCATAGTGTGGAACAGGGTCTTAATATTGATCACGAATTACACTACTTTCTGGGTAAATAAGACCCCCACTGTCTAGATTTGAGGGACTATACCATACAGAGTGACTCACAGGCTCCTATTTGCCTGAACCCAAATGTATAGAGGTTTCAAAATAATTATCCTTACCATGCATACCACAGTATATGCGACTGCTATTAAAAAGAATCTGATCTTGACAAATATAGATGACAGATCTAAATAGATGTTATGTCATTTATGCATTAGACATGATCATTTTTCCAACTAGCAACCTTCCTCGAAATGCACAGTTGTTATTACATGTCCTTAAAATTGTATATATGTATGATATTTAATTTTTTAACTTGTACTATGGATTCTAAGGTTTTTTACGTTTTTCATGTTACTACGTGGACTGGCATTGTACTGAATCTAATAGATGGAGAGAACATTATGCTATGAATGAATTTTTCACCAAACACAAGACAGGTGTATTTTTCCCTGTCCTTTTTACAAGCTTTGACTCTTAGCATTATATCAGATCGAACATGTTTTAAAATGGCCGCCGTATTTGCCTTCTGTTTTCTAGTCCTTCGTTTAATCACAGTACGTGAGTTTGGATGAGACCAAACCACACGCGTGATTGCACTTCCGGGTTCCCAAGCCAAAATAAAAAAATAAGGGAAACCTCCGGCATTCACACACTCAAGACCGGGAAACCAGGGACGGGCGTCACGACGGGTCTACTCTTAGTCGAATAAGGTGAGCGGCACTAGACGCGATACGGTAATGAGTTTGACTTTTCTCTTCCGTGAGAAACAGAAAGGGTAGTTTCATGAACATAATTCTACCGAGTGCGTTGCTTATCTTGCTCCACACATTCTCCGATATTTTACTTATAAACAAGAGCACTGCTTCCGAGGGTTGCATTTTAAACAGCGTCTGCCCCGAGGGATTTTTCTCGAGCATACAATCAACCGGACAGGGGTGCAACTCGCTTTACAATATAACTAAAACAACAGGGGGAATAAATAGTAAAATACGTTCCTTTTTCGGTACGTGTATAGTCCCCCGCCACATTTTTACTTAACAAGTCCGGTTTTGAATAAAACATATTTGTTTTATTTATGCACTAACGTCATGCTCCCCCGCCACATTTTTACTTAACACGTCCGTTTTTGAATAAAACGTATTTGTTTTATTTATGCACTAACATCATGCTCCACTAGCTTATTACCGCATATCACATGTAACTTAGTTTAATGAAGTTTATGACTATGGGTAATTAGGTTTAATTTAATTTTGCAGTACTGGAGATTAACAGAATCGCACCAAGGATTATATTTTCAAGTAACAAGTGACGCCATTACCGCAGAAACCATAGGTGGTTTGGAATTATCACCACCTACTAAGTAGGTTTTTTTACTCAAATATCTACCTTATCACTCCGAATCTTCGTTATGAATATAATCACTGTGTTTATAACATCATTTTAATACAGTTATCTTCATTTTTTCAGACGTTTTATCAAGCAGAGAATAGGTAGATATGATCGTATGCCGCTCTTTATATTTTAGTTCACTTTTAAGACACGTTTATACGGCAATAATAAAATTAAAATAAAAAAATTTAAATAAAAAAAAAATTTTATTCACGTGATTATACGCGAATTCACACTCCTTAGAACTAAAACACACTGAATCATACCCACTTCACTTCACCTTGACACTCATCTCGTGGGTGTGTCGTTCACAAGTAGGATGCGTGTATTATTCGGCGTATCTCTTCACCCTAGCACTGTCATACAAATCTCTCCATCATGATTAGAATCATAGACTTTCTACTCTTCTTGTAAATTCACTAAGCTTGGTGATATTGTCGTTGGTCATATATTGGTTTTACCAATTGGAATGAACTTTTCACCCACTATTCGTTGGGTCTCGTTTCCCACTACCATGTTGCTGTGACATTACTATTAAGTACAACATGTTTTTAAAAAAAGAGACAATTTAGCTCTATAATCTCTTTTGTAAACACAGCCTTGAAAAAGTCGCGGGACTACATTCCCTTGTTGCGACGAAACACGTGTTGGCTGGCTGTTTATGAACCACGGAGAAGACTACCAATGAATAAAAGAAACATCAGGAAGAAAAAAGACTAAATCATTTCTTCTGTACACTTGTTTGAATTGTATTGTGAAAACACGCTACATTTTTTCTGTATATAACTAGTACGTGTGCTAAGGATTGCCTTCATAACTGTAATGAGCTGAGGCTCATAATTCTGGGAAGTCAGGTGGTACTTCCCACCTTATAGCACCGTTGACCTATAAATTCAGGGCCTAATAACATATGTAAATTTTCCCTTTGGCGCCTTTACCTAAACCCAAAACCCCGTTTCAGCATTTCAGTTCATCTTCAACATGTTACTGCAAAAGAATTCATGGACAAAGTTCAACAAAGAGATGAACATTAAGAATCTCAGTTAATTAATTTGATGGCGTGTCAACATGGTACCAATGAGTATTGGTATCATCGTCATGGAGAACTTAAATGTATGTTAAGAAACGTAGGTACTACTACATGGTTTGCAACACTTAGCTGTGATGAATATGCATGGGACGATTTACTTGAATTTCTATGAGAAGCAAATTCAAATGTTAGAAATATTGAATTGAAGAAACATGGAGAACTGTGTTCCTTGGATCCTGTAAATGTGTGCAGGTATTTTAACCATAGGTTTTAAAGTATGATGTCATTTATCTGCAATAAAAATATTCCCCCTCTTGGAGAAGTTACTGATTTCTTTTGGCAAAAAGAGTACCAAGCCAGAAGTGCTCCTCATATACACATGCTATTATGGATTAAGAATGCTCCAAAATTTGGAACTGATACTGATCAAAGTGTTTTCTCTTTAATCGAACAGTGTGTTACCTGTGCCATTCCAAAAGAAGGAGGAGAAAACATCTTGAGACAACAGGTTTTACGGTTTCAAAGTCACTGATGTGGAAGATACTGTTGATGAAAATACAAGTCTAAGGGAAAAATGTATACAAAGTGTTGTTTTGGATTCTCATGTCAAATAATTTCAAAAGGAAGAGTAAATAGTTTTATGTCAGCAGTAAGGCATACAATAACTCGAAAATCTCAGAAGAATACATACAACTTAAAAAGAACCGAAGATTCAAAGTATATTAATGACCACAATCCAGTGATTTTGACAATGTGGAATGCAAACATGGATATTCAACATGTTGCAGACAATTCAATTGCTGTTACTCGCTATGTTACATCATATATAACCAAATCTGAAAAAGATCCGAGATAAAAGAAATGTGGGAAGAAATTTCACAGGAAAAGAGTCTTAGCAAGGAATTGTACAGCTTTTGCTTGAAAATGCTTTCGCACCAAGAGATTGGAGCCTAAGAATGTTCAGATCGGTTGAGCTCTGCCAGTTTATATTCAAAGTCAAGAGGAATCATTTGGATGAGTTTAGGTCTTGCCTGCACACGAAATAGAGTATTGAAAACATTACAAGAAATGAATACTTAGCATTGAATAAACCAGAAAATACAGATATTGTTAAAACAAATATGTTGGATACATACGATCCCAAAAAAACGATGTCTCTATGAAATACTTAAACATTACAGCTTTAAAAGAAATGTTACAGAAAATATAAATGAAGAAAAATATTCAGTAATTGAATGTGACGGATGTTTGGTTAAACATGCCAAAGGAAATTTTATTAACCACATAAAACTGAGTTGCAAAAGTCCAGATAAGTGGGAATTTTTCTATTTAGCACTTCTACAACTTTTCAAGCCTTGGCGTAGTAAAATGGAATTACTTTCAGATTTCGACTGCTATGAAGATTCTTTTAATGAATGTAAAGATAGCATTCAATGCACAATTTTCCCAATTTATCTACAAATGTTAAATTATGAGATTGAACAAGAAACTACTATTGCAGGTGAAATAGCCAGAGACAGCTCTCAATGTAGTCAAAGTTCAGCTGCACTAAGTCAAGATCCACTAGGACAACCAATTATTGAAAATGAAGGAGCAATAGCCATGAATAAAGTAGAAACTGCAATGCAACAAGCAAAACAGGATATTATCCAGTTGGAAAAGTTAGAAGAACAACTAAACATCAAACAAAAATAAATATATCAACAAGTGACACAACAGATACAACATGGTGGTCAAGCTGGAACAGGAACACATTTCTTAATTACATTTTTGACCAGTTATCCACACAAAACTACAGAATCACATTTATCTTGTGTTGTAACAGCTCCAACTGCATGAGCAGCACACATTAAAGGGATTACTTTACATCGATTACTTATGCTACCAGTTGAACATGATAATAAATTGGAATATCAGAAGCTATTTGGAGAAGCTTGTTATGAAGTGTCAAGAGTACTGAGGAAAATTAAACTTCTATTCATTGATGAGGTGATTATGGTCTCAAACTTAATGCTTGCCTTCGTACACTTGAGAATGCAACAGATTTTAAAAACAGATTACGATGTTCTGTTTGGAGGAAAACATGTAATTGTATTCGGAGATCTACTACAACTTACTCCTGTAAAAGGACAACCGGTTTTTAAAACACTTGTCCAAGAAGACACTAAGAAATATTTGGGAAATATTGGAAATGTAAACATTTGGTCTCATTCTGAATATAAAGAACGGTTTAAGAATATGGGACAAGCAAATGACAAACATTATGGAAATATTCTTCAAGATATAAGAATTGGTGTATTGACAAAACATGGTAAACAAGCTTTAGAAAGTCGGCTAGTAAGGAACTTGTTTTCAACGGGAAACACAGCGGATGAAATAATGAACAATAAACTTGAAGAAATTAAGTCTATAGTTTGCCTAATGCCTACACTGCAAGAGTGTTCTACATTTAATCAAGAAGTTTTAAAACTGGAAAAGCAACAAATAGTGGGAATTGAAGCTATTGATAAAGTTGAACACCAAGGAGTGACTATTCTTCTCACAGAAAAACTACAGTCTAAATTGGATTCTTTGGAAAAGTCTGTATCTAAAACAGCAGGCTTAGAAAAGACTTTACATGTTTGTATAAACGGTCGGGTAATTTTACGGCGTAATTTGAATGTAGAAGAAGGTTTAGTAAATGGAGCAATGGGAAAAGTTGTTGATTTTGTTAATTTTCAGAACAGAGATGGAATAGAATATTTGAAGATAACATTTGATCAGATTAAAGAGGTAAGACAGATTGGGTGTTGTGTTGTACATTTTTTGCTTGTAAAAGACTTGTATGTTCGCAGAAAACAGGTTCCTCTGTCTTTAGCATATGCAGTAACTATTCATAAATCTCAAGGTTTAAGTATAGACAGTGCTTTTGTAAATATCGGAAGTACAGTGTTCAAAGAGGGAATGATATATGTTGCCTTATCTCGAGTAAGAACATTATGTGGTTTGTATTTGATAGATTTCAATGAGAAAAAGGTTAGTGCTGATGAAAATTGTGTCAGAGAAAATAATCGTTTAAGAATATCTTATGCTCCTGATTTAGGTGAATATCCCATATATGAGAAACGTATAGTCTGTCCAAAACGGAAATATGTCAAAGATGGAATTGAGGTTGAAATAAAGAAATAAAATGAAGAGAAACTTGAAGGCGTAAAGAAAAAGAAAATTGAAAGTGATTGTAGGATACCAGTTGGAAAATAGTTCATGTATCAACTGCTATGCTAATGTGATTCTGAATGTTGTGTTTTATCTAGAAGAGCTTCATTGTGAAATCATGGGAAATCATGAAAAAAGCTTTTGTTCTTTATTACATCATGTATTTCAACAGTTGGTAACTGACAGAAGTAAAATCCATAATGTTTCTGACGTTCTGCATCTTTTGTATATATGTACTGGTTCACTGACATTTACTCTTAATGTACGACAAGATGCACAATAATTTTTAATGCTTATGCTTGGAGTGTTAGAACATGAAGGAATACAGATTGAAAACTTATTTGGACTAAGTTACAGATTGGATCATAAATGTGAAGAGTGTTCATTTACTACCATCACTGAAATACAAACAGAACAATTCACATACTTAACGATACCAGACTGCAAATCAGTACCTTTTAACAAAGTGATTAAAACAGCCAATCAGGACATGAAATGTTCACATTGTAGATCAGAGATGTTGTCTACATTACATATAGAAACATTTGGAAAATATCTAATTTTAATGTTTCAATGATGTAGAGCAAATGGAAGAAAATTGGAAACAAAAATTAAAAATTTAGTTGCAAGTCAAATATCTATTTCAAGAAGAACTTTTATAGCAGTGGCTATTATTTTCCATGATGGACCTAATACAACATCTGGACACTATACTGTGTGTTTAAAGTGTAATAAAGGATGGACACATTTCAATGATACACATTTGGAATTCAAACCTAGATTGCCTCATAAATTATCAAATTCTTCTTTGATATTTTGAAGCCAAAGTTTTGAATACATCATTCGGCCTATTGGGAAGATGTGAACACGAATTAACAAATTTATATTGGATATTTTTGAAGCAAAAGTTTTAAATACATTATTCGGGCTATTGGGAAGATGTGAACAGAAAGTGGACAGGATTGAAACAATTACTATTTATAATTTGTGTTTGGATTATTATTTGTGCTAATTGATATTGAATTTGGAAAATTCTGTTTAAAAGGAAATATTGTATATATTTGTTGTCTATTTTGTACCAGATGTAAATGAGAATGTATATTTTGGCAAATGTATTTGAGATAAATAGAGTTTATGTAGATGAAGAAAGTAATTATCAAAGTATAGATAGAAGAGGACAGAGCTACACATATTGAAAATGATGCTTTATGATGATTTTGGGGGGTTTTCTACAATCAATTTGATTGTTTTTTCCCTGCTGTTCAATGATGATACTAAATTGAAATCACTGTGTCTGGTGAAATTAAGTGGAATCTGAGAACAACAAAAAAGGGAATCTGAAAATGTTGTGCAATTCTTAATTTATGTTGAATTCAGAAAAATATAATATTCTAACTTCTGTAATACATTATAATTAAATATCAGTTTTTCTTTTTCTTCTTTATAGTAGGTACTGTTGACGTTTGAGAAGAGTTTTATTGATGTTTACTACTCTAAAATATTTCTACTGAGTAATGTATCTAAATTACTTAAAAGGCAATAATACTTCATAAAATATGCATGATAACGTGAAAAAATGTTTAAAGTTTAATTATTTGTTATGTGTTCTTAATATAAATAATGTTGATCCTTTAGACTTCTTGAAAATTATAACCCAGGCACTACCACTGCACGCATGCAATCACCCAGACATTACCCATCCACTCATGCATTTCACTCAGGTACTACTCTTGCACTCAACCATTCATTCAGGTACTACCCATGCACTTATTTACTCCCTCAAACACTAACCATGGATTCTTTCAATGACCCAGGCATTAGCCTTGCACTCATACTTTAATTCACATACTTCTCATGCACTCATGCAATCATCCAGGCACTATCCCTGCTCTCATGAAATCACCCAGGCAATATCCATGTACTTATGCAATCACCTAGGCACTACTATTGCACTCAGCCATTCACTTAGGCAGTACCCATGCACTCATCCATTCACTCAGGCACTACCTATGCACTCATCCTATGACCCAGACATTATGTTGCCTCCATCCTTCTGCTCAAGCACTACCCATACACTCATCCAATCACCCAGGCCCTACCACTGTACTCATGCAATCACCCAGAGATTATCCATCCACTCATGCAATCACTCAGGCACTACTCGTGCATTCAACTATCCACTCAGGTACTACCTATGCACTCATTCACTCCCTCAAGCACTACTCATTCACTAGCCTTGCATCCATCCTTCTACTCAGCCACTACCCATATACTCATTCAATCACCCAGGCACTACCCCTGCACCCATGCAATCACCCAGGCACTATCCATGTACTTATGCAATCACCCAGGCACTACTGTTGCACTCAGCCATTCACTTAGGCAGTACCTATGCACTCATCCAATGACGCAGGCATTAGCCTTGCATTCATTCTTCCACTGAGGCACTACCCATCCACTCATCCAATCAACCATGCACTACCACTGCACTCATGCAATCATGCAGACACTACCCATTCACTCATGCAATCACTCAGGCACTACCACTGCACTCATGCAATCACCCAGAGATTACCCATCCACTCATGCAATCACTCAGGTACTACTTGTACATTCAACTATCCACTCAGGTACTACCTATGCACTCATTCACTCCCTCAAGCACTACTCATGCACTCTTTCAATGACCCATGCATTAGCCTTGCATCCAGCCTTCTACTCAGCCACTACCCATACACTCATCCAATCACCCAGGCACTAACCCTGCACTCATGCAATCACCCAGGCACAATCCATGTACTTATGCAATCACCCAGGCACTACTGTTGCACTCAGCCGTTCACTTAGTCAGTACCCCTACACTCATCCATTCACTCAGGCATTACCTATGCACTCATCCAATACACAGGCATTAGCCTTGCATCCATCCTTCCACTGAGGCACTACCCATCCACTCATCCAATCAACCAGGCACTACTACTGCAGTCATGCAATCATGCATACACTACCCATCCACTCATGCAATCACTCAGGCACTACTCGTGCATCCAACTATTCACTCAGGTACTACCTATGCATTCATTCACTCCCTCAAGCGCTACCCATGCACGCTTTCAATGACCCAGGCAATAGCCTTGTACTCATACTTTCACTCAGGTACTTCTCATGCACTCATCCAATAACCCAGGCACTACCCATGTTCTTAGTGAAAGTGGGTAGGAGTGCACTGCTTGCATGTAACAGCGCCATTACTGCATAGCGTCTTGGTAGTTGTAGTTCAGTTTTTCACACAAAGTTCATAATATTTTTCAGCTAATGCCGTCTATCGAAATCATTTCTCTAGACACCAGTGTTTTGGGATTCCTCCCTCATCAGTAGAGAATATTTACGGGTTGCTGGACATGATGCCACTTCTCTCATGTTCTTATGCAACCACCCAGGCACTACTGTTGCACTCAGCCATTCACATAGGCAGTACCCATGTACTCATTGATTTACTCATGCACTACCTATGCACCTGTGAACTCAATGATTCAGGCATTAACTTGCATCTATCCTTCCACTCAGGCACTACCCATAAACTCATGCAATCACCCAGGCACTACCACTGCACTCATGCAATCACTCAAACACCACCCATCCACTTATGCAATCACTCATTCACTACTTTTGCACTCAACCATTCACTCTAGTACTAGCCATGCACTCACTAAGACATGTTTAATCACTCACTGATACAGTCAGGCACGCACTCACTAATATCATGAGTGATGTAATATGTGACGTCATCAGCAGTGCATTGCGGGGCACGAGTTATAGTTAGCTCAGCTAACTATGACGGCCAAATTTTTCTGTTTTTGTACGAGTGAAATGTCAGCCTAACAATAACGTCCCTAAAACCTGTGGTTTTTTCAGTGAATATATATATATATTGAAAAGGGATGGGATAAGCTGAAACGCATCAGGATGGACACCGTGATGTAAGAAAATAAAGGAATTGCTTGACTTGCCTGGAGTGCCCACTTTTGCTCTTGTGTGCGAGAGTTTTCGATATATACATATATATATATATATATATATATATACACAGTCCACAATTATCGGTAGCAATATATCAGGCTGTCACGGGCGGTCCGAGGTAGGATACCGATACTCCTTATTATACACTCCACGAATCTCCACCATTCCAGGAAAAACTCGGACGCCCAGATTGCTGCAAATAATTTTAATGGCAGGGTAAAAAATGACGCGTTTTGGCTTTATGCCTTGTTCATGCTCGTATGTATACAAATTCGCCATGATTAAGTACACCTCCTCGTCTCTGATCAGAAGACGGACTCACCATACAAGTGCCTATACAACATTGCAACTATCGTGGCCATTTTTAAATGGTACAAATATCATTGTTGATATTATATATAGCGGCCTTAATGTAGTAGATATCAGTAAATAAATCACATTCTGTTACAAACTCAATTCAATATCACCATGAGTGCGACTCTGCAATTTAGACAGCATATGCATATAATGTTGTAATTGCAGCGATCACGTCATGCCCAATATTTTATGACCGAGTGTTGTAGACCGGGCTAGATCTAGTTTACCACATGTCTAACTAATCAAAATATATCTCTGTATATATCTGCTGACGGGCACGTAATATGACCATTATTCTTGGCGGATGTTAGTGTCCTTCACCGGCCATCAATAAAGATACAATATTCAATCTATGTGCATAAAACCATATTCCCCAAGTGGGTTTCAGCATATGGCGATATATATACAATACATTTCAATCTTTGCCCCAGTGGGCATATTTGATAGCCACATTTCAATTATAAAGTCGACATTAATATTGAGCACAATAAATTATCTCAATCATTGCGGGCATCCATATGTGATCCAATTGGCAAATTTAATTCATCAACGCAACTTCTCAGGTTACGATTTGACAGTAGCAGAAAGAGGTGCCATAACCTGTAGAAAAATGTTAAAATTAATGATATAAACATAACTGTCTGCGGACCAAAGTTCTTAGTAAATACTCAGTCATGTAAATGAATTGCCAATTCCTCATTTAAGTTTAACCCCTTATGTGCCAAACTCTCCAGATCAATAATATACTTCGATTCCAATTTTCTCAAGAACAACTCTGTAGGGGATCGTGCTGCGGGAAGTGTTTTACGGTTTAGGGTAGTGCAGTGGTGTTTGTGTAGTGTAGGGGATCGTGGTGTGGGTAGTGTTTTAGGGTTTAGGGTAGTGCCACTACCCATACACCATTGCGCTACCCTAAACCCTAAAACAGTACCTCCAGTACGACCCCCTACACTACCCAAACACCACTGCGCTACCCTAAACCCTAAAACACTACCCCAGCACGGCTCCCTACACTACCCAAACACCACTATGCTACCATAACCCCTAAAACACTACCCCCAGCACGACGCACTACACTTCCCAAACACCACACTCTGCTACCCTAAACCCTAAAGCTACCCTCAGCATGACCCTAAAACACTACCCCCAGCACGACCCCTACACTACCCAAACACCAATGCACTACCCTAAACCCTAAAACACTACCCCCAGCAAGACCCCCTACACTACCCAAACACCATTGCACTACCCCAAACCCTAAATCTACCCTCAGCACGACCCTCTACACTACACAAACACCACTGCACTACCCTAAACCTTAAAACACTACCCTCAGCATGACCCCCTACACTACACAAACACCACTGCACTACCCTAAACCCTAAAACACTGCCCCCAGCACGAGCTCCTACACTACACAAACTCCACTGCAGTACCCTAAACACTACCGCAGCATGCGCCCCTACACTACACAAAAACCACTGAACCACACTAAACCCTAAAACACTACCCCCAGCATGACCCCCTACACTACCCAAACACCACTGCACTACTTTAAACCCTACATCTACCCCCAGCATGACCCCCTAGACTACACAAACACAACCGCACTACCCTAATCCCTAAACCACTACCCACAGCACCACCCCCTATACTACCCAAGCACCACTGCACTACCCTAAGCCCTAAAAGGCTACCTACAGCACGACCCCCTACACTACCCAAACACCACTGCACTACCCTAAACCCTAAAACACGACCCCCTACACTACACAAACACCACTGCACTACCCTAAACCCTAAAACAGTACCCCCAGCACGACCCCCTACACTACACAAACACCACTGCACTACCCTAAACCCTAACCAACTACCGACTACACTACACTAACACCAAAGCACTACCCTAAACCCTAAAACACTACCTCCAGCACGACCCCCTACACTACACAAACACCACTGCACTACCCTAAACCCTACAACACTACCCGCTACACTACACTAACACCACTGCACTACACTAAACCCTAAAACACTACCCCCTACACTACACAAACACCACTGCACTACCCTAAACCCAAAAACTCTACCCCAGCACGACCCCCTATACCACCCAAACACCACTGCTTTACCCTAAACCCTAAAACACTACCCCAGCACGACTCCCTACACTACCCAAACACCACTGCACTACCCTAAACCCAAAATCTCTACCCAGCTTGACCCCCTACACTACACAAACACTACTGCACTACCATAAACCCTAAAACACTACCCCCAGCACGACCCCCTACACTACCCAAACACCAATGCACTACCCTAAACCCCCTAAAACACTACCCCCAGCACTACCCCCTACACTACCCAACTGCACTACCCTAAACCCTTAAACACTTAATCCAGCACAATCCCCTACACTACCCAAACACCACTGCACTACCCTAAACCCTAAAGCACTAACCCGATCATGACCCCCTCCACTACACAAACACCACTGCACTACCCTAAACCCTAAATCTACCCCCAGCATGACCCCTACACTACACAAACACCACCGCACTACCCTAAACCCTAAAACACTACCCACAGCACGACCCCCTACACTACCCAAACACCACTGCACTACCCTAAACCCTAAAACACGACCCCCTACACTACTCAAACACCAATGCACTACCCTAAACCACTACCCCCTACACTACACTAACACCAAAGCACTACCCTAAACCCTAAAACACTACCTCCAGCACGACCGCTTACACTACCCAAACACCACTGCACTACCCTAAACCCTAAACCACTACCCCCTACACTACACAAAAACCACTGCACTACCCTAAACCCTAAAACACTACTTCCAGCATGACCCTCTACACTACACAAACACCACTGCACTGCCCTAAACCCTAAAACACTACCCGCAGCACGACCCCCTACACTACCCAAACACCACTGCACTACCCTAAACCCTAAAACAGTACCCCAGCACAACCCCCTACACCACCAAACACCACTGCTCTACCCTAAACCCTACAACACTACCCCCAGCACGACTCCCTACACCACACAAACACCACTGCACTACCCTTAACCCTAAAACACTACCCCCAGCACGACTCCCTACACTACCCAAACACCACTGCACTACCCTAAAAGCTAAATCTACCCCCAGCTCGACCCCCTACACTACACAAACACCACTGCACTACCCGAAAGCCTAAACCACTACCCCCAGCACGACCCCCTACACTACCCAAACACCACTGCACTACCCTAAACCCTAAAACACTTAATCCTGCACTACCCCCTACACTATCCAAACACCACTGCACTACCCTAAACCCTAAAACATTACCCCCAGCATGACCCCCTACACTACGCAAACACCACTGCACTACCCTAAACCCTAAAACACCACCCCCAGCACGGCCCCCTACACTATGCAAACACCACTGCACTACCTTAAACCCTAAAACACTACCCCAGCACGACTCCCTACACTATCCAGACACAACTGCACTACCCTAAACCCTAAATACTATGCCCAGCACGACCTCCTACACTACCCAAACACCACTGCACTACCCTAAACCCTAAAACACTACCCCAGCACAGCCCCCTACACTACCCATGCACCACTGCACTACCCTAAGCCCTAAAACACTACCCCCGCATGACCCCTTCACTACCCAAATACAACTGCACTACCCTAAACCCTAAATACTATCCCCAGCACGACCTCCTACACTGCCCAAACACCACTGCACTACCCTAAACCCTAAAACACAACCCCCAGCGCTGCCCCCTACACTACACACACACCACTGCACTACCCTAAACCCTAAAACACTACCCCCAGCACGACTCCCTATTAACCCTGGGCGTAGTTCGCGTAGTCGCGCTTCGCGAAGCTTCGCGAAGATGTCATTGCACTACGCGACCTTCGCGAAGCTTCGCGAGCTTGCGTAGTTGCTTGTGGCAACCTGTTCGCGATGGCTTTTTCTTGTTCGCGAGCGCGGTAAGCATGTTCGGGGAACTGTTTGCATGCTCGGGGGATATATCTCGCGATCTTACCCATGCGGTCGCCAATGGGCGCGGCCATCTTGTTTTTCTATAGTCCCGCCCGCTCGCGATGCCTTATTTCCTGTTCCGGGTCGCGGATAGCGTGTTCGCGATGTGCATTGACGTGTTCGGGAACGCATTTTACTTGTTCGCGATAAATTGTACATGTTCGCGAGAAATATCGCGCGAACTTACCCACGCGGTCGCGAATGGGCGCGGCCATCTTGTTTTTCACTCTATGCCATGTTTCTGGGCCTACTTTTGTATCCTCCCTTTATCACAGCAATCCTTTGTCTTTAAAGCCTTTTTCCTGACTTTTTTTAGTTATTATCTATCTCTCTGTTTGCCTCAGTTTATATTTTGCATTTTATTTCTACTTTTACTGTGTTTTTGTTACTTTTATAAAGTTCTTTCTATCTTCTTCCCCCTAACTTTTTTTCCCCTTCGGACTTTTCTTTTCCGCCTCCCACCCACCCCAGAACCATGGCCAAGGGCACACCAAGTCCCAAGGGCAAGGGACCTGCAGGCGCAGAGAAGCGCCGCCTGCCTTGCGGCAGAATGCGTCCTGCAGGGGTGCAGGCCCGGCAACTGTTTGGGGAGGAGGAGGTGGCGGCTCTTGTTTTTTTCATCCAGCGCCTCCTCCCCTTGACCTTGGCAGCAGGCGGCAGGCCCGGCTCCGGGTACGCTACCCAGGAGCGGCACCGTCGGTGGGCGAAGGTGCGCCGGGCCGTGTTCCGGTGCACTGGGATCCGGCGCACCCACAACCAGCTAGCTCACCGGTGGTCCGACATCCTGGACCGGGAGCAGGACCTGTTGGACCTGCTAGGTGTCGAGGTCATCGGGCTTGGTGAGTAACTGATTGTGTATATTAAATTAGATGAACAACAAGATTACTGCTGCGTGCCAAGCGTTGCTGGTATTACGTTCCAAAAAGCAAAATGTTCTTTGATTTAAGGACCCAGGTGCACGGTGGTACTCTTACTTGTTTGCAACGTAGTTTGCGCTAGCTTGTGCTGATGCTGATTATGTAAGAGTTTACTTTACAGAACTGAAGTTAGGTAATGCGATTTGCTAGAGCGACTCTAGTCCTTCCATTGTCCTAC
Source organism: Triturus cristatus (assembly GCF_964204655.1). Taxonomy (NCBI): domain Eukaryota; kingdom Metazoa; phylum Chordata; class Amphibia; order Caudata; family Salamandridae; genus Triturus; species Triturus cristatus. The sequence goes on from NC_140594.1 coordinate 142,837,363, forward strand.
TGTGAAATAGTGGTGGATGGATATTGGATACTAGGTTTAGTTTGTTAGTAGTAGTTACTAATTGTTTTATGCGGTCTGCGTGACGCATCCTCTGTCACTGAGTGCTGCTTACCCCAGTCCTCCGTCGAACCTTTTGTACTTTGTTTAGTGAGTGGTAGGCTTAGCATGGTCAGTCAGTAGCAGAACTAGATCAGCATTATGCAACCAACCCACAATTTGTTGTATGTATGCACTAATGTATGCAACTATGCATGTGTCCTCCATCTCATCATCTATGCATTTGATGGCTGAAAAAAATTGAAGTGCAGACTTAGTGAACAATTGGCCCGTCTGGAATAGGTGGTGTAGGTCAGGTGGTACTTAGGCTTTGTTAGTATTTGGAATCAGAATGATCAAGGAACACTGGAGTGTTCATAAATAAGTAGACGATCCGTAAATGCACTAGGAAGCAGCCAGTAGTCGATCCATCTCATTAGATAGGTCAATTTTATTGCACTTGTTGTTTCCTAAAATGTTCTTTGACTTATTGTTTTTCCAAATGATTTATTATTTTTCTCACAGCACTCCTTAATGTTGGTCTCTTTCTTTATTATATTTTACATGATCATCAGCACCACCCAGGGGCAAGAAGACGGGGTCGGAGTCGGCGGGGGAACCCCAGGACCTCTCCTCTACTGAGGCTCCTGCAGCTGGCCCCAGTAAGTCCTCCATTGGTTAGATTGACATTTATATTTCCCTAAATGTTATGTTACTGCATCTTTTCTTTCCCAAACTCTAAATTATGGTTCAACTTTCTGAATCTCTTTTTTACAAAAGCTTACTTCTTTGACCTTGACTATCTGTTTACTAATTCTGTTTATCCCTGCCTCGAAGTTGCTTCTAACTCCCTCTGCTATGACTCTCTGTGCTACTAATACTACTACTACTATTACTATTATTATTCTGTGTGTAGCGAAGCTTGCACAGTTGCCCACTCTTTAATAGAAGGTTTTCTTTGCAACAATAAAACTCTGATTGACCAATAGCTCTAGCCACTGGGTCCTGTCCTTTGGGTTGTCCTCTTGAAGTCTTCTCAATGATGAGGCTTTGACAATTACCACAAACAAAATGCCCAACCAGATATTTGACTAGTATTTTTGATCGGATAGTACATGATACTACTATTGTCTAGGATTCTGCAGAGCCACATACAGAACTATGCACAACAAAATAGGATGGTGCTGATGGGAGGTTGGATCTTACTGATCACACCTCAGTCCAAAGAACCCAGGATCCCCTAACAGACTAGCTATAGTGTCTCACATTAGGGTCCCACTCCCGACCCCCCCACGAAGACGATACACAATGTTGATGATGACGGAGACAGAGACAATCCAGAACATAATAACAAACACCATTATGCTCACACACTTGTGTAAGTCCACTCCACCACACCAAATACCACAGAGTCTATGTGTAAGTTCAAAAGGTTTATTTGAAACAAGTATCAAACTCTGTACATCGTTAATATGAAATTTAATTTACGACAGCCATAGTCAATAAGCCAGCAAAAAGCCTAACATTAAAACAGTAAACATTTACAAGTGCATGATTGACAACAAGAACAAGAGCCAAGATCTTTATAATTCTGGAAGATCCCTCACCGTAGAACGTAGAAATACTGGTTACATCATCTTGCAGCCACTATGCTCTGTAAATCTCTGGTTTGTAGAAGGGAATCTTTCGCCTATGATATATGAGAAAAACGCTGCGAGTTAGCCGTTAGATAGTATACTGGTGAATGATGCTAGCATTTTGCAGTCATGCCAAAAAGTGTAACATGTATGTGTGATGGCTAAGCAATATAAACTAAACAAAGTCAATATGTTGTTTTTTTTTCGACCTCTTCACTTGTACGCAACAGTCAAGCGGCCTTAAAGGCATCTACTGCACATGTCAATACGCTGGCAGGTATAATATGCACCAAAAGAGTAGTAGTCGACATGATGAATCTAAAAGGGTTACTCATGGCTCAGGCTAACTTTCAAAAGAGCTGAGTAGGACTAGATGACCCTAGGAAGTGGAACCATATCCTACTAGTGTCTGTCTACTGACTGTACTTACTGTCTAGTGCTGATGTATGTTGCATCGCATTAACTTTTTGTTCAATGTTCCAAGTGAACACTTAAAATAGGGGGAGGGTTACAGGCATCTAAAAAATTTTTGATGCTTTTTTCTAGGCACACTACCATCCACCAGTGCCGTCGGGGCCAGCGATGCGGCCATTCCGAGGGGGCAGGCGAACTGGCGGCACCTGCAGGAGACACAGGGCCCAGGGGGGATCCAGCAGCAGTGGCCGGCGGCGGTAAGTTATATTCATTACTTCTTGACATTACAGCTAGATGGAACTGTGTTCACTATTTCACTGTACTGTGCGACATTATACAACGGTTGAAGAAGACACCCTTTACGTAGCATTACCAGCGTGAGTAGAGTAACCAATGGCCTCTTCTATTTGACTCCAAAATCAGCTGTGAATGTTTTATGGAGAAGACAAACTCAGATCAGATGACCTTCATGGATGTGTTGAACATAGAGGGAAAGCACTAAGGGTGGAAGGACGGGCGAGATAAACAATATGACTGACCGGCAGAGAAGGATATGTTGTTGGAAGCATGTATAGGAGTCTGATAGTAATAAGATCAGATGCATGGGTTGTTGAAGGATGGGTGGAAGGTGAAAGAATGCCTGCCTGGGTGGGCGACACAGTATGGGTGGATAGTACTAGATAGCAAGAATCAGCGGTGTTTTTGGTTCAAACTCAAAGCCAAGGCAAGGAAGGAAGGAGCAGAAGCATGGGTGTTTGTTGGTGAAACCAACTAAGGTTTGTTAAGAGATATATACAAAAGGATAGACGTTTACTTTAATGGATGTATGCCTGGATGTACTATCACCAAGAGACAGTATAGGTGGAAAGTGTCACTGGAGATTCTTACTTTGAAGAAAATGTAACAGAAACTGCGCGACAGTAGCAAAGCCTAGAGGAATCAAGGTAGTATTATGAGCATACAGTACACTTGCAGTAGTTTGCAAGCACGTCATATATTATCAAGCGGAAACCCCTTCCTCCCACTCTGGGGACCACTCCCTACCTATTATTATTAATGTATTTACGATTGGGGCAGCCAGCCTGCAAAGGGTGGCCTATCTGTTGTTTAATGTTTATGTATATTGGTTACACAAGCAATGAAAGCAAAGTACCCTCTGCAGTAGCGGTTGGTGGTGGGATTGTTGGCGGGCGGCGACATGGGGAGGGGACGGGTGGGTGGCACTGGCGAGTAAACTGTGTATTACTGTTACGGCCAAATACAGGTAATCAACATAAAAATAAATAAAACTATTTTCAAGGTGCGCACTGCACCGCCGAATGCGATGCAGTGTGTGCTACTGTGTGCAGCAATGTTTTTTTTTAATGTATTCTTTAATTACCTGTGAATGTCCTTAATCCATCGTTTACTATCCCCACCCTGCACCTTCCCACGTCACCGACCGGCAGCACTCCCACCACCGACCGCTACCGACCTGATGTCGTATATCGTATTAGCACTAGCAGCATCTATAATATGAATATAAGCAATGATCGTTGGATCCGATAAATAAATAATCAGCCTTTTTGTAGTACCCATGGTAGGGTGTAAGTGAAATTGTGCATGCCATTTGCCCTCATGTAACAGAGTATGACCAGTGCCAACGGCCGTAAGGCGTCAGACAAAAAGATGAGCTTCCCCACCTGCAGACAGTAGTAGTAAATAAAAGTAACGTGAGTCTGCATCATCATGTGGCTCATATCTGTTTCTCTTGGGTGCAAGCTTAGCTGATGGACCTGGCATGCCGCCTACAACAAGGTTATGTAATTGGGCTAAACTACAGATAAGAACAGCACGACTGGTGTACCGCAGTACATACATAGTACGATTATATTTATAAATAATGTCTGAAACGGTCACAAATGTTAGAGTCCAAGGAAGTAGGATTAGAGATACTTACCCCAGCACCAAATCCCAAATGTTATGAACTGTGCTTGCTAGTGATACTGTGACACTATGTGTTGAATGATTTTAGTGTTCCTGTTTTGCTAAGAGTATTGGCTCCAACATGTTCTTTTTCTTTTTTGATATAGATGATACTCCTTCCAATAAACCATCAAGGAAGGAGTTGGCCGCTAGGGCCCGGCGCCGGAAACTGGAGGCCATCTGCGAGCATTATCGTCGGCTGGTGGCTCAGGAGGAGGAGGAGGAGGAGGAGGCGGCTGAAGCTGCAGCCTCCTCCAATGCCCCGGGCCACAGTCAGGCCCGGCCTCCACTTTCACGGCGCCGTGGTCCGGCATTTGCCCGCCGCCGCGCCTCGATTTCCAGCACTGCTGCCCCCCACCCTGGAAGCAACTTTAGGGCATTTTGCCGCCAGCTGCTCCGCCGGATGGCCCGCTGGGAGGAGAACATGGAGGAGCGGGTCAAGATCCTGGTGGACAAACACCTTAAGGCCCGCCGACAATAGAGGACCTCGTCGTTTGCCCCTTTTTTAATTCCTTTTGTTGGTGGGTGGGTTTGTGGGCGTTGGGGATTTCAACGGACATTGGGACTTTGGACTTTCGTTTCGTTGGGGTTAGGGAGGGGGGTGGGTTAGGTCAGAGCGGGATAGTTTATTTTTGTTAGGGGATATTAAAAATATACTTACTATTTATTTATATGATGTTAATGTTTTTTGTGGTGGGTTACAGTTTTCCGAATTCAATGTAAGTTACATGCTTGTTTACTTTGTTTCCGTGCTGCTGCATGCCCACAGCCAGTGTTTGATTTAAAAGATCTGCCGATTTTGTAACACACACACCGATAGATGCAGTACCCCTCACTGAGTTATTTTTTTTTTTTTTTTAAAGAATTTTATTGTTTTGTAAAACAGTGAAAACAGTAGGACATAGAAACGAACCTCGTATACATATCCTCAGAAAGAGCACCACCCCATTGCACAATCCCTCAGCCAACCCAAGTTCTAATGCATTTCGAAAGACTCCGATTCCCCACCCCCCCACCGCCCCACAGGTTCCCTTAGCCATCCGAGTCAGAGGATTCCTCATCGGAAAGAGGCGGTGGCTCGCATATTTTTCCCCTGTACTTGTTCCATGCCCCCCAGACCTTGGCCCACTTGCGGGGACATCCCCGTCTAATGAATATAGAACGCTCCGCAAACATGGCTGCGTCCATTTCCTTGCGCCACGTGGAGAGCAGCGGCACCTCCTCTGCACCCCATTTTTGGGCTATATTTCTTTTGGCCGTTATGATGCCCAGCGTCACCCAACCCTGCGTCTGACGATTAAGGTCAACACTGAGTTATTTTTAATTGTCATAGTACTGTCAGTCTCTCCTCCTAGTCCATACCTCCCACCAAACTTATCTTACCTGTGATTGATGATGAAGTTCGGCACACTGATGGCTGCATTGTTGGTTTCCCAAATTGACGGAGTAGATGCCATTATAGTGGTGGTAGTAGTAGACACTGGCAATAGCGTTTGAAAAAAGAAAGAGAAAGTCACTTGACTGAGACTCAGGGAGGAGGAGTGGAACAGAACACAAAGTAAATTACAGCATGGGTGGTCAAGCAGAAGAAGATCCTTGCCCTGCCTTAGTTGAAATTCAATTAGTGTTGCTTTCACCACATCTGCCCTAGCAAGCGTGTGATCAATTGGTGTACATAGTCATCACATCACACCTCAATATAAATCACACAGCCCGGGGGAAGAGGGTTAGGGATTGATGATTGGATGAGAAGTGGGGTTTTGGGAAAGGTTTGAGAAAGAAAAACAGACAATATGCATGGACACAACAAAAGTAAAACACAATCTTGTAAGACGACCATGATCCATTATCAAAGAAATCAAAGTATGAAGTGAGAGAAAGCAAATGCATGCATGCTGAGGATGATAACTTGATGGTTAATGAGATAATGAGTTGTACTATAACTACTATGACCCAATGAGACAGTACAGTCAGGGACGAAATTGAAATTTGCCTTGCCTGTCTGACGCCCTCAGAGCTCAGACCGAACCCAATTACCTGCTCTACCGGGCTTACTTTCATTTTTCAAGCTAGCTAAGGAAACTAAAAAAAAGTTGGATCAATTAACAAACAAACCACAACACACAGTCGTAATGATTAAAGAGAAAAAAGCAAGCAAATAAATGTAAAGACGAATGATGATACTAAAGTTACTGTATTATCCTGGTCCAAATGAGGAGTTGCATCATTCTCGTCATTCTTCTTGGTCCTCCCTACCATGGACACTCCGCACATCAATCTTGGGTATCACTGCCTGCCTGATGCGTATTGGTAAGGTACGTGTGAGTCGTTTCTCCCACTGTAGCACAGGGTAAAGGGCCGGCCGGCCTGTAAGTGTAGATGGAAAAACAAACGGGGTATTGAAAAATTACAGCCTTTACACAAAATAAACTCAATTACAGTGGAGTGCAAGACAACACTCTGGAGAGAACACTTTCAGACTGAGGCAGCTTGGATAGGCTACATAGTGTGTCTACTCTACAGCAAGCATTAAGGTACAACAACAACGGGACAGGATTCAGGAGCCAGCACAGCCACAGAACAGGAGAACCGCGGCACAGGCCAGGCACCCTACCCCTTACTTACATTTTGACCGAGCCAGAGAAATGTCAAATGCACTGCAGCAACCTAGAATTTTCCCAATGAAGTGACTAAATCAATGCGCCACTGTCCGTCATACCACTACACTCTACTCCAGTCCACACCACTACAAGGACATCTAGCCTAGGTCTGCTGTGGTTCTTGTTCAAACTTTTTACCTGTTATTCCATAAATTTTCTCCAATCCAACTGACTGTGTGCAAAGATAGTATGCTCAGCATCCTCAATGATGGTGACCGTGTGGTACGTATTCTCCAACACCAACTCAGTCTGTAGTGACTGATTACGTTTATAATATATTCCATATTACCAAATTGCAACGGATATTGGCCGGCACCTGCAGTGGTAGGAGTACAATGTGGTCAATATTAAACAACAAGGAAACATTAACTGTCACCACACCTGAGTCACTTGTACTTTGTCGATAATAAACTAGTATAGTTCTACTTCATGGCATGCACAATTCTTCGTAGTCAGCCAGCATCCAATGCAATGCATGCCACCATCATTCACAATAATCACTCATTACCTGTCTTGGTGTTCTCTTTGGCTGTCTGATCTGATGCCTGCCTAGCCTTCTGCCAGTCAGTGATGAGTTTCTTTCGGATTGGAAACAAAATGGAATATAGGTGGAGTCACGTTTCACTTCTTATGGAGGGACTGTTAGAGGCAACATGTATTGTACTATTCTCCATCTCCATCCAATGTCTGACTTGCTTGAAATGTACTTAGGGAGAGTAAGGAACATGGAGCAGGACCCTGAGGAGTGGAGTGGACAGTTATGCACAGACGTGCAACTCCAATAGGGAAATAAAAAAAGGAGACTGTTGATGGCTTTGTTGTGAATGTAGATTTTGAACCAGAAAAACAGATACACACAGTCACACACAAATAAAGGAAGGGAGAACAATTTGAAAGCCTAGTTGTCAGGGAAGAGGAGCTCGTCCTCAAACTCTGGTGGTTCGGACAGCAGTACGTCTAACAATCCACTACTTATGTCATCAAAGTCACTCTCCTCTTCCTCCTGTGATTCACGTATTTTGTACTCTGGTGGTATAAAGTGTTGATTCATTTTGATCATGGTTAACCTCTCAACACTTTTGGGCGAGAGACTGGTCCTTTTGACAGTAACAATGGCACCAGCAGCACTGAAAACACGCTCTGAAGAGACACTTGCAACAGGGCAAGCCACATACTTTATCGCCAGCCTGCTGAGCACTGGCCATTGGCTTCTTTTCCCATACCAATACACCAATGGGCTTTGCTCCATGTAGACCTCTGTTGTGTCATCTAGATAGGCCTGAACCATCCGCTCAATGTTCAGGGGTGCTCCGATTTCCTGGGCCTCTTTTGCCTTTGCATCAGTCATTGATGTGCAATACCCTTTCCGTAGAAACCAATCACCTGCCGTTTTTGTACATGTGCCTGATGATCCTGTTGGTGCTGTTGATGTTATTGCTGCTGGCAGTGTTGACTGCTGGGAGGCAAACGCACTGCTCTTGGCTTCTGAAGTAGAACTTCGTTCTGGGTGCCCTGCAGTACTTTTTCTGCCCTGGAGGGGCGGGCCTTTAATGAAGATCCTTTCGTTTTCAAACTCAGTGGCTTCCTCAGCTATCAAAGTTTTGTACTGGGCAACATTCACTTCTGAAAAAGGAATGACTTCATTACTGCGCAGCAATAATTTGTAACGTGGATCCAAAATTGAGGCAGTAATGTAATGTGGATCTGACAGAATGTTATTTTGAATCCTTGTATTGTGAGATAAGCGAGCGGATAAGGTGTCTGCCAAAGAATGTGCGTCTACTTTGTCATCCACATCTGCGTACATTTCTGCCACCTCCTTCAGCTGTTGCTCTAGCATGTACAACAATGGGATAGCTTGGCCCATAGTACAGTCCTCCCGGCTCACTTCACGGGTGAAGACCTCAAAAGGAAGTAGCATCTCTGTCAGGCTTTTGACAAGGTCCCATTGGGCCATCTCAACTCTCATGCCTTTCACTGTAGGATCCCCTGACCTTTTCATGACATAAGCATTAAGTGGTATGTACTGCTCAAACAGACGCTCAAGCATGTAATACGTTGAGTTCCAACGTGTTGGCACCTCTTGGATGAGTGCTTTGACTGGCATTTTATGCTCACGTTGAATCACCCTCAGCTCCTTCCGGGCTTTAAAAGAATGGTTGAAATGTGTGCATATTCTTCTGCAGGTGGTCAGTAAGCTGCTGACTTTGCTTTCATTTTTCAGAAAGTCTTGCACAACAATGTTAATGCAGTGTGCCAAACATGGCACCCTGAAATACCCACCATCTTTCATGGCCCGAACTACATTACTGCCATTGTCCGTGGCAACAAAACCAATGGTAAGACCTCTTGGTCGCAGCCACTCAAACACCTTGCTGTTAAACTCATCCAAAATGTTAGCAGCAGTATGAGATTTCTCCATTGCAAACATGGCTACAGTTGCATGTTTGCGAGTGTCTTTAAAAATCTCAGCGGTGTCAACAACGCCGTCAGATATCTTATCTTTAACACCCGAAAAAGAGACCCAGTGTGCAGTGATGCACATGTAATCAGTCGCTTGGCAACTAGTCCACATGTCTGTTGTCAGGTGTATACTCTGAACAGCACTCTGTTTTAAGGCTTTTCCAAGCAATTCCAGCACGTCGTGATGTAGTGCTGGAACAGCAACTCTTGCAAAATAGTAGCGGCTGGGAACTTTCCATTTTGGGCAGATGGTGGTCACAAACTCAAGAAAACCCACCCCTTCAACAAAAGAAAAAGGGAGAAGGTCCAGTGCTAACATTTTTGCCAGCTTAGCATTGTACAAACGTGCTATTGGGTGATTGCGTTCGTACCGCCCCTCCGGCCTACTAAACATGCTAAGAATGGTAGGCTGCATGGTATTCCTTCCTGTGGTCGACTTCGCACTTTTTGGCCCAGCTGTACTCCTTGGTGTCTCAGGCTGGCTCTTACTCTTGTGCCAATGAGATGTGGCTGAGGATGTGGGCGTTACCACTGCAGTGCTGGGGACAGGGCTACTTTGTCTACCACTAGCACAGAGAATGTCTCCCTCTTCTTCCTGTTCCACTGTGAGCGGACTTTCTACTCGTTTATGCCCAACAGCAATGGTTCCAGTTTTGATGAGCCTAAGGTGCTCCTCCCACTGGATTGCGTGGTGTTTTTAAGATGGGTCATTTGGCCTCCGGTACCATAGTTTGTACCAAGCTTTCCACGGCTAACAGAGGAATGACAAACGGAGCATACAGCAATGTTCTCCTCCTTTGGGCTAACCGTAAAGTAGTCCCACACTGGGGAGCTTAACTTTTGTCTCCTGCTGGAGGTGCCACTCCCACTTCCAATGCCAGATGAACTGGAGGGTGTGTGTTGAATTTGACTCTGTGCAGGACCACTACCTACTTCTGCTGAGGTGGTGCTTGTTGTGCTGGATGTAGGACGCTGCCGGCCCTTTGCTAATGTAAATATGGAAGCTGGAGGTCGTGTTGGTGTTACCTGTGTTGGAGGTATGCGTGCTACATCCCTCGCATCCATTTTGGATAATGTAAAAATGTTGCTCTCCATCTCCTCAGGCCCGGGAGTGATGTTTGTGATGACTGGCTCATCATCATCATCATCATCAACCTGCTCTTCTACATCAACATCCATAAGTGTAAGGCTTTCTGGAACCTTCCTTTTGCCATGCCTGCTCTTGTGATGTGTTTCCCTCTCAGACTCAGTTTGTGGCTTCCAAGTGACATCTAGATCATCAGAAGGGGGGCTTGGTGAAGAACTTGATGTACTAACCCTCCTTTTCCTTGCTGGGGATTTAAAAGCCAATGCAACTTCTAAAGGAGTGGCTTCCTCTTCTTCCTCTGCATGAGGCTCAATTTCCTGAACTGCCCCTACTTCAGGAGGAACAGCTACTATTGCGGGCGGTAGCTGCGGCTGTTGACCACTTATCTGCTGTGTTGATGATGTTCCCTCCTGCGTGGATTGTGTACTACTTTGAGATAGCGATAAGTTTAGTTCAGGCTCAGCATCACTGCTTTCTAACATAAGGCTGGCTACCTCTTCCACACTCATCTGCTTGGGCATGGGTTGGTGGGTTGGGCCCACTGATGTGGAGGTGCTGCCCCCAGCTTGCCCCCCCGACACCGCTGCTGCAGGCCTCATTTTTGGTGAACCAAAAAAGGTTTTGGGAGGCACACCAGACTTAAGTGACACTTCCTTCTTCTTCTGTTCCTTCTTCTCCATGGCAACTTTCTTGGTACCGGAGGACCTGCTACCTGCTTTCTTTGGGGGCATCTTCAACAGATGTCAAAACAGCACTCAGTTGCACAAGTTGCAGAGATGCCTGGTCAGGTCACTGACACGTCACGTTGTGTACACTACAGCAGCAGGACGTCGGTCTGGCACCACAACAGTGGATGATGATGACACACCTCTGTCTTTTGTGCACCTAAAAGCAAAAAGCCAGAAGAACATCAGTCAAAAGATCCATAATATAATATATAATTTATTAGTGTCTCGTGGGTGGTCATCACAATTATTAAATTTCATGCAGTCAGTGAACAACATCAACAGTATAACCAGCCATTAAGAGACTGACAAGGCCAGGGATCCTTTTGTATTTGTACTGTGTAGTGTACACTTAGGAAGAAGAATAGCAAGGGAAAAAAACCCGCCGTGATGATTGCTGAGTTGTACCCCTGGGCCTACTGTACGACTAGGCCACAAGTTTGGACGCCTATGGCAAAGGCACAATGCATGCCTTCCTAAAATGGCCGCCACACACATGCTCAGCCCCCCCACCACAATAACACACAAAAAGTGATTGGAAAGGACAGGAAGAGGAAGTTGTAGTGTCTGTGGAACTTAATCCCTCTCATAAAAATGTTTTCCAGACAAATAACAGCTTCTCCCTGCTCCAAACCTACAGCTCAATGACAGCCTGAGGAGTTTTTTGTGCAGAAATGCACAAAAAAGCGTTTTCGAGAAGGGTCTATGTTGCTCGCGAGATATTGTTTGCCAGATTGCAAAAGCTGCGTGTTCGGGATCGCGAACTGTACAAAAAGGCTTTCTCGCGTGCGCGAACACACATATTGCGAGCGCAAAAATGACGAAAACTGTAAGTCCGCGTTGTCGCGCTGTGCAGAGTTACCGAAAGTTCGCGAGCTGAATCCCTTGCCTTACATGCAGGCCAAAATAGCCCAATTTGTTTAGCACACACCCAAAAAATGCTATTGCACCCCAAACACACCTTTTGCAACAAAATCCAAAGCCATCCATGGAGTAAAGGAAAATCACCAGACAACACCAACTGTACACGTAAAATCACGCACCACAGCTTGGAGGCTGACTACCTCTGGGCCTAGTGGAAGACTACTAGGCCACAAGCTTGGAACCGGATGGCAAAAGCAAGCACACTGCTTGGATGGCTTCACAAAATGGCCGCCACACACCCACAACAACCACAAGAAATGGGAGACAGTCAATGGACGCCTATGGCAAAGGCACAATGCATGCCTTCCTAAAATGGCCGCCACACACATGCTCAGCCCCCCCACCACAATAACACACAAAAAGTGATTGGAAAGGACAGGAAGAGGAAGTTGTAGTGCCTGTGGAACTTAATCCCTCTCATAAAAATGTTTTCCAGACAAATAACAGCTTCTCCCTGCTCCAAACCTACAGCTCAATGACAGCCTGAGGAGTTTTTTGTGCAGAAATGCACAAAAAAGCGTTTTCGAGAAGGGTCTATGTTGCTCGCGAGATATTGTTTGCCAGATTGCAAAAGCTGCGTGTTCGGGATCGCGAACTGTACAAAAAGGCTTTCTCGCGTGCGCGAACACGCATATTGCGAGCGCAAAAATGACGAAAACTGTAAGTCCGCGTTGTCGCGCTGTGCAGAGTTACCGAAAGTTCGCGAGCTGAATCCCTTGCCTTACATGCAGGCCAAAATAGCCCAATTTGTTTAGCACACACCCAAAAAATGCTATTGCACCCCAAACACACCTTTTGCAACAAAATCCAAAGCCATCCATGGAGTAAAGGAAAATCACCAGACAACACCAACTGTACATGTAAAATCACGCACCACAGCTTGGAGGCTGACTACCTCTGGGCCTAGTGGAAGACTACTAGGCCACAAGCTTGGAACCGGATGGCAAAAGCAAGCACACTGCTTGGATGGCTTCACAAAATGGCCGCCACACACCCACAACAACCACAAGAAATGGGAGACAGTCAGTGGACGCCTATGGCAAAGGCACAATGCATGCCTTCCTAAAATGGCCGTTCGCGAGCTGAATCCCTTGCCTTACATGCAGGCCAAAATAGCCCCATTTGTTTAGCACACACCCAAAAAATGCTATTGCACCCCAAACACACCTTTTGCAACAAAATCCAAAGCCATCCATGGAGTAAAGGAAAATCACCAGACAACACCAACTGTACATGTAAAATCACGCACCACAGCTTGGAGGCTGACTACCTCTGGGCCTAGTGGAAGACTACTAGGCCACAAGCTTGGAACCGGATGGCAAAAGCAAGCACACTGCTTGGATGGCTTCACAAAATGGCCGCCACACACCCACAACAACCACAAGAAATGGGAGACAGTCAATGGACGCCTATGGCAAAGGCACAATGCATGCCTTCCTAAAATGGCCGCCACACACATGCTCAGCCCCCCCACCACAATAACACACAAAAAGTGATTGGAAAGGACAGGAAGAGGAAGTTGTAGTGTCTGTGGAACTTAATCCCTCTCATAAAAATGTTTTCCAGACAAATAACAGCTTCTCCCTGCTCCAAACCTACAGCTCAATGACAGCCTGAGGAGTTTTTTGTGCAGAAATGCACAAAAAAGCGTTTTCGAGAAGGGTCTATGTTGCTCGCGAGATATTGTTTGCCAGATTGCAAAAGCTGCGTGTTCGGGATCGCGAACTGTACAAAAAGGCTTTCTCGCGTGCGCGAACACGCATATTGCGAGCGCAAAAATGACGAAAACTGTAAGTCCGCGTTGTCGCGCTGTGCAGAGTTACCGAAAGTTCGCGAGCTGAATCCCTTGCCTTACATGCAGGCCAAAATAGCCCAATTTGTTTAGCACACACCCAAAAAATGCTATTGCACCCCAAACACACCTTTTGCAACAAAATCCAAAGCCATCCATGGAGTAAAGGAAAATCACCAGACAACACCAACTGTACATGTAAAATCACGCACCACAGCTTGGAGGCTGACTACCTCTGGGCCTAGTGGAAGACTACTAGGCCACAAGCACACACATCCAACAAAGGTAAATCACACACACACACCAACAGTGAAATACACCACAGCCACGTTTAGCATTTCAATCCTATGCCATCCATGCCCTACATGATGTAGAAATTCTACAGACACCACAAAACATGGACCCATGGGTACCCTACTGGCGGAAATTGCAGAGAAAAACAACTAGGCCCATATTGAAAGTAGTACAGGCCACCCACCACAACAATAATTTTTAAAAACAATAAAAATCCCAGAAAAATGTAGGTACAAACAAGCCCCAATGAAACAAACAACACACCAATTCTCCAACTTACTTGTCGTAAATTAAATCTCAAATCAAAAATTCCTCAAATAAATCCAAAAAAATGGTATGATGCAGCAGACAGACACAAAAAGTGATCCTTCCAGCTCCAAATCCAAATGAAAGTGAACAACACATGCACAAAGCACGTGGGAGGAGCCTGCTGGACAGGAACAGGAAGTTGTAGTGTCAGGGGCACTTCCTTCCTCTTGAAAAAAAAGTGTTAAAAAAATTAAAGGACTCTTTCTTACACAAAGACTACAGCAAGATCACAATCTGAGGAGTTTTCTGAGCAAAATGATCATTTTAGAGAAGGTTTTATGAAGCTCACGAGATATTCTTTGCCAGATTGCAGTTTTTCCATGTTCGGGATCGCGATCTTACCAAAACAGCCGCCGGAAGTCAGTTCGCGCGCACCAATGACGTGTTCGGGGTCGCACACTCTCGCGGGCTTGGGCAGCCATAGTACAAATCTCGTGGCGCTCGCAAACAGACAGAAAAGCAAGTTGGCGATCGCAGAATCAAGGTAAGACATTACCGCGCGCGCGAGAATGAATATTGAGCGCGCGAGGAAGCAAATTTACTACGCTACGCGCTAGATTGCGTAGCAATCTGCAACTTCGCGCTCTGCGCGAAGCGCGAAGTTACCAAAACTTCGCAAGCTCCGCGAACGGAGCGTAGTTCAACGCCCAGGCTTACTCCCTATACCACACAAACACCACTGCACTACCCTTAACACTAAAACACTACCCCCAGCATGACTCCCTACACTACCCAAACACCAGTGCACTACCCTAAACCCTAAACCACTACCCCCAGCATGACCCCCTACACTACCCAAACGCCAGTGCACTACCCTAAACCCCCTAAAACACTACCCCCAGCACGACCCCCTACACTACCCAAACACCCCTGCACTACCCTAAACCCTAAAACACTTAATCCAGCACGACCCCCTACACTGCCCAAATACCACTGTACTACCCTAAGCCCTAAAACATTACCCCAGCACAATCCCCTACACTACACAAACATCACTGCACTACCCTAAACCCTAAAACACTACCCCCAGCACGACCCCCTACACTGCACTACCCTAAACCCTAAATCTACCCCCAGCATGACCCCCTACACTACACAAACACCACTGCACTACCCTAAACTCTAAAACACTAACCCAGCACATCCCCTACACTACCCAAACACCACTGTACTACCCTAAACCCTAAAATACTACCCCCAGCACTGCCCCCTACACTAAACAGACAACACTGCACTACCCTAAACCCTAAAACACTACCCCCAGCACGGCCCCTTACACTACGCAAACACCACTGCACTACCCTAAACCCTAAAACACTACCCCCAGCATGACTCCCTACACTATCCAAACACAACTGCACTACCCTAAACACTAAATACTATCCCCAGCACGACCTCCTACACTACCCAAACACCACTGCACTACCCTGAACCCTAAAACACTACCCCCTACACTACCCAAACACCACTGCACTACCCTAAACCCTAACACACAACTCCCAGCACGACCCCCTACACTACCCAAACACCACTGCACTACTCTAAACCCTAGAAAAGTAACCCCCACCCCATGCCCAATCCCCCTTACCTCTCTCTCCTTGTGGTTCCTCTCTCCTCGTGGTTCCTGCTTCACTACGTCTCTGAGGGACGTTGCACGTCGTTGTAAGGAAACAGAACAGCCTCTGTTTCCTTACAATGACATGGATCATCTACATTTTTTTTAGAACGCATGGTCATTTACCATACATACCTTTACAACAAAATTCATTGTAAAGGCATGTGTGGTAAATGACAATGCGTTGTAAAAAAATGCATAGTAATGACTTCGCGATGTACAATGCATGCGTGGTAATGCATGCGTTGTAATGGTATCGCGAAGTAAAAAAGTCATTGTAACGGCTCGAAGCTGGCCCCTGTTCTTCAGTGAGTCGTTTATTTGATAAATTAGGAGGAAGGATTTTTTTTTTTTACCGAAAAGTGCATTCCTGGCTGTTGTATTGTTAAAGTGTCTGCGAGGCCTGGTTTCACTTCCGGTGAGAGAGTGGAAGAGCCTGTTTGGATCTAAAGGAGTTCTGTTGTTGGACGGGGCCGACACAAACACCACTGCACTACCCTAAACTCTAAAACACTGCCCCAGCACATCCCCTACACTACCCAAACACCACTGTACTACCCTAAACGCTAAAATACTACCCCCAGCACTGCCCCCTACACTACACAGACAACACTGCACTACCCTAAACCCTAAAACACTACCCCCAGCACGGCCCCTTACACTACGCAAACACCACTGCACTACCCTAAACCCTAAAACACTACCCCCAGCATGACTCCCTACACTATCCAAACACAACTGCACTACCCTAAACACTAAATACTATCCCCAGCACGACCTCCTACACTACCCAAACACCACTGCACTACCCTGAACCCTAAAACACTACCCCCAGCACGGCCCCCTATACTACCCAAACACCACTGCACTACCCTAAACCCTAACACACAACTCCCAGCACGACCCCCTACACTACCCAAACACCACTGCACTACTCTAAACCCTAGAAAAGTAACCCCCACCCCATGCCCAATCCCCCTTACCTCTCTCTCCTTGCGGTTCCTCTCTTCTCGTGGTTCCTGCTTCACGACGTCTCTGAGGGACGGCGCACGTCGTTGTAAGGAAACAGAACAGCCTCTGTTTCCTTACAATGACATGGATCATCTACATTTTTTTTAGAACGCATGGTCATTTACCATACATACCTTTACAACAAAATTCATTGTAAAGGCATGTGTGGTAAATGACAATGCGTTGTAAAAAAATGCATAGTAATGACTTCGCGATGTACAATGCATGCGTGGTAATGCATGCGTTGTAATGGTATCGCGAAGTAAAAAAGTCATTGTAACGGCTCGAAGCTGGCCCCTGTTCTTCAGTGAGTCGTTTATTTGATAAATTAGGAGGAAGGATTTTTTTTTTTTACCAAAAAGTGCATTCCTGGCTGTTGTATTGTTAAAGTGTCTGCGAGGCCTGGTTTCACTTCCGGTGAGAGAGTGGAAGAGTCTGTTTGGATCTAAAGGAGTTCTGTTGTTGGACGGGGCCGGACTGACACGTCATCAGAAAACACAGCTAATGGAAAGCGTCCTCCCCGAAGTGTGGAGCAGTGCCATGAGAGGTCAACAAATGTGCGTCCCACCACAGTATGACCGTACCGCGTGACCCATGTGCCGCCTCCAGGGTACGGCAGGCAGAAGTGGCATCCATCGCAAGTCCTCTTGAAGACCGTTGTAGCACTAATTCTACATTTTGGAACTAGGGCATTTTAACCTCTTTGTTCCTGCCAGATACAAAGAGAAGATCCTGTTTCATTCAGTGCCCTTGTTACCTTTTTTGTGGGTAGTGGTGCTTGTCACTTCGCTGCCCCGCCGGTGCACACGACTGGGCTCCCCACCTCGTGTGCCATCTGCAGGGCCTCTGCCCTCGGATCACTGGTTTTGGTTTCTGAAGTGGCAACATAAACAGTTGCTCCCAAAGGACTAGCCTGAACATGTAGGTGAATATCCCCTGCGCCAGGATTCCGCTGAAATTCTTTCCTAGCGCTCCCAGGTCGAAGAGGACGTCATAATAGCACGGCTCCGCTCTCGACACCGTATGATGTCATCGGAGCCATAAGAGCACCTCGTCGGCGTGCTTCCACCCGTTTTTTCCGTGCCACTGAGGCAAACAGGCGGACCGACATATTTTCACATGTATACATAGTATACTAAATAAATATATATATACAAATGCATAACCAATAAAGGCATTTCTCACTATTAAAATATAAGCATGATTAAGACATATTAAAAACATTCATGCCAAACAGTAAAAGCATCTTTTTGGTAGAAACAGGTGGACAATGGGGAGGCGGGTGGGACAGTGAGGAATCCACAGGTAGATACTGTATCCACCAGAAAAAGCATTACGGAAGGTAAGTAACGTGTTCTTCTGATGGATACTTCTGTCTGTGGATTCCTCACCTTTTGAATAGAATCCCCAAGCCGCACCTCACCAGGAGGAGGGTGTCCACCTGGCTAGAGCAAAATATCTTGCAAAACAGATCGAGCAAAATGGCCATCGCTCCTAACCTCCGAATCCAATAATAATCGAATAATTTTTCGTCTAAATTATATTGAAAATAATACTTTAAAAATACTTTTATTAATACATTTAGACACACACATAAAGGAAAACTTTTATTTATAATTAATTTAAAGATAATAGATGATAAAGATGATAGTGTTGTATTGATGAGTGACTGCATGTATGAGTGACTGTATGGGTGAATGAGTGGATGTGTGTGTAGACCTATGAATCAGTCAGTGCGTATTTAGTAACTGGTATTGATGAGTCAATTTTTTCGAAAATGTTAGTCTGTATTTTAGAGTGGGTGAATCAAAGGTTATATTCAGGTGTGAGGAGGTGTATCAGATTTTCACGTGGATGATGTCATCAGTGATGTCATTTGAGATGTCATCAGGGATGTCACTGACCATGTCATGAATGATTTAATATGTCACGTCATCAGCAGTGCATTGCGGGGGCGCGAGTTATAGTTAGCTGAACTAACTATAACGCCGGAATTTCTATGGTTTTGTACGAGTGAAATGTCCAACTAACTACAACGTTCCTGAAACCTATGGTTTTTTCAGTGAAAATATATATATATATATTTTCCAAGGATTAACGGAAACCGAGGGTGTATATATATATATATTCACTGAAAAAACCATAGGTTTCACACATGTTATAGTTAGCTGGACATTTTACTGATAAAAAACCAATGAAATTCCCCCGTTATAGTTAGTGCAGGCAACTATAACTCACGTGACCGCAATCCTCTGCTGATGCTAATACTGTATTTAGACACTTATTTGCCCATGTCTTCTTCCATTAAATTTTAGCTATACATATATTACAAATATTTTTTTATCATAAAGACACATATGTCATCAGCAGAGGATTGCGGTCGCGTGAGTTATAGTTGCCTGCACTAACTATAACGGGGGAATTTCATTGGTTTTTTATCAGTAAAATGTCCAGCTAACTATAACATGTGTGAAACCTATGGTTTTTTCAGTGAATTTGCAAGGTTTTTTAAATGCTAATTCCTAACTATAACGTGTGTGAAACCTATGGTTTTTTCAGTGAATTTGTACGGTTTTTTAAATGCTAAGTTACTTTACGCCATTCGTGGCGTGCGCGCCCACTTAACGCAGTTCGTTCCGTGCGCGCGCGGTGCGCTTCGCGCACCGTGCGCGCACAGTGAGCAAGCGGTGCGCTTCGCGCACCGCGCGCCCACTTTACGCAGTTAGTGCCGTGCACGCAGGGTGGGCACGCGGTGCGCGTTACGCTGGATGGGCCATGTACGCACGATGCGCTTCGCACACCGTGCGCACATGGAGGACATATTATGCGCTTCGTTGTGAAAGGTAATGTTTGATTTTTTGAAGTACAATGGAAGACAAATAAGCCATGCACGAATGGTGCCCTACGGGCACCATTTTCACACGGGGTGTGGAGAATATGGATATATATATATTTTTTTAATTTTTAACCGTACGCGTACGGTAAGCGTAATCGGCGATTTTTCAAAAAAAATTACAATTGAATTTTTGGCCTTGGGGGCTCTTTGAGGACAGCTTCACAAAGGCTAGGTGGTTGGGAGCTGTCTAAACGGTCCCTTTATATGTTTTTTGTCTTTGTTTTTCTTCCAATCACTCAGAGTGCGAGATAGAAAATGGCAGACGCCGCTTCCTGGTTTCGACTGATTCGAATGTTTACTAAGATCTAACAGCCAATCAGAATCGCGCTCGCGCACGTCACGGTACGCGTACAGTAAGCGCACGGTAAGCGCACCGTAAGCTGGCTCAGATATATATATTGATTTAAAGGCTATTTTCTCAGAATCTACTGAACAGATTTACACCAAACCTACAAAAGGCACTTCCTTGACCTGTAGACTACCTCTCTGCCAAATTTCAAGGAACTCTGTTCAGCCGTTCGGGCTGTAGCTGTGTCTAAAGGTCCTATGGAAAAATGCATGGGAAAAACGCGTTTTGGGACCCCCCTTTTATCTAACCCCTCGCTTGACGAATCCCCCCGAGACTTTCAGGGTAGGAGCGGAGCGTAGCGCCCCATTAGTTTTGAAAATTTCGCGATGATTCGTCAACCGGCGCCAAATTTATTAAAAATAGAATGTTGCAAATTCCTATGGAAACAGGGTCCTAACTATAACTACCTACTGGCGATATATAGGTAATATATATATATATATATATATATATATATATATATATATATATATATATATATATATATATATATATATATATGTACCCCTTTGTATGCTGGTGGGTACAAACTTTAAACCCCTGTTGATACTACGCCTCTGCCAACGCCATATCTTCCGGCTTTGCCAATCCTTGTTATTTTCATTGTCCTTTCCTTAGCCTCTCAGCTGCGAATTGGTGACTGTTGAGGACTCAAGAGTGGAACAAGGCTCAACCCTGTGAGGTCATGTTGAAGGTCAGATCGTGCCTACAGTCACTTCGGCTAGCCGTGCCATTTCGGTGAATCGAGGCTAATTTCTTGCAAGATTACATGTGGTTTTTTCCCCTCCTGAAATCATCACACAGGCCAAGAGAGTGTCAGGTCTTGGCTGCAGATGTGTTTCTGTACAGTACAGGACTCAGTGCATTCAGCCATAAAAGCTTGCTATAAATAGTCCTGCACACTGTCATGGGTGTTGGCCATTTATTACACTTCTCCTCCCTGTCAGCAGATTTCTTTCCCTATTTTTGGCAGTGGCAACAAGGAGTCCTCAGCAGTAGGCGGATTACATCTGTGGGCGTTCTTGTTCAAAGTGCCTGGGGCGCCTGATGGATCGTTAATGCCACTTACTATCATGTTAGGCAGATGTTCCAAGGAGCTGCCCCTGTAATGAGTCTCTTATTAAAACGTGCAGCTTAATCATTCTGCCAGGGTCACAGGTTTCAGCAGGTTTTATGTTATTTTAATGTTTATCCTAACTCATCAGAGAGCTGAATCAGGTTTCTCTAATAACCTGTTGTGCTGAATCCAAGGACTACTGTGCCACAGGTAAATTAATTTTATGTTTTTGTTAACTTGTGTAACAGTGTATGCATAAATATACTTAAGGTTTTATTATATATTATTGAGTGTACATCTTGCCACCCAGGCTTTTCTGTGTATGTTTGGCCCTTATGGTCATAAGGAGAGTTCTGCGAGTCTTGGGCCCCAGGGTGTTAATTGGGGGTAGCTGCTTGTCCTTTGGTACCCCTGACCCTGCCCTTGTTACCTCTCAGAGGTCATGAATGCAGCAACACGAACATTATTATTAATAATTGTTGCATAGCCTAGACATAAAGTCACCCCAGCCACCTGCCCAACACGGGTTAAAATCTCTAACGCAAGCACTCTCATATATAGGATTTGGTCCCGAGTATTTGCGTTAATGAGATCCGAGAAATAGTTTTGGGACTTCCCAATACAATAGGGCTCTGCCAGGGGCTGAACCCATCCTTGACTCTCAACAGACCGTATATCCTGTTCCCAAGAGGACTCCTTCATTTGCTTATTGATAGCTGTTTTCCATGTCCGATGAGGGATGGCACCGACCCTCAAAGTGGACTCCTCGATCTTGAGTAACAAAATCGCCTCTTTAAGTTGGCTGGACCAAGGATTACCCAATTTTTCTTAGATCGATAGCAAATATTTTTTTAAGGAATGCTTGGGGGCCCTTATGCACCTGATATAATATTTTAACAAGGAAGCCTTACAATCTATTGATTGAGTTATTAACCCTATCTCAAGTCTTAGCCAGAGCGCCGGACGTGTCGCGGTTGATGGAATATTTTTTTATATGCTCTAATATGGCATAGCTCTAATGCTTCGTCCAACGCTCCTGGATAGGCAAGATGCCCGTACTGCAAAGCTGGGAGTAAGGTTGCATTTACAACTCTTAAAATAGGTGAAGCGGAAGCGCTACTTAATAGATGATTCAGCTGGCGAATTCTGTAAGTAATACCTGCCGCTTTCTTATTAATATCTTTTACTAGGGCTGCTGCAGAACCAGATTAAATAATCCACACGCCCAGATATTTATAATACCTTGCAGTGATGATGGTCTGACCTCCCAACTGCCAGGTTGCCAACTTATTCCTACGGTAACTTCCGAATATCAGGACCTTAGCTTTGGACTGATTAACCAATAAATGGTTCGCCTTGTTATACCTTCCCAAAGCGTTTAAATCCCTTTGCAACCCTTACTTGGTATGAGGTATGATCCATGACCACAATATCATCGGCGTATTAGAGTATTTGTAATCAAGCTGAACCTAGATTGGGGGACCAAGCTACAGCCCTCCAGAGCCTTCCATAGATCTGCCTGTATACAAATTAAACAACATGGGTGCCAGCACCCAAACCTGTTTTAACCCTTGGGTCGTTTTTACTTTCTGAGTTACTATTGTTGCACTAGTTTTTACTCAAACCCATGTCTCTGTACATAGTGATATGATGGCTCTTAACAAGTTCGATGGTATACCCCAGCCCGCAAGCCTCCTCCATAATATTTAGGCCTGGGCAATGAACTCACTCCTGCAGAAGTTTGTTAATTACGCATTCCATTAAAACCACAGAATATCTCCGTTCCCCCATGTAACGGAGTCAGCTACTAAACTGCACCCAAAAATGCTTTGATAAAGCAACATTACATGCTAAACAGCATATAACCAACTCACAAAAGTGAAATTTGAAAATAAAAAATATCAGGCAATGTGAGAGGTGATGAAATTGGGGTCCCTCTAACCTAGGGAGAGGACCAAGCAGATGCCTTGAACACAAAGAACATATCATGCTGAACGATTCAGGGGTGGTCCCATCCTCTTAGGACCACCCCAAGCACAGTTATGGACAAAAATACAATCCCAAGCAAAGGCCCTGCAAAGCATTATGGGACGAGATTAGCAGTGGGCAGTGAATATTATAGTATCCAATATCAAAATAATTCTATAAAGAGCTGCAGTTCAACGAGTCGTTACTAGGTGTTCCTCACGAGTCAAATCCAAAAACATTGAAATTATTACATTAAGCTGCAGTTCAACTAGTCGTTGCTAGGTGTCCCTCAAGTCAAATGCTTTTGAAACTTTGTTTAACATCTTCGGACGAGTGTGTGGACTTGTTGGTGATTTGGGACTATTGCTAAGTAAATTAGACTCAGCGGGTGAAGAGGGGTCTAAACTTGTCCACTCTGGAGCCAGTCCATCCTTGGCCGGAGGCAAATCTACAGGCGCACTAGTAGACTGAAAATAGTTCCAGATTGAGCCTCTTGTCGAGCGGTACGAGCAGGTTGATCGTCCCTCTGTGTCATCACAGAACACAGGCAGAGTCGCCTCCTCCTTCAGGGGCTGTATCTCCAGTTCTGAGGGTATCATTTCCATAGTTGACTCAGTGGCTTTACGCCTCCCCGTGTTGGGGATAAATAGATGCTATAATGTGCCTTGAAGGATCCAATGTCTTGGGACAGACCTGATCAATTCTGATTTCCTCCAGCCGTCGGAGTGTATACCAGCCCACTGAAGCGATCTCCTTCCCCAATCCAAGTGAGGTCACCCCCCCCCCCTTACTCCCTACTGCTTAGGAAGTTGGTGCAAGAAGTCAGGGATAGCCACCTTGCTGCTTCTGAACTGCTGGGATGCAGCTGCGGGTGCGACTAGGGCCTCACCAAACCTCCCCAAAACCTCAAGGGCTGTAGCTAGTGCCACCTTCCTTCTGCGGACCGTGCTGGGGGTGAGAGGGCAGGGTCCGCACTGCCCTGAGAGAGGCTCGAGCACACCAACACACCAGCAATTAGTTTATTCCTAAAACTTGTTAGTACTGGGGCTCAGCTACAGCAGTACCTTATGTCACTCCTGTTGGCGGCACCACTCGGCGCTCAGGGAGGGCGGTTCTCTCCCCTCTCCCTCACCGCAATGCGGTCGTGCTTCTGATGCCTCGAAACTCTGTGGTCGCCCCCCGCAGGGATGTCTGCAGTCCTGTAAGGCTGGTGGGCTGGGGTTGTGAGTTGCTCTGTGCACCCCCTCCCCCCCTCCGGTGCAGGGATTTTCGCAGGTTCAGTGGCTAGGTGCTCCGCACAGCGGCTCCCGCGTCCTGCAGCTTGCGGCTCGCAGAAGCATCCTCGCGGCGCCCTGTGTACGCACCCTCTCTCCAAAAAGTGTAACCAAGATGATTTGTAAACACTCATGTTTGATTAGGACTGACATGTGCAAGAATAAACTCCTAATTCAGAAACTTATGGCAGCTTCAGTTTCTAGTGATGTTTGCAGGGAGGGATGAGTGGAGCAGGAGTAGGGATAAACAGACTTAGCAGACAGTGACACATAAAAGATGGAGACACCTATTCTGGATATGACCATCACATACCAGCGGAGTTAAAGTAATTATATTTAAGACTGCTTTCAGTATTGCACGTCTAGCTATTTTCCACTGGGGTCCCTCCTGCAACCTGTATTTGATGTGTCTTTTTCCCATTCGCTTCGCCTGTCAAAACATGTCATTTTAAACTTAAATACAAGCTTGCCCAAGAAGTGTGGTTTAGGTTCAAAGAGGATGTAAACTGCTTCAATTAGCCTTACTTAGACAAATACTTCTTTAATCATAGGATTGTTCTAGCATCTCACAAGCTATTACTCAACTTGAGCATACATCCCTCATACATGAAAGAACAGTTTTACGCCCCATCTTTTACAGGAGCACCAGGGACTGAAGCGGCCACTAAATGCCTATCACAAAGTTTAGTTCTTGCAAAAAAATCTGTTTTCTTTGCTGTTTTGCTTTCACAGGACTGCGAGGAAAACATTGAAAATACGAAAATGAACAGAATATTTTTGAAGCGGTCATAAAAAGGTTTAGTGAATGCAAGACACGATTCCCACCTGGTATAAGCCCCCCTCTCTCTCCAGGTGCTAGATTAAGGCTAGTGTATGGAGCTGCCTGATAGCGCCACCACAAACGGCCACAAGAGGGCGCCAGATTGCAAGACATGGCTAGAAAGAAAGGCCTTGTTGTGAAGGGTGAGCGAGAAACCATACAGCAAACTGTCATTGTGCCAAGGGCTGTGAAGATCCTTGCACCATGGTTGATTCTGGCTCTTAGGCTTTCACAGGCAATTATTTTCCTTTGGATGTTGAATATTGTTGGAACATAGCTTCAAAGAGCATCAGGGTGCTCTGCCATGAACCTTTGAGACGGTAGCAGGAGCCTCAATCATGGGGTGCCGCAAGCAAAACATTACGGTTTTTGAAGGCATGTGCGATACAGACCACTGAAATCAGCATGTGATGAGTATGGGGGCATCGGTCCAGCCCTACTGGGTCAAACTGAGCTAAGCGATCAACAGTATGACATCCGTTACCCTGATATTTTCACCACTGATTGCGCTACTCGGGTACGCTAAAGATGTCCCCAACTCATTCAACTGCTTTGTGGGGCGACAACGAACTGGAGGGAGCCCTCGTCTCCTCAATATGCACAATGGTTGAGAGATCTTACCGCCTGCTCTATATGCTCTGAGGCTTATGGAGCCATACTGCCACAGGCATGCAGAGCCGCGGATATTTGGGGCCCGCTTCGCCTGTACCTCCTAGCCCAACAATCCACACCTTGAACCCCCGCCTGGAACTGAGGGGCGTGCTAACCTCTCTTGCATCGATTAGGTGAACATTCATAGGGCGGAGGGACTTAAAAAACCTTTGACACCAAGTACAGAAAGGATCAAACTGAGGAAATGAGCTGGAACCAGAGCCACCAGGCAATAGAAGACCAAATTATTCAGCAGGATCGATTAAACAATGTGGCAAGTAAAGTCAAATGAGGTTACATCATGTGACATATTCTGTGGCAGTGTTGTTCACTCTTTTGTCATTTTAACACACATTAATACTCCTGAGCCAGATACTTCGCCTGACTCATCCCAATTAAACACTTGAATACAGTAATCAGAAAATGAAAAGTGACCAATTAACGATTGCAATGAGTTAGCTTCTATGTGACACTACGGGTTCAATTTGCAAAATGCATTTTGTAATTCGAAAAGTAGTGCTACAGTAGTACTATTCATATACTACAAAATACTATTCACAAAGCGACTGTTCAGACCTTGGGCTCCGCCTCACCTATCTTTTCTGTGCCGAAATCTTCACCACAGTCGTAGAAGTCTCCGCACACGTAGGCATATGTTTCAGTAGTAATTGTCAGACGGACAAAGTGAACTACTTACTCCTAAAAGGGAGGGGTTTAGGGAGGCACGTACTAATATAAACGCAACCTCAAAAGTACAACCATACTTCTAAAGTTACTATAGGTCCAAAAGTGTCATAAACAGTGTATTGTACTGCAGCCAAGCAGTGGAGTAAATCAAGCACCACACATAGCGACTCAAATAGAACTCAGATGGAACATTCCCATAGAAAACAATGAAGGTAGGGAAATTAAATAAAGTGTCATAGGAATGAATGAATATATATACATTTATATATATTATATAATACTTCCTCATGTCCTCCAGCCTCATCACCCCTTGACGACATCGGTGCACTTCCAGGGGAGGCACCCTGTACATATACAGCATGATTCCAGACTCAGTTGAGCCCGAGTAATGCGCACTGATTGGGGTTGATGAATTAAGTGGGGTTTATTATCTCCAAATTACATCTGACTCAGCAATGGATAAGAGCACCTTACGCGTTTCGGCATTACAAACACCTTGCTCAAGGCTACGTCCGCGAGCAAGGCATTTGTAAATGCCAAAAAGCGTAGGGGGCTTTTATCCATATATATATATATATTCACTGAAAAAACCATAGGTTTCAGGGGTGTTATAGTTAGCTGGACTTTTCACTTGTACAAAACCATTGAAATTCCCCCGTTATAGTTAGTTCAGCTAACTATAACTCGCGCGCCCGCAATGCACTGCTGATGACGTCACATATTACATCACTCATGACATGGTCAGTGACATCACTCATGACATCACTGATGACATCTCAAATGACATCACTGATGACATCACTGATGACATCATCCAGTGAATGTGTGTTTTTCTGAAAATTAAATATGTTTTATATATGTATATCTCAAGGTCGATGGAAGAATAAATGGGTATATAAGTGTCTAAATGGATGATTTGTTTTTGAAAAATTGATTGTGTAACTGACTGATTAAGTGTATCATAGTGAATACATGGCTTAGTGAGTAATGTTTAAATATGTAAATATCTGTATCAGTCTCTCACTTTGTGTATAAGTGGCTGCATGGGTTGGTGAATAGCTACATGGGTGTCTATATAGGTTATTAGTTGGTTTTTTGAGTATCAGTCTGAGTGTCTGCATGGTTCGGTGGGGGGTATTACGTAGTGCATAGGTGCATGAATGAATGACTCACTGTTTGTATGTGTTGAACACAGCATGTGTGCAGGACTGTATGGGTGGATGAGTGTGTGTATGGGTGTGTTAGTGAGTGAATGACTGTCTCAATAGTGTCTTTATGAGTAACTACATATGTTTTAAACTAGTATATGTGACTATTGGTGTATATATGAGAGTATATGTGAGAGTGAGAGATTGAAAGAGTTCCTGTATGAATAAGTATGTGTTTCTATAAGTGATTGTTTAAAAGACTAAGTATGTGTAAGTTTCCGTAGAATTAAGTATGGTGGTGTGTGTATAACTGTATATGCAAGTAAATGTATGTTTGATTCTTTATTAGCATGAGTGACTATGTGTGTGAGTAACTCTATGGATGAGTGGCATTGTGTAACAGGATGTATAGGTGTATGAGTACATATGATGAGTGAGTACATGTATGAGTGACTGTATAGGACTGTTGGTGAATGAGTGGATGTGTATGTGGATCTTAGAATTACTGAAGAGGTTGTTGTAACTGGTATTGGTATGTCCATTGTTTTGAAAATTTTAGTCTCTATTTTTGAATGTGTGTATCAAAGGTTATATTAGGGTGAGAGGAGGTCTGCCACTCTATCACAAGGATGATGTCATCAGTGATGTCATCAGTGATGTCATTTGAGATGTCATCAGTGATGTCATGAGTGATGTCACTGACCATGTCATGAGTGATGTAATATGTGACGTCATCAGCAGTGCATTGCGGGCGCGCGAGTTATAGTTAGCTGAACTAACTATAACGGGGGAATTTCAATGGTTTTGTACAAGTGAAAAGTCCAGCTAACTATAACACCCCTGAAACCTATGGTTTTTTCAGTGAATTTCTGAGGTTTTTTAAATGCTAATTCCTAACTATAACGTGCCTGAAACCTATGGTTTTTTCTGTGAATTTCAAAGGTTTTTTAAATGCTAATTTCTAACTATGCCTACAGAGATAGGACATGTGAAGAAAGAAGAAAAAATGCACAGAAAGAAACAAAAGAAGTGCAGAAAGAAGCAACAGAAGTCCTCAAATACGAAGATAAGTGCAGGAAGAAGGATAACATGCAGAAAGAACAAAAAGAAGAGCAGAAAGAAGCCTTGTTGCAAAATCATCCTGTACCCTCAACTTTTTCAGACGGATACTGGTGGTATCTGAGTCTGACTAACCAGTCCTAGAGCCAGTGCTATGTTAAAAGACACTTAGAATACAGTGAAAACACCTACATACACTAGGGAACATTATGCGTTGGGGTCCCCCTGTGATTAGCATGACCTCCTCTGTAAGCCCCTAGTGTATAATAGGGCATGGGGATTAAAACTACCTCTTAAAACAGGCCACAGGGCGTTTTTGCACACGTTAACTCAGGCCCCGTCCCCTCCCTTCACCACTGTGTAAACACGCCCTGTGTCCATTTTTAGTTGGGAGATTAAGTTCATTTGAATCCTGAGGGTCCCTAGGGTCCAACTAGCCCACTAGGTACCTCCAGTAAGTGCCACAGAGCTGCGTTGCAGAGAGGTGTAAAAAGTGGCACGGCCTGGACCACCTCTCTGCAATGCAGCTCAGTGGCGCTTACTGGAAGCACTTGGTGGGCTAGTTAGCCCCCAGGGGCCCTCAGTATTGAAGGGAAATTATATCCCCAATTTAAAACGTGCCATAGTGCGTGTTTGCACACGTCACCTCAGGCCCCGTCCCCTCCCTTCACCACTGTGTAAACACGCCCTGTGGCTGTTCTAAGTTGAGAGATTAAGTCCCCCTGAATCCTAAGGGTCCCTAGGGTCAAACTAGACCACTAGGTACCTCCAGTAAGCGCCACAGAGCTGCGTTGCAGAGAGGTGTAAAAAGGGGCTTGGCCTCAGAACACCTGGCTGCAGCGCAGCTCCGTGGCGCATACTGGAGATGCCTGTTGGGGGCGTGTTTGCAGAGTGCTGCACGGAGGGGGCATGGCCTCCGGCACGATGCCAGTCTTTTATTTATTTTAGTTTTTTAAGAAGGGGGGCTGTTTGGTTCCCCTTCTTATTCTAATGTATTGGCCCTGATGACCCCATCCCCCAGGGCCAGTCTCCTAATTATATTTTTTTGACCCCAATCCCCAGGGCCGGCCACTGTTTTTTATTATTTTAAAAAAATATATATTTATAGACACACCTAGGACATGCTGGACAAACCGTACGTACCTATCACCATGACGATTTGCGTGATATTCATTAAAAGGCGACTATGCATGCAATGAATCCACGTGGAATGTATTTACACCACTAGTGAAGCTCTGACATGTCTGATGCCCTACCGTGCCTAATCCTGGTAGACACCCTTGTCGTTTATTTATACAAACATGGGTAGCTATTGACGGGCACATTTAATACACATGCACACCAAGCCATTCAAAGGGGATTCGACAAAAATTCGACCAAAACTATGCAAGAAACCCACCTCACGGTTAATAAAACACACATCCACTGCCGGATGTGTAATACTTTTTATTTTACTCTCTGGAAAGGGGACGAACATCACTTGAGAGTCACAGCGTGCTCCTGACAGAGCCCAATGCTGTGTTACACCCACCATTGCCTGCCGAGTGCCACACACCTCTGTGTTGTATTCCACTAGCTAGTGCATATGCTATGACACTCTCTAGCCCATGTGCACTGTAACACCACCCCGTGAATATGTCATGCCACACTTGTCTTCGCACGGGTTATATTGCCCCATCTAACGTGCCTTTCTCGATGCCTATGTTATAACGCACAGTGCTATGCCATACATATTACAATCTGGGATCCATATCTTTGTCACAGTGCATATGCAACGTTACACTCCCCAGCACATATTTTATATTACAACTTTAGAGACTAGTTAGGTTACACAACACTGCCCTGTGCATATTACACTCCAAGGCGCATATCGCATAGCACGCGCTAGTGCCTGTGCTATCTCGCGCTCTCCAATGAATCTGTCATTGCGCACAATGTATTGCATATTATATTTCACGCCCGGTTCATCTTATATCACACTTTTTGGTGCATAGTTTATACCATACACTATATCTAGTTTTCATTTTCAATCGTGCTCTCAGGACTATGTTCTATATAACACTGTGTTCACCTACCCTTTTCACGGGCATTACATTTTGAGATAGGGGGTGGAGGGTCAGGGGGTGTTTCTGCCAAGTGAGCCCGGAGTCACAGTCACAAACGTCCTCTTCTTCCTGAATAAAAGTGAGATTATGCTGCATACTTGTTCATATTTTAAGTAGTTCGCACAGACACAATGTTTTAAAAACAATAAAGTTCCTAATACCCGCCTTCTCTGAACAGTTAGCTTGCTGCCCCATCCCCTTCCTCCCTATCCTCTGTTGTGTGAATCCATGGACTAGCCTCCTCCCTCCTGCCATGCATGGTCTGATGTGCTGCCACTGCCCTCAATTTAGTATGATGTACCAGTCCACTCCTCCTGCCCTCCATTGCCCAATTCTATGCCCCATCATTGACCTCCTGCTTAAACTCTGTGCTTAGCTTGCTGCCCCTATTCTCCTTCCCCCTGCCCTCCGATGTCTTTGTGCATGCCCCTGCTCCATCCTTTTTGCCCACCATGTCCCATGGACCTGCCACTCCTATCTACTCTGAGTGCTCTGTTGAGCTGCCACTCCCCTCCCACCTGCCTAGCATTGTCAGATGACTGTAACCTGTCCCTGCCACCTCCACCCTGCCTGTCCACATGCCATGCCCCTATCCTCTTCCTCCTGTCCTACATGGTCCATTGTACTGCCACACCCTTCTGCCCTCCCTGGTCTGTTGTGCTGCAACTGCTCCTCCTGCCTGCCCCGTGTGGTCTGTTGTGAGGTCCCTTCCCCTGAACTTTCTTGTCTGTGCACAGGTCCTGACCCTTCCTTCTATCCTCCATCGTCCTTTGTGCATGCCCCTCCACCCTCCTTCTTGCCCATCATAGCCATTGTGCTGCCACTAACCCTCCCACTTACCATGCATGGTCTTCTGTGCTGCCATGGCCCCTCCCACCTTCCCTGTGTGGTCAGTTAGCTGCCCCTGACCCCCTCCCACCTTCCCTCCATGGTCTGTGTGTATGCCATCACAGTCTCACTGTTGCTCTTCATGGTGTGTCTTGCTTCTAGTGCCCATCCTGCCTGACCTCCATGGCTATCTTGCTGCTCCTGCCCTGCCCCCTTGCCCCCAGCCCTACTCCCTCCCTCCTGGCTTGTCTGTTCCATTGTAATGCCCCTGATCCGTCCCTCCTGCCCTTTATGGTCTGTTATACTGCAGCTTTCTCTCCTGTCTGTCCATTATGGTCAGCTAGCTACCATTGCCTCTTGCCCCTCTGTTCTCTGTTGTCCATGTGCATGGTCCTGTCCCCTCCCTCTTGCTTTCTATGAATTGTTGTGCTGCACTCCCGTCCTGCATGCCCTGTGTGGTGTATTGTGCTGCTGCAAACCCTGATGCCTGCCCTGCAGGGTCAGTTTGGTGCACCTCTCCATGTCCCTACTGTCCTCTGTTATCCAAGTCCATGTCCCTATCCCATTTCCTTCCATGATCCAATGTACCATACTTGCGAACATTTTGAACTTGGTAAGAGGGAGATTTTGAAAAAAAACTGGGGTATTGATTTTCCCCTTTGAGTTACATTGAAAAAGAGGATATTGTAGACAGGAGACAGATCAAATAAAGCCCATTTGAGCTTAAAAACATTGGACGTTTCCTGGCTGAATCGGGTCTGTTGGCATGTATGGTTGTACTACCATTGCCTCTTCCTTCTGCCCACAATGGTCTATTACATTGCCACAGCCTTGAAGAAGGGTAGATTTTGTATCACAGGGGGCCCCTGGCCCGTTCTGTCCACACCTGAAGTATGAGACCCTTGTCCTTGCCCTGCCAGCTGCATTTGTAGGCCGTAATAAATTGACCAGCGGGTCCTGTGTTGCTATATAATTATCCTGAGACATCCTTACCACTCAGCCAGCATAAAACCCCTGTGTAGGCCCTTCTGTTCAATATGTAGGCCTCTTTGTTAAATTGACCATAGCTCTGCAATTTTAGTGTATAGCAGTCTGAAGGCAGGTCTGCGAGGCCTTCTGATCCAAACTAGTAGCCCCCACCCTACCCGAGTGCTCCGTGCTCGGTATCAAAGTTCAACATCCCCCTGAAGCTGTCGACATACAGTAGGCTGCATCCTGGACTGGTACTTGCTTCCTGGGCAGGTTTCCCGCTTTTAAGGAAGTGGCAACCGCAGAGCGTCAAGTTAGGAGAACTGAGGAGATTTTATACATGAATATATTGAATTCCCGTACAATACCCATTATTTTCTGCTTGCTCTATGGAACTTACGATAAGCGATTGGCCTGAGAGACTGACCTTTTCACCCAGTCCATTGTCAGCATTAAGTGGGTAAATGACGAAATGTCTGGTAAAATCTGCAGACGAAGCTTTTGGGTAGCATACGTAGGTAGATGTAGCGTGCAAAGGAGCCCACAAAATGATATAAAAAGGGAGCACCCACCGATATCGACGGACTACCTCGCCGTCTGTATGTAGGTTAACAGGCAGTGCAGGTTTTCCCCAAGAGCTGGGAGCTCTTGTCTTCCTTTGCTTAAAATGTCTTGCTCTGCTTTGCTTGAAGTATCTTATTCTATTTTACCTATATGAAATGTCATGTTATGTTTAACCATTGTTCTCTTTACTTTTGCATTTAAAAGATTTTGTATTGTGATTGCAGGAATGCTTGCTCTAAGAGTAAACGTGAGTGTTCCTAGGTAACATTTTCCTTGGTGTAACTTGTTTCTCATGATGCATTTATAGATGTGTTTTCTCTCTCTCTCTGTCAGTACATTAATTGAGATACAGAGAATATTATGACAGCTGTATGATTATCTGGATTCTGTATTTTGTACTTTATGTCTCTATTCTGCGGTTTCTTTGAAGTTGCATCTTCTCATTAAACTGCCATTGTATTCTGCCTCCAATTCCATGTCTCATATGTCTGTTTTCTTCATTTTTGGAGCAAGCGTTCCTAGGCACCCCGGCTCAAATTAAGGTGCCCCTTTTGTTCCTGACTCACTCTCCTGCTCAGTTCTCTGGTGGCTCCCGGGGATCTGGGGACCGCCCCTAGCTTCCTTGACCCGTAATAGATCTTCCCTCCAACAGCCTCTCTTGCAAGTCCTGTATTGTTGGTTTGTTGCCCCTGCCCCCCTTTCCACTGCCCTCCATAGTCTGTTGTGCTTCCACGGCCCTTCCTGCCTGCTCAGTGTGGTTAAATTGTTGCCTTTGCACCCTCCTACCTGCCTTCAATTTTCAGAGTCCCTGCCCCTGGCCTCTGCCTCTCAACAGTATCCTAATGAACAACTAGATTGCTAACATTCTATATTTATTACAAAAGTGTGGAACGCCTGACATCATCTCGATGTAATCAAAACTGTAATACCTAGAGCATTACCTTTAGAAATTACATATATGAGAGGGTCT
This sequence comes from Triturus cristatus, assembly GCF_964204655.1. NCBI lineage: Eukaryota > Metazoa > Chordata > Amphibia > Caudata > Salamandridae > Triturus > Triturus cristatus. Next base: position 142,871,640 of record NC_140594.1, read on the forward strand.
TATTGGCATCAAAATTATGGTTAGTGCTCTAAAAGACTAAAATAAGGACATATTTTCTGAGTTTTCAAATAGCGACAAAGCACTTTTAAATTATTTGTTATCTTTATGTTTTTTTATCCAGTTGACCACTTGATTAAATGTTGCACTTAGGGGAGAGGATGTGGTGTTACTTCCAGAACTGCAGACTTTGCAACTGGGGAACCAGGTTGAAGTTTCTGCTTCAGCTCGACATTCTGTGATTCTGGTCAAATCACTTAGTCTCCCCATGTCTACAACCAAAATGAATTTGTTCTTGTGTGATGTAACCAATGCTCATGTAAAGCACTCCAATACCTGACAAGTCTGCACTATATAACACTGCAAAAACACAAAATAATAAGTGTTTTGCACACTTCTGTCATTGGGCTATATTTGGGCTACATCTGGGTGATTTTGGGCTACATTTGGGCTCTTTTGTCTCCGGTGGCCATCTTGGGAGATTTATTTGTTATGAAGTTTCCTAATTTCCTCATGTACTGCAGTCTCCTCAGTAGGAAATGCTTTCAGTTTTTTACTTTGATTCCATCATGAAGGTATTCAGATATGTCACACATTTGCCATAAATTCTGAATGTTAGCACTCTAGTTGCTCATTAGATCACTGTAGTAAAACTACTGCACCATGGAAGTCTGCTCCTGGTATTAAAAGTGCATGTTTCAGTCTGCATGTCAGAATGTTTTAATGAAATAGAAGAGGATTTGAGAAGTCACTCAAAATGTGCCCTCATTTTCTTTCTTCAGCATTAATCACAATTTCTATGGCAAAATGAACCTCCTCATTGTGTTCCTTTTTAAATTAAATGTTTTAAGTGTTACCAGTTTATTCCAATCAAGATGGCTTCAGGTGTGCCTTACTTTTGTCATAATGAAGACAGTAAGCGCTCTAGTTGTTTTTAAGAACATTCTGGGACATTCTGTCATTGGGCTATACTTGGGCTACATCTGGGTGATATTTGGGCTACATTTGGGCTCTTTTGTCTCTGGTGGCCATCTTGGGAGACTTATTTGTTATGAAGTTTCCTAATTTCCTCATTTACTGCAGTCTCCTCAGTAGGAAATACTTTCAGTTTTTTACTTTGATTCCATCAAGAAGGCATTCAGATGTGTCACACATTTGCCATAAATTCAGAATGTTAGCACTCTTTTTGCTAATTAGATCACTGTAGTAAAACTACTGCTCACCAGGGAAAACTGCTGCTGGTATTGAAAGTGCATGTTTCAGTCTGCATGTCAGAATTTTTTAATGAAATAGAAGAGGATTTGAGAAGTCACTCAAAATGTGCCCTAATTTTTCTTTCTGCAGCACTAATCATACTTTTTATGGAAAAATGAACCCCCTCATTTTGTTCCTTTTTAAATTAAATGTTTTAAGAGTTACCACTTTAATCCAAGCAAGATGGCTTCAGGTGTGCCATACGTTTATCATAAGTAGGACTGTTAGCGCTCTAGTAGTTCTTTGGAACACTCTGGGAAGCTGCAGTAGAACACAAAGGAATCAACTGACAGTCTCTGCCCTTGTTGGATGTACATGTTTTACTGAGAATGTCAGACTTCATTCTCACATGACTGAGAAAGATAATGTGAATTTACAGAAAATAAGCTCTCAGTTTAGCCTATAGATCACCTTCCAAACCTCTGTGGTAAAAGCATGAGAAAATATTTTTCTCTCAATCATGATATCCCAGCAGAAGGCTTTTTCACATGGTGAAATCACCTTAGAACATACCACAATTCCTAAAATGAGTATGGTACCATCAACAAATGATTTATAATGTAACTAAAGTCTTAAAACCTTCTATTAACTGCAATGCTTTTTAATGAGGTGCTATTATGTATATTGGTCCCAAGATGGCTGCCAACACTTCTTGGATGAAGTGCTGACAGCCAATCAGATCTCAGGGTGAGATGTGTGGTTAGGCTCCGCCCACATATATATATGCTTTTAAATGCTATTTTCTCAGGAAATACTGAACAGATTTACACCAGACCTGCAAAAGGCACTTCCTTGACCTTATGGCTACCTCTCTGCCAAATTTCAAGTAATTCTGTTCAGCCGTTCGGGCTGTAGCTGTGTCTAAAGGTCCTATGGAAAAATGCATGGGGAAAACGTGTTTTGGGACCCCCCTTTTTTCTCGGCCCCTGCTTGACGAATCCCCCCGAGACTTTCAGGGTAGGAGCGGAGCGTAGCGCCCCACCTATTTTGAAAATTTCGCGAGGATTCGTCGACCGGCGCCAAAGTTATTCCAAATAGAATGTTGCGGATTTCCTATGGAAACAGGGTCCTAACTATAACTACCTACTGGCGACCGCCAGTAGGTAATATATATATATATATATATATATATATATATATATATATATATATATCTCCAATTCAAGCAAAAAGTCAAGTATGCTCTCAGTAACGAGAGACAACAAATCCAAGCGTGGTAGAAAGTCTAGTGATTTATTTCACACAACGCGTTTCGGCACGCAGCCTTGTTCACGTGTGAAGGGAAATGCTGGCAGCAGTACACATATATTGTTACGGTCAAGAAGATAAAATCAAAATAGGACTGATGCAATAAAACAGGTGAAAAACGATCTGCAATTGGCGGCCATCTTAGACTGTGCAAAAAGTAAACATTATCTAGTTTAAGGCAATACTTTAAAGAAATACTTTAAAATAACGTATGCACATAGCAAAAGTAAAAGTAAATACAGTTGCTCAAAGTCACGTCATACAAATAAGGTCAAAGTAAGACTAATACAATGGGACAATCAAAAAATGATGACGAACCGCAATTGGCGGCCATCTTGGACTGTGCAAAATCAGTGCCTAACGAGAAATACACATGCTCTAAAGTGTAGCAAGAAATGTGCAGAGCAAAAGATAAATCAAGTTGCATTCAGTCAAGTAAAATACATATACTGGTGTATGCATCAAATACGCTGCATCTGAATATAAATAGACCGCCAAAACAACATAAAAGTCAAAAATGTGCAACACTTGTGAAGTATCTGTTATTATGAGCACGTGTCTGACAGTGATCATGTTAGCAGTATTGTACAAGGGTCAGTGTGGTTGTAATCAAAGTCTGCAGTGCAAAAAAGCTAACAGCATAGTGCGTGTGTGAGTACAACAAGTCAATACCAAGCCCTAATAGGCAAGTGAGTGGCAATTGCACCGTGGGGTAATCTTAATCATTGCCCAAGTGGGCTTAGACAAGCATCCTCAGCTAAGTACCACTATCACAGTTGAGTAAGGCTGTAGACGTGAATAAAAAGGTTAATTCAATGACCAGATCACTGTCAGAAGGATACTGAAAGGGTGTCACACATGAGACTATAGAAATAAACTGCTGAGCAAAAAATGCAGACCGTGACAACGTATGGAGAGTGCATCTAAAGTCAGAGGAAAAGGGTAGGATGCCCGTGCAAGTGCTGTCAAGTGGTTGGGCCCCTTCCTTCTCTCCTGTAAGAAATACAAAAAAGAGAAAAAATAAATAAAAACTTGGTTAAAACCGTGTAATACAAAATTGCATTTTACATTCTGAATAGGAGGCTGAACATATTGGCATATACATCTGCAGCTAAGAGTCAGACACGCACTATGCTGTTAGCTTTTTTGCACTGCAGACTTTGATTACAACCACACTGACCCTTGTACAATACTGCTAACATGATCACTGTCAGACACGTGCTCATAATAACAGATACTTCACAAGTGTTGCACATTTTTGACTTTTATGTTGTTTTGGCGGTCTATTTATATTCAGATGCAGCGTATTTGATGCAGACACCAGTATATGTATTTTACTTGACTGAATGCAACTTGATTTATCTTTTGCTCTGCACATTTCTTGCTGCACTTTAGAGCATGTGTATTTCTCGTTAGGCACTGATTTTGCACAGTCCAAGATGGCCGCCAATTGCGGTTCGTCATCATTTTTTGATTGTCCCATTGTATTAGTCTTACTTTGACCTTATTTGTATGACGTGACTTTGAGCAACTGTATTTACTTTTACTTTTGCTATGTGCATACGTTATTTTAAAGTATTTCTTTAAAGTATTGCCTTAAACTAGATAATGTTTACTTTTTGCACAGTCTAAGATGGCCGCCAATTGCGGATCGTTTTTCACCTGTTTTATTGCATCAGTCCTATTTTGATTTTATCTTCTTGACCGTAACAATATATGTGTACTGCTGCCAGCATTTCCCTTCACACGTGAACAAGGCTGCGTGCCGAAACGCGTTGTGTGAAATAAATCACTAGACTTTCTACCACGCTTGGATTTGTTGTCTCACGTTACTGAGAGCATACTTGACTTTTTGCTTGAATTGGATATTGAATCGCCGGCTGGCTCCGCCGGAGTGTATGCCAACCTTCAAGGGTCCCGGTAATCCGGAAGGAGCAACTTCGTTGTTTGATATATTAATTGAGGATTACAACTTGGACCGGCAGCCACAGAAGACACAGTACTACAGTGCGGATTCTCAACGTGTGAGAGATCGTTCCTCAGCTGATCCTAAGGTAAGCCTACCCGTCGCAGGTTCGTCCTGTCAGGTGAGGGACTGCAGTTTTTTGACGCCGGAGGGCGTGTAACAGCAGTATACCACCTCGGGTTAACGACTAGCGAGGTGACTTTGCCGTATGGTTTTAGCGATCTGAATGTATCTTAGCACTGAGCACTGGGAGAGTTACTGTAACTGGCTATTCACCATAGAGGACTTCCGTTATTATGGCCAACTGACAGTTCCTATTCTACACCCGTAGTGCGCTGACTAACACCCCGGGTCCTCCAGTCTCTGTAACTATTCTATGGCCGCAAAGGTAACTTCCGCATTTATAGGAAGGGTATCGTGAGACAGTCCCTTTATTGTTTGAATTTCTGGTCTAGTGTTTACAAGTATGGAGGAGGAGGCGGACAGAAGAGCAGCAGCACTCGCGCTATTCAGCAGAAAAAATACATCGACTAACAGACAGGATACGACCAATAGCAATGAAACACCAACACTAGCTTTGGAAGAAAAGATAAAGAAATTGGAAAAAATCAAGAGAGACGAAATATCCAAATGGTGGGAGGCTATATCCCTTCAAAACTATATAGACCAAAACATGGCACCTAGAGGATTACGGATCTTTGTGACTCCCACATATGAAGCCCCGAATCCCAAAATGTTGGAGGAATGGTCACAGCATTCAGCGTTGAGTTCGAAAGGAATGATGGAAATACTGATAAAATATGCTTGGCAAGACAGAGATGATTTACTCAAACAGATTAAATCACTTATGACAGAATTACAACAACTAATGGAAAGCAATGCCCTTAACAAAATCCTTGAATCTATGAAAGAACGTCTTGGTAGACACGAGGAAGAAATAAAAGCGAGGAAGGCTAGAAAGATGAATCGTGATTACGCTGATTACGAAAGCGGGAGAATTCTTACCTTCAGTAAGAAATACGACCATCTGTATAAAGCACAGGAAACACCCAAGTTACCTAACACATCGATAACCAGTAATCCCTGCAAACCCACAAATTCAACCAACGATAACACTCTGATAAGTGACACTGAATCTGATGTTTCAGGAGGAAACACATCGGGAGAAGAACGTAATGTAAAACAAGTCAATTTTTTAGACGAATTTCGGGTCCTGCAGAAGGATCGCCAAACAACACGGGAGAACCAACCACCGAGAACAAGGGGACGCGGACGAGGAAGAGGCAGGGGAAACGCAGGAAGAAGAAAAAAGAGACTCGCACAACGATGGCTCAACAGACAGAGGAAGGGGTACCATGGGAAATCGCCGAACCCGCTCAAACAGGAACTACTAATGGATATGACAACGGTAAATTTGACAGTAGTTAACCTCTCTAAAAGACCCATGAGTGACATTGAAAAGAGAACTTTATGTCTGGGTTTGTCTTTTTGCCCCTCCTCTTCTTTCAAGTATACTGAAACACGAATAGACTTATTCAAATATGTACGCAAATTGAAACTCAAAAAGTGGCACATATTGAAGAGACATAGCTCTAATAACACCAATAGAGACAGTACAGTGTCCAACAATGAAAATCTTATCATCGGGGACATTGATACTCTGATTACCATGACTGAATTAGCCTGTAATGATATTGATGAACAAACTGAGATTAATGTGACACAGGCACTTGATGATATGGAAATCAATACAGGTGCCACAGCCAAAACTCCCTTTAAAACCAAGTCTACATTTGTACCCACTCTGCCACATGACAACATTGATACGTTCCAGGAATGTATCATTAAATCACTGACGGAACTCAGGTTTAGTAAAAACAAGAAACATTCTATCAAGGCCAATAACTTATCATGGGCGCAAAGACAGGCACTCAAATCCCTAGCCTCAGATACTGAGATAATTATACGCCCTGCAGACAAAGGTGGGAACGTAGTGATTATGGACAGAGAGGAATACATTCAGGAGGGGCTACGCCAACTTGATGACACCAATTTCTACATACATGTTAACTGGAATATCTATCATCAAAGTATAATCACCATCTGGGACAAACTAGTCACATGGAAAGACAAGGGGCTCTTAGAGTGGGAAGAGTTTTGTTACCTGAAAAAAGATCATCCCAGGGTACCCATTTTATACCTCTTACCCAAACTACACAAAAATAGTACTAAACCTCCTGGGCGCCCCATCGTGTCTTCCATTGGGTGTATCACTGAAAACATCTCTAAATACGTGGACCATTTCCTGAGGGAATTTGTAGTATCACTGCCGAGTTACCTTAGGGATACCAAAGACTTCTTAAGTAAAATTGATAATTTGACATGGCAATCCAGCTATCTTTTTATTGTTCTAGATGTAACATCACTTTACACCATAATTGACCATGTGCAAGGTCTCAACGCTTGTGAATTTTTTCTGAAACAGAGACCTCTCAAATACCGTGACCACAGTCTCATGATTTTGGAGATGATAAAATACTGTCTCCAAAACAACATCTTTTCATTCAACGGCGCCCTCTACAGGCAAGTGAATGGTACTGCAATGGGTTCTTGCTTTGCTCCCAGTTTTGCTAATCTCTTCATGGGATACTGGGAGCGTGAGAACTTTAGCAAGAGCTCATTGCAGGAACATCTACCCAAAGTCATCATGTGGCTTCGCTACATTGATGACTTGTTCATTGTCTGGGATGGCAGCAAAGAAGAAGCTGCCATCTTCATTGACAAACTCAATGTCAATGATTACAACATCATCTTGTCTGGTAGTATTGATGCTAAGAAGGCAGAGTTTTTGGATGTTAGCCTCAATATAGAACATGGACAGGTGAACACTACCCTATTTCGCAAAGCCACTGCGGGCAACAGTGTCCTACACGCCCTCAGTAGCCATCCTGAGGCACTCAAGTGGAGTATACCCTATGGTGAGCTACTGAGGGCCAAACGTAATTGCAATAGCCCTGAGTCCTACTTTGAGGAAAGAGATAACATCACTGCCAGGTTTCTTAATCGGGGTTACCCTAGTTGGGTCCTCAAGAAAGCAAGAGATAGGGCAGACAAAGTTGAACGCACTGATACTCTACAGGACACCACCAAAGAAGATGTGCAAAAAGGAGAGACGGGGACCCGTCTCATCCTTACCTACAACAATGACTCACACAAAATAAAACGCATAGTGTCCAGACATTGGAACATTCTTAAAGCGGACAACACATTAGGGGATCTTATCACAGATAGACCCACTATCACCTACAGAAGAGATAAAAACATACGAGATTGGGTTGTGAGAAATGACATTATGAACTATCCCACCACCACTGACCAAGGCCTCGTGGGATTTTTCCCATGCGGCCACTGTAAAGCGTGTAAGTACAGCAAATACAAAATATCATTGGATTACAGAGGGGTGACCAAAAAGATTTTTCAATTCCTGACATGCAGTACTAACTTTGTAATTTATGCCATTGTATGTACATGTGATCTATGGTATATTGGCAGCACAACATGTGCAGCAAAGAAAAGGATATTAGAACATCAGAGAGCAATCACCAATAATGATCCCAAATATCCTGTTGCTCGTCACTTTTATGATCACCACTACTCTAATACAGCTGAAATGAGCTATTTGATTTTGGAACACATTCCAAAAAAACCACGTGGTGGGGACAGAGTACTGGCCCTAAGACAAAGGGAATATAGATACATCATAGAGTTCCAAACCAAGACCCCTGGAGGGCTTAACATGGATGAGGAAATGTCAATTCACCTCAAAACTGAATCCTAGTCTCATACTCAGAAGTAATGTATGTTATGTATCTGCATGTGTAACATGGTAACCTTCTCAAACACCTCTGACTCTTAGCTGCAGATGTATATGCCAATATGTTCAGCCTCCTATTCAGAATGTAAAATGCAATTTTGTATTTCACGGTTTTAACCAAGTTTTTATTTATTTTTTCTGTTTTTTGTATTTCTTACAGGAGAGAAGGAAGGGGCCCAACCACTTGACAGCACCTGCACGGGCATCCTACCCTTTTCCTCTGACTTTAGATGCACTCTCCATACGTTGTCACGGTCTGCATTTTTTGCTCAGCAGTTTATTTCTATAGTCTCATGTGTGACACCCTTTCAGTATCCTTCTGACAGTGATCTGGTCATTGAATTAACCTTTTTATTCACGTCTACAGCATTACTCAACTGTGATAGTGGTACTTAGCTGAGGATGCTTGTCTAAGCCCACTTGGGCAATGATTAAGATTACCCCACGGTGCAATTGCCACTCACTTGCCTATTAGGGCTTGGTATTGACTTGTTGTACTCACACACGCACTATGCTGTTAGCTTTTTTGCACTGCAGACTTTGATTACAACCACACTGACCCTTGTACAATACTGCTAACATGATCACTGTCAGACACGTGCTCATAATAACAGATACTTCACAAGTGTTGCACATTTTTGACTTTTATGTTGTTTTGGCGGTCTATTTATATTCAGATGCAGCGTATTTGATGCAGACACCAGTATATGTATTTTACTTGACTGAATGCAACTTGATTTATCTTTTGCTCTGCACATTTCTTGCTACACTTTAGAGCATGTGTATTTCTCGTTAGGCATTGATTTTGCACAGTCCAAGATGGCCGCCAATTGCGGTTCGTCATCATTTTTTGATTGTCCCATTGTATTAGTCTTACTTTGACCTTATTTGTATGACGTGACTTTGAGCAACTGTATTTACTTTTACTTTTGCTATGTGCATACGTTATTTTAAAGTATTTCTTTAAAGTATTGCCTTAAACTAGATAATGTTTACTTTTTGCACAGTCTAAGATGGCCGCCAATTGCGGATCGTTTTTCACCTGTTTTATTGCATCAGTCCTATTTTGATTTTATCTTCTTGACCGTAACAATATATGTGTACTGCTGCCAGCATTTCCCTTCACACGTGAACAAGGCTGCGTGCCGAAACGCGTTGTGTGAAATAAATCACTAGACTTTCTACCACGCTTGCATTTGTTGTCTCACGTTACTGAGAGCATACTTGACTTTTTGCTTGAATTGGATATTGAATCGCCGGATGGCTCCGCCGGAGTGTATGCCAACCTTCAAGGGTCCCGGTAATCCGGAAGGAGCAACTTCGTTGTTTGATATATATATATATATATATATATACATCCTGATTACCGCGTTTGCTGGCCTCGGTAATCCTCCGGACGTTCACAAAGCAGGTACACGAACCAAAATAAGGTGCAAATTCAATTTTTATTGCCAAAAGCGACGGCTATAACGTTTCTGCTCCTCAGAGCCTTGCTCACATGACAGCGTCTCATACAATGTGCCGGGTTTTTAAAGTGCAAGTGCAAATTACAATTAACATCATGTGGGGGAGTCATCAATTGCCACTAAAGAAATACTGCAGCCTAATGGGTGAACACAGTTTAGTGATCGTCCCAACGTAGTGCATAAATAGCTGATACATCTTAGACAGTACTGAAATACAATCAGGGCTTAAATGCCAATTCAGTCAACATCGATGGATGTAAAATAACAGTATATGCAAAAAACTGGTAGCTGTTACCTAGTAATACAGCTATCTGTGGGACATGGTTCAAACAAAGAAATGAAACCATCTAATAGTGGTTGAAACAGTCTTCCCCTGTTTGATGAGAAGATAAATTACAGTGCAAATTTTAAAGTGTACTAGTGCTTGTAATTATAGTTGAAAGGACTGAAAAATCAGAAATGTACATCCTCAAGAAAATCTTGTATGTTGGTACATTTAAATATTGATAAAATCAAAAGATGTTTCAAAGTATACGGAGCCAGAGTTTGGTAGTGAGTCAATTCAATTCAATTCAATACAGCTTTATTTGATTAAAATAGTTAATCATAAAAGCAAAGATACACAATACATAGAAAGACAGTAAACAAAACTACATTAAAAGTTGATTCCTTGATTTAAAAATGGATTTTAAAAAAGCATTAACAGAAGCTATGACATGGACTGAGTCTAACGTTTGCAAAGCTATAAGTGCAGATCGACAGTGCCTAAGTCTAAAAGATTTCAATACTGGCAGAATCCATCTTTTCCTAGGAATGGTATAAAATTTACATAAAAATATAACATGTAGTGTAGATTGAATCGATACATCATCACATGGACAATTACATAGAAATTTGGACCAATCGTTCCGTTCAGGAAAACTTAATAACCTATGAATAATTCCCAAACGGAAGCGAACTATCAGGAACCTATCAAAATCACCAACGACAGTTGTTATGTACGGTTGAATTGATAAGTGGGTAGAAATCAACTGATGTGCCTGGACAGAAGTTTTCTTCAGTTCTATTGCCAGTCTGCGATCATTAATAGTCCAAGCACAATTTTTTCAAGTCCTTTCTCGCAATCAGGCATAAGGTGGTAGGGTCATGAAAAAACTCGCAATGGTCCAAATTACAAAAAAAGGATTTAATATATGCTAGCCATCTAATCCTTGACACCCCTTCCAGCTTCAAAAGATCAATAATAATAATGCGATTCAAGGCCAAATTTTCCGAGGTCCAAATCCTATGCCATTCAAGTATCGGTTGTATTTTAATAGTGTCTTCCAGGTAACCAATTCCTAGTTCTACGTGACATATATAAGTTGAGATGGAATCTGGAACAGCCAGTAAAAACCTTAAAAATGTATTTTCCACTGTCTGCAAAGAGGTAACATCAACAATCCCCCAAACACCAGCTCCATAAGTAGCAACAGAAACACATTTTGCGTTATACATTTTTAACAGTTCAGACGGGGGCCTCCTACCCAGTTTCTTACTAAAGTTATGAAGGGCTGTCACAGTTCTAGCAAACAGGATCCTCCTGGCTTTCACGGCTTGTTGCCAACTTGATTTATTGTCGAATAGAATGCCCAGATAAGCAAACGTTTTAGTATACTCTATAGGCTTATCATATACAAACATAGTCTTTGTGCTCTTGTTCTTGCTACTGCCACTAATCATGGCAAAAGTTTTAGTGACATTAATAGAGAGCCCCAAATTGGACATATAATTCTCAAATGAAAAAATTACTCGTTGCAGGGCCAGGGGGGTACGAGCGATTAACACGGCGTCATCGGCGTATAACAGTGCCGGAATGGTTCTTGTTTCTATCTGGGGTAGATCACTACAATTTTGTACCAAATGTTTTTCTAGGCCATTAATATATAAATTAAAAAGGAAAGGAGCGAGGACACAACCCTGTCTCACTCCTTTTCCTATCTTAAAATCAGTGGTACATTGGCCCTCTGCCCCATACCGTACCCTTGCCCTGGCCCCTGCATAGAGCTGTCTGAGAAAAGAAACTAAAACAGTGTCCACACCTAGCTCATCTAAAATTTTCCATAACTTTGCGTGGACAACGCAATCGAAAGCTGATGATAAATCAACAAAAGTTAAATATAAATTGCCCCTTTTTGCCACTGTGTATTTATTAATTAAAAGGTTTAAATTAAGGCTCTGATCCACAGTCCCCATTCCCTTGCGAAATCCGTATTGAATATCACATATTATTCCCAAGTCCTCTGCCCATTCTTGTAACCTGTTTAATATGACTCTACCAACGATTTTCATAGAAGAGTCTAGCAGGGAGATGGGGCGATAACATGCCGGGAAGCTCTATCTCCTTTCTTAAAAATGGGAACTAAAATAGAAACTAACCAGGTTGAAGGAAGACTATACACACTAGATGCATTAAAAAGTAAAGTTAAAAGTGGTCCCCATAGCTCGGGGTTACATTTAAAAAGATCTGCTGGAATGCCATCCGGGCCAGGTGCCTTGCCCCATTGACTAGCTAATATAGCCTCATTTACTTCCTGAAGATCGAAAACCAGATGCTTTTGAGTTTCTAATCCCTGGGGTGGCGGCTCAATTGCCGGTGACCCTAAAACATCCGAGGCAACGGTTGAGCAATTATAGAGATTTGTGTAATGACTAATCCAGTCATGTTCAGAAATTGCAATCTCTATGTTGGCTCTGTCCATGGTAATTAGAAACGGAGCATTCACAGCCTTCCAAAAAGCTGCCGAATCATTCAACAAAGCTGCCTCCTGCAGTGCTAACCACATTAACCTTTTTAGCTCATTTTTCCTAGTTTTCAGTGCTATTTTATACTCCCTTCTGGCTTTACTAATGTCAGATGAATTTTTAATTTCGGCATGGAGCGCATGCTTCAATTTTGAATAAGCTTGAGTGCACGAGTGGTCAAACCATCCTGACTTCATAGGTTTGCTTCAAGTAGTTTCAACAAAGACGGCCTTCTTAATGGTTGCTGCAATTATTGCAAAATTCTTCACAATATCTCTATGATCACCCTGTTCGTTTAAGCAGTACACAATATTGCTATAGCAATCTCTGACTATTTTACTCAGGAGTTCTTCATGATTCACACACTCCCAACTTAGTGCGTATCCGTTCTGCCTACTGAGTTTGATGTTATCGATATCGTTAATGTTTCAGCCCCTCTTTCTAGTGGTTTGACATTGCATCATCAGGCCTATGCTTAGTGGAAAATGATCGCTTAAAGCTAGACCGTGTGTGTAAAAATTCATTACCCTAGAGGAGTGCCTGTTATGCATATTATTATAGAGGAGGCACCACGACCATTAAAAGTTGGGGAAAAAACTATCATAGAAGTTGTTAACATATTGCAAAAGCCCATGTCATATGTTAATAATATGTCATTAAAAAAATCCCCTTGGGTAGTATGTGCAAAATGCGGAAGGCAGCCTTCATCATTATTATCATGCGTTAAGCCACATATCCCTTTACCTATATGTTCACATAGTGAACAATTAAAATCTCCCCCCCCCACAATATGACTACGACCTTGTCCGTTGAAGCCACACTAGTCTATCTATTGAAGACTTCAGGGTACTTACGAACAGTAGCTGTGGGACATTGTTATAAAAATTGACTATAATCAGCTTCGTAAATGAGTCACAGGTTACACCAATAACTTGGAAATGGGGGCCGTCAAAAAAATTGCATTTATCATAGTTCATCAGGTTTGAAATATAAATACAAAGGCCTCCCTTTGCTCTACCACAGGGAGACGGAACTGCTGGAGTGAAAAAAGTTCTATATCCTGCCAAGTGGGCAGTCTCCACTAACCAGGTTTCCTGTAAACAAAGAATGTCAAAATTCCGAATGAAGTCCAACCATATCTCATTTGACAACTTCGATTTTAAACCTGCGATGTTCCAATAAGCAATTTGAAGTCCCTCGGAACTAGTTCTTAAGTTATCCCCCCACAAACAAGTCCCAAAGTTGTTAAAGGTATCAGTAAAGGCGAATGAGTTTGTGAAGCAGGTACAGACCCCAAACCCGGGGTCATATTATTGATCTCAAGAGGGATTTTAGGGGTCATAAGGTCAGGACTAGATCTACCAGTTATAACAGGGAGGGAAGGCATAATACGAGCCTTACAGCTTCTTTTTGCCCAGGTCACGTTACGATAACCGTATCGCGTAAAATTATCTACGGGCTCCGCCGGACAAGATTCATTATTCTTGACATGTGGCGCCTCCCCAGCGTCTTGAACCAAATTACCCCCTAGCTTATCCGATCTAATGCGTCAATCTACTTCTTCTAAGCAAGGTAGGGATTCGTAGCGATTGTATGTTTGTACGGAGTATTTATATCCAGAATCTTTAGTTAGGGCCCTTTTTTCCGGGACACCAGGCTTATAAAAAAAGCCCAGAGGAACCACGCTGATGTTGCCTGGGGCCATTGAGTGGTATTCCATTCTGCTCAATATCCAGTGAACAAATTGCGGTGTCTTGAAATTCAAAACCACGCAATCACCAGGCAAAACTTTAGTGTGTCTTCCTACCCAGCTTACCCTTCTTACCATTTTGAACTCCGCAAATAATCTATCTGTTTCGCCTACCCTAGATCCCAGCCAGGCTAAAGACTTGTTTCTTAACACCTCCCATGGTTCGTGCAGCTCTTCTCTCAATTTTGGGACATTAGTTAAAATCACTGTATATGGCGTGGCAGCAGGTGGTAAGTCCAAGAAAGGAGCAGTTGATACATGCACTGGGTTTACAGCTGAGGCTACATTAAGCTGATTAGCGTCATCGACCTAACAATCCGCCGAAGGTTGTCTACAGTGTAAATGGCTTGTGTTACTATCCTGAGATGGGGGTGCATGGTCGTCAAAATGTCCAGGGTTCGACTGAGTACCCCTTAAGTTTGATATGGGCTTAACCAAGTCCTTGTTTATCCTGGATTTAAAAACACTAGGATTTGGTAATGACGCTTCAGTAGTTGTCGAAGGTTTAGGATGTTTAAGTAATAACTCTTCGATTGCGCCAAGCCTTGTTATAATGTTACTTAGGGAGTCTCTAAAAAAAGTTTCCATTGCCTCTATCTTAGTTTATATTGCCAGAACATTATTCTGAGTTAAAGCATGTGTAGGGGTTGACTCCATACCACGGGCTGCTTTTTTAAGTTTGGGGGGACCTTGTTAATTCCCTTGTTTCCAGCTTTCTATGAGCTGACCTTAGCCCTAGAAGTTAGTTCTGCCACTGTATCCAAGATTGAAGTCGGATTTTTTGATCGTTTAGTAGGTGGCTGGAACTCAGCATCCTGGTCGGTAAAGGAGACGTGATCTGAGATATTTGAGACACACCCATTGCTCACGGCAATAAGGTCATCTGTTAGTTGCTTATTTTGGTTCGAAAGTAGGTCCCCCGAGCATGCTGTGCCGTGTTATCACGGGAAATAGCTTCTTCAACAGACACAATTTGCTCCTCCAAAGTTTAAAATAGAAACACATGGTCCCTCCCCTGCTTTCGACTGCTTCTTAAGCTGAGAACTTGAGGCTTTTCTTTTCACCATTTTAGCATGAATATATACAGAAAAGCTAAGGAGCAGTAAATCAAACAATGCAGGAGGATGAAGATGCCACTAGGGGGAGTCACAGTTATAAAAGTAAAAGTACCTAGCCAGAATGTATTTGATTAAATTAGCAGAATAATAATGTAACTAACAACAAGCAATTGGGCGTTCGACTCAGAACCACAGCAAAGGCGAAGATTTCTAACATACACGCAATCAGACAAATGATAACTTAGTGGGTAACGAACACTTATCTGGCATGAAATTAAGTATAAGACAATCAGAAGCCAAGGTCTATGGCCCAGCCCAGTCTACTCCTGGCTATGACACTTCGCCTGGGCCGAGCCCGCGCACGTCCCGCGCTGCGGGACCTCCTCGCCAGTAATAAGGGCTCCTCAAGGGACCGAGTATAAAGTGCGCTGTGCTGGTCCTGGTGCCCAGGGGCTGTGCAAAATACGCTAGTCTTCCTCCAAAGTCACTGAGGTCTCCCGCGCTGCGGGACCTCCTCGCCGGTAATAAGGGCTCCACAAGGGACCAAGTGTAAAGTGTGCTGTGCTGGTCCTGGTGCCCAGGGGCTGTGCAAAATACGCTAGTCGTCCTCCAAAGTCACTGAGGTCTCCCGCGCTGCGGGAGCTCCTCGCCGGTAATAAGGGCTCCGCAAGGGACCAAGTGTAAAGTGCGCTGTGCTGGTCCTGGTGCCCAGCGGCTGTGCAAAATACGCTAGTCTTCCTCCAAAGTCACTGAGGTC
The DNA here is from genome assembly GCF_964204655.1 of Triturus cristatus. Classification (NCBI taxonomy): domain Eukaryota; kingdom Metazoa; phylum Chordata; class Amphibia; order Caudata; family Salamandridae; genus Triturus; species Triturus cristatus. Next base: position 142,887,794 of record NC_140594.1, read on the forward strand.
TCCCGCGCTGCGGGACCTCCTCGCCGGTAATAAGGGATCCGCAAGGGACCGAGTGTAAAGTGCGCTGTGCTGGTCCTGGTGCCCAGGGGCTGTGCAAAATACGCTAGTCTTCCTCCAAAGTCACTGAGTCACTTATCCTCATATTTAAATTAAATTAAATTTTCATCAAAGGCTGCTAAAGTCAAAATCATCACGATATGTCATAAGATGTAACTCAAGGCATAAGAATAAAGAATAAAATCAAATGTGCAAAAATCCTACATACAGTACAATTTATCTGGAATAAATAGTATAATAAATAGCAAATAAATAACCATCAAATAGAAGAATAAATAGATTAAGACAAATGCCTAAAAAACTATAAATTGCTATATACACATTTGATCCATATTTCTCATTGCAGATTTTTAAATTGGCTAATTCATAGATATACAATCATGGGCCTCACATGGCTGCTCTTCACATGTGATATGTATCGCAGTATATTAGACCTATATTTAGCCTAAACACGTGTGTAGGTCCTCTGTAGTGTTGAGACCCGATGGAAACTTCGTGTCAAGTTTAAGAATGTAACGTGTCTCAAGTCTACGTAAACAGGTTTCTCTGTCTCCTCCCCTCCTGCTGGGCACAATGGTGTCAATAACAAAGTATCTGAGACCCCTAGTGTCGCTATTGTGGACTTCTCTGAAGTGTCTTGCAACAGGATAGGTGTTCTCCTGATTAGAGATTGCACGTAAATGCTGCAGTATACGTTTATGTACAGCTAATTTAGTGCTGCCTACATCCCTTCAATCACAAGGGCAGGTGAGGATGTAGACAGCATACTCAGTTTTACATGTCAATAGTTTGGTAATTTTATGCTGCCTCCTGCTAAAGGGATCCAAGTAAGTTTTAGTATTGAATTGATCCCATGGGCACAGGCCTTGCAAGTCTTACATTTGTAGAAGCCACTATTTGTTTGCAACCAGGAGGTTTTTTCAATCATCTCAGGATTTGTATTGACCAAAGCATTCCTCAAAGTTGGGGCCCTACTGTATGTTATAAAGGCCCTCTGAGGGAGTATTGGACCGATAATAGGGTCACTAAGAACGATTGGCCAGTTACTATTGATGATTTTGCGAAGGCTTGCCTGTTGTCGACTATAGCCCATGATGATTCTGAAGGTATTAATGGGACTTCCTGCACCCCCCACTGGATTATCCTGTGGTACCACTATCCTAGATCTTTTAGTGATAGGTCTTAATAGCTGCTCTCTGTTGAGGTTCATTGATCTAGTGATGGCACTATCGATGATTTTACTTGAATAACCCCTTTCTCTAAACCTTTGTTTACTGCAGGTCTGTGCCTTTTCTAAATCGATGTCATTGCTGCACACCCTTCTTAGGCGCAGCATTTCACCATAGGGGATACTTCTAACGAGATGGGAGGGGTGAGCGCTGGTTGCATGCAGTGTAGAATTACCAGCAGTTGGTTTACGGAAAAGTCTTGTCTCGATATTGCCTCCATGTATATAGATTTCAGTATCCAAAAATTTGATATTGGTTTGGCTAAATGATGCTGTAAAATGAAGATTAAGATTTACACTCAAAACATTAATAAAATTAGTTGCCTCATCCATGGTACCATTCCATATCACGAACAAGTCGTCGATAAAACGCAACCAGACTATTACATTCTCTTTCAAATATTTAGCATGATCATTCCTAAGTATCTTCTCTTCCCAATAACCCATATGGAGACAGGCGTAGCTAGGGGAAAAGCTGGCTCCCATAGCTACGCCTCTCAATTGACGATATAAAAGGTTATTGTACATAAAGTTGTTATTGAGAAGGCAATGTTCCAGCATCTCAATTAACATCTCGTTATGATCCTTAAACTGTACTGGTTTGAGTGATAGGTAATACCTGGTGGCCTGGATGCCGTCATCATGTCTATACATATACATATATTACCTACTGGCAGCCGCCAGTAGGTAGTTATAGTTAGGACCTATTTTCCATAGGAAATCTGCAACATTCTATTTGGAATAACGTTGGCGCCGATTGACGAATCTTTGCAAAATTTTCCAAACTTTTGGCCAGCTCCGGTCCGCTCCTATCCTGAAAATTCCACGGTGATTCATCAAGCGGGGGCCGAGAAAAAAGGGGGGTCCCAAAACGCGTTTTCCCCATGCATTTTCCTATAGGACCTGTTGACACAGCTACAGCCCGAACTACTGAATGGAATTACACCAAATTTGGCAAAGAGGTAGTCCTCAGTTCAGACTTGTGCTTTTTGCTTAAATGGTGTAAATCCGTTCAGTAGTTCCTGAGAAAATTAGAGTTAAAAAGATAGATATATCTGGGCGGAGCCTAACACCACATCTCATCGTGAGATCTGATTGGCTGTCAGTACTTCATCCAAGAAGTATTGGCAGCCATCTTGGGACCAATATACATGATACCACCTCATTAAAAAGCATTGCAGTTAATAGAAGGTTTTAAGACTTTAGTTACATTATAAATCATTTGTTGATGGTACCATACTCATTTTAGGAATTGTGGGTGTTCTAAGGTGATTTTACCATGTGAAAAAGCCTTCTGCTGTGATATCATGAATCATGTTTGAGAGAAAACTATTTTCTCATGCTTTTCCCACAGAGGTTTGGAATGTGATCTATAAGCTAAACTGAGAGCATATTTTCTGTAAATTCACATTATCTTTCTCAGTCATGTGAGAATGAAGTCTGACATTCTCAGTAAAACATGTACCTCCAACAAGGGCAGAGACTGTCAGTTGATTCCTTTGTGTTCTACTGCAGCTTCCCAGAGTGTTCTAAAGAACAACTAGAGCGCTAACAGTCCTATTTATGACAAACGCATTGCACACCTGAAGCCATCTTGATTGGAATAAAGTGGTAACTCTTAAAACATTTAATTTAAAAAGGAACAAGATGAGGGGGTTCATTTTGCCATAGAAATTATGATTAATGCTGCAGAAAGAAAAATTAGGGCACATTTTGACTTCTCAAATCCTCTTCTATTTCATTAAAAAAAGTCTGACATGCAGACTGAAACATGCACTTTCAATACCAGCAGCAGACTTCCCTCGTGAGCAGTAGCTTTGCTACAGTGATCTAATGAGCAACTAGAGTGCTAACATTCTGAATTTATGGCAAATGTGTGACACATCTGAATGCCTTCTTGATGGAATCAAAGTAAAAAACTGAAAGTATTTCCTACTGAGGAGACTGTAGTAAATGAGGAAATTAGGAAACTTCATAACAAATAAGTCTCCCAAAATGGCCACCAGAGACAAAATATCCCAAATGTAGCACAAATATCACCCAGATGTAGCCCAAATATAGCCCAATGACAGAATGTCCCAGAGTGATCTAACGAACAACTAGAGTGCTAACAGTCTTACTTATGACAAAAGTATGGCACACCTGAAGCCATCTTGATTGGAATAAAGTGGTAACACTTAAAACATTTAATTTACAAAGGAACAAATTCAGGGGGTTCATTTTGCCATAGAAATTATGATTAGTGCTGCAGAAAGAAAAATTAAGGCACATTTTGACTTCTCAAATCCTCTTCTATTTCATAAAAAAATATTCTTACATGCAGACTGAAACATGCACTTTGAATACCAGCAGCAGACTTCCCTGGTGAGCAGTAGCTTTACTACAGTGATCTAATGAGCAACTAGAGTACTACCATTCAGAATTTATGGCAAATGTGTGACACATCTGAATGCCTTCTCGATGGAACCAAAGTAAAAAACTGAAAGTATTTCCTACTGAGGAGACTGTAGTAAATGAGGAAATTAGGAAACTTCATAACAAATAAGTCTCCCAAAATGGCCACCAGAGACAAAATATCCCAAATGTAGCACAAATATCACCCAGATGTAGCCCAAATATAGCCCAATGACAGAATGTCCCAGAGTGATCTAACGAACAACTAGAGTGCTAACAGTCTTACTTATGACAAAAGTATGGCACACCTGAAGCCATCTTGATTGGAATAAAGTGGTAACACTTAAAACATTTAATTTACAAAGGAACAAATTGAGGGGGTTCATTTTGCCATAGAAATTATGATTAGTGCTGCAGAAAGAAAAATTAAGGCACATTTTGACTTCTCAAATCCTCTTCTATTTCATAAAAAAATATTCTTACATGCAGACTGAAACATGCACTTTGAATACCAGCAGCAGACTTCCCTGGTGAGCAGTAGCTTTACTACAGTGATCTAATGAGCAACTAGAGTGCTACCATTCAGAATTTATGGTAAATGTGTGACACATCTGAATGCCTTCTCGATGGAACCAAAGTAAAAAACTGAAAGTATTTCCTACTGAGGAGGCTGCAGTAAATGAGGAAATTAGGAAACTTCATAACAAATAAATCTCCCAAGATGGCCACCAGAGACAAAAGAGCCCAAATGCAGCACAAATATCACCTAGATGTAGTCCACATGTAGCCCAATGACACAAGTGTGCAACACACTTACTTTTTGTGTATTTGCAGTTTTATATAGTGCAGACTTGTCAGGTATTGGAGTGCTTTACATGAGCATTGGTTACATCACACAAGATCAAATTCATTTTGGTTGTAGACATGGGGAGATTAAGTGATTTGACCAGAATCACAGAATGTTGAGCTGAAGCAGAAACTCCAACCTGGTTCCCCAGTTGCAAAGTCTGCAGCTCTGGAAGTAACACCACATCCTCTCCCCTAAGTGCAACATTTAATCAAGTGGTCAACTGGATAAAAAAACATAAAGATTACAAATAATTTAAAAGTTCTTTGTCGCAATTTGAAAACTCAGAAAATATGTCCTCATTTTAGTTTTTTAGAGCACTAACCATAATTTTGATGCAAATAAGACCCTCTCATATATGTAATTTCTAAAGGAAATGCTCTAGGTATTACAGTTTTGATTACATCAAGATGACGTCAGGCGTTCCACACTTTTGTAATAAAAATAGAATGTTAGCAATCTAGTGGTTCATTGGGATACTGTTGAGAGGCAGAGGCCAGGGGCACGGACTCTGAAAATTGAAGGCAGGTAGGAGAGTGCAGAGGCAACAATTTGACCACACTGGGCAGGCAGGAAGGGCAGTGGCAGCACAACAGACTATGGAGGGCAGTGGAAAGGGGGGCAGGGGCATCAAACCAACAATACAGGACTGGCAAGAGAGGCTGTGGCAATATAATAGACCATTGTGGGCAGAAGGAAGAGGCAGTGGTAGTACAACCATACATGCCAACAGACCCGTTTCAGCCAGGAAACGTCCAATGTTTTTAAGCTCAAATGGGCTTTATTTGATCTGTCTTCTGTCTATGATCTCCTCTTTTTCAATGTAACTCAAAGGGGAAAATCAATGCCCCAGTTTTTTTTCAAAATCTCCCTCTTACCAAGTTCTAAATGTTCGCAAGTATGGTACATTGGATCATGGTAGGCAAGAGGAATTGGGGTAGGGACATAGACTCGGATAACAGAGGACAGGAGGGACATGGAGAGGTGCACCAAATTGACCCTACAGGGCAGGCATCAGGGTTTACAGCAGCACAATACACCACACTGGGCATGCGGGACGGGAGTGCAGCACAACAATCCATAGAAAGCAATAGGGAGGGGACAGGACCATGCACATGGACAACAGAGAACAGAGGGGAAAGAGGCAATGGTAGCTAGCGGACCATAATGGACAGGAGAGAAAGCTGCAGCATAACAGACCATAAAGGGCAGGAGGAACGGATCAGGGGCATTACAATGGAACAGACAAGCCAGGAGGGAGGGAATAGGGGTCTGTACATGGAAACAGAGGGCTGGGGGCAAGGGGGCAGGAGCAGCAAGATGACCCTGGAGGTCAGGCAGGATGGGCACTAGAAACAAGACACACCATGGAGAGCAACAGTGAGACTATGATGGCATACACACAGACCATGGAGGGAAGGTAGGAGGGGGTCAGGTGCAGCTAGCCGGCCACACAGGGAAGGTGAGAGGGGCCATGGCAGCACAGAAGACCATGCATGGCAAGCGGGAGGGTTAGTGGCAGCACAATGGCTATGATGGGCAAGAAGGAGGGTGCGGGGGCATGCACAAAGGACCATGGAGGATAGAAGGGAGGGTCAGGACCTGGGCACAGACAAGAGAGTTCAGGGGAAGGGGCCTCACAACAGACCGCGTGGGGCAGGCAGGAGGAGCAGTTGCAGCACAACAGACCAGGTAGGGCAGAAGGGTGTGGCAGTAAAATAGACCATAGAGGACAGGAGGAAGGGGATAGGGGCATGGCATGTGGACAGGCAGGGTGGAGGTGGCAGGGACAGGTTACAGTCATCTGACAATGCTAGGCAGGTGGGAGGGGAGTGGCAGCTCAACAGAACACTCAGAGTAGATAGGAGTAGCAGGTCCATGGAACATGGTGGGCAAAAAGGATGGAGCAGGGGCATGCACAAAGACATCGGAGGGCAGGGGGAATGAGAATAGGGGCAGCAAGCTAAGCACAGAGGCTAAGCAGGAGGTCAATGATGGGCCATAGAATTGGACAATGGAGGGCAGGAAGTGTGGACTGGTACATCATGCTAAATGGAGGGCAGTGGCAGCACATCAGACCATGCATGGCAGGAGGGAGGAGGCTAGTCCATGGATTCAGACAACAGAGGATAGGGAGGAGGCGGATGGGGCAGCAAGCTAACTGTTCAGAGAAGGTGGGTATTAGGAAATGTATTGTTTTTAAAATGTGTGTCTGTGCGAACTACTTAAAATATGAACAAGTATGCAGCATAATCTCACTTTTATTCAGGAAGAAGAGGACGTTTGTGACTGTGACTCAGGGCTCACTTGGCAGACACACCCCCTGACCCTCCACCCCCATCGCAAAATGTAATGCCCGTGAAAAGGGTAGGTGGACGCAGTGTTATATAGAACATAGTCCTGAGAGCACGATTGAAAATGAAAACTAGATATAGTATATGGTATAAACTATGCACCAAAAAGTGTGATATAAGATGAACCGGGGCGTGAAATATAATATGCAATACGTTGTGCGCAATGACGGATTCATTGGAGAGCGCTAGCGTATGCTATGCGATATGCGCCTTGGAGTGTAATATGCACAGGGCAGTGTTGTGTAACCTAACTAGTCTCTAAAGTTGTAATATAAAATATGTGCTGGGGAGTGTAACGTTGCAAATGCACTGTGACAAAGATATGGATCCCAGATTGTAAAATGTATGGCATAGCGCTGTGCGTTATAACATAGGCATCAAGGAAGGCACATTAGATGGGGCAATATAACCCGTGCGAAGGCAAGTGTGGCATGACATATTCACGGGGTGGTGTTACAGTGCACATGGGCTAGAGAGTGTCATAGCATACGCACTAGCTGGTGGAATACAACACAGAGGTGTGTGGCACTTGGCGCGCACTGGTGGGTGTAACACAGCATTGGGCCCAGCCAGGAGCATGCTGTGACTCTCAAGAGAGGTTTGTCTCCTTTCCAGAGAGTAAAATAAAAATTATTACACATCCGGCGGTGGATGTGTGTTTTATTAACCGTGAGGGGGGTTTCTTGCATAGTTTGGTCGAATTTTTGTTGAATCCCCTTTGAATGGCTTGGTGTGCGTGTGTATTAAATGGGCCCGTCAATAGCTGCCCATGTTTGTATAAATAAACGACAAGGGTGTCTACTTGGAGAGTACCCACCGGCGGGGGCGCCGGGATTAGGCATGGTAGGGCATCAGACACGTTAGAGCTTCACTAGTGGTGTAAATACATTCCACGTGGATTCATTGTATGCATAGTCGCCTTTTAATGAATATCACGCAAATCATCATAGGTACATACGGTTTGTACAGCATGTCCTAGGTGTTTCTATATATATATATTTTTTTAAAATAATAAAAAACAAAGGTCGGCCCCGGGGGATGGGGGTCCCCGGGGCCATAAGTGGCCTGAGGAGGGGGGCAACGCAGCCCCCCTCCTAAAGAATTAAAAAAAAAAAAAAAAGGCCATGACCTGGGGGTTGGGGACCCCATCCAAATTAATTGGATGGGGTCCCCAGGGCCAATAAATTAGAAAAAGAAGGGGGGCCACACAGCCCTTCTTCTTAAAAACATAAAATAAATAAAAGACTGGCATCGCGCCGGAGGCCATGCCCCCTCCTTGCAGCACTCTGCAAACGCACCCCCTGGCCAGTTGTAAGTTGGGGAATTAATTCCCCTACAATACTGAGGGTCCCTGAGGGCCAACTAGCCCAACAGGTATCTCCAGTATGCGCCAGGGAGCTGCGTTGCAGACAGGTGTTCTGAGGCAACGCAGCTCTGTGGCGCTTACTGGAGGTAACAAGCGAGCAAGTTTGACCCTAGGGACCCTTAAGATTCAAGGGGACTTAATATCTCAACTTAGAATGGCCACAGGGCGCGTTTACACAGTAGTGAAATGAGGGGACGGTACCTGAGGTGACGTGTGCAAACACGCCCTGTGGCGCGTTTTAAGTTGGGGAAATAATTCCCTTTCAATCCGGAAGGGACCCTGGGGGCCAAGTAGCCCACCAGGTGCTTCCAGTAAGCGCCACTGCTCTGCGTTGCAGAGAGGTGGTGCAGGCCGTGCCCCTTTTTACACCTCTCTGCAATGGCGCTTACTGGACGTACCTAGTGGGCTATTTTGCCCCTAGGGACCCTCAGGACTCAAGGGGGCTTAATCTCCCAACTTAAAACGGCCACAGGGCGTGTTTACACAGTGGGAAAGGGAGGGGACGGGGCCTGAGGTGACGTGTGCAATCACGCCCTATGGCGCGTTTTAAGTTGGGCAAATAATTCCCCTTCAATCCTGAGGGCCCCTGGGGGCTAACTAGCCCACCAGGTGATTCCAGTAAGTGCCACTGAGCTGCGTTGTAGAGAGGTGGTCCAGGCCGTGCCACTTTTTACACCTCTCTGCAATGCAGCTCTGTGGCGCTTACTGGAGGTACCTAGTGGGCTAGTTGGACCCTAGGGACCCTCAGGATTCAAATGAACTTAATCTCCCAACTAAAAATGGCCACAGGGCATGTTTACACAGTGGTGAAGGGAGGGGACGGGGCCTGAGTTAACGTGTGCAGAGAGGTGGTCTAGGCCGTGCCCCTTTTTACATCGCTCTGCAACGCAGCTCTGTGGCGCTTACTGGAGATACATAGTGGTCTAGTTGGACCCTGGGGACCCTCAGGATTCAGGGGAAACTAAATCTCCCAACTTAAAACGGCCACAGGGCGTGTTTACACAGTGGGGAAGGGAGGGGACAGGGCCTGAGGTGACGTGTGCAAACACGCCCTGTGGCGCGTTTTAAGAGGTAGTTTTAATCCCCTGCTCTAATATATACTAGGGGCTTACAGAGGAGGTCATGCTAATCACAGGGGGACCTGTGTATGTAGGTGTTTTCACTGTATTCTGAGTGTCTTTTAACATAGCACTGGCTCTAGGACTGGTTAGTCAGACTCAGTTACCACCAGTATCCGTCTGAAAAAGTTGAGGGTACAGGATGATTTTGCAACAAGGCTTCTTTCTGCTCTTCTGTTTGTTCTTTCTGCACGTTATCCTTCTTCCTGCACTTTTCTTTGTCTTTGAAGACTTATGTTGCTTCTTTCTGCATTCTTTTTTTTTCTTTTTGTGCATTTTTTCTTCTTTCTTCACATGTCCTATCTCTGTAGGCATGGTTAGAAATTAGCATTTAAAAAACCTTTGAAATTCACTGAAGAAACCATAGGTTTCAGGGGCGTTATAGTTAGCTGGACTTTTCACTCGTACAAAACCATTGAAATTCCCCCGTTATAGTTAGTTCAGCTAGCTATAACTCGCGCACCCGCAATGCACTGCTGATGACGTCACATATTACATCACCCATGACATGGTCAGTGACATCACTCATGACATCACTGATGACATCTCAAATGACATAACTGATGACATCACTGATGACATCATCTTTGTGATAGAGTGGTAGACCTCCTCTCCCCCTAATATAACCTTTGATACACACATTCAAAAATAGTAACTAAAATTTTCAAAACAATGGACATACCAATACCAGTTAACACAACCTATTCTGTAATTCTAAGATCCACATACACATCCACTCAATCGCCAACAGTCCTATACAGTCACTCATACATGTACTCACTCATCATATGTACTCATACACCCATACATCCTGTTACACAACGCCACTCATCCATAGAGTTTCTCACACACATAGTCACTCATGCTAATAAAGAATCAAACATCCATTTACTTGCATATACAGTTATACACACACCACCACACTTCTACAGAAACTTACACATACTTAGTCTTTTAAACAATCACTTATAGAAACACATACTTATTCATACAGGAACTCTTCCAATCTCTCACTCTCACATATACTCACTTATATACACCAATAGTCACATATACTAGTATAAAACATATGTAGTTACTCATAAAGACACTATTGAGACAGTCATTCACTCACTAACACACCCATGCACACACTCATCCACCCATACAGTCCTGCACACATGCTGTCTTCAACACATACAAACAGTGAGTCACTCATTCATGCACCTATGCACTACGTAATACCCCCCACCGAACCATACAGACACTCAGACACTCATACTGATACTCAAAAAAACAACTAATAACTTATATAGACACTCATGTCGCTACTCACCAACCCATGCAGCCACTTATACACAAAGTGAGAGACTGATGCAGATATTTACATATGTAAACATTACTCACTAAGCCATGTATTCACTAAGATACACTTAATCAGTCAGTTATACAATCAATTTTTCAAAACCAAATCATCCATTTAGACACATATATACCCATGTATTCTTCCATCGACCTTGAGATATACATATATAAAACATATGTAATTTTCCGAAAAACACACATTCACTGGATGATGTCATCAGTGATGTCATCAGTGATGTCATTTGAGATGTCATCAGTGATGTCATCAGTGATGTCGCTGACCATGTCATGAGTGATGTAATATGTGACGTCATCAGCAGTGCATTGCGGGCGCGAGAGTTATAGTTAGCTGAACTAACTATAATGGGGGAATTTCAATCGTTTTGTACGAGTGAAAAGTCCAGCTAACCATAACGCCCCTGAAACCTATGGTTTCTTCAGTGAATATATATATATATATATATATATATATATATATATATATATATATATATATATATATATATATATATATATATATATATATATATATATATTCACTGAAAAAACCATAGGTTTCATGCACGTTATAGTTAGGAATTGGCATTTAAAAATCCTTTGAAATTCACTGAAAAAACCAAAGGTTTCAGGCACGTTATAGTTAGAAATTGGCATTTAAAAAACCTTAGAAATTCAATGAAAAAACCATAGGTTTCAGGGGCATTATAGTTAGCTGGACATTTCTCTCGTACAAAACTCTACAAATTCCCCTGTTATAGTTAGTTCAGCTAACTATAACTCGTGCCCCCGCAATGCACTGCTGATGACGTCACATATTACATCACTCATGACATGGTCAGTGACATCACTGATGACATCACTGATGACATCTCAAATGACATCACTGATGATGTCATTTGTCGATGTCAATGACAAACTGATGGTTTTTTCAGTGAATTTCAAAGGTTTTTTAAATGCTAATTCCTATCTTTAACTTATCTCTGAAGATGTCATGTTTAATGATTTTGATTGGATTTGTATATTTTTCAAATTCAGTGTGTCAAATTCATTAATTTTGTTTTTTTTATACTTTTTTATCACAATTTTTTAAACTTATTTTTTCAATTAATTATTTTAAAAATTAAAAAATATTATTTGAAGTTAATTGCTTTTTCAAACATATTTTTTTATATTTTTCAAAATATTATTTGAACTATATGTGCAAAACTTTATTTTATATATATTTTTTTAAATGTTTTTGGATCCGCGCACCCTAAGCGCACCGTTCACGATTCCTACGCGATAGCGTCCGCGCATGGTATGCGCATGGTTAGTGCGCGATCACTATGCGACCGGTACGCGACTCCCAGCCTATACGCGACACGTTCGATGTACGTAACGTGACATTTACGCGCTTCCGCGATGCATCATCTGCGTCTATGACGCGGTAGGTGCGCGGATCCCGCGAAGTATTTATCATTTAAAAAAACATATATATGTATTTCATGTGAATATTAATTGAAGACAAACTCTAAACTAGTCTTAAAACTAATATATTTTTACATCTAATCCTATAATTTTTTTTAATTCAATTTCGCGGATGCGCCCTGGGTGCGTGCTGCTTTCATATGCAAGAGATGTATAGGAGAGATGGAGTACACTTTACTGATTCAGGAAACAGAGTCTTCCTCAACAACTTTAGACTCTGTATAGGTACTTACTTATAAGTACCAAAAACTCTGAATGAACACAACGGCTCTTTTTAGAGCCACTCGAGAACAAAACACTTAAGGTTAATCTTTATCTCCCAGCAATTTCATTTTTTTTCCCTTTGATCCGTGAACCCACCGCGAGAGGATCCGTGCATCCAACGCGATAGGATGCGCGCACCATGTGAGCATTTCGCCGTATTTTTTTTTTTTAAAAAGGGGCCCCAGGGGGTCCTTCTGGGACCCCCTAAGCACCTCTAGAGGGTTAGAGTATTTCCACTCTGCCCCCTTTGTATGTTTTACACACTTTTTCCCCTTGCTTCTTCAGCCTCGCTTCTACCGAGGCAGAAAATGGCCACCAACAGTTCCTGATTTCGAATGTAGAGAGACACTCGACAGCCAATTAGCATTCAGCGCGCGATCGGGAGGGTGCGCGCTTGGTTCGGGGAGGGTGCGCTTACGGTGCGGGTAGGGTGCGCGGATCCTCCGAGGCCATAGATATATATGTACTTTTAACTCCAATTTCTCAGGAACTACTGAACGGATTCACACCATATATGCAAAAGGCACGAGTCCAAACTGGGGACTACCTCTTTGCCAAATTTGGTGTCATTCCGTTCAGCGGTTCGGGCTGTAGCTGCGACAACAGATCCTATGGGAAATTGCATGGGGAAAACGCGTTTTGGGAGCCCCCTTTTTTCTCGGCCCCCGCTTGACAGATCACCGCAAAACTTTCAGGGTAAGAGCGGAGCGGAGCTGGCCAAAAGTTTGGAAAATTTCGCGAGGATTCGTCAACCGGCGCCAGACTTATTGGGAATAGAATGTTGCGGATTTCCTATGGAAAATAGGTCCTAACTATAACTACCTACTGGCGACCGCCAGTAGGTAATATATATATATATATATATATATATATATATATATATATATATATATATATGATTAAGATCCAATCCTCAAAGCGTAAATCCAGAGAGAAACGGGACAGCACACCAGGGAACGGCACAAACAAACTTTATCCGTGCACTAGCTTAATTAAGGACGACGCGTTTCGGCGTTAGCCTTTGTCAAGTAACTTCCTGTGTTCCAACAAGCCATAGAAATACACGGACATGGTTGATAAACATAAAAGAAATACTGCTATTAATTTAAGCATAGCGTGTAAAAAATGCATTAATCTGAACAAAAAATCATCCTCTGTAATTCAGTTCACATTTTTCGATAACAATGAAATCTATTTACAAATTCATGTAGTGAAACAAATGATGTCATGGTGATACCAAATCATTGTCGTAATTCAGTACGGTAATGCGCTATCGAAATCGACAATATAATTAGTCCCTCATGGTCAAAGAGATGTATATGCATGATGTGTAATTTCATTAATGACTCATGCGGGTACATCGTGTAAGCAATAGCGATATAATTGCATTAAGACAAAATGAAATGTCCAATGTGTCGAATATTTGCATCAATTTCATGTGCAATAAAGTTACAGAAATTCAATCATGCTCGATTTCAACATGAATGCATGTGCTTCCTTTACCATTTTTTTACATGAGGTAACATGGTGAAAACATCGACATTATGAATATCGCAATGTACACCACCAGCGAAAACCAATTGAACAGGAATTTCCAGTAACAGGGTATTGGCGCAATTGCGCAACTATCCCGACGTTCCCATTCATATAGGAAATTTCATGTAGGTAAGTACCCTGTAATGGTATCATCATGAGGTAACATGGTGAAAACATTAACGTTGTGAATATCGCAATGTATACCACCAACGAAAACCAATTGAACAGGAATTTCCAGTAATAAGGTATAAGCGCAATTGCGCAATTATCTAACGTTCCCATTCATATAGGGAATTTCCATGTAGGTGAGTACCCTGTGGTGGTATCATTAGTGTGGAATACAGGAAGTAGCCTTTATTTAAGTGCTAGATACGGAAAGTGATGGGGAAATGTGGGAATGGAGTGTCAGCCAGCGTCGTAGGCATGGGGATTGCTTCAGCAGTGAACTAACGAAAAAAATATATATATATATATATATATATATATATATATATATATATATATTACCTACTGGCGGTCGCCAGTAGGTAGTTATAGTTAGGACCACGTTTCCATAGGAAATCCGCAACATTCTATTTTGAATAACTTTGGCGCCGGTCGACGAATCCTCGCGAATTTTTCAAAATAGGTGGGGCGCTACGCTCCGCTCCTACCCTGAAAGTCTCGGGGGGATTCGTCAAGCGGGGGCTGAGATAAAAGGGGGGTCCCAAAACGCGTTTTTCCCATGCATTTTTCCATAGGACCTTTAGACAGGGCTACAGCCCGAACGGCTGAACAGAATTACTAGAAATTTGGCAGAGAGGTAGTCCTCAGGTCAAGGAAGTGCCTTTTGTAGGTTTGGTGTAAATCTGTTCAGTAGATTCTGAGAAAATAGCCTTTAAATCAATATATATATCTGAGCCAGCTTACGGTGCGCTTACGGTACGCTTACCGTACGCGTACGGTGGCGTGCGCGAGCGCGATTCTGATTGGCTCTTAGATCTTAGTAAACATTCGAATCGGCCGAAACCAGGAAGCGGCGGCCGCCATTTTCTCTCTCGCACTGAGAGTGATGATTAAAATACAAAGCTCAAAAACATGTAAAGGGGCTGTTTAGACAGCTCCCACACACATAGCCATGTTGAGGGAGTCCCCAAAGATCCCCCAAGGGCAAAAACGGAATTTTTATTTTTTCTCTAATTTCGCCGATTACGCTTACCGTACGCGTACGGTAAATAAATATAAAAAAAATAAAATTATCCACACTCTCCACACCCCGTGTGCAATTGGTGCCCGGAGTGCACCAATTGTGCATGGTTTATCATATATTCCAAAAACTAAAATATTTTTAAAAAAAATATTTAAAAAAAATATTATCCACATTCTCCCCACCCCGTGTGCAAATGGTGCCCGAAGTGCACCATTTGTGCATGGCTTATAATAGGTTTGTGAAAAATTAAAATATTACCTTTCAAAACGAAGTGCATCATATGTCCTCCATGTGCGCACGGTGCGCGAAGCGCATCGTGCGTACATGGCCCATCTATCGTAACGTGGGCACGCGGTGCGCGTAGCGCACCGCGTGCCCACCGTGCGTGCACGGCACTAACTGCGTAAAGTGGGCGCGCGATGCGCGAAGCGCACCGCGTGCTCACTGTGCGTGCACGGTGCGCGAAGCGCACCGTGCGCGCACGGAACGAACTGCGTTAAGTGGGCGCGCACGCCACGAATGGCGTAAAGTAACTTAGCATTTAAAAAACCGTACAAATTCACTGAAAAAACCATAGGTTTCACACACGTTATAGTTAGGAATTAGCATTTAAAAAACCTTGCAAATTCACTGAAAAAACCATAGGTTTCACACATGTTATAGTTAGCGGAAATTTTACTGATAAAAAACCAATGAAATTCCCCCGTTATAGTTAGTGCAGGCAACTATAACTCACGCGACCGCAATCTTCTGCTGATGACATATGTGTCTTTATGAAAAAAAAATATTTGTAATATATGTATAGCTAAAAATGTATGGAAGAAGACATGGGCAAATAAGTGTCTAAATACAGTATTAGCATCAGCAGAGGATTGCGGTCGCGTGAGTTATAGTTGCCTGCACTAACTATAACGGGGGAATTTCATTGGTTTTTTATCAGTAAAATTTCCGCTAACTATAACATGTGTGAAACCTATGGTTTTTTCAGTGAATATATATATATATATATATATGTAGATAGATAAATAGATAGATAGATATATATATATATATAAACAGACACAGTTCGCTGGTCTCCCTGCCGCTTTACGGTGGCGGGCTCAAGCGAGGTAGCGATCCTCCTTCAATATTTTCAAAAACGCCTTTTCGTATCCAAAAGAACGATCCTGAGCCCAGCTCCATATACGTGATTTCTTTATTTAGAAATTGGCAAACAAACGCCCAATGAGACCAATGAGAGTTTCACCCCAGTGGGCCGCCGCTTTCAACTAATCAACCTATAACTTATTTAAATTCCACCCGTCCTAATTTCATTGTGCCTCTGTGTATCAATCTTCTTAACGGTACGCTGACAGTTTTGTCTCCTACAAAAAATACAAAATTGTGCACAATTTGGTCAATGTAATGCCCACACGGGCTAAATGTAAACAATCAACAGAACTGTATATATCTTTGATGTGATGACGTTGACTCCGTAAAAATGTCACAGGATGAATTTGCGGTTTAATGCCCACTGGGGCGGGACCGAGTAAATATAAGCGAATCTCGCTCATGTAAATTGAATTCAAATTTGAGTTTTACAATGCGCTGTTGATCACTGACATGCATATAATGTTTTTGAGTATTCGCGGCTATATTGATATAGTCACAACAATAACATATATATTTTGACCACTTCAAAATGGATGCCAATTTGGAATGTCTTCTATGCAGAGTTGGGGCAGGTAGTCCTACTTTTATGTTAGTGTTTGAGCACTATATTATTTACCATGTACAAACTGTCGATGACCCGTGACCAAGGTGCGGCTGCACCGAAACGCGTCAGGCGTTTGTTTGCCATTTTCTAAATAAAGAAATCACGTATATGGAGCTGGGCTCAAGATCATTCTTTTGGATACGAAAAGGCGTTTTTGAAAATATATATATCAGCGAAAATGGGATGCGTGTGGAAGGGATTCGAGCAGGATGATTCCTGCTACGATCGTGCTGCAACAGATGGTTTCTGCTGGTCGCACGCAGAATGGAAACACTGCGGCATTTCACCTGACTGCTTTTATACTTGAACCACTTGAACATCAGTGCAGGTAACGAGCACCTAAGTCCAACAAGGCTCAAATGTAAGGACTTCCAGTGTAAACATTTTTTGATTGCACTGCACTGTGGGAGTTGATGTTTCAAGCTGTCACGTGATTAAAAATCTTTTAAATAGCACGCCCAAGCGCACGTTGGTGTCTCCTTCCTCCTGTGATCAAGGCTATACAGCCGAAACGTTAGGGAAAAGGGAAGCAGGCGCTGCTGGACTATGCGGAAGCTTGAGCTGCAGTATTGGGCCTCATAACTTTGTTTTGCATGGCAAGTGCTTTAGTGGGATGTTCCGTGCCCATTTCTAATGAGGCCGCCCTGAAGGGTCCTGGGCTCCAGAAACGGAAGATTGTTGTTGTTTGATGTTAAGTGAGGAGCCTGACTCACTCACGCCCCCAACCTACGGAGGATATGCTAATCAGCGAAAATTGGATGCGTGTGGAAGGGATTCGAGCAGGATGATTCCTGCTACGATCGTGCTGCAACAGATGGTTTCTGCTGGTCGCACGCAGAATGGAAACACTGCGGCATTTCACCTGACTGCTTTTATACTTGAACCACTTGAACATCAGTGCAGGTAACGAGCACCTAAGTCCAACAAGGCTCAAATGTAAGGACTTCCAGTTTAAACATTTTTTGATTGCACTGCACTGTGGGAGTTAATGTTTCAAGCTGTCACGTGATTAAAAATCTTTTAAATAGCACGCCCAAGCGCACGTTGGTGTCTCCTTCCCCCTGTGATCAAGGCTATACAGCCGAAACGTTAGGGAAAAGGGAAGCAGGCGCTGCTGGACTATGCGGAAGCTTGAGCTGCAGTATTGGGCCTCATAACTTTGTTTTGCATGGCAAGTGCTTTAGTGGGATGTTCCGTGCCCATTTCTAATGAGGCCGCCCTGAAGGGTCCTGGGCTCCAGAAACGGAAGATTGTTGTTGTTTGATATATATATATATATATATATATATATATATATATATATATATATATATATATATATATATATATATATATATATATATATATATATATATCAAGCCTAAAAGTTTTGCCTGTGATGGGAAACACCACACAAACAGGTAAATATTGCCAGCCATCTCTTTATTGCAGGAAGCAACAGGTCACCAGGAACCAGCCCACACGGTACACATTAAGCCCTACGCAATTCATGTATCAAACACTTCCTCAGGGGCTCTGATTTCAAAGTCATTAATGAAGCACTTTCTGCGGCAACCCTTATATTTACATCACCCCGCCTCCGTGGGCGTGGCCCAACATATGGCCTGCTGGTAATTGTGGTTCACGTCCTTTTGCTCCTGTGAGCGGCATCACAATGCTTTGCATAGTCTTAATATCTTAAATCCAAGTGGATTGTGACCAGGCTCGAAGTTACACATGTTGCTTTACATTCCCTTAATAATGGCACCTGTTTCCAAACGCAAGTCTGCCATTTGATGAACTTGCTGGGATGCTGAACCAGCACCGGGGGGTCTTCCGCGGCTCAGGCAACAAGCCGCAAACATCAAGCCCAATTATATATATATATATATATATATATATTCTTTCAGGATTCGAGCGCTGCATAAATTATGGGAAAAAAGCAGAGAACTTGTGGTAGCTCTCAAGTTTAGTTTGAGAGCAGCTCCTATATAGCGCTCCTACAGCACCAGTGACACTCTAAACTCTGCTCACCTCCAGTGTCTGTTTTTGTAGAAATGTTTTCAAGCATAGGATTAGCACAGTGCCATCCATACTAAGTTTTGTGGCCCATAGGCGGTATGGTGGTGGTCAGGGATCTCCATGGGACCGCCACAACCGCGATCCCTGGCATTGACACCGCGGTCATGAGGCCGCAATATGCTTGGGGGTGCTGCTGTGGCACTGTCAAGCATATTATGAGTTTCCTCATGGCTTTCTCACTCCATGAAACTGCTGGTGGTGAGGAAACAAAGGGAGGCCTACAGGGCCCTCTCTTGCCGCTGTGCATGGGGGTGCCTGATGGGCCCCCCGACGAGCATGCACCCCTGTTCCTGCAAGGCATGAACTGCACAGTCCATGCCGTGCAGTAACAAGCATTGGCTCACATATGAGCCTTTCTACTGCACCGCCGTGGGACTGCCACGCTGCCCTCCCGCCAAACCGCGAAATAACTCGCAATCAGACAGGTGGGCGGCGATTAACTTTGGCAGTCTTGGAGCGGGGCGCTGACGTGGCGTCCCGCTCCAAGACCGCCAAAGTCGTAATGAGGCCCAAAGTCTTTTGCAATCTATACAGCAAAGTCTTCAAGCATTGGAACTGCTAGTGCCAGCCAAGCTGGGTAGTTCCAAGTTTAAGTGGAGAGCAGCTCCTACATAGAGCACCCTACAACACCAGCGACATTCTAAACTCTGCTTGCCTCAAATGTTGGTGCATCAGAAGCCTACCCAGTAAAACTAGAGTGAGAGAGATAGAGAGAAACTTTAGGCCACCACGGTGAATGAGAGCTTGATCTCCTGAACTGAAAGCAGTTATTTTTTTTCACTTCCAAGCAAAATTATATTTTGCCATTAGGGTGATCCTTTACCCTTAGAAACAAGGCCTTCTTGAAAAACTTTGTTGCAATCTGGTGCCTTCTTCTGTCCATTTGAGGTGACGTCACAAGGCAGCGACCTGCAGTGTCCCTAATGTAGCACCAAATCTGCCACCATCACAAGGCATAGACTATCAGTATGGCTGTAGTTCTATTCCATGCTGATATCCACATCATCTGTTCACTTCTAATTTACCATGGCAAAGAGATAACAGTGCATCTGTGCAAGTTAAAACCAAGCCCATAGTGGCACATAGTGACTTAGTTTTCTAACATATTGGCCAAAGTATTGCACAGGCATCCAGGACAGCACACATATGCCATACAGTTGGGTATCTTCATTCTAATAACAGCACTCTCCATCATAAAACACAATGCACAATCATGCAAACACATGAGGTGCCTTTGGTAAATGTTCCTGCATCCTGGCTTCACTCAAAGCATCACACCACCATCAAACCTTTAACCGCCTCTATTAATAACCATGAAGCCACAACACAGCTGCTAGGTAGCTTCTCAAGCGACCAGTACTTACTCTGATCATTCTGGTCATCATATCCCTACTGTGAATGCCGGTGGCAGACCACATTCAAAGCAACGTGTATTGGCCATTGAGCAACCCATGGGATTGGACCACTCTTCCTCCAAGAGAAAACGTGCCCATGTCAACCAAAAGAGCTTAGCGGTCTAGGCTTGCCACTCTTAAGACCATCCACCCTTCAAAAAGTCAAGAGATGGTGGAAGCTCCTGCTCCATCCAGCTGGCCAAGCTTTAGAATTTGATCCCTGCATAAAAAAGAAAAAACAACAATCTTCTGAAATTCCCAAGAACAGAGCAAAAATGGCTGCTTCGAATCAAGATGCAGGATATGAACCATGGGGCATATCAGCAACAACCGGCAATAATTATCGCTAAGCGCACTTAGCGCTAGGATAATTATTGCCGGTTAGCATGGATTTTTATCGCTGAGATAGCGTGCTATTAGCAACGCTTATCTCAAAAGTGATAAAAATCCTCACGCTAACTGCCTAACGTGAGATTATCGCTGGAAACTCAGCGATAATCTCACGCAATGTGGCGTTAGCTTGATGATAGGGACTCACAAACTTAGCCATGATATCCACCTTCCATAGGATATCATGGCTAAATCAGTCCTGAAGCAGGCATAAGGAAAGTAGCGATAACAGGGGTTATCGCTACTTTCCTTGCCGCTATGCTTCATAGCGTGGGGCTTGATGATAGGAGAAATGTCTCTTAGCGACATTCTCATGTCATGTCAGGAACGCCCACTTTGCATCTCATTAGAGATGCAAAGCTGGGCGTTAGGAATTCCTACGCTAACGCAAGTTTTCACGCGTTAGCGTGAGCTTGCTAATTAGGCGATAAAATTATCGCCGCTTTTCGGCCGAAAACGGCCGCAAAAGCGGCGATAATTCTATCGCCTCGCCTTGCTGATATGCCCCATAGGGGCATATCAACAACAACCGGCGATAATTATCGCTAAGCGCACTTAGCGCTAGGATAATTATCGCCGGCTAGCGTTGATTTTTATCGCTGAGATAGCGTGCTATTAGCAACGCTTATCTCAACAGCGATAAAAATCCTCACGGTAACAGGCTAACGTGAGATTATCGCTGGAAACCCAGCGATAATCTCACGTTACCTTGTTGATAGGGACAGGCAAACTTAGCCATGATATCCACCTTACATGTGATATCATGGCTAAGTCAGAAAAATACCAGACGTAAAAAAGCAGCGTTAACCGCGGTTAGCGCTGCTTTTTTTGTCTCTAACAGGGTTAGCGACATTCTTGATAATAGGAGAAATGTCGCTTAGCGACAT
This sequence comes from Triturus cristatus, assembly GCF_964204655.1. Classification (NCBI taxonomy): domain Eukaryota; kingdom Metazoa; phylum Chordata; class Amphibia; order Caudata; family Salamandridae; genus Triturus; species Triturus cristatus. The sequence goes on from NC_140594.1 coordinate 142,909,446, forward strand.
TTCTCCTATTATTTTACTCTGGACCGCCCCCTGTGCATCTCATTAGAGATGCAAGGGGAAGCGTAGAGTAAAAGGGTGCTAACATGCAAATTTGCGTGTTAGCACCCTGTTGTTGATAGGGCGCTAGTTTTATCTCAGATTTTTTGGCATTTAAAGCCAAAAAAGCAGAGATAAAGCCCTTGTTGATATGCCCCTAAGTAAGTTGGAGAGCAGGTCTACGCCAATGCCTCTATTTTGTCTCTCCTCAACATCTCATGCTTATGCACAGGAAGGTACTCCACACCATTTGAGGGACGTCCTGGAACCATACGCCCCTCACCAAACATATCCCATGTGGGACATACTACATCCAACATCTTTCCAATGATACGCTTTGAAATGGTGCCCAAGAACTTGACGCATGTAGTAGCACTCTGAGGCTTTATCAGGGGGTATGAAGCGCTATACAAATGACGCAATACAACTCAATACAAGGAAACACATTAAGACACAATTCCTAACATGCTTCCAACACAGAGTAAATATTCTACTAATTCACTGTTATGGCCCCTAACAACAGTCGCTACCACCAACTGCCTTCAACGTATAGTTGTTTTGGGCGAGGAGCAAGTGTAGCATCCCAAAGACATGTGACCCTCTGAGGTCCCCATCAAACACCAAGGGCATCATCTCACAACTGACTGCAGTTGACACATTCACCCAACATAGGACCATAGTACCCACTGATATTTTAGCATGCCAAAGCAGAGCCCGATCTGCAACAGAAACCTTGGGACCAGATTGTATGTTGCACAAACGTGAAATTTCTGACACCACATAAATGCCACACTTCCGAGCTACACAACTGACTCCAGATTTTAAGCTAAAAAATGTGTTATTTTAGCATTATGCAGCCTCAAATTTCCTCCGCTCAAATGTAAGTAAATGAAGAAAATAAATTCCCACGTTTCTTTCTCCAAATCTTGCTTCTAGAGTTCCCTAAATGCTGGCATGTGTTTGACTGGTTTGCGGTGGAATAACACCTTATGAATGATGTCCCCTTTTGCAGCACATAAAACGAGTTTTAATAGTTACTTAGAATAAAATTTCAAGGGCCAAAGCCCACTAGGGTTTACTCTATAAACATCCCTTGAGGAGGACGAGGGATTAGGAGTCAGTTTAACAAGACTGCAAACGTTGCTGATTGGAGGCATTAAGTGTGCTTGTTCTGTTTGTTTTCCCCCTCCGCTGTTTAAGTAAAAGCTTTGAGTTTTAGCTTTCATAATTGGATTTACAGAAACATTTCTGCTTTCTAAATTATCAAGAACGTAAACAATACCCTCTGTACAGAGCGGCAATGGTACATGACCACCATGCAAGCATTCACTTAATCTCAGACCCAAGAAAATCTATGGCTGTTGGACTGACATAAACATTTTCAGCAGCACAGTTATGTACTACAAGTCAGATAAACTATTTAGAGATTGTATACTTTGCACTGTTTCAATCAATCAAGCAGGGTTCTTATAGAGTGTGGCTAATCACCCGTTAGGGTCTCAAGGCGCAGGGGAGGTGTTTTGTTCTGCAGTTCAGTCGAAGAGCCAGGTGTTGAGGCCCTTCCTGAACTGAGGCAGTGAAGGTGATTGCCTGAGATGTAGAGGTAGAGAGTTCCAGGTGTTTGCAGCAAGGTAGGAAAAAGATCTCGCTCCGGCCGAGGTCTTGCAGATCCGTGTGATGGTGGCCAGGGCCAGTTAGGCGGAGCGGAGATGTCTGGTGGGTGTATAGGACGAGAGGCGAGGGTTGAGGTCTGCAGGTCCAGTGTTGTGGAGGGCTTGGTAGGTGTGCGTGAGGAGCTTGAAGTTGATTCTCTTGTTGATTGAGAGCCAGTGAAGGTCTCTCTGGTGACCGGAGATGTGGCTGCGGCAGGGGATGTCCAGGATAAGTCTGGTGGAGGCGTTCTGGATGCTCTGCAATTTCTTTTGGAGTTTTTGAGTGGAGCAGGCATAGAGTGCGTTGCCGTTGTCGAACTTACAGCTGACTAGCATCTGTGTGACCATTCTCCTGGACTCGGTGGGAATCCACTTGAAAATCTTCTGAAGCAGGTGGAGCGTGTGGAAGCAGGAGGATGAGACGTCATTGATTCAGTGGTTCATTGAGAGAGAGGAGTTGGGCTGATGCTGAGGTTACGTGTGTGGTCAGTGGGTGTTGGGAGGATTCCGAGCACTGCGTGCAACTAGAAGTCATCCCTGATGAAGGGAGTGGTGCCAAGGATGAGGACTCCGGTTTAGCCGGATTTAAATTTGAGGCAACTGTCCTTCATCCAGGCAGCTTCTGCCTTCATCTTGTTGTAAAAGTTGCTCTTAGCGGTTGTAGGTTTGTCGGTGAGGGAGAGAATCAGCTGGGTGTTGTCGGCGTAAGTGACAATATTGAGTCCATGCTTTCTAATGATGGTTGCAAGCGGGCCATATAGATGTTGGGTGGGGCTCAGAGAGAAGCCCTGAGGAACTCCACAGCTAATCTCTGTAGGTTCTAAGCAGTGGCATAACAAAACTTGAGGAGACACCCCTGCAAAGTACAAGGAGGGGGGCGCCCAATGCTCCTGACCCATTCAGGAGTTCTCAGTCCCGATCGTGCACCGTTCAGGAGGGGCCCCCACAGTTGTTATTGTTATGCCACTGGAGTGCAAAAAAAACGTGGGGTAAAAAATGTGTTTTAAAGTCATTCAATGTCTTTACCTAGTTGTTCTGTCATACAACCACGTGGGAACTGTTATTTGCAAAGAGGAAATTAGCGGGCAATTTTATAGCCTGATGTTTAAGTGGAATACAAATATATGATTGAATCCTCATGCATGAAGGCATTCTAGTCAAAGATGACATGGTAGGAATGTGACAATCTGACATGTTTACATGATCAGTTCTCCATGCATGTATGTAGGTCATGTTCTCTGCAAAGAGGAAATAGTGGGTAATGAGAAAATATGACGTTTACATGATCCATTGCCCATGCGTGTAGGCGTTATTCTCAGCAAAGAGGAAATAGCAGTGAAAATCTGACGTGTTCTTTAAATATCTGACATGTTTGTGAAATACAAATACATGATCGTCTCCCCATGCATGTAGGCATTGGTCTCTGCAAAGAGGAAATAGTGGGCAATGTGACAATCTGATATGTTTATAAAATACCCTTATATGATCATTTCTCCATAAAAATGGCCACTGTACTTTGCACAGTGGAAGCTCAAGGATCATTTCATTAAGGAAGCACACTCCTTTTCATTCATGAATACTACAAAGGCATTTTCTGCACATTTATTCCTTTTGGTAAAAAAAACATCTGAACGAGTAATATGCAGTTTCTGACGCAGTTAGCAGAAATGGCCTTATAGAACTGGGGACCAACTAAGTTCATAAAACATTGTTCAAAGAGCATGGAATAGCACAGGAACATTGACCTTTAAAGAACCCATACCAAAATAAATAACTCTTATTGTATTGAACTTTAAGCAGTTAAAACACCCTTTTTGCTCCAATTGCAGGAGCATTTCTTGGACTCTTAGAACCCAATTTACAATTGCTCATATCAAAACCACCCCTGTAACTCCTTTCATGTTTGCAGCTCATTTCAAGCGCTCATTACCTGTGCTCGTAAACACTATTGACTTCAGAGCTGTGTCTTAAGATCCTTAGGAGTTCCACTCCAAACCCACTACCAATCTATATAGAGCTTCCCTGCCTGGGTGTCAATTACGGGTAGGTAGGAGCGGTATGCAGGGCTGACATTTGGTATCCCTCAGGCGAGGCGGCAATCGGGACTTTAACGAGTGGGAAGGTAGTGGGAGCACGCTGACTTCACGTCTCAGCGTCATTACCTCTAGGCATCTTGGTCAGTGTAGTTCATTATATTCTGGCACAGGACAAAGTTCAAATATTTTTCTTGGCTCAATTCCATAACTTTCGTAGCGTATCCCTAGACACGTGTTTCTGGATTTCTCCGTCATCAGTAGGGAAAAAATCATAGGTTGCTGGACATGCTGCCGCTTAATTTACTCAGGCACAATTCCTCTCAGGGCATGCAGGCGCTCCCAAGCTCGTCAGCTCAAGGCGGCTCGAGGAAGCCTTTTAAATTGTGGGAAGGTAGTGGGAGCACGCTGACTTCACGTCTCAGCGTCATTACCTCTAGGCATCTTGGTCAGTGTAGTTCATTATATTCTGGCACAGGACAAAGTTCAAAATTTTTTCTTGGCTCAATTCCAGAACTTTCGTAGCGTATCCCTAGACACGTGTTTCTGGATTTCTCCGTCATCAGTAGGGAAAAAATCATAGGTTGCTGGACATGCTGCCGCTTAATTTACTCAGGCACAATTCCTCTCAGGGCATGCAGGCGCTCCCAAGCTCGTCAGCTCAAGGCGGCTCGAGGGAGCCTTTTAAATTGTGGGAAGGTAGTGGGAGCACGCTGACTTCACGTCTCAGCGTCATTACCTCTAGGCATCTTGGTCAGTGTAGTTCATTATATTCTGGCACAGGACAAAGTTCAAAAATGTTTCTTGGCTCAATTCCATAACTTTCGTAGCGTATCCCTAGACACGTGTTTCTGGATTTCTCCGTCATCAGTAGGGAAAAAATCATAGGTGGCTGGACATGCTGCCGCTTAATTTACTCAGGCACAATTCCTCTCAGGGCATGCAGGCGCTCCCAAGCTCGTCAGCTCAAGGTGGCTCGAGGGAGCCTTTTAAATTGTGGGAAGGTAGTGGGAGCACGCTGACTTCACGTCTCAGCGTCATTACCTCTAGGTATCTTGGTCAGTGTAGTTCATTATATTCTGGCACAGGACAAAGTTCAAAAATTTTTCTTGGCTCAATTCCATAACTTTCGTAACGTATCCCTAGACACGTGTTTCTGGATTTCTCCGTCATCAGTAGGGAAAAAATCATAGGTTGCTGGACATGCTGCCGCTTAATTTATTCTTGCACAATTCCTCTCAGGGCATGCAGGCGCTCCCAAGCTCGTCAGCTCAAGGCGGCTCGAGGGAGCCTTTTAAATTGTGGGAAGGTAGTGGCAGCACGCTGACTTCACGTCTCAGCGTCATTACCTCTAGGCATCTTGGTCAGTGTAGTTCATTATATTCTGGCACAGAACAAAGTTCAAAAAATTTTCTTGGCTCAATTCCATAACTTTCGTAGCGTATCCCTAGACACGTGTTTCTGGATTTCTCCGTCATCAGTAGGGAAAAAATCATAGGTTGCTGGACATGCTGCCGCTTAATTTACTCAGGCACAATTCCTCTCAGGGCATGCAGGCGCTCCCAAGCCCGTCAGCTCAAGGCGGCTCGAGGGAGCCTTTTAAATTGTGGGAAGGTAGTGGGAGCACGCTGGCTTCACGTCTCAGCGTCATTACCTCTAGGCATCTTGGTCAGTGTAGTTCATTATATTCTGGCACAGGACAAAGTTCAAAATTTGGGACTTTAACGAGTGTAGTACTGTGTGCGCTACTAAGCTGAAGGGCCCCCTGGAGGTGGAGCGCGGGGGCTGTGGGGCCATGTCCCGGAGACTCTGACTCACCTGGTGGCAGGCACAAGGAGGCATCAGAAGATCACAACTAGTAATTAATTATTCAATTATGAGCTCACGGTCTGTCTCAGTGCCTCAGACCCACCGGCCGCCTCACGTACAGTTTCAATTGCGCATTACAATACCACTGAGTCCTGCTCCACCCTGAGGCTGAAGATCACGCAGCCCCGCACCATGTAGCCAGTACGCACGCAACATTTAATTTATAAGGCAAGGCAGCAACGCCAGCAACGTAACTTTAAAACTACGTCCCAGATGAACGTCACCGACCCTGCTGTCATTGAGTGTAATACTGTGTGAGCCAAGGGGGCCCGTGGAGTGCAGGCCCCCCCCCGCTATGCGGGGGGGGGGCCTTTGTTACGCCCATGGTTCTAAGGAGAACGGTGGGAGCTTGATTCTCTGGGTTCGGCTGGTGAGGAAGGAGAGAATCCACTCTAAGGCTTTGCCGCAGATGCCGGCATCGTGTAGTCTTGTGCAGAGGGTGTGGTGGGAGATGATGTCAAAGGCAGCAGATAGGTCCAGGAGGATTAGGGCTGCAGTTTTGCCTCGGTCAAGCAGAGTGAGGATGTCATCTGTGAGGCGAGGAGTGCAGTCTTGGTGCTGTGGTTGCTTCTGAAGCCTGATTGGATGTGATCCAGGGTGTGGTTTACTGCGATGAATTCTGTATGTTGGGCATTGATGGCCTTCTCGATGACTTTGGCTGGTAAGGGGAGCAGAGAGATGGGTCTCTAATTATTGAGATCCGTCGGGTTGGCAGAGGGTTTTTTGAGCAGGTGGTTGATCTCTGCGTGTTTCCAGTTTTCAGGGAAGGTGTCAGACTCGATGGAGCAGTTGATGGTGCAGCAGAGTTCAGCGGTGACGGTGGTGCCAGCTCGGGTTGAAAATGTGGTGGGGGAAGGGGTCGAAGGGGGCTCCAGAGTGTATTTTTTTCATGATCCTTACGGTGTCGTCAAGGGTGATCCAGTTGAGCAGGGTCGCTGGGATCTGGAGCATTTGGGTGCAGTGGTTGCCGGTGGGGTGGGTGAGTCGTGGGTTGCGAAGCTGTCATAGATATCTATGATCTTGCAGTGGAGGAATGTGGCGAGCTTGTCACAGAGGTCTTGGAAGGGGGGATGTGTGAGAAAGTGCCTCTTTTGCATGGTAAGCCATTTTTTCCTGGTTTTAATTGTAGTGCACAGGGTGCCTGCCAACCAGGCCCCCTGTGCCAGTGCTTCCCTAAAATCAAATCCCCAATTGGTACTTCTGCCCCCTATAAGTCCCTAGAGCCTGAGAGTGCTCCCGGCTATATCAAGCAGTTAATTGTGCAGACAGATGCCTCTGAGCATGGGATAGGTGCATTGTTTGGCACTCACTTTCTAGTTCAGACAGACCGCAGGCCTCTCAGGTGGTTACAACAGATGAAAGGTGAGAATCCCAAACTGCTAAGGTGGTCAGTATCCCTACAGGGAATGGACTTTACAGTGGAACACAGACCTGGCAATGCGCATGCCAAAGCAGATGGCCTTTCCAGGTTCTTTTACTTAGAAGATGAAGACTCTCAGGGGAAGCTTAGTTTCATCCTCTTTCATTTGGGAGGGGTGGGGGGTCATGTGAGAAAGTGCCTTTTTTGCATGGTTAGCCCCCCCACTTTTTGCCTGGTTTTGATGTGGTTTTGATTGTAGGGCACAGGGTTCCTGCCAACCAGATCCCCAGTGCCAGTGCTTCTTCCCTAAAAACAAATCCCTAGTTGGTACTTCTACCCCCTGTAAGTCCCTAGTAAATTAACTAGGGCCTTGGAGCTGAAGAGGTTTACTTGGGACACCCCTCCCTGGGACCATGCCATGGTCCTTGCAGCTTGCATGCCCCTGTAAGGGAGAAACATGACAAAGTCGGCATGGCACCCTGCCTGGCTGACATGCCAGCCAGCACTGCCTGAATGCATAAGTAAGTCACCCCTCTAGCAGGCCTCACAGCCTTAAGGCAGGGTGCCCTATATACCACAGGTGAGGGCATATCTGCATGAGCAGATATGCCCCTACAATATTGGGGTCCATTCCATAATATTGTAAGTGCCAGTGAACCCATAGAGAGAACATGGGCTAGAAACTCAACAACTCGAGTTCCCCAGCATCATGATGGCTTCACTGAATACAGGAGTGTTTGGTACCAAACTACTCCTCTCAATAAATCTACACTGAGGCCAGTGTGGAATGTATTGTACCATGTGGCCAGAGGGTACCTCATAGGTGCCCCCTGAAAACCTGCCAACCCTGGTGTGGTCTCTGAGCGGTCATAGGCAGCTAGCCACCACCAGACATGTTTCTGGACCCTGGGTAGAGAGCCCTGCTCTCTGGGACCAGAAACAATGCACATCCCGGGCAGAGGTATCCCACCTCCTTGCCCAGGATGGGCCAGTGCTCAAAAAGGGAAACTTCAAATGCCTACCGCCTTTGTAATGCAAACCCCAGCCTCTGATGCTAGCAGCAGATGGCAGCCCCCGATTTACACCCCCACTTTGGGTTGGAAACTGGTAGGGAAACTTAAGAATAGGAGGTGTACCCAACTCTGCCAACTCGACCTCTTAGGTGGGGGAAGCAAGGTGAAGCACATCCTTCAGTCCCCGCCATCTTGAAGACTGGGGACCCCTCCAATCAGGGTAGGTCTATGCCCCCGTCCCACAGGAGGGTGGCATAATAGAGGGTGTAGTCACCCCAGGTAAGGTGCCCATTTACCCTACCTGCTACTCCCCTAAACTGTCTCCTAAATTTAGTATTTAGGTGGCTACGCCAGACCTAAAACTAAATCTGCGCAGCCTAAGAAGCAAGAAGACAACCTGTTGAAAAGACTGAAGACGACGACAACAGCCTTAGACCCAGCCCTACCAGCCTGTCTCCAGTCTTACAACCAGCGACCTCCGAAAACCCTGGGAGGACTGCTGTCTTTCAAAAAAAGCTCCAATCTCCAGTGGATAGCAGTCCTGTCCAAGAAGAAACAAGCTCCAAGGACCCCAGATACAGGCGGATGCATGTCTCCTGCCCACCCGACGCCCAAAGCCTGAGTCTAAGTGGCTCACCTATGCAGTGAAGTCTCCCCGGCGGTCCTGACCTCATGTCCAGTGTTGGTTGACCTCTCTTGCTCTCCACAACGGCGCTTGCAGTGTGAATCCAGAGGCTCATCCTGATCGAGGCTGGCTCCCCTGTGCCGCTGGTTGTGTAGGTTTGGTGCTAATTTGTGCCCCCCCTCTGCTTAATCTAACCCCAAAAGCCTGGCCCCCGCAACCGATTTACCTACCTGCAAGCAGTGTGGATCCAGGCACCCCCAGACTCTATTGAAAGGCATTGGGCCGAACTCCAATTTTGACCTCTGCACCCAGCTGCCCCTGTGCCGCTAGTGGTGCAGTTTTAGTAATCACCTGACCCCTGGGCCTTGATGACTTTTGGTTCCAAAGACTGGGATTGCAAGTGCAATACTTACCTGTTTAACCGCAGTATTGCTTTTCCCTATAGGATAACATTGAACTGTGCTGAAACGTTTCTGAGTGTCAATTTTTCAAATTGAAAAGTAGTTTAAATTAAAAACGTACTTACCTTATTACGAAGATCTTGGTCTTAAAATAGGTCTGGATCTTCTTATTGAGTCTTTTGTCCATTATTGATCACTGTCATGCAATAAATGTCTTACACTCCTCTGTGTTAGGCCTAAAGCTGCTCGCCCACACTGCCACTAAAAGAGCACTTTGGGTTTTACATTGAGCCCTGTTCATTTTTGGGGAACCCCTGGAATCTGTGCATGGTATTACCACTTATTGGCAATTTCATATACAGAGCCAGCTTCCTAGAGGATGTCTGTGGCATCCGTGCTGGGTTTAGTGAATTCTTTGATCATGGTGAAGAGTTCTTTGCTGTTGTGTGCATTGGTGTTAATATGTCCCTGTATGGCAGTTTTCTTTGTGGTTCTGATGAGGTGGTGGTGTGTGGTGACGGCGGTTTTGAGGGCTGCGTGGTCTTTCAAGGTCTTGCTGCTCCTCCATCTTCTCTCGAGCTGTCTGTAGGTGTGCCTGGGCTCTTGGGGGGTGGAGAACCAGCTTTTTTTTCGGATGGCTGCTTGCCAAAGGGTTTTTTGAGGGGATCCAGTGTGTTGGCGCAGTCGGAGATCCATAGGTGGAGGTTGCGTGCTGAGGCGTTGGCGTCCGTGGAGTTCGGCGGTGGGGTTTTGCAGAGGGAGGTGGTGAGTTGGTCTTCAGAGACCTTCTTCCAGCTTCTGAGTGGGTAGCAGTGGGTGCAGTGGTGTTCGGTGGGTTTGGTGAAGGAGCAGTGGATGCCGTGGTGGTCAGTCCAATGTAGTTCAGAGATGTGGCTGACGGAGATGTTGTTGCTTGCGGGGAAGATGGGGTCGAGCATGTGTCCTGCTGATTGAGTTGGGCAGGTGACCAGTTGTTTGGGTCTGATGGCGGCAAGGTTCTCTGGAAGGGATGTGGTGTTGTGGTCGTTGAGGTTGTCCAGTTGGAAATTGAGGGCGGCGAGGATTATGTAGTCCGTTCAGGTGAGAGCGTTGTGTACGATGAAGTCAGCTAAGGATTCGCTGTAGGGGGGACGGGATCTGGGAGGTCTGTAGATAAAGGTGCCGTAGAGGGTGGGGTTCGGGTTAGTCTGGACCTGGAAGTGGAGGTGCTCCATGTCGTGTGAGGGGTCGTGGGAGCTAGTTGTGAGGTCGAGGGTGTTATTGTGTACAATGGTGATGCCTCCTCCCAGTCAGTTGGTGCTCTCCTTGTGGATGATTTTGTAACCGTCTGGGATGACGGTGGAGATGTTTGGGGCTGAGGTGTAGTTCATCCAGGTTTCCGTGAAGATGCCGACATGCAAAAGTGTGTGTTGAGTAAGATGCAGGTGAGGTGGTCGAGTCTGGATATTGGAGGCTATGCGGTTGGTGGGTCTGGTGTGCGGAGGCAGGAGAAGGTGCAGTTGAGGCAGGTGACCAGGCCTTGGGAGTCATTTGACAACTCGAAGTGGCAGGTTGTGGATCTTCCAGTGTTGAGGGCATGGAAGATGCTGGCGTCGTAGTGGTGAAAGGCGCGGGGACCAGAGTCCATGGCGCTGAGCGCAGTCCAGGCACGGACGAGCGCTAACGGACTTGCCTTTGGTGTGTAAGCAGCGGGCTACACATTGGCAAGAAAAGAAAAATCTCAACTTCATGATTTCTGGAACTCCATGCGCTACGCGAAGCGCAGAGTGGGAACAACTCTGCAAGCAGAGCAGAATTTCACTCCAAGGCCTAGTATAGGCACTGTGGAAAAGTAGTCAGCAGAGTTTCGATGCTTCCATGGATGATGCACCATGGTACAATTGTTCTTGTGTAATCGTAGTTCTCTCCGTTCAATGCGAGGAGGCATCTTGGCTTTTGGATTGCCAAAGATAGTCAGTAGCTTGATGATCAGTTACCAGCGTAAAAGGCTTTTCATATAGAAATACATGGAAATGTTCACAAGCCCATACCATGGCTAAACTTTCTTTCTCAGGTTGTAAGTAGGTACGTTCTGCCTGGGACAAACTTCTACTGGCATATGCTGCAATATGCTTTGAACATTTGGGTGTCTGCTGTACTGTGCAAGGATAGCACCTAACCTGACTGGGCTAACGTAAAACAAAACTCTGTATGAAGCTTTGGATTAAAGTAGGTCATTTCAGCAGCAGTTTCAATGGCTTGCTTGATTTAGTTGAAACTCCTCTCACATTCTTGTGACCACTTGAATGAAACATTTTTCTTTGTTAACTCTCCTAAAGGAGCACGTACAGTAGCAAAGTCTTGTATGTATCTTTAACAGTAACTGGCCATGCCAAGAAATGAACATATCATAGAAACATCTTGTAGGGGGATCAGCATTGGACAGTACTTATACTTTTGCAGGATCAGGTGTCATACCCTCATCTGAAAAGACATGGCCAAAGGATTTTAACTTTGTCTTGTGGAACTCACACTTGTCTGCATTCAAAGTCAAACCTGCATCAATAAGTCAACAACATACTTGTGTGAGAGCTTCATCATGCTCCTTCTGTGTAGCTCTGAAAATCAATGTGTCATTGCTCCAATTGAATGCATTGACAACAGGCTGTATGACATGTTGAATGGCATCTTGAAAAAGATCTGTAGCCGATGCCACACCAAAACTGAGTCTCTTGTATCAAAACATCCCAACATGTGTAAAAAAGGTTGTAAAGCACCTGCAATCTTCTTCGAGTTCCAGCTGATGATAACCTTTATTTAAATCAACGCGAGAAAAGACCTTTGCACCATTCAGTTGTGTTATGTCTGCAATTTGTGGACCTGGATGTTGTTCTCGTTCAATTGATTTATTTGCTTGACGCATGTCAACGCATATGTGTACAGCTCCTTCACTGTCCTTTTTGGGCACTACAACTATGGGAAATACCCATAGCATTGGACCAGTTGAACGCTCAATATTGTCATGTTTAAGCAACGATTCAAGTTATTTTTCCAAGGGGAACAACCTTTACAACGCAACTTTTACAACGCACTACACTTACAACGCATTTTTTACAACGCAACATCCACTACAACGCATTCCATTACATCGCATGACACTACAACGCATTTTTAAAAACTACCTTTACAACGCATTCCATTACATCGCATACTACCTTTACAACGCATACCATTACAACGCATAATATTACATTAAAACCCCTACACTATCCAACACTTACCCTACTGTTGCACCCCCTGGAGTTAGAATAGTAATTTTTACCCCTATACTATCCAACACTTACCCTACTGTTGCACCCCCTGGAGTTAGAATAGTAATTTTTACCCCTATACTATCCAACACTTACCCTACTGTTGCACCCCCTGGAGTTAGAATAGTAATTTGTACCCCTATACTATCCAACACTTACCCTACTGTTGCACCCCATGGAGTTAGAATAGTAATTTGTACCCCTATACTATCCAACACTTACCCTACTGTTGCACCCCCTGGAGTTAGAATAGTAATTTTTACCCCTATACTATCCAACACTTACCCTACTGTTGCACCCCCTGGAGTTAGAATAGTAATTTTTACCCCTATACTACCCAACACTTACCCTACTGTTGCACCCCCTGGAGTAAGAATAGTAATTTTTACCCCTATACTATCCAATACTTACCTTAAATGCAATTTAATATTATGCCTTGTAATGGTATGCGTTGTAAAGGTAGTATGCGATGTAATGGAATGCGTTGTAAAGGTAGTTTTTAAAAATGCGTTGTAGTGTCATGCGATGTAATGGAATGCGCTGTAGTGGATGTTGCGTTGTAAAAAATGCGTTGTAAGTGCATGCGTTGTAAAAGTGTGCGTTGTAACGACATACATCCATTTTTCAACAGCATCTTGTAAATGAAAAGCAATTCATCTATGTCTCTGAGTAGCAGGGCGGACATCTTCATTAATATGCAACTTTACTTTCATAGTCTTGATTTTTCCCAAACCATGAAACAATGGAGGGAACTGACTCACCATTTCATGATGAATATTGATGTTGTCGTTCACCGATATTAGTACCATTTTAGCAGCTGCTCATCCCCGGACAGACCTGTGCACCCCTCGGGAGCCTGCTGGGGAAGCCCACCTGCCTGGGCAGGGTGCCTCACTGGGGGGGACATGTGCGTTCGAACAGGCACCGGCGGGTCCTGCCATCTTTGCAGAAGGAAGAGGCGGGCTGAGGCGCAGCCTGAGCGAAACGCAGGGGTGCCGGCCTGGATGGCGGCTGAATCCCAGAGAACCCTCATTCCGAGCTGCTGCATAAATGCGCTGGGCAGAGCGGGTGATGGTGTGGGGGCCTGGACCACCAGGCGGCAGTATCCAAGATGTGGCACCATTGGAAAGCATTGTGCGCGACCAGATGGCTGAGGGGGCTCGGCACGAACAGATGGCCTGGCTCAAAGGGCAGCCATCTGGTCGCACTGTTCCTTGATGAAAGGGCTCCCGCTTGATCTTGGAGGGCTCCATTGCTCTGCGGCCCAGGGGTTCGGAGCCCCAGCTGGGACTCAGCTATGGGGCTGCGAGGGGGTCCCAACAGGCCTCCGACCCGGAGTCCGCAGGTACCTTAACATGCAGGTGAAGTAGGGAGAGAGTCCTCAATCCCAACTGACACCTGTCGCAGGCCCTTGGCGGTGCATCAGGTCAGTGGACGGAGCCGAGGGGAGGCCTGGTGGGGCCCCTGGGCCGGGTCAAGCAGGGGAGCCTCCCCAAGCCTTCAAGACTCCATCCTGGGCATTTTGCCACACAGAAGGCCGGAGGACGGTGCCCAGGATGAGGAGGGGTACCCGCCCCAGGGCCTCGGTCAGAGCTCCTGAACCCAGCCTAGCTGGGGGGGACTCCCCGGGCCCGACAGACCCCTGTCCCAGGTCCTTGGCAGTGCAGCAGGCTGGAGCACAGTGCCCAGGGCGGGAACATCTGCCCCAGGGCCTGGTGGGGCCCCTGATTCCGGTTTGAGCTCACACACCCTGCCATGCAGGGGAGCCCAGGTCGGTGTGCATCAAACGTTGCATTTGGAATGTTCTGGCGGTCATTTTATCTTCACACTGTGGTGCACTTACATTTTTCCTTCGCTTTACACACTGTCACAAAATGGTTCTCTTTCCCACAGCCTTTACATATCTGTCCAATAGCAGGACATCTACCTTTGTGTGGAAATGAAAATCCACATCTAAAACATAACTTCATTTTTCATGTAGACATCACTTTGTGTCCTTCAGTCTCTTGTTTTGACTTACTTTTTATACTCATTACTATTCACTCTGGGCACCTCTGGCCTCCATGTCAGCAGCTTGTCCTTCAGCATGCTCTTCAGCTCTGGCAGCTATCAACACTCACTCCAGACTAAGAGTTTCTCTCAGCATTCGCTGTCTGAATAAATCTGACAAGCATCCATCAATAACTCTAAGACACTTACATTCTTCATCATTAAATTAATTGAACTTACAGTGTTTGATGAGTGTATCGAGTTTCTCCACAAATTCATCAATGGTTTCACCAACTTTTTGGCGTTCTTGACGGAAAATGTATCTTTCGTAATCAACATTTGGTATTGGATTGAACTTTAGATTAATTGTTTCTTTGATCTGACGGTATGTGAGTTCTTTGTCAGTTCGCTGCATTTTCTTTATGACTTCTTTCACACCATCACCAGCAAGATGTTTGAAATACTTGATAAACTTTTTGTTATCAGTCTCTTCCAGTGCATCAATGAAATCATCTAAGGTCTCTATCCAAGTAGTCCGTATATCACCAATATTTTTTACTTTTTAGCTGTATCAAAAGGTGGTGCTAGTTTCAGGAATGCAGCAGCATTGTAGACTGGTGTGGAGCTTAATGGCACCGCTGGTGGATTACTGGGACTTGGCTTAGGTATCTCATTGGTGAGACCTTGCGACGCGATGACCTCTGAATCGTCTTTCATGATAGCTGTAAACGTGAGTCTCTTCACAGACATCTGAAAAATGTCACTATTCTGAAAAGCGCTCTTGGCTCTTTATTCTTTGAAGCCCTGTAAAGTTGTTCTGAGCCCTACTCAGCAGTTTTGGTGGCTGGACACTTCAGGTATGGACGACTCAGTAAACACAACCCTGGGCACCTCTCCCTGAGCCACATCACCAAGTGCTGTGGTACAATGACACTCTTTAATAGATTCAATAAGTATTTTATTTTGTGTCTTCTAAATGTCAATTTGCCAATTCTGACACCTAGTTGATCTCTACCTGACAGCGTGTCTGCTTGCAGCATTATTTGGCAAGTGCTGATTATCAGGAACTGCTCTTCGTGAACCTAGTTGAATCTGCCTTCAGCGTTAACACCCCGTATAATACATAACTTTCTATTGCATGGCAGTTGGGTACATTTATGTATGGCTTGACCAGCAGGTTCTCGGCCAACGACATGTAGATCATTTGCAAAGCCTTCATTGTCTTCAACTGCTCTACAGTGGCTGGAGCTGCACTTTGACTCAACATGCATGAAGTGTCATACTCCGACAGCAACACATGTGGCACACATGAGCAGTTTGCTTGGACCACAGCAAACTCTCTGGGAGAGCACGTCATTTTTTGGGTTACTCTGTGGAAATGTGGATTTTCCTGATCAGTTATGTCCCCTATCTTGGACCCCAACGGTTCTATATGCATGTTACAAGTACATGTATGTTCCCTCTAGTTCCAGTTTCTAAGACGCAAACATATGTGTGTCTACCGTCGACATGTTCTCTGTCAGATCTGCCATCGATGGGCTGGATATTCGATTCCTAAGTATGAAAGGCCACCGACTTTATATGGCTAAGTTACTCCATTTTTACAGTTCAGGCAAGTAGGCCCGATTCTGTCCTCAAAGCCTTTCCCTGCTCTCTGTCTTTGACAGCTTCAGCTTGAGCTCGCATCTGTATCCATGAACTTTGCCCTACTCCCTGTGCAGCTAACGGTGCCTGCCTCGGCCAGTTTTCGCCTGCCTGCCAAGAAGCTGTATTTCACCTTCGAATTATCTATTTTGCTCTTCAGCCGATGCATTCCTGTCTAGTGATTTAGGTAAACATTTCCTTTAGCTCACAAGCAAAGGACTCAGCCTTTCCGTCCTCCTGCAAGTGATTCATAGCCCTGCTGCCATGGAAAGTTTTCTGCCCCTCGCATCTCATATAGACACTTAGGCGTTTGTGCACGCACACAGTCAGTATAGACTAGATTCTGTCCGAGAGTCCTTCCTTGTGGATAACATAGTTCTTTAAACATAGGATGTTAGATATGATTTGGGATTAGGTTGACTTGACCCCCCAGACTTCTCGTCTCCACATGTAGAGCTAAATGTCAAGTCCCCTTCACCCCCTAGTTGCACGTCAATCACACGTCATGCTGCTGCGCGCGCATCTATGCCAAGTATTATCTTATAGATCCACCTATGTCTGATAATCCTAACCAATCATGTTTCTTTTATTCCTTATTACGCCTAGTTTCGATTACGTACCTGTTTTGTCACTTTTCTTATCAAATGTTACGCCTTCTACATTCGTTTCATTGTAATGTACTTATTATAAAAATGCATGTCTGTCAATAAAGTATTGTACTTCACTTCCTGAACCCTCGTGGTGACGGAACCTGAAGGCCGCGACTCGAGTCGGCCATTTTTGATGGAATAAAGCCCATTTAGAAACTCTTATACCACGGATTCTGCCTCTTGTTATTCTGAGCTATTTTATTTTATTTCAAGATCCCGTATGAAATTCAGTCCGGTAAAGAAGATTTTTGTTTACCACATAATGGCGCCCGAACAGGGACACTTTCTCATCTCACGCGCCGGCGGTGCGTTGCAGGCCCGGTCTCCTGCCACAGCTGGACGGACCATAAACGCGTACCAGCAGGATTTCCTGTAAGCTCCCTCCGGTCAAGCGGGGGCGACTGAGGCTGCGATCAACCCAGACGAGGCGGTGAGAAGTGCGAAGTATCCCGACCAGAGCCTAGCTGAGAGAGCAAGATCCGAGGTATACAGAGGCCCACCAGTTATTTCGAAATCCCGATGTCCAGAGGGTCCGCTGTCCGCAGTCATCGAGTCCTGTCCATTCTCTGAGGCCTTCCGTTTCAAGGAGCTACTCGGTGAGTACCATCGCCGGGGAGGCGTGTTGACGCGCACATAGGTTGTGCCGGTCAAGACGGATTTGGGTACACAAATCCGGTCTGCACTGTTTAGCAGTGTATATGTACTGTTTAGCAGTATATCAAGTATTCCGAAGTATGCAGTTATTGTCAAGAATTCAGCGTGGTGATTAGTTAGGCAGACTGTCATCATTGTCGGTCGTTGTTAAAATGTTTAATGTTTAATGTTTAAAGTGTTCAAATATTGTGGTATGAATGAGTGTTCATTGTTCACTGTTCATTATTGTGTTTTTCGTATTAAGTGAGTTCAAGAGTAAGTATCAGATCAGTTGTCAATATGCCGCTCTTCTCGAAGTTAAGACAGATTACTACCAGAAAAGGGGTGCTTGAAGAAGCAGTTCCTATTCCTCCTAGGGACACTCCAGGGCATTTTATGTACCATAAGCATGGCTTAGATGCCATATTGTTTCTTGATCTATGGGTAGACTATACCAAGGGATTGCCGGAAAGTCAAAGGTGGCCCGTAGCGGGAACCTGGGATGCAGAGTGCATCATGAAAGTGGAGGAAGAGTTATGGAAAAGAAAGGTCAGACAGTCACAGAAAGACGCTGTTGAGTTATGGCGTAAAGAATCTCATAGACGAACAGAAAAAGCACGTAGACAAGAAGAGAGGAGTAAAGAAAGTTCAAATAAAGCTCAAGAAAGTCTATTAATTGAGGAAGGTATCCGAGTGAAATCAGAACAAGTAAATAGACAAAGAAATGCTCTTATGAATGGTATGTATCCCCTTCTAGCCGAAGGACTACCTAAGGCTGCTCCAGAAATGCCAAAAGACTTGCCACCCCCATTATTTCCAATTAAGGTACATCCAAAAGGGCATCCCAGAACCGCAGAAGATGTTTTTCTTTCCTCATATCTAGACGACGCAGCTCCCGAATATGCTAACGCCGCACCACATAGACCGTCTGGTGTAGGGGTTCAACGTCAGGATCAGGTATCTGTCCCCGTGCAACAG
Source organism: Triturus cristatus (assembly GCF_964204655.1). Taxonomy (NCBI): domain Eukaryota; kingdom Metazoa; phylum Chordata; class Amphibia; order Caudata; family Salamandridae; genus Triturus; species Triturus cristatus. The sequence goes on from NC_140594.1 coordinate 142,927,619, forward strand.
CAAGTCCCGACGCAAGCGTCAGCAAGCACATCTGTTTCCGCATCTGTCTCCGCAGTCGATTCTACAGGGGTATCGACACCCATAGTTGCTGTGTCACGTTCAACGAACCCATTCACACCCGACGCCCCAGATGGGGCCACGGGAGGTGCTAGCATTACCTTTACACCACCCAGAATAAATAAACTTGTTTTTCAAGAGTCAGCACATTCACGTACACCTAAATTCGTAAGTGAACGTACGCTTAAGGAACTCCTTGTAAATTGTAGATATGACCCAGTGGTTGGTAAAGAGGACGAAATGGTCCTGGCATCATTACGTATCAGGCGAGCCGCAGAGTATTTAGCAAGGTTACCAGGAATGACTACGCATCTAGATAACATATATCATTTTGTTCAAACAGGACGAGATCCAGGATGTATTAACAGAGCTATGGAATTCCAGAAAGTAGAAATACAGGGGGAACTGTTACGTTTCCTCATAAACTGTGTGATCAGAAATCAAGACCGCCCGGGGGTAGACCCGAATGCAATGCTTATTCTTACAAAATGGAGTCAGAATATATCAGAAGGGAGACACGATAAGCAAAATTGTATAATAGCCATGTGCCGAAAAATCCGTAAAGAAATAGAGCGTATTCATGAAGAGAGATTGGGAACAGACGAGTTTGAGCAAGATGAAATGTCCGAATCAGGGAATTCCGCAAGACAGTCAGAGACCATAGCTTATGTAGGCAGAGGAAGATCCTGTGAAAATACTAGATGTTTTTCTGATCCCATACACTCAGTATGCCCAAATAATAGCAGAACGTATCCGACGCCTATAATAAATCTGAAGTCTCCTGAACATTCGTTTCAAGCCGCAGATAAAATATTACGAGAACGAAGGGGTTACCACTTCCTCGATTCCATGGATGAGCAAGAGTTAGCCAGATCAGCCGTTCACTGGATTGACAGTCCTGAAAAATACGGTGATGAGACCGTAGCACACACGTTTTTTAATCTCAGTACAGATGAACAACGTTTAGCTGGAATCTATATGATTCAGCAACTCCTCATATTATATAAGAGCCAACATGCTGACCCTGGTCCTTTACCTGATATATTAACGGAACTACTCACAAACAGATGGAGAGGTTCTAGTAACAAGCTAATTAAAGAGATATTAGTGTCACGTAAGCAGTATGTCCTTTTTGTAAGTCCGGATTCTCTCTCGCTGCCCCGCAGAGAAAGAGCGCCGTACTATATGGATAGACAAAATCCCCTACGAGAAGTGCACCCAATAAAAGGCGAAGACAATGAGTTTCACCGTGTATTTGTTTACACACCCATATCAAAAATGGAATTATTGGAAATGAAGAAAGTAGTACCTAGTCATGACAAAGACCCAGCGGGTTTCCACCGAGAAATTAAAGACATGTTACTGATGGGAGAGTACACCTTTCCTGATATTATGACGATATTAAAGGTGCTTTTGCCTGCTGGCATTTATGAAAAACTGAAAGAAAAAGAGTGGGAAGTGGGTGACCAAAAGATAGACTGGACAGCATTAGCAGAGGAAGAAAGGGGCCGAACTGCAGGTTCAGGGCTCGGGGATAAAGTTAAACTGTTACCAGGTTTACTAGTACAGGTACTGCCACGTTTATTAACTACAAAAAAGGAAGATTGGGGTGCAATCACAGCCTGCAAACAAAAGCAAGATGAAGACACAAGCGATTATTATGCTCGATTTGAAAAATGTTTTGGTATAAATAGTGGTATAAAAGCAAGTAGTGACTCATATCCACATTTATTTGTGACAAAATTAGTGGAAAATGCATTGCCTCCAGTAAAGAATAGAATATTGAAATTCGAGAGTACCTGGCAAAGTAACACTCCGTCACAAATGCTACAAATGTTACAGTATCATCACAATAGAATTAGGGATGAACAAGAACACGAGCATAGACGCATGAAGGATACAAAAATGAAAATGCTAGTTTCTCAGACAGTACCAGCAGATGGTCACAAAAAGGGTGTGACACATTCTGGTGATTCTGCAGTTCCTGTAAAAGGAAGCTGCAATTACTGTAAACAACTGGGCCATTATGTACACGATTGTCCAGTCCTGAAACGTAATATAGCTACAGGTATTGCAAAGGAGAGACCACGATTAGTTAGACAAGATCAGAATGAACAAGGAGCTATGCAGCATGGACAGTCCATGCCAGTTCAACAACAGTCCATGCCAGCCTCACAGCAACCCATACAGTTTGTGCCAGCTGCACCGCCGTTGCCTGCTACTGCCACACAAACCACAACACGACAAATGTATCAGACTGCACAGTATGAATACCCTGAGTATCAGCGTTACGCATGAACAAGCCTAGAGAGGGAAGTTGACTTACCGCTTATCGAGATTCCTGTAGATCAAGAAGGACCTTATGTACATAGTGAATTATTAGGTCAAGATAGAAAATTCTTACTCGATACAGGGGCAAGTCGAACAACCATAAAACGTAGTGAAGTTCCAGGGGCACCCCTCTCAGGCTCTCAAAATATTTCCCTTGGTTTTTCAGGAAAACCTATTGTTAATGAAGTATCACAGCCTCTACCACTTACGATAGGACCTTTGACACGAACTACAGATTTATTGCTTACTAAATCATGCCCAGAAAATCTGTTAGGAATTAAAACTCTGAAAGCACTAGGAGCCATAATATGTTGTTCTCCGGAAGGAGTAAGGTTGTTTTTACGTGATTTTAAAGGTCACTATGTGTCTAGAGACATGGATCCCCGACTACAGACTTTACCAGTACATCTATGGGCACAAGGCCCTACGGATGTTGGCTGCATGAACATTACACCCTATCGAGTCACCCTGAAAGCAGGAGTGGTACTACCACGAATGCGACAATACAAGTTACCGCATGATGCTGTAGTGGCTTTGCTGAAAATCATTGATGAGCTGATTGTCCAGGGAGTAGTTGTAGAAACAGACTCCAATGTATGTAATTCACCGATAATTCCGATTCTTAAACGAACTGATCCTACTGCCCCACCAGTGTACCGATTGGTTATTGATTTGCGTGAACTAAACAAGTGCATTGTACCACAATTCCCTGTGGTCCCTGATATATCATCATTGTTGACAGCAATTGATTCCGAAGCAACATTCTTTACTGTAATCGATCTCAAGAATGCCTTTTTCAGCGTCCCAATAGATCCGGAAAGCCAATATTTGTTCGGATTCAGTTTAAATGGGCGCAGCTTTAAATTCTCACGCGCTCCCCAAGGATTCACAGAAAGCCCCAGCATCTACAGCCAAGCACTGAAGAGAGAACTTGACAGTATCCACATGCCAGTCAATACTGCACTGCTTCAATATGTCGATGATCTGCTGATCACAGCGAGAAGCGAGCCAGAATGTGAAAAAGCTTCTCTGACAGTTTTACATTTCCTAGCCGACAAGGGGCACAAGGTGTCTCCTTCTAAGCTGCAATTCTGTGTCCAGCGAGTTATTTATCTTGGTCACTCGCTGTCCAAGGAGGGAAGGCAGCTTACACCAGATCGCATCCAGTTAATTGCTAACATGTCAATACCCCAGACACAAAAGGAGGTGCGAGCTTTCATAGGCCTCACTTCATATTGTAGGCAGTGGATCCCTCAGTACGCTTTTCTAGCAAAACCACTCATTCAGTTAACCACACAGGAGGCAGCCACATCGACTGTTCTCCCTTGGACTCAGGAACATACACAAGCTTTTGAAAGCTTAAAGAAAGCTTTATGTCAAGCACCTGTTTTAGCAACACCATGTTATAGCAAACATTTTACACTCTTTGTTACAGAACGCGAAGGTACTGCCTTGTCAGTACTCACTCAGGATCAAGCAGGATCACGCAAGCCATGTGCTTATTTTTCCAGTACATTAGATCCCGTAGCTCAGGCTTTGCCTGCATGTCTGAAATCAGTGGCAGCGACAGCTTTAGCAATCAGACAAAGCGATGCCATAGTATTAGGACATCCATTGACAGTACAAGTACCACATGCAGTAGAGGTTCTTGTGAACCGAACACAAACACAACACTTGACCATAGCAAGACTTACCGGTTATGAATTGACATTGTTTCAACCACACATAGAGATCCGACGGTGTAATACATTGAATCCTGCTACACTATTACCTGTAATTGGAACAGACCCACTAGCTCATGATTGTGTTGAAATCATTGAAATAAAGACGAAACCTAGACAAGACTTGACAGACGTTCCGTTGTTAGATCCAGACCTGACGTTGTATGTAGACGGATCGTGCATGAGAACAAGTACAGGAGATTTAGTGGCCGCGTATGCAGTCACAACAGACACTGAAGTTATTGAGACAAATTGTATAGATACTTTGTCCGCCCAAGCAGCAGAACTTATTGCTCTAACACAAGCCTGTATTCAAGCCACAAATAAGAAAGTTAATGTATACACTGACTCACGTTATGCATTCGGAGTTGTACACGACTTCGGCGTGTTGTGGCGAGAGAGAGGTTATTTAACTTCCCATGGTGCCCACATTCAGCACGGACCCCTCATTCATGCTTTGTTAAACGCAATACATCTACCCACTGCTATATCGATTATGAAATGTAAAGCACACACGAAGGTTACTGATATCATTTCTCAAGGCAATGATTTAGCTGACAGAACAGCTAAACAGACTGCTCAGAATCGCACATTAGACATGACAAAGCCAATAGTTCAGACACCAACACAGTGTATGACAATTAAGGATCCCGCACTTGACGTAATTGATATACAGACACATGCCACAGCAGAAGAAATAAAGAAGTGGACTGAACTAGGAGGGATCCAGACAGATCAAGGATGGATGACGAAGGAGAAATCTGTATGGTTTCTCCCTGATTCCATGGTTCAAGCCATTATAGCTACAGTTCACAGTCCAGCACATTTAGGAGAGAAGGCTATGCTAGACAGCATTCAGCACATTTGGTTCAACAAACATTTACGAGCAGCAGCTAAACAAAAGGTTCGTACCTGTATGATATGTTGTCAGTTTAATCCAGGAAAGAGTGTTCCCGTAGAGCAGGGTGGATTTCAGCCTCCTGACCATCCTTTTGAAGTCCTCCAGATGGATTATATTCAGATGGAACGTTGTCGAGGATTCAAATATGTTCTCGTAGTTGTCTGCGCTCTCTCCCGTTGGACAGAGGCGTATCCCGTATCAGATTACACTGCCCCGACTACTGCCAAGCAGCTAGTTCGAGAATTCTTCCCACGGTACGGTTTACCACGTGTTGTATATTCAGATAACGGCCAGCCTTTCTCATCCGAATTAATGAAACATGTCTCACTTTTGTTGGGATATCAGTGGAAATTCCACTGTGTCCGACACCCCGAGGCAGCAGGTCTCGTGGAACGACATAATCAACTTTTAAAAATCAGACTGTCTAAAATATGTCAGGAGAAAGGTGTGGACTGGATAGTAGCTTTACCAGTTGCGCTATTTTACATGAGGATGGTAGCACACTCTCGAACAGGGCTATCCCCTTATGAGGTGATCTTTGGTAGACCACCGAATATGTGGGGGACGCCTATACCCCGTAAAATAACTGATGTTGATTGTAATATGCTGACAGATTACCTGGCTTCCTTGATGTCTGCACTACAATCTTGTCGTTCACAGGTAGTCGCAGCTTTTCCCGACAACACCGAGGTGAAACCTCATGATGTAATTCCCGGCGATTATGTTCTCGTCAGGAATTTTGATCGGAAAACCCAACTGGAGCCAAGGTGGAGGCGTCCTAAGTTGGTCCTGCTGACGACCAGAACAGCTGTGAAGATCGAAGGGAGAAAAGGCTGGGTGCATTCCAGCCATATAAAGAAATTTCATGGACTTCCTCCTGACACAAACAGTACTCCCCGTGTGTCTTCCCCCATTGACTCAAAGCTACCTTTGGCTGAGGCCAGTAGCACCGAACTTTACAAGCAGAAACTCAGGTCCAGATCTAAACTGTCGGACGATTTGATTGTTTAAGTCCTCTCCAAGGTGAAGCGGTTGAATCTGTCCCGACATGTATCCCTTAGGTCTGAATCATGTAGAGTCCAGAATCATAATGAAACGACATGCTTATTGTAAATTACTGCGTAACCACTGTATTGTGACTTTATTAATTTTGTTTTTCTTGAGTTTTTTAGTTACTGCAAGTATATTGTTGCATATGTATTATCCTGTTTCTAAACGTGCTTTCAATATAACTGATGAACATTCTTTTAGTGAATTCCCCCCACATGAGTTGTCCTATAGACTTGCGCTGCGCAATAACACATTCATTAGTATGTTACATCATTCCCATCAGACTAGTAATGCCACCAATTGTTGGGTGTGTGGCCGACTCCCTCCCTATCAGAATAACAAAGGAGTTCTGCCTTTCTTTCCACATCCGTTCACACACAATGGCTCCTGTGGAGCATGGTTTAGTTTATTAAATTCCATAGACCCAGACACAGCAGTTTATCAACAACATTGGATATGGGGAAATCTGAATCTAGTTTTATTCAAAGTCTGTCACCCTAATAAGGAGGGTCACCCCAGTAGAACAGGAACTGATTTAGAAAATGAAGTGTATAAATTAGGTAATTTTACGCCTAATCTTATGATTTTGAATGTCAAATCCGAAGTTGAACTAATTCTGCCCACTATGTCAGTATTTCCAGTTAAGGGTGAATTATGTGTGAGAAAAGTTGGTTCCATACACATGGGCCATAGCCAATGCGTTACTACAGTAGAATATAGTGATCAAGGTAAATCTTCATTTAGAGCTTCTCGCCATTCTTACTTTATATGTGGTCAGACTGCATATATGCGTTTGCCTCTAGATTGGGATGGTACCTGTTACATAGCATTCCTTCTGCCACCTGTTTTTCTAGCTCCCCCTGATTATTATCGAAATGTTCATTTAGTACACAATAGAGAGCGAAGAGATCTCCCAGTTGTCGATTATACTGAGACGGCATGGGACAAGTATGCAGATTTCAATAAAGGTATCTTTCCCTATATAGGTACAATATCAAATAGTAAGCTGATACGTAGACTCACCAAGACTCTTGAAGCTGTAGTAAATGAGACTATAGCCGCCCTAGGCAATCTGACAGAGGAACAATCAGTGATGAGAATTGTTGTTCTCCAGAATCGTCTTGTCCTTGACGTCATCCTGGCCGATAGGGGCGGAGCTTGCAGGGTCATCGGATCCAGCTGCTGCATATTCATACCAGAAAATTCGCCATCTGTATATAAAGCTATAACACGCCTTCATAAGATTGTAAGCCAGATACACGAAAATCCAGGCACTTGGACGTGGTCCGGGTGGTTTTGGAGTGTGATATCAGCCTGGGGATGGAGAGTTCTATCCTTCCTAGGTATTGGCCTTCTTATGCTCTTCAGTTGTTGTTTATACCTGCAATGTGGACCAGCGATTTGTGGTCTGTGTGCCACATCATGCATTCCATATCACAGTTCTCGTTCAAAATGCCGGAAGAAGAAGGAAGAAGAAATGATGCTCCATGAGCAAATCGATGGAATGATGAAGATTGATATCTCTTGAAGGGCAAGTAGGGGACAAGGAGGGAATGTGGAAATGTGGATTTTCCTGATCAGTTATGTCCCCTATCTTGGACCCCAACGGTTCTATATGCATGTTACAAGTACATGTATGTTCCCTCTAGTTCCAGTTTCTAAGACGCAAACATATGTGTGTCTACCGTCGACATGTTCTCTGTCAGATCTGCCATCGATGGGCTGGATATTCGATTCCTAAGTATGAAAGGCCACCGACTTTATATGGCTAAGTTACTCCATTTTTACAGTTCAGGCAAGTAGGCCCGATTCTGTCCTCAAAGCCTTTCCCTGCTCTCTGTCTTTGACAGCTTCAGCTTGAGCTCGCATCTGTATCCATGAACTTTGCCCTACTCCCTGTGCAGCTAACGGTGCCTGCCTCGGCCAGTTTTCGCCTGCCTGCCAAGAAGCTGTATTTCACCTTCGAATTATCTATTTTGCTCTTCAGCCGATGCATTCCTGTCTAGTGATTTAGGTAAACATTTCCTTTAGCTCACAAGCAAAGGACTCAGCCTTTCCGTCCTCCTGCAAGTGATTCATAGCCCTGCTGCCATGGAAAGTTTTCTGCCCCTCGCATCTCATATAGACACTTAGGCGTTTGTGCACGCACACAGTCAGTATAGACTAGATTCTGTCCGAGAGTCCTTCCTTGTGGATAACATAGTTCTTTAAACATAGGATGTTAGATATGATTTGGGATTAGGTTGACTTGACCCCCCAGACTTCTCGTCTCCACATGTAGAGCTAAATGTCAAGTCCCCTTCACCCCCTAGTTGCACGTCAATCACACGTCATGCTGCTGCGCGCGCATCTATGCCAAGTATTATCTTATAGATCCACCTATGTCTGATAATCCTAACCAATCATGTTTCTTTTATTCCTTATTACGCCTAGTTTCGATTACGTACCTGTTTTGTCACTTTTCTTATCAAATGTTACGCCTTCTACATTCGTTTCATTGTAATGTACTTATTATAAAAATGCATGTCTGTCAATAAAGTATTGTACTTCACTTCCTGAACCCTCGTGGTGACGGAACCTGAAGGCCGCGACTCGAGTCGGCCATTTTTGATGGAATAAAGCCCATTTAGAAACTCTTATACCACGGATTCTGCCTCTTGTTATTCTGAGCTATTTTATTTTATTTCAAGATCCCGTATGAAATTCAGTCCGGTAAAGAAGATTTTTGTTTACCACAACTCATCCCTTATCTCTTGGCCAGTTGTAGAGTCTTCCTCAGCCTGGGTAACCACCAATAACTATGCCATAAACAGAGCTTAGTAATTATATGTCTTTGTTCGTGTGGTTGTAACTGCAAACTCAACATTCTAAAGCAAGTTTTATTGCGTTCCACTCTGACACCTACGTCACAGCTCTACGGAGTCCGTTCGTGAGCCAAAAAGGTAGCGTCATAAAACTTGCAAGACACTACAAAGGGTGGCAGCCTGACCCTTTGGGTTCTTCCAGTGATGAAGGAACAGATCCAATTGAGAGCGAATCCTTGTATGCCAATCTTGTGGAATCTTCCGATGAAGGTGTTATGAGAGACAGTGGAGGGCCGCTGTTTCTCCTTGGTCCAGGATGATTTGAATGTAATCGCTGGCCTTCTTTTTAAATTCTGTCGGCAGGTTCCTACACAAATTTACAAGATTTTCCACATTTTTCAGTGAAGTCGAGCTTGTTTTGGTTGTCCTAAATATAGATTTATGATTTGTTTTTAAATATGTATTGTTTCAGGTATGATGTAATCAGTTATACCCAACAAAGCTAAATTAGTTTTGAAATGAATGAGGCATACTTTAAGTTACTTCTAATACTTCAGGTGGCGGAGCTTAACACCAGGAGCACAGATTAGTCAGTTAGATTTGGCGGGCGGTATTAATCTCAAATTTACTAATGCAAAAAGCAGTGTAATGTAAGGTGGAGGGCTGAGATGTCTAAGGTTTGATATATACTGTGTCCATGAGGAACAGGGGGAGTACTGATTTACACTAGATGGCCCTCTGTCTAGAGTGCACAGTGGGTGAAAAACGCTGTGCTAGAATGCTACCCCAAGCGATTGCCACAGGTTACGCTATTTGCAAGCATTCATCCCATCATCTTTTGAGTGTTTGATTGCCAGTAGCATGCCTGAAAAGCTGAGACTGGTACAGTGTTCCAAGCATACTACTGCCAATTGCAAAAAGTAATTGATGTGCACCCATTAAATGAGTACTTCTATTGGTGCAGATGTACTTCTTCATTTGTAAACGAGTTACTATATACATTTAAGATCCCAACTTAAAAAATTAACACGTTAATACCTCTTAGTGAATTGAGAATGACAAGAATAACCAAAACACACATAGTGCAAACCCGACTCAGAACCCCCAGATACAACAAAAAAAACAAGAATGCATTTGAGGGGTGTCACATCCCAAACATTCCTGCAGAATCTATACCCTGTTCCGTCCCACCTGGGCCAGGTAATTTCCTACAATACAATGTCCTAAAGTCCCTGTTCTGGAATCACCTACTTAAACTATATTTTATCTTCACGCACTCTTCGTCTCGCCTATAAGAAGTCTTGACGGTAGAGTTGGCAAATCTGTGCATGTGGACAGGGTCCCATGTTCCTACATCCTCGCCTTTTACAAATAATGTTATCAAGTGAATGACAGCCTCATGTACTAAGCCCCAGTCGTAAATAGAGGAGGGTACACAAGTAAATTTATAGGCAAGCCATATGACTGGCTTGGCTCCAAGAGTCTTTGCATTAGCTGAGCCATAAAATTGTTTGATATGTATACTATGCAACAAACACGATGTAAAAATATGATACAATCTCGTCAAAATTCGAAAAAGTGTACTTCTTTAACATACAGAAGCTTTTCATCTTAGTACATCAGATTACATGGATGCATCGATAGATATTTATTAAAAGTGATCGTTTTTTAGAAACATTAACGGCTCGACCCCCCTCCCAATGCCATGTAAACTCTAAGCATAACCTAGATTCTTACTATATCTGGAGCAAAATGAAAGTCCATTAAATAAAATATAAGAGGCGATTGTACAGGGCACATCCTGAACTGAAGTATTTTAAAGTGTACTAATATATGATAATAAAGAAAAAGTAGGTTCTGTGAAACAAAATATTTGGCTCGGATCACAAAATTTGGACAATCAGGGAAACTGGTATTGATTCCAAATGATCTGGTTTCACATTTTGAAATTCAGCCAGCAGATGGTATCTCTGTCTCTCTCCTTTATTACATAAAAGCTCTCTGTTTTGTCTTCCATTCTTGGCTCACAGCGAAGCAAAACGAGACAGAGATTGCAGATCCGACTTAGGCTCCTCAGACCCAGCCAAGAATGCATTTATTGGGCCGGTATCACACCCCAAACACACCCCCTGAAGCTATACCCCTGTTTAGCACTACAACAGCAGATGGTAATGGATCATCACTGGGTCTTGCCGTCCCCTCTCCTGCTCAAATATTATACATTTAAGAACATGATCTGCTGCCCCCAAACCTACCACCATCTGTACTTAGCTTCCCTTCCACACCTGAAACTGCACTGATGGCAGCTCTTTCAGAGCTATAGTCAGTATGGACAACAGCTCCATGACTTTCAATATTTTTACAAAATACGCTAGGTGGTACTTTATCTCTTATATTTCTGAACTCAATGAATTATATCTGTTAACATTTCTGTATTCAACGGTGCACATTTATCCACCTCAGAAGGATGAAGGCTTGGATGTGGATCGGTTACCTGCAGGTTCCTCACAGACCTCTGCATAATGTGCATTATTCAACAGTTGTAGTAACCCACTGAACTGTAGAAAGTCATAGGAATTGAGATATATTTTCCATCTATTGTGCACATCATGAACTGAATTGTGTGAAGATGAGTTTTATAGCAGCATTATTAATTTCCAAATAAATGATAATTATATGCCGTACTTCAATGAACACCTCTCAGACATTTCCACAGCAGAAAGCAATGTCAATGTGTTTAAAATATGACTTTCAACTGCATAAACTCAATAACGTGTCCCTGAGACCAAGAGTGTGTAAATTATATTCACAATGCACATGGTAAGTGTTGGAAATTAGGTTACTGGTTGTGGAGGGTGAAATCTGACTCAATCACTAAAAAAAATTATTATCAGGGTGAAACCCAAAATTAACCTGTGTGCAACCCTCTGGTAGCTTGGCTCAAAAGCAGTCAGGCTTAGCTTAGAGGCAATCAAGAGAAAAATCCAACACAAATTTAGAAAAATAGAATACATATCAATAAACTATTTGATACAAAAATGACAAAAATCCAATCAGTAGAACAGGAGATATGCAATTTTAAAGATTTGGGTAACAATAGTGCTTAAAAGCACAACTCGCCAATTGTGGTTATCTGGTCATGCCGGACCGGGACAAAGTCACAAGTTCAGGCCGACTACAATGTAGAATGGCAGGACACAGGGACTAAGTTAGGCCCGCTGAGCAAAGTAACTTAAAACCTGGTTGTGGAGCATTGTGCAATCTCTGTTGAGGATGCAGTGGGTGCAAGGTTCTACACTGAGGATACGTTGCACACCTGAGGATGCAAGGTTCTACTATGAGGTTCTACTATGCAGCTGCGATACTGTGGAGCTGCAGTGCTGCGATGTGAAGTCCTGTCTCGCTGTTGCATCGTGCAGTGGCGCTTCTGAGGAGCTGTGAGATCCTGCGTTGGAGATTTGTCAGGTAGCGGCAGTTCCGATTTGGAGCTGCGAGACGATGTATCGCATGGCTTCGGTTCTGCTAGGGCCACAGCTGGGCTAGAAGAGCACCTTCAGGCCCACTTCCAAGGGTCCAATTAGAGGGGCAGCACTCACAGCAGGTAGAGTTCAGATGCAGGTTTTAAGTGGTTGGAGTCTTTTCTGTCCCTGAGGGGCTGATCAGGAGGCCAGCCAACTAGCACTTGGATTCGCTCTGGTGGTCCTGCATTCAAGATGCAAGTTCCGTCCTTCTCACTCTGGCAGCAGGTCAGTAGAGTAGCAGGGCAGCAGAGTAGCAGTTCTTCTTACAGCAGAGCAACACAGCACTCTTTCTGAGTTTTCCAGAGGTCCAGATGTGTACTGAACAGTTGGGTCTGAGTGTCCACTTATTATCCTTGGTGCCAGCATTGAAGTAGGAGAGGTTTCTAGACGTTTACACCCCCAAAGGTGTTTGGAATTTCCTGCCTCCCGGTCCAAGGCCCAGCCCCAGCTTGTCTTAGGGCACAAACACTAATGTGAATGCCTTTGTGAGTGTGCTGAGGTAGAGTATTAGTGATGTGCAAGTGTGCTAAGTGACAGCTCTGCCCCACTATCAAGTCAGAGATGGCCCATCCTGCCAACACATATTCCCTCTTTGTCTAACGGTCTGGGAGTAATACACAAAGATAAACTGCCAGCTACACTTAGTCATATGACTCAGGATACAGGCTGTAGGCTCCAAATGGTTGGTACAACAAAATGCCAATGATCCAGAAGTTGTGGGGATGAGGGATGCACTCATTACTTCTCACTTCTTGTCAATTATTTTCAGAGAGTGCGTGCTGATTGGATAGGTGCCCCGCCCGAATGGCACCTGGAAACATTGAGGGAACAGGGACGACGTCTCGCCCCAAACCAAACGCACAGCTAAATTATGCCTGTTATGGCAGTCAAATGTTTCTTTATGTTTATCCTTGTAATCTCATTAATCAAAACTTTTTAGTAACCATTTTCGATTGTATCAACATTGTATACATCCACACGTGGAATGGAATGCCAATTTTCAATTTTCTAGTGTAAATGGTGGGCCATCCGAACCTCATCCAGAAACACGAATGACGCAAATTCATCCAAAACAGCATTTTATCTATGTAAAAACCCAATGCATTTCGGGCCGAAATTGCCCTTCATCAGGGGTAACTGTAATAACAAACAAAACAGTACACATAATCAATTAAAATCATGATTAGACATAGCGTTAATTTTTGTACATGCAAAGGTGAACATTTCTCTTATATATACCGACATTGCAAGGTGTTGTACGTATCTATCCAAAATAAAAACCACTCGGGAGATAAATAAACTGTGATTTAAGCCCTGCCTTCCTCGTATGGCTCATGCTTCTTTACCGCAATTGACTAATACTTCTGTCTCCATTTTCTTGACATACTTAGATCACCTGCAGCGTGAGTCGACAATAATACAAGACTCCATACCTGTCATAAATGCAGCACAATGTTGAGTAAACATAACTAAATTAGAAGAGAGTGACACGTTATAGTGTAGTGAAGTACGTAAGTGATAGGGTTAGTACGAGGTGAGATACAACGCAAGTTGGGCTGCATGTGGAGGGAAAGGAAGGTCACGTGAGGTTGACGATCAGTGTAAGGTGATCTAAGTATGTCAAGAAAATGGAGACAGAAGTATTAGTCAATTGCGGTAAAGAAGCATGAGCCATACGAGGAAGGCAGGGCTTAAATCACAGTTTATTTACCGTTTTGGTTCATGGGGAATCATGTTCATTATTGAGTGGGAATGGTTCACGTCGCACTTAAGGTTTATTGGTTTTGATCCATAGATTTATCTCCCGAGTGGTTTTTATTTTGGATAGATACGTACAACACCTTGCAATGTCGGTATATATAAGAGAAATGTTCACCTTTGCATGTACAAAAATTAACGCTATGTCTAATCATGATTTTAATTGATTATGTGTACTGTTTTGTTTGTTATTACAGTGACCCCTGATGAAGGGCAATTTCGGCCCGAAATGCATTGGGTTTTTACATAAATAAAATGCTGTTTTGGATGAATTTGCGTCATTCGTGTTTCTGGATGAGGTTCGGATGGCCCACCATTTACACTAGAAAATTGAAAATTGGCATTCCATTCCACGTGTGGATGTATACAATGTTGATACAATCGAAAATGGTTACTAAAAAGTTTTGATTAATGAGATTACAAGGATAAACATAAAGAAACATTTGACTGCCATAACAGGCATACTTTAGCTGTGCGTTTGGTTTGGGGCGAGACGTCGCCCCTGTTCCCTCAATGATCCAGAAGTGGCATTTTCAGAATTGTGACTCAAAATCTCAATTTACAATTAAAGAGGCTTTTCACTCACAATTCTTTAGACACCAAACTCGACTTTCCATCAATGGTCCCCAAATCTTTCGGGCCCTTGCCCTCCCACTCCTACCTTTACATTTATACAATGCCAACTCTAAATTAAATATATGATAGAGTCTAGCATACCAAGCCTGATAGGTACATCCTTCCACAAAGTGGCAATCAATATACGATAGACAGCTGTCACCATGAAGCATAAGTAAACATGGCGGGGTTCTAACTGTAGTCTTTCAACAAATCCGAGTAACAACATAGTTGAAGTTAAAGATACTGCCCACCCCAGATTTTGCCTTAAAAACAGTTCCATACCTTCCAAGCCATCCAATTTACAACAATCAGCAAACATATGGATTATATCAGCTGGGCCCTGATCACACCTGGGGCATTTATTATTATCCCTCTTCCCCCATGCCCAGAGTTTAGCCGGGGTAAAATAGAGTCTAAACACCGTTTTAAAGGTTTGGGCTTTGAGACTAGCAGTCAAAAAAGTTTTTGTAGACAATTCAAGTGATCGACTGATGTCTACATTCGGATTGTCTAATTTAGCCGCCCATGCACTTTCTACTTTAGAGAGATCATCCATTGTGGCCTCCATCAATATTGTATACACATCCTTTACTCGAAATTGTTTTTCGTTAAATATTCTAGTAATGGGATTCGATCCAGGTTAATAAATTGCAAGACCAATTTATTTATAATCTCCCTGACTTGTATGTATTTAAAGATAGTGCTAGAATCTATCCCATGTCGTTTCTGAAGTTCCCCAAACGAAACCATCCCGTTCAGGTCGGTGATATTTCCTATATTTTTTATTCCTGCCGTTTCCCATATTCTACCTATATTATCATAAAATAGGGCCGGGAGAGCCGAGGAGCGCCACAGCAATGTATATCTTTGAATTCTAGGTATTTCCAGGTTTTTGCTGGTCTTCCGCCATATATTCCAGGCAGCTCTTATAATCTTAAATCGTGTTTTTTTGTAATAGCTGCCTTCCAACTGCCTTAAAACTAGCTCTGATGCTAGTTTGCCAATTGCTAATTCATAAATAGATGGCAGAGTATCATTATCCGCCTCCACTACCCTGGCCTGATCCCAAGTGTGTGGCCTGAATAAAATATTCATATGTTGCAGCATTACTGCCCAGAAATAATATAGAAGATTAGGAACTGCCAGCCCACCCCGATGTTGCGGTAAAGTCATAAATTTTAGTGATCTTCTGATTTTCCCATACCCCCATATAAATTGGCTAAACATTCCCTCCACCTATTTAAATATCAAATTCTCCGTCTCCAAAGGTATACACCGAAATAGGTAAAAAACCTTAGGAAACATCGTAATTTTAAGTTATTTCTTATTAAATGTAATAAGGTAGCTAAATGTTATCCTATGGGAGAGGCAGGCCCTCCAGCAGTGAAAAATTTACTTCTGAGTTTTTCACTGCCAGGACATGTAAAACTTAAAGGACATGTCCATCTTTTTCATTATAATACACACTGCACAGAGGGCTGTTTAGGGCCTACCCTAGGGGTGACTTCTGTGTATTAAAATGGATCGTTTAGGCATTGCAAAAGGTTTATTTTGCCAGGCTGAAATGCAGTTTAAACTGTGAAAACAGGCTGCAATGGCAGGCCCGAGACATGTTTAAAGGGCTACTCAAGTGGGTGGCACAATGAGTGCTGCAGACCCCCTACTAGCATTTAAATTTCAAGCAATGTGTACATGTATTACCACTTTACTAGGGACCTAAGAGCAAATTAAATTGGCCAATTGGGTGGAATCAGATTTTACCATGTTTTAGGGAGAGAGCACAGGCACTGGTTAGTAGGGGTAAATGCCTAGGGCCAGCGTGTTTCCAGTCTTCCAGGAAGGTTGAGGAGTTGATGGAGCATTTGGTGGTGTGGCAGAGTTCAGGGGCGATGGTGGTGCCGGCTCTATTGAAGATGTGGTGCGGGTTGGGGTCCAAGGGTGCTCTGGAGTGGATGCTCTTCATGATCTTGAGGGTGTCGTCAGCGGTGAGAGGAGTTCAGCTGATTAGGGTCTGTTGGGGTCCGGTGTTGTTGGGTGGGATGGTTGCCGGTGGGGAGGGAGGGTCTTGGAAATCGAGGCGGTCGAAGCTGTAGTGTATCTCCTTAATCCTGTGGTGGAAGAAGGTGCTGAGGTTGTTGCAGAGGTCTTGGGAGGGTGGGATGTCTGCTGTCTCTGTGCTGGGTCTGGCGAATTCTTTGACCATGGCAAAATGTTCTTTACTATTGAGTGCGTTGACCCTTTCTTGTAGGGCCCCTTTCTTTGTTCTTCTAATGAGGTGGTGGTGTGCGGTGACAGCGGTCTTGAAGGCTGAGTGTAATCCGGGGTCTTGCTGCTCCTCCATCTCTTCTCGAGCCGACTACAGGTGCGTCTGAACTCATGAAGGGCGGAAGAGAACCAGCTGGCTTTCTTGGAGTGTTGTTTTCCTGGGTCTTTCTTTAGGAGAGTCAGAGTGTTGGTGCAGTTGGAGATTCATCGGGGGAGGTTGCGTGCTGATGTATTAGCATCCGTGGATGTCGGTGGAGGGGTTTTGCTGAGGGAGGTGGTGAGCTGGTCTTCCGTGATCTTGTTCCAGCTTCTGCAAGGGTAGCGGTGAGCGTGGTGGTATACGGTGGGTGTGGTGAAGGAGAAGTGGATGCATTGGTGGTCGGTTCACAGGAGCTCAGTGATGTGGCTGAAGGTGATGTTGTCACTGGCGGAGAAGATGGGGTTGAGCGTTTGTCCTATTGTTTGGGCTTGGGAAGTGACCAGTTGTTTGAGTCCAACGGTGGTGAAGTTCTCCACCAGGAACAAGATGTTTTTCTCATTGGAGTTGCCCAGGTGAAAGTTGAGGTCACAGAGGAGGATTTAGTCTGTGGAGGAGAGAGCATGGGGTGCGATGAAGTCGATGATGGAATCGCTGAAGGGTGGGCAGGGTCTGGGGGTCTGTAGATGAGGGTGCTGCAGAGAGTGGTATTCGGATTTGTCTGGACCTGAAAGTGGAGGTCCTACATGTTTGTTGATGCGGTACTTGCGAATGATCTTGTAGCCGTACGGGATGGTGGTGGCGATGTCCGGGGTGAGGTGGAGTTCATCTAGGGTTCCGTGAGGAAGGTGATGTTGTAGTTGACGGAGTCAAGCAGGTCCCAGATCTCCACGGCGTGTTTGTGGAGGGAACACGTGTTCAGCAGGATGCAGTTGACATGGTCGGGTCTGGTATTTGACAGTCGGGCGGTAGGTGGGGCTGGTGTGCGGTGGCGGCGAAGGTGATGCTGCAGTTTCGTCAAGAAAAAGGGCCCTGGGTTCATTCGGCGATGCCTGGTGGCAGGCAGTATGGTGTCTGGTGTTGAGGGCATAGGAGGGTGCTGGCATTGTAGCGGTGGATGGTCCGAGAACCAGGGTCCATGGCGTGGGGCACGGTCGAAGCGCAGGCAGGCTTGCCTTTGGCACACCAGCGGCGCACCTGCTCAGGCAGGTCGCTTAGCAGCCACCATAAGTAGTGTGAGGTGGAGGGCTGGACAGGGGGGCAAGAAGCGGGAAGCTGCCCTTGAGAGGTCTGGGCCGCAGGGGATGAGCAGGGACGCAGAGGGGAAAAGGTGCAAATAGTGGAAAGAGGCAAGAGAGAAGAAAAAGTGAAAAAAGCAAAGAAAAATGAAAGGATGGAAAAAGAAAGGCAGAGAGGCAGAGGGCATAGCATCTGCTGAGCAGAGAAGCTCCCCAGTGGACCACAAGGGATGAGGTGCATGTGGGGGCCTCGGTTGGAGGAGGGCCTTGAACTCAGACCAGGAAGGGTCAGGGGCAGCAGCTACCTAGGCGAAGTTGTCTGGGAGAGGGAAGCAGTTCACTGACAAGCCTTTCTTCCACTACCCTACAATTACTGTCTTTTTATCTATCTCTCAAAGGGATGTCAGATGTTTTTGTAGTGCCCAGGTCAACAAACTAAGGGACAGCCCACTTAGGATGAAGTCCTGCTTGAAGTTTTTAAAAAATGCATGTCTTGCAGGAAAAGGAACAGCCTCCGCAGGCAGCTCTGGACCATCACCTCACTTCCGGATTTCCGAAGGACCCTCAAGATCTGGCTGTTCAAATGAGCCTCTCAGACCTACAAGCGCCTGGGTACCCTATCGGGTGATTAGCCGCTCTCAATAAATCATGATTGACTGATTTATTGATTGATTGGCATTAGCCACGTGAGCTGCCTCGACTAAAATAAGTGGGAGAGGTTTGCTTTCAGATCTATAAATAATTTTTGCAGTACAAGTGTGGGCTCAAAAAGTTGAAGACCTGGGGATTAATGACCCCTCCACGCTTCTCCTCTTCTGAAGGGACTGCCCTCTGGTAGGTTCTTTTTCAGCCTGTTTTATCCTTTGTTCCTTTTTTCCTCTGTCTCTCATTCCTCTTCTTTCTCCTTTTTTCATATTTCTTTTTCTTGCGCTGGGTCAAAGTATGATGCTGTACAAAAAAAAAAGTCCTGTTCCCCCTAAAATGAATGCCGGTGTCCGCCACCTGCAACCAGCTGTATAATTTAATCATGTATGCTCAGTGCTTAATTTGAGCCGGTGGTTACAAGTGGGAGTCCAGCAGCACTCATTTTTGGGGACTGGCGCTTATTTTTTCTCATCAGACGTTTAAAGAGAGTAAGAGGGGAAAAAACACAAATAAGTGAAAAGAGGATGAAAAGAAAGATGGAAAAAACGTCACAAAGGAAGAAAGCAGGAACCTGCAAGAGTGAGAGAAAGGGGCAAGGAGTGTCTGGTAGAGGATTCAAGAGGCATGAGGTGGATTCAACACTATGCAGCCTTGGTATCTGGCATGCCAGCATTCAATTGCACCGGCTGCAGGTTTCAGAGCATCCCTCATTTGCACCGGCTGCAGGTTTCAGAGCATGCCTCATTTGCACCGGCTGCAGGTTTCAGAGCATGCCTTTGGGCCCCGGCACTCATTCCATTATAAACCAAGCCCTGTGCATACTGTACGCTGCAGTCCTTTTTAAAGGGGGGCGTGCACATTTACATGCATTTTGCACTCCACTGTCTTCGTAAATTCGAAGTGTTTTACAGTATAAAATCCGCATGAACAGCCCCCAAACAGGTTGACCGCAGCCGCTGACACGGTGAAAAAGCCCCTTGCCAGCCCCGCGCTGAAAGGCCGGCTTTAACCTCAGCTGCTGAGTAAACATGGCGCGCGCCTCGCACTGAACTTCCCAGCCCCGGTGCTTACTTTACTCCCCCTGCCCTCGCGGCAGCGCATTCCTCGGGTAAAAGGGCCCGCTGTTCCGGGCCCTTTGAAGTCAGGTGCGGCGCAGACCGAGGCCCAGACAGGATCCCGCGCTTCCTGCGCGAGTCAATAATAAAAAGTCGTGTAAAGGCATCTTTCTCTTGGCGCTGGCGGGAGCATCCTGCAGGGCCCTGAAAAAGCGCGGCTTTCACATGTCCAAAATCCTTCACGGAAGACGGACAGGGGGTGTTTTCTCAGGCCGCACAGGCACACAGTAGGCGTTTGTTATGCGCAGCCGTCCATTCCTGCCAGCACCTGTGGTGCGAACTTCACTGAGGGCAATGTGAAAAATTCTTCACCAAAATGTACATTTGAGTCTACCCTCTGTACACCTAGAATTGTGTCAGCCTATCCCCAGTGCCATCTTAAGGCTTTTTCGGGCCCAGGGTGAAGGGTTCTCTTTGGATTTTTAGGTCTCGCCTGACCTAGCGCATGCGCTGGTCTGGCGAGACTTATTGAGAGGGCTCCAACAAGCATTGGCATAGCCAATAGGTCTCGCCTTTGGGACCTTATAAGTGTTTAGCAATGCAACAGTTGCATAACTAAATACTTATACGGTCCCAAAAGCGAGACCTATTGGCTATGCCAAGTGGCTGTGCGGCCCCGAAAGTGAAAGTAATCGCGGTAAAGCACAGCGTGCGCCCACATGCACTGTAGCTCTAGGCTGGCCTGGTAGCACTTTTTGGAGCCCTCTCAATAAGTCTCGCCAGACCGGCGCATGCGCTGGGTCAGGCGAGACCTAAAAAGTGCTACCAAGCCAGCCTAGAGCTACAGTGCATGGGCGCGCACCGCGCTTTACCGCGATTACTTTCACTTTCGCTGCCGCACGGCCGCTTTGCATAGCCAATAGGTCTCGCTTTTGGGACCTTATAAGTATTTAGTTATGCAACTGTTGCATGGCTAAACACTTATAAGGTCCCAAAGGCGAGACCTATTGGTTATGCCAATGCTTGTTGAATTTATTGCCAATTTTCAGCTAGGTCAAACTGCCATGTTGCCAAACAATGCTGAATTTCATATTAAACTTTCTGAAACTGGGACACGCAAAAAAAGCGAAATACTCAAGTTGATGCGACCAGCTGTCAAATCTTAGGAAAAGAAATCTTGAACAAGCATTGGTAGACATTCATTTTTAGGTCGAGCCTACAGCAGCGCATGTGCTGTTGCTCGACTTTTACTAAGGGGCTTTTCAAAGTGCTACCCACAAGCTTTTTTTGGCCTGAAGCTTGCGTGCATGTGCACGGGCGCAGCCACCATCTGCCTTTCTTATCTCTTCCTCCTCGCTGGCCATTACTTTCACTTTCGCGGCAATGGCTCTCCTCCAAGTATATTCAGGAGAATATTCTGAGTTCTAGCTACTAAAAACTCAAATTCCAAGCAATGACGGAGTGTACTGCAGCAAATACATCAAATATTGGGAGCCCTACATGCAAGGTAATGTTTTTGTACAAAAGGCAAGGTAATGTTTTTGTACAAAAGGCACATATATTTTGTCCTTCGAAACTCTTACAATACATGTAAAACTTTCGAGATGTCCTCAAACTCCTTCTGAAATGACTTCACCAGAGGTTAAAGATGCTTTTCTTGAAAGTTCTGTGCTCAGTTTGGAAAGGTAGCCCAAGAATCCACGGGTGTTAACTTATTTTTAATACAGAAATAAACACCGTACTTTCAACTAAGTGCATGCCAACTGTGGAGCCCGCTGGAACCGACTTCATTAGCAGCCCTCTGCGTGATTCCCACATCTAGTCTCTCATGCCCACTCCACCTGGCCCTCTCCTGCCCACTCCACCTGGCCCTCTCCTGCTCACTTCACCTGACCCTCTCCTGCCCATTCCACCTGACCCTCTCCTGCCCATTCCACCTGACCCTCTCCTGCCACTCCACCGGACCACTCGCCTCGTCCTCTTTCACATTCCCCATGAAATTCATGGACCTCAGTGCGTAATAATAAAATATAAATAAGTGCAGGTACCCAAACGTTTTTTAGGAGGCCACCACCCACTTCAGCGCTGGCGCTTTATCACTCATGTCATGGATGCTGCCCTAAGTTTGGTTGGAGCAAGCAAATTAAGAGAGCCTGCCTTCCACCAAGGGTCAATGTGATACCTGCGCTACCCATCTTTCGAAGTCACATGTCCGATAGATAACTCACTCCAGAGGCCTTTCAGAGACCATACTTAGATCTGAATTCACCAAACTGACTGAACTATGACTATCACTCTAGAGTCCTGCTAGTCAGACCAACTCCTGCCTGACATCTGACTGACTACCTCTTGTCTAGCTCTATCAGTCTTTCACTCACTGGCGTGAACAGGGCACTTTTTTAATCCCCCTTTCCCTTTAGGGTGTGACTGTAAATGTTATCAGATTCATTACAGAACCAGGAGCATCATCTGCCTCTCATTCTATCCCCCAAACCACCATCACAACAAGCTCTGCACTTCAGCAGGGAGGCCAAGCAATGGATGCTCATGCATGGCCTTTGAGCTCCCAGGCTGGGCAGCTCGGTAGTCCATCCGTCAGAATCCTGCAGGTCCTTCGGGCTCTTGTTCTACAAACCCGGCACCTTTTACAGCAGCAGAATGCAGATTTGCACTAAGTTGGAATATAGTGTGCCAATCACATGTTGTACGCTGTACGTGGAAACATACTCACCCGTCCAAGCTCCGCACAAATCTGGCGTCATTTATGTACAAAGCAATCTGTGGCATGATAGCATACAGATACAGTTACTATATCACAGCAACACGGATGGCGCCTAACTCCGCCTTAGCCATGCCTTCGCGGCATAGCCAATAGGTCTTGCTTTTGGGACCTTATAAGTATTTAGTTATGCAGCACAATATCCTTAGTGCAACAACATCAACTGTCGCATGGCTAAACACTTATAAGGTCCCAAAGGCGAGACCTATTGGCTATGCCAATGCTTGTTTGGAGTTGCATCTAGATAGTTTACGGTAGAAACAGGAGTTGGGGAAGTAGAGAAATAGAGGTAGTCAGCGACAGGACAGTGATGCAATGTACTGATCGCTCTTGCATCTCCTAAAGGGACAGACAGACTAATGCGCAGAAAAATACTACAATGTATGTTTATTTTTTTATTTATTTTGCTTATGATGTTTGTTTCTTTTTCCTGATCTCTGCGCACATGACCCTTTTACTTGGAAATGTTTACAATGTTGACAAATACTACGTGGCTATAAACTGTACTCACTGTGGAACATTTAATAAACAGATGTTTAAATAAAAGGGGCAGACAGACTAACTTTCAGTCCTTTCTCTCCATTGTAAAGTTACTATATGCAGGATAAAGTGCACCCTCTTGGACTTCATAGTGATATTGCAAGTCGCAGGGGAGTCTTATTGCCAAACACAAAATCAGGCCAGATCCTTACTGTGGGAACTGGTCCGAGGGTCCCACCAGGGATTACTGGACACCAATTATATCAGTGGGAGCCTTTTTCCTTTGGTGTTTGGGAGGCCTCCTTGCCAATGAGCACATAATGTCTCCTCATTTACGACCAGGACTCAAATCCATCTTTACCACCTTCCTCCACTCCCCATCTCCACCCTGCCCCAAAGCCCTATCCCAGGATAAAGACTGCCACCAGCCCAGGACTGTATGCCACCACCTCCTCCCAGAAGAAGGACCGCCCAGGCCAAGGTCAGAGGCCTGGGCTATGTGTAACTCCTCTCTCTAAATCCAGAGCACTACAAGGAGGTAATGGACTTTGCTCACCTGGACTTAAGCACCCTACCCTCACCCCCAACGCGCTTGAACACTCAGACTCACCCACGACCCTTGTTGACTCTCCCGCTGACATTTTCTGCCTGCTCTGAGCTGCAGGTTTGTCCTTGAAATCAGGGGTAAACACAAGGCAAAGTGCTCCTGGGTAAATGTGGTTATCTTCAGTTCTGGGTACAAAAGTTGTAATCACCAGTTGGTGATGCAAGGTTACCTACCGTCCGTAATCCGAGATTCCCGGGCACACCAATATCCGGTCAATTCGTAGCGAGGGTCATAGCGCAGTGGTTACCTCTTCATCATGCTCAGTCAGTAGGTATCGATTGTGGAAGTCCACTAATGAGAGAAGTATTGGAGGAAAAGCTTATTTTGATATTTTTTTGAGGTTTCATGTGAAGATGCACGCAACATTGGATACAGGCACAATGTACGAGCAATGAACCTTTTGTGCAACACATTGCATTATGCATTTTAAAACTTTAGGGCAGATTTACTAAGACTTTATGCCGGCGCAAAGTGACACAAAATGGCACAAAGTCATGGAAGGGTCTTCGCTTTCGAGAGCAAAAAGGTGTTTTGTGCTATGAATGTGCCTTTTTCTCAGAGCAAACTTCACTTTGCTCTGCCTTGCGCCATGTTGCATCAAGGGGGTGTTGCATGGCTGTAACTTAGATTGCGTAGCACAAGCACCGCCACTTTTTACACAAAGCCGATCTACTAAGGTACGCAGACCGAGCTTTGCGTCAAAATATAACTGCTGCTTGGTGGAGGCCCTCAATTGGAGAAATGTTTTAATTTCTCCAAACATTTGCTCCAGGTCCAGGGAAGTCCTGGCTTGGCAGTTCAGGCTGGACTGTTCCCAGAAGGAACAGGGTCAAGACTGATTTGCATATGGCTGGGTCCAAACTGGGGTGGTATGGTGAGCAAAAGAATGATGGATGTAACCCAGATCCTTGTGACTGGGGGTGAATGTTTGCATTGTCCGGCATTCCGTCTGCTGGAGCAGAGTTTTCTTTTAGAAAATTCATGGGCTTTTGAAGCTCTGGCATGTCTATGCGTTTTATTAATTTATTAATAATTAACAATTAATTATTTGTCTTGTGCAAGTGTGATTTTATTAATCAATCCGTTTGTTCTAACATAAGAGAAAGTTATACGAGGGTTAGCTTATTTGTGCTGTTTCTGTTTAATAATAACGTGCAAGTTTTCATGTTTAAACGTTGCTGTGTGCTATTTATTTTAGGCATAAAACGCTGTCTGAATTAATGCTTTTTATGTCGCAAAGCTAGATAAATACATACACATAAGGGTATTAGTGGGGTTAACACTGTTTAATTATTATGCTGTAGTAACGTTTATTTTGTCTCTTTAATTAGGATGGTCTATTGTGGCCTATGAAGGCCTTAACCGAGCTGACAGTATTTCGAAGCCTGGCTGTGGCATATTCTGTGATGTGGCAAGGGAGACCCCTGCTGGAAAAAGGTCGAAGACAACTGACCATGGTCCTTGTTGTAAATTTCCATGAGGACATCAGCAGTTTGGAGGATCTCCAAAGAAATGGAACGTCCTTGCAAACAAAAGAGCTTCAGAAACGGACAAAGAACTGTGGCTCGGCTGCCGAGGGAAGTTGAACAAGTTGGATACTTTAATAGTTTCTTGGTTCCTGTTCCGTAGTTCACGTCTTGTGACTTTTCCTGAGCGAAGATTTTCAGATGTAGCAATGTTACATCCCTTCCTTCTCGCTCTGCTCAGTGATACAGTTTATTCTGCCAACTTTATGTGTGTTTCCATTGTAATTTTCACTATAAGAATTGTTAGCTTAGGGAGGGCTTTGCCACTTGCCATTTTACCTTTGCTGCGTGATCTTGCGTTGCTGAGGATCGATGCTGAGGGACTTCGTCTTGAGAGACTTTACCGAGAGACTTGTCCTGGCCCGTTCTGACACTTAGTTAGAATAGGTAACTATGAGAAATGATTTATTCTGATTTACTTTGACTAATTTTAGATAAAGCAATATAACTTTTAAACATGGTGTTGAATTTCCTTTCTTGTCAATTATTGTGTACATTTGATCATTATTGTATAGATTGTATAGAGTATGTTTAAGGACAACCACTATAATCAGATCCTATCGTCCTAGATATAGATGCAGGGTGGTTTGGAGTTTTCTTCCCACAGGTCTATTGCTGGTAGAGTATTTGAGTGTATGTTAGTAAAATGGGCCCTAGCGTATGATGAATGTATGTGTGTGTAACTGTGAGATTACTCTATCCGTGGTAGTGGGTTTATTTTAGGTACCCTGATCTCTATCAATTTCTCTGGTAGCAGAGGATGGTTATAGATGGTTGTCTTGATCTGATAAGATAAGATTGCTTGTATATTAGCTTATTGATTATTGATTTATTTTGGTTGATGTTGGTATATGTACTAATACTATATGTTGGAGTCGTCATGTTGAGTTATATGTAGTGCTTCTGGAATTTGGAAGCTGGTAGCAGTTCCGTAGTAGGGCAGAGGAAGGTGTATATGCTGCTCTCGGGAAAGACGGGATTGTAAGGAATAACGTGTGACAATTGAAGTTGCGCGTTCACATTGTCTGGGTTCGGAATCAGTGACATTATTGTATGTTACTATTAGAAAACATTTCTGGTATATAAGGAGTGTGTATCGTAGTGAAGGTTATCTGTGAAACTCTGGTCTTAAGTCCCAGGGATCCGTAAGGATTGCCGTTAAAGCTTATTGCGGGAGGAGTAATAGGTATTCTCTGAGCTTGTTTGAGGAACTGGGCAGAGGTAAGCTGCTTAGTTGATGTATGTTATAATTCTGTAATAGGACAGATTGTGCGCTGTTCTCGGGAAGCAGGATTCTGTGTGCATGTACTATATTTTTCTGTATGAATGTGCATGAATGCATATACATTTATTGATTGTAAAACTCTTTGGATAAGTCCTAGAGGAAACAGTTATGAGATGTATGAAAGTTTGTTGATTCTTGAGAAATAGACTCTTTTTTACTATCCTGTGGTTAGCGAAGCAGACAATGGAGATGTTTTTATGTTGTAACTAATAGATTTTGTAGAAATTTTGACACGAAGTCTACTGAGAGTTTTTGTAAAGGAGGGGTAGACGAGTGACAGAGACAGGAGACAGAGACTGCAGCGACTGTTGACGTCAGAAGGTCCGCGCTCTGATTGGATAGTGGATCAGAATAGGGTTCGCGCTAGGATTGGTGCGTTAGTGTGAGTCGCGCAGGGATTGGAAGAGCTGTTTAGTGACGTAGACGCTCCAGGATTGGTGCGTTAGCGGGAATCGAGCTTTTCAACCTAACCTCGTATTGTATATATATAATACGGAAAGAGTAGAGAGTTTTAGTAAGCGCTAAAATGTATTATCAAGAGGAGAAAACGAAAAAAACGTTCTTTGGGAAAGTTAAAAGGTGGTTTACCAAGGATAAAGAGGTTAAAACGAGAGAGGGTGAGTTGCTACCTCCAGCGAAAACACCTGCATCCTTCATGGTTGCGAAATATGGATTACATACCTGTATATGGTTGCAGAATTGGGTTAGGTATACTAAAGAAGATGGTGTTCTAGCATTTCCAGAACATGGTTCATTTAATTTGGCCGTGTTGAGAAATTTACGGGAAAAGATGGCATGTCTGGACCCGAAGCCGAGACCTACACAGTTCGAGGCTTTAGTGGAATGGGAAGAGGAAGTTCATGAGCGAGAAAAGCAAAGATCTGGAGGGTATTACAGGAATATGTTTGGGAGGAGACATGATCGTGAGACACATCATGATCGGATGAAAAGATGGCGAGATGTTAATATGTCAGAGGGATTATATCCTATGAGAACAATTGAAGAGGGAGCAGTTGGAGTTAATGAGTATGATGATGAGGTCTTAAATGACATGATTTACAAGAGACCACCTCCATATAGACCAGAACCAGATGAGAGTACACCAGTTGTTTCTCCGATAAGAGATACAGTCTGTATTATTGAAAAAGAAAAAATGACACCTGAATCAAGAAGTAATAGTTCTTTCAGGGAGAGAGAGAATCGAAGTAGTGAGGAAAATGCCAGAAAATTAGCAAAAACGACAACAGAACTGACTGAGAAAATTAGGGAGTTAACGAAGAATCTGGAAGCTGTTACGGTGCCTGTAACAATAGGTCCAGTTATGCCTGTGTTTGACAAACAGAGAGCAGGTGAGAATGGACTGGTGATTCCATATGTTGGGAATAATTTGACGAATTCAGTTGGTCCTTCAGGAGATTCAGATAAAAGAGCAGAAAGAAGTGACCTGAGACAAACAAGACATGACACATGTAGTGAACTATTGGATACTAGTGAACCTGGTTGTTCAGGGATGCCAATTTTAGAACGGCAGAAAAGAGTGGTTCCAGTGAGAAAAACTGCTGAAATAACAGTTGATGATTTGAATGATTGGATGAAGGTTCTTCAGAAAAAGGATAAGGATTCACAAGTTATTGATGTGGTTAAGTTACGTATAGAATTAGAAGAGCTTGTGACAGGAACAGTTCCAACAGAAATTCTGAAGAGTCATCATGATGGTGAATTAATGTTTATGTGTAAAAGCATAACATGGAGAGCAAGAAATACTCATGATAGACTAAGAGCGATAGCAAATGAGCAAGGAGTTGACATTGATAAAGTAAAGGTTTTGCAGAAAACTTACAGGATGGATTTCACAGAGAAAGACATAGAAAATTTGAAAACTTCTGGTATAACAGGACAGATTAAAGAAATGGTGGCATTATTGCGAAGATGGGGTGATGTAGAAAAGTGGAAGGATAGGTGGTATAAGAAAAGAGAGGAATCTGAAGATAGAACAACTTATTCAGCATTTCCAGTGAGAGAAAAGGAGAAACCAGTGAAACATTATCCCATGAGAGAAATACCTGGAGGAGGATATGTACATGTTCCATGGACCAGACAGGATATTTTATCATTTACGAATGATTTCCCTCGATTGAGAGAGAAGCCCGTCGAGTGGTATAGGCAGGTAGATAGGTTTGTGAAGTTGTCAAAAGTGCTGTGGGTTGACCTGAATAGTCTGTTTGATATAATTGTTCCAGCAGACTTGTGGACTGAGTGTAAAATAGTTGTGAGTTGGCCTACTGAGGAATATCCAAGAGATCCAAGAACAGGGGCACCAGATCCAGAAGTAATGAGGAAGTATGGTCAGGTGATGGTATACCTGAAGAGTAAAGTTCCTCCAAAAGAGACAGACTGGGTTAAGATAGATCGAACACAACAGGAAGCAAAAGAATCAGTTCATGCTTTTTACGAAAGGCTGATACTGGCTTTTAAACAATTCAGTGGAGATGAACACCTGGGTGACAAGGATTTGAGTCATTTTGTATACAGATTTGTGTATGGTTTAAGACCTGAAATTGGTGAGAGAATTCGTGAGCACACGGTGGATTGGCAGAGTAAGAAAGTAGATGAGATTCTGAGACATGCAAAATACTTCAGTGATGAAATTGAAGCAAAACAGAGAAAGCTGAAAGAGAAAGCGATGTGGGCACAAGTGAAAGTTGCAGAAAGACAGGAAGCACAGTTGGTGGAACAGGCAAATAATCCAGGAAATAATGCAGGGAATAGACCGAGATATGCAGGAAAAGGAAAGGGAAGTCTGGAGGAAGTGAAAAAAAAGTTCCCGTGTCACAACTGTGGCCAACTGGGACATTGGAGATCGGAATGTCCTAATCCACCATTAGTGAATAATGAGGGTAAATCCTTAAATCAACAGGTGCAGAATGAAGGGAATAACCAGCAGCAACAGCAACAGAAAGTTGTGAGACAGCAGAGTCAGGAGCCAAAACCGCCCTTGCCGCAGAATAGAGGGGTACAAAAGTACAATCAGGACTCGGGATTCTTCAATGATGAGCAGGTAAACAAACCAAGACGTTCTAACAAAGTACAACAGTACTTGTTAAAGAGTGAAGGGAGTGAGTCTGAGGGTGATTATTGACGGTGCCGAAGAGAGGAGGAAGAGTGCATACTTGGTGCAACTCTAGAAATAGACCAGGCAGGACCATTTGTGGATGGGAAAATAAATGAGGAGAATGTTACTTTTTTTGGTAGACACAGGTGCGACAAGATCAACTGTCAGGTCAACAGATGTTAGAAATCTTCCTCTCTCGGATGAAGCAATCCAAGTAGTTGGTGTAGCAAATACACAAATCAGAACACGTCTTACTGAACCAGTAAGAGTACAGATAGGGAAATTTTCAGACATGCACAGATTTATTGTCTGTGATACGAGTCCAGTGAACCTGTTAGGTAGGGACTTATTGTGTAAGATGAATTGCACAATTTTTTGTACACCAGATGGAATAGCTTTTGAGACACCAGATGATGATGTTTTCTACCGAATGACTCTAGAAAATAGAGAAAGTGAGTTAATTGGTGCATTTGCTGTGTTCAATCCGGAGGATTTGCCTCAAGAGCTGAGAGACACAGTGAAAAGAGCAGTTTGGTATTTTACAGGAGAGGATGTGGGATTGATGAATAATGTAGATCCAGTGAAAATTGCAGTGAAAGAGGGAATTACATATCCTAACATTCCTCAGTACAAAATGACACCAGAAATAATTGAAGGGATAACTCCTATAATTGAGAAAATGATTCAGCAAGGAGTTCTGAGAGAACTACTGAGTAGTCCGTGTAATTCACCGATAATGGGACTGAAAAAGCCCAATGGCAAATTTAGGATCGTGCAAGATCTGAGAAAAGTTAATCAAATTGTGGTGGCATGTTGTCCTATTGTGCCAAATCCATCAGTGATTCTGTATCAAATTCCACATGATGCTGAGTGGTATACAGTGATTGATTTGTGTCATGCGTTCTTTTCAATTCCATTGCATCATGACAGCCAGCCGATTTTTGCATTTAGGTTTGGCCAGCGTATCTTAGCATGGTGTCGAATCCCACAGGGGTATACAGAAAGTCCTTCGATATTCAATCAGTTATTGAAGAAATCGTTGGAGAGTTTGATTATGCCTGAAAATTCAGTGTTAGTGCAGTATATTGATGACCTACTTGTGGCATCAAAGACACGTGAAGCTTGTGAAGTAGATACCATAGCTTTACTGAATCATCTGGCAGATGGAGGGTTAAAGGTATCTCCAGCCAAATTGCAGTTTTGCAAGAAAGAGGTT
This sequence comes from Triturus cristatus, assembly GCF_964204655.1. Lineage (NCBI taxonomy): Eukaryota > Metazoa > Chordata > Amphibia > Caudata > Salamandridae > Triturus > Triturus cristatus. The sequence continues at coordinate 142,958,565 of NC_140594.1, forward strand.
CATTATCTTGGACACAATATTGAAAAAGGTCTGAGAAAAGTGACTACTGACAGGATCAGAATAATCAGAGAAATGAAAGCTCCAAAAACCCAGAGAGAAGTGAGAATGTTCCTGGGTATGGTGGGTTATTGTCGTCAGTGGATAATTAATTTTTCCCTGATAGCAAAGCCACTGATTAAGCTGACAAAAAGTGAAATGGCAGATCCATTGGATCTGGATGCAGAACAATTGGCAGCATTTGAAGAGCTCAAAAGTAAAATGTGTGAGGCTCCAGCTCTGGGTATGCCTGACTATGAGAAAGAGTTCGAATTGTACTGCAGTGAGAGAAATGGATGTGCACTTTCAGTGTTAATCCAGAAACATGGACAATTGAGAAGGCCTATTGCATACTTCTCATCGACACTTGACCCTGTAGCTGTGGGTTTACCAGGTTGTCTAAAATCTGTGGCTGCAACATGCAGAAGCCTGGAACAGAGTGAGGGGATCATAATGGGATATCCTGTAAGGGTATTCGTACCTCACAATGTGGCAATTCTTTTGACAAGAAGCAGAACTCAGTACATGTCACATAGTCGGTTGACTAAGTACGAAAAAGTGATACTGGGTGCATCAAATGTGACTCTTGAGAGATGTGTGAATGTGAATCCAGCAACACTCTTGCCGGATATTGAAAATGTGGGTATAAAGATGGAAGATGATCATGATTGTTTGGATGTGCTTGAGTATTGTACAAAACCGAGACCAGACATAAGGGATATTCCCTTACCTGAAAATGACCATGTGTTGTTTGTGGATGGATCATGCCTGAGGAATGATAATGGTGTGCTATGTGCAGCATATGCAGTGTGCAAAGTTTCAGAGGTCATGGAAGCATCACCATTGAAAGGGGTGAAATCTGCGCAAGTTGCTGAATTAATAGCATTGACAAAAGCTTGTGAGATTGGGAAAGATTTGAGGACAACTGTGTTGACTGATAGTCAGTATGGATTTGGAGTGGTGCATGATTTTGGCCAACTGTGGCTACAAAGAGGTTTCTTGACATCGGGTGGGACTCCGATAAAGAATGCTGAATTGATTGGAAAATTGCTTGAGGCGATACAGCTGCCTAAGGAGTTAGCGGTTGTAAAATGTGCTGTCCATGGTCCAGGGGATGATTTTATAACGGTTGGAAACCATTATGCGAATGATGTTGCACAATATTGTGCCAAGACAAATCAATCAATTAATAGGGAAAGAGAGGGGGAAATGTCTTTTCTTTCTGTGATGTTTACTAATGTCCTAGAGACCTGGGATGAAGTGAAGCAGTTACAAAATGAGGCAGGAGAAGAAGAGAAACAAGATTGGGTTAAGGCAGGATGTGCTCCAAGAGAAACAGACCATGTTTGGGTCTACAGAGATGGCAGACCAGTGATGCCTAACTCTATCTTGTCGTCAATGGCAAGGATGTATCATGGCCAGGGACATTTGGGGAGGGATGCGATGGTAAGGTCGTTTAAGCAGACCTGGTACAATGCAAAGTTCAGGACAATTGCAGAGAGCATCTGTCAAAGGTGTTTAATTTGTCACCAATTTAACACTGGGAAAAAGACAGTGGTGAGTCTAGGGACAATTGGCAGAGAAGGAGGTCCTTTTACAAGAATGCAAATTGATTTCATTGAAATGCCCCAAGTAAACAGACTAAGGTATGTTTTGGTGGTAGTCTGTTTGTTTTCAAGGTGGGTGGAAGCTTACCCGACTAGAAGAAATGATGGATTAACAGTGGCAAAATTACTGTTGAGAGAGTTGATTCCTAGGTACGGGTTTCCAGTTACAGTTGAATCTGATAGAGGTAGACACTTTCAAAATGAACTCATAGGTTTGATTTGTGAAGCATTGAAAATACAGCAGAAGCTACATTGTGCATACCGACCAGAGGCTTCTGGTGTGGTTGAGCAGATCAATGGCACAATCAAGAATAGAATTGGAAAGATGTGTTTAGCCACTGGCATGAAATGGCCAGATGTGTTACCTCTAGTTCTGATGACTATGAGATCTACTCCAGATAGAACTACTGGTTTGAGCCCGCATGAAATAATCATGGGACTTGCTATGCGCCATGCATTCGTGCCTGTCAATAAGTTGGTGACAATAACTGATGACATGATTTTGGATTACTGTTAAGGCCTGGCTGACGCAGTTCATTCTGTGTTTCACCAGGTTGGAGAAGAAGCTACCACACTTGAGAAGAAGCAAGCCCATGATCTAAGTCCAGGAGACTGGGTGAGGATTAAGGTGCACAGAAGAAGAAATTGCTTGATTCCAAGGTGGGGAAGGCCGAGACAAGTTATTCTGACTACAACGACTGCAGTAAAGTGTGCTGGAGTGAAGCACTGGGTACATGCAAGTCATACTCTGAGAGTTCCAAATCCAAAAGAAGGAACTGGTAAAGAGTATTTTGAAGAGTCAGATTCCAGTGATGGTGAAGATCCTGAAGATACGGAATCAGTGAGAAAAGAAGCAGAGAGAGCTTCAAGAGAATCACTGCGAGTATCAGAGAGAAGATCAGATTCTGTTAAAGAGCCTGAAGTTTCAAGTAGCAGTGGAGGGAAAAGAAAAGAAAAAAGAAATCACACAGAGATTACTCCTGAATCAGAAGAGGAGGAGATTGAAGAACCACTTGAGATTATTCTTGAAGAAACAGGGTCAGAAGAAGATAGAGAGGGACAGATTGCGGAAGACCCCCGAGGAGGTGTAGGGAACATTGATGAGGAGCTAGGTGAAGGGACAAGTAGACAGCAAGAAGATTGCGTGTCGGAGACTCGAGGAGGGACAGAAGTAGGGAAGTTTCAAATAGTGGTGAAAGAATCTGTGGAAGAAAAGAAAACTGCTAAGAAACGAAAGCAAAAGGCAATTGAAACAGAATCGGATGATGAAAATGAACAAACAGAGGGTCGAGTTCTGAGAAAGAGAACTTCGATTGGAGAAAAGAGTGTTAAAGAATTAAAGCCGAAAAAGGTTGTGAAAGGAGATCGTTGGCCTAACAACCGAGTTAAAAGGGTGAGATACAGAGTAATAAGAGCAAATTCATCGAAAGCTGAACAAGTAAATGAAATATCAAGTCAAACTTCAAAGGCTGAAGGAGAAGAATCAAAGAGATCAAAAGAACCAGTAGAAATAAAAAGAGTTAAAAGACCCAACCAAAAGTACAGATCACCGGAATGGTCTTATGTGACACTGTCTGAAGAAGGAAAAGAAGAAACAGTGACTCGAGATAATCCGGAAGTGGTCTTGAGAGAAGTGGTTGAGGAAGATACTGGTGAAATTCTGAAAGTACTCTTGACTGACATTGGAGAAGAGTCGAGTACTGAGGATCCTGACGTTGGAGATCTGATACAATTTGATGTTGAAGAAATTGAAGTGAAGAATGACAAATATCCAAACTGAGTGAAAGAAGGATTCACTTGGATCAAGTGAACGTAGAGATCATTTGGATAAACTGAAAGCTGAAGAATTGCTGAAGAATTGAAAAAGTTCAAACAGTAGTGGAGTAGTAAAGGCTAAACTAAAACTAAAATGGCTAACATAGAGGATAATAGAAATGGATGTGCCTTCTTTAAGAGGTGGTGTAGAATGTGCTGCTGTTGTACTGGATTATTAATGCTTCTATGGGGTGTTTTAGTTTTATTAGTAACTTTTAAGGTTGAATTTGGGATAAACACAGAAAATATGACTAATATAGAGAAGAATTCACAAAAAGTAGTTCCAATTAGAAGTAGTAGTTACATACACAAAGATAGGTCGATTAATAATTTTTCTAGTAATGTTTTTTCTAAACTGTTATATGAATATGTGAAGACAATGGAAGTAAGGGATTGCTATGTCTGCATGCAGTTACCTGCATCCGTTTCAGAGGGTGTTACTTATCACCATTTACCAGCTACATATGGTATTTCCTGTAGTATTTTAAGTAGTGTTTTTTATTTGTTAGGGAAAATAGATTATAAGATGTCTAACAGAGATAGTATTTTTGGGCACTTGCCAATGAACAAAGAGCTGAATCCAGCTAAAGAAGCTAACACTTTTGGTGAGATTTTTATTGAAGAAAAAGGATTAACATTAGATTATATTTTTAAGAATAATTTAACTTGCAGTTTGAAAGAAGAGGAGAGAGCTTTCCTGGATATGGTAGAAGAAAGGAGAGTGAACATGCATGGAAAAGGGGGAAAATATGAAGTGAGTGAGACAATTTGGGACATTGAGATGGGAAAAGAGTTGAAGAATGGGGCTAGTCCAACTTTAGCTCTAGATGCGCCACAGAAGGGTAAACTTTGCATTACCAGAAGGAAATCCCAATATGACACATATTTTGTGGGAACTAGTGAGTGCCATGATACATACTTCATTGCGACAGGTTGGGGTTTCAGAGGTGGAGAAGATACGATTTTTCCAGGAGTGTACTATGTTTGTGGGAACAAGGCTTATTACAAGTTGCCTGACCATTGGTATGGCACGTGTTATGTGGGCCTAGTTTTCCCTAAGATTTTTCATACAGATAAAATAAGAGATGTAGAAGATATTAACTTATTAACACGTTTTAAGAGAGAAACTTGGTCTGAAATTGTGGGTGACATTTTTGGGGTTTTGATTCCAGCAGTGGGAATTTCTTTAAATGCTTATGGAATTCGGAAACTGTCCACAGTGGTTGATCGCTTATCGACAAATACCGCAGGAGGGTTTCTTTTGGTGAATACGGAATTAAGTGCCGTACGTGCCATGTCAATGCAAAATCGACTTGCCCTTGATATTTTATTGGCCAAGGAGGGTGGAGTCTGTGGAATTTTGAAAGTTCAACATTGTTGTACTTACATTCCTGACGAAAGTAAAGACCTGAAGGTCTATATCAAAAATATTACTGATTTGCATGAAGAATTAGTACCACTTGAAACTGGGAGTTTGTGGACTAAAATAGCTAATAAGATGATAGCTGTTAAGGATTTTATTGCAAAAATAGGTAGTACTATTATAGGTAGAATATTGTTTCCTTTGTCTTGTATAATTGTTGCATTACTGATACTAAGATTGGTGTGTGTGTGTTGTAAAAACAGGAGAGGGAAAGAGAAATTGAAAAATGAAAAGAAAAATAAGAATTCGAAAATTTCGAAAAGAGAACCACAGGAGATTGAATTAGAAGAATTGAGGGAGAGTGTTTATTTAGAGACAAAGAGAGATGATGAAAGAGTGACTGGTGTGTAAAGTTGTGTAAGGGGAAAAGACATTTCTGATTTCTCCTAAAATGGGACTAAATTTTCACTAATTTTTTTTTTTTTTTGGGTTTATTTGGTGATAAAATCACCAAAGGGGGGATTGCTGGAGCAGAGTTTTCTTTTAGAAAATTCATGGGCTTTTGAAGCTCTGGCATGTCTATGCGTTTTATTAATTTATTAATAATTAACAATTAATTATTTGTCTTGTGCAAGTGTGATTTTATTAATCAATCCGTTTGTTCTAACATAAGAGAAAGTTATACGAGGGTTAGCTTATTTGTGCTGTTTCTGTTTAATAATAACGTGCAAGTTTTCATGTTTAAACGTTGCTGTGTGCTATTTATTTTAGGCATAAAACGCTGTCTGAATTAATGCTTTTTATGTCGCAAAGCTAGATAAATACATACACATAAGGGTATTAGTGGGGTTAACACTGTTTAATTATTATGCTGTAGTAACGTTTATTTTGTCTCTTTAATTAAGATGGTCTATTGTGGCCTATGAAGGCCTTAACCGAGCTGACAGTATTTCGAAGCCTGGCTGTGGCATATTCTGTGATGTGGCAAGGGAGACCCCTGCTGGAAAAAGGTCGAAGACAACTGACCATGGTCCTTGTTGTAAATTTCCATGAGGACATCAGCAGTTTGGAGGATCTCCAAAGAAATGGAACGTCCTTGGCAAACAAAAGAGCTTCAGAAACGGACAAAGAACTGTGGCTCGGCTGCCGAGGGAAGTTGAACAAGTTGGATACTTTAATAGTTTCTTGGTTCCTGTTCCGTAGTTCACGTCTTGTGACTTTTCCTGAGCGAAGATTTTCAGATGTAGCAATGTTACATCCCTTCCTTCTCGCTCTGCTCAGTGATACAGTTTATTCTGCCAACTTTATGTGTGTTTCCATTGTAATTTTCACTATAAGAATTGTTAGCTTAGGGAGGGCTTTGCCACTTGCCATTTTACCTTTGCTGCGTGAACTTGCGTTGCTGAGGATCGATGCTGAGGGACTTCGTCTTGAGAGACTTTACCGAGAGACTTGTCCTGGCCCGTTCTGACACTTAGTTAGAATAGGTAACTATGAAAAATGATTTATTCTGATTTACTTTGACTAATTTTAGATAAAGCAATATAACTTTTAAACATGGTGTTGAATTTCCTTTCTTGTCAATTATTGTGTACATTTGATCATTATTGTATAGATTGTATAGAGTATGTTTAAGGACAACCACTATAATCAGATCCTATCGTCCTAGATATAGATGCAGGGTGGTTTGGAGTTTTCTTCCCACAGGTCTATTGCTGGTAGAGTATTTGAGTGTATGTTAGTAAAATGGGCCCTAGCGTATGATGAATGTATGTGTGTGTAACTGTGAGATTACTCTATCCGTGGTAGTGGGTTTTTTTTAGGTACCCTGATCTCTATCACGTCCATCATTTGTTTCTTTTGCATATGTCGCCCTAAGTGGGAAGGGTATGCCCAGACATGGGTCCCGTGCTCACTACACCACTGGATTCAAGCTAGCCTGGCTGATGAAGGGTGATGCCCCGAAACTGGTCCCAGGATACTTGTTTCCGGTCCAGGGAGGTCCTGGCTTGGCAGTTTGGGCTGGCCTGTTCCCAGAAGGAACAGGGTCAAGACTGATTTGCATATGGCTGGGTGCAAACTGGGGTGGTGTGGTGAGCAAAAGAATGATGGATTTAACCCAGATCCTTGTGACTGGGGGTGAATGTTTGCATTGTCCGGCATTCCGTCCATCATTTGTTTCTTTTGCATTTGCACGACAATGTATGGCATGTGCTACAATTCCTTAGGTATAGGACTTTGTACTGGAAGAGTACGTTTTCCAGAACAAATCCTATGCTAGACAACAAGAACACAGGTGTTACGCAGTCTGTTTGGGCGCCAGTGCAGAGAATGAAAGCGCTGCTTTCTCACCATTGCGCAGCGCAGCACCTTTGACTGCGCGATGCACAAATATAATAAATCTACCCCTGAATTTTTAAAACTGCACATGCACACATGTGAAGCTGCCTTACAGTGCACTGCCTGCCAGACTGTTCCTAACTTTCCACATGATGACACTCATCACACTTCATCAAAGCAGCATGATGGACAGGGAAGCACATGTCCTGTCCATCATACATGTCTAGCTGTCCTCCTCTCCACATGTTTGTGTCTTTTTAATCCAGCATCAGTACTGGTGGTAATTCATTCATGAGTGAACGATCTGACCATTTATGAACTCTGAAGGTCTCACACTTAAAACGTCAGTCGCATTCTAAAATAATGGCTTCATTAAATGTGAATTAAATGCAGTCAAGGGGGTCAAAGGGTAGCTTGCTCAGGAATTAAATGGAAGGAAAGCTCTCATCTGCTTTCAATATTCGCCAGCAAGCGGAAACCCCAGGTGACACACACACTGGGCTCCCTCGTGCCACATAAATGCTGGAATGCATTGAAAGCAGGGCTCGCTCCCCCTTCGCTGCTTTGGCCCAGCGTCAACCCTCAAAGGCGATGGGAGTGATAACGCTGAGCAAACTCTAAATCATGTATTAATGTGTTTTTGAGGGGCTGTTGATTCAGAGTATCCAAAGGATAAATAAGGAAAAGCCATGAAATGAAGCAGTAAATGATCAGGGCCACTGGAATTATGTTTAAAAAGTAGACTACATTATGTGGCAGGGATGACTAAATTATTTGGCAAAACAGAGAAAATATCTTGCATAGCGATGCACATTCAATGGCAATACAGTATCATCATCAACTTTATTGTATGATTATTTAAAATCTTTTACAAAAACGGCAGAAATTGCAAGTTTAGAAAAGATAATAAAATACATAAAATCTAAGTAAGACAACATGTTTAAAATGCAAAGATGCTATAAAATAACTAAACACACATGACTTAGTACCAAAAAGAAAAAGGGAAGAAAAAAAGCGGTCCATTTAGAGAACGCATGCAGAATTTGACATGCGGGGGATGTGCAAAACTGCTGGGGGCATCCTGTTCCTACCAAAAATGAGTATAGACATGTATATTATTAAATATGCGGTGATAAGTAATTACAAGTGTCAGTGGTACTTGAATCATAGTTTATTCAACTGCCATGTTTTTTCGCTATGGTCTTATTATAACTGACAATTCTACCTGGGCGAAGCTTTTACCTCGCTAGTACCAGTTTAACACCTGAATAAAGTTAACCTTTCAAAAAGTCTGCCCATGTACACCACCTCGTATTGTGCTTTCTTCTTAGGAAACGTTTGATCGCTTTGAGTTAATGCTAGAGGTGGGAGGCCACTGAAAGCTCAAGCCAGATGCCTGGCTCAGCTCAAGTTCACCTTGGACCATCGAGCCCAAACGAGCAGACCCTTCATGTAGCTGCTGGCTTACACCCTACTTTTAACTGTTAAAGAAATAAACAAGCATTTGCAATGCAACAGGTCTCGCATCAGTTAGAGTTAGAGCTTTTAGCATTGCAAATAATAATGCAACACCAACAGCACTAATTTTCAGTAATGCGAGACCAAACTATGCCACTATGATCCCATTATAAAATGAAAACTACAAGACCCAAAAACGTAAAGGTTAAGACTTGTACAGAAGGAGTGGATCTGGGAAGCTTAAAAGTTCTGGAATAGAAGGGAGTGTATGGGGGCGGGGCGTCTGTCTGGTTAATCAGCAAACGAAGAAGAGAAAGGGCTCTTCTGAGATCTGAGCACAGAAAAGCGAATGAGGGTAATGCGCACTTTATTTAACAACAAATCCAGCTCTGTTTTTAATGTTTGCACAACTGGAATTCAGTAAAATTACTCACCGTTTGAACACACTCACATCCCTCGCACAGGAACTCGTTGCAGCTCTGAAACGTCTTTGTCAGTGCCCTCTTTCTCCCAATTCCGTCTTTGTTTCGGTTTCTGTTCTTCGAACTGAAAAAACCAAGCGCGCGCTGAGAGCCTGTAAAACAGAGAGGGGATGCCATGCGCGTGCACATCGCCTATCTGTGCGCGCACATGGTTTGTATCCCTTCGCTAGCAAAACCGACAACAAAAGTCTCGCCAAGGCGAAAGCAGCGTGTGCGCTGCGTTCGCTAGGCGACACCTAAAAAGCTTCCTCTCTAGGGTACTCGTACCTACTACCTGAAAGTAATGTAAATTGTAATTGATTAATCAGCAAATCTAGAGCCTACTTGGGAGCAAGCATTGGCTTTGATAGAAGGAGTAATTTAAAGCTTTATGGTGATAAACATTTATTCTTTTTGAGAGGTGATATAAAAGTATAACCAGCTGAGGGCTAGAGTGGTTCCATCCACTCCAAATATACAAAAGAATGTGTAGTCTGATTCGTTTTACAAAAAAAATCTATATTTTGAAAGCACTTGTTTTAACTTGAACACTAAATCGTTTTGCATATTTTGTGGAATCCTATCTTATGCTATATGTAATGCAATTTTAAAATAATCACATACATATTTCAGTCCTCCCAAATAAAAAATATATCTCACCATGTGTGGAGGAAGCTGCCCAGGAGGCACTTCCGCCCCTTCCTCCTACCAACCACCCCACCTTAAATTTTTTTTTTTTAAACTTGCTAAGGCTGCCACCAACGTTCTTGGGAGTTTTCATGCCCCGAATGGACTTTGGCTGATTAGAGCCTCAAAAATACAAACTAGAAACTCACTTAGTGCATGGGATATATACAGTGCTTAATTTGAGACAGTGGTTTCTGGTGCTCGGTACCAGCACTTAATTGTTAGCACTTATGACAGTCTGCCACATGGAGGCTATCTTTGTTTTATTTATAAACATCAGTTTGGTTATTAGTGAAATACACATTAAAATGTACTAATACCTGACGCCCAAGCCATTCTAATAGCTTTGGGGGCCTGGAATAGTGTGAATTGTCACACTTATATTGAGTGTGATGGTTAGTAGCTGTGTTGGTTCTGTCATTAGCAGCGCTGGCATGGGCAATGGGTGGTGCAAGCTAAAGCGGCCTCCCGAGGGAGCTGGCACTTACTTTTTTACAAATTAAGAATTGGATAGCTTGTCGTCCCTGCCACTGTGTAACATCAGTTTCTTACCAAGTGGCCGTGTGATGGGAGGGGATATTGTGTGACACACTGGTGCTGTGTTAGTTGCCAGGTTTGCTATTTACAGAACGTTTTGTCGCAGACTGGGAACTCCTGGCACTCGATGGACATGTTACTATTCCTGACTGTGCCAACAAAAATTCCATTCTGTGACTCTTTAGTTACACACACAGACAACTGAGTGTAGTCCTTTATATGTTGTCACCAGATTGTTAAAGATCAACAAAAAACTAAATATTTTGTTTCTTTTAGCTATGTTTCCGCCCCTGCTCACCTCACCTCCTCCTTGCACTTGGGGGTCAGTTCCCAAAATGTTTTATACACTTTAGCGACTCACTGGGTGGTGATGTGGCATAACAGCCAGAGCTGCCAACTTTGGAACCGGAGGGAATCAGGTTGGAGTCTTGCGCCAGCTCAACATCTTGTGATTCTGCGCAAATCACTTAATGTCTCCTATGCCTACCAAAAATGAAGGGGTCATTTTGTACACGAACAGGTGCTAAGGGGGCCTTGTGTAATGTAACAGGTGCTAATGTAAAGCACTCCAATACCTTCCGGTCGAGTTTGCGCTATATAAAAGAAAACTGTAAGAAATAAGCATTATAGAAAATTATAAAAGAAAAAGTCTCTTTCAACAGGCAGTAAAATGTGTGGCGTTGTGGACCTTATTTGCCAATAGTGTAATTGAAAGGTGGACATAGGAGGAACAAAAAAACTCAGAAAACTGTGACAAATGGAAAAATCCTGCATGAAAAAGAAGCAGAAAAATACGAAAGAAACCAAGTGGAAGGCTGAAGAAACACCAGCAAGCCTTGATACTCTGCAAATGTTTTCTTTGAATTTTCGGACTTGTAGACCCCAATACTTCTGTAATAGATTAAACCATAGTACAAATCCCAGTATGCAAAGTAAAAACCTTCAGCCCTGCCAAGTGCCACGCATCAGGCGCTAGACTAACGCATTTCATGGTGGTCCGCATCACCGCATTGAAATACATTGTCACGCATTATAGGGCCTCTCAGCTGCATAGCTGCCAAGGTTTCAGATTGCTATGTGCGACATTTTCATAATTTCAGTGTAATTATGACTGACATTTCAATGACTATGAGTGACACTGTCTCCGTCACCACTGACCAGTATCACCCGACCATCACCGGCGCAGCTCAAACATTGTCATGAATTATAGCGTCTCTCAACTGTACTACACTGCACTCACTAATAAAAAGATGTTCGTTTTGTACCATACATTTCCTTAAACCACTGCTCCTTATAAAGTATCACTGAAGGTGTTGCACAGGAGATGTGAAAATTACTTATACCCTGACTTGACAGCTAGGTTTGGGCCGCGCCGGTGATGGTCGGGTGACACTGGTCAGTGGTGATGGAGATAGTGTCACTCATAATTATACTGAAATTATGAAAATGTCACACATAGCAATCTGAAACCTTGGCAGCTATGAACCTTAGGCTGCATCAGTAATTCACACATGTAAGAAGGAAAATGCTGGAGTATGCAGCATAACGGCTAGAGCTGCCGACTTTGGAACTGAGGAACCAGGTTTGAGTGTCTGCATCGGTTCAACATCCTATGATTCTGGGCAAATCAATTGCGTTCTTATGTAATTTAACTGGTACTCAAACTCATGTGAACCGCTCCAATACCTTCGGGTCGAGTTCGCGCTATGCAAAACGGCTACAGAAAAAATGCTGAAAGGGAAAATACAGCGCTGCAGACTTCAATAGTGGAAGTACAGGTCCGAGTTTCTTTCGGCTGGGCAAACAATTTTAACCTCTCTGTGATTCAAAATACGCTTTAAGTATTCTGGTGCTAATTAAGCGTTGTTAATCCCACTGGCTTCATGAAGATACTGAGAAACTGATAGTACATGCATCACAAAATCCCGCCCTTCGCACAGTCCCTCCAATGTCCTAAACGGAACAAGGTTCTGCCTTGGAATCGACACGATGAAGAAAGAATGTGTCTGCTGTATTTTGCGACCCTAATGGTGAGTCCAACTAGTTCAATATTCATGGTACCCGCTGTCGATCTTTGATCTGGTGCTTCATGGGCTTCATCAGAAAAGTTCAAAGAAAATGAAAGTGAAACGGAGTTGTGTTTTATACTCGCTCGTCTTTGTTTATACCGATTGTCTCCGCAAGGTTTTTCTTCCTTTTGATTAGACTGAAACGTTCAAATTATTTCACTTGAATGCAAGTTGAACCTTTAGCAGATCAACATATGCGGTTTACGTGTTAGTTTATTTTTATGTTAACGACTATAGATACAATTACAAGCGCGCGTTCACTGTAATAGTGTCTGCAGACGGGAAACTTTCCCCTGGGGCCCTTAACGTGGTGTAGGGTGTGGGGCAGAGGAGGTCTTCGAAAGGGGCAGAGTCGTGAGTTAAGTAGAAAAGTATGCAATGATAAACAAAAAACAAGCGCGCGCCTCGCGCGGCAGCAGGGGGAGGAGGCCTGCGCAATTCACTTGCGGGAGCGAGCGGCTGGCGCCGTGATAATTGATGTTTTGCATATGGCCATGTCTGAACTGGGGTGGCGTGGTGACTAAAATAACGATAGATTAAACCCAGATCTGTGACTGGGGATGAATGTTTTGCCAATGTGCAACATTCCGTCCATCATCTTGTGTGTTTTGCTGTTCGCCCAATGTGGGAAGGGTATGCCCAGATGTGGGTTTTGCCGTGATAATTGATAACATATGGCGCCAGCCGCTCGCTCCCGCAAGTGAATCTCCAGACGTACACGTGTTGCCATTGAAGGCAATGGAGCGCATGCAAGTTTTTGGCTGAAAAGCCGAAGCGATTGCTAAAGGTCTTTTTGCCTATGCAACGTATGCGCGCTGCGTAGGTGAGACCTAAAAAAGCAGTGACCTCAGATCTATTCATCTAGAGGCTGAATTGCACAATGTGAAACTGGAAAACCTGCAGCACACATAGTAAAAGCTAATCCCCATTATTGATTGTTAATGCTTTCTGCACATATACAATCGCCCCTGCAGCCCAAGCGCCCTTGCAGCATGGCGCAAGGGAGCCTGCACTGGTGCTTGGCGCTAGGCAGCTTTTTTAGTGCCAGCGCTATGGGAAATGCAGGGGTGCACAATATTTTTTATAAATACGGCACATCCCACCGTGTTGAAAGCGTCGTTACCAAATTTTGCGTAACACCACTCCGATATTTTCTTGTAAAGAACCCCACATCTCTTGAAATTATTTTTTTCCGAATAGGAGTTTATTACGTTAAAATGGATTTTTCAATCCAAAAAGTTGAGAGCTAAATTTGTCACCACAGGTTAATGAAATTATTTTCATAATTGTCATTAGCCTCCCCTCTAGAATGCAGGACTCATGCCAGCCAATAAGATATCTTAGAAACTATCATTACCTACTTTTGTTTGCCTGCATCCTAACTTCAGTGAAAGCTTGAAACAGGGACATGAGGCAGAGAGGGTCACGTGTACAGTTTGTTTGCCAGCAGGAGCAAGTGTGGAAGGACCAGTGCTAATAGCCTTGGCCTCCATATACTGCTGGATGTCAACAGCTGTTCATTTCTACTTCCCTCACTATACACTTCACCATAACACATCATTTATTCTATACTAATCTACCACTAATCCACTTTGGGTTCCGGAGTAGCGTGCAACTCGCTGAAAAGTTCTTCAACGCCTCATCTGGGGTAGCAAGCAATATATAAACACAATTACAATTGCACAGCACCAAATTACGTGTCATTAATGACTTCACTAGGTGGGATTAACTAATTTAATGCCCTTCGCAGAGGGCAATAAATCATAAGTAATTATAAAACTAAAGTTACAGCATTCATGACACTGTTGAATCTGGGGTATTAGAGATAAATAGGGTTAAATGAATGAAAAGTATGAGAAGCCAAGCCCTAAAATATAAAAAAGTAGAAAAATTAGCCACAGTGTTTTTAATGCCATCCACATTTTTCCTTAAAAATAATTGTCACCTTGTGCAGTAATCCATGCACTTTTTCCAAAGTCCTCTTTAGGAAACGCAGATGTGCAGAAATCTAGCATATCTTGTCGATAATATTATGGACAGTTGGAGGCCAGACAAACTGGCTGCATAAAATGTTTTAGGGCATGTGCAAAATGTATTTGAGTTAGCACTAATGTAAAACCGTGCCAATGCTGCAATTGTATAACCACAAGCCATATTAACGCAAGCTAAAGACATAGGGACCTATACAAAAAGATAAATGTGTACACGTGCGGGACCTGTTCACAAACTGCATTTTGCAGGACTTTTAGGGGTGCCACAGTATTACTACTCATGTACTACAAAATCCAATTCACAAATCTATGCGCAAAAACATCCTATCTTTACTATGTGGAGATTTCGGTCATGAGTGCAGAGATTTCACACACGCAGATTTACGTTTTGGGAGTAAATGTGGGTGGGACATGGGGAGTGTGGAATACTTACTCCTAAGAGGAAAGGGATTAGGGATGGTTAAGGAGGGGCTTAGGGAGAGACACGCAAAAACAAAAATCCCACCCACAGAAGAGTAATCCCAGTGCTATTGACCAACAGCACATCTAAAGGTACTACAGGCAAAAAGGATCCAAAACTGTTGCAAATGTACTCCAGCCCAGCCTTGGAGTAAGCCACACATGGTCACTCACAGGTACTGCAGCTCACTCCTATAAAGAATAATGAAGGCAGGGACTTAACGCCCCATAGGAAATAATGCTAAATAAATACAATTATTTCGACTGTTAAAAAAAATATATATATTTTGGGTATTTTGCAGAAAAACATAATTTAGAAAAAATCGTTGTGTTTAAAAATGTAATCATAAATTTCTCTATACATTAAAATTGTAATAGACTTCAGAATGTTTATTGGATAATTATTAATATATAAAAATATTTCCGTATACTTTTAATAAATGTTAATACATATTATTTGAAAAATCAATGTAATTGGGTATTTTTTAATTTACTTTTAGGGATATTGATTGTAAATGGAATACATATTTTTTTATAAATAGTTGCCTTATAAACATTTTAACTTAATGTGCTGTTGCATTTTAATTCTAGATTTAAAATGAATATATAAAATGATTTTACATTCATATTTTACAATAACATATTTTAATTTCTTTTAAGTTTAATAAACTGTAATAAATAATCTTATCACAGCTTGCATCACCGAGCTACCTTAAAGGCAATGACAAAAATAAGGTACAGGTCTTGTGTTTTGGTGCCACCCGTGTTTTGCTACACGGGCAAGAGCCTTCAGCCCCCCCCCCCCATAACACTGGAAGTTAATCTTAGCGGGCCAGCCCGCGACGTTGTCAGAGGGCGTGAGGCTCACCGTGGGCCATATAGGAAGCTCCAGCATCATTTGTCTCCTGCAGCGTTTCCAGACATCAAGGACTCAGGAGCATCACACAGGCGAAGTACAGGCATTGAGGGAAGCAGGTTGGTGGTGGCCGGTCTGCTATTCGGGCATGGGGAGGGGGCCTTACTGCGTAGTCAATTGGCTTCAGGAAGGTTTGGAGGCTAGAATTGGGTTTTTTGAGTGCCCTCTACGAGTGGCATGCATTGTTTGCTAGTAGCCATGGTGGTGCCTTGTTTCTATGCATGTTGCATGTTTGTTTTACCTGCTATGCCTTGTTGCATGTTTGTTTTACTTCATTGGCTCATCTGGGGTGGTGAGTAACCTCAACGAGCAGCACGCATGTGTGACCAGTAGCTTGCTTCTATATCCGTTTTTTGTGGGCTCAGCTGGGGTGATGAGTATCCCCAGCGAGCAGCATACGCCGTCATGTTTGACTTGTGACCTCCGCTTAATCTGCAAGGTCAGCCGTCCGAAGTAGGTGAGTCGCTGGGACGACTGCGGAGTGTTGTAGGATCCCAAGCAGCCCTCGGTAGCCGGTGAGTCTCCCTGGTCGACGGTACCGCTTGAAAGCGTTTCCTTTGTGCGTTACTACTGCTGGGTTCGAGAGAGCCAGGGTTCGAATCTGGCCTATGTCGGGAGAGCCAGGGTGTCGCCCGGCGGCCTCAAGTCATTGCGAAGAAGGATGGTGCGCTAGGGGCAGTGTAGGCAGATGGGACACTGTCAGGGGAACTGAGGAACTGGGTTTGAGTCTCGGCGTGACCTCAACATCCTGTGATTCTGGGGAAAATAACTTCATCTCCCCTGCCTCAAAAATAAAACATGGATGCATTTGTGTATGTAGCTGATGCTCATGCAATCCGTTGTTCAAACCAAGGACGTCTAATGATAAGCAGGGCCTGTAAAATATGGCGGTACCAAAGCGTGACCCCCGGGAAGCAAAGCTCCAGGATCCGGGGACTCCTCTCTCTAATTTTATAACATGCACAATAAGGAGTGGAAGACTCATTCTTAGAGGAAAGATGCCCTTTATGTTGTGTGGGGGTCTGGCATCGGTAAGTGGTGGCCAGCACGGATCGGGAGTGGTGAGGCGAGAGGCGGGGGATCTAAGAATAAGAAAGAAAAAACGCTTACCTTACCGCCGCTTCTCCACTCCGTCTCTCCTCTGGAGCAGGAAGCACCCAGGCTCCCTTGACAGATCACTCACAATGCTGCAATGCAGCATTGTGATTGGTCTGAGCACTGTGGTTCGGCGCTCAGCTAGGGAATTGGAGCCGAGGCATGTTCTCCACCCAGGCTGTAATGCAGCCTCGGTGGAGAACATTCATGCTCACTTGGAGAGGGCAAGCCACTCCTCCTACTGCTCCTCTGTCATCAGAGCAGCCTCACCCGCAAAGCTGCCACACCAGGAACAAATAAAATAATAATTCCCCCAATTGTTAAGTTATATGTTGAGTCATGGTGCAGCTTCTGACTTTCAGGGCTCTGCCTGGCTTCAATATGATATGAAGTTTAGGCAAATTATGTTGGTCCGGTCAAAGATGGTGCGGGATCAAAGGCATACATACATCTGGCATTCAGAGATCTACATGGTACCAGTAGTCACAAAACCCCCCGTAGCCCTTTCCGTCTGACAAAAGTGCAGGGGACAGAAAACTGGCTTCCTGGCAATATAACAAGAATAAGTGTAGCAGAGGGCCCGCCTGCAAATTCAAACTCCTCTGTTCCTATTGTGAGACACAGTGTCATCTGGAGAGCAAGTGCTTCAGGAAGCAGGGAATAACAAAAGAGCAGCACCCCCCAAAAGCTGTTAGCTTCGCCCAGCCTAGCAAGATGCCCCCTTGTTTGCATGTGCTCGCTCACCTTCTTGGCAAGTATATATCTCGGCAAGATGCTCATCTGTTATATCAAGGCTTCAGGTATGGGTTTCGTATTCGGTCTAGCGCTCCTTCAACCTGCTACGACACCCTGAGATTGCTAAGGAAAACACTATGAAAGAGGTGTGGGCTGGGAGGGTCGTGGGCTCTTTTGAGTCTGTCCCATGCAAGGACCTAGTTTGTTCCGCACCGGGTCTGGTCCCTAAAAAAGGAGCTGGTGAAATTCTGCCTTATTCATAGCCTATCCTTCTCGCCAGGATCCTCGGTTAATAAAACTTTGGAAATCACCCTTGACGAGGCAATCCTCAAGTTGCAGAGGTTGGGTAAGGGCACTTTGATGGACAAATCCAAAATAGAGGCCGCCTTCCACCACTTGCCAGTGCATCCAGATGATACTCGCTTGCTGGACTTTACCTTTGAGGGGAACTTCTTTGTCGATCTCTGCATGCCGATGTGGTGTTCTAATGCTTGCTTGGTGTTTGACACATTCAGTAGGTTCTTGGAGTGTGCAGTGAAGCACCTAGTGGCATCCCAGAATGTGGTACACTACCTAGATGATTTTCAGTTCTTGGGCCCCCCGGGGGGAAGGCCCTGCTAGGCTTCTGACAGCTGACACACTCCTTAGGGGTTCCACTAGCAGAGGATAAGACCAAGGACCCGCTACTTGTATGGCTTTCCTGCGCATTGAGATATATTCAGTAGCCGGGGTGTGTAGGCTCCCGCAGAACAAGGTTTTGTCATTCAGGGCATCAATTGAAGCCTGCCTAGCAGCCAGGAAGGTCACCTTGCATCAATTGCAGGTCCTGGTGGGGTAGCTATACGTTGCCCTCAGATTAATAACCATGGGCAGGGTTTTTTCAAGGAACATCGCCAGGGCAATGCAGGTAAAGCACCATCACACCAGATTGTCTTCTGATGTTAGGGAGGATCTGCTCACCTGGAAGAGGTTCTTGGGAAATTTCAATGGCTCCCTGCTGTTGCAGCAATCGGTCCAATCCAATGTGGAATTGGCTTTTGACACAGATGCAGCATGTAGCACAGGGTATGGTGCGTTGTTATGCCCAAAGTGGTGCATGAAACACTAGCCGGTGGAATGGGTGTCCTCTGGGCTCACAGGCAAAGTGACCTTCTTAGAACTATTTTCTATCATAGAGACCCTCCAGATTTTGGGCTCTACATTGGCATACAGGAGAATCGTGTACTGGTCAGACAGCATATCAGCAGTGATGGCAATCAACAATCAGAGCGCCAGATGCCCCTTAGTGCTTCACTTACTTAAGGTTCTCATCCGCAGACGACTTGCGCTTAATGTGTATTTTCATTGCTAAGCGTGCCAGGGTGGCGGTCGCATCCTGATTAGCCTTGTGGGACCGCCGCACCTCTGGTGGTCGGTCCCATTTTCCGTTACGGTGGCGGAAAGACAAAGTCCACCCGCTATCGTAATGGGGCCCCTAGTACGCAAGACCTAAAACATAGCTGACAAAAGAAAAGAGAATCCCACCTATAAAACCACAAAAAGCTTTTCTACTTCTTCATCTCACCCTAAATCCTTTCTAAATATATAACTGATGACTCTAAGTTTCAGCTCTGCCTGTTTCTAGGTTTCTATTTAAGTTCTGGATAGTAGAAAACTGCTGGAGAGACGTCTGTATTGAAGAATGAACAATAGGTCCTTTGCCCTCACTGGGGCATAGAGCAAAGGCCTTGAACTGAGGCCACATGTTTATTCATTTATTCTGGGGTTGTGGAAAGTGATGGAGGTCACCTTTGGCTTCTTCATAGCACTTTGTTCAGGGTAACGCTCCTCCCCACTCATAATTGGGGTTCTTGGCAAGGATGGAATGTTATGTAAGGACTGGATTGACCAGTTTTGGGGTGTCAGCTGCAAGTGTTGGAAAGAGTTGCTTCACGAAAGAGAATTTGCAAGACATGAACACATATCAACAGTGTTGACGTCAAGTTACTGTCTCTTTATCACACCAGTACCGCAATCCATCACCTGCCCAGAGCAAGAGCCACTGGCTCTGGACAATCTGTCTCCTCTTCATGTACCTTCCTCTCTCCATTTCTTCTAGACATGCTCCAAGTTATTCTGCAAGAGATACATGCAGGGAGGTTCCTTAGTGTGC
Source organism: Triturus cristatus (assembly GCF_964204655.1). NCBI lineage: Eukaryota > Metazoa > Chordata > Amphibia > Caudata > Salamandridae > Triturus > Triturus cristatus. The sequence goes on from NC_140594.1 coordinate 142,978,286, forward strand.
TAGGCAGTGAGCCTTGGGACATTCTGAATGTGGAACTGCACTCCCAACCCGCAGTGTTCAGGAAAATCTTTAGCAGTGAGCTGTTCCCACTAGATTTCAGTTGACACACTTAGATCAATTGAATTCCCCCGAACTTCCCTCAAAACATTGGTCAACACCAACTTTAATGTTAGGAGCACGTGATGTTTGATCTTCAGGGACCTTGTCTGCGCTCCATGTCCCCGGGTTCTGACTGGGGTCACTAGCCTGTTGCCCGGCTCATGAGATGGCATCTCCAGGGAATAGCAAAGGTGCACGTTGAGCAGCTAGGCATCAGCTTCTGCAGCGCTCAGTGATAATCATCCAATGAGAAAAGACAGGGACCTGAGGTCTCAATTGAGTGCATGCCATTGGTCAAGATAAGACTTGTTCTGAGACATTTACTGCAAGCAGCCAATGAAGCGAGGAGGCGGGGAGCTGTGGGGAGGAGGGACAATAGTAAAAGGCAGCACAGTTGCCCGTACCAGTCCTGCCCTGCGTCCTGCACCATCCAGCCTGTCCCTTAGACTGTGCCTGCACTGAAGCCTAGAACTCGAAGTGTCGACTTCTTAAGCTAAGGGAAGGCCTCCCATCACACATGACCCTATCCAGGCTGCCTCTCCCAAGGGATGGGAGCCAGCCAAGACACGAAGGTCGCCTAACTTCAGGGATATCTCGTCGACCTATAGCTTACAATTTTTAGATCTGGAGCGACAGCCTTGCTCATCACACTCTGGAGAACTGAAACATTTCATGAGTGTCCTTCCTGAACTGTCTCAGTTTTATTTGGCAAACACACGTTTACACCTTCTTTGGAGAGCCAGTGGTTATGTACATATTGTAAAGTTGAGATTGCATGCATACATAAAAACCTATGTATGCAAATGTTTGATAAAGATATGTGTGTTAGAAATGTTATGTCCAGTGAGGTGAATTAAGAGAATGCGGACATTCTCCTATTGAGCAAAAATTGTTGACCATGGATTAACTGATAAAGTGGCCTCAAGAAATGTCCACTGGTTCTGGGATAGGTGGCACTGTATCACCATCGAGAGTGAAAGACATATGGTCGACCTACAGTACATTCAAAAACATATGGCAAAAATGTACAGAGCAGAGTGCTAAGGAGGCAAAGGTCCTAAGGGGTGGATGATGGTGATGTAAGCCCAAGCCATGACTAATTATGTTTTTGAGCAGACGCAGAGGTGAAAATGTTTGCGCTAGGAGCAAAGAAGGGATATATTGGAAACTATAATTGATTTATTTGACAGCTACTGTTGCAACTCATCAATCAAAAGTCAGGTGTAAAACATAAATTGTGATTTAAATGCACACATTGACCAATTTTTTATGATTTTCTTCAAGGGGAACCCTTTCATCGTAACGAAGGGCATATTTACAATAAAGTGGCGAAGAGTGTTGTTAAGCCAAGAAGGCTAACGACACGCTTCGTCCCTTTAGAAATGCAGGGCTGCACCATATTCACCAGAACATGGTGCAGCCCTGCGTTTCCCCCTGCGCTGGCACTAAATTTAGCTGCCTAGCACCAATGCAGGCACCCTTGCACCATAGTGAAAGGGTGCCTGTGTTGAGGGTAAGATTGTTTATGTGCAGGAAGGTGCCCCTTCCTGCACATAATCAATCTTTAAATGACGTTTTGTAACTTGTATGTGTGCTGCTTAATGCTGCACCCATAGAAGTTGCAAAACAGCATTTTTAAAAATGATTGTTTTTGTGCAGGAAGGAGGACTTTCCTGCACATAAACAATCATAGGCGTTTTGCTGTTTCAATGTGTGCTGCACAACGCAGCACACATGGAAACAGCAAAAACGAGGAGAAATAAAACATTTCTCCTCGTTTCGCCTGTTTAAGACCAGGTTTTCCCTGGTCTTAATTTTGGCGCTGCCTCCTATTTACGCTGCACTTGTAAATAGGGGGCAGCCTCAAAATCAGTGGGTGTTGCGGTGGAACGCCCACCACAGCATCCATTGCCCGCCCCTTTCACACCAAGTGCAGTGTGAAAGGGTGACTTATTTAAAAGGCAGAGTTAAGCCGCTGCCTTGTAAATAAGGTGAAGCTCCTATAAAAGCTAAGTTGAGGTGGCGATGGGAGCTTGTAAACATGCCCCCTAGTGCTTTAAATGACCCGACACTGTCCCTTGCTGAGTACCGGCACTTCTATTTTTCCATTTCAAGCACTGCCCATACCCCACGTACTCTCATAGGAGGTCGGACTCACTGCTTTTCGATACATGCTAATGGACTCCAACAGATAGCAGTATGCCCCACCAGTTTGAATGTTCACATCACAAGCCACTCTGGGTCTCACAACTTCTGTCTCTAAAAGAAAGAGTGTGAGGAGCTTTAAGTGCACGGATAAACAGTGTGAGGTAGCTGTGCACATGGCAAGTGTGAGGCGCTTGAGGTATATAGACAAACCTTGTGAGTAGGAGTGGACAAAGTGAAAGAGTAAGTCCATGAAGTCATGTGAAGCGGATCTCCGGCTCCACGGTAGGCCCACCATCACAAAAGAAACAGCCAGTTTCCTGCAGAAGGGTGTGCCTCCCGGCGTACCCCAAACAGAACTGTCTTTCCCTGCTGTCATTTAGGTCTGCCATAGCCAAGAGTGGCAGCAGTAAAAGACATTAGATTCCGCTGTCCTTCCGGGTCATCTACTTACCTTGCCACCGGAAGTACTGCCTTGTGACTTCCGGCAGCTGGGAAAAGATGGATACCCACACACCACTGACGGTGGTGGTACTTGCCTGCCGAACAGGATGCCCACAGTCCTGCGCTGCAGCAGAATGTTCCAGCTAGTGCACGCAGCCTTTTTTCCACACGTTTTTACAAAACATACGTTTTCCATTTTAGAGTTGATGAACTTTAAAGAAACATTTCAAAGTTACGAGGAGTATAACTTCGCCCAGCCCTCAAGCCACGCAGAGACACTCTGTGACGCTTGGAGCACATGGACAGTGTTTTATTGTGCCGTGATTTATTACAGCTAACATTCCCAAGGGGGGCTTGGGGGAGCGGCCGACTGAAGGAAGGTCCCCCCCCCGGGCGGTTTGGGAGGGGCAGCGGGAGTGGGAGGTTGCAGGCCTCGAGCCGGCCATTTTAAGTTTGGGCTCTACAGTTTTGTAGCCCAAAGAGAGCCCACTTGGAACCCAACCATAAATGGGTTGGGCTCCTGCTCCCAGCCACCATTTTAGGTTTGGTGACCTGGTGGCTGGGAGCTTAGGTGTTTGCTTGGTGTTTTTTGGGAGCTTAGGTGTTTTTTGGTTTGAGTTAGTGTGTAGGATTTAGTGTCAGGCATTATTGGGACGTTAATTCGCTTCAGGTGTGCAGTACGCGTTCTTTTCGCAGGATGTCTCGGGAAGATTACCGAGTTCTTGAGGCCCTCCGGCTCCTGAGTGAGGCGAGCCGGATGGACCTTGTCGTTGGCAATGTGGAGGGGCTGGCGCGCCCTGCGCGGCTGGCCTCGGCAGGTGTGGCTGCGGCACTGGCCAACTGCATGTCTCCGAAACGTCCCCAGACGTCTCCGGTAAGTGAACGGGGCCAGCCGCGGTCCAAAAAGGCGGCCCGGCATCTGGGAGGCAGGCTGGGTTAGTGAACACGTCGGGGGAGGCGGGCGGGTCTGGGCACGGGGACAAGCAGTCCGCGGTGGGGCAGGGTAAGTCTGCTCCTGGGGAGTTGGAGCCGCTCTGGGCTCTGGAGCTTGGCACACGAGCCGTTTCTGCACCCGCTGCAAGAGGGAAGCGGGGGGTGGACGAGCAGGCAAGCAGCGCTTTCCACAGCTGTCTTTTATTGCAGACAGGCGGGCGTCGGGGGAGGCGGGGCAGGCCGGGGGCCCGGGACCGATAGTATCGGCGGGATTATCTGGCGACGGCAGCTGGGAGGCGTTTGGGGCGGGCTTCGTTTTCCCCGCGGGCACACCTGTTGCAAATATCGTGCCCGGCGGTGTGGAGGGAGAGGAGGGTTTGGAGGCTATTGGTGTGGCACTGTGGGGGAAGGAGGGGGATAGTTTCCAACCCCCGGGGCAGAAAAGTGAGGCGACCTCCTTTCTGGGGGAGAAGGCATGTCTATTGGGGGGCATGTGTCTAGCCCCCTGCTTTTCTCCCCACCCGGTTCTGTCAGGGGTGAGGTTTTGTCTGTGGGGTGAGTTCCTTGGGGGAGGGGGAATGGGCTCAGGTGGAGGGGTGGGGCAGCATGCAGAGTTTTGTGCCTAGCAAGGACCATAGGGCGGACAGGGCGGCCTCACAAGCATGGCGTAGGGGGCCAGGGGGCCAGGGGGCCACGTGGGGGACCGGTAGGTTGCAGGGTTGGGGATTGGAAAACGGACGCGGTGCTGCGGGGTTAGAGGTGGAGCGGTCAGTGGATTTAGATCCATCTGGGGAGGGCCCGGCGTGGGAGGGTTTGGATATCTTTCCTTCTTGGGCAGAAGGGGTTCAGGGCCTGGGAGGGGAGAGGCGTCCGGAGGGATGCCGCCCCCGGGGGAGCGGAGTGGGCTCTAGGGGTGCCAGCTGGCTGTCAGTGGGGGAGGGGTGGGAGAGGGGACGCGTGGTGGTTCCAGGGGTGCAGTGGGGGGGCGGGGCTGGTGGGGCCTGGGGACCCGCTTCTGCTGTAGTGCAGGCAAGGCTAGAGTGGAGTGGGGAGGAGGAAGGGTGGATTCCCCCCCCCCAGGGTGAGTATGGTCAGGTCTGGGCAGGTAGGGCAGGACACAGGCAAGCGAGCCAGGGTTGGTTTGCCAGGCTTGCGGGGTGAAGGGTTACCAGGCAGTAGTGAGGGGCCCAGCACATCAGACCAAACTTTTTATTTGTAGGTCAGGGAGCGTTGGAGTGCTGTGGACTCGGTAGGGCGGGGTGCGGCCCAAGTACACCGAGGAGAAGGGAGGGTAGAGCCCAGTACGGCGCAATCCATACCGGCGGGGGATCCCGTCGCGGCCAGCGCATGAAGGTCCAGCACGACCTCGCTAGCCCCAACCACACGCCCCACGAGATGGTCGGCCATGTAAGAAGAGACGGATTTTCAGAGAGGTCAACGCATGGGGGAGTATCGGCGGGTACAGTCGGCTCCCCCGCATGGTGGACATGAAAGGGCCGTTAAGGCCGGCATAGGGCAGGTTGGGCTCGGTAAGGCCCGGGGTGTGAATTTTGCTGATGAGGTGTTTCAAGCGGATGAGCCTATTGTGCTGGATTACGATGAGGACAGCCCAGAGGAAGGGGAAGTGAGGGAGACGGGGAGGGGGGATCCTCTCATGTTTTTCATAGTATTTTACAGGCACCGGCAAGGGCGACGGATAGAAAAGCAACGGTGTCTGGATCCAGAAGAGAGCACGGCCCCTCGGTGAGGGCTCCACGGGCAGTGGATCACACGGAGTTGGTGGCGTGGCGGTCGGCACCCGTCAGAGCACCCTCCTTAGAGCCAGGTGAGATTAATAGACCACAGACCAAACCGAAAAAGGTGTCTGTGGGGACAGGAGGTGAGGGGAGTGGGAGGGGACTGAGGGCAGATTACGCAGAGGTAAATATGTCAAGGACACCGGGGTTGGGACGGAGGAAGGAGGGGCAGATCAAGGCACGAAGATGGAGAGTGTGACCAACACAGAGGGTGCGGGGGGCAAGGAGCCGTTGCCGAGTAAGAAACTGCCATATATGGGAGTGACGAAGCCCTTGGGGGCCACCAAGGAGCGTATTTGGAAGGGGGAATACGTGAAACTGCTGAAGCTCTTGCACAGGGAGGTGAGGTCCAATGAGGGATCTAAGGAGGAGGAATATGAGCAGGCCAAAACGCCTAAGGTGCCAGTGACAATAGAGAATTGGACGGCGGCGTTTTTAATTTACGCCAGTGTTTATTGTGAAAAGTTTCCCGAGCGCTGCGTAGACCTGTTTAAGTACATGGACGTCATTAGAAAGGCACAGATCACAGGGTGTGGGGATACGCTTGGGCCCAGTATGATGAGGAGTTCCGGGCCCGGATGGCATGGGATCCAGAGGCAAAGTGGGGGGAACTGGACACAGATTTGTGGCAACACACAATGGAGTCTGCTACAGGCGGTAAGACAGTGTTTACTGCTAGCGGTTTACCACTAGTGTATCGGCCCTTTCAAGGGAAACCCACCCGGGGAGGGGTGGGAAGCGCTGCGACAACACAAACTGGAACAGGAGCATGCTGGGACTTTAATAAGGGCCTATGCACAAAGGAATACTGCAAGTTTTGGCATGAGTGTTCAAAGTGCGGAATGCGCCAGCCCCTCGTTAACTGTTGGGGCGTCAAGCCACAGGGAAATCAGCAATGGCAGCAGAAAGGTAGCAGCGCCGCTAGTCCCTCACAGCAATTCCAGAGCAATAGGTGGGGCAAGGGGCTGCAGGGGGCTGGGCCCAAAGGCTCCTACGCCAGATAGACTGGCGAGACTGGTTGAGGGCTTGCAGGGGTATGGGGACATGGGGGCGAAGCAGGTTCTGATTGAAGGGTTCCAGTGGGGGTTTCATTAGGGTTACCAGGGTCCAAGACAGAGATGGTGGGCGGATAATTTGAAATCAGCATCAGAACACAAGATGGTAGTACAGGAGAAATTGGACAAAGAGGTGCGTGAAGGGAGGATGGCAGGCCCCCTTTAATGATTGGCCAACAGAGAACCTGATAATATCACCGATCGGGTTGTGACCAAAAAACAAGAAGGACAATACAGGTTGATCCAACACCTTTCATGGCCTGAGGGGTCTTCAGTTAACGATTTCATTAACGAGGAGGCGGCCTCAGTTTCATATTCCTCAGCTGATGTGGCCATGTCACTAGTTGTGACAACGGGCGCGACTGCAGAGATGGCAAAGTGTGACATAAAATCGGCTTTTCGGTTGCTTCCAGTTCATCCAGATGATTGGGATCTTCTGGGTATCCATTTTGGGGGAAATGGTACGTGGATAAAGCTTTACCGATGGTTTGTTCTATGTCATGTTATGTGTTATGTTATGTTATGATGAATTTGTATAGCGCAAGTACACCGGATTGGTTTCTTGGCGCTTCTTGGATCGGTGACAGAGAAATTTATCAGTCAGTAGGTCAGTCGAATGCTTGTTTGAAAAGCCAAGTTTTTTGCAGTTTACGGAAGACCATGATATTTGTACAGCTTTTGATCTCTAGGGGCAAGGAATTCCAGTACCTTGGACCCAAGAAGGCAAACCTAGATCCGCCAAATCGTTTCTGTTTAAAAGAGGGTATTGTTAGAAGGTGCAAGTGAGTGGATCTCAGATTACGATTTGGGATATATCTGGTGATTAAGCTGTCAATGAACTTAGGGTTTTTACCATTCAAGGATTTGAATATGATGCAGCCCATCTTGAAGGCGCACCTTTGTGATACGGGGAGCCAATGTAGTTTCCTAAGAAGAGGAGAGATGTGTTGGCGTTTGTTTTCCCGCAAGATCAGTCTAGCTGCTTGGTTCTGTATTAGTTGTAGGCGATAGTTAAGATAGGCTGGGATACCAAAATATAAGGAGTTAGCATAGTCAATGTGCGAGATCACCAGGGCAAGAATAGATTGTAGTTTTGCCTCCTGTGTTAAGAACCGGCTAATTTTCTTTATTTTTCTTAGTTGGAAAAAGCATGTGGATGATACTGATCCTATTTGGGTTTTCATGGAGAGATCATTACAGATAGTGACTCCTAGAGTTTTGGCATGCTTGGAGGGGCTCGGTGGCTGTCCCAGTTCGGTTGGCCAGAAGTTGGGGGTCCAATGGTTTAGTGAGCCGCCCGTGAGGATCAGTTCAGTTTTGTCTGGATTTAGTTTCAATTGATTGCTGTTCATCCAGTCACGGATGAACAGCATGGTTGTTTGAAATTCAAGAATGGAGCCCGGAGAGTCATTGATAGGAAAAATCAGTTGAAAATTGTCTGCGTAGTTAAAAGTCTGAATTTGTTTTTCTTTTAATGCATGGATCAGGGGGAGAAGATACAAATTAAAAAGATGAGGGGATAGAGAGGATCCCTGGGGGACTCCGCAGGTATTTTTAATCATGGGGGTTGAGAAACCGCCAAGATATACAGCCTGTGAGCGATCTGTTAAGAAGGATCTAATCCACTCAAGAGCGTTTCCTTTAATACCTGCGTCTCTGACACGGTCGATCAAGATGTTATAGTCGACCGTGTCAAAGGCCGCAGAGAGATCCAGCAGTACCAATGCTTGAGGGAGACCCTTATCAGCCTTTTCTCTCAGGGTGTCCAGCACAGATAATACTACTGACTCTGTGGAGTGGGCTGGGCGGAAACCTGCTTGATGGGCGTCCAGATATTCAGACTGCTCCAGAAATGCAGATAGATTTTTGGCTACATGTGCTTCCAACACTTTGGCCAGGTAGGGAAGCAGCGAGATCGGACGATAATTAGTCAATGTATTAGGATCTGCTCCTGCCTTTTTTAGGAGAGGGATGACAACCGCTTCCTTAAAGGTCTCTGGTACCTGGCCCTGAGCTATTGACTTGTTTAGAAGAGCCATGGCTGGTCCAGGGCAGCTGGTAAATGCTTCCTTTAAGATCCAAGGGGGACAGTGGTCCCTTGGCGACCCAGATTTAACTTTAGCCAATAGGTCATTGAAGTTTTCCTGGTTTATAGTAGGAAATTGTTCCAACTTGTGTGGGTTCGTAGGTGTTTTGGGGTAAACAGGGCTTGGACAGTGGGGGATATTAGATTTAATGGTTTTGATTTTTTCAATAAAGAAGTTATTTAAAGAATCACATGTGCTTTATTCTAATGCTTTAGCACCTTTCTGCAGTGGTACTTTACGCAGCACACAGGTCACACATTGGTGACGCACTATTTGGATGATTTCTTCTTTGTCGGGGCACCAGGCTCCACGGAGTGCCAGACAGCTCTGGACTCCTTCCATGAGCTCATGGGTGACCTGGGGGTGCCATTGGCACCCGAGAAGACAATGGGTCCTTGTACGGTGATTTCATTCTTGGGGATTGAGATTTATTCAGAAGCAATGCGGGCTCGCTTGCCGAAGGACAAGAAAGTTACAATGTTGCAATTGTTGGAGGGGATGCTGTCCAAACAGAAGGTGACAGTGAAGGACATTCAGGTGCTCCCCGGTCATCTTAATTTTGCATGTAGGGTGGTCAGAGCTGGAAGGACCTTTTGCAGGTGCTTAGGGCGGGCATTGGCAGGAAAGCATTTGCCTCACCACCACGTTCGATTGTCAGCAGGGGTGAAGGAGGATTTGCGCATGTGGTCAGTTTTTCTGCAGTCTTTTAATGGGGTGCCTTTGGTGAGGGAGGAGGACGTACAGTGGGATGTGCACATTTTTTCTGATGCGGCAGGCGGCGAGGAATTTGGCGTCTAATGGCAGGGCAAGTGGTGCGCTGAGCAGTGGCCGCGGCAGTGGAAGGATAATGGGAGGAGCCTTGCTTTCCTTGAGCTTTTCCCATTGCTGGTACCATTGACACTGTGGGGCGAAGAGCTGGCACACAAGAAGGTGTTGTTTCGGGTAGACAAAATGGCGGTGGTGGAGGTCATTAACAGACAATCCGCAAGAGATGAGCAAATTCTGAAGTTGCTGCAGGTTTTTCTGCTTGGCTGCCTCATTGCTTTCAGGGCTTTGCATATACCAGGTGTGGACAATGACATAGCGGATGCTTTGTCTCGTTCACAGTGGGTGAGATTCCGTGGGCTGGCCAAGGAGGCGGACAGGACGCCGACCCCAATGCCGGAGCACCTTTGGTATGTAGGCAACGTAGGGTGCTACAGCTGGTGGTACGCTCCCTGTCAGCTTCCACATGGGCAGCATATCAACTAGCCTGGTGGAACTTTTTGGCATCCGGGGCGTGTAAACGAACGGAGGTCTGGCATCGGCCGGAGGATGTAATCCAGTTTATCTTGGCACTCATGATAAAGGCCTCACGAAAGTTACAATTGCTGGAAAGTTAGCAGGCATTGCATTCATGGGGAAGCTACTGTAGGGGTACACTCCGTCGGGGGGAGAAGTGGGTAGGAGGATGTTGGAAGGGTGGGCTAGGGAGAGGGGGGGAGAGAATGCGGCACGTCGCCCCCTTTCCTGGCAGAAGCTTGCGCATCTATTAGAGAAGCTGCCAGCAGTCTGTAGGGATGATTTTGAGGCCTGTTTATTTTCTACCCTTATGGTATGGATGTTTTTTGGGGCTTTCAGAGTGTCAGAACTCCTGGGCAACAAGGTCAGGAATGGCGTGCGGTGGGAGGATGTGTCCATCGGGGGAGATGGAATACATCTATGGCTGGCCAGTTCAAAAACGGACCAGAGGGGTTTGGGTAAAGGGGTTAGGTTGGAAGCAGCTGTGCCAGTAGCAACGTGCCCCCTTACGTGGGCCCGACGTTTGCGAGCTTTGTCGAGAGGCCTGGGGCCAGAGGAGGTTTTTAGGCACGCTAATTGGAAAAAGGTCACAGGGTACCAGCTGCGCATGGTGTTGCGGAAAGCTTTGGACAGCATTGGGGTGGATGGGGCGGAATATGGGACACATTCCTTCAGGATTGGGGTGGCAACGGAAGCGCATAGCAGGGGCTGGACGCAAGGGGGCATAATGAGACTGGGGCGCTGGTCTTCAGACTGTTATCGTCGTTATGTACGGCAGAATGCAGAGGAGGCACATGCGTCATCCTCTTTGATGTGAATCTCATTCCTTTTTCTCGTTACAGGTTCGGTGGCCGGGCCCCAGGCGAAGGAACTGACCATTTGGATTGTGGGGCATTCTTTTATCAAATGGGCCCAGGTCCATGCATGTCAGTGTGATTTTGGTGCAATGTTAGGCTTTAATGACCATTTGTTTAATATTGTTTGGAAAGGTAAAGGAGGGATGCGGTGGAAAAAATTGTTACCGTGCCTTAATAAATGGATGGTCCAGGGGCGGTGCCCAGACGTGTTGTTGATTCACCTGGGGAAGAACGATTTGTGCGAGGTGAAGGGGGTGGTATTGATGAGGGCCATGAAGAAGGATTTGTCGAGGTTACAGGAGCAATGAGCTGGGTGCCACGTTTTGTGGACAGAGCTGGTCCTGCACAGAGTGTGAAGGGGTGCTTTGAACCCGAGGGCCATTGACAGGGCTCGCAGTAAAGTGAACTCGGAAATGTCTCGGTTCTGCCGTCATCTTGGTTTTGGACGAGTTACACATAAGGAGTTGCGTTTTGAGGCGGTGGAGTTTTTCAGAGGTGACGGGGTACATCACTCAAGGATGGGCATGGATCTCTACTTGTTGGAGATTAGGGAGGCGTTGGCACGATGGTTGAAGGTTCAGGCGCATTCCGATTACAAAATTAGTAGTTGGCCTAGTTGGGGGGCAGAAAGGGGGGGGTAGTTTTCTCCCCGCCCGGCTTTCTGGGTGGCGGGGGTTATTGGAAGTATTTTGTCAAGGTTGACAGCAGTTGTTGGGTTATTGTTAGTTTGGGTTATCGACATGGAAAGGGTAAGCAAGTTAAGTTATAGTTAAGTTACGCAGGTCCGTGGTTTGACGGGGGGTTAAGAAGCAGGCAGGGGACGTTGTTTAACAGAGGGGTTGAATTTAAAGTGTTGATGTTTTGATGCATTGATGCATATGGTTGTAATGTTGTAATGTATGGGTGGAGGCGGGTTCAAGGAAATTTTAGGGGCGGGGCTAAAGGTCAGTACATGGTTGTCTAGTGAGGGTTAGTTTTGGAAGGCGTTTTGCCGAGGAATGTGATTTAATGTGATGCGCACCTGTTTCAATAAAGCGGCCTTTTACACACAGTACTGAGTTTGTGGTCTGCTACCTCCCCCCACACCTCCCTCCCAACCATGTAATACCAAATATGGTGCATTTTGCACGACACAGATTTATAACCTGCGCTCCCTAAACCTGGCCTACAATGTGTTCTATTGTTGGAAAGTTAGAAAAACACACCGTGTGCACCAGGAGTTGCATACAAAGGAAGTGGTTATAGTTCTTGCACATTAAACCATCTTTGACTCTTTAAAGCACCTAGCGGTGTTGAGATTAGCACAGACCATGACATTCCTTTATGTCTGAAATAATCTCCCTTTTGTCTGAAATGTCCAGCTATGTGTCAGACCTTAGCTTTTCTTCCAATTTATGACTGCACTAGTATTTTCTCTTTTTGTGCTGAACAAAGGCAGTCTTAAGGAATTGAACACCGTGAGGCTCACTTTTTTGTCTTCGTGTTCAGCTGCAAAGCTCCTCTAATTTTGCCTGTCAGTGGCTCAGAATGTTTGGAGGCAGCCAGGATATTTCCACATCAATAACTAATAAAAAGTTTGGCGATTACTCTGCATTTCACAACACCAGCAATGTATGAATGGGACAAGCGGACCCCCAAAAAATACTTTAAAATAAAAAAGTATTGGTAAGGTTTGGTGGTCTTTTGTGTGTCGTATTACATAATCACTTTTTTCTTTATTTTTCATATGCTTTTGATTTTCTTTATTTTAAAAATTATATTTTTACTCCTGTTTTTTTTTACTTATGGCAGCTCCCAATTAAATATGTTTGACTGTGACACGACTCAGATTGCACTTTGTTTTAATTAATGTCCTTATTACGTACCAGTAATCCTCATTACTCTGAGTAGCCATCCTTTTTTCAGTGATTACATCATGAGGTGAGCCGCACCTCCTTAGACACCAACGATTATTTTAACAACTTTAATCCCACGCTATTGGACTATTCTTTCAACTTTAACTTTAAACTCTGCTGTCTGACTCATTAGGCCCTTCACAGGGTCTGCCCAGCCTATTTGTCCTCACGACTTAGTTACTACCTGCCCTGCAGACAACTAAGGTCCTCAAATCAAGCTCTCCTGCTAACCCCACATATGCGCGCCTCTAGATTTGGGGGTAGATTCTATTCATATAAGGCTGCACTCCACTGGTACAAACTCGTGCTTCAACTTCGCACCTGTTCTGACTTCACAAACTTTAAAAAAGATGCTCAAAACCTGGTTGTTCTAGAGTGCCCTCTTCTGCTGTGATCACACAGCGCCAAGATACTCCTCCTGGAGTGAGTTGTGCACTATACCAAGACTCTACATATATATAATATATAATCTGGCTATATATGCTGGCCCATGTATTAGCTCAGAAACCCTCCATCGGTTCTGTCTTTCCCAAACATCAAGTTGAGACAGAATGGGAGGGTAGGAGAAATTATGAAAGTATTGGAACAAGGAAGGGTACTCAGAGTAATGAACACTACAGGTAAGTAATCAAAGGATTACCTCCACAACAATATCTTTTCCTAGTTCTTATATGAAAATTATCAGTAAGTAATTGAGACATTACCGCCTTGTCCTAGCCCTTACATTATGACGATAAAACAAAGTAGTATATCACAACCTTGAATTCCCCGAAAAGAAATGTCAGTACTCCCAAACTAGTGCCTGAAATGATCATTTTTCCTGATGATATCAATCCAATACAACTGAAACCTCAGCAGCTGACACACCGGTTCCTAATTCTAATCTCTTTACATTCTCTACCAGTGACTTAAAGTGTTCAAAAACACCAAAGTTCATAAATAAACTTTCACAAAGTCTATAGTCCGCTAAGTAAGCAATGAAGATTTTAACAGTTCTAACCACATCCAATGAGTGTCACATATGTTCTCCTGAAGAAGTATCAGGAATTAGGAATACAGGAAAGTGAGCAATCTCTGCTTCAACTTGAAATGGAGAGATTTTTTTTGCTTGAAAATTAGATCCAAGCCAAAAGACAATGCTATCATCAAAAACTTTCAAATAGACAGCCTTAAGCGAAAGAGCTGCTATTTACCTCCATCATCTAGCAGAATTTACTGGCAATAAAAAACCTTTTTAAGTGAAAGAAATTTCAAATCTATCTCTTCCCTTGGTTTGAAAGCAGAGATTTGTAATGGCCTCACAACAAAAAATAAATCCCAGGCTGGGACCGACGACTTGAGAAGTGTCCTATCCAAAACAGAACCTTTTAAAGAAGCATTTGCAATGCAATCGGTCTCACATTAAGCTATTGGCAATGCAATAGCTTAATCTCTCACAAATGTGAGACCTCTTGCATTGCAAATATTTGTTTTTTTACTAGTGACCATGCGACGCTTTCACATTCATGGAAGCCGTGCCCCTATCTTTAGACAAGCCGCGTCCAAAGAAAGGGGTGTGTTCGACATCAAAGTGAAACCGCGGCATGGGGGCTTTGACAAAAAAAGCATCTGTTTGTCAAGTTGACAAACAGATGTTTTTTTCCGGTAAAAGTGCCCATGCCGCTCTTTCAGTTTAATGTCAGCCCGTACCTTTCTGTAGATGCAGTTTGTGTAAAGAAAGGGAGGCGGCCTCTATGAATGTGAAAGTGCTGCATGGGAGCTAGTAAACAAAATAAATAAATAAGCGTGCCCGCTAAAGGCGGACCGCGCTGCTAAAATAAATAAATAAACACTTCACAGAATAATAGGTATGGCATTAGATTATGTGTCAAGACATAGCATTACCATAAATAGTATGCTGTATTTGCTGTCAAGGCCCGCACTAATGCACTGGTTTGGTGATTTGATTACCATCAGCTTCATATTCCAAGCACACAAATCAAACTGCCTTAGCAAAAACAAAAATCTTTCCATGTTCCACATGAAGGTTATCCTCATTGCTTTCTCTCTAAAAGGATGAGGTTTGGAAGCACAGCAATATTATGTGTTCTTTACACAAACCCTGAAAGCCACCCACAACCAAACATAACCAATACCACAAAGAAACACTCACACTAGCACTCTGCTCTTAACTAAAGGTGTTATTGGCCAACGTGGTGGTACTCACTGAATCTACCCTAGAAGAATGAAACACTGATTCAAACATGCATGTCGCTCAAATCTCTTCAAATGAGTTAGTTTGCCATCTTAGAAAATGTTAAAGGTAATTGTGTAAAATATGTTGATGACAGAGAACAAAATGCACCCTAGTGCTCGAGTATGTAGTGACTTAGTCCAGATGTGTAGAGGATCTTTAGATGTTTATTTGTAGTTGATTTCAAGTCCTCCAGTTCAATCCAATCCAAGACAGTACAAGACCAATCATAGACCCCACCAGTAGCAGCCAGTATGGTGCTCAGCCCTTCTCAACTGACATCTCTGGCTCCCAACATTCTGAAACACATCACTGGATGAACATTCCACTGGCAGAGCAAGAGATTGCATGAAGACCATCAAAGCCAGGATATAACAGAGTAGCTTACTTTTTACTTTACCTAAACAGAATATACACGCAACACAATGTTTGGTCAAATGATATCTTTGTTGACTTTAACTGGAGGCAGGAATAATTTAAAGCTTCACGTTCTGTTTGCAACAATCCAGGTGGGGCACATCTGGGGAAGCAACCAAATCAGGCCAGCGCCAATGTTAATAAACACAACAAAGAGGAGCACTAATTTACATTAAAGAGAGGACAGCTGAACCATACAAAAACACTTTGCACATCACAGAGAGGGTGTGATTAGAATATATGTTATTCACATTATGTTCGACTGCTACCCATAGCATATGGGGGCAAGCCGTAGAAATATATTTTAGCTAAACCACCAGGTATAACGCTTCTCTGACTTTACATCTGAGCACTGGTACAAAAACACAAGAATTTGAAAACCGCGCAAACCCAGAAGACTGGGTGTAGAAGCATGTATCATACAACGCCCTGCTCTTTCGTGTGTACCACTGCTTCAGCCTTCTACTGGAAAGGATCTCGGTCCCACCCCTCACACGACAGAATGAGCAGCAGATAGGAGCCTGAGAAATGCCTCACCAGAGGACAACATCTGGAGCCTGCCTTAGTGGAGGAGCCACCACTGTGTGCTGCACAGAATTGAGAGGCACTGGTTTACTGTCTAGTGGAACCTTTGCAGCACTTGAACCCATTGCCTCTTAACCGCATGTATTCAGGTTTTGAGCACATCTAAAATGGGGGACCCAGAGGAAGGCTCAAAAGAGACCAGGATTGATACTTCTGTGTAGAAAACCTTCTGTATTCTTGAATGGATACTGACATAGCATTAGGTAGACCTAACTTCAGTAGACCCCTCCTCTCAAATCTAAAAAGAGGGGACTCATTGTAGACCAGAAGGAACTACACCAATCACCTCCGCCCATTCTCTGAGAAGATGCGGCAGTATTCTTGCAATTATGGGAAAAGGAGGCAAAGCAGAAAGAGGAGAAGGGGTATGTGCATCCACTGCCGATGCTCTCCTGTCCGAAAATCTGGATAGAAACATTTGAGCATTGTGTTATCTGCACCCACACACAGATCCACCTGCAGTATTCTAAACTTCCTGTTTATTTTCTAAAATGTGTCTTGAACTAAATGGAAATTGTGTGAAGGAGTGGAGACCCTGCTCAACTTATTTACTAAGATGTTGTCCACACCCTTAATGTGAAGTGCCGACAGAGTCAATAGATTCTGTTCTGCCCAACTCCCTAGTTAATAGGCAAGGGATGCTAGTGCTAGAGGTCTTGTTCCCGACTAATGATTTACATAAGCGTTCAGCACAGAATTCTCTGTTCTTATGACCACTACTCAATTAATCTGTGGTTAGAGTCCCTGGTGCAGGGAGATTTAGAGAAATTACTTTCTTGAGATTGTCCTCGTTTAACCATTATTGCACATCCACTCTTATCTTGTGTGATACAGGAATCTGAATATTGAAGACTTTGGAGTCTAGCTCATACTGATTCAGAAGATGCAGAATTAATGGACCTGTATATAGCCTTGATCAAGGTTCGACAAATAAAAAAATATGACAAAAGAATACAAAAGAGAGAACTTAAAAAATTTTTTTTTCATTTCAGGGCTTCAACCCAGATTACTACAAGACTTCAGTTTACCATATATCCTTAAAATAAAGGCAAGTCTCTGATTGAAGCCCTTTGCATCCTGAATAGGACTCGAAAACATGTTTAAAGCTTCAATACTCTTTGATCTTTGATTGCACAAGGATACTATTCCCAGTCTTGTCTGAAATTGAGCTTCAATGAAACCTAAATCCTATGAGGTAATTATATATTTTTTGTATTATGTATCAGAAATTCATGTCTTTGATGTAGGAGACAATCCCAGTTTGTATTTTCATGAACTTGATGTATTGTTAGCAAGTGAATCAGCCAATCCTCTAGATAAGGATGAGTCATTACCCCTTTGTTGCGAAGAAGGAATTCCATTGGTCAGAATGTTCATTAATACTCTCGGAGATGATTTTAGTAAGACAGTGAAAACTTGAAATTATAGATGCTTTTCTCTCACACAAAATCTCAGGCACTACTGTTTTTTTTTTGTTTTTTTTAAAAGAAACCTTTATTTGACTTCAAAGAGTTACAGACATGGGCCTACAACCCCTTGGGCCGGCCGCTAATTAGTACGAGACATGTCATTTCACCGTTGTACAGACTTGTCAATCAAAAGATCCTGTCAGTCCATCAGCACTCCGAGTTAAGGCAGCGGCAGTAGTCGAGTAACAATATTAAATACGGTTTCATCTTTCAATTTAAAACTTATAAACATTACACACAAACAAGGCAATAAGGCATTGTGAATATCGGGACGCGTTCCCCGGGGTAGGAAATCAATGATCTGTGGCAGAGGAGTGAGGGGGGCCTGGGAGCAGAGGAAAAGTCAAACTGTAGCATACTCATAATCAGGGACTATTGTTGAAGTGTTCATATGGCACATGAAGATAAGCATCTTTTAAGTCAATTGAAGTCATCCATTTGCATGGGTTTACCAAAGAAATGATCTTTTGAAGTGTCACTAGTTTGAAATGGTTCTTATGAAAAAATTCAGAGGCTTTAAGTTTATAATGAGTCTAAATTTCCCCAAAGGTTTGGGTAAAAAAAACATTCTTGAGTATACTCCTTGTCCGAATCACTGCCTTCCTTTGAAGAAGCTTCAAGACTCATTGAAGAATAGCTATCAGCTTGGAGCAGCGTAATTTTGATCCCATCCTAAGATACTGTAGAAGTGCATTATAATCATGTGCAATCAAGACTTGAATATATTCTGTGTGATTAATGTTACTAAGAAAATATATTTTATATTTAAAATACTCCACGTAAAACTAATGGAACTTATAAATTATGTGCATAGAAATGTGACTAATAAAAGTAATTGCAACATTTACACATTAATATTCCAAAAGAAATTAAAGTTTAGATGTGTCTCATCGTGAAGTTAATGAAATAAGTTGTATGTGTAGACTAACGTTGAAGCATTTATTTGTGGAACAAGAACGTATATTCATATGGATGTATTTTAAATGAAATTTTGTCAATCTTTTAGCAATTTATTCATGCGTTAAGAAACTGCATTTGCTGTGTGTGTTGAAGTGTGCACGTATTTAAAACCCTGTGCACTATTAAGTTGACGTGATTTTAGGGCCTCGAGAACTGTTCCAGTACAAGCTCACGTTTAAAGTCTAACAAGCAATTTGTATTTAACCTTCAATGTACAATGTGTTTGTTTGCATTTTTTGTTTCTACTGCAGGTGCGGACAACGACTTATTAGTTAGAAAAGAAGGGTTTTTGTTTTAGGAAAGATAGCAGAGTATGAGAAGCTGGATCTTGGCAAGGAGAAAGTAGGTAATGAACAAGGAGGCAAGTTCCCACGGCGGAGGAGAAGAATGGCCAAGGAAGAATGAAGTAGCAACTTATCGATGTGGGAAAGGTGGTGCCAGTAACCAATTTGTGCTGGAATCGTAGAAAGTTACTGCAGATGAACACATGACTTACCTTGAGTGCAACTAATGTCTTATGCTGTAACATAGTGAGGGTCAGAGAGACATCTTAGGACTTCATGAGGTACAGACCTCTGCTTCTGCTTTGTGTGGCTTCATGCTACTTGTCCCTTAGTTGGAGGTTTTTATTAAAGAATCTGACAGCTGACATCTTTCTATTATGCATACTTACTCAATGTTTCTTAGTTTGGGCTACCCCTTTTATGGCAGTACAGGGAGAAATAGCGTGCTCATGCTTAATTTTAAGAATCATATTATGCAATTTAATGTTCTATTCTTTTTTCCTGATTACTTGCATCGTCATAACAGATTTAGTTGTATTCTTCTTGTTATATAGGGCTAATCTCTTCAGGAGATTTGGACTCATTCTGTTTGTTCTGTGTTTCTATACTGTGAAGTTGAGAACCTTACTAATATCAGATTTAGTTGTCAGGTGGATTATTGTGTGCCTAATTGGTTGCACTGTATTGAAATGTAAATTGTGATTGCTTCCTCCCTCTTACCTCTCAAGCAGCTAAAAAGACCATCTGCTTGTGTAGGGATGTTTAAGTGGCCCCTAGCTCTCTCACGCTTCAACGGAGACCTTGGCCAGAGTGTCTGAATTGTCCCTGAACTTGAATGTAGAGAAGAAAACTCTATGAAATACCCTTGTCTGATTGTGTCCAGCACCCAGCTTTCTTTAATGGAAGTTTTCCAAACATGAAGGAACTGCAAAAGCCACCCTCTAACTGAATCTCTAAGAAGCAAAAGACCCGAGTAGTCAGGATTCATATTTCTTCTGGGCCAAAAAGAAGTCTGAGCAATCAAACAATTACAGCTTGAAATTAGAGTTATTTCTACCCCATGGAGCTTGTTGAAAATATTTATTTTTTATCTTTGATTGTAATGCCAATTTAGCTGCACAAGCTTAGGCACACTTCTGAACCTTTGAGCATGTTTTTCATTCTTTAAAGCTCTCTTAATAAGATCATCTAATTGACATTGAAACAGTTATGAATCATTAATTGATAATTTGACCAAGGCTGCTTTTTGTGAACCTTCTGACTTTCAGTATTGAAGATAGATTTGCAGCAAACATCAGAAATAAATTTGGCTTGCATCTCAATATGCTCTAAAAAATCCACACACTCTTTTCCCAACAATAATTCTGAAGATACAAAATGAGGTCTTTAACTAAAGACTGAGAGAAGCAAACTGAATAGATAGAACCTCTGAAGGCTGTATTTAACCTTGCAAACTTCTTCAGAGCTGTTTCTACACTTTTGTCCTCTTTATAATTTATGGCGATATCATCACCCATCACTGAAGATTTGCCGGCCACATTGGCTAATATTGGGTCTAAAGTCGCTGTAGAAGGAAGAATCAGTTCACACTTTGCTCCAGTATACAATCTTGACAAGCATTTATGGAGTGTGGTCTTCTCTGAATGTTTCCACTCTCTCATCAAAACCTCTGTAATGTCTCCATTTAATGGAAGACTGGGAGAGGGAATACATTACAATTGCTGGAAAATGCCTCTATTTGTGCTTGGCCCCTCATCCTCCATTTGTAAGCTCAGAATTACAGACAGATGTCAAGGTTGAATATCTGAGTCTTGTATAAATTTGACCTTTTGTATACATTTTGCCTCTGGTTCGTTATCCAACTCATATTCTGGACATGGACAGGATGGCGCCGAAGAATGTGAGGATAATTACCCAGCAGAAAGGGAAGATGTGGAAGAAGCCATTATGTCTTTATTTGCTGGCAAATATGGTGCAGATTGGGAGCCAGATTTCGTAATGCTTCAATGAAACTTTTAATGAAAGACTGAATTTGCTTTTGAGTGTATTATTTTTTGTCTACTCTCCTTCTTCTGCCTAGCCATCTCTCATTGTCTGCAGGTGCGGTGCTTCTTTGAAGTGTGCTTGCGAAACATCATTTCTGTCACTCTCTAATGCAGACAAATCAGACTCCCTTTAACCCTTATATATAAATTATGGGATGCCCAGTGCACTTCCTGATAATTCTCCCCTAAAATAAAACGGTAACAACTCAGGTGCTCCTCCTATGGAGAATTAAGAATGGAGAACAGCTACCTCAGCTGTGTCCAAGACTCCCCACTGGATAACAAGTAAGGGAGTTAAATTATTAGGGTTTAATTATAATCCTTTATAGTAAAAGAGCAAGCTGACCCTCCTGTGATCTGGGTCTAACTACGCTCCACAGATAGAATGGAAAACATATATAGTACTATCAGAGCTGTCTAAATCCATTTGAGGTCTTAAGCCCCGATCTTAAGCTCTCCAATTAGTGTATCCATCCCAAACCTCTGCAAACAAGCTGCCTGAATTAATTTCGGGGCTTCACCTGGCTTGTCATTCAATTTTAAATAGTGTACGTGCCTGATAACGATTTAGGCCAAACACACAAATGCTTGTCTGAGCCAATTCGACTCTTACCGTGATTGCTTTTAATTATCTTTAATTGCTCCCTTGTCAAAAACACCAACAACAGAAACACCTTGAGGCATGGGCTTCGCCCAATCTCTTTGAACTCCCTGTTCTCACCTTGTTTAACAAGTGCAACAGCATGCCTCGATGGCTTCAGGTCCTACTGCAGTCACGTGTAAAAACAAAGGCCTGATTCACAAAGATACCTCACACTTTTGAATCATTTATACATTTGAGTAAGTTTACTACTTTTTGGCTATTCACAAAATCTGAGTGTAAATTTACACCAAAAGTGTAACTTGCATGTCTCCACAAATCACAGGACCTAGGGCTAGTCACAAACTGAAGGGGTTATTCACAAAGTTGTAAAAATATTGAAATAATATATGTTCGACATTTGAACTGACATTTGGAAATAATTGAATATTTTGCTTCCCACTAATGTGTGGAATTGAAAATATAGTAGTCAGAATGGTTACTGACTAGGTGGGTGGAAGCAAGCGCAGGGCCGTTGTCATCTATTCACTCAATTTACCAATCCCGTTCCATACTATGGTTCAGTTTTCTGCAATGCGTAAATTATATGCAAGATTGTCAATCAAATAAACCAAATGCATTTCATGCCACTACCAGCACTTCATCAATTTACTGTGGCCTCTGCTGATCAAGTGTCAGAACAGTACAAACTGCACTGAGGTATGCACACCAACAATCTTGTATTTATATAAATAGTATTGGATACAAACAACATGAATACACCACTAAATAAGTCTTTAATTGCATACCTGAATAGAATGATTTGTAAAGACTGAAGCATTGTTCCCTTGATGATATTGAGTCATCTGGTAACAAGGATCTCAAAATGCTGAGTTCTTCCAATAGGATAGTTAGCCTTCAAAGATGTCAGCTGAAAGTGCAGGATGTCTCTCTTCTACGCCCTGGAAAAAATGTGAATTTAGCAAGCGGCCCCCTCAACAGCACTCATGCAGGAATCCTTTCTGACATCATAACCACACATGCTTTACTCAGCATACAACATACATCATATCACATGGGCAGTATGCACGTATGGTATGACTTCTCAACAGCTTAAGGACTGGTCGCACAAACTTCAGCATCTACATTCCCCTTACAGGAAATATGAGGATCTCTCCTGGTGCAACAGTGAAACCCAATGAGAGACTAGGAAGGTCAGTGCTTGGCAACAATCAGTCAATCAGGGAGTTTAAAGCACGCTACTCACCCATGAGGGTCTCAAGGCACTGGGTGGTGGGGGTGGGGGGGATGCAGCTCCGAAACAGCCGAAAAGCCAGGACTTGAGTCTCTTCCTGAAGGTGGCAGAGTAGGGGAGTGTCTGATGTTGACTGAGAGCTTGTTCCAGGCTTTGGCTGCGATGTAGGAGAAGGCTCTTCCACCCGCTCTGGTTCTGCGGTCTGTCCTGGTTGGACACATGCATAGTGAAGGGAGTTTTGAATTACATCCTTGTTTAGATGGCTTTCGATGCTGCTGTCACATGGCCATGTTTTTGTGGATTGAAGCACATTCTGGCAGCCTGAATCTGAAGTCTTTGCAGTCTGTCACTGGGTCGTTTTTGAGCTACAATTGTAGATTTGGTTACTGTATTCCAGTCTTATTGTTATGGGGGCTCTTGATAACTCCCCTAGTGATTGGTTGGTTGTTCACTTGAATCTGGGGTAAAAGATGATTCTAAACAATCATTAAATCGAGAGGTGAAGAACAGGTTTAACTCACATCTGACTCGTTGGTTTCTTATTTTGTGTGATGTGGTTTCAGAAGTCTTAGAGTAGGATAATGTGGATTTAAACGTCTGAACACGAAGGGAAATCGAATGAAGGAAGAGAAACCAGCTTCTAGTGGCATTTAAGAATATGTGTTTGAGCTCAGAGTGTCACCAGGCAGGTCGCTCCCCCCATCCGCCACACAGCCCCCTGTGGGTTGAACCTCCGTTGCCGTTTTTGCCGCCTGACTGCTCGCTCCCTTTTTTATTCTGTACCCCTGCGCTTGGCTTTCTGTGCCACTTTGTTTTTTCATTATGTGCCCCTGTGTTTTGCTTTCTGTACCCCTGTGCTCTGTTGTCCCTCTCCCGCCGTCTTTTCCTGCCGTTTTTTCCCTGGGTTTTCCCCCGCCGCTGAGCCCCTGTGGCCCCGCCCCCTTCACTCCCATTGGCCGCCTCGCTCCCACCTCCCAGCTGCTCCTCCCTCCCTCTGCCCTCATATGGAGGCCGCGAAGCGGTGGTAGAGAGCGACCTTTGACCCTGTCACCAGGCAGGTCGCTCCCACCATCCGCCACGCAGCCCCCTGTGGGTTGAACCTCCGTTGCCGCTTTGCCGCCTGACTGCTCGCTCCCTTTTTTATTCTGTACCCCTGCGCTTGGCTTTCTGTGCCACTTTGTTTTTTCATTTTGTGCCCCTGTGTTTTGCTTTCTGTACCCCTGTGCTCTGTTGTCCCTCTCCGGCCATCTTTTCCCGCCGTTTTTTCCCCGGGGTTTCCCACGCCGGTGAGCCCCTGAGGCCCGCCCCCTTCACTCCCATTGGCCACCCCGCTCCCACCTCCCAGCTGCTCCTCCCTCCCTCTGCCCTCATATGGAGGCCGCGAAGCGGCCGCGCAGCGGCTGCGCGTAGCGGGCGCACCGAAGGCGCGCCTAAGGCAAGCCAGTCTGCGCCCGTCCGTGCCTGGACCGCACCCAGCGCCAGAACCCCTGGACCCCGCACCCCCCGAAACACCAGACTGCACTACGACGCAAGCACCCTCCACGCACTCAACTCCAGACGAGACCACCCCTGCTACCGGGCCACCCCGAAACGCACCCAGGGGCCTTTCACCTGCCGGAACTGCAGATTCACCAGCATCCAACCCTCCACACCACCAGCCAGAGAACCCAACCACCTCCGCTGCATCCTCCTCAACACCCGCTCCGCTCGCAAGCATGCCATCGAACTCTGGGACCTCCTAGACTCCACCGTCCCCGATGTCGCCTTCCTGACGGAGACCTGGCTGAACGCCACCTCAGCACCAGACATCGCCATAGCCATCCCACAGGGCTACATGATCTCCCACAGAGACCGCACCAACGGAGTGGGAGGAGGAATCGCCATCATCCACAAAGACTCCATCAAAATCTCAACGAACACCGATGACACCCTCACCACCGCCGAGCACATGCACTTCCAGATCCACACCGACCCCAACACCACCCTCAGAGGAACTCTCATCTACAGACCTCCCGGACCCCGCCCACAGTTCAGTGACACCATCGCCGACCTCATCAGCACCCACGCCCTCGCTTCCACGGACTACATCCTCCTCGGGGAACTGAACTTCCACCTTGAGAACAACAACGACGCCAACTCCACCGCCCCGATCCACAACCTCGCCAACCTCGGACTCAAACAGCTCGTAACGACACCTACTCACGCCGCTGGACATACGCTCGACCCCATCTTCTCCGCAAGCCCCCACGTCTCCTTCAACCACACCACCGAACCACACTGGACCGACCACTGCTGCGTCCACTTCACCTTCAGAAAAACCACCACACACCACTGCACCCAACAGCTACCACGCCGCTGCTGTGGCAAGGTCACCGAGGACCAACTGACTACCGCCCTCGCCCTGAGACCACCCACCGACCCCACCGACCCAGACACCGCCGCGACCAACCTCACACAGTGGATCAACGACTGCGCCAACACCCTCGCCCCTCTCAAGACCTCTACAACCAACCACACCAACAAGAAAGCCGCCTGGTTCACCGATGACCTCCGGATCTCCAAGCACACCTGTCGGAAGCTGGAGAAGAAATGGCTCCACGACCGAACACCAGACAACCACACAGCCCTCAAGAGCGCCACCCGCAGACACCACCAACTCATCAGGACCGCCAAGAAGACCGCCTTCAAGGACCGCCTAGAGAACAACGCACACAACACCAAAGAGCTCTTCAGCATCGTGAAAGAACTCTCCAACCCCAGCTCCAACACCAACGACATCCCGCCATCTCAAGACCTGTGCGACTCCCTGGCCACCTTCTTCCACCGCAAGATCACCGACATCCACGACAGCTTCAACTCTGACCCCCCCGCACCCACCACCGAGTCCACCACCCCTGCGACTACCACTCGCACCAGTCGCCTGACCGTCTGGTCCAGCGTCAGCAACGAAGACACCATCAAAACCATGAACTCCATCCACTCCGGATCCCCATCGGACCCCTGCCCTCACCACGTCTTCAACAAAGCCAGCGTAACCATCGCGCCCCACCTCCGGAAAACAATCAACTGTTCCTTCGAGACAGCAACCTTCCCAGAAAGCTGGAAGCACGCCGAGATCAACGCCCTTCTGAAGAAGCCCAAGGCGGACCTCAAGAACTTCCGGCCCAACTCCCTACTCCCTTTCCCGGCAAAAGTGACCGAGAAGATTGTCAACAAACAGCTGACCCGCTACCTCGAAGTTAACAACATCCTGGATCCTTCCCAATCCGGTTTTCGCAGCAACCACAGCACCGAGACCGCCCTCATCGCCGCCGCCACTGACGACATGCAGACCCTGATGGACAAAGGAGAAACAGCCGCCCTCATCCTCCTGGACCTATCAGCAGCCTTTGACACAGTCTGCCACCGCACCCTATCAGCACGCCTCCATGACGCTGGTATCCAAGAGAAGGCCCTGGCCTGGACCACAACCTTCCTCTCCGGCAGAACCCAGAGCGTCCGCCTCCCACCCTTCCGCTCCAAAACCACCGAGATCATCTGCGGCGTCCCACAGGGATCATGGCCCCCCTCACCCACGTCGCACGACAACACAACCTCAACATCATCTCCTACGCCGACGACACCCAGCTGATCATATCCCTCACCGAAGATCCCCACACCGCCAAAGCTAACCTTCACAGAGGAATGAAGGCCGTAGCCGACTGGATGAAGGACAGCAGACTGAAGCTGAACTCAGACAAGACAGAGGTCCTCATTCTCGGACCCACCCCATCAGCCCGGGACGACTCTTGGTGGCCCACGTCACTAGGCACAGCCCCGGAACCCACGGACCACGCACGCAACCTGGGGGTCATCCTCGACTCCACTCTCTCCATGACCAGGCAAGTCAACGCCGTCTCCGCGTCCTGCTTCAACACTCTCCGTATGCTCTGCAGGATCTTCAAATGGATCCCCCTCGACACGAGAAAAACCGTTACCTCATCACCAACAGACTCGACTATGGGAACGCCCTCTACTCAGGAACTACAAACAAGCTCCTGAGACGACTCCAACGCATCCAGAACGCCTCGGCCCGACTCATCCTCGACGTCCCCCGCCGCAGCCACATCACACTCCACCTGAGAGGCCTGCACTGGCTCCCCGGCAACAAAAGGATCACCTTCAAGCTCCTGATCCACGCACACAAAGCACTGCACAACAAATGCAGTGATTGAAATGCAGTGATTGAGAGTGTCAGACACTAGGGCACAGTACGAGTGGTTATGGTCCAAAGGCATGACCAGCTTCACTCACCCAGTAGGTCCTGCAGCAGGTCAGTTGGGACATGGAAAGTTTTTATTTCCTGAGCAAAGTTTGGCCTAGTTCACAGAGCTTACAGTGAAACGAGTAGAACTTTGACTTGTGCAGAACATTCAACAACAAGTGAATGAGTTCAAGAGAACACGTGCAAAAGGCTTTTTAAATTGTGAATGACTGTAAGGTTGACGTGTGCAGAAGGTTCTCTAAAGGGGGAATGACACCAAGAAGGACTGGTGCTGAGGTTTTTAATTGTTGAATGACACCAAAGAAGGTAGGTGTAGAAAGCTCCTTACACAGCGAACGACTGAAAGGTTGAAAGTGTGGGAAGTTCTTTAAATGGTGAATGACTCCAGATGGCACACGAGCAAGAGAGTCTTTGCATGTTGAATGACTCTTAGGAGAACAGGTGCAGAAAGTTCTTTAAGTGGTGGATGACTGCAAGGCTGACAAGTGTAGAAGGTTCTTTAGATGCTGAATGACTCCAAGAAGGAAAGGTGCAGAAAATTCAGAAATTGGTGAATGACTCCAAGGACAACTGTTTCAGAAGGGCCTTTAATTGGGGAATTATTTCTCGGAAGACAAGTGCAGAACGTTCTTTAAATGTTAAATGACTCCAAGAAGGACTGGTGCAGAAGATTTAATAAGAGGTGAATGACTCCAGGAAGGACAGATTCAGAAGGATCTTTAACTGGGAAAGGATTCCATGGAAGACAAGTGCAGAAGGTTCTTGAAATGGTGAAGGACTTCAATGGGGAAGAGGCTTCCTTAACTGGCGAATGGTTTCATGGAGCCTGACCCACGAATTCTTAGCGAGTTGATCTCTATTGTTAATAACGATCCTTGCGCTTGGCGAGCCTTGACCTAGCTGTGATCCCCCGGTACAAATGGGCAAGGCAATGGGATCTTTCTTTTGCCATTTTAGTACCCAAAGTCTGGAACTCCCTTCCTCTTAAGCTACCATTGTGTCCTTCATATGAGTTTAAGAAACATTTGACAACATGGTTCTTTTAATTACTGGGGTATGATCTCTTCTCTTTTGCTGTTGTAGCGCTTGGAAGCACCACTGCAGCAACCAAGCACTTTACAAACTAATTAAATTAAATGACTCCAATTAGGGTTTGTGCAGAAGGGACTTTAAATGGTGAATATAACTGTAAAGCTGACAGGTGTGAAAGGTTCTTTGAAAGGTGATTGATTCCGAGGAGGACAGGTGGAAAAGATGCTATAAATGATGAGAGGCTCCAAAGAGAACACATGCAGAAAATATTTACATTGTGATTGACTCCAAAAAGAATAGTTAAAGAAGGTTATTTAAGGGTGACTAACTTCTGAAAATATCAATACTTTATAAGTGTAAAGCCCCTACCGCCGGTTTGTACGAAGGTCACTAGTACAGATCCCAGTCAAGATGTCTCCATCAATCCAGGAAAAGGGCAGCAGACAAGGTTAAATATTAAAAGGATAAAAACTGTTGTTTACAAAGTTGCCTGTAAAAGCACTTGGATAGATGGGTCTTAAGTACACTAATCCAGCAGGTCAATATTTATGTATCTCTCATGCTGAATAACAGCATAATCAATAGACTTCCCGCACAGAGGAAATCAATGCGCTTACATTAAGCCGGTTAATGGTTCTGTGCAGCGGCCATCTTGGGGTCAGTCAATTTCGCGAGTTGCTGATCGCTAAACGTTCTACAGGGGGTGGGGGTGGGAGGAATATAGATCCTGGCATCCACCCTGACACCAGCCTGTTTCTAAGTGGTTCTTAAACAAATATTTAAGCAGTCATCGGCAGCGTTCGCCGGATATAGGGCCATATCATGAACCTGTGTGCTGGCGCAGAGCTCAGAGCCTATTGCAGATTGCAAAGCGCTTACACTTAACTCTGAAATTCTCAGTTAGTGCTTGAGTTGCAGGCAGCACAACTCGGAAATTGGAAGCAGTTGTTGACTCTCCCTGTTTTTGGGTGAGCTGTATGCAGTTCATGAATTAACTGAGAGAAACTAGGAGTTAAGTGCATGCACAGGCACTCTGCACAAGAACACGCCTTCGTGCATACCTTTCAGAGCAGTACAGAGGGGGAGAGGCAGGCCACCAGACCTTTGACCCCAGTGGCATCAAAGTAAGTGACACCACACGACCTTTGACCAAGTGACATCAAAGGAAGTAACACTACACGACCTTTGACTCAGTGACATCACACATCTCTATGCCTATATATGGTAATGGTAAATGTCAGAACTCACCGCCTTGTAATGGTCAGGCCTCCACACACCAGATATTTAACAAATATCTGAGACCTCGACCCAATAACAAAACAGGGTTAAGCTAAAATCTCAGATTAAACAATAAATGCATGGTGGACATTTGCCCAAGGGGATACATTTACCTGGTGACACTGTCACCTGGGTTTGAATCACAGCTTCAAAATATTGTGTGATTTTGTGTGAATCACTTAATCTCTGCTTGCCTGAATATGTTCATGCAAAATATGATCAGAAATGCCACCTCTCTTCATTACTTTTCGTGCTTTAAAGTTCTGTGCAGGAAGGAGAGTGGGGTCCAGCTCAGATCTTCTGTCTCTGGTTTCTCATGAAGGGCACAGCATATAGCAACTTAAACAGGACTCAAGTCCTAAGGAAAATAACAGGGCTAATTATCAAATGCAATTCACAATGACATCATAGCAAATGACATCACAAGTGATGTCCTTCCCTTGTAATAATCCCCACTTAAAGGCTAATAGACTATTTTACAAAAAAATAAACACATTTTGGTAAAGAAATGTGAAAATAACATTTTCAGGTTTTACATTTTGTAAATTGCATATAGTTTTCAATATATCACAGTAAACGTGCTCGGAAATGGCTGAACGTTACGATGTTCTTAAATAGATTATGGGAACTGGGTTATTACCAGGGGCGCAGCTTCAGGGTAGGGGTTCTTGGGGGGGGGGGGGGTGATACCCCCAAATAAATGAGGGGCATATTAGCAAGGGCAATATTGCCGCTTTAGCGGGACCTTTTCCTGAGGAAGCGGTGATAATTCTTTCGCCCTATCAGCAAGCTGTCGCTAACCGCAGTTAGCGACAGCTTTCTGACAAAAGCGACCGGTTTGGGTGCCGCTTTGCATGTCAGCGATATTTATCGCTAATGACATGCAAAGTAGGCGTTCCTGACCAACAGACCTGGTAAACAGCCGCTAACAGGCCTATCGCCTATTAGCAAGGAGGCCCTGGCCCCGGTTAGCGACGTGAAAAGTCGCGCTAACCGGGGTCATCGCCGGTTTTTTAACACCTGCTATTTTCCTGACTTAACCATACCTAACATGGGGGGTGGATTATGCTGATACGACCACAGGGTCGTATCAGCAAGGTTTTCCCCCTTACCCATGCGACATCGCTGGTTTTGTTGCGATGTTGGCCCTTCCCTCCCGCTATCGCTGGAATATTTATCGCCATAGCGCTAAGTGTTGTTAATACAGTGTTAGTGTGGTGATATATTCCAGCGATAGCTGGTGATAAAAAATTTCACGCTTGGCGCGCTCTGCGATATTTATCGCAGTTTGTTGCTAATATGGCCCTAAATTCTTGGCTTAGTAGCTGGGTCTGGGGCCCTGAGTCATGTCTGCTATTTCTGTGTCTGTTTTTCTTGCCATCCTGATTTAACTGAGAAGTTTCAGTTGCTTTATTTTTCGATAGGGAACTTAAGTATATTTATGCCCAGATTTACAAAGATTTTATCAGGGTTGTGTCACTATTTTGACGCAGCCCTGATATAAAATCCTTTGTGCTGTTAACAAAGCCACATGCATTGCACTGCCTTGCATTACTTTGCAACAAGTAGGTGTTCCAAATCAAAAGGACTTTATTTTCGATCACTGTGGATCATAAAGGTACACCATATAATTGCACACTTACAGACACACAGTACGTGTAAAACATCTCATTATGAATAACCATTTACAATAAATATACAATCACCTTAAAATGAATCAGTCAAAGAGCATCAGTGTATGTGCAAAAAAAGGGAGTTCACTATAACAATAGCAGTAAATAAAATGACTAGTTATTTACAATTTCAAAACTTCTTCAAGGTGTATTTGGGGAGAGAATGGAACATGTTTAAAACTAGACTCTTATTAAAAGCAAAACATAGAATAATTAAAAGACCTTCACAGCCCATTGAGAGTACAGCAATATAAGTTGACCAAAATACATATTAAAGTGCTATGTGCTTGTACGATGAACCAGAACCCACAACAGAAACTTTACGGCGCCATAGTAATTGGTACACCCTAAGTCCAAGATCCTAGAAACTGGCAGGGTATATTTAGTGTGCCTGACCCACACAGCCATTAAAAACTTGGATATGCAGAATACAATCATACGTGTTGTGTTCATCTTCAATATTCTGTACACCTCCTTATATCTCCTAACTCCCAGATTTCTGCAAAGGGGGGCAATCCATTTCAAACGTGATCGGGAGTACAAAGGACAAAAAAATAAAACATGTTCAGGTGACTCGGAAACCCCTAGGCAACAGGGACAGTAGCCTTCGACGCTCTCTCCTGTTTTACACCAGTTACTTTTAAAGTGATTTATGGGTAGGCAGCCATACCTAAACTGTAGGTATAATTTCCTCACTAATGGAGGTTCGATTTCATCCAGTGTAGGCTCAAATAACAGGGTCTGTTTAAAATTCATAAAATCATTTGAAAGTGATCCATTACAATTCATTATCAAATCTGTTTCAATAAAACCCCAATACACTTTTTTAAGACTATGCTTATTAATCTGACAAAGAGTTTCTGGTTCTCGCCAATAAGCAACCAATCCTAGCTTAACTAGAAAATTCGTAACCGCCAGCATCCAGGGTATCTTAACCACACAAGATGCTATCATCAGCTCACGAAGGCCAACCCTATAAGGGGTGAGTGCTGTAGTGGTCCATAATCGATGCCAAAACATAAGGGACCGCAATCTAATTTTATGCAAAACCCTCTTCTGACCAAGATCTAAATAGAGAAGGCTCAGCGGAGTAGACAACGGAAGATTAACTAGGGATCTTAGAAATTTCTGCTCAGTGACTGAGAGGTTATTACCAATAGAACAACCCCAAAGCTCAGCACCATATAAAGTCGCACCTAGGGCTTTATTATTGTAAATTTCCAATGCTGGAGCAAGCTTTCTAGAGCTAGTTCTCTTATAGATTTTCAGTATACTTGCCATTTGGTGAATCAGAGTTAACTGCGCTTTATTCAGTTGTGGGGCCCAACTCATATTCTGGGTAAGCTTACTGCCCAGATAATCAAAATCTGTCATTAATTCTAGTGGCTCACCACCCACATAAAGCATGCATTTAGTTTTGGAACTGTTTAGCTACAGCCCCCTACCCGAGCAAAATTCCTGAAAATCATCTAGCAGCTGCTGGAGCCCTTTTGGTGACTTAGATATGAGCAGAGTGTTGTCTGCCAAAAGGAGAGCAGGGGCCCATTTCCCTCCTATCCTCGGTGCATTACAACCATCCCTGCTCGAAAAACCAACAACATCGTTGATAAACAGGGTGAACAGGGTAGGTGCTAATACACACCCCTCCCTGACTCCTTTGTCAATATGTATCACTTCAGTTAGGACCCCGTTTTCACCCCACCTCACTTGTGCCAGAGTGTCAGCGTGGAGTCTTATTAAAATATTAAGGAGTGGTGCTGGCATTCCCATTTTGTCTAAGACATCCCACAGTTTTGCTCTCGGTACCATATCAAAAGCGGCACGTAAATCCACAAAGGCAACCCAAAGTTTGCCTTTGTGAATAGTTAATTCCCTCCAAAAAATGCACAGGAAACGGAATATTTGAACTAGAGTACTCACTCGTTCCCTAAAACCAACCTGCCACTCTGAGATAATATCACCCTCACTGATCCACTCTTGAATATGAACAAGGACCTGTTTGCAAAAGATTTGTTTAATGAATCAATGAGGCTGAAGGGCCTATGATTCACCGGTAAAGCTCGATCCCCCTTCTTAAAAATTGTAACGATCTCAGCCAACTTCCAGGAGGAAGGTATTTCCATGCCTGAGAGAATGCTATTGGAGAGTAGGTTTATATATGGTCCCCAAATTTTAGGATCTTCTTTATATAAATCATTGGGTATCCTGTCAGGTCCTGGGTCACGACCAGAAGTGCAAGAACGAATTGCTACTTCTGCATCACTAAGTGTGAATTGTAGGTCATTAGACCTGGAGTGGGCCTCACTAACAACTACAGTGTCTCTATCATCGGACAACCTAGAATTGTCTGTATATAGGTGGCTAAAATGTGCAACCCACTCCTCAGGTTGGATACAAAAATCCAGTATAGTTTTCTTACCCCTAGACGCGATAGTCACATTTTTCCAGAAATCCCTAGAATCCCTCTTTACCAGGGCAGCATGCAGATCTGACCATATTGATTCATCCCACTCCCTTTATGCATTATTAATTTTCGCCCTGTGGTGTGCCCTCGATTTCATTAGCTGGACCTGTGATTTAGATCTTATAGCATTCACAAGCTCACCTTTTGCCACTCTACAGGCATTGTTATACCAGGACTCAGTTTTACAGCAGATGTTCTTCTTTTTCTTTTCTTTGCCAAGGACATCTCTTATGGTCTACCCTAGCTTCTCGTGTATAAATGGCATTTTTTCGTTTCTCAAGTTGGTGGAGACTGTAGACAACTCCTCACATTTGGCCTTAACAATTCCCTTAATAGTAGTTAATATGGCAGGGTTTTTACCTACCCAATCCCATCTAACGATTCTCAAGTTGTTTGTGGGTTCAAGCTCACCAATATCACTGCGACTCCTATTCCTAAGATGGGGAGTTTTCTTAATACTCAGTGATAGACTGAGAACATTATGGTCACTGTCAAAGCGATCAATCACCTCCATGTCCAAGACTGTAGGCCATAGCTCGACTTGGGCTAGGAACTAGTCAATTCTGCTACAGTGACCTGGTCTATTAAAGGTGGTTTTCCCCTGCCGATCTGAGGTACACCTGCCATTGGTGGCTCTTAAGTCATACTCTAAGGTTAATGTCAAAAGCTGCTCTGCTTCGGGTGTCCATCTAACTATGAGCAAATCTAGATCGGGTATACCCCAATGATTATCCAAATCAGTGGTTAAGTCATCAGGGGCTGCCGCTATTGGTTCAAAAGTTGTATTAAAATCTCCCGCCATCAATATTAAGTCTCTTGTCCTCGGGATCAGGAACTGTTGCTTTAGTTGGGAAATAGTCAAAGTTTCATTATTCCCTCCCACCACCCTGTTATAAACGTTTATTAATTTTATAGACGGACCAAAGGGGAACAAGAGCATAAGGGCCAATACATCCCTAGAGCCACAAGGTATAGAACCAATGGTACATCGAAGAGAGGTCCTGACCCATATGCCCAATCCCCCGAGGGTCTCCCCTTTGAGCTCCTAATCACATCAACACAAAAGGATGTATACCCACTTCTGTGAAACGGAGCAAGGCACCAAGTTTCCTGAAATAGACATACATCGTAGTTGTCTATAAATTCTCCCCATAGCAAATCAGGCAAGAGTTTGGCCAGTCCCGCTACATTCCACGAGGCTATCCTCACCGTAGACTCCAAGGCCAGTTCCACCTCATATACAATAGGAGTAGCTTTGGGAGTACTAACAAATGACATATTATTAGTTTCAAGCATCTGTAACCCAGTTTGCCTAAGCAGGCATATATTAGGCTTTTCAGGAGCAGTGTTCCCGGGCCTAGGGGGATCCCCTTCTTGTGCTATGAGCAGCAATAAGTTCTTTTCCCCATGCTTCCACAAGCTCTAGACCTGCAATATTCCAAACTTGGTAGTTCCAGATTGTTGGCATTAGCTACTTTGTAATGCAAAGCATAATCCATTGCCTCGGGGAAGTGCACATCGATATTCTTTGGGGAAACGGTTTCATTAGTTATCAAATGTGGCATTAGTCAATCCTGGCTATCCAGGTCAGACAATGGTAGGAACCTTTTGTGCAAGACTGGGTGGGGAGCATTATTTATCAGGGGCCCAGGGATTGGCTTATAAAAGTATCCCAATGGTAATGAATAAATATGTGTAGGATTGAGCTTGAAATCTACCTGTGCCCTCAATAATAATTTAACCATTGGCGGGCTGCAAAAAAAGTGATCCCTATGCAGTCCCCCTCAATGTTCTTTGGTAACATCCCCACCCACCCTACTCTTCTTACCATAATAATGTTGTTCATGTCTGACACCTTAAACCTCCGGTGTTTGTATAGCCAGTCCACACATTTATTTCGTAATTGATGCCTAGTCTCCCCCTGTTCTTTCTTGAGAGATGGCACCCCGCCAGCACTAAGACATAGGGACATGCCTCTGGTGGTAATCCTAAAACCTCCACATGGGAATCATAATGACCCTTTCTCATATCATTCAATGGGCCCTTAGCTGACTTTTCGGTTCTCCCTAGGTAAATTAGTAGCTGGGTCAGACAGACTAAGGGGCATATTATCAAGCCAGGCGATAAAATTATCGCTGCTTTAGCGGCAGAAAACTGCCGCTAAAACGGCGATAATGGGCTTGATTATATGCTCTATGGAATTCCAATTGAAGCCCATGTTAGATGTGAAGTAGGCGAACCCTCCCCTGCAGTTGCAATCTGGATATGCTCTTTTTGACCACTCATTTTACGCATTACAATATCCAGATGATCTAACTGTTCCCAAAGAGAGGTAAAATTCTTATCTAACAAATCTTGAAGCTGTACTAAAGCAATCCCAAGGCAGTGTCCACAGTGTCTGCAGTGTCCCCTACGGTGTCTAAGGCAACATCCCCAGAGACACTCCGCGTTGATATAGGAAAGACAATGTCAGTCTGCGTACTAATAGAGCTCATTTGTACCTCCTCGGGTTTAGCAGATCGGGACCCTTTTTGTGGTTTCTGTTTTTGTTTTTGAGTAGTCACACCCCTCCTTCTCTTCACCGGGAGCTCACTTTTATTATCAATATAAAATGTAGTGGTCCGTGCCCTTGTGGCTGTGCTTGGCCCAGTTGAAATAACCACAGAAGGTGCATCCAAACTTTTGGCAGAGAGAAGCTGAGGCAAACTCTGTGGGGTAACTGGCATGCACGTTTGCGAGACACCACCCGAAGTAACAATGTCTAATGAAGAGCGTCTCTGCAAATTAAGAGGATCTAGTGAGAGTCGCTGCTCCGTCAGCTCAATCTCATGACTGAGCATCAATTCCGCCCTAATTATAAAGTCATCTAAGGTTCCAGCTACTCCCTTTCGTGAACTCATTATAAAAATAAATGTTAGGCAGGGAAACACCGGCCTAACACAGATGATAATAGATAATAAAGTATAAAACACCACAGTATCTGAGGATTGAAGAGCCTATCTCCGCTGAAACAATATTAAATGTTAGAGGGTATGCCCACCCCAGCCTCCTCCGGGCCAGGGCGGATTGGGAACGAAAATCGGCCCTGGCAAAGTGATCCGCCGCCCACCGGGGGGTTGGGGGTGCGGCCGAGCTCTTTGCCAGGGCCGGTTTTCGGCCGATTTTGTTACAGGGCCATTTTTGCAGCTATGTTGCAAAAACGGCCCTGTAACAAAAACGGCCCCCAGGAGCCCAGAACCGGCTCCCACCCGTGCGGCTGACCGGGGGATTGCCCGGTGCCCGCTACGGCCAGTCCGGTCCTGCTCCGGGCACACCACGAGTAGGATTTTACGCCTCCGAAGGGACCGCTTATCACTTAGGGCTCAGCTTCCAGCCACGGCCAGGCCTCTTCAAATCTCTACCCCGCCCGCAGAGAGCCCGACTAAGCTCTTCTATGGCACCTCAGCAGCGGGAGGGGGTCGTGCGCCGCTGGTGTCTCTTTGTTGGGGCCCCTTCTCTGCAGGAAAGCCGGATTATGACTCCGAACAGCTGCGGGCTGTTATCAGCCACCACTGTCCCCGCCGGGCCTCCCGCAGTACGCGGCGGTGCTGGTCCGGCTTTCCTCAGGCCTCTCCTCCGGGGCCTTGCGTGATCTGCCCAGCCACCTCTCTCAGTCCTGGAGCCGGTAGGAGGTCAGGGCCAAACGTGGCCGCAGTGGGAGGGCAACCGCGCACCACCGATGTCTCTCAGATGGGCTCCCCTCTGAGCCAGAAGCCTGAGCCCCTTTCGGACTCCTTTGTTGGTGGTCTCTCTTCGGGCACCTCCTCGCGCTCATCGCTGAGGTGCAAATGTCTCTCCTAACCTTAACACCCTGAGCCTCACCGTCTCCCACCTGTTCAGGTGTGCGGCGGTTCCCGGGACTCACTCTGTCCAGGAGGCTCTTGTAGCCCGTATGCGGCCCCAGGCGCAGTCTCTGCCCCGCTAGAGCTATCAGTCTGTGTGCAGCTCACCAGTCTCTCCACGCCGGCTCTGGCACTCTGTACACGGCCCGGCTGTCTCTCCCCGGATCCCACGGTCTCTCCCGCACTCTGCGTCCTTCCTGTCCGCGAAAGAGACACTCAGACTCAGGGCAGTGAGGAGCCATCGTAATGCTTAGGCAGGTAGGTGTTCCATAGGTGCTGCATGGGCTTTTCAGTGCACTCATCCATGATTTTGACTCAAACCCATATTTACATAGCCCAAATTTCCAAAGATTTTGCGACTAGGGTCTGTCACTTTTTTGAGGCAGCTCTGATACAAAATCCAAAGCCATGCAAATGTTGATTTGCTTGGCTTTGTCAGAAAAAGTGACACAACACAGCGCATTACACTACCTTGTGTCACTGTTTGTCAGGTAGGCATTCCATGGGTGGTGCATGGGTGTTCTAATGCATCTATCCATGGATTTTGGTGTAAACTCATATTTGCAAAGAGTTATAGACATGGGTTTGCACCAAAACTGTGCGCCTTCCTGAGGCTGGGATAACTAGGAGATATGCATTTATTTTTCCTCGTTATTTCCTCTTTGCATGTCTGCTGCACAAAAACTATTGTGACTATGTTAGAAGGGTGCTCTCCGAGGAGTCAGAGGGTGTCGGGCTGACCACCCCGAGAGTCACCGTTCCGTAGGAAAGTAGCCGAGCGCCGCTGAGAAGCCTCCTGGGTGAGGTCCTTCTCCTATGATCGCACCAGCCAAGCAACCCCACCACCACAAAGGGACACCACAAGAGTATCAATTCTCACAAGTCTTTATCGATATTAAAAGGCAGGTTTCTGTGGCAATATTTACAGGTGGATCGAGGGATCCCAAAGAGTCTCAGGGTCATTCAGGGACGGGGTAGCGGGACAGTCTCAGTACCAGCCTGGTACGGGAACACCCTGCGCCCAGCTCTCAATCCTCGAGCTGGGGGGTTTCCGGGAGCCGGGACGTCGTCCGCAGGGCTCGGAGGGTTGCCTCGATGAGGTCGAGCCGCGACGAGGTCAGCAGGGCTCCGATGGTTACTTCTGCGAGGTCGAGCCGCGACGAGGTCAGCAGGGCTCCGATGGTTAGCTCAGCGAGGTTGAGCCGCGACGAGGTCAGCAGGGCTCCGGTGGTTTAGCTTCAGCGAGGTCGAGCCGCGACGGGGTCAGCAGGGCTCCGATGTTCCGTGAGGGTCTTTTTCTCAGCAAGGGGGGAGCTCTCTCCGTAGGGTCAGCCGCGATCCGATCAGCAGGGCTCTCGACTCCAGGATACAACTGCCGTCCTGGTTTTGGGCTGCCCCAGATATAGGTCTGGAGCCCTTTGATGTCCGGACCCTCGCACCTGGGAGGGTCGGAGGGGCCGGGAGAAGAGCGTCCAGACACCCAGCGGGGGGTGGAGCCAGCGCCCAGGGAAGCCGGAGGGCGATCGCAACCAGGCGTTGGGGGACGGCTGGAGGCTCCATCGAAACTCTCCTCCTCCTGAATCTGTGGAGTGGCCACTCGACCCCCTCCGGTCAGGTCTTGGCGCCTTGAGGTCAGGGCTTCGCGGGGACCGAGGCCGGGGGCGGGTCGCGTCGCCAAGGCTGGGGGGTAGGGTTTGGGTAGCCCCCGTTTAGTCTGGTAGGAGGGTTCGGGACCACGCCACGAGGCCGGGTCCAACAGGCGTCCCCCCCAGCTGAAGGCAGGGAGAGTCACCCATCGTCTTGGGGGTTCTCCTCGCCGAGGCGGAGGAAGCGGGACAGGCCGTCGGCGTTGGCGTGGTCGTTGCCGGGCCGATGGTCTACAGTGAAGTCCATCCCCTGCAGAGAGATGGACCATCGCAACAACTTCGGGTTTTCGCCTCTCATCTGCATTAGCCACCGCAAGGGTCGGTGGTCGGTTTGGACCCGAAAGTGGGTGCCGAAGAGGTAGGGCCGGAGTTTCTTGAGGGCCCACACCACGGCGAAGGCCTCCCGTTCAATGGTGCTCCATCTCTGCTCCCGGGGCAGCAGGCGCCGGCTGATGAAGGCCACCGGCTGGTCAATCCCCTCAGAGTTCACTTGGGACAAGACAGCCCCGACTCCGTACTCCGAGGCATCCGTCTGTACCACGAACTCCTTGATGTAGTCGGGGGCTTGTAGCACGGGGGCGGTACACATCGCTGTCTTGAGGGTCTCGAAGGCCGCCTGACAGAGGGGCGTCCAGTGCACCTTCTTTGGTTGCTTCTTTGATGTGAGCTCCGTGAGGGGGCCCACAATGCTTCCATAGTTCTGAATGAACCGCCTGTAATAGCCCGTGAGTCCCAGGAAGGCCCTCACAGCGGTTTGGGTGGTCGGGGGCTCCCAGGCCACGATGGCGTCGATCTTTGGCTGGAGGGGAGCCACATGGCCGCTCCCCACTTGATGTCCCAGATAGGTTACGGATCCTTGGCCTATCTGACACTTGCTGGCTTTTACGGTGAGTCCGGCCCTTTGGAGGGCGGTCAGGACCTCCCAGAGGTGCCTCAGGTGCTCGGCCCAGTGGCTGCTGAACACCGCAATATCGTCCAGGTAGGCGGCGCTGAATGCTTCCAGGCCGGCCAGTACCTTATTTACCAGTCTTTGGCAGGTCGCCGGGGCATTTTTCATGCCGAAGGGCATCACTCGGAAGTGGTAATGGCCATCGGGGGTGGAGAAAGCGGAACGCTCTTGGGCGCCTGGGGTGAGCCCGATCTGCCAGTATCCGGCGGTGAGGTCAAAGGTGCTAAGGTAGCGGGCTGCTCCTAGGCGGTCGATCAGCTCTTCTACCAGAGGAATGGGATGGGCATCGGTTTTGGTGACGGCATTCAATCCCCGATAGTCCACGCAAAACCGGAGCTCCGGGGTGGTGCCGGGGGCGGCAGCTTTCGGCACCAGGACCACAGGGCTGGCCCAGGGACTGTCGGAGGGTTCGATGACCCCCAGGGCCAATATCTTGGTGACCTCGGCGTGGATGCAGGCCCGCACCCGTTCGGAGACCCGGTAGGCTCGGTGTCGCACGGGGGGGCTGTCCCCTGTGTCGACGTCGTGGATGCACCATCGGGTGACTCCGGGAGTGAGGGAGAAGAGAGCAGCGAAGTGATGCAGCAGTCCTTGACAATCTTGGCGCTGCTCTGGAGTCAGGGTGGCGGAGAGGATGACTCCCTCCACGGAGCCGTCCTTTTCGGAGGTTTTCAGGAGGTTGGGCAGGGGCTCGGAGTCGTCTTCGGCCCCATCGTCTGTAGCCATCAGCAGGCTAAGTTCCGTTCGGGCAAAGTGGGGTTTGAGCCGGTTGGCGTGGAGGACCCTGAGGGGGTTCCTGGGGGACTCCATGTCGACCAGGTAGGTGACGGGGCTCTTCTTCTCGACCACCTTGAAGGGCCCGGTCCACTTGTCTTGGAGGGCACAGGGGTCGACGGGCGACATGACCCAGACCTGCTGGCCTGGCTCGAACTCGATGGAGGAGGCGTTCTGGTCATACCAGCGTTTCATTTCCTCCTGGCTGGCCTCGAGGTTGGCTTCGGCCAGTTCCCTGAATTTCCGGGTTTGGTTTCGCAGGGTCAGGAGGTACCGGTAGACGTCGGGGGGAGCATCTTGGACGGTGGTCTCCCAGCCTTCTTTGACCAGGCTGAGGGGGCCTCGGACAGGGTGTCCGTACAAGAGTTCGAAGGGGCTGAACCCCAGAGACTTTTGCGGGACCTCCCGATAGGCAAACAGGTGGCAGGGCAGCAGGACGTCCCATTTGCGTCTCAGGGGCTCCTCCAGGCCTTTGATCATTCCTTTTAACGTCCGGTTAAATCGTTCGACTAGTCCGTTCCCCTGGGGGTGGTACGGGGTGGTGAACATGTAGGTGACCCCGCATTGTTGCCACAGGGACCGCATATACTTTGAGATAAAGTTTGTTCCTCGGTCGCTCACAACCTCCCGGGGGAAACCTACTCTGGAGAAGATTCCCATCAAGGCCCGGCCCACCACGGGGGCCGTCACTGTTCGGAGAGGGATGGCCTCGGGGTATCGGGTGGCATGATCGACCAGGACGAGGATGAAGCGATGTCCTTGGGAGGTTCGGCGGTCCAGGGGCCCCACGATGTCGATCCCCACTCGCTCGAATGGGGTGTTTACTATTGGAAAGGGCTGGAGAGGGGCTTTGACCCTTCCCCCACTCTTCCCGCTGGCTTGGCAGGTCGGGCAGGTTCGACAATGATTGTCCACGTCCTTCCACATTCGGGGCCAGTAGAAGTGAGTCACCAGGCGGCTGTATGTTTTGTCTTGCCCCAGGTGCCCGGCGAGGGGCACATCATGCGCCAGATTGTGGAGGAAGTCCCGGAATCGGAGGGGGTCCACCAACACTCGGCTGGCCCCCAATTCGGCGGTCTTCTGCTCGCTGTAGAGGAGGTCATTGTCCCAATAGACCCAGTGGGTCCCCGTCTGGTATCCGGCGGCCTGGGCGGCTGCTTGCTGTCAGATCCCTTCGAGGGAGGGGCAGGTCTTCTGTTCTTGGCGGAACTGCTCCCTTGTGGGGCCACCTTCTTGGCGCCATTGGGCGAGTTCGGGGAGGTCGCCGAGCGCGGCGACCTCGTCCGGGGCGAGTTCTGGCGGCCCGGCCTCGGCGCCGGCCTCTTCTTTGACGGAGGGAGGTGGTGGCTCGGGCCACTCCGGTTCTTCGGGGGGAGCAGCTACGCTCGGTCAGATGGCCCGGGCGGTCGTGGACCGGGTGGTTGCGCAGACCCACTCGGGTAGTCCCAGCATCCCCAGATGCTCTCGGCGCTCGACGTGGGCCCAGGGGGAACTTTCCAGGTCGTTCCCGAGGAGGCAGTCTACGGGGGCGTCGTCGCGGACGGTCACCTTCAGCATGCCCGACACTCCCCCCCACTCGAAGGGGATCCGGGCCATCTGGCACAAGCTCTCGGTGTTGTCTGCCGACCGGACGGGGCACAGTACATTAGGCATGATCTGTTCGGGGGTCACCAAGTGGCAGCGGACGGCTGTCACGCTGGCTCCGATGTCTTGGAGGGCTTCGGCCCGGCGTCCATTAATGGTGACCCACTGTTGGTACTTCTGGGTGTTGCTCGGGATGGGAGCCCGGGGCACCATTTCCCGGCTGCCAAGGCATACCAAGGTCATGGCGGCGGGTTCCCACTCGGTTGGGCCGGCGTCGTAGTTCTCTTCCTCTTCTCCCCCTTCCCCCAGGGCAGCGGCCGCCAAGATATGCTCGAGGGTTAGCCTCCTCTCTTCCAGTTATCCTCCTCTCTTCCAGTTCTTGGTGCCGCTTTTTCTCCTCTATTTCTTCTTGCAGCCGTAGTTGCTCTAGGGCCAATTTCTTTTCGGCTAGTAGGAGTTCGCCGTCCAGGCGGAGTCGGGCGAGCTCCAACTCGTGGGTCCTGACCCTCTCCCGTTCTCATATCTCTTCCGGGAAGAGGCCGGTCTCTATGCTGGTTGTTCTCCCATCTGCCGGGGCTGCGATTGGCTGCCGGTGCACGTTTGGCACCGGGTTTTCTTCGGTTTGGGGGGAGGCCGCTTCGGACTCTACCCAGGCCTTTAGGGCTTTTTGCAGGTCCTCTTTTGTGTTTAATCCGGTGGTCGCGATGCCTTTGTCTTTACAAAACTGTTTTAGTTCCTTATGGGTATATTCCTCCAACCGTTCTCATTGAAACCCCGCGGTTGGGGTGGTCTCTTGGTTGCTCATGGTTACTCTGTGTCTGGGTAGGTAGTGGGTGAGTTACTCGCTGTACGATCTGCGTCGGGCTCGGACCGCACCGCTGGCCACCAATGTTAGAAGGGTGCTCTCCGAGGAGTCAGAGGGTGTCGGGCTGACCACCCCGAGAGTCACCGTTCCGTAGGAAAGTAGCCGAGCGCCGCTGAGAAGCCTCCTGGGTGAGGTCCTTCTCCTATGATCGCACCAGCCAAGCAACCCCACCACCACAAAGGGACACCACAAGAGTATTAATTCTCACAAGTCTTTATCGATATTAAAAGGCAGGTTTCTGTGGCAATATTTACAGGTGGATCGAGGGATCCCAAAGAATCTCAAGGTCATTCAGGGACGGGGTAGCGGGACAGTCTCAGTACCAGCCTGGTACGGGAACACCCTGCGCCCAGCTCTCAATCCTCGAGCTGGGGGGTTTCCGGGACGTCGTCCGCAGGGCTCGGAGGGTTGCCTCGATGAGGTCGAGCCGCGATGAGGTCAGCAGGGCTCCGATGGTTACTTCTGCGAGGTCGAGCCGCGACAAGGTCAGCAGGGCTCCGATGGTTAGCTCAGCGAGGTCGAGCCGCGACGAGGTCAGCAGGGCTCCGGTGGTTTAGCTTCAGCGAGGTCGAGCCGTGACGGGGTCAGTGGTGCAGATCGGGGTGTACAAAATCTCCCTACTTCCACGGATAAAGTAATTTCACAGTTACACGCACATACACTCATCATACACTAGGGCCCATTTCACTAACATACGCTCAAATACTCTACTAGCACTGAACCTGTGGAAAGAAAACTCCTAAACACCCTGCATCTACACTGAGGTCGATAAGACCTAGTTATTGTAACTGTCCTGAATCATGATCTAAACAATCTATACAACAATAATCAAAATAGAGTACTCAATAATTGACAAGAAATAACCACCAACACTGTATTTAAAATTATGGTACTTTATCTAAAATTAGTCAAAGAAAATCAATCAGAATAAATCATTTTTCTCATAATTACCTATTCTAGCTAAATGTCAGAATGGGTCAGGACAGGTCTCTCAGTAGAAGTCTCCCGAGTCGCCGTCCTCACAGCGTAGATCCTCACCAACGCAGGTTTGGGAAGAAGTGGCCTTAGACCCTCTCTAGGCTAACAATATTTATAGGGAAACTTACAATATTAAAGAAACATAAAATGTTCTAAACGTCCGCTGAACCACTGAGCAGAGCGAGCAGGAAAGGATGTAGCATCGCTACATTTGGAAAATCTCCGCTCAGAAAAATCACAAAAATAAAAAGACAGAACAGGAACTAAAAATTAAAAAGTATCTCTCCACATTTCCTCGGAACTAACATCGTGATCTCAGAGTTCATTCATTATGGCTCCTTTGTCCTCCAAGGCTACTTGGATGTATCTGGAGGCTTGCCCAGAACTGCTGCTGTCCTCACGGAAAATTTTAACCAGGCGAAGACTGTGGTCAGATGACTCTCGACCATATTCAGCAAGGCCTTCTCATCACAAATCTCTCACTCGAGGCCAGGCTGCAAACGGCGGCCATTTTACATTAGGCCAAAATAGACCA
Organism: Triturus cristatus; assembly: GCF_964204655.1. Classification (NCBI taxonomy): domain Eukaryota; kingdom Metazoa; phylum Chordata; class Amphibia; order Caudata; family Salamandridae; genus Triturus; species Triturus cristatus. The sequence goes on from NC_140594.1 coordinate 143,022,629, forward strand.
TCTTAATTAAAAGAGACAAAAACACTGTTACCACAGCATAGTGATTAAACAGTGTTAACCCCACTAATACCCTTATGTGTATGTAATTATCTAGCCTTTGCAACACAGAAAAGCATTAATTCAAAAGCGTTTTGTGCTTTAAAATAAACAGCACTCAGCAACGTTTATTTAATAAAACATGCACATTATTAATAAGCAAACGAAAGCATTCCCACGTGTCGTTTTTCTCTCATTAGTACGTATTGGTTAGTTAAAACATTTACACAAAACAAATAATTAGTAATTAATAATTAATATTTTTAATTATGACAAATAGACAAACCAGAGCTTAAAAACCCAATAGATTTTCATCAGAAAACTCTGCTCCAGCAATCCCCCCTTTGGTGATATTATCACCAAATAAACAACCCAAAAAAAAATTTTGTGAAATTTAGTCCCATTTTAGGAGAAATTGGAAATGTCTTTTTCTCCTTACACAACACTACACACCAGACACTCTTTCATCATCCCTCTTTGTTTCCAAGTAAACACTCTCCCTCAATTCTTCTAATTCTATTTCTTGTGGTTCTCTTTTCAACCTTTTATTTCTCTTTTCATTATTTCTTTTAATTAATTTCTTTTTCCCTCCCCTGTTTTTACAACACAAACACACCAATCTAAGTATCAATAAAGCAACAATTATACAAGTCAAAGGAAACAATATCTTACCTATAATAGTACTACCTATTTTTGCAATAAAACTTTTAACAGCTATCACCTTATTAGCTAATTTAGTCCAGATACTTTCAGCTTCTAGTGGTACTAATTCTTCATGCAAATCAGTAATATTTTTGATATAGACCTTCAGGTCTTTGCTTTCATTTGGAATGTAAGTGCAACAATGTTGAACTTTCAGCATTCCACAAACTCCACCCTCCTTAGCTAATAGAATATCAAGGGCAAGTCGATTTTGCATAGACATGGCACGTACGGCAATCAACTCCGTATTCACCAAAAGAAACCCTCCAGCGGTATTTGTCGATAAGCGGTCCACCACTGTTGACAGTTTCCGAATTCCATAAGCATTCACAGAAATTCCCACTGCTGGAATTAAAGCTCCAAAAATGGCACCCACTATTTCAGACCAAGTTTCTCTCTTGAAACGCATTAGTAAATTAATATGTTCTACATCTTCTATTCTATCTATATGAAAGATCTTTGGAAAGACCAGGCCCACATAACACGTGCCATACCAATGGTCAGGCATTCTGTAATAAGCCTTGTTCCCACAAACATAATACACTCCTGGGAAAATTGTATCTTCTCCACCTCTGAAACCCCATCCTGTTGCAATGAAGTATGTATCATGACATTCACTAGTCCCAACAAAATATGTATCATATTGGGATTTTCTTCTTGTAATGCACAGCTTACCCTTCTGTGGTGCATCTAGAGCTAAAGTTGGACTAGCCCCATTTCTCAATTCTTTTCCCATCTCAATGTCCCAAATTGTCTCACTCACTTTATATTTCCCTGCTTTCTCATGCATGCTCAATCTCCTTTCCTCCAACATATTTAGGAAAGCTTTCTCCTCTTCTTTCAGACTGCAAGTTAAATTATTCTTAAAAATGTAATCTAATGTTAATTCTTCTTTTTCAATAAAAATCTCACCAAAAATGTTAGCTTCTGTAGCTGGATTCAGCTTTTTGTTCATTGGCAATTGCCCAAAAATACTATCTTTGTTAGACATCTCATAATCTATTTTCCCTAACAAATAAAAAACACTACTTAATACACTACAAGAAATTCCATACGTAGCTGGTAAATGGTGATAAGTAACACCCTCTGAAACGGATGCAGGTAATTGCATACAAACGTAGCAATCCCTAACTTCCATTGTTTTCACATATTCGTATAACAACTTTGAAAAAACATTACTAGAAAAATCATTAATTGACCTATCTTTATGTATGTAAGTATTACTAATTCTAGTTGGAACTACTTTTTGTGAACTCTTCTCTGCATTTGTCACATTCTCTGTATGCATCTCAAATCTACCTATTGTAACTTTAAAAGTAACTAATAAAGCTAAAACACCCCATAGTAGCATTAATAATCCAGTACAGCAACAGCACATTTTACACCATCTTCTTAAGAAGGCACATCTACTTTGGTTATTCTCTATGTTAGCCATTTTACTACTTTGACCGTGTCTTTTGACTTAGCCTCTACTACTCCACTACTTGAGACTCTAAAATTCTGGATTATTTCAAACAATTAATTTCAGTTCTTCTTCTTTTCACTTTCTCCAAGTGATTTCTTCTGTTCACTCAATTTGGATACTCATCACTCTTTACTTCATTTTCTTCAACATCAAATTGTATTAGATCTCCAACAATATCCTCAGTATCCGACTTTTCATCAATGTCAGTCAAGATTACTTTCACGATTTCACCAGTATCTTCCTCAACCACTTCTCGTACGGTCTCCTCTGGATTTCCTTGACTTTCTGCCTCTTCACCTTCAGACAGTGCCACGTACGTCCATTCCGGCGACCTATACTTCTGGTTAGGTTTTCTTATCCTCTTGATCTCCTCTGGTTCTTTTGACTCTTTTCTCTTTTCACCTCTTGCTGGATTTTGACTCGACACCTCATTCACTTGTTCAGCTTTCGAGGTATTTGCTCTTATCAGTCTATATCTCAGCCTCTTTATTCTGTTGTTAGGCCAAAGATCTCCTCTTATAACCTTTTTCGGTCTTGTTTCTGTATTATTTCTCTCTCCAATCCAAGTTCTCTTTCTCAGAACTCGACCCTCTGATTTTTCATTCTCACTTTCATCCGATTCTGTTTCAAATGCCTCTTGTTCTTCAGCAGTTTTCTTTTGCTCCACAGTCTTTTTCACCACCGTTTGAGACTTCCCTACTTCTGTCCCTCCTCGGGTCTCCGACACGCAATCTTCTTGCTGTCTACTTGTCCCTTCACCTAGCTTGTCAAGAATGTTCCCTACACCTCCTCGGGGGTCTTCCGCAATCTGTCCCTCTCTATCTTCTTCTAACCCTGCTTCTTCAGATACAATCTCAAGTGGTTCTTCAATCTCCTCCTCTTCTGATTCAGGAGTAGTCTCTGTGGAATTGCTCTTTTCTCTTCTTTTTCCTTCACTGCTTTTCGGAACTTCAGGCTCTCTTACAGAATCTGATCTCCTTTCTGAGACTCTCAATGGTTCTCTTGAAGCCTTTTCTGCTTCTTTTCTCACTGGTTCTGTATCTTCATCATCACTGGAATCTGACTCTTCAAAGTACTCCTTACCAGTCCCATCCTTTGGGTTTGGAACTCTCAGAGTATGACTCGCATGTACCCAGTTTTTCACACCAGCACACTTTACTGCAGTTGTCGTAGTTAGAATGACTTGTCTCGGCCTTCCCCACCTTGGAACCAAGCAATTTCTTCTTCTGTGCACCTTAATCCTCACCCAGTCCCCTGGACTCAGATCATGAGCTTGCTTCTTTTCAAGTGTGGTAGCTTCTTCTCCAACCTGGTGAAACACAGAATGAACTGCGTCAGCCAGGCCTTTACAGTAATCCAAAATCATGTCATCAGTTATTGTCATCAACTTATTGACAGGTACATATGCATGTCGCATTGCACGTCCCATTAAGATTTCGTGCTGACTTAAACCAGTAGTTCTATCTGGAGTAGATCTAATAGTCACTAGCACTAGAGGCAAGACATCGGGCCATTTCATACCAGTGGCTAAACACATCTTACCAATCCTGTTCTTAATTGTGCCGTTTATCTGCTCAACAACACCAGAAGCTTCTGGTCTGTATGCACAATGTAGCTTCTGCTGTATGCTCAATGCTTCACAAATCAAACTCATGAGTTCATTATAGAAGTGTCCACCTCTATCAGACTCAATCGTTACTGGAAACCCGTACCTAGGAATCAACTCTCTTAACAGTAACTTTGCCACTGTTACTCCATCATTTCTCCTAGTCGGATAGGCCTCCACCCATCTTGAGAACAAACAGACTACCACTAGAACATACCTTAGTCTGTTCACTTGGGGCATTTCAATGAAATCAATCTGCATTCTTGTAAAAGGACCTCCTTCTCTGCCTATTGTTCCCAGACTCACCACTGTCTTTTTCCCAGTGTTAAATTGCTGGCAAATCAAACACCTTTGACAGATGCTCTCTGCAATTGTCCTGAACTTTGCATTGTACCAGGTTTGCTTAAAAGACCTGATCATCGCATCCCTTCCCAAATGTCCCTGGCCATGATACATCCTTGCCATTGCTGACAGCATGGAATTCGGCATGACTGGTCTGCCATCTCTATAGACCCAAACATGGTCTGTTTCTTTTGGGGCACAACCTGCCTTGATCCAGTCTTTCTTTTCTTCCTTTCCTGCCTCATCCTGCAACTGTTTCACTTCATCCCACGTCTCTAGGACATTAGTAAACATCACAGAACAAAAACACATTTCACCTTCTCGTTCCCGATTAATTGACTGGTTATTCTTTGCACAATATTGGGCAATGTCATTTGCATATCTATTGCCAACTGTCACAAAATCATCTCCTTGTCCATGAGCAGCACATTTCACAACTGCTAACTCTTTAGGCAACTGTATCGCCTCAAGTAATTTTCCAATCACTTCAGCATTCTTTATTGGAGTCCCACTCGACGTCAAGAAACCTCTTTGCAGCCAAAGCTGGCCAAAATCATGCACAACTCCAAATCCATACTGACTATCAGTTATCACAGTCGTTCTCAAATCTTTCCCAATTTCACAAGCTTTTGTCAATGCCACCAATTCAGCAACTTGTGCAGATTTCACTCCTTTCAATGGTGATGCTTCCATAACCTCTAAAACCTTGCACACTGCATATGCTGCACACAGCACACCCTCATCATTCCTCAGGCATGATCCATCCACAAACAACACATGATCACTCTCAAGCAAGGGAAGATCCCTTATGTCTGGTCTCGGTTTTGTACAGTAATCAAGCACATCCAAACAATTGTGATCATCTTCTGTTTTCACACCCACATTTTCAATATCCGGCAACAATGTCGCTGGATTCACATTCACACATCTCTCAAGAGTCACATTTGATGCTCCCAGAATGACTTTCTCATATTTAGTCAGCTGACTATGTGACATGTACTGGGTTCTGCTTCTTGTCAAAAGAATTGCCACATTATGAGGTACGAATACCCTTACAGGATATCCCATTATGATTCCCTCACTCTGTTCCAGGCTTCTGCATGTTGCAGCCACAGATTTCAAACAACCTGGTAAACCTACAGCTACAGGGTCAAGTGTCGATGAGAAGTACGCAATAGGCCTCCTCAGCTGTCCATGCTTCTGAATTAACACTGAAAGTGCACATCCATTTCTCTCACTGCAGTACAACTCAAACTCCTTTTCATAGTCTGGCATACCCAAAGCAGGGGCTTCACACATTCTGCTTTTCAGCTCCTCAAATGCTGCCATTTGTTCTCCATCTAGTTCCAATGGGTCTGTCATCTCACTTTTTGTCAGCTTAATCAGTGGCTTTGCTATCAGAGAAAAATTAATTATCCACTGACGACAATAACCCACCATACCCAGGAACATTCTCACTTCCCTCTGGGTCTTTGGGGCCTTCATTCCCCTGATGATTTTGATCCTGTCATCAGTCACCTTTCTCAGACCTTTTTCAATATTGTGTCCAAGATAATGCACCTCTTTCTTGCAGAATTGCAATTTGGCTGGAGATACTTTTAACCCTCCATCTGCCAGATGATTCAGTAAAGCTATAGTATCTACTTCACAAGCTTCACGTGTCTTTGATGCCACAAGTAGGTCATCAATATACTGCACTAGTACTGAGTTTTCAGGCATAATCAAACTCTCCAATGTTTTTTTCAATAACTGATTGAATATCGAAGGACTCTCTGTATACCCCTGTGGGATACGACACCATGCTAAAATACGCTGGCCAAACCTAAATGCAAAAATCGGCTGGCTGTCATGATGCAATGGAATTGAAAAGAAAGCATGACACAAATCAATCACTGTATACCACTCAGCATCATGTGGAATCTGATACAAAATCACTGACGGATTTGGCACAATAGGACAACATGCCACCACAATTTGGTTAACTTTTCTCAAATCTTGTACAATCCTGAACTTCCCATTAGGTTTCTTTAGCCCCATTATCGGTGAATTACACGGGCTACTCAGTAGTTCTCTCAGAACTCCCCGCTGAATCATTTTCTCAATTATAGGAGTTATTCCTTCAATTATTTCTGGTGTCATTTTGTACTGAGGAATGTTAGGATACGTAATTCCCTCTTTCACTGAAATTTTCACAGGATCTACATTATTCATCAATCCCACATCCTCTCCAGTAAAATCCCACACTGTCCTTTTCACTGTGTCTCTCAGCTCTCGAGGCAAATCCTCCGGATCAAACACAGCAAATGCACCAACCATTTCACTCTCTCTATTTCCTAGAGTCATTCGGTACAAAACATCCTCATCTGGTGTCTCAAAAGCTATTCCATCCGGTGTACAGAAAATTGTACAGTTCATCTTACACAATAGATCCCTACCTAACAGGTTCACTGGACTAGTGTCACAGACGATAAATCTGTGCATGTCTGAAAATTTCCCTATTTGTACTCTTACTGGTTCAGTAAGACGTGTCCTGATTTGTGTATTGGCTACACCAACTACTTGGATTGCTTCATCCGAGAGAGGAAGATTTCTAATATCTGTTGACCTGACAGTTGATCTCGTTGCACCTGTGTCTACTAAAAAAGTAACACTTTCTTCATTTATTTTCCCATCTACAAATGGTCCTGCCTGGTCTATTTCTAGAGTTGCACCAAGTATGCACTCTTCCTCCTCTCTTCGGCACCGTCAATAATCACCCTCAGACTCACTCCCTTCATTCTTTAACAAGTACTGTTGTACCTGGTTAGAACGCCTTGGTTTGTTTACCTGCTCATCATTGTAGAATCCTGAATCCTGATTGTACTTTTGTGACCCTCTATTCTGCGGCAAGGGCGGTTTTGGCTCTTGACTCTGCTGTCTCACAACTTTCTGTTGTTGCTGCTGTTGATTATTTCCCTCGTTCTGCACCTGTTGATTTAAGGTTTTACCTTCATTATTTACTAATGGTGGATTGGTACACTCAGATCTCCAATGTCCCAGTTGGCCACAGTTGTGACATGAGAACTTCTTTTTGGCTTCCTCAAGATTTCCCTTTCCTTTCCCTGCATACCTAGGTCTATTCCCTGCATTATTTCCTGCATTATTCGCCTGTTCCACCAACTGTGCTTCCTGTCTTTCCGCAACTTTCACTTGTGCCCACATTGCTTTTTCTTTCAGCTTTCTCTGTTTTGCTTCAATTTCATCACTGAAGTATTTTGCATGTCTCAGAATCTCATCTATTTTCTTACTCTGCCAGTCCACTGTGTGCTCACGAATTCTCTCACTAATCTCAGGTCTCAGGCCATATACAAATCTGTATACAAAATGACTCAAATCTTTGTCACCCAGGTGTTCATCTCCACTGAATTGTTTAAAAGCCAGTATCAGCCTCTCGTAAAAAGCATGAACTGATTCTTTTGCTTCCTGTTGTGTTCGATCTATTTTAACCCAGTCTGTCTCTTTTGCAGGTACTTTACTTTTCAGGTATACCATCACCTGATCATACTTTCTCATTACCTCTGGATCTGGTGCTCCTGTTCTCTGATCTCTTGGATATTCCTCAGTAGGCCAACTCACAACTATTTTACACTCAGTCCACAAGTCTGCTGGAACAATTATATCAAACAGACTATTCAGGTCAATCCACAGCACTTTTGACAATTTCACAAACCTATCTACCTGCCTATACCACTCGACGGGCTTTTCTCTTAATCGAGGGAAATCATTCGTAAATGATAAAATATCCTGTCTGGTCCATGGAACATGTACATATCCCCCTCCAGGTATTTCTCTCATAGGATAAATATCCACTGGTTTCTCCTTTTCTCTCACAGGAAATGCTGAATAAGTTCTATCTCCTGATTCTTCTCTTTTCTTGTACCACCTATCCTTCCACTTCTCTACATCACCCCATCTTCGCAATAATGCGACCATTTCTTTAATCTGTCCTGTTCTACCAGTACCATTCAGATTTTCAATGTCTTTATCTGTGAAATCCATCCTGTAAGACTTCTGCAAAGCTTTCACCTTATCAATGTCAACTCCCTGTTCATTCGCTATTGCTCTTAACCTGTCATGTGTATTTCTCGCTCTCCAGGTGATATTTTTGCACATAAACAACAGTTCACCATCATGATGGTTTTTTAGAATCTCTGTAGGAACTGTCCCTGCAACAAGCTCTTCCAATTCCACACGTAATCTAGCCACATCAATTGCTTGTGAATCTTTATCCCTCTTTTGAAGAACTTTCATCCAATCATTCAGATCTTCAGCTGTTATTTCAGTAGTTTTTCTCACTGGAACCACTTTCTTCTGTGGTTCTAAAATCGGCATCCCTGAACAACTAGCTTCACTAGCATCCAGTCTCGAATTAGACTGTACCTCTAATCCTTCACTACATGTGTCATGTCTGGATTGTCTCAGATCACTACTTTCTGTCCTTCTTCCTGAATCTCCTGAGGGACCACCTAAACTTGTTATCTTATTCCCAACATATGGAATCACCAAACCATTTTCACCTGTCCTCTGCTTGTCAAACACAGGCATAACCGGACCTATGGTTACAGGCACCGTAACAGCTTCCAGATTCTTTGTTAGCTCTCTAATCTTTTCAGTCAGCTCTGTTGTAGTCCTGGCTAATTCTCTTGTATTCTTGTCACCACACCGATTCTCTCTCTCCCTGAAAGGATTACCACTTCTTAACTCAGGTGTCACATTTTCTGTCTCAATGATACGCACTGTATCTCTTATCGGAGAAACAACTGGTGTACTCTCGTCTGGTTCTGGTCTATATGGAGGTGGTCTTTTGTAAATCATGTCATTCAAGACCTCATCCTCATACTCATTAACTCCATATCTTCTCACTTCTGCCTCAGGAACCCTTTCTGCTCCCTCTTCAACTGTTCTCATAGGATATAATCCCTCTGACATGCTAGCATCTCGCCATCTCTTCATTCGATCATGATGAGTTTCACGATCATGTCTCCTCCCAAACATGTACCAATAACTTCCTCCAGATCTCTGTTTTTCTCGCTCATGTACTTCCTCTTCCCATTCCACTAAAGCCTCAAACTGTGTCGGCCTTGGTCTTGGGTCAAGACATAACATCTTTTCCCGTAAATTTCTCAACACGGCCAGATTAAATGAACCATGTTCTGGAAAAGCTAGAACACCATCTTCCTTGGTATACCTAACCCAATTCTCCAACCATATACAGGTATGATACCCATATCTCGCAGCCATGAAGGATGCAGGTGTTTTCGCTGGAGGTAACAATTCACCCTCTCTTGTTTTAACATCTTTATCCTTGTCGAACCACTTTTTGATTTTTCCGAACAATGTTTTTTTCTTTTTCTCTTCTTGGTAATACATTTTAACGTTTACCAGAACTTTCTAATCCCTTCCGTATTACAACTGCACAATACGATTTTTCAACCAATAACAGCGCGACTCACACTAACGCACCAATCCTGGAGCGTCTACGTCACTAGAATAGCTCTTCCAATCCTTGCGCGGCTCACACCAACGCACCAATCCCAGCGCGAACACTATTCTGATCCAATATCCAATCAGAGCGCGGTCTGTTTGACGTCAGCAGTCGCTGCAGTCGCTTCTGTCTCCTGTCTCCTGTCACTCGTCTACCCCTCCTTTACAAAACTCTTCAGTAGACTTCGTGTCAAATTTCTACAAAATCTATTAGTTACAACATATAAACATCTCCATTGTCTGCTTCGCTAACCATAGAATAGTAAAGAAAATCTATTTCACAAGAATCCCATTGACACAGTAGCACATCCCTCTACTCTGCCCTTCTTTCATGCATTCACTAACTGTTTCCTCTAGGACTTGTCCAAAGAGTCTTACAATCAACTAAATGCTCATACATTCACGCACATTCATACAAGAAAAATATAGTACATACACACAGAATCCTGCTTCCCGAGAACAGCGAACAATCTGTCCCACTACAGAATTATAACACACGTCAACCAAGCAGTTTACCTCTGCCCAGTTCCTCAAACAAGCTCAGAGAATACCTATTACTTCTCCCGCGATAAGCTTTAACGGTGAACCTTACGGATCCCTGGGACTTAAGACCAGAGTTTCACAGATAACCTTCGCTACCATACGCACTCCTCATATACCAGAAATATATTCTAATAGTAACATACGACCATGTCACTGATTCCGAACCCAGACAATGTGACGCGCAACTTCAATTGTCACACGTTTTTTCCCTACAATCCCGTCTTTCCCGAGAGCAGTATATACTTCCCTCTGCCCTACTACGGAACTGCTACTAGCTCCCAAGTTCCAGAAGCACTACATATAACTCAACACGACGACTCCAACATATAGTATTAGTACATATACCAACATCAATCAATAATCAATAATCCAATATACAAGCAATCTAATCAGATCAAGACAATCATCAATAACCATCCTAACTCTGCTACCAGGAAATTGGTGCAGATCGGGGTGTACAAAATCTCCCTACTTCCACGGATAGAGTAATTTCACAGTTACACGCACATACACTCATCATACACTAGGGCCCATTTCACTAACATACGCTCAAATACTCTACCAGCACTGAACCTGTGGAAAGAAAACTCCTAAACACCCTGCATCTACACTGAGGTCGATAAGACCTAGTTATTGTAACTGTCCTGAATCATGATCTAAACAATCTATACAACAATAATCAAAATAGAGTACTCAATAATTGACAAGAAATAACCACCAACACTGTATTTAAAATTATGGTACTTTATCTAAAATTAGTCAAAGAAAATCAATCAGAATAAATCATTTTTCTCATAATTACCTATTCTAGCTAAATGTCAGAATGGGTCAGGACAGGTCTCTCAGTAGAAGTCTCCCGAGTCGCCGTCCTCACAGCGTAGATCCTCACCAACGCAGGTTTGGGAAGAAGTGGCCTTAGACCCTCTCTAGGCTAACAATATTTATAGGGAAACTTACAATATTAAAGAAACATAAAATGTTCTAAACGTCCGCTGAACCACTGAGCAGAGCGAGCAGGAAAGGATGTAGCATCGCTACATTTGGAAAATCTCCGCTCAGAAAAATCACAAAAATAAAAAGACAGAACAGGAACTAAAAATTAAAAAGTATCTCTCCACATCCACATTTCCTCGGAACTAACATCGTGATCTCAGAGTTCATTCATTATGGCTCCTTTGTCCTCCAAGGCTACTCGGATGTATCTGGAGGCTTGCCCAGAACTGCTGCTGTGCTCACGGAAAATTTTAACCAGGCGAAGACTGTGGTCAGATGACTCTCGACCATATTCAGCAAGGCCTTCTCATCACAAATCTCTCACTCGAGGCCAAGCTGCAAACGGCGGCCATTTTACATTAGGCCAAAATAGACCATCTTAATTAAAAGAGACAAAAACAACGTTACCACAGCATAGTGATTAAACAGTGTTAACCCCACTAATACCCTTATGTGTATGTAATTATCTAGCCTTTGCAACACAGAAAAGCATTAATTCAAAAGCGTTTTGTGCTTTAAAATAAACAGCACTCAGCAACGTTTATTTAATAAAACATGCACATTATTAATAAGCAAACGAAAGCATTCCCACGTGTCGTTTTTCTCTCATTAGTACGTATTGGTTAGTTAAAACATTTACACAAAACAAATAATTAGTAATTAATAATTAATATTTTTAATTATGACAAATAGACAAACCAGAGCTTAAAAACCCAATAGATTTTCATCAGAAAACTCTGCTCCAGCATCAGCAGGGCTCCAATGTTCCGTGAGGGTCTTTTTCTCAGCAAGGGGGGAGCCGCGACGCCGTCAGCAGGGCTCGAGTTCCAAGTTCCAGGCAATGAGTCTCTCTCCGTAGGGTCAGCCGCGATCCGATCAGCAGGGCTCTCGACTCCAGGATACAACTGCCGTCCTGGTTTTGGGCTGCCCCAGATATAGGTCTGGAGCCCTTTGATGTCCGGACCCTCGTGCCTGGGAGGGTCGGAGGGGCCGGGAGAAGAGCGTCCAGACACCCAGCGGGGGGTGGAGCCAGCGCCCAGGGAAGCCGGAGGGCGATCGCAACCAGGCGTCGGGGGATGGCTGGAGGCCCCATCGAAACTCTCCTCCTCCTGAATCTGTGGAGTGGCCACTCGACCCCCTCCGGTCAGGTCTTGGCGCCTTGAGGTCAGGGCTGCGCGGGGACCGAGGCCGGGGCGGGTCGCGTCGCCAAGGCTGGGGGGTAGCGGGGTACAATCCCGGGGGACCCCGAAGGGTTTGGGTAGCCCCCGTTTAGTCTGGTAGGAGGGTTCGGGACCACGCCACGAGGCCGGGTCCAACAGACTATAACTCAGACACCCTTGCACTATGGTGCAAGGATGCATTAGTGCTAGGCAGTGCAAAGTGCGCCAGCACATGAGACAGCATAACTGCATCATTTCGTTGAAGAGATGGTGCAGTTCAACTCACTTCCTTCTTTGTGTTGTATTTATTTATTGATAACAAAGCTATGTAGAAGATGTACAGTAAATAGCACAGTACACATTTGCAATAGATAAGGAGGGGGAGGGAGGGGAGGGAAGAGGTGGCGTGGGAGCAAGATTGCACATTGCTAGTAGTACAGATCACAACAGGAAAGTATACATCATCCTATGTTATATGTTGGCAGATCTGCATTCCCCATAGACAGAGAGCTTGAACAGCTGACAGTAAGGGTAGGGAAAATACTCCGGACATCAGGTTGGTGAGGGCAAACAGGGAAGGATGAGGGTGTAAACATGGAGCGCCCCACGCCAATAGCGTATTGTGCCTCTGTGGGAATGGGGCCCATATCAGCACACGTGTAGGGGAGGGGTGGGAGACTGCAGCAGACCACGGCATGGGGGAAGCTGGTGTGTGTCCGAGGGGTTGAGCAGGGATGGGGGTAACAGAGGCAGAGGGGGCAGCAGAAAGAAGAAAGCATGGTGAGAGTGGCACAGGAGGGAAGAGAGAGAGATGGGAGAGGAATATGAGCAGGAGCCCGTAGACGGGGGGGGCAGTGAGGAAGAAGGGGGAGATAATGGAGCAGGCAAGTAGAGGATAAAAAGGGGGGCAAGGTGAGGGCATTAGGCTAAGTGCTCCAAGCAGATCACTAGGGGAGACTCACGGTCAACTCACTTCCGATGACGCAATGTATCACAGTAACTTCGCTTGCTGCACTGGGTTGTGTCACTTCTTCGTAAATATGCCCCTTAGTGACTGATTTACAGACAAAGTAGCAAATCTGCACCCACAGAAGTACTCTTTGAATGGATGCAAATTTACTGCTTTTTAGAATTCACAAACGTTGGCTGCACTACACTTGGAAACCTTCCTCAGTCTCAGGTTTCCAAGCATACTACTGGCAATCAAAGATTGAAATTGTCATGGGATGAATGCTTGCAAATAGTATTACCACTGGCAATTCTACAGAGTAATATTCAACACCACTGTTTTTCGCCTACTGTGCTACTTTAGGCATAGGGGCTGATTTAGGATTTAGCACCCAGGGTAAAGGCAGACAGGGTGACATAGGACTTTATTGCTTTTACTTCGCCCGCCAAATTTAGAGATGTCCACCAGCCCAGCGGACATCTCTATACATCGGTAGGATCCGCCGTCATGGCAGTGCCTGTTGATGCAGGGCAAGTTTAACAGGTGGCTCCATCAAACATGACGGCTGGCCGTCAAACATATCTAAAGTTTTTTATTTTTCAAAAACAAGCTCCCGCTCCCACCTAATCCATCAAGCCATCAGATGAGGTTAGAGATATACAAATAGAGGATTTCAGAATGATGTGGGGATGACTGCAGAGCAAAGTGGTGAGAAGGGAAGAATGTTCGTGATTGAGACACTCCTAAGAACTCTAACCCTTCCACGGACCTTAGAAATGTTTAACTCACAGTCTCATATCTTCAGAATATTATCGTCTTTAACTCTAATTATTCACAACAAATTCATTGTAACTCATTTATCTGATCTCACTAATAGGCACTGGCAAAGCCAACAGGTCTGGTTGTTTTAGGTGTATGTCTATTATTGTGTGACACATCTGGATGGAATAACAGAAAGATTTTGGTTTGATTTGATGATGGACTTGTAATGCGCACAGCTACCCCAAGGGGTAACCTGGAGTGACAGAATAGAGTGAGACACTGTGTCGAATGCCGTACTCAAATCAAGCAGAATGAGTGCCGCCGTGCTAACCGAGTCCAGATGTTGTCTGAGACATTCAGTCACCCCAATAAGAGTAGGCTCTGAGCTGCCCTATAGCCTGACTCAGAAGGGTGAAGGAGACGATGAGTCTCAGTTAAGGTGGAGAGTTGAATGTTGACATGCTTTTCCAAAATTTTGGAGAAGACCGGAAGAAGCGAGATGGGGTGGAAATTAGACCAGCAGGAGGGATCCAGGCCAGCTTTTTGTAAAAGAGGCCCAGCCCATGTTTCCAGTTCTGAGGAAAAATACCCGAGCTCAAGGAAGATTTAAGAAGTTTCAAAATGACAGAAAGGACAGGGTCAATAAGTAGTTCAAGTTTAGAGGGGGGGAATGGGGTCAAGCGGAGAGCCTAATTTGATGGATTGCAGAATATCCTTCAGGGATGTAAGATCCATCAATGACCAAGCCCTAATTCTGAGGGACTCCTCCAGCTTCATCATTGTAAGAGAACCTTCCGTCTGGCTATCCGTCGAGGTAAGATGACACGGAGGCATCAAAATAGTGGTTGGGAGGCATGCTACAGGAAGTACAGGATTTTAGTGTAAATGTTTTAAGGGATGCTCTTCTTTGCACTGGACACGCCTCTTGGAAAGGGTTCCTAATTATACTTCTTGGGCCCGCCTCTTTTAGGAGCCCTCCCACTTAAAGCCATGCTGCCTCCATATGTAAGGGAGGCAAGAATTAGGTCACCCCTGTCAGCACCGGAGTGAAGGTCAATGGCATGAAGGCAGAGGGAAGGCAGAAATCGATTTGCCTGGCTGGGACAGCTCATGTATTTTTCCCAGGTCTCTGACTCATGGTCCATACACTACCCTGTGACCTCATTCACGGCACTCCTCACAGATGTACACAACACCGCCACATAGTGATATAATCTGACATCTCTGCTTCTCACTCACTTACTTTCTTGCAGTGCCAAATTAAACCCTGTGAAGGTCCCTTGGCAGTCGAAATTTTGGGGGCCCCATCACAAATTATGTCCTAATACCCAATTCACCGTTTTTTTTTTTACAAACTGACAGCTGCCAGAATATGTTAGAAAAAAAGAGAGGATTTGGGGCAAAGCACAACCGCACCTATCCCTAGTGAAATTATGTAAAGGTATGGTGCTAATGACCGGAGATCCAAAACCTCTAAATCTCCTGAAGCTCCACGCTTCAAACAACCAAAGCACAATCCAATGGTCCAGCACCCAAAATGCAACAGGTATTAAACATTTGTTGTGACATAAGTAATTGTCGACAGTTTGTCTTTCAAATAAAAACCATGGACTTTCAGCAGAGTTGATTCTTTTCCTTTTTGATCCTTTATTCAGAAATTTTCTTTCAACATGTTAAAACAGACCATAGCCAACGCGTTTCATCC
The DNA here is from genome assembly GCF_964204655.1 of Triturus cristatus. Lineage (NCBI taxonomy): Eukaryota > Metazoa > Chordata > Amphibia > Caudata > Salamandridae > Triturus > Triturus cristatus. Next base: position 143,038,415 of record NC_140594.1, read on the forward strand.
TTGTCGCAACACTGACGCCACGCGATTATGCCGGCAAATAGAAACGGAAAGATAGATACCTACTGACTGAGGGATGGCTGATATTGACTAACCCAACGAACCGGGAAAATAAAAAGAAACCGAATCTTCTAATCGCCAAATCACTCTGTCAGATATCGCGAAAGCGCACACAAAAATTAGACTGCAAAGACAAGAATACCGCAATCTTAACGATAGAGCACAGACCACAGAAAAACAAAGCTACTAATCAATGCCCTGAAGAAGTCCGCGAGGATGAAACGCGTTGGCTATGGTCTGTTTTAACATGTTGAAAGAAAATTTCTGAATAAAGGATCAAAAAGGAAAAGAATCAACTCTGCTGAAAGTCCATGGTTTTTATTTGAAAGACAAACTGTCGACAATTACTTATGTCACAACAAATGTTTAATACCTGTTGCATTTTGGGTGCTGGACCATTGGATTGTGCTTTAGCTGCCAGAATATGAGCTTTTAAGAGACAAACTGTTATGTGAATCTGATGTCTCGGGTTTATGTACTTGTTAATGGGTACTTTACATTAATATAGTATTTTCATTATAAAGTCTTTAATGTAAAGTTTTCGTTACTTTGAGTTGATTCAATTTTTCTATCTTTTGGAAACAATATATAAGAAATCTTGATTGTAATGTTCTTTCAAGGTCAAATCAATATTATTTTTATCCGTTGTCGCGGGCACCTAAAATGAGTGGGGCCCATAGGCAGGTGCCCATTTTGCCTATTTGGTAGTCTGAAACTCCTTTCTTGCTGCCGGGAGCACCACATTTCCAGACCCCAGGAGCCATATTTGGAGGCCGCTGAAGGTTGTCTTGTACTTGTTTCATCTTTTCATTGCGGATGTGGCCTTACGGCTAGAGCGGTCGACCTCGAAGCTGGGGAGCCGGGTTTGAGTCTCGGCAACGACGCTCAACGTCCTGTGATTCTGGGCAAATCACTTAATCTGTCAGTGGCTAACAAAAATGAATGCATCAATCTGTAACAAAACTGATGCTCATGTAAAGCGCTCTGATACCTGATATCATCGGGTCAAGTTTGTGCTATACAAAACATATATATATTTTTTAAATAGAAAAAATTGCCTCTGTGAAATTTAAAATGAGCTTAACTCTGAATTTGAGAGCTCCTTGCCGATTAACTCCCCTTACCATGTGCCCCCCATGGGCCCAGGCCTGAGGCTACTATATCATTATTTCTAATGTTGATCCCCATAATCCACCCCCAGCTTATCTGGTAGACACAGGGTACTGTAATGATTATCAACCATGCTATAGTAGATGGCAAGTCGTCTCCACAGAAGCTCGGTTTGAAAGTTCACGCCACTGGCATGTTATAAATACGAACAACATGGGTTTCTTGATGACTGACATATATGGACTCTAATAGGGAATGTATGAGAACCACAGGGTGAAGGGATTCAAATAGTGTGAACATATTATGCTGATGTATCATTATTGACCCCAGTCATGTAAATGTAAATTGATACTTGTATAGCACACTACTCACCCGCAAGGGTCTCAAGGCGCTTGTACGAATACCGCTGTGGAACCCATCCTGGCTTTCCCTGTGAGGCGTCCACTCCTGGGCACCCCCAAGGTGGAGGCCAGGCATCCTTAGCATTGTGGGGGCCGTTGTGGAGATTAAGCAAGCTATTGCCCAGAGTTGCAGAGTGAGACTCCATGATTGGAATGGCACCGAGGCGAGAATTATCAGGTCCGTGGAATAATTGAGCCCAAGACCCGCCGAGGCAGGGAATTGAACCCTGGTCCCGGGCTAGACCTCAGCATCAGGGTCTGCTGCTCTAATCATTGAGCCACACTTCTCCACATGTTAACCCTAGTTGTGTGAGGTTTACATCATATGAGCAACCACAAATTTATGTATGGCTTATCTATCACATCTAGAATGTCTGTATGCACACAATGTCAATAAAGAAGCACTTGTGAAGAAAACTCTGATTATGAGAGGGAGGGCCCTTAATCACGTTATTAAACATGTGATTTAGATTTTGGTGAAATATGAAAATCCTTAAACCTCTGCAGGAAAAACTAACTACAGAGCAGAATCCACTGACTTTATCCTCTACTTATAGGTACTCTACCTATGATGAAGGAAATTCAGATTGAGTATTGTTTAGCATTTCCTCCAGAAATTGGAGGACCTTCACATAGATACCACTGAACACATACCAGGCCCATTGAGCACTTCTAAGCAAATCACTTTATCTTCCTTTGCCTCAAAGTGCAAACTATTTTAATGTAATATGTGGAGAGCTATCCATTCAGTTCTAGGTTCAATAACTCAAAATGTTCCTCCCACTGGAAAAAAATGTTCTTCCTAAAACATTATATCCCTCTGATTCGCCTTAGAGCTAGACCTGACACTCTTTCTCAGATATCTTTGCAATGGTCATGGACCTTATTTAGGGGTTGCCAGGGGTCCCTGCCGCGAGCCCTGATATGTCGTTTGTGATCCCTGGTACTGTCCTTGCATCCCCTAGCATCAGAGGAGCCAAAATGACAAATATGCCTGGTACATTCCTTTAGAAACTATGGCCTCGCTGTGCCATACTCTCACACACAATCCAATAATAAATTGTATTTGACCTATTTGTGTTAGAACATTGAAGAATGTACAGAAAATAGTTTAAAACTAAGAACAGAGTTCAGAGGTGCTTGTACTAATCCTTGTTCAAGGATTTATGGCTGTCCTATCGCCACTCTAAAAATGGCGAATACTCAAGGTAGTAGAACAACAGTACAGATTCAAAGGACTACAGTGCAGTGAAACATTTGCAAATTGTCAGAGTAAGTGACTACATTAAAATGCACCACACTGAAAAAGAAAGACTATCGAATTAACCAAAATTGCATGAATTTATGCTTGGTAAAAACAGAATGCATAACCGTGGATGCAAACCAGCACAGGTTTTCCAAAGCAGGAGCACAATGGAGTATTTGTATATGGCATATCATAGCTGCTATTTTGATAATCTCACACTTCAGCTGAGAGAGCACTTCCTATAATGTAATTGGGACCAAAGGTCATGTGGCACCACTTCCTAGGATATCACCAGGATCAACAGTCATATGAAGTCACATCCTGTAAGGTCATTAGGGTCAAAGGGTATGTGATGTGACTTCCACTATCCCAGGCATTTTGGTGAATCCACACCCGTGGCAATGGTGGGGTCATATTCTGCTAGATCCTACATTGGGATTTTCTTTTTGAAAATAGAAAAAAGAGGTAAGTTTGATGTACTGCTGTAGGAGAGTGGCATCGACTGCATAGTTGCCCCCAACTTTTTGCTGATGTTTTGACTGTTTTATGACTCTAGCCAGGCTGTGGCCCTGCTATCCAGGACCCCAGCCTATCTGCTTCCTCTCTAAACTGATGTGAGTACACTAGGTACAACCCAATTGGATACTGAGGATACCCTGTCAGCCCTTGAAGATGGTATCCTAGGTACCCAGGGCATGGGTCCCTCAGAGGCCTACCAGGGCTGCAGCACTTATTGTGCCACCCTGGGACAGCCATATCAAATGACACCACCAGACCACTACTGTAGTCTGGGTAAGGTGGTGCTTGCACCTCCTTACAGGGATACAGGTACCCTGCATCCCACCTATGTACAACACATGTATTCTCATTGGTCACCCCTCAAGCAGGCCTTGCTAATCCTACAAGGCAGGGTGCTGAGATATGTGTGAGGGGGGACCCCTACCTGAGTAGGGCCCCTCTGCAACCCTTGTAAAACCAATGCTGGGTTGTTTGTAGTGTAGCCATACCATATACTCTTAACCGCATTATAAGTATATCGCGATAGCGTGATAACTTGAGAATGGCTACACAGAACCATATCATGTTTGGTGTCAAACATGTAGGAATCATACCCCCAGTCCAGTCATGGGCATGAGGGCATGATTCCCCCCTGCTAGAGGGGCGATATGGGAAAAGCGGCAGAATTTAGACACCAATTTAAAAGTGGACACGTATCACAAAATGGATGCTACTCGCCACCCACACGACTCTGGCTGCCTGTTGCTGGGGAAAAACCCAACCTCGGCAGCTGGACAATAGGGATCCTGTTGCAGGGAGGTGCCAGCACCTTCCCAGACAGGCTATGTGGATTGGAACTGGGAGGGTGCACCATAGGATACCTTTCAGAGTTGCACGTAGGCTGCTACAGCGCCTACATTCTGCATACACCGCCTGGAACTGGTTCAGGGGCATCCTGCCCCTCGCCCAGGCGGGAACACTCAAAGGAGAGGGGGTGTAGCCACCCTTTCCCGCCTCAACTAACATTAGTGGACACTGATCTGGACACTCCCCTAATCTTGTGGATAAAGGTGAATAACGTGTCCCCGGAGAATCAGATTAATCTTGGACTTCACAGATTTGACCTTCGATGAGCTGCTGCCCAGCTGACTGAAGAAATCTCTTTTGGGGTAAAGGAGTTACCCCCCTGCTTGGCAGGCACCTGAAACACTGCAAGTGACCCAGTTGGAACTTCGCTGCTCCTTCAGACATCAACGGCTCCTCTCAACCTTGAGGTGGGTTTCCTAGCATCACAGAGGCCAGTGAGCGTGCCCAGCAAGTCTGAACACCGTGGACCGCATGGGTGCCGAGATCCCTGATACCCCAGGACACAGGCCACCTCTTGCATAGCACACGACCCTGACCAGTGGGGAAGTTGTGCTTTGGCCCAGTATTGAGCCAACCTCTCAGCAGCAACTGTGCCAAAGATCAGCGCCCTAGCTCACTCCGGTGGCCAGTGGGCACCCTTTTACGCACTCCAAATTGCTGCCTTCCATGGTCCTTTGTCTCTCGACTTGTGGGCCCTGGCAGAGGACAATCCTTACTTTTAAGAGTTCCCCTGGTTGCTCCAGGCCTGCTCTACAGTCTCCTTGAAGGAGACCTCTCACAAACCTCGTGGGTCTGCACCAGTAGCTGATTTGTTCATCTTGCATGGGTTGCGGTTGCCAAGGCTTAGTGGATCCAATCCTGACACTAACACTGCAGCGACCCTCATCCTTTGTAGGACAGTTGCCATCCAGAAGCTGGCTTTCCTTGAAGCATCCCGGAGCCCGTGGCTGCAGATCCAAGCTACACCTTTTCCACTTGAAGCACCCGACATTGAAGGGCTCTTTTCCTTGAGCTCCCTGGTCACTGTGCCGCGACCCAGACTCTGTCCCCTCTGCTTTCAGGTTCTCCTCTACAAGATCTACAACTTCAATCTTCACGGCATCATCGACGCTTTTGGCTAGCAGCAGTTTTGTACATTTTCCCATTGAAAATCAGCCCGCGACCCGACATCGAAAACAACCTATGCACCCGGCTTCCCTGGGGCAGGTAACAGTGGTACCTCAGTACTCCCATGGTAGTGGGCTCCTCAAAAGCTTAACTCTAAGTTTTTAACTTTGAACTCCTGCTAGAAGTGTCTTTAATCTGTTTAAATCGAACCGCGACATTCTCCATAGGCTGTAATAGAGATCCCGATAGCAGCTATTTCCACTGCACGCGCCTCCCGTGGGTCTCCTTCCTCATAACCTGGGGTGGATTCTCAAGGGGCCAGCGATCCTAAATGCCCTAGGCATTGTCTGTAGAATTGTCGTGGTTCTTATACCACTTTTTTAATATATGGTTTCGTCCCCCCCTGGGGCCCTGTGATTCCAGTGCTATTTATTGTATCTATAAATGCTTGTTTGAATTGTAACTTTACCTCTAGCCTCATAAAGAGACTTGTGGGATTCTGTTTAGAATAAATACATATATTTTATATATATACCTATGTGGACTACTCTTTCATTTTGTCATTCGAGAGGTTATCTATGGTAAAACAATAAGCTTAACACTCCTTCAAGACTTAGCCTGAAGGCTGCTCTCCACAGCTACCACTAGGATAGCTTCCTTTAAAGGTTGTCTTTTAAACCTATCACCTTAAGAGTCGAATTGGACTGGTGCAAGGTGGCCACTATAACTAGTGACCAGCATATGCCAGGCCAACTTCTCACATTGGTGTGCAGCGGTTGGATTTAAGCTTGCCATTGTTTTACCAGATAACAAATTGAATTTCTAAAGTAAAAGCCACTTGGTACTAAAGGTACATATAAATTCAAGCTTAGAATATAATAAGTTCTACTGAACTTAGGAGTGGTGTGTAGAGGGTTTAGCACACCTTGACTACAACTCAAGAAAGGGTTCAGTAGGCCACACCTAGTGTAGGTAGATACACCAGTACCACTACACTAGAAATGTCTTTAAGTTCAGGTGCCCATAAGGCTCTGGAAGGACCCCATAGGGTTCCAGTCGACAAATATGATCATCTCTCCTTTGCTGAGCTTAGGGAGATGTGCACCACTAGGCAACTTAAGACAAACAAAGGTGCCAATACTCAACGTCTCAGGGTAATCCTGCTCATAGCAGACTTTAAGCAGACTTTAGTGTCTGATGGGGTAGACAGGTTGGGCGGGCATCCCCAGAAGAGGACACCCCTGGGGTGGACTCTGATGAGGACCAGGAAGAGGAAGAGGAACTTGACCTGGATGAACAAAACCATTCACAACATGGAGGTGATGGCCCAAGAGGCACTCTCTCCATCCCTAAATGGAGAATGGTGGATCCAAACAGAAGGAACAGATCCCCCTCAGTGGGGTCAAACCATTTTGAGAGATCCAAAGGGACCTCTGCCTCTTCTCAGAGAAGATAATCCTCCCAAGAGAGGAAATGCAGACTGATCCAGCTTGAGCAGGCTAAACTACAGCTCAGGAGAGAACAGTTAGCATTGGACAGGGAATCCCTGGAGCTTCAGAAAGCTTCAAGAAAGTGGGGTCTAGAGACCCCTGATGGCAGTAATACCCCTTGAGTTAGAGAGAAAGCTCCTGACAATAGGAATCTACATAAGATTGTTCCCCCCTATCAGTCAGGGGATGATATCCACAAATGGATCACTGCACTTGAGAGGGCCTGTAAAGTTCAGAGGGTCCCAGTAGAGCAGTAGGGAGCAATCTTATGGCTATCCTTGCAGACAAAGGTAGAGACAAGCTCCTCTCTGTCAGAGAAGAGGATGCAGATGATTATTATATCTTGAGAGATGCTTTGATAGATGGGTTTGGCTTAACCACTGATCAGTATAGACTAAAGTTCAGAGACACCCAGAAAGCACAGAATCAAGATTGGGTAGACTTTGTGGATTGTGCTACCAAGGCACTGGAAGGTTGGTTAACTGACAGTAAAGTAAATGATTACCAAGGATTGTATAATCTCATAATGAGGGAGCAGATCCATAAAATTGTCATAACCAACTCTTACATCAGCACCTGGTGGACTCAGATCTGACCTCTCCCCAAGAATTGGGAAAGAAGGCAGACAAATGGGTCAGAACCAGGATTAAGCAGAAGGTCCAGCCCTTGGGGGGTGCAACTAAAAAGGAAGATGCCAAGAACTCTGAGTAGGGTGGGGAAAAGGGAAAAGACCAGCAGTCTTCAACAGGCCCCCAAAAATCTGCATCTGATAATACCCAAGCTACTAAAGCTAAACCACCAAGGAAGCCATGGTGTAAAGTCTGTAAACAGAAAACCCATTGGACTTCAGATTTTAATAAGGCCAAAGACTCCACAAGTACCACACACCTGCCCCTAAGGCACCTGTTCCCCCTAGTCCAGCTATAGGTGGTGGTACACAGAACAAGGGCATAGTAGGGTTGACCCTGGGATCTGGAGAAGATTCTGGCCTAGTCAGAACTCCTACTCAGGCTGTCTTAGTTTGTGATGGAGACTTGTCCCTATTTGTGAGTCCCAGTGGTCTGGGCAAATACAAGCAACAGCCTAAAATAAATGGAAGGGAGTCATTAGCTTACAGGGACACAGGAGCCAGTGTCACCATGGTGACTAAGGACCTTGTGGACCCTAGCCAGATCATACTTGGGGAAACTTACCAAGTGACCAATGCAAGCAACGTTAGTATTAACCATGCTCTAGCAGTTGTAAACTTCTCCTGGGGAGGGGTAACTGGCCTAAAGAAGGTTGTGGTGAGTGCAGCCCTACCTGTTGAATGTTTGCTAGGGAATGATTTGGAGTCCTCAGCGTGGGCTGAGGTGGAGCTAAGTACCCATGCAGCAATGTTGGGTATACCAGCAGAAGTGTTTGCTCTGACAAGGTCAAAAGCAAATCTGACAGGAACTGAACAGGCCTTGGATCCTGGAAGAATGGACCTAGGACCTTCCAAGAGGAGGAGTAGCAGGGGTAAGGCAGAGCCTTCCCCCCAGGAACAGTCTGTAGAGACTCTTAGCAGAAGAGGATCTAGCTCCTGAAGAAGGAACTTCCCCAGATGAACTGGAACCTGATCAGGTTTAGTTCTTGGGGGCAGGGGGACCTTCTAGGGCAGACTTGAGCCTGGAGCAGCAGAGCTGCCCCACTCTTGAACCCCTCAGACAGCAAGCTGCTGCTGAGGCTGCAGGGAATGCCAGTGGGACCCATAAGATTTATTGGGATGATGGGCTCCTATACTCTGAGGGTCGAGACCCCAAGCCTGGTGCAGCCAGGAGGTTGGTCATACCTCAGAAGTTTAGGGGTTTCCTACTCACACTGGCCCATGATATTCCCTTAGCAGGACACCTAGGCCAAAACAAGACTTGGGACAATTGTCCCTCACTTTCATTGGCCACAGATGAGTGAGGACTGTAAGAACTTTTGCAGCTCTTGCATTACCTGTCAAACCAGTGGCAAGGCAGGCAAGTCCACAAAGGCCCCCCTGATACCATTGCCTGTGGTGGGGGTGCCCTTTGAACGGGTGGGGATTGATATAGTTGGTCCCCTAGACCCACCAACAGCATCTGGGCACAGGTTCATTCTGGTGGTAGTGGATCATGCCACCACATACCCAGAAGCTATTCCACTTAGGACCATCACAGCCCCTGTGGTGGCAAGGGCCCTCCTGGGAATCTTTTCCAGGGTGGGCTTTCCTAAGGAGGTATTGTCTGACAGAGGTGCAAACGTTATGAGTAGCTACCTCAAGGCAATGTGGAAGGAGTGTGGTGTCAACTATAGGTTCACCATCCCTTACCACCCACAATGCAATGGTCTTGTTGAGAGATTCAACAAGACCTTAAAGGGTATGACTAAAGGGCTCCCAGAAAAGCTTAGGCGAAAATGGGATGTTCTCCTGCCCTGCCTTCTCTTTGCATACAGGGAGGTGCCACAAAAGGGGGTTGGTTATAGCCCCTTTGAACTTTTGTTTGGCCATCCTGTTAGAGGGCCACTCTGTCTAGTGAAGGAGGGATGGGAGCAACCTCTCAAACCCCCTAAACAGGATATTGTGGACTATGTACTTGGTCTCCGCTCCCGGATGGCTGAGTACATGAAGAAGGCAACTAAAAACCTGGAGGCAAGTCAGGAGTTACAGAAAGCCTGGCATGACCAAAAGGCTGTACTGGTGGTGTACCAGCCAGGACAGAAGGTATGGGTGCTGGAGCCAGTGGCCCCAGCAGCTCTCCAAGATAAATAGAGTGGACCCCATACCATTTTGGAAAAGAAGGGAGAGGTCACTTATTTGGTGGACATTGGCACTCCCGGAAGTCCCCACAGGGTACTTCATGTTAATAGACTGAAAGCATATGTGGACAGGGCTGACATGGGCTTGCTCATGGCAACAGATGAGGGACAGGAGGAAGAGAGTGACCCTCTCCCAGACCTGCTCTCTCACAACCCTCACGATGGGTCAGTTGATGGAGTAGCCTTGGCAGGCAGCCTCATTGACCAGCAGCAAGCAGACTGTAGATAAGTTCTTCAGTCTTACAGACATATGTTTTCTCTGACTCCAAGTCAGACCCCCTGGTGCACTCATGAAGTGGACACTGGGGACAGTCTGCCTGTCAAGAATAAAATCTACAGGCAACCTGACCATGTCAGGGACTGCATAAGGACAGAAGTCCAAAAGATGTTGGAATTAGGAGTGATTGAGCCCTCAGAGAGTCATTGGGCTAGCCCAGTAGTCCTTGTATCAAAACCTCACACCCAGGATGGTAAGAGAGAGATGAGGTTCTGTGTTGACTACAGGGGACTCAATGCAGTCACTAAGACTGATGCTCACCCAATTACCAGAGCAGATGAGCTCATAGATAGATTGGCCTCAGCCAAGTATCTGAGCACATTTGATCTGACAGCTGGCTACTGGCAGATAAGGTTAGCTGAGTCTGCAAAAGCCAAAACTGCATTTTCTACCCCTGGTGGGCATTATCAATTTATTGTGATGCCCTTTGGTTTGAAAAATGCACCTGCCACTTTTCAAAGGTTAGTGAACCAAGTCCTCTCAGGCCTGGAAGACTTTAGTGCAGCATATCTAGATGATATTGCTGTCTTCAGCTCCACCTGGGAGGATCACCTGATCCACCTGAGGAAAGTTTTGGAAGCCCTGCAAAAGGCTGGGCTCACTATCAAGGCTACTAAGTGCCAGATAGGGCAGAGTCAGGTTGTGTACCTGGGTCACCTTGTAGGTGGAGGCCAGGTTCAACCACTTCAGAGCAAAATCCAGACCATCATGGACTGGGTTGCTCCAACCACCCAGACTCAGGTCCGAGCTTTCTTGGGCCTGACTGGTTATTATAGAAGGTTTGTAAAGGGATATGGATCCATTGTGACCCCCTTGAATGACCTAACCTCCAAGAGGATGCCCAAAAAGGTTCAGTGGACTGTCAGCTGTCAGAAAGCTTTTGATGACCTAAAACAGGCTATGTGCTCTGCTCCAGTGCTCCAAAGCCCCAAACTACTCCAAAGAATTCATAGTTCAAACTGATGCTTCTGAGGTGGGGGTAGGTGCTGTATTATCACAACTGAATGAAGAGGGCCAGGATCAGCCAGTAGCTTTTATTAGCAGAAGGTTGACCCCCAGAGAGAAACGTTGGTCAGCTATAGAGAGGGAGGCCTTTGCTGTGCTCTGGGCCTTGAAGAAGCTGAGGCCATACTTGTTTGGTACTCACTTCCTTGTTCAAACAGACCATAAGCCCCTCCTATGGCTAAAACAGATGAAAGGTGAAAACCCCAAACTACTCAGGTGGTCCATTTCCCTACAGGGGATGGACTTTACAGTGGAACATAGACCTGGGAGCAACCATGCCAATGCAGATGGCCTCTCCAGATATTTCCACTTAGAACATGAAGACTCAACTGGTCAAGGTTAGTTTAATGTCTCTGCTTTTAGGGGGGGGGGGGTTATGTAGGAGAGTGGCATCGACTGCATAGCTGCCCCCAACTTTTTGCTGATGTTTTGACTGTTTTATGACTCTAGCCATGCTGTGGCCCTGCTATCCAGGACCCCAGACTATCTGCTTCCTCTCTAAACTGATGTGAGTACCCTAGGTACAACCCAATTGGATACTGAGGATACCCTGTCAGCCCTTGTAGATGGTATCCTAGGTACCCAGGGCATGGGTCCCTCAGAGGCCTACCAGGGCTGCAGCACTTATTGTGCCACCCTGGGACAGCCATTTCAAATGACACCACCAGACCACTACTGTAGTCTGGGTAAGGTGGTGCTTGCACCCCCTTACAGGGATACAGGTACCCTGCATCCCACCTATGTACAACACATGTATTCTCATTGGTCACCCCTCAAGCAGGCCTTGCTAATCCTACAAGGCAGGGTGCTGAGATATGTGTGAGGGGGGACCCCAACCTGAGTAGGGCCCCTCTGCAACCCTCGTAAAACCTTTGCTGGGTTGTTTGTAGTGTAGCCATACCATATACTCTTAACCGCATTATAAGTTTATCGCGATAGCGTGATAACTTGAGAATGGCTACACAGAACCATATCGTGTTTGGTGTCAAACATGTAAGAATCATACCCCCAGTCCAGTCATGGACATGAGGGCATGATTCCCCCCTGCTAGAGGGGCGATATGGGAAAAGTGGCAGAATTTAGACACCAATTTAAAAGTGCACACGTATCACAAAATGGATGCTACTCGCCACCCACATGACTCTGGCTGCCTGTTGCTGGGGAAAACCCCAGCCTCGGCAGCTGGACAATAGGGATCCTGTTGCAGGGAGGTGCCAGCACCTTCCCAGACAGGCTATGTGGATTGGAACTGGGTGGGTGCACCATAGGATACCTTTCAGAGTTGCACGTAGGCTGCTACAGCCCCTACATTCTGCATACACCACTTGGAACCGGTTCAGAGGCATCCTGCCCCTCGCCCAGGCGGGAAACACACAAAGGGGAGAGGGTGTAGCCACCCTTTCCCGCCTCAACTACCATTGGTGGACACTGATCTGGAGACTCCCCTAATCTTGTGGATAAAGGTGAATAACGTGTCCCCGGAGAATCAGATTAATCTTGGACTTCACAGACTTGACCTTCGATGAGCTGCTGCCCAGCTGACTGAAGAAATCTCCCTTGGGGTAAAGGAGTTACCCCCCTGCTTGGCAGGCCCCTGAAACACTTCAAGTGACCCAGTTGGAACTTCACTGCTCCTTCGGACATCGACGACTCCTCTCAACCTTGAGGTGGGTTTCCTAGCATCCCAGAGGCCAGTGAGCAAGGCCAGCAAGTCTGAGTACCGTGGACCGTGTGGGTGCCGAGATCCCCGATACCCCAGGACACCGGCCACCTCTTGCATAGCACATGACCCTGACCAGTGGGGAAGTTGTGCTTTGGCCCAATATTGAGCCACCCTCTCAGCAGCAACTGTGCCAAAGATCAACGCCCTAGCTCACTCCGGTGGCCCGTGGGCACCCTTTTACGCACTCCAAATTGCTGCCTTCTGCGGACCCTTGTCTCTCAACTTGTGGGCCCTGGCAGAGGACAATCCTTACTTTTAAGAGTTCCCCTGGTCGCTCCAAGCCTGCTCTACAGTTTCCTTGAAGGAGATCTTTCACAGACCTCGTGGGTCTGCACCAGTAGCTGATTTGTTCATCTTGCGTGGGTTGCAGTTGCCAAGGCTTAGTGGATCCAATCCGGACACTAACACCGCAGCGACCCTCATCCTTTGTGGAACAGTTGCCCTCCAGAAGCTGGCCTTCCTTGAAGCCTCCCGGAGCCCGTGGCTTCAGATCCAAGCTACACCTTTTCCACTTGAAGCACCCGACATTGAAGGGCTCTTTTCCTTGAGCTCCCTGGTCACTGTGCCGCGACCCAGACTCTGTCCCCTCTGCTTTCAGGTTCTCCTCTACAAGATCTACAACTTCAATCTTCACGGCATCATCGACGCTTTTGGCTAGCAGCAGTTTTGTACATTTTCCCATTGAAAATCAGCCCGCGACCCGACATAGAAAACGACCTATGCACCCGGCTACCCTGGGGCAGGTAACATTGGTACCTCGGTACTCCCGTGGTAGTGGGCTCCTCAAAAGTTTAACACTAAGTTTTTAACTTTGAACTCCTGCTAGAAGTGTCTTTAATCTGTTTAAATCGAACCGCGACATTCTCCATAGACTGTAATAGAGATCCCGATAGCAGCTATTTCCACTGCACGCGCCTCCCGTGGGTCCCCTTCCTCATAACCTGGGGTGGATTCTCAAGGGGCCAGCGATCCTAAATGCCCTAGGCATTGTCTGTAGAATTGTTGTGGTTCTTATACCACTTTTTTAATATATGGTTTGGTCCCCCCCTGGGGCCCTGTGATTTCAGTGCTATTTAGTGTATCTATAAATGCTTGTTTGAATTGTAACTTTACCTCTAACCTCATAAAGAGACTTGTGGGATTCTGTTTAGAATAAATACATATATTTTATATATATACCTATGTGGACTACTCTTTCATTTGGTCATTCAAGAGGTTATCTATGGTAAAACAATAAGCTTAACACTCCTTCAAGACTTAGCCTGAAGGCTGCTCTCCACAGCTACCACTAGGATAGCTTTCTTTAAAGGTTGTCTTTTAAACCTATCACCTTAAGAGTCGAATTGGACTGGTGTAAGGTGGCCACTATAACTAGTGACCAGCATATGCCAGGCCAACTTCTCACAACTGCTCCATCATGTTGGCGGAGCCGGCTGTCAGACTTACAATGCATATCCAGGAAACGCTATGACGGCGGTGTGTAGGGCAGCGGAGATCTGTAAATATGGCGGGTGGAGTACCCTCACCATGGCATGAGTAAAGTACCCTCACCATGGTGACAGTAATTACTCCGTCTGCATACATTTGAATCAGCTCCTATGTCACTATCCATGAATCAGCACAAAACAACTCAAGCAATGCCACCGAAAGAGTGCATAAGAGCTGCAGATGTTTTCCATGTTTGTGCATTATTCTTATCCATCATCTCAAAATACTCAGCAAAAGTATTGTGAAGCAATCGGCACTTGGCAAGGGTCATCAGGAAGAAAAAAGCAGCTCAACAGAACTATGAAAACCATCTAATAAGTCACAAAGCTACATAGCCTTTCCTTTTATATATGTCTCAGACAGGAAGTATGTCATCACGTAGTGTCACGTATTGTCTCACGACATGACGTGCTGATAACTCTCTTGGTTGTGCCCATGCTACAGTTAGAAACTCGGTTTGACTACCCAGGCTTAAACATTATGGCCATGATTCACAAACTGCATTTTGTAGTACATAAAGTACAGTAGTATTGCTTGCTTACTAAAATACACAGTACATAAACCATCCAGTGGAAATCTCTATCTCATCCTTTCCTATCTTTTCTATGTAGAGATTTTCACACATATACATTTACTACTTAGGCGTCGATTACGATCCCGTTTGGAAGGGCTTCGAATCAGATTCGGGTTTGCCGAATCCGATACAGATCCCTTGTTTCCGACCGATTATGATGCCCGTAAACCGGTAGGGCTCTCCGAATCAGTTCCGAAAGGCATTCGGACAGGTCACGTCTTTCGGAGCCAAATCGTACAGCTCTATGGACTCGGTTTCCGAGCGAGCAATTACGATGACTGATTCAGACAGCCGTTCCGATTCGGTTGCTCCGGAACGAATCGGCTGCTGCAATTTGTCTTTGGGGGCCCATAGCAAGCTCCCCTTCACCTGGGAACCATCCGAATCGGGTCAGTGGGGGTACCCAAGGGACCCCCCTTTCCAACCATGCACAGTGTGGCAGGCACCATGGGCTGCCCGTCACAGGGTGCACGATTTTCCCAGCCACTCCTTTCTTCAATGGGAACCTGTGTTCACGTTCGAAACACAGGCTCCCATTGAAGTCAATGGGAGTCCAACCGAATCGTATCCAGAAGCATCCGGATGCATCCAAATCGCTCAGTCGGACTCCCGCGATCCGAGTCGTCCGGAAGACATTCCGGAACTGATTTGGTCGGAATGCTTTCCGGACGAGATCGTAATCAGCCCTTTAGTAGTAAATGTGGGAGATGCCAGGGGGAGATGCTGGAAAATGGGGAATATCTATTAGAAAATGGGAGGGTTTAGGGAAAAGTAAGGAGGGATTAAGGGATGAACAGACCACTACAAACAGACCAAATGGCGGTCGGCACTGGGTAGTTATAGTTAGCACCATGTTTCCATAGGAAAGGTATTTTTTGTTTTGCTTATAACAATGTCACTGTTAGATGGATGTTCACAAAACATTCACAAAACAAAGTTCATCTACCTCAGCTCCTCCCTTGAAAGGTTTGGGGTGAACATTCAAGCAGGGGCAGAGAAAAATTGGGGGTCTCAAAACACATTTTCCCCATGCAATTTTTCATTGGAAAATTAGACTTAGGGCCTGATTTAGATTCCGGAGGCCAGGTTACTCCATCACAACGGTGACGGATATTCCGTCCACCAAAATATAAATTCCATAGGATATTACGGTGTTTATATTTCAGCAGACGGGATATCCGTCACCATTGTGAGAGAGTAACCTGTCCGCCAAAATCTAATTCAGGCCCTTGGCTACAGCCAAAATACCTGAACTGAATTACACCAAATTTGGCAGAAAGCTAGACCTTGGTCCAGTCAGTATGCTTTTTCTCATTTGGTGTAAATCCATTTAGTAGTTTTTGTGAGAATAAGGTTTAAATTTTATGTATATGTCAAGCTCCAGAGGATCCAAAAGATCAAAAGATATGATCTGATTGGCTGACACCACATGAATAAAGATATGGCAGCAGCCATTTTAGGACTCGGGGACTCACTCCCCTGTCCTGCAAAAAAGGTTGAAAAAACATATGGGGCAGGGTAGGAATTCCCTGCCCTTGTAGGCCTAGTGGGGTGATCCTATAGGAACCCCAGGACAAAAATGTTTTTTTCTTTATTGGTACTGTGGTAAGGCCCCCGGTGTGGACCAGGGACAGAGGTTCAGCACTATGTTTTTTTGGGGAGGGAGTTTTCTGCCCATGGAGTGCCATAAGCTAAAGAGAAGCATAGATCTCTTAATGGGATCAGTGGAAATGTAAGTCATTCAATGAAAAGAACGTTAAAGAAGCTGTGCTCCAGGGAAGGGGCATACACAAAAAGTGGAAGGAAAGCCATTGATTAAGAAACAAACAAATGAGTGACAAGTAAGTCAACCAATGGTAAATAATGTTTTGGCCCAAAGCCCACTGTAGGTTTTGGTTTTGTCAACAATGCATCTTTGACAACAGGCACCTAAAAGCTGTATGTGGGCGAGACTTAAAATAGTAAGCTTTGAAAGATAAAGACAAATAGTTCTTTGTTGAATTGGGTACAGACAGGAAATTACTTTGGGGCTAGATTGATAAGACTAGTAGGACATCTGAGTTTTATGTAAGGCATGTATTATTAAATTGAATCATTTGCAGATAATATTAGTTTGTGGCTGAATTAGTAGTTACATTACACAAGGTCAGATTTTTTAGGCACAGGTAGATTAGGTGATTTCCCCAGAATTACATAATGCTGAGCTGACACCAGGACTCGAACCTGGTTCCCCAGTACCAGAGTCACCAGCTCTGGCTTTTGGGCCACACCTCCTCCCTAAAGCAAATGGTTCTGGAAGAACACCCTTGGACTTCTGGATGAGGAGGCATTGTTGAGATGAGCCGCCTGTACTTGATCATTGCACTTGCCATGATGGTCCATCAGGCTCTTCTTCTTTGAGATCTGTGACTTACGCCACACCATCATATGATTATGGTTGGACGTTGTTTCTAGCTATTAAATTGCAAAGGGTATGCGTACGATCTTTCCGTTCAATCGAAGTCTCCTTGACTAATGGATTGGCACAGGCCTCTCCTCTAATGCCAGTCCTATGTAATGTGTATTTGGCACTGATGCTTTCTATTCTAGATCACTTTCTTTTTGATGCTCAATCTTACATAGATGATCCCACAGCTACCATTACTAACTCCCATAAAGGCAACAGCTATAGAGGGAAGCAACCCTGCCTCGCCTCTGTTGAAGACAGAATGCAATGTATGTGAAGGAGCTTAAGAGCAATACAACAGGGATTCTTCTTTGGCAATAAAGGGAGACAATTATTAAGGGCCAGGGGAGCACTGTTCTCCTAAAGACAAGATAGTTGGGCTTCTGTTGATTGTTCACATTAACCTGGAATCTAGATCAGCAGTCGTTAAGTCCTGATTTTCTTTAAATCCATCAAGTAGAAACCATAGTCTCTGTTCTCTCTCAATATTACATCACAAAACCATTTTGGCTGACGCTGCTTTTGGGTTCAGTTTTCAGTCACTCTATCTGTCTTATGCAGACTGCACACCATAAAACAACGATAACAAAGCATTGGGCATGAGAAATATTAATGTAGCTGATGGCAATGCCTGGTATTTGGACCTCTTCACTTCTTTCAATCACGGGCCATAAGTGATCCGAACCACCCGCAGTGTGACTGGTTTATAGAATGAGAAACTAGGGACAAGCTTTAAGTGCACAGAAGTTTGAAAGAGTCTCAATCATAATAGAGTGCTTAACATTTACATTTCATTAAATTTCTACTGATTTTCCCCAGAAACAAAATCTGCAACAAATCTTTCTCATAACATTTCAACCCGTCAGAGTTCCGATCTCCCCATATTTCTAGTGTTTTTCCTCCATGCTTTACATTTAAATGCAAATTCAACCTTATTTCAAATATCTGTAGGTATCTCTACTGTACGCGTGAGTGTGTGTGTGTGCAACCAGGTATCATGTTTGTACATTGCTCTGGGAGAGTGATGTGTTGCTCATCCTCCATGGGGTGCCACATGTAGTGTGCCATTATTGCCTCAGAAGGCATTGGCTGAGTCTGTGTGTGAGTGCCAGCACCACAAGAATGTTGCCCAGTTTCATGGGACGCTTTGTGTATAGATGATGAGAGACAATACTATTCAAAGGCTCGTAGTTTTTAGTTGCTCTTTGAGAGCTGCTGGCAGCTGCTAAGCAGGCAGGTGTGTGGTGCTGGTCTTTGGCCCTTATGGGAGGGGGGATGATTACTCCATGAGTCCCTAACCTAGGATAGCCTTCTTCAGATGGTGGGAGCCATCGGGGAACGAGCGGCTAGCTATGCTAGCACTAGGTTCGAGTAGTTAGCCATTCTAGCACTAGGTTGGTTGGAGTTACCAAGCACATCCTGCAAGGCCATCCTGGCCTGACTCTACCTCCGCAGCCCATGGAAAGCTTGGAGGTATAGAGGAGTTATCTGGAACCCGGGTCCACTAACTCATGCATGCCAGCAAATATTTGACACATGGATGGTCGCTACTAGTGAGGAAACCATCCTGTTTAGGTCAGGCGAGGCACAGGTGGGACTCTGCTTCACATCCACGGATTGGGCTCTGGTCCAGATATAGCACACACTCAATCAATCAATCAATCAGGTGACTTGTAAGGCGTGACTACTCACCCAGTGGAGAAGTGTGGCTCAATGGTTAGAGCGGCAGACCCTGATGCAGAGGTCTAGCCTGGGACCAGGGTTCAATTCCCCGCCTTGGCGGGTCTTGGGCTCAAAAGTTCCACGGACCTGATAATTCTCGCCTCGGTGCCATTCCAATCATGGAGTCCCACTCTGCAACTCTGGGCAATAGCTTGCTTAATCTCCACAACGGCCCCCACAACGCTAAGGATGCCTGGCCTCCACCTTGGGGGTGCCCAGGAGTGGACGCCTCACAGGGAAAGCCAGGACGGGTTCCACAGCGGTATTCGTACAAGCGCCTTGAGACCCTTGCGGGTGAGTAGTGCGCTATACAAGTATCAATTTACATTTACATTTACCCATAAGGGTCTCAAGGCACTGCGGGGGGACACTGGTCCGCAGAAGGTGCTATGGTTGAGTCGAAGAGCCAGGTCTTGAGGTCCTTCCTGAATTGAGGTAGTGATGGTGATTGCCTGAGGTGGAGAGGCAGGATGCACTCAGGTACCAAGCAATGGCTCATAGACAGAGATCCAGAGTCTGCTCTGCACTTCGATGACCCACATCGAGATACAGTAGGGTTAACTCCTCACTCTGCCTATCATCAACCTATACATGGCTAGTTTTCTCTCTGCCCCTAAGGGAATGTGAGATGGCACCATGGGGTGTGCTTAGTTGCTATGTCAATGATAAACTGATGGTGGCCTGTTCCTGAGCAAGGTGATAAAACACAGAGAGTTTATTGCCAGCGGAAAACCACTATGCCTAGATGTGAGCATCTAGAATGTATCTTCCTCTGAATAGTGCTGCCCTATTGCACCCTCATGCCTATGGTGTCCCCTGTTTTATTGTTTGGATTCCCTGTGAACCAGAGAGATGGTTTGAGATGGTCCCAAGAGTAGACGGGCGCTCCTATAAGTATCAAATAATGAATGCAAGGCAACACACAGCCTAATGGGAATCAATTCTTATTATTCAATGCATTCATGTTCCCTGGAT
This sequence comes from Triturus cristatus, assembly GCF_964204655.1. Taxonomy (NCBI): domain Eukaryota; kingdom Metazoa; phylum Chordata; class Amphibia; order Caudata; family Salamandridae; genus Triturus; species Triturus cristatus. The sequence goes on from NC_140594.1 coordinate 143,058,209, forward strand.
CCAGTGAACCAGGTGTCAGAACTGAGATACTGAAATGAGATGTGAAATATTTCCGGAGACCACTAGGTGCACAGCACATGTATCCCACCCAGGACAGCAACACTGGATGCATGCTCGCTCCTGTACAGGTCAGTGCCAACACTATCTTATAAACATTTTACCCCCCCCCCGACCCTCATGGAGTACCAACAAATACGTTGTTACTTGCACCACCTTTCCGAGTTTAAGGGAGGGGGTGTGGTTCAAATTACAGGTTGCAAATAAATAGCCAGCTCTTTGCCACTGGCCATTTACTTGTCGGTTCCTTTGAGGATGTCAAGAATGAATTTAACAAGTGATCCAGTGCTGACCAATGCCTAACTTAAAGGCGCCATTCTCCCCAGGAAAAAAACGTAAAGCTGAAGGTCCCAGGCATGTTGGGCGGACAACCCTTTGATTCAACACCGTTTGAGGCTTCCTTTTTGACTAATCCTTTCTATGGGCCTTGAGTGTGAGTTAGGCAGGCGTAATTACCCCTGGAATTCCAAGTAGTTAGGTTTTTGCACACCCAGTTTATCTGGTGTGGGAGAACCTGACTCAATTGTTCCACCAGTAAAACTGACCATAAATATTGCATAAATCGCTTGCAATTTTACTGTTACCCTTGTACCATGCAACTTATAAGCAGGGCCTATAAAGAAATGCAGGAGTTTGGTGGACGGGGGACTTTGTTGTAAACCCTGTTGGGCAAACTCTCAGAATGCCTACCTCATTTAGAGATGGGCGAACCTCAAGGTTTTGGCAAATTGAGTCCCCGTTGACTTCATCAATGGAAAATTAACTCAGTTGGCCCAACTGAGTAGGAGTTTTCAGAGGAAGAACATTACACCGCCCGCCCTATTTAGGGTGAATGGTGTTTTTTCTGTCCATCACTGCCAATAAAAACCTGTTGGTGAGGGACAGAAAAAACTAGACACCTACAGCCTGGGAATAAACTTCCAGGGTGTGGGGATCATTAGTTTTTTATTTTTCTAAAACAAACTCATGCTTTGGAACTTTATTTCTGAAAAGCAAAAAAATTTAAAAGACGTGAGGGCGGTTCCTTTCAATTTGCTGAGATAACCGCTGGGCCAGCAGTCATCTCTAAATTTGACAGTAGTCCCTCAGGATGGTGGAGGTAATATCTTCTGCCAGGCTGACGGACGGAATACCATTCGTAAATCAGGCCCTTTGTGCCTAGAGAGGTGCTATACAAAAGGTTTCAGCCAGCCATCCTTTGAACCTCACAAAAACCCCTCTTTTCCAGTTCCTCTTTTAGCTTATTTCCCCTAATTTTCAAACTTCCACCTAGTCACCTCCAGCCGTCCCTTTGGGTCCCAGTTTCGTCAATTAGCAGCAGAAATGAAGGGAAATAGCTGAGGCGAGTCGCTGATACGTAAAACCCCTTATGGGAAGCCGTAAGTGCAAGCACACAGAGCTCCTGTGTCGATGCATCCCTGCCCTCAGCAGCAGCCTGTACCCAGCGCCAGCATTCCAATGGTCCCACTCTGGCAGAAGGCCTCTCAGATATCACAACCTGCTCCCTCCCTCCACCACCACCCAGTGCCCGCAGGAGGGGCTTGCACTGGGCTGCAATCACCTTCAGCTGGAGAGGGGCCCAAACTGCAGGCCGGTGCTTCCCACATTGAGTAAACACCGCTCCTTCACACAGCTGTGCCCCACAAGGAGCACTTATGACTCTGGAAGACAGAAATAGCACAAACTTTCCAAAGACTGGATTCACCGTCCTTTAAAATGCAATGTATTCTCACATTCTTTCTACCTCTCCCTCTCTGGACTGTGCACTGCTTTGGTCCTGTCCACAAACCCATTTGCCTATGTTAGTTACATTTGCACGTGCACATGGCTTGGTTTGAGAATACTCGTTCACTTTTGCAAGTCACAAAAGGTGAATTGGCAGTCCTTAAAGGATTTACTTATTCCTAATGATACCTAGGACTTAGGGTGTAATATGCAAAAGGCGTTCCAGGTTTGGAAGCAGTGACTTTTGGAAAACCACAAATTCTTGAGAGGGTCGGCTATTCATAAATCTATTCCTAATGCTAATGGTTGCGGAGTGTATGAGCTCTGTCGCTCTGTTTAACTTCCGCTTGTATCCTGTTCAATTGCATGTTTTTCCTGTTTATTAAAACAAACAAAAAAATACTAACATCTTAAAATCACTTCCTCAGCCTAAAATTAATACCATATACATACAAAATGCAAAACAATGGAAAAATGATTAAAAACGGTATTATAACAACGTAAAATACAAATTCATTCATGTATTGATAAGCAATTAATCAGACGCATTATTACGTTCTTAAACTCACAACCCTTCTCTCAGATTTAAGAGTGAACTCAAAAGCTTTGTCAGGGCATCACAAATCAAAGGCGACAGAAATATCAGTAGATATGCAAGAGCTGGCCAACCAGACCCGGCATTCACTGGCTCTCCCGCGAGACAGGCACACATGCTACTTTTGAGTAAATAAACAAAAGAAGGTAAAGTGCAGGCTGGTCTCAAACTGTGCTAGTGCTTTTGCTACCAGTGAATACGTTTAAGCACAGACCTTTGCACTAAAGGTTCGTTCTTCAATATCCAAATTATAGTGAATCAAAATCGGATCTAGCTCATGAATATTAATGAGGTATGTTGCAAATTACGTCTCACTATGAATGGATTCCATCATAGGAGTGGTCAGTAGTCTACCGTGTCTCTAATCGCATTTCAAACAAGCATTATAAATGCAATAGGTCTCACATTTTTTGAGTTAGAGCTATTGGCATAGCTCAACAGCTACCAGACAGAAATTGCCACTTTGCAGGTACCTAACAGAGCATTGCTCTGTGAAATGGCCTGAAAGCTGAAAACGATGTTGATAGCCTACAAAATAAAAAAAAGCAGATCAGGATGACCAGGAGGAACCGCGGACATACTGGGATGGCCAACGCAAGCAAACAATGAGTGAAATCACCTGGGTGTGACAAGCATGCAAAGGCGAGAGAATCAGACCCAATGCACCAATAAAAACCCTGTATTTCTAAATGGCACAACACCGAACAAATGGCAATTCATGGGCATACCAAAAGCCGATGGAGAAGATAATAACAGGTCTTGCAGACAGCGCGTGTGCCCTGCCTAGGCTCGACCTAAAAAGTAACCTTTTTTTTTTTTTAAATGCAGCCCATTTTCCTTAAAGATCCAGTGGACCACTGCCTACTCCCCAAAAACCTTTCTTATCATTCACAAAGGAGATGTGGTCCCCAGAGAACCCCTTCCCTTTAGTGAATGGGTTACCACCCCAACTTGGTGGTCAATAACTTTCCAATGGTGTCTGACTGCTATTTCGGTCCTAAACCATTGATACATATGGATAGGAATTGAAATTTGGAACAGACACCTACAACTTTCCCCTTCAAAATATCGATTCCTTATCCATTTCTAAACCCATTTTAAGAATCAGTAAAAAGTTATTGACTCCTAAAATGGGTCTAGTACATTGTTAAAAGCGGTTTTCCAGTCTCAATCTCCAAATCAGAGAGTTTGCAATCAAAAACTTCTTTAGTCATCTGGCTCTAATATCCAACAGATTTGTATTCTGTGTAAATTTGCAAACATTTTGTGCAAATACACGAAAGCAAATTGCACGAATTGCGCACACCACTCCTCCTCATTCAGAATGGGTAAAAGCTCAGTGTTTGAAGGAAGTTTTGCTATGAACAAGCTGTGGCTATCAGAAAGAATGTGTACAAGATAAATTGAAGTAAATAGACTAATAGTTGATAGAATGAGAGGATCTCAAAGGAGAACAGGAGTGCTTTGTGATCATCAGAAGAAGATAGGAGAGAGTTTCAGTTGGCCTATGGTACGTACTAAGAAAATGGTAGCATCTTAATCTTAGCAGAGAGGTACCACAGACAACTATGGTGATGGTGTCTTGGTAGCGAGTGGCAATGAGTTTTGGATTTTTCTGAAGCAGATCATTCTGATGCAAGCAATAGGCTGAGCAAAATTAGAACATTGGAATGTTGGGTGTTCTATTGAAAACAATGGAGTGCTCCGGCTTGTAATGGCCGGTAGAAGCCCGGAGCTCCAACATTCCAATGTTGTCCTTCACAGCTGTTGCTGTGAACAAGGGCCTCGCAGAGCCCGAGGGCATTTCGATCTCCTCGGGCTCCATGAGGCCTTTGTTTTATTTTTAGAACTTTCTGTCCTTTAGTGGTGGAATTTCTAATAGATTTATAGCCCTCTGGGCTATACCAGCATTAAAATCCTGCTCCCTTATAACACTGAAGCAGGTCTTTTATGGCAGGTATAGCCCGCTACGGCAGGCTATAGGGCTTGAATAAAGGTTCTAAGTCAGGGAGAGACTGGGTTTCTCTCAAGATGACAAGGTAATAGGTGGTGCTGACAAGATTTCAGGTATACTAAGTTGGGTTACGGATAGCTCTGTATTGTCTGGCATGTGTGTCATAAATACTTTCTCAGTTCAATGATTTGTTATGCAGTAGTCTCTCTGTGGGGAGTTGTTAACACATAGTTGTAGAGTAGTTGTGGTTGTAATTTTAAAGTACACTTGAATAGGTGGCGTGTGTAGTTGAGTAGATGTTTTTGGTAGTCGTTGAATGTGTATGAAGAGGGGTGTGTGTGGTATTTTGTATTTGCAGCAGTTATTCTTTTAGAAAGTTAGGTGGTGGAACGTGGAATGTTGGTAGAGTGCTGAATGCAAGTGTGTGATTGAATCAGGCAGTTGGAGTCAGTGTGCCAGTCGGTCTTGACTTGTCCTCTGTTTGTAAAGCACAAACATATCACCCCCTTAAGGGTTTCAAGGTGCTGGGAGCCATCGGGGAGATTAAGTGAGCTATTGCCCAGAGTCACATGATGCTGACCTGAGCTGCCGCCGGAGATCAAACCGTGAACGCCGCTCTCCAGAGTCAGCAGCTCTGGCCGATGCGCCACGTCTCTCCTCTGCTTCTTCGTACATCTTCCACTTGAATCCTGTCACTTAATGAACCTGCATGTCATACGGAACTGTTGTATGTGTCTTCTGTGGTGCCTGCTTTTCCAAAGCAGGATTTGAAGAGGTCTGGGTTCCTTCATCAAGGTAATGCCGGAGCTTTAAACTATGCTGCGCTGAGATGCTTCACCTCACAAGGTTCACCACTGGAAATATAGCAGCGATGTAGGGTGAGCCGCTCACACATCTTAGAGAAGTAGCAGCTCTCACGCCTTCCTCTCTGACTGGTTGGCCCACCCACAGTGCCTAATTTGAGCCAGTGGTTTTGGGTGCTCTGCACTTGCACTCTATTGTCAACACCAGCTCTTATGACAGCCTGCCACATGGTGGCACTGTTTCTTATTTTTTGAGGAGCACAACAGCTGTTGTCTAATAATTAACTATATAGGAGCATCTGTGCAAAAGATGAACGTGTAACAACAGCCCTGAAAACATTGTGGAAATATCCCTTTCCAGGAGGCAGCATGCAGCCTTCTCACACTGCTTTAGCACACTGCACGTGGTGTTTTCATTCTCTGGATAACAGCCCCAGGTATGTGGCAAGGGTTCGACAAATGGGAGCAGAATGCTGTGTCCAGGTTGCCATGGAGACCACGCAGTCAGCAACCTTTTCTCCTTACAAAGGCAGTACTGTGCTGCAAGTGGACAGGCGGAGGTGAAATAGGGAGGCCAACATGTCCTGGGTAGACAGTGAGGGCCTGCTTCTCAAAGGTAACCGTACACTTTCGTGTATGTTTATGATTGTTTGCTATTCACAAAGGGATTACGATTAAGAGAGGTCTTTTTATGTGTGGAGACTCCGCACTCTTAGAGATACTAGTCATAAATCCCTTTGTGAATAGCAAACAATCATAACCATACTCAAAAGTGAAAGTTTATCTTTGTGAATTAGTCCCAAAGAGTATATTTCTGCTGCAGGGTTAACTTCAGGTGTGTGTGCCCAGTAATAGTGCAAGGATTTTCATGAAATCTTACCACTACAACACATCCACTAGAAAGAGTGACCATTACAACAAATTTACTACTACTGCGAAGTAAGAGTGACCATTACAACAAATTTACTACTACAGCGAAGTAAGTAACAAAGAGGTGAGTTACAACACATTACATTCACAACCCATTAAAGGGTTTGAGGGTTGATGGTATAGAGGTTTAGGGGTCCATTAGGATGTAGGGCGGTGGGACCACCGCGGCGATAGCGGTGCGGAAAAATGCCTTTTTTCCGCCCGCCAGTAGCAGACATCAAGCCCGCCATATTAGTATGGTCAAACATAGGCCAATTTCCGACCGCCGCGGTGCAACGCGCACCGCCATCAAAGTGCGCCCGCCACCACGGCGGTGGGAGCCAATGGAGCCCCTCCGCCGTGCGGAATGACGTCCACCCCACTCCACAAATTAAGATGACTCAAGCAAGCAGACGCACCGCAGCGGAGATACCGCCCAAACAGAGACGGCGGAAACTCGACAGAGGAGCGCGAAAACAGAGTTCCGTCACGACCGCCATGGACCCAGCTCTACACGTCTTTCCGGTGCTGTACCTGCTACATCACCAGGAACTCATGGACCGCTTCGGACGACGCCGCAGGTACGCAGTAGCACAACACACAACACACAACCCACGGCCTGACACAAGGTCCAAATCCACATCAGACACCCTAGGGGGGACAGGGACACATCCACAATGGCACCCACACATCACCCACCTGCCACAAAGTCACCCCGCTGCATCCTGGACACACAGCTACCGCCACCATGCAGCAATGTCCCGGTCACGTCACCACACCGGCGAACACAAGCAAATACATGCGCACAATGCAGAAGGCTGGGCCAGTGCCAGGCATGGGCAGGGCACAAAGACCACAGGGAAACACCCACTCCCACCACACACTAGCACACCCCATGAAGGCACATGCCATGTTCCCCCCCTGTGCACCCCATGCACAACAACAAGCCAGGGCAATACATACCCTTCACTACACAACAAACAATCATGGAGACACACAATGCAGAAGTGGCTGCATAGGAACACACAACACACAGCACAGTAGCACAGGGCCAGGGAAACACACACAACACCACACTCAGGGAAAAAGCAATGAGGACAAGCAGCAAATGAACACAGACAAGGAATCAACATCCAAATGGACACACAGCCTGCACAGTCACACATACATATCACAGACTGACACACACACACATATACACACCCCACATGCAAACAGCAATGGAGCACAACAAATAGGGAAACCAAAGTGGGCTACACACAAATGGAAGGGCATGGAGACACACAACAAGCATGTGTACATCACATCAACACAAGGAACAGAGCACAACACCCTCACACCATCAAAGCACACATGGCTGATGCAGTCAGTGAAATCAAACCACAGACAGCTCAGAGCAACAACACAGGGAGACAGCAAGGCAAACCATGTATAGGCACAAGGATGAAAGGCTGAAAGGAAGGCCCTGAAGTCAAACTGGGAACAGCCACACATCCATACAACTACTTCACAGGAGTGCACCAGCAGCACTACACACAGGGACCAGACAGCTCACACCAAAGTGAAGTGTACTGCATGTCAGTAGGGGACATGGCAGGAGTGTACCATACAACAAAGAGAGGGAGTGCAGACCCACAACGGGTAGGCAGCTGAAGCACAGATAGGAGATGGCATGACAACACACACAACATGCCACACTGGAGGCAAGAAGGCACCATGGGACAGCAAGGCATGAGAAAACACAACCACAATGGCAGTGTGGAGCAGCAGGTCTGCACAGACCCCACAAACAGCCACCAGACTCATGGATGTGCAACCAAACACAACACTGAATTGCCAGTAACACCCTCTGCATACTCACAAGTAACAAAAACAACAAGTAGGAGTCAGACAGAACTGCAAGGACACACCAACACACTGCACAGTGCACAACATACAACTCACACATGGGCACACAACCACATCCACAGGGATGAACAATCAAACCAACAGGCACACAACTCCTGGGTGACACATGTGTGTAGTTGACATTGCATAGGCATGCACACATCAACACTCCCCACAAACTCACCCCCTTCACACTGCACACTACCTGGCCACCCAAGAGCACAAATTGAAAGTAAGCCATGGGACTAGGATGACTGGCCATCACAAGATGACCACACACATACACCACTGGGCACACATATAGGAAGAACACACAGATGATGACCCTGGACAGCCTGCCTGCAATAATTTGTGCAGAAACCCACCCTGTGCTAGCAGTGCCCCCCAACCTGACATGTGTACAATAGAGCCAACATGAACTAATCAAGTAAATGACTACTGCTAACCATTCGAAATTGACACCATTGCCACCACAGGTATCTGGGCCAAGAAGAACTGAAGACACTGTCACCCCTGAAAAAAAGAGAGGAAGTGAGCGCAAATATTGACCATGTTGAAGTGCCACACAGACCATGTGGCACAGTAAACCATTTACACACAGCAAACGAACTTTATTCAGTAAGGACACTGACAAAATAGACAACTGGAGCAACTGTCTTTATTCACACATTGCACAGATAGGCACCATGAGAAGAGAAGAGAAGAGTAAGGCACAAAATGCAGAGTATGTCCATGAGAAGCTACACAGGCAAGGGCAAAACAACAAGGCCAGTGGCCAGGGCAGAGTGCAGAGTATGTCCATGAGAAGCTGCACAGGCAAGGGCAAAACAGCAGTGAACAACAAGACCAGTGGACAGGGCAGAGTGCAGAGTGCAGAGTATGTCCATGAGAAGCTGCACAGGCAAGGGCAAAACAGCAGTGAACAACAAGGCCAGTGGCCAGGGCAGAGTGCAGAGTATGTCCATGAGAAGCTGCACAGGCAAGGGCAAAACAGCAGTGGACAGCAAGGCCAGTGGCCAGGGCAGAGTGCAAAGTATGTCCATGAGAAGCTGCACAGACAAGGGCAAAACAGCAGCGAACAACAAGGCCAGTGGCCAGGGCAGAGTGCAGAGTATGTCCATGAGAAGCTGCACAGGCAAGGGCAAAACAACAAGGCCAGTGGCCAGGGCAGAGTGCAGAGTACGTCCATGAGAAGCTGCACAGGCAAGGGCATAACAGCAAGGCTAGTGGCCAGGGCTGAGTGCAGAGCATGTCCATGAGAAGCTGCACAGGGAATGTGTGCGACTGTACCTTCCATGGTCAGCAACACAGTCAGGGGACAACAATGTACAGTACAGGCCCACCTGTGTGAGACACAGGTGTGTGAGGGTGACTACCACTCAGACTTGGCTGTCAGGCGGACTGGGAGCTGGCTGTGTCTCGGGGACTGTCGGGGCACTTGACGGGGAGAGAGCGGAACAGCTGAGGTAGAGCTATCAGTGGCTTGGCAAGCTGGAGGGCTGTTTGGACCAGGTGGTGTAGTGGCACGTGGAGGTGGAGTCATGCAGACGGGAGTCACGGTGTGGCTGGGAGATTGTGGAAGGGTGCCCTTCCACTTCTTGGGGTTCCTCAATGGCTTGACTGACTGTGGATCAATGGGAAGTGGAGTGGGCACAACAGGCACACTCACCACCACTGCTGCAGCAGGTGCAGGCGCTGGCAGCCCCTCTGGTGATGTGCTGGACCTAGCAGAACGCTTTGCCTTGCTTCGCCTCTGTCCCCCCTTCCCCTGTTTACTAGGTGTTACCCCTACAGTGCCCTCCGGCCCCTGCTTCACTAGGCTTGTAATAGGAGTCGAGGTGGTTGGTGATACTGCCTTTGAGCCCTTCCTAGGTGTACCCTTGGCATGCACCACCTCCTTGGTGGGCTCAGACACTGTACGATTATCTTTGCGCGATGCTTTAGGGGCAGGAGAGTCCTTGGATGGGGATGCCACTGAGGCATGTGTGCCTGAGGTCTGCTGCTTTGCTAATTGTCCACCGGTGTTGCCTGATGGGCTTTTCCCCCTGCGCTCTGGGGTGCCTTTGGTCTTCTGTAGGGATGGTGTCTGCGCCCGAGACCGCTTGGGTTGCTGCTGCTGTGTGCTCCGTGTGCTGTATCGTGACTTTGATGTATGTGGACTGTGGTCACTCTCGTCAGACGTGGCCACTGCCCGGGGGGTGGACAAAGGGACTGGAGCTGGACTGTGAGAATGTGCCTGTTGCAGGGCAGACGTCACTGTTGATGGCAAAGCCTGGACTGTCCGGTGCAGCCCACCCACGTCGGAATGTATGCCCTCCATGAAAGCAACCACCTTGGCCAGTTTCTTGTCGTGGTCAATGAAGGCATTGAGGAGAGCTGTCTGGCCTACACACAGCTGGCGCAAAAGGTCCACGGACTCAGCACTGATGGCAGCAGGGGGGACAGGGGCAGGGGCAGCGGTGCCAGGGGTGAAGGATACTCTTTCCCTCTTACTGAGGCGGACACTGGCAGCACCAGAGGAAGTGGCTGGGAGGGTGGGCACTGGCCGCTGTGTGGTGGAAGTCAATGCAGAGTCCCCATTCCCTGTGCTCTCCAACATGGATGCATTCCAGCTGGCATCGGATGATGTGGTGCTTTGCGTCTCAGGCTGGGGCTCCTCCAGCAGACTCCTGTCCCCCTCTGAGGCGCTGGTGACATCTGTGTCACTGGGCTCCTGGGCAGCTGTGGTGCTAGTTTCACCCCCACTGGTGTCCGTCTCCTGTCCCTCCGTAACCACAGGTGATGCTGCATGGGAGAGAGAGATGTAGGGTCAGGTCAGTGGCAAAAACAGAACAAACATATGCAAGCAATGTACGACAAAAGTTGAGCAAATCTACATGTTGCACACCACCCTGTGCAATCACATCGTGCCAACTCACTACATAGACTCAAGCAGTGTGTGGAAACTGGAAACTCAGGCATGAGTGAGCCATGTGATGACCACGCAGCACAACACCCTGCTTGTGGCTCTGTTCAAACAGACACACAACTAGTTCTGAGTACACCTAGGGACATGATGGGGCACACTACTTGTTGCCAATGACAGAACTGCATGGAACAGGAAGGGACAGCACAGACCCAGACTACAGCATGACAGTCCACAATGGACATTAGCCCATGCCACCCACCATGTCATACCTTGGGGGCAATAGAATGCTGCACCTTGCTGTAAGATGTCTAGCCCTCCCCAATATGGGTGCATGCAATGGACGCATTGATGTACGCACAGTCAGATTGGGCACACTGCCGTTCCCTCCCATGGAATTCCCAAGACAACACCACTGCAGAAGAAACGTTAAGAGCACAACTCAGAATGTAATGTGAAGGCACAGCATCCGAATCACCTTTGGAAGTACAGGTAGTGCACAGGCACAGGCACCCAGGCCAGCAGCCACTTACATGCCACAGCATCACACTACCAACATCACAGAGGCCAGCGCTGGCACAGGCTCTGTACACATGCAGCCACTCCCAGCCAAAGTCAAACTCCCCAAATGCTCACCCATGGCTTGCTGCTGATGCTCCTTCAAACGTGCATCCAGCTCAGGCTGTGTCACCGCCAAGATGCGCCCCATTAGTGGTGTCATACTGCGCCGTGCCAGACACCCAGTGCGAGGAAGCAGCCCCAGGGTCATCTCCGCCACATTCTTTGCCAGCCGGCTGATGTCGTCCCATCTCTTGTGTCAGTGGGTGCGCCGTCGGTTTGAGACCCCCGGGCTCGCACCTTCGCTGCAATAGCCCTCCACACGGCCTTATGCTGGTATACCTTGAGCTGCAGGCATGGGAGACAAAAGGGAGAAATGATCAGGGACACAGTGCCATGTACCGACATCTATCAGTATATCAGCAAGATACAAAATCATCACATATCCAACGATAGGTCAATCAGAGACTATAGTACAGCCCACATGGGACCCCTGCATGGGAAAAGCTGATGCTAAAGCATGCAGGTGTGAGGAGGAACACAGTCCCTGCACATCTCACACACATGCAGGATGCCAACACTGAAACACCCATATAGCCTGCCCACATCTCCAGTCCATTGTTGGCCTGAGCAACACATACATCACATCTCAACCTGTGTTTGGGGGTGGACTCACTGTGTCCAAGACTGCGCAGCAATCAATGTCCCTGTCCTGTGAATATATGAATGTGTCATGGTGGGCACATGGATGGACATGATATCACAAATACAAAATGCAAATCACAAGGGCAGTTGTGTGCAAACCACAGTGCTGAGATGGACCATAGCTGGAGTGCAATGTGACAAGACTGATGTCCTACTCTGTAAGTTCTGAGTTTTTAGGGGTCAGGGAATGGGTAGTGTATAGGGGTAACAAGGTAGTTTTATAGTTCAGTGAAAGGGCATTGTAGAGGGGTAGTGAGGCATTTTTAAATTTCAAAATTGGTTGTGTATATGGATTGTATAAATAATGTATGTGTATACACCTATATTCACTGAAAAAAGGCGAAAATGTCAGTGACAACATTAACATTTGGAACTAAAAAAAACACAAACATTCACCAGTTATAATTAGCAGAGCTAGCTATAACTTGCGCCCCCGCCATGCACAGGTACTTTGTTCACCAGGGTCATGAGGCAAGTGGCACATGTGAGCGAGGGAACGGGCAATGGGAGAAACAGGAAGAATATGTCTCCTGTGCTGCTTGGTCCACATTCGTCAGGTTGGAACACGCCCACAGTCGGGTCAGATTCTGTGTGCTAGATGGGGTGTCTTGCCCGTAACCTCGCTACAGTGGAAAAGGCAACCCGTTGTAAAGCAATCATTACTTCACTTAGGGTCAGTTTGTTTTTATATAAAGCAAACTTCGAATTACCAATATGGTCACAAACCTGCTAAATATTCTTGTTCTGCTCTCTCTATAAAGCACTGTGTACAGTACTAGTTGTCTACTGAGGCCGGAGGTCGGGTCTGGTGACTTAGTCGACTGATGCGTCCACTGTAGGAGAATTGTATTTGACCTCATGATCACAGGTTCAAATACCTGCAGGTTTACTCAGCCTTTCATTCTTCTGAGGTCGATATATTAATTTGGGTAACAATAAGCATCTGTTATTTGTGGTGGGAGTTTCTGGAAACCCCTTAGTCTATATATTATGTCATGCATTGAGATAAAGTGTAAAGAGCAAGAGGACCGCTGCAAACGGGATAAGTGTTCCTTAAGGCCGGGATCAATAAATGAGTGCAAAGACTTAACGCAACTAAACAATTATTCAACAGCACAACAGTTGCAAAATAAACCGAAAGAAATAAAAAAAGTTTTCAAATTATACAAAACCATTTTTATTGTTACAAATAAATGCACTTTACATAAAATGATCACTCATACCTACTTCATTCATATCCACATGCACACAACACATCCACAAATTTAAAATCACAATATTCGAAAGACAATAATAATCAGAGATAGTTGATTAATTTTTATAGGAGCTAATCAATCTTACTCCATGTATGTTAGAACAGTTAAAAATATGTTTGCTACTTCAACATTGGGTGAGACAATGATTAAAAATCCAAAGGTTTTGCAATGGGACGGTAGAAACGAACAAGCAGCGTGATGGTAATCAGTCACAATATCGAATTTCAAGTATCGATATTGAAAAATATCGAGTTTTGAATATCGAGTGGACATAATATTGACTTACAAAAATATAGTGGTGCAGAATATCAAAATGCAGGTAAAAATTTCATTTTTCATAATATCGAAGTTAGTAATATCAACAGTCATAATATAGTTGTTAAAATATCGATTTTCTTTTCAGGGGCCGATTCCGATCTCGGTCGGAAGACCACCGAATCGTGTTCAGCCGTAGCGGATCCGATTCCGATGCTTCTTTTCCGACTGATCCGTACATGGGTCCGGACGACAAAGTACGATGCGAAGATGAGCAAATTCTCTGACAGACACTTTCCCGGCTCCACAAACCAACGGGCGCAATGGAGACGATTCTCGACCAAACCAGTACGATGCTCGAATCGGACAGCTCGACCGAGTCGGAGCGTCCGTCTTGCAAAAGCTCCCGGAGTCGAACTTCGGGGATCCGCGTCGGACCCCCCGACACCCGCAGCCGTACGACTCGCACACAGGGGGAAACCCATGGGTCTCACCCACACAGGCATGTACGGCGCGGATGGCACCGACGCGTACCCACTGTAGGGGGTGCACTTGTTTAAGACGTACCCATTCAGTCAATGGGAGCGCATGTACGCGTCGTACAACTGGCTCCCATTGACTATAGGAGTCCGACCGAACCGAGTCCGACAGCATACGTGCGCATCGTACTCGCTTGGTCGGCCTGTTTCGGAAAACACTCCGGCTCCGACTATTATTATAGCCTTATAGCCCGCCGTAGCGGGCTATACCGGCTGTTAATGGCCCGCTGCAGCGTTAAAGGCCCGAGCCGAAGGCGAGGGACTTTAACAACAGCAGCGGGACATTAACAGCGGTATAGCCCTGCTACGAAGGGCTATAAGGCTATTAGAACATTCTGCCACTAGAGGGCAGAATGTTCTAACAAAGCGAGGGGATTCAAATCCCCTCCGGCTCCCTGAAGTCTTTGTTCACAGCCAGAGCTGTGAACAAAGACAAACATTGGAATGTTGGAGCTCCGGGCTTATACCAGCCAGTATTAGCCCGGAGCGCTCCATTGTCTTCAATGGAGCTGCCAACGTTCCAATGTTCTAATAAGTTAATATATAATAAAAAATGAAAATGCATGATTATAATAATTATTTTACATTACATTTATTATTTATTAATTTTAATGTTTTTTTAATTATTTTTAAGTATGTTTTACTTAATTATATTTATTATTATATTTATTACTTTTTATGCATTTAAAAAAGGCGATATTTTAGCAAACTATATTATTGACAACGATATTTAGGATTCAATATTTTTTTACTCCTTTTTTGTAGATAGGAAGTCGATATTCTGTCACTCGATATTTTTACCTCTATATTCTGGCAGCTCTATATTGTTCTCCTCGATATTCTGTCAGTGATCCCAGCGTGACATAGACTCAGATGGTTTCGATGGTTTCAATGCATTGAGATAAAAACAAAGGGGCATATTTACAAGGTCTAGCGCATCTCTGCAAATCAGCAGGGATGCGCCAGAACACTTGCGACAGGCAAAACCACCCGTGTGCCACCACTGACGCGCCGCATTTACAATGCGGCACGCCGTGGCGCACGGATGGGCAGATACCTGTTGCATCCCCCATCGTAAAGGCGGCTTTGCTGGAGTCGCGTCGCAAGCTCGGGGGCGCCCTATGCCTAACATGCTGCATCACTCCTTGCGCCTGCTTCAAGCAGGCGCAGGGTTTTGACGCAGCATGGCCGTAAAAGTGACTCAGTGAAATCTTGTTGATTTCATTGCGTCACATTTACGAGGCGTACCTGCGAGTGAACGCCCACGCCGCGCCATAACGCCCACATGAAACCTGACGCAGGTTTCATGTGGGCGCAGGGCTTTACAACGTGATGCATCTCCCTAGATGCGTCACGTTGTAAATAGGGCACAACGTGGCGCAAGGTTTACACCGCCGCTGCGTCACAGAAGTGATGCAACAGCGGCGCAAATGAGGCACAAGGGGCTTGTAAATCTGCCCCAAAGGATGTGGGAGATCTGAAGGGCTACTTGGTGGAGACCCATAATCCTGATAGTGAAATGTACGTGAAGCGTGAAAACTGAATCCTCGACTAACTAACTCATCTTACTTTGATCTTATCTTCTAGCAAAGACTGAAGAAGAAATTGTAAAGCTTGTGATAGAGCTGGAGCTCTGGATATAGAACCATAAGCACCACAGAACTGCGGTGTGGCACTAAGATCCGCTGCAGAGTCTGACGAGTGGGACCCTGAAGAGATGCTGCTGTCTCAGAAGTATCAAAGGCAAGCAGAGTGGTCCAGATCAAATGTGGCTTTTATACTGAGCCATTCCCAAGAGCTGAAGCCACATTCAAAGGCGGGAGCCAAGGGAAGTCTCACAGGCAAACAGAGAGCTGGAGACCTGTGATTTCAAACTGGGCCACACTTGAGGTCCACGCGGACACGGGCATAACAGACTTGCCTAAATGAAAATTGGGTGACTATTGCATGCATAAGGCTGGTAAGGAGGGGTGAAAACCTGATCACTAAGCAGGGATAATGCAGAGACTGATAGCATTGGGTCTCTGCAAAGAAGAAAGGTGCCGACCATCAGATATATCATCAGAATTAAATTAATTATAAACGTGCCTTATAAAGGACATTACTTTACAATACGGTGGGTCTGGCAAAAATTGGGTCAGAGGTGTTTTTGAGAAACTATTTTTTGAAGTATGATATTTTGTGATCATTGTTTAACCAAAATATTCTATTGACTGTCTTTAGAAATCAGACATTCAAATACAAAGCAGAAGCTTCTATCTGAAGTGCTCTCTCATTTTCCCTTCAGTTGTATCCTTGACTCCATTAAAAACTGTTTCTGGTGTTTAAACAACTTTCATAATATATGTAATAATATGATATCATAATATATATTTAATAATAATGAGGCAATCTCCTTTATGCTAGACATCTAAGTATCCAGGGGCAAAAGCATGGATGAAAGTGGGTTGAAATGAATTGGGGTGTACCAGGAGGGGTAGGGCGTCAGGTTTAGCCATTTGTTCACTGTGTCCTGCAGTGTCAATGTAGTGCCCAGTGGGGCGCTGTTATATTCATTTGCAGGTCTGCCTTGTTAAGGTTTCAAGATTAAGGGCTTGATTTAGATCTTAGTGGAGGGGATACTCTATCACAAAGGTGATGGATATCCCGTCCGCCGTATTACAAGTGCTGCAGGATATAATGAACTTGTAATATGGCAGACGGCATATCCATCACATTTGTGATAGAGTATCCCATCCGTCAAGATCTAAATTGGGCCCTAGGTCCCAAAGTGAAGGTCCAGCTATGGCTCTGTCCATGTGTACCCATGGTTTGTTTTACACACATGTACTCCACTCTTCCAACACCCTTAGCTGCGCCCCTCATTTATAATAAGAACACATATCCTACAAGGTTAATCCTCTCTTCTCCCTAGGCTGGTACAATATTTTGTATGAGATACTTGGTCTCCTCCACCTCACCTCCCCCCAAATATACTTCAGAGCATAATGTTTAAGGTAGAGAAAAATCCTTCTGGTGTTATTATAGGTAGGGCCTGAAACAAGTAAAGTTGCCTTAGGAGCACAATCATTTTGATGTCATTCAATCAATTAATCAATCAGTGAATTGTGAAGCGCGCTACTCACCCCTGAAGGTCTCAAGGCGCTGGGCGGGGGCGGTGCAGCTCCGGGTCAGCCAAAGAGCCAGGTCTTGAGGCTATTTCTCAAGGTGTGCAGAGTAGGGGAGCGTCTGATGTTAACCGGGAGCTCTTTTCAGGCTTTAGCCGCGACGTGGGAGAAGGCTCTTCCACCTCTGGTTCTGCGGATGCGCAGGGTTTCTGCTATGGCAAGGTCAGTGGAGCGGAGGTTTCTTTTGGGTACGTGGAAGGAGATTCTTTCATTGAGTTATTTGGGTCCTGTGTTATGGAGAGACTTGTAGATGTGGGTGAGAAGCTTGAAGGTTACTCTCTTCTCTACAGGGAGCCAGTGGAGGTCTCGCAGGTGTTGGGTGATGTGCTCATGTCGTGCAATGCCGAGGACGAGTCTGGCCGTGGTGTTCTGGGTGGTCTGGAGTTTGCGTAGCAGGGATTTGTTGATTCCAGCATAGAGGGCGTTTCCGTAGTCCAGTCTGCTTGTTATGAGTGTGTGGGTGACGGTCTTTCTGGCTTCCGGGGGATCCACTTGAAGGTCTTGCGAAGGATGCAGAGGATGTTGAAGCAGGTCTAGGCAACGATGTTGATCTAGCGGGCCATGGTGAGGGAGGAGTCCAGTATGATGCAGAGGTTCCGGGCATGGTCCGTGAGGATGGGAGCGTTGCCGAGGGTGGTGGGCCACCAGGTGCTGTCCCAAGCTGAGGGGGTGGGTCCAAGAACAAGGACTTCTGTCTTCTCCGAGTTGCGCTTCAGACAGCTGCTGAGGGAGAGGATGAGCTGGGTGTCATTGACGTAGGATACTATGTTGAGCCCATGCTGTCTGACGATGGTGGCGAGGGGGGCCATGTAGATGTTGAATGTTGAAGAGCGTGGGACTGAGTGATGATCCTTGGGGTACTCTGCAGTTGATCTCTGTTGGTTTGGAGAGGAAGGGCGGGAGTCTGATCCTCTCGGTTCTGCCGGCGAGGAAGTAGCGGAGTCAGCCGAGGGTGGCTCCCTGTATGTCAGCATCGTGGAGTCTGGCTGCGAGAGCGTGGTGGGAGACAGTGTCGAAGGCTGCGGAGAGGTCTAGTAGGATGAGGGCCGTGGTGTAGCCTTGGTCGAGGAGCGTACAGATGTCGTCAGTGGCAGCGAGGAGGGCGGTCTCAGTGCTGTGATTGCTGCGGAATTCGAATTGGGAAGAGTCGAGGACGGATTCGCTTTGAAGAAGTTTATCAGCTGGGCCTTGACGATCCTCTCAGTGGCTTTGCAGTGAAGGGAAGGAGAGAGATGGGTCGGTAGTTTTTCAGGTCAGTAGGGTCTGCAGAGGGTTTCTTGAGGAGGGGCTTGACTTCTGCGCTTTTCCAGTCATCGGGTAAAGTGCTGGTTTCGAGGTGGCATTGATGGTGTGTCGTAGCTCGGGTGCTATGGCAGCGGCGGCTCTGTGGAAGATGTGCGGTGGACAGGGGTCCGTGGGGGCTCCTGAGTGAGTGCTCTTCATGGTCATGGCGGTATCTTCGGTGGTGACCGCGGTCCAGGCGGTGATGGTGGTTTGGCTGTGGTTGCTGGAGAAGAGGGTGGTTTCTGGTGTCTGTTCGCTGAAGTTGTCATAGAGGGCCTTGATTTTCAAGTGGAAGTAGGAGCCAAGCTTGTTGCAGAAGTCCTGAGAGGGTGTGATGTCCATGGCTTCGCTGGGGGGTTTGGTGAGTTGCTGGATGATGCTGAAGAGTTCCTTCGAGTTGCTGGAGTTGATGAGGATTTTGTTCTGGATGAAGGTCCTTTTGGTGGATCTTATGAGTTGGTGGTATTTTGTCATGGCTTTCTTGTGGGTGGTCTGGTCTTCAGTGGTTTTTCTTTTCCTCCATCGTTTTTTGAGCCATCAGCAGGTGCATCTGGATTCTTGGAGGTCGCTGGTGAACCAGGTGACCTTCAGGGGGTGTTGTCTGTCGGGGTTGCGGAGGGGTGCGAGTTTGTCTGCGCAGTTGGTGATCCACTGGTGTAGTTCCTTGGCTGCAGAGTTGGTGTCAGTCAAAGCAGGGGAGGGATCGTGGTTGATGTGCTCCTCAGTGACCCTGCTCCAGTCCCTTCGCGGTGGGTGTGGAGTGGGCATGTGAGCGGTGGCAGTGTTGAAAGAGAAGTGTACACAGTGGTGGTCTGTGCAGAGGGTCTGGGTGGTATGGCTGAAGCAGGTGTTGTTCCCTCCTGCAAAAATGGGTTTGAGGGTGTGTCCTGCCTTGTGGGTAGGGGTGGTGATGAGCTGTTTCAGTCCGATGCTGGCGACGTTGTCCAAGAGGGTGGTGGAGTTGGGGTCGCTGAGGTTGTCGAGGTGGAAGTTCAGGTCTCCGATGAGGATGTAGTCCATGGAGGCGATGGCGTGGAGTGCGATGAGATTGGCGATGGTAGTGGTGAACGAGGCACGATGCCCGGGGGGTCTGTAGGCGAGGGTGCTGCGAAGCGTTGTTCTGGGGCTAGTCTGGATCTGGAAGTGAAGTTGTTCGGTGGTGGAAGGGGAGTCGCTCGTGTTGGAGGTGGAGAGTCAGTGGGAGCTCTTGTGTGATGAGTCCTCCTTTCGTGCAGTCAGGGCGATCCTTCCTCTGGATCTTTTATCTGTCAGGGATGGCGGTGGCAATGTCGGGGGCGGAGGAGGTGTTGGTCCAGGTTTCCGTGAAGAAGGCGACGTCTAGCGAGAGGGTGTCGAGGAGGTCCCAGATCTCTACAGCATGCCTGTGTAGTGAGCGCACGTTGAGGAGGATGCCCTTCAGGGCTTCAGTGGTGCTGTCGTCCGGCATGGGTGCGGCGGGGTTCACTGATAGAATATCGATGACACAAATATCGATGTTCAAATTATCGAGAAAAAAAATAGAAAACAAAAATATCGACTTCCATACCTAAACAGGTAACTACAAAAATATCTAATCAAAAATATCTATGTAAAAATAATAGATGTAAAAAACATTGATTTAAATATGTATAAAATAAAATACCATTTATTAAATATATTAAATATTAATATTAATTTTAACAAAATAAATTAAATGTAATATACATTTTAACAAAATATAACAAATAAACCTATTTTAAAAAAAGATAAACACACAAACATAATAATTTATACATATATATATATATATTTACTTTCGAATAATAAATGAACTATTATCTTTAATTTATTTTAAAACTTTAAAATTATATAAAAATAAAACATATATATATATCAATAATTTAAAATATAAAAAAATTCTATAATAAATTAAAACATTAAACCAATAAAAAATATTTAAATTTAAATTTCCGAATACAATCAGTGCAACAGTAGGGAAAGTGTTGGATAGCAAAATAATGAATTTTGCTATTCCAACTCCAGTGAGTGCAACAGTTGAGAAAATGCTGGATAGAGGAGGGGTAAAAATTACTATTCCCACTCAAGTGAGAGCAACAGTAGGGCAAGTGTTGGATAGCGGAGGGGTAAAAATTACTGTTCCCACTCCAGTGAGTGCAACAGTAGGGAAAGTGTTGGTTAGCAGAGGGGTACAAATTACTACTCCCACTCCAGTGAGTGCAACAGTAGAGAAAGTGTTGGATAGCGGAGGCATAAAAATTACTACTCCCACTCCAGTGAGTGCAACAGTAGGGAAAGTGTTGGACAGCAGAGGGGTAAAAATTACTATTCCTACTCCAGTGAATGCAAAACTAGAATAACTGTTGGATAGCGAAGGGGTAATAATGTTTATTCCCACACCAGTGAGTGCAACAGTAATGAAAGTGTTGGATAGCGGAGGTATAAAAATTACTATTCCCACTCCAGTGAGTGCAACAGTAGGGAAAGTGTTGGATAGCGGAGGGGTAAAAATTACTACTCCCACTCCAGTGAGTGCAACAGTAGGGAAAGTGTTGGATAGCGGAGGGGTAAAAATTATTGTTCCCACTCCAGTGAGTGCAACAGTAGGGAAAGTGTTGGATAGCAGAGGGGTAAAAATTACTACTCCCACTCCAGTGAGTGCAACAGTAGGGAAAGTGCTGGATAGCGGAGAGGTACAATTAACTGTTCCCACTCTACTGAATGCAACATTAGTGAAAGTGTTGGATAGCAAAGAGACAAAAATTACTATTCACACTCAAACAGTTAAAACAAAAATAAAAAACATTACAAATTATACAAATATCATAAAAATAAACAATATTTAGAAATGAAAAATTACATCTATAAAAAGAAAAAATATTATAATATTAATTACATATAAAAAACTACATATAATATATAATATAAAATAATAAAAATGTGTGAAACAAACTTCTTTTAAACTAGAAAATATTTACAAACAAATTAATTAATAGATAAATGTATTTATTATATTTCCTACCCTATAACACAACAACAGTAACAAAACACCACCATTTTCAATTAATTTGTTTCTCCAAAATTAACATAATTGATAATCTAATTTAAAAATATTATTAATAAAAAAACGAATAAGCATTGATTGACTACACACACTTTAACACTATGATATTCACAACACACACCTAAATTAAACTCTAAAATAATAAAACACAATTAAAACGTATTTATACATTTAAAACTATTACTAGTAACAACTAATAATAAAGTAATTAAAATGTATTTAATACCCACCCTTTATCCCTTTAAAAGTAAAAACAACAGACAAAAAAATAAGCAATTACGCAAAATACATATCAAATAATTAACATTAATTAACAACTATATATTAATTAATTAAATGCAAATTACTTTCCACCCTTCACGTCTATAAACACCAAAACACACACCTAAAATTAATTACACAATTACCATAATTACCAATTAATTAATTAAACGAATTAAAATCCAATTATTAATTCATCAATTAAAAATAAATTACTTCCCACCCTTAGCACCTATAAACAGCACAACACACACCTAAAATAAATTACAGAATTACCATAATATATTATCAAATAATTAATTTGAATTAATTAAAAACCAACTATTCATTAATTAATAATAAATTACTTTACACATTTACCACTATAACATCTCAATTAAACAAATATTAATAAATACAAAATTAATCAATAAATTTAATATAATTAAACCAACCTATTCCCCTATAAACTCACACTGAACTGAAAAAGCAAAATTAAAAAACAAAATTACAAAAATTGTAACTACTAAAAATGTAACACATATATTAAAAATACAAACAATTCTTATACAAAAACATAGAACACATACCTATAAAATATACACTAGCGCTGGCTACTGCTCATTGCATGAATTTCAATGTCACACGCTTTGCGCAGCGGATGCGCGCAGCGGGCGCGCCAGCGGCGCGCCAAAGGCAAGCCCCTCTGCACCCCGCCTGGTCCAGGGGCCACAACCCCTGTCTCTTTTACTAAAAACATAAAGACCTACACTCAGAAATCACTACTAGATTTGCGCCCCATGATTAATGTGAATTGTAGACCCCTAACCCCAGATAATCAGGCTTCCAACTGCCACTGTTATGGCTTCGCATTTACTACACAACTTAAGAGGGCACATACTGATAGTACTCCTTGCCCCTTGAAATGTAACCATCGGTGGTGTTCTTCTGACAAAACTAAAATAGCTCCTTCAAAAACATTCACCTTTTTTAGCCTAAACTGCAGATCACTTCCCAAACATAAGGAAGATATGCATGACCTGTTACTAAAAACACAGCCCGACGCCATTTTCCTAACTGAAACATGGCTAAATGAGAGTTCAGGACCGGATCTGGCAATTGCCTTACCCCCCAATTATACAATCCTTAGAAAAGATCGTATTAATAAAATTGGAGGAGGAATTGCAATTATTTTTAAAAATACCTACACTTGCAAATGGGAAGATTTATCTTATACAGGCTGTGAAGCCAGCTTATTTAAACTCTCGCTCACCTCCCAATTAAGGGGTCGATTCCGATCCTGGAAAAATATTCCCCGTACGAATCGTATCCGGATTTTTTTATGTACGAATCGTACAAGTCCCGTACAAACTGGCAAGTACGATTCGTATGTAAAAAACACCATACGAATCGCATTGGGAATATACCCCGACACGTCCTCGGGTCGGAAAAAGTGTCCGAAACATCCCCGGACGTTTTTACGTACGACTCGGTAAACCGACGTCCGAACGCGCAAGTACGATCCGTCCCGTCCGTCCGAATCCACAACCGTATGGTAAAAACACCGTACGGAGCGAACCTCCACAGCAACCATGGAGACGTCCAAACATGTGCCTGCATACGCGCCGAACCCCCCCCATGTCTGCGACGTCCCCCCAGCCCCCCCATGTCCTCGACATCCCCCCAGCCCCCCCGTGGACGGATGCGCCGGACCCCCAGCCCCCCGTGGATGTACGGTGCGGACCCCCACCCCACCCTTGTATGTACGGTGCAGACCCCCACCCCACCCCCGTATGTACGGTGCGGACCCCCACCCCACCCCCATATGTACACCCCCAGCGCTACGCGCTGGGGGTCCGCACCGTACATACGGGGGTGGGGGTCCGCACCGTACATACGGGGGGGGCTGGGGGGACATCGCGGACATACGGGGGGCTGGGGGGACTTCGCGGACATACGGGGGGCTGGGGGGACGTTGCGGACATACAGAGGGGGCTGGGGGGGTGTCCGGTGCGTACCGGGCCCCCTTTTCCTCACGCTTCGCGGCGTACTTAGCTTTACCGGCACTTTTTGTGTGCCGTAAAAATATAGCCGTCCGGAGTGCTGTCGGTACGAATCGTACTTGCTGGTACGTAAAAAGGTGCCTAACTCCGTCCGCATGTCACGTACGCGCCGTCCCAGATCCCATTTGTATGTGTTTTTGTGTCGGTCGGTGTTTTGTACGATTCGTACGGAAATGGTGTTTCCGTATGAATCGTACTTGCATGTTTGTATGGTGTTTTTACCGGGTACGAGTAGGACAGAGAAAACGCTCCGACCGACTGTTCGTACCCGGTTTCTCCAGTATCGGAATCGACCCCCTAATGTATCATCGCTCCGGGTAGGGCTACAAAAGATAGCTGGCTGGATGCTTTCCAATCGGCTGAAACTAAACGGTGGGAAAACGGAAGTTCTCATCCTTGGCAGGAACAAAGATCTTTGGGGTCCCCAACACTGGCCACCTCAAATGGGCGCTCTCCCTTAACCATCTCAATCGGTCCGCAATCTTGGTATAATCATAGATGACGAACTCTCTATGAGGCAGCAAGCGGTCAAGGTCGCTTCGACCTGCTTTACCATCCTCAAATGGTTGAGGAAAATACTCTGGATGCTGCCCAGTTCCACACAAAAAACGGTTGTACAGGCCCTAATTACATCCAGACTGGATTACGGCAACTTACTTTACTTGGGCGCCAATAAAGAAGTGGTTCGTAAGCTGCAAGTTGTTCAGAATTCTGCAGCCAGGTTACTGTGCCAACTACCTAGAAATGCATCCATCTCCGAACCCTCCGAGACCTTCACTGGCTCAGGGTAGAAAATTGCACAAAATTCAAAGCCCTTTGCTACATGCACAGGGTTAAATCCGGGACAGCGCCACAGTACCTCAGGGCGTTGGTTCACCAGTATCTGCCTACGCGCCTTCTTCGCTCTTCATTTCAGGCGAAGTTCCAAGTCCCCCGGATCAAACAAGCACGCATGGGTGGTAAATCCTTTGCCTGTCTAGCTCCCTCACTATGGAACTCCCTCCCTTTGCAACTCCGGCATGAAACTATATACCATAAGTTCCCAAAAGACCTGAAGACTTGGTTATTTAACCAATAATGCAGCTCCTCCTCTTGCGTTGTGTCCGTTGGCGCTGGGAAACCTCCGGGTAGCTGTGCGCCCTATAAATTCAATAAATAAAATAAAAAAATAAATACATAACATTAATAAACAAACAATATATTTAACAACTTAGGGGCCGATTGCGATCTCGTTGGGAAAGCCCTCCGTCCGAGTCGGATCCGGAGGGTTTTCCGACCGAGCCGTGCCCCTGGAGTCCGACCGAGCGAGTACGATGCAGCTGTATGCTGACGGACTCGGGTGGCTCGGACTCCCATTGAAGTCAATGGGAGCCGGTCGTACGACACGTACACAGGCTGCCATTGACTGAATGGGTACGTTGCGAACAAGGGCTCCCCCTGTAGTGTCTACGTGTTGGTGCCATCTGCACCGTACATGCATGTGTAGGGGGGACCCTTGGGTCTCCCCCTGTGACCGATTTGTAAGGCTACCGGTGAAGGGGGGGTCCGGCGCGGACCCTTGAAGTCCGCTTCCCAGTGCGTTTATGTGTCGGAGGCTCCGACTTGATCTGGCTGTTCGAATCGTGCATCATACTGGCTCGGTCGGAAATCGCCTCCATTGCACTGCACGGTTTTCTTACGGACGAGAAGTATGCAGCGGTTCGGACCCAGAAACGAGTCAGTCAGAGATTTTGCATTTCTCGCATCGTACTTGCTCGCTCGTACAGCTGTACGAGTCGGTCGGTAAGCACGGGTACGGTTTATACTTTTTCCGGCCGGATGGCATTTGGAGCCCATCCGGGCAAGATCGGAATCGGCCCCTATATGTTTGCAAACGATATTAAACACTTGGATAGTTTTAAAATCAATATTACTTACCTTAAGTCGATATTCTTGACCACGATATTCTTGCTGTCGATATTTCTGACCCACGATATTTGTAACTCGATATTTGTGCAACTCGATATTTGTGAATAAATATTCTGTCCCTGCACTGTGCGGCGGTCGAGGGGGTTCTGAGGGTGGTGAAGGATTGTCGGCAGTGTCAGGGGGAGAACTGGCTGTGGGTGGTTTTCAGTGTAGACAGCTGGCAGTTGTTGTTCCTTCCGGGGTTGAGTGCGAGGAGGGTAGCTGAGTCATAGCAGTGGGTGGTCGGGGAACCAGTGTCCCTGGCGCTAGGTGCAGTCGGGCTTCCTTTTCCCGCATCTCCGGCGCGTCAGTGGCACGCCTGCCCGCCATTAAGTAGGGAAGGGGGAAGGGAAGCGCAGCTGGGAGGCGGGAGCGGGAACCGACAGGGGGGAGGGGCCGCAGGGCACCAGCAGCGGGAAAGGGCGGAGAGCGGGCTCAGAGGACAACAACATTGGGAACAACCAGGTACAAAAGAAATTAAAACAGGAAAAAACAAAACAGAATACAGAAGTGACAATAACAAGGCACAAAACAAAAAGGAATTAAAACAGGCAAAAACAAAACAGAATACAGAAGTGACAATAACAAGCACAATACAGAAAAAGACAGACAAAAGACAGAAAACGGGCACAAACAGAGAGTCAGACAGCAGAGGACCAGCAGAAGATCAAGGCTCTCCCACTGGACCACCAGGGATGAAGCGCAGGCAGGAGCCTGCGGGCGGAGGAGGGCCTCGAACACCTACCAGACAGAGGTTATGAGGTCAGCAGCAGCGGCACAAACAGCGGAGCTGCTGGGGGAGAGATCAGGTCTCTGACCTGGAGGTCAGAGGACTCGCTCAGACACCCGAGCAGCTGTCACCATTAAAAAGGGACGGGGGAAGGGAAGCACAGCTAGGAGGCGGGAACCAGCAGGGGGGAGGGACCGCGGGGGCAGCAGCGGGGGAAAAGGGCAGTGAGCGGGCACGGAGGACAACAACAATAGGAACAACCAGGTAAAAAAGGAATTAAAACAGGCAAAAACAAAACAGAATTCAGAAGTGACAATAACAGGGCACAATACAAAAAGAAATGAAAACAGGCAAAAACAAAACAGAATACAGAAGTGACAATAACAAGGCACAATACAGAAAAATATAGACAAAAAACAAGAAAACAGGCACAAACATAGAGACAGGCAGCAGCGGACCAGCAGAAGAGCAAGGTTCTCCCACTGGATCACCAGGGATGAGGCGCAGGCAGGAGCCTGCGGGTGAAGTAGGGCCTCGAACACCCAGCAGACAGATGTGAACGGGGTCAGCGGCTCAAACAGCAGAGCTGCTGGGGGAGAGAGCAGGTCTCTGACCAGGATCCTCTCCAGTCGCTACATGGGTAAGGATGCCGATTTCCGGAGGTCCGCAGTCTGACATATTTGGTGTATTCATCACACCTGGGTGAGTAATTCCTCTTGAGGACCATCTAAATGTGGTGTGTTCCTTAATCACATACACTTCCGATTATGGAATCATTTATTTTAAAACTCGAGACCCTATCCAAGTAATTTAGGGTGGGACACAGATGGATTTGATAGGGCAAGAGAACATTGCCCTAAAAAATCATGATCTTATGTATATCTCACAAAAATTGTAGGCCCTTAATCTCACCATCTTTTCTTTTGCAAATCGATAGATATTCGATGCTTAGGGAAAATAATAATGGGAATGGGCACTTCTGAGCACCCTTCTCAATATTTCAAAGTTGCAGTACAAATTTAGACAAAAGTTCATTGTTAGTGCTTTGACCCAAAGGTGGTTTAAATGGTGTTGCAGTGCTGCAGATGAAAGAGGTGAACAGTGACAATGTTATAATGTTGTACATGAAAGAGATGAACAGCTGGCACGTGTTTTGTCCAAACTGGACATTATCAAGGCTAAAAAACAAATAAATTTTATTCCACATAGAAACCAAATTGTCCTTCAAGCTCATAGGCTCTGGAAGTAGGGGAGCTGCGGCAACTGCAGCACCCCCAAAATAACCATGCTGTAGTTCAGGAGGTGAATGAACAATAAATTTGCCTTTAGATTTTTATTCTGGCACATTTGCTCTGCTTTAAAGACCGATCAAATGCCAGGCTATGCCTTCTGACAAGTTGCTTCTTATTCTTTTCACGTGGAGATTGGTGTTTACATTTCTTTCTCTGACTGCAAATGGAGAAATTTTTGTATAGTGAACTAAGTGACAATTTTGGTGGGGTACAGGGAGTCTGAAAGGAAAGCCTGGAGTAAGTCATTTTTTCTAACACTCATCATTTAAATACCTGTAAAAGAACTGTGAGATATTTCAGAATATATCAGCAGTTAAGAGAGCACAAATGTGCACATTTACAAATATTTTAATACAATAAAGCACAAGTTAAATATGTGCTGAAACTCTATTTCTACACTTTTTTGCTTGTGCGCTATATAGTTTTATCAGTAAAACTGTGTGTGTGCAAATGTAGTGACCATTTTGATGAAAAATGTGCTGCCTGTAAATTACGTTGCACTATCACACCATGTTTTAGTAATATCTTTGCAACAGTGTGCTTCAAAATGCTACCCTACTTACCACTCTACTGCGGAATACATTTGCTACACTTGCTCTTTATGTGACGCTAGGATGTTTCACAATTCCTATAACTTCAGTGGTGTAACATAGATGGCAGCATCCCCACTATTCTTCCAGCATGACCGATCAAGCTACTAAGTGGTATTCAGTGATGCTATTGTCAAGATAACAGTCCTTATATCGCCTAATTTAACTGGGTTTATTGAATCTCAGTCTCTTAGTAAAATCATCAAAGAGAATGCCCCACTGGTCGTCTGGACCTTTGATTGTCGACTTGAAGTGTAAGAGAGGAGCTAACATTCGCAATGCATTTCAAGTACAGTGAAACTAATATAGCTCCTCAAAAACGACAGAGAGGATGGGGATCAAACCTTAAGAATACGGTAAGGTCATACATATTCAGAGTTCATGCAGTCTGAATTTGTGTACATAGTCATGAAAAATATACAGCATCACATGCAGCAAACAAAATATCAACCAAGCAGGTTCCATAAGGGAGCTTCCCTACTCTAAATACAGGGTCAAAGGTAGCAAGGGGACAGTCTATGGGGAAGGTGTCAGCATCAAACAAACCAATGTTAAGGTTCAAAAGGAAGTATAAGTCCTCAAGCATGAAGCTCAACACTCTAGTCAGGGGAAATCAGCCAAGATGAGAATTCTTCTCTCCACAACTTTGGGACGAGGTCAGCTCCGCTGTTCTAAAGGTGACACAATTAAAGCATGAAGGAAGAGTCTAGTAGGCTTCCTCCTATCAGTGTCTACCAAATGAACTAATTTGAAAACTCTGTTCTCTGGCAGCAGGCAGGCTCCCTAGTTTCCCAGCTCTGAGTCAAAGGAGTAACCATCCGGGTGACCTAGGATGTAACATCAGTCAAGTCTGCCTGGTACAGAAGGTCTCTCCCACTGTCTCGGTCTCCATATCTAAGGCCAGCTTCTAATTAAGAGTTCTACTAATCTAATACAATGCATAATCAACCCTATTCTAACTTAACAAGCATGTTGATAAGAACACATGCAGAGCAAAGGAAAACAGGGCACTTGGAAGACATTTTATGAAAATGCAACGTATACAGATCAGGCCTGGTTACAACTAAGGCCAACAGTGGATTTAGAATAGATCCCAAACAAATACAATTAACATAGATGAATATATCATTTAAGGAAAGGATATACATTGCCTTTATACCTAATACATTTATTATAATTCTACTAAATCTACAGGTGGCTGTTATCTACATGGATGCATAGTCACTCACTAGAATTGATTAATAAAGGCACACAGATTAATAAGGTTAAACACACATTAAGTTTATAGGTTAAAAATTAAAGGATGCAGTACTAAATTACACTGCTCCGCGCCCCTTGTACTGAAAAAGGTGGATGATAAATAGCCTCCGTTCAAAGTTGAGGAAGAGGAAACAGAAATGGCCTCCAAATTATACAACTTCCGATATGATAGTTGTAATGCAGTTAAAAAGTAGTAAGATGTAGGCAAAAGGATGAAATAATAAAAAAAGGGCATAGTAAGTCCATAGATGAGGAGCAACCACAAACAAATGGTGTGGCTCTGAAATACAGTGCTTGCTCCACCTATATGGGCTTACTATGGTCTTTTTCATGATTTTATCAATTTGCCTACAGCATCCTTGTATTTCAGAGCCACGCCATTTGTTTGTGAACAGGTAATCTTTCACAAACAAATGGCATAACTCTGAAATACAGTCATTGATCCACATCTGTGTGATCTGTATGCTTCCTGTTATTCTCAAATACTCCTTTATATACTTTGTAGGTTGCGCAACTGTACATACTTGCTGCTATCAATGTAATAGTAAGGGATGAGGACTACCCTGACATGTTGCAAAGGCCTTTGATATGAAATTTGGGCTAAATGCCCCCTTCCAAGCACCTTTGCTAGAAAATGCCAGTAGACCAGGTCTTGCAGTTTTACTGCATCCAATACAACCATGATTGTTGTTACTTTCCTTTTTGCATTCTCTGCCAGATGGACCACCCTTATGAAGCTATCATGGGTTTGTCGATGTTTTATGAGCACCTATTTATCCGGGCGCATAAGATCTTAAAGGATGCTTTACATCCATGTTTAGGAGTGCTAAAGGCTTAAATGATTAGCATTTCCTAGGGTCTTCCTCCTGCTAGTGTATAAGGGATATCGAGGCTTCAGACATTGTAGGTCTTACCCTTAGGAAATTTAGGAATTAAATCATTACTTTTACCAGAATAGGGGATAATAAGCCAGAAAAGGCCTTACAGAATCCTTTACTGATTTTCAGTGTCTTGATGGCTGCTTTAATTTCTTGCTCTAAGATAGTGAACTCTAAATCAAAAGCTTGCCCAGGTGTTAACTTCTGAATAGGACATTTATTTAGGTACTCATTTTGAAGGGCAGCATAGAGCCAGGAGTAATAGTCATGGAAGGGTGATATTTTTTCATCTTCCTGAATTACTCTTTTCCTGTCATCTAACATGATTTCCTTGTTCCTGCTTAACTCCAAGTAGTAAGGTCAAATACAAACCCATTTTGTTCCTCTCAGCATAATATATATATATATTTTTTAACCACAAGAGGAGCATTTTGGCCCTGTTTCTGTCTAGTGTATGCATGTGCCCTCTAACTGACCTGTTAATGTGGAGAAGGTGGTGCGAGGGAGAAGCCCTGTACTCTCTTTCTGTCAACCTCAGGTCATCTTCCAGTGTATCTCTTTACTAATGCCAAATCCGCCTAATATTAGCCATTTTACTGAAACAGTCGCCCCAAATGACTGCCTTAAAGACATCCCAGAATACAGAGAGTGAGACATTCTGAGTGTTATTATTGTCAAAGAAGTTTGCAATTCGCTTCACAGAACAGGGTCCTTCAATAGTGATGGTTGGAATATCCATTTGCCTCCTCTCCTCAGTCCTCCTCAAGTTTATGTCTATCGATATTGGTGCAAAGTCCGATATAAATATACTTCCTATCTTGGATTGGGAAGCAGGGGGACATAGGCATTATTGGTAAGAACATAATTATAAATACATTCCATAGACACACAAGAAGAATGTATAAGCGGAGTTGTGTATCATCTTCTCCAGGAGCACTTGCTCTCTGAGTTTGCCTTTAAAGCTCTTTTCAATGTTTTTTTTACATCAGGTTTAACAAAGGGCAAATGCGCATGGAGCAAGAGAGCTACCCGATTATTTCTAAACTGGCACGAGGAGTAATATGCTTTTGGGTATTGATTATGTCTCATCCTTGATTCTTCTGATCATTTTAAGTGTGTCTCTTGGATAGCAAGTACAACAACCTTCCTTTCCCCAAAATATAGACATGCGTCCCTGAATTTGTTAGTGGTGTTTACCCCTTTCATATTCAGTAATAATATCTTCACCAACTTGAAACCTGTGTATGTGTCTTTCTAATAAGTACTTCCCTCTTCCATGAGATATGTATGTTTGCTGAAGACCATGGTTCTTTCTCTGTGGCAGTAGCCCTGCATACTTCATCTTAGTGTGTATGTACATTAGGCCTGGGCGGTGATCTCCACTCCGTTTGCAGAGTTTTCAGAGTTTTCCTTACTCCACGTTCCGCATTGCACGCAGAGTTCTGGATCTGAATTTTTTTTCTCTGGTAAAGTTGGCGAGAGCGGAAAATCCACCTCCGGTTGAAATTTCTCAACACGGGCGGTCAGATTTCTCAAAACAAGCAGTTGCGGATGATTGTGACCGCTCGTGTTGAGAAACTTTCTGTTCGCATTGAGAAAGCTTCTGCTTGGGTAGAAAATCTACTTGAGTGGCAAGAAAAGAAGCAGTGCCCTCTTGCACTACGCATGGTGCAGTTTGTGCTGATATTACAGCGTGGGACACACACCCGGAGCTGAAAATCAACGTTAACATTATGACCAAATGCACTTCGCCGCTTGTTGGAACTGCGCGCGGCTGAGGTTTTTGGTCACTGCGCGGAGTTCCGTGCAGCATAACTCCACGAACTCCACCCAGGCCTAATGTACATCACAAGCCCAGGTCCCACCCCCTGTATTCCCCAACATTCAAAACATTGTAACAGTACAAAGTTGTATATAGTCATGGGTATTGTACTGTGATGTGGTAGGGCTCTCCCTAATGCAAAACACTCCTTGGCCACCAAAGTGGCCATTGCATGCACCATGAATTCAGAATCGCCTAACCATGCAGGAAATCAGATTCAGAGGCAATATTATAACATCAGAGCCTACTATATCATCTATTCTTCCCCAGGAGGCACAGAGACACAGTAGAGATCTTTTCTATAGTGAAGCTGGTTGAGCTCACCTTCCTCCCCTTTCCTGGTTTCACTGCTGAGATAAGTCCATTGTTTTAATATATCTGTGTTTCTCCCCTGAGTCTCTTGTTTCACATCACGGGGCCTCAGCTGGAAGGAAACTCTCCTTACAGTCTCCTTGCATGTTTCTTCTCCTGCCTTCACCGGCAAGGGTCCGAAGTGTAGATCAGTGATTCCTAAATCAAGTAGTAAGAGCCTATACCCCCCCCCCCCCATTTCAAGGGGGACCTCATAGGTCTACATCTAGGTATTAATCTAAATATGTAATGGTCAATTGTGATATTCCTGCTGCAATGCCATCAATTTCTGTGGCTCTCCATCTTGGCAACAACCTTAGCACTGACTTCTGCCATTATTAAAAGTTCATTTGTGAAGTCATTGTCCTCTGGGATAGCTTCAACATTGCTCGAATAGTGGCATCCCTACTGTAGAGGTTTTCCATGCATTCTTTCCATCTCTGTTTGATCATAAAATAACATCGACTATCATCAATTCACTGTTGTCTTTCTGCATAACAATTCACTGTTGAAACTTCTTTCTGATTCAGTGAATATTTTCTAAAACAGTCCTTGATTTTCCGTCCTTACTCTCAACTTCAATGTCCTAGCAAAGGTTGAAATCTTTGTCTCTCATAGCTGTCCTCTGAAAATCATGATTCACTTCTTACATAAGCACCTTCGTTTTTTAATCTTGCCTTGTCTGCATTACAATTTTTGTTGTTTGTTCTTATATCCACCTGGATTTCATCTGTTTTTGTGTCGCTGTCTTCTGTCTGGTAGGCGAAATACTTCTTTGGGACTTTCAGAAAGGTGACCTGGGAATGAATTCCACCTTAACTTGCTATTGGCTGCGTGGTTTGTAACTCACTTTTTCTGGCTTTCAATTTGCAGGCTTTAATTTGTTTAGGCTGTGCAACTTGATTTCAGACCTTTCCATGCTAAAGCTATGTTTGTAGAATTCTTAAACAAACTTTTTTCTGTAATATCCAGCCCTTTAAATCTTCTTCTTATCTTGTCACATTTGCTGGGCATTCAGAAATCGAGGTCAAATGTCAAGCTGTGTTTCCATGGGAGCCTGGTGTTTATTTTTCTTTCAGCTGACTTCAAAGTGAGAGCATTTACAGGAAAGAGGAATGCAGCATACTTTCTCCATGGATCCTACTTCTTGTGCCCTTTTTTAAATTTCATTTTAGACATAGCCAGCTCAAAAGGTATCTCTTTCTTCATCTGCACAAAAGTTTTGCATGTTTTTTGCAAAATTAGTCTTCTTTGGTGGGTCCATTTAATTTTTGAAACTTCCTATTTAGAAACAATGTATAAAACCGAATTTCAGTCTCAGCATCAGCCTAATTTATGGTAATCTTGGGGAATTTAAACTGTTTATGGCACATTCAAGCACAGAATAAGATCTTTTCACAGGAAAGAGCCAGCCACATTGTAACACAATTTAGCAATGCTTGGTTTTCACTATGATGTGTAAAGCATATGCTTTGTTTATGACATCTGGGGCATATTGGATTGGAGAGTTGGATACGTTTAAAGATATTTTAAAGAAAGCTTTTGTTTTTTGGTTTTCTGTCTGCAATTGTGCCTTTATCGGAACACATATATTACTGGATATAAATGATTTCCTTAGTTGTCCTTGCAGGAACTAGGGTCATGATTTCAATGGTGCGGCAGGGACAATTGCACAGAGGCCAAAACGTTTAGGAAACCCACCGACCACTGATTATTGCAATATCTTACTACTAAACAGGCAATCACAAGTGCAATTACCTTGGAGGCACTAGGGTCCTGATGTGAATGGTGCAGGAGGTGCAGTGGCACAGGGCCAAAAGCTCTAGGAAACTCACTGAACATCGATTATTGCTGTATTTTCTACTAAACAAGCAGTCACAGGTGCACTCACCTTGCAAGCACTAGGGTTATGATTTCAATGGTGCAGCAGGTGCAGTGGCACAAAGGCCAAAAACCTCTAGGAAACCCAATGAACACCGATTATTGCTAATTTTTTCTACTAAACAAGCAGTCACAAGTGAAGTCACCAGTGTCATGATTTGAATGGAGCAACAGGTGCAGGTTCACAGGGACCAAAAGGTCTTCGAAACCCACTGAACAGCGAGTATTGCTATATTTTAATACTAAACAGGCAGTCACAAGTGCAGTCACCAGGGCCATGATTTGAATGGTGCAACAGGTGCAGTGGCACTGGGGTCAGAAGATCTTCGAAACTCACTGAACAGTGATTATTGCTATATTTTACTACTAAACAAGCAGTCACAGGTACAATTCCCTTGCAGGCATCAGGGCCACGACTTGAATGATGCAGCAGGTGCAATGGCACAGGGGCCGAAAGCTCTAGGAAACCCACCGAACACCGATTATTACTACTAGGGGTGGGAGCTTAACTCCGCTCAGCGGGCAGAGTGTGCAGAGTTTTCCACTCGGCGCTGATGAATTTTGGCAAAGAACTCCGATACTACTGCAGAGCGGAGCTTACCCCAACCACCCATTCCTGCCCCTGCTTGGAGCCCCAGAGAGTTCATTGCTGTAGGAGTTGAGGATACAGAGATTGCTGGTGGGCTGTGGGTTGACAGTCCATTCCTTTTTAGCGAGACGGAAAGAGGGGCTTATGTCATCTCTCTCTTCCTCTTTGCAGCCCCTCACTGAAGAATTCTGGGAATCCCTCCTTTAGTGAAGAATGGAGACTGCTGCTTTCCTAGGTAAGTCAAACCAAAGCACAACCGCACTCCTTGAGCTCCCACCCAAACACAATTCATAGCAAAGAGCAACGTGATTGTAGGCCTGATCTCCCTGGAGTTAGGTGGGGCAGGGAAAGCACCGGGTTAGCCACAATTGGTGGAAGCAGTAAAGTGCACTAAACCCAGCGAAGGCAGAGAGACTGAGGAGAGGAGTGAGAGAAAGCATATGAGTATTCAAATGAAGAGCGACCCGCCTGGGATGATTTTTCTGGCTTCCTCGTCTCTCTGCCTGACTGGCCCCTTCTACCCATGTTACACTGTGCCTGTCCCACAGTGGGAGAAAAGTTGGTGCTGCTCTCTGTGCTGTCTAGCTCTGAGCATACTGTACCCGTTGAGCACTGGCATCGCGGGAGAGGGACACACTTCAGCTGAACTAGGTCGTACTTCGCTGTTGCTACTGACAAATAAATTATGCAGGGCGACTTGAGAGAAATCATTTAAGGGTGGGCGGAAATTGGGTAATCGCGTTATGCAAATCTTCGCGAAAACGCTAAAAATCTCTGCGAACATGCAGAAATATCGCGAAGATGCAGAAGTTTTTGTCCCACCTGTTCGCAATGTTTTTTGCGTGATCGCGTTGGAAATGTGTCGCCAACTTGCCCATGCGGTCGCTAATGGGCGCAGCCATCTTGTTTTCACTTGTCCCGCCCGCTCGCGATGCTATTTCCTGTTCCGGGTCGCGTAATGCATGCTCGCGCTTTTTCCCGATAGGTATTTCCTGTTCGGAAACGCCTATTGCGTGTTCGCAAAACTTTTTGCGTGCTCGGGGGGAGGGAGAAATATCTCGCGGACTTGACCATGCGGTCGCAATGGGCGCGGCCATCTTGTTTTTGACTCTATGCTATGGTTCTGGGGCCTGCTTTTCAATCCTCCCTCTATCTTTTCAATCCTTTGTTTCTGATTGTTTTTATTTATTATCTCTCTCTCTATTTTCCTGATTCTATTTTTTTGTTTTTGTCTACTTTTTGTGTGTTCTTTCACTACTTTTTCACTCTTTTTCTATTACCTGCTTTTTTCATTTCGTTTCCTTACTTTTTAAATTTTTACCATTTCTTTTCCTCCCCCCGCCTACCCTCGAACCATGGCAAAGGGCCACAGTGGGCATCGCAGCCTGAGCGCGACGGCCTTCCTTGTGGAAGGCGGCGCCCACAAGGGGTGCAGGCACGGGCCTTATTTGGGGAGGTGGAGTTGGCCACACTGGTTTTTTTTGTGCAGCGCCACCTCCCCTTAACCCTGGCAGCAGGCGGCAGGCCTGGGTCCGGGTACGGGCTCCGGGAGCGTCGGCAGCGGTAGGGAAAAGTGCGCCTGGAAGTGTTTTGCTGCTCGGGTGTCCGGCGCAGCCAGAACCAGCTGATGCACCGGTGGTCCGATATCCTGGACCGGGAGCAGGACCTGCTGGACCTGCTAGGAGTGGAGGTCCCGGGTCTTGGTGAGTAGCTATTTAATTATTACTACTTTGTGTCTGTTCTTCTGCTCTGTGTTATATATTGCGAATATATTTTTTTTCCGACCAGCTAGAATGCTGCTGCTTATATACATTACAGGTAATTTACGTTTAAAAGTCTTCTGTGATTGTTATGAAACAGGTGCTCTGCGCTACTAATCTTGTTATTTGCAACTTTGTGTTTGCGTTCGTTTTGCATGCTAGAGTGACTCTAGTCCTTCCTTTGTCCTGTCACTAAGAGATAGGGGTGAATTGATACTTAGGTTTAGTTGCTTATTATAAGTTTGTAATTTTTTAGTGGTCTGCGACGCCCCCTCTATTACGTCACGTGCTGCTGAGTGCTGCTAGTGCTTACCCCAGTCCTTAGTAGAACCTTTTGTAGTTTGTTCAGTGAGTGGTAATAAGCTTAGCACTAGCAGAATATCTGCATCAACCAACCAACAATTTTGTGTATGCAAAAATACAGGCAAATGTCCTCCATTTATGCATTTTTGAGGACTAAAAGAAGTGGAAATGCTTACTTAATGTACAATTGGCACGCCTGGAATAGGTGGGCTAGGTCAGGTGGTACGTACTTCTTAGGCTTAGTTAGTATTTTGGAATCAGAATGGAGCACTGGATTAGTGTAGATAAATAATAATTAGTCGGTCCACGAATCCCCAGATGCTACTTGTTGACCAGATTAGATAGGTCAATTTTATTGCAATTGTTGTTTACACAAATGTTTTTTCGACAGTCTTATAAAAATATTTTATTTGTTTCACACCAATCATCAATGTTTGTCTCTTTCTTTCTTACATCTTTCATTATCAGCACCCAGGGGCAAGAAGACGGGGCAGAGTCGTCGGGAGCAGTCCCAGTCGGACAGGAGGACCAGAACGAGGGCTCTTCTGCTGGCCCCATTAAGTCTTCTTGTTTTTAATATTAATTCTTATTCACTAACTTTTACTGCACCGTATTTTTTTCCCGAACTATTGTTTCCGTTTCCTAATGCTATTTTTTACCAACAATACCCTTCGATCTAGACTATCTGTTTCTAGATTCTTGTTATCCCTGTCTCTAACTGCCTCTGCTATGACTCTCTGTACTACTACTATTAGTCTGTCTGTAGCTAAGCATGCCCAGATGGCCACTCTTTATTTAAAAGGTTTTAAATAAAACTCAGATTCACCAGTAGCTCTAGCCATTGATGAGTCCAGTCCTTTGGGTTGTCCTCTTGTACTCCTTCTATTCTTTTTAATCTTTGAGGCTTTAGTAATCTTGATGTTTTTCGACAATTCCCACCAACAAAATGCCCAACCATATTTTGCTATTTTGATAGGATAGGACATACTACTACTGTTGTAGGGATTTTCCACATACAGAACATTGCACAAGAAAATAGGATGTTGGTGATGGGAGGTTGGACCTTCCTCACACTCACACCGCAATCAGAACAGAACCCACCACAATCCCCTGCCCGACTAGTTATAATAGTGTTTCATTACTATTAGCTCTCCGAACCCCCCCCCCAAGATACCCAATAAGTAGACAACCCAGAACATAACACTCCCGACCTCTCAGTCATGGAAGCAATGCACATGCACAGTTTGCACACCGTTCCTTTCGCTCGTTCACTCGTGTAAGTCCATCCACACCAAATACCACCGAGTCTATGTAAGTTCAAAACTTTTATTTGCAACTGACAAGCTCTGTACGTTGTTCTATAATGCAGCACCAACAGCAAAATGCATAAGATTAATTCTATGAACATTGTTACACTTAGTAACACTTACAACTACAAGTCCATAGAACGAAGAAAAAAAATGCGAAATCATGACTGATAATAAGTGAACAGTGGTGGAAGCACCACCATCCCCTTTGTAGGAATAGTAATATAGTTTATATAAAATTATAAATGAAGATCTCTGAGCGAATTCTGTGGACCCCTCACCTTAGAAGAAGCTAGTACTGGTTACATCATAAGCTCTGCAAAGCTCTGATTCGTAGAAAGGAATCTTCCGTCTGTTAGGAGAAAAATGGTGCGCGTTAGTATATTGCAAGCATTTCTCAGTCGTGGCAAAAAGTGTAGCATTTTGGATAAGCAATATGGACTAACACCAGAACTCCATAACAAAGACGCTTGTTTTGTTTGACCTTGTACGCAGCGCTTAGACAGTAGCAGTATGAGCTCATGTGGGCTCAAAGGCGTCACTCTTTATACAACAAGCTGCGAGGTAACGACGCATGTGCTAAAATAAAAGACACAAAGGTAAAATGGTAGCATGGCTCGGGCTAACTAAGCAAAGACTAGAATGACCCTAAGGACCATATAACTACTAGTGTCTACTCTACAACTACCTGATTTGTACTAGTGATGTGTGTTGTATATGTATGTATTACTATTAACTCATTTTTTAATCTTGCTATTGAAAAATAGGGGGAGGTGGATATGACACCTAAAAAATGTGCAATGTTTTTTCAAGGCGCACTACCAACCACCAGTGCCGGGGCCAGCGGCGAAGGCGACGCGGCTGCTGACGGAGGAGAGGAGGAGGCGGCAGTTGCAGGAGGAGCTGCAGGGGGTGAGCCAGCAGCAGTGGCGGACGGTGGTAAGTTAGATTCCTAATTCTTACTTATTGACATTACACTCACTGGAAGGGTGTACTGTATAATACTGTACAGTTGACTTACTAAATAAGAAGTTGTTGTGAACAGTTGAAGACACCCTTTACTTAGCATTAGTAAAAGCATTAGTGGCGGGAGTGTTGAGTAACCAATGGCCCTTCTATCTGATTTCAACTCAGGTGTGAAAGTTTTATGGAGAAGACTAAAAGTCAGATCAGATTACCTTGATGGATGGGTTGAACGAAAAGGGAAAGAAGAGTGGAAGGAAGAAGGACGGGCGAGATTAAAGATTTATGACTGGCAGAGAAGGATTCGTGGGATGCATGCAGCATGCATAGGTGGCTGATAGGAATCAGATGCATGGTTGGTTGAATGCCTGAAACTCCCACAAATGTTAAAGTCCAAGAAAGTGGGAGGGTAGATAGTACATACCACAAATGTTATGTACTGTGCTTGCTAGTGCTACCGTGACACTATGGTGCCGATTCCGATCCGTGAAAAAAATTTACCGTCCGACTCGTATCGTATTTTTTTACATACGAATCGTACAAGTACCGTACAAACTGCGAAGTACGATTCGTACGTGAAAAATACATACGAATTGCGTCGGGAAAATCGTCTGAGAGGGAGCCGTAAATTTTTACGTCCGAATAGCGTCGGGAAAAGTGTCCGACAGGGAGCCGGACATTTTTACGTGCAAATCGTAAAACAGAAGTCCGAGCGCGCAAGTACGATCCGTACCGCCCGTCCGAATACACAACCGCATGTAAAATGCCCCGTACGGAGCGAACGCTGTAGCCTACATGTACACGGGTAAACTTGTGCCCGGATACGAGTCGTACAGCCCCCCCTCACCCAGCACATGTCAGCACCGTACCCCCGTATGTCAGCACCGTACCCCCCTCCGCACCGTACCCCAACACCGTAGCACAGCCCCGCACCTGTACGCGCCGCGCACCAGGCCCATCTCCCAGCCCCGCACCTATACACCCCGTACCCCAGGACCGTACCCCAGCCTGCACCTGTACGCGCCGCACCCCCGGCCTGTCTCCCAGCCCCGTACCTGTACGTACCGTATCCCAACACCGTAGCCCACCCCGTAGCTGTACGCACCATACCCCAACACGGTAGCCCAGCCCCGCACCTGTACGCACCATACCCCAACACCCTAGCACATCCCCGCACCTGTACGCACCGTACCCCAACACCGTAGCACAGCCCGGCACCAGTACGCACCGTACCCCAACACCGTAGCACATCCCCGCACCTGTACGCACCATACCCCAACACCGTAGCACATCCCCGCACCTGTACGCACCGTACCCCAACACTGTAGCCCATCCCCGTACCTGTACGCACCATACCCCAACACCGTAGCACAGCCCCGCACCTGTACGCACTGTACCCCAACACCCTAGCCCAGCCCCGTACCTGTACGCACCGTACCCCAACACCGTAGCCCAGCCCCGTACCTGTACGCACTGTACCCCAACACCGTAGCACAGCCCGCACCTGTATGCACCGTACCCCAACACCGTAGCACAGCCCCGCACCTGTACGCACCGTACCCCAACACCTTAGCACAGCCCCCACCTGTATGCGACGCACCCCAGGCTCGTACCCAAGCCCCGTACCTGTACGCACCGTACCCCAATACCGTACCCCAGCACCCTCACCCAGCATCGCGTAAGTACAGACCTTACCTACGTGAAAATGACTCGTACAGAACCAGGACACTGTAAAACAGCACAAGGAGGTTCAATTCGACTCGCACAACACCACAAAACACGTCAACATGACAAAATACATCTCTATGACTGACCTGGCACATCCAAACAGGCAAACAGAGGCCCTAAATCACAACCACCTCTTATAACACACCCACCACAAATTCAAACCCAGCCACACCCACAAATGGACCAATAAATAGGGCCCACTGCTGCCAGACCCCAGAGACAAACAACTGCACCTTACTTACACCTTAACTACACCTTCACTTACACACCTTCACACAACCTCATTCACAAACACCCCCTCTTCACATTCACACACACACCGTCACATTCACACCCACACACCCACAACCATCCACACCCACACCCCACACCATGCTCACAGACAAGAATCCAAAGTTCACAAGGGCAGAGCTGGACCTCCTTGTCAACGAAGTCATTAGAGTCGAGCCACAGCTGTTTGGAACATTGGTTCAGATAGACCAGCATAGCCCAAAAAACAAGCCTGTGACAGAGGATCGTCGACAAGGTGAATGCTGTTGCACCCATCCGAAGGACCAGGCATGAATGCCAAGCCAGGTGGTACGATCTGCGCAGGGCAGTCAAGAGGAAGATGAACGAGGAATACGCCCAGAGTAACATCACTGGAGGCGGGCTGCCCCGCAGACCCGTACATTACCAATCTTGGGAGGAGAAGGTGATGGCCATGCTACCGCCGGTGGGAGTACACGGAGTCGAAGGAGTCGCAGAGCATGGTGAGTACACAAACAACTCACGTAACATGGGGGGAATGCCATCCACACCACAAATACACCAAATGCACGCAACTTCCCCCAAGCCCTCACCGCACACAACCACACTCTAAAACCACGCCCATGCCACTAACGTCTCCATGCCCCATTCACAAATAAAGGCAATGCCATGTCCCAGGCCACACCAACCACAAACCCAAGACTGGATGTCCGAGATGCTGGGAGGGTGGGGCTCACACAACACATTGTGCAACTCCGAAGCAGACACCAATGCCCTCAGCCCATATGGCCTAGGTACATACCCATGCACCATGCCCAATGCACAGGGACTGGCAAAGTACTGACAAGGTAGCTGATACTTGGCCCTGATGTATGCAGCACAAGGCCCTTCTGTGACCACTGTACACTCAAACACCAACTACACAAGCTCAGATATCTAGCACAGGCACTCAAACTCACTGTCATGCCAGCATGCATCATGAGGGGACAGACACATCACCTGGGAGACCCAATGACAAATCACACTACACCCAACAGCAGGCCCGGTCACACACCCCCCCTCACACAAGCACACACCCCCGGGGCAGGCAACGGATTTACCCACTCTCACAATGGACATGTGACACAACAAGTCCATTGCCAAATAAGCATCCGAGCCAAAATTCTACTGGTCAAACACTCAGGAGAACATACCAAACTGTCCCCCGCAACATACCCATCCCCAAGTGGACATTGAGAGGAATGCTAGGCACATCCAACTACCTGGAGGATCTGTGACAACTTGAATATGTATGAAACATGGATGTGGCATGGAACAGCATTAACATTGTCTCTCTCTCACACACAGGGCAACATCATCGACCTCCTCCCAACAATGGGGGGGAACAATCACAGTCCCAGGCTCAGCTTGAAGATGATCCCACCGGCAGCGACGACTCTCACCACTCCGTGGATGACCCCAACCAACCTGGCCCCTCTGGTGCCCAAGCCCCTGCAGCACCTGCGTCAGGTACATCTGTGCCAACCACCACCCCCATTCCTGCCACATCCCAGGAGACACACAGGAGCCCTGCTCGCACTGA
This sequence comes from Triturus cristatus, assembly GCF_964204655.1. Lineage (NCBI taxonomy): Eukaryota > Metazoa > Chordata > Amphibia > Caudata > Salamandridae > Triturus > Triturus cristatus. The sequence continues at coordinate 143,101,404 of NC_140594.1, forward strand.
ACAACACAGCCAGTCTGACCAGGAGGGACAAGCTTCTCCGGGCACCCAGGAGGAGGCAGACAACCCTGAAAATGCCATCCCTCAGGGGTCCCGTAGACCCGATGTGCCCACAACGGCAGGCCAGGCTTGTGTGGGCAGGGGTGGTGGGAGTGGAGGCAGGCGGAGGCTCGAACCTGACCAGCCAGCTGAGGGAACCGGTATGTCACACATACGCCACATCCTGGACACATACCGGCGTGACACCAGGGCATCAGCCAGGTAATGTCGAGCCTCACAGAGATGAAGGGGACCCTCGACGAGATGAAGAAACTGCAGGCCGAGCAACATGCCAGTCAACAACAACACCAAGGACGGATGGAGGCAAGACTGGCTGAGCTCCTGACGGTGCAAACGGACATGAGCCGTTCACTCCGTCGGATCGCCGACAACATGGGCAACCCTCCCTGTGCCACCAGGCGAAGACCACCACTAGCCACAGGGAGGGAGGAGGAGGAGGATTTGTCCGACGGAGCATCACAAGCATCGTCAAGGCCTGCATCTGAGGGTCCCCCCAGGAAGGTGGGTCGTCCAAGGAAAAGACAGTGAGAGTCAGCGGACCATCAACATCTCCCAGGTCACCTGGCCTGGCACCTGGCCCTCTGGCGCAACAGCAGCACCTCATCCAATGACATTCTCTGCCACATGGACTTGCTGGTCACAGTCTGACCAATGATGACCAACACTGTGGTCTGGACTCTGATGACTCCAACTGACAAGGATGCCATCTCCCCCTGTGAACTTTGGATTCTATGCACCCGGTAGAGCACCTTACTTCATCCACCAAAAGACTCACCCCACCAAAAATAAATACTTTATTTTGTCATGAGATGTTGCTGTCATTTGGCATTATTCACCAACATATGTGTGTGTAAATGTCAAACTATGCCTGAGTGTTGAACTAACTCCACACATCCATACCCTGGGATCGGAGTCTGGTACAGGACACACATGGGTCACAATGTATCATTCAATGCAGACATGGAGCACAATACTCACCTGTGATGGCCTCAAGCTGCTGAGGGGGTGCATGCAATACTGTGCCGACAGACCTATTTGGAAGAGTACCATTAAGGCGTAGAGGTCATGCCTCATTCGGAGGTTCCCGGGGAGGGAGTCCCAGGTATGTGTTCCCAGGTGGGAGAACTATGTCCTGCATGCTGGAGTACGGTGGATCGGAAGAATGGTGGCCAGGTCAAGGTTGGATGCACGGAGATGGCACTACGGGGTCTCGGATGACAGTGGTACAAGGTTCGTGTTGGGTCGGGGTTGTGGCCTGCCTCCTGAGTGTGGGTGGGGAGTCTGAAGGTCATCCTGCAGCACACAGTGATCCATTGCAGCTATCTCTGCTGGACGGTGATGTGGCTGGGGCGCGGGATGTTGCAGCTGAGGTGTGCAGATGCAGCCTGGATGTGGATAAGTGTCCTGGGAGTTTGGATGTGGCTGCCCCATAGAGGGCAGGGCAGTATTTGACACGGATGTTGTCGTGGACCTGGGGGATGGTCCGTCTTTCCTTGGAGTGGATCTATCTGGAGATCATGTGCATAATGCAGAGGGTGTTGCAGTCTGAGGCACAGATGCTGGTGATTACCATGGCAAATGTGAGCAAGCAATCCATGATGCACACCATCTTGTGTGCATGGACACTGGGTGCTTGTGCGGGGCTACTGCTGGTGGGACACAAGCAGTTGACCCAGCTGTAAGGGGACAATCCTCAGATGTTGACCTCAGTCCTGTACAAGTCCAGCCTCAGGTGGCTGCTGTTCTGCCATTCATCAATGGATCTCATGCAATCTAGAATATTGGAACTGGCAATGTCTGCGCCCTTGGTGAGGGTGAGGAGCACCTGGCTGTCAATGGCATACGAGTTGATGATGAGGTTGTGTGCGCATGTGATGGTGGAGAGGGGGGTCCTGGACACATTGTAGTTTGACACGCTGACAGATGATACCTGTGCCATGTGCCTCACAACAACAGCATACTACATACAGAAGCCTTGAGTCCCACTCCCATGTCCTTGCCGGGGTACAGAGCCGGTGGGGAGTAGGAGGGACATGACCTGGTGGGTGTGACAGGGCCTGGAAGGCGTAGCAGCGCTGTGTAGGCAGTCGGAGTTGCACACTCATCATACAAAGGTGTTGTATGTGCGCTTAGTGTATGCCTGAGAGCTGGCGGCAGATGTGTGGATGGACATTGCTTGGAAGGTGGCTGCAACATCATACTGTAGTGTGATGTGGGTCATGCAAGGACATGAGGCTCGTGCAATGTGCACGTTGCATGTGCAGATGGTCCAGCCTTTGGGACGTTGTGGCCGCAACTGTGGCACAGACAAGCTGATGACAGCCAAATGAATGGGTTGATGGAGGAAGGGAGGAGCATCTTTGATGTGTGTGTGTTGCCAAATCAGGAAACTTCGTGTGCCCTTGCTGCAGTGGCTGCAAGAGCAGGCGGCATGTCCTGGGAACTATGCCACAATTTCCACACAAAGACTAGCATGTCAGAAAGGACTACTGCAACAGGTGTATGTCAAGGAAGGAGTGACCGGTTTTCAATGGCACACCCAGAGACAAGGGATGCACAATCCCCAAAGATGACTGACACCGGATCATGAAACTGAAGGCCAAGCTGCGCACAGGAAACACACCCCAGAAGGTGTTGACGGCCCGTTGTGGGGACCAACATACCAAAACACATACACAGCCATGGACGTCATGCAGAATAGAGAATCAAATACATGTAGAACAGCATGCAGGTTGCTAATCTACACATAGACTCATATGCACAATCCTTGACCACCATTCCAGAGATGGCGCATGCACAGTGGCAAGAGACCTGCATTGGCAGAGATGAGGCACCTTGGAGGCTGAGGAACACCTTTATTACTCAGGCTCACACCTATGGAAATGCATCAATATTAACAGACTCACATGATCTTTTGGATTAACATGTGGGACCTACACTGGACACCCCCTTCGCACCGCAGATGCTGTCAATCCATGGGAGTGGCACATAAGTGAAGGGGGTGAGCCAAACATCCCCTGCTGCACACGGAGAGGCTGCAATTCCCCATTGAGCCTCTCATAGGGATGTCCCGCAATATGTCCACCCGTAGCCTCGCGTATGTTTCCGAGGGAAGTTGTACACACATAGATGCCTTCATCAAAATCAACAATCCCATAACAGATGACTGTCACGAAGTGTGACTATCAATTCATGTGAGTCATGCTACATGTTATGTGCCCCATGGTGAGTCGACATGTATGCATAGTAACAATACCTGCACAGGAGCAGTGCCCACACATTACAAACAACTACCACACCCAAAAAGCCTTGCTGCAATCCTTACCCAAAGGAGACTTCTCACCATGTCCGTGCATGTAACGCTGATTCAGCACACGTTGCATTACTCATGAGGAATAGCAGGAGCACAACGATGCCACAAGCAGACAGCATGCGCAAATACCTGGGGATGAGAGACACACAAGAAGTCAGGAAACACATAGTCATCCGCATGCATGGTCATGTACTCTACATGAATAAGGTTGACACCATGCTAGTTGTCAATTGAGTGTGTCAGCTAAAATGTGTGGAATGACATCAGCACTCGAGTTACACATCAGCACACACCTCAAAGTCACTTCGCATACAGTCAGCTGGACACACACATTGCAACACATGCCACACAAGGCTCCAAGCGTGCACACTCAGACCCAGGGACTCACCATTATGAGAAGAAGTTGCATATGAGCTTACTCCGGATGTCCTCCTCCTCCTCCTCCCCCTCACTTGCCTCATGACCAAGGCCCTCATCCTCCAAGGGTGGATGTTCCTGCTCACCGGGATCCAGGATGAGTGGCACAGCTTTCTCCACTGCCATGTTGTGCAGCATGCAGCACACGAGGAAGATTTTACAGACCTTCACCGGTGCATACGGGAGGGACCCGCCGGTCTTTTGGAGGCAACGGAATCGGCTCTTCAGGAGGCCAAAAGTTCTCTCAATCACTCGCCTTGTCTGCCCGTGTGCATTGTTGTAGCGGTGATCTGCAGCTGATCTTGGGTTGCGGAGAGGTGTCATCAGCCATGGCATGTTGGGATAGCCAGAGTCCCCTACATGGAAACATCATGTAAAGAAGTGGGTCAGGAGATGCCGTCACATACTAAGATACCGCTGAATACTGGACAAACAGAGTCTACCCACCAACAAGACATGCTCGTTCGTTGTGCAGCTGCAGCATCATTTCTGGCACCCTGCTACGCCTCATGATGTAGGCATCGCGTGCTGACCCTGGAAAACGTGCACAGACATGGGAAATCACCATGTTAGCAAGACACACCACAAGGGCATTAATGGAGTGGTAATGTTTACGGTTACGGAAGGCTACCTCCTGTGCCTGTGGTGGTACCAAAGCCACATGTGTCCCATCAATGGACCCAATTACATGGGGCATCCCTCCCAGGGCATAGAACTCACCCTTGATACCTGTAGACTGCTCAGGAGTTGGAAAATGGATGAATTCATCCAGGTGCTCCAACATGGCTTCTAAAACATCATGCAGGACACGGCTGAACATGGTCTGGGACATGCCACCCACATCAGCTATGGTCAATTGAAACGTACCGGTGGCAAAAAAATGTAGGGCTGACATCACCTTCATATTGGGGGTCAGCGCAGTCGGATAACTGTGTCGCGGTTGGAGGTGTGGGGCCAGCCTGTTTGTCAGGTCCACAATTAACTGTTGGTTGAATCTGTAGCGGCGTATGCAACGTTCCCTTCATGGCAGCCAAGTCTGGCATTGGTTGGGGTAGAGGCGGTGCCCTGCAGAAATTTGAAAGGAATAACGAAGATTGAGTACATTACTACACATGTCAATGAACTGAGCACATGTTTAACAGCTAATACACATATGCTACATACAGAGTCTGGTCTGTGCAATACATCCTGCACACGTATGCCAGCCAGGTGATACTCCTACCAAGATCCAGCTACAAACGTGGATTGTCAAGGTCTACATGACATGCCATGAAAGTAGCTGTGGGCCACTGTGTGTGAACAGCCAGACACATTACAGGAGTGACATACATCCACATATGTGCATTTGAAGGATGTTATCTCATACAGACAGCTGCCGGCAAGCTAGACGCACAGGTCACATGTCATGGAAAAAGGACAGACCACACACCTTGCCATGAAGGGGTACATGTCAAAAATGATCACACAGACATTGAGACTACGCTGATATGTCCTAAGCTCGCAAGTCCCTGTTCGATGCATACAGACACACGTTACGTGTTATTCCACATGTGTCCTGGTATGCGTAATAGTGTGACATGGGCATCTACACACAGACACATGTTGGATGCAGCTACAGCAGATGCCGTTGACGGAACACCAACAGCAAGATCATGGAAACACATGACACACACATGACATAGTCACATCGGGGCACGCTGGTAGTGAGATGTCAGGTGTCATCATCCGTGTACCTGGCATCAGGGGACAGTTGCGGGTGTTGGTGACTGTGCCATGCCAGTGATGCAGTGCTTGACAAGTTTGAACTACATGCACACATGTAAAAGGTGTGAAGGGGAAGTGCGCCACATAGTGCCCCATCACACATGACATGTGTACACAGGTCATCACACAACTATTGGGTTAAAAGATGAGGAGACATGTGCCAGCTCACTGCCGGACACACCTAGGCCCTACACATGAAGCACTGCACTGACAATGACTTGATGTCCATCCTTGTGCGAGTCTGACACCTTCATTCCTTCCATGTGCGCCTCCTATCACCAGTGTGAGCTGTGAAACGCACCGTACACACGCTCTGAGGGCGTGTGTACGGTCATATCACTATATGGGGTTTGGGTAGGAGTACGCATGTGTGTATGGACCGTACACACGTACGTGTACACACTGGTCCAATCCCTATGGGAGTGTCGCCGTAGGCGTACGCCATAGAGATACGGCTCGTACACGTGTGTATAGGGCCCGTAGCATGATGGCGTACGCCTACGGCAACACCACCATAGTGCTACGGCTCGTACCCGCGTGGGTAGGGCCCGTAGCACTATGGCAGTGTTGCCGTAGGCGTACGCCACAGTGCTACGGGCCGTACCCGCGTGTGTAGGGCCCGTAGCACGATGACGTACGCCTACGGCAACACCACCATAGTGCTACAGCTCATACCCGCGTGTGTAGGGCCCGTAGCACTATGGCAGTGTTGCCGTAGGCATACGCCACAGTGCTACCGGCTGTACCCGCGTGTGTAGGACCCGTAGCACGATGGCGTACGCCTACGGCAACACCACCATAGTGCTACGGATCGTACCCGTGTGTGTAGGGCCCGTAGCACTATGGCAGTGTTGCCGTAGGCGTACGCCTACAGCAACACCACCATAGTGATACGGACCCTACACACGCGTGTACGGGCCGTATCACTAAAGTACGTGTGGAATGCACCGTACCTGTGTGTGGATAGTGAAATAACATAGGGGACACATGAGGGACAAGTATAAGGGCCTAAATGCATGCTGGTTGTCATGGAGACCGAGTTTCCAGTTCAAACTTTTTCATCAGGTGGCCAGCAAAAGTCGGTTGGAGACAATATACTATGTTGCAAAGTGGTTGTTGACTTGACATCATGCTCAAATTTTGAACCATGCAAAGGCCCTCACTGGGGTAGGTTTAAAGGGATTGGAGGAAACGTAGGATGCAAATGAGATTGACCAATCACTCTGTACTCCTGTAAATGAAACAGCCCAGCAAGGCAGATATAAGGCAGCCAGGACCCATGAGAGAGCACTTGCCTGCACAACCTTTCATTCCACACCACTGCTGCTGCTTGTGATTCCTCTGGCACCATGGCCAGGTTTGTAGAGAGGGCCCAGCCTTTCACCCAAGAGGAGAATGAGGCGTTGCTGGACGTCATCCTCCCACAGTACCCCTGCCTGTATGGGAGACCAGGGGAGCAGGTGAGTGCTGACTCCACTAGCTTTGACTGTGCCCCTTTTTTGTGTCTGTCACTTCTGGCATTGTGTCCAGGTGTGACAGACATGCAATGTTGTTCATGGTGGGTCCCAGGGGGGGTAATGCCTTATCTCTCCCATGCAGAGCATGATGTGGTTCATATCTGCACTCCTCACTTGCATTGTGCTTACTGTGACTATCAATGCATGGTGCATGCCACTTTCAGCCTGGCTAATCCTCTTGGGAATGTTGTTTCTATAGTCCTGATGTGATTCTGTGGTCCCCCCCAGTGTGACAGGTGACTGTACCCACACATGTGTGTGAGTTGAGTGTACCTGTGGTGAGAGTGTCCAAATGATGTGTACGGGCCCTGGACATTGGTGTGTGTGTGTAAGTCCCCTGTCATGTGGGTGAGTGTCTATGTGGAGTGTTGCACCCCAGCTGCATGGAGGATGCATATGCCCTACCCATCTGATGTGAACAGGGAGCCGTGCTGTGTGTCTGACGTGCGAGCTAGCCCCACACCTGTGACACCCCCCAGTCAAGTGGCACATGTGCAGAGTGAGGTTTTTACCCGCAGTTGCCAATGGCAGATGATTGGCCTGTGCCTGTGTGTGTCTGTGTACTCCGCTGAGGTTGGGTGAGTGGCCTGGGGCATGTGACTGCTTTGAGGTGCTGTCCATAATCCTGGTGTTGCTTGTGATGCACAGTGTGAGCCATGATCAGTGATTGTGTCGCACCCCTCATGCCACCTGTGTACTTTCAATGCCACGTAGTGCTTTTGGCCTTCCCCAGAGGATAATGTCCCTATGACAAAGGTGCAATGAGTTGGCTGCATACTATTCCCTGTTCAAACAAGCCAAATTGTTCTAATGTGTGTCTCTGTGACATGGAGCAGGTGTATTGATGTTGTCTCACTTTGTCATCCTCACAGGTAGCCGCCTACGCCAAGGGGGAGATATGGAAGCGGGCCGTCAGGGCCGTGAGGTCGGTGGAGGGTCGCAGTCGGCGCCTGGCCCAGGTGAGGAAACGCTGGCAGGACATCCGGTGCTGGACCAGGAGGATCGCCCGGGTCCTGCTGGTGAACTCACCACCACGCAAACGCGGCGGGCGCCGGCGCCTGACCCACCAAATGAAGCGTGTCCTGGCGGTGGTCTTCCCTGACATGGATAGGCGGCTACAGGAGAAGCAGCAGCAGCAAGGGGGTAGGTACATGTGTGTTTGTTGTGTGTCACCAGCTTTTGGAAGTGCTCAGTCGCCTGGATACACTGCCAGGGTTTATATGTGCAGTGCATATCCTGTTCCCCCAAGTCACCCGGTGCTGTTCTTCCTCCCTTCCCCTCCTTGACATGTGTTCCCTGGTCTGTGTGTAGTCAGTCTTGCACAAGTTAATCTTGGCTGCCAGTTAATCCAAGTGCCCAAAGCTTGCAGCATCATGTGTGGGGGTGGTCTGTGACATGTGTTGGGACCTTGCCTCTGGCCTGTCCAGTTCAGTCATATTGGGGTCCATGATTGTTGGCACTGATGCTGAGTCTCAACATAGGAGTGTGAGGCTTGAAATGAACACACTTGCAGCATGCATGACCGATGTTGTGGCCTCAGACATGATGTGCATGAGGGGGAGATATGCATAGTGCGGGGACGGTTGCTCCTGTTGCAGTCAGATCTATCCAGGACCATGGAGCAGTGTGGCCACTACAGTCCCCTGAGACACCTTTTCCTAGGAATCATGTGTGTCATCTAACACTGTGGCCATTCTCTGTGTCTTCAGCATAGGTTGGGCTCTGTGGCATTTTACCCTGGCCTCACTTGTATTTACGTAAAGTGTGCTACATGTGTCCACTGTACAGGGTGACCCAATGTGGCTTGTGCATACTCACTGTGGCCAGTGCCTGTGTGTCTCGGTACAACTATCGGATGATGGTTGTTTGTCAATAATATGTGTGGTCAGCCCCACGAGGGGTAGTTAGAGTCCACTTTGGATTACATGAAGCCCATTTTTGTGATCCCAGATGAAGAGGTGTAAGTCCTTCCTCTGTCTCAATCACATAGTCTCAGGTAGGGGGTGGGGATTTGTGCGGCCAAGGCCTACATGTCCAAACCTTATGTCTCCTTTCCAGGTCTGGCCTGTGTGTGATGACAGTCTGAACAGACACTCAACAAGTATTGACCCAGTCATGTTGTGCAGGCTTTAATGTTTGTGCTTTGCAGCATGTGTCTAACGTTTAAAGACATGGTTCCTGCTCATCCTTTTTTGGCAACGGTGTGTGGTCCAGATGCTGTGCTTGACTGTCCACAGACACTTGCTTCTCTGTATAATTCGATATGAAGTTATTTGCTGTTGTGTCATGCTCTCCATTGTTTCCAAGTGGCATGGTGGATCAACCAACTGTGTAGTGCAGGGCCTACATATGTGCGTAGTATTGTTGATGTGACTCATGATGCTTTTCATGCTATGCACTGTGACCTATGTAGTTTGGACTCATGTGTCATATGTATATAGGTGTCTGATTATTTCCTGTCTCTTCACCTTGCCCACAGCATCGTCGGGGGACACCGAGGGAGACACCGGCATGGACGTGGAGGAGGGATCCAGCACCGGTGCCACCAGTGCTGGGGAGTCTGGCGCAGCAAGTGGCACGGAGGGTGAGGGGAGTCAGGCGGAGGACCTGTCCAGTCCCAACACCGACTAAGACGCTGATGGGTCCGAGGCTGAGCTCCCAGAGGGGGCGGAGGCTGCTCCCTCAGCTGAAAGCAGCACTCCATCTCTCGCCGCCCCCTCCATTCCCATCACCGCCCTCCCACTTGCTCGGGTCCCTTCTGTCCGTGCTAGGCGACAACATGTCTCCTTCGTGCCAGGCACCACACCCCCTGCCCCTGTCTCCCCTGCTGCCGTCAATGCCGAGTCTGTGGACATCCTGCGGCAGTTGCAGGTTGGTCAGATATCGCTGCTTAATGTCCTCCATGACCACACCAGACGGCTGACACAGATGGTGTCGTACATGGAGGGCATGTCAGCAGCGATGTATGACCAACGGATGTTGCTGAGGTCCAAGGACTCGTCACTGACGGCATCAGTGGGTCTCCTGCAGCGCTCCTTCCCCCCCTACCCCTGCACCATCCACACTTCCCACTCCCATGCCTGTCCCAAGCACACCCAGACATCCCCATGCATGCACCCCACCAGACACAGGCAGCACACCAACAGGGAAGGCCAAGCGCACACCTCCTGTCACGCACACACAGGGGGAAGTAGGCACACCCACTGGGTCAGGGGGGAAACGGCAGACACGCAGCCACAGTGGGAGTCCGCAGTCCTCACGACCCACTTCCTCCAAAACCACTCCCCTTAGCTCCCCTGCCCAACAGTAAGACAAAGAGTCCTTCATGGCCAGTCTGTCCCTCAGCCCCAGTGTAACACCACCCCGCAAGCGGTCGAGGAAGTCCCCGGGCAGGGGAGTTGAGTCCCCCCCTCTCCACACCCTCCCCCAGTAGTGCTGCAACCCATCCGTCCAACACCCCCCCCCCCCTCCTTGGGGCCTGTGGTTCCTTCGGGTGCAGGGGAGACGCTGAAAGACCTTGCGACAGTGTGCAGCGCCATCCTAACCACCGCCTTTGGTGCTGCCCCACCCCCTGTGGTGGAGTCGTCCGTCCCTGCACCCACAACACCTACCCTTGCCCCTCCTGTCCCTGCGGTGCCTGGTCCTTCCCCCCCCACATGATGCCCCCCCGTGGATGAAAAGTAACTCTGAACTGTGCAGGCAAGCTAGGGGAGACGCGTCCCAATGTGTCCCCCCCACGAGTTCGCATATGGACTGGCCTCTGGGCCTTGTATATAGTGTACATTTCAATTCAAATATTATTTTTATGCTGAATAAAGCATTTTGTTTTTCATTTGCACACTAATGCTTTTCTGGTGTTGCTGTTGGTGCTGCTGCTCCATGAATTGGGGTGGTGATAATGTGTTAGGTGTCTTGGAAATGTTGTAGTTTGCTGGTCATGGGGTGGACCATGGTATCTGCGTGCCATCATAGGTCTCTGCAAATAATCTTTGGTCATGTAAGCTCTTACTGTATGGTGACATTGTCCCAAGGAGTGTTCCTTCCTCTGTGGCACCTGACATCTTCCCTGCAGGGTGTTTCCCAATTGTTGTGCTGACCTGTGTCTACATTTCCTTGGTGTGTGACGGATCCCTTCAACTTTGGCCATGTCTGCTGAGCAATGTCTCCGCCTGCATCGTCTGTGCCATCCTTGGTAGTCACTGTACTTGTGTATGGAGTATGTTGCCATGGCTTCATGTGGACATGGTCCCTTTTCCGCACTATGCATGTGTGTACTTGTTCTGCAGGGTATTTGGGCACCTGACTGACAATTGTGGGCATTGTATCTGTGGGTTCTCCACCCTTTTCCTTCCATGTGAGGCAACAACTTGTTGGCTGCCCCAGCACCTGTACATTTCTATCAGTCCTGGAATGTGCGTGACAGTGTGTGTTCCCTTAGGCACTCTTAGTTTAGTAGGGTTTAACATGAGTATACAGTCTTGTTGCATGATCTCAGTGTGTGTATTGTGTTGCCACCGCCAGGGGTGGGTATGCATGTGTAATTTGTCATCACACCCACATGTGGTGTGTCATGCAGTGGGGGAAGGACATCCATCCTCATGGGAGTGGGACACTGCTGTCAGTGATGTGTTGTCATGGCACTCTCAACATAGTCGCACATTGTGGATGCCTTCATGCACCCATGGAGTTTTGGTCATCGGAGGAGGATGTACACACCCCCATGTCTCTGTCCACTGCTGGGAGTCCTCTGCACCCACCCCTCATGTGTCTGGGCACTGCTGGGAGTGATAGGTACCCGCCCCTCAGATGTCTGGGCACTGCTGGGAGTGATAGGCACCCACCCCTCACATGTCTCTGTCCACTGCTGGGAGTCCTGGGCACCCACCCCTCATATGTCTGGGCACTGCTGGGAGTGATAGGCACCCACCCCTCATATGTCTGGGCACTGCTGGGAGTGATAGGCACCCACCCCTCACATGTCTCTGTCCACTGCTGGGAGTCCTGGGCACCCACCCCTCATATGTCTGTCCACTGCTGGGAGTCCACTGCACCCGCCCCTCATGTGTTTGGGCACTGCTGGGAGTGATAGGCACCCACCCCTCATATGTCTGGGCACTGCTGGGAGTGATAGGCACCCACCCCTCACATGTCTCTGTCCACTGCTGGGAGTCCTGGACACCCACCCTTCATATGTCTGGGCACTGCTGGGAGTGATAGGCACCCACCCCTCATATGTCTGGGCACTGCTGGGAGTCCTCTGCACCCACACCTCATATGTCTGGGCACTGCTGGGAGTGATAGGCACCCACCCCTCATATGTCTGGGCACTGCTGGGAGTGATAGGCACCCACCCCTCATATGTCTGGGCACTGCTGGGAGTGATAGGCACCCACCCCTCATATGGCTGGGCACTGCTGGGAGTGATAGGTACCCACCCATCACATGTCTCTGTCCACTGCTGGGAGTCCTGGGCACCCACCCCTCATATGTCTGGGCACTGCTGGAAGTGATAGGCACCCACCCCTCATATGTCTGGGCACTGCTGAGAGTCCTCAGCACCCACCCCTCATATGTCTGGGCACTGCTGGGAGTGATAGGCACCCACCCCTCATATGTCTGGGCACTGCTGGGAGTGATAGGCACCCGCCCCTATGTCTCTGTCCACTGATGTGGATCGTAGCACGACACCCACCCACCCGCCTGCACCCTTGGTGCAGTACACTGCTCACCTGGCCATACACCTCCCCAATATACTGGTCAGATGCTGCACCAGGCCCTATCCCATCATTCATGGCGTGTGTATGCCTTGTATCAATGATGTGCTGGTGCCCTAGGGGTACGCGTGATGCGCTCCGTACCCATGCTCTGAGAACGTGTGTACGGGTCATACCACGTGTACCCCTACGTCACCCCAACAATGGCCGTACGGCCCGTACCCACGCTCTGAAGGCCTGGATACGGGCCGTACCCCCAATGTTGGGGTGCCGTAGGGGTACGGCCCGTACCCAGGCCTTCAGAGCTTGGGTACGGGTCGCACCTCACGTTCCCCTATGTCACCCCAACAATGGCGGTACGGCCCGTACCCACGCTCTGAAGGCCTGGGTACGGGCCGTACCCCTACGGCACCCCAACATTGGGGGTATGGCCCGTACCCAGGCCTTTAGAACATGGGTACAGGCCGTACCACGCGTACCCCTACGTCACCCCAACAATGGCGGTACGGCCCGTACCCACGCTCTGAAGGCCTGGGTACGGGCCGTACCACCATTGTTGGGTGATGGGACGCGTCCACGTCCACTTCCGTTGTGGATGGATGCAGGCCTTGGTGGACACGCCCCCACCCCCCCCGAAGTGACCAGACCCTGGAGGTAAGGTATGTACAGGGCATGTTTACTTGTTAACTTGGGTGGGGGTTATGTTTCCTGCCCCTGCCCCCCACCTTTGCCCCTGGGTGTTGTTCTGACCTTCTGCGGCGTCTGCGGCGGTTCCTGTGCATCAGGCCATAGGCTATGAGGGCCGGGATGACACGTAGGATGGGGTCCATGGCTGTCCATCGCGTACAGGTGCTCCTTCTTCGCGTCGTCCTCAATTTCCCAGCAGTGTTTGGCTCCCATAAAAAATGCTGCGTGCGGAGTGACGTAGGCACGAATCGTACTCGCTGGTTCGTAAAACGCTGCCTGACTCCGTCCGGACGTTACGCGATGTCCCGGATCGGAATTGTGGGTATTTTTTGGCCGGTCGGTGTTTTGTACGACTCGTACGGAAATGGCATTTATGTACGAATCGTACTTGCGGGTTTGTAAGGTGGTTTTCCCCGGTACGAGTCGGATGGAGAATACGCTCCGTACGACCATTCGTACCCGGGTTTTACAGGATCGGAATCGGCACCTATGTGTAGAAATATTTGTCTTACTGCTTTGCTAAGAGTATATTTTACAATAGTCTTGTTTTTTCTTCTTCATATATAGCTACTCCTTCCAAGGGGAAACCTGACCGGAAGGAGTTGGCAGCCAAGGCCCGGCGCCGGAAACTGGAGGCCATACAGACTGAATATCGTCGGCTGGAGGTCCTGGAAGAGGAGGAGGAGGAGGCGGCAGCAGTTGCAGCCTCCTCCAATGCCCCGGGCCCCAGCCACCACCCTCCAGTGATATGGCACCACCGTCTGTCAGCCGCCCGCCGCCGCCCCTCCATCAGTGCTGCCCCCCCCCCCCCATGGATGCAACTGCCACGCATTGAAATGCCGTGTTGTCTGCCTGGAGGAGCAAGTTCGTGTCCTCCTGAAAAAGCCCGCCGAACTTAGACCCTGTTATTATTGCCTCTTTTTTAGTTATTCTTGGGGTGGGTGGGAATCGGGCGTTGGGTTTTCTCTTTTGGACAATTGGACATTTTCTTTACGGACATTGGTTGGGGTTAGGGAGAGGGGTGGGTCAGGTGTGGGATTTTTTTACTTAGTTTATTTTTGTTAGGGTATTAAATAATATATTTCTACTTAAGTTTACATACGATGTTGTTAATGGTTTCTGGGTGGTATTACTGTTTTACAAAACAACGTATCCTTCTTTGCTTGCTGGTGCAGGGCCGCCCACAGCCAGTGTTTGATTTTAATAATTGGATGACTTTGTAAGACAGAAACAGATAGATGCGGCACGCCTCACTGAGTGACAATGTCCTACTAGTACTGTCAGTCTCTTCTACTCTAGGCACTCTGCAACTGGACTCAAAGGGGTGTGTGAAATTGAATTAATGAAAACATGTCCATTATTAATTATGCCTCCCCCAAACTTCTCTTACCTTTGCTTGATGTTTAACCTAGGCACAGCGATGGTTTTCTTTCCTAACATGCCATGGTTGTGGTGGTGGTAGTAGTAGTAGTAGACACTGGCAGCAGCATTTGCAAAAAAAGAAAATGAGACAGTCAGTAGCCTGAGAGAGACTCTTCGAGGAATAGTAGAATGAAGTACAGTACAGAACTTACTGCCAAACAATAATATGCCCAAATACATCAAAACATAATGGTGGTGGGGATAGCCTAGTAGTACACAGAGTTATAAACTCTAGTTGTGTCGAGTCACTTGACTAGGCCTACAGTACACTTGACACAAGCGTAACTGTTAG
Organism: Triturus cristatus; assembly: GCF_964204655.1. Taxonomy (NCBI): domain Eukaryota; kingdom Metazoa; phylum Chordata; class Amphibia; order Caudata; family Salamandridae; genus Triturus; species Triturus cristatus. Next base: position 143,116,587 of record NC_140594.1, read on the forward strand.
TGCTGTGTAGGAGGATGACAACAAATGAAATCCATTAATCCAATCAATGCCGGGAATTAATGCTGATGTATTAGCTGGTTCCTTTGGTAAAAAAAATACCTCACAAATATACTGCTCATGGGTGGGCAAGCAGAAGAAGATCCCCGCCCTGCCTTGAAATTGAAGTACTGTTGCTTTTGCCACATCCGACCCAGCATGCTTGTGATAAATTATTGGTGTACATTTAATGTAGTCATACCTCAATAAGTCACACTGCCTGGGGGAAGAGGATTAGGGTTTGTTGAATGGTTGGGAAGGGGGGTTTGGGGAAAGGTTTGAGAAAGAAAAACAGTACGCATGGACAAACATCAAACAACAGAATCTTTGTAGACTACCATATCCATATCAATATGTTAAGGGAGAAAAAGGAAATGCATGCATGATGATGATAAGGAGAGACCCGGATTACATACAGTTTGTGTTCAGTGTTACCGGGCTTACTTTTACAGATAGCAAATAATTTTTTTAAATATCTGTAGGGATGAATTATAGACAGAGAGCAAACCTATGATAATAATAGTAATAACAACAAGAACACACTGTTGTAATGATTGTAGACAAAAAAATGAATCAAATTATTTAAAACATGATGAAAGTTGATACTGTTACTGTGTTATCCTGGTCAAATGGTGACTTGAATCTCGGCATTCCTCTTGCTCCTCCCTTCCATGGATGCTCCGTCCATCAATCTTGGGTGACGCCACTGCCTGCCTGGCAGATGTAAATTCATTGGTAAAGTAAGTGTGCATTGTTTTCCCAAGTATAGCACAGGGTAAGGCCCGGCCTGTAACTGTAGATGCAAAAACAAAAGGGATATTGAGATTGAAACCAAGTTGAAAAAAATGGACAAGTTAATGGTGTAGTGCAACAAGAACACTTTCCGAGGCGGCATGGATGCATCATCTCTACTCTAGTCTGTTTCCAACATTAACCTACAACACCAACAGGACAGAGCAGGCCCACGGTGACGGCACCCTTTGCACATCCGCCATTCAGCGTACATTTTTTGAAAGAGTTGGACAAAGCACATATCCAGCAATATAGCATTTTACAATTTACCGCAGTCATACCACCGCTACACTTGACTCTACCGCTACACAGACATTTAGGTCTGCTGTGGTTGTTGTTTACTTGTTTACCTTTTATGCCACTCATGAAACGGCCTGACTTATTCCATCAATCATCTCCGATCCGTGTACTGTGTGAAGATACTATGTCACTGTGGTCATCATGATGGTGTTGTTCAACTCAGTCTGCGTGTACCGAGTGAGTCCCCTTCCTATATTCAAAATGCAATGTATCGGCCTGCAGTAGAAGTACAAATTTGTTATTACAAATACAAGAAGGGAAAAGGGACTTGAGTTACCTTTAGTGTGTAGATTATTACATAAAGTACACAATGAAGTAACTTAATGCACAACAAACAACAACAAAATCGCTCAGTCAGCGTCCAATGCATGGCATCATTCAGTACCTGTTCCTTCTCATCTTCAGTTAATGGGCAGTCTCTCTCGGATCACAAAGGAGGATAGCTATAGTAGTCATCATCAATCATGTTCCACTTATTTTGGAGGGACTAGGAAATATTTTTTCTTTTTTCTTCTATTTTGCATCATCCAATCATCATCTGACTTCTTGAGGGCAATGGATTTAGGGAGATTCGGTAGGATGGAGGAGCAGGATTCGGAGGAGTGTACTGTGATATGCAGCCAGCCGAAACTTGTATATGGCAATAAAACAATTAGAAGAGGGTGGTGATGGATTTGTTGTGATTCAAAGTTTCTAACCAGAAAGACAGATACACCAATAAAAGAAAATAAGGGAGGAAGACAGTAAGAACTGGAAGTGCAAGCCTAATTGTCAGGGAAGTATAGCTCGTCCTCAAACTCTGGGGGTTCAACCAGAAGTAGGTAATCATCAGCTAACACACCAGTTCTGTCACCTGAGCCGCTGTCCTCATCTTCCTCCCTTGATTCATGTATTGTGTAATTCGGTGGTATAAAGTGCTGATTCATTTTGATCATTGTAAACCTCTCCACGTTTTTGGGCGAGAGACTGGTCCTTCTCACTGTTACAATGGAACCAGCAGCACTGAAAACACGCTCCGAAGAGACACTTGCAACAGGGCAAGCCAGATAGTTTATCACCAGCCTGCTGGCTGAGCACTGGCCATTGGGCCCTTTTCCCATACCAATACCTCAATGGGTTTTGATCAATGTACACCTCTGTTGGGTCTTCCAGATTGGCCTGGACCATCCGCTCAATGTTCAGGGGTGCAAAACCTTTTTCGGGCTCTTTTCTTGTTGCATCAGCACTGGACTTACCAATGCCTTGCTGTAAATACCAATCCTGTAACGATTTTACTGGGCCTGAAGAACCAGTTCTTGCTGTTGTAGATAGTGTTGGTGAGTGTTCTGAGCCAAACGCACTGTCCTCAGGCTCCAAAGTTGAACTTGACGCCAGATGCCCTGCTGCAGTACTTGTTGTGGGTTTGTCTAGCGGGTTTTTAATTAGCAGCCGTTCATTTTCCAACTTACTCGCTGACTCAGCTATCCAAATTTTGTACCGGGCAACATCCATTTCTGTAAAAGGAATTAATGTCTTCAGTGCCCATTTTGTCCGTGAGTCCAGAATTTTGGCACAAATGTAATGTTTTTGTGACAAAATCTTATTTTGCACCCTTGTATTGTCAGCTAAGCGACGGGCTAAGCTCTCCACCAACTCATATGCTTCTTTTTGCCCCTCTGCATCTTTGTATGCTTCAGACACCTCCTTCAGCTGATGCTCTAGCATTTACAACAATGGGATAGCTTGGCCCATAGCACAGTCCTCCTTGCTGACTTCACGTGTGAAGACCTCGAAAGGAAGAAGCATCTCAGTCAGGCATTTAACTAGGCACCATTGGTCCATCTGATGGCTCATGCCTTTCACAGTAGCATCCCCTCTTCGCATGACATATTCACTGATTGGCCTGTACTGCTCAAACAGACGGTCAAGCATGTAATAAGTTGAGTTCCAACGTGTTGCCACCTCCTGGACGAGTGCTTTGACTGGCTTTCTATAGTAATGTTGAATGAACCTCAGCTGCTTGCGAGCTTTAAAAGAATGGCTGAAATGAGTGCATATTCTTCTGCAGGTGGTCAATAAGTTGCTGACTATGGCTTCTTTTTTCAGAAAGTCTTGAACAATAATGTTAATGCAGTGCGCCAAACACGGAACCCTGAAATAGGAACCAAGCTCCATGGCCTTAAGTACATTACTGCCATTATCTGTGGAAACAAAACCTTTCTGCAGCCATTCAAAAACCTTGCTGTGAAACTCTTCCAATATGTTTACAGCAGTATGAGATTTCTCCATGGCGAACATGGTTACAGTTGCATGTTTCCGAGTAGCTTTAAAAATCTCAGCTGTGTCAACAGCACCTACTTCAGATAGCTTATCTCTAGCCCCCACAAATGAGACCCAGTGTGCAGTGATGCACATGTAATCAGTGGCTTGGCAACTGGTCCACATGTCTGTTGTTAGGTGGATACTGTGAACAGCACTCTGCTGCAAAGCTTGTCCAACCAATTCCAGCACATCATGATGTAGTGCTGGAACAGCAACTCTTGGGAAATAGGATCGGCTGGGAACCTTCCATTTAGGGCAGATGATTGACACAAATTCAAGGAAACCCACCCCTTTCACAAATGAAAAAGGGAGAAGGTCCAGCGCTAATATGTTAGCCAGCATCGCATTGTACAACCATGCTGTTGAGTGGTTGTGTTGGTACTGCCCCTCCAACCTAAGCATGCTGTCAATGGTAGGCTGGATTATTTTCCTTTGTGGTGCAGTTTTCTTTAACCCAGTTAGGCTCAACAACGCACTTTGTTTCATTATCATTGCAGTACTACTCGGTCGCCTTGGTGTCTCAGCCTGACTCAGACTCTTACTGCGGTGCCACTGAGATGTTGCTGAGGAGGATGTGGGCGGCACTACTACACTACGAGGGACAGGGCTAGCAATGTCTCCCTCTTGTTCACCTTCCACCGCGATAATATCGTCCCCTGATTCTTCATGCCCAACAGTTTTACTTTGTTCTAAGCGAAGTAGGTGAGCCTCCCACACAATAGTGTTGTGTATTTTGAGATGACTTGTTTGGCCTCCGGTACCATAGTTTGTACCAAGCTTACCCCGCCTAACAGCATGTCGACAAATTGAGCATATAGCAATGTTCTCCTCCTTACTGCTAACCGAAAAGAAGTCCCAAACTGGGGAGGAGAACTTTCTGGTGCTGCTGGATGTGCCACTTTCAATACCAGATGAACTGGAGGGTGTGCTTGGAATGTGACTCTGAGCAGCTACACTGCGACTTCTACCACTACCTACTGAGGTGGTGGTTGAGCTGGATATAGGTCCCTGCCTTTCCTTTGCAAATGAAAATATGGAAGCTGGAGGTCGTCGTGGTGTTACCTGTGTTGGAGGTATCCGTGCTACATCCCTTGCAGGTATTTTGGATAGGGTAATAATGTTGGTCTCCATATCCTTTGGGCCGGGAGTGATGTCCGTGATGATTGGCTCATCATCATCATCATCCCACTCTTGTACATCTACCTCCATAACTCTAAGGATTTCTGGAACCTTCCTTTTTACTAACCTTGTCTTGTGGCGAGCATCACTCTCAGAATGAGCTGGTGGCTTCCAAGCCAAGTGACATCAAGATCATCAGAAGCGGGGCTTCAAGAAGAAGATGATGGAATAACCCTCCTTTTCCTTGTTGGGGGTCTGGAAGACAATGGATCTTCTGAAACGGTGGCTTGCCCCTCTTTGTCTGCAGGAAGCTCGATTTCCTGAAATGCCCCTACTTCAGGAGGAACAACTACTATTGTGGGCTGTTGTTGTGGCTGTTCTTGAGGCTGCGGCTGTTCTGGCGGCTGCAGCTGTTCTTGCGGCTGCTGCTGTTCTTGCAGCTGCTGCTGTTCTTGCGGCTGCTGCTGTTCTTGCGGCTGCGCCTGCTGCTGCTATTCTTGCGGCTGCGCCTGCTGCTGCTCTTCTTGCGGCTGCACCTGCTGCTGCAGACTTATCTGCTGAGTTTCCGCCTGCGTTGATTGTGTACTACTTTGCGATACTGACATTTAAACATCGTCGCTCGTTAGTAGACTGGCTACCTCTGCGACACTAATGGGCTTGGGGCTAGGTTGGTGGGGTTGGCCCGCTGGTGCGGATGTGCTGCTCCCAGCTTGGTTCCCAGCGGACAACGCTGCCGCAGGCGTGTGTTTTTTGGTCCCAAAAAACACATTTGCCGGCACAACAGTCATGGTTAGTGCCTCTTGCTTTTTCTGTTCCTTCTTCTCACCGGCAACTTTCTTGGAACTGGAGGACCTGGTACTTTTCTTTGGGCCCATTTTCTTCAGAGGTCAGACAGGACGCAGGTGCACAAGTTGCAGAGATGTCTGTGGTCACTGTTGGACGTGATGTGGTGCGCAGCAGGACTTCTGTCTGGCAATACAACGGATGATGTTGATAGTTACCTCCTCCTCTGTCTTTTTGTGCACCTAAAAGCAAATAAGCCAGGAGAAGAACATCAGTGAAATGTTGCATTTGTTGTTGTAGTTCAATTACTACTAGTACAAACAAAAAAATAGAAGATATAGTGTAGCCATTTGTGAGACTTTGGCAACAAGGGCTATGGTATACTACTTACTGTGTACAGTATACACATACTACGCTCTCAGAAAGGATAGGAAAGAATAAGAACAACCACAAAAATACAAATGTAATGGAAGGGAGCTGCTGCTGGCAAAGGGGATGGATGGAAGCAGTAAGCCAATAGGAAAACCATGCAGGACCATATTAACTCCCACCAGAAAAGGCCACCAGCCACATGGACACTCACAAGCAACAATCAGGAGACCTGGGAAACAATGAACTGCCAAAAGGCCTATTAAAGAAGCCAGGCAAAATATGCATTCTAAACCACACTGCTGTGCCTTTTTAAAGCAATAAAATGCCAAAACGAAAATCCACAGGGCAAAACAAGGTCTGCAGGGTGCACACCAACACACCAGGCAAACACAACAAAGGCATTTCTTTAACACCCCCCCAAAAACAGACATACCCCCCAAAAAACACATTTTCCAACTCAATCCAATGCCATCCATGCCCTAAATGATGTTTAAATTCAACAGAACACACAGATAAACACTTGTTTAATGCACTTGCGGCTACCTGCTCTGAGCCTACTGGATGAAGGCAGGCCCGTGGGCAGACAAGGCCACACAAGCTTGCAGGCCTAGGCTTCAAAATGGCCGCCAGCCACATGGCCAGGCCCACCCAACTACAAGAAAAAGAAGACAGACAATGCAGGCCTGTTGCAAAAAACACACTGCCTGCCTTCAAAATGGCCGCCAGACTCATGGCCAGGCCCACAACAAGAAGCCTAGGCCACAAAGGAATACCATGCAGGCCTATATATGGCAAAAGCAGCACACTAATAACTCCCACCAGAAAAGGCCCACAGCCACATGGACACTCGCAAATCACAAGCAAAAAGCTGGAGGCCTGGGAAACAATGAACTGCCAAAAGGCCTATAAAGAAGCCAGGCAAAAGATGCATGCTAAACCACACTGCTGTGCCTTTTTAATGCAATAAAATGCAAAAACGAAAATCCACAGGGCAAAACAAGGTCTGCAGGGTGCACCCCAACACACCAGGCACACACAACAAAGGCATTTCTTTAACACACACCCAAAAACAGAAATACCCCCCAAAAAACACATTTTCCAACTCAATCCAATGCCATCCATGCCCTAAATGATGTTTGAAAAACATTCAACACACACCAAAGAACAGTTGCTTCATCGTGCACCCACCCATGACTAGCTCTGGGCCTACTGGCTACCCCCAACAATTTAAAAAAAGAATGATAAGTACCAAAATTGTAGTTGCAGCAACTGCAATGCCCCGAATCAAACAGACACAACACCAATTTACTTGTTAAATATCAAATTCAAAAGTCCTCAAATCCAATGATAAGGATGCAGCAGACAAAAAGAGTGATCCTTCCAGCTGAAATCCAAAGGCAGAATGAACAGGAGATGGACAAAGCACTGGGAGGAGCCTGATGGACAGGAACAGGAAGTTGGAGACTCTGTGACACTTTCTTCCTCTCCCCCCCCCAAAAGTTTTTTTTTTAAAAAGGACTCCTTGCACAAAAAAGTACAGCCAAATGTCAACCAGAGGAGTTTTTTCCATCCAAATTATCATTTAGAGAAGGTTTTATGCAGCTAGATTTAATATTCTTCTCCAAATCGAAAATTTGGCGTGTTCGCGACCTTCATCACACTTCCGCCGGATGTCGATGGCGCGTCCAAAATGACGTGTTCGCGATCTCATGCTCTTTGTTGCTGTGGAGATTGACGTGTTTGCGACCTCATGCGCTCTCGCGCGGTGGAAAATGACGTGTTCGCTATCTCATGCTCTTTGTTGCTGTGGAGATTGACGTGTTTGCGACCTCATGCTCTCTCTCGCGGTGGAAAATGACGTGTTCGCGATCACAGACTCTCGCAGTGTCTGATGGCGAGGAGAATGACGTGATCACGATCGCGAACTCTCACGGCATAACGCGACCGGCTATCAACATCTCGTGGATCACGCAAACGGATTGGAAAACTCGTCGGCGAACGCAGGGATCTCGGTAAGGCGATCACGTGCGCAAGAACGCATTTTCAAAGCGCGATCATGAAAAGAATCTTCGCAACGTGGCAAATAGCGGAAATTTTGGCATTTTCGCGCTCGCCTCGTAATGCGAAAATGTCAAAATATCGCAATTCCGCGAGCGGAACGGAATTTGACGCCCATGCTGAAGTGGCAGTCACAGATGCGAAGCTCGTGCGGCTGGTTTTATTCATTTATTTTAGAAAATGTAAAATGAACCCCGTACTACGCAGGGGTAAAGAAACACTGAAAGAGCTAATGTGATGAGTTGGTTTAGCTCTTGTGAGGAGCAGTGCACAACTGTTTTGCAGCGATAGAACTGCGCATAGGAGAAGACGAGGTAACCTAGCCACGGTAGAGCTGAACTGGTGGAGCAGTGTGAGTGTCTCAGTCATAGAAAGCGTGTACGGCTGTAGAATCATTTTGGGATATAACTGCTGAGCATAGAGGGGGTTCCGAGTGCACGGGGCGTGGCTGCTGAATACCAAGAATGAGATACATTCGCCGAGCGTTGAGCGTGTTTCTCAATACTAGAAGGCCATGATAAGGAGCACCAGGCGAGCACAGAGTGTGGTTCTCGTTGTCAACACAGTGGTAGCGCACAGTGTCAGGAAAGGGGTACATTGTCAGAGTGTTGAGTGTGGTGCTCATTGCTAGAATATCATAGAGGGCGGAACGGAACTCTGCGGAACTCTATGAAGTACAACTCCGCGAGCTCCGCCCACCACTAGTTATACTAAACAAGCAGTCACAAGTGCAGTAGCATTGCAAGCACTAGGGCCATGATGCGAATGGTGCAGCAGGTGCAGTGGCACAAGGGCCGAACACTCAAGAAACCCACCGAACAACAAATATTGCTATATTTTTCTACTAAACAAGCAGTCAGGAGTGCTTTTATTGTTCTTTTGTAACCATTGCTACCAAAGTAACACAGGCGAAAGCATCACTGCAATAAAAGCTGTAACCTATTGGACTTTTCTGTCTACTGACAGCTTATGTTACATTCTGCGCATTTATAGGGCACATTTTCACAGTTTTTGTAAGGTACTAAAATGCTGCTGAATATGGACACAGTAGCACCTTGGCATGGGCATTCTACATTCTATAACATTAGCATTTCAGCCATTGTTAACGCTATATAAATACTTATGACTTACCATATGGTATTCCATAACAAGCATTGGCAAAGCCAATAGGTTTCGCCTATGCGAGATCTATTGACTTTGTCAATGTTTTTTAGCCATATTATACAGCAGAGCTAGCTTCAGTGGAGCATAACTGAAAATTAAAAAAGCGCTATAGCACAGTCAATGCTGGCTGTGTCATACAGCTTTTTTGCATCACTTGCAGCCATTTGCAAAATAGCTAAAAATCATTAGCAAAACCAATAAATCTCCCATAGGCAAGGCCAATTGGTTTTGCCAATGCTTGTTGTTGTGAGTATCTCCTTCTGAGACTCACCCTTGGTGGTTTCCGGGATTGCTGAGAGCGTGGCTAATGCATGTGACATAGATCCTGTGATTTGCAAATTCATAAACAAGCTCGTACTGGAGAAAGAATAAGGTTTATTTATTATATTCCACTGCCCATACATTTTTGCAGCCACTTTCTTTTGAAACATGCACAAGCAATGAACACAAATGCCCTCATTAGGAGCTGCCCAGTGTTCCCCTTTTGACTGACAACTGCCCAAAAATACTGATAATAGTGAGGGCTTCTGTAGAGTGTTGGGTAAGCAAATGTAATGCCCCCCAACTTTATATATGCAAAACTCGACATCCTGTTTTATCGCAATCACTTTCACTCAGCACGTCCGTCCTGTTGATTTAAGGGACCAGATCTACTTGAGGCTTCCGTCAATAGTGTCCACTTGAGGCTTCCGTCAATAGTGTTTATTACCTGAAATGGGCAGGTAGTAAGTGTGGCACTTATACGGGTACTGTATGCTCTCTGGTGCACCTTAAGCACTCAAACGTTTAAAAGTCACCCACCTTAAAGGCGTTCAGAGGGGCGTTTCAGAGGATTAGTCAGGGGACTTCTATGCAAACGTGATGTCAAATCTAAAATGAGTGCTATTTTACAATTATTTCCCAAATTGTTCAGCATATCTAAATTGCTAGGTGCGAATGCAGCAGGAAGCTTCAGAAAAATGTACCATTTCTACTGTGCGTGTCTTCGTGTAGGAATTGGAAACGTGCTAGCACTAACCCTGGGCGTAGTTCGCGAAGTAGCGCTACGCGTAGCAACGCAAAGTGCACTGCGCACTACGCGAGCTACGCGTAGCACTTCGCGAACTGCGTAGTACGATGTTCGCACTGTGCAAGATGCCGTTTTCAATGATTGCACAGTGCGGACCAGCATCCGGCACTGTGCAATCATTGAAAACAGCATCTTGCACAATGCGAGATGTAGATTTCTGCCGCTCGAGTAGATTTTTACTCGAGCAGCAGCTTTCTCAACGCGGACTGGTAGTTTCTCATCGCGAGCAGTCACGAGCATACGCGACCACTCGCAATGAGAAACCTGACTTCCCCGCGTTGAGAATCTCGCCGGGAGGTTTATTTTCCACGCTGGCGATCGGCAACTTGATGTTGCTGATCGCAAACGAGGAAAAAGTCTCGCCGGGATGTCATTTTGCGTGCTCGCGGTCGCCAACTTGACGTTGAAGGCCGCGAGCAAGCAAAAAATGACCGCTGCACTGCGCTAGGCTACGCTACGCATGTTTACACTGTGCTACGTGCAATTCGCGTAGTGCGAAGTAGCGCAAACTTCGCAAACTACGCGAGTGTAACGTAGTGCTTTGCCCAGGGTTAGCTAGCACAAATATGTGCATTTGGGAGACATAAAGAAACCAAACGTTAATTATGGCACTCCTATAAAAAAAACTTTGCTTGTTGATTTTTGCAATGCAATCTGTAGGAAACAAGCGTTAAGTAGGCTTTATAAAATTAAAAAATAGGATTCGAGGGTCTTGCATGGATGAGTTGTCTCCTTGTCACGTGCGAATTATGCATGTGCAAGACAAGTCAGGAGGTTTTGGAAATTAGTCAATTGGGTGTCAATTAGGACAATGTGTCGGTGTAATTTACACCTGTCTTAATTTACACCTGTATTTGATACCACTTTTGAGCACCTCCTTTATTTCACTAGAGTAATCAACAATAGTTTTTTCAATTGTGTAATCTATTTCACATGGAGGTACATGTGAGGTTCCCTCAAGTGCAATAGATTAAACGATTGAACTAGGAATACATTTTGTGCCAATTACAGTTAATTGGGACGACAGTTATCATATTGATCACTCAAAGGTGTTTTATTGACTCATGGCACCTCAACATGCAGTAAACCACATGATTTGTTTTTTTTTACAGCATTATACATAGCGCGAACTTGACCCACAGGTATCGGGTATCAGAGCGCTTTACATGAGCACCAATTGCATTACATGAAGACACATTCATTTTTGTAAGGCACAGGGAGATTAAGTAATTTGCCCAGAATCACAGGATGATGCGCGTCCTTGCCGAGACTCGAACCTGGTTCCCAAGATTCGAGGTCGACCGCCCTAGCCGTTAGGCCAACTTCCCTCCTCAACGATTGAAGAAATACTGTTGATTTTTAAACTACGGATACTTTTTCTGCCAATTACAGCTCATTCGGACGACATGTATCATATTGATCACACAATAGCGTGTTTGTGATTCATGCCAACATGTTGGCTGTATGTGAATTTTGAGAGGTTTTGCAATAAGGAAGATTTGGCTGCACATGATTTTGAAGAAGTTTTGCTATAATAGAAGACATATGAAAATCAACAAACTATTGGTACCTTATTGGATGTGATGAAGGTAATGTAACTTGAGTGCCTCTTCATCTCTTGATTTGATATTATTCTATGCGCATGTATAGTGGCGCTTGTGCATGTCTATGTGATCACACACTGTTCGAGCCTAAAGGCAGCGTGCACGCACTGCTCTGCGAGGCATGCTCTAATGTCTCTGGGAAGTTAGAAGACACCCACCACACGCCCACCACTTGGGATTCACTTAGTGCGCCTTTCTAAATGCCATAGTTTTGGTTCGTGGATAGAGTACATTTGTCCCGCCTTGTGGCTGTTTTGTTTCCACCCTGGCGTTTGCCCCTGCTGAATGGATCCTTTCGATACAGTATGTTTTAGTACACGCACTACTTTTTCTTTTGCCTCAGCTTGTTTTTTAATTTCCTGTTGTGTTTTACTTTGCTCCCACCCCCCTCACGTTGTCTATGTGTACCATGCTCCTGCCCCCTCCCGTTGTCCGCATTCCCTTTGTTCCCGCCCCCTCCCACTGCCATGTTCAACATGCTCCCGCCCCTTCTCATTGTCTGCATTCCCTTTGCTCCCACCCCCTACCGTTGTCCATGTTTAACATGCTCCCGCTGCCTCCCGTTGTCCGCATTCCCTTTGTTCCCACCCCGCTCCCGTTGTCTGTTTTCACCATGCTCCCGCCCTCCCTCCCATTGTCTGCATTCCCTTTGTTCCTGCCCCCTCACACTGTCCATGTTGTCTTTCTTCCCGCCATACTTTTGCTTGTACTTTTTCTGCTGGCCTCCCTACTGGGTTGTCGACCATAGCCCACGGAGGGCCGGTCGCAAGCGGATGGTCCACAGGTGCCGCGACCTACTCGAAGGAGGCGCCGAGTCTGGGGCTCTGACCATCTCCCCTTCACTTGCGGCGGCCCATAAGTTACCCCCCCCCCCCCACTGCACGCCACTGTTTATGTTTAAATGCTAAACAGAGTCAGCAAAAAGCATTGGCAAAGCCAAAAGGCGAGACCTTGCCAGTGCGTCTTTTCTTTTGCTGAATAGCATCAGCAAAGTCAGATCAATTGGCTTTGCCAATGTTTTAACTGAAGCCTTAAGTTGTTGTGCTAGAATCTGCGTTCAGAATTCCAAGACGGAAGTTTTTTTTTTTTGTTTTTTTTTATCATCCTTTCCTGTGGGTTTCCTTCCAGCAATTACAGGCCTCACTGCATCTGGCTGATTGGGCTGCGGTTTCAAAAACACGGCTCTGCCTTATCGTCCGTCGACAGGCTGGATTCCACACTTCACTAGGAGTGCTGAAGTGAATTTCAAAAACTTCCGGCCTCTGAACGCCCACATTGTTGACATGATTTTGACGAATTTTACCAGCTATGCCGACGACTTTGTGTGAGGTGAAGTTCACACGTTCGACTCCCAGCAGGGCCAGCTCAACCTGCCATCCTTCTGAGGTAGAAATCAGTGCCTTTAAGTTGCGTAATAACTCCGTATTTACAGTGCTTAGAAATGCTATAATTGAGGTACTAAATAATTCGCAGTTAAAAATGTGTTATTAAACTTTAAATTTGCTCGGGCGCTCATAATATACAGTTGCACACAAATCTAGAAATATTTTCTTGTTCAAAAATATTTTTGCTTTTTAATTACCGAAAGGTATCTCTAAGTTTTCCAAATTAACTATGGTACACTTTTGAAGAATAATAGAGTAACCTTAACTTGACTTTTGCAGTGCTTTACACGTTTACACCCCAGTCTGAATGCTTTTCTCCAGCACCCTCTTCCGTGGGAAAGAAACCTCGCCTGTGTTTTTTCATCCGATGTTACATTGAATTTGCTGAAAAGATTTCATTGTGCGCGAGCCTCCCTCTGCTTTGAATTACCTACTGGAGCGCCCTGCCAGCTCCGCAGAGAGATGCAGAACTTATGTTACAACATTCCGGGGATCATTTCAAACTAGGCGCGCTCTGTCCAAGGAGGGCCGCGTTGATCCCAAAACTTGCCACCCTCTCTACAGAAAACGACACCTGGGTTGATTTTTCAACTATGGGCTGGATTCACATAACTTCTGCATACTTGCAAACGTGTGTTGTGATCGATCGCATAAAAGGTGCAATTGATGCACGTGCAAAAAAAAATGGAAAAGATGCACTTGGTGCAAGTTCTACTCTGCCTACAAAATCCACTTTGTGCGTGCAGCCTGCACTGGTCGAGTGAAAACCGCCCATAGGTCTGTGCCTTAAGCATCGAAGCTAGAATATCCAGGGGTGCAAACATAAAAGACAAAATGTCGCCCCGAAAATATCGAAAGGTAAATAAGTAAGTATATATTGAATATACCCACGCCCACAGATGCGTACCTGGACGACAGAGGCAGCTCCTCTGTTATGGAGGAGGAGCATCGCACCCCCCCTGCCAGATACTGGCAAAATTGAAAAAAGAAAATGATAATAAAACAGGTTTATTATTATTTTATTTTTCTTCCAAGGCCTAGTCAAGGGGGCGGGGCCACATTTATGACAGGCATGAAGAGGGAGTGGTTGACATTGCTTTCAGTGCGCATGTTGGTTTGGCTGGCCATCTTAGGAGGGCCAAACCGACATGCGCACTCACATCTCTCCAACCAAAGCTGCAGTGGAGGGTGGAGAGATCAGCAGGCACAGGCTCCCAGGCCTCATTGAAGCGCAAACCAGCCAGCTCAGGCTAATCCCAGCGCTTCTCTCATTCTCGTACTAGCATGAGAGGGGCTCTGGGATTGGCTGTAGGGGAGGGAGTGTGGGAGCCACCATTTGTGCACAGCAGTCTGCAGAAGAATGGCGATCGGAGAGCAGCAGATAAGTTCTATTTTTAGTTTGTGTCCCCCCTGGGTTGCCTCACCACTTTCACCCGATACCAGCCGCTACTGTTTGACAATATATATTTCTTCAAGGTACTTAGGTGCGGAGTTAGGGATTCTGCACTTCCTCAATATGTGATTTACATTTCGATATTTTGGTGTTCGAGATTTTGTTCACGGTATTCTTGTGTCTCGATATTTAGTAGTACACCTGTTTGCATTTGCAATGTATATAACGTCAAAGTATTCATATAATTGCAAATCCTAGAAAGTCGTTTTGTGATTCGCAAAATAAGAGCAAGGGATTTGCTCCTTTTCAAACTTGGTGCAAGTCAGGAATTCCTCAGAGACAGTGCATGAAAAGTCTTATTTTCTGTTGTGGAGCATTTTTGCACTGTCCTTGCATCATGCAGTACTGTAGAGATGCTTTACAATGGTTTAGATCTGACTATAGTCAGCTCTAGCTGCGATACAGCTCATACATTAGTAAAATAGCAAAGAATTATAGAAAACAGCAGGAGGGGCTAGTGCTGCATCTATGGAAGGGTTTGCTCACATCACCTGAAGACCAAGAAACTTCCTTTGGGCAGCGTCTAGCACCAACCAGAGATCGCTTATCCACGCGCACTGGTATTTTTGGATTAGTGGAGTTCCTATTGCCCAGGGATAGGTTGTTTCAGGTTCCAGAGATCTGCAAGGTTATTCCTGGTGGCCCCACTTTCTCCACTTGAACATAATCAACAACTTGTGCTGCCTGGTCAACAGTGAGAGAGGCTTTCTGTAGGATGTTAGGTAAAATGTTTGGGGAGGAGCATGGGAGTGGGCTGAGAGAGGGTTGGAGGGAACAGAGGGGAGCATTCTGGATCTAGAATCAGATCAAGACATGAAGAAGACTCAATTGAATGTCCTTTTACAATACACCACACGCAAATCTCAAAACAGTGAATACATTACCTGTGCCAGGGGCTGAGAAGTAGGAACATGAATGTGCCACTGGGCAGGGGCGTTAGGGCGGGAGCTCCCAACCACATTGTCGACTTGTGATCGCTTGTCTTGTGTAGCAATCTATGTCTTCTGTGTGTTCTTCATGTTCTAGATCACCTGTCCAACAACACTGTTCTCAGAATGTTTGCAAGGCACTGTGGTTGTGTGGCTGGCAGACCAGAGCAGTCCACCAAAGGAGGATGACAGTGGTCCACCGTGCTCCTGGTGGGGGTGTTACTGGCGATGCTTCTGACCTAGTTGTGATCTGCACATATTGCTGTCCATAGCTAAGTGCCCAGCTTGGTTTCATTAGCACTGTGGGCTCTTTCTTTTGTGAATTTTACCCTGCGAGTACATAGAGACCGGGCAAGGAACACTCTGATGCAGACGGTTCAGAAGACAACATTGTGGTCCACAGGGAAGTCATAGATCCCCCATCCTTGCCGCTTTTGCCCACACCCAGCACACAGCTGTTCACATGCAGCTCTATCAGGGGTTGAGCATGGGGAGTGAACCCGCAATCTCAGTCGGAGAGCACCGGATGGGTAATTCAGTGTCACTGATAAGGAACATGCAACCAGCCATGGCTAGAGTATTTTAATTTCTTCAGGCAAAACAGCATTTTGCTTTCAAGAACACTCCCTATGCATTTTTTTTAGCCTTTTCTTGGGAGCTGGCACCGTCGGTAGGTGACGACCAATGAGGCTGCGTTACCTGACCTTATGGAAGAACTGGCCTTGCATACAAAAGTATTTTTTTCCTGTGGAATGTTTTTTTTCCACATACGTGTAAAGGTTCCTATATTTCTTTGGGTGGTTGAATGCCAATTGTGTGTTAGTTGAGCTATTTTCACCAAGTTCAGCATAGTTAAGAATCAGATTTTGAATTTTCTTTAAATTAACAATTTTGTTGTATAGTTTTCGATTTCATCTGAAGCACATCCGCTAAACTTTATGCATTGACGAAGACAGTCTGAAGGAAGGAATCTTCCCCACAAGAACTGGAAGAAAGACTATGGAGGTGACTTGAGTCTAATTGAGCAAATCTCCCTAAGTTGTAAATTTGGAGCAATGTGTACATCTGCTGTTTACTTTTCTGAAATGGTGTGTATGTTGACTCAAATGAAGGCCTGTTGATTTTTTTAATTTTTAAAAATTTTTTTTATTGAAAACCATAAAAGCAAACAATATTAATTACAAATATACATCCAAAAAGCTTCATCCATGATCTCTGAAGGAATAAACAAGCACCATCGAAAATGTACTTACAATACTTATTTTATAGAAGGCTTAAAGGCCCTAAATTAGAACTCCAAAAATCTCGTGACAGTATCATCTGATTCTAGTAAAGCAGTTTGAATTACTTAAAATAAAAGATTTCATATTTAACAAATGCCCAAAAACATTTTGATTCTTAAAAATATTATGACACATTTAAAGGGGATACAAGCCCCTATATACTCAATCAATCAATCAATCAAAAGACCTTTATTCGAATTACTTGAATTCATAAAAGTACAGACATAAAAACAATTCATCATTACAATATACACAACACAATATCTCTAAAAATTATAAGGAACTAAAACAACAATCTTTCAGGGATTTTCCATCATATTGCGTACACGGATTATTAATCTTAAAAAGGTGCCAGTGCGAAAAATCAGTTCCTCAGAGTCCAGGGAGAGTAACATTTGACGAGACTCCACAAGAGAGAGGGGTCTGTATTTTCTAAAATAGGGTGTTAAAAACCAGTTAATATATTTTAAGTAAAATTTACAGAAGAATAAAAAATGTAAGTCATTCTGCTTACTGGTGCCATCACAGGGGCAGGGGTTACGGTCAATAGTAGAGTTGTAACCCAAGGGGAAACCCAACATGAATTTTATGGAACCTGCCCTTAATCGAAATAACAGAGACCTCTCCCAACTAGTCATAGGAAGAGTGAGATAAAGTGGGAGAGGTTGCCTGGGCAGGTCGTTCTCAATATATCTGATAACCGTAGCTTTCGATATTTCCCTTTCCAACCGTTCTGCCTCAAAAAGTGCATATAGTGCTAGTTTGACCTCTACCTTGTCGTGACATCCAATTCTGGAGGGATCTACAAAGAGATCACCTTTGTTCACGGCATTTAATGATTTTGAAACTCCAGCTAACCATGGGATTAAAAGCCCGTGATCACATTTGAGACAGTCTTTAATTATGTCTTGTGTTAAGGAGGCTGCGTTATTCCTCCAAATTCTCAACCAGAATAAAGCTGGTCTGCTTCTAATGAAATCACAGACGTAAGGGAGGTTTAGCTCTTTGTGGCAGATAAATTCAGAGGACGAGATTGGGGCACCCAAAACTTTTCTGCAAAAACGTGTCTCTTCTCGTTGGATGCCGGGATTTTTAGCAGTAGCCCAAACTTCAGCCCCATAGGTGGCAACAGGAACACACTGTAATTTAAAAATTTTTAAAATAGCACTGGTTGCACCTAATTTCTTAGGGCGTGGGAGACTCAGTATTGAGTTGATGGCCTTCGAGAACTTGCTTGTGGCGTGGGCAGAATGCCCACTCCACGAGTTGTTCGCAGCGAAGGCCACCCCTAAATATATAAAAGAATTTACAGAGTCAAGTTTGTCAGACCCGATATGGATGGTGTTAAGTTTCCGTTTACCAGGTCCGCATGACATAACAAAAGATTTTTTAAAGTTCACACGCAGGTCTAGGCCCTCCATATGATGTACAAAATTTTCCACAAGCACACGGAGGGCATTAGGGGTGCGGCCCATAAGGACCGCATCATCTGCGTATAATAGGACTGGCAAGGGGTGCCCCTGAACGATTGGGACATCTCTAGTTACTTGTTTTAAAGCCTTTGCTATGCCATTAATATAAATGATGAACAACAAGGGTGCTAAAACGCACCCCTGTCTGACCCCCCTACCAATTTTTATAGCACCAGAAACTTCTCCTCCCGACCCAATCCTGACTTGTGCCCTGAGGTCAGTATGGAGATGTGCCAAGAAGTGTACTAAGGGCTCGTCCAGTCCATAACTGAGAAGCATTAACCACAATTTTGATCTGTTTACCAAATCAAATGCGGATGAAAGATCCATGAAAGCGAGGTATATAGGGGAAGATCGGGCAACGGTATACTTATCAATTATTAATTTTAAATTCAGGCATTGCTCGACCGTGCCCACCCCACTCCTGAATCCCATCTGACATGGATCCAATAGGTCAGAATCTTCGGCCCACTCTACCACCCTGTTATAAATAACTCGCCCAAGTATTTTTAAAGTATTGTCCAAAAGCGAAATTGGTCGGTAGTTTGCTGGGTCTGACCTGTCGCCCTTTTTGTAAATTGGAACAATAATACTAAGAGACCACGTCTCGGGGATGGACGCTCTTGACAAACTATTAAAAACATTATATAAGATTGGTGCCCATAAATCTGAGCTGTGTTTTATGAGGTCTATAGGTAGGCCATCTGGTCCAGGGGCCTTGTTACCAAGGCTCTCTCTAACGGCTGTCGCCACCTCGGAAAGATCAAACCGTAAGTCTCCCAGCTGTCTCAAATCCGGGGTAATTAATTCTTCAATGGGAGCAGCATAAATATTGGAGAAGTGGGCTTCCCAGGTAGGACCAGTTATATTGCAGCCAATAGGGGATAAGTTTTTACCCATATCGCGCATTTTCCTAACAGCGGACCAAAATTGCCCGCTGCTCTTCAAATTGGCGCTATCAACCAGGGACTCCCACTGTTCCATCAAAAGTGTCGCCTTCCTTTCAGCTATTTTTTGTTTATAAAATTTCCTAGCTGTTTGTACCTCCGCTGTGTTCCTTGGTTTGGTGGTTAGTGCCCTACGTAATTCCCTGTTTGCCGTAGAGCAAGCCGAATCAAACCATCTAGGGTCCTTCGTCTCAGTGGGTATGGGGACTAACAAATAGTTTTTGATTGCCACACACAGTTTACCAAAATCGGTAACTATTCTGTGGCAATCCCCATCCATTGATAGACAGGAGTTTACCAATGCTAGGTGATCGTTCTTTACGCGATCAAGTAGGGCTTCACAGTCAATTCCCCTCCATTTAAGACGGAGACCGTCACCCGATGGCATGATGTCTCTCGCGCCGTTAAATTTGGCATATACTGGGCTAGGGCCCAAATACAAGGTGACTGTAAGGGGATTATGATCTCCATATAAGGTCTCTACCACATTTGAATCAGTAACACAGTCTGTTAGGTGGGGGGATGTAAAAATGAAATCAATCGTCGATTTTGAATCTCTCCCTCTAAACGTGGGGGCGCGGGTCAACCTTGGGGATTGGCTTGCTTCCATAACATTACTGAGAATGTGTTCATTTAAAATCTTAACAAGCTCAATACCTCTGCGATCTGCTAGATCGGGACAACTTTTGTCCTCTGATTGGTGTTTACCTGAGATTTTTGCGTTGAAATCACCCCCAATAAGGATCCCTGACTTCTCGCCTGGGCCTATATTCATATTCGTATCAAGGTGTACCAATAAATTAGAAAGTGCTGCGTAATTCCTATTTGGTGTCGAATTAAAATCATTGTTATAAAAATTGATTAAATAAATCATGGTCTTTCGTTTATATTCGAGAACCTGAATATTTGGGTTCCCGAATGATAAGTCCTTAAAAGTACCACCAGCCAATATTCTGATCCCAATAAAAAGTCCTCCCATTGCTCGACCGTGAGCGGGCTTAGAAGCAGGCACACTAAAACAATGGTAGCCCTCTAGGTACACATTCCCTATAGCCCAAGTCTCTTGAAACATAATGATATCTTTGCCGTCCAATAGCTGGACCCACTGGGGGTCAGACAGTCTTGATTCAATGCCTGCAACGTTCCAGCTAAGGATAGACAGATCATAGCCGCTTGGATTGCCTAGATGCTTAACACTGGTGGTCTGCCTGTGGTTAGTTTGTGGCGTTAATGTTACGTCCTCACATACAACTGGGGATTTGACAGTGGTAGGCTGTATGGCCATAGGTTGAGGTGTGATAGTGTTTGCAGGGTCTAAAAGTTCCTCATTTACAGCGCTAACCTCTATATATTCATTGATCCTAGCACTTTCCCCCAGTCAATCGAGTTCCTCTAGGTTTGAAAAAGCATGTTCAAAACGGTTGTATGTTGGAACATTAAACATATACCTCCTCTCAAGCTCATCCGGGTGAATATTTTGGTTGGTCGCTATGTAGGGCCTCTCCCTAAGAATGTGCTGAGGTGCGGCTACGAAGGGGGGGTAGGACATTTGATGTACAGATGGTGCAGTCACATTACTCAACAGAAAGCCATTTCTAGTGTCGAAATATTGGCCCTGTTGGTGACCTCGATGATTGTTTCTATAATCAATATTAGTATCCTGGCGATGTCCTAAAGAATAAGTCCCCAGGCTAGGGTTCGGATTTATTAAATGCCTATAAAAGTACTCAAGGGGAAGAAGGGTGGTGTTATAATCCCAGTGGGAGGGCTGTGGGGCTTTGGCTAATGTGCATTGGGCCCATAGAGGGGACTTAAAATTTATAATTATACAGTCCCCTTCGAACTTTTTCCTTAAAGGGCCCACCCACCCCACTCTTTGGGTATGGATAATCTCTCCAGCACCATCCATTGGAAATTGGCAATGTCTGGATAGCCAATGGAGGGTTCTGTTTTTTAGGCTAAC
Organism: Triturus cristatus; assembly: GCF_964204655.1. NCBI lineage: Eukaryota > Metazoa > Chordata > Amphibia > Caudata > Salamandridae > Triturus > Triturus cristatus. The sequence continues at coordinate 143,137,617 of NC_140594.1, forward strand.
AAAATTTTCCTCTTGATCTTTCCTTAGCTTGGGGACATTAGCTAAAACCAGTACATAAGGGCCGCACTCTGGGGGTAGACTGATACGGGCCGGAATATGCTTGGCAATGGTCGATATAGACTGGTCCGGCTTATGTGAGGGATAAGAAGGGTCAGGTCGGCCATCAGTGTTAGTTTGACCAAGGTGTGCCATGTTACTTAATGGATCAGTTTGAGCCGTCTCTATGGGGGTGGCAACCTTAGGGGGTATTGGTTTGGGTGCCCGTTTGGCATGGTGTTCTACAGGTGGTAAGCTTTTACTTGTACTAGGTTTAGAGGGGAGCAAGGGGGCACTCTTATTAGCTTTGTTAACCGTTTTGGGCCGGTTTGTTTGTACATCATCGATGATGATACTCGCCCCTGAAGAAGGCAAGATTTCTAAAAGGTGCCCTGAACTTAATTTAGATACATGATCAATCAGTACATTCATCCTTTTTTCAATATTTGATACATGTAGATTCAGAGGGCCCATAAGAGTAGATATCAGTGTCTCCAGTCTCCCCCAAAATCCCTGAGCCCCTGACACTGTATTAATTTCTATAATAGAGGAGTCCATCCTACTAAATAAGCCGTCCTGTTTAGCTTTGTCTGGTACTACAGGAACGGCAGACCTCCTTGATTGGCTATTCCCACCCTTCTGTTTGTTTAATGCAGGCTCGATATTTTTCCGCTTACTCTTAGCTTTAAGCCTCCTTGCTTTTTGACCTCTTGTTTGTATTGGTCCACTAGGGGTTTTGTCTCCACCTGAGTCCAAAGCGTCAGAGTCATGGCATAGGTCAATCCCTTCTGTATGAGACAAATTAGCTGCTGGAGATGGTAAAAAGTCTATGCCCCTATTTAGGCTTGGATCGGACATAATAGGAGTTGATGATAACCTAGTGTCCGTGGGCAGATAATCGTGGGACGGTGAGTTTCCATTCGCATGGTTCTCTTTAGTAACTGTGCCCGGGAGCCCGGCGTAAGATGTGGCAAGTAATGAATCGAGGGATTTTTCAATAGAGTTATCATGTTGCATGAATAGGGGCAGGCTGGGTGGGAGCGAGAGGCGTCTTTCAGTGTTCTGTATAGCCGTAGCAACAACCCCTATTGTTTTTTGCAACATTTTGTCTATGGCCGTTAAACTTGGCAAAGGGGTAGTAGGTACTGTTTGTTGTTTGGGCTTACCCTGTCTTCTGGGTGCAGCTGAAGTCTTTTTCCCCATGATGTATGTCGGTGCAGATGGCCAGTAGTTATTTCACGGCTAAGTAGATGCCCCTGGGCCGGCAATGGTAAAAGGGGGGGGGGCCCTGCCCTGCCTCTTCCTGGCGATGACGGGCAAGGACGGGCCCGCCCTTGGCCCGGGCTTCGCCCGGGCGCTGCCCGCGCGCGTCCCGCGCTGCGGGGCACCAGCGACGCTGAAGTAGGGCCAGGCGCTGCCAGATGACGACAGCGGCAAGCGCCCGGCGCCAAGACCTCTGGGAAGTGTAGTTCTCACTGTGCTGGCCGTTCCCCTCACGGCGGTGTCAAAGGAGTGGTGGGCTCGTTGGTTTTGCCTCCCTCGTGCAAGCCGTTCCCCTCACGGCGTCCTCCAGGCGTCCTGCTAGCAAAAGCAGGCACTGGCTCCCTCTGCGAGTGCGTCCCGCGCTGCGGGGCACCAGCGACGCTGAAGTAGGGCCAGGCGCTGCCAGATGACGACAGCGGCAAGCGCCCGGCGCCAAGACCTCTGGGAAGTGTAGTTCTCACTGTGCTGGCCGTTCCCCTCACGGCGGTGTCAAAGGAGTGGTGGGCTCGTTGGTTTTGCCTCCCTCGTGCAAGCCGTTCCCCTCACGGCGTCCTCCAGGCGTCCTGCTAGCAAAAGCAGGCACTGGCTCCCTCTGCGAGTGCGTCCCGCGCTGCGGGGCACCAGCGACGCTGAAGTAGGGCCAGGCGCTGCCAGATGACGACAGCGGCAAGCGCCCGGCGCCAAGACCTCTGGGAAGTGTAGTTCTCACTGTGCTGGCCGTTCCCCTCACGGCGGTGTCAAAGGAGTGGTGGGCTCGTTGGTTTTGCCTCCCTCGTGCAAGCCGTTCCCCTCACGGCGTCCTCCAGGCGTCCTGCTAGCAAAAGCAGGCACTGGCTCCCTCTGCGAGTGCGTCCCGCGCTGCGGGGCACCAGCGACGCTGAAGTAGGGCCAGGCGCTGCCAGATGACGACAGCGGCAAGCGCCCGGCGCCAAGACCTCTGGGAAGTGTAGTTCTCACTGTGCTGGCCGTTCCCCTCACGGCGGTGTCAAAGGAGTGGTGGGCTCGTTGGTTTTGCCTCCCTCGTGCAAGCCGTTCCCCTCACGGCATCCTCCAGGCGTCCTGCTAGCAAAAGCAGGCACTGGCTCCCTCTGCGAGTGCGTCCCACGCTGCGGGGCACCAGCGACGCTGAAGTAGGGCCAGGCGCTGCCAGATGACGACAGCGGCAAGCGCCCGGCGCCAAGACCTCTGGGAAGTGTAGTTCTCACTGTGCTGGCCGTTCCCCTCACGGCGGTGTCAAAGGAGTGGTGGGCTCGTTGGTTTTGCCTCCCTCGTGCAAGCCGTTCCCCTCACGGCGTCCTCCAGGCGTCCTGCTAGCAAAAGCAGGCACTGGCTCCCTCTGCGAGTGCGTCCCTATATACTCAATTTACAAATAACAATCAAAATGCGATGACCAGATATTCTCAAATTTCTTCAGTTCCCCGATACGTGCCGCATAGATTCGTTCACTTCTTCTTACCTGACCCATTTTCTGAATCCATTCCAATTTGGTCGGAATAAAATCCGTTTGCCATTTTTGGAGAAGGAGCGATCTGGCGACTGCCATACAGATATATACAAATGTAATCGATATCATGGGGAGGAGTAGATCAAAGGCCTGTTGATTTTGATGACAAGTGTCTTTGTAAACATTATTTTTTGCTATTTGAACACTTCACATCCGCCATCACTGATTTTTAAAGAAAAACACTTTTTAAGTCTGGCTTGACAGAATGGCTGTCTGCCAGACATATTGTTACCAGTTGTTTTAAATATAGATAGAGCGGTCTTTGGCTCTTCCCACCTTTGACTCAAAACATGCTGTAGGTTGCTTGGCGTATCCATCCGCCTCCTATGGGGTCACTACCGCAGGCTTTTACAAATGTTTTATGAGGTTTTAGTCAGAACTCAACATGCAAGCCAAACTTATTGGCTTTGCTAATGCTTGCTTCAATCAGGTGCCAAAGCTGATATTAGAATCTAGAAGACCAAAGGACCAAAGCCTTGCTGCAAAGTAGATCTTTTTTGCACAGCAGGTGCTTTGTGAGCTGACCTCAGTTTTATGCCGAGCTCCCCGGTACTCTACAGAGAGTCTCACACCGGAAGCTCAACCGACATCCACAGCTTGCACTTTGTGAATCACTACTACCTGCTTCGACAGGTCGGAAGACTGTGAATGCTTCTTGACTACAATTGCAGTTGCTCACAATTGACTCATTGCAATGAGAATAAGAAGGAGGAAGGGGGCGCCCGTTCCATGCCACCACCATCTTCTGATTCTCAATGAGTCACAAAGTTTTTATGTATTGTGTAACTTGCTGATTTGCAGTCAATTTACAGTCACAAGTAGGGTCGGACAGGCCTATTGGGCAATGAGGCAGTGCCTGAAGGGCTGGTCTGACAAGTCAGTGTGTGGGCTGGTGTTTTGGCTGGATGTGGGCCCGTTTTATGGTCGGCTGGGCCGGTTTTTACTGTTGATTTACCTGATATTAAAGCAAACATTGCCAGCAGCTACGTCAAATCCATGCAGTCTTCCATACCTTGCAAAACACTTATACAGTGTGTCTTCACAAGTTCAAAACTACCCCAGTTTCCAAAACGTGGGACGCTTTTTTAGCTATCTATTTCAATAATGGAGGCCACATTTATTTTGGTTCCTGGGTCTATTCTCTGTCCCAGTCTGACCCTGGCCACAAACCTGTGCTATTGCGAATTGCATGAAATGCAAACACAAAACAGCGAAATATACTTGGCATCTAGTCTCCAGAATCCAAGGATGAAAATGTAGGCAATACACCACATCATCTTAAGTAGCAATTTGTTAATTCTCGCTCCCTTTTCAACTCCCACGTTGCCCCACTTGAAAGATATATCAGAGAGAAAAAAAGACAAGGCACTCTTAGACACTCCGTTACCGCACAACAAACCCTGCAGATAATGTTTTGTGGTTTCGGTAAATCCTGTTGCAAAAAGCATAAGAACGCTGGAAACTGGAAGATGCAGAAAGGAAAAGGGGTGACAACAGACCCTCTCCTGCTGTGCCAGACCCTTTAACAAACAATCCCCTGCGTTGCCAGTCACAAGGGCCTGGAAGTGCATCACTGTGCTAGGTTAGGGAGGCCTCATTGTGTCTACTCTTCCTGAAAGAGCTAAAGTCCCCGCCTTCCCTTAAAACAGCTGCCCATTGGATTGTGGACCAAACCCTCTCTCAAGAGACCCCTCCTTTCCCTCAGCCAATGGTTCGCGTCCATGCTGGCCCCCATACCACCTCTGTTGCTTGCTCCTTTTATGGTTTAGCTTGACAGCGCAGTGGTCACGTGAAAATTATTTGAGCATCACTAGAGAGGGTCTTTGGCCCCACCCACATGTTCGGAACCAGGAGGACCTGTTTTGATTGGGCAGAAGTTATGTGCTTCCACAAAAAATGTGCTTGCCCACCAAGTAGCTGTGAGCATTTTGTTTATTTATCCATCTGCCTAAGCTCTTATTTTCAGGGCCATGCACATGACGTAGGAAAGTGTGTTAGATAACTAGATAATTTACGTTGTTTTTATCTGTGCACATTACCACTTAACCTACACCAATATTAGTCTACAGTTTTATATTTTTTTGCAGAGATTTATATAGCGCAAACTTGACCCGAATCCAATCCGATATCAGAGCTTTTTACATAGCACCAGTTCCAGTTCCGTTACATTTTGTTGGGCACGGGAGATTAAGTGATTTGCCCAGAATCACAGGATGTTCAGAGTTGTTACCGAGACTCGAACCCAGTTCCTCAGGTCCGAGGTCGAGCGCCCTAGCCTTTAGGCCAACTCCTCTCCTCAGTTCTTTGCTTCCACACAAATACTTAGCCATCCCCATGCTATTTACTTGTAATGTTTCACATTACCATACAGCATTTCTTTACACCCAGATGTATTGGCATTGCCAATGCTTGTCTATTATCGTAAAAACAAAACTCCACTTCCTCACTATGTATGATCTCTGCCAAGTGCTTAAATGTTAAAAAATCATACAATCCAAGGCTGTCTTCACTTCCTGTCTCTTTCCTCACTCTTGCAGGTTATTTTTCATCCCTGCTTTCTTCCACAGTGTTCCATCTCTCCCTTCCAGCATCTTTCTCATTTTTCTGCTTTTCTCTCTCTGGTTCTGGGTCAAAGTCTGATTATGAAAAGTAAGCATTAGTCTTCAACAAGCATCTGCAAAGCCAATAGGTCTTGGCAATGAAATTTATTGGCTTTGCCAATGTTTTCTTTGTAAGTCAGCCACCATGGTTGTGTGGATGCAAGCACAGCCACAGGGGTGAGATTTAAACAGGTAATGGTCAAAGATTAGAAATTAATTCAAAGATGGCCACCATGGATGAGAGCACATCCATGGCGGCCATTTTTGAATCCATTTGTAATGCTGGAATAGATTTGTGCACATTCACAATAGCTATCACTAAATGCGTTTGTAAAAATAAAAAAAAATAGGGGTGTGCAGGGAGGGGGAAGCAAAGGACGAGCTGATGGGGAAGGATGGGAGAAACCACAGTGAGAACAAGGACAAGATGGCGGGGGTCGTGGATGGAGTAACACAGTGAGCGGGGACATGGCAAAGTAAAGGGTCGGGTTAGAGCAAGAAAACACATTCTCATTGAGTGTTATAAAGAAAAGTTGTTTTCTGAATGCAAGCAATTTTAGAAGTGGCATGGTACAAATCCTCACTTAGAATTCCGTAAGACAAAATACTCCTGGGCAGGACAAACATAGGAATTGGGAAGGAAGACATGGAATCAAGAGCAGGCACCTGAGATGAACAACAAGCCATCCAATCATGAGCAAGGGTGTGACCCAAAGCCAGCTCTATGTATATTCGAAACAATAGGTCTGCGCAACAAACAGCTAATCCTGCCTGTAGATGAGACCTAGAAATTAGTGCTGGTCCCACCTTTTTCAACCACCGGGACAAATTAATCACTGCTTCTTCCCTCCTTTCTTTTCTTCTGCTTCACTCTGTTAATTGGTAATGTCTACAATAGTAAACCACAGCACAGCTTTGCTTTGTAACTATGTGCACGCTATATAGATCACATGCATACATACAAACGATGTCAAATGCTGAAATTATACCTGGCATACATAAATAGCAGCTCCATGGCATACACAAGTGAGGGGGGTGCTATACTCTCCTTGACTGCCAGCTGTCATCGTCCCAACTTCAACAAGTGTTTTTGTAGCTAAGCAAATTTGACAGGCATAACAGGATATAACCCTGTTTCCCATCAGAAATTATCTACAGCCTTGACTCTAAATGTCGTGTGGCAGAAAAAAAGGAGCTTTCAAAATAACACAGACTGAAAAAAGAACTAATTCAAATCTTTCCCCAAGCTGTCAAATGTCTGCAAACACAGTCCCTGGAAGCCTCTGGTTAATGGATTTCACTCCATGTCACTCTGACAACAGTTTCAGACTGGTCCCTTTCATCAGGCTGCCTGCGCCTTCATGTAAACAGCCTGGATTTAGTCTCCAGAAAGAATTTGTTTGGAATCTATACTCGGTCTGACACATCTAGAGTAAACCCATTGCAACTCTGCAGTGAACAGTCGTGTTTCAGGCAGTGCTGTCTGCTGCGAGACATACTGTGGGCTTACCGACAACATACAGAGGCTTGAAGCCCACTTTTTGCTTTCCATTGGTTGGCTATCCTGCCACTCTCATTTTCCTGCTTCTTATTTATATCTCAGCTTGTCAACCTTGTGTTGCCCTCCTAGGGAGCATAGCCTCTTTACCATCTCTTTGTCTGGCTTCTACTGCTGGCTGTTTAAGCACTACTACTTTTTTGGGGGGGGTTAAGCAGTCTACCTCTTGTACGTCTCTCCCCCTGCGCCCCGTGTTGCTGTCTGTTGCCTGTGCTCTTCTCCTCTACCCCTCCATTTTCCCTCGCCTACCCTCTTGCCTTCTTGCTTCTCCCCACCCATTCCACATTACTTTCCCGCCTGTTGTTTCTCCTCCCCACCCGCCAGGTCACCAGCACCCTCCTTCTCTCTCTCCTGTTGCTTCTCCGCCCCACCCCCACCTGTTGTGTTGCTTCCGCTCCCTTGCATTACTTTCCCCCATCCATACCCTCCTTGTTGCATCTCAATCCCTGTTCCTTTGTATTGCTTCCCCAATCGTTGCCCTCCATCTTGACCTCCCGCTCTAAAAAAAAATGCTCGTGAGCAACCTTTTTTTTCTTCTATTTACCGACCCAAATCGGTAAAGGAAACAAATGCTGCTCGGATAACTTTGCAGGCATGCACACCACGCATGCGTTTGGCTAGAAAAGTACATAGCACCTTTTCATTAGATTGTTTCTTTAGCCATGCTGCAAAGCATTGTGGGTGCTCTACAGCAAGGCTAAACACCATAGGCAAAGCCTTTAGGCCCTAAAAAGCAAGACCTATTGGCTTTGCCAACGCTTGTTAATATTGTGATTTATTTTCGCTTTGCAAGAGGCTCAGAAACATTTTGATGGCCAGAGCCTAGCGTGGGCAATACTAATCGGGGTGGCTAGTAAACATTGTCTCTTCTGCAGTCATCACGTGCTTGATTATAAAAACATATTTTAAATTTCTAGCTTCTCTGATTTTATAGACTTCAATTGTGATTTATTTAAAAGAAACCTGAGGCTGAAGTGTCTGAAAAGCGTTTGTCAGCCAATAGTTCTTAGTTAATACTTCCCTCCGGCCACAGGTGGTGACGGTCACCTTTTGCCATGTTGTGCCGAATTTTTCCACTTTTGAGAATATGTCTCTAAATAATCCTTTCTAACAAATGTTTTTCATAAATTCCTCAACTGCTGCTCTTTTTCAGCAAATGCGTTCTCAAACTTCTCTAATTTTAACAAATAGTGTACAAATTGTTTTCTTTTCGGCTCCTTTTTAGGTCTCGGGACCATCCGGTCTGCCGAAGGCAGAACCGGAAGTCGAGAGATTTAATGTTTTGGAGAAGAGGGGCTTGAACCCGCCCCTCTTCTCCCCTGTTCTCCATTGGCTGGCCTCTTCAATGCTGGCCAGCCATTGGAGAAGAGGTCCCGTCACTCCGATCAGGCCCCGTCCTTTTCGGATCGGGGGGCGTGTTTTTTGCAGAAAGTCTAATTATCTCCTCCAGCCAATGGCTGGAGGAGATAACAGCAAAACACGCCCCCGAATCCGAAAACGACGCTGCGTTTCTCCGAGGCATTTCTGCTCTACCTCGGAGAAAGGCGGTGGTGTCTTCCGGTGCCCTCGGCTAACCTTACTTTCAAACTGGCTAAACTTACTTTCAAACTCCAGGGGTTGGTATGCGTGCGGGGGGGGTGGAGGGCGCAGCTATGGGATTGTAGATCTTGTTTATGTCTAACTGCGTGCCAAGCACCAATGTCACAGTCATGTAGGCAAAAACATAAGCAGCAAAATATGACAGGGCGACAGTCGACATTTGTCCAGCTCGGTGTAAGACTGTGTAGCGCACAGAAACATGCCATTGACCCCCCCTTCGCCACGCTGCGTCTACCTTCCCCCTGCTTCTCAGTGTTCACTGCAGAGCTCTTGTTTACTGACCTCCGCTTCTTTCGAAAGGGGGCTGCCGCTTGCACCCGTCGCATCTTGTAAACAATGCAGCGAGGAGCCTAGAAGGGGCCGATTTTCTGCAGATCTGGTGGGACAGCGGCAGTGATATCCTCACGTTATCGTAACTCTTCGCTTTTGTAACAGATGTGGCACGATGTATTGAGGGGGCCTGAGACCAGCGAGTCACCTCCTAGCTGGTAAGATAGTACAAAGTGTTAAAATGCCCGGCGCTGGCTTCCTTTGCTATTTGCCGACTTGCAAGTTAATGTTCGGGGGGGGCTAAGCAAAAATTTCGGGGGGGGGGGCTGAATCTTTAAACAGTAGGCAGAGTGGCGCTGATTTCGGGGGTGGGGGGGCTGAATCTAGGCAGAGTGGAGCTGCGGGGGTTCTTAGAAGGGGTGAACCAACAGTGAGGCCTCATTAACATGCAAATGGTCTTTTTAAAGACCTGTGAAGTGCTCGGGCGCGGCTTTGTGTCTGCCCGGGCAGCGGTCTCATCCCGGGCTGCCACGCACGACGGGGGGGGGGGGCTGAAGCCCTTTGAGTTCAATGGGTGATGCACGCCTGATCACAGGTAAATGCGGGAGAGAACGGGGTTGTTGAGCAGGGCCGGGCTGGCTTGCCCGGGCATCGGGCGTTTCCTGAAGCAAAAGTGCTTCACAGTTAACCTCCCCCATGACCCTCCAGCTGGTCCGACATAATTGCCAGGCCTACTTTGGGGTTCCAGTTCGGCCCTGTTTTTGAGTATCCTACCCAGGGCTTTAAGTGGGATAAAAAAAAATGGGTGGGGGTGGGGGGAGGTGTTGCGCGGGGTCTATACGACTTGTATTTTGCTGTCTCTTTTGTCATTGCATCCAGGCATAATGATACAGCAAGTAACATGATACCTACAACAAGTTAGGACTATTGGCTTTTTCAATCGTTGTTAGTTGCATAAGATAAATTAGCAGTAACTGTGGCTTGTATATAATATTGAAAAAGCATCCACTTGAAGCCCTAGTGACACCAGGACAATGTTACTGCTCCTGAGTTTCAAAAAGAGACAACAATATAATCATGCAGTGGCTGAACTCGACAGATTAAGAAATATATCCCAAATTATATATAACAGTCGGTAGACGCATGCCTCTACAGTGTTCTCTTATATTTTGAAACCAGAATTGGTCAAGTTCGTATCCTTTCAAAGTTCCCTTTTCAAACAATCATTATCAATGCCAGGTCTGGCCCTGGCACGGTAGTGCGATTTTTGTTTAGTATTAATAAAATTTGACACTTCAGAGAGCAGTTTCAGCAGAGAGGACAAAGAAGGAATGGGCATGGAATCCAAATACAGAAACTGAAACTTCTCTATCAAGGGGAAACATCACTGCCAAAGTTCAGAGCTTGTGAAAAAGCGACCAGCGAAATCACTTGCTAGTTAATGTTCGGGGGGGGCTAAGCAAAAATTTCGGGGGGGCTGAATCTTTAAACAGTAGGCAGAGTGGCGCTGATTTCGGGGGTGGGGGGGCTGAATCTAGGCAGAGTGGAGCTGCGGGGGTTCTTACAAGGGGTGAACCAACAGCGAGGCCTCATTAACATGCAAATGGTCTTTTTAAAGACCTGTGAAGTGCTCAGGCGCGGCTTTGTGTCTGCCCGGGAAGCGGTCTCATCCCGGGCTGCCACACACGACGGGGGGGGCTGAAGCCCTTTGAGTTCAATGGGTGTTGCGCGCCTGATCACAGGTAAATGCGGGAGAGAACGGGGTAGTTGAGCAGGGCCGGGCTAGCTTGCCCGGGCATCGGGTGTTTCCTGTAGCAAAAGTGCTTCACAGTTAACCTCCCCCATGACCCTCCAGCTGGTCCGACATAATTGCCAGGCCTACTTTGGGGTTCCAGTTCGGCCCTGTTGTTGAGTATCCTACCCAGGGCTTTAAGTGGGATAAAAAAAAATGGGTGGGGGTGGGGGGCGGTGTTTCGCGGGGTCTATACGACTTGTATTTTGCTGTCTCTTTTGTCATTGCATCCAGGCATAATGATACAACAAGTAACATGATACCTACAACAAGTTAAGACTATTGGCTTTGTCAATCGTTGTTAGTTGCATAAGATAAATTAGCAGTAACTGTGGCTTGTATATAATATTGAAAAAGCATCCACTTGAAGCCCTAGTGACACCACGACAATGTTACTGCTCCTGAGTTTCAAAAAGAGACAACAATATAATCATGCAGTGGCTGAACTCGACAGATTAAGAAATATATCCCAAATTATATATAACAGTCGGTAGACGCATGCCTCTACAGTGTTCTCTTATATTTTGAAACCAGAATTGGTCAAGTTCGTATCCTTTCAAAGTTCCCTTTTCAAACAATCATTATCAACGCCAAGTCTGGCCCTGGCACGGTAGTGCGATTTTTGTTTAGTATTAATACAATTTGACACTTCAGACAGCAGTTTCAGCAGAGAGGACAAAGAAGGAATGGGCATGGGATCCAAATACTAATCATGCATATTAGTCTGGGCCACTGGCATTTTGCGATGCTGCAGCGTTTTCCTCATAATTATGGATTTGCCAAACTTCCCAAATAATGCTCGCATAATAAATCTCGCTTTTGAGAGTGATTAAGCTATTGACATTGTAAATAACAATGCCGTTTCTTTAAATGTTTTAAAAACATAAACAAAAATAATGTCATGAGCAATGCCAATAGCTCTAACTTTAACAATGCAGAGACCGTAGCATTGTAAATGCTTGTTTGAAAGAGATATTTTGAATTCCTTCGTTTGGTAAATTATTTACTGCAGCCTTGCTTAGGGTCTGTGCACATCGCAAGGGTCTGGACACAAAAATCCACTCCCCCACGCTTTAGTTTAAACCATATCCCAAATGGCACTTAGTGTGCGTGTGAGGCGGGCAATCCCGACACTTTTTTGGTTGCTTTCCCATGGTAATTCTGAAAACAATGTGGCTAAATGGCGCCATTCACACCACAATTCTCACTTAATTTAGTCACCCATCCTTCCACCCTTCCTTCTCTCCATTCGTCCCTTCTTTCTTCGCTCACCTTTCCCTCCTTCTCTCCATCATCCATTCTTGCCCCTCATCCTCCTATCCACCGATCCTTCTCTCCATCCATCCATCACACATGTTCCCTTCATACACCTTTCTCTCCATCATGCTCTTCATCTGTTCACCCATCATCCATCCATCCTTCTGCCCGTTCACCCTTTTATCCATCCTTCCTTCTGTCCATCCAGCCATCCATTTACTCATCCTTCCCTTCCTTCTTTCCATCTTCTCTTTATCCTTTATTCCAAAGGTTTGCCCCACCTGGCAGGCACACCGTATTATTTCCTAGCAGTTGTATTTATGTTTGGAGACCAGTGTCTCCGACAAAGGTGCAAGGAGGTCTAAACGAGGGTCCCGATTCACAAATGCAAACTGAGACAAAAGTCTAACTTTACGACTTTTGGCATTCGTAAAGGGCATTCACGAGTAGTAAAGTTAGACTTTTGTCTCAGTTAAACTTAAGTTTGGGCCTTAAGTTTAACTGAGGCCAAACGTCCTTGGTCTCAGTTAAAATGAAGACCCAAACTTAAGTTTAACTGAGACAAAAGTCTAACTTCACTACTCTTAAATGCCCTTTGTGAATACCGAAAGTCGTGAAGTTAGACTTTTGTCTCAGTTTGCATTTGTGAATTGGGCCCAACATTTCAAAGATTACATGTTGCACACACAGCCAGGTCGCACTCGTCCCCCGCCCAAGCAGCTGAAATGGAGGGTTCATGACGCCCTTGCACATCCTGTAACTGTCCTGCAGTGTCTAGGACAACTGGCACCTGTTAAGGTTACGGCAATGGATTGTACTAGCATTTAAAGGCAGGGCTTGGTGATGTGCTTTCAAAAGATACAGATAACACCACCAGCTGGGAGAACATGCCTCCAAAAACACCATAATAAATTTGGCGATAACAATCATCAAAAACAGGCATGTATGATGTGTTTGAAATTGAACAAGTACATGGATGCGGTATGAGAAAACTGAATAAAACACGGAATAGACTTTACTAAGCCAGATATTTTGTTCGACAATTCATAGCACATCATTATAACTGAATGCAAATACTGACACTGGAAAAGGCGGTGTGCACCCTGGATATGGAAACCAGAATATCAGTGGGACCGAATATTGAGGACGAAATATTGAAACGGACATATCAACAGGTAAGTATAGATTTTCAGTTTTTAACTCCACATATACGTACTTTGGTGATGTCTATATCTTCAAGGTACGTAGATGGTACGTAGAAGTGGAATTAGGAATAGTAAAGCTATACTTCTCTATATGCACTTACGTTGCAATATTTGGTTCCTCAATATTTTGTCCATGAAGCTCTTATAGGTCGATGTTCGAGGGGTCGATATGCAGTAGTACGATCGGGAAATGGTAAAAACTTCTTAAATTGCACTGACAACAAACCTGGGGCAAAACAGGGATCCTCGGTCTTCCTGCGTTTGTACCCACTGAATGACAAAATACTGTCCTCTTGGCCTCTCATTTTTTTGTATCTGTAACAAGAGATTCCACATATACCTGCTCGTACACAAGCACAAGCTCAGTTTGCTTGTCACTCTGATGCATACATTGTGTGATGTGAACAAATACCTCATATGCAGACAGTACGTGTGTGTGGGTGCATGTGGGTGCTTTTGCAAATCTATCTACAGGAGTAGGAGTGAGATATCACCGCTTTACCTCAGACTCCTCTGCAACATTTACACACAGATGGGAGCAGAAGTTAAGTACCCAAAATATGCTAAGAGTCTGGTTCTTCATGTACATTGGGAGATAGGGGTCCCGCTGCACAGCACCATCAAGCATTGGTCGAGCGCCTATGCAAGCCTATAGTAAATCTGGGCCACGGTGCTAAAAGTCTCTGAATGGAACACTGTGTCACATGACTACAAGCAATTTCTTGAGGGAACACCAGCTGTTACTGTTCAGTATCTCTTCCTTTGTTGGCATGAACCAAACGTTGACTCATAGCATTAGCAGTGGTAAGTGCTCAAGGATAAACTGAATTCCTTCACTCAATTTGCTTCCACTTCTTGATCTCCAGATATTGCGGCACCTATACTGAGCAGGGGTGGTTCGGTCAAAATGAGATGTGGTCCTAGCAAGCCATGTGTGGTCTTGCTGGGAGCTTCGGCGATGGGGCCAAGTAGTAGCTTTACCTAGATCTTGATTGCTTAGCAAAGCTGTTGGGACCCACACATGTAATGTAATGTAATGTAAAAGTTACTTCTATAGCGCTGCTACCACTCCAGGGAGTATCTTGGCGCTCACCCAACTCAGATGTACGAGAAGGGGGGGGGAGTAGACACAGATTACATGCGGCACACTACATCTCAGACCATTGCTATACAAGCTGAATTGGACATAGAGTATACCCAAGTTTTTAATGCTTTCCTGTATTGGGTTTCATCCGACAAGGAGCGTAAGGAAAAGGGTAGCTTGTTCCATGCTTTAGCACCCAACACGAAGACAGATTTGCCACCTTTAGTTGTCAGCTTAAATTTAGGGATAGTCAGCAGGTTTTGGCCCGCAGATCTTAGACAACGTACCGGCTTGTATCGCTTAAAACCCTCAGTTAGATATTTAGGGCCTCGATGGTGAAAAGCCCTAAAGGTAATCAAGAGGACCTTAAAAAGTATTCTCTTTGCGATTGGTAGCCAGTGTAATGCATCCATTGCTGCAGAAGCTGATGATCTACGGGGCCAGCCTAATACTAGGCGGGCAGCTGCATGTTGGACCATTTGTAGTCTGTGAAGTACCGATCTGTTGGCTCCTGCATATAGACTGTTGCAGTAGTCCAGCCTAGAAGTGATCAAGGCCACTGCAACAGTTTTCCTGGCTGACAGCGGCAGAAGATCAAAGAACTTTCTCAAGGCTTTGGTTATGTGAAAGCATGTGCCAGCTACTGCAACAGCTTGTTGTTTGAAGGACAGCTGATTGTCAAATTTAATGCCTAAGTTCCGGACTGATGTGATGGTATTAGGAGGAGGTACCTCACCATCCGGCCAACAACTTATCGGGGAAAACAGATTTTCTTTTCCGACCGGAAGGATTTCCGTCTTCTCGGCATTGCATTTAAGATGATTATCTGTCATCCATTTAAATGTTGCGGCTAGGCACTCTTTAAGATTTTCTTCGTCGGCACCTGCTCGATCCCTGTCTAGTACTAGGATAAGCTGGGTGTCGTCAGCATACGAGATAGTACTGATCTGGAAAGAAGTAATCAGATTAATCAGGGGAACCAGGTACAGATTAAAAAGTATGGGACTCAAACTTGAACCCTGGGGGACTCCCGAGGTAAGGGCCTTAGCTTCAGATTGATACTGGCCCAATACTGTAATTTGGTGTCTATCTCTGAGAAAGTTTCTCAGCCAGGTCAGAGCTGTCCCCTCTACCCCCGCGGCAGCTAAACGGTCCGCCAAGATGTTATGCGAGACCGTATCAAACGCTGCCGACAGGTCAAGTAGAATTAGGACCGCCTTCTTTCCCTGGTCAATGGCCAAACGGAGAGTCTCAGTTGTAAACAATAAGGCAGACTCGGTAGAGTGTTTTGACCGGAACCCTGACTGATTATGATGTAAAATATCATTAGTTTCCAGGAAATTTGTGAGTTGGATGTTCACAAATTTTTCCGTTAATTTAGACATCACTGGAAGCAGGGAGATTGGGCGTAGGTTGGAGAGAGTGGTAGGGTCGGCAAGGTTTTTTTTTGAAGTGGTTTGACCGCAGCAAGCTTCCAATCGCTAGGGACATCTGCCGTCGCTAAAGATGAATTAATAATACTGTTTACAATGGGGTTGATAGTTTCTGCCAGAGATTGTAAAGCCAAAGGAGGGCAAGGATCAAAGGGGGATCCGGATTTGCTCGCAAAAATGGCTTTAAGGGAGTCTTCAAGGGAGACAGGGGCGAAAGTGTCCAAACTAATTGGGGCCTTCACCCTCTCCCCTCTTTCATCTGCTTCTAAAATGGAGGGAACTAGAGGAAAGGTTCTCACAATTTTAAGAATTTTATTCTCGAAGTAATCCGAGATCTCATTACATAGGATTTGAGAAGGTGGAATCTCCTGCGACAGGACAGAGGGATTCATAAAGTCCTTGACAATATTAAAGATTTCCTTTTGTCCTTGAGCTGCCGTTTCAATTGCCTGAAGATAGTAGGCTTTTTTGGCTGATTTTATATCTGCATGGTACTGTCTTCTGGCCTGTTTATAAATGTCACGGGCAGTGGTCTCATAATGCCTGCGCCACCGGCGTTCTAATGTTTTTATTTCCCCCAGTTTAACTCTCAGGGGTAATGTAAACCAAGGAGCCTTCATTTTCTTTTTAGTGGAATTTCTGATGTTGGAAGGACTTAGTTGATTGCCTATCATAGTTATCCAATCCCGCAGCTTTTGGTTATCAACAGAGGTGTTACCTGTTGGCGCCAGGGTGCCAATTCCAGGCGCATCCAACGCATCAAGTCTACTGGATAGTTGTTTCCAGTTAGGTTTATGAATCATGTTAGGAGTGGTGGTGTTATTTCTAATTCTATCCGACATTTTATGCAAAAATGGAATAGAGAACGGGATAAAGAAATGGTCAGACCAAATCTGGGGACAGGGCGGATTGACTATCAGATTGCTGGAATTAGAGCAAATACAGTCTAATAGGTGGCCACCCGAATGCGTATATTGATGAGTCAGAAGAGTGAGTCCTAGAATATTAATAATGTCCATAAAGCAGTCCACTCCAGAGGCTTTTGGAGAGTCAAGGTGCAAATTTAAATCACCCAGTATGGTAAAATTCGAGAATCTAAGTACCAAGTTACTGAGTGCATCTCCCACACTTTCCAGGAATTCCTTAGGGGGGCCTGGGGGGCGATAAATGAGTACACCAGAAAATGTGAGTGAATCATGTATACCCAAAGAGAATGCTAACGCTTCTGCTCCTTTTATCTCGGCGAGTTCATGGGAGGAGCATTTTAGTGAGCTGCGATATATAATGGCCAGGCCGCCTCCTCGTTTTTCCTTTCTATCTAGACGCTGAATAGAAAAATTTTCCGGGAGAGCGATAGCCAAGTCAGGATTACACCAAGGCTTAAGCCAGGTCTCGGTAATCAGAAGCCAATCGAGGTCATTGTCGGAAATGAGCTCCTGTATATTTTGCGCATTTTTACACAACGAACGGGCATTAATAAGACCACCTCGTAGTGTGGGGGAGGTAGGCGACATTTCCGGGGACAATACAGACAGTGGCATGCCAATATATTTGTTCACACGCAGCAGAGACAAGGTCTACCACCTATGACAGTCAACTGATGGACTCGTGCCAAATGATACGATCAGGGATGCCCTACCTGCAGTGAAGTAGTATAGATAATGCTCAGAACGGAGAGTCTCCCGCCTCTACGCCTCCGTTGCGCTGACGGGCGCAGACGGGCAAGACTCTGGCCCGACTCAGGCACGAGTCAGGCACTACCGCCGCGCGTCACCGCTGCGCGGTCCGACGTGAGCTTTAAGTAGTCACTCCCCTCCCTCCGGCTGAGCACTAGAGCGTTCTGCGCGATGTTTCCCGGAGGGAATTCCAATATGGCGTCAGGTAACAAATAAACAGCCGGTTCTGCCCGCTAAAACAGCGGTGAGTTTCCAATTTAAGTGCGGGTGTGTGGGCAAGTAGGAACAAGTAGGAGCAAGTTAAAAACGAGGTAAACTAAACCATATACGAACACAAATACAAAAAGGATTGTGGTTTTAAAAAGTTAGGTAATGTCCTGATCGCGCTTGCTTGAGCGCCGGTTTAAAATATACAGTGCTACGTTCTGTCAGTTCTACTATCCTCAGCCACACTAGCCACAGCTCGCCTTAAGTAGTCACTCCCCTCCCTCCGGCTGAGCACTAGAGCGCTCTGCGCGATGTTTCCCGGAGGGAATTCCAATATGGCGTCAGGTAACAAATAAACAGCCGGTTCTGCCCGCTAAAACAGCGGTGAGTTTCCAATTTAAGTGCGGGTGTGTGGGCAAGTAGGAACAAGTAGGAGCAAGTTAAAAACGAGGTAAACTAAACATGCTTTTTGTTCGCAGTGTTATGTTATGTTACGTAGATTTATACAGAGTAGCACTTACCCGAGGGTGTCTTGGCGCTAATAGAAGGCAAAGTAACAATAAGATGCTGAGAGATTACAGGTTAAGAAGACAGGTCTTGAGGAGCTTTCTAAGAGCCAGAATAAAGGGTGCAGATCTAATGTGGAGAGGAAGGGCGTCCCAGAGCAGTGTGAAACAAATATAGGGTAGTCGTTAAATTAATTGGAGGGAATATCAAGAAATAGTAAATATTATTTACAGAACAAATACAATAAAAGAAATTCAACTTTTTTGTGTTTTTTCAATGATTTATTGCAGCAATTTTCAGTTCTGTCAATATATATTATAAGCACCAAACAAAGGTCAGCCAACACGTTTCGCTCCCTTTGGCGCATGGAGGCCTGCGGCTTGAAACCATAATCTGTATGGGCAGTGCAGCCTTGTAGCGGGGTGTAAAGACCAGCATCTTAGAATCCAAGTATGTGGCAAAAAAGTTTTTGATAATATTTCCATGTGGATGGGACAACCCGCCTTAGCGAGAAAACAACGTATTAAGCTGATCAGGTGGAGAATTGTAAATGCTGAAAACCTTAATAAGGCTGGGAGGTCAGGGTCACGTCACTGTCGTCAGGTACAGTCTATGTGACTGCTGCTAGTGGTTGTATGTAGATTGCGGAGCTTTTTATTCCATTGGGCCCTATATGGCTGCAGGAATTTTCACTTTTTGTGGGATTTAAGGGTTGATGGACTATACCATCTACGCGCAAACCTCTTGTGGAATTTATGGATTCACAGACGTGACCCTAGATCTACAGCCCAGCAGAGTGGAGCCCAGACCTGGAAAAAGTTCCTTTGTTGTCCTGTATGACGTTTGTCTCAGTCACAGAGGCCCTCGGCCTACCTATTAAGGTGGCCACATCCGACCACAAGTGCCCTGGTGGGCTCATCGGGTAAATAGATAGATTGCCTAAGGGAAGGCCAATAAAAGGCACGGGAGTCAGTAGTATGCATGTAGGGTCAGAATTAGAGTTATGGCTAACAGCAAAATATCCTGTATAATTGCCTTCTACATATTTAATCCAACTATGCACATAATTGATAGTTAAATATTTGGATTTGATTCACAAAGAGTAGATTGTTTACATTCAAACTCACCATAACATTTTTACAGTGTTCTTCTTTCATCTCCTTTTCTTGGTTTTGTTTTTACTAACTTCTGCATTTCATTCTATTTAAATATTTTTTTCTACTCTGTTGTTATTGTTTAGCTCTATTCAGCTGTAACTCGGAATGTCATTGCAAAAATGAATCGTCTGAAAAAGTTGTGTGGCAAAAATATCTTTAACAAAAATTTCCCTCTACTGGGTGTAGGCTTTCTAATATAAACTCCAATGTGGCAATATATTTGTAAACAATATTTTGGGTTTAATATTTTTGTCAGTCGAAATGTAGGCCACAATATTTGGTACCATACCTTCTGTTCTCTTCATTCTGCAGTCTGTCTCCTTTCACCTTTCTGCATTTTCTTTCTCTTTGTGGTTGCTTCCTGTTTCTTTCATACTCTGTCCCACTAAATAACAGGTTTGCATGTACAGATTTTTTTAAAGGGGAGGCGACGAAGACTAACAACTAGAGCTGCCAACCTTTCAACTGGGGAACCAGATTTGAGTCTTGGCTTGGGCTCAACATCCTGTAATTGTGGGCAATCACAATAAACTCCCCCTCCCCACCCCAAAAAATAAAAATAAAACAAAAGTGCAATATCTGGTTCTGATGTAAAAAAAACACATCTGGTTCTCATTTAAGTGATTTAATGCCGCATTTGGGCCTTACAAAAAAAATGCCCAAAAAAATTAAATAAAACAAAGACCAAATTAAAAGTGAGACATGGCAATAACTTCAGCCTCATGCTGTCTTACTACTTAACACATTCAAATTCTCTTAGAAACCACGCCCCCTGCAAAGAGGAGGAGCAGGAGATGGTCCCTCCCCCACTTCGACCTCTGCCTAGGCCATGTTCATTTCCATTGGAGTGTGTACTCTAGGTGAGCTTAAGACGAAACCAGAAAGATTAGGGGGTCTCCTCTCCCCCAAAGGCTTCCTTATTGTGCCCCCCAAACCACCACCCCGCTGGACTGCAAAAAACGCCTGAATCTGCTCACTCTGTGAATACAGTCGCTTGCAGCTGAGTTGATGAGCCTGGTGGTACTGAAGTGAAGGACGCTTTTCCCGGTCGTTATACATCCAGGTAGGTGCTCCTAGGCAGGGGCATAAGGCAGAGATGCCTGCAGCCCCTGCAGCACATGGGGGCCTCCAGCCGTTCATTGGGTTCTCAACTCTTTAGGAGGCACCAAAATCTTTAGCCCAATGTCAATGAATATCTGTGAGATATGGGACACTCAGGGGCCCTCATTACATTCTGCGGGGGGGGTTGGGGGTCTCATTATTTTGCATTATGCCACTGCACACACACAGCGGCTACAACACAGCCAGCAGCACTGCAAGCTTCCCTTACCTACACAGAACAGTTACAGCACAGACACGAGCAGTGAAAGCATCCATTGGCACACATACAACAGTTACAACACAGCCAGTAGCATTGCAAGCTTCCCCTACATACACACAACAATTAAAGCACAGCCAAAGACCAATGTAAGCGACCATTGGCACATACACAACAGTTACAACACAGCCAGCAGCATTGCAAGCTTCCCCTCCATGCACACAACATTTACAGCACAGGGATGAGTAGTGAAGACTATTGACACATACTTAACAGTTACAGCACTGCCAGCAGCACTGCAAGCTTCCCCTCCTGCACAGAACAGTTACTGCACAGACAAAGGCCAATAAAAGCGACCATTGGCATGTACACAACAGTTACAGCACAGTCAGCCAGCAGCATTGCAAGCTTCCCCTACTACACAAAATAGTTACATCACCGGCAAGAGCATTGAAAGCGACCATTGGCACACACACAACAGTTACGACACAGCCAGCAGCAATGGAAGCACCCCCCACTACACAGAACTGTTATGGCACAGGCAAGAGCATTGAAAGCGTCCCCTAATACACAGAACAGTAACAGCACAGGCAAAGACCAATAAAAGCAACCATTGGCATGCACACAATAGTTAAGGCACAGCCAGAAGCAGTGCAAACTTCCCATACTACACAGAACAGTTACATCACAGGTAAAGACCAATAAAAGCAACCATTTGCAAACACACAACAGTTATGGCACAGCCAGAAGCATTGCAAGCTTACCCTACTACACAGAACAGTTACATTACAGGCAAGAGCACTGAAAGTATCCATTGGCATGCACACAACAGTTACAGCACAGCTAGCAGCACTGCAAGTTTCCCCTACATATACAGAACAGTTACAGCACAGGCACGAGTAGTGAAGATCATTAGGACGCACACAACAGTTACAGCACAGTCAGCAGCATTGCAAGCTTCACCTACTACACAAAACAGTTACAGCACAGGCAAAGACCGATAAAAGCAACCATTTGCAAACACACAACAGTTATGGCACAGCCAGAAGCATTGCAAGCTTACCCTACTACACAGAACAGTTACATCACAGACAAGAGCATTGAAAGCGACCACTGATACGCACACAACAGTTATGACAGAGCCAGAAGTAGTGCAAGCTTCCCCTACTACACAGAACAGTTACGGCACAGGCATGAGCAGTGAAAGCTACCATTGGAATGCACACAACATTTACGACACAGCCAGCAGCATTGCAAGCTTCCCCTACATACACAGAACAGTTACATCATGGGAAAGAGTATTGATAGCGACCATTGGCACTCACACAATAGTTACAGCACAGTCAGAAAGAAACAGTGCAAGCGTCCCCTGCATACACAGAACAGTTACATCACGGGAAAGAGCATTGAAAATGACCATTGGTACGCACACAACAGTTAGAGCACAGTCAGCAGCATTGCAAGCATACCCTACTATACAGAAAAATCACAGCACAGGCATGAGCAGTGAAAGCCAGTCGGGTAGCCAGTGTGTCATGGGCCCTAGGGCAAGAAAGGAAATGGACCCCCTGGATGTGGTTTGAATGATAAAATACAGCAATAATCAGTTCAGTGGGCTCCGACAGTGCCACTGCACCTGCTGCACGAATGGACACTACGCCCCTCGTGAAAGTGGCCATTGGCACATACAGCAGTTGCAGCACACTCAGCAGCAGTGCAAGCTTCACGTGTGTTTGAACATGTTAGAGCTCTCATGTTAGATAACCTCAGCATGTATAACCATATGTGGCACTGCTCTAGGGGTTGTTAAAGGAATGTTATGGTACAGAGGGAGAGTTAATCAAACCGTCAGAAGAGGGAGACTGCTACAACTTTACACTGTACCTGTCACTGCTAAGGTCATATCTGTGATATATATATATATATATTGAACACTGTGCAATGTGTCATCAGACATCAAGGGCTGGATTACCTTGAAGCTGGTGATTGTTGTGTTATGTTATTGTTATTGTTACTTCTAAAGCGCAACTGTTACCCGAAGGGTCCTGGCGCTGACTGAAGTCCTACTAAGACCCTACTTGGTGGACAGAAACAGGTAGATATTAACTGGTAAAAAGCCACGTTTTGAGGGCTTTCCTAAATGCAAGTAGATTAGTGATGCATCTGAGGTGCAGCGGAAAACCATTCCATGCCTTGGCAGCACCTACCTCAAATCTTCTACCGCCCCAGTTGGCTTTCTTTACCAGTGGTACCGACACCAATTTCGCTTTTGCCGAGCGTAGTGCTCTTGAGGGAGTGTACCATTGAAATAGCATTTTTAAATGATTAGGCCCAGTTCCTTGAAGGGTTTATGCATCAAACATAGCGCCTTGAACTGTACATGTTTCTTAACTGGCAGCCAGTGAAGCCTTCTAATCTCTGCCGAGATTGGGGCATTTTTTGGCGTGCCGGTGAGCAGTCTGGCAGCTGCATTCTGCAGAAGCTGCAGTTTATTCATGAGCCCTTCTTGAATACTAAGGTACAGAGTCAGACTGTTGCAGTAGTCTAGGTTCGACATGGCGAAAGCCGTGATGACTGTCTGTTGGCAGAAACGGCAAGATTTTTTTACAAGATTTAAGAGTAAATGAAACAGATGAAACTTCTGCATTCACTTGCTCCCTGAAGCTAAGTTTGTTATCTAGGTAAACTCACAGGTTTTTTACCTTATTAATGGGAATAGGTAAAGGGCCCAGTGTATCCGGCCACCATGCTGGGGTCCAAAAGTTCGGATCATTTCCGAATAGGACCACCTCCGTTTTATTGGAATTAAGTTTTAGGCAGTTTTGAGCCATCCAGACACCTACCGCTGACGTGCAATCACGGAATTGGTATGACGTTTCCTGTTGCCTGTCTGGTAAAACAGAGACCACTATTTTGGTATCATCGGCGTATGCCGTCAAATTAAAACCAAAGGATTCAATCAGGTGAGCCAGTGATGACACATATATATTAAAAAGTGTAGGGCTCATCGATGATCCCTGAGGAACTCCACAGGGCAGAGTGAATGGTTTTGAAGTAAAATTGCCAAGGGAAGCAATCTGAAGTCTATTGGATAGAAAAGATTTAAGTAATTTCCAGGCAGTACCTTGGACCCCAATCTCATGCAGCCGGTCCATCAGCAAAGCATGATGGACGGTATCAAAGCCCGCTGAGAGGTCCAACATTATCATGTCCGCTTTTCCTCCCTGGTCGAGTATGACTCTAACTTCTTCCGTGGATTTGAGAAGAGCTGTCTCCGTACTGTGACCCCAGACAGAAGCCATATTGGGTGGGATCCAGCACCTGAGCCTCTTCTAGGAACAAACTGAATTGAGAGTTTTTAATTTTCTCAGTGATTTTCGCTGGAAGTGGGAGTCTAGAGATGGGCCTAAAGTTATTAGGGTCTTTAGGGTCAGGACTAGATTATTTGAGAAGAGGCAGAATGGATGCTTTTTTCCATACTTTAGGGAAGTAACCTTCTTTGAACATAGCATTTATAATTGAAGTTGTAGTGACAGGCTCGGTGCAAGTTGTAATATTGACGTTGGACATGGATCATATGAAAATCCTGGGGCCAGCTTGTTCCCTACCGCTTCCAACCAGTTGGTGTATGAAGCAGTGGCTTTGTCTAAATCTGTTGGTAGATCAATAGAAGTAGAGATTAAAAGATCTCTCATTTCATTGGCTTCTACTCTATTCCATGCTCTGCTAACCACTCGTTTATCGACGGGTTTCTTCATGTGTCGGTCAGAGATGGTCAGCGCGAATAGCACTGCCTTGTGATCTGACCATACTAGTGGGAGAAGGTCTATGAAGACCAGCTGAAGGTTATTAGAAAATATGCCGTCCAAGGTGTGTCCTGCCCTTTGGGTAGCACCACTGACAAGTTGCTTTAAGTCGCAAATGTTCATTAGGTCAAGCACTTCTGATGTATCTGGATCCATAAAGGCCTCCAAATGAAAGTTAAAATCACCTAATATTGTGTAGGAGTTAGCACTTAGCTCGGTTTCCAGCATTTGCTGGCTTGTGCTACAAACCTACTTCTCGGGCCGGGAGGTCTATAAATGAGAGTGCCCCTAAAAGGATGTTGATGAGAAAGAAAGAAGCAGAAGTCCAATGCTTCACATTCAGGGTTGACAGATGGGTTAAAAGAAGCATTTATGGATTTATGATATATGACCCCCAAGCCCCCCCTCCCATGCAGCCTGTTTAAAGTAAAACAGAGATACTCCGGTGGTGTGGCTTTAACCAGATCAGGACCGGAAGCCTCGGCCGTCCATGATTCGGTGATAAAAGCAATTTTAACTTCCTCTTCCTAGATGACAGAGGCACAGTCTAAGCTGTGTTTTATCAGCGATCTTGCGTTAAGAAGGGCACATTTCCAATATTTGTTGTCCTTCTGACCTTTCCTATCCCTGCCTTGGTCTAGTAGGGCTTTAACCAGTTGGGATACAATGTCCGGCAGTTTTGTACTGCACCCGGAGCACATCAGATGTTTGTAAGGGGAAACAACCTTTACAACGCAGTCTTTACATCGCACTACATTTACAACACAGTGATTACATCGCAACATCCTTTGCAACGCATGTCACTACAACGCAGTCATTACATTGCATGTCACTACAACGCATGTCAATACAACGCATGTCACTACAACGCAGTTATTACATTGCATTTCATCACAATGCATACCATTACAATGCATAGTACCCCTACACTTTCCAACACTTACCCTACTGTTGCACCCCCTGGAGATAGAATAGTAATTTTTACCCCTACACTATCCAACACTTACCCTACTGTTGCACCCCCTGGAGTTAGAATAAGTAATTTTTACCCTTATACTATCCAATACTTACCTTAAATACAATGTAATGGTATGCGTTGTAATGGTATGCGTTGTAAAGGTATTATGTGATGTAATGGAATGCGTTGTAAAGGTAGTTTCTAAAAATGCGATGTAGTGGCATGCGATGTAATGGAATGCGTTGTAAAGGATGTTGTGATGTAAAAATTGTGTTGTAAAGGCATGCGTTGTAAATGTATGTATTGTAACATCATACATTTGTTTGTAAGGGGGCCCGGAATCCATAAGAATGCATACGCAGTTTGAATTTGCAGTGGTCAAATTCAAGCTATGCAGAGTGTTACTAGAGTAGCATATCAAATTAGGATTACCTGTAACAAAATGGGCAGGGTGGCTGGTGCTGTGCGCGGGCCGAGCGCGGACGGGTGCAGACGGGCTTGCCTTAGGCGCGCCTTTGGGGCGACAGCGGTCCGCCCGCTGCGGACGTCCGCTGCACCCTCGCGCCAGCCTGGATTCAAGTACCTTCAGGGGGGAAAGACCAGCCCGCAACCCTGCGTACTCCCAAAATGGCGGCAGGGCGTGTCAAATGCGGACTCAGGGAGCCTAGTAATCCTGAACAGTGCAATAGCGCAATGTATTCCCCCAATCCGGCGAAGAGGAGTTTGTGCAAAGTAAGCAAGTTTGACAGTTTTAAAAAACAGTTTTAAAACAAATTAAAAAGCGAATCGGTGGTCTACTCCCGGCTCAAGCCTCAGGAGGACATTGTGTGTCTTCGTGTGTCATGTTAAACCTTTACTGTATGCTGAGAATGAATCAGCCACTTTCCACGTTACTTTGTCATTAGAAAACCCTGCATATATCAACATGAGGTCACGGCATGTTGGCCAATGGGTGTTCCAAGAAAACTGCACCTGCCTCAATTCGATGCTGCTGTACCATCATCAGAAAGTAGAGCTTGTATTCATCAATTGCTGCTTTTACGTGTAGCAATGGACAGGCAAGCTAGATTGCACCAAACCCATGCTGGTGTACTCTGTGCCAACAGTAAACTAGGCTGAGCTTGAGTCATACCCCTTGTTCTGCTGTGGGCCAACCCTTTATCTCCAGGATATTAGTGCAAGTCATACCTTCTCAATGTCTCCGTACTGCAGTTTCAAGGCACGATGCAGGTCAAGCTCTGCCAATGCGCCAGCTCTATGGTCTCAGTGGTGGGTTAGTTGTGCAAGCTGCACATCAAAATACATGTGCTTTATGAGAGCCCAGCAAGCGATTCGAATCAGTGGGTGGTGGAAGTCTAAGAAGATGCGCTTTTGCAAGTTCTGTGGATGTCTCTGTATTGGGATAATGGTGCACAGTGAAGGTCACTATACAGGTGCATCCAGAGTCTCCCTGGAAATGCCTCACGGCTGGCATTTCACTGCAAGGTGCATCGTGAGGGCACCTCAAACATCTGGTAACTGGCATGGGACTCCAAAGTGCAAGTCAGTAAACGCGTGCATCATAGGCCCGTGAATGCCTCACAAGAGGCATATCGCTGCAAGACGCTGGTCACTCTACAGGTGCATCATGAGGCTCCTGTGAATGTCTCACAGCTGGCATAAAAATGCAAGGTGCAGGACACGGTACAGCTGCATCCACGGGGCCCTGTTAATGTCTCACAGCTGGCATAGCAATGCAAGGTGCAGGACACGGTACAGCTGCATCCATGGGGCCCTGTTAATGTCTCACACCTGGCATAGCACTGCAAGGTGCGGGTCAGTATACATGTGCATCCTACGGGCCCCGTGACTGTCTGACAACTGGCATATCGCTTCAAGGTGCAGGTCAGTATGTATATCAGATAGAAATTGGGTCTCTAGTTGGCATTGGTTTGCACCCTCTCCAAGTAGGGACACAATCCTAGTCAGGGTAAGTCGAGATCTTGTATCGGCCTCCATCATCGTCGTCGGACCTCGCAGTTGGGTCCTGCATCATCGTCGAGACGCGCAGGGATGTCATCGGATCAGCTCTGCGTTGGTGTCGAAGGCCACTGCGTTGGTCCCGATCGACACAAAGTCATCACGGTGTCGATAATTATGCAAAAACAGCTGAAAAACCCACTTCTGAGGCTCACGACTGGCACCAACACAGCAAAGCAGGTAGCAAAGTGGTAGTCCCTCCTACAGCACAGTAATCAGCAGACAGCAGGACAACACAGTAAAAATGAAGTCAGCAAAACAGGCGATCAGAAGGCAAAAAGTCAGAGGAAACCATGTGAAGGATGCAAAGTCTAACAATATGCATCATAGGGACCCCTGGAACACCTCACCACTGACATATCACTGCAAGCTGCAGGTCACTGAACAGGCGCATCCAGAGGGCCCTGTGACTGTCTCATGGCTGGCAATCCACTGTTTCAGTATTATCATACAAGCACATAATTCAGTTCAGTAGAGAGCATTGTAATAACCATGTGACTGTCTCAATACCTGGATATCTGTGATGGTGTGAGACCCCTCAGAGAGACAGAACAAGAGGTCTGCGGATGTCTCATCTTGGGGATGCAAGTGCTAGCCGGCACACACTAGGACGATTTAGTGAATGTTTCATCACCTGATGTCCAGCGCATAGTCAAGATCAGAATAGAGGTTCTTTGCAGTGGTGTAACAAAACTTGAGAGGGTCTCCTGCAAAGAACATTGACCCCTCGTGCTCTGGACCCAACAGGAGCTCCAAGGGTAGTGTCCTGTCCATGGTGCCGGCCCTCTGCAGCCAGGGCCCCCCAGCACCACGGGGGCTAATGTCACGCCACTGGTGCTTTGTGAAAGCTCCATGAATGTCTCAGGATTGAGATAGCAGTAATGATAGAAGAATATTATAAGTATGTTATACTGCTTGAATTCTGGAACAGACGGTACCCCAAATAGTCCCATATCCTTCTTTAGCTCGTGGGGTACCCTGTGGGAGATTAAATGTTGGTACTTTTATGAACAACTACATTTATGCTGGTGTGTTTTCTAAAACCACGAAAGCACAGATGTTGATGTGAATGAGGCTGTCACAGACATTAAGAAGTAAACCTAGTTAATAACATTCAGGCTCTCGCCCAGTGAATGAATAAATGAATGAATTGATTAATTTGTATGTGTGTCAATTGATTGAAATTGATACAATTAATCACAATAAATCGGTTAAAAATAAAATCAGATAAGAGCATATGAGCAGCAGTCCCAGAATAGAACTGGACTGTGAACTACGACTCTCTAGCAAAAAGTAAAATGAATAAAAATAGTTCAAACTCAATATCCTGCGAGTGCGACGGTGGCAATAGTTGGAGTATTCAAGTCCTTCGCTGCCTGATAGCAGTGAAAATAATCCCCAAATATTTCCCAAAACATGCCAAGTATATGGGTACGGTGGTAGTCCAACACATCATTGCCGGTAAAAACCCCATAATACCTAAACATTGGTTTTAATAAAGTGCGGCGTACAGCTAAAACCTCTATGCAACAGCATTGCAGGTGAATCATGGACTCTCTTCTGTACTTGCAGAATCTACAAGGCCTGCTGCCGGATGCTGCTGCCCACTCTAGCCGAAACGTGTTGATTGAAAGGACCATGAGTTGAGCTCTAAGAATGCTGTGCCCGGTTTCCTTGCTTATGCTGACTTTAAGTATAGTTACAACCTTGTTTCTCCATATGATTTTATAATTGGGGCAGCATTTGTGATGGTATATATAGTGGCTAAGTCAACCTTCCTTGAAATGTGTGCAACCTGTTTCCTCAAGATTTACTTTATACTCAAATAAGGAACAGTGAGGGCCGTCAGTGTGTCCACGTTAATATATAGATCCAGAACCGCCTTTCTGAAATATAAAGACCATGGGTTGGGCAAGATGGTGAAAATCACTTGAAGACCCTATTTAACGGTATCTGATGTGGCTTGTTGTATGGCGTGTTAGTACTTAAGGGAGGGAATAATTCATTCAGGCAAACATCAGGTGAAGCAGCGAGCCGCAGGTGTATTCTCTGAGGTGGAACAACCATATACAGCTCCAATCCTGGAACAGGTGGTGTCCCATCTAGTCCCATGTCCTTCTTTATCTCATGGGGTGCCCTGCGGGAGATGAATTAAATGTTGCTAATGTAATGAACGACTACATTTCTGCTGGTGTGCTTTGTAAAACCTCAAAAACACACCTGTAGATGTGAATAAAGCTGTCACTGACATTAATTTATAACATTCATGCTCTCATCAGAGTAGCCCAGTGTGGGATGTGTTAATTTTCACACCTATTAATACCGAATACCCTGATGATCTGAGTTTAACAGGTACAGTAATCATCACCTATAACAAGCTTAGTCCTTTAAAATAGGGCATCGCTTAGATTTCGGTGCTTTCCCCCCCAAAAAATCTGCATTTTCTGCTATTTACCAGGGATTTCTACCTGAGTGATTTCAGCAAGTTTGACCAGCCAACATTTACTGAGGGAAAACTGCAGGGGATGTGAAAATGACTACATACTATGGCATTCCAATCCCTGTGCAAGCAGGAGTTTGCCCTGGGATCAGAAAAGCACAGACTACTTTTAAGGAGGGACTTAGTGGATTGTCCTCAGACACTCGCAGGGCTACTCACAAGGGTAACTTACACTTATGTGTAAATTAACATGTGTAATTCATTCTTACACTTTTGAGTTACTTTACTACTGTTGACTATTCATAAAATCCAAGAGTGGAGTTACTCACATAGTGTAACTTGCTTGTCTCGACCCCTTGATAAAGGGGGTGGAGCCTAACTTACTTTAAAAAAACATTAGCAAGTCTAGCACCACACATGGCCATCCCCTGGTAGTGCAATCTCTTCCGTGGAAAATACTGGTGGTACTGGCGGTAGGGAATATTAAAATAAAACACATTAGGAAATAATGTTACATTTCATTAAATCATTTAAAATAGCTAATTGAATACATATAATTTAATGCTAAAAAATATTTAAAAAATATTAAAAATAGTAATAATTATAAAATATTAAAGAAGCACTTTTGTATTAAAAAAATATTTTAAATGAATTGTTCTTAAAATATAATTAAATGAATTAAATTACTTTTACTAAATTTTACTAAATTATATACTTCACTTTTAGCAATTATTAATGCATAATAATAAAATAAATGCTTTTACTTAAGAGGGAAATATTACTTTTTAACTAAAACATCTCAAAAAGCATTTTAATACATTTTATTACATTCACATTAATTGAAGATTTCATTAAAAAGTAACTAGTGGTGTAGCGTTTTTTATTTACTTCTATATTTAAAACAAATATTGAAATGAATTTAACTTTAATATTTATCATACAAATATTTTAATATGTTTTTGAGTTTAATAAACTTTTAAAATGTTCCACCATACTTTACCATGTGGACTATGTAGTCTGCCTACGGTAAAATATAGCTCCACACCCATTCCTGGACACCTCTGATTTGACCCATTACAGTTGGGCGCTTACCTCCCAAGTATAGAGATGCTCTTGCACCTATCACTCCCTGCAGAAGCCACAGCAACATCCTGGCATAACAGCAAGACTATCAGGCGGTCGCCACATAATGCTTCCCAATCTGCTAGACTGTGTGCATTTGCATAAAGGAAATCACTATGCTAGCCTGCAGGACTACTTTGCAGAAGAATATGTTTGGCAGGAGCGGACTCAGGAGAAGAAGTGACCCTAGAGGTATGCAGCACTGCAGCAATGTTTAGCAATGGCAGAAGGACAGGAAGCTGCAGCGTACGTTGCATTACGCTTCGGGTTACCTCAGGGCCGCCAGTCCATCTTTCATCATACACTACAATACGCTTCAAGTTCCTACTGGCTTTGTCATTAGACACTAGAACATAACAAGCATTTACAATGCAATAGGTCTCGCAGTGACATTGTTTAAAGCTTTTAGCATTGTAAATGATATTGTTTTTATATAGTTTTTTTTCCTAAAAAGTATACAGTATATTATCAATTATGCACCATTAGACTGGAGATGACACCCACCACTACTGTGCAATGTGTCAATTATGCCCCTTTTGCTATTTTTATGTTTAAAGCAGGCTTCTAGTATTTAGCCAAGTGTGTATAATAAGGCATGCCAGTGTATTTTTTTTGTAAATGTTTTTATTATTTATACATGTGTAGCATATGTTATATAAAAAAGTTTAATACACGTATATATACATAACTTTATATATATGCTTTATTGTGTTCGAGGTTAAAGTTCTTCAAGAATTTCAGTGATGGTTCCATTTTTAAATATCACATTTAATTTTATGGGCAAATGTGGCATCAAAGCATCACCCAAGTCATCGACACTAAAGTTGAAATTATCATTCATGGCAAAAATCCCCGTAATGCACAGCCCCACAGTCTGCCGGAATACCCCTGTCCTCCCCGTGATGCAGGCTGCATTGTGGAGATTTAGGTAAAACACACTTCTAAAAACATCATATCACGTACTGCTTTAAGTGGGCTAGGTCCTGCCGGTGCTCACCACCGGCAGTTGTTAAAAGCAGGAGCCGAGACAGGTCTGTATCGGGCTCTATATTTTAGTCCTCAGTCTGAGAATAGAAAAAAAAATCTTAACTCTGCAACAGTTCACTATTTTTGATGTAACTTTAATTTTTTTTGCAGTTTTGTATTTCTAAACTGGAACTGCTTTACATAAGCACCAACAACCACATCTTCATTTAATTTTTGGTAGGCACAGTGGATTAAGTGATTTGCCCAGAAATACAGGATATGAAGCCCACGCTAAAACTAAAACCTGTTTCTTGAACTCCAAATTTGGCAGCTGTAGTCATTACGCCACAAACTCGGGGTGGGGGTCCTTTTATTGAAAACTGAAATATGAGCCACACAACACGTTTTTAGAAAGCCCCTGTGCAGAAGCACACCTGGGTTTATGCCCCCTGCCATACAGGACACGAGCTGGCTCTTTTTATTTTTCCAACGATTTTTGTGTGCTAACTGCTCCGGGCTGAGGCGATTCTGTGTTATAGTTGCTGTTTGTTTGGCTCTCCAGCCCACAAAGCTTTTGGGCCTCGGAGCCAATACGGTTATACTCGTATTTGAGTGTTTTTAAACATGTTGGGCATATTCCTGAAGTACAAAAATCTTATAGAGGGTTTGACGTGATGCGGTATGCGATGGCGCCTCCTCGTGTGTACGTGAGTATATTGTAACACAAATGTGCACGGTGCTACAGGTAGGGGGATAACCCTAAACCCCCAGCACAGACCGAAGTCTACGATTTAAGTATTACAGATGACCTGTGCACACATGAGAATATCAACAGTATAAATTGCTGTCAGTCATAAAGAGCACAATTATAACAGCAGTCAGATGGCGTTTTCCTTCTTTGTGGTTTTTAATTGGTGATCAGATGCCCAGCCAACACGTGTTTCGTCAGGGTGTTAACCCACGACTTCTTCAGGGCTAATGGACAGATGGTCAGAAAGAGTGAAGTTCTCTCTGCCGGTTATACTTCCGTCCCGGCTGAATATATAGGTAGAAAGGACAATGCAAATAATGGGGTAAGTACCAGAACAGGAGCACTTAAGTGATCCTTGTATGGGGCATGGGCGAATACGCATAGAAATATGTCGATCTATCGAAAACCGGAAGTACAGCCAGTCATTAAACAGGGCCGCTAAAGTTGAAATTATACTTTATGGCAAAAATCCCCCGATGCACAGCCCCACAATCTGCCGGAATACCTCTGTCCTCCCCGTGATGCAGGCTGCATTGTGGCGCTTTAGGTAAAACACACCTTTAAAACAGCATATCACGCAGGGCTTTAAATGGGCCGGGTCCTGTCGGTGCTCAACACCGGCAGTTGTTAAAAGCAGGAGCCGAGACAGATCCGTATCGGGCTCTCTCTTTTCGTCCTCAGTCTGAGAATAGAAAAAAATCCTAACTCTGCAGCAGTTCACTATTTTTGATGTAACTTATATTTTTTTGCAGTTCTGTATTGCTAAACTGAACAACGACATCTTCATTTAATTTTTGGTAGACATGGAGGATTAAGTGATTTGCCCAGAAAATTCATTTTATTTTTGGTAGGCACGGACGAGTTATACTCTTATTTGAGCATTTTTAAACGTGTTAGGCATATTCCTGAACTACAGCCAGTCATTAAAGCAGGGCCGCTAAAGTTGAAATTATCATTCATGGCAACGTTATTACCCGAGCTGATGCACATCTAGCGCCTCGTGCAGCCAACAGAGCTACACTATTGTGCGCTCTCGTCAAGTCTGTGAGACATCACGTTCTTAATGCCCCATAGGTAGCGAGGTCTGGTAGTTCATTGGCTGAAGGCAGCCACTTCCAGAAAATGTGTTAGACCTCGCCCTCTCAGGTTCGAATCCTGGCAGGTTTAATCAGCCGTCCATCCTTCTGAGGGTGATAAGATGCGGACCACTTGGTTGGGTAACAATAAATACCTTCTAACCTATTGATAGCGCCAAGAGGCCTGCTTCCACAAATATGGACATTATTAGAGCTGATGCAGATCTAGCGGCTCGTGCAGCCCATAGAACTACGCTATTGTGCGCTCTCATTGAGTGTGTGCGACATCACGTTCTTAATGCCCCATATGTAGCCAGGTCTGGTAGTTCATTGGCTGAATGCAGCCACTTCCGGAAATGTGTTAGACCTCGCCGTTTCAGGTTCGAATCCCAGCAGGTTCAATCAGCCGTCCATCCTTCTGAGGGTTATAAGATGCATACCACTGCATTGGGTAACAATAAATACCTTCTAACCTATTGATAGCGCCAAGAGGCCTGCTTCCACAAAGATGCATGTTAATACCGGAGCTGATGCACATCTAGCGGCTTGTACAGCCCATAGAGCTATTATCACCTAATTAGGCATCCTTATTTGGGAGCACTAGCCAGTGATTTACAACAGCCTCGTTAGCAGCTAAATTGAAAACTCAAGGAGCAATTAACAAGTAGTAATTCGTATACTCGAATCACTGCTATGTAGAGAAGTAAAATGGCACCTCAGCAGGCGCGCGACCCTATGAGCTATCTTATCAGCAATATATGCATTCCAGTGTTTACAGACTGCCTATATTAGTGATGGAACAGTATAGTATATTCATCAGGCAGGTGCCCTACTCATTAAACCATCACCCAGTATGCATCTTTATTCTCAAGGCCACCGCTGTGTAGAAAGGAGTAACATTACCCCATTCATGCTTTTAGTGCATTGATAGATTGTGTGCAGTGGAGGGGTCCTGCGAGCATTGTGGGAGCGGAGAGCTGCGTTACTCCCCGCTTACCTCTTCCCATATAAAGGAGCCAGCGGTGTCTCTGCTCCTTGTCCCGGGATTTTAAACAAGCTGTTGCTGGTGCGCCCCACACAGCACTTGAGGAAGGGGAGGAACAGCAGCGAGAGTGGGGTGGGGGTGGAGGAGGGCGGGTAGGGAAAGAGAAGATGCGCGTGACGGCCTGGAAAGCAGATGCCTTGGTGAACTCTGCCTAAACCTTAGTTTAGCACGCCCCCTCAGATAACAGAACAACCATAAAACTGAAAGACGCCGTAGACTCGGTGTTCCAAGGGTGTGTACCAAAAAGCCACAGGGCGGTAACCAAAAACCCTGCAGAGCAATGAGAACACAGGGTTTTAAATAAATACTGACATTGCCCAATAGAAAGCATGGGCTTACAAGTCCCTCTCCTAAAATACTTTTACCCCAATATGTCTCGCTACGCGTGCAACGCATGCGCACTGCAACGCTAGGCAAAATCCTAAAAAACAATCTGGAAGTTTATGACATTAAGTCTGAGTCAAAACACAATTTAAAAACATATAAAATGAGATAAACATGCATTGAGGACAGGTTGCAAATGAGCTGCAATCAATTCATATCACATTGATACATTGGACTGCGCGTCGTAAGCCAAATTATGCCTGGCACGCAATTATTAGCAACTATTCGACTCCACGTATTCTAGATGGAAATATGTTCTAGATTTGGGGCAGGCAGTTTTAGATGTTGTCAGGGATCAATCTCGCCTCAGTTAAAACCCCTTGGTCCCCTCCCCTATGAAATCCAAAATGGCAGCTGCAGGCAGCGGGAGGCCTGCTTTCTAAGATGGCTGCCAAGCACATTAGTCTTTGGCTGGGCTTGAATCATATGAAGTGCTCTGAATACATCGCAGTCAGTTCAAGCTGCACACCTCATTTTTCACCGTCGCGAGACTGAGCTGCACTGTGTTGAAAGCTGCTTGCCTGAAGTGCCAACCAAGGCCCCTTCTTTCCAGGTTAATTTATACATAATGAAACCACACATGGGATGAGACAAAAATACCTCAGTCCCAGAGAACCTGGGATGAGGTCACAGTGCTTGGAATCCACCCGACCCAATGAAGCTGCAGGTGAAAACTGGCCTTTGGATGGGTTTCTCTCAGAAAAGTGGGTCCTGGTTTTTGTCCATCTTGCACCGTTTGCAGCGCCTGCTGTACAGATTCTGTCCATTCAGCTATCTGGTTCCCATGAATATGGAACAGGAGCATTTGAGTATGCCACGCAGAGCTCAATTACAAGCAGAACATACATACATTCTATGCGTTTTGTATTACTTTACACCTTTTACTGCTACTTTAACATATATCAGCTTTCTAAATAGAAACAAAATTGACAGCAACAGTGAATGCAGCGGCAAGGATCATGGACATTGATTCTCCAAAATGCAAGGGATAGAGGATGTGACATCATTGACCATTCATTTCATTCATAACAGCACTGTAATTGACAAAGGGCCTTTGACTTTATGTCTTCACAGGAGGTGGGCGTGTAAGGTTTGTCCCTGATGCCATCATAGGAAATGACAAGCAGACCTTTAAAAAAGCTATTACTGAGGGTTTCCTCAGTACAGACATATTTCTTGCAGACGCCTAAAAAGCCAAATTGAATGATTTGGCAGGAATTTCTGTGAAAAGAACAGATTTAAGTTGTGACAGCTCATCACCTCTGCATGTGACCCTGGTCAATGTGTCTCTGGTTAAATGGTGCTTATGCAATAAAATGAAGTGAGAAGTCATTCCTTATTTGAAAATAACAAGTTAGACAGACCTGTCCATGACAGTGTATGAATTTTGTGCATAAGTGATGTGGAACTGGATTTTGTTTCTAAAAAAGACAGGAGTATCTATAAGGCTGATTATGAGTCTGCCGGTCCGAATGCCAGATCGCTGTTGGGGCGGTCAGGAGAATGCCATCAAGCCGGTGGTATCCCGACCGCCGTATTACGAGTTGACTGTCAGGCCAGCGGTGTGCATGCCACCAAGCTGGTGGTATCCCGACCGCCGTATTACGAGTTGACAGTCGGTCCAGCGGTGTGCATGCCATCAAGCCGGTGGTATCCCGACCGCCGTATTACGAGTTGACTGCCAGGCCAGTGGTGCGCATGCCACCAAGCTGGTGGTATCCCGATCGCCGTATTACGAGTTGACTGTCGGTCCAGCGGTGTGCATGCCATCAAGCCGGTGGTATCCCGACCGCCGTATTACGAGTTGACTGCCAGGCCAGTGGTGCGCATGCCACCAAGCTGGTGGTATCCCGACCGCCGTATTACGAGTTGACAGTCGGTCCAGCGGTGTGCATGCCATCAAGCCGGTGGTATCCCGACCGCCGTATTACGAGTTGACTGTCGGTCCAGCGGTGTGCATGCCACCAAGCCGGTGGTATCCCGACCGCCGTATTACGAGTTGACTGTCAGGCCAGTGGTGCGCATGCCACCAAGCTGGTGGTATCCTGACCACCGTATTACGAGTTGACTGTCAGGCCAGCGGTGTGCCGGCCGCAGTCTTCTTGAGGCGCAGCATACTTCGGCTCACAGAGTGAGCCTGAAGGAAATGCCACCACACTACAGCTCCTGTCATGCGTACACTGTTGTCAGGCACCATCTAGTGCATGGGACACAGTGTGCGCACGACAGTGCAGGCATAGTGAGGCACAAAATGTGACCCCAGCCACTATGCCCAATAGGCAAAAGCATCCCGGGGCCCTGTTTGAGGCCCCTTCCCTATTTTTCTATCTGCATTTTCATGGTGGAAATACTGCTCATAATTGGCACAGCGGTGCCGGCCTCGCACCGTCTCCTATCCCCCACCACCTCTGTGGGATCCAGGATCCTGGCGGTGGTGAAGGTCTTGTGGTGGTCTGAACACCATGTTCGTAATCGGGCGGTCGGACCCCCCTACTGCGCTGTCCAGAGCACTGCGGTCCCCCGACCGCCAAACTCATTATAAGGGCCTATGTCTGTAATACATTTTGGTGCACGAATGCAGTGAGACAGAATATTCATTTTATGGTACATTTCTTGCAGTGTTAATCAGGAAATATGACGGCACAGAAAGATATTACTCTTGCTAATCCGCTGCTGATTATGGGCCTTAAATAAAACAGTTATTTCACCACAGCCACTGAGAGAAATGATAATTTCTAAAATCATCCACAACTTGGTGCTCAAAATTATAATAATTGATTGTACATGTCTTTGAAGCTCATGATTGCAACTTCTGATTTGCCTATCTAGAATGCGAGCTACACAGCAGCACGACTCTGTCACCTAAATCAAATTGCAATTTGGAAAATAGAAGACTTGTCGTCCCCAAAAAGGGTGCCCTCTTCTGCATCTAGTGCTTTGAATAGGCAGGTTTTGACTGGTACCTGCACTTTTCTATTATGAGGGGGAGAGTACCTGCACTTCTCAGAAGTATTCTGGTATAGGGTACCTGCACTTTTTTATTATGGGGGGAGAGTACCTGCACTTCTCAGAAGTGTTCTGGTATAGGGTACCTGTACGTTTTTATTATGGGGGGAGAGTACCTGCACTTCTCAGAAGTATTCTGGTATGGGGTACCTGCACTTTTTTATTATGAGGGGCAGAGTACCTGCACTTCTCAGAAGTATTCTGGTATAGGGTACCTGTACGTTTTTATTATGAGGGGGACAGTACCTGCACTTCTCAGAAGTATTCTGGTATAGGGTACCTGTACGTTTTTATTATGAGGGGGAGAGTACCTGCACTTCTCAGAAGTATTCTGGTATAGGGTACCTGTACGTTTTTATTATGGGGGTAGAGTACCTGCACTTCTCAGAAGTATTCTGGTATGGGGTACCTGCACTTTTTATTATGAGGGGCAGAGTACCTGCACTTCTCAGAAGTATTCTGGTATAGGGTACCTGTACGTTTTTATTATGAGGGGGACAGTACCTGCACTTCTCAGAAGTATTCTGGTATAGGGTACCTGTACGTTTTTATTATGAGGGGGAGAGTACCTGCACTTCTCAGAAGTATTCTGGTATAGGGTACCTGTACGTTTTTATTATGGGGGGAGAGTACCTGCACTTCTCAGAAGTATTCTGGTATAGGGTACCTGCACTTTTTTATTATGAGGGGCAGAGTACCTGCACTTCTCAGAAGTATTCTTTCTGGTATAGGGTACCTGTACGTTTTTATTATGGGGTGAGAGTACCTGCACTTTTCAGAAGTATTCTGGTATAGGGTACCTGTACTTTAGCATTTCAAGCACTTGCCGCATTTAAACATAATAAGGTATTATCACATGTACTCTTGCTTTGTTTTCAGTGTGGGAGAAGAGAGCGGGTGCCATTTTCAATGTTGTATTTTACCGCATAATCCTTCTTTGGGCAGTGTGCCTCAGGAAGAGGCGTGGGTGCCCCTCTGCAAACACCAGGGTGTTTATGGAGCAAATATCTCACCCTCGGTTACTGAATAAATATGGGAAATATGTGCTTAAGAGGCTGTTCGCCTAAAAACATTAAACACCACCATAAGTGCACTCTGCTTGTTATGATTTAAATCCAGCAAGGGCAGAGAAAGGTCGTCCCATGCAGTGTCCTGACACAACAACTGAGAAACTTGACAGAAAGGAGAAGGGGCGTGAAGAGCCCGCGTGATTATGGACTGGTGACTGTACACGATGCTTGAAAAAGGTCATAGGATGGGCATTTAGACATTTGGGGTGTGCCTGGCCCAGGATTCTCATCATAGCTGTACCACTGTTTAGTGTGTTTTTTCCTTTTCTGGTCATGGGCTGCTAGGGTCAAAGGGAAAGGTGAAAAAAAAAATGTCTAAGGGGCATATTATCAAGGACGGCGTTAAAATTATCGCCAGTTTAGCGGCAGAAAACTGCCGCTAAAGCAGCGATAATGTGCTTGATAATATGCCTTGAGAATTCCAATAGAAGCCCATGTTGACACCAGAACATGGACTTCTATGGGAATTCTCAAGGGCATATTATCAAGCCCATTATCGCCGCCCTTGATAATATGCCCCTAATGTCACTAATCCTTCAGAGTTAACTTGGTCTCTGGAGTCAATTAGGGTTCACCAGAGGCAGCTGCTGCTTCTGGCTTGTGTTTTGGACCCCCTGGCACTGGTTTTATAACCCCTCGCATGCACGTTTTGATGCACCCGGAAGTGTGCTTCACAGCAGACTACATGCTGCAGAAAAACACATTTTAATGGGTAATGCAGGTATGGTTATTTTATTTGTGCTAAATCCGGCACATTTCTTGCTGTGGATTCACTTAAAATGTGACAGGATGGGTAAATCAAAATACTTACTAGCAGTGATACAGCTGCCAATTGGTCCAGGCAACCTCGTCATGTGTGACAAACATCTTGAGCTAGAGGACATGATTTTACAATGTAAACATTAATGCCCATGAACTCAGAAGATTTGAAATGTCACTGTTAAGAAATGCGGATCTGTCATTTGGTAATAAGATCACACTATAAAATATGTGTTTACTAAATGTTAAATAATTAACCAAATACATTTCCAGCACAAGAGAAGGACAGAAGGCATTCATGGGATACACACTAAAACAATGTATCATATGCACCTCTTGGTTTTACACTGATAAAAAATATGCTTTTTGTTTCTTGACCTATGTCCAACATTTGTGGAGTTTTATGTATGGGGTTTAATAGCTTATTTTTCCCTGCTGCTACTCCCCCCCCCCCACCCCCCCAAAACCATTTGCACTTTGCACTTTGTACTTTATTATGTGACGCTGCTATATAACATGATACATTTTTGGCCTCTGTGTCAACTTCATGACGATTCATCACCCTGTTCTTATATATGTTATACACTTAGATGATGTTTTTATGTAAATGTTTAAGTGATTAACTTTGTGAGAATTGTTTGTGCTTTTATGGACATTTTTTATCCGAATAAAGATTATTGAATTGAATTAAATTGAAAACAATGTATATTACCATAAGGAGCAGTGGCTTTGACTATACCAAAGTGAAACAGTAGTCCATGTATCTCACAAACATGCATGTGACTTCTGCTTCTGCATTGTTAGTGTTTTCACTGTGATTGCAGCTCTTAAGATCAAATGTGTGTTTTTACGGATTGTGTAAATATTGGTTTGAAATATTAACTCTGAAAAAAACTAGCATCTTGTATATTTCGTGTCTTGACGCTAAAAACAAACATTTTGAATTCTGGTTTGAGTTAAAGTCCAATGCGTTCTTCAAATAGTTTGCAAGTTGGCCCATATTGTGTGGAACATTTTAAGATAGTCCTTGCTTTTTAGGCACCATCACTTTGCATTCTAGGATTTGTAGTTTCACCTTATTCCTTTATAATTTGGCTTTCTTGTTTTCAGTTTCTATTTTTTCAAGCTTCCGGGGTGGGTTTTCAGTGCTTTCTAATGTTGTAAAAAATTGTACAAAATTGTAATTATCGCGGTTTTCTCCTTTTGCACCGTAACAAATCATGGGAATTGTGTTTCCCCAGTGCTTATAAAGAGTTTAGCTTTTATGTCATTTATTCTTATTGTCTGTTCTTCCTTTCTTATTTGGTGCTCCTAATTACTTTCTCTGTACCTTTTCCTTCAATTGGATATTACAGATATTTTTTCATTATTTTCCTCACCTCCTTGTATGTCCAATTTCACAGCACTCAAGCTCCTTATTCCAAAAGTGCAGCCCTGCACCATGCCCAGGTCCAGGATGTGCATAGGGAGGGCCCGGGGACATGTTTCCACCTCATTAAGATTTGATTGCGGCACTGTGCTCAATTGAAGGACTTAGTGATATTTGTTGCCACAATCTTGATGACAATGGTAGAGAATATCGAAATCAGAATATCAAAGAATTAATATATTGTGCCCAGCATAATGAGGGGCAAAATATCAAAGAGGTAAGTGCACAGAGGAAGGAGTAACCCAATTGCCAACTCTGCAGTATACTGCTTGGACATCAGAGGACGCTAAAGCAGTAAAAATGCAGCAAAATCCAGTGTATTCGAGTTTCTACTGAAAAGAAAATATTCACTTTGGTGGTGTTTTATTCGTTTTAATCGGTTTTGGTTGAAAACCATTTTTAAGTGTGGGCCTAAAGTTCCTGACGTTTCACACTTTACTCAGGAAGTCAGACAAACTCAGGAAACTTTATGTTCTTGAATATGGGATAACATTCCCAACTTCTCCTTACTTTCCCGAGGTGGAGTTTGAGTTCACTAGCCCATTGATTCCCTCATCTGGATTTCACACCCAGAATGGCTGGCATAACCAGCTGTAGGTAATAGTAATAGTGGCTGCACGGTTGGGGACCTTTTACATAATATCACTCAGGGCTACTGTCAGGACCCAGTGGCAGTGGGTACAAATGGGGCAGCAGCCTCATGTTCATGAGCCATGCACTGTGGATTTTGACCTCCAGAGCAGTGCTTAATTTGAGCCGGGGGTTTCAGGTGCTCAGCACCGGGACTTGTCAACACCGGCACTTGTGACATTCTGACACAAGGTGGCGCTGTCTGGAGATGACCACAACAACAGGTAGTTATTAATTCAATATGTAGGAGAGTAGGATCTGCCTCTTATGGTTACCCCCACTTTTTGCTGATGTTTCACTGTTTTTCGACCTTAGTCTGGCTGAGGCCCTGCTATTCAGGACCCCAGCCTAGCTGCTTCCTCTCTAAATTGATTCCATGTACCCTAGGTACATAACAGATTGGATTCTGAGGTGCCCTTATAAGTCCCTAGTATATGGTATACTATGTACCCAGGGCATAGGTACCCCAGAGGCCTACCAGGGGCTGACGCATGTATTATGCCTCCCCTGGGAATCCCTCCAAAATGACACCACAGGTCTGCTACTGCAGCCTGGGTAAGGTGGTGCATGCACCCCTTACAGAGATATAGGTTTACTATGTCTCACCTAACACTGCACATAGAAACCTATCAGTCACCCCTCTGGCAGGCCTTATCAATCCTGAAGGCAGGGTGCTTGGTTCGACGATGCGACCCGACACCATTTGACACCTTTGCACCCGGCTACCCTGGGTGAGGTAACTCGAGTACTCCGGTGGTCCCATGGGTGTTGACCTTAGAACTGCCTAAGTCCAAGAGGGTTTGGTCCTAGTCCATTTTAAGTGTCCCTAATCTTTAAAAATCTAACCACGACTTTCCCCATAGAAGCTAACGGGAGCTCGCAGCTGTGTTCTCACACTGCACACGGCCCCCATGGCTGCCCTGTGTCACTACCTTGGGTGGTTCCTTGGGGTTCCAGCGATTCTACAGGCTCTAGGACTTGTGTCTAGTTAAGTCGTGGTTCTTATACCACTATTTTAGTATATGGTTTGGCTCACCCCTCGGGCCTAATGTGTATTTGTGCTATTTTACTGTAATATTTGAAGTGTAACTTATGTGCTTTTGCTTCTAGCCTCATAAAGAAACTAGAGGGGTGTGTTTAGTAATAAATACATATAGATTATATATATACCTGGTGTGGTTCCCTTTCATTTGGTCATTCAGGAGATTATAGACTGGTAAAACAAGCTGCTTTACATTCCTTCAAGACATAGTCTGAAGGCTGCTCTCCATAGCTACCACTAGGATAGCTTTCAATAAAGGTTGTCTTTAACCTATCATCAATAAGGGGTTGTTTGGACTGGTGCAAGGTGCCCACTATAACTAGTGGACAGCATATACCAGGCCAACTTCTCACACAATATACATTAAAAATTACTATTACCTGCCGCCCATGCCGTTCTTACAGCTTTGGGGGCCTCAAGTAGTCAGAATTGTCACACTTGTAGGAGTGTGATGGTCAGTAGTTGTGTTGTTACTATCATTGGCAGCATAGCAGGGGCAATGGGTGGCACAAGCTGCTGTGCCCTCGGGACGAAAGCCCTGGCACT
The DNA here is from genome assembly GCF_964204655.1 of Triturus cristatus. Taxonomy (NCBI): domain Eukaryota; kingdom Metazoa; phylum Chordata; class Amphibia; order Caudata; family Salamandridae; genus Triturus; species Triturus cristatus. Next base: position 143,181,132 of record NC_140594.1, read on the forward strand.
TGTTTTTGTTATACAAATTAAGCACTGTGTGATATTCTGTACCATGTATTTATTTGTACTTTTCATTTACTTTGTTATTTACATTGTCAGCCATTGTAATTTATTCCCTGCCTCTGATATCTTAGAGTTCTGGAACCTTTAATTACCAAGCTTCACTTTGGAATGTATTTCTTTGACTTAGTGAAGCAGTTATTCTGGTGCCTGCTCTGAAGGTGGTACTAGCAGGCTGGGGTTTTACCTTCAACTTCAATAAAGAACTATTTATTCTCACTTTGGCCTCTGGAGGATCTTTACAATGGCGACGATCTGAAAGAACTCACCTTGGACATCTACTCACGCCAACGCTAGAAGATTTAAATCACCTTTACATGAAGTACTACAAGACAAGACAACAAGAAGACAAAAAAAAAACCTTTGGTATCGTATTTATCTTCTCTGGCGTGTTAGTCTACTTCAAACTACCCAAGCTTTTGAACTTCCAGTGACTGCATATTTTTATGACACTTTTACATATTCTCCAGAGTGTTGCTTGTTCAGCGCTTAATCTGTGGAGCATGAGCATGGAGGAATTTTGATGCATGGCGCCATTGGGTTCAAAGATCGTAATATCACTGGCAAGGTTTATATTTCTGAAAGTGGTGATTCATTAGTTAGTTGGTTATACCAAGGAGATCTTAGAATGATCTTGGATCCTAATGAAACACCATCTGTTTTATTGAAAACCCATGCCAGTAGTGATACGTAACTTCCGTTCAGCCAAATCAATTTGTGTAATTCTGGCATTTCATTTGAAAAAGAATATCCTTTGGTCTTTAATGAACATCTAGGATGTCTTAAAGGATACTCGCACAAAATAATTTTGAAGAGAAATGCTGTACCTGTCATCAGTAAAGTTAGAGGTGTTCTCATCAAAGTAAAAGAGAATATGAAAGTAGAAATAGAAAAACTACTGAGTGCTGGTATTATCACAGAAGTTGAAGCCTCAGAATGGTTATCTCCAGTGGTCATGGCACTTAAAAGTAACGGAGAGTCCAGGCTTTGTATAGACTTGAGGGAACTCAACAGGTGTGTCGTTGTTGACCATTATCCCCTACCTAATATCCCTGAAATGCTGTCTCTCTTGGAAGGAGCCAAATTCTTCTTGTCTTTAGATCTGGCTTCAGCGTACCATCAGGTGAAATTACACCCAGACTCGCAAGATTTGACGGCATTTATTACTCCTTTTGGGACTTTCAAGTTCCTTAGAATGTCTTTTGGGCTAATATCTGCCGCTGCCGTGTTTCAAAGGATGATGGAACACATTTACAGTAAACACAAAGGGCATAAAGATATACCAAGATGACATGCTTGTTTATGTTTTGTGGTAGAACATGATGATAGAATGAGACAGGTTTTAAAGATACTGGAGGCTAATGGTCTCACTCTTAAAGCAAAAAAAAATGTAAATTCAATCTCACTGAAATAGACAATCTTGGACACAAGATATCTGGTTCAGGTATAGAGCCCAAAACGGAACTGGTAGACACGATCCGTTACATGGATAGCCCCAACAATAAAGAACAAGCAGTAACATTTTTAGGGATGACTGAATATTACGCAAAATTCATTCCCAACTTTGCACACAAGACACAAAATTTGAGGCTGCGCCTAAAGAAAGGGGTAACTTTCACTTGGAATGATGAGTGTGAAAAATAATTTGTTTTGATTAAACAGATGTTATCTAAAGCTTCTTGCTTGAGCAGCTTTGAGCCAATCCACAACATTGTTATCATGACAGATGCCAGCTCCGCAGAATTGGGTACTGTAATGTTACAAGACCACGGAGGAATAGAAAAAAACATTTTGTTTTTGTCCAGGAGTGTAAGGGGAGCTGAACTCAACTATTCTGTTGTTGAGAAGGAGGCCCTGGGTGTTTTCTGGGCAATAAGGAAATTGTATAAATTTGTTTGGGGAACTTCCTTCACTGTTAAGACAGACCACAAACCATTGAGGGAAATATTCGAAAAAAAGGGGCTTGACAACATTTCCTCCAGAATAAGAAAGTGGGTAGTAGCTCTCCAAGAGTTCAATTTTACAGTTGTTTATGTTCCTGGTGCAAAGAACAATCTATCAGACTGCTGTTCGCGATTGATAAACACCGAAAATTCTAAAGATGGGGTGTTTGAGGATGAAAGTGATGATTTTGTTGACTTTGCTGTCTGCCTTAGGCACAAGACTCATTCCACCAACCTCCTAAAGGTCGCAACTTGTAGACTTCGCTCACGAAACCCATCCTGGGATCTCCAAAACCAAAGAGATTCTTAGGCAAACCTACTGGTGGCCTGGGATGGACACTTTTGTGGAGAGGGTTGTTAGAGAATTTAATGAGTGCAACAGTAGTGACAAGATTTTAAAACCCAGTGTACAACCTATGTCATTGAGAACACTTCCCAAAGAAGTTTGGGAGGAAGTAGTTATTGACATCTTGGGACCTATCAAACACACAAGTATAGACAAGTTTGTCATAGTTCTTATTGATGTTTATTCCAGGTGGCCTGAGATAAGAATAACTAATTCTATAGAAACCAAGGATATTATACTGTTTCTTGACAACATATTCGAAAGGAAAGGTTTTCCCTCTACTCTTCTCTCTGACAATGGTGTTCAATTCACCTCCAAAGACATGATTACATTCTTAGACGATAGGGGGATTGTGCACAAAAGGTCAGCACTTTACCATCCAGAAACTAATGGTATTGTCGCGAGGTTCATCCGAGTTCTCAAAGAGACTATCCAGAGAGCTCTTTCCAACCATATACCTATTTCTAATTCCCCTTCTGATCTTACTTTAAAAAATGGCTCCCAGTCTAACAAAGAAATTTACGCAGAGGACATAAAACGGGAGAACACATGTCAGGCCAAAATATCTAGATCATTTTGTGCAATATTAGGCATGAATTTTATAGAAGTACTCCCTTATTTCATGTTTTGTTAATGAGAGGAAGATGTGTGATATTCTGTACCATGTATTTCCTTGTACTTTTCATTTACTTTGCTATTCACATAGTCAGCCATTGTAATTTATTCCCTGCCTCTGATATCTCAGAGTTCTAAAACCTTTAATTACCAAGCTTCACTTTGGAATGTATTTCTTTGACTTAGTGAAGCAGTTATTCTGGTGCCTGCTCTGAAGGTGGTACTAGCAGGCTGGCGTATTACCTTCAACTTGAATAAAGAACTATTTATTCTCACTTTGGCCTCTGGAGGATCTTTAAACACTGCTCCAGAGGTACCACCCTTGAAAGGGCGGGAGTTCCGGTGTCAGGGCTGCCTAGCTGTGGTAGCCTGTTTGTAGCAACAACAACATTTTCCTGTTGGTTCAGGGGACTCCTTTTCCCATACCTTTTTCACTTCAGCTTCATCACCCTTTACGTAGCTAGAGAAGTTTAAAAGATATGCAAAAATTGCAAGACAATTATGCACATCTCTAGGTAAAATCCAGTGAATCATCATAAATAAGCACCTTACCAAAATGTTTATGGCACCTTTGTGTCACCCAGAAACCAAATTTGTAGAACTATTTCCCATAAAGACCATCTTTTGCAGTTGTACACTATGGTGGTTGACTTTTTATTTACTGTTTTGTATTAATTTGAAAGGTGGAAAAATGCTCAATTAAATAAATCTTTTTTGAGGGTTGGTAAATCTTCAAGGAGTGTGGGGTCAGTGCCCATGAAGGTGTGGAATGGAGACAGGCCCCCCCCCTTAGCCCAAGCCAGATCAAAATAGATGCATAATACGTAACTCCATAAATGTTAATAAAACAATACTAGACTATTGCAGAAGACTGCTGGATTTTACAACAGAGTAGGCTTCTTTACTGTAGTCAGCACTTGACTCCTCTCCATCCCTTTCAAAAAGGGAATGGGATATCAGTGGCAGGCTAGCGATTTCAAATAATATATAATGTAACAAAATAGCTTCAAGCAAATATGCTTTTATTAATGTGAATATTATCACAGATCGTTTTATTGTTAGCTGTCGCCATATAACAAAATTATTATGACATTGCGCAATCTTTACCCAAAATAAATATGTTTCGAACAGCCAAATTCTCATAGCTCAAAATACGTTTATTTTCAATCCAGAAATGTTTAGATTTATCATGTTCTACAAGATATTCCCTTAGACATTTTCTACACTGGTCTCGTGCACCACATGGAAATTACTAACCAATAAAATTATCGATTGCGGATCAGATGAAGAGGAGGCCTGGGCAGCCTTTATTTCTGGGGGGACTGCCGCATTCAGAGCAGCCTCATTCTCCTCCTCCGTCTGCGCCCAATTCAGCTGGGTGTCTGAAAAAGGGACAAAACTTGGAACCTTCTCCGTCCCGTGATCCCCTATTCCATCGCAAATCCAACTATCGTAGGGGAGAGGGAGCGGAACACGTCGCCAACGAGACAAGTGGATCCAGTTCTTTTGGCTGTCCACTCCCACTGCCGTCCTTGTTGTGATGAACACCAAGTATTGTCCTTTCCATCTGGGCTCCAAACTGTTTCGCCTCTGGAAATTCTTAATCAATATGTAATCACCAGGCTGTATGGTATGCCTGGCCCCCTCAGGTGCTGGAGGCAAAGCTTCATGTAACTGTTGATGAATAGAACATAAACTTTTAGTGAGATCATATAAATAATCGACAAGCAGAGGATAATCAATTTCAGAAAACTTTTTCGGTTCAGGGACGCCCCACACATTTTCTGGATGGCCAAAGACCACCTCATAGGGCAATAATCCTGTTCTAGAATGGGCTGTTATTCTGGTAGACAATAGAGCAAGGGGCAACCCATCTGGCCATTGCAAACCAGTACTTTCCTTCATCTTTGCCAACTTTAGCTTGAGAGTACCATTGTACTTCTCAACCAAACCTGCTGACTGAGGATGATTTGCTGCATGAAATTTTTGCTTTTTGCTTGATGTGCAGACCATCACACACCAACTGGATCACTTTTGCATTGAAGTGACTTCCTTAATAAGAGCCTTTGCCACTGCCATGGCTGTGTTTTCCTTCGTTGGGTAAGCCTCAATCCATTTACTAAATGCACAAACAACCACTAACACATATTTTAAATTATTTACCCGTTGCATTTCAATATAATCAGTTTGGTGAAGGTCGAAAGGGAAGGAAGGAAGGTGGCGCAAAATTACCAGAAGGTGTAGGAGTACCTTTTCCAGGATTATGCTTCAAACAAATCACACAATGTGTCACCAAATGGGCAGCAACCTTTGAAATAATGTCATTTCGCCACACAGGATCAAGTAACCTACAATTTCACTTTGCGCTGATATGAGCTGGACCATGTGCCATTGTAACTACAGGAAATACATATGCGTCGGGTAACATCCATCTTTGTTTTTCGGACTTGTCAGTCCAGTACCCTTCATCATCTAAATGCCCTGTACTCTCCTGCCACACTGCCAACTCCTCAACTATTCCCTCACTCTGTCTTTCTCTACTGCTTTCCAATGAATTTTCAAACAAAGTAACATCTGGTACCCATCTAGCAGGACCTGCCACAAACATTTTTGTTATTTTTGTCCTGCCTGTCTCTTTTGCTATCTGATCTGCAAATGCATTCCCCCCCCCCCGCATCAACAGTAATTGCTTTATGGGTACTACACTTCACTATTGCCAATCATTTAGGAAGGGTCAAGGCTGTTAAGAGCCTTTCTATCAACGGGCCATGTTGGATTTTAGAGCCAGAGTAAAGAATCCTCTCTTTGTCCAGAGGCGCCCAAAATTATGGGCCACCCTGAAGGCATACTGGCTGTCAGTATAAATGTTGACAGTTAGTCCTTCACTCAAGTCACATGCTCGCAAAACAGCTATCAGCTCCGCAGCCTGCTCTGATTGGTAAGGAACACGTAATGTCTCAACTACAGTGAGCAGCGTGGTAATAGCATATGCCGCTGTAGTGGTGCCATCAGACAATTTTAAACAAGAGCCATCGGCATACAGTTCCCCTTGTGGGTCAGATAAGGTAACATCAGTCAAGTTTACTCGCCCCTTCGTCTCTTCTTCAGTGCGGAATAGACAATCATGGACATCTGTGTCATCATCTTCCGAAGGGAGGGGTTGTAATGTGGCTGGATTCAGAATGGCACATCTCTTGATAGTAATATGAGGTGCAAATAGAGTCAATTCATAACCAGTCAGACGAGCACTGGTGAGGTGCTGCGTCTTTGTCTTGTTAAAAAAGTACATCCACAGCATGAGGTACCATTACTGTGAGGTCATGATTAAGGACGAGCCCCGCCGATTGTCGAATAGAGACCGCCGCCGCGGCCACCGTGGCTCTTAAACAACTCGGGAGGGCTCTGGTGAAAGGGTCAAGCGTAGCGGAAAAATAAGCACACGCCTCTACTTACCTCCAAAGGCTTGTGTTAACACAAAAAGTGCACATCCCGCCGTTTTGTGTATGTACGGCACGAAAGGCTTCTTATAATCAGGCGTACCAAGCACAGGTGCAGAGCAAAGCACAACTTTTAAATGTTCAAAAGCATGCTGACATTCATGCGTCCAGGGCAAGGGTTCATGCACATCTTTAGTTGTTAGGCGAACTAGGGGCTGCATTAATAAAGAATAAGCGGGTACCCAGTGTCGACAATATGAGGTGATGCCTATGAAAGCACGCACATCCCTCTGAGTCACAGGGACAGGCATCTTAACAATGGCATCAACTCGTTCAGGTGTTAGCCTCCAAACCTCCTTCGACAGCAGGTGACCTAAATAGGTGACCTGCTGTTGTCAATATTGAAACTTGGAAAGAGACACTTTATGTCCTTTATTCGGCAAATGCGTCAACAATTTTACCGTGGCATCCCGACAACCCTCTTTGGTATCGGAGGCTATCAAAATGTCATCCACGTACTGCAATAATACATTACCTGCGGGAAGAGAGAGAGAGTCCAATTGACTTTTCGAAGCCTGGCTATAAATAATGGGACTTTCAGTATACCTCTGAGGAGCTCGACAGAATTGGAAGCTCCTACCGGCCAGAGTGAATCCAAAAAGATACCTGCTGTCTGGATGAATAGGAATACTAAAGAAAGCGTTTTTCAAATCAATACCAGAAAAGAATTTGGCAGTCGAAGGAATCATTGTCAAAAGAACAGTAATGACTGTAACTATCGGAAACTGGGGGACTACAATTTTATTAACCTCCCGCAGATCGATCACAAAATGATAGACATCAGGGTGTGCATCAAGGAATCCAAAGATGCCTTCTTAGGAATAGGAAGGATGGGGCTATTGCACACATTCGCTACTGTCTCCTCAACCACTCCTGATTTAATCAAGTCCTGTATAATCTGCATCAGAGCCTGTTCCCCAGCCTGTGATACTTTGTACTGAGGACCATGAAGGAGCACAGCATTATTCTTGATCCTTATTGAAACTGGTGGTATCTGCAACAGCCCCACATCTGTATCCCCTGTAGCCCACAATGAGGGCGGCACATCCTGAAATCCAACAGGAAGCGGAGCATCCTTTGCCAAACACTGTTTTGAATTAACCACATTAGGTCCAAATGTAATATATACTCCATCCAGGGAACAGTAAATAGTAGCATGCAGCTTCTTCAACAAATCCAATCCTAATAAGTTTTCCCCACAATTCGCCGTCAGCAGAAATGGGGAGTCCACAGTAAAAGGACCAACAGTCAAAGCAAGAGGTCGGGAAATGGGGCTGACAACTGGCAAGCCTGAAAAACCTACAAAAATAATATTACGGCCAGACAGGGTTGCCCGGGGACCAGCAAATGAGAAACAGAGCTATTCATTGCACCTATATCCACCAAAAATGTCTGTGCCGAACCATGTAAATCTGCTGTGATATAAGGACCACGCTGATCTACAGGAATTTGGACTGGTCCCCTTCCCTGTCCCTGGCTGTCCTAGCCATAGGACATCCCTGCAGCTTCATCCATATTATAATCATCATAATAGTTCTGTCTTCCCCGGTGGTCCTCAAAATAGTTCTGATCAGAACGACCCAACGAGGATGCACCAACTTGAGCCGTATCTGGACTAATCTCCCCACGGCCCCTTCCACTTGAACCCCGCCCTCTAGGTACTGCAATTTTTTGTAACAAATCTGGACACTCACTTTGCCAATGTCCCTCCTTTTTGCAATACGCACACTGATTCAGCCCTGGGGTGCACCTCGCGACCCCCTCGACCTCTGAGTGCCCTGTCCCCTGCCAAACCCCCTTGTAACCTGCTGCATCAATACCCTCGTCTTCAAATCCTTACTCTTCTTTTCCACCTTGTCCTTTTCCTCATTTTCTCGATGCTCATAGTAGTAGAGCCATACTCAATATCACAGAAGGGGAGGAGGTAGTCCAAGTACTCTCAGAAGCTTGCAACCGAGCCGCAATCTCCGGAAGCAAATTTGTAACAAACCTGTTAACAAACAGACGAATACCACCTTCGACTGACAAATCCTTCCCACTGAAATCCCCAAAACACCCCTTCTCACTGAGTAAAGAAATCAGACACACTCTCCTCTTTCTTTTGACGACATGCCATCAGCTTATTCCAATCTACTCGTCTGGGTGGGATAAGAGAATGCACATAGGTGATAATATGACTTGGCAAAGCCAGAATCTCAGCTTTAGGTTTTTCACCTGCCTTCCTCTCCTTATTCCATGCCCTAATCTCATTCCAAGTCCTATCCAACTCCACTACGTGGTCCTGCGTTTGCACCTGTCGCCAAATATCAACAGGCACCAAGAGCCCCAAAAAATCTCAATTTCTGCTTCGGTCATAACTGAGGTGGCCTCTGTTAACTCTTTAATTATAATACACCGTAGGGTTCTTCCTAGGATCTGGTAACTGACTTTTAAGAGCTAGCACCTCACTTCTCTTCCACAGGGTATAGACCCACTGTTCCTGAAAGTGAGCCGCTACCCGCTGTTGGACCACATCACCTCTCTGGTTACGGTGCTCTGGGATCTCGGGATGAAAAATAGGATGCATCTCCCTCATCGGAAATTGGGTTACACTAGGCGGAGTACAGTGCTGTAATCTTTCTCCTTAACCGAGAAGTGGCCCAACATTACTAAGAACTTCCGCAGGGGCCATACCAGCAGAATATACACGATCTCGAATGCCATAAATAATTTGAGGAGCTGTGCCACCAATACACTGTTCCCACAAACTAATCAATGTAGCCCACATATGTTGAAGGGCATGCTGCTGCACAAATGGCTCTAAATCTCTCATCACACTCCATATATCTTCGACACTATAAATAGGACTCTGAGCCCATTTCGCCTCCTGATTTGCAACTATTTTTTTCTCCTCTTCACCCACATCAGATCGAATCAATAGCCGCTCCATTCGCTCCCATGCTGCCGCCCAATTCCCTCTTTCTGACCCAAGCACTGGTGTCCTTGCACTACACAGCACTGGGGATGAAATGTCCGAGGAAGTCACAAGAGATAAAGAGGCAGGTGACAAGGTTGGGTTGTAGGTGTAAGAGAAGGAGGAGAAACATAAGCAGAAATAGCAGATACTGCGGGGGTGCCTGCAGTCACCACACTCACAGCTTGTGAAACCGGAAGGGAGGCGAGCAGGACTAGAGCCGAAGCAGTCGAGTCCAGAGAAAGACCAGAAGAAGGCAAAAGAGCAACGGGGGACTGAGACGTGGGAACAATAGGATATATTCTCTGTGGGGCATAGGGAGGTGGGGGACGAGTGGTCAATAAAACCTCCACAAAGGGATCCTCATCCTCTCGAACAACATAAGACATTATATTGTAATCGAAACTTCCTATCTGCATGCTCAATACCTTTTTCTGTTTGTTCCCTATCATAAACTGCGGCTTTCTGAACCACTGTCTGCATTGCCTTCTTCCTAGACTCCTTCTTGGCCTGTATACGCCTCTGCTTAGCTTCCTTCTGCCATACCTTCAAAGTATCAAACATTGACTGCCTAATTCTTCTACGAACAATTTATCCTGTAAATAATTCAATTTTTGTTCGTCAAATGTACCATCCAGTGCCCACTGAAGCTCAGCATTGTCCCTAGTATACTTGTGCCATACTGTACGAAACATAATGGGGCCAATACCATGCTTCACATACATCTCAAAACTCGGAGTGCCTTCTGGAGGCGCAGGCTGCCTTTCCTCCAGCCGATGCTCAGCAGAACAACAGCAGCACCCCAAGCACCACGCTCTACTCCAACAAGGCATCCTAGCATCAAACTCAAACTTCACTTATTCACCCAATCAACACACACACACACGCAATAAGACACACAATTTAATTTCAATTCAAATTACTTTATTCAAATACTTTATGAGCATACCATAAAAGCACATATCATAATTTATACAATTTAAAAAAGAAAAATAACAGGAAACAGTTTATAACACGATCATATCAAAACACAATTGATTTCCGCAATTTAAAAACATTTTTTTTAAAAGCAGTAATAGCAGCAATTATATATTCACTATCCAAGAATTGTAGTGCCAAAAATTCAGGACGGCATTGTCTCAATCCTAGTTTTTTAAGCACTGGTACAATCCATCTTTTTCTAGGATTATGGTAAAATTTGCAGAAAAACAGAATGTGTAAAGAAGATTGTGCGGAAAGATCGTCACACGGACATTTACATAATGTTCTAGACCAGTCATTCAATTCTGGAAAACTTAAAGACCTAAATATAATATTTACCCTAAATCTAGTTAACAAGAATCTATCTAAAAAGCCAGAGTAAGATAATGGGATTGAACTGTTATTTTGTCCATTTCACTCAAGATTCTCTTTTCACTCAAAAATTTCATGCAACTAGATTTTAGGTCCTTTCTAGACACATTGCATAATGTGTGAGGATCATAATAATATTCCTACCATATTCTAACATATTCTAGCCATCTTATACTTTTTACTCCATCAAGGCCCATTGCATCTTTTAGTATGTGACGATTAAAAGTCAACTCATCTGTGGTCCAGACCCTATGCCAAAGGAGGACAGGCTGGATCTTAATCATGTCCTCCGGATAGGGTAAGCCAAGTTCGGCATGACAAATGGAATTGGACGTACTGTCTGGTACAGACAAAAGATATTTAAAAAACATATTTTCCCAACTTTCTACTGAAATTGGCCAATGTCGCCAGTGACTTACTAAACAGAAGTCTTCTAGTTTTAACTGCACTAGTCCAACTTCCTGTTTGATCAAATAAAAACCCTAAATACGAAAATGTTTTAGTGCGTTCTATTGCCTTGTTGTTAATATAAATGATCCACTACCACAGTTCATAACAAAAGTTTTTGAGCAATTAATAGTAAGGCCCAAATTGGACATAAAATTAGTAAAAGAAGTAACTACCCTTTGGGGCCAAGTGGCAAAACGTGACATAAGGACCGCGTCATCTGCATAGAGGAGCGCAGGGATGGGACGAGTAGATGCTAATGGTAAATCCCTGCACTCCTCTACCAGGGTAGTCCCTAAATTGTTTATATACATAGTAAATAAGAAGGGAGCAAGGACGCAGCCTTGCCTGACACCATTGCTAACTCTAAAACTTCTTGTGCATTCCCCGTCCCGCCCAAAGCGCACCCTTGCCCTTGCACCCATGTAAAGTTGCCTTAAAAAAGAAATTAAAATAGGGTCTACCCCCTGCTCCCCTAAAATTGACACACACAAACAAAGAGCTCTCCAAAAACAGTCCTCAGACTGCGTCAAGACAAATCAGTCCTCAGACTGCACCAAGACAAGATAGGCTCTAACCCCAGGCCTTTACAAGAATCAGCCAAATCAACAAGTTACCTGGCAGAACGTTCAAAAACGCTCCGTATCACAAGGGTCCACAGACCCACCGAGTTAACTAAGACAGCGCCGCACTTACCAAAAATCCAGATATTCTCACCTGGTGCATACAGGTCAAACAAGAGTATTCTCCTCTGCCGACTCTTCCATCCAAACGGTGAGATCCGAGGGTTTTGCATTTTCAGGACCACAGGTGAAATGACCACTAGACTAGGAGCCGCCCGATCAGACAGGCGGGGAAGCCGCAAGAACCAGGCTCTATCATATGGGGATCACCGATCCGCCCATCCGACCGGATGCAACCCCAACCCCAACCCCACAGCCCGACTACGGGCAGGATGGGTGGAGTCCCTGTTCGGGTACCAACTGAAGGAAGTGACCCAACTAGGGCCATTCGGGTCACTCTCGACCTCCACTAGCCTTCCAAGAAATGAAGACTCGATGACACAGTAGAGAATGCAATCTAACTATTTTATTAGCAACATACACTGCAGTGGAGTCGGGTCTGACAAGCCTCCTATGATGGCTGACAAGGGACTGACTCTAACAAGCATACAGTTACATTATGTATGTTGCGGAGTCCAGGAAGGTCAGCCTATCAAGGAAAATCACTGGTAGATGTCGTAATACAATGGGGTGCAGAGCATAACTTTTGATTCCGCAGCCTGGCACAGGCTATTAACTGCCCAAGGTCATCTGGCTTATCCTTCCTACTAGGAAGGTGGGAGAAGGCCTCTACGCAGAGAGAAAGGCACGCGCTAATGGACAAGATTCAACGTCTGAGAAAGAAAACTCACCAAGCACCATTTCTCGTAAATGATACAGTAACAGTTTTGATTATAATACAAGATGGCGTCTACTAGAGGTAAAATGGTGGCACAGATGTCAACCTAACTTACATAACATCTGCCCTTGTTAATTGTGTATACATCTGGCAAGAATATATTATAAAATAGCTAAATAAATGCAAACATAATACCAGGTAAAATACGAGTAATATGGCAGTGATACGTTTCAATTCTAACATGTGCTCTACATGGAACAATATGAAGAAAAGTGGATTTACAAGAACAATCATTTTCAGGAGAAATTCCCGGTGTATATGGATGACATTTTCTGTATTTGGAATGGGTTGGATGAAACACTCAACTAAAGTGAACCATACTGGATATAATAACACTGAATTCAAGAAGAGGGAAGATTGAAAAAACATGTGAAAGTGAGAGGTCAGCTTAAGACTGAAGCTCAGCATTAGTACCACACAGTTTATATAATATGCTCTAAAAAGAAATCTAGCATAGACTGAAAATATTTATGAGGATTATATGGCGATTTAAGTCACAGCTTATAAACCATGAGACTTCCAACACCACTAAGACGTGACAATTTTTCTTAATTTTATATAATAATCCTCACATCGATTGGCTTGTACACCTCTAGAACTAGAAGAACAACAAAGGTTTCCTACAAGAATGCAGTCTCCATCTTCAAAAAACTATTCCAATGGAATTGTTTTCACTGTGATATCACAAGCCATTGCACCTGTCCATACATTGTGATTACACATCAAAAGTCAAAGAATGGTGATTCAATGTTGCCAAAACAACCATGGGTTGGGTATTTCGACTTCCTTGCGGTTCACAAGCATCAACAACACGAGCGATAATCCCAGATCTGTGCCGCACTCCATAGAAGATTTACCATCTTTCACCAAGCGTACATGTCTATCTACGACCATGAAAATGGCAGACCTTCGCTAAAGCAGCATACAACAATCACTACAGCTTGAGCCGCTGTAATTCAGAAAAATATGAGTAGCTTTCTTCTCCACTATGGAAAATTGCATCAGCAACAGCTATCTATCTGTGTGTCTAAATCACAATTGTGTTTCTACCACAAGAAGCCATTCCAGAGTGCCATATGAGCTTAAAGTAGAACGGCAACTCTGAGAGGATCAGGATCTAAATGATATGGAACAGAAATCATTGTGGATTAACAGAAAACAAATATTTGATATTGGTGCTAATCTTGAAAAATTGCACAACTCAAAATAAGACAAAATACATTGTTTGCCCAATTTTTATAGGACTTTGACAACCCATTCAGCTGTGTGATTAAGCTAAACACATCAATCGGTTGTCCTTTCACGCAATATGGGTACACTTTCGAATGGCACACTGAGCACTGAAGAATTTCTTGCCCTATTTTTATTTTCATTTTTATCTTCATTTACATGTAGACAACAAATTACACTATAGCCCAAGTCTTGAGAAACATAAGGGGTGAAATGCATCCATATTTACAGAGGAGAGACTATGAGGCTAATTTAGAGCTTGGCATGCAGGTTACTCCATCACAAATGCATCGGAGTACCCTTTCAGCCAAACCCTGAGTCTACACATCTCAGTTAGAGTCAGGCAGATCACCAGCTTTCCATCGACATAGCCCACGAAGGGCATTACACTGTCTGCCCTATTTAGGATAGACGGTGTAATGACCTTTTTCATGTCACTCACCACATGGAATATTTACACTCCGACCGCCGAATTACAATGTCGGCAGTCAGAGTGTAAACCGGCTGGGGAAACCGACTCGGTTTCGACGGGCTCAAGGAGCATGTCGTCCAGTTGGAAAATGCTCACAATCCCTTAAGGACAGAGTTTCCGCCGTCGGGATTATGATGTTGGTTTCAAACAGCTTTTCCATGTCGGCCTTTCCGACATGGAAAGGCTGTCAGAAAGCGACTTTGGGGGCCCCTACCAGGGCCCCCTTCTCCCCTGGCCCTCCGGTTGTTGCCCTGGGGGGCAGCTATGGTGCCCCCTGCACTGTGTGGCTGCCAACGCGAGGTGCCTGCCACACAGTGCAGGGATGTGCAAAAACTTCAATTGTACAATGAGAGTTTATGCTGCAGGCGGTTTCGGACCGCCGCACAAGCTCCCATTGTAAAATGGAAGTTTGCGACCGCACCATGTGCGGGTGCATCCTAATCGCGGTGTGGTGACTGCCGATCGGTGGTCGGTTGGTTCTGCATCCGCAGCAATGTCGGTCGGAGGCAACTCTGACCGACATCGCAATCAGGCCCTTAATGTCTTTCTTTGATGCCTAATAATATTAATAATAATAAATCATTTATAAAGCACCTGGCTACACTGATTGGTGTGTCCCCGCACTACAGAAACAGCTACATGCAGAGTCAGGCAGGACGGCGTAGCTCCTATTTTCAGGCCTCTATGAAAAACACTTTCAGATTTTTCTGCACGCAACGAAGGCAGAAGTGTGTTTCAATTTTTGGCTGCTAAATAGCGAAATGAGCACGCACCCATCCCCGCCCTTTTGATTTTTGGAACCTTGAGCAGATGCGCTCCTGTCAATCTCAACTGACAAGTAGGATTGTATGGGGTCAGGACATCATGCAGGTAGCTGGCTCCTTTTCCCTGTAGACTCCGATGACAGAAACACAAGGCTTTGAAAATAATTCTTTTACAAACCGGTAGCCAGCGGAGGGTATCAAGGGTTTACGTTGCGAAAGCTCGATTGGGTAGATTAAAAACTAGGTGCGCTGCCGCATTCTGAATGCGTTGCAGCCGCTGCAAGCTTCCTTTTATTGCTCCCAAATAGAGGACATTACTATAGTCCAGTTGTGAAGTAACAAGTGTGTGAACTAGGGTTTTCCTAGCTGTGGTGGGAAGGATGTCCAAGGTTTTCCTTAGCATTTTAAGGATACCAAAGTATCTCCCTGCAAGCTTCCTTGTGTGGGTCTCGAAGGAGAGTTTCGGATCGAGCCACATTCCTAGATTTTTTTCCTCTGCTTTAGGAGTGGGCACAGGCCCTAACCTCTATGGCCACCAAGCCGAGCACCAGATGGAGGGGGATTTCTCCATGACCATAGCCTCCGTTTTACTGCCATTCAGTTTCAGGGAATTGTTAGACATCCATGAAGCTAGGTCTTTTAGGCAGGAGGAGAACTGAGTCCTGGGCTAGGGTCACTACAAGTTGGGTATCATCCACATATGACACTATAGTGATCTTGTGTTTTTCCACAATATCTGCCAGAGGGCCGATATATAGATTAAAAAGGGCTGGGCTCAAAATAGAGCCTTGTGGAATCCCTTGTGAGAGTGGCATGATTTTTGATATGTGCGGATGCTGTGCAACCTGGAAACTGCGGTCCAGTAGAAAGGACCTCATCTACTTTAGCTCTTCTCCATCCAACCCGCATGCCCGTAGTCGCTGTAGGAGTAGTTTGTGGGATACCGTGTCAAAGGCTGCACTTAGGCTCAACAGGACCAAGGCCGCTGTCTGACCGGCATCCACGCGCCTTTGCAGTGACCGCGTGGCAAAGAAAAGTGCTGACTCAGTTGAGTATGTGGCTCTAAACCCCGATTGCATGGGGTGGAGACGATTGTGCTGGTTAATGTGGGCCACTAATTGTTTGTTCGCCACCTTCTCTGCTATTTTAGAGATGTAAGGAAGTAGAGAGATGAGACGAACATTTTCCAGCAGCTCAGGGTCGGCCGAGGGTCTTATGCAATCAATATCTCTGTCTCTGTTATGAAAATGTAAAAATCATAAGTATCATTAAAAACACAATGTAATAGGTTTAGTGTGATAAAGTGTTTGGCAGTGCATAATAAGCGTGAAGCAACTGGCATATGGAGTATCTATACATGTTTATATAGTTTTGTCAGAGACAATTACAGGCACATCCAGCTTCTGAGCACTGCATCTTCCCACATGCTTCTTCGATTTGCTGATCTGGCCTTCCTGATTGATGTTGGCACAGGTGAAGTGTTTTTCATGTTTCTTTTACCGTAGGCCTTGTAGTTGTAGGTTGTTGCCACTAGTCAGTTCAAATTCTACAGTCATTCGTTGCTGATGTTAACATGAAGTGGCACACGCAGTAGGTAGTAATTACTTAGATCAGGTACACATCAGAATTCACGGTTACAGTTGACATTCAAGTACAGACCCAGACCTAGTCCTAGGGTACACCCTATGAGGTGCATGATTACTCTGGGTAAGCCCATCCTGGAATTAACTTCCCCAAATGACCAAAGTGGAACACACACCAGGCATTGCACACATCACACATTATCATCACTGACACCACTCATGCAGGCATAGACAAAGGACAAAGGAAGACAAACATTCCAGAAGGCTGATTTGTTTTTGTAAATTATTCTAGGTAAAGACCAAAATATTCAAGAATCTGAAAAAGGTCACTGGGCAAAATTCCCCTGTTGAAGCTGGCCTTGGGATGATTGTGGGAGGCAACCCTAATGACCCCTTTAGCATCCTATTTCTTATTTCCAATATTCTAACAGGGGATACAAGAAGCATTATTTTGAAGGATAGGATTTTAAAAGATTTATCATATACATTTTCTGCAATTAGCTTTCCTTGATGGCATTTACATGAATGTAGCCTCCCAAATTCATATGAAGGTCATGAAAAAAAGACCAACAAGAGGCCTATTCAGCATCTTATGGAACCATTAAGTCGTTCATAACTTCTGTCCCAACCAGCAAACAACCCTAAAAAGCAAGGTGGTCATAGGCCCTTGTCAGCTTCAGACACAATAAAGTAATTAGGACATATTCATTTAAAGGCACACACAACACCCCAATCAGTCTCCCCTTTCATCCACAAGCAGACTAGAGGCTCAGGGAAACTTAGGTATGTGAAGCTGCTAGGGATTTAAGCTCACCCAGAGCTCGCATTTCAGCCTAGAGTAGATCTGAGGCTCAGGGAAGCTTAGGTATCTCAAGCTGCTAGGATTTAAGCCCATCCAGAGCTCGGGCATTCGGCTTATCGCGGATCTGAGGCTCAGGGAAGCTTGGGTATCTCAAGTTGCTAGGGAATTAAGCCCATTCAGAACTCGCGCTTCAGCTTATCACAGATCTGAGGCTCAGGGATGCTTAGGTATCTCAGGCTGCTAGGATTTAAGCCCATCCAGAGCTCGCGCTTCAGCCTAGAGTAGATCTGAGGCTCAGAGAAGCTTAAGTATCTCAAGCTGCTAGGATTTAAGCCCATCCAGAGCTCGCGCTTCAGCTTATCGCAGAGCTAAGGCTCAGGGATGCTTAGGTATCTCAGGCTGCTAGGATTTAAGCCCATCCAGAGCTCGCGCTTCAGCTTATCGCAGATCTGAGGCTCAGGGAAGCTTGGGTATCTCAAGCTGCTAGGATTTAAGCCCATCCAGAACTCGCGCTTCAGCTTATCGCAGAGCTAAGGCTCAGGGATGCTTAGGTTTCTCCAGTTGCGAGGTAATTAAGCCCATACAGAACTCACGTTTCAGCCTATCACAGATCTGAGGCTCAGGGATGCTTAGGTTTCTCAAGTTGCTATGTAATTAAGCCCATCCAGAACTCACGTTTCAGCCTATCACAGATCTGAGGCTCAGGGATGCTTAGGTTTCTCAAGTTGCTAGGTAATTAAGGCCATCCAGAACTCACGTTTCAGCCTATCACAGATCTGAGGGTCAGGGATGCTTAGGTTTCTCAAGTTGGTAGGTAATTAAGCCCATCCAGAACTCGGGTTTCAGCCTATCACAGATCTGAGGGTCAGGGATGCTTAGGTATCTCAAGCCGCTAGGGAATTATGCCCATCCAGAGCTCACGTTTCAGCCTATCGCAGATCTGAGGCTCAGCGATGCTTAGGTATCTCAAGCTGCTATAAGGTCACCCAGTGCTCCTTAGAGGAGAAGGTAAGAAAGACTTGGATAAGGAGGCCTGGAAATGCTGCTGTCCACCGTGTGAAGATACAATACTTAGCAGGATTCCAAGAGCACAGACCCATGTCCCCCAAGAGACAAGCTCTCCCAAGTGGAGAACACTCCCACACTTGGTTCAGACTCCCAGTTATTCATCTCCGGCCTAGTGGACAAGAGCACTTAAGTGACCGCTGACTCAGATAGTAACACTTAGTAAGACACACAAATACATTAATACTGTGAAGAGGAGCAGCAAACAAAACAATATTTAATGTAGCAATATCCCAAACAACAGCCAAGGTTCCAGAAATGGTTTATTCATACCATGGAGGCATAAATAGCATGGGCAGTATGAGAGAAGCACCAACAAAAACTCAGAAGAGTACAAGATTCAAGTATGTTTCAGCAAAAGGGTTCACATTTTCTAGAGCAAAAGCTTAATATAGTAGGCTAGAGGGGAAAACTCTGGAGAAAAATGTAAAAGGTATCTTCCTCCATATATGACAACAGTAAAGCACCTTCAACATCACACCACAATTTCACAGCTCAAACTAAGGCAAAGGCTTCCTGGTCAAGGTCTCTGGCCGCAGCCTGTTCTGGTGGCTTACGGCACAAATGAATACACTTAAGGGATCTATTTTTGACCCCTCTGGTCACAGGTTCAAATACTGCTAGGTCTAATCAGCCATTCATCTTTCCAAGATCGAATAAATAAGCACCATTGAGTTGGGTAACAAAAAACATCCATTATATGTCAACATAGCCAAGAGACATCCTTGGATGTGATTGCTCTACAAATAAGTATGTTATGTTATAAAACACACCCCTACATTCCGAGAGAGACCACCTGCCCTCCCCTGCAGAAAAAAACGAAAAGTCAAGCAATTCTTAACTCTCCAAGCATCAATTTCCTTCAATCCAGAAGTATCAAGGCACAAAAAAGCCTCAATTTATTGTTAAATGTTGAGCATGAACACAAGAGATGCAAGGCTAAAGCTGGAGACCATACAGGTCATGCACTTGCGAAGAGTGGAAAAGGAAATGGCGACATCTATCAGCCTCTAGAGCATGGGTCTCTAGCCTTTTCTGTAATAAGAGCTACTTATGTTCAATGAAATTCATCCCAATCTACGAATATTAGTGATGTGAGAGGGACCATCCCTTCCAAGGTTGTCAGCAGTGATTACATCAGTGCATTAGGCCGGGTTCGAGCAGTAAAGGAAAATTGAATCGAAATATTACACAGGAGATACATAAAAGCCACAGCTGCAATCCTGGTGCCAAGTAAAAATATTGAGTAAAAAATCTCTTCAACTCAAATAGCAGCTTTAAATATATTTTTTTAATTCAACTATTTTTCTCCAAACATCAGTTTATGAGTTCTGAAAATACATGCATTTCTTCTTGAATACATTAGATACTCGCTGGAGAACCTGCTCTAGACCTTTATCTGGTATGAAACTGTGACCTAGGTTTATTCAAACTTTGCACAGGCACTTACAATGCTTTATAATACAATTAAAAGTGTCTTAGTCAGGCCTTCACAAAACCCATGAGAGTTGAATCTAAACCCCAGTGTCTCATCTCAAGTGAAGCCAGTGTAAGCACGTTTGCATCTGTGATATGCCCATGCCAGTGGTTAATTTGTAAAACAAATAAGTGTTGAAGCTTTTGACAGGAGGCAACTTGCACTAGCCTATAGTAACCAACTCGATACAGGATTTGATAAGAAGGTTATTTATTAGCTACATCGGTAGCAGAGTCAGGAGGACCTGCTCTGCCAACAGCTCCAACAGGAACGCTCCAGCTTCACACAGTTGCTAGGAGACTCCACATTCTAGAGCACAGTAATCATAGAGGTTTAAAAGTGAAGTATCAATGCATCAACATGAACAGTGTAAGCATACAATACAAGATACAGCACAGCCCATTTCCCCTGTTAACGCCGCCTAAAACAGAACCAACTACTAACCATGAAAGTGGGGAGACGATGTGGTGTAAAGGCCAGAGCTGCCGACTTCGGAGCTGGGGAACCAGGTTTGAATCGGCCTAGGCTCAACATCCTGTGATTCTGGGCAAATCACTTAATTTCCCCATGACAGAATTTGTCCTTAAATGGTGCTCATGAAAAGTGCCAGTGTCAACAGTGGTGGCCGGCATGGATCACGGGTGGGAGGGGGCAGGAGACTAGGGAGAAGCAGATGTAAAACATTTTTTAAAGAACTTACCTTCTCACCACGTCTCTCCTTGTAGTCTCTCACTCGGGCTGGAACAAGAAGCACACCCAGGCTCCCAGTCAGCCAATCACAATGCTGCAATACAGTGTTGTGATTGGTCTAAGCGCTGTGGTTCGGCACACAGACGCTGACTGGGACCCCGGCATGTTCTCCTTGCAGGCTGTAATGCAGCCTGCATGAAGAACATACAAAGTGCACATGAATGTTTGGCCAGCCCAAGATGGCCGAGCAAACATTCATGCACACTTACTGTGTGCGCACCACTCCCCCTGCTCCTGTCGTGAGAGCAGCCCCACACTGCAAAGCTGCCAGACATCAGGATAAAATTAAATGATAATGACGTGAGTTATTATCATTTTATTTTTCCTTTATTTCACTGCTAAAAAGCAGTGGGGCGACGCTCCTCTGCCTTCAGCCACTGAGTCTTGATGAGTTAGTGCCAGTGCTGAACACTGGAAACCACCGGCTCAAATTAAGCACTGTGCATAGTAACACTAAAGGAGACATCTGGATTCAAAAGTTTCATTACCGCATTGTTCTAATGATGTTGTCCAATAATAATTCAGGTACCATTGTTGACTAAAATAATCAAATTAATCCCATTAGAGTTATTATTGTTCGTTCTCTTTATAACTAGCCCAAAACTCTAGAGGGTAAGTCCCACCAAGACTTTACCAGCTGCGGGCTCTGAATCGCTCGTTGTAGTGTGTGCAGTGCGCCACTGGTGTTTTTGTAGGATCGAGGTGCAGGTGAGTGGGCTGTCACTGGGCTACCAGCGTGCCAGCGCCCTCGTCGCCATTGAAGTGTCCCTGAAAACCGCCACGTGCCAAAGCCGCAAGGCCCCCCCCAAAAAAAATACAGGACACCTGATTAAAGGCTCGGCACGGTCAGGAAATAATCCTGTGTGGAGGTCAGTCGGCTACCTTTATTGTCTCTGCTCACATCACTGGCAGTGTTCATATGAGTGTGAAGAGGTGTGTAGTGTCGTGCACATGTGACAATGTTCCTGTGTCACATGTGAAGACACTACACTCCTTCATAATCAATGCTGCATTCTGAAATACATAGATTCGACTTGACAACTGGTTTTGACAGATGAAACCTGAGTTGCATAAATTCAGATGGATCTATTTACATGTCAATAATCGGTTTACAGGAGGTGACACCAGACAAGTCCAAGTGAAAACACTCGGACAAACATGGATGTCGATTCTCCAATTGTAGTTGTAACTGTAATTGCATTTACATAGCGCTTATTGTTCCTGACGAGGCGTCGAAGCGCTTGGGGGGTAGCGAAATGACATTAAGCAGCACCCTTTGACCACTGATGACATCACAGGGCACGCTGCCAAGGGCTTGGGGAGGTTAAGGTGGGCAAATTATAGAAGGTAAAATTGAATTTCTAAAGTTATGCTTGCTTTCTGTTCATGCTACTGACACCAGGGGAAGCCAGGGCAATGCCAGGGGTCACTACAAGCCGATACCCTTGGCTACCCCGAATATATGTCTGTGTTGATGAAGTTCTCTTAGTGAGCGGAGCTCTGCGCACTGTGAATGCCAGCTGCTCTCTATTCTCTGTTTCAGCCTTGACGCACACTGACTTCTCACTCTAAGGTGTGAATGACGGGAGAGGCCCAGGATGATGGAGTGATCCGGTGACCATAGGCCCCGGGGATGTTATGGACACCAGAGATGGCGGCACCGGCACAAGCCATGAAATCTCATCCTGGCCCTGACAGCCCCGTAGGCACTCGATAATCCCTCTGACCCTCCCGTTCCCTCCTCTCACTATCCTTCCTTGAGGGAACGGGCCCTTCTGCGTCAGCAGACTAACCATTTGTTGGCAAACAAGAAGAGTTAGAAAAAGATCGCATATGCCAGTCACTGCGTCACAGCAAAGGGGGAATTGTCCTGACAGGGGAAAGGAAAATGGCGCTGCGGCATCTGTTCCAGCTTTCCCCCCTATCAGTCATCAGTGGGCACTGGTGCAAACCTGTGCCCGATGCCGCAGTGTTTTCAATTGTTTCTTTTTAATTGTGTGTGCACAGTGTGGAGCCTCAGGTACCGTATATGTGGCTTTCTTGGAACTCACCAGTGCTTTCAATCACTGGATGTTTGATAATAATCTGAGAGTTTGTGCTTCAAATGATTCTAGGCTGGGAAGCTCGCTTGCGCCATGACCCTTGGCTCGCCCATGCCATGTACCACCCCAACATTTCCTCTAGCTAGTGAGCTGTCCCCCAGCTTATCCTTGCCCTCTAGCTAGCCCTCTGTCCTGCTTGTGCCCTGACCTCTCGCTCATGGCTTGTCCTGTAATCAGCATCCTGGTCCCTGGGTTGTGCCATGCCGTCTAACTCATGACATGTCTTCTTGCTTGCACCATGTTGTCCGGCTCATGCCATGTTATCATCTTGCAAACTCAAGGAGATGATGGACAGAGCGCAGAAACTTTTCAGACACTCACCCCCAGTCACGATCTGGGTTGAATCCATCATCGCTCTTTAGCTCAATTCGCCACCCCAGTTCGGACCCAGCCATATGCAAATCGGTCTTGACCCTGCTCCTCATGGGAACAGTCCATCCTGAACTGCCAAGCTAGGTCTTCCCTGGACGGGAAACAAGCATCCTGGGACCGGTTTTGGGGTAACACCCCTCATCCGCCAGGCTAGCTTGAATCCACTGACAAAGTGAGCAAGGGGCCCACGTCTGGGCATACCCTGCCAACTTAGGGCGAACAAAGCAAACGCAATCATCATTCAGCATTTCCGCCAGCTAGTGCCCCTTTCCATGGATCATCCCATGTACTCTAGCTGGTGACATCTCTTCTAGTTACCACCTCTTCCCTTGGCTCGTGCAATGTCCTTGATCTCTCGAGATGCCTTCTAGCTTTAGCCCTGGCTCAAGCCATGTAATCTAGCTTATGACGTCCTCTAGATAGCGCCTGTCACCTGGCTCATGCCACCACATCTAACTTGCAACATGTCTTCTAGCTTTCACCATGTCCTCTAGCTCACACCTCAACTTCTAGTTCGTATCATGTCCTCTGTCTTCAAGCAACCATAATGTCCTCTAACTCACACCGTGCCCCGTAAATCGTGCCATTTCTTCTAACTCACATCATGTTCTTTGGTTCTCACCTTACCCTCCACCTCACCCCACGCCTTCTAACAGGTATTATGTACTCTGGCTCATGCCATGCCCTCCAGTTTGTGCTTCTTTGTCTTGCAGCTCGCATCATGGCCTCTGGCTCAAACTGATCCAGCGAAAAGGCCAGGGTTGAACACATCACAATCAACAAAATTTCAAATGGACCCATATACACATCCATTTTTCCTGGCTATTTCGCTGGGGTGTTTCAAGTTTTGTAATTCACTTTGATCTTGATTAGTTAACGTCTAACTAATCATCACAGATCAACACGCTTCCTTTGGTCAAGGGACCATTAGTTGAGTAGTTGATGGCGATGGTGATATTAACAATTAACTAACTATCTTACAGATCCTAGTGAAAATAACCACAGACTCTAGGTAAGATTCAATCAATTTTATCTAAGTCTCAGTCATAAATGAACGTTCATTAGTACAAATTCACAGTGCAAACTCCATCAACTTTTATGGGAGAGAAAATTCATTTCATTCATTTAGTAATACATTCAACTCACAGAGTCATTTAACAAATCAATGCATTAAGAGTGGATAGATGAAGAGACAAAAGGCATAACATAATCATACATTTGCAAAAGATATGCAAATTTAAGACAGGATAATAATTACTCAAGGGTGATAAACGGGAAAAACCAACCCTCTGGCCAAAGGACTGGTGGTGGTCCCCTGATTAAGAATCAGGAGACAAAGACTATAGGACAGGATCAGGATAGGAAAATACTTACTCAACTTCTCTACAAACTCGACACACCACAGCACATCCCTCTCTCACACTCTCTCCCTCCTCGATATTCTTCCGGTATCTTCGATCTCATCAGGTATATTTCAGAGGTGAATCTTCCCAGTCTGTTCTCTCTGTCCCATCAGCAGCAGCTCTCGCCTCTCTCTCTCTCTCTCTCTCTCTCTCTCTCTCTCTCTCTCTCTCTCTCTCTCTCTCTCTCTCTCTTTCTCTCTCTCTCGCTCTCTCTCTCTCTCTGCAATGTCGCTCAATGACATCTCCAAAAATCGTTCTATCAAATCATCCTCTCCTAGCAGCAGCCTCTCTTCTTACTTAAGTCACTCTAGTTATACTCTTTATTTCTACATGTCTCACCCTCAAAAGTTGCAATATTGGTGGATCATGGACTGTGATTGGGCAGGGGCAGGGGAGTTGTCATAACCTCATGCTGTCATGTTCAATTTCTTAACTAATTCTTTGTTTAACAAACCCTTCCCCTTTAGCTCATTTATTATTCTGCCTTATTTATTTTCACATGCATTTAATGTTTTAAATTAAAACAATTTTCAATTTGGTTCCACAGTCGAGGAAAGCGTTCACACGGCGACTCGTCCTTGGCAGCTTGTCAACGACACGGTCAGAGGGTCTATTCCATGTTAATTTCTTTTTCGCAAAGCAAAAGCATTAGCAGCAACAGCTCTCTTTAACTTCAGGCAAGCATATGCCAGGCATGCGGTGCCTCATGACCTAATGTTAGTAACTTATGCACATGCGTGAGAGTTTTCCCTCTCAAAAGGGTTAGTCACGTGGTTATCTATGTAGTTCTGGTTCGCACAGGCGCAAAAGCATTTTTCGGTTTAAAACGAGGTCTGGTCGCGCTGCAATTTATTCTTTTTTTATTAAACCATGTGTAAAGCTCTTCTCACCATATATAAATGTGGTGCGTAGGTTAATTTTGTCTTCTATACTATTTTACTGATTAGTACTGTTAATCAGAGATTGCTTCCGAGCAAGTTTTCGTTTTCTTAAATCCTTGCTCTATCAATCCCCCCTCTAATGGCATTTTAGAGCCATCATAAAATACCCAACATTACCAAGTGCCACCTTTATTATTTAATCTTGGTATCTACGGTGTTCTCTACACACTCTTTATTTCTCTCCTTCAGGTTAATTTCTTTCATTCTGCCATATGGATTTTCTTTCACTTCCACTAGCTCGATTTCCTCCCTTTGTCTCTTTCTTCCCATCCTTCTATTCTTGATTTCAATCACTGATTCCGTTCTCATTTTTCCATTGCAACATTTATAGGTCATTATTATCATCAATAAAACTAATGCTTGTGAAATTACAGGAATCAATATTTTTCCTACTAAGCTACTCCCAAAAGTGGAAAACCAGCTACCTATAGTGGAAAGACTCTTACTACGTCTTTCCCAAACACCGTCAACCTCCAGTTGGGTCAAGTCTTTGTGAATCTTTGTAATATTCTTAATGTATCCCTCAATACCTCTACTTTTGTCTGGGATATATGTACAGCAGTGTTGAACTTTCAACATGCCACAGACTCCATCCTCTTTTGCCAATAAAATATCAAGTGCATGTCTATTTTGCAAAACCATAGATCTGATCACAACCATTTCAGTATTGATCATTAAGAACCCTCCAGCTGTATCTGTTGATAAGTGATCAACTACTATGGACAATTGACATATCTTATGCAAATTCAATACAACTCCAACTCACGGTATTAGTGCACCAAATATGTCACCTACTATTTCTGAAAAACTTGCTCTTGTACTTCGGGTTAGTCCTTTACTTATTACATCCATTTCATTGTTCTTAGTGATGTAGTATGCCTTCGGAAATACAATGGCAATATAACAACTGCCATACCATCGTGCAGGCAACCTATAATAGGCATTTTTACTGCACACATAATAAATTCCTGGGGAAACAGGATCAGTTCCCCCTTTTAGTCCCCATTCTCCCAAAATTAAGAAGGTATGTTCACATTCGCTAGTACCAATGAAGACACTATTATATTCAGTTTTTAGTCTATGTAGACAGAATTTCCCCAATTTTGACAAGTCTAGGGACATTGCAGCATGAGTCTCGCCTTTCTTCTAGTCCCCCTCTAAAGTAGCCCGTGGAGGTACATGTGACTTCTGCTCAACAGCCTTCTTTTGAAAATCCTGTCTTCTTTCCTCTACTAAATTTAGAAAATCTTTTTCTTCTTCACGCAAAAGACAGGTTTAATAATTTCTATGAGCATGTGTTATATCAATGGGATTCGTTGTTAGGAAACATTCACCTATGTACTCAGCATCTTTACTACTAAGCACTGCATTCAAGTTTCTTCTAATAGGGATCTCCGAAAACACTAGATCCATATTAGAATAATAATATTGTAACTTGCCAGTGGCATAGAACAAACTAGACACAACACCACAAGAGACACCATAAGTTAATGGAAGATGATGATATGTCACACCTTCCGAGACATAAGTAGGTAGTTTCATGCAGACATAACAATCACTCACATCCATAGTATCTACATATTGATAAAGGAGTTTGGTGAATACATTTATTGACAAATCACTATTTGATTAGTCATGATAATACATGCTATTATCCATTTTCTCTAAATCTGTAGTAGTAGTTTTCTTAGTGACCGCATTTATTCTTTCACCAGTATTGATGTTATTCTGATTATTAGTCATCATTAGGACAGGTATCACAACCGTTAACAATAACCACATCAACATTACTATTGTAATACTACATAAACAACATTTAACACATCTTCGTTTTAAACTAGATTTCAGATCTTCACTTTTACTTCCGCCATTTTAGTATCTAAAATGTATTTCTATGTTTATTTTCTAAAAAAAAAAAAAAAATGTAAAATTCCTTGTGTGGTCCCACACTTCAAAAAGCTTTCAGCTTCAGTTAGCCCTTTTTTCTTTGGATCTTTTCTTCTCTTTATTTGATACATTTTCTCAATAAATCCACCTTTTGTTCAAAAAGTATTTTCTTTAAGGTGGTCTCAATTCTCTTTCTTCAGATCCTTCAACAGTGTCACTTTCTGGTTCTCCATTTAGATCAAGATTTTTCAAAATCTTTAAGGATGATGTACGTCCACTCTGGAGCTTTAGATTTTCTACTTGGTACCATTCCTCTATTTGATAACCTTAATGATCTTCTTCTTGATTGTTCTTGCTCAACCTGGCTTGACACCTCATTTACTTGTTCTAATTTGTTCCCTGTTTTTCTTCTAAGTATGTATCTCAGTCTTTTTACTCCACTCGGCCAGTGATCTCCCTTTCTAACCCTTTTTGTCTGTACTGCTTTTTCACCTTCTTCACCTATTTTAAGTGTACTTTTATTTTCTCTTTCTTTTGGTTGGACCGGTTATGAATTCTCTACTTCCTCTTCTTCTGATGTTTGTTTTTGTTTTGGACTCTGGTTTTTTCTTTTCTTCTTCTAACTGGGTCTGATATAAATTTCCTGCAATTGGTTCTTTCCCTTTTCTTAACTGAGCTGGATTAAAATTTTCTCCAATGGATTCTTTTTCTTCTTCTTTTGACTGATCTGGACCTGGATTTTCTGCAATGCATTCCTTTTCTTCTTCTGACTGAATTTGATCTAGGTTTTCTGAAAAACTTTCTTTTTCCTTTTCTGACTGAGCTGGATCTGGGTTTTCTGCAACAGATTCTTCTATATTTTGCTCACTTCGTTCTTGTCTTTCAAGTTCAAATTCTCCTTTGGTCTTTTCAGCTGCCTCTTCAGTCCCAGTAACTGGTGCCCACTCTACTTGACTTGTACTTCCATGTTCATCGTCAATGTGTTTTTCAGAGTCTGTTTCTCTGATTTATTTGACATCACAACTTTCAGCTTCTGGTTCTTTTTTTTGTTCTACCAGTTGCTGCCTTTGTCTTTCAGGTGGACATGGGATTTTCTGGGTATAACTGGCATGGATCCAATTTGGCAAGCCAGCACACTTCACTGTTGTTGTCGTAAGCAATATGAATTGATGTGGTCCTTTCCACCTGGGTTCCAAACACATCTTCCTCGTGTGCTTCTTCACCACGACCCAATATTCAGGACACAAATCATGAGCTTGGTTTGTCTGTGCTGTGGTTGCATCTTCTCCAACCTGGTGAGATACAGAACGTACGAGATTACCTAGTCCTTTACAATAGTCCAACACTAGATCATCAGTTATATTCATCAATATCTTTCCAGGTATTAATGCTTGTCTCATTGTTCTTCCCATGAGGATTTTATGTGGACTTAATCCTGTTCTTCGGCCAGGAATGCTTCTAAGACTCATCAATACAAGGGGCAAAGCATCAGGCCTTTTCAATGAAGTGGATGCACACACTTTCCTTAACCTGGATTTTATTTTGCCATTGAGCTGCTCGACCACTCCAGAAGCTTCTGGTCGATAGGCGCAATGTAATTTCTGATCAATTTTGAAAGCTGTACAAATCAATTTGATTATCTCATTATTAAAATGAGGTCTTCTATCCGACTCCAAAGTGACTGGAAATCCACATCTTGGAATAAGCTCTCTTAACAGTAGTTTGGCAACTGTGAGACTGTCATTCCTTCTTGCAGGATAAGCTTCTACCCATTGAGAAAACAGACACACAATGACAAGGACATACTTCAAACCGTTGCATGGTGGCAACTCAATGAAGTCTAGTTGCAATCTTGTGAATGGTCCTTCTGCTTTTCCAATTTTTCCCCAACTGACTACTGTCTTCCTCCCTGGGTTTTGTAGTTGGCAGGTTAAACATCTTTGGCAGAGACTCTCTGTAACTATCCTAAACTTGGGATTAAACCATGTTTGCATGAAATGTCTAATCATGGCATCCCTCCCAATGTGTGTGGTTCTATTAAATACCCTAGCCATTTGGGACAACAAGCTATCTGGCATTATTGTCTACCATCTGGACACGCCCACACTTCATCGTCCAATCTTCTTGTGCAACCTGATTTGATACAGTGTTCCTTCTCTTTTGCGTCTGCCTCATCCTGTAACTATATAACTTCGTCCCAAGTTTCAAAGACAGAAAAAAACATTAGTTGGAAATTGGTAACTTCTTTTTCCATCCCTCAGTTCAAAGACATTGTATTTCAAGCACAAAATTGTGAAACTTGGTCAGCGTACCGATTACCCAATGTCACTTAATCATTTCCTGACTTATGTACGGCACATTTGACCACTGCAATTTCTTTTGGCAATGCTTCCAATAATTCTTTAACATCTTTGCCATTTCTGATTGGGGATCCTGAAGAAGTCTGAAATCCCCTTTGTAGCCACAATTGGCTGTAGTCATGCACAACCCCAAATATTGACTATCTGTAAATATGGTTACTCTCAATCTCCTCCCAATTTTATGTGCTTTGGTTAATGCAAACAATTGGCTATTTGTGCAGACTTGACTCCTCTTAGACAGGAAGGTTCTATGATACCTGACACAGCACATACAGCATAACCAGGCATCAATTCACCATTCTCTCTTCTCAAACATGACCCATCAACAAACAGTACAAAGTCTGACTCTTCTAGAGGAACGTCAAGGAGGTCAGATCTGGGCTTTGTACACATTTCAGTCACATCCAAACAGTCATGATCAACTTCCTCCTTCACTTCTTCACAATAGGAATCAGGCAACAAGGCTGCTGGATTCATCATGGTGCTTTTTGTCACATTTACATTTTCAGCACCCAAAATTACTCTCACATACTTAGTCAGCCGACTAGGGGTCAAATATTGAGTACGAGTCCTTGTTAAAAGGATCTCAACTGAATGTGGCACATACACCTTTATGGGATGTCCCACCACAATCTATTCACTCTGTTCCAGTCTCACACAAGTAGCAGCTACTGCTTTTATGCAGCCAGGTAATGCCGCAGCCACTGGATCCAGAGTAGCAGAAAAGTATGCTACTGGGCATCGGGACAATCAATGTATCTGTGTTAATACTGATAGTGCACAACCTTCCCTTTCACGACAGAGCTAAGCAAACTCTTTCGTATAGTCTGGCATTCCCAGTGCTGGTGCTTGACACAAACAACTTCTCAGTTTTATGAATGCTTCTTTACTTTTATCATCCCACTCAATCGGATCCATCACATCCTTTCGTGTCAACCTTATAAAAGGTTTTGCAAGCAGTGAAAATCCACTACTCCATTGACGACAGTATCCAACCACTCCCAAAAACATTTGCACTTCCTTTCTAGTTTTAGGCAGGCTCATTTGTTGAATCACTTTTATTCTTTCAGGCGTCACCTTTCTGACTTCTCTTTCTATCTTGTGTCTTAAATATTAGACCTCCTGTTTGCAAAATTGTAATTTTTCTGGAGACACCATGTGTCCTCCTTCTGCTAAATGGTTCAGTAAAGCTATGGTGTCATTGACACAAGCTTCTCATGTCTTTGATGCCACCAATAGGTCATCAATGTGCTAAACCAAGACCAAATTTCCTGGCATAATCAAAGCCTCCAAACATTTTTTTCAGATTCTGATTGAAAATTGATGGACTCTCTGTATACCCTTGAGGAACTCGGCACCATGCCAAAACACAGTCTCTGAACCGGAAAGCAAAAAGATATTGGCTATCCAGGTGCAATGGAATCGAAAAGAATACTTGACACAAATCAATCACGGTGTACAAATGGGCATCCCACGGTATCTGATAAAGAATCACTGCGGGGTTTGGTACTACTGGACAACAGGGTACTACTATTTTATAAATTTTCCTCAAATCCTGCACTAGTCTATATTTTCCACCAGGCTTTTTAAGTCCCATGATTGGCAAATTACAAGGACTGCTCAACATTTCTTGTAAAATACCTTGTTCAATCATTTGATCAATTACTGGGGCAACCCCTGCCTTTACTTCAGGACTCACTCTGCATGTCTCTGAAATTTCCAATATGCACTTCTATTGGTTTAGTAACTGGGGTCCTTATTTGCTAATTTGAGACTCCTACAATTTGGATAGTTTCTCCCGAGAGGGGTAGGTTTGGAATTTTTGCTGTTCTCACAGTAGAATGGGTAGCGCCAGTATCCACTAGAAAAGTGATGTAATTTCCATCAGCCTTTCCATCAACAAATGAACCTGACGGATCTACCACCAAGGATGCGCCAAGCGCGCTCTCTTACTTCCCCCTCAGGCACCGTCATTGGGACATCTCCGAGTCACTTTCATTACTCTGCATCCAATATTGTTGAACGGTCTGTGTATTCTTACCACCTTCTCCCTGAAATCGGGTGTTCACACTGTATCTCTGCACCTGACCGTTCACATTGTTGGGCATAGGAGCTTATGGCACCTGCAATAGAAGAGTAACTACCTGTTGCTGTTGTTGTTGTTTCACAACCACCTCATTCTGCATTCTGCATCAGCGGATTTAAAATTTGATTTACCCTATTATTCTGTTGACTATTTCTACACTCATTCTTCCAATGTCCAAGCTTTCTGAATCCATGACAAGGATATTTCTTTTTCACTTCATCTCTACTCATTCGTCCTTTTCCCTTGTTTCCATTTGATACCTGACTATTCTGATTCTGCTCATTCATCTGGTTATCATTTTGAGAACCAGGAGTTGCCTCTTGGTGTTCTGCCAACTTTACTTGTGCTCACATAATTTGGTCTTTTAACCTTTTATGCTTTGCATCAATGTCATCACTACAATACTTTGCGTACTTTAGAATGTCATTGATTGGCTTACTGTGCCAGCAAAGCATATGCTGCTGAATCATCTGACTAATTTCTGGTCTTAATCCATACACAAACCTATGGACAAAATGTCCCAGATCTTTATCACCAATGTTCTCAAATCCACTATACTGCTCAAACACCTGAAGCAACCTTTCATAGTACGCATGCACTGATTCCTTTGGTTCCTGAGTTGTTCTGTCTATCTTAACCCAACCTGTTTCTTTAGGGGGAATCTTTACTTTTAGAAAGGTAATCACTTGATTATATTTCTGCATTACGTCCTCTGAAGGCGCACCTGTCTTTGCGTCTCTAGGATACTCTTCATTTGGCCAATCAACGGTAATCTTACATTCTGTCCACAAATCTGTTGATATTACTATGTCAAACAGACCATCCAAATCTCTCAACAAAACATTTGAAACCTGTACAAATCTCTCTACCTGTTTGTACCATTCAATCGTGTTCTCTCTCAATCTAGGGAAATCATTCATAAAAGACAAAATATCCTGTCTACTCCATGGCACATGAACATATGCACCACCAGGAACTTCTCTAATCGGACACATCATTTCAACCTTTTCTACCTCTCTCAACAGAAATGTAGATACTTCCTTTGTAGTTCCTTCATCTCTCTTCTTTGTCCATCCACTTCTCCATCAATCTACATCTCCCCATTTCTTCAAAATGCGTATTAATTCCTTTATCTACAATCTCCTTCCTGATGAATTTCAGCTTTCTCAAGCCTTCACGGTGAATTCTGAACTATAGGGTTTTGTAATATTTTTGATTTTTCCACATCTATTCCAAATTCTAAAGCTGCTTCCACTATCTTCTCATGAAGAGACGTTGTTCTCCAAGTTATACTTTTGCATAAATACAACAATTCTTCATCTCCATATGAACCTAATCTGTCTAGACTTATCGTACCAATAATAATTTCTTCCAAATCTACTCTTAACTTGCTTACATCTATAGTTTTTGGTTGAGGTTTCTTCTTTTCTAATCCTTTTGCCCATTCTTCTAGGTCTTCTGGCAAAAATCCAGTAGAATTTCCTGCCACTGGGTAACAGTTGTTACTTTCCTCCTTGCATCTATGGATGAAATTCTTTTTGGGGTTTCAGTTATATTCTCAAGATTCAGGAGATCTAGTAATGAGACATTCAAATCCTTTTCACTAATCCGATCTTCCAACATCACTATCTCTTTTCTAACACCATTCTGTGAGACTGTCACATTTGGTGGTTTTAGTGTACCTCGTTTGTCACCATACAAGGGAATAACAGGACCAATAGTTACTGGTTAATGCTTCAGCATTTAGACCTAACTGATTTATTTTCTGAATTATCTCTTCTTTTGTTTCAGTCAATGCATCTCTTTCTTTTTCGGATGACTGTTGAATCTGATAGAACTTGGGGAACCAATAGTGTTCCCATCATAGGGGCACTTGGAGTTGTATCTCTAGTACTTTGCTGAGGGGGTGGAGGCCTTTTGACTAGAATATCTTCTAACAATTCATCATCAGATTCATCACACCATCTTCCTGACACACTCATATGTTTTTTTTTTCCATACATTTACTCCCTTTACATTTACATTTACTCCCTTTACTGGATACAAACCCTCCATTACTACAGCTCTTCACCATCTTTTCATCTGATCTACTCGAGTGTCAAATGGGTATCTGTGTAAAAATCCTCTATTAATTCTTCAATCTCCTCTGTATTTTTCTCGCTTGTATGCCTCAACTTCTCATTCCTTCAAAGCCTTAACTGTGTTAGGCCAGGTTTTGGCTCTAACGAATTCATCCTAGCTCTCAAGTTCTGAAGAATCCTCGTATTAAACGTACCATGTTCTGGAAAAGCTAGAACACCGTCACCTTTTGTATATTCCATCCAATTTTCCAACCACACATACGTATGATATCCATTTTCCATCATCATAAAGGAGGCTGGCGTATTAGGAGGTGGCATAAGAATTCCCTCCCTAGTCGCTACACTTTTGTCCTTTTTAAAGAAATTCTTTATCTTATTAATCAGCTTCATTTTTCCAACTCTTGTAATTTAACTAATTTAGTCGGTAAAAACCAAAAACTCTGCCGTATTTTCACAAATCCTGGTTATTAACACTCGTCCTATACCAGCGCGACTCACTCCAACAGTCCAATCAGGGCTCACTATGTATTCTTCTCTTCAACCAATACCAGCAACGTACTTGTCTACTGATTAATGAGAGCTTACAACACACCCACTCGTCTGACCAATGCCAGCGTGGCTCTCTGTGACGTCAGTATGGCTCCTGCTACTGACCCTCCCTTCACAAGGTAATACGACAATGTCTTCTTAACTTATTTAAATAAAATTTCAATTAGTAACAACATAAAAACAGCACTACTCTGTCTGCTCCGCTAAACCAAAGATAGTTTCTTCACTCGTTTGAAAGAGAAAATTCTTCCTGTCACTACGAGTAAAAAACACTGTTTACCCTTCACTTAGGCTCGGGGAGGACCTGTTACTTAGTTTCAAAGGCGGGTCCTCTGCTATCACTCACACTCTACTCTTATAAGATATAATTTCTAATATAACACCTACAGCCCTGCATAGCTTTTAGGTATTATGACAACAGACGAGTAACCTTCTGCAGTGTGATTTCCTTACCACACTCTTCTAAATTCCGTTCCCGGGATTCCCAGGTATCTCTGTACCTGTGCTTCTAAACAACAAAGAACGTGACACTAACTCTTAGTGTTAGACATATAGTCAATAATCAAGAATTAATAATCAATAATAATCACCAAACTAATCAATAATAACCATTGCTCTGCTATCAGAAAAACTGATCCAGCGAAAAGGTCAGGGTTCAACACATCACAATCAACAAAATTTAAAATGGGCCCTATACACATCCAATTTTCCTGGCTATTTCGCTGCGGTGTTTCAAGTTTTGTAATTCACTTTGATCTTGATTAGTCAACGTCTAACTAATCATCACAGATCAACACTCTTCCTTTGGTCAATGGACCATTAGTTGAGTAGTTGATGGTGATATTAACAATTAACTAACTATCTTACAGATCCTAGTGAAAATAACCACAGACTCTGGGTAAGATTCAATACATTTTACCAAAGTCTCAGTCATAAATGAACGCTCATTAGTACAAATTCACAGTGCAAACTCCATCAAATTTCATGGGAGAGAAAAATCATTTGGCAATACATTCAATTCACCGAATCATTCAACAAATCAATGCATTAAGAGTGGATAGATGAAGAGACAAAAGACATAATATAATCATACCTTTGCAAATGATATGCAAATTTAAGACAGAATAATAATTACCCAAGGGTGATCAACGGGAAAAACCAACGCTCTTGCCAAAGGACTGGTGGTGGTCCCCTGATTAAGAATCAGGAGACAAACACTATATGACAGGATCAGGATAGGACAATACTTACTCAACTTCTCTACAAACCCGACGAACCGCAGCGCATCCCTCTCTCACACTCTCTCCCTCCTCGATATTCTTCCGGTATTCTCGATCTAATCAGGTATCTATCAGAGGTGACTCTTCCCCGTCTGTTCTCTCTGTCTCATCAGCAGCAGCTCTCGCCTCTCTCTCTCTCTCTCTCTCTCTCTCTCTCTCTCGCTCTCTCTCTCTCTCTCTCTCTCTCTGCAATGCCCAAAAATCGTTCTATCAAATCATCTTCTGTCCTAATCAGCAGCAGCCCCTCTTCTTACTTAAATCACTCTAGTTATACCCTTTATTTCTACATGTCCCACCCTCAAAAGTTGCAATATTGGTGGATCATGGACTGTGATTGGGCAGGGGAGTTGTCATCACCTCAGGCTGTCATGTTCAATTTCTTAACTAATTCTTTGTTTAACAAATCCTTCCCCTTTAGCTAATTTATTATTCTGCCTTATTTATTTTCACATGCATTTAATGTATCAAATGAAAACAATTTTTATTAGGGTTCCACAGGCGAGGAAAGCGTTCACACGGCGACTCGTCCTTGGCTCTTGGCAGCCTGTCAACGACCTGGTCAGCGGGTCACATCATGTTTCTAGGGCGCAGGCTCAGCATCACATTAGGCCCAAACATACACTATTGATAAAGGAATCATAAACAGATGTTAATTTCTCAAATATGTGATTGTCACTGTTCACCACCCACTTCTACTCTATCTCGTGTTAATTTCTTTTTCGTAAAGCAAAAGCATTAGCAGCAACAGCTCTCTTTAAGTCCAGGCAAGCATATGCCAGGCATGTGGTGCCTCACAACCTAATGTTAGTAACTCATGCGCATGTGTGGGAGTTTTCCCTCTCAAACGGGTTAGTCACGTGGTTATCTACGTAGTGCTGGTTTGCACATGCGCTAAAGCATTTTTCGGTTTAAAACGAGGTCTGGTCGCGCTGCAATTTATTCTTTGTTATTAAAGCATGCATAAGGCTCTTATCCCCATATGTAAATGTGGTGCGTAGGTTAATTTCGTCTTCTATACTATTTTACCGATTAGTACTGTTAATGAGAGATTGCTTCCGAGCAAGTTGTCGTTTACCAATACCATGCCCTCTGGCTCACGCCATGTCTTCTAGCTTGCATCATTTATTTATTTATTTATTGTCAGATTTGAAATGCGCATGGCTGCCCCAGCCACGGGGCGTCCCAGCGCAGCCAAAGACTTGAGGGGAGTTACGCCGGGAAGAGCCAGGTCTTTATGGCTTTGCGAAAGGCAAGATGATTCTGGATCCCTCTGATGTGGGCTGGGAGCGATTTCCATAATTTGGCCGCAAGAGTTCTAAAAGGGTGACCACCAGCTCTGGCTCTTTGGACTCGGGGAATACAAGCCAGCCCTTGATCAGCTGAGTGTAAAGTGCGCCGAGGAACATAAAAGGCTAGCAGATCCGCCAGCCCCAGTGGTGCTTGTTGAGTCAGAATTCTATGAATCACACATAGAGTTTTAAACTGAATTATTTTTTCAACTGGCAACCAGTGTAGTTTAGTTAGAAATTTGGACACTGAGCAAGATTTCGGAAGCTCCAGGAGAATGCGGGCTGCTGCGTTCTGAATTCTCTGCAGACGCCGGATACTGGACATCATGGCCTTCGGCTCATGCCATACCCTCTATCTCACTCCTAGTCTCCTGGCTTGTATCATGTTCTCTGGCTCAGGCCATGCCCTCTAGCTCATGCCTTTTCCTCTAGCTTGCAACATGTGTTCTGGTTGGTGCCATGACAACTGGCTTATGCCTCGTCTTCTAGCTCGAATCTTGTCACCTGGCTCGCAATTTTTCTTCTATTGGTACTGTGTTTTCTAGTACACATCATGTTCTCTGGCTCGCGCCATACCCTCTAGCCCGCACTTTGTCTTCTAGCTTGCATCATATGTTCTGGCTCACGTCATGCCATCTAGGTCACGCCTCGTCTTCTAGCTTGAATTATGTCACCTGGCTTGTACTTTGCCTTCTAGCTCATGCCGTGTTTTCTAGCACACATGTTCTCTTACTCGTGCCATGCCCTCTAGCGCATGCCTTGCCTTCTAGCTTGCATTATGTGTTCTGGCTCGCGCCATGCCATCTAGCTCACGCCTCGCCTTCTAGCTCGAATCATGTCACCTGGCTTGTACTTTGCCTTCTCGCTCATACTGTGTTTTCTAGCAACATGTTCTCTGGCTCACGCCATGCCCTCTAGCTCGCACCATGGCTTATAGCTTGCATCATGTGTTCTGGCTCGTGCCATGCCATCTTGCTCATGCCTCATCTTCTAGCTCACATCATGTCTCTTGGCTTGCACTTTATCTTCTAGCTCACACTGTGTTTTCTAGTACCCATCATGCTTTCTGGCTCATGCCATGCCCTCTAGCTCATGCCTTGTCTTCTAGCTTGCATCATGTGTTCTGGCTCGCACCATGCCATCTAGCTCACGGCCCGTCTTCTAGCTCGAATCATGTCACCTGGCTCGTACTTTGTCTTCTAGCTCATGCCGTTTTCTAGCACACATCATGTTCTCTGGCTCGCTCCATGCACTCTAGCTCATGCCTTGTCTTCTAGCTTACATCCTGCTCTCTGACTCATGCCATGCCCTCTAGTTCATGCCTTGTCTTCTAGCTTGCATCATATGTTCTGGCTCACACCACTCCAACTAGCTCATGCCTTGTCTTCTAGCTCGAATCATGTCGCCTGGCTCGCCCTTTGTTTTCTAGCACACATCATGTACTCTGGCTCGCGCCACGCCCGCTAGCTTGCACCTTGGCTTATACTCCGCATGATATCCTCTGCCCTCTAGCTCGAGCCAGGATCTCTTGCTCATTTAGGAAGAATTATCAACAGTGTATGAGGGTTATTGATTCAAAGCATTCCCCACTGCTTAAGTAAACACCAATTGTCCCGCCGCTTCAAAGTATCCATGGACCATCCCTCATAAAGCCCCACAAAGTCAAGCAGGGGCCCTTAGATCAGGTAAGAGCATCTGACTGGAGAAAGCAAGCTGCTCTGAAGCCATGCACACACTATGAAAAGAGCAAGCAAAGAACCTCTGGACCCAGCATCCCAACCAATGCCCAGCCACCCACCAGCAATGCACTTTTTGCAGGCCAGAGGGTACTTTACTCCCACTATTCCAGTGTTCAGCAAATTCTCACCAGGGCCGCTGCAGGTCTGCCATCATATTTACCGAACCACTGGTATATAAATATTTGCAGCAGACAATGAGTTAAAATGTTATTTTTGCACTAATCTGTCAATGATGGGTCTTTTTTCACCAGTCGTGTAGTGGGCACTGCTGCACCTTTAGTTATTCTGCCAATTTAAGCAGGGAAAGATTGTTAACCACACACTAAATCAAGCCCAACCCTGTGTATTTTCCACACCCTTTTTGCAGTGCTTCAGGGCTCAAACGTCGCTCAAAGGCATTAAGCGCTTTCAAAGAAAACCAGCCTCTGTTACACATTTATTCTTTTTTTGGGCACAGGAAGATTAAGTGATTTGTCTAGAAACAAGGCGACACCTGAGACCTATGTTCTAAAGTGAGCAGCTCTAGCCACTGGGTCACACCTCATCCCTATTCAAATGTCTCCCTGCTTAAGCTCCTGCCATTCAAGCTCACAGGAGCAAGTTACTCACTGATACCAAACAGTTTGGAAACTTAGAAAAGTGTAATGTGTGTAAAACAAAGAGAGGGGCTCTAACTTGAATGGCAGTTTAGAAGTAGAAGTGTTCGAGTCACAAAATGAACAGTCCAGGTAAAATATGTCAGCATTTGGGTGGATAAAACATTACTCAATCCCACCTGGTATTGAATAAAAGCAACTCCTAGCATGTTTTGCTCCCATGAGAGCTCATTAGATGAGTATTCATCAGTACAAGAAATACATTGCTGAAAAGTTTCTAACATTGATAAAGTTTAGAGCATCTCAGCATAGCAATCATTCTTTTGATATGTCATTGGTTTGAGTATAAAGAACCAAAAAGACCTCAAAGAGTGGTTCCGCGGTGACCTGGAAAAGCGGTTCAATTCTCTCTTCCCAACCACGATAGACGCATTCCGCACTAGTAGCCCCAGTAACCATACCGTGTTCCACCCTTGCCCATTATCCAGCATGACCACACACTCGATAACAAAGATGACTATTTTGGGCTCCAAAAACGTAGAGACCCCTTTGGGAACCAAACCTAGCAATCTCGTTCTTTCAAAATCACCCAACTTGACCTGCAATGTGTGCTATTGATGCTTAGCATACTCACCTGGGTACATTTCCTTTCTGGAAGATCTCCAACTTTTCCTGCAGAAATAGAAGACTTTCCCACCCAGGGTCTGACTATTTTAAATGCAGGATCCCTGCCTATCAAAAGAACAAATGAAGAAACATCCATATCAGCATGGGAAGATGTGCAAATGGCCCACAACAATTTCTGCAACTCCTGGAAACAATCCAATCCATTAGCCTTAGATAACTACAAGTTGTCCTGGATAACCCTCTTGCACCTCTCAATGACCCCATCACATTTTGAATGATACAACAAAT
Organism: Triturus cristatus; assembly: GCF_964204655.1. Taxonomy (NCBI): domain Eukaryota; kingdom Metazoa; phylum Chordata; class Amphibia; order Caudata; family Salamandridae; genus Triturus; species Triturus cristatus. The sequence goes on from NC_140594.1 coordinate 143,221,541, forward strand.
AACTAATTAAATTCTCTTGAGACACATCAAATCCCATTGACCATGACAGTTTCATTGGGAATTGCTTCTCTAGCAAACACACTTTCAATAACACTCTTTCACCATTGCATTGCTTGCACAAATTACAAACTTGGCACTGTGCAAATGTGAGAAATAGACTACAACCACAATGCTAAACCTGCTTACAAATTTTAGCACATTGATTGGCCCAAGGATGTCCAAAGTAAGCTCTTCCCAAGCTTTGTCCGGAATGGGTACCAAAGCCACTGGACTGGGTACAGAGACTTGAGAAACATTTCTAACTGTGCACGATATACACTGCCTCAACACACTTTTCAAGACTCGGCGATCACATGATCTCTCTGATCATCCTCACTCTTTTACCTAAGTGTCCCTCATGTGCCAGACCTACAGTCCTGTTTAGCGTCGTAGTCAATACTATCAACAGTTCCAATCTCTCAAAGATCCAACAACTACAGATAACCCAATAGCAATGTGGCAATAAGCATCAATGTCCTCATCCATCTTCCTAGAATCAGGTCAGCCCTCACACATGAATTGCAATACCGTGCCCAGCATGTGATCTCCCTCAAAGCTTCTTCCATCTCTGACTTGAAAATGGATCCCACCATGGAATTAGCCAATGAACAAATCACCACTTTATCCCCCTCGTCGTCCACAGTCAGCTCTTGAGATTAACTCAAAGGCAGATGGGACAAATAGTCAGGAGAGATATTTTTCACAGCAGAAATGTACTCCAGCTTATAAAGATATTCTGAGTATGGCCTTGCTCGCTCCCTTAGTCACGAATAAGTCAGTTCACTGACATAATATCGATGTTAAAAATATTGATGATAGAAAAAATCGATAAAAAAATATAGATTGCAAAAATATCGTCTCCCTATACTTAAACAGGTAATAAATCTATCATGGCTTATAATCAATCTAGATGGTAAACACTGACTTCACAGAGAGCTTCTGAACAGGGGTGGGCATACTGGCATAATTCTATCCTGCATAATTACTCCTAATCAATGCAAAATTACTTGTAAATTTGCTTATTTATGTGAGAAGCATAATCCAGCATTTAGCTGTATTTTCTTCGTGGAAAGCGCACTCTTGAATCCAAAATGGTCCAGAAGATGTTTTTTGTGCTAAGAAAATAGCATTAAAGGCTGCAGGACATGAGCAGCAGTAGCCAGCAGCCACTCGCTTTCGCTTAGTTCGTTATTCCTGTGCTCCTGCAGTAGGATTTTTGCCTCAAATTGCTCTTAATTACTCAAGCTGGTGTAATCACATCATTTTGTATAATTTTGTTAATTTTCCATCACAAGAGTAATATGGAATTACTGAGTATACTGATTACGCCGACGCAATTGAAATTTCACCTAGACCTTCTTCTGAAATTATTTTATGTCCACCAGCAAGTTTATGCCTCCAGATAAATGACAGATAATGAGGGTCCAGCTACCCTCAAACTTCATGAAGTATATATACTGCCACCTCGTCCTTACCATTTCTCCTTAGAAGTAGCACAACACTTAGACCTCATTGGCTAGCATCTGTTACAACTACACAAAGATCACGTTAACAAATGATTTGAGAGGAATGGTGCACAATGTCTCACACTTGACAATATGGAGCTCCTCTCTCCCTCTTTGTCCCTACCAATTCTCTCTTTCTTTTGACACAATTTGCATGTTATCTGTTTTCTCAGCACACCTTGTAATGAAATAAGAATTTATTTCTAACATTCTCAGAAAGGACTTCAACTGTTCTTTGGTACTAGGCAACGGAAGCTCAGCAATGGCTTTAACCATGTTCTTCTGGGGCTCCACATTGTGTCAACAATCAGTAAAGCAGATCGTCAGCACTTGCATTCCAAACTTGTTTTTTTGTGCCAGTAAAATAACACCTCCTTCTTTCAAAATACAAAAAATCTGGGCCAATCTTTTGTCACAAGATTCTACATCATGCCCATGCACCAAAATATCATCTTGAAAATACACTTGCACAATAACAGGTAAACCCCTAAACAGGTTTACCACTACATGTTGAAAAACAGCTGAAATTGAGAACAAATCAAAAGGCATGTGTGTGGAACATAATGCTCCTTTGGGCGTGAGGAATGATGTTATGTGCCTAGAGTTGTGATGTAAAGTGATTTGGTGGTAAGCAAACGCCATAGGGAGAGTTTCAAAAACTTAGGCATCCAAATGAGTGGTCGACATTTCAGATATATTTGAAAGCAGATTCCTATCTACCTGTATGTCAGAAGTTAAATCCCTGAAGTCTACACACATTGTAGAGATCTATTGTCCACCAAAACCACTAGGGATAAACCTTCGGAACTCTCAATAGATCAAAATGTCAATCAAATTATGTGCCTCTGAGGTATGCGCATCACTAGCAAAGGAGGTGTGCGTATCACCAATTCCTGCAGTACCCTGTCAGAGAATGCACACAAATTGGTCTTCTTCAAAGACAACTACTCCAACCAGGTTGTAACCCAATCAACATTGTGGCATGTAACTCAGTGTTGTTACATAATGTTACTTTTCTACCTTCTCCACTTAGTGTGCCCTGAACATCTTTCAGAGGTATAACACAAACACTTTGTACTGTGGTGGTTGGGGTGGGCAATGTATGGTGTCCACCCCTGGACCCAAAGGCACCTAACCTCCACATGAATAGGCAGCAAGCTCCAACAGCAGTGCAGCAGGCAAGCACAGAGCCAATCCACTAGAACTTCATATTCACTGCACTTAGTTCCCACTTCAATGCAGACAGCAAAGCATGCATCCACGATGCATTTGATAAACATTTGATGAATCATCTGGGTGCACATGCTGATCCTGCTGGTCAAACTCATCACCCCATGAAAAGATTAATCAAACTATTGGTGAATTCAACCTTTTTTCACATGTACAACAGCTGCAACTGGCTGGGAAGTGGCCTCTGGAGCAACTGCTCTAACTAACCAGTACAGATTCCATATGACCAAGGAAGCATTCTAATACAGGGTTTCAGTAAAATAGAGTTCCATAAGAACTACAATAGAGTCCCAACAGATGGCCTGCATTTTTTTTTACCACAAATGTTTGGAAGTGAGTGAAAGAGTGAATGGTTGAGTGAGTGAATACGTTTAGGAGAGTGCCCCTTTTTCCATGGTTACCCCCACTTTTTGCCTGACACATGATGCACTTTGACTTAGTGTGCCCTGGGCAGCCAACCAGGTTCCCAGGGCCTGTGTTCTTTCCCACAGCTGCATTTGTGTACCCCAATTGGCACATCTCTGGCCACAGGTAAGCCCCTTGTAACAGGTACCATGGGTACCCAGTGCACTGTGGCCAGGGAAGGCCTCTAAGGGCTGCAGCACCTATTGTGCCACCCTTAGAGGCTCTGTACCTTAACACCCACACACTGCCATTGCAGGCTGCGTGTTTTGGTGCAGAGAAAATTGGACAGCAATCCTGGCACACATCCCTGTGTGCCAGGCCTACAACCCACTGCCTGTGGCCTAGGTAAGCCACCACTGTAGCAGGGTGCACTAGACCACAGGTGAGGGTACAGTTGCATGAGCACTCTACCCCTTTACAGTGTCTAAGTCCATTCTTAGACATGGTAAGTGCAGTAAAGCCATAAAGAGTATATGGTGTGGGAGGTGGTCATTATGAACTCTACAGCTCCATAATTGCTTTACTGAAAACTGGTAAGTTTAGTAGCAAACTGCTCAGCACATTAAACACTGATGCCAGTTTGGGATTTAATGTAAAATTCACCCAGAGGGCATCTTAGAGATGCCCATTGAAAAACGACCTGCCCTGGTGTGGTTCCTGAATTGCTGCACGCCATTTGCTACCATAAGACAGGTTTCTGGGCCCCTGGGAAGAGAGCCGCCACTCCCTGGGTCGAGAAACAAAGCCCATCCTGGGCAGAGGAGTCATGTCTCCACCCCAGGATGAGCTAGGTCCACAAAGGGGAAGCTTTAAAGGCCTGCCGTATTTGGGAGCTGTCCCTGCCTTTTCCTGCTCCCAGCATCTGGCTCCCACCGGTTCTGACCCCCACTTTGGGCAGGAGATTCGACTGTGAAACCAAGTTAGGAGGAGAGGTGTGCCCACCTTTGCCTGCTCCACCCCTCAGGTGGGGGAGGTGAGGTGAAGCACACATCTCAGTCCCCTCCATCTTGGAGATGAGGGGACCCAGCCAATTAGGGAGAGGCTCATTCCCTTTTCCCACTGGAGGGTGGCATAATAGGGGGTGTACCCACCCCCAGTGAAGGGGCCCATTTTCCCGACCTGCACACCTCTGTAACACCCCTAAATTTTGTATTTAGGGGCGACCCTGAACCTTGCCTATTCAGATTTGAGGAAGAAAGAAGAAGGACCAAAGAGCTGTGCAGACCCAGGAAGAAGGATACCAACTGCTTTGGCCCCAGCCCTACCGGCCTGTTCGACTTCAACCTGACTACAACAGAAACCCCGGCGTGTCCAGCAGCCAACAACACCCCATAGCCCGAAGGACCTGGTCTCCACTCAACTTAAAGGCTCTGTCTCCTGTGAGCAACGGATTTGCTCAACAAAGACTCCAAGATCAGAACCCGGATCCAGGCGGCTCTGTGGTTCTGCACCACTCTACACCCGAAACCCACAGCCTGAGTTAGAATGGCCCAACACCACAAGGAGGTCTCCCCAGCAATCCTGACTTGGGATCTGGTGATCCCCGACCTCCCTCAAGCTTCAAGCCGATGCCTGCAGCCTCAATCTGAAGGCCTCCCGACCGCTAGCGGAGCTGTTACGGAGACCCAATGCCAAAAGACACTGCTGCATCCGATGCTCCACGGCCTTGGGTGGTCCAACCAATGGTGTTCAGGCATCCCCCAAGAACCCAACTTACCTCTCCAGTCAGTAGTTGCCTTCAGGACATCTCCCATACAGAGCCTGCAGTATTATTACCAAACCATAGATCTCCATTGAAATCCACAGGGTCCCTGACACCTTCTTGGCATTCTCCACCCGGTCGCCTCTGTGCCGCTAGTGGTGCAGCTCCTGTGATGATTGTTGGCCCCTGCAGTGCTGATCCAAACCCCTGGAGCTTTGCTCTCACAACCAAATGGCCTACTTGCAAGCAGTCCCTGACTAAAGGCCCCCTTAGTCCCTTTGGCTAACATTGGGCCCCTGCACTCTGCACTTGGCTGCCCCAGTGCCACTGGTTGTGCAATTTCAGTGCCTAACTAGACCATAAGAAACCTTGGTCCTACCCCCAAAAGTCATACTTGTAAGTTGTGTACTTACCTGTAAACGGTTAACACTCTATTTCCCATAGGAACCAATGTTACAAGTTTTGTTCCTAAAAACGTTGTGTTGACTTACTGTTTTGTATGAAAAGAAAGTAACTGTGCTTTAACTTAAGAATTGTTGTACTTACCTGTAAGCAAACAACCCTAGTGTATGATATCTCGGCATATCACCTGAAGCACTCAAAGTAACTGAAAAGTAATTCAAAAGTAATCTCACTGTATTTTGAACTGTTTAAAAAGTAATACAAACCTGTATACGATTCCAGCACAATCCACAATTGCATTACTGTTTACAGCCGTGCATTTGAAAGCATTTCTTACTTGCCTGTGCCAAGTCCTGCTTGGTTCTACAAAACAAAACTTGAAACCTTTTTGTACTTACCTGATTGGTCTAGATTCTGTCTCCGAGTCTGTGCCATCAGCCTTGATTGAGTGAATACAATAAATGCTTAACACACCCTCCTAATAAGCCTAACTGCTTGACCACACTTCCACAAAGACAGCTGTTAGTCGTGGTCTAATTTAGCCTCTGCTATTCCTCTGGGTACTCCCTGGACTCTGTGCACACTATACCTTAGTTTGGTATAGTATATACAGAGCCAGCTTCCTACAACAAGTGAATGATCTTCAATTGACAGGTGCAGCGGAAACATTTTTGTATAGACATAGTCAAGGAGTTTTGGGTCAACAATTCGACTACATGCTGAATTTAAGACTTCTTTCAAAGTTATTTTTATGTATTGCCCTGGATATCTGAAGAAGGTGTTCAATTAATGTGAATACATTGTTGGATTTCCTGATCATTGTGCATTTGCTCACCTTTTGTATGTTTCAGTGGAGCAACCTCTGCTTGCCATCCCTGATCCAACAAAAGTACAGCTTCAGCATCCAATCATTACTCCGACTCTACACTGTGTAGTTACTTTCAGCTATGGGGCTGGTCCTCTGCACTGAGCTAAATTGGGTTGCAAATTTTTGGATCCTTGTTGTGATCAGTGGTTTGCTGTTGCCATGTGTCTTGCACATATATTTCAGGCTCGGCACTATCGTAAAGTTGGATACCATGAATTTGCACTGTCATCAAGCATTTGCAAGTTAAAATTTCCATCAAAATATGACAGTCACAATGGTGTGTTGTCTGGGCTGCATGGTTAGGGCTAACCCCAGTACTCTTGTCAAGATGATTTGAAACAGCTAGAACCCGAACATGCCTTGCACTTCTGATCTCTTGTGCAGAACGAGTTTGAGATATGAAGGTGGAACAGGAAGCGCTCCATCTTGTACTACTTCCTCATTGATTTGTGTCATGCTGAATAAGGCAATTGGTCAGTGGTACTTTCTGAACCATTAAGAGTAAATATGGCTCCCTGCAGAATGAGGTGCAGCCTGACTGCATTGTGAGCCATGTTACTTTAAGGAACAGCAGTCACAATGGGGGCCACACCCTTGTCCTGGGTATGAACTCCTGCGGTCTTTGTACTGTATTGTAATTGCATTTATATAGCGCTTACTACCCCTGATGAGGCATTGAAGCGCTTAATGTCAAGTAGCACACTGCTCTAGAACCCGAGGTTATTGGTTGATACAGTGGTTATTAACTATGGTTGGTTATTGGGATTCGTTTTAAGCTCTCCATGAAACAATTGCATGTCTTTTAGGGTACAATACATGAATTGGAGTTAGGTGTGATCACTAGTGGGGGCTATGAGGGTTCATTGAAAGGGATAGTCGGATGAACAGAACGCCTCCTTGAGATTAGATATCCTTAGGTTGCAGGCACTTGGTTTCAAAGAAGGAGCGGTTGTGAACTATGCAATGAGGTGCGACTGATCGGCAGAAATACAATAAAATAGATTAAGACAGACAGGCATGAGACTTAACATAGGCTATCATAAGAAGAAGAGTCAGCGGGTGTGGGATATGCAGAGGGTCGTTCAAACGAAAGAAAGAAGAAGGAACGATTAAAAGTTTTTCATGTAAGGTTTAGGAGGGTGGTGTGAGGGGGATTGTTAAGGTAGCTTGAAATCTCAGGTTGTAAAATCGCAGAAAGAAATTATATTTGCGCTGAGACAGTGCCAAGTCAAGCACTTTTGATAGGCGCTAAAATCGGGCAAAGGGCCTGCCCACCACTAGGATTGGTTGCATTCTCTCAAAGGTCTTTGTCAGGTTGGACTGAGCTTCTGCCAGGTGGACAAAGCAACTGGACCTCTTGTTGCATATACTGTCTTCACGATGATGGTGAGACAGGGTGTCCATTATGGTTGGGTTGGTAATAATCAGTTTTTAAGCATTCCTCTGAATCCCATAGGGTTTTAAAAGTGATCATATTGTAGACATTATTACAACCCAATTGGACTTACAATGCACAATTTAAAAAATCCCAAGAGGCGAAGGAGCTTGATCTGACAATGCTATGCGTGATGTTAACTCTTACCACTACTTGTACCAAAGAATTTGTTTGTGCTGATTCCTTGCATTGTCCGGTAAAGAGTTGTTAAAGCCCTTTTTTTCATGTTACTGTCACTTTTCTCGCCTCCAGTGACAGTGCAGTGGCTGTCGTTAGTGACAGGGAAGGTTCAGAAGTGACCATGTTTGCTCGGGCTAGGTGGGACTGACCACTGGAGGGCCTCCATTTCTTGCATTAGGGTCCATGGTAAGCGTGCCACTGGGCATGTATGATCAATTGTATATTCACTACGTCAGGATAAACAAATAGAGATGAATTTAAAAAGGTGAAATTAGAATAAAAACAAGGTGATTGCCTTCGGTAAAACAAGGAAACAAGTAAATCCTTGCTGATAAAAGATGAGCTCCTTACTGAAGATTAGTAACAATAATAGGTATTTAAGAGAATATTTTAGCTTGATCCTGAACTGGACTATGCATACACAACTTGACAGTGTGCTCTATGGTGTGGAACATGCAAAATTGCATTACTGTAGCTGCAACTTGCTTTAGCCAAGTTTGAATGCTCATGCTAACATTGCTCACAAGAAGTGTCAATCTCTAATGTTGAGCTGTCCTCACCCATTGGTTCCTAAGGCAAGAGAATGAAGGCAAGCTTTGATAGCCAAAATGTCTGCATATTATAGTTAAATACACACAGATGATGGACAGAATGCAGAACTAATCAAACATTCACCCCAAGTCAAGAGATCTGGATTAAATCCATTGTTCTTTTGCTCACCATGCCACCCCAGTTTAGAACCAGCTATATGCAAATCAGTCTTGACCCTGTTCCTCATGGGATCAGTCCAGTCCGAACTGCCAAGCCAGGTCCTTCCTGGACCAGAAACAAGCATCCTGGAACCAGTTTTGGGGCATCACCCCTCATCAGCCAGGCTAGCTTGAATCCAGTGGCACAGTGAGCACTGGACCCACGTCTGGGCATGTCCGGCGCACTTAGAGCAAAAAAGCAAAAAACACACAGATATCACATTATTGTTGTCATTTGTAGAGCATTTTGCTTGTTCCCATGAGCTTAGCCTAGATACCTGCTTGTATTTTTTTTAAGACTCAATCACAAGAACATATTGAAAATATACAAGAATAGGTACATTTATTTGTGCTTTGCATCATTCAGGAAGCTTGCACCATTTATCCTTGCTAGGGGAAATTCTGGCCATTTGGCTCTGTGATCCGCAAACTATTCATTTTTCTTTTGTTAATAAACTCTTTCAGACTTTGATTGACATGTGAGAACATTTCTTTACTAATGGAAAATGGAAATGAACTCAAGTGCTTTGTTCTAAAAGTAGGTGCTAGAATAGATAGAATAGCCCCAAGAAAGATATATTAAAAAGTAAGACAATCCATTCATCTTATGTGGGATCAAATGCTTCCTCCAATGTTTCTGGAAATGTTTGCAGTTGCTGAAGGCAACATTTGGAATTGGTTCTTGTGGATTTGACTCACTACTTCTGGGAATGACTGGCAATCATTTTATTTTAGTTAAATATTTTTTATTGGAGATAAGAAAAACACAGGATTACAAATATAAACGTAGTCATCAAAATATAAGCATACAAGCGTATATAAATAGTAACTGCACCATAGGTGAATTATACAGAAAGGGTTACAGAATATGTAAACATTTACATTAATGTGCCTAAAATGGAGACAATTAAAAAGAAAAAAAAGAAAGCATACCTAAGAAAAAATAGATAAAACTATTATACTACAGTGGTATACAAAGAGCCTGTGTAAATGTTAGAATGAATATAATACTTAAATAGGAAGTTAATTTTTATTAGCGGAAAGAGAAAAGAGAAAAGAAGTGAGAAGAAGAAGAAAGGAAAAGAGGACGAAAGAGAAAAGAAAGAAAGGAAGAGAAGGAGAACTAAATAATAAGAGTAGAAAGAGATCATAATGATGTTGACAGAAAAGTCGTAAAGGGTAGCCATAGTAAGTCAGATTTAATTTGTAGGTGGATGGAAGATTAAGGAATAGAGGCAATTCTATGTTCATCACATATATAGTTCCACCAATGTAAAAAGGATAATTTAGAATTGTCTTTCCAGCAGGTTAGTATAACTTTAAAAGCCACAGCAAGAAATAAATCAAAAAAAGGTGATGTGGGAGTAACTTGAGCAAAGTCAGGCGACATAGTGCCTAAAAATACATTATGAATATTAAATTGTATTTTGTGAGAAAAAATCAGTGTATATTTTGACCATATAGCATCCCAAAAAGCATAAACCTTAGGACAATAGAACAATAAATGTAATAAAGAACCTTCAGCATTAAGACAAGACCAACAAGATGATGTGACAGAGTGGTTGAACTTATGTAACATAAGGGGAGTAATGACAACTCTATTAAAAATAAAGTATAGGGACTGTGTGAGATTAGCAGCTTTGGAAGTCTTGAATAGTTTCTGCCAAAACTTGTCCCATTGTGATATCGACAGTGTCAACGAGAAGTCCTGTTCCCACTCCAGTTCAACCTTAGATTTATTCCGTGTGCCAACAGGGGTAGATAAAGATTTGTAGATAAAAGAGGCACTAGGAATAGTATCAGTAGAGTCTTGATATAGTGAAGTATCAGGAAGAAAGGAAGTAGGAGTTGGTAGAGAGAGGAATTTCTGTACACACCCCTGTAGTATTGAAGCTAAAGTATCATACTGCTGAATACAGGAATCAGGTAATTGAAAAGACTCTTGCAACTGATGGAAAGAAAGAATCACATTATTGACAATCATTTGGTGTACATAAAAAAGACCCTTTTCTTTCCATTGTTTGTAGTAAAATGATTTGTGACGAAACTTAATGTATTTATTAAACCAAAGAGATGACGCTAGAAAAGATTGATAATCATCCAAATTCTTAAAGAAAAGTGTATGTAACAGAACTTGAAAATGTTTCAAAATAGGGTATTTGGAAATAAAAGTACAATTAGTCATGTGAACAACTTCTCGTATTGAAAAATCATTTAACAGTGAGCATTCAACATTAACCCATGAAGGCTTAGGTAAATCCTGATAATCTTTAGACAAAGCATAAAATTTACGAATCAGAAATGCATTATGGTATAAATTAAAATCAGGGAATCTTACCCCCCCCCCTCATTTTTAGGACGAATCAGTTTAGACAAAGCAATACGTACATGTTTGTTATTCCAAAGAAATTTAGTGCATAACGAATTAATCTGAGAAAAATAATATTTAGGAATTTTAAATGGTAACATAGACAATATAAACAGAATCTGGGGGACAATCATCATTTTAATTGTATCAAGTCTGCCCCACCACGAGAGGAACAAAGGAGACCAGAGATTTAACAAATTAGTAATTTTAAGTTTTAAGGCAGAAAAATTAGGGGATAATGTGTCACGAATATTGGGGGACAACCATATGCCAAGATATTAAATTTTTTGGGGACACCATGTGAAGTTAGACAATTCAAACATATACCTATAACATGAAGGATTTAAGGGTAAAATCTCAGTTTTAGAGAAATTTAATTTGTAGCCTGAAACCTTAGCGAATGATGAGATTTCCTGCAAAAAGAGGGGTAAGGAAGATACAGGATTGGACATATAAATAAGAACATCATCAGCATATGCAGACAATTTAATTTGTTGGGTCTTGAGACTAAAACCAGTAATGAGAGGGTTACTTCTAATACGTTCCAGAAATGGCTCTAAGCATAACAGGAAAAGCAATGGTGAAAGGGGGCAGCCCTGACGCGTACCTCTTTGAAGGGAGAAATATGGGGAAAAAAGACCATTATCAAAAATACATGCTTTTGGATTGGTATATAACAATTTAACATATGAAATAAACTTCGGACCAAAGCCAAACCTTTGTAATGTGTGAATCAAGAACTCCCAGTTAACACGGTTGAAGGCTTTTTCTGCATCCAAGGATAGAGCAGCTAGTGGGGAAGGATATTTTTTACTAAGAGCAAGAATATTGGAAAATATTCTGGCATTATCAGAAGCCAGACGACCTTTAACAAAACCAACTTGGTCTGGGTTAATGAGAACAGGGATAATTTTCTCTAAACGAGAAGCCAATAGTTTTGCAAACATTTTACAATCATAATTAATTAATGAAATAGGACAAAAAAATTTGCAATAGGAGGGGTCTTTATCTGGTTTGGGGATTACAATAATAAGGGCTTCCAAAAAAGAACCACAGGCTTGGGAATTGGATATAAAAGAATTAAAAAGTTCTAACAATTTGGGTGCAAAAATTGAGGAGAAAGCAGAAAATAATTCAACTGAAAATCCATCAGGGCCAGGAGCCTTCGCTTTTTTCAAAGATTTAAGAGCATCAGTTAATTCTTGTAGAGAGATGTCTTCTTCAAGGGGTTGGAAATTATCTTGGGAAGTTTTGGGCTTGGGGATATCACGGAAAAAAGAAATAAAGTCTTCTTCAGAGGGCTTGGTAGTTTCTGTATATAGGAGATTGTAGTATGATTGAAATGTGGAAATAATATCAGAATCAGATGAAAGGAGTGTATTGTTTGATTCTGAATAACTTTACGTTCTGATTTAATTTTTAGATAATTTGCTAGCATTTTCCCAGCTTTGTTTTGGCCTCTATGATATTTCGATTTAATCTTAAGGAGGATGTTGCAGGCATCCTTAGTGACTATTTTATTCAGGGTGGATTTAGCTTTGATTAATTCTTGTAGTGATGAGGGAGATTTAGAAGAGTAATAATTATGTTCTAGCGTTTTCAGAAGGGTTAGAGTTTCTTTATATTTAGTATGCAGTAACTTTTTCTTCTTTGAGGAATAGGCAATAGTGAAGGCTCTAAAGGATGCTTTAAAAGCATCCCAATTGTTGTGTAAGGAGGTGTCTAAAGAATTATTAAAAGTAAAGCTTTCCTTAATAAAAGAGGTCGCTTCTAGAATAAAGGTACGGTCTGATAAAAGGTAATTATTGAAACGCCATCTGCCTTGTTTACATGTGGTGAGAGATAGGTCAATAAGGGTGGAGACAGGAGCATGGTCAGATATAAAGATAGACCCAATGTCAGAAGACTGGAGACAAGGTAGCAGTGATTTGGAAACTAGAATATAATCAATACGAGATCTGGTATGGTGTACAAGTGAAAAGAAGGTAAATTCTGAGGTATCTGGGTTACACGTTTTCCATGTATCAAATAGTGGACGAGAGGAGAAGGCTGATTGAAATGATTTGTGGGATTTGTCAGGTTTGAACTTGCATTTGGATTGCCTATCAGTAAACGGATTTAACAAATTATTAAAATCACCACCAACCACAATATTAGAATTGGAGATTGACAATAGTTTCAGCTTTATAGATTGCCAAAATTCAGAATCTGGTTTAACAGGACCATAAATATTGAAAAAAGTTATTTGTCTTTTATTTATGATAACCTCTGCCAATACCCATCGACCATCAGGGTCACAATCTGACGATATAATCTGTGCATTAATATATTTATGAAACAATATAGTGACATCACCATGACGATCAGTAGCAGGAGAAAAAACAATTTGATTAACCCAATGGCGTTTAAGTTTAAGGGATTCTTTGTCATTACAGTGGGTTTCCTGTAAAAAAGCAACCTGGGTATTAAGTTTAGCTAGATGTGACAATACCTTTTGACGCTTGACGGGGTGACCAAGACCACGAACATGCCACGAAATCACATTAACCATAACTCGGGATGCAGGTGAACATGAGGGAATAGGAACACAGGACTGCGGAATTGACAAGAAAAAAGAAGGAAAGAAATTGTTCAATATGTAAAAGGAAAGACCTAATATTAAGAATAAAACAGGTACAGAAAAACAGGATTAACAATGAGGAAGAACGAGAAAAAGAGAAGAAGAGATAAACAAAAGGAAAAGGAAAGAGAAGCAAAAGAGAAAAGTAGAGACATGTAAACAGATCAAGGAATAACATCCGGATCTTTAAAGAGCGAAGAAAAGTCTGAAAAAGAGGAGCATAGTGACGCCAGAGGACACAGACCACACTAATAAATATAGAGGAGTAAAGAGAAAAAGAGCCTCATGAATATTAATATTATAAACCAACAGCAAGACGTTAAGTAAACCAATTAACTGAATACAATGTAACAATCCAGAAAAAAAAGAAGAAGTCAAGGATTAGTATCCATTCCATGTGACGGGAGACTATGAAGATAGAGTTTAAGTTTTTGCGGATCGTCAAATGAACGAGATCGACCCTCATGTGTAATTTTGCAAAGACATGGATGGAGGATTCCATACTGGATGTTGAGACGTCTCATTTGTGGGCGTAAAGCAAGAAATTCTTTGCGACGAGCATTGGTTGCATTGGAAATATCTTGCGATATGAAGAGAGTATGATCTGACCAAATAAGACGCCTTTTAAGTCTGACAGCCTTCAAAATATGCATCAGTTCAGTAAATTCAAGAAAGAGCATAATAATTCTACGTGGTTTATTTGCGGCAGGATTTAATCGACCTAAACGGTGTGCTCTTTGAATGTTAAGAGGACCTGTTAAAGTTGTTAGATCAAGGAGATCTGGAACAAATTTCTGAAGAAAGGACACCATGTCAGAACCTTCAATATTTTCTGGAAGACCATAAAGGCGTAAGTTATTTCTGCGATTATGATTTCCAAGGTCCTCAGTATGAAGCTTAAGTTTATGAATTTCTTGTTCAAGGTGCGGAATTTTTGCAGCGGCGTCCTGTAAATCACTAACACGTTGCTCCAGATCAAAAACCTTACTTTCCATGATGATCCATCTTTCCTCAATCTGTTTCAGTTTTTCATTAGTAGCTGACATGAAGGGTTGAAGACCACGAACTTCATCCAGAATAGAGTCCAAAACAGGATTTTGAGAAGAGTGGATAGGAGAAGGCGGGTCGTTTTTATGCCGCTTAGGTTTTGTACCAGAAGTGGAAGATTTGGTAAAGTGTGGGTCAGTAGACATTGTGCTTAGCAGAAGTAATCACCAAAGAATTGTAGCAAGGGTAAGATGGAGCCACCAAGTGCCAGAGAAAGTTCAAAGATATCCAAAACGTAGAAGCAGGTCTTCCAATAAGTGAACAGGATATGAAAATGGCACCAGTAAGCAAAAATACTATATGAATACAGCTCAGTGCGGAAAAAACGTGGGCGCCTCGACCTAAAATGGCGGCCACATACGTTTCTGTAAAGAAAGAATTACCGCCTGCTGAAAGATGCTGAGGCCGACTCCTGGCACTTGAAAACTGTGAGTATAGGCTTCAAAAAGGAGGACAGAGCCCTAAGCTACAATGTAGAGCATATCGTTGCTATCAGGTCTGCTTACGCACAAGTCATGACCACCAAAAAGACATTACTCACTCATCCAGTCAGTGAAGTGTGAGGGCTGTTATAACAACTGATATCATGAAGTCAGTAGAAAAGTATGAAATGAGGTGGCATAGATAAAGCCCATGCTGTTGTGCCTTAGGGTGAACTCTCAAAACATGAGGAGTGATAGAAGTGAGCGGAAAAACTTACATCGTTGAAGAGGTGAACAGCAGTAACATCCCGACATATAAGAAAAAAAATAGGCGCGAGCTCGGCGGCCCAAAATGGCGGCCGCTCGCGTCTCTGTGAGGCGAGAATAACCGCCGGCTCGAAGAGGAGGAAATACTGCTTAAAGGGCAACTTGAAAGCGGTATCCAAGCTCACCGCATCTTCACCGGCAAGGAATCATCACCCGCCGTCGAAAAAGGAGGCAAACAAGGCTCAAAATTGATGTCGGAGTCCCGCGACGCAGGGGAGCTCACATTGGGTCCGCCATTTCCTGCGGCGCGCAAGCCATGCCCCTGGCAATCATTTTATAACACACACCGGCAAATCATTTCAGCTTAGCTCGCACTACAGACCGCAAAAAGGTACTATAAGGGCAATCAGGAGTGGCCCGTGCAGGTAAGAGCGGTGGGGGGGTGGGGATGGGTTGGGGGAAGATTCGACAGACAACCATAGGGGAAATATAAATAAATAATAAATGTTTCCTTGCCGTCGTCTGTCAAAATCCCCCCCTCACCGGGTCCCACTGCTCTTACCTGCACGGGCCGCTGCTGAGAACATTATTAAGTAAAGACTTAAAAAATAGAAAACTAATTTGGAGCCAGTGCAAAAGCATTCCCTTGGTACTGGATTTGCAATATGCAGGCACCAGGGAAACAACAGCAAAGAAGCATAAAATCAGGTGAGTGGTAAAAAACACAAGATCCGTAATGACTTCAAATATGTAAAGAAATACCAGATATACACACTTGCGCATGCCAATGTAATGCAAACGTATTGCACAATCTCAGTGATGCTGTAGGGTGCTAGTTTTTCATTAACTTTAAAATGTGATGCATACTAATCTGACCTAGTGCAGGAGCATAGGTGGGTCTGAACTATGAGGCCTGGATGTGCCCAGGTACACGTGTGTGACATACTTGCTGGTTGTCTCGGCCCTGATTACGAGTGGGCAGGTAAAATCTTACCCATGTTTAAACCCCTGTTTACCCATGGATCAGAATTTCCAGTTTGGCTGGATTTAACACAGCCAATATTTATCCGATGCATTAAAATACCACAGCTGTGGTTAAATTAAACAGGTGAAATTGTACGGTAGTTACCGTACCATTCAGAGTTTGGTGTGTTAAGCACTAAAATCTGCATGTTATTCCCCACAAATTCGTGATAGGTCTTATTTATCACACACAATAAACAGCTTATCCTGTGGTATAGCTATTTATCATGTGAAATAAATAAAGTCTAAATTCGTAATCAGGAACTAAGTGTTTCCTGTAGAAGAATTTATTGAAGATAATTGTGTATAACCTGAATGTTAGCTCCCAAAGAAGGGATAATTGAGTTGGATCAGAAAAAGTACATATAGTGGTGGTTTTTAACCCCTTCGCCGCAGGGCAAATCCCACCGCGGTGCGAGAGGGGGAGGGGTTGGGCGTGGCGCCCCCGTACTCAAGACGGCTCCCGGCCGTCATAAATCACGGTGGGCGTGTTCTCATGACGGCCGGGAGCCGTCCGAACTCCGCCCACTGATTAATTCTCTCGCACAGGTGGGGAATTAATACCGCTTGGGCGGAGCGGCAACGTTCGAACGGCTCCCGGCCATCATGAGCACACGCCCACCGTGACTCATGACGGCTGGGAGCCACCATGAGCACTCAAGGAGTTAAACACCTATTGATGGAGGTGTTTGGAAGTGACTTCTCAGTAGTAGTAAAAGAGCAACTACAAACTTGAAGATTTGTGGGTATTCATAAGTCGTAAGAACTTTCCTCTGAAAACTTTCACAAATTTACCCCTGCGAATAGGAGATATGAGTGCTTTTTCAGCGTGGAAAAAAGGACTAGACCGAGACCACACCACATTTAATGGGAAAGACCGGATGATTGGTCATTTGTACAAATGTACAATTGCCCGTGATTTAGTCAAGTGGAAAATCTGCCCAAGCACATTTTGTTATTTTCAATTTGGAGTACTCTAGAACACTTTAGATATTATACATTTATAGGAATACCCTTGGAATTATTTGCATATATCATTGAAGTTTGAAATGAGCAGGGATGTGCGAAGAGTTTTTCTTGCGAACTTTCACAAAAACTACATACAATAAATGAGGGATGTGAAATTGTAAAATAGTTGGGCTCCTGCATGAAAATTGGTACTTTTGTGCTATCATTTGTGTGTCGCCACTTACCTATTAAAACTAAGCATAAATGCAAACTGCGTGCAAAGTGACAGTTCAACATGGTTCTTGCAGTGCTTGTGAAGAAAACATTTGCAAGTTATGTACTCGCATTTAAAATTCTTGCAATTTACTGGGGCCTAACAACGCTCAGGAGAACAAGCATTTGCAATGCAATAGGTCTTGCATGTGCGAGAGTTTGAACTAATGGCATTGTAAATGACAATGCCTTCTATTTATTTGTTTTCAAAACATGCAAGAGGTGCACAAAACGAACTTTGTACTTATAGGCCTTGCTTACAAGAAGCAAGGCTGGCAGTAAAAGAGGCGCAGTTACTGCCAGCCTTGCTTCTCATAAGCAACACCTATAAGTACAAAGTCTGTGTTTATGCACAATGCCAATAGCTCAAACTCTCGCAAATACAAGACCTATTGCATTGCAAATGCTTGTTTCAAAATGTTTTGAGAAATAAGCAAGTGAACTCCTATGTACTTGGTCACCTCAAGATGCAGAGAATAAAAGCTGTGATTGTATTTTTTTTTTTTAAATTTCTTTTTATTTGCAAACATAAACAAATCAACAACATGGTCGATGGATTCGCATTAACGTTGTTCGAACACCGGTGACACACAGTGACAGTTTGAGTTAGAATTTCCTGTGAATTAGCTAGAAGCGGTCAGTATGATCAGTCTATGGCCTCCAAGCCGGAGCGGCGGGCCTGCGGGGGCTCACAGATGTAACCTCTGTACTCATTCCATTTGGACCACACCTCCCCCCACTTCCGGGGGCACCCTCGTGCCATGTACACAGTCTTTTCCTGCAGCATACACCAGTCCATGTCTCTTTGCCATTCGGCCAATTTTGGCGGAGCGGATGCACCCCAGAGGCGGGCAATGTTCCTTTTAGCCACCATTTGCCCCAGTGTGACCCAGAGTTTCCCTTTCACAGGCAGGTCCGTGGGTTCCCATATGTTGAGGAGGCATCTCTTCGCCTCCGGGCGTATTTCTACCTCCCATACCTCCTGCATGCAAGACACCACCCTCCTCCAGTACCTCCGCACACCCGGGCAGTCCCATAGGATATGGAAGAAGGAGCCGGTCTCTCCGCAGCCCCGCCTGCACAATCCCTCCCCCCTCCTTCCCATCGCCTGCAGTCTAGTGCAAGAGATGTATACTCTATGCAATATCTTCAGTTGTATGAGCCGGAATCTGGCCGAAATTGCCACCTCTCTAGGGGACGCCAGCGCCCACACCCAGTCCTCATCGTCAATCTCAAGTCCATCCGCCACCCATTTCTCTTTTAGGGACCTGAGTGGATCAGGGGAATTATTGATTAGTTTTTTATATGTGAGGGAGATGGCGTGTTCCGGCATGTGGCCATCCAACAACCTGTCCTCGAGTGGGGAGGCCTGTGGGGGCTTAGTTCCTGGTGGTATATTGGACTGGAGGGAGTGCCTAATCTGCATGTATCTGAAGTATTCAGTGCGGACCAGGTCGTATGTGTCCTGAAGGTAAGCAAAGGGTCTGATCCCCTCGGGCCCCCACAAATCTTTGACCTGTGAGATGCCAATAAGGTCCCAGCTATGGAACCCCTTGGTGCGCCCCAAGCTGCCCAGTCTCTCCGATGCCCACAATGGAGTGGCCAAGGTCAAAGTATCGGACCAACCTAGTTTACGCTGCGCCGCATGCCACATTTGCACTGAATGTTTCGTCGGCCCAGTAAGCTGATGTTTACCGAGTTTAGAATAGAGCGCGACCTCATAGTTCCCTCCTGGGAGTAACCATCTATCCATCCCGTAAGCCGGGTCGTTACCGTCACTGTACGTCCCCTGGTTTATCGCAGATAAATGAGCGGCCCAGTAATACTTGCGGATATCAGGGAGTGCTATCCCTCCGTCGTACCATCCCAGCGTGAGTTTATGCAACGCTATTCTAGGTGTACCGGACCAGAGGAGGGCTTGCTGCGCCGCCTCTATTGCCGCGAAGTAAGAGTTCGGTACTAGGTCCGGATAGTTGTGGAGGGCATAAAGAAACCGAGGGAGTGCCATCATTTTGAAAAGGGTTACAACAAACAATTGATGGACGGAATGCTGACAATGCAGACATTCTCCCCCAGTCAAGAGATCTGGGTTAAATCCATCGTTCTTTTGCCCACTACACCACCCCAGTTTAGACATGGCCATATGCAAATCAGTCTTGACCCTGTGCCTCATGGGAACAGTCCAGCCCAAACTGCCAAGCCATGTCTTCCCTGGACCGGAATCAAGCATCCTAGGACCGGTTTCTGGCTATCAGCCGTCATCAGCCAGGATAGCTTGACTCCAGTGGCGTAGTGAGCACGGGTCCCACGTCTGGGAATACCCATCCCACTAAGGGCGAAAAGCGTTACAACAAACAATTGATGGACGGAATGCTGACAATGCAGACATTCTCCCCCAGTCAAGAGATCTGGGTTAAATCCATCGTTCTTTTGCCCACTACACCACCCCAGTTTAGACATGGCCATATGCAAATCAGTCTTGACCCTGTGCCTCATGGGAACAGTCCAGCCCAAACTGCCAAGCCATGTCTTCCCTGGACCGGAATCAAGCATCCTAGGACCGGTTTCTGGCTATCAGCCGTCATCAGCCAGGATAGCTTGACTCCAGTGGCGTAGTGAGCACGGGTCCCACGTCTGGGAATACCCATCCCACTAAGGGCGAAAAGCGTTACAACAAACAATTGATGGACGGAATGCTGACAATGCAGACATTCTCCCCCAGTCAAGAGATCTGGGTTAAATCCATCGTTCTTTTGCCCACTCCACCACCCCAGTTTAGACATGGCCATATGCAAATCAGTCTTGACCCTGTGCCTCATGGGAACAGTCCAGCCCAAACTGCCAAGCCATGTCTTCCCTGGACCGGAATCAAGCATCCTAGGACCGGTTTCTGGCTATCAGCCGTCATCAGCCAGGATAGCTTGACTCCAGTGGCGTAGTGAGCACGGGTCCCACGTCTGGGAATACCCATCCCACTAAGGGCGAAAAGTGTTACAACAAACAATTGATGGACGGAATGCTGACAATGCAGACATTCTCCCCCAGTCAAGAGATCTGGGTTAAATCCATCGTTCTTTTGCCCACTACACCACCCCAGTTTAGACATGGCCATATGCAAATCAGTCTTGACCCTGTGCCTCATGGGAACAGTCCAGCCCAAACTGCCAAGCCATGTCTTCCCTGGACCGGAATCAAGCATCCTAGGACCGGTTTCTGGCTATCAGCCGTCATCAGCCAGGATAGCTTGACTCCAGTGGCGTAGTGAGCACGGGTCCCACGTCTGGGAATACCCATCCCACTAAGGGCGAAAAGCGTTACAACAAACAATTGATGGACGGAATGCTGACAATGCAGACATTCTCCCCCAGTCAAGAGATCTGGGTTAAATCCATCGTTCTTTTGCCCACTACACCACCCCAGTTTAGACATGGCCATATGCAAATCAGTCTTGACCCTGTGCCTCATGGGAACAGTCCAGCCCAAACTGCCAAGCCATGTCTTCCCTGGACCGGAATCAAGCATCCTAGGACCGGTTTCTGGCTATCAGCCGTCATCAGCCAGGATAGCTTGACTCCAGTGGCGTAGTGAGCATGGGTCCCACGTCTGGGAATACCCATCCCACTAAGGGCGAAAAGCGTTACAACAAACAATTGATGGACGGAATGCTGACAATGCAGACATTCTCCCCTAGTCAAGAGATCTGGGTTAAATCCATCGTTCTTTTGCCCACTACACCACCCCAGTTTAGACATGGCCATATGCAAATCAGTCTTGACCCTGTGCCTCATGGGAACAGTCCAGCCCAAACTGCCAAGCCATGTCTTCCCTGGACCGGAATCAAGCATCCTAGGACCGGTTTCTGGCTATCAGCCGTCATCAGCCAGGATAGCTTGACTCCAGTGGCGTAGTGAGCACGGGTCCCACGTCTGGGAATACCCATCCCACTAAGGGCGAAAAGCGTTACAACAAACAATTGATGGACGGAATGCTGACAATGCAGACATTCTCCCCCAGTCAAGAGATCTGGGTTAAATCCATCGTTCTTTTGCCCACTACACCACCCCAGTTTAGACATGGCCATATGCAAATCAGTCTTGACCCTGTGCCTCATGGGAACAGTCCAGCCCAAACTGCCAAGCCATGTCTTCCCTGGACCGGAATCAAGCATCCTAGGACCGGTTTCTGGCTATCAGCCGTCATCAGCCAGGATAGCTTGACTCCAGTGGCGTAGTGAGCACGGGTCCCACGTCTGGGAATACCCATCCCACTAAGGGCGAAAAGCGTTACAACAAACAATTGATGGACGGAATGCTGACAATGCAGACATTTTCCCCCAGTCAAGAGATCTGGGTTAAATCCATCGTTCTTTTGCCCACTACACCACCCCAGTTTAGACATGGCCATATGCAAATCAGTCTTGACCCTGTGCCTCATGGGAACAGTCCAGCCCAAACTGCCAAGCCATGTCTTCCCTGGACCGGAATCAAGCATCCTAGGACCGGTTTCTGGCTATCAGCCGTCATCAGCCAGGATAGCTTGACTCCAGTGGCGTAGTGAGCACGGGTCCCACGTCTGGGAATACCCATCCCACTAAGGGCGAAAAGCGTTACAACAAACAACGCATTTGTCACCCCGAGTGGGAAGGGTATGCTCAGACGTGAGTCCCTTGCTCTCCATGCCACTGGAATCAAGCTATCCTGGCTGATGAGGGCTGAAAGCCCGAAACCGGTCCTAGGATGCTTGTTTCCAGTCCAGGGAGGACCTGGCTTGGCAGTTCGGGCTGGACTGTTCCCATGGGGCACAGGGTCAAGACTGATTTGCATATGGCTGGGTTCAAACTGGAATGGCATGGCGAGCAAAAAAACGATGGATTCAGGCCCAGATCTCTGTACTGGGGTGAATGTATGACATTGTTCTGCATTCTGTCCATCAATTGTTATTTTTGCATTTGTCACCCCGAGTGGGAAGGGTATGCTCAGACGTGAGTCCCTTGCTCTCCATGCCACTGGAATCAAGCTATCCTGGCTGATGAGGGCTGAAAGCCCGAAACCGGTCCTAGGATGCTTGTTTCCAGTCCAGGGAGGACCTGGCTTGGCAGTTCAGGCTGGACTGTTCCCATGGGGCACAGGGTCAAGACTGATTTGCATATGGCTGGGTTCAAACTGGAATGGCATGGTGAGCAAAAAAACGATGGATTCAGGCCCAGATCTCTGTACTGGGGTGAATGTATGACATTGTTCTGCATTCTGTCCATCAATTGTTATTTTTGCATTTGTCACCCCGAGTGGGAAGGGTATGCTCAGACGCGAGTCCCTTGCTCTCCATGCCACTGGAATCAAGCTATCCTGGCTGATGAGGGCTGAAAGCCCGAAACCGGTCCTAGGATGCTTGTTTCCAGTCCAGGGAGGACCTGGCTTGGCAGTTCGGGCTGGACTGTTCCCATGGGGCACAGGGTCAAGACTGATTTGCATATGGCTGGGTTCAAACTGGAATGGCATGGTGAGCAAAAAAACGATGGATTCAGGCCCAGATCTCTGTACTGGGGTGAATGTATGACATTGTTCTGCATTCTGTCCATCAATTGTTATTTTTGCATCATTTTGAAAAGGGCCGCCCGGCCCAGCAGGGATATAGGAAGCTTCTGCCAAGTCTTGGAGTCGCGTTGGAGCCGGCGCAAGGGGGGTAGGAGATTCTTTTCATACAGAATGGACTTGTCAGTGGAGACAAAAACTCCGAGATATTTGAATCCGTCCTCCGCAACGGTGAGCGGGCAGTCGCTAGGCAGCCTGGGGGGGCTGCCATGGAGGACATATAGGAGAGACTTGCTCCAGTTGATGCGGAACCCCGAGTTCTTCCCAAAGTTAGTGAGAATGTCCATTGCTACCACAATAGACCTCCGTGGTTTGGACAGGTAAAGGAGGATGTCGTCTGCGTAGAGGGAGATTTTATCCTCCCAACCATCCGCCCATTGTATCCCTGTGAGGTAGACATCCTGCCTGATCCACGCCGCTAGCGGCTCGAGGGAGAGCGCAAATAAGAGGGGTGAGAGCGGGCAGCCCTGTCTGGTACCCCTCTCCAGGGCGAAGACCTCGGAGACCTTGTTGTTAACAACCACCTGGGCCAGGGGCTCCGAGTATAGAAGACGGATCCAGGCTATGAAGTGTGGGCCGAAGCCCAGTTTGCGGAGAACCGCCATCATGTAGGGCCATTCTAGGGTGTCGAATGCCATGGTGGCGTCTAGCGACACCACCACCGCGTCCTCTTGCATCTTGTGGCACCTCCCCAGTACACCATTCAGGCGTCGAATGTTAAGCGCCGTGTTGCGCTGGGGCATGAAGCCGGACTGGTCCGGATGGACCAGCGTTGGCAGGACGGAATGGAGCCTGTTGGCGAGTGCTTTGGCAAGTATTTTCGGTTCTGCATTAAGCAATGAGATGGGTCTGTATGAGGAACAGGACTCCCTCGGTTTCCCCTCTTTAGGGATAGCCACAATTGTGGCCAGACGTTGGTCACGCGGCAGTCTTCCTGTCGCTCTGCTCTCTTCAAACATCTGTTTAAGGTGTAGACTAAGGGCGTCAGGTTTGAGCTTGTAAAGCTCGATTGGGAGACCATTAGGTCCATGAGCTTTGCCCGAGCGAAGGTCCGTTATCGCATGCTCCAGTTCGGCCGTGGCGAGTGGAGCCTCCAGGGCCTCCCGGTCTGCGACCGACAGGCATGGCATACGCATATCTGTAAGCAGGGCGACCGAGTCCTCCTCCGGACGGTCAGACCCTCTACTATAGACCTGCCGGAAGTGCCTTGCGAATTCCGCTGTGATCTCCCTGGGCTCTGTAACCATGTACCCGGTAGCTGTTCGTATTTCTGGTACCACTTTATTAGTCCGCTGTTTTTTGTCGAGCCAGGCTATTAGTTTGCCTGCTTTGTCGCCCTGGTCGTAGATCCTACCCGCCCTGTGTCTGGCCGCCGCTTGGGCAGGCTGCGCAACAAGCTCCCTATACTCTGCAGTTTTGAGTCGCAGCCGGTGCTGCGCCTCCGGCTCACCATCAGCGCATGCCGACTCCTCCAGCCCCCTTAGGTCCGATTCCACGGAGGTAATCTGTACCACCCGTTCCTTACGGCTGCCCGCGATGGCCGACAAGGCCTCTCCCCTGAGCACCGTTTTAAAGGCTTCCCAGAGAGTGACCGAGGAGCTCACCGACCCGACGTTGTGTTCAAAATATTGAGTGATGGAGCGGGAAAGCTTTCTCCTAAGATCCTCGTTTTTTAGATACCAGGCGTTTATGGGTTGCACACAGCCCTCCCGGCCATTCCCCATCGTGATGTGCGTCCAGACCGGTGAATGGTCGGAGATACCGCGGGCCAGGTGGGAGGCCTCACGTATGACCATGTCATGATGCAGTGGAGTCAATATATAGTCCAGGCGGGAGAAGGAGTGATGTGGGCCGGAGTAGAAGGTAAAGTGCCTATCCGCGGGATGCTTCAGCCGCCACACATCCGTAAGCCCAAAGGCGTCGAGGAAGTCAGACAGCCACTGCTGCCCCTGGGGTGTGTCCCTGGGAGGGTGTCTGTCCTGGGTTCCAGAGACCACTGCGTTGAAGTCTCCCCCAATGATCACCGGACCGTCAGGGAGGGAGAGTAGAAGTTTGCCCAGGTCGGTATAGGATTGGGTTTGAAGGCCAGGGGGGATATAAACAGAAAGGAGAGTTAACCTACGGCCCTCCCACCGCCCTGTCAGCGCCGCAAAGCGGCCCAGCGGGTCTGTTTCCAAGTGGTCGATGTGGAGGGATAAGGAGCGGCGCAGCAGGATCCCCACGCCCCTAGAACCAGAGGTGAAGCCGGAGTGGACCGCCAAAGTGTATCCCCCTCTGTTGAGGGCCTGGCATGTGTTACCCATCAGGTGTGTTTCTTGCAGGATGACCACATCAGGGAGGTGTCGTTTAACAAACTGCAAGACAACGGTACGCTTGAGCCCATCACCCAGCCCGTTCACATTCCAGCTGAGGACCCTGAGACTCCTCTCCCATCTACTAGCCATATCCGCTACTGTATGAGCTGGCCTGTCCCTGTGCATCGGTGTTGTCCGAAACTGTGTACATAGAAACAATATGTGACCATAAAAACCTTCCAACTTCCCCCCCCTCCCGCCGCCCCTCCCAACAAATCAATACGATACATAGAGTGGTTGGGGCCCCATGTTGTGGACCCGACACCTTCTGTAGTTTCATCCCTTTCGGAGATACCCTTCCGCCCCTTCGAACCAACCCCCCCCCACCCTGCCCCCTGCTCTGTAGGTTTCAAACTACCCACTACCCCAATTAGCAGAGCGCCTGTCGCCCAACCCCGCCCCGGAGAGAGTGAACCGCCCCCCCCCCGGAGGAAATTCCGTTTGGAGAACGTGGGCCGGCCCCAACTCCGGCCGCCGTACCGGTGTTGCCCCATACTATAAGTCCCTTAAGTTTATAACGCAATATAGGATCAGTAACAAAGTCACGGAGGCAATGAACAGACGGGTCAGCCTCCCACACCCTTGACACCACCCATTACCCGGTGCCAGTTTTATACATTACAGTTCGACGAGGCATGGTTCCACAGTCTGAATCCTCATCGCGCCGCCGTGTCTGGGAGCGAGTCCCAGCGGGGACTGTTCGACCTTGAACGCCATGACCTTTGGCTCTGTTCGGCTGCTGCTTGCCTCCCTGCCACAGAACCGGGGGAGGCGGCCCTGGTGTCTCTCAAGTGGTCACGGTCGTGCCCATCCCGCTCTTCCGGTGCCGCCGTGTCGAGCCACTCCTGTACCGCCGCTGGCGAGGTGAAGAAGTGGGACTTGCCCCCCGCAATGATCTTCAATTTTGCAGGGAAGAACATCATGTACTTGATGCCCCGTTCCCTGAGTGCTGCCTTGACTCCCAAGAAGGAGCGACGTTCTTGCTGGACTCGCAGCGTGAAGTCCGGAAAGAATCGGATAGTTGCCCCGCCATAGTGCAGGTCCCCCTGTTGCCTGGCCACCTGGAGGATGGCGTCCCGGTCCCGATAATTCAATATCTTGGCGATTATTGTTCTCGGCGGAGCCCCCGGCCTGGGTCTAGGGAGCAGGGCACGGTGCGCACGCTCGATTGTGAAGAGCTTAGAGAGTCTCTTAGGCTTTAAGTGTTTGAGAATTAAGTCTTCCAGGAATAACTCCACACTTTGCCCCTCCGTTCCTTCCGGCACACCAACCACGCGGATGTTACTCCGGCGCGCCCTCCCTTCCTGGTCCTCGAGCCGCAGAGCCATTTGGCGATGCTGGAGAACGAGCTCGTTTATTCGCCCCTCGAGCCGCTTTTCCGAGGCCTGTAGTGCCTTGATGGCTGTCTCTTTGGTTCTCGATCTCTCCGTGGTCTTGCCCAGATCCGTGCGCAGCAAGTTAACTTCAATGGAGATCTTGTCCATTTTCGACTCGAGATTCGTGCCCAGTGTCTGTATCGCGGCCATTATAGACGTCAGGGAGGGCTCCGTTTGGTCCGTGGTGTGTCCCGCCGTCGCTCCAGACTGCGTCGGACCAGTGGGCACCGCATATTTATCAAGTTTGTTCGTTTGTGTCGTTGTTCCCACCTTGGGCCGCATGTTGAAAACAGGCACCCCTACCACCGGGGTCAGGGCACCAGTCTGGGCGGCGGCAATCGCTGGTCGCGCCCCATCACCACCTCCTCAGCTGGGCAGGCCATTAATCTGTGCGGGAGGCTGGCTCCGTCGCCGTGTGGGGAGTCGGGGTGCGCCGCACCAGGCCACCAGCCAGCAGCCCAGGGGCTCCCCTTGCGCCAAAAGCAGTTCAGTGCCCCCGGACCGGGGCTCAGGTGTGTGGGCCGGATGCGTAACCTGCTCTCACCCTTCGTGGGGGTCCTCCCGTCTCCCAGACGTCACCGCCACCAGGCCCCGATCACAGCCGTCGCGCCCACCGCTAAGGCGCTTCACCCAGACAGTCGAAAGCCCCCAGGCCTCAATTCACCTCACTCACGACTGGAGGGGTCTCCACTCACTGGCTTGGTGTGAGGGTCATCCGTACTGCAAGCATGGTCGGCAAGGCCCATCTAGAGGCAGGCCGGCCGCATCCTCGGGCCGGCCGCGGCGTAGGCCGAGGTCCACGTAGCTCTCCACCGGCTGCAGCACCCCTTCCCAGGGGCGTCTCCCGGATCATGCAGAGTCTCAGGCGGGAACGCGCCGCCGGAGATCGGGCCTCGCTCCGACCCCGCACAGGATACAGGCCGCAAGCCGGGGCCTCCGTTAGTATCACACCCGGCCTTCAGGCTCCAAGCTGCATTCACGGGCCCGCCGCGGCACCGTTGATCGCGGCGATAAGCCCCCGCTGGGTGCTCCGACTGCGCTCAAAGCGCCGATCACCAGCGCTTCGCCCAAGGGAGTCGGCGCTTCGTTCAGGGTGTGCGCCAACTAGGATTTAGTGCCGGATTTCGTGGGGACAACAGCGGTCCCGGCGGAGCTCACTACCTAGGCGGCCATCTTCATCGGCGCCTGGCCACGCCCCCGTGATTGTATTTTTTTTAAACACTGAAAAAACATAGCCTCTGGTACTGAGAACCTCTGGTTTTCAGAATGTGTAAAAATACTCGAAAATCACACAAATAATAATAAACATTGAAAACCCTACAAGTGGTGCATAAATAAGGCATGCTGTCACTTCCACACATGTATGCTGTAACAGTTCTCATTTTGCATAGTTGACTAGGGTGAATTGAAACTACTTCTCTTTGGAGTCCACAATTTCCTAGTCATTAAGTGCATGGGAGCTCTCTATGAATCCATGCGCGGCCGCAATTAAAGTGAAAGCGCGCATGGGGCGCTTTTACACATAAAACATTTGTTTGTCAACTTGAGAAACAAATGCTTTTTTTGTAAAAGCGCCCCATGCCACACTTTCACTTTGATGGCAGCAGTGCCCTTTACTTTAGACAAGCCGCATCTAAAGAAAGGTGTGCGACCGCCATTAAAGTGAAAGTGCTGTATGGGGCACTTTTTCAAAAAAAGCTTTTGTTTGTCAAGTTCACAAACAAATGCTTTTTTTTGTAAAAGCGATCCATGCCACGCTTTGACTTTAATACCGGCCGCGCACCTTTCTTTAGACGCATCTCGTCTAAACAAAGGGGCGCGGCTGCCATTAAAGTGAAATGCAGAATGGGGCACTTGTAAAAAAAAAATTGTTTATGAACGTGAATGAGGCGAGCGGCGTCTAAAGCAAGGGGCACTCCGGCCATTAACGTGACAGCGCGTCATTGTGCTCTTTAAAACAAAACAGTTAATAAATAGAAAAAACCATGCTGCTGCATTCGGCGCCGCAAATAACAAACCAAAGTCGCAGCCGCCATTATATAAGCTGAGGCGTGCGGTGTTATGAAAAAATAAAAGAATGTGTTGTGAGAGAGCGTGTCCTGCCTTCACAGCAGGCAGGAGAAAACCATTTAATAAAATAGTGCTCGGAGGCTGTAATTAGAGCCTACAGAGTAACAACACATGTAACATGGGCTGTCCTCATGGGAGATTACAAGATGAGAAATAGCGGTACTAAGGAGGGACTACTTAGCCTATTGACCAATGAAAAGCCACTGTTTACAAATGACAGTGACAGGAGCCAGTTAAAAAGATGGGTGGAAAGTTGGTGGAGCTTCAAGTCCATACCTAAATCCAGCATGTATCGAAGAGACAACGCAAGCGCTGCCCAGGCGAGACCTAAAAAACGATGCAAGTCCATAGGCATAGTGAATGTAGGATATTCTATGGACTGAGAGAAGGCCACACTCGAATAACAAAAAACTTTGCACATCACGAATGTCTTCTGCAAATGTAGAAGGGATGTTAATGGAGTGCATTTCTGATACTGATAAATGTGGGGTTTGAGAATTGACCCGTGATTTTTGTTTAAAACCTGTATACTCTGACACACACATATAAAACTGAAAAATAAATGAATTCCTGCTAAATGATATTACAGAGCTGAAGGAATTTCAGTGGATGGAAAGAAGTGTACAACCACGCAAGTAACAAATAAAAAAATGAAATACAGAATGCTGACATGTGGAAGGAGGAATTGCACAAATCATTCTTTGTAAACAGTTTCACAAACAGCACAACGCGGCTTGATGAGCATTGTAAATACACAATTAAAACAATCTTTGCTCTGCTTCCTCTCATCAGTATCCGCTGCCACTGAACGCCTAGAGTTTGCAGTCAGTGTGTAATTTAAACACAAGCGATGGAATCATTTTCAATCAATGAAGTAAAGGAGCTTTTTATTTACAGACAGTCTGTCTTTCATTTCTGCTCTGAGGAATAATTGTAAGCATGATGTACTGGAAAACATCTTGAGTATCAATCGCAACGGTTTTTAAGGGCCAGGCTCAGCCAGTGGAGACTACATATATTATACGATGATTTATTTGAGTTTTAGGAGTGAGTCGTTGTTGCAGGATCGCTATTTCTGTGGGCGCACCCTGTGGGTGGACACATTTATAACCTCACTTGCAAAGCTGTCTGAGGTACAAAACTTTACCACTTTGCGAAGTACCTCGCATAACTTCGCCACAAACCACTTTTTTTGTAGCAAAATTCTTCATATAAAAGGAACTTTCTCTGGGTGTCCTTCTTCCGAAATAATTATTTGGCAAATTCTTTTACCAGCTGTTTCTAACACTTAACTCCTTCCTGAAGTTCTCAAAGTTTGCCAAGTGTAGAAAAATATTCGAATTATGGCCCTCCATTCCCGGTACCATGATTTCATAATACCACGGAATCACGAGTTGAACGATCAGGAGCCAGTATGAAATGGGCAATAAAATTCAGGAATGGTGGTTCCCACATTTATTTCTCCATCTTATTTGTCATTTGATTTTTTACCAGTCATTTCTCCTGGTTTGTATAGGTGACATTTCTGGGGGTGGAAACTCACGATCCGGTGTGTTCTTGCAGTTTCACCACCTTACGTGTAATTAACTATTGTTACCGGATTACCAGGTCTCTCCTAATGAGGATCCAGGAGCAGGCTGAGTTTCACAACGTGGTCCACAGTGGAACAGGTGGGGAAGAGGCTCTGGCTTCAGGGAGGCAAAGCACGAGATTCTGGAGAGCAATTCTAGTCTGCGACAGTAGAGGAATTGTTGAGCCTTCAGTGCTCTTCGAAACCTGAAAAGTTTGGCTTCAAGGTAGAGCGGAAGGGGTGCTTAATTTGAGCCGGTGGTTGCCAGTTGGGCACACGGCATTCATTTTTCAGGACTGCCACTTATTTTTCTGAATCTGACATTTACCGAGTGCAAGAGAGGGAATAACACACAAAGCGGAAAGACGGAGGAAGAGAAAGACGGGAAAACCATAAAGGGAGAAAGCAGGAACTTGCGAGAGTTAGACATGTGGGCAGGGAGTGCATCAACATTTAATCACACCAGCCGCGGGCTTCTGAGCAGAGCTTTAGGCACCAGCACTCTTTTACAAACTAAGCACTGAGTGAGAGAGAATCCAAAGCGACAAACTTCGAAAGTGTGAGACTGTCTCTCAAATGGCATATTCTTCGGTTGCCCAAAGGCTAGCTGTTATTAACTGGTTTCAACAGGCTGCCATTTGGTGTCTGGTTGATTACTATGATCAAACACACACAATGTGATGGGAGGACGCTTGCAAAAGTCTTATCACTGGTCGTCATTCCAACCCATCGTTCTTTTGCCCACCATGCCACCTCAATTTGGACCCAGTCATATGTAAAGCAGTCTTGACCCTGCCCCGATGGGAACACTCCAGTCCGAACTGCAAGGCCAGGTCCTCCCTGAACCGTAACACAAGCAACCCAAGACCACTTTCTTCTTGATTGGGGCTCATCACTCGGGTGAAGCTTGGTACGCTCTCCATATCTGCAGGGATTTTGAAGACATTTGAAAGAATTTTCCTGCCTATTTCAATATATACCAAAAAGAGGTCCAGTGTACATTTGTTGTATAGTTAAATTTTTTACGAAGTTTTATATAGCACAAACATGACCCGGTATCGGGGCACTTTACATAGCACCAGTTGCATTACATGAGGACACATTTATTTTTGTTAGGCATGGGGAGATTAATTGATTTGCCCAGAATCACAGGATGTTCAGCATCATTGCCGAGACTCGAACCCAGTTCCCCCCACTCAAGGTCAACCGCCCTAGCCGTTAGGCCAACTCCTCTCCCCAACTGTAAACTGTAAACTTTGAAGCAACCGCTGAAACAATTTTTTCTTTTCGGACTCACCAAATGATAATTCAGCAATAACTAAGACTTAATTTAAACTTGAATCAAACAACAAAAGTTAAACTTGTATATTGAACAACGGAAAAAAAGAGGCAATATGCTAAATTTTGAGCATAGCCCACGCATAGTTTAATAATGCAATTGTACGAAAAATTGTGGTATACCAAAAAAACTCATGAACTGGAAAGAAAATGAGTTGACTGAATTTAAAAATCCCTACAGTGCACAACCATTTTCAACGAGACCCTCGATTCTTTGAGAACGCTCATGGCCAGAATTTGCCCAGATAAAACATAGGTCAGCTGATATTCCTGAAATGAGATGTTTAGATTGAAGAGATGATTACTGGAATGCATGAGGGCCAATGAAGAGAAATATATGATCAAATCAAACCTTGCGTTAGGAATGTATTCCTTGAATGTGCAGTAGAGTGCATCTGATATGTGCTGGAAATCGTCATTTTGAAAGCCCATCTGTGTGTTTTTGACCATGGGGTGTGATGGCAAGTCTGGGTCTAATACAAGGTGAGTGGATGTAAGATATTTACCCAATCTATAAAAAAGAAAGAACATTTCTCACCCCAGTGTATTCAGAAGCAGCAGAACTAGCTTGTACTCTGGGTCAGGGTTTATCAGCCCAGATGTAGGTAATGCAAGATGTAACCATATACACATAGGAAGAAACAGCATAACTATAAAACATTTTGCACTGTGGACTTAATGTATAGATTATATAAATGTAAGTATTTTATTTAACACGAACATATCTCCATGAAGCAGTGACAAGCTTTTTTATTCTGTCGGAGGCATCGAGAACACAGTGTAGTAACATTATGTTTTTTTGTACCAGAATGTCTGAGGCTGCCCCCAAGACTTGGACGGGATTCCCTGGTCGACCACCAGAGGGCGGTGTATTCCCCGAGCTTGTCTCTATGGTGGGGCAGTCTTCTAGTGTCCTCAATCTATTGAGCGCTCTTCAGCAAATTGCCACATGGTGCCACTGCAAGTTACACCTAAATGGAAACAGAATTGAGTTGATCAGTTAAATGATAGAAAGTGGAAGTTTGCTTCAAACTATAAAAGAAAGTTGTAAGCACTGCCCAATTACATCTTACACAGTTTAACTATATACACTAGGGGCCTAATTCACAAAGGTAAACTTATACTTTTCAGTAAGTTTACTAATCTTTTTGCTCTTCGCAAACTACGAGTTAATAGTAAGTTTGCAACTTCTGAGACTCCGCAGCCAGGGAGTAGAACTACACCCATGATAGGATGGCCAATATTCTTATGTGTGGAGTTCTCTGCCCCGAATGCCAAGGCTCCGTAATCATAAACTACTATTAACTCATATAAACTTACACAGGCATGTACGTTTACCTTTGTGAATCAGGTCTGCGATTTATTTCACCCCACCCTGTATGCACAAGATGTATCCAACTCACTCTGGCTGTAAATTCAATGATACTAGCTTCTTGCAAATGGTTTTGCTGTGGAGAGTTAGTGGAAGCATACTGAAAGTAGTAAATGTGATCTTCGAGATCCTTAATTTTACAACATTGTACCCTGGGCCTACTCTGTGGTCTAAGAAAGAGAAGATGCTGCGCTGGAGCTCCTTCTAGTGAAGAGATGATAGAGTGGTTGAAGGACCTAGGCCCAGTACTTTAATCCTCTGGTGCGGATTCACAAGAGTGTATTGTAGTTGAAGAGGTCCATATGCATATGATTCACACGAATGAGGGCTTGAGAAGCTGGGGAGATCTACTTCATGAGAGGTGTGAAAATGGGGAGAAGGACTACGGATTATGGAATGTTCATAGTGTAATTGTATTGTATTGTATGCGATGCTTGTATAGCGCAGCTGTCACCCAACGGGTATCCTGGCGCTTAGAGACCAGCGTGGATTAGGTCAACGAGAACAGGCTGAACTATTAATCGGGTGTATTACTTCCTATCCTGGCAAATAGCCAGGTCTTAAGACTCTTCCTGAAGCCCATCAGGGAGTCTGCTTGTCTAATGTTTTGGGGTAACTCATTCCAGAGACATGATGCTGCTGTATCAAAGGCCCTGCCTCCCATCCTGGCCAACGTGAATCTAGCAGTAGATACCAAGCTTTGACTTGAAGATCGAAGAACTCTTTTGGGCTTGTACCAGGAGAATCTCTCTTGCGGGGCTATCGGGCCAATGTTATGCAGTGCTCTATATACCATACATAGAGACTTGAAGCTGATTTTGTCTCTGATGGGCAGCCAGTGAAGGTCCCTCGGGGCCAGGGTGGCAGAAGAGCTACGCTGTCTATTAACAGCTAGTTTGGCTGCCATGGACTGGACTCTTTGCAGCCCCTGCAAGATGTATTGAGGGGCACCCAAATACAGGGAGTTGCAATAGTCCAATCTACTCAGGATTATGCTTCTAACCACCAAGGGTCTAGCTTCACTAGGTAGAAGAGGTAGGATCTGCCGAAGTGCTCTTAGCAAGACAAAGCAGATACTGATTATTTTATTGACCTGAGATTGCAACTGAAGGTCCTCATCCACCATAACACCCAGGTTACGAACCGTTTTTGTTGCCACTAGGGGATCGTCCTCCGGCCTAAGCCTAAACTCACATGGTAGGGGTTTAGACAGTCTTGCTGCGGAGCAGTACAGCAGCTCTGTCTTCCCCCCATTGAACTGCAAAGAGTTAGACTTCAGCCAATCCGAGACCTGGCGCATACACTCCTGAAAGGTGTCCATAGACACCGCGTGCTTCCCTTCCAGGGAAAACACCAATTGAGTGTCGTCAGCATAATTAACCATGTCGATCCCATAAGATTTTATAATGGGGATCAGAGGGTGTAGATAGACGTTAAAGAGGATTCGACTTATTGCCGAGCCCTGAGGCACTCCATAGCGGACCGGAGACTTAGGGGAGGCGAAAGGCACAATGGTTACCACCTGTTGTCTGTTTGACAAGTAGGATTGCAACCATTTTAGGACACAGCCCTTCACCCCCAATCTCTCCAGCCTTGCTATCAATACCGCATGGCTAACTGTGTCGAATGCGGCCGACATATCCAGTAGCACCAGCACCGAGGAGTCACCGTTGTCGGCTCGCATTCGTAACTTGTCCAGCACAGTTGCCAGGGCGGTTTCCGTTCCATGACCTGGCCGGAATCCAAACTGGTCCCTGTCCAATAGATGGTTTTCTTCAAGATAACATGACAGGGACTTACTAACCATCTTTTCCAAGATCTTGATGGGGAACGGCAGGAGGGATATGGGCCGAAAGTTAGATGGTATTGTTGGATCCAGGGATGGCTTCTTCAGCAGGGGGGTTACCACTGCCTGTTTCTAACCCTCAGGGACTACTCCATCACTCAGGGATTGACAGCATATTTGTCGCAACCATGGGAATAGGTCAGGATCATGCTCCTTCCAGATCT
This sequence comes from Triturus cristatus, assembly GCF_964204655.1. Taxonomy (NCBI): domain Eukaryota; kingdom Metazoa; phylum Chordata; class Amphibia; order Caudata; family Salamandridae; genus Triturus; species Triturus cristatus. The sequence continues at coordinate 143,256,705 of NC_140594.1, forward strand.
TGTGGGGAAGATGGTCAAGGGGTGATCCAAAGGATACCTCCTGGGCGAGGCTGTTAAAGAGCTCTTCAGTAAGGGGTTGAAAGTGCTCAAAAGATATATCAGTCCGGGCTTCCTCGTCGAGTGACTGGGTGCTAGTGATACCCCGATCAAACCCCCCTACAATTTTGACGACCTTGTCATCAAAGAAAGTGGCGACTTTGTCACAAAGATTTTGTGATGCCTGCACTTTATTAGCCAGGCATACGGGGTTAGAAAGGTCCCTCACGATATTAAAGAGAACCTTTGTACCATTGGATGCTTGTAAGATGGAGCTGGCATAAAATTGTGATTTGGCCCCGACGATGGCCTGTTTACACTGCGCCTGTGCTAATTTCAGTGCTTTACCATCTGTTTCTACATATGATCTGCGCCACCTCCTCTAAGCCTGTCGGCGAGCAGACCTTAGCGATTTCAGCTCCTCACTAAACCAAGGGGCCGAAGGTTTTTTCCTATTCTTAATCTTTTTCATAGGGGCATATCCGTCAAGGATGATGGTGATATAATTACTATAGTAATTCTTATCTACTGAATCACCTGGGTTAAAAAGGGTCTGTTTTGGGAAGAGAGGGTCTGGGCTGTCTTTTGGCAATTTCGCCCAGTCTATCCCCCACCGATAGGTAACTTGGTCTTTCCTATTCATTGTGGCCTTAGGTATGGTAATCCTAAAGTGTATAAGGGAGTGATCGGTCCAGCTTAGAGGCAATATGTTAAGCACTTCTGACTCGGACTGATTAGCAAACACAAGATTAAGCACATGAACTCCCCGGTGAGTTGGCTCTTGTATTAGCTTGTGTAAACCAGAATTCTCGCAAATTTGGCTCAGAGCTTGCAGGTGGTTCCCTAAGCTCCCAGAATCCCAAAGGTTAAAATCACCTAGGAATAACACTCTGGAGTGTGTCAGAGCCAGGGCAGCAATGGTGTCGAGTAGTGCCTGGTGTTGAGAGTCTTGGCCCGGGGGTCTATAGCACACCAAGCCTGTCAACAGCCTTCCCTTTGGCTCTTGCAGTCTGATGCCCAAGAGCTCATATTCTGCAATCTCATTTATCTGCAACGGTGCAAAGTTCCATCTCTCCTTAAAAATTACCCCAACCCCCCCTCCTCTTCCTGTAGTCCTTGGTTTATGGAAGATTTTATAGCCTGCTGGGCACGCAAAGCCAATCTCCACAGAAGAGTCTGAGTTAGTCCAGGTCTCTGTAATAAATAGTGCATCCAAGTCCAAATCTTCCAACAAACTGGAAATCTCTTGATGGTGTTTTATTATGGACCTGCTGTTAATCAAGCCACACATTAAAACCATTTGGTGCCCCCCCCGACCTCTCTTATCAATGCTGAGTAGTGTCTCCCTGGAGTAGCAAACCCTGTCATTGTTCAGCCGGACGGTATTGCTGGCGCTGGGCGCGACCGGTGCGCGGACGGGCGCAGTTGGGCTTGCCACGGGCGCGCGCGCTACGCCCTTGCATTACCCCACCTAAATAGGGATGATTAGTGCTCCGGCCAGCCACTAGACCGCTGACCAAGATGACGCTTGGCAGATGGCGCTTGATGGGATGGGTCTTCCCGTTGTTCCACTAAAGTAGCGAGGTGGTGTGCCAAATGTTTTAGCAGGGGAGAAGTGCTCCTGAGTTAAAAGATCAGCGCGTTCTGCTTCCTGTAGGTCTCGTTCTATCTATAATGGGTAGCACACTTGCATTACCCCACCTAAATAGGGATGATTAGTGCTCCGGCCAGCCACTAGACCGCTGACCAAGATGGCGCTTGGTAGATGGCGCTTGATGGGATGGGTCTTCCCGTTGTTCCGCTAAAGTAGCGAGGTGGTGTGCCAAATGTTTTATAGTGCCGGTAAGTGGGCAGAATTATATTTTATCACATTTAAAATCAAGTTTCTAGCAGTAGCAATGATTAAAAACCAACAATTTGAGCCCCCGTACCTAACCTCGCAGCGGCGATGGGACGCGGTACGGTCGTAGCAGGGGAGAAGTGTTCCTGAGTTATCACTAATGCTTCATGAGGCTAATGCCAAGCATAACACATAGGCTGACCACTGTTTACCAAGAAAAAAAGTTGGTTTTTAACAGTTTTCTGAACAGTAATGAATTCAGTTCAGTGAATAGTGATATTTGTAAAAGAATAAGTGCCAGGACCCAAAGTTTTGCTCAGAAGCCCTTGACCAGCACTGTTGAATGTCGGCACGCCGAATACCATGGCGGCCCCGTTAACCCACCCTCAGGCACTCCCTGCCCCTTTATCTCACTCTTGCAGATTCCTGCTTTCTCCACAGCTTTCACTTCTTTCTGTTCCTCCTTCTTTCCCTCGTGTGTGTTTTTCTTTCTCTTGCTCTGGGTCGAAGTCTAATGAGGAGGAATAAGTGCCGGTCCCCAAAAAGTAAGCAGCTGTGGGCCACACCTGTAACCACATCCCAAATTAAACCCTGTCAGTGAGTAAACGGTAAGGAAGTCTGAACCATAGCTTAGATGCTTTACAGAAAAAGCTCTGTCACACATCTTAACAGGTCTGCATCTAGGAATATACGCTAGGAATTGGGAATGGGAATTTTCTAATAATAATGGGAATTTTCTAATAATAACTTTTGACTCTGCAGATAGAGGGCTCTAGGAACAACAGCTGCCACCTTAAGGAATATTCTGTGGCTGACTGGAAGCCAGTGACGTCGATGCAGGACTGGGGTTCTATAGAGCGCCTCTCGACTTCTTGGTGATCAAACGTGCTGCTGCATTTTGGTCTAGGTGCAGTTGATCAATAAGGTAGACTGGTGAGACGAGATAGATGGCCTTACTATTGTCAAGGCAGCATAGACTAGAAAAGTGTGTTCATTAATGACACATCAAGGATGTCCTCCAAGACATGAAATAAAGTTCTTAATGATTTCAATTGGCAGTTACACGATTTGGTGACATGGATCACTTGATCTTAAGTGAGTGTTCTGAGTTAATTTTGATTCCTAAATTTCACACTGCATTAGAAGGGGGTGGGAACAATCTCATATCTTGTGTCCAGTCAATCAAGAAAATATCTTAAAGCGCTCTGATACCTCTGGGTCTAGCCAGCGCTATATAAAACTTTTCAAATAAAATAAAATAAAATAAATCTTGAAAATCATTGGTACTTATCAGAATCTTAATTTTAAATGGTTTCAGTTTCAGATTTTTTTTGCCATCCACCATCGAGTATAGCAGAGGCATTTCTTTCCATCAGAGCATGAAGAGCAGTTCATATCATGGGCTTTATTTAGGCTGAAAATAAATTGTGCATCATCGGTGAATATGTAAAATGCCACTCCCAAGTGATGGAGGGCAGCTGCCAAATGACATATATAGATCTTGGAGAGAAGGGGCAATAAAATTGATCCTTGCGGTACAGCGTACTTAAATATTATAGAGTCATAGTGCTACGAGATTAAGTACTTGAAAATCTCTGCAGTATATATTGGGAGATGTGGCCTTCCAACAGGTAAAAAAGACGTGGTTAAAGCGTGCAGCTGGCAGGTGCCACTGAAGATCCAGGCCAACAGAAGGTGGGTTGCTCCTGTTCTCTACACTCAAGTAAACGTTTCTTGTCATTGGTACCAAAAAAGGTATACATGTGATCAGATACACATATAAAGGTTGGCACCCATTCCCTTCTCTTAGAGAGACCCACCTTCCTGTCAGGTCAACAGGTCTGTGGCCTATGGTCCACAAAGGCTTAGTGAGCTGGGCATCCACAGAACACGGGTAAATACGTCTGCACACCTGGACAGCACAAGAGGGCCTGCAGGTCCTGACCAAGTGTGCAACTCTGGTGTGTCCTCCAATTGCACCAAGGGTAACCAGAACAAAGGGTAGAAGGGGTTGCATGCCGGACTTTAACAGTGAAGGACAACTGCTGACAACCTTTGAGAATCTCATGGCCTTACAGGGCCACTGTCAATGTGAGGAAGAACTTCTCCATCATCATTCCCTGCTTCTTGCTTACTTCCAACATAATTACAATCATATTTTTCTTGAGTACTCTCATGCATGGGTGCACACATTCGGGAATTACATCCTGTCAATTTCCTTCCCCATGATCTGATGTTCCTTGTGTGATTCTATGGATACCTGTTGGGTGTATCCTATTTATTCTGGCCTCTAGGAAAGCAGGTACATAAAATCCTCCTCTCCTATCCCCCCTGTTTTTAATCATACCGACTAGAGGCCAGAATAAATATTATTTACCCACTAGCCAGGTATTTCTAAGTTATACTTCAGCACAGAACCCCCCCACTCCTATTTTTTAACACCCTCTCCTTTATAATTGTATATTCTTTTAAGTGCTCCTGTGTAGCCGATAGGTCACAGCACTCCCGCACTCCCGCTCTGTAGCGGCACTGGATGAGCCGGATGATGAAGCATGCCACCAAGGGGTATCACTGGTGGGTGAGGGTTCCATAACAAAACTCTGTTTTCTCCAGTGTAGGGTTAGAGTCCTTAACATAGCTAGGTTACTATTTTGTAATGTAATACTTTTTGTAGAGGATGAACCTAGCATATCCTCTCACCCCCCTTTTTTTGATACATAAAAGTAAATATATCAAAGAACACACACTGATTCTGAATTAGCAGCTGCTTGACATGCTGCTTCTACAGTCTAACAAAATCACAAGTTGAACACTATCATCAAAGGGGCTACAAACGGACCAATGTAGAAATTCAGGAAATGCCTTGGCCTTAATGGGCAGCCCATCCCATGAAGGCCAGCAGCGGAAGTGGACTGGCCCAAAGCCCAATCTCTCTATACTACCTCTTACATGTTTTGTTTGTAAGAATTGGTAACATGGGGTCTCCCGTACAGATAAAGCTATCTGCAGGAAGACCTAAAAAATGGATTTTAACCTACAGACTGAAGACGTAGTATGGTATCCATCCCCAAAATAGCCATTTAAGCTAAAAACTAAAACACCGGCCCAGAATACAAAAAGTCCCAGAAAATCACACACAAAAGATGCCAGCTCACGAAAAATATACAGGGTTTGCTATGCAAATATGTTATTGTCATCAAACGGTAATGTCCCGTCGCAAGATGAGAGATTGATCCTGCGTGGCAAAGCATATCATCATCACTGTGCCGTAAAGAAATGCACAACCCACTCAGATGGTCACCCAGTATGTGCTGGACTGCGGTCCATCTCCACTTTGACTCACCCAAAGGACTTACTGGTAACGAGAAGAAATCGCTGTAGGATGATGGTGGTGGATATCCAGAGACCAAAATGAAAACGTAAGGGTCCTCTTCACAAGTTCTCCAACAATGATGTTCAATGAAGCTCACAGTCAAAATACACAAAACACAATTTGAGAATGAATGGAACATCACTTAAATGAATGCAAAATAAAAGTTATTGAGAATGTTTATATTATTAAACAGAAAGAGATTCAATGAAAATGTAATTGAAAGACCTACACAGTAGTACCCAACGAACGCCTTTCATAAGTAACCACTTTAAATAAAGGTAAAGGTTTAGTGAGCAGCAAATAAGGAGGCTGTTTAAAAAGCTTCTTTGGTTTTTGTTTGAAAAGCATGTTTTGAGTGTGAGATGCACTACAGATGAGTACTCTTTTCCATAATCTCAAATACCTTTATGAATCTGCCCATATACTTCCAACACTCTATTATTAAAAGTGCAAAGAGGGTACAGTCCTTTCTGTTTGTACTAATTGTGTATTCATATTCCCTGACTATTCCCTGAATATTTCCATGTTAGATGTTTGGGGAAAAATTTACAAAGAAAAGGAGTTCTGCTTTACATACCCCACAGTGCCTTTGTGAATCGGTCCAACGTGTTCTCTTCTTTAAGAATAGGATTAAAGAGAAGATGCAGATAACACAAGCCTCCTGTCTTCACATACAATCAGTTTTAGGAAGGGATATTTTCAGAGAGTTTACAACAGCTTTCAGGCCATCTGTAGTACACTTACCCTCTTGTGGAGGAATTTGTGCTGCACATTGTCAGCAGTGTCAGGAGTTGCCAACAGCTTCTGCTTCAGGGTACATTTTTGATTCAAGAATGCAAAGAAATTTCAGTCTGCTTCTGCACTTGTGGCATCAAGGACGTTAAGTAAAAATAACATTTCCCGGTATTTAAAAAGCCCATTTATGGGAAACTCTATTTAAATGCGTGTTTGAAATTTAAATTTCCATTAATTTTGAGTCAGGTGTTGAAAAAAAGCAAAGTGTGAAAAACATAGGTGAAGTGGTTGTCCACTGCACAAGTCATTACAGTTTTGAAAACAGAGGGGCAGATTTATGAGGCCCGTTGCGCCATCAGAACGTCACTTTTTGTGACGTTCCGTGGCGCAGAAGCCTGCGTGATATTTATCAGGCAGTACTGAGCCACTTTTTTTGGCTTAATGCTGCCTCATAAATATCAGTCCCTTTAACGCAGTGTTCTGCGTTAAAGGGGCGTGCAATGGGTGTTGCTGGGGGCGTTCCCAGCAACATCCATGGCCTTTTGACACTGCCCCAGATTTACGAGAAATCGTAAATCTGAGGCAGCGCCAAAAGCTTCCGCCTCCCAGGGGAGGCGTAAGGGAGGCGCAACGGGGAGAAATATCTTTATTTCTCCTCGTTTTTCCTTTTTCTATGTGTGCTGCATTCTGCAGCACCCATACAAAGAGGAAAAACCTCTTGTGATTATTTTTGTACAGAAAGGTTTCCCTTCCTATACAAAAATATTTATCCCCGCAACGCAGGCACCCTTGCACCATGGTGCAGAGGTGCCTGCGTTGGCGCAGGCAGCCCATTGTGCGCTGGCGCAGGGGAAAAGGACAGGAATGCGCCGCATTTTATAGATACGGCGCATCCCTGCCCTTTTCTTTTGCCGTAGGGAAGCGCAGCAGGAAGGCCTGCTGCGCTTCCCTACGGCAAAACCTCATAAATCTGCCCCAGAGTGAATTTAAAAATCAGTTGATCTGTATCCCTTTTTTTAGTTTATGGGTAGGCTAAAAAGGCTCATATGCTACAAAATCAACCCATGAAAACGTGGGGCTGGTTACCCTGACATGTCAGATGGCACTAAGTAATTTTTCTGTGCAAGAGTGCTTTTTGCATCATATTACAAGGTGTGGAGAGATTACCAGTGTTGAAGGTCTCTAGCACTCTGCTCACTCATACCATACAAAAGAGTATTTTTAACCCCTGGGCAAATTTCCCAAAAATACGTCATTACACCACTTTGCGTCATTGCGAGCAAACTACTGTAAGAAGTAACAGCGAATGGTGCAATTTGCGTAATATTTTACTGAAAATGCACAGGAACAACAGAATGTGAGCAGCTGTTGTTCAAGGTGCTGGTGTTTAAAGGCATCCGCGTGCAAAAAATTGATGCGTGAATGCATTGCGCACTAAACTTGCATTTTTCATGATTACTTGAAATTTCCCATAATTTTGCCATAATTTCACACAATTATGTGAAAATAAATGAAAAGAGTTTCATACATTACACCTCTGGTATTTTTTAGTGAGCCTACAGCTATTTTAACGGCACTTCATTAACTAGTCCTTGTTCAGCATGTTTTATGTGTACGCCAAAGTAAGACTGTTTTTACAAAATAAACACTAAAAATACCGATACAGCGTTGTTTGTTGAACTCGGGAACACTCGAGTAAACCTGTCATTTTTCTAGCACAATCTATTGCTCGGACAAATAAGCTAAAAAAAATTGTAGAGAGAAATCTCCCCATCGCTGCACAATATCACACTTTGTGAGTCATCCAATACAATATTAAATGTTATATGTTTCCCTTCTGCCAGCTGTATATTCCATTCTCTCTTTGTTAAGTGACCTAACTCGGCCGTGAGTGCAACTCCAAGGACATCTAAGGTCGTCCAAGGACATACTCCACTTGGGCTCTGCGTGCAAAGCCTGAGATTCATCGACTCTTCCTTCGTCCTCGGATGACGTTATCGCACGAAAATCACTGGAAAAGAAGAAAATACACCTTCAGGGAGCAGGGTGGGTTTATTCTGCACCTCGGCGCTCTTAAACTTGCAACTTTACTGCAACTGTCGTGAAATTTTCGTTTTAATGTGTTCCACGGAGACATAAATACTGTGCACGTTTAAAGCTTCAAAAATCAATTCCCCGACTGAATAAAACATAGCTGGGCCCACTAGACTCTGATTTACCATGCAGATCTTTAAGGAATTTGCCCTGTGATCATCTTCCAAACTTCCTCCCCATCATTCCTGCGGTCACCGTCATCGCACATCCCTGGCAGGTGAAAGCGGAGTGCCTGAGAGTGGGCATGTACTTTGGGAACCACATGGTCTGATGTGGCTTGTCTGCTGCAAGGCGGGCACCAGCGCTTCTTCAGGCCTGGAATCCATCATTCTTCTGTACCTTCTTAAAAAAACATCTACAATCTGCTCACACTAACAACAATTTAGGGTGATGCGTTCTTAGAAACCAGTGTGTTAACTAACAAGCATTACCCCCAGGTCCCTCCGTCCTCGACACCGTCATGGACAAGTGAGATGTAACTATCTCGCTGACAGAAAAAGAACGAAGGAATGCTGGACCTACCCTTCCCCCTCCCACTGGGAGTACATAAGGAGTACCGTCCCAGCATTCCTCCTGTTCTTTTTCTGTCATCCTGACGGTGTAAGAGGACGCGGCAGGAGCGGGGGCGCTCCTGCCTTCTTTCTGGATGTAGCGTGGTGGCTGCTGGCTCTTACCTCAGGGGCGGCCTTAGGCATGTGCAAGCTGTGCACCTGCACAGGGCCACCAAACCCCAGGGGCCACCACGAGGAATCGGATACAATACATATTTGTGGCGACCCCTGGCAGGGATTTGGCGCATGAACGACTGAGGCGTGCTAAATCTAATGTGATGCACGCTGAATGGTTGTTCTGATACTCTTTTCCTTTCTAACCCAGTCTCGTCTTTGTGTGGGATCGGCCTTGTTTCAGGCTCTTCTGGTAGGTCTTGTGCTTGTTTAGAACTTTTTTTCCAGGAGAATCGAGCTTGTTTTAATAGTCCAGATCTGGCACCTCCAGAGGCTCACATGCGCGCGCATGCGCAGTGCCCGCGAGTCCTGCAGCGAAGGGGTTACAGAAGCCCCATGCATCACTGGCGGCAGGAGGGGTGGCAGCACCCGTGCCCGGCGTGCAGCGAGCAGCACCGAGACCGGCTGAGGCCATGCACCGGCGCGCCTAGAGACCCTGGGCAAGAAAGGCCGCCTTGCAGAGGATAGCATGCCAGTGTGCAACCTTTGGTGCCAGCTGCGAGGTGAGCAGCCCGAGGGTCAGGGCATGGGGAGGGGGAGTGAGGAGGTCAGCGTGTGCCACTGCAGAGTGAACCCGAGGGAAGGTGAGCCATTGGACGAGGGTGTGGGGAGCCCTGGGGAGGAGGGCAGATCAGGCATAGGAATGTATCCCAGCCCGTGGGGGTGAGGAGCCGGGGGCTTGGGGAAGGTTGGGTGAGGATGTTATTGTAGATGGTGTGTGCTTTGGGTCTGGGTGGAGGTAAGCCATGTGAGGTGGCGAGCTGGAGGTATTCTGGTGGTCATGGGAAGGGAGGGCATGATGAATCGTGAGAGAGAGCCTCTCTCTCACGATTCATCTCTGAGAGGGCGCGGGTCGGAGAGGTGGTCACTGTGCGCCAGGTGTAAGGAGTGGTACAGATCGGCGCTGTATGTTGAGGGAAATGTGAGTCAGGAGTGCAGGGGCGGTGTTTACTTGTGGCTGAGGGAAGGCATGGTGACTTTTGGAGGTGTAACTTGGGAGGCACGGTCATATTGGGGGGAAGAGGAGAGCAGGGTACGAGGTGTTAGACGTAATGTTAAGGATTCATTAAAATGATTACAATTACTTATCAACAATCATGAAAACAGAGTATGAAGCTGATACTTGTGATCTAATGAGTGGATCTGCCTGCACAAATCTTTTAAAACATCGAGTGTTCGAATGTACTTGGCATTTGGTTATGTCTGTTTATATGGTGTTGAGGCAGACATGAAATGCAAGCACCTATGGATGGACGCCTGGAATAGGATGGCAGTGCCTACCCATGTTAACTCAATCTAATGCCCTTTTACAGAGACCTTGGTAGGAGACTGGCTTTTTGATCATTTCTTTAATTACATTCCAGTGCTTGTCATGTGACTAGCAGAGAAAACTAGTTTAACTAGTCCTCAGTTTGCAATTGGTGAAGCAGCCTTCTCTGTCCATACTAGGGGCATAGTTACCATTGGTTCAGCAAGTACAGTGGTACTGAGACCCAAAACCCTCAGGGGCCCATTGAACCCTGATAATTGCTATATTCTACTTCCTGAGCAGCAGCCAAAGGGGCCATTTTCCTTGCTTATGCCACGGCCCATGGGGTCGTTGGTACGCTGTGCTAGTGATTCGTACGTCTGCTTGAAAGTTGTCTCCTGACTGGATGTTCCTTGCACATTAATTTTGCTTCAGTGAACCTCTAGTGCCTTTTCATAGCCTTAGGACTCACTGTAATTAATCCTTGTTTAATAGGTGCTCTGTAAAGCGAGCAGAACTGGTTGCTGGAATATGGCACTATACAAGAAACCTTAATTAAATATATTGTATTTTGTCTTTTGACAATGTGGTAAAGTGGACGAGTCTTTGGTTACCTGTAGGCTGTCTTCAGGATCAGTTAGTGACGTACTGAGACAGGTCTCTGTGTGCCATGATTTCAAGGTAGCTTACTCTCTTCCTGCTAAGGTCACTTCCCAAATAGATCATGAACTATTCTCCAGGCTCTACTGTTCTCAGTGGACTGATAAAACAGACCTTGTATGCCAAGTCACATGATCTACCCTATAATTTTATAACACTCTTCAAATAAACCTTCCATATGTGGCTAGTCCTCATAATGTGTCATACATGTAGTGGGAAGGGTAATTACTATCAATCAGTCAGGGTTTGTAAAGCTCAGCTGCTTCACACATAAGGGTCTCGAGGCGGTGTGGGATTCATGCTGCTGGATCATGCTGCTTGTTGGTTGAACAGCGAGGTCTTGTGGTCCTTCCTGAACTGCTGGAGCGATGGTGAGGCTCTGAGGTGCAGGGGGAGGGTTTTCAGGTCTTCACTGCCAGGTGGGAGAAGTAGCGGCCTCCACAGTTTTATCACCGGCTGCATTGGGTGGCTGCTAGGGAGATGGTTCTGGAACATATTTTCCTGGTAGGTTGGTGGAAATTCACTCGTTCATTAAGGTATGCTTGTCCTTCATTGTGTAGTCCAGGGAAGACATGGCTTGGCAGTTCGGGCTGGACTATTCCCATGAGGCACAGGGTCAAGGCTGATTTGCATATGGCCATGTCTGAACTGGGGTGGTGTGGTGAGCAAAAAAACGATGGATTTAGGCCCAGATCTCTGTACTGGGGTGAATGTATGACATTGTTCTGCATTCTGTCCATCAACTGTTGTGTTTGCAAGAAAATAAAAATGACACATCAAAATCTTTTAGCAGCCGCCACTGCTGATTGTCTTCTTTTTTTCCCTACCCACTGCTAGCCTCGCCCGCTGCATTGCAAGCAAAATGAAGAGAATTAGAGTACACAAATCTGGTTATTCGAAACGAAAGAGAAAGGTGGCTCATCAGGCTTTCGTAGTGTCACAGGAAGGAGCAATCCTGAACTTTATCACCCAAGGGAAACCTAAAGCTGGAGAATCCTCTGGCCAGAGTACTGCTGATGCACTAGGTAAAACAGGCGCTGACGACCATAAAGAAGAACAAAAAAATGATGATATCCATGAGCAGAATGATACTCATGAGCAGACCAATGAAAATGAACAAGGTGACTCTGAAATTGATACAAACATGCAGCAATTACCAACTCAGGATGAGGATTATTACAAAAGACCCTCAGACAGAGAAACTGAAACATCATTCATCGGTCCATCAACATCTGGCATTCTGAAGGAGGTTCAGAGTTTACAGACGGATGATGCTGGTATTGAAAAGGAAGCCAAAGAGCAAGACCATGTTACAGACCCGTGTTCTGAATATGTTTTATGTGATTGGAGGGATCCTACTTTGTGGCCGAACTCTCTTACGGACGCGCAACGTGTTTCTCTTGTTGAAAGGGGTCCCTCCAGAGACCCAGATTCTAAAACAAAGTATCCAAGTGATGAGCACTCAAAAAGTAAACGTCGTTTTTCTGTTACCATGTTACTGGTCATCTAACGCCTTTTCTGGACGTTTTATTAAAACACCTTCCTGAGCTCCGGCCCGCCCGGACCCCCTCTTCCGGGGCCCCCTACCTGCGCTCCCTGCACAGGGCCACCATGAGCCTAGAGCCGCCCCTGCTTACCTGGTGCCGGCGGCCCTTCGTTGTTGGCCTCTCCCTCCCTGCTGGGCTTGGGGGGAGTGGCGCGGGCCTCTCCATTTCCTTGAACCTCGCGGCGGTGTAATACCGCGTTGGTTTCTTCTTGGCCCGATGGCCGCCTCTCCTGGCCTGCTGGGCTTGCTAGGGGGCGCGGCCGTGCTGCTCCTCTGGATTGGTTGGAGCTCCTTCCCCGGCCGGACGTCGTCATGCCTGACTTCCGGTTTTTGATCGTGGGGACGGAAGTCAGGCGCCTCGAGGTTACCGGCTTTGGGAGACTCGTTATAACGAGCGTTTGAGGTGAGTACCGCATAGCGGTTGTTATCTCTGGCGTTTTTGCTGTGTTTGGTGTATTCTTTACGATGGGAAAGCATTCCAGGAAAAGACATCACCGGGAGAGGTCTTCCTCTTCTTCTAGTGCTTCCAGGTCTCCCTCTCCTGCCAGGTCCAGGCGCCGTGATGATGGTGCTGATGCGCATATTAAGCGCTTGATCAGGGAAACCTTGACTGAGATGGGTGATGTTGGATCCCGTCGCAGGTGTCCTGCTCCTGTTTCTTCAGCCTCTAGTGGCGATGAGTCTGCGGGAAATTTGGGGGATGAAGAGTTGAAGGGCAAATATGTGGACAAGGATACTATGACTATTATTGTGCAGCATGTTAAAGAGAACATGGGGTTCCCTGACGGGGACGAACCTAGTACCTCTAGGGGCCCTTTGTTGCGACAATTTCAGAGTGCTGCCACTGTCGATGTACCTGTCCATCCCTTCATCAAAGATGTTTTGAAGCGCGAGTGGGCTGATCCTGATCGCATTTTGATTCCTCGATTCATGACGAAACTCTATCCTCTGCAGGATATGGCTACTGAACTGCCTGATTCAATTCCTATTGACTCGTTTGTGGCTAGTTTGGTGGGGCGTACTTCCCTTGCAGAAGATGCTGTACTGAAGGATCCGGTTGACAAGAAGGCGGATGTGGCGCTCCGTAAGGTGTATTCTGGCTCCCACCTAGGCTTGAGGGCAGGCATCTACGGGACTTATGTGTCGCAGTCCCTGTTGTCTGATCTGAAGTCTCTCTATCAGTCTATGGATAATGCCACGGACTGTTCTGGTTTGCTGGAGCAAATTGAGCGTCAGGTGGAGCTTCTGTCTGATGTCTCCTTTGACGTTGTGCGTGCTTCTGCTCTGTCCGGGGGGGCTTGTGTGGCTGCTCGTCGCAGTCTTGTCCTCAAGGACTGGAAAACTGACTCTGCGCAGAAAGCATGCGCTTTGAGGTTGCCCTTTCAGGGTACGATGTTGTTTGGGGGGGAGTTGGAGACGAAATTACACAAGTTGTTTAAGGAAAAGAAACTTTCTTCCTCTTTTAAAGTCCCTGCTACTGCTCCTGTCCCTTCTAAACCCAAATCTTTCTTTCGCCCTGCTTCTCGTAGGCAGTTTGTGAGAGGCCAGGGAAGGTTTGCTTCTGGCCGTGGTCGGGACCGTAAGGCTAAGTCCCCTCCTCCTGCCAAGCCGCGTTCCTGACTCTTTGGCGGTGGTTCCCGGGTTGTTGGTTGGAGGGCGGCTGCGCTTCTTCCTGGATGCCTGGGTTCAGTCGTGTTCCGACGTCTGGGTGTTGGACATCATTCGCCAGGGTTATGTCCTGGAATTTACGGCTCCTCCGCCAGACTCGGGTGTTCGGCCGACTCCTTGGCCTTCGAGTCGTGTGAAGCGGTCTCATCTTTCTCTCGGGATTCTGGACCTTCTTCGGAAGGGTGCCATTCAGGAGGTTCCTCCGTTGGAGACGGGGTTGGGTTTCTATTCCCTGGTCTTTCTGGTTCCAAAGAACACGGGGGGTTTCCGCTTGATTTTGGATCTGCGGGTCATGAACAGATGGGTGGCCAGGATTCCTTTCCGCATGGAGACCTTGCAGAGGGTGATTCCATTGGTGCTGCCGGGTCACTTCATGTGTACCCTCGATCTTCAGGATGCGTATTACCATGTCGCGGTCCATCCTCGATCCCGCAGGTTTCTGCGGTTTTGTGTTCAGGGGCGTCATTACCAGTTCATGGTGTTGCCTTTCGGTCTCCGGTCGGCGCCAAGGGTGTTTACAAAGGTGGTGGCGCCTTTGGTCACGTGGCTTCATCTCCAAGGGGTGATGGTGTACCCCTATTTAGACGACTGGTTGATCCATGCTCCATCTCGGGTCCTGTTGCTGGAGGCCAGGGAGGTGGTGTGCTCGGCGTTGCGGGCCCATGGGTTTCTGATCAACTTGCCCAAATGTCAGCTGACGCCGTCGCAGGACATGGTTTTCATTGGGGCCCGCTTCCATTCGGATCTGAACCGTGTGTTCCTCCCCGAGCCTCGGGTTTTGACGTTGGTGTCCCTTGCTCGTCGTTTCCGGGTGGGGGGTGCCTTTCCGGTGCGCCTTTGGTTGCGTCTTATGGGTCTGATGGCGGCGACAGTTTTTACGGTGGCCTGGGCACGTTTTCATCTGCGCCCCCTTTGGGTGTACCTCCTGTCTCTCTGGGATCCCCTGTCCCGCGACTTGAACGTTCGTATTCCGGTGTCTCCGGTGGTCCTCCCGGTTCTTCTTTGGTGGTCTGTGAGGGATCATCTGTCTTTGGGTCTGCCCCTGCAGTCTTCTCCTTCTCTGGTCTTGACGTCGGATGCCAGCGCCTTGGGTTGGGGGGCGACCTTGGAGTCTCGCTCCCTTCAGGGTCGTTGGTCCCTCCTGGAGAGCCGCCGGTCGTCCAACTGGAGAGAACTCACGGCGGTGTCCCGCGCTGTGATGGGTTTTCGGGATCTGTTGCTCGGTCGGAACGTGTTGGTGCGGTCCGACAATATGGTGACGGTGGCTTATCTGAATCATCAAGGGGGGATTCGTTCGGCTTCTTTGACCGCGATAGTGGTGCCCCTGTTTTGTTGGGCGGAGGGCCATCTGCTGTCTCTGACGGCGGTTCATCTTCGGGGAGTGGACAACTTTGTGGCGGATGCCCTGAGTCGGTGCTTTCCGGATTCTCTGGAGTTGTCTCTCACCCCGGTTGCGTTTCGGCTTGTGTGCGGGAGGTTTGGGCGTCCCTTTCTGGACCTCTTTGCCTCCCGGCACAATGCTCAGCTCCCTCGGTTTTGCTCCCGGTTTCTGCAGGAGGGTTGCTGGGGGGTGGACGCTCTGTCTCTCCCATGGCCGTCGCGTCTCCTCTATGCCTTCCCCCCCCTGGCTCTGGTTCCCAGGTTTCTGGCCCGTTTGTGTCAGGAGGATCGGGAAGTGGTGGCGGTCCTGCCGTTTTGCCCTCGGAGGTCCTGGTTTCCGACGGTGCGTCTTTTGGCGGTGCAGGGTCCCTGGTTTCTTCCCCTGTCTCCGTCTCCACTTCGGTCTTCCCCATGCCTGTCACTTCTCCGGTTGCGGTTGTCGGTGTGGAAGTTGAGAGGCAGGGTTGGAGACGGCGCGGTTTCCCGGAGCATTTAGCGGTGGCTCTTCAGCGTTCCCGGAGGCCTTCTACCATTAAGGCTTATGATAGGCATTGGGGTAATTTTGATCGTTGGTGTTCGGCGTTGGGGGTCTCCCCTTTGTTCTGTTCCTTGCAGGTTGTCCTTCAATTTTTGTGGGAAGGTTTCGAGAAGGGTTTGGCTGTGTCTACTCTACGGGCCCAGTGGGCCGCTGTTCGGGCTTTTCGTTCCCCGTGGGGGAACCTTTCGGATATTGAAGATTTGGTTTCTCGTCTTCTACGCAGTTTTACTGTTTCTCGGCCTGTTCCTCGTCCTTCTTTTCCCCTGTGGGATTTACCTTTGGTCCTGCGAGTTTTGATCGGTCCTCCTTTTGAACCTTTGGATGTGGTGGACTTAAAATTTCTGACTCTCAAGGTGGTTTTCCTGGTGGCTGTCACCTCTGCTCGTCGTCTTGGGGAGTTGGGTGCATTGATGGCGCGGCCTCCTTTTCTTTCCTTCACGGAGGAGGGTGTGGTGCTCCGACTGGATTCTTCTTTTGTGCCGAAGGTTTCTTCGCAATTTCACAGGTGTCAGGAGTTGGTTTTACCTGCCCTGGTCTCTGTTTTGGATTCTCCTGGTGGTCCCCAGTGGTCTTTGTTGGATGTGTGCTGGGCTTTGCGCATTTATCTGGCCCGTACGGCGGTTTTTCGCAAGTCGGACTCCCTTTTTGTCTCCTTTGGTGCGGCTTCACTTGGGAGTAAGGCTTCTTCTGTGTCCATCGGCCGTTGGCTGAAGCAAGTCATTTCCTTGGCCTACTCTCTGTCTGGTTCTCCTCCTCCTTTGGGGGTTCAGGGTCGTTCTACGAGAGGGGTGGCTGCTTCTTGGGCGGAGGTTCAGGGTGTCCCTCTCTCTGAGATTTGTAGGGCTGCCACGTGGGCCTCTTCCAATACTTTCATCAGGCATTATCGCCTCCTCAATCTGTTGGGGGATGATGGAGGTTTTGCATTGGGGGTGTTGAGCTCTGTTCGCTCCTAAATGTTTTTCTGCTTTATTTCCAATAAATCTCTGGGTTTGTTTGCTATCCTGGTGGTTTGTTGTGTTTCTGGTATGAATGCCGGGGTTTGCTTTGGTATTTCTCACTTGTCCATGACGGTGTCGAGGACGGAGGGACCTGGGGGTAATGTCCTATTACTTACCGGTAATCTTCATTACTCCGGGTCCCGTAGTCCTCGACACCGTCATGACTTCCCTCCCTCCCTCCCTGTCTGCCGGCCTTCATTGGGGCTTGGTATTTCAGGAGGAATGCTGGGACGGTACTCCTTATGTACTCCCAGTGGGAGGGGGAAGGGTAGGTCCAGCATTCCTTCGTTCTTTTTCTGTCAGCGAGATAGTTACATCTCTCTTGTCCATGACGGTGTCGAGGACTACGGGACCCGGAGTAATGAAGATTACCGGTAAGTAATAGGACATTTCTAAAAGTAGCTATGGTTCGTGTGACAATTTGGTAAATTACGTTTCCCTCACCACACTGCCCAAAATACTAATCTGCGGAAGAACATTTTAATGGAGGACTGACAGTGCAACAGGGACCCTGAGCCCACTATTTATGGGAGTTGTCAAGTTATAATCTGAAATAGATCATGTTTGCAGTTCTTGGTTGGAAGGGGACTGCACATTATTTAAGTCTCCCTAAAGTGTCTAGAAATGTTATTACTTTTCCCACAATTTTACTCTGTGATATTATTGGCGGGATAGTTTCACTTAGAGCTATCAAGAAACATCTGGGCAGCATCCCTTTTAGAACGGTAGTACAGTGTAATCCCCCAAACAGTGGTGGTAAGGTAAAATCCCTACATAGGTGAAATTTCTATTGGATTAGTAAATGTAAATGTAAATGTCAAGGTACTTATAGAGCGCACTGTCACCAGACAGCCACCTTGCGGTGTCGCCTTTGCGGTTTCCTGGCGCTGTTACTCATACCGCTGTGGAACCCCTCCTGGCTTTCCCTGTGAAGTGTCCACTCCTGGGCACCCCCAGGGTGAAGCCAGGCATTTTTAGCGCTGTTGGTGCCGGTGTGGAGGCTAAGCAAGCTATTGCCCAGAGTTGCAGCGTGGGGCCTGTGATTAGAATAGGCACCGAGGCGAGAATAGACAGGTTCGAGGAAATTGAGCCAGAGCCCCGCCAAGGCAGGAATCGAACCCTGGTCCCTGGCCAGAATGCTGCTTCAGGGTCTGCCGCTCTAACCATTGAGCCACACTCCTCCACTTAGTCAACGGCAGAGGAAATCTCTACACCAATAGACAGCCGTGACAATGGGTATTACGCTGGTGAGGAAACCTCTAATTGAAATACACCTTGGAAAGACATGGTGTTACCACTTGGGTTACCATGTGCTAGGATGACATCTCTAGACTGCATTTCAAGTATATATCAAGTATTTTATATAGTTTATCTTAGTGACTTACATGGACATCACTCCAATAATATAATTGTAGCTCTAAATGTTCAATGACTAGATCACGTGGTTGATCTCTAAACAGGGTGAACCATGTCTGTGATAGCTAAAAGTGCGGAGCTATCGATGTCTTGTCGACAGGTAGTAGGGTTGAAAGTTTAGTTGGAAAAAAACCTAAAGAAGGGATTTATAGGACACTCATCATCTCCATCTGGGGAGCATGTCTTCTCCATTCCAAAGCCTGATAGATCTTATAGATACAATATCGATGATAAGGAATTGAATAACATCACTATTAGGAACTAATACCATTTGCCATTCATCTTGGTATTGTTGGATCAAGCTAAATTACCCAAAATCTTTAGGAAACTCAATTTAGGAGGGGCCTGTAATCTGTTGCAGATGAAGGAGGGATATGAGCGGAAGACGGCATTCCACACAATATATGGCCATTATGAGTACTTGGTCATGGTGTTTGGCCTCCGGAATGAGCCTCTGCATTCCATTTCTTTGTGAATGACGCATTTCGCGATATTTTGGACACCTTTGTAGTAATATATTTAGACAACATTTTGATTTTCTCCAACTCCCTATCAGAACACTGAAAACATGTCTGGGAGGTTTTACAATGGCTTAGAAATGGCTCATTATAAGCCTAATCGAAGAAATGCTGCTTTGAAACCTTGTGTATCTCCATTTTTAGGATACGCAATCTCAGCATCTGGAGTTCTGATGGATTTGGGAAAAGTGAAACATGAATGAACAGCAAACTAGAGCGACTAAAGAGGAGTGGGTACAAGAGGAACCTCAACAAAAAATAGTTAGGAAATATTTCTAGTACTAAGCAAAGACTTACAATCCCAAAAAAGATCTACAATAGTGATTCCTCTTCTTACGTCATGATACCCCGTTGCTGGCCACTCACACCTTTGAAAAACAAACAAACTAGTAGAATGTATGTAATAATGGCCATACATGTACAAAATAATTGAACACTATATCCAGAAATAAACTGCGTGCACTATCATGGAAGCCAGTCAGTTTTCCACAGTCCCTCCCGATTCTCAATCAACTTTGGTTCCATATTTCCATGGACATTATAGTCGATTTGCCTTCTCTACAAGATTTGACCACCATTCTATGGAGGTGGACTCTTTTACAAAGATGTCTCATTTCCTCCTTTTTGCCTTCAGCTCTAACAAAATCTTCTTAAAGTTGAATGTTAGGTTACAAAATTACGAAAAGTCATTATTGATAGGGGAGCACAATTGATTTCTACGTTTTGGAATGAGCTGAGGAACAAGTTAGGTAACATCAATTTCAAAGATGGATGGTCATACTGAAAGAGTAAATCAGACACTGCACAATACTACCATTGTTTTTGATGAACTGCACTCATGACTGCGGAAAATGTCTCCCACTTGCCAAGTTTGCCAATAATAACCCTATGCACACACCCACAGGCTACTCCCTGCTTTTCTAAAGGTAAGGTATTTACCAACGGCGGCTCCTCTATAATGGCGGAGGAGCGTTGCCCCACTGCGAGCCAGCATAAATAAAATGAAAATAAAAAACCTTTATTATCATTTTATTTTACTGACTGAGCCAATGTCAGTCTATGGAGGGGCGGGGCTGAGCCAGGGCAAAGAGAAGAAGTGGTGGGCACTGTAAGTGCACATGATAGTTTGGCCTGCTGTCTTAGACAGCCAAACCGACAAGCACACTTAGGTTTCTCCAACCCAGCTGTCTTCCACAACCAGGTAGAGAAATGGCACAGACTCCCTGTGCCTGAGTGAGCATCAGACAGGCTCGCTCAGGCCAATCCTGGCATTTCTCTCATGCTTGGTATAGCATGAGAGCAGATTCAGGATTGGGTGGGTGAGTCTGGGAGCCTGTTCTGTGTGCTGTGTGCTGAGTGGCAGAGGAGTACTGAGGCGGCAGGCAGAGTCAGGTAAGTCTTTTTTATTTAATTTGTATTATTCCCCTAGCCCCCTCACTTTATATGGCAGCAGCCGCCACTGGCATTCACCCCAGAAACTAGCAATTTTACTTTAGTCAACTTCAATGACCTGTGCCCAGTGTTTGTTACAAAAGACTCAGGAGACCCACAAGACAGCAGTAGTACAGTTAATCAAGGCAAAATTGGATCAAAAAAGATTTGCAGATCAAAGTAGATGGTATGTTCCCAAGTACAAGAAGGGAAATATGATGTGGTTGTTCTTTAAATACCTAATGGCCCCAAATAGTCATCCGAAATGAACACCTCATTTTTGGGTCCATTTAAGTGTTACAGGTGGAGGCGGCGGCAGCACTTAGGTTACAGCACCCTCAAGATTAGCATTTGCACCCACTTGCACGTGTCACAGGTTAAAAACAGCCTAATCCCTGGGACAGAAGCCTCCTCCAGTGACAGTGATTGAGGGAGAAACTGAGTTTGAGATAGACACCTTCTTAGATTCCTGAGCCAGGAAAGAACAATTCCATTATCTCATTGGATGAAAGGAGTGTAATATTGCAGAAGGGTACGGGAACAAACATCATTCATACATGCCCGTAGACTGGTGAAGGAGTCCCCCCAACGTTTTATGAACAAACCATCCAGATCTTCCTGGTGGGGGCAGTTTTGAGCGGAGGGTACTGCAAGAATACGATCTCTCTCATTTCATAACTCAAGATTTCTGAAAACAAGTGTAGGGTGGAAGTTACCAGCAGGGTGCCATAGTTGTCACTCAGAGCAGAAGCAGGACGTCCCTGGACATAGAGAACAGGCCTGTGGAACCTGGGTCACAGGTTAGTGGCAGGACCCAGTGAGCAGAGGTTCAGCTATAATTGCAAAGTATCAGAGCGCTGCTTAGATAAGAGGGAGAGTTTGATCTCCACAGGGACAAGAAAAGTCAGTAGGAGGGGTACATCATGTACAAGAGGATATCTGTAAGCTGGTAAGTAGAACAGAACAGAAGTGGAGGACAGGAGCAGGTTGGAATGGACTGTGATCAGGAAAGTAGACATTGCAGGGAAGCCTGAAAAAGAGAAACTAAGAAGACAACACGAGCACAAAAAACAGGAAGGTACATGCAGAGAAAAGGCAGACAAACTATTGTGAATGATATTTTGTATATTTCTTGGAGAGTGGCCTCTCGGTAACGTCCACTCTTTCAAAAAGGTAAACAACAGATACTCTCAGAGAGTATTGAAAGAGACCCAGCATTCTAGGGAACGAGAGTGCTTGTTGATTCTCTGTACAAGAGTCACCGGCCTCAGAATAGCAATGGCACCCTTAATAGAAATGATCAAGTTTTTAATACAGACACAATAAAGAATTTAAGGGAATAGAGCAGAAAACACTAAATACAGAACTGGGCTCATGGAAAAGCAGGAATGGTCTAAAGGTGAGCACACAGAACTATGATGAAGTCATTTCAGCAATTTTTCATTACTCTTTTGAAGCAAAATTAATAACAATTAATCGAACCTGCTCATTTGTGTAATTATAAGTAATCTGACACAAAAATCCTACTGCAGGAACTTCAAAGTTAGTAAGCATGAGTGGGTGCTGCTATTCTCGTTCTCTTCACGCAAAACTTATCTTTGGCTGCATTTTGTGCTAAGAAAATAGCTCTGAACGCTGGGTCACGCTCCTCGCATAATTCTGTGTAATCTTGTGTAATTCTGCTGTAATTTTGCGCCATTAAACCGCTGCAAAATAAGGGGCATATCATCAAGGGCATTATCACCGCTTTAGCGGCACTCTTTGCCGCTAAAGCGGCGATAATCTTAACACCCTATCAACAAGGCGGCGCTAACATGCATTAGCGCATGTTGGCTGCCAGATTCCCAACGCCTGGCATCTCAGCGATAAACATCGCTAATGAGATGCAAAGTAGGCGTGGCTGGGAAAACTACATGGGGAATTATCGCTAAGGCAGCTTCACCATATCAGCAAAGAGCCTTAGCGATAATAATCATCGCGTTAACTATGCCTTAACGCAGGAATTTAACGTCTGTTGAATTCCTGACTAAGACATACCTAACATGGGAGGTGGAATAAAGTGATACGACCACAGGGTCGTATCACCAAGGCTATCGCCGTTTTGAGTGCAACATCGCTGGTTTTCCAGCGATGTTGGTCCATTCCCTGGATATCGCTGGAATATTATCGCCCTGGAGTAACGCGTTGTTAATAACGCTCTAACCGATAAATTCCAGCGATAAACGGCGATAAATATAAAAGCGCTAAGCGTGCTTTAAGATATTTATCGCCGTCTGTTGCTGATGTGCCCCTTGGTGAGTTAAGCCCACTCCTAATCAGGACCTCGCGGGGTCCTCCTGAGTGCCATCTGGCAGAATCCTGACAAAGAGTCATCGGAGAAGAACTTGCCCACCTCCTTTTGTACTTTGTAAGGTTCCTGTTCACGCCAGGCTTTGCTCCCTCATGTTTGTTTTGTTTTCCTCTCATTTATCTCATGTTAATTGTTGGAGATTTGTGCTTGTTTTCCCTTTTCCCTTTTTTATACTGCAGAGTTCAGTCTCACTACTTCCGCGTCCGAGGGTTGTATCCAAATGAACTGGGGGTTCATTATGATCTTCCTTTTGGAAGAAATTGGTAAGACCTGAAACAACTGTGATAAACATGTCTTTGTGCACCCCCCAATCCTAACAAAGGGGAACTAGAGTTTTCAAGGAGGAGACATTTCCATCCCCTTTACAGAGCATAGATAGTAAAATGGCTATGAGCCTAAAACAACAAAGATTCTTGCGCCGGCCCTGCCCCCACATGTTTGACAAATCCAATTTGCAAGCAGACACGGTGTCATTGGGCGCGAAAAACATGTTCTTTAATGTATGTACAGTGATACTAGTTTGGACACTTTCTGGATTTCCAGAGGCCAAACCGTAGCAAAGCCACCATAGAAAAACTCGGAGGCATCACAAATGAAGGCAGCTGTGGGCTGTGCTGCAGGAGAGTGAGAACTGTGACCCCAGCTGGGAGACAGACTGCGGCCTGTCAGCAGGATGAGACGAGGATGGGAAGAGATGGAGACAGGGCTTTGAAAGATGGCTGCCAGATAAAGTTCATGCCTGGCTCTGTGTCAGTTTCCTGATGTCTGCTGCCATAATCTAAGATGGCCCTGGTCCATCAAGCAGGTCTGGAGAGAGAACGCTGGAGCATGTAATACCATCTCAATAATAAACATTGGCAAAGCCATTACATCTGATCTTGCCAAGGCCGAGATTATTTTACTTTTTTTTTTGTGTGCAAACTTAGGCACTGGACATTCAAAGTTTAATAGTAATAACAATGTAAAATCCCGCAGTCTAAAGGTTGCATACATATGATTGCAAAATAAAAAAAGAAATACATACAAAATAAGCAAAAATGGACCCATTGCAAAAATACATTAAAAAAATGTAAATAAAAGCAGAAACAATTTGGAATAGGCCACGTTATAACGCAAGCGTTTAGAACGCATGCCATTACAACGCGGTCATTACAACAACTGCGTTGTTACATCGCAGTCATTACAACGACTTGCTGTAGGGGGGCGCTGGATGTTGAAATAGTATAATTAACTATTCCAACTCCAGTCTGTGCAACTGTGGGGAAGGTGTTGAATTTAAAATCCAACACCTGGGGAGGAGCCTAGCGCTTGACCAAGATGGCCGCGTGAGCTTAGAGCTCCCGAGACCCTCGCGCCCTCCGTCGACTATCCTGTCTCTAATCCTGACGGTATGCATGGCACCGTGTTGCTGAGTTGTCAGGGAGGCGATTGATACTATCCGCGGTCGGATCGCCCATCGGGAACCGGACTTACGACGGGCGAAAGATTGCGGCCTAACTCCCGGAGATGCCAGGGGCTAGAGTTGGCAGGATGCCCGACTCCTAGTTGATCAACAACGGCCTGGTGAGGTGTGAACTGTCGGACGGAGGCCCTCGCTCTTTCACTTTCGGTTTCGTTCCCTTTGTCTGCCCGGACACTGTAGAGCTCTGGGTGGCTTTATAACCCCAAAGACGCTCGGCGGGCTACTCTGGCAGCACAAGGCGAACCTGCTCACTCCTTATTCCTCTCTCTGAGAGGGAGCGGTCTTCACTGAATTGGACTGCCTGGAGTCCATTATGTCGGGCAAAGCAGAAGGGGATCGGTTGAAGACTAAGTCCACCAGGCGGGGAACGTATTCCCAAGTCAACAGTATGGACCGCTACGCCCTCCTGAAAACGTCGCCGAGTGGACCGAGCCAGGCGCCGGATGCCCAGAAGGAGGACTCGCCTGGGACACCGGAGCTATCCCTGCAGGATGTCATGGGCGCGCTTGATGGGATGCAGACCTCGATGGGGAGGCAATTCGAGGCCCTGGCGCATAAGGTGGATGCCATCCTGGTGGATGTCAATTTGATCCGCTCGGACTTGGGCAAGACAAACGAACGAGTTAAGAACCTGGACCACAAGACCACGGGCCTCGCTGATGATGTCGCGGATTTGCAGAACGAGGTCCGGAAGCTGAGGGCCGAGAGTGACCTCGCCGCCCGCCGGCTGGAGGACTTCGAGAGCCGGTCCAGGCGCAATAACGTGCGCGTCATCGGGGTCCCGGAATCCCCGGATGAGGCCTCGACGGACCTGCTTGTGGAAGATTTGGTCCTCAATCATCTTAAGCCTAAGGGCCTTGGAAAGTTTTTTGCGGTGGAAAGGGCCCATAGGGTGCCGGGCGGGCGGCCCAAGGCGGGTGCCCCGCCGCGGCCGATTGTCGCCCGACTCTTTCATTTTCGAGATCGGGACGCTATCCTGCAAGCTTCGAGGGTGACGGGCCCAGTCCCCTTCCAGAATGCGTCGGTGAATTTTTATCCGGACTTCACCCAGTATGTGCAGAGACAGAGACAGAGCTTCCTGGGGGTGAAGCGGAGACTTCGGGAACTGGACCTGAAGTATGCCATGCTTTTCCCCGCCAGACTACGGGTGGTGCATGAAGATCGGACATTCTTTTTTGACTCTCCTGTTATGGCCGACGAATGGCTGGACGCTTTGCCCCGGCGACGGACCGGGGACGACACAGCCGAGCATGGAGACAGTGGCCGGAATGGACAGGGCTGATATCTCAAAGCCGACCTGACTTGATTTAACCATACTTGAAGATTTGAACAGAGTGCAGTAACTGTGGAGGGTTGCGGGAGGACGAGGGGTGCTCTTTTCCTCCCTTAGGGTACTTTTTGTAGATTTTTGTTTTTGTAGGGCGACAGGCACACTGCAAGTTGGGGGGGCTTTTTAAGCTGCAGCAGGGGTGCAGGGTGGGGGGAGTTTTTGGGATTTTGAGTTTATTGTTGGGGGGTTTATTTCTGCAAGGCATGATGATTATCCTCAGGGCTGTTCCATGGTGGCGCCTCGGGTGTGGGGTGGGCCTCTTTCCGTTTGAGGATGGGGGGTAGAGGCTTAAGTGTTATAAGCTGGAATGTTAATGGCTTGGGGGATCGCATCAAGAGGGGGATTGTCTTGCAATTTTTGAAACGCTCAATGCCAGACGTTGTCCTGCTGCAGGAGACGCATCTCATAGGCAATACGTGCTATGCCCTGAATAGGAAGGGGTATAAATTCATTGCACACTCGGGATTCTCTTCTGGGTCCAGGGGTGTGGGCATCCTCGTTAGAGCATCGCTGCCTTTTGAGGTGGACTCCACCATTGTTGACGATAGGGGGAGGTTTGTGGCGGTGGCGGGGCGGTGGGAAGGAAGGACTTTGGTTTTGGTTTCGGTTTATGTCCCGCCGGCCCTGCAGGCCTCCACATTTGCTGAACTGGGCAGGGCTTTGCTGACTCTCCCGGGGGGAATGCTGGTAGTGGGAGGGGATTTCAACGCTGTGGGTTCCGGACTGTTGGATAGATTCCCGCCCAGGGACA
Source organism: Triturus cristatus (assembly GCF_964204655.1). Classification (NCBI taxonomy): domain Eukaryota; kingdom Metazoa; phylum Chordata; class Amphibia; order Caudata; family Salamandridae; genus Triturus; species Triturus cristatus. Next base: position 143,282,805 of record NC_140594.1, read on the forward strand.
CAGGGGGGGCTCAGAAATGGCTTCCAAACTTCCTGGATACATTTGGTCTGATAGATTGCTGGAGGCTCCGGCACCCCACACAGAGTCAATACACGTTTCACTCCGGGGCGCATGGTAGCCTCTCCAGGATTGACTACCTGCTCACTCTGGCCGCACATGCCTCGTTGATATCCGAGGCGAGGCACATGGCACGCGGTATCTCTGATCACTCGCCAGTGTGGATCCGGCTGGATCTAGGTCGGGAGGGAGGAGGGAGGGTGGCCCCCATCAACCCATGGTATTTCCGAGACCCCAAGATGCGCAGCGCCCTGGTAAAGAAGGTAGATAATTACTTTAAGGACAATCTGGGAACTGTGGACTCGGCGGTGTCGCTGTGGGAAGCTTTTAAGACCGTGCTTCGGGGGGAAGCCCTTTCCCTTGTGGTGGCTGCCAAGAATCGGAGGGATGGCGAGGTGCGGCAGGTGGAGGAGGAGATTGCGGCCCTTGAGGGGGATATGGAGGAGGAGGTTACAGAGTCCTCATTGCATGAGCTTTGCCTGAAGCAGGCGGAATATAGGGACCGGGTGACGAACGCCGCTAAGACCCTCAGCAGGGAACAACAGGGCCGCCTGTATGACGTTGGGGATAAGGCAGGGAAACTCCTGGCGTGGTTGGACAGGAAAGAACGGGTCAATAGAGTGGTGCCAGAGTTGATTGGAGAGGGGGGAGAGGCGATCGTGGAACCTGAGGGGATTGTGCAGTGTTTCGCGGAGTATTTTCATGGGGTTTATTCCTCTGTGTCGGACAGGCCGCCCGAGGACTCGTCTGATCTCCTCCGAGATATCGAGTTGCCCTGCCTCTCTGACATAGATAGGGACGATTTGGATGGTGACATCACGGTTGACGAGGTGGCGGGGGCGATTCGCGCGTTGAACTCGGGTAAGGCCTCTGGACCGAATGGACTGCCGATCGACCTCTACAAACTGTTCCCGGATAGGGTCGCCCCTCATCTGCGCGCTATGTTTTTGGAGGCGCGGGGGGATGGGATCCTTCCGTTGGACCAGCGGCTGGCGTCGATCGTGGTCATACATAAAGAGGGTAAGCCCCGAGATAGATGCTCCTCCTATCGGCCCATTTCACTCCTCAACGCTGAGCCGAAAATTCTGGCCAAACTCCTGGCTACCCGTTTGATTAGGGTACTTGGCGATTTGGTCCACCCGGATCAATCTGGCTTTATCCCGCACCGAAATACAGCATTGAACCTTAGGCGTCTTCATGGCGTCATCGCCAGGGCGGGCACGCTGCGTGAACCGGCTGTTGTGGCATCTCTTGACGCCACGATGGCCTTTGACACGGTGGAGTGGGCATATTTATGGGCCGTGCTGGCCAAGTTTGGTTTCGGTCGCGGTTTTGTGAGTTGGGTTCGGTTGTTGTACGAGGGGCCACTAGCGAATGTGGTGGTGAATGGACGGGCATCTACTCCGTTTCAGCTTGGTAGGGGTACCCGGCAGGGCTGCCCCCTGTCGCCTCTGTTGTTCGCCCTCGCCCTTGAACCGTTGGCTGCGTGGATACGTTGGCACCCGGATATACGGGGCCTTCGGTGGTCGTCTGATCATGAGGGCCGTATTTCGCTATATGCCGATGATATCCTGCTGTATCTTGCCTCACCTAAGAAGTCACTTATAGTGGTCTGTGACGTACTCGCATCGTTCGGTGGGAACTCGGGGCTTGTGATTAATTGGGGCAAATCGTACTTGTACGTTCTTAGTGGCGAGGTCCCACCGATCCCTAGAACATGTTCGATACAGGTTGCCCAGCAGGGTTTTGTGTATTTGGGGATTTTTATATCCTTGGATCCTGCTGTGCACTATGAGAGGAATCTGCTCCCCCCCTTGGCACGCTTGAGGCGAGATGTGGAAGGTTGGCAGAGGCTGCCGCTCTCCCTCGTTGGGCGTGCGGCCCTGTTTAAAATGATGTCCCTTCCCCGCTTCCTCTACGCTCTCCAGAACACCCTGGACTGGGTACCGGCCAAATACTTTCGGGAGGTCGAAGGCCTCCAAAGGACGTTGCTTTGGGATGGGCGGCCGCGAATAGCTATTTCAAAGTTGACGCTCCCGTGGTACGATGGGGGCATCGCGCTCCCAGACATCCGACGGTACTATTGGGCCACGCAGCTGAGCGCGATCAACCATGGGTTTTATGGCCCTGCCCTCAGCCCTGGGTATGCCATGGATAGGTGGCTGCTGCGCGGCGGCAACTATTACAGGGCGTTGTATTCGCGGTCCTTAGACTCGTCCCTCACGGGGCCCACAGGTGTGGCGGTGCGCGTATGGAAGATGGCGACTGACTCGTTGGGCTGGAAGGATAGGCTAACCCTCGCTACCCCATTGTTTGAATCGGAAAGATTGGGAAGACTCTGGCACACGAAGGGCTTTGATAAGTGGGATCTGATAGGTATATCCAAGGTGGGAGATGTACTGCATAAGGGGAGGGTGAAGTCTTTCGAGGAGTTGCAGACTGAGTTTGAGCTAGGGCCCTCAGAGTATTTCAGGTATATCCAGCTGCGTCACGCCCTCCGATCAGTCCTTGTTGAGGGTGAGAAGGTGCCGGAGTCCTCTCCCCTTGAGGACCGAGTCCTTGATGGTCATATGCCCGAGAGCACGATCTCGCTCATATATAAGAAGTTGATAAACGTCCGGGCAGACTTGCTATTGGGGCTGAGAGAACAGTGGACCAGGGATGGTCTTGAGTTGGATAATGAGGACTGGCAGTCAGCGGTTTCTTCGCCTAAGGAGGTTGCGATCCCGTCGCGTCTGAGGCTGGTGCAGCTTAAAATACTGCACCGGGTGTATGTGACGGGGCCAAGGCTGGTCCACATGGGATTCTCGGAGGACGGCCTGTGCAGAAGGGGATGTGGTATGGTGGGTACTTTCCTGCACATCATTTGGGAATGTGGTGTCATTGTGGAGTTCTGGAGGAGAGTCCATGCAGTTATGGGGGAGGTGACGGGCACTGCGGTACAGCCGGAGGCGCGGTGTTGCCTCCTGAACGTCTGGGGGCCCACTGACCTTGATGAGGCGCAGACCCAATGGGTGACTCTGGGTAACATGGTAGCAAAAAGGGATATCGCGCGGCTATGGGGCTCCTCGAGACCCCCTACACTGACCGCGTGGAAGGAAAACATGGATTGGAGCATGTTTAGGGAGAAGACGGTCTACTGCTCTAGAGGTCGCCCCCGGAAGTGGCATGCCATCTGGGGGCGGTGGAACCAATACAGGGGGGGAATATGTCTTGCCCCGGACCTGGAACCTCCCGAGGAACAGCTTTCCCCCTGACCTACTTTCCAGCACAGCTTGGTTTTAGTAACTGTTCTGGGCCTCTGCTGTTCCCCTTCTTCCTCCGTACACAGTCTTGTACTTAGTAGACGAGTGGGGTCCGGTCTCCCCTGGGGGCCTCCGCCATGGGCTCACAATGTCCTTGCCTTGCTGGGGTTTGTTGTTAGTTTTTTCTGTGTTTATTTAAAATTGAACCTTTTGCATTATTTTTTGAACTGCATTGGGGACACATCACTGTATCTAACTTGCAATGCTGCCGAACCTTCGGGCTGTCGGCTGAATAGCTGTGTCCTGAATCTTGAAATAAAGGTTTTCAAAAAAAAAAATAAAAAAAATAAAATAAAATCCAACACCTTCTGCCCCCTAAAGCAAGTCGTTGTAACGGCTTGCGTTGTAATGGCATGCGATGTAACAACGCGGTCGTTGTAATGACCGCATTGTGATGGCATGTGTTGTTTTACATGCGGGGTAAATGATTTTTCCAATAATTTGTTCACCAACATTGTCACTGTGGTGGACTACTTTTAAGGGAGATATGCAAAACGTTGTCACTCAAAGTGAAGAGACCCAAGGGCGGAAGTGAGGTCACCTACTGTCTCACCCTGCGTACTCTGTGGGGTGGAAGCAAAGTGTGAATGACACCTGAACAGACCACTGGGTATAGAGGGTCTACCAAAAGCAGACAACTTGCATTGTAAGTTCAAGAGAAAAAATACAATATTTAAACCAATGTTTTTTCTTTAACCAGAAACCTAAGAGAACCTGATAAATCAGGAAGTAACAACAACCCTGTCCTTTTGTGGGACAACAGTCCTGCTCCACAAAGCATTCTACCATGAATAGGCTGTACCTACTGGAAATGTAGGAGTAAGTCAAGAGTAACACGTACAGTAAAACCTTTGTGACAAAGGGTCATCGTGGTTGTTTAGTAAAGCAAGAAATTAAACTAAGAAACAAAGTGAGGGAGTAATAGACAATTAGGAAGCCTGGCAGTCAAAACGGGTTGCATACTGCAGTTTTCATTAAAAGCTTAATAAATTGGCAAGTAACCGAGAAAATGTACACTTCATACTGAGGAGAAGCCGCAGCAAGTTACCAGCTCAAACTCCTGCCTGACATGGGGCAAATTTAGCGTCAAACCCCCAAAGATGCAAAATTGTGTCTAACCACATGAAAGCCTTCGAACCTTCTGATCACTCCAGTACACACATGTTCTGCCACAGCTTCCGTTCAGTTGTGGTGGATTCAGTTGAAGGTAGACTGACGGATGACAGAGAATTGTGAGTCTGATTTACTTTAGAATCTGTTGATTCCTGGTGGCTGCACTAGTTCCGCATTACCATTGGCAGGATTGTCTCCTTCATACTATGACATGGTGACCCACAATTCTGCCAGCACAAGTGCAGTTGAAAGACAATTTACCAGATCTGCCAGGACTTTGAGCTCTGAGCTCTTCTTCTCTAAAAGTTTTCACTCAGAAATAGGACCAATTTAAAATGTCTATCAAATTTAAATAAGAACTTGCAGGTAACCGTGAATATTCCTCTTTATAATCCGATGAGCTGTTTATTTCCAATGTGTTTGTGAGTACAGTATTAATAATCACAATAAAAGATAAATATTTTGAGATGTGTTGATTTCTGCTTTCAAAGATGATCTAATCGAGAATTGGTGATGATATAGCTGGATATATGAATGACATATCAACTATTTTGATGTTTCCAAAAATCCCCCGCAAAAGTTCAAGTTGCATATGCTGCACAAATATGTTGCAGCGGTTCTTAACATTTTGACTTCTGTGGACCTGACTGAATTACTACTGAAAGTTGCGGACCCCCACCTAAACAGTTCCTACAATTTGAACCTCAAAATAATACCCAAATACAGAAACAAGTATACATCAAACAAATATACAAGTTATGAAATTCAGGTAACATCAAGAATTTTCTGTCTCCATGGTTGATGTACTGAAGCTGATTTGGAAGCCGGCGGAAGCCCCAAGACACTGCTAGACACACAGAGGGTAAACTGTACAAGAAAAGGTATTCAGAAGACAAACAACCAAGAGTGTAATGCTACAAAGGGAACTAACAAAGAGACAGAGGGAACCGAGAGAGACAACAAATAAACAGTGCATGGCGCAAAATAGATAGAAACTATAGTGAGGATACAACCACCCAACTCAATGCTAGGCACTGAGCTTAGGTGGGAGGGAGTCTAAATAGGTTCTCTACCCCTCTGGATCTGGAAATGACCCAAACACTAGAAGTGTTTGTCGTCTAAGCTTACATCGCCCTGTTCTCCAGTGCTTCCAACCTTTGCATACATGTCGCCAAACCTGATTCCTCACACTAGTAAAATTAGATTATTGTTAAGGGGCTAGTGTGACCATTCAGGCTACATACCAGAGATGATTACTGCCTTCACTTTCTTTCAAGATTGAGAAGTATTTCCTGAAGAGCGTTAAGGCGAAAAGGAAATTGAGGTGTCTATTCATCACCACCATGAGGACAGCTTATATTGAAATTGTCTTCTTTTCTACCGAAGAAGGGAACTATAACTGAATGTCTTTGAAATATGATGGAAATTTCCTAAGATATCAAAGAAAGACATATAAGCATCAAAGACACAGATCAAAAGAAACTGGGAAATGTGTTTATTACAAATATTGTAGGATAGGAGACACAGTGAGGAGACTTTTTGTCGCCTCCAATGTTGTGAACCACGCATCAGTCATTTTACTGTCTTAATTTGTATTCATTTTCTAGACCTTGTGGAAGATATAGTCTCTCGAAGCAGGTAGCATTGGTGTTGGCACCAAGCAGGAGTATTCAAAACAACTGGGAGTGTGAGATCTCTGCACCTGGTGGGCATCAGCCTTCTTGAAGCAGTCGAGCACAGACAAAAGGGCAGACCCTGTGTAAAATGTTCTTCTCTTTTAATAACAGAAACTGCTGACCAACACCTCACTCCTACCCTATACCAAATTTCATTGCTCATGAAGAACTAATCATCAGCTCTTTGGTAACAAATTCTTTAAGTTTCTATGGGTAGCCCTTTTTCTAACCACCCTCACTTCAGTGCTGGGATCTTCACCCTCTAGCCACAGGATGCAGTCAACACCTCCATTGTCTGGGGAAGCTGTATCTACTTTGTACAACATGCCATGATAAACCAAGAGCCACCCAAAATGCATCTTATTGTCCCAGCATCAGATGTTCACCACACACAGAGGTTTACTACTACACACTTGCAACACATCTACCACATATGCATGCACTCAACATGCACATGGAACGTCAGTGCAAGGGTCTGGGAGTCAAGAAGGGTAGGTTTCCAGTGTTGACACTCGGAGCCTCTTTCATGGCATTGAAAATACTTCTGTTGCATATGTGCCACCACCAGCACTCCCCTTTGTTGATTGTGATAGCCCTTGGACCCCCATTGTTAGCCATTAACCATTTTAGATGACTTCAGGTGTCAGAATTTCTCAAACTCTTTCTGTCTTTCTATATAGACCCCAATCCTTTTCACCCATCCACTTGTAGACCCCTTTGCCAAGTTTCAGTGCCTCTGCCATCTAATCCAGCCTCAGACTGACGTAGCAGCCTCAGAAAGAATTTGCATCACTCAGAGCTCAGTATATAATAATCCTGGCTTTGTATTCACTTAGCATGCTCTGACTTTTAAGCACATACTTACCATTGGTACTATAGTAGAGATTATAAATATGGGGGAGTTCTATGGTTTAACAGCATAAGAATCATGAATAAGAACGATCTACAAGAGGGGTATCCTAATCTAGGAGCCATAGAATCACATAGGTCTCCTTCTCCTCCAGGTCTTTTTCCTTCTCTTTCTGGACATTCTATGCCTTCTGGTTTTGATCCTCCTTGTGATCCTGTTCCAAATCCTTCTTTTCTAGGTTGTTTTGGTCCTCCTTGTACTCCTTTTGGCCCCACCCTCCCAGCACTGGTCACCATTGTACTGGTTTCCTGCATCTGCTATTCCTGGTTCTAGTCCTTCCTTGCACTTCCTGGTTCTGGCCCTTCCGTGTATTGGCCCTTTCTGGACCACTGGATCCACCTTCTTTTTGTCGTTGTTCCGCTGATTCTTCCTACCCTGATCATGATGGTCTTGTGGGTTCTTCTCAATAGGGCTTTCTTGTCTTGGTCCTTCTGGGTCTGGCACTCTTAGTCCTCCTAGTTTGGGTCATCCTGATTCTCCTGACACTAGTCCCAGTACTCTCACATACACTGGTCCTGGTCCTCCTTCTTAGGTCATCTAGGGCTGGGCTTAGTCATGTTGGTCCTGCTCTGGTCCCCTTGGTCCTCCTGGCTCTGGATGTCTTGGTCCTCCTGATCCTCATCACCCTGGCCTTGGTACCCTGGGACTTGTTTTTTCTGTTCCACTTGGTACTCTGGGCCCTGGTACTGAGGTTCTAGTGCCTCTAATACTCCTAGGCTGTTCCCTCTTTGTTCTAATCCTTGCTTCTTCTGGTCCCATTGTCCTACTGGCCATAGCCGTAATGCTCCTTACCTTCCTACTCCTTCTGGATCTAGTCCTGGTCCTCTATGTCCTCCTGTTCCTTGCCCTCTTGGTCCCATACGCACTTGCCATGGTCCTCCTTGTTGCGGTCCTCCTGGGCTGGGCCATTCCATTCCTTGTGCTTCTGGCCACCTTATTGCTAGCCTTCCTGACTGGTCCTCCTGCTGTGATCATCTTGGTCCTGATCCTTCTTGTGCTGATCCTCCTTTTCCTCTTCACCCTGGTCTTTCTGACAGGCCAGGTAATGGTCATCTTTGACCTGATCTCTTTGTCCCCCTGATATGCTAGTTCCTGGTACTATTAGAGCATTTCTTTCTGGCCCTGGTTGCCTGGGTCCCTGGTCTCACCCGTCTGCTCCTCCTAGTGCTGATCCTCCTATTCTTGATTTTCATAGTGCTTCTCGTAATTTTGACCCCACTGGATTTGATCCTCTTGTTCTTAGTCCTTATAGTTTTGATTCTTCTAGGTCTAGTTCTCCTGGGCCTGGCCTGGTCCTCCTAGCCATTCTAGTCCTGGCCTCCTTTGTCCTAGTCCTCCTGGCCTTTCTTGTTTTTGTCTTCTCAAGCTAGTCATCATAAATCTATTCTTCTGACCATCCTAGCCTGTTCCTTTCTAGTCGTCTGGGCCTTGGTTATCATTTCCTGGTTCTCTTCGCCCTGTACCTTCTAGTCCTGGAAACACAGCTCCTGGTCCTGTCAGTCCCATTGGTCCACCTGGCCACTTGTGTCCTGGTCCTTCTAGTCCCTGTCCTCCAGGATTGGGTTGTCCTGGTCTTCCTGGCTCTGTTAATTGTCCTCTTAGTCCTACTGGCACTGCACCCACTATTCCTGGTCCTCTTCATCCTGTTTCTCCTTGTTCAGGTCCTTCGGAGCCTGGTTGTTTTAGTCCAGGTCCTCTTGGCCACCTTTGTACAGTTTCCTTAGTCATCTGATCATCCTCATCCTGGTCCTGCTACCTGAGATGATCAATCTGCTCTACTTGGTACTCTGGGCCCTGAACCCATTGGTCCTGATCTTCATGGCCCTCTTAGTCCTCTTTCAGGTCCTCCTGATCATGATCCTTTTGGTCCACCTGGTCCTCCTTGCTTTGATCCCACTACTGTCCTTGCTCCTGGTACCCCCGGTTTCCCTAGTCCATGTCCTGCTTATCCTGATGTCGTAGTCCTACTGATCTTTGTCTCACAGCTCCTGATTTTCATAATCCTCCTCAATCTAGACCGGATTCTCTTGGCCTTAGTTCTGTCCGTCCCCCTGCTATTTGTCATCATGGTTCTGCAATAACTCACCCCTGCTCACCCTAGCATTTCCTGGATCTGATGGTCCTCCCGTTCATGCTAGGCTTAGAAATTCTTTGTCTTGACCTTCCAAGTTCTCATTCATCTGGTAATCTTTCCCAGATACTCCCATCCTTTGACCTCTGGATCCTGGTTCACCTGGTTCACATGCACCTGGTCTTAGTCTTTTTTACCCTGCTCACCCTAATTTTGGGCCCTCTGTCATCCTGGTCCTGCCCCCTGGTTTATCTAGTCCCCTTGGTTTCCCTTTTCCCAATACTTCTGCTCCTTGTCCTCCTGGTCCATGTTGTCCTATATTTTTTGTTCTGGTATGCCTTTTGTCAGGTCCGCTTAGATCTGGTCTTCTGGTGCTGAATCCACTGGCCTTGTTTTCCCTAGCCTTCTAATCCCCTAGTCCCCCTGCAACCATTCCAGTCCTACCAGACTTTTGGTTTGCCTGTTCCACCAAGTTCTTTAGTTCTTGTGTATATGACCCTGGTACCATCTATCATGGCGCTCCTAATAGTAGTTCTCATGGATCTGGTTTTACTTGTACTTCTCTTGGTGGCCCTGGTCTTCCTAGTTCCTATGCTGAGTGAATTTATTCATGATCAATCACTTAAAATCATTACATGAATCGACAAACACAGTATTTCCTGAGTATAAAAATAAGGATATTAAAAACCATATTGGGAATCTGTCGAGATAAAAATTATTTAAAGGAATGACATCACAAACGAGTAACATGCTATTAACACTTCTTGACATACGACGAGCTCCAGATTGTCTTTATGAAAGATTAAAATCTTCAAGGAGTTAAAAAAAAGAAAAAGAAGTGCAAAGTGATATTAGCACATCTTGACGAACGACGAAGGCCAGATTGTCTTTGCATGTGTTCTTTGGAGCGTGGTTGACACACCTGTTTTGTAAAAGCGCCAGTGCGGGCGATGTGGGGTATTAGGGGTCAGGCTTGGACTTTGGGCCCAAGGGTAGGGAGAATGATTCAAAAGGTGACAGTGAGTGGATCACATTGAGTCTAGTTTGATGGCACCCACATGTGAAAATTCAAATGTTAATCAAATGGCATCAGTAAATTTCCCGAGGCTTGCTACGATCATTGGAGTGTTATTGGAGAAGCACAAGTCCAAGGCTTTTCTGTAGGTTCCTATTTAATTGGAGAGGAATAAGGGGACTAACAGGTGGTGGTGGGCACTGCAAGTTTGGGGCGACAGCACAGTAAGTGGAGCCAGGATTCTCTACGATAGTTACACAGTTTACAAGTTCATGCCTCGCCAAGTCTTGACCAGGGGCACTTGAAATCCATAATTGGTAGGGCGGGTAGCCGAATGTGTAGGGTTTTCCTGCGTGTGTGGACTGTGAGGGATTGATGAAGATAGGGCTGTGCGGATGACTTGCTTGGCAGTCTGATGCTAGAGCATCTGGATGGATGTTATTTTGTTCACCTAATCGTCCGTGTCTAAGAGCTTGGCATAATTAATCCACTCCCTTTCTGTCACGTCGTTGTCCTTGGTCTGGGCGAAGTTACTGAGGCTTTTTATGTACATCCAAAAGCAAGAATTATTTTTCTCTTGGAGAGTGGTAAATATCTTTGTCCATTCTTCCTTGATTGTTTGAGTGTTTGTTGCCAGACTCAGAGGCAAAAGAGATTCAGCATTCAAATAAACAATTTAGTACTCATATAGCACATTTGGCCACACAATAAGGACCATAAATCAGTGACTAAAGTTAAGTGGGTTTATTACACATTCATAATCAATCCAGTGAATAGGCAGAATAAGAATGTATTATGAATATGAAGCATTACAAGGGCAGATCTAAGGAGGGTTCAGGAGGTTCTGACCTCCCTAAGGAACGGTACCTGAAAGCTGAAAAGATATTATGTAGACCTTGTTCCCAATTTTACCTCGGCAATCCCTGGGACCTTGGATATTATACTAATTAATGTATATTTTAACTATTTTATTAACCATCGTATCGACCTGGTAAGGGAGTCAGACCAATTTGTGTCAGATTACTCTTTGAGTCACGGGGATAGGAGGGGACATCCTCTGGATGGGGGATTTTAACATCTGTATCTGTCCCCTTGGAGGCGACCGGGTATGTGGGGTCACAGACCGGCTAGAAGAAAACTTAACACATTGTTTGCACACCTCGTATGGGGCTGCTCTGAACCACAGCGTAATGAAGTTTAACCTACTCTTTACCTTCGACTTTTTTAAATAAAGCAATTTTGCAAGCCAACTTTTATTGGCAAAGGAAAGGGCTCAACAATGTATTTTATCTTGTTCTCTCCTCACATTGTTATGTTCATACAGGATTCCTCTATTCTTCCCTCCACTATACGTGAGCACAACCTTAATGTTGTAGTTTTAAAATGCCCCCTTCCTAAACCACAAAAGCACAGTTGTTCCCTTGCCCCTCAGTTCTTCAAAAGTGAGGGTATCCACCTTAGATGGGGAAAAGTAGACCACGGTAAATTTTGGGAAATTTTAATTTCCCAGAAACAGGATGATATTATGGCATGTTTATCCGAGGAGGCTAAACATGTGGATGTGTGGGAACTTTGATGCTATTTGTGAACATGCTTCTAGCTTGTTGGTCTTTCAACTGAAGCCAAAGGAACCCCGTCCATTTTAAATGGTTTAATTCTAGTTGCATTGCAGCTTTAAAACAGCTAAAAGAGGCTCTAAAAGCATCCTCGCGCATTATGGCAAAAGTTAGGCTGCTCAGGTCCTCATATAAATCTATCATAGAAACTAGAAAACAGGAGGTTAAGAACCATGCTTTGGATGGTCTACCACATTTAGAGATTGTAGGGCTTTCTGGGAAGTTATTAACAGGTCTTACTTCTCAGACGGTAATCAGCCCAAAATAGAATGTCACATCTCCGCAAATGAGTGGTCTGGTCACTTTTCAAAAATATTTAGTGAAGATCTATCTCCCCAATCGTCTGTGGAAGCTCCATCCCCCTCCACCGCTGAAGCCCTTGCCCTAAGCTATGCCATTGAAGTTAGTGCGCTTACCAGAGCAATCCTAAAACCATCAGCCCGAAAGGCGCCTGGGCCTGATGGGGTTCCCATCAATGTTTACAGACAGAATCCCTCATTTTGGGCGTATCTGATAACAAATATTTTTCATACTGTGGTAAGAGGGTTAGATGCCCAACTCTTGGAAGGGTTCTACTATAGTACCTATTTTAAAAAAAAGCAATAGAAATCACCCCTCTTGCTACAGAGCCATTTCCCTCCTGCACTCTTCCGTTAAGATCCTAGGGTGGGTAATTTTTCAGTTACTGGAAGATTGGGCTGCCGAGAACAAGTTCTTCTCTGAGGCTCAATACGGCTTCCGCCCAGAGTTGGTACAGTTGAACAAACACTGAATTTCCTTATGATCTCAGGAAAATATGTCAAGGCTAGGGACGGGGCACTCCGTATGGCCTTCATGGACCTATCAAGTGCTTTCGATCTGGTGGATAGGGGCAAGTTATGGCTAATGATGGGGAAAGCAGGGATTGACCTTGCTTTGATCGACCCACTAAAACGTCTGTACTGGGGAATGAAGGCTCAGGTCCATTTTGCCACAAATGGAGACTGTACCCCCTCTGTATTTTAGCCCCCTTCTTCTTTATTTTTTATATAAATGCTTTTGTGATGGAACTGGTGACTAGAAGAAAAGATCTTCCTAGAATCCTGGAACCAAGTTGCCTCTGTCCTACTTTAAGCGGACAATGCAGTCCTAATTTCCTGAACAGCTAACAGTCTTCAGTTGCTACTCGATATTTTTAAAGATTTTATGGGGTAGCTTAATTAAAAAATAAATCACCAGAAATCCCACATAATGATATATGGACCCCAAAAAAACAGCTCACGTCCTCATAATATAGCAGGGATCCCTACCGCAAAAATATATTGTTTTAACATCCTTGGGGTCCTGTTGTTGGGTGATCCGAGTTGGGATAAACTTTTGATTCAGGGAGCCTGTAAACTTGAAGGGGCAATAGATGCAATATTGAGGTTCTCCTGTGTAAATGCCTCTCTCAGGGGACATATGGTGCCAGGGTTAGATGTTACATTCCTCCTGGTAGTCTCCAAACAATCTAAAATAATTTTCTGTGTAGACTGCTAGCAACGCCCAGGAGTACAGCTAGTCTTATCACTCAATTGGAGTCAGGCCTCCCTTTCCTAGAGGACATAGTCCAGGATGTCCCGCTTTTGTTGTGGCTTAAGATTTTGTTCTCACCTTGTAATTAATTTACCAGGATGGTCCTTGAAGACTGTTTAAGACAAGATCACAGAGCCTCTATTCCATGGTTATCTTACGTCAAAAAGAAACTTTCGGACCTTGTCTGCCAAATCGTTTTAATCTTCCAAATGAAATGACCTGTAGCGTGAAAAATATGGTGAAATCCCTTTTTTTACACCACAGAAATCAAGCTAGATTTTTCAAATGTCAATCCATGACCACAGTTTCCTGCTATTTAGATCTAAAGCCTGCAGAGGGAATTGAACCGTATCTTCTGTAGGTTGTGAATCCTGAACACAGATTCTACTTGACCAGCTTTAGATGAAGCACTTTGCACTTTTTGGTAGCTCACCCTCAGCAGGGCATCTGGTTCCATACTTTACCACCATGCCCTTGTGACTGCATTTCTAAACAAACACTTGCACACTTTATGATTTTTTGTTGTTTATACACCTGGCCTACGGCCCATTTTTTATGCCCTCCTGTTGTGCTCTTTTGGTTCTAGCTCTTGTGTTACTTGTTTGCATCGCCTTCAACTCTTAGAATCTGAACTTTGCTGCTTATCTGTTTTATGCTTTGTCCGTCAAGCTCTTAACAATGGAAAATCTTTGAACTAAAGTGATGTCTGATATTCACGATACTTACTTTAATCTTATACTTGAATCTAGGCTCACCAACGGCTCATTATTAAACTTTTTCTCTTAACTGTGCTATAGTTGAATTCTATAGAATGTGAAACTATGGCTGCAAGTTTGTATTCTGATTGTACTTACAAACTGTACTTTTATCATGTTTTTTATAATTTTGTCCCTACTCAGTTTTCTGCCGCTAAAGTGGCGACAATTTTATCGCCTGTCTTGATAATATGCCCCTAACTTCTTTAATGCTTTATTAGACTTTAATGTTGCTCCAACTGTAACAGCAACTAGCGTTGCCACCTTTCCCAGAAAAAAATGCCGGCCATTTGTTCACTTTTAAGTTTTTCCAAAGGCGCAAGCGCTAACATCACTGTTCCCCAGGAGCTCGGGAGACATGAACGCCGTTCAATAGAGGTGGTGGAGGTGGTGGAGGCCAGAATACACATGCTACAGCGTATGCAAATGTAAGTTATGCAGTAGGGGGTGGGCCAGAGGAGAGTACCACTTCGACGTTTTTACTCTTGTTCCAACTTTGCGTGTGTTATATCTCCTGTATAGCCTTATATGCACATAGAGCTGTATTTATCAACATTTCATGCAATGCAGTAAGCCACTCTGCTGAGCTGCCTGAGAGGGAGAGGGAAGGAATGTGCCGTAGTTAACATTATACAGTACGTTTCTGCTTTCTGCCTGCGCTGGCGCACAAACTGCTGCCTAGGGCCAACACAGGCACCCTAGCACCATGGTGTAAGGTTGCCTGCGTTACAGACAGGATTGTTTTTTTGCAAGAAAGGGACACCTTTGCATAATGCAGCACATGTAGAAAGAGGAAAAAATGAGGAGAAATTAAAATATTGCTCCTCGTTGCCCCTCCCCTGTAGAGGCAAAGCAGTCTGCACATTCCCAGGTCTACCAGTATCGGCAAATCTGGTAATGCTTCAGAATCCATAGGTGGATGCGTGGGAACCCCCAGTTCGACCCATGGATCGCCTCCCAGGGGCAGACTTACGTTACATCAGATTTACCAAGCCACTCAGGGTCATGGAAGGTGGCCTTGCGTGGCTTGGTAAATCTCATGCAGATTTTGCGTTACTATTGCTCCCCCTTGTGTGGCACAAGCGCGAGGCAACACGTTGATAAATATGCCACGTAAAGTCTAACCAGCTAGCTACACCCATCGATCGAATGTCACCAGACTCACATGTTGCCACTGTGTTGCACATGATATCAGCTCCCTTCACACAGTCACCCGGCGAGGAGCCAATATCACACAATGGCATGGGAAACAAGTGGATTTTCTGCTAGTTTACATAGGCTTTTAACAGCCAACATCTATTAAGGGGTGCAAAAACACCCCATGACATCGACACCAGCCCAGCAATATTTTTTTCTTGGGAGGAGGGGCACTGGGGTGGAGCTGGTGCAAAAGCGCCTTGTAGGTACTTCTCGGCACAATGGCCTGCCCCCTCCAAGGCCCTGCCCCCTCCTCACACTGGGATTTTTTAAATTTTATTTGCCATGTCTGGGAAAGGCCGGGCAGCAGCCTGTACTACAAGGGTGATACTTCAATGGAACTTTCAATAAAATCGACTGCTTTCATTTTTAAGAAGACCTTTCTCTTTGTTTACTTTAATTATTAATAAGTGGTCTGTACAGCAGCTCTAAAACACATTTGAAAGTGCTTTCTTCTCATAATTAGTGTTCAAAGTATGTACTGATAAGGGGAAAATACTACTTTAGATGATTTTCCTAATTTTTTCACAGGCTGGAACGTTAAAATACTTGTCATCAGTAACGGAAGGTGTCTGGGCAAAGTGGGGGGTGGAGGGAGAGGGGACCGGTGACGGAAAACCAAAAAAATAATAATAAATAAGAACTTACCTGTTTGACGCGCTGACACGCCTCTCTGACTCCACCACTGTGCACTGCAGGCACAGGCTCCAAGAAAACCATGGGCCAATCCTGACGCTACATGAATGCAGCATCAGGATTGGGCTGGGAGCCTGTTACTGCTCTCTGCAATCCAGCAACGCAGTGAGGGTTGGAGAGAGCTGCAGCACGCATGACAGTGTGGCCGACCTGAGACGGCCGACCAAACCGTCATGCACACTGAAAAGCAGAGCACTTCCCACTCTCCCTCTTTCTGTCATCCCCATAGCACCGCCCCCTAAATGACCCAAAGGAGAAAAATAAAATGATAATAAACACAGGTTAATTATCGCTTTATTTGTCATTAATTGGCTGCTGGTGGGGGGGGGCGACACTCCTCCGCAATAGCAGAGGAGCCACCGCTGCTTGTCATGCCAATAAACAAAGGTGGCAACACTAATAACAACATAAGCAACATGTAGGGTACATATGGCAACTGACTTGCTTCTTGGTTCACTGACCACATCGTTGTCAGGGTAGAGGGGGGGCATGAATGCTACCAAATTCTGGTTAGAAACTATCACTTCTGGTAAATGTCACTCACTGCATTGACGCAATCTAATGTACTGTAATGTTCAGTGTGTTATAGAAATATACTTTCAGAATGTTGAAGAATCTTTCTCATATTTTTACAGGACCATTAACAAGCCAAATATGTTAAGGGTCGCCTCATGTACGCTCTCTTACAGCGAAGCCAGACCGTTGGTTCTGCTCTGTCTCCTCTCTCCCTAATAACTCGCTGAGCCTGACTTGCCGACCTCTACCCCCAAACGTAGGACTATTGGGGCACTCCTTGGCAGCCCTCCACACCCGGCCCAAACCGACCCCTCATCTCTCACCTGTGAGGGCAGAGAGTGCAGCAGCTCAAGACACTTTTATGTCTTGGCGGTCATTTGGAAAGCATTGTCAGGAACCGCCTTCAAGGCAGTTCCTGTCAATGCTTTTTAGGTCTCGCTGAGTCAGCGCCTGAGCTGCTCTGTGAGACATTTAATCTGTGGCTTTTGGAAATGCTTCCAAAGTCTGTTGCCGGCCACCAGCTTTCGGTCACGCGCACAAGCGCGCGCGCCACGCACCACCTCTGCAATCAACGCTACTGCGCGCGCATCCCTCGTGTGCTGAGCACAGGGCGCGTCATCGCGATCACTTTCGCTTTCACCGCGATCGCGATGACTTTCGCTTTTCTCTTTTTGGAAAAGATTTGTTTTAGCAGAGAGTTGTCCCAGAAACTATAGTATGAACGTGTCTGTGCCCATCGCTGTTCCCGCCATGAGCTGGGACTGGAAACAGCTTCCGATTTGAAGAGTGAAAATCCTTGATTTTATTCGCTTGTAGTGATACCTGCGGATGGAATGCACAGTGAGATAGGGTTGCTCTGCGGCTGTTCTGCATAGAGTCTGTGCCATTGCTGCCCCATTCGGGCCTTTATCCTTTGTGTCACTCCTTTCATAGTCCCTGCCAAGATGCCTCGAACATCAGACATTCAGACAGCTCAGCGAGTTAACATTTGTTATGTGATGTTACATAATCACTGTCCCCACCATGAGCTGGGACTGGAAACAGCTTCCGATTTGAAGAGTGAAAATCCTTGATTTTATTTGCTTGTAGTGATACCTGCGGATGGAATGCACAG
Source organism: Triturus cristatus (assembly GCF_964204655.1). Classification (NCBI taxonomy): domain Eukaryota; kingdom Metazoa; phylum Chordata; class Amphibia; order Caudata; family Salamandridae; genus Triturus; species Triturus cristatus. Next base: position 143,300,400 of record NC_140594.1, read on the forward strand.
TGAGATAGGGTTACCCTGCGTCTGTTCTGCATAGAGTCTGTGCCATTGCTGCCCCATCTGCACCTTTATCCTTTGTGTCACTCCTTTCATAGTCCCTGCCAAGATGCCTCGAACATCAGACATTCAGACAGCTCAGCGAGTTAACATTTGTTATGTGATGTTACAAAAATTTATAGAGTGCAACGGTTTCCCGAAGGTGTCATGGCGCTTCCCTCAAACAGCCGGAAAGCATAGTAAGAGTTAAGATAGTCAGTTCATTATACTGTATATTTACTAACGAGGTTCTTGAGATGTCACATGTTGGATGATAGTTTCACATCAAAACAAAGCTTTAACCATGGAAGATTATAGTTTGTCTTTGGAAAGAAAACTTTATTCAACACGCATTTTTCCCTTTGTGATGTTTACGTGAAGGGCTTTCTCAAGGCTTAAATTAAGAGCCATAGTGGGGCTGCAGGGAGTCAGAAAGTTGCGTTTTCAACAAATGTGAGAAATTAGTTTCCTAATTCTGCATGAAAGCTGTGTAAAAGAGTTCCATGGAGTGTCTCACTATTAGTGTGGGTGTGCCAGTGGATTTCAATTGGAATCTTGTCTCCGGTGCATGATATAGATTAACATCTAGATCTTGTGCCACACATTTCATACAGAGTCTAACGCTTCGCTCAGAATTGATGGATTTGTCAAAAATAAAAATTCTCAGAGTCTTTGCTAGTTTTTTGAGTTGTAGATTACTGGTATAATTTCTTTAAAGGTGGTAGTGTTTCTTTACAGATGGAGTGCAGCTTAAGTTTGTAAGGCTTGGATGACATTTTTAGGTGAGGTGAGCGTGGTCACGGTCAGTTTACCTCACCTAAAGTCACCCTACAAGCTGTTGAAAAACACTAAAAAGAAATAGGTAAGTGTCGAGAATCAGAATGCACTATGCAAATGCCAATGATATGACACAATTTTAGCACAAATTGCAGACTTGCGGTAAAGTCCCTGATGTTGTGCTGCACTCCAGCTCTCTTGATTTAATTTAATTTAATTTAATTGTGGGTTTATATAGCGCTAGAATCGACTCACGGAGGAGTATCTTGGTGGCCAGGATGATCATTGTGTAGCACTGTAACATAAATACCTTTAAATGCTCTATTGCTGACAGGCAAGTAAGTTCCAAACATCCTCCTTTTTTCTTCTTACACCACAGACACCAGCATTGTATCTTTTCTACTTCATCCTCTCCCGTTACCTTTAATCTCTTCAGGTTGTTAGAATCTTGACACCAAAGATGTTCCCCACTTCGGGAAACTGTTCAGTGACACAGTGCAGCAAGGGCTAATCCATGATCCCTTTAAAAATACAATCATGACTCCTCTACTCATAACCGCTCAAGCCTCGCCCCCCACCAACGTGACCCAGGGCCCTCATCCGCTGAGTGGATCATCACCACCAAAGCAAAGAAGACTTATCATCGAAAAGGTTGTGTTGGTGCAGCTAAAAGCTTCTACTCCTGACAGTCAGTTTAATCTTCTTGTCATACATCATCTTATCAGTTATGCTTTTATGTAAAATATAATAACTTAAGACCAGTCTTATTTAGAATTTGGTAGCCAGGATATCTGCCACACATGTGCCATGTCTGTGACGGAGTATCCCAGCCAAGGTCACGCATTCCTGTCCAAATGAAGAGCAGGGGAGAGGAGTTATTAGGTATCAACGTTTGCACTCTCCCTAGTCAATATCAGTAACACAAATGACAAATGTGTCCCTTATTCAGGCTCTCAAGTGAGATCACTATATCCTGTGTGTGGGATATTGCCTTATTTCTGGATACTTTGATATCCCAATTTTGTAGGCAGGACTTGAAGGCTATTTATAACAAGCATTGGCATAGCCAATAGGTCTCGCCTTTGGGACCTTATAAGTGTTTAGTTATCCAGCACAATATCCTTGGTGCAACAACATCAACTGTTGCATAGCTAAACACTTATAAGATCCCAAAGGCGAGACCTATTGGCTATGCCAATGCTTGTTTAAGTTTGACGCACAGCTCTGTCAACATGGTGGAGCCATCTGTCACATGGTTTTTTTTTCAAACAGAAAATCCTGCAAATGGGATTTCTTTTTGAAAATAAAAAATAAATAAAATGCAACCCTTGCCATGGGAGTTCTCTTGCATGTCGATGGGAGCATTGAGCAGTCAACTTTCATCTGACCTAACTTCGTCTGTCCGTTGGAGGGGTGTACCCACGGCAGAGACGGAGTATTCTCCACCGTGGTTACACCAATGGTGTGCCCGCTTCTAAATCTGGTGTGCAGACCATTATCTTGGTGGTAAGGATACTCCTTCACCGTGCAACTGAGCATCTTTACGGCCAAGACACAACTCAGGGCCGTTGTTTGCCAAGCCAGGGTGAAATTTCCCAACTACGCCTGACTTTGCAGCATTGACTATACATTAAATATATAGTTAAAATAAGAGCACATTTATAAACTGTCTAGGCACCTTTAGAAGCACCAAAGACGTACGTCCCCAATGATAATTTTCAGGGAAAAATAGTAAAGAATTGAACTCGGCCTCATGCAGACAAAATTCTCATGCGCATTGACTATTTGCCCAGCCGGCAATTTTTATAAGATTGACACGGATGCATTTCAGACTAACATCCTGAGAAGGAAAGCTCTCCGCCAAAACAGTTAATTTTTCTTCAGCCAAAGACATCAAGTCTAGGCAGAAGCTAAATATTTTTGGTGTGGGTGTGCCAGCTTGGCACAACATGAAGTTAGTGTCAAGATGTGGCCGTGGGCATCAGCTTGGGTGTCTCATGCAAAAAATATCTAATCACATTTGTAATCTCCTTGCAAAATTCAGTGAATGGGAAGTGTTGACAGGTAAGATTTCCTGAGTGTGATATTATATTTCACTAGAATAGCATTTAACAAATACAGGAGTCTGACAGCCCATGCAAGTTTATATATATATTCCGCTCCGCTTTTCCACCCTAGCGACCTCAGCACTCTTCTTGACGGGTGCAAGTAAAAATGGAGGTGGGTCCATTTAAATATTAAAGCTCCGGTCTAGCAATAAGACACACAGCACTCACGGGGTACTTTAAAAGATTGTATTGCGAGGACGCGTTTCGGCGTGACTGCCTTCTTCCAGCTCGCTTTGTCAACTAGCAGCAACTGCGTGTCAGTACTTTAAAGTCAAAAGTCAGTTCCCATTGGGCGCAGCAGATGAGAGGAGGAGAGGGATTGGACAATCCCTTGTCAATGTCTTTAACCTCCGCGATTGCGGGAATCGATGGTATGTTTCGGGTTTTTTCAACATTATATCGCCTCAATGGCTTCATAAAGTCCTTGCATATTGTTCCACCTAATGGGCACTCCTGAGGAAACATAATTACATTCTCCCCCTAGCTACCACCAATACTGTCCAAAGTACCTCCACTCGCTGTTACAAATCGCCGAATGGGAAGTGTTGACAGGTAAGATTTCCTGAGTGTGATATTATATTTCACTAGAATAGAATTTAACAAATACAGGAGTCTGACAGCCCATGCAAGTTTATATATATATATATATATATATATATATATATATATATATATATATATGTATGCTTGATTCTTCGTCCAATGTATTGCTTTAACATCCAAATGACGATCGCAGACCCAAGTTCGGTGCAATTTCTTAATTTATTGTATTTAGACGCCCTGCACCACCGCCATGACGCGTTTCGGGCAACACAGTGCCCTTGATCACATGACGCGCTTGTGGAGTGCTTACCAGAATTTAAAGTGACAGTGCAAGTTTTTTCCCCATCACGGGGCATAGATATAGAAAACATCCGCAAAATTTTACATAATAGGCGAACATGTTCACAATTTATATAAATAATGATCAATGAAACTAGACGGTAGTAAAATAAATGTTATCAACCATCTCATAGTAATAAAGGCAGTATTTACGGTAAAAAAACATTTAAAACAAATATATTATGTTTCAAACATTAAAACCACCAACTCATGAAAAGGAGGAGCCTAGCGCGTGACCAAGATGGCTGCGTGAGCTTTGAGCTCCCGGGACCCTCGCGCCCTCCGTCAATTATCCTGTTCTTCATCCTGTCTCCTATGCACGGTATCTTGTAGATGAGTCATCGTGGGGACGATTGACGCTGTCCGGGCCAAAATCGCCCGCCGGGGACCGGAGTTGTGGACGATGGCGGATTGCGGCCTACATCCGAGGGATGCCAGGGGCTCGCGTTGGCAAGATGCCCGGCCTCTAATTGAACAACAGCGGGCCAGCGGGGTGTGAACGGGCGGATGGAGACCGTCACACTTTCACTTTCACTTTCTAGCCCTGTGTTGGCTCCGGCCTGAGAGCGCTTCCTGAGGCTCCACGGACATCTGGAGGACTTGTGCCCGCCCTGGTCGTTGAGTGACGGTCCGGCCTGTCTCATTTAGCTGGGTGAGGGACGTTTCTCCGTAATTGTCTACATCGAGTCTGCAATGTCGGCCAAAGCAGAGGCTGACAAGCCGAAACTCAAGGCTACCAGGCGGGGAGGTTATACCCAGTCCAACAATATGGATCGATATGCCCAGCAGAAGGGGTCCCCTGGTGGATCGGGACAATCGCTGGAAGTACAGAAAGCTGACCCGGCCCCGGCCTCGGAGCTGTCGTTGCAGGATGTTATGGGGGCTATAGAGGGGATGCAAACGTCGATCGGGCGACAGTTTGATGCCTTGGCACAAAAAGTGGATACTATTTTGGTCGATGTTAACTTGATACGCGCGGATTTGGCCAAAACCAATGAGCGGGTCAAGTCCCTGGACCTCAAGACTACTGGCCTTGCGGATGATGTTTTGGGACTGCAAGCGGAGGTCAAGAAGCTGCGGACTGCTAGTGATCTCTCTGCCCGTCGGCTGGAGGAATTTGAAGGTCGGGCCAGGCGCAACAACGTGCGCATTACTGGAGTCCCGGAATCCTCGGAGGAGCGCTCAGTGGACCTCCTCGTCGAAGACTTGGTGGTGAACCATCTTGGGCCTAAGGGCCTTGGAAAGTTTTTTGCAGTAGAACGTGCTCGCAGGGTACCTGGCAGGAGGCCTAAGGCGGGAGCTCCCCCGAGGCCGATTGTCGCCCGGATTTTTCATTTTCGAGATCGGGACGCTATCCTGCAAGCGTCGAGGGTGGCGGGCCCGGTTCCCTTTCAGAACGCCTCTGTGAACTTCTATCCTGACTTCACCCAGATGGTGCAGAAGCAAAGGCAGCCTTTCCTGGGGGTTAAGAGACGCCTTAGGGAGATGGATTTAAAATACGCTATGCTTTTCCCTGCCAGACTGCGTGTGGTGTATGAGGATCAGACTTTCTTCTTCGACTCGCCTGAAATGGCCGGAGAGTGGTTGGACGCTCTGCCACGGAGGCGGACCAGCGGGGACTGTACCACGGGAAAGGACAGTGACCGGGCTGAGCAGGAGTGATGCCCCGTGTGTTAGGTCTATTTATTTTTGCCCCGGACAATGACTTGTGGCTAACTGCAGTAATGAGGGGGTGGCGGAGGGCCGTTCGGAGCTCTTTCCTCCCTTGGGGTTCTTTTTGTAGATTTGTTTTTGATAGGGCGACAGGCACACTGCAAGTTGGGGGGGCTTTGTAAGCTGACGCAGGGGTGCAGGGAGGGGGGTGGACATGGGGTGTTGGGGTGGTTGTTGGGGGGTTTTTTCTTGCAAGGCGTAGTAATTGTTGTCAGGATGGTTTGGTGGTGGTTTCTCGAGGGGGGTGAAGGTCTCTTGGTGTTTGGGGATGGGGGGTAGGGGCCTTAATATTATTAGCTGGAATGTTAATGGCTTGGGTGATGGTATTAAGCGGGGGATCGTCTTACAATTCCTGAAGCGGGCCTCGCCTGATGTTGCCCTATTGCAGGAGACACATCTTATAGGCAATGTGTGCTATGCACTCAATAGAAAGGGCTACAAATTCATTGCCCACTCAGGCTTTTCATCGGGCTCCAGGGGAGCGGGCATACTTGTGCGAGCCTCACTGCCACTAGAGGTTGATTCCACCATTGTTGACGATAGGGGGCGGTTCGTAGCTGTGGCGGGGAGGTGGGAGGGTAGAAAATTGGTATTGGTTTCTGTGTATGTCCCTCCGGCCCTGCAGGCCTCCACGTTTGCGGATCTGGGCAGGGCCTTGTTGGAACTCCCTGAGGGACTGCTGGTGGTGGGGGGAGATTTCAATGCTGTAGGTTCTGGGCTGCTCGATAGGCACCCGCCCAGGGATACCGGGGGGGCTAAGAAGTGGCTTCCTGATTTCATAGACACTTTTGGTTTTGTGGACTGCTGGAGGCTCCGGCACCCCACTCAGAGTCAGTATACCTTTCACTCCGGGGCGCATGGGAGTCTCTCCCGGATTGATTATGTGCTCACCCTGGCTGCGAATGCCTCGCTAGTTTCTGAGGCTAGGCATATGGCACGCGGCATATCTGACCACTCTCCGGTGTGGGTCCGTTTTGATATTGGTCGGGTGGGAGGGGGTAGGGTTGCTCCCATTAACCCCTGGTACTTCCGTGACCCCAAGACGCGCAGGGCGCTGCTGAAGGCAGTTGATCACTATTTCCAGGAGAATCAAGATTCGGTTGATTCGGCGGTGTCTCTGTGGGAGGCGTTTAAGACCGTATTGAGAGGGGAGGCCCTCTCACTGGTGGTGGCCGCCAAGCGACGGAAAGATGCCGAGGTGGTGCAGATTGAGGATGAGATTGCGGCTTTAGAAGTGACCCTGGAGGAGGGGGTGGCAGCGGATACGCTGCATAATCTGAGTTTGAAGCAGTCGGAGTACAGGGATTTGGCGGAGAATGCTGCCAAGACCCTTAGCAGGGAGCAGCAGGGCCGTCTGTATGATGTTGGGGATAAGGCCGGGAAACTGCTAGCTTGGTTGGACAAAAAAGAGCGGGTCAATAGAGTGGTGCCGGAGTTAACGACGGAGGAGGGAGCGGTTGTTACTGACCCCGACGGTATAGTCCAGTGTTTCTCGGACTATTTCCGTGTAGTGTACACCTCGGTTTCGGACAGGCCGACTGCCGACTCGTGTGACCTCTTGCGTGATATTGCTCTGCCCTGCCTCTCTGACGTAGATAGGGACAACCTGGATGGTGATATAACGGTTGATGAAGTGGCGGGTGCTATTCGGGCGTTGAACTCGGGTAAGGCCTCCGGTCCGAACGGTTTGCCTATCGAATTGTACAAGCTTTGTCCGGATAAGATCGCTCCTCACCTGCGCGCCATGTTCGTGGAGGCGCGGGTGAACGGGTATCTGCCGCTTGATCAACGACTGGCAACCATAGTGGTGATACATAAGGACGGTAAGCCTCGGGACAAGTGTAGTTCCTACCGGCCGATATCGCTTCTTAATGCTGAGCCGAAAATCCTCGCTAAGATCCTGGCGAACCGCTTGGTCCGGGTGCTTGAGGACTTGATCCACCCGGACCAATCGGGCTTCATTCCGCATCGCAACACTGCATTGAACCTTAGGCGCCTCCATGGTGTGATTGCTAGGGTGGACACGCTGCGGGAGCCGGCTATTGTGGCGTCTCTTGACGCCACGATGGCGTTTGACACGGTGGAGTGGGCATACCTGTGGGCGGTACTAGCCAAGTTCGGCTTTGGACCTGGATTTGTTGACTGGGTGAGGTTGCTTTATGAGGGTCCCCTCGCTAGTGTTGTGGTAAACGGGAGGGCTTCCAGGCCGTTTCCTCTTGGGAGGGGCACCCGGCAGGGTTGCCCCCTGTCGCCTTTGTTGTTCGCCCTTGCTCTTGAACCGCTTGCAGCGTGGATACGCTGGCATCCGAGTATACGTGGCCTCCGATGGTCGCCCGACTATGAGGATCGTATCTCACTTTACGCCGACGACATCCTATTATACCTCGCCTCGCCCCAGAAGTCTCTCATAGTGGTTTGCGACGTCTTGACTTGTTTTGGTAGGAACTCGGGCCTTGTTATCAACTGGGGTAAGTCATATCTGTATGTACTGTGTGGCGATGTTCCGCCTGTCCCCCGAACCTGTTCGATCCAGATCGCCCAGCAGGGCTTCCGGTATCTGGGGATCTACATCTCCACTGACCCCATCCTGCGATATGAGAAGAATCTGCTCCCCCCCCTGGCGCGTCTGCGGCGGGATGCGGCGGGATGGCGGAGGCTACCGCTCTCTCTCCTCGGACGCGCCGCGTTGTTTAAAATGATGTCTCTTCCCCGTTTCCTCTATGCCTTGCAGAATACTCTTGACTGGGTCCCGACTAGTTACTTTAGAGAGGTCGAAAGCCTCCAACTCTCGCTATTGTGGGATGGGCGACCGCGCATAGCGATCGCTAAGTTGACGCTTCCGTGGTACGATGGTGGTATTGCGCTTCCGGACATTCGCAGATACTACTGGGCTACCCAGTTGTGCGCGATTAATCATGGCGTCTATGGCTCGGCGTTGAGCCCCGGCTTCGCTATGGATTGGTGGCTACTGCGTGGCGGTAATTACCACAGAGCCTTGTACTCGAAGTCGTTGGACTTGTCCCTTACGGGGCCCACTGGGGTGGCGGTGCGGGTGTGGAAGTTGGCGACGGACTCCCTGGGTTGGAGGGGCAGACTTACCCTTGCTACCCCGCTGTTTGACTCGGATATCCTGGGGAAGCTTTGGCATACAAAAGGGTTCGAGAAATGGGATTTGATCGGTATCTCAAGGGTGGGAGACTTGCTGGCTCGGGGCAAGGTGAAGTCCTTTGAGGAGCTGCAGAAGGAGTATGAGTTGGGGAACACTAAGTTTTTCCGCTATGCTCATGTGCGTCACGCCTTGCGGTCGGTCATTGTAGAAGGTGAGAAGGTGCCTGCGTCCTCTCCGTTGGAGGACCGAATTCTGGATGGCCATTTGCCGGAGAGCACGATCTCTCTCATCTATAAGAAGCTGATTAATGTCCGGGCTGACCTTCTTCGTGGGTTGCGGGATCAATGGACTAGGGACGGCCTCGAACTGGATGATGAGGACTGGCAATATGCAGTTTCCTCTCCTAAGGAGGTTGCGATTCCGTCGCGTCTGCGGCTGGTGCAGCTCAAAATACTTCATCGAGTCTACGTGACAGGCCCTAGGTTGGTCCGTATGGGTTTTTCTGAGGAGGGTTTATGTAAGCGAGGCTGCGGCATGGTGGGCACCTTCCTACATATCATCTGGGAATGCGGCGTGATTGTGGAGTTTTGGAGGCGAGTCCATGCAGTGATGGGGGAGGTGACGGGCATTGTCATGCAACCGGAGGCGCGGTGTTGTCTTTTGAACGTCTGGGGTCCTACCGATCTCGATGACGCGCAAACTCAGTGGGTGATCCTGGGGAACATGGTGGCTAAGCGGGATTTTGCGCGCCTGTGGGGCTCGGCAGTGCCTCCCGCGCTGGCAGCGTGGAAGGAAAATATGGACTGGAGCATGCTCAGGGAAAAGACAGTGTATTGTGCTAGAGGGCGCCCGCGGAAATGGCATGCAGTATGGGGGCGATGGAACCACTACAGAGGGGACATCTGTCTGCCCCCTGATCTGGATCAGCCAGAGGAGCAGCTTTCCCCTTGACATTCTTTCCGGCTATGTTCGTATTGTTGATGACTGATTGCCTGTTGTGGGTCTCTGCTTTCCCCCTCCCTCCTCTCATTATAGTGTTGTCTCTGGTAGATGAATGGGACTAACTCCCCCTGATGGGCACCCCTCATGTGCACTCGAAGCTTAACGCCTTGCAAGGGTTTGGTTTGTGTTGGTGTTTCTTTAAAATTGAACCTTTTATCTGATTCTCCTGTCGGTTCAGTGCGAATGCATTTCAATGTTGCTTCACCTAAGCTGCCGAAACCTCCGGTTGTCGGCTGAATAGCTGTGTTCCGGATAAACTGAATAAAGGTTTTTAAAAAAAAAAAAAAACACCAACTCATAATGCCAACCAAATGATATTTGGATCTGGTTCATAAATATGTGCAAAATAGCAAATTGGTAATGTAAACATTATGTTCATTCCTAATGATATAGACCAAGTGGTCATATTTGCTGATGATTTCAGTATTACATTTTTTTACCTAAAGTGCATGTGCCATAAAAAGTGTTAATGAACCCCTATTAGTAGTCACCGCCGTGACATACTAAAGTGCAGTGTGTATAGAAATAAGGGAAAGTAAAAAAGTATATAAAATATTTTTCTTTGGTGAGGCAGCAGCTGGATGGATTAAAGATCTTATTAAAATCTCATCTAAAAAAAATCTATATATAATATAATTACAGACATGTATAAAAATCCTCACTCGAATTCAAGCCTTGGGGTATCTTACTATCCAGTTCTAAAATATACCGTGTCTCTAATTTTCGGAGCATAGCCTCCCGGTTGCCTCCTCGTTTTTGTGGGAGAATAGTATCTATGACAAAATATTTCAAATTGTCCAATTTGCTGTCATGATATTCTTTAAAATGTCTGGCCACCGGGTGGGTGACATCAACATTTGTGATTGCTCTTAAGTGCTGGAGTACTCGTTTATGTACTTGCAATTTCGTACTCCCTACATATTGCAAGTTGCATGAGCACTCCAGCACATAAACTGCATATTCTGTTCTGCAGTTGAGACTTTTGGTAATCGGTACTGGATTAGGTTTAAAAGGTGTAGTGTAATTTGTTTTATTAACCCCATATCTGCATGCTTTGCATGTATTACAGCGTGTAAAGCCATCCTTTGGACTTAGCCAAGTTTTAGAAACCAGAACTTCCGGACTACTTTTTACTAGGGAATTGCTCATTGACTGAGCTTTCCTGAATGTTATACACGGTGAACGGGTAATCTGGTTGCTCAAAATAGAGTCACTTTTTACTAATGGCCAGTTTTTATTAAAAATTTTGCGAATAGCTTTATGTTGTAGGCTATATGTCAAAATCAATCTAGTGGCGGTTTCATCAGGCGCAGTCAAAGGTTTGTTGTGTACTAATAGTGCAGTGGATTGATCTAAGGTAGCAGTTTTATTTATAGCAGTATCGAGTATTTTTTCTGAATAGCCCCTGTCCAGGAACCTATTCTTACTCTGCAATTGGGCTACCTTGCACTCATTATGATTGCTACATACCCTGCGAATGCGAAGCATCTCCCCATAGGGGATGCTATTGATCAGATGCACAGGGTGATGACTATTGGCATGTAAAATTGTGTTTCCCGCGGTTGCTTTTCTATGTAGTCTTGTTTCCACCTTATTTTCTACAATGTATATTTCCACATCCAGAAAACATATTGTGTCCTTACTCATTTGTGCTGTAAAACCAAGATTAAAATTGTTACAGTTGATGTTATTCACAAACTTCTGGGCACTGGCTTCTGTTCCCTTCCAGATTAAAAAGATATCATCAATGAATCTGTACCAACATAAAACCCGGTCTGTTACAATCTCCAAATATTCAGTTCTCAGGACCTGTGCCTCCCAGTATCCCATATGGAGGCACGCATAACTGGGAGAAAAACAGGCCCCCATCGCAACACCTCTGATTTGATTAAAAATCTGATTATTGAATAAAAAGAAATTGTTTTCAAGACAGGTTAAAATCATGGTAGATAACATTTTGTTGTGCAAGTGCATAACCTCAGGTCTTGTGTTCAGATAATATTGAACTGCTCTAATACCATCACGATGGTTGATATATATATATGTATATATATTATCTACTGGCGGTCGCCAGTAGATAGTTATAGTTAGGACCGAGTTTCCATAGGAAATCTGAAAATTCTATTTTGAATAACTTTGGCGCCGGTTGACGAATCCTCGCAAAAGTTTCAAAACTAATGGGGCGCTCCGTTCAGCTCCTACCCTGAAAGTCTCGGGGTGATTCGTCAAGTGGGGGCCGAGAAAAAAGGGGGGTCCCAAAACGCGTTTTCCCCATGCATTTTTCCATAGGACCTTTAGTCGAAGGTACAGCCCGAACGGCTGAACAGAATTACTTGAAATTTGGCAGAGAGGTAGTCCTCAGGTCACGGAAGTGCCTTTTGCAGGTGTCAATCTGTTGAGTAGTTCCTGAGAAAATAGCATTTAAAAGCATATAAATATCTATAAGCGTGCACCGTGCGCGCACCGTGCGAGCACCCTAACGTGCGCGAGCGTAATTCTGATTGGTGGTTACATGTTAGTCAACGTTCGAATCAGTCGAAATCAGGAAGTGTCGGCCGCCATTTTGTTTGTTTTCAGTGCGAGAGTGAAAAAGGAAGGTGGCGAGCGTGAAAAGGGGGCAGGGTAGAGAGTTCCTGACCCCCAAGCCTTTGTCAGGGGGTCCCTGAAGGACCCCGAAGGCAGAATTTTTTTTTTTTTTTTAAATCGCGGGGGTGCGCGCATTGTGCGCGCATGGTGAAAAACCAAAAAAAAAAAGATACCAATTCACTGAAAAAAACATAGGTTTCACACACGTTATAGTTAGGAATTAGCATTTAAAAAACCTTGCAAATTCACTTAAAAAACCATAGGTTTCACACATGTTATAGTTAGGTGGATATTTCACTCGTAAAAAACCAATGAAATTCCCCTGTTATAGTTAGTTCAGATAACTATAACTCGCGCGACCACCACTCTATCACAAGGATGATGTCATCAGTGATGTCATGAGTGATGCCACTGACCATGTCATGAGTGATGTAATATGTGACGTCATGAGCAGTGGATTGAGGGCGCGCGAGTTATAGTTATCTGAACTAACTATAACGGGGGAATTTCATTGGTTTTTTACGAGTGACATATCCACCTAACTATAACATGTGTGAAACCTATGTTTTTTTAAGTGAATTTGCAAGGTTTTTTAAATGCTAATTCCTAACTATAACGTGTGTGAAACCAATGGTTTTTTCAGTGAATATATATATATATATATATATATATATATATATATATATATATATATATATATATATATATATATATATATATATACACACACACACACACATATATATATATATACACATATATATATTGCGAAGTTATAGTACCGCTTTACATGAGCAACAGATACATTATGCACCGTCTGAAGTCGAGCAGTCACGTTTTGGCCATGAAAAAGCGAGTTTGCATAATCTCTATGGGAAAGAGCAAAAGCTTGGACGACGGTTTAGGTCAAGTGAATGAGAAGAAAGGATAACATTTTCCTGAGCAGCTGTGTGATGTACAAACAAGTTGGAGAAGCCTGATAACTTTACAAGCAAAACACTGATCTCTTGCTCAACAATGTGCGCAAGAAGCCGTAAGGTAATCCAGATCAGCGATGCAGTCCCTGTTTACATTGCACGTTTTACCTCATCTTGCATTCCCTTAGAGTATTTGCCTTTTCCAGATGTTGTGTTTCTATAGATTTTTTTTTTCAAGTAACATATGGCCCGTTTAGTGCATACTCTGAACTCAGTCACCTCCAGGTATTTTCACTGAGTTCAAGTTGTGAGTGTGTGTTCATGATGGGGCACTACTGAGAACTTTGGAGTTCTTACAGTGTCTGTCACTGTGTCGTAAATGATGCTCATCCAATCCCTGGCCTCTGTGCAAAGCGCACAGAGCGAGGGTCACATGTGCCAGCTGTAATTACCATTTTATGTGAAAGAGTGGGAAGGACATATGTCCAGCTGTTGAAAGTTTGACAGCACCAAAGGAAAAAAGAAAGCTGCGTTTACAGGAGAGAGAGGTAGAGATATGGAGAGACAGAGAGGATGGGGTGAGGTGGAGGTGACGCAGGGAAGTAGATGGAGAAGGACAGAGTGAAAAGGCAGTGATGAAAAGGAAGGGAGTTGGCGTGTGAGGTATGCAGACTGAGGATTTCAGAAAGATGTATGAAGAAAAAGGGCGCAGATACAAAGTAAGAGATTGCAAACCAAAGTTGGCTGAAGGGGAGATAGGGAGTGATTGAGACACTAAAAAGTCAGACCTTAATAATGTCATTATTTTAATTCGCAGTTTCATATTTTCAGAAATGAGAACGTTTCGGCTCTACATATTCAGAGCAATGTCATTATAATTATACTGGCCACGTGGTTTGCTGTGTCAAGCACAGGATTTCCCGTGAGCTTAATAGGGCCTGTACACAAACGCTCCCATCTTTTACATGTTCACGTTTAAAGTTAACATCTTTTTAGACAATGGCTTTTGCTTACAGATACATTTCTTCGTAGGCACAGTACTATATCATTGTACATTTTGTTCACGGAAGAAATACACTGAGCAAGCTGCCCTTGCATATTGGTGTCTGTTCGAAGATAGCTCTGAATTGGTAGAATCAACAATGGCAGCAGGATCTGAACTCAGACACAGTGTGGATGGGTCCGGTTTTCATTATATAAACTGCCCAGCGCCTTTGTCGGGCAGTGGAGCATTCTACAGATTGTCATGGTCGCCCCGGGCTCGATTTCCAGTCGATCTGAATCTCAACATTATCGTGAGAGGGACGGCGGCCCGTTCTACACCAGACTGGCTTCCGGATGAAACATGCACCCAGGTAAATGGGGGTTAGATCACTCCAAGGTATCTGGCAGAGCCACATTTACCCTATGCTCTCTAAGGATAGGTAGTACTAGTTATTAGTACAATTATATGTATTCATATAATCAATGTAACAATTATAATGGTTGAATTATGTATCTTTTTACACAAGAATAAGATTGCTTCAATATATGTTTGAGGTGCCAAGTTGTGTACTTCTTGTGTCTCCCTTTGGGCATGCCTGAGATAACAAAGATAGGGTAGATCTGTTTCCACAATTCCCTTGAGGAAATTAAGGTTATCCTGTTCTGAGATTGCAGACACTATCCGGAACCCTGTGATGTTTAGGGGTGCGTATGGTGCACTGTGAGCTAGCCAGGAATCAGTCCAACATAAGCTGATGCCAAGAGTGGACTCAGTCCCCATAGTTTTAATGTTTATGTTGTCCAAACGCATAGTCTTACTGAATTTGTAGGAACCATACGACAGATGCTAGTACACATGTTTTAAGCCACATCTTCATTCACATACCCCATGCATCTTGGAAAGGATCCCTAGTTATGCTTCTTTGGCCAACACCCTTTAAGAAACCCCCTCTCATATACCACTTTCATTCCACTTAAAGCACTTTCAGAAACTATATGCATAGAGAACTTATTAGTTGGGAAGACAGAAGCATGAGGCAGCTGGTATGCCTCTGTTAGCCTTCCTCTTTACTGTGATAATGCAGAGTAACCATCTTTTCAAACCCATAACTGGGATAGACATATAATGGCAACATCTACTCATTTAGAACAACAGCACTGTCATAGAACATCTAAAACAAGCATTTGTATGTGAAAGATACGCCAAAAAAGTAAATGCATAAGTACATTTTATTCTCCATGTTATAGAAAATACCTAACATTAATATGCTAACGTAACACATGCGGAAAAATCATCTTTGTACAAGAGTGAGGGAGTGCAGCAGTGGCTTTTAAGGCGATCATTGCTTTCCCATCACGAGGAATGCCGCAAGAGAAGAATAAGGTTTGTGAATAAGGGGCATATGTATGAAACCAAAATTTAGTCGCAAACGCTGCGAATCGCAAAAAACAGCGTTTGCGACTAAATTTTCGCAATTTCATATGTATGACACACATTCCCAGTGAAAATTAAGAAATCGCTAAATTAGCGATTTCTTAGGCTGCGAAACTCTAAATTTGCGATAAAGTTAGCGATTTCTTAAATTGCGATATTCTTAATGTGCGAAATTCGCAATAAGGATATCGCAAATTAAGAAATCGCTAACAAATGTATGAAAAACTCGCTAATTGCGATTTTACAAAATTCGCAAAATAAGAAATCGCTATTAACACCAATTGCATGCAGGTGGTAAACTGGTGCAAGGTACTTAAACCACCCCACAATGCAACAGAATCAACCACAATGGCAGCACTGTTCGTGATAGCCAGGAGGCTGCGTATTCGGGCTCTTGCACAGAGGAGAATGAGACAGGAAAGTATATTCAGGCTGCGCATCACTCTGTTCCAGCACACTGAAGAGGACATCTATGACAAGTACAGGCTGCACCCACAGACCATAATGGACCTGATTGAGGAGCTGAAACCCTACTTGGAATACCCTACACGCAGGACACAAACAATTCCCAGACATGTGCAGGTCCTGTGCTCCCTGCACCTCCTGGTGTCAGGGAGTTTTCAACGGGTAATAGCGGAGGTTGGTGGGGTGTCACAGAGTGCACTTTCGCGCTTCTTACATGCCTTTCTAGATGCAATGCTACAGAGGCTCCCACATCACATATACTTCCCAAACACCCAACAGGCATTACAGCAAACAAAAGAGGACTTCTACCAGATTGCACGTTTCCCCCACGTCATTGGCTGCATCGATGGGACCCATGTGGCCATCACACCCCCATCAGCAACTGAATATGTCTACAGAAACCGTAAATGCTACCATTCCCTGAACATACAGATTGTGTGCAACGTAAAGTATATCATCACTGACATTGTACCCAAATATCCCGGCAGTACACATGACTCTTTGATCTTTAGACACAGTGGAATACACAGACGTCCGAGTGCCGGAGAGTTTGGGGAGGGATACCTGCTAGGTAAATACATGGCACACATCCATACATCCACTACATCACTGGAGGGTGGGGACATTGACTTACCTATTGTGTCTATCCCTGCAGGTGACAGTGCCTATCAGTGCGGGACTTCATCCTGACCCCATATCTGGATCCAGCAAATGCAAGTGAGAGGAGATACAACAGGGCACACAGAACTACACGCTGCGTCATTGAGCGTACGTTTGGAATCCTGAAGAGCCGCTTCCGGTGCCTGCATAAAAGTGGAGGCGCACTGCAATACAGCCCTGAGACCTGCTGTAAAATCGTGGCAAGCTGTGCAATGCTACATAACATGGCAATGAGGAAAGGCACCACAATTGATGTGACCGATACAGACACATCGGATGACGAGCGCCCTGCTCCCCCTGGCAGACCTGCGTCAGGAGTCGGGGCAGCTGCTGGATGCCAGAGACGGACTGAGATCACCTACTTCTAGGTGAGCAATGATGACATGAGACAAAAAAGCTTTATAATGTGTGCAGTGTTTATTCACACTTCACATTCATTAAAAGTGTAGCTGTACCCAGCACGTGTTATGCACACATTGCAGGTAAGGCACAAGTAACTGTGCAATCTGCATAGTTGGGTTACTTCACCCTTTTTGTATTAATTGTCACCGGACAGTTCACCTCCTTCGGTGACACATTGGTGGTGTTTGGCGTCCAGGCTGAGTGCCCTCCATGGTGTTCCTGGGTCCTGCACCCTGTCTGGAACTGCGCCGTCTTTCTCCAGGCAATGTAGGAGTGATGCTGCTCCTACTGGAGGTTTCTTCACTCTCTCCAGAGGCCATGAGAGCGCTGCAACCTGCGTTGGCCGTCTGCAGCAGCTCCACAGCACTGGTGACCTGTGCTAGTCCTCTGGCTATGTCCTGGCAGCAGTGCGCCATTTCCACCTGCATTGTGACGCTTCTGCGTGTCAGAGTGCTGGTGGTGGTGCAGAGGCGGTTCACGGCCTTCGTATATGTGTGAAGGCGTGCATTGGCACGTCGGCCAGCCCTCTCACTGGCGGCTTGGTTGTGCCTCAGAGTGTCACACAGGTCACGGATGGCACCTGCCATGGCCATGATGCCCTCCCCCATGTTTTTCTGATCTTTGCGGATACGGCATAGCTGCCTATTAATTGACCTCAGGGATTTACTTTGCAGGCAGCATGCTGTGTTCCAGCCCAGAAAAGACTGTTTCTTCCGCCTCAGTGGCAGTGCTGCTCCTGAACCTTGACCTGCGTGTGTCCTGTGGTGGAATCCTTGGCCTTGGTGTGTCCTGACTGGGCATGTGTGACACACCCTGACTCCCCTCTCTTCTGTCACTGTCCTCCCCTGTGACCGGTATTTCATCCTCAAATGGAGGCAGTGGGGGCACATGTGTGCACTTCCTGCGCTGGATTGGTATGTGCTCAGTATCATCACTGGAGTCCTCAGGATGTGCAGGCTCCTCTCCCTCTGCACTGTCTTCACGTGCCCTGGATTGTGCTGTGGATGTAAAGGGGACTACATGAGTTTGTGTCTTTGTCTGCAATTAGCAATCAATAAAGTTCCTACAGTTTGTATCGGCTGAGCTCTGACACTGTATCATTCACTTATCCCCAACCCACATGTTGCATTAGATTTCCTTTGTCTCATGGACACACTGTCAGACATAGTACTACAATTTCCATGATGCATTGCTGGGTGTGCTGTAAGACTTGGACTGGAATAACATTTTGTGAGGATATTTAGCGCATATTGGGAATTGTGCATGGGATGGGGATCAGTGCAGATTGATTTTGCATGCATCTTACCTTGGCTGCTGGATGCAGGGTCGGAGCTGTCAATGTCAGCCACACCATCGACGCTCTCAGGCAGGAGAGTCGACTCCACAAGCTCCTCGTGGGGTGTTGGCTGAGCTACTGTGGATGGTCCTCCCCCAGTCTGGTTTGCATCCTTTAGTCTGGCTGCCACCCTCTCCTTCGACCTCTGGTGCATATCGTACCATCGCTTGCGCAATTCCTCGATGGTGCGATTGGTCACTCCCACTGCATTCACCTTATGTTGGATGTCCAGCCAGATTTTGTGTTTCCTTGCCTCTGGGACACGCAGTGCCTTCTTACCAAAAAGGAGCTCATGGCTGCAAACCATCTCCTCTATGAGGACCTCCTGCTCCTTTTCAGAAAACTTGTGTTTCTTCTTCCTCTTCTCTGCATCCTTGCCCTCAGGTTGCTTGTTGGACTCCATTGGTGTTTGCTCTCTCATGGGATGCCTCCTCTCACTCTCCAAACAGCCTCTGGGTGTGGCTCAGGTGAGCAGGTGCAGGAAATCACTCCAACTTCCTGTTTGTGATGTCATCAGGCTGCACCTGTATTGCAGATTCCCGTTTTTGCGATTTCTTAATTTGCGAATTTTGCAATTAAGGAATCGCAAATGAGGTTTCTGAGACTTTTTTGCGAATATTAAGAAATCGCAAACAATTTGAGATTCGCAAAATGGGAGTTTCATACATATGCCCCTAAGTGAGTTAATTTTCATGGCATTGCACATGTTCACCAGGCCCCTTCTTTGAAAGTTCTATTTAATATTCAGAAAAACATTTGTGATGCCAGAGCAGACATATAAAAAATGGACTGACAGTCAAATCCAGACATCTAAAGGAAAGGCAGTTAGTTGCTCTTGAGTCTTCAATGTTATGGTGGTCCGTGCTTTCTGTTCCTGGTATCCGAGTATATGTTTTCATGTCGGGACAGGTGAAAAAAATTGCCAAACAGAAGATTAAGAGCAATCCTCCCTTTTTGTTTTTTTACTCCTTCTGCTGAGTGAAACTGGTTGTCAACAGGTAGGTAAACTCCCTTGTGTTCCGGATACCCTTGCGCTTTAGGCCCACAAAACAGGGCCCAATTAGCAATGGGATCCCAACAAATATTTTGATTGGCTGACAGCATGCAATCAAAAGGGTCCTAACACAGAGACTATTCTGATTTGTTGGAAGAGTAGCCAGTGGGAATAATGTACTTTCAAGAATCTGACTGGGCCCATTCGACTAAATAGAAAATGGTCATGTCTTTGCCCATTACCTTGCCTCGTGGAAGCACTGGTCTGGTGAAAGAGAAGCATTGTGGCAATTTACTTACCGTTATAGAAGAATATTGACTTGTCGCAAAACTGCGCAGCGCCGCACATGTGCCCATGCAACCCTTAGTGAATAACCTCTGTAGTCTTAGTTTGCCATCTGAAAAATAGAATAAATATATTGCTGAATTTTTACTGTGTCGAAAAGCAGCAATGATAGTGCGGAATTATTTTGCTGTAATTCAAGCCGCAGCGCATAACTTTAGCATTTTGTACATCCTGTTAGCACCATTATTGATGACCAGATAACAAAAATTGTGTTAAAGATATTTTCTATGTATTTTGAAGCAGTGCAAATATTTACGTGGTAAGACTCATGAATTAGGCATATTTTACTGAAAAGCCATTTTCTCAAGTAACCCACAACACAGCTCATTTTTTGAGTAATCCATGGTTTCGTGGCTCTATGATTTGTCTAGATAATATTAAAGGCAATTAGAACATTGAAATGTTGCAGAGGCAGCTCCTCCACTATGGCAGAGAAGCGTCGCCCCACTGCTTTCACTCCATCCCGCATTCGTGACTCCCCCCCCTCAATCCCCCGCACAACCCAGTGCCTGCCCCCACCCGCGCAAGCCATGCTGGCCACCACTGAAATGTTGGCCGCTCCATTGGAGACAATAGAGCAGCAGAGGGCCAATAATGGCTGGGAGAGGCCAGTTCCAAAATGTCAATGCTTGTATCTCTGTTCCTACCTTTTTAATTTAGAACATTCTTCCCTCAATGATGGAATATTCTGAGGAGTTAGTCAAGTCATTAAAGAGCCTCTCACTGGTGATAGGCTTCTCCTACCTTTGGGGACAGAAGGCCTTTGCCAGCCTGCATAGAAGGCGATTCATATTTATTAAATAATGTTGGCTGGGTGTTCTGTATTTTTCAGACAAGGCAGGCGACGGGTCTCTAGCACTGCAGTCTATACAGCACAGGGCCATGTGACTGACATCACAGATGCTAGAATTTCTCCACTAGACTGTTAACATTTTTCAGACTGTTTTCCTTTTGTTTAAATAAATCCCAGCTATTTCCCAGTTTCAATCCTTCCAGACCTTACCAGGGTTTCCAGTTTTTACAGAAGGGATCACTAAAGCCCCATGAAGTTGACTTTGGCAACAAACATAGACCCCCACATCTGCTTTTTAGGGCTTGTCATTTGACTCATAAGTAACATTGTTTCCTTTGCTACTGCAAATTTATCACACAAAGGAGGCTCTTGACAGGAGACCCAGCTCATTTGAGTATGAAATATTGGCTAGTGCAGTAGGTCATCAGAAAATAGTTCATTTTAAAGTATTCATTTATTTCCTATTTTTAGAAACCCGCACAACACCTTTCTGCCCCTTCAAAATGCTGTAGCGTTTGAGAGATTCTGTGCGGTAGAAACTCTTATCTTTATTTGCAGTCCCCCTTCGATGAGTTCACTTAAGGGCGGGCTTGATATTTTCAAGTTTCCTGAAGCGCATTAAGTTAGGTTCTGCTCCCAGGCTTGGATGCAGAGCATTCCACAACCTGTGGGGTTGAACTTCCTCTCTCTCTAATTACCAACTCCTAGGTGCGACTCTACCAGCCTCTGACTCAGGCAGGAAGACAACTTGGGGGCATATTCACAAGCAACTATCGCCGAGTCAACGGCACTTTATCGCAGCCAAAGTTGCGATAAATCTATCGCCCCATTCACAAGCTGGTGTTAACAGCCCACAGCACCAGTTTACCCGCGATAGCAGCCGCAAAAACATCGCCACAGAGGCCCCCCGGAACTATCGCTAATGAGATGCAGAGTGGGCGTTCCCGTGCCAAAAGCTGCGACAACATCACACCTCAACATGCTCAACCAGATAGAACTGCGATAAAAACACAAAACAAGCGATAAGGGGCGTTAGCATCAGGAAATCTACACCTGCTCTCACTTGGTGTAAAGTCGAATGGCAGCCTGCACAACAAAAGGGAGCACAGCCCAGGGCCACATCGAAGGGCAACAGATGCCATGGAGCCACCCATCATGTGGCCCGGACACCCAAGAGGGCCACAACACCCACCGACACCACCAGAGACGCAGCACAGACAAAGACAGCGGACCCCCAGGAAGCGTACCAGTCGCACAGACCCAACCTCTGACACTGTCACCATCCACCACAGGCTGAAAGGGACAACCATCCCACGCATCCCGACCATCATCGCCCAACAGGCCTACAGCACCAACACAGCGGACAAACAACATCCCACCCCACAACAAGTTGCTGGCTTGGCTGCACCTGTTGGCCCCTGGCACCCCCAAACAACACCCGCCAGAGTCGGAGGAGTCTCACTGCCAGCCACATCCTAGTCCCTCACACCTGTCCTGGACATCACCATCACCCTGGTACCCCAGTCCCCATACGTCCAACACAATGCGCAGGTCACGCTGGAGACCAAGCAAGGACCACACGCCATAGCAGGATGCACGCACGTGTTGGGGGCAATCCACAGCACACATGTCTCACCTGTGCCCCCTGGTGACACGGCACACAATCACTGCAACAGAAAGCACACGTTTCACCCCAATGTGCAGGCAACAACAGAACACCGTGGAACCTCCAACAATGTCGCCTTCAAATACACAGCCAGTGTGCATGATTCCTCCATCCCCCGACAGTTCATCAGCATCCACCGTTACCAGGATGGCACCAAGGGAAATGCACAGCCCCTTGACAAGTTCCAAATGAACACCCCACTCACCTCAACTTCACAACCATGCAAATCACAACTCTGGAAAAGCACACGTCACAAACCTACACAACCAATATGCACAACAACATGCCCACCCACCAGACACGACAGAACAACTCACAATGGTTACCTGGCCAAGCCGTGAACATGAGCCATCAATGGCATGGCACCTCAGCCACACAACAGCCGAATGTGGGGAGAGGTGGCAAACAGGCATGTGTGAAGGATGCAGTAGTACCATGATTGGGAAAGTACACAATGCCAAGAGTGGCGGAGATGTGCTGGACAGACCGCAGTATGCAGCATACACCTATATCCATGGCAACATACACCACTGGTGAATGGGGTGTAGTGGACAGTGGAGACAACCATGTCACCACAGCCAGTGGGGGACCTCTTGGAAATCTTACCTGTCACGCCCCCCCCAAGCGTGATCGGAGTGGGATGGCCCGGTGTACGCCCGCCAGCATAGGGGTGTGAATAAGAAACACGTAGCCCTGGGCATTGTCCTCTTCCAGAAAGCCTAACGTCTCTGCGAGGGCGGCGCCTCTCACCCCGCCACGAGGCTGACGCCGTCCTCTAGAGCGGAGTTGCCTGCAACACTGTGCGGCTGCTGGACACCGGCACGCTGGACCACGAACCCGTCAGGACCGCCCCTGTGCAGCCAGGCCTCACTGATCACCTGCTGACACCGGTGTGGGTCAAGGAGGGCCCATCACGTTCCGGCGCAGGCTCCAGGCCCGAGTCCCGCGACCTTGGCAGCCTCTTCAAACCATCACGGCCTCCACGACATGGACCTGCTTTAGTCCTTTTTCGTTGACGTACTCTACTGCCGCCTCAGGCCTACTCCTCGGCCCAGCAGGTCCCATGTGAAACTGTGTCCTGAGTCATGAATGGCAGTGACCCCAAATTCAGGACAGCGGCAACAGCACCAAGCCCCACCTGATCAGTGAGGCATAGTTCCATATGGGCTTCTTGCGTCACATGGTGCCACTAACCCTGTTCAACGCCAGCCGGCAACACGTGGTGCCACTAACCCTGTTCAACGCCAGCTGGCGACACCCGGTGCCACTGAACCTGAACCTGCAGGCAGGTGGGGCCCTCCAACCTATGCCCGCGACACTCGGTGAATGGCCCATGCTGACCGCTGCCTCAGGCCTACACCACGGTCAGGTAGGTCACACATTGGGAACTGAGTCTTGATTACACCTTGGCAGTGAACACCATTTAAGGCATAGGACAAGTCACTATACTCACTTCGATGTGCTGCCAACAAGTCTGTGCATGGCATCAGAACCACACGTGTCTGTGGCCCTATGCGGACTACTGCCCTCGGCCTACGCTGCGCACGAGTGGGTCACCGATTTGGAACTGAACATCAGTTATTCAAAAGGCAGAATACATGTCATCGCACGCAAGGAGAGGCGTAAGAGGATGATGCATTGCAGTCCGGAGGGAACAAGATCATCGTTACGGAGGTAATCGAACACTGCTGACAACTGCCATTGTGTCACTAACTCTGTGCCTCGCCAGCCAATGACATGTGGTTGTGGGCCACTGCTGACCACCGCCTCCAGCCTACACTGCTGTCTAGTAGGTCACAGACTCTTCATTTTGCAATGACTGAGTTTATATCGGCGTACCGGCATCATCGCAGACAGCATCCCCTCTCAGCCCTGTGCCACTAAGTGTGTTCCCCGACAATAATAAACACTCTCTGGTCGAACTTTGGTGGCGTCTGAGTCTATGAACTAGGGGGCAGTTTTCATCCTCATGTAACTGATACTGAATTGGTGGTGGCAACGAGGCTGTCGCATTCCACTCCTCCATTTTCTGCTTCCAAATAAAATCAAACCTTTCGGCGTCATGCCCTGGAGGCCACCTTCCACTGTCCCCCGAAACCCTCCGCAACATACACCTCAGACATTGATGGTGACACGCTCAGGTCGCATGGCCCATCTGACTGCACCGCAAGTCACCGTCCCTTGGCAGGGTGCCTGTGCCGGCTGCTATGCATCCGGGGCCACTAACTCTGTACTTGTCAGGTCCGGGACCCCTTCTTCTGAGATATTGCACGGCCCCTGAAGCGTTGGCCTTGGAGTCATCAATGCCATGTGTCTATGGCCCTGCTTCAGCCTCAACTGCGGGCCACCAGGGCCCACACATGGATTCGGCTCTTGACAGGCCGGAACGTCGCATCACCGCAGGAGGCACACGCCACCACCGCAAGGACCACCTCCAGCCGCCATCTGCCAGAGTTGATACAGTGGTCCTGATCAGACCTGTCGTGGATGCCATCATAGGCCTGATACCCTGCTCAGCACTCCAGGTGCCAGTGACTCCGCAAGCCATTGTCCATTAGTGATTGAGTTTTGTGCTGTGGAGATGTTGGGAAGCTATGTCACCTCATGCAGTGTAGAAGACCTGGGAATATGATGGGGAAGATGTGTCAAGTGTGCGTACGGGAGATGGCACAGACAATGGGAGGGCAGGAGGCAACATCCCTAAGGCAGGAATGCAGACTGGAGGTGGTAGTCAAGCCACACACCCGGAACTATTACTGGGCATTGCGCTGTGGACTGCAGATGCAACTGTCACCTCAGGCAGTGTGGGAGACCTGGGACGTTGATGAGGAAGTTGATGCAGGTGTAACACACCCCACTGCATCTGCATCAGGACTAACCCGAAGGGACACAGTCCTAGCAATTCCTTCACATGAGCGCGCTCATCTCTAGTGCTCCTACCTCAGTGCACTGCAACTCAGGCAACCTCCCTCCTGAATATTGGGGGACCTCTGTCCTTACTCCGGCTCCCACCATGTTGCTGTGCAGTTGACTCTGTTATGCATGTGTTTTCTATTTCCGTTGCACTGGTGTCCAATGTTCAAGTTGTTGCCAGCACCAAGCATTCCATGCAGACTGGCTTACACTCACCCCACACACATCCAGCAGAGGCATCACTACATGTGGCCCTGCGAATAAAGGGGCCGGGCGCACGTGCCCATAGTCAGTTCAACATGATATCTATGTGTGTCCCTGTGGTCTTGTTGTATGCATGAGGGCCCTGGGCCCTAGGACATTACAGTGTGCTGTGTTCATCGGATGCAGACATGTTACCGCAGGCAGCGGGTTGGAGCTTGGACATGTAGCTATGTCGTCACCCACTCAGTTCATAAGGGAGTGGCCATGGCCGTCGTACGCCGCGCTAACGTGGGTGTGTGACTGATATGTGCATGCCCCTGGGCGTGGTTGTGTACTGTGAATGTGCATCTGCATGTGTCTCTATGGCAGTGTGGGTCTCTATTGTGGGGTGTAGGTGGTCCCTGAAGGGTTAGAGACACCAACGTATGTGATCTAGTTTGCCTTCCATGGGTTGGGACCTCACCCACACCTGTTTGGCCACCTCCTTTTGGCGTGCTGACACATGGCATTGGGGTGCCATGTGTTGGTGGGTGAAGTGTTGTGGGCCAGCTGTGCTTGCGTGTGCTTCCTGCTGTGTGATCTGTTGCAGGGGCTGTGTTCTTCTCTGAGTAGCTTGTCTGCCCTGGACCTGGTGGTGGTTTGTGTGGGATATCCATGGGCTGTTGTAGGGCGTCGGTGTCGAAGGTGTGGTGGTCCTCTCTGGCATCACAGATGTATTGTCTTCTGTGCTCTGCTGGAGAAGTTGTGTGCCCCTCTACAATGTGAAGGGGAGATGCATGTTGACATTGTGTTGACATGTATGTTGGCGCATTGTTCTGGTTTACATTGTGACTGTTTGGCAATGTACATTGTGACTGTTTGTGATGTGCTGGATTCTTCTGTGGGACAGTGTAGATTTGGACTACATGACGGATGTGAGGTCGTACGCGTACATTTCCATTTAACAGTTTCCTGCTCTGTCAGGTGTGGTAGGCATGTTTCTGTGCATGTGCGGAGCCAGTTGTGTCCTCTGTTCTGCAGTGTCGGGTATGCGCATTGTACCACGTTGTCGTCAATGTGGGTGTGGTGTTCTTGCTATGTGTGTGTGCTGCAGTGTGCCAAGGGGATGTGGGACAGGTCCTCTCGAGCTGTGTCCGTTCTCCCTACTCCTTGCACCGTCTCCTCACTGATGACTGTGGCCTGGGTTTCCTCCAAGCTCCTCCTGTGGTGCTGGACTGCCACCTCATGTCGCCGTTGCTGCCTTCCTGTTGGCAGGGGGTGCGTACCTGGTTTAGGTTGTCACGTCCTGCCGGCGTCTCATGGCCTTCTCCGTTGGCCTCCTCGAAACTCCAGCTGCATTCATGGTAGTCTGCTTGTGTGTCAGTTTCTGGTAGTGTTCTGTCACCTCCGTGACGCTGGTTTTGTTTTCCTGCGATCTGCACCCCGTCTTCCTCTCCCTTTTCTCCTTGGCCTTCCCCGTGCCCGTTGTTCCTTGCTGGTGGTCTGTGGGGGTTGTGTGGGTTCACGTTTTCCTCTACGCTGGGTCAGGGTGCATCCATGTTGCTCCATGCTTAGGCTTGTTTCTGGTGTGTTGTTTCTGTGGTTTTTATGGTGCACTTTCCCGCTAGACGCGAAGTGGTTTGCAGGCCTGTGGCTGGTTTTCGCTACATTTTGTGCCGCGATTGGCCTTATTGCATGAATTTCCACGTTCGTGTTTTGCATTTTTGCGGCGTGGTGTTGATTTTGACGCTGTCATTTGACGCGTTATCTGGTGTCTATCGCATGGTACTGCCTTGTTGTGAATTCCAAATTGACACAGGGTTATTTTTCCGCGACTCTTGCGATAGTTATCACATGTTCTTGTGAATATACCCCTTGGTGTGATGGATTTGGGCAAGCAGAGAGGGTAAGAGGAGGGGCAAAAAGAAGCTTTCTTTGTGCAGATGCCTGCTTCCCTCCTGAAGAGGTGAAGCAGGGGAAGAGAAATCTCAGTCTGAACCTTCTCTTACTTCGCATTTGTTCTGCCGCCTACCACTTGGAACGTAAGGCACGAGAGAGAGAGAGAGAGAGAGAGAGGGAGAGAGAAAAAGAGAGAGAGAAAGAGAGAGAGAGAGCGAGAGAAAGAGAGAGAGAAAGAGAGAGAGAGAGAGAGAGAGAGAGTGAGAGAGAAAGAGAGAGAGAGAGAGAAAATAATAAGTAGTGTTATCTCTCTTAGGACCTGTTCTTGGCAGAATTACTGTCATCCTGCTGTGGCAGCAGTTTGAAGTGCTCCGTCGAGCTGACGGCGTGCCGCCTGCCGTATTTAGATGTGACACCAACATACTGTAGTCCACCGTGTCGGCGGTCTTCTCCGCTGCCTAAAAGTTCTCCGTTACCTTCAGGCGTGGATTTGCCCCAACCGATGTAGATGTCGCCATTGTGCTGGCGGTGTCCTGGCAAGGAGTCGTGACGGAGTGAGGTCATGGTGGTGTGGAAACAGGTAAGTACTACTCATCATTATCTCACTACACATATATGTTGTGAATTTGTCAATATGTATATGTAGGTAATGCGTAATGCCTTTTTTTAATACATGTAACATTGCACACCAACAATATACACACACTGTTGAATGTACACCCACAGATTACGGTGACAACGAGGTGGTTTAGCGTTGTGCTCAAGTAATAGCAGCACAGGGAGGACCTGGATGATGAGGTTCAAGATGTAAACGAAAGTGGGGACCCAAAAAAAGGCATGTTTTCACCTCTTTTCCTTTGAATCTGTTAACTTGAGTTTGGAGGTGTTCCCGCCACAGTTGCCTGACACAGGTATAATGTGGTGCAGGGCTTTACAAGGTGACACATCTGCCTATATTAGTTACCTTGTAAATACGGCACAACGTGGCGCCATATTTACGCCGGCAGTAGGTCAAGAAAATGACACACTTGCAGCATAAAACTGTACCAAGGGGCTCATAAATAAACCCCCTCCTCCCCCCAATGTTTTATTACAATCTGAAAATTATGCAGGAGATGATGGATTATGTGGCAAGTGTAGCAAATCTACTAGTAGGGAGAAATGCTGTTATCTCAGAAATTGTATAATTACTGTGGCCCTATATAGTGACAATATATACAGTGAAATAGGCAGGCACGTACAATAGAGTGAACAACATGGAAAGCAAAGATTTTAAGAAAAACAGGCAGTGCAGCACCATTTACTTTGGCTGAGAAGAACACCCAACAAAGCCTAAATACACTTGCAGTGGTGAGACCAAAACAAAATGGATGGCACACTACCTGTCCAGACATCTTCAGCGACATTAGCTGAATACAGAAGCCAAGCTTGTAATACAAATGAAGCAAGAAAACATATCAGTAAATATCTAACAAACTGTGACATAGTACGTAAACAGGATTCATATGATATAGGAAACTTAAGGCGTAATTTACATACATTTTAACAATGAAAAATACTTGATGTTGCGGCAGATTGCATAAAGTCCATTTCTTCACCTCTGTGCTTTGTGGTAAATTCTTTAAATTCAGCAGGATCATCATATGTGGTGGTCTTATCTTTACAGTTACCTTGAATAAACAAGGGTGAATACGGCCATATTGAGCATGTATAGATTGTGATGTAGGCCTCGTGTCTAAATATTTCTTCCTTCTGGCTGCTGTGGATTAAGCAACATCCTGCCTCAAGAATAACTTATTACGAGATCAAATAACCTGTTTTCTACTTTTAGAAACCATTTCTACTTTCATTAAGGCTGCATATCCCAAGTCCAGAATAATGCCACACACCACTGGGTTTGGATTAAGGTGTAGAGGATGCACGCTTTGACCTATGGGATGAGATCTTTAGGTATTTAAGTCAGTGGAATCTGAGCGTTTGGAATAAACATTTAAAAGAAGGCAACAGAGTCATTTCTCTCCAAGACCTCTTGTTCTCAGACTATTAATATGGTTCTTGTTTTCCAAATCACAATTTTAAGAGGATATACCTCTGCATCTAACCACTTTACCTTCAATATAGTATATTAACATCAATTACTCTTTATTTAATTTCAGATACTCTCTTTTCCACTGTAGTCTATAATCAGTTCTTTGAACTCAAGGCTTTTTTTCCTTAACAAGAACTTCTGTAGATTAGAGAGAAGAGAGCTTAACAGGTCTTGGCAGTCAGTTAGGAGCCCACACACAGTTAGAAGTGCAATTTCTGAAGACTTAGATGGTATATGAATACAATATGTCTGGGTTTCCTCTTTAACACTGACAGACCCTTCTATAGCTGCTTGAGGGCCTTGGTGGGGTTGCTGGAGCAGGATTTTCTAATGAAAATCTATAGGGTTTTGAAGCTCTGGTTTGTCTATTTGTCATAAGTTAACATTATTAATTATTAATTACTAATTATTTGTTTTGTGTAAGTGTTTTTACTTATCAACATGTATGTTTTAACAAGAGAGAACTACACGTGGGAACGCGTATGTGTTGCATATTAACAATGTGCATGTTTTATTAAATAAACGTTGCTGAGTGCTGTTTATTTAAAGCACGAAACGCTTTTGAATTAATGCTTTTCTGTGTTGCTAAAGCTAGATAATTACATACACATAAGGGTATTAGTGGGGTTAACACTGTTTAATCACTATGCTGTGGTAACGTTGTTTTTGTCTCTTTTAATTAAGATGGTCCATTTTGGCCTAACCAAACATGTCCGCCGTTTGCAGCCTGGCATCGAGTGAGAATTTGTGATGAGAAGGCCTTGCTGAACACATTTGATCACAGTCCTTGCCTGGTTAAAACTTTCCGTGAGGACAGCAGCAGTTCTGGGCAGGTTTCCAGATGTATTGGACAGCCTTGGAGGACAAAGGAGCTGTTAAGAAAGAACTCTGAGCATTGTGTCATCGCTGAGGAAATGTGGTTGCTAAAGGATACATTTTTATTTTTTGGTTCCTGTTCTGTCTTTTTATTTTTGTGATTTCCTGAGCGGAGATTTTCCAAATGTAGCGATGCTACATCCTTTCCTGCTCGCTCTGCTCAGTGGTTCAGCGGACGTGTAAAATATTTAATGTTTCTTTAATATTGCAAGTTTCATTATAAATATACTAGACTAGAGAGGGTCCGTGTCATTGCATTCGAGATTTTGCTTCCCAAACCTTTGTTGGTGAAGATCGATGCTGAGAGGACGGTGACTTGGGAAATTTCTACTGAGAGACTTGTCCTGATGACCCATTCTGACATTTAGCTAGAATAGGTAATTATGAGAAAATGATTTATTCTGATTAATTTCTTTGACTAATTTTAGATAAAGAATCATAATTTTAAATACGGTGTTGGTGATTATTTCTTGTCAATTATTGAGTACTCTATTTGATTATTGATGTATAGATTGTTTAGATTATGACAATTGCAATAGCTAGGTCTTATCGACCTCGGTGTAGATGTGGGGTTTAGGAGTTTTCTTTCCACAGGTTCAATGCTGGTAGAGTATTTGAGTGTATGTTAGTGAAATGGGCCCTAGTGTATGGTGAGTGTATGTGCGTGTAACTGTGAAATTACTCTATCCGTGGGTGTATAAAATCTCCCTACTTCCACGGATAGAGTAATTTCACAGTTACACGCACATACACTCACCATACACTAGGGCCCATTTCACTAACATACACTCAAATACTCTACCAGCATTGAACCTGTGGAAAGAAAACTCCTAAACCCCACATCTACACCGAGGTCGATAAGACCTAGCTATTGCAATTGTCATAATCTAAACAATCTATACATCAATAATCAAATAGAGTACTCAATAATTGACAAGAAATAATCACCAACACCGTATTTAAAATTATGATTCTTTATCTAAAATTAGTCAAAGAAATTAATCAGAATAAATCATGTTCTCATAATTACCTATTCTAGCTAAATGTCAGAATGGGTCATCAGGACAAGTCTCTCAGTAGAAATCTCCCAAGTCACCGTCCTCTCAGCATCGATCTTCACCAACGAAGGTTTGGGAAGCAAAATCTCGAATGCAATGACACGGACCCTCTCTAGTCTAGTATATTTATAATGAAACTTGCAATATTAAAGAAACATTAAATATTTTACACGTCCGCTGAACCACTGAGCAGAGCGAGCAGGAAAGGATGTAGCATCGCTACATTTGGAAAATCTCCGCTCAGGAAATCACAAAAATAAAAAGACAGAACAGGAACCAAAAAATAAAAATGTATCCTTTAGCAACCACATTTCCTCAGCGATGACACAATGCTCAGAGTTCTTTCTTAACAGCTCCTTTGTCCTCCAAGGCTGTCCAATACATCTGGAAACCTGCCCAGAACTGCTGCTGTCCTCACGGAAAGTTTTAACCAGGCAAGGACTGTGATCAAATGTGTTCAGCAAGGCCTTCTCATCACAAATTCTCACTCGATGCCAGGCTGCAAACGGCGGACAAGTTTGGTTAGGCCAAAATGGACCATCTTAATTAAAAGAGACAAAAACAACGTTACCACAGCATAGTGATTAAACAGTGTTAACCCCACTAATACCCTTATGTGTATGTAATTATCTAGCTTTAGCAACACAGAAAAGCATTAATTCAAAAGCGTTTCGTGCTTTAAATAAACAGCACTCAGCAACGTTTATTTAATAAAGCATGCACATTGTTAATATGCAACACATACGCGTTCCCACGTGTAGTTCTCTCTTGTTAAAACATACATGTTGATAAGTAAAAACACTTACACAAAACAAATAATTAGTAATTAATAATTAATAATGTTAACTTATGACAAATAGACAAACCAGAGCTTCAAAACCCTACAGATTTTCATTAGAAAATCCTGCTCCAGCAATCCCCCCTTTGGTGATTTTATCACCAAATAACCCCCAAAAAAAAAACATTAGTGAAATTTAGTCCCATTTTAGGAGAAATTAGAAATGTCTTTTTCCTCCTTACACAACACTACACACCAGACACTCTTTCATCATCCCTCTTCGTTTCTAAGTAGACACTCTCCCTTAATTCTTCTAATTCAATTTCTTGTAGTTCTCTTTTCAACCTTTTATTTCTCTTTTCATTATTTCTTTTAATTAATTTCTTTTTCCCTCCCCTGTTTTTACAACACAAACACACCAATCTTAATATCAATAAAGCAACAATTATACAAGTTAAAGGAAACAATATCTTACCTATAATAGTACTACCTATTTTTGCAATAAAACTCTTAACAGCTATCACCTTATTAGCTAATTTAGTCCAGATACTTTCAGCTTCAAGTGGTACTAATTCTTCATGCAAATCAGTAATATTTTTGATATAGACCTTCAGGTCTTTGCTTTCATCTGGAATGTAAGTGCAACAATGTTGAACTTTCAGCATTCCACAAACTCCACCCTCCTTAGCCAATAGAATATCAAGAGCAAGTCTATTTTGCATAGACATGGCACGTACGGCAATTAGTTCCGTATTCACCAAAAGAAACCCTCCAGCGGTATTTGTCGATAAGCGATCCACCACTGTTGACAGTTTCCGAATCCCATAAGCATTTAAAGAACTTCCCACTGCTGGAATTAAAGCTCCAAAAATGTCACCCACAATTTCAGACCAAGATTCCCTCTTGAAGCGCATTAGTAAATTAATATGTTCTACATCTTCTATTCTATCTATATGAAAAATCTTTGGAAAAACCAGGCCCACATAACACGTGCCATACCAATGGTCAGGCAACTTGTAATAAGCCTTGTTCCCACAAACATAATACACTCCTGGAAAAATTGTATCTTCTCCACCTCTGAAACCCCATCCTCTTGCAATGAAGTATGTATCATGACATTCACTAGTCCCAACAAAATATGTATCATATTGGGATTTCCCTCTTGTAATCCACAGCTTACCCTTCTGTGGTGCATCTAAAGCTAAAGTTGGACTAGCTCCATTTCTCAATTCTTTTCCCATCTCAATTTCCCAAATTGTCTCACTCACTTTATATTTCCCTGCCTTTTCATACATACTCAATCTCCTTTCCTCCACCATGTTCAGGAAAGCTTTCTCCTCTTCTTCCAAACTACAAGTTAAATTATTCTTAAAAATGTAATCTAATGTTAATTCTTCTTTCTCAATAAAAATCTCACCAAAAATGTTAGCTTCTTTAGCTGGATTCAACTCTTTGTTCATTGGCAAGTGCCCAAAAATACTATCTTTGTTAGACATCTTATAATCTATTTTCCCTAACAGATAAAAAACACTACTTAATACACTACAAGAAATTCCATACGTAGCTGGTAAATGATGATAAGTAACACCCTCTGAAACAGATGCAGGTAATTGCATACAAACGTAGCAATCCCTTACTTCCATTGTTTTCACATATTCGTATAACAACTTTGAAAAAACATTACTAGAAAAATCATTAATTGACCTATCTTTATGCATGTAAGTATTACTAATTCTAGTTGGAACTACTTTTTGTGAATTATTTTCTACATTTGTCTCATTCTCAGTATGTATCTCAAATGTACCTATTGAAACTCTAAATGTAACTAATAAAGCTAAAATACCCCATAGTAGCATTAATAATCCAGTACAGCAGCAGCACATTCTACACCATCTTTTTAAGAAGGCACATCTACTTTGATTATTCTCTATGTTAGCCATTTTACTACTTTGACCTTGTCTTTTGACTTAGCCTCTACTACTCCACTACTGTAATTTCTCAAACTTTGGATTACTTCAGACAGCTGAATTTCAGACTTTCTCCTTTTCACTTTTTCCAAGTGATTTCTTCAGTTCACTCAATTTGGATATTCATAACTTTTCACTCCTCCTTCTTCAGCAACATCAAATTGTATCAGATCATCAACAACATCTTGTGCATCTGACTCTTCTCCAATGTCAGTCAGGATAACTTTTAAGATTCCAACAGATTCTTCCTTTTCCTCAACCACTTTTCTCAAGATCCCCTCCGGATTATCTCGAGTCACTGTTTCTTCTTCTCCTTCTTCAGACAGTGCCACATAAGACCATTCCGGTGATCTGTACTTTTGGTTGGGTCTTCTAATTCTCTTTATTTCCTCAGGTTCTCTTGACTCCTTTTGTTCCTTCCTTTTTACTTCGTTTTGACTCGACACTTCATTCACTTGTTCAGCTTTCGATGTATTTCCTCTTATCAGTCTGCATCTCAGCCTCTTTACTCTGTTGTTAGGCCAAAAATCTCCTCTTACGACCTTTTTCGGTCTTGTTTCTGTATTATTTCTTTCTCCAATCCAAGTTCTCTTTCTCAGAACTCGACCCTCTGATTTTCCATTCTCACTTTCATCCGATTCTGTTTCAAATGCCTCTTGTTCTTCAGCAGTTTTCTTTCGCTCTTGTTCTTCAGCAGTTTTCTTTCGCTCCACAGTCTTTTTCACCACTATTTGAGACTTCCCTACTTCTTTCCCTCCTCGGGTCTCCAACACGCAATCTTCTTGCTGTCTACTTGTCCCTTCACCTAGCTTATTAGAAATGTTCCCTACACCTCCTCGGGGGTCTTCCGCAATTTGTCCCTCTCTATCTTCTTCTGACCCTACCTCTTCAGATATAATCTCAAGTGGTTCTTCAATCTCCTCCTCTTCTGATTCAGGAGTAATTTCTGTAGAACTGCTTTTTTTCTTTCTTTGTCCTCCACTGCTTTTTGGAACTTCAGGCTCTCTTTCAGAATCAGATCTCCTTTCCGAGATTCTCAATGTTTCTCTTGAACTTGAAGTCTTTTCTGCTTCTTTTCCTGAACTTTGATTCTTTCTCACTGGTTCTGGGTCTTCATCATCACTGGAATCTGACTCTTCAAAATACTCTCTACCAGTCCCATCCTTTGGGTTTGGAACTCTCAGAGTATGACTCGCATGCACCCAGTTTTTCACACCAGCACACTTCACTGCAGTCGTCGTAGTTAGAATGACTTGTCTTGGTCTTCCCCACCTCGGAACCAAGCAATTTCTTCTTCTGTGAACTTTAATCCTCACCCAGTCTCCTGGACTCAGATCATGAGCTTGCTTCTTCTCAAGTGTAGTAGCTTCTTCTCCAATCTGGTGAAACACAGAATGAACTGCGTCAGCCAGGCCTTTACAGTAATCCAAAATCATGTCATCAGTTATTGTCATCAACTTATTGACAGGTACATATGCATGTCGCATTGCACGTCCCATTATTATTTCGTGCGGACTTAAACCAGTAGTTCTATCTGGAGTAGATCTAATAGTCATTAACACTAGAGGCAAGACATCCGGCCATTTCATGCCAGTGGCTAAGCACATCTTACCAATCCTGTTCTTGATTGTGCCATTTATCTGCTCAACCACACCAGAAGCCTCTGGTCTGTATGCACAATGTAGCTTCTGCTGTATGCTTAATGCTTCACAAATCAAACTCATGAGTTCATTATAGAAGTGTCCACCTCTATCAGACTCAATCGTTACCGGAAATCCGTACCTAGGAATCAACTCTCTTAACAGTAACTTTGCCACTGTTACTCCATCATTTCTCCTAGTCGGATAGGCCTCAGCCCATCTTGAAAACAAACAGACTACCACTAGTACATATCTCAGTCTGTTCACTTGGGGCATTTCAATGAAATCAATCTGCATTCTTGTAAAAGGACCTCCTTCTCTTCCTATTGTTCCCAGACTCACCACTGTCTTCTTCCCAGTGTTAAATTGCTGGCAAATCAAACATCTTTGACAGATACTTTCTGCAATTGTCCTGAACTTTGCATTGTACCAGGTTTGCTTAAAAGACCTAATCATTGAATCCCTTCCTAAATGTCCCTGGCCATGATACATCCTTGCCATTGCTGACAGCATGGAATTCGGCATTACTGGTCTGCCATCTCTATAGACCCAAACATGGTCTGTCTCTCTTGGGGCACAACCTGCCTTAATCCAATCTTTCTTTTCTTCCTCCTCTGCCTCATCCTGCAACTGTTTCACTTCATCCCATGTCTCTAAGACATTAGTAAACATCACAGAACAAAAAGACATTTCACTCTCTCGTTCCCGATTAATGGACTGATTATTTTTGGCACAATATTGAGCAATGTCATTTGCATAACGGTTGCCCACTGTCACAAAATCATCTCCTTGTCCATGAGCAGCACATTTTACAACTGCTAATTCTTTAGGCAGCTGTATTGCCTCAAGTAATTTCCCAATCACTTCAGCATTCTTTATTGGAGTCCCACTCGACGTCAAGAAACCTCTTTGTAGCCAAAGTTGGCCAAAGTCAAGCACAACTCCAAATCCATACTGACTATCAGTCATCACAGTCGTTCTCAAATCTTTCCCAATTTCACAGGCTTTTGTCAATGCCACTAATTCAGCAACTTGCGCAGATTTCACTCCTTTCAATGATGATGCTTCCATTACTTCTGAAACCTTACACACCGCATATGCTGCACATAGCACACCCTCATCATTCCTCAGGCATGATCCATCCACAAACAACACATGATCACTCTCAGGCAAGGGAAGATCCCTTATGTCTGGTCTCGGTTTTGTACAGTAATCAAGCACATCCAAACAATTGTGATCATCTTCTGTTTTCACACCCACATTTTCAATATCCGGCAACAATGTCGCTGGATTCACATTCACACATCTCTCAAGAGTCACATTTGATGCTCCCAGAATGACTTTCTCATATTTAGTCAACCGACTATGTGACATGTACTGAGTTCTGCTTCTCGTCAAAAGAATTGCCACATTATGAGGTACGAATACCCTTACAGGATATCCCATTATGATCCCCTCACTCTGTTCTAGGCTTCTGCATGTTGCAGCCACAGATTTCAGACAACCTGGTAAACCCACAGCTACAGGGTCAAGTGTCGATGAGAAGTACGCAATAGGCCTTCTCAGTAATCCATGCTTCTGAATTAACACTGAAAGTGCACATCCATTTCTCTCACTGCAGTACAATTCAAATTCTTTTTCATAATCTGGCATACCCAAAGCAGGGGCTTCACACATTCTGCTTTTTAACTCTTCAAATGCTGCCATTTGTTCCCCATCTAGTTCCAATGGGTCTGTCATCTCACTTTTTGTCAGCTTAATCAGTGGCTTTGCTATCAGCGAAAAATTAATTATCCACTGACGACAATAACCCACCATTCCCAGGAACATTCTCACTTCCCTCTGGGTCTTTGGGGCCTTCATTTCCCTGATAATTTTGATCCTGTCATCAGTCACTTTTCTCAGACCTTTCTCAATATTGTGTCCAAGATAATGCACCTCTTTCTTGCAGAATTGCAATTTGGCTGGAGATACTTTTAACCCTCCATCTGCCAGATGATTCAGTAAAGCTATAGTATCTACTTCACAAGCTTCACGTGTCTTTGATGCCACAAGTAGGTCATCAATATACTGCACTAATACTGAGTTTTCAGGCATGATCAAACTCTCCAATGACTTTTTCAATAATTGATTGAATATTGAAGGACTCTCCGTATACCCCTGTGGGATACGACACCATGCTAAAATACGCTGGCCAAATCTAAATGCAAAAATCGTCTGGCTGTCATGATGCAATGGAATTGAAAAGAAAGCATGACACAAATCAATCACTGTATACCACTCAGCATCATGTGGAATCTGATACAAAATCACTGATGGATTTGGCACAATAGGACAACATGCCACCACAATTTGATTAACTTTTCTCAAATCCTGTACAATCCTGAACTTCCCATTAGGCTTCTTTAGCCCCATTATCGGTGAATTACACGGACTACTTAGTAGTTCTCTCAGAACTCCCTGCTGAATCATTTTCTCAATTATAGGAGTTATTCCCTCAATTATTTCTGGTGTCATTTTGTACTGAGGAATGTTAGATTAAGTAATTCCCTCTTTCACTGAAATTTTCACAGGATCTACATTATTCATCAATCCCACATCCTCTCCAGTAAAATCCCAAACTGTCCTTTTCACTGTGTCTCTCAGCTCTTGAGGCAAATCCTCTGGATCAAACACAGCATATGCACCAATTAACTCACTCTCTCTATTTTCTAGAATCATTCGGTACAAAACATCCTCATCTGGTGTTTCAAAAGCTATTCCATCTGGTGTACAAAAAATTGTACAATTCATTTTACAGAGTAAATCCCTACCTAACAGGTTCACTGGACTTGTGTCACAGACGATAAATCTGTGCATGTCTGAAAATTTCCCTATTTGTACACTTACTGGTTCAGTAAGACGTGTTCTGATTTGTGTATTGGCTACACCAACTACTTGGATTGCTTCATCCAAGAGAGGAAGATTTTTAATATCTGTTGACCTGACAGTTGATCTTGTCGCACCTGTGTCTACTAAAAAAGTAACACCTTCTTCATTTATTTTTCCATCCACAAATGGTCCTGCCTGGTCTATTTCTAGAGTTGCACCAAGTATGCACTCTTCCTCCTCTCTTCGGCACCGTCAATAATCACCCTCAGACTCACTCCCTTCATTCTTTAACAAGTACTGTTGTACCTGGTTAGAACGCCTTGGTTTGTTTACCTGCTCATCATTGTAGAATCCCGAATCCGGATTATACTTTTGTGCTCCTCTATTCTGCGGCAAGGGCGGTTTTGGCTCTTGACTCTGCTGTCTCACAACTTTCTGCTGTTGCTGCTGTTGATTATTCCCCTCGTTCTGCACCTGTTGATTTAAGGATTTTCCCTCATTATTCACTAATGGTGGATTGGTACACTCAGATCTCCAATGTCCCAGTTGGCCACAGTTGTGACATGGGAACTTCTTTTTAGCTTCCTCAAGATTCCCCTTTCCTTTCCCTGCATACCTAGGTCTATTCCCTGCATTATTTCCTGCATTATTCGCCTGTTCCACCAACTGTGCTTCCTGTCTTTCTGCAACTTTCACTTGTGCCCACATTGCTTTTTCTTTCAGCTTTCTCTGTTTTGCTTCAATCTCATCACTGAAGTATTTTGCATGTCTCAGAATCTCATCTATTTTCTTACTCTGCCAATCCACAGTATGCTCACGAATTCTTTCACTAATCTCAGGTCTCAGGCCATATACAAATCTGTATACAAAATGACTCAAATCCTTGTCACCCAGGTGTTCATCTCCACTGAATTGTTTAAATGCCAGTATCAGCCTCTCGTAAAAAACATGAGCTGATTCTTTTGCTTCCTGATGTGTTCGATCTATTTTAACCCAGTCTGTTTCTTTTGGAGGTACTTTATTTTTCAGGTATACGATCACCTGCTCATATTTTCTCATTACTTCTGGATCTGGTGCTCCTGTTCTCTGATCCCTTGGATATTCCTCAGTAGGCCAACTCACAACTATTTTACACTCAGCCCACAAGTCTGCTGGAACAATTATATCAAACAGACTATTCAGATCAATCCACAGCACTTTTGACAATTTCACAAACCTGTCTACCTGCCTATACCACTCGACGGGCTTTTCTCTCAATCGAGGAAAATCATTCGTAAATGATAAAATATCCTGTCTGGTCCATGGAACATGTACATATCCTCCTCCAGGTATTTCTCTCATAGGATAAGTATCCACTGGTTTTTCCTTTTCTCTCACAGGAAATGCTGAATAAGTCCTATCCCCTGATTCTTCTCTCTTTTTGTACCATCTATCCTTCCACTTCTCAACATCACCCCATTTTCGCAATAAAGCGATCATCTCTTTAATCTGTCCTGTTCTACCAGTACCATTCAAATTCTCAATATCTTTGTCTGTGAAATCCATCCTGTAAGACTTCTGCAAAACTTTCACTTTATCAATGTCAACTCCATAGTCATTTGCTATTGCTCTTAATCTGTCATGTGTATTTCTCGCTCTCCAGGTGATATTCTTGCACATAAACAATAATTCACCATCATGATGATTTTTTAGAATTTCTGTTGGAACTGTCCCTGCAACAAGCTCTTCTAATTCTACACGTAACCTAGCAACATCAATTGCTTGTGAATCTTTATCCCTCTTTTGAAGAACTTTCATCCATTCATTCAAATCTTCAGCTGTTATTTCAGTAGATTTTCTTACTGGAACCACTTTCTTCTGCGGTTCTAAAATTGGCATCCCTGAACAACTAGCTTCACCAGCATCCAGTCCTGAATTAGACTCGTCTAATCCTTCATTACATGTGTCATGTCTGAATTTTCCTGCCCTTTTTCCTGAATCTCCTGAAGCACCAGCCAAACTTGTCAATCTATTCCCAACATATGGAATAACCAAACCATTCTCACCCGTCCTCTGCTTATCAAAAACAGGCATAACCGGACCTATGGTTACAGGTACCGTAACAGCGTCTAGATTTTTTGTCAGTTCTTTAATCTTTTCAGTCAACTCCGATGTAGTTCTGGCTAATTCTCTCGTATTTTCGCCACTGCTTCTATTCTCTCTTTCCCTGAAAGGATTACCACTTCTTAACTCAGGTGTCACATTTTCTGTCTCAATGATACGCACTGTATCTCTTATCGGAGAAACAACTGGTGTACTCTCTTCTGGTTCCGGTCTATATGGAGGTGGTCTTTTGTAAATCATGTCATTCAAAACCTCATCCTCATATTCATTAACTCCATATCTTCTCACTTCTGCCTCAGGAACCCTTTCTGCTCCCTCTTCAACTGTTCTCACAGGATATAATCCCTCTGACATACTAGCATCTCGCCATCTCGTCATTCGATCATGATGAGTTTCACGACCATGTCTCCTCCCGAACATATACCTATAGTTGCCTCCAGACCTCTGTTTCTCTCGCTCATGCACTTCCTCTTCCCATTCCACTAAAACCTCGAACTGTGTCGGCCTTGGTCTTGGGTCAAGACATAACATCTTCTCCCGTAAATTTTTCAACACGGCCAGATTAAATGAACCATGTTCTGGAAATGCTAAAACTCCATCTTCTTTAGTATACCTAACCCAATTCTCCAACCATATACAGGTATGATACCCATATCTCGCAGCCATGAAGGATGCAGGCGTTTTCGATGGAGGTAACAATTCACCCTCTCTCGTTTTCACATCTTTATCCTTGTCGAACCAATTTTTAATCTTTCTGAACAAAGATTTTTTCTTTTTCTCTTCTTGGTAATACATTTTAACGCTTACCAAAACTTTGTAATCCCTTTCGTAATACAACTGCACAATATGATTTTTCAACCAATAACAGCGCGACTCACACTAACGCACCAATCCTAGAACGTTACGTCACTAGAATAGCTCCACCAATCCTTGCGCGGCTCACACCAATGCACCAATCTCAGCGCGAACACTATTCTGATCTAATATCCAATCAGAGCGCGGTCTGTTTGACGTCAGCAGTCGCTGCAGTCGCTTCTGTCTCCTGTCTCTTCTCACTCGTCTACCCCTCCTTTACAAAATTTCTCAGTAGACTCCGTGTCAAATTTCTACAAAATCTATTAGTTACAACATATAAACATCTCCATTGTCTGCTTCGCTAACCACAGAATAGTATAGAAAATCTATTTCACAAGAATCAACGAAATTCTTTCATACATTCCTTAACTGTTTCCTCCAGGACTTGTCCAAAGAGTCTTACAGTCAACTAAATATACGAACATTCACGCACATTCATACAAGAAAATATAGTACATACACACAGAATCCTGCTTTTCCCGAGAACAGCGAACAATCTGCTCCACTACAGAATTATAACACACATCAACCAAGCAGCTTACTTCTACCCAGTTTCTCAAACAAGCTCAAAGAATACCTATTACTTCTCCCGCGATAAGCTTTAACTGCGAACCTTACGGATCCCTGGGACTTAACCAGAGTTTCACAGATAACCTTCACTACCATATGCACTCCTTATATACCAGAAATATTTCTAATAGTAACATACAACAATGTCACTGATTCCGAATCCAGACAATGTGAATTTTCCTGCATACGTACAGGACCAACAATCCCGTCTTTCCCGAGAGCAGCATATACTTCCCTCTGCCCTACTACGGAACTGCTACTAGCTTCCAAGTTCCAGAAGCACTACATATAACTCAACATGACGACTCCAACATATAGTATTAGTACATTTACCAACATCAATCAATAATCAATAATCAATAAGCTAATGTACAAGCAATCTAATCAGATCAAGACAATCATCAATAACCATCATCACTCTGCTACCAGGAACTTGATGCAGATTGGGGTGTATAAAATCTCCCTACTTCCACGGATAGAGTAATTTCACAGTTACACGCACATACACTCACCATACACTAGGGCCCATTTCACTAACATACACTCAAATACTCTACCAGCATTGAACCTGTGGAAAGAAAACTCCTAAACCCCACATCTACACCGAGGTCGATAAGACCTAGCTATTGCAATTGTCATAATCTAAACAATCTATACATCAATAATCAAATAGAGTACTCAATAATTGACAAGAAATAATCACCAACACCGTATTTAAAATTATGATTCTTTATCTAAAATTAGTCAAAGAAATTAATCAGAATAAATCATGTTCTCATAATTACCTATTCTAGCTAAATGTCAGAATGGGTCATCAGGACAAGTCTCTCAGTAGAAATCTCCCAAGTCACCGTCCTCTCAGCATCGATCTTCACCAACGAAGGTTTGGGAAGCAAAATCTCGAATGCAATGACACGGACCCTCTCTAGTCTAGTATATTTATAATGAAACTTGCAATATTAAAGAAACATTAAATATTTTACACGTCCGCTGAACCACTGAGCAGAGCGAGCAG
The DNA here is from genome assembly GCF_964204655.1 of Triturus cristatus. Lineage (NCBI taxonomy): Eukaryota > Metazoa > Chordata > Amphibia > Caudata > Salamandridae > Triturus > Triturus cristatus. The sequence continues at coordinate 143,343,424 of NC_140594.1, forward strand.
GAAAGGATGTAGCATCGCTACATTTGGAAAATCTCCGCTCAGGAAATCACAAAAATAAAAAGACAGAACAGGAACCAAAAAATAAAAATGTATCCTTTAGCAACCACATTTCCTCAGCGATGACACAATGCTCAGAGTTCTTTCTTAACAGCTCCTTTGTCCTCCAAGGCTGTCCAATACATCTGGAAACCTGCCCAGAACTGCTGCTGTCCTCACGGAAAGTTTTAACCAGGCAAGGACTGTGATCAAATGTGTTCAGCAAGGCCTTCTCATCACAAATTCTCACTCGAGGCCAGGCTGCAAACGGCGGACAAGTTTGGTTAGGCCAAAATGGACCATCTTAATTAAAAGAGACAAAAACAACGTTACCACAGCATAGTGATTAAACAGTGTTAACCCCACTAATACCCTTATGTGTATGTAATTATCTAGCTTTAGCAACACAGAAAAGCATTAATTCAAAAGCGTTTCGTGCTTTAAATAAACAGCACTCAGCAACGTTTATTTAATAAAACATGCACATTGTTAATATGCAACACATACGCGTTCCCACGTGTAGTTCTCTCTTGTTAAAACATACATGTTGATAAGTAAAAACACTTACACAAAACAAATAATTAGTAATTAATAATTAATAATGTTAACTTATGACAAATAGACAAACCAGAGCTTCAAAACCCTATAGATTTTCATTAGAAAATCCTGCTCCAGCAGGGTAAGACTATCGAGAAGTGATAAACAGGAAATGGCCTCCTCAGAATTACCTCATACTGGGTTTAAGTATAATTTTGAAACATATGGGATCAGCCATGCAAGAATTCACTAATGTACCTCAAGCAAAGATGCCAAATCACTTTTACATGAGCACTATTGTTTTACAAAATATATATGTAAAATACATGAGGGCAACAACAATTTTAAATAGAAAACTGCCAAGCTAAAAGAAAATTGAATATTCGTAAATTTGGAGTTGTTTATGTTTTGAAAATATGTATTTATGCATCATGCAATCAATCTCTCAATGATTCTAGTGTATGGCATAATTAGAAGGGCCCGTTGCTCAACAAACGTCTCCCATCCATATTAGAACATTGGAATGTTGAGCGCTCCATTGAAGACAATTGAGTGCTTTGGGCTTCTAAAGGCTGGTAGAAGCCCGGAGCTCCAACATTCCAAAGATTGCCCACAACAACAGCTGTGAACAAAGGCCTCACAGAACCCGAGGGGATTTCAACACCCTCTGGCTCTATGAATGAATGAATGATTTGTAGAGCTCCTGAATCACCCCCTCAGGGGTATCTCCGCGCTAAAGAGCATCGTTCCAGTGTATAAGTTGAGGAACAATTTAGTTTTCAGAAGTTTCCTAATAGTAAGGAAATCAGTGCACTTACGAAGGTAAAGAGGCAAGGAATTCCAACATACGGGAGCAAGATAAGAAAAGGTCTTGCCCCCAGTATGGGACTTCAAAAAACGTGGGGTGATGGGGAGGGATTTTCCTCCCAAGCGTAAGGATCTGCTCAGCTGATAAGGAAGGAGTTTTTCTGTTAAATAGCTAGGTCCTTTGCCATTTAGTGCCTTATATATGATGCAGCAGATCTTAAACTTAATTGTCTGGTGTATGGAGAACCAGTGTAGCTGTCGCAAAAGAGGCAGAGAGGATGTTCTGGATGGCATAATCTGTACCAGACAAGCCACAGTATTCTGGACCACTTATTCAATAAAGCTTCATTTGTGGCAGACAAAAGTGCATTACAATAGTCCATGCGACTAATAACTAGCGCCTGAATCAGTGTTTTTCGCACCTCAAGTGGAACGAGCTGGAATACTCTCTGCAAAAGACTCATCGTATGGAAAGAGGTGCCGATGGTAACTCTTACTTGATCTTTCATAGTGAGAGACTGATCCAACCGGATACCTACATTTTTAACCAGCGTCTTGGGAATCTGAGCTGTGTCTAAGTTTGAAGGCCACCATTCTGCAGACCAGAGCTTATGGGCTTTTTCCAAAAAGCATAATCTCCGTCTTTTCGGCATTCAGTTGGAGAACATTTTCTGTCATCCAGTCCGAAACCGCTTTAATACCTGCCACGAAGCGGGATTTAGTGGGATGTGTCACTGTTGTTGAAAGATAGAAGAAGTTAGATGTCGCCTGCATATGAAAAAGGGGTAAACCCAAATTCTCTGACAGTCTTGGAAGGGGAGCGACGTGCACATTGAACAAGGTGGGGCTAAGGCAGGAGCCCGGAGGCACTCCTTTGGTGAGCTCATTGGTACGAGAGCGGAAGGGACCGAAATTAATGGTCTGCGTACACTGACTTAAAAAATTCGAAAACCACTGTAGAGCACGCCCGCTGATTCCTATCTCCTCCAATCTGTGGAGGAATCTATGATGAGACACAGTGTCAAAGGCTGCCGATAGATATAACAGCACTAATAACTAATAGTTCAGCCTGATTGTTGTCAAGGGAAAGCCTGAGGTAATCAGTTACAGCTATCAGAGCAGATTCATTATGATGCTTGGGTCTAAAACGTACTGAGAAGGGTCCAGGCAGCCTTGGGACTCTATATGTTTGTTGATATGTCCTTCTAGGAGCTTACACATTAGGGAGAGAAGAGAGATTGGTCGATAATTCGATAGATCGGATGGAGGGAGGCCTGCCTTTTTGCAAATCGAAAGTATCTGTGCCGTTTTCCATACACATGGAAGATGTCCTTCGTTCAGAGATACGTTTAATATTGTGCAGATGGATGGGGCTAATTGCTTAGCTAGCAGGGCAAAAATCTTTGCTGGTAGAATATCAAGGGGTGACCTGGATTTAGCCACCTTTAACATTTCAGTCATGTACCTGGATAGCGATACTGTTTTCAAAAAGAGAAGCATTCCCTGTAGAATATGAAGTGAGAGTAGGTGTGTCTTGCGGAGTATCTGTGGCATTAGGGAATTTATCATATATTTTGTTAATTTTTTCTTCAAGATGATCAGCAATGTTATCACATAACACTTGAGAAGGAGGTATAGTGTTGGCACAGGCGATGGGATTGGTAAAGGATTTAAAGACTTTATCCAGTTCATTGGGGGAGTTACCTGCCTGGCTCAATTGAAAAGTGATGTGATCTTTCTGGGCTTTTTTTATTTTCTTGTCCAATTTATGAGAGTGTCTCCAATTTTTCTCTAGTTTTTTCACCTAGCCTTCTCCTTACGCAGTTCGTGTGAATACTATGCCACGTGTTGCCTCTGCGTGCAGGGGTGGCTCCTCCACTAGTGCGAGAAGCAGAAACATAAAATGGTAACAACTTTCAGTTATGACCATTTTATGTTTGGGTGCGGGCGGGTGGGCAGGTGGGCTGCTCTGCTTGCAGGGCAGGGAAGGAGTGGTGTGCCTGCCCACTCCCGAATGCGCAAAAACTGTTTGGTCGGGCCCCTGGGGCCGCCCAAACCAGTCATGCGCACTCTGCCCTGCTCCATGCAGACTGCAATGAAGCCTGTATGGAGAAAATTGCCGTCCCGACCAATCACAACGCTGCTTGCAGCATTGTGATTAGCTTTGGGGAGGGAACCTGGATGCCTGCTCCTGCTTCCTGTTCAGGAGCAGAGAAGATGTGGGACCCGGCCGGTGAAAAGGTAAGTTGCATTTTCTTTTCTTATTATTAATTTACCCCCCATCCCCAGAGCGACCCCCTCTCCCCCCACCCACGAGCCATGCCGGGCGCGACTGTCTGCGTATCTTTGTATTGTTGCTTTAGAGGGGCGAGGATATCTATGGCTGCTTTTATAGTTCCGTGCAATTCATCTAATTTAGAATTGATATCTCCCGACTCTCCAACAGTAGGGGCCTTAAATTCCTGCATGAAGGTATCCTGGGTAATTTTATGCCATTGTCTCCTAACACTGTGAGTGGACTTCGAGGTAGGGGCTACTTGAATGTCAAGGATCTGAAAATTAATCAGTGAGTGATCAGACCATACAAACCATACGGGGGGCTCCGGTATGTACGCAGGGAGAGTTAGTCAAAATGAGATCCAATGTGTGGCCCGCCCCATGGGTGGGGCCAGTATTAGTCTTTTCTAATCCTAGAGAGGCCAAATCTGCGAGGAACTGAGCGGCATCCATATTGGAACTATTTTCAGAATGAATGTTAAAATCGCCTAAAAGAATAAAATGTTTGGAGGAGATAACATGAATAGCAATTCGTTCCACTAATTTGGAGGTGAAATCCGAGAGTGGCCCAGGTGGGCGATACACCAGGGCACCTTTCCAACAGTCCTGGGGCGTGGGCTCGATTTTAAAGATACAAATCTCTTATCTTTTCTTCCGAGCTCTTCTCAATTATAGACATTTTCAAGGACTCTTTATAGATACTAGCGATGCCTAATCTGACCTCCCTGTCCAACCTTAATATGTGGTAGTTCCCAGGGGAGCCAGGGCAATGGAAGGAGTGGAGACGGGTTTGAGCCAAGTCTCAGTGAGAAATCCGAGCTCAGGGGATTCCTCAGTAATCATGTCCCATATGTCGAAGGCATGCCTAGGCAAGGATCTCACGGTACTTAAGAAGCATTTCCAGCCAGAGGTAGGGTTGGGGGGCGGATAGTGAGGGGGAAGTGAAGGCTTAGGTAAAACTGACTTCTGATCCGCTTGGGATATAGTAAACTGTGATTCAGCCTCCTGATCTAACTTATGGCTCTGAAAATGGCAATGTATACATGAAAACGGTGGGGAGGGGTTTAGCTGTGTCACATGCAATGTGTGTGTTTTGCTTATTATACGGAAGTCTAATCTCTCTAAGTGCTTCAGCCGAGTAAAAATGTCTCGATGTTGTAGTAGTGACTGAAATAGAAAACAAGCATTTGCAATGCAATAGGTCTCGCATTTGCAAAAGTTTGAGTTATTGGCATTGTAAATGACAAAACTTTTATCTATGTGTTGGTTTTGAAAACAGATAAATAAACGGCATTGTCATTTACAATGCCAATAGCTTAAACCCTCGCATTGTAAATGACAATGCCTTTTTTTTGTTTTTAATAAAAAAACATAAATAAAACGCAGTCATTTATAATAGCAATAGCTGAAACTTGTGTCAATGTGAGACCTATTGCATTGCATTTGCTCATGTGATGGCAATAAATATCCAGCATAGTGAAATACTAACTTAAACGCTGACCCTTCTTCCAAAGACCAGTTCCTGCCGAGTCTCCCAAATAATTAGTGGCTCTTATTTGCATTGGATAATTCTCGTTCACTTTACACCCTTTTGTGGGACACTCGGAGTCAGAGGCGCAAATAGAGACAAATTTTGGGGTGGTGGGGCACCAAATTTTAATACATCTTTATTTTTTGCTGGACTTTTGTTAACCAACAAAAACCAGCTTGCAACCCACCAGTGGGCCGCGACTCACAGTTTGGGAAACAGTGGCATAAATGGTACACAACTGCACAAATACAGCACCTGCACTTGTGTGTACAAGTCATGAAGGTGTTAGGGTTGATACTATTACTTTTAAGTTGAGGCTGGCACAACTGTTCTTTTAGGCAGCAAACACCACCAACCATGTGGGCAACTAGAGCCACATTTCATGGGGGGGGCTGAACAAGATTTCGGGGGGGGGCTAAGTCTTCCAGCCATAGGCAGAGTGGCTGTAAGAAGGGGTGAAAACACAACAAAAGCCTCATTAACGAGTAAATGGTCTTTTAAAGACCTGTGAAGTACTTGGATCCGGCTGCAATTAGACGGACGCCAGCCCGCGAGGCTGTCTCAGCTGGGCTGACACACATGACGGGGGGGGCTGAAGCCCGGTAAGCCCAATGGGTGTTGCGCGCCTGCCACCAACAGAACACATTAAACAGAACACTGAATACATATCAAACTCAGATGCAATATACCACAAAGCTAGGTATCACTGGACAGGGCGCCTCCTTCTCTCCCTCTCAGCTGCTTAACTGGCAAGAGTGGTTTGGAGGCAGCGATAAGTTTGGAAAAATTAATATTTTTGGACACACCGTCCGATATGGGAAAGCCGGAAACGGGGGGGGGGGGGAGGGAGAAGAGAGAGGAGAGAGCAAGGACCTGGGCAGAGCAGGGGAACGGGGCACTGGGAGTAGGGAATGGCACGAGAGGGAACGGCAGGAAGCTGGGTTTGGCTTTTGCTGTTGGTGTTAGGGCAAACACAAATCAGTAAAACTGAAAGCTACTGTTAATTTGAAAGCCTAAAGGTATGGGCTAGAATGGAATAAATCCCTCAATGAAACAGGCAGGCAGGTTTAAAGACAACGTCCTTTCCAGACCCGCCCAGAAAACAAATTAACATTATGATTTACTTCGATTTTTTTAGACTTTGGGTATTTTGTAAAATTATTTAGATCCTTCAAAAACGCCCTTTTCGTAACCCAGCGTACTATGGCACGTAATGCAACATAAATCGGCATATGAAATATTATAACACCATACAAACTAACATAACATCACGCATTGACCCTGGAACCATGACAGCTGTGGTGGATTACCTAAACTATATACAATTGTCTGTTTTGCAGTTTTGTATAGCGCTAACTTGACCCGAAGGGTTTGGAGCGCTTCACATAAGCACCAGTTACAGTACAGAAGGACTCGTTCATAAACATTCTTAAAATCATCATGTTCACTTGGAAATGTTAAATATTATTTCGTCCCCAATCTTTTCTAAGCAGTCATACACTTGTGCGGCTGAACGGAAGTTACTTACCGGGCCCAGGACATGGTTGTCACTCCTTAAGTCTCGGAGGCCGCATCTGTGGTTCTTGCCCTTTAACCGAGGGACTGACCCGCTTTAAGCCGCAGCTGGTATATTCCTCTACCGTTTCCATGGTTGGCGCAGCACCTAAAAGCCCGCAAAGCGAGGCGGCGCCGCGAACACCAACTGGGATATCGCCTTCCCTGCTGGGGCATGTTGAGGCGTCTCTTTATTGGGCCAGCTCTCTCCCTCCCACGGGTGCTGTTCAATCGTGCGCGCTGCATGAGCTGGTCTACCCGGCTTGCTGCATAGGTCCGCAGCTTCTTAGGAGTTCGGATGATCGCTTCTTGGCTGCCAGCGGCATGAGGACTAAAAGACGTCTAGGAGACCTCTGGGGAGGGCGGGAGGATGGAGAACACACTCAACGGGAGGGGGGGCGCAACAAAGTGAACGGAGAAACGGACAGCGGGAGGGGGGCAGGAACAAAGGGAACGGTGAAACAGACAGCGGGAGGGGGCGGGAACAAAGGGAACGGGGGCACTGACAATGGGAGAGGGGCGGGAGGATGGAGAACACACTCAACGGGAGGGGGGCGGAACAACGTGAACGGGGAAACGGACAGCGGGAGGGGGGCGGGAACAAAGGGAACGGTGACACTGACAACGGGAAAGAGGGCGGGAGGATGGATAACACGACCAACGGGAGGGGGGTGGAACAGGAAAAGAAAATGCCAACACTTCCAAACTCAGCAGCTAGTGGTGAATGGCGGTGGAAAATAAACAAGGAAGTAGTCCCAAATTGAGTAGATAATGCGGAGCAGCGGAACTAAACTGTAGTTGGTCAGTGCTGCTTCCTGCACAAGGGAAGCAAAACGGAAGTGACGTTTCGGACCACCAGCCAATGAATGAGCTACATAAAAAGAGCAATGCCATATGTAACCAATGGCAAGTGACAAAACAAAGTGAGATGCAATGGGTGGAGTTTCAGTAGTAAGACTTATTACTTGATGCCTCGCAGAGGCAGCGCATGCGCTGCTATATGCGAGACCTAAAAACAGAGGTCCTGGATCCTGGAGACGGCTGGGTGTAGACAGGCGCAGACGGGCTTGCCTTTGGCGCGCCTTGAGGCCTTTGGTTTACAAATGAGAACATTCTGCCCTCTAGGGACTGAATACTCTAATAAATAGCCTTAGAGCCCTCCATAGCGGGTTCTACCGGCCATTAAAGGCGCGCTCCCAAGCCGAAAGTAGAGCCCGCAGCGGCGGGCTTTCAGGCTATAGTGAGGCATGTATCTTCTAAGAAGGCACCCACAGCCAGGTGAGGCTGAGGTAAAGAGATATAGTACTGTGTTCTAAGGCGTTAAAGGAAATAGAAAAGTTATCAATCCCTCAGCCTCCCAGGTTGCACACCAACAAAAATCAATTTTTAAAAGTCGGCCATCGTCTTGAACTGTTCTGCTGTGAACCAGCACCAGCGAAATCTATCAAAAGGTGACCAGTTTCATTCGCTCTCACATAACAACCTCGATCATTGCAGTTTTTAAGCACAAAGAAGCACTCTGGTCTCTGTATTTATAGCATAATGGGCTGTTGTGTTCTATATTTGTGGACGAGCGAGTCACATCTGGTACCCTGCAGTATGAATGCTTTAAGGAATTTCCTAAGTAAGAAACATCTGGCGATTATAGTGTTCATGTAAACAACTTCCGTTCTACAATCTGAGTGTGGATGGATGCCCATGGTGCACATTAAATTAAACCTTTACTTAGAAAGAGTATGTGATTGGTTCTTCCTGCTGAACTTGAGGGCACCAATCCTCAACGCTTTGCAGTGCTGTCTGTGTGGGCTTTGCATAGACACCAACCTCAATTTCAGGACCAACAGAGTGTAGAAGGCAAACACTGCTTTTCCAATTGGCTTTGCTCCCGAAGCAATGCTGTGTCTAAGCCAGTGCTGGGAAGCTTATGGGTAGCCATGCGCTTTAGAAATCCACATAGCATAGCATAGATCACCATATTAAAGCTTTTTGCGTCAACGCTCATCTCAGAAGTGCCATCTAGAATATGGCCTTTACCCATCTCAATTGAGGCAATACTCTGCTGGACAGCCTCATTTATATCTACCTGGCTCCCCTGAAGAGAGACCTCCCTGCAGCAGCCTACATCATGATAGACATTCACAGGTGTGACAGTACAACAAGATCACAACAACACTCTGAGAGCACTGCCGGATCCTACTGCCCGCTCGCATGAAATTCAAGACTTGCTGCACCCTCAACAAGGTGGTCACCTCTGGAATCTCACTGTATCCACCAAGCACATTTAAGACCTCTTGTGGAGCACCAACATTATGCAACAACAGCATTGCCAGATTGGAAATCAAATCATGACATGCATAATGGAGAGGGCGGGATGCTGTGCATTCTGCCACTGTGCCCGAAGGATCAGAGATGCCTTGCCAATCTAGGTGCTCTAAGTCATGTGCATCTCACAAAGAGGGCTCAGTTATTCAAGCAAGACCTTATCAAAGTGTAATCATACTCCACAACACCTAAAATATTCCCACTCGTACCCCTTTCCCTCCTACATCATACCGTCAGCTCTCACATTATCCCAGCACCCATCCACTCCTACTGATATGTCTGCCCTCAGTGCTCCTCCCCCATATCTATGGCCGGACTGGCAGTAACGGGCATCGGGCATTTCCCCAGGAGGCTGGAAAGGAGGGGGCCAGTTTTCCAGTGGTGGGGACATGGGACTTGATTTGCACTGGTGCTATGATATCGGCTGCCAGTAACAAAAGCAGCAAGCAAACGTTTCCAGTCTCCCGGTTACAGTCAGTTCTTCCCCAGGGGCTGGTCTGAGAAACTTGCCAGGCTCGCTTTGGGTTTCCAGTCCGCCCATATCTCCTTCCTCTGCACCACCCACCATGAACTTTCATTTATTTATAGTGCTCTTTTGCTTTTTAGGTCTAGCCTAAAGGCTGCTTTATCAGTCTGGCAAGTGCTAGTGCCATCACACAACTCATGATATCTACATATATACACATACAGGACAGGGCTTTTAAACATCCTCATTCAACCATTGGCTAATGTACTGCATCTGGCTTTAACCATAGCCTAGGAGGGCTGTCCATCAGTGTTGGTTTCATCCCATAGCATTTCGCAGATGAAAATACCATAAAAAAAGCCCCACACTCTTCCCCCATACTCAGCTAGTTTGTTGCTTGCCATCCTCCTTTGTCCTGCTCCCAGGCTTTTTATTTGTTTTATTTTTTGGGGGAAATGTTGAGGACCCAGCAGCTGGAAAGTGCTGTTCAGTGGAATACATCAATTTTTGCACTTCTACATACTTTGTTTTTATTTTCCTTTATCATTCTAAAATAGGTCTGCATGATAAAATGGTACAGTAAAAATAAACAAGCAATGGCAAAGCCAAAAAAGTCAGCATGTACCTTTTAAATGTGAGACCTATTAACTGTGCCAATGATTTTTAGCTTTTTTTTACAATATGAAAGTCACATACATTCATACATGGCAATAATTAAGATGCGCATTACCTGCTAACATTTCATATCTCGGCTTCTAGATCAAGGGCCCAATTTAGAGTTTGGCTGACAGAGTAAAGGCAGTCATAGTAGGAGAGCACTTTATATCTGCCACCCTACTTTTATTCTGTCTGCCAAATTTAGAGTTCACCGCCGGCCCTGCGGAAATCACTGTGCCACTCGTTCATACAAAGCCATTTAAAAGTCTGGTGTGCGTTCATCATTGGTGACAGATGCTTACACCAATCCGAGTTTGTTTTGTAAAAGAGAAAAGTAATGGCCTCAACACCATGGCTGTTTTCTACCATGGGGTGGGGCACATTTTTTCATTTGTACTTTTGCTCATTGCCAAGGTATTCCTGGCAGTGCCGGACGTAAAAGAAAGCCATCCAACCACCCACTCTAAACAGGGTGGATGGTTTGGTGGCTTAACTCCCGACGGCCTGTGTTCCCTAGAGTAGTCAGAGGGAGGTTTGCGTCAACAGAGTATATTTTACTTTGTCAGCGTAAACCTGGTAGTCCGCCTGACTCAAAATAGGGGGTAGGACCAAGTGTTTGACCTTCATCACTGTTGCGATGGAGTACCCTGTCTGAAAAACTCTACATTTGGCCTGAAGTGTGGCCATGAGTATCTGTGGAAAGAATAATTCAGTTTGGAAATGAGGGATGGTGGTGGAAGAACTGATGTAGTACAAGGGTCAGTTTAAAGTCAGGCAAACTATCATGAACCGCTACTGTCTCCATCTATTGAAATCTTTGACTGATGGCCCAACTTACATCAGGCTGTTGGTCAGACCAATGTATTGTTTTTTCCTGTTTGGGTACCCCAATGAACGCCTTGCAGTTCTGAACAGGTAAACATAAAAAAGACCCCAATATTTTGGGAGAAAATTGTCTGCGACATTTAGGTTGGGTGTTGGTTTTTGAAAAGCAAATAACTTTGCCGGGCGGGCTCACTGAACTTAGCACCCACAGGGCATAATTTCAGTGCTCCTCTGAAGGCGAGAAATCTCTGCCAGGGAGGTGGAGAGCTCTAAATATGGTAAGTTTTTGTCTTCGAAGAGCTCTTTGAGTCCCTATAGCCACTGTAATGCGGCTGCCCAAGGCGCCCACATGGTGCCCTAAGGAGGGCGGGTCTCTAGTGCCAGCAAGGCACCAGCCCACCCCCTTCTTCTAAGTGTGGGGACCCCTCAGGGAGGAGTCCCCCTACTCTGGCAGCCAGGGGCTGCGGCGCACAGGGCGAGTCATTTCCGGGGCGCAAGGAACGGGGGGTATATAGGCCTCCCCCACCCACTGGCCTTTCTCTTTTGCGCCCTGGACACGCCGTGTGTCTGCGCTCTGTCCCTCTGATTCCCCAGGAGCTGCATATAGCCAGTGAGTGTTCAAGCACCCCCCCCACCTCCCTTTGGGTGTGTGCGTGGCTTGCTTTGGCCCGGCGACGTCCCGCCAGTGGGGGGTGGTGCAAGCTCCTGGTGGTCCAAGACAGCGGCGCCCAGCCTGTACTGGGCTAGCGCTGTGCTGAGCAGGGGGGGGCGCGGAACTGATGCGCGGGACACCATATGGCGCGACAGCGAGTGCTGCCGACTTTAGACTTATTGCCCCCCCCCCGCCAGGCTTGCCTGCCCGAGCGGGGCCTTGAGTTTGCGGGTGATGGCCCGCGTGCTGCCCCCGGAGCGACCAACTATGGGGGGGTGCCCCGCCAGTGGGAGGGGAGAGCGGGCTGACCTCCTCTCGTCTGTCCCGTCGTCGGGCTGCAGGTCTGGCGGACGTGCAGTCGTTGCGTCGTGGGTGGTGAGTGAATCACCCCCCGCCCGTCCTTTTGGCTTCCCTACTCACGCGCCAGTGGGTGCCACAGTAGGCGATGCGGTCATTCCCTCTTTTCAATGGGTTGTCGCCCAAGCAAGTGCGATAAGATCTTTGCATGTGGTCTTTCACCGGTCAGCATTAGGAGGTAGGAGCGGCAAGAGCGCCTTCGACAGCGTTATTCGGGAGCAACTCCCCGCATTTTGGAAGGCCTCGGCAGGGGGTATGTAGGTACGAGGAAGGACACTTCATGACCCGCACGGGCAGCGCAGCGCCTTGGGGCCAGCACAGCGTAGTGCTGGCTGCACGGTGCACCCTCATGTCGAGCTCGAAGTCGCCAGGTAGTGGCGTAGCCCCGCTGGTCCCAGCAGCTCCTTCCTATCTCTCTCCTTCCCCCCCCCTCTAAGGCCGCGGCCATGCATGACGGCAGCGTAGGGGGGCAGCCCCGATTGTAGGCGAGTGGGGGTGGCACGGTGGAGGGAGGATGCCCTGGCAAGTATGGGAGCCCGGGGGGCCGGAGCGCGGTGGTGCACACAAGCGTCTCGTTTGGCCGATGAAACAGGCGGCACGAGGATGGCTCGCAGCCGTGCGGTGTGTGCAGCCGATTTGTAGAGGTGCATCTTGCGGCCGGGCTGCTGGCGGTGCAGCAGTGTGGACAGGTTGCGGGTCCAGGTACTGCCAGTGCATGATTCGGGCATGGGGCGACAGGCTAACACTTGCATAACAAGCTTCTGCACACGTGCACTGTGCCGAGCGGCATCGGGCTGGTGAGCGGCGCCAGGGCCCGTTTGCGTGGGGTGCCCAAGCGGGGATGGCTCTCGCCCATCACAATTCAAAGCCGTTTAGTGGTATTTATCTCACGCGGTAGTACGGCTCCAAAACGTTTAGCCCCCCCCCCTTTAACTGGAAATACAACGCATGATGCCAAAGGGAAGTGGGTGAGTAAAGGTATGCGTTGCGCAATCACAAATATCCAATTTGAAGCTAAGGGCTGTCTCCCACCCACGTCGCAGGTCCTGAGTATGGGCCCTCGGGCAGTTTGTGTGGTCCCTTGGGGACACCATTTTGGGACGGGATGTCCACCACGTATAGTCAGGTGTTTACTGCTGCCCGCCCCCCTCCTCTTTTGCAAGTGGGGTTGCCGATGGGGGGGGGGGGGTAATGTGCCAGTGCAGAGAGAGACGACATTGCGGGTTATGGGTAGCTGGCCCTGCCATCTGAATACATTTTCCTGTGTGGGGCCCGCTCAGGGCAGTTGTCAGACATGGCCCTCCAAGTGGTTTCGGCCGCTCAGTCAGTTTGCAGTTGCCGTCGTGGCCCTGGGTTCATCTGCGAAGCCGGGATTAGAGCACAACCTTTATGGTGAGCACTTGGGGTTATCCGACTCACTGTCTTCCGGCTGCTGGAACGGATGAGTTTGGGCATTAGGCGGCCGTGGCGGGCTCTCGCGGAGGGCTAGCCGGGTCCAGTTACTGCAGTACAGAGTGTTCGCATAGGCAGCAGGGCCCCTCTACCTGCAACTCGGGGATGCCAGTGTGGAGCGGAGGACTTGAGCAGCCTTGGCGGTGTTGGAGGTGAGCTACGGTTGGAGGAGCGTAGTCCTCTGCCGCATTTCACCCCTTGTGGTTGCACACAATCAGGGCCGGTTCTAGGGTGGTGCGATCGCTGCCACCGCACCGGGCGCGGACTTGGGCTGGGGGTGACATTTTCTGCAAGTATATTATCAATTTTAAATCATCTGCTGCTGCGTTCCTGCTGCCGCATCAATTAAAATGACAGATAACTCTGGTGAATAATCATCTTCCTCGAAAGAGACCAGAGATTTGTCTAATGGAGGTTTTGACTCATTTTAAGGTAGCGCACAGGGTTAAAAATATATAAGTATAATCACACATAGGCTCACTCTAAGCCTGGAACTGTTTCACAGTAAGCAGCCTTAAAACCTCAAAGTGCCAGGTAGAAAGGTTCATGGATCGTTTGGCTAACAGGTATTCTTCTGGCTGTGCAAGGTGGTTGTGAGTTTGGGAAACTGTGGCAGTTTTGTACCCCTGCAGTAGTGGGGAAGAGAGAGAGAGCATGGCACTTCGCATACGTGCTGCTCTTAACCTACACACGACGGTTAGCAATGCCTCCCATCTGCATAATCGTGTTATTCTTCAGCGGGCGTCCTTCTTCCCCGGGGAGCCCATTCTGCCTGCGGGGACGTTTTCCTCGTGGTTGGGTTCATAGCGTGATCAGATATACAAATTTCGTCTGCTGCTACAACCTGGCAAGCCTTCCCTCCAGCTTGCTATCTTGAATATACATTATACTTGAATAAAGTTTTCGATGTGTTGATGAACTCCACAACACATTTCATCACTGAATACCCCTTCATAGGGTGCTGTCGACTACTTTGTTTTGGAATGCTCAGGGGGTAGCTGGCATGGGTAGGTTGGATATGCACCGTATCATTATTTGATTTTGCTCGCTAGAAAGTGTCATTCATAGTCTTTAGAATGTCACTCACAGTTGCACTGAAATGATGGAAATGTCACACATAGACATCTGAAACCTGGGCAGCTATGGATGGGGGCGGAAAGCTCCCGGTTGGCTATGCAACTGAGCTGTAACTGTGGCTTAATTCACCTTATGCAAAGAGAAGCACTGGTCAGCCAATAGATGGGCTTGTTCTAGGTAGTGCTCCTTTTGTAGTAAATATAGGGATGCAATGACTTACTGTATATGTAATGTAACTGGCGCTCATGTATAACGTTTCAATACCTTTACATTCACATACACGTTACATTTGTATAATTGATATGTAATTTTCAATGCGCGTTAGATTAATGCTATGAATGGCGGATCGGTCAGGCTTTCCAGGGAGCGGAATACCTAGTAAATGCGCGGTGTGCCAGTGGCCGGTCTGAATGCCACGGTCATTGCCTGAGCTGCAGATTAGTTTTTACGATTAAACAATCCTTGAAGCTTGCTCAGGGTTCCCTCAGCTCTGTTGGTGTCTTTTATATTGGCCAGGTCCTCCTGGAACTCTTCACCACTGTGTCCAGGACCAGGTGGAAGGTTTACACATCACTTTCAGCACCTATGCTAAGCAAAGTTGAAAGATTAAGTGTTGAGGGTGATATAATGTTCCCTGGTCTTTCTGTAGGGCTCCATTGGGTAAGATGACCCAGCGGCAAGGAGCAGCAGGGTAGTTTACGTGTGCATTGTCGACCATGAAGCCAAGTATGCATCGCGGGTCTCTGCTCTCACTCAAGGGGGCCACAATCACACAAAGCATAGGATTAGAGTGCGGTGTCAGTCAGATATGGTGAGTTATGAGAATATGCCAGAGGTAGCGACTATGACATCACAGATTTGATTGCGCTTTGCGGCCGGGGCGTGTGTCTTGGCAGCAACCGGACATGGTGACCTGGGTGGGGCAAAACAGTATATCAGTTTGGGGTTGATGATTGGTGCGTTAAACCAATTTGTCCAGCCAGGGGCCATAAGTGGGAAGGCCACTGGAGGGCAGTGCTTCTCACTTTGGCTGCACATGAATGAACAATGCCTTCATTCACTAAGACCAATAATGGGCATTGCTCCATGCTTTTCTTTCATAGAACTATTTTCGCTAATTTAATGAGTAGTTTTGAATGGCGCCTATGTTTCAAATCCAATACGTTTGCATTGATGATCTGGGGGCATATGTATCACACGATTTTTTAATCGCAAACGCTGCGATTCGCAAAATAACAGCGTTTGCGATTAAGAAATCGGTAATCGGGATGTATGAGCCAAATCCCATCGCAAAATTAAGGAATTGCTAATTTAGCGATTTCTTAATTTTGCGTAAGCATTTAAGAAATCGCAAATTGCGATTTCTTAAATCATATGTAAAAAGCACCCAAGTTGTGCGAATTATCCTTAAGAAATCGCAAATTACCACCAACTTCCAGTTGGTGGTAATTTGCGATTTCCTTTCAAAATGCACTTTTTTGAATTTTACAAAGTGCCATGTGGCGCTCATACATGCCCTTAGGGCATGTATGTGCGCCATATGCACACACACGCTCATTTCAGGGGTGCATCAGGGTGTCATCATGACACCCTTGCACCTTTGAAATTATTCTCAAATTGCGATTAGCAAATTGCGATTCGCTATTTGAGAATTACTTCCCATTCATTCCGATGGGTCTCCTGGCCCATAGAAATGAATGGGCAGGTATTCCTTAATTGCGATTTCGCAATTTGTTAATCGCAATTAAGGAATTTTAAGAAATCGCAAAAAGTTTGCAATTTTTTAAATACATCCCGTTTTGCAATTCTCAAATAGCGATTCTTTAAAAATCGCTATTTGAGAATCGCAAATGGTGATGTTGATACATATGCTCCCTGATGACTCGCATTTAAGGGGATGTCCATGGTTCTTTGGGTGGCTAATTAATGTTTTCAGTACACATAGACACACGTTGCTTAAGGCCGCATGCTCCTATTGCTTTAGCCTTGGTTTGGTCGTAACATAATGGGGGGCAGTCACTCACGTGTAAAGCGTAGGTTGGCTACGTTAGATAGACTCACTCGAGGGCATTGCTTCACTGTTCCCGAGCCAGCATTGCCGATAAAGTAGTATCATGAGTTGTTCTACAGGGAAGGCAAGTCTCTATTAAGCACGAAGCCAACCTCATCCGGGATGGCTTAAGCCAAGTAGTTATTAATGTTATACACACATCCCAACTGGTATTCAATCCATCCTAGTTGGTGTGTTAACGTACAAAGGGGAGGATGATTGTTCTTGCAGGTCTCGTCGGCGGATGATTTTGGGACCGCGTTTGCGCACTGTTTTACACAAGCTCAATGGTAATCCTTGTGCCTCTGGTGGAGCACGCTCCCACAAGACAAGGGTTCAAATTCTGCCATGGTCCTCAAGATATCCTATAAGCTGTATGTTCATGCACTGCCTCTAGCATGCATTTCACATGTTCTCCTCGGAAGAAGTTGACTTGTTTATACGCTGGTGAATAGGCACGGCGTTAATTGTATTAAGTTTGAACATTGTTATCGAGCACCACGTGTTGGACCGGCTTATATGTAGGTACTGTTGTACAGGTCTGTATAGTACAGGGAGTCAATGTTATTATTATTATTGCACTTTGTTGGGAAACACGATGCGCATGACCTGTTATGTTATCAAGAACTTATAGGAGCGCACAGTCACCGAAAGGTTTCATGGCGCTGAATATACATATATACTACATATTACGTACTTGTTTGGTAAGATTGCACGGTGCTAACTAGTGTCATTTCTCACGCGCGTGGTGGAGTAAGTGCTGAGATTTAAGTCCCCAAAGCTCTTGGGGCATGGCTTGGTGCCGACAGCGATGGCCACTTAACGCGCTCGCTCCGCCGCAGCCGGGGCCTTCAAACCCAGTAAAATCCGTCAGAATCCGTCTGCGTGGAGGGGGAGCGGCGCCCCAGGTGTCGGAGGGGGCCCAGACCCCAGATATCCTTTTTCTGTCCGCTGGACCCTCGGACCGCAGCCGGGAGAGCCGGGGTAAAGAACCGGCAGCGCCACGACTGAGAGCCGGCGCCCGAGCGGCCGGCGTGGGGACGCGAGAGACACGGGAGGCCCCCGGCGGCAGAGCGCGGGAGGCCGCGAGGACTGTGGCAGTGGTGGGACCCCCTCAGCTACTTTCTAAACCCCGCCGCGGGACGGCCAACTTGCAGGCGACCCCGGACTCGGATCGGAGTGCTGGGCGGCGGCGAGGCGGAGCACTAAGCGGACGAGGCGGAGGGTCCGGCTGGGCCTCTGCAGCAGTGACGAATTTGGCCAGCGAGATTTTGAAGCGGACAAACCCGGTGTGGTGTGAGGAGCCCATGGAGCTGGCGCCGCCGAGGTGGTGAGCGGGACTGTGGGAGATCCGGCGTCCTGCGGTCTGCGGTGAGTGAGACAGCGCTTTGGCCTGAACATTGCGGAGGCGAGAGCCTGACCTGGTCATGCGAGGGCCTATTCCTGAGCCACTGGAGATCACGCAGTAGGGCGCCACCACCGAGACATTTGGAGACCCACTGAGGCGCCCCAGCCCGGCCCGGCAAGCAGAGGGAGAGTGGGTTCCGGGCCCGGGGGCTGCCTTGTGTGGCACAGCGGGCGGCGTGGGGACGCGAGAGACATGGGAGGCCCCGGCGGCAGAGCGCTGGAGGCCGCGAGGACTGTGGCAGCTGTGGGACCCCCTCAGCTACTTTCTAAACCCCGCCGCAGGACGGCCAACTTGCAGGCGATCCCGGACTTGGATCAGAGTGCTGGGCGGCGGCGAGGCGGAGCACTAAGCGGACGAGGCGGAGGGTCCGGCTGGGCCTCTGCAGCAGCGATGAACTTGGCCAGCGAGATTTTGAAGCGGACAAACCCGTGTGGTGTGAGGAGCCTGTGGAGCTGGCGCCGCCGAGGTGGTGAGCGGGACTGTGGGAGATCCGACGTCCTGCGGTCTGCGGTGAGTGAGACAGCGCTTCGGCCTGAACATTGCGGAGGCGGGAGCCTGACCTGGTCATGCGGGGGCCTATTCCTGAGCCACTGGAGATCACGCAGTAGGGCGCCACCACCGAGACATTTGGAGACCCACTGAGGCACCCCAGCCCTGCCCGGCAAGCAGAGGGAGAGTGGGTTCCGGGCCCAGGGGGCTGCCTTGTGTGGGACAGCGGCGTGATGGCCGGGATGTGCTCCTGAGGCGGCGGAGGGGACCACACGATACGGGCCTCAGCTGCGGTGGAACGCGTCTCCCTAGTAACACATACCTGACCACTGGATGGTGGGACGGCTACAGGGAGGGCACCACGCTTACTGTGAGGGGGCCCGGAGAGAGTTGGAAGACACGTGGCCCACTGACCCGAGCGTCGAACCTGCGCCGAGGGCTACCGGAGCCGGGCCACTGGAGGCGCGCAAGTAGGCGTACAGGCGACGGCCATGAGGCCTAAACATGGCGGTGCAGTGCAATCGAACAAACTCGACAAATACGCCCTCCCCAAGATGATGAAGCAACCGGACGCCGCGCAGGAGGAGCCCCAGGGGGAGCCGGAGCCGTCCTTGCAATCCATCATGGCGGCCATAAAAGGGTTGGGGACCACACTTGAGACGAAAATGGATAAAATGTCGATTGAGATGAACCTTATGAGGGCAGATATGACCAAGACTACAGACAGGGTCAAAGAGACTGAGATGCATGTCACTGACCTCCAGAACACCACTAAACGCCTGGAAGAGAGAATTAGCGCCCTTACTCACCAACACCGTCAGATGGCGATGAAGCTCGAGGACCAAGAAGGGAGGGCCCGGCGCAGCAACGTTAGAGTGGTGGGGGTCCCGGAGGGACAGGAAGGACCGAGCGTTGACCTCTTCTTGGAGGACTTAATCCTGAACCACCTTAAGCCTGCCAGGAAACTGTGGAACTGTGGAAAGAGCACATAGGGCGCCAGTTCCCAGACCGAAGCCGGGAGCACCGCCTAGAACCATTATCGCGAAGATCCTAAACTACAGGGACCGAGATGCAATATTGCAGGCCGCCAGGTCCTGGGGGGACATCAAATTGGACAATGCCACCATTCGATTCTTTCCAGACTTCACGTTGAAGGTGCAGCAGGAGAGGCGCTCCTTTGAGGGCGTGAAAGCGTCCTTGCGACAGCGAGGGATCAAATATATGATGTTCTTCCCTGCGAAGTTAAAAATCCTTGTGGACGGAAAGTCCCTCTTCTTCACTGAGCCCCAAGAGGTCCGGGACTGGCTGGAGGGGCGTCCGGCCCGCGGTAAGGGGCCCGGAACCACGACGAAGCGGGGGGACTCAGGCCCTCGTGAGGATGTAGCCACGGATGAACTCCTGGACCAGGATCACGGTACGGGGCGCATGTGGAGGTCGAGGTCCAGCAGCCCGAGCCCGGCGACCTGATGAGGGCTCCGAGGGAGCCGGCGCGGATAAGACCCGCCAGGGACAGATGGTGCAAAACTGTAATGTATACCCTGGGGGTGCGAACCCGGGGGGGCGGCGGGATATGAGCTGGATGGGATGAGTGCGGGTCACATATTTTTGGTGCTGGGATTTGGGGAGGCTGCACGTGCTCTTGCAACCAGAAACGCCTGGGGGGCGGAAGAGCCGCCCTACTCCACATGACTGGCACTTACGCCACTGTGATACGGGGGATTTGGCTGCGGACGGCTGGAGCCCGCCACTGACCGCGGCCCCCCAGGCATAGTTGTTCACCTGTTGGGGCGATAGGCGCTCTGCTGATTGGGGATGTGGGTAGTTTGGAACCTACGTGGCAGGGTAGCAGGGAGGGGGGGTTGGAGGGTAGAGTTCTTAAGTTTGTTGTTGAGGCAGGTTGGGCGGTGGGTGGGGGAGGGAAGGGGGGGAAGAGAGATTGTTTATTTGTCATGCGAATCTGAAGTTACCATACGACGCGGGGTGGGCAGGGCACACGACTGGCTTGAGGCAAACATCTGTTACAACGACCATGTACTGGGACAAAAGTCTTAAACTTATCAGTTGGAATGTCAACGGGCTGGGGGACAAAATCAAAAGAAGTATTGTATTGCAACATCTTAGGCGGCACTCCCCAGATGTGGCGTTGCTGCAGGAAACCCACTTACTGGGCAACTCCTGTAAAGCACTTAATCGGTGGGGCTACCGGCTGGTTGCTCATGCAGGGTTCACGACGGGCTCTAGGGGAGTGGGAGTCTTGTTGCGCCACAGCTTCCCCTTCGAGGTCCAACAACAATGGGTTGACCCGCTTGGTCGATTCGTGGCGGTGGCAGGGAGATGGGAGGGATGTGGGCTGGTGCTCGTGGCAGTATATATTCCGCCTGGACTACAAGTCCAAGCCTATAGGGACCTGGGCACCTTTCTCCTGGGGCTTCCGGAGGAACGCCTGATAATTGGAGGCGATTTCAACGCCGTTGTGTCGGGGGAGCTGGATAGGTTTCCTCCCCGGGACATAGCGCCGGGACAGCAGTGGCTTCCTGCATTTCTTGACGCCTTCGGTTTTGTGGATCTCTGGAGAGGGAAGCACCCAAATAGTAAAGAATACACGTTCTTGTCGGGTGCCTATAAGACGCTCTCGCGCATTGACTACATTCTGTCTCCTGTGCAGGCTGACATGCGAACAACAGACATCAAACACCTCCCTAGGGGCATCTCTGACCATGCACCGCTATGGGTTCACCTCACGATCGGGGATCTACGAGGGGAGGGTGTCCCACGTATTAATCCTTGGTATCTACAGGGGCAAGAAACTAGAGCGGCACTGGGTAGAGTGATGGAGCAATATTTCCTCGACAATGAGGGCACTGTGGACTCCCCCACCACTCTGTGGGAGGCGTTCAAGACGGTACTAAGGGGCCAGGCCCTCTCGGTCATTGCAGGTCGGCGGGCAGATAAAGAAAAACAGCTAAGGGAGATCGAAGGTGAAATCATCAGGCTCGAAGAACGTGTAGGGAGCGGCCCAGAGGACGATCTCACCCATCAACTGCAACTAAGGGCGGCGGAATACAGGGCTGTAGCTACTGATGAGGCGCAGGCATTGGCGCGTCAAAAGGAGGGGCGCATATACGATCAGGATGATAAGGTGGGTAAACTGATAGCCTGGCTCGATAAAAAAGAGCAGGCACACCGAGTTGTATCTAAGCTTAAGAGTGCAGCCGGTGCCCTCCTCACAGAGCCCAGCGACATAGCGGAAGAATTTGCAAGGCATTTTGGGCGACTTTATCGAGGGAATTCGGAGCTCACGGAGAATGACTCGACCGAGTTCTTGGCGGACATAAGACTGCCTACTCTCTCTGAAAGCGACCGCGAGGCGCTGGAGGGAGACCTCACTGCAGAAGAGCTGGCTAAGGCCATGGGGGATCTTAAAATAGGCAAGGCGATGGGGCCGAACGGTCTTCCTATCGAACTCTACAAACTCAAACCGGATAAAATAGTCCCACATATGAAAGCTATGTTCGATCACAGTAAGAAACTCGGGCGGTTGCCGAGAGATCAGCGCATTGCGACGCTGGTCACCATTCCAAAGCCTGGGAAGCCTAGAAACGAGTGTGCCTCCTATAGGCCCGTATCCCTTCTAAACGCGGAGCCAAAGATTCTCGCGAAGATGTTAGCGAACAGACTCCGGCCTGTCATCACGAAGTTGGTGCACCCAGACCAATCGGGATTTATACCACATAGGAATACTGCCCTCAACCTACGGCGCCTGCACGGCGTACTGGGGCGTTGCCCTGGAATCCAGGAGGATGCAGTGGTGGTCTCGTTGGATGCCACCATGGCATTTGACACATTAGAATGGGCATACCTCTTTGCTGTGCTTCAGAACATGGGATTTGGACCCAGTTTCATGGGGTGGGTCCGCCTCCTGTATGCGGACCCGTTGGCCCAAGTAGCGGTCAATAATAAACGGTCGGCGGTGTTTGCCCTGGGAAGGGGGACCAGGCAGGGTTGCCCCCTTTCTCCGTTGCTGTTTGCCATCTCCCTTGAGCCGCTCGCGGCGTGGATCCGGAGGGATCTCTCCGTCCGCGGGCTTCGCTGGACCGAGTGGTGGGAGGACAAAATCTCGCTCTTTGCAGACGACATCCTTCTTTACCTCTCTTCCCCTGCGCGTTCACTGAGGGTAGTCCTGGACATTTTTACCAGTTTCGGGCGGAACTCTGGTTTCCGGATCAACTGGGGCAAGTTGATAATCTACGTGCTTCACGGGACGGCCCCCACCCTCCCTAGAGGCTGCACGATACAGGTTGCGGCGGAGGGTTTCCGATACCTAGGCGTCTATATTACCACCAATCCCAGACGGAGATACGAGGAGAACTTGCTCCCCCCCCTGCGGCGGCTGCGACGGGATGTTGAGGTCTGGAAGGGGTTGCCCCTGTCCCTGCTAGGGAGGGCTGCACTGTTTAAGATGATGGCCCTGCCTCGATTCCTATATGCCCTCCAGAACTACCCAGACATGGTACCGCGGGCCTTCTTCCAGGAAGTAGAGACCCTGCAGAGGGAACTGTTATGGGATGGCAGACCACGGATAGCGCTTGGTAAGCTCACGCTCGGCTGGTATGACGGGGGTATCGCCCTCCCCGACATTAAAAAATACTATTGGGCGGCACAACTGGCCGCTATCAACCAATGCCAGTACGGGAGTGGAGATGACCCGGCATACGGTATGGACAGGTGGCTACTGCCCGGGGGTGATTTCACGAGGGCACTTTATTCAAAACCTACCAGGTTCGCGCTTACTGGACCCACGAAGCATGCAGTGCAGCTGTGGCACATCGTCACCAAAGCGTTGAGTTGGGGTAACAAGCTCACCATGGCCACCCCTCTCTGGGATGCGGAACAATTGGGCACATTGGGGCGCACGAAAGGCTTTGGCAAATGGGATCTAATAGGTATCTCGCGTATCGGAGACCTCTGGGAAAGGACGGGAGTGATTCACTTCTCTACACTGCAACAGACATACGAATTGGCTGACTCGGAGCAATTCAGGTATACACAAATTAAACACTCGCTGCAGGCTAATATCCCATCTGGTAAGACATTGCCTGAGTCTGCCCCACTCGAGGATCGGCTCCTCAACGGGCACCTACCTGACAAAACTATCTCGCTCACATACAAGAAGCTCGTTAACAACACCCCTGATCCCCTCACTGCGTTGCGGGAGAAATGGGTGAGGGATGGCCTCGAAATGGATGATGAGGACTGGCAGGTGGCAGTCTCGTCGCCAAGGGAGGTGGCCATCTCCGCCAAGCTCCGCCTAATCCAACTAAAAATCCTACACAGGGCATACCTCTCAGAGACACAATTACTCGTGATGGGCAGAAGTGCGGACGGGCATTGTAGGAGAAGGTGTGGGATGGACGGTAGCTTTATGCACATTCTATGGGAATGCCCGCTCATTCAATGTTACTGGGGGAAAGTATTAAATTGCATGAGTGAGATCTGGGATGTTCCACTTAGACCTGAGGCCAGGCGATGCCTATTGAATATTTGGGAGCCTACGGATCTGCATGTACGGGGGAGACTGTGGGTCACTTTGGGGCAGATGATTGCAAAACGAAACATAGCACAGGCATGGGGGGCCTCCACGCCGCCCAAACTGAAGAAGTGGAAGGAGGACATGGACTGGTGCATGCTGAGGGAGAAAACGGTCTATGTTGCTCGGGGGTGCCCAAAAAAATGGATTGAAATATGGACTAAATGGAATGTGTACCGGGGAGGACTGTGTGAGCCCCCGGAGGTCCCCACGCCCGAAGACCACTGTATGATATAAATAACGTGACATAGACGGAGGGAGACTCCGGGGAAAGCCAAGGAAGTGTGTGCCAGCCTCTTAACCCTGTGTAATAGTATCTCATTTGAAGCAGAATTATGTAAGCATGACAAAGTTGTTTAATTTCAATAAACAGAAGTTTAAAAAAAAAAAAAGTCCCCAGAGCTCGGTACTACCTTCGGCTTGTCCCATTGGCATCGGGGGGGGGCGCTGTGGGGGCCGGAGCTGGAGAAATCGGTTTTGTTTATTGCATTGAGTGAAGCCTTCACTGCTTGGCCGACAAGGTCCTTGTGCCACCAGGGGTTATGTAACATGTGTACTTCACTCTAGGCGCCCCTAAGCCTGGTAATGCACACAATGGCAGCCCTAAACCTTGTTGGTCTCAAAGTTTCTTGCTGGTCTAATGGGGGTTATTACGGACATCGATATGTCACCCTCATCTTCATTGTCGATTTTGCTCGCAATAAAGTGTCAGTCTTAGTCCTTAAATGTCACCCATAGTCCATCCTTTGTCCCAACAGGGACAAAAGTTACGGACAGGCTCGGTCTTGCAAAGAATAGTCATTTGGTACCCGCATGGGCTTCGTTCGCAGTTCAGCGAGGTCAATTTTGTCTCCAACGCGGCGATGGTGCGCTGTATTCCATTCCAAAGGGCTCCCGCTTTCCGCCGTCGGTACCTGGCTCACGTGCAGGTGACCTGTCTGACTGTTGCGAAAGTTGTGTAGTGTAATGGTCCCATTTGCGGTAGAGCTTGCTATTCATCGAAGGGAGATATTTAAGGTTGTTCACGTTAGGGTGTCCCACCTGTTCAGAACGGAAGCATTCTCAATATGCTACGCAAGGAAGCCAGTATTGTGGCTTCAGTTATCTTATACAACTAACAAGCATTGTTCAAGCCAAGGGTACTGGCGTGTTTTGGTACTTTGGTTTTGTAGTATATATCCAGAGCCAAGGTCAGAAGCCGCAAAATAACAGTCTGCCTTTCCCACAGGTTACCAGCCCATTGGTGGGAAAGTCGAATGTTACACGTACTCAGGAAACTTCAACGCAAAAAGAGGCACTGCTAAATACTGAGACTGCATTATGCAATCGACTACGATGGCCCTCATGGGGAACACCTGCGGGCACCATGTAGAATCAGGTACCATGCACACTGGGCGGACGGTATCGGGTAGCTTCTGTTAAGACATATCCATCCGCGCTTTAACCAGGGCGGCAGGCGGGTGGTAGTAGTTGTCGGCTAACAGTGTGCTGCGGCACAGTTAAGTTTGGTGAACACTGCGTTAGTGCCAAATGGCGACAGGGTATTACCGACCTTCTTGGCGTCCCTAAATTCAGGAAAGGGCAGGTATTTGCACATAACTTTTTCCCTGGGTCCACAGACGTGTCTGCCCCCCTGGGTTATCCTTCTGCGGGCTAGAACCAGACAATAGAAGGTGCATCTTTTGGGACGGGGTCCCAAACACATTGATAGTCAGGCACCGGGGTAGATGTACCATGAAAGGCATGGTCACTACTTGGGTTGCCCCCAAGTTCTGGGGTCAAACTGGGTTGGAGCATTAAGTCTTCAGTCCTTGGGTAGCATCCAGCACTCCTCCTATCCAAGGCAGGGCAGTTAGCGATAGATTGCCACTGGATTCAAGCAAGCCTGGCTGAAGACGGCTGAAATACCAGAAACCGGTCCTAGGAAGCTTGTTTCCGGTCCAGGGAAGGCATGGCTTGGCAGTTCGGGCTGGACTGTTCCCATGAGGCACAGGTTCAGACTGATTTGCATATGGCCATGTCTGAACTGGGGTGGCAGAGTGGGCTAAAGAACGGTGATGGATCAAACCCAGATCTGTTGACTGGGTGTGAGTGTATGATTGGTTCTGATGCTCCGTCCATCACCACCCCCTTTTGT
The DNA here is from genome assembly GCF_964204655.1 of Triturus cristatus. Classification (NCBI taxonomy): domain Eukaryota; kingdom Metazoa; phylum Chordata; class Amphibia; order Caudata; family Salamandridae; genus Triturus; species Triturus cristatus. The sequence continues at coordinate 143,369,645 of NC_140594.1, forward strand.
ACCGCTTTGTTCGCCATAAGTTGGCAGGGTATGCTCAGACGTGAGTCCCTTGCTCACTTTGCCACTGGATTCAAGCAAGACTGGCTGAAGACGGCTGAAATGCCAGAAACCGGACCTAGGAAGCTTGTTTCCGGTCCAGGGAAGGCATGGCTTGGCAGTTCGGGCTGGACTGTTCCCATGAGGCACAGGGTCAGACTGATTGGCATATGGCCATGTCTGAACTGGGGTGGCAGAGTGGGCTAAAGAACGGTGATGGATCAAACCCAGATCTGTTGACTGGGTGTGAGTGTTTGATTGGTTCTGATGCTCTGTCCATCACCACCCCCTTTTGTACCGCTTTGTTTGCCATAAGTTGGCAGGGTATGCTCAGACGTGAGTCCCTTGCTCACTTTGTCACTGGATTCAAGCAAGCCTGGCTGAAGACGGCTGAAATGCCAGAAACCGGTACTGGGAAGTTGTTTCCGGTCCAGGGAAGGCATGGCTTGGCAGTTCGGGCTGGACTGTTCCCATGAGGCACAGGGTCAGACTGATTTGCATATGGCCATGTCTGAACTGGGGTGGCAGAGTGGGCGAAAGAACGGTGATGGATCAAACCCAGATCTGTTGACTGGGTGTGAGTGTTTGATTGGTTCTGATGCTCCGTTCATCACCACCCTCTTTTGTACCGCTTTGTTCGCCATAAGTTGGCAGGGTATGCTCAGACGTGAGTCCCTTGCTCACTTTGCCACTGGATTCAAGCAAGCCTGGCTGAAGACGGCTGAAATGCCAGAAACCGGTCCTAGGAAGCTTGTTTCCGGTCCAGGGAAGGCATGGCTTGGCAGTTCGGGCTGGACTGTTCCCATGAGGCACAGGGTCAGACTGATTTGCATATGGCCATGTCTGAACTGGGGTGGCAGAGTGGGCCAAAGAACGGTGATGGATCAAACCCAGATCTGTTGACTGGGTGTGAGTGTTTGATTGGTTCTGATGCTCCGTCCATCACATCCCCCTTTTGTACCACTCTGCTACTCACTAAAAAGCGCTACAACGCCTTGTCTAGGGTAGTAAGAGCTTTATAAATGATATTACAATACAATACAATACAATTAAGCACTGCCTTGTGCCGACCATGAACATATAATCTCTCCAGCACAGGAGTAAATCTCCAAATGTATCCAGTGTGAGAATGTGCGAAAGTATGTCACAAACTAACTCACAGGGTTTTGGATACTCCCATACTTTGTAATGAATTCATGCTCTGGAATCCCAACTACCTGCCTCTTTGAGCAGATTTGTGAATCAGGGCATTTAAACATTGTAGGCAAAGGACATTGGGAATCAGCCCCACGGAGTTTTTTTCCCAAAATCTCAGGATTTTGTAAAGTGGAGCAGATGGAATTTAAAAACAAGTTTAACAGAGCCAAAGTCTGCAGTGCTCAGAGCACCTTTCCTCGGTGTGCAAGAGCTTCAAACATTACCAACAAATGTCAATGAATATACTAGGGTCTGTGTTATTTTGGTAGTAAACAACACAAGGTTGGACGTGACCCACAAGGTGGAACTGGAGTACACTCTGTGCTCCAGCAGAGCACATAATCAAGAGTCCTATTCAGTCCAGAAGCATGCTGCTGCCTGTGGGACAGCCAGCAGAGAGGGGCAGGGCGGTGGCCGCCACTCTCCAGGAAGAGAGAGAAAGCAGAGGACAGCATGCACCTTCGGAAAACCAGCACATCTTGTTTTGTTGAAAGGGATACAGACATAACCAGAAGGCAGGCGGTGACAGAGTACTATGAGGATTTATAGCTTGGTTAGGAAATTATCCAAGCTGATTTTGCATGACTTTTAGCCAGGGCCTTGATACCTGCGGGTTAAGAGCGCTTTACAAATCCCTTTTTATTTCATTTCATTTCATAGCTACATTTGGAGTATGTAGGAAATGAAGATTCCACCACTAAAAAGATTCTCCACCCACACTTTTGGTGATCTTACCACCATGTTTAGAGTTCCCTACATAGTTGATAATCCACAGGAAGACACTTCTCCAGCTTCACCGTGCAATCCGCAGGGGACCGGTGGTAGCACCACCATAGACGACTGCAGATCCATCACCACATCTAGAGAGGCTCGTCCACCATTTCCTAGTGCACCGCACACTACTAGCTGGATTACAGCGGCTTTGGCACATCACGGATGGGGAACCTGAGACACATCCATTGTTAGATGCAATCCATGTGATGGGTTCCGACCGGCACCTTATCACGTGGTTCACGCGTGGGATGGCATCCAACCCGCAGGACTTGATGCAGGCCACGCAACTGCACTGGGAGTGGGGCATTGGTCGCGAGATTTCTCCAGAAGAATGGGATAGGGCGCTTATCTATCCCCGCAAACATTCCCGCAATGCAAAGTTCCAATACATCCAGCACAACATCTTACACAGAGCCTATCTTTCCCCCAAGCGACTGCACCGAATGTATGGGAGCGAGTTTATGTGCCCCAGATGTTGTCACCGAAATGCAGGTATGCCACATATGTTCTGGAATTTATCAGAGGCACAGTTTTTATTGAGGGCAGTCTTAGATGCCCTGGCAGAGATCACGGACAGAGTAGATCTCTGCACCATGGAGGCGGGATTACTGGGGATCTAATGACGTTGGAAACAGAGGGGCATATTATCAACGGCATGCGTTGAATATCGCAAATTGCGCTTATCACACATTTGATTATCGCCGTCTATCGCTGGATTACATCGCTGTGTTAGCGGCGTATTACCAATGCTTAGCTCACAGGCGATGTACAAACCAGCGATAGACAGCGATAATCATCATTAGCGTGTGAAATCAAGCGATGATTTCACAGCGCTAATGAAAAGCTTGTTAATATGGGAGTGTGGACTTAATCTGTCAATCCACCTCCCATACTAAACATGCTTAAGTCAGGTTTTGACCAGACATTAGGATCCGGCGATAACCACGGTTAGCGCGACTTTTGATATCGCTTCGCAAGACCGGGCTGCCTTGTTAATACAGCGCTGTTGTGTTAGCGCCCTCTTTCATGTTGTATTTTTGAAGGAACGCCTACTTTGCATCTCATTAGCGATGTTTATCGCTGGCATGAGATGCGTTATAAAATCGGCTGTTAACATGCGCTAATGCATGTAAGCGATGCCTTGTAAATAGGGCGATAAAAATATCGCCGCTTTAGCGACAAAAAGTGCCGCTAAAGCGGCGATACTGCCCTTGATAATATGCCCCCAGAGAGGGGCAACCATCCGTTTCAGAGACTTAGCCCTAAATATAAATAAACGTCCAATTGCCATGAAATGGAAGAATGCCTGCCTCCCAGGCATGCCACATTGGCATGCGGCAATGTAGGAAGTGGAGTAGAGCGGAGTCCACAGCGCTGCGCAGGGAGGAGGCGAGGGACCTACGAAGAGTTCCCATTGCACAGGGCTGGGATGCTCTTGTGTGTGAGTAAGTCCTCTCTGAGGGGACCAGGGAGGGGAGGTCTGGAAGTGAGGTGTGATTCTGCCCCCCTCCCCTTTGCTCCTGACGCCATGACTGAAGTCCCCGCCCCCCTCCCCTTCACCATAGCTCATTTCTCATTCTGTGTGAGATTGGAGTGGTGCCGGACTACTCCATACATGCCTGCTGTGTACAATAACAGAGCTATGGAACTAGATATCAGCCCTGTGCCATGCTTATACCCCCTACAGAGGAGACCTAGTTCTTGACTCTGAAACTGTTAGTGCCCTGCTCGCTCAAACTGTTAACCATATCACTCATTACTGTTATGTTAAAGAAAGAACCAATGTGTCCTACAAATGTTTACATTACTGTATGTGATGCACTGATCTATGGGGACATTATACATTGATTACCTGAATCAGTATACAATACTACATTTGCAATATGTATTGTACTAATGCAAAAACGTAATAAATACATTCTTAAAAACAAAAGAGAGAGAGGCTGATCCACCACAATTTATTGCGTAGAGAATTCTGTGAAATACTGCTGTGTAAAAGGTGGCAGACTTACATAAGAATGTCAGTGTGGTGTCCTGACATGCAGGGAATCCTCCCATCCAGTTAGGAAGGCTTGACGTGTGAAACACTGATGATCTGCCTCAACATTGGGCAATTCCACCTATGATCGCTGGCATCAGGCGGTTTTCTTCGACAAATTCCAGCCATCCGCCCCCTTCAAAATGGCTCCTCCTTTGGCTGAGACAGTCACTGTGGTCGAGACGTTTCCACCACAGTGGGACGCAACTCTAAGAGGTATATGTACAAACCCCTATCACCACCACAACGTCACCTATATTGACGTTGTGGTGGCGCTAGGGGCTGTGCCTTATGAAAAAGGCAGCGTTCAGCCACTTAACATGGCTTAACGCTGCATTGTACATAAGGCCCCCTTTCACGCTATGGTTAGCGTGAAAGGGATGGGCAGTGGGTGTTGCGGTGGGCGTTCCACCGCAACACCTATTCTTTTTGCACGCTGCTCCCTATGTACAAGGGTGGCGTACATAGGAAGCAGAGCCAAAATGAAGACAAGGTAAAAACATGGAAAAAGCAAAATGCCATTGTTTGTTTATGTGCAGGAAGGTGTCCCTTCCTGCACATAAACAAACTTTAAAAAATATGCCATTTTATCACTTTTGTGTGTGCTGCATGAAGCAGCACTCATGAAAGTGACTGGATGGCACTGCTAGGATTGTTTATGTGCAGAAAGGGACACCTTCCTACACATAAACAATCCTCCCCTGCACACAGACACTCTTGCACTCTGGTGCAAGGGTGCCTGTGTTGGCACTAAGTTGCTAAACTTAGAACCATCGCAGGGGGAAACGCAAGTCTGCACCACATTCTTGTAAATATCGTGCAGCCTTGCCTTTCATAAGTGGAAGAGAGAGGCATTAAGCCAAAAAGGCTAACGCCTCTCTCCTCCACCTCCTTGTACAGATCCCCCTAAATGCGGTGGATTTTTTGCTGCCATTGACGCAAAAGAGAAACCCACCATAATGGCTGTCAGAAAAAAGTATAAACTCTGTGAAGTGTGAAGAAAAGGAAGTGAGTACATTTTGCTCCAGCACATATCACCTACATTTCTTTGGACCAAGGCAAAGACTGAACAATAAGTTTGTCAATCTATTGCTAAAGGTATAAGATATAGCCTATTTTATAAATCATTTCACATGTATATTAGTTGTATTTAAAAAAAAAAACCTGAGATATGAAAACACCTTGGGTCATATTATCAAGGAACGGCGATAACATTATCGCCGCTTTAGCGGCAGGAAACTGCCGCTACAGCGGCGATAATGGGCTTGATAATATGCCCTTGTGAATTCCCATAGAAGCCCAGGTTCACACCAGAACCTATAACCTAGTTTCCTGCCGCTAAAGCGGCGATAATGTTATCGCCGTTCCTTGATAATATGGCCCCTTGTTAGCAAATGATCAGGAAACCCCACTTCGTGATATCTACAAGGAATTTCTTGTATGGTGCAAAAACTAAAAAACTGCCTCTAACTCCAGTTAGAGGCATTTTCTTAAGACCAGAAAATAGCTGGTTTTAAAAATGGTGCAAACACTCGGGCCTCATTTCAGAAGGTTGTGGCGCTGCGACAAAACAGCGTTGCAAAACTTTTCAGTACGCCCTTCTTGCGACACCATGAATGCGCTGTATTTACTGTACAGCGCTCCATGTCACAATTAATTACTGGAATCCTGACGTATCTGTCAGCACAAAAGTCATGCATTGCTGTAGTTGTGTCACAAGCATGGCGCAACTCCAGCAATGCATGGGGCCAGCCTATCCCTGTGGCACTGCGTCACCCTTACGCCAAGGTACTGACGCAGTGGCGTCCTACAATTGTTGTAGTGAAATCTGATGGATTTTACTGCGCCATTCCTATGAGGCTTTTTTGCGTGGGAATGCCCACCCTACATACATCATACCTGATGCAGGTATAATGTGGTACAGGGCTTCACAAGGTCACGCATATGCCTAGCTGCGTCACTTTGCAAAACCTGTGCAATGTGGTGCAAGAATCACGCTGCAAGTACATCAAGAAAATGAAGCACCAAATGGGCTCATAAATAAGCCCCCTGTCTTTTTCCCCAAAGTTGGCGCACAATGGCTGCCATGCGCCAAACCAGGCACCGTTGCGCCATGGTGCAAGGGTGACTGTGTTTTGGAGTTGATTGATGTTGTGGTTCCATCTCTTCTCAAGATGTCTACAGGTGGGGCTGGACTAGTGGAGGGCGGGAGCGAACCAGTTGGCCTACTTGGAGTGTTGTTTGCCTGGTCTTTTCTTGATGAGTGCCAGGGTGTTGGCGCAGTCGGAGATCCATTGGTGGTGGTTGTGTGCTGCAGTGTTGGCATCTGTTACCGTTGGCGGAGTGGTGGTGCTGAGGGAGTTGACGGGAAGTTCTTTGGTGACCTTGATCGACCCACAACGGGGGCAATGATGGCGATGGTGTACGTTGGGTGTGGTGAAGGCGTGATGTAAAGAATGATGGTCAGTACAGGAGAGTCCTGTGGTGTGGCTGTCGTTGAAGTTCCCGCTGGTGGAGAAGATGGGCTCAAGCGTGTATCAGGCTATGTGGGTTGGTGTGGTTACTAGCTGGTTGAGTCCGGTGTTGGCGAGGTTCCCCAAGAGGGGGTTGGTGTTCTGGTCACTGGGGTTGTCCAGGTGGAACTTGAGGCCTCTGAGTAAGATGTAGTCGGTGGATGGGAGAGCCTGGGGTGCGATGAGGTCTACAAGGGCATCAGTGAATGGGGTTCATGGCCTGGGGGGCCTGTATATGAGGGTGCCGTGGAAGGTGGTGTTGGGGTTGGTACGGATCTGGAAGTGGATGGTCAGCCAGAGTGTGCCTTTTCCAGACAATGGCAATGCCTTCTCCTGGCCACTCTGGTGGTCCGTGCGAGTGAATTTGTAGCCGTCATGGATGGTGATGGCGATGTCCGGTCCGGAGCAGAGGTTGGTCCAGGTTTCCGTGAAGAAGGCGATGTCTGAAAAGGTGGCATAGAGGAGGTCCCAGATATCTGTTGCGTGTTTGTGGAGGGACCGCACGTTGAGGAGGATGCAGTTAAGCCAGTTGGCTGAGCTCTTGTTCGGCTGGGCGGCAGGAGGAGCTGGTGTACTGATGTCGCACAAGGTGCATTTGCAGTTTCAACAGGAGCAGGGTGCAAAAGAATTCCACAGTGTTTCTAGATGGCAGGTGGTGTGGAGTTCAGGATTGATGGAAAGAAGGGAGCTGGCATCATAGCAGTGGAGTGTCCAAGAGGAAGGTTCCTTGGAGCTGGGCACAGTCCTGGGGCAGACAGACGCAGACCGGCTTGTCTTTGGCACACCAGTGGTACACCCGCTGCACATAGCCGCCCAGAGGCTGCCATTATGTAGTGCTGTGTGGGGGACTGGACAGCTGGGAGGTGGGAAACGCGGAAAAGGACCCTGGACGGGGCAGGGACACGAGGGAGCAGGATTTTAAATATATATCATTTTTTAATTCTTACCTCAAGGCCGTGTCCCACGTCTTTTGGGTCTGCTTCCAGGAACAGGAAGCAGGCAGCCAGGCTCCCTCCCCTAAGTCAATCCAAATGCTGCAATGCGGCGTTGTGATTGTTCTTGAGAGACGTGCCAAAGCATTCAGCCAGGGGCTGGAGGGGTGGGCATGTTCTTCTTGCAGGCTGTAATGCCGCCTTCATTGCGAACCGGTATGTGCGCATAACTGCTTTGGGCGGCCTGAGAGGGCCAACCAGTCATTGCACACTTGAGTGGGCATACCACTCCGCCTCTGCCCTGCTCCGTGGGTAGTACATCCCCATCCACCCTCCCGCCCGCAAAGGAAACATAGCATGAGTACATCACTAAGTTATCATCATGTTATGTTTCCTCTTATTGCACTGCTTGAAAGCTGTGGAGCGACGCTCTTCCGCCACAGCGTATGATCTGCCACTGGGGGTGCATCACCCACAGGTGCTAGGCCTGGGCCCGACTCGACCCCCGGGCCTCCTCCGCTACGCGTCCCACATTCTCCTTACCTGGGCATTGACACTGTGGCACAATCCACTGCACTCTCTCCAAATCTGTGACTCAGCCAGCAGGAGCCTCAGACAGGTGAGATTTCACAAGCCAGGGTATAGCAATCGACACCAAGTCAGCTGGGGAAGCTCCAGATGCAGGTGATGCAACAGGGCCCCCTTAGGCGTGAAGTTGCAGCGCTCCCACCACACAAATCCGACCCAGCTCAGGGGCCTCAGCCTCCACAGCGTCCGGCCAGCGCAACATCCCCCAGCGTGGCCCACCATTGGTTATCTACTCCGTGTACCCCGGTGTCGTGGTGGCACGTGGTATGCGATGCAGACCTCCCAACGTTGGTGCGCAGGAGCGCCTCTACTGTTCACAGCTCCAAGGGGCACCAGGCGGTCTTCTCACACAGGTCAAACACGTGTCTCCATGCGACCTGGCAGACTTCAATACCAGGTAAGAGTGATGGTCAATGCTTCAATGTCTACCACCACGTGCCAGCTACTCCACAGCAACCCCGCATCCCACTCTGGGGCCCAGACGCAGGCCTAGCTAGGTCATTGGCCCCCGGGGACTGTCCTCGCTTTCAAGGTTTTGGATGCCATGGTTTTGCAAGGAGAGTGCAATGATGCCCAAAAACTCACGTTGGGCTGACTAACATGAGTTTTTGCGTGCATATTGGCCGTTCCTCAGTTTTCGCCCGCTAACGCCAGAATTCATGTTGCCTTCACGCTAGTGTTAACGGCAGTTTTCACCGCAGCTACCTGGAACTATCACCATGTAGCGACGTATTGTAAATACGTCAGTACCATGGCGATAGTTTTCAGCGGTACGCTGCGGTAAGAAAATTGCCACTTACATATCCCCCACAGTGCCTTTATCACGCAGCTTTTAACATGCATGCGTTTTTGGGGTCTTTTACCATTGATTTAGAGGTGGGTAGGGGCATAGGGTGGTAAGGGTATTTTGAGGATTTAGGGGTGGGTAAGGGAATTGGGTGGTAAGGGTGTTTTTAGGGTTTATGGGTGGGACAGGATATAGGGTGGTAAAGGTGTTTTTAGGGTGGGACAGGATATAGGGTGGTAAAGGTGTTTTGGGGGTTATGGGGTGGGTAAAGGAATTGGGTGGTAAGTGTGATTATAGGAGTGAGCAAGGGAATTGGGTGGTACGATTGTTTTTTAGGGTTTAGGGGTGGGTAAGGATAATACGTTATAAGGGTGTTTTTAGGGATTAGTGTGGGTAAGGGTATTGGGTAGAGAGGGTATTTTTATTGGTTTAGCGGTGGGTGAGGGCATTGGGTGGTAAGGATTTTTTAGGGTTTAGGGGTGGGTTGGGGTACAGGGTGGTGAGGGTATTTTTAGGTTTTTGGGGTGGGTAGGGGCATGGGGTGACAAGGGTAATTAATATGGGGGGTTTTGGGAGTCCCCCCAATACACATAGAAATGTTTCATTTAAAAATATGACAGGGTTGGGGTCTCCCCAAAACGATAAGTATATATATATATATATATATATATATTTATATATATATATATATATATATATATATATATATATATATATATATATATATATATATATATATATATATATATATTCACTTAAAAAACCATAGGTTTCACACATGTTATAGTTAGGTGGACATTTCACTCGTAAAAAAACAATGAAATTCCCCCGTTATAGTTGGTTCAGATAACTATAACTCGTGCGCCCGCAATCCACTGCTCATGACGTCACATATTACATCACTCATGACATGGTCAGTGGCATCACTCATGACATCACTGATGACATCATCCTTTTGATAGAGTGGCGGTCGCGCGAGTTATAGTTATTTGAACTAACTATAACAGGGAATTTCATTGGTTTTTTACGAGTGAAATGTCCACCTAACTATAACATGTGTGAAACCTATGGTTTTTTAAGTGAATTTGCAAGGTTTTTTAAATGCTAATTCCTAACTATAACGTGTGTGAAACCTATGGTTTTTTTAGTGAATTTGTACAGTTTTTTAAATGCTAAGTTATGTATTTATTATCATTTTTTTATATATTTATTTTACAATAAAGTACGTATTAAATTTTTTAAGTTTTTTTTTAATGGTTTTTCACCATGCGCGCACCCCGCGATTTTTTAAAAAAACTTAAAATGTTTTTTTCTGCCTTCGGGGTCCTTCAGGGACCCCCTGACAAAGGCTAGGGGGTCGGGAACTCTCTACCCTGCCCCCTTTTCATGTTCGCCACCTTCCTTTTTCACTCTCGCACTCAAAACAAACAAAATGGCGGCCGACACTTCCTGATTTCGACCGATTCGAACGTTGACTGACATGTAACCACCAATCAGAACTACGCTCACGCACGTTAGGGTGCGCGCACGGTGCGCGCACGATGCGCGCACGTTGCGCGGCTATAGATATGTATGTACTTTAATTGCGATTTTCTCAGGAACTACTGAACAGATTGACTCCATATATGCAAAAGGCACATCCCTGACCTGAGGACTACCTCTTTGCCAAATTTCAAGTAATTCTGTTCAGCCGTTCGGGCTGTACCTTCGACTAAAGGTCCTATGGGAAAATGCATGGGGAAAACGTGTTTTGGGACCCCCCTTTTCTCTCGGCCCCCACTTGACGAATCCCCCCGAGACTTTCAGGGTAGGAGCTGAGCGGAGCGCCCCATTAGTTTTGAAAATTTTGCGAGGATTCGTCAACAGGCGCCAAAGTTATTCAAAATAGAATTTTGAGATTTCCTATGGAAACACGGTCCTAACTATAACTATCTACTGGCGACCGCCAGTAGATAATATATATAGCTATAGATATATGTGTATATATATATATATATATATATTTTTTTTTTTATTTTAACCTGTATATATACTGTTTGCATGAATGTAAGGCACTTTACTTGGTTATATTTGTCGTTATAAGATGGCCGCCATGAATTTACGAACAATGTTGCTGCTAGTCCATCTTCTATGCTAATATATTTTTTGTCAAGTGACATGCGATTCAAGTTTAAATGTGCCGTTTGTATGCAATGGAAACTGACATTGAAAAAGCCAGTCGGCGAAACGCGTCTGTGAGTGTTTACGTGTTGGTTGTTTCATATATATATATATATATATATATATAAATATATGAAGGTAAAGTCGTCTAAGTTGCTGCCCTTTTGAAAAGACGAAGAACGGACCCAAGGATCAGTGCCAATCAAGTTTAGTTTATTGAAATTTCCTCAAGCCTGTCCGACATGACGCGTTTCAGCCCCCACTCGGGCCTTGATCACATGACGCGTTGCAAAGGGAACTAGCAGTTTTTAAAGGGAAATACATCCGGAAATGACCTTAATGCGATGTTATTCATGGACAGCGAAAAGTTACTTATTGAAATCATTTACACAAATTTTCTCTCCTCATTATAATACTATTCAATGAGGTGCTATGCACAATATAGAACAGAATGTAATATGACTCTTTCATACATCTACAAACATATAAATATATAAATATAAATATATACATGAATAAATATTCGTATTAAAATAAATATTTAAGATATATAAAAAACACAAATACAGCAATATACATAAAATACCACAGCTGTAAAAATTGAGCCAAATGTATCTATATATAAAGAATAAGTTAATAGTTGATTGTGCAATATAATGATTTCATAACAATTTTACCTAGATGCAATGCCAGGTGTTAAAATGCATGCTGTCCTTCTGTTCAATAGATATTGCCCAAGTGGGCTAATATATGCCATAATGGTCATAAAATCACCTGACAATATAACCCCAAAGTTTCCTGCTAGAACGCATTAGGTGTGAATAAAACAAAAATTTAATTGTATATATAAAAAACACCCAATGACTATCAAGGCAAGGAATATCTACCCTGTCTCGTTGCAATTCCCACACCAAGAGTATGACTAAAAAATTCATCTAAAAACTATCCATAAGTTGTTACAATCTAGATTGGAGTCCTTACTACTATTTTCCATTTTTATTTAATTTTCTTTATGTCTTTATTGATGTTCCTTTCTTCATATGATATTGAATTATATGTTCCATGAATTACGTAGTTATGCCCACTCAAATTCGTAATATATCACTTCTCATTATGGAACCCAAAAGAAAGCTACAGAAAAATCCATGCTTGCTTCGTCTATTCTCTATAGGGAAAGATGGAAGGAACTCCTATAATTAATCATGTTATAAAACAAAAAGTCACCAAATTCCTTACGGTATTACAACATGAACCCACATTGCTTAGCCTCCAAAGAATGGCTCAAGGTTAAAGAGCTATAAACAAGTATAAAAATCCTCACTCGAATTCAGACCAATTGGATTCTTCGTGTCAAGTTCTAAAATATATCTTGTTTCTAGTAATCGAAGTTTAGCCTCCCGATTACCGCCCCGTTTCATTGGTAATACCGTGTCAATGACATAATATTGGAGGAAACTGGGGTTGCCATTATGCTTTTGTTCAAAATGTCTGGCCAGGGGATAGGCCCGATCCTTGTTAGAGATGGCCCTAATGTGCTGCAATATTCTTTTGTGAGCCGGCAGCTTAGTGCTGCCCACATATTTAAGCCCGCAGGGACACTCAAGCACGTAAATTGCAAATTCTGTTTTGCACGTTAGTCTTTTATTGATCTCAATAGGTGTCGATTTGAATGGACTTAAAAAGTGAGTTTTGCTGCAACCAAATTTACATGCTTTGCAGCTGGAGCATTTCCTAAAACCTTTCATTTGGGACATCCAAGTAACTGCGGGGACAGACTCAGGATTATTATTTTTTACTAGCCCATCACTCATTGAAAATGCTTTTCTAAATGTTATGGCCGGTTTGCTGTTAATGGTACCCCCAATAACTGGGTCGCCCTGGATCAAATTCCAATTGCGGTTAAAAATCTTTCTTAGTTCTTGATGTTGCCTGCTAAATGTAAGAATTACTCTCGATTGGAAACCAGGAGTCATTTCCAATAACCTATCTGATCTAACCTTTGGTAACAGAGCTTCTGTTCTAGAAATGAGTCTTGTTTTATGAATAGCATAGTCAACTGATTTAAGAGAGTAACCCCTAGCAAGAAATCTTTTTTTACTTGCCTCCTGAGCAATGTCACATTCAGAATCAGAACTACAAATACGCCTGATGCGGAGCATCTCCCCATAGGGGATGCTCCGAATGAGGTGTTGAGGGTGATGACTTGAGGCATGTAAGATAGTGTTGCCTGCAGTCAACTTCCTGTAAAGTCTAGTGGCTAATGCATTGTTGTCTACAAAAATCTCAACATCTAAGAAACATATTGTTTGTTTGCTGATTGAGGACGTAAATTCGAGATTGAAACAATTGACATTGAGTAAGTTTACAAAATCCTTTGCACTCTGCTCTGTGCCCCTCCAAACAAAAAACAAATCATCAATATATCTCAAATAAATCAATGCATGTTCCTTAATGATAGCCAAATGGTCACCCTTCAGGACCTGCTCCTCCCACAGCCCCATGTGTAAACATGCGTAGCTGGGGGAGAAGCAGGCCCCCATCGCAACACCTCTAATCTGATGATAAATCTGATTGTCAAACAGGAAAAAATTCTGTTCCAAACAAGCAGATACCATCGACAAAAGCATTTTGTTATGGGCTGCGCAATTCATAGGTCTCAAATTTAAATAATGTTCTGTTGCTTTAAGACCATCACAGTGCCTTATTGAAGTATACAAAGATGTCACATCCAAAGTCATCAAGAACATGTCTTCACCCCACATTAAATGATCAATTTTGCGGAGAAAGTCCGAAGTGTCTTGTACATATGAGGATAGTTTGCGAACCCACTCCTGTAAGAAGAAATCTATGTACTTGGAGGTATTTTCCATTATGCTGTTAATGGCTGAGATTATCGGTCTGCCTGGTGGAATTGTAGTGCTCTTATGCACTTTGGGAATAAGGTAAAACGTAGGGATAACTGGGTATTCCTTCTTTAAGAACCGATATTCAGCCTCTGTCAATAATCCTCCACTCTTCCAAGCAAGGAGTTTAAGTTAATGTTCTTGCCATGCCGCTTTAACCACATTAATATTACTCTTCCGATAACATGCTATATCATCAAGTTGTAATTTCACTTCATCCATATATAACTGGCGTGGCCACAGAACTACATTTCCGCCCTTGTCTGCCTGTCTCACAATAACATTGGTATCAGATCCCAGTTTTTTTGATAAGATTCTGATAATTGAGATTCTGTCTATTTCTGCTGCGAAAAGTCCTATTAGAGGATGTATATAGCTTTTTCAGATCTTGGGTCACCAGCTCGTGGTAAACATCCAAATTATCGTGCAACAAAATGGGCTGAAAGGTTGATTTAGGTTTAAATGGAGTTGCACAAGTTCCTCTATTGCCAATTAATCCTGGTTCCCTTGTTGTAATTCCTTCCTCTTGCTCTTCTACTAGAGACAAGGCATCCTGAAACAAAACTGCATCCCCCGCTGTGAGTAAAGGAGGACTAATCGGGTTAGAGGTGGAAGGGACTAAGGCCTTTTTGGGTTGGAGTATATGAAATTTATGTAACTTAAGCTTTCTCACAAAACGATAAGTATCCATTCTACTATCCACATAGTTGAAGTCACATGGTGGACCGAATGATAATCCCAAACCCAAAATTTTCTCTTCAGCAGATGATAACTGTACATTTGTTAGATTGATTACTGCATTGGGATTCTTGCTGATATTTAATTTTTGTTTTGAAAGCGATTCCATCTCCCCCTTGGCGCTTTTCTGTCCACATTTTTGTTTTTGTTTTCTTTTGGCACCTTTTCTTCTCTGGTTTCGTTTGTGATTGTGTCTTTTTTCTTTGCTGCCGAGGGTCCACAAGGTCTTAGAGTCTCTCATCTGTCTTGACACAGGCAGTCGACCTCCTGAGCGAGGGATAGTTTGATAAACCCCAATTGTTGTGCTCTAGTGGCATCCCCTTCAGGATCACTTTCCTCAGCCGAACTGAGCTCAGAGGCTGAAGTGGATACTGCTGTTGCTTCGCCTATATTTCTCTGGGTGGGCCTATTTCCCCGCGCTTTGACCACATCATATTTACGTGCATATGTAAATATTTGGCCATTGTGGTAGTCAGCGCGGTCCCTTTCAAACTTGAAAGCCTTTCTTCGTTTAACAACGTCTTCATCTTTACTTAGGCGGGCCAGCATATCATCCCTAAATTTCTTTGTTTGCTCGTTCTTCTCCATTTTATCAATCTCCACTTCCAGAGCGTCAATTTGTGTTTGTAGCTTAGCACGGTCACTTTCCGCATACCTAATCAAAATCATCATCAGTTTACTGGAAGATGCCAGGTTCGTTTCCGCCCATTCCGCCAGCATTGCCGGGTCTCGATTCTCATAACTCGGCGCCAGGGTGATTCTCAGACCTCTGGGAACTCTTCCGACGTCCAAGTAGCGGGATAAAGACCTGTGTTCCCACCACTTGGACTGCTCTGCTCGCATAAGTTTCTCCAATTTTTTGTAATGCTCTCTAACATTGGCACATCCTGGTTGGCTGATAAGGCTTTCACTCCGTATTGACTCCCCAGCCGGGGAGTCAAGGAACATAGAGCTTGCTGCCTCCTCTCGATGTCGCAACGCGTCGGCGGACATAATGGCTGTATTTGAATAATTTACAATACTCGTTTGATAACGGTGGTGGATTCTCGACGCAATGTCCCAATCACACGCCGTGCACTCTCCCCACTGGGATATTTGTAGTCTCCTAACTTCACCAAATGCCAGGAACACTTCTCCGGTCGGCCGACCATGAACGTCCCAGCTTTCGTGGCAGAAGTAGGTAAATGATACAGTTCTCAGGGGCTACGGCGGCTTCCTCCTTTCGAGAGTATCCAAAAAGGTTCCGGAAACCGGAATCAACTGCTTCCTGCTGCTGTGCCCAAAGCAAGGGGGAGGGGTTCCGTTCGTACCGCTGAAGCTCCTCGGTAATTAGATGAAGGCAAAGTCGTCTAAGTTGCTGCCTTTTTGAAAAGACGAAGAACGGACCCAAGGATCAGTGCCAATCAAGTTTAGTTTATTGAAATGTCATCAAGCCTGTCCGACATGAAGCGTTTCAGCCCCCACTCGGGCCTTGATCACATGACGCGTTGCAAAGGGAACTAGCAGTTTTTAAAGGGAAATACATCCGGAAATGACCTTAATGCGATGTTATTCATGGACAGCGAAAAGTTACTTATTGAAATCATTTACACAAATTTTCACTCCTCATTATAATACTATTCAATGAGGTGCTATGCACAATATAGAACAGAATGTAATATGACTCTTTCATACATCTACAAACATATAAATATATAAATATAAATATATACATGAATAAATATTCGTATTAAAATAAATATTTAAGATATATAAAAAACACAAATACAGCAATATACATAAAATACCACAGCTGTAAAAATTGAGCCAAATGTATCTATATATAAAGAATAAGTTAATGGTTGATTGTGCAATGTAATGATTTCATAACAATTTTACCTAGATGCAATGTCAGGTGTTAAAAGGCATGCTGTCCTTCTGTTCAATAGATATATATTTCTCCACAGCGGTACGATAAGGCCACAAAAAGACGCACTCGCGGGTCTGTTCTTGCTTTTTTCTTTATTGTGCGGACCACCCCCCCCCCCCGCACCGACAGATGCGTTTTGGCGTGAAAGCCAAACATTGATGATGTGCACGTTAGTCTTATTCTTTCAATTAAAGAAAAATTTACAAGTTATCTTTGTAAAAGTGTACAAAAATAATATATGCTGAGTTGTAAAAAAGTTCATGTTACCCCTCATAACTGTAATATTACCTACGGTCACCAGTAGGTAGTTATAGTTAGGACCACGTTTCAATTAAAAAAGCGTTTTTTCTTTTGCCAATATCTTTGGCGCCGTTTTACGAATCTTCACAAAATGTTCATAACTAATGGCCCGCTCCGGTCAGCTCCTGTCTTGAAAGTTTCGGGGTGATCCTGCAAGTGGGGACTGATTAAAAAGGGGGTCCCAAAACGCCTTTTCCCCATGTTAATTTCCATAGGAATTTTAGACAAAGCTACAGCCTGAATTGCTGAACGGAATTACACCAAATTTGGCAAAAAGGTAGGTCTTGGTCCAGAAAGCAACCTTTTTTTTAAATGGTGTAAATCCGTTCAGTAGTTCTGAGAAATTAAAAAAAGAAAAGTTTCGATATCTGAGGACCGAGGAGGAGTCACGGCTCCCACCCTGTCATGGCAAACTCTGCTTTGCTTCATTGAAGCGAGAGCGGGAAATCCTGCTCTTGCTTCAATGAAGCAAAGCAGGATTACTTTTGAGCAAGGGGACCTGCATGTCAGCAACTCCCCTTGCTCAAAAGCAATGCCGGCTTCCACAGGAGGCGGGGAGCCGGCGGGACCATGGGGGCATTGGGACTCCCCCACAGTCCCCAACGGTGAGGACAGGCCCCAGGGATGGGATCCCTGGGCCAGAAGTGGCCCGGGAGGGGAGCCACGCGGCCCCCCTCCCGCAGAAAAAAAAAATGCAGGCATCCCTGGGGGATGGGGTCCCCGGGGCCAGAAGTGGCCTAGGGGAGGAGGGCCATGCAGACCCCCTCCACTAATTTAAATAATTTTAAAAAGAGGCCAGGCCCCGGGGAGATGAGGTCCCCGGGGCCAATAGTGGTCCAGGGAAGGGGGGCCACGTGGCCCCCCTTCCCTGTAAGTTTTAAAAAAAAAGAAGAGGCCATGCCCTGGGGGATGGGGTCCCCGGGGCCAAAAGTGTCCCAAGGAAGAGGAGCCACGCCGCCCCCTTCCCTTTAATTATTTATTAAAGAAGGAGGGCATGCCCCAGGGGATGGGGTCCCCGGGGCCTAAATTGGCCTCGGGAGGGGCACTTGTGCAGCCCTCTTCCCTTTTTTTTTTTAAAAAGGGGTCAGGCCCTGGGGGATGAGGTCCCCAGGGCCTCAAAAATAGTAAAAGAAGGGGGGCCACACAGCTCCCCTTCTAAAAAATAAAATAAAGAAAAAAAAGACAGCATCTCGCCAGAGGCCCTGCCCCCTCCCTGCACCACTCTGCAAACGCGCCCTGTGACGCGTTGTAAGTTGGGGAATTAATTCCCCTTGAATCCTGAGGGTCCCTGGGGGCCAACTAGCCCACCAGGTACCTCCAATAAGTGCCACAGAACTGCGTTTCAGAGAGGTGGTCCGAAGCCATGCCCCTTTTTACACCACTCCGCAAGCGCGGCTTCTGGTGCACTGCTGGTGGGGCGATGAAGTCCTCTTCTTTCCTGAGGACCTCAGGACACAAGTGTACTTCATCCTCTGAGCAGCAGTGCGCCAGAAGCTGCGTTTGCAGTGTGGTGTAAAAAGGGGCGTGGCCTCAGAACACCTCTCTGCAACACAGCTCTGTGGCGCTTACTGGAGGTACCTGGTGGGCTAGTTGGCCCCCAGGGACCCTCAGGATTCAAGGAGACTTAATCCCCCAACTTACAACACACCAGGGGGTGCATTTGCACAGTGGTGCAGGGAGGGGGTGGGGTCTGATATAACAAGTGTACCTTTTTCTGTACCTTTCCTGCCTGTTTTTACATCTCACTTGTCTCTTTCTGCACTCGTCTTCCCTCTTTCTGTACCTTTCCTGCCTGTTTTTACATCTCACTTGCCTCTTTCTGCACCTCTATTGCCTCTTTCTGCAGTTCTCTCGCCTCCTTCTGCACTTCACTTGCCTCTTTCTGTAACTCTCTCGCCTTTTTGTGCACCTCTCTTGCCTCCTTCTTCACCCCTGTTGCTTCACTCTGCACTTTCCATGCTTCTTTCTGCAACTGTCTTGCTTCTTTCTGCACCCCTGTTGTCTCTTTATGTACCGCTTTAGCCCCTTTCTGCACTTTTCTTGCCTTTTTCTGCTGTTCTCTTCCATCTTTCTGCATGTCTGTTGCCTCTTTCTGCACCTCATTTGCTTCTTTCTGCACCCCTGTTGTCTCTTTCTGCACTCGTCATCCCTCTTTCTGTACCTTTCCTGCCTGTTTTTGCATCTCACTTGCCTCTTCCTGCACCCTTCTTGCTTCTTTCTACACCTCTGTTGCTTTTTTCAGCAATTCTCTTGACTCTTTGTGCACTTCTCTTCCCTGTTTCTGCACCTCTCTTAACCCTCTTTTTGCACCTCTGTTGGATCTTTCTGCACCTCACTTGCTCCTTTCTACACTTCTCTTGCCTCTTTCTGCACCCCTGTTGCTTCATGCTGCACTTTTCATGCTTCTTTCTGCACCTACCTTGCTTCTTTCTGCACCCCTGGTGTCTCTTTATGTACCTCTTTTGCCTCTTTCTGCACTTTTCTTGCCTTTTTCTGCAGTTCTCTTCCATATTTCTGCATGTCTGTTGCTTCTTTCTGCACCCCCGTTGTCTCTTTCTGCACTCGTCTTCTCTCTTTCTGTACCTTTCCTGCCTGTTTTTACATCTCACTTGCTTCTTTTTGCACCTCTATTGCCTCTTTCTACAGTTCTCTTGCCTCCTTCTGCACTTCACTTGCCTCTTTCTATAACTCTCTTGCCTCTTTGTGCACCTCTCTTGTCTCTTTCTGCATCCCTGTTGCTTCATTCCGCACTTTCCATGCTTCTTTCTGCACCTGTCTTGCTTCTTTCTGCACCCCTGTTGTCTTTGTATGTACCTCTGTTGCTTTCTGTACTTCTCTTGCCTCCTTTGGCACCTCTTAGTTAGAGGCAGTTTTAATCCCCCTGCCCTATTATGTACTAGGGCCTTACAGGGGAGGTCATGTAAATCACAGCGGTACCCCAACCCATAGTGTACCCTAGTGTATGTAGGTGTTTTCACTGTATTCTAAGTGTCTTTCATCATGGTACTGGCTCTGAGCCTGGTTAGTCAGAGTCAGTTACCACCAGTACCCGTCAGCAAAAAGTTGGTGGCACAGGATGACTTTGCAACAAGACCTCTTTCTGCATTTCTCTTGCTTCTCACTGCGCCTTTCTTCCTCTTTCTGCACATGTCCTACCTCTGTAGGCATAGTTAGAAATTAGCATTTTAAAAACCTTAGAAATTCACTGAAACAACCATAGGTTTCAGGGACGTTATAGTTAGAAATTAGCATTTAAAAAACCATATAAATTCACTGAAAAAAATCACAGGTTCCAGGGACGTTATAGTTAGTTGGACATTTCACTCGTACAAAACCAGGGAAATTCGGCCGTTATAGTTAGTTCAGCTAACTATAACTCGCGCCCCTGCAATGCTCTGCTGATGACATCACCTATTACATCATTCATGACATGGTCAGTGACATCACTGATGACATCACTGATGACATCTCAAATGACATCACTGATGACATCACTGATGACATAATCCATGTGATAATCTGATGCACCTCATCACGCCCTAATTGAACCTTTGATACACCCACTCTAAAATACAGACTCCCATTTTTGAAACCATAGATACACCAATACCAGTTCCTACATACCCACTCACTGATTCCTAGATCTACACACACATCCACTCATTCACCCATAGTCACTCATACATGCAGTCACTTATCAATACAGCACTATCATATGCCCTCATAGACCTATACAGACACTTACACACCGCCACTCACCCATAGAGTTAGTCACACAGGTAGTCAGTCATGCAAAGAATCAATCACACTCCCATTTACTCACCTATACAGTTATACACACACCACCTCACTTCTTCATACAGATACTAACACATACTTACTCTCTTGTACAATCACTGATACAAGCACACACTCATCCATACAGCCACTCTCACAATCACTCGCTCTCACATATAGTTATTTATATACTCCAATACTCACATATACTGCCTTTCACATATGTAGTTATTCACATAAGTACCACTGAGACATCCATTCGCTCACCAACACACCCATAAACACACTCACCCACCCTTACAGCCCTTCACAGCTGCACTCTTGAACCCCTACACCAAGTGAATCACCCACTCACACATCTATGCACAGAGTAACACACCCCCCACTCACCCACACAGATATTCAGGCACCCATAGAGATGTTCAGACAACCAATCAATAACCCATATAGACACTCATGTAGCTACTCACCAACCCATGCAGCCGCTTACACACCAACTGACAGACTGATAGAGACATTCACACAGTTTAGTCACTAACCAATGCATTCAGTAAGACATGTTTAATCACTCACTTATATAGTCATGCACCTACTAAATCATCCATTCAGACATTTATACACCCACTCATTCTTCAATACACCTTGGCATATATGTATATATATAAAACATATTTAAACTTTACAGAAACACATAGTCACTGGATGATGTAATCAGTATTGTCATCAGTGATGTCATTCGAGATGTCATCAGTGATGTCATCAGTGATGTCACTGACCATGTCATGAATGATGTCATATGTGACGTCATCAGCAGTGCATTGCGGGGGCGCGAGTTATAGTTAGCTGAACTAACTATAACGGCGAATTTCTCTGGTTTTGTACGAGTGAAATGTCCAACTAACTATAACGTCCCTGAAACCTGTGGTTTTTTCAAGGAATATATATATGTGGTGTGCGAAACTCTTTGTGGAGGAAACTTTGTTCCGTTCCCTACAGAGAATGCAGCAAATCAGTGTAAAAATTAATATATTCTATTTTTGCTACAGTGCAAACTTTATTTACTAAATGTTGGCAAAGATTTTCATCTCAGGTACCATAGCATGTTTTGAGTATGTGGAGCGAACTTCGTTGGCACAGATCGGAGAGAACAAGGGAAAGGTAATTTTATCCTTACACGGTCAGCGGGCAGTCAATTACGAAAAGACTGAGTTAAAAACATTTATTCTACACTGACTGGCATGGTGTAGATAATGTGTCTATTAACACTAGATTGTAAGCATTGCTGCATACGTTCTCACTTTGGAAGAAGATCATTTGACTCTCTCCAAATGAATATTAACCTAGTGAAGCAACATTTGAGTAACCACTTGGGTGACACTCAGGACAAAGAATATAATTAGATCATGCACGTGGTACAACTGGTGATGGTCTCTTTGACTCTACTGCAAGGGACCCCTGTTACCTACACATCTTTTGCCCTGATGAATGTCTTTGATTGATGTTGGGCTTCACATAAAGCAGAAACATGTTGGCAGATTAATACATGAAGGGCCTGCTTATGCACTTTCTTGATAGATTTAATGGGTGTGAGACCTTGACCTACAGTCCAGGCCAGCATTCTCCCCAGCAGCTCCACTTCACCGCCGCATCGCCTCAGTGCAGAGTCCTCCCATGAGCAGGGTTCTCGCCGGCATCTCGTCCCAGCCTCAGAGGTGATCCCGTCCAGCCCGCCTGGTGTCCCCCTCACCCTCTGATTACTTATTTTATTCCTTGTTGACCGCTGTTTATTCTTAATTCTCCTTATTCCTCCTCATTCCTCCTGATTATTTTATTAATTAATTTTAGTGTAATTTAGTATTTTCCCACTGCTGCTGCCCCTGCTGCCCCTTCCCCCGACACAGCCCCCGCAACCACCTCCCTACCTCTAGTCTCACCCCCTCCACTAGGTAATGGTGGCAACTGTGCGTGTGGGACATTGACCTCCGTTCCAGGCCAGCACTCTCCCCAGCAGCTCCGCTTCACCGCCGCATCGCCTCAGTGCAGAGTCCTCCTATGAGCAGGGTTCGCGCCGGCAGCCCGTCCCAGCCTCAGAGGTGATCCCGTCCAGCCCACCTGGAGTCCCCCTCATCCTCTGTTTACTTGTTTTTTTTTCCTTGTTGCCGGCTGTTTATTCTTAATTCTCCTTATTTCTCCTGATTCCTCCTGATTATTTTATTAATTAATTTTAGTGTAATTTAGTTTTTTCCCGCCGCTGCTGCCCCTGCAGCCCCTCCCCTGACACAAGCCCGTCTGCGCCCGTCCACGACCCGACCGCGACCAGTGCCAGGAACACTGGATCCACGTCCTCCCACCCCTACGCCGCCGCTGCCCTCCTTGCACTCAACCCCGGAAGACTCAGAGACTGCCAACTGGCCTCACCGAACTCGACCACACAACCAGTTCTCCTTCATCCACTACCCTCAGACCTTCACCACCACCCCGACCTCCGGCACCACCAACACCTGCACCGACCACACCTTAAGATGCATCCTCCTAAACGTGCGCTTCATAAACAAACACGCCATAGAAATCTGGAACCTACTCGACTCTCTTTCGCCCGACATTGCCTTCTTCACGGAGACATGGACCAATGCCACCTCCGCCCCTGACATCAACACCGCCATCCCGGACAGATACAAGGTCCAGAGGAAGGACCGCCCCAACAACCCGGGAGGGGGCCTCGCCATCGCACACAAGAGCACCCTGCGCGTCACTCTCTGCCTCACCACCTACAGCAAAACCTTCCCATCTGCCGAACACCTGCACTTCCAGATCCAGACCAGCCGTAACAGCACACTCCGAGGAAGCCTCGTCTACAGACCCCCCGGCCCCCGGACACCCTTCGCCACCACCATCACAGACTTCATCGCACCTCACGCCATCGCACCAATGAACTACATACTCATTGGAGACCTCAACTTCCACTTCGACAACCCCAGCGACCCCAACTCCACCATCCTCCGGGAGAACCTCCCCAACACCGGACTCAACCAACTCGTCACCACACCTACACACAGAGAGGGACACACCCTCAACTCCATCTTCGCTGCAGACAACAGCGTTCATTTCAGCCACACAATGCAACCACCATGGACCAACCACCACTGTGTTCACTTCACCGTCAACAAACCCAAGGCAAAAGAACCACCCCCCACCCACCGAAGAGGAACTGGAGCAAGGTCACCGACAAACAACTGAACTCCACCCTCACCCAAGACAACCCCACCTGGACATTTGACACAAACATTGCAGCCACAGGACTCCACACTTGGATCGCCAACTGCGCAGACGAGCTCGCCCCGCTACGCAACCCCGGCAAACAGCCCCCAGGAAAGCTGCCTGGTTCACCACCGATTTCCCAAAAACCAGGAGCCCCTGCAGAAGTCTAGCGACGATCTGGAGAAACACCAAGACAACCGATAATTACTCCACCTAAAAGGACGCCATGACGCACTACCACAACCAAATCAGAACAACCAAAAGGAACTTCATCCACAAAATTGTTTTCGCCAACTCTGCCAACTCCAAGGAACTATTCAGTGTCATTCAGGATTTCACCAAACAATGCAGCGGAGCCACAGACATCACCCTGTCCCAAGACCTCTGCGACAAGCTCGGAACCTACTTCCACCTCAAGATCAGGACACTCTATGACAACTTCGCCGACCACCCACAAGATGCCACAGCGGGCCCCCGCCCGCCAGAGACACCAGCCAGCCTGCCATCTCAAACTGGATGCCAATCACGACCGAGGACACCGCCACGACCATGAAAGGCATTCACTCGGGGGCCCCCACCGACCCCTGCCCCCGGCACATCTACCACAGGGCCGCGGACACCATCACACCCGAACTACAGCAGACCATCAACACCACCTTCACAACAGGCACCTTCCCAGACAACTGGAAGCGCACGGAAGTCAGGCCCCTGCTCATGAAGCCCACGGCGGACCCCTCCGACCTCAAGAACTACCGGCCCATCTCGCTCCTCCCCTTCGCAGCCAAGCTGGCAGAGAAAGCAGTCAATAGGGGACTGACAGAATTCATCGAAGAGAACGCTGTCTTCGACCCATCCCAATCCGGATTCCGAAGCAACCACAGCACCGAGACTGCCCTACTCGCCACCACAGACGACATCCACACCCTCCTGGACCAAGGCCACCCTGCAGCCCTCATCCTCCTTGACCTGACTGCAGCGTTCGACACCGTCTCTCACCGCACATTAGTCGATAGACTACACGACGCCGGTATACAAGGAACTGCCATGGATTGGATCCAATCGTTCCTCTCCGGGAGAAGCCAAAGGATCAGACTTCTACCC
The DNA here is from genome assembly GCF_964204655.1 of Triturus cristatus. Classification (NCBI taxonomy): domain Eukaryota; kingdom Metazoa; phylum Chordata; class Amphibia; order Caudata; family Salamandridae; genus Triturus; species Triturus cristatus. The sequence continues at coordinate 143,394,656 of NC_140594.1, forward strand.
TTCCTCTCCACCCCCACGAACATCACCTGCGGAGTCCCACAAGGGTTATCACTGAGCCCGACCCTCTTCAACATCTACATGGCCCCCCTCGCAGCTATCATCCGACAACATGGCCTCAACATCATATCCTACGCCGACGACACCCAGCTCATCCTCTCCCTCACCAGAGACCCCACCACCGCAAAACTCAACTTCCAGAGAGGAGTGCAAGACGTCGCAGTATGGATGATCAACAGCTGCCGAAAACTCAATGCCGAAAAGACAGAAGTCCTCATCCTTGGAACCACCCCTTCAGCATGGGACAACACTTGGTGGCCAACCGCCCTCGGAAGCCCACCTACCCCCGCAGACCACGCCAAAAACCTCTGCATCGTACTTGACTCATCACTCACCATGAACCGACAGGTCAATGCCGTCACCTCCAGCTGCTGCAACATAGCTGCTTCAACACCCTCTGCATCCTTCGAAAGACCTTCAAATGGATCCCTCCTGAGTCAAGGAAGACAGTCACCCACGCACTCATCACCAGCAAACTGGACTATGGAAACGCTCTCTATGCCGGCATCAACAAATCCCTACTCCGCAAACTCCAGACAATACAGAACACCGCAGTCAGACTCGTCCTCGGCATCTCCCGGCACGAACACATCAGCCAGCACCTGTGGAGACTCCACTAGCTCCCTGTGGAGAAGAGGGTCACCTTCAAAATCCTCACCCACGCCTACAAAGCCTTCACAACAACAGACTCAAATACCTCAATGACAGAATAAACTTCCACGTACCCAAAAGAAACCTCCGATCTGCCAACCTCGCACTAGCTGAAACCTCCCGCATCCATAGAGCCAGAGCAGGCGGAAGATAGTTCTCCCACATTGCAGCCAAAACCTGAAACAAGCTACCGGCAGACATCAGATGCGCCCCCTCCATGAACACCTTCAGGAAGAGCCTCTAGACCTGGCTCTTTGGATGAACAGACCTGCGTACCCCTCCCCCCCTTCAGTACCTTGAGACCCTCACGGGTGATTAGCTCGCTCACAATTCCCTGATTGATTGATTGATTGATTGATTGTGTAGGTGCTGGAGCAGAGTTTTCTGTTGAAAATTCATCGGGTTTTGAAGCTTCAGTTGTCAAAATGTGGTAAAAATAAAATTACTAATTTTTAATCATTAATTATTTGTTTTGTGTAAACGTTTTTTATTAATCAACATGTATGTATTAACAAGAGAAAAACCGACACGAGGGAACGCTTACGTGTTGCTATTGACAATGTGCATGTTTTATTAAATAAACGTTGCTGAGTGCTGTTTATTTTTAAGCATGAAACGCTTTTGAATTAATGCTTTTTTGTGTTGCTAAAGCTAGATAATTGCATACACATAAGGGTATTAGTGGGGTTAACACTGTTTAATCACTATGCTGTGGTAACGTTGTTTTGTCTCTTTTAATTAAGATGGTCTATTGTGGCCTATTGTGGCCTACTAAAAGATGGCTGACTTTTGAAGCCTGGTTTCGAGTGAGAATTTGTGATGGAAAAAGGCCTTGCTGAATATGGACGCGAGTCATCTGTCCACAGTCCTTGCCTGGTTAAAACTTTCCGTGAGGACGGCAGCAGATCTGGGCATGTTTCCAGATGCATTGGGACAGCAGCCTTGGCAGCCTTGGAAAACAAAGGAGCTTTAAAGAAAGACTCTAAACTCTGAGCTCACCAGAGGAAATGTGTGGAAGTTGAGAAGAAACATTTTAAGATTTAGTTCCTGTTCTGTCTTTTTATTTTTGTGACTTTTTCTGAGCGGAGATTTTTCAAAATGTAGCGATGCTACATCCTTTCCTTCTCGCTCTGCTCAGCGGTTCGGCGGATGAAGTTATATTAAATGTTTCTTTCCTTTGTCTGAATTATTATAAATATACTAGACTAGAGAGGGTTTCATTCCATTGCGTTTTGCCTTTTGCCACTTCTTCCCAAACCTGCGTTGGTGAGGATCGATGCTGTGAGGACGGTGACTTGGGAGATTTCTACTGAGAGACTTGTCCTGATGACCCATTCTGACATTTAGCTAGAATAGGTAATTATGAGAAAATGATTTATTCTGATTAATTTCTTTTGACTAATTTAGATAAAGAATCATAATTTTAAATATGGTGTTGGTGATTATTTCTTGTTAATTATTGAGTACTCTATTTGATTATTGATGTATAGATTGTTTAGATTACGACAATTGCAATAGCTAGGTCTTATCGACCTCGGTGTAGATGTGGGGTTTAGGAGTTTAGGAGTTTTCTTTCCACAGGTTCAGTGCTGATAGAGTATTTGAGTGTATGTTAGTGAAATGGGCCCTAGTGTATGGTGAGTGTATGTGCGTGTAACTGTGAAATTACTCTATCCGTGGAAGTAGGGAGATTTTGTACACCCCAATCTGCATCAAGTTCCTGGTAGCAGAGTGATGATGGTTATTGATGATTGTCTTGATCTGATTAGATTGCTTGTACATTAGCTTATTGATTATTGATTATTGATTGATGTTGGTATATGTACTAATACTATATGTTGGAGTCGTCATGTTGAGTTATATGTAGTGCTTCTGGAATTTGGGAGCTAGTAGCAGTTCCGTAGTAGGGCAGAGGGAAGTATATGCTGCTCTCGGGAAAGACGGGATTGTTGGTCCTGTACGTATGCAGGAAAATTCACATTGTCTGGGTTCGGAATTAGTGACATTGTTATATGTTACTATTAGAGATATTTCTGGTATATAAGGAGTGCGTATGGTAGTGAAGGTTATCTATGAAACTCTGGTTTTAAGTCCCAGGGATCCGTAAGGTTCGCCGTTAAAGCTTATCGCGGGAGAAGTAATAGGTATTCTCTAAGCTTGTTTGAGAAACTGGGTAGAAGTAAGCTGTTTGGTTGATGTGTGTTATAATTCTGTAGTGGAGCAGATTGTTCGCTGTTCTCGGGAAAAGCAGGATTCTGTGTGTATGTACTATATTTTCTTGTATGAATGTGCGTGAATGTTTATGCATTTAGTTGATTGTAAGACTCTTTGGACAAGTCCTAGAGGAAACAGTTAATGAATGTATGTTAGAAGGGCAGAGTAGAGGGATGTGCTACTGTGTCAACGAGAGGAAATAGATTTTCTTTACTATTCTTTGGTTAGCGAAGCAGACAATGGAGATGTTTATATGTTGTAACTAATAGATTTTGTAGAAATTCGACACGAAGTCTACTGAGAAAGTTTGTAAAGGAGGGGTAGACGACTGACAGGAGACAGGAGCGAGAAACTGCAGCGACTGCTGACGTCAAACAGACTGCGCTCTCATTGGATATTAGATCAGAATAGTGCTCGCGCTGAGATTGGTGCGTTGGTGTGAGCCGCGCAAGGATTGGTGGAGCTATTCTAGTGACATAACGTTCCAGGATTGGTGCGTTAGTGTGAGTCGCGCTGTTATTGGTTGAAAAATCATATTGTGTAGTTGTATTACGGAAGGGATTAGAAAGTTTTGGTAAGCGTTAAAATGTATTACCAAGAAGAGAAAAATAAAAAATCTTTGTTCAGAAAGATTAAAAATTGGTTCGACAAGGATAAAGATGTTAAAACGAGAGAGGGTGAATTGTTACCTCCATTGAAAACGCCTGCATCCTTCATGGCTGCGAGATATGGGTATCATACCTGTATATGGTTGGAGAATTGGGTTAGGTATACCAAAGAAGATGGAGTTTTAGCATTTCCAGAACATGGTTCATTTAATCTGGCCGTGTTGAAAAATTTACGGGAAAAGATGTTATGTCTTGACCCAAGACCAAGGCCGACACAATTCGAGGCTTTAGTGGAATGGGAAGAGGAAGTACATGAGCGAGAGAAACAGAGGTCTGGAGGCAACTATAGGTATATGTTCGGGAGGAGACATGGTCGTGAAACTCATCATGATCGAATGACAAGATGGCGAGATGCTAGTATGTCAGAGGGATTATATCCTGTGAGAACAGTTGAAGAGGGAGCAGAAAGGGTTCCTGAGGCAGAAGTGAGAAGATATGGAGTTAATGAATATGAGGATGAGGTCTTGAATGACATGATTTACAAAAGACCACCTCCATATAGACCGGAACCAGAAGAGAGTACACCAATTGTTTCTCCGATAAGAGATACGCATTGTATCATTGAGACAGAAAATGTGACACCTGAGTTAAGAAGTGGTAATCCTTTCAGGGAGAGAGAGAATAGAAGCAGTGGCGAAAATACGAGAGAATTAGCCAGAACTACATCGGAGTTGACTGAAAAGATCAAGGAACTGACAAAAAATCTAGATGCTGTTACGGTACCCGTAACCATAGGTCCGGTTATGCCTGTTTTTGATAAGCAGAGGAAGGGTGAGAATGGTTTGGTTATTCCATATGTTGGGAATAGATTGACAAGTTTGGCTGGTCCTTCAGGAGATTCAGGAAAAAGGGCAGGAAAATTCAGACATGACACCTGTAATGAAGGATTAGAGGAGTCTAATTCAGGACTGGATGCTGGTGAAGCTAGTTGTTCAGGGATGCCGATTTTAGAACCGCAGAAGAAAGTGGTTCCAGTGAGAAAATCTACTGAAATAACAGCTGAGGATTTGAATGAATGGATGAAAGTTCTTCAAAAGAGGGATAAAGATTCACAAGCAATTGATGTTGCTAGGTTACGTGTAGAATTAGTAGAGCTTGTTGCAGGGACAGTTCCAACAGAAATTCTAAAAAATCATCATGATGGTGAATTATTATTCATGTGCAAGAATATTACCTGGAGAGCGAGAAATACACATGACAGATTAAGAGCAATAGCAAATGACTATGGAGTTGACATTGATAAAGTGAAAGTTTTGCAGAAGTCTTACAGGATGGATTTCACAGACAAGGATATAGAAAATTTGAATGGTACTGGTAGAACAGGACAGATTAAAGAGATGATCGCTTTATTGCGAAAATGGGGTGATGTTGAGAAGTGGAAGGATAGATGGTACAAAAAGAGAGAAGAATCAGGGGATAGGACTTATTCAGCATTTCCTGTGAGAGAAAAGGAAAAACCAGTGGATACTTATCCTATGAGAGAAATACCTGGAGGAGGATATGCACATGTTCCATGGACCAGACAGGATATTTTGTCATTTACGAATGATTTCCCTCGATTGAGAGAAAAGCCCGTCGAGTGGTACAGGCAGGTAGACAGGTTTGTGAAATTGTCAAAAGTGCTGTGGATTGACTTGAATAGTCTGTTTGATATAATTGTTCCAGCAGACTTGTGGGCTGAGTGTAAAATAGTTGTGAGTTGGCCTACTGAGGAATATCCAAGAGATCAGAGAACAGGAGCACCAGATCCAGAAGTAATAAGAAAGTATGAGCAGGTGATTGTATACCTGAAAAATAAAGTACCTCCAAAAGAAACAGACTGGGTTAAAATAGATCGAACACATCAGGAAGCAAAAGAATCAGTTCATGCTTTTTACGAGAGGCTGATACTGGCATTTAAACAATTCAGTGGAGATGAACACCTGGGTGACAAGGATTTGAGTCATTTTGTATACAGATTTGTATATGGCCTGAGACCTGAGATTAGTGAAAGAATTCGTGAGCATACTGTGGATTGGCAGAGTAAGAAAATAGATGAGATTCTGAGACATGCAAAATACTTCAGTGATGAGATTGAAGCAAAACAAAGAAAGCTGAAAGAGAAAGCAATGTGGGCACAGGTGAAAGTTGTGGAAAGACAGGAAGCACAGTTGGTGGAACAGGCGAATAATCCAGGAAATAATGCAGGGAATAGACCTAGGTATGCAGGGAAAGGAAAGGGGAATCTTGAGGAAGCAAAAAAGAAGTTCCCATGTCACAACTGTGGCCAACTGGGACATTGGAGATCAGAATGTACCAATCCACCATTAGTGAATAATGAGGGAAACTCCTTGAATCAACAGGTGCAGAACGAGGGGAAAAATCAACAGCAGCAACAGCAGAAAGTTGTGAGACAGCAGAGTCAAGAGCCAAAACCGCCCTTGCCGCAGAATAGAGGAGCACAAAAGTATAATCCGGATTCGGGATTCTACAATGATGAGCAGGTAAACAAATCAAGGCGTTCTAACCAGGTACAACAGTACTTGTTAAAGAATGAAGGGAGTGAGTCTGAGGGTGATTATTGACGGTGCCGAAGAGAGGAGGAAGAGTGCATACTTGGTGCAACACTAGAAATAGACCAGGCAGGACCATTTGTGGATGGAAAAATAAATGAAGAAGGTGTTACTTTTTTAGTAGACACAGGTGCGACAAGATCAACTGTCAGGTCAACAGATATTAGAAATCTTCCTCTCTCGGATGAAGCAATCCAAGTAGTTGGTGTAGCCAATACACAAATCAGAACACGTCTTACTGAACCAGTAAGAGTACAAATAGGGAAATTTTCAGACATGCACAGATTTATCGTCTGTGACACAAGTCCAGTGAACCTGTTAGGTAGGGATCTACTCTGTAAGATGAATTGTACAATTTTTTGTACACCAGATGGAATAGCTTTTGAAACACCAGATGAGGATGTTTTGTACCGAATGACTCTAGAAAATAGAGAAAGTGAGTTAATTGGTGCATATGCTGTGTTTGATCCAGAGGATTTGCCTCAAGAGCTGAGAGACACAGTGAAAAGGACAGTTTGGGATTTTACTGGAGAAGATGTGGGATTGATGAATAATGTAGATCCTGTGAAAATTTCAGTGAAAGAGGGAATTACTTATCCTAACATTCCTCAGTACAAGATGACACCAGAAATAATTGAGGGAATAACTCCTATAATTGAGAAAATGATTCAGCAGGGAGTTCTGCGAGAACTACTGAGTAGTCCGTGTAATTCACCGATAATGGGGCTAAAGAAGCCTAATGGGAAATTCAGGATCGTACAGGATTTGAGAAAAGTTAATCAAATTGTGGTGGCATGTTGTCCTATTGTGCCAAATCCATCAGTGATTTTGTATCAGATTCCACATGATGCTGAGTGGTATACAGTGATTGATTTGTGTCATGCTTTCTTTTCAATTCCATTGCATCATGACAGCCAGCCGATTTTTGCATTTAGATTTGGCCAGCGTATTTTAGCATGGTGTCGTATCCCACAGGGGTATACGGAGAGTCCTTCGATATTCAATCAGTTATTGAAGAAATCGTTGGAAAGTTTGATCATGCCTGAAAACTCAGTATTAGTGCAGTATATCGATGACCTACTTGTGGCATCAAAGACATGTGAAGCTTGTGAAGTAGATACTATAGCTTTACTGAATCATCTGGCAGATGGAGGGTTAAAAGTATCTCCAGCTAAATTGCAGTTCTGCAAGAAAGAGGTGCATTATCTTGGACACAATATTGAGAAAGGTCTGAGAAAAGTGACTGATGACAGGATCAAAATTATCAGGGAAATGAAAGCCCCAAAGACCCAGAGGGAAGTGAGAATGTTCCTGGGAATGGTGGGTTATTGTCGTCAGTGGATAATTAATTTTTCGCTGATAGCAAAGCCACTGATTAAGCTGACTAAAAGTGAGATGACAGACCCATTGGAATTAGATGGAGAACAAATGGCAGCATGCGAAGAGCTGAAAAGCAGAATGTGTGAAGCCCCTGCTTTGGGTATGCCTGATTATGAAAAGGAGTTTGAATTGTACTGCAGTGAGAGAAATGGATGTGCACTTTCAGTGTTAATTCAGAAGCATGGATTACTGAGAAGGCCTATTGCGTACTTCTCATCGACACTTGACCCTGTAGCTGTGGGTTTACCAGGTTGTCTGAAATCTGTGGCTGCAACATGCAGAAGCCTAGAACAGAGTGAGGGAATCATAATGGGATATCCTGTAAGGGTATTCGTACCTCCTAATGTGGCAATTCTTTTGACAAGAAGCAGAACTCAGTACATGTCACATAGTCGGTTGACTAAATATGAAAAAGTCATTCTGGGAGCATCAAATGTGACTCTTGAGAGATGTGTGAATGTGAATCCAGCGACATTGTTGCCGGATATTGAAAATGTGGGTGTGAAAACAGAAGATGATCACAATTGTTTGGATGTGCTTGATTACTGTACAAAACCGAGACCAGACATAAGGGATCTTCCCTTGCATGAGAGTGATCATGTGTTGTTTGTGGATGGATCATGCCTGAGGAATGATGAGGGTGTGCTATGTGCAGCATATGCAGTGTGTAAGGTTTCAGAAGTAATGGAAGCATCATCATTGAAAGGAGTGAAATCTGCGCAAGTTGCTGAATTAATTGCATTGACAAAAGCTTGTGAAATTGGGAAAGATTTGAGAACGACTGTGATGACTGATAGTCAGTATGGATTTGGAGTTGTGCATGACTTTGGCCAACTTTGGCTACAAATAGGTTTCTTGACGTCGAGTGGGACTCCAATAAAGAATGCTGAAGTGATTGGGAAATTGCTTGAGGCAATACAGCTGCCTAAAGAATTAGCAGTTGTGAAATGTGCTGCCCATGGACAAGGAGACGATTTTGTGACAGTTGGCAACAGATACGCAAACGACATTGCACAATACTGTGCAAAGAATAATCAATCTATTAATCGGGAACGAGAGAGTGGAATGTCTTTTTGTTCTGTGATGTTTACTAATGTCTTAGAGACATGGGATGAAGTGAAACAGTTGCAGGATGAGGCAGAGGAGGAAGAAAAGAAAGATTGGATTAAGGCAGGTTGTGCCCCGAGAGAGACAGACCATGTTTGGATCTATAGAGATGGCAGACCAGTAATGCCCAACTCCATGCTGTCAGCAATGGGAAGGATGTATCATGGCCAGGGACATTTGGGGAGGGATGCGATGATCAGGTCTTTCAAACAAACCTGGTACAATGCAAAGTTCAGGACAATTGCAGAGAGTATCTGTCAAAGATGTTTGATTTGCCAGCAATTTAACACTGGGAAGAAAACTGTGGTGAGTCTGGGAACAATAGGCAGAGAAGGAGGTCCTTTTACAAGAATGCAGATTGATTTCATTGAAATGCCCCAAGTGAACAGACTGAGATATGTACTAGTGGTAGTCTGTTTGTTTTCAAGATGGGTTGAGGCCTATCCGACTAGGAGAAATGATGGAGTAACAGTGGCAAAGTTACTGTTAAGAGAGTTGATTCCTAGGTACGGATTTCCAGTAACGATTGAGTCTGATAGAGGTGGACACTTCTATAATGAACTCATGAGTTTGATTTGTGAAGCATTAAGCATACAGCAGAAGCTACATTGTGCATACAGACCAGAGGCTTCTGGTGTTGTTGAGCAGATAAACGGCACAATTAAGAACAGGATTGGTAAGATGTGCTTAGCCACTGGCATGAAATGGCCTGATGTTTTGCCTCTAGTGCTAATGACTATTAGATCTACTCCAGATAGAACTACTGGTTTAAGTCCGCACGAGATAATCATGGGACGTGCAATGCGACATGCATATGTACCTGTCAATAAGTTGATGACAATAACTGATGACATGATTTTGGATTACTGTAAAGGCCTGGCTGACGCAGTTCATTCTGTGTTTCACCAGATTGGAGAAGAAGCTACTACACTTGAGAAGAAGCAAGCTCATGATCTGAGTCCAGGGGACTGGGTGAGGATTAAAGTGCACAGAAGAAGAAATTGCTTGGTTCCAAGGTGGGGAAGACCAAGACAAGTCATTCTAACTACGACGACTGCAGTGAAGTGTGCTGGTGTGAAAAACTGGGTGCATGCGAGTCATACTCTGAGAGTTCCAAACCCAAAGGATGGGACTGGTAGAGAGTATTTTGAAGAGTCAGATTCCAGTGATGATGAAGACCCAGAACCAGTGAGAAAGAATCAAGGTTCAGGGAAAGAAGCCTTTTCTACAAGTTCAAGAGACCCATTGAGAATTTCAGAAAGGAGATCTGATTCTGAGAGAGAGCCTGAAGTTCCAAAAAGCAGTGGAGGAAAAAGAAAAGAAAAGAGCAGTTCCACAGAAATTACTCTTGAATCAGAAGAGGAGGAGATTGAAGAACCACTTGAGATTATTTCTGAAGAAGTAGGGTCAGAAGAAGATAGAGAGGGACAGATTGCGGAAGACCCCCGAGGAGGTGTAGGGAACACTTCTAATAAGCTAGGTGAAGGGACAAGTAGACAGCAAGAAGATTGCGTGTCGGAGACCCGAGGAGGGAAAGAAGTAGGGAAGTCTCAAATAGTGGTGAAAAAGACTGTGGAGCGAAAGAAAACTGCTGAAGAACAAGAGCAAAAGAAAACTGCTGAAGAACAAGAGGCATTTGAAACAGAATCGGATGAAAGTGAAAGTGAAAAATCAAAGGGTCGAGTTCTGAGAAAGAGAACTTGGATTGGAGAAAGAAATAATACAGAGATAAGACCGAAAAAGGTCATAAGAGGAGATTTTTGGCCTAATAACAGAGTAAAGAGGCTGAGATACAGACTGATAAGAGGAAATACATCGAAAGCTGAACAAGTGAATGAAGTATCGAGTCAAAACGAAGTAAAAAGGAAGGAGCAAAAGGAGTCAAGAGAACCTGAGGAAATAAAGAGAATTAGAAGACCCAACCAAAAGTACAGATCACCGGAATGGTCTTATGTGGCACTGTCTGAAGAAAGAGAAGAAGAAACAGTGACTCGAGATAATCCGGAGGGGATCTTGAGAAAAGTGGTTGAGGAAAAGGAAGAATCTGTTGGAATCTTAAAAGTTATCCTGACTGACATTGGAGAAGAGTCAGATGCACAGGATGTTGTTGATGATCTGATACAATTTGATGTTGCTGAAGAAGAAGGAGTGAAAAGTGATGAATATCCAAATTGAGTGAACTGAAGAAATCACTTGGAAAAAGTGAAAAGGAGAAAGTCTGAAATTCAGCTGTCTGAAGTAATCCAAAATTTGAGAAATTACAGTAGTGGAGTAGTAGAGGCTAAGTCAAAAGACAAGGTCAAAGTAGTAAAATGGCTAACATAGAGAATAATCAAAGTAGATGTGCCTTCTTAACCCCTTCAGCGCTGCGCGGATTCCTCCGCGGTGCTGAAGGGTTCGAGCGCGGGCGGGGCCATGACGGAACGGTTCCGTCATGAGCACAGCTCAACCGATGCTCATGACGGAACCGTTCCGTCATGAGCATGGAAGGGGTTAAAAAGATGGTGTAGAATGTGCTGCTGCTGTACTGGATTATTAATGCTACTATGGGGTATTTTAGCTTTATTAGTTACATTTAGAGTTTCAATAGGTACATTTGAAATACATACTGAGAATGAGACAAATGTAGAAAAGAATTCACAAAAAGTAGTTCCAACTAGAATTAGTAATACTTACATGCATAAAGATAGGTCAATTAATGATTTTTCTAGTAATGTTTTTTCAAAGTTGTTATACGAATATGTGAAAACAATGGAAGTAAGGGATTGCTACGTTTGTATGCAATTACCTGCATCCGTTTCAGAGGGTGTTACTTATCACCATTTACCAGCTACGTATGGAATTTCTTGTAGTGTATTAAGTAGTGTTTTTTATTTGTTAGGGAAAATAGATTATAAGATGTCTAACAAAGATAGTATTTTTGGGCACTTGCCAATGAACAAAGAGCTGAATCCAGCTAAAGAAGCTAACATTTTTGGTGAGATTTTTATTGAAAAAGAAGAATTAACATTAGATTACATTTTTAAGAATAATTTAACTTGTAGTTTGGAAGAAGAGGAAAAAGCTTTCCTGAACATGGTGGAGGAGAGGAGATTGAGTATGCGTGAAAAGGCAGGGAAATATAAAGTGAGTGAGACAATTTGGGACATTGAGATGGGAAAAGAATTGAGAAATGGAGCTAGTCCAACTTTAGCTTTAGATGCACCACAGAAGGGTAAGCTGTGCATTACAAGAGGGAAATCCCAATATGATACATATTTTGTTGGGACTAGTGAATGTCATGATACATACTTCATTGCAACAGGATGGGGTTTCAGAGGTGGAGAAGATACAATTTTTCCAGGAGTGTATTATGTTTGTGGGAACAAGGCTTATTACAAGTTGCCTGACCATTGGTATGGCACGTGTTATGTGGGCCTGGTTTTTCCAAAGATTTTTCATATAGATAGAATAGAAGATGTAGAACATATTAATTTACTAATGCGCTTCAAGAGGGAAACTTGGTTTGAAATTGTGGGTGACATTTTTGGAGCTTTAATTCCAGCAGTGGTAATTTCTTTAAATGCTAATGGGATTCGGAAACTGTCAACAGTGGTGGATCGCTTATCGACAAATACCGCTGGAGGGTTTCTTTTGGTGAATACGGAATTAATTGCCGTACGGGCTATGTCTATGCAAAATAGACTTGCTCTTGATATATTATTGGCTAAGGAGGGTGGAGTTTGTGGAATGCTGAAAGTTCAACATTGTTGCACTTACATTCCAGATGAAAGCAAAGACCTGAAGGTCTATATCAAAAATATTACTGATTTGCATGAAGAATTAGTACCACTTGAAGCTGAAAGTATCTGGACTAAAATAGCTAATAAGGTGATAGCTGTTAAGAGTTTTATTGCAAAAATAGGTAGTACTATTATAGGTAAGATATTGTTTCCTTTAACTTGTATAATTGTTGCTTTATTGATATTGAGATTGGTGTGTTTGTGTTGTAAAAACAGGGGAGGGAAAAAGAAGTTAATGAAAAAGAAGTTAATTAAAAGAAACAATGAAAAGAGAAATAAAAGGTTGAAAAGAGAACCACAAGAAATTGAATTAGAAGAATTAAGGGAGAGTGTCTACTTAGAAACAAAGAGGGATGATGAAAGAGTGTCTGGTGTGTAGTGTTGTGTAAGGAGGAAAAAGACATTTCAAATTTCTCCTAAAATGGGACTAAATTTCACTAAATTTTTTTTTGTGGATTATTTGGTGATAAAAATCACCAAAGGGGGGATTGCTGGAGCAGAGTTTTCTGTTGAAAATTCATCGGGTTTTGAAGCTTCAGTTGTCAAAATGTGGTAAAAATAAAATTACTAATTTTTAATCATTAATTATTTGTTTTGTGTAAATGTTTTTTATTAATCAACATGTATGTATTAACAAGAGAAAAACCGACACGAGGGAACGCTTACGTGTTGCTATTGACAATGTGCATGTTTTATTAAATAAACGTTGCTGAGTGCTGTTTATTTTTAAGCATGAAACGCTTTTGAATTAATGCTTTTTTGTGTTGCTAAAGCTAGATAATTGCATACACATAAGGGTATTAGTGGGGTTAACACTGTTTAATCACTATGCTGTGGTAACGTTGTTTTGTCTCTTTTAATTAAGATGGTCTATTGTGGCCTATTGTGGCCTACTAAAAGATGGCTGACTTTTGAAGCCTGGTTTCGAGTGAGAATTTGTGATGGAAAAAGGCCTTGCTGAATATGGACGCGAGTCATCTGTCCACAGTCCTTGCATGGTTAAAACTTTACGTGAGGACGGCAGCAGATCTGGGCATGTTTCCAGATGCATTGGGACAGCAGCCTTGGCAGCCTTGGAAAACAAAGGAGCTTTAAAGAAAGACTCTAAACTCTGAGCTCACCAGAGGAAATGTGTGGAAGTTGAGAAGAAACATTTTAAGATTTAGTTCCTGTTCTGTCTTTTTATTTTTGTGACTTTTTCTGAGCGGAGATTTTTCAAAATGTAGCGATGCTACATCCTTTCCTTCTCACTCTGCTCAGCGGTTCGGCGGATGAAGTTATATTAAATGTTTCTTTCCTTTGTCTGAATTATTATAAATATACTAGACTAGAGAGGGTTTCATTCCATTGCGTTTTGCCTTTTGCCACTTCTTCCCAAACCTGCGTTGGTGAGGATCGATGCTGTGAGGACGGTGACTTGGGAGATTTCTACTGAGAGACTTGTCCTGATGACCCATTCTGACATTTAGCTAGAATAGGTAATTATGAGAAAATGATTTATTCTGATTAATTTCTTTTGACTAATTTAGATAAAGAATCATAATTTTAAATATGGTGTTGGTGATTATTTCTTGTCAATTATTGAGTACTCTATTTGATTATTGATGTATAGATTGTTTAGATTACGACAATTGCAATAGCTAGGTCTTATCGACCTCGGTGTAGATGTGGGGTTTAGGAGTTTAGGAGTTTTCTTTCCACCGGTTCAGTGCTGATAGAGTATTTGAGTGTATGTTAGTGAAATGGGCCCTAGTGTATGGTGAGTGTATGTGCGTGTAACTGTGAAATTACTCTATCCGTGGAAGTAGGGAGATTTTGTACACCCCAATCTGCATCATAGGGAGGGTTGTAATAAAGTTCCATTACACACTCACACAGTTTTAATATGAGTTATAGTATTGCTTACTGTCCAGATGCAAACAAGATTGAGTGTCACAATAACAAGGACAAAAAAATTATGGGGGCCAAATTATTGAGTTCTAAATATCAATGACCAAAATATTGTGAACGATAAGGGTAAATATAGATCTAATATTCTTAACTCCACATATACATACCCTGAAGATATTCTGGTGGAATACCACACTGAGTGGGATACATGTATATGGCATGCTTCAGTAGTAAGGGATAGCAGGAATATTTTCAAGTCCACCAATATTACTGGGATTCCTTAACCTCTGGCTGATCATGTATACTATCTCCTTGCTTCCCAGTGAATGTGAGGGAGCCTTTGTCCAGTACGGAAGCAAACCCAAGGAGGTAACCAGCCACAATGATGTGGGTGAGTGTTTGTTGTAGTCTTCCACATACAACCAGAGACTCACAACAGGTTTAAATTAAAGGAATCACGTTGACCATATGTAAAAGAACCCACAAGAGTCAATATCACCCTTTTGTATGTCCACAGCTATAGGCTTGTGCCACTGGAAATCGCTTGCCAGACAACCCCTTTTCCCATCACGACCGCATCCACTTTATGCAAGGGTGGTTCCATGTAAATGCATACCTAAACCTTCCACTGCTGGCCTACCCAGAGAACAGTGCTTAATTTGAGCCGGTGGTTTCCGGTGCTCAGCACCGGCACTTAATTCTCAACATCAGCACTAATGAAAGTCTACCGCATGGTGGCGCTGTGTGTCTAATTTTGCAATGAGCAGAACAACCGTGTTTAATGATTCATCATACATTATAAAATGACGATTCAGACAATTCTACGCCATTCTTATAGCTTTGGGTGACTTGGAATAGTCTGAATTGTCACACTTTTTGGAGTCCGATGGCTAGTAGTTGCATGGGTACTGTAATTGGCAGCCCTGGCAGGGGCGATGGGTGGTCCATTCCGGCATGAAACGATCAATGTATATTTCATGTATGGTAGTCGTAGTAGTCAAACCCCGAACAGTCGGTGTGGCCAGCCTTCTTTCCCAGCCTCAACTCACTCAACCGTCGGAGTCTGGCTCTGGAATTTTGGACGCACATGCACGCACCGAACAAAGAATGCGCACTTGAAATACATAGACCACAACACACGCTTCAGTGGCTTCCTTAGAAGTGCCCTTACAAATTAAGCACTGCCAGAAAAGACATTTCTACCTAGTTAGCCAGTGGAACACAGGGTTTCAATGATGAGGCAAGCTGGTAAAGAGTTAGCAGGGGGCTTTCTTGCTCCCACCAGAGGCTGTATTACAGTAAGTGCCCTGGGGCGCAATGGGTGTTTGCGCCTGCTTTGTGCACCCCGGGGAACTTTGGTATTACAGAAGGGGGCGCAGACACTTGTGCATACCCTTCAGTAATACTGATAGCACTGGTGCACTTAAAGTGCCAGCGCTACCTGCATGGGGTGTTCCCTCATTTGTATAGGGGCGTGTCCTATGCAAATTCCTTTACCTCTGCACCCACACCATATTACAGATGCGGGCGCAGAGGCAAAGAAGCTCTCAGGAGGCGCACTCAAGGTGCAGCATCTTCTAGGTGGCGCAGTGTGAGTGCCCCCTCATGAGAGCAGCCCTGTGGAAGGGGAAATGGGGGTCCTATGGACCCCCTAGACATCCCCTTGCAGGTAACTGTGTCCACCTGCAAGGGGATCACTAATCCCCTTCAAAAGTGCTGGTGGATTCCCGCCTGCACTATGAAAACAGTGTTTTCACTTTTCACATGAATGCGCTGCCCCCAGGGCAGCGTGAGTTCGCAGCTGCCCTGGGGGCAGCGCATTCATGCTAATAAGGCGCATTTTCATTGTTTGCGCCAGTCGCTCCATTTTTAGGTCTCGGCTAGCGATGGCTGCGCTTGCGCAGTCTCGCTCGCGAGACATAATGACTTGGGTGAAGAGGGGCTTGAACCCGCCCCTCTTCTTCCCTGTTCTCCATTGGCTGGCCTAGTAAATGCTGGCCAGCCATTGGAGAAGAGGTCCCGTCACTCTAATCCTGCCCCGTCCTTTTCGGATCGGGGGGCGTGTTTTTTGCGAGAAGTCTCAGGGAGGAGACAACAGCAAAACACGCCCCCCAATCCGAAAAGGACACTCCCTTTCTCTTTGTAGGAGACGTAGCGCCGGATTTCCTGTCCAGGAAAAAAAGGTCTTCATAGCAGACAAGAAATGGGGAGAGAAGGATACAGGACGGATCTCTTAGGAGCGAAACAGTCGTCTTTGGCGTGGATTGGCTCCTCTGGAAGTGATGGTCGCTTAACATCGCTTAACACGCGAGGAGAAGGATCAGCTCAGGAAACTGTAGTCCAGGAAGGAGATCGACAGAGGGACCTTAATGGGGGAGGGGAATAATGGTGATCGGAGGGTGTGGGTCGTATTTTTACCTTTGCGTTTGGTAAAACAGGTATTGGTGGTTTCTGCTTACACAGTGAGTCTGGTTGAAGTGACTATAGTCTTCCAAAATCGCGTACACACACCCATTTAATCCCCGGGCATAGTAGGTCGGTAAATATTAGAAAATGGCCAAACGGTTCCACTTTTAAGTAAGTATGCCGACTGATAGATTTTAATGGGCGATATGGTGCTTTCTGGAATACGCGTCGTAACTGTGACGGGCTCATTTCTGTACTTGGCACTAGAACATTGCCTGTGGTGCGGGTGTTAAAGGGAGAGTGTGGAATTGCGACTACGTGAGACAAAGACCAGGGTTGCTTTGCTAATTTAGTGCATGAATCTAGAAGGCGCCTCGGTGTGCAGACGAGCTGCTGCGGTTCTTTCTGCTGTTGGTATGTTTTCTTCAAACTAACGCGATGATTTTTTTTATGGAGACCTCGAACCCCCTCCTTTGTCTCTTTCTATCTTGAGGCTAGGTGCTTATTTGCTGCAATCGAGGAACCTCGTGCTGACCTGAAGGTACCTCCGCCTTCATCATTTTTGGTAGCGGGGGACGGTATAGCCGTAGATTGACTCCCTCCCGTGTATGCATCCCTGTGTTGGGATTGAGATTAGACCTGCCGTTATTTTTCCCTCCTTCCTGTGTATGCGGCCCATTATAATTTTATTCGTCTCGACACGCGCATCGCCCGTCTGGCCTGCATCATAGCCACCGCCTGGGTCTGGGCAAGCGCCCCGATCTCATTCCGGACGACGCTGTCTCGGATACACCCATTGACCTTAATCGTGGTCCCTCTTGTCGTGAGAATTCGGTGCGTTCTATTTTGCTTCTACGGATGGTCCACCCTAATACAGGAGAACCACGCGCTTGCGGAAGTGTAGTAAGGGTTTTCTGGCGAATGAATGCCGTTTTTGGTTTTTTTTTAAGGCGTGACTTAATCGAATCGCACACGCATACCATTTTAGTCTCCGACTACTGGGATTTTTAAATGTGATAATGTTGCACCCTGTGGAAGGTTACGCTTGCTCTATTAATCCTCAAAGTAGTGCATGTCAAGCAACAAAAGCATATATTGTATTTGCTGACTTAAATGAGATGACGTTTCCAGTGATATGGACATATACAGCTCACCGTAATCCAGTTATACCATGTAAATTGCACTTGGAGAATGCAGAAACCGTATGGGTAGAACTTAGAAGTATCGGTTTCTTTTTTGCATTTACTGTTGTGTTTTTTTTTCTCCTTGTTACAGAATTCTCTTGCAAGAATTAAATACTAAGCCACATGGGTTCTGTCATGAAGAGTAATGTTCAATCTTTCTATATGTCGCACATGGATGTTTCCACTACTTTGTGGTCTAAATATGGACCTTTAACGAAGAAACCTATGTTTGCACTTTAAAGCGGAAACTGGGAATGACCAAATATTTAAGTGTTTGTTCTATCTAGGAATTGCCGACGGTAAAGAGCGGTTGGCCTGCTCAAACAGCACATACCGGGGCGAGGCGCTTGGCAATGCAACGGTCTCGGCATTGTTAAAGTTAGAGCTATTGGCATTGCTCATGACAATGCCGTTTCTTTAAATGTTTTAAAAACAAAAAACATAAACAAAAATAATGTCATGAGCAATGCCAATAGCTCTAACTTTACCAATGCCGAGACCATTGCATTGTAAATGCTTGTTAAAGGTGCGCCCGGCGCAAACAATGAAAATGCGCCTACACCATAATATGGCCTCAGGACAGAGAGGGATTTGGTCATGCTCTTCAACCCCCAACGTTGCTGCAGACAGACAGAAATACCGTCCTCCTAGCCGGGCAGCATTCCTTCCACACCGAGGGAGCCAATTTAAAAATTAAGGCCGTAATTGAAGGCGAGAATGGAAAATCTGCTGATTTTCAGTAGTTGTCATTCCAACGCTGGCAGCTACACTATAATATATTCGCGGCAAATTCCACAAGCGGTAATTCCGCCAGTGGCAATCCCGATGACGACAGATTTACCACACCCCCGGATATCGTCAGAATGCACATTATCAGCAGCACCTACCTAACTCAGGCCTCGCGCCTGCCTCGGGTGTTAGGTGGTCGGAGGGAGAGCCTGTTTGCACCTGCATTTCATTTCTATGTATCTGTAGCATTCAGTTTTCCATAAACATTTTATAATTTTACAGTGGTGTCATCAGGGTCAAAGGTCGCATGATGTCAGATTCTGTGGGTCAAAGGGCATGTGATAGCACTTATGTTAGCGGTGAAATTCTGCTGAAATATCACTTTTTGCTACAGAAGCTAAATATTGACTCCCTTTGCTTTAGAAACCGAACCCCGCGCAGTGTAGTTTGGCGGCGTTAGCTGGCTCCCCAGGGGGAGACTTTTCTTAGCAGGAGGAAGGAAAACATCTATTAGCGAAGGATGAGGTCCAGCCCTTCCTCCAGTGATGGATGTCAGGAGAGGTCTTTGTCCTTGATGTGCAGCATCAGGACCGCCATCCGTCTTCTCTCGTTATTGGTCTGGGGAGCCAGGAAATGGAAAGGATTTTGCGGCTGAACATTCTGCGAATCACCAAGCTATTAAGGTCTCTCTAAATGTTTTGAGTCCAATATTAGACGCCAATTATAAATGCATTCTGCAATATTTGAGAGTCATTTTCTCACTAAGATATCATTATCAACAGTCTTGCAACTAACCTGGAATTCCACTCATTTCAGTTTGCCCATACATATTACACCAGCACTCGAGCATGCTAAAGTCTACAGTGCGACTACATTACTCAAATAGTTGGCATTTGTTGAGTCTAAATTAAAATAGTTCACCTAAACCTAGATGCATCAGAAAGGGTAAAGAGACATGGTACGGCATGTACTTACCCCAGGATTACACTGCCGGGGAAAGGGAAACTCAGGTTTCATGGATTCAATGCTCACAATTTAGCATCTCAGACCTCTTTCAAGTGGTAGTTGGAGGATCTGCTGAAATGCAAGGAGACAGATGGTCTGCTTAGGATCTTCGAATGCCATACCAGCAGCTTTCTAAGCCTGGGAGGAATTTCCCAGCTTCCTTTGGAGAGGATCAATGGTCGGTGTAAAATACTAGCCAAGCCATTATCATCACATGATCATGTGTCAAATCACTAGTAGTATCTCCAAGGTTTTAATAACCAAAGGAAGGATGTCAGCTCTCAGGAACAGTGGACGGCCATATTGTCTGCAAGGATTGCTCTGAGCATATTATGATATCTTGCAATATAGGTTCATGTATGCGCCTTTATAATACGTGAAAACTTGCAGTCTCATTACAAAAGCTGGTCTCTAATATTCCTTAATAAAGATGAGTTCTGATGTCTATTGTCTCCTGTTATAAATAAATGATGTAGCTTCTCAACAGTAATAAGTTATTACAATTAGGTTGTGACATCACAATGCCTGCTGCCAGAGCCACCTGACGAAATGAAAGGCAGAACATGTTGTTTCATTACAGCTGCAGTTTGAACAATGAAAACTGGAACTGGATGTTCGTTCTTCTGATTTGTTTTTCTCAAATGAACAGCAATTAGTCGAAGGAGATATTTATGGCAACAAGTTTAGATTGTGCATGCTATATGTCAATTCAGGAAATACAGAATCTCTCTGCCTGTTTGTACCTACTCTGAGTTACTGCATGTATTAAAGTAGCATACATTAAGCTGGGCCCAATATCTTTTTCCATCAAATTACTGATTTTATTTGGTGTGTTTAATTTCACACTACAGCTTCTGCTTTTATTCATTATGTCTGCAGTCACTATCGCTTTTATATGAAAGAGCAAGACACATAGGGGGGTATGTACAATGAAGCAGCGGAGCGTGTCGTTAGCCTCCTGGGCTTAACGACACACTCCGCCACTTCGGAAACGCAAGGCTGCACCATATTTACATGAATGTGGTGCAGCCTTGCGTTTCCCCCTGCGATGCCGCTATGTTTAACAACTTAGCGCCAACGCAGGCACCCTTACACCAGAGTGCAAGAGTGTCTTGTGTGCAGGGGAGGATTGGTTATGTGTCGGAAGGTGTCCCTTCCTGCACATAAACAATCCTGAAATGCCATTTTGTAACTTTCATGTGGGCTGTTTCATGAAGCACACATGAAAGTTACCAAATTGGCATTTTTAAAAAAGTTTTGTTTATGTACAGGAAGGGATACCTTCCTGTACATAAACAAACCATATACAGAATGAAAGGGAGGTAGAGGGTTTACAACTAGGTCCGTCCTCCTTAATTTAATGCTCAAAATGAAAACCCGAGATCACGGGTTTAAGGACCAAGTCGAAGGAAGAGGCTCCCAATCGATATGATCTGAGATTGCCTTCAGGAAAGAAACATTTCTTTCTTGAGTCCCCTCACTCACCAGGGTTTCCCCACGGTGACATGCTTCATCATTGGGGCCATCCCAGTTCTCTACGAACTGAGGCGTGCTGCGACTTGCGGAGAATACGTAGGAGCACTTAGAGTGGAAGACTATGTGTAGTGCACAGTGTGGTGGAGTGGGTTAAAGTGATTAAAAGTACCTTGCTAGTGGGCTTAAATACTTTATTATCGCTCCTAGGTTGGTATGTCTAAAAGGGGGTGTTACACAGAGAAAACCTAACTATAATGGGTAGGAGCCCACTAGCAAGGTATTTTTAAACTGATTAAAAACATCTGTCCATGGAGATGGGAACCAATCTGTCCTACCATCCTTTTATTAAAAATGTCCTTTTCATCTGGCCCCTGGAGCTGTGGTCCAAATACCGTAAGTTTTCTATTTTCAAGAAGCACCCCAATCACTGGTCCCACACTGGTTGATTGGTCAAAGCCGTCAATATCGGGATTAAAGAGTCTCCTGGTGGGCTCCAAAATCGCTCGTAGTGCACACTCGCATTGGCGCTGACTCCTATGTACGCCGCCCTTGTACATGGGGGCAGCGTCAAATACAATGGGTGTTGCGGTGGAACGCCCACCACAACACCCACTGCAAGCCCATTTCATGCTAAACAGAGCGTGAAAGGGTGCCTTATGTACAAGGCAGCGTTGAGCCACGTTAAGTGACTTAACGCTGCCTTGTACATAAGGCAAGGCCCCTATCGCCACGGGAACGTCACAAAAAGTGACGTTCCCATGGCGATAGGGCTTGCACATATGCCCCTAATGATTTAAGCAGTTTGTGTGAAGGATGATGGTGTGGCCATGTTTTATAAGGCATAAAATACCCTCTGCATTCATAAGAAGGACACTGCGAGCACCCCAGGGTTCTGTGAAGTCGTCCATTAGCCTCTTTCCTCGATATGGTCACAGAACTCCTCAGTGACTTGCAATATTCTTACAATGTCCGAAGGTTCTTTATCTGATGAATACTGGACAGCTGTACCTCATCACCACAAAATACGAAAATGAAGAACAGCACGACTGATGACTTCAGCCAGGTGAATTATCCAAAGGTGGAAAAAACATTTTGATGACAAATTATTGACTAATGAATATACTAGGCCTGAGATGGAATACCAAGTGTAGTAAATTTCTACAAGTACTCAAATAGTAACATTAAATAAAAACAATCAGGGTAGATGAGCTAAGGGATAAGCAGTAACTGGGTCGTAGTAGTCTTTTTAATTATTTATTTAATTACCCAGGAGCGCTATATGCTACCAATGAGTAACCTCGGAGTGCTAACAGGTACAAACAATAGTTTGATTGTTAGATACCCTGGGATACACTGGGAGCATTACAATGCCCCAGGGAATGGTCATTAGCAATGTCCAATATTCTTCAGTGTATCCCTTATCCCCAGATCATTTCAGTTTGTAGGAGTTTTATGAGCTTCGGCTCTTGGGTACAGTTTTTGAGTTTAGGTCAATGGTGCTCTAGAGTCATGGTCCTCATGTTCTCGTAGATCGGTGTCATGCTGGAATGATGCCAAAAAGATAAGTAGGTTCCAAAAATTAAATATATTTGCTAAGTGCAGACAGAAATAATCCCCGCTCAACTGGCCAGGACGCAATCCTTCACCCGCCTCCTCAGGAATACCTTTACCCAACATTCCGGCATCTATGTCATCAAAGGTATGTTGACAAAGGCATGCCTGTTACATAGGCAGCCATAGCATTTTCTCCCTGTTTTTAACATTAGCAAAACACCCAAAATATATTGATACAATTCACAATAAAACACCCAACATACATGGAAACAGTTAACAATTGACAAAAAATATTAACCAACCCTACACAAAACAATCACTATAAAAATGTAAACACCTCAAAAAACAAATAAACTAAAAGATACTATATGTACATTTTTATTCTAACTCACATACATGGCAGAGGCCTACTATGGGGCGAGCTACAAGGACATATTCAATGAATTATGACACCGTTATTATCTCAACTTTCACGAGAGATAAAGTAGGTCTCTAATGCAAGCAGACCTGCAAGGAGCATAACCAGAAAAAGACGATGTACATTTCTCCAGTGAGGTACTACACAGCTGTCCCTTAGGAAGAACATTTCCCATGGGTGATCCATCTTGAACACTACCTGCATCAACCTTCACCGCTCTTTCCACATTCCACCATTGATCAACCTGACTGTTTACAGCTTTACCACACAACTTCTCAACACTGAGAGAATCACTAACACAAGCACCCCTTTTTCTCACCTGACCTGGCTTTTTAACCGGCACAAAATCAAAATGTCTCCTGTTATGATAGCCCACACTGTCTCGCCTGAGCATCGTCTAGTCTTCCTCTGACTGTGACATCCAGTTCCTTTTGGGCAACCAGAAGATCCCAGAGGAACCCTCAAAAAAGGGTACTCTAAGGACAGGATGGGACAACATCAAAAAGTTAAGGTAAGTAAAATTAAAAAAAGAAGGTGACGGAAAGGGCAGAGGGTCGGGGAGTAGGTTGGACCAAGTATGTAAAAGAGTTTGGGTAATGGCAAGTGGCGTCACTATCTCTTAAAAACCCTGGACACAAATAAAGAATTGAAGTACAGTAAATCTAAAGGAAATAAGGAGGAAGAGGGGTAACAATAAATAGGGACACTGGGATGAGCCCCCACCTTAAAATCAGCCTTACTTTGAAGCAAAAAAAAAAACAGGGAATCAAAAGAAGGAGAGTTTGGGGGTGGGATCAAAGGCACTCCCTGCAACAACAACAAAAACAGTACTTAATTTGAGCCAGTGATTTCCGGTGTTCGGCACCAGGACTTAATTGTCAACACCGTTGATTGGGACTGTCTGCCACAAGGTGGCACTATCTGGCTAATTTAGAGATGCGCCCAACAACAGTTAATTATTAATTCAATATACATTAAAATGACTATTTCCTGCCAGTCAAACCATTCTTATAGATTTGGGGGCCAGGAATAATCCGAATTGTCATACTTGTAGTAATGTGTTGGTTAGTAGTTGTTTTGTTATTATCATTGGTAGCATGGCAGGGGCAATGTGTGATGCAAGCTGCAGTAGCCTCCTGACGAGAGCCCTGGCACTTATATTATTTTACAAATTAAGCACTGAAAAAACACAATAAACCACCAGGCTGTACACAAGTAGGGGAAACAAAATTGAAAAAAAACTGTTTTCACCAGATTCCGTTTATCAGTTGTCGGACTTTTCTGGATTAACAAAGAATAGGAGATATTGATAGAAATATATGGCAGCAGCTGAATTCCTGGAGAACTGAGGAAAGTATATTTATGCAGACTTTCCACTAGGTGGAAAATCCAAGTAAATCATGTCGAAATATGCATTTGGACGTGTAACTTTTTAGTATTTTCTTTTCACGAGGAACACATTTTTTTCTCCATATAAAAAAATGTCTTGCATCCAGCCTCATAACATAAGGAGCTGTTTCCTTGGTTTTTTACCCTGTAAATGATCTTATTACCGTAGTTCACAGGAGAAGTTTTACATGCACTTCAAGGGTGCGACACCACCTGTAAAATGTAGACATGTGTGGCTGTTCACTGCATTTTACATGGCCAAGCTTGCCGCATATAGTTTACCCTAGATCACTCTTAACCATAAATTAAACAATACTTTACAGTGATGGAAAATCTCCCATACTTGTGGATTGCTTTGCCACCATATTGTATACAATTGTAAAAATTCTGATTCATAAAATCATGAAATGCAGTTTATTACAGTAATTCCATCTTACAAGTCCTCCTTAACGTCACAAAAAAGTATGTGAATCTGCCCAGTATACGTACTTTTAGAATATTTCCTTTGGTCACCCCATGTAAACACAGTTATGATATGGTGTAATAATTATTACTTATTTAGCCAGTTTCTGGACACAGAATCGCTCTCGGTCATTGCTCGTGCAACTGTCAGCTGCTTGACACACTACTTCCATAGTTTACATAGGGGATGACAGATATTGGTACACCTGTGTGATCCACACCAGAATTTCTGGATAACCAGTATGTAAATCACTGTCATTTGTATTCATTGTATGTACATTTATCCCATATGGGCTTTATGAAAGTCTGTCATGGATCCAGCCTTCGTGCACTAATACTGGTACCCCTGCTATACATTAAAGGTATCTCAAAATCAGGAGCCACCAGCAGGCGCTCTATGTATGGACATCCGAGTGGTCTGGCCAGCTACTTGTCTGTTGTAATAGTTAAGACTGGGTTCACAAGCTACTTAATAGGAACATTGAGTCATGTTTCCAGGATATACACATTGAATATGTAGAAACCACGGGGCATATGTACAAACCCCTATCGCCACGGGAACGCCACTTTTTTGTGACGTTCCCATGGCAATATGGGCCTTGCCCTATGTACAAGGCAGCGCTAAGCCACAACGCTGACTTGTGAAAGGGGCGTGCAGTGGGGGTTGAGGGGGCGTTCCACCGCAACACCCATTGTATTTGACGCAGCCCCCTATGCACAAGGATGGCGGACATAGGAGGCAGCGCCAAAATTAAGACCAGGAAACTCCTTGTCTTCAGTTGGCAAAACCAGGAGAAATTAATCATTTCTCATCGTTTTTGCTTTTTCCATGTGTGCTGCCTTGTGCAGCACACAGGGAAAAAGCAAAATGCCATGGTTTGTTTATCTACAGGAAGGTATCCCTTCCTGTACATGAACAAACTTTTTTTTTAAAATACCATTTTGTAACTTTCATATGTGCTGCACGAAGCAGCACACATGAAAGTTACAAAATGGCATTTTATGATTGTTTATGTGCAGGAACGGACACCTGTACACAGACACCCTTGCACTCTGGTGCAAGGGTGCCTGCGTTGGCGCTAAGTTGTTAAACTTAGCGCCATCGCAGGGGGATACGCAAGGCTGCACCACATTCATGTAAATATGGTGCAGCCTTGCGTTTCCGAAGTGATGGAGCGCAGCTTTAAGCCAAGAAGGCTAACAACATGCTCCGCCACTTTATTGTACATATGCCCCCACGTTTCTGTATCCATTCCAGGGGTTCCATGTAAGAAAATTCTCAATAGGGATTGGAATTTTCAATTTTGAACATTTTATTCCAACTTGTGTGCAGAACTTCCTGCAGTTTAGAAGGGTGCACATGAAGTAAAAGACGCTTCTGGGTTGTGCAGTAACTACATGCTTGGTATCCCTCACACAAGGGTACAACACCTGCAGTGAAAGGACAATTAACTGGTATGGAATAGCAGCACCTTTACAGTTTACCACTGTAAATATTCTAGTGAAATTGCAGATTCTTGCTACATCTTATGTCTAAATCTGTTTCACTAATCCTTTCAACTAAACATGTTACTGTAAATCCAGTATTTGTACAGGCGAACAGTTACCCACAGGCATCCCGACTCCCGTTGGGCATATCAGCAACAACCGGCGATAATTATCGCTAAGCGCACTTCGCGCTAGGATAATTATCGCCGGCTAGCATGGATTTTTATCGCTGAGATAGCGTGTTATTAGCAACGCTTATCTCAATAGCGATAAAAATCCTCACGCTAACTGCCTAACGTGAGATTATCGCTGGACACCCAGCGATAATCTCACGCAATGTAGCGTTAGCTTGATGATAGGGACTCACAAACTTAGCCATGATATCCAACTTCCATAGGATATCATGGCTAAGTCAGTCCTGAAGCAGGCGTAAGGAAAGTAGCGATAACAGGGGTTATCGCTACTTTTCCTGCCGCTATGCTTCATAGTGTGGGGCTTGATGATAGGAGAAATGTCGCTTAGCGACATTTCTCCTGTCATGTCAGGTCAGGAATGCCCACTGTACATCTCAGTAGAGAGCTGAATGGGCTCCTACCACTCAACCACGCCTCGAGGCGCTGTCCTACAGAGTTGGGCTGGTTTGAACATTTGTGCCACATCTGATTTTGATTTTCAATCCAGCTCCGGCAACAACCCAACCCTCATAGCCGTGAGACACCCAACCTTGCACGAGGGACCTACAGCATGGCCTACAGGCCACCTCACCACCTCCTTGTGAGGACCTGTAAACGCTCTGCTGCAATTTTAAGAAAGTCTCTCTCATTTTTGGCCCTAAATACACATTTTTTTTTCTAGTCTGGTTTCTAATCCGCACATAAATCTTGCGAGAGTTTCCCTTTTTATGGCTCCCTGGCCATATTAAGGAAATGTCTGCTTCATCAGTCTAGCGGGTCTTACAGCATAAATCTAGCAGCCCTTGCCGCATAAATCTACAGCTGTCAAGCAAGGGCGCTTGGTTTACAGTGGCTCTCACACATATGCAGACAGTAGTCGAAAACCTGATCTGCTTGAACAGAACGAGCAGTCAGGATTCATTTCATTTTTACTTGTTATTTTACATATATGCGATGACTTTTATTAGTATAACAGTTTTAGCGTATTCGAAGTTACTTCATCGATTGTTTTTGGAACATTCCCATAAAATGATATTTAAAAAAATAAGAAATATAAACTTTGCAATAAATAACTATGAGACAAAACATTTAAATAGTTACAGTTAATCGTATACTAAATATGAGTTAGAGATGTTAGTTGCGGCAATTTTTTAAAGTGTTTTTTTCATATTTTTAGATTTTTCATATTATTTACTCTTTTACATGAGTCTTTTCAGTTTAATGTGAAATTAATTGGATTTTTCTCTGGCATTAAACTTCAATTTAGCTGTCCCATTAATATGACTTTTCTTATCATTGCCGCATCCTCATCTCCATCCTCTCCTTCTCACCTCTGCCATCTGCCATTTCATCCTTTTATCCCCTGCTCTTGTTAACTGATGACATCTCTTCCTCCTAATACTGATTAAAGAGTTTTTATACAATGACTTGTGTGGGAGATGACAGACACTGTAGAAGGACTTTGCAGCTGTGTAGTCTTTCTTTATTGTCTTGCATGAAAAAAGCTAATCAAGGTAGAAGGTCTTCACAATAGTATTTTCCTCAGTGTTTTCAGTAGGATTTATTTGGACAATTTTTAAGGTACTTTGAAGACTCTGGGCCTAATTCACAAAGAAAATTCATAAAGCTACACCCCTACATATAGTCCTACGCACTGGTGTAGGTTTACGACTATTGACAATTCACAAACCTTCTCAGTCCAGTAGTACTGTGGGGAACGCCATGTTACTTTTTTAAACTTTTATATTTCCCGAAGGTGGAACTATATGAAAAGTACAATTTTGTATTAGAGAGAGACAGAGCCACTGTGTAATTGCAATTTTTTTATATTTCTTGTTCCCCTATAGGCAAAACTTGCAGTGATCGAAGTAGGGTGGATTTCATTTGTGATTAATGAGCACAACACATAGGTAGGTATTCCAGGTCCATGCATCCAGTTAGTTTCTTAGCATTCTAGGGCATGAAGTCCTGCATAAGACTGAAAGGCCCAGAATGTAAAGGGAAAATACTCTGACTGTATAAGGCACTGTAGTGTTCACTGTATTTGCCCTTCATTGTATTTGGTTGTATCAGTGCATATTTATTCTACATTTTTAACATTCTTTTGTGGAACTGTGACTCCATGGTCATTGTGGAGGTTCTGGAATGTCAGGCAGTTGTCAGTTGCTGCTGTTCTCTGAGCCTGCCAGTGGTTGGACAGTTGTGTGTCCAGCATGTACGATAAAATAACTTTCTTTACATCTTTTCACGCCTCCTGCCCGTTTGCAAAACTGTGTGGATGATCTTCGCCATCCGTGGCTTGGCGCTACAGGCACTTCAGACTGATTCTAGGTATGTCCAACTACTGCTGCTTTGTTTACTGTTTGCCTTCTGTAGACAGCTCAAAAAAACAAATTAAATGTGAGTGCTCCCTTGTGTGTGTAGGGGGCTGTGCGAGAGCGGTGGAGGGTGCCGCTGCGGGCTGGTGACGCTGGCCTGAGAACATCGCGTCGCGGCTCCGCTCCACCCGGCTGCACCTATGGTTGCCGGATATATGCGGCTGAGACAAGCGGAGTACACGTTTCCTTGACTGGCAGGGGCAGTAGACTCCTGCAGACTCTGCTTTCTCAGTAAAGGACGGTGGTGGCGTCCCCTTCCCTCCACGGCTGTCTGCCTGACGGATACCTTGAGGTCTGCGCGACGGGTCTTGCCAGCGGGGCCTACGGCGCCACCCTGGATTCTCTTCATCCTTTTTGAGTGACACCTCTGGCTTGTTGTGTGGAACAGGGAAGGAAGGGCTCGGCACAACAATATCCACATGGTGGGGGTGCCGGAAGGGATGGAGGGGCCATCAACGGCCTTGTTTCTTGAGGACTTGATTTTGAGTCACCTAAAGCCTAAACACCTGTCTAAGTTCTTCCCAGTGGAACACGCCCATAGAGCTTTGGGTGGTAGGCCTCATCCTGGAGAGCCCCCACGCACAATCATCGCCCACATTCTTAACTTCAGGGATCGGGATGCAGTACTACAAGCAGCACAGGCACATGGGGACCTTGGGCACAAAAACGCAGTCATCTGCTTTTTTCCCGACTTTATGCTTCAGGTCCAGCATCAGAGACGCTCCTTCGACATGGTCAAGAAGGCCCTCAGGGAACAGAGTGTGAAATATATAATGCTTTTCCCTGCCCGACTTAAAATCCTGGATGGGGGGGAAGGCATACTTCTTTGATACGCCGGAGGATGCAAGTTACTGGCTGGAGGGCTGGCGGATGGTCGGCCGCAAGAGAGGGCCATGTCGGCCTGGTGCGGAGCAGAGCCGTGAAGAGATTGAGCTGGAAGATGGGTGGTCAACCAGTAGCCAGGTGCCACGGCAACGGACAGATAAGTGACCTTGAGACTCCTCCTACATGGCTGAACTGCACCTTTTTAACTACACACATACTTACGGGGTGCTAATGGTTCATGGGAGGGGAGTTGCGAGAGATGGTGCTCCTCACTGAGGGGGTTTGCGACCCCTTAACTAACTCCTGTGTCACGCAGCCCATATATTCCTCCTTTTTCTGGTGTTCACATTGGTAATTTACATGCTCTGGTGGTTTGCTGGTAATGGGGCCTATGGACTGCTGCAGCATGGGCCTGTAACTTTCATCAGCTGATACATACTTCTTCATGCTGGCTGCTAGTCCATGGCTCCTCACAAATGTTTATTTCTAAATTGGGAGGTTGGGAACTCACCTAGCAGGGCCGCAGGGAGGGGGGGGGTTGGGTTTACTGATTAGTTAGTTCAGGAGGGAAGGGATACATGCTCGAGACCTTGAGATTCAACAGGAGATGGAGACCGACCCGGAGGGAACTTCCAGGGCGAGCGAATACTTAACGACTGTAGGACCTACCCACGAACATGGGTGACCCAGCTAGCATGCAGATCTGGACCTGGAATAATGTGAATGGTCCTGGCAACAAGAGCAAATGCACATCGGTCATGCAACACCTTAAGAGGCACTCCCCAGACGTAGTTATAATCCAAGAATTGTTTTGGGTATAAAATGGTGGCCCATTTTGGGTTTACATCCGGGGCAAGGGGAGTGAGGATATTGGTACGCAACACACCTCCCTTGGTTATAACTGGCATGTGGTCACATGACGCAGGATGTTTTGCTGCTGTAGCGGGTAAATGGGAGGGGCGCCTGGTAGTGTTCTGCTCCTGCTATGTACCCCCGGGTCTCCCCTCGGTGATCTTTGCAAAGTTGAGCACATTCTTGACCAGTCTTCCGTTGGGTGCTCTCCTCATTGGCGGGGACACAAATGCGGTCATGAACCCGGAGGTGGACCGTACTATTTCCCAGACAGACAGGGGGAGCGTGGCATGGCAGACTTCGCCGGGGCCCTTGGGCTGATGGACCTGTGGCGGGCACACAACCCCTTACTCGGACAATACCCGTTTTACTCGGCGCGACATGGGTCCTTCTCCAGAATTGACCACCTCTTCGCCCGCACTGACCAGATGGTAGATTTTACTAACTCCAAGCACATGGCACGGGGGATTTCAGATCACTCTCCAGTATGCGTCACCCTCAGAGGCCAGATCACTAATAGGGCTGCATTTTCGAGGATAGACCCCTGGCGCCTCTGTGACCCCACACTTAGGGAAAGGCACCGCGAGGGCTCAGAACTATACTTTAAAGAAAACAAGGGGTCAGTAGAATCACATGTCACATTGTGGGAGGCTTACAAGACGGTATTGAGGGGGCTGCTGCAGGCGCTGATTGGAGAACAGAAAAAGGAGAAATCCCTGCAGATCCGACAATTAGAACAGGAGATTAGCCAGCTTGAGGGGTATAGTGCGCTGGCCTCGTCTGCGGAATTGAGACATAGGTTAACTCTGAAGCAGCAGGACCCCCGGGCCCTGGCAGATGGGGAGGCACGGGCATATGCGCTGGCTACGCAACATCGCGTCTATGACATGGGAGACAAAGCGCTGAAGCTCCTGGCATGGTTGGAACGCCGAGATCGGTATCGATCTTGTGTTTTGGAGGTGCGCAATGTCGATGGGTCACTTCAGTCAACAAGTAGTGGCAAAGCGGAGGCACAACTTGCGGAGACTCTATGGGTGCTGCACATGACTGAGGGCGCAGAGACTTCCCAAACGGTATTGATGGCGCTGGACGCATCAATGGCATTCAATAGCATTGAGTGGCCCTATCTGTTCATGGTCCTTCAGCGGATGGGTTTCGGCCCAAACTATTGTAGTTGGGTTAGACTCTTGTATGAGAGGCCAACGGCCCAAGTGTGTGTTAATGGGGCTGTATCAAGGTCCTTTCAGCAGCACAGGGGCACCAGGCAGGGCTGCCCCATGTCTCCACTCCTGTTTACTTTGGCATTGGAGCCACTGGCACACTGGATCCGGTTAGATCATAAGATATGGGCCATAGATGCGATGGGGGAATGGGAAGAGCGTATCTCCCTCTATGCTGATGACATTGTTCTGTATCTGGCGTGGCCTTACAACTCCATGGAGCGAGCATTACACATCTTTGAACTCTTCGGTAGCTATTCCAGTTACACTATCAACTGGTCGAAGTCAGTGCTATTTCCACTGTCGCCACCCCCCCCCCCCCCAGGACTCTCACGCGGTGTACGGCCCCGGTGGTAACTGAGGGCTTTAAATATCTCGGTGTTTACGTCACGCGCGACAGGAAGGTGTTCCTTGATAGGAATCTTGAACCCTAATTGAGCCTCTTGGGAGCAGACGTTGGCCATTGGTCTGCCCTCCCACTCTCCCTTATAGGCAGGGCAGCCTTATTTAAAATGATGACACTGCCGAGGCTCCTCTACATTCTCCAGAACATTCCATACCCGGTCCCCTGACTGTGTTCAAACAAATAACGCATGTGGTTAGAACTCTGCTGTGGGAGGGAGGATCCCCAAGAATTGCACTGCACAAGTTGCACAAGGGGGTGTATGATGGTGGCCTCGCAGTTACGGACATCAGGCTATACTACTGGGCCTTGCAGCTTCAGGTGATAAACGACTGGGTGTACGTGGGCATTGACAAACCCGCATACAGAGTGGACAGAATGGTTATGCCTGGAGGAAACTGCTAATCCCTCCTGTACGCTCGTAGATCGCGTCCGGAGTGGCCCGATCACACCAAGGTGGTGTTGCAGTGCTGGAGAGAGGCTAATAAACTCCTGGGGTGGGCAGGAAAACTGGCTGGTAAAACCCCACTGTAGTTGGGCGACCAGCTGCGCGAAGTGGCCGCTCTGCCAGGTTTCAGGGGATGGAAACTGATAGGAATTGAGTATTTAGGGGATGCATGGAGAGGGCACGCCCCCCTTGTGTTCACAGATTTCCAGAGAGAATATAACCTCCATCGGTCACAAGGTTAACACCATGTTAGACTCCTACACGGGCTGTGCTCACACATACATAGTGGTACATCTATCCCGGAGTATTCCCCGCTAGAAGACAGGTTGCTACTCAACCCCATCGCTGAGAAACCGACATCCACGATATATCGTAAATTAATCAACAACGTACCAGATCCCCTGACTACCCTCCGAGATGCCTGGGCCTGGAACCTCGGCAGTATGGATGACAAGGACTGGCAGGAGGCATTGCAGAGCCCCTAGGGAGATCGGAATACGCCCTAGGTTTAGATGAATCCAGCTGAAGATTCTACACCGCACCTACTACCCTCGCACACACCTCTATACATGGGGCAAGATCCCGTCAGCACAGTGTGTTAGGGGATGTCAGCAAGAGGGTACTTTTCTGCATATCCTATGGGAATGCCCTGAGATAGTCCGCTAAAGAAAAAAAAAGAAAAAATCAAATGAAATCAAAATAAGCTTTTTTCGATTTACAAAGTAGATCATAAAAACTACAAAATACATCCATCGCAAAAATTTAAAAACAGTTTAAAAGTAAAAAATTGTGCACATCAAGCTATAATATATGTAAAACCATTATCAACTGAATGATCATACAATTGTTAATTACAGCTGCTTTCTATATTTAATAACGGCCAGCAAAAATCGTGACATTACTACACATGTATATAAATTCAGCAACATTTGTAGATGTATAAAAGCGGGGCAACATTGCACAAAGCCCAACTGTAACAACAGGGGTTTGATAAGTTTCTTTCTCAGTTCGGAAAAATATTTGCAAAAAAGCACTGTGTGCATAGTACTCTGAGGTGAAATATCATCACAAGAGCATTTCCCCAGGTCAGGTAACCAAGTTGTTAGCAATAGGGAAACAGATTAGACGATGGAAAATATCCAATCGGAAGCGGGTTAAGACAAACCTATGGCATGGGTTATGCACTTTAACTAGATACTATTGCATGTAGTGCCTAGTCAAAATCATCTGATTCCTCAACACCGAAGGTTTCAAGATTTCAGAAGATAATCTAGTTTCCTCCAATAGTGATAGACATTTCAATTTCAAGGCTTTCCTTTGTACAGTGATCACATTCTTGGGATAGTAAAAATATTCTATCAAACCAAGAGCTTTCAGGAAATTGTGGACGTATTTGAGCCATGGAATTTTAAGGGCATGCGTGGCTTTTGAGCAATCAGTAATTATGGCTCGATTCAGGGAGGTATATTCGGCTGACCAAATTTTATGCCAAAGAAGAACTGGCTGTAGCCTGATTAGGTCTGTTATAAACGGGGCTCCTAACTCAGCATGGCAAACATAGGTTGGGCTACTTTTTGGGAGTTCAAGGAGGTTCCTTAGAAAGCCATTTTCCTCGAGTTGTAGTGTCAATCTTCCCATACCCCCAGAGTTCGGATCCATACAACTCGGTAGATCTACATTTGGCCTTATAAATAGTCATCAGTTTCCTTGTGTTTGATACCAAGCTGTCTCGCAAAGTTTAATAAAGCCATTATCGTTTTAACAAAGTGAGGCCGCCTTGAATTAATTGCCCCTGACCAATTCCCCGCTTGGCTGAACACAATACCCAAGTACGAAAATGTTGCTGTGAATTGAATTTTTGAGCCCTCAATAAAAATGTCACGGCAGTGGGTGGCCTTATTCCTAATTTTCATAGCAAAAGTTTTACTAATGTTAATTTTTAGTCCATGATTTTGCATGAACTAGGCCAACTCGTCAACTCAATTCATCAGGAGGTTCATGTTTGACTCTCTGGACTAAATAGTGATGCCTACCACCAAGTTTGTCCTTTGTTTTTATCTAATGGAGTGCACAGGTCTCATTCGTTTAACTATCTGAGTCTACAGACTAAAATGATCATGATTTTAAAATTAAATTTACACCTAAATGGTATAGTAAGTTGTATTTGGATCTATAAAGCACGTTCGGACAAAGGCGTCTAAACGCTAGCACTGGTTAAAAAACTGGCAAGATGAGAACACCGTTAAACAATTACAGTTGAGAGAAGAACCAGGGGACAGATTTACGTTTCCTGGCGCATCCCTGCAAATCAGCAGAGATGCGCCAGGAAAGATGCGTGACGCAAGTTTACAGATGAGCCGCATTTACAATGCGGCGCATCATGGCGCAAGGATAAACAGATGTGTGTCGCATCTGCCGGCGTAAGGTTGGCGCAGTGCTGGAGATGTGTCGCGGGCGCGATGCCACTCCAGCACTGTTCCAACCTGGCCTATCCTCAACTTGGTGCGTCACGCAGGCGCAAGGTTTTGACGCAGCGGCGTCGGAAAAGTGACTGAGTGAAATCTTGTAGATTTCACTCAGGCACTTTTCCGAGGCGTTCTTGTGCCGGAACGCCCCCCCCCCCGCGCCGGAACGCCCACATGACACCTAACGCAGGTTTCATTTGGTGCAGGGCTTTACAACGTGACGCATTTCCCTAGATCCGTCACGTTATAAATAGGGCGCATCGTGGTGCATGGTTTACGCCGCTGCTGCGTCACAGAAGTGATGCAACCGCGGCGCAAATGTGGCGCACGGGGCTCGTAAATCTGCCCCCAGGTTTGTAGCTGCTTACGGAACACTGCATAAGAATTCAGACTCGCAATATGGAGAGGCAGTGTGTTCCATAATTTGCCGCGGCCACAGAAAAAGCGCGACCACCCCTTCTAATCTTTCTAAACCTGGAAATGATCACCTTCCTCAAAGATGCTGATCTAAGCTGTATTTTTGAAATATACCAGTTAAAAGCAGTTCTTAGGGACATCGGTCCCTGGTGATGAAGAGCCATATAGACCACGCAGAGTGCTTTGAAAGTCACCCACTTCCTAACAGGAAGCCAGTGAAGTGAGCACAACACCGCCAGTTATGTGTTCTCCAATCGAGCAGCATTTGTTAATATTTTTTATTAAAATCTTGCCCAATGAGACATACTGTCCTCACAAGAGTGCTTTCATACACTGAAGTTTGTGAACTCTCATCCACCTGCAATGCGAGTTTTGGTATTCGTTTATACTTGGGTCCAGAGACCACCCTTCGACCTCATGAAGGTTAAATGTGCTGACAGAATATTCATGTATATTCAGCTGATTGAAAAAGAGCTACTGGATATGGGAGTCAGAAAATTATGGTGAATAAATGGAATGAAAGGTGAAAAATATAGACTAGAAAATGAGCAGGGAGATTAAGAGAGACTAAGGCATATTTACAAGGGCCATATCTCCACTTTTTTGGCTTTTAAATCTAAAAAAGCGGAGATAAAAATATCACCCTATTTACAAGAGGGTGATAACATGCATTAGCGCATGTTAGCACCCTTTTACCCGACGCCTCCCTTTGCATCTCTAATGAGATGCAAAGTGGGCGTCACTGGGCAGTACAACCTTGTAAATATCGCTGATGTGCACATCGCGATATATACAAGGCTGCCCACACATTTTAGCAGACTTTATTTTTTGGAGAAAACAGCTGTTTTCTCCAAAAACTAAAGTCTGCTAAAATGCAGACTTAGCTATACTTATCATTGGGGGTGGATTATGCTGATACAACCACAGGGTCGTATCAGCAAGGTTATCGCCGTTTTCCATGGAACATCGCTGGAAAACCAGCGATGTTCCATGGAAAACATCGCTATTGCTGAGAAATTATCGCCATTGCGCTATGCGTTGTTAATACAACACTAGCATGGCGATAATTTCCTGCGATAGCCAGCGATAACATTTTTCTCGCTAAGAGCAGCCAGCGATAATTATCGCTGCCGCTTGTTAATATGCCCCTAAGTAATTAAACGGGCGAGTGACTGAAGTAAGCTGAATTTGAAAGTGAGTGAATCGAGGAATGGTTGAATGCAAATGAGTGAGAGAGGTTGTGAGAACAGCTGAGAGAGTGAATAAAAATGAATGAATTATTTTATTAGTGGTAATCTATGTGAATGAAATTAAGTCCCCAACTGGTTAATTAAATGGGAGAAAGAATGAATCCTCATTTGAGCGCCAGTCACTGGTCCACCGCGGCTTTTTGTGCCGATTGTGTGGAGGGATGTGGCTCCTCCCCCTGATCCTTTACTTCTGGCGTGAGCGGGGGTATTTAATTAACATGCTTGCATGGCCGCGCTGCAATAGAGAATAGCGCAACGGCAGGCACAGTGATATGCTCCTTTTTAAAATAGGCATTTCAGGTGTACTTTAAAATGTGCTGATATTTTATATTCGAATCCTGTAATATAAAACACAGAGAGAAAATACATGACCCCGCTTGCTCACTGATATGGTCAGATCACTTTATGATTCCTTTTAGGATCAATAGCAGTACTAAACCCCTAATGGCTTGACGCCCTTCGCATGGGCTCAAAAGGCTTTGTCACAGTCACATCCGAATCATTTAGTAAAATATATGTACCCCCTGCTTTCAATGAGCATATGGACAGTACCACAAACCTTAGGGTTTTCAATGATACCATGTGTGATATGATTGACAAGTTGGCTCCCATGACACATCAACTCAGCAACTCCCGTAAAAAATGTGAAGAATGGTACACAGATGACTTACGTAGTGAAAAATGCAGATGTAAACATCTAGAAAAATCCTGGCATAAATCCCAGCTGGAAACAGAAAAAACTAAAAAAGGCTAAATCAGGATCTCCTTTGGCTATAATGCCCGCCCACAAATTTGCTCACCTCGCCCCTCTTCTGGCTGCCCTAATTGCTGAGATCTTAAATACATCGTTGAGTGAAGGCAGTGTGCCTTTAGATTGGAAAGTCGCCAAAGAACTACCTATCAAAAAGAAAGATCAGGTACCGGCTGAAGTGCTCTCCAATTACCGTCCCATTTCGCTCCTCCCACTTATGGGCAAATTGGAGGAGAGCTATGTTAATACTCAATTAATGGACTATCTTGAGGCCAACGGTATCCTTGATCCTTCACAGTCGGGGTTTAGATCCAACTACTCCACAGAGACAACTTTCATTGGGGTCACAGATTATATAAAAATGGCCGTGGATGATAACAAAGGAGTGATATTGGTTTTGTTGGATCTAACAGCAACCTTCGACACGGTTTCTCATCAGAAACTGATATTTCGACTGAGAGAGGCCGGTCTGCAGGGGGTAGCTCTCAATTGGTTGGTCAGCTTCCTCGATCATCGCATGCAAACCATCAATCTAGGCCCTTTTCGATCCCAAACTATGAAGCTTAGCAAGGGGCTGCGCCAGGGCTACCCGTCTGAGCCCCACTTTGTTTAACATCTATGTGGCCCTCCTTGCTAAAGTCATCCGACAGTTCGGCTTTACGCTGTTCTCTTACGCTGACGACACACAATTACTCCTGTCCTTTAATAAGGATATGGAGTTCGTCGATCAGCACTTTGCTAATGGCATGTCTGCCATAGCAGAATGGATGACTGAACACTTTCTGCAGTTAAATGCAGCCAAAACTGAAATCCTGCTGTTTGGTGCTGCACTAACTTCCTGGTCCCCTGAGTGGTGGCTGACAGTGCTTGGCCCTGCCCCTTTACCAACTTCGGTGGCAAAAAATCTAGGGGTCTGGTTGGATGCACAGTTATCGATGAAGGATCAAGTTATGACCACTACTGGGACCTGCTATCACACCTTGAGCCTGCTCCGCAGAGTGTTTATGTGGCTACCCCAAACTGTACGCAGAACCTTAATTCAGGCTTGATTATAGGTCGCCTGGACTATTGTAATTCTTTATTGGCATCTGCGAATGAGTTTTCTCTTAGCAGACTGCAGATCGTCCAGAATGTGGCTGCACGCCTAGCTCTTAACAAACAACCCCGCACCTCCCCCAGGTCATTATTGAAAAATCTCTATTGGCTTCCAATCCGCCAGAGAATAAAGTTTAAGCTCTGTTGCTTTGCTTTGCTCACAGAGCTCTTTATGGCACTAGCCCGAGTTATATGGCAGACAAGTTCAAACTGTACTGTCTCAGATCGGAAGGCAAAAAGTTGTTTGTTGTCCCTCGTTTTAAGAAAAAATGACCCGGAGGCAAAACTGTTGCCTGTCTGGTGCCAATATACTGGAATTCTCTACCAGAGGATTTACGTAAATGTCCCTGTCTTCCCCGCTACAGAAAACTTCTGAAGACGGAATTATTCAAGGCTTGAGCTATGGGAATCTGTGCCTGACTGACCGGCTTATATGTTAGCGCGGAGATACCCCTTCGGGGGTGATTCCAGCGCTATATAATTTCACTAGATACATACATACATGGTTGGAAGAGCCTCACTGGGACATTAATGGAGTGGGAGACAATGAAGGAGAGTGGGTGATGGAATGGAGGAGTGAGTCACATGCACACACAGGTTGGTGGATGAGTGAGTGTGAATAATAGTCAGTGATGGAAGGCAAGAGGGAGTTACATGCATACAAAGGATCCAGCATCCACATCAATAGCAAGTCGTTATGTCCCCAAGTGGGTTTATTTGGCATGACTCGAAGCACCAGTCGCCCTTGACACCTAAGGTGTGAGGAACAGCTGGCATGTGTCTCTTTTAGTCCATCCTGTTCTTTTAGTCAACTGCGCATTGCATAATGAGGCACATTTTGGGGTTTCTATTAACCACCACCAGCCATCCTGAGGTGGCCTGGAAATGCATTGCAAAAGCCTGATGGTGGAGAACCAATCCTCTCAGGACCTTCAGCTAAGTCACCAACAACAAGACAAAACCTTGAAGAAGAACAAGAGTCCCAAGAGTCTGTGTGCAGAAGATGAAGCCACCCTTAAATGTCTGACAGTCAGACTTATACGCCTATACTTCTAACAGGACATCTTAAGCCACACTCCCTGGAAATCAAGGTGCTGTTGGCTGAAAGGCCAGGTGGAGGAGTAACATCATCAGAACAGACATGACATGGGTCCAATTTGTCTTGTTTGCACTTGGTCCCACAGACACTCCGCTGAAACCAAATGGTCAAGCCATTGAGTCACGGAATTGAACACCTTGGTCATGGTGAGAACCATAGAGGGTACTCCCCATATTCATAGTCCTTTCAAACCCAGGAAATGCTGGTGAACACATTTTAGAGCTACGGTTACCTTCATTGCCTCCAGCGAAAAGGGAACACCACCACCTGCACGGGGAGGCTCCCGCATGGGCAGATCACTAATTTAACCTTTGGCTCAAGCTAGGCTTGCATCGTAACTTTATATCTGCTATACCTTGGGGAAGAGGACAGAACCTTGTGCTGATTGACTTTATAGGTGAGGAGTGAGTAATATAACAGGTCAACACCAGACCCGGAATACTATAGGTAGGGCTGGTGGCAATCACTTCCTATCCACACCTGGTACAAGGGCCACAAGCCAAGCTCAGACATGGCCTGCCACACACACTTTAGGAAGAGGCTTATGATAGGGAATTGATCCTGGTGAAGAGTTGGTGCACAGCAATGCTAGTTGGTTGTGGCTTCTCCAAGGAGCAGTGTCATCTGCTCTGCCTGGCTCTGACTTGAATGCATGACCGCAATCACAAATCAGCACTTCTCCGGCAAGGGATCACCTGACACACATGGGAGCCTTGCACCGGCTGAACATAAGAGCTGCGAAACAAGCGAGAACCATTCATGAACCTCCGTGTTAACAATCAAATGAACTGTCAGGAGCACTCTAGAACCTCGATC
Source organism: Triturus cristatus (assembly GCF_964204655.1). NCBI lineage: Eukaryota > Metazoa > Chordata > Amphibia > Caudata > Salamandridae > Triturus > Triturus cristatus. The sequence goes on from NC_140594.1 coordinate 143,435,260, forward strand.
AAGACATTCTCATTGAGTAACTTGTTATTCCTTGTTATTTGAGTTCATAGGAGTCTTGCCTCAGGCTACACTACCATCTTAGCACAGCCTTTCTTTGGGTCCTACCTAGTCTTACTTCGGGCCCTAACACATATAGACTTCCAGGGGCAAGTGATGCTCTTGGTTCATAACTACAGGGCTCCTAGACTCAGCATGTGGTGTTGTGAACCCTAGGCTTACATGGCAGCAAAAAACAACTAGAGATGTGGGTGCTGCACATAACTGGAGTGCAGGCATGTGCCGCAGGCTCCCTTTTATTGTCAGGGTCACCTGGCTGGTGGCTCCATTGTCAGTGTTACAGACTTTTGAGGGAGGGGCTGCTGTGAAATGTCCTCAGACAACACTACAATGCCTTACGTCGGACTTTGACAAATCGCTTCAAGGCAAATGAGGTTCTAAATGCAGTGTCCCGGGTACCACATCCCAAAACAGGATCTTAGGGTACGTAGATGCAGATTCAGCAGCCCAAGGCAACCCAACCACACAACAAATGAGCACTAGCAACACCAATAGAAAGATCCAACTCTAAGAGCTGGAGCATCTGCCCTTCAAGGTTGTCTGCGGCTGACCTACAGGATAGGGTTGGAGAGTGGACTTCTTATAGGATAATGCCCAACATGGCTCCAGGGGGCTGACATTTTGGGGCATATTTGCAAGCCCCTACCGCCACCACAATGTCACTTTTAGTGATGTTGTGATGGCAATAGGAGCTTTGCCTTATTTACAAGGCAGCGTTAAGCCACTTAACGTGGCTTAACACTGCTTGTAAATAAGGCCCCCTTTCACTTTACACTTAGCATGAAAGGGGCGGGCAATGGGTGTTGTGGTGGGTGTTCCACTGCAACACCCATTGATTTTGAAGCTGCCCCCTATTTACAAGAGCAGTGTAAACAGGAGGCAGCGCCAAAATTAAGACCAGGTAAACCATTCTAACTCCGACGGACACAAAGCCAGACCTCCTAAGGCCCCAGCTCCGTCAAGCCATTGGAGGTCTGTTTAGGCAGTGGAGACGGAGATGGCGATGTCTCTGCCGCCTACACATTGAAGGTCCGCCCGACTCTAAATGAGGTGAGCGGGCCTTCAGGTTGGCCGAAAGGGTACTCCATCACCATTGCCACATAGCACCTTTTATAGCACCCTTTGCCAATATATAATTCAGTCCCTGTCCTTTCAGGGGCCTGCAAGCCAGAAGGGCCTGCTGCTGGAGGTCTTCTCCTCCAGCTTAGATCCTTCTCACACTGCTGCCTACATTTTCTGAGGGCGCCTGGGAATGGAAAGGCTCTTTTGTTTCTGCGGTGAGTTACCTACCACCACGCATGCCTCGAAGTTGGAGTTTGCTAAATGGTAGATCTCACATTCTTGCTGGCCTGTCCAGTACCTGTTGGATCAAGGAACACTACACCTGGAAATAGGGCTGATCACATGACTAACTATTTTCCACCCCTAGCCTGGAGACTCTGTGGGGAGATTAGCCACCTGCACTTATAGATTCAGAACAAAGTACAGGATTAGTTTTGAACTGTTTTTGGATGTCACTGATGAGTGTAATTCATGAAGATGCAAAAGTGTCAGAGTAGCTCTGCATTGCCCTGTTTATCAGACATTAAAGGTGTACTATTGGAGGGGAACACGATGCATCTTCATAATGGTGTGAATGTTTAAGAACTATAAGGCCTACATTAAAGTATATGTCACTAACTTATTTTCCCTGTGCTTGGCTACAACGACAAGATGAAACGACGACTCTTGGCCCCAGTCTCGAGGTACACGTTCTGCAATATTCTGGTCAAGATAGCAAGACTAATTTTTAGCACCAAAGAATTTCCTGAACATTTTAAGAAGAAGGTGCTCTAACTGAGTTGATTTGTTCACAAAATACGTTTATCAAGAGCCAACGCTAGTGGTTTCAATGACCCTCAGTGGCTCACTTCTTGAACAGGTGTGAGGTAAATGAATAAAGCAGCCTGTCAACACTGTGGAGGTGGTGGCATACAAGTCTTCCGGAGACATTTGTCTCTCTGTGGATTAAGGTTGGCTAAATTCAATTTTGCTCACTGTCCATTTCCTTCTTCCTTATGCCACAGTAGAGCACAGAATCCTAGCCGACATCACCAAGCAAAGGATCTTTCTAGACTGCCTGTTATTGTTGATTGTTAGTGATGCAGAACTATGAAAAGAGAGCATGTTTATCTCCACACATAATGGCCCCTTCAAAAAGGAGAGATGAAAACCTTTTGGCGTGGCAAAGGTTTTCTCTGTTTTAGAGAGTCCCTTGACCCTCTGTCAGGTCGAGCTTCCTCCATCCTCCTTTGCATTAGTAGCCTTGTCCACTCATGATGGAGCGCTCCAATTTAAGGAGGTGTCGGGAAACGGCCTTTACAACGCGGGCAGAGCCATGCATGCTGTTTCCCTACATGCTCAACCACGCATGCTTTAACCATGCACTGGGCTGGGGAGGGGGTTGGGATAGGGTTTAAGTCTTGGGGTCGGGTAGTATTTAGGGCTTAGAGGGGTTGGGGTAGTGTTTAGGGCTTAGGGTGGGGTCGGGGTAGTGTTTAGGGCTCGGGGGTGGGTCAAAGCATTGTTTAGGGCTCATGGGGGTTGGGGTACTGTTTAGGGCTCGAGGGCAGGGTAGTTTTTAGGGCTAAGGGTTGGGGGTTGGGATTTGATCTTTAACACACATCCTTTTACCAGTCATGCCTTTGCCATGAACTTACATGGTAAAGGCATGCGTGGTAAAGACTTGGGTAGTAAAGGAATGCATTGTTTAGATGCATTCGATGTTGGGGCAGCGTAGTAGAGGCATGCATGGTTTAGCCATGCGTGCCTCTGTCATACAACCGGAGGTGTCATGTTGCCTAGTGTAACTTGCCGCTGTGTTTCTTTCGTTCAAGAGACCATATTCATTTTTGGTGGCAGAATAAGAAGCCACATTGAAGAGGAATGTTGAGTGAAAAATTGTAGGCAAGCATTTACTCATTAGAAATAATGCCTAATTTAAATTTGTTTCAGTTAGCATGACTAGGCCACACTCGGCTTCTATTGGCAGCTTTTCATATTTGTAGAACAAAATCCATGTTTCTTTTATGTGAGGAGCATTTTTCTCTCTCCACTTGCTTGTGTGTTTTTTCATTTCAGGAAACTCATTGAAAAAGAAGACTCAATTGTAATGTCTGTAACGTAATATGTGTGCCTTCTCCAGGAAGCAATGCTCAAGATGTTTCTTTATTTTGTACCTTCTCAAAGTTTCCTACAGGTGTTCTGTGTATGTTATTTAATAGCTAAACAAACCATTGTATTACTGTGTTAAGTAAAATGGTAAAATGGCAATTTGTTTATTTTGATAGTTATGCATAGCCTAACCAATGAAATCCATTAGGACATAGGTGACTCTAGAAGTATCTTGGTTAACAGAATATTGATTGGTTTATGTATTTGCAACTTGGCTAGTCCAAACCTATTATGTCATGTCATACCATGAAACATTTGTGGCTTCCGCACCCTGAAGCATTATAAAAGCGGCTTTATTTTGGAGAAGTGTCAGTTGTTCTTTCTGGGATTCCTTAGAAGGCAAACTCTGCACATTTCTTTGGCTTTCTAACAAAGTAGACTCTATGTCTGTCTGTCTATTTGATTTGTGCTTAGTCTTCATTTGGGTTTTCCTCAGGGTCAGACCATATGTTATTCCTCTTGCAGAGCTACACTATGATTATGTTGAATATACTAATTCCTAATTGACTGACTAATATCTTTTTCCTTTATGTAATGATCATATTTTTTAATATACCCACAAGGATTTAACCTGAAATCTTGTCTCACGTAGGTTTGTTTATTAGCCTTGGACTAAGTCTTATGAAGATCCACAAAGTCTTTTGAAGACTCAGACAGTCCTGATCTTGCAAATCCACTTAATTAGTAAATTACAGCGTCGTCAGAGTTCTCACCATCAAGAGTGAGAAGGGTCTTTCAATGCTCAGAATATTTTAGTTTGTTGCTGATTTGCATAACATTTTAATATGATAGCCGCAGTATAGTTGAGAGGGGGCTGTAACTTCAAATTCTGTGAAAATGTAATTTCTTCATTATTGGATATTTCAGTAGGACTCAGTTTCAGTGGGTTACTGGCGCCAGTGTGGAAAGAAATTGCTATGAATTTCACAAAAAAGCCTAGAACAAGAATACCTTATTTTGCCCATCACACTCCCTTTAGTGCTCTTCCTAAAATATCCAGTACATAAATTCCTTGCGTTTCCCTGCCAATTTTGGTCCTGTCACACTCAATATGATTATTTTGTAGCACTATAATAGTCCATTCAGCCATTTGTAAACTGTTGGTCTATTCTCTGCACTCTGCATGACTAGTAAAACCAATAACATTGGTAAGGCCCCTCAAAAAATTTCTTAGGGAAATATATGACACATATGTCTGTGTATTTATATGTGTGTTTATTCACATGTTAATTGAACACATGCAAAACCCTATGCTTCTGCATATTTGCAGGAAGTTGTAAAATAAATCATAAAGCATCACAAAAATGAGTAATAAAAGTAGGAGACATAAAATCACACCATTCACTTAATGAGTGTAAAACATATACAAATTTAAATATTCTAACCAACCAACTTGCCAGCATTTAAATTGTGAGAATCATTACACGCCAGTAAACAAATTATAATACTAAGTCTAGAGCCTCTTGTGAAAGCTGAGCATGTGTGCCTGCTCTTCATTGGCAGGAAATTCCCAAATTTAGAGCCTATGTCAGAGAAGTGCCTGTCTGCTCAGCCACGATCTATCGCAGGTTAAAAATCATGTTTTAGATTCTAAGAACAGTACATTTATTTTGGAAGGTATATCTGCAATATTCCAGAACATATATATTGCCCCAAGCCTGAGAAGCCTAGCTTGAAGCTTACGCTGCTCTTCACAGAGAGCCAGTGAAGAGACTCTAACCCATCTCACAGCAGGTGTCTGTTTCGAAACTCGAAAACTAGTTTACAAGCAGTACTTGCATTTGAAATGCGGGCAGTGTCCCATGTGGAACTATAGACTACACACCCACCTTATTTAGAATCAGGGGAACTGCTCTTCTTCCAACGGTAGAGACTCAGCTTGCTCTGCCGCCCTTGGGTTGGAAGCCATTTGCTGCTGGTCAATCCGCAGGATCACACACTGAAGCATAGCTGGCAAGTCTTCAGATTGCCAATGTGTGACATTTTCATGTTTTCAGCGTGCTTATGTGTGACATTTCATGCATTATGTGTGACACTTTGAGTGACACATTACCAGAGCACAGGGGAAGAACAGAATGACGGGGACAGACAGCACCAGGACAGAGAGAGAAGAGATAGCAGAGATCAAAGTGAGCAAAGTTATTGGGACAAATCTCATAAAGGCGAAAAAGGACATTCTGCAAGAGCAGGATGGGGCGAGACAGCAAGGCAGTATATAGGATGAGGCATACAGCGCTGAGGAAGATGAGACAGGCTGAGACTTCGGGGGCAGAAATGATGGAGGCAGAGTGCATAGAACAGGCATATCTCACTTCATCTTGAGCTGGAGACGCCTTGTCATTCCTGCACTTCTTCCCTGTGTCTCACCTGCCACTTCTGACTGTACAAGAGCCGCTCATACAGCTGTGAGTGGTGGCATGATGAGAGCCTTTCCGGGTCGGGCTGGGGGCAGCATGGCTGAAGTGAGTGCTGATAATAGCAGGCAACAGGGTGAGGCCGCTGCGAAGGAGTGCTGGGGACTGGCCTTAGAGTTTTCGGTTTCTGCATGTTCGGTATTTAAATGTCCCAGACAAAATCACAGAAAGACGCATTTTTCCTCCTTATTGGCATGCACTCCAAACAGCAAATATAAATAATAAAACGCTTTGAACCTGCTATTGATCTATCCTTCATAATTCCTAACTGATAAGTAAAATAAACAAAAATGCAAAGTCACATTAAAAGTGAATACATATGACTTTATTGTAGTGAGCCATCCGGCCACAACGTCAAGTATTGCGTTGCAACCATCACGAGGGCTGTGCGCAGCCGGAAGGATTAAATAAAGGACGCCTGGTTGCTCGATGGTCGCATTGTACCCACTCCTGAGGACCAAGTCAATGCTTATGCAGAGCAGGGTGCGGGTAATCAACGCAATAATTCGACCAACAATGACGTACGCTTCCCCAGTTTGGAGTGGCTGCCACCCGCAATATCGGATAGACCTACAGAGACTACAGAACAAGGCCTTACGGATTGCAGCAGGTGCTGCTATCTTCACAAGAGCAGCAGACCTCCACAGAGACCTAGGCATTGAGATGTTGGACGACATTTCTGCAAACCCATTTGACCGCTACCCGCGGCCCATCACAGCACTGACCTTGTAAAACTGAAACAACGACTAAAAAGCTCAATATTAATGTGGAGCAGTGAGGCTACCGCCCAGGCATCCAATACTCATCACCGTCAGAAGGCTACCGCCTCGGCAGGCATCCAAAACTCATCACCGTCAGAAGGCATATTGACAGACAAAGACAAGAGTCTGCGATAAAACTTGCTGACATTTCTGCACAACTCACTTGACCGCTGCCCGCGGCCCATCACAGCGCTGACCTTGTGAACCAACTCTACTGTGACAAAGTATCACACATCAATACGAAAACCGAAACAGCGACTAAAAAACTCAAAATGAATGTGGAGTAATGGGGCTACCACCTTAGTATCCAAAAACTCATTACTGTCAGAAGGCATCTGACAGACAAAGACAAGACTCTCTCGCTCGATGTCAGATTGCACATGACCCGAACGAAGATGGTGGTCTTCTGTCGCGGGTGCATCTCAGCCCAGTGACGGCCACGGCCAAGGAGGGCCTCACCAGCACATTTACATTTATGTAGAGTTCCCTTTATGTATCAGATCTGGGCCTTTGTGTGCTCTTAAAATATGTGCAAATGTTAATAGCCAGTATTTAGCTTTTAGAAAAGTGGCAGTCCTATCTTGAATGGAGAACCAAGCGCTGAATAGTGTAGCCCCCGCCACCCCCTCAAACAGGCAGCAAATTAGTTGATAATTATTATCCAAGCCCCACTCGGGTGGCAATGCGGGTCTTCCTAGGGGCCATTGCGGCTCAGGCGGGGAGGGGTCGGCAGGACTTGCAACACATTCTGTCTGGTGCCAGTCACACATGCCGAAATGTCGGATCGTGATCATTTCAGAGGCCTGTGTGTCTCAACGAAAGCACTGACAGGCTCAGTCAGGCAGCACAGTGTGCACTCAGTCACACCTGCTGGGAGTGCGCTCGCTGTTAATACAGCTCCTTGATCAGTGCATTTTGCTCAGAGTGGTCAGGACGACGCTATTATTGCGTGACTGATGCATTTTAGTTTGGTGATGCGGACACCGCACTAAAATGTGTTAGTCAGACTCTAGCCCCTGACGCCTGGTACTTGGCAGGGTTGCAAAAGGGAAAAATAAACATGAAGAATCAAGTCAACAGTCCACCATCCATGTAGAGTGGTCACTTTGTAGTCCCACATAGATTCTTCCTCCTTTTTAGGTCTCGCTTGCCGACAGCACATGCTAGCGACTAGACTCCCTAAGCATGTGAAGCGTGAGGAAGTTGTCCTGGGCAGCTGGGGAGCACAGATAAGGAAGACCAAGGACCACCTAAGTCTTTTAACATGCTGAAAAGCATGCTATGGGGCACTTCAAGGAGTTTGACAGATTGAGAGAGTCCTTTAAGAGAAAGAGCCTGCACACTGAAGATATCTCCTTCTCCTGGGAGGTTGATTAATATGCGGTCAATGACAAAATGGTTGCACCAGAACCTGAACCTTATAAAAGTCCCTCCCCAGAAGACTAGGCCAGACCAGGTAACAATGGGTCGTTGGAGGAGGAAGCAAGGTATAGCAAACCCTGGTGTCCTGATCCTCCTCTATCTGGAGGGGCTGAGAAAGATCTACCTCAGTTAGATATGTTTAAGTCAGACTAGTCCTACCATCCATGGTCCTTAGATTTGACCTCTGCCATTAAGGTGCTAGGCTATGTGGTTTACAAGATAATACAACCACAAAGAAGCTGGTGAGAGAAAGAGTAAGAGCAGAGTACCCTTGTCTGTCCTTAGAGGGCAAGGTAACAGCTACCCAAGGCATAGATGCCAAAATGCAAGTAAATGAAAGATTCCAAGAAAGGGATAGACTGATCACAGAAGCCTGCCAGGATAAGTTTGCAGATGGGGTTGGACCAATTATTAGGATCCTGGAATTGACAGAAGAATCCAAAGGTTCAAAAGTACCCATATCAGAAGGTATTGTTTCACGTTGGGCGCAGTGAGCTATCTGCATGATTAAAAACAACTGTGCCCTGTTGATCAAAAGGAGACGTTCACTCCGAAGTGGAGTCAGGAGCACAGGGTTTCCTGTTTAGCAATCCTTTCATGAAAGGAGTTGGGGAAATTTGTGGCTACCTTTTCAGCATTGGACAAGGCGCAAACTTCCATAAAGAACGATTTATGTGGGAAACATTTTCCACAAGGACAGAAATGGCAGGGGTGCTTTATCGGCCGTCCCTTCCACCAAGGTCCCTTGAGAGGACAAAGTAGAAGGAATAACTGTTGGAAAGACCTGTGACAATCAGGAACCCACTTTTGATCAGAAGGTGCCTAGCACAAGGGAACAGCATCCTGGGATCCAGTGCAGTACCCAAGCACGTCAGGCCGGTACCATGCGTTGTGCAGACAGTGTCAGACTCTGACATAGAGTGACAGGGCTTGGAGGATGATGTCAGTAGCCTGTCATCTGATGAAGGAGGCTGGGACACCGGCAGCAGGAAGGAAGCTGGATTTTTGGGAAGATAGAAACAGCTTGGTGCGTCAGTCACAGGAGTTAGTTAAAGACAGATGGGAATCAGTTTATGTTTAGTAAAGTGCTTAGCTACCCAAAAAGTGATTCCTAGCACTGGGACCAAAATGACTGACACCACCATCACTTGTTATACATTCTAAACCCATAAAAAGTGTTCCTGTGTTATGTGTATTGTATTCTTTTCATCCATTACTTGTTTTTGCTCTTTGTTTGTCACTTTTCACCTGTAATGTAGCCCGCTTCTTATGTTTCCTCAGTCCTTTCCTTTCTGGAACACTTTTTCTTCTATTACGAGCGTTTGCGGTATCCCGGATTCACTTGCATTATGTGAACTTTTTCCATCTACTAAGGTTTGTATCTTTTATCTCCTTCATTTATGCAGTGATGTGCATGTTATTAATTATTTTAACCATCTGCGGTGTACATACTCATGATTACAACTTTTTTTAATTGAGTGAATGTCAGTCTCTTTAGAGACTGTCAAAAATTGCAATGGCGACTATATTTCAAGTCACCACAGCGGGGTATTGGGTAAAGTTTTCAATAATCAATAATCAAGCCTCGGTTAAACCTCATTGGCTATATTACTGCCACTGCGCAAAGCTAACACAACACAGGTATTTACAGATGGCCCTTATATTTGAGTCCTAAAACACCTACAGGGGTGTAGATAATAGGTGTACAAGTCATACACAAAGATATGTAAACTTACTATCTTTGGGTTTTAGCATACCGAAAATATTCTGGAATCATTCCTATAAGCCGATATCGTTGATTAACGCAGAGACCAAGATGCTGGCCAAATTACTGACCACTCCTCTCCTGGGGATAATCACGAAGCTTGTGCATCCAGACCAGTCTGGCTTTATGCAATCAAGAAATACCTCACTTAACCTCCGGCGCCTCCATGACGTCATGGGCAAAATAGAAACATTGAGAGAGGATGAAGTAGTGAAGTCACTGGACGCCACCATAGCGTTCAATACAATCGAATGGCCCTATATGTTCGCGGTTTTTAAGAAAACGGGCTTTAGCCCCAACTTTGTCAGCTGGGTGGGACTCCTGTACAAGGAGCCATTGGCGCAGGTGGTGGTCAATAATAGCAAGCCACAGGTGTTCGCTCTAGAAAGAGGAACCAAACAGGGATACCACCCTCTCCCCACTGCTGGAACCCCTCGCGCTATGGATAAGGAAGGGCCCAGTCATGAGAGAACTGCGGTGGGCAGAGGACTGGGAGGACCGAATCTCCCTGCATGCAGATTATATACTACTTTCTCTGGCATCACCAAAAGCCTCCATAAATAGGGTATTGCATATTTTTACAAATTTTGGCAAATATTCTGGATATGAAATAAACTGGTCCAAGTCAGTCATCTATGTACTAAGGGGAGACTTTCCCAGGTTGCCCAGAGGTAATGTCACAACAGAAGCGAAAGAAGGGTTTAAATACCTTGGCATGTACGTCACCAAAGATCCAACTCCAAATTGTCCCTATTGGGGCGCGCTGCACTATTCAAGATGATGGCACTGCCACGATTCTTGTATATACTACAGAATTTTCTGGACCCAATACACGTAGATTATTTCAAAAACATAGAGAGTGCGCAGAGAGAATTGATGTGGGAAGGGAAACCAGCGCGAATAGCGACCTAAAAGCTAACAAGGGGATCGTATGACGGCGGCATAGGGCTCCCTGACATCAAAAGATATTACTGGGTGGCACAGCTAGCGCCAATTAACCAATGTATATCTAGAACCTATAATGACCCCGCCTATTGAATGGATAGGTGGCTTCTCCCAGAGGGGAATTACTCTATAGTGCTCTACACACACCCGGACAAAACAAAGTTAACAGGCCCGACAAAACATACAGTGAAAATATGGCACACAGTGAATAGAAGTATGGGAAGGGGAAATACCACAAGCAACCCCCCTGTGTGATGTGGATAAGTTGGGCAACTTGAGACACTCAAAGGGTTTTGGGGCTTGGGACTTGATCGGGATTTCCTATATGGGCGATCTGTGGAAAAAAGGTGGGGTGACTCCCCTTGCCCAGTTGCAAAAAGAACATGAAATGGCTGAGACAGAAAAATTTGGACATTTGCAGATCCAGCAGGCGCTACAAACAACCATTCCACGAGGCCAGTCGCTCCCCGAGTCCTCCCACCTCGAAGATAGGATTCTAGAAGAATTTATGCCAAGGAAAGCGATTTCATTGATATATGAGAAACTGATTAATAACATGCCCAACCCCCTCTTGCAACTTCGTAGACACGGGGAGAAAGACACGGCGGCACTAGAAGATGATGAGTGGCAGGAGGCTCTGTCGTCCCCCAGGGAAGTCCCAATATCATCAAGGCTACGATTAGTACAGCTTAAGGTACTACATAGAATATACTTAGCAAGTACCGTTCTAGTGAAGATGGTGTATAAGGAGGATCCCAGGTGTAGTAGAGTATGCGGCGAAGAAGGATCCTTTGCCCATACTATGTGGGAATGTATATGTATATCCAGCCTTATTGGACAAGGATAGCTCAATGCATGGCAAATGTGCTGAGCAAACGAATAGAACCCAAAACAAAATTGTGTCTTCTGAACATATAGGATCCTATTGACCTGGTAGGAATGGAGAAAACTTGGGTAGCCCTGGGGATGATGGTGGCAAAGAGAAACATAGCTAAGTTGTGGGGGGCACCCGAATCACCCACGCTGAATCCTTGGAAAAATGACAAGGACTGGTGCATAGTAATGGAAAAGACGGTGTACGAGTCGCGAGGTTGTCCCACAAAATGGTCAAAGATCTGGGGCAAATGGAACACTTATAGAGGGAATATTTTTTAAACCCCCCAGACAACATGCCACCCTGCATTAGATGTAGAGTTATAATAGATATTATGTACTTAGATAGGCCTATAGATATGATGTAATGTGAGAATCAATTAACCGTATGGTCACAGTATTGTTTGGAATTGTATCTGCAACGAATTCAAGATGTCATCAATAAAAAAGAATTTAAAAAATAATGATTCTTGAATCATATTTTTCACTTTCTTTTATCAGCTGGTCCTCTATCAAGTCTTTGGTTCCGCAAAGACTGCTGGGAAACAGCATCCTCATTCCCGTTTGCACCATGAGTTGTGCCGTCCTAGTTACAAAATGAAATTGGATTTCGTCATGGTAACTGAAGAGTGACTAAGAGTTAGTTAGGAATCCTCAAAGCATTGACTCTTCTTCTACAACAAGCATTTGCAAAGCCAACAGATGTGACTACTGTACAACACCAGAGCTATAAGTGTGTCATGCTAAGCACAGATTTTTAGTTTACAAGTTTTTGAGCCACGCTCTTAACTGCATCGGCCACGCCTCTTTGAGAGACGCCCTCAGCTTTTTGATCCCACTTAAAACCCTGTAAAAAAACATCAGGCAATGGTGCGTGAAAGGGAAGTACATGAAAGCTAAGTCTGTTGGCTTTATCAGTGCTTAGTTTTCGATATCCAAAGACTGCAGTTTCACTGACTGAAGAGAAGTTCGCGCACAGTTACACCCTAAATACATTATGTACGACCTCCAACCCCAGGCATAATATGCAGAGTAGATACAGTTTGTTTCTGGAAACGCGTCAGGTTATTTAATATTGTTTTACTCTGTTTCTGTGGGGGGGGGGTTCTTTTCAGGATTGCACATTCATTCTGAAGTTATTAAGGGTTGTGAAGTGCGTCAGAAGGTCAGCCATTTGCAGTGCGGGTCTTCCACAAGGAAGCCCCAGGAAAGGAAAAATAATGACTTGTGTGCTGGTGGGAAACAGCGAGGCGGGTCATTTATGTGTTGTTTTTCAGAAACAAGGCCTTGCTTTGTAATTGTAATTGCATTTATATAGCGCCTACTGCCCCTGATTAGGCATGGATGCGATTTTTCGGCGAGTAGCACGCTACTCAGGGACCCAAAAAAGGATTAGTGGTGAATTAGTATAGGGATATATTAAATTAATTTGAGCGGTGGACATGTGAGTTTGTTATTTGGATAGAAAAAGGATAGTGGAGGGAGAGCAGAGGGAAGGGTTTGTATTTATATAGCGCTTTCTACCCCTGATGAGATGTCGAACCACTTCTCGCCGGGGAGCACACTACTCCAGGAAAGTCGTGGCTGGCATGACTCGCGGGTGGGGGTCGGGATTGAGAGGGTAGGGGGTCACGAAGGAAGAGGAGGGATATTTAAGAAAAAAATAATTAAACTTACCTTCGCCTCCGGTCCCGCGTCGAATCGTCTTCTCTCTCTACTCCGAGTCCCAGGAAGCAGGCAGCCTCCCTCCAGAGGCGCAACTAGAGCCAAATTTCGGGGGGGGCTGAGCAAAAATTTCGGGGGGGGGCTGAACTTTAAGCAATAGGCAGAGTGGAGCTGCAGGGGCTCTTAGAAGGGGTGAAACAACAGCGAGGCCTCATTAACATGCAAATGGTCTTTTAAAGACCTGTGAAGTGCTCGGGTGCGGCTGCTTTTTTGCCCGGGAAGCTGTCTCATCCCGGGCTGCCACACACGACGGGGGGGGCTGAAGCCCTGTGAGTCCAATGGGTGTTGCGCGCCTGCCTCCCTCTCCTCCCCTAAGCCTATCGCGGGGACGCCGACCACACAGGCGTCTATGCAGAGGCCCTTTTCTCCATGCAGGCTGCATGCAGCCTATATAGAGAAAACGGGAGAGTGCGCATGACTGGGTTGATCGGCCCTGGGGCTGACCAAACACTCAGCGATCACAACTGTGGGCAAGGCACTCCTCCCCTGCCCTGCAGCAGGACCTCCCACCCACCCGTCCCCAACCAAACCCTTCTGCTTTCTCGCAGTGCGAGAAGTAGAAACATAAAATAGTATTCATAATACCATTCATGTTTCTGCTTCTCGCACTGCGAGAAAGCAGTGAGGCGGCGCTCCTCCGCCCACATGGAGGAGCCGCCCCTGCTCCAGAACCCAAACAGGATTAGTGGGGAAGTAGTATAGGGAAATATGAAATTAACTCGAGCGGTGGACATGTTAGTCTGTTAGTTGGATTGAATAGGATAATAAAGTGAAGGGTCTAGAAAGAGTTTTTTTTTATTATTTCTTTATTTTTATTTTTAAAGGAATAAGTAAGTCCTTGGCAAAGTACATAGACGGTTAGATGAGGGAATCGATGAACACACGTTTAAAGCAGGATTACATCGATTTAATGGGGGGATGTGAGGGATGCACAGCTAAACGATGGGGGCCAGGGGGAGAAGGTGGAACAGGTGGGTCGAATGAGGGAAGGGGAGTGATGGATAAGAAAAGAGGCAGGTAAACGAAGGCAGACCTGAACGACTGAGTGAATTCACCACTGATCAAAAGAACGAATTAGGGAACAGGATGGCCTAAGGTGAGAACGAACAGCTTAATTAACAAGAGGAGGGATACATTACTGAGGACATAGACGATTAACTGGTTCGGTGACTGAACAGACAGGGGACCAGGCGCACAAGTGAGCTGAACGCATGGTAGAGTCGTGAATAAACCAAAGAACAAGCGGTCAACGAGTCGCAGGTCATGTTAATGTGAAGGTAACCTAATGGGTGCCCGAATGAATGGATGGATGGATAAATAAGTGCATAGGTGGATACGCGGGTGGATTAATGGTAAATAACTGATGGAACAAACCTACGGATGAATGGGTGGACACAACGGGTGAATATACGGGTGCTTGGATAGAAGGGTTGATGGGAGAACTGAGAGATAAAGGTGGGTTGAATAGTAAATGGAAGACTAGGAGAAACTGGTGGAGTGGCAGAGTTGCGTTAGCGCTGGTCCCTGCACCATGCATCAGTGCCGGCCTCGCCCGTCCTCTGGCTGGGCTTCTCGGGTTAAACCCCCAGGGCCTTTTGTCCTGCGCCGCGCTGTGTTCACTTACCCTCCGATGGAACAGGCGTAGGCTCACACCTCTCACAGGCTCCAATACAGGGCTGCCAGGGGGAGCTGAAAAATACATGTTCGTCTAACAAAATGCACAGTTCGTATGCCACTGTGGGAGTTTTCTTGAAAACAAAAAATTACAAAACATTGCAGGTTAATGATAGACTACTGTAAGTTTATTCATTGTAGCCTCTCAAGGAAATTCATTGACATACTTCAAGGACTCCAGAACTAAGCGGCCAGAATGTATTTGACCCTCTGGTAGAGCGACCATAGGAAATCAGCACCTCCAGCTCTCAGCGCACACAGGCAAGAGTAACATTTAAAGTTCTTTGTACCATGAACACGACTTTATGGAGCAAAGACCCAGCACATCTCTGGAGAGTGGGCACTCGCTACATGTGCAGCCGACACATGTATTCAGCCACAGTAAACATCATCGCTCAACAAGCTTTCATATGGAAACAGGTGTTTGCAAAGACAAGAGGTCTGGCTTTCATGTGGAACAGCGTAAAAATAAGCAGGCAGAAATATCGTGGTAAAGTTGACAGTGGTAGTAGTGAAGATACCATGGTGATGGTGGTATTAATGTTGGTTGTGGTAATGGTGGTGGAAGTGACGGGGTTAGTAAAGGTTGTGGTAGTAATGGCTGCACTTGTAAAGTAAAAAAAAGAAATGCTTTTTGTATGCAAAGCAAGTATGAAATAAAAAAATGATTTTGTGGTGATTTAGTATATTTTGCAGATGTAAAATGTCCCCACACGCACTGCAATGCAGGTAAATGACTTTATTTGCATTGATTAATTAAAATCTTACAAAAAAGAAAGAACAATAATAACAATTTCTAAGACGAGTCAGAAGGAGAGAAACACCAAGCAATGGTGCCATTGAGTGGGTATGGGCCCCAGGTGAGATAAAAAGAATTTTAAAATTCAAATATAAATTTAAAAAATAGCGTCCAGCGTGGCGCCCAACTTTGACAGACGGACTCATGAAGTCAAAATAGGACACAGGGGGGCATAATTACAAGCCCCTATTGCCACGGGAATGTCACTTTTTCAGACGTTGTGCTGGCGATAGGGGCTTCACCTTATTTACAAGGCAGCGTTAAGCCACTTAACATGGCTTAACGCTGCCTTGTAAATAAGACACCCTTTCATGCTACATTTAGCGTGAAAGGGGAGGGCAATGGGTGTTGTGGTGGGCGATCCACCGCAACACCCATTGATTTTGATGCCGCCCCCTATTTACAAGGGTGGCATAAATAGGAGGCAACGCCAAAATTAAGACCTGGTCTTAAACAGGCGAAACTAGGAGTAATGCTTTATTACTGATTGTTTATGTGCAGGAAGGAACATCTTCCTGCACACAAACAATCATTCTCCTTGGTTCAAGGGTGCCTGCGTTGGCGCTAGGCAGCTAAATTGGCACCAGCGTACGGGGGAAATGCAGGGCTGCACCGTATTCTTGTAAATACGGTGCAGCCCTGCGTTTCAGAAGTGGCGTTAAGCCAAGGAGGCTAACACCACACTCCGCCACTTCTCTCGGAAATATGCCCCGAGGTGTTTTAAGGTGCAGGAGTGGAGAGTGTGGCCGGCATCAACATAGGCACATAACTTGTTGAACAGCTCACAAGGTCCTGATGTTACCACATGTAGGGTAACAAGGTGTTTTAAAGTGCAAGAGTAGAGTTTAGGGATTGTTATGTAGTCTCGTAGAATCATGAAGATTGGCAACGTGGGCGTGTGACTTGTCTGAAGGTCTCCCAAAGTCCTGGTATTGCCCCAGGTAGGGTAAAGAGATATTTTAAAGTGTAAGTGTAGCGGTAACATTTTATCAGTCTGTCTCGTAGGATCCTGAAAGTCACACAGCTGTTAAGGTGCGTGTACACAGTTTTCTCAGAAAGGTCCAGGGTACCAGGATAGCCCAGGTTTGGATGTAAGTGTTCGTTCCCCGGCTAACAACCTGGCCCAGTTGTCACGGCTTTGTCAGAAAGTCCCAGGGAAGCCATGATATGCGGGCTGACCGACAAAGTCACCGCAGGGGACCCTCATAAGAGGGTGGCCCACTTAGTACCACAAGATGGCACACTGGGCAGCCTAGTGTTCAGAGACCCCTTTGGGGTCCTGCTTGTCACTTCCGGCCGGGGTGGGGTCGGGGAGAGGTATAAATTCCATTCTCTGGCTGACTACCTAGTCCCCTTGTTACTGTGCCTCACTGCGCTCATTTTCTTGTTTGTTCAAACTTATTAAGAAATGCAATGAAGCAGCAGTTCAGGATATGACAGCCTGCCTGCATTTAGCGGATCCCTTGGCTTTTTAGTGAGGGCTTAAGGAGATGCCTCATATCCAGAGCCATCTCAGGGCAAATGCAGGTAAGGAGCAAAAGATTCTCTGTTTGAGCTGCATAAGCGCCAACTTCTGTAATACAAGCACTGTAAGGAGGCAGAATAAATACTCAAAAGTGCCATTGACATGAGGTGAGAGAGTAAACCTACTCTAGTTGGTATACTGGGTGCAGGCATCTACGATTCCAGGGTCAGGCACAACCTCCCTGCATCCATCAGGACCTCCCCAAACGCTGCCCCAATTTAGGAGAGAGTTGAAAATGCGCCTCTTCAAAGACAGTATCAGTCACTTTTCTCCCAGAATACAGCTTCCTTTCCAATCACTCAACTGTATGCTTGCCTTTCACCCTGTACAGCGCTCTACTGCATTCTGGATAGGTTTGCGCTATACAATTATCTCATGCATAAATGCATACATACACACTCCTCTGGGAAGAGCCAAGTCCACTCTACGTATATGTTATAGAATTGGTAACGAAAGGTCTTGCAAGCAGCTGCACTGTCAGGCCTGATCTTAGACATTAATGTAGATCCCTTGGAGTCCAGGGACTCAAGCTGTGGAACTCACTGAACACAAGCATCAAGGAAGGAACCAGACTTCCACCAATGCATGAAAGGCCTGAAACACATTACTGTTCTAACCATGTTTCAAAAACCTCAACCCCTGGGCAAAGGACTTCAGAATATCTGACCAGGCCCCTCCGATCACTGACTGTACTCTAACATCCCCATGTAAGTATTTCACCTAGCGCTCCCAAGTAACCCCAAGAAGAGGCATTGTGTTGTTTCAAAATTAAAAGTAAATACATTATGTTCCTTGACAATCCATAGACAAACCCGGTGTAACCCATGGATGGCTGTGACAAGGCTAACTTAGGTCCTGATGTAATATTTGGTGGCTGGAGTAATCTCCATTGACCTGGCGAATGAATTAATGTAGGCCAGGCTTAGACTACTCCACCTGCCAAATTAAGAAATGGTCGCAAAGCCGGTGGTAATCCCTAAAGCATTGGCAGGAACCACGACACAGCTGTTCCTGACAAAGCTTTTTAAAGCTTGGTGCACGGCTCCGTCAACATGATGGCGCCGTCTGCCACACTTATTTGTCTTTATTTAAGAAAAGAAAATCCTGAAGCTGGATTTTCTTTTTTGAAAAAAAAAAATGCCCCCTCGGCATAAGAGTTATCTCCCATGGCAAGGGGGACACTAGTGAGTTTTCATCTTCAATGTAGGCATGACATAATTGTGTAGTGTTGTCTGCAGCTGGAAATGTAGCCCAAGAATTGAACACCTCTGTCCTAAATGCTCTATGTGCCTCAACCCCAAAGGTAACATTTCCACTCCTGGCCAAGAGACCAAGGTGTACCAGTTCTCTGCAATATTCAATGCCTGGAGATTGTCGTCTCCAGACATGATAGGAAATTAATTACAGAGAAGGTATACCCACTGGGAAGTAGTCCTTTTACAAGTTCAAGCTTGAACAGCCTACAGCCAGTACAGAGGGGTTACGTACTCAGCTGAGGAGGATGATCCCTACCACCATGGATGTCTCTGGTTTGGACGTAAGTAGGGATCTCTGAGAAGGCACGATTGAACTACTCAGGTAATCCATTAAAATAAGTACCTAACCAACGTTGGCAGCACCATGCCATGTTGTTTCCACCCTGTGGTAGGAATTGCTGGTTTGTGGATGGCATAACCGTTGGGATGGTACCAGACTGATTGCATGCACGCCCAACGGATATGTTGTCCTATAGACCAGCTAGCTCACAGTGCCACCAGAGGCACCCCTAAACCCAGGTGAGCAGCAAATGGTTCTGGCAACCACTGAACATGATAACCCTCATCCCCCAGGAATTGTGGTACCATAGAACCCTTTTGCTCAGTCACTCGTGCTCTCTTATTCGCAGAGAAGTATACAAGGATACACAGAGGGACGTTTTCAATGTTTATTGAACCAACGTGATTCTTGTATAAAATATATGTGCTGCAATAATCAAAAGACAGAAGCAGATGAAAGTGATTAGAAGCACCATGACAGTGAATAGAATAAAAAGCTCCACCATCGTGCTAATACATTGTAGATATTCAGGAATGTAAAACAATAAGAAAGCTGGACGTACTCCTTCTACGCAGTCCCTAACCGTCTAGGGCATGTGTGTATGTGTTCTGCCAAGAATCCCCATATTGGATGATCCAACCCTGGTCAACTGAAGGGAAAGAATGTAAGTCCACGTCTTGGTCACGAGCTGGACACCCTTGTGGAGATATCAGCAAGCTGCTGAGCCGAAGCTTCAGCGTGTAGAGACCTTGTCAATGACAGCAAAGTCCTCCTCTAAATAAACCTGGAAATGCTGGTTTGTTTATAATGATAAGCATCCTTGCGAGTCCCTTGTAAGCCAGCATTGTTATGTTCTATAGATAGCCATTCACTTGTGGATGAAAAATAGAGCGACATTTGCACAATGTGTGTCGAGCCCTTGTATGTGGTGTTCAAAGAGTCATGATTCCGTTAAGTGAAACAGACTTTGTAAGCGAAGCAGTTTCAGAGAAACTAATCCAACATTGTCTTACACACACATGTGTGTAAAGGGTTACTGTGTGAAAGGGAAGGTAATGTAAGAAACGTGTTCACAGTAAAAGATGGCAGCGTAGTTACATGGGCCTAACTAAGATACATAACACCCCTTACGGCCAGGTGAGCGGACATAAAACGCAAACTCCGATGAGTTACTCTGTTGGGCCATCAGAGGGGTGTAACCATGACGGAGCGGTATCCATGGCCTATGGTTAGCCCACATCTAAATTTGGTGGCTGTAAGGATACTCTGTCACCACTGCAACCGAGTACCCTTACCACCAAGATTTAAATGAACCCCTTAATCATTAGTTCTGTAAATTAGACCTGGATTTACAAAATATCCTACTATCTCCGCTTGAGATATCTGAGTTGTATCTGTGCATTAGGAATAACCAAACACTCAAAAGGGCCCAGAGTGGCCAATTCAGAAGCGCACAGGATTGCATAAAGGGAGCTCAATTGCTTACATTTATCATGATGGGACATTTCACTTGATAGGGATGACTTTCTGGCCAGTGACTAATTCAAGATATGAGTTCATAAGGCAGATGAACGTCCAGCACATAAAGTTGTTCATGGTTTTCTCTTTCCACAGATCAGCTTGCAGACACTTTGAGAGCTCACGGCCATGCCACCAAGCATCTCATGGGTGCCAAATTCTTCAAAGCCATCCAAATAAATCCTAGTCCAACACAAATATGTCGGCTTGAGAACCTGAATTTTCATGGCGGGGGATCATCTTTACTTTGGTTGGCGTCCGCTGCGACTTTGCGCGGGCTCAATGTGTAAGATATCTCAGAGGCATAATTGAGAGCATTGTGCCAACACGATGCAAACAAAGCCCCAATCCGTTCCACAGAGCCTGTACTGTTGCCCTGTCTGTGTGGCTTTTTAACAGGATCTTGAATATCAATGCATGCGTCTGCGGTTACGCTTACGGGATTCAGTCCACCAACCACAGCACGGTATAGGGTTGCGTCTGTCGAGAGATATTCTTCAAGAAAGTTTACTTTCTCTCTGGGGTCAACAGACTAAGGGGCCTGTCACTTAAAACCAGCTCATGAATAGCAAAGAGTACTTCCTGTCTTTGAAATTTAATTTTAAAAGATCTTATCGTAGAAGACCTAATACTGGAGTAATTCTAATATAGCTCATTACAAAATACAGTTTTCCACTTGGTGTACCAAGTAAAAGTCTACAATTACAACAGGAAACTACGTAAATCTCTTACAGTCTGCAAAGGGATGGGGGTCTGTTTCCAGCGGCTCTATTGCATGGCGTCAATGTTGATCCTACAAAGACCTTATCCCTGTTCCCTACCTCATTTTTAACATAAATACTCATTAAGTCCAATTGTCCTGAAAATCTGGCTCACGTGGACCAGGGTTGGACGCCCCGATGTACAGCACTGATGCAAAGTATTCAATGTGTATCTTTATTCATCTTAAAGTGTGAACTACATCACCTCAGGGGTCAGAGCGGAGGTGCATTTGCAACATCTGGCAATACGCCTTATATATTTAGCATACACCATACTGTATCCCATGTGTTTTATTGCATAACATTAATAGTGTTTCAATACACTGACCCAACACTACCATGCAAGGAGCGTAAATGTGGGCAGATTTTTTTTTTAATACGCTCACCAAGATGATGGTGGTAGGCCATGTAGTGTCATTCAAGCATATTTAAACATTCTGTTTTAAGATCAGCAGAGGGGACTGAGGCTGCAGGATTCATATTGGTACAAAGTACAAAGAAATTTACAGTGGAGAAATGTTTTTATCTATAAGTATTAATACGACAATAGGTAACATGTATGGGAAGCAGATTGCATTTATTACATTTATTTCAACATTCGTTAATGTAGGCCTCGGTTTCAGAATGGTTGCAGTTATATTTTCAGTAAGTGATATATTTCTGTCTCACTCTGCAAAGGATTCATAAGTAAGCGATGTTCTAAATATTGCTTTTGAGACGTAATGTCACTTTTCCAGGTGCAGAATGATGGTTTTGTCCAACAGGGATACCCTTCCAGTAACAAAAATACTATGCTCAGACATAGTTTAAAACTGTTCCCACTTTGAATGTGTATTGTACAGTACACATGCAAATGTAAACAAGCATTTGCAATGCAATATGTCTCGCATTAGTGAAAGTTTGAGCTATTGCCGTTGCAAATGTTAATGCTTGTTAGATTTTTGTTTTTGTCAAATAATATCATAGCAGTAGCATAAGTAATACAAGAAAAACAAATGCAAAGGTATGCTGAGTTGCAATATTTCTTTTTATAATTGCCTTAAGTATGCAGTATTTCATGTGGCTAATTGAGGTCCCTGTAAAACTCCAAAGGGACACCTAGTCACAGCCTGTGGTATAGCACCCTTTTATTGCATTGTGTATTTTCTTTTATTACTGATGTTAGTGCTGGGATATTTTTTGATCTAAAACAATCTAACAAACATTATTATTTGCAACAGCAATAGCTCAAACTTTCAGTAATGAAACTCCTTTTGCATTGCAAATGCTTGTTCTGATAGGTGGACATGTCTTTTGTTGCAGGTCAGCTACTAAGAAATAAGGCACTTTGGTATGGTAACAAGCATTAACATTTGCAACGGCAATAGCTAAAGCTTTCACAAATGCGAGACCTATTGCATTGCAAATGCTTGTTCTTCTTGTGCTGTCTCTTTTTATTATCATCGATGTTTGCCTTTGTGTGTGTTTCTCTCTTCCTGATGACCTCTTTCTCTCCCTATTTCTTTACTGTGATCTTTCTCCGTTTTTCTTTTGCTTCTTTCTCTTCTTTCGCTCCACCTCTCTCTTGCTGTTTTTGTCTCTATTCCTGTCTCCTGCTCTATGTACATCTGTCTCTCTGTGTTTCTCTCTCAGGCTCTTGTTTTCTCTCTTTTTTCTTTTCATTTTACTTTCTCACGCTCTTTCTGCTGTGTGTTCCACTCGTGCCCTCTTATCGCTGCCTTGTTTACCCTCTTTCTTTCTTTCACTCACACAATTTCTGTTTCTCGCTTGGGCATCCTCTTTATTACTCTCTCTTCTCTTTCTCTCTCAATCTATGTTGCCCTCTCTTATTCACAATACCCCTCTCTTTCTCTCTAGTTCCCTTCTCATTTCTCGTAGTAGCCTATTTTGACTAAAAATAAATTCTACATAGTCCCATTGTTGCAAATTTGTTTATAAGCCATTTTGTATAATCAACTTCGTTCATACAAAATATGCATCTGATAGCAATTAGCGAAAACCTTGACTTATCGGTGTTTGGCAAAATGTCAGGTTTGTGCAGTTGCATCTATCTCATCATGTTTGCATTTACTTGACATTCTATGTACATCTGCATGACCAATGTGTGACTAGTAAGGATAGACGTCCAGATAACTACTTATTGCTGAAATGATGCACATAGCCCGCAGTAGTAAAACACGTGATAAGGAACAAGGCGCATCAGAGCAGCGACGAGCATCTAGGCCGTGGAAATGGACAACACGCACGCTCTGGTAAATGTCAGAGTGGAACAGCACTGCAGCCATGTGTACGATTACCCGGCAGCCCTGAGTGACAAACCCTTATAACAGCCAGTACCTACGAGGCAGCGGTAATCGCACGGTTCCTCAGGCCGCAGCGCTGAAGCTGTCACCCTGCAGAGAATACGCAGGTCCCGCCGTGACGCACTTGTGTGACAAGAACTGGAGACTGAGGGCCTCATGTAGGTAAATAAAAATTACCGATTCTTAAATACCGAACCGTACCGAATCGGTATTTAAGAATCGGTAAGTTATATGTAGGTAAAAATTCGGTAATAATTACCGAATCGGTAACATTCGGTAATCAAGAATCGGAATTTACCGAATCGGTAAATACCGAGGTGGTATTTACCGAATCGGTAAATACCGAATCGGTATTTACCGAATCGGGAAAAAAAATCACATGACTGGATGAAACAGCCAATCCTGTGCAACCACACCCCACCCAACCAGGAAGTGGCCACACCCAGGCAGGTGCACACAATTAATATCACAAAAGAGAGAAATAAGGGAAAAATTGAGCCTTCTCTGACTCCCCTAGCTAACGTTTAATACTCACTAAACAGAGAAACGCTCCACAAACTTAAATCCTCACAGTTAAATATGATAGTGAAAGGCACAATACTATCCCTATTATCACATAAACCTAGAGTATAGTTTAGAAGGAAAAAACATTATTCTTAAAATACTGCCCTCACACACTTTGCAGTGTCATGCTTCATCATTGGGCCGCGTCGAACGCCCCCGTGCAGACCAACACAGTGGGCGGAGCGCAATGTTTTTTGTAAGATGAAGAATAAAGTGGTGAGGAAACGGAACAGAAAAGGGGTTTGACAAAATAGAACAAATAGTGTCTACAGAAAACAGAACAAGGACAATATTCCCTAAAGGAGGGACCACAAAAGTGCAGACATATATATTAAAACTGTCTAGGAGGGGACTTATTTAATTTTTATTCCTGTCACCCCCTGGCAGGGTTAAAAGTAACTGGTCGGGATTTTATTAGGGGAGGTAAAAGCCCCTAAATCCCTGCTGCTATTACCTATTTTTAATATATATGTCTGCACTTTTGTGGTCCCTCCTTTAGGGAATATTGTCCTTGTTCTGTTTTCTGTAGACACTATTTGTTCTATTTTGTCAAACCCCTTTTCTGTTCCGTTTCCTCACCACTTTATTCTTCATCTTACAAAAAACATTGCGCTCCGCCCACTGTGTTGGTCTGCACGGGGGCGTTCGACGCGGCCCAATGATGAAGCATGACACTGCAAAGTGTGTGAGGGCAGTATTTTAAGAATAATGTTTTTTCCTTCTAAACTATACTCTAGGTTTATGTGATAATAGGTGCACACAATTAACAGACTCTGGAGAGGCTTGGAGTGCAGAGGAGAGGCAGGGAGCCAGTGCCTGTTTGTGCAGCAAAAAAACATCATGTCGACGCAGAGGACAGTGAGAGATGGAGGGGAAAGGAGGAGGAAGATGAAATTCAGCCCCAAGGAACTCCAGGTGCTGGTGGAGGAGGTGGTGAAGCAGCACCAGAAGCTGTTTGGGAGGCAGTCCCTGCAAGTGCCTGAGGCTGAAAAGCGCAATATTTGGCTGGCCATCCAGGCGCAGGTCAATGCTGTGGGAGTGACCCACAGGGACATAGAGGTCCTCAAAAAGCGCTGGTATGACCTGAGGATTGTAACCAAGAGGAAGATGGGGGAAATCCAGAAGGAGGCCAGCCAGACTGGAGGTGGAACCAACAGGGCACCTGCCCTCACCGAACTTGAGGAGCTGGTGGGGGCCACAATCGAGAATGAGAGCGTCGTAGGCCTTGGGGATGCTGACAGCTCTGCCAGAGCCGCCACCCAACAAGGTAAGACGAATGCACAGCAATGTAGCCCCCCCTACCCCTATCCCACATCCCCCATTGTGAAATGGGTATCCCACTCCAGTCCATGTGTTAGTGCAGACAGGCAATGCATTCTGGGAGATGTAGTCAGGGAAACCCCAACCATGAAGTAAATGGCACAGGACAACAAGGCATGTTACATACATTAGCCAAAAGCAGGCAGAGGACAAATTTAGAGTGTAACATGATTTAATTGTGATGCTTGCTATGCAGCCCTTCAGGTACACTGAGCCGATGTTGCATTTCTGTCCACAGATGTGACATCGCGCAGGACAGGACATGCTGCAGGAGAGAGGGCACACCGGCCACACAGATCAGCTCTGGCCAGCACAAGTTCAGCCCAGGGAGCAGTGCCACAAGCAGGCGCACCACTAACACAGGCAGCCTCGCCTCAACCAGAGCCAGCATCACCTCAACCAGAGCCAGCCTCACCTCAACCAGAGCCAGCATCACCTCACCCAGAGCCAGCATCGCCACTCATGTTTGAGTCACCGGCCACATCACCGCCTGCATGTGTGAGAATGAGGAGGCGTTCCGCCGCCAGGCTGCGAGCCTTAGACACCTCGTCTGACGACAGCAGGGGCCCTGATCAAATTACTATGCCCCAGGATGGGAGCCATGCCACTGTGCCCTACACCTCACAGGCAGAACAGACGGGTGCAAGAGGGCGCCGCAGGTCACGTGTCCAGAGTCCACCAGCAAACATTGACAGCCATGGTTGACAGCCATGGTGTCTTCTCGGGGCTCGAGGGCCAAATGTTAAAACAACAGCGCCTGCAAACAAAGGCAGTCATGTCAGTCCAGAGGCATATGCGGTGCATGAAATCTACATTAGTCAACATGGACAATAACATCAGCACAATGGCAGCGGGCATTCGGGACATGTCCCAGTCAATCCAGCAGTTGTGCAGCAAATTAGATGCTGACATAGATGCACGGCGCCGGGAACGGCAGAGGAGGGACACTAACAGCAGGGCACTCAACCGTCTGGCAACTGCCACTTCTCTACTCTGCCGGCGCTCTGTGTCGATGCAGGAGGGCCTGACACACTGCTGCAGCGACATGTCTCGGGGGATGGTGCAGGTGACAAGTGCACTAGAGGTGCTATTAACAAGTCAGGCGGCGACAACTGCTGCAGGGGATGCTGCGGAGAGCATCGACTCTGGCAGCAGGAGCAGCATCACACCCCCCGTCCCAGAAGCACGCAGGAGCAGCAGGCGGCTTGGGGTTGGCTGTAGTGAGGATGCTCAATCCGTGGCATCCCACACTGCAGCGCGTATGCGCAAACAATGATGCAGCCCTGCTTAGCCAATTCCCAATGGGTGACGTAACCCTGGACTTACTCCTTGTAAATATGCTATGTTGCCAGATTGGCTTGATCTTGTTTTCATGGCGTAGTGCCGCATTAAAACTACGTCATGACATACCACAACTGGCTGTGTCCCCTTACTTACTCAGAAATAGTTGCATGTGATCTCTGCCCGTCTCTCTCTCCCATCTATTGCAGTTGGCACTCCAGCTGCGTTGCCCTCTGGCTGGCCTGACTCTTCCTCGTTGTCCTCAAAATGTGTTAGTTCCACCTCTGTTCCTCTCTTCGTGGCAAGGTTGTGCAGCATTGCACAAGTGGCAGTGATCTTGCAGCAGTTGATCGGTGTGTACTGGCGTGCGCCTCCGCTCTTGTGGAGGCAGCGGAACCTGCTTTTCAGTAGTCCAAACGTGCGCTCCACCACATTGCGTGTAGATTTATGTGCCACGTTATATCGTCTCTCACTCTGGGTTGATGGGTGTAGGTAGGGAGTGAGGATGAATGACCGGCAGGCATATGCACTGTCGCCTAGGTGAGTAAAAGGGAACCATCAGTCACATGCCTCTATACACTATGATTTGCAGGTTTCATGGGGCGTCACTGTTACTTACCTAGCAGGTATCCCTCTCCAAATTCATCGGCAATCAGTCGTGTGTAGATCCCACTGTTCTGGAAGATGTAAGAGTCGTGGGTGCTCCCAGGAAACTTCGCTACAATATCAGTGATGATGTTCCCTGCATCACAGATCACCTGCACATTGATGGAGTGGGTGGACTTTCTGTTCCTGTAGATGTGCTCAGTGTCAGCTGGTGGGCAGATTGGGATGTGTGTGCCATCAATACAGCCAATGACATGGGGGAACTGTGCCATGTGATAAAAGTCAGTTTTAGTTTTCTGCAGTTCAGCCTGTGTGTTTGGGAAGCTGATGTAGTGGTGCATTCTCTGCATCATGGCATCCAGGAACTTCCTGAAGAAACGGGACAGGCAACTCTGGGATACACCGCCCACCGCAGCTATCACCCCCTGGTAACTGCCAGATGCCAGTAGATGTAGGCTGCAGAGCACCTGCACATGTGGTGGTATGGCATGCGCCCTTCTTGTTGGCTGGTCCAGGAGTGGGTGCAGGTCCCTTATCAGGTCCATGATGGTGTGGGGGTGTAGCCTGTACCTTTCATGTATCTCTGCATCAGTCAGTTGGAAGAGTGTGATGCGCTGTCTGTAGATGCGTTCCTCCCGTCTCCAAATCCTCAGACCTGCTGCCTGTAGACGTAGGCGCCTTGCAATGACATACAGAGCGGCCATGTTGTCCACGCTGTTGCATTTTGGGATTGCTTATATGGTCTGTTGATGGTTACCACCTGCTTTCACTCAGTGTTAATTACCGACTCTTAATTACCGAATTTCATGGATTTCTTAATTACCGATTTTTCCTACATGTCATTTTCAGTTTTACCACTTCTTATTTACCACTTCATATTTACCGATTCATATTTACCACTTCATATTTACCGAATCGGTAAATATGTATTCGGTAAATGTGAATCTGTATTTTAGAATTCGGTAATTATGAATCGGTATTTACCGCTTCAAATTTACCGAAAACTTGTTTTTGGCCTCCTACATCTCACTTGTCTAAATACCGGTCGGTAACGGCATATTTACCGAAAATCGGCCGTTACCGACCGGTATTTGGCTACCTACATGAGGCCCTGAGTCACTTTTGAATGTTCCTGTTAGTGGGAACTGCAGCTGCCTGTGTCCACAGATAGCATGTCCTTGCAGGCTAAAAATAGCTGGTTTTGCAGTGAGGTGACGTTTGAACCCCTTGGACTGCTCACCCTCCTTTCTCAGCTAGCTTTATCAGTCATAATTTAACTGAACATGCAAATTTGCTAGTAAGTGCGCTTGAAGTTGCAATTACAGATCACTAAGTGTATACATTTGCGGAAATGTGCTGAGTACAGAATCTGTGTATAATGGAGCAGCCGCCTGTAGGGTTAAAGTGCTGCATGATCCTCAAAGCGCTCCAAAATGGCTGTTTCAGTGCTCTTTTCGGTATGAATATGTTTAGCCAACGCTATCACATTGTTGTGATAGCGTGATCACTAATCACGTATTCTAACCCATCAGCAAGTATTTTTATATATAATTCTGATTCTTTGGGGCAAGGTCTTAGGAAAATTGCCCCCTCTATTGAGCAGTATTAGTAACCAAGTTAATAGTAACAAGCGGCACTGAAAGCGATCGCTATTGTAAAAAAAAATAACACGCCCGCGTCTGGGCATGATAACTGAAACCACATGGCCTTTGGTGCGCGTAATAGACACCAATAGGCCATGGGCGGAGCAATGCGCCCGCCTTTGGCCTATTGCGTGCCGTCTTTGTGAAAAACACGCACACAAAGGCCAATCGCGGAAGCCAAAAGGAAAAGCACACGCACGAGCGTGTGCGATTCCAGGCTCCGTTTTGGAACCCCAGACAAAAGGACTCTCGCTGCGCGAGCAGTGCCGCACACTGTATTGCTAGGCGCGAGACCTAAAAGGAATTGGAGAAAAGAAAACTTCTCCAACTTTGTGCCTGCCCCAAGGGGAAGTAGATAGGAGTTTGTGTCAAAAAACATGGGTGGTTGCCTGGAAAGTCCAGGTGCCACCTTTGAGATGCATCCTTGATGCAAAGAAGCCCAAGCTGATACTTTATGTTACTTGAGGACTACATTATCCTAAATCAACACTTTGCGCTGGTGTGTGCCACTCTTGGTGACTTTCACCTGTGTAAAGTGCTGATAAATGTGGCTCAAGGTATTTATTGTGCATTGTTTGCTCTTAAATATGCTACTGTAACCTTGGTAATGAAAATCATGGGGCTATGCAATGAACATGGATTAGTGGCAACTAGCAAGGACGATATTGCTTTGGGGTAGGAAAATTAAACCCTAAAACTCTCTATAGAACTTCACCGTGCTGCCTCTCCCACGTGCATGGCTCAAGGGGCAAGGATGAGAGACAGACATTATTTGGAACCATGCCCATACCTCACCCCCCACCCCCCTTTCACTGGACGGGAGATGTGTTAGCAGTGAACCAACACTCATGCACCACTGAAAGCTTTGCAGGCCCAGCTCACTTGCAATTGTAATAACTGGTCATTGATGTATTTTATGCATTGTGTATCATTCTAATCACTAGTTTTTTATTCAAGGAAGTTTGGATGCCATCATTGCTATTGCAATTTAGAACCTGTGCTGAAGGCCGTCTTTCTACCATTTAATTGATTTGCCTGTTTGTTTACATGCAGCAGGTGCCTGTAGTGTTTGGGCCATAACACGGCACTCCTTTCAACTACTAACTGTAAGTAATCCTCTGGTTCGCTGGCTTGAAGTTATTCCTCCTCAGTGGCCGCCTGGAGTGCTACAAGTAGTAGTCAGCGGGACCCTGACTTATACACAACTGATGAGGACTATTCAGGCAGCTGTAAGATCTATTTCTCTATCATGTGTGGGGGAGCTGCATTGGACCCCCTCAATTGAAGGATGCGGGGCTTATGGTCTGTGTTGACCACGAATGTGAGCACACAAATACAAATGGAAATGTCTGCAGCCCCAGTGTATGGCAATAGCCTCCCTCTCAATCTGAGAGTATCCTTGCTCTGTGGGGGTAAGTGCTTTACTGGCGTACGCAACCAGTGCCCCTTCTCCACATCCTTGTCTCTAGGAGTGCCGGTGTACACAGACGGCTAGAATCTCTTGCAGGGTCTAAATAGGCTAGTGTGGCTTTTGCCGATAGAGCGGATTTTGTGTTCTGGAATTCTGCTTCCTGGTTTTCACTCCACGTCCAGCTCATTGAAGTCTTGGTGAGTTCTTGAAGGTAGGCGGTGAGATCAGTAAGGTTCCTCGAGAAACACCTGCTGTGGTTCACCCTGCCTAGAAAACCCATCACCACGGTAATCGACGAAGAAGTCGGGGCTACTTTGATGTCCCTGACTTTAGAGGATCTAGCAGGCTTCTCCAACTAGTAGCGCGTGGGGTACTGGTAGCTCTTCTGCACTTGTAAGTAGCTCACCTGTGTGAAGCCCAGCCTACTAAGTTTGCATTTTTGCATTGGTGAAAGGCTATATTAACCAAAAATACGATTCATTTGTTCAAGACTAAAAATGTTGTATGTTCAGAAATCATCAGCTAAGATTTAGAAAAAGAACTGTTGAGTTTCCAAAATATTTTTAAATGTGATATTTGAATGAAAAATCATGCAGCATTGGGAAGAATTACTACTGATATTATTACCTTGGTGCCTGGGGCATTGCAGCCTAGGCTGCTCTGCACTACCTATGCAGAAGCATTCCAAATTGATACCACCTTTTTGACAATACAGCTGGCAACCCTTGCTGATGCACTGAAGGGATCACTGCTGGTAATCTATCATTTGGTGGTCACTAATGTAATCATGTCCAATATGAATACGTATCATATTTTTAGCAGCTCAGGATGAATTTCATGGAACAGTAGCTTAACTAGTCAAAATATATTTTAGCTCTTGCCAACGCCATTGGCATGGGTGCCTCAATCCCTGATTCCTGGAAAGGGGCCACGGTCATTCCAGTTTACAAAAAGGGTGACCGCAGTTGCCTGGCAAACTACAGAACTTTCAGCTTGATAAATTGCATCCAGAAAACCTTTGGTAGAATGCTGCAGAACAAACTATTTTTATGGATAGAGGATGAGGACTTTCTGACACCATTTCAGGCTGTTTTTTCGCAAAAGGACTAGCCCGGTTGATCAGGCATTACAGTTTCTTTGCTTATACTGGAAGACAGTACTGATCGGCAAGGGCAGCTTATATGTTGCCTTTATTGATTTCAAATTGGCCTTCAACCTGGTTCCCGTGCCAAACTCTGGCAGGTACTTAGTGACATGTCCATGCCCTTTGCATGCCTGGCCCTGCTCATATGACTGCATGAAGACAATTCGTTGGGGACCACAAGGCCAGCTTACTGATCGGATCCCAATTATTAAAGGGGTCTGCCAGAGCTGTGTCCTTGCTCCCACACTCTTTGCATTACATCTCAACGATATAGTTGACTTCCTCAACCAGAATCCATCTGATGACCCCTTACTGGCTGGATCTAAGACTCCTAAACTCCTCTTCACTGATGACACCTTGTTGATCTCCAAAACTTCTAGAGGACTGCAGTTACTCCTGAATAGATTCGAGGAGTTCTGTGGCTTACAAGGGCTGCAAAACTATATGACTTTTAATGAGCATAATTAATTTAAGGAGAGGATAGCATTGGGTGGAACGCCTCTTGAGAAGGTCGACTCGTTCGACTATCTGGGAGTAAGGTGGTCCTCTAGCATGTCATGGAAACAACATTTAGATACAATGTCTTTAAAACATAAACCATTAACATATTATATTGAAGGAACATCGGGCATCCCACACTGAACCTGTCTTACCAGCCCTCCAAATCTATGAGGCTAAAGCCATAGGCTCTGCACTATATGGAGAGGAACTTTGGGGCGCTAACAATTTCACAAATTTAATGAGGAGTGAAAACAAGTTTTTGAGAAGCATAGCCAACCTTCCAGCCAGAACTCCTCTGCTCCCATTGTTTCTTGATATGGGTAGGAAACCTATTGAGAGTATAGCGGGATTACGTCCACTACTGTACTGTAGAAGGCTGTGGAATTCCCCAGAGCTTCGACACTGCGCCTCAGCCCCATATGATGTCATTCATTCAGATAGGTTCCGCAAAGTTCCTTGGCTTATTAGCCTCAAAAAGCTTTTCATTTCTTTTGGGCTGGCTAGACTAGTGAGATACCCCGTCCTGTGCTTCATTCCCTTCAAAAGTGGAGATGAAAAAGCATTACTGGGTTTGGACGATGAAGTGAGTTGTGCGCAAGGCTGCTAGCGCCACATTGACAGGGGAATTCCTTGATTTTAAATATTACGCTGCATATGAGTAATACTGGGGCATTATTTCAGTCCCCTTTGATAGGAAACCATATTTTCAATTTAGGGTTGGTACCTTCCCCCACCATGATTTTACATGCAAGTGGGAGGTTCCCAACTCTTTGCTACGTCCAGCCTGTAAAGAAATGAATGAGTATGTACCCGTGTATTCTTTCCATGCCCAGCTTATGTTAGCCCCCGCCTGCTCTGGATAAAACCACTGTCTAAACAGTTGGGTACACACAGTCATTTGGCAGCATTGAGGATTTTAAAATCAGATCCTATTCCCTTTTTGCTTCTCCAGTTGCTACATTTTGAGGGCGCATGTGGTCTTTAAGAAGCGGGGCAGAGTGTGCATTTGAACTTTTGACTGGTTAATCATGGACATACATATTCAATTGTTCCAATTAATCAAGTTCTGTATTTTGTGTATTACTTTGTGTACTAAGGCTGTATTTTTCTTCTTTTATGCATGTCGATTCAAGGGGCTGCTGATTTGCCACTTCTTGATTCCTTGTGAATGTTGACATATGTGTTTTATTAAACCCTCTTTCTAACAGCTATAATGGTCGGGAGACTAGGCGTGAATCCCTTGATTGATACTCCAAGGAGACAATCAAACTACCAAATCTGTTTCCTATTGAGCTGTCTCCTAAGAAGGTATTGTATTATGACTGTTAGTGCCTAGTTGCACTTGTGGCTCAAGACTGTATATGCACCCTTCCATTACGCATGGCGGATCATATGAGGATTTTGCTTCTGGTCTGTGTGTTTACACGATAACTGTGGAACTTTGTATTTAACACCTCTCTGGGCGTGGGTTCACCAAGAGCGATGTGATATGAAAAATGTACATGATGAGTAAGAATTTTATCTCTGTTTCTTTATTGCTTGACTTTTATGGCCGGCTGGCCGAAATAAAGTAATTTTGACTTTGACTTGGAACAGTAGATCTTATTACAGAAAAGGTTGGAGACTCCTGATCTAGGGTTACGCAGGCATCTGAGAAATGGTACTCAAAAGAGCTAATGCCTTTCCTGAGAAATTTATAGTTTTACCGGTGGAGGGTGAGCCCACTGTTTTGAGTCGCTGGAACACCTTTGTCAGATGAATATGATGTTCTTCGATGGCTGGGGCATATATCAGTATTTCATCACTCACTTTCGGGACCCACGTTAGCCCAGGCAGAGCTTCCCAGATGGTGCTCTGGAACACATCTGTGGCGCTTGATATAGCATAGTTTAGTATTTTCGAGCATTGGAGGCCCAGGTGCAAATAGAATGTGAGGAGGTACCTCAACTCCTGTTCTAGCAGCAGCTGGTGGTACCTAGACATTAAGTCCATTTTGGAGAACCATCATGACCTTGACATTTCGCTCACAATATTGTCTACCACTGGGGTGATGTGTCTTTCCCTTTTTATAGCTAGGTTCGGAAGTCGCATATCTATACACAGCCACACAATTCCTGGCTGTTTGGGCTTCCTCACTACTTCAGTGAGAGATACCTATGATATTGGCCCTTCCGCTTTTTCGATGATGTCGGAGACTTTTAGTTTGATGAGCTCCTCTTCCACCTTTCGCAGTAGATGTAATGCAATCCATCAATGCCGTAGCTCCATCGGTTGCATTGATTTGCCTACATGAAGCTTTATGGTCTTGCCTCAGCGACAGTCAATACTCCTGAATAGCTACTATCATCCTTCCAGTAGGCAGTCGATTCTAGTGGTGTGGTTGATGAATGCAAATTGTACCAATCTCAGGTCCTCTGTCGTTTAACAACTCAGAAGCATTCCTACTCTACCTTGCATCGCGTACACCTTGGATCAGAAGCTGGTTTGCTCATGAGTGATGTCAGTGGTGAGCATCCTGCCACCGAGAGCAGTGCAGAGTGTCCATAGGCATACAGTTTGATATAGTTTTTTTTACAGTGTAAGAATATAGGTCAGTGATCAGTAGGTATCACGAGGCAACATAATTATTGGTTTTCCTGTGTCATTGATAGCAGGTGCTTGGATGGCTCCCAACAACACATGGCATTTGGGTGGGGCCCTCGCCCACATGGTGGGCTGGTCTACTGCATAGCGGACAGGTTTGGAACCTTCCTCTTTAGCCATATATTCACCAGCCAAGCACTACTTTGTAAAGCACCTTTACCCCTCCTGCCTTCTGTGCCTCAGAAGATCTACACACTTTTGGAAAGTGATTGGGTTTTCGGGAGGTGGAATATCTCTTCCCACTTATTCAGCATTCCGCTGCATGGAGAAATACAAATCTGCAGCATCCGCATGCCTTCCGCTGTCTTGGGTTATACTCCTTTTTTAGGTCTCGCCTGAGTCAGCGCATGTGCTGCTCTGGCGAGACATTTAGTGAGTGGGCTTTAAAAAGCCGACCAGAGCTTTTTGTCTGACATGGAGAGTGCGGTTACGCGCACAGGCATGAGCAGAGGCGCCATCTGGCTTTCCTCTCGCTCGCCCAACCGCGCGTGCCTCGCTTCAATGCCCCTCCCCCACCACAGAGCACGTCTCGCATCCGGCCGTGCGTCTTGCTTGCTTTGATTTATTTGTTTTAGTGGTGCTCCACGGATTCTTGCTTTGTAGAACTAAACTGTCCCATCTGGTATATAGAGCCTGTAGCGCGAGACATCAACACTAAAATAACAGAGCCGCTTAAGTTCACCTACCTTTATTGAGAGCGTAAAACGAATTCCAACAATAAACGCCAACAGCGGGTTCCAAACAGTGTGCAGCCTCCCTTGAAAGTAAACATTACGTCTGCTTGCATTACCTGGAG
The DNA here is from genome assembly GCF_964204655.1 of Triturus cristatus. NCBI lineage: Eukaryota > Metazoa > Chordata > Amphibia > Caudata > Salamandridae > Triturus > Triturus cristatus. The sequence continues at coordinate 143,470,460 of NC_140594.1, forward strand.
CCCTACTGCGTGCAGCCACCCTCTCTTCGCACCCTCCTTATACAACAGCCGGCATCATAACCCAGCCAGAGACATGGTATAACTAACCCACTGCTTTAATCTAGGGCAGACTCACTGCACCCGCCAATTTGTAAAAAGATGGATCTGTCCACGTAACAGCCAATCATCGGCGCCCTACGACTTACTGAGTGGCCCAGCGCTCCAATCTTAGGGCGCCTTATATATTATCAGCGATACACAATCCCAGAAGATTCTGACCATATGTTCTCCTGCGGGATTGAGTTATGCGCGACCCGGAAGCCCTAACATTATAAAGTAGTGACATCTGTTAAAAGCTCAGCTTCGGGAGACGCATGAAACTGAATTCACAGACAAGCAGCGGACAGCTGGCCACAGTAGGATCACACCTTATGGTAAATATAAAATGGCAGAATCGGAGTTTGCGGCTTTGTACCACCGTGGGCAACAAATTCTGAATTATTTTGCATTCCATAGTGCAATTCCAACACCGTTAAGTACTGTTGGCATTTTGTTTGGTTTAAAATCTTTACCTTAAACCTAAACGTTAATATTACCTCATACTTAGTCCTGATTCTCCTCACCAGTGGCCTCTATTTTCAATCTGGGCTGAAGCGAGTTGCTTTAAACTGGGCCAAAAGACCACTACTTTACATTTAACATGCAGTTGTTGTTAATTTCAGCCATCTGACTTCCAGCAGAGCAGGCGTTTCTTCATGTTTGCGATTTGCCCTCGTGCGTTGTTTAAAATGAAAAATCACCAATCAGTAAATAAAGCACACACGCTGTAACCATTCACGCCATTAGTTGTTTAAGTACATCTTTAATACATTTCACATGACTTGGTTACAGCACTAGGTCTCTAAAAGGGCCGTGGCCTGTGTAATTAAGGGCATTGCTTAAACACGTACTGTACATTTCTTTCATCCCTACCCAACAAGTATATTGGGGCGTGCTACCAACTGGCCTAGCGACGTAAAACCATGCCCTTTTTTACAGAAGAAGTTAATTATTGAACGAAAGATACCACAATGTCTTCCCCATCAGTTTTTTTTCTGCTGTTGTTCGGGCTGGGTTAGGGATTTTCTTTCTGGCTGCATGTCTTCACCACTCAACGGCCTGTGTTTATTAGGGCGCCATCCTTTAAGGTGACATCATATATCCATCCCGACAAAAGGCAACACATCTCACTCAACCTGCATTACTCTGCACACGGCTGTCTACGATCCCGCTGCCGACATACATCTTTTATATATGTGCACGTTCCTGAAATGATTGCATGCACACCCAGCCTGGTAAACATATTAATGCTAATGAATGCATGCAGACCTATGCACATTACGGAGTAATGATACAACAAGTGTGGCATGCATTGTTGTTGAAATATGTGCACATGTTCTGCTATGTGCAGTTGCCTAGCGCCTACTTCTCATGTATAAGGCCTCAAAGGGCATTTGGATTTTTAGCGCTCCTCGGCGTTCTGATCATCGTTATTGTGAAACATAAGTAACAAGCAGTGGCATAGCCAATAGGTCTCGCCTTTGGGACCTTATAAGTGTTTAGCCATGCAACAGGTGATGTTGTTGCACCAAGGATATTGTGCTGCATAACTCAATACTTAAAAGGTCCCAAAAGCGAGACCTATTGGCTATGCCAATGCTTGTTTCTGCATGGGGGCGGTCTTTGTGATCTGGTTGATGGGTTCTGTTTTGATTGACTTGTGCAGTGCTGCCATGTATGAGGGTCAAGCCTTCGTAAACTCCTAGGAACGCTCTAGAGTCAGTATGTCAGCCATCCCTTTCCAGAATCGACACCTTTAATTTTGCTGATGCACACCCTTGAATACACTGTCCACAAATTTCCTTCAAATCATCATGCAGGGTACAGGTGCTGGCCACCTCTTTCCCTCTCGCACAAAAAGTACCCATGCACTCTTCTAGAGCCTGGAGAGATTGTATCAGGAGGAACTTTTCATGGTCGGGAATAGCCAGGGGTCATTGAGGGCCTTTACTATTGACTCAAAGATGTGTGGTGGGCCAGCCTTGGACAAGGTGCAAGACAATTTAAAAATACCTTGACCGGCCAAATGCAACAGCACATGGTGTTTTCGATTGTCACTGTCAATCAAAAAGCAGCAGCTGCGAAATACATTGCCAGGGTCTCCACCCGCACTCTCCATTTTGAGGCTTGAATGAATGAATGAATTTTTATAAAGTGTGCTAATGCCAGTTCGTGTCTTGGCGCTAATGCTGCCATGGATAAACAAGATTTTAATTTGAAAACAACCAGGTTTTCAACACTTTCCTAAAATACATATGGTTAGTCAGACTTTCCATATACAAAGGAAGACTATTCCACGGTTTTCCAGTGGCAAAAGTAAAACTTCTACCTCCTCACGATGAACGTCTCACTTTAGGTATCAACAGATTTCTTACAGATGAGGAGACTAGTTTTCTACTGAGAACATACTACTTGAATCTAAGTTTGATATATTCAGGTTCACAGCTAGGTAACACCTTGTGGGCTATGCAGAGGGCTTTAAAAGCAATACGTATTTTTACAGGAAGCCAGTGCAACTTTTGTAATGCCAGGGATGCTGACTGGAACTTGGAAATACTGGAGAGGAAGACAAGCAAATGCATTTTGAAGAGTTTGAAACTTTTTCAGAAATTGTTGGCGCAAATAAGCATAAAGAGCATTGCAATAATCAATTTGTGATAGCACCAGAGCAACTATCACTGTTTTTTCCAGATCAGATGGAATACAAAGAGGACTTTTCTTCAATTTTCTTAGGATACACAAACATGAGGAAGTGACTTGATTGATTTGATCTGAAAAAACAATTTATCATTAAAAAGCATTCCTAAATTATTTACCTTGCGAGAAGGGGACAGTAAAGTGCCTAAATCATGCGACCACCAGGAGGGGTACCAGAAGCAAGTATCATTGCCAAACAGAAGGATCCGTTTTTCCAACTTTAAGTTTGAGGTAATTGTTTTTCATTCACTTCCCAATTTCCATCATATAGTTAAGAGACCTATTTCCAACCTCCTGTATGTTACTTGAGATAGACACAACAATTTGGTTATCATCAGCATATGATACTATTCAAAAGCCAAAAGAGCAGCAGGGTGGCCGCCAAGGGAGGGTCATGACCACTGCAGCCCTTTGTGGTGGCGTTGGGGCTGATTGACATGTGGCGAGAGCACAACCCACAGCAGCGACAGTATACGTACTCCTCGTCCCCTCAGAGCTGCTTCTTTCGCTTGGACCATGTGCTCATGCATCAGGCCTGCGAAGGCAGCTTTAGAGTGGTGGCACACCAAGCCAGAGGCATATCCGACCATTCCACTGTTGAGAGCCTGTTGAGGAGACCAGTCCAAGACCTCTCACTGCCCCCAAGAATTGACCAATGGCACCTCCGCATCAGGGAACTTAAAGGGAAGCTAAGGGAGGGAACAAAGGACTACGTACAAGAGAACCAGGGGACGGTGGCGCTCGCCTTTGTGTGGGTGCGTTTTAAACCGTTGTGCGTGGGCATGCCCAAGCCCTAATAGGGGCTAAGAAGAAAGAATTCAAGCTCGAGTGTGAGGCAATAGAGAAGGACATTGTGGCTTTGGAAGCCAGGGCAATGACGGAGAAAACAGTCCTCTACCATCACCTACACCTGCAACAGCAGGATCTCGGGGCGCATAGGCATGCTCGGGCGACGCAATGTCGCCTGTACGATATAGGCGATAAAGCCAGCAAATTGATGCCATGGTTAGACAAAAGAGACAAGAATCATTCATGGGTGCCAGTGATTCTAGACAGAGCACATGTGCTGCAAACGACAGGTACTGCCATAGCGGACACCTTCGCAGCATATTAGGAAGATATATAAACTGCCGTAGCGAATAAGATGGAGGCTGAACACACTGACTTCCTGTGGGACATCAACTTACAGACACTAACGGGAGACGCGGGATAGATCTTAGAGGCCAACTTGATGGAGGAGGAGACTGTGGCGGCCATAAGAGGCCTCCAGTCCTGTAAGGCGTCAGGGCCCAATAGTGCACTGCCCCTTTGCCCAGGTTCTCTTTCCTCTGTATCCGGTTCTGTCTGTCCCCCATCGCTAGCCTTCTGCTGGGCTGTGACCATACTCATGCAGGTTGCATGGATTTCAGTTTGGTTGTTTCAGTCTTTGATTCCTTCGTTGTATTTACTGTGTCTTCTTTCATCAGCCCTGATGATGCTGAAGATGATGATGATGTGTCACACAAGCGCACACGCAGTTCACCGAGCCGGCCCCTTTGCCATTTTTCAGTTGTCCAATGCGCCGCTTTTGAAGTATAAACCCGTCTCTTCACTTGCTCCCACCTTCTCAGTCCTCATGTTAGTGAATTAACCCCCCTCACTAACGCCTTTTTCGGTCTGCTGAGCATACGGTGTGTTCACTATTTTGGAATACATGGGCACCAACTTAACCTTTTTTCAATTAAGCTGCAGCTGTCCTGTCTAGCCTTGTCATATCAGTAGACCACTTTATTTATCCATTATTTCAAACTTTAGAGCTACCAGTTGAAATGTAAGTTAAATTATCGGGTTCTGAAACATTGCTTTCCATTTACAAGCCAGGTTCATAAAACCCATTGAATTGCAAAATATGCTAGAGGGAGCCAAGTGGAAAACATGCCAGTGGAAGTGCGCTCATTCTGAGTTCATGCAAATAATATAAAGATAACATTATGGTTTTAAAATAACATTACGGTTTACAGCACATCAATGTTTATATTCCATTTCTTAAATTGAAGGCTGTGGTTTGTTTCCAGGACCTGTACATTATCCTCCCCATTTTGTCGGCGGCCATCTTTGTTGCGGAGTGTCTGTTACACTATGCCTGACTTGAGTGCCACCTTTGTTAGCAATTGGATGTATTACCTTTGCACCCCCTGGCTATGAGAGTTAGGACTTGGCAATAGGAACTTTAAGTAAGAGAAAATAATTGATATGTCACTAGCAACTACCATAGACTTATAAATTCCCACTTTTTGGCAGCTGCGGCCCATGCACGTAAGATCGGTGGGGCGGTGGGTCTTGGTGGGGGGGGGATTTTGATGGGCTATTACGAGGGAAAATTCATTATTTATTTAATTTTCCCTCATCATCGTCCGTCAAAATGCCCCCCCACCGGGCCCTACAGCTCTTACCTGCACGGGCCACAGCTGCTTTTTGGTGAATGCCAGCATATTTTCACACCTGTCAACTCACACCACACGAGATGCCTGGTAAGGCGCTGATAGCACAAAGTGGCAGCCATCTTTAGTATTAAACTGCAGGTATTTGGGCTTCCAACTCATTGTGTGGCGGTGTGGAGGACAGCTGATGTCAATCAGGGTTTCACAACCTTCCCACATTAGAAGTCTTGGGATCCTCTGTTTTTCTTAGGGTTAGCTAAAGTGACTCTTGGGCAGCGACCTACGCAAAAACATGCCCCCCACTTAATGGCCCTACGCCATCAGAAGCGTTCTCATTGCTGACGAGGTTATAGACTTAAGGCCCAGCCACCTCCCTTGACCTGCCACCTCTGAGTTCCCTCCTACCGACCGCAATCAGTCGCGTAACATTAGCCCCCACGGTGCGGGGGCCCACGGATCTCCAGTGAGCCCCCTCCGGCACTGTGCACAGAGGGCGGCCCCTGGCTTGAGAGCTCCTGCCTGGGTCGGGGGGGGGGAGGGATTGGGGGCATCTATGTACTTTGCAGGGGGGCCCCCTCAAGTTTCTTTACGCCACTGACCACAGTTTTAGAGGTTACCAGCACTGCATTTAGTTTCTGCTCTGTAATGGGGCAAACAGCTGGCACAAGCATCTACTCGTTAAGCAACGTGATTATCGCCATTTCCTTTCCTTAAATGAAGGTCCCTGCTGTGAAGGCACCTGAAACACGGCTTCTGCCTTTCTTTAGAGAGTGCAAGTGGTTTACCCATCAATAAATTCCCTTGTTAGAGAGTCTGCTTTCCAACCACTTACTCCCAGCCGTGCTGCAATTACGAAACTCAATTTCAAGGTGACGCATGAATGACTTTATGACGCAGGGTTGATGAATGCCCTTTTCACATCCATTTACGTTTCTAATGAGAGCTAACGGTTTGTAAATTGACGTATTGCATGTTTCCCAGAGGGGTCTTTGCAGCAGCGCACTTTAAAGCGCTTTATCACCAGCGCAGACATCAGCTAAATCAATCCCCCTCTAACTAGGCCTGCCTACTTTCCTACAATTCTGCTACACTGCTGTGCTTCACTTCGGACTTAAGCTTTTGAAACCAGAGCATACTGATTTTCTAAACTGGTAACCAGGGGCACTGGAATTATGAGGCAGGGGAGCACCAAATTATGCAACAGGGTTGACTAAATTATGCGGCAACAAAAAGTCAAATTATGGTGCATAATTCTGTACGTTCTTTTGATAGTCTTACTTCATTAATTTGTCACTTCACACATGGTAATACTGTCTGGTCAAGGATTTCACCTCAGTATCAGTTTAACAACCAAATACAGAAATAAGCAACTGAAAGATGACCAGTTAACGTTTGCGAAGGCCCTTCCACTGTGCACGAACATATGCCGCAACGATTTTAGTAACTTTTGATCCATTTGAGCTAGAAACAAAATGTGTTTTTTTAATCTGTAGATTATGCAGCAGATGATGGATTGTGTTGCAAATTAGGCAAATCCACAACTATGCAAAAAAAGCCACAGCCGCAGAATAGATCCTTCAAGATGACCCTTGACCTCTCCAACATCTTTGGACTGCACCTGTCTCCAAGTAACATAGTTAGAAATCTGGAATTTGTATCTGATGTAGAGGCCTATCATTAGTCACAGGTCATTGGTGATATCCCTGAAGAGCTCTCAAATTAGATCATTGAAGTGCAGGCTGCTAAGCTCAGGGAAGTGCAGCAATGGGTACCACATGTGGCCATTCATCCAGAAACACATCAGGCCTGCTTATACACCTGGGCCTTACAACATGTGATGAAGAGGAGCAAGTACATGAAAGTAAGCATGGAGGCAACTCGAGGACGACACACTCGGCTTTATAAAACAATTCCACAATGGAATAAACAGGGGGTTTGCAGCACGCGGTGCAGCAGTGATGTATTAACATCAATGACCAAAATTAAATTAAATTAAAATTCATCAAATATATTCGAAGGTTTCATATAGAGCGGACAAGACCCTTGCGGGTATCAGAGCACTTTACAAGCAGATATAGTAAACAGAGCCCATATTACTGACAGAATAGAAAAATAGAAACTCCAACAATGCCAATATTTTACCACAGTCCCAAGACACACAAAACATAAACGAAACCACTGGTGTGGACAATAAATGAAGGAGTCAACTCCCTTGCCAGCGCTAGTAGAAATAGTTCTTCTAAACACCATGTTCATGACAGGGTTTACAGAACTCGCGATTCGAAAAGCAGGATGTTATGAATGAGGTTTGTGAACAACTGAATTTAATACAAATATAACTAGTTATGGATTCTCGGGTCACTAGGCAGGACATATTTTTTGCCCCCCTTTTCATAATGCCTTTAAGTCTATCATGGGTCAGCCTTTAGCCCCCTCCATCTCGAAATCCATTCCCCTACCCAACGCCCCCGCCAGCCACAGAGGATGTGAGTCCCACCTGGCGTCCATTGATCTCCTTGACTGTCACAACTCTTGCTCAACTTGGTCCAAATCTAACTTGATCCCGGAGAGACAAATATATTCCATCCTTTCCAACCCGAACAGAGAACCTCCTCGCAATCTTAGATGCAGCAATACTGACAACCTCACCCGTGTGAATGTCACCCAGACTCCTTCCCCCCTAATCCACTACGACTTAAATGTGTACTAGTTAATTGCAGATCAGCCAGTAAACAAGCCTCTGATATCTTCGACCTCATCCAACACAATGAATTAGACATTATCATCCTCACTGAAACTTGGCTAAATCCCTCTTCCACTCCTATCTTAGACCTCCTAGTACCTCCCACTCATGACATAATTAGGCTAGACAGAGCTCTGAAGTTGGGTGGTGGCCTAGCCTGTATCCACAGGAACACACTCTTGATTTCTCACTTGGAGTTCTCTGCGCCTTCCTCCTGTGAACACCTCTGTGTCAGCATCTCAAGTGAGAACCTACCGGTTTGCAAACTTCACACCTTTTACCACCCCCGGGAGACAATCTCCCTTTCATTGAGCAACTAATGGAAATCATCACTAGCAATGTCGTCTCAGCGGTGTCCCAAATCTTCCTTGGCGATTTCAACCTTCACTGGTCTAACCCCAATGACCCTGCTGTATCTTGCCTTAAATCATTCTTCAATGATCAAGAACAGACCCAGCACTGTGACCAGCCAACTCATATTAAAGGAGAAACTCCAGAACTCATCATCTCTAAAGGGCAGAATATCACCCTAGATTCCATTACCCCCGGTGACTGGTCCGACCACCACAGCATCCTCTTTTATATTAAATGGGAAGTGTTGATGAGGAAGGCTCAACCAATGAAATCAAAGATATGGAAAAGGGACCTCAGATCAATAAACTCTGACGAACTAGCTGCCCATTGTAAATCTGCCCTCTCCTCCCAGGCTGACTTGGTCGAAGTGCAATCACTCACCGACGCCTACAATTCGACCATCTCCAACATCATGAAAAACATTGCTCCACTCCAACAAAAAAATGCCTCAACAAAAATACCCAAACCGTGGTATAACGACAACTTAAACACAGAACGCCGCAGCCTTAGGGCAGTTGAACGTTCCTGGAGATCCAATCCCTTCTCGGACCAACTAAAACTCCTTAGAGATGTCAGGAGCCTCTACAACAAACAAATCAAGAGTGCTAAGGCTGACTTTTTCAGACACCAACTGGATCAAGCGGCAAACCGCCCCAAGAAACATTTCGAATTGGTCAAACAGCAATCAGTCGTTGGTCCTAACCACTCTGATCCTGGTAGCAACCAACCCTCATGCGACGAACTTGCCACTTTCTTCACTGAGAAATCAAGACTCATCTCCACTGACCTCGCCTCTAAAAAGGCTCTATTACCTTCTTCCAGTGCCGCCTCAACCATTGACCCCTTTAAAAAGCGCAAATAGACCACCACAAACACCAAGAACAATGCGTCATGGGACACCTTTACCCCATTTAGTGAAAATGACATCAACAAGATTCTTCAGAATATCAACTCTTCCACACACTTCAGTGACCCGTTGCCCCCGTCCATCTTCAAAGAAATCAAGAATGCACTCATCCCCACCTGGACAAGGATTGTAAATGCTTCTCTATCACAAGGCATGATCCTCGACTGCCTAAAAGCAGCTCAGGTATCTCCTATACTAAAAAAAACCAACGCTGACAAATCTGATTTCAATAACTTCCGCCCCATTTCCAACATCCCCACCCTAGCAAAACTCCTAGAAAAATGTGTACAATCCCAACTTTGTACTCACATAGATAATTACCAACTCCTAGACCAGAATCAGTCCGGCTTTAGCAAGGGGCACAGCACCGAATCAGCTCTTACCCACGTTATGGATGACATTTTAAAAATGCAAATATTTTTTAAGTTTATGTACATTTTTCAGAAACGGGCACACAAAAACAGACAAAACCACAACTTGCCTGGCCTCCACCAACCACATAGCGCCAAAAGAAGGCTTGACCAAGCATTGATAAAGTAATTTTTTTTTGCTTTAATCTAATGTTTTAGTCTTACTGCAACTTTTTATATGAAATGTAATCTCAAACCGAACTGTTCCTCCCATTGTAGGGAAAATACAGCTAGGGTGACTTGAAGGACAAGGGCGTAGTTTTAAAATAAAATATATACACATAACCCTTGGAGTTGTAGCTTTAATTCCTGGAAATTTGCTGTCACAAATAATTCTTCCTTCCCAACTGGCATTCTTGCTGTGATAGTGAAATTCAAAGCACTGCAAAGGGGCATATTAGCAAGACCGGCGATAAAATTATCGCCGTTTTAGCGGCAGGAAACTGTTGCTAAAACAGCGATTATTTATTTATTTATGACATTTATTAAGTGCTACTGTTACCCAAGGGTGTCCTGGCGCTGTGTGAAATCTACCCAAGACTCAACATCGAAGTAGCAAGTTAATCTGTAAACCACCAAGTTTTTAAGGCTTTGCGAAAAGCCAACAGATTAGTCAACCCTCTGAGGTGTAATGGAAGATTGTTCCATGCTTAGGCTGAATTCACTACAAAGCTTCTTCCACCCCAGGAGGCTTTTTTTACCAAAGGCACATAGACCTGCTTAGCTGCAGATGAGCGTAATGATCTAGTAGGAGTATACCAAAATAACCGCTCTTTTAAATAAGCAGACCCTGTTCCATGAATCGCCTTGTGAACCAGACACAAGGCCTTAACCTGGGTACGCTTTCTAACTGGCAGCCAATGAAGCCTCTGTATCTCCTTAGAGATTGAAGCATATTTCGGGATGCCTGATACCAGCCTAGCGGCGGCATTCTGCTAGAGTTGCAACCTATTCATTATTCCCTCCTGGATATTGAGATACAGGCTGTTACAATAATCCAGCCTAGACATAGTAAGTGCTGTAACGATTGTTTGATGACACTCTACAGGAAGGAGTGGGAGAATTTTCTTACAGGACCTAAGAGCAAAAGACGTGGCGGAAGACACTGAATTTACTTGGTCTCTAAAACTGCGCTTATGGTCCACCCATACTCCAAAAAGTAGGATCGTTGCCAAAACATACCACCTCCGTCTTGCTGGAGTTCAATTTGAGGCAGTTTCTGGTCATCCAGATCCCTATGGCGTTCGATTTGCTGTCCTCCGCCACTCATCTGTTTGTAGTGAGACCAAAATTTGAGTGTCGTCGGCATAAGAAGTCAAACTAAACCCAAATGACTGAATGAGCAGCGCCAGGGAGGACACATATACATTAAACAAAGTCGGGCTTAGAGAAGACCGTGTGGGACCCCACAAGGTAAAGAAAAGGATTCAGATGAAAATTCCCCTAAAGACACTGACTGACAGGTTAGATGTGCAGGACATCTAACCTGGGCTTCTATTGGAATTCTATAATGCATATTAGCAAGCCCATTATCGCCGTTTTAGCGGCAGTTTCCTGCCACTAAAATGGCGATAATTTTATCGCCGGTCTTGCTAATATGCCCCAAAGGCTGGAAGGACAGAGAGGAGGTAGTCATAGAATAAAAAAAGAGGAAGAAAACAGTGACCGAGAAAGTAAGGTAGCGAGAGGGGTGAGATAGAGGGGACAGAGGTACAAAGAGAAGGGAGGTAGCAAATGGGGAGGTACATTGAGATGTTAGATAGTGAGAGGAAGATTGGGGTAGAAATAAATCAAGAAATGTAAGAAATGTGACAGGGAGAGAGAAATGACATAGAGAGACATTTGTGAACCATCAAGAGGCTTTTCCCTTTTTTTTGCATTGCAAATAACTCTGCAATGCACACTGATGCATCTTCGGGATTTTCTGTTTGAGATTTGCAATGATCCATTGGGGTTGCACTGTGAAGCGTACAGCTCATGTATCCTGCCCCCTATGTTTTTATAACATTCATTGGCTGCCCACCACCCCTAACAGTCCAGCTGCTGTTTCTCCATCAAGTGACTCTGTTGTTTTACAGGCTCAATTGTCCTAGGAACTCATAGAGCCTTCTTAGATAAATTATAAGTGAATTGTCTACCCCTTCCATCCAGTTGTAGACTTCCCTTTTTCCTTTTCCCAATTCTTGCTTTGTCAATATCTGGTCTGGAAAGAAAACCAAATTTGACTGTGTGAAGCAACATTTAAGCTTTTACTTTGTACATCGGTTACACCACTGTTTTTACACTGTGCTTATCTTTACATTGGGAGTCGTTACATTGCAATATTTTACATGAAGAGTTATCTCTTCACAAAGGTAAGTAATGTGATTTGGGAATTTTTAGGGTTCAGGGATGGATTGTGAATAGGTGTTCAGAGATGTATTACTTTTGGTTAAAGATTAAAAACTGCTTCACATTAGCCTGAGCTTCTGTGAACAATAAAACAAAACAAAAGTAAACCCTATACACCATATCAGAAAATTCTGGAATGCCTAAACATGAAACAGTCTTTATATGTGCATAAGTAATGTTGGGGACAGAGAAATGTGATATTTATAAAACGTGTGTGTGTGTGTGTGTGTGTGATTGTTCCCTTGATACCAGAGACCACTTATTTGCTGATTTGGATGGTATTTCATGACAGCAGAGATATGTTTTATTTTTTTGATTTTTCTTTTAAAATATGTGGGGGGTGGCCAAGATAGTGTCTTGCTAGGACACTTTCACAGAGCTCTCTACTCCCACCGGGCCTTTCTTGATGATTCCGTCGGTGTGAGGGTGCCGATCGAGATACCAGATTACTCCGGAGTGGACCAGGGTGGCGTTGAGGTCAAGATCGCTGACTGGGCTGCCCGGAGAGCCAACAGTGTCTGGCTGCTAGGGGCGAGCGACCGAAGATTCCTGGTGGTCCCTGGTGAGTGCGTGGGGCCATCACTGCACACCATTCTACAGCGTCTCACCGGCAGAGCAACAGCGGGACCCCCCCGTAATTGTCGCCGGGGGTGTGCCTAGCCTGGGGAATTCCTCGAGATCCTGGCGCCATCTGTGCTGGTGGACCTTGTTTCCGGTGGCCTCGACGGAGGAGTTGCCGTAGCCGCGGCTCTCCCAGTACCTCAAGACGGGCGCCTGCTCTCTGCCACAAGCAGGTGGACCAGCGGGGCCTTCCTTGCTGTCTGTCGCCGGCTGAGCGGCTCTCCAGGACTCGAGCACTTCTGGGAAGCAGAGACGGAGGGGAATGCCCGTGACATTGAGGCCCGGCTTGGGTCCCTGAAGACGCCACGAAGTGAGCGCTCGTCCCTCGGTGGCCCCAGTGCACCTTAGGGGGCCGCCGCTACACATCTACCCTGCCTCAACACCCCAGTGTGGTGGCCCCCGGCGGGCACCCGAGGTCCCGGCAAGGCCCTTCCCCGCAGGCCACATCTCTGACGCTTCATGGGGAGGTGCTCCTCCAGCCGAATTCTCCACAGCGCCTCGTGGCTGACGACCACCCCTCACTACTGGCGGAGAGGGGTACGGAGATGACCCTGGGGTTTCGTTAAAGCACTCTCTGGAGCACACCCGAGGGACCTAGACACCACATTGACTTTGGCCGAACCCTCCAGCGCATCGATAAGGCGGGGGGAGCCCTGGCTTCTCTCTGTTAGGCTAGGCCTCCCCAACCCCAACTGGGGTCCTGGACTGGTGTTGTGCGATCCCTGGGACTTAGTCAGAAGGCGATTGGCTTCTTTCTGTGAGTAGATCGGGATGCGCACCCATCAACAGACGCAGTCGCAGACCCCCCTTACACACTGTCCTACAGATGCCCCCTGTCGCCGTAAGGGTCCTCGGCTTGGAGAAGACCTGCCCTGGCTACCCCGGACATAGAAACAGCGACACCGTGATAGCGTTGTGGAGTAAAGGTCCGAGCGAAGGACTACAGTGATATTCCCTGCCGTGTGGTGGCTGGGGAGGAACCCGAGCTAGAGTCCAAGTGGCGGTTGCCCCTCCGCTGGACAATTCTCTTTGCGGCTCCCCTGGGGCCCCTCCATTAGTGGATCTCTGCGCACACAGCTGCTACCTCGATGGCGAGTCAGACCCTCGCAGCAGATAAGGCGGCCCCCAAAGGCAGAAAGGACAGGTCGGTCAAGGAGCTCCTGCTTGAGTCCTGCCCAGGTGTCAGAGCGCCAGATAAGCCCGGAAAGAGGTGAGGGCACGGAGGCCCCCGTCAGTCGTGCATTTTTGGAGTCCCGCTTCTCCCTCAGGGATGACCTAGCCACCATGAAGCGTGACCTACAGGCAGACCTGCGGGACGTATGCCATGATGTGGACTCTTTGGGAGAGCGAGTTCACGCGCTGGAGGAGCATGAAACTGGGAGGGACGAAGACATTGAGGCCCTCCAACAAGATGTTCTCCGCTTGCAGGAACAGAACCAGGACCTACAGTCCCATACCGAGGACTTGGAAAACAGGTCCCGACGGAATAACATCCGCATCCAAGGTATGGCGCTCGCAGACGGTGACGGTGACATCGAGGCCCTTGTGGTGGGCATGTTTTGCGCCATTCTAGGGGAACCCCGGGAGTTACCGGTCAAGTTGGACCGCACTCATAAAGTAGGCCCTCGCAGGGCAGCCTCTGCCCCTCCGTCAGACATTCTTACATGCGTTCACGACTACCAACTGAAAGAGAGGATTCTTCGCGAGTCTTGGTGTAACCCAGACTTCACCTACCAAGGGCTGTAACCCACCCTATTCCAGGACCTAGCTGCGTCTACACTACTCAAGCGCAAGACCTTTCGGCCGATCACGCTCCACTTGCGAGACTCTGGCATAAAGTACTCTTGGAGGCATCCGTTCAGACTGATTTTCTAATACAAGGGGGAACTACGCCAGATACGCTCTTGCGACACGCCCGGACTCTATCACCATAGCCAAGGAGAGGCAAGCTGTACTCTCATCCCTGACGGGAGCATCCTCGGAATAAGGCAGCGCATTTCACCCTTGTTTTCCACTTCTTGGAGAGAACACCCTCACTCTCAGCTGATGGAATTGAAGAACTTGAGCGGGTCGACTGGTGGGAGCTGGGAGTTTTGGGCCACAGGTACCCTCTTCTTTTCTCCCTAAGAGCAGAACGCTCCAGACATTGACTTTGCCTTCTTGCATCACCTTATTTTTGGGTTCTTTAAGAGGTTTTTTTCAATGTTGGGGTCTCCTCTCCCTTGTTTACTTCTTAGGATCATATTGGCTCTTAGACGCGCACAGCTTAGCTGACTCTCACACAAACGCAGCGCGCAGCATGCCCCCCTTCCTCTGGTGTAGATGAGTGTTAAGATAGTGACAATGAAGGTAAAGGGGCTCAACAACCCAGTTAAACGCAGGGCTATCCTGTCTTATTTGGAAAATACCAGGGCCCATATCTGCCTGCTGCAGGAGACCCACCTGTTGTCCAGCGATACTTATAGAATGCGCTCCGCAGCCTTCCCACAGCAGTACTACTCTTCCCTCCTGTTAGAACAGGCACCATTGGCGTGGGTCTCCCTTCCATTTTTTGCTGTTGCCTCATGTGTTTTTGCTGGTTATAGATGCTTTGGGCACTGTCCCACTACTGTTCAGTGCCACAGTGCAAGTGCTCCCTATGGTAAATTGATGTATTAATTAGTGACTCCATGATTGGCTTGATTGGTTTACTTGTCAGACTCTAGTACAGTGCACTGCGTGTGCCCAAGGCTTGTAACCAATGCTGCTGGTGGGTTTGTAGCACTGATTGTGCCACCCACCAGAGCAGCTTGTAAAGTGTGTCTCAGGTCTGCCATTGCAGAGCCTGTGTGCAGTCGGGTCCTGCCATGCTGACTGGGCAAGTGAATCCACTTGACAGTCCCTAAACCTTCCCTTTTATACATATTAGTCACTCCCATGGTAGGCCCAAGGGCAGGTTGCATTGTAGGTAAAAGGTAGGACATGCCCTGGTGTGTGTGGCCTGTCCTAATGGTGAATTACAGCCATTTTAGTTTTTCACTATTGCAAGGCTACCTGTTCTCCATAGGCCAGAATGGGCAGTTTGATTATTACATTTTATAATCCTAACTGACTCAGGGAACATGGTGGAAATTCGAGTTTAGTATGCCTGAACTCAGAATGATAAAATACATCTTTTTGTGAAGTTGGATTTAACATTCTGTGTTTATAAATACCACTTTTAGAAAGTAGGTATTTTCTTGTCTAACCATCCAAACCTGCCTCTGCTAAGCTGTGTATTCCTTGTCTGGAGTTTGAGTGACAGGGGCTGGGGGATTCTAGGAGATAGGGTGAGTCAGCACAAGGCTGAATAGAGAGATCTGCATCTAAATGGGTGGGAGGGGTTGTACCTGGGACCTGAATAGGGCTGGGCCTTCCCTCCACAATGCTGGCTCCACCTCCTGTGGTATGTCTGATGTCCCTGTCCTGCACTGTGAAAGGAAAGTAGGAGACATGTCAACAAAGTGCTCCAGGACTGACCAGAACTGGTTTGGACTAGGCAAAGGCCTCTCTGCCTTCAGAGAACAAAGAGAAAAGGAGTATAAATATTGGGACCCAAACCCAAGAACTTTAGATCACTTCTGAGAATCAAGACGAACCTTTGCTGAGGAGAAGAACCAGGAAGCTGAAGGAGGAGACTACCCCTGTGCTGTGTGTTTGGGGGTTGGCCTGCAGTGGTTTCTTCATTAGCAGAGAGTTGAAAAGGACTGAGTGTGCTTTCTCAACTTGAAGAAGAATCTCCAAGGGCTTGAACTAGAGCTTGCCTCCTTCTTGAAGTCTCAGGGATACAAGACTTCACCAAGCAGCTCCCCCCTGAATTCCCTTGCTGGGATTTGAAGTGCCTGCTGTTGTGCTGGGCCTTTTGAGAGACTGCGTGTCGCTGGGAGCTGGAAGCATGACGCAACAACAAGAAGCGTGTCGCCGCTGCAGCCGCTTTCATTGCATCGTCGAGGAAGCGAGCCGCCGCTGCCGCTGTCATCGTCGCCTCGCCAGAGAAGCAGGACGCTGCCACAGAGGTCATCGTCGCATCACCGGAGAAGCGCGTCGCAGGGCCTGTCGCGGCTCCAAAGATTATCGAGTCACCGCACGGCCGTCGGGAGTGCACGCATCACACCAACATTGTCGCATCGCAACCAAGACGCCATTTTGTCGCATCGCACCGGAAAAGAGTATCACATCAAGGTGCCTGCGTGTCGCATCACACCGGAGAGCAGTAAGAAACCAACGCATCCACTCCCCACACAGTAAGGAAGCGAGCATCAACTCCCCTGCGCAGCAGTAAGGAACCGACGCATCCACTCCCCTGCGTGTAAGGAACCGACACATCACCTTCCCTGCAACCCTTTTGTTTTCTTTGCGCTATGCATCTAAGGTACATTGAGAGTAAAGTGTCGCATTTACAACTTGAGAGAACTGAGCTATTTTATAACATTTGAGAGACTATTTTTGAGTATAGTATTGTGTATTTTTGTCGTTTGGTCTTGTGTTAAGTCTAGATAAAAATACTTATTTTTATAATACAACCTGTGTGGTGTCCGTTTGTAGTGTTGTCACTATATTACTGTATGTGTTCACAAATGCTTTACACACTGCCTCTGAGATAAGCCTGCCTGCTCGTGCCAAGCTACCAAGGGGGTGAGCAGGGGTTATTTTAGGAGTGTAGCCCCTTACCCTGCTAGACGCAAGGGTCCCTATTTGTCACAGGTACCTAACTATGCCAACTAGAGACCCCCAAATCTAACACCTCCCTACCAAGAAGGCAGGAGTGGCCATTTTGTTCGCATGTACCTTCCATGGGAAGGTAGGCATCAAAGTACTAGAAACGAAGGGGAGACTCTTGGCACTTTCAGTAACCATAGGGGAGCACACCCTGACTTTAGCCACCATCTACGTCCCCAACGAAGGGCAGCAAATGTTTATTTATAAAGCACTTAGTGACCTTACCACCTCACCGACCAACCAAATTCTTATTGGGGGTGACTTAAACATAGTGTTTGATGGCCAACTTGACCATTCGTCACAGAGGCGGGGACAGACAGTGGCTCTCTCTGCCACACACAGATAATGGCTGCGGGACATGGGATTGGTGGACTTGTGGCGGCACTTTCATCCCCACACACTTGAATATACTTTCTATTCACATGCGCAAGGGACTTACGCTCGACTTGACTACTTCTTAACAACCCACTCTCACCTCCAGGCAGCGCAGACTTCTGACATCGAACCTCAGACACTCAGATAACGCGGCCTTGACCGCAACTTTGCTGTTTCCCCCTATCTCTAGACTGTCATACTCCTGGAGGCTTAGGGATACCCTCCTACACAGCCCAAAGTCATTACCCGCCTCACAAAGACACTAGAGGACTTTCTAGCCATAAACGATACTCAAGACACTTCACTTGTCTCCCTCTGGGAAACCCTCAAACTAGTTGCACGGGGTGAATTCATAGCCCTAGCGGACCGCAGATAATAGGGCGCACGCGGAGAAGAGAGACGACCTTTCCAAGCAGGTGCTCGAGCTAGAAGGAATCCAGAACGGGAGCCCCTCGTATTTGAAGGAAACTCAAAGCAGCCAGGGCACAATTAGCCAGCTTTTATTTAGAAAGAGGGGAATTTGACTCCTTACATCTGAAACATGTGTTTTATGCTGTGAGGGACAAATGTGGTCGCTTACTGGCTCATAAGCTGCAAGTACAAAGACAAGCAGCGACCGTTCCACTCATTCTCTCTGATGAGGGCATTGAGCATACGTGGGGTATAGATGTAGCGAACGTCTTCTGCTATTTTATGCTAAGTTGTATACTGCGCAGTCTTTGCCCATCCATAACCCCTCCAACTACTGTCAGGGCATGTCACACACCAAGCAAACGGCCAACCAGGTAGCGGCCCTTGACAGCCCCATCTGAATCGAGGATGTTATCTTGGCCATAGCTCGACTTCAACTCCTCGAATCCCCCGGCCCTGAGGGTTTTACCACCCTTTTTTACAAAACCTTTTGCTCACTTGTAGCCCCACTACTGGTGCGACTTTTCAATGCCATCGACAGCTCCAGGGAGCTACCGCCCACCATGCTTCTGGCATCAGTAGCAGTCCTGCCCAAGCCCGGTAAAGATGCTAGACGCTGTGCCTCCTATAGGCCAATACCTCTCTTGAACATTGACTTCAAGATCCTCACAGGGAACCTTGCGACTAGACTGGGGCCAATGATGCTGGGCTTGATAGACCCAGATCAAGCTGGATTTGTTGCGACACGACAATATGACGGCTAATGCATCTCTTAGATAAATCCCACCGACAATCAGAGGAGCGTGTTTTCCTGTCAATAGATGCCGAGGCCTTTGACAGGGTCCATTGGCCCTTTCTGGAGGCCGTTTTGGAGAGGTTTGGCTTGGGGCGTCGCTGTCGCCAATGGGTTTTCTGCGGCTACAGCAGCCCCTCGGCCACAGTCAGGGTCAATGGCTTTGCTTCGGCCCCTTTCCCAATAACCCGGGGAACGCGGCAGGGCTGCCCGCTTTCCATTTTATTGTTCACTCATTACATGGAGCCTTTGGCCCAGCGGGTCCGGGAGAACCAGGATATTCGGGGGATTCTGTTCGGGGGGAACGGCACACCATTAGCCTCATGCGAATGATGACGTTGCCACGCTAGAGTCCCCTCACATCTCCGTCCCGGCGTTTCTGTCCGAACTAGATGCATTCGCAGCAGCATCTGGATTAAAGGTCAATATGACCAAATCCCAAGCACCGGGCTTCTCGCTGACGCTGGCCACTGTTACTGCTCTGACCCAAGCGTGCCGTATTCGGTGGGATCAAAAGGCCATGCCCTATCTGGAGATCTCTCTGGCTTAATCCATTGCAGAGACAACGTCTTTGAACTATTCCCGATTGCTGCAACAGACGAGAAAGGAGCTCAGACGTTGGCGGCCGTTCAATCTCTCGTGGTTGGATAGGATTGCAGTTCTCAAAATGAGCATACTCCCTAAAATCCTCTATCTCTTTCAAACCCTCCCAGTGAACCCCCCCCCCCCCCCCTTCTTATGGGCGGACATGCAGTCGCAAATCAACAGGGCCCTGGGTTTTTGACCACACGAGGAAGGAGGTTTGGGATTCCTGATTTAGATCGCTATTACAAAGCGACGCAGTTGCGGACTCTCTTGGAATGGGCTCAGACAGAATCTGAAAATAGCTGGCTCTTCATGGAACGTGCACTAGCAAAGAAGGCCCTCTGGAATGTCCCATTTTTTTGCAAGGCCTCCAGGCCTTCTGGGCTGTACGGCTCCCCTGTGGCTCGTGCCACCTTGAAAGCCTGGGATGCTACCGCGCTCCGCAGCGGGCTGACAACTTTACCCTCACCTTTCACCCCTTTTACGGAGAACCCGGATTTCTCACCTGGCCTTGATTGGCAGGCATTTCACCGGTGGGACGTAGCTGGCTGCCGGTCGGTGGGGCACTTTTTTGACCTCGATGGCCTCTGTTCCTTTGAGGCCTTTAAGTCAGACTCTTGCATGCACGAAATGGAACGCTACCTTTACTTACAAATATGACACTGGGTCCTGCAACCCAAATCCGCACAGGAGCAGGGAGATTTCTCACTCGGTACGAGCGCTGGCTGCTGTCAAAACAATCTACAAAGCGACTAATCACAGAACTCAACCACATCCTGCGTCCTCCGGAACCGGCCTCTAAGTCCGCGGGCCAAAAGCGGAGGGAGGCTGAACTAGGGCGGACCCTGATGCCAAAAGAATGGTGTGACATCTACCATAGAGCCCGACACTCAGCGCGTAACACATCTAGCATTGAAACAGCTACCAAAATCATGACCTATTGGTATCTTACGCCCTCTAGACTCCATAAGAGCGACCCTGATCGCTCCTCTACCTGCTAGAGAGGTTGTGACGTGGAAGGCACTCGCTTGCACCTACTTTGGGACTGCCCTAATCTCACTGCCTATTGGTTGCAAGTGCTGGACGAGATTGATAGTCATTTTGACACCACACTCCTGTGCTTTCCTGCATATGTGGTCCTGGGAGTGTCCGATAGGCTCACCTTTCCTCTAGGGGTGGGCGGAAGTCGCGCTACGCGAAACTCTGCAAAACGGTAAAAAATCTCCGTGAACACGCAGAAATTCCACGGACACGTGGAATTGCTTGTTCGCAATGCTTTTTTCCTGTTTGCGATCGCTGTTTGCATGCTCGGGGGGAAATATCTTGCGAACACGCATTTTGAGAATGCGAACAGGCAAAAAATTCTGCGAAGCCGTGGAACGCAGAATTTTGGGCAATTCCGCGTTCTTTGCGGAATGCGAAATTACCCAAATTCCGCAAATTCCGTGAGCGGAACGGAGTTTACCGACCAGGCCTACTTTCCTCTCAAGTCCCGTAAGGGCAAGCAAATGGGTATAGCACTAGGGGTCACTCTACAGAACATATTGACACACTGGGGCACAGATACTACGCCGGCGATACAGGGATGGCTACACCGCCTTTGGTACATCCTTGGCATGGAGCGCATTTCCTTTTCGCTGCAGGGTGATGGGGCTTCTTTTGCTGATATATGGCGACCCTTCATATCCACTGAGTTCCGTGAATTATCCTGCCCGAAATACTTAAGGCTTCTCCGCCTGCCTGCGCTGAGCCACAGTGCAGACTAATGTCACTATTAAATCCGACAGGGGCCAATCCAGACTTTCGCTTTCCTGCTTAAGCACGCTCAACGGGGGAGGAGACAGGAGGGGGGAGGGGGGTCAGTGCAGGAAGCGGGGTTTAGGAGTCTTTTTGTGTTTTTGTTCCTCCTTGATGCTATGTGCAGCGATATGACAGTTATCGGCCTATGTTACAGGCCTCGATATCCATTGCATCTGGTTGTTGATAAATCAATAAAAAGATTTCAAACTAAAATATGTGCTGCATAAAGCAGTATTTGGGCACATACTTTCAAGATATCCCCCAGGCTCACGTGGGGAAGGTTGGACCTTGTTAGCAGACTATGAATAACAGAAATATGTCATAAGTACTGTAGGAAATTAGTTTTTTCTGTACAGTCAACCCAGGTTTTTTGCTGTTCTCTGGACCCTAGTTTTGCTGGTATCAGCACTCTGTGGCCTGTGATACTGTGAATCAGTTCCACAGAGGTTGTGCTTTGGCCCTAAAATGGGATTGGTAAAATTGGTCTCTCCCAATTTTATTTATCTGTCCTATAAGACCAATGTAGATGGAACAAAAAATGCACAGATGGGATGGAAGTTAAACATCATATGTGGGCTGAAGCATTTATTTGCGCTATCCACATACATGACTAAAATATGCGTTTGCCAGAAGCACTATTGTGCTCTAGGTAAATTGCATTTTAAATGCACAGTAGTAATACATGGCAGGGAAAAGTGCCTTTGCCATGTTGCAAAAGCCAATTTCTATATTGATTAGTGACCCCTTCTAAATTGTGCCTTGTAGGCCCACAGGGCGGTATTATATGAAAATAGGGCACATTACATATTCTGGTTAGTATACACTCACAGTGAAATATAACCCCAAAGATATTTCACTGTGTAGGCCTTGCTAGAGGTTTCTCTGTACAGGCCTAAATGGGATTAAAATCTTTTTTTTCTATCTCCACTGAGAAAAATGCTAGAAAAATGATTCAAAGTATATCTTTTTTATTTTCAAAATCTCATTTAATGGTGATGTACAATTTTTGATGATATATGTAGGAAAGGAGGAGCGTTCATTAAAATGAATGAGCGGCTCAGGAGCTGTTGGTGGGACTGTCTGGTGGCAGATGGCTTCTGCAACCTTTAAACATGGTTTCCTGGGTAGTTTTACAGTCAGGCAAACAGGAAGTGCTGCAAAGGGAGTTGGGGGTCTGCGAGGAAATCATTTGGATTGAGTGATCTAGGATATCAAACTGAACATCTTGGAGAGCCTGGCTTACAGATTCCAATCTTGATGAGTAATCTGAAATTGTGGACAAGCAAAAGACAAAGCTCACTGTGCTGGAGGAACATTGCAATTGATTTGCATCCTGACGTGTTTTCCCTGGTGCTGTAGTGCCCAGTAGGCTTAATTGCTTAAACATCTTTTCAAAGTCTGAGCTAAAAATTCGAATGCTCTTGTATTTTGCTGTCCATCGTGTTCCACTCAGCAGTTGCAGACTAGGAATAAAAGATCTTCTTTTTGGATTCTCAAGGAAAAACTTGATGATGGCTTTAACTGTGCCAATAGAATTCCATATATCAGGAACAGCATTCAGGTCATTAACAACCAAATTAAGTTTATGTGCAGCACAGTGAGCAAAAGCAGCTTTAGGATATTTTCTCTTTATTATGGCTTGAACGCTACATTCCTTTTCTGCCATTGTAGAGCATTCATCATATCCCTGGCCATGGTGTTTTTCTAAGTTAAATCCAAATTTAGAACATGTATCCATAATCATATTTGCAATTGAGATAGCATCCATTTCTTTTAAGGTTGCAAATCCAAGGAATTCTTCTCTGATGACAGCTACGGTGCTACTTGTTGTGTCTACAAAACGTACTCCAAGTGGCATCTGTTCTTTTCCAGGTATGTCAGCACTTTCATCAGCAATGATTGAAAGTCCATTTGACCTATTGATTAAGGATACTAGATATTATCTTAATGTTTCTTCACATAATGTAATCAATTCATGTTCAACTTGAACTGATGTATAACATGCATTAACTGGTGCATTTTCCAGATGGTTCTTTAGGATCACATCTCCTGCTTCAATGCGAAATTGGTACAGACTTTGCACATTTCCGGTTGTACACGTAAAGCAATGTCATGTGTGCCACAAACTAAGATAGACAAAATTGGAAATAACTTTTTCCGATTTTCTTCAACATGCCTTTTCACAGCGTTGTCTATTTGGCAAACAATACTAGTTTCCGGTTTCTTTCTGATCTCCCAAAAGTGAGTTGCATCCACTTGTGCGTTTTTATGCCAAGACGATGAGACATGCTTGCGTGCACTTTCATGGAATTCTTTATATTTAGTGAAAGGCGTAGTTATGAATGCTCCTTGTATCCCACGATGAGCTGGCTGTGGAAAAACTGTGCAAAACCTGCAAATTGCACCTTTCAGTTGTGGAGAGTTGCTAAGCCATGGTGAATATTGATTAATCCACACATGACGGAAACAGCGTGTTCCACCTGAATCTTTTTTGAAGTCATACGTTTCTGGTGGAGTATACGTATTTATTAGAAGATTGTATTTTACATCATCTGTTAGTGTTTTGTTGAATTTAAATACAATCCAATATCATTTACAGGAACATCATCATCATGGCTAGATTCTGTTGGAGCTGAAAGTGGATCCGCAGAACTGCTTGTGCCTGGTTCTTCTGCCTCCTCCTGTTCACCATGTCTAGATTATTTTCTTGCTTCCGTAATATCAGATTCTACATCATCCAATTTTTGTTTTGAAAAATATTTTCGGACGTCCATTTCTAAAAGGTAATGGGGATCATTAAATACTCTGTTCATCACCAGGCTGGCTGTGTTGAATAAACTGAGTTGTAGATGAGCTGCAGGGAGTTAAAAATTCCCTTTAAATTTCTCCTACAAGGGGGACCGGGTTTCCTTGCATAATTATATAGGTAAAATGAGATGTGGGAACGTTAAATAACTCACCTACAATGCACTATTTATTGAATACATACAGCCCTGTATGCAGTAACAGAAAAGTTGAAAAGGGAAAGTGTGTGTGAATATATGTACACACACTGATGCACATACCTTATATATATTCAGTGCCAGATTTCACTTGTCACAGCTCCAGACTGCATGCACAACAGTTGCCCCAGCAGCACCAGATTGCACCCAAAACCTGTGCCACAGCACCACCACCAGCTTTAAACCCACAGCATTTGCCTAGTGCGCCTTGGCAGTGGCACTGGATAGTATCCACATCATTCACCAGATATAATCCCACATCACCAGATATAACCCCACCCCTCTAGATAATAAATCATATAACCCTCAGAGTCTCCATGGTGGCACAAAATAAAAACCCACTGCTTTAGCCTCATTTTTTTCTGCTCTGTCCTTCCTCTCCCCCAGTTTTTCTGACTGCTTTCGCCTTTTAAAAAAAAACTTTTCTCTTCCTCTCCACAGTTTTTCTGACTGCTTTCTCCTGCTTTTGCCCCAGGCTCAGTTGCACATTTTGCGATTACAAGCAAATCACTTAATCTCCCCATGGCTGCCTGCATTTACTTGGCTGCTTGTCCACCTCCCGCTGGTCGCTGCTTGCCCCGTTGCACAGATCCCCTCCTCCACCAACTCTATTTTTCACATTTGTTTGTGCAGTTTTATTTAGTGCCAACACCACCCAAAGGAATTGGAGTGCTTTACATAAGCATTAGTTACTTTTTCTTGGTGCAGTTTTAAAAAACGCCAACACTGCCCAAAGGTATTGGAGCTCCTTAATTAGCACTAGTTGTTTTTTCTTTATCTTTTTATTAAACATAAACAACATGCTTCCATGAAGATTGTATAATATACTCAGCAGTGGAGCAGCACATAATACATCATCATTCACAATGCAGTTTCCCAAAATCTTGACTATTCCTCATGTGACCACGGATAATCTGAAATCTGTTGCACCCTGCTGAGAGGGTCCTCTCAAGCACTTGAAAGATCTCCCCTATAGGCCATCCAAGCTCCCCAGATCTTTTCCCATTTTTGTGGGCACCCTTTGCTTTGGTACATCATTTGTTCTGCCCATTGACACCAGTCCAGATCGTTTTTCCAGCCCTCCACCGTTGGGATTTCAGCGACTCCCCACAGTCTAGCAATATTTATTTTTGCTACTACTATCGCCAGTGCGAGTCAGACTGTGGCCCTTTTGGGCCATACTATGTCTCCTGTTACACCCAGGACATGCCACCTGGCATCTACCGGCACCGTGGCGCCTACTACCGCAGACATAACCTGGGCTGGGTTCTCCCAGAAGCTTTGGATCTTAGGGCATGCCCAAAGGATATGGAAGAATGTCCCAGTTTCCTCACATCCCTGTACACATTCCGCGGACGTACAAAATCCCATACGGTATTGCACTGTCCTGGAGACGTATGACCTATGCAGAAATCAGAGCTGTATTAGGCGGAATCTCACCCTTATCGCTATTTCTCTAGAGTTTTGTAAAGCCTCTGCCCAGTTGTCATCCTCTAAGAGTCCAAGATCTGTCTCCCAGGCCTCCTGCAGTGGTCCTAGAGGGTCTGGCGTATTATTTATCAGTTTTTTGTACGTGAGTGAGATAGCCTTATCAAGCATTGGTTCAAGCAGCAGCCTATCCTCCAGGGGCCTAGTTGTGTAACTTGTTTATAGGATAAATATATACCTATAACTGAGATCAATCTTATCTTTTGGTTTCCAGAAGGTTATACACCATGCAATAGTCAAATGTGTATACGGATCTCAATTTACATTAATTTCGGAATATTTATACAGTCAGAATACAGAGAAATGAAAAATAGACAAAAGGTGTGTGAGGAACAAAATTCATTTATATCAGTGAATGGTAGTAAGGGTACATAAAAATAAGACAGTTGTATATCACAAGGGAGGCATGATTATACATCCAGTTATTACTCCACTGTACAATATATCAAACACTTTTTCAAAGATATATGATCAATTATCTAGAAAGAAGTGTGACAGTCGACGTTTCGGTCTTCATACGTGAATTTGTGAGACCATCTTCAGGACAAGAAGTTTAAAAGTTGACCCCTATAAGTTAAAAAGTATATAATGAATATATAAACTATACAAAACACACACCTAAGACAAAAAATAATAACAATTTGAATAATCATTGAATAAAGGAAAGTCAATTCTGACATTTCAGAAATGTTGTATCAGTCAATTAAACATCAAATGATTGTTGAACAAGCTAAAATGATGAAACACTTTAGTCAAAGTCAGATGGTCACTTGTATTAGGGCTCCATCTTACTAAATTATACTGTACTTTAACAATAATCGTTTAAACCATCTCGTTTCATTTCATGGTTAGACAAGGCTAACTGTTTATTCTATGTCATCACTCATAATGACACATTCAAATGACATAATCAACGAATAAAGGAAAATCAATTCTGACATTTCGCAAATGTTGTATCAGTCAATTAAGCATCTAATGATTGTTAAACAAGCTAAAATGATGAAACACTTTAGTCAAAGTCAGATGGTCACTTGTATTAGGGCTCCATCTTACTAAATAATACTGCACTTTAACAATGATCGTTTAAGCCATAAATTCATCTCGTTTCATTTCGTGGTTGGACAAAACTAACTATTTATTCTGTATCTTCACTCATAATGACAAATTCAGATGACATATTTCTAGGGAGAGAATTTGATTCGTCCTTTCCTCAAAACTTAATAGATTGTGGGTTGTTGTGAATGCCTGAGGCCCTGTTTGGATCGAATCGCGACAAAGTTTTGTAATAAGGGGGAAGTTAGTCATGGTTGCACTTAAAGCTATGAAATTGAACACATAATAATGTGAAAGACTGTTATTGAATCACCGTGATAATCCAAAAAGGTTCAATATGTATTTTAAACAAGAGAAACATCATTTAACTAATGCAAGTAATTTTACCTCGTAGTGTTTTGAATTGATTATGGAATTCGTGGATATCTTCCTTTCTTTGTATCGAGATTTAAATTAAAACCTCTCGCTTAACGCTATGTAAAGAGAAATCATATCGTAAGTCTTAAATGCTTTAGAGCGACTGAAAATGTATCTAAGCCAAAAAGGTAAAAGTATATCGAGGTACCTTTTAAATTTGGCGGTTTTTGAGAGGCAAACTGTCGAAGTCTTAAGGGTACTGTGTAGTTACACCGGCAGAAAACGTCATTCGTGTATTTAAAAACTGCAAGAGGAAAATGAGAGCATTTAGTGTGTTGTGGTTACAGTTGTTAATAACCTCACACATAGTAAGTGAAAGAAATATCAACCAACCTCGTAGTGGTCTTACTGTTGGTTCAGACAGAGTTAAGCCCAATATGAATGGCGCTGTGATCGCTTGCTGCGTAAATCGAGCAATGGGAATTGTTGTCACCGTTACGGGGCGTTTTACTTAAATCCCACGAAAATTACTGCAAAAGGAAATTGGGTAGTATTAGGTTAAGTTGTACTACTTTAGGGGCATTGAAAGCAAAGGCCAGGCGAAAACTAACAACTAACCTGGCGTGAGCACAGCAGTCATCTACGTTGAATCGCGGCATCGAGCATTGGAACTGCCGAGATCGGTTGGTCTTAAATATACATATTGTGGCGGTATAGAGATAGGACTTGTAAGTAGGTCACATGGTATGTCGGTACAGAAATCCGTGTCGGCCATGTTGGAATGGGATATTTGCATCAACAACGCTAGAATATAGTATGTTTGTCAAATTCTTTTAGTGTATCGATGGTATATTGATTATATTCTGTTTTAAACTAATTGATCCCTATAGTCGAAGTATGTAGGATAAATTATTGAGATAAACTCTTAATAGTTCTTAGACGTACTTATATCACGGAACACACACTCCAACAGTGTACCTCCAGTTAAACCTATGTGACCAAAAGTTGAAGGTAGGACAGTCATTGTATGCACAAGACGAGGTTGATTTAACCCTTAGTGACAAGGGTTGTGTATATATAAACACATATTTTATATACTATGTCACATCTTTATGATTACTGCGTCATCAAGAATTGAAATTAGGGTATTCATTATGCATACAGGACGGAGTTGGTTCGTCACATGGTAGCAAAGATTGTGTATACAGATACCTATTTGGTTCTCTATGTCCCACCTTTATGACTACTATGCCATCAATAGAATCAAAGATCGGATATTATACATTTTAGTTACAGGGTGATTGCAAGTATTTAAATTACATATATTGAAGGGCTGTTACAAGCAGAGTGTCCTTATTATCATCAGTGGTATTTAGGTTAGCAGCTGTAACATCAACAGTTTAATACACATAGATATAGATCTCAACATCGTATAAACCTGTATAGTGTTCAAAAATAGCTCACAGGTAGTTTGATCAAGTATAAAACAGTAATTATACATAAGACTAGAGCTATTTATAGATTATACGTTATAGACCAGTATCTATTACAGATAAAAGATTACATGTCGTTGGATTGTAGCTGAAGTCTAGAGACAAGCTAAAGTGTGCCATTCGGATGTTGAATTGAGACCACGGTTGATCAAATCTGTCATGCAGATCAATTTACCTTCCTTTAAGGTCAAAAGTCGGTCTACATTACTTTGTCTCTTTGAGGGTTTGATCACATCTAGTACCCACCATTTCATATCTTTATCTGAATGACCCTGTCTCTGATAATGCTCCACGAGTGGTGCATTTTCTGTGTGACATCTTATCCGAGATTGATGTTGTAGAATCCTTTTTTTGATTGGTTGAACTGTTTTGCCAATATAATGTAATTTACACGGACATTGTATGCAATAAATTACATTACAAGTATTACAATTGGAGAATGATTTAAGGGTGAGTGTAATACCGTTGATGGTACATTTTTTGATTGTTTGCGAGGTGTTACATGCTAAGCACATATTACACTTAAAATGTCCAACAATGGGGACCAGCTGTCTCATGTTGTCTACTGTGTTGTTAGGACGGTCTTCATATGCTCTAACCAGACGGTCTCTAAGGTTGGTTCCCCTTTTGAAAGAGAATAGGGGTTTTGACTGGAATTCAGGGAGATTTTTTAATAAATTCCAGTGTCGATTAATAATCTTCTTTATAGCATTAGCATGAGTTCCGAAAGTCGAGACACAAACCAGATGAGGTTGTTGTGGACGATCTTTCACAGTCAACAACATTTCTCTGTTGTTATACCATGCACGTTTCATGGATTTTTTTAAAAGTTTGGATGGGTAACCCCTGGCTTTTAATTTTTCTGTAAGTTTTTTAGCCTCAATGAAGTAGTCATTTTTAAAGGTACAGTTTCTGCGTAAACGCAAGAACTGCCCAAAAGGGAGGCCATCTTTAAGGGCTTGAGGGTGGTGACTTTGATATTCAAGCAGGGTATTTCTGGACGTTGGTTTTGTAAACAAGGTGGTATATAAATGGTTAGAAATATCATTCTTGATAGTTATATCCAGAAAGTTAATCTCCGCATTGTCAAATTCCATGGTGAATTTCAAGTGTGCATTTCTATGGTTAAGCCAGACATGGAAGGTGTTGAGTTCTTCCTTTGTGCCATGCCAAACTAAGAAGACATCATCTATATAGCGAAGCCACTTCATGATGTTAGCGGAAAAAGGGTTCGTTACATTGAATATAAATTCGTTTTCAAATACAGAGACATAGATGTTCGCAATGTCTGGGGCGTAAACAGCTCCCATCGCTACTCCTTTTCGTTGTTGATAAAAAGTATTCTGAAAAAGGAAAAAATTCTCACACAGAGAGATACGAACACATTCAATAATGAATTCTGTAGGCACTTGATGTGGTCTGGCTCTGGTGTCTAGAAGGTTGCATAGAATCTGTAGAACTTCCTCTTGAGGGATATTCGTATAGAGGCTCTCTATATCCATGGTGACCAGGTATTCATTCAAGGGATCAAATTCAAAATTTTCAACTATGTTAATCACAGCCATAGTGTCTCGGATATATGCAGGATGGTTAACAGCAAATGGTCTGATAAAGAAATCTGCATATTGGGCCAATGGCTTCAGGATGGAGTTACAACCCGAAACTATCGGGCGACCAGGTGGATTTAGAGGGTCTTTGTGCACCTTTGGGAGCAAATATATAGCAGGAACGGTCGGTGTTTTATTGACGAGGAAGGCAGATTCTTTCTCTGAGAGCCAACCACCATCAAAACCTAACTTGCTCAGTTTTGATATTTCTGTAGTAAGTCTGTTTGTGGGATTAGTTGCAAGTTTCTTGTAGTGTAGAGGGTTGGATAATTGTTTAAGAGCCTCTTCAGTATATTTGTCCTTGTCCCAGAGGACTATCCCACCGCCCTTGTCCGCGGGTTTTATCAGGACATTAGGGAGTGATTGAAGATTTTGCAATGCAACTTGTTTTTCTTTTGAAAAATTAGATTTATATTGTATCTTCTGTTTGAAGAGATTATCAATCTCAATGAGAATTGCATTCTCAAATGTTAGTATTTCCTTTTTTACCATACAGTTACTGGGGTAAAACGTTGATTTGTTTTTTAGACCTGTGACATCGTTGTCAGAACAATTTTCCTTTCCTGTGAAGAAGTTTTTTAATCTCACAGTGCGGAAGAATTTGTGGATTTCTAATTTAGTGTTGAATAGGTCATTTTTATAGGTAGGCACAAAGCTCAACCCTGAGGAAAGAACCGCAATTTCTTGTTCAGATAGGGTATGAGCCGATAGGTTGAAAATCGGTATTGTTTGGTCAGGTGCTACCATTCGTAATACTGGTTGCGTGTCTGACGGAACCCTGGTGTATATTGGTTGCGGTACCATCCTCGTTTGGAACCCCGTTGTCTCCGAGGGGGACCTGTCCCTCGGCGGTCCTGCCCTAAAAAATTCTGCCTAGAGGTAGAAGGTTGTTGATCGTAATGGCGGTAGGTTGTGTCTATAGACTGATCGCTACCAGTATCCGAATTGGTATCTGAGAAGGTAATTCTCTTCTTTGGTATTTGGGCAGAATTTTGAGGATTATAGAAATCCTTCTGTAGGTATGGATACGTTTTTTCTTTATTGTATCTTTTGATATCGTTTTGTAGTTTCTCTGTTTTTTTATGAGCGTTGAATTCCTCGAATTCTTTGATTGTTTGCTGTACCTTATCAAGGAGGAATTTACCGTTAGTAATAGCAGAGTCACCTAATATCTTTTTTTCTAGAGTTTCAATTTCTTTAGCTAGGATCTTCAGTTGTCTGATGGCAGTTTCTATACTTAAAACCATCCAAGTGCGAGAGCATTTGTTGGCAGAAAAGCTAAAGCCTGTTTTAAATTCCTCGTCGTCAGTAAAAATTATTGGAACATTTCGGATCTGGAGACCCGTTGGGATGATATTTGCATTCAAACAGTCCGTCAGAAACTTAGCATGGAGTTCTGTTCGTACTAGTTTCTTTTTAAGACGCTCGAGTTGATTAAGATCAGACTCATAAGGAAAAGAGGCGGTGAGGCCTTTATTGCCCAATAGTGAGGGGCCGCTAGCGATTTTCAATATATAATCATCAGTATAGGATAATGTCTCTGCTTCAGACATCTACGTTATTATTTTTAGAGGCAATCAAAAAAATAATAAAAAACCACTTAAAAGTGATCCACAACAGACAATTGTCTGCGCTTAAACACAATCTATGTAATGGATAACCCAATATACCCTTGAGGGCTTGGGCAGATAGTATGTATGGGTAGGGTGTGCCTTCAAGGGGTTTATTAAAGACTTAGTTGTGTAACTTGTTTATAGGATAAATATATACCTATAACTGAGATCAATCTTATCTTTTGGTTTCCAGAAGGTTATACACCATGCAATAGTCAAATGTGTATACGGATCTCAATTTACATTAATTTCGGAATATTTATACAGTCAGAATACAGAGAAATGAAAAATAGACAAAAGGTGTGTGAGGAACAAAATTCATTTATATCAGTGAATGGTAGTAAGGGTACATAAAAATAAGACAGTTGTATATCACAAGGGAGGCATGATTATACATCCAGTTATTACTCCACTGTACAATATATCAAACACTTTTTCAAAGATATATGATCAATTATCTAGAAAGAAGTGTGACAGTCGACGTTTCGGTCTTCATACGTGAATTTGTGAGACCATCTTCAGGACAAGAAGTTTAAAAGTTGACCCCTATAAGTTAAAAAGTATATAATGAATATATAAACTATACAAAACACACACCTAAGACAAAAAATAATAACAATTTGAATAATCATTGAATAAAGGAAAGTCAATTCTGACATTTCAGAAATGTTGTATCAGTCAATTAAACATCAAATGATTGTTGAACAAGCTAAAATGATGAAACACTTTAGTCAAAGTCAGATGGTCACTTGTATTAGGGCTCCATCTTACTAAATTATACTGTACTTTAACAATAATCGTTTAAACCATCTCGTTTCATTTCATGGTTAGACAAGGCTAACTGTTTATTCTATGTCATCACTCATAATGACACATTCAAATGACATAATCAACGAATAAAGGAAAATCAATTCTGACATTTCGCAAATGTTGTATCAGTCAATTAAGCATCTAATGATTGTTAAACAAGCTAAAATGATGAAACACTTTAGTCAAAGTCAGATGGTCACTTGTATTAGGGCTCCATCTTACTAAATAATACTGCACTTTAACAATGATCGTTTAAGCCATAAATTCATCTCGTTTCATTTCGTGGTTGGACAAAACTAACTATTTATTCTGTATCTTCACTCATAATGACAAATTCAGATGACATATTTCTAGGGAGAGAATTTGATTCGTCCTTTCCTCAAAACTTAATAGATTGTGGGTTGTTGTGAATGCCTGAGGCCCTGTTTGGATCGAATCGCGACAAAGTTTTGTAATAAGGGGGAAGTTAGTCATGGTTGCACTTAAAGCTATGAAATTGAACACATAATAATGTGAAAGACTGTTATTGAATCACCGTGATAATCCAAAAAGGTTCAATATGTATTTTAGACACTCTGCTTGTAACAGCCCTTCAATATATGTAATTTAAATACTTGCAATCACCCTGTAACTAAAATGTATAATATCCGATCTTTGATTCTATTGATGGCATAGTAGTCATAAAGGTGGGACATAGAGAACCAAATAGGTATCTGTATACACAATCTTTGCTACCATGTGACGAACCAACTCCGTCCTGTATGCATAATGAATACCCTAATTTCAATTCTTG
The DNA here is from genome assembly GCF_964204655.1 of Triturus cristatus. Taxonomy (NCBI): domain Eukaryota; kingdom Metazoa; phylum Chordata; class Amphibia; order Caudata; family Salamandridae; genus Triturus; species Triturus cristatus. The sequence goes on from NC_140594.1 coordinate 143,503,998, forward strand.
ATGACGCAGTAATCATAAAGATGTGACATAGTATATAAAATATGTGTTTATATATACACAACCCTTGTCACTAAGGGTTAAATCAACCTCGTCTTGTGCATACAATGACTGTCCTACCTTCAACTTTTGGTCACATAGGTTTAACTGGAGGTACACTGTTGGAGTGTGTGTTCCGTGATATAAGTACGTCTAAGAACTATTAAGAGTTTATCTCAATAATTTATCCTACATACTTCGACTATAGGGATCAATTAGTTTAAAACAGAATATAATCAATATACCATCGATACACTAAAAGAATTTGACAAACATACTATATTCTAGCGTTGTTGATGCAAATATCCCATTCCAACATGGCCGACACGGATTTCTGTACCGACATACCATGTGACCTACTTACAAGTCCTATCTCTATACCGCCACAATATGTATATTTAAGACCAACCGATCTCGGCAGTTCCAATGCTCGATGCCGCGATTCAACGTAGATGACTGCTGTGCTCACGCCAGGTTAGTTGTTAGTTTTCGCCTGGCCTTTGCTTTCAATGCCCCTAAAGTAGTACAACTTAACCTAATACTACCCAATTTCCTTTTGCAGTAATTTTCGTGGGATTTAAGTAAAACGCCCCGTAACGGTGACAACAATTCCCATTGCTCGATTTACGCAGCAAGCGATCACAGCGCCATTCATATTGGGCTTAACTCTGTCTGAACCAACAGTAAGACCACTACGAGGTTGGTTGATATTTCTTTCACTTACTATGTGTGAGGTTATTAACAACTGTAACCACAACACACTAAATGCTCTCATTTTCCTCTTGCAGTTTTTAAATACACGAATGACGTTTTCTGCCGGTGTAACTACACAGTACCCTTAAGACTTCGACAGTTTGCCTCTCAAAAACCGCCAAATTTAAAAGGTACCTCGATATACTTTTACCTTTTTGGCTTAGATACATTTTCAGTCGCTCTAAAGCATTTAAGACTTACGATATGATTTCTCTTTACATAGCGTTAAGCGAGAGGTTTTAATTTAAATCTCGATACAAAGAAAGGAAGATATCCACGAATTCCATAATCAATTCAAAACACTACGAGGTAAAATTACTTGCATTAGTTAAATGATGTTTCTCTTGTTTAAAATACATATTGAACCTTTTTGGATTATCACGGTGATTCAATAACAGTCTTTCACATTATTATGTGTTCAATTTCATAGCTTTAAGTGCAACCATGACTAACTTCCCCCTTATTACAAAACTTTGTCGCGATTCGATCCAAACAGGGCCTCAGGCATTCACAACAACCCACAATCTATTAAGTTTTGAGGAAAGGACGAATCAAATTCTCTCCCTAGAAATATGTCATCTGAATTTGTCATTATGAGTGAAGATACAGAATAAATAGTTAGTTTTGTCCAACCACGAAATGAAACGAGATGAATTTATGGCTTAAACGATCATTGTTAAAGTGCAGTATTATTTAGTAAGATGGAGCCCTAATACAAGTGACCATCTGACTTTGACTAAAGTGTTTCATCATTTTAGCTTGTTTAACAATCATTAGATGCTTAATTGACTGATACAACATTTGCGAAATGTCAGAATTGATTTTCCTTTATTCGTTGATTATGTCATTTGAATGTGTCATTATGAGTGATGACATAGAATAAACAGTTAGCCTTGTCTAACCATGAAATGAAACGAGATGGTTTAAACGATTATTGTTAAAGTACAGTATAATTTAGTAAGATGGAGCCCTAATACAAGTGACCATCTGACTTTGACTAAAGTGTTTCATCATTTTAGCTTGTTCAACAATCATTTGATGTTTAATTGACTGATACAACATTTCTGAAATGTCAGAATTGACTTTCCTTTATTCAATGATTATTCAAATTGTTATTATTTTTTGTCTTAGGTGTGTGTTTTGTATAGTTTATATATTCATTATATACTTTTTAACTTATAGGGGTCAACTTTTAAACTTCTTGTCCTGAAGATGGTCTCACAAATTCACGTATGAAGACCGAAACGTCGACTGTCACACTTCTTTCTAGATAATTGATCATATATCTTTGAAAAAGTGTTTGATATATTGTACAGTGGAGTAATAACTGGATGTATAATCATGCCTCCCTTGTGATATACAACTGTCTTATTTTTATGTACCCTTACTACCATTCACTGATATAAATGAATTTTGTTCCTCACACACCTTTTGTCTATTTTTCATTTCTCTGTATTCTGACTGTATAAATATTCCGAAATTAATGTAAATTGAGATCCGTATACACATTTGACTATTGCATGGTGTATAACCTTCTGGAAACCAAAAGATAAGATTGATCTCAGTTATAGGTATATATTTATCCTATAAACAAGTTACACAACTAAGTCTTTAATAAACCCCTTGAAGGCACACCCTACCCATACATACTATCTGCCCAAGCCCTCAAGGGTATATTGGGTTATCCATTACATAGATTGTGTTTAAGCGCAGACAATTGTCTGTTGTGGATCACTTTTAAGTGGTTTTTTATTATTTTTTTGATTGCCTCTAAAAATAATAACGTAGATGTCTGAAGCAGAGACATTATCCTATACTGATGATTATATATTGAAAATCGCTAGCGGCCCCTCACTATTGGGCAATAAAGGCCTCACCGCCTCTTTTCCTTATGAGTCTGATCTTAATCAACTCGAGCGTCTTAAAAAGAAACTAGTACGAACAGAACTCCATGCTAAGTTTCTGACGGACTGTTTGAATGCAAATATCATCCCAACGGGTCTCCAGATCCGAAATGTTCCAATAATTTTTACTGACGACGAGGAATTTAAAACAGGCTTTAGCTTTTCTGCCAACAAATGCTCTCGCACTTGGATGGTTTTAAGTATAGAAACTGCCATCAGACAACTGAAGATCCTAGCTAAAGAAATTGAAACTCTAGAAAAAAAGATATTAGGTGACTCTGCTATTACTAACGGTAAATTCCTCCTTGATAAGGTACAGCAAACAATCAAAGAATTCGAGGAATTCAACGCTCATAAAAAAACAGAGAAACTACAAAACGATATCAAAAGATACAATAAAGAAAAAACGTATCCATACCTACAGAAGGATTTCTATAATCCTCAAAATTCTGCCCAAATACCAAAGAAGAGAATTACCTTCTCAGATACCAATTCGGATACTGGTAGCGATCAGTCTATAGACACAACCTACCGCCATTACGATCAACAACCTTCTACCTCTAGGCAGAATTTTTTAGGGCAGGACCGCCGAGGGACAGGTCCCCCTCGGAGACAACGGGGTTCCAAACGAGGATGGTACCGCAACCAATATACACCAGGGTTCCGTCAGACACGCAACCAGTATTACGAATGGTAGCACCTGACCAAACAATACCGATTTTCAACCTATCGGCTCATACCCTATCTGAACAAGAAATTGCGGTTCTTTCCTCAGGGTTGAGCTTTGTGCCTACCTATAAAAATGACCTATTCAACACTAAATTAGAAATCCACAAATTCTTCCGCACTGTGAGATTAAAAAACTTCTTCACAGGAAAGGAAAATTGTTCTGACAACGATGTCACAGGTCTAAAAAACAAATCAACGTTTTACCCCAGTAACTGTATGGTAAAAAAGGAAATACTAACATTTGAGAATGCAATTCTCATTGAGATTGATAATCTCTTCAAACAGAAGATACAATATAAATCTAATTTTTCAAAAGAAAAACAAGTTGCATTGCAAAATCTTCAATCACTCCCTAATGTCCTGATAAAACCCGCGGACAAGGGCGGTGGGATAGTCCTCTGGGACAAGGACAAATATACTGAAGAGGCTCTTAAACAATTATCCAACCCTCTACACTACAAGAAACTTGCAACTAATCCCACAAACAGACTTACTACAGAAATATCAAAACTGAGCAAGTTAGGTTTTGATGGTGGTTGGCTCTCAGAGAAAGAATCTGCCTTCCTCGTCAATAAAACACCGACCGTTCCTGCTATATATTTGCTCCCAAAGGTGCACAAAGACCCTCTAAATCCACCTGGTCGCCCGATAGTTTCGGGTTGTAACTCCATCCTGAAGCCATTGGCCCAATATGCAGATTTCTTTATCAGACCATTTGCTGTTAACCATCCTGCATATATCCGAGACACTATGGCTGTGATTAACATAGTTGAAAATTTTGAATTTGATCCCTTGAATGAATACCTGGTCACCATGGATATAGAGAGCCTCTATACGAATATCCCTCAAGAGGAAGTTCTACAGATTCTATGCAACCTTCTAGACACCAGAGCCAGACCACATCAAGTGCCTACAGAATTCATTATTGAATGTGTTCGTATCTCTCTGTGTGAGAATTTTTTCCTTTTTCAGAATACTTTTTATCAACAACGAAAAGGAGTAGCGATGGGAGCTGTTTACGCCCCAGACATTGCGAACATCTATGTCTCTGTATTTGAAAACGAATTTATATTCAATGTAACGAACCCTTTTTCCGCTAACATCATGAAGTGGCTTCGCTATATAGATGATGTCTTCTTAGTTTGGCATGGCACAAAGGAAGAACTCAACACCTTCCATGTCTGGCTTAACCATAGAAATGCACACTTGAAATTCACCATGGAATTTGACAATGCGGAGATTAACTTTCTGGATATAACTATCAAGAATGATATTTCTAACCATTTATATACCACCTTGTTTACAAAACCAACGTCCAGAAATACCCTGCTTGAATATCAAAGTCACCACCCTCAAGCCCTTAAAGATGGCCTCCCTTTTGGGCAGTTCTTGCGTTTACGCAGAAACTGTACCTTTAAAAATGACTACTTCATTGAGGCTAAAAAACTTACAGAAAAATTAAAAGCCAGGGGTTACCCATCCAAACTTTTAAAAAAATCCATGAAACGTGCATGGTATAACAACAGAGAAATGTTGTTGACTGTGAAAGATCGTCCACAACAACCTCATCTGGTTTGTGTCTCGACTTTCGGAACTCATGCTAATGCTATAAAGAAGATTATTAATCGACACTGGAATTTATTAAAAAATCTCCCTGAATTCCAGTCAAAACCCCTATTCTCTTTCAAAAGGGGAACCAACCTTAGAGACCGTCTGGTTAGAGCATATGAAGACCGTCCTAACAACACAGTAGACAACATGAGACAGCTGGTCCCCATTGTTGGACATTTTAAGTGTAATATGTGCTTAGCATGTAACACCTCGCAAACAATCAAAAAATGTACCATCAACGGTATTACACTCACCCTTAAATCATTCTCCAATTGTAATACTTGTAATGTAATTTATTGCATACAATGTCCGTGTAAATTACATTATATTGGCAAAACAGTTCAACCAATCAAAAAAAGGATTCTACAACATCAATCTCGGATAAGATGTCACACAGAAAATGCACCACTCGTGGAGCATTATCAGAGACAGGGTCATTCAGATAAAGATATGAAATGGTGGGTACTAGATGTGATCAAACCCTCAAAGAGACAAAGTAATGTAGACCGACTTTTGACCTTAAAGGAAGGTAAATTGATCTGCATGACAGATTTGATCAACCGTGGTCTCAATTCAACATCCGAATGGCACACTTTAGCTTGTCTCTAGACTTCAGCTACAATCCAACGACATGTAATCTTTTATCTGTAATAGATACTGGTCTATAACGTATAATCTATAAATAGCTCTAGTCTTATGTATAATTACTGTTTTATACTTGATCAAACTACCTGTGAGCTATTTTTGAACACTATACAGGTTTATACGATGTTGAGATCTATATCTATGTGTATTAAACTGTTGATGTTACAGCTGCTAACCTAAATACCACTGATGATAATAAGGACACTCTGCTTGTAACAGCCCTTCAATATATGTAATTTAAATACTTGCAATCACCCTGTAACTAAAATGTATAATATCCGATCTTTGATTCTATTGATGGCATAGTAGTCATAAAGGTGGGACATAGAGAACCAAATAGGTATCTGTATACACAATCTTTGCTACCATGTGACGAACCAACTCCGTCCTGTATGCATAATGAATACCCTAATTTCAATTCTTGATGACGCAGTAATCATAAAGATGTGACATAGTATATAAAATATGTGTTTATATATACACAACCCTTGTCACTAAGGGTTAAATCAACCTCGTCTTGTGCATACAATGACTGTCCTACCTTCAACTTTTGGTCACATAGGTTTAACTGGAGGTACACTGTTGGAGTGTGTGTTCCGTGATATAAGTACGTCTAAGAACTATTAAGAGTTTATCTCAATAATTTATCCTACATACTTCGACTATAGGGATCAATTAGTTTAAAACAGAATATAATCAATATACCATCGATACACTAAAAGAATTTGACAAACATACTATATTCTAGCGTTGTTGATGCAAATATCCCATTCCAACATGGCCGACACGGATTTCTGTACCGACATACCATGTGACCTACTTACAAGTCCTATCTCTATACCGCCACAATATGTATATTTAAGACCAACCGATCTCGGCAGTTCCAATGCTCGATGCCGCGATTCAACGTAGATGACTGCTGTGCTCACGCCAGGTTAGTTGTTAGTTTTCGCCTGGCCTTTGCTTTCAATGCCCCTAAAGTAGTACAACTTAACCTAATACTACCCAATTTCCTTTTGCAGTAATTTTCGTGGGATTTAAGTAAAACGCCCCGTAACGGTGACAACAATTCCCATTGCTCGATTTACGCAGCAAGCGATCACAGCGCCATTCATATTGGGCTTAACTCTGTCTGAACCAACAGTAAGACCACTACGAGGTTGGTTGATATTTCTTTCACTTACTATGTGTGAGGTTATTAACAACTGTAACCACAACACACTAAATGCTCTCATTTTCCTCTTGCAGTTTTTAAATACACGAATGACGTTTTCTGCCGGTGTAACTACACAGTACCCTTAAGACTTCGACAGTTTGCCTCTCAAAAACCGCCAAATTTAAAAGGTACCTCGATATACTTTTACCTTTTTGGCTTAGATACATTTTCAGTCGCTCTAAAGCATTTAAGACTTACGATATGATTTCTCTTTACATAGCGTTAAGCGAGAGGTTTTAATTTAAATCTCGATACAAAGAAAGGAAGATATCCACGAATTCCATAATCAATTCAAAACACTACGAGGTAAAATTACTTGCATTAGTTAAATGATGTTTCTCTTGTTTAAAATACATATTGAACCTTTTTGGATTATCACGGTGATTCAATAACAGTCTTTCACATTATTATGTGTTCAATTTCATAGCTTTAAGTGCAACCATGACTAACTTCCCCCTTATTACAAAACTTTGTCGCGATTCGATCCAAACAGGGCCTCAGGCATTCACAACAACCCACAATCTATTAAGTTTTGAGGAAAGGACGAATCAAATTCTCTCCCTAGAAATATGTCATCTGAATTTGTCATTATGAGTGAAGATACAGAATAAATAGTTAGTTTTGTCCAACCACGAAATGAAACGAGATGAATTTATGGCTTAAACGATCATTGTTAAAGTGCAGTATTATTTAGTAAGATGGAGCCCTAATACAAGTGACCATCTGACTTTGACTAAAGTGTTTCATCATTTTAGCTTGTTTAACAATCATTAGATGCTTAATTGACTGATACAACATTTGCGAAATGTCAGAATTGATTTTCCTTTATTCGTTGATTATGTCATTTGAATGTGTCATTATGAGTGATGACATAGAATAAACAGTTAGCCTTGTCTAACCATGAAATGAAACGAGATGGTTTAAACGATTATTGTTAAAGTACAGTATAATTTAGTAAGATGGAGCCCTAATACAAGTGACCATCTGACTTTGACTAAAGTGTTTCATCATTTTAGCTTGTTCAACAATCATTTGATGTTTAATTGACTGATACAACATTTCTGAAATGTCAGAATTGACTTTCCTTTATTCAATGATTATTCAAATTGTTATTATTTTTTGTCTTAGGTGTGTGTTTTGTATAGTTTATATATTCATTATATACTTTTTAACTTATAGGGGTCAACTTTTAAACTTCTTGTCCTGAAGATGGTCTCACAAATTCACGTATGAAGACCGAAACGTCGACTGTCACACTTCTTTCTAGATAATTGATCATATATCTTTGAAAAAGTGTTTGATATATTGTACAGTGGAGTAATAACTGGATGTATAATCATGCCTCCCTTGTGATATACAACTGTCTTATTTTTATGTACCCTTACTACCATTCACTGATATAAATGAATTTTGTTCCTCACACACCTTTTGTCTATTTTTCATTTCTCTGTATTCTGACTGTATAAATATTCCGAAATTAATGTAAATTGAGATCCGTATACACATTTGACTATTGCATGGTGTATAACCTTCTGGAAACCAAAAGATAAGATTGATCTCAGTTATAGGTATATATTTATCCTATAAACAAGTTACACAACTAAGTCTTTAATAAACCCCTTGAAGGCACACCCTACCCATACATACTATCTGCCCAAGCCCTCAAGGGTATATTGGGTTATCCATTACATAGATTGTATCCTCCAGGGGGGCATATTCTGGCAGCTGATCCATGACTTTCAGATGACAATGCATGCCTCAACTGTAAGTAGCGCAGAAACGTTCTGGAGCGTTGATCACGAACGTCCACTACTTCTTGCCCACTCGAAGAACCCGGTGAGCTCTCATTGGTGTCCCTCCAGCTGCCCCCAGCAGGTGAGTCATCTCTCCGCTGCCACATCTCATCCAACCAGGCCTGCACTTCGGATGGACTCGTGTAGAACCAGGATCTCCCATTAGCTATGATCTTGAGCTTTGCCGGAAAGAACATCATATATTTGATGCCTCTGTCTCTGAGAGCTCGCTTCACCCTGTCGAAGGTGCGTCGCTCCTGTTGCAACTTTAAAGTAAAGTCCGAGAAGAACTGCACCATTGAGTTCCCGTATGGGATGTCCCCATGCTGCCGAGCAGTCTGGAGGATGGTGTCCTGGTCCCTATAGTTGAGGAGTCTTGCAATGATCCTTCTAGGGGGAGCCTTAGGTTTCGGTGGGGGGACTGGAGCTCTGTGAGCCCTCTCAATTGTGAAGAAGGTGGAAAGATGTTTGGGTTTTAGATGGTTCAAGATGAGATTTTCAAGGAAGAGGCCCACGCTAGGGCCCTCCGCCCCCTCCGGGACTCCCACCACGTGGATATTGTTCCGGCGGGCTCTCCCTTCCTGGTCCTCCAACTTCAGGGCCACCTGGCGGTGTTGGTGGACCAGCAGCTGAACTTTCTCCTCCAATTCGTGAGTGGCCGACTGTAGGTCCAGGATGTTTGCCTCCGTTACTGTGACGCGCTCCGACGTTTTGTTCATATCGGCCCTCAGAAGATTCATTTCGATCGAAACGTTATCAATTTTTGTTTCTAGCGTCGTTCCGAGCACCTGAATGGCGGTCATGATTGAACCGAGAGACGGTTCAGAAGTGTCAGACTGACTGCCAGGGGCACCCTCCTCCGCGGCCGTCTGTCTTGGAACAGTGTACTTGTCCAGTTTATTCAACTGTACCGATGGGGCCCCTTTAGGCTTCATTATGAAACTGTCCCAGTCCCAGGAGAATCAACACACGTTAGGCCTCAGCTTCAGCCCTTCACTCACCAGCGTTTACACATGGCGCCGATCGCGCCCGCCAACTACATCAAAGATCCGCGTTAGAGGAGGGGTCGTCACAAGCTCAACACCCCTTCAGGAGTTTCAAAGCCACCAATCCAAAGTTGAGCGTTAGGTCTCAAATGCAGGTGTGCCACGTAGGCTAAACTTCAAAAGGGCCCTGCCCAGTCACTGTATCCCAGGGACGTCAGTCAATATTCACCAACTGCAGAGGCCCTAAGACTTTGCCCCGCTGCACACACGGTCACTTGGGGCCAGAACCCTGACTACCAGGGTAGCACCAATCACAGGTGCGGGCCACGGACAGCCAGCAAGGGAAGCAACCCGAGGGAACACCCCCAAGCAGCACGACCCCACCACCATACTCCAATGGGGAAGCCCTAGGTGTAGCTGGTAATTGTAAGGGCACGGTGCGCTAGAGGAGATCACGTTTCTTCCATAAAGGGCTCAGAACATCCAGCCGAGCGCTCAAGCAGAGATGGAGGTCGCCCCTGGACCCATGGGACAACCTCCGTAGTATTTCACACGCAGTCCAGATCAGTGGCGTTAAGGCGAGGGGTGAGTCACTCTCCACACCCTGCTCAAGATGGCAATCAGTGGGACAGCGGTAACGTTTGCCATGATGCGTGGTCCGTCCTCAGCCCAGCGTGAATCAGGGTAACCGGCCGGTGCAGCCACTCTGAACCAAAGCTCTGCCGATGTCTCACGGGCCGCATAGGGTGATCTCGCGGATTGCGAGCGGTGCCCACCAGCACCTCCCCTGCAGCGGGGCCACCCCTCACTCACCTGCGAATGTCGCTGGGGGTGAGGCGCTCTCTCGCCAAGGTCCCATCGTTACCGGAGGTACTGCAAGCCCACAGCCACCTGACACCGCCCGGCTCTCAAGCGTACCGGGCGGGTATGGCAGCGCGGCATTCAAACGTCAGGGCTCAGCACCAGCTCCCTCAGGCAGTGCTCCTCCTCCACAGGATAGAAGAGTAATGCACTGTCGTGACACCGCCAAGTCTCTCCACAGGCCGTCACGTACATTAGTCCCCCAGCTCCGACAACGTGTAACTCGGCGGTTATAAGGCACAGCTGACCGGGGAGAGCCGCATTCAGCCGCTTCTTGCTTCCCGCTGAGATATCTTCGATAGTTGCACCACACTGTCGGATAACTGCAGGATATTTTTGGGCTGTCGTCCCGGCCTCGACAGAGCTCTTCCCTTACGTGGCCATCTTGGCAGATGCCAGGTCATGCCCCCTAGTTACATTTTTTTGGGCAGTTTTAAAACCGCCAACACTGCCCAAAGGTATTGGAGCACTTTACATAAGCACCAGTTACTTTAAGTGAAGTTTTATATAGCGCTGCCAACAACCAACACCATCAAAAGGGATTGGAGTGCTTTACATAAGCACCAGTTACTTTTTAGTGAAGTTTTATATAGCGCCACCAACACCACCCAAAGTATTGGAGCACTTTACATTAGCACTAGTTACTTATTTTGTGCAGTTTTAAAAACACCAACACTGCTCAAAGGTATTGGAGCGCTTTACAGAAGCACAAGTTACTTTTTCGTGAAGTTTTATATAGCGCAACCAACACTACCCCAAATATTGGAGCGCTTTACATTAGCACTGGTTACTTTTTTTATGCTGTTTTACATTAGCATCAGTTACTTAAAACAAGGGCACTTTCATTTTTGTAGGCACGGCAAGGCTACTTTCTCCTGCTTTTACCCCGTTCTTTACTGCTTTCTCCTTCCTCTCCCCCAGTACTTTCTCATGTTTTTTCCTTATTTTACTGCTTTTTCCTTCCTCTCCACTCCCCCGTTTTTCTGAGTGCTTTCTCCTGCATTTTGCCATGTTTTTTTACTTCTTTTTCCTTAGTCTCCCCCATTGTTCTGACAGTTTTAGCCTGCTTTTGTCCAGTTTTTCCTGCTTTTGCTTCTTTTTTTTTTACTGCTCCCCCCCCCCCCAATGTCCAGACTGCTTCTGCCCTGATTTTTACCTTCCTCTCCTTCTGTTTTCCCTCAAGTCACATTTCAAAAATTAAACAATACAAGGCAGCAAACTAAAACATATGGGCTGTCAAAAAGCCCTAGAACGTCACGTTTTAAATTAAAAGTTTGGATTAAAACTTTTAATCTATTCTGAACGAAGTCATTCATTTCAAAACCCACGCCCTCTCTGCAACGCTGGGAAAAGACAGAGGCTGCTTATCTCGCTCAACTCTCTCTCCGTCTGACTGGAGAGGAGCCAGCGCAGTGTGCACTTGTTGCAGGCCAGATTTGGGGAGGGGATGGGGGCAGGTCGAAGTTGGACCATGATTGGTCCAGCTCTCGATTTATGGCAGGATATGCGGCAGGCAGGTATCATTGGTAGCTCTCAGCTACCCAATGACAGTGCTGCCTCGCCTGCCTGCAATGCTGCCTGAGCCTCCTGTGTGGCTGTTTAGACCTACGGCCGGAGCAGTCCCAAGCCATTGCTAGCTGTGAGCGCTATGCTACATTTAATTGAAAGTAGCACAGTGCTCAGCTATCAATGACTGTCACATGACACATGCACGGCACCTGGCACCGCCTCCGCAAAATGGTGCCCGCACCGCCCGGCCGTAGCACGCCCTTACTGGACTGACTGACTCTCAGTCTCCCTGGCTCACTGACGGTGCGGGCGGCGGGCTCCATTATTTTTGGTAACATGGCTCTTCGTCGCACTCCAGCAGCCAAGCGTGTTACTGGGCATGCTGGAAACTAGTGCCAGCATTACAAAAAAGAATGCCACCTACTGCCCGGACCACAGTCTGCAGAATCTACAGTTGTGGAAGTCAGGGATGTCAGGAGTTATTGCGTAAGAAGATCAGCTGCCATTCGTTCCTGAAAATCAACGACCAAAGTTGCGAACTGAATCCAGTGCATGTCACTGCTACATCAAAGAAGACTATGTCACGCTTAGATTACTGCAACGGCATTTATCTGAATGCCCAAAATCAACATCTTGATAGGCTTCTATAGCTCAGAATGCAGCCGCCAGGCTTTTGACAGGCATACCGAAATTTGTTTCGGTAAAAAAAGAGTTAACCCGGCTACACTGGCTCCCGGTGAAGCAAAGGGTTTGTTTTAAGGCCTTATGCGTAGCATTTAAGGCTCTCAACGGTACCAGCCCTGACCATTTGAGGCAAAAATGTAAATGGTATGCCCCGACCAGGACCATGAGGTCCAAAGGAGCAAAAAATGCTCGGATCCCCATTGTTAGGAAATCCAGCTGGGGAGGCAGGAGCTTTATTACCTGCGCGTCCAAAGCTTGGAACGAGCTTCCGTTTTTTCTGAGAAATGCCGGAGACCTTCTTTCTTTTAGAAAAGGTCTGAAAACCTGGCTCTTTACTCATTGAATCCCCTCTGACCATCGCTTAAACTGAACTCGGCGCCAGGACACCCTAGGGTAATCGTGCGCTTTTATAAATTTAATTGACATAACATAACTATAAAAAGGATGACATAGATGTCAGTTAGAATGGTAAAATGCTCACTTCTACGGGATATACTGTGCTCCTTGGCGTTGAACATGGCGGGCATTTTTTGATATATTATATTGTATGATACTGGACTTGCGACCTATACATTAGATACGGTGCGCTTTGTGAGCAAATAAAGAGGAAAAAAGACGCATTTGCAAAGCCAATAAGTCTCGGCTATGCAATGTATTTCCTGGCTTTTTTAAATATTCTTAGCTCGGCAGCCATGGCGAAAAACATTTATAAAGACAGTAGGGGAGACCCATTGCATCTGCAGACTGCAAACTGCAGTCTTGAATGCTTGTTTATTTTGGGGCAATCCTTCTTTAACTTTATATATTTTTTCAAACGTTCAGCCATACTGCACAGAAGACGTGCTGCTGTGCAATACTCGTTAAAAACATTAACAAAAGTGTAGTTTGTTCTACTTACGCCTACTACATGTGTGGCGGGAGGAACTTAAAAAAACACCTCTGCTTGAAACATGTTCTACCACGGCACTAGTACGGCCTGCACCGGTGATCCGGTGGGTGTGGAGGGGGCACGTGCCCCTCCATGCCCCCCCCTGTGGACGCCCATGGCTATACCCCTATCAGTTAGAGAGCGGATGATCATGTGCTGTATTACCTGCACAGGCTTAGTTTCTTGTATCCCGAAAATCTGGCCTAGATTCTGGACACACGTTGGACACCCCTGCCTTACCCCAGACTAGGTTCTTGGTTCACCAGTTGCTGGATGCTTGTAGTAACACTGATGGAGAATAAATGAGCACCCCCAGAGCCGTGTGTGCTGGATGAAGGCAGGCATGGCCATAAACTGGCCCACAGCTGCACCAACAGCTAAGGAAAACACACCATGGCCTGTGTTGAGCCTGTCTGTGAGCTGGCTTGTTTTGGAAAAATACAGGGATGCCTTTCATAGAAGGACTCCATCTCTCAAGCTGTAGTTGTTCATCAGACCTCATTTGGCGGAGTTTTCCTTTCAAGTTTTCTCAGAGCTCACCCCAATGCGTTTTATTGCATATCATTTGGCATAGACCTGTGCTGCTTTTATAAACATTTTTTAATAGAAACAAAAAAGTTTTAGTAAAGGCAAAAAACCATTTCCCCCATTTTGATTGCAATTTATTTTTTAAACTTTCTTTAAGGCGTATCGTTTAGCACATATTTGTTGATTTAGCTCTACTATGTAATTTTAGTGGTCACATTTCCACCGTTTGTTATTCTTTAATCACTGGGAGCACTACTGTATGGTCTAATATTACTCGAAGCCCCAGGTTTTAATATGCAATGTTATTTCATGCCTTCATGCCAAGAAAACCCTCCCAGAAGTGGCATCGTACAGAAGTAGATTTAACTCTGCAGAGAATATGGTACTTAGTTCAAAGGTTACCCTATGTGTAGCTTCTCTCACGTGAAGAACATATTGAAATTGAGGCTTAGGAAGATAAAGTGATGTGACCAGGATCACTCAATTTAGTCCAATGTGGAAGCTGGGATTAGAAATGTTTCCTACCATTAAGGGAGAGGGCAATTCATGGTTATTTTCTAATAAATATTATTTATTCTATTCTAAATTGAAATCTTCTCTGATCACCTTGCGACTGTCTGCATTCACTTCTACATCACATCATACCTGATTAGACAGTCAGGGATAGATGGTACGTCACATTCACGGAAAACACAAAGTTGGCCGGTAGAATGCCTGCAAAGGTATGGTACCACAAGATCAAAGTTTTAATATTGACTTCCAATTATGTCAACTTCACGAAATTGACCATCATCATATTTTCAAAGTAAGTAGGAGTGGAGTTAAGTATAGCAAATCTATACTTGACAATGTATCGATAATTGCTGTAAGTGCAGTTCCAAATTACCGACTTTGATATTGTGAGGTACAACTGAGGCGGGCTTGCTTGAACTCCCTGACCGGTTCACTCTGGCTCGGAGAAGAAGCATACCGCACTGGTTTCAGCCTTGCTGGGATTCATTGGTGGGTGTAGCTTGCGTCCAGTGCACAGAACACACAGGACCCACATCTGTACTTACCTGTGATGCTAATGACGTCACACAGAGAAAAACACTAAAGTGATGGATGACCATGTTAGAATGGTAAATCAAAATATTAAAAAAAGTTATTAGGGTGCGCCCAAACCGTGAAAAAGGGAATGAGCAGCCCAACAGTTTTTTACAGCTGCTCATCCCTTGTAAAAATGTACATCTATAATAAAAAGGTATAAAAGATACTCACACAATGTAACATGAGGAGTGATGTTGAGGGTTAAGAAGAGGAGTTAAAATGATTTAAAAAGAAAAGAAATGAAGTGTAGAGAAAGATCGAATAAGGAAATAAGTGGCACAGAAGCGCTTTGTACCTGCTGGGCCCTCCTAAACACAATAATAAGAGCTAAAAAATATTGTAAGATTGGGAGTGGGAGAGGGATGGGAATGAGACAGGAAGCAAAGGAGAGGGGGGAGTAGAATGAATGTGAGCTTGTGGAGGGTGCCTTAGGCAGAGACAGAGAGTAAAGAATGAGATCTGTCACCAGCTCACCACCATCCTCAACGCCTCCATCACCACAGCCACCTCCCCGACGTCTGAAAACACTCAGAGGTCTGGCCCCTCCTAAAGAAATGCTCCTTAGGCCCCCAACGACCTCCAGAACTATTGCTCCATCTCGCTGCTGCCGTTTTCCACAAACGTCCTGGAGAAGACCATCAACCTCGAACTCACTGAACACCTGGAGAGAAACGACCTTCTAGACCCCTCCAAATCAGGATTCAGAGCCAACCACAGCACTGCAATGACCTTGACCACCACAACAGACGACATCCGCACCCTACTCGATGGAGGGGAATCAGCCTCCATGATCCTTCTCGACCTCTCTACTGCCTTCGACACTGTTTTCCCCCACACACTCATCAACAGACTGCATCAGATCGGAATCAAAGATGACGCTCTTAGATGGATGTTCAGTGTGAATTGGGGGGGTTTGGCCCTTACCTACAACCACCTTGGGTCTTAGTCAATTGTATACACAAAACAAGATCAGGTGGTTATGAGATTTAAACACATCTTTACTTATGCATGAGGTACATTTTATTCAATAATCATGACCTCAAATTTGTTTTCGTAATGCCTGAACACAAAAGTTTTTTAAACTTTCACATTTTGGGCGATAAAAGAAAGCACAATCCACATTCAACTCGGTGGATAGACAGTGAAGAATATTTGAAAAACGTGTGAAATATGGAAAGATAAATCAAATATACATTGTGATAACGCAAAGTTTATACATGAACGAGGCTAAAATTGCATCTTCACCAATCCAAGATTCTACAAGACCAGAGCATTACATTCACAGAAAGCGCTCTTAGTACTGGAACTTATAAAGGGTCCAGAGGTATCTAATATGGGCTTCCAATAGTTTCTTTAGACAAATGAATTTATACATCCTTATTGATACTGGTTGAACTAAGCATCCTTCCTCTCTGGGTTGCACACAGAGTATTTGTCTCCCTTCCTTCACCGCACAGCCCATGCACACCATCTTCAGCATCCCGCAGTGCTCATCCATCAGTTCCACCCTCTTCAACAACTACATGACGCCACTGGCAAACCTCGCCAGAGCCCATGACATCAACATGATGTCCCACGCTGATGACACCCAGCTCGTACTCTCACTCACAGCGAACCCCACGGCGATGAAAACTAACTTCCACAACTGCATGAACAATGTCTCAGCCTGGATGAATGACAATTGACTGAAACTCAAGATGGACAAAACTGAAGTACTGATTTTTGGCAGCCACACCTCCATCTGGAACGACTCCTGGTGGCCATCAGAACTCGGACCCACCCCCACTCTGAAAGATCCCGCCCGCAAACTTGGCATCCTCCTAGACAGCAAACTCTCCATGAAATGACAGGTCAATGCCGGTACCAGGAAAACAGCAACATAGGCCTTCCTAACCAGCCATCTGGACAACAGCAACTCACTCTATGCAGGCACCACCTGTGAACTCATGATAAGACTCCAGATGATCCAGAACTCAGTTGCAAGACTGATCCTCAACTCATCCAGCACCTGAAGGACCTCCACTGGCTTCCTATTCAGAAGAGATGCCATTTCTTGCTCATAATCCATGCCTACAAAGCCTTACACGACTAAGGGCCAGTAGACATGAACCACTGCCTAAATTTCCACCAGCCACCCAAAAACCTCTGCTTCATTCACCTCACCCTAGAACAGACAACACACATTCGCCACTGCCGCACTGGAAGAAGATAATTTTCCTACCTCACCGCCCTTCTTCTCCACCTTCAAACAGCTCCCTCTTTGGCAGACTTCGGAAGGGACTCAAGACCTGGCTATTCAACTGAGATCCAGAGCCTGGATACCCTCAAGGGTGATAAGCCGTACTATATATATATATATACATATATATATATATCTATACACAGTTTGATTTGATTTGAAAGAAGCCCATATAACACCCAGGAGTACTCAAAACTAACTAACATCAAGTATGCAGTGGAAGGATATATCTCATCCATTCAAACCACTGTGCGGCTGAAATGCTCCTAGGCGGTGCAAGGAGAATAATTGGGAGGAAAGTCAGCGACTAAAGAGCAGACAAAAAGAGATAGACGGCAAAGCTAACTAACCATAACCATGGGGCTTAGCCAAAGCCCACTCTTAGTACTAAGTTATGTATTGGAAGCAAAAGGTTTAGACAAATGATAGCTGCAGGTTTTTGTAGCCGATACCTAAAAGGGACAACTTTTATAGCATGCTGTATGATGCATAATATTTTACTATTACTCACTAAAGGTATCCCAACATGTAAAATAAAAGCTCAATACTAGACTCATGTGGCGTCAACAGCTCAGGCGCGGGAAAGGAAGCAATTCCTTTTTGTTAAGTGTCCTGCTTCATCGTAAGGGTTCACCCTGACTCCCAAAGGATCCTGACTGTATAGAGGAGGATTACAAAACTGCAAATTGTGGCAGCTTTCAGACACATCATACCAGCGTTTTGCAAGGAATGGAACACTTAATGAATATGAGCCATGTTATGTTTGTTTTAATAACAGGCAAGTCAACAGTGAAAACCGGCACAGCAGAACACAAAACAGGGCCACAGACGGGCAAAAAACCAGTGCACACGCTGACCTGGTAGACCAGGCCTTCGGGCACTGTCTAATTGCCCTATATGCCAGTCCGACCTTGGATCAGACACACCTTTCACTTCCTGCATGTTTCTGCAGCCCGTGACCCTCCTGCCCAACCTGACCAAAGAACACACAGCTCAAGTGGTGAAGAGCGGACCTGGCAAATTAAGCAAAATAAAAAGAGAAAAGCATTCATTTACATTAACCTCATGAAATCTTCGATTGATTAAGACAATAACTAAATGTTGTCCTAGTTGGCGCAGTGATGGATAGTGACTTCTGTATTCTACTGCCCCAATGTCCAATGTGCGACTGAAGGCACTAGAATATGCACATTGGAGCCTGAAGCAGGTACAAATTGGAGCCTTGGAAGGTCTGACACAGAGTGTATGGCTGAGAGGGGCAAGTGCCAAAGCCATTTTTATGCCTCGATTGCTTTATTTTGCTCGCGAGAAAGTGTCACTCATATGTCCCTCAAAATTCCACTGAAATGATGAAAATGTCACAGATAAGCAATCTGAAACCTTGGCAGCTATGCCCTTTAACTGGCTTCTCAGCTGGGCCCGCGCAGTGTTAAATCAGCGGGGCAAGATGTGTTATTTTGCTACCACAAGAGGGCGCACAATTGCAAAAAATGGTCTTAAAATGGGGGCTTGTTAGGTAGGGTTTAGGGACCACACAAAGGTTCAATTTCTTCAGAGCTTCAGAAGTCCATCCAGAAATCCCTACACCATAACGGATGCCCGGTGCGAAAAAACAGGCCCAAGATACATTACTGTGTACCAGTGCAAATGGTTGGTTGTGTACTCCCAACAACATCTAGTACAGGCTGCTTTCAAACAACATTTATTGAAATCTCAATAGACAAATCTCAACACCTCTACCTGGTTGTAAACTTATATATGTGCACACATGTTGACACGAATTGTGAGACAAGAGCGAGAGTTCATGTTACCTGCATCTCATTGTCCTTCCCAAACATTTGAAGCATGCATAGTGCAGTTCTATAAAAGAAAAATCTTACAAAACTCAAACTTTTCAGTCAGCTGAGGCCTCTGAATGTGAATGCTTTATTGTGGCAGATGAATTAAACCATGTGCAGATAGTTAAGTCGTGTGCTTTCTCTTATGAAATTACAGCATTTCTGCAAAATATAATATCTCAAGGTACTACTGACTTTAAACGCGGTAAGTGACCTGCAGTTGTGTCCGTGAGGATTCGCTTGACAGTTATTACCGTATTAACCATATTAGTTCCGGCGTTTCTTTGACGTGTTTAGCCGCGTTTCAATTGATGGAGCGCCTCGTCATTTTTCAATCAGACGTGCTTATTACATTAGTCTCAGTCTAGCTCTACACGGGTGGTTGTCTCTGGAGACAGATGAAAATAGAGAGCGCAGCGAGAGAAGGGAGTGAGAAAATGTCTATTTTAAATCTGTAATCTTGCCGAGGCTTTAAAAGAACGATCCCTTCAACGCACCTCTACCGCCATCTGCTGGTTTTCTTAAATAAATACTTTGTCAACTTGAAGGTTTAAATGTTTAAAAAGGTAACACCTATTTTAAAGAACTTTAGAAAAGTTAATACGATACAGATGGTCCAAGTTGTCCCATGCCAGGAATAAGTTTCATACAGTTCAGGTTTTGCACTGCTAGAAGATTTGTTTTTTCACTGTAAATATACAAGCCTGTCCACGGAAACTTCCGCGTGTGCATCAAACTGGTGAAGCAATCAGACACTAAGGCAGAAGGCTGGGTGCCCATCTCTTGAAGTCTATTTACAGACCATTGTCTCAGCAGGGTGAAAAGTACCGATGCCCAATCAAGGTCCTGAGTACACGCAGAGACGTTTTAAGGCATGGGCAAAGTGGGCTTTGGCCCAGGGTCCCAGCCATTCAGGGGGCCCCCTGATAGAGCCACCTCTTTTCTGCAGAGAGTCTTGCCCTAATGGCCTTGAATGATTCTTAAACATATTGTAATAGACTCTCACACATCACCCATATTCAAAATAAATGAAAGGAAAATGGTATTCGAAACAGACATTTTGCAGAGAAATTTTGCGTTTATGTTTCATTCTTTCAGATCAAAGCAGGACCTCACATATTTATATGTCACAGATTATTTGCAGTAATATTAGTGAGCTGCTGCTGTGTTACAATATTGAAAACACACCTCACTATCCCTAAATATTAGATATAAACACATTGAGAATATGGACCAGTGTGCCTGTCTACTGTCAATGACCTGGCCAGAGAGGGCATGAAAGAGCTGAAAATTGATGATAAATCAAAGATGTTCCGAATAGGGGTCCCAAAATACGTTTGGCCCAGGGTCCCCCAAAATCCTTACAATGTCTCTGAGTACATGCAAGCAGATGTTAGGTCATCCCTCCTCAGTCCATGCGAAGAAAAGTGTACGCAGTGGTGGTCTGTCCGGAGGGGCTGCGTGGTGTGGCTGAAGTGGATGTTAGTCCCTCCTGCGAAGATGGGGTCGAAGGTGTCTCTGGCTCTGTGTGTGGGGGTGGTGACAAGCTGCTTCAGTCCGAGGGTGGCGAGGTTGTTGAGGAGGGTGGCGGGGTCGCTGTGGTTGTCGAGGTGGAAGTTCAGGTCTACGATGAGGATGTAGTCCGTTGAGGCGATTGCGTGGGGTGCGACGACGTCAGTGATGGTGGTTGCAGAAAGGGCCGAGGTCCGGGGGGTCTGTAGGTGAGGGTGCTGCACCGTGTGGTCCTGGGACTGGACTGGATCTGGAAGTGGAGGTGTTCTGTGTTGGAGAGGGGGTCGTTCGTGCTGGAGGTGGAGAGTCGGAGGCAGGGCCGGACTGGCCGTAGTGGGCACCGGGCAACCCCCCGGTGGGCCGCACAGGTGGGGGGCCGTTTTTGTTACAGGGCCATTTTTGCAGCTATCGGCCCTGTAACAAAATTGGCAGAAAACCGAACCCTGGCAAAGAGCTCGGCAGCACCCCCAACCCCCCGGGGGGCCGGCTGAGCACTTTGCCAGGGCCGGTTTTGGTTCCCAGTCTGGCCCTGGACGGTGGGAGCTCTTGTGTGCGATGGCGAGTCCTCCTGGGCGGTGGGGGCAGTCCTTTCTCTGGATCTTGTATCCATCGGGGATGGTGGTGGCGATGTCGGGGTGGAGGTGGTGTTGGTCTAGGTTTCTGTGAAGAAAGCGACGTCGGGTGAGAGTGTGTCGAGCAGGTCCCAGAGCTCTACGGTGTGTCTGTGTAGGGAACGCACGTGAGGAGGATGCGTGACAGTGCTTCGGGAGTGCGGGCGTCCGGCGGGTTGTCGGCGATCGTGGGGGGCACTGTCGATGGTGAAGGTTGTCGGCAGGAGGACCGCCCATGGGTGGTGTTCGGTGTAGATCTTTGGCAGTCGTTTCTTCTGAGGTTGAGTGCGTGGAGAGCAGAGGAGTTGTAGCGGTGAGGGCATTGTTGATCCAGGGTTCCTAGCTCTGGCCGAGGATGGGTCGTGGACAGGCACAGACGGGCTTGCCTGAGGCATGCCTTTGGACCGTCATCAGTGCGACCGCGCAGCGGCTGCCATTAAGTAGGGAAGGGGGGAGGGACGTGCAGCTGGGAGGCGGAGATGATCAGGGGGGAGGGGTCGCGGGTGCAGAGGCAGCGGCGGGAACAGCAACCAGAAGGAGAAAAAAAAGAACAGTGGGGGAAGGACACACTTTACAGGAGTAGAAGTGATAACAACAATGGTCACAATGCAGAAAAGGGATGAAAACAAGTGGGGGTACTGCAAAGGGAAAAATTAATAGCACAAATGAGAATAATGCAAAATACAATCAGGCTGGGAAAGAGGCACAATGCAGAACAGCTTGAAAACAAGTGGGTGCAAGCAAAACGAAAAAAACGAATATCAGAAATGAGGAAGGAAATTACCAAACTGGCTGAGCACGAGAAACAAAGCACAATGCAGAAAACAGCTGAAAACAAGTGGGGGCAAGCAAAAGGGAAAAAACGAATAATAGAAATGAGGAAGAAAAATACTAGACAGGCCGGGCACGAGGCACAGCGCGGAGCGAACTCAAACCCTGCTCGAGTGGGAGAGAGTATCTGCGGCGGAGCAGAGCACAGCGGAGCTGCTGGGGAGAGGGCAGGCCTCAGACCGAAGTCAGTGACATCACTGATGACATCACTGATGACATCTCAAAGGACATCACTGATGACATCATCCAGTGACTGTGTGTTTCTGTAAAGTTGAAATATGTTATATATATATATATATATATATATATATATATATATATATATATATATATATATATATACATATATATGCCAAGGTGTATTGAAGTATGAGTGGGTGTATGAGTGTCTGAATAGATGATTTAGTAGGTGCGTGACTGACTGTATAAGTGAGTGATGAAACTGTGTAAATGTCTGTATCAGTCTGTCAGTTGGTGTGTAAACGGCTGCATGGGTTGGTGAGTAGCTACATGAGTGTCTATATGGGTTATTGATTGGTTGTCTGAGTATCTGTATGGGTGTCTGAGTGTCTGTGTGGGTGGGTGAGGGGTGTGTGACTCTGTGCATAGATGTGTGAGTGGGTGATTCACTGGGTGTATGGATTCAAGAGTGCATCTGTGAAGGGCTGTATGTGTGGGTGAGTGTGTGTATTGGTGTGTTGGTGAGTGGCGATGTGTGAGTGTCTGTAGAGGTGTATGAGTGCAAATGATAGTGCTGTATTGATAAGTGACTGCATGTATGAGTGACTGTATGGGTGAATGAGTGGACGTGTGTGTACACCAAGGAATCAGTGAGTGGGTATGTAGTAACTGGTATTGGTGTGTCTAGGGTTTCAAAAATGGTAGTCTGTATTTTAGAGTGGGTGTATCAAAGGTAATATTAGGGTGTGAGGAGGTGCATCAGATTATCACGTGGATGATGTCATCAGTGATGTCATTTGAGATGTCATCAGTGATGTCACTGATCGTGTCATGAATGATGTAATATGTGACGTCATCAGTAGTGCATTGCGGGGGCGTGAGTTATAGTTAACTCAACTAACTATAACGGCCGAATTTCTCTGGTTTTGTATGAGTGAAATGTCCAACTAACTATAACGTTCCTGAAACCGTTCAGTGAATTTCTATGGCTTTTTAAAATGCTAATTTCTAACTATAACGTCCCTGAAACCTATGGTTTTTTCAGTGAATTTCAAAGGTTTTTTAAATGCTAATTTCTAACTATGCCTACAGAGGTAGGACATGTGAAGAAAGAGGAAGAAAGGGGCAGGAAGAAGCAAGAGATATGCAGAAAGAACCAATAGAAGTACAGAAAGAGGCCTTGTTGCAAAGTCATCCTGTGCCCCCAACTTTTTGCTGACTGGGACTGGTGGTAACTGACTGACTAACCAGGCCCGGAGCCAGTGCTATGCTGAAAGGCATTTAGAATACAGTGGAAACACCAACATACACTAGGGTACACTATGAGTTGGGGTACCCCTGTGATAGGCATGACCTTCCCTGTAAGGCCCTAGTACATAATAGGGCAGGGGGATTAAAACTCAGAGGTGCAGAATGAAGCAAGAGAGGTACATAAACATGTAGGAAAGGTGCAGAAACAGGGAACAGGGTTGCAGAAAGAGGCATGTAAGGTGCAGAAAGAAGCAAGAGCAGTGCAGAAAGAACCAACAGAGGTGCAAAAGAGGCAAGAGGGTGCAGAAAAAGGTAGGAGGGGTGCACAAAGAAGCAAGAGAGGTACAGAAAGAGGCAGGAGGGTGTAGAAAAGGAGGAAGAGAAGTGCAGAAAGGAGGTGTAGGAAGAAGCAACAGAGGTGCAGAAGGAGGCACGAGGGGTGCAGAAAGAAGCAAGAGCAGTGCAGAAAGAACCAAGAGAGGTGCAAAAAGAGGCAAGAGGGGTATAGAAAGAGGTAGGAGAGGTGCACAAAGAGAGGTACAGAAAGAGACAGGAGGGGTATAGAAAGAAGGAAGAAAAATGCAGAAAGAGACAAGTGAGGTACAGAAAGAAGCAAGAGCAGTGCAGAAAGAACCAACAGAGGTGCAAAAAGAGGCAAGAGGGGTGTAGAAAAAGGTAGGAGGGGTGCACAAAGAGGCAAGAGAGGTACAGAAACAGGCAGGAAAGGTGCAGAAACAGGGAACAGGGGTGCAGAAAGAGGCAAGAGTGGTGCAGAAATAGGGAAGAGAGGTGTAGAAAGAGGCAAGAGAGTTGCACAAGTAGGGAAGAGGGGTGAAGAAAGAGGCAGGAGGGTGCAGAAAGAATTAACATAGGTGCCAAAAGAAGCAAGAGAGGTGCAGAAAGAGGGAAGACTAGTACAGAAAGAGACAACAGGGGTACAGAAAGAGACAACGGGGTGCAGAAAGAAGCAAGAGAGGTGCAGAAAGAGGCAATAGAAGTGCAGAAAGAGGCAAGTGAGGTGCAGAAGGAGGCAAGATAACTTCAGAAAGAGGCAAGAGAGTTGCAGAAACAGTCAAAAGGGGTGAAGAAAGAAGCAAGAGCAGTGCAGAAAGAACCAACAGAGGTGCAGAAGGAGGCACAAGGGGTGCAGAAGGAAGAAAGAAGTGCCGAAAGAAGCAACAGAGGTGCTGAAAGAGGCACGAAGGGTGCAGAAAGAGGCAAGAGAAGGGCAGAAAGCAGCAACATAGGTGCAAATAGAGGCAAGAGGGGTGCAGAAAAAGGTAGGAGGGGTGCACAAAGAGGGAAGAGGAGTGCAGAAAGAAGCAACAGAGCACTGAAAGGTGTAAGAGGTGCAGAAACAAGCAAGAGAAGTGCAGAAAGAGGCAAGAGAATTGCTGAAAGAAGCAACAGAGGTTTAGAAAGAAGAGAAGTGCAGAAAGAGGCAAGTGAGGTGCAGAAAGAGGGAAGAGAGGTGTAGAAAGAGAGAAGAGAGGTGTAGAAAGAGGCAAGAGAGTTGCACAAATAGGGAAGAGGGGTGCAGAAAGAGGCAGGAGGGGTGCAGAAAGAATTAACAGAGGGGCCGAAAGAAGCAAGAGAGGTGCAGAAAGAGGGAAGACGAGTGCAGAAAGAGATAACAGGGGTGCAGAAAGAAGCAAGAGGTGCAGAAAGAGGCAATAGAAGTGCAGAAAGAGGCAAGTGAGATACAGAAGGAAGCAAGAGAACTACAGAAAGAGGCAAGAGAGTTGCAGAAACAGGCAAAAGAGGTGAAGAAAGAAGCAAGAGCAGTGCAGAAAGAACCAACAGAGGTGCAGAAGGAGGCACAAGGGGTCCAGAAGGAAGAAAGAAGTACATAAAGAAGCAACAGATGTGCTGAAAGAGGCACGAAGGATGCAGAAAGAGGCAAGAGAAGGGCAGAAAGCAGCAACATAGGTGCAAAAAGAGGCAAGAGGGGTGCAGAAAAAAGTAGGAGGGGTGCACAGAGGCAAAAGAGGTACAGAAAGAGGCAGGAGGGGTGCAGAAAGAAGGAAGAGGAGTGCAGAAAGAAGCAACAGAGCACTGGAAGGCATAAGAGGTGCAGAAACAAGCAAGAGAAGTGCAGAAAGAGGCAAGAGAATTGCTGAAAGAAGCAACAGAGGTTTAGAAATAAGAGAAGTGCAGAAAGAGGCAAGTGAGGTGCAGAAAGAAGCAAGAGCAGTGCAGAAAGAACCAACAGAGGTACAAAAAGAGGCAAGAGGGTTGCAGAAAGAGGTAGGCGAGGTGCAGAAAGAGGCAGGAGAGGTACAGAACGAGGCAGGAGGGGTGTAGAAAGAAGCAAGAGAAGTGCAGAAAGAGGCAAGTGAGGTGCAGAAAGAAGCAAGAGCAGTGCAGAAAGAACCAGCAGAGGTGCAAAAAGAGGCAAGAGGGGTATAGAAAAAGGCAGGAAAGGTGCAGAAACAGGGAACAGGGGTGCAGAAAGAGGCAAGAGTGGTGCAGGAAGAGGGAAGAGAGGTGTAGAAAGAGGCAAGAGAGTTGCACAAATAGAGAAGAGGGGTGCAGAAAGAGGCAGGAGGGGTGCAGAAAGAATTAACCGAGGTGCTGAAAGAGGCAAGAAAGGTGCTGAAACAAGCAAGAGAAGTGCAGAAAAAGGCAATAGAAGTGCAGAAAGAGGCAAGTGAGGTGCAGAAGGAGGCAAGAGAACTTCAGAAAGAGGCAAGAGAGTTGGAGAAACAGGCAAAAAGAATTAACAGAGGTGCCAAAAGAGGCAAGAGAGGTACAGAAAGAATCAAGTGAAGTGCAGAAAGAGGCAACAGAGGTGCAGAAAGACGCAAGAAGGGTGCAGAAACAAGCAAGAGAAGGGCAGAAAGAGTTAGGAGAATTGCTGAAAGAAGCAACAGGGGTTTAGAGAGAAGCAAGAGAAGTGCGGAGTGAGGCAAGTGAGGTGCAGAAAGAAGCAAGAGGAGTGTAGAAAGAACCAACAGAGGTGCAAAAAGAGGCAAGAGGGGTGCAGAAAGAGGTAGGAGAGGTGCAGAAAGAGACAGGAGAGGTACAGAAAGAGGCAAGAGGGGTGTAGAAAGAAGCAAGAGAAGTGCAGAAAGAGGCAAGTGAGGTGCAGAAAGAAGCAAGTGCAGTGCAGAAAGAACCAGCAGAAAGCAAAAAGAGGCAAGAGGGGTGTAGAAAGAGGTAGCAGGGGTACACAAAGAGGCAAGAGAGGTACAGAAACAGGCAGGAAGGGTGCAGAAACAGGGAAGAGGGGTGCAGAAAGAGGCAAGAGTGGTGCAGGAAGAGGGAAGAGAGGTGTAGAAAGAGGCAAGAGAGTTGCACAAATAGGGAAGAGGGGAGCAGAAAGAGGCAGGAGGGTGCAGAAAGAATTAACAGAGGTGCTGAAAGAGGCAAGAGAGGTGCAGAAAGAAGCAAGTGAAGTGCAGAAAGAGGCAACAGAGGTGCAGAAAGACGCAAGAAAGGTGCTGAAACAAGCAAGAGAAGTGCAGAAAGAGGCAATAGAAGTGCAGAAAGAGGCAAGTGAGGTGCAGAAGGAGTCAAGAGAACTTCAGAAAGAGGCAAGAGAGTTGGAGAAACAGGCAAAAAGAATTAACAGAGGTGCCAAAAGAGGCAAGAGAGGTGCAGAAAGAAGCAAGTGAAGTTCAGAAAGAGGCAACAGAGGTGCAGAAAGACGCAAGAAAGGTGCAGAAACAAGCAAGAGAAGTGCAGAAATAGTTAGGAGAATTGCTGAAAGAAGCAACAGAGGTTTAGAAAGAAGTAAGAGAAGTGCAGAGAGGCAAGTGAGGTGCAGAAAGAAGCAAGAGGAGTGTAGAAAAAAACCAACAGAGGTGCAAAAAGAGGCAAGAGGGGTAGAGAAAGAGGTAGGAGAGGTGCACAAAGAGACAGGAGAGGTACAGAAAGAGGCAAGAGGGGTGTAGAAAGAAGCAAGAGAAGTGCAGAAAGAGGCAAGTGAGGTGCAGAAAGAAGCAAGTGCAGTGCAGAAAGAACCAGCAGAAAGCAAAAAGAGGCAAGAGGGGTGTAGAAAGAGGTAGCAGGGGTACACAAAGAGGCAAGAGAGGTACAGAAACAGGCAGGAAGGGTGCAGAAACAGGGAAGAGGGGTGCAGAAAGAGGCAAGAGTGGTGCAGGAAGAGGGAAGAGAGGTGTAGAAAGAGGCAAGAGAGTTGCACAAATAGGGAAGAGGGGAGCAGAAAGAGGCAGGAGGGTGCAGAAAGAATTAACAGAGGTGCTGAAAGAGGCAAGAGAGGTGCAGAAAGAAGCAAGTGAAGTGCAGAAAGAGGCAACAGAGGTGCAGAAAGACGCAAGAAAGGTGCTGAAACAAGCAAGAGAAGTGCAGAAAGAGGCAATAGAAGTGCAGAAAGAGGCAAGTGAGGTGCAGAAGGAGTCAAGAGAACTTCAGAAAGAGGCAAGAGAGTTGGAGAAACAGGCAAAAAGAATTAACAGAGGTGCCAAAAGAGGCAAGAGAGGTGCAGAAAGAAGCAAGTGAAGTTCAGAAAGAGGCAACAGAGGTGCAGAAAGACGCAAGAAAGGTGCAGAAACAAGCAAGAGAAGTGCAGAAATAGTTAGGAGAATTGCTGAAAGAAGCAACAGAGGTTTAGAAAGAAGTAAGAGAAGTGCAGAGAGGCAAGTGAGGTGCAGAAAGAAGCAAGAGGAGTGTAGAAAAAAACCAACAGAGGTGCAAAAAGAGGCAAGAGGGGTAGAGAAAGAGGTAGGAGAGGTGCACAAAGAGGCCAAAGAGGTACAGAAAATGGCAAGAGAATAGCAGAAAGAGGCAAGATGGATGCAATAATGGGGAGAAGGGTGCAAAAAGAAGTGAGAGGTGCAGAAAGAACCAACAGAGGTGCAGAAGGAGGCACGAGTGGTGCAGAAAGAAGAAAGAAGTGCAGAAAGAAGCAATAGAGGTGCTGAAAGAGGCAAGAAGGGTGCAGAAAGAGGCAAGAGAAGTGCAGAAAGAAGCAACAGAGGTGCAAAAAAAAGTAGGAGGGTGCACAAAGAGGCAAACGAGGTACAGAAAGAGGCAGGAGGGGAGCAGAAAGAAGGAAGAGAAGTGCAGAAAGAAGTAACAGAGGTGCTGAAAGAGGCACGAAGGGTTCAGAAAGAGGCAGAGAAGTGCAGAAAGACAGTAGAGGAACAGAGAGTCAAGAGAGGTGCAGAAACAGACACGACAGGTGTAGAAAGAGGGAACAGGGGTGCAGATAGAGGCAAGAGCGGTGCAGAAAGAGAAAAGAGGGGTTCAGAAAGAGGCAAGAGATCTGCAGAAAAAGGCAACAGAGGGGCTTAAAGAGGCAAGTGAGGTGCAGAAAGAGACAAGAGATCTGCAGAAAAAAGCAACAGAGGTGCTATAAGAGGTATGTGAGGTGCAGAAAGAAGCAAGATAGGTGCAGAAAGAAGGAAGAGAAGTGCAGAAAGAAGTAACAGAGGTGCAGACAGAGGCAAAAAGGGTGCAGAAAGACGTAAGGGGGTACAGAAAAAGGCAAGAGAGGAGCAGAAAGAGGGAAGAAGGGTGCAGAAAGAGGCAAGAGGGGTACAGAAAGAAGCAACTGAGGTGCAGAAAGAGGCCACAGATGTGCAGAAAGAGGGGAGAGAGGCACAGAAAGTAGAAGAGATTTGCAGAAAGAGGCAAGAGAAGTCCAGAAAAACAAAGAAATGTGCAGAAAGAAGCAACAGAAATGCAGAAAGAGGCAAGAGAGGTGCAGAAGGAAGCAAGAGTAGCTTGCACACCATTAGTACCAATATAACACCCACATTTAGCAATAAGTAACAGGTGACCGTTCTAGGTTTGCAAAGGGCCTTCCACCACACTGTAACA
Source organism: Triturus cristatus (assembly GCF_964204655.1). NCBI lineage: Eukaryota > Metazoa > Chordata > Amphibia > Caudata > Salamandridae > Triturus > Triturus cristatus. The sequence continues at coordinate 143,533,519 of NC_140594.1, forward strand.
TTTGTCGCAGCATTTTTGGTTACGTTTGAGCTAGAAACAAGGTTTTTTTTGTTCAAATCTGCAGATTAGGGAGCAGACGATGAATTATGTGGCTAATGGAGAAAATTTATAATTGTGCGAAAGTCGGTACAGCCAAACAGTCGCATAATTCCAGTGGCCCTGTTCATCCCTCTGACTAGGTCCACAAGTGCTCCTCAGTGATTCCTTCTTTTTTTGTCTCACTGAGTTCATAGTTGAGCTTCTATGGAAATGAGGAAGACTGAACCTGAGGTTACCACTCCACAACACAGACTACCATACCATATAATTACTCTTCATAACACATAATCACACTCTACATAATTCCTATACACTAAATACCACATACTTTCTATCCACATAATTTCACTGCACAACATACCACATGCATTCACTACACACAACGTATATCCACTCCACTCCAAAACACATTAGTAAAAAACGTTTACGTTTAAAATGCCAATACCTTTAACTCTCGCAAATGTGAAACCTATTAGATTGCAAACACTTCTTTAACTAGCAGTCGCATTTGCAGAGTGGTGGAGAAAGGGTGCTGGGCCTCCGACCAGCGCTCAGGAATTCCGCCGAGTAGGATTTAGAGGAGGTACCAGAAGGGCTTCTAGGCCCCTAAAGTCCCTCATGGTTAAATTGGACTTCATCCCCCATCCCATAGTCTGCCAGGAGGCGCATTGGCAGGGTGGTTGAGAAAGGGGGGGGGCATGGCCTCCGAAGACGTTTTAGCAATCCAACTGTATGGGACTTACTGGAGGTAACAAGAGGGTTAGTTGGCCCCCAAGGACATCCTTGGGGCCAACTACCCCTCCTGTTACCTCCAGTAAGTCCCACACAGCAGGATTTCTAAATTCTTATAGCAGGGCATGCCCCCTTTGCCCACCACTCTGCAAACGCGCTCCCTGGTGCGCTCTTGGATGGGGATTGAGTCCCCTTCGCTGCTGGGGGGTCCTTTAGGGGCCAACTAACCTACCTCTTACCTCCAGTAAGCCCCACACAGTGGGATTGTTGAGAGGTGGACACAGGCCACGCCCCCTTTCTCCACCACTCTGCAATTGCTCCTCTTGGTGCGTTCTTGGTTGGATGAAGTCCCCTTTCCTCCTGAGGGTGCCTGGGGGCTAACTAGCCCTCCTGTTACCTCCAGTAAGCTCCACACAGCTGTATTGCTGAGAGTGCTCAAAGGCCACCCCTCTTTGTTACACCACTCTGCAAACGCGGCTCCTGGCGCACTGCTGCTCGGGTGATGAAGTGCACTTGTGTCCTGAGGTCCTCAGGACACAAGAGGACCTCATCGCCCCACCAGCAGTGCGCCAAGAGGCGCATTTGCAGTGTGGTGTAAAAAGGGACGTAGCCTCGGACGACCTCTCTGCAATCCAGCTGTGTGGTGCTTACTGGAGGTACTTGGTGGTCTAATTGGCCCCCAGGGACCCTCAGTATTCAAGGGGACTTCATTCCCCAACTTAGAACAAGCCAAGGGGCGCATTTGCAGACTGCTGCAGGGAGGGTGCGGGGCCTCCGGCAAGATGCCTGCTTTTTAAAAAAATATATTTTTAGAAGGGGCTGTGTGGCCCCCCTTCTTTTAGTATTTTTGGGGAACTGGAGACCCTATCCCCCAGGGCCTGACCTTTCTAAAAAAAAATAATAATAATAAAAAAAATGGGAAGGGGGCCGCGTGGCCCCCATCCCGAGGCCCCGGGGACCTCAACCCCCGGGGTATGGCCTCCTTTTTTTAATGAGTTTATAGGGAAGGTGGCCCCTTCCCTGGGCCACTTTTGGCCCCGGGACCCCATCCCCCAGGGAATGGCCTCTTCTCTTTTTGAATATTTACAGGGAAGGGGGCCGCATGGCCGCCCTTCCCTGGGCCACTATTGGCCCCGGGGACCCCATCCCACGGGGCTTGGTCATTATTTAAAATATTTTTATTTGAGGAGGGGGGGCGCGTGGCCCCCCTCCCCAGGCCGATTTCGGCCCCAGGGATCCCAGCCCCGGGGCCCAGCTATTCTTTTTTCTTTAAGAAAAGGGAGGGGGCCACATGGCCCCCCTCCTGAGCCACTTCTGGCCCCGGGGAACCCATCCCCCGGAGCCAGCCCTTAGCATTGGGGACCTTGGGGGGAGCCCCAATACCCCCACGGTCCCAGCTGGCTCCCCACCTCATGCGGGAGCCGGCATTGCTTTTGAGCAAGGGGAGCTGCTAACATGCAGCTCCCCTTATTCAAAAACAATCTTGCTTTGCTTCATTGAAACGAGAGCAGGTTTCCTGCTCTTGCTTCAACAAAGCAAAGCAGAGTTTGCTATGAGAGGGTGGGAGCTGTGCTCCAACCCTGCCATAGCAAACAGCAATGTCGCGGGGGTGGCCACCCCGGGACATTGCAGGATCCGGCCCTGGGGGGTGGCGGTTCCCAGGGCCATCAAGGACTCCAGGAGGCTCTGACCCCCCCATCATTCCAAAGCCCCAGGCAGGTGGTGGTGCCCAGGGCCACACAATGGACCCCCGCATTTAAATGAGTGTATGCCCCGGAGAGGTGGTGGTTCTGGGGCGAGTGGGGGGGCTCGAGCTCCATCCACACACTTTTTTACAAATAAAATCAGAGCCCCGGGGAGGTGACGGTCCCTGGGGCTGCGGGGGGGCTGCGTGCCCCCCATTTTATTGTCAAAGCCCCGGGGAGCTGAGGGTCCCCAGGGCCAGCGTGGAGGGGCAGGAGCCCCCATGCATTTAATTTACATAAATAAGTCCCGGGGAGGTGGCGGTCCCCAGGCCTGCGGGGGAGCTGCATGCCCCCTGCAAATCATGAATGAAGCTCCGGAGAGGTGGTAGTCCCTGGAGCTGCGGTGGCCCTCGCGGGTCCCCGCTACATAATTGCGCATTGCCCCAGGACCTGGCCCACCCGGGGGCTTAAGAAAAACGAAGCGCAGGAGCCCGCGCTTCGTTTTTTAAAATTTTCTCATCTGGATTAGTGTGAATTCGGCTTTTTTTTTTGCACTGTTATCGAGTCACAAGATGGCTGTCAACACTTCCTGGTTTGGAGTGTTGGCAGCAAATCAGAGTGAAGCTCGTGTGCGGGAGGATTCGCAAACCCTCCTCGGTGCTCAGATATCGATATTTTTATTTTTTGAATTTGTCAGCAACTACTGAACGGATTTCCATCATTTTTTAAAAAAAGCACACTTTCTAGACCAAGACCTACCTTTTTACCAAATTTGGTGTAATTCCGTTCAGCAGTTCGAGCTGTAGCCTGCTTCAAAATTCCTATTGAAATTAACATGGAGAAAACGCGTTTTGGGACCCTCCTTTTTTCTCGGTCCCCGCTTGACGAATCACCCCCAAACTTTCAGGACAGGAGCTGACCTGATTGAACCATTAGTTTAGTAAATTTCATGAATATTTGTCAAACAGCGCCAAAGATATTGGCAAATCAAAAAAAGCTTATCCTATGGAAAATAGGTCCTAACTATCACTACCTACTTGCGAGAAATTATTCATATATATATTATTCAAAACCTTCCATTCGCTGCAAATGTTTTATTCACTTCTGCAACCAAACAGGCACGTTTCTGCACTTTGCCTTTGTCAATGTCAGTGAGTTACACATGAACACCTCCCTTATCAACAATCTGTGATCAGTTATGTTTCATCAAAACAAACAAACCATTTTTTCAAATAGCAAATCACTGCTCAAACAGCCCAAAATATGGCGCTCATCTTAAAACCTGTTTAGTTATGTTGTAGACCAATCAATGGTCATGCACTCAAAAATATTGACAGTGTTTAAATCAAATGTCACTGAGAATTCATAGAAATAATCAATATACAAAGCTAATCATATCATAATCAAAGCAAAGTAATTTTCAGTGTCACAAGGGAAAGTGCACATTTTATCATAGGCAATGCTATACGGGCCCCGATAATTGATCTTCGCTCCTTGTTCAACATTCATTTTTAAAATGAATGAATTCCAAACATCACAGGAAGATCAATGAGAAAATGAATTGACCATTATATACACACCAATGCAATATATAACATATTGATAGGCAATGCTGTACGTGCCACGATAACTGATCCCCACTCCTTGCCCGATATTTAGTTATAGTATAAATTCATTACAAACATCACAGGAAAATCAATGAGAAAATGAATTGACCATTATATCCAGACCAGTGCCCTGTATAACATATTCATGACTCTCGGTTCCTTTCCCAATATTCAATGATTCATATGCTCATAAGGATTCCCTGCTCTAAACAGAAAGATTAATGACTGAGAGGTTAAGGGGAAGTGGATACAATGAAGAAATCCTCAAACAAGCCAAGGATAAAGTTAGTACTAAAACAAGAACTGATCTGTTGTTTAACCAACAAACTAATGAAAATATTAACCAAAACAAAAACAATGAGAGGGTATCAACAACTGAAGGTAGTAATACATCCGTGAATGAGGAATGTAGGTTTATTACTACTTACAGTATGGCACATAATCAGATAAGAAAGATTATGCATAACCACGGCATCTAATTAAACAGGATCCAGCAATAGGTTTGGATGTGGGAGATAGACCTGCACTCACCTACAGGAGATCCAGGTCTGTAAAAGATGTTATAGTCAAGAATCAGATCACATATCATGAAATTTGGTTGAAACCAGCAAAGAGATTTAGATAGTGTAGTAAGTGCAAAGCCTGCATACATGGTGTGAATACTACGGTATTTCACACTGAAGCAGGGGAGAAAATATCAATAAATAAATCTCTCAATTGCAAGTCTGAATTTATGGTTTATGTGCTAACCTGTCCTGGTGACAAACAATACGTGGGTAGCACTATACTACAAGTTCATGAGAGGATATTGCAGCATATACGGGCAATTAAAAACACAGATGATTCTTACCCTGTGGCACGTCACTTCAAGCAACATCACGATGGGTGCCCACTATCCCCCCTCCTGTTCATTGTTGCTATGGACCCTCTTGCCCGTCACATCCAGGAACGTCATCTCCATAGGGGCTTACAACTACACACCGGCCCGCTCACTGCTTCCTTTTATGCTGATGATGTACTGCTGTTTGTCCATCACCCAGCTGAAAATCTTCCCTCATTGTTGAGGGAGATAGTTCGATTTGGGGTGCACTCCGGTTTGGTCATAAATTGGACGAAGTCGGAGATCTTCCCGTTAACCCTTGCAACCACCCAAGTAGATATAGAATTCCCCTACACTGGCGTACTGATCCCCCTAAATATCTTGGCATCTATCTGCATAGTGATGCTGCAGAGGTCAGCAGAATTAACTATGGGCCGGTGATCGCCCAGCTAACGACTCAAGTAGACAGATTGACTAAACTCCCTCTCTCTATAGCCGGCCGAATTGCTATAATTAAAATGGCTGTGCTACCACGTTTCTTATACTTATTTTTAAATATTCCAATTGCACTGAAAGTGTCGTTCTTTTGCTACCCTGCGGTACATACTGACGCGATTAGTGTGGGCGGGCAAATAACCCAGCAATATGCTTAAAATGCCTTACGAATGGGGGGTTTCGGAATTCCTGACTTTTACCTTTACTATCTGGTGGCACAGGTCCATTTCACATATTACTGGGACCATCCCGACGCGCGCATCCAATATCATAGACCCGAGAGATCCCAGGTACACCCAAACTCTCTCCTGTTGATCCTGCCACTAGGACTTCCGCGTTGCCCAATGAGATACAGATGCTATCTACAACCTATTGGGCGTGGACCAAACTGCGCCGATATTTGCAGTATGAACTCCTATACTCCCCTCATACACCATAGCTCGATAAGTCGTGGATCCCCCCTGCCACCGAAAATCTTACTAAATGGATGCTGACCAAATTACAGCTTCAATCTGTGGGGGACTTGTTTAAAGATTAGATTAGATTAGATTAGATTAGAATACTTGTAAAGCGCATGGCTGCCTCGGCAAAAAGGCGTCCCAGCGCTGAAGCAAGACTAGGCAGGTGACACAACCAGGGGTTAGACCCGAGAGAAGAGCCAGGTTTTCACAAAACGTCTGAAGGCCTGATGATCAGGGTTTGCGCGGATGTGTAGGGGAAGAGAATTCCAAAGAGCGGGTGCCAGATCTGATTCTACGTATACAAGGAATACGTGCAAGACACTGGTTCGCCAACCGCAGTGCACACGATGGGGTGTACAGAGTGCACAGATCGTCTGGAATGTCTGGGGCGATTCCTATCAGTAACTTGTGTGTGATGCATAGCGTCTTAAAGCATACACGCTGTTCGATGGGCAGCCAATGCAGGTGGTAGAGGAGGTTAGAGGCATGGCTGAATTTAGGGAGGGCTGTTTAAAGACTCCCGCCTTTGTACAGTTACTGAATTGGCGTCGCGCGAGCCGCTACCTATATGGATAGGTTCCTCCTACATAGAATGCGCGGTGCCCTACAGACCGCTCTACCTGATGCAACTACAGAACCGGATTACTTGCCCCCTCTCACACTAGTTATTAGTTCCTCGGATGGTACCCATCTTGTCTCCCGCCTATACCACTTATCGCAATCTATGCTGCCTTCAGTGGTCCTCAAATCCAGACTGGCTTGGGAAATAGACCTAGGTGAAACCCTAACAGATGCTATATGGTCCTACTGCTGTATGCAGAACCAATACTGTTTGAATAACAATAAGCATAAATTGCTACACTTTAAATATCTCCATAGGAAGTATACTACCCCAAAACTACTTGCTTGAATAAGCCCCACTGTCTCTAGTTCATGTGTCAGATGCGTGATGCCAGGTGTAGATTTCGGGCACCTTGCTTGGAATTGTACTCCAGTTAGGGAATATTGGGAGAGCATATTCCATCACTTGTCCCTGATGGTGGAACACCCCTTACAGCCTTCGCCACTGATGGCATTGCTGGGATACTTAAAGTCCCTTAAGAGATGCATTGGGCGATTCTCGGCGTTTACTCTCCTTCTAGCGAAGCGCCAGGTATCCCTGCATTGGGGTAGAGCACGGAACCCAACTGTGAGAAATTGGCTTTGGGACCTTATCTATTGTAATACAACTAGTGACACCTACACAACACTACTGCCTGTAGCCTCTCACCCTCGTGATATCTGGCAGCCACTCAAAGACTACCTGCAGATTCATCCTCTAGATGAGGAGGGAAGTGTGTAGATTGTGTTGAGGTGTGATGGTTTCCTTATATTGTCCAATCAGATGATTAAAAACTAGATATATGATTATAGTGTGATTACTAATGAACCATATTTACCTGCTGATCATAATTGTATTGATGTGACTTATTAGATACACTGTGTGCTATATTATAGTACTGTTTTAATATGCTCCGATATTGTTGTACCTTTTTGTTTATGACGGGAGAACGATATCTTTTACACAAGGCTGTATTTTGATTGCACAATTTGTCTCCTCTCTTTTTTTATTTGTGCACTTCTTTGTTGACTTTTGTTGTGAAATGCAATAAAACAAAGTTAAAAAAAAAAAGTAACATCACGATCATAATCCTAAATCCCTGACATATACTGCGATTGATCAGATACAGAAATCACTCAGAAGGGGCGACGGAGATGGCATTCAGGCAGTTAGAGTGTAAGTACATTCTATGGTTTAATACAAGAGAACCTACAGGCCGAAATGTCGATGAGGAGATGCACACTTACCTATAGTAACATTTAAGAAATTAGCCTATTTCTATACAATTTTAACATTTGTTTTTAACTAACACAGTCAGTACACAATGGTGATATAGTTTTGGAAAGGGTGGGTGCAAAACATATAGTTTCTCTTTTTTTCCAACATATGTTATTCATTTTGATGTGTCTACATTTCGCAGGTTATTTGCATCTAAACAAACAATAGTATTTTTTCACATAATGAATACTTCATACTCTTTCCTGTATTACACACAAGTTTTTGTGCAATTACTGTTATTTCTGTGACCAATGTCATTTTCTATACACTCCAGATGATAATTTTTACGAGCAACGTACTGAACAAATGAAAACATTGCTTACGTGGTCCGTAGCCAGATGTGTGTGTTATATAGATGTGGAGGGATAGAGAAGGGAAGAGGAAGGGGGGGACGGGGAAAGGATAACTGATCAGTTAATCAGTAGCAACAAATCCACCGTGAGTAATTTCTATCATTCAAGTCAGGTGTGTAAGGGTGGGCCCCAGTTTTCACTCCCTCTGATCAGCTGTCATATACACTTTAAATTGTTCCAGTAGGTGGGCCTATTCCATTGCGATTGTTTTTTTCCTAAGCCCCCTGTGTTCCTTCCCTTGTAGCGCCTCTCTTTCTGCAGAGGCCCTATGGATGACTTCCTCCCACAAGCTCCCCTCCTTGGCGCTGAGTGGGACTTCCAGCACTGAGTGAGCAATCTTTTGGCCAATATCAGGGAAAGATCTGTAAAACGTCGCCATACCACCGCATTTTTTGCGAGCAGGGATAGGCCCATGAGACATGCTTCGATAGTGGACCAAGTAGAGTGGTCGGACATTTGGGAAAGGCCCACAGTGACTTCGTTCCAATACCCCAGAACATATGATTGAATCCGGCATCAGGCAAATGACATCAAGGACAGTCTGAGGAAGCAGTCGGGTACATTGCCTGTATCATACGTGGTGTGAAGTATGCCCTATGCATTATTAAGAGTTGCATGAATTTTAATCGGACATTTCGAGAGACTCGTTTAGGATATTCCAGACCACCACCCATTCCCTGTCTGTGAGATCCCTAGCTATATCCGTCTCCCCCTTCTGGTGAAGAGAGACCAGTGGGATGTCTAGATGCTCCTTCAATCCCCGGTGTAACCATCTGACCAGGTGGCTTCCATGACCCATTATGTGAGGTGTGTGTAATAATTTAAAGGTAGGGGGTTCTTGTTGCTCCACTAGCCAGTGCCGGTGTATAAAATGTATTATTGTGGCATGGGTCAAAAACAGTGTAGTAGGTACTGTATGGGTTCACGCAAACGCAGTGTGGGGCATTAGGATTCCGTCCACGAACAGAGAGCCCACTGTCACCACTCCAGCTTCCTCCCACTGCTCCAACCTGTTGGCCGATAAAACTCCCCAAGGGGTTGTCAAGCCACAGAGGGGAACATTTGGGGCATATGGGGTAGATACTTTGTAATACTTCAGCGCTAGTTTCCAATAGTGGAGCTCCATCCAGAGAAGGAAGTGGACATCCCTCATCCCCCTGGATTCGGGGCAAAGTAATGACTGTAGCGATCTGAGCCGCGCATATGTTTACCCAATTTCAAACAAATTATGGCCTGCTAGCCGATAAGCCAGCCACTGCAACTATCTGACTGAAGTCCAGGGCCCCCATTCCTCCTTTAGAAATAGGCAACTGTGGTTGAGTGAGGCCTATCCTATGATGCCCCGGACCCCATATCAAATTTGTCAGTAAAGAGTCTAAGGTACCTTATATTTTCTCATTTATATATATTCTTTATTTTTCAGGACCAATCTAGATGTAAGTGACTCATTGGAGTGCGGACTACCGGTTCCATGAAAGTGACGCAAAAGAGCAGAGATATTTTTATTTTATTTTTATTTTTTGAAGATTTTTTACAGTGTTTCATGAATGTTTGGAAATGTTTATATTTGAAATGTTGTCACTTTGGTGTGTAGAATATCGTTGTAAGAAGTATGATCATAGGGTTAATTGATAACGTTTTATCGCTATTTTGTTACTGTGGGGCAGGAGTATTTGCCACATGGTTATGCAAGCTTATATTGCCAATTGGAGTTATGATCTTATTGTGGCAAAAACATTACATGCAAAAAAACATGCTGGAGTTTGCCCAATGGGGCGATATAAAAATACTTATGCAAAATTCGGTGAAACACTGATATGGCTGCCATTTTGTCAGTAAGGGTAGGAAATTGTTTTAATTTGCAAATAATTATTTTGTTTTCGTTTTTTATACAAATGATTTGCTATGAGGTAGGAGCTTTCCGGGTATACTAATATAATATAGCAACATTGTTTGTTTATTTGAAACATTGTAATATCTGAGTACGCAATACTCATTCTATGCCACTTTGCTGTTTTGTCAGCTCTGAAATTGGATATGTTACGTACAAATATCATCAATTGTCAAAATTATGATTTGGGTAAACGATGATATAAACATGTTACAAGATGGCCGCTACATTCAGAGGATATGTTGATAAAATGTTTGCGCCCTTCTTTTGTGTCTAATTGGACTGCCATGATAAATTGTGTTTACTAACTGTGAGCCAGCGTCGTGAGAAAGGCTTCGCGCCGAAACGCATTGATGCTCTTTTATCGATTTTCGAGCTTTATGTTGGAATAAACCTCTTAATATATTCGAGCTTCAAGGAGTGCCATTTCTTCCTTTTGGATTTTGGGTCAGAAGAGTAGTGTATATATATATATTTATATATATATATATTGGGCAGCACTTCCATCTACCTTGACTATTTTCTATGTCCATATGTTGTTAATCTCTCATCTTATTGCAGGGACAGCATGGATTTCATGTCCAAGATACAAGAGATCCCATGGAAGAAAACATATTTACTTGCCACTGTAGATGTTGCATTGTACACTTGTATTGAACATGAGTTGGGACTGGAGGCGTGTAAATATTTCTTCAGAGACAAACCACTAGTCATGTATGACCATTCCATGCTTCTGATTGACATGCTAAAATTCTGTTTCGAAAATATTTATTTCTTCTTTGAAGAACAATGGTACAAACAGGTAACAGGGACTGCGATGGGGAGTTGCTTTGCTCCTAGCTACGCCTGTATGTTAATGGGATCGGAGCACATTTGGAATGAGGCAAATGAAGAGTGGATGAATCATTTGATCCTGTGGACGCGTTACATAGATGATATCATTCTAATGTGGCATGGTCCACAGGATTCTTTGGAGGCTTTCCTTACTGGGATAGCTGACAATGATTTGAATTTGAAGTTCATGAGCAAAATACACCACAACACCATTGTGGTCCTAGATGCACAGGTCGAAGTGAAGGATGACACCATTCACACGAGGCTGTACAGGAAGGAAACAGCAGGCAACAGCATTCTGCATGCCCGTAGCAACCATAATGAGAATCTCAAGAGAAGTATCCCATATAGAGAACTTCTGAGGGCTAAGAGGAACTGTAGCACAAGGGATGCATATGCAGCAGAGGAAAAGAGGATGGTTGGCAGATTTAGAACACAAGGCTATGCAGAAAAACCCATGAGGCCAGCGATCAACAAGGCATCCAAAACAGATAGAGACAGCTTACTAAAACCCAGAAGTAGGGAAAAGAGCAAACAGGAAGTTAGACTGATCTCCACTTTTAATTGTGAATTTACAGCAACACATTGGATTATGAAGAAACACTGGCACCTTGTCAGATCAGATATGACGACTGGCAGACTAGTTAGTCCCAGCCCACACATCACATATCACAAATGTAGTCCTTTGCGAGACATTGTGGTCCATAGTCATTTGAATCCAGGCAGGGCAAACGCAGGATCCTGGTTGAGGGAACTCCCGGGATTTTATAAGTGTGGGGAGTGTAAGGCTTGTGCCAAGCGCCCCAATATGAAAAGATACAGTCTCCCCACGGGCAAGACAGCGAAGATACACAAATTCATTCATTACAACAGTGACTATGTGGTGTATATGTTGGTATGTGTATGCGGCTTGCGCTATGTGGGCAGCACTACTTTTCCAGTGAAAAAGAGGATATTAGAACATCTTCGTGCAATCAGGAACACAGACATGACCGATATGACTGCTAAACACTGTGAACAAGTACATGGGACGTTTGTAGACATATCTTCTAAAATCTCATTTTTGGTGTTGACAGGATCCCAGTTCATGCAAGAGGGGGGGACAGAGAACGCAAGTTGAGGCGAATGGAGTCCGAGTACATCATCCAACTTAGCAGCAGACACCCTGGTTGCTTCAACCATGATGAGGATCACCTAGGATAGTCTTTATTTGGAAGACCCAATGCGGGTTTCTATGTATGAAAATACACCTTTTTGGTTACTGCACTATGATGTATGGTAGGGAAGAAATGTGCACAGAGTAAGTTTTTTGTTTTGTTTTCTATTTATTATTTGGATTAATTTATTTTTTCTACCTTTTGAGAAGAATTCACAGATTTACAGTCCTAGGACCAGACCATAGTTAGAGATACTGAGTACGTTGAAAGGGAAGGACTAAGCGACTGGGCGAACTTTGAAAAGTAGGGTACATCCCTGCATGCAACGTGTAATTTTGTTTTACGAAGAATGAAATTATAAAAGTGCAAATTTAGGCACGGACTCGAATCATAAAATATGGATGATGACAAGCCTCTTGGCATATATTTTGGTAATTGTTGCTTTAATTATGAGGATCATGCATTGTAAATTGTTTAGGAATTCACAAGTACTATTGTGGAATAGTGGAATATGATATATATATATAATTTATAATTTGGTATTTACTGAGTTATACATGTTTTCACACATTTACAATGACACTATGAATTAGTCTGTCTTCAGAAAATGTATCATGGTCTGTTTTCTATCCAAATCACTGTTTACTAAAGATTTTCAAAGAAAATAGAGCACTTCCGTGTGTGGAAAGTGACTCTCACAAAGTCCGTTCTGGTAGAAACGGATCAGTCATTAAATTCTTTGTTTCTTCAGTCCTGGAGTGTGGTTGTTTCTTTGCGCAGCAGCGCGAGGCTTTTTGACACACACACACATATATACATATATATATACATTGCAAGTAACCCTTTTCCATACGATCCAATGCACAATGAATCAGAAAACAGGAACGGACACCTCTTCTTTTGTGGAGATTATTTTATTTGTATTTGCGCTATGCCGCCATGACGCGTTTCGGTCCACAAGGACCTTGATCACATGACGCGCCGAAAACACTTTCCCATTTTTAAAGTGACAGTGCAATAAATAGACATAAACAACAGACTGTCATTTCCTGAACCTAAATGCTATGGCTGAATAGCAGCAAAATATGTATAGTCAGTGCAACAGGAGAAAATAGGTTTGTTCAACAGGACAAATGTGGAAATATGCATTTTTAAAATTAAATAAAAATACATAGTATTTACAAATTTACGTTTGCCTTCATAGGTGGTTAATACCCATATTACTGACCACCCTATAGATTATAGGTTGTCAGTTAAAAAAACAATAGATATTGACACATGTGTATGGAATTCGTTCATTAATTCTTGGTTGAAAACCCCTCTTGGCAGATCAATGTTTATAAATTTGATATTCATACGGCCTACTATTTGTTTAAATACAATAAATAGTGTAAATATATAATACATATTGACTGTTATCACTCATGCCACGTCCTTGGAAATCTGTGTTTCAATACATTTATCAGAAATACTGTTGCAAAATATTCTTAGAACATATTCCGCCCACAGTGGGCCTGCTAACCTAATGACAGTTAAAAATATTTTGTTGTTTTGAATGTAAAGAAAAAACAAGTGTAATACCCAATGCATAATCCACTACTAATCCTCCCTGGGATTCAGTAGGTTATAAGAGTGCATGAACCAAGTGTGACAAACAATTTTTCCCCCCACTTATTTTGTGATATTAACATTAAAACCTTTTTTTTATATTTGTATATGTTATGGTTTTCTTTTTTTTATAATCTTGGTATACTTGCTAAAAGGAAAGCGATATTGGCAGAGATTACGGAGGTCATTTGATAATTATCTCTAGCTTAAAAAAGCTGTTGGAGGTATCTATAATGAAATATTACACCTGACTATTAATACGTCAGAGAATTGTCATTAATCCAGCCACGTGTATAAGTCTTTGGTTGTATTTAATCCATGAGGACTTTTACTATCGAGTTCCAAAATATATTTGGTCTCGAGTTTGCGCAGGAGTGCCTCTCTGTCTCCGCCTCTTCTTAATAGTGGTATGATATCTATTGCGAAGTATTTTAGTTGGGATGCATCATTTCCATGCATTTCACTAAAATGGCGGGCCACTGGATAGGTTGTATCCACATTTGTTATTGCTCGCAGATGTTGGAGGATCAGCTTGTGGACTGCAGCTTTGTGCTTCCCACATACTGCAGTCCACAAGGGCACTCCAAAATATAGATGGCATACTCCGATTTGCAAGTAATTAACTTACTGATCTTAGTGGGTCTGGTATCAAAGGCTGTCTGAAACATGGTTTTACTAATCCCATGTTTACAATCTTTGCATGTTGACCATCTTTAAAAAAACCTTTCTTCCTGAAAGCCATCCTGAGTTAGTTGTCAATTCAGGGCTGCTGCTGATTAAAAAATCACTTGTAGAGGGGGCCTTTCTGTATGTGATCGTTGGTCGGGCTGGCAAGTTGGGGCCTAGCACTGGATCACTGCTTAGTAGATGTCAATTGTTTGCAATGATCTTGCTCAGACTATCTTTTTGTTTGTTAAAAGTTAAAATAAGTCTGGGTCCACTCTTGTCTATAGATGATTCTTTCTCTAAGGTATGTTTCCTAGTTTTTCGAGAGGGCCTGGATAGAAGTTCCTCCCTAGACAAGTGTCTGGTCTTTTTGATGGCACTGTCTATTGTTTTTTCAGTATAGCCTCTCTCTAAAAAGCGTTTTTTTACTGACTAGTTGAGCCTCAACTAGGTCCTTCTCAGTACTGCAGATACGCCAAATCCTGAGCATTTCTCCATATGGAATACTAGAAATAGTATGCCTAGGATAGAAGCTAGTGGAATGGAGTGTGGTATTGCCTGCAGTGGGCTTGCGATGTAATTTAGTGTGTAGCTGATTCTGTGACACATATACCTCCACATCCAAAAAAACGGATTCTTTCTTTACTTATATTGCAGGTGAAATGTAAGTTTAACTCATTAACATTGATTTGATTCACAAACTCCATTGCACTTTGTTCAGATCCCCGCTATATGACAAATAAATCATCAATATATCGAATCCAAACAACTACATTCTCAGCTAAAGTAACAGCATGTTTGATGTTCAGTATTAACTCTTCCCACCACCCCATATGGAGGCAAGCATAACTGGGCGAAAGGCTCGCCCCCATGGCTACTCCCCTTATTTGTTGGTATAGTTGGTGGAATAAGAAGTAGTTGTTATTGAGGCTAGAACTGAATCAAGCTCATGATCATCTTGTTATGTTGATGATACTCAATCTGTCTGTTGCTCAAGAAATAGTCAACCGCTCGTAGTCCATCCCTGTGATGTATAGATGTGTTGTACAGATTTGATACATCCAGGGATAGTAAGACATAATCATTTTGCCAAGCGATGTTTTGAATCTATTTTAATATATATATATATATATATTCACTGAAAAAACCATAGGTTTCACACATGTTATAGTTAGCTGGACATTTTACTCATAAAAAACCAATGAAATTCCCCCGTTATAGTTAGTGCAGGCAACTATAACTCACGCGACCGCAATCCTCTGCTGATGCTAATACTGTATTTAGACACTTATTTGCCCATGTTTTCTTGCATTCAATTTTAGCTATACATATATTACAAATATTTTTTTTTCATAAAGACACATATGTCATCAGCAGAGGATTGCGGTCGCGTGAGTTATAGTTGCCTGCACTAACTATAACGGGGGAATTTCATTGGTTTTTTATGAGTAAAATGTCCAGCTAACTATAACATGTGTGAAACCTATGGTTTTTTCAGTGAATTTGCAAGGTTTTTTAAATGCTAATTCCTAACTATAACGTGTGTGAAACCTATGGTTTTTTCAGTGAATTAGTACGGTTTTTTAAATGCTAAGTTACTTTACGCCGTTCGTGGCGTGCGCGCCCACTTAACGCAGTTCGTTCCATGCGCGCACAGTGCGCGACACGCGGTGCGCTTCGCGCACCGCGCGTCCACTTTATGCAGTTAGTGCCATGCACGCACGGTGGGCACGCGGTGCGCTACGCGCACCGCGTGCCCACGTTACGCTGGATGGGCCATGTACGCACGATGCGCTTCGCGCACCTTCCGCACATGGAGGACATATTATGCGCTTCGTTGTGAAAGGTAAACTATTAAATTTTCACAGATAATACTATGCCATGCACAAACGGTGCACTACGGGCACCGTTTGCACACGGGTGGAAAAAAATGTGGATAATTTTTTTTTTTTAATTAATTTTTACCGTACGCGTACGGTAAGCGTAATCGCCGTTTTTTCGAAAAAATAAAAAATTGCATTTTTGGCCTTGGGGGTTCCTTTGGGACACCATAATCAAGGCTAGGTGGTTAGGAGCTGTCTAACCTGCCCCTTTACATGTTTTCAACCTTTGTTTTTCCTCCCCCCCTCAAAGTGCGAGAGAGAAAATGGCGGCCGCCACTTCCTGGTTTCGACCGATTCGAATGTTTACTAAGATCTAACAGTCAATCAAAATCGCGCTCGCGCACGGCACCGTACGCGTACGGTAAGCTTACCGTAAGCGCACGGTAAGCGCACCGTAAGCTGCCACAGATATATATATTGATTTAAATGCTATTTTCTCAGGAACTACTGAACAGATTTACACCAGACCTACAAAAGGCACTTCCTTGACCTGTAGACTACCTCTCTGCCAAATTTCAAGTAACTCTGTTCAGCCGTTCGGGCTGTAGCTGTGTCTAAAGGTCCTATGGAAAAATGCATGGGAAAAACGCGTTTTGGGACCCCCCTTTTTTCTCAGCCACCGCTTGACGAATCCCCCCGAGACTTTCAGGGTAGGAGCGGAGCGTAGCGCCCCATTAGTTTTGAAAATTTCGCGAGGATTCGTCGACCGGCGCCAAAGTTATTCCAAATAGAATGTTGCGGTTTTCCTATGGAAACAGGGTCCTAACTATACCTACCTACTGGCGACCGCCAGTAGGTAATATATATATATATATATACATGTGATCAAGGCCATCTGGTGGCCGAAACGCGTAATGGCGTGCTGTGTGGGTGCTGAACAACATTAAATACCTTTGAAGCACGATTTGGTGTCCGTGTGCTTCTTCCTCGCCGGCTGGAGGTGGGAGATAGCTGTTTGGATTCTTATATATATAGATATATATATATATATATATATGTAACACAAAGTTCCGCTCCTTCTGGACTGCTTGACCCAAGAGAGGTGGCGCAAATGTCGGCGGAGCACGCTGGCTCGTAAATGTCCCCACAAAATCCAATGATGCGCTCTCAGTCACCAAGAAAAGACAGGATCCGGGAAAGTGTCGAAAAGAGGTGTTTATTCCTCACAACGCGTTTCAACTCGTTGCAGAGTCTTGATCACGTAAGGAAACAACAGTGAGTGAACAATGGATAAAGTTTTTTGCGGGGTAAAAAGTAAAAGGGACAACATAATATGTTACACTGAACGTATAGTCAACCTGGCAGACATCTTACAATTGCAACACACTCGTGGATCACAGCGTATGCACATGTGAGCACAGGTATAATACCACAAGAATATAAACTGTAAACAGTATTGCACCAACATGTTTGAACGTGGTAAATATGCAGGCATAATCCTGAGATAAAACCAGACATAATCCGTACATCGTAATGATACGTACAGGCAAGTGCCGGTGAGCCCAGAAAGAGACGCGTTGTCTGCTTAAGATTCTTGACAAAAGTGTTTCAATACACATTACCCCAAGACAATTGCGGAGACCTGATCATGTCAGGAAACAATAGTGCGTGAACAATGATTTCAGGATAGAGAAGGGACAACATACTGCATTGTATTGTAAGGCGGACATCTTGTATAGGCAATTCACTGAAGAGTATACAGGACGAAGTCAACGTAAATACGGCTAAAGACACAATGTATACTGGTGTGCGCAGATGTGTGCAAGTGAATATATAAGTGTCAGCTGTGCTCCATGTCTGAAATAGCACAAAATAGCAAAACCAACATGTAGGAGCATGTAAAGACAAAACATGGCAAGTGCCAATGCGCCAATACCCAATTAAGACAGAATGTCCGCTGGAAACGTTGACATCAGTGTATATATAACACATAACATTACCCCAACAACAGTGAACTTCATCCATATAAAGTGAACAAGCGGGGGAAAGGGTAGGATGCCCGTGATAGTGCTCGTTGATGGTTGGGCTCCTTCCTTCCCTCCTGTGAATGAAAAGAAACAAAAAGACAACTCTTAATATATTAAAATGACAGATTAGCAAATCATCAAACGACAGTGCTACTGTTTCTGATCCTAATGTATTGATTACATGGAGGAAGAAGACGAAGAGCAGACAACACCAGGCCTAGTCATAATACATTCTTGATCACAATGTCAGAAAATCAAATACAATACATAAAGGAACACATCAAATGAGCTCCCAACTGATAGAAAGAATATGTTAGAATATGTTAAGACCATGGGCTGAACATAGGATGGTAGGAAGAACATGTGTAATGAAGCATTATTTTAGATGTACCGCCATCTCCTCGTCCTGATTTAATCCCCCGGGGTGCTTGGTCTGAAAATCCACGATGTATTTGGATTCTCTCTGTCTCAGTTTCAAAACTCTATCACCACCCCTGGGATTATTTAGAATTTGTTCTAAAATGAAAAATCTCAGGAGACCAGGATTGGAGAAATGCCTCTCATTAAAATGGCGAGCCACAGCATATTTATCATCAGAGTGTGTAATGGCGCGGTAGTGTTCCAACACCCGCTTCTTCGCCATGAGGGTTGTGCTACCAATGTACCACAGCCTGCAGGGACACTCAATCCCGTAGATCACAAAAGTAGAGCTGCAGGTGAGAAATTGTGTGATTTCCTTGTATACCCCATTGCAATTGACCTTCTTACAGAAATGGCTGTTTCTACAGGCCTTACAATGGCCGCATGGAAAGAATCCTTGCAGGCCATGTTCCTGTCTCTGGGGGTACCTGGTGACATAATTGTGCAATAAATGATCCCTAAAATTCCTCCCCTTTCTGTAAGTAACACTGGGTCTATTGGGAATAAGATCACCAATGATCGTATCTGCTTTGAGGATATCCCAGTTCTTATTAAGAATACCTTGTATCTTCCGAGAATCAGCACTATATGTCAGAATAATCCTGGTCTCAGTATCATCTGCAGCTGTGGTAGAGGCTACATTGGAAAGGATGGCATCCCTATCTACCATGTCAGCTCTGCCTTTAGCTTTGTTCAATACCCAATTGGGATAACCTCTGGCTCTGAAGCGTTCCAACATACAAGTGCTCTCCAGCTGATAGGCTATTTCAGTATTGCAGTTCCTTTTTGCTCTGAGCAGCTCACCATA
This sequence comes from Triturus cristatus, assembly GCF_964204655.1. Classification (NCBI taxonomy): domain Eukaryota; kingdom Metazoa; phylum Chordata; class Amphibia; order Caudata; family Salamandridae; genus Triturus; species Triturus cristatus. Next base: position 143,552,824 of record NC_140594.1, read on the forward strand.
GGGGATACTCCATTTTAGAGTGTCCGGGTGGCTGCTCAGAGCATATAGGATACTGTTACCAGCTGTGGCTTTTCTGTACAGAGTGGTAAGTATCGATTTGCCCTCAATATTAAGTTTAACATCGAGATACTCAGCCCAACTATCGCTGATGGTACTAGTAAGGACAATGTTGTAGTTGTTAGTGTTGAGATGTTCAATGAATTCCAGGGCTTCAGTTTCCGTACACTTCCAAATAAGAAACAAATCATCGATATATCTCAACCACATTACTGTTTGTTCTAGGTATTTGGTAAAGATAGGATTGGTGAATATCTCTTCTTCCCACTGACCCATGAACAGATTCGCAAAACTTGGCGCAAAGCAGGAACCCATCGCGGTACCCGTAGTCTGTCTGTAAAGGGTACCGTCAAACAAAAAAATGTTGTTTGCCAGACAAAATTCGATCATACCCAAAATCATCTTACTGTGTTCCCTATAATGTAGGGGCCTGGTGTTCAGAAAGTGTTCACATGCCGCAAGGCCGTGTTCATGATCGATGATTGTATATAGGGATTGTACGTCTAGGGTAATAAGTAGACATTTGTCATCTAACTGCAGATTGTTAATCTTACCTAGAAAGTCCTTCGTATCCCTGACATAGCTAGGCAAATTGATGACAAAGCCCCTCAGGGAGCCCAGCAAATTGATGGATCTAGAGATGGTGAACAAAACTATTATTAATCTCTCCAAAAGATCTTTATCTGAGATTGAAAAACGTACCTTATGTTTAGGACTTTCTTTCTGCCCCTCAAAACAATTTGACTACACAGGTACCAGGATTGATCTATTCAAATTCTCCAGAAAGCTTAAATTGAAAAAGTGGCACAGACTCAAAAGATTGGACCATTCTAGCAAACACACTAGGGAGATTTCTATGCGTAATAACAACATAAATGTGGGTGATATTGATACTCTCATCACCATGTTGGAACTCGGTCAAGAAACTGATACAAATGTTAATACCAACACCAATCACCAACACCCACACAACACCATATCTACTGAAGTCAATCTAACTACCACTCAAATCATAGAGGATTTGGACCTCATCACTGACTCTTCGGCGCATTCGGGTTTTAAACCCAAATCCACATTTTTACCTATGTTGCCCCATGATAACATTGACACTTTCCAAGATGTGGTTAGTAAGACTCTATGTACATACAGACACAAAAAGAACCGTCACTATAAACCCAATCTGTCATTACAACAAAGATCACTACTCAAGTCACTTGGTGACGATACTAACATCATCATACGTCCAGCTGACAAGGGAGGGAATGTGGTGATCATGGACAGAGAGGATTATATAGCTGAGGCACAGAGAAAACTATCTGACACCAGATACTATATACCCATTGATACTGCCACTTACAACAATAGCATTACTACCATCTGGCACATGCTTACTACCTGGCGAGACAAGGGTATTTTAGAATGGGAGGAGTATTGTTTTTTAAAGAACGACCACCCTATTTTACCTGTCCTGTATCTGTTACCTAAGGTACACAAAAATCGTACGAAACCACCAGGGCGACCCATCGTGTCATCTAGGGGCTGTGTAACCGAACATGTGTCAAAATATGTTGATCATTTCCTGAGGGGCTTTGTCATCAATTTGCCTAGCTATGTCAGGGATACGAAGGACTTTCTAGGTAAGATTAACAATTTGCAGTTAGATGACAAATGTCTACTTATTACCCTAGACGTACAATCCCTATATACAATCATCGATCATGAACACGGCCTTGCGGCATGTGAACCCTTTCTGAACACCAGGCCCCTACATTATAGGGAACACAGTAAGATGATTTTGGGTCTGATCGAATTTTGTCTGGCAAACAACATTTTTTTGTTTGACGGTACCCTTTACAGACAGACTACGGGTCCGCGATGGGTTCCTGCTTTGCGCCAAGTTTCGCGAATCTGTTCATGAGTCAGTGGGAAGAAGAGATATTCACCAATCCTATCTTTACCAAATACCTAGAACAAACAGTAATGTGGTTGAGATATATCGATCATTTGTTTCTTATTTGGAAGGGTACGGAAACTGAAGCCCTGGAATTCATTGAACATCTCAACACTAACAACTACAACATTGTCCTTACTAGTACCATCAGCGATAGTTGGGCTAAGTATCTCGATGTTAAACTTAATATTGAGGGCAAATCGATACTTACCACTCTGTACAGAAAAGCCACAGCTAGTAACAGTATCCTACATGCTCTGAGCAGCCACCCGGACACTCTAAAATGGAGTATCCCCTATGGTGAGCTGCTCAGAGCAAAAAGGAACTGCAATACTGAAATAGCCTATCAGCTGGAGAGCACTTGTATGTTGGAACGCTTCAGAGCCAGAAGTTATCCCAATTGGGTATTGAACAAAGCTAAAGGCAGAGCTGACATGGTAGATAGGGATGCCATCCTTTCCAATGTAGCCTCTACCACAGCTGCAGATGATACTGAGACCAGGATTATTCTGACATATAGTGCTGATTCTCGGAAGATACAAGGTATTCTTAATAAGAACTGGGATATCCTCAAAGCAGATACGATCATTGGTAATCTTATTCCCAATAGACCCAGTGTTACTTACAGAAAGGGGAGGAATTTTAGGGATCATTTATTGCACAATGATGTCACCAGGTACCCCCAGAGACAGGAACATGGCCTGCAAGGATTCTTTCCATGCGGCCATTGTAAGGCCTGTAGAAACAGCCATTTCTGTAAGATGGTCAATTGCAATGGGGTATACAAGGAAATCACACAATTTCTCACCTGCAGCTCTACTTTTGTGATCTACGGGATTGAGTGTCCCTGCAGGCTGTGGTACATTGGTAGCACAACCCTCATGGCGAAGAAGCGGGTGTTGGAACACTACCGTGCCATTACACACTCTGATGATAAATATGCTGTGGCTCGCCATTTTAATGAGAGGCATTTCTCCAATCCTGGTCTCCTGAGATTTTTCATTTTAGAACAAATTCTAAATAATCCCAGGGGTGGTGATAGAGTTTTGAAACTGAGACAGAGAGAATCCAAATACATCGTGGATTTTCAGACCAAGCACCCCGGGGGATTAAATCAGGACGAGGAGATGGCGGTACATCTAAAATAATGCTTCATTACACATGTTCTTCCTACCATCCTATGTTCAGCCCATGGTCCTAACATATTCTAACATATTCTTTCTATCAGTTGGGAGCTCATTTGATGTGTTCCTTTATGTATTGTATTTGATTTACTGACATTGTGATCAAGAATGTATTATGACTAGGCCTGGTGTTGTCTGCTCTTCGTCTTCTTCCTCCATGTAATCAATACATTAGGATCAGAAACAGTAGCACTGTCGTTTGATGATTTGCTAATCTGTCATTTTAATATATTAAGAGTTGTCTTTTTGTTTCTTTTCATTCACAGGAGGGAAGGAACGAGCCCAACCATCAACGAGCACTATCACGGGCATCCTACCCTTTCCCCCGCTTGTTCACTTTATATGGATGAAGTTCACTGTTGTTGGGGTAATGTTATGTGTTATATATACACTGATGTCAACGTTTCCAGCGGACATTCTGTCTTAATTGGGTATTGGCGCATTGGCACTTGCCATGTTTTGTCTTTACATGCTCCTACATGTTGGTTTTGCTATTTTGTGCTATTTCAGACATGGAGCACAGCTGACACTTATATATTCACTTGCACACATCTGCGCACACCAGTATACATTGTGTCTTTAGCCGTATTTACGTTGACTTTGTCCTGTATACTCTTCAGTGAATTGCCTATACAAGATGTCCGCCTTACAATGCAATGCAGTATGTTGTCCCTTCTCTATCCTGAAATCATTGTTCACGCACTATTGTTTCCTGACATGATCAGGTCTCCGCAATTGTCTTGGGGTAATGTGTATTGAAACACTTTTGTCAATAATCTTAAGCAGACAACGCGTCTCTTTCTGGGCTCACCGGCACTTACGGGACCCCAGGGCCAAAAACAGCAATATAAAAAAATAGGTGGGATTCGCATTGGAGCTCCCACACTTAAAAATTAGAATAGATGCAGGGCCCATGTGGGCCTCCGCAGCCCCTGGGACCGCCACATCCCTGGGGATAATTATGTTAAATTCAGGGGGACATGCGGCTCCACCGCAGCAACGGAGATAGTAACCTCCCTGGGGCTAAATTGAAAAGATGCGTGTGGGGCTGGAGTCCCCCCACGGACCCCTGGGGATTGCCACCTCTCCTGGGCTATAATAAAAAAATGAAGTGTGGGGAGGCTCGAGCCCCCCCACACAGCCCTGGGGGTTCGCCACCTCCCCGGGGCGATTTACAAAATTAGGCATGGAGGGTCTCCTGCCCCCCACACAGCCTGGGAACCACCAACTCCCCGGGGCATTGCTCATAATAATGTGTCTGGGGGGCTCAAATTCCCCACACAGCCCCAGGGACCACCACCTCCCCAGGGCTACTTTGCAAATTGGAGGGGGCCCCCCTCCTGGAATCGTAAATGGCCCTGGGGACAGCCACCCCCCAGGGCCGGCTCCAGCAATGTCCTGGGGTGCCCACCCCTGGAACATTGCAGTTTGCTATGGCATGGCGGGAGCACTGCTCCCACCATGCCATAGCAAACTCTGCTTCGCTTCATGGAAGCAAGAGCATTTTGGCTCCCCTCAAAAACTTTTTACAAAAAAGAAATCAGCCTCGGGAGGGGGACCACACGTCGCCCCTCCCATTTGATTTTTAAAATTGGACAGGCCGTGGGCCACCCCCTCAATGCACTAATCTGCAAATGCTCCTACTGGCACGCTCTTTGTTGGGGGATGAAGTCCTCTTCAATGCTGAAGGTCCTTAGGGGTCAACTAGCCCACCTGTTACCTCCAGTAAGCCCACTCAGTGAGATTGCTGAGAGGTGATCGGAGGCCACGTCCCTTTTTACACCACTCTGCAAATGCACCTTTTGGCACAGTGCTGGTGGGGCGATGAGGACCCCTTCTGTCCTGATGACCTCAGGACTAAATTGGACTTCATCCCAGACATTGGTCAGTATATTTCATTCAAATTACACTTGTCATATAGTCCCTCTGAAAAAGTGATAAAGAGAGAAAGTTAATATCCTTTATTTGAGGTTAATACGAGCAGACATTTTACACATCATTCTCAGTGTGACTGTACAATTTTAGGATTAGTGCCACATATCGTGGCTCTAACCCAAGCTTCACATGTTGTTGCTATCAACTGACCCATGATGAAATACTTACACAAATAAATGGGGGGAAAGGAAAAAGGAAACAAGGGAGTGTGCATGATATTAATCTAGGGAGACCTCTTAATGATTCATAAATGTGAATGTAATTCCTCATCGTTATTCATCCCATCAGGGAACATGGTTCCAGCTTGCAGAATTAGATGTGATTCTAGCCTACATAAGGAAGAGAGGCGACTGCCACCTCTTTGATGTTTGGGGACCGTACCCAAACCCAAAAATTTGGCTTTGGTCCAGTCCCCTGCATGAGTCTCATTACATTTTGGCTGTACTTTAACTAAAGTCCCTGTTAGTAATGTAAATGTAAATGCTCAGTATTTGTAAAGCGCAAGCAATTACCTGAAGGTGTCAAGGTGCTGGGGGCCCTCAAAGATTAAGCGAGCTATTGCCCAGAGTCACATGGTGCTGGGCTGATCTGCCGCCAGCAACGGGGATCGAACTGTGAGCTCCCAGGTTCCAGCGTCAGTTGCCCTGGCCACTGCGCCACACCTCTTCCTCTGTGGCTCTCCAATGTTCCAAAATCCGTTTCTTAACAGGAAAGGTAGTAGAGCCTTTGTACCACATACCACAGGGGCAGGTAATAGCTAAGTCTGGGTGGTGAACTCCGCTCCGCTCACGGAATTTGCAGAGTTTTCCGCACTTCGTGTTATGCAGAGCTCGCGGAGTTCTGAAAAACTCTGCTCTGCATAGCGGAGTGGAGTTTTTTCCCTCGCTCGCATTCGCCAACGTCAAGTTGGCAAGCGCGAGTGAGGAAAATCCACCTCCCGGCGACATTTTTCCTCATTCGAGATCGTCAACATCAAGTTGGGCGACCGCAAGCGTGGAAAATCAACCACCAAGCGAGATTTCTCAATGCGGGCGGTCAGATTTCTCATTGAGAGTGGTTGATTATGGTCGCGACCGCTCGCGCTGAAACACTGTCCGTTCGCGTTGAGAAAGGTTCACCTGCTTGTGCTGTGCATGGTGCTGTTCACGATGATTGCACAGTGCGGACAACCACCTGGCACTGAAAATCACTGTGAACGGCATTTATCTAATGCACTCCGCTGCTTGCGGAGCTCCGCGTAGTGCTGCGGAGTTTTTTGCATGTAGCGGAACTTTGCGAACTCCGCTTAGGCTTAGTAATAGCATAGACTACAAAGTCAGTGCCACAATTAATCAATTTGGGAATTTTCCATTTGTTCTTAATTCTTTTCAGGGTGACCTCTGGTATGTTGTCACTGTGCCTGCAAGCTTTGCAGTTACCACACTTTCGGACACCATTGGCTTGTCGTAACCAACTGGTATCCTTAGAGGAGAGATAGCTTTGTACAAGCATATCTCTGAGTGAAAGATTTCTCTGCTATGTTACGGAGGGAGTCAGTCCTATCTTATTCCTCAAGATGGGATCTTGTCTCAGTATGCCCCACCTTGATTTCAATATTTTCCTCAGCTGTCCTGCTTGACTACTAAATTTAGTAATGAACCTTATGGGCTCATCTCGTCCATCCCTCTGAGTGATCGTGCGAGGTAATTGGAAAAGGACATCCTCTCTGCTCAAGGTTTCTACTCCTCTATCAGATTGTTTCACAGCTTTGTGCGGGTAACTTTTGGAACAAAACCTATGCATCATCTCCTGTTTAGTATGCTGGTAACACTCTGCTGAGCTGCAGTTACGTTTAACCCCAAGAAATTCACTGTAAGGGATACCCCACCTAAAGCTGGGCGGATGACAACTTGAAGCACGTAATATAGAGTTACCAGCTGTCTCCTTCCTGTGAAGTTCAGTATTAAGGTACCATTGTCAACTATTAGTCTGAAGTCTAAGAAATCAGTGCTTTTTTGGCTGTGACGCATTTTGAATTTAAGATTCATGTTATTGTTGTTCAGTGCATTGGCAAACAATTTAAGATCTGACTCCATGCCTCCCATACAAAAAAAGTCATCTATGTATCTGAGCCAGAGGCTCACTTTGTCAACCCAGCGTTCTGTATCGCCACCCTAGAACACCAGATTGGCATAACTAGGGGCGAAGCAGGTGCCCATGGAAGTTCTTTGTAGCTGTTTAAAATGCTCATTCTCAAACATGAATACATTTTCTTCGAGCCATATCTCAATCATGGTTAAAATCATGTCTGTGTGTTCCAGTAAGTGTATGCTCGGGTTTTTAAAAAGTATTGTCATGCTTTTAAATCATCCGAGTTATATAGTTAGCTCACTTAACTATAATGGCTAAATTTCTCTGGTTTTGTACGAGGGTAATGTCAGCCTAACTATAACGTCCCTGTAATCATTGTTTTTTTCCGTAAATATATATGTGTGTGTGTGTATATACAATACCAGGATGTTACTCTAACCAAAACCTATTTTTGTAAACAGTATGTCTTCAATATCTATTGTTGCCTTACGAAAATAATGCACGTCACTTTAAGGATATTGAAAAAATTGGTAAAAAAATGGTTTAAAATCTAACCTCTAACTGTGAGGCGCGACATGTGATCAAGGCCCTTCGGAGTCAAAACACGTCATGCTGTTGTTTTAGAGAGCGAAATAAAACAACTTACCTGCACCAATCAGTGGTCCGTACTCCTGTACGTGCAAAAGCAAGCTACAAGCAAGGGAAGAGCAGAGTATTTTTGTCATATGTAGCCAGTTTGGACTCCTCCGGCTAATCACGGACTTCCTCTTGACTTTGGGATCAGCGGTTAAAAAGAGACAGCTTGGAAACGAGCGCTTTCAAAGAAACCGGGAGGATTATTGCCAGCAAAAGCCCCCCAGCGACAAGTACTACGGCATCGACATCCCACAACCTTCTCAAGGTTTGCGAACACGGGTCGGAGGACACGGAGGGCGCTTAAACTGCGAGTGGTGATGGGGCAACCATTAATTACTAACGAACTGGGTAAAGAAGTGTGCACGGATACGGGAGAGAAGTGGGAGCCTGCGACAGGCTTCACCCGAGGTATCCAATAATTCTAAAGATCACAAAAGCTCTAAACACAATGTCAGCAGACACGCTGAGGGGTCGGGAGGCGGCTGCCGCCGATATGTTTGACACCAAAGCACCCAAACCAAACTCAATCTCCCAGAATGCAACTTCAGGGCTGCGCAATACCAGTCTAAGAGACATAGGGCCCGATTCACGGAACTAACTTAAGACAAAATCCTAAACTTACTACCATTTTGGTATTCACAGAAGGCACTTACTCATTTCGGTATTCACAGAAGTTAGGAGTCCTAACTTTAGGACTCCTGAATGCCTTCTGTGAATACCGAAAGTCTTAAAGTTAGGATTTTTCTCAGTTTAGGAGTAGTAAAACAACAAAGTGACCGTCACACTGAAATAACTTCTTAAAAGACCACGCTCAACTTTTAACCCAATCACACCAAGGGCGTCATTGATATTTTTGAGGAGGAAATAGTGACTGGCATCAAAAAACTAAATTATAGAGTGCAAAAAATGACAAGACATAAATTCAACAAAAAGGAACTACAATATCACCTATTAATAAGCAAACTCAAAACCAACACTGAGTTGGTCATACGCAGCTCTGACAAAGGGAGAAATTTGGTGTTATGGAGTAAGGCTGACTACATAGAGGAGGCAATGAGCCAGCTTTTGGATAGAGACTGCTACCGTAAAAGCGACATGTTAACCCTCGGAACCATGTACAACACTTACCACATGAAATTAGTGGCATGGAAGAATGCAGGGATGCTAACTACACAGGAGTACAAGTTTCTGCGAAATGACAATCCGGTGACATCTATCCTATACTTCATTCCAAAAATCCACAAAAAAAAACAGAACGGCCCATAATATCGGCCCGGAATAGCCTACTGGAAAGATCCTCCCATTTCTTGGATTATTTCTTGCAAGATCATGTGCAAAAGCTCCCCTCATACATCAGGGACACTGGGGACTTTTTATCCAAAATACAGAAATGTGAGTGGCGGGCTGATTTTATTCTGATCACCTTAGACGTGACATCTTTATACACGTCTATCAACCACCAGGATGGTCTGAGGGCGTTGAAATATTTCATAGATAGGAGACCGCTGGAATGTATCCTACATAGCAAAATGCTAATCCAAATGGTTGAATCTTGTCTTTGTAATAACATTTTTATGTTTCAGAATGCACTCTACCAACAACAATGAGGCGTAGCTATGGGGGCCAGCTTCTCCCCTAGTTATGCCTGCCTACACATAGGATGGTGGGAGGAGCTGGTCCTCAATAAAGAGTACGAGGCAATTGTCACCAATAACGTCAAACTTTGGCTTAGGTTTATTGATGACCTCTTTATAATCTGTCAGGGGACACAATCAGAAGCAGAAAAATGTATAGAGGTTTTGAATATCAATAGCCTTAATCTTCACTTCACGGCCACTCTGAGCAATTAGACTGTCAACTTCCTCGATGTACAGATATACATCAGGGAGGGTAAGCTGGAAACAAAATTGCATCGAAAGCCAACGACTGGTAATGCAATCTTGCATGCTAGTAGTTCTCACACCCAACACCTAATACAAAGTATTCCATATGGGGAAGTGCTCCAGCTCAAACGTATGTGTCGTTGTGAAGATGACCTAAGGATAGCAGAAGTTAGCCAGTCAAAATAGGTTTTTAGAAGGAGAGTACTCAATAAAATGTATCGCCGCTGCTATTGCTAAGAGTATTGCAGTTAACAGGGAATCCCTCCCCGACCAACCTCCATCATTAGAGGGGACTAGATCTAAAGGCATTAGTACACAGTAGGAAACATCTAAAACCATTAGAATCATACTAGGATACAATAAACAGCAAAAGGCCGTAAAAAATATTATTCAGAAAAACCGGCCAATGGTCCTGAGTGACCCGCTTATAGGCCACCCACTACTCAATAGAGTGGCCATAACATAAAGTAAGGTACCTGCAATGAAGGACACACTTGTCCGCAATGATGCTAGTGGCCAGTCAAAGGGTACATGGCTATGCCAGAGGAAAAGATTCTTCAAATGCAAGCTGTGCAAGGCATGCCAATTTGGTGTCAACAATACTTCTTATACCAGGAATGGCCCATCAACAAAGCCCTGACCTGTAAGTCGGATTACGTTGTCTATGTGCTGGAGTGCCCTTGCGGCCTACAATATGTAGGTAGTACCATACTTATGGGGCACAAAAGGGTACTCCAGCACATTAGGGCTATCAAAAACAAGGATCAATCCTACCCTGTGGCCTGGCATTTTGATGAAGCACATAGTGCTGATCCTAAAGATCTGAAATACTTTCTGATTGATTCCGTCCCACCGAACAAAAGAGGAGGAAACAAGGAAAAGGCCCAAAGGAGATCAGAAACACGTTATATCCTTGATCTGGATTCAAAGCAGCCGGGGGGCCTTATGCCACTGAGGATCTGTACACGTGCCTCTAGACAGAACTTGGATGTAGAGGAGAAACACACGTGTGCACATATCCACAGACATAGATGATGACAGTAGGTCCCCAAATGTCGCATCAGTAGGGCAAACTGAAACCGCATAACACCCCCTTTTATTACCGACACAACTCTTTTTAATAGAATTTTAGCTTTTTACACTAAGGTGAAATTTGCACACAGCACTTTGTTTTAGCAATTCTTTTTTTGTTTTTAAGTTCAGCAAAGGTTTTATTGAAAGAATAAGGGTGTCAATATACAATATATAACATTAATCATTAATCATTACATTGCATATTTACTCCAGCAAAAATACATGAATTGGATTGAGGAATGAAAATAATGAGAATAAAATAGGAAAAAAGAATATGGAGAATATTGAAGTAAAACATAGAGGAACCTCTGGAACGTTCATGGAGGCTTAAGTACTTCTTGTTGAGAGGGCTGCAATGAGGAAAATTGCTTAGCACTTGTATCAAAAAACGATGTAACAGGTGACCATAATTGAATATGTTTCGTAGCCATATGTAAAGGAAAAACAAAGGAAGTATCTAACCTATGATTATGGCAAATAGCATACCATCAAGCCTTATACATTTTTGTAAAGTCTTTCCAATTCCTAGTAATTTGCTGACACCCTCAGCATCGCCGAACACCTGCACTTTCAGATCCACACCAACCCCAACACCATCCTCAGAGGAACCCTCGTCTACAGACCCCCCGGACCCCGACCACAGTTCAGCGACTCCATCCCCGACTTCGTCAACACACGCGCCCTCGCCTCAATGGACTACATCCTCCTCGGGGACCTGAACTTTCACCAAGAGAACAACAACACCACCAACTCAACCACCCTGATCGCCAACCTCGCCAACCTCGGACTCAGACAACTCATCACAACGCCCACCCACTGCGCCGGCCACACGCTTAACCCCATCTTCTCCGCAAGCCCCCACGTCTCCTTCAACCACACCACCGAACTCCACTGGACCGACCATCGCTGCATCCACTTCACCTTCCGAAAACCCACCACGCACCACCGCACCCAACAGATCCAAAGCCGCTGCTGGACCAAAGTCACCGAGGACCAGCTAACCACCACACTCGCCCGGAGCCCACCGACCGACCCCACCGGCCCCGACACCGCCGCCCGCAACCTTAGACAGTGGATCGACGACTGCGCCAACACCCTCGCCCCGTTCAAGAAACCCTCCAACAGCCACACAAGCAAGAAAGCCAGGTGGTTCACTGAAGACCTCCAGGTCTCCAAGCACACCTGCCGAAAGCTAGAGAAGAACTGGCACCGTGAACGAACACCGGACAGCTACGCAGCCCACAAGAACGCCACCCGCAGACACCATAACCTCATCAGATCCGCCAAAAGGGCTCCTTCAAAGACCACCTAGACAACAACGCACACAACAGCAAAGAGCTCTTCAACATCGTGAAGGAACTCTCCAACCCCAGCTCCAACACCAACAACATCCCACCTTCACAAGACCTGTGCGACTCGCTTGCCACCTTCTTCCATCGCAAGATCGCAGACATCCACGACAGCTTCAACGCCACGACCGCCCCGACAACCACTGAGACCTCCGCCCCCACTACCACGTTCAGCATCGACCGCCTGCTCTCCTGGACCAACATAAGCGACGACGACACCACCAAAATCATGAACACCATCCACTCCAGATCTCCGTCAAAACTGCCCTCATCGCTGCCACCGATGACATCAGGGCCCTGCTAGACAATGGAAAAACCACAGCCCTCATCCTCCTGGACCGCCTTCGACACGGTCTGCCACCGCACACTACGTACTCGCCTCCACGACGCCGGGATCCAGGACCACCTCCTTCCTCTCCAGCAGAACACAGAGCATCCGCCTCCCCCCCCTTTCGCTACAAAGCCACCGAGATCATCTGCGGCATACCCCAGGGCTGATCCCTCAGCCCAACTCTGTTTAACATCTACATGGCACCGCTCGTCCACGTCGCCCGACTGCACGACCTCAACATCATCTCTTATGCCGATGACACCCAGCTGATCCTCTCCCTCACCAAGGACCCCCACACGGCCAAAACCAACATCCACGAAGGAATGAAAGCCGTCGCCGAGTGGATGAAGAATAGCCGACTGAAGCTGAACTCGGACAAGACGGAAGCCCTCATCCTCAGATCCACCTCCTCGGCCTGGGACGACTCCTGGTGGCCGACCGCACTGGGAACAGCCCCAACACCCACCAACCATGCACGCAACCTAGGGGTCATCCTCGACTCCACCCTCTCCATGACGAAGCAGGTCAACGCCGTCTCTTCCTCCTGCTTCAACACCCTCCGCATGCTCCGCAAGATCTACAAGTGAATCCCCATCGAAACGAGAAGAACGGTCACCCAGGCCCTCGTCAGCATCAGGTTGGACTACGGAAACGCCCTCTACGCAGGAGCTTCGGCCAAACTCTTGAAATGACTTCAACACATTCAGAATGCCTCTACACGCCTGATCCTCGACATCCCCCGCCGCAGCCACATCACACCCCACCTGAGAGACCTGTACTGGATCCCCGTCAACAAGAGGATAACCTTCAAGCTCCTCACCCACGCACACAAGGCACTCCACAACACCGAACCAGCGTACCTCAACAGACGACTCAGCTTCTACACCCCCACCCGCCAGCTTCGCTCCGCCGACCTCGCCCTCGCCACAGTCCCCCGCATCTGAAAAGCCACCTCCGGCGGCAGGTCGTTCTCCCACCTCACCGCCAAGACCTGGAACACCCTCCCCATCCACCTACGGCAGACCCAAGACCTGCTGACCTTCAGACGACACTTCAAGAACTGGCTTTTTGAGCAGTAGCAGCATCCCCCCCCCCCAGCGCCTTGAGACCCTCTCGGGTAAGTAGTGCGCTCTACAAATGCTATGATTGATTGATTAATTGGTATGCAGAAAAATTGGGAAAATTGACTCCCCCCTCTATTTTAGGATGGATTAGTTTGGAGATAGATACCCGAGATTTCTTATTACTCCATAAGAAGGAGGAAAGGATGGAATTGACTTTTTAAAACAATTTCTTAGAGATAGGTACTGGGATTTTGGAAATGGTGTACAATACTATAGGTGAAAGCATCATCTTTATAGTGTTTAGACGACCCCACCAAGATAAGTAAAGAGGTTGCCATTTAGTTGTGAGCTCTAATTTTTTGGGGGACATTTGTTCATGCATAAAGCCACTGTTCCAGGTATTGAGGGCGTGAAATGTAACCCTAAATATTTAATATGATTGGGGCTCCGTGTGAAATTAGAGGGGGCATAATCCGCTTTGAAAGTGTATTTAGTAAGAGGCAGAATTTCGCATTTGTCACTATTCAATTTATTACCAGAGATTGAGGAAAAGGACTGTACCTCTGTCAAAAACACCAGAATTGAATCATTTGGTCTTGAAATAAACAGCAGGATATCGTCAGAGTAAGCTGCAAGTTTAATGTGAGATGTTGGTGTTTCAAAGCCATGAATATGTGGATTTTGACGTATTTTTGAAAGAAAGGGTTTCAAAGCTAAATTAAAAAGAAAAGGGGACAAGGGGAATCCTTGGCGTACTCCTCTGCCTAAATCAAAAAATGGGGAGATTAGGCCATTAGCACAAACAGCAGCTTGGGGTTTAGAATAGAGAAGGGAAATTAGAGAAATACATTTAGGGCCAAAACCAAACCATCTGAGGGTAAAAAATAAGTAGGGCCGTTCAACTCTATCAAACGCCTTCTCCGCGTCCAATGCTATTGCTGCAAGGGGTTGCTTTAGATGCAAAGTTTTGGAAAGAATATTGAAAAAAAGTCTAGTATTGTCAGTGATAACTCGTCCCTTGACAAAGCCTGATTGCTCCTTACCTAATAAATGTGGTAGATAGGAATCTAGACGAAGAGCTAGTGCTTTGGAGAACATTTTATAATCAATGTTGACAAGAGAAATGGGTCTGTAGTTTTTACAGTGCTTTGAATCTTTGCCCTCTTTAGGTATGAGGCATATGTGCGCTTCTGAAAAGGAACCAACTGAACTTTCCCTAGAGTAAAAGGATTTTATCAGGAAATGTAGTTTGGGTAGTAACAATTTAGAGAAATGGAGAAAAAATTCAACAGTGAAACCATCTGGCCCAGGTGCTTTTTCTCTTTTGAGATGTTGGAGAACATCCAAGAGTTTCTGTTGTGTTAGGCCGGATTCTAAGGAAGATAAGTTTGGGAGGAGCGTGTTGAGGTTTTTGTATGGTGGAGAAAAATTGTGATATTGAGAGGTCTGTGGTAGTTGTTTCCGAGGAATACAATGATTTGTAAAACAAAGAGAATTCATTCAAAATTTCTGCGTCCTTAAATTTTAAGACAGAATTTTCATCGTAGATAGACTCTATGTTTAGTTTGTTATTCCTAGTTTTCAAATAGTTACCTCCATAAAATTTCGTACTAGATTGCAATAGGTATAGTGAGGCTTTGTCTGTTGATTCTTTATTAAACTGTAACTTTGCCTTTATGAGAGCATTTTGTGGTGTAGTTCCTATATCCCTGATAGTCTCTGCGCATTGGAATAATATACACTATAGATTTGACATAGGACTGAGGTCAGTATGTCTCTATCGAGTACATTAAACTTAATTACTTGTGTCTGCTAACTAACTCAGAGGTCACTAGAAACTTCTCGAATATACAAGAAGGGATTAGTTTCAGACAACCGCATAAACATGACAACTTTGTTTCCCTCAGAGTCGGAACAATCTCAGAACCGTGGAAACAATAGATAACAGTTTCACTCAGTCAATTGTGCATGCTTCGTTTCTACAGAGTTGCACAGAAATAGAGAGATGGGCGTTTCAATAAAAAGGGTTTATTGAACAGTCTTATTTCTTATACAAGAGATATGAACTGCTATAATCGTAAGACAGGCTCCGAAGTACAATATGTACAGAATTAGCAGTAAGATAAAATAATACTGCAATAGCATGGTTTGTAGCTATGACATATATTTATAAAATACATACATAAATAACACAGGCTAACACGTGAATACTCATCTGATGCTTCTAAATAGTTCTACCCCAGTGTACCTAACCTAAGTGTAGTACGAGGTAAGAAATAGGTGCTGTTTTCTAAAGTATAGCTAGCTATAGCTATAGCTTTGCCAAACGTTTATCTAAGTTCTAGTCTGCTCCATACCTTAGAATGTGCAAGGTTGGACTCGATCTCCTTCCGAACTTGCTGCGGCGATCCGCAAGTAGGCAGTCGAGCTGGACCGTACTGGAACCGTGGTTTGCCAGGGCAAGTGCAGGTATATTTATAACTTGAAGGTGTTTAGGAATGCCTGTATTGACGTAAAAGTCGGGCATCGGAGCATCATGAATGAACCCCTAAGGAATAGATGTTCATGCATACTAAATGAGTTCTTGGAGAAATCAATATGGGGAACAACGTTTACAACGCAACTTTTACAACGCACTACACTTACAACGCATTTTTTACAACGCAACATCCACTACAACGCATTCCATTACATAGCATGACACTACAACGCATTTTTAAAAACTACCTTTACAACACATTCCATTACATCGCATACTACCTTTACAACGCATACCATTACAACGCATAATATTACACTACACTATCCAACACTTACCCTACTGTTGCACCCCCTGGAGTTAGAATAGTAATTTTTACCCCTATACTATCCAACACTTACCCTACTGTTGCACCCCCTGGAGTTAGAATAGTAATTTTTACCCCTATACTATCCAACACTTACCCTACTGTTGCACCCCCTGGAGTTAGAATAGTAATTTTTACCCCTATACTATCCAACACTTACCCTACTGTTGCACCCCCTGGAGTTAGAATAGTAATTTTTACCCCTATACTATCCAACATTTACCCTACTGTTGCACCCCCTGGAGTTAGTATAGTAATTTTTACCCCTATACTATCCAACACTTAACCCTACTGTTGCACCCCCTGGAGTTAGAATAGTAATTTTTACCCCTATACTATCCAACACTTACCCTACTGTTGCACCCCCTGGAGTTAGAATAGTAATTTTTACCCCTATACTATCCAATACTTACCTTAAATGCAATTTAATATTATGCGTTGTAATGGTATGCATTGTAAAGGTAGTATGCGATGTAATGGAATGCGTTGTAAAGGTAGTTTTTAAAAATGCGTTGTAGTTTCATGCTATGTAATGGAATGCGTTGTAGTGGATGTTGCGTTGTAAAAAATGCGTTGTAAGTGCATGCGTTGTAAAAGTGTGTGTTGTAACGACATACATCCAATCAATATCCAAGCAAGGGAAATTCCTAAAGGATTAAGAGTCTGGTTTTCCAAGAACTCGTTGTGACGTGGATAGACGGATGTAGGAGACCATGCCTGTATTTGGTAAGCATGGACAATGCCTTAATAAGGGCTGGATTTTCTATGCCTAAATAAGGGCAATATGAATTGTACCTATATAAGGGCATAAATCGGGAAACCTATATACGGAATCTAAATCTACACACAACAATTTAGAACATCTTTTGAATTAGATGTGTAGTAGGAGTGCTCCAGTCTCTTTATATCTTGAAAAAGAGTGTTGATGCAATTGCGCGCATTTTTGCGTTTCTTGGCCACATAATTTATGATGAAGTCTCTTGCTGAAGCCTTAAAGGCATCACAAATAGTCGAGAAGGATAAAGAGTCATTTTGGTTTAGTGAGAAATATTCATTAAAGAAGGAAGAGATAAACACTTGATCCAGAAGAAGAATATTATTAAATCGCCATCTTCTGGGAGCATTAACCTTAGGTAGTATGTCCAGGTTAATTGAGATAGGGGCGTGATCCGATAATAATATTGGACCAATTTCTGCATTAATAAGCGCTTGCGATATGTTGTGGGAAACAAAAAAGTAATCAATTTGTGACTGAGTATGGTGGACGGGGCATAAAAAGTATATTCTCTAGTAACAGGGTTACATAATCTCCACGCATCTAGGAGTTTATGTTGGGAGATAGTGTGAACAAAAGATTTATGAGGTTTATTGAGTATGAATGAAACCTTGGAGTTCCAATCTATAAATGGGTCAAAAATCTGATTACAGTCACCCGCTAAGATAAAATTGTCTTCTATAAAAAGGGTAATTCGCTGAGCTAATGAGGACCAAAAAGATGGATCACCACCCGTGGGAGTGTAAACATTAAGAAATGAGACTGAAGCACCCCTCACTAATAGTTTAACACTTAGCCAACGTCCATCTGCATCAGACAAAATCCTAAATTCTGTGAATACCAAAAGTAGTAAGTTTAGGATTTTGTCTTAAGTTAGTTCTGTGAATCGGCCCCATAGTGTTCATTATTGTACTCCAAAATTAAGCGCATTACATCTTCCTCTTTTATCATGTTTCAAATCTTTCCTTCTGTTGTGGTCTTTACTGAAAAGTAACTCATCTCTATTTTTGCAGGGGTAGAAGCAGTGTATGGACTGTAGCTGTGTTTAATGTTCCTATAAAAAAATTGATGGCGAAAACGCATTTTGGAATCCCCTCTTTTGTCAGGTGATGGATCACCCAGAAACGTTCCATGCACAAACGAGGCAACAAGTAGCTCTTTTTTGTAAAGTTTTGTGAAGAGTCATCACACAACGCCAAAGTTATTTGCATTAAAAAAAGAGATTTTCTATGGAAACACAATCCTAACTGTGACTATGCAGTGGGGACTGCCACTAGGTTATATATACTTGACAAAGGCTCTATGGCTGAAACGTAATTTTTTGCACATTAAATATTGGTGCTAGTCAGTTATAGAAAACAACTTAAGTTGAGCAGGTCTAATCTAACACTCACTCAAAGATAACTAGTGGACAAATAGAATTGTGACTATAAAAATTGCTTCTTTTCACTGCAGTAGTTCAACAGACTTGTGAAAGCATCCCATCAACGACCACATTGGCCAGACTCATCATTTGAGATGGTAACAACTTATATCGTCCCCACAGGTTTATGAGGAAGATTCCTCTACCGTGATGTTGACAAAGCTGTATATATTCACAGTCAGAGTATACAAAAATGGAAGATGGGATGAGAAAAAAGTGCGTTAAAAATGCCTACCATATAGCCATCATTATTTTATTGGAGCTATACTAGTGACAAAGCTAAAATGGTGTAGTTGGCCTTTAACATAATAGGCCCAGATATTACTGTATGTTGTTAAAGCAAGGTCAACATGTTTCTGCCCCTCTCGACCCACTAGGTCGGGCATTCGTCAGGACCATAAAAAACATCTGTACACTCAAGAAAAATGTGAAAAATCATAATAAAAATGTGATACAACCGTAGTCATGCTATGCCTGTGTGTCCATTTTGACGGCAACAGGAAGGTTGTCACCTACAAATAAACACAATAATTGATATAATGTAACAGTTGAAATATCACAGTTATTTTTAAGTCACATTCATTATTTTCTTGTGGTGGTGTATCTTAATCTATTAGCATAGCCACCACCATCAAATACTTCATGATCATGAATAATTCACAAACTTACCCTGCTTGACTAGGGTATGTGCTTCACCTCACCTATTGTATCACAAGGCGTGGAGCACCGCTCTAGAAAATAGGAACAGGGGTCGATAAGACAATGTTTTAATCTTTATCCCCCTCCTTATTGCAACAACAAAACTCTAAAAACTTTGCATCACGTGCTCCTACAGCGTTCCCCGTTTATAACCCTCTACGCTTGAAACGGAGACCAAAAATCAAAAATCAGGAGGGCAAATGACAAAATTAATAAATAGCGTGTGGAGGCGCAGAACCTACTAAGGGACAACACTTGAAAATGAAGGCATTTCGAACTCAAGTACTACACATCCCAGCATGCAATATAATGAACTCACCTGTGAAAAGAGCATGCTGGGACAATGCCTTCGTAATACTGCGCAGCCCATGGAGATGCCTGTGACCAAGGAGATTTCACTTCGAAACGCGTTAGGCTTTTAAAATTCTTTCTGAATAAAGAAATGCTGGCTGCTTTCATTACGTCTGCGCCTGGAGTGCTCTTCGAACAGGGGAGAGTTTGTTTGGCATTTAACTACGGCAATCCAGCCGTGAAGAGGCACCACCCTGACACAGGGGCCACGGACACAAACTATCGAGTCTGTTTGGGAGGAACAGACATGCAAAATTATCAGCATTCCTGCTTTCAGAGGCCCACTGGAGGGCAAATGACAAAATTAATAAATAGCGTGTTGAGGCGCAGAACCTACTAAGGGACAACACTTGAAAATGAAGGCATTTCGAACTCAAGTACTACACATCCCAGCATGCAATATAATGAACTCACCTGTGAAAAGATCATGCTGGGACAATGCCTTCGTAATACTGCGCAGCCCATGGAGATGCCTGTGACCAAGGAGATTTCACTCCGAAACGCGTTAAGCTTTTAAAATTCTTTCTGAATAAAGAAATGCTGGCTGCTTTCATTACGTCTGCGCCTGGAGTGCTCTTCGAACAGGGGAGAGTTTGTTTGACATATATATATATATATTCACTGAAAAAACCATAGGTTTCACACACGTTATAGTTAGGAATTAGCATTTAAAAAACCTTGCAAATTCACTTAAAAAACCATAGGTTTCACACGTTATAGTTAGCTGGACATTTCACTCGTGAAAAACCATTGAAATTCACCCGTTATAGTTAGTGCAGGCAACTATAACTCACGCGACCGCAATCCTCTGCTGATGACGTCAGATATTACATCACTAATGACATATGTGTCTTTCTGAAAAAAAATTTTTTGTAATATATGTATAGCTAAAAATTAATGGAAGAAGACATGGGTAAATAAGTGTCTAAATACAGTGATGTAATATCTGACGTCATCAGCAGAGGATTGCAGTCGCGTGAGTTATAGTTGCCTGCACTAACTATAACGGGGGAATTTCAATGGTTTTTCACGAGTGAAATGTCCAGCTAACTATAACATGTGTGAAACCTATGGTTTTTTAAGTGAATATATATATATATACATATATATATTCACTGAAAAAACCATAGGTTTCACACATGTTATAGTTAGCGGAAATTTTACTGATAAAAAACCAGTGAAATTCCCCCGTTATAGTTAGTGTAGGCAACTATAACTCACGCGACCGCAATCCTCTGCTGATGCTAATACTGTATTTAGACACTTATTTGCCCATGTCTTCTTCCATACATTTTTAGCTATACATATATTTCAAATATTTTTTTTTCATAAAGACACATATGTCATCAGCAGAAGATTGCGGTCGCGTGAGTTATAGTTGCCTACACTAACTATAACGGGGGAATTTCACTGGTTTTTTATCAGTAAAATTTCCGCTAACTATAACATGTGTGAAACCTATGGTTTTTTCAGTGAATTTGCAAGGTTTTTTAAATGCTAATTCCTAACTATAACGTGTGTGAAACCTATGGTTTTTTCAGTGAATTTGTACGGTTTTTTAAATGCTAAGTTACTTTACGCCATTCGTGGCGTGCGCGCCCACTTAACGCAGTTCGTTCCGTGCGCGCACGGTGCGCTTCGCGCACCGTGCGCGCACAGTAAGCACGCGGTGCGCTTCGCGCACCGCGCGCCCACTTTACGCAGTTAGTGCCGTGCACGCACGGTGGGCACGCGGTGCGCTACGCGCACCGCGTGCCCACGTTACGCTAGATGGGACATGTACGCACGATGCGCTTCGTGCACCGTGCGCACATGGAGGACATATGATGCACTTCGTTTTGAAAGGTAATATTTTAATTTTTCGTAATTTTTATAACTGGGGTGGAGAGAGTGTTGTTAATTTTTTCTTTTATTATTTTTGTTTAAAATATTGTGGTTTTTCACACCACAAATAAGCCCTGCACATTTGGTAGCCTGCGGACACCAAAAGCACAGGGGGTGGGGTGAGTGTTGATAGTGGGTTTTTTTTACATTTTTTTACCGTACGCGTACGGTAAGCGTAATCGGCGAATTTAGCGAAAAAATAAAAATTGCATTTTTGGCCTTGGGGGGTCTTTAGGGACTCCCTCAACATGGCTATGTGTGTGGGAGCTGTCTAAACAGCCCCTTTACATGTTTATTGGTTTTATTTAACAACCTAGCTCTCAGTGCGAGAGAGAAAATGGCGGCCGCCGCTTCCTGGTTTCGGCTGTTTGGAATGTTTACTAAGATCTAAGAGCCAATCAGAATCGCGCTCGCGCACGCCACCGTACGCGTACGGTAAGCTTACGGTAAGCGTACCGTAAGCTGGCTCAGATATATATATTGATTTAAAGGCTATTTTCTCAGAATCTACTGAACAGATTTACACCAAACCTACAAAAGGCACTTCCTTGACCTGAGGACTACCTCTCTGCCAAATTTCTAGTAATTCTGTTCAGCCGTTCGGGCTGTAGCCCTGTCTAAAGGTCCTATGGAAAAATGCATGGGAAAAACGCGTTTTGGGACCCCCCTTTTATCTCAGCCCCCGCTTGACGAATCCCCCCGAGACTTTCAGGGTAGGAGCGGAGCGTAGCGCCCCACCTATTTTGAGAAATTCGCGAGGATTCGTCGACCGGCGCCAAAGTTATTCAAAATAGAATGTTGCGGATTTCCTATGGAAAAGGGGTCCTAACTATAACTACCTACTGGCGACCGCCAGTAGGTAATATATATATATGTGTACTGTAGCACTTATGCACTTTAATAGAATAATTATTCATAGTATAGTGTTAGACTTTTGGTGAGTGTAGACAATGAAATTAATTGTCTTTCAATAATTTTATGACACGGGTAGGTGAGCACGAATTGGAATGTCTCAATGATATGGAATGTATTGTTAAATTGTTATTTTAAATAACCAAGATGGAGATATTTTAGAAATACTAATTGTATAGACAAGTGCATTGAAGCCGTTATATATAAATGTATATACGATTCTGTTTAAGCATTAGCCAAAACAAATACGAATCAATGTAAATTATTTATAATGTGAGAATACTGCATTTGATTGACTTGTAGTATGTTTTCCATGTCTATTGATATTCCAAATTAGTGCACTTTAAATATGGGGTCTGCTATAGCGCGTGGTCAGGTGATCAAGGCCGCTTGGATGGTCGAAATGCGTCTTGACATCTTGATAGGGAAATAAATATACTGTTGGTATAACAAGTGGTCTGCGCCCGTGATTTTCAAACAGGAAAAGGATTACGAGCGGTTTTATTCATATATATATATATATATATATATATATATACCAAACCCATGCGCAGAGAAATATGACAATGCCAGGGTAAAAAGCAATATAACAGCGAGTGTACCTGACATTGCACAAAAAACTGCCAGTAATCCCCCAGAGTGTTCATCAGTATCTGAGCTCAGTTCAAACATAGACAGTGAATCAGACAATGAGCAACATAGAGAACAGCGTTTGGGGTTTCGCAAACTCACTCTTGCGCAAGAGTTGGATTGTATGCGACAGGACCGCCGGCAAACCCTACGGTCTGGTGTACGAAATGCCAATTCAAACAAAGGGCAAACAACAAACGAAGCGAGAGGCGGAGATGCAACAAAGAGCGAAAACGCAAGCACCAAGCAACCATACAGAAAAGCGCGAAAACAATGGAAGAACAAGTAAGTGGCCTGAATGTTGGATATGACTCGCAATCAGTCGTCAACCTCACAAAACTTGTACTGTCTAAAAAGGAGATGAATACCTTGGCTTTGGGTCTATCCTACAGTGCTAGGAGTAACTTTGATTATGCAGGGACCAGGGTTGATTTTTACAAATATATTCGAAAACTAAAATTGCGCAAGTTTCATTGTTTGCAGAAACCTGACCGTGTCCCACAGCCATTGCTTCCCAATCTTAGTTCTCCATCTTTAACAGCAGGAGACGAAGATTTGCTTAATGCGTTGCTCCAGTTGCAGTCTGAGGATACACAGTCAACGTCTATCCTTGCTTTGGGACAAACTACCAGGATTATTCCTACCCCGTTTAAACCCAAGTCTACTTTCTGCCCTTTGATGATTAAAGACAATATTGACATGTTCCAAGATAAGATCGCATATGATTTAAGACAATTACATATCAATGTGGTCAATGCCAATAAAAGACACCTGTACCGTGACCATGCATATTACCAATTGGTTAAAAAACTACAAATGAACGTAAATTTGGTCATCCGCCAATCGGACAAAGGGGGTAATGTGGTGCTGTGGCCAAGGGAGATGTACATGGAGGAGGCCCTCGGTCAACTCAATGATAGAGAGTGCTACAAAAGAACCACCATGGCAGAGGTTAAACTTTCATGGAATACGCACTATACTAAGTTGATGGCATGGAGGAGTATGGGACTCATCACAATGGATGAATACAAATTCTTAAAAACTGAACACCCGGTGATGCCTGCAATCTACTTTATCCCCAAGATTCACAAAGACAGTGTGAAACCACCTGGGCGTCCCATTATCTCTGCGTGTGGTAGCATCATGGAAAACATGAGTAAATATGTTGACTTCTTTCTGCAGGAACATGTCAAAAAACTCCCGTCGTTTATACTTGACACTGGTGACTTGTTGCAAAAACTACAGGGAGTACATTGGCAAAATGGATATTTGTTAATATCTTTGGATGTATCATCCCTATACACCAGCATTTACCACAGAGATGGTCTGAGAGCAATTGAATATTACCTGAACACGCGATCGATGAACTTTTGTGATCATAACAAAATGTTATTATCTATGATCAAATCATGTTTGGAAAATAATTTCTTTTTGTTCTCTAGTCAAGTGTTCCATCAGGTGAGGGGCGTGGCTATGGGGGCCTGTTTCTCGCCAAGCTATGCCTGCCTCCATATGGGCTACTGGGAGGAACAGGTCCTCTTACCTACATTTCCTGATGTCATGTCCAATAATGTGGTAAATTGGTTCAGGTATATTGATGACCTTTTAATCATTTGGGATGGTACCATGACTGATGCCGTACAATTTATTTCTGACATTAATGAAAATGATTTCAATCTACATTTCACAAGTCAGATTAGCAGTAGCACTATCTACTTTCTTGATGTGGAAATATACATCCAACAGAACACATTACAGACTAGGATGTATCGTAAACCCACAGCTGGTAATGCCTTGCTACATGCCTCGAGTCACCATCCTGCACACCTGATCAAAAGCATCCCATACGGCGAAATGCTCCGTATTAGAAGAATTTGTAGTATTGATCAGGATTGTTTCGAGGCTCAGAAAAATTGCAAAGAAAGATTTTTGAAAAGAGGGTACCTCCCCGATTTGCTTGATAAAGCAATCTGTAAAGCAAATAAGTCCAGCAGTCTTTTGGTCACACCGTATATAAAAGACACTAAGAACAATGAGTCTAATGATTTGCAGGCAACCCGCCTGATCCTCACCTACAATACTCAGCATCAGAGTATACGCAAAATTGTCCAAAAGAACTGGGCCCTAATTGCCAATGATCCTGTGATAGGCCAACTCATGACTCACTCCCCTTGTATTACATACAGGAAGGCTAAATCTATGTGTAATTTCCTAGTCTCAAGTAGTCCTGAGGTCAGAGTTAACACCTCTTGGCTTGGCAGCAGTAAAGGGTTCCTCAAATGTTCAGTTTGTAAAGCTTGCAGGTATGGTGTGAACAAAACTGAGTATATGACACCTCTCAGCAACACACCTACCCGTATTCGCAACAAATTAAACTGCAAAACTGAATACGCGGTGTATGTGCTGGAGTGTCCTTGTGGCCTACGGTACGTGGGAAGTACTAAACTTCAGGTCCACAAGAGAATACTTCAGCACATACGTGCCATTTCCAATGGGGACATCGCATATCCCGTGGCGAGACATTTTGAGGCACTACACGAAAAAAAACCCGTAGGCCTCAAATATTTTGTCATTGACTCAGTCCCACCTCAGAGAAGGGGTGGGGATCGTGAGTCAATTTTACGTAAACTTGAAACTAGGCACATTGTTCTTTTGGACTGTAAAACCCCAAATGGACTCAACGCTACTGAGGATTTTTATACCTATCTACATTAGGCAATGTCATAGTCTTCCGTACTTACTGCATCTACCTCTCTTAAAAAATAAAAAATTTGTTTTACACACAATGATATTTTAATTCACAATTCCATTCACATTGGGTTTGCACTATATTTTTTTATCTCTTTTAAGTCTTTCTGCGTATATTTGCACATAGAACCTTTGACCCATTCCGGGGTTAAAATAAGAGAGGGCCCACTTGGGCTTAATTGTCCCCTTCTCCCCCTGTAAAGACTAGGTTTGGTCAGATACTAGGCACCTTGCAGACAATGGGTCTACTTTAACACTATATTATAACTTAGACAAATGACTTTTTTACTCTTAGCATTTATCTATTTATTTATTTATATATTTATATATTTATTACAATGTATTTATATATTTATATAATGTATTTAAATTATTTAAGTGTATTTATAAGCATTGTCTGATTGTGTGTTAATTAATGAATTAATTAATTTTTAAACCCATGCAATATTTGTCAGGTAGTAACGTTGCTGCACTTGATAATTTTAAGGTGTCCATCCATTCTATCTGATGTATTTTACACATAGTAATGGTATTCTTAAGGTGTCTCTGTTTCAACATTGAATCAGATTTGTACACTCTTTCTATGTCTATTGCATCTCAGGAAAGACGTCATGCACTGTGCACTTTAAATTCAATTGTATTTCCTTTGCGTGTCATGTGATCAAGGCCCCACGTGGGCTGAAACGCGTCATGGTGGTGATGGTGTCGGGCAGTGAAAAATAAAATATTGAGCACCAGTCAACGGGTTCGCTTCGTCCTTTTTGCCGGTGTACCAGTGTGCCTGTTGGACGACTTCATCTTATATATATATATATATATATATATATATATATATATATATATATATATATATATATATATATATATATATATACCAAACCCATGCGCAGAGAAGCTTTCTCCAGCACCAACAGCGTTGCAAAGCAGTCGCAGGCTCCCAGTCTGCCCGGGGGCGCAAAGTCCCATCGCTCATGCCAATCCTGACGCTGCTTTCATTCATCATGATTGGCCGTAGTGCAGTTTGGAAGCCCATCCCAGAAGCAGGAAGAGCACAATGGAGTGGACGGCAGAGGCAGCAGTGATCAGGTACGTAAATATTCTTTTTTTTAATTCTTATTTTGTCCCCCGTACCTCCCCAGCTCCCTCTTCCTGTCCAACCCGCCAGTTTGGCAGGGGACATGCCGCTGCTGTTAACTTCATTTCCTCCATGCCTCATCAGATGGAAGATTGGTAGATTAACATCAGAGAGACCTCTCACTGCTTGGACCCATATTCTGCCATGTGACACCCTATGAGCTATTTCCAGACCGATCAATCAAAGTAAATGTTATTTTGCACTGGTTAGTTGGTGCAAAGTGACACTGTACTAATGTGCTGTCACACAAATGTGTGAACGCAGCACTACACAGCTGCTTGAAGGAAACTTATATGGACTCACATAATAACAAGAGAACTGAAATTGTGCCGTAGATGACTTTACGGTAAACTTGTGCAAAGCCATTTTCTCATAAAATGAAGTGAATTATGCTGGCATTTTTCATCGAATGAGTAACCTTCTTAATTTTTCCTACTTAGTCTCTCGCCAGGCACTTAGCAGATGTGTTTCTGGAAATCAGCGTGCCCCCTGGGATACAGCCTTGCCTTAATTAATGCAGACATGAAAGGTGAACGTGTCCTTTCCTTGGCACTCTAAGCTCCAGACAAGATGAAGATGGCTGCCGAGAGACTCCAGTACCAGGAGCATGAACACCTATCATGAACGGTACAAAAGGGGGTGGTGATGAACGGAGCATCAGAACCAATCAAACACTCACACCCAGTCAACAGATCTGGGTTTGATCCATCACCGTTCTTTAGCCCTCTCTGCCACCCCAGTTCAGACATGGCCATATGCAAATCAGTCTGACCCTGTGCCTCATGGGAACAATCCAGCCCGAACTGCCAAGCCATGCCTTCCCTGGACCGGAAACAAGCTTCCTAGGACCGGTTTCTGGCATTTCAGCCATCTTCAGCCAGGCTTGCTTGAATCCAGTGGCAAAGTGTCTGAGCATACCCTGCCAACTTATGGCAAACAAAGCGGTACAAAAGGGGGTGGTGATGGACGGAGCATCAGAACCAATCAAACACTCACACCCAGTCAACAGATCTGGGTTTGATCCATCACCGTTCTTTAGCCCACTCTGCCACCCCAGTTCAGACATGGCCATATGCAAATCAGTCTGACCCTGTGCCTCATGGGAACAGTCCAGCCCGAACTGCCAAGCCATGCCTTCCCTGGACCGGAAACAAGCTTCCTAGGACCGGTTTCTGGCATTTCAGCCGTCTTCAGCCAGGCTTGCTTGAATCCAGTGGCAAAGTGTCTGAGCATACCCTGCCAACTTATGGCAAACAAAGCGGTACAAAAGGGGGTGGTGATGGACGGAGCATCAGAACCAATCAAACACTCACACCCAGTCAACAGATCTGGGTTTGATCCATCACCGTTCTTTAGCCCACTCTGCCACCCCAGTTCAGACATGGCCATATGCAAATCAGTCTGACCCTGTGCCTCATGGGAACAGTCCAGCCCGAAATGCCAAGCCATGCCTTCCCTGGACCGGAAACAAGCTTCCTAGGACCGGTTTCTGGCATTTCAGCCGTCTTCAGCCAGGCTTCCTTGAATCCAGTGGCAAAGTGAGCAAGGGACTCACGTCTGAGCATACCCTGCCAACTTATGGCAAACAAAGCGGTACAAAAGGGGGTGGTGATGGACGGAGCATCAGAACCAATCAAACACTCACACCCAGTCAACAGATCTGGGTTTGATCCATCACCGTTCTTTAGCCCACTCTGCCACCCCAGTTCAGACATGGCCATATGCAAATCAGTCTGACACTGTGCCTCATGGGAACAGTCCAGCCCGAAATGCCAAGCCATGCCTTCCCTGGACCGGAAACAAGCTTCCTAGGACCGGTTTCTGGCATTTCAGCCGTCTTCAGCCAGGCTTGCTTGAATCCAGTGGCAAAGTGTCTGAGCATACCCTGCCAACTTATGGCGAACAAAGTGGTACAAAAGGGGGTGGTGATGGACGGAGCATCAGAACCAATCAAACACTCACACCCAGTCAACAGATCTGGGTTTGATCCATCACCGTTCTTTAGCCCACTCTGCCACCCCAGTTCAGACATGGCCATATGCAAATCAGTCTGACCCTGTGCCTCATGGGAACAGTCCAGCCCGAACTGCCAAGCCATGCCTTCCCTGGACCGGAAACAAGCTTCCTAGGACCGGTTTCTGGCATTTCAGCCGTCTTCAGCCAGGCTTGCTTGAATCCAGTGGCAAAGTGAGCAAGGGACTCACGTCTGAGCATACCCTGCCAACTTATGGCAAACAAAGCGGTACAAAAGGGGGTGGTGATGGACGGAGCATCAGAACCAATCAAACACTCACACCCAGTCAACAGATCTGGGTTTGATCCATCACCGTTCTTTAGCCCACTCTGCCACCCCAGTTCAGACATGGCCATATGCAAATCAGTCTGACACTGTGCCTCATGGGAACAGTCCAGCCCGAAATGCCAAGCCATGCCTTCCCTGGACCGGAAACAAGCTTCCTAGGACCGGTTTCTGGCATTTCAGCCGTCTTCAGCCAGGCTTGCTTGAATCCAGTGTCAAAGTGAGCAAGGAACTCATGTCTGAGCATACCCTGCCAACTTATGGCGAACAAAGCGGTACAAAAGGGGGTGGTGATGGACGGAGCATCAGAACCAATCAAACACTCACACCCAGTCAACAGATCTGGGTTTGATCCATCATCGTTCTTTAGCCCACTCTGCCACCCCAGTTCAGACATGGCCATATGCAAATCAGTCTGACCCTGTGCCTCATGGGAACAGTCCAGCCCGAACTGCCAAGCCATGCCTTCCCTGGACCGGAAACAAGCTTCCTAGGACCGGTTTCTGGCATTTCAGCCGTCTTCAGCCAGGCTTGCTTGAATCCAGTGGCAAAGTGAGCAAGGGACTCACGTCTGAGCATACCCTGCCTATCATGAACAGCATCCATATGTTGATGGTCATGGGCGCTAAAATGCCTGTAATTTGTCATTGCACAAAGGTTTGAGTGGCCTTTAAAGGGGAATACCAAAGTCAGATACCTGTCAAACCTGAACTGACTGAAACAAAACCAGAGGAAAGGAGGGTAGCAGCGATTTATAGGAAAAAGGGGTGTGAGAAGTCGGCCTGGCATCTGCTGGTCACTAGTTATAGTGGCCACCTTGCACCAGTCCCATTCGACTCTTGGTAGATAGGTTTAAAGACAACCTTTTAAAGAAAGCTATCCTAGTGGTAGCTGTGGAGAGCAGCCTTCAGGCTAAGTCTCTGAGGAATGTAAAGCAGCTTGTTTTACCTTATAATCTCTTTAATTACCAAATGAAAAAACACCATGCAGGTATATATATCAAATATATATGTATTTATTTATCTCACCAGTGAAATCCACAGGTTTCACAGGCGAATATGCACGATTAATTAATTTTGTATGTAACTATGTGGATTTATATAACGTCAAGGTTTTGCAAAGCAATACAACGATGTACAAGTGAAGGCAAGAGTTGAAAAAATACAGTTTTTAATCTTATATAGGACCCAGCAAACTATGAGCCAAAGATTTTTTTAAGAGTTTTATATAGCGCGAACTTGACCCGATGATATCAGGTATCAGAGCGCTCATGAGCACCAGTTTTGTTACAGACGGACACATTCATTTTTGTTGGGCACGAGGAGATTAAGCGATTTGCCCAGAATCACAGGATGTTGAGTGTTGTTGCCGAGACTCGAACCCGGTTCCCCAGCTTGAAGTCCACCACTCCAGCCCAGGAAACATGTTGCAAAATCTGGTTTAAAATGATTACACAACGTCAAAGCTGTGCAAATATACAAATCTTTGTATATTTTTCTAAAGGCAGCCTTCCGTTATACCAATTAAACATTTGCAACATGTTGAACTTAAGTAAATCCAAAGGGATAAATAAATAATGCATTCAAACAGATGTCAGGTTTATTTTGGCCTTGGTTATGGATTCATGAATGAAAGTTTTGTTTTGTTGAGCACCCGCTGAAAAACAGATCCCTCTCTAGCCATTTGCACCTTACACAGGTAAAGCAGGGACTAGAGACACAGACAAAGAGGATATCACACTGTTTGTAACACAAGGCTGCACACAAAAGAGACATGTAAAAGAGTTTTGTTTCTAAAAATCAAACAGAGATGTAATGTTGTTGTGATTAATGCCCGTCTAAACACCGCGGTGTATGCATGTGTTAAGGCGTCACACTCCTGAAGGAGTGTGCGCGAAGCAGTCTTCTGCAGATCCGGAGGGTGCGTGTGCTCAGCCCTCACACTCAGAAGAGGTATACATGAAATCCTCGAAGGCAGACGCAGGGTGTGCATGCGTTCAGGCATGACACTCAGAAAGACTGTGCATGAAGCCCTCGGCTGCAGGCACGGAGTATGCGCGCACAAAGAAGGGAGCGGACAAATAAATAGACCACTTATAAAATGCCAATTTGAGTATGGCTCTGACGCGCCGATTAAAGATTATTCACACTCTCTTTAATGCTCGGAAGCCCAAACATCTGCGGGCCACAATAAAAACCACATATATATGTATATATATATATATATTAAAAAAAAAAACAGCCTTGCCGCCTCCTGCGCCTTCTTGCAATCCCCGAGTTTCCGGTCTGACTCCTATATTCTGGCCTCATCTTTCACTGTCTGTCTTCACCCGTCGGAACGAGGCGTGGGAGCCGGGAAAGCGGCGCGCAATGACTCAAATAAACCAGCGAGATGCAAGTGAAAACAGAGGCATGCCAGGATAGCCAATCCGCCTCCTACCTCACAGAAAGGACTTTATAAGCAAGCATTGAAAATGCAATATGACTTGCTTTTACGCGAAAACTATTGCATTAGAATCGGAAGTGCGGGTGGGAAGGAGGCACGAACGGGAGTAGGAAGGGGGGCTGGTGTGGTCTGAGAAGTCATGGACTGTGGGAGGGGAGGGGGAAGGCAGGGAAAGAAAAATACTGTTGGAAGTAAAGGGGCTGATAGCCGTGGAGGGATACAAATGACGAATGAGGAGGGACTAACAAGCCTCAAACCAATCGGAAGGCAGCATTTAACACAAAAGCCAATGGGCAGAGAGTGGGCGGAGCTTCCACTAAGCTTCCACACTACAGTATATACTGCATGCCTCGCAAAGCGAAGGCAGCGCATTCGCGCTGCTACGCTTAGCGAGACCTAAAAACTATTAAATGACACCACATTGGCAGCACTAATCAGACGTTGAGAAGCCTAATAATAATGTTGACTACGGACAGCAAATCCTCTTTTTTTGCTGCTCGCATTCAAAATAAGTACTTTATTTGCCTTCTCTATAATATTTTATGCTTATATTTATAATTGTTTTGTTAATCCCATTTCAATTAAATTGTTTTTGCTTAACGGGTGCCCCGCGCACGACCTGCTTGCTCATTTTCTGCTTCTTGTACCAATCTTTCTGTGCTGTTACGAAAGTTCTCCTGTCAATGTGCCCTCATCGTTTCTCCTCAGCGGCGTTCAACAGCCTCAGCTTTTATATTTTATTACCGCTCTCATCACAAATTTTTCTGGGTGTTTCTCTCACTCTGGTGTCCTCCTCTTGGAGCTTGTGTTTCAGGCCCCACCCCCTGGTCAGTGGTGTAGTACGGTCAGGTGGTACCCGGTGCGGTAAATTTCTTGTCACCCCTGGCTTGACACAATGGCAAGAATATGTGTTGAAAATACATATATTTTGCCATTTTGTCACCCCCCTCAGTGATGACACTTGTCACCCTCGGCTTGACAAAATGGCTAAAATATACACCCAGGGCAGCGCGCACCCACCTCACCCCCCTTCCCACGCCACTGTCTCTGGTGTGGCCTTTACTGTTTTCTCAGCCCTCACTCTCGGTGTGTTTGCCTTCCCTCGGAAACTCCTCTTTGTTGTACATGCCCCTTTCTTCTTTGCTTGAATTGTAACCCTTTTGTTTTCTGTTTTGAATCCTCTGTTTGTCATAGGAAGTTATAAATCTGGTATTTTACCACGTCTGAAGAGGAGGATTCACAACAATTCAAAGATAATTTAAAATCTTTTACTAAAGACTCAGTTAAACAGGCTGTTTCAGTCTCTATGTTGAATGTTCCTAAAACATTGGAAGCCTCTGTATCAAAAATGTTTGCTTTTTCTAATGAAAGCTGTTCTTGTAAGAGCAGAAAACGTACAGCGACCTCTGGGTCTTCTTTGTGCCTTTCTGTAAAAGTTGTTCCTCCCACCCGAGAGGTTTCAAAATTGGGGAACTCCCCCCTTAATATATTCTATTTAAGAGACACTGATGAGGATGATGATGTTGTCCTGGATGACATAGACAACATGGATGGATATGCCCTCTGTAGAAAAAGCGTAAAATATCTCCCCTTGACGGTGGTGTGTCTCACCCTGTGTCTCATGATTAGTGGACCACCTCACTCAACCCATGTTCAATCCTTCATTTAATCGCCATCTTATTCAACCGAGTGGTTCCCTGCCGACCATGTTGCAGAGTATGTATCTTTTTATTTACGCAATGCTCTAGATAAATCTACCAGGAACAAATTAAAATTTGAATGTCGCCGTCCTTCCCTCCCTAATAATATCACTACTACTCCTATTATTGATCCCCATATGCTCATGTTCTTACCTAAATTTGTCTCAGGTCCAAAAAAGGGAGTAGATAGAGGCTAGCCAAACTGCCAGGATAGAATGCTGGATTTGGTGGGCCCTCTCACCAGAATTGTTGACTTGGCTGAGGAGGTCAAGATGGATGGTACACTCATTTACCCTGATACTCTTTCCAATTGGGCTCAGTGGGGTATACGCATTTTGGGTAATGTCAACGCACATATTTTTTGGGAAAGAAGGAAAGCCTCTTGTTAAAATTTGACCCTAAGATAGCTTCTTTAGCCTCTAAAGAAGGAGGTCCTTCTGCCCAGGGACTTTTTTTCGGTGACTCTTTTATCAAAGAGTTAGGTAAATATGTTTCTACATTTGCCACCATGGATAAGCCTCAGATGTTTCTTAAGAAGATTTTTTCTCCTCTGGTTTTCGTCAGCGCCCGCAAAGGTCGAAGACGCTTTGCCGGCCACTCCTCCAACAGAGGCTCCTTCAACCAGCAAGGTCAGTCTGATTCTTATTCCGGATAGAAGCCTCAATTCCACCCCTGACGTGGCAGAGGTTACCGGTCCAGAGGCTACAGGAACAAAGGAGTGTAATATTCTGGTAAGTGTTTCCAGTTCGGGCCTTCCTTCCGTAGGAGGCAGACTGGCTTTATTTCTCAACGCATGGTTTTCTCTCACCACAGATCCCTGAGTTATCCAGTCCGTTCAAGGGTATCTCATTGAGTTTTACCAAACATCAGTTCATTATCATCTCGCTTTTCATCTCTTTTTTCCCAAAAGCAAAACAGCCTTATATACGATGAAATTCAGCGTCTTCTCTCCAAACAGGCTATAGAACAGGTCTCCTTCGATCCTTCGGGATTCCTCAGTACCATTTTTCTCATGCAGAAAAAGAACAAGAAATAATGTTTGGTCAACGACTTTGTAGTGTATTGTCACTTCAAAATGGAAACCATATTACATCTCAGATGCATTCTCATTCCAGACAATTGGCTTATCAGACTGGATCTTCAGGACGCTTATCTGACTGTCCCCATTCATTCTTCTCATGGAAAATATATCCAGTTTCAATGGGAAAATTCTATATATTATTACAAAGTTGTTTTTTTTCAGTCTGTCTTCAGTCCCTTGGTGTTTCACCAAGATTCTCATACCAGTAGTAGCCTTTCTCAGGGCTAAAGGTATTTGTCTTATCGTTTATCTTGACTATTTTCTCATCATGGCACAGGACAAAAATATTCTTCTTACTCAGTTACACCTTTGTCGAAATCTCCTGTTTCATTTGGGTTTCTTATAAACATACAAAAGTAGGCCTTAATCCCGACTCATCAGTTGGAATTCCTCGGTTTCCTGATATACACTTCCTGCTCTGTTCTTCAACTTCCTCCACACAAGGTGTCTCTCATAAAGAAAGAGACCCTTCTAACTCTTCCTTACTTCTCTCTCAGGTCTTCAGCACATTTGGTAGGCCTTACCAATTCAGGCTATATTTCCGGGCCCTATCCACTATTGAGCTCTTTAACAATTAAAGATTTGACATCTAAGCAAAGGTCTAGCCTATTCAGATCCCATTTCCCTGGCCCAATCGTCCAAAGAGGAGCTTCTTTGGTGGCTTCAACATCTAGACGACTCGAACAGGAGAACAATTTTCTCTGCCACCCCAGATTTTGTATTAGACTCCGATGCCAGTAGGGCCGGTTGGGGCGCAAGATGTGGCCAGTTCTCAACTGGAGGCATATGGTCTCTGAAGGAGTCCTTCTTGTGAATGATCAGTTTAGAGACGCTTGCAGGTTCCTTTGCCGTCCAGTCATTTACCAAGAAAAAGGTAAGTTGCACCATTCTTCTTCGCATGGACAATCTGACGGCTGTCAGATATATCAACCACCTTGGAGGTACAAAGTCCAAGGTTCTTGCAGAGCTTGCCAAACATCTTTTGAATTATAGCCTTCAAAGCAATCTTTCAATGTGAGCTGTTTATCTTCCAGGAAAATTAAACGTTGTGGCAGACTGGTACCTTCAGGATTCCAGCAATTGGCATTTGACCCCTTCTGTGTTCAATCATCTTTCTTCCACCTTCGGCAGAATGTTGATCAATCTCTTTGCTTCTCGCCTCAACTCCCCGCCCCCTTCTTTTTTCAGTTGGAGACCA
Source organism: Triturus cristatus (assembly GCF_964204655.1). NCBI lineage: Eukaryota > Metazoa > Chordata > Amphibia > Caudata > Salamandridae > Triturus > Triturus cristatus. The sequence goes on from NC_140594.1 coordinate 143,588,484, forward strand.
GATCCTCAAGCCCTAGCTACAAATTCTTTTCTCCAATATTGACTTCAAGCTCTTCTTTATGCTTTTCCTCCTTTTCTCCTTATTGTGCGGCTTCTGGCTCAAGCTCTCAGACAGCGATCTTCTCTGGTACTAGTAACTCAATTTTGGCAAGCCCAGCCTTGGTATCCCAGTCTGTTGGAGATGGCATCAGATTTTCCAGTTTGTATTCCTCCCTTTCCTGAGTTACTGCTCAACCTTCTGGGTCAACCACACAACCTGATTTTAGAAGGCTCCCTGGTTCTGATCGCTTGGAGGATTTAGGGTCTTCCTGGAGAACCCCAGGAATATTGGAAGAAACTATTAGACTCATTCAACAGTCAAGGGCTCCTGGCATGTCAAAGCTTTATAGTTCAGCCTGGCTCGCCTGGTGTAGCTGGTGTATGGACAGGAAATCTGATCCCTTTTCAGCTGATGTCACATTAATTGTTAATTTCCTTGCCTCTTTAGCCTTTCAGGTTAGGGCTTACCACACTATCATTGCATAAAGGTCGGCTATTTCTGCCGGGAATCATCGAGTGGATGGCAGACTCATTGGCGAACATCCCTTTATTTGTCATCTGTTAAAGGGAGTAGGACATGTTAAACCTCCAGTTCCCAAGTACAATACAATGTGGGATGTCAATTTTGGTGGTCAAATTGTTTATTTCATGGCAAGACAATGTTCGCTTTCTCTCAAACAACTTTCTGCCAAACTCACTATGCTTCTTTGTCTAATTTCTTTGAGACATATTTCAGATTTAAAAGCTTTGGATGTGTCTTCCTTTCATTACTCTTATCTCTGTGTCTCCTTTCAGGTACGCAGATATACCAAAACCAATATGTCTTCTGTTCATTACCCCTTTTTTTTCCTTCTCAACCTAAATTGTGTGTTGGAAATTGTTTAAAGTGTTATGTGCTCCAAAGTTAACTGCTGTCCAATATTTGTTTTGAATTTGTTTTGTTGTCACTTCGAAAGTTATGTATACTTATTGATAAGATGCAATGTTGTTCTTCGCAAAAAAAGAAAATAGGGATGTTTAACCTCTTTAAGCTATGCCTATGTTACCTGCTTCTTAGGGGAAGGCAGGAAATTACACTGTAAAAAAAGAAATACAATTGTACAGAAAATTACCAAATTTATGCTTAAGTTGTAAACTAACGCAAATCCCGAAATAAAAATTTAATTGCAAAAAAAAAGTGTTATGTGACTCGTACTGCAGATTTGAGATCATCATCTTCTTCTCAATTACTCCTTTAATTTAAACAACCTCATAAGCCTGTTTCTTCCCCTACTCTTGCCTGTTGGGTCAAATGAATTATGTCCTTAGCTGGAATTAATATTGACTTTTTTGGCACCCATTAAGCTAGAGGAGCCATGGCTTCTCGGGCTTTCTGGGCTGGGGCTTCTTCACATGATATTCTCAAATTGGCAGATTGGTCAAATGTGAGTTTATTTAGAACTTTTATTGCAAACCTATTGCTCATTTTTCCGATTCTGTTATTGCAATGCTTTGAACATGCATAATAGGATCCTCCGTGTCTTGTAATAAAATTGAGATTTTCCTAGCCTTAGTGTCTGAAAGGCTAAATGGTAGTAAAGACAAGGAGGCAAGTATTATCCCACCACTATATTTTAACCCTCCCTAATGTTATTCTTTTGCAGTGCCAGCTCATTCCACCAGCACTTCCTCCTAATTTGGATGGGACAGTTTCTCTCATACAGGATTTCGTACGTCAGCATGGATTTCCATTCCTGTGTGGTTTCCATTATGAACATTTCTTCGCGAACTGTTTAATGGATTTTCTCATTATGTTATTTACCTTTTATTCTGTTCTTGTATTTACTTATTTACCTGTTTAACTTCTCGCTTCAATAAAAGAGGATTTGCTGTTTGCAGTCAACATTATTTTAAATCTACTCAAAGTCTGATTGGTATTGCCATTGTGATGTCATTTGGTAGTTTTTTCTTCTTCGTTTGATGGGAAACGTAGTTCTTGCTTGGCTGCTATAAAATATAGCAAGAAAAGACTGCATAATACTCGCCTTTGTGTCTGTAAAAACATCTAGCCTTTCAGACACCAAGGCTAGGAAAATCTCATTTGGAAGTAACTAAATGAAAGTGTTATAAACAAAGAAATATATGTTTTTTAGATGAAGCTAATTTGAATGATTTTTACTTTCTTCCATTGCGTATGAAAATCTATTTATGTACTGTGAAAAATAATAGCACAAAAATTGTTTTTTTCCCCTCTTGCCTAGTGTTTGATCCATGTAATGGGAGGTTAGGCACCATATTCAAATATGCATAAGTGTTATTAAAAGACAATAACACTGTAATATACTTCCAGAAATTCAATGGCAGAAGACAACCTATATCCGTAAAGCCAGACACCTCACAAAATGCAGTTCGTCAACTGTCCAAATTCGATGATGTCACCACCTCAGGCCCCGTCTCTGCCTGTGACATACTCATCGTTCCATCATCCTACGAGCCATAAGCCCACATTAAGCCCTCATTACAGCAATTAGCTGTCACATTATGACATGTTCTTACAGGGACAAGGACTCCAGTGACCTACAGTCACCTGAGTGAGAAGGTTGGGTCTTCCCTCGTATTGTTATCACAAAGGTGCTTATTGTACACTATGTGGGAAAAGGGTGGATAATGTTGAAACATGGACTCATGGGAAATCTTCCGACGATAATCGTCTGCAGAAATTACAGGTCACAGACATTGTGTAACAAAAATACATTCATAACTAAACAAATAAAATATTATTAAATGTAGCAGGCTTACTAGAAATCTATTGCTTGTCTTGTACATGCTATACTACGAAACAACAGTCTATAATATGTGGGTTGTGTTGTAAATTCCTGTGCAGGCTTCTGTGATCAATCAAAACACCACTCCCCTATCTAGATTGCAAAAGGCACACCACATTATGAAGACTATGCTAGATATGCAATAGTTGGAGTTGAAAATTTGCTGAGGAGGGGACTCAAGAGAGGTGATGAAGGTTAATGTTGTGAATGACAACATAAGACATTGATTGGCTAGCTAACTACATGAAATTAATGAAAGCTGTGTACCTTTTCAGATACTTACTGAATAACCAAGCAGTAGGTGGGACTGCCAATGAAAAGATAGTAAGGGCCCAATTCACAAAGGGCCTCCGCACTCGCGGTGGAGTCCCGCAGTCGTGGCGGAGGGTCCGCACACATGGCGGGACCTCCGCAATGAGAAACTGCAGTGCGGTTCCCCTGCCGCAAATGCGGGGATTCCAGAGTGCAGAGGCCCTTTGTGAAACGGGCCCTAAATGTCTCACATAATAGGTAACATAGCCAATAAGAGGCGTTAGCTGTCGCTGCGGGCGCATGTCAGAGTGTGTGTTGGTCGGGATTAGTAGCTCTATAACTAAAGAGGAAAAGGAAGTGAGTTAAACATTTGGTGGTGCTAAGAGCTGTGTGCAGCCTGCGGGTCATAGGTTTGAATATTCACTTCCATCCTTCTGAGCTTAGTAAATTCAATATCATTAAGCTGGCTAATGATAACATCTGTTATTGTGAATGTATTGAAATTGCACATCTATAGTAAGGAACCCTATTTTAAAAATGTAATGCTATTAGTTCTTAGCAACCACTATGGAATGCTGAAACTGGAAGTCAATATTGTAGTAGTAGTAGTAGCAGTAGTAGTAACAGTTTATTGTTTTAGTTTACATTAAAACCATATACAATAAAAGGATAATTAGTCATACATTACAAATCAAATCTGCTGCAAAGATACTTAAAATATACAAATAAATCTAAAAATTCAAACTTCCAGAACTTAAATACAAAACAAAAAAATATCAGATCCAGAATATATCAAATAAAAACCACTTAGTAACTGACATTCTCCCAAATTTTTTAGCCTTATTTAAAAACTTAGTAGCCAGCCCACCATGTTTTGGGGCAGAAACTTTTAATAAAAAAAGGCTTGCCTCTTGAATTGTCCTTATGCCTTCCATTTTAAGCGTGGATGTTAAGCAAATGTTACGACACTTGTGTATAGCTCGGCATAAACAGAGAATATGCTCTTAAGTTTCTTCACCCCTATTGCAGAGTCTGCATGCAGGCAAAAAGCCTCTATATCCGCTCCGTACGCCATCACATTGTTTAAATGGTAGATATAATACTTTGAGGTGCAAGAACGACTTTTTTGTAGCAGAGTTCATGTTAAAATCCAAATAGGCCTGCTTATGCATGGTGAGTGTCAAGTCAAGTCAAGTCAAACCACTTTATTCGGCTAACCAAAGCCATAAAAGTACACCACAGTGAACAGTACATAAAAAACTAATTGAAAATATATTTATACATTTGGAGTTCCTTGAGATATACCTCATATGAAGAATAAAATAATACCAATAAAAACAAATGACTTATAGTTCAATTAATCATGCAGTAAAAGCAATTATATCTATGTATAAAATCAATCTGCACTTTAAAATATTTAGCCCTGTTTCTTCCTATGTCTGACTGCCGCCACCAAGAAATTCGCAACATTAAAAGTCTCCCATGGGTTGTTTAACAACTGCAGATATAGCAGGGCTGGTCTGACTTTCACAAATCCCTTCCCCTTAAAAATGAGTCTTAAAAACTTTCTCCTCATAGGGCTAAAATGTTCACAAAACATTGTAAAGTGCATGGTGTCCTGTAAAGAAAAATTATCACATGTACAAGGACCTAGGACTTTTACCCTGCTCCAGCCCTGCACATCTGCTAAAAGACAATGGATAAGATTAAAACGGACCTTAATTAGAAGAAATCAATGAAAAGGTTTTGTAAAGATTAACAAATACGGTTCAATCCGTGGGGCTGTCTTTAACAGCAATGTGCTCTCACCGTGGGTTTGACAATCTCCAGTGCCTCTCTCTCGGCAGACAACATATTTAAAAATTGGGCTTTAATCCATGCCACATCCTCTTTCACTATTTTTTTCCGGAGTAGCAAAGACTTCCGGTCACCCCAATTTTCCAAGCATTGACTTGACGTATTGTAACCATTGGATTTTACCCACGTTGTCCAACGCTAAGCAGTCCCTCAGGATTTCTCTGTTCAGTCCCAGTTCGGAATTAATCCATGTCTTTAGCCAACAAATCACAGGACCCATGCCAATTTGATCCTCAACAAATCCACTGCCCAGCTCTTGGTGAATAGTAAAAGTAGAGGTAGATTTGGGGACCGCCAGGAGATATCTCATAAATTTATTTTCAACTTTCTGAAGTACGGGGCGGGGCCACGCCATGGACCAAGAGGGCCGTGTGGCATTGAAGCTCCTGATGGTCTCCTGGCAAGATCCTGTCTGACTCCGACACGGCGACCCATCGAGCCACCGAAACACCTGGCATGAGCGCTGCCCTCATCAGCGCGTCTGTGGCCCTGATCCCAGCCCCGCGAGCTGCCTGCAGATAAAGCGCCTGGTGCCTTGCGCCTTGGAGAAAGGGAATGGCTGGCGGCCTCCGGCGCAGCCCACTAAGGCACCGGTGCTCGCGTACCAGCATGGTGCCCTCATCTGACTTCCAGGGCGGAGCACGAGAGGCTGGGTGTGATCTTTGAGGTGGTGATTGAGCTCTTCTTTCCCCCACCCGCCTTCCCAAGTGCAGCATCCGCCGTGAGCCCCCCCGAACTTTCACCTTAGTGGGGGGCCGTGTAATCCGTCAGCGGGGCTCCCGTAGGCCTCAGAGGCGACAGGGGCCTCGTGAGCGGTAGGGAGGCAGCCGCCCGGCCGCAATCCTCGGCGAGTGGAGAGTGATAGTAATACACCACTGCGGGCCAGCTGCACTCAGTGTGGGGATGGGTCCGGGTGCGTCCGCACGTAATCCTGCCACCGGCTCCACGCCACACCGCCAGGACTGACTCCCTTCCATCGCCTTGTGTCTGCGACATTATCCCAACTTGTGGGGGGGCGTGTAATCCGTCAGCGGCGCTCCCGTAGGCCTCAGAGGTGACAGGGGCCTCGTGAGCGGTAGGGAGGCAGCTGCCCGGCCGCAATCATCGGCGAGTGGAGAGTGATAGTAATAAACCACTGCGGGCCAGCTGTACTGCCTCCCTTCCATCGCCTTGTGTCTGCGACATTATCCCAACTTGTGGACGGCCATTCCCACAATTTTCAACCACATAGTGTTGGCCCTACTGGAGCTGCTGCCGGGGTGCCGCGACGGGCTGCCTATCTCATACACTGGCCTCTGGAGTGCTGAGCCTGCTGCGCTGCTCCCTAGCAGTAGTCCTTCACAACAAAGACTTACCACCAGGCAGCAATCAGCACTTTTTTACCCACTGCGTGGCTGCATTAGTTGCCCTCACCGTCTCCCTTTCGGCATCATCATATAGTGCCCTTGTCCTACACAGCTCTAGCTGGTGCCGCGAGTGCATGGTCTTCTGCAAACCAGGGTCCCATCGTAATGGGCAGGAAGGACCCTAAACAGAGGATGCTCACATTCCCGTTGGCTATGGAGGTCATGCATGATCGTGGCGCTGACATGGCTGAGGGCGCCCAGGTCTTGACTGCGCCCACGGCCCCAACGGTGTCCAATCTTGACATTTTGACAGAGCTCAGAGGCGGTTTCAGGGTGCTGGACAATAGATTTGATAAGCAGGAGAGCTGCTTGGACACTATGGGGGCCAAACTAGATATCCACGACAGACGCCTGGATACAGCGGAAGGGAAAATATCGGATCTAGAGGACGGCTCAGCGCAGTCTACGAAGAGGCTGGAATGAATGGAAAAACTCCTGAAGGACATTGCCATCAAGAATGAGGACTTGGAAGCGTGCAGTCTCCGCAACAATCTTCGTATTACTGGCGTTCCGGAGTCCACAAACGCCCGGAAGATGGATGTGTTTGTGGAATCCTTGCTGGTTGATCTATTCGGGAGGGAAGAGTTCAACCCCGGATTTGTGGCGGAGAGGGCGCATCGCTCACTGGTACCCCGACCCAACCCTGGCTGCCCTCCTAGACCTATAGTAGCCCGCGTCATGACCTTTCGTGACAGGGACACTGCGCTCGCCAGGGAGCGAGGGGCATTGCAGTGGCAGGGGTCATTAATTTTGCTATTCCCTGACTTCACCCTCATGATTAAAGGGTCCCGCCGCAAGTTTACAGGTGTCAAGGCTACGCTTCAGAATCTGGGTCTTAGATATGGAATGCTATATCCGGCTCATCTAAGGGTGGACGTCAATGGGTGCTCTCGAATATTTGACAATCCTTCTGATGCACAAGCTTTTTCAGGTCCTATAAGATATTTGATTGCCCATGGAAAGAGGCTGGTCAGGCCCCTCACCTCCCCACAGTGGATCTGTCGCAAGCGCAGAACTCTTCACAAGTGAATGACTGGCAGGCTGTAGCGGTTGTACCAATTGTCAGTAATTGCTGTATGATAAGTATACAATATGGCTTGATTTTCTGCTATTACATTGATAGGGGCAGCACACATAGCTCAGCATTGTTATCCGTCAATTTGCTGGGCACCACCGAAGCATTGCCTTCCCCCAAGGTGCGTAGCACACTGTTCTATTCAGAGATAGTAATGCATCAGTATTGGTTTTTGTTTCTATGCCTGGGTATTTTACAGGATGCTTTGGATGTATGGTTGTTGGGTATTTTGCCTTGTGAGTTGGGTAGCGAGGTTAGGTGGGGGGTGGGAGATGGGAAACTTACCTACAATGTGTTTATGCCCCTAATGTGGACTGCCCGGATTTCTTTCAGGACCTGGATGCTAAATTGACACAGGTATGCATGGGTGGGTTATTGATGGGCGGGAATTTCAACTTACTACTAAACAGCTCCATTGATAGCTCATCAACTGTGGCGGCCCCCAAACCACGGACACGGCAAGTATTGTTGGACATCTGCGCGGAATTCCAGCTCTCTGACACATGGCGGGTACACAACCCAGAGAGGCCGGGGTTTACACACTATTCGGCCCAGCACAACACCTGGACCAGATTAGACTTTTGGTTGCTTTCCTCCTCCACTTGGTACAATACATTGGAATTACTCCCTCGTACTTACTCTGATCACGCCCTGGTCGTACTTAAGCTCCGCCTTCCCAGACCTGAAGGCCATGACTGGCAATAGAGGTTCCCAGGTAGGGCGCTGAATGATGATTTATTCGCCTCCGAACTTGGGGACGCCATCAAGGATTATTTTGAACTAAACACAGGATCGGTGGCCACATGGGAGACTCTCTGGGACGCCTTTAAGGCATATATCCGTGGGGTGATCACTGCGAAGCATGCTGGGGTTCTGGGAGATTTGCGGAAGATGTTAGCTAATATCGAGCGGCAGCTTTTAGCAGCCGAAGCCTCTATACTTTGTTCCTCTAACTCCGCTGAAGAGGAGCGACGCCGTCTTGGCCTTCTGGTGGAATTCCGGGAGGCAGCGGAAAGGGAAACACACTTCCTCAGTAAATATGCAGTGGCTTGCAGATACGATGAAGGCAATCGACCGGGGCGAAAGCTGGCACAACTGTTACGTCCTCCGTATTCTAAGGCCTGCATTACTGAACTCCGGTCAGACAAAGGGAATATACTGACAAACACATCAGACATCAGGGATACTTTATTAGCCTATTACGAACGTTTGTACAATTCCAAGCCATCACATACCTCGTCAGAATTTGAGGAGTATTTTGAGGAAATCGCGTTAGTATACCTTGAGAAATACATGCAGGATTTCCTCGCAGAACCGTTCTCGAAAGACAAAATAACAGATGCCATAACTGCGCTAAATGGCACGTCCGCCCCCGGCCTAGATGGCCTGACTGGGGACTTTTACAAGCAATATAAGGACATCCTAGCCCCGAAACTTATAGAAGTCTACCACGAATCCTTGGAGAGGAACCAACTTTCGCCTACCCTGCGAGAGGCCGTTATAGTCTTGCTTCCCAAATCTGGCAAGGATCCATTGCTTTGCGGATCGTATAGGCTGCTTTCCCTCCTGAATTTTGACTATAAAATATTAGCAAAGACTATCTCGACGCGCCTTGCCTTATTGCTGGACAAAATCCTTTCCCCTGTTCAGTCTGGATTTGTCCCTCGCAGATCTACTTCCCTTAACCTTCGTACGCTTTTTGCGGTTCTTCATAGAATCGACCCTACCACTCCGGCAGCGGCTGTATTATTGGACGCTGAAAAGGCATTCAATTCCCTCGAATGGCCTTTCTATGGACGGTCATGCGCAGATTGGGAATACCCTTCGGGTTCATTAACTTAACAATGCTGCTATACTCGGCACGTACAGCCAGATTGCGCTTAAACGGCACGCTTTCCCGTTCTTTCTCCCTTTCCCGTGGCACGAGACAGGGTTGTCCCCTATCCCCGTTGCTTTTCATTCTTGCAATGGACCCTCTCGTTCGACACTTCCAGGAGCGACACCTTCATAGGGGGCTCCAGTTCAATACGGGACCACTACTAGCGTCTCTATATGCGGACGATATTATCCTATACGTTCGTACTCCACAAGACAACTTGGACCCCCTAATTCGGGCAATCATCAGGCTTGGCGGCTTCTCTGGCCTCAGAATTAATTGGAATAAGTCAATCATCTTTCCCCTCACTTCAAGCACGACCCAATGGGACTGCGAATACCCTTTGAATTGGTGCTCGGACTCCGTTCGGTATTTGGGCATAAACACACATTATACTGTCAAACTATGGCACAGCGATACACACGCTGGAGAAGCAAGTGGAGAGGTGGAACAGATTACTGCTTTCAATTGCTGGGCGATTCGCTCTGATCAAGATGGTGGTACTTCCTAAATTTTTGTATTTATTTAACAATATTCCCATTCCATTACCGAATCACTTTTTCGACACCATTCGTACTCATCTTATAAGATTGACGTGGGGGGGCAAACGCCCCAGAGTCCGTTGCGAAATCATGACACTCCCCTACCACAAGGGCGGGTTCGGTGTTCCTAATTTCCAGATGTATTATTTGGTTGCGCAATGCAGCTATGCTCACGCTTGGTTCCACCCAGATGCCCGAATTCCCTACTTAAGCCCTGAGGCGGATCTAGTTCTCCCAGACACTCTACGCATGGTCCTTCCTCTGGCCTTCCCGCGTGACCCTCTCAACGTACAAACAGTCTCCACTACCAGCTGGGCCTGGCTTAAAATGGTCCGGATGTTTGGCTCACCGCCACTTTACTCCCCGAAACTACCACTCCCAAATCCACGGTGGATCCCTATCACGGGGGAGGGAATAGTGCAATGCACTCTTTCACGGTTCGACATGACTTCCGTTGGGAATCTTTATATAGAGGGCCAGGTCTTCTCCATCTCTGACGCAGACAAATTTGTGGGGGCTTCCTTTATGGATCAGTTTATACTTACAGTGCTGCGGTTAAGGCCAAACTTCCCAATTACCCGGTAGAACCTGACCCGTTTCCCCCCTTAACCATCATCCTAGACAGTGACACTGGAGAACATTTGATTTCTAAACTATATAGATCCTGCATGGAGCTTGTCCCAGTGCGAGATGCTAAAGTCAGGGCCTCATGGGAGATGGATTTAGGTCACTCTATCACCAATGATCAATGGGCTGATTGTTGTTTACAAACCAAGGAAATTTAATTAAATAGTCGACACAAACTCAAACTAAAATATTTGCACCGCATCTATATCACTCATGCTATGTCCCACAGACTAGATCCCGACAGATCCCACTGCTGCTTAAAATGTAAAACACCGCAGGCGGACTTTGCCCACCTCACATGAACCTGCAGCAAAATTAGCTCCTACTGGACTGACATACACCATTTGCTTGGGAAAATGGCAGGCTTAATATTATCCCCAATCCCTGAAGTGGCCCTATTGGGATATGTGAAAAATGTCCCGAAAGCAGTTCGAAAGTTTGTCGCTGTTGGGCTGCTCTTGGCAAAAAGGGAAATGGCGCTAAAGTGGGGAAGGAGGGTGGCGCCAATGAGTAAAGACTGGATGAATAGCATGGCATACTGTAATTTGAACTATGAGTTATCATCAAGAAAACTTTATTGTGATTGTTTAAAATCATAAAAGTGCAGTCTTAAAAAACACAATTTCCATGATAAAATACATATTCCAGTCAATTTGGGAGTACAAAAATACCAAATAGATAATAATCAAAATAACAATGTGGTTTTACAATATACTAACCATGCTTGACACCAAGATATCAATAAGTGATTTCGCTAGTTAGTTTCCTGCGAATTAACCACATTAAAAACAAAAACTTGGTAACTGAAACCACAATAAGTGAGTCGGTATCACTTCTCAATATCCTTAAAAAATCAAGATAGCTCCTAATGCCCAAATTTAAACATAACTGGATGATCCATTTTTTCCGAATACCGGCATAAGCCGGACAAAAGAGCACAACATAAATCATGGTTTCCTGTTCAATCGAACAACCGGGGCATACACGATGTAGTCCGCCCGCCCATCGATCGGTGAATGAATATAGGGGAAGGGTTCCGTATCTGAACTGTACATAAAACTTCTTTGCTAAGGTTGGCTGAATAACATCAAGTTCAGATACAAAAGCGTAATGTGGCTTAAAGTCAAAAAAAGCATCAGTCAGGCTTGATGGTTTGGCCAAGCTGTAAGCTTTCATTAAATAATAATCTTTGAGTATTGTGGCAAGAGATTTCTTGGTAATGCCTGGAGTTGAATCCTCTGGGTTATCCCAGAGGTGTGCCAGACCAATCTGATTGAATGTCTGCCTAACGTACTGGATCCAGGGGATCTTGTCGGCTCCTAGTGTACCCAAGATTACTTTCAGTTCATCTCTATAGCATGCCAACTCGGTGGTACTCCAGATCCTCCTCCAATACATCAATGGCCTTGATGCAGCAACCTCTGAAATGGGGCAAATATTTAAATCCAACCTCAATGGTATAAGCGGTATATTATTTGGAAGGGTTAGGATTTTCCTGATGAAATTATTTTCAGTACTGACCATATCTTTTGTAGAAGTATGGCCCCATAATTCTGCCCCATAAAGTGTCGAGGACCTGGATTGCACAGTATAAATTTCGAGAGGGGCACTATGAGTTATATGCCTCCTCACTGCCCAGCACATCCCGCCCACGAGCCATCTGGGGCCCACTCAAGCAATTCACAGCAATGGCGCAGGATGCATCTGACGCACAGTTGGAAGATGGCCTGGAACCAGCAGGTATTAGCTGAACATGTTGCATCCTTATACTCAAATTAAACATTTACTTTGTGATGTAATGAATAAGAACTGTACATAATATTAGGGTACTGCTGGATGCACAGATTGAGTTTTTGGAAAATGCACTGAGGGAAGCAACAGACGATGTACAGGTATTTTTTGTGGGCTCAAATTGTACACATTACCGAAAGATTACATGGCGTGTGCTAGTTACGTTATGTCTGTGGCATCTCTTACTGTTCATTGGCATGCAATTGGAACTGGAACAATGTTATGTTTGCATTGAAAAACTGGAAAATAAAGATTTATTTTAAAAAAACGTGCTGAAGTACCATTGCGGATTTATATCCCCAAATCGCAGATCCATACGATGATATTGCAATGCTTCTAGAGCCATACATTTTAAGCAAGGCTTCAAAAGGCTTCGCTCCCAATCGGGAAGCAAAACCTTGAATGGCAGCTATGGACCTCAACATAACAAGTTTTTTTGCCCTTAGCAGGGTAATCCAGGAGCCTTGTTCATCAAATAAAACTCCCAAATAAGGGAAAGAGGAGACCCTTGACAGCTCAACGCCTTCACAATAAAAAGTTTTACATTTTTTTGGCCTCTGCCCCATTGTCATCATATGCGATTTGGGTTTATTGACAATGAGGTCCAGGGATTGTATAACAGATCCAAAGGAGTCCAAAAGTTTCTGCAGACCAACTGCAGTGCGGGCCAAAAGAACTGCATCATCTGCGGATAGGATAGTAGGAATAACCACGTCCCCTATACGTGGAATATCTAAAGTGGCGGTGCTAAGGGAAGAATTTAAATTATTTATATATAATAAAAAAAGCAGAGGGGCTAAAATACAACCCTGACGGACCCCTTTGTCAATTTTAAAGTGCTACGTGCATTTACCATCTTGGTTGACTCTGACCCTAGCATAAAGATCCTTATGGAGATCTGCTAAAAAATAGACTAAACATCGGTCCATCCCCATGTCCGTCAATATTGACCATAACTTTGTTCTATTTACCAGGTCAAAGGCCGAAGACAGGTCCATAAAGGCCAGATGCAGCGGACCTTGTTTCGCCACTGTATATTTCTCTACCAAAAGGTGCAGGTTTGAGCATTGATCTATTGTACTTCTACCTTTTCTAAAACCATATTGACAATCTATTAAAATTTCAGAGTCGTCCAACCAATCGGAAAATTTATTTAAAATAACTCTACCTAAAATCTTCACCGCTGAATCAATCAGGGAGATAGGTCTGTAACAACCTGGGTCACCTCTATGCCCCTTTTTAAATACTAGAATAATGGTCGAGAGAGACCAGGAAGGCGGAAATCCATGCTTACTAGCCGTGTTTAAAAGATTAGTTATCATTTTTGCCCAGAACTCTGACCCTATTTTATATAAATCGTCGGGGACATAATCGGGGCCAGGGGCCTTATTGCTAGTCATTTGTACAATAGCTGCCTCTACTTCAGTTTCCTTAAAAGTCAATGATGTATTGCCCCGAGTTAAAATAGAAGAATCTGGGGGAACCATCTCGACATGCGATGCTCCATAAACAGTATTAAAATGGGAGTACAACTGATCTTCAGTAATGTTACATTCTAAGGGAGTGTTATTAAGTCCCGTAAAAAAAGGTTTATTGACTATAGCCCAAAATCTTGCACTATCCCTATTGACCTCAACCAAAAGCAGGTCATTGCACGCCTCTTCTTTGATTTCCTGCTTGCGGCGATTAATCATACATTTATAGGACAGTCTCAATTGGGATACAAGGGTACGATCTCTAGGGACCTGCTTCATGGCAGAGATAAGCTTTTGGTGGGCATTCGAGCACTCTTTCTCAAACCATTTCTCCCCCAAATTAATATAACTTCTGCTCGGGATTGTTAGGCCCAAAGCCACCTGTGCACAGATCTCTTCAAATGCCAATAATACCTCTGAGCCCTTATCTCCAGGATTAAGACATATATTAAAACTCTCACCTGCTTTAAGCAAAAAGTCTTGAAGGAAAGACTCCGGGATTATACTGGTCCATTTTGGCCTCCGTCCCTGATCTGTGGTCCTTACATGTAAACTGGTGGGTAATTGTCCCTCTTTCTCTTTAAGGCCAATTGACTCACATAACTCAAGTATAACAGGATTATGGTCACTATAGTCAGACCTGATCGCATCATACTTAATGGCTTGGGGTGATAATACCGGAGAATAAAAAATATAATCAATTATAGAATCCTGCCCCCTTGCCTTAAAAGTAGGGATCCTCCTCCCTGTAATGTTTATGTTTGGCTGGCACAAATCAACTGCCGCCAGGAGATCCTCCAGGCATTCTCCTTGTGGACTATGCTCGAAGTGGCAACTAAGGGGATCCTCTGGGCCTAAATAGTCTCCCACGAAACAATACTTCAGACACGAGTGAACATTAAAATCTCCCAAGATAAAAATAGAATAAGAAGTGGTTTGTTTGAGTCTATAGTCAATTAAAAAACCTTTTAGGCTACTTAAATGCTCATTTACAAATCCAACCTCCAGTGAGTTGTAGAAATTTACTATTAACAATTTCACAGAATTAACATTATTAATTTCTACAGCCAAGCAATTTGTAGAACCGGTATACCCTGCTCAATGTTTTCCTGTCACCTTTAGTGATATTAGGGTCAACAGTTCCCCCTTTGCTCACCCCGAAGCTGAGGGCCGCGCTGACACAAAGTAGATTTATAACCATCCAGCCAGAAATTATCTTCTCTTTCCCATGTCTCTTGTAAACCCACTATATCATAGGCTTTAAGAAAATTAATCCATCTGGGTTCCCTACTTTTCGTTCTAAGTCCTGTAATATTCCAACTTAAAATCTTGCATGGTGAGTGTTTCTATGGTATACCTGTAATTATTATTATAATTGGTACCTCTTACTATATCAGCCAAATAGCTCGATGTTTTTATTTCTTTTTCTATCAGCTGTATCCTTTACCCCCGTGGCATAGTTACTAAATCATTTAAGGCAGGCAATGGAACATTATATATAAGATTCTCGATGGTGTGCATATTTACAACACTTTTTGTTCCTTGTTGAATCTCTTCTTCCTCCACATAACAATTTAGAATATTTATTTGCGTTTTTAGGCAATCGATGAAGTAATTCCTATGCTTGATGCTTACTAAGGCATCAAAAGATGAGAGGCCAAACTCTAGTCTTATTCTGCGTTGTCGAGTTACTCCCTCAGATTAAATAACTTCCTAATGCACGTCATAAATATGGTTTCGGACCTGCTTATTGAGGAGTGAGGCCAACCTATTGTACTATACAGCACTACAGGTACTAATTTTGTTTATACCGCCGTAATAGCAGGGCGCATGGGGCCACCTCCATAATTAGTCGAAAAGGATTTAATTCACCTATGCCAACTGGAGGCCCAGTTAAAAAAAAACATCAATTATCATTCCCAGAAATGTATTCTGCTTAACTAATTCAATCCTATCCATTCCAATAAACCAAGAGAATTTCAGGTTATAACATCCAAAGGACATGTCTTGTTTATAGTAATCGCAAGGTCGTTCCCCATGTTGAACTTGTGCACTTTGTTCAGCTGCTGTTGTCGATCCTTTTGCGTCATTGATAAAATCACAATGTCATCTGCTTATGCCAGATATGCCACTTAAGTGTTTGCGAATTTGGGGGCGCCCCCGAAGGATGATCCAGGATTTCTGTTAGATCCAAGATATATAGGAGCCAGAATACATCTTTGCTTAAGACCGTTATTTAGAATACATTTGAGGGGTCATTCCCATACCATCTGATAATTTCACTCTGACCCATGTATTCCTATATAGTTCAATAATTAATTTCAATAAGACTTCATCAATCCCCTATGCTGCCAGCTTGCTCCATAATTTAGTCTATTCACTTTATTGAAGGCCATCGAATAGTTTATGAAGCAAGCAAATTATTTACTCTCATTTTTGCCTGTGTTTACTGAATCAATGTAGTCAGGGCTCCGATATTATCTATTGTTTAGCAATTCTAACGAAAGCCTGTTTGGTGCAATGAAATACGATTTTGCAGTGTGGCCCAATCGCAAATAGTTTCCCACCGAAGTCTAGAAGGGCAGTTATCCTAAAACTCTTTTTAAAATATGGGATGAATAATGGAACCTTTCCATGACAGAGGCTATTTAGCCGTATAGATAGATTATTGAGTTGATTATCACAGAAATTATGGTACCCCAGTTACTTTGACTCAGTTTTATTAGGGCCATTGAAAGGCCATTTGGACCAGGAGCTTGTGAGTTATTCGCTTGCTTTATGAGGGTTACTATTTCCGTATTAGAAATCCTGCATTTCATTTAAGGTCCTTCCAATCTTAATCATGTAACGGGCTCCCCATACTAGAGCTCTGATAAATAATTATTCAACTTTTGATAAGGGATATGATGGTCTCCCCTAATTTATAGGAGTTTGTTCGGGTGCCCACCTGTGCCCAAAATGTTTTGGGATTTTTCAATTAAATTGTTGTTTGAAGATCTATAGAAATGAGGTCCTGGTTTCTGTTTTTTTAATCTTGTAAATTTCCCTTCTTAACACCATTTTAAGTTTTTTTACTGTGGGTCCCATAGATGAAGGGGATTCAGTTTTAATAAGTTGCCTGATTTTAGATCAATAAACTCTTTCCCCATCAGCGTATTTTACATTTACCGTAAGGCTCAGCCCCTACGCCACCCCCCCCGCCCCCCTCCCCTTCGTGTGTCTCAGCCCGGGCTGCTGCAGCTCGAGCTGCTGTGGGGTAAGCTGGGTAGTGCCTGGAGTCTTATCTACGGCACGCCCGAGTTTTTCACAGGTCTTTAAAGACCATTTGCATAGTTAAATACCTTTGTAAACAGGTAACCGAGGCTTAGTTTTTTTTCTGGTTCCAATACCCCTTGGGCCTATTCCTTACATTTGTGTTTTTCATTTCCTGCGGTACTTTGAGAATGCATTTCATGAAAAGCAATATAAAGTAGGGTTGCCAAAAGAAAAATGCCAGCCATGTGTTGTTTAAAGAGTCTGCAAAGACCTCGTCTTGACACTAAATAGGGTTATAAATAAAAAAGTATGTATTCATTTGTAATGTGACTTTTCTGTCTTTGTTCCCTTTAATTACCAGTCATGGATCATTCAGGCAGCTCTGGAACACAATTAAACGTGCTTTCGTTTTATATTTGCTGTTCGAAGCATGCACAGTTAAGTGCTGAAAATACGGCTTAAGTGCTGAAAATACGGCTTTAGGTGCCGTCTGGGACATCAAAATAATGAGCTGGCAACCACGCAGCCCACAAGGACGCCACCCGCAACCACCATCACCTCATCAGGACTGCCAATAGGACCTCCTTCAAAGACCGCCTCGACAACAACTCACACAATAGCAAGGAGCTCTTCAACATCGTGAAGGAACTTTCCAACCCCAGCTCCAACGACATCCCGCCGTCGCAAGACCTGTTCGACTCCCTCGCCGTTTTTTTCCACCGCTAGATAGCAGACATCCATGACAGCTTCAACACCCAGACAGCCCCAAGAGACATCAATACAACAGACTCTCCGCACACCATCGACCACGACCCCCTGCTAGCCTGGGCCAACGTGATCCTCGATGACACCATCAAGACCATGAGCACAATCCGCTCCCCGTCAGACCCTTTCCCACACCACATCTTCAACAAAGCCAGCAGCTCCATCGCACCCCATCTGCGCAATGTCATCAATCTCTCCCTCGAGACCGTGACCTTCCCAGAGAGCTGGAAACACGCCGAGAGCAACGCCCTACTCAAAAAACCCAAGGCGGACCCAAGAGTCCTCAAGAACTTCCGGCCCATCTCTCTGCTTCCGTTCCTGGCCAAGGTCATCGAGAAGATCGTCAACAGACTGCTAACCCGATACCTTGAAGAAAACAGAATCCTGGACCCTTCCCAGTCAGGGTTCCGCAGCAACCACAGCACTGACACTGTCCTCATCGCCGCCACCGACGACATCAGGACCCTCCTTCCTCTCCGGCAGAACCCAGAGTGTTCGCCTACCCCCATTCCGATCCGAAGCCTCCGAGATCATCTGCGGCGTACCCCAGAGTTCTTCCCTCAGCCCAACACTGTTCAACATCTACATGGGCCCGCTCGCACACGTCGCCCGACAGCAGGACCTCAACATAATCTCCTACGCCGACGACACTCAAGTGATCCTCTCCCTCACCAAGGACCCCATCACCGCCAAATCCAACATTCACGAAGGAATAAAGATCAGCCGACTGAAGCTGAACACGGACAAGACGGAGGTCCTCATCCTCGGCTCCAACCCTTCAGCCTGGGATGACACCCACCGACCACGCACGCAACCGGAGAATCATCCTCGACTCAACGCTCTCCATGACCAAGCAAATCAACGTTGTCTCCTCCTCCTGCTTCAACACCCTCCGCATGCTCTGCAAGATCTACAGGTGGATCCCGACAGACACAAGAAGAACAGTCACCCAGGCCCTCGTCAGCAGCAGACTCGACTACGGAAACGCCCTCTACGCGGGAGCCCCGACCAAGCTCATCAAACGACTGCAACGCATCCAAAACGCCTCTGCACGACTGATCATCGACGTACCACGCCACAGCCACATCACTCCCCACCTGAGAAACCTGCACTGGCTCCCCGTCAACAAGAGAATATCCTTCAAGCTCTTCATCCACGCACACAAGGCACTCCACAAGACTGGCCCAGCCTACCTAAACAGACGACTTTCCTTCTACATCCCCAACCGCCAGCTCCACTCCGCTGACCTCGCACTCGCCACTGTCCCTCGCATCTGGAGAACAACCACCGACGGAAGATCCTTCTCCCACCTCGCCGCCAAGACCTGGAACACCCTCCCACTAAACCTACAACAGACCCAAGACCTGCTGACCTTCAGGAGGCTACTCAAAACCTGGCTGTTTGACCAGTAGCAGCCCCCCCCCCTCCCAGCGCCTTGAGACCCTCGCAGGTATGTAGTGCGCTCTACAAATGATTGATTGATTGATTGACAATGCACTTGCGCAGTTCACCCTGTACCTCACCCTGCAGTCAGACCAGCACACTACTTACCCTGCACTCATGTGACACTTTACTCACCTCTCCCCCTCACTGCTCAATCTGCAATCTGACTCAAACAATGTATTCATTTGTCCCACTCTGCACTGCCGTCCGCACCCAAATTCATATGGTCACCTCACTCACCCTGCAGTCACTCTTCTTACCCTACTCTCACACTGCCGCATCGCTCACCGTGCACTCACAAGGGGACTCTTGTCACCTACACAGTGCAGAGGGTTGATGTGCCTGCTAGCAAGAAAGTGTGCCGTGCAGATCAAAGAACTGAGTGTGGGTAAACTATGAGTAGCGCTATAAAAAAATGAAATGTTTGTCAGAAAGGTGCTATAGAGTGATGAGGTGCATTGTTGGCGATTGGTAGTGAGGGAATTCATGTAGAAGGAGGAAGTGGGGGAGGGGCGCCAAAAAAGACTGTTGCACTGTGTGCGACCAGTGCTGTGGACAGCCCTGGCTGGGAGTGTTAGCCCCCTGGAGTTCAGGTCTGGTTGCGCCCCTGGCTCTGATCCCACAGATTGTGATTTTTTTTTCCAAGCCTATATTCCACATGATCCTTCTTCCTCCCTTGACAAGTATTTCCCAATTAGTCAAAGAGTGATGAGCTGCCAGTCACGAAAATGTAAGATGAAAGACAATATGCTGAGGATTAAGATCACTTTCCGACCCGGGAATAATACAAAGTACTTTATTAATTTAAAGGAGGAGGAGTGAACAAGAGGATAATCAATCAAAGACTTTCCCTCACTGGAGGCGAAGGTTGTTCGAGCAGATTGATACTTAGAAAATCTGCCAATTAAATGATGTAAGCCGAGATCAAACAGATAGGCGCTTACTAATTTAGTGCTCCAGTTGGTTATTAAAGTGAACAAAAATGGGTCTGGGGCCTGAGTTGATCTTGTCTGGTAGATCTGTTTCAAGATCAGCTGTTATGTTTTGTAGTAATGAGCAGTTATAATTCCCTGTTAAAAGTATCGGAGCATTTTTGCAGGTGCTGCCAGACCTTCCGTTTGCACCAGAGTGTATATTCGGGTATTCCTATCTTTGGTCAATGCCGGCAGTAAGTAGACATTATTAATAAAGAAAAGGCCTTTAGCGCCTAACTTCACCCATACCGTGATTCGGTATTTAGCTTTTAGGATCAAGCCATAATTTGCCCAATCCATAGTGGATTGTAACAGAATTGAAAGTCGGTCTCGCATATGCCCTTTATGTGCTGGAACATCACAAATAATGCTGTTCTGAAAAGTAGTGGCAGTGTGTTTCCAGGTTTCTTTTTTTAAACAGAATTTTATTGTCACTTTCTCCATCATCTTTTTAAACAATTACAAAACAAATGTCATAGTAGGACAACATCCACATGCACCCCCAGCCTCCTCTGCGGTGTGTCCCCCCAAAGTAAGTCAGTGGGTCAAAAGCTGGGCAGGACTCATCTCCTCAAGCAGGCCATGGCTGTCAAATCACACCGGGCACCCACCAAGATGGGAACAGTAGTGGGGGTGACGAGCAGAGCAGAATCTCGGACATCAGGTTTCCCATCCAGGGTCCCCTCTCCCAAAATCGTATCCCGTGCTCGCACAAGGTCAGTGCTTCTCCTACCCTGGCGTCCCTCTCTCAGCAGTGTTGCCCCCTGCCAGGCAGCCCAGCACAACACATCCGCCCTCCATCTCTCCCAGGTCCCTCAGGCATCTTCCAATGCATCCTAATCTGGTGCTTGGCAAGTGCCAGAGCCAGGTCAATAAATCAGTTAGTGACTTTATGCTTGGCAGGGCAGGGGTAGATGCCCAGGAGGCAGAGCCTAGGCGAAGGGGTCAAGGACCATTCCGTGGACTGGACTTGCATTCGCACTACCTCGGTCCAATAGGTAGCCAAGGGGGGCAACTCCAAAGCATGTGGAGAATATCACCTCGATCATCATGGCAGCATGGGCAGTTCGGCACGGTTGGTGGGAAAAACATGCTTAGCTTCAGGGGTGTTAAGTATGCCCCAAGCAAAACATAAAAGTGTATGAGCTTAAGCCTGGCATTTCGAGAAATCTTGGTCGCAGCCTCCCACATCTTAGACCAGTCTCTGTCTGACAGGGGGAGCCCAGGGTGGTTTCCCAATATTCGCGTAGTTGACAGTGGGGCTCACAGTTCTCCATGCAGAGCACCATGGAGTCCCGAATCCAGAGGGCGTGTATTAGTGGCAGCGCAGAGAAATTGACAGCCGTGTAGTAGCTGCGGCTCCGTTCCTCCTCCCCCATATCCTGTGCACCGCCACGGTTAGGGAGCCATGTAGTAGAAACTTCCCGTCCGGAAGGTCAAAGGTGGCACGCAGATCTTCAAATGGTCGCAATACACCAACCACATATAGTACACCGAGCAGGGCCGGCTTTAGCGCTGGTGGCGCCCTGTGCGACAATGTTTGTTGGCGCACCCCCAATGATCACCTCCACCATGGATTCTCTCACTAGCACCCTTTAACAGTGACCAAGTCTCCATAACCACACTCTCTCAGATGCATTGAATTAGTTATGTAGCCCCACTCATACAATTGTAGGGTGTCAGAACACTTTGCATCACACACACAATGCACAGAGACAATCAATCATACATGTGTAAATCAGTATATAGGATATGTTACATAAGCCAAAGGACTAGAAGTGTAGGAGTCACATGTCATCCATACTGGTAGGCAGTATAGTTTAAGAGTGCCTGGTGTGGAGAAGCACAGACTCAGAGTCGAAATAGAAACAGCATAGCTGGGAGTTTTCTTTATTAATAAGAATCGATTTCTAGCCAAATTAACCCTTTTTGCAACATTAATCATTGTTCGATTGTATACTTTGCAGTGTGTATGCAGTTCTGGGTCGAAAGTTAATAGCTCACTGTTGAATATTAGGACTTTTAGTTATAAATTGCAAGTAACAAAAGGATGTCTCTGCTGTGCTGATCTGTTTACATTATATGCACTCTGTAATCTACTTGGTACACGTTCTTTGCAGCAGGCATTATTAACCCTCTGCACTAACTTCACATAAGCCAAAACCTCAACTATACAAAACACTGATCTCTCTCCAGGACGATAATTAATCACACGAGTTACCTTGGCATTTCTGTGAGGCCTGGTAATTGCCGGAGGAAAGGACCTCTGCAGCAGGTGCTTTAAAAACATAATAAACTTGCAAACACAGCGCCCGCAGGAAGCCAGCACCCGGTGCGGTAGCACCGGTCACACCGCCCTAGAGCCGAGTATTGAATCCTACCCCCTACTCCACTCCTTCTTATTTCCAGGCTTCTTGAAGATATATTATATGATATGAGTTAAGAAAGTCCTTGAGATTTGTATTACTATCTTTCAGCTGGTGCTTCAGGCCTGCAATGTCCCATGAGCAGACCTTCAAGCAGACCAGATCGATCTCTGATCCTTTACTGCTATGATCAGGAATTCCATCCAGGCAGCTGTTCGGTTTCTGGGCTTGCAGGTATTAGGACCACCCTTTTATTTGCTTCATTACTTGGAATAGTGATTCTAAAGCTGTGAACCTTGTTGTGGCCAAAAAATCCAGGCCTTTGAAAGAAGACATGCGTGTCAGAGCTTTTTTTGATAAATTCACACTGAGTGAGAGTCAGAGGAAAAAAACAGCACATCCTCCTGCCCTTGTTAGCGTATTTCTGATAACTGAAGGGCAAAACTACTTCCCTACATGCAAGAGAACTCCTTACCTATCGGCTCAAAAATAGATATTTGAGAGGTCGCATCACCCACCACTTCACATGGCATGCTTCATCCTTGGTAACCCCCCACACTGGAGTATGATGGTACTACATCAGTGGGATCAATCAAAACTGAGAGTTCTTTAATATTGTTTTCAGTACAATAACGAAGGTCCAGATAAACAATGAAAAATACCTAAGGGTATATCGCAAGAATATTTCATTAGCAATTCTTCAACAACGTTCAACCCCCTTGGTGCCTTAGTATCTAATTCCACATGTACCTGGACCCTAAACATCATTGTGTTCTGTCATCCCCACTCTTAGTGTCCGGTATTCGGTCAATGACAAAATATCTTAGCAATTTGTTATCACCATTATGGAACTGTGTAAAATGTCTCACTACAGGGCAGTGTTTTATAACTGAATGAATAGTACTTCCCACAGATGTAGACTAGAACACAAATCAGAAAATCAGAAGTGCAGGTAAGGTATTTGCAAATAGTTTCCCACACATTTTGCGAAGGTGTATGGTAATTACTAATGTTACAGCTATTTTTGAAAGCTTTTCAATGCTTGCACATGTAGAAATGTAGAAGCCTGCTCTGGTATTCCTGGGGGAGAGGAGGAAGGAGGGCAGGGGAAGGTATTACTGATGGCATTTTTGCTGAGTCTGGCTTTCAATGTTCTCCCTCTTCAGTATGTCACTCTTCAAAAGTTATCAATAACCCCATCCAAACTATTGTCACTTTAGAAAATGTTCCAGTGTTTGCCCAGAATGCCTCTAACATCTTTGGATTTTGGTCTGTAAGTGGTAATGAATCCAGTTGCAGCCGGTGCAGGTAAGAGCGGTGCGGCAGGGTGGGAAGGTGAGTCAACAGACAACGATGAGGTAAAAATGTCTTTTTTTTTATAAAACACTTACCTTGCGCTCGCTGCATTGCCGAGTTGGTGATGCGGTGAGTGCAAGGTAAGTGGTTTTCTTTTTTGATTTTATTTTCTCTTGTCATCACCTGTCGACACACCCCCTTCACCCCGTCCGCCCCGCCCCACCGCTCTTAATGGCAACGACTGAATGAACCTAAGGCTACTTGTTGCTGTTTCTTAGGTGTTTGGTGTGGAAACAAGTACTTCTTCTCGATGAGCCTGCAGTGTCCGGTGAGGGGCAGTATCTAATGTGGATTTGGGGTAACCCTTTCATCTGAATCTTGTCATCATAATATTGCATTCTTGTTTGAAATCTTGCTCTGAACTGCAATTCTGGTGAGCCCTTAACAGCTTGCCATATAGAATAAGAGGATCAATGATTTGGGATGACTGCTCTGGGCATGCAGTACTGTATTGCCTGCAATAACATTTTCTGTAACGTTTAGTGGTCAACCTCCTATCTATTACCTGTACCTTGATGCCAAGGAATTCAATCTCAATTCTACTTATGTGGCACGAAAACTTGAGGTTCAAATTGTTGTCATTAAAGGCACCAATTAATTTCACATGTTCTCTGCAGTTCCCCTTCCAGACTATAAAAAGATCATCAATATATTGAATCTAAGTTCCACATTTGTATTGAATTACTCCAGGGTACTGACTCCCTTTCCACCACCTAGCTTATTAGGAGATTAGCAAAGCCTTGAGCAAAACAGGTGCCCATCGCAGTGCCCTGGACCTGTCTGGAATACCTGTCATCAAGGACAAAAAAGTTGTTAGTGAGACAAAAACAAATTATTTTAATGATAAATTCTGTATGAAATAGAAATGACAGAGATCGTGCTTTTAGAAAATGTCTGCATGCAAAAATTAAATCCTTGTGTCTGATACTTGTATGTGGACTCCCAATATCTAAAGTCAACAGCAAGTAGTCATATTCCTGAATAAATGTCATCAATGTGTGCAAGGAAATCCCGACTGTCCTGTATATAAGAGAGCAAGGTAACATGAAAGGACGGAGAAAATGATCTATGTATTTCGAAGTAGTCTCCAACAGTGATCCTCCAAAAAGAGACAATCGGCCTCCGCGACAAGTTATAACATCTTTGTGTAGCTTGGTGACCAGGTAGAGGATGAGAATTATAGGCTATTCACATTATAAGAATGTAAATTCTTCCCATTCAATCAGCCCAATTTCTCTCCACTCTCTCAATTGTCATAGTATATGTGTTTGAGGAAAGCATCACATTTTAGTACAATTACGTAACATTCCTTGTTGTTCAATTGGTTATAATCTTCCTTGAGCTATGTTTTTAACAACATTAACCCCTTTGTCAGATTGTTGAATAACAATACTGGCATCTGTCTGTAAGATTCTAATAGTTTGCCTCTCACGCAATGAAAGATTGACCTTTTGCCATTTATTTTTTCTGACCAGTTTTTTAAGATCTTGTATAACAACTGCTTTGAACATGTCAATGACATCATGTGGTTGGGAAGGAAAAAAGGTGGAATTAGCCATGAGATCACTGGGACAACTTTTCTTTAAATCTATTCCTATGTGTGGTAAATTCAAACATTTGTCACTTGTGTTATCAGTGTCAGGATCTAATTGTGCTGGAATAAACAACACATCAATGTCACTGATACTTAAATTACTTATATAACCTTCCCACCCTATGGGCTTAGTATGTTCACATTTCAATTGATGCCATATAGTTAATTTAAGTTTCCTAGAGAAGTTGCACAGAGTAATCTGAATCTGTGCATAATTAAATGCATTAGTGGGACAAAAGGATAAATCCAATTTTAACACAATTTCTATAACTCCACCAACTATACCCCTGGGAGACCTCAATTTCCACCTCGACAACTGTCAAGACCCAAACTCCACCTCCCTGCTGGACAACCTCCACAGCATCGGACTCAAACAGATCGTAGCAGAGCCTACGCACTCAGCAGGACACACCCTCGACCCCATCTTCACAGCAGGAAACTCCATCACCTTCAACCACACCTCCGAACTCCCATGGACAGACCACTGCTTCGTCCATTTCACCTTCAAAACAAACACCTCCCAGAGATACCCACACCAGTGCAGGAATTGGAGAAAGATCTCCGACGACCAGCTCTCTGCCTTCCTCAGTAGCTTTGCTCCCAGCCCACGGACAAGGACCATACCCCCACCGCCTGTAGCCTACCCAACTGGATCACCAACGGTGCCAACACCATCGCCCCAATCAAGAAAACTTCCAACCCACACACCAAGAGAGCCAGCTGGTTCTCCACAGAACTCCGAGAATCTAGACAAACCTGCAGATGCCTCGAAGAGCTATGGAGAAACTCCAAAACCCAAGCAGACCTCGACAACTTCAAAGCAGCCACCCCTGCCCACCACAAACTCATCAGATACTCAAGGAAGAAAGCACTCCAGGACAGAATCTCCACCCATGCACACAACAGCAAGGAACTCTTCGGCATCATGAAAGAGTTCGCCCAACCCAACAGTGAGACTTCCGACATCCCACCCTCCCAGGACCTCTGCGACAGACTTAGCACATCCTTCCATCACAAAATCAGGACCCTCTAGTACAACTTCGACAATGACAACCTTCATGAGGAACCCACTCTCACTGCCCTCTACACCCGCAGCTGACACTGGATAACTGGACCGTCCTCAGCATCAAAGACACCCTAAAGACTATGAAGACAACACACTCTGGGGCCCCCACGGACCCCTGTCCCACCACATCTACCACAGAGCTGCAGACATAATCGCCCTCGAGCTTCAACAAATCATCAACCGCTCCCTCGATACTGCCTCCTTCCCAAATGACTGCAAACACACCGAGATCAACCCTCTCCTGGAAGAACCCTCAGCAGACCCCACCGACCTCAAGAACTACAGACTGATCTCCTTACTCCGGTATCCGGCGAAAGTCATAGAAAAAGCCATCAGCAGTCAACTCGCCTCCTTCATAGAAGAAAACGACATCCTCGACTCCTCCCAGTCAGGCTTCAGGAAGAATCACAGCACTGAAACCGCCCTTCTCGCCACGACAGACAACATCCGCTCCCTCCTCGACAGAGAAGAGACTATGGCCCTCATCCTCCTGGACCTCTCCGTCGCCTTCGGCACAGTTTCACACCACATGCTAGCCCACAGAATCCATTTTGCTAGAATCCAGCAAAAGGCCCCCGACTGGTTCCGCTCATTCCTCTCTGGCAGAACGCAGCGAGTCAGACTCCCTCCTTTCCACTCGAACCCACTCCTACCACCTGCGGAGTCCCCCAATGATACTCCATCAGCCCCATCCTGTTTAACGTCTACATGGCCCCGCTCGCATGCATCATCAGATCTCACAGACTCAACATCGTATCGTACGCAAACGATACCCAACTCATTCTCTCACTATCCAACAAACCCAACATCTCCAAACACAACTTTCAAGACGGAATGGAACCATTCGCCAGATGCATGAAGAACAGCTGCCTACAACTCAACACGGACAAAACCGAAGTACTCATCATGGGCTCGCACCCTGATGCCTGGAACGACACCTGGTGGCCCCCCGCCCTCAGGAACCCTCCCTTCCCCATGAACCACGCATGCAACCTTGGAATGATCCTGGACTCCGAACTCAAAATGGACCGCCAGATCAACACTGTCACCTCGTACTGCTACCACACCCTCCGCCTACTCCAAAAGACCTTCAACTGGATTCCCCTCGAACACAGGAAAACCATCACCCATGCCCTCATCAGCAGCAGACTGGACTACGGTAATGATCTCTACGCCGGGATCAACAAGAACCTCACTCGCAAACTCCAGAACATCCAGAATGCTGCCGCCAGACTAGTCCTCAATCTACCATGCCACTGCCACATCAGCCAACACCTACGGACACTACACTGGCTCCCCGTCGAGAAGAGAATCCCCTTCAACCTTCTCACCCACATCCACAAAGCCCTCCACAACACTGGACCTGCCTACATGAACCACCGCCTCTCGTTCCATGCACCCCAAAGATCCCTCCACTCGGCCCAGCTCTCTCTAGCGACAGTACCACGCATCAAGAAGACCAGAACAGGAGGATGCTCCTTCTCCCACCTCGTGGCCAAGGCTCCTTCTCTCCACCTCCAACAGACACCAACACTCTCCAAGTTCTTGAAGCCCTCAAGACCTGGCTCTTCGGCGAATCACCGTGAACATTCAGGAGCTGCGCCCCCCAAATCCCCCAGCGCCTTGAGACCTTCTTGGGTGAGTAGCTGCACTCCACAAACCCCGGGTTGATTGATTGATATAACTGTTAATGTAGGATTTGACAAATTTACCACATTGGATATGTTCTCCATTATTGTCCCACTGTCTGTCCCCTTGCTTTTGTTCTCATGGGCGTTGTCATTTTTGTTTTATCCAGGAATCCAGGCATTTTGGCGAGCAAGTAGCGGGGCACTTACCTCGTTATTTCTACCCCCATCGCAGCCATCCACAACCTTCAGCGGGGCATAGCAAGGACTCCTGCTCCCAAGCTCCCTAGCGGCGGAAGCCCGCCCTCGTCAGAAGCGCGCCAGGCAGCCGCGGTGCGTCCATTGGGGCGTAGGGGCGTAGCCCCACCAGCCCTGCTAGCCCTGCTGCTTGGACCCGCGGCTATAATTAAAATAAATGTTTAAAACTTTTACCATTTACTTACTTTATTAGCGCAGCACCAAAATTATTTCGGCGGCGCCGGGCAGCACCCGACTTTATCGGGAGTGTGCAGGGGGGCGGGGGCGGGCGGGCTGGCTGGTGGTGATTGAATGATTGACAGGTCTTTCCTTTGAAAAAAACTTTTTTTCCCCGCATGTATGCTTCGGGCAGCAACTTGCCCGAGCATGCGCACCCAGGCCGGCCCCATTAGCTAGTAGGGGGGGGGGGGTGCAGGACCTGCTGGCGGCAGCGCTGGCAGCAAAAGGGCGACAGGGCGAGCAGTCACTGTGCCCTCCAAGCCAATCCTGGCGCTGCATGCAGCGCCAGGATTGGCCGGTCACCGCGCAGCACAGCAGGGGCAATCCATATTGGATGCCGAGCGTGGGTGGCTCAGCCGCCCTGCACAATGGCCAATCACTGTCTCTGATGTCATGCAGTGATTGGCCATTTGCGGCGCACGGCGCTGCAGTGTCCCGGTTCAGCCTGGTTAGGTAGCGCCGTAACGGTTCACTCGCCTAGTCGCCTGAGAGTCGCCTCGTGGACCCCGACCTCGTGGGATGATTGATTGACAACCTGAGTAAGTGATGCATTAAAAAGGCTGGCATTATACTGCTGCGCACACCTTTGTTCGCATGTTAATGGCGCACCAGGACTTTAACGTTGCATCTTATCGCGCTGCTGTTGACGCATTAGCACAATCACACCACAGTGGCAGCGGGATCCTTGTAGCCTTGCAGCTGCGGGTCCAAACTTTCTAAAACCTCTTTGCCCCTCGTAATAATTATCAATACATAGCAAGTTCATAGCACCCCCGCCCCCGAATCCCACTGTTATTATGAATTCAGGTTTATTTGGTTGGGAGATGATTGGACGGGTTTCTTGAAGTCAACGACAAGAGCTAAATGTGGTTCACTGTATTTCCTTCCCCTTCCTTCTCCCGATAGAGGGTGCGCGGAGAACATGTATTGGCGCCCATTTTGGCTTCCTTAAGCATAGGGTGCCCTGAAACCCCGACAGGTGCTAGGGCTAAAATATGCGGAAACAGTGTTTGCCCCCGATTTACCACTGGTGAACGGCTCCCAATGACCCCAGCTAGGTTATGAGCTCCAGAAAGGGTTTTTACGTTATCACAGGCAGCATGTATGTTTCGCGGCAGCAATCAAGAGTTTCTAGTTCAATAAAAAAATTAAAACACACAGTCAAACAGATTCTGTAAACAGTACAGTAGACGTTGTGTCACACCAACCAATTCAAATGCGCTTGACCCGGAATATAATAGTTCGTGGGAAAAGCGACTGTTTGTTCAAATGCTGACTCACCACAAAGCAGCCTTGTTCCTCCTGTCTGGCATAAAGTACAAAATGGGACTGCGTTTGCACTTGGAACTAAAATGGCGCTTTTGACCCTCATCTTATCTTAGTGAACCATGAAAACCTCTCGCCTCCTGAGTGTGACTGTGAAATAATCTCAGTTTTTGCACTATTCGCCCTTCGCAACCATCAGTCAAGGCGCCCTCTGTCTCGTGCATATGTTTCATTCTAACAGTAAGGATTCATTAAGACCACGCTGTCTGGGAGAATTTACAGGGCAACGCTGGCTCTGCCCGATTCTTCAGATAACGTGCTGTGAAAAGGAAGGAAATTAAAAACAAGGGGGAAAAACAAATGCCACAAGGGATTGTGGGAGGAACATCGGGTTCAAAAATTCAATTTGAAAAGCAAACTCTTGACAGATGTTTAGTGCAAATTGCAATGGCTCATCCATGTGGCACAGACCTTCTGGAATTTTTGGAAATAATAAACCTGTGCTTGTGTAATTGAAGTCAAATTGGAACCTTTCAGATTGTACCATGTTTAACTAGCAGATAAAAATACGATTTATATTCCCAGAGGGAGTAGCCTTTGGGTCTAGTAGGAGTTGATTTCTGTATCTCCTCTCTGATAATATTCACTGCTTTACCAACATTTCTCTGCATCTTAAAAGGTATTCAGACAATGAGCTCTAAAATCATGGTGTACCAGAATGGCTATTAATGCAACAAATTACATCATAAGAGACACCTAAAATATGGTCAAATTTGAGTGAACAGTTTAATAAAACAATATTGATCAAAGAATACTGATCAATTTATTATTTATCAATTACTCACTGCTGGAGGGATTTCCTTTGACAAACATGCTTAGAGAAGGAAATGGTGACAGGCATAGATAGTGCATTGATCTGTATCAATGTAGGTATATGATTAAAATATGTACATGTATTGTCATCATTCTGTTCCAGACACTATTGTGCTACTGGCAGTGCTGCTTGTTACTCAGGGGCAACTGAACTGGACTTACGTCTCGAAGTTGGAGTACAATGGGGCTTATTTAAAAGCCCCTTGTGCCGCCGGTGTGTCACTTTTTCCCATATTAAAAGTGACGCACTGGTGGTGCAAGGCGCTTGTAAATAAGCCCCAATGAGTTTAAAACCCTGTCCCTACAGAGAGAAACTAATTTTATGTAGCCCGTCTCCATTGGAGCATACCACAAAGTAAATAAAAATACCGTCCTATCTCGGTGAGTAGTATCGAGTAATGAGGGCTGAGGGAATGTGTATCAGGGTGAATACATCTTCTTGGTAGCGGGACAGAGGACTTTAAGAAGGAAGAGATGAATAAGCAAGGATACTGGCTGCAATCTCAGCAGTTAGGACCTAGGTAGGATCCTAACCAAGCCGTCATGAACTAAGAGCATCTTGCTCATTATGGGCTGCCTGCTCTTTATTTGAAACTCTTTTTTTCAAAGGCAATATTAACTTTATATGTTTACCATGTGATCTTTATCACCTTCTATGCAAAGGGCAAATGTCAGAATGCCGAAATAAACGCGGGCCCCCTGTTGTGAAGATTGTTTTGGACTTGTCTTTCATTTACCAATGTGGCTGTTGACCAAAGACCCAATTACATTCAAGATTTGCTTGTGCAATCTACATGAGTAAAGAGCCAGCACAGATTGATGTGAAGAAGGTACATAAAAAAACTCATTTGGGAAGCAAAAAGGTTTTTTTTAATAATATGCAGACTGCAATATATGAGATAGCTAAATTGAAAGACATTTAAAATTCATTTCAGAATGCCCATACTCTTCATCGTGTCACCTGTTGTAAATTCCAGCGCTGCCTTAAAATATTTGAAATGTAGTCTTTCTGAACATGAGATAGTCTGGTTTGGCTCTTGATATTCTTCCATGCGCAGTCATTTGAGTCCATAAAACATATCAATAAAATAGCATCCTTTCCCTTTCAGTAAAACTAAAAGCGTTATAAAAAGCCATCAGATAAAATGTGCCCATATTAAATGAATACTGTTTCAAAAATAAATTGTTATCTTTTCATTTTCAGCACCTGACAACCTGAAACATTACCGCATTTTGGGGCAATTTTCCAGCAAACAACAAGAGGACCCCAACCTCCATTGCTGCTCTCTCACCCGACCCCGGCTACAACCCAGCAAACACCAGTGTTAAAGGTAAGGAAACTGATGCTATATATTTTTTTACATGGGAGTTAGGGCTATGTATGTATGTATGTGGTCAGTCTCAAGGCCCTCAAGCAGTGTCTTTCAGTGCCTCCAGCAACCACTATGGCACAGAGAGGCAGGAGGCAGTACGGCTCTATTTTTAGCAGTCATTTGAGATGTATTAGGTTAATGCACAAGATATATGTATAATGTATTTATACTGAAATTTGATATTATTGCACTGCACCTTATACGTTGTACTTTGATTATTGACAGGTTTCTTTAATATATATATATTGGTAAGGCCAGCAACACACCATCATGAATACAGTACAAGAGCTGATTACAAAGTCATTCCAGTCACGGCCACTTGAACAAAAACTACAGATAAAACAATTAGGACCTCATCAGCCTGAAATAAACCTACAGCAAACTACCCAGGACAGAGGAAAAATGTCAAAACGTACATTCTCAAATGCCTGGTACACAAAAGCTGATTGGCTTACAGGGTGCCCTATAAGAAATTCTCTGTTCTGCTTCCCCTGCTTGCTGTTTGGCGGTGACTTTTCTTGGACACGGCAAGGAATGGTCGACCTGAAGCACATCGCTGAAAAAATAAAGAAGCATGCGCTCACAAGAAATCATCTGGAAAACCTGACAAGACTGGGAATGTTGGGGGAAGACGCACCAATTGAGCAGCAGATAAATGATGCGTATCGCAAATCCATTCAAAAACACAATGAAGCTGTTGATAAGAACAGACAAAATCTATCCAAGATCATTGATTGCATTCGTTTCTGTGGTGCTTTCGAACTGGCATTGCGAGGCCATGACGAATCGGAAACTTCCTCAAAACCCGGGATCTTCCGAGGCCTAGTGGATTTAATGTCAACCATAGACCAGGATTTGGAAAGACATTTAGCACATGCTACAGTCTTTAAGGGCACCTCTAATACAATACAAAATGAACTCCTTGACTGTATGCTCGAAATTATAAGAAGCCATATTGTGCAAGAGTTGCGAAACACAGACTTTGTGGCTATTCAGGCTGATGACACCACTGATGTGTCCACTCAAACACAGTCCGTGTTAGTGTTTCGGTACCTTGACAGTGACAGAAACATTGTGGAAAGATTTTATGGCTTCACGCATTTAAGTGACTCTAGTGCAGCAACCATCACTGAAGCAATACTGTGTCAACTGGACTTAATTTTCCCGGACCTGCCTCAAAAACAAAAACTTATCGCACAAAGCTATGACGGTGCATCCGTAATGAGTGGGAGCCTTAGTGGAGTTCAGAAGAGAATTCGAGATGTGTACCCTAATGCTCATTTTGTGCACTGTTACGCCCACCAACTCAATCTTATTATGCAACAGGCGGTATCAAAGATCAGAGAGACACGAGTCTTCTTTCAGGATATCGGAGGCATAGCAGCATTCTTCACATGTTCCCCCAAAAGAACAGAAGCCCTTCATGAGATTGTGGACAAAAGCGTACCAAGGGGATCCTCAACTCGTTGGAACTTTCACATTCGTACAGTCAACTTAATCTTTGAACAGAGGGAGGGCCTTGAGAAATGTTTTGTCGCCATAGCATCCAGAGCAGACTTTGATCACACAAGTCAGAATGAAGCCCATGGCTTTATTAGAACACTACAAGACAAAGAGTTTCAGTTCTTACTGTTTTTATTTCATGACATAATGATTCCTGTTGATGTGTTATACGATCAGTTGCAAAGAAAAGACCTAGATACTGTCTCTGTGAAAGCCAATACATCTGCATTTGTACAACAGATTATGAAAGTGAGAGATGGGGTTGAAGATTTAGAGAGCAAACTGCCGGAGCATTCTGTTTTTGCAAACCGCAGACAAAACATCACCTCTCTGGTTCGAATTGGAAAGGAGATATGTGACATTGTAATTGTGCAGGCGAAAGAACGTTTTTCGTTCACAAAACATTTGGTGAGTGCGACTTTATTGCAAAGTAAAGAGTTTGCACAATATGATGAATCCTTCCCTGAGCGTGCTCTGAATCAGGCTGTGGAAGCATATCCTATGCTCAAAAAAGAGCAGCTGAGAACTGAGTTAACTGTACTCTACGGAATGCCTGTGTACCGGAAGGCCACAAGCGCCTTGACTTTGCTGAGTTTAATTCATAAACTGCATATGGAAAACTCACTTACAGAGACAGTGACTTTACTAAAAATTGTGATTACGACTCCAATGACAACAGTAGAAGCTGAACGATGTTTTTCAGCCTTAAAGCGCATAAAGACATTCCTCAGGAACACCATGCTAGAGGAAAGACTAAATGCTTTGGCGATGCTATCTGTAGAGAGCAAGCTAGTCCAAAAGATACTGGACTTCAACATGAAAGTAATTGACAAGTTTGCTACACTGAAAGACAGACGTGCGGATTTCATCTACAAAAAGTGAATGCTGCTACTTGTTTGAATACAAAAAATTCTGATTGAGGTAAGAAATGCATTGTTATCTCTGTTTTTAAAAGTTTTGTAGTATTTGTTCTATTTGGAGACTACACAGAATTGCTCACCTTTGTTCACTGGCCGGACCTGTCTCCCGCAGGGTGAACGATTCGTTGCTTGTGTTGCCTATCAAACCTTTCCCCTTGGCAAATTGCGAAAACCTTTATACCATTTATATTTGGGGTACTTGCGTGGACCTATGTGAAGTGTGTGTACAAAGTTCAGCTCAACCAGAATCACGGTAACAGCGCATTGCGCTGCCTCTTTTATATTCAGTATATTGTAAGACTGTTTTTCTTCCCCCGCCTTTCCTTGTTTTGTTTCCCTGTTTTCCCCTTGCTTGCCATTCGTTACTCTAGAGTCTAATATTCAGTATGTTGTAAGACTGTTTTTCTTCCCCCGCCTTTCCTTGTTTTGTTTCCCTGTTTTCCCCTTGCGTGCCATTCGTTACTCTAGAGTCTAATAGAGTCGGAAGGCCGTAGGGGAAGACTGTGGACTTTTCTTCAAGTTCCTGACGCTCCTGCGGAACGAGCCTGGCAACCATTACACTGCTGTGCAACTTCTTCTACTCTTAGAGCTGAGATTTCCATGAGTCTTATAGTCTGAATTCAGCACCTGAGCATAATAGGACAGAATGTATGAAGCTCTGTGGTAATACTGAATAAGCAGCTACCTATGTTATGCCATCTATTAATGTAATAACTGCACTTTCACAATTGCTTTATTAACCTTCCTGCTTTCTCAAATTTGCTTGAAAATGCACGATTTTTCTTCTTTTTTTTCAAAATTTTCTTGGGGGGGGGGGGTAACCCCCCCAAACCCCCCTTTTGGGGTTCGGGCACGCTCGCTGCGCTCGCTCGCTACGGTGCTGTATGCTAATTCGTTTGTGCCCCACCACTTTAAAATCTCACCCACTGCCCCTGGCGCCAGGAGGCGCTTAAAATCGAGGACTTCCCCCGCGACGCGGGACGCGCGCGGGCTAGCGCCGGGGCTAAGCCCGGGCAAAGGGCGGGCCGTCTGAGGCCGTCCGAGGTCGACTGAGGACGGGACGGGCCGCATCATTTACATCCGTTGCTGTGCATCAATACTACCAAGTCCGAGTCTGTACAGGTACTGTTGTTAAAAGAGCGCAACTACGGTTTGTGGCAACAATAATTGATCTCCTACAAGACATTGTTATAGCTTTGCGGTAGCATGTCCAAACAGAAAAACCCTTTGACTGCTAACACTATGGACAACTATCTGGTGCAGATTGTCAGTAAAATAAATAATGATAGGAGGGCGTCTTTAGGACTAAATTGTCCCTCTAATGTATCATTGTCGATCCCTCTGACAGACTCACTGCTGGATAATTCTCTTCAGGCTAATGGCAGTACTCCTAATGACATAGAGGTCTTAGAGGTCTTAGATAGTGATACTCTTGAACAAAGCGTACCCCTAGTCATTAACCTGCCATCTAATCCTGATCAAGATCCAGTCATGGAGATTGAAGCCGCAGATCTTCAGTCCCCTGTCCCTCCCCCCAGAACTAGGGCAGTTAGAGCATGTAGGAAATCCCAGATCAAAAATAATGGCCCTTGCCTAGGAAGGAAAAAGCCAACTACTACAAATAAAAGCTTGAACAAGGTAGAGGCAATAGGGTTACATGATAATAACGGCTCCGAGAATGAGTTATCTGTACAAATTGTGACCATGATCAATACTAAAATAGAGAGTATTATTATACCTTTGGTAGTTAAAATTGACCAGCTTATGGAAGAGGTAGCTAGATTGAGTGCTCAGATAAATAAGCCAATGGAAGATATGGCTACGGCATCGACTTTAGCACCAAGTATATCTACTTTAAATGTGGTACCCTACAGGGGTGGAGAAAGGGTAGCAGGAATAGAGATAGTGAATCCCCCACTGCCACAACTTATAATTGATAAGAATCTCCAGAAGGTTTCCAAAGCGGGTCCTTCTTCGAGTCACACTGTTTTACACCTAGAGAATGATCAATTCCAATGTATTGTTGAGGCAGACCCCCTCACATTGGTTCTTGCTAATGTACCTATCTTGGCGCCGGGCAAGGCGGAATCTACGTCCTCTTTGATTAGTAAATCTTTGCACTGGATGTCAAACAATATGAGGATGTCCCCATGGGGTGAGCAACAACTAGCAGGGGAAATAATTATGGCAAGAAGAGTACCCTGGCTAGGACATAACCCTAAAAAATTTGAGGGAGACTGCGTAGTTCTCAACTTTTCAAATCCAGACGCCCTCCCCAATGTTCTAAGCAACATATTTCCCCTCCAACGCAGGCATGGTGCCATCATTCCACTAACTCTAAAATATTTCTACTGCATGAAAAGCTGGAAAGCTAATCGAGCGACACTGAGATCAGGGTGGTCTATGGCCCCCAGTAAAGGGGGAAGGAGCGGTTCAATTAATAAGTGGAATATTAGCTTAGAAAATAGGTTTGGGGTCTTGTCTGATCTAAATGACTGTGATTGACTTGAAGGGAAAGTTAGACCTGTGAATAAGAATACAATATCGCTGGATGGTTTGACTGCCCCTTTAGCTTTAAATAGCTGCCAGGAAATGAGGGCAGTATGCAACTTCAGAGAGATTGAGGGTGAGGCAACCAAACCACACACGTTAACATCCTCTAGTTTTTTAGAGTGCGAAATCACAGGACCCAAGGCCTTAGTAAACGTGCCATTAGGAACCCCATGCACTAATATTGAACACGTGAATGGGACAATAGGCGAGACCCAAGATTTGCTAATAGCAGGGGAGCTCCTTAGCTCCCCTGTAACTGAGTCACGGTTGACCTTTTTATCTTGGAATCTTGCAGGAATTGGCAATAAGTTGCATTCTACTGAGTGGTGCAACTTTGTTGACCAGTTCAATATAATTTTATTCCAGGAATCATGGTCATTGGTTCCAGTCTTTCGCATGGGATTTCTCAACTTCTATATACCTGCCACTAAAAAACCTAAAGGCCGTCCATCAGGTGGTTTAATAATTTGGATCCGCCAATCATTATGCTGTAAAATAACTCAGCAGAACCAATATCACCTGGCCGAATGGCCAGGGATTGGTAATTGTCAACATCTATGCCAGAGGGATGGTTGGAGGAACCCTATCTGATGTGATCTCTGCCCTTGATCATCATCTCTCAGCACTTCCATCCAAGTCACTCACAATTATAGGAGGAGATTTTAATACAACATTTGAGCCTCTTGGCCCTGAGGACCAGTTTCTTGCCGCCGAGGAGGATTGTAGGTGGGGCGTACCTCAGTTGGATCTTCCGGCAGTTAAGAGATGGTCAGCGGTAGCCATTCAACTTAAAGCACTTTGCTTAGTGAGAGGGCTTAGAGCAGCCAATGGGCGCACACAATCAGATCACCAGGGTGTAAGTACATTTGATAACGGTAGGTCCTCTAGTCGTATAGATTATTTCCTGGTGGATATTAGAGTCTGGTATAGACTGAACGATATGACTATTATTCCACGGGATGAAAGTGACCACAACCCCCTGTGCATGGAATTAAAAGCCCCTAATGAGCTTAGAGAATCCAGAATTGGAGGGGAGAAAACTACCCTGGACATTGTCGTATCAAATAATATGCGACATGTTAAATGGGGTCGATTCATAGAGAAGCTGGAAAAAGTAGAGGACCTAAAAAAAATGGTCATTGACGAAGTGGCCAATTGAAACACCCAAGTGGTTAACAAAAATTTCTCCTCAATAATGCTTGAGGCTCATTCCATCTTCTTCGCAAAACTTCAAGGTTTTTTTTTGAAGATCTCAAAGCCTGGTAAAGATAACAAGAGTAAACCTCCTGAGGTTGGATGGTATAACAACGCTTGTAAAGTAGCTCGTCTGAAGTTGAGTGTAGCTCTTAAATCAAGAAATATCGAGGGCGTTAGATCCGCTAGAAAGATATATAGGCAAGTACAGCTAGTGGCTAAGAAAGAGTGGGGCGAGGAGCACTGGCAAGACTTGAAATTAGCCTGCTTAGCAAAAGATCAAAAGCAATTTTGGGCTATAGTTAAGTGGGATAGAGGAGGGATTGCACCATCACCCCAAAATAATGTTGCAAAAAACCAGTGGGTTGATTTCTTCAGACCACAATACGCTTCCATTTTATCTGAAGGGGAGCACTCACCTCCTCCTACCATTTACTTTCAAACGCAGGTGTTTTCAATTAAAGATGTTAACCTAGCCCTAGATGGTGTAACTGGGGGTAGAGCTCCAGGAATGGACGGGATACCTGCGGATGTATTTTTAACTGATAGAACATCATGGTGTCAATATTTCCAATGGCTTGTTAATTCAGTAGCTATGGGGGCTCCCATTCCTCCTTCATGGAAAGGCGCGGAAATAATCCCGGTTTTCAAAAAAGGGGATAAATCTCTACCAAGTAACTATAGGCCTATCAGCCTTATCGACTCAGCTCAAAAGCTCATAGGCCGATTAGTGCAAAATAAATTACAATCTTGGATAGAAGAAAATAACATTTTATCCCCGTATCAAGCTGGGTGTAGACCTTGTACTACCTCTGTTGACCAGGTTTTTTATTTTTTAGCACTTTACTGGAGGAATGTGAAGCTGACTAAAGGGACCCTTTATGCGGTCTTTATAGACCTGAAATCAGCTTTTGACTTAGTGCCCCGCTCTAAACTTTGGAGGGTCCTTGACGATGCAGGGATGGCCCCAGAACTGCTAACGTTACTTGTCCGCTTGCATGAGAACAACTATGCACGAATTAGGTGGGGAACCCAGGGAGAGGTGACTGATCCATTTCCTGTCGAGCGTGGAGTCCGGCAGGGATGTGTCTTGGCTCCTACGCTGTTCTCTTTGTATATCAATGGCATAGTCGACCACCTTAGACGCTCCCCCATGGATGCCCCCGTATTGGCAGGGTCGCGCGTGCCTGTCCTCATGTTCGCGGACGACACGTTGATAGTTTCACGGACACCAAGTGGGCTCCAGAAGGCATTAAATTTATTCGGTGAATTTTGAAAAAAACGTGGACTTGAGATAAACACCTCCAAAACTAAGTTTATGTGCCTAAACCAGCGGCAAAACTTTAGAGGCGTTATTAATTTTAATGGTTTCCCATTGGAACAGGTTGAGGCATTTACATACTTAGGAATATCCCTCCAGAACAATATGAAATGGACAAACCACATTGACATGGCTGCTTTAAAATTCCATCAGTTAGCAGGTGCAATAATTTCTAAATATAAAACTTCTTTGACTAAGCCCATTACTCCTGCTTTGGAAATTTATAACATGAAAGCAGTTAGCGCTTCTTTGTATGGTTCGGAATTATGGGGCTTTGCTAATCTGAACCAATTAAGATTGGCAGAAAATAAGTTTTTACGCAGCCTAACAGGAGTTCCTCAAAGTACTCCAATGATTCCGCTTACATATGACCTAGGCAGGAAAAAAGTCGAGGATATGGCACGATTACGCCCACTCCTTTATTGGCGACGGATAATGGTAACTCCTGAACTAGCCCATTATGCCATCGCCTTGAAGGACATCATTAGGGCAGACCGCTTCCATTCCATTCCATGGCTTAAGGAAATTAGAGACCTGCTAACAAAATTAGAACTAGGGCATTTATGGACTGACTCAAATGGTTCAAGTTTCCCATCTAAGTCTACCCTTAAAAAATTGTATTGGGACATGACATTGACATCTGCCTTTAGCTCTGGTCAAAATGCCAACCTTACGGGTCGCTATTTTGACATCAAATCTATACCATTTTGTGAGGCATATTGGGATATTATAGAAAGGCCCACTGATAGAAAACTGTATTTTCAGTTTAGAATCGGGTCCCTTCCTGTAAAAGCATTTACCCATAGATGGTCATCTTCCCTGGATAATAAATGTCCCTATTGTCTAAATTTGACTGAGGACATAGGTCATTTGTTGTTTGTGTGTCCGCTGTACGTCGCTCCACGTCATAGGTGGTTAAAACCAGTATGTCTAAATTTGGGCACGCGTAGGTATAAGGAGGCCCTAAGAATACTTGAATCAGATTGTACTCCCTGCCTGGCTATTGCTGTAGCAAAATTTTTAGGATGGGCCTGGATAATACGCTCTCGCACTTTAAAGTTTTTAGAAGATGGTCCATGAACTTTTTGACACCAAATGATGTATGATCAATTTTAATCAATCCAGATTTTATTTCTAAATTGAATCTAATTATTGATGTTATTTCTTTTTTTAATAATATTCGCCAGCACCTTGATTTAATGTATTTTTAAGCCTATATATTGTATTTTATTATAGTATTTATTGTACCATTAGGATGTTCTGCTTTTATGACATGCTGTCGAATAAAGCTTTGAAACTTGACTTGTTTTATCTTCCTGGCCTTGTTTTTTTCCACCACTGCCTCTTCCTCCGCTTCTTTTCCCCTGTCCTTTTGCTACTTTTTGTTGATTCTTCTCCTGAGTTATTAGGCTGCATTCCTCTCAAAATATGCACTTGTATTGGTGTCTTGCTCACCTTGTCCTGTTGATTCTTCTTCTGAGATGTTACATTCTCTCGATTCACCTCCTGTGCCCATTGGTTTATTGGTTGGTATTGTCCCAGTCTGTGACTTTTCACACTTATCTTTAAATTGTCATTATTTTTTTTGGTACATCAACCCCCTCCCAACTTGGTGACCTTTCTGGTATCTTGAGAACTTCCTCTGATTCTTCATTTTGATCACTTCCTCTACTTCATTC
Source organism: Triturus cristatus (assembly GCF_964204655.1). Lineage (NCBI taxonomy): Eukaryota > Metazoa > Chordata > Amphibia > Caudata > Salamandridae > Triturus > Triturus cristatus. The sequence continues at coordinate 143,629,833 of NC_140594.1, forward strand.
ACATCATTTATGCATTTATCGAAACATTATTTGTTCTTTAGTTCCTGTAGTTCTTGTATCAATCTTTCAATTTCTTTCAAAATGTTGTTATGTTCCGGCCATGCCTACTTTGATGGAATTTTCATCATTACCATAAAATTGTTTTCTGTGTTAGTGGACCGTTCTTTCACTATTTCAGGGTTAGGGCACTCATAAGGTAGGACAGTTAGTATTATGAGGCTCCTAGGCACCCAACCACATCTGAAATGGCAGTGGGCTTGGAAGATATAATTATAAAGTTCAAAACACAAAGCCCACACACCTCCCAGCCCTGCAGCCGTGGTGCGCGAACAGGTGAGTACCCAATAAAAATGTTAAACAACACCATGATCCTGAAGCGATGAGAGTAATGTATCTCTCAACTTGTCACATATACAAAATGTTGTAACTCATCCTATTATCTACCAGATCTTTCCATAAAAGTGTCCAAAATTACATAAGTACCCAAAATCAATATTAGCCGAAAACAAAAAAAATGTTCAAAGGCGAATTCCATCAAAAGTAAATGTGACCTTTACAGAAATTGATGAGAAAAAGGAGGGGAAAAAGCGGGAAGCATCAAGGGTCACAGTTCCCACATTATTGTCAAGCAGTCATCAACAAGTCTGTAGGTCAAAGATTTCCGTCTATGGCATACATACTCCATCTTGAATCAGTCTGCATTACAGATTTTGTTTCTGGAACTATTTGTACACTACAAAATGGCTGCTATATTGGTTTCACTTTTACAATTCCCTTTGCTAACTTTTATCACTCTTGTGTGAGCCTTTTTGACGGGCAAAGGGAAATTGTACTCTCACCTGTGAACATGGTGGCTATCCGCCGAAACGCATCGGTTGTGTGGGATGTACTTGTATGAGATGCCACAATAAATCTCTGGACCAAGCAGTTTCGAAGTGCGTGTTTATTTCAAGATTATTGGAGGTGCTGCTTGTGTTGTAAAAAAGGGTGATGTCTGTTGTGTAATATATATATATGAGAATCAATGTCCACTCAGGAATAAGAATGAGCCCGACATATGCTGGGACAACAACAGGATTTATTCCATATTAATCTAAGGCACAAGGCATGCGGAGTTCAAAAGGTTCAGGAAACGCCAGGCAGACGCGTTTCAGCAATTCTGCTTTCATCAGTGTCGGTTCCAGTTCCATGCAGAGCCTCAAACCTGGGGGTCAATTTAGAGTCCTTGTGGCGATCACAGGCCACTCCCATTGGCTCGATGTTTCCACCCCGCCTCTGCTAGCAGCTGTACTGCATCCAATGTTCGCATTGAGACCAAAGGCATGATGGTCCATTGAGTTCAAAGTGACAGCCAATACAGTGAAGGGCTTGCCAACCACCAAGTGGTGTGCCTCGCAGACCCACAGATATCCGATCTCAACACCAATGATGTAATAACTGGAACCTTGTGTAGCCCCTGCAGTCAATACTGCATCCTCTCTCCCCGTGCGGTGAGTTGAAGCCAGTGCTGCTGAAACCACTTGGGGGGGGGGGGGCAACGCGCTGTATTTTACTACAAACGTCCAAAGGTGCTGGCTGGCGTGGCGCACCAGAACGAGAGGGCATACCGGTAGCCAGTACCTGCGTTACTGGCAAAATATGAGAATCAATGCCCACTCAGGAAAAAGAATGAGCCCGACATATGCTGGGACAACACCAGGATGTATTGCACATTAATGTAAGGCACAAGGTATGCGGAGTTCAAAATGTTCAGGAAACGCCAGGCAGACGTGTTTCAGCAATTCTGCTTTCATCAGTGCCGGTTCCAGTTTCCAAGCAGAGCCTCTCACCTGGGGGTCAATTTAGAGTCCTTGTGGCGATCTCAGGCCACTCCCATTGGCTCGATGTTTCCTCCCCGCCTCTGCTAGCAGCTGTAGTATATATATATACAAATCCTCGCAACTACTATCTCCTGCAAGTGAAATAACAAGAGCAGATACATATATATATATATATATATGCTCCACTTCGTCCCGTATACAGCCAACAAAAACTTACAGCACTGCAGACTCCAAGAAGTTTCAATCAATTTTTGTATTATTTTTTAACCATCATTAGTGTGTTTGAAAAGACAATTGACGCGTTTCGGCACTCTGCCTTCAACTGGACCATAAAGTCCAGTTGTCTAGATTGTCTTTTAAAGTGCTCACACTGTGCACTCCCTTTTTACTGTTCATTTCAATCAGCAATTAGACTGGAAGTCTCCATTTTGGTTACTGGCACTAAACTATGCTATGATATCTTTTTTGTCACTGTGAAGAACAATATACCATAGATAAGCAAAATTAAAATTTTGGAAACATGTTCAGAGAGATTGGAGACACAGATGGAAAGATGCCATTATCTTTTTTTCAGAAAAGTTATGAAAGATAAAAGAAAATCATTTGAGGAGACGAGAGATCTTTGATCAGTTACATTTTCCACTAAAACGCAAGTGACTAGTAGTTAAGAGTGATATAGAACGACCATTTTGTGCAAAAGTGTGAAGTTCAAACACCAGTTCACATTACATTATTGATGTTAACTTGTTTATCCGATATTTACAATGCTGCAGATGTATAATGAAATGTATAAATTTCATTTCTATTTCGCGTTTTTCCCAAGATTCATATTCTAATGTCCAACTTCCAACGAATTTAAGCTTAAAACATTGATACTGTTATTTAGTCAAATCTCTGTTAATTCATATTACACTAGACAGTCCCCATTGTTCAAGCTGTAAACAATTTCTGTTCTACAAACTTTGCAATAAATATTTCTATAAAATAATTGCAGTAAAGTACTTGAAAGTGTAACATTGGTACTGTCCAATAAGATGTAATTTCATATCTAGTGCAAGTCCATAAAAAGATTTTTTTCTAGTCAATATTAACATAATACCCGCAGTTTGGATAAAGGAATTTAGAGAAGAAAGAGGGAAGCACTTGTCAGTTCGTTATCTGGACACAGAATGAGATTTTTGTGCAAAAGTTGCAAGATGTGTCTCTTAGAACCGTATTTAAGAATATTATCAAATAAAATGCAATTTTATATAAAGTGCATTGTACTTTGTTATTATATCCACAATTCAAATGCAGAAAGGGGAACAGAATATGTAATGCCTATAGCAAGATGTTATATAACCTATCACAAAATATGAGGACCCCACAAAAAGTCCTATGTTGTTCCAGTAGTCCAAATAAATCTTTTCTAAAGTGCAAGTGCCTAACGAGTAAGTAAATCTTTTCCTAAATTGCAGGTGCTAGAGATGATAGGCTGGAGGAGGATTTGACAGAATGGGCGGCTCTCATGGGTAACATGCCTCGGGAAGATGGGGAGAATGGAGCTGAAGCTGAGCTGGGTGAAAGCTCACAGGAAAAAACACGCAAGAGGTATAGACAGCATACTCTGACATGTACTTTGCTGATGGTGCATTGACAATACTAGGTTTAGAACCATGGTGGGATGGGAACCATTCATAATGACCCGATGCTAGGGTCAATTGGGAAAATATACAGCTACCAAATGGCCCTGAAGAAAGCTCATTGGGGGTTTGTGACTCCACTGTACTTAACGTTGTTGTGAAGTTTGCCTTATCTTTCCTTTTTATTATGTGTATATGATTATATGATGCAATGCTTTTTTTTTTATAAACAAGTTTTTATTGTTTTGAAAAAGATTACGTACAAAACAAAGAGAAAGAAGATCAGCAAGAGCACGGAACACAATGAGTCAGGAACATTCACAGCAGCATGACATCCCCCAGTCCCTGCCCGTTCGGGCATACACCATCGTGAATCTTTAGACAAATTGTGGTAATCAGTCCATGGTACCCAACCATTTCCCCCACACCTTATGGTATTACCTAGGGCATCCTCTTGCGACATACAGGGTTTTTTCTTGGGTCGCACACCAGTCCACACCCCCACGCCATCTCCCTGGGTCGGGTGGTTCGGGGCATTTCCACGCCGCCGCGATATCGCGTTTGGCCACAATCATGGCCGTGTTAAGGAAGATCTTTTCATTCCTGGTCCCATCCAGCCCGTCCGTGATCTCCAGTAAGGAATGACGTAGGTCGTGGGGAACCGTCCAGCCCAGAACCTCCGTGAGCTCCTCCTCAATGGATACCCAGAATCGCGCCAGGCGAGGGAACGACCAGACCATGTGGAAAAAATCAGCGGGATCACAGCCACACCTAGCACATGCGCATTTGGGCGCAAGCCCGCACGATAAAGGCGCGTGGGCGTGAGGTAGGCGGCATGTAGATAGTAAAGCTGGATCAACCTAAGCTTGGCGGATGCTGTGATCATCTTTGGGGCCATAAGGGCAACACGCCAATCAGCCTCACCAAGAGGGCCCACCCACTCCACCCATTGGCCCCTCAACCTATCCAACAAGGTGGGAGTATTGTGGATGAGAGTGCGGTAAATGTGGGAGATGCCCCCTCTGTCCAAGTCACCCAACATGGTTTGCGCCTCTGGAGGACTGTACTCCGGAAGCCTGGTCTCGTCAGGAAGATGCGAGCGGAGGGCGTGCCGCAGCTGCAGATATTTGTAAAATTGGGATGGGTGAAGGGAGTAACGGGTCTGGAGTTCCTGAAATGAATGTGGATGGCCGTTGGCCCAGACATCCCCAAGCTGCGAGCCCCCGATAAGGTCCCACGAGTTAAACCCCCGCAACCCACTAACCTCGCGGAGCCAGGTTCCCTGCCAGAAGGGTGTGTATTGAGTCAGCCTACGTGTCCAGCGAGTGTGGCGTAGGGCCGCCCGCCAAGCCAGCAACACAGAACGTGTCACGTCGGGCAACTGAGACGGAATGGTTCCCCCGTACTTCATGGATTGAATTTTTGGGAGGCCCAACTCACTCAACTCGAGCCGATATGCTGGGTCTGCCCAGCCCCCATTAAACCAATCAGGGATGACTAGAAGGCGCGCTGCCAAAAAGTAGAGATACAGATGTGTCATCCCCATACACCCATCAAAGGAGGGGATCCGGCAAGTGGTCAGGGCCAAACGCGCTCACCCCCCCCCACTCCAAAGGAATTTAATAGCGAGGCTATCCAGCTCCCTGAACCAAGTTCTGGGGAAGCAGAAAGGGGTATTTTGAAGGACGTAGAGGAATCTGGGGAGGATCATCATTTTGAACAGGGCGACCCTCCCCAGGGGATTCAGGGGAAGGGACTTCCATTTTTGGAGATCCTCCTTAGCCCTCTTCACCAATAGAGCTACATTGAGAGACCAACCCAGCTCGGAAGAAGGGTGACCCAAATCCCCAGGTATTTGACCGATTGGCGCCAAAGCGGAATAGTGGATTGCCAACCGTAGCAGTCCCTGGATAAGTGCAGTGGGACCAGTACCGACTTCCCGGGGTTCAGCCGGAGACCAGATGCTCGCTCAAAGGACTGCAAGATCCGAAGGCACCGCGGCCCGGAGACCGCATGCTCGGCCAGAAAGACCAGGACATCGTCGGCGTACAGGGCTATCTTGTCCGCTTCTGTTTTGGGCCTATTTCCAGCCGCTGATGCAGTCGTTGGCCCGCACCTGAGGGGCCAAAGGCTCCATCGCCAAAGCGAAGAGCAGGGGCGATAGAGGGCAGCCCTGCCTTGTCCCCCTGGCAATAGGGAAGGCCTCAGATAGCACCCCATTAACCAACACGCGTGCTCGGGGGTGGGCGTAAAGAACGTGGACCAGAGCCCTAAAGTGGGGCCCAAACCCCATCTCAACCAGCACGTCCATTAGGTATGCTCAGTCCACCGAGTCGAAGGCTTTTTCAAAGTCTATATAAAGGAGGGCTAGGTAAGGAGTAAGAAGGTGCCGGTGGGCCAGAGCCAGCTGTAGCCTATGAAGACAGTGTGTGGTCCCGCCGCGCAAGGGCATAAAGCCACATTGGTCAGGGTGCACCAGCAGGGATATATAGGGTTTCAGTCGCTGGGCGAGTATGGCAGCGTACAACTTACTCTCCGTGTTGATAAGGGAGATGGGGCGATAACCCGCACAGTGACGGGAGGGCGGCTGGGACTTCGGGAGGACCACGATGGTGGCGATGTCCGTCTCGGGGGGAAAGAAACCTTTTTCCAGAGCCTCGTCGAATAGGTCGGCCACGTGAGGTACTAGGGTCTCACGATACAGCGCGTAATATTCTTGCGGAAGGCCGTCGGGGCCTGGGGTCTTACCCGGCGAGACGAGAGAGATTGCTGCGTCAATCTCCTCCCTAGAAATGGGGTGATCCAGGTCTTTCTGAGCGATGGAATTCAGCTGAGGGAGTCGCACATGGCCTTGCTCGAGGAAGGCTGAGTGGGATATGCCAGGGGTCCGTGCTGCGTAAAGCCGCTGGTAATAACGGGCAAAGATGCGGGCCATCACCAGCGGATCGCTGTGCACTGCACCCTCATCATCCACCAACTCTGCAATGATGCGGTTGGCTCTGGGATATGTTGCCAGGCGGTGCAGGATCGTGCCGTTTTTGGTCCCCCCAGCCATATACTCGTGCCATTGACGATCTCCAAAGGAGCTTAGCGGCATCTAGGGATAACTGCCTGATCTCTGCCCTAAGGTGGGCGAGTTGTCGGGCCTGGGCCACGTCATCGGACAGCGAAGGGGATTGCTCTAGGTGGAGGGCCTGCGTCTCCCGCGAGGTAATTTCCTGTAGCTGCACCTGTCTCTGATTCCGAAGCTGACCCTTTGCAACACCCCGAATGGTTGCCTTCCCCGCCTCCCATAAGGTCCCCGGAGAGGCCACCGAGCCCTCGTTAGTGAGAAAATACTGCTGGAGTTCCCTCCCCACCACCTTTTTAAATTCTCTGTCTTGGAGGAACCAAGCGTTCAGTCTCCACGTTTGGCGGGCAGAGGGGGGGGGAGCCCCTGTACTGAAAAGCACCAGGGAGTGATCAGAGATCCCCCTAGGAAGTATCCGAACATCTACAATCCCGGTGTAGTCAACTGCGGGGACAAAAATCGCTTCTATGCATGCCTGTGTGTGTTGCGCTGCCGAGGTGTGGGTGAATTGGGTGACACGGGGGTGCCAGACGCGCCACGTGTCACATAGGCCCAAAGACTCAGACCAACTCCGCAGCTGCTTCGCCTGCACCAGTCTAGTGGTGGAGGGAGGGCCCATCACATCAATAGCCGGAAAAGAGACCACATTAAAGTCACCTCCAATGACGGTGGGTCCCAGGGGCAAGTCATTCAGAAGCGCCGCGGTGTGTTTAAGGGTAGCTGCCAGCAGTGAAGGGGGAGAGTATATGGACATAAGATTGAGGGGAGAACCGGCCAACAAGCCACAAAACATCACCGATGTGCCCTGGGCATCATGAAAGACTTGTGTGAGTACAAATGGCAAAGTGCGTTTGAGGAGAATGGCCACCCCCCCGGGACCCCCTGGAAAAGCCGGAATGCCATACTCTATCGTACCCGTAGCGCGCCTGGAAGGGACAGCAGTTACCCAGCAGGTGGGTTTCTTGGAGCAAGAGGACGTCCACGTTAAGGCGCTGTGCGAAGCGCAGAACTGCCGTGCGCTTAACCCGGTCCAACAGACCATTAACATTCCACGATAAAATGTGTAGAGACGCCATAGGAATAGTTGTGTCAGTCATGGCGGGTGGAGCGCGGGTCTGGGTCGTACACCCCCACTAGGACATGAGGGCGCGCGTGGGAGCCTGCCTCCGTGTGGGTGGGCTCCTGCAGGAAGATCGCACCCGGCCCCTGATGGGTCGGCGCGAGGTGGTCCGTGGTAGCTGAAATGAGAAAACAATACAAACAACAACAGCATAGCGAAAACCCAATACCAAACAATCCCCCCTCCCCCCACCCTACACTTCTGGAACAGAAGTATCTGTCGACCCCCCATTATAACAGTACCAAAATAAAACGCTCGGGTTGGTTGCTTGGAGGACCCCAGCATATGGACAGATGAGCCGTGAGTCGGAATGGAGCGCTGGGGCCCCCCAGCAGGCAGGAAAGCAGGTCCGACGATGCGGTGATCTCCTGAAGGCCGGATATGGAGCGGATGACGGTGGGGTGCAGAGCACTTCTAAAGTGCGACCGCCATCTTGACGCTCCTGGCCACGCCCCCGATGCAATGCTTTTTTAAAGGAAAACTGGTACACTAATGTGTACATATCATGTTTCATTGTAATGCGATTATCACAAAATGCTGTGTAAAAAGACATTTTATAAAAAGATTGTATAAAAAAAGTGCAGGTGCCTAATGAACGTAGCTCTATCCCAAAGGAAATAAGCCTAATATTAAATTATCATATTCAAATTCATCATTATTTCAAAGCAAGGTCAAACCATTCCCTAAAATCCCACAAGCAGTTTTTTACAATTCTTTTTCTTTTAAATATGAGAGTAATTTCAATTACATTTTATCATTTCTTTTTCATGCACTATTATACCACTTTCTCCTGATGACGAGAAGAAAGGAGGGAAATGGAGTGGGAAGTTAAGAGATAAGGTAGAACAGAGAATTAATCAGATTAATCACATAGCATAATTTTATCACAAATGTATGTGCAATTCAGCATCAAGATTATGTCAATATGGAGTTTCAGTACCCAGTGCTATTATTAGACGCGATTCCATTCTTCTTAGGGATAGGATTCTGTCCCCACCTTGTTCTCCTGCTTTGATGGTTCCATATGGCACACGGATAACGTCAGCGGGTCGTGGAACTGGAAATTAAATACAGCTCTATACGAGGGGAGCAGTGCTGGAATAGGAGACTTGTGCTGCTCACTGGGGCCCATTGGAGGGTCTTGGATTAGGGGACCTTATGGAACACGGCTCCCATTGGGGTTAGATAATTGCCGCACTACAAATCCCATAATGCTGTGGGGGACTGCTACATCATGCTCATTAGGGCAACAGCCTAACAGAAGGCAGCAGATTTGAAATAAAGGTGTGGTGTAACTGCCGTGTGCCATATGGAACCAAGCCTATGATTAAGGAAATTATTTCGAAATGCGTCAGGCTATTCCGTGACGAGTGAAGTCTGTTTGCGATTTCCTGCTGCCAGAGTGCATTCTCGCCAGCTGGGCAACTTTGCAGCACATATATATATATATTGGTACACAGTGAAAGCAAGGGAAAGGTTTTGCCAACAACAACATTGAATGATGTGATTGTTTGAAAATGGCAGCAATGGTGCATTATGGATATGGTGGTCCTGGTGACTGTTGAAACATACTAAAGTGCAGAGAAAGAGTATGAAAATACCATATTTTTGATGGACTGATCTAAACGAAATTTAAAAGTAAACATTAATCTCTGCAAAATGGAACTATTTAAAACTGCATAAATCGCTATGTACTGCCTCTTTTAATCGAACATGTGGGCATTGGTCCTTCTTCAATGTTTTCAGTCACGTTCTTTAAAAGCTAACGAACCCACCCATGTACTGTTTGCATATGATTAAGACTCGTTGGAGTCGAAACGCGTAATGCTTCTCTGCCTTTCTATAAAGGATTTTATCAAGCACGGATGGTGTGGCCTGTTTTCATGCACTGAAGAGTGCGTGTTTTCTTTTTGAATATGGAAGATGACTGACACATCTATGACGGGCCCCGACCCGAGAGGTAGAGGCGCTCCTTTGTCAGGTTTCTGTACGGAGCTTATCGGCTAAAATGGAGTGCCCGCCGGCTGTCTAATTGGTCACTGACGGAGGATTGATTGGAAGGGCCACGTTGAGAGGCCCACCTCGACTTTGAAATTGAACTCTTTGAACAGCCAGGGTCCGCGAAAGGGATTCCCTATGTGCTCCGTGCTTGTGAATATGAATTTGGAAGGCAAGTAATTAACTGAACAGTAACTGGATGGTAGCGGAATTTTTCCTCAATATGCACTGTGACTTCTCACCCAGCCACAACATGGAACTGTCCGTTTAAAGGCATTATTTGTGGTGTTTGGTACACAGTAAAAGCAAGGGAAAGGTTTTGCCAACAACAACATTGAATGATGTGATTGTTTGAAAATGGCAGCAATGGTGCATTATGGATATGGTGGTCCTGGTGACTGTTGAAACATACTAAAGTGCAGAGAAAGAGCATGAAAATTCCATATTTTTGATGGACTGATCTAAACAAAATTTAAAAGTAAACATTAATCTCTGCAAAATGGAACTATTTAAAACTGCATAAATCGCTATGTACTGGCTCTTTTAATCGAACATGTGGGCATTGGTCCTTCTTCAATGTTTTCAGTCACGTTCTTTAAAAGCTAACGAACCCACCCATGTACTGTTTGCATATAATTAAGACTCGTTGGAGTCGAAACGCGTAATGCTTCTCTGCCTTTCTATAAAGGATTTTATCAAGCACCGATGGTGTGGCCTGTTTTCATGCACTGAAGAGTGCGTGTTTTCTTTTTGAATATATATATATATATATATATATATATATATATATATATATATATATATCACTGAAAAAACCATAGGTTTTACAGACGTTATAGTTAGGAATTAGCATTTAAAAAACCTTAGAAATTCACACAAAAAAAAATAGGTTTCAGGGACGTTATAGTTAGTTGAACATTTGACTCATATAAAACCAGAGAAATTCGCCTGTTATAGTTAGTTGAGCTAACTATAACTCGCGCGCCCGCAATGCACTGCTGATGATGTCACATAGTACATCACTCATGACATGGTCAGTGACATACAGCGTTTGATGAGAGACACCTCTTCTGCTTAGAAAGCTTTTTTGAAAAGTGTATTCCTGTATACACATATCTTATACTACACACAACATGCAACGATCATCTTGATCAATATTCATGCTCTGTACATTAGCCTTCCACGTGTGATTGCCATGCATCTGAAACGTTCCATCAAAAAACAAATATGTGTTACACGATGCCCCTGGTGTGTGTGTCTGCACATTATTGTGCTGCCTTTCGGCCTGGGTCTTGCTGGCTCTAAGGAGCATCATCAGCCATGGGCAGACTGCACATCCTAGATCACATGCCATCTCATTAACGATAGTTTCCGCCCTCCCGACACATGCTACACTAATCTAAATTGCACACTCTGCGAGGTCAAAACTACAAAAGAAACACACATAAGTACAGTTCCTGGCCAGGCAGGAACTGAACAACGCCCAAGTCCCCAGAATAATTATTCACACCGCTACGCTGGCCTGGCGTACGCAAGCCCAGCCCACTTTGCGTACGTATAAATAGGATAACCACGACGCCAAACGTCCCTCTTTTTCCACACTACCTCAAATGATTTGCCGCATCCACCTCGCATATCACAATGCGCAAAAAAAAAAAGAAATGGATCCATGAGGTGTACTCCATCCTGGCAATCAACACGGGCTCTAAATTGTGAGCCCTACAGCCCGTCGTCTACGTAAGGGATCCATGAGGTGTACACTCTCCTGCAATCGACACTCAATCTGAATTGTGAGCACTGCTACCCATAGTGTTTGCTCACACAACAATGACAGCAGGGAAGCAGAGCGGCCTGGGTGCACAGGGCCTCCAATTGAGCACGCTGCAGCGAGAGTGGTGGGGTGCTTCAGCCTAGCTGCGCAGGTCCGAACAAACGATATTGCCATGTGTTATGATGTGATCTTTGACCTCATTCAGTCACATCTCTGTCTCATTTTAAAGACCTGCTGGACTGTACTGTAGGCCTGAGCCAGCGGCATTGCTGCCCTACAGACACCTCTTCAGCGCGGTGCTGCGGGAGGTATGGGATGCATCAGCCAGAATGCGCACGTGCGAATAAGCGATATTGCCATGTGTTATGATGTGATCTTTGACCTCATTCGGTCACATCTCTGTCTCATTTTAACCCCTTCCATGCTCATGACGGAACGGTTCCGTCATGAGCATCGGTTGAGCTGTGCTCATGACGGAACCGTTCCGTCATGGCCCCGCCCGCGCTCGAACCCTTCAGCACCGCGGAGGAATCCGCGCAGCGCTGAAGGGGTTAAAGACCTGCTATACCATATGGTAGGCCTGAAACTACGGGCAGCGCTGCCCTACAGACACCTGTTGAGGGCGGTTCTGCGGGAGGGGTGGGGTGCATCACCCTGAGTGCGCATGTGCGAAAAAGCGATGTTGCCGTGCGTAATGATGTGATGTCTGACCTCATTCAGTCACATCGGTCTAATTTTAAGGACCTGCTGGTCTGTACTGTAGGCCTGAGCCAGCGGGCAGCGCTGCCCTACAGACGCATGGCGTTGGCTTTTAGGACACTGTAGTGAGCTCCTTACTAAGTGTACATGCACACAGGCTCCCGCCACTGCATTACACGCGCACATTATGCTTCTAGCATGCGCTCTGTTCCTTTGTATGTGAACGTTGGCATAACATATTATTATTTAACCTTGTGTATTCTCGTGCACTCCAACTCCTCTTTGAATCACGATTACCACTAACAGTTGGTAGATCGTACTTCAAAAATGAAGGATGCACTCAACTCCTGTTTTCTAACAAGTTTGAAATAAACCTTCATTTACCTCCAGACGTTTCCACCATTATATTATTTCTCCCTTTTCAGACACTGAGTTAGTTGCACGAAAAAGCACGCAGCAGGTGCTCAACCGGTGCTGATGCCCTGGCATTCTGACACCTTTCATCGTGGTATCAAGACACCATCCCCGACCGGAGACCTGGTCTATCGTACATACCCCAGACTAGGAGCTTGCACCAACACGTCGTGGGACACACCAGTGGTGGCAGGTGTGCAGTGAAGCCTCGGTGTGCAAGACCTACAATTGAGCACAGTGCAGTAGAAGGGGTTGGGGTGCAGCACCCTGGGTGCACAGGTGCATGCAAGCGATTTTCCCGTAGCTAATAATGTAGGACTATATTATCAAACAACGGCGATAACATTTTCACCATATTAGCAACAGAAAACTGCCGCTAAAGCGACGATAAGGGGTTGATAACATGCCCTTGTAAATTCCCATAGAAGCCCAGGTTCACACCAGAACCTGGGCTTCAAGGGAATTCACAAGGGCATATTATCAACCCCTTATCGCCGCTTTAGCGGCAGTGTCCTGCCGCTACAGCGGCGATAATGTTATCGCCCTTCCTTTATAATATGGCCCATAATCTCTGGCCTCATGTATTTAATTTTAAGGACTTGCTGAACCACACTCTTTCTCGCAGACCCCAGCGTCCTAGACAAACGGGTGACGGAGGGTAAACACTAAGGGCATTCTCACTATGGTACTTTCATTCGGACTACCTTTCTTTACCTCTTCCACATAGCACACATACTTATGTTTCATTTTTGTCTTGCAGGTTTCCTACGCTGCTTCCACTGGAGTCCAACCCACGTTTTTTTTATTATACTGTTCTATTAAAGTTACATTTCTATTTATTTCTGTTTTAATAAAGGTTACTTATTTTTTCAAATAAATAACTGAGTGTATACGTCTTCTTTTTTTGACGACACTTGTCTATTGTTTATTGTGAAAATCATCTGTTTATAGGAGATTTTAAGGACAACATTATTTAATATTAGAGTGCACCTACCAAACATAATCTAACTGACTATTAGACAAATGAAGCCTGGGTAATTGTACAACTGCAAGAGTTCTATGAGTGTATCACTTTATAACAGCATAAGTACTGCCCGTGTGATTACAGAACAAATAAGGCACTGCCTAGGACCACCGAGGCTTCAGGGACTGCCGAGGTCCACCCTGCATATTTAAATAAAGACCCGGAGTGTGGCGATCCCCGGACTTCAGTTGGCCTCGAACCCCCCGAACAATTAGTAAACAATACCCGGGAAGGTGGCGCTCCCCTAGGCTGCAAAACGTCTCTGTGCCCTTCCGCGCCTAATTTACATGTGACATTAAGATCCTCAGTCCTACAGAGACCCCGCAATATAATAATTGGATTGTCCACGGAACATTACCCACCCACCAGGGGCCTCATTTAAAAGAACGGGTAGACCCCGCTTTTTTTTGTTTTTGTTCTTTTCTCTCCATTTTTACCATCAGCATCCCCTCTATTACAGCGATACGAGGTTTTCCTCCTCTCGCTTCAAGTAGTCGAACAAGTATTTGCTATCACAGGGTGGAAGCCATGCACCACCCTCTAATAGCAAACACAAATGTCCGGCGAATGCACACCTCGGGACATTGTATGAGCTGCGCCTGAGAGGTCGCCCTCCCTACTACCATGATGCATTTGTTAGTATAAACGCATACTAACACTACTTACACATGTGTAGTACAGCAACCAGAATGTAGTGAAGAAGCAGAGGAAGCACAAAATCTAAAAATATTAATCCTACCAGAATTCGGATGACATAGTTCAATGAACCGATGACCCTGGCATGAGTAGAAACAGCTACACAAACAAAACGGGTCTCCAGCACAACGCAAGCAATTTTGAAATATTGCTGAGTGGTGCCTTCTTTTTGCCTTCTCCCACTCGTCACCAAATTTATGTAGTGAAAAGGCAGACAGCAGTGAATCCAATAAGTAGGTTTATTACAAGAAAACAAGACACCTGAAACAACCACCAACAGGAGCAGACAGCAAAGCAACCGTCTAATCCAGCACCATGTACAAACTCTGCAAGGTTCCCCTCATGACAGCCCTACATTCTAACATTACATACTGAGGGCCATATTATCAAGGAACGGCGTTAAAATTATTATTGCTTTAGCGGCAGGAAACTGACACTAAAATGGCGATAATGGGCTTGATAATATGCCGTAGAGAATTCCAATAGAAGCCCATGTTCTCGTGTTAACATGGGCTCCTATTGGAATTCTTAAATGCTTAAGAATGCTTCCGGTATACTATCAACACACAGTAGCGGTCAGTAGTTTGCTTCCCACTCCCTGTATGGTATAAACGCCTACTAACACTACTTGCACACATATGCTACAAACACCAGGCCACATCACTTTACAGCAATGACCTCACAGTTTAGACTGTCGGTTTCATACCCGAGTGTAGCACCATATCATATCACCACCATGCCACTCTGAGCAACACCGCACTTTGAGACCGTTAACAGTGATAACTACCTACTGGTGACCGCCAGTAGGTAATCAAGAACAAATTACAATAGTTCCTTGATTCTTTTAGCTTTCAAAAATTCTCTCTATTACTGTCTTTCTACTTTTCCATATAAATAGTTTTTTTAATATTCAAGTACACAGCGAAGTCAGAAATGCAATGTATGCTATCAACACACTTTCTAGAACATTCTACAACACGTGGAGGTTAAAAGTTCATCAATTTTTTTAAACCTAACGATATTTTTTTGCAACATTTTCTCGAACATTTAACAGCACGTGCAGGTTAAAAGTTCACGATTGTTTTAAGTTCGAACAGTGCCTTCCAAATGCAAGTAGCAGGTGTGGTTGTGTTGAGCAACTTTTATCCTATAATATGTACTATAATATGTACGTGCAAACTGCTTTTTCTTAACCAATCACAAACATACTTTTCCACAAAACGAATGTGCACCCTAGTTTTAAAAAACAATGCTTTTCATCTCCCAATCAGGTACCGTTTTTTATGCGAAAAGAAACTAATTCCCCATCTTTAAACATATCTCTTATTCTACGAAGGAACTGCATGAGCTACAGACATCTTTTCATACCTTCCAGCCATACCTTCAAAATGCTAGTGTGGATCGTAGGACATAGCTATGTTTTCTGGTGCAAGAGGTATGCAGAACAGAGACGTATTGACTTAGACCTAGGTTTACAAAATGTGGACATTAAATGGTTTGGACAGAGAGGATTGAAGTGGCACCAATTGTTGTCTTTGGTTAAAACCTGTTTACATCTCCAACACCCTGACCTCATGATTGTGCACTGTGGTGGAAACGACCTAGGCACATTGACTGGGGTAGATTTGGAAATGCTTATGAAGGATACCTTTGGACAATTGATGTTACTTTTGCCTCAAACTGTCTTTGTATATTCCAATATATGCCAAAGACAGAAGTGGAAATGGTCCAAACAATTTTGTCCTCAGATTGAAAAATCTCGGAAAAAAGTCAACAAAGCTGTCTCTGCATACCTCAGAGACCACAAAATGGGGTGCATAACAACAACATACGTTTTGATATGGCGGATATATACAGAAGTGATGGAGTACACTTCACAGATCAGGGAATAGAGTTTTCCTGAATAACTTGAAGCTGTGCATCCGCACTTATATGTAGCTCCAACTAATGAACACAAGGGCTCTTTTTTAGAGCCACCCTATAACTTACAACTTAGGCCCCCTATTTTAGGGCCATATAACGCCAACTCCCACACCCTCGCCAAAATGTATTCTCCACACAGCTGTGGCGCAGCGGCCAGACCATCTCACTTTGCAGCGCAGACCTCTCGCATTGATCCCCAGCTCTACTCACCCATAGGGGTGAGTAGTTTGCACTCTACAAATACCATATTGATTTACCTTCGCACTCCCTATACAACACCACCTAAGCACCATACACAAGCTACAGTGTTCTAAACAAAAGTTCATCCAAGTACCTATAACTACATGCTGACACTACTTGCACAGATGTGGCACAGCGGCCAGAGCACATGACTTCACAGCATATGACACACAGTTTGGGCTCACGCTTTAATCCCCGACTCCAGCAGCAGCTCAGCTTAGCAACATGAGACTCTAGACAATACCTCACATATATTCCGTACTCCAGGACTTTCATACCAGTACGGGTCAGTAGTTTGTCCTAGTAGTTATAAACACATCCGGACACTACTTCCACAACTGTAGTGCAGCGGCCACGGCACATGACTTCACAGCATAAGACACACAATTTGGACTCAAGCTTTAATCCCCGAGTCCCGCACCAACTCACCTTACCCGCATCAGACTCTACCCAATACCTCACTTAATTTCCGTAGCCAACCACTTACACACCGGTAGGGGTAAATACTTTGCTTCGCACCCCCTCTATAGCACACCCTAAACACCCCACAGAGGTTACAGTGCTCCTACCCTCCTATTTTCCACTTCTTTCCCTCTTTTTTCCCCCTTTTTCACCTTACTCGCTTCAACGGAATCACAAAATGGCAGCTAACACTTCCTAGTTGCAACCGCTCGCAGCCAATCAGCAACAAGCTCGTGCTCGTATCGCCTCAGCCAATCAGATGGCAGAATTCCCAAATATCAATATCTGTAAATTTCTATAATTCTCAAAAACTACTGAACGAATTTACACCAAAAAATCAAAAGCGTGCTTTCTAGACCAAGACCCTTCTCCGTGCCAAATTTGGGGTAATTCCGTTCACCCGTTCGACCTGTAGCTTTGTCTAAAGTTTCCTATGGAAATTAACATGGAGAAAACGTGTTTTGGGACCCCCCTTTTTTCTCAGCCCTCCTTTGATGAATCACCCCCAAACTTTCAACATCGGAGCTGATCTCAATAAAGAATTAGTTTTGAAAATTTCGCGAAGATTCGTCAATCGGCGCCAAAGTTATTGGGAATAGAATGTTGCCATTTTCCTATGGTAACTAGGTCCTAACTATAACTACCTACTGGCGACCGCCAGTAGGTAATGTATATAATATATATTTCCTACAACTGCCCAAAGCATTCCAGGATGCATGCATAGCTAATTCACCTTGCGGTTTATTGGTAAAGGCATCCAACAGCTGCAGTTCAGTCTCAAGTAGGTACCGACACGTTTCGAGGCAATGAGCCTCTTCTTCTTGGGCGACTTGAATGAATGTACACAGACGGCTTTGCATGCATTATATAACCCTGCCCCCAGTGGGAGTTAATAATTGACAGTCATTATTTGCTTACAATTATGCATGCTGGGAATAGTAGTCTATTCTGATAAGCAGTATTATCCCTTAGTGGGTTCTGTGACAAACTCTTTGCAGTTGAAGTAATCCCTATCATAGGGGACCAAAGTGAGCGTTGGTTAAATGCGCCGAATCAGCTGCACTGCTTTCCGGGCATGGAATCGTTCCCGCCTCGCAGCCTCTCAGGGGTATTGAAATGTTGCTGTCCTGCGCGGAAGGGCTCCACGTTTAAATATGTTCCAACAACTACCCAAAGCATTCCAGGACGCACGCACAGCTAATTCACCTTGTGGTTTATTGGTAAAGGCATCCAACAACTGCAGTTCAATCTCAAGTAGGTGCCGACGCGTTTCGAGGCAATGAGCCTCTTCTTCTTGGGCGACTTGAATGAATGTATACAGACGGCTTTGCATGCATCATATAGCCCCGCCTCCAGTGGGCGTTACTAATTGACAGTCATTATTTGCTTACAATTATGCATGCTGGGAATAGAAGTCTATTCTGATAAGCAGTATTATCCCTTAGTGGGTTCTGTGATAAACTCTTTGCAGTTGAAGCAATCCCTATCGTGGGGGACCAAAGTGAGCGTTGGTTAAATGTGCCGAATCATCTGCACTGCTTTCCGGGCGTGGAATCGTTCCCGTCTCGCAGCCTCTCAGGGGTATTGAGATGTTGCTGTCCTGCGCGGAAGGGCTCTGCGTTTAAATATGTTCCAACAACTGCCCAAAGCATTCCAAGACGCACGCACAGCTAATTCACCTTGCGGTTTATTGGTAAAGGCATTCAACAGCTGCAGTTCAGTCTCAAGTAGGTGCCGACGCGTTTCGAGGCAATGAGCCTCTTCTTCTTGGGCGACTTGAATGAATGTACACAGACGGCTTTGCATGCATTATATAGCCCCGCCCCCAGTGGGCGTTACTAATTGACAGTCATTATTTGCTTACTATTATGCATACTCGGAATAGTAGTCTATTCTGATAAGCAGTATTATCCCTTAGTGGGTTCTGTGACAAACTCTTTACAGTTGAAGTAATCCCTATCGTAGGGGAAAAAAGTGAGCGTTGGTTAAATGCGCCGAATCAGCTGCACTGCTATATATTCACTGAAAAAAACATGCAGTGAAATGTTCAGTGACAAAGTAATGTTTTAAACTCTAAAAACCACAGAAATTCACCAATAGTTGTAGTTATCTCAAGTAACTATAACTTGTACCCTAATGGAACTGTTTCTTGAGCTCCACCTTACACAGTTTACTCATCAATAATTTAATTGCAAATCTTGCAGTGATATTATCAATGATGTCATAGAAGATGCCATGAGCGATGTAATATGTTGGGTAGTTAGCAGTGCATGACGAGGGCACATGGTATAGTTACCTTTAGGCACAAGATATAGGGCCACATGTATGAAGTATTTTTGCGGTTGGAAACGGCAGATCAAACTGTTTCCGAATGCAAAAATGCTTTTACAAATGTACAAAACACAAAGTGTGGCTCGGTAAAATGGACTACTGCCTACACAAAAAATGAAAAGAAAACGTTTCTTTTTTTTAAGAAAAACAGGATACATTAAAAAAAATTGCTATTTGGTTATCTCAAACACTAATGTTAGTACATGTGGCCCATAGTTACTTGATATAACTATAACTTGAGAATTTATGTGGGTTTTAGAGTTTAAAACAGACCAAATTCCAGTTGCAAAACAGCAATACTTTAGCACCAGTTTAAATCTGGTGGTAACCCATTCATACAGAGGAAGGGGTCCCTTCCAGGGCCGGTTTCTCTATAGGAGCATAAGAGCAGTGTGCCCCGCCCCCACTGAGAGCCGTCACACACTGTATACATTTAGTGGAGAGAGAGACTGTGCAATATGGGACAGGCATGGTCTTTTTCAGTGCAATGATGACATCATCTTGATGAATGGCAGGCTGGATGGTTGCCTGTTGCTGTGAAATGAAGTGCGTATGTCAGGTTGACTGTTGCCTTCATCGCAACCAGCCTGATATGTGCATTTTTCCCCCTGAATCCAGGCTGTGCCAGAGAGCCATGGGTACAGAGGCCCACTCCCATTGTGCACCGAGGGAGTGCTGTGGTTAACCGCCCAGCCATTCCCATCACTGCTTTCATGCTATGCGTTCTAATCAGTGGTAGAAGTGGGCGGGATCGGAAGGGCACGGCGTGCCCCTACTTTTTAAATTTAACACAGTCCGTTCCCCTACTTCTGTATTTTAAAAATGCGTCCCAGGACAGCAGGAATGGTCTGAATTTTAAAATATTGTGCGATCGTCCAGCCCTGTGTTTTGCCCATTAAGGAAGGCGTCTGCAGTTGCCACGACCTCCTCCCTCTTCTCCTCTGTATCTGGGGGCAGGGGCCTGCAAAGCAACACTGTAGCAGTAATTAACCAGTACGCGAAAACGGCAACCTTTGGTGGCCCTGCTGCTAGAGTGTGATTTACACCTAATTTAGCGAGGAGGCCCCTGCCTGCCCCCACTGTGACCAATACAATGGTCACATCAGGATGCATTTTAGGCACACCCTTGACCTCATCTACCCTTTATTTTCAGGCTCACACAGACTGACGACGCCACAATGAAAGGAAGAGCACTCCAGTGTAGAATTCCTGGGAGTCTATGCCCAAACCTTGGTGCTTTAAAAAACAAGCATTTACAATGCAATAGCTTTCGCATTTTCTAAACTTTGACCTATTGGTATTGTAAATGACAATACCTTTTATTATTGCAGGATTTCTTTAAACATAAATAAAAGGCATTGTCATTTACAATGCCAATAGCTCAAAATCTCGCGAATGCGAGACTTATTGCATTGCAAATGCTTGTTGAAGTTTGTTTGATAAAATCTGCAAGTTATGGATTATGTTGGGTCGAGGTCAACTACATTACTACTCAATCCAGTTCAATTATGGGGGCTACTGGAAGTATGTGATTGTGTTGGTGTGGAGATTTCCCTCATAATTATGAATATGCTGCACTTGCATAATAATTCACCATCTCCGGCATAATATACAGCTGTGACCCAAAACAATTTTGTTTCTAGCTCGAGCCAATGTGAGATTCGTAAGAGAAAGCACCCAATGTGGTGTCGCAAATTGTTAGACATATTGGAAAGCTTAACCAATCAACTTTAGTTACTGATTGCAGCATTCGAATTATATTATACTGGTACTAACGAGGTGAAATTTACACCCTGGCAGTATTCATTAGTGGTAAAATAACAGCATGGGAAACTAATAATGTCACAGGATGCACTGTGTTATACCGCATAATTTATAATTTTAATTTAGACAAGTATGCTTTATAACCAGGAACTCCTTCGCCCTTCTACGCTGCTGTATCACCATAAGTCAAATGAGTGACATCTTCTGCTGTCCTTCTGGGACACGCACTGCTTTCCTAATGTATCTTGGTCACGGTTTGCGACACTCATAGTCACCCTCACCTGCTTAGGGAGACCAACAATAGCCGGTAATCAAATATATTTAAAGGTGGGCCCGCCGGGGAATAATAGTAACTAGTCCAGCTGCATTAGTATAAGCAATAAATGCATTCTGGGATCTGTAGTGCTAACATTAGCACTGCAAATTGGGTCTGCTTGTAAGTCCGTGGCGCACTGTGTCTAAGCTTAAATATGGTTCGTGGAATTTCCGGTGCCGTTTTACCTGGAATTCACTATCATTTATCATCATAAAATGTTATTGGTCAAATCAATGTTATCTTCCCCAGCCCAGCTGAGAAACAAGAATACATCGAAGCTAAGAAACCTTGCAAGGAGTGCAATTTGCAAAACGCGCAGATAGAGTATTGCGTAACATTGTAGCATTTATATAGTGCTTTTACCACTCGGTGGGAGCATATTCCCCTACTAGACCTTAGAAGGCCTCCATATACCATAGAAGCCCTAGTCTCTTAGCACCAGCAGGTGGACCCTACTGGAGGCCAGTGTGGGTTAAACTTGAAGACCTGTCCACCACAAGCCATACTGAAGTTCACCTCCAGTCTTGCGGGCAGGCCTACGAAGAAGCACACCCTAGATAAACAGAGACTTTGTCACTGAGGTCACAGGACCCTTTAGGCCAGTCCGCCTCACCCATTGGTGCCTCCATTGGCCTTGTTCCAGCAGTAGTAGTGAAACTCACCAGGGATCGGCAACGCAGGATTTTCATGCACACCAAACTAAGGGGCATATTTACATGGACCTTGCATCCTGTTTGCACGATGGAACGTGGTAAATGCATGATGCAAATCTCTAAGTCATATTTATGAAGCCACTCGTAGCCACTTTGCATGGCTTTGAATGGTTTCATAAATATGGAGTCATGCGACACAGCAGAAATCGCCGCTTTGCCTTCCTCTGCACAAGGGACGTGTTGTGTTGGTGTTCCCATGCAACTCCCATAGTTTTTGATGCATTTCTAGATTTACAAGGACTTGTAAACCTGGGAATGTATCAAAATCGTACGCCTCCTCAAGGGAGCCACAAGAAGGAGAAATATCTTTATTTCTCCTAGTAGTTTTCTCTTTCTATATGTGCGGCACATATAGAAAGAGGAAAAAGCCTCTCAGGATTGTTTTTGTGCAGGAAGGTGCCCCTTCCTGCACAAAAACAATCCTGCATGCAACAGGGTGCCTGCATTGGCGCTAGGCTGACAAAACGGCACCAGCACTGGGGAAAAGACAGAAATGGATAGTATTGGATGAATACGGTGCATTCCTGCCCTTTCCCTGTGATGCAGGGCAGCATAGCAAAATAACTTGCTGTGCTGCCCTACGCCACCATTACCGTATATATACCTCTAAGTTCACAAACTTCACGATCTCTCTGCTTCATGCACAAGTCCTTTTAACCTGTGCAGCCTGCTTTGGGGCCACTGCAATTATGCAGCAATGGAGGACAAAATTATGTTGCAGTGTTGACTACATTATGCAGCAAAGAAAGGCCGCAGAGTAATGTGTGGGACATTTTCTGATACTTTATTATTTTGACTTGTTTTACACATACCAACAGTCTCTGCAAAGCGTTTGCCTCATTAATACTAGTTAGACATACAAGTGCAGCAGTGAGAACGGAGACCAGTCAACCTTTGGAAAGGGCATTCTACTTCACAGCAACACAAGTCACGTGTTTTGATCAATGTGAGCTGCAAACAATTTTTTTGTTCAAACCATCAGATTATGCAGCTGATGGTGTATTATGTGGCAAATACGGCAGAGCTTTAATTATGTGGAAAACATTTGCAAACTAGGATAATTTGCCATTCATGTTTGAACTTCCTCATGCAGTCTCTGTTTGGTGGTATTTCTAGACACCTACAGTGCTTGTGGAGAGACAAAGGACAAAGGTGTCTAATAGTGACTGCAGAGAATAGTAGTCTGAAGGGGAGAAAATAACTGATTTAGATAATCTGAGGACCACTACCTATTTCTGACTCTACCACTGTTTGAGTCTCATAATTTCAGAATTTATACATTATCAATTCTCATTGCTAACTAACTTGAGTAGTAATTACACAAACTACTATTATTAAATTTCTTTATTCGGTTTTTACAATTTTAAAAAACCATAAAAGAGCAGTTACAAAAGAGAAATCGCACATAAAATAGAAAACAATGAAAATTAAAACTAATCAATTATCAGCTCATGTAGTTAAAACCAAGAATTTACAAAGTTTCAATTCATCTACATATACTGGGATCAAACTGCTGCTTACAAATTATTCCTGTGTTTCAGAATACATTTTAGAAAGTTAAGGACAAGATAACAGGTCAATTCGGAATCTAGGCTTTGAAGGCGTAGCATCGCCGGGCGACATTGTCTTAATCAAACTACTAATATAATAATTGTATCTCATCCATCTGATATTGCTTAAAGCATCTGCAAAACCAACAGGTGGGTTGTTTTAGGTGTATATATATTCATTTTTGAGTGCTATTTCTAGATACAATAACAGGAAACCAGGAGGCATCTAATGCTGGCTTCATGACAGTTTGCGTGAAGCACATAAAAAAAGTAGGACTACAATTTTGCATTGCACGAGGGGCACAGAATGATGTAATCAACAGTGTTTCCCAACATGTGGTGCCATCTGTCATAGAATTTAAACCCAAATTTTATGTTCAGAAATGGTTAGAAAAAGGCAGGAGAAGTGCTGATGAAAGAAACTGCATGGCTCGGAAACAAATGGTATCTGGTTCCACTTATAAGCATATTTGGGACATTCTGTGATTGAAAACTTATCCCACATTGTAAATGTATTTTAATGTCATTAACTCATATATTAAGCCTCAAATAAACGTGTATCCATTGGTTGTATTAAATAACGTTATAAGCTGTAACTGGTCAGTAAAATGCCAAACATACAAAAAATTGGTATGTTTTGCTCTTTTTAGCCACACCTCTGACTCCGCCCTCTGACCCAATCCTCTGGTTATTCCCGCCTCCTGGTGTGCCACCCACAGTTCCCCTACTTATTTTTTCCCACTTCGACCACTGGTTCTAATACAGAGTATGAAAGCAGCACTGAGATTGGTGGGGATCGGCTCAAGAATCAATCCCCTTCAAAGCCCGTGTGTGCGCAGGAGCAGTAACAAAAAATTTGACCACTCACTTTGGCGCTCTATTTTAAAGATACATAGTGATTGCTTGTAACCTGCCATGGCTTCAAGCATTGTCTGTGCCATCTCCACCTGACTGTACTATGCATAAGGGAGCAAAGAAGAGTTATATGTATGTTGCCAACCCAGTCCTATACGTGCTGGACACATGTAGTTCTTCCTGCTCTGGAGTTATCTTGCAGATTTCAAGTCACAGAAAAAGTAAAGAAATAACATTTTCTGAAACTATAAACTGCACATGACATTAGGCTTCTTTTTAATTTAGTTAGTAGTGAGTTGTCTGCCTACTAATTACTGGAAAGCATTGTGTTTTGCAATGATTTACTTTTTCTTTCCCTTCGATCTTGCTGCTACAGTATTGATTTCTTAGGACAAAGCCCGTGTTAATATTTGTGAACTCTCTCATCATAGTGTCAAGCTGCAGAAAAAGTAAGCTTAAATAATGTTTTATTTTTACATTTGGATGTCGGGGTTCACAATTTCCATAAAGCGCCTCATTACAAGACACACACCATTAATATTGGGGGTAAGTCTTTTCTCTTATCAATGATCATCCACTTGATGAAGTGATTGATTCTATATACCTATACATATAATTTGTTTTTAATCAAACAAATGCTCTTGATTTTCACATCTCTTTGAGGTTATTACCCTTTTTTATTCTCTTTGTGGTTGATAATGTATTGCGAATTACGTATCGCTTGAATGGGTGTTCTTAACACCTCTTCTTCATTTTATATTCTTCCTGTCCAAGGACATTACTAATTGTTGAGCATCTATTGTACAACAGGATTTGCACATCTTAGATTTACAAATAGCAATATTTATATTATTTTTTAAATTTTTATTTATATATATATATTGATTTTCTCATTAGATCATTTATTTCGAAAATTTCTATGCATGTGGGATTTCGTCACATGGCATTGTTTCTTCCGCTTGCCATAAAGATTTGAATTTGGTGGGTGTTGGGCTCCTTTGTATTTAATTCTCTTTCCTCTTGTATCATTACCCTTCTTCCTTTGTTGTTTTTATTGTCAACCTATTAATGTGTTTATGGATACTACTGTCAATTTGTCTACTATAAGGAAAAACGGATAAATCTTGCCTTAAATCCGATCATTTGAAGTTTTTCTGCTAGTCAGATTATTTGGGATTAGACGTGTATTTGGACAAACACACGAAAGATCACTTGGAGCAACATTGCAATTTATAAGTTTGTCCGTATTGGATAGCTGATACACATGTTTTGTCATCAATGTCTCATCTGTATATTGTCTTGGATATTATATATATATGTTTATTATTTATAACTGGTTTTTATGTCTTTTCTGATCTTTGTAGTTGTGGTGTTCTTTATACATTTTTTATATATGTGCAGACTCTTTTTTGTAACATGTTGGTATGTTTTAAGTTATATATGTTTATTGATTATATATTATAAATGTTTTTCTATGTTGTCATGTCAATTGTTTGCAGCCTTGAAGAAGTTCCTGTGTGGAACGAAACGCGTTGGCTGAGTCTTTTAAAGAAAATAAAAGGGAATACTTAAAGATACCTATTTGGATTTGGACTTCTTTTGACTGGTGCACCTTCCTCTTTTGTTCTTCTCATCTTCATCTGACCCTCAGTGGAGTTGCCCTACGACGCACTCCGGAAGAATTGTGCACAGGATTTGAATACTAACTATGAGACTTTGGGATTTTAAGTGCTAAACTAGTAGTCAGTCGTAGTCTTTTCTTTGTATAGTAATATTTTGTTGACTGTTTGTGCACTTATCCCGTGAATAATATAATATCAATTTAAAAACATGTCAAAATTTGATGATGGCCGAGAGGAAATGGCTCATAACCTCTTTGGTACAGGGATCTCTAAAGAAAAAACCAGTCCAGAATCTACACAAAAGAACAGCTTAAAAACATTGTTTATAAGATTGGAACGTTTGAAAAAACAAGAACTAAGCCGGTGGTGGGACGGAGTTACCCTAAAACAGTATATGGAAAATGGCAAGGTTCCAAGGGGTTTACGTATTCTAATCTTCCCCACCTTTGAGGATCTTAGTGACGCTCTCCTCAAAGAATGGGAGTGTAATTTGGAGGGAGCATCACAGACCATGATGAGAATCTTGGTCAAACATGCAATGGAAAAAGGGGAAAAACTTCAGGAAGAGATAAGTTCAATTGAAAAACTAATCAGTGAAATGGTAGAAAAGGATCTAATAGAGAAAAATTATGCTATTTTAAAACAGATCATAGATAGTCACCAGATCTACTTAAAAGACAAAAAGCTAAGAAAAATCAAGAGAGACGACAGGGATTATCGCGATGGAAGAATCTACACTTTCCATAAGACATTTGATAATGTACAAGGGTTGGAGGATAAGAAAAGGAATAGAGAGGACAAGGGTGAAAGCGATGATATTAGTTCCGTTAGTAATCTATCAGTGTCATCACAGGGAAGTACTGCCTCATCTTCTTTGACAAATGACGTCCCTTTAGGGGAAGGGGCCACTTCTTTTCAGAAAGAACTGGCGAAACTACGTATTTCCAACAGATTGCAACAAAAGAGAGAAGAGCAAAAACCAGACGGGGAGGGAGGAGGAAAAAAGGCAAGTTCCAAAACTACAATCGGAAAAACGGAAACTGCAGGCAGAACCAAAAAGATAAATACCAAGTAGTGCAGAATTATGATATGCTTGTTGCTGATGCTGATGATGGTTGTCACTTGAAAATTGTTAATCTTTCAAATAAAACACTTGATGAAGATGAGATGACTGTACTCAGTAAAGGTTTAAATTTCTGCCCGACACAAAGTGGAGACCTGGTCAATGCACATGTGGATCTGTTTAAGTTTATAAGGATGTTAAAACTTCATGATTTCTTTTCTAACAGACCACCTGAACAAACCAAGGGTGTCCCCTGTAGTGAACCGACCTCTCATTCAATTGCCGATGTTAGAAATATACAATGCCTCCTCTCAATTTGTGATGATGACGGTTATGACATGCCTACCTTACTTAATGATTTCGACATCAGACAAGATGGCCATGTGGAAAGTGGCCTTCGCCCTAAATCTAAATTCATGCCCACGTTTGGTTATGACCTCAACATTGATGTTTTCCATAAGAAAATGTCGGAGGAACTATATGCTTTGGAAAAAACTAATAAATACAAACCAAAACTAACCCAGAATATCTCCCAATCTGAAAGAATGGCCCTACAACGTTTAAGGGATGACACTACCATTGTGATACGGGAGGCCGATAAGGGTGGGAACGTGGTCATCATGAACCGTCCAGATTATCTGAACGAAATCAATCGTCAACTTGGCGACACACTGTGCTACAGATCGATCGCACAAAATCCCATTCCTACCCTTATTACAATGATCAATGGTAGGCTTAATGAACGGAGAGAGATATGCCTTATCTCGGAAGATGAATATAGATATCTTAAAGTCAATTGTCCATCCTATCCCTGCATTTATGTTTTACCTAAAATACATAAAGAGGGGTCTTTCCCCCCGGGTAGACCAATTATTTCGGGGGTGGGATCATCCACAGAGAACCTTTCCAAATTTGTCGATGCTAAACTAAAGAAATTTGTCCGTGATCTTCCATCATACGTAAAGGACAGTAAGGATATTCTGGTAAAGTTTAGGAATTTCCAATGGTCTGATGAACTTCTATTTGTGACCTTTGATGTCATAAGCTTATATACATGTATCGACAAGTATTTTGGCATTATGGCTATGCGCTCTTTCTTAGATAGAGATGGCGCCGAACATTATGAATATAATGAAATGATTGTGGAAATGGTGGA
Source organism: Triturus cristatus (assembly GCF_964204655.1). Classification (NCBI taxonomy): domain Eukaryota; kingdom Metazoa; phylum Chordata; class Amphibia; order Caudata; family Salamandridae; genus Triturus; species Triturus cristatus. The sequence continues at coordinate 143,658,062 of NC_140594.1, forward strand.
AATAATTCTGATGAATAACTTCTTCCTACATGATGACAACTGGTACCAATAGATCAAGGGCGTAGCGATGGGTTCCGGGTTTGCTCCCTCGCATGCCTGCCTCTTTATGGGGTGGTACGAGAAGGAGCATGCCTGGACCCGAGGTGCCTCCCCCTGGACGGAATTTATTGTATTCTGGGGGAGGTACATCGACGACATCATTTGCCTTTGGTCGGGGTCTGTTGAGATGTTACAACAATATTTCGAGTACCTAAATAACAATGTTTTTAATGTCAGACTTACGATGTCCTATCATAAGGACAATATTAATTTCCTGGATATAAACTTTTATTGAAGATGGGGAAATACAGAGTAAGTTGTACAGAAAAGAGACAGCATGCAATGCTGTTTTGCATGCATCTAGTGCCCATGCAAGCTCAGTCATCCACAACATTCCCTTTGGCGAAATGATTCGCATTAGAAGGAATTGCAGTACAGAGGAAATCTTTCAATCCAATATCAAGACAACTAGGAAAAGATTCGAAAATAGAGGATACAATGACAAAATACTGGACAAGGCAGAGGAGAGAATTCTTTGTACAAATAGGAATTCCACATTAGTTGACAGATCAATTGAACGAGGGAACCACAAAAATGAAAAGAAAATGAGGTTTATTACACAATACACAACCCATAGCAATGGCATTTTCAATACTCTACGTAAAAACTGGCATCTCCTCTCCTCGATCTCAGGACTAAAGGATTGCATTACCAACAGACCTGCCATTACATATAGGAGAGTGACACCTTTAAGAAAATAGCTTTGCCCTAGTTATGTTGTGACCCCTCCAAGCAATGATAATTGGCTACCCAAGAAACCCAAGGGCTTCTTTACGTGTGGTTCTTGCAATATTTGCAACAATGGGAGAAATAAAACAAAGTCTCTCTCCTATAATAGCCCACGTACTTATCATATGAACTATTTCATCAATTGCAACACTACTCATGTGGTATACATTCTAGGATGTGAATGTAATACCATATATGTAGGAAGCACTACAAGATGTCTAAAAATGCGTATACAGGAACATAGAAGAGCCTTACTGAATAGGGACACCAGATACCCTATCACTGATCACTATAACAACAAACATACCGGCAGCAACATTTTTTGCTTCATTGTATTGACCATGTCCCCATAGGCAAAAGAGGTTCAAATCGGGAACTGGCACTCAGGAAGTTAGAATCTAAGTGGATTTGCCGCCTACGTGCTACCATGTTAGGACATAATTCTGACTCCGAGATGCATTACTTCCTTTAGAACACATTCTGTCCATTGGTCTACCTTACATCGGGTCGGGATATATTTTCCTTCCCCCCCTTGTTCTCATATCGTAATAATATATATCATCTACTAATATGGATTGCTTCATTGTGACATGTCTGCATATATTGCCCTTGCCACTTAGACTCTTCGGGCCGACCACTTCCTTACCATCTTATATATATTTGGTCGGACCACTTATCCATCGGGTCACACTAAGGGTCCCAATTACCTAACTTTACGATTGTGTTGACTACTGTTGCTTTATACAGATGTATTCTTGACCCTCCATAAGTGGGAAACTAGGGTCTTTCTGGAACTAGCGCGATGTTTTCATGTCTATATATATTTTGGTTGGACCCCTTATCCATCGGGTCACATCAAGGGTTCCCATTTATCTAACGTCACGAATGTTTGGGCTAGCTATTGTTTTTGTATAAAGATGTATTTTTGACCCTCAATAAGTGGCAAAGTAGGGTCTTTCTGGAACTAGCGCGACGTTTTTATGCTTTGTCGCTCTTTTTTACCCAGGTGGAATAAGACTTTGATGGTCTTTTACACCATTCCATCATGGCGACTATGCTTCCCTGTCCTCTTTCTCTTTCTATAGTATCGAGGATCACGTGACCTCATACCACGATACGCTCGGCGTCCTAAAACTTTAAAATGGTTGTAGCACGACCTGGAGAGATTGGTCGCTCATTACTTCCTCTATCCTGGATTGTTTGGGGCCATGGGACTTCCTAGGTATGGATTTCTCTTTCGCTTTATTAACAATTTTGCGCCGCATTGATAATAATATTACTAAAAAAACTTCTCTATATGCGAATAACTGTGACTTTCCAGGTATGGACTTATTTTGCGCTTTACAAACAACTTTGCGCTGCTTTGATAATAATAATTTTTGAAAAAAACTCTCAAGTTTTCTGAGTGAGACTTTGTGGTCCTCGATAGTCACATGTTCGTCTCTTGTATATTTGACTGTCCACTTTAAAATTGAGTCACACCATGCGGTTTCTTGTAGTCGCATGTTCGCCTCTTGTATATTAGACTGTCCATTTCAAAATTAGGTAAAACTTAGCATTGATGGGCTACACTTTAGTGGGATTTTGGCGATTATACGCCGTCCTTACCGTTTTATAAGTATTGTAGTACGTGGAATCTCTAGCGATGATACTTGCAACTATTCCTATCCACTCTTTCCCCTAGGATTATTGGGGGTAAGGGACCTCAAGGATACTATTTCCTCTTGGCACTTCGCGCATATTTGCGCGTAAATCATATGGGTATTTCATTCTCTAACGCACCTCAAGACATGCAAGTGTGCATCATTCAATGGCGAATATTACACTAGCAACGCCGTGGATTTTCGATACTATTTTCTTATATACCTGGGGCTGCAGCTACTATTTACACTTACAATCGGTTTTCTTTAAGAATGTATCATGTCAATGCTATATAATTGGAGTTGCAGCTACTATCTACATTTACAATTGGTTCTCCTTAAGAATGTATCATGTCAATGCTGAATTTTATTATTATTTGTAATATTTTGCGGTCTCAAGATTCGAGGTTATATAAGCACATCGCTAGTCATTCTCATATTTATTCATTTTTAGATCACTGGAACCCTCTTATATTTGGTTCTAATTGTGGAGCAAAAGTTAAATACATACTTAAAGCTCTGGCTACCAAAGATTACCTCATTACAAGACACACACCATTAATATTGGGGGTAAGTCTTTTCTCTTATCAATGATCATCCACTTGATGAAGTGATTGATTCTATATACCTATACATATAATTTGTTTTTAATCAAACAAATGCTCTTGATTTTCACATCTCTTTGAGGTTATTACCCTTTTTTATTCTCTTTGTGGTTGATAATGTATTGCGAATTACGTATCGCTTGAATGGGTGTTCTTAACACCTCTTCTTCATTTTATATTCTTCCTGTCCAAGGACATTACTAATTGTTGAGCATCTATTGTACAACAGGATTTGCACATCTTAGATTTACAAATAGCAATATTTATATTATTTTTTAATATATTTATATATATATATTGATTTTCTCATTAGATCATTTATTTCAAAAATTTCTATGCATGTGGGATTTCGTCACATGGCATTGTTTCTTCCGCTTGCCATAAAGATTTGAATTTGGTGAGTGTTGGGCTCCTTTGTATTTAATTCTCTTTCCTCTTGTATCATTACCCTTCTTCCTTTGTTGTTTTTATTGTCAACCTATGAATGTGTTTATGGATACTACTGTCAATTTGTCTACTATAAGGAAAAACGGATCAATCTTGCCTTAAATCGGATCATATGAAGTTTTTCTGCTAGTCAGATTATTTGGGATTAGACGTGTATTTGGACAAACACACGAAGGATCACTTGGAGCAACATTGCAATTTATAAGTTTGTCCGTATTGGATAGCTGATACACATGTTTTGTCATCAATGTCTCATCTGTATATTGTCTTGGATATTATATATATATGTTTATTATTTATAACTGTTTTTTATGTCTTTTCTGATCTTTGTAGTTGTGGTGTTCTTTATACATTTTTTATATATGTGCAGACTCTTTTTTGTAACATGTTGGTATGTTTTAAGTTATATATGTTTATTGTTTATATATTATAAATGTTTTTCTATGTTGTCATGTCAATTGTTTGCAGCCTTGAAGAAGTTCCTGTGTGGAACGAAACGCGTTGGCTGAGTCTTTTAAATAAAATAAAAGGGAATACTTAAAGATACCTATTTGGATTTGGACTTCTTTTGACTGGTGCACCTTCCTCTTTTGTTCTTCTCATCTTCATCTGACCCTCAGTGGAGTTGCCCTACGACGCACTCCGGAAGAATTGTGCACAGGATTTGAATACTAACTATGAGACTTTGGGATTTTAAGTGCTAAAGTAGTAGTCAGTCGTAGTCTTTTCTTTGTATAGTAATTTCCATAAAGCGCTTCATGACTGATGTTTAGATTTATTCACTGGTGATACATTTCTTCAATGATTACATTTTTAACAGGTTAGTGTTTGCTTTGTGCGTGGACTTTTATGGACTGTTTTTTATCATAATATGAGTAATTAGGGAGATTCTTGACCAGCGGCGTGCAGTGAGACACAGTCAGGAAGTCAGCCGAAGGACACCTGTTTGTGTGCTGGGCTCCCGTGGTATCGAGGAGAGCCCCGTGTACTGCCTGAGCCTGCTAGATGACGGAAAGAGAAGCCACGAATAACGCAGACTTCGCTCTATGCAAGCGCGAATAGAGAGAGCCGTTGCTTTGGGGGCCCGAGGCCCTGTGAGGAGCTGCAGCATTGGTGAGTCTCGCTGGCAAACCTGCCATTGCCGTTTTGGATTTCCTGAGGACACTCAGCGCAACTTTCTCCACGCAACTTTCTCCACGCCTCGCGGAACCCGCTGCGCGGGTCCCGCTTCGCAGAGGGGCGCTTTCCTTCCCGGGCTGAAGCTGCTGCTGGGGTAAAACAGGGGCTGAGGGCTGCGAGCAAGAGGGCTGGGACTCCATTTCTCAGGTGTCCCAGGAACCCGCGCCCGCGCCCGCTCCACCTGGGCTGCTCTCCCTCCCCGCCCCGCCCCCAACGACCGGGTGAACAAATACCGGCTTGCCTTGTACTCCGTGGGACCTCCTAGCAAACCTGCCATTGCCATTTTGGATTTCCTGAGGACACTCAGCGCAACTTTCTCCACGCCTCGCGGAACCCGCTGCGCGGGTCCCGCTTCGCAGAGGGGCGCTTTCCTTCCCGGGCTGAAGCTGCTGCTGGGGTAAAACAGGGGCTGAGGGCTGCGAGCAAGAGGGCTGGGACTCCATTTCCCAGGAGTCCCAGGAACCCGCGCCCGCTCCACCTGGGCTGCTCTCCCTTCCCGCCCCGCCCCCAACGACCCGCCCATCACCACAACAGCCATAAAATAACGCGTGCTTACCGCTGCGCGGGAGCTCGCCGGGAGAAGCCCGGGACAAGGGCGGGACCGTCTAAGGCCGTCCAAGGACGATCAAGGTTGGGTCGGGGCTACTCCCTTTATCAGTGATCCCAGATCTCTTACTTTAAACTGTTTGGTTGTAAGTTATAGCACTATATATTTAGTTGTTTCCTAGAACCCACATGATGTCCTTGCGCTCAGGGAAGGGTAGACAGGTTACCGTAAAAACGAACAATGGGAAAGCAACTGGAACTTTAGACGATTTTATAACTCGGGCAACTGTGATCTTAGAAAAAGAAATCGCCCTTACCGAAAAGCGTTTGTCCCTAGATCTAATAACAGGCAAACGCTCATCCTTGGGAGATATTGCCTCTAAAATTACCCCCAATAAGGCACCCACTCCCGAGAAAAGTGCAGATAGTGCAGATGGCAACCTAGAGGCTAGTCCAAATCTAGTGGCACTCTCTGACTCCCAGACAATCACGATAGCAGACCCAGGGGACTCCCAAGCTGAAGCACCCACACTCACTCCTATACCTATTTCATCAGGTATCACGGGGGATAACGCCTTAGACGGCAATTTGAGCTATAATGGGCCCATCCACATACAAGATCATGTAGTAGTCTGTGAGCGGGAACCAAACAATCCGAACAAACGTAAAAGAGGGGGAAACCATAGAAAAGGAACCAGATCCAAGTCAGCGAAGCCAGCACCACCCAAAGTTCTGACAAATCCAACTAAACAAAAGGGCACCCACCCAGTTGACGCGGGACAGAAAATTTTCTCTTTTAACACCAATAATAATGACCGACTTTTGGGGGAAATTGAGAAATCGGTTCAGATGCTCTTGCTGCCTGTTCTAGAGAAAATTCAAATTGTTAATCTAAAATTAGACCAATTGGAACACCTTATCTCTCTTAACACCAACTCCCTTGAAACTCTAGTAACTAAAAATAAATCACTCGAGGTGGGGGGTACTAATAACAATAATAAAAACAGTAACGCCAATAATAGTAATTCAAAAAAAGGGGGAGAGAATAAAAATGCCAGTAAAACACCTAAAACACTTATTACTGGTGACCCTAAGGCAGCACCGGTCCCCTTAGCACGAACAAAACCTGTTCCATTAGCTCGTACTAAACTTGCAGTGGCGGGCACTGTGGGGCCCCCTAGTCAAAATATGGGTAGTACAGTACTAACACCAGAAGTTACTACTTCTAAACAGGGAACTACCCAAGGGCCAAAACAAACATCTTCGCAGGGGCCTGCAGCAAAAAATGACAACGAGAGAGCACATAAAAGGAAATCACCACCTGTAAACTTGCCCCCAGACTCAGCTCCTTTTATGGTAATACTCACAGGAGTACCCCCAGTTTTGTCTAATAAAACGGAATCAAACCAGGAGTTAAAAAACAAAGTAATATACTGGCTCAATAATAACAGACCACTCCCTCCTACTTCTAAAACAAAAATACTTAGTGTACACAGAGTTCCCTGGGTGGGCCCAAGTGAGAAGGACCTAGAGGGGGACTGTATCCTGATCAACTTCAGCGACACCTGGGTAAAAAATATCATCTGCTGTAAACCAAGATTTGCTAGAGCTGGGGATATTCAATGTATAGGTCTAGAATATTTCTATCCAAATTTGAATCTTGCTCCCCCGACTTTGCTTTACAAAAACACTGGGCAGACATCTAACAGTGAAACACACCCTGGGTGGGCCCGGAGAAATAGAGCCGTATGGCCAAACCAAAACAACTGGGGTCCTCTGCAACAGAGTGATGATTTCTTTAGGGGATCAATTTATAACAATAACAACTCCTCGCAAACCTGGTATAATGAACTAAGACCAAGATTCCAGGGGGAAGACTACCTAGGATGGTTTCCAAGTAATATCCCCCTAAGAAACCGCTTTGATGCACTTGCGGGCATGGAAGAGATAGATTGACCATCACTAATTTCTCCTGGCAATACTAATACTCTGACAACAGGAGAGCCCAGCCAGAGGGAGAAGGGAGAAAGCTGTGACGATAACTCACGGGAGAGTGCTTCCGTTGGTGACGATCGTACTTCTAACCCCCAAGTCCCTGAGGCTGGCTTTACTAAAGAAAGCGAACCAAGTCCAATCATCTTAAGGCATAATCCGGAAGTATTACCTGAACCAGTCAGAAAGAACCAAAGCGAAGTAAGGATGCGCCTTATTTCTTGGAACATTGCTGGGCTCGCCTCAAGATTGGACGATGAGGCATGGTTAGACTTTGTGGGTGACTGTGACATCCTGTGCCTCCAGGAAACATGGAGCCGATCCACTCAGAACATCGAGGGCTTCCAAGCCTTTAATACCCTAGCGATACCTTCACAAGCGGGTAGGGCAAAAGGTGGCCTAATGACAGCAACCTCTTTAAAACTATGCAAACGTGTAACTTCTATGATAGTTGACTCCCCATGGTTTCAAGTGCTAATGTTGGTTAATTTGTTTCCTGAACCATTGTTGTTGATTAACTGGTATTACAACATCTTTGACAACAATGAGACAAGCGCAATGTTGAAATTGGAGGAGGCCATAGCCAGGGCACGCCACGAGCAACCCCTACTATTTGTCATCTGGGTGGGAGATTTCAACTGTTCATTATGCACCTACGGGGACTCGAAGGTGTGTGGCTTGAGAGACTCCCATGATCAACCCCTGTTACACTTCAAACATACACCCCAGGGGGACGCCTTAAACAACATCATTATTCTAAATGATCTATGCATAGTGGAGCCCTGGGTTGGTCCAAATTTTGCTCCAATACCGACGTTTCAGGGAAGTAGAGGTATGATGAGTTTTATTGACTTTGTAATTGTCTCTAGTGGGCACTTCCATCATGTTGATAAGTTGGAAGTAATTGCTAATGCTGCCAGTGACCACAACCCTCTAAACTTATCCCTGCTTTGTCCCGTTAAACCCAAACATTCTGTTTGGGAGCAACCTGTAAAGTATAGTAGGAACCAAGGTATCACACTTAAATGGGGCAAAATAGACGCGGCAGGTCTTGAGGCAGAGATCCTAAACGGACATAGCTCTGAGTACGAGGCATGTCTAACACCTACAACTACCCCTGAAAAGGTCATAGGGAATTTTGAATCTCTATGTGGGCATGTAGCCGAACGCCTCACAAAACCAATTGGTAAAAGCAAAATGCTAGGTCCCAGATGGTTTGATGCCGCATGCTCGGCAACACACAGATCCTTGAAAGCGGCATTAAAACAAAAACCTAGGGACATAGAACTGGTTAGAGCATCTAGACTGGCCTATAAAGAAGCCATAAGAATAAGGAAGTTGGACTTAAAAAACCAAGCCTGGGAAGATCTAGAAAAGGCCTCGGAATTGAAGGACAGTAGGCTTTTCTGGGAAGTTATCAATCGCCCCCTTTTTACAAGTAATGGCAAGGATAACATTGTGATGCAGATTGCATGCGAAACATGGGAATCACATTTTGGGAACATTTTTAACCCACATGGTACTTTATCCAATGAACCATCACTAGGAGACACTAGGGAATCGGTGGTCTCTCAATCTTCTTTGTCCTTGAGCTCATCGCTCACCTTACAAGAAGTGGAAGATGCTCTGTCGAAAGGCATACCATTAAAAGCATCCGGCCCTGATCTAGTGCCTTTGGACTTTTTTAAACACAATGTTAAGGTTTGGGCCCCCCTGTTGTTAAATGTTTTTAGAGCAGTTGTCATTAGCCGTATTCCGGCATCATGGAAGGAGGCAGTAGTGGTGCCAATTTTTAAGAAGGGCGATAGATCAGACCCCCGATGCTATCGCCCAATCTCATTAATTGATGCATCGTGTAAGATATTGGGTAGGGTCATTTTAGCCAGACTAGAAACATGGGCAGATTCGGTGGGCCTTATTGTGAATTCCCAATATGGGTTCAGAAAAGGTAAAGGTACTGTCGAACAGTGCCTGAACCTGGCCCTGATCATAGGGAAATACATGAAGGCAAGGAAATCCTCCATCCACCTTGCCTTCATGGACCTTTCAAGTGCATTCGACACTGTGTGTCGGAGCAAGCTGTGGCAAATGATGGAGGTCATGGGTTTCGAGGAACCCTTGGTCACCTTGCTCCGTAGACTCCATGAATCCACTACTGTAGCCATAAGGTTTGGGCCAGGGGGAGAGAAAACTAAGTCTATCCTCTCAACTGAGGGCGTTCGACAAGGATGCATATTAGCTCCTTTTTTGTTTCTTGTGTACACCAATGGTCTGGAAAAATACCTGTTGGACCACTGTCATGATTTTCCAAAGGTCAACGGCAGGAGCATTCCAATGCTTTCTTACGCCGACGACACGGTACTTATGACACTCACAGGAAACAGTATGCAGCACTGTCTTGATGCCTTCCACAAATTCATGTTGGACCTAGACCTCAAGGTAAACTTCGCCAAATCCTTTGCTATGGTTTGTGGCCCAAAGGGTACCAAAACCAGAAAGTTTGTAGTCAATAACTCCACCATTGAAAAGGTTGAAAACTTTAATTATTTGGGAAACCTCTTCAACAACAAACTAAGCTGGGCCCCGTTAATGCAGACTCGAGTTCAAAGTGCTAGTCGCTCTATAGAGGGTCTGTTTCGTTTCTGTGGCAAACTAGGACAAAAACCTGTTATACATCTAAAAACCTTGTATAAAGCTAAATGTTTGTCGGTTGCTACTTATGGGGCAGGGGTTTGGGGGACTGAAAGCCCTGACACGATACAGATCATGGAGAACAAATTTTTAAAGCGTGTATTGGCTATTCCACCAGGCTCCTCAAACAGATTTGCCCACAACGAAATAGGTCTAAGCTACGTGAGTGACACCATTCGCCTTTCCCCTTTACTGTTATGGGGCAAAATATGGCTATCAGAGGACTTACAGCTCACCAGAGATATCCTCCGGGATTGTTTAAAATTGGCAAACATGAAACAGATCCCCTGGCTATCTTATGTAAATGAAATGCTCCATAAAATAGGCTTGGGTGACATTTTTGACAACCCCGAAAATATACAGGGAGATATCAAAGCTGTAATTAAAACAAATTATTGGAAATCACCGTTTGTGAATTCCCTGGTTAGCCCTTATGTTCCTAAGGCTACTTTGCAGCACCAGTTTTATTTAACCTTCACAAACCATGTGCAATGGCGATTCTACTTGACAAGGTTTAGGCTACACATCTTGCACTTCCTTTTTGCGTTTCCTAAACAGGGGGGTTGGTGTGAGAGACTGGCCCCCTGTCCTTGTAATAACAAAGATAGCCAAAGCACGATGCATATTGTTCTTTTCTGTTCCCTATATAAGGACCCGAGAATCAGGTTTATTAAGCCGATCCTTAAGGAAAAGCAACCATGCCATTATAAAGAGGGTTATGATTATTTATTATCTCTGTCTTCACCTGGTGTCTGCTGTGCAATGTTAAATTTTATACGGGTGTCACTTTTGATTAGAAAACGGTATGGCTAAATCTGGCCCCAAGAAGCTGACCCTTTGATCATGTATATTGTATATTGTTGCATCGTGATTTTCTTATTTATTTCACCTGCCCTTCAATGTATGCCCCGGCACGAAGAATCTATGAAATCATCTAATTTGATTGAAAGTAAAAGCTATGGGGTCTTCATCTGTGATTATATTAGCTAATGAATTTTATTAGTTTAGTGTTATAATTGTAAGACTGTCTTTTAAAAATGAACTTGAAATAATGCTTGTAAATGAAATTGTTTGACTTTTATGATTCTTTTGTTTTGAATCGAATAAAGTTTTTGAAACGAAAACGAGTAATTAGCTAAATAAAAAGTGTAATAAACATTGAAGGACTTAAGGACTCGATTTAATTTGGGAAATGCTTCCCCCTTTAACCCCGTCCAGCAGCCTTATGTTTGTCAGGCTTCCAAACTTTGCTTGCTGAATGTCAGGACTAATTGTCACGCCCCACTACTTTGAAATTTCACCAGCCACCACAGGTCCCTTGGGGACCTCTTTCCCTTTAAGAATGTTAAAAAAAAATTTAAGAGTATGCCTACTCCTGAAGAATGAAATTGCAACGTTTCATTTTTTCTTTTTAAATGAATCGGTTTTCCTTTAGGGAAAACTGGCTGAATTTTAAAAAAACAAAGATTGCTTTATTGAAAAGCAATCACAGATATGGTGGTCTGCTGACCTCAGCAGTCCACCATCCCTGTGATTACAGCGATTCCTAATGGGTCCCAAATTACAACCTAATTCATCAATATACATGAGGTAGATCTATTTGCAGCCCACTGGAAATCGCTAATAAAACTCAATAGAGTTTCTTGATTATGAATACTGAATTGCAATTCGGAGAGACTCGCAATTCGGAAATAAGTACTTCTAATGTTTGTACATCTGGCCCTAAAATACAAAGGGGATTAACGCCACTCCCGCTCCAACAAGTGAAGCACTTTGTGGTCCCCGATTTTGTAAAAAGAAAAGCGCTAGCACGAATCCTGCAATATTGCGCACTTCGGGCTTTTCGACCGCAAATACTAATAGTACATCAGGGCCCAAGTTTTGGGAGAACAAGATCAGCGCTAAAGTTATCTATCACCTATTTTCCTATTACTGAAAAGCTATGTCAACAAACGATTTTAAAATGGACAGTGAAGAAATAGACACAAAAATATACCTATTTCATTTGGAGGTGGCTTTTTGTTTGGCTGTTTGGTGTATTCCCCAAATAAAACTGAATGGGCCAGAGGCGGGGCAGCAGAAAGCGCCGTCAGGCGCTTCTAGAATTGCGAGCTAGAAGCGGGACGCACTGTCAGTTCTGAGGCACGGCGTCTCCTGTCGTTGACCTCGTTGTCATGCCAACCCACAGCCGCGCATGCGCATTGTCTGCGAAGAAACGTCAACCGTTTCGGCATAAACCTAACCCCCCCAAAAACCTTAATAATGACTGACCGCCGTATCTCAAGGAGTGCCCCACGGATCGTCCCGTGCTAGCGCTAGGTGCGTGTGAGGAAGCGGGCCGAGCGGAACGCGCTCGGGGCGGGGATAGGTCAGAACCGGCACGGGCCGCTTTTCCCATGATGCACTGCTTTATTGTGGCCGGTAGCTCTGGGAGATGAGCTGCGCTAGCACGGACTGACCTCTGCCTGGTCGAGGGAAGGGACATGCGCCAGGAGCAGGACAGACCCGGGCAGAAGGGACAAGTCAGCGCCCGCAGGGAGTCCGCACCCACCCGCCAAGTGAGACACATTGATATTTATCAATATATAAATGAGTAGCGCGGTGGTAGAGATACGTTCTTAACATTGATACATGCACGTACAAATTGCAGATAACAACCAGCAAACGGGAGATTAATGTATAAAATACCAGTGTGTGCACACGGCAATAGTTCTACCAGGCAATGCGCTATACAAATGGCAGTTACATCTAACATGAAGCACCTGTAGGGGGACACTACAGCGGGACAGGTGAAACAGCCGTATACTTGGGCAGACAGTAGCCGCAGCGTTCTCATGTCCTACTTTATAAACACGCTCCTAGCGCTAAAGCGAGCCGAGATAGGTACGTTTATTACATTCACATAATGCACCTGCATCAGGCCAAGGAATATGCACTCTTAAGATACACACTGCACCCCACGGGTGTGCTGGAGCGACAATTGTGATGTGTTCATTGTGTACTCAGTGCCGCAGGGTCATCTCATTTATTTACTTCTCCTTTTTCAAAAAGAGTTAATCTTTTAGGGAAAATGTGCCAGGGCCAGTGTATATATAACTGAACATTTGATATTACATCTTTTACAGAAAATCAAAGACAACACATTTGAAAGTACATTTAACAAGCAACTTAGTTAACCCACATCTTTTGACCGATGCTGATATTTACGCGTGGCAGATAACTGAAAAATGGCTGTAATATAAAGAGTGCATTGCTGTAAGTGGGATAAAAAGGGTGGCAGGGCTTATAATGTGTGTGGATAGAGAAGCCTTTACATGAAATGTGGGCTATGTAATTAATACATGTGAAGTAGCAGCATCCTTTGAATGACCGATTCACCAACGGGGTCTTCCTGGACAAAGCGGGATCAAAATCAACGGGGTATATTATTTAACAATGTGTATAGCACTTTTATCCAAGGGCAAATAACAAATAAAAATAGTCACAAGGTAAGTTTAAAAGTAATTGGCAATACATTATTTAATTTAAATTAAATTATGCTTTAGGTCTTAGAACACCAATCGTGAACAGCAATGTCACTTGTCACTGTCACTTATTCCCTATATCACTAAGGAGACTTCAGAGTAACATTGCATTGCAGCACTAGCATGTGACGGGCAGGAATGTCGTTTTATTTTCTCTACTCGGTGAATGACACAATGGACAGAAATAAAGGGTCACGTAGGGTCCTGTTTCAATGTGCATTTTATGGCTTGGCCAGAGACCAGCCCTGGAAGGCCATGGCCCACTTAGAGCACAGAAAGAGGATATAGTTGTCAGAGAATGAGAGAAAAATAAACAGCAGAACTTAGAGACACAAGAATGAGCAGGCTGACGGGGAGAAATCAAGAAAAGAAATGTTTTAAAGCTTGAAGAGATTACATTTCATATACATTGAGAATCAAAGCACATTTTTACAAATAATTTAGGTAGTACTGAACAACTATATATAAATCTATATAGCCACATGGTTGACTTCTCGGCAGATATACAGGCAACACCTTCAGGTAGTCTGCAACAGCACCTAGCCAGCTTAAACCCATTCATGATATATTAATATTAACTGACGCACAGCACGCGAGGAGCGCCAGCAGCTAGGTGAGCTACATTAATAATGAATTAAAGTATAGTAAAGTAACACCTGAAAGCAGCCAACAGTATCCTCCCAAGATAGCTGCATTCTAAGTAGATTAATGTTTGAACAGGCAGAGCCAAAAGTACTTTATCAGAGTTGGCCATGGACAACACAATATCCTGACACAGTTACCCCAAGAAAATAAGGTGTCATGAATAAAATGTTTTCTATCTACTGTAAAGGAAAGTTTCAATTCTATTAAGAACTCAGAGGCGAGGATTATGCTTTATGCTTTCTTCACTTTTATTACCTCAGCAGTTTGCATCTTCAACAAACCACATTTCCTATGAAACACTGGGAATTGGTAAAAACTAACAACAGACAGTGCAGTCCAATCAGTCCATAACTGGTCAATCCAGAGGCAGCATTCCCCTCATAGCCCTATGGCTCAGTCTTTAGTGCCTCTTTTGTCGCACAAGTCGCGCCATGGCCCTTTACTCACAAATCCTGTATCCTATTCCCCGTTCCTGGAAGAAGAAAAATAATTACCAAAGGAATCCATGGAAAATGCTGTACAAGCATAAGATACCATACACTTTTAACTGATTCAGTATTAATTCACCATCAGTATGCCAAAAAGTATGTTATTTACTTACTCCTTATGTGGAGGGACTTCCGGATGAACAATCTGTGGTTGGGATAATCCTTGTCTCCGAGTCCTTAAAAGATTTGAAACTTTCCTTTACGATAGCTAGGACATTTTCCAGTCTGTGTCAGGACTGGAGGCGAGGATTATACTAGTTTAAAGCTTACTACCAATTGAGCCATATTTAAGAAATTACATAAACTCTTAAAGGTAGAATCCGAAGACCAGTCGGTGGCGTTTATAATATCTTCCAAACGGGTACCCAAACTGAACGCCTTAGAGACCACCACTCCTCAACTCGAACGTGCATCAAAGATGTTTAGATCCACTCGAGCATCCTACATGATCCATCGCAACAAGCGGGCTATGGTTGGGGAGGACACCGCCTTATGTGGCTTCCTGAGGGCGATTAAAAGTTGCCTCTCACCCATAAGCCTCAATTCCACTGACATCTCCTTGTGGGCCTTCAGGCATTAAACTACACTCAACTTAGGAGAGCTTGGAGAATCCAGGTATTCTATTACCCTAGTATTGTTTGTTTGTATGCCTACTGAGTGTAAAAGACACTCCAGAGGGCGAGAAGGTTCTTCCAGTAATGTCCACAGCCGTACGTCTGAGACCCTCCTGCATGACACCATGCAGAGCAGCATCGCTAACTTCGCCGAGAGCTCCTTCCTAAACAGGAACCAATTTGGTTGCCATGACAGGAAAAGGTTAAGTACCTTATTTATGTCCCAAAGAGCTAAGTATCTTGGCTCTGGTGGAAGTGATAATCTGATGCCCTGTAGCAGGCGACACACAAACGGATGTTCCCCCACAGGGTACCCATCTACGGGCCCATGCCCCACTGAGATGGTTGACTGGAAGGAGTTGATTGTGTGATACGCCATCCCCTGCTGGCCTAAACTAGGCAGAACATTCAATACCTGGGCTACATCTGTGCCCACGGGATCACAACCCCGTTGTACACACCAACAACACAATCTTGTCCAAGTAGACCAGTATCGCTTGATGTTGCCAGCAGACCAGGCCTTTGATCAGTTTGTGCCGGAAGTCCCGGGAGTGCCCATCTACCCCTGTAATCCCCCATGCCGTCAGGCAGAGGAAGCCTTCGAGCACCATCTGATATGGAATCAGATCCGGGTTGAGAAGGAGATTCGGAAATATGGGGAGCGGGATTGGAAAATCCCAAGAAAGTTCCAGATGAACCGGAAACCACACTTGAGATCACAAATCCTGGTGACCAACACTACATCTGCCTGCTGACATCAGATCTGAGCTGATGCCCGTGTAATCATTGCGAATGGGGGAAATGCATACCGCGCCTCGTGCTTCCATTACTGTAGGAATGCACCCGTGGCCGCCGCCAGGGGATCCAGTCTCCAAGTGAAAAACCCGGGCAGTTGATGATCCAATCTGGAGACGAAGAGGTCCATCGAAAACGGGCCCCACTTGGTCTGCAGGCTGGTGAAGACTTCTGGGTGAAGCTTCCAAAGGCTAGTGCCCCAGAAGGGACATGACTGCCAGTCTGCTACTCGGTTCTCTTGACCTGGGAGATACTCCGCTGTAACCGAAATCTGATGGTCGATGCAGAATTGCCAAAAATTGGTTGCCAGGACCAACAGTACCTTGGACTGAGTGCCTCCCAGGTGATTTATATACCTGACGGCCGAAATGTTGTCCATATTCAGCAGGACAAACAACTGATTCTTGTCCTTGGTCCAACAACGGACCGCAAAGGACCCAACCAAAAGTTCTAAATAGTTGATGTTTAGTCTCTGTTCTTTTTTGTGTACTATTTCTGTGTTCTTTTTTATAATTTTTTTGATTGATTTTCATTATATCAAGCAGTGTTTACAAATGGTATCAAATCTGCATAATCCGTCTCAATAAACAATTCACAATTGTACATAGCACCACAGTATGTAACAATTAACATATCAGCAATTCATCCAAGCAAACGCACATTAGAATAGTAATCACAGTGCCCCCACCTCATCTTTGAGGAGAGTAGGATGGTCACAAAGGTAGACAGCAAGAGGTTCCCAGAAATGAGTGGGCTTAGCTGCTGTGGGTAATTCTTCTGCATAGAACAAAAATTTGTCTTTCCTATATATAGAGTCTAATATTCAGGGACGTACTGTGGGAACTTTCCTGCTGTCCCAACACATTGCCACTCTTCTTTTTACCAATAGCTCTATGGCCGCTAGTTTCTTTTTGGCAGATTTCAAATGTGTTAGATGTCCCAGTAAACACAATTGTAGTGTACAATGCAGTTTATGATTCAAGATTTCACCGAGTATAGTAATAACCTGTTCCCAGTACAGTCTTACCTTACTGCAGTGCCATGCTAGGTGTTCAAAGTCAGCTGAATCAGCACCACAGCCTTTGCATCGCGCGTCTGTTCTGAGGCCATGCCTATGTAAGTGAAATGGGGTGTGGTATATTTGGTGTAAGTATTTGTAGTGAATAGTACGCAAGTTTCTATTAGGAGTGAGTAGTTCGGTGAGTGCACTACATGATTGCCATTCGTCTGTAGTGAGTGGCATATCGAGTATGTGATTCCATTTGTCAAGTGACTTTTGGGTGTTAGCTCCTATTTCCCTCTGCAATGATCGGTAGAGTCGTGCCACTAGGTTGGTATTGTCCGGAGCAGTTATTAGTAATTGTAGTGTCTCTAACGTGGGTGGCACATTGGGGTATGTAGGGTAGAGTATCTGGATAGAAACACGTAGTCTGTGGTACGCAAATCTGAATAGTAGTGTCTGGTTGCTCACATATGTTAAATCAGTTGGGGCTAGAAACGTGCTATTGGGGTATAAGTCACCCCATTGTCATAATGCCCACCTGCTTGAATAAATCCAGAGCTCCCTTTTCTTGTGTTACAGACAGTGCAGGGTGTTGAGCTAGTGGCATGCTTGGGGCATAAATCGGGGTTTTGTCCACGATGTGACTGATACATTGCCATGCTAGAGAGGTAGTGCGTATGGTGTTTATTTCATGTTTTGTCAAGTGAGGTCGGTGATGTGTTAATATATTTGTTAGTGCGATAGGATGGGCATCTCTGTCCTCTACCGCTAGGTGTGATAAATAGCGGATCGGGTGGAACCAATAGTACGCATATTGCGCTTGGGCGCATAGATAATAGAGGTATAGGTCAGGAACTGTGAACCCTCCTGAAGCATACGGTAATGTCATTGTGTGTAAGCTTATTCTGGCTTGCTTCCCCGCCCAGATTAATTTAATCAAATTGTTACAGAGGCGTTTAAAAATAGGAGCTGGTGGTGTGATAGGTATGTTAGTGAATAGGTAGAGCAGCTTGGGGAGGATTACCATTTTCACAAGGGATATCCTATCTGCCAAAGATAGTGGGAGCGTAATCGAGCATGCTATTTGCATTTCTAATTTGTCTATTGCAGTGCCATAATTCGTTCGGAGGACCAGCTCAGAATCGCGGTGGATCCAAATCCCAAGGTATTTAATGGGGTCATTCTGCCAGATGAGAGGGAAGTCCAGAGGTATTTCTTTAGTGTTTTCAGTGAGTGGTATGTTTGCCGATTTGGACCAATTTATCTGAAGACCCGATTGTCTACCGAATTTTATATATTCCCTAAGGATCGGTGAGAGATTGCTGAGATGGTCCCTGATATACAATACCATGTCGTCCGCGTAGAGCGAAAAGGCAATGGGGCGCAATGCGAATTTTAAGGCCACATGTGCATATTTCTGTGTTATTTTACAGGCCAACGGTTCTAAGGCAATAGAGAATAATAGGGGGAGAGTGGACAACCCTGCTGTGTGCCGCGTTGTATGGATATGGGGTCTGATATATGCCTATTAACTTTTATACGTGCAGTGGGTTTAGTGTAAAGTAGTTTAATCCGATTTGTCAGGTAGGACAATAGCTGTGGTAAATAGTTGTAACCTAGTCGCAATAATTTTGGCAAGTATCTTAGTGTCCATGTTTATTAAAGATAGGGGCCTGTATGAGTCTGCCGTTTCCGAAATTTTATCAGGTTTTAGTAATGCCACTATTAATGCTTCGCGCAGAGTTGGGGGAAGCATCTGATATTGATATGCCTCGTCATACATTTCCAGCAAGTATGGGCTAATTAGATCGGAGAATGTTTTGTAGAACTCTCCTGTGTAGCCATCAGGGCCCGATGATTTGCCATTTGGGAGTGTTTTTATAGCAGCTTGCACTTCTTCAATAGTTATCGGCTGGGCTAGGAACTCACGCTGGCCATTGGATAGCCACGCCCTCGCAATATCCTCAACATAGTCAAGAATCTCTGACGTGTGGGCTATATTACGTGTTTGATATAAGTCACCGTAGTTGTCCATAAATGTGCGTAGAATGCCGCCAGTGTCATAATGCGTTATATTATTACCGTCTGTCATTTGTAGAATGGTATGTTGTTTGTGCTCTAGGCATATATTATTTGCAAGTATGCGGCCTGGTCTGCCCCCCTCACCGATCTTTCGTGCAGTGTGACGTTTAGTGATATATTTCAATTCGTCTTCTGCTAATTCGTTATCCTATCCACTTCAGTTCTAATTTTGCCCAATATGTCTGTCTCTGAGTAGTGTCGAAATCTTTTTCCAGCTTACGGATACGCGCCTCACAATTCTGCAATTGCGTACGAATATCTTTAAGGATTCCCGCAGTTGTACTAATGCAAATACCACGCAGGGTCGTCTTGAAGGCTTCCCAAAGAACACCTGCACTGTCTACCGATTGTCTATTTACATTGAAAAAATCCTCTATCGCTGTATGGATGGCATCGGCATATAGGGGTCCAAGAGTGAGGCGGCATTGAATCGCCATAAAAATGGTGGTGGAATGTATGTTGGGATTTGGAGGGTTAATAGGACAGGTTTGTGGTCCGATAGCGTTTTAGGGAGGTGTTCAGCATTCTGGGCCCATGTGCACGCTTGTTCTGTGAGTAACCAATAGTCTATCCAAGACCAACTATTATGAACAGAAGAGGAGTGAGTATTTTCGTATGCGTGTGGGATGCGCATGCGCCACATATCAAGCATACGAAATTCTGTTAGCGCGTTCAAGACCATAGCCGCAGCCCGCAGATGAGTCTCAACTTCGGTGGGTGACCTATCATATTGACTATCAAGTGTCACATTCATATCTCCGCCCCATAGTAGCTCCATAGAAGGGAGGTCACGTATCTTAGTGCATACATTCTCAAAGAATTCAGCAGCATCTACATTTGGGCCGTACACATTAATGAGGCCTATTTTTGCACCTCGCAGTGCGCCTGTGATTATGACGAAGCGTCCCTGCATGGCCGTCAGTGTTTGGTCCAGCGAAAATTGCGTACCTTTTCTGATCAGGGTCATCACACCCCGTGCATAATTAGAGTAAGAAGAGGAGATTACTAATTCAGCCCATCGTTTGCCAAAGACTTCCGTCCTATCTTTAATCAAGTGCGTTTCTTGTAACAGGGCTATGCCTATACAGTGCCTATCCAGGTAGGCAAAGACCTGTCTGATTTTTCTGGGGTTATTAAGGCCTCGTACGTTCCAGGTGATTAGTTTCAAGGGTGGAGGCTTAGCATTAATGTGTGTCAGTGTAGTTCCCGTCAATATGTGTAGGATACGTCAGTGCAGTGCTTGGTTCGCCTATATGTGGTGCTATATTTAATGTAGTTATACATTTCCCAGGTACATGTGCAGTAATAACGGCAGTCGAAAACTGTACGGTGAACTGATATAATAAAATACATAACTGTCCATCCCCCCAAGCTGACCCCCCCACCCATCCCTCCCACTTCGTCATCTCAATTATAGCGAAGACAATCCCAAATAACCAGGACAATACCCTCCCCCATCTCTTTCCCTGAGAGAACTTAAAATTGGTTGTGGGACACACAGGGTGGCAGGAGCCGCCAGCCGGGAACCCCGATGACAAGAGTCATACAGGGGGCGCCCAACACATGAGTAATTCACTTCATGCGCCAACGCCCACTATGGGTGCATGGTTTGTCTTACCAATAAGAAGAATGCGGTAGTATAATTGTAACTATATATGATCTAAACAATAATAAAGATAATATCTTGTGGCATAACAATCAAGTCTTCATTTTCCGGGAGGGACAAAAATCCCAATACATTTATCTGCATTGTTAAACCGTCTACTCAATGTCCGATGCACCGGTTTGGTCCTCCTGTTCCCCCCTCGGCGATTTCCGGCGCAGCAGTTGGGACCCTCGTCGCTGCAGGAATTTGAGCACATCTTTCGGTTCATTGTAAATCGTGTTCTTTCCCTCATCCGAGACTCTCAACCGAGCCGGGTATAGCATGGCATATGGGATATTGTGCTCACGTAGTTTCTTTTTAACAGATATAAATCGCTTTCGGGCCTCTTGGACAAGTGGTGTGAAATCTGGGTATATTGATATTTCCATACCTTGAGGCTGCAATTGTCCCATTTCTCAAGATCTGTGGAGTGCCGCATCTCTGTCTCAATAATTGAGAATTTTTGTAATTATCGGGCGTGGTCTGGCTCCCGGGGGCGGTGGCGGAGCAAGGGATCTGTGAGCCCTCTCGACTATGAAAACGTCTGAAAAAATGACTTTTCATTGGAGGGTTATTAACAGTTATTCTACATACCGCTCCATAGGCCCCGTGTTGGTCGTCTCAGCAATTCCCATAAGGCGTATATTACTTTGACGAGAGCGCGCCTCTAATTCTTCAGTCTTTGCCAATAGTGTTTCAAGGTGCTTGCTCATTTTCCTTAGCGTCCATCTGTTGTTGAGTATCCGGCGCTCTGCCATATCGAGCCTTTCAATGTGTTTGTCCAGGCGTTCGGACATGCGATCCACACGGGACGTAAGAGAGTCTATTTTCCCATCAATGGTAGAGAGGGCAGCTTTTATCGAGGAAAACATGGCCTGCACATCCTCCGTAGCAACTCATGCAATCGTTGATGCTCCCTGCTGCATAGTGGTGTGGTTATCTGGGTCAGTCTCAACCACTTTTTTCAATTGATCAAAGTTAATTTTCGTCTGGTTCCTGTTCGGCTTGCCCATGACGCAGTAAGGCAGGAGTCAGTTGGCACAGTGCGTAGGTCAGGCGGCAGTGCGAGCCCAGCAGAGCGCAGCTGTATAATATCACGCAGGCGGGGTTGGCTCACTCACAATACGTTATGAATGCGATAGTAGAGGGGCGTGTCCAAGATGGCGGCGGGATAGGACGCTCGTTCTCTGTCTCCTGCCCGTCGTCCACCCATTACAGCACAGCTCGGCCCCTTGAGGGCCCGCTCAGCGTGGACCGGCCCTGGCGATTGTTGGCCGTCCACCCCAGACCCGGGCGAGGCACGAAATCCGGCTCGCTGCGGTGATCGGTGGGACGGGATCGGAGAGGCGGCGAGGCAGACCCGGCCGCCCACGTTTGGGCGACCTCGACAACGAGGTGGTCCAGGTCTGGATCATCGAGGCCAGCAGTCTTGTCCCCGCCCTCCTTCCTGCTGGTCTCCTACCCCACTGACCGGCCAGCAGCATAGCGCCGGGCGCCTGGAGCGCGATCCGGTGCCGGCTTGGCAGACGCTGGCGGCAGACTCAGCAGCTGCTCTTCTGGAGGCGTAGGTGCTGCCCTGTGTTGATGCCGCCCTGGGGTGCCTCCGGGGTTGAGTGGCCTGGTACCTGTGCGGCGGTTTGTGGAGCTTCCTGTACCTCTGGGCGCATCGGGCCGTCTTTCAGCAGGGCCCCTGGACCAGCAGCGTCATCCGGAGAATCGCGGCCCTGCACATGCCGGGCCACTTACATCGGGGCCGTGGCGGAGGCCCTGCGGCACCGGAGGTGGAGCTCCTGAAGAGGACTGCCACGAGTTGATGCTGTGAGTAGGAGATACCCTGCGGTTGGGCCCGAGTCACGAGGGGCTGTGGAGGCAGGGGGGGAGGCACGCGACGAGCAGCAAGCTATACCTGGTTGTTTGGGGAGATTTGCGGGACCTCCTGTGCCACCCCTTGCCGCTAGCACAAGACATTTGCAGCAGATGCCTAGCGGTGAGCGCCGTGGAGCGGACTGACCCCCCCTGGTCCGTCTGGTGGGAGGGTCCCGTGGTGCGCGGGACCAGCTAGGTCGGCGCAGCGGAGGTTGGAGTGGACCCCTGGGCCCCAGGGACAGCGGGGTCCCGGGAGTGGAGGCCGTTGGTGGCGCCGGCGGTGGGGAGGACCCGGCTGGCATCTCTTCTGCGCCCATCACGGTGAACTCCGGCTATACCTCCGACACAAGTGACTGCTACGCGGGGGTGTGTGCCTGGGAGCGGCGGCCTGGACACGACACCGCCTTAGTGTTGGCGGTAAAGGGACTTTCAGCCCTCCCTGGGACCGGCGTGAACGCTTTGGTTGTAGGACGGCGCTGGCGCTGCTCTCGGGGACACCCACTCTGCTCTCGGAGCCTGCACACCAGCTGCTTGTGAAGGTCTGACAGAATGTCCAAGGCTAAGACTGGCAAAGTGAAGCCTCTTAAAGATATCTTTGGCCGAGCGCAATCCACTCCTAATATGGCTGCCGCAACCCCGGAGGCTACTGTAGAGCGATCCCCCTCGTCCACCGGAGATGAACCTATTACTAAAGCCTTCCTTGAATCGCTGTTTCTCACGCTCCGAGAGGACATTCAATCAGTGAAAGCAGAATTTGTCACAGAGCTCAAGGAGGTTCACCGGAATGTTGACAGCGTGGGAGAATGGGTGGCTTCTCTGGAAGAGAGGAGTGACACCATGACGTCAGACTTATCTATGCTCCAGCAAGAGGTGCTTAGGCTTCAGGATCAAAATGTCGACATCCAGACCCATTTAGAAGACTTAGAAAATCGATCCCGGAGACACAACATTCGGATCCGTGGGGTCAAAGCTTCAGAGGACACCCAAGACCTATTTGCGTTCACTCAGGGCCTCTTCCGACACATTCTGGGGGATACCCCAAATCTGAGGTGGTCTTGGATAGAGCACACAGAGTGGGGCCGCCCCGCGGCCCCAAAGCACCACCGGCGGACCTCCTGGTGTGTGTCCAGGACTTTAGGACTAAAGAGACCATACTCACTAAAGCGAGGTCCCTCCACCCCATTGTTTACCAGGGGTATTCTCCGGTGTTGTTCCAGGACTTAGCTCTGATCACGCTGCAGCGGCGCCGTCAATTTCGCCCAGTCACAGAGCATCTTAGGCAGCAGGGAGTCTCCTACTCCTGGGGACACTCTTTTCGCCTTATCTTTTGCCATTCTGGGAGACTCCATCAGATCCGCTCACTGGTGGAGGCTTGCCGGGTGCTGGGTCTAGCGGAACCCTCCGGGGATGATGTCCGCAGCTCTACATCAAATCCCGAGGTGTCCCCAACGGGCTGGCGGCGTCAGGGTGGGCGGCGTCGAGCCCGGAGGCCGCCCAGATCAGAGATTGTCAAAGGACAGCAGGCAGCCCTTTCCGCAGCTACTGAGGCCCTCTCCGGAGAGGACGCGACGGTTAAATGACTGCTCTTAATCTGCCGGATCTTCTTCTCGCTTCTTTGCTGAGGGAGGGGGACGGCGGGGGAAGCGAGCCTTCCTCTTGGGCACATGTAGACTCCTACTTTGCAGATTGATCAGTTGTCCTGGGACGACGGATTATTCTTACTAACTGGACTTGTTGATTGGATCCCCGTTTGGGATATGTTCCAGGGATTTTCTTCTCATGGGTTATTAGGTTGTTTCTTGTTTCCCCTCTTCCCCCTTTTTTTATTGTTATTGAGTGGGTCCCCCTTGTCCACATTTTCTTTATATTGTAACACGAATCATGCCTTGGACCGTTACAGCCAATTCCTACTCACATTGCTCCCTTTCAGGGCCCACGCAGCGCTTCCTTTAGCCCACTCCCTTTTCGTATACTAGATGCCACGTAAGCTGCTTAAGGTATTGACCCTTAATGTTCGGGGCTTGAATAATCCTGTGAAACGCAGGGCTGTTCTTAGTTATCTGGAACATTCGGCTGCCGATATTTGTCTCCTACAGGAGACCCACTTGTTGGCCAAAGATCACCATAGGCTGAAGTCCCGAGTCTTCCCTACACAGCTGTTCTCCTCTAGCTCCACCAAATCAGCTGGGGTGGCAATTCTCGTTTCATGTTCCTATCAGGGTAAAGTCCTCCAGAAGTATGCTGAGGGCTTGGTAGACTTGTGGCGGCACTTCCACCCCCTGAGTCGCACATATACTTATTATTCAGGAGCTCATAAAACCTACGCCAGACTCGATTATTTCCTGTGCTCCACTCCATTGCAGATGCTAGCTACTGAAGCTGAGGTTCTCCCTGCGTCTTTATCAGACCATTCTCCAGTCATAGCTTCCTTTTTGCTTCCACGTACACAGTTACCACTGCGGCACTGGCGTCTCTGCGACTCCCTGCTTCACCAGGCTTCCACGGTAGATCAGATCAAATCTGCCATCGCGAACTACTTAGCCCTTAATGCTAACTCGGACACCTCGATCGCGACTCAATGGACTGCCCTTAAAGTGGTCCTACGGGGAGAATTTATAGCCATCTCCACTGCTGTTAATAAAGAGCGCAGTCGGAAATGGGCCGAACTTACACAAAGGGTGGTGGAGCTGTAGCGGATGCACCAACGCACCGGGGCTGCCAGGGCCTGGCGCCAGCTCTGTACGGTACGGAAGCAGCTTGCGGTGCTGGACCAGGACAGAGCCGAATACGCGGCCCTCTGTCTCCGCCATTCTTACTATACCGGAGGTGACAGGTGCGGCCGGCTCCTGGCGCATAAACTCAGGGAGGTGAGGCAGCGGCAAGGGGTGCTGGCCATTCGACAGTCGGGAGGTGAGCTCACTTCGGACGATATAGCTATCGCAGAGGCCTTTTGCGATTTCTACGCTAGGCTGTACTCGGGGGACTCCCTTGACATGTTGCATAGCCTTGATTATTTAGAAGTGGCCCAGATACCCGCTCTGACTGCAGCTCAGGCTGACCAACTTGACAGGGATATCGGGTTAGAGGAGGTCGTCATGGCTATCTCCCGCCTCCGCCTTGGCAAAGCCCGGTGAAGACGCCACGTGTTGCAGCGCATATAGACCGATTTCCCTTTTAAATATAGATATCAAATTATATACGAGCATCCTGGCGACAAGGCTAGCCCCGTACATGACGCAACTGGTGGAGCCAGATCAAGCAGGCTTTATCTTGCAACGGCAAACCAGTGACAATACGAAGAGGGTACTCCATCTTATTGAAAAAGCGTCCCGCACACAGGGGGAGTATATGTTATTGGCGATTGACGCAGAAAAAGCCTTTGACAGGGTTCACTGGCCCTATTTAGAACAAGTCCTGCAACGGTTTGGCTTTGGGGAAAAGTAGCGCACTTGTATATTGAACTGTTATCACCTGCCCCAGGCCACGGTCCGGGTAAACGGCCAGACGTCCTCATGTTTCCCCATAGAGAGAGGCACCCGACAGGGGTGTCCCCTCTCTCCTCTCCTTTTTGCGCTCTACATGGAGCTTCTGGCGTGGAGAATTAGACACCACCCTCTTATCACAGGTATTACATTCGGGGGAGATATACATACGATCAGCTTGTATGCAGACGACATTCTGCTCTCCATCACTGACCTTGTTCAGACGCTGCGGGCCCTTTTCATTGAGCTCCATAATTTTGCACAGGCCTCGAGGTTCAGGATTAACATGGATAAGTCGACCGCTTTAAACATCTCACTGTCAGCGACCACATTAGCCCATGTAATGGAAGAGCATCCTCTCCAGTGGTCCGCCACTACGGTCCCTTACTTGGGGGTGCAGTTGGGCCCCACAATTCCGGCCACCGTAACGGCCAACTATGACAGGCTCCGTGCCCATATCCGCAGAGAATTAGGTAAATGGAAGCACTATCCCTTCTCGTGATTGGGCAGAATCGCAGCTGTCAAAAGGACTGTTCTCCCCCAGATCCTCTACCTCTTCCAGACCCTTACCCTGCGCCCTCCCGCAGGCTGGATTCAACAAACCCAGTCAGATCTGGCGCACTTCATATGGCAGGGCCGCAGGCCTC
Source organism: Triturus cristatus (assembly GCF_964204655.1). Taxonomy (NCBI): domain Eukaryota; kingdom Metazoa; phylum Chordata; class Amphibia; order Caudata; family Salamandridae; genus Triturus; species Triturus cristatus. The sequence continues at coordinate 143,684,781 of NC_140594.1, forward strand.
GGTTTAAGGAAGAGATTGCGGTCCTTCCTCCGGAACATGGAGGGGTAGGCATACCGTCCTTGCAGCTCTACTTTCAACGCGGCACAGCTCCGGTATCTAGTAGAGTGGAGCCGATTGGAATCCGAAAAACACTAGTTATTCCAGGATCAGGCGGTTGCAGCAATGCCCCTGCAGGGCATCCCCTTTCTCTGGAAGCAGCATAGGCCAGCCAACCTTTACGCCTCTTACATCACCAGTACTAAACTGGAGGCTTGGGACCACACTGCTACAGCACACGAGCTAACTACATTTCCCTCCCCCATGACCCCGCTGTTTGACAACTCCGATTTCACTCCTGGTTTGGACCCTAAGGCGTTCACAAGTTGGCGCCTTACCCCTTGCCAGTCCCTGGGGCATCTATTTGATCTAGAGGGCATACTTTCTTTCCCACAAGTCAGAACACACTATGGCGTTTCGGAGACTGATAGGCTGCAATACCTACAACTCAGACATTGGGCACTTCAACCACAAATTAAACCCGGGGCTCAGCGCTTTTTAACCCCATATGAGAAATGGCTGATTACTCGGTCTTCCGATAAAAAACTCATCTCTGATCTTTATAAACATCTACTTGCAGCTACTACCCTCACATATAACGCCGGACGAGCGCGTTGGGAGCGGGAGTTGGGGAGGACTCTATCTCACAAGGAGTGGGACAGCATATACTACAGGGCCCGACACTCGGCGCACCACGCAGGGCGTACAGAGACGTTGACCAAAGTTCCCACCTATTGGTACTATACACCGGAACGTCTCCATCGCTTTGACCCTCGCGTTAGCGATCTGTGCTGGAGGGGATGTGGGGAGGTGGGCACCTTGGAGCACCTTCTGTGGAGCTGTGACCACATCCAAACCTACTGGGCAACAATTTTAGATGACATAGGTGCTCACCTCGATATGCAACTCCCTCGCTTTCCAGCCTATGTCCTCCTTGGCCTGCCCAATCCGTTGACATATCCCCTGAAATCCCGGAGAGGCCGCCTCATCGCCATTGCCCTAGGGGCTGCCACCCAGAATTTAGTAGCACACTGGCACTCCCCCCAGGCTCCTCTGCACTCGGGCTGGTTACAGCGACTGTGGATGGTTCTGGGCATGGAGAAGTTATCCCTTACACTAGCGGGCAGGGGGGATGAATTCCTGGAACTGTGGCGTCCCTTTTTAACTCTGCTCACAACGGAGTTTCGAGAACTGACATGCCCCCGATACTTCAGGCTTCTCCGCCTTGCGGACACTCGGCTCCCTGCGAAACGCAAGTCACAACGGCCACGGTGACCTGCGTGCATTGGGTGTCGTCCCCTTCTACTTCTACCTATGGTTTGTGGACAAGGGGTGGGAGGGTAGGGAGGGGGGGTAGTAGGGAGTTTTGTTACTTGGTTTTTTCTTCCTGCTTCTGAGGGTTTCTTTTGTTGACTCGCTCCTTCTATCTTTTTTTTTTCTTTTTCCTGATTTTAAGCTTTACTCGATCAATTCAAATATAAGTACAGAAAGCAAGACCATCAAAGTTATCATAAGCGAGCATTAGATCAATAAGCATATTGCCTAGTAAGGTTCAAATACAAATCTAGCATAGATTCGCCTTCATAGAATGGGGAAATGATCTCCTCCTTTCGTGGAGAAATCGCATTCTTTTTTTTTTTTTTTTTTTTTTTTTAAAAGAAACCTTTATTTGACTTCAAAGAGTTACAGACATGGGCCTACAACCCCTTGGGCCGGCCACTGATAGCATGAGACGTCTCATTGCACCGTTATACAGATTGGTCAATCCGAGGATCCCGTCAGTCCATCAGCACTCCCAGTGAAGGCAGAAGCAGTAGTTGATTGACAATATTAAATACGGTTTCTGTTTTCATTTAAAACTAATAAACATTACACACAAACAAGGCAATAGGCAGTGTGAATATCAGGACGCGCTCCCCGGGGTAGGAAATCAATGACCTGCTGCAGAGAAGGGAGGGGGGCCCGGGAACAGAGGAAAAATCAAACTGTAACCTACTCATAACCTAACAGATGAGGAATGGTCAGCTAGGGGGACAAAGGGACATCCAATACAATAGCCAGAGGAGGGGCACAGAAGTCTCCGCGATAAGAATTCCACGGACCCCACATCCCAGTCCATTTCCTAGGCTTGCCTCTCGCTACATACACCGTCTTTTCCCTAAACATGCACCAATCCATATTCTCCTTCCACACCGAGACCGTGGGCGACCTCTGGGAACCCCATAACTGTGCGATGTTGCGTTTGGCCACCATATTTCCCAAAGTCGCCCACTGCGTCTGCGCCACATTATAATCGTTTGGCTCCCACACATTCAGCAGGCATCTCCTAGCTTCTGGAAGCAGAGCAACATGAGTGACCTCTTCCATTACAGCATGCACCCGACGCCAAAAGCGAGCCACCTCAGGGCATTCCCATATAACGTGAAGGAAAGTACCCAGCGAGCCACAGCCACGCTTACACATCCCATCCACGGAGAAACCCATGCGCATCAGGCGAGGACCAGTGACATACACTCTATGGAGTATCTTTAGTTGTACGAACCGAAGACGGGCCGGAATTGCCACCTCCCTCGGGGAGGCTATTGCCGAGAACCAGTCCTCATCATCTAATTCCAAACCGTCAGCCACCCAGATCGCCCTCAAGTGGGTCAACAGGTCTGCCCGGTCGTTGATAAGCTTTTTATAGATCAAGGAGATTGTGCTGTCAGGCACGTTGCCATCGAGCACCCTGTCCTCCAGTGGGGAATTTTCCGGGATAGCAGTAGCATCAGGGAAAACCGAGCACAACGCATGACGGACCTGAGCATACTGGAAGTACTCCCTATCATTCAGCTTATATTCCGCTTTCAGCATTTCAAACGTTTTAAACTCCCCTTTCACCCAGAGATCACTCACCTTACAGATGCCAATCATATCCCATTTCTCAAATCCTTTAGTTCTCCACAAACAGCCCAGCCTTTCTGAAGCATACAGTGGAGTCGCTCGAGTCAGGCGGTCCTTCCAACCCATCGCAGCATTAGCAGCATGCCACACACGTACGCCGCTATCTTGGTTGGGCCTGTCAACTGCACACCAGGAGACTTCGAATAGAGTGCTCTATTATAATCCCCCCCAGGCAATAGCATGTTATCCATCTCGAACGCCGGGTTCAGGGCCGGTCCGTACATCCCGTGGTTCACCGCCGCCAATTGGGACGCCCAATAGTTTCGCTTGATATCGGGGAGTGCAATACCCCCATCATACCAAGGGAGTGTCAATTTTGAAAGAGCGATTCGCGATCGCCCGTCCCAAAACAACTGCCTCTGCAAGCTCTCCACCTCACGGAAGTAGCGGGCCGGTATGACGTCGAGTGTATTTTGCAGTGCATACAGGAATCGTGGTAGCGACATCATTTTAAACATGGGTCCCAGACGTGGGACCCATGCTCACTACGCCACTGGAGTCAAGCTATCCTGGCTGATGACGGCTGATAGCCAGAAACCGGTCCTAGGATGCTTGATTCCGGTCCAGGGAAGACATGGCTTGGCAGTTCGGGCTGGACTGTTCCCATGAGGCACAGGGTCAAGACTGATTTGCATATGGCCATGTCTAAACTGGGGTGGTGTAGTGGGCAAAAGAACGATGGATTTAACCCAGATCTCTTGACTGGGGGAGAATGTCTGCATTGTCAGCATTCCGTCCATCATTTGTTTGTTGTAACGCTTTTTGCCCTAAGTGGGATGGGTATTCCCAGACGTGGGACCCATGCTCACTACGCCACTGGAGTCAAGCTATCCTGGCTGATGACGGCTGATAGCCAGAAACCGGTCCTAGGATGCTTGATTCCGGTCCAGGGAAGACATGGCTTGGCAGTTCGGGCTGGACTGTTCCCATGAGGCACAGGGTCAAGACTGATTTGCATATGGCCATGTCTAAACTGGGGTGGTGTAGTGGGCAAAAGAACGATGGATTTAACCCAGATCTCTTGACTGGGGGAGAATGTCTGCATTGTCAGCATTCCGTCCATCATTTGTTTGTTGTAACGCTTTTTGCCCTAAGTGGGATGGGTATTCCCAGACGTGGGACCCATGCTCACTACGCCACTGGAGTCAAGCTATCCTGGCTGATGACGGCTGATAGCCAGAAACCGGTCCTAGGATGCTTGATTCCGGTCCAGGGAAGACATGGCTTGGCAGTTCGGGCTGGACTGTTCCCATGAGGCACAGGGTCAAGACTGATTTGCATATGGCCATGTCTAAACTGGGGTGGTGTAGTGGGCAAAAGAACGATGGATTTAACCCAGATCTCTTGACTGGGGGAGAATGTCTGCATTGTCAGCATTCCGTCCATCATTTGTTTGTTGTAACGCTTTTTGCCCTAAGTGGGATGGGTATTCCCAGACGTGGGACCCATGCTCACTACGCCACTGGAGTCAAGCTATCCTGGCTGATGACGGCTGATAGCCAGAAACCGGTCCTAGGATGCTTGATTCCGGTCCAGGGAAGACATGGCTTGGCAGTTCGGGCTGGACTGTTCCCATGAGGCACAGGGTCAAGACTGATTTGCATATGGCCATGTCTAAACTGGGGTGGTGTAGTGGGCAAAAGAACGATGGATTTAACCCAGATCTCTTGACTGGGGGAGAATGTCTGCATTGTCAGCATTCCGTCCATCATTTGTTTGTTGTAACGCTTTTTGCCCTAAGTGGGATGGGTATTCCCAGACGTGGGACCCATGCTCACTACGCCACTGGAGTCAAGCTATCCTGGCTGATGACGGCTGATAGCCAGAAACCGGTCCTAGGATGCTTGATTCCGGTCCAGGGAAGACATGGCTTGGCAGTTCGGGCTGGACTGTTCCCATGAGGCACAGGGTCAAGACTGATTTGCATATGGCCATGTCTAAACTGGGGTGGTGTAGTGGGCAAAAGAACGATGGATTTAACCCAGATCTCTTGACTGGGGGAGAATGTCTGCATTGTCAGCATTCCGTCCATCATTTGTTTGTTGTAACGCTTTTTGCCCTAAGTGGGATGGGTATTCCCAGACGTGGGACCCATGCTCACTACGCCACTGGAGTCAAGCTATCCTGGCTGATGACGGCTGATAGCCAGAAACCGGTCCTAGGATGCTTGATTCCGGTCCAGGGAAGACATGGCTTGGCAGTTCGGGCTGGACTGTTCCCATGAGGCACAGGGTCAAGACTGATTTGCATATGGCCATGTCTAAACTGGGGTGGTGTAGTGGGCAAAAGAACGATGGATTTAACCCAGATCTCTTGACTGGGGGAGAATGTCTGCATTGTCAGCATTCCGTCCATCATTTGTTTGTTGTAACAATATCATTTTAAACAACGCCGCACGTCCGAGCGGCGAAAGCGGGAGCCGTCGCCACCCCGAGACGTCGGCCCTCAGTCGTTGGAGTGGGGGGAGTAAGTTCCGCTCATAACGGGCCACAGGGTCTAATGTTATGAATACCCCCAGGTACTTAAACCCTGACTGCGAAATCTGGATAGGGCAGCCACGCGGGAGGAGAGGAGCATCCCCAGAGAGAACGTAGACGCATGACTTGGCCCAGTTAATGACCAAACCAGAGTTGCGACCAAAAGAGGTCAGAACATCGATTAGTACAATCAAAGACTGCCGTGGAGATGTGAGGTACAGGAGAATGTCGTCCGCATAAAGAGAGATGCGGTCCTCAAATTCTGGCGTCCACCTAATGCCGCGCAATGAGGGCTCCCATCGTAACCAGGCAGCCAGAGGCTCCAATGCAAGTGCGAAGAGGAGTGGCGACAATGGACAACCCTGCCGCGTGCCTCTTCCCAACTCGAAGGGTGCCGACGCTCTGCCATTCACCACTACCTGAGCCAACGGTTCCTCATACAGCAACTTCACCCAACCGATAAACCCGGGGCCAAAACCAAATTTCGCGAGCGCCGCCCAAAGATACGGCCATTCTAGGGTATCAAACGCCATTGTGGCATCCAAGGACTCCAAAACGGCCGGTTCACGTATGTACGCCGCTCTGGCGAGCACTCCATGAAGACGTCTCAGGTTCAGAGCCGTATTGCGGCGAGGTATGAAACCGGACTGGTCCGGATGGATCAAGTCGCCAACGACCCTAACCAGACGATTAGCCAAAACCTTAGCCAGAATTTTAGGCTCAGCATTTAACAATGAGATGGGCCTGTAAGAAATACACCGATCCCGCGGCTTCCCAGCCTTGTGAATCACGACTATTGTAGCGAGACGCTGATCATAGGGGAGGGAGCCCACGTCACGCGCCTCAAGAAACATGTCGCAGAGATGAGGCGCCATCTTGTCCGGGCGCAGCTTATACAGTTCGATGGGAAGGCCGTTGGGACCCATGGCCTTGCCAGAAGCGACCGAGCGAATAGCCAAAGCAATCTCATCCGGCGACAATGTCGCATCCATCAGTACCCTGTCCGCCTCCAACAAAGACGGCAACGCAATATCTCTCAGCAACAGATGAGAGTCATCCTCAAGGCCATCCGAGACTGGAGAATATACTTCTCGGAAATAAGTCGCGAAACATTCAACAATTTCCACAGGGTCAGTCACACGCACGCCATCCGTTCTCTCAATAACCGGCACCACTCGACTCGCTCTCTCCTTCTTGTCCAACCATGCAATCAATTTTCCAGCCTTATCCCCCACATCGTATAAGCGCCCTTGTTGCTCTCTACTCATCACTTTGGCAGCATCAGTAACCAACGCTTTATAGTCAAGCTGCTTGAGACTGAGAACATGCAACTTATCATTCGTAACACCCAACTCCAGGTCCCCCTCCAACTTGGCTATTTCGTTTTCAAGGCGAACCACCTCTGCAGTCTTGCTTTTCTTGGAGTGGGAAATTAGAGAAAGTGCTTGCCCACCGATCACTGTTTTGAAGGCTTCCCACAACGAGACAGCAGATGACACTGACCCCACATTTTCATTGAAATAGCGCTCAAGGGACTTGACCAGGTCCGCCCGGATTTTAGGATTACGCAGGTACCAGGGGTTAATCGGTGCTACCCTCCCCTCAGCCCCGGGGGTGACCTCAATGTGCAACAGTAGTGGGGAATGATCAGAAATACCACAGGCCAGATGTCTTACTTCCCTAATCATCACAGCTTGGGCCGCCGGCATAAGGACATAATCAAGTCTCGATAAACTGCCAGGTGCCCCTGAGTGGAAAGTGTATTGCGCCTGCCCTGGGTGCATCAGACTCCAACAGTCTATCAGCCTGAGGGTATCTATAAACCCACTCAGCCAGGCCTGCGCCCCCGGGAGGTCCCTGGGAGGGTGACGCTCCGCTCTACCGGATACGACAGAGTTAAAATCGCCCCTCATCACCAGAACCCCCCCCGGGAGCCCCAAGACTATTCGCCCCAAATCAGCGAAAGTTACGGTCTGCAACCCTGGTGGGACATAAACAGAAACGAGCGAAACGGTTCTGCCCTCCCATCGGCCTACAAGTGCAGCATACCGCCCTCTATCATCATGAATCACATCGTCTACCTCCAACGGGAGAGTGGTTCTAATCAAGATGCCCACCCCCCGCGAGCCAGAAGTGAAACCAGAATGAACAACGAGACGATATCCCCGCCTATTCATAGCATGGCAAGAATTCCCAATTAGATGCATTTCCTGCAGAAAGACAATGTCTGGCGACAGCCGTTTCAAGAACTGCAGCACTACTCCACGTTTAATCTTATCCCCCAAGCCATTCACATTCCACGAAAGTACTCTCAATCCCCTACCCCCCATCCCAACCCCGCGCACAACTCCCCCCCCCCCCCCCCGAGAACACGAACCCGACCATCAGTCGTATAGCGTTACGTTGCCTTGTAGAACATGCAAACAGTCCCCAACTCCCTTCCTCCCCACCAACATTTCCATTACAACTCCCCCCTCCCTGCACCCCTGCGTGAGCCCGTGTAGCCCCCCCAACTTGCAGTGTGCCTGTCGCCCTAACATTAACTAATCTACAAAAAGAAAACCCCAGAGGAGGAAAGAGCCTCACTGAGCACCCCACAACCCCCGGGCATTTAAGGATAAGGCACTGAATAGAAATATCGAACCAAAATATGGAAGTGTCATCGCAATGTTCAGTCACCGGGAACCAAAGTCTATTCCTGTCCAGCCAGGCCCACTCCGTTCTCCTCGGTCGGTCCCTCTCGACTTCGCCGCTGGGGCAGGGTATCAAGCCAATCTCCAACCTCCTCCGGCCGATCGAAAAAATGTGTCCGATCCTCAAACTCAACTCGCAACCTGGCCGGAAAGAGCATCGCATATTTCAGGTCCATGTCTCTCAGTCGCCGTTTAACACCCATGAACACCTGTCGCTGCTTTTGGACCGATTGTGTAAAGTCCGGGTAGAAACTTATATTAGTGTTCTCAAACTTCGTCGGCCCACTCACCCTCGAGGCCTGCAGGATAGCGTCTCTGTCCCTGAAATGAAACATTCTGGCAATGAGGGGCCGTGGGGGAGCGCCCGGTTTCGGCTTCCCACCCGGAACTCTATGGGCCCGCTCGACCGCAAAGAATTTACTCAATCCCCTGGGTGCGAGATGGTTGATCACGAGGTCTTCCACGAAAAGGTCAGCCGCAGGGACCTCCGATTTCTCCGGTACCCCTATTATGCGCACATTATTCCGCCGAGCCCTACTTTCAAAATCCTCCAGCCGACGGACAGACAAATCATTGGACGTCCGAAAGATTACGAACCTCGGTTTGCAGGTCAGACACGTCCGTTGCCAGACTCGACGTTGTCAGACCCAAGGATTTGACCTTTTCATTCGTTTGTGAAAGGTCCGCTCTGACAAGTTTAACGTCGATCAAAACCGTGTCCAATTTATGGGCCAAGGTGTCGAATTGCTGGCCGACTGCTGCTTTGATTTCATCGATGGCGCCCATGACGTCCTGCAATGTTAACTCCGTAGACGATCCCGGGCCATCCTTGGATCTCTCCGGTGACTTATGCAGGCCACTAGGGGATCCTTTTGGCTGGGTATAGCGGTCCATGTTATTAGCTTGGGTATGAGCTCCCCGCCTAGTTGTCTTGGATTTTTGCTTGTCTCCGTCCAATCTAGCCGCCATTGTCTGATGGTCGCCAAGGTTGTCGTCCACCAACACGATTAGCAATCCTCGGAGAGCCGATCTAGGGAGCCTCGGCGATCACAAAAGGTGGTCCAGACTAGGGTCCAAGATCCAGGCAGGATACCCGATCTTCCCACTATCAATGTATGCTGACAATCCAGGGTCCCTCCGTCAGTTTCAGCGAGGAGACCCGAGACCGAAAGTGAAAGTAGGGGGTGCGCACCGGCCCGGGTCCTGCAGGCCGTTGTTGTTCAATTTCTGCCCGGGCACCATGCCAACTCGAATCCGGGGCAAGGTCAGGAGTAGGCCGCCGACTTGAAATCGATGCTATCCCGGTTCCTGAAGTCCGATTTGAATTTGGACAACAGGTATCACCTCCGCATAGGTTCGCCTTTAGAAGCCCGTCGATAGAATCAGGATATATTCAGGATAGACGTGGGAGGTTGTGGAGGCCCTCGGGAGCCCTGTGCCTACGTGGCCATCTTGGTTGCGCGCTAAGCTCCTCCTCCACTCCTTCTATCTTACTTAGTAATGCTACCATAGCCGGCACTTGTTGTCTGTATTACATTGTCTCTCAGGAGCAGGAGGTCCTGTTGTTTGCTTCTTGTTTTAAAATCAATAAAATAGATTTAAACCATGAATGCGATAGTATGGGAAGCATTGCAGGATGCATCCCTCCGGTGCACCAGGATTCAGCGGTTGGGGAGGTCTCCGCAGCAGCAATCCCTCAAAAGCAGGGGGTTCCCAGTTCACCGTCCTGCTCCCCCACACCACGGCGCGTGTGCGTAATTCAGTGCCGCTAGCATGTAACACAGCAATCCAAAGGATGACGGTCCCTGCCAGGACGTGCACTTCAGGTCGTACGGCCTAGTATGGCCTCCCGCCGGCTACCAGGCTGCAAGCTGACCAATAGCGATGTTTATTGTACGAATATCTCGACACCAAGGAACTTGTATAATTGCACCAAAGGGGGGTAACTTCCGCAACGGCATCACCAGCAGGAGCAAGCAGGCCAGCTATGCGTGCATCACAGGTGCAGTATGTGGCGTAGCGTTGATCGTAATAGTGCTGGGCATAGGAGAGGTTCTATAATCAGCGTAGCAAGTGAGGAGCAATAGAGCTGGCAGATATCTGCATCCGCCGCCTTCGGAGCCTCCAGGCACTCGGTGTGAAACCCCCTCACAGAGGTCGCCGCCGCCGGCGTCAGGCACTGCAGCCCCTCAGAGGCTGTGCGCCGCTTCGCCCTTACTTCCGGCCGCCCCGGGCAGGAGATTTCAGCTCACACAACAGGAAGCAGCGGTTGCAGCCCTCCGTTCGTACGATGGTGCCCTCAGGGTAGGTATCCGGTCGGGGCCTTTAGCGTAGTCCCGCGGGGTGCACGTCTTCCTCGCGTTCACGTGGCATAGGCCGCGCCTCCACAGATTTTCCCTGGGCCTACTCCTGTACCAATCGTCGTAAAATTCAGGTCATCGGATCGGGGTGATAGTCCGATACCGCTTTCTTCTAGTTCTGCCACAACAGCGGGAGTAGAACGTAGGATAATTGCAGGATAGTTGAGCACCCGAAGCAGCGCACTTAAGCAGCGGCCATCTTCTAGTCTCTGTTCTTAAGGAGACCACGACCTGCCTGTGGAAAACTTGCCACAATGAGCCCCCAGCCTGACTTGCTGGCATTGGACTCTATAATGAGGTCTGGAACTGACCCAAAAATTACTCTCTCGTTCCATGCTTCCATTTGGGAGAGCCACCAAAGGATTTACTCCTGCGCATCTTCTGAGAGGTTAACCAGCTGAGAGTAAGAGAGGCCTTTTTGCAGATGTACTGCTTTCAATAGCTGAAAGTCCCTATAATGCAATGGAAATATGGCCTGGATGGATGACGGTTAGAGTCCTACCAGGGCGGCTGTCTGCCGCAAGGGCACATTTTGCTGAGCTAATGTTCTTTGCAGTTTGTGCCGAATCTTGGCTACCTTCCGAGAGGGAAGGCTTAGGGTAGCCTTCATAGAGTCTATGACAAAACCCAGAAAAGCCGTTCTTTGCGTAGAAGTCATGAACCATTTCCCTTTGTTGATGACAAAGCTGAGGCTTTGTAGCAAGTTGACTGCTAGATGTAGCTGGGTCAACAACTGCTGTGGGCCCTGTGACGGGAGGAACATGTCGTTGAGATGAACAATGTGTTGGATCCCCTGTGCCTGTAGGTGTTCCACCACCGGTTTGAGAACCTTCGTGAAGCACCAAGGAGCTCAGGAGAGTCCGAAGAGTGGGGTTGGAAACTGAAATTTCTGCTGCCGCCATATAAACTGGGGTACTTTCCTGTGAGGCGGAAAGATTGGTATGGCCAACTAAGCGTTTTTCAGGTCCAGGCGGACCATCCAGTCTGGGAGCCATAAAACATTGCCATTTTGAAGTGGTGGCACACCAGCTACTTGTTGCATCATAAAAATCTTCATCCCTTTGGAGCCAAGGGATCCCCATCATACTGGACCTTGCTGTCCTGTACCATGTTCCTGGTCGGGGGAGCAAGCAATCCCAAGGAAATAAAGGGAAAATGGCAGTTAGGTGCCTTAAGAATTTTGCTTATATGTAGCGCTACCGGGAGTGCTTAGGACCAGGAAAAGCTGAAGTGCTGTAGTTTCTTTGGGGCTGGGGGTCCAGCGAATCAATAATGGGCCAAGCCACAGATTTATAGAGGTCTACGCCCCGGATACACCAATCCCCTGGTCTTAGATTTTACAAGATGGATAAAAATAGCCTCCTGATAGTGTGTCCCCGCTAGGCCGGTGCAGCCTCAGGTGCCAGTACAGACCCTTTTAGGGTGTTGTAGGAAAAAAAACAGTCACTACTGTTCCTTTCTGTCAAAGGGCGTCACAGTACCCACTTTTTCAGGCTGCATGCCTGTACCGACCCCTGTAGAAGGGGCGTCACTCTCCAGGGGCTGCAGAGGCTCCAGGCGGGCGACACACGATTCTGTCTCCTGTCTGACAGGCATTCCAAAATCAAGTGACGCCTACCATAGTAAAATAGTGCTACAACAGTTGCCCTCTAGTGGAGGACCTCTCTGCAACCAGGTAAAAAAAGAGTATATGGTTGCGTAGGAGCGCAAAAGCAGACCCCCGACCTTGCATAAACACACTCACACAGTTCAACACCTGAAATAACAGGAGCAAGAAAAGAATGCGACTTATCTGGCTGCAAGCAGCGAAGACAGTCATAAAGACAGAGACGAAGGACTATGATGGGGATGCTGCCTCAGGCTTGGCCAGTTATGGACTGATTGGACTGCACTGTCCGTTGTTTGTTTTTACCAATTCCCAGTGTTTAATGGGAAATGTGGTTTGTTGAAGATGCATTTAATAGCTGTTGTAATAAAAATGAAGAAAGTGTAAAGCATATTCCTCGCCTCCGGTCCTCACACAGAATTCAATTCATATCGCTATGCCAATAGGCTTTTGGCACTTGTAACTAAATGGCAGGCTTTGAACCTATATATAGTTGGTTATATCAGCTCATGGCTATTATGAAATATTGAGAGTCCAAAATCCAAATTCCCAAGGGGAATTTTGCCAAAAGACTGCCAAAACCTCTAGGCGATCCGCATCAAACTTAGCCTGAAGACATGCTACTGCCAACACCGACAGTGATTTTTAAATAATTGTGTCTAAACTCATCCAGTGCTTTTTAAAATTTGCCCAAGAAGTTTATTTTAAAAATAATGTATATATCTCAGACAGATTAGCTTGCATGTTGGATTTTGAATCCAAATTCAGAAATGTTATTGGTTCATAGGGCAAATTATCTGATATTGGTTTAAGGCTGTGCAACACCCTCTTGCACTATAAAAAGGGTTTCTATCAGAATAGTGTTGGCAGAATAGTATTATACGAAAAATATAGTGGCCTAAATATTGACTACAAAAATATTGAAAAGGAAGGTATATATGTGTAAGTAAGTATTGGTTCATTATACTTAACTCCACATATGTTTATTTTGATGATCGATGTAGCTTCAAGGTATATTGATGTGGGGTTAAATATAGTATATCTATACTTCCCTATATATACTTGACTCGAAAATTATGCTACAATAGTTTTGCATCCCATTATTATATTCCTTTGATATTATGACATACAGGCCTAAAAAATGTAGTGCAGCTGGAATGGGGGAAGTGGGGCCTGGACATTTCCCACTGCTATTCCCATAGGCAATTCTTGAAGCTTGGGGATGTGAAAAAACACGATCAAAAAGCGTGCCAAGTGGGCAATAAGGTCAGGAGCACTGGGCAGCACATGGAGAGTTCAATGGTCAGGCCTCTGCCCACAGCCGCGCCGCCCGTGCAGGTAAGAGCAGTAGGTCCAGGTAGGGGAGGATTGCGGCAGACGACGAGGGGAAATTATTTATTTATTTACTTTTCCCTCAGTGTCGTCTGTCAAAATCTCCCCCTCCCGGCTCCATTGCCCCCGCACTCTTACCTGCACGGGCTGCGGCTGTGTGCCCAGCTGTTACTGGGAGAAGAGGTAGTGGACACAGAGTGTGACCAAACCTGTGTCTATTGGCTGTTGTGTGCTGCTGCCGACCACTCATATCCATGCTTTGCAGTGCAGTTACCACATAGCCAGTACTTATGAAAGGTGCTGTGGGATAGGGTAGCGAGTGTGGGTACTGTGAGCAGGCCACGCTCTATGCTCAATACAAGTTTAGCTCAGCCCAGGCCTTGGTGACCAGGTACTTGGCAGGAGTACTGGCCATGCTAGGGGCGTATGACATGAATTTTGCGAAAGCAGCAATACTAACTCTATATTCGTGATTTAGTTGAGTCTTCAATAGGAATCTTTCATTTCATTGGTGCCGTTGATGAATCTGCATAAAATATGACTAACAATTTGCATCTCTACCTCATATTCTTTCTTCAAATTTCTTGTAGCTCGATCTGAGGCAAAGGTGCAACGCTATTTTGTTTAAACTAAACATAGCATTACTCATTTAAAATTTCATAGAAACGTTTATTATATCCCACAACTAAAACTGCTGAGGTAATTGCAACAAACATAGCAGGATTATTACAGTTTTATCATTACAGGATTTTTTATGGTTTGATGTAAACCTATTCAGTAGTTTTTTTTAAAATTTCTTTGAAGGGCTAATCCTTTGCATATGTTTGCGTCAGTGTTCCATAACGTTTCACAAAATGTTTCTTTTACGAACCACATTTTAATTTGAAAACAAATCCACACATTCTTTAAAGAACACCATATCACAATGCTTACACAGTCCACAAACCACCACGTCTCCTATCACTTCTTGACTTTATGCTTGTCTTTGACCCCTGAAAACTTTCTGCTGCCTTCCGGCTAGGTTCGCGCTGTGGAAATACCACACATGTAAATACAGTTATTTTTCATGTCATGAATGCTGCTGTTATCAAACTGTTAATCGATTGTCAAACTGCCAAAACCTTATTAATTGTTGCTGTTTAGCAAGTTTGCTGTGGCCATTGCTACCTGGTGGCCCTCCAAGAATGTTTCTATAGAATACAAGTGGGGGCAAGGAAGGCCACCCAACTTATGGTGGGTACAAGGAATATCCGAGAAATTATGTAAAGGAGAATTATTTATTTACCGAGCAAGAGCACCAAAATGACGACTCTCAAACAGAAAATAAACCAAAAAATGAAAAGATCAAAAGCAGGCACACAGAATTACTACTCTAAAGGTCTGCGAATTCAGCGGCCCTATGGTTAAGGCTTGCTGTCCATGACCAAAGATGATACGTTAGCAGGCATAGATCTTTTGTGTGCCAAGTGCTAAGTAAGGCTAAAGGAACTGACATTTGAAACAGTTCACAGTATGCTCTGAGGACACAGGGCAAGTAGGCAAGACATGTCTGAAGACCACATCTTGGCCCAGATGTCGTTGCTGTCGGCCTCTGTCTGTGCACAGTGAATTATGATGATTCAGGTGCTGTTTGAATGCAGAAAGTGACGAGCTACAGGAATACTGAGCCTCTCTTTTATTTCTTTAAGTGTCTCGAACGAAGTAATGTGGATGCTTCCACCTTCAGTCAGCCAAACATAAAAGATTTAAAAAACAGTTGTGGAATTTTCCTTAGCGAGCAAACCTATTATCCCACCGATAGAGAGACAAGGGTTAACCTAGAGGAAAAACGAATTTTCGAATTATTAGGAGTTTCTTGAAAGACAAAATGGAACTGGTCGTACCTAGGGTCTCCACTTATAAAATGGCAGTGATATGACAAGCACACTATTAATTTAAAAGACTTAAGTACTTATTAAGAGTTTGGAGGTTTTCCTGTAGGACCGCCACTGCGGCGGTCCCATGAGAACTGTCAAGCCTGTGGTAAACCCGCCTGCCAGATTCCTAGTTGGATCTAGGGGAGTGAGTGCTGTGGCGGCAGTGTCATGGTGGCAGGTAATTAGGCTCATATGAGAGCCTAAAAAGCATACCGCCGCCGTGACAGCGCCTACAGCACATTTGTGTACTGTGTGGCATGCACCATGTCATGTATCCCACACAGTGCACGCACAACCGTGCACTTTGGGGGGGGGGGTGCATCATGTGCCCCCCACATGCACTCCCATGGGCAGATTTACCCAGGGGCCCTGTTAGATGCTCCTTTCCATGCTTTCACACCAAGGTAGAAAGGCAGGCAATTCCTACCTGCCTTACACACTGCCACTGCTGTGGTATCCTGGATTTGGGCGGTGGTCTTGTGGCAGTCCCACCATCGTTACAGTCGGGCCACCACCGCGAGTATGGTGGTCTCGAGACCGCTGTATTCGTAAAAAAAGAGCCATAGTGTGGCACATGAAAAAATGGTGCACCTTTCGTTTTGACTTAATTAAAAAAAATATGTATTTTGAATGTCCTGAAAAAGGTGTGTTAAACCAAAAGTTTCAACAGTTTTGGGGTTTTAATGGTCAATATCTGGATGATTTTTTGGTGCATCATAAAATGATCGGTACATTGTGCAATATTGTGATTGTGTACATTGTATAGAATTGATCTCATTGAAATGTTTATTTTATGTTTAATTATTTTTATGATTGAGTGTCAAAATAACCGAGTAAACATTTACACATATTTTTAAGGAATTTTTTATATGTTCTGTGGTATGCAGGTATGGTTAATAAGTGATGAAATCATACTTAGACAAATATAGACTCAAACAGTATCATATAGTTTATCACAGAGGTGATATTTTTTGTTGTTTTGTGTTAAGTACCCTGTCCCTTTGTATGTGAGGGGTTGCTTCATTTGTTTTTTGATTTGATTTGGTTATAACACCTCAATATATGATTAAAAAATCTCATACATTTAAAGAAAACTTTACAATTACAAGACAGGTATTAAGAATAAAGACCCAAAAACACAAAAATTGCAAGTTAAGGTTAGAACTACAATCCATAACTCGCACAACAGCTTTCAAACAGTAACTCACACACCAAATACAGTGAGTATGACCTTGTCCTTAACGAAACAGATGCAGTTACAAATGTTTAATTCATTTTACAGATGAGATTTTATATCACATTGTCCTTACCGCTTTGACCAAGACAACTAAAAATTATTTTAGTTGCTCTTATTTATTGGTATGAATATTGTTAGGTCATAAGCATTGCATTTGGTGTGCAGGGTATGGTTTGCGTGGTCGTTGTGCAAGTTATAGATTGTGATTCTAATTATAACTTGCAAATTTCGATTACATTTGTAATCATAACTGTGTGGTTATAGGTTTCTATAAGCATATGTTGAGGTCTTATAAAAAGAAAAGCCAAGCACAATTTCACTTTAACCTTCATTTTTTTCATTGGCTTATATTGTATTGTTTTATCATATACCACATCAAAGAGTTCCTTGGTTCTAGTCCTCAGCGGGCAGCCACCCTGGACTTTAGCCGTGTTCAGCAGGGGTTGGCTGCAGGGCCTGCCATGCGCACAACCCGCTGAGGGCAGTCAACCCCTGCTGCGCACAGACTTCAGCCATGTGCTGCAGGGGGTTGCAAAGGGTCTCCTGTACGGTCCTGCGCCTATCACTCATTAGGCGGTCAACTCACCTTGTGCATGGCCGACAGCCAGGCTAGTCTTGCTAGTTTTTTTCTTAATTGTTTTTAGGGTTCAAAGATCCGAAATTGGGCTTCGGTTGTTTTCAACTGGATTGGCTGTGGTTCTTGTGCCCAAGCCACTACATGCAGCTGAGCAAGTCTTTAGGCATCTCCATACACAGCAGGGGTTATCCACAGGCCCTGGTTTATAGCCAGACTTTGCTTTCTTATTTTAAAATTAATTGTTTATAGCATTTACAGATCCAGAATTGGAATGGTGCTCCAAGCACACGTTTCACAGCCTGATATCTCAAACCAAGAGCAAGCATCATTGACCAGTGCCAGATCAGTGGTTCTGGAACTGGGACTGTGAATCCAGAATTAGGCTAGCAATATTCTGTGAAACTTGCCCTGGTTTTGCGGTGGCAGGTGTGGAGCTTGGCCTGGATTGATGGTTCCCAGCCTCAGTTTACAATACTTTGGGGGACCTTGAAGCAAACAGCAAATCTAGCTGCTAGATCCGCCAATCCAGTTGCAAAATTGGCATTGTGCTTTTCACTTTTTTTTCAGGATGCGGGGACAGATTCCTCACGTCCTGAAATGGTGGCCACAACATTTGTTCCCAATAGCTGGCCAATCAGATAGTTTCAGTTTTGCAAATACAGAACCAAAAACCCCAAATAGCTGGTGGGAGAAAAAATGTATGAGGCAAACCAAATGTGAGTATTTTAAAAAACTTTTCATCCACGCATCTCTGTGAATCAGGGTTTACAGAACTCTGTGAATTAACGGTCCAGATAGCTCTAAAATGTAACCTCTTCCTGCCCAACCAGAGTACTTCTTAATTGCTAATTTCTCAAACTACTGAATGGATTTACACCAAACCAAGCAAAGGCAGTTCCTTGAGTCACGGTCTAGCTTCATTACAAATTTGGTGTACTATCTGTTCAGCTATTTTTTTTGTATTGATGAGCAAAGAATCATATTGCAATCCGAATGGGAAATGGTACTCTTGGGGCACCCTCTTCTTTCATACTTTTTCTTTACGTCTACTTGACATGAAAACTTTTAAGTGGATGTACTTTTGGGTTTTTTGGAAAGTTTTGTGCAGATTCATTGAACAGCACCAACATTACTAAGAAATGTACAAATGCCTGTGCAATAGAAGTTTCGACTCAGCGGTAACGACACTGGTGTTATCGCCAATCACTAGTGTTTTTATAATATATATATATATTATCTACTGGCGGTCGCCAGTAGATAGTTATAGTTAGGACCGAGTTTCCATAGGAAATCTCAAAATTCTATTTTGAATAACTTTGGCGCCGGTTGACGAATCCTCGCTAAATTTTCAAAACTAATGGGGCGCTCCGTTCAGCTCCTACCCTGAAAGTCTCGGGGTGATTCGTCAAGCGGGTGCCGAGAAAAAGGGGGGGGTCCCAAAACGCGTTTTCCCCATGCATTTTTCCATAGGACCTTTAGTCGCAGCTACAGCCCGAACGGCTGAACAGAATTACGTGAAATTTGGCAGAGAGGTAGCCATAAGGTCAAGGAAGTGCCTTTCGCAGGTCTGGTGTAAATCTGTTCAGTATTTCCTGAGAAAATAGCATTTAAAAGCATATCAATATCTATACGCGCGCAGGGTGCGCGCACTGTGCAAGCCCTGTGCGCGCGAGCGTAATTCTGATTGGTTGTTAGATGTCAATAAACATTCGAATCGGTCGAAATGAGGAAGTGTCGGCCGCCATTTTGTCTGTCGCACTGAAAAGGAAAGGTGGAGAACGTGAATAGGGGGCAGAGTAGGGAGTTCTTGACCCCCTAGCCATTGTCAGGGGGTCACAGTAGGACCACGAAGGGCCAAAAAAAAGATTTTAATTTTTTTTAAAAAACATCGCGAGGTGCGCGCACTCTGCGCGCACCTGAAAAAAAACATTTAAAAAAATAGAAATAAAAATCAAGTTTAAGTGTTTAGATATTAGGTGGCTCTAAAAAGAGCCCTTGTGTTTATTGAGTGTTTTTCGGTACCTACAAGTAAGTACCGATGCAGAGTCTAAAGTTCAAGAGGAAGACTCTGTTCCCTTCATCATTGAAATGTACACCATCTCTTTTTCAATTACTTTGCCACTCCCCTCTCTTTGTCAGGGAGTCCCTGAAGGTTTACTGAAGGTGAAAAAAATTATTATTTTTTTTAAAAAACATCATAGGGTGCGCGCACCCCCAAAAAAAAATGACAAATAGATTCAAAAAACAAGTTTTTGTGTTTAGGTTTTAGGTGGCTCTTAAAAGAGCCCTTGAGTTAATGTAGGGACAGAAAAACGGAAAAAAAAAAACTATGGCTCACTGCAATAGTGCTCCTCAAATTTTCTCTGAATGAGATCAACACTGCTCTCACCCATAGTAATAAGAGTACCACAATCCATGCAGTGTGTACTCATCCTCCCAAAACAAGGACGAATATCTAGAGGTGTGTAAGAAGGTGAAGGCACCATCGCAGAAGAAGTGCTCGGCTGAGCTGCCAAAGATGTGCTCGGCTGAGCTGCTGCAGATGTCGTCGGCTGAGCAGGTGGAGGGTTTGCTCCAGAAGCTTGACGAAAAGTCACAGGATGCATTTTCTCAACGTGCCTCAACATTGTGTGAATACTAAAAGAGTACTTCTTATTAGCATTCCCACGTGATAAGGTGCACTGACAAAGTATGCAGGTGATTTTTGGTGCATTCACCTTCTTTTGTCCCTCAGGAAAAGTGAAAAACTGCCATATAAAGGAGTCTTTCTGCTTCCTCTGCCTCTGTCTCTCAAGAGTGTCCTGTTCACTCTCAGAAGGTGGCTGGTGCTCTGCCATTGTCTCACAAAAACAGAGTAGCTCCTTCTCCAAGGGAATCAGAACTAACAATGAGGGGAGTGGGTGTGATTTTGGAAGAATCTGGAACTGAAAGTACTTTGAACCAATGAAAAGTGATGTTTCTTGATCACATGACTTGCCATGAGGGGATTGGGTGTGGTGTTGAAACAATCTGAAACTGAAAGTAATGAAAACCAATTAAAAGTGTTGTTTTATTAATCACATAACCCGAGGTGCGCGCACGGAGCAAGCTCAGAGCGCATGCGCGAACAACAGTGCGCGTACTCTGCGCGTATACGCGAGTGTAGCGCGCGGAGCACGTACGACGCACGCAAGCGTACGTACGCATGCGTACTGGGTGCGCGCTGCGAGCGCGTACTAAAACGTACGTATGCGTACGTATATAACGTACGCATGCGTACACAAAAAACATACGCATGCGTACAAGGTGCGCGCTGCGAGCGCGCACTAAAACGTATGTATGTGTACGTAGATAACGTACGCCTGCATACATGAAAAACGTACGCAAACGTACTAGGTGCGCGCACCCTAAAAATTTATAAAAAAAAAAAAAAGAAAGAAAGTGGACATAAGTTAATAGAAGATATTAACTATGCTGTCATCTTTATCCAAATTCAAAGTAAAAAAAAAATGAGCCACACCAAATTAAAGGATACTGATAATTTATAAGTGTATACATAGGGAAATTTTTGTAAAAGAAATATATAAAAAATATATTAAAACATTCTAAAATTAGCATTTAAAAAACCTTTGAAATTCACTGAAAAAACCATAGGTTTCACACATGTTATAGTTAGGAATTAGCATTTAAAAAACCTTGCAAATTCACTGAAAAAAACATAGGTTTCACACACGTTATAGTTAGGAAATAGCATTTAAAAAACCTTACAAATTCACTGAAAAAACCATAGGTTTCACACATGTTATAGTTAGGTGGATATTTCACTCGTAAAAAACCAATGAAATTCCCCCGTTATAGTTAGTTCAGATAACTATAACTCGCGCGACCGCCACTCTATCACAAGGATGATGTCATCAGTGATGTCATGAGTGATGCCACTGACCATGTCATGAGTGATGTAATATGTGACGTCATGAGCAGGATTGCGGGCGCGCGAGTTATAGTTATCTGAACTAACTATAACGGGGGAATTTCATTGGTTTTTTACGAGTGAAATATCCACCTAACTATAACATGTGTGAAACCTATGGTTTTTTAAGTGAATATATATATATATTCCCAAACACCAGTTGCCCATCGGCGAGAAGCACTCAAGCACATTATAAGCATCAAGCTCATCATTGGTATGGATGTAATCACACACGCAAATGTCCATTAAAAGCAGTTCCTCTATTATGCCTAATGCGTTTCGAAGGTAAGACTTCTTTTTCAAAGGATTGGTAGGGAAGGCGTGCTGTTCCGGTTGCTCCCATTTATGCTAAATTGCACGTCCTGGATGGACTGTTCTATTGAACCTGTGCTGTTGCATTCTGGGACTTCAAGTTCGGAAATCTCTGTCTTTAAGTGTATGCACTTCATAACTGCTTTGTTAAATTAAAGCCCTGTATGCGCCTTCGCATGTGGATACTTCCTCAATCCACTTAATGTTGCTCCGCTAACGAGGCTCAATAAATATCCTGCCGCACGGCCCCCTAGATACAGGGGTGGTGCTTTCTCAGCGGCGAGGCTGCCGCTTATATAGTCCCAAACACCAGTTGCCCATCGGCGAGAAGCACTCGAGCACATTATAAGCATCAAGCTCATCATTGGTATGGATGTAATCACACACGCAAATGTCCATTAAAAGCAGTTCCTCTATTATGCCTGACGCGTTTCGAAGGTAAGACTTCTTTTTCAAAGGCTTGGTAGGGAAGGCGTGCTGTTCCGGTTGCTCCCATTTATGCTAAATTGCACGTCCTGGATGGACTGTTCTATTGAAACTGTGCTGTTGCATTCTGGGGCTTCAAGTTCGGAAATTTCTGTCT
Organism: Triturus cristatus; assembly: GCF_964204655.1. Classification (NCBI taxonomy): domain Eukaryota; kingdom Metazoa; phylum Chordata; class Amphibia; order Caudata; family Salamandridae; genus Triturus; species Triturus cristatus. The sequence goes on from NC_140594.1 coordinate 143,706,802, forward strand.
TTAAATGTATGCACTTCATAACTGCTTTGTTAAATTAAAGCCCTGTATGCGCCTTCGCATGTGGATACTTCCTCAATCCACTTAATGTTGCTCCGCAAACGAGGCTCAATAAATATCCTGCCTCACGGCCCCCTAGATACAGGTGTGGTGCTTTCTCAGCGGCGAGGCTGCCGCTTATATAGTCCCAAACACCAGTGGCCCATCGGCGAGAAACACTCAAGCACATTATAAGCATCAAGCTCATCATTGGTATGGATGTAATCACACACGCAAATGTCCATTAAAAGCAGTTCCTCTATTATGCCTAACGCGTTTCGAAGGTAAGACTTCTTTTTCAAAGGCTTGGTAGGGAAGGCGTGCTGTTCCGGTTGCTCCCATTTATGCTAAATTGCACGTCCTGGATGGACTGTTCTATTGAACCTGTGCTGTTGCATTCTGGGACTTCAAGTTCGGAAATCTCTGTCTTTAAATGTATGCACTTCATAACTGCTTTGTTAAATTAAAGCCCTGTATGCGCCTTCGCATGTGGATACTTCCTCAATCCACTTAATGTTGCTCCGCTAACGAGGCTCAATAAATATCCTGCCGCACGGCCCCCTAGATACAGGGGTGGTGCTTTCTCAGCGGCGAGGCTGCCGCTTATATAGTCCCAAACACCAGTTGCCCATCGGCGAGAAGCACTCGAGCACATTATAAGCATCAAGCTCATCATTGGTATGGATGTAATCACACACGCAAATGTCCATTAAAAGCAGTTCCTCTATTATGCCTGACGCGTTTCGAAGGTAAGACTTCTTTTTCAAAGGCTTGGTAGGGAAGGCGTGCTGTTCCGGTTGCTCCCATTTATGCTAAATTGCACGTCCTGGATGGACTGTTCTATTGAAACTGTGCTGTTGCATTCTGGGGCTTCAAGTTCGGAAATTTCTGTCTTTAAATGTATGCACTTCATAACTGCTTTGTTAAATTAAAGCCCTGTATGCGCCTTCGCATGTGGATACTTCCTCAATCCACTTAATGTTGCTCCGCAAACGAGGCTCAATAAATATCCTGCCTCACGGCCCCCTAGATACAGGTGTGGTGCTTTCTCAGCGGCGAGGCTGCCGCTTATATAGTCCCAAACACCAGTGGCCCATCGGCGAGAAGCACTCAAGCACATTATAAGCATCAAGCTCATCATTGGTATGGATGTAATCACACACGCAAATGTCCATTTAAAGCAGTTCCTCTATTATGCCTGACGAGTTTCGAAGGTAAGACTTCTTTTTCAAAGGCTTGGTAGGGAAGGCGTGCTATTCCGGTTGCTCCCATTTATGCTAAATTGCACGTCCTGGATGGACTGTTCTATTGAAACTGTGCTGTTGCATTCTGGGACTTCAAGTTCGGAAATCTCTGTCTTTAAATGTATGCACTTCATAACTGCTTTGTTAAATTAAAGCCCTGTATGCGCCTTCGCATGTGGATACTTCCTCAATCCACTTAATGTTGCTCCGCAAACGAGGCTCAATAAATATCCTGCCTCACAGCCCCCTAGATACAGCCTTGATCGCCACGCCCACATGGGCCGGACCCTGGAAGCTACAAGGTGCGGGGAACGCCATCTGACATTACACAGAGTGCAAGCCATTGAAGAAGGGAAACGCTGTTCCCTAAACGCGTCTGGCAGCATTGAACTTTGATGTTTTTGTCAGTAAAACATGTACATCCAACAAGGGCAGAGACTGTCAGTTGATTCCTTTGTGTTCTACTGCAGCTTCCCAGAGTGTTCTAAAGAACAACTAGAGCGCTAACAGTCCTACTTATAACAAACGTATTGCACACCTGAAGCCATCTTGATTGGAATAAAGTGGTAACTCTTAAAACATTTAATTTAAAAAGGGACAAAATGAGGGGGTTCATTTTGCCATAGAAACTATGATTAGTGCTGTAGTAAGAAAAATTAGGGCACATTTTGAGTGACTTCTCAAATCCTCTTCTATTTCATTAAAAAATTCTGACATGCAGACTGAAACATGCACTTTCAATACCAGCAGCAGACTTCCCTGGTGAGCAGTAGCTTTACTACAGTGATCTAATAAGCAACTAGAGTGCTAACATTCTGAATTTATGGCAAATGTGTGACACATCTGAATGCCTTCTTGATGGAATCAAAGTAAAAAACTGAAAGTATTTCCTACTGAGGAGACTGCAGTAAATGAGGAAATTAGGAAACTTCATAACAAATAAGTCTCCCAAAATGGCCACCAGAGACAAAAGAGCCCAAATGTAGCCCAAATATCACCCAGATGTAGCCCAAGTATAGCCCAATGACAGAATGTCCCAGAGTGTTCTAACGAACAACTAGAGCGCTAACAGTCTTACTTATGACAAAAGTATGGCACACCTGAAGCCATCTTGATTGGAATAAAGTGGTAACACTTAAAACATTTAATTTACAAAGGAACAAAATGAGGGGGTTCATTTTGCCATAGAAATTATGATTAGTGCTGCAGAAAGAAAAATTAGGGCACATTTTGACTCCTCAAATCCTCTTCTATTTCATAAAAAAAATTCTGACATGTAGACTGAAACATGCACTTTGAATACCAGCAGCAGACTCCCCTGGTGAGCAGTAGCTTTACTACAGTGATCTAATGAGCAACTAGAGTACTAACATTCTGAATTTATGGCAAATGTGTGACACATCTGAATGCCTTCTAGATGGAACCAAAGTAAACAACTGAAAGTATTTCCTACTGAGGAGACTGCAGTAAATGAGGAAATTAGGAAACTTCATAACAAATAAATCTCCCAAGATGGCCACCAGAGACAAAAGAGCCCAAATGTAGCCCAAATATCCCCCAGATGTAGCCCAAGTATAGCCCAATGACAGAATGTCCCAGAGTGTTCTAACGAACAACTAGAGCGCTAACAGTCTTACTTATGACAAAAGTATGGCACACCTGAAGCCATCTTGATTGGAATAAAGTGGTAACACTTAAAACATTTAATTTACAAAGGAACAAAATGAGGGGGTTCATTTCGCCATAGACACTATGATTAGTGCTGCAGAAAGAAAAATTAGGGCACATTTTGACTTTTCAAATCCTCTTCTATTTCATAAAATAATTCTGACATGCAGACTGAAACATGCACTTTGAATACCAGCAGCAGACTTCCCTGGTGAGCAGTAGCTTTACTACAGTGATCTAATGAGCAACTAGAGTGCTAACATTCAGAATTTATGGCAAATGTGTGACACATCTGAATGCCTTCTTGATGGAACCAAAATAAAAAACTGAAAGTATTTCCTTCTGAGGAGACTGCAGTAAATGAGGAAATTAAGAAACTTCATAACAAATAAATCTCCCAAGATGGCCACCAGAAACAAAAGAGCCCAAATGTAGCCCAAATATCACCCAGATGTAGCCCACATGTAGCCCAATGACAGAAGTGTGCAAAACACTTATTTTTGTGTATTTGCAGTTTTATATAGTGCAGACTTGTCAGGTATTGGAGTGCTTTACATGAGCATTGGTTACATCACACAAGATCAAATTCATTTTGAGACATGGGGAGATTAAGTGATTTGACCAGAATCACAGAATGTTGAGTTGAAGCAGAAACTCCAACCTGGTTCCCCAGTTGCAAAGTCTGCAGCTCTGGAAGTACCACCACATCCTCTCCCCTAGGTGCAACATTTAATCAAGTGGTCAACTGGATAAAAAAACATAAAGATTACAAATAATCTAAAAGTTCTTTGTCGCTATTTGAAAACTCAGAAAATATGTCCTCATTTTAGCTTTTTAGAGCACTAACCATAATTTTGATGCAAATAAGACCCTCTCATATATGTAATTTCTAAAGGAAATGCTCTAGGTATTACAGTTTTGATTACATCAAGATGACGTCAGGCGTTCCACACTTTTGTAATAAATATAGAATGTTAGCAATCTAGTTGTTCATTGGGATACTGTTGAGAGGCAGAGGCCAGGGGCACGGACTCTGAAAATTGAAGGCAGGTAGGAGAGTGCAGAGGCAACAATTTGACCACACTGGGAAGGCAGGAAGGGCAGTGGCAGCACAACAGACTATGGAGTGCAGTAGAAAGGGGGGCAGGGGCAACAAACCAACAATACAGGACTGGCAAGAGAGGCTGTGGCAATATCATAGACCATTGTGGGCAGAAGGAAGAGGCAGTGGTAGTACAACCATACATGCCAACAGACCCGTTTCAGCCAGGAAACGTCCAATGTTTTTAAGCTCAAATGGGCTTTATTTGATCTGTCTCCTGTCTACAATCTCCTCTTTTTCAATGTAACTCAAAGGGAAAATCAATACCCCAGTTTTTTTCCAAAATCTCCCTCTTACCAAGTTCAAAATGTTCGCAAGTATGGTACATTGGATCATGGTAGGCAGGAGGAATTGGGGTAGGGACATGTACTCGGATACCAGAGGACAGGAGGGACATGGAGAAGTGCACCAAACTGACCCTACAAGGCAGGCATCAGGGTTTGCAGCAGCACAATACACCACACAGGGCATGCGGGACGGGAGTGCAGCACCACAATCCATAGAAAGCAATAGGGAGGGGACAGGACCATGCACATGGACAACAGAGAACAGAGGGGAAAGAGGCAATGGTAGCTAGCTGACCATAATGGACAAACAGGAGAGAAAGCAGCAGCATAACAGACCATAAAGGGCAGGAGGGACGGACCAGGGGCATTACAATGGAACAGACAAGCCAGGAGGGAGGGAATAGGGGTCTGCACATGGAAACTGAGGGCTGGGGGCAAGGGGGCAAGGGGGCAGGGCAGGAGCAGCAAGATGACCATGGAGGTCAGGCAGGATGGGCACTAGAAACAAGACACACCATGGAGAGCAACAGTGAGACTATGATGGCATACACACAGACCATAGAGGGAAGGTGGGAGGGGATCAGGGGCAGCTAGCTGACCACACAGGGAAGGTGGGAGGGGCCATGGCAGCACAGAAGACCATGCATGGCAAGCGGGAGGGTTAGTGGCAGTACAATAGCTATGATGGGCAAGAAGGAGGGTGCAGGGGCATGCTCAAAGGACCATGGAGGATAGAAGGGAGGGTCAGGACCTGGGCACAGACAAGAGAGTTCAGGGGAAGGGCATCACAACAGACCGCGCGGGGCAGGCAGGAGGAGCAGTTGCAGCACAACAGACCAGGGAGGGCAGAAGGGTGTGGCAGTAAAATGGACCATGGAGGACAGAAGGAAGGGGATAGGGGCATGGCATGAGGACAGGCAGGGTGGAGGTGGCAGGGGCAGGTTACAGTCATCTGACAATGCTAGGCAAGTGGGAGGGGAGTGGCAGCTCAACAGAACACTCAGAGTAGATAGGAGTGGCAGGTCCATGGAACATGGTGGGCAAAAAGGATGGAGCAGGGGCATGCACAAAGACATCGGAGGGCAGGGGGAAGGAGAATAGGGGCAGCAAGCTAAGCACAGAGGCTAAGCAGGAGGTCAATGATGGGTCATAGAATTGAGCAAAAACCAAAGGAAATGATGGACGGAGTGTTGAACATTGCAAGCACTCACCCCCAGTCAACTGATCTGGGTTTAATCCATCACCGTTCTTTAGCCCACTCTGCCACCCCAGTTCAGACATGGCCATATGCAAATCAGTCTGACCCTGTGCCTCATGGGAACAGTCCAGCCCGAACTGCCAAGCCATGTCTTCCCAGGACCGGAAACAAGCTTCCTAGGACCGGAAACAAGCTTCCTAGGACCGATTTCTAGGCATTTCAGCCAGGCTTGCTTGAATCCAGTGGCAAAGTGAGCTAGGGACTCACGTCTGAGCAAACCCTGCCAACTTATGGCGAACAAAGCAAAAACCAAAGGAAATGATGGACGGAGTGTTGAACATTGCAAGCACTCACCCTCAGTCAACTGATCTGGGTTTAATCCATCACCGTTCTTTAGTCCACTCTGCCACCCCAGTTCAGACATGGCCATATGCTAATCAGTCTGACCCTGTGCCTCATGGGAACAGTCCAGCCCGAACTGCCAAGCCATGTCTTCCCAGGTCCGGAAACAAGCTTCCTAGGACCGGAAACAAGCTTCCTAGGACCGGTTTCTGGCATTTCAGCCGTCTTCAGCCAGGCTTGCTTGAATCCAGTGGCAAAGTGAGCAAGGGACTCACGTCTGAGCATACCCTGCCAACTTATGGCGAACAAAGCAAAAACCAAAGGAAATGATGGACGGAGTGTTGAACATTGCAAGCACTCACCCCCAGTCAACTGATCTGGGTTTAATCCATCACCGTTCTTTAGCCCACTGCGCCACCCCAGTTCAGACATGGCCATATGCAAATCAGTCTGACCCTGTGCCTCATGGGAACAGTCCAGCCCGAACTGCCAAGCCATGTCTTCCCAGGACCGGAAACAAGCTTCCTAGGACCGGAAACAAGCTTCCTAGGAACGGTTTCTGGCATTTCAGCCGTCTTCAGCCAGGCTTGCTTGAATCCAGTGGCAAAGTGAGCAAGGGACTCACGTCTGAGCATACCCTGCCAACTTATGGCGAACAAAGGAAAAACCAAAGGAAATGATGGACGGAGTGTTGAACATTGCAAGCACTCACCCCCAGTCAACTGATCTGGGTTTAATCCATCACCGTTCTTTAGCTGGCTGAAGACGGCTGAAATGCCAGAAACCGGTCCTAGGAAGCTTGTTTCCGGTCCAGGGAAGGCATGGCTTGGCAGTTCGGGCTGGACTGTTCCCATGAGGCACAGGGTCAGACTGATTTGCATATGGCCATGTCTGAACTGGGGTGGCAGAGTGGGCCAAAGAACGGTGATGGATCAAACCCAGATCTGTTGACTGGGTGTGAGTGTTTGATTGGTTCTGATGCTCCGTCCATCACCACCCCCTTTTGTACCGGGTCATAGAATTGGGCAATGGAGGGCAGGAGGAGTGGACTGGTACATCATGCTAAAGGGAGGGCAGTGGCAGCACATCAGACCATGCATGGCAGGAGGGAGGAGGCTAGTCCATGGATTCAGACAACAGAGGATAGGGAGGAGGTGGATGGGGCAGCAAGCTAACTGTTCAGAGAAGGTGGGTATTAGGAACTTTATTGTTTTTAAAATGTGTGTCTGTGCGAACTACTTAAAATATGAACAAGTATGCAGCATAATCTCACTTTTATTCAGGAAGAAGAGGACGTTTGTGACTGTGACTCTGGGCTCACTTGGCAGAAACACCCCCTGACCCTCTACCCCCCATCGCAAAATGTCATGCCCGTGAAAAGGGTAGGTGGACGCAGTTTTATATAGAACATAGTCCTGAGAGCACGATTGAAAATGAAAACTAGATATAGTCTATGGTATAAACTATGCACCAAAAAGTGTGATATAAGATGAACCGGGCGTGAAATATAATATGCAATACATTGTGCACAATGACAGATTCATTGGAGAGCGCAAAATAGCACAGGCACTAGCGCGTGCTACGCGATATGCGCCTTGGAGTGTAATATGCACAGGGCAGTGTTGTGTAACTAGTCTCTAAAGTTGTAATATAAAATATGTGCTGGGGAGTGTAATGTTACATATGCACTGTGACAAACATATGGATCCCAGATTGTAATATGTATGGCATAGCGCTGTGCGTTATGACATAGGCATCGAGGAAGGCACGTTAGATGGGGCAATATACCCAGTGCGAAGGCAAGTGTGGCATGACATATTCAAGGGGTGGTGTTACAGTGCTCATGGGCTAGAGAGTGTCATCTAGCATACGCACTAGCTGGTGGAATACAACACAGAGGTGTGTGGCACTCAGCGGGCACTGGTGGGTGTAACACAGCATTGGGCTCAGCCAGGAGCACGCTGTGACTCTCAAGTGAGGTTCGTCTCCTTTCCAGAGTGTAAAATAAAAAGTATTAGACCTCCGGCGGTGGATGTGTTTTTTATCAACCGTGAGGGGGGTTTCTTGCATAGTTTGGTCGAATTTTTGTCGAATCCCCTTTGAATGGCTTGGTGTGCGTGTGTATTAAATGTGCCCGTCAATAGCTACCCATGTTTGTATAAATATACGACAAGGGTGTCTACTTGCAGAGTACCCATCGGCGGGGGCGCTGGGATTAGGCACGGTAGGGCGTCAGACACGTCAGAGCTTCACTAGCAGTGTAAATACATTCCACGTGGATTCATTGTATGCATAGTCGCCTTTTAATGAATATCATGCAAATCGTCATGGTGATAGGTACATACGGTTTGTCCAGCATGTCCTAGGTGTTTCTATACATATATATTTTTTTAAAATAATAAAAAACAAAGGCCGGCCCCGGAGATGGGGTCCCCAGGGCCATAAGTGGCCTGAGGAGGCGGGCAACACCGCTCCCCTCCTAAAGAATAAAAAAAAAAAAGGCCATGACCCGGGGGTTGGGTCCGATTAAGGTCTTGGGAGGGCCAAATTAATTTTTTTCAACAAAAAAAATTAGCGTTCTGTCCCTGGTGGATGGGGTCCCCAGGGCCAATAAATTAGCAAAAGAAGGGGGGCCACACAGCCCTCCTTCTTAAAAAAATAAAAGACTGGCATCGGGTCGGAGGCCACGCCCCCTCCTTGCAGCACTCTGCAAACGCGCCCCCTGGCCAGTTGTAAGTTGGGGAATTAATTCCCCTTCAATACTGAGGGTCCCTGAGGGCTAACTAGCCCAACAGGTATCTCCAGTATGCGCCATGGAGCTGCGTTGCAGACAGGTGTTCTGAGGCCACGCCCCTTTTTACACCTCTATGCAACGCAGCTCTGTGGCGCTTACTGGAGGTACCTAGTGGGCTAGTTTCACCCTAGGGACCCTTAGGATTCAAGAGGACTTAATCTCTCAACTTAGAACGCCCACATGGCGCGTTTACACAGTGGTGAAGGGATGGGACGGGGCCTGAGGTGACTTGTGCAAACACGCCCTGTGGCGCGTTTTAAGTTGGGGAAATAACTCCCTTTCAATCCTGAGGGACCCTGGGGGCCAACTAGCCCACCAGGTGCTTCCAGTAAGCGCCACTGCTCTGCGTTACAGAGAGGTGGTGCAGGCCGTGCCCCTTTTTACACCTCTCTGCGATGTACGTAGTGGGCTATTTTGCCCCTAGGGACCATCAGGATTCAAGGGGACTTAATCTCCCAACTTAAAAACCGGCCACAGGGCGTGTTTACACAGTGGGGAAGGGAGGGGACGGGGCCTGAGGTGACGTGTGCAAACACGCCCTATGGCGCATTTTAAGTTGGGGAAATAATTCCCCTTCAATCCTGAGGGCCCCTGGGGGCTAACTAGCCCACCAGGTGCTTCCAGTAAGCGCAAATGAGCTGCGTTGCAGAGAGGTGGTGCAGGCCGTGCCACTTTTTACACCTCTCTGCAATGCAGCTCTGTGGCGCTTACTGAAGGTACCTAGTGGGCTAATTGGACCCTAGGGACCCTCAGGATTCAAATGAACTTAATCTCCCAACAAAAAACAGCCACAGGGCGTGTTTACACAGTGGTGAAGGGAGGGGACGGGGCCTGAGGTGACGTGTGCAAACACGCCCTGTGGCACGTTTTAAGAGGTAGTTTGAATCCCCTGCCCTATTATATACTAGGGGCTTACAGAGGAGGTCATGCTAATCACAGGGGGACCCCAACGCATAGTGTTCCCTAGTGTATGTAGGTGTTTTCACTGTATTCTGAGTAACTTTTAACATAGCACTGGCTCTAGGACTGGTTAGTCAGACTCAGTAACCACCAGTATCCGTCTGAAAAAGTTGGGGTACAGGATGATTTTGCAACAAGGCTTCTTTCTGCTCTTCTGTTTGTTCTTTCTGCACGTTATCCTTCTTCCTGCACTTTTCTTCGTCTTTGAGGACTTCTGTTGCTTCTTTCTGCATCTCTTTTTTTTCTTTCTGTGCGTTTTTTCTTCTTTCTTCACATGTCCTATCTCTGTAGGCATAGTTAGAAATTAGCATTTAAAAAACCTTTGAAATTCACTGAAAAAACCATAGGTTTCAGGCATGTTATAGTTAGGAATTAGCATTTAAGAAACCTTAGAAATTCACTGAAAAAACCATAGGTTTCAGGGGCGTTATAGTTAGCTGGACTTTTCACTCGTTCCAAACCATTGAAATTCCCCCATTATAGTTAGTTCAGCTAACTATAACTCGCGCGCCCGCAATGCACTGCTGATGACGTCACATATTACATCACTCATGACATGGTCAGTGACATCACTCATGACATCACTGATGACATCTCAAATGACATCATCCTTGTGATAGAGTGGCAGACCTCCTCTCCCCCTAATATAACCTTTGATACACACATTCAAAAATAGAAACTAAAATTTTCAAAACAATGGACATACCAATACCAGTTACAACAACCTATTCAGTAATTCTAAGATCCACATACACATCCACTCATTCACCAACAGTCCTATACAGTCACTCATACATGTACTCACTCATCATATGTACTCATACCCCTATACATCCTGTTACACAACGCCACTCATCCATAGACTTACTCACACACATAGTCACTCATGCTAATAAAGAATCAAACATCCATTTACTTGCATATACAGTTATACACACACCACCACACTTACTTCTACAGAAACTTACACATACTTAGTCTTTTAAACAATCACTTATAGAAACACATACTTATTCATACAGGAACTCTTTCAATCTCTCACTCTCACATATACTCACTTATATACACCAATAGTCACATATACTAGTTTAAAACATATGTAGTTACTCATAAAGACACTATTGAGACAGTCATTCACTCACTAACACACCCATGCACACACTCATCCACCCATACAGTCCTGCACACATGCTGTCTTCAACACATACAAACAGTGAGTCACTCATTCATGCACCTATGCACTACGTAATAACCCCACCGAACCATACAGACACTCAGACACTCATACTCAAAAAACCAACTAATAACCTATATTGACACTCATGTAGCTACTCACCAACCCATGCAGCCACTTATGCACAAAGTGAGAGACTGATACAGATATTTAGATATTTAAACACTACTCACTAAGCCATGTATTCACTAAGATACACTTAATTAGTCAGTTATACAATCAATTTTTCAAAAACAAATCATCCATTTAGACACTTATATACGCCTTTATTCTTCCATTGACCTTGAGATATACATATATAAAACATATGTAATTTTCAGAAAAACACACATTCACTGGATGATGTCATTTGAGATGTCATGAGTGATGTCATGAGTGATGTCACTGACCATGTCATGAGTGATGTAATATGTGACGTCATCAGCAGTGCATTGCGGGCGCGCGAGTTATAGTTAGCTGAACTAACTATAACGGGGGAATTTCAATGGTTGCGTACTAGTGAAAAGTCCAGCTAACTATAACGCCCCTGAAACCTATGGTTTTTTCAGTGAATATTATATATATATATATATATGCAAATGCCTTATGTCTCACAACAATAAGGTAAACCGCACTCAGGATTGAATTGTAGAGAAAATTTTTATTTTCTGACGAGTTTCAATCTCACGCTCTTTGTCAAAGTCAAATATATATTTTTACGAACAGGTATTGTAATGCAGAGATGCTGTATTCGGAACTATTGCCCAGGGCCTCTAGACCACGGAATATATGGGCCCCATTGACATGCTATATGCTTGAACATCCACTGGAAGGTTTGGGTCCGGAGCAAAGAAGAAATACTCATTAATGGGAAGGGGATATGGGAATTGGGAAAGCAGATTACTCATATGGTACAGTTAGAATATAACTGTGTATTGATTTGTTATACTGCCACATGTTGACAGAAAGGTTAGGTGTTTAAATAGCGGGGAACTAGAAAACAATAATAGGCTACGTCCGCGAAAAGTGTGTGCGTAGGGGGAGAGTCTGGATGGGGCGGATGCCCTAATTGATCTTAGATATTTGTCACTGAATTACGGCAAGATAAAGATGTAATGTATTGCTTTGGTGTTTTACTGCTTAAAATGCACATACAAGTACACTACTGATACAATCTGAATAAGGAACGACATAAATGTAGATGCTATTGTTTGTATAAAACTAATAAAAAGATGTTTTAAAAAAAAAGGTATTGTAATGCAGAGATCACTGACCTTAATGTATTAATTGAATGTTAAAAGATGGCGCTCACATTTTGTAGTGAATTTGTGATAGTTCATGATGTTTGCACAATGCACACTGGGATTGATTGATTGTATTTATGTTGTGAAAACAAAATTGCGCTTGATCGTTACCAAGGTTGTTGCTGGCAACCGGAACACTTTGATTGTCCTTGTGCCTGAAATCGATTTTAGGCTTGATAAACTCAGCCTGGAGTGCCACTTTCGTGCTCCTATGATAAGACAGGACGGGTGGATAATATATTTACCTATGGATATATATATTTGTGGAAGCACAAAACAAAAAAATGCATTGGCAAAGCCACTATGCCATGCTTGCCTTTTAAAGGATAAACTTATTGGCCGAGTTTATTATTGCCAACTTACTGTTGCATCAAAAATGGCTCAATGTAATGGACAAAATTCGGTATGAAGGTAGAGCTTCACGTAGAAGATATCTTTTTTATGTATGGTGTTCACTCATTTGTGAGATATTTGCTTTACAGAAATGTGCCAGGTGAACTTCAGTCTTTTAACGTTGTGTATTTTGACCATTAGATGTATGCACCATTCAGGGAGCAATATTTTAAGTCTGATTGTCAAGAGAGCCTTTTATCTTGTTGACCATTTCCATCTACTCTGCCTCAAAATGAGTTTATGGATTCTCACTGTCTAATTGGCTCTTGTGGTGCTAATATTTTTAGCAAAGCAATCCCTTTCTCAATGTCCGGGTCCACAAATGGTCTGGGAACTCCATCATGAGAGTTTTTGAGGGGGCATGGAGCACAGCCCAGAAAGCAATGACATTTTGTCGGGCCTTCAGATAGACTAAAACTAGTCTTAAAATGTCAACAAAAATGTAATTGTCACAGTGCTGTTCATAAAGCACGCTACGCAGTGTACAAACCATGCTATTCAATTTATTGGCCATTTTGGAATGGGAAAAAACAATTCAAAGGTACAAATTATTTGTGCTATCATGAATTGATTGCCACAAATGGCCTGAAGAATGGAGAGGGTCCATGGATATATTAAGGGGCAGGCTATTTCTAGAAGTGTTCCTAGGCTCATCAGGCACCACTGATGGTGATTAGGCTTATTTTAAGTCTGCAGCAAATCACTGCTATTGTAAGTTGTAAACATTTCAATATGGAACTGCAGTTTGAGTCCTCTGTTTGAGGTCCTCGAGCAAGAAAGAAATGGAAAATAAAGAAATGATAAACATAAAAGAACCCCCTCAGTGCCAAACGAGCACTGAGGAAATGGTTACTGGGTGGCACACCATGTACTCAGAACCTGCCAAACATCACAAAATATAATTCTCTGGAATGGAGTATGGGTATAGGATATGATAGAAAAACATGCCTTGGACTAAAATTGGGCCCCATATGACAGAAAAACATTCAACAGGTGTTTGGGATGTAGCCTAACAAATCTCAATTTATTATAGTTTTTTAATCATAACCTTAATTTTCCTTCAGCTAAAGACTGTCGGTTGTTCAACTAGAATAAAGTACATAATGTAGCACAATTCTCTTTTTCACATTGTGTGTATATGTGTGTGTGTGTATATACATTACACAGTTGCAGTCGCCGCTGTTTAGTTATGGTCAGCCTACCTTCGATTGAAGAGAATATTTTTATTTGTTTATAACTTTTGACCCTGTGCATGGATCTGCACCAAAAATGGCAATTACTTTTCTAAGTAAGCTAAGGTCTGGCATGGAGAGTTTGGTGAAGATCTGTGTTGGAGAAAAAGAGAGAAGGCGGTTGAAAAGAATTTGTGTATTCCTTTTTTAGGTCTCATAGGACTTTTTTACTTGTGCCTATAGAAAACAAGCATTAAAAATGCAATAGGTCTTGCCTTTCATTAAGTTAAAGCCATTTGCTTTTCTATACAATACCATTAGCAAACCAAATGACTTTAACTTAATCAAAGGTGAGACCTATTGCATTTTCAATGCTTGTTGAGTGAGCCGTGGGACTCGGTTAGCATTTTTAATACTGTGTTTCTGCGGTGACACCATGCGGTGCCAGGTTCATTCTCACCTGTTACTCGCTGGTGTTTTGATTTTATTTTTTTTCTCGTTGCCTCATCCAGCCCGGTAATTCACTTTCAAACCAGTGTGACGAGGCCACTCGTCAGCCCTGATTATGTGATCTGAAGCCGAGCCATGTTGACAGTACCTGGAGGATACACGTGGCAGCTATCTGTGAAATGTTTTCCTGTTTCACGATTAGCAGCAACTCTGAGTACGCGGGATTTTTAACCAGGAGCTACGTCTTGTGAACACGTTTATGTTGGCGGTATTTACGTTTTTTAGATTGTAGGCATTATTTGGATTTATCAATGGTAAAGTGCTATTTTTTGCTGTTTATATAGCGCGATCTACATCCGAGATATCCGAGCGCTTTACATGAGCACCAGTTGCTTTACAGACGGACACATTATTTTTAGGCCCGGGGAGACTAAGTGATTTGCCCAGAATCAGAGCCTCCCGCCAGACTCGAACCTGGTTACCCAGCTTCAGCCGCTCTAGCCGTTAAGCCACACCCTCTCCTCGTGCGATTGATGCCAGAACCCTATATTGTATCTTTTTCAGTTTGAAGAGTTCTATTTCAGTAAATAAAATTTTGCAAAACAAATTAAAATATTACAGATGGCTTTGACCTCTGGCAGACTGAAATACCGGGGACACAGATCACATTATATATGATAGGCCGACAAGTTAACACTAAACGTGAATCGACGTAATTTACCGTTAGGAAATTACCTGCGGGTCATGTGAAACGTGCAAGCAATTGTATGAATAGAATTACGAAAACAATAAAGGATGTTTTATAACATCGGATGTGGATTTATGTGCATTGCCTTTTAAGAATTGGACTGGATTTTTAAAAAACGTTTTACAATATGGAGAGAGCGGGGCATAATTTCATTAGTAATTCAACGAGTACGGCGATTTATATACATATATAGCTGCCCTCAAGTGGGGACTGGGTGATTGTTCCTTAAGTTTCGAGCACCTTAATAATAACTGTTAAAACAAGCTACCGAAACAAAGATGGCATGGGTCAGTCGCCATGGGCCGTCCCAAAAGGCGAAAGGGCGGTAACAACAAAGCCCGATATCCAATCACGCGCCACCGTTTACCATAACGGATGACGCAAGCCAATCGGAAAGAGGGGCGGGGATTCAAGTCCCTTTCTAAATCTTGTTTACTATAGCTCTCGCAGGCGAGGAGCGCATGAGTGCTCCAACGCCAGACGAGACCTAAAAATACTGCAAGGATTTACACCAAACTTGGTGTGAAAGTAGAAGTTTACTTAGAAAGCAGGCTTTCATTGGGTTGATGTAAATCCATTTAGAAGTGTTAGAGAAAAGTTTCTTGATGTCCCTGAGAAAATAAACACTTTTGGCTGCAGGCTATACATGCAGATTTAAAGAAGGGAAAAGAAGTAAAAACAACATATTCACAATGGGTCCTATGTGCACTATGTACTATGGGGCAGATTTACAAGAAAGTGATGCATCTGTAGAGCTGCGTCACTTTCCCTGCGCCACCGCGAGAAACCCTTGCGTCACCATGGATGCGCCATATTTACAATACGACGCACCATGGCGCAAGGATTGACATGCGTCAGAAATTCTGACACATCTGTTAGGACAAAAGTCACGCATTGTTGCAGTCGTGTCGCAAGCACGACTCAATTCCAGCAATGCATTTTGAGGCCTATTCCCACTACACTGCATCACTCCTTATGCCTGCTACAAGCAGGTGTAAGGTTTTGATGCAGTCGTTTTCTAGAACTGATGCAGTGAAACTTGTAGATTTCACACCGTCACTTTTACAAGACTTTCCTGCGTGGGAATGCCCAACCTGCATACATTATACCTGACGCAGGTATAATGTGACGCAGGGCTTTACAAAGTGACACATCTCCCTAGATGCGTCACGTTGTAAATTAGGCGCATTTTTTATGCTGCTTTTATGTCACAAAAGTGACTAAACTGCTGCGCAAAAGAGTCACAAGGGGCTTGTAAATCTGCCCCCATGTGTACTGTGTACCATAAGACGTTACATCTTTTCCGCAAACGAACTTCTGTCCACTTTTGCTGCAGGAATCTATCGGAAAGAGTGGAGAGAGGCAGCACTGAAGCAAATTGTTAAACAAGTCTCTCTTAACCTTAACTATCTTATTAATTTTCGTCCAATATCATTGCTTCTGTTCCTGGGCAAGTGCCTGGAGAAACTGTTAATTTATTTACTCAGTTGCAGAAACGTGCAGAGAGTGGGCTTAACTGGTGATCCTATCTGCTTCAGGCGATCTAAAAGGCTTGTAGATGGCAATGGGGTGAGAGCGCCGATTTTGTTAAAACTTTTAGCAGCAATTGTTACCATCGACTAGGATATCCTTCTATAAAACCATAGAAAGTTAACTTTCTTAGGGCTGATCCTTGAATGAAATGTATCGTTACCGGATAGGTAAGGTACTGAGGCCCACATGCATCAAAGCAAAAACCAGTCGCAAACGGGCAGATTCTCATAATCTGCCCCTTTGCGACCGGTATTTTTGCATTTGGGATGCATCATCCCAAATGCAAAAATCGCAATTTAAGTACTCTCTAAATTGCGATTACTTAAATTGCGATTGCATTTAAGGAATCTCAAATTGAGATTCCTTAAATGCAATGCTCTAAAGTAAAAAAAATAGCGATTTCGCTAATAGGGGGAGAAAATTACCATGAAGTTGAACTTCATGGTAATTTGCAAAAACGTTGAAAAATGCGCTAAAGTGCATTTTTAAAGTTCCATTTTACACACACACATGCCCTTGGGGCATGTGTGTGTGCAAGATGTACTCATATGCAGATTTCAGGGGTGCAACAGGGTGTCCTTTTGACACCCTGACACCCTTGAAATTGCATGAGCAATTTGCGATTCTCTAATTGAGAGTCGCAAATTGAGAAGGTCTTCCCATTCATTCCTATGGGCCTCCAGGCCCATAGGAATGAATGGGGAGGTATTCCTTAATTGCGAGTCGCAATTTGTGAGTCGCAATTATGGAATGTTTAGAAATCGCTATTTTTTAAGCGATTTCTACATGCATAGCCTTTTGCTGTTCCTTATTAGCGAATCCTTATTTTTCGCTAATAAGGAATCGCAAATGGCATTGTTGATGCATGTGCCAGTGAGAGACGTTTTAAGGAATAGGCAAAGTGCGCTGTGGTTCAGGGCCCCAGCCTTTCAGAGGGTCCCCTGTTAGAACCAACTCTTTTCTGCAGAGAGTCTTGCCGTAATGACTGAATAATTACTAAACAGATTATTTTAAATACCGTTTTACTTTAATTTATTTTTAATGTGGGTGATGTGTGAGATTTTATGACAGACATTTTGCTAAAAGATGTGTTTATTTTTCATGCAATATCCATAAAAAACGTTTCTTTTTTATCACAACAGACCTTCACTAATGAGAAATGGAAGGGTGTCATAGAGATTATTTGCAGGAATAATAGTGAGCTGCTGCTGTGGTACAATATTAAAAACACTTGACTAATGCTGAATACTAGATGTAAACTCATTTATAATTTTGGCTAGTGTGCCTGTGCACTGTCAGTGATCTGGCCAAAGAGGGCTGGAAAGAGATGACATTGGATCATAAAGTCAAAGCTGTTCCAAACAGGGCCGCCCCAATACGTTTGTCTCAGGACCCCCTAAAATTCTTAAGATGCCCTGAAGCAACTCTCCCTATCAGTCTGCCAGACCTGCTAACCTTACAATAAAATTCAATATGATTGTACAAGGAGAAATGAGCAGGGCCATGGAGAGAAGGTATTTGGACAGCCCTGTCTGCTTATCCACGTCTTCTCTCCCCACAGCAAACGCAGCCTTGTATATACCCCCCTTCCATGTCTCGGAGAGGTTTGAATGGAGCTCATCCGCGTAGAGGTCTTCCATCTCTTGCTACTGCACACCGTATGATATCGGCTCTTCACCAGGCTGCCCTGTGCTGAGCCCTGAAACTGTGGCAGACGGTGACACGGTATGAGTTGGCAGGCCTGGTCTACTTTCAGAAATACATCAGCTTCATTTTAGAAAAGAGCTGATAACGTGTCAGCTTAATATGTAATCTCCTTTTCTGCTTGCTGTCTCATGATGATGCTATATTTAAATTGCGTTGTTTAATTTAGTGGCAAAGAGCTTTGGGCACGTGCTCCCACAAAAAGCAAGAGGAGTAGGACAGAGGATGTGGCGTAACGGATTGAACTGCCAACTTAGGCGCTGTGGAGCCAGGTGCCGGCATTGGTTCCACATCCTGTAATTCTGCGCCTACAAAAAGACAAGAGAGCTCTGGAAAGAAAAGGCAGAACTGGACTTAAAGCCGTAGGAAAAAAAGGTTGAAATGCTGCTGCAGTTTCTGAGGGGTGAAGGGGTAATTGATAAAAAAACGTATACATTATAAAGCAAGTGTTCTACACTTATTATTAACTGGTGTGATGCAACACATATGCATGGGAAAAAAATTTACACTGCTTCTTGTATGGATACTATTTCTTTATCACGAACTAAAGAAGGAACAGTACACGTTCTGCATTATTTCTATAGGTCCTACGTCGTTTTTGTAGTCCTGGAAGGCAGTGTTTAGATTTGCAAGTGAGGGACAAGCAATTCAGAAGGGTTTGCTGGAGGATGAAGTGTTGATGTGGAGGGAGGGACTTAAAACATTATGCAGAAAGAGTCGTAAACGGACAGCCAAGAGCAATTGCGCCTTCAGTACTTCAAAGAAAATTGGTCTGGTTGCCAGTTGAATTTGACTTAGTTTCAGGCATTTTCATGTGCTTTTTTGGGAAACAACTTAAAAGTTTTGCTCCTCGTATTTTTATTGGGGCATCTTTTTCTTTCCCAGGTAGCTGTCAAAAAAACATGCATCGCTGTGTACACGTTTTGCAGATAAGACAGGAGAAATGGTTCTACTTTTTCTATGCCCTCCCACCTTTGTGGTGTATGAAGAGGGTAGCCTGACAGGTTTCCACAATAATGATATGACGAGAGAGGCAGCAACAACAAGATGTGGCCCTAAAATGCATCGGGGAAATGAGTGCAACCTAAAGGCCTGCATAAACAAGACAGTAAGAATCGGTGAGAGCAGCGGCACAGGAGGTCAAGCTGTTGCACCTGGGGAATAGGTTGAGGGAGGAGGGGACAAGCGGGGGTGCTGACACGCTTGCTTACAAATAAGAAAAAAAGTTCCACAAAAGCAGATTGGCAAGCAGTACTTGGGCATTGGGACATTGATAAGAAGAGCACACTAAGAACAACAGGAAATGCCATGCTACAACCAATAGAAACGGAAGAAAAGTAATTGGCAAGCACACAAACAAATAAAATATATAAGCCCCTTTTAAGATTTATATTAAATACATTAGATTTCACAACCACAGCGCAAGTGTGGTGCAGGCAAATATATAAAATAAAGCCCTTGCTGGATATTATGGGGTGTTCCTTCGAAGGAGCAGTGAATAACAAATGAGTGGCCCCTGACTCTCATTTGTTATTCATCTCTAAGAATAAATGATACTGTGGGTGTCCTGGTGCTCACCCAGGGCACCCATATTTGTTTTTTGTAAGCGGAGGAAATCATGTGGCACCCTCCCCAAGCCTACGTAGGACCCGGAGACCCCAGAGCAGTATTTTATTTATTAAGAGGAAGGGGGTGTGAGGCCCCCTACCTTAGCCACATGTGGCCCCTGGGGCCCCATTTCCCAGGGCCTTTTATTTTAATTAAGAAGGGAAAGGTGGCATGCGGCCCAACTCCCCAAGCCACCAAGGGTGGGCCCCCATCCACCAGGGCCTTATTTATTCAAATAAAGGGGAGAGGGCGCGTATCCCCCTTCCCTGAGCCTTAACGGATCCTGTGACCCCATCCCTCATTGCTTCTAGTAAGTGCCCTGGTACCCATCTCTGGCACCCACAAACCAGTTCATTGGGGCCATTTGGAGAGCACCGGCCGGCTCCCCAACCAGCGACATAGTGGGTGCTGGTGGGAGCCGGCACTTCTGTTTGCTCCTGTCCGGGCAGGAGCAGCATTTTTCTACTGCTCCTGCAATGTGGGAGGAAACTAGAGTTCCCTGTCTAGGCGGGTGCAGGCAGAGTATGCCTTCACTCTCCTGGACAGGGAACCAAGGATTCCAGGGGTTGGGCTCCCAGTGACACTGTTAAATATCTTGCCCCAGGAATGGGGTTCTCGGGCAGTTACTGCCACAGAAAGAGAGGTACATGAACCCCTTTTAAAACCAAAATTTGCCCTAGAGGATGGGGTCCCTAGGACCCATCAAGGCTTGTGGAGGGGCCTGCTCCCCCTCCCTTTCATAATCATTTTGACCCTAGGGATGGGACTCCCATTACCGCTTTGTGCCACTTGGGAGTGGAGCCACATGCCCCCCTCCCCTTTAATAAACATTTGGCCCAAAGGGGTGGGAAGGCAAATGCCCGCTCCCTATTTATTTATAATGGGCATTTATTTTTTATTTTTTAAGTCTCAATCCTGTGTGAGTCATGCGGTATCGCAACTTTAAAAAAAGAAAAAAAACTATTTTGGCTACAGGACGGTCCCTAGGGGCAGCTCCTCCGTTTGAGTGGAGGATTTTCGCCCAACTTAAAAATCCCTCCAGTTCATCCCTCCCTAATTAATTACCATTTTATTTTTCATCCCCCATCCCGAGCCGAGCATCTGGACGTGGGCTGGGCCGCTACTAAGTGGCAGCAGCGGGAAGAGGGTGGGCTGGCATTGCACTGTTTAACGTGCGTGTGTCTTTTGGGCCGTTCGTCTTGCGACGGCCAGCCACACATGCACACTTTAAACATCTCTTACCCAGCTGGTTAGAGAAAGCCAAAGCCTCCAGAGCGCTGTGGAGCGACAAGGGAAGCCACTCCCACCAATCCGATCGCTGCTCTCATGCTGGTAAGAGCAGCGTCAGGATTTGACAAGGGAGTTCCAGTTCCTGTGCTGGCGAAAGAAGAGGTCCGGAGTGAGGACGTTGCTGAGTTCAGTAAGTTTTGTTTTATTTTTTATAATATTTTATATACCCCGCGTTCCTCCTTCCCCGTAGATGCCAGCTGCCATTGGCGGTACCTCTGAAACCACACCACAGGAGGGGGTGGGCAGGGTACCCCTACCCTGCCCCCTTATATTTGAAAAAAAAACTACATACAGGACAGAGGACTAAAACCCCGAGCCCTGTAATGGTTACCTGCAACATTTTTCCTCATGTTTCAGGCAGTCAATCGGAGCCTTGTTTCAGCAGGAGCAAGATTGCCGATGGTAAAAAAACAGTCCCCATGGCCAGTTAGAAATCTTTTTTTTTTTTTTTTACTGGATATGAGGGACTCTCACCCAACATTTTTTTTTAAATTATTTTGGCCCCAGGGTGATCCCTCTGGGACCTCACCACAGAGCCTAGGGGCGCAGAGTACCGCTTCCATGCTCCCTTATATATTAGAGTACTGTGAAGGCTGCATGCAACATTTTTCTTCATGTTGCAGGAAGCTTTGCTACAGCAGGAACAAGATTGCCAATGGATAAAAAAAAAACCAGGACCAAGTAGAAGGCTCTAGTTTTCTTAAACTGGGTATGAGGACTCTCACAAGAGTCCCTCGTACCCAACAGTCCAAATATACAAATATTTTTTAAACTTAATATCTTAAAAACGATTGAATGGATTTACCCCAAGATCTAGCGTCTTGCCAAATTTTGTGTAATTCCGTTGAGCAGTTTTTGCGGTAGCTCTGCCTTAAAAACACTATGGAAAATACATGGTGATTTTGCGTTTTAGGACCTCTCCCCCCCATTTTATCAGCCCTTACTTGACGATCACCCGAAACTTTCTGTTCACAAACGAGGTAAAAAAGTGAAACTTTTTAGATAATTTTTTGTGGGAATCTCATGCTGGTGAGAGCAGCAACAGGATTGGCCAAGGGAGTTCCAGTATACCGTTCCTGTGTTGGCGAAAGAAGAGGTCCGCAGCAATGTCGTCACCGAGTTCGGTAAGTTTTGTTTTATTTTTTGTATTATTTTACATGCCCCCACCCCCTTTCACCCCCGGTAGATGCCAGCTGCCACTGGTGGTACCTCTGAGACCGCACCACAGTGCTGGGGGTGCAGGGTACCCCTACCCTGCCCCCTTATATTTGAAAAAAAATTACAATAAGGACAGAGGACTAAACCCCAAGCCCTGTAATGCCTGCCTGTAACATTTTTCCTCATGTTGCAGGCAATCAGAGCCTTGCTTCAGCAGGAGCAAGATTGCAGGTGGGTAATGGGTCAATTAGAAAGCTCTTTTTATAAACTGGATATGAAGGACTCTCACCAACTTTAAAAACATTTTTTATAAAAACTATTTTGGCCCCAGGGGGATCCCTCTGGGACCTCACCTGCCTGGGGGCGCAGAGTACCACTACCATGCCAATTTATGTATATCTTTTCGAGTCCTGTGATGGCTTCATGCAACATTTTTAGGTCTCGCGACCTGCGCTGCACTGCGCAGCAGTGCTCGCGCAGGTCGCGAGACCTTTAGTAGGTGAAAAACGGGGAAATCAAGCTGACCTAGGAATCGCATACGCCCTTATTCTAAAAGACTGCACGCAATTGGCCCGAGGCTCGCATAGCTCCTCCCATGGTCTATTGGTGTCTATTACGCGCACCAAGTGTGTAATAGACACCAATAGGCCGTGGGAGGAGCTATGATAGTGCCCAGACACAGGCGTGACACGCGCACCACTTGTTTTTCTTTACTTTTGGTATAAGCGCGGCACCAGCGCTTTACTTTTGATGTTATAAGTAAAGCGCGGGTGCCGCGATTATACCAAAGGTAAAGAAATAGAAAAAAACATCTATTTGTTTACTTTTGGTATAATTGCGGCACCGGCGCTTTACTTATAACATTAAAAGTAAAGCGCGGGTGCCGCGATTATACCAAAGGTAAAGAAATAGATTTTTTAAATCTATTTCTTTACTTTTGGTATAATCGCGGCACCCGTGCTTTACTTTTAATGGTATAAGTAAAGCGCGGGTGCCGCGATTATACCAAAAGTAAAGGAATAGAAAAAACATTTATTTCTTTACTTTTGGTATAATCGCGGCACCCGCGCTTTACTTATAACATTAAAAGTAAAGCGCGGGTGCCGCAATTATTCCAAAGGTAAAGGATTTGCAATGCAATATGTCTCGCATTACAGAAAGTTTGAGCTATTGGCTTTGCAAATAATTATGCAACACCAATAACTCAAACTTTTAGTAATGCGAGACCTATTGCATTGCAAATGCTTGTTCTTCATATTGCAGGCAGCCAATCAGAGCCATGCTCCAGCAGGACCAAGATTGCCAATGGATAATTAAGCTCCTGGACCAAGTAGAAGGCTCTAGTTTTATTAAACTGGGTAAGAGGTACTCGCACAAGAGTCCCTCGAACCCAACAGTCCAGATATACAAATAATTTTGAAACTTAATATCTCAAAATGTACAGAATGGATTTACTCCAAATCACAAAAAGCACACTCTCTGGACCAAGATCTAGCTTCCTACTAACTATGGTATAATTCCGTTAATCAGTTTTTGCGGTAGTGCTGCCTTAAATACTCTATGGAAAATATTTGGGGAATGGGTGTTTCAGGACCCTCACCCCCCCCCCCTTTTTTTTTCTCAGCCCTTGCTTGATGATTACCTAAATTAAAACTTTACGTTCACAAACTAGCTAAACTAGTGGAGATTTGTCAAATGGTGAAAAAGTTATTGATGAAACAAAGGTATGGAAGCTATGGAAATACTGACCTGCCTATAACTAGCCTGTGGCGACCAACACTGGGAAATACATAAATAAATAAATATATTATATATATATATTACAGAGTAGTGATAGTCACTCTGTAGTTAGGGTGACGAGAGATAGAGATTTTCGAGATTTTTGTCACTTAATAACTTTGCATCTGTTCGCCAAATGTCCGCGAAACGTTGCAGACCAGGTGCCCCCATTTCATTCTTGGAGTTCTGAAAGTTTTGCAGCATTTCGTCAAGGGGGTGCACAGAAATAAGTGTAGGACCAAAACTGGGGTAAAACCCAATACACTTTGCCTAGACTTTTGCATTACGCGTAGAGCGAAAGACTGGCAGTCGGACTTTGAAGAAATTTGGAAGAATTATATATTATGGTGCACAGATGATTTTGTGGGGTACTGCACACATGTATGGTAGCCCTGCTGTACTCCCGAGCTATATAGCGATGACAAGTCATTAGTTGATTGTCTAATGACTGCATTTACAAAAGTGAAAGGCAGCCATATTCATTTCAGCTTGAGTTTTTCTGTGTTCTGCGTTACGCCATTCAGTGTAGGTAAGTATTAGGTTTGTTATTTTTCCAATACTTATTACCACTTTAGTAAAGTGGTACTATGTAATTAAAAACATTTATAAGGGGAGGAGCCTAGCGCGCATCCAAGATGGTCGCGTGAGCACAGGGCTCCCCGGACCCTTTCTGCTCCTCGGAATATATCCTGAGACTATCCTGATTTGGTTTATGGAATCTGGGAGATGAAGACCAGCTGATCATATATCTCTTTTCAAAACTCTAATCGGACCTGGGAATCCTGAGTTGTCGTCGTCGGAACTTTTGGGACCCACCCGACGGAGGTGGCCGGGGTGAAGGTGACCCGTGGGGCCGGGCTGCAATTGAACAACAGCGGCCTCAGCGCGGTGCCAGTTGCCGATTCAGCACTTTCGGTTTCGGTTTTGGCCTTCAGGAGATCAGCTGGCGTGCGTGCTCAGGGTGGCGAGGTGCCTCCTGGGCCTCTGCCCGAGGCTTGCTTCCATCTGCTACTGGTGGGCCTAACGCCTCCGACCCCTACACCGACAGTTTGTGGTCCTTTCGCTGGCGCCCGGCACACCTCTTGATCGGAGGTCCCATTGAGAGACTGCGCTCACATGGCGGGCAAAGGGGGTCCGGAGGGGCGCAAGACCAAGGCTTCACTGCGCGGGGGAGCGGTCCAGAGCAACAACATGGACCGCTATACCCAGGGCAGGGGGTCCACTGGCGCTGCTGGCCTCTCCCCGGATGCTGCAGGGGGAGGCACGACCGTCTCTGCGGAACCTTCCCTACAGGACATTATGGGCGCCATCGAGGGCATCAGGGAAACCATCGCGACGCAATATGAGGCCCTGGCCCGTAAGATCGACACTGTTGCGATCGACGTCACCCTGATTCGGGCCGACCTCTCTAAAACCAACGAGAGGGTCCAGGCCCTTGATACACGGACCTCCACCCTGGGTGCGGAGGTGTCGGATCTGAGGGCCGCGCTTGGGGACATCGGAGTGGTCAACGACCATATGGCCCGGCGGCTTGAGGACTTCGAGGGACGGGCCCGACGCAATAATATCCGCATCATTGGGGTACCGGAGTCCTCCGACAGCCGCCCGGTGGACCTCGTGGTCGAGGAACTTATCCTGCAACAGCTGTCCCCGGTTGGCCTAAGCAAATTCTTCGCTGTGGAGCGGGCCCATCGAGTTCCGGGCGGCCGGCCGCGGCCGGGGGCCCCCCCGAGGCCTATCGTGGCTAAACTGTTCCACTACAGGGACCGCGATGCTATTCTGCAGGCTTCACGGACCCGTGGCCCGGTCCGCTACGAGAACTCGACCATCAACTTTTATCCGGACTTCACACAACTGGTCCAGAAACAGCGGATGGGATTCCAAGGGGTGAAGCGCCGTCTCCGCGAGCTAGGCCTGAAGTATTCGATGATCTACCCGGCGAAACTTCGAGTGGAGCATGGAGAGCGGACAGCCTTTTTTGACTCTCCGGTGGCCGCAAGTGACTGGCTGGACTCGCTGCCGGACGGGGGTGGCCGGCCCGGGCCCTCTGGGGGCACCGCAGGTGACGGGTCCCCTTAGACTGACCTTTGGTCCTTGCTTCTGTGGCTTTGCACTGTACAGTTGGGTCTTACTTCTCTTGCATACTGTGTCTTACCAGGACCCGTGAGGGGTGCGGGCGGGTTCGGGTCCCTTTCCTCCTCCGGGGTCTTTTTGTAGAATGGGGTTAGTGGGGCGACAGGCACACTGCAAGTTGGGGGGGGTCTTTGGCCCGCAGGGGTGCAGGGTGGGGGGCGTTGGACTTGGGGGGGGGTCGGGGGGGAAGAGGGGTTGTTTTGTTGTGTGTTTTTTGTTTACAGGGCGAGGTATTGATTTTTATCCATATTTGGGAACAGTGCTGCGGGCTGGGGGCCTCTTGATCTATTGGAGGGGATGGGGGGAGACGGGTTGAGGCTTATGTCGTGGAACGTCAATGGGTTGGGGGACCGTATTAAGCGGGGTGTTGTACTGCAATATTTGCGTCGTTTGACTCCTGATGTGGTGTTTCTCCAGGAGACGCATTTGGTCGGCAATGTCTGCCATGCGATGAACAGGGGGGGATACCGCCTCGTAGCCCATTCTGGTTTCACAACTGGCTCCAGGGGGGTGGGCATTCTCCTGCGAACCTCCCTTCCGGTGGAGATCACGAGGATAGTCTCGGATGACAGAGGGCGCTATGTGTGTTTGATTGGGAGGTGGGAGGGGCAGCCCCTTACCCTGGTTTCAGTCTACGTCCCCCCGGGCCTCCAGAACTCCACCTTTACTGACTTGGGTCGAATGCTGCTTGACCTTCCGGACGGCCTCCTGCTCATGGGCGGGGACTTTAATTCTGTTGTTTCGGGTGAACTGGATCGTCACCCACCGAGGACCCTCCCCGCTGCCCAGTCATGGCTGGGTGGGATGTTGGAGACCTTCGGCTTGGTGGATAGTTGGAGACTAATGCATCCGACCCAGTGTCAGTTCACCTTTCATTCGGGGGCGCATGGGAGTCTCTCCAGGTTAGACTACTTCCTTATGCCCGCGGCGCAGACTGGTCGGATTCGAGAGGTCAGACACCTGGCGCGTGGTATCTCCGACCATTCTCCGCTGTGGCTTCTCTTTGACACCGGGTCGCGGTCCGCAGGGCGGATAGCTCCCATTAACCCCTGGTACCTGCGGGACCCTGTGACTCGTGACAGCCTGGTTAAGGCCATGGACCAATACTTCAGTGAAAACGAGGGGTCGGTGTCGTCTGCGTTGTCCCTTTGGGAAGCCTTTAAAACTGTGATACGCGGACACGCCCTCGCCCAGATAGTGGTGGCCAAGAAGGTTAGGAGCGAGGCGGTGGTGAAGCTGGAGACTGACATCTCGGGGCTGGAGTCGGCCTTGGAGGCGAATGTTACTCCGGACGGGCTACATGCCCTTAGCCTGAAACAGTTCGAGTATAGGTCCCTGGTCACTGACGCGGCCAAAACTATGTATAGGGAGCAGCAGGGCCGATTGTATGACGCGGGGGACAAGGCGGGAAAGTTGATTGCGTGGCTGGACAAAAAGGAGAGAGTGAATCGTGTGGTCCCCGAGTTGCGTGCTGCGGATGGTGTGTGTGTGACTGAGCCGGATGAGATTGTGGAATGCTTCGCTGACCACCTCCGGGCGGTGTACTCCCCGGTGACCGACAGGGATGAGGATGACTCTCGCCTCCTACTGAGAGATATTGCTCTGCCCGGCCTGTCCGTTGAGGACCGGGAGCGGCTGGACGCCCCCTTATCGTCGGATGAAATAGCGACCGCGATTCGTTCCCTTCGTTCGGGCAAGGCTATGGGTCCTAACAGTCTGCCCATTGAGCTATACAAATTGCGTCCTGATAAGCTTGCGCCCTTCCTCAGCCGCATGTTCCGCGACTCTCTTGCGGCGGGTTCCCTTCCGGCCGACCAGCGCTTGGCCACTATAGTCGTTATCCCCAAGGAGGGCAAGCCGCGTGACCGCTGTACTTCTTACCGGCCTATTTCACTGCTCAATGCGGAGCCCAAAATCCTGGCGAAAGTCCTGGCCAATCGATTGTTGAGTGTCGTGTGCGACCTTATTCATCCGGACCAATGCGGCTTTATCCCGCACCGCAACACTGCTCTTAACTTGCGGCGTCTGCACGGTGCCCTTGCCAGGGCGGAGTTCCTCTCCGAACCGGCCGTGCTGGTTTCTTTGGATGCCACGATGGCATTTGACACTATTGAGTGGCCATTCCTCTGGGCCGTCTTGGATAAATTCGGCTTTGGAGAGGGATTTATTGGCTGGGTGAGGCTCCTTTACACGGGACCCATGGCTCAAGTGGTGGTGAATGGGCGGGTCTCTCGGCCCTTTGCCCTTGGCAGGGGCACGAGGCAGGGGTGCCCGTTGTCCCCGTTGCTTTTTGCTCTCGCCCTGGAGCCACTCGCTGCCTGGCTCCGTTGGGAGCCCTCGCTTAGAGGGATCCGGTGGGGCCCGGGCTTCGAAGATCGGGTCTCGCTTTATGCGGACGACATTCTCCTGTATCTCACCTCACCGCGGCAGTCACTCAACGTCCTCTTTGACGTTCTGACCTCCTTTGGGAACAATTCGGGTCTCACGATCAATTGGTCTAAATCCTGCGTTTATCCCATCTCTGGTGGTCTTCCTCTCCTGCCGCCTCGGCTCCCGATTCAAATATCTCTGAGCGGCTTTAAGTACCTGGGGATATACGTTTCGCTGGACCCGGTGGCTCGCTATGAGCAGAATCTCCTGCGTCCACTTCGGCGACTGCGGGAGGACACGGCCCGGTGGTGCAGGCTGCCCCTGTCCCCGCTGGGTCGGGCCGCGCTGTTTAAAATGATGTCCCTTCCCAGGTTCCTCTATGCACTCCAGAACTCCTTCGACGTTATCCCAGTGGCCTACTTTCGAGAGGTGGAGAGCCTGCAGAGGAGACTGGTGTGGAACGGGCGGGCGCGTATTGCTCTTGCCAAGCTCACTCTCCCCTGGTATGACGGGGGCATCGCGCTTCCTGACATTCGCAGGTACTATTGGGCCTCGCAGCTATCTGCCATTAACCACGCCACTTATGCGCCCGGCTTGAATCCGGCGTATGAGATGGACAAGTTCCTGCTTCCCGGCGGGAACTACAACAGGGCACTTTATTCTCGCCTGGCTGGCCGGACCCTTACGGGTCCTACTAAGATTGCTGTGCGGACCTGGAGGGCTGCCACTGCGGCCATGGGCTGGAGTGAGCGATTAACATGTGCTACTCCCTTGTTTGCCTCCGACCGCCTGGGCAGCTTGTGGACCACCAAGGGGTTTGACCAGTGGGACACGATTGGTATCAGCAAAGTGGGAGACCTGTGGCACAAGGGCGCGGTCAAGACTTTCGCGGTGCTCCGGGCCGAATACGAGCTGACCGACAGGGAGTTCTTCCGCTACGCCCAGGTTCGACACGCCCTGCTCTCGGTCTTCGGGGAGGGGACCAAGATCCCTGTTTCTTCGCCCCTCGAGGACCGCATACTTGACGGACATGTCCCTGATAGTACTATTTCTTTAATTTATAAAAAATTGATTAATCACCGGGCGGACCTCCTGGTGCGCCTTCGGGAGGCTTGGACTGGGGATGGGGTCGAATTGGACGACGAAGACTGGCAGTCTGCACTGTCGTCCCCCAAGGAGGTTGCCATTCCGGCTCGTCTCCGGTTGGTACAGCTCAAGATTCTCCACCGGGTGTATGTGACGGGTCCGCGCTTGGTCTCGATGGGATTTTCCGACGACGGGCTCTGTAAGCGAGGCTGTGGGCTCAGCGCCACCTTTCTTCATATCCTTTGGGAGTGCCGCGAGGTGGCGGACTACTGGCGCCGGGTCCACACGGTTATGGGACAGGTCACTGGGGTTGTGCTGCTGCCGGAGGTGCGTCGCTGTGTCCTGAATGTGTGGGAGCCCAATGACTACAGCGCGGCTCAGACTCGGTGGGCGGCCCTAGGGAACATGATTGCCAAGAGGGATATAGCGCAACTTTGGGGCGCTCAACGGCCGCCCACCGTGTCAGTATGGAAGGAGAATATGGACTGGTGTATGTTTAGGGAGAAGACAGTGTATGTGGCCCGTGGCAAGCCGGGGGCATGGGGTATAATTTGGGGGCAATGGAACGCATATCGCGGAGGCATCTGTACGCCCCCCCTGGTAGACACTGATATCGCCATGTCCCCCTGACCCTTGATGGCTCCTGGCGCTTTTTGTAACAACTACATTTGGACGTTCATCTCCCTTGACCCCCTTCCCCCCCCCCTCCGTCCCCGGCCTCCCGGTACTCCTCTCTTTAGCGGATTGCTCAATTGTCCTGACTGGAGTCTCCCGGGGGGAGCCTGACCCGCACTGGTTTCCCTCATAACTCGCCTTTTGTTTTTATTGTTTTTCCCTTTGTTTTTGTTATTGTTGGACTGACGCTTGCTGTTCTTCGAGAACTATCTTGAGCCACTGCGGGGCAGTGCCCTGGGAACTGATTGTAGCCTTGATATGTGTGTATTTCCTTATGTACCTAGCGGCCGGCCCGGGTGGTTGTAGGCCCATACTTGTAACCGAATTATTGTTCAATAAAAACTTTTTCAAAAAAAAAAAAAAAAAAAAAAAAAAAACATTTATAAGTTTATGTATATTTTTTATTCTAAGTCGTGAGTACCGCGGTACCAAAAAAAACCTGGAAATACACTAAAAGACACTGTATTTTATTTGGAAGATGTGCTAAAGTGTTTTTTCAATTTTTTACATATTTCAATATATACATAAGAGTGTATGGAGTAGCTCTGTTATTACTAACAAGCTTTGGTGAATGCATTAGGTTTCATCTATGTGATTAATAATAAGCTGCTTTTTTGTGTACCATGTTTACAACAGTATACAGAACAGTAGAATGATAATACATGTGTACAGGCAGCTGAAAATAAAAAGTAATTCGGGGTCTGAAGGGACTTACTTGCTTCTGGCAGCTTTGTTTAAGGGTCCGACATTTGTCAATGTAGATCACTGGAAAACGCATTGATCCGGTAAACCTGTAGCAGGCATTTCAGTGGTTCGCATTGTGGGAGTTGTATTATGTCGGCTTCAGGAAGTGTACGCGGCTTGTAGGTAGCACGTACGTTTCTGTAGCAGCATGGCATCCTCGTATGTCAGCTTTGCTTTTGAAGATAATTTTCATGGTGGAAGTAGCACTGTGTTCTATGATGATGCGCTTCCTAAAAGTGGCCTGTCAGTTTTTAGCAGCATAAATGCCTGCCTGAGGTGTCTGCTCCGACATGCTCAGCAATCACGGGAATCTTCAGCTAGAAGCTCTGAAATTGCATCGGTGGGTCTACACTTCAGTCCCCAAAACACACGTTTCACTGTGGCTGTATTATTTACTTCTTTGCAATAAAAATAGAACTGAGCATGCTGCCAAAACGAAGGCATCTGAATTTGGAGCCATGTCTCTCCTGAAAGTTAGAGGATTGCCACAGCATACAGCACGTTTCGTTTATAGCAATTTTCACTTCACTCACATAGGGGCATATTTACAATAACTGGCGCATCCTTGCATATCAGCAGGGATGCGGCAGTTATTGTGCGCCACAGCTC
Organism: Triturus cristatus; assembly: GCF_964204655.1. Lineage (NCBI taxonomy): Eukaryota > Metazoa > Chordata > Amphibia > Caudata > Salamandridae > Triturus > Triturus cristatus. Next base: position 143,738,402 of record NC_140594.1, read on the forward strand.
CGCCACCATGCATGAGCCGCATCTACAATGCGCCGCACCATGGGGCAAAAACGGCACAGATGCGTGACGCATCTGTGCCGTAAAAGTGGCACATTGCTGGAGTTGCGTCACAAGCGCGAGGCAGCTCCAGCAATGCTCTGGGGGGCCCTATCTTGTTAATGTTGCGTCAATCCTTACGCCTGCTTCAGGTAGGCGCAGGGTTTTGACGCAGCATGGGCCTAAAAGTGACTGAGTGAAATCTTGTAGATTTCACTCAGCCACTTTTAGGAGGCGTTCCTGCGCCGGAACGCCCCACCCCTGCCCAGGAACGCCTACATGTGGCGCAGGGCTTTACAACATGATGCATCTCCCAGATGTGTCACGTTGTAAGTACCCCGCACCATGGTGCAGGATTTGCGCCGCCGCTGCGTCACAAAAGTGACGCAATGGCGGCGTAAATGAGGCGCAAGGGGCTTGTAAATCTATTCCCATAATTTGTACTATGAACATCTGGTCCCAATTGAAGGAAATATGGGAGTTGTAGTTTCTATTCCCGGATCAAAAAAAGCAAAACTGTAAATAAATAAGTATGGGTGTTTCAACACCGGAAATGCAGCCAGCTTTACAAACTTCAATATAAGCATAAAAGTGAACATGCAGCAACCATTACAAAGTTGTAAAACAGCCAACTGGAAATAGAGCGACCTTTGAAAAATTCTATAAGCGCGTGATCATTGTTTCTATAATTGAGGTTATTCAGATATTTATGGCTCAGTGATATTGGGGGGTTGTTCCCCTTATTACAGCAAGATAATCTGCATTTAGTTATCATAGGCAGGGTTGTACTTTTTTGCTTTTTGGTATTATTTACCCCTAGTTCCCTGCCCATATTGTTCTTCAGGGTCCCTCTTTTGTCCTGATTAGAACACTCCAGAATACGTCATTAAATTGTACGCTACTCCATTCTACTCTACCCAACTCCACTGTACGCCACTCCAGGCTACACCATTATACTGTATGCTATTACACTGTTCAATAAATTTAGATTTGTAGAGCTCTTCATGTCACCCATTAGGGTATCTTGGCGCTGGCAGGGTCCAGTTGATTAGCAGAATATCCATGTCTTCAGGAACTTTCAGGGCTCTGGAAGAGATGGGGTGGTCTGGAGATAATAGGGTAGGTCATACCATTTATTCGCTGCTAGGTAGGAGAAGGAGCAACCTCTTCCTCTGCTATGTCTAATGCAGGGTCGAAGGTTCGAGAAAGGGAAGCAGAGCAGAGGTGTCTGGTGGGCTGATAGAAGTTCAGGCAGTGGTTCAAGTAGGCGGTTTGTGTAGGGCGTTGTGTGCGTGGGTCAGGAGCTTGAATTTGCATCTTTTCTGTACAGGGAGCCAGTGGAGTTCCTTGAGGTATGGGGTGGGATGGGTTCATTTAGGGAGATTCGGGACGAGTCTGGCTGCGGCGTTCTATATGGTCTACAGTCATCAGAAGAGCTGAGCTGCGATCGCTGCATAAAGAGCTATGCTGTAGGTCAGTCGGCTGTAGATGAGGGCCTGGGTGATGGTGCGTCTTGAGCTTTGAGGTAGCCATTTGAATACCTTACGAAGCTTGTGGAGGATGAAGACGCAGGAAGAGGGGACGGAACTGACCTGAGTCGTCATGGTTAGCTTGTTGTCCAGAATGATGATACTGTTCACCACTGTATTCTATTACACTTTCGTGAATACCAGTTTACTGGTCAACCCTACTCTGTACCGCTCACAACGTTACGCTATTTCATTGTAGACAACTCCACTTTACACTATTCCAATATATGCTATTCTACTATGCCCCACTTTATAGTACACTACTGGAGTGTGTGCTATTACAGTATACACTACTCCACTCTACTGTAGTGTACACCATTGCAGTGTACCACAGTGTACTGTACGCTATTTCACTTTACGCATCTATATCTGCCACACTCAACTAAACGACACTTCAGTGTACGTCACTAGGCACTGCGCTTCTATAATTAACCCTATTGAATTGTACGACACTCTACTGTATGGTGCTCCACTATATGCCCCGCCAATGCATTTCTCAAGGCTTAAGGCCAGTAAACTCTATGTTATTACAGTAAACACTAATTAATTGTACACTACTTCACTGTATCACGCTACACTTTAGGCTACTCCATAATATGTATAATTCCTAAGAGGTAACTGATCCTATAAGACAGACGACAACCTATTCTGGTTGCGCATGAAGAGAAGGAAGAAAAAAGAGAGAAGGAGGTGTAGTCTCTGTACGCAGTTGGAACTAGATGAATGTGGGGGAATCACTCCTTTTGGAAATAGTGCCCTCACACACTCTTGCGAGTGTCATGCTTCCTCATCGGGCGTTTGCTCCTTGTGGGAGCGGTGCTGCTGTCCCCTACGCACCCCGTGAGAGGGCTCTTCGTCGGAGATCTTTTTAGGAGACGCTGCAGTTGTGCATGTGGGTGTGTGGGCCTAAAAGATGTGAGAGTGAGTTAAAATTACTTCAACGGTACCTAAAAACCAATTTTTATTCAAGGATCCGGGAGGCAAGTGTAAAAAACAAGGGATATGGAGGACCTTTAATACACAAATATAATAGAGGGAAGAGTATTATTCTGCTGCTCTCATTATCCGTGAGTGTGAGTGAAAGTTAGATCGGGTCAACATGTTTCGCGCTCGATAAAGGTCCCTAATGGATCCCGGTGCGCTTCTTCAGGACCGTTGTGTGAAAATGAAACAATAAAAATAGGAATCAGGGACGGCGACACCCTGTATTTCTATGCTGCCTATATTAAGGTGTAGATGCGTCAAGGCCCTCAAGGGAACGTCTCGATCGTGTTCCTGTTTCCAACCTGGTAAAGAAAAACGAAAATGGGAGACACACACATAGAGAAATACACACAAATAAATAGTGAATCGAGTCATTCACTTCAATTTAATGATAACAGTTGTGTATTTGTTTAGACACGTGTCCTTATAAGCATGCTATATTAGGCACGCCCCTGTCATCATTGTGCTGCATGTACATGTGTGACACAATTTCTGTCTCTTGTGTGACCGGTGCGAGAAAACATGCACAAGCCAAGTGTCACCATTGACTGGCCATACATAGCCGGTGGTGACTCGTCTGCCGCTTGCGTTTGCATGCTGGTGGACACCGTTACGATTGATGCGGTGTCGTACATATTGGTAAAAAAATGTTTAAGGCATTGCTGCCATGGTGCAGGTGGCAGTCCGTTACCTTTACATGATTGTGCGAAAAAACTTTCTCAATGCTCTCGGTTACGTGAGAAATTGCATGTGCAAATAGGATGCGTTCTTTCTTTCACAACATTCATGCAAATTCGTCAATCCATACCCCTTTCTAAAAAATGGAGTGCCTCATCGGCATGTCCCGCGGATACGAAGGATAATCCCTGTGAAGTGATATTAGAATCGTGAGCCAACGAGAACGATCTTAAATACCTGTGGTCTTGTGGGAGGCATCAGAAGAATGCTCACAAGTCACCCCCTTCACAGCAGCCTATTATCTGCCCTGCTGCTTGTCGAACGCCGGTCACCTGAGCGCAACGTGCCCATCAAGTTATAGTTACACCTCTGGGAAGGGGCGGAAATTACGTGGCGGGTCAGGGGGCGAGAGCTATCATGGGTCAGTATTAGCGAGAGAGAAGGATACACACATGTGCATGAGTATTGGCCCGGAGTATCGGCCATCTTGAGGTGGATGCAGGGATATTTGAAATAAATACGGGTGCTTCGTGATTGCGGCCAAATTATGTGAAGAGCACTAAATTGTCGGCATACGTAGGATGATGGCAGTTGTGAAATAGCAAAGGCACAAACCCACATTGGTGTAGTATCTGGTGAATGCCACCACCCGTGTTAATGTCATTGATAACAGAGTCGGCCATATTTGAATGGTCTCAAAGGTGTCAGTGTGCTCAGAGCTCAGTGGTGATCGCAATCATTCTCTAAAAGTAATATTGGCATACAGATCTCTGAGTTTAATGTTGGTGAACAGATCTATGAGTGTACACTTAAAGGATCAAGATGCCCTTACGTTTTTAGTAAGCGACCCCTCATGCTCTAGAGTGCAAAATTACCAAATAGGTGACCCTGCATGGCTGCTATTGTTGTGCTGTCATAAGCCTGGGTACATACTCTTGTATACTAGTGAGGGCCTGGGAAATGTTTAGAAGCTACTAAGCCCCGGTGGTGTCTATGCCCCGGGGAGGTAAGATAGTCCATGATCTTAGGTGATTGATTCAGCCCAAGGTATCATGTCATTAACACCCCCAGAGGTACTCTTCAAACGGAACAACAGGACACCCAGCGCTGTTCCTGCCTGACTAAAGTGCTGGATGTCCAATTTGGGTTAGATTCGATGATGGTCCATCTGAGACTATCTGGGGTGTGGTTTTTCTCAAGAAAATGGCTCAGTAATTTAGTACTGGTCTTTTTGCACCGTATAGTGCTCTTATGTTCTCCTATGGGGATTTTTACAGGTCTGGTCTTCATACCTACATATCTTTTGTCACAAGGACAAGTTATGAGGTATATGCAATTTTTAGTTTTGCAGTTTGTGTGTCTTTTTTTAACCCAGGGTCTGGCCAGACCCAGGTCCATCTGTTTGGATACTCCTGTCAATAGACAGACGGAGCACGATCCGCAGGGGTGGTGACCCTCAATAGGTGGAAGAGACCATAGGGTTGGTTGGGTAATGATAGGCACCTTCGGACGTGTGTGGACCAGAAGGTCCTTAAGATTCTGCGTTCGTTTGAACAAAACTAGAGGGGGAGGCCCAGGTTTGAACCCTCCCATTTCCAGTATGCCCCAATGTTTTTTGATCATCTTTTTAATTTTATTACAGTTGGGAGTGAACGTGGTCATGCACGTGAGTACATCTGTTTGTGGTCTCTCTCTCTCTCACTTCTAACAGAGCTTCCCTGTGATTGTTCTTTGCCCGTTTTTGAGCTTGTCGTATTATTTTCCTTGGATAATGTCGTTCTGACAGATTATCTGCCAGAATCTTGAATTGTTTATCAAACTCGCTCAGGGTATTGCAGTTACGCCGTAGGCGTAGGAACTGCCCCACTGGGAGGTTGTTCCTTAGTGTTTTCGGGTGGTGGCTCTCATACATGAGGAGGCTGTTTGGTTTGGTCTGTGGGCTTCTTTTAGTTTCTTGTCAATAAGGTCCCTTCATGTAGGGTAATCAAGAGGTCCAGGAAAGGGATGTTCTCATGTGATTTAGTACATGAGAATTTAAAGAATGGATCCAGGGTATTAATCCAATCACAGAATGCTGTGCATTGATCTTCATCACCTTTCCAGAAGAGCAGAATATCGTCAATATAGCGTCACCATATCAGTATGTTAGGTCTGTAGGGGTTGTTCTCGCCTAAGTTAAACTTCTCTTCATAATTGGCCATGTACAAACAGGCTAGGCTTGGCGCGAAAGTGCTCCCTATGCTGGTCCCCTGGATTTGGTGGTACAGATGTTTTTGAAAGGCAAAGAAATGTTCCTTCAAAGCTAGGGAAGCACATTCACAAATGAAGGAGATGGGTGTCTCATAGGGCCATGGGTCGATGCACTGTAATGTGGTTTCCAAGTCCTGCAAAGTGGCATCTTGGGGGATGCTTGTGTACAGTGCTTCGACATCCAAGGTCACCAGAAGGTTGGTAGTTTTTGGTTCTGGGAAGTTCTCTATGCACTCCCATCGTCAGCCAGCAGAGAGGGTGCCCTTAGGATTTCAGCCACTGTGTCGTCGTCAAAACTTAAGCCAGGGTTATCCATTTCTCCAAAGTGAGCACGCACCCGTCAGGATGCCCTCTGGTGAAGAAGTCGGGGTATATGATATTCGTAAGGGAGTTTTAGTGGACGAAAGGAGAAAGATAGAGTAGTAGTGTCCCACGGCTAGCTGCCGTACTAAATCACAATACACTGTCAAGAGGGGGGGATGGGGAGCGATGAGGAAAAAAGCAGGTCCAGTACCAGTGCTCCCAAAGACTTGCGTATAATCCCAAAGGGGGAACTGTTCCTATAAGACAGACGACAACATATTCTGGTTGAGTATGAAGAGAAGGAAGAAGGAAGAAAAAAGAGAGAAGGAGGTGTAGTCTCTATGTACGCAGTTGGAACTAGATGAAGGTGGGGGAATTACTCCGTTTGGAAATAGTGCCCTCACACACTGTTGCGAGTGTCATGCTTCATCATCGGGCGTTTGCTCCTCGTGGGGGCGGCGCTGCTGTCCCTCACTGGCCCCGCAAAAGGGCTCTTTGTCGGAGATCTTTTTAGGAAACGCTGCAGTTGTGCATGTGGGTGTGTGGGCCTAAAAGATGTGAGAGTGAGTTAAAATTACCTCGACGGTACCTAAAAACCAATTTTTATTCAAGGGTCTGGGAGGCAAGTGTAAAAAACAAGGGATATGGAGGACCTCTAATAAACAAATATAATAGAGGGAAGAGTATTATGTTGCTGCTCTCGTTATCTGTGAGTGTGAGTGAAAGTGAGATCGGGTCAACAAGTTTTGCGCTTGATAAAGGTCCCTTATGGATCCCGGTGTGCATCTTCAGGACCGTTGTGTGAAAATAAAACAATAAAAATAGGAATCAAGGACGGCGACACCCTGTATTCCTATGGTACCTCTATTAAGGTGTAGATGCGTCAAGGGAACGTCTTGATCGCGTTCCTGTTTCCAACCTAATAAAAAGAAACGAAAAAGGGAGACACACACATAGAGGCAAACACAAATAAATAGTGAATCGAGTCATTCACTTTCAATTTAATGATAACAGCTGGGTATTTGTTTAGACACGTGTCCTTATAAGCATGCTATATTAGGCACGCCCCCGTCATCATTGTGCCGCATGTACATGCGTGACAGAATTTCTGTGTCTTTTTTGTGACCGGTGCGAGAAAACAGGCACAAGCCAAGTGTCACCATTGACTGGCCATACATAGCCGGTGGTGACTCGTGTGCCGCAAGCGTTAGCATACTGGTTGATACCGTTGCGATTGATGCAGTGTCGTACATATTGGTAAAAAAATGAAGGCATCGCTGCCATGGTGCAGGTGGCACTCCATTATATACCCTTGCACTGTACCCTATTACACTCTACACCACTGTAGTGACCTCTATTCCGCTCTGTACCACTGCACTGTGTGGCACTCCAATATACGCCACTCCACTTTACACAATTGAACTTAACAACACTACACTGTATGACACTCAAATGTATGTAAGACCACTGTACAGCACTCAAATGTATGCCACTCCACTGTATGGTGCTCCACTGTACCCCACTCTAGGGTACGCTTTTCCAGTTTATGTCACTCCAGTGTGCGACACTCCACTGTATGCCACTCGACTCTACGCTTATTTACTATACGCTATTCCAATATATACCCCTACACTATACAGCACTCCACTCTATAGTACTCCACTATACACCACTACAGTCTACGTGAATAAAACGTTTATGTTGATTCTTCGGGTTTCTACATATTGTGGAGTTGTCTTTAATGAGTGTGCCATTGTTTTTTGAAGCAGCTTAGCCGTGGGCTAAGTAGCTATGCTCTAGACAGGCACACAGATGCCACCCTCTTCGAAAAGGTTTTGAATGCATGCGTGCCAGGCAGTCTCAGCCTCGGTGGTCCACCGTTTCAAAGTGTTGAGGGCTGCCAATGGTTTATCCAGTTTCAAACCCAGTGGAGGATTAGATATAAAGTTCAATTAATGATTGTGTACAAAAAGCAACTGAAAAGGAAAGGAGTAGTATTTATTCGCAACTTGGCACTGAGAGGCAAAAGGAACTGGGTATTTCTTAGTTTGTGGTGCCTACATTTTCAGTTTCGTATGGGATATGAGAAGGCTTATCTTTTAGTCTTTTCCTTTTTGCATTCTTGATTTCAGGGTTGGGCTATAATGGTTTTGTGTATTCCCTTGCCTTCAAGTGTGTGTTTTTTTTTCTGTCACTTAAGCAGGTGTGTATTGGTTGTTACTCCCTTGTAGGTAATACAGCAAGATGGGAAGACGATGTTGGTCTCAAGTATCAGCCTGTACAAGTCTGTCAAGGTGCGAACAGTGTTGTCATGCGTCTTTGGCAATTTGATATAGGGTGTTTTGGGCAAGTGGTAAACATACTTCATGCCATAAAAATATATGTGCACTGCAGAGTACTCTGGCAAAAGAGAATCACCTTCGCGCAGGCCGTGTGTGTTAGGTAGGCTGAAGGAGACACCCCCAACAAATACCTGGGCCCCAGAGAGGGGCAGATGGAAGGCTACCACCCCCATTGTTCCTCACCAACTGCCATGCTATATTTGGGCAGTGAGCACTGCGGCTAATTATAACATAGTATGTATTCGATGACTGCTTGTGGATGGGGGCATAGTCGTAATTTAGGGGTTGCCGGGGGTCACAACTGCGACCCTTGCGTCCCTTGGCACTTCCTTTGCGACCCCTGTCCTCAGAGGTAGCAAAGTCAGTGCAAACAAGACTGAGGCAGCTTGCTCTTATGGGTATTGGTGTTCCACAATTGTTTTCTGCCCATGTTCAGTTGCACTCATAGTATATAGTAGTGTATGATTCACTATTAGTTTAATTGAAAATGGAGCACCAGGAGCTGGAACAATATCTCCAGTTGCATATGATGCAAGTAAAAAAAAAGGTTTTAAAGGTATGTTGGGTGCGTGCTTGTGGGTCAGAGTGTGTTTGTGTGCAAGAGAGTGTGTGTTTGTAGGCATGTGCCTGTATGTGTAAGCATGTGTTAGTAAAAATGAGTGCAAATCAGTGGCAGGTAGTGAGTGACAGTTAGTGACATGTAGTGAGTGAGATGATTGTCAGTGATTATGACAGTGAGTGAGTAAGAGTGAGCGCAAGATAGTGAATAATAGTAACTGAGTACAAGTAGGTGAGAATGAATGAGGGAGTGTGAGCGAGTGAATGTGTGTGAGCATGGGTAAGAATGCAATGTCTGCTGTTGGCCCAGGCATACTGTTGGTAATTATTGGCTTATACTACAGGCATGCAAAAAAAATGCCGCTGCTGCTTGCATACTGGAGGAAATTGTTAGCATGACAGGCACCTGTGACAGAATGCTGGCACTTTTCATGCTAGAGGTAGTTCTTGACATAATGGTCACCCTACATAAAATACTGGTGCTGGCATACGAAAAGCAATTCTTGGCATACGATGTACCCATCGAAAAATGCTGGCACTGGGATACTTGAGGACTTTTTTTTTCCATGGGGGCACCTGTGTTGCTAGCTCATTGGAGATACTTCTTAACATAAGAGAGAAAAGCATGACAAATGGGATGGGAGCAACCATAAGAAAACTCTGGCCCTGACATACTAGAGGTAATTTTGACATAATCTATATGGATGGAATTAATTGCAAAATTCTGAAACTGGCATATTGTAGATCGTTTTGGGCACAAGGGTGCAAACATGGCATATAAGGGACATGCATGATAAAATGCTGACCCTAGCACAATTTGAGGTATTTCTTTTATATATAGGGCCACCCATAGCACAATCTGAAAACAATGGGGTCCACTCACTCCCTGGAAGAATTAAGTTTCATTGGCTTAAGCACACTATGAAAAAACTTGAATATAAATGAGTATCCTTTCAGAGCCTATGGCTTTGTGGCACATGTATGGGAAAATTGTGCTTTTAAATACACTACTTGATTCCATTTCATTCAAAGCGTTATCACTGTTGGAACCCCCAAATCTGTCTGGCTCGCTACAATTCAGGGCGAGTTTTACTTCCCACAGCTAGCAAAGATCATTTCAGTAACTTAATGTAGGAGGTTTATAAAACAGATTTTTTCTGAGTTGCGTTATAGTATTCATGCAGTTATGGTACGTTAGCGATGTCAATTAAGGTGGTGTCTTCAGAGTTAAGGTCAATTGACAGCACTTTTTGAGAATATTTAGGTTTAAAGGCCAATTGATGTCACTTCTGCAATATCATTAAGGTCAAAGGGTGTTTGATGTTACTTCCGCTCCTCCTATTGAATACACGGCCATGAGTGGAGGCAGCAGACTCACCATCTGACTGGCGGTGCAACCCCCGTCCGTGGCCTGGCAATGGGTGGCTCGACCTTGGGCTGTCGAGAGAAGTACCTCTCTCCACACAGGTTAAGTAGACTCCCAGATCTCTAAGCGCAACAAGTGTGGGATAATTTAAAAGAAAATGCACACCGTCATCATTTTTGAGGCTCAAGAGTTGGGTGTATCAGGTACCGGCAGTCATTTTTCAAAGTCAGTTAAGTTCGTGTCTTCTTTTGTTTTTTTGGTGTTATGACATAGGTTTTCATTGGAATTTTAGAAATGTATGGATGTATCTGTACAGCGCCGTCTGCGTTGCCCCCCTTCGGTGGGTGTCCTGAGGAGCGGCTGGGGAGGCGCGCATCTCTAAAGGCAGACACATGCCGACTCTAGGTCTGCGGTGTTCACAGAATCCATATCGGCTCTTGAAGGTTACAGATCGGATGTCACGGCCAGCCTGGGCGGCAGCTTGTCAGCGCTGCCTTCTGCAGGCCTATCAGCGCTCCGCTGCCATGCATCGCACGGAGAGCCGGCCGCCCGCCCGCATCGGGTCCCATCCCGCGCCCACTGCCTAGGGTCGCCACCTGGGCAGGTGGACTGCTCGAGCTCCCGGGCGCGCGAGGCACATCATCTGTTAACAAGGTAAAGGGCGTTCCTGGTGCTCAGAGCTGCATCCTAGCCGGGCGGGGCGGAGAGCAGCTGAGCGACGAGCTCAGGAAGATGGAGGTTATCAGAGCGGACGGATCCCGATGAAGGATTAAGGCGAGGAGGGCAAGTATTTAGGGCTAGAAAGGGGTTGGGGGTAGATGCTGCTCTAGTGTTTACTACTACGGGGGACCAGCCGTGGGCTGTGCCAGGGCGTCCACACCCCGCGGCTGCTGGGGGCCGAGAAATGCTGCTGTGCAGTGCGGGTGCCCATGGATATCTTTATTGTGGTAGCAGATGCTCCCAGGGCTGGGCTGGGCGCGCGCAGGAGAGCAGCATGCCATCCGCATTGCAGGTGCACAGTGGCCCCGGTGCCACCCTGCTGGACGGGTGGCCTTCCCTCTGCAGGGAGGGGCCCTGCTGCATAGGCTGTGCATGGGGTGTGCTGGAGAGTGTGGCAGGCGTGCACGCCCGCTCCTCTGTGAACAACATTATCAAGAGCTGAGTGAGCACGTGATTGAGCACCGGGTCCCCATACGGTACACTTTATTATATCCAGTATGTTTAAAAGTGCGGGCCCAGCAACCTATTGGTCATTCATATGTTTATCTGTGCATGGCTAGTTATTCATGAACGTAAATGCTCAAGTAGGGCATGGTTACACGAATTAAGTGTACTTATATATTTCCATTATACCATATATACGAGTTAACAATTTCGTTAATGACAGTGAGTGCTACCAAATATCTTTTGAATGCAGTTTGCTTGGCAGGCGCTGTATTGAATCAGAAAAGTGATTTTACCCATCAGACGCAGTACGCCGTTTTTTTAATCAACCTCTGAAGGCTGAAAAGCCGAGGACACCAATCAGAATTCGAATTCTGCTCTTTGATTTCCTCATTTCATGTATTACCCCAGCGTTTATTGACCTGTGTATATGTAGCTTAAGTGATTTTTTTAATTTTGGAAAGAAGCCGTGGGCACTATGTCTATTTTTTATGCCCCTCTACCTTTTATTTGTTTCCTATTGTTACTTTTTAAGGCACCATTGTCCCTTATTGTTTCTTTTGTGAAGCTACAGCTACTCTTTTAATGCGCCAATGCTGGATTTTGATAGCTATGTGCCTTCTTTTTCAGAGCACTACAGCATTCTAATGGCATTATATCTGGTTTTGTGGGCACAGTAGCTCTACGCATTGTTTATACCCATTTTATGAGTGCACTGTAGCTGCTTTTGGAAATTGCATACCTTCTCTGTAATGGCTCTCTATGCCTATGTGTTTTAGGGACCCTAACTCCCTTTTATGGAAATGTGATCTATTTTGTGTTTTTTTTTTTCTTTTTGAGGTCTGTACTTGCTTTTGTGGCCACAAGTGCACTATATAATACCTATTCCTTAAGAGCTCTACTGTTACTCTTTTGGAGGCAGAAATATACTTTTGTAATATTTTCAGTGAAGGGTAGAAAAAAGCAGAGCTACATGCCTGCTGTGGTCAGTGCATTTCAGATTACCATATATTGTTTTTGGCAGTAAACAACAAACCGCACCAGACATTGGACTTTAACAGCAGTATTGAAGTCAAAAACACGGTAGCTGAAATTAAAAGGGGCGCTAATTGCTGTCTCGCCTTTCAGTTGTGAAGAACAATAGAAATGTTGGTAATAACCACCAAAATCATTATGAGAATAGAAAAGATCTGAAAAGCATGCACATTAATCCTAGTGTAAGAGTGAGGACGAAGTGAAATGTAAATATACTTTATTGGCAGGTTTGCTATCTGTCTCCTATTTTGTCTATTCTCCAACCTCATATAATAGTCTTCTATTTGTATTATTTATCTAGTTTATGATGAAATGCCTGTTTATTTGTTCCCTCTAATACCTTCTATTTTCCTTTTATATAGTAGGTGCCTTGATAAATACGGAACAGGAACATTTGTCATACTGGTTAATGCTGTGACCTCATCCATCCCCTCCCCCCGCCCTGTCTAACGCTTTTGGGAAGTGCCTGGTCAACCTGAGCAGATGCATTAGTCTCATTCTTAACCAGCCCCCTTGGGAGGACGCATCATTGAGTTCAAATGTCAGTAGTTGACTAAAGAATATAAAAAGCACAGTAAAGGCCATCTAAGCATTGATACCACCTTGCCACAAAACTCTTTTTACAGTTGCACATGATTAATTTTTCTTGTTTTCTTGAAAATAATAAAAATACATGGTACAACTGAAAGGGTTGATATTTTAAAAACATTGCTAGTAAAGTTGCCACCCCATTGAAAGTTTTTAATTTAAAAAATGTTATTACAAGCATTTAGCCGCCACGTTCAGTGCCTTATATTTTTGTTTTCCATTTTATTTTGCGACATTGGCTTTCGCAAAAAAGAAAAAAATCAGTCACACTAGCAGCGAAGACCAGATATATTATTTTCACCGCTGCTTGTTTATTAGTGTTATATTTTGAAGACACTCCAAAGCTAATAGTACGTACATGCGTGCACTATTTACCGTATCTGTGGGTTGTTCTACAAAGGGATGCTTACTAGCACAAACAAGTCAAACCCCGTGGCTATATCATTTGCAGTAGATTACTGTGTTAATTATTTGCATTATGTCATGTCAGACAGATAGTACAAACTATTTGGTGTAATCTGGAAGCTCGACACAGACATTTAAAATGTCTCTTTAGATGGTGGCTTTCCACGGGCTATTATTAGCACATGTAATATTATGGTTCGCTTTGGAAGCAAATGAAGTATAACACGTGGTATGATAAAACATTACCTTTTTTCTCTTAACTTCTCCTTTGCTTTTCCAATGCATAAAGATAAATGCTACTTTTAATGTTAAAAATAACAAGCATGCTTTCCACTATGCTTTATTAACACATTTGTAACTATTTTGACCTAGATGTATATGTTTTCACAGTTGAAAAACCATTGGTAATGTCAATAATTTTGGCTTATAAATGAAAGCGCCTCTTCAGGCACTGGCGAGTTTAGTAAGTGAAACAGTTAATATACATGCACTTTGTTACTCATCCTTGTACTCATACATATTTTAGACGCTGTGTCCCATGGCCGCCTCTTGGAGCGGTTATGGAGTGACGGGTCGGCCATTAAGTCCTTCGGTGGCTGGCATCTTTTTGGGGAAATCGTACATTCCAGGTCCTCCAGAAACCTTTCTGCTCCAAGGTGGTTCCTCTGTCTCAGGGAGTTCCACAAGGCTCTCCGCTAAGCCCTACCCTTTTAAATCTGTACATTCGACCCCTGTTAGACATCTTTGTGCGACATGGCTTTGAAATATTATCTTACGCTGATGACACTCAGCTGATCGTCACCTTGTCCCATAACTCCGCTGTTGCTGCCGTGGCTCTGAGCGTCTCTTTGTCTGAGGTATCCCATTTGATGGTCCTTAACTGCCTTAAGTTAAATGCAGGTAAGACAGAGGTCCTTATCCTTGGCAAGCAGCCTTTGATTTGGTCCACATTCTGGTGGCCAAAGTCCCTGGACCCCTTTCCTCAGCCTAACCCCAAGGTTATAAACGTCTGGGTCTGGGTCTGGTTTGAAGATAAACTCACTTTTGAAAGTCAAATCACAGCCTTAGTGGGCATTTATTTTGCATTATTAAATCTCAAATGCTTTATTAATCTTCTTCCATTCTCAGCCCGGAAAACTGTGATCCAGGCTTTAGTAGTCTCTCGGGTGGACTACTGTAATATCTTATACCTGGGAGCCTCTCAGACGAGGAACAAGAGATTCCATCGAGCTCAAAACTCAGCAGCTCGCCTGCTGCTTAAACTCTCCAAGCGTGCATCTATGGGTATGGCACTCCAGAAACTGCACTGGCTCCCGGTGGAAAAGCTCCTCTCTTTTAAGGCCCTTTGCTACTGTTATAGGATCTATAGGAAGGTTGGACCGAAGTATCTCTACTCTCTTCTCACTCCTTGCTCTCCTAGGAGGTGCCTCAAGTCTTCATTCCCTTCCACAGCAGCTGAGGCAATCTCCGTCAGAGTTTCAGTTTTGAAAAAATCTCCAGACTTGGCATTTTTAGGCTCCATATTCTTTTAGCTGCATCAGTCTGCCTTTGACCGCCTAGTGTTGGGATGCTCCTTGTTAGGAGTAGCTATGTACTTTATAATACACATATTTATTCATTCATCCTCTCACTGACTCATATTTGCACTTACCCACATACACATCCACAGTGAAACAGACACAAATTCAACAAACATGTGGAAGATGAATTAAAAGAATAAAAATAGAAAACAAAAACATGCCACCACTATAACTTGGTGGGCGTATGCTTGCATCCAAAAGTAAATAAATGTAATGTAAACATAGCAGTGGGTGGCTATTGTGAAATGGTATGCTGCATTGTGTATTCTTGATTTAAAGTTTACCACAGTTACCACGTTTAGAAGCAAGCCACGTGTTGGCCTTCTTGGAGCACTTAAAACAATGATACGCTATAGACAATACCATTCCAAGATGGACTGTCAGTAAAATTCACACAGTGCAACCATCTTCGAATGATAAAGTGTATAGTGTTTCACTGTCATACAGATTGAAGGTGGCCAAGATAATGCTTCTAAACCTAATTCTAAGATGGTAAGCAAGTTTAGGAATGGAGTCACCACAGGATGAGACACACTGCAGATGAAATGAGACTCAAGTGAGTGGTCTGGTAGGACTGAGTGGGAGCTGCCGAATGTGGTAAATAAGGCAGGAAACAAAAAAAGAATGGAAGGGGACTTATAAAAAAAAAAGAAAATGGAAAACGAAAGGACTGGCTACCAGTCCAGGCACTGAGGTACACTCATTTTTAGGCTTTTGTGCTCAGGTGAACAAGCAAAATGCCGTTATTCACAGGGCAATAGAGCCAGTGATAAAAAAATAGGCTAATCCATTGTTCCATGCCGTATTCTGTCGCCGAGAGTGGCAGAATGCGATTGACACTCAAAACAGACAGAAGAGGACTGATCAAAAGACTATATATATATATATATATATATATATATATATATATATATATATATATATATATATATATATATATATATGAATGTAGAGTTTTTTGTTTGTTTTTGTATTACAAGGCATGGTAGACTACTACACTTGCCAGGCCCTACTTAAAGGGTCTAGCAAGGACCACCAAAGTTCTGATCTTCGCAGCCCCTAATCTATGCTTACTATATTAATCTTTTGAGTTTCCATGTAGCTAAAAGCATGTCTACCGGTATTAGTTTACTAATATCAGTCCACCCTTAACTGCCTAATGGCGTTAACATACGAGTTCCACAACAAATATGTTATGCCTACTGCCGTTTTGAAATTTTTCATAATAAGCAGATTGGGCCTCTGATATCTGACATACATTTTCCTAATTAACCAACGAGACCTATTTACTTTATCATTGTCTCATCACCATTATCGATGTGCAAATCGTCTACCCCAAGGGTTTATCATTGTGGGTAATGTACTCCAAACCTTCCCTTACTAAATTAATCTGTGAGAGTCCATGTAGCGAAGTACCCATTTACAGCCTTTTATCCAGTGTAATAACAATTCACCTTTAGACACACTTCCAAGTGTTTTTCTAAGGGGATAACCAGCATCAAAATGCCTTGCCTAATACACTAAGCTGTGTGATTCCATGCAACTACATATGTGGACAGTTTTAAACACAGTGCAATGATAATTCAACCTCAAAGGCCTATTGGCTTTTCTAAACCCCTTTATCAATAGACTGGTTTAATGGTCCCCCTTTCATATAACATTTCATCATAAACATGTCAGACCTATGGCATCTGACATAGGGTTTCCCAAAAAATCTATCAGGCCTGTAGCCTTCATAGTTAACTAGTCACTTTGAGCTGTGCTAAAGCTTTTCCACAACTCCACCTCAAGCATACAATACAAAAATGATAAATATACACAAAATTACAATTTGCAAAACAATATTCTGTCCCTGCTTGTAGCTTTAACAAGATTTATCAGATTGTAAATCTTGTCCCGGAAAGTTTATCAGAGAGGGAAACCAGATTGTGAATCTTCAACAGGAAGTTTATTTGGACACCACAGTTGTTTAAGATGTTAGAGCTTTGGCAAACTCATTAGTTTCATTAACTTCTTTCTAAGATGAATATCTAACAGGCCAGTCTTCGCCTGCTAAATAGTATTCTGCTGCCCTTGAAGTAGGAACATGTTATCTCCTTTGAAACTTAAAACCTTGCCTGGGAACTTTGGACTTCGCTTTAGGAACTGAGACTGCAACTGGGAAGACTCCTGCTGCTCCCGGTCTCGTCATCCTGCCAGTCTTCTGCGCCATCTGTGCCTGTGCTCCATACAGGTTCTTCACCAGGCCTGTGGACATCCAAGACACCCGAAGGAATCTCCCTTGGAGTGAAGGAGTCACTCCTCTGCATCTGCAGGCACCGCAACAAAGCTGACCGGTCTGCTGTTCCTAGGCTCCCACTGACTTCAAAAGGTTCAGCAACACAGATGGTGGTAGTGCAACTCCCTCAAGGCCTGCACTGTCTTCACAGCAAGTTTGAAGCCAGTATCCATCATCGGAACCGCTGGAGCAGTACCCCTGTGCATTGCGTTGACTTGCCGTTGCCAAGGCTTGTTGACTCTCTTCACAAGAGATCTTCGGGCTCCACGAAGCGCCAGCATCTCCTGCTACCAAGATCTTCGCCCTCACTGCATGCTCCGCACCGGGGGCCTGCACCATTGGTAAGCTGCTCAAGGTCCTCTTTCGACTCCTGTGCCTTCGGCCTGTGGGTCCTCTCAAGGGTCTTCTTTGGATCCAGTGGGCTCCCCTGTTTGCTCGGTGCCTACTCTGACTTACCTGCTTGTGGTGAGTCCATTGGACCTTGCTGTTCCCAACACTGCACCCTTTTCATCTGCCACGTTTGTTACAGCTGCCAAGGCTTGTTAGTGCTCCCGCCAGACACTGACCCCCTGGCTCTTGACATCCGATGTGGAACAGCTCGTGAACGGCTCCTGGTTTTCCACAGCGTCGCCTGGTTCACACAGCTGCAGTGCCAAAGTCACCGTTAACTTTTCTGCATCTTCCGACATCGGTGGGCATTCGTCTCCCGTGCCTCCTGGTCACTCCTGAGTGGCATAGACTCTTTCTCCTCTGCTGGCCGATACCTCTCTTCCTAAATCCCCCTTTGGGTTCCACCGGACTCTTTCACCTTCTTCGCCAGTGACATCTTCACTGAAGTCCTCCATTGTGGTCTGCGGCGGTTTCCAAAGTCACTTTGCACTTATGTGCCCGGCTTCCCTGGGGTAGGTATCTTGGTTCCACAGGTATCCACTAGTGGGGTAGCTCTCCAACCTTCCATCTTCCACGGGGTTTCGTCAGGGCCCTCTGGGAAGGGTCCTTCTTCTTCTTAAAAACTGCAACCGCAACTTACCTATTGACTTGTGTTGATCATGCGGTCGTGTTCCCACTCTGCACATAGACTCCGTGGGGTTCCTGGGTACTTACCCGTGGGTGGTTCCTTGTGTCCCAACACTTCTATGTCTTCTGGGTACAGCCTCGACTTAGGTTGTGGTTTGCATTCCACTTTCTTAGTATATGGTTTGGTCTCCCCCTGGAGACCACGGTGTATTTGTGCTACTTACGTGTTCTATTGTTGAAGTATTGTTTGTATGGTGAATATATCTCCGGGTAGGAGATATCGCAATGCGTTAGTGAGTATTTATAATAAATACATCAATTTATAACTAGACTTTGTGGTTCTTTTACACTTATCCTACATTTTATGATCAATACTGGTAAAAAAAACAGTTTTACACTCCTTCTGGACTAAGCCTGAAGGCTGCTTCCACAGTTACCATTTAGAGAGCTTTCTATGGTTGTCTAAGGCCACTAAAATCACCATAACGGTTGTCTGGATTAGTGCAAGGTGCTTCACTTAGATAAGTGTGCACCATATACTAAACCAGCCTCCTACAGGCACCTACTGCACACTTATATCGATTGGCTATCTTGAAGTGTGCATGGGTGATGACAGTATTAAATGAATTTCTCTACTTCTTGGTACTCCAATGCCACATTGAAATATTTACTGACACCCTTGCTCATCATATTATAATCACCAGTGTATTTTTTATATAGGAGTCAAAAATGCACCAGAAAGAACCCTAGCTACCTGGTGCTGCTAAGTTAAAACCACCCAAAGTGCACCACCCTATACTGTTAAGTGAGCACTCCAATCTTATTGCTTAAAAATGTATTGATTGTCTCAGCAGGAGAGCATGCTGTCATTACCAACCCCCAACTATGTCAGACATGTCATACTGCTGCTGTCCAAACAGGGACATTTAGATTAGTGTTACAAGAACGTTGGGAGCATATACTTTACTAAAAGTCAAGATTTAAATACTGTTCTGTTTATTAAAGTAAACAAGCCTGCTATGGCTTATCAATGCTGCAGTTGTTGTGCCGGATTCGTCCCTTCCAGATTTCCCATGCATTCACCCTACCCAGCCCTGAAACAACAGTACTCAACTTACATGAATTAGTTTAGCACGGGTTGTGGAGGGTGACCAGTCCCTTGAAGTTAAAAGAAAAAACAGGCACTTACTGGGCAAGGAACAAACAGGTTTCAGGGGTGTGGAATTTAATAAAATATCTACTTGTCCATGGGGCAGGTTGCTCCATAAATCTACTTGTCCTGTAACAAAATCCACTTGTCCCTTTTGTGCCATGTAATGTGGCGACAAATTACGGCAGCAATCTCACTATGCAAGAGTTCTGATAAAGCCTCTCTAATTTTGCCAGGGCTTGTGCCATAGTAGGGTTTGAATACTAGCAATTCCCTTATGTTGCTACGTTTCTGCAGGGCTACGTACTGGAGCTGAAGGTAGTGGTAAGCAATAGTTCAAGGATTGGAATGCCCTTTTGAGTCTGTGCAAACCTACTAACTTGCATGTTTTAAGGGTTTTCACCAACTCTTTTCTAATCTTTTCCCATACTGAAAAAGGTTGGAAATTTACTCCTGGCAGTGGCAGACGTAAAACTTCTTCAGGGTTGGGGAAAAAAGTGGTTGGAGGAAAAGTGAACTTTAAACATTCAGATTTTCACATGAGCAAATCTACACAAGCACATTTGCTCATGCTAAAATGCAGTTCACAAATATTTTCTAGGAGTACTATTTCTTGGCCTACTTCTGTAAATTCTCGTGAATTCACGGAGACTGTATATATGCACTTAATGCATGGATATATACCATGGATGCACTTTTGCGACTTTCTTTAATAATTGGGCCTCTAATTAGGCCTGGGGTTAACCGTGACCTTTTGTGTTTAGTAAAATTATGTCTCTCTCTCTCTCTCCTTCTCTCGGTCCATCAGCTGGCTTTACTGTGAGTGACAGTATTCTGCTCTATTACAAGGAGCATATTGCCACACAAAGTAGTTTTATTTAGTGCCTGGAACTACTGTGGCAATGTGTGCTTTTTGAGACCAAAAACAGTTGTTTGCTTTTGCCAATGCTTGTTAGAATGGCGAGGGTCCTGCAGCTCCCACACAGATAAGGTTTTGCAAAAACCATGCCTAAACAAGTCACACATTGACAAAACCAGAAGCCTGACCACCAGTTTCAGTCCTACTGACTTTGCCAATGCTTGTTTATTTTTGTTTCCCACAAACGTATTTTAACTGGTTACACTGATTTTCCATTATGAATATTTTTGGGAAATACAAGCATACATCAACATGTTACTAAATTATGCTGCAAAGATATGGTACCTAAAATCTTACAGTAGTTTAGCAAAATATTTTTTTCCTACTTGCATTTTTTTGTGAACATTTTATTTTGAAAGCAAAGAATCATCACTGTTGCTTTCAAGCTTCGGCAAATATTTGCATATAATCAGAAAACATTCTGGGAGCATTATACATAGCCTCATATTACTAAACTTTGAAAACGTGTGTACACGTTTATACTGGATCCACCGTTAGTAGTGCAGGCAGAATTGACATTTACTTTTAGTGCTCACCCTAACAATAAAGGCTTTGCATTAATGAACCATAAATACAAGTTTGAACAGTGTTAACACATGGACACACATATTACGTTAACTGTAGACAATGCCCTTCCTTGATCCATAATGTGGTATCATAAACTGGCAGCTAAAGGGTTTATGCTGTAGGGGGTTTGGCCCACTTGTCCCAAGGACAAAATAGACATTAAAACTCGTTGCCCTTGACCCCAAACAATATGTCCAGGGCATCGGGCTATAGGAATTCCTCATCCCTGCAGGTTTTGTCAAGGGACGTTCTATTACTGACAACACTTGTTTATTTTTTGATATTATATCCAGATCATCGAACTACACGGAGCCTCTTGCTGCTATTGCCTTAGATGCAGAAAAGGCTTTTGATAGAGTGTATTGGCCTTTCATTTTTCAGACATTGACTTGGTTTGGTTTTGGCCCGAAAATTATTTCTTTGATTTCTCTGCTTTATTGAAACCCTAAAGCCGTGATTTTTGTTTACGGTCTCACATCTCCCTATTTTTCTCTTCATAGAGGGGTTAGACAAGGGTGCCCCCCTTTCCGTTCCTTTTAAACTTAGCCTTAGAACCCTTCTTATCCAAATTAAGACAAACTCAATCTATTTTTGGTTTCATTTAAAATACCCAGCACATTAAACTAGAAGCTTATGCAGATGATATACTTATGTTCCTTTCTTAGCCTCATCTCACCCTACCGGCTTTCTTAAAAGAGTTCCACTCATATACAATGGTTTCTGGCTATAGATCAAAAAATGAGAAATGTGAAATATTGCCCCTAACCAAATATACTTTTAGAGATTTTACTTTACTTTATTTTACTTGGAATCTACAACATATTAAATATCTTGGTCTATGTTTCACCTCTGCTTAGACACCATCAAAATGATATTAACCCCCATTGTCCTTTATATCATTTCTAATATCCCTATGTCCATACCAGCAAAATTATTTCATTAAATTAACTCCATTCTTATATCTTTTTTATGACATAGCAAAAGACCTAGAATGTCACTACAAAAATGATCTCACCCAAAATCGGAAGGTGGTGTCAATTTCCCTGACTTCCTTAGATATCACAGAGCCTTTCTTTTAAAGCATTTATCCAAGTGGGTGCCTGATTCATCTTCAGACTCTCCATTATGGTTGGATCTTGAGAGATCTTTTCTATCCCCTTTTTCCTTCCAGGAATCTCTATCTTTCACACAAAAACCACAAAAATTATCCACGCCAATTATCAATCATTCATCTAAAATTCAGAATTCTCTCCTTCACACCGTCCCCTCTGACGTCGACCCATTCCTCACCTCCACCATATGGCACAATTAGTCTATATGTAGCAAGAACAAACCTATTTTTTGGAAAACATGGAGAGACAAAGGCAAAATATGGGTCCATCAATTGTTTGATAATAATACCTTTCTCACATTTTCACATGCATGTTCTTTCTTTCCGCTGCCCCATCATTTCAATATAAATTTACGATTCTACGCACTGCAATATTAGACTCCTACTCTCATTTAAATCCCTAGTTTCTCCACCCTCGTTACCAGACTTTACATGGTATAATTTACTACGAATCACTCCAAAGGCCTCTACCTTTTATTCTCGCTTATCACAACCCTCCATTGAGAGAGAGAAAACAAAAATCAAGCTTTCCTGCGAACTTGATCTAGACACACAATGGCCTTTTTCGTTATGGAACAAAATGTGGTTGAAACTTAGGAAATCATCCAGAGCGGCAAACACTACACAAACTCTCTTTTTCATTTATAATAGACTTCTCCTAACACCAATCTCCTTACACAAAATGCATGCTGATACTCCTAGTACTTGATGGTCGTGCTCCCTGACTCAAGCTGATCTATTATTCACCTGTCCACACGTATTTCACATCTGGAAACTAGTCTGGTCACAAATCAACACCATATTTCACGCTGAAGTTCCCCTTTCACCTACTAACATCTTTCTAGGTAGCCTTTCCACTGGTTGGAATACAAAGAAAGCACAAGTTCAAATCATTGGCTTATTGTTAGCTGCCGCTTTTCAACAGATTACAAAGAATTGGAAGGATGCATCCAAACTCTTATATCTAGCTTGGTGGTACTCTGTTTGCCATAATCATTGATTGGATACAACATTTGTTTTTCCCATGTCTCTTGCAAAGAAGAGTTTGCAAATATGGCCTGCCATCACGCAATTTTTAGATGAAAATGCTAAAAAATCCTTTGCTCCTAATCCATATGTACAAGAAGTTACTCAACCCCCTTGACTTTGTTATACTATGTCTATTATTATTTGCTATATTTTTTGCCTATATTTGCTCGTGCTGTATGACTATTAATGCTTTAAATCTCGCCTCTTATTTTCAGCCATGAGTACGATCTTCTATAGTCAGCACATAGATATTATTGAGGTTTTCTCTCTCTATGTAATTTTTGATGTTTGGAATACATGAAGTATTTTTGTTTATCCATATGTGTTTAATAAACTTTTATTTTTGAAACTTAAAAAAGAAAAAACAGGAGCTGAGGCCGCAATGGAAGTGAGATGCTGCATAAAAAAACTAGCTTAATTTCCATGTTGTGGCCACTATTCGCTGAGGGAATAGTGGAGTTCAGAGAAGAGGGGCATGTCAGCAGAGATAAATGGTGTGCAAGAGGGAGAGGAGAAGTCCTAATAAAAACAAAAGGTGGGGATTTCACTGCGAAACTCACAAGTTGGCGTCTCATGAAGACGAAAAGTACTAGCACCAGTGCAATCGGTGGACCTTAGGTCAGCATGTTCTTAATTTGCCTGCTTAGATAGTTGTATCTGCCCGCTTTCTCCAACCTGGCTGTTTACAGAGTTCAAAGTGTGCTCAGTCCTGCCAAGACTAAATGATAAAATGTTGGTCTTTTCCTTATTCCTAGACAGATTATTTTAATGGCCATAGGATTCTTGCTGCACCTACCCTCTTTGTATACCTATGAGTGTAACAGCAAGGAGAAGGACACCATCTGCAAAGAATTAAGCTGAACTAGGCCTTTGTCCACCGTCGTTCCAGATTACTGACATGGGTGTGGAAACACAGGATGGCATGAATGCAGCCCTGTCTCACACCTGCTTCAGCCCCCCACCGTCGTGTGTGGCAGCCCAGGCTGAGACAACTTCCCGGGCACACACACAGACGTATCTGAGTACTTCTCAGATCTTTAAAAGACCATTAACTTGCTAACAAGGCTTTGTTGTTTTTTCACCCCTTCCTAGAGCTCCTGCATCTCTCCTCTGACTATCCCTGGAAGAATTAGCCCCCCCCCCCACACACATTTTTGGTAGACCCCACCCCCCCACTGAAATATGGCTCTAGTTGCGCCTCTGGTCTTTATCAATATTTCTCCATTTGCAGTTTGTCAATAAAATTGCATATATAGAGTAGAACATTATACGAAAAGCACATGTTACAGGCATATGCAGTCATTGTAATCAAGTGGATCCAGTATGCTTGATAGCACTCGGCCACCAGGTCACTTTATATGTTCCCATGTCCCAATGTAGATCTCGCCCAAAATGTGTTCAAGCCATCTTGGTGCACACCATGACATCATCTTAGTCCACAAATAGGCATGATTCATCTTATTCAAAGCTGTGCACCGCCCCATCCACAATATTCTGTCTAGCCAAGAGAAGAATGCTACTACATTATGCATCGTTTACGCTCCTAGATGAAAACCCATTCGAGTGACTAGTTTAATTCTACCCTATTTGACCCATTCGAACAGATCTTCCCTCAGAACTTTGCGAAAACTCTTCAAATAGGGACACAATATGGAAAGGAATTGGTAATTAGAGGGGCACTCCATCCTGTCGTTTTTTTGTGAATTGGAACCCATCTGGACCAATATAACCTCGCTCCAGATATCAGGTATCCTACTTTCCCTTAGAATAATCAAAAGGAGACTCATGCTGATTGCACCCTCATGCCATATTAATATGATAAGAAGGCACGTTGGGAAAATTGTCAGATGAGTGAAGGAGGTGCAAGCAGTGCTCAATGAAAGAAAGCTTGGTTCAATTTCTAAAGGGTAGCCCTTTGATAAGAAGTCTTGACAGTGCAGTGTTTTATGTTTTTTGTTCTTTGATTTATAAAGCACTGAATGGTGTGAGCGGCATTTAATTGTTAGTCACAGAGCGTTCACACAATATAATTCATAATCCGAAATTGAAGAAATGTAAATTTAGCGTTTGTATATTCAAAAGAAAACTCAACCATTTAAAACAGTTGCTGAGTTAGAATCACAGCAAGGCAGTTTCAAGTGTCTGGTAGAATGCATAAATGTGTGATATGTTTTAGAGGAAAATAATCCGTGATGGTCATTTAATTTTTACTCCTGCGTATTGACTTATTTGGGGATTGAGAGGGTTGTGGTTCTTACTTTTCATGTCATGATCTTTAGTAGGCAGGTGAAATCCTAGCGCAGATTACTTTTGTAATAGTCTTGATTTAGATAGGAAGGTAATGAATTAGGTCACAATTCTGTGTGCCTTTTAAACACAAAGGCACCTGTGGTACAAAGTTCAGCTGCTTTTCAGGGGTAAGTCATGATTAAACAATAGGTGACCTTGACAAATTTGAGTTTATGTTGCAGGGTTCTGACTAGATATTTAGACGCTCTGGTTTTTGTCTTAATCTTTTAATGCCCAGATTAAAATGTTAATTTATACCCCAAATCTGGACCCCGGAAATCTGGGATTCCTTTTAGTCATATATGGAAAGCTTCAGAACTCCATCCCAGAAGCCTTCCAAGCCAGGAGCATACAGTCTTAATTTCTGTAAAATGTAAAAATAATTGAATACTGTCCGTGACCCCCCCAAAAAATCTTGATCTCAGAACCATTTCACAATTAGTTTTCCCAAACAGCATGTGAGACCTTCTGGATCTAAGTGAACTCTATTATTTTTTAACACAACTAATAATAGAGTACTAGAGTGCTTGTAAAATGCAAAAGTGCGTGTTTCGGTAGGATTTCTGCTTAGAATCCATCCCATAAATAGCGTGACGGCTTATGAAAATAGCCTTATACTTCAGTCTTTTCTGATTCCTGCTTTCATGGCTGTATTAATGTGATTCAGCCCATCAGCACATATAAGGAGTTGCAGTTTTCCAAACTCATAGGCCCTTGGGGGCGTGGCCAAGCTGCTGACCCAAATGGACACACAATACTGAAGCTACTGTTGATGCTGCCCTAGACTATCCTTTTTAAGAGACCCACCCCACCATCTGACACCATCCAAGAAGTGGGGACCCCAAAGTGATGTGGGCATGGGCCACCTGACCCATTTAGGGGTGCTCGAATGCTGTGAACCCAGAATAGTGTCATACTCAACCTACCTCAGCAACCCACACTGGCACTGTTGCTGCTGTCCTGACCTGTTGACGAGCTTTTAATCATCCGGGCCTGGGTAGCGACGCTGAGCTCCTAGAAAGACTTGCTGTGTCCCTCTATGTGCCTGACTCATCCTCGCTTGACCCTGTCGCAAATGGGCTGAAGCCTGCTGCACTCCTGTGCCTGCTTGCCAACACACCTTGCTGTAGAGGCCGATATCCTTGCACATGGCCGGCGCTTATTCTACGGAGCGGCGGCAAGGCCCCTTTCAATGCTGGAGGTCGAGGCGGGAGAGCCGTCGACAACCAGAGAAGTTGAGAGCCATGGGGGCGTTGCCTTGCCGGAGAGACTGCACCTTTGAGGTAACGGTCAGTCAGGAGTCTCCCCGGAGGTCCCCTGGCAAGATGGCCAGCAGGTGAGCATGGGGAGCCGGACACTGTGCCGCGCTGGGCCGATCTAGTTGCCCTACACGCCGACCTCTGCTTGCGTCCAATTTACCCCCCCTCCTCAGGTTTACTGAGGTGCTGCTGTCTGCTGGGGGCCAAGAGGTGTACCCCAACTCCTGATACTGCCCAGTGCTGTGAGCTGCGCTTGCTTGCCGGCCCTGCACCCTTGGCGAGATCTGGTAATCGTGCAGTGCTCTGGTGTCCTACCTCACACTACTGGTTGACTGGGCCTGCAGGTAATGTTTTTACCTCACACTCTCCCTAGGCCTTGAAGCATCTTCCTCTCAAGCAGTGTGCCTTGGCGACCAGCCCTGACCCTCGAATCGCCGTACTCGCCTGACTGAGCTGCCTCTGAATATGGCACACACTTGTAACATCAGCACCTTTCCTCGTGCAATGCCTCATCCACTGATCCCACCATACTGACTGCACTTGCACCACTGCCTATCGATTGACTCCCTTTGGGCCTTTTATTCAGCCCTCCTTCTGGCTATCATCCCGCTGCCGAGAGGCTATACATCTAGACTCTCCTTCTGCACCACCTGGGGTGCTACTCATCGCCAGAGCCCAGGTTACATTCAGTATGGCATTAGCGGTTGGGAGAGACTTTCTCAGTGCACACGTCTAAATGGTATGAATCACCCTACCTCCTGGCAGCTGCCAGCCACCTTGCGGCCTGTGTATTTTCTGCAGTTCTCTGGAGTGACTTCCTCTACTAACTTGGTCGCTGTTCTCACTCCACTCCCCTCTCCCCCCCTTTTGAATGCCTCGGCCATTTATTCCTTTGGCTTCAATGTAGACCACGGGGCATATCCATGCACTGCCCGGCTCTGCACACTCTTAGTTGAGACACCAGCTGCCCCACTCTCCTCCCACATCTAGCGGTAAGGCTCCCCCTCCCTCCACGAAACAGGCTATGGTGTATGCTGACCCTAAACAGCGACGTCTCAATTTAGAGAAGCCTAAATCCTTGGAAACCACACAGCTCCCACCCTTGGCGGAAGGTGGTGTCATTGCCGCACTGGCCAGGAACAGATGATTGGCTCAGGTGCAATCCTGGCTAAACTTAGAACAGGTTTTTGGGCCATTGATTGCCGGTTTGAGACATTGGCCTGGAGACTGGACATCATGGGCGAACGACTCACCACCACGAAAATCGTCTAGAAGCCACCAAGTGGCGTGTGTCAGACCTAGAGGATGGAGCATCACAATCCATGAAGCAGTTGGAGAGAATGGAAAAGTTGCTTAAATCCGTGGTGATGAAGATCAAAAATTTAGAGACAAGGGGTAGGTGCAATAACCTACGCATATTGGGGGTGACTAAGTCCACCAACTCCGGCTGTCTTGTTCATTGAGGGGCTACGTGCAGATCTGCTTGGCAGGCAGAATTTCACCTCTACATTCGTGGTGAAGCGAGCGCATCCCTCACTGGGACTGTGCCCCAATCCTGGCTGCCCCCCCCCCCCCCCCCCCCCCGAGGCCCATAATTGCCCTCCCTACTGAACTTCAGGAACTGTGACATTGTTTTGAGGATGGCCCGGTGGAGAGAGGTGGTAGGAATACGGATGGTTCCTCATTGCAGAACCGACACTAGATCGTAGTGCTCTCCTCTACTGGTATCCGATGCCACTCACCACAAGCCTAATGAGGGTTGTGGTGTAAACTACTGGTACCACACATTTTTTTAGGGTGCTGTACGTGTTGTCATCATTGACATCTCCATGAGGTCGTGACCACCACCAAAAAAAGTGTAGGTAGTATTTATCCTGGTCCTGACGAATTGCCAATTAATAGATAAACAGGCAAGAAACATGTTGACCTTTCCAGCACATACCCTCACAAACCAAAGAGTGAGAATGTGCGTTTCACTATGGTTTTAATCAGGGTAGTGACCACAACTCATTAAAATAGTTCTGAGTGGATCACTATCTCCTGTTTTATATTTCACCTATCCCACACATCACTGTCACCTACAGTAGTTACTATAAGGGCCCTCACACGCACTACACCCATCGGCATTTGAAAAAAGATCTCCGCAAAGAAGGCCCCGTTCGGGTGCCTGATCGGGTATTGCACCGCGCGACCCGATTTGGAGCTAGACCCGATGATGAAGCAAGACACCCGCTTGTTGGGTGTGTGAGGGTCTATTTTCCATAAGGAGTGATTCCCTCTCCTGCCTGCCCCTTTTCTTACACCTTGGCACCTCCTGTTTACTGACTACTACCTGCCACATCGTAGGAACTGCATACCAATTCTGGTTCACCGTGAAAAAGGTCCCCTACAGTGGCAGGGTTCCACCATCTCCTTATTTCCCAAATTCATCACTGTGGTTCAGGAGGCACAAAATTTATGGACGTCAAATCTACTCTGCGAAAACTGGGATTCCGCTATGGCATGTTGTACCCTGGGCGTCTTAGGATAGAGGCAAATGGTAAGCCATGTTTGTTTGATAACCCAGCTGCAGTGCAGGCATTCTGTCAACAACACGATGATTAACGCTCGTCCTCCCGTTGTACCACCCGCACAGATCTCCACCAGACATTCTTTCTAGCACCAGTGCTGATCTCTTCCATGCGGACTGATGGTTATGCTGATTCTCCAACTGTTTTCCAAGCTACACAACTGTTTGTTTTCCATGTGTCAGACTCAAATATTGCCATGTCTGTTTGCATTCGCAAATTTTGTTCATTTGACTCACGGGATCTCGCATACTATTCAGCATATTGATCCTATTTTATATGGAGGCCCTCCGCAGCGTTGCGACTCCTTAGTGGTTCACACAATATGTTTACTGATATGCTGTTTTGCATATTGGGGGTTATTTTTATGGGTTTGTACCGGGCCTTCTTTTGCCTAGTGTGGGAGAGGGTGGTGGTGGGTTATTGCGAAAGTTGAATTCACTGCTTGTTTTCCTCGTTGCTAATTTGTACACACTGGTCGCTGCCAATCCGAAGTTCCCAGTTTCAACCAACCTATCTCATGGTCCATACGCACCCTTCTGAGTCACACCACTTACCTCTTACATTCATGTCCTGGAACATTAGGGGTCTCAATGATCGCCACAAAGACAAGCAAGTTTTGCAATATCTAACTCGGCACGGAACCCACAGGAAATGCACCTTCCTTCCAGGAGACTACAGACGTATGCCTCCACTTGGGGCACACACCACTCTGACCTACTTACAGCAGTACTGATATATTTTCGACTTAATGAGGGCACCGTGACCTCCCAAGCCATCCCAATGGGAGGCGTTTAAGGCCTACATCAGGGGCATATGCATCTCCAAGCACTCTGGGGTGCTCAGAGACATATGTGGAAACCTTCTGCGCCTTGAAAAAGACCTGGCTGACCTAGATTACCAGGCAACACATAGCACTGACGTGCCTTTTCCTCAGGTCAGGGCTTTCACTGGGCTTCTCATATGGACCGCCTCATTATGCATTGTGTAGATAATGCATTAATAACTACCATATTGACTTATCCGATCGCAGCAGATGAATTCCCCCCAGTTAGTGCGTAATGGCTAAGGTGGAGGGAGACTAGTTTCCAAACTATATCGTGCTACCATTGCACTGCTTCCATCTCAGGATGTAACACTCAGAATCCGTTGGGAACGGGACCTAGGGAGATCCATCACTGATAAAGATATGGGCGGCGTGTTGTATCCAAACCCGATTAGTTTCCTCTAATCATTGTCACAAAATTCTTCATTTTAAGTTTCTGCAATGAGCAACAGAAATATGACTGGTCGCGCTCTACGGAATGTCCTAAATGCCACACCCCGAAGCAGACTTTCTTCACGTGACGTGGACCTGTAGTTACATAGTACACTAATAGGGTGAGATCTTTCCCCGTTTAACCCTAATGCTGGAGATTGACCTAGAGGCTGATCCCCTAACCACCCTGCTGGGCTACGTACAAGACCTTCCCAAAAGCACTAAATGGTTTACTGCAATGGCGCTACTACTGACTAAATGCAAAGTTGCAATACACTGGGGTCAGCGCCTACCCCCCAACGCCAACAACTGGCTCACCAAAATGATGCACTGTGACAACACCAGTGAACTATCGGGCACATGCATCAAAGGAAAAACCGGTCGCAAACGGGCAGATTCTCAGAATCTGCCCCTTTGCGACCATTATTTTTGCATTTGGGATGAATCAACCCAAATGCAAAAATCTCAATTTAAGGAATCTCTAAATTGCGATTACTTAAATTGCGATTGCATTTAAGGAATCCCAAATTGAGATTCCTTAAATGCAATGCATTAAAGTAAAAAAATTAGCGATTTCGCTAATAGGGGGAGAAAATTACCATGAAGTTGAACTTCATGGTAATTTGCAAAAACTTTGAAAAATGCACTTTTGTGCATTTTTTTTAATTTCAGAGCATGTGTGTGTGCAACATATGTGCACATATCAATTTCAGGGGTGCAATAGGGTGTCATTTTGACACCCTTGAAATTGCATGAGCAATTTGCGAGTACCAACTGGTACTCGCAAATTGCTCATGCAATCTCCAATTCATTCCTATGGGCCTGGAGGCCCATAGGAATGAATGGGACGGCATTCCTTAATTGCGACTCGCAATTTGCGAGTCGCAATTAAAGAATGTGTAGGAATCGCTATTTTTATAGCGATTCCTATATGCATAGGCTCTTGCAATTCCTTAATTGCGATTCCTTAATAATCGCAATTAAGGAATCGCAAAAGTCTACGTTGATGCATGTGCCTGTATATGCCTCTCTACAACCGCGACCTCTAGACCAAAGGATATTTGCGTGATTACTTATTATTGAGTGCTGGTCAATCCCAAGACGCCCACACCGCCACAACTGTCCCTTCCCTTCCTGATCCATAACTCATTTTCTTGTTGGAACCCAAGACTGCCATACATTCCCTCATGATCACCAAGCCTGGGAAGGCGAAGTGAGACCCCACTAACCTTCCATTCCCATTCCCCCCACCAAACTCCTCTGCCTCTTCCCCCTTTTCTTCGACTTCATATTTCCAGAGCGTAACGGTTGACTTTCCCACCCTTTTATTTACTTGGCAGTACGACCCAGGCGACCACCTTTTTTTCTTTGTTTAAGTTTGGTCACTTGGGATAGACAATGTGACATGCCAGCGTAATTTTTTTCAGGCACGTACGTCTCTTTGTACAAATGACATTGACTGCATGTTCCTTTGATTTTCATATCCTACCGCAGCATTGTGACACTATAATGGTCCTGTTAGCAGTCTCACTTATGGTATGTCCCATAAACTGTTGAACTCTTTAAAATAAATAAAAACCTCATAGGTCCCTGGAGTATGTGCGGACCACTGTGAGGTCATATTAATACCATGCATGTGACATAATAAATTTCCCTGACAACTCGTTTATGGATAAAACATGTTGCAAATTTATTACACAGATTGGGTTAGTTTACTGGTGATCTGGGTGTCTCCGGTGAGTTAATCGAACAGTTGACACCCATCCTGAGAACGCTGGAGTTGGCCTGTTAGTGTCATCAATACCAATGTGCCTAGATCCTTTGCAGCGCGTTCGCTTGGAGTGGGCTGCCACCCTGGTCTTTCCTTTTGCTTTCTGCTCCTGAAAAGTTAGAGTGAGACCTTGGTTTGTCTCCACAGTTAGACCATGAAGAGGCCCAGACCAGTCTGCTGACCCCTTATTAGACCCCTTTCTGATCTCACTCCTTCCTCATGACACCATAGGGCAATAAATAGAGGGAGTAAGGTCCTCTCAACCTATGGTGGCTCTTACTGCTCAAAGCTGCCATCCTATCTTGCAGGGGAGCAACACTAGGATGTTGTCCCCGCTGTTGCTTTGCTGGCGACGGAGCCTGCTGCATTGCATTCAGCCAAACTAAAGTGAATGTAGAGAAGAGTACACCACCCTCAATGTTCGTTCATCATTTAACCTTTTGTGTCATCATCTTTAGTTTAGTCAACTCCCACGTTCCCATCTCACTTCCCCCTTCAGTGATTTCAGCAGAGGCTCGCACCCGAAAAGGGCTAAGGTGCCAGCGCGTTAAACGGCGCCACGGCCCGAGAATGCAGGAGAATCGTTCCAAAATGGACAAATGGGCTGGAAGTGGCACCCCCGCCCCCTCAAGGGGTCCAGAAGGGGAGGGAGGGGGCAGAGCAAAAACTGTAGCAAAACTTGGCAAAAGGCCCCAAGCTGCCGGCCAATGAGCGGGCCAGACGGGTTTTGAAATTTCCCTGGGAAGCATCTGAGCTCCATTTAAGTGAACAGGGCCTCCTGGACAGACGCGGCTGCCACAGGTAAACCTGTGGGGCGGGTGGGGGGAAGTGGACACACGACAGACTGGGGAAAGTAAAAAAAAAAAAAAAACACTTACCTTGTGCTTGATGTGATGCGGCGAGCGCATGATAAGTGCTTTTTTTAATTTTGTATTTTTCTTTCCGCTGTTACCTGTGCCAGCCATGCCTGCTCCTGGCCCAACCACTTGTTTAGCTCGAGCCGAGCAGCGCAAGGCATGCAGTAGTCAAGTATACTGTGTAAGCCTTGCCTTCTCTCCACCCATACTTTTCATTGGCAGGTGTCATTGTCCTTGGTAAACGCTGGGTTCCAGTTCATTATGAGGCTTATTAGTCCCTCGTTGTTACCGCCTTGTCGCCATTTGTTACCGCCCATAAGGACTGGAACTTTTACTTGGCATTAAACACGGACTGCTTTATCTAGTGAGTGTGCACTATTTTTGTTATTGACACGATGGGGACAATGGCGGCTGCTTTATTTTGTGGTATTTGCATGTTGACACGATGGGGACAATGGCAGCTGCTTTATTTTGTGGTATTTGCATGTTGAACGCACACCAACACAATTTAGGCGTTTAATAAAAGTGATGGTCCGTGTATCCTGCCCTGTGAACCAAAAGAAGCTATACTCTACTGTAATACATCTGAAAACTAATTCTCCAAAACACAAACTCACATACATAAGGGCAAGATGAAGTAAAACTGAGATGCAAATCACTCTACTCGTTGAAGCCCATGCACTTCCCCTGGACCCACATCTCTACAATTTACATACAGTTACTCTCCTTCCTTGCACATGCCTGCATCAGCGCTAATCCCTGAGGCACACATGGAAATCTTTTTGCTAGCAACCATGTATACCACACCACCAAGCATCTAGCATTCTGCTCTGAAGAAACACTGTCCTAAAGTTTATTTTTTTTTTAATACATATGCAGGACCTTGCACACTCACTCCCAACACATCTTTAGCTCCCGAAATTAGACTTGCACAGATACTACGTATCACTGTTATGCAACCTTCTGAAACTACATGCCCTACATCCCCATCTGCTATAAAATGCTGCATCACGAACAGACCCCACCACACACCCACAAAGTCGCATATGTAAAATCTTGATTCATCTCTCTATGGAAACAGATTGATTTGTTCTTTGAACTTAAAATCTATGTCTAAACATGGGATAGCCAAAATGTCCGTGGCGTAGTGTTGGTTGTGGATGAAAGAGAACACATTCAGGGTTGGTAATGTGTAGGGTATATCAGGGCTCCCTGTGGTAGAGATGGCTAATCTAACTGCGTCCATTCTCTTTGAAGAATTCAGATACTGAAGTTTGTGAATGTTGGAAACTGGGGAGAAATAGATTATAAGCAAAACTTCCGAGACATTTCTGCATGACATGTGGTGCAACCAACAATGGCATTCCTCCCGTTTACCTCAACGTTGTGTTTCTCCTGTGAGAGGTTCATTCTTGCCAGTTTCGCTCAGTGGTCCATTCGCTGGAAAATGGCAGTGTCGTCTTAACACAAGGGCACACTGGGCAGTTGCTCTGGGGCCCCATGAGCATAGGGGTCTCATGCACACCAGAATTTAACACTAATTTTCAGTTAAACATTTTTACCCCTGTGCACTGCTTTGCCTGGGGGCTATAATGCTGTTACGGCAGCCCTGGAGAAGGGTAGCAATTTTAATGACTTTCGTGCTGTTTGAGAACTTGGAACATGTTGTTGTCCAGTCACCAAGATGGTATTTGAGCATAAACGTAATGCCCTTAGGATGATATTAAAGCAATTACTGAGGTTGAAAATGCCTGCTAATAAAAAAAAATTCTGTCTGCAGGAAGAAATGTGGTCAGTTATGGCTATAATTAGGCCTCAAAATGGATCTGTAATTTTCACGTGTAGCAACTGGAGCAATGTTCATGTTTGAATTTTGATCCTGGAGATAGGGGTGAGTTTAGGTTAATAATATTAGGAAATGTGACCAGCATATGTGGACAAATGAAACACTTTGATCACAAGACACTGCTAATCCCACATTGAACAAGAAGGGTGACTGATGTCCACATATGCCATCAGGATTGATGGCGGTCCAACTTTTCAAAGGACTTTAAGAATGTTACTCAGGCTTGTGACAAAGATGAATGCCTCATGTTGTCCCAACTCATGGTCCAGTGTGAGTATCAGAACTCAGTAATACACCCATTGTAATGTGGGTTATTGGACCAGCTGGACAAATCCTGGAAATTGTATACTTGGGAAAGACTTAATATATTTCCTAGCAGAAGAGGTAGAAATTGGAAAAATCCAATTGTAAAATTAATGCAGGAGTTGTTTGAGTTTCCTTAACAGTTGGAAGCTAATTTGTGAAGCCATTTACAAGAACTCAGTAGATCACGTGGGCAGCCAAAGGGGTGTTGTTAAATTCCCTACCCAAGTCACTTGTTACATTGCGATCCACCCACCTGTGAGGCAATTAAATGTGTAATCTAGAATGTGATTATTATGTGACTGTTCTGTGAATATTATGTGACAATAGAGTGTTAAATATGATTTCTGCCTTTTGCAGAAGTCACTTTCTAGTTGTAGCATATTTTAGGCTCGCTTTGAGAGGCATGCTGTATTCAAGAATGGACTTGAAGCTCCGCCCACACTCCGCCCATATTTTTCATTAGCTTGTGTCTTTGTTCTTTGTAAATGCTGGCTTCTTATTCGTTAATAGGCTTGTTAGTGCCTCCTTAGTACCGCCTTGTCTGCATTTGCAACCTCCCATGAGGACTGGCCATTTTACCTCTGTTGTTACACAGTATGTCTTATTTAGTCTGTTAGCGCTATTTTCTATAATGAGTTTCTCCTACTGCAGGCACAACAGTGCTTTCCTGCAACATTCAGCGCGCCATGCACACACTCACTTTCCAAACAGCCCGGGACAATGGCATCTGCTTCTTTGAAGTGAAATTGGTCTCGCATTTACAAGAGTTTGGGCTATTGGCATTGCAAATGACAAAGCCTTTTATTTATGTGTTAATTATCAAAATAGATAAATAAAAGGCATTGTCATTTACAATGCCAATATAGTCGCAAATGCGAGACCTATTGCATTGCAAATGCTTGTTTTTGGTGGGCAAGCGCTGCATAATTTACGACCTGGTGATGACAAGCCAGCGGTACCACTGTTTGTGGCTGATTTATAACTTGTTTTATGGCCTGCACTGTAATTTATGATGCAAACTGGTTGACAGGTGTCACCATGACAATCATGCTGGATGATTTATGACCACAATAAAGATGAGAGGTCAAATATTGTGCCACCTTGTAATAAAGCTGCGGCCACTAACTTCCAAAACAACGTCATCGTTTAATGCTTTATTGGGAATGGGAGTGGCAGCGTGCGTAATTTGTAAATGGATTTAGGGTGGCGCAAAGCGATATAAGGATAGACAAGGGAACATTGCTGTTCTTGTCATACATGTACTGTGCACGCATGCTCTTAAGACGTGAAGCATTGTACCAGCTGAAAAAGGGACCAAAAGATGTTCACGTTTAGAGCAAATTTAAAGTCGCACTTGTTTTAATTCAAATACCGTCCTGCTGCCTGTGTAGTGAGAATAGATTAGGACTTGAATCCCGTCCCCCACAGGTGTCTCCTTGAGAGGCCCGTCTCTAAGATATTAATGAAGGTTTACGAGACAGTCGACTCGCCAGCCGTGGCCACACAGCTGCGTGCTTCCAGCAATAAAGGCAAGTTCCCATCAGTCGCCCATTGTTGTGGTGTGGGAGGGAGGCGGGGACAGAAAACATTTCTGATCGGCTTTTGGGAAAGTGCAGCCGAATCACTGCGGACATGCTGACTACCTCGGTTATAAATATTTTAGTGCCGTTTTTTTCAGCAGGGCGCTCCCATTAGCAAGACAGAAGCGTTCCTGCCGCAGATAAAACACTTTCTTCCAGCATGTTCCCTGCTGAAAATTAAATGTCAGTGGTGGAAAAATAAATCTTTATTGCGTTGCATGATCGCCTGTCACGACATACATATCCTGCGTTCTATGAGCCGTTACGTTTTTTAGCATACATCATTCCTGCTGTTTCTTCAGACCAACATATGTAGATTTTTTATTTAAATTGTACTCCAGCCTAATTATTATTCCCCCGTACCATTGGATGATTACGTTGCAGTGTCCTTTGCCTCACTAGTAATATCGCGCTTCGTCGTTTATGGGGGAACAAGTCGCTGCATATTTGATGGGGGCAGATGGCGCCTTCACGGAGACCAGGAGTAGCTCCTCAAGGTGGGGTCACTGCCTGGGCTGTCTGCGTTTGGGTAGATCACTTCTGTGAATTTTCCTTACTGTCGCCAAAATATGAGCAAACTTTTCATCAACATACTAAAGCAGTTTTAAATATCAGACAATACCGTGTGGATTGCAGAAATGGATCTCTGCAATTGGTCACTGCTTTACATAGGAACACTGTACTGATAACACTTTGGGATATGTCGACTTCGTGTATGTTCTTGTGGAAAGTCCGATATTTAGTCACTCCGATTAGAATGCCGTCTCCATTTGTAACTGGAAACAATCTGAGGCAGTCACATTAAGACACCAGTGTAATGTGTCTGTGTGTTACTTTAAGTTTACATCTATCAAGACAAAGGAGTTTACTGCATATAAGATACACGGCCCTCTTCCAATTTTCAACTCTGTATAGCGTAATTACAGACACTAAAATGGATTATTGACAGTGTGCTCTAAAATATTTTATCAGGATTCGTTTCAGAAATCCTTTAAGCTAGTATTATGGTCCTTGAATGGACAGTGAGGTTTGAAAAAGAAGTATTGTCAGTACATAATTTGTTTAAATTAATATTACCTTCATATGACAAGCAACTTGAACAAATTGCATTGGTTTGTCACTTTGGATCTTGATCAGGTAGCTGTTGGAAGCAGGTATTTTAAACTTCATTTTCGTACCAGTGGTGTTCATTGCTCTCAGTTTGCACCATAGTTCAGCTAACATAATAATCACCGAGACTTGACTGATGTTACGCTGCCAGTTAACATTTTTCTCTGATAACTTAAAAGAAGTCCTTTTTACATTGCGTTAAGTCAGAGAAACAGGTAACCATGCTATCCCCATTAAATGTAAAAAGCTTATGCCCCTCCCCCTCTCAGTGACATAAATACCTTACCTTTTTACCTGGAAGTCGTTTCAGCAGTACCCAAGCAGTACCACAAGGAGCGAAGACGGGTTTCACAAGAGAGAGGCAACTAGGACTGTGCTGTGTAACGCACACCCTCCTAGTCACAGACCGTACCTCAGAATCATAACCAGAGAACTGGAAAGTTTTCTACCGACATGCCTTAGCAGTTGCTTACAAGTCATGCTACAGATAACATTGCTTTCACATTGCATTAATTGCACTTGTCAATCTTAATATCTTAATCAAGTCCTTCCAAAATAATAGTGAACATTTGAATTCCGTGCTAATTAACAGTGACACTCAAGCGCGGAGTCCCACTCTTCCTGTTCACGAGCCTTACTGTAAAAGAGTGCGCAAAACCCACGCAAACGCCCAGCCCTTTAAATTTAACAAAATAGTAGCCCAATCTACTGACTAGAGGTGGGCAAGCTGTGGAAAGGTTAAGACAGATGCTTGGCTCTGGGTCTGCTCAAGGTCCTTTTGGAAACTCGAGCCCAAAATGAGCTGAGCTTACACAGGAGGCCTAGTGACTACAGCTGCCGACCATGCTACATGAGGAACCCGGTTTGAATCCCAGCACATCTCCCTGTGTCGAAAAAAGGTGTAACGGAGTCTGTATCTGCTGTAAAGTACTCCTACGTCGTTGGGCAAAGTTTACACTGTATAAAAGTGCCAAGAAATGTGGATTCTGCCAGTTGCCCAAGCTTTAATCTCATCCTCCAAGAATTTAAGGTAAAAGAATTAACCATTGATGTCAGAAAGAGATATCCATGTTGTGACTGAAGTGCGAAACTGTCGGGATCAGTCACATTTCCCTGTTTAACCAAATTGTGTGATCCGAGGCAAATCCCTTGTTTCACCAAGCTTCCTTATGAGAGCACCTCAAAACGCAAGTTCAGGATGTGTGCTGTGCAAAAACCTCTCTTGTGTTTGATTTAATAACCTAAAATTTCGCACCATCGATAATAAGAATCTAGGTCACATATAGTGCGCATATGACCTCCGACTTACTTCTTAGTTTACTAAGCATTGTGATCAGGGCGGGTGGGGGGGGAGTAATGTATTGTTTAAAAACTGTCACGTTTAATAAATACTTCTCAATGCAGATATATAATTAGATGTATTTAGGTGAAACGCTTCAGTGTGTTAAGAAAATACATTTTTTTGGATTTTGAAGACACCTTATCATATTTTAACATGACATTTGTTGCAAGATTTACATCTCGAATTTTTCAAGGCTATGGTCTTGCAAGGGAACTTAGAGCTAGAGCAGACCCTTGGCTCAGCTCTGGCTTGGTTCGCTCTTTTGGGATGTTGGCTCACCCGCCTCTATTAATGACCTGTTAATCCTTTTTCTACTCCCCTAGTAGTGCCCCAGCAGACTAAAATACAAACTGTATTTGTTAGCAAAAATACTCTTAATTCTGTCAGAAAGATTTGGGGTTGAGACACTATGGACAAAAGGCTTTATTGTTGAAATGGCTAGAAAGTAACATCAAATAGAGAAAGCTGCAGCAAAGCATTTAGGGTTGGGAGCTGCTCAGTGACAAGGGTTACTGGAAAGTAGGTATTTGAGTCATCAAAATGGAGTTGGATGGGAGAAACACTGAATGGTTTCAGTAATAATCTAAAGTACCCAGTGTCGTGGAGTTGACCCCAGGGAATACTCTTATCCTGGAATATGGCAGGACTAGGGCAAGCTGATGTGAAATTGAACTCTTTAATGCCCCTTAATCCACTACTTTTATGTTTGCAGGAAAGCTGGGCCTGCGCCGAATTTCTGTATGAGAATAATTTTGGTTTTTCCCGTAGAGCAAAATTGGCTGCAAAAGGTCATTCTTGTGGAGATATGGCAATTCTGCTAAAAATAACATCAAGTGTAATGAAAAAAGATGTGTTCATCCATTGAACTTGTTTCTTTGTTTAAAGTTGTTCTTGCTTGAAGGGAGAGGACTGTCATTTTTCCGGCTAATTAATCTGCATATTCCCCTGGGCAAGTCTCATGACCATTAATTCAATGTTTGCATCTGTCTGCAATATCAGTTTAATGGAGGAATGTCTTTTGGTGATTATTGTAGGAGATTTCAATGCTAAGATATAAAATTCAGCATATTTGACAATTAGTAGCACCGAAATGGATGAAGCATTGTCTATTCCAGAAGCGATGCTCCCGGAAAAGATTAGAACAGACAGGCGGGGGTCCATTATTTTTTAGACAGTCTTGAGACAACATAGCCTTATCCTTTTGAATGGTAGGTTCCCTAAAGATACACCTGCTTCTTACACTCTTCATTCTTCTTGCAGTCAGTCACTAATTCATTATATGGTGGTGTTTCATCAAATGTTTAGAGCATGCTTGCACCTGAAGGTATTGCTGTTGGATCCAAGTGACCACAGTATTCTCTTAACTCAGTCGATTTAGAATTAAAGGTCCTTGACTCCTGGAATACTGCAGGGGATAGTATGGTTTATAATACATTGAATGGGCATACTTTCTGGTCCCGTAACAGCATAAAGGCTTTAGGCCATTGCCTTAGGGTAGCAAATATAGGCCCCACGGAGAAGCTACAACACAGCTATCATTCATGGTACTATGAAATGCATATGAATTCCTTCCGTACTCATGGCAGTAAAGATAAAGGATCAAAACTCTTTAAAAAGGTAGTCGGGGCTCTAAAAGTGTTAAATCGGGAAATAAATC
Source organism: Triturus cristatus (assembly GCF_964204655.1). Classification (NCBI taxonomy): domain Eukaryota; kingdom Metazoa; phylum Chordata; class Amphibia; order Caudata; family Salamandridae; genus Triturus; species Triturus cristatus. The sequence continues at coordinate 143,779,133 of NC_140594.1, forward strand.
ACATTGTCAGGAGGCAATTTATGTCATTCACAATTACAAGACAAGATGAAATTTATCACCTCAAATGCAAGAGAGCTAGACTGAAAGTGACAGAACCTAGAAAGGAAGAGGATGAAAAATGGATGATTTTGAGGGAAGCTGCTGTCTCTAATAACTTAAGAAAATATTGGTCTCTAGTCGTCCAATACGGTGACTCTTGAATTAGCGCTCAAGTGATTCCAATTTCGGACGATGCTAATGGACTCAATACATTTCTGATTTCTATGCATGTAACTAGAGCAGATGTGGAGTCCTCAGCTTCAAATGGTCCACCCATATATGGGTGGAGATTGCAGGATTTATTAAAAGTGCTAGAGCATCCAGTGCCATGGGCCCTAATGAAATCCCGATAGCAATCATTAAACAGGAGGACCTTTTATGGGCCATTTGTTTATATTTGTTATTCCCCATTGCTACCTTTCAGGTGACATTCCATCCTTTTGGAAGGGAAGCATTATTGTTCCCCTGTATAAAAAGGGGTTGAAAACTAGTTTTGGGCAAATTGCACTTTTTTACGCAACAGGCAAAGTATTTGTTAAAAGCATCCTACTTCATCTCCAACAGTAGGCATTTGGAAATAATATTATACCCGTAGAGCAGGACGGTTTTCGGAGTAATTACAGTACTCTTGATAACATTGCTCCATTACAAGCAGTTATAGAAAAGTATCCCAAGCTGAGCGTCCTGCCTGTGTACTCAGCATTCATTGATTTCTCCACAGTGTTTGATAGAATAGAACGTGGGACGCTGTGGAGAGAACTGCTTCTGCTTGGAATACCCGCACATCTTCTGAAGCTAGTCATAGCTCTTCTTGCTTCTACATTAACCCAAGTGTTGATGGGTGGGAACTGAAGTCTATCGCAAAGAGTTCTGACTCATAATGGATTGAAGCAGGGGTTGGCGCCATTGCTATTCTCGCTTTACATATATGATCTGCCCTCTAGACTAGTAATGGCAAGGGGTGTTCCCCCTAAAATTGACTCCATGGACGTATGTTACCTTTTATTCGCCGCCAATGTAGTCCCATTGCGTTTAACACCAATAGGACTCCAAAGATGTCTCAGTGCTTTGGAAGAATATGCTGTGAAGCACATTTAAAAAATAAATATTTCAAAAAGTACAGTCCTGACTTTTAGAAAGAAGGGTGCTAGAATCATGCAGAATGTTAACTGGCTTTTGGGGAGTGATCGCTTCTGTCATTAACAGATTGTACAAAAGCTGCGGAAAAAGGCACTTTGTGCATGTCCTAACGGTTTACAAGTCAAACATTTCCCCAACATTAAGTTATGCTTGTGAAATGATGGACATGAAGCATTGGGCCTTTTTCAATTTCAACACAGCTGAGGGGCGAATGTAGCGCCAAATATGTAATTTGAATGATCTGGTTCCCCATATGGGCTGCCTTCCACTGTTGTGCTCGCTGTGGCTGCAGTTTTGAGGTGGGAGAACTGCCTGCTCATCAGTGAAAATAGGTCAATTAGAGCTGGATGAAAGCACAAACCTTTCGACCCCCAGAGAGAAAAGTGCATTTTTTTCTTCCTGTACTGAAGCTAATGAAATGTTTGAGACTGATCAAAATGAGGATCCACCAATACCAAAATCCCCTTTAAAAAGCGTTTTGAAAAAATCCTTGTACAGTAGTAAGCATAACAAGCATTTGCAATGCAATCGGTCTTGCCTTTGGGACCTTATATGTATTTATCTATGCAGCACATTAGCCTGGGTGCTGAAACATCTACTGTTTAACATTTAGGGAACGTAAGCAACAAACTGCGGAACACGTCAGGTATGGGAACACATGGAGAGAAATACTGCCTATAGCGTGTACTTGTATTGTCCAAAGCTCTGTTTTTAATATAAAATTAGCCCATTCGGTGGTCATATCACTGAAAATACAAGATTTGAAAAAAATATTATGGTCTATTGGGTGCTCGTTAAATACAAGTTTCTATGGCCTGGAATCTAGGGAATGCCAAAGTGATTCTGGTATTTTTCTGACCTCTGCTGGTCATTTCTATCAAGAAAGTTAAATATAGGCAGTTGCCAGAAAAATACAAAAAAAGTCCCTAAGTAGAAAGCAATTCTGGTATCTTGCTGACCTCTACTGATTGTTTTCAATCAAGACAGTTAATTGGAGACAGTTGAACAAGCAGAAAGCAATTCTGGTATGTTACTGACCTCTACTGGTTGTTTTGTATCAAAATAGTTAAATAGAGGCAGTTGAACAGAAAAAAAGTCCCTAAGCAAAGGCGGAAGCAGACAAGTTCTAGGGCTGATCTCCAGATCCCACAAAGTACATACAACAGATCTTCCAGACAGCGCAAGCGCTGTCTAGGCTCGTTCTAAAAAAACACACCTACAAATCCTAGGGGTCAAGCATCCTGCTCCGTGGTCTCCAATGTCCGCAGGTAGTTCCTGTGTGGATTCCAGATATCTTTTAGCCTCAAAGTCGGGGGTTGGCGGGCAGCCTACATTTCACTTGTCGTGCCACTGTGTATAAGACTAGTCAACCAGGCTTTGGCAGTGGGTGGGTGTTTGCTACCACAGTGAATGGCAATTTTGAGTTAAGCCCGGTTCAACGCACAGACCACCTTCATTTCTACATGTACTTGCAGAGGCATTAGCACAACCCTGGGAAACCATACAAGGACTCACAGGGGAGTGCCACCACAGTTTGAAGAGCGCCGCTCTATGCAGAAATGGATCTCCTCTGTTACTTTCGATATCCTTATAATATACGGCATGAGGTACTTTATCCCATATATAGCCCGTGCTCACCAACGAACAGCTGATGTATTTGCACGTGCGCAAAGGGTTCCTCAAAGGGTTAATGGAAAGCCACTGCAGACCTAAAATCAGGAAAACCCGGAAGTCGGAGAAAACGCTAACCAGGAAATTGATGCACATGCATCTAGGATATTCCGCTAGAGATAGGAGGGTGCGCCCTCGTGGTACCCTGACCCTCAGGCAGTAAACCAAGAAACCCTGAACTTTGAGATGCTCTCCATTGATCTAGCCCGTTTGGAAATTATAATTTTTTTCTCCACATTCTGGGACTCGTGTATTCACTTTGATCGGTTTAAGCAAGCACATACAATTCTTAGAATGTAAATTGTTGTTAGTTTAAAAAAAAAAGTCACAAATGATATGGGGGTATGTGGCATTAAATGCACAATCCTGTCTGTGCTAACAAGTAGAAGTACGTACCCGCACCGCCTTTGGCCTGCGCCCTTCTCTGTACTTGGCTCTGGAGTGACAGGCAGCCAGCCTGCTTTGCATGGTGCCCGCACTCCTGCAGAACCTGTTGATGATGCCCACTTGTCTGTGATTCCATTTCGTTCCTTCACCCACTAGAAACTCAAGTAGGACAAATAGAGCATTAGCTCGAAAGATGTGAATGTTAGGCTCGTACACCACGCGGCCATCTTGGAAGTGGGTTTGTTCATCGTCAGTAATGCAGGTTAGGGTCCTCCTGCTGGAAAAGGTCAGTTCCATCAGTTTTGGTATATAGGTAGATTTGGAGCTTACCAACAGGCAAGATAGGCGTGAGATACGGCCCTGATTACCCCTCTTAAACCAATAGTGAATAGTATTGTCTACTAGTAATGATTTATTTTGTTGCTCCTGTTCATGTAAAATTACCAAACTAACTACATTGATGCTTTATAATAACTCGCATTGTATCTATGGTAGGCTGTCATCGAAGTTTCATGCTAGAGCACTGGAGACTGCCTTTGGCTATGAAGCCTAATTGGCGGATTATAAAGAAAAGAGAATGTGAACAGGGACCACAGTACAGTAGCTGAAACAACAAATGTCAACCTACACTGTTTTTCAGAGCTGTGCCTTGTCCACAGTTGATTGGTTGGAGGATCAGCCATAATAACTTGACTACCTGCTAAAATCTAGTACAGTTAGAAAATTGCATAGTCCATTTTGGGTGAAGACTCTGAACTTAAACCTGAACTTGAAACATTTCTGCATCATGGAGTGACCCCTGAGTCTGAGTAGAGTTCCTGTACAACTGACAAGAGCACTGCTTTTCCTGCCATAAATTTGAGAGATGGGAGGGGATAAGTGGGACGATTCTTGTTGCTCTTCAAAAAGGCAACATGCAAGAAACCATTGTAAGGACAGCGATGAAAAAGAGATACTTATTAAGAAAAGAGGGCCCTCCTCTTCCCAGACTAAAGGCTCTTGAGTCTTGACCATCATCTGAAGACTGAAAACAGACATTGTAAGAACTTTAAAAAGGCAGTCTAATTGGAGCCCAGGCCTCAGTCCTTCACTCAGTCTTATTAAAGTTGGTCAACGGAGGCAAAATCTTGTTCAAGGAAACGGAGGCAGTGGCAGATCATGTGGAAAGCCTGAGACAATCAAAGGGCACAAAGGGGGCAGCAGAACCAGGACTGATGGAGTGACTTGTTATTTTTTAATTGTGCTGACATTATCTTGTGCAGCTCCACTGTGTACTCTCACAAAGTGGCAGTTCGTGGCTATGTCCCCTCTAATGAGACAATGGATGGAAGAGAAGTGGCTTTTACTAACCTTCTTGCATAGTAGAGCCTATGACACTTTTCTTTCAGGCGGAAGTGTCTTAGTATATATCGTCCTTCCTCATTTTCCCTTTACCCCAAATTCCATTTATCATGAACAGCAACCAGACATTGGGGCTTTGTTTCGGTGAAAGTTATCATTCTCTTAGCACCTCTGCCCCTCACTCTTTCATTAGCCTTGACAGTTTCTCTCTTAGCTACCTCCCTCCCTTGGGGTGAAACATTTCCACCTTTTCCCACCCGTCCTTTTTGTGTTATTTTCCTACCATTGAAAGTCCTGGGCCCCAGAAGGCACATTGTTGATCTCCTTTTTGAGAAAGGAGGATCCCCTTTTGAGCTATGTTATAGTCGTCCAAATAAACATCATTCACAGTTTTATAAAAACATATTTTTCCTTTAAGATTACCATGTTACTTATTATCATATTACTGTTACGTACTGAAACACATTTAAACAAAAAATAAAGTTTTAAAAAAGAAATGAAAAAATATTTCCATTCAAATTCAAACCTTTTTAAAAAAAACAATATTATTCATGTTAGTGGTTAACTGTGAGTGTAATCAAGACTAGTTTATTTAAAGTACGGAACTAAACACTGTTCATTTGTCCTATAACTGTGCATAGTTCTGCCCAGAAACAGTTGGGAAATTCAAACAAAAAAGTAAGAGAGAAATAACTTATTTTTAGAAAGCTGTAACATAACACTCCAAATGGCAGTGAGGCCTTATTAGGCGTTGTCTTGATGGTGGAGGACCGGTCACCCGTTACATAAGGCAAGCCATAACCCCTTTACAAGCGAATCATGGCCCCGTACTTCCACTGAATACTTATAGAAGGTTTGTCTCAGCCACGGTGAATAAAGTAGCTCTTTATCATAATCCCGAAGGATCCGAAATTAAACAACATATAGTAGAAGAGTGCGAGGCCTATCAATGACAACAAAATAAGCCATAAAACACAAAAAAGTGTGGGCAGAATATTATTCCCGAATGTGTTCCACATTTGCGCTAGAAAATGCCAGAATTCTTCACATTAACATCCACATATTAAAAAGTGATGAACACGTCTGGTGTTTGAGCCAGGATCCGCTGACTTTCAAGTAAGATTTATTCACGTTGACCATTATATTTATTTCCAGAGATGAAAAATCACAAGGAATGTAACCTCAAATATCACAGAAAAGCCTCGGTTTACGGAGTGCAGAACTCCTGTTTTTCTCTGTGGACTCTTACCCACATATTTCTATGTGGCATGCTTCATCATCGAGTCCTTACCCAGTACGTACCAGGCAGGCTTAAACCCTCTTGTGGAGGGAGCGCTTTGTTGCCTACAGGTTCTGGCTAGAGGACTGGAAAAAATGGGGTACTGTAAAAACATACCCAGTGAGGACTCAATGATGAAGGATGACATATAGAGCTATTTAGGCGAAAGTCCGCTAGAAAAACAGGAATTCTCTCCTTTATGTAGCGAGGCGTTTCTTTTGATATTTGAATTACCTCCCTTTGATTTCTGAGCTAGTCTGTAGGGGACTGAGGTAACTCTCCCATTGTCCGTATCTCCCTTTAGTGGTTTGTCAGTATTTCCATAGATGACATGCTAGTTTATTCAACAACCTATGTCAAGCCATTGTGTAGTAAGGCCTCCGAAAGTCTAAGCATCACAAAACAGATTTACACACTTGTGATGAGTTGTATATCCTATACCAAATTGCAGAATTACCACACACATCAGAACTCCTCCCCTTACCCTGATACAAATAACCACCTTATTGTTTTTTTAAAGTTTTAATCAGTTTGCTGGCTGAAGCATTGATTTCTCATTCACTATAAATATTCCCGAATCCCTCCCACTCAACACATTTCCTTCTCCATACTTTTCAGAGGAAAAGCAAAGCCTTAGCATCAATGTCACAAAAACTTGAGACAGACAGTGAGTGGGTCACAGGAAAACACAAGTATAGACGCTCACACTAATTACATTGAGTGGTACAGGATCCCTTTTGTATAAATTAAGTCTGTATGATACTAATTTATTTTCATGCAGGAATAATTTTGTTTTGCTGAGGGATATATATTGTTTGAAATATGCTAGTTTAAGTAGCTGATATGCATACATATTGGTTATTCTTTGTAGCAGTACTAAGACAACTTCTGGGCTTGAAATATTAATAAGTACTGTGCCAATTATTTTCTGAGCTGAAATAAATCTATCTGCTTGCGGATCATGAAGGACTTGATGTATAACTGAATTATTGATCAGATTGTGGTTATCCGTTGCTGTTGATTAGGCAACGCTCCAATACTGTCCAGTCAGGGTATGCCCATGAAACATTTTAGAGTAGATTAAACACGAAGAGAGAATAATACTAGTGAATTTGGACTTGGCATCTTCTGCATTATTTGTCTTCCTGTTGTAGTGCTCATGGCCTCTTCATCTACAATGGCTGAGCACTGATACGTTCATTACAGTGATTCTGCAGTGGATGGACAGATGATGGGCAAGTGGAGGGCATCTAGTAATGTACAATGCAACGCATCAATCGCCCTAGTCTGCGGGAGAGTACTTGCCTTCACACATACTGTAACGGAGATCAGACTAGTAATAGACTAAAAAGGGGCCAGAAGTTTGACTGCCCATAGGTAACGAAGGACAAAACTAAAAAATACCCTTGTGGAGAGCCCCATGGTTGTCACCTTCCATGCAATACTGTGTCTGTTTTTTCGATGAGCACCTTCAGTGAAACTGCACTAGCTTAGCAGGGGAGAGCTATCCAGGTGCAGGCCTCCTTGTTCCTCCTCAACATAGCCCACTGTAATGTTCTCCAGTGATGTGATCCTCTCCCAGAATGTCACAGTAACTTAATTGGGAATTAACTTGTTTTAATTGGGGTGACTGCTTTTGGAATGGAGAATGTTCTATAACATGAATCTCTTCAAGATTAGTACCCCGTTTCTTGCCGTTCTCATGATTACTATTTTGAATCCTAATATAAATCATTTACATATATCCCTCAAGTACACCTCCCACATTGTGGAGGCCAGCATTTCTGTAGATCCTATTTATGTATTTCAGAGATCATACATACACTGCATCCCTTTTCTTAACTTGTTAATCAGACAATACTATGTGTTGCATATTTTATCCGTGTCTGTGTCATTAATTCTCTGAGAGGGAGACCAGACTCATAAACCTGTTTTTCAAAGCTGGTTTTGCTTCTTCAGTGTATCTCCCAGATCATCTTCTATATTCTTGTGGATTCTGCAGCGCACATTGAAGTTGCAGTTAGATTCTTTTTGACACTTTTGCCAGTTCTTGAAGAGGTTTTGATGGTGTTTTCTGCATCAAATGATGTGATATCAGTGACTTCGGTCCTTGTGGTTGTGCTTTACAGCCGTATATCTTAACTAGCCTGAAATTGTTGAAAAAGCCTGTATCAAAGCCAGCTACACTTCTCACTCTGTGTCAATGTCTAAGACAGAGTCTAACACAGTCAACAGCTTCAGTTAGAATTGTTTCTGAGATTCCCATATGAGAAAGAATTCTCAAGTTTGCAAAACACAAGACTATTTAATAGAAAAAAGAATATATTCACCTTCCCAGGATTTCAAAAGAACGTTCTTTTCAAAAGATGCAGAATTTATTTGAGTCCCAGTCAGATACCTTAAAGTTTCCTAATCACTTGCCAAAAGACATGATAAATCTGATGATGAGGAGGGTGTTTACCTCCTTTGGAATCAAACACCTGTCTTTTGGCTGATCTGCATAATGCTGACTGACTGGATGTATCTCGTGAGGTGAAATGACTTGAAACCGAGGGGCTGGATTCTGTTGAATGGTTCATAACGTTGCAGTGGTTAACAGGGAAGCAAAGACATCCACTATTAAATGAGATCAATATTATCGTTAATCCAGACTGTTTACAGAGATTCTAAAAGAAAACACATGTTTGCCAGTATTATCCCCTTCAGTGCGGTATTGTTGATGGATCTGGTCAAGTAGTCTTGGTCTCTGATCTACCTTACTGCCCCAGCCATCCTAACATCAGATAGCCTTATTGTACAGCTTTGGTAAATAAATCAAGGAAGAAGTCCATCTTGGCTAATCCAACAGAAAGAGAATTTAAGTAGTTGAATTTATAGGGGAAATAATGTTTGTTTTATGGACTTTGGTTCTTAGGTCTTCTAATGCCACTTGTTTGCTGGAATGGTACCTCCATACTTTATGGGCTTTGGCAGCTTTGAATGTGCCTCCTTTTCTTAATCATTTATGAGGTCCTTTTAAGGCACTCCTTCAGAATGGTATAGAAGATACATCTGGGAAGATGATGTAGACCAGCCAGGATACTGTGACTGTTGTGGCTCGATCCATTGGTTTGTGTGTAGTTTTGATAAGATATCCTAGGATGTGACCCTCTGGTTTTCGAATGATGTTTTGGCTTTGACTGTTGGCAGCTTTCTGGAGACAAGGCAGATGCCTACTCAAACACTCTAAGCAAAGATGTGCCATTGCTAGTGCTTTGAGCCAGTCCTCGCTCTTCTGTAAAGTAGATAGTCAGTGTAAAGAATTCAATGGCTATAGTTATCAGTTTGAAAGGTAGCAGCCTCATCCGCAGCATCAGACTCCACAAATGTTGGTCGACCACACACGAGTTGTGGCACAGGCATAGTTTGAAAGAGTTAAGTTTCCTCTTCCACTTCTCCCACTAAAAAAACACTCTGATTACTCTCATAGTTCTGTGCATCTGACGCCTGTTAAGGGCCAAGGGGTTGAGCTTCTGCAGACATGCCAAGAAATTACTCAGGCCGGATTGTCCTACATGGTTACTACCTGCCATTTCTGAAGGGGCTTCCCCCTATTTTTCCTTCCTTCATGCATTCCCTCTCCCCTCCCACACAAAGGTCTAGATGATAGAGATTTATGCTCTGATAAAGATGCTATAGATGTGGTTCAACCTTCTGAGAGAGGGACAGGCCTTTATTTACAATAATTCCTTGGAGGAGAGGTGAAGGGATATTCCCTATTTTGGATTTTCTTTTTTGAATATGTTCTCAAGAAAAGAGAAGTTCAAAATCTTGACTTTGCTTCAAGATCTCCTAGCCTTACTAGAGCAGGAGCAGAAGGCATACGTAGATCTCCTGGATGCCTATTTCATTATCCCTATAGATCACTTGCAGAGTAAGTATCTCAGGGTTACTCTGCGGGTCCTTCATTTCCAATTGAAAGTACTACCCTTTGGTCTCTCCTGTGCCTCCCAAATATTTACAAAGGTCATGGCAGTAGTGGCAGCTCATTTGAGAAGATCTTCAGTTGCTATTTACCCATGGCTGGATGACTCATGGATCAGAGTGAGTTTTCCAATGCCAGTTACCAAATGCTTGGGTCTCTCTGTACAGTGGAACAAGCAGTTCTTGTCACCCACCTCAATTGATTCAGGAAACTGGTACAGTTTTGTACACTTGTCTTATGCATCTGCTCCCTCCCTCCGAAAGAGTTACTAGAATTCAGGAAATGTCCCTCTTGTACAAAAATACTCTCATTCATTTTACAAAATGTCTTTATGCATTTCAGGCTCAAGGGCGTAATGTATATTTACTATGTTCAGGGGGGCACTAGACGATCCGTTCTCAAGCAGTGGGCCCCTACACTTTCAATGGAGCCCGTTCTGTGGGAACTTGAAAGACAAAATTTGTAACAGCCCAAGGCAGATAAGTGATATCCAGTTGTGAAAGTGTGCATTTCGTCGTCAGAAAAGTGAGTAGTGCCATCTTCCTCAACCTAATTTTAAATTCATTATGGTCTCGCTAGAAAATAACCTTCACTTTAGTATTTTAAAGCTGAGAGCAATCGGGTAATCTTTGAAGGTTTTCATTTCTCAGCTGCAAGGCAGAAAGGTGCATGCTTTGATGGACAGCACCACTTATGATGAAGTACCTGAACAATTAGGGAGAAGGGCTTTCTTTCCTTGTGCATGAAAGCTCTGTATGGAGGCTCTGGAGCTTTGGCACTCTATAGCCATAGATGTGTGACTGATATCTGCTTCCTGCATTCACGGCATGACTTGAAACTGGTTATTATGGGAGGGGATATCATTTTCTAGCACATTGATCTGATCGTTTAGAAGGCGAGGAAACACAGAAATTCATAGACATCACGTACGGGGGCTATATGCAGCTTCGCTCCATCACTTCCTGGTGGTATGAAACTAGCGTGAACATTTTAAGCTATTAAATCTACTAGCAATTGAGGACTTGAATTAAGAGCCATGCTTGGGTGAAAACAAGACAGAATAGCTGTTGAACAACCTTTTACAGTTTAACAACCAGTGTAAATATAATTTGCAAAAAGTAGAATGTCTGAGCTTGTTAAGCATCAAGAGAAAATCGGAAAAAATAAATCAGAAATAACAATCATCTAATGCAATATACTGCCGTGGTCAACAGTCTACAAGTAGCAAAAATAACATCCAACCTATCAAGGTGAAAGCAGTAAGCAGAAAATGTCGATCCTTCCCAGTTTCAGGTTTGAAGGTGTGAACCCTGCGATTTGGGTGGAATAATCTCCCCTGTCTTGAGTCAAAGGGTTTCACTCTAAGGAAGAAGCATTGAAGGATTCAAATTTAGAGGATGTCCAGATACCACATACTATGAGCCCAATCTGGAGCAATCTGAATTATGTGTGCCTTATGAGAGTTTAAGCGGTGGAAATGCATAATAGAGCACAATGCACCCTTTCCGAATCACAGTATGTCCTAAAGATTTCACTAAAGGATACCCTATTGAATACAACTGGTGACAAAGCTTGTTGTCTTTGGTACTTCCAGATATCCCCACTTCTGGAATGACACGCACACCACCTTGGGAGGAAGATGCCACTCCCAGTTTGTCAAAGAAAGCTGATCTTTTTCCTTCCATTCTAGAGAGGCTGGTTGCCAGACCATCCTGTTCCGAGCTGCCTGTTTGACTGACGTTTTTCCTGCAGGGTTTCCCCAATTCTATTCAGGTAGTTTCACCGTCCTCAGTGTCATTTGTGAAGGACAACTACACTTCTTTCCAATCCAGGAATATTTCTTTACTACCTCTGCCTCTACGTCCTACCGTGTGGAGCACGTCCCCTTTTAAATCTGCCCTGTATACCACTTGTCTGACCCACTTTCTAAAGCCTGGTTCTATATAGGACTTCCATGTCTGAGCCTGCTCAACATTTGTCGTTGCCTTCCAGCTGGTTGGGGTCACAGCCTTCACCTCATCGTGCCCTGGTGGGACTGGAGTCCCAGGGTCCATCCACGCTAGCGCCGCCAGCACTTCCAGGCACACATCACCACCGCAGGGGACTACCAGTCCCAGCATTCATCGCTCCCGCTGCAGGTGCCACAAGTGAGGGGGAGGCGCTAGAGCTGACATCACGCTTAAAGCGCTGCCTCTCCCCCCGCGGCGCGGGAGCCTGCTCAGCCTTTGTCGTTACCTTCCTGCTGGTTGGGGTCACAGCCTTCACCTCGTCGTGCCCTGGTGGGACTGGAGTCCCAGGGTCCATCCATGCTGGCGCCGCCAGCACTTCCAGGCGCGCATCATCACCGCAGGGGACTACCAGTCCCAGCGTTCATCGCTCCCGCTGCAGGTGCCGCAAGTGAGGGGGAGGCGCTAGAGCTGACATCGCGCTTAAAGCGCTGCCTTTCCCCCGCGGCGCGTGCCACGCCCGGGCAAAGCCCGGGCCATGGGTGGGCCCGTCATTGCCAGGAAGAGTCAGGGCAGGGCCACCCTCTTAACAACGGCCTCAGGACTGGGACACCTATTTAGGCACTGTTACCTTTTTATTGTTATTTGGCCCTCCATTTTAGCAGACAATTTCATCATACTGGTGACTGCATCCAGCCCAGAGGATTCAACTGACTGAAAGCAGAACAATATAAGCAATATTTTGCGCACTATCTGGCCTCTGGGTGTCAGTTAGTTTTGAAGGCTGTGTTTGGTTGGAGTACTAATTGCATTACTGCATATCGATTGTATTACTCTTAGCCACTGTGTAGCCCATATTATTATCGTTCAGTATGGGCAAAAAGAAGGCTGTGGAAGCCTTGGGGGGAGGAATAGTTGGGAAGGGCAAGAAGACCAAAAGGTTGATCAAACACTCAACGCTCAAAAGAAGTAACTGCGTAATGACCCGCATAGACAATCTAATTAGCGAATGTGAAGAGATTCTAACAATACCCGTGGGCACTGATAGCGGTACATCTGAAGCACCCCCCATTAAGTATTCCCTATCCCCCCAGGTTGTCATATCTATCCCCGATATGTTCAAAAGATCAATCCAGAAAGAACCCCCACCGTCCGCTTCAGTGGACGAACCACTAACAGAGCCGATTTCATCCCCACCTACGTGTGTCAATTTAGACAAAGTAACCAATTTCGAGTGTGTAATAGAATGTAGTAATAGATTTGCCCCTCTGATGAACATAGTCGAGGACACTGCACCTTCACAGCAAGCAGATAGCATAAGATCAGCAGGAGACACGCATGCTGTAGTTTCCCCAGGGCAATGTAAGTGTTCGTGCATGGGTCAGTTTGCACATCAGATAGCGAGCCTAAGGGCACAGACGTATGTTCATGAAGCTTGTTAACTCTCTGAAGGTTTTGATTGACAAGTTAGCTGACACCATGAAATTGATAGCTCAAAACACTTCCCAAGATATTGCCAGATCATCTACGCCTAGGCACTCAACCGACAGTGTTCCCCACACCAGCAGTATGGGCAGAATAAATGACGTTCCAGCTGTTTCTTCGGCAGTTCCTCAACCAATTATTAACGAAAGACATCAGTCAATTCAGGGCACATTGTATTCTCACGCTCATATGAGCCAAGATAAGCAGAATAGCCTTCGGCAGCAGATTAAGGGGTATGGAGACTTAGCAAGATCATTCTCCAATCTCCCAAGGAACCCAGGACGTTTTCCCCAAGGGGTCAATAGAACCCAAGATAAATTATTGGCCAGCTCCTCCAAATGGCAAATTTTCTTGACTAACATTCCAAAAACATCTCCTAGTCTAATAAGGGAAGGTGAACAATCCCTGATCAATAAAAGTATTCACATGAGGAAGTGTAGATCAGTAATAAGAGAAGACTGCTAAATGATTTGTGTTGAATGGCCCTAGTACAGATTATGTGTGTCTTACACTGAATTCAGTAGACTTAGCAGACAATTTAGTGGCATTTGACTTAAGGACATCCCACCTGACCACATCTAACATCAGGATAAAATATAACCCCCCAGCACCGAATACCAGCAATAACTGTAACAAAGTAACCCGAATCTGCAATGAGGGTTCTTCCCTGGAAAAGGTAGATTGATGTTTAAGGCACACCCCCTCCCACGAATACAGTATAATGACGAAACAACCCAAGGGGGTGAAACTATCTGTCATACCGGGGCTTATTTTAGTATTGGCACAGAGGGGCCAGGGTCAGTGGCTGCAGTGGCTAGGCCCATAGAAAGTCCAAATGTCAGCTTTATCACTCCCCCTGTCATTCAAAACCAAGGAGAGTTGTCAAGTGCTCAGGAAAACTGTACTCGAGAAGACACTAGTCTTATCACCCCTGAACCCGCCAAGTCAAGGTTGGCTTTTGCCTCCTGGAACATAGCGGGACTGCAATCGAAAATAGTATCAGCAGACTGGTCAGCATTTATAGAGGACCTTGATATATGAGCTTTTCAATAAACTTGGTCATTGAACCAAATCTACCGCCCGGGGTATCTGAATTTCTCAAAACCGGCCCTTGGTGGTCAAAAAGGTAGACCCTCAGGAGGGCTCACCTTATGGGTCAGGCAACATTCTGGCTATAGGGTTGAGGAAGTATCGACTGAAAACCCTGACATCTTGGCTATACTCTTACGCCTGAAGCACCCCCCTGATGTATTAGTTATTAATGTATATGCAAGAGGGATGGTGGGTGGTAAACAATCTAATACAGTTTCCCTACTTGACAGCTTTATAGACAAGAATAAGGGCAGAAGTAATGTGGTGATTGTAGGTGATTTCAACTGCTCATTTGAGCCCCTTGACCATGAGGACGGCAGCCTTAATGATGAAGAGGACACTCAGTGGAGCATCCCATCTCTAACCTTACCCCCGATAAGGAAATGGACAGAGGCTGCCCTTCAATTAGAAAGCCTGTGTCTGGAGAGGGGTATCAGGGCAGCAAATGGGGGGACACCCTCGGATAGAAAGGGTTCTCACACTTACTGTAATGGGATAAGAAGCAGCCATATTGATTACTTTTTTATTAACCTGGAGTTGTAGACTCCCCTTATCGACATGTTTGTCCAAGAGAGAAGCGAAAGCGACCACAACCCACTGTTATCATTGCAGATGCAGGGTTTACATACATAGCCTCAGATAACTGAGAGGGTGACTGCAGATGTTATTCTATCAAATGACTTGAGAAGGGTCAAATGGGCCATGTTGATAGAAAATGACACCTCATTAGAGCAGATGAAGGCAGTGGTGGAGTGCACATTAATGGCTCTTACAAAATTAGACACTCATGATGACATAAATGCCATCATTACGCATGTACACAACAAAATGTTTGCTAAGCTTAAATCTTTCTTTATCAAGACCCATAAACCTAACCATAGAGATACTCCCAAGTCAGCAAACTGGTATAACAAGGCTTGTAGAGAAGCCAACAAGTGACTGTCCCAAGCCATAAAATCCCAAATAATGGACGATATTAAATATGCGTGGAAAATGTATAAAAGAACCCAATATAAAGCTAAAAAGGAGTCGGTTGAACAACGATGGCAAGACCTCCTGCAAGCGAGCAAAGAAAAAAGCATGTAGAAATTCTGGCAGACAGTGAAATGGGGTAGTGGTGAAATCAGACAAACCCCCCTGAATCACGTAGCCCCCGAACAGTGGGTTTCCCACTTTCATGCACAATTTGCTGTCACGAGTGTCAGCATAGATCAGCTACAAATACCTGAGCCAGATACTGTTGTCTTTTTTGACAGGGGTGAGGTCGAATCTGCCCTGAATGCGATACCAAAAGGAAGAACCCCCGGCCCGATTGCATCCCGGCAGAGTTGTTCCTATATGACAAAGACAGTTGGCTTACGTACATTCACATACTTGTTAATGCGATAGCCAGTAGAGCTCCCATCCCAGAATCGTTGCGCGGTGCTGAAATACTCCCAATCTATAAACAGGGGGACTGCTCTGGCCCCTGCAATTACAGGCCAATCAGCTTAATAGACTCCATACAAAAGATCATGGAGGCTAGTGCTGAGCAGAATCCAAACCTGGATTTTAGATAATGATATTTTATCACCTTTACAGGCTTAGCACTATAGACTAGGTTTTTAGGTTCATATTAATCTATTGGCGAGTCGTAATTTTTTCAGTTTTCAGGAGGAACCATTTATGAGGCTTTTATTGATCTTAAATCCGCATTCAACTTGGTTCCCCGCAATAGGCTATGGGGGCTATTAGGGATGCCATAAGATTGCTTTCCATGGTAGTCAAGTTGCATGAGTCAAATGTTGCACAGGTACGCTGGGGCTCACAGGGAAACGTTATGGACAGGTTTTTAGTATCTAAAGGGGTTCGCCAAGGGTGCGTCTTGGCTCCAACCCTATTTTCGTTACTTATAAATAGGGTTGTTAACTATATTTTTACTTACCCCACAAACGCTCCCTTACTTGCTGGTATAAAGGTACCCTTACTTATGTTCGCTGACGACACCCTCATTATATCAAAAACTCGAAAAGGGTTGCAGTGTGCACTGAACAGATTCAATGATTTTTGTGTTGACCATAAGTTGGTGGTTAACGTGGAAAAAATCAAAATCATGGTCCTCCACAAATATAAAGCGATCAAAGGGAGAGTCTTCATGAACAATGTACAACTGGAACAAACTGACGTATTTGGGGGTTACTCTGGGCAGGAAGCTAAATTGGAAACCTCAGATCGACCTAATGGCCCTTAAGCTTGTATAACTTGCAGGAACGCTATCAAAAGAACAGAGGCTTTCTCAAACAAAGCTGGTAGGCCCTGCATTAAAGATATATAACACCAAGGTCAGGGCCTTAATTTTATATGGTGCAGAGCTCTGGGGTTTCGATAATGTGACATCTTTAACTATAGCCCAGAACACATTTTTGAGATCCCTCACTGGTCTCCCGCAATCCACCCCACTTAAACTCCTCTACCTAGACCTGGGTTGTTGTACATTTGAGGAGATAGCTCGATATAGGCCCATTGCATTCTGGAGAAGGCTCTGGTCCATCCTGGAGCTGTCAATTTATGCAAATGCGCTAAAAGATGTTAGAGACGCTGACTTATTATGTAAGATCTCCAGGTTAAAAAATATAAAGTGCACACTGGTGAATATGGGGCTTAGATACTTGTGGGAGGATCCAGTAGGTAGTTCGTTTCCCTCTAAAAAAGATTTCAAGGAAGCTTATTGGAATGTGGCCAGAGTAAATTGTCTGACATCTTTTAAGAATTCCTCTTTGTCATGCATTTTCCTGGAGCACAAACATGATACCCAGTTCGAGGATTACTGGGATTTCATATCTAAACCCTGTGAGAGAAAGCTGTACTATCAATTCAGGGTAGGCACACTCCCGGTCAAATCATTTACACAAAAATGGCACAGCACATTGGACAATAAATGTGCATCCTGTCAAGAGCAGGTTGTGTCAATTCCCCATATATTATTTGTCCAGCGTACAAGTTTCCCAGAGATAAATGGCTTATGCCAATTTGCTCTAATATGGGTACTAGATCAGGTGCTACAGCTCTTCGAATATTGAAGACCATTACGCAAGAGCACATAGCGATAGCCATGGCCACGTTTCTGACCTGGACGTGGGGCATCCGAGCTAATAACCCGAAGAAGCAAGACATAACCAATGGTAACTTTGTTTATAAAGCACAGTGATTATTGCCTGAGAATATAGCGTATAATGCTTATTGGGATCTGTTCACATAGTTACTAGGATTATGTCCTATTTTATAGAATGTTTTAGTTTTATGATGAAACGGCAGTTTGTATTTAAATGGTTTCACTGTTTTTATCAATCTTTAATACATTTTTTAACGTTTTATATGACCGTTTTTTAAACTTCTTTTTATTTTTATTGTCTAAAAATGCACTATATATTTTCTACAGCTTTTTAACTTAGCTGCTGCACCATAATATTGTACTTAACTTACTCAAATTTCTCAGTCACAATGTTTTATTGTCAATATTATCTGTGTCTTTTATGATCGGAAGGATCGAAATAAAGACTGATTTGACTTGACTTGACTTGATATGCAACGTTTGATTGTCTCTATAGCCAAAATGAGGAATCTATTCCCTGCGTTGATAATCGATGCCAATGCTTATAATGATACACTTGCATATACAAGCGAAATAACATCACTATTATCAAATTCTACCTGTCATGAACTCTCCATCAGCCCGACTCAGTAATACATGGCCAGGAAGGCTCTGTGACCTAGGCCTGATGTTACTGATTGACAAATCACAGGTGGGGTGGCACATGACTGACAGACAAACACGCAGACAAGAAACTCAGGTCCATCCCCTAGAACATTTCAGAGACACCCCAATGGTCCAGGGATATTGGTCCCAATAAAGCACACTCGGCCCGGGATGCACGCATTCCCAAAACACAATAAATTCAGATGCCTCGTGATGATAGCAACACAGCCAATCAGGACACAGCAGTAGACGCAGTGATCCCACACCCCTCATGCAAGACATCTGAACACGTTACCCACTGGCCCACATTGTGTCCAGGCAAGCTCGAGACCCACCTGCATTTTCTATCGGGGCCTTATTTATGACTCCAAATACAAGGCCTGCATTTATTTACCAAACAAGGATCGCCTGAAGTTCTTTTATGATACCTACAAACTGTAAAAAGGCTCGCTCAGAGAGATTGTACTTTGCGACAGTCCTCAGACCCATTTATGTATCTGTGCTCCCAGCAGAAGTGTTTAATTAAACCAACTGTTCCTGTTCTGCCAAACACCTCTTCTATTTTAATTGTTTCAAGGGAATTTCATATTCGAACAACATTTACATTCCTCAGTTTTGGGCCCGGCCATGAGGCTTAACAGGAACACCTCAGGTTTAAGCAATGCACTCCTGTCCCATACCTGTTCCAGAACTTAAATAACCTTCTCCAAATAGGCTGAAATGATTGGGCATTCCAAACAATGTAAAATAAGTCCTCTCCCTCAATCTCGCATCTACGCCACAAAGTAGTACATTCAGACACCATAAAGGGGTACATTTTTGCCTGTGACTTGGGCTTCCGGCATGTTAAATGCAGAAAATTGAATTGCTGAATTTTAAACATAGCATTTTATGAATAGTTGTGACGTGTATCGTATGGTCTTATACCACTTCTTATTTGTTAGTGCATATCCCAAATCTTGTGCGCACCTCTCCCTTATTTCTGTTAGGCCATTCTTAAAGTTGATTGTGAGTGCTTTGTAAGTATGTGCTGTAAGGAATGAATAAAGTCTTTATTAGACTATGAGGCATAATCATAAAAGATAAAAACATGTAAAACCACACACATTAATTAAAATACAAATACCACCATAATCATAAAAAATATCACTGCTATTACTCTAAATAAACAGTTAAAAACGATGCACCTGACAATAAGGCCTGCCAATCCTATGGTCTTAGGGAGTAAAACAGTTTAAAAGTTCATGATTTTATTCCAATGTAACGCGCCTTTTAAAACAGAAGAAACACCAGCATAACAAATTGAGCTGGTAACAGTTGTAGATGTAGGAAACCCTGCTAAAACTGTTGTAAACCCCTCAACTTTAAAAGTGATAGTAGAAAACTTTGATGTAAAAAACCTTAATAACTACAAAATCATACCAGGTGTACCAGAGTCTTAAGGCAGCAACCATCACAAGTGCATAGTAGAATCTATTTAGGGTCAAACTGGCTGAGAGTAAAACAGATACGTGGACATATTGTGCCCAAGTGGAATTTTGATTAAAAGTGATATTTTCCATGTGTGTCTTACAGAAAGATAGGGCTGAGGGCAACAACAAGGATTTTAAGAGCAGAAGTCAGGTGGTAGATTTCTCAAACGCCTTGGATTCCCTGTTTTCCTTTACCTCTTTTAAAACCGTTGTCTGACTAATTTCCTATCCTCCTTTTTAAGGAGGTGAGGTCTATCAAACAAATCGGGGCAACCCAGGAACTGAGCAACAGACTTGCCGTAGTTTAACCATGATATTTTGTGGCCCTGCACACACCCAAGGCAGTCTTCAATTACGTCCTTATTGATCACTGTTAGACCTGTCAGCCCTTTGGGTGGTCCCTCCTCATCATTATTTATTTTGTCCCACTTTTGCCTCAAACCCTGTTAGTATTTTTCCTTTTTGGGAACCACCAGACTTTTTAGTGTTGATGCAGGGTCAGGGAGCCATTTTCCCTACCCCTGGAACTTCTGTCTGAGGGCCTGAGACACAAAATGGTGGCCACCCATTGTCACCTGTGACATCACTGGAACCTACTAGTACCTTCCAGAACATTCTAGAACCCTGTGACAGTGTGAGGCAGGTTTAGAATGTTGGGAAGCCAGCTCAGAGTTGGCAGTTGGAGTTGGCAGTTGGCACCTGACTAGTGAAGGGAGAGGACAGAGAAACAGAAGGAGGAAGGAGTGAGGCAGCAGGGGTGGAAACCAGTGCTTGGAGTGGGGTCCAGAAACCCACCCTTGATGCTAGTCCCTACTGACCAAGCCCAGCCTAGTGCCCTGTGTGGGATAAAGACCAGAAAATCATCTTAAGGACCTGAACAGCCGGAACAGGCCTTAAAGGAGAAGAACAACAAGTTCCTAACCTGGTTGGTGGAATCCTCCTGGAGACCCGACGTCGAGAAGCCTGGAGACCTGGAGCCCGAGGTGGAGAAGCGGTGCTGACAGAAGGCAGACGTCGTACCCGGAGCTGCTAAAGGTTGAGTGAGGGCGCCGACGGAGGTCGTGGAGAGACACCTGAGGTCGGGTAGAAGTCACCTGAGATCGAGGTGAGGCGTCGACGGGGGAGTGAAGTCCGCCCTCCGGAGTCGCCTGAGGTCGAGGCGAAGCGCGCAGGAGGTCGGGAGTGGAGTTCGCACTCCGGAGTCGCCTGAGGTCGAGGCGAAGCGCGCAGGAGGTCAGGAGTGGAGATCGCACTCCGGAGTCGCCGGAACCCGAAGTGGAGCCGACGGAGGTCGGGAGTGGAGGTCGCACTCCGGAGTCGCCCGGAAGCGGGGGAACCGTGACCCTGTGACGCCGGAACAAGACATCGAGCCGAGGCCGCCCAGCGACATCAATCCGGAGCCGCCTCACGGCATCGACCCGGCGTCAGGTAAAGCAGATCGACGCAACATCGAACCGAGGCCGGCCCGCGACATCGAATCGGAGCCGCCTCACGGCATCGACACGGCGTCAAGTGGAACAGATTGACGCGACATCGAACAGGAGCCGCCCAGCGACGTCGACCCGGCGCCGAGCGGAGCCGATCTTCGTGAAAAGGGCAGTAAGTGGTAGAAAGGGCATCTGAGGCCCTGTGGAGCCCTATAAGACCATTCTTGGGGCTAGAGGGGTGTTAGGACCAACCTGAGAGTGCTAGGGGGTGAACTGAGACTGGTGCAGGGACCTGTGTGAGGGACTGTGTAATTGGAAGAATCAGAACCTTAGGTTTCCCTCATTCTACCTCAGCTTAGGCCCCAGCCTTGACCACTCTAGGTGGGACATCCCCAGGCCACCCCAGTGACCACAAGCTGTACTTGGGCATGGTAAAATCAATCTACCTCATAAATGTGATCTGATTTGCAATTGTTATTGATTGCTTATATTATTTATTGAAGGAGTGTTATTTATTGTCTGATTGTATTTATTCCTACCTGGTATTTATTGTCTGACAGTATTTATTTGCCCTATGTATTTATCGCACCTCTATTTATTCCTTGTGTAGTTATGACCTAATCCTATTTATTGCACATGCAAAGTGTTATTATTTAATTGACCTGCTATTCCTGAAGAAAATCCTTTTGTATTGTATTTGTGTCATAACCCTGCAACTAAGAGAAAATTAAGATAAACACAAAGAGATTCTTTCATAAATTTTTACGGTGTAGAGTCGTTTTTGGAACGGATGAACGCATGGTTATTGTGAGGGTATGACGTACGCTTAACACGGTGCCTGACCCCCGACCGCTCGAGCCAAGCTACCCCTTGTGTGTTGGGAAAAACCGGGTGACTGCTAACCTCGGTTGCCCGGGGTTTTCTAACAATCACCATGTGCTCACCACATCACACTGAGATCCACAATAACATTGGGGCCTGTTTCACACAGTCCTCCATCCACATAATTGAGGCCAAACTTTTTGTGGACAAATAAATGATAAGTTATTTAGACCCAAACCCAGAAGTTTCCTGCAGAAACGGTTCTCTACTTGCTGAATGGCCTTACAGTTGCGTAACCTCCAAATTGCGGCACTATACGGCAGTACAGGAAGATATTTAATTTTGTATATTTGCAGTAAGGGCAAAATGGGTTTACTCCCTATCGACATTTAAAACCTAAACAGAGCGCCACAAGCTTGGCTAAAACGTGTTAGAAAGGCAGGTAAGCCAATTGTTCTGCATCTCAAATGTAACACCCAGGTAAGGAAATGCAGACACCCTAAAAACTGTATTCTACCTAATGGCGATGGGTCTGGTTTTGGATGATTTCTTCCTCCAATTTATATATTGTGTTAAAAGTTGCGTGTGAAGCATGTGGGCAGCTCCGTGGTTATATCTCCCCTCAGCTAACGTGCAGTGGCCCCACCAATCGGTCATAGTTCAGGAACTGACCTGCTGGAATTACGTCTTCCAATGTAATATCAGTACACTTCTTCAAAGTGACTATTTCATGCAAGTTCCCAACTCTTCTGATGCTGTAAGCCTCCCAGTCTGGAGGGGCCAACGGCCCATCCCACAGTCATTGATCTAATCAGTATTCTGGGGCATATACAAGAGTATTCCTGAGCCTACATAAGCATTTCTCCCAGCAGTGCCTGGCAATCAATGACAGTCTTGGTAAACCAGACTTAGGCCACCTGGATGTTGTCAGCAGTGACATAAGGTTAAAATAGTTGAAGCTCCCTCAATGTCCAAGTTATTTCTGCTGGGAGGATTCTGAGATCCGCTATGCAATTTATTGCAGTTGAGCTGCAAGATGATAGTGTTCATAGTGAAGAACTTTGAGACCATCATTTATTGATCATAAGAATGAGCATGAATTGTAAATCTGTGTCTGCGGCTATCCCAGATTAATGTTAACAGTAGTGCACTCCTTAAAGAGCCTAATAGTCCACGAGAAGGACAATTTAACAGTGTGATAGAGAAGGAGCCACCACCGTTTTTGCTATTCCGCCCATAATTGTAAGTTGGAGGGTGTGCCAGAAGGTTATATTGCCTTTCAGGTATCGCAGCACCTCACCAACATTCCCCTCAGTGTCAGTGTCAGTGGGCGAATCATGGTGAATCCGGTCCAGATCTTCCAGAGAGTCCGCAGAGTGCCCGCAGCCAGTGTTGCCTGAAGCTGCTACGGAGGAGCCAGCCGCTCTCTGCTCTCCACCCGCCCGCTTCCACGCTGACATTTTCAACTCGCCGAGTGTCTGGGCTGTTTCGAGAGAGAGAGAGAGTCTGGCGACGGCGGTGGTGGCAGCGGCTGCCAATAGCAAAGTGCGAGCGGTGCAGCAAGCAATTTAGCCCGGCAAAGAGCCCGGCAAAAGACAAAAAAGGCATAGGCAAAAGAAATTTGAGTCGAACAAAATACCGGCTTCTCTTGGTTTTGGGTTGCTGTCCGTGGTCAGCGGACGTCGCGGTTTCTAGCGGTGTTGAGTAGTCTGGCGGCGATTCCTTGACCACACCTGAATTGGCTGGAGACGCCGCTCAAACTACAAGTGCGGTAAGTGCGGCCGCTACCAACGGGCGTCTACATTGAGACCGCAGTGAGCTAAGCGGGACCAAGCTGAAACGGCCACTAAACAAACTCAAACCCATACTGCAACGGCAAACGCGGCCGCCATTAGTGGGCGGCTGGAGTGAGAGATTGACTTTGGCTGGATTGCGGAGGTGGCCCGATTAGAGCGGGCGTAGCCTGCAGTCACGCCAAGTGTGCCCGCTTGCCCCCCCCATTGACTTTACTCATTTTTTATTTCTTCTACTCCTTACCACATGCCATCAACTAATTGCCAGTTGCCATATGTGGTATGTGTCATATTATTCTGCACCATTTCACTACTCCTTGCCTCTCCATCTGCCACTAAAGCAACCATAGGAGGACGGTGGAGGACGAGGCTCTGGATATTGGCGCTGATATCTGGATACAAGGCAAAATCCTTAGTCAGCGGGGTGATAGCCATGAGTTCTCTGAAGGTCCAAAGTTCTGGCAGCAGCAGCAGCAGATCTAGTCTATTAATTTGTCGCTTAATCTACGATTCATTATTGTGTCACGTCAGACAGCATTTTGTTTGTAAATTGTTTGTAAATAGTGCCTCAGGTGTGAACTGTCCCCACTTGCTTGTTCTGTTAAGGAGGAAGACACCTATTGTTTTACAAAGTGTGTATTATGAGGTCAGGAAAGTAGCGGGCACATTTCCCTCCCATTGAGAGGAAGAATAAACTACAACAATCCTGAAAAATAAAACAAGCAGGTGAAATTGAGATTCTTAATTCACCTACAGTCCATATATTTGGGAAACCAGGAAAGTCTCCAACAAAATTTGATTTTATGAAAGATCCAACTGGTGCTATGCTAATGTTATTAACTAATTCATGCTGACTCCAAACCCCAATTAAGCTAATGGGTGATTCAAGTATAACATCTCTTAATCAAGGAGTAAGGGAACCCGACCAGTTTGAGTTGGAGGTGGAGCCAAGCTTAAATTCAATTCAAGATCTAGGCAACCACTGGGATCAAATAACAGACCTAGAGCTGCTAACTATTTCTCTAACTGCACAGTTGCGACAAGGTCTCCCAAAGTGCATGGGGCAATTGATAGGAGATAACCAAAAATTGTTAACAACAGGGCTACCAACGCCAATTGAAGTGCAAGTAAGCATAAGAAAAGCCAATGATGTAGGGGTCCCAATTAATCTGCCTCATACAAATCAACTCCAACAAGAATCTCCAAAAGAAGGGGTCGACTGGGCGAATACTACAAGGGATGATAAAATCCCCCCTAATTACCAGTAATCGGATCTTAATTTGACTACAACAAATATTGTCCAAAAGTTGGACCAGGAGATTTCCAAACAAAATAATGGGTCTCAATATAATATGGAGGAATACAACAGTAAACCAGAAACCTTGCAGCGTTAGAGTACTCCTTATCAAAAAGATGAACAGAACAGTAGGCTACAGTTCACTGGTCTATGCAATAAGGGGCACGGTCTGGTAAATGAAGCCTACAAAGAACAGTTATTTACAAATGGGCAAAGTCAAAGCCCGGGAGTACAAGAAATAGGAAACTGTAACTCTGGGTCAATTTGGGATCTATTTTTTATAACCTCTCAACTAACTATGGAAGCTTTAACATATCAGTCTAAAAAAATGGAGGTGCAAATAGATCTTTTGAGTGCCATGGCATCCTCTGTAGCCAAAATTAACCAGAAGTTAGCAATATTAAATAATCTAATAAGGGCACAAGCACAACCAATATCCTCATATACAGAGTGCAATGGTGCCCTATTAATTAATAAACTGGCCACCATTCCTGATGTTTTAAGGACAATAATTGATGATGTGAAAGGTAATTTACTCAATGTTCGAAATCAAGCCAGTCAGAGTGATTGCTTACCTAAAGATATGACGAAAAGTAACGATAACATTGTAGTAAAATTTTTTTTTAAAGATTCAATAGCCGATAAAATGAATGATCAGGCTGCGAAAATTTGGTGTTTACCACAATTAACATCTTTAGATGCATCACCAGAAGTTCATTTATCCAAAAGACAGAGGAAAAAACAACGGACAGCCAGAAAAAAAGTCTCTAAAGTAACAAAAAATGTAAACACCTCGGAAGTAGAGAGAACAAGTAAAGGAAATAACTATGAACAAACATCAAACCGGGAACAAGATGTCAAAGAAATGCTACCAGTAAAACCTCTCTATCCTTTATTTAATAAAAAACTGTCAGAAGTACATGCAATCATAAAAAACAAAGTTATCAATGAGCCAACAGATAATACAAAACAGCCAGATAAGGAAAAAGATCACCTCTTGGGTATGTTGTATCTGGAAGAAAGTAAAGAAACTGTGAAAAATAATCTACCGCAATTGGAAAAGAAAAGGTCAAAAAGAGAGAGCATTAGAGTGGCTCAAGAGAGTACAGAATCTCCAGAAAACTGGATGGATAGTAATGCACCACAGAATCAGGGAATTGGGGTAAACATCTACCTAAATAACAACAAATATGGCCCCAGGAATTATATAAGCTCATTGGGAAGCAAATTGAGTGCGATCAAGAAAAAGACGAAAATCGTTTACAACAAACTAAGATAAAAAAATCCTGGTCAAAAAGAGGGTGCAATACAGGTAATTTTTACCCCGATATAAATCGAGGGGTAACAACGATATCTTGAATCGAGGAAATATTTTAAAATTGTGTAATGCAGTACCTTCATTGGAAAAAATTAGAAGTACTGACATAGAATCAATTGAAATTCTAGCAAGTAATAACAACAATCAAGAATCGACATTGGTAACCTGGACTACATCTATCGTTGCTGGTCTTATTATACATGAACACAATATGTTTCTGGACTGGGGAATAAAAGTGACACCCCACTCCAACCCTCTTACCGTAGCCCATTCATCTCACCAAAATGACAGAATAAGAAGCAAAAGAGAATAGATAATCAGAAATACTCAATATTAAAAAATTCGATCGGTATAACAAATGGGCAAGCATTGAGAACACTAGAGGAGAATAAGGGTGACTCATCTGATACCGTAAAGTTTGGCTGGCTGACAGCAGCTCTACATAACGTTAGGCAGGACTGACAAACTGTAACTGATGTTCCAACAAGGGGGTCAACAATCCAGATTGATAGGATTAGAATATGCTCCTGGAATATAAACGGTGTACAATCAAAGATCCAGAATGAGCAATTACCCTCCCTGTTGGACCATTTCCAAATCGTCTGCCTACAAGAGACCTGGGCTACTGTACCTTTTAGGTTAGAAGGTTACAAGGGCTACTATTCGTTAGGCAAGAAAACAAGTAAATATGGCAGATCCCGTGGGGGTTTGGCTACTTTATTTTCAACTGAACTAAATATGGAGAGTGAGATGGATGTTCAAAGTCTAAAGGACTGTTTGATTGTCAAACTATGTTATAAAGAAGAAAAAATAACTAAATCTTTTGTAATAATTAATGTATATATTCTCCCTGACACCGGTTCACTAAGAACAATGGCTAACTGTCTGACAACTATGATATTGCAGCAATTGGATAATGACATCCAACCTGAGATCATCATCACTGGTGATTTTAATATGAACATGTTCCGGTTCTATGTTAGAGATGCCGAAGTTCAACAACAGAATTATTTGTGGTCAATCCCCAGTCTCCCGCTTATAACGGAAATTAAGGAAGGAAAGAAAGAAAAATCTGGTAAGAGTTCCCTAAAAGATTTAGAAACTATAGGCCTAAGGGTGCTAAATGGGCAATTTCAGAAAGATTCTCCACCCGCTTGGACATATCAAGCAGGCGAATATAAGTCCAGAATAGATTATACAATAGCATTGTTGGACTTATTCCACAAAATGTTGTCGGGACAGACAGGAGTGATCATAATCAACAAATAATAGAGTTAAACTTAAAAGGTACAAGTAGTAAAAAATACATGACATTCCCGAGAGATATAACAACAGTAAATTATAAGAAACTTTATTGGGCGGAAAATACGAAAGATTTGTTCATGGCCAGCGCACAAGCAAGGGTAGAGACATATTTTGAAGGAGATTACTCCAATGCTATCAAAAAATGGTCTCTCTTTACAAAGAAATGAATCCCCAGTCAATCCCAAAAAGAGGGTAATAAAGGGCAGCAGAATAGAAAATCACTGGCAATGGTTAAAATATCTGCTGAATGTCATCTACTAAAAACAGAGCGTAATAGAACCCTAAGACTGGTAAAGAAATACCCAGGTAATCAAATCTATGGCGAAAAACTAAAAAAGATAAATGCAGAAGTAAGGAAATTGACCTGGAAGGACAAAATGCAAGCAAAACAAGCACTATGGGTAAAAGCCTTATATACTTGTAAAAGGAGTAGCGCAAGAGAATTCTGGGAACTAGTCAATAAATCGAATTGAGCTAGTAGGAAAGCTACTTCTTCGACAGTCACCGAAACAGAATGGGTTACGTTTTTAGACATGCATTTGAATCACAATCCAGGTACGGTTATGAATCCCATCATTGAGAGCATAAGTGGAGCAGAGGATAATAAGAATCCGGATATAATTATAATGGAAAGCCAAGTTTGCAAATGTATTAAGAAACAGAGATCTATGGTGCCCCAGGCCCAAACGGGATTCCAGCTGTGTTTTATAAGGAGAAAGCATTATATTGGCCAAGTTATTTAACACCAGTTTTCAATCAAGCTCTGCAATCAAGGACCATCCCAGAGTCCTTGAAGGGTTCCATAATTTCACCTATCTATAAAAGTGGGGATTGGTCACTTCCAGCCAACTATCGATTGATTACGCTGCAAGATATTGAAGCACAGCTTTTTGCATCAATTCTCTTCAAAGAGTTAATAGACTGGGCAACAGACAAGCATTGAATTCTGCCTAATTAATCAGGATTTGTATGTGGCCAAGGGACAGCAACGAACATTTTAATACTGGGAACATTAATGGAAAAATATAAAACAAAAAAACAGCCATTGTATTTATGTTTTGTCTATTTTAAGTCTGCCTTTGACTGTGTGGATAGGCAAATGCTATGGAGGAAATTGGATCATTATGGTATCAGTCCTGGCCTTTTAAAAGCAATTCAATTATTATATACTGAGACCTGGACAAGGGTTCGACTAGGCAGCGGCTCAATGCTTTCTAGAAAAATTAAAACATCACGAGGTTTAAAGCAAGGTTGTGTTTTAGCACCATTTTTATTTAATTTATTTTTATCTGATCTCACAGTAGCATTGGACAATGTGTTAGCAGATCCACCGAAGCTGGCAGATAAACAAATATCAAATTTATTATATGCCGGCAATGTCTTCCTGCTAAGTCAAATAAGGATAGGGTTACAGCGATTAATAAACAAAACATCAATGTATTCAATTGAGAATAAAATTATATTGAAACAAAAACTAAAGTAATGGAAGTCAGTAATAAGGTATAGAAGCGCAGCAAATATAAATGGTATCTGCAAAACCGGCAGCTAGCAAAAGTGCAATGCTATAAATACCTTGGCATGCTGTTTGATGAGAATGGATCCTTTTCACACCACAAAATAGAGATGAAAAAAAGAAGCAACCGTTAACCAGGGGCCTTTCGCTTACTTTTTAGCTCTTTGGGAGGTCCAACTTATCTCCCATTCTAAAAGTAATAAAAGCGAAACTGCTACCTAGCCTTACTTATGGAAGTGAAATTCTCTGCGGTATGGACTCGCATTATTAAATAATGCCGTTACAAAAACCTTTTAATATTTGTTTCGACTTCCATCCAATGCATCGCCTGCCCAGATCAGGCTGGAATTTGGCTTCTGCAACCAACAAATTGCAAGGATGGGTCAGAATGTAAAGACTTGGAAACAAATTAAAACCAATATTAGTAACCCAATGTGATGTCTTCTGTGGCAAGAGATCTGAAATCTTCAGAAGTCTTTGAAAGAATTGTCAATTCTTGAGATCTTGGAGATGTCTCTAACCCCACAAGTTTTTAAGAAAATAATTAACAAATTAACAAATCAGTAAGACATCTATCTCTTCTGAAAGACGAACTGTTTATTAAGCGATTGCATGCATGGATGACAGTGAATGAATATTCGAGATTTAAAGTTCAGCCATATTTAGAAATACCGTAGACAGTACAAACCCAAAATATATTTGTGAAAGCAAGATTCGGTAACTTGACAGGCTCAGAACATGCGATGCCCTGGCTGAGACCATCTATACCGGCTCCCTGCAGATCATGCAAATTATGGGAAGAAGATGTTATTCATTTGGTTTGCATATGCGCAGTAATGACGGCTGAAAAAAAGCGGTATTTGAAAAACTGCTTCATTGACAGAGGTGTTCGCACATGTAGCCACGCTATGTTAGTTTGTTTTAGACCAATGGACATTATAATGAACGCCAATTTTACCAAATTTTTGACACTTGTAAAAAAGAAACTGGACGCCAGTGAGTCGAGCCCATTAAATGTGGAAGTTTTAAATGGCTAGGGATACATTTTGCACTTTATAAATGAATTTGCACATAAGTAATTAAATTAGTCCTGCTACTATCCATATTAGGTTTTTTGTAAAATTGATGGCCTGAATTAAGGTTTATAACTTGCCTTTTGGGATTATTCGAGAAAATTTGCTCGAATAAGACTTTTAAAAATTTTAGACTGATTTATTATGTTTTAAAGGGTGTGTATCAAAGATTGTTTTCATTGTAAGATTTTTACTAATCATACAATAAAAGTTTACTTACAGTGTCAGTGGGCGTAATACACAAATCTTGATCAATTACCCTAGAGACCTGACATGCTGCCAAACTCTTGAGTACAGCTATTACTTTCTCAAGTCCCATGGTGGCATCCTGCAAGTACACTAAAATAGCGTCAGTGAAAGAAAGATGACATGAACCATTCACGAAATTGCTACTGTTTGATCTTCTCCCAGTGATCGTAATACACAGGCCAGAGGTTCTTTGACCACTGCAAAAATGAGTGGTGATAACGAGCACCCTTGTCTGGTTGCCCTTGTTTATTTAAATGGATCAGATATTACTCATTCAATCTGTACTCCAGCCCTTGGTAGGGCATATAGTAACTTTACCCATCATATTAGTGTTTCGCCTATACCTACACTCCAAAGCACCTTGAATAAAAACTTCCTACAGCTGTGTCAAAGGCTTTTTCTAGAACCACTACAAGCACCACTGGGACGGGATCTGGGGTCGGCACTGATTCAGTCTCATGAAACAGGCACATAATATTGCGGGATATGGTACAACCATGCACAAATTGACTTTGGTCTAGATCAGGAGTCTCCAACCTTTAGAGCTGCAAAAGCTATTTATGATCTATGAAAACTGCCTTGAACTACTGCTTTATAAATAGATTAGATAACAGCACAAAAAGAGTACACCACTGCCACTAGAACACCCAGTCCTGCTGTGGTCCGCAAACAGCATTAATGGCAGAAGAGCTGTATCGAAGATTTATCTGTGTAGTCTCTAATGGATGGAAAAAAATGATATGGGAGAGAGTAAATGAAATAAAAAACGAAGCAGAGAAGGGGTAAAGAAAGAATGGCCAAAGTAGAGAAGAGAAAGCAGGAACAAAATTGAGGAGACAAACGGAGAAGAGGATTCAGAAGGAAAAAAAATACAAAAAAGAAAAAGATCAAGTATAAGAGCAAGTGAAAGACAGAATGCGAGTATCAAAAACAGAAAAGGAAAGAAAGAAAGAGAAAGAAAGAAAATAGGGGAAAAAGAAAGAATGAAAATAAAGGATGTTAAAGAGAGAAAATTAAGGAGGGGAAAAGAAAGAGAAAGGACCAGGAGAGGAAAGAGAAAAGAGAAAAATATTGAAAACGAAAAGAGAAAGAAGATTTATGTAACTCTCTTCTTATGAATCCACCTTTTTTTCAGGATGAAGGGTTCCATCCAATGTGCTCCGATGTGAAGCATGTATGTACTGTTTAATTAAGACTTCTTATCAAGCAGCAGTCCGGCACCATCACCTTTCTGGGTCTCATAGCTTCATATTCCAACCCAGCCTAACAGGCGCGGAACTACTCCATGACAGTATGCAAGCTACTGGTAGCTCACGATCGACCTGTGGGAGACTCCTTGTCTAGCTAGACTAATAGTGGAAGCACTTTGAGGAGGAAGATTGCTATGATGCTTAGTATCAATAATAGCCAGTCGTCAGTTTTGTAACAATTAGTCTGGCCGGGTTTGAGGAGAGGGACAATTAATGGCTGAATGACAGAACTAGGTAGTCTCCCTGTATGATAGCCTGCCCCGTACAGCACCATTAACTTTTGTGTTAGCATATTAATTAAATAATTAGAGTAGCACTCCACTTAACAGTGACATATTACACTTGTAGAGCAATTTTCATGTGTATGAGAGCAACATTTAATTGACATATAGATTCATAAAAACAGAGTCATAACTCTATATAAAAAATGTATCTGATAGAGACTTCTATCCTAAGATTCCTCGCCTTAGAATATTTCCCAGTGTTCAGGCTGGATCTGTAAATTTTTTTGCAAACCTTTGCATAGCCGTAGATGCCATAGTTCTACTCCGTGTGGTGGCATTGGTGCTTTCCATGGCAGAAGTGACTAGCGCAGTGCTTATAAAGGCGCCACCTCAGCGTGCTGATCTCAGTTCCATCTCTTTCGCGCTGACCTCAGTGCCTTCTTTTTCACGCCATGAAAGTGAATCTGGACAAGCTCCTCGCAGTCACATTTTGACTGGATTTTTTTGACATTTTGTCATCATCTGTTGACACTTCTTCGATTTTTATTTTTTATATTTCGCCAACATCTAGTGTGCTTTCTTTTTACCTTTTTTCGAGGATATCCACGAAGAAACCCACTGAGTTAAAGAATTGTGGAGGCTTTCATCTGCAGATGTTGAAGGCGGACCCCTACTTGGTGTGTCTGTCGTACCTGGAGTTGAACTACAAATCTGCGTCGTGTGCGGAGTCCTGGACCATCAACCACCAGGCCATCCACAAGCTGGCCATGAAGATCTTGGCTACTCGCCATGAGACTCTGCGCCACTCCATGTTCCATTTGCACGAGACGTCTCGGGACGGCTCCTGGAATCGTTTGCGTTGGTCCTGGTCACACTCCTGGACTTCTTCAGGTAAGTTCCATAAGAAGTCCAAGAAGTCAAAGTGTTCTTGGACTTCTCTGTGTCACTCCCATTCATGGGACCCCACAAGATAATGACGCCACAAATCCGGGCATCACTATCAGGTTGTTCCTGTGTAGCCAGTGTCGGAAACTGGGTCTGCTCCATGCTTCCCAGGGAATTCTAGAGTGACCCCAGATCCAACTCTGTGAGTTTTATGAGGACATAAGCCACATTTGTAGGCAGCCTAGTCCCTCTGGGGTGGTCTCAGGCCCCATGAGTTAGGGAGGGTCTTCGATTGGGGCCCTGCCAGGGGGTCCACCCTCAGTGCTAATCCACTCAGGATACCTTGTTGGATAAAGATCAGCCACAGCTTTGCGATCTCCGGGGACTGTTCCAGTGGTGCTGTTCTCAGCACTGCCCATGCCCATCGGTGGTGCCAAACCTATTGTGATTCCTGACTCCGTAATGGAGCCAGACCGGCTTCGCATGACAGAGTCTCCAGCGCCGACCATGCCCACACGGCCTAAAATGGAGATCGAGCCCTATTTTCCTGAAGCGCCTGCTGTACAACATGAATGGTGGGGATCTGAGTATCCCTAGGGCTACTCTGACACCCTAACGGAGTCCATGGCCAATGACAACTGGTATGAGGATCTGACTGATGCAGGTGGTTTGGACACCTCACCAGACACTAGACTCTTCTCGTCTCCCACAGTGGCTACAGAGGAAGGGTCTTCTTATGCAATGGTGGTCTGGAGGGCGGCTAAGGTCCTGGACCTAATGTTGCCCACGGTGAAGGCCAAAACCACCGTCTTGACAGGTGCTTCAACCCGGGGTAATTCGTTCAGAATCCTTACTACTCTTTAATGAAGCCCTTACTGATGTCCTTCCTGGGCCAAGCCCTGCAAAGGTGCTCCTGTACACAGGAACACTGCTCGCTGCCATTACCCCACCTCCTCTCTCAAAACCCCACCCCTGAGAGTCTGGTGGCCCAGACCTCAATTTCTTGGATCAATCCTGGCGTGTTTTCTACCACACCACCTGGAAGGGAATCCAAGAAGCTGGATACCTTCAGTAAAAGGATTTTCTCTTCTGCCAGCCTGGCACTCCTGTCAGTGAACACCTCATGATTACGGGCCATTATTCACATATTGTGTGGGATACAGTTGCACTAGTGCTGCCTCTGGTTGTGGATGAGCCCGGACCATACTCAAGCTATTGCTGATGGAAGAGATGTAATGTTGTTAACGATTAGATGGAAGTTGTATGTGACCGACTCACTGGGCATGGCCATTGTTTCGATGGTGCACTCTGACATCATGCCTGGTTGAGGAATACTGGCTTTTCAATGATGATCAGGGAATCCTTATGGACATGCCCTTCGATGGGACTTCACTCTTTGGTGATAAGGTAGATTCAGCCTTAGAAAGATTCAAGGACAGTAGGACCACTGCTAGGTTGTTCTGGCTCACTGTGGCCCCACAACAGCCGCATTCCTCGTTCCACCCCTTCCGTAAATATGCTAGGGGTTATCGGGCTCATCCATTTCACCCTAGCCACCACAGCCAGCAGGCACATTCCTTTCGCGGATGTGGTTACCACAAGTCTAGTGGGGCCCAAAGCCAAAGGTTTTCGCAATCCACTCACCTCCCGGCAACCACCTCGCACTATTGTGACAGGAAGTACTGGCTCTTCTTGACTAATAAGCCATCAAGACTATGCCACGGTCAGAAGTAGGTTGTGGGTGCTATTTTCTGGTGCCCAAGAATGATGGAGGTCTCCGCCTCATATTAGATCTGCATCCTCTGAATTACTTCTTGAAAAGGAGAAATCAAGATGCTCACCTTGGCTCAGGTCTTATCCGCTTTCGACCCAGGAGGCTGGATTGTTGCGTTGGACTTGAAGGACGCATATGTCCACATCCCTGTTTTTCCTGCCCACAGATGTTCAGTGCGACTAACGATGGGCTAGGAGCATTATCAGTTTGCTGTGCTTAACTTTTGCCTTACCAACGCTCCTCGGGTGTTCACAAAGGTGATGGCAGTGGTCTCAACACATCTGCGGAGGTCAGGGGTCCCAGTCTTCCCCTAACTTGACGATTGGCTTATGGAGGCGGGTTTGCCCCAGGCAGTCATCTCCCACCTACAGACTATGGCAGACCTCCTGCATACGCTGGAGTTCACTATCAAAATACCAAAGACACACCTGACTCCCTCTCAGACGTTCCTTTTCATCTGAACTGTTCTGGATACAGTGTAGTTTCAGACTTATCCTCTGGAACAGCGAGTCCAGGATATTCTGGATATGACTCCGATGTTTCGGCCTCTATCCTGGATTTTGGTGAGACTGATTCTGAGGCTGCCGGCTCTTACCGCCTCCTCCATCCTGTTGGTAAAACTTGCTCGTTGGCATATGCAGGCTCTGCAGTAGGACTTGAAGACCCAGTGGGCACAGCATAAGGGAAATCAGTCTGACCTGGTCCAGATCTTGGAAGGAATTACAAAGGACCTGCAATGGTGGCTCACGGACAGTGATTGAATCGGCATCAGACCCCTCTCCCTTCCTCATCCACAGCTCATAGTGGTAACAGATGCATCACTCATTGGTGGGGCATCGTTCGGAGAGCAGTGGAGATCAGGGTACTTTGGTCTCGAGCGAGTCTCAACTATACATCAAAAACATGAACCTGTTGGAAGGGATCTGACAGGCATTGAAAGTCTTTCTTACTTCCAACAAGGGAAGGCTAGTTCAGGTATTAATGGACAACACCACTGCCTTATGCAACAAGCAGGGCAGGTGGTGGGTCAACATCTGGCAGACTCTCCGAACACCATAGCAGATGAACTTAGCCGTCGCTGCCTTGTGGATCACAAATCTCGTCTTCATCCAGAGGTGGTGCGAAGTCTGTTCCGAGATAGGGGAGAGCCCTGGTTAGATCTACTTGCCACTGCTGAAAAAGCACAATGTCCTCACTTCTGCGCGATGGAATTTCGAAGTGGCTCTTGCTCGGAAATGCATATCGTCTTAGGTGGCACTCAGGACTTCTAAATGCCTTTCTGCAGATACCACTCCTAGTTAGAGTGCTCAAGAAGATCAAGACCAACCAGGCCCAAGTCATCTTAGTGGCTTTGGATTGGGTAAGAGAGTATGGTATCTCGAAGTCCTGAGCATGTGCATCTGTTCTCTGATCAGGCTACCTCTTTGGGACGATCTTCTTTCACAGCAGCAAGGCAGAGTCCTACACTGCATTCTGCACACTCTACATCTACAAGCATGGATAATGTACAACGACAGTTGAGGGTGTTTGATCTCCTGCCCAAAGTGTGTCATGTCATTTTGCCAGCCAGCCTCACCTTCACTAAAACGATGTATGCCTGCCGATGGAACAAGTTTGTGGCTTGATGTTCAACCAAATCTGCTGATCCTCTGTCTGCACCCTTTTCTGAAGTTACCTGGCAATGTTTTGCCTTTGGCATGGTTGAGGGATAACTTTCTGTCACTATAGCCTTTCTTTGGTTGCCTGACCACCCTTCCCTGTTTAGGTCACCTGTTGTGATTGGATTCCTTAAAGGTTTGCAGCATATGTTTCTCATGTGCTCTCCTTTTGAGCCAATGCAAAGCTGCCCCCTAAGTCTCCTAACAATAAAGACTGTCTTCCTTGTTGCAATAACATCTGCCAGTAGTGTTAGCGAATTACAAGCACTTTCTTTTAACCCTCTGCACACTTCCTTCTTTCCAGACAAGTTAGGTCTTAGAACCCAGAAATCATTTTTGACAATAGTGGTCACACCTTTCCACGTCGGGCAGAACATCACCCTGCCTACCCCCTCCTCCATCCTACCAAGGAGAGATTCCAACACCTGCATCTTTAAGAGCATTTTCTTTCTAGATTGATTGAATCAAAATATTGCAGGTGGACAATCCACTCTTTGTGGATTTGCGGGGGCAAAGAGGCAATTCAGAAAAGAACCATCTCTTTATCAATCATCCTTTTATCAAGATCTGCTACTCGATGGGCAAGACACAACTCTTGTAGGGGTTAAGAGCTCATTCCACCAGAGCTAAAGCTGCAACCACTGTGTTGGCTAGAGGAGTCCCAGTTCTAAACATCTGTCAAGGGGCTACGTGGGTGTTGCTGCAGACATTTGCCAAATACTACTCCCTTAACAGTCAGTTCTGGCAAGATGGGCATTTTGCCCATTCGGTCTTCCTTGACTTTTTAGTTTAAACAGTCCTCAGACCCACCTCTGGGGAGAGATTGCTTTTATATCTATTCTAAGGTAAGGATTCTGCATCCAGAAGTCTCTATTAGATGAACAAGTTACTTACCTTCGGTAACACCTTATCTGGTAGAAGTTCTATCTAGCCACAGATTCGATTCCCTACCCAACTTTCCATCTGAGATCCTTCAGGACCTCACTTTTGCCACACTAGTCATTATTCCTCAGCTTGGCTCTGTGCTTCTGTTTCGAAAAACAGTCAGTAACTGAGGTCAGCACACTGAGGTAGCACCAATATAGCCACTGCACCCATCACTTCATGTGTGATCGACATTATGTGGAGATGAACGACGCGCAAGGGAATTGCAAACAAAATTCCAGATCCAGTCTAACGCCTCTGGCATATTCTAAAATAAGGAATCTGCAAATAGTCTCTACCAGATAAGGGGTTACCAAAGGTAATTAACTTATTCAACAGGGCTTCCAATAGACTCCTATGTTTATAATGTCCAAGATCACAATCTGTTGTGTAAATTTATTATCCAGTATCCTAACATGATCATAGCAAATAAGAAAGAATATCTTATGAGTTTTAAAATCCAAATTCCTGAAATTATCTTAACACATCTTCAATTCTGGCAACATATAAAGTCATAGCCGATGTGTTTCACAGGTATAATCCCATTTTTTCCAGGCTAGTCTGTAAGAACAACTTTGTATACAATGTAATCCACTCAGTGGTAAAGTATCAAGATATTCCAAATGTTCATTTGTGGGTAATGGAGTGAGTCTTATTTATTTTAAAAAAATCTTTTTATTGAAACAAATTAAAACATAAAAAGACAATCTGCAAAATCAGTGCACATTTAGTACCTTGTTACATGCTGTGGACCTAGCACCGTACCATAGTATCTAAGTTAACAGGACCATGTAATTGTTTAGATATTATCAATCATTTCTCCAAGACTCTCAGCTATCCAGCGGTTATCGACTGATTTCTTTGCTTTGATGAGGGTATCTGTGCGCATATCATACCACGATACTATTTCCATTTCTCCCAGGTTTTCGACCATTTGTTTGGGCAGCCCCTGCTTTCATATATGGTTTTTTCAGCTAACCTGCACCAATCCATGTCACTTTTCCCTTCGTTCACCCTAGGAGCCGTTGGGGCGCCCCCTAATCTAGCTATATTTTGTTTAGCTACTATAAATCCCAGTGTCACCCAGAGACGTTCTTTACTTGTAAGATTGGTTTCATTCCAAATATTCAAGAGACACCACCGTGCCAGCCTCTGCGTCGGTATAGAGTGAACCTGTTGCATGCAGGAGATAACCTCCCAGTATATCTGAACAACTGGACAATCCCATATTATGTGGAGTAAAGTCTACCCATTTGTTTCAGCGTTGTACGGGCAATATATGATCTGTGGATAACGTTTCATTGTACCATTTTAAACCTTGAACGGATAGCCAACTCCTTGGGTGAGGCTAGATCCTCCAACCAGTCCTCATCCTCTATCTGACCTAGGTCCTGCTCCCAGCGGGTGCGGAGGGCGAGCAAGGGATCTGGAGAATTATTCATAAGTTTACGATAAGTCAAAGATATTGCCTTCTTCTCAATACGATCGTCTAATAACCTATCTTCTAATGGCGAGGAATCTGGGAGCTCCTCTCCGTTTGGCAAACTGCCCTCAGCGCATGTCTAACTTGTAGGTATTGGAAGTTTTCAGAGTGTGCTAGCTGATATTCTTGTTGTAATGTTGTGAATGGTTTTATATCCCCCTTAACCTACAGGTCTTCCAACCTTGAGAGGCCTATCAAGTCCCACCTCTTAAAAACGCTTTGCTTTGCCAAGAGTCCCAAGCACACAGAATCCCATAATGGTGTCATCTGTGTGAGTCTACCTCTCCACCCAAGGGCTGTGAGCACCTCTTTCCAAACCTGTAGTGTAGTGAGGTTGGCTCAAGAAAGGAGTTCATTCTGTCGCCCCATAAATAGCTCTTAAGTACCCTTGTGGTTGCATATTATATTGGTCCATTTTATGTCAGCTCATCCTGAGGATAATGCACCCAATGGTTGACCACTGTCATCTGAACCGCCCAGTAGTATATTCGCAAAGCCAGGAGTGCTACTCCTCCATCATACTACGCTCTTGTCAGCGTCTGCAAGGAGCCGCTATTGCACAGGAGTAACTGCACAGTTGTTTCAATTGCCTGAAAGTATGCTTGAGAGATCGGGTAGGGGGAGTTATGCATTACTTAAAGGAATCATGGCAGTGCCATCATCTTCAAGAGTGAAGCTCTACCCAGGAGCGATAGTGGGAGAGATCTCCAGTGCTGTACATCAGTATGCAGTCTACGGAGTGGAGGTTCTAGATTACAATCGTAATTTTTTTTTTTATCTCTGGTAGCATATTTGCCCAAGTATTTGAACCCTTCTGGTATCGCAGCCCCCCAGGCAGAACCGGCGGAGCTCCCGAGATCACATACAGCACTGACTTCGCCCAATTTATTGTATACCCAGAGTATTTCCAATAGAGCGCGAATATATGCATGATCCTATGGAGAGTGTCCCTTGGAGTCGCAATATATAACAGAATATCATCTGCATGTAGCAAAATCTTGTCTTTCCAATTTGGTGTCCATTTTAGTCCTATAATCATAGGGTCTCCTCTTATCCATACTGCCAGGGTTTCCAATACTAATGCGAATATAAGCAGCGATAGCTGGCAACCCTGCCTCGTTCCCATGTATAGTCTGAAAGTCTTTGACGTGTTATTATTAACAGTCACTTGGGCCAGTGGGCAGGAGTAGAGCAGTCCTACTCAGGATAGAAATTGTGGACCGAAGCCCTGTTTTTCTAGCACCGCATACATGAAAGGCCACTCGATGGTGTCGAAGGCCATCCGCGCATTTAACAAGAGCACCGCCGCATCCTTTTCTATTTTAGCCGCTCTTCCCAGGCCTGCATGAAGCCTTCTTAAATTAAGTGCCGTATTCCTCCCCGGCATGAAGCCAGACTGGTCCAAGTGAATCGGGGACTGTAAAAATTTGGTTAGACTTGTTGCCAACATTTTAACCAATATTTTCACTTCCGCATTTAAGAGTGAAATTGGTCTGTAGGAGGAGCAATCTTCCTTGGACCTTCCCACCTTGTGGATTACCACAGTTTGGGCTATTCGTTGGTCCCTTGACAACGTGCCGATATCACAACTCTCCCAAAGCATCCGGAGTAGCATTGGGGCTACCTTCGGCGCCGTCTATTTATATAGCTCAATCGGAATACCGTTTGGGCCCTCCGCCATCCCTGACCTCAGCACCCGATTGCCTGTATTATTTCTTTTTCTGTCATTTCCTTGTCTAGGGAATCCCTGTCCTCATCTGCAAGCCCTTTCACCTGAAGGGTGACAAGTAGCTCACGAACCTCCTGTATGGTGACTGTGTTTGATGCCTTATAAACCTTGCTTATAGTATGACACAAACTCCTTTGCAATCTCTTGTCCCTGTCTCACCATCGTACCGTCACTTCGCTTAATCTCGTAGCTTCATCTCGCTGCTCCCTCCCTTCTGTCTAACCACGCCACCAGCTTCCCTGCCCTAGCCTCAATCTCGTGGAGGTTGTGTTGCGCCGCCCTGTGTCTGGCCTAAGCTGCCTCTTTGGCTGTCTCTCGTAATTCTTTTAGCTTGAGCCTAAGACGGTGTTGTGTGGACTCGTCATCCCCAAGGGTCAATTTTGTTTCTAAATCACTAATTTTGTGTCCTAAACTCTCTAGTTTAGCCCTCTTTTCCTTTTTGTGGCCTACCACCAGGGAAATCCCTTGCCCTCTAAAAACCGTTTTATAGGCTTCCCATAATATATTGGCGGAGTCATCTGTACCCTACTTTTCTACTAGGTAGTGGTCAGTGACCTCCTGGAGTTTAGAACGAATTTGAGGTATTTAACCGGTTTAATCCCCTGTGGTTGGTGGAGCTAAGGTCATAGCGTACGCACACTGGGGAGTGGTCGGAGATTCCACGCGCCAGGTGTTGCGCCTCATGAAAAAGCGTGCGTAAATGAGCAAGTTTGAAAATATAGTCTATGCGGTAAAGGGTGCCATGGGCTCCTAAGGGATGGGGGTATTGTCGTGAGACAGGGTTGAGTGCCCTCCATATATCTATGAGCCCTAGAGCCGACAAAAAGTCCCTTAAGTTAGTACTGATCTTGTGGTCCTGCAGGCCAGCCGTCTATTTCAGATGAGAGTGCTGCG
Organism: Triturus cristatus; assembly: GCF_964204655.1. Taxonomy (NCBI): domain Eukaryota; kingdom Metazoa; phylum Chordata; class Amphibia; order Caudata; family Salamandridae; genus Triturus; species Triturus cristatus. Next base: position 143,820,303 of record NC_140594.1, read on the forward strand.
TTGCAATCCCCTCCCATAATCAGACTACCCTAATCAGAATTCAAGAAGTAAGGCCCCAAGTTCCAGAAATAATTGTATCTGCAACCGAGGCGGAGCGTAGAGTGAGATTATGTTAAATAGTTATCCTTCCCACCTGCTTGTGATGGCCACATAACGACCTCTATCATCGTGTACAGTCTTAATTATTGTAAAGGGGAAGGAAGAACTGAGCAGGATACCGACCCCCCTGGAACCTCTTGTGTATCCCTCATGTGCTATCTGTTTGTATCCCCACCTATTTAACGCTCCATACTGTGTTTCCTTGTATGTGAGTCTTCTATAACAGGGCCACCTCTGGGGAGTATCTCTTCAGGTACTGCAAAACCACCACTCTTTTTATCTTAACCCCCTGGTCATTGACGCCCTGGTCATTAAAATTAACGTGGGAGATGATTCAACCACCCATTCATCCAAGCTGAGCCTGGGGGAGAGGGAAGGGCGCCCTCTCCCAGCTACACATGCATCATTTCCAGTGCGTATCCTGCCGCTGATCGTCTAAAGAACAACAATCCTAAACAAACGTGACAAAAACCCAATTTGTTCCTGCCTCCCTGCATGACAGACTAAGAACTGCGGCCCCCCCAAACTATGACAGTGCCTTTGTTCCCAATTACAAACATTAACCTATGTGGGGAAGGGGGGCCCTATCGAACCCTTGCTTGTTCCGCCGCTACCTTTTATTCAGCTTCGATAGGTTGTTCTAGTGCAAAGTCTACCATAGTCAAACAGGTCTTCTTAGCGAATCACCAGGGTTGAGAGATTTCAGTCCCAGTCAAGGTTGTGTATCATAGCCTTCTCAGCACGTGTGTGATAGAGTTGCCGGAGATCCCTACAAGTCCATGCATCTCCTGGCAACTGTTATATACCAGGGGATTCTTAAAACAGGGGCTATGCCAGATAGTTGGAAAGGGGCCATTGTAAGACCTATACATAAAAAAGGTGATGTAAATTCCCCATAAAACTACCGTTTAATAAACCTCCTGGACATAGGTGAAAAAGTATTTGCTAAAGTAATCCTGGGATTACTTAAAGAATGGACAGATGAAAATCAGATAGTGCCCCCAGAACTGGGTGGATTTAAAGAGGGGCGTTCGACGATTGATCACTGTTTTGCCCTCTGGTCCATTGCGCGGAAGTCGATCGAGCAGAGGGGCAATTTGTTCTGCTGCTTTGTGGACTTCCGCGCAGCATTTGATCTGGTGGACAGGAAGCAACTGTGGGAAACCTTGCTAGGGTATAATATCCAAGGAGACTTATTGGCCTTGATACAAGCCCTGCATACAGAAAACTGGGCCCAGATAATCTTGGATGAGAACGGAGGATTGTCCCGGTGGATCCAGATCGATAATGGGTTGAGACAGGGGTGCGTACTTGCCCCGTTGCTTTTTTCCCTGTTTATAGCTGATCTGCCCTGAAAACTCATAGGGGCTAGCCTGAAATTAGGAGGAAACCATATCTCCTGTTTATTATATGCAGATGATCTGGTAATCATGGACCAGACGGAGATTGGGCTACAAAGGAAATTAAACATGTTTACAGAATACTGCCAAACTAAAAAATTGGTGGTAAACATGGAGAAGACCAAAATCCTATGTTTTGGAAGAAGAAAAACAAAGTTTTCCTGGTATCTGGGCAGGGAAATGCTGGAAAAAGTAACAGAATATAGATATCTGGGAATGTGGTTCACGAATAGTCTGCAGTGGTATACCCATCTTGATGCATTAAAAATAAGGGCATCGGCCTCTGTAAAGGGGTTAAAAAGATTTAATAGTGTATATGGAGAAATGTCTGATAGACCGGTATTAAAAGCCTATTTAGCAATGGTCCCCCCACAATTTTTGTATGGTGCAGAGGTACTCTATTTAAGTGGAAAAAAGGGATGGGACAAAGAAGAGGGAAATATCCTTAAATGTTTGCTCTCGCTGCCTAGATCGTCCATGATACAAGCAGTAAGATTAGAATTGGGAATCACCTCATGGGGTATAACAGCTTGCATGGCTTTATTGCGTTTCTGACAGCAGTTAGGAACAGGTGAGGATCAAAAAATCTCACAGTGGTGTAAAAATGAAATTACCAATAGTGAGTTGACCTGGGCAAGAGAGACCAGAGCTTCAATTATTCAAGCATATGGTGTTTTAAAGCTAAAGCTGTGCCCTCAGTACTTAGACCTAAAGTTAGACAAGAAAGAACTTAGGACATGGGGAATAGAAGTGTCCCAAACCCATGATCAAGAATACCTCTTACGGAAAAGTTCAGTTGCTTTTATGGCCTCAGCATGGAAAAATGATTTACATTACCCCTATATCGACAGGTTACCTAGCTGCCTGTTAAGGCGCGAAGTGTTAAGATTGAGAATTGGGCTAAATCCCTGTTATGCGAACAATGGGGTAAAAATCTTAATGATAAATAGCAATGAAAATGCACCTGCACCTTAGGCACTACCTGTGATATTTTACATATATTATTAGACTGTTTTAAGATTTTAGATATACGAAGAGAGATTTTAGGCCCGATTTTTAAAAAATATGAAATTAAAAATAGGTTGCAAGCTGTAAACCTTTTAGTGGAAATGAAGAACCTAGATATAGCCTGTGCTATTGGGAAATATATAAACAAAGTGAAAGAGTTTTTTAAATGTAAAAGCACTGATGAAATTTAGATCTTTTTAGATTCAGGGAGAATGGGTTATTAATGGATAGAAGTAATTTGTGAGACATACTAGAAGGTCAGTGTGACCCAATAATGGAATAGTTGATTTTTTTAATTTTAAGATGGTTTTTTTATCTTGCATTTTTATGGTTGTGAATTATAGGTTTAAGAAATGTATTGTATATTGTATGATTCTGACTTGCTTATCCATGGAATGTTATGTTGCTAAGTGTATACTTTTATGGTAGTAAATAACCGAATAAAGTTTCATTTCATTTCATACAACTGAGTCTTCTGCAGGATCTGTCTGATCTTGATTGTTGCGACTGCCCGAGGGTTCTTGGTCGCTTTCTCCCTTATTCTTTTACCCTTTGAGTTGTCTGGATCTAGGCATTCGCCAAACAATTCCACACTTCCTCCGGTGTATTAAAGAACCAGATTATTCCCTCTGAGATCACTCTCAGCTTGGCTGGGAACAACATTGCATATTGCAGTTCTTTTTCCCTGAGGGCTTTTTTGACTTCCTGGAATGAACAATTCTGCTTCTGAACTCACATTGTAAAGTCCGTGATCATGGTATTATCCCAGCGTATTGAAGGTGAACCATGTGACGCCTGCAGTATTACATCTCGATCTCTATAGTAAAAAATGCGAGCGATGATGGGCCTTGGTGGGGCCCCTGGAACCCAGTGCTCACTTTCAACATTGAAGACATTACAGAGACCTCAGGGCTTCAGGTGCTTCACGATGAGATCCTCAGCAAAGAGCTCTACCTCCAGGCCCTCTGCTTTTCCCAGCACTCCAATTATTTGCACATTATTGCGGGGCGACCGGCCTTCAGCGTCTTCTATTCTGGCCTCTAGCAAATTTACTGATTTTCGTAGATCACCTACTTGGGCCTGTAGCGTTTTCGTTTCAGTCTTGAGAGAGGTGATAGATTCTTCCGTCTCCTGGACACAGGCTCTAATGTTGGGGATGTCTGCCCGCAGCACTGTTACTTCAGTGGTTACGGAGTAAATTTTGACTTTCAGCATGGTTTTACTTTCAGCATGGTTTTTATAACCCCAATCGCCACCATAACGTTTTGTAGGGTCGAGGGCTCTGCCGCCGCTGAACCCCGATCGGACCCCAGGGACTGCTGGTGCTTTACCTGGGGCGTAGGAGGTTCTGATCTAGGATGAGCGTACTTTTCCATTTTAGTTTGCGACATTGTCCTGGAGCCCTTGGGTGAAGACATCGCATCAAGCTTTGTAATCTGAGGAGATCACTTGAATCCACTGGCAGTACAAATCAACAAGGGGAGATAGCGGGGGAGGCCCTTTCACAGCGCCCACCTGTGGGTCCAGAAACTCCCCCAGTGGCCTGTCAGCTGGTGCCTTTCTCTACCCAATCACAGCCCCCCCGCAGATCACCTCTATTCCGGGTGCCAGGTAGTATCCGGTCAGCCTGATCAGTACAACAAATCTTTATCCTGGATCTTCACCGTTCCCTCACAAAGTTCAGGCCTTTTTTGGGGCCCACACGATGCCTCATACTACTCCTGTAGATCTTCGCCTCATTTATTTTTGATCGATGGGAGAGGGGGCATCCGCTGCCGCTCAATCCTCTTCCCACGGGTCCCCCTCGCACCACCGAGCCGTATATCTCAAAAAGGATTCTGGCAGTCTGGCTTGCATAGGCGTGCCCAGTTCATGTCTTCCGCTAGTTCATGGAATCGTAAATAGGTGCCCCAAAAAACCAATCCTTCGCTGGGGCGGCTCTATAGCGCTGCAGAGCAATGCAATAAGGCAGCGGGAGGAGCCACTCCACACATCCTCACCTCCTCCGCCGGAGCTCACCGCCGAGCCACACCCCAACGAGCTCCCCGGCCGCAGGCAGTACCGTTTGTTTGAAGCAGGTCTTGATCGTGCTCCTGGGCCCCAGCTTTCGGCGGGCTGTCTCATCTCCGTCGTGGGACTCACTCATCTCTGATTTCCTCCCCAGCTCCGGAGCCAGCGGTTGCACTCAAGTCATGGGGTGGAGTCTCGTCCCCAGTCGAGGTCCACGCTCAATCTTCCCCACTCAGGGATCACTTTACCACGGTACGGAGAGCTGCCGCTTCTCCGGGTGCTTTTCTGGTCTGCTTCTCTTCTTGCCAGAGCTCCGACGCTCACCCTGAGGCTCCGTCTTCCGTCTGTGACACGGCCCTCCTGATCACCATAGCCGATGTAGGCCGCATATGAGTACGTCAGCGGCTACCACCCGGTTCACCTTGTCTGGGTGCCATCACGATCTCGGAGGTCTAAGACAGGTTTCCTCCGCTCAAATTGTAGACTTTTCTCAAGCTGATGTACTGATAGCTAAGGTATAATGGGGCGGACGGTCGAAGCTTCACTAAGCTGTGACCTTCTTGGTTGGCTGCTGGCCACGCCCCCTGTGAATCTTATTTATGTTGCCCATAATCAGGCTCTCACGTCTACCAACAACACAAAAAAAGTATCACATTTGGGGAGAGGGACACTTGATATCTCCCTGATAGAACTTGTTAGTCTCCCTTTCAGATAGGCCGTCTTGTACAGTGGCATTTACTTTTGTGCTAACAAATCAGCAAAAGCCTTAAAGAATTCAATGAGCAGTCTGTCTACCCCTGGTGTTTTCTCCATTGTCATACCGGCAATTGCTGCTGTAATCCCCTGGATCATCATTTGTCCATCTATGTCCTCCCTTGTCTCAGGCCCAACTTATGTTAGATACATTTGTAATCTATGCTCAACCTTTTGTATGTTGGTCTCCGTTGATTTCCATACCCCACATGTTGTTCGCCTAATTACCATTTTGAATGCATTCCATTCAAGTAGGGCATTTACTACAGTCCCCTCATTATCTTGAAAATAATGACCTGGTTTGGTCTAAATTATTTACCTAAAGACCAAATCCTCCTGTCTGGCTGATTTGGAGCCTCCAGGAAAGGATAATAGTTGTTTAGCATCTGTTGTAAAAATGAAGTAGAAACTGATGGACCTCTCCTCTCAAGAGAGCAGGTTCATTGTGCGAGTTCTTTCATCTTCAGTTGTGTAGTTTCAGCAGAGTTCCTTCAGCACCCCTTCATACCTCTTGACTCTGTCTGCTAACTTCACTGGTCATTATGCAGAAGGCCCAGATTGACCAACACTATGTCAGTCTTTTGTTCAAGAAAATCCCTTGTTGATGTGAGGGCAGTTAGGAGCATGTCTAGTTTGTCATATGGCTGTGGGGTTATTGCAGTTCATTTAAGTGTTAGATACTCAGCTGTTCGGGGATGATGTTCATCATCAGGCTAGATGCAGGGTGTTGTGTAGGCCTGTCAACTGGTTGCCAAAGTAGTGAGAGATGGAGCACAGACACTGAAATATCACCCATGCTGCTATATGTTGCTTCAGAGCACGAGCAGAGTGCACGTGTTTGCTTCATGGTGCTTACCACTGGCATCATGTGGTTGTATATTATCAACATTTACCAATCTACGTCTATTCGGAGTCTAGCCTCATCCCAGGGGACCCGACTTTGTCCCTGGATCACAGCATGCATGGTGCTATAGGTCTTTCCGTTCTCTACTTATCCCTTTTCCTCTCACATCTGAGGGTCTCCTTCTCAGGAGGGACGCTCCTCGCCTACAATTTTCATGTGTGGGTCCCATAGTACTATCTGATGCGCCACTGTGGACAGATCAGATTTCATGAAGCCCATCCTGCAGTGTTGGTGCTCTTGACTCACAGTGCTGATGTTTGGGGCTCTCACAGCCATCATGCTGGAGTGTGCACCACACTGTGGCCTCCCAATTTGGGTGTTCTCTGTGTCCTTTTCCTGCTCCGTGTCCCAATCAAAATATGTTTTGAGCAGACGTAGAGGAGCACCGCCGGCTGCGAAGTTTGTGGCTTTGCAAATTGGTCGAATAGCTGTGATGCAAGGAGACAAACTGGGAGCTCCAAAATCAAGCGGCGCACACCATATTCATTCAGGCAGAACCACTCTACAGTTATGCCTAGATATGAAAAGGTGTTGAAGTTCTCCAGTATTGCACCGCTAGGTTCGAATTTCCTGGCCATCCACAGATTGTTCGTGAAGATAATTACCTGTGATTTCTTTGTGTTGATGTTTCAACCATTTATGTTGCAGGAGTTTTCCACTGCTTGTGCCTGGGCCAATATCCCTTTTAGAGTTTTTGCGATCAAGCTCAAGTCGCCCACGATACTAGGATCTGGTACCTTTCTATGGCTGGAATGTCTTTGACTGTTTCAAGAATTCTTTATACATATCTGTATCTAATGAACAATGCAGTGTGACAAGTAGACATCCCTGCTTGACTCATCTAGTAGTTGGGAATGGTCTGCTGAGCACTCCTTTATGACTCATTGTCACTTGTGAGGTGATGCCAAAGTACAGCATTATGATGCATGGCTGTAAATTAGTTTCAATTCTTATACTTGTCAGTTTCATCCCTATTCTGGCCTTTGGAACCAGGCCAAATACTGATGTGAAATCCAAGAGAGCCACATGTAGTGGCATTTTATAGAACAACATATATTTGTGTACAGTTTGCATAAAAGCTAAAGATTTGGTTAACAGTAGATGACCCTTGTCTAAATCCTCCTTGAATTGGGGTAAGTATATTTTGTGTTAGCACCCAACCTTCAGAGCCTTGGGGATTAATTTTGAATGTAATTGTGAATGTCAATAAGACTTATAGGTCTGTACGATTTTGGATGGCCTTGGAACCTTTGTATAGAGTGCATTTAGAATCTTGTACGGGCGCAATTGCTGCGCTTGAAGGAGGACGTTGCGCATTGGAGAGGGCTTCCAGTTTCCTTGATGGGTAGAGTGGTCCTCTTTAAAATGATGGCCCTCCCTCGCCTATTATACGTGGTTCAGAATACCCCGTACCAGATTCTGGCATCAATTTTCCGATCCATTGAGTCCTATTGCTTTGGGGGGAGGTAGTCCCAGGATTGCGTTAAAGAAGCGAATGAAAGTTGTGTACGACGGGGGCATCGCTGTTCCTGACATCAGGAAATACTACTGGGCGTCCCAGCTCATCAACGTTAATGGATGGGCTTTTTCCCCATTAGAGGAACTGGCATATAGGGTAGATCATTTGGCCTTTGGAAATAGTAGCTACCTCGCCGAACTATACCGGAAGGGGAAAGGTAGCCCGCTCCTCCCGGTACATATCCGAACGGTTATTGATGTTTGGCACAAAGCAACCAAAATGACCGGGTGGGAATACAAACTTACTGCACAAACTCCTCTCTGGGAGGGTAACCGATTGGGTGAGGTGACAAGGCTCGCTGGCTTCCGGAAGGGGAGTCGTATAGGTATTGACCACTTGGGGGATGACTGGAAGAATGGGAAGATGCTTAACTTCGATACACTGCAAGGACAGTTCTATATGGGTAGGGGGGAATTTCTGCGCTATCGACAGCTACGTCATGTGCTTCATTGTCCTCTGCAAGAGGGGTCCCCGATTCCAGAATACTCGCTACTCGAGGGCCGCCTGCTCCTCGACCCTATGATTGATAAGTCTATCTCTCTGACCTATTGCAAATTGATTAACAACACCCCGGATTGTTTGGGCTCGCTGAGGGAGGCCTGGGAGTCGGATGTAGGCCTCTTGGAGCACGGTTTCGGCTGATTCAGCTCCGTATCCTCCCTTTATCCTATGGATTCCGAATAGCGTACGTTCGGATGGGCATCTGTGAGACTGACGAATGCGTACCGATATGTGGGGAGGTAGGGTCCTTCTTCCACATACTCTGGTCATGCCCACGGATACAATCGTACTGGACTGGTATAACACGAGTGATGGTACAGGTAGTGGGCAAGAGTGTCCCGCTTGACCCAAGGTGGCTTATCCTGGGGGTGACTGGAGAAACGACATGGCCGCAGTGGGCCAAGACCTGGCTGGCCCTTGCGGGTGGGGTAGACAAGAGAAACATTGCCCGAGCATGAGGAGCAGAGACAGCCCCTACTCTGACAGCCTGGAAAAGAGACCTGGACTGGTGGTGTGGGGCGGAGCGGGTTATCTACCAGACCGAGGCTGCCCTCGTAAAGGGTAGAAAATCTTGAGTGCATGGGCCGAATATAGAGAACTTTGATGTGAGCCCTGTGAACTGTTATATGTTGATGTGGGAGACAGGATGCTAGGGTTTGCGGTGGGAGAGGGTAGATGTTTCATGGGGTGATCACCGATGGGATGCATTTTAAGAACTGTGAGCTTGTCTCGGCTATCTCTCTTCTTAAATGCTACTTGTATATGGGTATTGAACTGAAGCCTGTTTATGTTTAATAAAAAGACTTAAAAAAAAATATATATATACATATATATATTTGAAGGTTATAGGAGTATCATATTTACAAGGGGGCATGCCCAAAGTTCTTCTCCCAAGATCGCTTTATACTTGGACCAGTCCTCCAAGTCTTTGCCTGTGTTTATATCATTTAGCCTTTGTGGGCTTGTTAAAATGGCCCTTGATATTAGTTCAATATTTCCCAAGCTTGCTGCGTTGAGAACTTCTGAAAAGAAACCTACCCAGATGTCTTCAGAAATGTTCACCTCCAAAGTGTTGTTTTTGCCACCCAGCTACACAGCTGTTTTCCTTCCAGTATGACTGCGTGCCTTCCGCCCCTACTTCAGACTCAAGGGCTTTCCATTTCTCTTGAAGGTATGCCTCTTTTTTTGTTCTTAGTAAAGGCATTGTATTTCTTGAACTCTTGATGCCCTTGAGGTTTCCACCTTTGGTGACTGGGTATTTGAAGTCTATCTTTTTAGTTCCGGGATAAGCCAAGACGATATGATTTTACTAAGATTATATGTATAATATATTTACTTAAAGGGGCTTTCAGCCAGCTCTTTTCATTCATTGGTCTTTTGTTGCGTCATTCACATTTTGATTCCACCCACTACACCTTACAGCATAGGGCAATGGGTCTGCCTACGTCAGCCAAAGGCTAACATCACTTTGAATGACTGCATTTTGCTATTCACAAGGGTCACATGAACTCACAAGGGAGTTCCCTTCATTGCCAGTGTTCTTGTCTTTACTCTATTATTATTATTACTTTAGCGTTGCCTTTTAATGTGAGCACAGGCCAAATTTCACCTTTATCAGTTCCTGTCTCCTGCTAATGCTGTTATAAATTCCTTATGAACTGGGCTTTCTCTATCTGACTCCTGCTATTTCCACAGCATACCCTATTGTGCCCATTTCATTCTGTTCCATATAAAGGTATCCCCTTTTAGGATGCAAGCAATAGAGAACTTTTAAAACTGCACTCCTGTTTGTCATGCTGCTATGTATTTTCATTGAGGACTAAGGTTATACTTGTAAACCAATTTAGCCTGTATGTCCTGCTTGTATGGCTTTCTAGTTTGCTTTCAGTTCTCTTCTATGTCATATGTATGTAGATATTTAACAAATGTATTAATTGAAGCTGTGCCATTTATCCCAATTATCTATCTATCTAGTTAGCTATCGATCTATCTGTCTTTATCTATCTATCTATCTATTTATCTATCTATCTATCGTTGCTAATCTATCTATCTAGCTGTCGTTCAAAATCTATCTAATCTGCCTATGCAAATCTATCTATCTATCTATCTATCTATACATCTATCTATCTATCTATACACACACACACACAAATCCCTCGATCGGTCTTTTTACCCTCTTGGTTTATGTATCTGTTCAAGCCTATCTGTCTATTTGCATAATAGATTTGCAAAAACATTTTTTTTTAAAGCATTTGCAAAGGCAAGAGGCTGGCAGCCTATCTGGAGTTAGCCAAGACCTTTTGATATTTTACAAAGTTTATGTATATAACACGGTTAGTTTTATGGGTTTTCAGTCAGACTTAATCCATGGTGTCATTAAAATATTTTCTTCCACCCACCCACTTCCATCCATGCATCAATGGGCCAGCCTACATTTGCCATTTTCTTGAATTCACTGTGAATTACGGCATGCACATCCATACACAAAGTAGTTCACTTCAGTGCCTGAGACTAGTATGATAATGTGTGCTTTTTTGAGACCAATAAAATATTTTTGCTTTAGCCAATATCTTTTTTCTTTTTAAATTGACGAGGGCACTGCTGCTTACAAACAAAAACGTTTTGCAAAAAATATGAAAAAACAAAATATGAATTACCAAAACCAAAAGGCTTGCGGTCAGCGCTAGATCTATTAGCTGTGTCAAACCTTGTTTATTTTTACACTCTTTATCAAAGCACCTTTCTCAACCAGTTTTGGGCAAATCATAGATCATCTTGTATGGAAGGGCTGGACGTTAAGAGATTTTCATAGTGACCTAGTATGTTTTTCAGGCAACCCTTATTTAGCACTATTAATGTTGGATCCTCCCATTCCTGACGCAAGATCTTGTGTTTACTGGCTTACTGCACCAGTCAGTTTCTAGCCAATGAAGCCACTGCTCCCTCATTGTTGCCTTATATTCCTGAGTGTTATCCGTGTTCACATATTTCTGAGGTCCCATCCGTGGCATTTCATTTGATATCCAAATGCAGTGCTTTGTGTTTGGTCTCCTTTCAGATTAGATATGCCCATATATGACATTCCTCTGCTCTTAGTAGGGTGCATATTATTCATTTTGCAGCACCATATGCGTTTTAAGAGAGATTTAGTGGATAATTATCTTTGTAGGTGTTTCTAGACAACATTAGCCCTTCCCTATCGCAGACGGATTTCAAACATTTTCCTCTTACTTCTGTATTTATCAAAATCGTGCCATGGAGATGGAATTCACTTGACTTCTAGAGATATATTACATCTTCCCCATTTGAAGATATGTTCAATGTTCTGTACTGTTTTTAGGTCTCGCCTACGCAGCGCTCATGCGCTGCATAGGCAAAAAGACATTTTGCAATTGCTTCGGCTTTTCAGAACATTCCATTGCCATCAGTGGCAACGCTTGCACGTGTGGCGATTGCCTTGCGGGAGCGAGCTTGACACCATATGTTTGTAATGAACTTACAAACACATGGTGCCCGTGGCTCGCTCCCGCAGGGGAAACGCTTTGTGTGCTATCGCACTCCCCCACCCCTCCCACTTTTAGCACGATGCACGCGCGCACTTGTATATAAGATGTAGTGGAGGGAGGAAAGCTCCCCTACCCATTATTAGATGTAAAGCGGACCCTTCCGGTGCATTGCGCAAACAATAACACTATAGAGAACTGGGAGGACTCGGCATTGGACAGAGCGTCCAGTCACGACTGAAAACAATCGGTGACGGACCTCTTTAGTCCATTTTCTGTGTCAGTTGTAGCGGTCTACTTAAACCAATTGAGTCAGTACGAGGCTGCGCGCCCGTTTTGAGGTGCAGGCTTGGTCGTATTGGGTCAGGTGGAGTGGGCCCACTGCGTTCAGTACACTTGAATTTATCACGTCAACTGTGCTGTCTTAATTATATGCCTTGCTTCTTATCAGTGAGAAAATAATTGGGCGTCATATGATTTTGTATGTATACCTTCCCTGCCAGTGTATGTGTAGCGGTGTCATAACTTCTCTTTTCGCCCAGTGCTGTTTGTCTTATTTTTTCAATGAACCGCACTGAAGCACTCCGGCTTCGCATGTATGCATTTAGTGAAACTACAAGCCCCGGCGCCTAAATAGCTGATGAGTAAGATATAAATAAAACAAAAATAAACCTGGCCGCAGAGCCTCCTTATGAAATGGTCAAGTCGAACTGCGTGGTTTATTGACCGGGTTCTGCTATGCAAGTGCGAATTTAAAATAACGACATGGCCCATTATTACTTAACATGAAGTTTTTGCCATTCTAGGATGGTTGGTGTCTTTAGTAGTTAAAGAATTGTAGCAGCGCTATTCAGGGATTAAGTGGGAGGAAAAAACTGTGGGGGGGTGTCTCTTAAAGGGGCGTGGCCAGTGTAATTAAGGGCGTGGATTAAAGCACCTTAAGCTAAAAATCTGTGCTACACACAGTGTGCCCCCAACTTGAATTTTGCAGTTTCCGTCATTGCATCCAGATGTATGATACAACAAGTAACATCATGCCTACAAGTCAGGACTATTTGCCTGGTCAATGGTTGTTAGTTGCATCAGATAAATAAGCAGCAACTATGGCTTGTTTATAATATTGAAAAAGCTTCCACTCACAGCCCTGGTGACACCACGACAATGTTGCTGCTCCTGCGTTTCAAAAGGAGAAGGGAACTCCAGAGACAAATTGACTCTCTTTAAAGGATTTCCCTTCCCCTACAACGTTCCTCTGGCATGACGTCATGCCGTAACTTCTCCACCGGAGAGAAGTGAGCAGCGCACATGATGCGCCTGCTGTCACTGCAGCCCGGTAAACAAGCATTGGCATAGCCAATAGGTCTCGCCTTTGGGACCTTATAAGTGTTTAGTGTCATGCAACAGTTGATGTTGTTGCACCAAGGATATTGTGCTGCATAACTAAATACTTATAAGGTCCCAATACCGAGACCTATTGGCTATGCCAATGCTTGTTTTCTTCTTTTCTGGCTCATATCTTGAGGTGCTATACTTTATTTGTGCTTAGTGTCGGTGCTGTCTTTCACATCCTTTCTCTCTGTTGTGGCATGGAAAGCTGAAATCCGAGGCAAATGCTGCTATTTGTTTGAAGATGTGGTGTCACTTCCATTCCTGTAGCGAGATGCTGGGGATGACACCACACCTTGCCACCTAGCACCAATGACTTGACATGGTATTATTTTCAGGATCCAGTCTGGCTCCTGGGGAGTAGGTTCACAGTGAGCAATCAGAAGGACTCTGTCATCTCCATCAGAAAGAACGTTACCAATTGTAGGTAACTTGTTCAACAGGGATTTCTTTTACACTAGAACGAGTACTGGCGCAGAAATGTATATTGCTGATTATCGAAGTTAATTCTTTACACCCTACAATACTGTTTTTTTAATAGTTGCAGCTTCCCCTATAATGACCCCAGAAAGTACTATCTTGGAACACCTTATAACCTATGCCAGATATCCATTAAGTTCCTTATATTTTGTGCTCTGGATGCAAAATATCAGTTTATCTCACCCGGTTAAAACGGCCCGGAGGGTCGTTGGGTCCCGCGCTATACCTTGTCCTTCATAGTGCTACAACAGAAGATGAGCCGCTTACGACCGAGGAACGGACGATGAGGCTGTGCTGGAACCGGAGTCAGCGTAGGGCCAGGTTCGCTCGCCCGTATGCCCCGGAGATACCGCTGGGTATGTGCACGGCATTCCCGCATGAAGGGGACTGGACAGCGCTGGCAAACTGGGAGGAACAGGTATTGGGTGATTTATACGAGAACAAGACCTTGTTGTCTTTCCACGACTTGCGACATAGGTACGACTTTCCGCGGGGGGACTACTTGTTGCATTCAGCACTTATTGCCTCAATCCAAGGCTATTGGAAGACGGGTTTGTCGGAACCTCGAACCTCAATGGCATGCCAATATGTAGTAATGGCCGCAGGGACATTTAAGGCCATAACGTGCCTTTACCGGCGAATGCTGACAGAGAATCTAGACCCGTTGCGAGCACTGCAGGGGAAATGGGAAGTGGATCTTGGTAAGGAAATCCCTGAGAAGACGTGGGCTCAACTGATTAAGAGGGCATGGAAGAGTACGAGAAATGCTCGGTTTCAATTGATACAGTTTTATGTCCTGCATAGAGCGTATCTAACTCCTGCGAAGCTTAATCAGTATTTCCAGGCGGCGGCGGCTCGATGTCCGCCATGTGCTCTGGAGGGAGCGGACTTCCTGCATATGTTGTGGGGATGCACGGCCTTGGGAACCTTTTGGGAGGAGGTGTTGGACATCTTGAATATGGTTACTGATAGGACATTAGCACTGGAACCGGCCAATTGTCTACTGCACTGGTTCCCGCATACTGCCAGAACGAAAGTGACTAGCAAATTCATAGACTTGGGGCTTGTATTGGCTAAATGGGAGATTACAATGCATTGGAAATCACGACAGGGGCCTAACGTGGGGAGATGGCGGGCAGAATTTTTTTTTTTTTTTTTTTTTTTGGAAACCGTTTATTACAAGACTCAAAAATATACAAATATGGGCCTACAACCTTCCGGCCGGCCGCTAGCAATGAAAGGAGCATACGATATACATTTATGAAACACATGGTGCTGCGGCTGAGCATGCACAGGAGTTAACATCGTTGCGAGCCACACTATCCAGACCCCACTATACGGTTCCATTTTAAACTTAAAGAACGACAAATACAAACAAACCCACAAGGCAATCCTCAATCGGAAATAGCAACACGTGCTCCCCTAGAGGGGGGATCCTAGCCATCCATAGGAATCTCAAGAGGGGGGAGAGATCAGAACTAGGGCTGGGTACACCTAATGCCCAGGTACCGGGGGAATGAGTTGGCTAAGGGGACGGGGCCGGCGACGGATCAGGCAATAGCGGTGGAGCACAGATTCCCCCGCGGTAGGCGTTCCAGGGGCCCCATACTTTCACCCATGTCCCAGGCTTACCTCTCGCCACATACACCACCTTTTCCCGAAACATGCACCAATCCATATGTTCCTTCCAGGCCGAGACAGTCGGGGGCCTCTGGGATCCCCACAGTTGAGCAATGTCACGCTTGGCAACCATATACCCCAGAGTCACCCACCACGTCTGCGGCACCGAGTAATCGGTAGGCTCCCACACATTCAACAGGCATCGCCTCGCTTCGGGCAACAGCGCCACATGCGTAACCACTCGCAGCACCTCATGCACACCACGCCAGAACCCCTCCACCTCCGGGCACTCCCACAAGATATGCAGAAAAGTCCCCAACGCACCACACCCACGCTTACACAAACCGTCCTCAGCATAGCCCATACGCAGGAGCTTTGGCCCCGTCATGTAGACCCTATGGAGTATCTTGAGCTGGACGAAACGAAGGCGAGCCGGTATGGCCACCTCTTTCGGGGAGGCCACCGCGGAGATCCAGTCCTCGTATGGCGCACCTCTCCCACCCTCCCAACATAGGCCGCCGGGACAAGGACATAGTCTAGTCGTGAGAGGCTACCATGGGCGCCAGAGTGGAAAGTGTACTGCAGCTGCGTGGGGTGTTTTAAACGCCAGCAGTCCACTAATCCAAATGTATCCAAGAGGCCGGGTAGCCACGCCTGTGCCCGGGGGAGGTCCCTAGGGGGGTGACGATCCACAGTCCCAGATACCACCGCATTAAAATCCCCCCCCACAACTAAAAGCCCCCCCGGAAGGCCAAGGAGAAGGCGCCCCAGGTCCGCAAAGGTGGTCGACTGCAGCCCCGGTGGGATGTATACTGACACAAAGACAACCACTTTGCCCTCCAGTCTTCCCACCAAGACCGTGTAACGTCCCTGTCATCGTGGAGCACCTCATCAATCTCCAACGGGAGCGAGTTCTTCACCATGATGCCCACACCCCTTGAGCCGGACGTGAAGCCCGAGTGAGCCACTAGGCGATAGCCACGCCGATTCATGGCGCAGAAGGAGTTGCCAATGAGGTGTGTCTCCTGCAGAAAGACTACATCGGGCGAGATCCGCTTCAAAAACTGCAGGACCACACCTCGTTTGATCCTGTCCCCCAGTCCATTCACATTCCAAGACAACAAAGTTAATTCCCTACCCCCCATCATATACAGAAGCCATCATTCGTCCCCCGGAGAGCACTTTAGACCTAACACAAAAATACGTTTGCCTTGTGATAAAAACGAACAACACCCCGTCCCTACCCACCCGCCCCAACAGAACTCCCCCCTCCCTGCACCCCTGCATGAGCCCGAACAGCCCCCCCAACGTGCAGTGTGCCTGTCGCCCCATATATAGTTAACCTAACTAGACCCCCTAGAGGAGGAGGGAGAACCCCCAATAGACCCAACACAACCTCCATAGGAGGGGAACTTACAAAAACTGACGCAGAATCGAAAGTGGCATCATTTTCGTCCAGAGTGAGGCCCAATATTAAACCCTCAGTCCTGATCCAGCGTGCCGTCTCCCCCCGCCCCCCCGATCACGATCCCCGGGCAGAGTATCCAGCCAGTCCCCGGCCGCTTCGGGACGATCAAAGAAGTGCGTGCGACCATCCACCTCCACTCGCAGCTTGGCTGGGAAGAGCATGGCGTATTTGAGGTTTAGGTCCCGAAGACGGCGTTTGACGCCTAGGAAGCTCAGTCTCTGCTTCTGGACCGCTGGGGTGAAATCAGGATAAAAATTTACCTCCATATTGTCAAGCTTGACCGGTCCATGCAGTCTGGAGGTTTGCAGGATAGCGTCTCTGTCCCGAAAATTGAAAATCCGGGCGATGAGAGGTCTCGGAGGGGCTCCGACCTTCGGCCTTCCCCCAAGAACCCTGTGGGCCCTCTCCACAGCGAAGAGTTTGCTCAGCCCCCGTGGCTGGAGATGGGTAGCAATCAGGTCCTCCACAAAGAGATCCGCCGCCGCCTCCTCGCGTCCCTCGGGCACCCCGATAATGCGGATGTTGTTCCTCCGTGCCCGACTCTCGGAGTCCTCCAGGCGTCGATCCATAAGCGCACTCGCCTGACTAAGCCGGCGCACCTCTGTTTGCAAGGCCGCCACATCTGTCGTTAGGCCCGATGCGGTGTGGGCCAAAGAATCTACTCGGTCGTTGGTTTTGGAAAGATCGGCCCTCACCAGGCCAACATCCACGAGGACCGAGTCGATCTTCTGCGCCAGTGTATCAAACCGCTGGCCCACCGAGGCCTTCATCTCGGCAATGGCGCCCATGACATCTCGCAGAGTCAGATCTGCGGGCAGGTCTGGGGCATCAGGAGGGCTCTCAGGGGACTTGCGCGGTCCATCGGGAGATCCCTTCTGGAGGGTATAGCGGTCCATACTGTTGGCCTGAGGGACGGCGCCACGCCGGGTCGATTTGGTCTTTGCCCGGTCTCCATCTTGTTTCGTGGCCATGGCCACCAGTCTCCCAGTCGCACCAGCCACGTCGTGTAGGGCAGGAAAGCAGGGCCACGAGCTCCGGGGGGGGCCCCCTCAGAGCAGCGGGGTGGATCACAGCCTGCAGGCAGGCAGGGTCTCCCAGCAAGGCCACACCAACACCAAGGGCTCCGCGACCCAACCTCGCAGAGACGACAAGGGGGTGTGAAAGCGAAAGTGCGGGGTACGCGAGTCGCCAGGCCCTGCCTGCCGCTGTTGTTCACTTTGTCACTGGATCACCCCACAGCGAAAATCCGGGGTCCGGCGAGGGGAAGGCCGCAAACCTCAATCGGTGCTCACTCCGGTGTCCGAGGTCCGATTTGGAAGCGGGAAACGGGTGCCACCTCAGCTCAGGTTCACCAACATAGTCCCCTCATCCAGGGCAGGATAATTTCAGGATAATCGTAGGAGGTTGCGGAGGTCCTCGGGAGCCTCGCACCTACGCGGCCATCTTGGTTGCGCGCTAGGCTCCTCCCTCGATGGCGGGCAGAATTGATTAAATGGGCACGAAGTGAGGGTAGACTTTGATTGCAACAAGCCTCACGTATGGCTAACGACAAAGCGTATGAGACAGCAAGGGCATGGGAGGCCTTAGTTGCAGCACTTCAGACACCGGACGCAAACTTCGAGTAGGGCTCGCTTGAAGAGGAGCGAGGGATTCCAGCTCCCACACTTGCATAGATTGACCAACTATCTATAGGCCAATAGCGGCAATTATTGTGTACGATTTCAATGCCTCCGGTACTGTACTGCCCCGGCTCAATGATGTTGTTGAACTGCTCCGAGAGAGTTGTGTAATTGTTTATACTGTATATACCTTAAGGCGCACTGGTGAGTGGGGTAGGCGGGAGGGGGGCGGGGACGTTGGGGGAAGCAGCAGGCATCATATTATGCTGAGTACATTGTTGTGTTGTTAATGCTGCATATGCTGCTCATATTTGGAAATTAATAAAAATAATTATGAAAAAAAATCAAATTAAAACCCCAGATAGATATATTCTGCAACAATGTCCAGGGGAGGATTATTAACCCACTTAATACATTTAGGAGCAATTTAAGGAGTGCTTGCCACCTGAGCCCCATGGTCTTAGGTTTGCTATATTTATTAATTGGTTTAATCTTTCCAGATATGTCTGAAAGGTATTAAATTTGATTTGTCAACCAGTTCTCACTGGTTTACAAAACAAACTGAATACCTTTCATGAATAAGATCAAATAAAAATATATTGTTGGCATACATTAATAAATGTATCCCTGAGTAAAATCTGAAAATGAAGTTGGATCAACATGTGTACCCGAACAGGGGAAGTATCTCAATGTGATAACAATGACCACTTTGTGGCAAAATTGATCCAGTCAAAAGACAAGGAAAAATCAGTAAATGCTACATAAACATTCTTGTAAATATTATATATTTCTTTGATAATGTTAAACATTAGGATACTATCATTGACCTGCCATGGCTTGGCTTAACCCTGATGTTTAAAAGGAATTACATTTTTAGCATTCGTCCAGCCAGTTAATGCCTCCAGAATAATTGTAGCAAAGTTCCCAGCAAAATCTAGTAATATCTAGCAGGGTGATTAATTGATTTTATGGGCAACTCTCAGTTTCCTTTCTTATAGATTTGTAAAACTAGTGAAACTTTCCTTGACGAAGGGATAGATCTCTGAATAATGCAATATTTAAATACAGAAAATAAAATACTGGCCCATTCAAGAGCATTAGCTTCAAATACTGAAATCAGTGGACGTTTTACCATAGAGGCTCTACTGGTCTCAATATGCCTTAATATAGTATATTTGGTAAACCATAGTTGTATGAAACCCTGCTGTACATACATACACATAGGATAATTGCCCTATGAATATAATATTGTTTTAATAGGTATATAGATCATTAAAGTAAAATAATAAAATTGTTTCCTCCACTGTAACCAGTATTTTATGGGTAGCCACTCCAGTCTCAAAAGCGACATTTGGATTTGTAAACCTTATTGTACAGCAACTCCATGTATATTTCAACAGTGTTTTTTAATATCTTAAAGACTTTACTGTGGCTGTTGTTAAGTTGCACAATAGAGGCTGGATGCTATATCGTATTCCACAGTAATGTTTAATATTATTTAATGGTTTTTTTAAGTTTTGGAAATAATTTGATGTTTAGTAAAAGTAATGTTTGGAAACAATTTAATTTATAATGAAGGTAGTGGGTTATATAGATAACTTTTCTATTTGTTATTGGTCAACTCCCCACCACAATTTATACATCATTGAGGCACAATTATTGTAACATGTTGACAAACATTCGTAAAAGTTGAACATTTTCTTTAGGACTTTTAAAGAATAGTTAGGCTTTTTTCTTACTATTACCTAGATGTCTTGGCTAATGCTTTAGAAGCTGACATGCTGTGTTAAAAACATTTTCAAATCTATTAAGCCCAATTATACACACTATTGCTAATAATGTGTTAATAAACACACCTTTCACATGTTCTTAATGAAATGTTGCTTCGGATACTAATCTAAAACTCAGTTTATGTTTTATGAAATTCATTCCACCTGTTACAATTGCATTAACATACCCCGGCACTGATACATAGCCTGTTTATCAATTATCCCTTTGGTTCTGAAATTCCAACTAAAGTCTCTGTAGAATTGAATAAAAGGAGATAAACCTATGAATAATCACATCCCCAGATACTCCAAGCATTTCTGAGGTACAAACCCACTTCACCTTTTTTTTTGTCAGCACAGTAGCCATGCATAAGGTTAATATTGTTTCCCACAACTGGCATTCAACCAAAATATTAAAGCATTTTCACGTTCAAAATATATATTTTTCAGAAAAAAATCCATAAAATGTGGATGAGTTTAATAGTTCACATTGTATGGCCATTCCATTAATTTCATTGCTTTTTGGCCAAAAACATTGATAGACTCACAAAAAGAATTTTTGCAGCTGGTTATCTTCAAACCTAGCCAAGAGACTATTCTAGTTAGTTTGTTCAAGACAAAAGGTTTTTACAAAATGCACTAATCATTCCTATAAACCAGTGGTCTGATATCATCAAAATCTCAAACAAATGCATACAATGTGACCCCACATAGTCTTCATCTGCCTTCTTTTTAGAGCAGAGGTAATAAAATATGCTGTTTTCTGTATAATATCGGGCACATGTGTATACACCAGCCAGTTATTAGTTGGAATTCTACTTTAAGACAATTTTGGTGGTAGAGAAAGGGGGTATTAAAGTAGATGATTAGTCAAATCTAATCCATCAGGCTGTAGCTGTTTCTTCAAAGTTCCTTTTTCACATTTACGACTTTTGTGACACGTTTTCCCATTTGTTTTCAGTTTTGGCTGTACCTTGGATTGCAAACGTAACTGCTGTGTCACCTTCACAGAATTCCGAAAGTAGCAAATTGACTGATTACAGGGCCCTGTTACTTTGATTATACCACATCTTTTAAAAAGACATTTCACTGGTTGCCTGTATTTTTGAGAGTGACCTTTAGATCTTTAATGTGATAGATTGAGCCCTCTGTGGGAACACCCTGCATTTAATAAAAGATAGACTTATTCAAAATGTTTCCTTTCATTCCTTCCATTTTGCAGATTAGAGATTTCTGTTTGTCCCGTGCTTTCGAAGATTAGGGTATGAGGGATTTTCCATTTTGGTGTTAGCCCCCGCCTCTCAAACCTTTAAAGATTCTATTCTTCATATCTTGTTATCTAAGTTAAACTAGTTGCATACCCCATGTTTATTCCTTTAGCCTGATTTTGGTACTCCTTGGCAGGATGAAACCCTCTACAAAAACAAACCTAATTATTTTAATACGTTCCAAGATGTTCTGGTGTGTTTCCACTTTTGTGAGTATATATTATGACCTCATCTTATAAGAACATATTTATGATAGCTTGAATAGTTCTCCTTTTAGTTTGTGTTTCAGGGCTGAGGGTGATATGTAGCACCCATTTACCCTAAAAAAAGTACTTTTTTTCTGTACAGCAGCATGCTCTCCCTCTCGCTGGCCTCTTTGAGTTTGGTCATCGCTCTTCCATTAACACGTTTGGCCATGGGCTGAATGCCTTGAAAATCTCAACTTGCAAATGTTCTTTACAGTTGACAAATATTTAATAGGTCCCTACTTTAATTGCAGGACAAAACTACTCGATGTCCATTCTGTGTTTTCCAAATACTGAGCCTTGGTTTCACCAAATCATTCCAAGTAGGAAATCTTCATTAAAAGTTTTTACACTCGTTTTACACTTGTAATTTTGTTGGCTGCCTTCCCGCCTGCTTTACTTACTACTATAGCATCTATATCAGGAGTCGCCAACCTTTTCTGTTACAGTAGCTACTTATGTTCAATGAAAATCATAGTGAGCTACTAATATTAGAGATGTGATTGTGACCACATTGGAAAAGATTTCATTGGTGGCCACCAAATGCAAGATTCCCAGCAGTGATTCTCAGTTCATCGGGTATGATTTCCAGCTATAATGAAAAAGAACAATCTTTGTCAATGTTGAATGCCTCTACGTGGGTAATACATGACAGCCAAAGCTGCAACGCACTTGGCATAGGTAATAATATTAGCAAAAAGTCTCTCCAATGCCACATGATGTATCACTGAATTGTCAGTTTTAAATATATTTTGGAAATTTAACAATGTTTCTAAAAAAAAATCAGTTTGAGATCGGAAAATAGACACATTTTCTTCTCAATTACACGCTTTTTAATTTTAGTTTAAATATAATACTTCAAATAAGCACAAGCGACTTATGTAGTAGACTGGGTTGCACACAAGTGAGCTGCTTACAGGTAGCTGCAGAGTAACTGAACTGGTTTAAAACATGACTTTTGATAGAAAAAGTGCACTTGTGTGAAAGAAACTATGCAATCTGATTTCACCTTTTAGAGATGACGTGAACTCCACGTAGCAGGCACTCCTAGAAAGTGTCTTGTTGCCTTGTACTCCACTAGCAGAGGTAATTGCCAGTGCATGCTACACATTTGCCAGAGTTGTTTAATGCCTATTTCAAGTCCTTAATTTGTAAAAGAAAGAGTACTGGGGTCCAAATCTTTGCTCAGAAGCCCGCAGCCGGTGCTGTTGTAGGTCAGGGGGCCGAATACTGGCAAAGAGCCCACCTCCTTGGACAGGTGGGGTTAGATGAAAGTGCCCATTTGTCAGAATGCTTATGCGGGTGACCTCAGTGCTGATGCTTTTATCCCAACAAGGCTACTTTCTACACAGGCGTCTCATCCTGCTGGTGATTATTTCGAGGCAGTTATTTTAGGCTCCAGACATTCTCAGACCCACAACTGCGCTGAAATCGGTAATTAATATATATATATATATGCAGGCTTTGTGTTTTTGCTAAACTTCCCCATCAGTTATCAATATAATGCTTTATATTCTCATCTCCTACTTTCTAAAAGTGTACTCAGCTCTATCTTTGGCTGTGACATACCTTTCTTCTGGTCTGTGTTCAGCCATTGTTCAACACCTGTCCAACCATGTGTACAAGAGTAATTCTGCTGAGCTTACAGTGTGCATGAATGGACCGTTACTGAGTGCCACTTGTTTGACGCTATTACATTTGTGTTTTTTCTTGTGTATTGCATTTGAGTGGGGTTTATGATAGAATCTGTCTGTACTTGTCAACTCTCAGTAAACTAGCCTGCCATCTAGTTCATTCCATAGGTATAGTTGTGCCACCAGTGCCCATTACCCATTTGATTTGTGAAACTTGCTCACTGCCCACTCCTTAAATGAATGCACTGCAATTGTAACTGCAGCACGACAAAGATGACTATGAACTATTTTGCTCAACATAAGTCACTGAGATCTTTTAATTTATGTATACCAGTGGTACGCAGTGATATCCAGTGTAGATCCTGGATGGCCCGGTCAGTGGCTATTCTTCAGGATATCTATTGACAATGCAGATGATTTCTATGCAGCATCCTTGTGTGTAGATTTTATCTTTCATGACTATCCTCAATGTGTGACAAGGTTCTGGCCCTTCTGGAACCATGTAGAATACCCTGTGCAATAGGATATTTTTGATGTTCAAAGCAGAAATCAAAGTTTGATCTGTAGGTATTGGAAAATTGCTGTATATAACTGTATATAATACATAAACATCAGGCTAATATTTGAAATTTCTCTACATCCTCAAATTATTGATAAGACAATATCTGCCTCATGTTAATAACTCAAATTTGTCTAGTTCGTGCCTCAAAGTGTAGCTACGACAACCCATATATAGCTTAGTTTAGCAAATTACAACTAACCAAATGGCTTTTTGTTGTAAGAAATGTAATTTCGCAAAGCATTAAGCAATCGATTGAAAAATCTTTTGTTCGTTAGCATTCATTCGAAAGCTAAACATATATATTTTGAAAACACCAAAATGTTTTGCTTAGGAAAGAGCTGTACTGCTGCCTCTGCCTTCAGTGTAATTGATGTGTATCTCTTTATTGTCTTTCAATACTAGATTAGTTGGATGAGATCATGGCAGCCTCAAACCTGGAAAATCGTTTACACAGCGCACAGAAAAACTTGTTGTTTCTCCAGCAGGAACACGCCAACACACTGAAAGGCTTGCACTCTGAGATCCGACGACTTCAACAGCACTGTACAGGTACTGTGGAAAAATATATAAAATGTTGATAGTACCTTCGCCTATTATGGATATTTATTTATATATACATATACACCCGCCTCAACACCCCCACCCCAGGCAGCAACGCCTGAAGATGCAGCACACCGCAGATCCATCTGAGTACAGGGCGATGTCATGCATCATCTGTAATTCTCTCTCCTGCACTTACGTTTATGAGAATTACTGCATACTAAGTAAGCAGCCTTGAGTTATTAGACAGAACTGTCTCATCATGACAATTTCTACTTAACATACAAGAGTTTGTGCACCAGGTACTAACCTATCTATGTACATGTGCTTGTTTTGCTTCAGAACATGATCTATCTGTAAAGTTTGCGCTACAGTTTTAAGGCTGCAGGTAGTATGATCTTTAGCACCTTCAGACCTTGGTTATTTTAAGTGAATAGCCGCACCTTGAACAAGTTTTGCATAGCATGTATACTGTGCTTAGTAGATACTTTTTATTAATCTGTTATATTTCTCATGAGAGTCTCACTGTCTGCAAACAGTGAGGTACAGAGTAAACTCTCTCCATAGATTAAACACTGTTAACAGTACCCACTTTTCTCCTCATATCCACTTCATTTCTCAATGTAGGTTCAGTGACTGTCAGGTGTTTGATACAGGTAAAGAGTTTCCATAGTAGGGCATTAGTTATAACCCTGGGCGTAGGACTACGCTACGCTCGAATATTTTGCGTAGTTTGCGCAACTACGTGCTACGCGAATTGCACGTAGCACAGTGCAAAAACGCGTAGCGGGCATATTTAGCAACATAACATCCCGGCAAGACTTTTTCCGCGTTCGCGATCAGCAACATCAAGTTGCCGTTCGCGAGCGTGGAAACTAAACCTCCCGGCGAGATTCTCAACGCGGGGAGGTCAGGTTTCTCATTGCGAGTGGTCACGTATGCTCACGACCACTCGCGATGAGAAACTACCAGTCCGCGTTGAGAAAGCTGCTGCTCGAGTACAAATCTACTTGAGCGGCAGAAAACAACCGCTTGCACTGTGCAAGATGTGGTTTGCAATGATTGCACAGTGCGGACATGCATCTGGCACTGTACAATCAGTACGAACAGCATTTTGCACAGTGCACTACGTAGCTCGGGTAGCTACGCGTAGCTACGCGTAGCTTGCGAAGTGCACTTCGCGTAGCTACGCGTAGCGCTACTGCGCAAACTACGCCCAGGGTTAATTCGTTATGTAACAGGGCTTGAATATCTGAAGGAACTTGATTTTCCCTTATCAGTTGTATACAGACTGATCACTGTGTGCAGGTCAGGTTACCCTTTCATCTGTGGTTCATAGTCAACATGAACTCGGCTACTCATGAGCTGTATGGTATAGGGTCAATGTTGCAAAGAACACCAGCTTGCTTTACCTATAGAGGTTATTTGTATGATAACAGTAAAGACTCTTCATATTGTTGTGAGCTATTTTGCACTTACTTTCATAGCTCTAATGGTATACCCGTTTAAAGAGCAATGTGTACCCCCCTCCCCATATAAACAAATTTCAGTTCCTGGGATGTGCTCCAGAAGCCTCTGGAGGTGCGAGGAGGGGGCCACACAGCCATCCCCCCTTTATATATTCAGGCCCGGGATTGAGCTCCCTGGGGCGTCAGCTATATAAATGTGGCCCAGCCCCTCTTTTTTCACGCTCTGTTTTTGAATTGGCGATCCCGGGAGAGTCTCTCAAGACTTTCGCGGATCCAACCATCCAAATATGCAATTATTTTTTAACCTTAATTCCGTAAAAACTATTGTACGGATTTACACCACATCACAGAAAACCACAATCTGCGGACCAAGATCTAGCTTCCTACCAAATTTAGAATAATTCTGTTCAGCAATTTGTGCTGTAGCGTTAGAAAATGCATGGGGATTTTGCATTTTGGGACTCCCTTTTTTTCGTCCCCAGCTTGACGGATCACCCCAAAACTTTCCAGGAAGCAGCTGAGGTGGATGAACTTTTTCTTGGGAAAGTTTTGTGAAGGTTTATTAAACGGGCCAGAGTTATTAGCAAACCAAAAAAACACTCTTTCTCTGGAAAAACAGACCTAACTATAAATACCTAGTGGCGACCACCACTATGTAATATTTATATATAATCATTAAAAAAATCAAAAGTTAAACTGATGTTACAATTAGGTATGGTAATAACATCTTCCCTGACATTAAAAACACCCTAGAAATTTGCTGAAAAAATTAATTTTTAAGTGAAGTTTTAGGTAGATATGGTAAGTAATATCTTAGCTTACGTTAAAAAACCCCTCCAGAAATGCACTGAAAAAAGCAAAAGTTAAAATAACATTATAGTTAGGCTCTGAAATAAGATAAAAACGAATGTTTAAAAAGAAAAAATCCTCTGAAATTCACCAGTTATTTTTTACTGAGCTAACTATAACTTGCGCCCCCACAAGCATGTGCAAGTTTTCAGGCACATTAATGCACCTGACGTGACATTTTTTTAAAGCTGTCTATCCTCTGTGTGCAGAACACACATAGGATTGAGGAACGCACAAGCTAGAATGGTGGCTTTCTTTTTGTTTCCTTAAGCAAAACATTTTTCTCTGTACCCCCCAGCACATCTGAAGGGGATTCCTTTACTGGAAGCCATTGGCTGGATTAACTTTCCCAGAATGTGAAAACCTCAGATTTCAGTTTGTGAATGCCTGCAAATGTTTATGTTTGTGGGTGTATATGTATGTGAGAGTTCACAAACTTTTGAAGCAAACTACACCTTGTAACATCCATTTCCTACGAGAGACATCCTTTACATCGCATGTGATAAATCGCATGCCATTACAACGCGGTCGTTACATCGACTTGCTGTAGGGGGCAGAAGGTGTTGGATTTGTAACGATTTGCGTTGTAATGGTATGCGATGTAACAACGTGGTCGTTGTAATAACTGTGTTGTAATGGCATGCAATGTATCGCATGTGATGTAACATCGCATATTCATTTTCTACGCATGTGTGTGATTTACTGTGGCGGAGAAAGTAAGTTTCAGTTCTATTAGGTGAGGATTATGCTATTCTTTCTTCGCTTTATTAAAATATCCCTCAAATAGCAGGTATTTTCGTAACATCAGGAAAAAAAACGTCTGTTCCCACAAACTTTAGGGCAACATATTAAGTCCATCATCTAAACTACAGAGTCTGGTCCCAACATAGTGCACCATCCTTCTCAGGACTCCCTCTTTCTTCATGTGAATCACTCCACATAAATCATCATGTGTTCTGTTTCTATCCATCATTTCCTAGAAAGAGAGGAAACCCATAAATGGCAATCCTGAGCAAATCTGTCGCCTCTATGTACTTAATATAATTGAAACTTACCTTTACTAAAGCTAGGCAAATTTTCATTCTATATGAGGACAGGAGGCGAAGATTCTGCTAATTCAATGCATGCTCACTGCCAACTGAGCCACCTCCAGTACCGGCTTAAAATAAAACCTCTTGAAGGTAAAATCTGAGGACCAATCAGCTGCAGACATTATGTCCTCCAAACCAGCTCTCACGCAGAAAGCCTTCGAGGCCCTTGCCCCTCTCACTGAATGCGCCCCAAACATTTTGGTGTCAAAACCAGCTTCTTGCATCACCCACCTTACCCAGCGGGCTATAATAGGGCAAGACACCGCCTTGTACGGCTTCCTTAATGCAATTAGGAGTTGTCTTTTGCCCAGAGCCCCTGACTTCTTCTGTTATGTCTTCATAAGCCCTATAACATTGGACCACACACAGCTTGGGTACATCCCAGAAGGCTCGGTAAGATATTATGCGGGTGTTAGATTTAGTCCGCCTACTTACTGTAAATGAAACCCCATCCGGGGAGATCACCCTGCCTGGAAGGTCAAGAGCTATTACATCTTAAACCCATCTACATGAGACCAGACACAGGAGCCTTGCCAACTTGGCTGAATGTTCTTGCCAGGATAAAAACGTATTCAGTTGCCAGGATAGAAAAAGGTTTAGGACTTCATTGACATCCCAAAACGCCACATAATGAGATTCTAGAGGAAGGGAGAGTCTAATCCCCTAAGTAACCGGTAAACAAAAGGATGATCCCCCACTGGAAGGCCTTCTATCTGGACATGTTCCGCCGAGTTGGCGTATCTAAATGTATTTATGGAGCTACTGGCTAGTCCCTCTTCAGCAGGGCTGGACAGAAAAATCTGACCTACATCAGCGCCCACAGGATCCACACCCTTTGCAAATCCCAACATATCCATCTGGTCCAGACTGACCAGTATCACTTGGTTGTGCTGTCTGACCAGGCCTTAGAAAGGGAGAATTCTGCATGTCACAAAAGCCCTGGTAACGTCTGTTGTCGCATGTAATCCTCCAGGCCATGAGTCGCAGAGAACTCTCCGTCACCACCGGTGCAGGGTGAGGTCAGAATGTGAGGAAAGAGGGGGAGTTGGATTGGAGAATCCCAGGAAAGTTCCAGAAGAACCAGAAACCACACTTGAGACCTCCACAAGGGTGTTATCATGACCACCTCTACCTTCTGATGAGGCACCTGGGCTGATGCTCTGGTGATCATTGAAAAAGGGTGTAGCGCATAGCCTGTCTCCTGGCTCCAATCCTGGAGAAACACGTCTGCTGCCACTGCTAGTGGGTCCAACCTCCAGCTGAAAAACTGGGGCAGTTGGAGGTAGAGACGGGACGCAAACAGGTCGATCGAATACAGGCTCCCTGTCCGAGAGCCATAGGAAAACTTGGAAGTCTAGCTTTCACATACTCGAATCCTAAATATGGCAAGAGTGTCAAAGATCGCTCTCCTGTTCCATGCCTCCATGTGGGAAAGCCACCAATTGATTTCCACTCTCGCCTCATCCAATAAAGGAACCAACTGCGAATATGTGAGACCTTTGCGGAGATGGTGAGCCTTGAGGCACTAGAGGGCTCTGTACTGAAGAGGGCCTGGACAAATTGCTTGACTAGACTAAGAGAGGAGGCCCACCCGGTGCACAAGCTGCCTGAGAGTAGAGTGAGGCTTGGCAGAGTTTTGACGCAACTTGTGCCGAATCTTTGACTTCTTCCAAGATGAAAGATTCAAAGAGGCCATGGTAGAATCGATTACCTAACCTAGGAAAGTGATTTATTTTCATTGATAACGAATCCCAGGCCCTGTAAGAGGTCTACTGCCATCTGGAACTGAAGGGCGAGCTCCTGGGGACACTGAGCTAGGAGCAAAGTGTCATCTAGGTAGACAATGAGCCTTATCTCCTGTGCCCAAAGATATTCTATTGCCAGTTTGAAAACCTTCGTGCAGCACCATGGGATGACAACAGGCCAAACAGAATGGTGAGACACTCGAATCCCTGGGCTTGCTAGGCAAAATGGAGAAACTGATGGTGGGAAGGAAAGACCAGGACTGTCAAGTAAGCATCCTTCAGATCTAGATGCACCATCCAGTCCAATGGGAGCAAAACATCCCTGAGGAGGTGGATGCCCTCCATCTTGAAGTGGCGAGAAACCAGCCACTCGTTGAACTCCCTGAGATTGATCACTGGCCGCTGCCCGCTGCTGATCTTGTCTACCCAAAAGAGGTTGCTGAGGAACCCATTAGGATATGTACCCGATCGGCGAATGGCCCCTTTCTGCTAGAGGGCATTGACCTTCGTGTCAAAAAGTGTGGCGGCTTGTTGGAAGAAACAAATGGGGCGAGGCTGGGAGCCATGCTGGGGAACACCGTAGAACTCTACTTGGACCTCCTGCACTGTGTACCATACCAAAGCGTCTGAGGTGATAGAGGACCAAGCTGGGAGACACTGGGCCATACCGCCCCATACCTTTAGGTGGGCAGAAGGGAGTACACTCACCATTGCCAGAGGCATTTCTGGCTTGACCCTTGAAGCCTCGTCCACGGAACTGCTGGCCTCTGTGTTGGGTAGAAGTTTGTGAAGCACCTTTCAGGCTGCCACTGGCTGTGCCTGGAGCTTTGTCCTTTGGATGAGGAGTGGAGGAGAGCAGCTATATAAACACAATCCTCAGCACACAAATGTAAGGTAAAAACAAATAACACACAATATTGTGCACATATTGAAAACCGTGTTTGTGATCTTTCTTTCTTTGCTCCTTTTTCCATTATTCTTTTTCTTCTGTTATTACATAAAGTTCCTTGTCAGCCAACACCTGTTTCGTCGCAAACATTGGGAATTCGTCCTACGACTTTCTCAAGGCTGAATAAACAAAATAAAGAATGGCCATTGTGACACCATACAGAAACTGGTGTGCATGTAGCATCATTAAAAGTATCCCCATGAAGAAATGTTTGTGTATACACACATGCACAGAGTGAATCCAACGTTCTGTGAAGTAGTCAAGATTTAGTGACAATACATTTGATATTTTCTGGTAAATATGTTGCCACAGTGTCTTTTATACTCTCAGCATCCAGGTGATGGAAAAAAGCCGATATAAGCGAAAATCTAGAGGGGAAAATCCTAAGCATAGTTAGAAAGATTATGTGAGCGCGCAACACACAAGTGAAAATGTGTGGAAACGTCAGAAAAAACACTAAAGAATGTAGCAAAATACTAAATTGTGGCCAGAATATTGAAAGGGAAGCGGAAAAGTGAATCGAAAACAAAACAGTCAAAACCAAAAGGCATGCAAATCCGGAAATTCCTAAGGTACCTCCAATATCTCCTGTAAGAATCTATGTAAAAATGAGAATAAACATAGAAGTATAATCAGGATGATCATGTCATGAATATGCTTGCTTTCCTCTTTCATAATAAGACACCAATTCTAAAACCATGAACACCTACTTCTCATGTGGTGATAAATCCATCCTACATTAGACCAAAAAACGAAATCCGTTGCCAGATTCTATTATTCCGTCTCCAAACAAGTTTCGCATCTTCAATTCGATCCAATATGCAAGCCTGAAATGCTAAAAGAAAGACTTGATATACCGACTTCCCACTATAAGCCACAGTCTACATTTAAACAAATATCCAAAAGTTTACATCGCCATGCCACAATAAAAATCAAAACAAATCCATTCACAAGTGCAGGTCCGCGCATGTGCAATCTTTTAAGTGCTACCGTAATCTACACAGTCTTATCACTTAGCGGCGTGATAACACATTTTACTGCCATGACCCATTATAAACTAAGCGAATCCCCTCACAAGTGTAGGGCCACGCATCTGTAATCATTAGAGTCCTACCACAATCCGCAAAATCTTACCGCTTGATCCATCCATGCGTTATACTGCCATGTCTTTGAGTACGAGACACGGAGAAGTCATCTTCCCGCACTAATATACCTCCCCAGTTTCCGGGAGCAGTAGTCCTAGAAAGAGGACAAACTCTGTCCTTCCACACGGTCGCCATCTTGAAACTTACTCTGATGGCCCCAGATATATATATCAAACTCCCTTAAGCAGGCTGGCACTTCCGAAGGGTAACCATTATACAGGACAAGGTAATCACAACCTCATTATCATGCCTTACAGACTTGACGTAAATAAGACTCTCTGCGAGGGCCAGCTTTTCATGTGTTAAAAAAGTGTAAACGCTCCTACTCACAAAACAGTGCTCTGAAGACAAAAAGTAGCTATAATAACAAATTTGGTTAAAAAAAATCTATATAAATCTCATGTTATCGGTGTTCTCCTGAAGACATCAATATCTATCCACCAACATTTCTTGTTAGCAGTATATCCTTCCTGTTGTTCGAATTAAAAGATAAACAAACCCATTTTGGCTGTATTGCACATATATTGCGTTTCTCCACCTCCAGGAAGGCTTGCAGATATCATATTTGCTCCAACAATTCACATCTCAAACCTGTCCGGTAATTAACGGTACAATTACTAAAATTTCTTCATAAGCAGGAACACTACATCCGATTATAAGACCTCCTTGAACTTGTTGATGAAACAAAGGCAAACCAACATTTTTAATAATAGACATAATAATAATATTACTATTCACCAGTGTACAGTTAAGGTGATGGTGATCTGCACATCACCCCCCGCTATCTTACATGTCATGCATGTGAGCCAAACATACATCTATCTCCCCAAGAAATAATGGAGCTCTGATCCAGATTGAGCCCTGTCTCAATACTGCGTAGTCTGAGAATCCAAAAGGCTTCTCGTCTCCGTAAGGTTAATTCCCTCTTGCCACCTCTAGGATGCCTCTGGATCTGGTCAATACCATTATTCCAAGAATCCAAGATGGCGGACTGGTGTGGAGCCTCACAAGGAGAGCTTCGCTGGCTGGGTACCGCTATCTGTAATATCCCTGCTTAGCCCCAGCGTCAACTGGACCGAACTTGCGGAGGAACAAGAAGCGACTTCGCCTGGAACAATCACATCATTATTTCTCTTTTTCTTGGCCCAGATATCTTACCTCATCTCGGGCTGGAGGGAATGAGAGGTCTGAAGCCAGCGAGCAGCGGAGGGCTACGACGACTCCGACCCCGAGATCCGTTGCACCTACTGCAGCAGTCCCGTCCCTGGGCGCAATCCGCATCCTCTCTCCGACAGGGTCGAGCGACTGCAGATCGGGAGGAGAACTAGACCCGCCATTGCCTGACGTGACCGGAGCCTCTTTTGCTGGCTGCGTGCCCCTGTAGGCAGGCGGTGCCTAAGTCAGGTCTTGGTTTAGGAGCTCAGGCCTGGCTCATTGACTACCGACACATTGACAGTGACCAAGCACATTGGTGGATCCGGTCATCTTCCTCATTCGGCGGAGGCTGTTTGTACCCCCGAGGCCCTCTTGCTGAGCACCCTGCATGAGGAGCGGAGGGCAGAATTGGGATCGCGCATCCTCATGGGTGTTTCATGTCGATGCCCTGTGGATGCGCAACAATCGTGATCGAGAGCAGACGCGCTCTAGATCTGGGATCCCAAATATACGGCTACAAGGCGCTCAGTGCCAGAGGTGAGCCCTCATCATATATTGTGTGAAATTTGCACGAGCGCGGAACCGCACAACTTGGCCCGTTTCTGGGAGGTCATCTCAGTTATGGCTGCCACGGCATTTCGCCAATCTACTAAGTTGTTCTCATTATTTCTTTGGCAACCTGTGTACGCATACCATGTTCAGGTTCCACACAGTGTGGAGTCCATTTCATGTTCTCCCACAACTAGCTTCCCCTAAAACCTACACAAAACAGCAACTACAATTACCCACAACTAATGTCAGGACGCAGATTCATCAGAACTTGCTCAATGTCAGAAAGGTCCACCTCCAGGCAGCTCCAACTCTGTTTTGTCGTAATGACAGAGAGGATTAGAGTGGCCAGGTGGGGGAAAGGGTTTTGGGAAGGGAACAGCAGGGGAGGAGATCTGTAAAGGAAACACAAAACGTGAACCACTACATAACAGCTTTTCTCTAATGTGTTACGTTTTTTTTCGGACTACGATTCAGAAGAAATCATTACCTTTCTATCCTTGCTGTAGAATCACTATATGCAATGAGATGCAAAAAGAAATTTGCAATGATTAATTATCATTAACCTTAGCACCCTTGTAAGTTCTTTCATACAGTTCTTATGTTTTAGGATAATTAAATCATTAGCATACCATTATTGTCTTTTTCATACTCTAGATAATGTTTAAAAAAAAATGGTGCAGGTCCGGCCAAGCAACTTTGTACACTTTCTCTGAAAGAGAACACACTGTTCGACAATAATCTTTTATTCCCTTCCCGGGAAGGGAATCCAATTAAAAGTCTCTGAACACCGAGTTCAATAATATCTTGTAATCCGATCTCTGAATCCATTGAGTTTCGTCCATAAAGAAATCCCGTTCAAGAAAGCCTTCCAAAATCTGAATGTTAGTGTATCTTACCCTGATTCAGAAGACTGCGGAGTTTTCTAACAACTGCTTGCCTTAAGAGGACTGCTTCTCGTTTTCTAACTTGCTGCCTTGAAAGTCGGCTCCCCAACGATGTCCGCGATACCTGGTTACGCTGCTCTCCTCGAATCGGCAAAAATAATAAGCACGTTGGTTTGGGTGTGGTGTCCTTTTATAGCATTGCCACACCCTATGGAAATGAACGCGTGCGTGTGAAACGGGATAACGCATACACGCGTTGGAAAATAAACACCAGATTCCTTCATTTACAATACAGCGTGTAACACTAGTGTTTTCATATTTCTTAAAGCGGCCTCATAAATAGTCCTGATTCAACATGAAGCATTACGAATACATAGATCAAACATAACATAGATAGAGAAGACTTATGCGCATATAGATATCAATCGTAAACGCGCGCAATGGCATGATTTGAATAATGCTTAACGCATACAGTGATCGCGCACAATGGCATGATCTGAATAACGCTTTACGCATACAGTGACATAATTAGAATAACAAAAACATAAATATATGTTCTGTCTAAACATTAATGTGCATGAGAACATTGCCACCAAAAGCGAGCCAAAGGTTTAATGCTATGCATCTTCCCACACAATTGTTGCGACATTCGTGAGCAGGTGGCAAAGCCCCTAGAGCCGCAACCCAAAATCATGACAGTACTTCCCCCTCCCAAGCGGTCTCTAGGGGCAGGTTTTGAAGGGAAGGAGTCATGAAAACGACGTACCAGGCGTGCGTGGTGCATGTACGTTATCAGCAGGTTCCCAGGAGTCATGGTCAGGACCATAACCTTTCCAAGATACAAGGTACCACAACTTAGAACCCCGCCTGCGGGAATCTAAAATGCGTCGTATTTCAAATTCTTCCTGACCATTTACTAACAAAGGGCCAGGTTGCAAAGAACATGTTTGAGGGGCTGGTTTCAATAAAGACGTATGAAACACAGGGTGTATTTTCAATTGAGGAGGCAAATGTAATTTGTATGTCACTGGATTGATCTGTCTCAGTACTTTGTATGGCCCAATGAACTTTGGGTGGAAAGCCTGTTTATGCTTAAAGTTGATGTTTTTAGTAGAGAGCCATACTTTGTCACCGCTTTTATATATCGGGCCTGGTTGTCGATGTTTGTCTGCGGAAGTTTTGTATCGATTTTTGGCGGACGTTAAGTGTTGACTCACACTGGCATGCACTCTTTGAATTTGTTTGATTCCTGCTGAAATGGAAGGTACTAACTCTTGTTCTTTGGGTAAAGTCACAGGTAAATAAGTTGGATGAAAACCATAAGTAGCATAAAATGGAGAGGTCTGTAGTGATGTGTGATGGGCTGCATTGTATGCGATTTCAGCCAACCAGAGTAGGTTAACCCAAGAGTCTTTTGAGCTTGTAATGTAACAACGAAGATATTGTTTCAGAGTCTGATTTAATCTGTCAGTTTGCCCATCTGTTTGAGGATGATGACTTGTGGAGAGGGCAGGAGTAATGTTCAAAGCCCGACACCATTGAGACCAGAAAGTAGCAGAAAATTGAGGGCCATGGTCCGAAATTATCTTCTTTGGGAATCCATGGAGTCGAACCACGTGAAACAAAAGCAAAGTAGCCAACTCACTAGATGTTGGTAGTTTCTTACATGCAATGAAGTGTCCCATTTTTGAGAAACTGTCGATGACAACTAAGATACATGTATGACCTTGATCTGTTGGTAAGTCTGTTATAAAATCAATTGAACAATGTTCCCAAGGTCTTTGTGGTGTAGGCAAGGGCATTAAAAGCCCCTTGATTTTTGCATGATCGCTTTTATTTCGAGCACATGTTTCACAATCAGCAACCCATTTAGAAATGTCTTGAGTTAGATGTGGCCACCAAAAGTTACGTTGAATGGCTTTGATGGTTTTTACTCTGCCAGGGTGTCCAGAACAAGGATGCATGTGATGCCATTCAAACACCTTTTTCTGTAATTGTTCCGTGGGTACGAACAAAGCTTTTTAATGAAAGGGCAAATCTTGAATAATTTGTCGATTGGCTTCTTGTTTGACCCAAGTTTTCCAAATGTGAACAGGGAAATTGTCTCGAACTGAATCTAGAAAATCTTCGGTGGATATAAGGCAAAGAACTTATCAGGATGGATAATGGCCTGTGGTTTTTCA
Organism: Triturus cristatus; assembly: GCF_964204655.1. Taxonomy (NCBI): domain Eukaryota; kingdom Metazoa; phylum Chordata; class Amphibia; order Caudata; family Salamandridae; genus Triturus; species Triturus cristatus. Next base: position 143,856,613 of record NC_140594.1, read on the forward strand.
GTGAGTGGAATTTGAGAACAATCTTGACGAGTAAGGGCATCGGCCTTTCTATTGTCTGACCCAGGACGAAAAGTGACCACAAAATCATACTCCGAAAAGAACAACATCCATCGCATTTGGCGAGGAGTTAAAGTACGAGCTGTTTTCATGAATTGTAAATTGCGGTGGTCTGTAAAGACGGTGATGGTATGTCGTGCTCCTAGCAGATGGTGTCGCCATTCAGAAAAGGCAGTATTAATTGCCAATAGTTCTTTTTCTGCAATCGTATAGTTTTTTTCAGCTGGGGATAGTTTCTTTGACATAACTGCTACTGGATGTAATTGTCCATTGGTTATATTTCTTTGCGAAAGAATTGCTCCCAAAGCTGAGTCAGAGGCATCTGCTTCAACGATGTAGGGTTGTTCAGGATTAGAATGGACTAGAACGGGGGCAGACGTGAAAGCCATTTTAAGTTGCTCAAAAGACTTTTGAGCTTCTGGACTCCAAATAAATGGAACATTTTTCCATAATAGCTGTGAGATTGGTGTTATCAAATGAGAAAAATGGCTAATGAATCGTCTATAAAAATTTGCAAAGCCCAAAAAAACACTGGACATCTCGGACAGATTTAGGGCTGGGCCAATTTAGAACAGCTTGAATTTTTCGTTCTGCCATTTGGAAACCCCCGGGTGTCAAGATAACGCCAAGGAACTCAACCTGGGAAACATGAAAAACGCGCTTACTAAGTTTACAATATAAACCATTGATTAGTAGGAGATTCAAGATGATTGACACATGTTGTTCATGAGATTCATGAGATGGTGAATATATGAGAATGTCATCAATTTACACGATGACGAACCTATCTAGGTATTCTCGTAGAATATCATTTTTTAAAAATTGGAATGCCGCTGGGGCATTGCATAGTCCAAACGGCATGACGGAATATTCAAAGAGGCCATATCTGGTTTTGAAAGCCGTTTTCCACTCATCACCAGCCCTTACTCTCACTAGATGGTAAGCACCTTTTAAATCCAACTTGGTATACACAACGGCTGTTTTTACTTGATCTAGGAGGACTGGTATTAGTGGAAGTGGATACTTATTCTTGATCGTGATTTTGTTCAATGCTCTATAGTCTATGCATGGGCGAAGTTCACCATTTGCTTTTGGTACAAAAAATAAAGGAGAAGCTGCTGGGGACTTGGATGGTCGAATAAACCCATTAGACAAATATTTATCTAAATATTCTCGTAAATGTTCGTTCTCCTTTTCTGCCAACGCATAGATTCTACAGTTTGGTATGACTGCTCCTGGTATTAAGTCTATCTGGCAATCATATGCCCTATGAGGTGGTAATTTGTCTGCTTTTTGTTCATTGAAGACTTCTTTAAATTTCTCATATTGTGGCGGTAAGATTGTCTCCTTCTCTTCAGCTGTGGCTATAACATGATTGGTCTCAGACTCACTCCTTGGTTTTTTAGATGCCTGTTCAATGCAATGTTGTTTGCAGAAGTCCGATAATCCTATGATTGTCTTTTGTACCCAATCAATCTGTGGGCTATGGGTTTGCAGCTAAGGCATTCCTAAAATAAACCCATATTGTGGAGCATCAATCAGGTTAAAAGAAATAATTTCAATATGACGTTGAGAGGCCACAGAAAACTCTAATTGCATTGCTTGAGTTTGTTTCGTAATGGGACCTGAAGTTAACACACGCCCATCAACAGTTTGTACGATTTCTTGTTTTTTATTAACTTCGCAAGGTAGTAACAGCTGATTTGCTAGAGTAAAATCTACAAAATTCCCAGTAGCTCCAGAATCAAGAAGCACAGTTATATTATGTTTGGTTTGTTTTGAGGTAATTGTGAGAATCATGTCTATGGTTAAATGAGCTACCCGTTCATTAGCAGCAGTTCTGATTGAAGGGATTTGCCAATTGCTCAAAAGATACCCTTCTTTTTCCTTTGAGTCTGCTAGTTTTCCGGCAAACTAGTAATTGCATTTATACCTTTGTTTGACGGTTGAAAGATTCTGTTCTTAGGTTTTGTAGGGCAATCTTTTACAAAATGACCTTTCCTACCACAGTATAAACACTGTCCATTCTTTCTACGTGACTCCTTTTCTTCTTTTGTGAGTGATGGATGAATTGTTCCTATCTCCATAGGTTCTCCGTGAGTATCTTGAGGAGACTGGTTTGCTTCTTTCAAACCGAACATTGCAGCGTTCTGGTCGACGCCCCTTTCTTTCGGTCAATCGATGATCAAGACGGAGAGTCAGGTTAATAAGTTCAGCACACCCTTTAGGTTGAGGATCAATTTGTGCTAGAACATCTTTTAAATCGTCACGTAACCCATGATAATAAATGGCGTCCCTTTTCTCCTCCGGCCAATGTGTTTCTGATACTAGCCGATTAAAATGAGTCAAATACGTGACTAAATCACGACAACCTTGTCGCAATTCTAAGAGTTCCCTATCTGCGGATAGTGTTGCTGCTCGTCGATCAAAAACTCTTTCGAATTCTCTCACAAAAGCTTTCCAGTTGTAGAGAATAGTGTTATCTTCACGAACCAGAGGAACGGCCCATGCAGCTGCATCACCAATTAGATACGAAATAAGAAATGCTACTCGTGAATGCGCATCCGGAAAGGCAGTGGGTTTACAAGTGAAGTGTAATTCTACTTGGGTTAGAAATACTTGAATCTTGGTAGTGTCTCCGGAAAATCTTTCTGGCACCCCCAAAGGTACTGGAGTGGGTACTGTAACTGAAATAGAAGTTGGAGTGGAGGTCCCACCTGTGGAACCCTGACCGACAGTATGTGTTACACTTGGAAATTTCCCTAACGGAATATCAAAAGGATTTCGCTCTGCTTTTTCTCTATTATCTAAGCGTAACTGTAATTGAGAGACATTATTAGCTAAAGCCGTGGTACGGGCCTTTGAATCTGCTAACTCCTGTTGGACCTGTCCCAGGGCTTTTAAAATATCATCCAAGGTAGCCATTCTAGGATCGAGCAGGCTGGGAGGAATATAACTCGTGGGCTTATTATTTTGTCAGGACGCAGATTCCTCACAACTTGCTCGATGTCAGAAAGGTCCACCTCCAGGCAGCTCCAACTCTGTTTTGTCGTAATGACACAGAAGATTAGAGTGGCCAGGTGGGGAAAGGGTTTTGGGAAGGGAACAGCAGGGGATGAGATCTGTAAAGGAAACACAAAACGTGAACCACTACATAACAGCTTTTCTCTAACGTGTTACGTTTTTCTTCTGACTACAACTCAGAAGAAATCATTACCTTTCTATCCTTGCTGTAGAATCACTATATGCAATGAGATGCAAAAAGAAATTTGCAATGATTAATTATCATAAACCTTAGCACCCTTGTAAGTTCTTTCATACAGTTCTTATGTTTTAGGATAATTAAATTATTAGCATACCATTATTGTCTTTTTCATACACTAGATAATGTTTAAAAAAAAATGGTGCTGGTCTGGCCAAGCAACTTTGTACACTTTCTCTGAAAGAGAACACACTGTTCGACAATAATCTTTTATGTCCTTCCCGGGAAGGGAATCCAATTAGAAGTCTCTGAACACCGAGTTCAATAATATCTTGTAATCCGATCTCTGAATCCTTTGAGTTTCGTCCGTAAAGAAATCCCGTTCAAGAAAGCCTTCCAAAAACTGAATGTTAGTGTATCTTACCCTGATTCAGAGGACTGCTTCTCGTTTTCTAACTTGCTGCCTTGAAGGTCCGCTCCCCAACGATGTCCGCGATACCTGGTTACGCTGCTCTCCTCGAATCGGCAAAAATAATAAGCACGTTGGTTTGGGTGTGGTGTCCTTTTATAGCATTGCCACACCCTATGGAAATGAACGCGTGCGTGTGAAACCGGATACCGCATACACGCGTTGGAAAGTAAACACCAGATTCCTTCATTTACAATACAGCGTGTAACACTAGTGTTTTCATATTTCTTAAAGCGGCCTCATAAATAGTCCTGATTCAACATGAAGCATTACGAATACATAGATCAAACATAACATAGATAGAGAAGACTTATGCGCATATAGATATCAATCGTAAACGCGCGCAATGGCATGATTTGAATAACGCATACAGTGATCGCGCGCAATGGCATGATCTGAATAACGGTTTACGCATACAGTGACATAATTAGAATAACAAAAACATAAATGTATGGTCTGTCAAAACATTAATGTGCATGAGAACATTGCCACCAAAAGCGAGCCAAAGGTTTAATGCTATGCATCTTCCCACACAATTGTTGCGACATTCGTGAGCAGGTGGTAAAGCCCCTAGAGCCGCAACCCAAAATCATGACAACTAAAGGATTAACCAGGACAGAGATGCTGTTTGACAGAAACATAGGACTCCGGTCTAAAATCACCCAAATAAGAAAGGAAAGGACCAGCAATCACAGGGGAAATGGAAACAGGACTACTTCACTAAGAACCCACTAATGGAAATAGAGAGAGGACTTACTCTGGTGAAACATTCACCCATAGCAAATGGGGTGGCCATCTTGGACTGGTTTCACTCAAACTGATCTAGTGCCCATTCCACACAGACTACCTCCGCGATTACACATTCTTCAAACTCACAGGTGAGAGGTATTCTCTCTACTACCCGCACTTTCCCCTCTACAGACGGTTCCGGAAACTCTAACCCACCCTTCCTTAGAGGGTGCCGCCCCCGTCCCACTTAGTCACTATGCCATATGCCACATCAGCCTACTCTAACCCCGCCTCTGCGAACCACTTAAAACCGTATGGCCCGAACTCCTTCTCGATCAACTTCCCCCCTAATCTCTCACCCAATGCGAAAAAACACCTTTAAACAAAAACTGATCAGACAACACCCTGAATCACTATTCGCGGACATCTATCACTGCTCCTCAAAAGGTCAAGTAAAAATGGATCTCATCTTCCACACCGAAAGACCCGAAACATGGAACTCCATCCTCAGATCGCAACTCAAAATCTCCAAAATTACTAACGCGCCTCATAGCTGCAAACTGACTTCCTCAGCCCCTAACCACACTAGGCGAAATGGGAACACCACTGTGACCATCTACTCCAATGGCACAGTCCTGATACAAGCCAACAATGACAACCTAGAAATCTTTGATGCTCTCTTCCCATCCCTCCGGACCTCCCACTCCCACGCACTCCTCTGCTGCCCACCCATCCTCCTCTCCCTGAAGAACCTGACACGCCAACTGAACCCACCCACCATTCAGGTGCACCCTAGAGAGAACAAAGCCCCTCTACCCCGCTCCAGCAACCACCCTCTCCCGACCCCCGCCCTCCTTCCCTCCCAACCCACTTCGAACGACCTCAACACACAGTACGTGACTCCCAACCCCCTCCCCAGTCCCTCATGCAATTTAAAATCTATGCCCCAACATGGCCCCCGCACCACCGACCCCGCCTAGATCCCACACAGACGCCTCACCCACAAAAGGGCAACTCAACAACGTTAGGCTCTCCCCCCAGGTTTAACTCTTCCGCTCAGATCACCCACACTGACATAGAGACTGGGCAACGGCTCACCCTGCTTGAAAGTCAAATACCACCATAATCAAGGGTCTTAGTGAAATCCTTACCAACCTCGCCGCACCCCTAAAGCCACACCATTACCCTTCCTTCCCCCTCTCTCGCTCAACAGAGGCTTCCCAGTGCTCCCCATCCGGAAGGGATCTCTACCCACCTCTCTCACCAGACACAGGAACCGAAAAGAACTAGAGATGACACTTCTGCAAGTGAAGCTGCAGCTCTCGCATCCTCGTACGACAATCTCACTACTGCCTCACTCCAATCCAAAATACAGGTGATCACCAGACTGGGAAGGGAACAGGCCCCTCCAAAATCCCCTAGACCCCCGGCCACACACACTATCATCCTCATGGTCCCCCGAATGAATAAACACACAACAGAGATGTCCCCCACAAACTGCATGCTCATAAACTGCAGATCAGCCACCAAGCATGTCACAGAGCTAGCGGAATCCATCCTCACCCACGAAAAAGACATAGCATTCATCACTGAGACATAGCTAAATGACTCCTCATTTCCACTCATGGATACTCTTGTCCCCCCTGGCTTTGTTATCACCAACAAAGATAGAAAAGATCAAAGAGGTGGGGGCATAGCCATCATCCACAAAAACAATATTTCCGCTATGGAAATGGACTCCTTCACCTACAACACCTTTGAGTGCCTAACTGCCAACATCAACACTAGCAACAATAAAACACTCACCTGCCACCTCATTTACCAACCCCCAGGCAACACCACCACATTCACTGAACACCTGTCCGACCTGATTGCCCACTGCTCTCTCTGAGATATGAACACCCTTATTCTGGGCGACCTCAATCTTCACTGGAATGAAGAAAACAACCTGCTAATCCAGAACCTGAAGGAGCTGCTTCACAGCAACAACCTTACCCAACACTGCTTAGAAGAAACCCACAACAAAGGAGCAATCCTAGACGCCATTATCACCCAGCACGACACTGTCATGATAGACCGCACCCTGCTACTGGACTGGTCCGATCACCACTTAATCCTTTTCCAGTTCACTCGCCCATCACACCCAAACCCCCCACCCACGACCCTCCGAAATGGACTAGAAACTTCACCCAGATTAACATGACTGACCTAGAGGGAAGAGTTAACTCTCTCCTCGCTGCCTACACAAACGATCTATCCACAACAGAACTCATCGCCCACTACAACACAAACATGATATCCATTCTAGATCAAGTAGCCCCCTGAAACTAAAAAAAAAACAGGAACATCCCATCCAGATCTTGGTTCAACACGGACATTAACAACGAAAGAAGACAACTAAGAGCTACATTAAGACTATGGAGGAGCAACCCCTCCTCAAGCCTACTCGAACAACTCAAAGCAGCCCGAAGAAAATACAAAAAACACATCAGCACCAAAAAATCCACCTTCTTCTGCGCCGCCCTGGACAACGCAAAAAACAGGCCCAATGAACTGTTTAAAATCATCAGACAACAAACCTCCAAACCCCCGGAATCCTCCCTACAGGCCTCCAAAGACTTGTGTGAAAACTTCGCCAACTTCTTCGAAGAAAAAATCACCAAGATTGAGCTCTTACTGGACATCAACGTCAACCGCGTTTGCAAAAACCTGCCTCCAGTGACAATAGATAGCTCGCCCAAGCACCCCACAAAAACCTGGAAGTCCTTCAAACCCATCCCGGAAACCGAAATCCTCAAACTGATCTCCACCTCCAAACCAGCCTCTCATGTCCTTGACCCGATTCCCACCGAACTGACCAAAAACGGAGACTCTCCATAGCACCGTTCTGGTGCAAGATCATTAACAGCTCCCTGAGAACCGGCATCATACCTGAATGCCTCAAAGTTGGCAAAGTCACGCCACTACTAAAAAAAACAGGCCTTGACTCAAAGGAACTGAATAACTTTAGACCTGTCTCCAATCTCCCCCTCCTATCCAAAATCCTTGAAAAATGCGTCCTCCAACAACTGACTGAGCACATGGATAGCATCAACCTTCTTGACCCCCACCAATCGGGTTTCAGAAAAGGCTACAGCACCGAGACCGCGATCCTTAACATCACAGACGACATCCACAAATCCCTTGATGCCAACCAATCCTGCCTCCTCATTCTCCTAGACCTATCGGCATCCTTTGACACGGTTGATCACCAACTTCTCATCACGGCCTTACAAGAAAGGGTAGGAGCCGATGTGGTCCTACGCTGGTTCTCTTCCTTCTTACACAGCCGCTCACAAAGGATAAAATAAAAAACTTTACCTCCGACCTACACCCTGTCAACAGGGGCGTCCCCCAAGGTCCAGTGCTCTCACCTCAACTGTTCAACATATACATGGACCCCCTTACCACCCTACTCAAAAATGCTAACATCCCTTTCCACCTCTATGCAGATGACACCCAAATCTATCTTGAAACATCCTCCATTGATGACATTCACAGACTAAATGTCACTCTAAAAGAAATCCAACATTGGCTGTCGCTTAACCACTTAAAACTCAACCAAGACAAAACCGAAATACTCTTCATCTCCAACAAAGAGGAGGACCATCATATTTCAGAATGGCTAAAAGCTTTGGATGCTCTTAACAGCAATCACACTCTGACCCACTCCGTTAAATCATTAGGAATTATCCTAGACTCAAAACTCGACATGGCCAATCACATCAAGAACTCCGCAAAGAGTGCCTTCGTCAACCTAAAGTTACTGAACAAAGTAAAGCCATTCATCCCAACCAATGACCTCAAACAAGCCACCCAATCACTGGTGCTATCCAGACTCGACTATGGGAATGCCACCCTCACTGGTATAACAAAATCTCTCCTAGCTCCCCTCAAAACTACTCTCAACGCAGCAGCTAGAATGGTCACTGGAATCAGGAAATACGATCACATCTCACCAGCACTCAGAGAACTAAAATGGCTCCCAATCGAACTGCGTGCCAGTTACAGAACTGCTTGCCTCACACATAAAGCCCTGCACACAGGAAAACCTGAGTATTTGGCTGCCAAACTCAAGAGGGCTGGTCAGACAAGGAACCTCAGGAGCTCCAGCACCCTACTACTCATCCCCATGAAAACACGCAAACAAAAAACTGCCGCACGGTCCATCGCCGGAAACGCGCCCAAAATCTGGAACTCCATCCCAGTCGGTATCAGGACTATCTCGTTGTTCACAAAATTCAAAAAACAAATTAAAGTCCTTTTCCTCAACCACTCCCTCCCGAATGGATAGCCGCCAACAATACGCTATTCCCTGCTCGTCGTCTCTGCCTGCCATTGTAGCTCTAAGACTTAGCTCCTCCCTGCTATTCGAGCCCGAACGGCTCCTCCACCCCCCCCTTAATTCGTTCAACCCCAAGGCAATGTGCACTCTATGAGGTTATCTCAGGACTCAGGGACTACCTCAATGCTGCTCAGCGCACTTGGACTTCCGAACCTATATGTAGAATCCTGCTTTATTATATCAACCACAAGACAATGTGCACTCGATGAGGTTATCTCATTACTCAATGGATGTGAACACGCACACCAAACAGTTTCTCCTTGTTTGTTAGGTTATTGTGTGCTCCCGGGGTATCACCCTCTGACAAGGGTGTGAACAAATATAACCTGGCAGTGGCGCTTGACTCAGCGACAGCCCCCTGGGCACAGCAAAGACTCGCTGGAAAGCAGGATAATATTAGTTCAAATGAAGATTCAAATAAGGATAATCCAATGCAGTTAAACAAGAAATCATGTTCAGAATTTATTCATTCTCATGAGTTCGTACCTTTTCCAAGTAGATAAGTCACATATCTTTTATATGCATCCAAATATACATATTTCCCTATGCATTTCGGGCTGGTCGCCCTTCATCAGGGATAGTATCTGTGAAAACAAATAGCGTATAATGACTTAATGGTCACCAACTGAAAAGGATCTTATCCATGCACCGCTGTGTCATGTTGTGATCTCTCTCTATGTGCATACCAGTGGTGGTGAAACATGATATATATGCCTTGCTCCGTGAGTATTAAAATCATGGTGGCCAGATGTGAAGCGACGAGGTCATCGAAGTTTGTTAGACAATTACATTGCGTGTAGTTCGATGTGTGGGTGTGCTCGCATTAATATTGTTACTCCGTGCTGTAGCCAATGTTAAAACGAGACAGAGTGAGACGATAAAACACAACGTGCTGACGTGAATTAAAAGTGAAATACTGGCGGGTGTCTATATCCTGTATTCACTGTCAGTGACGGGCAGGTTATAGAAAGTGCGTGTATCGAGAACAATAGACCACTCAAGCGGTCGCCTCCTAAGTTACGTGCATATTGTTAAAATGAAAAACTTAAATGTTGAACGATGCGTAGATGGTGTGGTGAAAACGCTGTAATGCGGCTCAAGCCGAGCATTCGAACTCGATGCCGGAAATATTCGAGATGTGTAATCAACAGAGAAAACGGACTCTTTTTAAGATTGCTAACTAGTGCGAATGCATAAGCGCCATCTTAAGGCTGTAAGCAAAGGCTAATGGTGAGATGAAACACCTTTCCAACACTGCATTATTCTAACATGAATGTGTGAAATGCAGCATGGATTCTAACTGCATATGGCTGTGTGTGTCAAATTGGAAAACAGTTTTGACCATTTGACCTCATAATGGTCAAACGTGCTGGTGTGTGAAACATAAATCTAATGAAAGTGGTAACGTGCAAGTGCGACAATGTGTGTTGATCGAGTGAGCTCGACCAAAAAATAATAAGAGAGAAAAGAAACAATATGATGTGTGGTAGTAACAAGTTGTTTCTGTGCAAAAAAAAGAAATGAAGTCACAAGATTAGATGATCTAGAGTGACATAACAGATAATATATCATGACTGCTGTTTAACTGGCTTTGTGTCACAGTGTATCATAGCTAGACATGACATAAAATGTACGGGAGGAACATCAGCTAAAATATAAATCAAATGACTAGACATTGTAAATTAAATTACAGGTAACAAGAAAACTCCATTTGATCATTCAGACCGATGGGTTTCATTGAGTCCAAGTATTTAATCCAATAATTCTCTCTTTGTAAAAGAAAGTTGTTATTATTTCGGCCTTCCCGTCTCTCCACTATCTCTACTACTGCAAACTGTAGCTGACTGATGTTATGGCGGTTTTCTTTGAAATGAACAGATATCGTGGATTTGATATTACCAGTCCGGAGGTTGCTTTTTTTTTTGATAGCAAACTTTATTGCATTTAGATTTAACACAAACTTACATCGGTAGCAGAACCACACATTAGTTTGATACAGGTATACACAAGTTTTCAGAGTGATGCACATCAAAGGGAATAGATATACCGTTGTATGAGGACGAACGTTATATCCCACGCACTCAAACACTCACGGGGGAAGGAGATTGAACCATTTACCCCATATTCGGCCAAACATCTCAGGACAGCCTCTGGCTGCAAAAAGGGGCTCCTCCTGGGCTCCACACCAATCCACTCCCCGCCTCCAGCGCCTAACAGTGGGTGGCTTGGCCTGGGACCACAAGGCGGCAATGTCCCGTTTCACCACCGCCGTTCCCAGCAGGCGTTTATCTGCTCTGGAACCATCCAGGCCCTCCAGCACCCCGAGCAGCAGGCACAGCGGATCATGGGAAACCACCCAACCCAGGGCGCCCGTGAGCTCCCTTTCCACTTCCCTCCAGAACGATTCAATAACGGGGCACTGCCAGACCACATGAAAGACGTCCACAGCGGTATGGGAGCAGTGCGCAAATGCGGAGGAGGACCGCAGATTAGCTTTATACAACTGCACCGGCGTGAGGTAAGCCATATGTAGGAAATAAAGTTGGGTAAGACGAAGTTTGGAGGAGGCTGTCAGGGTCTTGGGCACCATAAGGGCATCCCTCCAGACCGCCTCCTCCAGGGGACCCAGCCACCCCTCCCACCGGGTGCGTAGTCGAACGAGAGACGCAGGACCATTATTAACGAGGGACTTATAAATTCACGACACCCCTCCTCTACCATGGTCACCCATCAACACCTGGGCCTCCAAGGGACCGAACTCTGGAAGGGTAGCAGGACTGGGAATATGCACCTGTATAGCGTGGCGAAGTTGGAGGTATTTGTAGAACTGTGAGGGAAGGAGGGAGTGACGCTGTTTCAGGTCTGCAAAAGATCTAATGTGATCCCCCACCCAGACGTCCCCCAGAAGCGAAATCCCCACGAGGTCCCAGTGCCGGAAGTCTCGAAGGGAGGAGACCTCGTTCAACCATACTCCACTCCACAAGGGCATCTGCCTGGTGAGCCTCCGGTCCCACCGGACGTAACGCAAAGCCGTGCGCCATGCCAGGAGCACCGACTGAGTGATGGAAGAAGATCCCGCGGTATTGGGCGGCCATACAGATAGTCCTGGATCCGTGGAGAGTCCAGGGCTCCAAGTTCAACTTTGTATGCTGGATCCGACCATCCACTGGTGAACCAATCGTGGATCACAATAAGGCGAGTGGCAAGGTAGTAAAGGAGCAGGTTAGTAACCCCCATGCCCCCGTCGTAGGGAGGGATACGACAATGTGCTAGGGACAATCGTGACCTCCGTTACCCCACAGAAAACGAACGAGAATACCGTCCATCTCCCGGAACCAACTGCTCGGGAGGTAGCCGATTGTGTTCCTTAGAATATACAGAAAACGGGGAAGGATCATCATTTTAAAAAGGGCACTACGGCCTACGGGGTTGAGAGGGAGGGATTGCCATTTCTTAAGATCTACCCTGGCGCTGGAGACCATGGGCGCAATGTTCAGGGCCCATTCAAGCTCCGGAAGGAGGGTGATCCACACACTCAAATATTTAAAGGACTGTTTATGTAAGGGAATATTCATTTGCCAGTCAAAGCATGACCGGGATGGGTGCAGAGGGACTAAGGTAGATTTTGCTGGGTTGAGTCGAAGGCCAGAGATCCGCTTGAACGCCGAAAGTTCAGACAGCACGGACCGGAATGTTCAGGGTCTGCTAGGTACAGAAGGACATCATCAGCGTATAGGGCTATCTTATCTGCGTGGCTCCGGTCTCAGGTCCAGCCGCTGATGAGAGGGTCCTGATGAATGATCGCCGCCAGAGGTTCCATCGCCAAAGCAAATAGTAGCGGAGAAAGCGGACAACCCTGACGGGTGCCCCTTTGGATGCAAAAGGACTCGGAGAGTACACCGTTAATAATTACCCACACCCTGGGTTGGGACTAAAGAACACGGACAAGGCGTCGGAAGAAGGGGCCGAAATCCAGCCTCTCTAGCACCTCGCCAAGGTAACCCCAATCCACCGTGTCGAACGCCTTTTCGAAGTCTATAAAAAGTAGTGCCAGGTAGGGGGTAAGGCGATGACGGTGAGCGAGGGCAAAGTGGAGACGGCGTATACAATGCCGGGTCCCCCGGCCAGGCATAAATCCACACTGGTCTAAGTGAACCAGGTCCTGTAGGTGGGGCCGGAGCCGTTGAGCCACCACAGTGGCGAAGATTTTGATCTCAGTATTGATGAGCGAGATCGGGCGATAGTCGGCACAGTCAAGGGAGGGTGGATTTGTCTTGGGAAGAACGACGATGGTGGCCTCGTCCGCTTCGGGCGGGAAGGATCCTTGTTCAGCGACATGCGTGAACAGTTCCAGAAGATAAGTCGCGTAGTAGTCTTGCGGATAACCGTCATGCCCAGGCGTCTTTCAGGAACACAAAGTTGAGATGGCCTGTGTATTTCTTCCGAAGTAACGGGGAGATCCAGGGTCTCAGAAACTGTTCGGGATAGACGAGGCAAGTGGGTATGAGTCTCAGCCAAAAGGGAGGTCAGAGAAGACTGGGGGGGTCGGACCGCATATAAGGCCGCATAGTAATGTGCGAAGGTTTGGGCAATGGCCAGAGATGTGACCCGGCAGGTGCCGGTCTCAGACCGAATTTCATGAATGATACGAGCCGCTCTGGGGTATGAGACCAAGTTATGGAGCAATGTACCATTTTTATCGCCCCAACCGTATATACAGGCCACCGACGACTGCCAGAGCATCCTGGCAGAGTTCAACGAGATTTGAGAGATCTCTTCTCGGAGACGTGCGAGGCGCCGATCAGAGTCTTCCCCCACCGTCGGCGGCCAGGGCACTCTCCAACCGAGCCGCCTGTGCCTCTAGCCTCACGAGCCGGGCCAACCGTTCTGTACGTTTCGCCTGGACCAGGCCTCTTGCAACCCCCCGCACCACCACCTTTCCAGCCTCCCATAGGGTTCCCGGGGAAGAGACTGACCCCCTATTGGTAGAGAAGTAGAGCTGCAGTTCCCGCCCGAGGGATGATACAAAGTCGGCGTCCTCCAAGAACCAGGCGTTCATGTGCCAAACCGGACGGGTGCTATAGCTGGAGGACCCAATGTGGAGGGAAACGGGGGAATGATCCGAGATCCCCCTGGGCAATATAGTGACCCCGGACAGCAGCTGACAGTCCGTAGCCGGCAGGAGGAAGAGGTCAATACGAGGGTGGGTGTGATGGGCCGCCGAAGTGTGGGTGTATTGTGCCTTGCGAGGAGGCCACACCCTCCAGGCGTCGCAGAGACCCATGGCAGAGGACCACTCAGACAGGCGCCGTGCAGAGGCTATGCGGGGAGCCAAGGGAGTACCTGTTGTGTCACACAAGGGTTGCAGGATGGCATTAAAGTCCCCCCCCCCCACCACCATCAGACCCGGAGGGAAGGAGGAGAGGGCAAAGGTGAGGCTACGAAGAGTGGAGGCTAACGTGACGGTGGGAATATACACGCAGAGGAGACTAAGGGGTTGCCCCTCAATCACGCCTGTCAGCGCTACGACTCGACCTTGCGGGTCCAGCTCAGCATGAACAAGAGGGAAGGGGAGGCCGCGCCGCATCAGGATAGCAACCCCCGAGAGCCCCGTGCAAAACCAGAGTGCCAGACCCTGTCAAAGCCATACCAGGCGAGGAAATTACAATGGGAGCCTAGAAGGTGTGTCTCGTGCAAGAACAGGATATCAGGAGCATGGCGGTGGGTGCTACGCAGGACAGCAGTACGCTTGATACGGTGTAGCAGGCCATTGACGTTCCAGGAGAGGATGTGGAGGGCCCTAGTAAAAGCATGTGCCCTCGGGACGGGCGGTGTGGGAGCCGGGGAGAGCCATCGCATGGGAGCCCAGACCCCTGAAAAAGGTGATAAGGCAAGGTCCGAGTTGTGCAGTGAGAGGAGTGTGAGCCAACAAATTCATGTCATCACCTGAAGTAGCCAGGTGCGTGGAGCTAATGTGGAGAACTGGAAACAGCGCCCCGTAGGCGGCGAAAAACATCAAACTAGCGGTAGACAACGGTCTTCCTCCCCTCCCCAACCCGCCAACACCCCCCACCCTATACTTCTGAAAAGGAAGCATCTGTCACCCTGGAAAGAAAACAAGGTCAACTAACAACCCCCAAGGAGGCTGAATGCTAAGCTAAAACGATTAGCAAGACAGGAACTAGGCAGAAGGGAGACCCCCCTCCATTTAGCCGGATAAAAGTATAATAACTGCTACCATAACAATCAAGTTCAGTTCGTGCATGATGTGAAAGCAAGTCCGGAGACGAACCCCGGGCGTACGCCACCCAGAGCAACCAGCACGGGATGGAGCATCCTCACCACAAGGCGCGGCGATCAAGGTCCTCGCAGAAGCTGCCAGGAGGCAAGAACGTAGCTTTCGTGCGTGGTCTCTTCAGTCGGTCTCCTCAGTACCAGAGACTCGGATCTCAGGGCTCCGGGACAGGTCAGGGTCGGATATTGTGTGCTGCATCGTGCCTGAGGGCTCCGGGGGGCCACCCTGGTCCACCAAAGGGGCAGCCAAGCCCGGGGAGGCAGACCTTCGACGTGGGGCCTGGACGGTGAGGTGGGGCGACTCCACGCCCAGTGATCGAGATGTGGCCTCCCGCCCACTGTTGGCCCTGCGGGACCGGGTTCGACGCCTTTGGGGCCTTGGCGGAACAGCGTCGGGCAGCGAGGATCCCCGCCGGACGGGGGATGACTCCGGCCCCAGCCAAAGAGGCCGCTCCTCTGTGAGCCGGGTCCAGGCCGCCTGCGGAGTGTCAAAGAAAAGGGTCTTATCTTGGAAGATGACCTTGAGCCTGGCGGGGAAGAGGAGACCGTATCGGAGACCCAGGGAACGGAGCTTCAGCTTGACGTCGTCATAGGAGCGGCGCTGAGTTTGCACCCCTCTGGAATAGTCTGGGAATACCATGACTCGATGGTTTTGGAAATGAAGGGGACCGTGCGCACTGGCTGCGTTAAGGATAGCATCTCTATCTCTAAAGTTCAACACCCGTAGGATTATGGGACAGGCGAGAGCTCCCGGTGGAGGTGTGGAAGCTAACGATCGGTGGGCCCGCTCCACAGCGAACCAGGGAGAGAGGTCTGCCTCGGGCATCCACGAATGTACCCAAGTCTCGACAAATGTATCAGCGCGGCCCTGCTCCGCCCCCTCGGGAATTCCAACCAAGCGCAGATTATTCCTCCTCGATCTGTTTTCAGCATCCTCTGCCCGTCGGTGGAGTTCGGAGGCCTGGGTCTGGAGGCGAGCCACTTGAGTTTTGAGATGGTTAATGTCATCTTCCGCTGTGGAAATGCGAGACTCTTCCTCTGTGAGGCGTTCCGTTGCTTTGCGCAAGTCCTGGCGGATAAGAGACACGTCAAATTTCACCTCCCCAATCTTACCCTCCACGGAAGCCTGCGATGCACTAATCGCCTGAAGAATAGTGGACAGACCTCCCCCCGCCACCCCAGAGGCAGCAGCCGGTCCACCCACCGGGTCGCGGTCCTCCGTTGTGAATTGGTCTATTTTCGTCTGTGAGGAGGGGACCGGGGTCTGCGGCGCTTTGGTCCTGCCCATCGTCACTGGGGCCTGCCGGTCCGGAGAAGGCGAAGCCGAATCACCAGGCCCGCCGGGTGGGAGGAACCCGCGGCTCGTCCGCCTCAGCGCATCGGTCAGTGTCAGATGTCCGCCACCCCGGAGGGAGGCCGCTAGGTCGGTCCAGGCGGGCACTGCAGCAGCCGCTGCCCGGCTCAGGCGTCGGGCCGGAATGGGGAAGCGTCGAGGGGGGCCAGGGGCACCGGCGTTGTACCCCCTGAATGACTGCCACCCGACACGATGGCCGAACTCCACCCCCCAGCTGGACAGGCCCAGGACAGTGCAAACAATTAAAGGCAGGGAGGACAGTTCGTGGGACCCCCAGCCACTCGAAGACAGACCTCAACCTGTACATGGAAGAGTAGGAGAGGAACAAGGAGTATACCTAGTCCAGCAGCTGATCCTCCCCGGCAGAAGAACCAGGATTCCACCAGCAGGGGGGGCTACTTCTGGCAGGCGGCCCCTTCGGCACTCCGGACCCCCTCGACCACAAGATCAACACCAGGCGACACAGGCAGCGATGAAGGGAAGAGGTGCCCAGGCAACCCCAGTGTGCGGGCCCACATCCACCAGGGAAGAGGTGGCAAACAGAGAACAGGGGGGGGGGGCGGGGAGCACCCAGACGCCCCCACGCCCCTGCCACCCGATATGATGGCCGTACCCCCGGTAGAAGAGGAGAAGCGCCCTCACACACACAGCGGCGTAGCACCAGCAGAGGGCCGACTCCATGCTCCCCGGCTGCGGAAGATGTGGCGCCAAACCAAGAAGAACGGCCCCGCTGCACCAGCCGGCGTCAAAGCGAGGCTCGTCTCTCAGGGCAACAACGGAGGATCCAAGATGACAGGCCGGGCCCCCTGCAGCTCCGGGGATGTACCCGGGGACCCAGCAACACCGGAGGATGCAGCCAGCAGTCCGCAGCGCAACCGCAGCTCTGGCGCAGCCGCCAGCCAGGCCCAACGCCCCAGCCACCAGGGCACGTAGCAACACCAGCCACACAGATGAAGGCAGGCCCGGCCCCAGCACAGCCCATCCCAGCGCTGCCCGAGCGCGACAGCCGAGGCCCACTCACCGCTCTGTCATAGTCCGATCTGGAGCTCTTCAGTGCCGGCAGGGCATCGCAGGCCCCGTCCTCCGACCCACAACCGCAATGCCTCCTCTCTCGCAGGCAGTAGCCGGCCCACTCCGCAGCACAGGGGACCGGAGATCCACAGCCGCCCACGCCGACACACAGGGCCTCGTAGGGCCGGATGTTGCTTTTATGTTCATTGATATGTGTCTTGATTTTTCTCTCCGTTTTTCCAGTATATACCAATCCACATGGACATTTCAAGATGTAAATAACGTTTTTGGTGTCACAGTTGGCGTTAAATTTAAGTTTGATCTTGGCGCCCTTCATGGGGTTTGTGATAATGGGACCCTTGATGATATTGTTGCAATTATTGCAGTTGTAACATGGTGTGTTTCCTTTGAATATTGCTGGACCAGTGGTCACAGTTCTGTTGGTAATCAGCTCTTTGATATTTTTGCCCCAACTAAATGCAAAAATGGGTGGTTCCTGAAAAATGCTCTTGAAATCTGGTTCATGTGCGACGAAGGGCCAATGTTTTTTTATGACTTTCTTGTAAACGTTGCTCATTGTTGAAAATTTAGATACAACCACTGTCCGTTGAGATTCCTCCTTGGGTTTGATGGTAAATAGATCTGCTCTGTCTCTTTTGTTGCATCGTTCCATTGCCTGATTGAGTAGGTCTTGGGAATAACCCCTTTGTTGAAATCTTTGTGACATTTCTAAAGCTTGTTCGGAGTATTTCTCGGGGTTGGATACGATTCTTCTTACTCTCAACAACTGGGAGTACGGAAGATGATTTTTTAATGGAATCTGATGGAAACTGTGATAGTGTAAAAGATTATTGCGATCGGTGGTTTTTCTGAAAATATTAGTCTCAAGGGTGTTCCCATATCGGGTGATGAGAACATCTAAGAATGCAATTGAATGTGCATCAATTTAGTAGGTAAATTGTATTCCGTCATTTATTGTGTCGAGGTTGATCAATGCGGCTGATAGATTTTCACGTGACCCTCTCCATATTACGAATATATCGTCAATATATCTGAGAAAAGTTATGGCGTGTGTTTTCCATGTGACGTCATTAATGATGTTGTTCTCTTCAAAATTCTAAATGAATATGTTAGCATACGAAGGAGCGGCACAATTGCCCATTGATGTGCCTGACAGTTGAAGGTAGTGTTGACTTTCCCACCTGAAGTAACTCTGATGTAAAGTGAAGTAGCTCCATTAAAAAAACTTGAAAATCCGGATTGAGATCGGAATGTAGTAGAGTGTTTTCAATGGCCTCCATCCCTAGATCGTGCGGAATGGATGTATATAAGGATTTCACATCGATGGTGCATAACCATATTTCTTCCTCACTAGAAAATTGCACTGTATTGATTTTGGAAAGAAAATCGGTAGTGTCTCTCACGTAGGTGTTCATTTTTATCACGAAAGGTTGCAAATATGTATCAATATGTTTTCCCACTGGTTCGTGAAGACTGCCCCTGGTTGAAACGATTGGTCTAAAGGGAGGGTGAGATACATCCTTATGTACCTTAGGTAACCTATATACGGTCGGTGTCTTCGGGTCAGGTTGAATGAGAAATGTAGTTGTTTTTTCATTGATGGTTCCTTCATCTGTGTCCTTCCTCACCAGGTTGATCAAGACCGTGGAAAACTGTTCGGTGGGGTTGAAATCAATGGTGCAATAAGTGTTCTTGTCTGAGAAATGAGTAATCACTTGCTCACGATAGAAGCTTGTGTTCATTACAACAAGCGCACCTCCCTTGTCTGCCTTCTGACATGTAATGTCAGGGTTGTCTGCTAGTTTCTTCAAGATAGCAAAATCTTTATTGGCAAAATTGCGATGTTTAGATGTACGTTTGAAGTTCAGTTTGCGAAGGTCCAGTTTGACTAGATTCTCAAAAGTATCTAAACTTTTATGGCTCCCTGGGGCCATGTATGTACTTTTGTTACGTAGACCACGTAATTGATCATGATCTTCTGTACTGTTGTTGGTCACCACATTTTCAAAAAAATGTCTCAAGCGTAAATTGCGCATGAATTTGAATAGACTAATTTCTAATTCAAGGCTGTTGGTGTGGCTGGTTGGTACGAAAGTTGTACCTTTCTGAAGAATGTTAACTTCGCAGTTGCTTAAATTATAGGATGAGATGGTGATGACTAGGTTGTTGTAGTCTTTTTCTTGAGTGCCTTCTTCAATGCTGTTATGCTCCTCGTATCTCTCTCTCCCTCTTTCTCTTTGTCTTTTGCCCCGCCTGGGTCATCTTTGTCTCTGGTGCTTGCCTCTGAAAAAGAAACACCAGAGGTGTGTCCAGTTTCAATGCTGGTGGATGGTTGTTGAGATTCAATAGTGCTTGTGCGTGGCTTGCGTCTGTTGTCTTCTTCAGATGATGATGTTTCTGTTTCGGTGTTCAAATTGTGAGGTCTATTCTGTCGGCGTCTGGCGTATACTTCAGCCCATGAGTACACCTCTCCTGATTTATAGTTGATGGTGTCTCGTCTATACTTTTGGATCTTTCTCTCGTTAATTTCCTGAGTGTATTTTTCTAGCTGTGTGTTAATGTCCTCCAATGTTTTTGCCCAATCTTCAGTCGATAGTATACTCGACAATTCTTGTTTGGTTTGGGCAATTTCTTTATTTAATTTCGCCAGTGCTTTTTTTTTTTTTTTTTGTAAAACATTTTTATTAATTTTCTTGTAAACATACCAACAAGACACTTGGAGCAGCACGCTTCCCAGCATTTCTGTCAATAACATGCACCATGTAGCAATATACAAATGGATCCCAGACCAACGCAATGCTGCAACGCCGGCAGCAGTCTCAGACCCCTTCAGCCCCGGAGTCTCCCCATCAGTCCGAGTCCGAAGATTCATCTTGTGTCAGTGGCGGAGGGTCACATATTTCCCCTCTGAATTTATTCCAAGCCCCCCAAACCTTATCCCACTTTTGGGGACATCCCCGCCTGATAAACACAGAGCGTTCCGCGAACATTGCTGCATCCATGTCCCTATTCCATGCGGGCAGTGTTGGACCCCTCTCCGCCCCCCATTTTTGGGCTATGTTCCTTTTAGCCGTAATAATCCCCAGTGTCACCCAGTCCTGCGCCTGCCGATTAAGGTCATTGGGCTCCCAAACATTTAACAAGCATCGCCGGGGTTCAGGCTCCAATGACACTCCGCTCACCTGTGACATTGTCCTCATCACTCGTCTCCAGAAAGCTTGGATGATGGGGCAGTCCCAGATGGTGTGATAAAAGGTCCCCACCTCCCCGCAACCGCGCAAGCAGAAGGGATGTGTTGCTCTACCCATTTTGTGCAATAACTGCCTGGTGTAGTATGAGCGGTGCAGGATCCGCAGCTGCACCAGGCGCAGCCTTGAAGGGATACCCGCCTCTCGCGGCGAGGCCAGCGCCTCACGCCATTCCGGGTCATCAAATTCCCCTATCTCCTCCGCCCATCTCCCCCGCAAGGACTCCATGGGGTCCGCCAGGTTATTAATGAGCTTGCGGTATGTGAGGGACGTAGCCTTCTTGGGCATATATTCCGTCAGCAACCTGTCTTCCAGCGGGGATGACTCCAGAACCTCTTGCCCGGGGGACAGATGGGACAGCAGGGCGTGTTTAATCTGAGAGTATCGGAACCATTCGGAGGGAGCGAGCTCATATTGTTGCTGCAGTTGCGCGAATTGGACGATTGCCCCCTTGTGCCACATGTCGCCCACCACTGAAATGCCGATGGAATCCCAGGCATCGAACCCTTTGCTACCCCTCAGTCGCCCCAGTTGCTTAGCGTCCCACAGGGGCGTGAGTTGAGTCAGTACTCCCCGCCACCCAAGTTTAGCTTGCGCTGCGTGCCAGATAGACACCGTCTGCCGCAAAGGGCCGATCAGCGTCGGTGCCAATCGTCCATCATACAAAGGGGACAGCATACCCCTCACACCCAGTATGTCCCTGTCTGCCCGAAATGCCGGATCAGACTGTGGCGCGTGGAGCCATTGGTTAATCACCTTCAATTGGGAAGCCCAATAATAGAGCTGGATATCCGGGAGCGCAATTCCCCCGTCATACCACCCACGAACAAGTTTGGTTTGCGCAATGCGTGCCGGCCTATTGCCCCACAACAGGCTGGAGACCTGGGTTGCTATCGCGCGGAAGTAGGCCGGCGGCACCGGGTATGGCGTATTCTCAAGCACGTATAGGAAACGCGGTAGAGCCATCATTTTGAAGAGCGCCGCTCTCCCCAACAAAGTCAATGGCAGCGTTCCCCAGTGCAGTACATCCCGCTTGAGGCGATCCACTGGGGGACTTAAATTACGTCGAAAAAACTACGCCGGATCCAGCGTAATATGCAGCCCAAGATACTTAAACGAGCTCTCCGCCACCTGTAGCGGACAACCCGCCGGCAAGCGCGGGGGGCGGCCATGCAGGACAAATAGGACCGATTTAGACCAGTTGATCGTGTATCCCGACGCCCGGCCAAAAATTGCGCAGATGTTAAGCAGCGCCAGTATAGAGCGGCCAGGGGAGGACAGATATAATAGCACATCATCCGCGTATAAGGAGACACGGTCTTCCCACCCGTCCGTCCACCGGAGGCCCCGTATCGTGGGCTCCCAGCGAATCCACGCCGCGAGCGGCTCAAGTACCAGGGCAAAGAGCAGCGGCGACAGGGGGCAGCCCTGTCGCGTCCCTCGTGACAGGGGGAAGTCCTCCGACATATGCCCGTTGGCCGTGACATGCGCCAAAGGGTTAGTGTACAGGAGCCTGACCCAGGCACAAAATTTGGGGCCGAAGCCCAGATGTGATAGTACCGCAAACAAAAAGGGCCATTCAACCATGTCGAACGCCATACGCGCATCCAGGGAAAGAAGAACCGCTGGCTCCCGCACGCGTCCCGCCCTGGCCAGCACCCCGTGTAGGCGTCTCAGATTATGGGATGTACTCCTGCCGGGCATAAAGCCAGATTGATCAGGGTGCACAATTTCAGACAGATATGGCGTCAGCCTGATAGCCAGGAGCTTGGCGAGGATCTTGGCCTCTGCGTTGATTAATGATATGGGACGGTAGGAGGTACATTGCTCCGCGGGTTTACCCGGTTTCGGGATCACCACAATGGTGGCCGTACGTTGGTCTAACGGAAGCTCGCCCGCCTGCAGGCTATGAGTAAACATAGTTAATAAGTGTGGGGCCAGCGTCTCGGGCAGTCTTTGGTATAGCTCAATAGGTATGCCGTTGGGCCCCAGAGCCTTACCGGGCTGCAGGGCACCAATCGCCGCCTGGAGCTCCTCCACTGTAGGCTCAGCCTCCAAGGCCTCCCGGGCCTCGGGGGACAGTGCGGGCATCCGAATATCTTTAATATACGTTAATGCCTCCCCATCGTCATGGAGGAAGCGGAGGCATAAACCCCTCGGTAATGTTCCGCTAGGGCCCGCACAATGGCGCGCGGGTCGGTGGCCGTCTGGCCCTCCCCAATATCCAGTCGCGCAATCCACCGGGCGCCACTGTCGCGGCGGTCAAGCGACGCCAGTAACCTCCCCGTCTTGTCCCCCACGTCGTAAACTGTATGCCGCGAGGCCTCCAAGCGTTGTCTGGTGCGCTCCGCGAGGTGCTCTCTGTATTTAATCTGCGCCAGCCGCAGGTCTTGGGCGGCCTCAGGGGACGAATTTCGGTCGTGGCGGGCCTCCGCCGCCCGAAGCTCACGCTCCAGCGACTCCAGCTCGCATTGCTGCCCGCGCTTGTGCCTCGTAACGGAAGCCATAGCCTGCCCTCGAATCACCGTTTTGTACGCCTCCCAGAGGACAGTCGGGGAAGACACCGAGGCGGCATTTTCTTGGAAGTAAAGGCTCGTCGCCTTCTTAAGGGACTTACTAATCTCGGGGAGTCGCAGATAACCGGGGCGCAGCGGGTAAATGCGGCGCCGCATCAAATGGTAAGTCGTGTAGTGCAGGAGGATCGGGGAATGATCTGATATGCCTCGCGGTCTGATGTCTACACTGTCAATATTTTGAATACAACCCGCCGACCCCAGGAAGTAGTCTATGCGGGTTTGACTGTTGTGCACCCCAGAGTGATACGTGAATTGCTGCGCCATCGGGTGATGCAGCCGCCACAAATCCGTGAGCCCGAGTGCCTCCGCGAAGCTCTCAAGGCGCGAAACGCCTCCGCCGTGGGACCGGGGGGGACAGCGATCATTAAGGTCGCTCATAACCGAGTTGAAATAACCACCCAGAATCACCTCTCCCTCCGGTAGCGCCATCAGGAAGCCACTAAGCGCCGGGAACGCCACCGCCTGCAACGCCGGTGGGATATAGACAGTCACGATGTTAAGGGGCCGGCCCTCCCATTGGGTATGGATCGCTGCAAATCGCCCCGACCCCTCCGTGTGAACACTATGCACGATTAGATGGGACTGTCGGCGCACCAGTATGCCCACCCCCCGAGATCCGGAAGTAAACTCAGAGTGCGCCATCATCTTGTATCCCCATCTGTCTAGGGCCTTACTAGCGGTGCCAACCAGGTGAGTTTCTTGGAGTAGGACCACCGTCGGGGCGCACCTCTTAATACCCTGCAATACCAGCCCCCGCTTGATTTTATCGCCTAAGCCCCGTACATTCCATGTGAGCATTGAGAGAGGTCGCACCGGGATCAGGTCGGTCCCCGACTGTGTATCACACTGTTCCCCAGCCATTACGGCGGTTGGAGTGGGTAACCCTGAGCCCCGCGGACGCGCTGCTGTAAGGCATATGCATTACACTGAAAGCGTTCATCATGTGTCACAAGTGTCATTGCCAACAAAAACCAAGACCTAAAAAACAAACCAAAAAACAATCCCCAACTCCCCCCCCCCCCCCCCTCCCTGCCTCCCTGCCACACGGACGTAGAACTGCCCGCCACCCCAACTCAGCAGAGTGCTCCATTCCCAGAACCCCAACCAGTACTTGCGCTGTAAGGAGCGTGAGGTCCGAGGAAGACCAAGACATCCCCTGTCCCCAGGTTCCATCGTTCATACCCTCTGGCAACAGGACGGAGGCCAGTCCAGCATCGGTCGCCAGCAGTCACCAGTCTCTGACTTCAGGCCGGGGGCAGCCGCCGCCACCACCTCATCCGGAGGGCCCCTCCGCAACCTTCTCCGTGCGCTGTTCGCGGCCATCAGTGTTCTCTTCACTCCCGGGGCGCCTCGCCCCGCGGGCCGAGCGCCCACTACCCTTAGCCCGGCGCCAGCCCTCCAGCCAGTCGTGAGCCTCCTCCGGTGTGTTGAAGAAGACAGTTTTTCCATCCGCCACAACGCGGAGCCGCGCCGGGAAGATCATAGCGTAGGGGAGTTCTCGGGCTCTTAGGTTCTTTTTGACCTCCATGAAGCTTCGGCGCTGCGCCGCCACCGCCGCCGTGTAGTCCGGGAAGAAGGACACTGTGGAGTTCTGGAGACGGAGAGGCGGCGCCACCCGCGCCGCTTGAAGAATGGCGTCCCTGTCGCGGAAATTGAACAGGCGGGCCAAGACAGGCCGCGGAGGCGCACCCACTCGCGTCCGGCCGCCGGGGACTCTGTGGGCGCGCTCCACCGAGAAGAAGGCCGAGAGGCCCCTGGGCTGTAATTTGGACTTAATCAGGTCTTCAATGTAGAGGTCCATGGCCGGGTGCCCCTCGCTTTCGGGAATTCCAGTGATGCGCACGTTGTTGCGGCAAGAGCGCCCCTCTTGGTCGTCCAGCCTGGCCGCCATGCGCTTGTTTTCGGACTCCAACTGGGACACCTTTTGCAGGAGATAGTTTGAGTCTTTTGTCAGGGTCTCCGTCACTTGCTCCACGTCCGCAACCCTGGCGGACATTTTCTGGAAGTCCGCGCGGAGAAGTGACACGTCCGATGAAATTGACCCCACAGTCGTTTGTACTTGCGTCAAGGCGGCCATAATGTCTTCCAGCGTTACCTTTGGCGACTCCTTGTCCGTCGCCGTCCTCTCGGTGCGCCCGCCGCGGTCCGGCAACGCGGAGGCGTCCTTAGTGTAGGCGAATTTGTCAAGTTTGCCCTGTGCGGTCCCTTTGGGCCCCTTCCCACTCATGGTCCCAGCAGTCGATGCTACCAGCT
The DNA here is from genome assembly GCF_964204655.1 of Triturus cristatus. Classification (NCBI taxonomy): domain Eukaryota; kingdom Metazoa; phylum Chordata; class Amphibia; order Caudata; family Salamandridae; genus Triturus; species Triturus cristatus. Next base: position 143,882,211 of record NC_140594.1, read on the forward strand.
TGTCGCGTTCGCTCTTCACTAGGGAGCCGATGAAGCGGGCCTCCCCCGACCGGACGACGTCCCACTCAGGCAGTCCAGGAGTTACACTCCCCTTCCGGCCGCTCGCCCGGGGTCAGCACGGCAGAGCGTCCAGGCCGCGACAGAACCGGACCCAAGGTAGGTGCACAGCCCGTAGTCCTCCTCTGCGGTCACCAAAAAGGAAGAGACGCCCCCGGGGGGCCCCACCGATGCCAGGCAGCAGCTCCGGGAGCGGCAATGCAGGCACCCAACACGAGCAACACAAGCCGCTCCTCAGCTCCGCTCCGTCGGCCGGGCCTCGCAGCAGGGGCCGGTCAGGATCTTTGGGTCCAGGTGCTCCGCCCCCGCAGGGCCGCCCGCATCAGCGTCGCTCAGGCCTCACCCCTCCACTCTGGCAGCAGTACATCAGGGACCGCTAGCACCCCGCCACCACCGCTTCACAGACGGCCCGGCCTGGTCACGCCCCACCCGGGCCACCGCAATCACCCGAGGCCCCGGCTTTCAGCGCCGATGCAGGCCGTAGACCTCCGGACCGCACTGCTCACGCCCTGGGTGTCCGGGAAACTCCGGGAGCGGGTCAGGCGATGTCGCTGCGCCTCCGCTTCCGGTACAAGGACCCTGGAGCCGGATCACGTCACGGATGGTGCTCGGATGGTAGGGGAGTCGATCTCACCCTCGGAGCCCAACTAGGCTGCGGCCATCTTGCTCGGCTGCAAGCCACGCCCCCGCCAGTGCTTTTTAAAGTTCTTCAATGATTAGCAGAATCAAGTCGAGTGAACACTTGTTTAGGATGGAGTACCATTTCTCTACAAACTTGGAACTGTTCTTACATAATAGTGGTTTTAACGGGATGCGGAGTCCCTTGGGAATCCTTTGTGCACGATGGTACTGCATCAGTGTACTGGCGTGCAGTCGTTGATTTACCTCTCTTTTAGTTAAGTACAATAATTGTCTGATGTTGCTCTCCTTGTTTTTGATGTTCGATGTCTGTGTGGTGACCTCAGGTATTAGCGTGTATATTTTGTCAATATCTTCTTTTGTGAATGCAAATGTTTCGGCTCTTAAATCAGTAAGAGTGGTGATATCTTCATACGCCATTGTGATTCGAATGTAGATGTGGGTGCTGTGTTCAAGGTCAGAAATTCTTGAAAATCAATGGACATGAACACGCGCACCAAACAGTTTCTCCTTGTTTGTTAGGTTGTTGCGTGCTCCCGGGGTATCCCCCTCTGACAAGGGTGTGAACAAATATAACCTGGCAGTGTCGCTTGACTCAGCGACAGCACCCTGGGCACAGCAAAGGCCGGCTGGAAAGCGGGATAATAATAGTTCAAATGAAGATTCAAATAAGGATAATCCAATGCGGTTATTCAAGAAATCATATTCAGAATGTATTCATTCTCATGAGTTCGTAAGTTTTTCCAAGTAGATAAGTCACATATCTTTTATATGCATCCAATTATATATATCTCCCTATGCATTTCGGGCCGGTCGCCCTTCATCAGGGGAAGTATCTGTGAAAACAAATAGCGTATAATGCCTTAATGGTCACCAACTGAAAAGGATCATATCCATGCACCGCTGTGTCATGTTGTGATCTCTCTTTATGTGCATACAAGCGGTGGTGAAACATGATATATATGCCTTAGTCCGTGAGTATTAAAATCATTGTGGCCAGATGTCAAGCGAGGAGGTGATCGACACCCCATGAAGGGCGCCAAGATCAAACTTAAATGTAACGCCAACTGTGACACCAAAAACATTATTTACATTTTGAAATGTCCATGTGGATTGGTATATACTGGGTATATATTGGGGAACTAATCTGGGCACAATGGAATTACAGTCATGATCCTGAATTTGAGGAATGTAAGAAAGGAATGATGGCCTGCTTCCAGAGAAGGGGTTATGATAAAAACACAAGAGCAGACCAGAGAATACATAAGATAAAGAGACAGGACACATTGAGGGAGCATATCAGGACTGCCAAGAAAGATGAGAAAATACGCATGGTGATCAATTACAATACGTGGTCAGGGGTATTAGTACGCAGTCTAAATAGACATTGGCATATTTTAAGAGCAGACACATCCTTTTGTGGTTCCATTTCAGACTAACCAAACATCACCTATCGAAGGGGAGTATCCCTCAGGAATTTACTGAGTCTGAGTTACCCCAGGGTGAGAACAACAGAAAGTTGGCTGACTCCACGCACAATAGGATTTTATGAATGCGGACACTGCAGTGTGTGCAAGTGGGCACGCGATAAGAAAACACATTTCAGGGGCCCTGGTGAAAAAACATATAAGATTATGTCCAACATCAACTGTTACACAAAGTTTGTTGTGTACATCATTGAGTGCAAATGCAGTAAGAGATATGTTGGTATCACCATAAGAACTCTCTGTGAAAGAATTGGGGAACATATGACAGCGGTTAAACAGGGGGATATTAGATATCCTATTGCAGCATTCATAGCTCAATGCCCCTTACAGACCAGGAATAGAGACTTCACATTTTATGGCATTGAACAGATCCAGAGGCATCCTAGAGGTGGCAACAGGTAATTAACCTTACACAGACAAGAAGCTTTTTGGATTCTCGGGCTACGCAGTACCCAGACAGGGCTCAATCTGGATCAGGAGCTCCCATTATTTCTTGGGGCGATAGATGTATGTTTTGGCTCACATGCATGACACGTAAGATAGCGGCGGGTGATGTGCAGATCACCATCCCCTCAACTGTACACTGATGCACAGTAATATTATTATGTCTATTATTAGAAATTTTGGTCTGCCTTTGTTCCATCAACAAGTTCGAGGAGGTCTTATAATAGGATGTAATTTTCCTGCTTATGTAGAAATTTTAGTAATTTTACTGTTAATTACCTGCCAGATTTGAGATGTGAATTGTTGGAGCAAATATGATATCTGCAAGCCTTCCAAGAGATGGAGAAACGCAATATCTGTGCAATACAGCCCAAATGGGTTTATTTATCTTTTAATTCGAGCAACAGGAATGATATACTGCTAACAAGAAATGTTAGTGGATAGATGTTTATGTCTTCAGGAGAACACCGGTAACTTGAGATTTATATATATATATATATATATATATATATTCACTTAAAAAACCATAGGTTTCACACATGTTATAGTTAGGTGGATATTTCACTCGTAAAAAACCAATGAAATTCCCCCGTTATAGTTAGTTGAGATAACTATAACTCGCGGCCGCCACTCTATCACAAGGATGATGTCATCAGTGATGTCATGAGTGATGCCACTGACCATGTCATGAGTGATGTAATATGTGACGTCATCAGCAGTGGATTGCCGTGGATGGGCCATGTACGCACGATGCGCTTCGCGCACCGTGCGCACATGGAGGACATATCATGCGCTTCTTTGTGAAAGGTAAGCTTTTAGATTTCTAAATGGATGATACAGATGCCATGCACAAATGGTGCCCTACGGGCAACATTTGCACACGGGACGCGTACGGTAAGCGTAATCGGCGATTTTTCGTAAAAAAATAAACCTGAGTATTTGACATTGGGGGTACTTTGGGGACACATACATCAAAGCTAGGTGGTTAGGAGCTGTCTAAACAGTCCCTTTACATGTTTTTGGCCTTTGTTTTTCCTCTCCTCGTCAGAGTGCGAGAGAGAAAATGGCGGACGCCGCTTCCTGGTTTCGAACGATTCGAATGTTTACTAAGATCTAACAGCCAATCAGAATCGCGCTCGCGCACGGCACCGTACGCGTACGGTAAGCTTACCGTAAGCGCACGGTAAGCGCACCGTAAGCTGGCTCAGATATATATATTGATTTACATGCTATTTTCTCAGGAACTACTGAACAGATTTACACCAGACCTACAAAAGGCACTTCCTTGACCTGAGGACTACCTCTCTGCCAAATTTCAAGTAACTCTGTTCAGCCGTTCGGGCTGTAGCTGTGTCTAAAGGTCCTATGGAAAAATGCATGGGAAAAACGCGTTTTGGGACCCCCCTTTTATCTCAGCCCCCGCTTGACGAATCCCCCCGAGACTTTCAGGGTAGGAGCGGAGCGTAGCGCCCCACCTATTTTGAAAATTTCGCGAGGATTCGTCGACCGGCGCCAAAGTTATTCCAAATAGAATGTTGCGGATTTCCTATGGAAACAGGGTCCTAACTATAACTATCTACTGGCGACCGCCAGTAGATAATATATATAGATATATATATATATATATATTCCAAAAACTCAGGTTTCCCGCTTCCCCGGAACCTTTTTCCAATAGAGCGCACTCAAAGCCATCAGCGTTTCGTAAGCAATATTTCATTTATTTCCGTCTCCACTGCTTACAAGTAGACAAACGCGTTTCAGCGTTACCGCCTTCGTCAGTGTCTATACAATCATTGTATTGAAAATGTTTAAATAAAGTTTTAACGTAATTCATGGAAATCGAAAATAACGTTTTTGAATAAACATAGAAGAAGATCCAGTGATGCAGACATCGATATTGTTAAATCAGCGGCCATCTTTGAATGGTCAATACATTACATTCATGTATGAATTCATGACTTAAATCTGCTTATATATCACTTATTTTACATTGCACATGATTATCATTTATCATTTCAAATTTTTTTTAAATGATATTGTGGCTAATTCAGCCGCATTACACAAATTTCGCCCTGTATGGGCCGATCTTCAAAGAGGTCTGCATTATTTTATATTTTCATGGACAATATGTAATTTCATAAGGATTTTCATAAGGATTTTCATGGGCTGTGGAGAACCATCCATTGGTGTGTCCATGCGGCAAACAATATGTGGGAAGTACAATACATCCCACAAAAAAAAGAATTTTAGAACACCTTAGGGCAATTACTAATAAAGACCATAATTACCCAGTTGCCCGTCATTTTGAAATGGAACACCAAAGCAATAGTAATCTTCTCAGGTTCTTCTGCCTGGACCAGATTGTCAAATCTGAAAGGGGAGGAGACCAGGTGAAGAAATTACGTATCCTAGAATCAAAGTATATCATAAAATTGCAAACTAAAATACCGAAAGGACTCAACAATGAAGAGGAAATGTGGGTCCATATAAGCTAGTTGGATGCATTGACCATTCAAAGATGGCCGCTGATTTAACAATATCGATGTCTGCATCACTGGATCTTCTTCTATGTTTATTCAAAAACGTTATTTTCGATTTCCATGAATTACGTTAAAACTTTATTTAAACATTTTCAATACAATGATTGTATAGACACTGACGAAGGCGGTAACGCTGAAACGCGTTTGTCTACTTGTAAGCAGTGGAGACGGAAATAAATGAAATATTGCTTACGAAACGCTGATGGCTTTGAGTGCGCTCTATTGGAAAAAGGTTCCGGGGAAGCGGGAAACCTGAGTTTTTGGAATTAATTTGCGCGTCCTCCAAGCGCTGAGCAGCACCCGTGACGCTGAGGAGCAACGGCTGGTGGACTTGTGTTTGTGATATATATATATATATATATATATATCACACACAGCAGTCTTCTTCGAAGAAGGACTCGCACTCAGGGAAAACCAAGATTTATTCACCACGGTAACGCGTTTCGACAGACAAGCTGTCTTGCTCACACAAAGTAGTGTACATTTCAGAGGAATCTTTATAGGTACAGACATAAAAGAAAGACTACTGTTTGTCAAATGGTATTGACCGGCAAATGTGGCGGCCATGTCTAAATGTCAAAAAACAAATATGACGTTATATGTTATACTCAATAGATCAGTTGGTATTGACAGTGAAAATACAAAATAAATGTAAAGCATGTGTATATCTAAATTTCATTATTATAGACGCCTGGTCCTTAGTCTATAATCATATTGCATCAAACGTAATCTAGGTGAATCGATGTAATCTGTAGGCAATAATTACTATAAACGGCAAATAGTGCTCAAATGTTCATAATAAACAACCAGATCACATATTGTCAAGCGGTCAAACTTACATATTGAGCTGGGATGTATCAGTCATTATTACACTTAATTCTTTACATAAGTATACTGGCGGCATAGTGCCCCTATTATATTTGACTGATTATCCTGAATGAAATGTATTTCTAACGAACTCAGAATGTGCCTGACATGATAATATATTACAGCGAACTGCTGTATCTAGACGACTGAACCAAGGTTTAGACAAACATTAGCAGTACAATGTACTAACATTTTTAAAGATCCGTGAAATGCAAGGAAGAAACAATTAATATAGTGCACATCACAACGATTCAAGATAAGAAAAATATAATAGTCTTATCTGGGGAAGAGCCCATAGGACACGGAAGAAAAGGGTAGGGTAGCTGGAACGGATGAAACAGTCCACAACTGGAGTAACCCTTCCTTTCTTCCTGTATAAAGAATATCAAACATTAATGAAAGAAAAGTGTGTAAAATCACATATTAAAATATAGGCACATACTATTACATCATAGTAAGTACTTCATAATAAAAGAACATCAGTATGAATGCTAGCAGCTATTAGCACAGATAGCTATAATATAATAGTAGGACTAATTATCCCGTAAATGGGTATTCAATTCTTCATCAAGATTGTGCCCCTTAGGATACTTAGTTTCCAGCTCAATGATCCATTTAGATTCTCTTTTCCGTAACAGTAGAGTTCTGTTACCTCCCCTGGGACCAGTATGTACTTGTTCAATCACAAAATAGCTGAGTAGCGAGCTATTTGACAGGTGGAACAATTCAAAATGTCTGGCAATGGGATAATGGGTATCTTTTTTGTTTATGGCTCGCATGTGTTCCAACACACGTTTCTTAGCCATCAATGTTGTACTTCCCACATACCACATTTGACACGGACATACCAAGACATAAACACAGTATGTAGTACTGCACGTTAAAAATTGCTTAATACTTTTAGGAGACCTATAACCAGGAATTGGTACAGTTTTTTTCATGCCACTGTTACGACAGGCTTTGCAGTGCCCGCAAGGGAAAAAACCTTATGTTCACTTGAGGGTTTACTAGATGTTATGTCGTTGTGTATTAAGATGTCTCTGATGTTAAGACCTTTTCTATAGGTGATTCTAGGTCTACGCTCCATTGTTTTGCCAATGATGGAGTCGCTGGTCAAAATGTCCCATTTGTCGGCCAGTATTTTGTGTATTTGGTTGGAGTTTGTATTGTAGGTAAGAATTACTCTACCTATTTCTTGGATATTGTCACTTTTGTTGGAACTTGTTTGTGTCTGGGGGTTTAATACCTGAGTACGGTCAATTTGATCTACTCTTTTGATGGCTCTTTGGATTACCCATGCAGGGTAGCCTCTGTCTTTGAATCTTTGAATCATGATTTCCTTTTCTTTAGCAAATGCGGCAATGGTACTACAATTTCTTCGTGCCCTGAGCAGCTCACCAAACGGGATACTCCACTTGAGAGTATCAGGGTGGCTGCTGAGGGCATGAAGAAGAGTATTACCAGCAGTTGTTTTGCGAAATAAACTGGTTTGCAGTGTGTTGACCTGAGGTGTTATTAGAAGGTCCAAAAACTCAACAGAATGTCTACTCATATTGCTTGTCAAAACAATATTCTTGTTGTTGTTATTTAGTTTATGAATAAATTCGACAGCTTGTTCTTCAGTGTCAGACCAAATGAGAAAAAGGTCATCAATATATCGAAGCCATAATTTGACCTTAGAGAGATATTGATGAAGTGTGGTATCTAGTTTGATGTCCTCCTCCCATTTGCCCAAGAAAAGATTGGCAAAGCTAGGGGCAAAGCATGTCCCCATTGCCGTGCCTTTGATTTGTTTGTACAATGAGCCATTGAACATAAAAATATTGCTGGTAAGACAGAGTGACATCATCTCCAGCAACATGTTAGTATGTTCAAGGTATTGAATGGGTCTGGTCTTCAAAAAGTGATGACACGACTTGACACCTTCGGTTTGATCTATGATAGTATAGAGTGAATTAACGTCTAGCGTTATCATAAGATCATTAGGTTCCCAGGTGACATGTTGAAGTTTAACTAAAAAGTCGGTGGTATCTTTTACATGGGAAGGGAGTTCAGTGACAAATTCCCGTAAGAAGTAATCCACATACTTGGATACATTTTCAAAGGCACTTCCTATTGAAGAGACAATAGGCCTCCCAGGTGGTACTGTAGGATTTTTGTGGATCTTTGGCAAAAGATATAGGATAGATAATTTAGGATAATCTCGTTTGACTTGCGCGCCCGCAATCCACTGCTCATGACGTCACATATTACATCACTCATGACATGGTCAGTGGCATCACTGATGACATCATCCTTTTGATAGAGTGGCGGTCGCGCGAGTTATAGTTATCTGAACTAACTATAACGGGGGAATTTCATTGGTTTTTTACGAGTCAAATGTCCACCTAACTATAACATGTGTGAAACCTATGGTTTTTTAAGTGAATTTGCAAGGTTCTTTAAATGCTAATTCCTAACTATAACATGTGTGAAACCTATGGTTTTTTCAGTGAATATATATATATATATATATATATATATATATATATATATATATATATATATATATATATATATATATATATATATATATTCTTACAACAAAGAGTCTGTAGCTGATGCACTCAATTCTAGCGTGTGCTGGTGTCGAGGTCAGACAAAACCTCGTAAAAAATTCTTCAAGCAAAAGGATACACCGCACTCCAGAGAATGATTGTGAATGCTTAATTTATTTTAAGCACAAATTTCGCCACCATCCACCTTTTTTGTTTTTTACGTTTCGAACAAGAAATGTTCTTTCTCACGGTGTAGTGAGTCCGTTTTTAGTTTCTTCTTTAAATAGTGTATGTTGCATACTTGCCACTGCAAAGCATTATGGTATTCGTAGTGTACGTTTGAACCATCGTTATGTACAAGAGTCTATTTGTTAGTACATTTTGTAGACAAAGTAACTGATGTAGATTGGTTAATAACAACATGATTTCTTATGATTAGTATCATTGTTAAAGATTAAACAATTACGCCCCTTCTTATATCTGATTCGTCAGATAACCAATCAATTATATTCGGGGAGATGTTTACATAGGATATAGTATCCCTTTATCTACATATTCTACAGTCTACAGATGTACATACAGTTCTTCGTCCCCATTTAGGCCAAACGGGGTTTTTGTTTTCAAACGAATAATGAGGCGTGATTCCAATTTTCTTAGTTTCATCGTGCGATTGCCTCCTCTTTCATGCATGGGTACAGTTGCGATTCCAAAATAGCGGATGTCCTCCCAGTTGGTCCTATGTTGTGTATGGATATGTTTGGAAATGGCATATGTCATATCTTTATTGTGGATGGCTCTTAGATGTTCTAGCATTCGTTTTTTCAATGGACAGATGGTACTTCCGATGTAGTGCATTCCACATATGCATTCGATCATATACACAACATAGGTTGTTTCGCAAGTTATTTTTCCAATGATGTTAAAGATTTTTCCTCTAGGATCTATGATGCTTGTTACTGATTTCCCAATTTTACAAGCTTTGCATTTCCCACAGTGTTTAAATCCTTTTTGTTTCACTGATAACCATGTTGTAATTCCTTTGGTCATAAAGTGGCTTTTAACCAGTTTGTCTTTTAGAGAAGGAGCTTTGCGATAAGTTATATTCGGTTTTTCTCCTAATGTGGGTCCAATATCTGGGTCTTTCTCAAGGACATTCCAGTATTTTTGGAGGATTTTACGGATCTTGAAACTCTCTTTACTGTATGTTATAATCAGTCTAGTCGTGTCTTCTGATTCTTTCTTGTTCTTGTTGATCAGAGTTTCTTCTCGAGAGATTGATTTTGCCCGTATTAAACCTTGTTGAACATCCCTATATTTGTATCCTCTTTCCAAGAATCGTTTTTTACTTTCTTCAAGACTTTTTAGCGTCATGTCTTCTGTTGAGCAGTTTCTTTTCATTCTTATGAATTCTCCATATGGAATACTCCTTATTAGATTAGTAGGATGGAAACTTTTTCCATGGAGAATGCTATTGGTAGCTGTTGGTTTACGATGTACTTTAGTTTGTATTAGCCCATTCTCAATATATACCTGCACATCAAGATATTGAATTGATTTCGAACTGATGTTGTAGGTGAATTTTAATCCCACTTCATTTGTATTGAGGATGTCAAAGTATTGTTTGAATTCACTTTGACTCCCGTTCCAAATTAGAAAAAGATCGTCAATATATCTTAGCCACAGTTCTATTTTGGCTGTGTGTTCCTCATTTTCTTCCTGCCATGCAATGAATTTTTCCCACCATCCCATAGTCAGATTGGCGTAACTCGGTGAAAAAGAAATTCCAATGGCAGTACCACGTTTTTGATTATAAATTTTGTGGTTAAAGAGGAAAATATTGTTTTTCAGGCATAATTCCACCATTTCTAGTAGCATTTCCGTATGTTTCTTTTCTTGAATATTTCTTTGTCGTAAGAAGTATTCTACTGCTTTTAATCCGATTTCATGGTCAATGGATGTATATAGGGATACCACATCTATAGTAACCAGTTGGAAGTTTTCGTGCCATCCCATGTTAGACACAACGTTCTTAAAAAATCACCAGTGTCTTTGATGTATGAACTGAGGTTCATAACTATTGATGCCAAATATTTGTCTACATAGATAGAAATGTTTTGATATAGGGATTGGCAACTTGACACAATGGGTCTACCCGGTGGATTGATGAATGTTTTGTGGACTTTTGGAAGAAAATATATAGTGGGCATCACAGGATTTTCATTGAATAAAAAACGAGCTTCATCGTCATTTAGAAGTCCACTAGTTTTCCATGTTTGGATTCTTTTTTCTAGATCCACTGTTAGATCATTAATGTTTTTTTTTGATAATTGAGCATAGTTTTGTTCATCTCCCAATTGTCTCATGGCTTCTTTCATGTAGTCAGATGTATTTAGGACCACTACATTTCCTCCTTTGTCCGCTGGCTTTATAGTTATTTTTTCATTTTTCATAAAATTTTGTAATGCCAAGCGCTCTTTTTTTGTTAAGTTCTCTTTTTTGGTTAATGATGTGGTGTTTTCCATCTTTTCCAGTTCATTTACGACTAAATCGTGGAATTGATCAATTCTATTGCCTGGACTCAGCATCGGGCAGAATTTAGATTTTGGCTTCATTCCAGATTTCAAATGTTGGTCTGTATCTATATTGAGATCATCCAATATTTGTGTTTCTGTCATTTCTTCATCGCTTTGGTTAAACGCTAAATCATATATATTTTTGAGATTAGTAGTGTCTTGAATTGACAGGGTATTTTCCTTTGTACTAATCATTGATTGGTCCTTTTCTAGTGTTGGTACTTTTTTTGCAAAAAACTTTTTTAGCTTCAGTTTCCTGGTATACTTATATAGATCTATTCTCGTTTCGACATAGTCGTGATGTTTTTCTGGGCAGAATGATAAGCCCTTATTTAATACACTAGTTTCAGCGTCAGTTAGTGTATATTCGGAGAGGTTGATAATCAAATTTCCTTTCTTCTTGATGCTGTTTATTTTGCCTGTTTTTTTGCGATTCTGTTTTGCAAGGGGTAGTCCTTTGTTCTTTCCTTTTCCTCTGCGTATCTTTCTCCTTCGTTTATTTCCCTGGTTTGGCTCTTGTCTTTCCCTCGACCTCGTCCTCTTCCTCTTGTTCTCGGAGTTCTCTGTTCCAAATAGATCAATTTCATTTCATCTAGCAAAGTTGTGCGGCCTCCAACTCTTGATGTTTGTGCCTCTTCACTCAGGTCTGATTCCGATTCACTTATGGATGGTTTCCCGAGTTCCATTCACAAACCTTCTCTGGAGTGCGGTGTATCCTTTTGCTTGAAGAACATATATATATATATATATTTTTTTTTTTCACTTGCTACGGTATGCATCAAAACCCGACATGAACTAGGTGGAAGCAGCGCTATGGGGAGGCTGGCTAAACGCACTACACCAATCAGAGCGGACTATCCTTTACTTTAACCAGCCCCCAAGTGTTACTACATTCACTTGATGGAACGTGGCACTGAGGAAAGCCGACAGGCTGAAACGCGTCTGCCTTGCGTTTCATTCATCTATTTGGAGCGCTTGAATTTGAAATAAAAGCATGTGACAACTCCGAGCATGTGTCGGCCCCGTTTGCTCTTCGGAAAAATTGGGGATTGGAGTGTATGTTTAAGCGGTATAGCAAGCACCGCTAACCGGCACGCCCTCCCGGTTTGGAGCTCCGCGCAGACTTGCTAAAACTTTTGGTGTTGTATTAAACTACAGCGCGGCGCCCCCCCCGTATGGCAAGGACACTCACCTGAGTTGGAATACCTTACGGGGAGAGAGGACGCAGTCGTGTGCTGCGTTAGGAGTTTGCCAGATGGGATTTATCGAACCCACTTTTGTAATGCCGGGACTAAGTGCAAGCCCTTGCCAGCAGGACTGGGAAGCCATTTGGCTGTTCGAGTGAAGAGTCACTGAATTTTTTCACTTGCTACGGTATGCATCAAAACCCGACATGAACTAGGTGGAAGCAGCGCTATGGGGAGGCTGGCTAAACGCACTACACCAATCAGAGCGGACTATCCTTTACTTTAACCAGCCCCCAAGTGTTACTACATTCACTTGATGGAACGTGGCACTGAGGAAAGCCGACAGGCTGAAACGCGTCTGCCTTGCGTTTCATTCATCTATTTGGAGCGCTTGAATTTGAAATAAAAGCATGTGACAACTCCAAGCATGTGTCGGCCCCGTTTGCTCTTCGGAAAAATTGGGGATTGGAGTGTATATATATATATATATATATATATATATATATATATATATATATCCAGGAACTCCGATAATGTCGCTTCTGACAAACGGATACGGACCACAGAATCGTGCAAAAGTTGAGTTTATTGCAAAATCACCATGCCGCCATGACGCGTTTCAGCCCGAACATGGGCCTTGATCACATGACACGGTAACGTTACATTTCATTGGTTTATATGACGTGAGTAACAAGCAAGCTGATTGGCATTTTCTACAAACATCAAATGACATAGATGACAGACTGCTAGCAAATAGTTGGTAGTTCCATACTCGTTCCAGGTTAAAACTACGTGTAAAATACAACGGGTAAAATTACATGTGATTAGCCAGGAAAGTTTATAAAAAACCTTAAAACCATTAAAAATTGGATAAAATAGATTTCTGGTGTGAATACACAAGCCATGGTTTCATTGGAACAAGATGCTAGTCTGACAGTAATTAATGCATAATAATCGATGATTTGAGCTTGAACTATGAATATTGAGACTAAAAACCAATGTGAGAAAAAAGTGTGCAAAAAGGTGCAAAAAGTGCTTAAATGCCTGTGGGGGTACATAGTATGAAACCAAAAAATACATCCTTTGTCAAGGTGAATAATATTGGTGTCAAGTAAGACATGGTTTATAAGCATATGCCAATATTTGATTGTCTTACCAACATTTCCCCCGGTTGGTGCATAATTTCTAAGTGCAAAAAGACAAATGTAAATATATGTAATTCCGCTAGTTTGCATGAATGCAAACAGGTAGATTTTCTTGCGAAATAACCATCTGGACAGAGCAAGTATAGGCGATTGTATGCATATAGTTATCCATGAGAAGAATTTTTCCTCACAATGGTTACTGGAGCCCCAGTGATACTGTTTATACATGCAATCACGGTCTGTCCAGTATAAACACAATTTCATTTACATGAGTCTTGTATTAGATAAAACAATTTTTTTAGATATATTTTTTATATGTGGTCAGCTCATATTGGAGTATTAGGTTGCAGGTAGACTTTGAGAAAGTATAATAAAATATATAGGTCACAAATGCGCAGATATGCAAAACATGGATGACTTCTGCAAAGACAATCTAGTGATGCTTCTCAGTTATTCAGATTGAGTTGCCAAATGTCTCAAGAACACAACAAGTGATTGTAATTTGCCTCTCCACAAGATCAAAGTTGAAATATTATGTTTGAGTACACGCGAATGTCTTCCTAAGATAAATATTAATATTTATGGACTAATGCGTAACTATAAATAGTATTGTTCCCATTTAGAAGATCAAACTTATAAGGTTTAGATGAAAGATGTGTAGCCTTGAATATAGTCACTAAGAGGCTAGGGTACTCGATGGTTGAATATATAAATAAATAAATACATATATGAATCTATAAATGAATATCGTGATGCATAAAGGACAAATCAGTAAATATCATAATATAGTCTAAAATAGATAATATTATGTTTGTACAATATGTTATCATGTTTAATAAATAGGTCATTGAATAGATATATATTTAAAAGAGTGGATGAATAAAAAATCCCTAAAACCTAGTATAATAATGGTCCAATAAATACTTATAAAATCCTTATAAAATTACAATTTCTTAAAATAAAGTTTTGGTTGATTAAAAGGATCTTATACATTACAACATACACTCTATGACATATTGCGGAGATGGTCAATTAATGACCCCAGTAATATGTGGGTTATTTGTCTTGTATGGAGAAGTCATAGGCATGTGTAAAGATCTTCTGTAGCATTAAGGCCTGTTGGGTGTTTAGTGTTCAGTTCCAGGATATATTTTGTTTCGAGTTGACGTAATCTATGTTCTCTGTCTCCCCCTCGTCTGCTTGCTGGGATTGAGTCTATCACAAAATATCTTAATTCACTGCTCCGGGAGCCGTGTTCAGATTTGAAATGTCGGGCTACAGGATAAGTCTCATCTTGATTGGAAATTGCCCTTAGATGCTGTAGTATGCGTTTGTGTACTTGTAATTTTGTGCTACCCACATATTGTAGGTTGCATGGGCATGATAGTACATATACAGCAAAATCTGTTTTACATGTTAGGAGCTTAGGTATTTTGTGTTTTTTCTCGCTGAAGGGGTTAATGTAACAGGTTTTGTTTTCTCCCTGTAAGCAGGCTTTACACGTTTTGCATTTAAAAAAACCCTTGTGAGTTTGGAGCCAGCTCGTAGATTCTATGACTTCTGGGCTTGTTTTAACTAAGTCATCTCTCATGGAGCGGCTTCTACTGTAAGTTATTGGGGGTCTTTTCGGGAGTTCAGATCCTATAACGGGGTCACTGAGAACCATGGACCAATTACGGTTTATGATTGATTCAATATTGGCCCGTTGTTGGCTATGTTGTAGTATGATTCTAAAGTCACCCCTTGGATTGTCATCTAATACAGTTTCATGTGTGCTTTGCCTTTCCAAAAGGAGTGTTTCTCTGTTTTTGAGCATAGATTTAGTGATCGCACTTTGTATGACCTTATTTGAATAACCCCGTTCTTGAAATCTTTTTCTACTCTCATTCTGGGCTGATATGAGATCACTATCAAGGCTGTGAGTGTGTATACGTCTAAGACGAAGCATTTCCCCATAAGGGATACTGGTTATTAAATGCTTAACATGTGAGCTACTTGCGTGCAGTGTGGAATTGCCTGCTGTTTTCTTGCGGAACAACTTTGTAACTATTTGGTTCTCCTTAATGTACACCTGGGTATCTAAGAATGTTACTGTGGAATCACTGATGTCCGCTGTGAAGCTTAGATTTAAGTCGTTGACATTGATGTCTTGTACAAATTCTTGTGCTTCTTCCTTACTACCATCCCATACCACAAACAAATCATCAATAAAACGCAGCCAAAGTTTTACATGAGAACTGACTTTGTCATGATGCTGTGTTCTGAGGACCAGCTCCTCCCACCAACCCATATGCAGACACGCGTAGCTGGGGGAGAAGCTGGCCCCCATCGCTACGCCTCTTGTTTGTCTATATAGCATATTATTGAACATAAACACATTGTTTTCCAAACAGAACGTAATCATCTTGATTAGCATGGCCTTGTGTTCTTTGCTTGTATCTAGTGCTTTGTCTAGAAAAAAGTCTATAGCTCGTAGACCATCTTTATGTTGAATACTCGTGTATAGAGAGACGACATCGAGTGCTATGAAGTGAAAGCCATTTTTCCATTCAAGGTTAAGTATTTTTCTTAGAAAATCGCTGGTGTCACTCACATATGACGGTAAAGCTTTCACTAGGTCCTGCAGGAAAAAATCTATATATTGGGAAGTGTGTTCAAGATGGCAGTTCTTAGCTGATATTATAGGTCTCCCCGGTGGATTTGTAGGGTCTTTGTGTAATTTGGGAATGAAGTAGATAGTCGGTATGATAGGATGGTTATTTTTCAAGAATTTATATTCATCACCCGTGAGTGTGCCATTGGATTTCCACATTGACAGGCTTTTATTATACGGAACGTGGCACTGAGGAAAGCCGACAGGCTGAAACGCGTCTGCCTTGCGTTTCATTCATCTATTTGGAGCGCTTGAATTTGAAATAAAAGCATGTGACAACTCCGAGCATGTGTCGGCCCCGTTTGCTCTTCGGAAAAATTGGGGAATGGAGTATATATATATATATATATATATATATATATATATATATATATATATATATATATATATATATATATATATATATATATATATATATATATATATATATATATATTTGCTCCAAATGACGCGGCACACAGGAACATCAATTAAGGCTTTTTATTTTGAAACACTCAGACCAACGCGTTTCAGCCCTCCTGGCTTTGTTCACGGTCAGTGAGCCCTCTTCTATTTCTACAATTTATACCAATTTTTGCCGTCATGTGGCATTATGGGATTTGTTGTTTAATCAAACAAATGTTATATTTTTAAAAGAAGAAAGTCGTTATTACATATCATAACTGTTTTGTGCATTCTAGGTAATGTTCCTGACGTTTGCAGTATTATCCCCCTTGTAATTTGGATAATTCATAAATTTGGCAACTTAGCAGTTTCTGAATATACATCGTATAGTACCTTATTATATTCATGAAATCATTATTCTTTTAGAATCACATTTCCTTAAACTAAGTTAAATGCCATTATCTACATGTCTGGGTATAGTACCCTAGTCTACAAGCTGGGTGGGTCCCACAGGTGATCAATTTCTTACTTTCTTAATGCCTGATTGTTTTAAACATTTTATACTCCGTTCAGATGAACATACAGTTCTTCATCATTGTTCATCCCTTTCAGGGTCTTAGTCCTCAGTCGAATTATGCACTTATGTTCTATTTGACGAAGTTTTTTCATTCGATTCCCTCCACGCTCATTTGATGGTACCATATGTATTCCAAAGAAACTCATCGCTCTCCAGTCGCTCTTTTGACACAATGCCATATGTTTTGCTGTTGCGTATGCCATATCCTTGTTCTTCACTGCTCTCATGTGCTCCAGGATTCGCTTTTTTAACATGCAAATGGTGCTGCCGATGTATTGCATCCCGCATCTACATTCCACTATGTAGACAACATAAGTTGAAGTACATGAGATTTTCTGGTCTATATTGAACATTTTGCCATCGGGTTCCTTGAATGAACTTACATTTTTACCAATTTTGCATGCCTTGCACGTGTTGCATTTTCTGAAGCCTTTCTGTTGTTTATCTAGCCAGTTTTCTGGTTCTCTTTCTTTAAAGTGACTAGGTACCAATGCATCTCTCAAAGATCTCGTTTTCCTGTATGATAACAATGGTCTGTCTCCCAGTAACTTCCCTATGTCTGGATCCCCAGAGATAAGGTGCCAATATTTATTGATTTTTCGCATAATTTGGCTGCTTTCCTTGCTGTACGTTGTGACAAATCGTGGTGCTTGATCTTTTTCTTGACATTTACTTTTTGGTGTTAGGATTTCTGCTCTTGTTTTTTTATCAATTCTATTTTTGCTTTTTTGTAAGTTTCTCTCATTGTAGCCTCTCGCTCTTAATCTGCTCATTGATTCCAGAATTTGATTTTCTGCATCTTTTGGTTCAGAACAGTTACGTTTTAGCCGAGTAAATTCCCCATATGGGATACTTGTAATCAAGCTCGTTGGATGGAAACTTGTCCCATGAAGTATGCTGTTCGTCGCTGTTTTTTTGCGAAACAATGTGGAGTGAATTCTGTTACCTTCAATGTAGATCTTAGTATCTAGAAAATCAATTTCCTTCTTGCTTGAAGTACATGTAAAGGATAAGCCAATGTCGTTATTGCTTAGTTTCAAATAGTATTCATTGAAGCTTTGTGATGGTCCATTCCATATTATGAATAAATCATCAATATATCGGACCCATAGTATTATCCTATCCAGATCTTCTTGGTTTTCAGAGTTCCAGGCTATCATCTTCTCACTACACTCGTTGCACCTACCCCCACGCACCAATACGGCTGTCTCTATAAAAGATCTCCGAAAAAGAGCCCCTTCGCGGGAGCCCGTCGGGCATTGCAGCGCCGGCCCGACGAGGAGCACAGCCCTATGATGAAGCATGACACCTTGCTAGGTGTGTGAGGGCATTCTATAGAGACTAATCGCTCTCCCCCCCCTTTTTCTTAACCCCCCCTTCCCCCAGAGGAACTGCATCCCTTGGTTTTGTTCTCTATTCCTTGGAGCACGGTGCAGGACCTCATTAAAAAGCTCTTGGTTCCTCCCTTTTTTGAAGCATTTACGTACGGCGGCTCAGCCGTGGAACCTCAGCCCGTGTTGGCTAGCGGATACTTACCGCTCCTTTTCCCTTTCCCTTCTTTTCCCCTTGGACACCCATGACCATGGAACAACACCAAGGATTATCCTTTGATGACGACCTGGTGTCAGAAATCCTCAGAACACCATCCTTACTAGATGCAGACGGAGCTATGGCGACCACTAGCATGGGCAGCGACTGGAACAGCATCACCAACATGAAACGCCAATTGATGAAGATCATTATGCACGGGGCAATTATGACTGAATATCTCCGCGCCAATATAGCCCCCAATGGGCTTATCGTGTCTAATATGCCAAGAATTTTTCTTGAGGACAAGCAATTTAAGGAGGAATGGTCCCTAGTTGCCTGGAAGTGCACTAGGGACTGGTTGATACTGATTATTAAGACAGCCAAACGCCTGGCTGACGACCTAATCATTCAGATCACCATTGCCGAAGGAGCACTGAAAGCGACTATAACTATCGCGGCCTTTAAAGCCAAGCTATCAGAAATCAACAGTGAAATCGCAGAAAATAAGGATTATCTAATGCGACAAAAAATCAGCAAACTTCAGAAAGATATTGGGCGCTTCAATAAAGAAAAAATCTACCCTTATTTAAAAGACGATTTCCAACAAGCACAAAGTGATTACTCGTCAGATGACAGTTCCAATTCCCGCCGGAGAACTACCTCCAATAGTAGCAATTCTAGCACCGACAGTTGGAGAGGCCAACAACCTTACCAACAACACGGCCCGCCTAACCCACAGTACACCTACACTATGCCCCCTTTTCCAGGTCCACACATGTGGCAACCACCTGGTTTCCAACAGGGACCTTTACCTTTCAACCCCTATTTACCACAACCTTTTTTAGGCAGAGGCTGGGGCAGGGGCAGAGGAAGAAGAAGAGGCGGGTACAATCAGCAAAAGCAGGTCCACTGGAAAGACCAAACAGACCAAGGCCCGATGGAACTCAGGAGTCACAGAGGGAAGAAAAATTGATAGTGAACTTATCAGATCGACAGTTAAACCAGCCAGAAGTGAAGATCCTTACCAAGGGGCTGGGATTCGTGCCCACACCACGACACGATGAATTCAGGACTCACTGCGAGGTACACGACCTTTTTCGGAAAATTCGTCTGAGAAATTTCTTCACAGGCCAAAATCCCTCTTCCCAGTCAGACTCAGGCCTGCGAAAACCATCCACCTTCACACCCTCGTCCGCAATGGTGCCACCGGAAATCCTGGCTTTCGAAAAAGCAGTCATCAAGGACATTAGTACCATGACAGAGAAAAAAAACTTTCCATAACATCTCACGCCTGGAAAACTTGGCGATAACTGATCTCAGCAAAGACACGACGATTACCATCAAAGAGGCAGATAAGGGGGGAGCTATAGTGATCATGTCCACCCCGGATTACAGAACGGAATGCCTAAGACAACTGAGTGATACACGGTATTACGTGCAAATCAAAGAAGATCCAACCAAAAAACTGATCATTACAATAAGAACACTAGTGACCAGTGCTTTAACACAAGGCTGGATATCAAAAAACGAGTCAGAATTCCTAATGAATAATGATCCCCGTATACCGTACTTCTACACATTACCAAAAATTCACAAAGGTGTCCTACCCCCACCTGGGAGACCCATTGTGTCAGGTATCAATTCGGTTCTGGAACCCCTCTCGCGGTTCTGTGACCACTTTCTACGCCCCCTGGTACAAAAGACTCCAACTTTCCTACTCGACACAAGGGATGTCCTCAATATCATCAAACAAGTCAATGAGACTGGCAGTAGTGTGGATGCACTTGTTACCTTGGATGTAGAGGCCCTCTACACCAACATTCCTCAGAGGGCCACCTTGGATGTTGTGGAAGAAGTACTGCGAGCACAAATATGGGACTCGCCCACACCAATCTCATTCATCATGGAGTGTGCAGAGATTGCCCTAACAAAAAACTACTTCCAATTCGAAGACCACATGTACCATCAAGTCCAGGGCACTTCGATGGGGAGCACATTTGCTCCCAGCCTGGCATGCCTCTACATGGCACACTTTGAAGCCAACTACATCCTATCTGAGACCAATATCTATAAGGAGAACATCACCCTCTGGCGGCGGTATATAGATGATATTCTCATTTTCTGGAAAGGGGATCTGAATTCCATCCCCCTTTTTGTAGCTTGGGTTAACAGCCTGAACCCCTATCTTCGGTTCATAGCCAACTCCTCAATTCATGAGCTGCCGTTTCTGGATCTGCTCATCCAAAAAAACCCTTTTGGGTTGAACACCAAAACCTACAAAAAACCTACTGACAGCCATAGCCCACTACTCTTTAGTAGCTTCCACCCTAAGGCTTTACGCAACAACCTGCCATATGGGCAATATCTCAGACTCCGACGCAACTGCAGCACACTGGAGGACTTCAAATCTCAAGCACATGAGCTCACTGGCCACCTGGCCCGAAGAGAATATCCGGGGACAATTACACAAACGGCCTACAAAAGAGCACGCAATACCAACAGAGATGTCTTGCTTGCCTCCACGGAAAAAATAAAATCTGACCTAATTACGTGTGTAAGCACTTTTACTTCTGAATCAAACACCTTCCAGAAAATAATCAAAAAACATTGGAATCTGTTATCGGTAGGAGGCTGGGAAGTCCCCAAGCCCCGTTTTGCATTCAAAAGAACCGACAATTTGAAAAGCATGCTTATCAGCACTAGACCCAAACTAGCCCCGCCGTCCAACCAACGACTGTGGGGCCTCCCACCTGTGACAGGCCATCACCCTTGCGGACAATGTACAGCATGCACCCTCACAAAAACAAGTAAATCTATAACCTTTTCAGAAACCCTAAACTGGCAACAAAGATCCCACACCAATTGCAACACTCGCAATTGTATTTACTTAATTCAGTGCCCATGTGAGCTTATGTACATTGGCATGACGACACGTCCAGTGAAGATCAGGATCTCCGAGCACCGTAGCAATATTAGATGCAAAAAGGTTAGCACCAAAATGTGCACCCATTTCTTGGAGAAAAATCACACTGCCAACGATCTTACATGGACAATCCTACAGGCCTTTCCAATGATCAGTAAGGAGGCCCTCTTCCGAAAGGAACAGCAGTGGATTTTCAGAATTTCTAGCCATACTGACGGCCTTAACGATGATATACCATGGGCCACTCTTAACAATACATGATCCACCTCATATATGAGACGGCCGGTATCAACTAGTAACCTGATCTCTACAGCCTACATTAAGGTGATTATCCTTGGTCACCGCCAACAACTTCAAAGGTTTACAGACAACAGTTTTTAGATACACTGGGGAAAGACTCATAGGCTTGTAGTGCTGACATCGATTTTACATACATATATGTCCTGATGGGGCCAATTAAGTGGTCTTACCAGTGGATATATAGCTAAAAATAAATATTAACATATCCATATTGTTTAATACCCACACTTTACCGTGCGCGTCCCGCTGAGTCACTTTCCAGCACGTTCTTTACAATATCTATGTTGTGCATGCCTTAAGCTGTACTTGCGAGGGGACATTTTGTCCTTCCTTGTACTTCCCGCACAATAAAGTTTTTTTGACATCTCCAATATGGCCGCCAAGGTTGCGGTCTAGTCGTCTGCCCCGGTGCGTCCGATCACTTCTTTATCTAGGACACACCCACGGCGGCGTGTCACGGGAGCCTGAGCCTCAGTAGGATCACGGCCGTGCCTGCGCCCCAAATCTGTAAGTACTCGAGTTTTCCAGGGTTCCGAAGTGTGTACAACAACTTGCCAGGTATTTAACCTCTCCCTTAACTTTTTCAGGGCGAGTGCTTTTTGGCCTCCAGGCGAACCCGTACGGCATTGTCCGTCCCCCAGGGGGTGAGTCTCACCCTGACGGGCCCCACAACTATTAATACGAGTACTGTCACGTAGCCCTTAGCACTAGCACTCGTGGGATCAGCGTCTTTACCAATACCGCCACCTTGGCCTCTCAACACACCCCCCTTATTGTTTAGTTACGGTTTCGGAGGGCTAAGGATGACAATTCAATCCCCGCTCTAACATTCATCGCGACCCCCCACCATTGAGCATGTCGTGAAACACATTATAGCAATTGGCACAATTGGTATGTACATAGCCTCACGCATTGTGATAACCCTGATACGTTAAGGCACGTTCCGCTTTGGTAATCCATCCTTGCCAGTTGAGCACTTTGTGAATCACATTATAGCAATTGGCATTCATGGTGTGAGCACATTATCACGTATTGTGGTAACCCTTATAGTATTAGGCACGATCCTCTTCTGAGATCTCCTATGTGAGCACATTGATTTGGCTATCACAATAGATGCACGGTTCCCTACAGGAGCCCACCAGCACCTAATTTTTAAATGCTGTAAAGTTTTATGTGTCTGTGTTGTCCTCTCTTTTTCTTCTAGGTACCGCAACAGCGGGTCCACTCCTCTTAGGGACCCAATGGCTTTGTCTGGTGATGTGCTTATAATTTTTGAATCACCAATTATGTAGTAGAGTTTATTATATTTTTTGGAGCACTTTCTCACTTGGTCCTGATGAATTGCCACCGACTCGTAAGGGCATAGAGCAAGAAACATGTCGACCTTCTGATTTCCCTAGGGATCATTATAATCCCTTGGGGTCACTTGTTTTTACCTAGGCTGGTATACCATCAGAATAAAATGGTTCATTGTCTGGCAATACCATACCTATTTTAACTCACTACACCATCACTCACTACACTTGTTGCACCTACCCCCACGCACCAATACGGCTGTCTCTATAAAAGATCTCCGAAAAAGAGCCCCTTCGCGGGAGCCCGTCGGGCATTGCAGCGCCGGCCCGACGAGGAGCACAGCCCTATGATGAAGCATGACACCTTGCTAGGTGTGTGAGGGCATTCTATAGAGACTAATCGCTCTCCCCCCCTTTTTCTTAACCCCCCCTTCCCCCAGAGGAACTGCATCCCTTGGTTTTGTTCTCTATTCCTTGGAGCACGGTGCAGGACCTCATTAAAAAGCTCTTGGTTCCTCCCTTTTTTGAAGTATCATCTTCTCCCACCACCCCATCGTTATATTGGCGTAGTTTGGTGAAAAAGATATGCCCATGGCAGTGCCGCACTGTTGTTTGTACAGCTGTTTATTGAAGAAAAACACGTTATTGGTCAGACACATTTCGATCATTTGGAGTAGCATCTTCGTATGTTGTAATTCCGAAATGTTCCTTTGTCTTAGAAAATAGCCACAAGCGTTGAGTCCTACCTCGTGCCTTATGGAGGTGTAGAGAGATACCACATCAATCGTAATTAAAAGGTATTCTTCACACCAAGTGATTCCCTCCAGAATTCGAAGAAAGTCGCCCGTGTCCTTTATATACGAGCTCATTGATTTTGCGATTGGTGCCAAAAAACTGTCCACATATTGTGAAATGTTCTCATACAATGATTCACAAGATGAAACTATTGGTCTCCCTGGTGGGTTGATTAAAGTCTTGTGAATTTTAGGTAGGAAATAAATTGTGGGTATTACTGGGAAATCATTTGTGAGAAATTTGAATTCATCTTCGCTTAATAGATTTTTTCCATGACATGATTGTAAAAACTCATTCAGTTCTATAGTCATTTTGTTGATTGGATTTATATTAATTTTACAATAGTTGGTTGTGTCATTTAACTGGCGTAAGGCTTCATTCACATAGTCTTGTGTGTCCAGGAGGACAATGTTTCCCCCTTTATCAGCGGGTTTGATGGTAAGTTGATGGTAAGTTTATTGTTCTCCACCAAATTATTTATCGCTACCCTTTCCTTTTTTGTGAGATTCTCTCTTTGTTTTTCATTCCTCTTTTTCGGCATTTTGTCGAGCTCTTCAATGATGGCATCTGAAAACAAATCAAATTTATTTCCCGGGGATAAAGATGGACAGTATTTCGATTTTCTTTTTAGGCCACTATCAACTCTTTTGTCAGTATCCACATCAAGATGGTTCATTAACTGTGTTTCTGAAATTTCTTCATTGTTTTGATTATACATTAGATCGAACATGTTTTGCAGGTCTGGTATTTCCTCTATTGTCCATTCCAATTGATTCTGCTTTGTTGATGTTGTCATTTCCATTGACTTTGCTGCTGGTTTGTTCGCATGTATTTTAGCTAGTTTCAATTTTCGGACATATTTGTATAAATCAATCCTGACTTGAGTGTAATTGAAGTGGCTTTCAGGACAGAAGGACAGTCCTTTGTTTAGTAGCGATGTTTCCTCTTTAGTGAGTTCGTGGTGTGACAGGTTGATGATTAAATTCTCTACTTGCGATTTCTTAGAGAATAATGTCTTTTTTCTTTTCGCTCTTCTAGTTTTTCTTGTCCTTGATCTTGTCCATTGTTCATTGTTCCTCTTCCCCGTCCTCGGTTCGAAGTTCTTCCGCGACCCCTTCCTCTGGTTAGTGTTTTGTCCAAGTTCATGAGTCGCATTTCTTCTAAAAAATTCATTGGGGCCATTCCACATGTTGCATTCGATAATTCCCCATTGCTCACATCAGATTCAATACTGCTTGCAGGGGTTCCTTGTTGTTGTTGATTTGGAAAATTCTTTTTGAGTGTGTCGAATCGTCTGGCAAAAGTTAGTATCCTACCTTGGGCATAGTCATATTCGTCCCTTTTGAATTTGCGTTGCTTGCGCTCCTCAATTTCTGTTTCATACTTCTCAAGTCTGCTGTCCATTTCTTTTTGTAATTTTGCAATGTCCTCTTTGTTGGTTTGTTGCTTAATGAGATCCTCAATTTCCTCAATTTTCTTTGTTATCTCTATCACATCTATTTTTGCATGTTTTATCAAGATGCGCATCATGTTTAATGAACATTGTTGGTTATTTTCCACCCACTCTTCTAGTAATTCAGCCTTAGTGTCTGGGTGTGTGGGCATTGTGAAAATACGCAGACCTTGCGGTATTCTGTTAACTTCTATGTAGTTTTCCAGGGCAATGATTTCCCAACTTTTGTTGATTTCCTTTTTCTACAGTTTTTCTCCTTCGTTAAATAATTGTTTTAAAGTGCTGGGTATTTTATTCTTTTCACTCGTGGTTGCCGCTTCAGCTTGTAACTCCACTGGATTTTTGAACATTATTGCAGCTTTGCTTGCACGTTTTGCTGCTCGCGCCTCCATTTCCTAATGCTTTAGATGATGCCTTGCCTATACACACAACTGAGTGTTTTTCAGAATCATCAAAATTATTGCCAGGTTTCTGTTCCTACTCGCTGTCCTCACGACCGCCGTACTGTTTACGGAACGGTTCTATTTTCAGATGACATGCGAGCCGTTGCAGTCTGCTACTTTGTATCAAATTATTTACCACTCACCTCCCGGGAGACTCCCGAATTGGCGGCGTCCTCCGACCCCGTCTATCGACGCTCAACCAGCGGTGAATATCTTCGAGGCAAATTCCTTCTCGTAGCGGAGTGGGCGCTGCCAGATCAATATTCCATTTGCCACAATGTGATCCAAGGAGATCTTGCGCGCTCGTACGCGGGTGCTCTGCGTAGGGGTCGGATCCAGACCCAATTATTAATTTTGCTCCAAATGACGCGGCACACAGGAACATCAATTAAGGCTTTTTATTTTGAAACACTCAGACCAACGCGTTTCAGCCCTCCTGGCTTTGTTCACGGTCAGTGAGCCCTCTTCTATTTCTACAATTTATACCATTTTTGCCGTCATGTGGCATTATGGGATTTGTAGTTTAATCAAACAAATGTTATATTTTTAAAAGAAGAAAGTCTTTAGGCAACACGTTATTACATATCATAACTGTTTTGTGCATTCTAGGTAATGTTCCTGACGTTTGCAGTATTATCCCCCTTGTAATTTGGATAATTCATAAATTTGGCAACTTAGCAGTTTCTGAATATACATCGTATAGTACCTTATTATATTCATGAAATCATTATTCTTTTAGAATCACATTTCCTTAAACTAAGTTAAATGCCATTATCTACATGTCTGAAGAGGGCTCACTGACCGTGAACAAAGCCAGGAGGGCTGAAACGCGTTGGTCTGAGTGTTTCAAAATAAAAAGCCTTAATTGATGTTCCTGTGTGCCGCGTCATTTGGAGCAAAATTAATAATTGGGCAATAACTTTGGCGCCGATTGACGAATCTTCGTGAAATTTTCTAAACTAATTCTTTGTGGAGATCAGCTCCTATGTCGAAAGTTTGGGGATGATTCAACAAGGGGGGGGTCCCAAAACGTGTTTTTTCAATGTTAATTTCCATAGGAAACTTTAGACAAGGCTACAGGTCGAACGGGTGAACGGAATTACCCCAAATTTGGCAGGGAGAAGGGTCTTGGTCTAGAAAGCACGCTTTTGTTTATTTGGTGTAAATCCGTTCAGTAGTTTTTGAGAAATATCAAAATTTACAGATATCGATATTTGGGAATTCTGCCATCTGATTGGCAGAGGCGTTACGAGCACGAGCTTGCTGCTGATTGGCTGCGAGCGCTGCGAGCGTTTGCAACTAGGAAGTGTTGGCCGCCATTTTGTGATTCAGTTGAAGCGAGTAAGGGGGAAAAATGTGGAAAAATGTGGGAAAGAGGAGGGTAGGAGCACTGTAACCTCTGTGGGGTGTTTAGGGTGTGCTATAGAGGGGGTGCGAAGCAAACTACTCATACCTACCGGTCTGAAAGTGCTGGGTACGGAAATTAAGTGAGGTATTGCGTAGTCTGATGCTGCTAAGGTGAGCTGCTGCGGGAGTTGGGGATGAAAGCGTGAGCCTAAACTGTGTGTCTTATGGTGTGAAGTCATATGTCCTGGCCGCTGCAGCACACCTGTGGAAGTAGTGTCAGCATGTGTTTATACCTACTAGGACGAACTACTGACTCCTACTGGTTTGAAAGTCCTGGGGTACGGAAAATATGTGACGTATTGTCTAGAGTCTCAAGGTGCTAAGCTGAGGTGCTGCTGGAGTCGGGTAAGCGTGAGTACAAACTGTGTCATATGCTGTGAAGTCATGTGCTCTGGCCTCTGTCAAGTAGTGTAAGCATGTAGTTATACCTACTCGGAGGAACTTTTGTTTTAACATTGTTACTTGTGTATGGTGCTTAGGGGGTGTTATACAGGGAGTGCGAAGGTAAATTTACACGTATCAAATCAATACGGTATTTGTAAAGCGCAAACTACTCACCCCTATGAGTCTGAAGGCCCTCGAGGCCAGCGTGGAAATTACGTGAGCTATTAAGTGAGCTATTGCCCAGAGTCACATGGTGCAGAGGTGTCCAAAGGTGTACTTCATAAGCATTTCCAAACCTACCCCAGTCAATGTGCCTCGGTCATTTCCACCACAATGCACAATCATGAGGTCAGGGTGTGGAAGATGCAAAGAAGTTTTAACCAAAGGTATCAATTGGTGCAACTTCAATCTTCTCTGTGTAAACCATTTAATGTCCACATTTGGTAAACCTAGGTCTAAGTCAATATGTCTGCGTTCTGCATACCTCTTGCACCTGAAAATATAGCTATGTCCTACGATCCACATTAGCATTTTGAAGGTATGGTTAGAAGGTATGAAAAGATGTCTGTAGCTCATGCACTTCCTTGGTAGAATAAGAGATATGTTTAAAGATGGGGAAGTACTTTTTTTTGCCATACAAAACGATACGTGATTGGGAGTTGAAAAGCATTCTTTTTTAAAAGTAGGGTGCACATTCGTTTTGTGGAAAAGCATCTTTGTGAATGGTTAAGAAAAAGCAGTTTCAACGTGGAGTACATATCATAGGATAAAATTTGCTCAACTGAACCACAGCTGCTACTTGCATTTGGAAGGCACTGTTCGAACTTAAAACAATCATGAACTTTTTACCTGCACGTGCCGTTAAATGTTCGAGAAAATTTTGCAAAAAAATAACGGTAAGTTAAAATAAATTGAGGAACTTTTAACCTGCACGTGTTGTAGAATGTTCTAGAAAGTGTGTTGATAGAATACGTTGCACTTCTGACTTCTATGTGTTGTTGAATATTTAAAAAACGGTTTATATGGAAAATTAAAAAGAAACCAATAGAGAGATGTTTTGAAACCTAAAAGAATCAAGGAACTATTCTAATTTGTTCTCCTCATGTGCTTGTGTGGAGCAACAAAATTATAGAGACAACAGCACCAGGAAGAGGAAGAAGCAGGGAGTGAGGGGACGGGGGGGTGATGGGCAGAATGGCACACATGCACAATTAAGTACAGCACAAGTATAGACAAACAATGGCCAAAGTGAAATACACCAACAAGGAGCACAAGTCACACAACCCGCCAACATCACACCACTGAACGAGAATAGAAGTGAAAACCACGCTGCATTCATACAGGATGTGTACAAAGGCCGGTCGTTGGTGTTGTGGGATGACTGCGACCGTGGTTATCATGGATGAGATGCCCAGCACGTGGCACATGGGCGAGTTCACTGTGTGTTACATTGCCAAACAGCTGCTTCTCCCTCCCACGAGCCCCCACACTTTTCTACGGTGCGCTGTTGTATCTCGTGCACTCGTACGGCACACCATTGTAATGCCTATTCACGCATGTCCTGCTACATTCAAACTACACCATCACAGTGCCGTTTGGAGGTGGTGCATGGCACTTTACAACATCGAGTGCTGCGGCCTTTGTGGCAGGCCACACCAGAATACAGACACACTTACCGCACTTCCTGTACACGGACATGTCCCAGACACCCTGTTCCCCTTGCCGGATAGTCACACCCCTGCGCTGACCTGTGTACTCCGGACCAGCACATGCCGGTTGTGCATGCAGGAGGATGCATGCGTAGCTACATGTCTAGGCTCACTGCCAACGCTGAGGTGACAGCACACTGTGATGTTGCAGGGCTCATGCCTATCATGCTAAGACAATGACCACAGGGACACACTTGCTCAGATGCGGGTTTGGGGGGCATTGTCGGTCCTGGAGTTGTTGCGATGAGTCTTGTGGCCCTCATGGGTATCCCTGCATCATGCTTATTGATTCTATGACACCTGTGGGTGTTCTGGTGTGGCTCTTGGCTGTGTTCCGTTTCATGGTGCAGGTAGTCGTCCTGCTTAACACCAGCAGAAAGCAGGTGTAAAATACCTGGTGCTAACGTGGCTTATCGACGGAATTTGTTTCGCATTGCAGTTGGTGTGAAAGTTGTGATGTGATTTTTTTCTGTGTGCAGAACAATATACGAACTGAGCAGTGTACCTCGTCAAGATCCAGCCCTTGACGCGCTATTCCCAATCAATATAAATACAATCAGAGTTCTTAATTGATTTTGTGTGTACACTGTAAGTGCAGCCACTACTTCAGTGCAATTCAATACAGGATTTTAGTATTTAGAATAAATCGCAAAGGTGCACCTTGTGTCTTTTTCTACGAGAACGGCTAGTCTACATTTCATTATCAGCACTTTAATGGAAGTAAAGTTGAGATAAATCTGACACACTATTCAGAAGTTGGTATAAACTGCAGACATCACCAGTATTCCCACGATAAGTGCCCCAAAATGTATGGTGGACTCCATCAAATAACAGTAATAAAAACAAGAAAGGGTCACACAGCAGTGAAGAGAACAACCAAAAACGTTATTAATTTTTTTTTTTACTTTTTTTAAATAAATATATATATATGTAAACGATAAACGAAAAACTATTTGCAAAATTAATTTTTTTATTAACATATATATAAATGATAAACTAATAATGTAACTAAAATAATAGAAAACAAGAATACGGAACACTCCTGTGGGGACCATGGATGTCGACGACAGAGCCTGGAAAATGAAGCACAAAATAAGGACGTGTGTAATGGGCATATCAAAGGAGAGAGGCACAGAGAAACAGAGAAGGAAAAAAAAGCCAGAGAGAAAAAGAGAGGGAAAGAAAGGAAGGGAGAAGGAAGAGAGAGAGTTAGAGAGATAGAAGGAAAAGAAGGAAAAGAGAGAGAGAGAGAGAGAGAAAGAGACACTGTCGCCCCTGCGCATCCATGAGCAAATAATTACCTGGTGCCACCGGAATGTGCAGCAGTGGGCACTCCACGTGCCCGTCAAAACTCCACGCATCCGAGATATGTCGCTGAGTCCTGAGTCATGAATGGCGGAGACCACATCAGCTTCTCTGCGGCTCTCACAGATGTTGCTGAGTCCTGAATGGTTGAGACCACATCAGCTTCTCCGCGGCCTGGCAGATCTCACACATGTCCTTGAGTCATCGATAGCGGAGACCACATCAGCTTTTGGGGCCTCTAAGCCTGTGGAACTTAAGTGTGTGCACGTGGTGGTAGGCCCCTGATGGCCATATGAGGTTTGGGTGGTACTAACCCTGTGCATTTGAAGTCCGCGCCAAGGGGGTGGTAGGCCCCTGATGGCTATACAGATCAGAGTGCGACTAACCTTCTGCGCAACTTTTCAAAGACTCTTTATGGTTGAGACTCGTGGAGCGTCCGCCATCTAGTCAGCACCGGCAATAAAGGATGTGACGTTGTCGATCTATTATATTTGCGTGGTCACATGGCTTGTGACGCATGTGCCGGATGGGTGTGGTGTGTGTGCAAACCTGCCCTGAGGGAGTGGCCTTGAGATGTTGAGAACTAGACCACTGACCTGCACACCAATAGCGAGTACGCCTGCGACAGGTAGCTATGTGAGGCCAACGTCTGAACGTAATCGCAGTGGCATGGCGTGGCGTACGACGGAACAAGGCAGGGATAGCTACAAATGTCCGAGGCATTTGTGAAAACATATCAGAGTTCTTTCTGTGATAGATACCCCTTTGACGCTGCCTCTCCCCACATCAGCAGGTAACACACCCTATTCCCACATTACCATCATACCCCCAACAACCTTCTTGGGCCTGGAAGTGTCCCTGTGCGGTTGGGCAAAGAAGAATCTTAGTCATGTTTAGATTTACATATAAAAATAATTATTTAAAGAAAAGAACAACAAATAAGACTGAAGGGAGTCTGGTGCTGTGGTCGCTGCCACGAAGTTGGTCACTGCCATTCAGGACTCAGGACACAGTTACACATGTGAGATCGGCTTGTGTTAAAGAGGGTTAGTGGGACTACGTGTCGCCGGCCTTGCATATTGAAATATTCGTCACTGATTGAAGGGAGTGTGGTGCTGTGGTCGGTGCCACGGACTTGGGGTCACTGCCATTCAGGACTCAGGACACAGTTACACATGTGGGATCGGCTTGTGTTAAAGAGGGTTAGTGGCACCAGAAGTATTGAGACTGTATGAGCCTGTGATGATGCTTGGTGTGGACGGGCCGCACTGGGAGCAATGTGTCTTGGCTACTGGACTGCGTCATGTGGAATCAGGACTCTATCTGAATTGTGAGGTGTGCTGACCGTAGCGTAGGCCAGAGGTAGCGGTGAGCAAGGGCCCACAGCCACATGCATACATTGGTGGCCCCACCGGCCTGCGTAGTGGAGGTTCAGTGGCACCACGTGTCGCCGGCCTTCCATATGCAAATACCCCTCACTAATCGAAGGGAGTCTGGTGCTGTGGTCGCTGTTGCGAAGTTCGGGTCACTGACGTTCAGGATTCAGGACACAGTTACACATGTGGGATCGGTTTGTGTTGAACAGGGTTAGTGGCACCACGTGCTGTTGTCCTTGCATATGGAAGTATGCCTCACTGATGAGAGGGAGTCTGGTGCTGTGGTCACTGCCACAGACTTGGGGTGACTGCCTTTCAGGACTCAGGACACAGTTACACATGTGGGATCGGCTTGTGTTAAAGAGGGTTAGTGGAACTACGTGTCTCCGGCCTTGCATATGGAAATATGTCTAACTGATCAAAGAGTATGCTGCTGTGGTCGCTGCCACGGACTTGGGGTCACTGCCATTCAGGACTCAGGACACATTTACACATGTGGGGATCGGCTTGTGTTAAAGGGGGTTAGTGGGACTACGTGTCGCCGGCCTTGCATATCGAAATATGCCTCACTGATCGAAGGGAGTCTGGTGCTGTGGTCGCTGCCATGGACTTGGGGTCACTGCCATTCAGGACTCAGGACACAGTTACACATGTGGGATCGGCTTGTGTTAAAGGGGGTTAGTGGGACTACGTGTCCAAAATTCAAATTGTGAGGTCTGCTGCCCGCAGTGTAGACTGCTGTGTGTTCATTTGTACTTGAAAATTAATTTGGTCATTGTACTAAAGCTGTAACTGATATAAACAATGTTCAAGAAGAAAGGATACTAAAAGGATATTATGTAGATTTGAGGCCTGTAATAGTTACTTGCCTAGTGGACTCTGTAGTTAATGAATGAAGAAATAATTTTCATTGTGAGCCCTACTGAGTGCAGTGTAGGCGTATGATGAAAAGATGAAATAAGTATAGAATACATTGACGAAGTGTTGTATTATCTGAGTACAATCTTGTTAGAAATTAGCATTTAAAATTGGAATTGCGAGCTGTACTGCCTGTAGTGTAGACTCCTATTCCATGTTAGTTTGCATTTGAAGATTAATTTGGTCATTGTAGTAAAGCTATAACTGTTATAAAAAAAAAAGTCTTGAAGCAAGGATACTAAAAGGATAATATGTGGGGTGTAGGACTGTGATAGTTAGTTGCCTACTGGAGTCTGTAGTTGCATATGAAAATACCCCTCACTGATCAAAGGGAGTGTGGTGCTGTGGTCGCTGCCCCAGACTTGGGGTGACTGCTATTCAGGACTCAGGACACACTTACACATGTGGGATCGGCTTGTGTTAAAGAGGGTTAGTGGGACTACGTGTTGCCGGCCTTGCATATCGAAATATGCCTCACTGATCGAAGGGAGTGTGGTGCTATGGTTACTGCCACGGACTTGGGGTGACTGCCATTCAGGACTCAGGACACAGTTACACATGTGGGATCGGCTTGTGTTGAACAGAGTTATTGGCACCATGTGTCGCCGCCGTTGCATATGGACATATGGCTAACTAATCAGAGGGAGTATGCTGCTGTGGTCGCTACCATGGACTTGGGGTCACTGCCATTCGGGACTCAGGACACAGTTCCACATGTGGGATTGTTCGGCTTGTGTTGAACAGACTTATTGGCACCACGTGTCGCCGCCGTTGCATATGGAAATATGCCTAACTAATCAGAGGGAGTATGCTGCTGTGGTCGCTGCCATGGACTTGGGGTCACTTCCATTCAGGACTCAGGACACAGTTCCACATGTGGGATTGTTCAGCTTGTGTTGAACAGTTATTGGCACCACGTGTCGTCGCCGTTGCATATGGAAATATGCCTCACTGATCGAAGGGAGTCTGGGGCTGTGGTTGTCTCATGGAGTTAGGGTCACTACCATTCAGGACTTAAGACACAGTTCCACATGTGGGATCGGCTTGTGTTGAAGACGGTTAGTGGCACATTTGTCGCCGGTCTTCCACAGTGTAGGCCAGAGGTAGCGGTGAGCAAGCACATGCATACGTTGGTGGCCCCACCGGCCTGCGTAGTGCAGGTTCAGTGGCACCACGTGTCGCCGGCCTTCCATATAGAAATACCCCTCACTGATCGAAGGGAGTCTGGTGCTGTGGTCACTGCAATTCAGAACTCAGGAAACACTTACACATGTGGGATCGGCTTGTGTTGAACAGGGTTAGTTGATACCACGTGTCTTCGGTCTTCCACAGTGTAGGCCGGAGGCAGCAGTCATCAAAGGCCCACAGCCATGTGACGTTGACTTGAGCTGCACAGATTGGGAGCATGTGGTCTTCTTAACCAATTATAGTGTCTTACACAATTTGCGTCGCTACTTATCTTGAATTGTGAACCGTGTCAGGATGGGCGCACAGCTACGTGGCGATGATTTATTGTGCAGTGAGTTAGTAGCACCTGAAGCATACAGCGTGTGCGCACCGTGCAATGATGCGTGGTCTGGGCGGGCCGCACTGGAAGCAAAGTGTCTTGCGATCTGGACTGCGACATCTGCAATCGCCACTGCATCTGAATTGTGAGCGCTGCTGTCCGCAGTGTAGATCGAAGGCAGTAGTCGGTACATACATAAGTCTGCGGTGCTGTGCCGCTGGGTTCACAGGGGGCCTGTGTCGAGGAGGCCCGCGGTTATTGCGGCAGCCACGTGCCAGGGTGAGGGCTGCCGCTGTGACACTCGTTGGTCTTCCCTCAAGTGAACCACGCCTAGGACCTGGCCTATTTATTCATACTGCTACGCTGGAGTGGCGTACGTTGGAGCAGCCCACTCCGCTTCCGCTTCCAGGGGGGGACAACACAGCTACATGACCGAGATCTTCCCCATTGCCTGAGGTAACATGGTTGCGTCCACTGTGCACTACACTACAAGTATCAACATTATATCTCCACATGGGGAGGTTTGTGCTTTGCATAGTGAGGTCTGTGCAGCGCATCAGCGTTACACTTGGCACTGTGTGCTTTATTGTTGAAGGGTGACTTGCCGCCTTCATATATAGTTTGTTGCCACATCCCCCAACATTCAGCTATTGTGTGGCTGAGGGGCATGGTGTTTTGTGAAGGTCCGTTGTCCTGTTTTGCGCTGCCTTGGTGGTAGTAGGGGGGTAGGTTGTGGTGTTGGTGGCGCTGGGTGTTGTGGTCTTGTTGTGTGTCGGACCTGCATGGTCAGTAGCTCTATCACGTGTTGGTCTTTAAATGTGGCTGTGAGTTTGGTCCAATTCACGGAGTAGATAGTCGACCTCCTTACACCAGTTAAAGGTTGATGTTAATTTGTTACTGCTAACTCGGCTTATCGCCTGCTTTATGGATCGCATTGCAGATTTGGCTGGTGGTTGAAAATATGGGGAAGTGGTGTTTTCGTGTTTTTTTGCACGGGAACGCCTACTTTGCATTTCATTAGCGTTAGTTGTGGCTCTCGTTTGTGGCGATTTTGTTGGCGTAAGGTATCGATGGAAGAGTGGTGAGATTTGCAGTTTTCACCAAGTTGAGAATGGGTTGATAATTAAAAAGCACAGAAAAAAGATAGGTTTAATGAACATTATAATTTGAAATTAGCATTTAAAAAACCTTTGATATTCACTGAAAAAATCATAGGATTCAGGCACGTTATAGTTAGAAATTAGCATTTAAAAAACCTTAGAAATTCACAGAAAAAAACAATGGTTTCAGGGACGTTATAGTTAGAAATTAGCATTTAAAAAACCTTAGAAATTCACAGAAAAACCCATAGGTTTCAGGCACGTTATAGTTAGAAATTAGCATTTAAAAAACCTTTGAAATTCACTGAAAAAGCCATAGGTTTCAGGGATGTTATAATTAGTTGGACATTTAACTCATAGAAAACCATAGAAATTCCCCTGTTATAGTTATTTGAGCTAACTATAACTCGCGCCCCCGTAATGCACTGCTGATGACGTCACATATTACATCATTCATTACATGGTTAGTGACATCACTGATGACCTCACTGATGACATCTCAAATGACATCACTGATAACATCACTGATGGCATCATCCAAGTCAAAATCTGATGCACCTTATCAGACCCTAATATAACACTTGATACACCCACTCTAAAATACAGACTATAATATTCGAAACCATGAACACACCAATACTAGTTAGTACATATCCACTCACTAATTCTTAGGTCTACACACACATCCATTCATTCACCCATACAGTCACTCATACATACAGTCAGCCTTCAATACAGCATTATCATATGCAGTCACATATCTATACAGACACTCACACACCGCCTCTCATTCATAGAGTTATTCACACACCTAGTCAGTAAATAATCAATAACACTTTCATTTACTCACCTGTACAGTTATACACATACCACGTCACTTATTTAAACGTATACTAACACATACTTACACTCTAATACAATAACTAATACAAGCAGACACTGATCCATACAGGCACTCTCACAATCACTCATTCTCACATATAGTCATTTATACAGTCCAACACTCATATATACTGCCTTTCACATATGGAGTTACTCACACATATACCACTGAGGCATCCATTTACTCACCAAGACACTCATACACACACTCACCAAGCCATACAGCCCTTCACAGATACAGACTTGAACACATATACCCAGTGAATTATCCACTCACACATCTATGCACAGAGTCACACCCCCCACCCACCTACACAGACACTCAGGCACCCATACAGGCACTCAGACAAGCAATCAGTAGCTCATATAGATCCTCATTTAGTTGCTAACCAAACCATGGAACAGCTTACACACCAACTGTCAACCTAAACTGTGTGAATGTCTGTATCAGTCGCTAACACATGAATTAAGCAAGACACAAATAATCACTCACTTATACAGTCAGTCACACACCTACTTAATCATCCATCCTGACTCTTATACACCCATTCATTCTTCAATACACCTTGGCATATATATATAAAACATATTTACATTTGATAGAAACACATATTGCCTGGATGATGTCATCAGTGATGTCATTTGAGATGTCATCAGTGATGTCATCAGTGATGTCACTGACCATGTCATGAATGATGTAATATGAGACGTCATCAGCAGTGCATTGCGGGGGTGCGAGTTATAGTTAGCTCAACTAACTATTACAGGGGAATTTCTATGGTTTTCTATGAGTGAAATGTCCAACTAACTAGAACATCCCTGAAACCTATGGTTTTTTCAGTGAATTTCAAAGGTTTTTAAAATGCTAATTTCTAACTATAACGTGCCTGAAACCTATGTATTTTTCAGTGAATACATATATATATATATATATATATATATATATGTATATATATATATATTTTTTTTTTTTTTTTTTACCAAATTCGTTATTATTGCTACTTTTTGTCTTTAGAGCACTGTTTTGTGAGTAGGAGCGTTTACACTTTAACACATTAAAAGATGGCGCTCGCAAAGAGTCTTTTTTACTTTAAGTCTGTAAGGCATGATATTGAGGTTGTGATTACCTTGTCCTTTATAATGGTTACCCTTCAGAAGTGCGCTTACCAGCCCGCTTAAGGTAGGTTGATATATATATCTGGGGCCATCAGAGTACGTTTCAAGATGGCCGCCGTGTGGAAGGACAGAGTTTGTCCTCTTTCTATGACTACTGCTCCCGGAAACTGGGGAGGTATATTAGTGCGGGAAGATGACTTTGTGTCTCGTACTCAAGGACATGGCAGTATAACGCACGGACGGATCACGCTGTAAGCGGTAAGATTTTGCTGATTGTGGTAGGACTCTAAAAATTACAGATGCGTGGCCCTACACTTGTGAAGGGATTCGCTTGGTTTATAATGGGTCATGCCGGTAACATTTTTGATCACTCCACTAAGCGATAAGACTGTGTAGATTACGATGGGACTTGAAAGATTGCAGATGTGTGGCCCTGCACTTGTGAATGGATTTATTTTGATTTTTAATGTGGCATAGGGATGTAAGCTTTTGGATATTTGGTTAAATGTAGACCGTGGCTTACAGTGGGAAGTCGGTATAGTGAGGCTTTCCTTTTGAATTTCAGAGCTTGCATATTGGATCGAATTGAAGATCCAAAACTTGTTTGGAGCCGGAATAAAAGAATCTGGCAACGGATTTCGTTTGTTTGTCTAATGTGGGATAGAATTATCACCGCATGAGAAGTAGGTGTTTATGGTATTAGAATTGGTGTTTTATTATGAAAGAGGAAAGCAAGCATATTCATGACATGGTCATCCTGATTATACTTCTATGTTTATTCTCATTTTACATAGATTCTTACCAGAGATATTGGAGGTACTGTAGGAATTTCCGGATTTGCATGCCTTTTGGTTTTGACTGTTTGGTTTTCAAATCACTTTTCTGCTTCCTTTTCAATATTCTGGCCATATTTTTACTTGTGTGTTGCACGCTCACATATTCTTTCTAATTGTAATTAGGATTTTCCCCTCTAGATGTTCGCTTATATCGGCTTTTCTCCATCACCTGGATGCTGGTATTATAAAAGACACTATGGCAACATATTCAATAGAAAATGTTAAATTTATTTTCACTAAATCTTGACTACTTCACAGACCGTTGGATTCACTGTGCATGTGTGTATCCACAAACATTTATTCATGGGGATACTTTTAATGATGCTACCTGCGCACCAGTTTCTGTATGGTGTCACAATGGCCATTCTTTATTTTGTTTATTCAGCCTTGAGAAAGTCGCTGGACGAATTCCCAATGTTTGCGACGAAACACGTGTTGGCTGACAAGGAACCTTATGTAATAATGGAAGAAAAAAAAAAAGAAAAAATGAACAAAGAAAGAAAGATCACGAACACTGATTTCAATTTGTGCACAATATTGTGCGTTATTTGTTTCTAACTTCCATATGAGTGCTGAGGATTGTGTTGGCTTTGGCCACAATTTATGGGAGGTTGGTGGTTCCCCTCACCTTACAGCACTGTACTCCGATACTTTTCGCAACTGATAAATATGTGATTTTTCCTAAGTGGCGCCGTTATACCTAATACCATACCACTGATTGTTTTGAATCTTCTCTAGTAACGTGAAGGTTTACACAAAGTTGCCTACCCCATGCCAGCCTTTGAAGAGGGTAGGTCGCCGTACTTGGCGTCAACCTCTATATACAAGGGGTGACGATGCTCCGTGGACAGCGCACAATTTGCGTTCCCATACAAATGATTGTGCGCTGGGCCCACCCTGAAAGGACATCAGGGGATGAGGGAACCTGAGGCCTTAGTGTCCTCCGTCATGAGCCCATGGCGTCGTTGAGCTTAGCTTGGCATGAGTGACAAGACCGGTCTATCCCCTTCTTGGGGTCTTTCATGAATTTGGCTAGAAAGGGGCCTAGGGTCAATGTCAGGGTAACTGTGACTTCCTTCTCTAAAGGTTTGCAAATTCGCCCCTCCACGCACTTCGCTACCTTATCCGCTGGGACCCAGTCTGTGAACTTGGAATGAATGATATTATCTGGGTGCAGCATGTCGGAGGCGCTCACCAGCGCGGAAGCAGAATCTGGGGCCGGGCACCAAGGCCTGGAGGAGCCCACATTCTCTTTCAAATCCCCATGGGAATTGTCTGGGTCTTGTTGGTCCGGTGAACCAGCCATGTAGATTCTGTATATGTGCTTGCAGGCTCCACTGGACCCTCAGGAGGAGGTGCCGGGCCAGGAAGGCCTTCTTAAGACGCACATATGTGTCATGATCCATGATTGTGGGTTCACAGAGGGCAAGATTAGGGATTTTAGCACACTCATGCATGATTTTTTCAGTGAGACGTTGTTCAAGGCGCCCCATGGCTTTATTGATGGCCCTATAAATTGAGGCGTCTACAACTTCATAGAATTTGCATTCTCACTGGAGAAAAGACAGGAAATCCTCCCCCTGATACGTGCCTTCCGAGGATTGCATGCTCGATATCGCAGGGCGCATGTGCTTTGCACACTGCGC
Source organism: Triturus cristatus (assembly GCF_964204655.1). Taxonomy (NCBI): domain Eukaryota; kingdom Metazoa; phylum Chordata; class Amphibia; order Caudata; family Salamandridae; genus Triturus; species Triturus cristatus. Next base: position 143,922,226 of record NC_140594.1, read on the forward strand.
TGAGGGCACCATTAGAATTAGAACTAGGGTGAGGCCAGAGGCCAAACAATGTGATCGTGGGCTGAGCCCTGATATGGTGCTCGCTGTGCGTTCTAGGAAGGAGCCCAGAGGATATGGGTAGCTGATGGCACACAATTTAAGGGGCACTAGCACTTGGAACACCCCCCCACGAGTCACTGGGGACTGCCTTGTAATATGGCCCTCGTAGGCCTTCACGCCCACGTAAAAATTACAGAGCCCGTAGGGTGTCAAGTAGGAATGAGCATACCGACCATCAGGGGGTGTCAAAATCAGGCAGAGGGGACAAGGCTGCGAGGCTCCTGTGGCATGCGTCTGACACTCCAAGTGTAGGCACGTGTCATGGAGCTGCTGGAGGTGTTGAACTGCAATACGGTGTCCGCATTCAGGGGCAGAGTCTCTGAAGGAGCGCCAAAACGGCCCTGCAACAGGTATGAAATCTAAAATCAAAGTGAGAATGTCATACAAACCAATGGCAATAAATATAACGAGAAATACCAGCACAATAATATTGCCACAGAGAGCACAGAAAGACACGACTTACCTGACTACTGAGCAGCGAAGAAAGAGGGAGCCCTGAAAGAAATGATGGACTACGTTAAAACCAGACGATGTGGATTAAATGATGGACTTAATACATTTCCGTAGTGTTTGTGTGAACAGTAGTGTTTTTTCTTGTTATTAAAATGGCTGCTGTTTGGGAGCTGTTGCAATAAAGCGAAGGAAGAACAGAATAATTCTCACATCCTGTTCTGACATAGAATCCACAGTATTAAATCCTTTTACCTCTATCAGGAAACTCTGTCAGTTCATGGCAGGCATAAATAGAGATATGTTCAGCTTTATGCATGTGTTTGCGAACAAAAATACATGTGTGATTTGGGGCCTATGTTTATAATTAATGCACATGAAAAGTAGTATGTTATCATGACTCACTTGAGGCTTTGCCTCTTGTGAGCCATGGCCCCTCTCGAACCCTCAACATATATTAATGAATGGAATATTGCACTCTGCACATCTTTATATATATATATATATATATATATATATATACACTATACATGCACATACATATCACAGATCCTATTTAGTTAGTTGTTCCAAGATGCACAGCTTTTTCAAACTGGTACCTACTGAAAAGTAAACTGACTTGTCAAACCCTCCAGTGCATCAGGGGGGAGGGAGACTGAGGAGAGAAGAGGTGTTCAGCATGGTAAATAACCCTCAGGTTGACACTGCCAACCGATTTCAATGCCTGAGTGTGTTGGATCAAAACGATTGACAGGAGGTGGATGCCGTTTTAGAGTCAATAAAAGATTCCATATTAGTGGATAAGATGGGTGCCCCCGTTGTCTGCACGGAACCTCGAACGGAGGTGGGTATAGCCCCTCCGGAATTCCCGGGGAACCAAATTTTGTTAGACACAGGCCTAATTGTATGTTCGTCAGGGTTAGAGGAGGAAAATCCTGTGCCATACATAGACTGTACGCCTTCGGGTAAGGAGAAAGATACAGTAGGTTATTCCGTGTTAGACAAGGAGACTTTTAACACTGTCACCTCCCAACAGGTTAACAATAATTGTATTAAATTGGGGACAGGTATCCATGGTTCACCCAGTTGTTATATTGCAAGCTGGAATATTGCTGGAATTAGATCGAAAGCAGACAGTCTGGGGTGGTTGGAATTTTTAGATCTTTTTGATATAATCTGCCTACAGGAAACATGGTGCACTGATTTCAAAGGCTATAGTGGTTTCAATTCATATCAGTTACCCGCTACCGGGTCAGTATCGGGAAGAGCTAAGGGGGGCCTACTTGTCTTGATTTCAGTTAAAGCTCCTCTGTTGGTTATTAAATATGTTACAGTTGGGGCCTACTCCCAAATTTTATGGCTGAATATAAAAGGAGGTAGGAACATTCTTTTAATTAATTTTTACAATAATGTTTTCACTGATTCTAGGGATCAGCCGGTCAAAGATCTCTCAAAGGCACTGGAAGACTTTTTCAAGGACACTAATGAAGTCTTTGACTTGTTTTTTGGCTGGGGATTTTAATATTACTACCTGTCCCCTCTCAGAGGTCAATGTCTTTGGGCTTGGGGACGGTCATGAGGACGGGTTTCTTCATTTTCTACATAATTACATGGAGATGCTTTAAATAATTTCCTTGCATCATATAATATGTATATCATGGCTAATGAGAAAAATGCCAAGGGGGAGACTTGTCCTACCTTTATAGGCCGGGGCATGAATTCAGTAATAGATTTTATTTGCATTTCCCCGGGTCTCGAGGCTTGGACTACGGCCCCAAAAGTAATAGATATCCAACTTAGTGACCATAACTGCCTGGTAGTAAAGGCCATGTTGTGGGAAAATGTTGATACCCATACTCCGGGCCGCACTGCTAATAGTATTGAGGCCGAGCGCCCCAATGGCACAAGACTAAGATGGAAGGGGTATAAGGCTGATATTACGTCCGATTTTATTATATCCAGTTGCCTGGTAGATATTATCGCGATCCTAGAAGATAAAATAGGTACTGTTTGCTCTATTGAGCATTTTACTAGTATTAATGCGGCCATCAATTCAAAACTTACAAGTACCTGTAAATATAAGGAGGACCGACCGCGAGGTTGGTTCAATTCAACTTGCACTCTGGCTTTGAGGGAGTTGAAATCTGCTCTATCGGTTAAACCTAGAGACAAGGGTCTGGTTACAAATCTAAGAGTCAGATATAAAGAGACCCTTAAATGCAGGAAAATAGAACTACGTCAGGAGGCATGGGACAATTTGACTAAGGCAGCCGAATTGAACAACTGCCCCCTGTTCTGGAAAACTGTCAATTCTCCATTTCTCAAAGATGGCAAAACTCCGGAACTAACCTCCAACGTCATGCAGACAGAATGGGTCTCGCATTTTTCCAAAATCTTCCAGTCAGATGGTGCGTCTAATGTTATAGAGAATAGATGGCCACATATTCCCTTAAATTTTACGGTACAAGAGGTTTTAGTTAGTATACGGGATAGTAAAGGGGGAAAAGCACAAGGACCTGATGGGGTACCAATTGATGTATACAAATTGGTCCCAGAAATATGGGGGCCCCTGCTTACTAATATTTTTAATGCAGCAGTTAGTAATGAAATGCCCCCGACCTGGGAAGAATCTATCCTAGTCCCAATTTTTAAGAAGGGTAACCGTGGGGAAGCTAAGAATTACCGACCAATTTCCCTGCTGGACTCCTCGGTAAAAGTTATGAGCCGAGTGCTCCTAGTGAGATTGGAGGAATGGGCGGAGGAAAATGGTATTTTAGCTGAGAGCCAGTTTGGTTTTAGGAAGGGTCGTGGTACTATCGAGCAGTGTCTAAATTTAGAACTGCTCGTCGGTAAATACACTTTGCCAAGACCGGCACTATCTATCTCTGCTTTGCGGACTTAAGTAGTGCCTTTGATTTGGTGGACCACGGCATCCTCTGGGCAAAGTTGTTAGAAATGGGGGCCCCGGAGGGTATCATCTTCTTCCTAGCACGCCTATACACCAAACTGAGAGCTTGTGTCCGTTATGGACCGCAAGGTGAATGTACACCCATGTTTAGGATTGGGCGTGGAATACGCCAGGGATGTGTCCTAGCACCACTGCTTTTTATACTTTTTATACTTTTTATCAATGAGATACATTCCTTTCTTAAATCTCTGGCAGTGGATGCCCCCAAAATTAATAACGAATATATCCCTGTGTTACTTTATGCGGATGACGCGGTTTTAATCTCACGTACACCGTATGGTCTCCAAAAATTGCTGGATGGTTTTATGCAGTTTATTAAAAGCAGAAAGTTAGTTTTAAACAAATCCAAAACTTTCGTTATGGAATATGGCCGCAGGCTTGGAAAGAAGCAGCCCGCCTTTTTTTATAGAGGGGCAAAAGATTCAGGCTGTTGACAATTTTTCGTATTTGGGGGTTACTTTTTCAAATAATAACACCTGGGCCAACGAACATAAGAATGTACGGTCTAAAATGGCCAGGAGCACTTATGGAATTTTTACTATGGCAAGCAAATTGGGAGATAGGCGGGTAAATGATATGTTGAAAAGTTTTCAATCTCGCTGTGTTTCAATTGCATTGTACGGAGCTGGTATATGGGGCTATGCCCCGGCAGGATCTCTACAAGTTGAGGAGAATGAATTCTTGAAGAAACTCTTGTGCCTGCCAAGCTCTGTTTCTAATGCTTTAGTGCATAACGAATTGGGTATTTACTACCTCTCCGATTTGATCTTCCTAAGACCCTTGATCCTATGGCGCTCAATCTGGACCAAAGAAGAGACGTCTTTGTGTAGAGCTATCGTTTCCGATTGTCTTGTTTTGGACTATTACACAAGGATCCCATGGCTGAAGTACGTTGCCGATAATTTTAGGGAGTTCTTTAATATCAATATTGTCGTGGACCACCATGGGGCAGATGTGTTGTCCAAATCTGACCTTAAGCAGTGCCTCTTACATCAGATCTCCATTAAGAGACACCAGGTTAGCTCTAATCTTTCAACTTATGTTTTTTATCATGATTTAAACGAAGTTATGGGTCTTCAACCTTATTTGTCTCAAGTAACCTGGAAGGCACATTGGTTTGTGTTGATCAGATTTAGAATGGGAGTAGTCCACAACCTTGTTGCCTTCCCCACTTTGAATATACACCCAGCCGGTCCATGTCCTTGTGATAACTGTACCCCGCAAAGCACTATGCACTTTCTTCTGTTTTGTCAATTGTATAAACACCTCCGGACAGCTTACTTGAAACCCTTGTTTGCAAAATATGGGGTCAGATCACTACGTGACTGTATGTGTTTACTTTTTAATTTGCATCATCCAGATGTGTGTTTTTATACAGCTACTTTTCTTCTTAAATCCATCAATGTTAGGAAAAGTATGCTTTTTTAATCATTTTATGCTGATGAATTTTCCTGCCTCTGAATATGTTGTCTTTTTAATGTGTGCTTTTATGAACTCGTTTTGTGTTCGAATAAAGCCTTATGAAATGAAATGACTTGTCAAATCCATATGTCCTGTTCTTCAAAGTACTTGAGCATCACACTAGATAAAGGTAGTTATTGTGAATGTATTGCCAAATTGCAAATTCTAAAAAGAGATTAAAGATCTCTGGAGCTTGGAACACTTCTTCAGGGTGGCTCAGCCTCAATTTTCATTGTACCATCAAATGCCCCCCATGTCTCACTGTGCTATTAAAATGGAGGTTGCATCCTCATGTTTTCAATACAATATTAACCCTTCTATTGTCTGTCAGTGGTTCCCAAACTTTTTAGAACCACGGCCCATTTTTTTAGAATGACTATCGTTCCCGCCCTACCTAGCTTTAGTGAACATAAGACAGGCAATTCTTTAATGTAACTAATGCATCGTATGATAGTGCATTGATATTTACAGACAGTACATTTTCCATTGATATAGCCACTACATCTGAATAAACATTCAGCAGCAATTTGTCATAAGACCTAGCCTGACATTTGACCTCTATCTTTGAAATGCAGCCAATGTGACACAATAGATGCAGAATTTAAATTCATCACAACACATCACAAATCGGCTCAAGACCCACCAGTGGGTCGTGAACCAGAGTTTGGGAAACACTGGTTCATAACAATAAATGAGGTGCATACGGTGGCATGCACTGTGTGGGCCTGGAGGTGTTGAGTGCTAAGTGCAGGCATGATACTTATTTATTGGCTAGGAGTGACTCCCACTCAGGAACAACCCTCAGATACCATCTATAACTGAACAAAATGTGTGCACAACACACAAAAATAGGACTGGTCAAGATTCAGTATGTATTCCATGAGGGCTCCTTCTTCCCCCTTGCACAGTTTAAACCGCTGGGTTATCTCTACCCATTAGATAGCTTCTTGCCACCCCTTTCTTGAGGAACTTCAAGTGAACTAACACAAATTATCAGGGCCACCTAACCTCTGGCACATCACTGCCAGGAAAATCCTAGCAGTGAGAGACTGGAAAAAACAACAATGAGACACCCATAGCCTAGGTTGTGGCGGTCATCTTTTTAATTGTTTTTCAGAGTCAAACCTCCAATTTGGGAGTTTGTTTTTAAAAAACATAAAAAGTTGAAAGTTTGGTCAACAGCTTTCAAAACCGATTTCGCCCATCCACCTAACTCTTTATACCATGAAGAGAACCACCATGACGTCGGGTTGACTGACTTAATGTCTTCCGGAATAACAAGCTACTTCTTCCATCAAGCTCTAAATCAAACCCAAAATATTTTTTCATTACATATATGCCACACTGTTGCCTGCACCTCTCTACCCAAGGATATCTGCGCCCCTAGGATGGTGGTTCTGTTGTTCGATATGCATCTAGATAATAACTCGCAGTGTCTAAGAGATCACAGTTAATCAAGTGATACTTCTGGAATGTGCATTGTTAGTGGGTTTAAACTTTTTTCAGTTGAGGAGTCGTGGCAAGGTCAGCGCTGGATCTGAACCATGAAATATTGGCAATGAGTATGGACATTGTAAGGCATAAAGCCCATTTTTTAAATAAGATGTTCGCTCTTGTGTCAAAATGTATAGTAATTAAATGTGTAGAAAGCGTGAAATGTATCAGTGCTTGTAATTGGCATCTCCTCTCTATAGTGGCTTTGGAAAAGTCTGGTGTGAAGAAATAAGTGGCCATTGTAAGTTACAAGATTTCTTGGACTTACAAGATGAAAGAGTTGAACTTGTCTCTCAGTAAAAAATCTATTACATTGATACCAATAGAATGTGGAAGAGCAGAGTTTCTTAACATACAGAAGAGAACTCAATGTGTTATTTGGGTCACCTTAGAAAAATCTAGAAACATGTTGGTCAGTAGTGATGTAACAGTGTTTAGGCATATGACCCTTTGGCCCTCTTCATAATGCCAAAAATCTCCAAATTACAATGCCGCTGTTTATTCTCTAAATCTCCCAACTTAATGCAGACTACTTTCAGGCCTTCCAGGAGTGATTATATGTCCCTTCTACCTTTAAATGAAACAGCCTTGTTTCTGAGACAGTTTTATCAGTCTCTGTTTCTCTAGAGTTGATATTGCAATGTACTTTTGCAACTTGGATAGTACGGTTTGAAAAGTAAGATAAGCTGCAGAATGTTTCTCAAAATTAATTTCCAAGTTCTCTTTCTGTAAGTTGATTAGATCAATCACAACATTAAGATTTGACACCCCATTGTTCGTGCAGATTTACCTATGGATGAATCAATTGTGGCTCTATCCATGGTGGGTGCGTGGCTTGCAGCCGATGGCGACGGACGCGAGCTAGGGAGCTCCGACCGCCGCTTCCCTGTGCACAATCATCCTGACCCCCAGACACAGCAGGGGGAGCCAGAATCCACTGTTGGGCGACACCGGAATGTGGGTGCTGCTGTCGGCGGAGCCCCATTGCAGCAGTGTTTAGGGGAAAATTGCTGAGCTCCTGGCCAGACGGGCTTATGGACAAAATGGTGGCTGGCTTCTGACTCCCGCAGCCGCTCCTGCCTTGCGGGATTGGCGGACCCTCCGACCCCGGCGGAGACGTTCACACCGGGCAGTGGAGCTCAATGATATGCAGAGGAGATGGAGGGCGAGCGGAATCGGTCCCGGAATGCAGCGTGTTCAGCCCCGGTGACCGGCCGCCATGTTTGTGAAGGCGGTGGTAAAATGGCAGCCGCGCCGCCAGCGTCCTGAAGTGCCTGCAGCGACAGGGAAGGGAACACCTGCAGCGGACTCCAACTGGCCTCATTGGTGACCCTGAAGCCTTGGGCGTGCCGGAGGGGCGCTGGGCCGAGCTGGGGAGTCTACGAGGCCGCTGCACTGCTGGGCTGAGGGTCCGGTGGGGGTGATTGCAAGATGGCACCCGCCTTGGTATCGGCTCAGCGAATCCCCTAGAGCCCGCCTGATAAGCGCCCAACGCCCAACGGCGAGCCTGCCTTGTGATGCGGGGAGGTCTGTTGCGCCTCGTTGGAAGTTCACTCAATGGGAGCGGGAAGCGGCCTCTGCACCGGCGCTGCCTGGATTGACTCTCGTGGGCTCTCTCTTCACTGGCGGCAAGAGAGCGAGGGCGCCTGGAGTGACTACTGTGGTGTGGCCCGGTCAGACGGCGGTGGAGCACCCCCCTTTCCGACAGAATACCTGGAGCGGTGAGTGCGCCCGCGGGACCCTGGGGTGTGCGGCGGCAGTAGGGAGCTCATGAGAAGTGGCACTTGGTCTGACAGGAGTGGAAGCCAGTAGGCGCCAGTGCTCTGTATACATCAGCGGGGAGGACAGGTAAGGTCCGGAGTGGCATGCAGAGTCTACCCTGTGCCTAAGTGGACTAAGAGACGACCGGGCCCAGCAATCGACAGACAAGGCCTGCAGGCGTGCGGGGACATACAGACTGACGGAGGGGTTGGGCAGGGGTGTGCGATCTGCGCCCTGTCCACCTCTTGATGCACGGCAAACCTAGCAATACTGATGGTCAGTCTCCATGCCTGCCAGCGCATAGCGTAAAGGGGCCAGTGATCGATACCGCACACGCCGCCAAGATAGCGGCGCATCTGAAGTAAAGTGGTCCCTACCTGGGCTTGAGCGGTGGCGGCCTCTGTCCTGCCGGGGCAGCCCACTACCCAGCTGCCGCTATCAGAAGGCGGCTACTCCATTGGCTTACTGTGACGCTACTGCGCTCTGTGGACCTGGGAGGGTAACTCGTTAGTGGTGAGCATCAGATAACCCCACGAACGGGCCCACGCTGGATTGTCGCCCTGACTACAAGACACATGGTGACGTGACTCCCACTTGGAAGGCTGGACTGAGGGGAGACAGTGCCTTGCAATCGGCAGATAGTGTCATCCGGCGAGTGGGGGCACCTAAGCTGGTGGAGCTTCCGGTGGGGTGCGACCCGCGCCCAGGCCGTAGTCTAGTGGCAGGAGACATTGCCAAGTGATCCGCAGTGGCCACACAATGGATGCGCAGCTCCCAGAACCTGGCGCCTTGGATCACATGGGAGGCGCAAAAGCACTACTGCGAGGGCGATATCCCTGTGGTAAAGTGAGACAAGAAAAAGGAACTGAAGAGACTGATTGGAACAGGTAACGGCGAGCACCAGGAGACACTAGTGCAGCAGCAGTACGTTGCAGAGCTGCCAACGAGAGGTCAGGCACTGGCACCTGGTAAAGATGGGTCGAACACAGAAGAAGCGGGGGTTTAGCACCCTCAGTACAGAACACCTGGGGGCCCACACATATGACGAGGAAGAGGTGCTGGAAGGGGGGAGTGATGCAATCCCCAGGAAACCTACTTTGTCTGACCTCATGCAGGCAATCACAGCCTCCAGAGAAGTACTCGAGGGCAAGACCGATGCCATAGGCACAGACTTAAACATACTAAAAGATGAAAATCGTAAACTCAAAGAGAGAGTAACAGCGAATGAGAGAGATCTGGGGTGCCTCCCGGACTTAGAATCGAAGATAAAAGTGCTGGAAATGCGGGCGGGAAGACAGTGAAGGCAGGTCCCGTAGAAACAACATTTGCGTCATTGGCATGCCGGAGAGGGCAGAAGGGCACAACATGGTGAGCTTCTTGGAAGAATGGCTCTGCACCGTGGTGTCCCCAGAGGGAGTGTCTCCCTTCTATGCGCTGGAGCGTGCGCACAGGGTCCCAGCAAAACCGGGGGCCCCACCCCGACCTATTGTAGCGCGACTTCTCCATTTCCGAGATTGGGATCACATCTTGCCAAAAGCAAGGGTTGCAAATTGACAACAGTGCCATAATGATCTTTCCGGACTTCACCAGGGAGGTGCAGCGGGCCAGAGCATCCTTTCTGGCTGTGAAAAAGAAACTCTGTCAGTTGCAAATTCCATACGCAATGCTGTTCCCCGCGCAACTCCGGGTGGCAGACCCCAGGGGACCTCATTTCTTTGTCACTACAGGAGGCATGGGAATGGTTTGATTCGCGTGGGCCTTTGTCACAGCGGTTTTCTGCGTCAAACTCCCCACAACGAAGCCCTTGAAGCCACAGATCTGGCTCTAAAGCCCCATTGCCCAAGGAGCTCAGCGGGGAACGCCGAAGAGCGGCACTGGTGTGGTGTCCCATAGTTAGGCTTTCCTGTTTTCAGTTTCTATTTTTGGTAAACTCTGGTGGTGTTTTTTCAGTGTTTTCCAGTGATTTCAATACCGCAAAAAAACAGTGCTTTTCAGTGGTTACTCGTTTTCGCACCATAAAAAACAACTGAAACAGTGTTTTATCGGTGTTTATGGAACGCTTTGCTTTTATTATTGCTTGTTTCTGGAAGACATTTCGTGCAACCAACTGTGCTACACCTAGTCAAGGAACCCCTCAACAGAGGCCCTACAGAAGGTGCTTAACTACCAATTCTAAGGGTAAAAGCATTGGTCTGACGCCTACTGCACTGCAGCACGTTCCTCCCACAGACATTTATCAATAAATGACTGCCACAAAGGTGCTTGTGAAGAGGTGGTGTGAGTTTGGAAACTTGACTGTGGTCGCGTACCACTGAGGCTGTAGATGGCTTCTCAGTCCAGCCCCATTCTGAGATACCTCTCAGTCTATGTGGTGTCAGCGACAGGCATCTCTTGTTGTGTGTGCAGTGTCCATAAGGTGCATCTCTTGTGCTCTAGGCAGTGTCTGTAAGTAGCGCCTCTCCTTGCAATGCTATCAGAGAGAGGCACCTCGCATTGACTGCGCCTGAGAGACACTGTCTTAGCTGCTGCGCCACTGGTCAAAGCTGGAGCACAGGGCATGCCCTGGACCTTTCGTCAACCAATGATTATGGAAGCTGGAACAATGGCATGATGACAATATGCGCCGCTCCGTTAATTTCCTTAGGGGCAAATTGTTGGGGGTCTATAGATCCGAAGGGAGGGACTAGAACTAACAAGATTCAAAGAACTTACAGATGACATGGCTGTAAAATGGTGCTCCTCGCTAGCCCGCTCAAGCACGCAAATACCCATAATCCCCTCTCTATTTTTATTATCTGTTGCCTGCACCGATAAACAGCTTTCTGCACTTTGTACTCTTGAGATCTTACTAGCTCTCTAACTCGAACTGCACAGTCTAGTCTACACCACTCACCGGGATCAATAATGGACTGAAATAGTTTGATATCAGGAACTATCTTTTTAGACCCAGCAGTAAAGAAGCCGTAGGTCTCACTCATTGTGAGTGAGAATCATAATTTTGGATGTTAAGTTGCGCTCTACTCACTTAAAGAAAGCTAAATACCAACATGCTGAGAAAGATTAGAATTTGAACTCCAGATGCTGTATTCAGAGCAGCTTGTTGGGCCTGCAGAGGCTTAAAGTGAGCGACCGCTTTTCAGGGGATCCCTCCTATTGATGCCTTAATTTTGGAGAAGCTGCTGTGGGTCTATCCGAGTAGTGTCCCACTACTTTTTAAAGCTACCAACCTACTTCAGTGAGGATGTGGTGCTATTCTATTATTGTTACTGTCATACTTACTTAAAAGCTCTCATAACTCATTCCACAGCACTCCATGGGGATCGGATTCTGAAAATATTTACATGCAGAATCATAGAAAAAATGTAATAAACAAAAGCAAGGCTGCGTCTGGAGCCTAGAGAAAGAAAAACAGCCCAAAATGAGCAATGCCGCTCCTCAATCCACGAAGACGCTTTGCATGTAAAATAATAATATTTTTTTATATTGCACTTGTTATATTGGTCAATGCCAGAATCCTGCCGGGCAGTAGTCTAGCGTCCTGTCAGAGGATACTGGGCCGGTTCAGCCAGGATAACGCCCCCAAAAAGCGCAGACAGGCCGAGAAAAAAGAAAACACCACGAAAACAGCATCATTCACGCCTGACACAAAACAGCAAAGAGCTCACGTCAGCAAATCAGTAATTTTCTCTCTGTAGACATTGTTTTACACTTTTGTGGCACCCCAGTAAAATAAATACCCCCAGTACTAACCTCTGGCACAAGTATGAACCTATTCAAGGTACTGCTGAGGCCTAGCAGAGGCACGGTCACTATTACAGCACCAAAAATATTAGTAGCTCGTGGTGGTTTTAATTGAGCATAAGTAGCTCTTATGGCAGAAAGGTGTTGGCGCCCCCATATTATATACAATCCCACTCCAGAGTGTGTAGGAGATGTGCCAGGAACTTGTAAAACAATGTTAGGGGCCGTAAAGACAACCATGGGGACAGTGCATTGCCACTAATGTAGGGAGGAGTCAAATGGGAATAAAACCACCACTTGGAGACTGTGTGGGAAAAAAAGGGATTGAAGCCAAATTAGTGCACGGTCACGAGGGCCAATGGCGTGAAGCCCTTGCTATGGACACTGATACATCCTTAAGAATGAGAGCTTTGGCACGCCTCCAGCCACCTCCTGTGGAAAGTCACTGGAGGCTGCGGTTAAAGCCTAGTTAACAAGTGAATGGTCTTTTAAAGACCAGTGAAGTACTCGGGTGTGACTGGCAGATCAAAAACTGTCTTTGTGTGTGCCCTGGAGGCTGTCTCAGCCCGGGCTGACACACACAACGGGGGTTGGGGGGGGGCTGAAGCCCGTTGAGCCCAAGCCCGTTGAGCCCAATAGGCGTTGCACGCCTGACCTGGAGAATTCTCTCAACAGAACTCTGAAAACTAACCCAGGATTGTATAAAGGTAGACAGTACGGATCTCAACTGACAGTTGATACGGTCTCATGGAAATGAGCTATAGAAGAGCGGAGAGAGTTTCTGCTTTCCATGAATGATTCCGGAAGTCGTAGGACAGCTCAATGTGTCTCCCTAGCCCGTCCACTAGTCCCTGCCGAGGCCTGACAGAAAGTGTCTCTTTAACTATGTGTAATAGGCTCCGTTGATTCTCAGACTGGTAGGCGCGCATCCCTAAGACGCCTAGAGGACGGACTCTAGGCGCAGCACAGAGTCAAGCACTCGGTGCGTAAACCTGGAATCGTTCCTAAGAGTTTCCTGCAGTGGGTTGGGACTGGGTGGGGTTCCTGTTACTAGGAGCCCCGTACAAACGGCGGGCCTCTGCTCTCGTTAGTCAGTCCCGCCTCGAACATGGGTTACGTCATGTCCCCACCCGAGAGGCTCTGGTGGGAGTGCTGGGCCTAGTGCCGGTATCCGCTCGCAAGCTCCCTGGTGCAGGGCCGGCTGCCAGACATGTGCCAAAACCGCAAGCAACGAAGACTGTTTCTGCGCTCAGCCCTGACCCCAGGGGCGCTGAGAAGGGGCGAAAGAATATCAAAGCCTTGTTAAGTAAATGGTCTTTTTAAAGACCTGTGAAGTACTCGGGTGCGGCTGCAGTAACACAGACGGCAGACCACAACTTCTACTCTTCCCCCCACGTCAACTATGAAAATCAGTGACACTCGGTTTAAACCGGCTCAGCTGATTTTCATCCGGTAGGGTACAGTCGGGCAGAGTCGGTTTTAACCGATTTTTGGACAGCCTACCCCTAGTCAACAAACTGCCAGCCCCACCTCGAACGGGACGATCGGAAACATCACGGGTGAACAACGACTCTGACACTTCAGAAACTATCTATCCCAAGGTCACGCAGACGATCTCATGTGAGGCGCTGATCACGGCACGGAAGAGTGATGCTTTCCACAACAGGAGATTAATCGGAGATCACTCCTGACTACGCCCTAGGCTTCAGACTTCCCCATGTGACGGCGATACTGTGGTAACAGGGGCAGATGTTTCCAGTGCCCAGGCAAGGCCTGTTTTCCCGGCAATGTCCTCTTAGACCTCAGTACACTCCGCACTGCGGTGATGCCCTTGATCAACACTTGATCAACAGGTCTGGGGGTTACCATATGGTATTCGACTGTGATAGCTGATTCATGTGCTGGGGAGGCGGGGGCGCGGTCCCTGGCACCGAGATTGCAAGTTGTCCACCTCTTTAACTGTCACTGGATGATGGTATGGTTTGGATGGGGGCTAGTTCTTTGGCACCTGTCCTGGGGAGGGGGAGTTGGGGTTGTTTATTCAGGCGAGGTATGTTTTGGGGACCCAAGCGTGTCAGGGGGGGGCTTAATAGCTGCCAGGTCACACCACGACCATGAGATCCCCACTAGGCTTGAAATGTATTTCCTGGAACATGCTGGGTTTGCACTCAATGGTACGACATCATACAATTCACTCCTATCTAGTTCGCAGGGGTATTCAGATAGCTTTCCTACAGGAAACCCACACATTAGCAAAGGAAGGGTTGGCATTGCAGTGCCGCTGGAGGGGGCAAGCATATTACACCACTTACTCCACATTTGCATGGGGGTTTTAATTTGGATAAGAGCAGGTATTCCATTTCAGTGCACACATCAGGTCATAGACCCTGAGGGGCGATATATCGTTGTGTTCGGGAAGCTGGATGGCAGGAACCTTACACTAGGGAGCATATATGCGCCTAATTCTAATCAGCTGGCCTTTTTCTCGCACCTATCTTGCGCTCTGGCGACTGTCCTCGCGGGCCCACTCCCTGACACACCGGCACAAAGGCTAGCAGCAGTGCGCTCCCTTTGGCAGCGGAAATGGGGCCTGATGGACTCCTGGAGGGCACAACACCTGGGGACCCGGGATTACTAATTCTTCTGTGCCTTACACGACCTCCACGTCTGATTTAGATGCCATTCTGTGCTCCCTGGATGTCCACGGGGGGATTGCCAGTAGCGAGTATCTCACGTCGACACTCTCTGACCACAATCCAGTACTGGTGACTCTGCAATGGTCTTGTGCGTGACCATACCACTGGAATCAAGCTATCCTGGCTGAAGAGGGGTGAAAACCCGAAACCGGTCCTAGGATGCTTGTTTCCAGTCCAGGGAGGACCTGGCTCGGCAATTCGGGCTAGACTATACCCATGAGGCACAGGGTCAAGACTGATTTGCATAAGGCTGGGTTCAAACTGGAACGGCATGGTGAGCAAAAAAACGATGGATTTAGGCCCAGATCTCTGTACTGGGGTGAATGTATGACATTGTTCTACATTGTGTCCATCAACTGTTGTTTTTCCAAGATCCCCACCTGGCTCCTGCGTCCCGAGGAAATAGAGGACCCGGTTTTTCGGGCGACAATAGGGGACGCTATTACCAATTACTTCCAAGATAATGAAGGGACTGCTACATCCTCATTAGTGAAATGGGACGCGTGCAAAACCTTCATTAGGGGGAAATGCATCTCCGAGATGACGGGAGTCAGAAAAACGTTACATTGCTCGACCTGGAAAGGGAAAGGCCCGAGAACCCAGACAAACAGCAGGAACGCATAGAATCCAGGGAGGAGGTGGCAGTGCAAGTGGAGCGGCTACGCTGCTTTGATTACAAAACATATATAACCCGTGCGCACTCGGAGAGGGACAAGTCGGGGGCCCTATTGGCTTGGTTAGCCAACCCGGCCAGGAGAGGCTTAGTAATACTGGAGCTTAGAGACCAAAAAGGGATAGCTAAATATGATCAGCAGAGAATCAACGACCTGTTCCTCGCCTACGACACTGACCTTTATAGTAGTCAGCTAGCTCGAACAAAGGAGGAATTAAATGACTTCACGCGGGATATTAAATTGCCAGCCGTGGACGAGTACGTGGCAGAATTACTAGGGCGGGCAGTCGAAATAGAAGTGTGTGGAGCTATCAAGGGTATGGCCCGCAACAAAACTCCAGGCACAGATGGACTCCCCATTGAATTCTATCTAGCATCAATTGATTTACTGGCCCCCAGATTGGTTCAGTTATATAACGATGCCAAAGCCGCTGGCTCACTCCCTACACCCACCAGGGAGGCGGTTATTGTACCGTTACTTAAACCGGGCAAACAAGCATGGGATAGAACAGCATACCGTCCGATATCCATGCTCAATTTGGACTATAACATCTTAAGTAGAATCTTGGTCACTCGCTTGCTTCCCTTTATGACTGCACTAATCCATGCTGATTAATCCGGGTTTATCCCCTCCAGAAATACTGCGCTTAATGTGTGGCGCCTTTTGGGAATTCTGGAAGCGGCCTCCTATGCCACTGACACGGCAACGGTTTTTGCCGTCGATATAGAAAAGGCATTTGACAGTCTGGAGTGGCCCTTCCTATATCATGTGATTTGAAAATTGGGGCTGGGTGACGATTTTACGAGTTGGACTGCTCTCCTATATACGGACTCTACTGCCCAAATTAGAACCGGGGGACTCATCTCGGGGCCCTGCAGGGTGGGAAGGGGAACGCGACAGGGGTGCCCCCTTTCCCCCTGTTGTTTGCTCTGGCTATGGAGCCGCTGGCAGCGCGGGGCAGATCGGGGCGCGCCTATCAGGGGCTTAGTGTTCATTGGGAGATTCACTACATAAGACTGTATGCAGATGACCTGCTGCTCTTTCTGGCTGACTCGGGGACGGAGATTGTTGGGGCGAAAACTCTGTTTTAGGCACTCAGTAGGGTTGCAGGACTCAAAGTGAACGGGACATAATCCTGCCTGTTCCCAGCGAAAAAGGGCAGAATAGACCCACGAGACTCAGAGGGAGTGGCCTGGGAAGACAGATGCCTAACATACCTAGGCACACAAATATAGCTCGACAACAACGACATCCTGGAGGGTAACATAGGGAGGGCCATCAGAAAGACGAAAAGTAACTTGGACTTCTGGGGCTTCTTGCCACTTTCGGTCACGGGCTGCAAGGCACTGCTTAAAATGGTCACCCTGCCGCTTTTATTATACTACTTCAGTACTCTGCCGATTTGGATCCCGGCGAAGTACTTTGCTCAGCTCCGGTCCATGATCACTGGGTTCCTGTGGGGCATGGGCAGAGGCAGAGTGGCTCTGTCTACTCTTATGTGACCTAGAGCGGAGGGGGGCCTAGCAGTTCCTGACTCTGAGACCTACTATTTAGCAGCACAATTTCAGTGGTTAACGCAGCAGGTCGCACACAATACTAGGGGGGCTGAGGAGCAACGAGAGGATTTTGGGACCCAGCGAATACTGTCCCGCATAGTCCTGAGGCTCCGTATTGGCACTGAAACCCTTTCTACGGAGCTGGGCACAGCGCGAAAGTGCTGTAACCGCTACCTGCGTAGGGCCAAAATTAAGCGCCTTTATGCTCCTTTATGCTCCGGAAATCCCATTATTGATGTGCAAGGCCTTACCACATGGTGGTAATTGGCTGCGGGACTGGGTGGGATTAGGGGTTGGCCTGTTTAGGAGACCTGTACGAAGAGGGCACCATGCTCCCATTCAATGATCTGCAATCTAGGTATGATCTACCCGGGGCGGGGGGGGGGGATTGGGGGGAATTTTTTGTTGTATACAGCACGAAAGCACTGGGGAGAGGGTTCCCAATACGTAGTGATGGCAGCAGGCACGTTCAAGGCAGTGACGTGCCTATACAGGCGAATGACATTAGAGGCTTTACTTCCCCTGGCTGACTTTAAACTTAAATGGGATACCGACCTTGGGGAAGATATCCCGGAGAAGGTTTGGGGGGGAGTTGGTGGAGAGAGCTTGGAAGAGCACCTCGGCGAACTGCCGGCGGTGTAATGCCGAGGGGGCAGATTTTAAGCACATGTTGTGGGACTGCCCGTTTCTAGATAGTTACTGGGAGGAACTAACAACGATACTGACTGATGTCACGGATATGGAACTGGAACCGCCCCTGAAACACTGCGTCTTACACTGGTTCCCTCATACGTCCAAAACTAAAGTCACAAGTAAGTTTCTAGATTTGGGTTTACTCCTGGCTAAGCGTAATATAACTATGCATTGGAAAGCGAAGGGGAGCCCCAGCATAGCGTGATGGAAAGCAGAGCTCCTTAATTGGGCTGAATGCGAAGGAGTGATTAGATTGCAGATAGCGAAATGCACAGGGAGTGAGAAGGCGTTGGAAACGGCTAGGGCCTGGGAGGCATTGGTAGTAGCACTCAAACCCCCTGACAATAGCGAAGACAACAACTCTGTGGGGGACCTACTGCCCCGCCTCAGGAGAATACATCAAAACACCATGCCGAGGTGAGTTCCCCTACAGGGGTATCCCAACTAGTGGGGAGGCCCGACAAACCCTGTACGGATAACTCATATCATTGACCTAGGCCTATGTGACACGCCTGGGGGCGAGGGAAGGGAAGGGGAGTAGTTAGAGGGGGATAGTTGGAGGGGAGGGGGGAAGGGGGCAGTTTGGGGACCAGAGGCTGCATCTGCCGCAGTTGCAGCAGGACCTGACTGCAAGAACCTACGTAGAGCCGGCTAGCCACGAGGAGCACCTCAAACTCCAACTGCACTGTTGCCTTATGGGTCATGTATTGTTCTGCTGTTGTTCTAAGTAAACTATGGCTCAACTGTATGATTGACCGGGGCAAGATATTACGGTCTATGTGCTTTTATTTTGTTTTTGTTTTGTATGAAACCCAATAAAGTCTGTTTAAAAAAAAAATTGTGGCTCTATCCATTATTGCAACTCGAGTTTTTGAGTGTCTTTTTTAATATGATCATCCCTTCCATTGTATTTTAGAGGAGGACAAAAGAGATTTCTAAGCTTCACCCTGTAGGTGGAATTAGAAGATCAGTTGTATTATAGGCTCAAAATTCAGACAGGTATTTGAAGTGTTGTGAGAAACATCTTGAAGAAGGACGATTCCCAGTGATGTGCTCAAATCAGAATTAATTTCACTAAAAGAGTTGCACATCTAATACTTGAAAGCACGTCTAGCGAATTAAATTATCACAATACGGTTAAATTCCATTCAAGTTGTGCATCATAGGACTAATTTCATCATAGGCAAGATTGTGAGTGCAAATTGGGCTCATAAATACTTCTGTATCGTTATGGCCAAATGAGTCAATTATTAGGAGTCTTGGATGCACTTGAGGAAGTTGGGATTTAATTTGGAGATATGCAGCTACTGAAGTGGGGTAAGAGATTTCTCTTTTGACATGGATTTTATTTCTTATTTATTAGTACTGTGATTAACTGAGCCCTTATGTTATCAAAGAAATAGGTAAAGAATAAACAAGTTTCAACTAATTTGATTGAGATTACTGCTGCACATTAGTTAAGTGAGCATTGACATTGCCCTATAGTATTGCTGTGCTATCAGAGGCACTTTTCAACTCCTTGGCTAATACTGCTCTTGGGCCAACTCCAGAAGTTAGTGACTCATTGCTCCAGTCAGGAGATCAGCTTGCTGTCCAGGGGTATGCTTAGACGTTGCCTCTCTTTCCTCCACTTCAGAACTGACATCTGCCACCCCATTATCAGTTTTTAAAGGTGCAGTCCTAATAAAAGTACATACAGAACATGCAGGAATCTCTTCAGTCTTTGTAACAGGAGCTGTAGGTGAATCTGAAGACACCTGGCTACATTTTAGTTGTTCTCTAGCAGGTTGGCTCATGCTCTCACCTTCAGTCATTGCTGTTCCTTACTTACTCCAGGGTGCAGTCTGAAAAATGTCCTTAACTGCATTTGGGCATCTTAAATGAAATCCTTTAGAAATGTCCTTTATGAGTATCTGCCTTTGCATTGCACTGTGGTTAAAGGGAGCAAGCAGGCCTCTCCAGTAATGCCATGGACTAGAAGCACACTGACTTCTGTACCAGCTCAGCTTTTATACCCATCATACAGGGCATCAAACACTCCTGCCCAGTAGACCACCACAGGCCACCTAACGTGCAGCGAGGAAAGAGAGCAACAGCCACAGCAGTTACCCAGAACCAAGAAACGCAATGAGGAGGAACTACAAGTATAATTAATATTAATATTAATTACCACACTATGTACCATTACAGTATGTACCAGAGCCACTTCCAGCGACCGGCTGCATAGCAAATTGCATGCAGCAACAAGTATGTAACCTATTTTCTGGAATGTCAGTGTTAAACAAAATACATTGGTAGCCCTATCTGCAGATCAAAAAGATTATAGAGCATGTTTGACAAATAAAAAATAGGGATAACACTGGTTCAATTGCAAAAAAAATTTTAAATAGAAAATTCAGAAAGCCTGGGGTAGCTCACCTATGTAATAGAGCAGACCATGTAATATGATCAGGAAGAAAGTTACTTAGAATCCAGGTATATAATATATTCAATTCAACTGAGGGCGATTTATTAATCGCATGCCTACCAGACTGGCTTCTCAGCGTGGGGTAGTTTAGGGTCAGATATAAAGTCCTAATCAGTTGTTTTTCTGTTGTTTTCTAAAGCTACGAATGTTTGATCTGAAAGTGAGAAGCAAAGTATTCCAAAGCTTAGGGGCAAGGAAGGCAAGGGAACTTACCACATTTCTAGCCTTTTTAAACCTTAGAGATGCAGAGCTGGTGCACGCTGATTGATCTGAGTGCTCTGCTTGGCAGATACAGACTTTTCAGTTGGACGATGCGAGGGCCTGTCTTGTGTTTAGTGCGGTGACTCATGCACAACGCTTTTAACTGAATCCTCTTGCTAATGGGTAGCCAGTGCAAAGAGTGAGTGCCGAAGAGGCAGACTGAGACTTGGGGATACCCAAGAGGATCCGGGCTGTTGCGTTTTGAATTGCTTGAAGTCTTTTAATGACTGAAAGTGGACTCCCTAAATAAAGACAGTTCCTGTAGCCACGGTGGGATAGAATCAGGCCGTAAACCACCCCTCTCCGAACTGAAATAGGCAGGCATCTAAGTGTCTACTTGAGAGCTTGCAGTAGACCAAAACAGTTGGAGGATAACTTTCTGACCTGGGTATACATAGTAAGCTTTCTGTCAAGTGTGACACCCAGGCTCTTTACTTCAGCCTTAGGGCAAGGACGATTTCCCAAAGAGGAAGGCCAGCTAAGCTGGCCCTTGATCGATGAGTTGTTGCCATCCACCATGACCTCCTTCTTGTCACCGTTTAGCTTCAAACAGCTTGTCGCCATCCAGGCAGCAACGTGGTGTAGGCATACATTAATTTGTTGTAAGACCCTTGCTGTGTTTGAAGTTAATGAAACAATAATCTGTGTGTGACCCGCATAAGACACCATAGAAAAACCTAAGGAGCAGTATATATTTTATAAAGGACGTACATACAGATTCTCCGGTATTGTATCATATTTATTTTCACATGCTTGAATCTTTCCCGTCGTCATGGTGGGAGTCCCACGGTAACAGTAGAAATAGTAGTACTGAAAACATTTAATAGACCTCCACAGAGAGAAAATTCAATTGAGCACTCTATCAACCTCATTTTATAACATCCAAAGTTCAGCCAATCACAGCAGAGACCTCAGAGTAACCCTCTCCACAGAGCCACCATACCTCAGATTTCTTACCGCACGTCGTGTGATTGGGAGTCTCTCTGAGCTCTGCCTAGTGACACTTGGCTTTTTCAACTTTTGACCTCCAGCTTTCAGCTCAAGGTATTTCCTTCTGTGACCTTCATCATGCCAGATAAAAAAGGGTTGTTTAGGCCCTGTAAGTCTTGTGGCAAATCTAGACTTTTCTTAGAAGATCCCCACAAGCAATGTCTCTATTGCCTCTACCCTGACCACAAGCCCAGGGAATGCAAATACTGCCGCACCTTCACGGCCAACAACCCTCAAGGATAGGGAAGGAAGACTGTTCCTTTGGCTCCAGAAGAAAAAGGCAGTTTCTGAATCTGGCTTTGACACTGAGGAAAAGCCCCACTCTTCCTCCAGGAAAAGAAAGGAAGGTAGCTCCTCTTTTCACCAACGGGACTCCAAGAGATCAAAATCAGAGGAGCAGGAAAGATCTGAAGATAAACGCTACAGAAAGCAGACATAAGGAACTGTAAAATCATCATCTGCTCCAGTTTCTGTTTCTTTAACACCTGTGAGAGATCTATCTGATAGAGACATCTAGCCGCAGATTCCTTAACTTAGAATATCTCCCCAGGCATCAGACTGGATCCGGAAAATCTTTTTCCCCCATCAATACCTCTGCACGCCGGGAGGCGGCGACGCCCGGCTCCGTCCTGACGTCGTCCACGGAAGTGACATCAATGGAGCCATATAAGCCCCTCCAGGCGTGCTGCCATCAGTTTTCTTCTTTTCGCATCTTAATGCAGATCCGGGAAAGTGATACCTCTGGCCTGTTTTTGTTATCTTCAGGCCTTCTCGATGCCTTTTTGCGTCAAGGAAAAGTTTGTTCTAAATGGACGGCGGCAGAGGAGGAGACATTGCGGGAGGAGGAGGTGAGAGGGGTCCGCAAGAACCCTATATCAATGGAATGGGCCATGTTACTATTTCGATGCAAGCAATGGACCCCTGGCGAGGACCCTACAGATGACACATTCACACTATTAGCCCCGATAGAGCAGTCTCACATAGCCTGATAGTGCACACTATTACCGCTGCCGGTCGACCCTAAGAGGAGGTCTAAGCGCGATTCTTCGAGGCGTTACACCCACACGACAGCTTGTACACTCGGTTACGCGGTCCGGAGGTGAATTTCCATGCCCTTCCCCTAGTTTAAACCTGTGTTACTCCCCTGTTCACGTGACATATTATTCATTCGTATCCTTGGGATACACACACGGGCTCGTACTTGATCATGTAATTTTTCTGATGAATCTACGTCAGGATATACAGATGGTGCGTGATACCGCATACTGTACTTTATGCCATAATTGCTGGAAAGTTGTGAATGATGTACGGTATATTAAATCTGAAAATGTCAATAAAAATATGTTACAAAAAAAAGGAAAAGTTTGTTCTATGCCCTTTGAGGGCTTCAAGCCGTCCCGGTCCTGATCGCTACAGTTGTCAGCGACGGACCCTCACGAAATTTGTATGTGGTGCATGGGCGAGCACCATGACTCTGTGGAGTGCGACACTTGCCGCCAGCTGCGGCCGAAATCCCTGCAGGAACGCCGCATGAAGCTGCTGTCTGCCCGGATGTCCCGTGACACAGGTCTCCTTCTCTAGCAGAGACGTCCACGCGGTGCCAGTCCTCACAGGAGGATGTTCCTGTTCGGGGCAGGTCCCGAGACCGTCGCCGTCATTCGCCTACCTCAGGTAGGCACAAACGGAAGTTGCGGCAGTCGTTGGCTTTGCGTCGACATCTCGTCAGGGCCCGCGGCTCCCGGTCTTTGTCGGACTCAGGCCCCTAGGAGTCAGACCCTGCATACTCCCCGTGTCCGGGTGCTGGGGTGACTCGACCTCAGATGGAGGACTACTGCAGGGCCCTGCAGTCCTTTCTTGCTTTGCCCCCCTCACTGGCGCACCTTTGGGCCCCACAGGGGGGGTAGGGACTCAGGTCGGGACACGCCCGGCGTGTTTACCCTCGGCTCTGACCGGAGTCGCCGCAACATCGGGACGCGGCCTGGTGGGACATCCTACGACGTCTAGCCTTTCTACAGCGCCGTCGCACAGCCTTCCGAGGCTCCGTGCGGTGGTGCTGGAGGTGGCTGCGGTGCGGTGCACAACACCGCTTCAGCGCACTCTCTTCCCGCAGGTTCCCACCTCGGGGGATGTTGAGTCGACGCCGGTCCGGCTCCGGTCGGTCAAGGCCCTTTCGGAGGTCGCGGACGCCGGCTTGACTCGGGCGGTCGAGGCCTTTTCGGAGGTCGCCAACGCTTGCTCCACTTAGCCAGTCGAGGCCTTTTCGGAGGTCGCCGACGTCGCCTCGACACCGCCTCGACGCCGTTCGACACCGGTACCATCCCCAGCTTTATTGGTGGAGGATGTGGTCCCAGTGGATTCCCCATCCGAGTCCTTTCAACGCTCTCCGGAGCGGGCGCCAGTGGGGCATTTGCCTACTCATCCTTTTGCTGAGCCTCAGTTGTGTGGCCGGATTAGCTTGCGTCCGTCACCTAGTGATAACTTGCTGTCACCGCCTTGCGGGGCCACGGAGGCTAGTGGGACGTTTGTCAGGGCTGTTTGCAGGGCTGCAAACATTTGGAGAATGCAGCCGCCCTCAGTCTCTAGCCCTCCGGAGCCTTTGCTGGATCTTCTCCACCAGGGCGCGGGGGATATGGAGCCATTATTGCCATTTTCAGAGTCATTATTTGACATCCTTCTCGGGACGTGGGGGACCCTGTGTATCGTGCTGTGGCACAAAGCCATCGCCCGGCTCCCGATGACCCCGCCTGTTTGACCCTCCATCCTGGGGCTGGAGGGCTTGTGATTCAGGCAGCTCTCCATACCACTCCTGTTCCGTTGCATCTTCCCACTCGGGAGTCTCGGTGGTTGGAGTCATGTGGCCGCGATGTGTTTGCATCAGCTTGGAACTCCGGTCCCTAAACACGTTGTGTGTGTTTGCTCGGGCTACATTTGCCCTTTGGGACTCTGTCAAGCAGCTCCTCCCCTCCTTGCTGGAGAGCTCTCCTGATCCGTGATGGCCATGATATGGCGCAATTTTCGATTCGGTCTGCAACGGACACCACTGACTCCGTGTGTCGGGCTATGGCCAGGTCGGTTGTCTATGTTTGTTTGTCTTCCCAGGTTTTAATCCTCATGGAGGATTTTTGGTTTTGTAACTGTGCCGTCACTTTCTTTTCTCTGTTACCCGTTACGGGTTACAAATGTGCTGGGTTGTGTGGCTGTTCAGCCGTGTTATTCAAGTACAGCTGGTTAAGCTGTGTTTTCCTTTCTTTTGAGCCTCTGCCTATAAGCTTATCTCAAGAGGGACCCTTCTTTTGTAGGGTTGTGCCTTACCCTATGTGGGGTATTTGTTGGCTGTTATATTGCTACTCTTCCTTACCTAGGACGTTTTGCCGCACGTTGACTCTTCCTACCGTTGTAGGATGTCTCCTCTGGTGACATCCATGGAGTTGGTTCTCTCCTGGGGTTACAATTGGTTGTCTACGGTTGATCCGTAGTACATCTCCGCCTCAGTAGGGGCTTCCTTCCCTGCTGTTTAGTTGGGGTTTTGTCATACCGGTTTTTTCCTTTTGTTCTTGCAGCCCCGCTGTGCCCGTCTTGCCTGTCTACAGGTGGCCATACGCCCCTGGGGGGCAAGTCCCTCTGTTCCGTTCCAGAACAGTCTCTTCTATATTCTGTGAATACTTGCCGTATTGGTGCACACAGGTTGTGCTCTATGTCTTTTCTTGTGGCTCCAGCACTGTCAGGGTTCTTGCCTAGGGCAAGGGGAGTTCCCACTGGCTCTCTCGGCTGTGTGTTGCTTCCTACCCCACTTCCCTAGCAGGGTCTCCGGTCCCTTGCTTCTTGCAAGGACAGGGGGTCCGGTTTGTCCGCTCCTGCCTTGTGCATATTTTTTAGTTCTTAAAGGAGTGGCTCTTGTATATGACTTTCTGCCACCGGATCTGTGCTCTGTTTCTCGGGGTATGGGTTCTTACTCACATTTGTAGCACTGGTGATGGGCTCCCCACCAGCTGTTCTTACTCCCATTCTGGCACAGTTGCTTCGTTAGGTAGCATTACTGTGCATGTATTCTTCTTGACATTCTCACTGTTGGTAGATGGTGTTGGTCCATGGCGGTGTATGCTTTTTGGCAACAGGCTTCTGTCTGTGCCTTCTCTCAATCCTTTACTGGCAGTATCGTGGTCTATGTTTTCGCCTGCCTCACGGGAGACCAGGTTTCTTCCCCCGGGGTACTGTTGTTTTTTATGCGTTCTGTGACTGTTATGCCGCACACCGGTACAGTGGTACCGTTTGAGCGACTCCCCTGTTTAGGGTTTCGTCACTTCATGTATGTGTGACAACATTCCTGTCTCTTTGTGTATATGTCGTAGGTTCTAGATGCCATGGGGGTGCTCGCATACTAGGTTCTTTTTTGTCCTAGTATCAGGCCTTCTTGCTGACTCTCTCCTTCGGGATAGAGTCCTCTATGTATTCCTGGCTTTGCAGGTTATCCCCTCACAGTGGTACGTTTGGCTGCATGCCTACCTACAGAGCTTTTGCTCCATGGTGACTTTTCTGTCCCTGTTCTGGGTTCGGCCCTGCCACTGTTGTCACATGTCCTATGGGGTACACATTTGATGTGTGTTTTCTCTTACACACACAGACCTCCTGTTGCGGCTCCTGTTCTTAACCAGACAGTCTTCGGACTGTCCCCTGTTTTCATTTTGGCATCCACTGTGTTGTATGTTCTGGCAATATGCCCTACCGTTGTCATGTTGTTTTGCCTCTTTGGGGCTTCGTTCCTCATGGAGCATAGGGACCGGTGCTGGAATCCTTCTTTGACGGAGTCACTGCATTGTTTCTTACGTTGGCACTGACCTTTATAGTTCTGTTTTTCCTTTCATCTGTGTCTGGACGAGAGAGGTCTCACACCATCCCTCGACAGATTTTGGGTCTTGGCCGTCCCTTGTTCAGGTTCCTTACGGAGTTTCCTGGGTCTCATGTCAGTTGCCCTGGCATTGCGGTCCCCACCGTGTTTCGTCAGCCTCTTGATGTATGTGTTCTTCTGGAACTTGGTGGTTGTTTCGCAGATCCTCCTCCTATAGGGTATGGCTTTGGTATCTATTCTAAATTAAGGAATCTGCGGCTAGATGTCTCTATCAGATGGAAGAGTTACTTACCTTCGGTAACGATATATCTGGTAGAGACACAGTCTAGCCGCAGATTCCTTAACGCCCGCCCATCCTTCCCGCTCTGCGAAGACCTTTTCATATGGTATTTTTCCACCTAGCCCCACTTTCTGGTGGCCTGGGTCTACTGGAGGTGTGCTCTCGCACCTCACTCTGGGATAGGGTGTGTTGTTCTGCATGGAGCCCTTCGGCCTCCCCTCCGTCCTAGTGGTTGGTTGGTGGCATGTACTCGCACCTTCCATTGGTACAGGGGGTGTGGTTCGGCTTTCAAGCACTTTTGCTCTCCATTCCATCTACGTTTTAGGGTGGTTAAGGTCTATACTTTTACCGCCTTCTCATGTTCCACCTGCGATCCTCACGCGTGGAGTTATTCTGTTTTTAATTCCCTCCCACCACCCACGCCTGTACCTCCTTCTTTCTCTGGCAGTCGGTTGGGTTGGGTTCTCTTTGGTGCTAAAGTCCTTCAATCTCTGGAGGGTGTGTGTAGTGATCTTTCTAGTGGTCGTTCACTGCTAGTCACTTGTCTTGCAACATGTTGCTTCAATTTTGTGGTTCTTTTACTTTCCCTCCTGTGGTGACAAGCTGTGCCTGGCTTGTCATATCTTTTGTGCTGCAGACGCTACCCCCTTGAGGTGGGGCACGGCTTGGCGATTTGTTGGTCCCTTGCTCGCAGCAAGTATTCTGTGCTCTCCCTTCAGTCCCTCCGGGTACTGGGTGCTTTTTCAACGATTCTGGGTGCTTTTTCAATGATTTTGCTCATTTTCAACACACACTGTTCCTATGCTATTGCATTTTTTTTGCATGGCTCTGCGTTGTGGCGCAGAAATGTTTCCCGTTGAAAACTGACGTCTGCACGCCAGGAGGGGCTTATATGGCTCCATTGATGCCACTTCCGTGGACGACATCAGGACGGAGCCGGGTGACGCCGCCTCCCTGCGTGCAGAGGTATTGTTGGGGAAAATGATTTTCCGTATCCAGGCTGACGCCTGGGGAGATATTCTAAGTTAAGGAATCTGCAGCTAGATGTCTCTATCAGATAGATCTCTCACAGGTGTTAAAGGAGCAGAAACTGGAGCAGATGATGATTTTAGAGTTCCTTATGTCTGCCACCTACACGTTTGCTTGACTTCCAGGAGTCAGAGGATGACAGCACGTTTGACCCTACATATAGTCCTTCCCAGCTAAAAGTCAAATGTCAGGACTTTGATGATGAAGAGGACATAGAGGACATTAATCCATCCTCATACCTTGCAGGAGAGTATTCTTTCACTGGCTCAGCTACCGTTCAGCAGCCAGAATCTTTCCAAGAGCGTTATACCTTTGAGGAAGAGGATCCTCGCCTTATTAGGGAACCATCTATTAAACTTCCAGTGTCATTGGTAACAGACTTAAGTCACATGCTAAATGACTACTGTAGACGCTTTTCTGAGGCAAATGCTCTGCAACATCCTTCACCGCCTCAGCAGGCCCCGGTGGAGCACTTAGGACAAGTGGCTCCTAGAACCACTAGGGAAAAGGTTTTGGCTCCTCCTATTGTTATTCCCGATGAATCACGGAATGTGGACCAACAACAGATAGCAGGAGGAGAGATACACACTGATGTTGACACCCAGAACGAATGGGATGATTATGTAGTTCCCACACCGTCTTCTCCTATCCCTCCTCCTGCAGACTATCCCCCTGCTGACATCAGGAGCTTTCATGACCTTTTAGAACCTACCTCGAGGTGCTTTGATCTACCCATGCCAGTTAAACAAACTGAGTGTTTCTTATATGACTTTAAGCCAGGCACGCAACAATCCATTAGGGCAATTCCCATAGTGGATTACTTATGGCAGGAGGGTCTAAAACTGATGCAGACACCAGCTTCTATTCCAGTAGTAATCCTGAAGCTGGATAAAAAGTACAAAGCCCCGGATAATTCACCCACATGCCATCCTAGACCGGATGCAGTTATCATGTAGGCTGCTCAAAGAAGAGCTAAAAATCCAGTATCTCAATGTTCTGCACCCCCGGATAAAAAAGGGCATCGGCTGGACAACATAGGGAAGAGGTTTGCCGCCCTGGCAGCCACTTCTATAAGAACCTCCAATGGTATGGCCACTCTGGGTAGGTACGACCGAAAGATGTGGTCGGACATCTCTTCACTCCTAGAACATCTTCCTGAAGATAAGAAGAAGGAAGCAAGGGACATCTTAGCCGAAGGAGAAAGAGCTTCCACTGAAATGATAGAGATTGCGACGGATATCTCCTCTACTTCATTCCGGCAAATGGCAAGAACAGGGGTGTTGAGGCTTCAGGGGTGGCTGAAGGCAACTAGCTTCCATCCTGAGGTTCACACTAAGGTGCTAGATATGCCTTTTGATGGCGATTGCCTATTTGGAAATCATATAGATGAAGCCCTTCAATCTATAAAAGAGGACACGGACACGGCTAAATCCCTGGCAATGCTACAACAATGTTGTTTCCAGTCCTTTCGGGGCAGAGTTCGAGGGCAGTACGCATCCAGACCACAGTTTCAACAGCGGTTCCAACATTACCCTCAAACCTCCTATCAGGCGTACAATCAACCTTACAGGTCTGGCACTGCATCGTCCTATTCGTGAAAGGCAGCAATCTGCCAGGAGACAACAAGATTCTAACAAAAGGCAATGAGTTTCTCCACTACAGTCCCACAACAATTCGAACCAACCTGCTCAAAATTCTTACAAAATTGGATGTTCATCTCCTTGGCCAAATGGGTTCTGGATGTCTTCCATCACGGTCATACCCTAGAGTTTGTTCAGTATCCTCCAACTACCCCTCCTCTGAAGGTACTACATAGTCATCTGCCAGATCTCAAAAGGGGAATAAAAATTCTTCTCTCCAAACGCACCATAGAAAAGGTACCCTTACGTCAGCACAATTGGGGGTTTTATTCCCACTTCTTCTTAATCTTAAAGGAGACAGGAAAATGGAGACTGGTCTTGGACCTCCGGTTACTGAACAAATTCATCAAAAAACAATCTTTTAAGATGTTGTCTCTGCATGATATCCTTCCTCTTATGGAAAAAGGGGATTATCTGTCCTCTCTCGATCTTCTTGATGCTTATTTTCACATCCCATTCACCCCAAGCATCGAAGATATCTCAGGTTCGAAGTGGTGGGGTGCCATTATCAGTTCAGAGTGCTTCCCTTTGGTTTGAAGTCAGCCCCCAGAGTCTTCACCAAGTGCATGGCGCCAATAGCTGCCTTTCTGAGACGCTCAGGTCACGAGGTATTCCCCTACCTGGACGATTGGTTAATAAAAGCTCCTTTATTTCAGCCAGCCAGGAACTCTACTCAAACTTGCCAGAATCTCTTCCAGTCTCTGGGTCTCCGCTTCAATCTAGAAAAATCCTCTCTAATTCCTTCCAGTTCTCTGACTTTCCTAGGAGCTCGCATCAATACAAATCTCGGCACAGGCTTTCCAGCTCTCAAAAGGGTCTTGCGTCTCCAGAGAACGACATGCCTTCTATCGTCAAAAAGGTCAGTTTCTGTCAGAAAGTAGAAATCTATGCTGGGGATGATGTCCTCCTGCATTCAACTAATTCCCGATTTCCGTCTTCGGATGCGCCCACTCCAAGGGCAACTGGACAGTCAATGGGTTCAATCCAAGGGGTCATTCAACGATATGGTTCAAATTTCAAGGGCTATGAGAGCTGCAATGTCTAGGTGGGAGATCAAGAAAAACCTGACTCAAGCCTGTCCTTCATTCACTCAACTCCTCAGTTTGTGATGATGTCGGATGCGTCCATGGAGGCTTGGGGAGCTCACCTCCAAGAGCTTCAAGTGCACGGAAAATGGTCCAAACAGGAATCGAAATGCCACATAAACCTTCTAGAGTTAAGAGCAGTGTTCTTGGGCCTCAAAGCATTCTTGCCTCGGATTCGGGGATCTCCAGTTCTGGGCTGGACGGACAACACCACCACCATGTTTTATCTTCAGAAACAGGGTGGCACGAGTGTGAGAAGTTGGCCTGAATCAAGGCTCTGGTCGGGCTCTGCAGTCGGTTCCTCGTCGAACGTTTCACAAAGCAAAGGGTAGTCACTTGATGGTGCCTGTTTGCACAGGGTAGCCACTCCTTGGCTACAAGGGAGATTCTTCAGTCTTCTTCTTTCGTCGAATGTCGAAGGTCCAGAGTTTCTGTTCAGTTTTGCAGGTTCAGGATAATCTAAAGTCTTGAGGCCCAACTCCCACTCTTATACTAATCTGGGGGCTGGGGCTACCTGCTAGGTCACGCCTTATGGGTGGGACCTGGGAGGGGGTGGTTACACCCACTTCCCTTTGTCCAGTTTCGCGCCAGAGCTGGGGCTGGAGTGCCCCAGCGCCGGTCTGAACTGGACTATGCAAGGAACACCTTGTGTGCCCCAGGCATGTCTCATTCCTTTCAGCCCACCCTGCCCCAATACACTAAAGGCTGTCTGGGGAGGTGCTAGCACCTCCCCAAGCAGGAAACCTATTGTCCAGGCCTCCCTGGCTGGGATCACTCCCAGCAGCAGGAGGTCAGACTTGTGTCTGTGGCAGCAGCATCCATTTTGTGATGCTGAGGCTTTGGTCAGAGGTTACACAGCAAAGTAGGATTTTAACATGTCTCTCCCTCTAGAAGGGGGGAATAATATTCTCATGTCCAGAAATGGCATGGGGGTATTATTCCCGAGTGTTAGACACCTTACACGACATGCTTTGATAAAGCCAAACCATAGTTACCATAACCGTCTAAGATTATAAGGCACTTTAAGAGTATATGGTAGGCTATATCATAGAACAGCTATAAGGACATGGTTCCGAAAGCTGCAGACAGGCTCAGCTCATGCTAGAGCACCACCTCACATGTTACCAAGCACTCTGCCTCCAGGATTGTTAAGGCCTGCCATAGGAGTGACTGATAGGTACACATGTGTCTATATATAAGGTAGGTATAGGAATACTACACCTAAGCAAGGGGTGATTACACGACCTTGCCCCAGCTGAGTGATCAGCCAGTTGTGTCTGATTGGAAGGCCAGACCAGGGGTGGCATAATACATGCTGCAGCCCCTGGGAGGCCTAGGGTACACCTATGCCCTGGGTACCTAGGGTACACTGTACAGGGTCCAATAAGGTGATCCTTACCAATTGGTTATGTACCTAGGGTACATGGAGTCCATTTTACAGAGAGAGCAGACAGCCTGAGACCCTGAATGGCAGGATCTCAGGCCAACTAAGTCGAAAAACCAGCTAGACACTAGGCAAAAAGTTGGGGGTAACCATAGTCAGATATCCACCTTCCTACAACGAGATCTCAGGTTCTCTCTCTTCAAGCGCAAGAGATTTGGGAATGTCTTCTCCTCAACCAAATTTCACTCCGAGTGGAGCACGTGCCAGGAGTCCCCAATCAGTGTGCCGACTCTCTCAGCAGGTTGTCAAAACAGTGCCACGAATGGGAGCTCAACGACCAGATGTTGCAGATGGTCTTCCGGTCTTGAGGCTTTCCACCGTTGTATATATTCGCTACGTACCTAAACAAAAAGTGCACCTTGTACGCAAGAAGGACTCCTCAGCCAGGATCGGGGGGAGATGCTTTTCTGCTCTCCTGGGCAGGAAAATTTGCCTATGTCTTCCTACTCGTTTCCTCTCATTCGTCGAGTTCTTCAAAAAATAAAAAGGGAGCCGTGCGGCATAATTCTTATTATTCTGGGTGGGCAAGGCAATTTTGATACACAGAGCTTCTTCGCCTATCAGACTGCACTCTGATTCTCTTTCCTCCAAAGGAGGATCTGCTTTACATGGACATGGGGCAAGTGATTTATCCGCAAATCCCTTCTCTTCACTTATCAGCTTGGCACCTCACTTCATTGAATTTGAGAGTTTGAACATACCCAATGATTGCAAAGCAATTTTACTAAATTCTCGAGCTCCTTCCACGGTCAAATATTACTCTGCAAAATGGAAAAGGTTCTGTGTGTGGTGCAGCGTTCATTCTCTACATCCTCTTTCATCCACACCGGAGCAAGTATTACCATAACTCTCACATTCGTCTATTAAGATTCACCTTGCTGCAATTTTTAGATACAGACGACGTCTGCATCAATCTTCATTGTGGTCTCAAAGACTTATTAAGGAATTTCTAAAAGGCCTATTCAGGACCTACCCTCCGGTGAAATCTCCTCCAGTGCTATGGAAACTAAATACGGTCTTATCACAACTAATGCGTTCTCCGTTTGAACGTATACGCAAATGTGACTTAAAATTTCTCTCCTGGAAGGTAGCCTTTCTCTTGGCCATTACTTCAGCCAGGCGTATCAGCGAAATCCAGGGTTTTTCTACAAAGGAACCATGTCTTCAATTTTTAGCAGATAGGGTTATTCTGCGTATGAATCCTTCTTTCATACCTAAAGTACCATCATCTTGTCACCTCAACAAGCCTATAATTCTGCCTATATTTTCTCCAAATCCGACCACAATGGCGGAAAAATCTCTCCATTCTCTGGACATCAAACGCTGTTTGAAATTTTACCTACAAAGAACAAAATCCTTTTGTAAGTCCTCTCAGCTGCTTGTTTCTTACTCTGCACCCACGAAGGGACTCGCCCTAACAAGGGCCAGTATTGCTCGCTGGGTCACTTCAGCTATTGTTTTCTGCCATGAGAAGGCTGGACATCCATTGCTTGCCAAACTGCAGGCCCATTCAACGAGAAAGGTCACAACTTCTTCAGCCCTGTTTGCGGGGGCTTCTCTCCCTGACATATGCAGGGCAGCAACGTGGGCGAGGACGCACACGTTCACAAAGCATTACTGCCTAGATGGTTGGCGGAAGGCAGATATAGCCATGGGACAAGCGGCTCTTCGTCATCTCTTTGCCTAAGGTAGTAGGCTTGTAGCCATCCTGATTTTTTTATCTACTTATGGGGTATATATTCTTGTATGATCTTTTTTGATGGTTATTTCTACCTGTATTAAGAGAATTCTGGTTTGATTTGTATGCTTTTCTGATACTGATGCCTTCATTGTTGTTTCTATTCATACATAGATAGCCTGCTCTTTAATCGGATTCCAGCATTTGAATCTATGAAAGATACAATACTGGAGAAAAAACAAGTTACTTAACTGTACACTGTTTTAGAGAGCAAATGTTTTTGAAATTTGAATATGGATGACTTAGATTAACAAGTGATAGAAACATGTCATTTAAATTGATCTGGTATTTCATTCAAGTCTCTTTTTTTCAGTATCTATAATTGGAGGTGAGATACTTTTCTAAGGATAGACTTTCGGTTCTTATAGATTGGTCCGTCCTGTGAAGAATATCAGAATGGACATTATATAATTGAGATGTGTATGAAATTGCTGGTTTCAGCACCATGTCTCAAGTGGTTTCAGAGGAGAAGTTATTGTTAGAGAGCATGTGTATCTCTCTGCAAGAGTAATACGAAATTATTACAAACCAATTCAAAACTGTATAATGATTATTACCTTTTGAAATACAAAGGTGATTGAAAATAATGTGTAGAGTAGAAAATACAATAATCAATAATAGAAAAAAAATTCAGCCTCACAAATCAAACAGACCCATGCTAGCCTTACAAACTACAGAAATAGATGTAGACTGAGTAGAAACATATACCACATCACTAGTGCAATGTAGGAGAAACATCTCTTGATCCATACCAACAAAATTCACCGTCAGAAAAAGTTGCAGAATCAGTTTAACCAAAAGCTATGGGCTCCCAGGCTGCTACTCTGTAATCCTAATTGTCTGGTAACATGGTTTGATTTGATTTGATTTGAGTTATTATTTGTAGAGCGCGCGAATGCTGTGGCGTCTTGGCGCTAGAACTGTGAAACCTGGGTATCTGCCTTCTAGGTATGTTTTTAATTTTTCCCAAAGAGCCATGTTTTTAAATTCTTCCTAAATCGCACCCGATTTGGTTGACATCGCAGAAGGTGTGGCATCTGGTTCCATAATTTTGCCGCACAGAAGGATAATGTGTGTCCTCCCCATCTAACCTTCCGTGTTTTTGGGACGCAGACAAGTCCTTCAGAGGACGATCTAAGCATTCTGACGGGGAGATATCTTGTAAAACGTTTTCTGAAATCCCCGGAGACACCTCCATGGAGGGCCTTATGTACCAGACATAAAGCTTTGAAATTGGCCCTCTGACGGACTGGGAGCCAATGAAGGGTTTTAACAGCCTCTGAGGTAGGATGACCCTTAGGAATATTCATGAGCAGTCTAGCTGCCATATTCTGGAGTGATTGAAGCATCCTTTCCTGTGCTTTATCAATCCCCACAAAAAGGGCGTTGCAGTAATCTAATTTAGATAGAAATAGTGCAACTACAATTGTTTTTTGAAGTTCAATTGCTATGAATGGGAATATTTTCCTCAGGGTTTTTAAGAGGAAGAAGCAGGAGGACGTTAATTGATTAATATGGGCGGATAGCTTTAGTTGGTTATCTAGTGTCACCCCTAGACTTTTAGCCTTAGCAACAGGGGTAGGGCAAACTCCCGCCTCCATAGGCCACCAGCTGGTACTCCATACCGATGGCCCTTTGCCAAATTCAAGGACCTCGGTTTTGTCAGTGTTTATTTTTAAAAAATTTGTGATCATCCACTCCATAATGTCCCTCAAGCATGCATGGAAGCCGATAGCTGCCATTTCAGACCGTTCAGCGACTGAAACGATAGGCTGTGAATCATCGGCATACATGATTATAGAGAGTCCATGTTTCCTGACCAAATTGGCCAACGGGGCAACATATATATTAAAAAGAGTTGGAGACAAGGCAGACCCCTGGCATGGTCCCTGGACTGTACTGGCAATCAGTGAAGGTGTCACAAACATGTTACAAATGTCTGGGCATTTTTCATTTCTGTAGCAAATGTTCAGCCATGTTTGAATCCAGAATTAAAAATTCAGTATATTGAGCCGTTCTATAGACAAGCACACTGTTGACTTGTTACCGAGGTTAATAACATAGACTTCCCTGGGGAACAATGGAGAAAGAAGGAACTGATTTAGTACGGTTTAAGAACAACCCTAAGTCTTTTTCAAATAATGTAATCTTGTTTGAAAAAGATGAAAAGACTTTGGTGCTACTAAGTGCTTTGGAGCTGCATTACAGAGCGTACAAATATGGAACTAAAACCATAGGTTGGAGAGGTGCAGGGAGGAACATTTCGAGTTAGATGTTGAAAAAAATAGATGATGTCCTATGGTTACGCTAGATTTTCTTTATGAGGCAGATTGTTGCATATGTGAATACAATATCGTTTCCCAGCAGAGCCTTAAGGGTGGCTCTGGGCTTCGATTCAACATAGCCTTTACATGTGCTGTGTAATATGTACACTTCAGCACCTACTGGTCAAGATTCTTATTCCTAAAAAGAAAGATAAACAAAAAGAGGTCTTAGACATCGAGGCTGAAATTTATAGATTGGAGAGGGACCTGGAATCTGGAGTGACGCCGGAGAAGCTTCATTTACTGAGCCTGAAACTGTATGACTACAAAGCTCTAGTTACAGACAGGGCCAAGTCACTGGGCAGGGAGTGACAGGGTAGGATCTATGACCTGGGAGACAAAGCAGGAAAACTCATAGCATGGCTGGACAGGAAGGAATAGGCAAGCAGACTGGTCCCAGAACTTAGGGTTAACTGAGACATCACTCTCACTGAACCGCAAGAAATAGTTGACAGATTACCCAGTCACTTCCAGACTGTCTACAAGACAGTCACCAGGTACACCGAAGAGGACTCTCAGGACCTGTTGCGAGACATCAGACTCCCGAGCCTCTCCCTAGAAGACCGAGATTTTATGGACAGTGTCTTGACAATGGAAGAGATAGCTCAAACGATCCGCTCCTTAAATTCCTGGAAAGCTCTTGTCCCTAATGGTATTCCCATCGAACTATACAAATTGCGACCAGACAAACTTGCACCATACCTAAAAGCCATGTTTGAGGAATCCAGACAAATCGGAATACTGCCCAGGGAACAGAGAATAGCCACCATAGTCACCATACGTAAGGAAGGAAAACCTAAGACTGACTGCGCTTCATATAGGCCGATTTCTCTTCTAAACGCTGAGCCTAAAATCCTGGCCAAACTTCTAGCCAATCGCCTAGTCAAAATAATTTGTAACTTAGTACACCCAGACCAATCCGGCTTTCTGCCCCACAGAAATACGGCCTTGAACCTGCGCAGTCCATGGGGTTTTGGACAGAGGACATACTATCCAAGAGCCAGCTGTGATCGAGTCTTTAGACGCAACCATGGTGTTTGACACTATTGAGTGGCCCTACCTGTGGGCGGTCTTGGCCAAGATGGGTTTTGGGGCGCAATATATCTAATGGGTACGACTCTTATATCAGGAGACTTTGGCCCAAGTGGAAGTCAATAATAAATTATTAGAAGTCAATAATAAATTATCGGCTACATTTCTACTTAGTCGGGGTACTCGTCAAGGTTGCCCACTTTCACCACTTCTCTTCGCCCTAGCTCTGGAACCACTGGCAGCCTGGATCCGGTGGGATCCTATGATATGAGGACTGCGATGGTCCCCAGACTTAGAAGACCGCGTCTCGCTTTATGCAGACGACATATTGCTTTATTTGGCCTCCCCCAAAGAATCCCTCATAGTGGTATTGGATATCCTAGCTGTATTTGGTAGATTCTCTGGTTTTACGGTCAACTGGAGTAAGTCCCTGTTGTTTGCTCTTTGGGGAGATCCATCTGTCCCTCCGAGAGACTACCTAATACAGATTAACACTACTGGATTTAAATATTTTGGAAATTTGTATCTCTCTTGATCCCACAATCCGTTACGCTCAAAACATTCTTCTCCCCTTGCGTCAGCTTAAAAAGACATTGCCAGCTGGAAATCGCTTCCCCTCTCACTCTTGGGCAGAGCTGCACTGTTCAAGATGATGTCCCTGCCTAGGTTCCTATACGCATTGCAGAACACCCTAGACCCTGTACCAACACATTATTTTAAAGAAGTTGAAGGTCTCCACAGGGACTTGTTGTGGGATGGCAAACCTCGTATTGCCCTAAATAAGTTGCCACTAAATTGGTACGACGGGGGCTTCAGCCTCCCAGACATTAAAAAATACTACTGGGATGCGCATCTAGCAGCCATCTACCAGCCATCTACCAAGGAACGTATGTCCGTATTGACGACCCAGGCTATGCCATGGATAGGTGGCTCGTCCCCGGAGGCAACTATAATAGGGCATTATATTCACGACCCAAAAGAAACACCTTGACGGGCCCCACCAACCATGCTGTCCGCATTTGGCATGACGCAACAAATTCACTTGGATGGGGACAGAAACTAACTTTGGCCACCCCGCTTTGTAATTCTGAGAAATGGGGCAACCTATGGAAATCAAAAGGGTTCGATAGGGGGGACCTTATTGGCATTTCGCATATTAAAGACATTTGGGGAGAGGGAGGGGTCAAATCCTTCCTCACACTACAAACAGAATACGAGCTGGAAGGCACTGAATACTTCCGATATGCACAGATCTTATTCTCACTCCAGTCCCATCTTCCCAATGGAACCCCTCTTTCCGAAGCTTCACCCTTAGAGGACAGAGTTTTAGATGGCCACCTACCCGAAAGAACTCTCTCTTTAATACACAAGAAACTACTCAATAAATGGTGGATCGCCTCCAATCATTGCAAGAGAAATGGAGGCGAGATGGGGTTGAAATAGATGACGAGGACTGGCAAGAGCCAGTGTCCTCACCTAGAGTGGTTGCCATTTTAGCGCGCCTTATGTTAGTGCAGCTTAAAATCCTCCACAGAATATATCTCACCGGGCCCAAGCGAAAAACACAACTAATAATACATCCGGACAATAAGTTACTTAGTACTACAATAAAATCTCCTCTCTAGACATTTCAATGTATCCTCTGCTCAAATATCATAAATAAAGTTAAAAATCAAAATTGAATAATTCTACTCAATCAAAACATTGGGTACATTACAAGAAAAATTGCAAGGACGGTTTCAAGAATATCAAATGCCTTGTTACAACCTATAAACATTTTCCACTAGCACTAATCACATCAAGAGGATACGCAGCAAACCAAAACCTTTTCAGGAGGTTATATCATACTTAATTAAAATCGGCTTTAAAATCCTGCATCTCTCTCCTGAATAAAATTGCCAATCCACTAAAATATGTACATCACAACATTGTATGTTTACAGCACATCCACAGTTACCCCCGATTAACCCTGACAGCCTTGAGTGGTCTTTCTCCAACTTTGTCTGCCTCCCTCCATTTTTCTGACCTCATATGGGGAGGTCTGATATTGGAGAATGCAAACAGCGTTGCGGCCATATGGGGAAATTCATGCATACCATCTGGGAGTGCAAACATATCAGTTCCTACTGGGGCAGAGCCCATAACACAATTAACGCGGTGCTGCATGTCCATCTTCGTCCAGAGGTGCATAGGTGCCTCCTGAATATATGGGAACCCACGGACCTGAACACTCATCAGACACAGTGGGCTACACTAGGGTTCATGCTTGCTAAAAGGAATATTGCGCAATTGTGGGGCGCAACTCACCCACCCACACTTGAAGCCAGGGAAAAAGACCTTGATTGGTGTATGTTTAGAGAGAAAACAGTGTATTCGGCCAGGGGATGCCCCAAAAAGTGGTCCCGTATATGGAATCCTTGGAATACACACTGTGGAGAGATCTGTGTACCGCCCCGTTGTGCTGAACAAGATGACCTCCTCACCCCGTAGCGTTCCCCTCCTATGTGATGCAATGATATGACACTTTTCCTACTGTGCATTTTACAATGTATAACCTGACTGATACCTCTGTATTGTTTATTGGAACCGATGCATGTTTATTAAAAAAGATTTATTTAAAAAAAAGGTTCTTATTCCTCTTCTTTTGATCTGTTTGGTGTCTTCCAGTAGGCTTTTATATAAAATTTTGACATTGTAGTAGTGTATTTGTGCACCTATCAAAGTAACTAGATCATGAAAGAGTTAATTATGGGTTCTACATGCTTGACTAGTAGTAAGTATTACATTCTACTCCTTGATTTATGTGGGAATCTTCCATGCAACATCAACGTGTATATTTGTATTGACTATCAATGGGCTCTTGTTCTGAGTTTTATTTTCGTTATTAGGTCATTCTATTACTGCATTTTCATTCAGAGCGACCCACAAGAAGATGCCTAGTTTGATTGAATTACTATTCAGCCTTTCTGACTCGCCCACAGTTTTATTATAGCAAAACCTTGGCAACTATGGTTTTGTCGGAGTGGTGGGAGGCATTGGCGTCGCCTAGGAAAGTAGAGCTATCGTCAAAATTGAAGCTAGTACAGCTGAGGATTCTACATAGAGTATATCTCACAGGACCCACCTTAGTCAAGATGGGATACAGAGAAGACCCTACTTGCAGAAGGCACGTCGCTGGGAGGATGCGTTTATGCACATCATATAGGATTGTACACTCATCGGTGGTTACTGGAGGGCTGTTATCCGATGCATGAGGGAAGTATTGGGAGTACACCTGGAGCCAGACCCTAAGTGATGTTTCCTAAATATGTGGAAGCCAACAGACCTAAGAAATAGGGAGAGATTGTGGGTGGTGTAGGGGGCAATGGTTTCAAAAAGAAACATTGTGAGGAAATGGGGGGGCACAAGAGGTACCGACAGTGAAGGAATGGGAGAAAGATATAG
Organism: Triturus cristatus; assembly: GCF_964204655.1. Classification (NCBI taxonomy): domain Eukaryota; kingdom Metazoa; phylum Chordata; class Amphibia; order Caudata; family Salamandridae; genus Triturus; species Triturus cristatus. The sequence goes on from NC_140594.1 coordinate 143,962,399, forward strand.
ATTGGTGCATGTTCCATGAGAAAACAGTCTATCTGTCTAGGGGGTGCATGAAAAAATGTATACAAATTTGGGGTAAATGGAACTCTTATAGGGGAGATATATGTATACCGCCCAGGATACCGACGCAGACCTCCCCAGAAGAATTGGAAGTATAAAGACGAGAACTGTTAAATATGAATGAGGACTGTTTGCAACAAATGACTCGCCTGTGCCACCTTAAGATAAATATCAATCACCTGTGCCAACTTAAGCTAAATGTCTAAGGAGAATTGCATATTGCATTAAACGTGAATTTCTATTGTTATTTGTTTGTATCCAATAAAAAGATTTTTTTTTTTAAGCTATGGTTTTGTCGAGTGCATAGAAGCCATTGATTTGAATCTACTTTGTGTTTCGCTTGTGTGTGCTGAGGTGGTAAGGGAGAGTATGTTGGTGTTTAGATTCAAGGATAGGTAGCTCTAAATCACATAATTAAGAGGTTCTTGCACAATGTATACAAAACCAGTAGGTGAATATATGTCAGTCAGTCAATCAAAATTCATTGTTTTGAGAACATAGCCCATTAAGCTAAAAAGACAACTAATAATACATCCGGACAATAAGTTACTTAGTACTACAATAAAATCTCCTCTCTAGACATTTCAATGTATCCTCTGCTCAAATATCATAAATCAAATTAAAAATCAAAATTGAATAATTCTACTCAATCAAAACATTGGGTACATTACAAGAAAAATTGCAAGGACGGTTTCAAGATCATCAAATGCCTTGTTACAACCTATAAACATTTTCCACTAGCACTAATCACATCCGGAGGATACACAGCAAACCAAAACCTTTTCAGTAGGTTATATCATACTTAATTAAAATCGGCTTTAAAATCCTGCATCTCTCTCCTGAATAAAATTGCCAATCCACTAAAATATGTACATCACAACATTGTATGTGTACAGCACTTCCACAGTTACCCCCTATTAAATCTGACAGCCTTGAGTGGTCTTTCTCCAACTTTTTGTCTGCCTCCCTCCATTTTTCTGACCTCATTTATGCTGGCTTTAGGACTCTGTGCTCTTTACCACTGCTTACCAGTGCTAAAGTGCTTGTGCTCTCTCTCACCCCTAAACATGGAATCATTTGCTCATACCCAATTGGCATAATTAATATACTAATAAGTTCCTAGTAAAGTGCACTACGTGTGCCCAGGGCCGGTATATTAAATACTACTAGTGGGCCTGCAGCAGTCATTGTTCCACCCACTTTAGTAGCCCTCTAACCATGGCTCAGGCGTGCCATTGCTGAACCAGTTTGTGCAGTTTACACTGCTGCTTCGACCTAGCAGGATAAACCTCTTATCTGAAAGAAACACGTTAGTTAGATTTCTCACCTTAGAATATCTCCAGGCGTCAGGCTGGATCCGGAAAGATTTTCGTCAGCAATACCCTTGCGCGTCGCTAGGCGTCGTCTGCGGCTCCACGTCCGTCGTCGGCGTCGTAATCGCCGGGATGACGAAGTCGGAGTACTTAGACGCCGCCCTCGCGCGCTGACGTCAGTTCTTCTTTTTTCCGCGCCAGTAAGTGCCGATCCGGGAAGAAGCATACCCTTTAGTCATTTTTTGACTAAACCTTTTGAACTCTTTTGGTTCGATCTCGACTCGACTCTGGTGCCGGTAGGGATGCCTGGCTTTAAAGCTTGCGACTCCAGTCACTGACTGATGTCGGTTACGGACCGCCACCGCCGGTGCCTTTACTGCCTGGGGCCCGACCACGATGCAGAGTCGTGCCCCGACTGCTGGGCCTTGACTTCGAAGGCTAGGCGCCCGCAAGCTAGCTACTCGAGCTCCGGCAGTCAGCTCTGCGCCGTTCACGGTCCCGGTCGAGGAGGAGGTCGAGGGACCGGTCGCGGAGCCGCAGCCATTACCACCACTCGTCCGGTTACAAGTCTTCGGGTAAGTCGAAGCATAGTAAGAAGTCCAAGAGGCGACATCGCTTTTCGGGCTCCCCTTGCCGGTCGCGCGACTCGCCGAGGGTTCGGGTGGTACCACCTGCGTGGCTCCGTCAGAACCGCAGGAGTCGCATCCGTCCCCATACCCGCCGGTCCCTGGGGCTGGCGCGACTTCAGCGGAGATCAGTGCCTTCCTCGAGGCCATGAGGACTCTGGCCTGCCGGCGCGACTTCAGGCCCCGCAGGCTCGACTGGGAGGCCTAGCGAGCCGGCGTCTCCGGCCCCGGCGCCGAGTCCGGTCCCGACGCCGCAGGTCCCCACGGGATCCAGGCCTGGATCCCAGTCGGCGCCGGTCGACCTCACGACCCCTCCGCCGGCGCTGACTCCGGTGCCACCCCCGGCGCCACCTTCGGATGGCGCCGTTTCCCAGTTTAGTCCCGGTCCGGGCCCGGCGTCGAAGCGGCGCAATCGGGCAATGCACCCGATAGCGATGGGTGGCAATTTCATCTTCCGCCCGGCTCCGATCATTCCTCCTGTCTACCAGGAATCGGATGACGGTGACGACTGGGAGGGGTCTGAGGACCCTCTGACCCGGCAGGGTCAGTTATCTCAGGACTGGGCAGACGAGCTGGGGGATGCCAGTGGTCTGGATACCTCCCCTGACACTGACTTCATCTGTCCTCCAACCGTGACTTCGGAGGAAGGTGCTGAATTCTCTGTGGTGCTGTGCAAGGCAGCCAAAGCCCTTGGGCTGGAGCTACCTGCTGTGGCCGTGAGTACTAACCTCCTCACTGAGGTGCTCCAACCGTCAGCAAGCTCCTCGGAGCCTCTGCTGCAGTTTTATGAAGCACTGGTTGACGTTCTTAAGGGCACCTGGTCCAAGCCCTCCACAGTCCCTCCTGTGGACCGGAACGTGGCCCGGCGCCACCGCCCTTCACCGGGCGACCCCAGTTTTCTGTCCATGCCCCCACTCCCGAGAGCCTGGTTATCCAGGCCTCTACTTCCCAGACCTCCTTCCCGTCCGCTCCCCCGGATCGGGAATCCAAGAGACTAGAACAGTTTGGTAAGAAGCTGTTCTCCTCCCTGAGTTTGGGATTGCATTCTATTAACACTGCTTGTCTCTTGGACTGTTACTCCCACTCCCTGTGGGATACGGTGGAGGACGAGCACCCTCATGGACATGCCCTTCGATGGCAGTCGCCTTTTTGGCGACAAAGCGGATAGTGCGCTGGAGCGCTTTAAGGACTCCAGGGCTACGGCCAAGTTCTTGGGCCTCTCGGCCCCGCGCCCGCAAGCTTCTGCTTTTCGCCCCTTTCGTGGCCAAGGAAGGGGTGCCCCCTCACGTCCGCCTAGCCACAGGCCGCAGAACCAACATCCACGCGGTCGCGGACGTGGATTCCGCCGAGGCAGTACAGAGTGACAATGTGTCGGTCCGTCCACATCTACCCCGGCAGCATCCGCCTCAAAGCCCTCCTAGTCCGTGCTTTCAGGCCCATTCCACGCCAGTGGGAGGCAGAGTTCGCCATCACCTGCTCCACTGGCGTTCCATCACGTCGGACAGGTGTGTGCTGCAAATGCTCCGAAGGGGCAACCCCTCCAGCCATGCCTCCGCAGTTCCACCGCATGTCGGGGGATCACTTGAATCTTCTGCAGGAGGAAGTTACGGCCCTCTTGGCCAAACGGGCCATCGAGCGCGTTCCTGGTCCAGAAGTAGGTCGTGGTTGTTATTCCTACTACTTTCTGGTTCCCAAGAAGGGCAAAGGGGGCCTACGCCCTATCTTGGACCTCAGGAGCGTCAACGCCTTCCTCCGGAAGGAAGGTTCAAGATGCTCACCTTAGCTAGGTTCTGGCTGCCCTAGACCCTGGAGACTAGATGGTAGCGTTGGACTTGCAGGACGCTTATTTCCACATCCCCGTCCTGCCGGCCCACAGGCGTTCCCTGCGGTTCCCCGTGGGCCAGGAGCATTTTCAGTTTACCGTGCTCCCCTTCGGCCTCACCAGTGCCCCTCGGGTGTTCACGAAAGGGATAGCGGTGGTCGCAGCTCATTTGCGCAGATTGGGGGTTCTAGTCTTCCCCAATCTCGACGACTGGTTGTTGAAGGCGCGCTCGCCCCAGGCAGTCGTCTCCCACCTGCAGACTACGGCCGACCTCCTGCATTTGCTGGGGTTCTCCATCAACGTGCCAAAGTCCCATCTGAGTCCCACCCAGAAGCTCCTCTTCATCGGAGCGGTTCTGGACTCGGCGCGGTTCCGGGCCTATCCTCCGGGATATTCAGGCTCTGATTCCCATCTTCCGGCCTCTATCCCGGGTTTCGGTCAGGTTGGTGCTGCGGCTTCTGGGTCTGATGGCCTCCTGCATCCTGTTGGTGCTTCACGCCAGATGGCGAATGCGGGCTCTGCAGTGGGACCTGAAGTTTCAGTGGGCCCAGCATCGGGGTAACCTGTCCGACCAGGTCTTGATCTCGGAGGGCACTGCGAGACAGTTGCAGTGGTGGCTCAAGGACCGCGATTGGGTCAGTGGCAGATCCCTCTCCCCAACTGGAGCACGTAGTAGTGACGAATGCGTCCTTCCTGGGATGGGGGGGCCACATGGGAGAGGCAGAGATCAGAGGCCTCTGGTCTCCGGCGGAGTCCCGGCTCCATATCAACCTTCTGGAGCTGAGGGCGATCCGACTTGCACTGAAGGCATTCCTTCCCTCTGTCCGGGGGAAGTGTAGTGCAGGTGTTCACGGACAACACCACCACCACCATGTGGTATTGCAACAAACAGGGCGGGGTGGGGCCGTGGACCCTTTGTCAGGAGGCTCTGCGCCTCTGGACATGGCTGGAACATCAGGGCATCACCCTGGTGGTTCAACATCTGGCGGGCTCTCTGAACGCCAGAGCAGACGAACTCAGCCGGCAGTGCATGATGGATCACGAATGGCGTCTGAACACGGACATGGCGCAAGGAATCTTTCGGCAGTGGGGAGAGCCTTGGTTAGATCTATTCGCCACCGAAGAGAACGCGCAATGTCAGCAGTTCTGCGCGTTGGAGTTTCCAAGGCGGCACTCGCTCGAGGACGCCTTTCTTCGCGAGTGGATTTGCGGTCTATTGTACGCCTTTCCGCCTATACCACTTCTGCCCAGAGTGCTGAAGAAGATCAGGCGCGACCGGGCCCAAGTCATCTTGGTGGCTCCGGATTGGGCAAGAAGGTACTGGTATCCCGAGCTACTCAGTCTGTCGATTGATCCCCCGATACGACTGCCTCTTCAGGAGGACCTTCTGTCGCAGCAGCAGGGGACGGTCCTCCACCCGAACCTGTCCAGTCTCCACCTCCATGCGTGGAGATTGAGCGGCGACAGTAGATGCCATTTGACTTGCCTCCTGAAGTCTGTGATGTTATTCTGGCAGCCAGGCGTCCCTCCGCAAAATCGGTATACGCCTGCAGGTGGAACAAATTTGTGGCATGGTGCACAGCAATGGCTGTGGATCCCCTTTCCGCCCCTCTTTCTGAGGTTCTCCTCTTTCTTCTTTCTATGGCCCAGCAGGGCTCTGCTTTGGGCACTCTTAAAGGTTATCTTTCAGCTATCTCTGCTTTCTTACGGCTTCCTGATCAGCCTTCTCTTTTCAAATCCCCTGTTGTTTCTCGCTTCTTTAAGGGCATTACTCACATGTTTCCTCCTTTTCCTTTCGTAATTCCTCAGTGGGATTTGAATCTGGTTTTGACGTATCTGATGTGCGCTCCCTTTGAGCCACTTCATAATTGTCCCCTTCGTCTGTTGACGCTTAAGACTGCTTTCCTGGTGGCCATCACCTCTGCTAGAATGGTGAGTGTGCTCCAGGCTCTCTCTTCTAAGCCTCCTTTCCTTTCTATCCATCTGGACAAAGTTGTTCTCAGAACTCGTCCTTCCTTTCTTCCTAAGGTAGTGACTGCCTTTCACATCGGGCAGTCTGTTACGCTGCCCACCTTCTTTCCGCCTCCGCATCCCTCGAAAGAGGAAGAGAGGCTCCACCGGCTGGAACCCAAAACGGGCACTGTCCTTCTATCTGGACCGCACCAAGCAGTTCCGGGTGGACGACCAACTCTTTGTCGGCTACGTGGGTGCTAAGAAGGGACGGGCGGTACACAAACGAACCATCTCTTGGTGGGTCGTTTTGTGTATCAAGGCTTTTTACTCCTTAGCTAAAAAGGAGCCTCCTGTAGGGCTGAGGGCCCATTCCACTCGGGCCACAGCGGCGACTACTGCCCTGGGCCAGGGAGTCCCTTTGCAAGACATTTGCCAGGCAGCAACGTGGGCCTCGCTGCACACGTTCGCCAAACACTATTGCCTGGACAGCCATGTCCGGAGAGACGGCTTCTTTCGCCGTTCTGTTCTCCAGGACTTTCTGGTGTGATCTTGGTTCGCAGACCCACCACCGGGGTTGGTATTGCTGGGGTAGCTATTCTAAGGTGAGGAATCTAACTAAAGTGTTTCTTTCAGATGAACAAGTTACTTACCTTCGGTAACGATATATCTGTATGAAACATTAGTTAGTTAGATTCCTCACGACCCACCCATCCTCCCCGTTCTGCGAACCGATATCTAGGGTTGAGGTCATCCCTTTCAAGGCCCTAGAATTTTTTGGCACCAGTGTCGGTCTCTTGCATGGCTCTGCGTTCCTGGCGCGGAAAGCTATGTACAAGAACTGACGTCAGCGCGCGAGGGCGGCGTCTAAGTACTCCGACGACGTCATCCCGGCGATCACGACGCCGACGACGGACACGTGCAAGGGTATTGCTGACGAAAATCTTTCCGGATCCAGCCTGACGCCTGGGGATATTCTAAGGTGAGGAATCTAACTAACTAATGTTTCTTAAAGATATATCGTTGCTGAAGGTAAGTAACTTGTTCGCCAGGCTTAAACCGTCCCTTTTTATACATTTAAGTCACCCCTAAGGTAGGCCCTGTATGACCCAAGGGGCAGGGTGCAATGTATTTAGAAATCAGGACGTGTATTTTTAAGTTCCACATGTCTTGGTAGTGAAAAACTCCCAATTTCGTTTTTTCACTACTGCAAGGCCTATCTCTACTATAGGATAACATAGCAGGGGTGTGGAATGTAATAAAATATCTACTTGTCCATGGGACAGGTTGCTTCATAAATCTACTTGTCCTGTAACAAAATCCACTTGTCTCATTGGTGCCATGTAGTGTGGCGACAAATAATGGCAGCAATCTCATTATATAAGAGCTCTGATAATAGCCTCTCTGATTATGCCAGAGCTCATACCATAGTAGGGTTTGAATGCTAGCAATTCCCTTTTTTTGTCACCTTTCAGGAGTTCTACATACAGGGGATGGAGGTTCCCCATGGTTGGAATGCCCTTCTGAGTCTGTGCAAAGCTACTAACTTGCATGTTTTATGGGTTTTCATCAGCTCGTCTCTAATATTTTCCCATTCAGAGAAAGGTTGGAAATTTCCTCCTGACAAGGGAAGAAGTAAAATCTCTTCCAGGGTTGGGGGAAAAAAGTGGTTGGTGGGAGAGTGAACTTGTTACTACTCAACATATTTTCGCATGAGCAAATCTACATATACATATTTGCTCGTGCTAAAAAGCGTTTCACAAATATTTTCTAGGAGTACGATTTCCTGACCTACTTCTGTAAATTCTTGTGAATTCATGAAAGCCGTAAATCTGCACTATTACAAGGACATACTATGGGTTCTCTTTTGTGACTTTCTTTAACCTTTTCTATGCCCATGACGAGATAGTCTCGTCATGGAGCACGGGTGCGCTGTGCCCATGACGAGACTATCTCGTCATGGACCCCGCCCGCTAATGTAACGCCCGGCACAGGAGGGGGAAAGGGCGGGGCACTGAAGGGGTTAAGAATTAGGCCCCTGTTTAGGTCTGCACATACCAAGACCTTTTGTTTTTATTATAATAATATCCCTCTATGTACCTGCTGGCTTCACTGTTAGTGACAACATTTTGCTCTTTCACAAGGAGCATATCGGCATCCTAGGTGGAACTACTGTGGCAATGTGTGGTTTTTGAGAACAAAAATATTTTTGCTTTAGCCAATGTTTGTTATAATAATGAGGGCCCAGCAGCTCCCACAAAAAAAAATGTCTACAAAACCATGTCAAAGCAAGACATGCATTGACAAACCCCAAAAGGCTGACCACCATCTCATAACTATTGGCTTTGCCAGGGCTTGTTTATTTTCATGTTTCCTATATTTTTGCTGAAACTGGTTACACTGTTTTTCCATTATGAATATTTTTGGGAAATACCAGCATGCATCAACACATGTTTCTTAATGATGCTACAAAGAAATGGCACATAAAATGTCACAGTAGTTAAAACTTTGTTTTCCTATTTGCATTTTTTTAGGAACATTTTATTTATAAAGCAAAGAATCATCAACCTTGGTTTCAAGCCTTTACATTTATTTGCATCTAATCGGAGAGCATCCTGGTAGTTTTATACAAAGCCTCATATTGTTAAACTTTGCAAACGTGTGTACACATTTTTATACTGGAACCACTGTCACTAGTGCAGTCCGAACTTACATTTCCTTAGAGTGCTCACCCTAATAATAAAGGCCTTGTATTAATGAACCATAAATACAAGTTCAAACTGAATTTACATATGGACACAAATATTACCCTAAATGCAGACAGTCCCCTTCCGTGGTACTGTGATCTGGCAGCCAAAGGGTTTGTGCTACATGCGGTTGGGCCTACTTGTCTCAAGGACATAATAAACATGAAAACTTGACCCCAAACAGTATGTCCTGGGCATCGGGCTATAGGAATTCCCCACCCCTGCGTTGGGATTACCTTAAAATATCTTTTGAGTGTAATCCCAATTGTGAAGAGATAGACATTTAAAGTTTGGTGTAATTGAACTTAAAATCACAATTCATAGTGAAGTTGGATTTTAAGTTACAGTTTTGCAAATGCCACTTTTAGAAAGCTGGCATTTATATACCTTAGCCATTTGGTGTCGCTGCCTGTCTCTGTTCAGTCCGGGCTGGGTTGCAGTTGGTCTTTGTGTATTCCCTCTAGACATCCACACAGAAAGGAAGCTTAGGTGTGTCTTGATGGGTCATCCTGGGTGATGGGAAGAGGAGCTGGGCACAGCCTCACACTCACACCTGAATAAGGTGTGTCCTGTCCACACACAAAGGGCTACATACCCCCCTGTATGGACTCTATAGCCAGGGCAGGAAGGGAAGACCTCTGTGAACTTCAAAGCTTTCTTTGTAGTCTCCCCCATGTCAAAGGCACAACTGGGTATAGGTTCTGGACCTCTGACACCATAACTTCAGTACACTTCTGGACCTCTGACAAATCTGCTAGAAAGATAAACTGCTGTGCTGCTGAAAGGACTGCCACTCTGTTGGACTGCTGCATTCCTAGACTCTTGCCTTGCTGAGCTTCCCTGCTGCCTGTTGTTCCCAAGCCTGGGTGAGAAGGGCTGGACCTGCATCACTTGAACCCAGAGCGACTCCAAGGGCTTGCTGGCTTATCGCCTGTTCAAAGTCCCAGAGAAATCAAAGACTCAAACTCATCCTGCTACAGCTGCTACAACTTGCTTCAAGTCTTGCCCTGTCAAGTGGTGCCAACCCAGTCCTGGGCCCTTGAAAGTCGGTATAAATGAGTGCTCCAACCAGAACCCATGCATCCTCATTGGAATCAGCGCATCTTGGCCTTTCTATGGGTTTTGAATCTATGCATCCTCGTCAAAGCTTCGAAGGAGCCGGCGCATAACACTCGGAACCAGCGCATCGCCTTCAGAATCGTCTCATCGGATGCTGCGGGAACAGTAGCCGCTCCCCTCCTTTGGAACCAGCATCTCGCACTCAGAATCAACGCATCACCACCATTACATGAAGAATATTGACGCATCTTGCCCACTGGGTGGCTCGGCATTGCTGCCTCACTTCGGCTGCACCTTGCAACTTCGTCAACGCAAAGCCGGATCGAGGTACTGTTCTTCTGCTTCTCCTCAGTGGGTCCCTGTATCTGACCCTCGCTTCATTGCGGTTAGCCTGAACGTTTGAGTTGGCCCTCGTCCAGCACGACTAGATATCCCATTTAAGCGCTTACTGCTTCTAAGTGCTATTTGACATTTTTTTTTTTTATTCATGTCTCAGCTACTGATGGTTGTATGTTATTTTGGTCTTTTTATTTATAATTTTTTTCTCTATTTTCTAACCAGGTGCGTAGCCATTTTGTGGTGTTTTTACTGAGTTAATTTTTGAAGTGTTGGTCAAATACTTTTACCCATTGCCTCTTAAGTTAAGCCTGACTGCTCTGTGCCAAGCCACCAGAGGGTGAACACAGGATAATTTAGGGTGTGTTGTGACTTACCCTGAGTAGGATTGTGGTTCCTGCTTGGAAAGGGCGTATACCTCTGCCAACCAGAAAGCCAGTTTCTAACACCCTCAACCTCATTATCTCATTTGAAACATCAGGCCATTCAAATACACGATTAACACCAATTTTCAATTTTCAAATACTAAGATGTATAGTTTGGTCTGGGGGCACAGGAATGTCGTTCCATTGTCCGAAGTGTCAATCAAATGTGACCCTTAACTCTTCAAACAATAATGTTGCAAATCCGTGTTTCATGAAAACATTTCAATTTACAAATGTAAGTCAACTAGCGAAATTCACACTGGAACCTCCAAGGTTGGAGAGTCCAAGAGAAGCAGATCCATGATCATTTTTATCTGGTCTCTTAGCCTCGCAGCCAACCTCAGATCACTAATCAATAATTATTTTTTACAGTAAAAGGCAAGTTTGTCCTTATCAGCTAATAATAGGTGATTCCAGAATATCAGCATCAGCTTTATAGATTTGACGCACCATTAAGTGATCTTGCTTTTACTTTTATAGCTTGGATCAGGGTTTAGGAAGGTTTGGTAGTGTTTTTATACACCAGCCTTCAAAATTGGCCCAGTTATGATGCTCACTCATATATAAATATTTAGATTGCACCATAGATTTAAAAGTATCCAACACTGGAAATGTTGAGCGGCCTCCATATTCTAAACCAAAGTTACGTAACCAGGGTTTTACTGGATTTCTGTGCATCTTCCAGTTAATATTTTAAGTTAATACCATTCTTAGATATTTATAGGACTTTACTTCTTCCACCCATGCCCATTTAGAAACCAGTGAAACATTTCCTTTGGACACCCAAATACCATGGTTTTGGTATTTTCCAAATGTATTGTTATTTTTTTTCACAATAGCAAATAAAAACATCCTGTTTCCTTCGTAAGCCTACGTGGGTTTCATTCAAAATGACCAAATTGTCACCATGAAGAAGATAAGGCACATGTCTTCCACCCATCTTAGACAAAACAATCTATAAGATAAAAGATAAATAGGGTTGAGGCAATATACATTTGTGGTGTAAGACATTTTTAATAGGAATTGTCCTTGTTAGATGGCCAACTAGGCCTATTAGACCTAAATCCACCTGAGGCTAATCTCCCCTAGGAACCTCTTTGAGAATTGCCAATATCCCTCCTGGAATTTTCACCTTTATTAATGAATCCCACAATCGCTCCCAGCTTACCAAATCAAAGGCTGCCCTGCAATCCACAAAACAGCAGAGGAGGTTGCCCCTAGTTTCTATATACTTCTTTTCAATAACTCATCGAGTAAAGCGGGGGTCCATAGTGGAGTGTACTTCTTGGAAATAGGTTTCATAGCGGTGTTGAAGTTGAGTCTCACTGTGGCATAAATATAAATAATATTAATTGTTTAATTCATCAATTTATTTTTCAGGTTTAACATACGAGTTGACGCTAAAGAATTCTGACTCTACAGGTAAGAAGTAAATTAAAATATTTATATGCAGTTAATTTATTAAACAATTGGATATACATAAAAAAAAATACTTAACCTAACATCAACTTTTGATGGAAGGGCAGTAAGATTTAAAAAGCTGGATTTAGTAGAAATGTTGTTTCTAGTGCTAAAGGTTATTTTTTGTTTGGGATAATAGAAAAAGGCAAACCTAAGCTGGCTAACAGCTCTTCAGGACTACTTTCGCACCTATGATATGGTGACCATCACTGATCTCTCTCCATGCACCGAGGAATCCTACAGATTTTCCAGTGTGAGGGACCACTGTAATGTCTAGTATTAGTTTCTATCGGGGTATAAGGCTGTCCCCAGCAAAAGGGGGACAGCCTTATACCTCGCCTTGTGGTACACAGTTAATGGCTTCTGTGCTCCCCCTCTCTGGGGTGAACAAGACCACCACATTTCCTCCCAGTCTTCCACACATACGTGCTGATTGGAGTGAGACTACCTAATCCGTGTGGAAGGTAATATGGTGGCTACTGTGAGAAGTTGGCCTGATATATGATGTCACTAGTTCTAGTGTACACCTTGTATCAGTCCAAACAACCCTTATGGTGATTGGTTGTAAAGTAAACCTTATAGACCAGCTATCCTAGTGGTAGCATGGACAAGAGCAGTCTTAGGCTAAACTCTGTATGGCATGTGAAGCCAGCTGTTATACCATTTGCAACCCCTTGAATACCAAATGAAAGGACACCACAACAGATATTATAAAAATAGAATGTATTTATTCTAGTCAAAACCCCCTCAGCACTCTTTATGAGATTCGAGGTAAGTACAACACAGTCTTAATCAAGCATACATAAGTCACACAGGTAAGTAATACAGTTAGGCCCTAGGGGCCACGCAAACCATATACTAAGTAAGTGGTATAAGAACCACTGTCATGAACACAGGTTAGGCCTAGGCCTAGGGAATCGCTGGGGCTACACTATCCTATCAGTTGCTAGGCAGTGGGAGGCCCACGGGATTCAGGTGCAGAGTGGAAACACTCACGCGTAATGCGTTAAAGTCGATAGAAATAGTAGTATTTAGTAATTAAGAGTTTTAGGACACTTCGGAAGGAACTAGGAGTTAGAGACTTGGAAACTAGACACTTGGATAGTCAATACCCTTGTGAGCACCGGAGTACTCAAGTTACCTAGCCCACGGGCTGCGGGTGCATAGGTGTGAACTTGCGTCGGGTTTCGTCGTCGACTCCTATGGATGCCTGAAGAAAGTTGCTGACAGGCAGTCAGTGAAGAGTGTCCGGTGGATTCCAAGGATGGAATCAGGAAGGAGGATACCAGCAAGCAGAGGGGACAGAGTCTAGGTCACCAGCCAGGAGCCGGGAAGGGACCAGGAAGGAACCAGGCGATGTCGTGAAGTTGCAGGTGAAGAGGTGAAGCTTGTCGCAGCAGCCACGGGTACCAGGAGGCGTCGAGGACGACCAGGACCAGGAGGCGAGCTGTCCCACGAAGGCTCTTGCTGTCGGCGGCGTCGATGTCGAGTTAGGACCCACCAAGCCTTGGCAAGCGTAACCCACGCAGGATGGAGGACTTGCTTCTTTTGCAGACCAGGGAGGTCTGTGGTGGTTCCCTTTCACAGGGGAGCAAGTGCCAGTCTGGAGGAGCCGGACCAGCAAAGTAAAGTTGAAGGTTCGTCATCACAGAGGTCGCTAGCCAACGGGCCAACAACCGGACAACACGTCGAGCAACTCAGGTGCAGAAGGGCCCCACGCAGAACACGTAAAGTGTGGGGAGCTGATCTTCTTTGCAAATGGTGCTCGGGTTTGGGGCTTCTCAATTCCCCAAGCACAGCCTCGAGGAAGCCTCAGAAGTCGCGCTAGTCAGTTACTAGCCACTTTTCCCAAGTCGCCGGTCCCACGTCCCTCGTCGCCTCCACGGGTCTCAGCTTTGCTGTAGATGTGGATCTGGTTCAGAGGTGTCTGGAAGTGACGGCGCTGGTCAGTCTCTGCAGTCGTCCCTCGTAGGATCAGTCGCAAAGCAAGCAGCGGTCGCTGGATGATGCCTGGTTGCCCAGGGTGGTCGAATGTCGAAGGTCCAGAGTTTCTGTTCAAGATGCAGGTTCAGGATAATCTAAAGTCCTAGGGACTCAGCTCCCACTCTTATACTAATCTGGGGGGCGGGGTTACCTGCTAGGTCCCTCCTATGGGTGGGACCAGGGAGGGGGGTGGTTACACCCCCTTTCCTTTGTCCAGTTTCGCGCTAGGACTGGGGCTGGAGTGCCCCAGCACCGGTTTGAACTGGACTATGCATGGGACACCTTGTGTGCCCCAGGCAGTGTCTCGTTTCATTCATCCCTCCCTGCCCCAATACACTAAGGCCTGTCTAGGGTGGTGCTAGCACCTCCCAAGGCAGGAAACCTATTGTCCAAGCCTCCTTCGCTGGAAGGTCTCCCAGCAGCAGGAGGTCAGACTCGTGTCTGTGGCAGCAGCGTCCATTTTGTGACGCTGGGGCTCTGGTTAACTTTAACCGGGTAGTAGGTCCTCAACATGTCTTCTCCCTCTAGAAGGGAGGAATACTATCCTCACCGCCAGAAATGGTGTGGGGGTAGTATTCCAAAGTGTTAGACACCTTACACAACATGTTTTGATAAAGCCAAACCATAGTTACCATAACCGCGAGGATTATAAGGCACTTTAAGAGTATATGGTAGGCGATATCATAGAACAGCTATAAGGACATGGTTCCGAAAGCTGCAGACAGGCTCAGCTCATGCTAGAGCACCATCTCGCATGTTACCAAGCACTCTGCCTTCAGGATTGTTAAGGCCTGCCATAGGAGTGACTGATAGGTTACCCATGTGTCTATATATAAGGCAAGGGGTGATTACACGACCTTGCCCCAGCTGAGTGATCAGCCAGTTGTGTCATAATGGAAGGCCAGCCAGGGGTGGCATAATACATGCTGCTGCCCCTGGTAGGCCTAGGGTACACCTATGCCCTGGGTACCTAAGGTACACTGTACCGGGTCCAAAAAGATGATCCTTACCAATTTGGTTATGCACCTAAGGTGCATAGTGAATTTAGAGAGAGAACAGCTGGGCTGTGGGTCTGATTAGCAGGCCCACAGCCACATCTAAGTCGAAAACCAGTGAAGCAAAAGCAAAAAGTGGGGGTGAACATAGAAAGCAGACCCTACTCTCCTACAGCTACCACTTAGTTATTTCTTTTGAGTCCACAATACCACTATCTGACGTAATTGTTGCCCAGTTCCAACATATCAACTGATAAAGGCAGACGTTCTGACATCCAGTCAGTGAACGCCTACATCACCCCCATTGGGGATTTGATTCACTATTGGACCATTAAGCATTTCTCATTTGTTCCCATTCAGAAACTCTCACACTAAGATATCCCCAACATTTAAAAGTAGTTCTACTTGATGGAGCACTACTTATTTTACCATACAAAAGCTAGGCCTTTAAATCTGCTTGTTGGTGTATTCTTCTTTGTTCTGGTCAGCTGGGGCAACAAGCAGGTTTCAGGGAAGATCAGTATTGTTTACCAGTAGTGTCTGCTAATGTGGCTATTACAGTGTACCAGTATGTTCTTATCAATGCACAGTCCCATACCATGTCAAAGAAACCTTTTTCTTCCTCATTACACCTGGAACACTTATGACTCGTACCTCAGTGCACCTGCTAGTATGCTGGGCTTTAAATACCTTTTGTGTAATCATTTAAATTTTATAAATCTTGAGTTTCTGGAAAATATGTTACTGTATTTTAATGATTTATTTAATTCGGTGACTATGGATTGTTTGTTCAAGTCTGACATCCCATTAGGTCAGCATGTGACTGGCTCCCATGTGCTTTTTACAATGATACTACCATTCTCCTACTGTCTTCATGTATCATCATCATACATTGCACTTTGTTGATCGTTAGGCCATTTCCCTGGCTCACTCAGAAGTTGTGTGCAGCCTGCATGATCAATCAAAAGCCAGGAACTGACCCTTGAAGTCCTCATATTCCTGATGTAATCCAAATGTGAACTTAATTTGTGTATAGGTCGCTCACTAGGGTGTTCCTGGCTGCCATCTAGAGGCCTATGTCGGCTGCTCTAGTCAACTCTTGTAACCTTCTAAAACACCATAAAGCGATTTCATATGCATATTCAGAGGTTTTATGTTTGATGCTCCTTTGCCAGCAATATCCAGCAGTTCAATCGGCATAGGACAATTAGAATTCATTTATCAATGCCTCCACCATTGGAGCAGCTGTATTATAGTCCCCAGTGTTTATGCTTTTTCTGTGGCAACCTAGGTAAGCTACTTAGTTTGCCAGTTTAGTAGGCCAATGCAACTATGTGGTACTGCTCATAATTCGAGGGTCCCAAGTCTCCTTGGTTTTTGTAGTAAATCAACAGAAGCAAGTGCCCAAATATCCATGTTGTATCAGTTCCAAATATTCCTGATGTATCAGTTTTCTGCTGCATTAAACATAGCTTCTATTGATTTTAAAAGCAGGTGTTGTGGAATATTATTTGGGAACAGTTAACTTAGACACAGGGATAGCACCAAGAAGCAGTAGCGCAGGATTAGTTAGTTTCCCTTAATACAAGTAATGTAACTCATTGTGAGCCGGGAATACTGAATGATTAACTGTTTTTTTTAGAAAGTGTGACACGTTTGAGATACTCATGTAACTCCTTGGTACCATGACCTTACATAACTTAGATAAACTATACCATGGCAGCAGCAGAAGCTGAGAAAGTATCCAGGCCTCAAAAATCATAAAATACGATACCAGGCGTACAGGTCTAGTGACCTGAATAATCTACTTGACCTAACTGTAATGCCCTTGGCCCATAAATTGGTTCAACTGTTGGATCCTGGGCAAATATTTTATTTTACCTAGCTGCCTTTCTCTTCATTATCACATGAGTGCACCTTCACATATGTGGGTTTAGCATGTCTGATGTACAAAATACTATTTTGTTTGATATAATAGACTAAACCTTTGCTCCATGTATAATATGAATCAAGCCCACATATAAGGTGCACATGATCCCTGACCTGCCTCTTAGTTCACCAGTAAATCAGAGCAGGGGCAGGAATGTTTAAAAACTCATTTTTATTAATGTATTACTAAAGCATGTTATGATAGCACACTGCCATTTACAGTCAGCACTTTTTCTATTGAAATGGCTGCATACTTTCCCCACTGAAATGCAGTTTTACTGAAAAGACTATATACTGTCCAAATCCTAATGTTTGGAAATTGGGTTTCTGCAAATATATAGCGTTTGCACATTGCCATTTAAAGTGTTCTGATTTGTTTTGATCCTTTAAAAATCTTTGTTTCCATCACACTTCTGAATTTAAAAAATGTGCTTTCTTAATTGCTGATATATTTTTAAATATTTGTTCTGTTTATTTACAAGCTATTTAAATGTTTTTTGTTAGAAAACAAACTGACATCATACAGCCTTTCGTTTCATGATTGAGAGACACTTCAATTAACTAAATACTCTAACTCTGCAGTCAGAAAAAAGAAAAGTAAATACCAATGTCCAGGACAAAATAAGAAGCAATTTGCAAGACGAAATAGGCTGACATTTGGCCTCTGTCTTTTACTGCAAAAGTGACAAGATAAAAACAAGGGTTAAAGACATCATCATTTCTCATTCAGCTTCTGAAGTAAAGGAACACCTGTTTGCCAGCTTGAGCTCTCTCGCCAGAAGGGCCAGTAGGCCCTAAAATTAGCTCGCCCTGATAAAGTCTGACTCGCCCTAGTGAATAAATGAGTAGACATTTGGAGGCTGGACTATCCAAGTTGTTAAACAGGCATAGCAATCTCATGCCTATATAACCTTGAAGCTTAATACATCATCAGCGCACTGGTGCATGTTCATCTTATTCTGGCTAGTGACAGGCTTCCAACCCTTGAGAAAGAGTGAAAAGATAAGCATTGTGCAATGAACAAAAACTGCATAGACATATGATGTGTAGAAAAGAATAATCTAGGGGTAAGACGTTTCCAGAGCCGCAAGTGTCTCCAAGGGTGAGTTGCCATATTTTATATTTATAACACTGTAGACGCACAATTAGTGGAGACTTTATGTAGACAGGGGCCACAGTGCTGTGTCCCATAAGAAGTTGCTCTTTCTGGGTGCGGCTTAGGGTCTAGTCTTGGACTGACCATTGAGTGTTTCTCCTCACACCAGTGCAATGCAAAAGAACTCAAAGCAAAGACTGCAATGTGAAGCATCTGATGGGTTGTTTCTTTGTTACAATTGTCCCTTTATTCAGTATGCACTATATTATTATATGTGCTTATTTTTATAAGTAGTATTTCTGTTACCTCTGACCCAGGGTTTTGCAAAATTACCTGTTTTTAAAGTTGCATGATTGCACATGTGTCCTAAGGATTCAGAACCTGAGCTTCGAGACTCCAACTGTCATCGCTGGGTTGTGTTTCTTTCTTAGTAATGGGCACATGCTGGAGAGAAATTTGGCTTCCTGACATAAATTTCCTGTTATATAAAAGTACCATCCATCACCTGTCTGAGAGAGGACTTTACCATATACAAACTATATGGCAATAACCTTACGCACTCCTACTCTGCATTAAAAGAATAGTTTTTTAATGCCGGACAATAATAACACTCGGTTCCAGTACCTTGACTAGATTTATCAAGGATGTGGGTATCAATCTTACTACAGTACTCTCAACGTGAAAAACAAAGAGGGTGGAAAATGGACTAGCTTAAAAAGATTAATTACCAGGAGCATGAAGTGCACCCTAGAACTAACATGTGCTAAGTTCCATACATCTTCATCTATATACTCATCATTTACAACTTGTGCGAAGCACTTTTGACGTGTTTCGGCATGCTATGAGTCAGAGGCCAGGTGGGATTTCCAGAGGTCCTCATTAAGAAAAATCTTATTGGTGTGGGAACAGCCAGCCAGGCAAAAACTTGTTCCACACAGAACGAAATAAACAACCTTGACTATTCCTCAAGATTATCAGAACCTCCATCCCTGAGTAATGCTTTTTTGAAAGCTTTTTCCTCAATTCCACTCAAAGTTCAAGCACAGCAAAGTGAAGATGAATTTTCTGCACAGGAGGCTTGTCTGTAGGCCATATTCTCCACCTCAGTAATTTATCATTGAGTTTAACTGAAAGGCTTCTGAAGACCTAAAATAAAGCAACCTGAGGGTGAGCCTATCATGAAAGAAGCCAAATGTCCTTCCCAAGATCTTCATTCCCCTTCAAGTGGAAGAAGTTCTGCATCAAGTGTTTGGAGAAGCAGTTGGAAATGAAAACTTGCCAGGAAGAAATGGTGCTACCTTGCCTTTGTACCTGGCTACATCTGGCCTACAGATGAGGTACATCTGACTGCCATTACTAGTTACAGTAAGAATCATTAACAGGTATCTTTTTCACATTTCCACTTGTAAAATATTTCCTAGATAGCATTAGGAAAATAATTATTCCAGTTAGGAAAACCTCTTTAGTGTGGATCGGTACCTGCTTCCCTTGCAATCAGCAAACCATGACCGGTGCTCTGCCGATACTCTTTGGTCTGTTGTTAGGGCTATTTCTTACCTTTTCTTTTTTCTCCTCCTTTGAAATCAAATTGCTCATGCCACCACATTCCTGCTTTAACCTACCCTCGTTATGCCATAACCATTTCCATCAGCTGCCCCGCATACCTTCTGCATCTCGAACTTGGTTAATAGTAATTCTTTGCACACCTGTGCTTTGTATGCTATGTTCCCATTGGACCACACAGCATGGTTGAGCCACAGCTCCTAGAAAAGGACCAGGATCCTATATCAAACTGCTGATTCTCCAAATGTTTCCACACAAGGTGTCCTCTCTATTTCTGCATCTGAGGTTGATTCCTCAGTGGGTTTTCCTGCCAAACCCCTCTCTTATTAGAGAGCAGCACACTTTACAGAGTCACTGAACAGGACATCGATCAGGATGTCCTTGTTGGTGAACAGGAGGACCTGCACAGATGCTATCTTGCCATCATGGCCGTGGCATTGGGAGGTGCTGTCCACTGTTCCCCTGCCAGAAAATGAGTGCATCTATCTTTGGGTTGCAGAAGCAGCCCCTCTACTAAGACCAGTTCTGGCCATAGAATCTCAGTTTCTCAAGCAGGCTGATAAGATTTGGAGGTAATGTTTCTTTCAAATTGTAGTCTCAAAGTCATTGCACAGAAGCACCAGACCCCATAGGACCGTTCAGAATTTGTGTTTCATAATCCTTCAGCTTAGAGTCTGAATGTGATGGCAGCTTCAAGAAGGGTTGAGAAACATTCTTCCAAATAGACAAGGATGCGGTGTATCTTAAGACACATCTGATTTTTTTTCTTCTAGTCTGGGGGTGTTCCTGCCAGTGCCATTAAGGACATACTAAAGTATACAAAACGAGACGGATGAAATGCTTTAGTAGTCTCAGCCACTGGCAATTACTTGGGCTGTATCCCATTCGATCGTTATTTTGCACACCATGTCATCTCATTTTGGACCCAGCTATATGCAAATCAGTCTTGACCCTACGCCAGTGGGAACTATTTAGCCCAAAAGGCCAAGCCAAGCCAGTTCTTCCCTGAACCGGATCACAACCACCCAGGAATGGTTTCACCAGAAAGGTCAGCAAAGGTTTGCCCCTTAATACAAGTTTGACTGCTAAACCTCCTTTCCATCAGACTGTGCCCAGAAACAGTATCAGTTCATGATCTACAGTGGCATGGAAGATGAAGAGCTGAAACTGCTGATGTCCAGGAACCTCATTGATACAGCTGCCAGGAGCATAAATAGCCTTCTGGCCAAGCGGTAGTACTCTGAATTTAAGCCAAAGGCCCCTTTGATGGGAAGAACTTTTTCAATCCAACAACAAACAATGATGTCTAGCACAACTCGAAAGTCAGGGTCAGTGTGAAACAGCTGAGTATCATTTATGCAGTTTCGAACAGACCCCCCATGTCTATTGCAGCCATCAAATACCTTCCAGTCTTTCAAGGGTAAGGAGTCCTACCAACCCGAGACCCTGGGTATATTCTCTTCTTCTTTGGAAAGAAGTCAGTCAATGAGGAAATGTTTCATGATGAAGAATATACACCTCCTCCAATCTCAGTCAAGACCATAAAATCCCAGTTACTTCTTGGTGGACTAGTTGCCATCTTCTGCACCATCTTAGGAGTACCACTAAGTGTCAGTGGATGGAAGCTTTCCCTCTTTGCCACCAATGGACGTAGAGAACAAACATGGGTGGGCTTTTTGTTTTGAGTGAATAATGGCTCTGCTCTACAGCTTTTACAGTTGCCACAATTCAGGCGGTCTCTGCCACAGTTCATATTTCAAAAATATTTGCAAGAGGTAAAAAGGCTTCACTCCTTAAGAGCAATCACATTGATCCGCCCACTCTGAATAATGGGGCAAAGATGTACTACTGCCACACCTTGTAAGCAAAAACGAGAGAGCCTTTACCCCTTCCTGGATATTCACAATATAAACCAGCTTCTTCCCTGGCAGTTCTCAGTGGACCTCCAGGACACCTACTTTAATTTGCTCAATGTAGGAGGCTGCAGTAGCCAGCAGTCAGGTCAAATGTACTAAGATACTTGGCTGGGGCCAGAGTATCAGTTAGCTCATCTGTCCTAGGAATTGGATTGGCACCAGTCCTAGTGACTGCATTGAGGCCTCTGTAGTCTAGACCAAACCTCATCTCTTTCTTACCATGTTGGGTGTGAGGTTTTGGCACATTGACTACTGGACTAGCCCAAAGGCTATCTGAAGTCTCAATGACCCCCCCCCCCGTTCCAGCATCTTTTGGACCTCAGTCCTGATGCACTCTCTGACATGGTCAGTCAGTCTGTCTGTATATTCATAGGTACACCAGGTGGTCTGGCTGGGAGTCATAGAGAACAAGTGGGCAAACTGATTGAGGACTTTCCTGCTATCACCCTGCTGCTGGTCAGTGAGGCTGCCTGCCATGGCTACTCCATCAGGTGACCCATCAACAGGGTCCTTGGAGAGGAGACCAGGGAGAGGGTCACTCTTTTCCTCCTGCCCTCATCAGTGGCCATGAGCAAGCTCATGTCAGTCTTGTCAAGAAAGGCCTTTAGGCGGTTCTAAGATTACCTATGTCAACTAAATAGATGACCTCCCCTTTTTTCTCAAGAATGGTGTGGGGGCCACTGCACTTGTCCTGGAATGCTGCTGGGGCCTCAGGCTCCAACACCCACACTTTCTTTCCTGGCTGGTAAACAGTCAGTATAGCCTTTTGGTCATGCTAAGCTTTCTGAAGCTCCTGGCTGGCCTCAAGGTTTTTGCTGGCCTTTTTCATGTACTCATTCATACATGAAAGCAGGCCAAAGACACATTCCACAATGTCCTGTTTAGGAGGTTTGAGAGGCTGCTCCCATCCCTCTTTAGCCAGACACAATGGACCCCTAACTGGTAGTCCAAACAGAAGCTCAAATGGGCTGTATCAATGCCCTTCTGAGGAACCTCTCTGTAGGCAAAGAGAAGGCAGGGTAGTAAAACATTTCATTTTCGTTGACCTTTTCCTGGAGTCCCATGATCAAACCCTTGAGGGAACCTTTCAACAGTCCCATTGCACTGTGTATGTATATTAATCTTTATTCGATTATGCATCATAATCATAAAAGATAAAAACATAAAAGCCACATAAAAACATTAAAAACCTTATTATACACAATCCAGTACATTTAATTCAGGTAACACAATATATAAGCATTTAGGTACAGTTTAAAAGTAGTGGGCCAGCCTGACATATGCATCATTATTTCTTAGGCACACATTATTTTATTCCAATATAAGGCTCCTTTTAAATAACCGGTAACCGCCAACATCACTGCCTGGTTAGGTAATAACTGTAAATGTAAAAAGGCAGGTCAAAAGTGGGTAAAACCCCTCGCTTTTAAAAGAGGTAATAGATACCTTTTATGCAACAAATCATAAAATTTACTGAATTAAACCAGGTGTTTTAAAGTTTGAGAGGAACAATCATCACAGGGACAAGCTAAAAGGGCATGGGGACCAAACTGACTGTAGATGGTAGGGTGTGGTAAACTTGTAGTTTACACCACACTCTTGCCACGTGGCAGTGATGTAACTAGACATAAAGTTTGTACCTCTGTCTGTTAAGACCTCCTTAGGAAACCCCACTCTGGAAAATACTCCTAGAAGGGCCCTAACCACTACAGGAGCTGAGTGTTCCTAAGGGGAATAGCCTCTGGATACCTAGTGGCATGGTCCACCTCCACTAGGATGTAACTGTGTCCAGATGGCGCTGGAGGCTTTAAGGGACCAATAATGTATATCCCTACCCTCTCAGAGGGAACCCAACCACTGGAAGTGGAATTAAGGGGGCCTTTGTAGTGCCACCTGACTTACCACTGGCTTGGCAAGTGACACAGTAGTGACAAAACCCATTGGTATCTGGAGACATGTTGTGCCAGTGAAAATGAGGGAGAAGCCTGTCCCAAGTCTTGTTTTGCCCAAGATGTCCTGCAAGGGAAATGTCATGTGCTAGGCATAGAAGAAACCCCCTGAATGTCTGGGGTATTACAAACCTCCTGATGGCACCAGGCTTGGGGTCTCTACACTCAGAGAACAGAAGCCCATCTTCACAATAGATCCTATGGGACCCACTGACATCCCCTACTTCCTCAGCAGCAGCCTGCTGTCTGAGCTGTTCAAGAGAGGGGCAGGATTTCTGCTCCAAACTCTTAGTCTGCCCTGGAACGGCCCCCTGCCCCGAAGAACTCTGCCTTGTCAGGCCCAAGTTGATCTGGGACAGTAACTTCACAGTAACTGAGGTCATCTCCCTCAAGAGACAGACTCTCACTGGGAGTTTGGGAGAAGGATAAGTCTTTGCCCTTCCTGCTCCTTCTCTTAGGAGCCAGCTGGTCCATTTTCCAGGATCCAGTGCTCCCTCAGTGCCTAGCTCTTTGGCCTGAGGTCTGATGACAGCAAATGCACTGGCAGAGATTCTCATCATCTCTGTATGTATCCTGAACTCCACTTCTGATCAGGCTGGAGTTTCTAAATCATTGCCCAACAGACAGTCTATAGGTAGGTATGGGGGAACCACAACTCTTTTAGGGCCAGTTACCCACTCTCACCTCCCCTAACTGAGATTAACAACTGCCAAGGAGTGATCAGTCCTGACATTGCTGGCGTTGGTCACTTGGTGGAGGTGACCAAGTATGATTTGTTCAGGGGACACAATTATCTCTGTAACCAATGTGACACTGGCCCATCTGTCCCTGTTAGCCATAGCTTCTTGACCCCGTTGTCTGTACTTGCCCAAATTAGTGAGACTTACAAGTAAAGTGGCAAGGCCCATGTCACTGTCATAGACAAGGACAGCTTGAGTGGGTGTTCTGACTAGGGCAGAACCCACTTCAGAACCCAAGGTATACCCTACTAATCCTTTGGGGGCTGTACTACCTCTTTTACTGGTGCTAGGGGTGCTAGTTGCCTTAGGGGCAGTGGTAGTTTCTTCCTTGGTGGTGGCCTTAGGACAGCTAGCATCCCTTGGCCGATTGCATTTTTCCTCACACAGGTAACACCAATGTTTCTTTCCAGAGGAAGTGGAGTATTGGGACCCACCCCAAGATGCAGGTTTTTGGGGACCTTCTGAAGACTCGTTTTTGGCTTTACCTTTCTCCCCACCCTTCTCTTGGGCCTTAGAAGAATCTTGCTTCTTCTGGTCACCACCACCTTGATTTTTTTGCTTAACACTGGGTCGGACCCACTTGCCTGCATTCTTTCCCAATTCTTGGGGGGAGATCATATCAGAGCACACAAGGTACTGGTGCAGTTGCTGATACTGACAATTATTAAGGATGTGCTCCCTCATCAACAAATTGTACAATCCCTCACAGTCATGTATGTTGGTCAGAGCCTTTACAGGCCGCATCGTTATTGGCCCAAAGAGTCAGTATTTTGGAATAGCCAAGTCAAAGTTCAGTCCTCAATCCTGTTGAGATGCTGTGGCAGGATCTAAAGAGAGATTGTATAAATTAATACCCCAAAAACATCAGAGAGCTTTAGCAGTTTTGCAAGGAGTGGGCAATATTTCTTCCCAAGAGATGTGAGAGACAGATAATTTTTTTCATGAAATGTTAACTTTGAGATATTGCTCCTATTTGGTCTGGCATGTCCACGTATAAGCGAATCACATGGTTTACATACTTGTGACTAGATGAAGGTTTGATATGCCTTCATTTGCAAATCCATAGATTCTTAAGAGGGGTTCCATTTTTCGCTTCACTATATGCCCTTACATATAAACATGTCATAGTTGAAAGCCAGTCTTCTTGGTATTGAGAGCTTTCCTACCAGTGCTGCACTCTGAGGTGGCAATGGTTTATACAGGCTACATCAAAGCCATCTTCTAAATGAGGAAACTAGTGAGGGTAGACTGTAATTCTGTGGGATTTGAATCTACAATGAGATGTACATACTAGTATCCAGGCATTTCAAAGACCAGAGCGGAAAGACGCATCAGGCGTCTCTACTCATCACAAGTGGGTCCTGTATCCCATCTATGAAACCTCCTGCAATCCATTTAAATCCTAGTACGATCAATGTACTTTTTGGATGGGCAGAGTAGCGGGGTTATAAAGTTCTGGGTTGGATAGAGGCATTAATTTACAACTGTCCAACAACCCTATGATCCTTAGAGTCAGGATCAGGCAGAGCTTTGAGGGGGGGTGTAATGGTCCTAATGACTCCAGCCTGACTTGGTCAGATTGATACTCATATCCATTCCTCATTCGACAGAGAGCCCACACCAGCCTCCCCAGAGGTTAGTTTAGGGAGAGTTCTATCTCCCCTATCATCACTCATCTTGGACTCATTGTTCCTGAGGATTTGGACTTTAAATACCTAAACGTATCCTCAGAGAAATGAGAGACCTTGACAGCCAACAGAAAATATTCCAACAGAACAGTACAGGAGCGAACTGATGCAGTTCTGTAGTATACAGTCGGTGATCAGCAATATGCAAAATGGCTCTCTAAGGTCTATCACAAGTACAAATCAGTTATGGCAGGTAATCTGACACGGTGCATAATAGTGCAGACTATGAGCATGACATGTTATCTCAGCTCGGTGATATAACATGCTATGAAGCTCTACCTTGTAATCCTATCTGGTCCCTTATACAACTCATCAACACCAAACTTAAGGGATGGCATGACCAATGCCTCCTGGACAGAAAGGAATACACCTACCTTATGCTAGACCGTCCCAGATACCTCTGCATATACACTCTTCCCAAGATCCACAAGAATCTCCCTTTCCCCCCCTGGTAGGCCTATAATATCCTGTATAGGGGGGCCGACTGAAAGGATTTCTGAGTATGTGGATACTTTCTTACAGCCCTTTGTCCGTGACCTACCATCTCACATCAGGGACGCCAAGCATATTCTGAGCACGCTCACAGACATTACATGGGAGGAGGGTATGACACTCGTAACACTAGACATCATAGCACTTTATAAAAGTATCAGACATGACCTTCGACTACAGGCCTTAGGTCACATTCTAGGCCGTAGATCGGCCAGCCTTTGGGAGCACACTGAAATGCTTTTGGAGATGACAGAACTTATTCTGGACAATAACGTCTTCCAGTTTAAGGAAGGGTGGTACAAACAAAAACAAGGGTTGGCTATGGGCTCAAAGTTTTCTCCCTCGTATGCTAATCTATTCATGGGCAGACTGGAAGAACAATGGATTTGGAGCAAGTGGGGTAGGAACTGGAATGACTCGATCTTATTCTGGGGCAGATTCATAGATGACTGCCTCATGGTTTGGACAGGCTCCACCAAAAAACTTCTTGAATTCTTCTCATACCTTAACATCAATGACAAAAACATCAGATTTACGTTCCAGTATAGTCAGAGGAACATTACATTCTTAGATGTTGAACTCTTCATTCTAGACAATAAGATCTAAAGCAGACTAGACAGGAAACCAACAGCTTGTAATGCAACCCTTCATGCCTCAAGTGCGCATCCAGGTCATCAGATAAATGCTATCCCATATGGCGAATTTACACAGGCCAGACGCAACTGCAGTACATAATTGGATTTTAAGGACTATATAGAGAGCATGGCCACTAGATTTTCAAGCAGAGGTTATGCTAAGGGAACTATAAGTAGGGCCAAAGATAGAATCTCTAAGATCAGTTGACAAGACACTCTCAAAAACAAACCAGAAAAGAGAGAGAACAAAACAGTACGTTTAATTACGGATTTTAACAAGCACGCAAACACACTAACACGCAATATGCGTAGACATTGGCACTTACTCACGGCAGACAAGACACTGCAGGAATTTACAACATCAAGGCCTGAGATTACCTTTCGCAGGGGTGTATGCTTAAAAAATATTCTCAGCCCCAGCTACCCAAAAGTGGAACAAACATCAAACTGGCTTACACAACACACTTTGGGCTTTTTCAAATGTGGCCACTGCTCCATATGCAGATGGGCCACTGACAGAAAGAAAGAATTTAGAGGACCTAACAATAGGGTGTACAAAATTGACAAC
The DNA here is from genome assembly GCF_964204655.1 of Triturus cristatus. NCBI lineage: Eukaryota > Metazoa > Chordata > Amphibia > Caudata > Salamandridae > Triturus > Triturus cristatus. The sequence goes on from NC_140594.1 coordinate 143,989,749, forward strand.
AATATTTCCTGTTACACAAAATATGTAGTGTATGCTATTGAGTGTAAGTGTAGACTAAGATACATTGGAAGTACCATCAGGAGCCTCAAAGAGCGTATTAGGGAACACATGAGGGCTGTAAAGCAAGGGGACACCAGATATCTGATTGCCACACATATATCAGAATGTAACTCTCAAAGCACACATAGAACATTCTCCTTCTGTGGGTTTGATGTCACACACAAAGACCCAAGGGGAGGTAACAGGGAACTAACACTCAGGAGGAGAGAGGCTCTATGGATTATGAGACCTAAAAGCGTCGAACAGGGCTTGAACATGGACCATCAGCTTCAGTACTTCCTTGGGGATTATCCCATACCCACTTCCAAAGGAACTGAAACACTGGCTGGATTACATATCCTTACATATCCGAATGTAAGCAACCATGTTAAACTTAAGCTCGTACTCTGAATAGATTACTAGAAGCTACTTTATGTTAGTATTCCTAAGAACGCCATACCATTATCATAGTTTATAGAGCACTCCCACTATCATCCCTACATATTTTGTTAGACCACATATTGTTGTAATACATGACTGTTTTCACACTAATGTAGTGATCTACTCGTATTCGATACCTGACATGTTGGAGACTATGTAAGTGAGGACTTGAGACCTGGACACTTAATTTGTTGTAGACTATGTACAGTGAGGAACTGAGACGTAATGCCACTGTCCTCACCTAGCTATGTCACAGAATTCACATTGCATAACGTTTCAGAATATGCTTTGGATCTGATACTAGTGAGAATTGAGACCGACTGCCACTATCCGTAATAAGTCTAAGAATTTACATTTAAATTTGAGGTTCACTCAACTATGTCACAAAATTCACTATCGCAGTGCCACTCGTCACATGTCACAAAACACACTATTATGTTGATTAGTTTGGATCAGAACAACAAAGCACTTGGATATCATGTGAAATCTCTTATAAGGATGTACTTATGTATAAACGCCGCATGCACGCTACCACAAATGTCACACTTGTATGGTAGTGCACCTCAATGCTGTCATGTGCCCCTACAGATACGGATTTCTAGCAAATAGCTTTTAGCATTTGGGCATACCACTGGCATTTTGCTACCAACATTTAGCTAGTTCTCACTAATTTCAATTCCTGTGCCCTGGGGGTCCCGATACACCATTCTAAGATGGCGCCCAAAATGGGTTCAGTACCCCTGGGGGCCCCGACACACCACTCTAAGATGGCCCCCAAAATGGGTTCAGTACACCCGGGGGCCCCGACACACCACTCTAAGATGGCACCCAAAATTAGTCTAGCAACCGGTTTAGTCCGCCCTTGCACTCCATTACTTAAAACAATGCCGGAGTGGCTGGTTGCAGACTGCTGATTTGCATGGCGAACACGCCATGGCCTGGAGATGCAAGGGGCTCTACCTAATACTGCCGGTAAGGAGTGAAAAAACTGACTTATTATAGTCAAAATACTAGACAGACAAATAAGGGATAATAATATTAATAGATTGTTAATTTCACTTTAGGATGGGGCAGTTCTTCTAAAAGAAACTCCCTTACACTTGGAAGCACATTAAGATATTCGGACACAAGACTAAATAGTCTACCTCTCCAGGCGCAGGAATTATAGGAACCCCTTCTGGGTTTGAATTATTACCGGAACTTAGGTAGGGGGATCCTTCATGGTTACCAAGTACACCGTATTAGAATGTACCGATTGCCATTCTTCAGCTTATGTGCCCTTTTCTCAGTTATTTAGAGGCTACTTGAAACTGACCTCAGGTATCGTATTTAAAAAAAATACGTTCCCATACACATATTTTAACTACACAATATAGTCAGCATGTATTTACTATTGAGTGACAGCATGAGGGAGGACTACTTCACCACGAATATAATGAAATATATTTAATGAATAGACTCAGGATTATAAAACCAAATGGGTTGATTGCATGCCCGCACCTTGCCAACCACAGGATTACTCATATAATGGAGTCTCGAATACCAACTGTACTTGTATGTCTTATAATGATAACATAAACAACAGGGGGCCTTTTTTTGTTCTTTCTTTCCCCCATTGATAAATTGATATACAAAGGAGTTGTATGAAAAGAACATACAACACCAGTTTCACATGGATTTTACAGACAGTAATACTCACAATTTTATAATTCACACAAGTCACCGAAGTCACTTTGGCAATAATTTGAAAGATAAAGTTTCCTTACCACCATTGCATACATGAACAGGTATTTGTTTATATATTCCCTTAGCCCTGAAGAAGTCGCAGGGTAATCCCCTGTAACAGCGACAAAACACGTGTTGGCTAAGAAGGCTTAAGATCTTGAATTAAAGACATCTGAAATTACAAAGACAAGCATCATTGTGATATTTTATGAAACTTTATGTATTTACTTTTAAACGTGTGCAGAGGATTTATATATATGATGCAGTTCTGTCTCTGAGCTCTGGTGAAGAACATCGTTCTGCTTACATGTTCAGAGGATGATGTAATGTCTTTTTTATGCCATCTGGCTGATACAGTAATGCAGGGCAGGTGTATAACTGCAGGTCATATTAAGGCCACAGGGGCCTGCTAGAACAGGCATAGTGAATACTTCTCTGTTGCTAACAAAGCAATTGAGAGCTGATGGGGCTGATACAAACATTTTGTATGGTACAGAAGCCTGCCCCATCCTGAGACCCCCAGCTTTATTGATGCCAGTCTGATGCATATGCCGTTCGAACCAATGGCATCCGACAACCTAGGGTTACATTTAGGCTAGATGGTCTTCTAGAGGCCTCAACAGTGACCAGGCACCGAAGCGAGCTTCAAGCCTTTTGCATCTCAGAGTTCTGCATAATGTTTGATAAGTATGGTGTTGTTGCTTAGCCTCACCCTTCTTTCATCCTAAAAGTGATTTTGGAGTTCCACCTGAATAAGAATCATTCTTTTGGCATATTTTTGCTCACAGGCTCCTTGTTCAAATTGAATACAACTAACAAGGGTGTGTACACTTATAGGCATGGGATGTATCATGTTAAGTACGCATTCCTACAGTTTACCGGCACATACATTTCTGTATTTGAATAGCTATTGAAGCAATTCCCAGTCCGTCTGCCGGATAAACGGGATAGCCACAAGATGATAATGAGAAAGATCCTCCTGCCTAAGGCCCTCATTATTGGTGGCCCGTAAAATTGAAGTATATACGGTAACTCCATTCACCTTAAAATTTAAATTTCAGCAGGACAAAACTGTTGATATTTACCAAGGAAAAAATGCCCATAAAATACTGGTTCATTCAGATTTTGGTGCAGCGTGTGACATTTTGCAAGTGTAAACTCGCAATAGGCAATAATTACCGCAGCTGTTAAATTTGGATCCCTGGGTTATTGGAACATAGCAGAAGGCATAATTATCACTCTTGGGTGGGCCACTTGTAGTAAGGGCCTAAGAGTAATCTAGTCGCCATAAACTAAGCTTTATCCAACTTCCCATTTCCTGTATAGGCAAGGGAGCTGCCATGGCAGCCAAGTATGTAGAAATGACTGTAGGAACCTACTGGAGGCTACATTGATGTACCTTCAGTTATCAATTGGATGTCTCTCCGTGAAAACTGAAACATCTGCAGTTTTTGATGGATACTCCTACCTGCAGATTATTCACCACTTGAATCTCCTCCAGGCAGCAGACTGAATCCAGGAACCCGAAATAGCTCTCCTACACTAATCGCTGGCGCCGCTGCTCTAACTTAGCTTTAGGTTGCATATAGGCCATATAAGATGCCACCTAGCACTTTGACATCATTTCCTTTTTTCAGCACCCTTTAGCCCCGCACCATGTCTACTTATGGTGCCTGGGCCTCCTGCAGAACTGTGATGTGCCTTAAGTAGTGATAATTACTGATCGTACTCTGGCTCGCCTTAGTTACACAAATCCTCGAAGCGGGATTCTTTCATGGAAAGAGAGGAGTCCTCCAGGAAGATGCAAGGGGGAGCCCTTCGATTTCCCAATGTTGATCCAGCTCTGTGGTTAGATTTCATAGTCGGCAGCCTTGTTACCTGACTCTGGCCACGATGTTGACTTTGAAGCCAGACTTAGAGGAGATACCATTTTCCTGGTGCCGTCCCTGGCCAATGAACCCTCCTCTCTACTTGCATTTTTCCACCCACTGGCGGTAAAACCATGCACCTAGGGATGCTGGCTTTTTTCCAGAAACACTCTACACTCTACTCCAATTCTCTCTGGGGTCCCTAAGATTGCCTCTGGTGCACCTAAGAGAGGGCATCATCTGGTGGCTCCAACCATGTGCAGTGACCTCCTCAGATGCTGCACTGACACCAGTCAGTCTACACTCTCTACTGAAGGCCTTGCTGGTTACCCCACAACTAGCACCATCTGAGGCTCTCTGATAAGCAGACAGTAGTCACACTTGCAAAGGAGGGCATGCTTGGTATGCCCCTCCAGACCACAGAGACTTGCTCTGGTTGTCAGTGTCACCAGTGCCTCCACATACATACAGGATTGTTGCATGTGCAGAGGCCAAAACCGTCACACAGATTTGTTTACGGGTAACTCATTTTAAGGGTGCATGCTTGCCAAGTATGCAGAAGACCTTTGTGTCCCAAAATTCGTGTTTGGCTAAGATTGTATTAAAGGGTGGAAGAAGTAACAGGTTTGTGTGGGTGAATACTGTGGGGCATATTTATGTCTGGAGTTGCATTGCTTTTGCACCACCCAACATGGTGTAAGCGCGAGGGTAGCCCAAAACATGATTTATGAAGCCGCTCAAGGTCACTTTGTGCGGCCCTGGGTGGCTTCTTAAATCTTGAGTAACACAGCACAAATCACTGCATTGCTTTACTCTGCCCTAGGAAGGCATTCCATGGGCGTCACTTGGGTGCTCCCACGTAAATCCAATGGTTTTTGATGTATTCCCAGATTTGACAAATGTGGTAGTCCTGGGAAGGCTCCAAAAAGATACTCCTTCTCAGAGAAGGCGTGACAAGTAGAAATAGTTTTATTTCTCCTCTTTACTTCCTCTTTCTGTATATAGCTGTCCATTTTATGTGCAGTTTTTATATGGGTTTAATTGTATTTATATTGGTTAGAGCGAGAGTTCACACCATCAGGGGTATTTTTTCCCTGCTTACCCAGTGTCCTCTTACAAGGTGATGGAGGAGGCTGGATTCTTTCCTTGCTAAAGGATACCACTATACGGTGGGGATTCTCACGATATATGTGTGTGCCACCAAAATATGCACCCTGAACTGATGGTTTTGGCACATTCTGTGAGTGATGGACAGCAGACGCTGTGATAATGCAATGTCGAATGTTGCTTAATGTTATTAGAACATACTCATTGGTATGAACAAAACTGTAGCAGCAAAATCTGCATGTGTGTCTTTAAGATGTGGAATGTTATTACATCACCTGATTCAGAGTAATAAAATATAGGCCTTTAATGTACGTTAGTGGCCTTTTTCCGAGCAAACTAATTAGCCAGCAGCAACTTAATATTCTGTTGCAAATATTCCAAAGAGCATAGAAACATTGCCTTCAAGTCCAGTCAAGTATATATATTCTTTCCATTGTAGGTTGAATTTGTTGTGTTATGGATGTCACATGTAATCATTCCAAATCAACTATTTTAACCAGTTTCTTTTCCTGAAAAAAGCTGTACATTGCTCACCCTTGTTGGGTGTGATAGGGCTGTAAAATGCTGCGAGAGGGTAGGCGGAAGGGGATAATTGGCTTAAGGGAAACACACAATATGTTGCCACCGTTTGTCCGCTTGACATAAATTCCATTTCGGATTCAGAATCTTTCATTCACATACGTCCTTTTTAAGTACACCTAGGACTTCTTTAGCAATGTCCAACTTAAAGTGTGACCCTTCCTAATGTGTGGTATCTGCAATTAAGCAGTTTGCCAGATTAAGACTCATGTACAAAGTAGTATCGGTCTTTTCCGGATTGTTTATGGCTCTTGCCTTCTAGTTTCGTTTTTAGCTAGCATTTTCAATATCGCGTTGATTTTGTTGCTGAACTATTTTACCTGAATTTCAGGCTCCTGTTCCCATACCTCCCTCTCATGGCTTCATGGCTCTGCCCTTTTCAGAGGGTCTGTTGCTCTTCCACTTCATTTACCTCCATCTTTAGCCCTAGGCAGGTGTAGAGTCTGGTTAATTCGGCCAATGAAGCTTGGTAGCTGGTCATACTTTTTTCTTAAGGAAAGTATATTTCCATTATTTTTTAGGAATAGTTTAATAGTTTTCCACATAACCAAAACCAGTTGGAAGAAAAACAGCAAAATGACTTCTGGTGCACATCGGCGGAGGCCACAGAACATAGGGTGGATAAAATAATTTCTGATAGAGACTTCAAACTGCAGATTCCTCCCCTTAGAATATTCCCCAGGCGCAAGACTGGATCCAGAAAATCTTGAGCAGTACCTCTACGTGACGGTAGGTGATATCGATCGGCTTTGCTTGGACGCTGTCTGCTTCGAAAGTGACATTTTGATATCCATATATGCACCACCCTGGTTAACTAACTTCTGAGAGAGACTTCTAACTGCAGAGTCCTCACATTAAAATATTCCCAGACATCAGACTAGATCTGAAAAATCATGAGCAGTACCTCTGTGACTCCGCAGAGAAAGGCTCTGTTTCGATACCCATCCCAAGGAAGCTCTGGGGGCCTCTTTCAGAGTTGTCACTTTAGACTATCCTTTACCCACTTCAAACGTCTTCCTCAAAATTGGGTAAGTCCATGAAGCATAAGAGGAAGAAATTGCAGCGCTCTACAGCTTCCCTGTCCAAACTGGAATGCTTCGAGGCCCCTCTCCCACACTCCACGCTTTCCCAAGCTACCTGGTGTCGAAGCGAACCGTGCTTGACTCAAAGAATTCTTTGATGCTGTGTATCCTATCTTTGGGTGACCAGCTCCCTCTGGCATAAATGTAGGCCCCACAGAGCCGAGAGGTGCCCCTGCTGAGTTACTGCCGGTGGGTTAGCCCCCGACGCCAGCCGGACTCTCTGGATCCACCCTAAAATCTGGTCTGAGGCTGACATGGGTGTCTCCACCCACCTCGGCCCTGGACCGCCCCACATTGTCTCTAACGCCCCCGGTTCCTCTGGACAAAAAGCATATCCCAATCTCTGACTCAGAAATGGTACCTCCCCAATGGCGCTCAACATTGACACCAGCGCTGTCCAGGCTGTATCAACCCCTGAAATTGTCACCCTTGGACAGGCCAACCTAAAAGGTGGGGTGGGAGGGGGAGTTATGAGGAATAGGGGTATGGCCCCTTTGAGGATGACCCTGATCAGGAAGAAAACTCATATGAGGAGATGGGTGACTCCACTGATTCTGGCATGCTTTCCCCTCCAGGAACCTGTTGCGGAGGAGAGCACATCTTTTAATAATAATAATAATAATATTTCATTTATAGAGCGCCTGGCTACCCCCAGAGGTGTGTCCCCACGCTCGAAACCCTACAGTAGGAGTGGGTGAATAACTGGACTAAAGTTTGTAAAGCCAGGTTTTCAGTCCTCTGTCAAAGATTGGTTCAGATTTCTCAGCTCGTAACCAGAGAGGGAGTGTGTTCCAGTTCTTGGCTGCTAGATAGCCAAAAGATTGTGCGCCCATCCTGACTTTCCTTATCCCGGGAATCTTGAGTAATTGTGCTCCTGTTGATCTTAACTGTCGGCCAGGAATGTACGGGGTGAGAAAGTCGTGCAGGTAGCTGGGGCCTTTCCCCTGTAGGCTCTTATGACAGAAACACATGGCTTTGAAGAGAATTCTCTTCCTGATTGGCAGCCAATGGAGGGAATCGAAAGCTTGTGTAGTTGAAGATCGGCTAGGTAGATTAAGAACAAGGCGTGCCGCTGCGTTTTGAATACATTGGAGTCGTTGCGCGCAGTCTTTTGTCGCACCCAGATATAGGACGTTCCCATAATCAAGTTGCGAGGTCACCAGAGTATGAACTATGGTTTTCCTAGCTGATACAGGAAGGATGTCTATGGTTTTTCTTAACATCTTAAGGGTGCCAAAACATCTCCCTACCACCTTTCTAGTTTGGGTCTCAAACGAGAGTTTAGGTTGGGGCCATCAGGTTGTACCCCATATAGGGAGAGACTTCCCGATAATCATGACCTCTGTCTTGCTGCCATTCAATTTAAGGCAGTGGTTCGACATCCATGCGTCCAGATCATTGAGACAAGAGGAAAACTGTACTGCTGACTCACCGGAGTCTTGTGCTAGGGTCACCACAAGCTGTGTGTCGTCAGCGTACGACACCATGGAAATCTTGTATTTGTCCATGATCCTGGCCAATGGTCCAATATACAGATTAAAAAGGGTGGGACTCAAAGTAGATCCCTGTGGGACCCCTTGCTGGAGTGGCAGGATTTTTGATCGGTGGGTGTGTTGAACTACTTGGAAACTACGATCTTCCAGAAAGGACCGCATCCACTGTAGAGCTGCCCCATCCAGTCCACACGCCCGTAAACGCTGAAGGAGTAGCTTGTGGGATACTGTGTCGAAAGCGGTACTTAGGTCTAATAGGACCATGGCCACCATCTGACCGGCATCCGCCCGTCTCCTTATGGTCTCTGTTGCGAAGATGAGAGCGGATTCGGTAGAAAATGATGCTCTAAAGCCTGATTGAGTTGGATGTAGAAGGTTGTGTGAGTTTATATGTTCCACTAGTTGTTTGTTCGCAACCTTTTCAGCGAGTTTGGATATGTAAGGGAGCAGAGAGATAGGACGCAGATTATCCAGTAGCTCGGGGTTGGCCGAGGACTTTTTCTTTAGAGGTATGACGGTCACATGTTTCCATGCCCTGGGAACTGATCCCTTGGATTCTCAAAAAGATCAGGACCAACTGGGCCCAAGTCATCCTAGTAACCCAGGATTGTCCACATAGAGTATAGTATGCCGACTCCTAAGCAGGAGCATACTTCTCTGATAAGTCTGCCCCTTCGGTATGACCTTCTTTTGCAGCAGCAGGGCAGGGTCCTGCACCTGAATCTGCACACTCTTCACCTTCATGCCTGGAGACAGAGCGACAGTTGAGAGTTTTTGATCTTCCTCCTGATGTCTGTGATGTCATCCTGGCATCCAGGCACACCTCAATTTAAACTGTATAGCCTGCCGTTGGGATACATTTGTGGCTTTCTGCTCCTCATGACAAGTGGGTCCCCTTTCTGCATCTCTGTTGGAGGTGCTTCTGTTTGTGTTGGCTTTATCCTGGCAAGACCTTGCCGTGGGCGTTGTTAATGGTTACCTTTTGGCTTTTTCGGCTTTTCTGTAGTTGACGGATAACTCCTTTTCATTCAAGTCACCGATTGTGACACATTTTCTCAAGGGTTTACAACATTTGCTCCCTCCTACCCCTTTTGTTATGCTCCAGTGGGATCTCAATTTAGTTTTGGCATACCTCATGTATTCCCCCTTTGAGCCCTAGCATAGCTGCCCTCTGAGGTTCTTGACAATCAAGATAGTCTTTCTAGCTGCTGTTGCATCGGTCAAGAGGGTCAGTCAGCTTCAAGTTCTGTCGGTTTACCCTCTATACACCATCTTTTACCCAGACAAACTGGTTCTTCAGACACATGGCTCTTTTCTGCCAAAGATGGTCACTCCCTTTCTTGTCGGCCAGAGCATCACTCTGTCAAAATCTTTCATCCCACCACATCTTTTTAAGTAGAAGTAGAGACTTCACTTCCCAGGACCCAAAGAGAGCTCTGTCTTTGTACATCGATCGCACCTAGTGACATCGGGTGGATGTTCAGTTCTTCATTGTGTTTGCTGGAGTGGAAAAGGGCAAGGTAATGCAGAAACGGACCATTTCTCGATAGGTTGTACTCCGCATCAAAGTCTGCTACCCATTAACTAAAAAACAGCCTCCTGAAGGCTTGCGGGGCCATTCTACCAGGGCCAAGGTTGCCACTACTGCGTAACCTGTTCTAGACATCTGCCAATCTGCCTTGTGGGCTTCACTCCACAATTTCACGCAGCACTACTGCTTGGACATCAGGTCCGTCAGGATGGGCATTTTGCCCTTTTGATACTTCAGAACGTTTTGGTTTGAGCTACTTCAGAAAACCTCCAGCAAGATATTGCTATGGTATCTATTCTAAGGTGAGAAATCTGCAGTTAAAAGTCTCACCAGTTGAAAACGTCGGTAAAGCTTTTTCTAGTAGAGACTGCAGATTCCTCACCATAAAAGGGATAACTCTCCCAAACCCTCCCTCGCTTCCAAATATTACCATTAGAAATTGGAAATGCATGGACCTTGATTCATTTTGTACCTCTTTGCGCCTCTCTCTTACTGCTCCCTGCGCTAACCTAGAGGGATATGAGGAAGCGGCTACGGACTGCCTTACAGAAGCCACCAATTCTCATGACCTCTCCGGAAGATAAAGCTTGCCCGCTGCCATGAAGCTTCTAAGTGGTTTTCAGCAGATCTGAAAGCCGCTAAACTTGAATTTTGGCAGGCAGAGCGAAAATGGCATAACACTTATCTGCCTGAATGGCGTAACACTTATTTGCCTGAAAATAGAGAAGTCTTCATCCAGAATTCAAAAATGTACAAAAAACGAATCTTGCAGGCAAAATCTACATTCTTTTCTAACAAAATCTTAAATTTCAGGCAATAAGTCTAAAGTCATTTGTGAGACAGTCAGAGAACTATAAAACACTGACAGACTCTCTGCACATGCTGTCCCCACCCAAAATCTATGTGATGAATTGAACCTTTTTTTGTAGATAAAATAAGTCATAAAAAACAAATTTCTCTCTAGTACTCGAGCCTTCAACATACCATCAGAAGATAGAAATTCTATGTCTCTTTCTGCTTTTCCAGCCATCAGCAAAGAGCAGCTTGCCGAGTTGTTGGTCACAGTAAAAACAAGGTCACCTACCAAAATCTGTCCTCCTCACGTCCAAAAGACAATTTTTTCTTGCTATCCGGATATAATAATGACTCTCCTAAATTTATCTTTTATCAAGCGGAAAGATCCCCAACTCCTTTAAGGAGGCAGTGGTGCTGCCTCTTTTTAAAAAAAGCTGGCGACATCCCACAATACTTAAGAACTACAGGCCTATTTCTTTGCTGCCTTACTAGCTAAATTACTTGAGTCTCATGTACCCCAACACCTTTGCTCCTTTTTGAAGGAGTCAGGCTACCTGAATTCCACCACGCCGGTTTCCGCCCTGCGTATTCCACTGAGACAGTCATTCTCGCTGTTATGGACAAAATGAGAAAAGAAGCAGACAATAAGTCCACCCAAGTACTGGTCCTGCTGGACCTCTCAGCGGCATTTGACACGGTCAATCATGCTTTATTGATCGGCTGTGTCAGTAAAGCCGGACTGTGTGGCTCCGCACTTGAGTGGATGACCTCCTTACTCAAAGATCGGATTCAGTCAGTTTCTCTTCCCCCATTTCGCTCTGCCGGAGTCCACTTGGACTGTGGTGTGCCCCAGGGATCGTCTTTGGCCCTCCACTTGTTTAACCTCTACATCCGTCCTATAGTACACTTTCTCTAGAAGCAAGATGTGAAAATATTTAATTTCGCTGATGACATGCAGCTAATCTTTACGATCAACACTATAGAGTCTAAGGTACTCTTTCAAAACACCATGCTTTATATTCGGGACTGGATGAATTTTCATCAGTTCAAGTTAAACTTCGATAAAACTGAAGTGGTGGTAACGAAAAATAACTCGATCCAATGGAACTCCTTCTTCTGGCCTGTAGAATTGGGAAACAGCCTTTAGATCGCATGCATTGTTACAACGAGAACCATTACATCGCAAGTCGTTACAACGAGTTGCTGTAGGGGGCAGACGGTGTTGGATTTGCAATCCAACACCTTCCCTGCAGTTGCACAAACTGGAGTAGGAATAATAAATTATACTATTCCTAAATTCAGCGCGCCCCCTGCAGAAAGCGTTGAAATAACTTGCAATGTAATGGGTTGCTTTGTAACAACGCGGTCGTTGTAACGACCTAGTTGTAATGGCATGCAATGTAAAGCATGCATACTAAACGTATATATTCGTAGAATTAGGCTCTTTCCCCATGCCTAGGAGAGCAGTGAAAAGCTTTGGGATTCTTCTTGATGAAGACTTATCTCTCCAACAAAAGATTGGGGCTGTGTCATCCTGTTGCCATTTCCAACTTCGAAGAACAAGGAAAATCCACAGATATTTCACAGAGAAAGCTGTCATTCAACTTATTATCGCCCTAGTAATATCGGGGACTGACTATGCAAATGCCCTCTACCTGGGACTCCCTACTACTGGATTAATCATTCACAGGTTGCAGTTGTGCAAAATCAGGTGGCCCGGCTGGTCTTCTCCCAGCCACAACATTGTCACAGTAAGTCACTGATTGAAGTCTCAACTGGCTCCCCGTGGCCCAGAGGACCATCTTTAAAACAGCCTGTACGATTTTTAAGGCTCTTCATAGTAAAAGCCCCAGTCCTATATCGACCAGAATTAAGCCCCACATGGCCACTCAGCATCTGAGATCAGCTCATCTCAATTTACTTTGCCATGAAACTAAAGATAAAGGCTAGGAGGGGCCAGATTTTCTGTTCTGGCTCCTCTTACATTGAACAACTTCCGTTTGGTTATTAGATCAGTATCGAACTACGGAAAATTCAGCAGACTTTTAAAAACTTGGTGGTTCCGACAATCCTATACCTAAATAGGTGATCGATGCTTTCTTTTGCTACTAGCACCAGGAGACCTTATGGTGAACGTGCGCTCTACAAGTGATCCATAACATAACATAACATCCTCCATTCCTCAACCAGAGTAATTCACCCACATCTATCGGTCGTTTCTCAAAAACTTTGTCAATACGCTGTAACTGATGTATTATGGTATATCTTCATCCTCACTTTTTCTACGACCATATCCCTGCATTAGGCCACAATCGGCAATCCCAAATCCTATGTTTTGGGTCCGCTTGTGCAGTATCACATCTAGGACAAGTGTCTGACTGATGTGGGTAAATCTTCTTTAATTATGTGCCTATAATATACACCCATATATTTCAATGAGTGAGCTTAAATTGAGAATTACCTGTACTCTAACCAGTATAACTAAACACTCTATCCCACTCTATAGTGGTCATAGATTTTCAATATCAATATACTGTCCTCATTAAGCACTAGGAAATCAAGGATGCAGTTGGATGTATCTGCTATCTATCTGTTGTACTTGTAACATGATCTACAAAAGTTTGCAACAGCACATCAATGAAGTTCCAAGAAGAGTTGTTTCTACAGCTCTCTGACTTACGTAATAGAGGGTTCCAGGGTCTCCTTTCTTCTTGCCGCTCCTTCGCCAATGGCCCTGCTTTTCAGCAGCTCAAAATTTCTTTTGATTTCTGTTATCTTTACTTTTATGTTTTAGGCTGTAGTTGGCTAATATACTTCAGATAATTGTCATTTGAGAAACAGCTCACGAGGTACTTACCTCTTCCTCATATCAGTGTTGATCTCCCCAGGCTTGTGCCACCTCACAGACTCTGTACACCTTTGTGTTTGATATCTGGCTTTCAGAATCTAGGTAGATATTCTTTTGCCTTCAATTAATCAGCAGGTCACTGACTAGGGCAGTTGTTGCCAATTGAAGCACACCATCAAATACTCTCAGCAGTGCAGGAGTGGCCTGCCTATGCTCTCAGAGGCCTCATTTCTCATTACATATCTGCCACCTGAACCACACAGCTTGATTAACCGTTATCACTATTTCCTGGTCTTCGGCCCCAGTATGCCTCCTAGGCCACTACTTGTAGGGTCTCAGCCACACTTCACCATAGAGACAGGAGCTTTGGCTGAATCTCAGGTATGCAACCATCTAAGAACTCCGGGAAAAGCCTCTTCTGTATTTTCCAGTTGTTTTTGAGGCTTTGCCCATGAAATGCTTATCGGGTCTAATGTGATTCAACACTGTAAATTCTCGTCTTTAAGGATGAGGAATTTGCTGTTTATATGAGGACTGACAAGTATTAACTGAGACAGTGTATCTGTTCCTTTTCTCAGTTGGGGTCTGCATTCTCTGGATCCACTTCACAGTGAGCCATTTAGTTGGTGGACAATAAAAGTACCGAGGAGCTGGCGACTCTGTATCTAAGTGCCCAATAACGCCTTTTGGAAGGGCAAGAGACTGCAAAGGGGGCTAGCTGCAGCCATGAATTAGTCTATTTCTTAGAATAAGTTCACTAGCAATTGTAACAGCTCAAAAGATGTTACTTAAAATTTAGTCAAAGAGAAATTAGATGGAATAGCAACAAGGAATTAAAATCTTGAACTACAGTAAATACTTGCGAAACCTTCTTCTTTTATTTTAATTTTATGGCAAGACCGGAGGCTCCTATTATGCTTTTCTTTTCTTGTTTTATTCAATAGCAGCCAAGAAAAGTGAAAAACACTACAGTTCCCAGAGGGCCAAGCGAAAAGAACTGGCCAATGGGAAAGCAAAGAAAACGAAACTAATAACCAATCAGGCTGAGGTTACCAAACAAACGTCACAACTGACTGCGTAGCGTCCTCTTTTCTTGCTGCTCGCAGTCAGTTAAGTGACCTTATCTTTTGCTCCGCTATTTGCATGTATATATTTACAGTTATTCATGGTTTACCTGCCTGTTACTTTGATTCCCAGCGTTTCGCCGTCACTGTGTTAGGTGCCTGCAGCGTTTCTTGGCTTACGCGGTCTCGCGCCGCGTTTCTCTTCCCCCCCGCATTTCGGCCGCTATTGGGCTGTTCTAGCGGCGCACTTCTCCCGCTTTGTGCCCCAGCGTTCTTCTGCTGTTCCTGGCTCGCGCGCAGTGCTTTCCCGCCGCTTTAGTTTCTCTGCAATTGTTCCTCTCACGGAGCTCCCTCGACTACCTCGTCAAGCATTTCCTCCCTTTGTGTCACGCCCCTGAGAGGTTTCTGTTCCTCTCACTCCTCCCTCTCTGAAGAAGGTTTCTCAGTTAACCCTTTCCTTCCGTTTTGTCTGGCACAGTGTTTGCTATGGAGGTTGTCAGCTCTCCTGAATCTCTACATGCCAATGAGGCAAGCGAAGCTTTAAAAAAAGATTTAAATAAATTTATCAATTCCTCTGTGGAATCTGCGGTTGAGGTGTCTATGAGACGTATGTCCAAGGGTATGGATTCGTCTATGCTAAATATTTTGTCCAAAGCACTGGCCCATTCTGCGGGGGATAGCAGAAAAAGAAAGGTGGTTTCCTCTGGCTCTGGTCATGCTTCTCATTCTGCGTCAACTTTGACTGGCAGGGTCTCCTCGCGCTTGACTGAGGACCTCGTTCCTCCAAGGCCTCCTACTCAGGAGGGGTTTTTAGGTTCCGAGGGTAAACGCAAACATAAATTAAAGCATGCAGAGTCTCCCAAAAAGTTGAACATTTCCACCATTTTGGACACTGACGACGACCTGGACGACGCAGATGATCTTTTTGATCTTTTTCATGTCTCTGACCTTCATTCTCCTCCCACTAAGAAAGCAAAGACCGATTCTTTTACATTTGAGCCAGTTTACGACTCCGAGGGGGTGCCCATGTTTGACCCGACTTACATTCGTCATCCTAATTCGTCAGAATGGTTGCCTTCCCCTCATGTTGCAGACTACATTTCTGCTAGATTACGCCTCCCTTTGGAGGCGGCGGTCCGCTCCCGCTTAAAATCCGAGTGCCCCAAGCCCTCCTTGCCTGAAAGTTACCTTAGTCCCTTCCATCGATCAACACTTGCTCACCTTCTTTTCTAAATTCGGCAAGGATCCTCGCAAGGGCGTAGACAAGGCCTGGTCCACCTGCCAGGATAAATTGTTGGACGTTGTGGTCCCCCTGGCACGCATTTTTGACTTAGCAGAGACTGCTCGTCTCGATGGGTCTGGCCTTTCAGCAGAAGAAGTGTCGTTGTGGGTCCAACGGGCCTTTTGTTTACTCGGCAACGCTAATGTGGCCATTAGTAAGGGACTTCTCATTAAGTTAGACCCCAAACTGGCGAATTTGGCTCCCCAGGATCCCTTTTCGGAGACTCTCTGGTTAAGGACCTTAGCAGGTTTGTGTCCACCTTCGCATCATTGGACAAAGCCCAATTGTCTATCAAGAAGGTCTTCTCCCCTCTGGTTTTTGGACGAGCCGGCAGAGGCAGGAGCCGCTCTTCCGGCCGCGCCTACCCCAACCAAGGCTCCAGAGGCTCCTTCAACAATCCCTCTCAAGAATACAAGCCACAATTCTACCCTCAGCGGGGTAGAGGTTCCAAAGGTCGTGGACACAGAGGTTTCCGTTCCACCAACTTTAACCAACAAGGTGAGTCCATCTCCCCTTCCCCCGGTGGGAGGGCGTTTACAACTGTTTCTACAAAAATGGCAAACAATAACCTCGGACCCCTGGGTCCTAAATACGGTTCAAGGCTATCTTATAGAGCTTTATTCGCCGCCTTTCCAAACTGTGTTCCCTCCTCCTTTGGTTTTCTCAAACAACATGTCCACTCTAATATCGTCAGAAATTCAGTCCCTCCTTCAAAAGCAGGCCATTGTCATCTCCCCGTTCGATCCCACAGGTTTCTTAAGTTCCATTTTTCTCGTACAGAAAAAGAACAAAAAATTGCACCCTGTTATCAATCTCAAATGGTTCAACCACTTCGTGGTCTACCGCCACTTCAAAATGGAGACCATTCTCCATTTAAGGGATACCCTTCGTCCACACGACTGGATGGTTCGTTTGGACCTTCAAGATGCGTATCTCACGGTCCCCATCCATCCTTCTCATTCAAAGTTCCTCCAATTCCAGTGGTCAGGCCAGACTTTCCGTTTCACTTCTCTTCCCTTTGGCCTTTCTTCAGCACCTTGGTGTTTCACAAAACTCTTGAAACCGGTCATAGCTTTCCTGCGTTCCAAGGGGATCAGAATGATCATCTATCTCGACGATATCTTGCTCATGGATTCAGACAAACAGCTGCTTCTCTCCCATCTTCAAGTCGCTCAGTCTTTGCTCAAGGATCTAGGTTTCTTAATCAATCTCGAAAAATCTATGCTACTTCCTTCCCAGAGCATAGAATTTTTAGACATCAGAGTAGATTCAGTCGCAGCTTCTCTGTTTCTTCCTCAAGCGAAGGTTTCTTCGATCAAAGCGGAAATTTCTCACGTCCTTCGGTCTTCTTTCATCTCACTCAGGTCTCTGGCAAGGATAGTCGGTCTTCTTTCCGCTTCCATCCAGGCCATCTTTCCCGGTCCCCTTCATTATCGAGCACTCCAACGTCTCAAAATCAGGCATTTGCGCCTCGGCTTAGCCTACGACGATCTTATTGCCTTAGATCCAGAGTCTCACGTGGAACTGCAATGGTGGATAGATCATTTAGATGCGTGGAACGGGCAAACTATCTTCGCCTCGGCCCCAGATCTTGTGTTAGAATCCGATGCCAGTCTGTCGGGATGGGGCGCCCGCTGTGGTACAATATCGACTGGAGGTACATGGTCTCTAGAGGAGTCGAAATTGCACATCAATTGTTTAGAGATGCTTGCAGGCTCCTTTGCAATCCAAAGCCTTTCAAAAAACAGAGTTCGGTGTTCTATCCTTCTCTGCATGGACAATGTTTCTGCGGTTCGTTACATCAACCATCTCGGTGGCACAAAGTCCAGACCTCTCGCAGAATTGGCAAAGAGTCTTTGGGAGTTTTGCCTGTCAAATCAACTTTCTTTGACGGCGGAGTATCTACCAGGAGATCTCAACTCCGTAGCGGATTGGCACTCCCGCTTTCTTCGGGACTCCAGCGACTGGAGGCTTCTTCCATCCAACTTCCAATCCCTCTCCCGCAAATGGGGCCCTTTCTACATAGATCTGTTTGCCTCTCGCCTTAACACTCAGTTACCCAATTTCTTCATTTGGCGGCCAGATCCTTCGGCCTTGGCTACAGACGCCTTCCTTCAGGATTGGTCTCGACAACTCAATTATGCCTTCCCTCCTTTCCTCATGATCAACAGAGTTCTTTCCCAGATACGGCGTCAGTTGACCTCCCTGGTCCTGGTGGCTCCCTTCTGGCAGTCCCAAGTTTGGTTTCCGTCCCTTTTGGAGTTGGCTACGGACTTCCCAGTCCTCCTTCCGAGTCGCAAAGATTTTCTGGTGAATCCTCAGGGTATGTTACACGATCTCATCCAGGACAATTCCCTGGTCCTGTCTTCCTGGAAAGTTTCCGGTCTGTCCCTCCTGACGGCTTCATTTCACAAGAGGCTTCTATCTTTATCAGCAAAGCCTGGGCCCCCGGGACCTCCAAGGCCTACAAATCCGCCTGGTCTCTTTGGGCAAGCTGGTGTCTGGAACGGCACGCCGATCCCTTTTCAGCCCCTCTAAATTTTGTGGTCAATTTTTTGGCCTCCGAGGCTAGTGCTGGTAAGTCTTACAGAACGGTCAACCTGTACAGATCCGCCATTTCCCTCAATCATTCCCCCATTGATGGCAAACCGGTTGGCTCTCATCCGCTGATATGTCGCCTGTTGAAAGGAGTGCGTTGTTCGAAATCTCAGTTGGCTAAGTATACTAGTTTATGGGATGTTTCTGTTGTTCTTAAACTGTTTTCTGACTGGCCAGATAATAATGCTCTTTCTCTGAAAATGTTATCAGCTAAACTTACCATGCTTTTGTACCTGGTTTCTATCAAACGTGTCTCTGATGTTAAAGCTCTGGACATTTCAGCTCGTCAGCTTTCCCCTACTGGGGTTCTTTTTCAGATTCATAGACGTACTAAGACCAATTTAAATTCAGTGTTTTATCCCTATTTTCCTTCTCACCCGAAACTATGTGTTGGGCAATGTTTGAAAGCGTATGAACAAAGGACGTCTGATCTCAGAGCGCCCTCTCACTCCCAACTCCTCATTTCCTTCCGTAAACCCCATCTCCCTGTCTCTTCTGCTACTCTGGCCCGGTGGGTTCGTTGGGTCATGTCCCTGGTGGGTATTGACATCTCCGTTTTCGGAGCCCACTCCACGAGGGGAGCTATGGCTTCCAAGGCCTTTTGGGCAGGCTCTCGCCTGGAGGACATTCTGAGATCAGCGGTCTGGACCAATGATTCTGTCTTTCGCATGTTTTATTGTAAACCTATTGATACTGTTGCTTCTATAGTTATTGATATGCTTTAAACAAGCATAATAGGAGCCTCCGGTCTTGCCATAAAATGTAGATTTTCCTAGTTTTTTATGACGGAAAGTCTTAATTTTATTAAAGACACAGAGGCGAGTATTATCCCGCCTCTTCACTACTAACGTTTGTTCTCTCCCTCCCTTCAGCGAATCCGGCTCTGCCACCTGCATCTTCGTGAGCGCCTCCTTCTTCAACAGAGGCGGCCTCCTCCAGCTCGTTTGGTTCCTTCTTCCGGATGGCTTCCACCTCCGAGTTTTCCTGCTTCTCCTGCCTCATGGTTGGACCTGGTTCAAGATGTTTGCTCCTGGACTTTGGCTATATTTTTCGTTTTTTCCATTGCTCCTTTGTTTTCTGACTTTTCCTGATCTGCTCACCTGCGAAAAGAGGACGCTACGCAGTCAGTTGTGACGTTTGTTTGGTAACCTCAGCCTGATTGGTTATTAGTTTCGTTTTCTTTGCGTTCCCATTGGCCAGTTCTTTTCGCTTGGCCCTCTGGGAACTGTAGTGTTTTTCACTTTTCTTGGCTGCTATTGAATAAAACAAGAAAAGAAAAGCATAATACTCGCCTCCGTGTCTTTAATAAAATTAAGACTTTCCGTCATAAAAAACTAGAAAAATCTACATTGCCCACGTCAATCTGTAAATACCTTAAAATGAAAGACTAGAGTAAGTAAAGGAATTTTCAAAAATTTGATTTAGGATGGCTGGATTGTTTTCTGGCAAACTGAGATACTCATTGGAGGACTGAGAGAGGCAATAAATGCAGGACCTATTTCAATGGGGTTGGAATAAGGGTAGATGAGAGATGATGAGGTTGTCAACTACATTCTCTAAAATTGATGATGAGGTTCTCAACTACATTCTCTAAAATTGATGAAAAGAGAGCTGAGATGCAGGGGGCATGGCTTAACCAGCCACAATGGCGGACGCATTTTTTCTGAAGCTCTGCTCATAGGCCCGACAAGCGCTGAATCGAGTGGGCGCCGAACGGTGCAGTGGCGAAGTGAAGAAAGGAGGTGGTAAAGCGCACTTGGGAGGCCGCGAGGGCGGGACGCCTGACCCCAAAATGGCGGCCGCCCAGCATTTGCCGAAGTCGGTTGAGCGGCACCAGTGAGCTCCGTTGACACTGGAGCCGCGGCAGACATGGTCCGTCAATAGCAGGGAGCAGATGGCGTGCGCTCGACCCCCAGGTGAGGAGCGGAGGGCCAGAAGACAGAGACCCTGCCGCCGAGGTACCGGTAAGCGCGAGCAACGCGCGAATAGACTGCAGCGACAACACACCCCAGATCCTGTGCACTGGCCGGAATAGGCCGTACTGCTTGCTGAGAGAACCCGGGGAGACAGGCAGCGGAGGGGGGGCCCACAGTAGTGCCGAGAGGCCCCGAACAGTCACTTTACCAGGCAAAGAGGGGCCTCTCCGGGATCCGGGTCCAGGGCGTGGCGAGATGGCTCAACTAGCAAGCTGTCGAAGAGCCCCAACACTCGTCCCTCCGGTGGGCCCTACAGCATCAAAAAAACCCTCCCACAACTCTGGGCGCCAGAAGGACTTGAAGCCCGGTAATAAATAGACAGGGGGGAGACTTCAAGGGGGGGCCCGCAGCCGCCGAGGAACCACAGTGAAGTACCGGTAAGCGCGTACACCACTCAAATAATAGACTGTTAGCAGTAACATACCCCTGATCCTGCGCAGCGGATGGGAAGGGAGGCCCCTCGTGGCGCTAAGTGGCCTGGAGGCACCAAATAGACACTGATCCTGGCAAAAGGGGGCTCCTCCGGGGTCCAGGTCAAGGGAGCGGCGAGAATGCTCAAACAGCAAGCTGCCGAAGAACCCCAACACTTCTCCAGCCACCTCTCCGGTGGGCCGTGCAACAAACCCCCCCACCCCTCCTCACAACTGTGGACGCCAGAAGGACTTGAAGCCCAGAAATCAATAGATATGGGGGAGCCTCGGGGGGGGCTTGGACACGCTGACGGGGTGAGGTGAGAGGCTGAGAGCAAGCCATCGACTCTTCATTTCCAGCGCCTGCGATCTGCTCCGGGAGGCAGGACCGCAACCACCAGCACTTGGAAAGTGTGAAGGGGATGGGAACCCAGATACTCCGGAAACCCTGGGTAGCTACCAGCATCGGGGGGGGGATTGGCGAAACAAAGGGAATGGGCACCCAGACATAAGACCACAGCCCGAGTACTCAACCTTAAGCGCTGGGCCTCACTAGAGTCACCGGACCCCCCTAACAAGGAGTACGCAACGACAGGCACCAGTTGGGAGAGACCCGGAAGCCGGTGCTGCTGGAAACAGGCCAATAGGGCGAGTAGCAAGAGCTTTCAACCAACCGATCGTTATCCCAGCGCCCAGCCACATAATTGAGTCGGCCCAGACACACAGAGCCCTTGAGCGGGGAGCACGCACAAGCAGAAGGGGGCTCAAAACAGGCGCTACACCTCCCCCCCCCCTCTTGCCTCCCTCCCCCAAAAGAAATAACAGCGCCCATGCGCAGAAGGGGAACAATCTACACTCGCATTAGACGGAGGGAAGAACGAACGTAGGACAAGTGAAGACACGAAGGTGGCCCAGCAGAGCACCCATGGAAGAGTCAGAGAAAGAAGGCACTGCCAACCCACAGTTGCTGGAACGAGCTGCCTGAGGGTTACAAGCCAACCAGGAGATTGATTGGTGAATCGCAGTAGCTCGCTCTTGCCTGAGTAGGACTACTAACAGAAGGCTGCAGGCGCCCCAAGGCCGCAGAACAAAGGAGGGAACGGCGGCCACGTAACCAGCTCAGTTATGGGACGCCCATAAGCAACTGGGGGACCCCACCCCCCAATCAGACAAGATCGAAGTCCGCAACCCAAGAAGCCCGGGAAACAAACCTAGACTACAACACTACCATGTCAGACAAGCTTGAGAGGGTTCTAGTGGACATTGAGCACTCATGCCTCACCATGGAGGAGCGATTTGGCACCCTAGCCACGGATCTCAACCTGTTGTAGGATGACCACCGGATACTAGCAGACAGTGAAAAAGCCTTATCCACACTGCAACCCCAAAGCACAGCAGGACTCCATGAAAGATATGCAACCCCGAGTAGCGATATTAGAAGGAGAAATAGATGCCCTGGAAAGGCGCTCCAAGCAAAGCAACCTGTGCATTTTAAATCTGCCAGAGGTAGTGGAAGGGAAAGTTCCCATCAAATATGCAAAAACCTGGCTCTGATCCTTCACACCCCATGAGGAACTCGCCACTTTCTTCTTGGTCGGGAGGCATGACGTCCACCCCTGGGCTCACTCCCACGACCCCTGCTAGTAAAGCTCCTCCATTTCCGAGACAGAGATGCCATACTCTGAGCTGACAGACAGAACAGCCCTGTTATAGTGGAGGACAATCAGCGAAAAAGTTACAAAGTTCCTCATGTACAATAAGGAAGAGATAAGGAAGGAGGTGGATGTCGGGACTCAACCATCCGCTAGTTACCAGGAGGTAACCAAGGGAAGACATGGGGAATTCCCTTGGTGGAACTAGAGCTCTCACACACCCAGCAAGCTAGGTCTCATGCTTCATCATATGAGCAATGCCCCTCGTCAAGTCGGCGCTGCAATCCTTGACGGGCTCCCGAAATCGGGGCACTTTATCGGGGTTCTTTTGTTCCTGCCGATAGGTGCATGGGGGTGAGGGGTCTAGTGTGTGTAGATGTAGCAGAGAGTGAAGTAAAAAGTGTCAGTCCTAATTGGTACTTTATTCAGAAGGTAAACTACCCTATTAAAATGGTGTAGAGTGGCTAAGTACTAGAGGTAATGTGTCTAGACATATAGCTCTACTCTAGGAGATCAACATGTTTCATGCCGTGTATGTCAGGAGGATTTGGGCAATTCTTCAGGATCAGAAACACTATCTACACTACGTGGTGGAGTGAAATCTACATACCACGTCCTTAGGTCTGTGACCTGTTGAAACAAAAGCAAAATAATAAAACAATCTCTTCTTACTGTTCATAATGTATAATTCAATAGTGTTATAAAAATCACCGTGCTAGGAATAGCTCAAATCGAATTCTATATAGTGAGGTACCTCAGAGAGCCGTGTGGAGGTGGAGGAAGGGGGGGGGGGTTGGGGTGTTGTGGTGGTTAGGGAGGGTTTTTTTGTAAAAACAGCTAATTAGCTGGCAATAATATATGGAGAACACAAGGACAGACTCACCTAGTAATGTTACTAGAAATGCTAGCAACAGTTCTGGCGGCTATTAAAAGGACACCGATTGGGTCCTGTAAAACATGAAGAGGTGCCAAAAATACAATGAATTAACATGAATTACGGTCACGCTAACTGGTTGAAAGTTCCTCAAATGATGGTAGATGAGACGTAAGTGTATCATTAGAATACTGGGAGAAAACTCCAGCCATTGCAAAACATAGCCCACTCAAACGCGAGAGCCTACCGGACCCGGAGCCCAGGCGAGGGGTGTGTCTGCCAAGGCACACGGTAACCGATAAGGTCGGTGAGGGGGGGTTGAATTGCATGGGAGGCATCACTCACCAGCAGGCGAGTGCTGCTTAACGGGCTGCGTCTAATCAAGGAATCATGTACTCACCAGCGTGAATTCACGCTAAGCCGGAAGACCTACCCAAACCGCCAGGAACCGGGGTGGTGAGGATTGGAGGCCAAAGCGGAAAGATATACTCTATGGGAGAGTCAATTACGGCCCCCCCTCCCTCCCTATGGATAACCAAGGCCTTAGCTTCGGGGATGAAGTAGTCTCCGACATACTTGACAGAACACCGTCCCTCCTAGGATATGATGGCAGCTCTGCATCAGGTTCTCAGTCAGACGATTGGAACTCACTGACATCACTGAAAAGGGAGTGGCTAAAAATACCTCTACACGGCGCCCTTATGACTGAATATCTACGTGCTAATATCGCACCAACAGGATTGATTGTTAACAACTTTCCTAGATTATTCTTAGATGATGCTACCTTTAAGAAGGAATGGTCCCTTGTTGCATGGAAGTGCACCAGGGACCTACTAGTACTCATCATCAATACAGCGAGACGCTTGGCAGAGACTCTTCTTGTTAGAATACAAACTGCAGAAGGAGCACTCAAAACTACCATTCAGATCACAGCATACAAGAGTAAGCTTGCTGAGATCAATGCGGAGATTTCTGAGAATAAGGAATACCTTATGAAACAGAAAATAGCCAAACTACAGAAAGACATTCAGAAATTCGACAAAGAAAAAGTATATCCTTACCTGAAGGCAGACTATACATTGGTTAAGAATAGTTATTCTTCTGATGACAATTCCGACAAAAGAAGTTCTTCCAACAGTAACTCTAGTACGGGTAGCTGGGGCAGTAACAATGGTCGACGTAACCAGCGCACTAACTATCACTATAACGTCCCCGCCTTTCAGGGACCCCCCTTATTTCCGGGACCCCCACCACCCCCTTATTGGCAATACCAGCCATTTCAACAAGGACCTCCTCAATTCTTTAACAACGGCCCCGCTTTTTTTAGACAGAGGTTGGGGCAGAGGAAGAGGTCGCAACAGAAGAGGTACGCAGAAACAGGTCCATTGGCAGGACCTACCCACAGGAGGGATGGACACAAGGAGCAAAACTCTGAACAAGAAAAACTAGTAGTTAATCTATCACAACGTGACCTCTCTGACTCCGAAATATCAGTACTACAGAAGGGATTAGGTTTCGTACCCACCCCCAAAGTTGATAAGTTCAGGGACATTTGTGAGGTCCAAAAACTATTCCATAAGATAAGACTACGATCATACTTCCTGGACAAACCATGTATCCAAGAGGATGACTCAGGATTAAGCAACCCATCCACTTTCACACCTCATAATGCCATGATCCCGGTTGAGATTCTTACTTTTGAGAAGGCGGTATTGAAGGATCTAGCCCTGTTACCTTCCCCTACCCCTTTCCATAATTTGTCCAAGACCGAGACACAAACTGCGAATGCTCTCGCAGGAGACGAATCTATAATCATCAAACAAGCTGACAAGGGTGGGGCGACCGTGATCCAATCCATAGATGATTACGATGAGGAGTGTAAACGACAACTCAACAACGACAAATACTATGCTCCCATCACTATTGATCCTACCCCCCGCCTCACTAACACCATCTCTACACTAGTATATGAGGCATTAACCAACGGGTGGATAAATAAAAAAGAAGCAGCCTTCCTAAATGCTACAGAACCTAGGATTCCCTACTTTTATACCTTACCTAAGATACACAAAGGTGTAACTCCGGTCCCTGGGCGCCCCATAGTTTCGGGGATTGGCTCAATACTCGAGCCCCTTTCTAAATTTGTCGATCACTTCCTGCAACCCTTAGTGAGAAACATACCATCTTTCATTAGAGACACTACCGATGTCCTCAGAATAATTGATTCAATAGAGGACTCTAACCGCATTGATTTACTCATCACCCTTGACGTAGAGGCCCTCTACACTAATATTCCCCAGGGAGATACCCTGACAGTAGTAGAAGCGGCCTTGAATTCCTTGGATTGGACTTCTCCCACTCCAGTCACATTTATAATGGACTGTGCATCCTTAGCGCTAACTGAAAATTTCTTTGAATACAAAGGGCAGCTATACCATCAATGCCAGGGTACTTCGATGGGGAGTACCTTTGCTCCCAGTCTGGCCTGTTTGTACATGGCAACTTTTGAAAAAGAAATCATCAACACTGACCATAACCCGTTTCGCCAACATCTAATACTTCGGAAACGGTTGATTGACGACATCTTAATCTTCTGGCATGGCCCGATTGATACCTGTAACACCTTTGTACAGTGGATCAATCAGCAAAACCAATTTTTGAAATTCTCACACACTATCTCAGACACCACAGTTGCATTCCTTGACTTGAACATTAGGCTATCGGAGGGACAGCTCTCGACATGCTTATACAAAAAACCTACAGATCGTAACAGCCTCCTCTTATATCAAAGCCATCACCCCAAAGCCCTGAAAGACAATCTTCCCGTGGGGCAATTCCTACGCATCAGACGCAATTGTACATCTACTAATGATTACAAAGTAGAAGCTGCCTCCCTAGCCACAAACCTCAAGACTAGAGGTTACCCTTCCAAAGTGATTAAGGACTCAATGAAGAGAGCTTTAAACAATCCTAGAGAGTCCTTATTAGAAGTACACCACAAACCACCTGAGGATGTTATCACATGTGTCACCTCCTTTACACCTAATTCTGCCCCCACAAAGAAGATCATTCTAAAACACTGGGTATTCTCAATACAGGCGACCTACAGATACCAAAACCTAGGTTTGCATATACTAGGACCTGCAGCCTGAGAGATATTCTGATTCACACAAGACCTAAAAAACATATCAACCCATCACAAACTACTCTTTGGGGTCTACCGCCTGTTAAGGGACATTTTCCCTGCGGCATGTGTGCTGTCTGCAAATTTACTACATCAACTAAGGAAGTCATTTTGCGACCTAATTTTAAATGGAGTATCCAAAAGCATACAAACTGTAACACCAAACAGTGTATTTACTTGAACACCTGCCCATGTGATCTACAATACATAGGCATGACCATGCGACCAGTCAAAATCCGCATAATTGAACACAGGAGCAACGTACGTTGCCAACGCACCACCACTAGACTATACAGACATTTCATGGAGGCTCAACACTCCCCCCATTCACTGGGTTATATTGGAATCCCATGTGCAGATTCCCAAATCTTCTCTGTTCAGGATTGAACAGAGATGGGTACATAGACTATCATGTCACACTGAAGGTCTCAATGATGACATCCCGTGGAGTGTTCTACCCTAACTTGGAGCCTGATTCTGATCCCTACCCCTTCGGGCAGTGACATTTGTACTCCTACACCTGTCTTATCCGAGTTACTCTTTTTGAAGGGAACGCTAGGTGGCGCACTAGCGAATGGTTGCCTTCGTGTGAGGCACCCGCAGTCCGGCGGCAATTATCCGTCTTATAATCCTTATTTGTCGACCCTGGGGGCTAAAAATACATGCGAAGGTTGCGCTTGGGGTCCGGTGCTGGCTGACGAAGTTTGAGCGTTGGAGGCAAGACGCCGACGAAGTAATGGGTCCCGGAAGATCTGACGGCCAGAGCGCCTGGAGGTCGTGAGGTGGATCGCTGGGGACGTCCTCTACGCGAGGCTGGGGATGCAGTAGTGGCCGAAGGCCTCCGGACCACACAGGGAGTGCGGCTGAACACGAGGGCCGGCGCAAGAGCAGCGGACAGCGCAGGACTCCCGGAACGGAGGTATTGCGGGCAGTGTGACGGACGAGGCTGCCCCCCCCCCTCCGGGGGCTTCGCTGTGGCCCAGCAGCTGGGAGCTGCAGGGGAGGAGACCGCAGCTGACCGGGAGCTTGGGAATCCTGCGTGGAGGTGGAGTGTGCGCGCTGACCGAGAGGGTGGACGCTGTGACCCCCCTCCGCCCCAGTGCTGATCGGTCTGGGTACGGAGTGGATTAGCACGCTGCCCTGACCTGTGGCGGCGGCATGAGCGCTGGAAGCCGGCGGGACCCGGGCGGATCTCACTGAGGTACCTGCGGCCCATATTGATGCTCGAGGAGCTGCCGGGGGGAAGAACGGAGCATTGCCGGACAACAGCATACTACCTAGATCCCGGATTGCACCGCTGACCCCATATGTCAACTGCCGCTTGTGGTGCGCTGCGGATCGTTGGGGGACGCCTTTAAACCCTTTCCCTGTGCCCTTGGCATTGGTTGGACAGGGGTGGACACTGGAGCAGTGAAGCACTAGTGGAGAGATCTGGACGCACTGGGGATACATTAGTGAAGGCGCTTCAACAGGAGTGGCTGCGGGCGACGCGGGGGAACGGAGGCCTGTCGGTAGGGACACACAGGGAGGGCGGCGTACCCTCTGCTCCACCTTATGATCGCCTACTGAGTGTGGCGTACTAAACTCTGTTACATTGAGGATAGTAGGGCGTACCGGTGCGCAGTAGTGCCTAGAAAGCTGCTCAAGATGGGTAAGACGGACACGAGACAGCCTAAGCTCACGTTTGACACTGGCAAGAAGGGGACTAAACATGTGGAGGGATCGCCAGTGCTGGAGGGCACGGGTGGAGCTGCAGGAGACCCCTCGGCGTCGACGGCGTATTTACAGGAGGTGCTGCGCGAGATGCGCCAAGGATTTGCGACGATTGCTGACAAAGCGGATAGAATTTCGTCGCGAATGCACGCAGTGGTGCATAAATTGGATGCGCACGAGGAACGACTGAAAGGAGCGGAACAACGGATATCGGACACAGTTTCGCAGCACGCCTCGCAGTTATCCAGAATGGACAACCTGTTGCGTGTTATAGCGTCCAAGAACGAGGATTTGGAGGCGAGAAGCAGGCGCAATAATGTTCGCATAATAGGTATTCCGGAGACAACCAATGTGGGCAAAATGGAGGAGTATGTGGAAAAGATGTTGCTGGCGGCGATTGGCTCAGACGTGTTTTCGCCCCACTTTATAGTGGAGAGAGCACACCGTGCTCTGGGCCCTAGGCCACAACCGGGAGCGCCTCCCAGACCCATTCTGGCCCGGCTCCTGAACTATCGTGATCGTGATGCGGCCCTGAGGGCGGCACGTGGCACGCGGTCTCTCTCATACGAAGGTAACTCCTTTCCGCTGTTTCCGGACTTCACTCCGATAGTCCAGAAGGAACGCAGGAAATTTTTAGCAGTGAAGGCCAAGCTGAGACAATTGCAACTGGACTATGCGTTGCTATATCCGGCCCGATTGCGGGTCAACTACCAAGGCAAGCAGAGATTTTTCACAACGCCTCAACAGGTGGAGGACTTCATCAAGCACTACAAACGAACTCACAAGACTGGTGTGGGGGAGGACGCTGAGCAGGCACTGCTGCCTGAGGAGCGGATGGATGGAGACCAGTAAGTGGGGTAGACATTGATTGTGCATTGGCTGCCCGGGGCAAGTAACTTCCCTGCAGGAACGCTATGATGTGGGACTTGAATAATACAGACTTGGCACTGGGCTGGCTATATTATGTAACTCTATCGGCTTGAAGAGACGGAAGATTTGGGCTGAAGTATTGAGGGTTGTGCTGAGAGTTTCGTAGAAGGGGTATGGGGTCCGAGGATACAGTGAATGATCGCTTTACATAGTTTGCAGACTGCATTGGGAGTGGATGAGTACTCTAGGGTTGCCAATGAATACACCGCCGGACACCCCCTCTGGGTCATCGAATCAGACCACCAGATTGGTGAGAATCTGGAAGGGATGAGGGGGAATTAGTGGTGCCACCTAGATATGTTTCCCGAAGGGAATTACCCGAGAGTTTATGGGGTGGTTTGTAGAGCGGTTTAGCTTTTGTTTGGGGGGCACAGATGGGAGGGATGGGGAGGGAACATGGCTGGCAGGTTGGGGTTTGCTCCAGTGGGAGGGGGGAGGGAGGTGGGGAGATGCTTTGAAGTGGGGTGTTGAGAGTTTGGGGTTGGGGGAGGGAGGGCGGGATCTGAGGGAGGAGTTTTGTTCATGGAGAAATGTACGGACAGACGTTTGTTGTACGGCTGAATTGCTTAATCAAGAGAGTTTAGCACTGTGGATGTTGTGGCTGGCGTTGAGTACTGCACTGATACATGGAGAGGTGGTGATGCAGGGCGCCATATCGCTTACAGGGGAGTGTGTATTGGTCGAGAGATGACTGAGAAGGCGAGGAGGGAGAGAGTCACGGTATTGTCCTGGAATGTCCGTGGATTAAATGATGCTAGAAAATGCAGAAAGGTGATGGCCTATTTAGAGCAGCATCAGGTACAAATCGCACTATTGCAGGAGACGCACCTCAGTCCCCGATCACATTACACTCTGGCTGGCAGGTGGGCGGCTGTGCGTAGCTTTTCGTCCTATTCCGGATATGCTAGAGGGGTGGCGATTTTGATTAAAAAGACGGTGCCTTTTGTGCAGTTTGGGGAGCGCGTGGATACAGACGGCAGATTTGCGGTGGTATGGGGCAGGCTCGGTACCGACACAATCACGATAATCAACTGCTATGGTCCGAATGTGGACTCACCGACCTTTTTCACACAGTTGTGGGGACAGGTACTAAACATTGGCTCCATGCACGTTTTATGGGGTGGTGATTTTAATGTGGCGCTGGCCCCGGGGCTGGACAGATCGGATGGCGGTCATCAATACAACAAAAAAGCGCGAGATGCTTTAGCGGGTATATTGGAGGAAGGGAGTCTAATAGACAGCTGGAGGTTTGTACATGCTGGGCTACGTGAGGGTACGCACTTCACAACGTTTGCTAACACATGGGCTAGACTGGATTACTGTTTTCTGTCCCGGGGCATAGCGGTGGATTTGGGTAAGGTTGCGCATCTGCCGCGGACATATTCAGATCATTGCCCGGTTCTGGTGCAGGTAGCAATCCCGGGCTGCGGGGGTGCTGACATACGTTGGCGCATGCAACCCATGGCTCTCCTCGATCCCTTGTTTCAAGCAGAGCTGGGGGAGGAAATCGCAGAGTTCTTTCCCCACAATAAAGGCTCGGTGGCAAGCGTAGAAACCATCTGGGAGGAGTTCAAAGTGACAGTCAGGGGCTACTACATTGCGAAGAGTTTTGGGGTCCTGAAAGACATACGCAGGACGCTTGCAAAATTGGAAGAGGAACTTAAAGGGCTGGAGACTAGGATGAACCGGGAGCCGATGGGGCCCCTCCACACAGAATTCAGAGACAAGCTCACACAGTATGAAAGAGAAGGGAGTCCCGCTTCCGCGGCAAATATTGGCAGGCTCGCAGGTTTTGTGAGGGGGAGAGGCAAGTGCGCGCACTAGCGGAGGTTACTCGGCCGCCGCGTTACACACCGCACATATTGGAGGTATGCTCGCCGGAAGGGGTTACGCATCGGGACACCAAAGGTATATTAGAGCATTTCACTGCACACTATGAAGAGCTTTACATGGCACGCAGCGCTGGCGAGGTGGTCTTTGGGGACTTCCTGGATGATGTGGCGTTGTGCTGGTTAAGTGATGATCATAGGCGGTTTCTTGGAGCACCGTTTGAGTTGGATGAAATCCGTGAAGCGATTATGTCTCTCGGCAACGGTAAAGCGACAGAGCTAGATGGGCTGCCGGCGGAATTCTATAAGTGCTATATTGATATCATGGCCCCAGTCCTAAAGGAGGTCTATGAGGAATCGCTGGAAGTGGGGGTGTTGCCAGGGTCCATGAGGGAGGTGCTGATCGCCTCGCTGTTGAAGCCAGGCAAGGACACCAATGACTGTAATGCATATAGGCCGCTCTCGTTGATTAACTGCGACGCTAAAATCTTGGCGAAAGTACTGGCCAATAGGCTATCGTTATTAATGACTAAACTAGTCCTCCCGGACCAGTCCGGGTTTATCCCTGGGAGATCTACGGCCCACAATTTGCGTACTCTTTTCTCGCTGATTAATACAATTTCGCCGGAACTCCCAGTTGCGGCCGTGTTTCTAGATGCTACCAAAGCATTCAATTCGGTCGAGTGGAATTACCTGTTCGCCGTTTTATACAGAATGGGGTTTCCCAAAATATTTGTGGCCTGGATACGGTTGTTGTATACTGACCCGAGGGCGAGAGTGTTAATTAATGGCGAAATGTCAGGCCCGATTTCCTTGACCAGAGGCACCAGACGGGGTTGTCCGTTATCCCCATTGTTATTTGCTATCGCGATCGAGCCATTGGCGTGCCGTGTCCGGCAATTGCATAAGCACAGCGCTTTTAAATGTGTTCAACGTCAGATAGACGTTTCATTGTATGCGGATGATCTGACACTATATGTGGTAGATCCAGTGTCGAATCTCAATCCATTGCTCCGAGAATTTTTGGTGTTTGGTCGGATGTCTGGGGTACAGATTAATTGGAAGAAGTCGCAGTTTTTTCCCTTGACTCCTGCGGTACACCGCTTCTTATTGGATTATCCACTCTAATGGTGTGACGCGGACTTGCGTTACTTAGGGATCCATGTATCGAAGCTTAAGGAGGAGACAGTGAGCTTAAATTATGGCACCGCCATTGCTAAGCTATCTGAGGATGTGACACGCTGGATTTCGCTGCCTTTCACCATGGCTGGTCGGGCCTCACTCATCAAAATGGTGGTGCTACCCAGGTTTTTATATCTGTTCCAAAACGTTCCGTATTATCCGGGGGCCTTTTTTTTCCGTACACTTCGCACGGAGTTAATAAGATTGTTCTGGGCTGGGAAACAGCCTCGATTGGCATGGTCCATTATTACCCAGCCCTATAGTGCAGGGGGATTTGATGTCCCTGATTTTCTGGTCTACTTTCTTAGTGCTCAGGCCCAGTTTGCATACCACTGGTTTGCGCCTACGCCATACATGCCACAGCTGGCTGTGGAAGACTGGATGGTTAAACCGCTGCCACTGAGAGGCATTATTCAGGGCCCGGTAAGTGTGCTCGACACTCCGGCCGCGACGGTGGCATGCACGGTGGACGCGTGGCAGCGCATCCTCCGTAAAGTTGCACTCCCGTTTTTATATGCGCCAACACTGCCATTGGCTTACCACCCGGGGCTATCTTTGCTGCAGGAAAGGGGGTTCCAAGGAATGTGCGCTGGGCTAGGGGTCCGCTACTGGGGAGACCTATTCCTGAATGGTCGGTTCAAAACCAAAGACCAATGGTATCACGAGGCTCAACACACACCGCTAGATGTTTTTTATTACCTTCGGCTGAGGCAGGGACTGAGGGCTGTTTTGCCGCAGTTCCCAGAGGAACCTGCGGTGGTGGTGCCTTTACAAGTTTTACTTACGTCTGAGGATGGCAGGCATCTAGTGTCGCCCTTATACCGGAGCATTCGGGAACACAGTGGTAGTGGGGAATGTAGAGCGCTCCGACAGTGGAGTGAGGACCTAGGGAGAGAAATAACGGAAGCACAATGGGCATATTGTTGTGGATTAACATCGCAGATATCGGATAGCTGCAGATTGCGAATTATTCACTATAAATTTCTGCAACGAATGTATTGCACACCCGCGAGGAAATTGCGATGTCGCCTGACTGATAATGACCGGTGTGAACGTTGTCACTCGGAAGGGGCTGGTTTTTTGCACTTGGCGTGGCTATGTCCGGCAGTGTCTGAGTACTGGACGCAGGTTCACCAGGCGCTTACGGTAATGATAGGTGACACGGTCGAATGCGACCCGCTAATGATGCTGTTGGGCCATACTCTGGGCATACCTAAAATGCACCGGAAGTTTGGAGACATTGCAATCTTGATGGCGAAAAGAAGGGTGGCATGCAGGTGGGGGAGGGGTCGTGCACCGAAATTTAAGGAATGGGTGGATGATTTATTATACTGTCAGGAACAGAATGTACTATATGCGGAGACACAGCCAGTGAGTAGCAGAGCCAAGGACATATGGGATCCGTTCAGAGCGTATTTAGCGACTGTGGCTACTTCAGGGGGGGATGATGTTCTGGAGGTAGGCGGTGCTGACCTTGCAGCTGCTACATAAGGGCTGGACTGGAGGGATTGGGATCCGGGGGGATGCCACGTCTGGTTGGAGGATGAATGCTGACAGAGTGGGGCTTGGTTTATCCTGGAAGACGTTGCAGCTACGATAACCCGTACACTGAGGCAGGGCTGATTGGCGGTATTGCCACTATGGCAGCTCTTGAGGAGTGGGAAGGAGGAAGGGTTATTACGTAGCTCTAGTAGTGTGGGCGGGAACGCACAGATTGCGGGTGCGAGAGGGATGGGCTGGGTTGCAGCGCTCGTGGAGGACTTCACTGGAGGTTAGCCCCTCACACCGGACTGTACCTGAGGAAGCTGGGACGGGAACGATCATAGTCAGAACCCGTAGCAGGTCATATGAGCCTGAGAGATGGGGGGACCCAGAGTACGTATCGGACGTGGAGGAGGGAAGCTGTGACCTCCTGAATTGCGCAGGACTGTTTGTTTGGTATCCTTCAGATTGACTCTGCCGCTAATACACAATGTGGGAATGCGACTGTGAGTGATGGGCGTCTTTATAGCCGTGAGTTCGATAAGCACAGAGCTGAATTGATAAGGTGAAAATTTTGCAACATCTCGCCGCCGAACCTCAGGGGTGTCGGAGACATGGCTGTGTATTCTAAGACTGACAGCAGGTGGAATGAGGTACGGTAGCCGGCCCGTGGGGTTGTAGGCGTGAAACTGTATGGTTATTGCAACTTGTTAATAAAGGTTTTTGAAACAAACAAAAAAAAAAGAGTTACTCTTT
The DNA here is from genome assembly GCF_964204655.1 of Triturus cristatus. Classification (NCBI taxonomy): domain Eukaryota; kingdom Metazoa; phylum Chordata; class Amphibia; order Caudata; family Salamandridae; genus Triturus; species Triturus cristatus. The sequence goes on from NC_140594.1 coordinate 144,024,189, forward strand.
TTGAAGACCGGTCCTAGTGGTACATGATTGGTTACAAATACTACCAACTACCCCTTGAGTGGGCTCTTTCCCTTTAACTTAACCTGGACCGTCTTAACCCGTAGCAGGTGTCGATACTTCAGAGAGCACCACTGTAGTGAGGCTTTTGACATACACCAGTGCCATATTCTTCTTTTTGAATATTATTGAAGAGAATTACCCACCCACATCACCCCACATGTGGTTCTATATTTATGACATTTCCTGATTGATACCGTATTAAAAGTGAGGAATACCTTTACATTGTATCCAGATAACCGCCTCACTTTTTTGCATCACGTGACATAACTGAGCAGCGTTACCACACGCCCCTGCATAACCACACTCATCATACCTAGACAGCCAGCAGGTTATACCACGTAGTCTAGCAACTATAGACGACTTGATGATACGATACATCACGTGTCATAACATGAGACGTCATAGCGCTATGACACTCCCCCCACGTAACGACTGATTCGACTCGCCCAATGAGTATTCCTTTCTGTTATGGCTTCGTAGCAACACCTATGTATCTGTTTACACCACGTAGTCTAGCAACTAGAGACGTCACGACGTCACGATACACCACGTGACATTGCCTAGCAACCATGGACGTCACGGCGTTCCGTTACACACATCACGTACCGCCGTAATTGACTCTCCCATAGAGTATATCTTTCCGCTTTGGCCTCCAATCATCACCGCCCCGGTTCCTGGCGGTTTGGGTAGGTCTTCCGGCATAGCGTGAATTCACGCTGGTGAGTACATGATTCCTTGATTAGTCGCAGCCCGTTAAGCAGCACTCGCCTGCTGGTGAGTGATGCCTCCCATGCAATTCAAGCCCCCCCTCACCGACCTTATCCGTTACCGTGTGCCTTGGCAGACACACCCCTCGCCTGGGCTCCGGGTCCGGTAGGCTCTCGCGTTTGAGTGGGCCATGTTTTGCAATGGCTGGAGTTTTCTCCCAGTATTCTAATGATACGCTTACGTCTCATCTACCATCATCTGAGGAACTTTCAACCAGTTAGCGTGACCGTAATTCATGTTAATTCATTGTATTTTTGGCACCTCTTCATGTTTTACAGGACCCAATCGGTGTCCTTTTAATAGCCGCCAGAACTGTTGCTAGCATTTCTAGTAACATTACTAGGTGAGTCTGTCCTTGTGTTCTCCATAGATTATTGCCAGCTAATTAGCTGTTTTTACAAAACTCCCCTCACTAACCACCACAACACCCCAACCCCCCCCCTTCCTCCACTTGCACACGGCTCTCTGAGGTACCTCACTATATAGAATTCGATTTGAGCTATTCCTAGCACGGTGATTTTTATAACACTATTGAATTATACATTATGAACAGTAAGAAGAGATTGTTTTATTATTTTGCTTTTGTTTCAACAGGTCACAGACCTAAGGACGTGGTATGTAGATTTCACTCCACCACGTAGTGTAGATAGTGTTTCTGATCCTGAACAATTGCCCAGATCCTCCTGACATACACGGCATGAAACATGTTGATCTCCTAGAGTAGAGCTATATGTCTAGACACATTACCTCTAGTACTTAGCCACTCTACACCATTTTAATAGGGTAGTTTACCTTCTGAATAAAGTACCAATTAGGACTAACTGACCCTTTTTACTTCACTCTCTGCTACATCTACACACACTAGGCCCCTCACCCCCATGCACCTATCTGCAGGAACAAAAGATCCCCGATAAAGTGCCCCGATTTCGGGAGCCCGTCAAGGATTGCAGCGCCGACTTGACGAGGGGCATTGCTCATATGATGAAGCATGAGACCTAGCTTGCTGGGTGTGTGAGAGCTCTAGTTCCACCAAGGGAATTCCCCTGGTCTTCCCTTGGTTACCTCCTGGTAACTAGCGGATGGTTGAGTCCCGACATCCACCTCCTTCCTTATCTCTTCCTTATTGTACATGAGGAACTTTGTAACTTTTTCGCTGATTGTCCTCCACTATAACAGGGCTGTTCTGTCTGTCAGCTCAGAGTATGGCATCTCTGTCTCGAAAATGGAGGAGCTTTACTAGCAGGGGTCGTGGGAGTGAGCCCAGGGGTGGACGTCATGCCTCCCGACCAAGAAGAAAGTGGCGAGTTCCTCATGGGGTGTGAAGGATCAGAGCCAGGTTTTTGCATATTTGATGGGAACTTTCCCTTCCACTACCTCTGGCAGATTTAAAATGCACAGGTTGCTTTGCCTGGAGTGCCTTTCCAGGGCATCTATTTCTCCTTCTAATATCGCTACTCGGGGTTGCAAATCTTTCATGGAGTCCTGCTGTGCTTTGGGGTTGCAGTGTGGATAAGGCTTTTTCACTGTCTGCTAGTATCCGGTGGTCATCCTGCAACAGGTTGAGATCCGTGGCTAGGGTGCCAAATCGCTCCTCCATGGTGAGGCATGAGTGCTCAATGTCCACTAGAACCCTCTCAAGCTTGTCTGACATGGTAGTGTTGTAGTCTAGGTTTGTTTCCCGGGCTTCTTGGGTTGCGGACTTCGATGGGGACGCTCCAAGATACCTGGGAATTAGGCTATACCACACCCATCGCGATCTCCTTGAGGGCAACCACTGCAGAGCCCTGAGACGCATTAAAACCCAGGTTAACTTCTGGCGCATGAGACCCCTAACCCCCATATATAGGTATCCCTATCAAGGATGGTGGTGGTACCCGTCTCCATGTTCCAGTGATCCCTCCAGAAGCGTTCTTCCGAGAGTTGAATTCCTTACTCATATCGCTGATATGGGGGAGAGGATGCCGAAGAGTGGCTCTAGCGACACTGCAACTCCCACGGGACCGAGGCAGTCTGGGCGCCCCTTCCTTTGAAGCCTACTTTCTCGCAGCACGGCTGCAATGGCTTTCATGCTGGACGGCCGGGTGACACCTGGAGGAAACAGATACACAATCAGGGCTTCTAACGATCCCAGCGATTCATCGAATCCTCCTCCCGGGTACCAAACCGAATCCAACCCATCCCATTCAGGTGAAGGTGGCCAGATCCTGCATGCAAAGACTCCCTCGTCTCTCTTGCGCTACACCGCTATACTCTCAGCTACTGCCACTGGCTGGCTTCCCCAAGGGGCGCGATCATTATACATCCAGGTTCTTGCAAACCTGGGAAGAATACGTGCTCACAGAGGTGGAAATCGCTCTTCACAGAAGGACAGCTGACCTCCTTCGAAAGCATGACCGAAGGAAGCGGGCTCCATGCTGGTCAGTTCCACCTTTACAGACAGCTCATATCCGACTGTAGGAAAAGACGGGACTTGACGAACGGAGAACCAAAAATGCACCGCACACGGCACGCGATACTGAACATGGGCGCAGGATGCCACCTTATCACATTGATCTATAGATCCATCATAGACCTCACAAACACACCGCTAACGCGGCTCCGATCAAAATGAGAGGAGGTATTCAGTCAGGCGCTGCACGATAATGAATGGCTCACAGCCCTAGAGCACCATAGGAAAGTTTTGCGCAACCAGCTTTTCAAAAATATACAGTTCAACATACTACATTGAGCGTATCTTACACCAGCACGGCTCAAACGATTTTATCCCGCAACACAGTTTGAATGTCCACGCTGCCACCTACCCAATGCCACTTTTGTGCATATGCTATGGACTTTTCCCAGATTGCAGACCTACTGGTCAGAAGTACACACCATGATACAGACAATCACAAGCCTGACGGGCCTCGACACATGGGAGGCTAGCGCCCTGGGGGATATCTAGAGACCCGATTTGCAGTACTGGCCCTGCTCCTCGCGAAACAAAGCATCACATTATATTGGCGCTCACCTACAGGTCCTCCGATAGAAGCATGGAGGGGGGCAGGCATAAAATGGGGAGCCGCAGAAGAAGCAGCATGGAGGGGGGCAGGCATGAAATGGGGAGCCGCAGAAGAAGACGTAATCAGACTAGAGGAGGCATGCGGAACGCGGCATAACCCTATATCCATGAAGTGGACGATGCTCCTTCACGGTTTCAAACAGGCACCAATGACCCCCACGGAATCCCCGGCAGCCACTCAGATGGTGACCAGCCCTACCGCTTCCCACACCTCTCAAACAGCCGCCCAAGTGGGCCCTACCCTCCCACCCCTACTTGAGTTCCACGCGCGCCTCAGTGGGAGAGATGTACCTGGTGATACTCAGGCCAGCGAAAACAACCTTGTGCCATAAGCCCTGAAAACCCCAACCCCTAACCCCATTCCCCAAGTTACACCCTCAGTTGGTTTATTGAAATAGACACTTGCGGCTGAGCCACAACAACAGCAGAGATACACTAATGAAGATCAAGGACCAAATAGTTTACTATAAGACCCGGACCACTCTTAAACACGCCCAGACACTCATCCAACTTAACTGTACTTTATTCTGGCAATGTGATGTTCTATAAGATAAACAATTGCAAATGATGATGTAAGATGTATGCTCAGTCTGAACCTGAACAATTCAATCAAAAGGTTTAAAAAAAAAAAAAAGAGCTGAGATGCAGGCATGAGGGAATCTGAAAAGGAGTGTAAATTTGAAAAAGAATACTTGGTACACAGTGCAATGAAGTATATCCTCTTACGTGGCCTTGTGTCACTTTTCACAGAAACCAAGCCCTTTTTGCAGATGCCCCACACTTTTTCACCTAGTTGGACCACTAGATGCTGGTTCTCCACTCTGACAGTGCACTGGAGCCTGCTCACCAGGCCCCAGTGCCATTCTCTTTCCCCAAAACTGTTAAATGTGAATCGGTATCCCCAATTGGCAAAGGACTTTAACCCTCTTATCTTATAAGTACCTAGTATATGGTACCAGTGGTACCCAGGGCTTGGGTGTTGAAGGGGTCACCTGGGCCTGAAGCACTGTTTGTGCCACCCTGAGTGCCCCAAGTAAACTTCTGAAAGAAGGCCTGCCATTTCGGCCTGCAGGAGCAGTGCGAACTGCTCAAACTCGTGCCCTCATCATGTGTGGAAAAGTCAATGTACTATTTTAATATATGCCAGTGACCCCTAAGGAAGGCCTCCTAAAGGCGAGGAGGTATTGTGCAACATATTAAAGGTATGAGCATGTAAGTGCAAGCATATTTGGCCCTAGTGGTCTTCACCATTAAAGGACACTATAAGTGATAGACGGTCTCTGGGATACCCCAAGCTGGCGTCCATACATACCCAAGGTTGGCAGCTCCATTATTGTAGAAACCAAAGAGAGCCCATCCGTACGATTGGACTATCTTTCCACTCTTTATGTTCAGTAGAAGACAGACAATTTTCTTAACATAAGCCTCCCCCACCAGGGTTTCCCCTTGGTGGCATGCTTCATCATTGGATTCTTCCCGTACCGCTGTGGAACGGGGCGTGCGACGATCGACGAATATGTGGGAGCACTTTGATCATTTGCTACGAACTACTGAGAGATATAAGAGTGGGAGGGTCTTATAAAGTGAAAAAGTTAAAAATACCTAGCTTAGTAGGAAAAAACTATTTATTCTTACCTCTAGCTGGTATGATTAAAAACTGGGGAAGAGCGCTCGGGGTTAGGATTAGGGGACGGGTTTTTGTTGGGTGGGGGGGTGAGGGGGGGAGAAAAGATTCAAAGCGGAAGGTAGACGTCCTATGAGTAAGCCAACGACACTAGCCGCTGAGGTCGATTGGGGACGCTGACCCACCTGTTGACGCTGCCCGGCCTCCAGGATGTGGGCTAATAAGCTGTGTATGAAGGCCTCCTGGCCTAACAAAGATCTGGCACAGGTGATTGAGGCGCAGACCCGTAATGTATGTACAGTGATAATCCTGTGATTCTGCAATAAAAACGGTTTAAAAAATAAAAAAAAATTATTAAAAACTGGGGAAAGAAATTGAAAAACATGCAGTTATGTACATGGATTTCATCGGTCTACATGTTTCAAGATCTACCCCAAGGCTATTCTTCAGGACCAAGGGATGCTCCCTGATACCACTCCTATCGTGTATGCACTCTAATTGGAGTATACAGTGGTTTTACCAATTAACAAAAACATACAATACCCAATTGGTAAAGTTTCTTTTAGATATGTTGTTAGCCAACCCTTGGCCTTATGAGCTCAGACGGAGGAAGGCACGCTTATAATCAAACTTTCTGAAAAGCTACTCCCTCGCCTGTGGAGATAGCCTGCCTGCGGCTCCAACGAGAAGAACCCAATGATGAAGCATGCCACCAAGGGGAAACCCTGGTGGGTGAGGGATATTTTAAGAAAATTGTCTGTTTTCTACTGAACATAAAGAGTGAAAAGATAGTCCAATCGTATGGATGGGGTCTCTTTGGTTTCTACAATACGTAAAGGGAGGCTGAGTCCCCTGTTTTTCTCACCTCTACCTCCCCATTCCTTTGCTGAATAGCTCCATTATGGTACCACCTAAATATCTCAAATTTGGTAACAAACAGCGTGCCTCATCACCCCTGACACAACTCTTGTGTCAAAGATGATGTGGTATGCACCCAGGTGGCTACCTTAGAAGTTGCCGGCCTGGTTTGCCCAGCCTTTTCTGTGCACTGGCTGGCAGCCCACGCTTGCCGCAACCAAGACATGATTCTGACCCCCTGCCTGGAGGTATGAACTCTCCCAGGACTCCGAAAAAATGGCTTGGATGGGAAGGTTATACCTCCCTCCCTGACAGGCTGGCTAGTGAAGTGGCACATCAAGGCGGTGAGCTTCAAAGGGTGCACCATCTGAGGTATGCAGCCAGGCTGCTTCCTAAAGGTGGAAACAGGCCGCCCCCCTCGCCCTGGGCGCCCAGGCACATTTGTACCTGGAAAGACGGGAATGTAGGTAGTCAGGAGTCGTACACCTCCAGAAGGCTAGCAACACCTCGAGGGTGGGCTTCCTGGTCTTTACAGCCGAGGAAGACTTCAGCCATGTTTAAAAGTAGTAGAATAGTGGGTTCTGGCTAGAAAAGGTGACCTACACCCTCAGAAGTGGTCACTTCAGGGGCGGACTAGACGTTGTGGCTAGAAGCCCATTGGCCACTTGCACCCACAACCTCAGACTCCCCTGGACTAGTGGTACTTGTCCTCTGCAAAATGAAGTTAAACAACGCTCCAGATCCGAAAAATCTCTGGCCCTCAGACCCTCTGAGTGACTGACCAAATCCAGATGGTCTAGTGCATTGTGGGAACTGTAGTCCTGTCCTCCATGTAGTTTCAGGCAACTACTCTGTTCTCCAGGACCTCCAGATATCAAAGTAACCATCTGCTATGCTTACCGCTGCCAAGGCTTGTTGGTCGCCAGTCCGCCAACTGACCCCTTCACTCGACACTGCATCTAGAGGGAACTCCATACAACTTTCACCGGGCATCAGCTGTGGCCCTGTTGTTGATATTTTTCACACTGTTCCTCTGTAGCAGTGTGTAAGCGGTAAAAGCAGCTTTCCTGCGGCTCCCGTTCAGCTCCAGGGACAGCCAGAACAACTCTGCACCCAGGCTTCACAGGCAAGGTAAAATTAAACTGCCTGTGGTGGCTTGGTCCTGGGACCCACATTACCTGGGTCCTGGGACCCACATCACTTTTACCCTCCATGGGTTCCACGCAACTCGACCTGCAAGTGACCGATTGTCACTAGTGGTTTTTACCATTGACTGCAGTGATAAAGTTTCACTGTATTATTTTGCACTGATCTTATAATGCTTCTAAAATCCATAACTCCGGTTATATGTATCTGATTCAGTTCGTTTTGGTGTCTAAATTAAAATAAAATCTGTTTTATTTTGATAAATTAGTGTGCGATTTCTTTTGAGTCGTGTCAATTACTTATTGTCCATGCTGTTACTTTGAAATGCTTAACGTATGTTCCTCTAGTAAAGCCTGACTGCTCTTTGCCACTCTACCAGGACAGAGCCAAGGATTTATTACTGTGAATCCAAGGACCTTCTTTGGGGTTTGTGAGCGTATTGCATGGTGAAGCCTAACTAGCAACACCACATAATACTCCACCTTCCTATAATGTGTCATCTTAGGAAAAACTGGTGCTGAAGATTCTCAACACCATGAGAGCAGGAAGTCAATGCCAATGATTTAATGGAGCAGCAGAAAGTAGATGTAGTCAAGGCCTTGTTGACCCTATTAATGAATTTGGCCTAATCCTGAAAGAACAATGCATGTGTTAAAAGAAATCTCATCTCTCCTGAACAAATTCCTTTGTATAGGACAACTTCTCCATGATTCGCAATCCGCATTTAGGTCCGGTTACAGTACCGAGACTGCACTCCTGGAGGTGACTGAGACTATTCGCAAATACGTGGACGCAGGCGAGGCGGCTATGCTTGTGCTCCTCGACCTGTCCGCGGCTTTCGATACGGTCTCCCATGCCATATTGATAGAAAGACTATATAGTCTCGGGATTCAGGGTATCCGTCTGGCCTGGATTAGATCCTTTCTAAGTGGTCGTACTCAACAGGTCCACCTCCAACCTTTTGTCTCAGAGAAAAAAACACTAAGTTGCGGTGTCCCTCAGGGCTCTGCCCTGAGCCCACTGTTTTTTAATGTATATCTATCACCGCTGGCTAGGGTGGTTGAATCATGTGGGGTCAGAGTGATCTCTTACGCTGACGACACTCAACTTGTGCTTTCATTTAGAGATCACTCTGACGCTAGCTTTTCCAACTTTAGACGCTGCCTGAGCAACATCTCGTCCTGGATGGCACTCAACACTCTCAGGCTCAATTCGTATAAAACCGAGGTGTTGTTTTTTAATCAAAAAAATCCACCTCTACCTTTACTTTGTTGGCCTCCTTAGTTGAACCCCCCCCCCTTTACCGATGAACTCAGCTAGGAATGTTGGTTTTCAATTGGACAACAAATTGACTTGCAAGGCTCAAATAAATAAGGTCACCTCTGCGTGCTTTGGTAAGCTTCGCATGATTCGTAAAATTCTCCCTTTTCTGCCCATGGACACCCGTAGGACCATCATTCATGCTCTTATAACATCACACCTGGACTATGCAAACAGTCTGTATGTGGGAGCACTGGCCTATTTATTTAAACGTCTGCAGATTGTACAGAATGCGGCGGCAAGGTTGATACGTAATATCCCTTATCGTCACTCAATTTCTCCTCACCTAAAAAAACGACACTGGTTGCCTGTGACAAGCCGCATACAGTTCAAATTCCTGGTCCTGACATTTAGAGCGATAAAGGGTCAAGGGCCTGCATATCTCAGAGCCAGACTCAAGCTTGCCCAGTCCAGCCGATCACTTAGATCAAATCATCTATGCCTCCTACACTCTCCCCTATTTCGTCGCTCCAGAATGGGGGGCAGAGCCTTTGCAGTTATTACTGCTAAATCATGGAACATCATGCCATTATCTCTTCGTATGATTGAATCTGAATGCCTGTTTCGACGCAATTTAAAATCCTGGCTGTTTTCCAACCCTTAGCCACGCTGAGATACTCACTACTGCCCACTGTCCGTAGCACCGGGACACCCCCGTTGGGGGTAGCTGCGCGCTTTATAAGTTTAAAAAATAAATAAATGTTGTCTCATACGGCAGACAACATATTTGTTGTCCATTGCAGTTCATTGACACCCACAGAAACTGCTGATTACTTTCATCTGGAACCAGAGTCTCTTTGTTAAAACTGCCTGCCAAAGACTCCAAAAATTAAAGCTTCCCCTTCTGATCACTTATTCTTGCCCTAAATCCTAGTGTGGAGTGCCATACTTATTATTTCTGTCTTTCAATATGAAGCCTAGTGGCTGCTTTGACTTCTTCTTCTATTCAGGGACCTTCAAGCAGTTTCAGAGTTTCATTACAGAGAGAGCAGGATGTAACAAGTAGCATTTGGAGAAATTAATGTCACAAGCTTTGTGAGCATCATCACTGCAAATTGGAGGCAATTAAGAAAATATGCCTTAAACCCCAGATTTTAATCTGGTGCACATTGGTGCAGCTTTGAAGGAAAAAAGAAGAGGGGGAACAAGAACTACAAAATAAGCAGTTCATGGAAAGACTGTGACTATAATCAAGGAATTCCCCTCCATAGATGACAAACCTAGAGTATGGCAGCAAAAAGTCTCTTCTCAATTCTGCCAAAAAAAAAACTTAGATGACGCGCAGGTTTGGAATCTGGAGTAGAATACAAATTTTCCTAGCTTTGGTGAAGGAAAGTCAAGATTTTATTAAAGACACGGGTATTATGCTATCTTTTCTTGCTTTAATCTCAATAGCAGCCAAGTTAATAACAATAAGACTACATTTCCCACTAATCCACAGGGGGAAAAAAACCACAAAATGAAATCATAAAGGAAGACCTAATAGGTAATCCTTTAGTCCAATAATAGTCTTAACTGCGAGCAACAAGCCCTCTCTTCTTGCGAGAGCGGGTCAAGGATAACAGAACATAGGTATAATAACAAGAACAATAGAAATAGCCAGCAAAAGAGCAAAAAGGTCCTTAGCGAAATAAATATAGTAACTGAAAAGGTATCCAACTGTTTAGAAGGTTGTGAAGATGTAGGGTATTCCAAATCATGAAGTACTGATGGTTTGAACACATCTTGAAGAATTAGCTCAGCAGTCTTGAAAATCGGTGGATTTTGAAAGAAATACTAGGAGGAGTATAGTTTACTAAAGATAGGTCTAAAGCTCTAACATCAGTAATTCAGAGAAGTACTTTAAAGATAGGACATCATTATCTTGCCAAGAAAGTTTAACATGCCACATTTGATTATAGTTTGGAATAGGAGGTTTAGAAAATCGTATTCCCTTCAAAAAAACGACAAATCAAAGGGTTCTTACCGACAGGTTTTCCAAACACCCATATATGTTCTAGCAGAAATGACAGATCTATAAGTATTTACTGTTGTGTATGCCTTCCTTGGGAAGCCAAAGAAGCAAAAAATTAAAAGTCACATTAGCTGAAAAGGGATCTTAATTCCTGTCCATACACCAGCTACTCCTAGACAGCAATGCGTATTTGTAAACTTTTGTTGTTCTTGGTGCCTAAGAGGAGTAGATGGATTAAGCAGCTTCTTCTAAAATTCCTGGGGTTCTCAAGGCTGTCCAGAAATACTCCAGGCCACCAGAGTAAGGTATGGTTGAAAATCATGTCATGAGTTTGGCCCCTCTGGGTTGAGAAGGAGACTGGGAAAGTTGGGATGAGAATTGGGAAATCGAGAGACTCCAAAAGAGAGGGGACTAAGGCTGAGCTTGCCAAAAGGGTGTTACTAGTACCAACGAAGCTTGCTGTGGGCAGTCTTGGGCTAAAACCCGGGCTATCATAATGAAAAGAGGAAAGGCATAGTTTAGGTGAAGGTACCAGTCTTGAAAAAGGGCGTCTGTTGCTAGGGCTTGAGACTCTGGTCTCCAGCTGTTGAAGTTGTTAAGATAGGTATTCAAATGGGATGTGAGCAAGTCGATTTACATGGTGTCAAATTTCGAAGAAAGGCTTTTGATTACTGAAGGGTGCATACGGCAGTTGCTGGTGTCTTTGAAGTGTGTGGAGCACCAATCTGCTATAGTATTCTGTTTTTCCTGAAAATAGTCTGCTTGAACTGACAGGTTTTTTTTGTAGATAGAAGTCCCCAAAACTTTTTGCCAGATTCGCTAAAGGTTTTGATTTCGTTGCTCCTTGATGATTGATATTATTCACTGCAGAAAGATTGAACAACTGATTTTGTTGTTTGAAAATGTCTGAATTGCAAGGGAGCCTGCAAGCATCTCTAAGCAATTTATGTGCAGTCAGGACTCCTTCTCTGACCATGCGCCCGCAGTCGAGAGATTGCAAAATCTTGCACCCCAACTTGTCTGACTTTGCATTGAATTTTAAGACCAGATCTGGGGCCATAGAAAAATTGCTCTCCTGTTGCAGGCATTTACATGGTTCAGGCACCATTGGAGTTGTGCTCTTGACTCCTGGTCTAACTGAATTACATCTGAATAAACCAAAGCACACCAGATCGTTGTAACTATTATCCAAAAGCATAGGAGAATCAATCTGTGAGTAAAAATTTTTTTTTCTCAATATATGTTTTCAATGTCCTTTAAGTTGAATTCTAAAAAGACTCTTGAATCAGGTCCTTCTGTTTACTTTATTTCATTTCTTAAGGAATGGAGAACAGCAGCTGCCGACGTACATTTAGCCCCCCCCCAGGGCTTTCTCAAGGCTCAAGAAGAAATAATCGTTTCCGATTTATCGTATGCGTTGATTTGATAAGCTAACTTCCGTAGTTATTTTATCCATGCGAATATATAGGGTGTGGTGTCAACGCGTTGTTGCCGGTTACGATAAGCAGAGAATACAGCTTGACAGAGAGAGGACTTATCAAGGTCTGAAATAAAGAACAAGGAGGTTTTTTGAGGCATCTCTTGGATAGGAGAGATATGCGCCTTCCAAGAGGATAACATTATTGACAGTTGGGTTGACACTTCACCCTATATATTCGCATGGATAAAATATACTGTGAAGAAAAAAATCATTTTTACTCACAGATTGATTCTCCTATGCTTTTGGATAATAGTTACAATGATCTGGTGTGCTTTGGTGTATTTTGATTGTATATTGTTCTAGACTTTTTCAGTTTTATTGTAAATACACCCCGGTGGCTGGGTAGTGTGACACCATGGGAGCACCCACAAGAAATGTATGTTCTGATTAATTCCGAAAATTACTATGAATGGATGTGCTTCTCATAAAGCAAACCCACAACGTTTTGGAATAAGCATTTACATCTGAATAAAGAAGGCCCTTGCGAAGATGTCAAATTTTTAGTCTCTGTAGAGCCCTGTAATGCAAAGGACCCAGAAAATGTGATTGGATGTAAGAGGCTAGAAGACCTACAATCCTTGCAAGAGACCGAAGAGATATGATTGAAAGAATGAGTACTTGTTGAATTTCGTTTTTGATTTGTTTGACCTTTTGTTGAGGAAGAAGTAAAGAGGAGGTTTTTGTGTCTATGAGGAAACCCAAGAACTCTGTTTGAGTTAAGGGAACAAGAAAATATTATTTTCATGTTCACAAGAAAATCTAGAGAGTGTAGTTAAGTGGAGGCATGTCTTCAAATGACATAATAGGAGATCTTTGTGCTGAGCCATAACAAGGAAATTGTCTAAATAAACCATTAGCCTTATTCTTTGAGCTCTCAGATGAGCCACCACATCTTTATTATCAGATCATTATCTTCGTAAAACACAATGTTACTGAAGAGAGACAGAAAAGAAGTGCTGTGAATTGATAGATAATATCTGCCCATCAGAAATGAAGACATTCTCTGTAAAACGGATGAACAGGAGAAGTTAAATAAGCATCTTAAAGGTCTAACAGGCCATTCAGTCACCCTCCAACAAGGTATTTCTGAGATAAAAGAAGGTCTCCATCTTAAAATAATTGTAAACTAGAAAATTGTTGAATGTTTTTAGATTTATCGTGGGACGATTCTTCTTTTGATTTTGGGAAAACTTTCAAGTAGAGGCAAGATTCGAAGAGGGGCTTGCTAAAGATCTATACAGTAACCTTGAACCATTTTTAGGACCCAGGGGTCTGCAGTTTATTAAAATGCTAACCAGCCTTCATGAAATGAGAGCCAGAATTGAAATTTCGTACCTGATTTCTGGGTTCCACTTCGACGGAAACCCCTGCCCCTGAAGCCTCTTCCTCTTGGAGGGTAGAAATAGGGTTTGTAATCTTGAGTGACTCTGTAGGAGCCTCTGTAGAGATTGCCTCAGTTGGAGACATAGCGGCCGGTAAAGCAACTCATTACTTTACTGGCCCTGCCAAAAATGTTCTTGAAAGAGAATTGAACTTTTTCAATTGTAGCAAAAGTTGCCACATATTTACTAATTTCTTTGATAATGATAAGTCTCTCCAAAAAGTAATCTGTTGGCTTCTTGGCTCTTAAGCCTCTCATGATATGACAGGGTTTGCATTACCCAATATGCGAATTGCTCTTTGAGCCCAATTAGTAAGGGTTTCCGGATCAATGTGTGAGCCTTCCAATCTAGCCTCCTCAGCTAAATCCTATATTCTAATTAATTGGCAGGTTAAGTCAAGGACCCTGTCTGGCAGGCTGACAAGCCCCCCCCCCCTTTTTTAGGGTCCTTACAAATTTGGGAAGTAAAAAAGCATGTTAGGGTGACAGTCTACATCTGGAGTAGCAGCAATGTTATTTGGAAGATTAGGAAGGCGACATTCTGAAAATCATTTGTTTCTAGTACTTTTGTCCAAAGGATGTCTCAAATGGAGAGAGACATACACCGCCACATGATCAGAAGGGAACCACTCAGTGCAATTGGTTTGGTGGTTTAGCATTGGATCAAACATTGGTTCCCCCATACAATCTAATACTGTCAAGTCTGTTATGTGAGAGGATTTGCCCATTTCAATCTGAATTTTTCTTCGCCTTTTCTCAGGCGGCCCCTGCCAAACATGGTCTGGGTCTTAGTAGTCCACATTAGCTTGACCATCTGGATCCATAGCATCATCGGTATTCCTTAAATGGGTAATATTTAATTGAAGAGAAACCTTATCCACATTATTAGAATCCTCACAGGGGGGGGCAGGAAATTTAGGAAGAAGTCTTAATATTTAAGATAGATTGAACTGAAGAAAATGATTGTTACTTTCCTTTTTTGAACTGAAAAAAATATTATTTTTGTAATAGCAGCTTCTAAATTGATTGACATCTCTGATCAGCTGGTTGCACCGAACCCTGAATAAAATAATTCAAATTATCATGGAAGACCTGAGCTTCCTCCTCATTGCTGTAATTAGAAGTGACTTTAGACATCTGTATTAAAAGTATAATAATAATTGAAAAAATATTACCACTTAAATTATTAACTAATATATTTAATATAGATGGGAAGGCTAACAGTTTTACCAAGTTTTCTAATTTAAAAGGTAGAATTTGTTGCCCAGATGCACCAGAAATATGCTAAACTAAATGCCTCTTTTTATTTCTATTAAACTGAGGCTAGGGGCAAGTCACGCAGTCAGTATAACATGCCCCTTGAGGAAAAGATTGGTTAGGGGCGGATACTTCCGCTAGACTCTGCCCGAAGGGTCGGCCAAAACAGGAGGATGGATTGGATCTCTCCGAGAAGGAAGAACAACCGCTCTGAGCAGATGCAGCCTACGCACTGAGAGCGGAGCTTCCCGCCGGCCTTCATGAAGCAGCGCGTCTCGCCTCATAACTCGGAGAGATGCGTTGCCTGGAATTGTGCTTGAGTGTGATAGCAACTGTTAGAGCGCCCGTTAGAGGAGAGCGCTCCAAAACCCAAATATGCTGATGAAAAACAGTAACAAAGGATTTATGGGTAAATAACCACAGAAAATACAACGATAATGAATACAAAATATATAAATATATATATATAAATCAATATGTATGATCAATACTTACTTGACTGCGAGCAGCAAAAAAAAGGGCTTGTTCCTCACAGTTAAAAATATTATTATTGGGGTGAAGGACTGCTTATTGGTTCTTCCTTTATGACTTCATTTTGTGGATTTTTTCCTATCGACTCATGGGAACTGTACTCTTATTTTTATTATCTTGCCTGCTATTGAGATTAAAGCAAGAAAAGATAGCATAGTCTTGTAGTAAAATGTCTGTTTTAAACTAGTGCTGTGTTGCTTGCTACTTCTTGGACTGAGCACATGTAACAATATTTGATCACTGAAGTGTGCGAAGTAAGTAATGTTGTGGTGTTCGCTATGATAATGGAAACACGCAACACTTTTAAAGACTCTTCTAACTGTGGATCTAACAATATTGAGTGACATTTCCTGGGCTACTGGGGCAAAAACGTTAGCATTGATACTAATGGGTTGATATCTGTTAATCACACTGGGATAAAATTAGGAATTTTGAAACAAATTGAATTTCAAGATCCTCTTGATTGTGATAGAAGAGTGCTAATTAATACCTCTTCAAACAAATAACAATATTTTTTTTTATCTTGTAATGGATTTAATATTTATTTTTCAATAACCAAATTAAAATATGATTTGGTGACTAAAAGTAATCCTAATAGTAAAAATGTATTATATTAAATAAGCACAAGCATTTTTTTTTATCTGATTACGAAGTAATTATTTCTTTGCTGACTAACCAAATTAATCTTAAATTCAGTGGGTATGAAGTGGATTAAAGTAAAAGTTGCTAGTGTAGACTAGGCCTCACTCTGGAAGGGTGGCTGTTTTACTGTTGATGATAAATTATAACTATCACTTTGTTTAATTGGCCAGAACCGATATCACTTCTGGACTAAGTCCTCTTATCCTTAAAATATCCCAATACTGAATGTCTAACTCTATTGTTCATGTTACTCAAGCTCCAATATTACTCTTACATTTTCCTAATAGCATCTCCTTCTGACTGGAAAGTTTGGAAAACTAATTGGTTATTTCCGGATTTCATACACAAGATTTAGGTGGTCAGATATGCCAACTAGTGGATCATCTGTAGCCGTCAATGGCCGTTTGTGTAGTGTTTTTATGCAATTTGTTTGTCGTTTTAGGGAGTGGTTATTTAAGAAGCGAAGAGCTGAAAAGAAAATGTGAAGAGCTTGAAGATCAGCTACGAAACAAGGAGACTGAAAACAACGAGCTGCTGCAGGAACTCGAACAGAAAAATGCAATGATATTGGTCCTTGAAAACACAATCAAGGAAAGGGAGAAAAAGTATTTGGAGGAACTTAAAATAAAAAGCCATAAACTCAACATGCTGTCGAGTGAACTAGAACAGAGAGCGAGTACTATTGCATATTTGACATCTCAACTTCATGCCACCAAGAAAAAACTAATGAGTTCCAGCGGCACATCAGATGGTACACCATCGGACACACCAGTACTGCCCAGCTATAAGCCAGCTCCGCCCAAAGAAAAACCCGAAACTCCAAGGCGCAGAATGAAAAAGAGCCTTTCAACACCACTGAACTCGGAGATTGCAGAGGTATATAGACTCGGCTCCGATGGCCGCAGAATACTTTTACGCGAGCCTTTGGATGCAATGCCAGATCCTACTCCATTTTTATTAGCCAGAGAATCAACAGAGGCACACCTAATAAAAGAAAGGCCATTAGTTATCCCTCCCATTGCTTCTGAGCGCAGTTCAGCTGGCCCGCACAGTCCTGCGAGAGAAAAGCACCAGAAGGCGCACATTGGTGTGGCCCACAGAATCCACCATGTTGCACCATCCCAGGGCCACCCTGAGGTTGAAACACTAGCAGTTGATCAAGTAAACGGAGGCAAAGTTGTCAGGAAGCACTCGGGGACTGACCGAACTGTTTAAAATGCACCCTTATAAACTAGGTCATCATTTTGAATCCATGGTATGTTGAGTTTTATGCGCTCGATCCAAGATAGACTCTGATATACTCTGCGTCTTGTTTCCTCCCATGCATGCCACCATTTGCAGATGTTTTATGAATAGATTCCTGTCCCCCTTTAGGGACACAGTAGCTTTTAAATTACTCACTCAAATTCTAAATGCTGGGGTCAAACACAAGTGAATCTCTTTACCTGCTTGTAATACAGCTACATCTAGTACCTACACATATCGACAAAAGC
The DNA here is from genome assembly GCF_964204655.1 of Triturus cristatus. NCBI lineage: Eukaryota > Metazoa > Chordata > Amphibia > Caudata > Salamandridae > Triturus > Triturus cristatus. The sequence continues at coordinate 144,041,761 of NC_140594.1, forward strand.
ACTGGTCGCAGCTTGCACCATAGCTCTGTACATCTATATTAATATAAAGGAAGTATCAATGTATGTAATATTAAAGCAATATGTATAATCTTTTAGCATTTTAAGGTATCAGTGGTCTTGTCTCCATTCTCTGTAAGCTGCTGCTTACAGCAGCTTTCCTTTGGGCAGAAATGAACACTTCCTTCAAAGAATACAGAAAAAAAAGACTACTGCGACGTGTACCTCAAAGTGTGCTGATATCTTTTTAACATTTAACCAAACAGTTTGCACAGCGCTATGTATTGCAGCCTTGCCTTACTTGGCTTTGCTTTAAAAAAGCAATTGCTTGGTGAAAAATACATTTGGCGACAATATGTTAAGCATTTAAAATGAGGTATGAATGAGAACATATTTAAATTTTTGCTTTGAGGTACAGAAAACTATTCAAAATATGCAAAATAAATAAAATGTAAGAAAACAATTTACACTGATCATTTCATTTTGTTTGTGCATCTCGTCCCAACCAACGTTAGAATTAAATGAAAAGGCCAGATGTCTACAAGGCTCAGATACTGATGTATAAGATATTCATTAGAAAATTGATTAGTTCCTAATCATATGATACGTTACATGATTAATTTACAAAATAAGTATCAATATTCAAATGTGGTTTGTAGGATGCGCACAGGACCAAATTGGACACATTTATGAGTGAAGTTTGTAGGGCACGCCGTCGGTTGTAGTCTACTAATTGTACATGTCAAAACAAACCTATAGTATTGCCATTACATTGTGCATTGACATTTACATTCAGTGCACTGCACTGTGCAGTGCAATACTGTGTGTTTTTTAAAATTTTGGTTTGAAAAAAGAATTCCACAGTATACACCGATGCTAAGTTAGGCCACGCCTAGCCATGGTCAGATGTGTGGTGGCAAGTGCAGAGGCCGTAGATCCATAAAATGGCTTCGTAATTGCCATTCTCTAGATTTCGTGCTAGAAGGGCACATATGTAGATAGATGTATGTGCTAGGTACCAGCCTAGTTTAATAAACTGCATGATTGAAGCCACCTTAATCCACACGCGAACGTCTGGAATCTAAATTCTCAGGAAACCAGGTGTGTATAGGTTCGTTGTGTACGTTGCACTTATGTTCATAATTCCGCCTGGCAGCTTGCAAACTCTGCCATTTTGATCCTTTTTTACACAAACAAGGTAAATTATGAATGTTTACCTTTGATTAAAAATCGACATATTTGTGGTCGGTACATTTATTTCCAAACATATCCTGGTTTTCTTCAGCCATATTAAGCGCCTGCACTTTAAATAGCACTCCACTTCGGTTGGTCTCTGAGGCACAGTCAGTTTTAGCTCAGAGCAGCAGATACCAAGGTCATTGATAAGACCTTTGCTTGAGTGATTCTTAAACTACACCTTCACAGGACTTTTCATACATTTAAGCTGCATATTAATTCAGCAATGTTTGCTTCTAGTTCGCTACAGTAGAAGCCACAGATATTCAGCCAAAAGTACAACTTTTTGATTTTTCAGTGCAGGAGCATATCTACTGGGGTAGAGACTTTTCGTAATTCACACCCTTCCCATTCCAACATATAAATGTGCCATCCTTGTTATAAGTCACCAACAACTTTAAAAACCCTTAATTGTGTGCCACAACTTTAAGATATTTTTACACTTTGGAGGTGATTTACAAAAGTATTTGAAAATGTGAGACGTAGGCCTACAGGAGCATTACCCCAGGTCCCTTATGTCCTCGTCCCATTCATTACTATGTGGAGATAACCATCTCCCGACAGAAAAAAAGCATCAGAAGAATGCTGGGACACTAACCCCGCCCCTCCCACCGGGAGTATATAAGGGGTACTTACCCAGCATTCTGCCTGTTCTTTTTTCTGTCTATCGACAGAATGGTCTTGGATGCTGGTGCTGCTCCTGCTCCTGCTGGGCTGGGGTGGCGTGCGCTTCTTCTCTCCTCCCCCCGCCCGACTGCCTGGCTTCGCGGGCATGGGGTTTTTGTGTTGGTCTACCTCCAGGCCTGCCGGGCTTGCTGGGAAATCCTGGTTTCCGGCCCTTTGCGGCTTGTGGTCCCGGTTGCTTCCGGGTTGCTGAGCGCGTCTTTCTGTGGCCTGGCCGGGTGGAAGACGTGCTGCGCTTGATGTCCCTTTGGATTTTCGGAGCTGGATGTTGGAGTGGGGGCCTTGTTCTTGTTGGTGTTCCGGCCCCCACTCCGGGTGAGTCCCGCGTAGCGGTGTTTTGTGTTTTTTTCGAAACTCTGCTTGTTCTCTGTTGTATGTCGGATCTCTCCTTGATCATGATGCCTGCCTTGCTTTCTGCCTCCATACGTGATGCGCATGGCAAAAGTTTGGTGCTGCCGGGGATTGGTCCTCGTACATGCAATGCAGCAACTGTGCGGCATTGGGTCTTGACGGTTTTCCCTCCTACACGTTGGCAGGTTAGGCTTCTGGAGAGAGCCAGGATGGGCGACGGAGTCTCCTGGAGATGCCGGGGATTGTACCCGGGGCCTCATGCATGCGCGGCATGGGCACTTCCACTAAGCTGCATCCCCGCTTCTACCCTCCACACTACCCTTTCTCGCAGTTATTATGCTGTCACCCTTACTGTGAGGGACTGAGTCGCATTTCCTGCGCAATGTTCTTGTTGGTTGGTGGCTTAATACTGCCTTCTGTACGGCTTGTGGGACGCAGTGTTTCCGGCGGCTCCATTTGGTGTTGTACTTCATGGTGCTGCCGGACTTGGGGCCGGGAGTCCCGTGTTTTTTGTCCCGGAAAGTGCGCTTGCTTCGGGGTTGTGTGATTCTGGGCACATAATTTGATCTCCCATGTTTATGTAATGCATTTGCTGTGTGGTGTGTTGTGTATTGTGGGATCCCTGCTGTATGTGCATGCTCTTGTAGCACACAGGGATGCAACCTTGAGGCTTGTGCTCACGCCTGTGGACCATGTCACTCGGTTGTGTGCTTAATGTCTGCCATAGGTTATGGTCTGGAGGGATCCGTTTTCCGCGCGAAATGCCAGAGTTACCGATTTGGTTTTCCTGATCTTCGCTCGGTCTCCCGGGTGGTGTGCTGCTCTCCGTTACTTTCTGTGTGGCATGCTTTGCTTCTCCTGCCTTTTTGGTGGCGGGGAGTCTGTCGGTGATGCTGTGGACAAGCGGTGTCTTTTGCTTCCTGTTCCTTGGGCTGCTGCCTTTTCCTCACGTTTGGCAGGCTCATCCTGGCTGGGCTGGGGCATGTTGTTGGACTTTACTCGAGTCATGTGTTCTACCACCATTGTGCCGATGGCAAACCATTGGTTCTATGCTCTTTCTTCTCGGCTCTGGCGTTGCCTTCGTGGCTACCTTGGGCTGTTTGTTGGGGTGGGGGCCTTGTTCCTGGTGGTGTCCCGGCCTCCTCTCCGGGATTGCGGGTGCTGTGACCTTCCGTATTCCGATGGGTGCTCTGCTTTTCCCTGTTACGGGTTTGCGAGGGGAGGGGGAGGTGCTTGTTTGTGGCTGTCTCTCCTCCTGTATGCTGAGGTCCTTTTCTTTGAGGATTTCTCGACCCTGGCCTGGGCCTTCCCTGTTTCTCTGGGGTGGTGCTCTGAGCTCTGGTGCCTCTGTGGGTCTCTGCCCGTTGCTTCTCCTGGAGGATGTGCCTGTGGCTGCGGTGCCAGGTTGTTGTCTCTGTCTTCCCGCTGCTGTTCTGCCTCTCATGGTCCCTTTCCGTGTTGCCTTTGCCTGCACTTCTGCGTGGTTCTTCCTGTCACGCATGTTTGTGCTGCTTTTTGCCCTGGTTGTCTGCTAGCCCTGACATTCGGGCTTGGTGCTGGAGCACCTTGGCTGTGTCCTGGGCCTGGTTGTTGCGGTCCTGGCCTCCGGGGTTTTTGCCTGTGGCCTTTCCTCCCTGGGGATGGCTTCTCTCCTGGGTGGGGTCGCCCGCTTGGGTTTCTGGATGTGCTTGGCGGGCTCTGTGGTGCTGGTCTAGCCTCCTTTCGGGGTCTGTCTCCCTTGCCGGTCTGCTTGGGTTCCCCTGGTCGATCCTCACTGCTGCGTGGTGTTCTGGGCGCCTCGTCTGCTCAGGTGCCTCAGTGGGTTTTGGCTTCCCCTGGGGTGTCTTGTGTTTGGCCTCTTGGCTGTTGGCTGTGCTTCTTCCTTCGGCCTTTCCTCCCTGCTTCTTCTGGTCTCGTCTGGTATCAGTGGTGCTGCTGGGTGGCCGTTGTTTGTTGCCTGGATGGATTCCCCGGGTACTGTTGGCATCTGCTGGGTCTCTTCTGGCCTGCGGTGTTGTTCTCCGGTTTGGTTTGCTGAGGAGGGGGGGGTGTTGTCCCTGCCCTTTCTGGTGGTTCTTTTTGCCACAGTTGTGCCTCGGCTTTTCCCTGTCCTCATGTTGTTCTGGGGGCCATGTTTCGGTCGCTCCTGGTCTGCAGGCTTGCGGTTGCTTCTGCTTGGTTTTCGGCAGTACCTTCTTGTGGTTGCCTGTTGCCTTCGGCCTTCCTCCCTGTTGGCTCCTGTTCTTGGCTGGTCTGCTGGTTTCTGTTTGGTACGACCTGCTCAGGGTTGCCTGTTTGCACTCTTGCTGCAGTCCTGGCCTGCTTGTTGGGGCTGTGTTGGAGGTTTGTTGGGTGGCCTGGCGCTTCTTTGCGGGTGTCTTTTCTGCCTGTGGGGTGGCTGGTCCCTCTGCTATCGGGTTCCGGTCCTTGTGGGTGTGGTGTGTTCCTGACGTTGCTGCCTTGGTTCTGGCTGTGCCTGTTTGGGTCTGTCACCTCTCCTGTTTCCCTGCTTGCCTCCTCTTGGGTTTCGTTTGGGCGACGCCGGGGCTGTTTGCTCTCTGGCCTGTGCTCTGCTGCGGCCTTCCCTTCTTTGGCCTTCCCCCGGTTTTGGGTTGGGCCTTCGGGTCCTTCTGGTCGTGCAGGTTGCTTGGCTTCGGCTTTCGCTTCCCGGCTGTGTCCTCGGTTGCCGTTTTTGCGCGTGCCCTGCCTTGGGTCGTGCCGGGCTGTGGGGTTTGGTTTGCTTGTGTGTTCCTCCCTGGCTTCTGTTTCTTCTGTGGTCGAGTTGTTTTTGTGTTTCCTCTCCCCTGGTGGGTTGGGGTTCCATGCTGTGCTGTTTGGGCCTGTCCCTCTCCTTCAGGTCCTCTGGGGATTCTTGGCCCTTGGTCTCGCTGGCCTCTGTGTTTTTGCCCCTGCCTTCTGCTTGGGCTGTTTGGGGTCGTCTCTGCCTAGCCTGTCTCTGGTTTGGCTTGTCTGTGGTTGACGTTGGCTCCCTTAGGGTTCCCTTGCTATGGTCTTGGGTTCTCTGGCTCGTTTGGCTGTCCGGTTGCACTCCTTCTCTGGTGTTCGGGGTGTGCCTTCTTCAGGCTGTTGCTTCCTGCTCTGGTTTCCTCCGGTTTGGGGTTGGGGTGTTTTGCTGCAGCTGTGTTCTGGGGTTCCTGTGGTTCCTCCAGTTCCCCTTTGTTTTTCCAGGTCTCTTTGTCCTGGTTGGTGGCCCTTGCCGGTTGTTGCTGCTCGGGTGTCCTGGAGGTGCTGGTTCCCTTGGTGCCTTGTTTCCTCGTCTCTCGGGGCCTGGTGGGTTGGCTTCCGGGGTTTGTTCTTCCTTCCCCGGTGCCTTGGTTTTCCCTCTTTCCCTGTCCGTAGGCTCTGTCTCGCCTTCTGGGCTGGGTGCTGGTGGCCTGTCGGCTGCTGCTGGCCCTTTTCTCTTGAGGCCTGCTGCTCTTTTTTGAGGTTTCGGGGGGTTTGTCCTCTGGTCTCTCTGGGGTCGGGTCGTTTGCTTTCCTTCTCTTCTGGTTTGGTCCTGCCCTTGGTGGGCTTCTCGGCCCTTTTTTTTTTCCTTGGGGAACGACTTTGGTTGTTTTTGGTTGGGGCTTCGTGTTTCTCTGGCCCTCTTGTCCCCTGGGTGTTTCTTTTCTTTCCGGGGCCTGGGTTCGGCTGGCGTGGGTTCTCTGTGCCTGGGTTTGGCTCCTGTTGCCCGGTTCTGGCTTGCTGGCCTGGTAACTCTTGGCCATTCTCTTTGGGTGGCCTCCTCACTGTTGTTTTCTTCTTGCCTCGGATGGCTTGTGTGTCTGTGTTCTCCCCTTCTCTGGTTGGCTGGGGGGTGTTCCTACTGTGGGCTGGTTGGCCTCTGTGGTTGTCGGTCTGGTCGTCTGGATGTTCTCCCGTTGTTTTGTTGGGTGCGTCCAGGATTGGTGGGGCTCCCTCTTGTCGGGGGCTCTGCCTGGGGTTTCGCCGGTTCTGCCTTTTGCTTCCTGCGGTTGCTGCCTTGGTGTGATTTCCTGGGTTGGCTTCTGTTTTGTTTGGGAAGGCTGGCTTTTCTGCTTTGGTATTCTCCACATAGTAATGAATGGGACGAGGATATAAGGGACTTAGGGGTAATGCTCTATTACTTACCGGTAATCTTCATTACTCCGGGTCCCGTTGTCCTCATCTCATTCATACACCCCGCCCTCCCTCCCGGACGGCCGGCCTTCCTGTTTTGGGCTTGGTTGTTCAGGCGGAATGCTGGGTAAGGACCCCTTATGTACTCCCGGTGGGAGGGGCGGGGTTAGTGTCCCAGCATTCTTCTGATCCTTTTTTTCTGTCGGGAGATGGTTATCTCCACATAGTAATGAATGGGACGAGGACAACGGGACCCGGAGTAATGAAGATTACCAGTAAGTAATAGAGCATTCTACATGCCTTTGTGAACCAGCCTCAAAACCGCCAACTCCCTGCTAAGAAAAGTGTGAAGAGGGCACAGCCCTTTCTATTTGTCATAATTGCATATTATTAGTCCCATTTTATTCCCACTTTAGATATCTTGGATCCAATTCATAAAGGCATGATCATTGTACCACATTCTTACATGCTTGTTGTGAATCGGCCCAAATGTTCTCTGCTAACCCAGTCATGAAAATAAGGCAGTTATACAATTGTTGTACAAAGCATGGGTTCAGTATCTACTAGCTACAGCTGCATTAGCAAATGCGCACTCTGCCTAGGACTCCTCCCCTTCTTTGCCAACGGATCACTACAGTTTATCCGCACATTTCCCTTGAAATACATCGGATTAGATAAATAATTTATATGTGGACAGCTCAAATTGGATATTTTTGGCACAAAACACGTACTTAAATTCAGGATCAAACACTCCTAATAATGGCATATGAACAGCTTGCCATTGAATCTTTTATATGCTTTGAGTGAATGGAAGATTTATGTAGTGTACACAACAGACTAAAATGGCTTTTGGTATGGACACTGCCAAAGCCATCCTGTGAGAATCTTTACATTATCGTTCATCCCATGAAGTGTAACAGACATGGCAAGCTTCTATCCAAGAACAAAGGGCTTATTTATAAGCCCCTTGCAACACTTTTGCACCACCCTTGCATCACTTTTCATGATCCAGCAGAGCGCCAAATTGCACCATATTTACAAGGTGATGTATCTGGGTAGATGCATCACTTTGTAAACTCCTCTGCCCCATTATACCTGCACCAGGTAGAATGTATGCAGGGTGGGCGTGCCTCCGCATCAAAGCCTCAGAGAAGTGGTGCATTGAAATCTATAAGATTTCAGTGCGCCACTTCTAGGACACCTTGCGTCAGAACCTGTTTGCGCCGACAGATACGTCACGATTCCTGATGTATCTGTCTTTCCTTGCAACATGGAGTGCCGTACAATGAAAACGGCGCATCCATCGTTTTGCAAGGAGGGTGCAGTGAAAACCGTTGCATCACTGTTTTGTCACAGTGATGCAACAGTTTTCATAATAAGCCACAGAGTATCTGGCCTACATCCAGACCCTTGCCTCAGATGTTAGCTGTTAACTGAAGTACCTCAAGAAAGCCCACTTTCCGTCATCAAATAAGTACCTCTTTCTCCTCAGAGGCAGTCCCAGTCGAGCTAAAAACTGCACTGGTCAGTTCACAGTAAAACCCAAAACTATTTGGATTGTTTCGATACAGCTAACTGCCCGACAGTCTGGCTTTTGGCATTCCCTATTAAAAACTGAATTGCTTCAGCATGCTGCAACAGGAAATGTTCATTTATTTTCCAAGACCAATCTAATTCTGAGTCCTTTGCAATTTAGGTTCTGCCCAAATATGAACATTGAATGTGTTGTTCATGTCAATGGCTATGGAGGATTTCCACGTGATGGGAGAGCCCCGATTTTGTTCCACTCCATAAAACATGATTTTATCAATCTGCCACTTCCAAGATATGTGTTAGTGGACTCGCAACTGGATGGGTTCTTTTGTTTCTTTTTGGATCCACACTGTTCATTTACGTCCTCTTGAACCTTCCTCAAAACCTGTTTAGCGGGGTGTGCCCTAGATCTTTGCGATGCATCTCTTTTGTTTAAGAGTTCTCTGTCCATTGTTTATCTGTTCCTTGATAATGAAATTATATTTTGTATGTATGCGGATAACAGGCAGATTTCTTTCAATCTTACATGAATTGCTGAAACACCCTCAACCAATTTGTCTTTAGCTTCGAAAGCCACTTCCTGGTGGTTCAGTGTTGGCCTTTTAATGTAACCGCGCAAAATCTAGAATCCTCCTAACTCAGATTAATTCTCCACACTACAATATCAGGCTTGGTCCTCCCTCAATAGAGTGTGTCCAGAAGCAATACAAAAGTCAGGAATTTGGGAACATTGGTGGATGCTGAATTAACTTCAAAGGCCCATTATTGAAAATAATTCCGCCTATTGTATCATTCTTCCAGAAACTGACTGTTGACGTTTGTTCAGTCTATATTAGATTGTGCAATGGGGACTATCGGGTCTTCCACTGAAATGTATATTGTTTACAAAATATTCAGAATACTGCACTCTGGGTCCTACTTGTTTTAAAAAAAAAATATGAGCATGTGTTAAGTATTCTTCAGTCTCTACAAGTGTGGTAGTTTAGAAGAAATCTAATAGAATATATTGTGACAAATTCAGTAGCTGACTGCTGATGAGATCAAGAGCCATATGAGAACATCTGAAATTCTCTTAACAGTTGAGGACTTCGCTTTATTCCACCTAGCCCTCCTGGCTGCATCTGCTCACCAAAGAGCTTTCCTTCTCGATCTTCAGCCAGTGCCAAGAAACTGTTTAAGGTTCCTGTAAGCTTTACAAATATTTCTTTAACTTAACAAACTGTCTTGCACGTCAGTGTCCCATATTTATTTGCACTTTCCGCAATCTTGCCTATTGTGGAATATTTATCAACACTGTCTCCGATAACTCCCAGTTGTTAAATGAGCTGTTGAATCACCTAGTGCCTGCCTTTAAGTGGGTGCTAATGAACTCTACTAACATAACATACCTTCTTGCACGTCAGTACCTCATATTTATATATATATCTATATCTATATATATATATATATATATATATATATATATATATATATGTGTGTGTGTGTGTATTATCTACTGGCGGTCGCCAGTAGATAGTTATAGTTAGGACCGTGTTTCCATAGGAAATTTGAAAATTCTATTTTGAATAACTTTGGCGCCGGTTGTTGAATCCTCGCGAAATTTTCAAAACTAATGGGGCGCTCCGCTGTGTGTGTGTGTGTGTGTGTATTATCTACTGGCGGTCGCCAGTAGATAGTTATAGTTAGGACCGTGTTTCCATAGGAAATCTGAAAATTCTATTTTGAATAACTTTGGCGCCGGTTGATGAATCCTCGCGAAATTTTCAAAACTAATGGGGCGCTCCGCTCAGCTCCTACCCTGAAAGTCTCGGGGTGATTCGTCAAGCGGGGGCCGAGAAAAAAGGGGGGTCCCAAAACGCGTTTTCCCCTGTTATTTTCCATAGGACCTTTAGTCGAAGGTACAGCCCGAACGGCTGAACAGAATTACTTGAAATTTGACAGAGAGGTAGTCCTCAGGTCAGGCATGTGCCTTTTGCATATATGGAGTCAATCTGTACAGTAGTTCCTGACAAAATTGCAGTTAAAAGTACATAAATATCTATATGCGTGCACCGTGCACGAGCGTAATTCTGATTGGTGGTTACATGTCAGTCAACATTCGAATCGGTCGAAATCAGGAAGTGTTGTCCGCCATTTTGTTTGTTTTGGGTGCGACACTGAAAAAGAGAGGTGGCGAACGTGAAAAGGGGGCAGGGTAGAGAGTTCCTGACCCCTAGCCTTTGTCAGGGGGTCCCTGAAGGACCCCGAAGGGTGAAATTTTATTTTTTATTTTTTATTTTTTTAAATCGTGGGGTGCGCGTACGGTAAAAAACCTTAAAAAATATATATATAATAATACATACATAACTTAGCATTTAACCCCTTCAGTGCCCATGACGAGCTGGACTCGTCATGGGCTGCGGTGGCGCTGTGCCCATGACGAGTCCAGCTCGTCATGAACTCCGCCCGCTAAAACAAAGCGCGGCACTGGGCGGGGAAAGGGGCGGGCATGCAAGGGGTTAAAAAACCGTACAAATTCACTTAAAAAACCATAGGTTTCACACACGTTATAGTTAGGAATTAGCATTTAAAAAACCTTGCAAATTCACTTAAAAAACCATAGGTTTCACACATGTTATAGTTAGGTGGACATTTCACTCGTAAAAAACCAATGAAATTCCCCCGTTATAGTTAGTTCAGATAACTATAACTCGCGCAACCGCCACTCTATCACAAGGATGATGTCATCAGTGATGTCATGAGTGATGCCACTGACCATGTCATGAGTGATGTAATATGTGACGTCATGAGTAGTGGATTGCGGGCGCGTGAGTTATAGTTATCTGAACTAACTATAACAGGGGAATTTCATTGGTTTTTTACGAGTGAAATGTCCACCTAACTATAACATGTGTGTAACCTATGGTTTTTTAAGTGAATATATATATATATCTTTTGTTGCGCTTTCTCCTTGGTCCCTTGGTCTTCATCCATCGCCAATAAACGTTTAGAGATCCAGTAATCTCTATAAATATTTTGAATAATACCATGCTTTCTTCAACTCCAGTTCGCCATATTTATTGCACTTGTAGGAATTTTCTTTGTTGTGCCAACAGCACCAGTAGTGATTAGCAGCAAAAATGTGCAATTGTGTTTTTCTTGGAGTTTTTAGTTACAGTTTCTATAAATTACAGTGGAGAGTGGTTATGATATACACCTGAAAAACGATGTGCAACAGTCAGCAGAAGGATGTTCCTATCTATTGTGAGTTTGTTTTGCCCTCCCTGAAGATGCGAGTACTTGGTAAGACAGCCAATTGTACAAGTTCACATTCTTATTCAGCTGATTTACAGTCCTAATTTAAAATTCAATATCTACTACATTTGGTTTCTCGCTAAATTCAATCTACACAGCTGAAACGTGTACATTTGCGGATGCTTCACCTTGTCTTTCCTCACATCATCTTCTAGCATAGTTGTTCTACTATTATCGTCTTCTAGCATCATTTTGTAAGTATGGTGAAGCATGTATCATGATTATTTGCACAACAGGTTAGCTAACACAACTTTACACATCGCAGACTATCGTGGGAAAATAAGCCTGTGTCAACGTGGAATTCACAACACGGCGGTACCATGCAATAGTCCGCTGAAAACGCGGCCAATGTCCGCGATACAACCACCTCGACGGAGATAAAAACACAAACCTCAACACGGAAAAACATGCGATGGGCCAATGTGCGATGAGGAAATCAGCGATAAGCAGCGCCAGGCCTGCAATGCACACATGGCAGGCGGGAAAAATCCCTATAAAAGTAGAAAAAACGCTCAAACACAAACTGACCAACACCCAAGCACCATGGAGGCAGCCGGAGCAGGCGCAGAGGACGTGCGCAACCCCACAAGCACCCCTGACGACCAGGCTGGGACCTCGGGGGCAGGGACAAGAAGAAGAGGAAGGCGAAGTTCAGTGCGCAGGAAACAGTATCCTAGTCACGGAGGTGATGGAACATCATCAACAACTGTTCGTCACCTCCAGTGTGTCATTGGGCACCAAAAATGGAATATGGCTGGACATCGTGGACAAGGTGAATGCCGTCGGAGAGCACAAGAGGTCAATGGACGAGGCCAAGAGGCGATGTACTGACATCAAGCGCAAGAACAAGAATAAACTCGCAACCAACCAGAAGGCAGCAATGCAGACTGGAGGTAGGAGCCCAGCGCTACAGCTCGTGCTGGATGACATGGAGGAGCTGGTGTCAACAGTCATCAGTGTGGAGACTGTGGCCGGAGTCGGAAGGCCGGACACTGCTCGACAGGACGCAACCCAACCGCAACAGGGTGAGTGACCACAAGGTACTGGGTGGACGGGTGGAGATGGCCACAATAGCACACATGCACAATCATGCAGAGCACAGTGCACACCCACAATGACTCTGGGTCATGGCCCTGATCTACTGACTGTCACAATGTACGATGCCATGCTGTCTGAATGTCAGCATGTTCCATGCGGCTACATACATGTGGACACATTGTAATACACCATCTCCCCTTCACATTGCAGGGGCACCGTCAACACCTCCTTCAGAGCAGTCCCACCCACCCACTCTTTGCTGATGACGAGGAGGACACCCCCAGAATCGACACCCAAGCCCTCCAAGACATCATTAACATCATCCGCAACTCACCTCCAGGATCAGGGCAGTCCAGCTGCATCGAGGAGACCCCATCCACTACCCAAACCACCCAGCAGGAGGCACCCACAGCCCTGGCTGTCTCCCAAGACCCCCAGGAACATCACATGGCCTTCCAACGCCGTGTGCTGAAGGGCCAGAGGGAGACGGCTGAGCAGGTGCGGGTGTGGTTCGACATCATGGTTACCAAACTGGACGCCATCCATGGGTGTATAGGCCCGCTCCATGGTCTCCAACGAGCCCTGACTGACATCGCTGGAGTCATGACGCGGAGAGAAGAACACCTGTCCGCTCGGAGTGGCTCCAGCGATGTTAGCCGTGAGCTGGCACACATGCGGAGGCTCATGGAGGACATGGTGCACATGGAGGCGGAAAGGATGGCAGCCACCGCTGCACATCAGCGAAATGTAGCTGGGATCTATCATGCACTGCAGATCCTCATCATGGCATTGCTGCCACAAGGCGTGGCGCAGATGAATGTTGCTGCCCCCACACCATCCACATCTCGGGCCCCTGGTGTGTCAGTGCCTCACAGTGTGGCAGGCGTATCCACTCCGGTACCTGATGTGTCACTGCCACACAGTGCGGCCGACAATCCTCCTCCGGCCCCTGACGTGTCAGTGGCACACAGTGCCGCAGCCGGTACTGCAACACCCACAGGTGGGGCAGAGCACACATCAGAGGACAAGGACGTGGATGGGTTTGAGTTCAGAAGGAGGCACTAGCATTAATTTCCAACACCGGGCCTGTTTCTGCTTGGTGCCGCACATGGCCCCATGTCCTTTCACTGACCCCTGATACACTCCGCTGCACTCACCTTGGGCCGCGACATGGACTGCCATTTCCTGTTCGATGACCAATGACACGGCGACCAGACTGCGGACTGTACCCTTCCTCTTCCGGAGTACTTGTCATCCCTGGATGGACTATGGCTGGCCCTCCATAGGCCCATATTGTGTGGTGTGCTCGGCATGGCCCTGTACCGCTCCAGCTGCAAAACTCCACTGGATGTGCAATAAACATCCAGTAATGCACTGCTGTGTCATGTCTCATCATTCATGTATGAATGCGTGGTTGGATGTAGGGACAGTGATTTCCCTTACAACAATGATGCTCATCTAGTGGGATGCCAGTCACAGTGTGCTACATTGCCTATTATGTTCCGGGTGCCGTGGACACTACAACAGAGACACACGCATTAGTCACTTCTTTGTCCAGACATGGACTGAACCACGCCCAGAGCCCCCGAGTCATTGTTGCAAGCCCTGCGCTGGTCCGGCGTACGCCAGGCCAGCACACTCCACTAACGCTCCGGGGGGGGGGGGGGGCCACATAGCTACCTGTCACAGGCATACTCGCTGGTGGTGTGCAGGTCACTGGTCTAGTTGTCAGCATGTCACAGCCACTCTATGAGGGCAGGTTTGCATGCACACCACACCCATCCGGCACAGGCGTCACAGGCCAACGTCACATTCCCCTCTGCCGGTGGTGACTGGATGACGGACGCTCCACAGTTCTCAATCATAATGGGCCCATGAGTTGTTGTGCACAGGGTCATTGGCACCCGAAGCCTTGCAGCCGTCACAGGCCTACCACCACATGGTGCTGTCTGGGGTTGCACAGGGTTAGTGGCACCCGAAGCCTTGCGGCTGTCACGGGCCTACTACCATGTGGCGCTGAATGGGGTTGCATAGGGTTAGTGGCACCCGAAGCCTTGCGGCCGTCACGGGCCTACCACCACTTGGCGCTGACTGGGGTTGCACAGGGTTATTGGCACCCGAAGCCTTGCAGCCCTCACGGGCCTACCACCACGTGACGCTGACTGGGGTGGCACAGGGTTAGTGGCACTAAAAGAGCTGAGCGGGTGTGCCGCCTGCGATGATGACGTGTGCACTGATGTGGTCTCCGCCGTTGATGACTCAGGACTCAGCGTCATATGCGGGGACTGCTGGGCAGCGGGGTGGGTCCGCATGATGTGGACCATGCCATGGTGGCGGGACCGGGGCCTGGAGCTTGAACGGGCACGTAGTGTGCCCACTGATGGACACACCGGTGGCAGCAGGTGAGCAGTGGGGTCTGGGTGCGCAGGGGTAGCGGTGTCTCTCTCTCTCTCTCTCTCTCTCTCTCTCTCTCTCCCTCTCCCTCTCCCTCTCCCTCTCCCTCTCCCTCTCCCTCTCCCTCTCCCTCTCCCTCTCCCTCTCCCTCTCCCTCTCCCTCTCCCTCTCCCTCTCCCTCTCCCTCTCCCTCTCCCTCTCCCTCTCCCTCTCCCTCTCCCTCTCCCTCTCCCTCTCCCTTCCTTCCCTCTCCCTCTCCCTCTCCCTCTCCCTCTCCCTCTCCCTCTCCCTCTCCCTCTCCCTTCCTTCCCTCTCCCTCTCCCTCTCCCTCTCCCTCTCCCTCTCCCTTCCTTCCCTCTCTTTCTCTCTCTGGCTTTCTTTCCTTCTCTGTTTCTCTGTGTCTCGCTCCTTTGATGTGCGCATGACACACGTCCTGATTTTGTGCTTTATTTTCCAGGCTGTGACGTCGAGATTGTCCCTGACGCACCAGACAGGAGTCTTCCGCATTGGTGTTTTGTGTTGTATTTCAATAAAGTTTTTTGTTGTTACTTCAGTGCTGTGTGACTGTTTCTCTTTCTTCTGGCCACACGTGTGTTTATTTTTGGTAATGTGCGTCATCATGCACTTTTTGTGGCTCTTGTGTCGTGCACGGTATGTGTATGTCCATGGGGGGCTGGGAGTGGTTGCGGTGGGTGTTGTGGCCCTCATGGGTATCCGCGTTGCATAATCATTGTCTCCATGGCATCTGTGGGTCTAACGGTGTGGCTCTTGGCTGGGCTCCCTTTTATGCTGCAGGTAGTCATCCTGCTTAACACCAGCAAAAGGCAGGTGTTAATTCCCTGCTGCTACCGTGGCTTATCACCTGTTTTTGGTTCGCAGTGTAGATTTAGCAGTTCGTTGTGAAAGTGGTGTTGTGTTTTTTTCGTGTGTTTTTGCACGGGAACGCCTACTCTGCATCTCATTAGGGTTAGTTGGTGGTGTCCACCGTGGAGATAAATTTTGGGGCAGTTATCGCTGGAATACTGGCGGTGTCTGCAGTTTGCACCGGCTTGTAAATGGGGTGTTAAATCTAGCTCCACTTTTGCGTTAAGGTGGAGATAAATCGGAGATAAGTCCTTGTGAATATACCCCAAAGTATTTAAAAAATGGAAATGCTGGCAGATGTCCATACATATGACTCAACCCTTTTATGCCCTTCAAGACTGCCCTTTATTTGTTTATTACCCCCTTCAATTGTGCTGCAATTAAAAGCAATGAAAGTATAACACTGAGAAGTGTGTTCATTTCCCTTTGGCAAATTTGCATTTCTCAAATGTCAGGCAGCCTTCCACTGCATGCTGCCAAAGACCAAGATCTTAGTTTTCTCTATTGTAATTCTGATTGGGTTTGTTTTGCAATACACAATGTTGGGATGTAAAGGTCGTTTACATAGTTAACAAGGGCGAAACCCTGCCCGGTGTGCCTGACTGTATTTAAAAAAAAAAAAAAAAACTGAACTGGGCATTACATTATGTGTCTGCTGACTGACAATTCTGAGTTCTTTCCCCCACAGCCCTCCTGACTACCTCCCTGAAAAGCCTGTGAGGACTCGCTATCACTACCCTGAGAGTCAAGTGAGGAAAGCCTAGTGTAATCTAGAGTGTGTGCACAAGCCTAGCCTGTTCCTAGTACTGTGAGGTCCAGAACGTGTGCTTTGAACTGAAGGGGTGCACCAAGCACATCCTCATAGTGGGTAGAAGACTGCCTTGCATGCTTTGGGAGCATCATATAAAGTGGTGATGGCAGCATACAATGTTCTTTAAATCTATAGTGTCACCAGATGTGTTAAGAAAAGGTGAGCCTACCGGCTGGCTTCCCTTGTATAAAGTTCTGCTTTTATGTGTAATTCAGAACATTGTGTAAGTATATTATGTGAATGTTGAGTGTGTGTGTATGTGCAGTGAGTGTGTAGTTCAGTTCACAAAACTTTATTCGGATAAACATAGTATCCATAAAAGTACGACAATGGTTAAAAATGACAGGGAAAAAAGTAACAATACATAATAGTTAGAATTACAGTTGTATGAACAGAAAATCATAAAATTCGGATGACAGAATAAAACAAGAGTCCTCAATAATAAATAAATCACTAATATAAAACAAATCCAATCGATGGCTAAGAACTGTCCGTACGTGAATAAAACTCAGTGATTAGACATTGTCTTACGCGCCCTGGTGGCAATTCTCAAAAATGTGCTTAGACGAAAAACCAGGTCTTCATCAGCCAAGGCAAGCATACATGAATAAGCAGAGACCAAACTTATAGGCCTGCTCTTATTAAAAAAATGGGAAAAGAAGCCACTTGATATATTTCATGTAATATTTGCAGAAAAACAGAAAGTGTTGAATTGATTGGCCACTCACCCCGTCACATGGGCAGGGTAGTTGATCGGGTTTTGGATGATAACCCAATGGGAAACACAAAGCAAATTTAACTGTCCCAGCCCTCAGGCGGAATAAGAGGCTCCATTCCCACCGACTCATAGGTAAGGTGAGATAATTTGGTAGGGGGTAGCAGTGCCGTTCGTAGGCCATATAACTGGAAACAGTAGGTTTATTTGATTCCGACACAGTTAATACGGTATTATATAATGAATAAAGAGCGCTTCTAAGTTCTCTTTTATTTACAGTTTCTGCTTCACTAGGATTTAAGAGAATGCAGCCCTTATTGACGCTGCATAAGCTTTGATACACTCCAGATAGCCAAGGAATATCCATCCCCTTCTCACACTTCAAACAGTCTGTTATGATGTTTTTAGTTAAGGTAGCTGCCTGATTCTTCCAGACTGATAGCCAGAAGAGAGCTGGGCGAGCGCGTATAAAATCAGGTATATAATTTAAGTTCAATTCCTTGTGGCAAATGTATTTTGGGGGTCGAGATTGGGATACTCAACAGGTTTCTACAAAACCGGTTTTCTTCCTGCTGAATGCAGGAACTATCTGCGGTGCCCCAAATCTCAGCTCCGTACGTGGCCACAGAGACACTTGTAATTTAAAAATTTTTTAAATAGCACCTGTGTTCTTTGGGCGGGAAAACTAAAAATAGAATTAATAGTCTTTGAGAACTTGCTCCTGGAGGGAGTAAGATGCTCAGTCCAGGAGCCGTTCGCAGCAAAGACTACTCCGAGATAAGGAAATTTACAGGTACTTGTCAATTTTTGATTGCTGGCAACAATAGAACTAAGCTGGCGTTTTCTAGGGCCACAGGACGTTAAAAATGATTTTTTTAAATTAACGCACAAGTCCAAACTATCCATGAATTTAACAAAGGACTGTACTAGGATACGTAAAGAATTAGGAGTGCGGCCTATAAGAACCGCATCATCTGCGTAAAGTAGTACAGGAAGAGGTCTCCCGAGAATCATGGGGACATCTTGGGTCATAGGTACCAAAGACTTATTTAGACCATTAATATAAATAATAAAAAGCAGGGGGGCTAGGACACATCCCTGCCTGACCCGACCTTAATGACTCCCGAGGCCTCTCCCCTACTACCTATCCTCACCTGAGCCTCGAGGTCTTTATGGAGATATGCCAGAAAATGAAACAGTGGCTCATCCAGCCCATAGGCTAGTAGAATAGCCCACAGCCTTGACCTGTTCACAAGGTCAAATGCTGAGGACAAATCCATAAAGGCCAAATAGACCGGGGAGTTCCGAGCGATAGTATACTTCCCAGTTACAAGGTTGAGATTAAAGCATTGTTCATTAGTACCAACCTTGCTACGGAAACCTAACTGGCAAGGCTCTAGAATACTACACTCCTCTGACCATTCCAGGATCTTTTTGTATAAAACTCTGCCCAAAATTTTAAGGGTATTATCAATCAATGAGATCGGCCTATAATTGCTAGGCTGAGACCGTGAGTGTGTAGTATTTGTGATAGTAGGGCTCTGTGTGTTGTATGTGCTGGGGTCAGTAGGAACCATTTTGAATGCCCTTGCTTTTAGCATGACACAAGATGTAGGATGAATACAGCTCCTCTCAGACAGCAGAAGTGAATTCCCTGCTTTCCAGTAGCTGGAGGATAGAGACCCGAACACTGAAGTGAGGGAGATTGGAGAAAGGGCTATCTGAAATTCAATGAGTATCTTCTAAAGCTCAAGGCATCAAAGTAGTTCTTTCTAATCACTGCTGTTTGATAGATGCTAGGGGTGAGGGATAGGCCTGAGAGTTCAAGTGAGGTAGTTTCTAGGCAGAGCCTGCCCTTTTGCCTGTCCCTACATCCAGCTTCAGGAAGGCTGATGACCACCACCTGCAGAGATCTCATGCTTATTTGTGCCCATGTTTTGATACTCCTGCTTGGAGCTAGTCCCATTGCTACCTGCTGTGAGAGCTATCACTTTGTATAAAGGCGTAAGAATGTCATTTGAAAGAGAACCAACCCAAGTTGATTCTGAAACATTAAATTGTGGATCCACATTCCCTCTCTTGAAAATTTGTATAAAAATAGGATCTAAACCACACCATGGGTTCTAGTCTCGGATTCATCATGAAAAAGGAAGTAAGTGCTCCACAGAATACTGGACTAACTATGGCTGGTATTTAGCTGAAAGCCAGTCTCACAGTCACATAGGTGAGGGACATCACCTGATGTCTGCACTTCCTGCTAGAGGATCTAAGCATCCAGGGGAGCTAAGCATCTGCCTGGAGTGCCTAGAAGCCTGCCTACTGAGAGAAGGAATGGGTGTGCTTGGCCCTGGAAGAGTAGATACTTCCCAGGCAGAGAGGCCCAGCATGTTCCCAGGGCAAGGAGCACCCAGATAAAAGAGACTAGCCCAGAGAGCGAAGCCAAGAGTAACCCATGTTGTGTAGTGGTTCTCCAGTCATTCTGTGCAGTTTCTGTGTTAGCTGAACAAGATTGTACCAGAACAAGTATCCCATGTCTTCTGGGCTTAAAAGACTGGTGCTGCCACTGCTGACGCTGCGAGTGAAAGCTGTGTCTCCATCAAACCAGAGACCGCAATGGCCAGAAATACACCACCATTAGGGATTCGGCCTGGAAGCTGCAGCTGCCACACCAGCTCGCCCGTATGTAGTTGGCCCAGAGGGCCACAGAAGAAGAGTGTTGCTGTGCAGATCTACCTCACTGTTCGCTAAGAGAGCCTGGACAGCATCTGTTGTACAGCCTGAACTGCCACAATAACTAGTTTAGCAGAACTTAGTTTGCAACCCTGAAAGTCATATCCATAGAATTCAGCAGTATTTAGTGCTGCTGTGTGATTGACATACTTTCTTTTTTTTTTTTTAAACCTGGACTGGGCATTACATTATTGTGTCTGTTCGTTGACCGTTCTGAGTTCTTTCCCCCAAAGCCCTCTTGACTACCTCCCCGAGATGCCTGTGAGGGCTCGATATCACTGCCCTGAGAGTCAAGTGAGGAAAGGGTTGTATTTGACCCACAGCCATTGTAGGTCAGACCAAGTGCCTGCTTACCTTATCCACCACAGTTGGAGCACAGGAGCCCCAGTCTGTACTGTGACCCCACCCTCAAAGTGGGGTCTGACACACAGCTAGAGTCATACCTAAGGACAGAACCGTATGCACTAATAATCCATTGCCACTGGTAGTTCTTATATAGAGATTGAATACTGATGTAATGTTCCGCAGTCGATTAAAAAATAATCTCCAGCAGGAGACATAGCACACTCAGGAGTATACTTTTTCAAAATGCTTTATTTCACCACCTTAGCGCTGACAAATGTGTCGCGGCCTTACCGCCCTTTGTCAATGTCAGCGTTGCCATTGTTAAGCTCATATTTATTGAACCCTCCACCACCACCAGTTCATAATGGTCACAAAAAACGGAATTGGTTTGTAATGTGGAAACAATACAGATACAGTTCAACGTGGCCATTTTTAGGTCTCGCGTAGGCAACGCATTCGCTGCCTCTACGAGGCATTAAGTAATCTCTATGTGTTGGCAAGGGGCCGATAGTTTCTCCTGCCGCTTGTCATTTGCTGAATGTTGGCACAGCTCCTGTGAGCTGGCTTTTTAGTGGCTGTTGATGGCAAACTAACTTCCGTGTAGTCCGGAAGCAGCGGCCACCAACTACAGTTTTCGTCAGCCAGATCGCACTTTTTGTTTGTGTCGCGTATTTCTGCCTGATCTAAACATGGCAGCGGCGCATGCGCAAGGCTGCGGCAGAAGCCGGTGTGTGTGAGGGGCGGGCAGCGCATTATGTTTCTCTTCCAGCGTGTGCACACCACTCGCAGGACGCTGCTTATTTATATTACCAGTGTTTCCCTGTGCCGTGTTTGCCCGCCCCACCACCCCTCCCAGATCGCTGTTTTTTTTCCCTTCAGCACGCGCACATCACTCGCGTTTGAGCCTTGCTCGAGCTTTCAGCGGCTCGCTTTCAGCGCATTATAAAACCTCCAAATAAATGAGTATCACAATCAAGCTGTGTAGTGCCAGGACCTTGGAATGCTGCTTGTTCCTCTACATCACGATTGATTCAATTAGTAAGTAACCTTCATCCTCTCCTTTTGGCAGATGGTTTGTTGTCGTAGCAAATGTTCAGGCAGTTAACAGCACATTTGGCACAGAGTCAATGTAATTTCCTTCTTAGCGCGAGCATATCTTCAAATATTTTAACAGACATGAATCACGTCACAGCTCGGGCAACAATTAATAAAACAGTTCTCACCAAAGCCATTAAGCGTATGGTAAACATTTCATGAACACACGAGAATAAATGAACTGTCCTTTGTTTCCATAGTAGCCATAGGCACTGCAAGTTAAAACTTTTCAAGCGACGGAGAAAATGCCCTTTGGCAGTTTTCCATTTAACCTCATTTTAAAAACCAACAGGTAGCACTTGAACTTGAGTGGAAAATATGTAACTTGCCTCTAAGTTGTTATAATTGTGAAAACTGTTGCTGTAATAAGTCTCACAAAAACTAGGAAAGCTAGGTTTACATTTGGAGACTCCTGTCTCTTTGTCAGATTTGTCGGTGTTTGTGCGCAGCTATTTCAGTTATCTCTGCAGGCTGGTGTGGGCGGGCTTCTATTATGAGCCGCTTTGTTCTGGTTTGTTCTCGTGTTTTACTTATGAAAGGACATTGAATAATGACAACAGGAGAATTACTCCTTGCAAAATGAGCTCTTCAATCCGGTTTCAGCAATTGAGACATCACTTAACTTACTTCTGTCTGTGAGGAATGTCTGGGTGGTAAACAGAGCTCTTCTAAATTGCACAAGTGGTGAGGAAAATAGAACTGGCCGGTTTTATAGCTGTAGTCAAAAGGGCGGACCACAAAACATTTTTAACTGATACTAACTCATAGCCTCGGTGGTAAAATAAGGCAGTGCTGGTGCAAACTAGGGGTGGGCGGAATTTGCGAAATTCACTTCATCGCAAAAATGTTAAAGATCTCCGCAAACACGCGGAAATATCGCGAAGATGCGGAAGTTTTTTTCCCGCCCGTTTGCGGTATTTTCTGCGTGGACGCGGCTCGACAACTTACCCATGCGGTTGCTCGCGGGCGCGGCCATCTTGTTTTCACTTGTCTCGCGGTGCATGATCAAGAGAAGAAAGACGTGATCGCGCGACGAATGACGTTACTGCGGGCGCGAACTGTCGCGAGACAGCGCAAATGGCTACCAACAATCCAACATCTCGTGGAGAACGCGACTGGATCGGGAAAACTTGTCGGCGAACGCGGGGATTCAGGTAAGGCAATCGCACGCACGCGAGAATGTATTATTTTACAGCGCGAGCAAGCAAAAAATTTCCGGTAAAATGCGGATTGCGGAAATTGTGACATTTTCGCGCTCTCCGCAGAACGCCAAAATGTCAAATTATCGCAATTTCCGCGAGCGGAACGGAATTTTAGCCCAGGCCTTGTGCAAACACTTTTTACTGCCGTATTTTCAAAAGAGTTTTCTTGAAGTGGTAATATATGACAAGAATGTGTGTCCTTATTTTTCATATGCATTTTGTTTTGGTTATGCTCTGTTGTTTTTTATTGTGCTGTGTTTTTGTGCTGTGTTTTTGTAATAATATGCAGTTGAGTTGATCTGTGTTGCTGTGTTCTTTTCTGACTGTTTTGTGTCAGTTATGTTTAAATTGAGTGTTAGGTTGCTTTGTATTGTTTTGGGTATGTTATTATTATGCTCTGTTGTTTACTTTAGAGAGGCCAACAAATGCTACTTTCAATTAACATATTCTAATGACCCCGTTGGGAGACAGGCCGCTGGGTGCAGTAAAAATGCTTTGCTAGATAAACGGAAGGATAAGGAGGCACAACTCTTATGTCTTTATTTGCCTCTTTTTATGAAAATGTACCAAGGTCTTTTCTCCATCTCGTTCCACATTGCTGTACCACTGTTCTTTTTATAGGTGCTTTTGGTTTAAGTGGGATTGAGAGGAAAGTGCATTCCTGCATCATTGAAGACCTGTGTGAAAGAAATCCTATAGTTTCTGGTAAATGCTGACCTAATTTCAGCATTTTAACATTTTGAACCAGGAACCTCCGCTTTAATCTCGGAGCAGACTTGATATTTAAGTCATCAATCCTATTTTAGGAACTAGCTGGCCTACTGGTAGAGTTTGTAAATCTTTCAAAAATCTCAGCAGGACATGTCGTGCTTCCGGGCCGCCTTGATTGGTGCGGTCTTACAGCTCCAACTGCTCAAACTATTCCAGCAACAAAAACTCTTCTAATTTTCAATATGAAAAATGTAACTAGGACAAACCTACTTCTTGAAACCATTCAAACAGGCGCAGTTACTGCCAGCCTTGCTTCTTGTAAGCAACAACTATAAGTACAAAGTGCGTGTTTATGCACTACTTGCAGGTTTTCAAAACACATAAAAAATGGCATTCTCATTTACAATGTCATTAGCTCAAATTTCGCAAATGCGAGACCTATTGCATTGCAAATGCTTGTTATATTAGTCATTTTTGCATTAACTGAGTTGTGTAGTCTAGAGCCAAAAAAACATTAATATAACCTTGTCTCACATTTAACAGAATAATTAAATCCGTTTTTACCCCTTTTCAATGCCTCGTATGATTTCAGGTTTAACATATCCCATTCAAACCACCGCATCACCCTTACTCTGATAATTGCGCCCTATATGGACATTTCTCTCAATACATTAATCCAATCACATATTTATTTCATGTCTCACACAAAACCTTACTAACCATTGTCAGAATGTGAGACAGCCAACAATAAATATATAAATAGATTCCTGTACACTCAGAAGAGTAGTTTCTCATTCGTTAGATATTGTGTTACAACATCAATTAACCGAGGATAGAATCAGCGACAAGATGTACATTTGAATACAAATAAAAAAAATAGAAGAAAAATACACTTCGAAATTTAGAGAACAGCACCTGTGTACTTTATAAGTAATTGAATCTATGTGAAATATGATTGTTGTAATATGATGTTATTGCATTGTTTTATATACATGTATCTCAATAGGGCCCATACAGAGCACAATTCTGGTGAGAATGATGATACGTGCAATTGTGTATTAGTGACTGTGAATATTGATGGTAGTGTGGTAGCACGGTATCTAAAGAACGAGCATTTTAATGAGAAAATGGTTTTCTGCGGCGTCGCAGTACCTCCAAGAAAATAGTGGGCGCCGCGTTGAGCACTACATTACTACATTGTGGGGTGGGTGTCTGAGTAGTCTGTTGATCATACACAGATTAAGCCTAACACCCAGATGCACAAAGTGACATTATAATTAGGTATAGTAAAAATATCTTAATTTACACTTTAAAAACCTCAGAAATTCACTCGAAAAACAAAGGTTAAAGTGACGTTATACTTAGATCAAAATGGCAATTAAATAACATTTTACATTTAAAAAACACTGAAGTTCACTACTTTTAGTTAACGAAAGTATCAATTACCTCCGCACTTACCATGCAAGGCTTATGACCTCACATATTACATTACTCATGAAATGTTTTATGATATTATTGAGAACATCTCTGATTACATCTGAAGTGGCATCACCTTACATGGCAAGTTACATTTCCTTCATTTCACTATAACTGGTACATTTCAATAGTTTGTTGATTTTAAAATGTTACTTTTTTTAACTGACATTTTCACCTAGCTATAACATCGCTTTAATCTTTGTTTTTTCACTGAATATATAGTATATATATCTATGCCTTTTTATACATGTAAATGTAAATCTATGTAAAATGTATTTAAATGTAAATTTTTGATATGAAATGACAATACGTATAATTAATTTAATATTAAGTAATTTATTGCTTTAAATAATTAAGTTAAACATTTTACTTTCACATTAGTTTTACATTTTTGCGAAACCCCACACTTAATCTGAGATCATCTTGTAGGTGCACGACACTGTTTCAAGTATTGTGGGATCTTTCCCAGAATAGATTGTGGTTCTTCACTGCCCACTGAAGTTGTTCGAGCACCACAGGCATTAGGCAGAGAAATGAGGATTTACTAAATCAACATGATGTGTCTCCTATCATTATATGACAGCAGAGCCTGAACCATGATGTTTTTGAGATTGCACTGGATCAGAAAGGTAAACGTAAGAGTGGCTGTTTCGGATCAGAGACAACACCTGGTAAACCACCATCGCCACAGGAGGTCTTGTATAATGAAGTGAATGCAGTTTAACCCTTCTACCATGGAGTGCCTTCATTCCATTAACTGGACTCTGACTCCCTCATGAGGCTGATATGTGCTGCTTTAGTTAAGGAAAACATTCAATAACACAGTCAATACATGTCATGTTCACAGCAGTAAAACCATGGACACCCAGGAAACAGCACTCAGATACCCACCGGGGGTGGACTTGGATAATGGGGGTACATGCGTGGAGGAGGTTGGTGGTGCTGCATTCTCTTTGTGGCTAAAACCAAGCTGATTAAGCCAACTAATTTACTGTGGTAAACCTTACATATACCAGCTGTTAATTGTATTTTATAATTGTAACTGTACTCCAATAATGATTGTTACAATGCTTGTTTGTTTGTGTTTACTTTACCTTGTTTCTCAATAGCATGATCTGTGAAGGCTCGCAAGGTTTTAAACTCTCTGCCGTCAATTTGGAGAACTGAAGTTCTAAAAGTCACACCCTTACTGCCACACCTTGCTAGGTAATTTGTGAAACCGCTATTCAAATGTTAGGCGTAGAGTCAGAAGGAAAAGACCGAATTTCTGAGGAATTAAACTTTCACTTCTCCCCAGCACAATTTGTTTGAATACAAGATTGTGAGTACTTAATAGGAAGCAATTTCAGAACCATCACAAGTCGAGACATAATTGTGGCTCTTTATAAAATGGTGGTTGAAAAAACAATTTGAAAAGATTCTTGAGGCTCAAGCTGTAACCCTTTTTTTTGTTTAAATTTGTTTATTGCATTTCAACATTTTCAATACAATTTAACAAGCATCTGCTCAAGTTGCATACATGCGCACATTGCACAAATACATAGCATAGGTAGTCTACATAGTGAGGGCATGTATACTTTACTTTTTTGCGCAACTCATAGTATGTATCGTGCGTGAATGTTTAAAAACATGAAATGTATGAACTGGGATAAGGTAGTGTTGTACCACTTTGGTGCCTGTGAAAAAACCTAACTGGCTTGGTGTTCCGCTGTCTCTCTCGCAATTCGTGCTATGATTGTAGGTGTGTCTCGTCTACCTGCTATGGGTATGAGATTCTAGCCTCAGCTGAATAGATAGATCTACATGACCTGATTATGAACGTGAGGCGCATAGCAAACGAGGCAACACAGCTCCCTGTATTGCGGGGTGCCCAGCAGCGCCCTTCATGCCCTACTTGAACCATTGGACCTTACTGGTCAACTATGTCGTATGGGGGTCCCAGATGGCTTCAGGTCTTCCTGACACAAGTTACGAAGATCCAGCAGTATCGCGTCTCACTCCGCTGCCAGCGGGAGCATCCGCAGGCCCAGTGCATCTTCCCGGTGCAATGCCACGCTCTCCGCCTGCGCCCAGCACATCAGTGACTGCAGCCAGGCTGTTATGTTCGGCAACTCAGGCGACTTCCAGTGCCTAGTGATTAAGCATTTGGCTACAATGAGCCCAAGGTCTATAAATCAGGACATTACTTTGTTTCTTGGTTCTCCGGTACAGTCCCAGTAGGCTAAAGTCCCAAGTGTATTCTACTGTGCGACCTGTGCAGTCAGCTAAATGCGTTGGGAGCTCTCTCCAATAGGATGTGAGAGTTGTGCAGGTCCACAGCATGTGCAGTAGGTCTGCATCTAGCAATCTGCATCTCGGGCATCTGCCCTATGAAAGTATCTGTTGAACTCGGCTGGAGTCATATATGCCCTCTGAAGGATGTAGTATTGTATTGAGCAGAACCGAGCATTCCTCAGGATATGTGTAAGACCCTCTAAGATGTCCGACCACTCGCGGTCAGTGCATTGCCTCTGTAGGTCTGCATCCCAGCGCAAGCCTAAGTGACGTCAGTGGCTGTGCCGAGTGTGTTCGCATGGACTCAGCAAACCATTTAGTGATGTGTCTGCCAGTGCCCAGCTCATGGAGATATTGAACAGTGAAATGAAGCATGGGTTCTTGAGCCATATCTCCCCACAAGACTCGCAGCGACCGCATCAATGTGGCGTATAACAGGAATTGGCCTCGTGGTAGGCCACTGTCCTCAGCCAGCGTGTGGAATGGCACTAATTGCTGGTCTTGATACAGGTCTCCCAGGGTCTGAAACCCTGCCGCTTCCCAGGTGGCGAGCTCTGCAGCTGAGACTGTGCGATGGTGACTAGGTGTGCCAAGTATGAGCAGAGAGGGAGCATGTGGGATAGTCTCTTTTGTGAGCTTTAGGCACCAGCGAAAGCATTTGTATGCAACCGATGCCAGAAGCAGGGTTGGGATTGTGCCTCTCCTGCCAGGGTGGAACAAGGCTATAATTTGGAACTGTGTGTGGCCGGGTTGCTGCATCGCACTGTCCGCCAGCTGCATGCCACTGATCCAGCGAGCCACCCATTGCAGTTGCGATGCCAAATAATAATGCTCTATGTTGGAGACGGCTAATCCACCTCGTTCAATGGGCAGGTAAAGCTTTGCTAGTGCTACTCTGCTACCTGCGCCATGCCATATGAATTGCCGCAGACCTTGTTCTAGAGAGCGAAAGAACGAGGGTCTGATGTATATCGGCTGGTTTTTGAAGTGGTAAAGCAGCCGAGGGAGCACCACCATTTTCAAATGCGCAATACGGCCCATGATGGCCAGTGGGAGGGTGCACCAAAAGGACATCTGCGATCTTACCGCCACCGCGTCCGGCACAATGTTGCCTTATAGAAGGTCCTCCGGCTGGCAGTGAATTCGGACTCCCAGATAACGTAATGCCAAACTTCGCCACGTCACCAGTGTTCTCCCAGCACAAATTCTGGATCAGGGCTTGTCTCGGCAAACGGGTACAAGCTCGACTTCCCGTAGTTTACTTGCAGCCCTGACAGGGAGGCAAACTCTAGCAATGCCCTTTCTACCTCTGAACAGGACCAATGGACATCCCGAAGGTAAATCATCAGGTCGTCGGCGTACAGAGAAACTGTGTGTGCGCTATCGCCCAGAGGAATGCCCCACTCTGCACCAGTCTGGGGAAGAGACACGGCCAGCGGCTCGATGCTCGAGGTGTAACCCTTGAAACAAATATCGAAGTCGAGGCATAGGAAACTCAGTTAAGGATAGTTTATTTAGAATTAAGCAGGAAAAAAAGAAAAAAAACAGATACAGACTCGGAATAGAAATGCTTTCTGTGAAGTCAACAGGAAAGCATAAGAAAAACTTTATTTAGGATCAATCACCAGTTTGAAAGGTGTAGGGCAATCGCATGTGAAGAGAATATTTGTTTACACGACCACAGGTTGGACAGCAGCTTCTGGTGAAAATAAGGAGTGAGAGAGAAATAGGGAATAGAAGAAATGGTAGATAAAAACTTCTTGTATTTCTACGTATGACTCGATTAAGGTAGCAGCAACAACCAATGTTGTGTATTTAGCTTTGTTTGTGAAATAAAGCTAAATAAACAATAGTGGTGCATTTTTAACACCGCAAGCTACCAAAAATCTCACTTCCAATACAAACAAATGAAAACATATGCTCCGCTGCAATCTTCCTCTTTATAATTGCATTAAGGGTGCAGCACCTTATGTGGCTAATAGAGGTCCCATTACAGCTCTACAAGGACACCTAGTAACAGACTGTTAATGCACCATTTACATGCTTCGTGGATGTGCGGCCGCCATTGATAAAGATGAAGCACGTCGTGCCATGCTACTGAAATAATCTTTTAAAATTGTAAAAAATGTTTTTGAGTGAGCTGCACGAATAAAAGAAAGGCAAGCAGCCGCCATTATTAAAGATTAAGCATGCGGCAAACTATAGAACCAAATAACTGCAAATGAATCCTATCTGATTAGCCACTGTCTAAAGATGCATCTGTGTCCCAGGGAGCCGGCGGTATGTCCTTGGCGGTATGTGCAGTACTGAGAGCCTGCATGCTTTGTGCTCGCTTGCAGGAAGCGCGGCCACCATTATTTTAGATTAAGCGTTAGCCATTGATGAAGAAGTGGGGCGTACCACATTTCTGAAAAAGGCATGTAATATTTTCAATATGTAGTTGTGCAAGCCGCGCGAAATAAAAGAAAGATGCGCGGCCGCCATTATTAAAGATGAAGCGTGTGGCACGCTGCACTGCTTAGCCATTAAAAAATAAATCATATTTTAAACATGTAGTTGTGTGAGTCACATGTAATAAAAGAAAGGCGCAGCAGCTGCCATTATTAAAGATTAAGCGTGCGGAGCTCCACACTGCTTAAAAAACATAGATACCATGTACGTGCCGAAAATTGACTTGTGCCTGCAACAGCATTAAGAAAATAGGGGCATATTATCAAGCATGGAGCTAAAATTATCGCCTTGAGAATTCCAATAGAAGCCCATGTTGTCACCAAAACATGGGCTTCTATGGGAATTCTCAAGGGCATATTATCAAGCCAATTATCGCCGCTTTAGCGGCAGTTTTCTGACGCTAAAGCGGCGATAATTTTAACTCTGTTTCTTGATAATATGCCCCATAGTGCTCACCAACTGTTAATAAAACCAATTGAGTAACAACACATGTAAGAAGGGCTGTCCTTATGGGAGGTTACAACAGAACAGAAGGAGGTATTAGAGAGGTACAAGGAGGGACTACAAAACAAACTAATGAAATATTAAAAATTCCTAAGGACACTCAAAGGAACCAATAAAATACATGGGCAGAACAGAGGCGGAGCTTAAAGCCCATATCCTGAATACAGCATGTCATGAAGAGACAGCCCAAGCACTGCCTAGGTGAGACCTAAAAACAGATGCGTACGAACATTTAAGAAATATTACTATAACTAACTCGATTAATTTACATTTGAAGGAATTTATATTCTTTAGAGAATACTTAGAACTGTTTTAAAAAACAGAAAATTAAGAAGTTGTTGTTTGATTAAAAGATTTGTTTTTACATATTTAGCAATGATGGTTATAATCAATCATAATATGTGACATTTTTTATTAACGAAATTTATTTTCTTAAAAATGGTAATCTATATATACCTTATAAATTACATTTACAGTACTTTTTTTATCAAGAACTATATTTACAGGTCAATTTTAAAAAAGAGAAAAGAACATTGATTTCAAAACTTTGGTAAAAAAGCAAGTACAAAATATACCATGTCTGAAAGGAAAATATAAACAATATAAATATAAAATAAATGCGCTCTAACTTTAACCCCTTCTGTGCCCATGACGAGATAGTCTCGTCATGGAGCGTGGTTGCGCTGTGCCCATGACGAGACTATCTCGTCATGGACCCCGTCCGCTAATGAAAGGGCCGGCACAGGGGGGGGAAAGGGCAGGGCACTCAAGGGGTTAAAAAAAATCTAAGCAGGTATTTTATTTTGAAAAGGAAAATTGGAAAAATTAGGTTTCAGCAAACAAATACTTATTCAGTTAAAAAAAAGATATTCTGATGGATAATTCTAACTGCAGATTCATCACCTTACGAATACCACCAGGTGCCAGACTGGAATAGGACTATTTTCATAACAACTACCTTCCATTTTGGTAGGTGGTATCACGCAGATCCGTGTCACCTACATCCCGCCCTGGAACTGATGTTGGGCCCCTATATACTGCCACCTATGTGCATTTACATTAGATTCTTTCTTTTCACGCCTTCTGACACAGATTCGGTGCTCTCCCCTCATCTGTCAGGTTTTGACTGAGACTATTCCAGATTGTTTTCCCAATGTGCAAGGTACATGTCCCCTCTGAAAACCAAAGGGTTCTAACCGTGTAAGCATTTCCACAAGCAGATGTCGGTGGGTCTGTCTCTGGCGTCTTGCAACAAGTGCACAAAGATGACTGAAAAGCCATTTGCATTTGCAGACCGAAACTTTATATCACGAACATCGACAAAAGAAAACAGCCTGAACTCGGTCGCAGTTGAGGATGCAGACACGCTCTCGCTCCCAAGACTGTTCTTGGAAATGATCATCTTCAAAGTCCAGTTCATCGTATAAGTTGAAAAATCCAAGAAACACACGAATACAAAGCACAACTTCACTTTGCCCCGCCACTATCGTATGGAGTTGCACGGTGCCTCCAAGTCGCGACCGCAGTTTCCGTTCTCTGAACTGATACCGGCTCTTTTTCATAGCATCCTGATTTCCCCAAGCCCAGCAGCGATGTTCCAGCAACTGGGAATTCAAGGAGGCCATGGATAGAATTTTCAGTACCCAACCAGATCCCTCTGGAGTGTGGTGCTTTGACACCATGCTTGGATTAGTTCCACCGGTTTTTCAAGTGACATCCAGCAGTCACTCATGGATGTGCCATTTAATAGTACTCCTGTCTTCGGAGACAAGGCAGACTCAGTACTGACTGACGTGCTTTAAAGATAGTTTGGCAACAGCGTGCTATCTTGGTTTGGCTACACCAGCATGGGGATGCCCCCAGCAGTGTCACCCCTTTTAAGCCTTCAAAAGAGGTTACCAGCAGAGGCAGCTTCAAACCTTGCCTTAATAACAGGCCATCCAAGCATTTCGAGGAAGAGTCCAGGGATCAGGTACCAGATTCCAGGCCCCTAGTAACACTGTGCTACCCAATCCTCCCACACACCCTCTCCTGTAGCCCCTACAAAAACATTTTGAGTTGACCTCGGTGGCACACTGTCGCTTGTTTGCCCGGTCTGAGGTTGTATCACCTTTTACCTCCCTGGGTAGAGAAGCATCACATCCGACCAGTGGGTACTCTAGATTGAACAGAATGGTTACTCCCTCCCATTACTGTCACCTCCTCATGACATGCTTCCAACACCTCAACGCCTCTCAAAGGACCACTTGTCCAAACTCTAAGGAGAAGTTTAAGCCTTCTTAGCCAGGTAACACATAAAGAGGCTTGTTGTTATGCCTTTTTTTTGGCCAACCTTTATTTGTTTTACAATATTAATCGTCAGAAATACTGTGCATTACAAACAACTATGTAAGACCATTCAGAAAAACAGGGAGGAGACATTCTCAACCTGGGAGTGGGGGCAGCGAGCAGGGATCCAGGGCAAGCATTGACAATGAATTTGCAAGAGCCTGGGATCAAAGCAAAAGTTGGAACAGTCTAAACTTTCAGGCCTCACTGGTCCTCTCCCTGGGCGGTAAAGCCGATCGCTGCTCTGGATGGCCATTCCAAGCAATTAGGCGGAGAGAAAGTGAGGGAAATGAGGAGGCAAGGTATGGTCACAGTCGGAGGAAGTGGGGGGGTTGTTATTCCTGTTACTTTCTAGAGCCGACAATGGATGGAGGTCTCCGTCCTATTCTTCTTCTGTTCATATTTGGGGACGGAACGTGGCAAATTGTACATTCCACTACTTGAAAAGGATGATCTTTTGTTATACAACTTCAGGGCATTCTGTGCGGAAAATAAAAAACAATTTGACCAAAAGTAACTTGCCTTGTCGCTAGACGGACAGTTGCTGACATTGAAACACAGGTGAAAAGACCTGTTGGGAAATATACCTACCCTCAACAGACTGGTTATGAAAACTGAGAAAAGAAGCGAACTTGGAGACGTATTAGCGCAGTTGGGCTAATCCACCTGACTTTTGTGTGGAATTAATTTAATTGGTGTTTCAGTTACTCCACAGACCTATGAAACAGGAATTGGATAATTCTAAAACTGACTAATGTGGCTGTAATGTAGCTTGGGAAACCCTAGCTTGACGAAGGTGGAAATGAACTCAGAAGGATGCCAGGGCTTGAGCCCAAATATAAACCACCGCTTAACCACCATATCATGAAAAATGGGTGGGAAATCGGGATTGCCCCACAATGGTGTAAACAAACGTATAGATGACACAGCATATTTAATACAAATGTCCCTCCAAATCCGGTGAATGTCCTTTATGAGCTTAAACGGCACCCGTTAAAGTAATTTGGGTTGGACCGCCTGCAAAGAAGGAATCTGAAATCTGGTTCCAAAGCCAATTGATAAGCCAGTGCAAAGCAATTGAGGTTGTGATCCAAGAGCTGCCCAAAAATATGACTTAATATCAGGAAGTTGAAGACCACTTTGATTGGCTGGTAGTTTCATGTAGCTTATTGCCCGCGTAGCTCTTTTATACCACCAAATTAAACCCCTCAAGTTGCCTGAAGAAGGAGTTAGGGACTCACAATGGAATCGCCTGAAAGAAATAAAGAGGTTTGGGAAGAATGTTCATTTTGATGATGTTGCACCACCCTATTAAGCTAAGTGGGAGACGACTTCATGACAGCAGTTTAAGGCTAACAGACTTTAGGAGCACTAAATTCAACAGAACACGAATAGCGAGGAGCCGCACCCTAAATGTGCTCATGTTGTAGGAGATTTGCCTCCACATTTCTCTTAAATTAGCGAGCGGATTTAATTGCATTATTAATGGTAATTTGTGTTAAAGAGTAACGCGGAAATACAAAATTGACTCTGGCATAATTGACATTACACCCAGGCCTAGATGTTATTTGAGACGGGTGAAGCCCCACTCAGGCAACAACCACAATCCTTATCAGATTGAAGAGCTAAAATGACTAAATTAACCTGTGCTTCACCCTCTGGTAGCTTAGCACAAAAGCAGTCAGGCCTAACTTAGAGGCAATTTGTGAAGTATGTATGTAGCACACAAACAGCAATAAAGTGAAAACACAACACAAGAAACACCCCAAAACGATTTATAAAGATAGAATACATTTTAATAAATAAAATTATATATTCGAGAATGACAAAGATTTTTAAAGTTTTTAGTGAAAATAGCGCCAAGAAGCGGAAAGCACGGCGTGCTGTTATCTAGTCACTCTAGACCAGGGTACATTAGGGGTGACTTATAAGTATTAAAAATTAAACATTTATGATTGGCAATATGTTTATTTTGCATGGTCGAAAATGACAATTTAAAAGTGCACTACATGCTGCAGTGGCAGGCTTCAGACATGTTTTACAGTGATACTTTAGCGGGTAGCATAATGAGTGCTACTGTCCACAAGTAATATTCAATTTATGGGCCTAGGGTACAGTCAGTACCATTTACAATGGACTTATTAGTAAATGTACTAATCATGTGTAGGCTAATTTTACCATGTTTTAAGGAGAGATCAAAAGCACAATACCATTGGTAAAAGTGCACAGAGTCCTAAAAGCCAACAAAATGGGTTCATCAGAGGAAGGCAAAAATCTGGTGTGACTCTGCAGAAAGGGCCCAGTCCAACAATATTCATCCCTGATGCTGTCCGTCCCTGTAGGGCCTGTCACTGCCCTCTTTCAGATGCTGGTCCTGACATTTACTCCTGTTCTAGGGTCCACACCTGTCCCTTCGGTGCTGCCGCAGTGCAGCAAGGTGGCGTGTTGCACTGCATGAAAACTACATAAATATGACCCTTGCTACGGAAGGTTTTCTGTCTGAATTCTGGCTAACCTACAGAGCCACCATGCTCGTAAGCTTCCCTAAACGTATGAAACTTCAAACAGGTGGATGCCCTCCTGAGCTTGTGCAGGGAAGCTCTCATTGTGATCCTTCCATTGCCGGACAGAGAACCCCCTAAATGTATGATTACCCCTTGGCAATGCTGAACCTGGACTATAAGGTCCTGAAGAAGATACTCGCAAACAGACTTGTTGCAGTGGTAACTTCAATAGTACATCATGACCAAAGCGGTTTTATACCTGAAAGAAACACGTTCCTTAACCCTTGTCATGTGTTCAATCTGATAGAGAACGGCTGAGCACACAACACCAGATATATGCCACTTTGTCTTGATATTGAGAAGACCTTCATTACCCTAGGATGGCCTTACCTAACGTTGATTTTAGAAAACTTGGGGCTAGGACTAAGCTTTTGGCAATGACTCCATTTACTTGGCACACAATGGGTGGTAAGGGTGCAAACCAACCGGGTAACATTCAAACAGTTTTCAACAGGCAGAGGCACTAGGTAGGTGTGCCACCTGTCTCCCTTTATGTTTTACATTTCCATTGAACCACTGGCTCGTTTCCTGTGCAGCAGAGATGCAGACTGCGAAATGTGCCTAGGAGATTGTCAGCAGATTGTATCGTATGCTGACAATGTTCTCATTTACCTTATGGGGGTCTAAAAGCTATCCCCGAGGTCATAGACATCTTGGATATTTTTGGGACAAACTGCTGGTTTAGGATCAACTGGAGTAAGTCTTGAATGTTTTCTTTTTGGTCATTGTCAGAAGAGGAGCGTGTTACTCTTTGCCTGGGTGGCATACAGCTTAAATCTCAGTCATTCAAATTACGGGGGGGGGGTGAATGTGAATCACTGCGAGGCAGACCTAGTAGTGGGGAACCCTGGCAGATTAGCTGCGGAAAAGCGGCAACCAGTGAAATTCTGGGTATCTTTACCTCCCTTACCTATTGGGAGGAGAGCGTTTATCCAAGATGCTTGTCTCACTCAGATTGCTTTACTTTTTCTTGGATCTCCGGGTCAAGCTGCCCAAAAGGTTCTTTAATGTCTCTGCCATAATTGATTTGGGGAACTAATAGGAAGCGAGTAGCATTAGGTAAATTACAAAATTCAAATGATGCTGGAGGGCTCGGAGCTCCTTAAAATGAACTGTACTATGCTGCAGCTCAGCTGCAGTAGGTGGCCCGATGGCTAAGCGCAAAGCCAGAGAGAGAAAGTGTGTTTGGGACTTTACAGATCCTTTAGATTCTACATTGGCTGATGTCATCAGGAGCTGGCGTTGAGAGGTACACAAGCTGGGAGATGTAGCAAGACATTGTTGATGGTGTTACATAAGTCCAAAACACTGTGAGCATCCATACCCACTGGGTTTTCCTCTCTGGTCTCCCCCTGCCTTTCAAACCGTAGCATGCATTGACAACAAACGCCCTTGGCTAGAAGCGGGTATTTCCACTGTGGGCAATAGCTTGATATATGGGAATCTCCGCATGCTTCATGACCTTCAGGAGGAGTGTGGTTTGGGACCGGGTCAGGTTATTGCTTATTGTATTGTAATTACATTTATATAGCACTTACTACCCCTGACGAGGAAGCGCTATACATGGGGCTTGGATTGGGTGCAACGCCCACAACGTCTGCCCTTCAAGCACTACTTGTGCACAGACGGAAAAAAGACTGTCAGCATACTCTTTTCATCATTATTAGCTCGGCATGTATCTTGAATACTGTCCATTTGTTCATAGAATATCCTCAATGTTTGCCTGAAGTGCACCCAATTCAATTACCTACATCAGGCATACCTCACCCCCAAACGCATAGCCCGCATATATGAAGAAGCAGACTCCCGGTGCCCCTATTGTCAATATCCGCTGGCAGGATTCGGTATAGGAATGCCCTGTTATACTGATATTCTAAGAAGAAGGGCTTATGCTGCTTGAACAACAGACAGGGAAAACAATGCCCCTAGTCACTACAATTTTTCTGCTGGGCTTGAATTAGGGAGCTAAATACTTTACAAGGTATATAGAAGTCCCCCAGAGCCGCTGAGACACCCTTGTGGCTGAAGAACCTGTTGAAATTGGCCGAGGCCGCTGCTATTGCAACTTTGGGGTTGGGGCGGGAGGGAGGACAGGTCGGATATACTTGCGCTAACCTTGGAAGCTAAATAAGATGAATGCCCCCTTGAAGCAATTCTGGAAAATACTATGGCTCAACCAAAAGATTATATTCCCAGTGGATTGGTACTGGATCTTTCTGCAGTCTGGGTTTACCATGCACAAGTAACCTCAAATTCTGGTTTGTGTGGAGACAAAAACCGCATGGTAATTTCCATGAGGCAGGTGGGAGGATTTTAGAGGAGTCCGCTGATCCAAGAAATCAGGAGTTTTAAAGCGAAGACAGAATTGTTCCAGATGACAGTGTTAGTTTGAATTTCAGATTCTTAATTGGATAGGCCTTTTCCTTAACCCAATTTGAAAGCTGTTTGTATGCCGGCTCATATTGAACATGGAGTGCGCCAACTTTCCTCCTAACACCTGCAACATGCCTTAAACCTTATTTGTAAAAGCTATGAGGCTTGGGCTGCAAGCAGGTTGACGGAAACCTTCTGAATAATTCAATATGTATTGTTGTTGGACTACCTGTACTGTTTATTGCAATGTACAAACTGAATAAAGAACATTAAAAAAATGCAGATACACCCAAGATAATCCATTTAGTGTTTTTAGTCTGCTTGTGCTAAAATACTTGTAATAGGTTTCCCTATGCCTCCAGAGACCATAAAATAGTACAGAGTCATGTCTACCCACAGGTATTCTAATTTACAGAGCAAACACAAAGAGATAATGGACGGAGTGCTGAAACTTTTCAAACACTCACCCCAAGTCACAGATCTGGTTTGAATCCATCATCGTTCTTTAGCTCACTTCGCCACCCGAGTTCAGACCCAGCTATATGCAAATCAGTTTAATTTACAGCCCACCAGCCAAACAGAGTGGCTTAAACACAGAGACCACTCCTGACTTGTTGATAGCAGGTCAATCAGAAATGCTAAAATCAAATTTTTCTCCAGCAGTTATGATTGGCCACCTTTAATCAATCATACATGTTCTCTGTGTTTAAATAATTTTGATTTCATGGGTTGGAAGTCTTTCCAGCAATGCATGGCCCACTGTGAGAAACCGCATCATTTTCTGTCCAAGGAAGCTGATGCTCAAAAAGACAGTTGTGATTGATGATCTACTTGTTTATCAAAGCCTGAACACTTGACCCGACCCACAGCTAAACCCATTTCGCTTTTATAGCTGATTAAATCCCATAATACAAAGCACTTATCACATGACTGTACACACCCTTGAAGAGAACACTTTACAGAACAGTTTACACTGAAAGCACTACCTCAAACCAGTTGCCACAACATCACGCAGAGCATCACCCTAGTAGGGCAAACCTCCCCATATGAAACAGTAAACATTACCATTCTATATCACATCACTATCCCACATCAGCAACATGAAGGCCAGCACATACAACATTCATCCTTCTTGCCACACAACCGGTTTTGCAGTCTTAACATTACGTAGATGCAACTTAGCTTTCAGCCTGATACAACACTACCAAAGTGTCATTTACAATGCCACACAATCATGGCACAAATGTGCTATCTTTTTGAAACACAGTGACAGTTCTGCACTGTCTTCCTTACACCAAACACACAAGTATATAAGCTTGGACCACCCATGCCTCACCAGTCCTTTTAGGGCAAAAATGTAATCTAATAATTTTGAATCTGCAAATCTCACATTTTTCTACAATTTTGATTTAACCTGGCATCTCCAATCCTCTTTGTGGCAAAATTACATTTGATTGCTCTAGACCTTTATTATTATACAATGGGTTGGTACGCCTCTATTGTATTTGACACTGTCCTGATGATGTTGCTGTTCAAATAACTAAGTGGGGTCGAAACAGCAACACCATCATCACTTTGAATTGTCCTAAAGTGATCTTATTAAGTGAGCCTCGAGAATCTGCATAGTTTGTTCCAATTCTCTTTGCCATAGCTGTTGTTGTGTTTGACAGAATATCAAGTACAAAAATATTGAGACACAAACAATTGTTTAAAAATATTGAAAACTTTAATATTGCCTCCCTGTAGATTAACAGACATTTCGTTGTAAATAAAATACAGGAATACATAAAATATCAGAATCAAAAATAAAGAAGTATACAATATCGACAACATGCGACTGACACAATGAGAACAAAAATATTGCAATATAATTAAAAAAATATGTATATAAAACACAATAATAAACAGAATAAATATATATATGTATATAAAAACACAGTACAAAAAGTGTTTACCATATTGGGTACAAATAAACAATATTTCACTAAATGTTTGACCAATTAAATTAAAAAGAAATTAAAAGTTTCATAATCAAAAAACAATAGAAGCAAATACAGGAACATGCAACAAGCTGCTGTACAAGAAGTCACCACTGCTGGAAAGCCTGACTGATGCTCTAGAGTCAAAGGCTAAATCACCCTGAAGATACAACACCAACTTAGTGCATATTTAAAAATAATGTAACTTAAAACTAACAGAACAAAATAACTAAAATTAAATATTTAACAGAAGTACTACTAATAGCTATTATTTAAATGATATCTCCAAAATACAAAGGACAAAGGCAGAACCAAAATATAAATAAAATTAATAAATGCATGTAATAGAATTATAAATAAATAAACTGAAACCTTTTCTTTTAAATGAACCCTAAATATAATTAAACATATAGATATCTTTAAATTAAAATAATGAAAACAAAGTCCTTTTCAATATTCAAACTGTAAAATGTTTACAAATGTAAGTACATAATGTAAACATGTCTTAAAATCTAATAACATATAAGATTAAAATAATAATAATAATAAAATATAATAATATATAATAATAATAATAAAATCCCCGCAAGTCTTTATACCTATTGTAAAAAAAACAATTATGAAAGCAAATGTACAGAGATTGTTCTTCTCCCATTCTTACTTTGTTTTTCTAGAGGGGCTATGCTAAATTAAAAAAAAAGTGTGGTTCAATTTTCACAGATGCAACATGCAAATACTGTGGCAGTTTTGAGTGTGTGGGCAACTTTTTAATTTAATTATTCTGAGAATGTAATTTACAATCAAAGTTGGGACACTATTCAGTTTCTTGAAATGTCTTTCACTGATATTCGCCTAAACTGCCACAGCTCTTCCCTGTTATGTATTCATTCTAGAATAAAGTTGTCGATCTTCAAAAAAAAAAAAGATTACTTATTAATACACATAAGGTATAATATATATTTTGAAACTCCTGTAACCCTGCCTGGGTTACAGGAGGGTCAAATATATATATATTATACTTTATATATACTGTTGGAAACTGCAACATATGTAACTTCACAAAATGGAAAATCTCTCTTAAGCAACAGGGGATGCACCTATACCAAAGAAACCACATGCATTGAAAGGACGATTTGGAAATGCACAAAATATTATTCCAATGCATGCTATGACAGAGCCAGTACTAAAGGAAATATTGTAGAAAGTGTTAGGGAACCCCCCACCACTGAAATAAAACTTATAAATGTCCTGCAGACTTAAGAGAAGCTAACTCTGGTTCCCAAGCACCTTCAGGAACTGTTCTTAAAGACATCCTTCTCCAACGTCCCAAGCAAGCCACAGGACAACTACCAGCTATAAAAAACCTAAACAGATTAATAATAATCAGGAGGGTAGCTAGGCAAATTCCAAAGCACCCACAACATACTAAGAGATAGAAATGTCTGAAATTTTAAAAGTAACATACAAACCAAGAGCTCTTAATACATGACAATGAAAACAAAAAAATAATTCTTGCCTATGCTACAAATACTAACCCTAACACAGTGCTAAAACTGGATGATGGATGAGACATTTAAAGCTTGTAACTCGCCATTTTCACAGATATATACAATATATGGCTAGTACCATAACACAAATGCCCCATTAATATATGCACTGCTCCCAAACAAG
The DNA here is from genome assembly GCF_964204655.1 of Triturus cristatus. Lineage (NCBI taxonomy): Eukaryota > Metazoa > Chordata > Amphibia > Caudata > Salamandridae > Triturus > Triturus cristatus. The sequence goes on from NC_140594.1 coordinate 144,082,479, forward strand.
CAGAGGGCAACATACAACAAACTCTTGACCTAAATAAAGGAAAAACAAATACAACCCACAGAAATCATTATAAACAAAGGATGATATTCACTATTTTAAAAGTCTAACCACACACCCATGCAATGATGCAAATACAATTTTAATCAAACTATAAAAGTCAACACTTGGAGCCTAATTTAGAATTTGATGGATGGGTCGCTCCGTGAAGAACATGATGGATAGTCCATCCGCCTTATTACAAGAGCTTCATGTCCTATTGCAATTGTAATAAGGCAGATATCTGTCACAATTGTAACAGTGTCGCTTTTCTGCCAAACTCTAAATCAACCCTTAGTGTAGATAATGCTTCAAACCCTCAATCTACTCATGAAATTTAAAAGGTCATATCCTTAGCCTATGTCCATGTCACAGAGATGACAAAAAACTATGACATGCCAATAGAATCGCAATTCTATCAACAAAACAAACTCAAACTGTTTCCAGTATTGGAATATTTTGTAGACATTTGGGTTGGTTGCCTGCTTTGATCAGGATGCTTATGTCAACCAAATTTACGGTTTTATGGAGGAATGCCTGAACTTCCATCAGCTCGCCAGACACCTCTGCTCCTCCTCCCTTTCTCTAACCCTCACCCCCGCATCCGACATAGCAGGTGCGGAGGTCTTTCCTTCTCCTACATAGCAGCGAAGACATGGAACAAGCTATCCCTTCATCTATGGACCTCCCCATCTCTTCCAGAATTCTGAAAGTCCCCGAAGACCTAGCTAGTTGGCTAATCAACTGCACCCTGCCAGCGCATTAATACCGTCACGGGTGACAAAAAGCACTCTACATATCTACTAATTGCTTGATTGAATGCATATGTCAGTACAGTCACACAGGCATAAACCAACAGCACAGTAGAAGGGTGGCACAGTTCCTATCAAGTTACACTTGAAGCCTCCCTACACTTCTTAGAAACATTAACCAAGAACAAGGCTACCGAGAGCTATGAAGAGAACAATCCCTAAGACAAGTTGAAACAAAAATATTCAAACAGAATAGTCAGAATCTACTTCAAAAACACCATAGACAATAAATATCAACATAAAATTTAACATTACAGTTGTATTTAAAAACTTTGGGGCTCTTTACGATGCCGCCCGCCACCATAACGGTGATGGCACCGACCGCCAGACTTGCGGCATACTGGCGGGCGCATCCTGGTCTTTTACCATTGTGGACGGTGCTGCTGTCTGCAGCACTGTCCGCAATGGTAAAAGGGCATGCACAGCATTTCCCTGCACCACGTGGCAGGCACCACGCGGTGTTGCCACGTGGTGAAGGGAACTGTAGGGGGGTACCATGGTTACCCCCAAGTGCACCCCCCAAGCCCCCCAGTGACCCGCAATGGGCCCCCATAGGCAATCCCTGCCTGTATACCACGCACCTTTATACCACCCCATTGTAATATGGCTGGCGGTGCCTGCTAGGCGCCACCACCATATTACTGTCCCAGCACCGCCCAGCTGGCAATCGGAACGATTGCCGACCAGCGGAAAAGCGGCGGATGGACTTTGCGTCCGCCACGATACACCCACCATCATAATATGGCGGGGGGTATTTCTCGTTATGATGACGTAACGGTTGCCACCGCCGGCTTGGCGGTGGCGATCGTTACGCCATCGTAATGAGCCCCTATGTCCTAAAACAACTGTATTAATATTAAAACTATTCATTTATTTTTATCACTCTGAACAAAATAACTAATATTTTCGAAAGCAGAAATTAAGAATTAGAAAAACAAATGTATCTTATTATTTATTTTAAAAAGTAGTTTAGGGGGCCTGTCCAAGATGGTGCCTGAGTAGATGTGCCTTTATGGAGCTCCACCACCCGTTCGGATCAGTTAGCGGATGCAGCGTACACTGGGTTCATACAAGCTTCGCTGTCATTGAGGGAAGAAAGCAGCAGTGTTGGAGTAGCACCCCTGGGCAGCAAGAGGTTGTTGTGGCACCCATAAGAAAGATTCTCTGGCCGCAGGGGCTGCCGCCATTCTCAAAATGGCAGCCGCTGCGGAGCGCTGCCTGTAGCGGCTCCGATAGTCTGCATGGCACTGACTAGCCCCCCCGACCCTCCCGCTGCGACTGAGGACAACAGCATAAGGCCGGTAAGCCCTGTAACACATAAGATGCGCCGGGGTCTGGCGAGTGGCAGGCATCAGGGAATGCATAGCAAGGCACCTGAATGTAGCATGAATCCTCTACTGCCTGCCTAGGAGTTCCAGGCCCTGAGGCCCTAATCCTTGAGTACTCCCACAGATAAACCCACTGGCCAGGAGAAATTAATGGCAGTGGGATCCAGCTAGATAAGCAACGCAGTGCCTGAGGGACCCTTACTGCGCACTTCAGGTGCTCCAGATTGGCGGCACTGGAGGCATCCTCCATTGCTGAACTTTACGGGGCGACTGCCACCTTCAAGGCCCATGGGACTTTCCAGCGCTCTAGTCTGCACAGAAGTGGGATTTTCACACTAGTCGCTCAGAGCAGCATTGGACACCACTGGCTGTGCACAGGAAATCTAGACTTATAGAGACGGAACAGACTGCCTAGATAGCTAACAGCGGAACCCTCGGCCCTCAGCCTTGGACCGTTCTTAAGACACAGGCATGGCAACGTCCGCAATAAGGAGGACACTACCTTAAAAGACATGCTTAGCAAACCCTCCCCAAAAAAGCTTAGCCTTGGGAGGTCTCCCCTACGGCAGTCTCATAAGTGGTCCTGAACAATCCAGACCCATCGAAAGAAGGGGCACCGGTTAACCACGCCTTTCTGGAGATGTTGTTTGGCTCTTGGAGAGATGACATTGCTGTCCTTAAACGCAACATGGGAGCAGATGTCAAGGATTTCAAAAGTGAGCTTGGAGACCTGGGCCAAAGGATACTCACGCTAGAGCAAACCAATAACTCTCACGAAGAGGAACTTGAGAAACATCGACGTGAGCTATTGGAGCTTAGGGGCAAAACCAAGGAGTTGCGGTACCAGTCGAAGTACCTTGAAAATAGATCGCTAAGCTCCAACATCACAATTAAAGGAGCCCGCTGCAAGCAGACTCTGGGAAACTGGAGGATTACATCATCTGTTTGTTCTGACAGGTGGCTCCAGAACTGGCAGACAAGGATATTATGTTGGACCCAACCCATAGAGGTGGTCGACCCGCTAAAATCGCCAGGCATGCCACAAGACATCCTAACCTGCTTACACTCCTACAGCCAGAAACAAATTATCATGGCATCCGTACGGGATCAAAACGCCATTCCTTTTGAGGGTTTAAAGGTGTGACTGTACCACTATCTGTACCCCACAACATTGCAGCAACATAGGGCCCTTGGCCCCGCCATGACATTCCTACAGGAGAAGGGGATTAGCTATAAATGGGCTTCCTTTCCGGATTATCTTTGTTTGGAATAAAAAGATTCACGCAGTCCTTTTTCTGGAAGAAGCACATTCTTTACTGGGCTTTGAGACCCCCCCAAGAAAATGAGACCCTGCAGCCAAAACCGCACAACCTCCTGTGCGCCTCTGCTAAATCACAGCGACCCTCCCAAGCAGTGGAAAACACCTTGCCAAGCCGGCTGAAAAAGAAAGCGGCACAGAAAGAACAACCTTGATCCGACAATTAAAGTCTCGAGACAGCACATCAGACCCCAACAATGACTAATACAAAGAAACAGTGACATCTAAGCAACGCTCACTAGGCTCTCTCACCGAAGCTGACCTTCCCCGATTCAGTCGTGGCAACCCTGGTTGCACTGCCGCTTCCTGGTTGGTACTTCAGTTACAGCAGTGGAGCTCCAAACTTACTACACGACGATGGTCAAACGACAGCAACATAGACCTTGTTCAATGTGTTTATTGAGTTCCGTTCTATATCTATTTCTTTGTATTTTCCCCCCAATCCTTTCTGCTCGACGCCTCTTACATAAATACACGCATTACAGGCAATAAAGGCTACTCGGGCATGTGGGGGGAGAGGGCACGGTTGTCCACGTTGTTCATACATGACTGGCTTCAGACCCCTCTAAACCATGATTATAGTTATTAGCCTAGGTGTGTTGCAGGGATTCTGCTTATACACAGAACTATGCGTAGAACCCCAGGACCTCAGTGAATTGTGGTGTACCAGAAACTCACCTCAGAACCCAGAACCCAGTATCCGGCTAGCATAAGTGTCCCATTCGTTATCCGAGATTTAGCTTGGCGGTCCCAATGAAAAGACAACCCAGAACAAGCGACTCAGTATACTCTAAGGAATGGTGGGAATCGGAAATACCTGTTCGTATAAGATTCTCACATCAGTCCACAACAAGAATCAACAGAGACACGGTGAAAATAAAAAGAGTTTATTTTTATAGACCACGTGTCCTAAGATGCAGTACTTTGGCTAATACAAGCAGACAAATGATTAGAATTAAAACCATCAGCATCGTTACAATACCATAGAATATAAAAGGAGTGATCATGTTATAATGACAGTGGATACTACCACCTTCCCTTTACTAAGAAGCTAATATTATTATTATGCTAATAGAAGGTCTCTTAGGCTTGAATGGGGAACCCCATACCTCAAAGATCAGCTTAGTGAAATCACATCACAGGAGCCTCAGGAGTCTTCTCGCAGGAAGGCTCGTCTGAATATTAAACATGATGTCTGCAATATTAAAAGCACCAACTTTCAGGTATTCGCAGCTGCCCGTGTGTTATGGCTAAATAGTGGGTCGATCAACCTAGAGTGGAAAACATGCATTGTCTAACAACCCAGACTGTTTGTCACATCATGTACAGACCAAGGTCGCTGCGCAGAGCTCGGGATGGTAACAACAGATTGCTCTCATGTGAGGCAAAGCGCGAGTCAGCAGTTTGTTTAAACAATAACATGTAGACGCAGTGTCGTGTGCAAAAGCAGGAAGATGGTCATTCTAACATCTAACGTGGTTATGCTAACTTAACAATGTATGTACGTATTAAGGGAGTCCTTACTACAGGTGTCCGGGCCTTAAGTCACAGGTGAAGCGTCTTGTGTGGGGCACATTCATAGCCATTGTGTCTAAGCTGAATAGAGATAGAAGGGACACTTGATGCCGACTAGAGGGCCGGATAAAAGAGCTAGAGGAGGCCCATAAACAATCTGGTTTACATAAAGTGAGGCATCAACTTACGCTGGCCTGCAAAGAACTCAAGGCCCTAGAAGTTGACAACGTGGAATATGCCCTCCTATGCACCAAATAAAAGTATTAAGCTGGGGGAAATAAGGCAGGACGCATTGTAGCACCTTGGCTCTGTGCCCAGGTACTCCAGCAGAGAATTAAGGAGATTGAAGGATCATCAGAGGGCAGGGTAGACACACAGATTGCACAAGAATTTGAACACTTTTACTCAACACTCTACACTGCAGAGGCACTAACATTGGAAGACGCTGGAGCATACTTGGCCCAAGCCCCTACATGATACATCCCAGTGGAAGATGCCTCCCAACTGGATAGGGACTTTCAAACAGACGAAGTGATCAACATGAGAAATCGCTGGCAGCCAGGCAAAGCACTTGGCTATGATGGATACACCTCAGAATTTTTTTTAAACATTTGCGGCAACCGTGGCCCCTGTATTAGTCCACCTTTATAACCCCTTTACCACCTCAGACACTCTGACATATACTATGAGAGAAGAGATTATTAAGGCACTTCCCAAACCTGGGAAGGATCCCACATTCTGTGCATCCTACAATCCCATCTCATTGCTGATTATAGTTGCAAACATTTTCACCAGCATATTGGGGGCCCATCTTGCCCCTTACATGTAGGGCTTGGTGGACCCTGATCAGGTCGGGTTAACCCCCAAAAGAAGCAGCAGTGACAACACCAAATGCCTCTGTCATCTTATAGATAAAATTCATAGTTCCCACACGTCCGCCCTCCTACTATCGGTTGATTGTGAAAAGACCTTTCATTGAGTACATTGGCCCTACCTTCAGTTAGCACTGACTAAGGCCGGTCTCGGCACCAGTTTTAGGTGCTGGATATGATCAGCTATGCAAATCCCACAGCTAAAGTCATGTCAAATGGACTGCTATCACAGTCCTTCATTGTAGAACATGGTACCCAACAGGGCTGCCCCTTGCTGCCGCTCCACTTTGTCTGTACATGGGGCCTTTTGCAGAGAGAGTACGTAGACACCCCCAAATAGCAGGAATCAATATGGGACGTAGGGAACATAAACTGGGCTTGTATGAAGACAGTGTTATGATAGCAGTTGCAAATCCCACCACGTCTCTCCCCCAATTGGTGCAGGAGCTAGAGGCCTTTAGGAAGGCCTCTGGTTTTTAGGTTAGTCTTCAAAAGATGCAGATTCTTAGTCTCACCCTTACACAGGCTGACCGATCCCAGTTGAAACAACTCTTTCCATTTGCTTGGGCTTTGCAAGGGGTCACATATTTAGGCCTACAAATACACCATTCCTTAGAACGCAAGTGGAACGCAATTACATCCTGCTGCTTTCAACAGCTAGATAAGATTTACACAACTGGCAGGGAAGTTCTCTCTCGTGGTTGAGTAGGCTTGCAGCTGTCAAAATGACTCAGTTGCCCAAGATATTTTATGGAAATCAGACACTACCATTACAACTATCACCACATTTAATTAGCAAATTGAAAAACTTAGTAAAATACAAGCACAGGTGCACCGCACATAAATTGCAAAATCTGAAAGCACAGAAATATAATCTATATACAATGCAAGTATAGAGGACTGCTTCAGGGCTGTTAATTTAAACAAAAAGATATATGAACATCAGTGAACATAAACCAAACAACACATATGACATACTATACATATATTTTAAAAGATTTATCCTTTTAGCCAAAAGGCTATATTGATAATCCTATATACAAAAAGCAAAAAGAGAGCACAAGCAAAATAAAGGCAGACCGACTTTTTTTTGTAAGTACAGATTCAGATTGTGAGCAACATTTCTACACACTTTTACTCATATTTACAATATGTCTATAAGAGAGCTATTTCAAAAGATGTATTTCCAAAATGTTAGCTAGAGCCACCCAACAAGACACTAGATATGTAGAGTTACTAAAAAGAGGAAACAGCAGAGAAAATAAAGAGGTGGGATTAGAAAACAGAAATGGATAGCAGAAAAAGAGAGAAAGATAAGACCGTCATGCAAGAAGACAAGGTAAAAAGCCATACTTAAATTATTGTATATACTGTTCTAGAATTTCTACAAGAAAAATATCTAGTTTCTTGTTGGATGCCTCTAGCTAACATTTTGGAAATATATCTTTTGAAATAGCTCTCTTATAGACATATTGTAAATATGAGTAAAAGTGTGTAGAAATGTTGCTCACAATCTGAACCTGTACTGACAAAAAAAAGTCGGTCTGCCTTTATTTTGCTTGTGATCTCTTTTTATTTTTTGTATATAGGGCAACAGTGGGCACATGGGACAGGGTACAGCTGACACAAACTCTACTTGCATATCCCCACATACAACATTTATAGGAAATCTGTGCTGCAAGAGGGCGCATTCTCACGGAAACCAGGCAGGGAAAATGGCTGTTGGCGGCAGTGTGGAAACTTATGTACACTGACACACATTCTGTCCCACTATCCCAAACTTCAGCAATACTGGGCAGACGTCCTGGTGGACATCAACAAGATGTACAATATGGACATACTCAGTTTTCCGAGTTACATTCTGTTGGGCATACCCAACTCACTAACCTACCCTTTGAGATCTGCGAGGGACCGTGCAGTCACCCTTGCCCTATGTGCGGCGAAACAGGTTATTTTTTCTAAATGGGAAACTGATGACATCCCAACAAAACTGGTCTGGCAGCTTAAGTTCTGGGGTTTCTTTTAAGGTAAAGGTTGACGGCAGTGGTAGAATGCAAACTGCTGCATTTTGACAAAATGTGGAGCTCATGTATATACTCCCTCTCCTGGGACTTCTGGGAATTCTCCTGTCCAGCATACTTGCGGGTTCTACGCCTCACACATGCAACATCTACCCTGATTTGGGAGAAACAAAGGCGCCTTAGCCTGCACAAATCGCATACTGTGACATTGGAATTGGTTGAGCAGACCCCCCTTTTCCTTCCCGCTGTACTCCTCCCTTCCGCCCTATCCTTACACCGCTATTCCTCCCCATAGCCATCTCACTCTTTTGATTCTTCATTACTCTTTCGTACCTCACCGGCCTATGGATGTAGGTAGGAGTGATTATGTAATGTTTTATGTTTTTATGTAATGTTTTCTGAAAACTCAATCAAACAGATTTAAAAAGTAATTTACAACCAGGGAAATAAATAAATATAAGCTAATATACACTACAGAAATCAATAAAACACAAGTAATACAAAAAATAAAAAATATTTTACAATACAACCATCCCACACAACAATTAAATAATACAGAAAAATTTGTAGGACTGATTGTTTTGTAGCAAAAGTCGTCTATCAACATTAGTAAATTCAAATTCCATTTAATAATGCTCTATAAATATTAAACTAAATAGATTGCAAAAATATGTTAAAAAAAATAATCCACCCAATTTGAACATATCAAATCCATCAAAACCCTGCAAAACCTGAACTATATTTTAAAATACAGTAAACTCTATAGGAAACTTGCAAAAAACAATGAAAAAAATAAATAGATGTTGGAAACGAATGTCACACAAACACACGAACAAGCAGAAACCCACTCGAAGCAAACAAAACCTGCACAAAAACCTGTAACACAAGAAATTAAAAAGAAAATACAACTACACATACCTAAAATATACATACATATCAAACATTAGTCAATAAAATCTAACACAGGCACATTACTAAACTACAACAAGATCCTATACTACCTCGAACCATAAAACTATACTATAGCTTTATAGCCCACCATAGCTGGATATACTTACCATTAAAGGCCTGCTCCAGTGTTAAAGGCCCGAACTGAGGGCCAAGGGCTATACAGCTATTGGAACATTCCACCCCTTGAAGGCTGAATGTCCTAATTATAAAAACAAAGGCCTCTAAGAACTTGAGGGGGCTGAAGTCCCCTGCGGCTCCAAACCCTTTGATTCATAGCTGTTGCTGTGATTGAGCAACATCTAAAATCCACACAAAGAGCCACAGCTTTTAGCTGTGAAAGGGGACGGAAGGCAGCCCCATGTTCTCCCTGGGCTCAGCTAAACTGCATTTTCTCGTTCAGCCAGGCCACTGAGACTCAGGAGCTGAGCAGCATTCCCCCTACCTCCTTCCGAGGCTCAAGTGATTCTGTGAACTACTTGGGGAGGGAGTGGGTAGGCTCTGGTATGCTGTGCAGTACAGCCTGTGCCTTTTGCTTTCCCCTCCCCACTCCATATATTTTGGAGATGCAGGTGAAAGAGAGAGGCATAGCCTGTGTATTAGAACGATGAAATATTAGTTTATATAGACCTCTGCTGCTCCATTGTTTTCAGTGGAGCTCTCAAGATTCCAATGTTCTAATATAGCATTAGACCCCGACGTAGAGGGCTCTACAGATTATTAAAGGCTTGTTCCAGTTCCAGTGCTAAAGGCCAAAGGTGAGGGCCTTTAACAAGGGAGTGGGCCTTTAATGTCCGGAAGAGCCCACAACGGAGAGCTCTAAGGCTATTAGAACATTCTGCCCGTTCTAATTTGTAGAAATAAGGCCTCATGGAGCCCGAGGGGGTTGTAATCCCCTCGGGCTCCATGAGGCCTTTTGTTCACAGCAATAGCTGTAACCTCTTCGCTGCGGCGCAAATTCCGCCGCAGCGCTGCCGCAGTGCTGGACATTCCATTCGTGAGCGTGGTCATGACGTCTCCCGGCCGTCGTCCGCACACGCCCATCTTGACTCATGACGGCCGGGAGACGTCATGAGCATGGAAGAGGCTAAACAAGCATTGGATTGTTGGCACTCCAGGCTTCTACTGGCCATTAGAAGCCCGGAGCACTCCACTGTTTTCAATGGAGCGCCCAACATTCCAATGTTCTGATAACTTATAACTCCTAACCAAACCTACAAACCATTATGTCTATCTTCCTAATATGATAGTTAGAAATTTGTATTACTTGCACTGGAGAACTGCAATAAGGAACTACCATGTTAATGACCTGCCACCAAATTACAATGATGAAATTGTCTAGAAAATACACCAACCATTTAAAATATATATATTTTTTATTATTAAAATGTTAAATTAAAAAAGCTTTCTTTACATTGTGTATATTGTTTAAAAATACATATAAATGAATGTTAAAAATGGAAAAAAGTATTTAAAAATTGTCAATATTATACATAGTCACATAAATATATTATAAACAATAAAAATATGTATTAATATATTACAAAAATATTGTCAAATGTAGCTAATAGTGTTATTAAAATTGTATGACTACAGGGAACCAAAAATGTACACATCTATAATTGTATTTTTTGTTAATTATACAAAGTCAAACAACTTTTGGTATTATGATATAGCCTTATAGCCCGCTGCCGAGGGCTATTCTGGTTGTTAAAGGCCCTGAACCCCTATAACGAGGGAGAGGGCCTTTATCAACTGGTATAGACCAAGGCAGAATGGCTAAAAGGTTATTAGAACATTCCACCCACTAAGGGGACGATTGCGATGTCAGGCCGAAAGCCTCCTCCCGACAGTCGGAATCTCCTTGACCGTGTCAGAGCCCATCTGACCGACTCAGTCGGATTGCATTCCGACCGCCCGATTATGATATTCCCGGTCGGAATGCAAACCCCAGTCATTCCGAATCGGTTCTGATCGGCTCGGGAGTATTCGTGTCGGTCCGAACCTCATCGTACACCCCTATGGACAGCGCTTGTGCCCTCGAGGTTACAATGTCAATTTCCAACAACCTTTCCGTGTCGGCCTGTCCGATAAAAAAGGCAGTCGGAACGTGACTTTGGGAGCCCCTGGCAGGGCCCCCTAGGCCCCGCGGCCTACGGTGGATGGCCAAGAGAGTACCTAAGGGACCCCCCTGTAAAACTCCGCACTGTGAGGCAGGCACCATGGGGTGCCTGCAACAGGGTGCAGGGTTTTCCACACACACACAATTTCCCCATAGGAGCCTGTGTTGCGGCCGGTTGTCGGGCAGAACACAAGCTCCCATATGGAACAATGGGACTCCAACCGAACAGTGTATGGTTGCATCGTAATCCAGCAGTTGGAACCGTCGACCGCAAGTTGGTCGGTCTCGGTTCCGAGCCAGTGACATCGTAATTGGCCCTTGAGGGTAGACTTAAAAAGGGAGACACATATGACAAACATTGGAATGCTGAGGCAGAAGGCTTATACCAGCCATTATAAGCCCAGAATTATTTCATTGTCTTCAATGGAGGGCTCAACATTCCAATGTTCTAATACGGAATACATCATGTGTAAAAAAATAAAATAAATAAACAGTGCCTTATTAATATGAATATTAAAAGAGCTAATATTGAACTTTAAGAAAATTAATACTAACTATTTTAAATATATAATTAATCAGATTGGGGTAAGTATTACACTTTGGAGGAAAAACCCAATCCAAACTTTGCCACATTAGAGAAAATGTGTCACAATTACTATTTCCACTCCGAACGTAACCACATTGGGGCAAGTGTTGAACTTTGGGGAGATTACATTTACTGTTCCCACTCCAAACATAGCCACAGTGAGAAAAGTGTTGGACTTTACCATTCCAATTCCAAACTTAACCAGATTAAGGACAGTGTTGGATTTCGGGAGGTGGGGAGGATTAGATTTACTGTTCATGCTCCTGCTACTTTAGGGAAGGTGTTGGAGTTTTGTCTAATTTACCATTCCCACTCCAAACTTGGCCACATTAAAGAAATGTTTAACTGTTGTCAGAATTACTATCCCCACTACTAACTTAGCAATATTAGAGAAAGTGCTGGATTCATGGAGGGTTTCATCATAATTAGTTTTCACACTCCAAACTTAGCCACATTAAGGGAAGTGTTGGACTGTTGTCACATTTACTATTCCTACTCCAATTGTAGCCACATTAAGAAAAGTGTTGGACTGTTTTTCAGAATCACTATTCCCACACCAAACAAATCCACATAAGAGAAAGTGTTGGACTCAGGGGGAAGAAAATGGGAGACGTTGAGGTGGGTTATACATTGTATTCTAACTCCAAACTTAGCCATGTTAAGGAAAGTGTTGGACTGTTCTCAGATTTACTATTCCCACTCCAAACTTAGGGGCATGTTTATCAAAGTTTTGCTTAGCCCTTGCGCCATGCAACGTAACGCATGGGGCGGCGCAAACCCTAGATGAGATTAACCAAGCCACCAAAGGCCACCATGCGTTAAGTAACGTAAGTCGCTGCCTTGCATTATTTTGCCCCAGGGAGGCATTACATGAGGGGAGCCTAGATGTTTCCATGCATCCACCCATAGATTTTGGCACATTCCCAGATTTACCACGAGTAGTAGACCTGGGAATGTATCCAAATGCTACACCTTCTCAGGGGAGGCAGAACGAGGAGAAATATATTTATTTCTTCTTGTTTTTAACTCTGCTATGTAGGAAGATGAAAAAGACTCAAATTATTGTTTTTGTACAGGAAGGTATCCCTTCCTGCACAAAAACAAACCCGCCTGCAATTCAGGCACCCTTGCATCATGGTGCACGGGTACCTTCATTGACCCTAGGCATACAGCAGAAGGAGAGAGCAGGAATGTGCCATATCTCGATAGATATGGTGCATTCCTGCCGTCTCTCTTTTATGCAGCACAGCAAGGTGTCTTGCTGCATTGCGTTGAATGAGAAAATTATAAATATGGCCCTTAGCCTCATTGGGGAGAGTGTTTGATGCTGTGGTGCGGAGGTTAGACTCACTATTCTTATTCCAAACTTAAGGAAAGTGTTGTACTTTAAAGGCATAATATTTAATATTTTCACCTCAAATTGAACCAAAATTTTAAAATCTGAGGGACTTGATTAAATAAACCCATTCAAATCTAACCCACACAGAATATAATTTGACTGTCAACTATAGTAGAGGCAGTATAAATAAATAAATATTACTTAATTTTTAATAAACTCTAAATACACATTTACAAAACTGTATTTAAAAATATACACATAAAAACAAATACTTAAAAACATAAAATGTCTTTATAAATTTTCTAAGCATTATTTGAATCAAAGTTAAAAGAAAAGAATTGGTATAAAGTTTCCTGAAATCCTCAAATAACATAAATGAACCAAAATGTTATAGATATTAACAACTAAAAAATTACAATTAACGATTACGGAGGTGCTAGAAGGCGCGCAACGGAATGTCTGCACTTTAGTGCCGCTCCAATGGTCGGGGAAATTATCCTTCAATAATAGCGAACTGGCCAATTGCTTAGGAGCGGAACCTACAAAAAACTACAGCGGAATATCGGCACTACTCAATGATACCATCGGCAGGACGATAAACCCGGTAACTTCCTGAGAAAATTGTGATGTAGCAGCGGACTGCCCGAGCACTGAAAGTCATAACGACCTAAAGTGAAAGTAGCCGGTCTGAAAGTGTGCCTGCAACTGCGCGCCCGCAGCCAGCTCTACGCCGCCGATCACTGCCTCCCTGCTGCCCGGGGCGCTATGGGGACTGCTGCCAACTCCTCTTTGCGCTTCCAAAGCGATATAATTGCTAAGGTGCTGGTTACCGGAGGATCCGGAGACACGGAGCCGACGGGCGTGAAGGGAGGGCCCACTGCCATGACGAGCTGCACACGGAGAATACCACTGCTAGTGTCAGAGCGAGCGCATGACTTGCAAAACGCGGTATCCATAGACAATTAGAGCGTGTTCTACCAATGCATCATAAAACAAAGTGCAGCGCAGCCCATAGCGAACCTGTGCCTTCGTGGAATACGTCATCAATTCTTGGGTGCAGCTTGGGGCCCTCATCAGGTCGCTTCCCTGTAAACATAACAGGCCAGCCCACCAGGATACTCATTGTGCCCTATCCCTCCTCTTCTGAGCTACGGCAGCACGCTACTGCTTTCCAACCCCTGGAGCGCATTGTGTTTGGTGGCTGGCAATACAACGAAAAATCACACCCTGTTGATTTCACCGACTAACACTTGTATGTGTGTAGGCACTAAGACACTGGCGCTCGGAGTTGATACTCTCTTTGTGGCACCATCATATCACATCTCTCAATCGGCGCCAACTGGTGTCTATAAAAACGGCGCAAAGAGCACAGAAGTATATAGCATATCCTGTACATCACTGAGAATTCTACGCAGTCAGTATTGCAGATTGTCGTTGACCTTACCGTGCAATTGCAGAGGGCCTCTCACACTAAGTCACTCTGTCAGCAATAATCAACGTGCTCTCTGCTCTGTGACTCTGAATAGGTATATAAGTACAATACTTAGAACGTCATAGATTTCAACAGCCGAAGTAGCAATCTGTGCTGTACTACTTGCAGACCAAACAGAAAAATACTTTACAAACGACTGCTCAAGACTCTCTATGGTATATACTGCTGCACAGTTTCCTCAATATGGGCAAATTACACAAACAGCAGCCTAAACTGTCCTTTGACAAACACCGTACACCCAGAAACACGTCGGCTCATTCTGATACCGAGCTGGACGCAGATCGGGCCAAAAAATCTACAATGGAAGACACCCTACAAGCCATACAGCAGAGCCTGAAGACTATAGCCAGCAAAATCGATACTCTTACTCGAAGAGTCGACCACATGGCGGCTAAGCATAATAAACAGGGCGAACATCTGGATTGATGCAGAACTATGAATATCCGCAGTAGAAGATGAATCCAACACCACAACACGTAAATGCCTGGAGATGGAAAAACTGTTGGAAGTCATTAAAAAAAAATGAAGATTTGGAAGCACGCTCACGGCGTAATAACGTTCGTATTACGGGTATTCCAGAGAGCACCAACACTGGAAGAATGGAATCCTTCGTAGAAGGCATGGTGCGCAACATTTTTGGGGCGGATGCCTTCTCACCTGTGTTTATCGTTGAACGTGCACATAGGTCACCTGCACCGAAACCGGTCCCAGGAGCCCTGCCGCGACCCATCATTGCCTGAATACTTAATTATAGAGATAGAAATACGATCTTATGACTGACGAGAGAAAAGCAACAAATCAACTACCAGGAAAATAACATATCATTCTACCCGGACTTCACAATGGCAGTACAGACAGCTCGTAAAGACTTTGCACCTATGAAAAAGAAATTGCGGGATATGGGCATTTAATATGTTATGCTCTATCCACCGAGACCGAGACTACGTGTGTCACATGATGGACGTGATAAAATACTGACCATACCTAGAGCAGCACATGATTTTATCAAGCAGATTACCACGAAAAGTAAGATGCCAGGCCGTTCCTCTGCTGATCCGGAGTCAGTCTGATGCAGTGGGACAATATGGTAAAGAGGTTGATGTATACTGTGACCAATGCGCATGGCATAAGGTAACGATGTGAACAGCCACGTATGCGTTTCCGATATGACATGTTGATATTGTATGACACCGTTGTTTATTTATACAATAACGTAAGTATTGACATTAGATTATGTAAATTGCCTACAGGGTATTGCAAAAACTGTATATATAGACTACTCCATAATGTGTCACATCTATGCAACTACCAATCGTACTTTAGATAGGTGTATAATGGTGTCGGATTTCGCAATTACAATTTTTTGTAACTGAGGTCATATTTAGGTATAGGACACCCAACCACATCCGCCCCCGCGGATGCGATAGCGCACACTTAGCGGCCCCCTGTGGGTGTTACCCACAACAGTTGGTATAATGTTCCTGTTGTTTTATGGGATATGTCTTTGGCATGATTGGGATGCTAAAGTGGGAGGGGGGTTTGGGGAATGTTTTTTATAGTTTATTTCAGGCACATGCAGGCATGGCACAATGCAGACAAGGGTAGTATTAACAATTGTTTATGAGTGCAACAGATTATAATCTCTCACAAACTGTACATGCAAAACTGGAAGATATGCAACTTGTTGAATATCATATTTCATGACCAAGAATAGGCAGTACAGTAATGCCATCACAACTCAATTTGCTCACCTGGAACGTTCGAGGATTAAATAACCCCCAAAAATTACGTCAGGTGTTTGCATTCCTTGACAGACACAATATCGATATAGCCCTATTGCAAGAAACGCATGTGGCTAAAGTGGCCAAGTGTGGGTTAGGAAATAGGTGACTGAACATACCATTGCATCATCATACTCGACATACTCTAGAGAAATTATAATCCTAATAAAGAAGGGTGTGGACTTTATTGTAAATCAAAAACTCACAGAAGAATGCGGTCGCTATGTCATAATCACTGGGGTGCTTCGGGCCAACATATTAGGCTAGTCAATATATATGGACCGAACATAGACGACCCTGCTTTTTTTAACGATATCCGGTTAAAACTGAGAGAATTACCTGAGATGGAAACACTGTGGGGGGTGAATTCAATCTAGCCCTCAATGAAAACCTTGACAGTTCGGGCATAACTAAGGAGCCCCATACCCGGGCAGTCCAAATAGTACGGGATTGTATGATGGAATTCACCATGACAGGCGTGTGGAGACTGCGAAACCCACACACTATGGCAGCTACTCACAGCTCCTCCATACATAATAGCTGGTCATGTATAGATTATTGGATTACAACCACAGTAGCTAGCACATGGACACACAAAATACAGCATTTACCAAAAACACTATCGGACTATAATCCGGTCCTGCTCTCTATAGATATTCCCAATTACGTACCGCCGCCACACATCTAGCGTTTTAATGCCAAAGACTTACTAGACACACCCTATAATGATGCTATAAGATGCGACATCATGGAATACTTCCAATTAAACCAGAACTCTGTAGAAGATGCTATACGAGGAGTGTGCATGGGGGGGGGGCGGCGCTACGGACGGTAGGCAGCAGTAAGTTTCTCAGCGTGGCTAAGGGTTGGAAAACAGCCAGGTTTTTAAATTGCGTCGGAACAGGCATTCAGATTCAATCATTCGTAGAGACAAAGGCAGGCTGTTCCATGATTGGGCAGTAATAACTGCAAAGGCTCTGCCCCCCATTCTGGAGCGATGAAATCGGGGAGAACGTAAGAGGTACAGATGATTTGATCTAAGTGATCGGTTAGACTGGGCATGCTTAAGTCTGGCTCTGAGATAAGCAGGCCCTTGACCCCAAATGCGGGCATTTTAAAAGATATACGTACCCAACTTACCAAATGTGAAGATAAACTTAAAATTCTAGAGCAGGAACATGAACATACTCATAATACAACTATACTGGGCAAAATTCATGAAACATTGTCAGAATATCAAGAATTCGCAGATAGTGAACTTAAATACATTTTGAAGAGGCACGTTGCGAATACGTATGGTGAAGGGGGCAGATCTGGTCGGGTACTAGCACAAAAAAATTGTCATGCACATGCCCCACACACAGTAATCGCAATTCGTGATACGCAAGGCACCCCACAGTATGACACGCACGGCATTTTGTCAGCCTTCACGACAACTTATGGGAAGATGTATGCTACACGAAACACAGCTGAATCGCCTGAAATACTAGCATATCTAGAAGATATTGCAATAGCTTGGCTGTCAGATGCTCAGTGGGAATATCTAGCACAACCCATCACTATTGAAGAAATCATAGAAGTGATTAAAACCCTACCCAATGGAGAAGCTCCTGGCCCCGATGGGTTTACGGGTGAATTTTATAAAGAATACGTAGAATTACTAGCACCCCATTTTGTGAACATGTATGGGAATGCTTATGAAAAACAAATCATCCCACCCACACTACGGGAAGCCATAATTATAGCCCTCTTAAAACCAGATAAAGACCCTGAAATTTGTGAGTCCTACCGCCCACTGTCCCTAATAAATATGGACACTAAAATATTGGCTAAACCTATTGCCAAACGACTCCAGCCACTCATGGCTAATATTGTATTGCCGGACCAATCGGGGTTTATACTCCATCACTCCACAGCACATAATATACTAGCCCTCTTTGCATTATCTCACCAACTCAACCCAGATCTCAAAGCGGCGGCGGTCTTATTCACTGCCGCCAAGGCATTTGATTCGGTCGAATGGCCATATCTTTTGACAGTATTACAAAAAATGGGTATGCCCTGATACTACTGCAATGGATCAAAATATTATATACGGAACCCGTGGCACGAATCAAGGTAAATCAATATGTATCTAACAAGATACATATTAAAGGGGGCACTAGACAGGGGTGTCCTCTCTCCCCTTTATTGTTCGCCATCGCACTAGAACCACTAGCTTGCAAGATTAGACAACATCACAAGACCACAGCTTTGCAATTCCTACAGCGCCCTATAAATATCTCTGTATACGCAGATGACATGGTGCTCTATGTTCGTGAACCCCACGTAAATCTATCACCCCTCTTACGGGAATACATAAAATTTGGTAGACAGTCAGGCCTCCAAATAAACTGGAGTAAATCCACCATTATTCCCTTAACAGATATTATGACACCGCACCCAGTAGAATTCCCATTGGAGTGGCAACTGGACCCCGTCAAATACCTTGGAATTTGGTATCACAAAGACCCTGCATTTCAAATTATGGCACTGCCATTAGTAAACTAGAAGAAAAAATAGAAAGATGGATACATATGCCATTATCTCTGGCATATAGAATAGCTATAGTAAAAATGGTCATACTTCCCAAGTTCCTATATCTCTTCAATAACATCCCCATTACCCCACCAAAATCTGTGTTTCAAAGCTTGAAAGCATGCGTAACCCACCTTATTTAGGCCAGTAAGCAAGCACGCGTTGAATGGCTCGCGTTGACGTTGCATTACTCTAAAGGAGGGTTTAAGGTACCTGATTTCCTGCTCTATTATTTATGTGAGCAAGCGCAATACGGGCATTACTGGTACCACCCAGTGCGATACCTGCCTCATAGGGCAGTAGAAGATGGGGACGCTCACCTAATTTCGCTTCAACATATCACCACACCCCCGCACACATGTATGGAGGCATGAAATAAACACCATTTGCACTACGAATTTGGCCTGGCAGAGAGTGGGGAAATTAGCGCATAAACTGTCACACTACGCACCAGCACTACCTCTGCCACAACATCCAGCCTTGTCAGTAACTCAGGAAAAAGTGAGTATGACATTGCTGCAACAGGTTGGGATAGATGTGATGGGAGACTTATATAACGGTTGAGTCTTTATAGAACCAGCTGATTTAAATTACATTAGCAATCAAACTCTCCTATTTTAATTCGCGTATCATAGATTGAGGGGAGCAATGAAAGATTTTTATCCGACTTTTCCTGCAGAACCGGAAATACTCCACACTCTACAAATGATCATAACTACTCCGCATATTATCCATTTAGTGACCCAACTATATGTGCTATTGCCGACTGATATAGCGGGCACTACACAGAAGGCGCAAGAGAGATGGTCAGATGTTCTAGAAGCGCCACTTGTCGACGAGGAATGGGTCACTTGTGGTGCACTAACAGACATGCTTACCCCAAACGGTAACTTACGAATTATACATTATAAATATCTCCATCAAACATACCATATACCAGTCAAGTTAAAGAAATGTGGGCTCCGCCCTGATGCATGCTGTAGGAGATGTAAGGCCAAAGATGCCAATTTTATACATTTAGCGTGACACTGCCCACAGATTAGAGAATACTGGGAAAACCTAACTGGAATTCTGAGTGCTGTTTTGGAAACCAAGGTAGATTGTACAATCCGTGTATGTTTACTGGGTCTTGTGACACATTTAAGATCAATCAAGCGTAAATTCTGTGTAATAGCTCTTTTATTGGCGAAAAGACGGATATCTATGTATTGCAATGGCAAGAAATACCCCACATATAAACAATGGTTGCATGACATGATATATTGTAGGGACACACTACAAACTTATGAGGAAGAACTTCCAACAAGATCCAAACCAAGAGACCATTGGATGTCATTAACAACGTATTTACAAATGCATTCTATTGATGTACTAACTACCAGTGTGTAAAGTGTTGTACTTTGATTGTATATAAAAATGGAACTGTACGTTGCGTTGTGCTATACACATTTGAAATGGATACAAATTGTAAGGATAGCGAGTGCCTTTGCAAGCCTGTTTGTTTTCTTTTATTGTATGATTTTTCTGTTCATAAAAATGTAATAAAAAAAAATAACAATGTAATTAAACATTTTTGAAGTAAACAATTTACCCAAAATCGATATAAAATGTTTTAATAATAAAACACTTAACCTCTTGCGACCAACACCCCCCCAAAAAATTAATATGCAATAAAAAGTAACAAAATATGGACCTTAATACAACACATTTGCCTTAACTCTATTTAAATCTTAAGAACATTTTAAAACAAGTTTCAATAAAAAATCCACACATTCGAATATAAAGAAACATTTCTAAAACACTTCCCACCCTACTCCCTTAGAACAGACTACCAAGATATGACCATAAAAATAGCATTAAATCACATAGGTAAATGTATATGATCCCATTAGGTCATGCGAGCAAAGTGTGAAATTATGATCTAAATGTACCCGAAGGAACAATAATTATTGTCTTAACAGCACAGCTTCCCAGCAACCTTATTAGTCTATGTTAATGCACACAACAGATATAGACTCACACCACAAGTGAGGGCAAACACCACAAACAGTTTTAGCAGGAGGATAAAACTGCACAAATTGTGCTACTCTATTCAATAAAGATTCTGCTCATGAGCATTTATGCTGCACTATTTTCGGAATACTAAATGCAAGGACATTGTTGTGTGCAGGGCCACACAAATATGTTTGCAACCACCACAACACCAAAGTGCAACCCTCTGGCAACATGTAACATCAACATAACTCTCCAACCCTTCTCTTTTCTGGACAGTAACCCTTCATGCACCATCTGAACACAACCATTGCCCAAACTCTTCATGCCCCTGCGATCTCGTCCGTAATGAACAATAAGCACAGCAGGAGCATAGTTCAACATGTAAATGTCACATTCTGATGGATACTTCTGCCTGTGGATTCCTCACCTTTTGAATACCCCCTGCGCCAGCATTCCGCAGGAAAATTCTTTCCTAGCTCTCCCACGTCGACGAGGACGTCACAATGGACCGGCTCCGTTCGCGGCACCGTATGACGTCATCGGAGCCACAAAAGGACCTCGTCGGCGTGCTGACGTCAGTTCCCTTTTTCCGCGCCGTCGACGCTCAACGTTTTTTTTCCAGGGCTCTCAATTTTCATCGTGGAAAACTTTGTATCTCGTAGTTTGTTAAGAATGGCTACTTCTAGGATGACCGGATTCAAACCTTGCAGAGAGTGTGGCGGACACATGTCTATCACGGATCCACATGGTGACTGCCTGTGGTGTTTATCCTCGACCACGACGTCGAGGAATGCAGGAGCTGCAGGAAAATGAATCCTAAGGCTATCAAAGAATGTGAAGCCAAGTTGTTTATGGCGAAAGCCAAGAAGGAAAAGAGAGGTAGGAAGAGGGCGAAGTCTTCGTCTTCTCACACTTCGAGGTCGAAGAAGCACAAAAAATCCAAGAGAAGACATACCTCTCGTCATCGTTCTTCGAAGGCCAGGGCCTCGAGGTCGATATCGAGGTTGCCGACTCCAGCTGAGCGACCTCGGAGAAGGGACTTTATCTCTCCAACTCCTTCTCCTCAAGCGACGCCAGTACCATCTCCGGCGTCGCCGATTTCAGAGGCTTCTTCGCTTCATGAAGAATCACCGGCTCGAGCGACGTCACCCGCGCCAGGAGGGTCCTTTCTAGGCCGTGTGGCTTCACCTGTGTGGGTGCTGTCCCCGGCTCCGCAGGCTCCAGTGCGACCTCAGGTGACTCCCCTACAGGAAGGTACCGATCCATATCCTCCTTTGTTGACTCTTCGCATTTTCTCAATGCAATGTTGGTTTATTTACAAGAGCCTCGACTCCATCCGGTGCGCCTTTAGGCCCGTGGGTCCTTTGGCTTTCAACCTGGGTGTGCCTCAGTTCTATCCCCAGGCACCTTTCATGCCTTTTATGCCGTCGACTCTGGCTTGGCATTTCCCGGCGCCGAGATCGTCTACTCCGGCTCCCCAGACTCCTTCAGCTGCTGAGTCTGCTCCACCTCGAATTCGATCGACGTAGAGGTTCGATGTCGAGGCTCCTCCATCGATGCCGCTGGTGTCTTCTCCGGCATCGCGTGTGGCTCCGCCGATGCCGTTGCCTAAGCATCGCTGCAGGAGAGAGGCTCAGAGATTGCTTGAGGGAGAAGAGTATTTGCAAGATCAGGAGGAAGGAGAAATTGCGGACTCTGTGGATGAGTTTGAAGGCCTTCAGGAAGCTAGTGGCCTAGATACTTCCCCTGAGTATGACTTACCATCTGCAAGTGGATGTGTTGTACAGGACGTTGCACCTTACCATGTAGTCATAAAGAAGGTGGCTGATTTATTGGGCCTTAAACTTCCCTCTGCGGAAATAAAGTCCAATATACTGACGGAAGTTTTAAATAGTTTTTCGTCTACTTCTGAGCCTCTGCTTCCTTTCACAGATGCCTTAACAGATCCAATTCTGGAGGTGTGGCAGAAGCCTTGGTCTGCTCCGGCTGTATCTCGTTCTATCTCGAGAAGATACAAGCCTGCCCTTGGTGATCCAGCTTTTTTTGTCATCGCATCCAACACCGGAGAGTCTAGTTGTCCAAGCTTCTTGCTCAAAAAAGTCTTCTGGTGCTTTTCCTACCATTTTGGGTGATAGAGACTCGAAGAAGACGGAGCAAGCTGCGAAGAAGGTGTTCTCTTCTGCGAGTATGGCTCTAAAGTCAACTAATGCAACTTGCCTTCTTGGATGGTATATACATGCATTGATGGGCTCTGTTGTTCAATTGGCTCCTAAGTTGCCTGAGGAAGATCGTGCCAACTTCTTGGAAGTCCGTTCGGATTAGCAGGCTGCAGCACGACAAGTGATTCAGTCAGGCATGGACACTGCTGACTCTGTGGCTCGTGTTATGGGGTCTTCGGTGGCTACAAGGAGACAGGCATGGCTCAAGTCTTCTGGTTTTTCGGCTGATGTACCGGCGACTTTGTTGGATTTGCCCTTTGATGGGTAAAGGCTCTTTGGTTCAAAGGCGGACTCAGCCTTGGAACGTTTTAAAGAGAGTAGAGCTACCGCAAGATCTTTAGGCCTCCAAGTGCAGTCTAGAGGTTATGGGTACAAAAGATATCGGGGCTTTGGAAGACCTGCTTCCTTTCGTGGCTGCCAGCAATTTGAGCAGAGCCAACAACAGCAGAATCCCTTGTACAAATCGAACAGAGGGAAGAATAAGAGAGGCCTCAGAGGTGCAAATCGTCAACAGGCCTCCTCCTCTTCCTCTACCTCCCCTCCCGCCACTGTTGGTGCATCAGGAAAGCAGTTCTAGATTCCCCATCTTAGAACATGTTGGTCCAGTTGGAGGTCGGGTGTCCCACTTTCTACAAGATTGGAGACTGATCACATCAGATCGTTGGGTCTTGAATCTTGTAGAGGATGGGTACGCCCTCCCATTTTTGGAGTTTCCTCCTCCTTACCCTCCTCGCCAGGGTGGTTGTTCAGAAGACCATTTACTGCTTTTGCAACAGGAGGGTCTTACATTACTCCAAAAAGGTGCGATAGAGGTGGTTCCGGAGCAGGAAAGGGGTCAGGGTTGTTACTCCCGATACTTTCTGATCCCCAAAAAGGATGGTCATTTGAGACCAATCTTGGACCTCAGGATTTTGAACCTTTACCTCAGGCAGGAAAAGTTCAAAATCTTGACCTTGGCAGGAAGACTGGATGGTGTCTATCGATCTGCAGGATGCGTATTTTCATCTTCCCATCCTGAAGTCGCATCGGAAGTATCTCCGGTTTACGGTGGGATCGCAACATTACCAGTTTGCGGTTCTCCCGTTCGGTCTCACTTCTGCGCCTTGAGTCTTTACAAAGGTGATGGTGGTGGTAGCGGCTCATCTCAGATGGTCAGGGGTTCCTATTTTTCCCTACCTGGACGACTGGCTGTTGAAAGTGGAGTCTCCAGAGTTGGTTTCGCGCCACTTGCAAGTTACAACTCATCTGCTGTTCAAATTGTGTTTTTCGATAAATGTACCCAAATCTCACCTGCTGCCTTCTCAGCGCAGCCTGTTCATTTGGGCAATACTGGACACCTCTGTTTGCCGAGCATTCCCGCCTCCGCAGAGGATTCTCGGCATACAGGAAATGATTCCTTTATTTCACGATGGAGCGGTTGTTCCAGTCCTGAAGGTTCTTCGCCTGCTCGGTCTGTTCGCTTCCTGCATTCTGTTGATCAACCATGCACGCTGGCACATGAGGGCTCTCCAGTGGTGCCTCCGCAGGCGGTGGTATCAGCACAACAGAGATCTTGGGGAGAATATCAGAATCTCCAGAGAAGCTGCAGCGGAGCTGTCTTGGTGGAGTGTGCAGGGCAACCTGTATCAAGGAAAGCCCTTTCAGCCTCCTCCGTCGGTGGCCACAGTGATCACGTATGCCTCCACTCTAGGGTGGGGTGCTCATCTGGGGGATCTGGAGGTCAAAGGCCTTTGGTCTCCAGAGGAATGGTTGCTTCACATCAACCTTCTGAAGTTGCGGGCGATACGTTTGGCACTGAAGGCTTTTCTCCCTTCCCTTCGCGGTCAGTCGGTTCAGGTCCTGATGGACAACACTACCGCGATGTGGTACATCAACAACATGTCGTGTCGCCTCTGTCGAGAGGCTCTGCGGCTCTGGTCCTGGGCTCAGGACCAACGGATTTGTGTGTTTGCAAATCACCTGACCGGTGTGCTGAATGTTCGTGCGGACAGTTTCAGTCGGCGTTACTCGGCCGATCACAAGTGGCGGCTTCATCCGGAGGTGGTCCATCGCATCTTTCAGATGTGGGGGATCTCCTCGGTTGGACCTGTTTGCCACTCACGAGAAAGCGCACTGCCCTTTATTCTGCAGTCTCCAGTTTCCGATGCAGGGAGCTTTGGGGGATGCGTTTCAGATAGATTGGAGCTCACAACTCCTTTACGCGTTTCCTCACATACCCTTGATTCCTCTGGTTCTGAGGAAGATTCGCCAAGACCAGGCCCAAGTTATATTGATCACCCCGGATTGGCCAAGAAGGGTGTGGTACACAGACCTACTTCACCTCTCGTCGCACCCTCCGCTTCGTCTCCCTCTCAGGGCAGACCTCCTCTCGCAGTCGCAGTGGCAGGTTCTACACCCCTACCTCCAGAGCCTGCACCTTCATGCCTGGAGATTGAACGGGGCAACCTGAGTTCTTTCTCTCTCCCGCCAGATAAAGTGGAGGCCCGCCTGAAGGTATCAGAGCTCATTCCACCAGAGCTAAGTCTACTTCTTCTGCTTTGGCTAGAGGTGTTCCTGTTCTTGATATCTGTAAGGCAGCAACTTGGGCCTCCCTCCACACCTTTGCAAAGCATTACTGCTTGGACTCTGAGGTTAGGAGGGATGGCCATTTTGCTCGCTCTGTTTTGCAGGATTTTTTGGTCTAGTCAGGTGGACACCCTCCTCCGGGTGAGGTACGGCTTTGGGAATCTATTCAAAAGGTGAGGAATCCACAGGTAGAAGTATCAATCAGAAGAACAAGTTACTTAGCTTCGGTAACGCTTTTTTCTGGTGGATACAATATCTGCCTGTGGATTCCTCACGCTCCCACCCACCTCCCCGTTGTCCACCTGTTTCTAACAAAAAATATTTTATTTTAATATGTCTTAATCATGTATATATTTTAATATTGAGAAATGCTTATTCTGTCGCTATTTCTCTCTACCTTCATTGATTATGCATTTGTGAATTTATATACATACATATATTTGGTATGCTATGTTTTCATTTGAAAATGTGTCGGTCCACCCGTTTGCCTCGGTGCCACGGAAAAAATTGGTGGAACTGACATCAGCACGCCGACGAGGTCCTATTGTGGCTCCAATGACGTCATACGGTGCCGCGAGCGGAGCCGGTCCATTGTGACGTCCTCGTCGACGTGGGAGAGCTAGGAAAGAATTTTCCCGCGGAATACTGGTGCAGGGGATATTCAAAAGGTGAGGAATCCACAGGCAGATATTGTATCCACCAGAAAAAGCGTTACCGAAGGTAAGTAACTTGTTCTTCACACTTACAGTTCTTGTTGTCGCAGGTCTATTTTCCCTATCACTCACTTGATTCACAAAGGTAACTTACACTTTTGAGGAAGTTTTCACTTTTTCGTAAGTTTTCAACTTTTAGATATTCGGAAACTCTGAGTGTAAGTTACTAGTAAAAAAAAAAGTAGTAAGTCGAGCACTACACATAGTCAATGACTGGTATTGAAACAATCTCCCAAAACAAATATTGGAGGTTAAATTGAATATAAATATTTAAAATAGTTACAAATATAAATATGTATGTACAAATTTAGGTTAAAAATATATAAAAATAGACCCAATTATTTGTTTCATAATAAAATATTTTATTAACGTATTTTTAATTTAAAAAATAATATAACAATACACTGTACTAAAAAATAATTTAATTAATTTTAATTAATTCTATGCATCACTTTTAATAATTATTAATGCACATTAAAATAGTTTTCATATTTATTTTTGAGTTAAATAAACCTTTTTTATTTCCCCCCATACTTTACCATACAAACATATCTGCCCTGATTGCAGAATGTTCCTATAGTGAAGTACAGTGAAAATTAGAAAAAGGCTTTTAACTTGAAAATAAATATTAAACATATTGATGTATTGAACTACTTAAAATTAATATAAATATTTTCTTATAACATTTATTGCTACATTATAATTTTAAATTCAAAATAGATTAATAAAATATGTTATATTTAAATTATAAATATGTACTATTTTTATATAATTTATATTCATGTATATTTGTAATTATTGTAAATAATTTCATTTACCATTATTTCTTATGAGGTTTTATTTTATCAACCTACCTCCATTATTTTCTGTAGGATAGTGTTGCAGGTCTAGTGGCTGGCCATGTGTAGTGGTGGACTTACTACTGCGTTTTTGTTTTTAGTAGTAACTTACACTCTGAGGGCCTGATTCGCAAAGGTAAACTTACAATTTTGTTTAATTTTATGATGGTTTGGTTTTCACAAAGGAATTTGTGAGCAGTATCTATATGACTGCGTAGTCTCTGCACATAAAAAGATAGGACAGAGTGTTATATTTTTATGTGTGGAGACTAATCACTCATACAGATACTACTTGCTAATCCCTTTGTGAATATCAATCAATCAAAAACGTACACAAAATTGTAAATTTACCTTTGTGAATCAGGCCCAGAGTTCGTAAATACCAAAAAGTAGTAAACTTACTAGAAAGTGTAAACATACTCAAAAGTGTAAGATGCCTTTGTAAAAAAAAGGCCTTCGGCCTTTTCTTCCCTCAAGCCAACATGCAGCTACTACAACACTCACCTCAACATCCAGAACAAGCCTTCACCATGTATATATAAATCCAGCATTGTGCGATGTGCTTCATCCAAGTTCAGTTAAACGGAATGCGCAAACCATCTGTGTGCTCTTTTGAGAGCTTCACATTACAAACCCACTACATTATTAAATTACATATAAGTCATATAATACCACCAAGACAAACTCCATGTAAACAATAAGACTCACTCAATTTCTGACCATTATCTGTGCATTTTCATAGTAATGCAGCAATACACAGACCACACAACCTGCAGTAGCCCAAAATGCCGAGAGTCATACTCTCATCCCCTGGTTGTGTCCATTAAATAGGGGCCCTTACTTACATTTCAATTACACATAAGCTCCTTTTGGTGTTCAAATTTACAACTGTGATATATGTATATTTAATGTGTATTTTTCACAATGGATGTTGAATTATGGGGCATATTATCAACGGGGCGCTAAAAAATTATCGCCGCTTTTCCGTCCCTTTTCTGATGAAAAGCGGTGATAATTTTAACGCCCTATTAGCAAGAACACGCTAACGTGTGAATCCATGCTTCTTCGCCCTTTCTCTTAACGCCCAGCTTTGCATCTCTAAGCGACATTTCTCCTATTGTCAAGCCTCACGCTAAGAAGCATAGCGACAAGTAAATTAGCGATAACCTCTGTTATCGCTACTTTCCTTACGCCTGCTTTGAAACTGACTTAAGCATGATATCCTATGGAAGGTCGATATCATGGCTAAGTATGTGTAGCCCTATCAGCAAGCTATCGCCAAAAGTTGTGCGATTATCGCTGCATTTCCAGTGATAATCACACAGTTGGCAGCTTGCGTTCTGAATTTTATCGCTTTGGAGATAAGCGTTGCTGATAGCACGCTATCTCCGCGATAAAATTCAGAGTTGGCCGGCGATAATTATCCTCGCGCTAAGTGCGCTTAGTGATAATTATCGCCGGCCCTTGCTGATATGCTCCCAAGTTGTTTTATGTTGCAGGGACTGTAAAAAGAAGTCTTTGTTGTTTGTTGGTTCCTATGTCCATGACCACGGTAATTGAATTTTGTATTCAATAATAGAAAATACAGTTTTTTGGGAAGTAACGTCAGTACTGGCTCTATTGTATTGGTTTAGATATTTAGAGTTGCCTAGCCTTGCTGACTTTAAATTGGTCCAACCACTTTTTGGTGTTCAAGAGTCCATCTAATGGCAGTCATGCTCTATACTAATTCCAGTAACCAACCAGCCCATCTATGTTTTTTTGATTGAGAACCCACACTGTTTTGTGGTTTCTTTTTTGTGTCTCCTTACCAGCTCCTGTCTGTTCTCTGCCAAGGTCAATGCGATGATAAGTCCGAACTTAAAGACTTGAATGGGCTACTGAAGATCCTGTTCTGCATTTTCTACATGCTGTTGTTTGTAACTGTGGTTCATTTTTCTTAAACGACTTGCAGCATCAGAAGAGAGGACTTGTTGGCCTGCAGTGGAGTGTTGTAAAGACTATGCTAGCCGTTCATTCATCCCAACCGGCCTTGGCAATGGTTAACTATTCTGCAAATGTTTTTTAGATCTAGTTTTATTGAATTAGCTCCTGCTAATGGGAAATAAATAGAAAAGAAAAGTCATATTACGCGCCTCGTTCATTTAATTAATTAATTGGTTTTCTTTTACAATTAGTTAAGTAAATCGCCATTTTCATTAAAATTGGAGCATTTCATTGAAAACTCCGGCCCATATTTATCAATATTTCACGCAATGCCGGAAGCTACCTTGCAGCGCTGCATGAAAGGGAGTGGGCAGGAATGCGCCCTATTTAGCATTATGAGGCGCATTTCTACACTTTACCTGCTCTTGGGCACAAACTGCTGCCTCGTGCCAACACAGGCACCCTTGCCTTGCACCATAATGCAGGGGTGCCTGCTTTGTATGTGTAGTGTCCTCCTCAGCCCGAGTACATACAAATGATCAACGCACACACGGAGCTTGGTATTACATGTCTTTGGGGCATATTAACAAGGGACAGCAATAATTATCGCTGGCCCCACATAGTGGTAGAAATATTATCGCCGGCTATCGCTGAAAATTATCGCCATGATAACGCTATATTAACAATACATAGCGCTATGGCGATAATATTTCAGCGATAGCGGTGTTTACCATGGAACATCGCTGGTTTTCCAGCGATGTTCCTTGGAAAACAGTGATAACATTGCTGATACGACCCTGTGGTTGTATCAGCATAATCCACCTACCTTTATTAGTATGCCTTAGTCTGGAATTTAACAGACGTTAAATTCCAGCGTTAAGGCCGAGGTAGCGGGATTTTTTGTATCGCTGCACCTCCTTGTTAATATCGCGAAGCTGCCTTCGCGATATTTTCATGTGTTGTTTTCACAGCCTCGCCTTCTTTGCATCTTATTAGCGATGCGAGGCGAGGCTGTGAAAAAACGGGCTGTACATCAAAGAAACACGCGCTAGCGTATCCTTGATGATATTGCGATATAGTTATCGCCGCTTATCGCCCAAAAACGGACGCTAAAGCGGCGATAATTATATCGCCAGCCCTTGCTAATATGCCCCCTTATTCCTCAGTATGTAACCCATAACTGAACATTCCATATCATGAATTCTATCACCCACACATTTACATAACTGTTCTACCGAGTTCGTCAGTAACCAAAGGGGTCCCATCATCTCTAACTCAAAAGTCACTACATCTCATCCTTTGTTACATAAAAAGTACAAATATATACATATATACATCACAACTCTTCAATAAGTCTTTTTGGTGCTCGAATCAATCACTTAGATCTGGTTGTGTGAGGCTGCGGAGATACCGGCGAAGTGTCCATGACTGGCACTGGTGACAGAGACATTGGTACAGTCATTGGACTCTCCAGATTATCAAGTGGGTAAGTCTCACTTCTGACATCTGGAGTTGGGGAATGTCGAGGCAGGTGCTTGAAATGCAAAGAATCTTGCATATGGACTTTCCAGGACGATGAACAGTCACCATGTGTCCTTTACTAGTCACAACCCTCAGTGGGTCAGCACCAAAAGGAGCATCAGACTTGCGTTTCCGTTTCTGCTTGACAATAACCAAGTCTCCTCTTTTGAACACAATGCTGCGAGCTGCACAGAGGTGTCAATCCAAATAGGTCTTCATTTTGTGTTTGTGAGACAAATCAGTAGTGCAGTTTCTCAATGTCAGTAGATCTCTTAGTGGCCCATTGTGGTAGTTTGGTTCCTATCGCTCTCTCAAACATTAAAGTGGCAGGGCTTTCACCTGTGTGGTAGAATGGGGAGTAGACCTGTATGCACAAAGTGCATACTGAAGCATTGATTTGACTTCAAGCTTTTCCAGCACAACATGATGAATGGTCTTCAGAGTGCTCATAAATTTATCGATAACACTATTCGCCTGTGGCTAGGGAAGAGTGCTTTTCTGATGTTTGACATTTAGATGAGTGAGAAAATCTTTAAATTCTTAACTATTGAAAGGTAGACCACTGTCAGATTTCAAAATCGAAAGGACACCCCATGTGGCAAACATATTTTCTAATCTCTCAATGACTCTGTCATAAGAAGTTGACAACAGATCTTCCACAAGGCAAATGATGTCCATTGTCAAGGGGTCCAAAGAAATCAATTGCAATCTTCTCCCATGCATGCTTTGGAAGATCAGACATGTTCAACAGATGCAGGGTTGTTTTGCACGAAAAGCAGTTGCACAAACGACATGCCCGTTCCTCCTTTTCAACTGTTCATCAAGACAAGGGAACCACACTCGGTCCCGTTGAGCTCGTTTAGTAGTAACAACTCCACGTTTTCCCTCATGGTCCAGCTCACCTTGTCTCAGACTGTCTTGTATGACAATTCTCGACTCTTGTAATATGATACCTTCTAGGGTAACTGAAAGTTTTTCCTGTACATTATTGAATTTCTGGTATTCAAGGTTATCATGAAGAGCTCTAGTATGTTTTTGCCATGACTGATGTGTAATAATGTCTTTAAGTATTAGCAAACCTCTGTCAGTGGTTGTGGCAGCAATGATTTGTTCCACTGATATGACAGCAGCGGTACTGGATTTCACAATGAAGTTAACATAAGCAGCAGCCACTTTAGATGTAGTGCCATGACACTGTATTGGTACACGTGAAGTAAATAGCAGGGTTTTGAACTTTTCCTGGACGGTGCACAATCATTTAATCATACTCCTGCAATCGCAACCCCTGCCTCTCAATGCAAGCGAGCATCTTGGTTTTTGGACTTCCGAAAATGGTCAGCATTGCTTGGTGGTCAGTGACAATTGTAAATGTAAATGTAAGTATGCATTTATAAAGCGCGAACTGTCACTCCGCAAGGAGCCTCCTGGCGCTACGGGAACGAGGTGAGGGAAGCTGGGAAGGAATTTCAAGATGGAAGAAAATTTAGATTAGCGCAAAACAGTGGTCATCTGGGATATTGTATATCCAAGTTTTTAATGCCTTCCTAAAGAGGGATTCAGATTCCTGGAGTCGTAGGCTGATAGGGAGTGCGTTCCACGCTTTAGAACCAAGGTATGCAACTGTTTTGGCTCCCTTAGTAATGAGTTTAAAATGGGGGGGTTTTAGGAGATTAGCTGAGGAAGACCTAAGAGTCGTGATGGTGGTGTAAGGGGAGAAACGTGCTGAAAGGTACCTGGGCCCTGACCTGCAAGTGGCTTTATGGGTGATCAAGAGAATCTTAAAGAGGATTCTTTTATGGATGGGAAGCCAATGCAGGGTTTTGAGCGCCGAGGCGGCCGAAGATCTGCGTGGGAGCCTTAAAACCAGACGGGCTGCAGCATTTTGAGCCACTTGCAATCTTTTTATTGTGGATTTATTAGTACCCGCTAGCAGGCTGTTGCAGTAGTCCAAGCGCGAGAGGATTAGGGCGACTGTCACTGATTTCTTGGCTGCCAGTGGAATGAGATCGAAGAATTTCTTCAGCGATCTCATTAAGCTAAAGCAGGTTCCTGCCGTGGTTAGAGCATGAGGGAGAAAAGATAGGGCGGAGTCAAACTTGACCCCCAAGTTTCTGGCTACATTAACCATCTCTGGTGGAGGGGAGGTGCCTTCTGGCCACCAACTAGCAGGGATGAAGGTAACATTAGTGCCAATGGGTAGGATTTCAGTTTTGTCAGTGTTACATTGTAGATGGTTGTTCTTCATCCATTGTATGACTTGAGAAAGACACGTTTTGAAGTTCGTTTCGGCATCGGTGTTATTCTTGTCCAGGGAGACGATCATTTGGGTGTCGTCAGCATAGGAAGTGACTTCGATTCCAAAGGATTTTATAAGGAAGATAAGAGGGGCCATATAAATGTTAAATAACAGAGGGCTCAAGGAGGAGCCCTGAGGGACACCTGTTGTTATGTTCTTCTCCGTAGAGAGAAAGGGGCCTAGAGAGACAGTTTGTCTACGGTTGGTAAGAAAAGATCTGATCCATGCCAGAGCGGTACCCGTGATGCCGCTGCGTTCTAGTCTTGCGAGAAGGATGTCATGGGAGATAGTATCGAACGCGGCGGAAATATCCAGGAGGATCGGGACGGCTTTCTTACCCGAGTCTGCGAGGGTTTTTAACGCCTCTGTGATCTCTAGGAGGGCAGACTCCGTTGAGTGTCTGGGACGGAAGCCCGATTGTTGAGGATGAAGAGTGTTATTAGATTCGATGAAGTTTGAGAGTTCTTTGAGCACGAACCTCTCCGTAATTTTGCCCAGCGCCGGGAGCAGTGAAATGGGCCGTAGGTTAGAGAGGACCGATGCGTCCACATTTTGTTTCTTTTTGAGGGGTTTGACCAGGGCAAGTTTCCAGTCGTCTGGGACAATGCCTGTGCTTAATGAGGAATTGACCATTTGATTTATGACCGGGTTGATTATGTCAATAAGTTTGTGTAGGATCATGGAGGGACAGGCATCCAATGGGGATCCTGATTTACAGGTCATTATGGCCTTGGAGGTAGATTCCAGTGAAACCGGTTTAAAGGTTGAAATACCCAAGGTAGCCTGACCCAGATTGGGGGCTTTGGTCTCTATGTTAGAAGGGGTAAGGGGGAAGTTTTTTTTGTATTTTGGAAATCTTGTCTTCAAAGTAATTAGAGATGTTGTTGCACAGAGTTTGTGAGGGGGGTAGATCTTTCTGTAGTCCTTTAGGATTCGTGAAGCTGTTGATAATTTTAAAAATTGATTTTTGATCGAGTTTTGACTCCAGTATAGCTTTTGAATAATAAACTTTTTTGGTGGTTTTAATATGAACATGGTAAAGTATTCTACATACTTTGTAGGCTAGCCTATCATCAGTAGTGTAGGACTTTCTCCATTTACGTTCTTGTTGATTGCAATGATATTGTTCTTTGGCTAACTCGGAAGTGAACGAGGGTGGTCTCGGAGTTTTAGGTTTCCTCTTTCCTTTCCTGTCGTGAAATTCTAGGGGCGCTAAATCATTGCATATGGTGGAGAGTCAAGTATGGAAGTGGCATGAGTCTTGGTTCGGGTTGTCTGTGAGAATTGGTCTGCATGTCTGGGCAAGGGGCATAAACTTAGGGTTATTCATGAGTTTGGACCATTGACGACTGGGTTTAGAGTTTAGGGAGGTGAAATACATTCTATATAGGAACAAATGAAAATTCTCACAAGCCCACACCACAGCGAGGCTTTCTGTTTCAGGTGGTGAATAGGCATATTCCGTCAATGATAAACGTCAGCTGAAATAAGCCACCATCACCCTTATGCATCAAGCCAAAATCCAGTCGGTAAAATACCGAATCGTTAATAGCTCCTGGTATTGCGTTAAAAATACCCAATCCCAATGCATCAACCCAAAACCTGAGCAAATAACGAATCGCAAAATAAATTACCTCGAACATACCGAATCGCTAATACCCAAAATGCTAATTTACCGAATCGCTATATACCGAATTAGCAATTACCGAAATCACTATTAGCTCTCGGAAAGTGCCAATAGCAAATAACGAATCGCACCCCAATGCAACAAAACTCGCTAATAACGAAAATCCCAAAAATCGCTATTTTGCAAGAGCTAAATAAGGGGAATCAAAACCTGGAGGTAAAGTTACAAAAAAAAAAAAAGATGAGGCAAAATTTTTTCCAACATGTGCAAATGATTGAGGCAATCACTTAACCCTTAAATGTGGCCCAGGAGACCCTGTTGGCTCCCACAAAATGGCTGCCCTCTACGTGCTTGCAAGGAGGATGCGGATCAATGCAGCAGGACAGCGCAGGAGAAGGGTCCAGGAGCGAGTTTTCAGACTGCGCATAACCTTGCTCGGGCAGAATGAGGACGAGGTGTACCAGAAGTATCGCCTCAATCGCGCTATGATCATGCGCCTGATTGCAGACCTGGAACCATTACTGCAGCACCAGACACACCGGACAAATGCTATCCCTGCGCATGTTCAGGTCCTATGCAGCCTGCACCTACTGGCCTCAGGGAGTTTCCAGGGGGTAATTGCTGTGGCCGGAGGTGTTTCGCAAAGCGCACTGTCACGCTTCTTCAAGAAATTCCTAGATGCCATGCTGACAATGCTCCACACACACATCAGCTTCCCCACAACCCCACAGCAGTTGGCCCGCACCAAACAGGCTTTCTACCAGGTGGCACAATTCCCACATGTGATTGGATGCATCGACTGCACGCATATCCCCATATGTCCTCCGTCAGCAAATGAGTACCTATTCCGGAACCGCAAGTCATACCACTCGATCAACGTGCAGGTTGTGTGCGATGCCAACAACATCATAACGGACCTAGTGGCACAATTCCCAGGGAGCACACACGACTCATACATCTTCCGCAACAGTGGAATGCACAGGCGACTAATCAATGGAGAATTTGGAGAGGGACTCCTGCTAGGTACGTAGAAATACGCTTCCCCACACCAACACCACACATGTATGTACATCACCAATGCTAAGTCTATGCTTCTATCTTCTAGGTGACAGTGCTTACGCCCTGCGGGAATACATACTCACCCCATACCTAAATCCAGCAACCCCGCAGGAACATCGCTACAACGCTGCACACATCAGCACGAGGAATGTGATAGAGCGGACTTTTGGGATTCTCAAGAGCCGCTTCCGTATCCTCCACAAGACTGGCGGCGCCATGCTATACCAACCAGAAACATGCTGTCGGATAATTGCTGTATGTGCAATGCTGCACAACATTGTCACCAGAAGGGGGATACCCATGGAGGTGGACAGGGATGACGACCACCGGGCTGACCAACCACCCGCCCAACGACGACAGGCACACATCCCAAACACAGCAGAGGGCCATAGGAGGCGGACATACATAATGCAAAATCATTTTTGACCCTGAGTAAAATGAGACATTACAAGTTGGTTTGGGGTGCAACTGTTTAATGCACAGTAGCACTGAGGATTGTGCAACAGAACTAGCATTGTAAATCATGCTCCGATTGCATTAATGTAAATCAAGGTGCCTTAAAGTCAGGCCTGTGCAAACACAATAATTGGATGGCCATGGTTGCCCCACCATGGTCCTGCAGCATGTCCAACTGTCTAGTGGCGCTTGCCACGTACCCCAAGCCTCCGCTCAGGTGGATCCAATGCCTCACCACGGCCTGTCCCCGTGGAGGCACGCGAACTGCGGCGCCTGGTGCTGGCCTCTGCCAGTGACACGCTGCTGACACTGGAGGCAGCCTCACTTGTGTCATCCCCTCCCAATGCAGCAGCACTGCATGTGCTGCTCTGAAGTTGTTCCACAGCAGTGGTGATGTGTCCCAGTGACTTAGCGACATCCCCGCAGAAGTGCCCAAGGTCCACCTGCAGGGAGACTGTGCGGCGTGCCAACACAGCGGTGCTGTTGCTGTGCCGTGTTATAGCCTTGGTAGCGGCGGCGGAACGCAACATTAGCTGCCGGTTACTCCTCCTCTGGGACTCATGGCCCTCCCTGATGGCACGGGTGAGCTCACGTACCTCCTCCCTGAGCTGAGCATTGCCATCAGCAACCGCAGTGGTCTGGTCCCTGACCGCCGTGCCCATGTCCCTGACCGCCGTGCCCATGTCGGTGACTGCTGCAGTCATGGCGCGCATCTCCCTCGCAAGGCGCACGATATTGCAGCTAATGCTAGCCACATGTCGTCCCTGCAGGCGCTGTGTACGCAGCATCCTCTCCTCGATTGCAGAGGTTGTTGGGATATCCTGGTCTGCTGAGGAGACGGAACTGCGACGGGCTCTGTGACGCCGTGCGTGTCTTGAGCCTCCAGGTGGTGCAGCAGGTGGTGTGGATGTGCGCTGCCTGGGTGCCAATTGCGGGGGGGGTGTTACCATCTCCTGCAAGGGCGCAACTTGGTGCCTGTGCCTCTGCGGTATTGTGGCTGTACTAGCTGCAGGCTGTTTTGCTGGTGCCGTTGCTTGTGGCGCTGTTGCTGGTGCCTTGGCTAGTGGCGCAGGTGCTGGTGCCTTAGCTTGTGGCACTGGTGCTGGTGCCGTTGATTGTGGCGCTGGTGGAGGTGGTGCTGGTGGGGTGGCAGGTGTTGGCGATGCGTGCGCATCCTGCGCTGTCTCCTGGTCTGACTCGACGGGTGTCTCCGAAATGATCAGCTGGTCGCTGTCGTCAGAGTCCCCAGGTGATGCATCTGTGTGTGAAACAGTGCATGGTTAGTGGGATGATTACACCTACATAGTGTTGTACCCATTAATGTCCCTCTGTGGTCCAACAAATGAACAGTCTCCATCCATGTACAACTGATGTGGTGTATGCTCATTGGATTTACGCCTGTACATGCACACTGGGCTGACTAGACTACAACTCCCAAGATGCACTAGTGTCATGTGTGGAGCTGTCTGTGCCAGAGCTGCAGACACAGTGAGATTGGGCTGGGGGCATGGGTATGGATTTACGCTATGCTGGGTGTGGCACAGGCATGCATCTTACCTTGGGCACTTGTGGCTGCGCCGGACGTGTCCATCTGGGTCACCCCCACGACGGCTTCCCGCTCTATCGTCCCTTCCACAAGGTCCTCCAGGGCTGTGTTGGATGGTGCAGTAGATGTGCCGCCTCCAGTCCTGCTAGCCTCCCGGAGCCTCTCAGCAATCCTCTCTTTGGCGCGCTTCCGCAGGTCATACCACCGTTTTTTAAGGTCGTCGATGCTGCGGGTAGTGACGCCAACCGCATTGACCCTCTCACGGATGCGCAGCCAGATGCGCCGCTTCTCTGTCTCAGGCACCTTGAGGGACAGCTTGCCAAAGAGGCGGTCGTGTTTGCTGGACACTCCCTCGATGAGGTACTCCAGCTCCCTGTCCGAAAACTTCTTCTTGCGCTTGCGTGCAGATTCTGCGCTGGATGGCACTTCCTGCGCCATGATGGATGTCTGATGTGATTTGCCGAATCGGTGTGGCCTCACTCTACACAGGCAGTCTTTCTTCCCAGCTCCTGTCTGCTCCTCTGTCGAGGCTATGTGGGTGGGGCAGCAGTATTTCCTGGTTGGTGATGTCATCTGCACGTTCCCGGAGCGACGCGGCAATTTGCGATTTCGCTATTACCGATTCGGTAATAGCTAACTCGGTATTACCGAACTCGCTATTAGCTAATTCGGTATTACCGAACTCGCTATTTGCTAGTGAGGCCGTTTGCGTGCCCTGCTATTAAGGAATCGGTAAATTTAGCGATTTTTACGGAATCGCTAAATTTTACCGAATCTGTTGATGCATGCCAATTACCGATTCCTTAATGGCGATTCCTTATTTTTCGCTATTAAGGAATCGGTAATCGTTTGGTTGATGCATATGCCCCAATGTGTCTTGGGGCTTTGGGATGTCAAGTATGCTGGGCAAGGAAGGCACCCAACCCTACTGGGCTTGCTTCAAATACAACCTTGTCTCCAATTTTTGATCAAATATGCCATTTCAGTGGCGTTCTCAATTGCATGCTTGATTTTCTTGAAGCTTTGTTCACATTCACTGGACCATCATAATGGAACCTTGCATTTCGTTAAGTCTCTCAAAGGATGCACTTACAGTGACAAAGTCACGTATATACCTTGAACAGTAACTGGCCATACCAGGGAAGGATCGCAGAATAATTACATCTTGTAGGGTAGAAGTGGATGACACAGCTTGTACATTATTTGGATGCGGAGTCATTCCCCCGTCAGGAAAGATATGACCTTGAGTTTGATTTTATGAAACTCACACTTTTCTGCATTTAAAGTGAGGCCTGCATTGGCAAGTATACAACACACTTGTGTAAGAGATTGATCATGTTTCTTTTGTGTGGCCCCAAAAACTAGTATGTCATCACAGTAATTGAAAGCATTTGTGGCTGGCTGTATTATGCGACGAATGACAACCTGAAAGAGTTCTACAGCTGATGACACTGAAACAAAGCCTTTTATATCTAAATAAACCAAAATTAGTCTAAAAGGTAGTAATGTACCTGCAATTTTCTTCTAGTTGGAGTAGGTGATGCCATTTGTTCAACTCAAGGCAACAACATTTTTTAGCTCCATTCAGCTGTGTAATCATGTCAATAATGTGTGGACCTGGATGTCATTCTGTTTCAATTGCCTTGTTTGCTTGGCGTCTATCAATACAGATGAGCACAGCTCCTCCACTATCCTTCTTTTACTCTACCACTATGGGTGATACCCATGGCGTTGGACCAGTGGATCGCTCAGTGATGTCATGCTTTAATAGTGTCTCAAGTTCTTTCTCAACAGCCTCTAGTAAATGAAGTGCAATTCAACTATGTCATTGAGCAACAGGACAGATGTCCTCATTTATGTGATGATGTATTTTCATGGCCTTGAGTCTTCCTAGTTGATGAAACAAGGATGGAATCTGATTCATTATCTCATGATAGGCATTGACTTGTAGTTTACAGAAATCAGCCCCATGTGATCAGCAGTACTGAAACTGAGTAAACATGCTTTCGATGAAGTGCCTTGCAGGGCATGAATTGGTGCTTTTACTTTCGTGTTTTTATGCTTCACAGTTGCTATGAATGAACCTTGACTATGCAGTGGCATGGGAGCAACCCATGTATACACTTTGGCTTTTGACTGGGTTAAATGGGGCACTGGAGACAGTTCATTGTACTTTTCCACTCACATAACGTTGATCAACTTGCCACTCTCTATGATGAAAGGTATGGACCACCCACTCACTTTCAATGAGATTTTGGGACAGTGTCCAAATTAATTTTGCACTTTCACTTGTCGACCTTTATTTGACCAGCATTTTTTCATGCAGAAAGCGAATTCTACATGTGCACTTCGTCCATCGGTCAATATTGACATCGCACACCAATCTTCCTCACTGTCACTTGACAATGACAGTGACAAACAATTAGGTGAGGAATTTGACGTCATTCAGTTCCTACTTGCCTCAACTGATGTTGCTGCTTGGCCTTGTGGCCGTGGTTGGAACGTCTCTGGAACTTTCTGGCATCCATTTTATTTTCTCAATGTGACATACTTAATATTACCTCCAATTTGTTTTCTCAACGTAACACATTTGATATTTGCCTCTCTTTCAAAACCATCACAAAATGGCGGGAGATTTACCTCCATGTGGAAAGAAGAATACACATCAGAAACATCACTTCTTTTTCTTTGGAGATATTACTTTATGGCCTTCTATCTTGTGTTTCAACTTACTTTTCACACTCAGTGCTGATACATTTTAGGCCGTTCCGTTCCGGCCTCCTTGTTAGCTGCCTGACTGTCAGCTCTTTCTTCCTCTCTGGCAGCCATGAGTACTCACTTCACGCTGAGTGTCTCTTTCAGTTTTTGTTTTCTGAAGGAATCGGAGAGACAACCAGCTATTACTCTGAAACGCATGGCCTCAACAGCATTGAACTCATTGAGTTTGCAATGCTTGATGAGCGAATCAGGTTTTTCTACAAACTCATCCATTGTTTCACCAGCCTTCTGCCTTTCTTGGTTAAAAATGTACCTTTCATAGTCAAAATTTAGCATTGGATTAAACTTTGTGTTTAGCACCTCTTTGATTTGACACTAGGTCATATCACTTCTTTGACTCCTTCACAGCCAAATTCTTCTGATATTTAATGATCTCTTTGTCATTTACTTCTTATAGCGCTTCAATGAAATCAACAAAGGTTTTAATCCAGGCAATTTATCTCTTGCCAATATTGAGTTTTTTGGTTGTATCGAAGGTTAGGCGGTGGTTTCAAGAAGGCTGCAGCGCCATATTTGACGCTCTTTTCATTAGCCATTGAAAAAGAAAATTGCACTATTCTGACTGATGCTCACGGCTTTTCAGCCAGTACGACGTGATTCACCAGCCTCGTAAGCACAACTCCGGTGCTTCTGCTTGGGTTGAGGCGCCTAGTGCTGAGGTCAGATGGCTCTCTTTACTCAGGTTCTGGTAAGCTAGATCGTATTCTCAATATCTGGTTATCACTGCCTCTAATATTTCTCTGCATTTATCTGTTTGTACTCACAGCATTCTCTTGCACCTGGCTGTCTCCGCTCGTTTCCTTACCTAGTAATCACTGCCTTCAAAGTTTCTTTGTGTTTGAAATTTTTCCGCTTTTAGCGCTTACTTGCAGTCAGCCTTTGCCGCTTAGCTGTGCCTGGTTGTCGCTGTCTTTAGCGTTGTCATACTGTATGAATGACGGCTCTGTGCTAGGCTGTGGTGCAGTATCTCTTGTCTCGACTTCACTAGCAAATTTCTAGCCAACGACAAACAAACTTTCTGTAAGGCCTTCACTTTCTTCACAGGCCTTGCACTGGGTAGAATGGTGCTTTGACTCCACATACGCCAACTGTCAATTTTCACTCCGACTGAGGCACATGTGGCATGCACAAGGAGTTTGCTGGACCACACCAAACTCTCTGGGAGAGCACTCTCGATTCTTCGAGTTGCGGAGTTTACGTAATTCCCTATCTCATCGCCAGTTGTAGCGTCCTCCCCATCCTGGGTACATGCAAACAGTCTCGCCACACAGAGCTTGGTATTACATGTCTTTAGTCATCAGCCTGTAACCGTTAACTGAACATTCTACATCATGAATTCTATCACCGCCACCTAAACTTTTGTCACTGTTCTATGCAGTCCGTCAGAAACCAGAAAAGTCCTATCATCTCTAACTCAAAAGGCACTACAGGAGGTAGGATTGCTTTTGTGCGGGAAGGGACACCTCCCAAAACAAAAATAATCCTCAGAGGCATTTTCCTCTTTCCTCTTTCTTAGTGTGCTGCAAAATGCAGCACACTTAGAAAGAGTAAACAGCGAAGAGAAATAAAGCTATTTCTCCTCGTTGTGCCTCTAGTGGGGAGGCGTACAATTATGACACATTCCCAGGTCTACCAGTATTTGTAAATCTGGGAATGTGTCAGAATGCATTTGTGGATGCATGGGAACACCAATCCTCCACCGAGGAGCGCACTGGAGCCAAACGTCCAGGAGGGGCTAATACTTCAAGCAATGGGGCAGAACAAGTATTTCCAGAACTGGAGTCGGAGCTATCCTCATAGCCAATATGAGGACAAAACAAATTGACAAACATATTGGACAAAGTTGATATTATAACAAGCATGTTTTTGTAGATTTGACACAGTTCCTAGGCTACTCGCAGTGAGTTTTGAAAAACAGATTGAGTGCACTGACAACTAAAATCAGCTTCTCGAAATAAGAATGCAAAGCACATGACATGTTTTCACAAAGTTATTTCAAGACAACACCCTTTTGCCAATTCCCTCATTCTTTTTGTGCAGGACATTTTGCTTGTGAAATAATTATAATGACAAGTCCAGAAATATGCTCCTGCTCCATTAATGACTGGAGGTACAATTTTGTTTACCCAATTAGAAGTTGAAAAATACTCATGAATGAGGTTGCCCTTACGTCAGGGCTGGACTGAGATTGCAAACTGGCCCTGGCAATTAAGTTGGACAGCCCAGAGGGGAGGGGGTACTGGGGGTGTTAGCGATGGTGGGAAACACTGCTGCTGGTTTTGTTACAGGGGCCCGATATTGCAGTACTGCTTCAAAACCGGCCCCCAGTAACAAAAATGCCCCCCACCAGTCCAAAACCAGCCCCCACCCTTCCGGCCCACAGGGAAGAACGCCCAGTGCCCACTACACCCGGTATGGCCCTGCCTTACATACATGTCTCAAAATATTAGGCTTAGTGGTACTGCCTATTTTAAGCCGGTGGTTGCAGGTAGAGCCCAGTTACACAAATTTTTGGGGTCCTCATCAGACTTTGTTCCAAAACAAGACAGAGAAAAACACAAAAGGGGGAAAGGAGAAAGATGGAAAAATTATGACAAAGGGAGAAAGCAAAAATGAAAAAAAGAACCTGCAAGAGTGAGATACAAGGGCAGGGAGTACCTGGTGGTGGATGAAAGTGACACATGGTAGAATCATGTCTAGGCAGTCTTCGTATTTTTCTCTCCCGACATTTGAAATTGCCGAGCACAGACTCCTGAGCACAACTTTGGGCCCCAGCTGTTATCATTTAACAAATTAATGACTGCTTTGTTGATTACCTCATGTCAAGTTGGAATAGGTAACTTGTAAGTCACAGGTTTAATTCCCCAAATAGCATGCCTTCTTCTGCAGTTAATTGTGTGTCAGTGAGTTGGTAATATTACTGCACTATCCAATGGTAACTGTTAGCATGCCACATTGCGCAGGTCCCATATATGTAAGCATATTGAGCCACATCCAGGCTGGAATGTGCCAGGCTGTTATGGACGAGCTGGCAAAAAAAGGTTGACTTGTAGGGAGTATAATGCACAGAAATGTCAATCTTAATGGCAGAGGTCTAGTTAACTACAGATACTAAGTTATTTTTTAAGAAGATTTGTCCAATTCCAAGTCCCTGTAGAGATGGACAGAATCAAACGCAAGGGAGAGGCCAAGTAAGTGGCATGCTGGAACTCTATTTGAATTCATTGCAGTGTTTGAATCAACCCGTTTGGAAGTCAGTGCTGCTTTCGTGCCACAGCCATACCAGAATCTGTTTTGGTAATCTAAGAGAAGGGTACTTTCTTTGATGTAATTCTATTTGTCTTGATGCCGATCTTTCAATCTTTTTACCTAGAAAAAGTTTGTTATCTGGAAGTTAGAAGGAGCTGTCGTTTGAATGCCTCTTTGTTTTAGGGAGTTTTTTTCAGAAGAGACCTTTATCTGAGGAGTTGTTGATAGTTCTGGCTAGATTATTTGCAGAGCTATTAATGAGGATATTCGTGCATATCTGAGCGGGACATGGGTCTACCGGGGATGGTGCTGGCCAAAGGCTTTTGCTGCCTTAATGAAGTCCTGTGTAGTATGGAGGTTAAAGGTGAGTAAGTGGTGGTTGTTTTCATAATTTGTTTTCTAAGTAACTGTGCAGCACTGCTAGAATTGTGATTGGTACAAAAGGGGGTGGTGATGGACGGAGCATCAGAACCAATCAAACACTCACACCCAGTCAACAGATCTGGGTTTGATCCATCACCGTTCTTTAGCCCACTCTGCCACCCCAGTTCAGACATGGCCATATGCAAATCAGTCTGACCCTGTGCCTCATGGGAACAGTCCAGCCCGAACTGCCAAGCCATGCCTTTCCTGGACCGGAAACAAGCTTCCTAGGACCGGTTTCTGGCATTTCAGCCGTCTTCAGCCAGGCTTGCTTGAATCCAGTGGCAAAGTGAGCAAGGGACTCACGTCTGAGCATACCCTGCCAACTTATGGCGAACAAAGCAGTACAAAAGGGGGTGGTGATGGACGGAGCATCAGAACCAATCAAACACTCACACCCAGTCAACATATCTGGGTTTGATCCATCACCGTTCTTTAGCCCACTCTGCCACCCCAGTTCAGACATGGCCATATGCAAATCAGTCTGACCCTGTGCCTCATGGGAACAGTCCAGCCCGAACTGCCAAGCCATGCCTTTCCTGGACCAGAAACAAGCTTCCTAGGACCGGTTTCTGGCCATCCATCACCACCCCCTTTTGTACATAAATGTGATTGAGCAATGGAGAGGGAAGCAGGGGTTCTAAAATCAATTGGAGGGTTGAAGTAATCAAGGTGTGTCAGGCATACAGCAAGGTAAAGTCCAGGGGCCTTTGACTGTGGTGCCAAGGTATAAGGATGTCCTAAGGTAGTGCCACTTCAGGTACTGTGGTTAGAGG
Source organism: Triturus cristatus (assembly GCF_964204655.1). Taxonomy (NCBI): domain Eukaryota; kingdom Metazoa; phylum Chordata; class Amphibia; order Caudata; family Salamandridae; genus Triturus; species Triturus cristatus. The sequence goes on from NC_140594.1 coordinate 144,127,214, forward strand.
ACCCTTTTACCTGTGGACTCTTCCAGGCGGTCTATCGTAAGTGATCTAGAGGCCCATCGTCAGCTCTCCCTGTTCAGATCTCCTATCTCATGTTTAGGTCTCTTGACCACAGTCTACTCTTCAGGCCACAGGCCCTCTCTACAGGACATAGGCAGGTTCCTCTGAAGCAAGGCAGGCATTAGGTACCTTGGCTCCAGTCAGCTTTTCCTGCTACCTATTGCTAATTCTAATTATTCTGACGGGACAACTGTGCACTACCTAGCTCCACTGCCATTCACTTACTACTTTCAATGAGAGTCAAAGGCTCAATGGGTGCCGGTAGGAGCTGTGTAAGATTGTTGGCAATAAATGCATTGAAAGAAATTAAAACTGTGATTTTGAATAAAACTAAGAGGGTAAAACAAACACTGCACTGCTTCTGCATAATGAACAAGTTACTTACCTTCGGTAACTATATATCTGTAAGAAACATTAGTTAGTTAGATTCCTTACCTTAGAATATCCCCAGGCGTCAGGCTGGATCCGGAAAGATTTTTCGTCAGCAGTACCCTTGCGCGTTGGTAGGCGTCGTCTGCGACTCCGCGTCCGTCATCTGCGTCGTGATCGCCGAGATGACGTCGTCGGAGTACTTAGACGCCGCCCTTACGCGCTGACGTCAGTTCTTGTGCATAGCTTTCCGTGCCAGGAACGCAGAGCCATGCAAGAAACCGACACTGGTGCCATGAATCTAGGGCCCTGAAAGGGATGACCTTAACCCTAAATATCAGTTTGCAGAACGGGGAGGATGGGTGGGGCCTTAAGGAATCTAACTAACTAATGTTTCTTACAGATATATCGTTACCGAAGGTAAGTAACTTGTTCATCTGAAAGAAACACGTTAGTTAGATTCCTTACCTTAGAATAGATACCCCAGCAATACCAACCCCGGTGGTGGGTCTGCGAACCAAGATCACACCAGAAAGTCCTGGAGAACGGAACGGCCAAAGAAGCCGTCTCTCCGGGCTTGGCTGTCCAGGCAGTAATGCTTGGCAAACGTGTGCAGCGAGGCCCACGTTGCTGCCTGACAAATGTCCTGCAGAGGGACTCCCCGTCCCAAGGCAGTAGTAGCCGCTGTGGCCCGAGTGGAATGGGCCCTCAGCCCCACAGGAGGATCCTTCTTAGCCAAGGAATAACAGGCCTTAATGCACAAAACGACCCACCGAGAGATGGTCCGCTTGTGCACTGCCCGCCCCTTCTTAGCACCCACGTAGCCAACGAAGAGTTGGTCGTCCACCCGGAACTGTTTTGTGCGGTCCAGATAGAAGGAGAGCGCACATTTTGGGTCCAGACGGTGGAGCCTCTCTTCCTCTTTCGAGGGATGCGGAGGTGGAAAGAAGGTGGGCAATGTAACAGACTGGCCGATGTGAAAGGCAGTAACCACCTTAGGAAGAAAGGAAGGACGAGTCCTTAGAATAACCTTGTCCGGATGGACAGAGAGGAAAGGAGGTTTAGAAGAAAGAGCCTGGAGCTCACTGACTCTTCTGGAAGAGGTGATGGCAACCGGGAAAGCAGTCTTGAGAGTCAGAAGATGAAGAGGACAGTTATGGAGTGGCTCAAAAGGAGCGCACATCAGATAGGTTAACACCAGATTCAAGTCCCACTGAGGCATTACGAAAGGGACAGGAGGAAACATGTGACTAATGCCTTTTAAGAATCTAGCAACAACAGGGAACTTGAAAAAAGAAGGCTGATCAGGAAGCCGTGAGAAGGCAGAAACAGCTGAAAGATAAACCTTGATGGTGCCCAGAGCAGATCCCTGCTGGGCCATGGAAAGAAGAAAGAGGAGAACCTCAGAAAGAGGGGCGGAAAGGGGATCCACAGCCTTTGCTGTGCACCATGCCACAAATTTGTTCCACCTGCAGGCGTATACCGTTTTAGTGGAGGGATGCCTGGCTGCCAGAATGACATCACAGACTTCAGGAGGCAAGTCAACTGCCACCACTCAATCTCCATGCATGGAGGTGGAGGCTGGACAGGTTCGGGTGGAGGACCGTCCCCTGCTGCTGCAACAGAAGGCCCTCCTGAAGAGGCAGTCAAATCGGGGGATCGACTGACAGACTGAGTAGCTCAGGATATCAGTATCTTCGTGCCCAATCCGGAGCCACAAGGATGACTTGGGCCCGGTCGCGCCTGATCTTCTTCAGCACTCTGGGCAGAAGTGGTATAGGCGGAAAGGTGTATAACAGACCGCAACTCCACTCGCGACGAAAAGCGTCTCCGAGCGAGTGCCGCCTTGGAAACTCCAACGCGCAGAACTGATGACATTGCGCGTTCTCTTCGGTGGCGAATAGATCTAATCAAGGCTCTCCCCATTGCCGAAAGAGGCCTTGCGCCACGTCCGAGTTCAGACGCCATTCGTGATCCATCATGCAGCGGCGGCTGAGTTCGTCCGCCCTAGCGTTCAGAGAGCCCACCAGGTGTTGAACCACCAGGGTGATGCCCTGATGTTCCAGCCATGTCCAAAGGCGCAGAGCCTCCTGACAAAGAGTCCATGACCCCACCCCGCTCTGTTTGTTGCAATACCACATGGCAGTGGTGTTGTCCGTGAACACCTGCACTACACTTCCCCAGACAGAGGGAAGGAATGCCTTCAGTGCAAGCCGGATCGCCCGCAGCTCCAAAAGGTTGATATGGAGCCGGGACTCCGCCGGAGACCAGAGGCCTCTGATCTCCGCATCTCCCATGTGGCCCCCCATCCCAGGAGGGACGCATCCGTCACCACAACTTGCTCCGGTTGGGGTAGGGAGAGGGATCTGCCACTGACCCAATCGCGGTCCGTGAGCCACCACTGCAACTATCTTGCAGTGCCCTCCGAGATCAGGTTGCCCTGATGTTGAGCCCACTGGAACTTCAGGTCCCACTGCAGAGCCCACATCCGCCACCTGGCGCGATGTACCAGCAGGATGCAGGAGGCCATCAAGCCCAGCAGCCGTAGGACCTTCCTGACCGAAACCAGGGATAAAGGCTGAAAGATCGGAATCAGAGCCTGAATATCCCGAACCCGCTGTTCGGGAGGATAGACCCGAAACTGCGCCAAGTCCAGAACCGCTCCGATGAAAAGGAGCTTCTGGAGGGACTCAGATGTGACTTTGGCACGTTGATGGAGAACCCCAGCAAATGCAGGAGGTTGGCCGTAGTCTGGAGGTGGGAGGCGACCGCCTGGGGCGAGCCCACCTTCAACAACCTGTCGTCGAGATAGGGAAAGACTGGAACCCCTAATCAGCGCAGATGAGCTGAGACCACCGCCATCACTTTCGTGAACACACGAGAGGCACTGGTGAGGCTGAAGGGAAGCACGGTAATCTGAAAGTGCTCGTGGCCTACCGTGAACCGCAGGTAACGCCGGTGGGCCGGCAGGACGGGGATGTGAAAATATGCATCCTGCAAGTCCAACGCTACCATCCAGTCTCCAGGGTCTAGGGCAGCCAGAACCTGAGCTAAAGTAAGCATCTTGAACTTCTCCTTCCAGAGGAAGGCGTTGACGCACCTGAGGTCCAAGATAGGGCGTAGGCCCCCTTTGCCCTTCTTGTGAACCAGAAAGTAGTGGGAGTAACAACCCCATCCTACTCCAGGAACGCGCTCGATGGCCCCCTTGGCCAAGAGGGCCATAGCTTCCTCCTGCAGAAGTTGCAAGTTATCCCCCGACATGCGGTGATACTGCGGTGGCATGGCTGGAGGGGTCACCTCAAAGGGGAGGAAGGAGCCCCTTCGGACGATTTGCAGCACCCACCTGTCCGACGTGATGGTACGCCAGTGGAGCAGGTGATGGCGAACTCTGCCTCCCACTGTCGTGGAATGGGCCTGAAAGGTGGACTAGGAAGGCTTTGAGGCAGATGCTGCGGGAGCAGATGTGGACTGACCGGCTCTCTGCACCCTGCTCCACCACGGCGGAATCCACGTCCGCGACCGCGTTGAGGCTGGTTCTGTGGCCTGTGGCTAGACGGACGTGCGGGGGCGCCCCTTCCTTGGCCACGAAAGGGGCGAAAAGCAGAAGTTTGCAGACGCTGGGCCGAGAGGCCCAAGGACTTGCCGTAGCCCCTGGAGTCCTTAAAGCGCTCCAGTGCACTATCCGCTTTGTCGCCAAAAAGGCGACAGCCATCGAAGGGCATGTCCATGAGTGTGCTCTGGACATCCCCTGAAAAATTTGTGAATCACCACCGTCGCCACAATCGCTCTACCTAGCGAGTCCGTAGTGTCAAGTCCACATCGAATGGAGCACCGTGCTGCATCCCCGCCCCTCAGCAAAAGCCTGGGCGAGCCGTGTCCGGGCCTCCTCCAGACACTGGGGCAGCACGTCCGCCACCGTATCCCCCAAGGAGTGGGTATAACGGTCCAAAAGGCACGCGGTATTAATGGACCGCAACCCCAAACTGAGGGAGGAAAACAGTTTCTTCCCAAACTGCTCCTAGCTTTTGGATTCCCGATCCGGAGGAGCGGACGGGAAGGCAGTCTGGGACGTAGAGGCCTGGATAACCAGACTCTCAGGGGTGGGGTGCACTGACAGAAAGCTGGGGTCGCCCGTGGCAGGGCGGTGGCGCCGGGCCACATTCCGGTCCACAGGAGTGACTGTAGAGGGCTTGGACCAAGTGCCCATCAGAACGTCAGTGAGGGCCTCATTGAACTGCAGTAGAGTCTCCGAAGAGATTACTGGCGGTTGAAGCACCTCAGTGAGGAGGTTAGTCCTCACGGCCTCTGCAGGGCGCTCCAGGTGAAGGGCCTCGGCAGCCCTGCGCAGCACCACAGAATAAGTTGCACCCTCCTCCGTAGTCACGGAAGGAGGAGAGATGAAGCCAGTGTCAGGCGAAGTGTCAAGACCATTGGCATCCCCCAGCTCGTCTGCCCAGTCTCCTGGTATACAGGTAGAAAGGACTGAGCCGGATGGTAGACGAAATGCTCATCCTATGCCGGACCAGGGCGGCGCCACTCTGATGCCGGACCTGAACGGGGGCTAAAACTGGGGACGGCGTCGCCCGAAGATGGTGCCAGGTGCGGCACCTATATGGGTCGGCAACGGCGGAGGGGTCGTAAGGTCAGCCAGCGTCGACCGGGATCCAGGCCTGGATCCCACGGGGACCTGCGGCGTCAGGACCGAAGTCGACGATGGCACCGGGGCCGAAGCCGCCGGCTCGCTAGGCCTCCCAGTCGGACCTGCGGAGCCCGAAGGTGCGTCTGCAGGCCTCAACGGCGGAGTAAGACTCCTCATGGCCACAAGGAAGTCCTGAATCTCGCCCGGAGTCGCATTAGGCCCAGGGACTGGAGGGTATGGGTCCGCACGTGACTCCCGAACCCTCAGCCGAGTCGCGCGACCGGCGAGGGGAGTCAGAAGACCGATGTCGCTTCTTCGACTTCCTCTTACTGTGCCTCAACTTACCTGAATGCGAAGACTTCGAACCCGACGAGCGGTGATGACTTCGGCTCCGCGACCGGTCCCTTGACCTCCTCCTTGACCGGGACCTCGAGCGGCGCGGAGCCGACTGCCGGATCTTGAGGAGCTTGCGAGACCGCTCCCGCCTAGCCTTCGAGGTCAAGGCCCGGCAGTCGGGGCACGACTTGTCATCATGGTCGGCCCCAAGGCAGTAGAGACACCGACGGTGGGGGTCGGTAACCGACATCAGTCGGTGACAGGCATCACACGGCTTGAACCCGGGCATCCCTACCGGCACCAGGAGTCGAGGTCGACTCGAAAGAATAGACTAAAAAAGTTAGTAAAAAAATGACTAAAGGGTATGCTCTTCCCGGATCTGCGCTTACTGGTGCAGAAAAAAGAAGAACTGACGTCAGCGCGCGAGGGCGGCGTCTAAGTACTCCGACGACATCATTCCGGCGATCATGATGCCGACGACGGACGCGGAGTCGCAGACGACGCCTACCGACGTGCAAGGGTACTGCGGACGAAAAATCTTTCCGGATCCAGCCTGACGCCTGGGGATATTCTAAGGTAAGGAATCTAACTAACGTGTTTCTTTCAGATGAGTTAATTCATGGCAACCCATGATATAACTCCATGTAGTAGTCTAGAAAAATGAAGATGCTTGTATAGTGCTGTGATGCGTTTATTTTTAAAGCAACATCACAGCACTATATAAGTACTTACATTATTGGAAACAAATTAATCCACTTTTTAAAAATTAATATCACAGAATCCAAATGATCTTCTTAAATGCTTGACCCCTTTGGAAAACATTTTTTTTCATCCAGTAACACTTGTTGAGATTTTCAAACCCAGCATAAAAAAGAAAATCACACGCTCCAGAATGAACCATTGTGGTGAATGAAAAGCCAGGAATGGCTAAAGGTGTCAGACAGTACAATGCACATTACAATGGTCAACTATGTAATAAGTTTAAAAACAAGTTTCACTTTGTGATTTTCAGCCTAATTTTTTGGAACTCTTCAAAGATTACTCAGTGAAGTGGTGAAAGCGCAAAGATTCCATTTCATGTGCAGATGATAGAATTCAAATGACACTGTCAAACATTCTAAAACACTGAAGCTTGCTCAAAATTGACTCCCTACCACAGTGACAGCTCAGAGGGGCTAGAAGGCCAATGATATAGCATCACCTGCAACCCTTTGGTCACGCTGTGTAATAGAAGCAACTGAGGGCCATATTCACAAGGAACTATCGCCGACTTAACGGCACTTTATTGCAGCCAAAGTTGCGATAACCTTATCGCCCCAATCACAAGCTGGTGTTAACAGCCCCCAGCACCAGTTTACCCGTGACAGCACCCGCAAAAAACATCGCCACGGATGACCCCCGCAACTATCGCTAATGAGATGCAGAGTAGGCATTCCCGTGCCAAAAGCCGCGACAACACCACTCCACAACATTCACAACGAACAGCCAGAACTGCGATAAGAACACAAAACAGGCGATAAGGCGAGTTAGCAGCAGGAAAATAACACCTGCTCTGACCTGGTGCTAAGTCGGACCATAGCCTGCACCACAAAAGGGAGCACAGCCCACAGCCACATCGGAAGGGCAGCAGATGCCCTGGAGCCACTGGTAATGCGGCCCGGACACCCAAGAGGGCCACAACACCTACCACCACCACCACATACAGCACCTGGACCCCCCCCCCGGCCACCACCCAGGCAGCGCTGACAAAAACAGCGGATCCCCAGGAAACACACCAGCCTCACAGACCCAACACCTGACAATGTCATTGCCCACTACAGGCTCAAAAGGACAACCATCACACAAATCATGACCAACACAGCGGACAACCAACAGCCCACCCCACACAAAGCTGCTGGCTGTGCTGCACCTGTTGGCCCTTGGTACCCCCCAACCAACACCGGCCACAGTCGGAGGAGTCACACAGCCAGCCAAATCCCAGTCCCTCACACCTGTCCTGGACATCACCATCAGCCGGTACCCCAGTCACCATACGTCCAACATAATGCGCAGGATCCGCTGGAGACCAAGCAAGGACCATACGCCATAGCTGGATGCACGCACGTATTGGGGGCAATCCACAGCACACATGTCCTACCTGTGCCCCCTGGTGACACAGCACTCACTCACCGCATCAGGAAGCACACGTCTCACATCACTGTGCAGGCAACAACTGAACACCGTGGAACCTCCACCAATGTCGCTTACAATTTCCCAGCCAGTGTGCATGATACCTTCATCCTCCGACAGTCCATCAGCACCCAGCCTTACCAGAATGGCACCAAGGTAAATGCACAGTCCCTTGGCAAGTACAAAATGAACACCCCACCCACCTCAACTCCACAACCATGCAACTCACAACACTGGCAATGCACACGTCACAAAATCACAACCAACATGCATACAACATGCCCACCCACCAGTCACGACAGAACAACTCACAACGGTAACCTGGGCAAGCCGTGAACATGAGCCATCAACGGCATGGCACCCCAGCCACACGATAGCCGAATGTGGGGAGAGGTGGCAACCAGGCATGTGTGGAGGAGGCAAGTGACCCATGAATGGGAAAGTACACAATGCCAGAGTGGCGGAGATGTGCTGGACAGATTGCAGCATGCGGAACACACCCATATCCATGGCAAAATACACCGCTGGTGTATGGAGTGTAGTGGACAGTGGATGCAACCATATCACCCCAGCCAGTTGGGGAGTTCGCGGAAATGTTGCCTGTTACGTCCCCCCATAAGCGTGAGCGGAGTGGGATGGCCCGGCGCACGCCAGGCCAGCGTAGGGGTGTGAATAAAAAGCATGTAGCCCTGGGGGTGGTCCTCTCCCGGAAAGCCCAACATCTCTGCCAGAGCGGTGCCTCTCACCGCAACACGAGGCCGACACCGTCCTCGTGAGCGGAGTTGCCTGCGATCCTGTGTGCCTGCCGTACCCCCGCCCGCTGGACCCCGAAGCCGTCAGGTCCGCCCCTGCGCAGCCAGGCCACACTGATCACCTTCCGACACCGGTGTGTGTCAAGGAGGGCCCACAACGTGCCTGCGCAATCTCCAGGCCTGAGTGCCGCGTCCTTGGCAGGCTCTCAGACCATCACAGCCTCCACGTCACAGGCCCGCTTTAGACCTTTCTCGTTGATGTACTCTACTGCAGCCTCCGGCCTACACTACGGTCAAGTTGGTCACACATTTGGAACGGAGTCTTGATTACAAGATGGCAGAGTACATATGTTCATTGCAGAGTTTACATCAGTGTACTCCCTTCGACGTGGTGCCACCAGCTCTGTGCATAGCATCACAACCACACCTGTCTGTGGGCCTTCGTGGACTATTGTCCTCGACTTGCGCTGCGCACGAGTAGGTCACAGAATTGGAACTGAACCTCGATTTTTCAACGGCAGATTACATATCTTTGCACGCAAAGAGAGGCGTGAAGGGAATAGGATCATTGTTACGGAGGTGATCGAACACTACCGACAACTGCCCTGTTGCCACTAACTCTGTGCATCGCGAGCCAACGACCGGTGGCTGAGGACCCTTGCTGACCGCTGCCCCCGGCATACACTGCGGTTGAATATGTCACACACACCTTCAAATTCAGCATCGATTGTTTATGGAAGACTTCATGTCATTGTACAGGCCTCATCGCAGACTGCATCCCCTTTCAGCACAGGTGCCAAGATATCTATTCCCCGAGACCCATGGTCACTTTCTGGTTGGACTTTGGGGGCAACTGAGTCCATGGACTTGGGGTTTTCATCGCCATCATGGCGGTGATACTGACTTTGTGGCGAAACAAAAGGCTGTGGCATTCCACTCCCCCATTTGCTGCTGCCTGATAACATCAGACCTTCCGCATCATGCCCTGGAGGACACCTTCCACTGTCCTCCGCAACACTCCGCAACATACACCTCGGACATTGATGAGGACCCGCTCAGATCGCATGGCACCACAAGTCACTGTCCCGTGGCAGGGTGCCTGTGCCGGCTGCTGTGCATTCGGGGCCACTAACTCTGTGCTGGACATGTCCGGGACCCCTTCTTCTGGGGTATTGGATGGCCTCTGAGGCGATGGCCTTTGTGTCATCAACGCCATGTGTCTGTGGCCTCTGCGCTGTCCGCTGCCTCCGGCCTCATCTGCGGTCCACCAGGGCTCAGACATGAAATCGAGTCCTGACCGGCCCGGACGTTGCATCACCGCAGAAGGCACACGCCACCTCCGCCAGGACAACCTCCAACCGCCATCTGCCAGAGTTGAAACGGTGGTCCTGACAAACCTACGGAGTTGCAAAACACCAGTCATGGATGTCATCATCAGACTGATACCCTGTTCAGCACTCCAGGTGCCACTGACTCAGTGCCCCGCAAGCCATCGTCCGTCACTGATTGTGTTTTGTGCTGTGGAGAGGCTGTGCGGCAATGTCATCTCAAGCAGTGTGGGAGACCTGGGACGTTGTTGAGGAAGCTGATGCAGGTCTAACACACCACACTGCATCTGCATCAGGAATATCTCGAAGGGACACAATCCGAGACTTTTTCTTCACATGAGCGCACTCATCTCTAGTGCCTCAACCACAGTGCACTGCAACACCCGGACACTTCTGTTTGTATGTTGTGTGTCCTCTGGACTATCTCCATCTCCCTCTATGTTGCTCAGCAGTTGACTGCAGGTGTTTTCAGTTATGGTTGCACGGGTGTCCACTGTTCAAGTGGTTGCCAGCACCAAGCACTCCGTGCATGCTGGCTTACACTCACCCCACACACATCCAGCACAGGCGTCTCTGTACATGTGGCCCTGCCAATAAAGGTGCCGGGCGCACATGCCCGTAGCCAGTTCAACATGATATCTGCGTGTGTCCCTGTGGTCTTGTTGTATGCATGAGGGCCTTGGGCCCTACAACATTACATTGTGCTTTGTACAGCGGATGCAGACATGTCACCACAAGCAGCGGGTTGAAGCTTGGACATGTAGTCTTGTCTTCACCCACTCAATTCGTAAGGGGAGTGGGCTGGGCCGTCGTAGGCATAGCCGACGTGGGTGTGTGACTGCTATTTGCGTGTCCCAGGGCGTGGTTCTTTACTGTGAATGTGCATCTGCAATTTGTCTCTATGGCTGTGTGGGTCTCCTTTGTGGGGTGTGAGTGGTCCCTGAAGTGTAATCGACACCAATGTATGTGATCTAGTGCACCTTCCATGGGTTCGGACCCCAACCACGCATGTTCGGCCGCCTCCTTTTGACGTGCTGACACATGGCAATGGGGTGCCATGTGTGGGTGGGTGAAGTGTCGTGAGCCAGCTGTGCTTTCGGGTGCTTCCTGCTGTGTGGTCTGTTGTAGGCTCTGTGTCCTCCTCTGAGTAGCTGGGCTGACCGGGTCCTGGTGGTGGGTTGCGTGGGATGTCCATGGTCTGTTGTAGGGCGTCGTTGTCTCAGGTGTGGTGGTCCTCTCTGGCATCACAGATGTGTTGTCTTGTGTGCTCTGCTGGAGGTGTTGTGTGACCCTCTGCAATGTGAAGGGGAGATGCATGTTGACATTGTGTTGACATGTATGTTTGCACATTGTTCTAATCTTCAATCAGACTGTATGACAATGTACATTGTGACTGTTCGTGAGGTGCTGAATTCTGCTGCGGGACAGTGTACCTTTGGACAACATGACGGATTGGAGATCCTACGCGTACATTTCCATTTCACAGTTTCCTGCTCTGTCAGATGTAGTAGGCATGTTTCTGTGCATGTGCGGAGCCAGTTGTGTCCTCTGTTCTGCAGTGTCGGATATGCACATTGTACCACGTTGTCGTCAATGTGGGTGTGCTGCTGTGTGCCAAGGGGATCAGGGACATGATCCTGGGTAATTGTGGGTGCGCAGGGTGCTATGCCTAGTTGTGCATGTGGGCCATTGTACCCATCTCCCCGGTCCCCCCAGTCCCTGTTGGTTACTCTCCCTGTTGATGTTGTGTCAGGTCCTCTCAAGCTGTGTCCATACTCCCTTCTCCTTGCACCATCACCACACTGATGACTGTGGCCTCGGTTTCCTCCAGCTCCTCCTGTGGCGCAGGACTTCCACCTCCTATTGCCAATTCTGCCTTCCTGTTGGCAGCAGGTTTGTGCCTGGTTTCGTTTGTCACATCATGCCGGTGCCTCTTGGCCTCCTGAATTTCCTCGGCACTCCGACTGCATTCCAGATGGTCTGCTTGTGGGTCAGTTGCTGGTACTGCTCTTTCGCCTCCTTGACGCTGGTCTTGTTTTCCTGCGGTCTGCACCCCGTCTTCCTCTCCCTCTTCTCCTTGGCCTTCCCCGAAACCCCGTTGTTCCTTGCTGGTGGTCTGTGGGGGTTGTGGGGTTTGCGTTGGCCTCTGCGCTGGGTCAGGTTGCATCCATGTTGCTACGTGCTTTGGCTGGTTTCTGGTGTGTTGTTTCTGTGTTTTTTATGGTGCATTTTCCCGCCTGGCGCGTGGTATTTGCAGGCCTGTGGCTGGTTTTCATGACTTTTTTGCGTTCGCGTCTCGCATGTTTGCGGTGTGGCGTTGGATTTTGCGCGGCCATTTGACACATTATCTGGTGACTATCGTATGCTACCGCCGCGTTGTGAATACTTGGTTGGCACGGCATAATTTTCCCGCGTTTGGCTGCGATGTTGAGAGTTGCGTTAGGCTACCCTTGCGGTAGTTATCACACGTTCTTGTGAATATACCCCTGAATGTGTCTGAACTGAGAAGATGAGCAGAAAACCTCAATGCTGGTGCCTCGTCTTCCTCTGTAGTGCCGAAGCTTATGTGTGCTTTCATGAGCCCCAGCCTCTCAGCTGTGCAATGCGCACAGCCTCAGACAGCTCCTCACTAGGGTGCCTGCCTACACAGAGCGCTGCCATCATGCAGGCTAATGGATCAACATTCTGATCTATGTTGTGGCGTCAGGGGCAGTGAAAACACCAAGCCCCTATGCAGACCCAGAGGGCGCAAATCAAGGATTGAAAAGTACCTGTGGACCAGTGCTGCTTCTGCCACCTACAACCCACCATTGGCTTACATTCTCTACTCTATTCCCTCACAAGCTCACAGCCTCTGTAGTATTGCTTCATCCTGAGCCTGTTGCACTAGCTTCCCCTTGTGCACCCTTAGCAAGTTTTTTCCTCCTGTACCAAATAAACACTTGCTCTCACCTTATCCCCACAGCCTCAGACCAATCCTCAATCTCTCACCATCCCCGAAAGTCTCAGCACTGATCTGTCTCCTTTCGCCAACCCACATCCTCAGTCCACTCCCCCCACTTGCACCAGCCATGTAGTTAAAGATGAAACTGACTAGGCATCTAGTTCTACGGAAAGAACAGGTATTCTGCAGGTGTCTTTGTAGAAATGTGTATATTATGATAATTTTTAGGGCTCGCCCCTGACTGCACATGTGCTGCTTGTGTATGCACTCTCGCTTGCCAGACATACATGTTGTATACAATAAGTAGCGTTGCCAATGCTTGTTATCTGTGAAGCGTAAGAGCTGCGCCCATGTAAATGCTGGGTGATTGTGAATAGTATGAGTGAATGCAACGTGAGTGATGAAAGTGTAGGGTGAAAGTGGTGCAGATGTGAGTGCAGGGCGAGTTTCATGAGTGCAAGGTGAGAGAAGGGCCCATGTGAGTGCTGGATGAGAGGAGTGCATACAGAGTCAGAGGAATGAGTGCAGGATGGGTGATGTGAGTGGTTTAAAAGCAGGGTAAGTGGTATGCCTGTGTGTGAGATGGAGGATGTATGACGATGCAACACAAACTTTTACCACGCAAGCCTTTACAATGCAGTTTTTACATCGCAACATCCACATCGCATGATTTTATATCGCATGCCATCATAACTCATTTTTAGAAACTACATTTACAACGCATTCCATTACAATGCATACCATTACAACGCATATTACTTGTATGGCAACAGTAAGGTAAGTGTTGGATAGTGTAGGGGTAAAAATTACTATTCCCACTCCTGTGAGTGCAACAGTAGGGTAAGTGTTGGATAGTGTAGGGGTAAAAATTACTATTCCCACTCCAGTGAGTGCAACAGTAGGGTAAGTATTGGCTAGGGGAGGGTTACAAATTACTATTCCCCACTACTTACCTTATATTGCGTTGTAATGGCATGCATTGTAGTGACATGCGTTGTAATGACATGCGATGTAATGGCTGCGTTGTAATGGCATGCGATGTAAAGGATGTTGCGTTGTAATGACTGCGTTGTAAAGGTATTGCGATGTAATGACTGCATTGTAAAGGTTGTTTCCCTGAGCTGGATGACCAGTGTGCCTGTGTGAGTGCAGGGTGAGTGGTGAGAGTGAAGGATTAGCTATGGAAGTGACTGGCGAGCACACGGTGGGAAAGGTTAGTGCAGGGTGAGGGGTGTGTACCTGTGAGTTCTGGCAGACTATTGTGCTTGTGTGCAAACAGCGTAAGCTGCATCAGTGATGAGTGAATGGAGTGCCTGTGTGAGTGTCGGGTGAGAGAATTGAGTGTAGATTGAGTGGTGTGAGTCTAGGATGTGTTGTGCCTGTGTTAGTGGTATAAGTGCAAGATGAGTGGTGTGCCCATGTGAGTGAAGGGTGAGCTGTGTCGGTGACTGAAGTGCCAATTTAAGTGCAGGATGAGTGGTGTGTCCGTGTGAAGAGGAGTGCTAACAAGGTGAGTGATGTGTCCATTTGAGCTTAGGTGTGGGTGAAAGTGCAGAGGAGGAAGAATGAATGCATGGTGACTGATATGCTTGTTTGAGACTGAGTGCACAGTGGGTGGTGAGACTGCAGGGTGAGCAATAAGAGTGACAGGTGAGTGGAGTGTAATGTGATCGTATTGTGAGTGGTCTGCTTGTGTGAGTGCAGGGTAAACAACGTGTGCAGGGTGAATGGCATGAGCGCATGGTGAGCGGTGTAAGTACAGTGTGATTGCTGTGAGTGGTGAGACTGCAGAGTGACTGATAGGTGAGTGGAGTGTCTTGTGAGGGCAGGCTGAGAGGTGTACTCCTTTGGGTGCAAGGTAAGAGGAGGGTGAATGGTGTGAGTGCATAGTGAGTGGAGTGCGATTGCTGAGTAACGTGTGAGTGGTCAGACTGCAGGGTGAGCTGTGTGCTCATGTGAATGCAGGGTATGAGGAGGCTAAACGTCCTTAGTACATGCTGTGCAGTGTAAGACATATATATTGTATACAATAACGGGCTTTTCCAATGCTTGTTTGCGTGCAGCATAAGAGGTGCTCTCATGTAAGTGCTAGGTGATTGTGAATAGTGTAAGTGAATGTAGCATGAGTGGTGCAAGTTTAGGGTGAAAGGGGTGCCAATGTGAGTGCAGGCAGGGCGAGCTACCTGAGTGCAAGGTGAGAGAAGATCCCATGTGAGTTTCAGGTGAGAGGAATGCATACAAAGTGGGAGGAATGACTGCAGGGTGGGTGTTGTGAGCAGTTAAAAGCAGGGTGAGAGGTGTGCATGCTGGATGACCAGTGTGCCTGTGTGAGTGCAGGGTGAGCAACAAGAGTGAAGTGTGAGCTGTGGGAGTGATTGGTGAGATAAGTTAGTGCAGAGTGAGTGGTGTGTTCCTGTGAGTTCTGACAGACTGTTGTGCCTGTGTGCAAACAGCGTGAGCTGTGCGAGTGGTGGAGAAATGGAGTGCCTGTGTGAGTACAGTCTAAGCAGTGTTCCTGCATGAGTGCAGGGTGAGAAAAGGGGTGTAAGGTGAGCAGTGTGAGCCCTGGGTGAGTGTTGTGCCTGTTTTAGTGGTATGAGTGTAGGATGAGTGGTGTGCCCATGTGAGCTTGTGTAGTGACTGAAGTGCCTATGTAAGTGCAGAATGAATGATGTACCCGTGTGAAAGTAGGATGAGAGGAGTGCTTACAGGGTGAGTGATGTGCCCATTTGAGTTTGCGTGTGGTTGAAAGTGCAGAGGAGGAAGAGTGAATGCATGGTGACTGATATGCTTGTTTGATACTTAGTGCATAGTGAGTGATGAGACTGCAGGGTGAGCAATAAGAGTGACTGGAGGGTAATGTGAGTACATGGTGAGTGGCGTGCTTGTGTGAAAGCAGGGTAAACAACTTGTGTGCAGGGTAAATGGCTCGAGTGCATGGTGAGTGGTGTAGGTACAGTATGATCGCTGTGAGTGCAGGGTGAGTTGTGAGACTGACTGCAGGGTGAGTGGTGTGCTTGTGCGAGTGCAGGGTAAGAGGAGGGTGAACATCCTTAGTGCATGGTGAGCAGTATAAGTGCAGTGTGATCGCCTTGAGTGCAAGGTTAGCGTAGAGAATGATGGGTGAGTTGTCTGAATGCAGGATGCATTCCCAGACACTGAGTAACTCAGCATATGGTTCATGGTAGCAAGTGGGGTCTCCGATTGAATTTAAACTATTTCTATTATGGCAATAATCTGGAATGGAGAGGGGAGGAAATAAATTATTTCTTGGTCCTGCAACAAACTTTCAGACTCTTGATATGGCTTGATATATGAAATATTGAAATGCCTTGAAATTGGAAAGGACATGGCATACTGCCAAAGCTACTGGCTTTGATTTAGG
The DNA here is from genome assembly GCF_964204655.1 of Triturus cristatus. Lineage (NCBI taxonomy): Eukaryota > Metazoa > Chordata > Amphibia > Caudata > Salamandridae > Triturus > Triturus cristatus. The sequence continues at coordinate 144,143,193 of NC_140594.1, forward strand.
GAATCAGGTTGGAGTCTCGGCATCAGCTTAACATGCTGTGATTGTGGGCAAATCACTTAATTTCCCTGTGCCTAAAAAATGAATGTGTCCTTGTATATTGTAACTGGTGCTTTTGTAGAGTGGCTCAATACCTTAAGGTGAGTTTGTGCTATATAAAACTGCAAACAAAATCAAAGCCTAACATTACTTTTCAGGGAATGCATGCTCACACTGTGGCAGCAAAGGTAATTTGCAAATGTTACGAATAGGCAGAGTAGAGATGCAGGTGCTCCAGGAACCGGTGAAAAAACAACAAAGCCTCATTAACCAGCAAATGGTCTTTTAAAGAAAATCTCAGATGAGGATGGGATGAGGTGCTCAAGACCTGTGTGTGTGTCCAAGACGCAGCCTCAGCCTGGGCAAATACACACAGCGGTGGGGCGGGGGCTAAATCCCTTTCAGCCCTATGGGCGTTGTGTGCCTGGTCCACCCATGACACATCTCCCTGCTGCAGAGTAACAAAACACAGCAATTTAGGCTGTCTTGCATTACTCTAGATTTACCAAGCCACACAGGGCCATGCAAGGTAGCTTTGTGTGGCTTGGTACATCTCATATAGGTTTTGCGTTGGCCGTGCATCTTGGGCGATGCAAAACCTTGATAAATATTAGTCATAATGTTACATATAGTATCCTGGCAATCAGCGAGCCAATATGAAAAGCATTGAGGGTCTGCTCTCATAGTCTGTATGAATATAAAACCAAATAGGGATTCGGAATTACAGTTTCTCATGCTAAAGTTCGAAAATCTCTGAAAGACAGCCACATTATTAATAATCCTCTGATTATAAGTGCAGGTTTTAGACACTCTGCATAACTTTAAGCAAGGTAATAACTTTCAGTTTGTGAATAATCACATTTATCTATAGGAAGATGTAGGTCTATGTTGGCTTTTTGTCATTAAGTGAAAGTAGAAACACAGCTATATATTGGTCTTTATGCAAATTATGACTCAGGTCCTGATTTAGCAAAGCACTTAGGGCCTCATTTATGAAAAGTGTCACATCCCTGCAACATTTTTTATTGCTTCCTCCTTGCGACACCTTGGTGGTGCCGAAATCACAGTATGGTGCTCCATCTTGTAAGGATTAACCAGATACGTCAGGAATCCTGACGTATCTGGAAGCGCAGTAAGGATGCATCGCTATAGTGTGTCACAAAACAGACGCAACTTCAGCAATGGGTCATTACACATGGGTGAATCCCATGTAAAAGGGCCTGCGTCAGTCCTTACGCCTGCTATGAAGCAGGCGTAAGAATTTGACGCAGTGAACCTATAGATTTCACTGCACCACTTCTAGGAGCCTTTTTTACGGGGAATGCACACCCTGCATACATTATACCTGACGCTGGTATAATGTGGCGCAGGGGTTTACAGAGTGACACATCTGCCTTGATGAGTCACATTGTAAATATGGCGCAGTGTGGTGCATTTATTACGCCGCTGCAGCGTCACTAAAAGTGACGCGACAGCAGCGTAAGGCTGTTAGAAATTAGGCCCTTGGTGGATATCCCGAGTGCTTTCCTCTCAGTTCCCCCACCTTAGTTAGAGGTCAGAGGAAGGCAGTGAAAGAGGATATTCCAGATCCATGTGCTTCTTATCTGCTTAATGTTGGAGTCCTGTTAGTTGTGCGGGGAACAGCCAGGGGTAGGATCTGAGGGGCCCATACCAGCGGAGACCCATAGGAGGCCTGATCCTGAGGCACTGCTGCTTAGTCTGACATGGGAATTGCTCCTCCAAGATCTGGGGTGACAGTAAACAGAACATGGCACAGTCACATACTGCTGGGCTCAGTGCATCTCCCATGCCAGAGCGATATCCTGCTTGTATCTCATCTAAGGTGCAGAATCGTGGGTGCTGCCACCTCCCATTGCCCTCACTCCTTTCCATGCCTCTTATGATTTTGAAAAACCTATAACTAAGCACTGAAGGAGACAGGTCATGTCATTTTCTTGAGGCGTTTCACTTCACTGTCTTGTTGGGCATTCACTTCTTGACTACACTCCTTCACTGAGCAGGAGTAAGGCTCAACCAGGAGGCAATAGGAAGGGTCAGGATATGAATATGTCACATCAGTCTGGGACTGTGAGAGAGGGTTCCTATACAAGGAGCTGGGCTTTATTCCATGGGGTAACTCTCCTGGGTCACCAGAGTAGACAGAGACCTGGGGCCTCATGTACTAAGCCTTTGCGTTGCACAAGGCGACACAAAGCAATGCAAGGGCTTATTTGGGATTTACAAAGCTTCCCAAGGCCTGATTTGTGTGGCCTTGTGAAGCTTTGTAAAGAAATGTAACACAATGCTGCTGCTTATGAAACATTGTAACATTCCTTAGTTGTAGGTGTTCCATGGGTGGAGCATGGGTTTTCCCGTACACCCTCCCATGGATGTCACGCAATTACACATTTATTAAGGTTTGTGAAGCTGGAGTCGTTTTAAATTGGTATGCCTACGGCAAGAGAGGCATAACGAGGAGAAATAGGTTTATTTTTCCTCATTACTTCCTTTCTCTATGCGTGATGCCAGGAAAGAGAAGATGTCTCATAACACAGGCTCCCTTACAGTATGGGACAAGGGAGTCTGCGTTGGAGCCAGAGCTGGGGCGAATATGGCACACTTCAGCTCTCTCCCATTCACACAACTTGCCTTGCTGCACTGTGTTGCGTGAATTTTTATTAAATGTGCCCCCAAGTATCCTAAGCCACACCCATGAAGGAAAGCTTACATGACCTCTCAGTGCAATGGTCAGCTGCACCACACCACAATACAATGGGGCCCTTACTTACTACTGTTAAAGAAGTAAGAAATGCTCCACCCTCACTTACATTATCACTGTGTGTCAGTTTCATAGACTGTGTCATCAAAGCTATTTGCAGTGAGAGTAATGTGATTACCCTCTACCTCAACACAGATATTTTCAACCACTCCCTAAAATCCCTAAGGACCTTGAAATGTCGAACTGTGACAGAGGCCTCTCCATGATTTCAGAGAAATGTGGGTGAGGAGTTTCTACACATGTCATAGTACCACACTTGTATCTAACAGTGCATTTATCACAATATGGTACATTCCTGCCTTTTCCCAGCGCTGGCGCACAATGGGCTGCCTAGTGCCAACGTAGTCACCATTGCATCATGGAAGGGGCACTTTTCAGTGCCAAAACAATCTTCTGAGGCATTTATGTGTGCTGTAGAATGTAGCACGCATAGAAAGAGGAAGTAACGAGGAGAAACAAGGATATTTCTCCTCGTTACACCTCTCCTTGGAAGGTGTAGCATTTTTGCACATTCCCAGGTCTACCAGTAATGGCAAATCTGGGAATGCATCAAAATCCATGGGAGTTGCGTGCAAGCACCCATGCAACGCCACCCTGGGGCAGAGTAACACAACGCAGTGATTTGCGCTGTGTTGCGTTACTCCTAATTTATCAAGCCACTGTTGGACTCGTCAGTCCTGAATTTCAGATTCGATGGACCCAAGAAGACTAAGAACAAAATAGAGCAGCTAAACCTGCGAACAGAGAGCCTGGACTAGATTTTGGCGCAGAACCCTGCCTGCAGCCTGGAGCCCAAAGACTTGACAATCGCTGTACCCTGTCTCGTCCTGCTGCTGATACACCTCTACAAATTCCAGGGGCCCTCCAGCACCTAGCTAAATTGCCTAAGCACTCCCGTGGAGTAGAGGTGCTACTCCCCTGCATTGTATCACCGAAACAGCAGAGTCTAAATTCTCGACGTGCAGCTCCCTGGTGCTGCCGACGCCACAACTTTTCAGGAGAAAGTACCCCAGCTCTGGAGGACCGATTCTGCCTCCTCATCAAGTTTGGAGGCACCAGGATCTTCTGGAGCCGAGCAGTGCCAACCCCGGGGTACCGGATGCCCTGCAACCCAAGACCGACTACAAGAGTCCAAGAGAGACTCCAACTGCCTGAGGACCATGCATCCAACAAGGGACTTCAGCAGCACCGAGACCCACTCACTGAGTGGCCCAGCACTCCTGCACCAGCCCCTCTGAGGTGTTTGCCCCTTACCGCAAAGTGCACTTTGCTCACCAAAGTTTGGATCACCTGTTTACTCTGCACCCAGACCCACTGGCCGGGGATTCTCTGAAATCTTTGTGCTCCCATAGTCCCCAGGCACTTGCAACCCCTAAACTCTTTTGAGTGCCCTCAGACTTACCTACAAGTCACCTTGTGAAGCCTGTTTTTAGGTACCCCCCCTTCTTCGTTGCGCTCCAGCTACTTACTGTCCCAGTACCTTGCTCCTGGCCAAATCCGGGGCGCGCCCGAGAAACTGCTGGTAGAAATTTGGACCCTGGCTCCCTAATGAACAAGTTACTCACCTTTGGTAACAATATATCTGTAAGATCCGTGAACGAACATCGGAAAGCTACGCAGCCCACAAGAACGCCACCCGCAGACACCACCACCTCATCAGATCCGCCAAAAGGGCCTCCTTCAAAGACCGCCTAGACAACAACGCACACAACAGCAAAGAGCTCTTCAACATTGTGAAGGAACTCTCCAACCCCAGCTCCAACACCAACGACATCCCACCTTCGCAAGACCTGTGCAACTCGCTGGCCACCTTCTTCCACTGCAAGATCGCAGACATCCACGACAGCTTCAACGCCGCGACCGCCCCGACAACCACTGAGATCCCCGCCCCCACGACCACCATCCGCACCAACTGCCTGCTCTCCTGGACCAACATCAATGACGACACCATCAAGATCATGAACACCGTCCACTCCGGATCCCCGTCAGACCCCTGCCCACACCACATCTTCAACAAAGCCGGCACCACCATCGCACCCCATCTCCGGAAAGCCGTCAATATCTCCTTCGAGACAGCAACCCTCCGGGAGAGCTGGAAGCACGCCGAGATCAACGCTTTACTCAAGTCAAAGTATGCTTTATTCGATATTTCAATCATAAAAGCAGAATACATACAACAGAAAGAAAGAATTAAAATTCATACAACATTTTAAAATAGAATTAAATTTGCAGCCACATGATATCACAATACAAGACATACGTTTTACAATTTCTAACTTGATTGACAGTTCTAATTTAAGAGTTACGTACTATACCTATAGACAGTTAAAAAATTATAAGAAATTTTAAATTTAACTTGGTTAAAAATTCCTTCTTTTTTAAAGGAATACAGGTTGGAAATATAGACAAAGGATCATAACAGAGAATAGTCAAGTGACTAGCAGTCTCTGTCTAATCGACCACGCCCATCCAAGGTACTTCGCGGTAGCTATTGTGATCCTTGACAAAGTGCTGGAGCAACAATACTACTAGTAGTCCCCAAGTTTTTACACATCGGAGATAACCAGATACGTCTTGGAACCAGATAAACTTTACAAGAGAATAGAAAATGACCAATTGTTTCTTTGGTGGTGCCACATGCAGGGCAGCTATCACAGGATCCACCTTCCCATTTGGCTACCAAATATCTGAGGGGTAGTGCACCTGCTCTTAGTTGAAAAAGGAGCTTTCTATCACCTGGTCTAGTTATGATGTCCCAGTAGGGTTCCAGGCAAGGATACATCTTATCTTCTAGAAATCCTCCAGCCATAGATCCAGCGCTAGAACTATTCCAATACCGAGAGGCTACCATCTCCCAATAAATTTCTTTCAGAATGCTTTTGGATGGAAAAGTTGCTCCCACAGGATCTTCCCAAAGCGAGCACATACCAAGCTCAGTCAAAGTTAACTTAAGTGATTTAAGCCACCCAATTTTGTGGAATACATCTATTCTAATAATATCTAGAAACCCCTCAGCATAGTGGGAGAGCACTGGTGTCGTCCATAGCCTTCGCCAATACAAAATCGGACGGAGCCTAACCAAATCTGTGACTGCTCTTCTACCCAGGTCATATCTGAGGGGCAACAAAGGTGAACTTTTAGGGACACCGGTTATTGCCCGAAGAAATTTATTTTCCGAGGTTTGAAGTGCAGCCACCCTCTCGAAGCCCCATAGCTCAGCCCCGTAGAGTGCAGAGCCTAGAGCCTTCGGTTCATAAACCTGAAGTACAGGTTTTACTGGTTTGGTCAAAGATTTTCTATGCTCTGAGCTAATGGCACCGGACAATTGCCTATGTCTAAGTGTAGCAATGTCTATATGCTGGCGCCATCTATTCTCATTGGATATGTGTAGTCCTAGGTACGTAAAAGTATTCACCACTTCTAGCGGGCGGCCATTCATAGTAATTTTGGATTTAAAGCTACGATGGGGATTAAAAGTCATAAGTTTTGTTTTAGCTGTGTTGACCTCTAAGCCATACTCCCTACAAAATTGGTCAAAAATAGACAGAGCACACTGCAGACCGCTTGGAGTCTTAGATAAAATAAGCTTATCGTCTGCAAACATTAAAATAGGCATTTTTGAGCCAGCTATAGAGGGAGCATCCACCTGTGCAGAGAGCATACGGGCAACAACATCGTTGATGTACAATGTAAAAAGGATGGGAGCCATTGAACATCCTTGTCGAACACCCCGTTCAACTGGAAAATCCACAGTCACCGAACCATATCCCCCCCACTGAATCTTGGCAAAATTTGTTTCATGAAGCCTCATTATTAGTGACAGTAACTCTTCTGGTAGACCCTGGTTCTTAAGAACCAACCACAGCTTGGTCCGGGGAACAAGGTCGAAGGCAGCCCGCAGATCAACAAAAGCTGCGTACAAGCTGCCCTCGCCCAGCACCACGGTCCTCCATTGCAACAGGGTAAAGCGGAAGACCTGGTCCACCGTGCTTGTGGACCGACGGAATCCTGCCTGGAAGGGTGACAGGGCATTGGTCTCCTCAGCCCAGTCAAGGAGCCTATTGACAATCACGTGCCCCACAACCTTTTGGATAGTGTCAATAAGGCTTATCGGTCTATAGTTGCCCGGCTGGGACCGGTCGCCTTTCTTGAACACGGGTATTATTACCGCACCCTGCCAAGATGTTGGTACTGCTGCACCCTGCGCAATTGCATTAATAAGGAGATGTATGTACTTACACCAGCGCTCTTTATCATTGATAAAGACATCAGCTGGGACACCATCAAGTCCTGGGGCGCGTCCACCAGACACTGAGCTAAGGGCCATCATAATCTCTTTGATACTAAAGATCTTTAAATTGAATTAAACTTATATCTGACCCTGTGACGACTTTATTTGACTCAGCATACTGATTTTTAAAGAATTTTACCCATTCATCTTCCGGTACATTGTTATTTGGGGGTACGGGTAAACCTGAACTTCCCCATTTGACAATGCTCCAGAATAACCTGGAATCATTCCTGTCACTAGCTATCTTTAGCTCAGACCAATGATGCTCATCCCAGGCTTTCTTTGCCTTTGATATACTAGCTTTATATTCCTGTCTAGCAAATCGAATGGCAGTAGATTGCCTCCCCTTTATGGCGGTTCCTAAAGCTAGTCGAGCATCTCTACATTGGTCATTATACCACTTTGCAGGCTTTGGGACTCTCTTTCCTTTATTTTTCACTGGCTTAAGGAAGTGGTTTTTTATTGCACAAAAGAGAGAGTCGTGTATTTCAACTACTCTACCCAACCCGGTGCTAGATGAATTAATATGCTCAATGGCTAGTATTGCTTTATCTACTTCGCCACTGATGTTAGCAATGGCCAGTTGGTTAGTCACTATGTTCGCCCACCTTAATCTGCACATATCATTAGTGGGGACAGTCAAAGGAGGGGCAAGCTCAGTCGGGTCAATGGTCCGGTTGGTAAAAAACCACCATTTATGATCTGCACACAGGGGGTTGTGATCACTCTCACTCCTCCAAACAACCTCCATGTCGCAGATCAACCGCCATAATTTAAGACTACATAAAACATAGTCAATTCTACTTTTGTATCGCCCGTCCTCCCATTTAGAGCTCTTAGGCCCTTTTCATAACAGAGGGCATTCAAACTAATCACATCATCGGTCCAACGCACAACCGATTTGAGCTCCAACTTGGGAACTCCCCATTGCCGATCTTCTTCGTCCCCAAGAAAATCATCTTCAGTAGCTAGGGGTTCGAACGTTCTATTAAAATCACCCGCAATGACAATGTTATTGTTTAGAGAGTGAATATCAAGGAGGCGACCCAAGGCCGCTAAAACCTCAGATCTCCCTCCCCTATTACTCCTCACATAAACATTATAAATGTCAAGCATTCCCAATTTGTCTAGGTTCATTCTGATTAATTGAATGTCTCTATGGCTGGTGTCAATGGCTTTGACAACTAACTTTAGACTCTGACGGACCCATATAGTTAATCCACCCATAGGTCTCCCCTTTGGACCTTTTAAAGCAGGCACAGAGTAATTCAAATATCCCTGAGCGGAAGATGGTTCACATAGCCAGGTCTCTTGAAATATACATAGGTCAAAGTCATTAATGATCAAAGCCAGTCGTCAGATATCAGTTTAGAGGCCAACCCAGCAATGTTCCATGAAAGTAGCTTCCCCATGTTATCCCCAGTGCCAACCGGGGGGTTAGTTAATAAAGGAGGAACAAGGGAAATAAGGGGATTAATACAAATACCAACACTTGTTTCTAGTGGTAAATTTCCTAGCTCGTTGGGAGGGGAAGGTAAATCAAAAGAAGTCTCTTGGATGACTGTCATTGAGCCCTTATGGTGGTTATGTCAATCCACTTCTTCAAGATTTGCTAGAACCTCATAGCGGTTTCCAAGAGAAATGACAGAATTGGACTGTTTACAAAGTGGAGCCCCTGGAATAACAGAGGGAACTATTTGAGTTCTTGGGTAAAAATATGTCAGTTCCCAGGTAGAAATAAAAGACCTCGCATTGTTCGTATGCCAATTAAGAATATGGCTGACGGCTCTGGGGTCTCTGAAATTAATTATTACAATATCCCCGTTTATATTCTTAGGTGTGTTTCCCAACCAAGAGAGACGCCGTACATGTAGAATTTCGCCATTTATATACAAAGGAAGAGGGCGGTTCTGACCAAGCCAATGAATAACTTTATTTTTTAGCTGCAAGTAACCTTCGGTTGTCCCCTCTTTTAATGCTGGGACTCCCGCGAGAACAACCACAAGGGGAACTGCTTCAGGTGGCAGTTCTAATTGGAGCCCCTTGCGTTTCTTTGCAGTAGGAGATGGAATTTTACCTTTTTTATCACGTGTTGTATCAGATTGAATTAAGTTGTCTTCCCTCAAAGACTCTCTATCTTTATTTGAAGTAGAATGTTGCAATAATTTGGAAGTAATGACTCTTCCTATACTTTTATTGTTTAGATTATTAATGCTAGGATGATTTTGAGAAACAGAGTTTAGAGATGGTACAATGGGGGATGATACAACAGGTGTTGTAGTGATAGGGGGCACCATCACTGGCTTTGCAAACTTCTTGATTAATTCCCTGTTGTTGCCTATTAGCGATTCTAGATTATCAAGTCTATTAACTATTGTTTTTAATCTCTCGAGAATGGGTAAAATGAGAGATCTAAATAGCTGTTCAACATTACCAAATACCTCCGCAGTAGATATATCATTTGCTAAGCAAGGAACGGGAGTAACTGGGTAAGATGTTTTGTCAGTACAAGTTACAAGACCCTTAGCAGTTGAAACCAAATCAGAGTGGTTACTCTTTTTTTTACTCTCTAACGGCTCACTACCTCTCTTTCTCCTTTTTCTAGGTGGTGTACCTGAAAATTTAGATTGCCTAGGTGTGTTAGCCTTTTGAGGTGGAAGTTTGACAGCTTGTGGTGGTGACTCAATTAAGAGTACTGGCTCAGAGATTGAATTAGGGAGTAGAGGTGGGACAGTTAGGGACTGGACATTATTTAATTCGGGTAAGGAGGTTAAATTTCGTGATAAGATTGGGAGATCATCATTGCTGGAGTTATCTAGGTCTTCATTTTGGGAGTGGCAACTCCTAGGTGGGGAAGTGGCTGAGTGCAAAGAACCCACGAGGGATGGCGAATTTTTGATAAGCTCAATAGAGCTACGGCGCTTTGCCCTTAGTTCTGCAAGGATTAATTCCCGTTCTAATCCCGAGTTGACCCCAAATAAATAACTATCTAGGGTCCCCTTGTTAGCGCCTCCAGCCATGTTAAAGATAATACCGCTGTGGTTGGACTATGGGTCGAGTTAACAGCTATAAGTGAGGTAGCTCGCTATGGGTAAAACATGCAACAAGAACAAAGGGCACAGAACAAGGGAGTGAATGCCAGCTCACAAATTAGTGTGTTCCAATAAAAACACAAGCACCTTTAAGGGGTTGAGCCCGGTCCGGTCTCCCTCGGCTCCTGAGGGCTACAGAGGGCCCGCCCTTTGCCCGGGCTTAGCCCGGCGCGGACCCGCGCGCGGTCCCGCGCGGCGGTAGCCCAGCTGAAGTTTATAACGCCTCCAGGCGCCAAAGTACAGGAAGCGGCTTCCTCTTCTGCCGCAGGGAAAGCTGGGGGATGTAGTCTCCCCTCCTCGCAGCGGCCGCAGTGGAATGGCGGCAGCGGGAGGGAGACGGTCAACAGACACGAAGATTGGAACCAGGGCAGGCAGGTAAGGTGTCAGCAGCAGGCACACAGGGAATGAAACCCAATGCGGACCCCAAGGACCTCAAGAACGTTCGACCCATCTCCCTGCTCCCGTCCCCGACGAAGGTCATCGAGAAGGCCGTCAACAAACAACTGACCAGCTTCCTCGAGGAGAACAGCATCCTAGACCCGTCCCAGTCTAGGTTCCGCAGCAACCATAGCACCGAAACTGCCCTCACCGCCGCCACCAATGACATCAGGACCCTGCTAGACAATGGAGAAACCGCTGCCCTCATCCTCCTGGACCTGTCAGCCACCTTCGACATGGTCTGCCACGCCTCAACGACACCGGAATCCAAGAGAAGGCCCTGGACTGGACCACCTCCTTCCTCTTCGGCAGGACACAGAGCGTCCGCCTCCCCCCCTTCCGCTCCGAAGCCACCGAGATCATCTGCGGCGTACCCCAGGGCTCATCCCTCAGCCCAACACTGTTCAACATCTACATGGCTCCACTCGCCCACGTCGCCCGACTACACAACCTCAACATCATCTCCTACGCCGATGACACCCAGCTTATCCTCTCCCTCACCAAGGACCCCCACACCGCCAAAACCAACCTCCACGAAGGAATGAAGGCCGTCGCCGAATGGGTGAGGAACAGCTGACTGAAGCTGAACTCGGACAAGACGGAGGTCCTCATCCTTGTATCCACCCCCTCGGCCTGGGACGACTCCTGATGGCCGACTGCACTAGGAACAGCTCCAAAACCCACTGACCACGCACACACGCAACCTAGGGGTCATCCTCGACTCGACCCTCTCCATGACGAAGCAGGTCAACGCCATCTCTTCCTCCTGCTTCAACACCCTCCGCATGCTCCGCAGGACCTACAAGTGGATCCCCACCGAAATGAGAAGGACGGTCACCCAGGCCCTCGTCAGCAGCAGACTGGACTACGGAAACGCCCTCTACACAGGAGCCTCGGCCAAACTCATGAAATGGCTCCAACGCATCCAGAACGCTTCCACATGCCTGATCCTCGCCATCCCTCGCTGCAGCCACATCACACCCCACCTGAGAGACCGGCACTTGCTCCCTGTAAACAAAAGGATAACCTTCAAGCTCCTCACCCACGCACACAAGGCACTCCACAACACCGGACCAGCGTACCTCAACAGCCGTCTCAGCTTCTACACCCCCACCCGCCAGCTCCGCTCCACAGACTGCGCCCTCGCCACTGTCCCCCGCATCCGAAGAGTGACCGCCGGCGGCAGATCATTCTCTCGCCTTGCCGCCTAGACATGGAACACCCTCCCCATCTGCCTATGGCAGACCCAAGACCTACTGACCTTCAGAAGACTCCGCAAGACCTGGCTCTTTCAACAGTAGCAGCATTCCCCTCCCCCCCTTAGCGCCTTGAGACCCTCACGGGGGTGTAGTGCGCTTTACAAATGCTATGATTGATTGATTGATTGATTAAGAGACATAGGTAAGTTATAGATTCCTAGGCGTCAGACGGGATCCGTAGACTTTTTTCTCAGCAGTACCCCTGTGCGTCGATAGGTGGCGTTGGTCGACTCCGCGTTTGTTGTTGGCATTGTGGTCGCCGGAATGACGTTGCGGTAGCTACGTAGACGCCGCCCTCACACGCTGACGTCCGTTCTTTACACGACATTCCACACCAGAAGCGCAGAGTCATGCAAGACACTGACCATTGGTGCACAAAAAGTAGGGCCCTGAAAGGAAGTCCCTTACCCTAAAAGTCAGTTTGCAGAACTGGGAGGATGGGTGGGGCGGTGAGGAATCCGTAACTAATCTATGTCTCTTACAGATATATCGTTACCGAAGGTAAGTAACTTGTTCATCTGATTTGGCGCCGGGAGACCCCATTGTGGGTAGTTGTGCGCCCTATAAATTTATTTACAATACAATACAATACAAAGAGATACCCCAGCAATACCAACCCCGGAGGTGGGTCTGCGAACCAAGTTCACACCAGGAAGTCCTGGAGAACTAAACAGCCAAAGAAGCCATCTCTCCTGACTTGGCTGTCCAGGCAGTAGTGTTTAGTAAACGTGTGCAAGGACGCCCACGTAGCTGCCTGGCAGATGTCATAAAGGAGGACCCCACGTCCCAAAGCAGTAGTGGCTGCCGTCACCCTGGTGGAATGTGTGCGCAACCCCACTGGAGATTCCTTTTTTGCTAAGGAATAGCAGATTTTGATGCAAAGAACGACCCATCGGGAAATGGTTAGTTTTTGCACGGCCGTCCTTTCTTGGCGCCCACATAACCAATAAAAAGCTGTTCATCTACCCGGAATTGTTTTTTGCGATCCAGATAAAACGAAAGCCACGTTTTGGATCCAGACGGTGGAGCCTCTCTTTCTCTTTAGAAGGATGCGGAGGTGGAAAGAAGGTGGGCAAAGTGATGGGCTGTCCTATGTGGAAAGAGGTAACCACTGTGGGAAAAAAAGAAGGCCTAGTGCGAAGGACAACTTTGTCCGGTTGAATAGCCGGGAAAGGAGTTTTAGAAGAAAGAGGGCTTGAAGCTCACTCAACGTGCGAGCAGAGGTGATGGCAACCAGAAAGGCAGTTTTAAGGGTCCGAAGTCTGAGAGGACAGTTATGTAGCGACTCGAAAGGAGCGCACATAAGATAAGTGAGAACCAGGTTCAAATCCCACTGGGGCATTACAAAAGGGATTGGAGGAAACAAGTGAATAATGCCCTTATGGAAGCGATTTACAACAGGGGACTTGAAAAGAGAAGGCTGGTCAGGCAACTGAAGGAAGGCCAAAATGGCCAAAAGATAGCCCATGAGGGTGCCCAGAGCAGAGCCTTGCTGGGCCAATGAAAGAAGGAAGAGGAGACCCTCTGAAAGGGGGGCAGAAAGGGGATCCACAGCCTTGGCTGCGCACCATGCCACAATTTGTTCCATTTACAGGCGTATATCGTTTTGGTGGAGGGACGCCTGGCTGCCAAGATAACATTACAGACTTCGGGAGGAAGGTCGAAAGCTGTCAACTGCCATGGCTCAATCTCCATGCAAGGAGGTGTAGGCTGGGCATGTTCGGGTGGAGGACAGTCCCCTGCTGCTGCGACTGAAGATCTTCCCGAAGAGGCAGTCTGATCAAAGGATCGGTGGCCATTTGTAATAGCTCGGAATACCAGACTCTTTGTGCCCAATCCGGGGCCACAAGAATGACTTGGGCCCGGTCGCACTTGACCTTCTTCAGCACTCTGGGCAGATGTGGTATACGTGGAAAGGGGTATAGAAAACCGCAACTCCACGAAAAGCTTTGCCTAGCGAGTGCCTCTTTGGAAATTCCAACTCGCACAACGCTGACAATGCGTGTTCTCTTCGGTGGCAAATAGATCTAACTAAGGCTCTCCCCACTGCTGAAAGAGACTTTGCACCACCTCCGAGTGAAGACGCCATTGGTGATTCATCATGCAGCTGAGTTCATCCGCCCTGGCATTCAGAGTACCTGCCAGGTTTTGAACCATCAGAGATATGCCCTGATGTTTCAGCCATGTCCAAAGGCGGAGAGCCTCTTGACCTAGGATCCACGACCCCCCACCATGTTTTTGTAGTACCACATGGCAGTTGTGTTGTCTGTGAACACCTGCACTACTCTTCCCCTGACAGAGGGAAGGAATGCCTTCAGTGCAAGACAAATTGACCGAAGCTCCAGAAGGTTAATATGGAGCCTGGACTCTGCCTGAGACCAGAGGCTTCTGATCTCCGCCTCTCCCATGTGGCCGCCTCTCCCATGTGGCCGCCCCACCCCAGCAGTGATGCATCTGTCACCACTGTGAACTCTGGTTGGGGAAAGGAGAGGGATCTGCCGTTGACCCAATCCCGGTTCGTTAGCCACCAATGCAATTGACGTGCAGTGCCCTCCGAGACCTGGACACAATGGGAAAGATTCCCCTGATGCTGTTCCTACTGGAACTTCAAGTCCAACTGCAGAGCCCGCATATGCCATCTGGCATAGTCCACCAGCAGGATGTAGGAGGTCATGTGGCCCAGTAGCCTCAGGGCCATTATGACCGAAACCCAAGATAGAGGCGGAAAGATCAGAATCATAGCCCGAATATCCCAGGTCCGCTGCTCGGGAGGATAAACCCGAAACTGCACTGTGTCCAGAACCGCTCCGATGAAAAGGAGCTTCTGTGAGGGAATCAGGAGTGACTTCGGCACATTAATGGTGAACCCCAGTGAATGCAGGAGGTCAGCCGTACTCTGGAGGTGGGAGACGACAGCCTGGGGTAATCCCTCCTTCAACAGCCAGTCATTGAGATAGGGGAAGACTGGAAACCCTGATCTGTGCAGATTAGCTGCGACCACCGCCATCACTTTTGTGAACACCCGTGGGGCTATGGTAAGGCCGAAGGGGAGCACGGTAAACCGAAAGTGCTCATGACTTACCGTGAACCGTAGGTAATGCCGTTGGGCCGGCAGGACGGGGATGTGAAAATAAGCGCCCTGCAAGTCCAACGCTATCATCCATTCTCCAGGGTCGAGAGCAGACAGGACGTGAGCTAGTTTCAACATTTTGAACTTCTCCTGACGGAGGAAGTGGTTGACGTTCCGGAGATACGACGCAGGCCGTTGTCCTTCTGGAGCACCAGAAAGTAGTGGGAATAACAACCACGACCTACTTCTGGGGCAGGAACTCGCTCGATGGCTCCCTTGGCCAAGAGAGCCATAACTTCCTGTTGGAGAAGGGCCAAGGGATCCTCTGACATGCGATGGGGCTGAGGTGGCATGGATGGTGGGGTTGTCTCGAAGGGGATGGAGTAGCCCCTTCGGACTATCTGCAAAACCCACCTGTCCAACGTGATGGTGAGCCAGTGGAGGAGGTGATGGCGGATCCTGCCGCTCACTGGCAAAAGGTGGCCCTGAAAGGTCAGACTAGGATGGCTTGGAGGCTGCTGCAAAGGGAGCGCTGGTTGTCTGGCCCGCCCGCTGGCTGCCTGACCCACAACCGTGGGTCCCACATTCCCGGCCGCTCAGAGACTGGACAGCTTGCGCAGGCCTGTGGCTCTGAGTGGGATGCGGTGGGGCACCCCTTCCGTAGCCACGAAAGGGGAAAAAGGCAGACTGCGCTGGGCAGGAGGTGGATGCGAGGCCCAAGGACCTGGCCGTAGCCCTGGAGTCCTTAAAGCGCTCAAGCGCATTGTCCGCCTTGTCGCCAAACAAGCGATGGCCATTAAAGGGCATGTCCAAAAGCGTAGCTTGGACATCACCTGAAAAGCCAGTAGATCTTAACCAGGTACAGCTTCTAAGGGCGACCGACGTGGAAATCATCCTGCCTACTGAGTCGGCAGTGTCCAGCCCACATCAGATGGCAAACTTTGCTGCGACTCTCCCTTCGGCCACTGCACAGGAGAGCACGGCGCGGGCCTCCTCCAGGCACTGTGGCAGCACCTGCGCAACGGTATCCCACACCGAGTGAGAGTAACGGCTCAGTAGACATGCAGTGTTCATCCACCGCAGTCCCAAGCTGGAGGAAGAAAACATCTTCTTCCCAAGGTGGTCCAGCTTTTTGGATTCCCTATCAGGTGGTGCGTTAGGTAATGTGCCTTTGGAAGTCGAGGCTTGGACTACCACGCTCTCAGGCATAGGGTGATGAGAGAGAAAAATGGGGTCCCCCGGGGCTGGGTGTTGGCGTCGGGCAATCATCCTATCCACAGGAGCCCCTGTGTTGGGCATGGACCAAGTGCCCAAAAGGATGTCCATAAGGGCCTCATTGAACGGCAGCAGGGGCTCTGAAGAGGCCGCTGCGAGCTGAAGCACCTCCGTCAGGAGGTTAGTCCTGACCACCACAGTAGGAAGCTTGAGGTTTAAGGCCTCGGCCGCCCTACGCAACACCACTGCGTAAGATGCACCCTCTTCCGTAGCCACGGTAGGGGGAGAAAGCAAGCCAAGGTCTGGGGAGGTGTCCAGACCACTGGCATCACCAAACTCCTCTCTCCAGTCCAGTTCCTCTAACTGGTCTGCCAGAGGGTCCACAGACCCATCCCAGTCCTCCTCACCCTCTCCTGGTAGCCACTCAGGGCGATAGGAAACATCAGGGGAGAACAGGGGTACAAAAGTACCAGTCGGTGCCGGTGCCGGTCCCGACGTCGGCCGACGTTGGTCCGGCTCTGTGTCTACATCGAGGGGGAGGCTGGGGTCGATGTCGCCTCGGGTCATAACAAGCATCAGAGGGGTGGAGGTGTCGTCACTGGATTTGGCGCCGGAGGAGGTGTCATGAGGTCGACCGGCGCTGAACCGGATCCAGGTCTGGATCCTTGGGGGCCCTGTGGTGCCGAAGCTGCCGGCATCGAAGGCCTAAAGCCCCCAGCCGAGTTTGCGGGGCCCGAGGGCACGCCAGCAGAGTCGGGCTTCCCAAAGATGGAATGTAAGGCTTCGTAAAAGCTGTGAAGCTGGACAGGGGTTGCTCCGGCTCCCGGAAAGGGAGGGAAGGCCGGAGTCGACCCAACAAGCTCCGTGAGCGAAGCAGGACAACTACCTTATGCTTCTCGCGTCGCGTCGACCAACGGACGGGGAGAACACGAAGAGCGACAATGCTTCTTCACCTTCTTCTTGTGCTTCAACTTACCCGAAGACGAAGACTTCGATGACGAGTGGGGGTGGTGGCTCCACGACAGGTTCCATAACCTCCCTCTCGACCGGGACCTCGAACGGCATGGAGCGGGCTGATGGGCCTCGAGAAGCTTTCGGGATCGCTCCTGCAAAGACTTCGGGTTTATGGCCCGGCAGTCGGAGCACGACTTCTGATCGTGTCATGCTCCAAAGGCGCACGAGATGCAGGTCCATAACGGACATCAATTTGCGTCAGGAGTCGCAAGCCTTGAAGGCGGTCCGACTTGACATCCCTCCGTGCACCAGGAGTCGAACGACTCAAAAAAGGTATAAAAAAAAGTAGCAAAAACTGAGTCATAAAGTGACTTGAGGTATCGCTCTCTCTGGATCTGTGCTGGCTGGCGCGGAAAAAGAAAGAACTGATTTCAGCGTGCAAGGGCGGCATCTAAGTAGATATCGCTACATCATTCCGGCGACCACAACGCCAATGGCGAACGCGGAGTTGACCGACGCCGCCTATCGACGCGCAGGGGTACTGCTGAGGAGAAACATTCTCCGGATCCAGTCTGAAGCCTGGGGGTAATTCTAAGGTGAGGAATCCATAACTAATTGTCTCTTTCAGATACTGCTCTGTGTCCAGAACAGGCCTGATGAATGAAAGTGTGTGAGAAGGGGTCAGGTGTGACTTCGGCACATTGATAGTGAACCCCAGTGATTGCAGGAGTTCTGCCATAGTCTGGAGGTGGGAGACAACCGCCTGGGGCAAGCCCGTCTTCAACAGGCAGTATTGGAGATAGGGGAAGACTGGTAACCTTGATTGGTGACTTGCAAGTATTGTTTTATAAGTTTTTTAGCTTCAGTGAATATTAATGAGATGGGTTTGTATGATGCACATTTGGGAGTGGGACTGTGTAGGAAGCTGGCTCTGTATATACTGTACACAGAGTCCAGTGGATCCCCATATACTTAGAGAGGCTTAAGTGGATAATACTAAAAGCCCTACTTGTGGTAGTGTGGTTGAGCAGTTAGGCTTATCAAAGGGTTGTGTTAAGCATTTGTTGTACACACTCAGGCAAGAAATGATTACACACACTCAAAGACTAAATCCAAGACCAATAGTTTTGTATATAAAGTTATTACTTTGTTATTTTATTTTAGAACCAAGAGGAACTCAGTTGCAGGTAAGTAACAGTTTCAGGAATAGCAATACTTTTCAAATGCACTAGGTGTCGTGTTGTAAAGGCTGTAAAATACTTTATAGTTGTAATAAGTATACGTTGGTAATGTCAATCAAACAGTAGCAAGTTTACCAAATGTAGGAGATAGATATTTGAGGCAATAGGCAGAAATGGAATGCAATCCTATGGGAGGAAAACAGTTGTATGCATTTACAGGTAAGAACTCAACTTACACATCCAGTCTTCGGCGGTTTGGACCAACACTGGGCAAGGGTCAGATCAAGGTAGGTACTGCACTGCCAGCGGTACTAGGGAGGCCGGGTGCAGAGGTCACTGGGCCCAATGTTAGTCAATGGAGACGGGGGCACCCACAAGAGGTGCAGATTGCAGGTATACCCGTAGTTTCAGGGCACAAGCCCCCCAAGGGTTAAAGCAAGCATAGGGGGGCCACAAGGCAGCACCAGCCATACACCACCAGCGGCACATAGGTGGCTGGGTACAAGGTGCAAATCAGCGTTGGACATACCATGCAAGTAAACTGAAATCTCAGTCGTACAAAGAGGTTGCAGGCTCGAATCAGGAGACTGGACGAAGATGACCACCGGCTGGGCTGGTAAGTTGAGATGTCGTAGGAGGTGTGGGCACCTTCGGCTGGGCTCCCCAGGGTTGGGGGCTAAGGATGCAGGGGTCCCTTTAGGTGTCAGACTTTCTTTGCCGAAGCCGGTTCCGGTCATGGGGACCAATCGTAATGAGGCTACAGGTGTCTTCGTGGAGTCCAGGAGAGGTCAGTCAACACCGATTCGAGGGTAGGATCGCTGGGGAGACTTCCCTGGACAGGTGAGCCGTGGGCGTCGGATGCTGAGTGAGCAGCCGTGGCAGTTCCAGCTGGATCCGGGGTCCTTGAGGTAGATTTCTTCTGGACAGGTCTACTGTTCATGGAAGATTGGAGTCTTTTTCGAAGGCAGCAGTCACCATTCTGTTGCAGGTTCTTCGAAGCGGGAGACAGGCTGGTAGGGCTGGGGACAAGGCATCTTCAAGCTTCTCTGCAGGGTTGGCTTCCGGGATGTCTTCTTTCTTCTTAAGTCATCACAGATCTAAGGATCAAGGTTCAGGGGTGCCCCTAAATACAGAATTTAGGGGCATTACAGGTACTGGCAGGTAGTAGCCATTGGGCTACTTGCCTTTAGGGTAACTACACCCTTTGTATGCCCCCTCCCTTTGGGGAGGGGGCATTCCGTAACCTGATTAGCTAAAATACTTCCATTCAACATGGAGGATTTTTTAAGGAGGGGTCACTTAAGCTCTGGACATCCTAAGGCTGGTCCAGGCTGAGAGGGGACACACTTCTCCTGACTACTAATTGTCCTACCAATCTTGCCGCCAAAAGTAGGGCTTAGTCAGGGGGTGGGCATCTCCACTAACTGGAGAGGCTCTGGCTATCATAACAAAGGGTAAGAAGCACCTCCACCCCATGCAGGCTTTGCTCCTGACCCACAAGATCTCCCACCTCAGGGGGTCAGAAACATGTGTGTATGGCAGGCTGGTGCAGACCAGTCAGTTGGTAGTTTTTCAGGGGGCATCTCCAAGATGCCCTCTGCGTACATTTTACAATAAATCCAACCCTGGCATCAGTGTGGGTTTATTAGGCTAAGAAGTTTGATATCAAACTTCCTAGCATTCAGTAAAGCCATCATGGAGCTGTGGAGTTCGTAATGACAAACTCCCAGCCCATTTACTCAAAATAGCTTCACTGCACTTATAATGTCTAAGAATGGACTTAGATACTGTTGAGGCATATTGCTCATGCAGTTATGACCTCACCTGTGGTATAGTTCACCCTGCCTTAGGGCTGTGAGGTCTGCTAGAAGGGTGACTTATCTATTGCCAGAGGCCGTGGTTTGTAGGCATGGCACACAGGGATGTGTGCCCTGTCAACTCTTTAGTTTTAGCTGCACAAAACACACATTCTGCAATGGCATTGTGTATGTGTCTCTGAGGGTGGCACAATACATGCTGCAGACCTTAGAGACCCTTTCTGTGCACAAGGCCCTTAGTACCAGTGATACTTTTCACAAGGGACTTATATGTGTGCCAGAGATGTGCCAATTGTAAAATCAATGGTACAGTTTAGGGAAAAGAACACAAGTACTGGGGCCTGGTTAGCAGGGACCCAGTACACACTAAGACAAAGTTGCATCAGATACCAGGCAAAAAGAAGTTTGGGGTACTGCAACAGAACCCCATTTTCCAAGAGACGGTTGGATACCATAAGAAAAATTCCTTACATGCGGTAACAATCTTTCTGGTGGATACTTTAGCCACCTGCAGATTGCTCACCTGTCGATAATCCCAGGCATAAGACTATCTGCAAACCTCAAATATCTCATGTCGCCGGTAGGAGGCACTGGCTTCACATGACATCACCAAAGCCATATTTGAGCGTGTCCATTGCAACGATGTAAGTTCCCATCCATTTTTTCCAAGCCATTGAGACAATCTGACAAAGTGACATCAGTAGAATAGTGAAGTGCCATAATATTTGTATTTGGAATCTTATTACCATACTCTATAAGAATCCATGAAGCAGGTGGATCAGTGAAGAATCTGCAGGTGTAGTATCCATCAGAAAGATTGTTATCACAGGCAAGTAACATTTTCTTCTGATGGATACATATACTTGCAGATTCCACAACTGTAGAATAGATTACCAAGTAGTACCCTAAATAGGTGGAGGGGTGATGAAGGGTTATATAAGAAAATCCTGCAGGACAGATCTGGTGAAGTGAACGTCTCTGCGTGATTCGGGGTCCAGACAGTATTGCTTGGCAATTGGGGACTTAAAAAGGAATGGCTGGTCCACCAGACAGAGGAACATAGACAATGCTGCTAAATTCCCCTTGACAGTACCAACAGCATAATCTCGCTGGGAAAGTGAAAATTGAAGAACCTGTGATAATTTGACTTGCAAGAGATTGACACCATTGTCCTTGCACCATGCAACAGTTGTTCCATTGCCGAAATAGATAGACTATGTGAAGGGACTGCATGCTGAAAGGATGATATCCACCAGCTCTGGTGGCAGCTGAAAAGACTGCAATGTCCCTGTTCACTCTCCAGGCATGTAGGTGCTGGCTCCGGAGATTGGAGTGCTGCACCATCCCCTTCCACTTTGAGCGGAGAGTGGTCTGAATAGTGAGAGAGGAAGATATGGGAGGTATGGGGGTGGAGCTTGTAAGAAGGGAAGTGTGCAGCCGCTTTCTACTATTTAACCCTTTGGCTGCTAGGCCATTACCTACCCCCCACATCTACCCCCAGTGCTGAGACCCTTTTTTGGCTATTTGGCGTAGTTCGCGCTAAGGCCTCCATAACTTTTATTCCACGTAAGGTATCCATGCCAAATATGTGGCCTCTTTTTCCAACATCATGAGGATTCCAAAGGTATCCAGGGTTTGTGGTTTACCCTGGCGGGGACTATAAAAATAGCCAAAATATAGCAACATTTTATTTTTTGGGGGTTAATAGGAAAAAAGTTAATTAGAAAAAAGCTTCTATTAAATTTTCTCAAAATGGCATCATCAAAGGGTTTGTTGTGCTAAAATCACTATTTTTCCGGCTATCAGGAACATGCAGAGCTGAATCAAAAAGGCTATTCTTATACCACAGTTTAGACATGTTTCAAAGAGGTAGCCTGTTTTTCCTAATTTTTGTGCTTTCGACCAACTTCCAGTTTGGGATGGAAATCAGGGTAAATCCCATTGATAATCAAGAAAGCTATACATTTCTGGAACGTAGACAAAATTCTAAATTTAGCAAGGGGTCATTTGTGTAGATCCCTCAAGGTTTTCTCTAATAAACTTAACTGTTGAAATAATTTTTTTTAAAAAAATAAATAGGTTTTTCCGAATATATGTGCCTTCTACTTACTTCCAGTTTGGGATGGAAACTAGGGTGAAACCCATGGGTAATCAAAAAAGCGATACATTCCTGGAAAATAGACAAAATTCTAAATGCTGCAAGGGGTAATTTTTGTAGATCCCTCAAGGTTTTCCCAAACAAACTGTGTGTAAACATATTGAAAATAAGTAAGTAATAATTGCTATTTGTGATCACGTTTTCATTTGTAACTTCTTGTCACGAAGGCCGATTTACAAAGGAAATACACCATTACGTCCGCTAAACCCTTCTGGTTGTGGCAATACATAGGGTTTGCAGGTTCTCTAAGAACCCGAGGTACCTAGAGTCAGCAACTGATCTGCACCTTACAATGGTTTTTCATTATGTACCGGGTATATAGCAATTTTTATGGTAAAATATGAAGAGTGAAAAAAAGGTATCAGAGAAACCTATGTATTTCTGAAATAGACACCAGATACAGAGTTTATGAACAGTGGTTACTTGTACAGCTCTGAATTTGTGGGACCCATACTACCATGTGATTCAGAGGGCATTTATCAAAACTTCTTGGGGCATATTATCAAGGACTTATTGCCACTTTAGCGGCACTTTTTTTTCTCGCTAAAGCGGCGATAATTTTATCGACCTATTAGCAAGCTGCAACTAACGGGCCTTAGCGTGAGTTTTTTGGCGATAGCGGGCCTTTTTTATCTCAAAGCATGTTAGCGATATTTATTGCAAATGACATGCAAAGTAGGCGTTCCCGTGCAAAAAGGCACGCAAACACCACTACTCCATATTAACAAGGGGCTCCTTGAAATTCCGAAGAGCCAAAAAACTGGCTCTAACTGCAGTTAGAGCCAGTTACTTAAGACCAGAAAATAGCTGGTCTTAAAAATGGTGATAAATCTTGGGCCCATATCTCTGCAGGTTTTCGCGCTGGCCAGCACTGCAAGCAATGTTGCAGCGCTGCCCTGCAACAAAACAACAGTGCAGGAATGCACACAATCAATAAGATAGTGCGCATTCCTGTGCCACAGTCATGAAAAGTGTTGCTGCGCTGCAACAAGACAGCGTTGCAACACTTCTCACTACACCCTTCTTGCGACAGCATGGATGCGCTGTAATCACTAGACAGTGCTCCATGATGCAAGTAATGAAAAATACGTCAGGAATCCTGACGTATCTGCCTGCTCTAAAATCACGCATTGCTGCAGTCGTGTCACAACCATGACGCAACTCCAGCAATGCATGGGGCCAGCCTATCCCTTTGGCACTGCCTCACCCTCATGCCTGCCATCAGGCAGGTGGAAGGTACTGACGCAGTGCTGTTCATAAAGGGTGCCCGAACGTCGGCACTGTTGGAGATCCATCGGTGGTGGCTGCGCGCTGCTGTGTCATCGTTTGGAAGCATTAGTGGAGTGTTGGTGCGGAGGGAGTTGGCGAGATGTTCCTCGCTGGCCTTGATCCAGCTGTGAGGTGGTGCGATGATGGCAGTGGCGACCGGTGGGCAAGGTGAAGACGTGATGTTACCAAAGATGGTCGGTCCAGGAGAGTCCGGTGTTTTGGCTATAGTTGAAGTACCCGCTGGCGGAGGTGACGTGCTCGACCGTGTGTCCTACTATATGGCCTGTTGAGAAGACTTGCTGCTTGCGTCTGATGTCGATGACCCTCCCCAAGAAGGGGTGGGGCTCTGGTCACTGGGGATGTCCAGCTGGAACTTGAGTTCACAGAGGTGGATGTTGTCAGTGGATGGGAGACCCTGGGTTGCAATGAGGTCTACAATGGTATTTCAGAATGGGGGGCCTCCACATGAGGGTGCCACAGACGATCTTCTTGGGCTTCGTCCGGATCTGGGAGTTGACGTGGTCCATGGTCACCCTTGGCACATTAGAGTGCGTTGCCAGTCGGAGTGTGCCTCTGTAGGTGACGCCAATGCCTCCTTCTTGACGGTTGGGGTGCTCCGTGTGGGTGATACTGCAGCCGTAAGTGATGTCGAAGGCGATGTCCGGCATGGAACAGAGATTGTTTCTGGCAGGCGAGGTGGCGTCCAGGGTTGATTGCGAGGCGGGCGCTGGCGTCGTAGCGGTGGAGTGTCCAAGAGGAACGCTCTTTGGTGCTGAGCGAGGTCCAGGGGCAGACGGACGTAAACGGCTTAGCCTATGGGTTGCCTTTGGCACAGGAGACGACCATTACAACGCAGGCAGTACATCGTTAACAACGCAACTCCGACAACGCGGGTGCCTTAACATCGCATTTGATCACAACGCATTGTGAGGTCAGTAATGGGGTAATTTAAAGTTTCTCAGGTGTGTAAGGGTTTTAGGGTAAAATTTGACAATGTACGTTTGTCTTGGGATAACATATGAAAAATGGGGTGTTTGTTATGGTAAAATATGAAAAATGGGGTGTTTGTTGGGGTAAAATATAAAAAAATTGTGTGTTTTCTGGGGTAAAATATGAAAAATCAGGTGTTATGGGGGTAAAATATGAAAAATGGGGTGAGTATTTGTCATAAATGTGATTTATGTGTGTGTATTGGGGGCTCAAAAAGGAATTCCAGGGTTCACGGTTGGGTTTGTGGTGCAAAGGTTAGTTTTGGGTTGTACTCACTGAAGTGGGAACAGTGATCTTTATGTCTCCGCTATGCAACACCCACTCTTCTGTTGCAATGTGCCAAGTATTAGTATTAGGCCTGGGCGGTAAATTCCGTTCCGCTTGTGGAATTTGGGTAAATTTGCGTTCCGCAGAGAACACGGAGTTGCCCAAAATTCAGCGTTCCGCGGCTTCGCGGACGTTTTTGCTTGTCCGCGTTCTCGAAATGCGTGTTCGCGAGACATTTCCCCCGAGCACGGAAACAGCGTTCGCGAACAGGAAAAAAGCATCGCGAACAAGCAATTCCGCGTGTTTGCAGAATTTCTGCGTGTTCGGGGGGATTTTTTACTGTTTCGCGGAGCTTTGCGTAGCGCGACTACGCAAATTCCGCCCACCCCTAATTAGTATGCATTGGAATGGAATGCGAGGTGATGGCATGCGTCGCAACTACGTATGTGCCTTTAGCACATGAGTGGTATGTCCGCTGTGCATGGGTGCACAGTGGCCACCATTGAGAAGTGCGGTGTGTGCTGGACAGCTGTGAGGTGGTAAACGCTGGAAATAACACTGGATGGTGCATAGATGCGATGATGTGTGTGTGAGCGTGTGTTGTTAAAAATGTTTTGAGGGAAAATTAACCTCGAAGCTGTGTCCCGTGTCTTTGTAGCTCCTGCTCTCCTGCGTCTGCTTCCAGGAAAAGGAAGTAGGCAGCCAGGCTCCCTCCCCTGAGTCAATCACAATGCTGCGATGCAGCGGTGGGATTGGTAATCGGCAACGGGACAAGTCATGCAGCCAGGGGCCGGAGGGGTGTCCATGTTCTCCATGCAGGCTGTATTGCAGCCTGCATTGCAAACAGGGAAGTTCGCATGACTGCTTTGGATGGCCTGAGTGAACAGCCATTGCGCACTTGAGTGGGCATGCCAATCCGCCCATGCCCTGCTCTGTGTTTGGAGCTGTCCTACCCACTCTCCCACCCCCTTAGGATACATAGCATGATTACATCAGTTAGTTCTCCCTTGTTTTTAACTTGTGATATGTTTTTTTGGCTTCTCGGAGCCCGCACTTCCCGCTTCCTGTTGCTGCTGCCCCTGTGGCCCCGCACCCCCCTCCTAAATGGCGGACGCTGTGTGGTTGCGCAGCGGACATGCGCCGCTGGCGCGCAGAAGGCGCGCCTAAGCCAAGCCCGTCTGAGTCCGTCCGTGACCTGACCGCGACCCGCGCCAGGAACCCTGGATCTCGAGCCAGCCACTGCTACAGCTCAGCCACCCTCCACGCACTCAACCACGGAAAACTCAGAGACTGACAACAGGCCTCGCCAAACATGACCCACGGCCAGTTCTCCTGCCTACACTGCCACCAGAACTTAATCACCACCCCAGCCTCCAACACAACGGTAAACAGACATAATATCGAATTCAAAATATCGACAGGACATAATATCGAGTTTTTAATATAGAATGGACAGAATGTCGAATTGCCAAAATATAGTGGTGAAGAATATCGAAAATCAGGTAAGAAATAAAATATCGATTTAAATAATATAGAAGTAAGTAATATCGACAGTCATAATATAGTTGTTAAAAATCTCGAATTTTTTATAGTGTTTTAAGTGTTAGTATATGTGTTAAAAGTATGTATAAATTTTGGAATGTATGTTTGAATATTTTTAAAGTAATGAATTTTATGTTATTTAATTTTTGTGTAATTTAATTCCGTAGCAGGTTGTGGGTTTATAGGGGATTAGGGTGGGAAGTAATTTAATTATAGTACATTAAATACATTTTTTTAGGAATTATTAATTATTTTTAATTTAATTTTGCGTTTTACTTCTGTAGCGGGTTGTGGGTTTATAGGGGAATAGGGTGGGAAGTAATTTAATTGTTATTAGGTCATTATTAATTGGTATTGAAAATTAATTGGTTGTTGATTAATTATTAATTGGTAAATAATTTGTATTAATTGGTAATTAATTTGTATTAATTGTTTAATTGATAATTATGTTAATTGTATTAATTGATTATTTGTAGCGGGTTGTGGGTTTATAGGGGAATATGGTGGGAATTAATTTAATTGTAAATAATTATTGAAATAATTTTTGTATATTGCTAATTAATTTATTCTTAATTAATTATTTATTGGTATTAATTTTATTTGTGAAATTTTGGTATTGAAAATTAATTGGTTGTTAATTAATTATTAATAGGTTATTAATAAAATATTGGTATTTATAATAAAGTAATTATTTAGGTGCCGATTCCGATCCAGTAAAAATATTTTGCGTACGACCCGTATCCGTATTTGTTTACGTACGAGTCGGAGAAGCACCGGACAAACGGGCAAGTACAATTCGTCCGTGAAAAATATCTACTAATAGCGTCGGGAAAAGTCTACGAGAGTGCGTCGGAAAGTGTTCACGTCCGAATATCGTTGGGAAAAGTGTACGAGAGTGATCCGGACATTGTTACGTGCAAATCGGAAAACACAAGTCCGAGCGCGCAAGTACGATCCGGACCGTCCGTCCGAATACACAATCGCACGTAAAAAGTCCTGTACGTAGCCAACGCAGTAGCACACATGTACACAGGTAAACTCATGCCCGTGTACGAGGCGTACTGCCACCCCACCCCCAAATATGTCAGCACCGTACACCACCCTGTCTGCACTGTACCCCAGCCCCACAACTGTACGTGCCGTACCCCCCCATGTACGTGCCGTACCCCCCCATGTACGCGCCTTACCCCCCTGTCCGCACTGTACCCCAGACCCGCACCTGTACGCGCCGTACCCCCCCCATGTACGCGCCGTACCCCCCCTGTAGGCACATCACCCCCGCATGTACGCACCGTACCTCCGCATGTACACGCCGCACCCCATGGCCGCACGTGTACGCACCATACCCCACCGCATGTACACGCCTTACCCCCCCATGTACGCGCCGTACCTCCGCATGCACGCGCCGTACCCCCGGGTCGCACGTGTACGCACCGTACCCCCACCGCATGTACGCGCCTTACCCCCCCCCATGTACGCGCCGTACCTCCGCATGTACGCGCCGTACCCCAGGGCCGCACCTGTACGCACTGTACCCCCACCGCATGTACGTGCCCTCCCCCATGTACGTGCCCCACTCCCCCATGTACGCACCGTCCCCCCCATGTACATGCCGTACCTCCGCATGTACACGCCGTACCCCAGGGCCGCACGTGTACGCACCGAACCCCCACCGCATGTACGCGCCGCACTCCAACACCGTACCCCAGCACCCTCACCCAGCATCGCGTATGTACGGATCGTACCTACGCGAAAATGACTCTTACAGAACCAGGACACTGTAAAACAGCACAAGGAGGGTCAATTCGACTCGCACAACACGACAAAACACGTCTACATGACAAAATACATCTCAATGACTGACCTGGCACATCCAAACAGGCAAACAGAGGCCCCAAATCACAACCACCACTTATAACACACCCACCAAAATTCAAACACAGCCACACCCAAAAATGGACCAATAAAAAGGGCCCACACACACAACCCATGAGCCTTTGCAACAGACCCACTGCTGCCAGACCCCACTGAGAAACAACTCCACATAGAAACCACTCCATATCACTCATACCTCCACTACACCTTCACTCACACACCTTCACACAACCTCCTCCACAAACATCCCCCTCTTCACATTCACACACACACCGTCACATTCACACCCACACACCCACAACCATCCACACCCACACCCACACCATGCCCACAGACAAGAATCCAAAGTTCACTACGGCGGAGCTGGACCGCCTTGTCAATGAAGTCATCAGAGTCGAGCCACAGCTGTTTGGAACATTGGTCAGACAGACCAGCATAGCTGAAAAATCTGCCATGTGGCAGAGGATCGTCGACAAGGTGAATGCTGTTGCGCCCATCCGAAGGACCAGGCATGAATGCCAAGCCAGGTGGTACGATCTGCGCAGGGCGGTCAAGAGGAAAATGAATGAAGAATATGCCCAGACCAACATCACTGGAGGTGGGCCGCCCCGCAGACCCGTACACTACCATCCCTGGGAGGAGAAGGTGATGGCCCTGCTACCGCCGGTGGGAGTACACGGAGACGAAGGAGTCGCAGAGCCTGGTGAGTACACAAACAACTTACGTAACATGGGGGCAATGGGGTCCACACCACATATACACCAAATGCACGCAACTTCCCCCAAGCACTCACCGCAAACAACCACACTCAAAAACCACGCTCATGCCACTAACGTCACCATGCACCCTTCACAAATCAAGTCAAGGCCATGTCCAAGCCTACAACAACCACAAACACAAGACTGGATGTCCGGGAGGCTGGGAGGGTGGGCCCCACACAACACCTTGTGAAAATGGGACGCAGACACCAATGCCCTCAGCCCATATGGCATAGGTACATAACCATGCACAATGCACAGGGACTGGCAAAGTACTGACAAGGTAGATGACACTTGGCCCTGCTGTATGCAGCACAAGGCCCTCCTGGGACCACTGTACACTCAAACACCAACTCCACAAGCACAGGTATCTAGCACAGGAACTCACACTCACTGTCATGCCAGCATGCACCATGAGGGGACACACACATCACCTGGGAGACCCAATGACAACTCACACTACACACAACAGCACGCCCTGTCACCCCCCCCCCCCCATAACACAAGCACACACCCCGGGGCAGGCAACGGATTCACACACTCCCACAATGGACATGTGACACAACAAGACCAAACCAGAGCCACATAAGCATCAGAGCCAACAATCTACAGGTCAAACACTCAGGAGAACATCCCAATCTGTCCCCCGCAACATACCCATCCCCAAGTGGACACTGAGAGGAATGCTAGGGACATCCAACTACCTGGATGAACTGTGTCAACTTGAATATGTATGAAACATGGATGTGGCATAAAACAGCATTAACATTGTCTCTCTCTCTCACACACAGGGCAAAGTCATCGACCTCCCCCCAACAATGGGGGGGAACAATCACAGTCCCAGGCTCAGCGTGAGGATGATCCCACCGGCAGCGACGACTCTTACCACTCCGTGGATGACCCCGACCAACCTGGACCCTCTGGTGCCCAAGCCCCTGCAGCACCTGCGTCAAGTACATCTGTGCCAGCCACCACCCCCATTCCTGCCACATCCCAGGAGACACCCAGGAGCCCTGCTCGCACTGAACAACACAGCCAGTCTGACCAGGAAGGACAAGGTTCTCCGGGCACCCAGGAGGAGGCAGACAACCCCGCAAATGCCATCCCTCAGGGGTCCCGTAGACCCGATGTGCCCACAACGGCAGGCCAGGCTCGTGTGGGCAGAGGTGGTGGGAGTGGAGGCAGGCGGAGGGGCGAACCTGACCAGCCAGCTCAGGACCCCGGTATGTCACACATACGCAACATCCTGGACTCATACCGGCGTGACACCAGAGGCATCGACCAGGTCATGTCCAGACTTTCCGGGATGCAGGGGACCCTCGATGAGATTAAGGACCTGCAGGTCGAGCATCATGCCAGTCATCAACAACACCAAGGACGGGTGGAGGCAAGACTGGCTGAGCTCCTGGCGGTGCACAGGGATGTGAGCCAATCACTCCGTCAGATCGCCCAAAGCCTGGCAAACCCTCCCTGTACCACCAGGCGTGGACCAGCACCAGACACAGGGAGGGAGGAGGAGGAGGATTCATCTGACAGAGCGTCCCCAGCATCGTCAAGGCCTGCATCTGAGGGTCCCCCGAGGAAGGTGGGTCGTCCACGGGAAAGACCGTGAGAGTCAGCGGACAATCCCCATCTCCCAGGTCACCTGGCCTGGCACCTGGCCCTCTGGCGCAACAGCAGTACCTCATCCAATGACATTCTCTGCCACATGGACTTGCTGGTCACAGTCTGACCAATGATGACCAACACTGTGGTCTGGACTCTGATGACTCCAACTGACAAGGATGCCATCTCCCCCTGTGAACTTTGGATTCTATGCACCCGGTAGAGCACCTTAGCACATCTACCAAAAGACTCACCCCACCAAAAATAAATTCTTATTGTTCTGAACATGAGATGTTGCTGTCATTTGGCATTATTCAACGACATATGTGTGTGGAAATGTCTAACTATGCCTGAGTGTTGAACTAACTCCAGCCATCCATACCCTGGGATCAGAGTCTGGTACAGGACACACATGGGTCACAAGGTATCATTCAATGTAGGCATGGAGCACAACATTCACCTGTGATGGCCTCTGGCTGCTGAGGGGGGGCTTGCTAAACTGTGCGGACAGACCTATTTGGGAGATTATCATCAAGGCGTAGAGGTCATGGCTCATGTGGAGGTACCCGGGGAGGGAGTCCCAGGTATGTGTGGCCAGGTGGGAGAACAATGTCCTGCATGCTGGAGTACGGTGGATGTGAAGAACGGTGGCCAGGGCAAGGTTGGATGCACGGAGATGGCCCAATGGGATCTAGGATGACAGACGTACAAGGTTGGTTTGGGGTCGGGGTTGTGGACTGCCTCCTGAGTGTGGGTGGGGAGTGTGGAGGTCATCCTGCAGCAGACAGTGATCCATTGCAGCTATCTATGGTGGACGGTGATGTGGCTGGGGCACAGGGTGTTGAAGCTGAGGTGTGCAGATGCACCCTGGAAGTGGACCAGTTTCCTTGGAGTTTGGATGTACTTGCTCCGTAGAGGGCAGGGCAGTATATGAGATGGATGTTGTCATGGACCTGGGGGATGGTCTGTCTTTACTTGGAGTGGATCTATCTGTGGATGATGTGCATAATGCAGAGGGCGTTGCAGCATGAGGTCCAGATGCTGTGGACTAGCATGGCATATGTGAGCGAGCCAAACATGATGCACACCATCTTGTGTGTGTGGCCACTGGGTGCTTGTGCAGGGCCCGCAGCAGCAGGCGCCATCTCCCTGCAAAATGCCCCATTTTGCACACAAAGACTAGGATGTCAGAAGGACAACTGCAACAGGCGCGTGTGTAAAGTAAGGAGTGTCCAGTGTCACATGGCACACCCAGAGACAATGCATGCACAATCACCAAAGAGCCATTACACCGGATCAGGAAACTGAAGGGCGACCTGCGCACAGGAGACACACCCTCAGCAGCTGTTGATGGCCCATTGTGTGGTCAACCTTGCTAAAAAACATACACGACCATGTACTTCATGCCCAATAGGGAGCCGAATCCATGAGCAACTGCATGCATGTCGCTAAACTACACATGGACTCCTATGCATTATCTACAGCAAGTATGCCAGAGATGCCGCATGCAAAGTGGCAAGAGACCTGCATTGACAGAGATGAGGCACCTTGGAGTGTGACGAACACCTTTATTACTCAGGCTCACACTAATGGAAATGCATCCATTGGAACAGACGCACAGGTCATTTGGCTGAACATGTGTGACCTACACTGGACACCCCCTCCAACACACAGATGTGGTAAATCCTACTGAGCTGGCACACAAGTGAAGGGGTTGAGCCTCACACCCCTTGCTGCACACCGAGAGGCTGCAATTCCCCATTGAGGCTGTCATGGGGATGTCCCACACCATGTCCACCATTAGCATCCCGTATGTTCCTGAGGGACGTTATACACACATTGATGCCTTCATCAGAATCCACAATCCATGACAGATGACTGACAGGAAGGGTGACTATCAATTCATGGGAGCCATGCAACACGTCATGTGGCCCATGGTGAGTCGACCTGTATGCACGGTAACACAACATGCACAGGAGCAGTCCCCACCTATCACAAACACGTACCACCCACAAAACGCCTTGCTGCACTCCTTACCCAAAATTACTTTTCACCATGTCTGTGCATGTAACTCTGATCCAGCACACGTTGGAATACTCATGAGGAATAGCAGGAGGGCAATGATGACATGAGCAGACGACAGCCGCAGGAACCTGGGGAGGACAGACACACAACAAGTCAGCGAAGAGCTAGTAATCCGCAGACATGTACATGTACTCTACAGGAATGATGTTGTCACCATGCTATTAATGAATTTTGTGTTCCCGCAAAAATTTGTGGAATGACATCATCACTTGAATGACACATCAGAACACACCTCCAAGTCACTTAGCACACAGTCAGCTCGACACACACATTGCAACACATGCCACACAAGGCTCTAAGCGTGCACACTCAGACACAGGGACTCACCATCATGAGAAGAAGTTGCGGATAAGCTGACTCCGGATGTCCTCATCCTCATCCTCCTCCTCATACTCACTTGCCCCGTGCCCAAGCCCTTCATCCTCCACGGGTGGATGATCTTGCTCATCGGGATCCAGGATGAGTGGCATGGCCTTCTCCACTGCCATGTTGTGCAGCATGCAGCACACAACGAAGATTTTGCAGACCTTCACCGGGGCATATGGGAGGGCGCCGCCGGTCTTGTGGAGGCACCGGAATCTGCTCTTCAGGAGTCCAAACGTCCTCTCAATCACGCGCCTCGTCTGCCCATGGGTGTCGTTGTACCGGTGTTCTGCGGCTGTTCTGGGGTTGCGGAGAGGCGTCATCAGCCATGACATGTTGGGATAGCCAGCGTCCCCTACATGGAAACATCATGGACAGAAGTGGGTCAGGAGAAGCAGTAAGATATTAAGATACCGCAAAATACAGGACTAACAGAGTATACCCACCAACAAGACATGCACGTTCGTTGCGCAGCTGCAGCATCATTTCAGGCACCCTGCTATGCCTCATGATGTAGGCATCGTGTGCTGATCCTGGAAAACAAGCACAGACATGGGATATCAGCATGTTAGCAAGACATACCACAAGGGCATTAATGGAGTGGTAATGTTTGCGGTTACGAAAGGCCTGTGCCTGTGGTGGTACCAAAGCCACATGTGTCCCATCAATGGCCCCAATGACATGGGGCATCCCTCCCAGGGCATAGAACTCACCCTTGACACCTGTCAACTGCTCACGAGTTGGAAAATGTATAAATTCATCCAGGTGTACCAACATGGCCTCTAACACACCATGCAGGACACGGCTGAACATGGTCTGGGACATGCCACCTACATCAGCTATGGTCAATTGAAACGTACCCGTGGCAAAGAAATGTAGGGCTGCCATCACCTTCATCTTGGGTGTCAGTGCAGTAGGATACCTGTGTAGCGGTTGGAGGTGTGGTGCCAGCCTTGCGGTCAAGTTGTCAATCAACAGTTGGGAGAAGCGGTAGCGGCGTATACAGTCACGTTCCCTCATGGCAGCCAAGTCTGGCATTGTACGGGGGAGAGGCGGTTCCCTGCAGAAATTTGGAAGGAATAACGAAGATTGAGTACAGCACTACACCAATGTCAATGAACTGAGCCCATGTTCAACAGCTAATACACATATGCTACATACAGAGTCTGTTCTGTGCAATGCATCCAGGACACGTATGCCAGCCAGGTGATACTCCTACCAAGAGTCAGCTACACACGTGGGTGCTCAAGGTCAACATGACATGCCATGAAACTAGCTGTGGGCCAGTGTAAGTGAACAGGCAGACGCATTACAGGAGTGACAAACATCCACATATGTGCAGAAGAAGGATGTTTTATCATACAGATTGCGGAACACTAGAGGCACAGGTCACATGTCCTTGAAATAGGACAGTCCACACACCTTGCCATGAAGAGGTACATGTAAAGACTGATCACACATACATTGAGACTACGCAGATATGTCCTTGTCTCGCAAGTCCATGTGCGATGCATACATACACCCGTTACGCCTGATTCCACATGTGGCCTGGTGTGCGTAATAGTGTGCCATGCCCATCAACACACAGACACATGTTGGTTGCAGCAACTGCAGATGCATGTCACGGAACAACTACAGCAACCTCATGGGAACACATGACACACACATGACATAGTCACATCGTGTAACGCCGGTAGTTACATGTCAGGTGTCATTATCCGTGTACCTGGCATCAGGGGACAGTTGCGGGTGTAGGTGACTGTGCCATGCCAGTGATGCAGTGCTCGACTGTCCCCAGAGACTAGCTCCTCTGTATAAATTGATATCAAGTAATTTGCTGCTGTGTCATGCTCCCCATTGTTTCCCAGTGGCATGGTGGGTAAACCAACTGTGTGGTGCAGGGCCTACATATGTTTGTAGTATTGTAGATGTTACTCATGTTGCTGTTCATGCTATGCACTGTGACCTATGTAGTTTGGACTCATGTGTCATATGTATACAGGTGTCTGATCATTTCCTGTCTCTTCACCTTGCCCACAGCATCGTCGGGGGAAACCGAGGGAGACACTGGCACGGACGTGGGGGAGGGATCCAGCACCGGGGCCACCAGTGCTGGGGAGTCTGGCGCAGCAAGTGGCACGGAGGCCGAGGGGAGTCAGGCGGAGGACCTGTCCAGTCCCAACACCGACTATGACGCTGACGGGTCCGAGGCAGAGCTCCCAGAGGGGATGGAGACTGCTCCCAGAGCTGAAAGCAGCACTCCATCTCTCGCCGCACCCTCCATTCCCATCACCGCCCTCCCACTTGCTCGGGTCCCTTGTGTCCGTGCTAGGCGACAACAGGTGCGTGAGAGACGGCAAGGAGGTGTATTTAAAAGGTGAAGGGTGCACTTCCACTCCGGATCATTCTGTGGTGTGTAGGCGCATTCAATTGCATGGTGATTGTAATATACACGCTCATAATTTAGCTTGTATTCTGAAATCGATTCGTGTGCCAGTTATGACACCGTCTTGTAGGCTGCTTGCTAATGGTAGTTATGTGCTATTCAATGATGAAGATTGCTGTGGGATGCTGGTGGGAATTCCTCACATCGTGACTGTATCACTACGAGTGGTTTGCTGTAATAACGTCCTTTTCCCACCCCCGCATGGCCGGCTCGATGTATCCATCTGGCCTTCCATTCCAACCTTGAAAGCAGAGTTCAACAAGATGAGCAGAATAAGGGCTCTATTGTCTCAAAAACAAGTCGTGTTGACTTCATCCCGAGAAACATTTGTCCTTCACGTAGCTAACACGCGCACAGAGGTGCAAGCACT
Source organism: Triturus cristatus (assembly GCF_964204655.1). Taxonomy (NCBI): domain Eukaryota; kingdom Metazoa; phylum Chordata; class Amphibia; order Caudata; family Salamandridae; genus Triturus; species Triturus cristatus. Next base: position 144,179,053 of record NC_140594.1, read on the forward strand.
TTTGAACACTGATCTCCCACTACATTTTGGGACTCTGATTCAGACTATCTTTCATGCCTCGTCAACAAGTGGCCTGGCTGATTTTTTCTAAATTGTGGGCTCCGGCCTCGTGACTTCCTTCCAAACTATGTTTGGTGTGATCCCCGCATTTAATCATTCGATTTTTTCGAGCGTCTTCGGAGGTCTCCCTTTGCTTCTCGCCCTCGTAGCTGGGGTGCTAATATTGATCTGCGTACTACGCTATGGCTGCACAACTTGCGTTACAAGACAGCATGCCCCGGCTGCTCCATCTTCGTAAACAGATGCTTGAATTCTACGGCACTCTGCCGCTGGCGACCTTAAGCTTTTCCTATGGATTGTCCTTCCGGTTTCCCTTCTTTACCTGCGTGCAACCTGTCTTTCATTGCCTATATTGTCCATTCGAATGGGCTCTGGATTTGTGCCTGTCTAACTCGGTGTCTCCTGGCCCGGATTATGATCGACTGATGAGCCCCTTAGTGGCTCATGAGTTGGACTGTTCTGGCGTCAGGATCATGGCCTGTGCTGCAGCACATGGAGTCCTAGGGAATTGGGACATCGGAACGGCTGCAACTGAATTCTTATCCAGAAGTTATCTTGATGTCCCCACCTGTTGTCCACAAATGGTGCTGGATGCCCCGATTGTTGAGGAACACGTGTGTTCTTTCCCCCTGCTGAACTGGATGGCAGATCATTTTGCGGAACGTTCAAATGATTTCCTCTTGGAAGCTGTTGCAACTTATTGTGCTTATACCTTGATGGATTGACTTTAGCCCTGCTCATTTCATGGTGCATCCATCGATGTTATATTTTTTCCCCTTTTACATGGTTAATTTCCCTGCAAAATCGATCATAATTGAAATTTCTTTTCTGACTTTTTCGCTTCCCTTCTATGGACTTCCAGTTCATGCCCTTGGTTCCGTTCTATCAAACTTGAACTCAGCATTCTTGAATTTGCGCCCCTAGTGGTTAGTGGTACGAACAAGGGGGGGGGGGGTGTAGTGATGATTACTATCTCCCTATGTACAATGCTAAGTTAGCACCACCGCGTTAGTTGTTAGTAAGCCATCTTGCCAATTTTGCTACTTTGGCACGCGACACTGTAGTTGCGTGTTATTAATTGAAAAATGTCTACTCGAGTTTGCTTCACATGAGAACTGTCTGTTGTTTGACATCCTTCACAGTGAGCAGCGAGCTTGTACTGTACATTGTGTACACAAACAGTCTGGGTGACTAGACGGTGCATGTTGTTGTGTGCAGGTTGATCATCCCACTATTTAGCCATTACATGCACGCAGCTGCAGATACCTGATAGACGAGTGCTTTTCATATTGCAGTGCAGCACGTTTTAGTTTCATTGTGAACTTTCGCAGGAAAAGTGACTAGCTGATCCTGTGATGTGATTCCACTGAGCTGATCTGTACGGTGGGGGGTCCCTCATTCAAGTCTAGAGACCTTCTATTAGTCGAATTATACTACTATTAGTTTACTGGCGACAGGAAGGTTGCTGTTTCCACTGTCATTTTCTTATGATTGCTCCTTTCATTGTCTATGATATTGTAACAATGCTGATGTTTCTGAACTTAACCATATGTCTGCTTATGTTAGCCACAGTACTGCATCTTAGGACGCCAGGTTCTTTGAATGAATTCTTTCAACTTTACCGTGTCTTTGTCTATTCTGTTGTGGACTGATCTGAGAATAATGACGAACAGGGATTTCTGATTCCCACCATTCCTGAGATTATTGTAAGTCGCTTGTTATGGGTTGTCTATACATTGGGACCGCCGAGCTCAACCTCGGCTAACGAATGGGACACTAAGCTAGTCGGATAAGGGGTTCTGGGTTCTGAGGGGAGTTTGTGGTACACCAAACATGTCTCCTTCGTGCCAGGCACCGCACCCCCTGCCCCTGTCTCCCCTGCTGCCGTCAATGCAGAGTCTGTGGACATTCAGCACCAGTTGCAGGTTGGTCAGACATCGCTGCTGCGTGTCCTCCATGGCCACACCAGACTGCTGACACGGATGGTGTCGTACATGGAGGGCATGTCATCAGCGATGTCTGACCAACGCATGTTGCTGAGGTCCATGGACTCGTCACTGACGGCAGCAGTGGGTCTCCTGCAGCGCTCCGTCCCCCCCCCTACCCCGGCACCATCCGCACTTCCCACTCCCATGCCTGTCCCATACACACCCAGATGTCTCCATGCACGCACCCCACCAGACACAGGCAGCACACCACCAGGGAAGGCCAAGCGCACACCTCCTGTCACGCACACACAGGGGGAAGATGGCACAGCCACTGGGTCGGGGGGCAAACAGCAGCCACGCTGTCACAGCAGGAGTCTGCAGTCCTCACGACCCACTACCTCCAAAACCACTCCCCTTGGCTCTCCTGCCCAACAGTCGGACAAAGAGTCCTTCATGGCCAGTCTGTCCCTCAGCCCCAGTGTGACACCACCCCGCAAGCGTTTGAGGGATTCCCCGGGCAGGGTAGTTGAGTCCCCCCCCTGTCCACACCCTCCCCCAGTTGCGCTGCAACCCATCCCTCTGACCCCCCCCCCCTTGGGGCCTGTGGTTCCTTCGGGTGCAGGGGAGACACTGGAAGAGCTTGCGGGCGTGTGCAGCGCCATACTGACCTCCTCCTTTGGCGCTGCCCCACCCCCTGTGGTGGAGTCGTCCGTCCCTGCACCCACGACACCTACCCGTGCCCCTCCTGTCCCTGCGGTGCCTGGTTCTTCCCCCCCACATGATGCCCCCCCTTCTGTGGATGATATGGTACAGTGAACTGTGCAGGCAAGCTAGGGGAGACGCGTCCCAACGTGTCTCCCCCCCCCCCCAGGACTTCGCATCTGGCGTGGCCTATGGGCTTGGTGAATAGTGTACTGTAGCTAATTTTCTTCGAAATGCTGAATGTGGTTTTTTGTTTGCACACTATTGCTTTTCTGGTATTGCTGTTGGTGCTGCTGCTCCCTGAGTTGGGGTGGTGATAATGTGTTGGGTGTCTGGGAAATGTTGTAGTGTGCTGCTCATGGGGTGGACCCTGGTATCTGCATGCCGTCACAAGGTGTCTGCATATATTCTTAGGTCATAATAGCTCTTACTGCATGGTGACATTGTCCCAAGGTGTGTTCCTTCCTCTGTGGCACCTGACATCTTCCCTGCAGGGTGTTTCCCGATTGTTGTGCTGAGCTGTGTCAACATTTCCTCGGTGTGTGACACATCCCTTCAACTTTGGCCATGCATGCTCTGCAATGTCTCCACCTGCATCGTTTGTGGCATCCTTGCTGGACACTGTACTTGTGTATGGAGTATATTGACATGACTTCATGTGGACATTTTCCCTTTTACGCACTATGCATGTGTGTACTCCCTGCCTCACACACATGTGTTACGTGTTCTGCAGGGTCTTTGGCGCCACCTGACTGACAATTGTGGGCATTGTATCTGTGTGTACTCCACCCTTTTCTTTCCATGGGAGGCAACAACTTGTTGGCTGCCCCGGCACCTGTACATTCCTATCAGTCCTGGAATGTGGGTGACAGCGTGTGTTCCCTTAGGCTCTCTTAGTTTAGTGGTGTTTAACATGAGGATACAGTCTTGTTGCATGATCTCAGTGTGTGTATTGTGCTGCCTCCGCCAGGGGTGGGTATGCATGTGTAATTTGTCATCACACCCACATGTGGTGTGTCATGCAGTGGGGGAAGGACATCCATCCTCATGGGAGTGGGACACTGCTGTCAGTGATGTGTTGTCATGGCACTCTCAACATTGTCGCACATTGTGGATGCCTTCATGCACCCATGGAGTTTTGCTCATCGGAGGGTGATGTACACACCCCCATGTCTCTGTCCACTGCTGGGGGTCCTCTGCACCCATCCCCATATGTCTGTCCACTGCTGGGGGTCCTCTACACCCACCCCTCATTTGTCTGGGCACTGCTGGTCGTGATGGGCACCCACCCCTCATTTGTCTGGGCACTGCTGGGAGTGATAGGCACCCACCCCTCATTTGTCTGGGCACTGCTGGGAGTGATAGGCACACACCCCTATGTATCTGTCCACTGTCGTGGTATGAGCCATTCCCACACGCTGATCGCCTGGGTACAGCCCATACCCCTACAGCACCCCAACTTTGGGGATGCGGGCCGTATCCATGCCTTTGGGACGTGGGTACGGGCCGTACCGCCATTGTTGGTGTGACGTAGGGGTAGGCGTGGTATGTGCCGTACCCATGCGCTGTAGGCCTGGGTACGGCCCGTACCCCTACGGCACCCCAACTTTGGGGGTGCGGGCCGTATCCACGCCATTGTTGGTGTGACGTAGAGGTAGGCGTGGTACGGGCCGTACCCACGCTCTGAGGGGCGGTGACGGGTACGCGTCCACGTCCACTTCCGTTGTGGCAGGACATGGGATTGGTGGACACGCCCCCCGAAGTGACCAGACCAAGGAGGTGATTGTTGTGCAGGATATCTTTGTTTTTTGTGGGGAGTGGGTTGTGTTTCCTGCCCCTTGCACACCCCCCCCCCCTTTGCCCCTGGGTGTTGTTCTGACCTTCTGCGGCGTCTGCGTCGGTTTCGGAACACGAGGTGGTAGGCTATGAGGGCCGGGATGACGCGTAGGTTGGGATCCATGGCTGTCCGTCGCGTACCGGTGCTCCTTGTTCGCGTCGTCCTCAATTTCCCGGCAGTTTTTGGCTCCTGTAAAAAATGCTACGTGCGGAGTGACGTCGGCACGAATCGTACTTGCTGGTCCGTGAAACGCTGCCTGGCTCCGTCCGGACGTCGCGCATGCGCCGTCCAGTATCACATTTGTATGTATTTTTTTGCCGGTCGGTGTTTTTTACGACTCGTACGGAAATGGTATTTCTGTGCGAATCGTACTTGCGAGTTTGTAAGGTGTTTTTCCCGGGTACGATTCGGACGGAAAACACGCTCCGTACGACCATTCGTACCCGGGTTTTACCGGATCGGAATCGGCACCTCAGTCAGCAAGTTTCATTCGGGTGATCGCTTTCCTTTTGTTGTGTATCTTTACATGCGCTACAACTGTTTCAATCAGGAACTGCAAGCGGTGTTGCATGCGCTGCTTCTAGATTGTATCACGTCAGGCATGTCCTTTCCCCGTTTCACTGTAAGGAGATATGGAAACTGGGAAGTGGAAGTACAGGAAGCATGCCAAACAATGCAGCTCCCCCGTCCCCCGTCCCCCCTCTTGCCCTTTGTTTGTTCTCCCTCTTCATTATTATGCAAAATAGGGGGAGCTTGTCTGCAGCCCAGATGAGAATTAATCCCATACAGGTCATTGCTCTGGCCTCACGAAAACACACGGCCGGGACAATGGGGTGCGCCATGTTTAGTCTAGTTCTGTCCGCCTGCGCCCCTTGCGTTGTCAGGACTCGAGCGAGTGAATAACTTTATCCCCCGGCCTCTAGCTTCTGTGCCCCACTCAAAGGGCCTTTTGTGGTGCTTGTCGCGGGTCACTCCGGTTTCCTGGGAAGACTGTGCCACTGCCAGCCTCCCGGGCACCTCAAGGGCGTTCTCACCGATCTGTGGTGCAGAGCTCCCAGCTCGTTGCCACAGGCGGTAGCAGAAAGGGGCTGGTGTACTCGGTGGGGCCTGCGAGCCAGACACCCACACTCTGTTCTAACTCGTGAGAACCGGACAAAGTCTGCCGGGAGCTCCTGTTCTGGTGGGTACACGGAGTATTGCTCGTTCGCATCCCATGTAGGGATTTTATATAATCTAACATGATGGTCTGTTGTCTACATTCCTATCCCAGATAGCCCAGGGTTAAACCTACACTGCATTCTGAGAGCCAGGCTCTGCTCATAATCTTTGCCAAACATATCTGTTAGCGCTGTGGATGAATGCACCTGCTGTAGAGTTTGCTCTGCTGTCTGAAGACCGCAGGCTCACATCCCCTTAATGGCATACTCTGTATTTCGCCCTGCGGAAGTCCAGATGGGAGATCAGTGCCTAGCATATATCTACAGTCATTTGAGCTTGCCTCAAAAACGGAGGCACAACTGTGAAATGGAGGTTTGCTCTGTTGACCGAAATTCTCCTAGACTCTCCCATCTTGGCTGAAGTGCCCTACAAACACAGGGAAAGAAGGAGAAAGATGTAACGGTGTCACAAATTGAGAAAGAAAAAACGAGATAAAGGGACAGGGATGCCTAACAGTGTAATAAAGAGGCGTGAGGTGGATGCAAGACTACGAAGCCTTGGTGCAAGCACACTGCCATTTAATAGGCCATAAGAGTCTTGGCAGAGCCTCTGGCACCTGCATTTACATTTTCACAAATTAAACACTGTCTGCATTTCATTGGCCAAGCCCTGTCTCCTCATGATCTCTACATTTGCACGATACAGCATTATACCAAAAGTGACCTTTTACGTTTCAATGTTTTTTATTAGAAGAAAATGTATGATCTGCCTACTGGCAAGCATTGCAACATCCCTCCCTTTCCAGTGATATATGAACACCTACATATCTCCGTTAAACTGCTTACATTTAATTTTTTTGTCATGACACAAACAAATATTTTTCTCTAAAGGTAGTTCAGTGTGATAGGAAAAAGGGTACGGAAAGGAAAAGACGAAAATGCACGTTAAGCAAAACACAGTGGAATATGGATTAATGGGCAAACTATTCACAAACTTTGCCCAGCATGGAAAAGTGTGAAAAAAGAAAACAGAAGGGAAGAAAGAACTGAACTTACTTTAGGGGAGCAGATGGGGGAATGTCACAGAATAAATGTCAGTCTTAAACGGTGCGCAACGCCCATTGGGCTCAAAGGGCTTAAGCCCCCCGTTGTGTATGTCAGCCCGGGCTGAGACAGCTTCCTGGGCTGGCGACCGTCCTATTGCATCTGCATCTGAGTACTTCACAGGTCATTAAAAGACCATTCACTTGTTAAATAGGCTTTGTTATGGTTTCACCCCTTCTTATAACCCCTGCATCGCCACTCTGCCTACTGCTGGAAGAATTAGCCTCCCCCGAAATTTGTATTAGCCCGCCCCGAAATTTGGCTCTAGTTGCGCCTCTGCACGGAGATGACTCCCTATATGGTTACATGACCCCACACAGGGACTCAGATGGTGGGATTACCACTCTTGGGCAAACTTCAACTATCTGCCTTTGTAACACTCCTAGATTTGACTCTGTCCAAGAAATAGCCTGGTGCTTCATGTTGATTGAAGATGTAACTTTCATGCTTCCACAGCACCTACAGCAGTGCTCAGTACCAGAGTGAGCATGTGATTTCCAGTTTCATCAAATCCTTTCTCACCTCTTATAACTCAGTGCTCTCAGTCATTGCTCTGAAGCCTGGAAAGAGGCGACCCTGAACCTGTGGATTATGATTTAGAGTCACCGTCTTCCTTATTATAGGTTTGCGAAGGTCCGGGTCACACACAGTTACAGTGACTGTACCACCAGCTGGAAACACAGTGGCATCAGAGGACCTGGTTGGCAGTCTACAGGCTTTCCTCACCAATTCTTTGGCATCATAATTCATGCGTGGCTGCTGAGCTGCAAATGGGGACTGCTCCTTTGTTATTTCGTTCTCAGATGATACAGTGGGAAATCCCAAAATTGTTTGCTTAACTGCCTCAGGTTTTTAATGTTTCTTTTTACCATCAACAGTGCCCTTGTGATCCTACACTGAAAATCCACCTGCTCCTGAACCTATTTTGCTACACAGTCCAGCTGCTGTGCAAGTAATTGTACTCTTGTGTCCACGGCCAAAACAGAATGCTTCTTTCCAGTCATCCCTCACTCCAGGTGTTTTAGTCTGGATTCCATCGCAATAGATGCTCTCTCAATACTGTCCAGTTTGCCCAGAATTGTTACTGAAGTCACCATTCTCTCCCTTTGTCCAGACCCTAATCCTCCCGCTGGTCTGTCATCACCACTTTCTTCTGTTGTTCCTTTCTTGTGGGTAGACGGCTGTGCGATATCTTCTCTCTCTGTGTATTTGTATGCCAGTCTCTGATGCTGATTCCCTGACATTTTCCATCCATGCTGTAACACCACTGGTGGACCTTCCAGTAGGCCTGCTGGAAAATGCAGCAATTTTCAGGATCTGCTTCTCTGCCTCCTTTACCTCCAGTAGCCGGAGGCTGTCGGGTACTGCCAGATGTGCCAACTCACACAGCACCACAGTGTTTCACATAATATCAGCCCCCTTTATATGGTCCTGGTAAAGAGCTGATATCACACAGTGTCCACAGTGAACTGGAAACCGCTACAGACAGCGAGTTTAAGCTTTTGGCATTGTAAATGACAATGCCTTTTATTTATATGTTTTAAAAACAATTCATAAATAAAAGTCATTGTCATTTACAATGCCAATAGCTCAAACTCTCGTAAATGCGAGACCTATTGCATTGCATATGCTTGTTTTTAATAGGAGCAACTTGTCCTCGCTCGTCTCTAGAGCAGGATGAACTGGCCTACACACATTGTGGAATCTTGTAACTCTCCTAGCAGCTTCCGGACACAGCTGAATTTGCCAGGGCACCAACACGTCAATCAAATTGACACCCTGGAGTTTCATTCTGCTTGTCACTTATGTGCTTTCTTAGCTTTGAGCTCTGTGGCGGCAAAGAATATGAAACATTCACCCTGAATCCAATCGTTGCAAGGCACGAATCAAATATTTTTTAAAGGCTATCTGTCTGATTTCAACATGGGCACTGCTTTGCTGACCGTACCCGACTACCACTGTATAATAGCCTGCATTAAAAGACTATTAGAGAACGAGATCACAGTGGGGCGTGGCTTGAGCCCGAGGAAGATGGCGGCATTCCTGTGACTTGCTTGAGGTGACGGGGCTTTCTGAGGGATTTTCTGCCTTCACTGGAGTCTTGAAGGTCTGCAAAACTGCATAATTTAGGGTCAGAATGTAAGAGCATGTTTCCTTTCAGTTTACATTTTCACTGGCAGCATAGATTTATGGAAGTTAACAAATTGAACTAACATGAGAAGAACTCTAAAGTTAAACTCTGCAGTGATGTATTGCCTCACTTTGCCTTGCAATGCCCCTTCTGTGAAACATATCGCTTCCTGACTAACTGAATGAGAACTGTGGCTTCAAAGCAGTCTGCACACTGAGGAGATTATTTCCATTGCACTCTGAATTTCTTCAGAAAGGAGCAATGTTTTATTCATTTACTGACCCCGGTTCACTGATTATGGATGTTTCACACTAGAAGTCATGTAGAAAAGTGAATTTGGACATTACTCCCTTGCGCTTGTATTAACAGGCTTTAGATGGGCATTTCAGTAACCTTGTTCCTATGTTGCTAGTATGTGTATGTGCAAATATCTGCATTTCTTAGCTGTGTTTCTCTCAGAACCTACAATGTTATATGAGTGTACCACGAGATTGTTTATTTAAAGTGGCTTTATTGATATGGTATTAAGCTAAGCAAGTGGTATGGTTTGCTTGGGCATAGACACACTCTTGTAATGTATTGTGGTGACTTACATTTCATACATATATTCTATTCCATTTAAGCATACAGATATCACTTTTATATTTCACTTCATGCTTATTGGTAAATGTATATTTTGATATTCTGTCATTCGCCAAATGCACGCAAATTCTGTTACAGTGTGCCTTGCCCACTATTATTAGGTGGAATTGCGCACGTAAGTTATAACTTGCAGTTTTACATAACCTTTTCTGTATAGGTTTTAACTCTCCCCATTGCATGGGTAGGTTAAAAAAAGTATCTTCATTGCAAATATCTTCACATCGTAGGTTTATTGTCCATTCAAAGCCACGTGTGAACTTCATTAAAATGGAGGACTCCCAAACATCGACGCCCAAAACAGCTGCTTCTTCGAATACGACTAATGGCTCCTCTTCTCTTACTAAAATAACAACTAAACGCCTTAAACAAAATCCACCCTCTCAACCGAAGCCTTCTTCGTCTGTCTCCATGGATCTCCTTCTGGAGGAAATTCGAGCTCTGTGGCCATTTGATGAAGAGACAAATTCTAAAATACAAATCTTAACCGATGGATGGGAAAAATTGGAAGAAAGAGTCACCAAGGTTGAACATAATGTTGAAACTCTCAGTGCATGTTACAACAAAGTAGACATCTTTCATTCCCAGATTACATCCTTGCAAAAACAGGTTGAAAGCCTTGAAAATAGAAACAGACGCAACAACCTTCGCATTTATGGATTATCGGAAGGCACGGAGGGATCGGGTCTCCTTCTTTGAAAAATTTCTACCGACAGTACTAAATCTACCGGAGAGCACTACTCTCAATATAAAACGTGCTCATAGACTGGGCCCACTGCATTCAACACCCTCAAGCACGAAAAGACCAAGAGGAGTTATATTGTATTTCCTTGAGTATACGGACCTCCTCAAAGTGCTTTCCGCAGTTAGGCTCCTGAAGCGTATTTCATTTTCAGGTCATCAACTGTTCTTCTCGCAAGACGAAATCCACAGCAGATAGACCCAAAGAATTCCTCAATATGCGTCCAGCCTTGCGTTCAATTGGAGCTCGATTTGGATTGCTTCATCCTTGCTTGTTTAAAGTCACTCTCAACAATAACACCATGACTTATGAGGACCCAACAAAGCTGAAGAGTTTCCTCAATGCACAATGCCCAGAAAAGATGGACATTTCCAGCACTCGCTTTAAATAGTTTTTCTTCTGGAATATATTTGAATAGGGATTAAATCCTCAGTGTGCTGTTTTAACTATAGAAGTTTAGTACCTTTTGCCATGGTATAATGGTTTGTTTGATCTCATTAATCTCTAAATAGATCTTCTTCTGTTATATATTGGAATAGGGTTTAGCTTTTCAGTATGTTGTTTTACTTACAGAATTCTAGAATGGATTTTGTCATGGTATAATGGTCTGTTTGTTCTCATGATCTTCTTCCATTTCACATTATGACCTCATAATGTCTGATGTCATAATGTGTCGTGACATATTCCATCCTGTTTGTATTAACCATTTGTTGTTTCTTTTTACACGGGACCTAACCTCATGTGGTTGACCTTTTAGTTTTGAATGTTCTTTACATCCCAAAGTCTTCCCCGCCTTACCTCATGGAGTCTGGGTACGTCATCGTTGCATGTGGTCTCCCCCCCCATCCTTCCATTGTTTTGACTTCTTTGTGGATATGATCCTTTTTCTTATATTCTTCTTTACAGTTCTCACCCCTTCTCCTTTTTTCCCTCTTCTTTCTTCTTATCATACATGTTTCTATCATTTGCCTCTTTTTCCAATCTTGCTTCTTCCTTTTCTTCATCTTTCCCACCTTTTCAGCTTCTGTCGATCGGTTTTAACTTTTAATATCTTCGTACCTAATATAAGGTTTACTTCAATGTTTTTTATAGTTCTTATTGTTGAATTTTTCACATGTACTATTGTTCACAATTTACGAGATTTTATTGGTTCACTTATGTTTTTATTACTTTCATCTCACAAATGTTTTTAAAAATTGTCACATGGAACGTTAGAGGCTTGAACTCCCCCATTAAGCGACAGAGAGTCTTATCTCACCTCTCCAAATTAGATGTTAATATTGCGTTACTGCAAGAATCACATCTCACCGAAGGCGAATCACTAAAACTCAAAATAAATTGGGTTGGTGAAATCTTTTTCTCACCAGGAGATGGCAAAAGGAATGGGGTTATAACTCTTTGTCACAAAGCACTGAATGCCAAGCTTGTATCTCAAGAATCCGACACAGAGGGTAGGTGGATTCTCACTAACCTCCTGCTGGGGAAGACCCCTCTGTCATTGCTTAACATTTATGCCCCTACTAGCGGTGATGCCACATTTTGGTCTCGTATATCTCAATTATTGCTCAAATATCCATCAGAAAGCTTTATTCTTGCAGGAGATTGCAACCAAGTGATGGACCCGTTTATTGATAGAAATTCTAAATCCCCCTTTATCCCAAACACGCCACACAAAGTTTTCACACAAACTATTCAACAAAGAAACTTATTAGACTCATGGCGCCTCTGCAACCCATCCACAAGAGAATACTCCTTTTTTTCCAAACACAATCTCGAATAGATCATATTTTTATTTCACGCAACATTTCCCAATCCTTATGTTCTGCTGACATAGGCCCTATACTTATTTTGGATCATGCACCTGTTTCAATTCAATTAGACATTTTAAATCAATCCACATTGCCAAAAAAATGGCGTTTCAATAATTCCTTACTCCTTGACCCTAATTTCAATTAATCTTTTACCTCTTTCGCTCAAGAGTTTTTCACATTCATTTAACGAATTATGTCTCCTTTCATACAGTGTGGGAAGCCTTTAAGGCCACCGCTCGGGATTTCATCATTTGATTTGTGTCAAATAAACGTAAAGTTTCCCGCATATTACATAACACATTTCTTGCTAAGATTAAAAAACTTGAGCACTCCTTCCACACCTCCAAGTCGAAGGACTCCCTTAAAGATCTCATCACTGCAAAAATCGCTTTTAACGAATTCACTACCGAACAGGCCTCCCTATACTTACTGAAATCCTCAGCAAAGTATTATGGTGGCCAAAAGAAATCAGGCAAACTTCTAGCCAATTATCTAAAGATTAAACAACAGAAACTTCATATTGATTCCATTATAGATGATAGCCAAGCACCGAAATTCAAAGACACTGAAATACTCCAAGAATTTGTACATTTCTATCAATCCCTTTACACACCAGAAAACACACCCTCAGATACAGACATATCCCAATATTTCTTCACAATTCAAAAACATATTAATCCCCAATTAGATTTAGCCTCTTTGGAAGCTGAACTTACACAAACAGAATTGTTAAATGCTTTAAAAACTCTTAAAAAAGACAAGGCCCCAGGCCCAGACGGCTTCACAGTGGAATTTTATTTACATTTCGTTCATCTATTACTCCCACACTTACACACTCTTCTTTCTTCCTTTATCGCTTCCCGTAATTCCACTGGCTCTTTTTCCGAAGTCTTGATCTGTCTAATACCAAAGGCTGATAAGGATTTACGTTACTGTAAGAATTATAGACCTATATCCTTAGTTAACGTAGATTATAAAAAAAATTCTCGAAAGCTCTAGCCCTAAGATTAGAACCATATCTTCCCATGCTGCTTGGAAAAGAACAATCAGGTTTTGTCAAAGGTTGCAACATCACTGACAATACACGCTTATTCTTTGACATTTTGTCGAAATCATCACATTATCCAGACTCCTTGGCGGCAATTGCGTTAGATGCAGAAAAGGCCTTTGATAGGGTTTACTGGCCTTTTATCTTCCACGCTCTCAAGTGGTTTGGGTTTGGACTGAAAATCATTTCTTTAATAGCCCTACTTTACTCTGAGCCCAAGGCCGCCATATCTATCAATGGCCTCATCTCCCCCTACTTTAATCTTAAACGAGGAGTACGCCAAGGATGCCCCTTGTCCCCTTTTCTTTTCAATTTGGCCTTAGAACCCTTTCTCTCAAGAATACGCCAGAATAACTCAATCACAGGTTTTGTTTTGGATCCTCAACAAATTAAGCTGGCAGCATATGCTGACGATATTTTAGTTTTTCTCTCCAAACCACAATCTTCACTTACAGCTTTCATGGGAGAGGTGGAGGCCTATGGATTGGTATCTGGCTATAAACTGAATAGAGGAAAATGTGAGAAATTACCCTTAAACAAAAACACCTTTAAGGATGATTTTAAGATCTCCAACTTTACTTGGAGCCCTAAACATATAAAATATCTTGGTATCTGGTTCTCTCCCTCTATAAAGGCATCTATCTCTTTAAACATAGACAAATCTTCTGCCAAACTTAAAACTTTGGTCACAAGATGGCATCCCCTTCATCTTTCTTGGTGGGGTCATCTGGACACAATCAAAATGATGTTGACTCCGATAGTTTTGTATATCCTTTCTAACATTCCACTTTCCATTCCATCTAAATTCTTTCAAAAGATTAATTCTATTTTGACTTCTTTTTTATGGAATGCTAAAAAACCTAGAATGGCATTACAGAAATGAACAAGACCAAAATCTGAAGGCGGTGTAAATTTCCCCCATTTCTCCAATTATCACAAAGCCTTTAAGTTACGACAACTATCAAATTGGATCACTAATCAATCTGAAGATAAACCTCTCTGGGTGGATCTTGAGACCTCGTTTTTAGCTCCCTTCACATTTCAGGAATTTCTCTCCTTTACTCGCAAACCACAAAAGCTCTCTACTCCCATAATTAAGCAATCCTGTAAACTACTATCCACTGCACCCCACTTAGTAGTACATAATTTAGACACTTTTCTCAATTCCACAATTTGGCACAATAAACAAATCCTTCTCAATAGGAAACCTATATTTTGGAAGGCTTGGAGAAATAAAGGTCTACTCTGGGTTCATCAATTTTTAGATCAGGGCGTACCCATTCAATTTACGCAATTACAAACTCTTTATCACTTGCCTTCTTCCTTTAAACCTACATTTTTGACCTTGCAGAAAGCAATACTTGATACTTATGCTAAACTCAAATCTTCACCTTCCTCACCCTCCCACCCCCTTTTCCCATGGCATAACCTTTTGCACATAAACCCCAAAGCGTCCACCATTTATTCCCGTTTAATGGTACCTCCTGAGATCCGAGACAAAACCAAAGTGGAACTCTCGTGGGAATCCGATCTGGGGACAAATTGGCCTATCTCTTTTTGGAACAGAATTTTGACGAAACTTAGGAAATCATACAGAGCGGCCAGCACAACACAACCACTCTTCTTTATTTACAACAGATTGTTTCTTACCCCCACATACCTACATAAAATACACAACACAAATCTCAACAATAGCTGGACATGTTCCCAGGTTCACGCTGATCTCCATCATATGCTTTTCACATGTCCACATGTTTTTATATTCTGGAAACAGGTCTGGAGCCAAATCAACACTATATTTCACACCACAATTCCACTCTCCCCTACAAACATTTTCCTAGGTTGTTTAACACCGGACTGGAAAACAAGTCAATCCCAGTTACCACTTATTAATTTGTTAATAGCTGTAGCTTTTCAGCAAATATCAAAAAACTGGAAAGATTCCTCTAAATTGTCCTATTTAGCTTGGTGGTATGCTGTATGTCACAATCATCACCTCGATACAGCACTCGTTCATCCTATCTCTCTTGCTACTAAACGTTCTCACCTTTGGGGCCCACTCACACAATTTCTAGAGGATACCGTGAAGAAAACTCCTTTACCTGCTCCCTCACAACAAGAAGTGACCAAGCCTCCTTGACCTCCTATTGTTTATTTATAATTATGTTTAATTTATCATTTTCTATAATATATATATATAGTGTTTTTATTTTAATTGTGTATTTTTGCCATGTACTGTTATTTACGATTTCTGTGAACCTTTGCTTGTATTCATATCATCTTCTATATTATCCTTTTACTATTTTAATGGATATTATATATCGTTATTGTTCTTTATTACACCTTCATGTATTTATGTATTAACAAATAACTGCATATATGAAGTATTGTTTTTATGATCATAATAATCTTT
This sequence comes from Triturus cristatus, assembly GCF_964204655.1. Lineage (NCBI taxonomy): Eukaryota > Metazoa > Chordata > Amphibia > Caudata > Salamandridae > Triturus > Triturus cristatus. Next base: position 144,194,625 of record NC_140594.1, read on the forward strand.
TCAATAAACCTTTTCTTGAACTTAAAAAGAGAACGAGATCACGATTGTTAAGAAAAATAAAATGCACATCACTTGAGGGATCCGTACATTAGAATGTGACTCGTGGCATCTCTGCGTGACAGTATTTTCTAGAAGGAAAACATTTTCGGGGGCTGTCAGCTGGATTCATCCTGCAGGTTCAGTGTATTCTTGAGAAGAATCAGCAGTCTTTGACCTGTTCCCGTCTATGATCCCGTCAAGCCAGCAGTGATGGACATACGTCCCTGGGGAGTTGAGGAGTCTATGGAGAGGTGAGGTGCAGCTGACCTCAGAGCACAGGGTTCACGGTTCAATCCCGGCTCCGGCGGCAGCTCAGCTCAGCACCATGTGATTCTGGGCAATAGCTCACTTAGGGGCATATTAACAAGCAACAGGGAAAATTAACGCTAAGGGCTCTTAGCGTTAATTTTTTTAACGCCCGCAATCGCTGGATAATATCGCCTGGTTATTAACAACGCTAACCGCCTAGGCGATAAAAAATCCAGCGATAGCGGCATTTTGGGAGGTTATCGCTGGTAATGCAGCGATAAAACTACAAGAATAGGGATATCCTTATTGATAGCCCATGGTGGATTTAGCCATGTAATCCACCTCCCATTGGATTACATGGCTAAATCTGAAAATTAGCAGACGTAAAAAAGCAGCGTTAACCGTGGTTAGCGCTGCTTTTTTGTCTCTAACAGGGTTAGCGTGAAGCTTGATAATAGGAGAAATGCCACTTAGCGACATTTCTCCTATTATTTTGCTCTGGAACACCCACTTTGCATCTCATTAGAGATGCAAAGGGAAGCGTAGTGAAAAAAGGTGCTAACATATGATTTTGCATGTTAGCACCCTGTTGTTGATAGGGCGATATTTTTATCTCCGCTTCTTTGACTTTTAAAGCCAAAAAAGCAGAGATAAAGCCCTTGTTAATATGCCCCTTAATTTCCACGACGGCCCCCAACGCCTTGAGACCCGTAAGGGTGAGTAGTGTGCGCTTTACAAATACGGATTTATATTTATTTATTTAATCTATCCGTCCAGGAGTCTTCAGACTAAATTTAGGTGCCCGAAAGCAGAGTGGTCTGTGGGAACTGGAACGTCGTCGATACCACTATGCCGAAAGTAAAGGAGGATCACTTTAGGCGAGTGTTCGACTTCCTGCACACGTTCCATTCATGTTTTTCCAGAGCCTAGGAGCCGGGATGGAAACAGAGTGGAAGAAACTAGTCACGGCTCTTAGACCCTTGTTTGTTTTATGTGTGTGCTGTGCCTTCATGCCCTGTGGTACCAGGGGTAGAAAAGTGTCTGGGAAACTGAGCAAGCTCTAAGTAGCAGCTGCTACTCTGCGATAGCCTAACTGACGTCTGTGATTAAGGTCCCTGCCGGCAGATATGATGATGCCTTGAAAAACATGTTTTCACTTTCAATTTTGAATGGTTTATGTGGAGCCGACAGAGGCAGTACAGTGTGATGGCCAACAAAAACATTCTCTTTGTGAAATCGCCAGGGAGGGAACTCAGCAGAGAAAGGAGGGAAATTTTCAGAAATGCACCAATAACAAGCCAGCATTTTTAAATGCCACACTTAACAACCAATAGCAATTGGGTTGATTGCTAAAGCCCACAGAGGGATACAACAGGTCGAGGCTCCACCTAAAAAGAATGTTGGGGCATATCATCAAGGCGGCGTTATAAAATTATCGCCGCTTTTGCGTCCGTTTTCGGCCGAAAAGCGGCGATAATTTTATCGCTTTATCAGCAAGGTCACGCTATCGCGTGCATACTTGCCTTGGCGCCCTTCCCCTTAACGCCCAGCTTTGCATCTCTAATGAGATGCAAAGTGGGCGTTCCTTCCCAAAGGAACGTGAGAAATGTCGCTAACCGACATTTCTCCTATTATCTACCCTCATGCTAACCTGCAGAGCGATAAGAAAAGTAGCGCTAACCGTGGTTATCGCTACTTTCCTTACGCCTGCTTTTCATCTGACTTAGCCATGATATCCAATGGAAGGTGGATATCATGGCTGAGTCTGCCCTGCCCTATCAACAAGCTATTGCCAAACTTTGTGCGATTATCGCTGGATTTCCAGCGATAATCACACATTTGGCAGCTTGCGCCTGGAATTTTATCGCTGTTGAGATAAGCGTTGCTGATGGCACGCTATCTCAGCGATAAAATTCAGCGTTGGCCGGCGATAATTATCCTCGCGCTTAGCGTGCTGAGCGATAATTATCGCCGGCCCTTGCTGATATGCTCTGAATAAATGATGCCTGATTGGAATTTGGTACAAAGACTGAGGCAAAGGTGCAGAGTTGACCCCTGAGACGTCCATTAACAATTATGATCCTACCCTCCCTGTCGGCTTTGACCCCTCCAATGTAAATTGCATTGAAGAATGAAAAAGTAGGGACACCCTGTTATGCTCGTAGAGGCTGATGATTTAAAAATTATGGGGTATGTGGGATGGCTCAGTCTATGGTGCTCTCCCCTCTTAAGGTGAGTCTCCTGTAGAGCCACCATGTCATATTGGTGATCTCTCAAGTATTTCCATAGCTTCTGATGCTTGGCTGGTGAGTTAAGGCCCTTAATATTCCATGTGAGTGTAGTGAACACGATACTTAGTGTAGGTATCCAAGTTTCCCTTTGGTAATCCTTATTCTCTTCCCAGGCTTTAGGCCAAAAACGCTGTGTCCCACATTTTCCCTGTCTCAACTCCCTTCTCCGTGTCCCTCCCAAGGACCATCCCCAGCCCTCTCTGATTAGCAGCCCATCAGTATATGACATGCACCAAAATAAAGGGCTTACACAATCCGAAATAATAAAAATGAAAAACTTCAAAAAGACAACAATTTCCCAATACTCTTTGTCTGGGAGTGAAAAATACAACCTATTGGGCGAATCGGTCGATTACCGCTACCAAGTTCCTTCAGAAAGTCAGCAGGAGTTGATACACTTGGTAAGGCATCGGAGTAGAGCAAGCCGGACCCCTGCAGTAGTGCAGGACAAGCTTTCCCTGAACCTCTTTCGGTCCCCAAACAGAGTAAAGTGATTTGTGAAACTTCAAAGCATTCTCCAGATAACAGATCTTTCTGGGTTCATCAACAGGATATTGTCATGCAGCCGTTTAAAGTCATGTGGGTGCTCCAATAGCTGAGGGCTCAGGCACTTAGGTGGCACCTTCCCATCTTTTCATTTTAACTTGCCCTGATCGGCGCTGCTCCAGCCACTGGCCTGTATTACGTGGGCTATGGGATGGGCTCCGGGGTAGTTCTGGTAGACCCTCCATCGTGGATCCTGCTGATTGTGGCATATCCAGTAATTTCATTGCCTCCGCCAGATCGGGGACATAGTGGGTTTCACTATGGAATTCAAAGGCTAATCCAAAAGGATATGTCTAGCGATATTTGATACTTTCCACTCTTAGTTTGTCATTGATCGGGCAGAATTGTTGGCCTTAAGCTAGCATGACTGAAGCTATGTCCTGGACAAGGGTGCAGGAAGCTCCCTGAAAAATTAGCGAGTCGGCCTCCCTGGCGGCTTCCTTTGTCTTGAATGAATGTAGTTTAGCCAGCGCATCTCTGGGACGGCCTTTTTCTACTCTTGGTGGTGGGCCCACCCTGTGAACTCGGTCAATCTACACGGTTGGGGAGGAATTACCTAGACGTTTTGTGAAGAGCCCTACCACAAAGGCCTCCAAGGCTGGACCGTCCGCGCCCTCCTCTAGGCTTCGTATGCGTATATTCTCTTGTCCCGATCTGTTTTTCAAATCTTCATATTTGAGGATCGCTGTCTCAATTTTCTGACGCAGAGAGTTTGTTGTTTCTTCCACCTGGTTGGTACATTGTAGGGCATCTAAGGATGTGGCCAGGCCTCCTGGAGTTCCTTCTTGAAATCTCGGAGAATAGCCAGGAGTTCTTCCTTCATGAGCAACATGGCAGCTGCGCCATTTTGCGCGCTCTGTCTTGCAGGAGTTTTTGGTATAGAAGGGTGGACACCCTCCTCCTGGAGTGGGACTGCTGTGGGAATCTATTCATCAGGCAAAGAATCCACAGGCAGATGTATCCATCAGAAGAACAAGTTACTTACCTTCGGTAAAGCTTTTTCTGGTGGATACAGTATCTGCCTGTGGATTCCTCACTGACCCTCCTCCCCGATGTCCACCCTTGTATACCTTAAAAGTGGCATTGTTTAACATGGTTGTTTTGCATTGTTTCTTCTATCTGCCTTTGTGTGGTTTATAGGAAATGCTTTTATTCTTTTGTTTTCCTTCTTGATTCTACACTGTGTGTATTTGTATGAGTATTGTGTACTGTGTAAACTTTGAATCTGTTGTTGGTCCACCTGTTCGTCTCAGAGGCACGGAAAAAATGGGTGGAACTGACGTCATCACACCGACGAGGCTCTCTTATGGCTCCAGTGACGTCATGCGGAATCGCGAGCGGAGCCGTGGCATTGTGACGACCTCGTCGGCGTGGAGAGCTAGGAAAAAGTTTCTGCGGAATGCTGGCACAGGGGATATTCAAAAGGTGAGGAATCCACAGGCAGATGTATCCATCAGAAACCTATGTTTTGACACCGAAATGAAGAATATAAGTCTCATGGTTCCTGAAATATTACATCATCACTGCAACACATCCGCCATTTCTAAAAATGTCGACCAGAAAAATTTGTCCGGATCAACAATGTCTACCCAAGCTAAATTACGTCTCTAATGATCCAAAAACACAAATCAAAAATTAAAATCTCTGGAACACAATTTGTTTAGGGAGGTATATCAGGGGGTCACGATTATAGATGGATGCGGCCAATGGGGAAGGACTAGCTATTGGATAGATGGGATTCAATTCTGTTATCGCAGCTTTGAGGAAACAGTGAATGGCAATGTGTGTACTGTAGGCTGATGCGACCGCCAGTGTAAACAGTTGGGAGTTTTTCATCACAATAGTGAAGGGGTTCAAAACTGGAAATGTGGTAGAAATCCACATCAAATGACATCGGCCTCACTGGAGTACATGAGGAACCCTGTCAATCAACCCATTAAAAATACGTTCAGGAATCAGACAGCGAAGAGTTTTCCAGTTCTCCTGAAAATGTTGAAAGGAAGGACCAAATAACCTTGAAGGGTCGAGAGTAGCAAACCTCCTGTGGCACGTTGTAAAGAAAAAAGACTTCAGACAAGAAGGCTGCCATGATCAAGAGGTCTGTGATCACACCACTTATAGCACATAACATACCTACACTTACAGACATGGCTTGTACTCTTCTGCCAGTCACTCTCTAAGACCTCGGGCACTTCACCATAAAATGACACTGCAACTATTGGACCAGGGTCTCAGCACGGCCTAGGGGTCGGGCCCAGCACTTGGGTGCGGACAAACCGACTGGAGGGGTCGAAATTCGTGCCACAGCGCAGGCTGAGTGTTCAAAAAGTCCAGAGGGTCTCAACCTGCGTCTGGGACATTTCAGAATTAAACAGCCTGCAAAGAGGAAAATATGTAACAAAACAGTGTAAAATACAAATCAAAAGATAGACTCAAACAGTCAGAATCACACTTTCTACTCAAGGTTTGCAAAACATATAAGAATATATTTTATTTTACAAATATTTAGAAAAAACTACAACATATAAGTGTTTAATAGAAGATTATTCTCTGTGGTCTAATCCGAGTTGAGCATGAGGCTGACCCCCTGAAGCACCCAGTGAGAGCTGTGCTTAGTGGTGAAAAGGTCTGCTTCAAACACCAGGCCAACTCCCATAGCGTTTCGTCTCATGGATGTTGTGTACACTGGTGTTCTGAGCGTGTTCTGCAATGAGAAGAAAGTGAGAACCATTAGAAAGAAATGGAACATTTCAGCATAACATCTCATCAACTATTAAGGTTGATGAAACCTGCATACAATTTTATTGTTTCCACTTTTAGGAACCCCAGTTTCTTGCTACTGGCACTGGCCTTTGGATGTGTATGCCAGGGCACTGCTAACTAATTAAAGTACTCATTCCTAAATGTATTCCTTCTCATGTGTTCTGACAAACGCCTCTATGAAAATCAAAGCTGGACACAAGAGCTGGGGCTTGTTATTTTGGAACAAAAGTGGAACATATATATTGATTTGGTTAAGCACATATTTGTGATTGATTTTGAACACATGTGGCGCAGGCACATTTCCACCGACTTGTTTTCTATTCTTAACAATCTGTAAACGCCAAAAGAAATTCAAATTTCTAAAGATCATCTCTAGACAGTACCATGGATGGTAGTTTAGACAAGCATGTTGTGACAACTAGAGGGAGTATCAATGAGCTTTGAAGTTTAAAATATCAATAAGGTGACTGATGTCCATGCGGCTTGTTATACTAACCCGTTAGCACAGTGATATTGACTGTTTCCAATACATCTAACGAGATTTATACTTCTATCTTCTTGTGGATAAACAGAATGTTAGCCGTGGGCCCACAGAATAACAAAGGGCCCAATTCATAAAAGTAATCTAAGACAAAATCATAACTTTACGAATTTCGGTATTCACAGAAGTCATTACGGATTATTAAAGTTAGGATTTTGTGTCAGTTAAACTTAAGTGTTGGTCTTAAGTGAAACTTAAAACAAACTTAAGTTTAACTGAGACAAAATCCTAGTCGTAAAGTTAGGATTTTGTCTCAATTATACTTAAGTTTGTCTTAAGTTTAACTTAAGACCAAAATTTAAGATTGACTGAGACAAAATCCTAACTTTAGTACTCACAAATGCCTTCTGTTCATTCCGAATGTCGTAAAGTTAGGATTATGTCTCAGATTACTTTTCTGAATCGGGCCCAAAAGTCTGTAACTGACACATTCCACCCACAACATTATTATTATCCGCTTGGAGCGCCTACATTATTGTTGTTCATACTTATCCATGTAGCTGATGACATATGAGAAATATGACGTGACCTACAACTGTTTAATGTCCACGATTGTTTATACAACAACATTTATTATAGATATAACAACTCTAAATGTGTGCGCACTTTTGAAAACTCTGATGATTACCGTAATGGAAGTGAATATTTGGAAACTCAAATTAATTGTGATGGTTATGAAATGGTTCATAATTTTACATGGTGTTACTAAACTAACAGAACCATTCGATTAATAAATAAAAGATCCTGTAAAAGAAGGAATTGGCAAATATTGGAATACCTGTAGCTTGAGACGGTGAGATTCAATTGGGATCACCTTTAGAATTGGCAGTTCGACTACAAGCACTTTGGGTTGACTTTTGATGAGGCAGGAATTTTCAACATCCCAATCGGCTCCTTCGAGATAAAGTCCAGTAATAAAGCATCCTGTATTAGAAAAACATAAAAATGCATATCAAAATATACCCAGATAAAAGTATTAAGACAATTACGATTGAATCCGGAGTTGGATGCAGTTTTCACAGGGGAATTAGTTTCATAGGCTTAGTTTTGTAGGCATTATTTTATAAAACGTTTTCCCACAAACATTGTTTACGCACAAGGAACGATCTCAGTGTGTAGCGGTAACTTTCACATAATACATTATTCTATGTATTGCTTAATTTGTGTTCGTCTTTGCCGTGGCTCGGGACTAGCACTTGTGTTTTGTAACACCAGCACATTGTATGTCATTTCACCACAATGTGGCGCTGTCCATCTATTTTAACAGAGAACATTAGCACTGTACTTGATAATACAAAGTGTATTTTAAAAAATGGATTCCAGCTCGCGCAGGCCATTCTTACCGCTTTGGGTGACATCTGTCTGAGGGTGATGAGTAGGAGGCAGCGTTGGTTCTGTCATTCGCCAGCGCTTTTAGAGGCAGTGGAGGCTGCAGGGGCCTTCTGAGGTATAGATTACACCCCGGTGCATACTTGCTTACAGAGTAAGCACTGATTCTATGTATTATCTAACCCCCTCCCTTCTCTTTGAGTCTAATGTCTTTATGATAACACTCTGTTTCAGATGATTTCTTTGTAGCTTCACACTCTAGTCCCCAAAGGCATCTGCTCCCCTCTCATTTGAATAAACCTATAATACGTAAATGCGCCATGCCGAATGGGAGAGGGTGAAAGGAAAACCATTGGCCACCGCACCCGTGTTTACCATATGCTGCATGAGAGAGGGTGAAATGCAAGGCACTGTCACAACACACTTCCGGGTTTGAAAATAGAGCAGTTCTCTATCCGGCTGCAGAATTGCAGATTTGGTACCTTGGCCAGGGCGCTCGGCCACTTCTTCGTCTGCCTTGTAGCCAGTCACTTGAGTATACAGGGTGGATCTGTCCAGGGGCCAGCCGTTTTTCCTGCAGGTGGCCTGGACAAGGGCTGTCAGGTAAGACTCCGGGATATGCAGCCCCGACAGCCACATCACATTGGGCTCAGTGCCGTTAACCTGCAAATACAAAGCATCAGAAAAAACAATTTAGGATGCTTCCGCCTCGTGCACAATAGTCCTAATTTACCAAAGAGAAACACGTGAGCCTGATGTTGCTGCTTTCGTAGTTCAATTCTTTTGGTAGACTGTTATTTTCGCCTTACTGTCCTTTCTTCGGGTCACTAGGTGCCTTTGCATGGCAGCAGGAGGCCATGTCATCTAGTAGCTAGTCTGTGCCTTCTGGGAGTGGCAGCAGTCATGTCTTTAACACTAACCCCAGGCGTAGTTTGCGTAGTAGCGCTACGCGTAGCTTCGCGAAGTGCACTTCGCACTACGTGAGCATAGCGTAGTTGGCCGCCCAGGGTTATTTAACACGCCCAATGATCTGTGAAACAGAAGTTCACCGGGCTGAGAGGGACGGCGCTTGAAACTCTAACAGGTAAGGTGAGCTTGCTCGGTAAGATGGTACCTAAGCCCTCTGGACTATGAGGTCCTGCAGGGTGATCAGCATGATCCGAGCTATGGGTGTCCTATGCACCCATATGTTATGTACTAAAATGTCTGCAGTTACATTTAAAGCAAGGCAGCGAGGTTATTCACCAAGTGGACAGAACACACATTGTTATGCATGGTTTACTCAACCCTACTTAAGGAAACACGTATTCAAGGGGGTAACCTTACGTAGACCCTAGGGTCCCTAACCAATGCGGGAACCACTAAAACTCTAAGCACTGGCTTACGATAATGATAGCATACCTTAAGTTGAATAGCACACCAGCCTCACCAAGACTAGGCAAGGTGACAGAAAGTGGATACCTCTCTCTTCGAAGAGCTTATAACTGATACGAAGTACTACCTTCTACAAGTTTGCTTTTTCTCACCTTTTAGAGAAAAGATGAATGACCCTGCAAATTCACAGAACACATGTATTAGCAAACCCAGTGTTGTCTTACGAACTCTTGGGGTGCTGGGTCAAACATATTTTTGGGCCCCCATTCAAAACAACCTTGACTTTTATTGCCTATTTTCTGCCAATTCAACCCTGCATGACGGAAGCAATATAGAAGAAAATTGACTATGGTGAGATCGAGTGATAGAAGAATGAGTTACTCACCTTCGGTAACGATGTATCTGGTAGAGATCTAGCCGCAGATTCCTGACGCCTGGGAACATTCTAAAGTTAAGGAAGCTGTGGCTAGATGTCTCCATCAGATAGATGGCCTTACCAGGGGGCTCCTTGGAAGGTGAGGGCCCTGGGCAATTGTCCACTTTGCCCGTGCCTTAAAAGGACTCTGAGGAAACCATAGATTGGCAGGTACTCTGACGAAAGGTATGCAAATTCAACTCAGGCACTCAGAGAAACATTGCACTTTCAGGGAGCAGGGAATGAAATAACACCTTGACATATTCCACATGATTTCCCCAGTCAAGCCACAGATTGCATAAATGAATGTATAATCCGTTTATCTACCTCCTAGGCACTTTTGTAATGCTCAAGCAATATATGGAAATACCTCCGGTGTTTATGGATCCATGTCCTTTGAACATTTTGGGCATCCGATAGAATAGAACCCATAACGTAAAAGGAAAATGCTAAAAACCCATACCAATGATGGTGCAACTTAGATACTTACCAAAAGGCAAAACACATAAAATCACATTCATCTGCTCCTACCTTAGCTGTTGGCCAGGTATGGCTACATTGTAATTTAAGGGCATTGTGGCTCTACAGAGGAAGAAGGCATCTTAGGTAAGTGACAAATATGTCAATGTTATTTACTTGCATGACAAAAGAAGACCTTAAACTCTTTCTGATATCAAGGGCCTCATGATCCCTTCATGTAGGTCATTGATATGACCATTACTTACTGAGTTATGATCTATTCAGTCACTGATTGAACCAACTAGGTTTGGTCTTCTTTAGGTCTCAACTTTGCCAGTAATAACGTTCAACATTTATATCCTCTCACTGACTCAACACGTTGAGCGCCTTCCCATTTAGGTATTCCATCTGGCACCCAAATCCTCATTAAACTGCCCTAAACTCTGTTCTTTAACAAGTTCAGCTGTTATACCAAGAGGCAAGACAGAGATTCCGGTGGTTGGACGATAGAGCTGGCCCTTTACGGTGTTACTTGACTACCTTGATGGATGCAACTTCATTCACAGGGTATAACGTGTCTCCATCCCATAACGTGAATCCGCTGTTCCCACAGCCAGAGAAGCGAAATCTGACAACCAAGAAACCTAGTGGCGCAGGAAAAGGGGCTCCTGAGACAGGCTAGTTTCTTGTCTGGGAAGACATGTTTCTAACTTCCCGCTGCTACTTATATTTGCTTTCGTTGCTCAGTATTTATTTTGACTTTAGATTCCATGTTTAACAACAACTCTGTATTCTTCAAATAGATCTACATCTTCTTGCCGAATCCCTCTTTCCCAGTCCCCCTAAAGTTTACCTGCTTTTTTTAGGTCTCGCAAATAGCGAGGCATGGAGTATACACTATACCGGTGAAGCTTCATTTAAGCTCCGCCCACTCTCCGCCCATCTTTTTGATTGAGTTACATCATAAATGAGGTGTTCTCATTGGTTTTCCCCTTGTTAGTCCCTCCTCTTCACAGCCATGTTGTCAGTTGTAGACTTCAGAGGCTATCAGCCCCTTTACCTTAATGCTATTTTTTCCCTGTTTCCCCCGTCCTCTCCCGCAGTCCGTCACTTTTCACCCCTTCACCCCTCCCCCCCCCCTCCCGTTGGTGCATTTTTCGACTCCCGCACTTTTGTTTACAATGCAATAGGTCTCGCGTAAATGCGAGTCCTATTGCATTTATAAATGCTTTTTTCCCCCTGGGATTGGCTAACTCAATTCGCACTATATTTTGCCTGACCTGTCCAGCATACATGCGCAATACCAATGTTACCCAGAACCGGAAGCGCGGCTGTAACAGAGTCAATATCAGCAAACACGCCGGGTGTGTATAGATTGTAAGGCTGCCCGTGGGGGGGTTGCGCAGTGGCCCCCCCCCCTAAGAGGGCGGCCGCCTTAGTGCCACAGGAAGGCACCGGGGTGGGAGGTCTAGTCCCTGGGAACACCAGGGGTGCTAAGCCAGGATACCCAGGGATGTTTTAGCGTTGTCCCCTGAAAGAACGACGGCGCCCCCCCGTTAGCCGACAGGCGGTTGTGGGTCTGAGCAACCGGGGGCTGCCATGTATGCTCCGCCCACCCCTCATGGGGGGGGGGGGGTGAAGCAAGTGGACTGGGGGTCCACGGATGGGAGGGGTGGCCCCTCCCAATAGTTGGTATACACCATTTGGCGTTGCAATGGTGACTCTAGGCTTATCAGACGGGCAGGCGGCATAGGGGCTGGCCTGCCCTGGGATCGCCCGTAAGATAACCCACCATGTTTGCATATTGGTTATGCTAATAAACCTGCAGCAATATTTCTCCACTTACAATACAGTGTCGTGTGGTTTATTTATGTACTTATGTGTTTTGTGACAACTGTTGCCGATATTGGCACTAATATCTATGAGTTGCAAAGCATGTGTCACGAGCAGGCAGGGAGTGTACAGATACACCCATGCTTCTCACAGTGCGTGTCACAGGCATGTCGGCGTGGATAGCTATGTCCGCCTATGCGCAGCTGTGCCCAGACTACACACGTGCATGCCCGCCCGTGTTTTCCATATTCAAGCCCACACCGCGCTGGTCGATAAAGAAAGGCTGCGAGGGAGGCAGAACCGAGTAATAACACTAAGGCGCCATCAAACGCATCCATCTCGGTTAGTAACTGTTGAATAACAATGCTCCTCGTGATTGATCGCGAACTGCCTTTTATGATTTTTCTATTGCTTCCGATTTTTATAGCAGGGTAAACAGACTAAATAACTTTGTGGGGACTTGAGATGACCGGTGCCAGAGCCCGGGCCCCGGGAGCCACAGGTAACACCGGGCGTCTCGGGTATCAACGAGTGGTGCTTCGCAGCGCTATCCACGGAGGCTGCGCTCGCCTTCAGCGGCTCCACTCATGCATGGGATTTGAATTAAAAGCCTTTACTAACGTCAGCGAAGCCGGCGGTCTTGCATTCTTCTTCCGCCTCTTTCCTTCCGGGGGCTGTACCTGCATGGTCGCAGGCCCCTGGGTCCTCGGCCAGGAAGGGTCCAAGCCCCGCATCGCCGGCCTCCTCCGCCGGCCAGCAACAGTCAAAGAAATCACTTCACAGCAAAGTAAAAGGATTTTGCATGACGGATCCGGCGATTTGCCCTCAATAAATGGGTTTTAGATTGTTACACACATGTAGAACTGGAACACGGGAAGTACCAGAAAATATACTGCTCGACCCTAATACAATATATTTAGACAGTTTACTTCTCATAAAAAATAGAGATTGAATTTTGGTCAGAAGTAGCTGCCATGGGCTGGGTGCTGGAAATCACCACAGCCCCTTCAAAGAAAACACGGTTAATGTGAGGAGTTGGAAGGGACTCGGTTTAGCTCACGCCTCGAGTGTAAAAAGTGGCCCAGAAGTGTCGTATCGCAGCGCCGCAAGGAATACACAGGACACGGTATGGCTCATGTGACCTTTATTATCTTTCCTCTTCGTGTGCCCACGTCTGCTCTGCTCCCCTGCTTCCTGCTTTCTGCCCTTCCCCACACCCTGACCGGATGTGGTGTCTGGTGACCTCCCTGCCCTTTGCCCAGTTCAGGGTCCTAGTGTCCATTCCCAGGACACTACATCTCCCCCCTTTATCACAAAATCAAAATGCGCAAGTTGGTCAATGATACTTTGATAACATAGATAGAACATCGAATGGGTGCATCACATTTCTTCTATTAGTCTTTTCGGTCTATTTGTTGTTCTTCTTGGCCGTTGCCCTATGTCCTGGCCCCTTGCTGTCTCCCGGTCACCTTCTGTTTCTGTGTCATGGCGTTCCCGCTCTGCTGTTTCTTCTGTGCTTGGTGTTTGCTCCTCTTTCACTTCCTCTTTCAGTCCTTTGAAGTGTGAGCTGTTTCGCGTGATCCTTTGCCGTCCTGACTCTGCCGTTATCATCGTTCCCTTCACTTTAGTTATTGTCAGTGGATCATGTGAAAACGTGCTGTCAGACTTCCGGTGCTGTCGCTGTCGCACTATCACGGCGTCTCCCTCTTGTAGATGTGACGTGGTGGCATTTCGTCTGCTGTCCGCATACTCTTTCATTCTTTCTTTTGCCTCCTTGTCTCTGTCTGCTATGCTCTCATGCCCTGATGTTGTTGTTGTCTCTACTTGCAAGAGTCTTGTCCTGCTTGTCCTCCCCAATACTAACTCCGCGGGGCATTTTCCTGTGGAGCCATGTGGTGTGTTCCTGTAGTCGCGTAGCACTTGGCAGAGTGCTTGGCCTAGCGAAATCTGTGACAGTTTCGCTCTCTGAACCGCCTTCTTAATGTTCCCCATGAACCTTTCGACCATGCCATTTGCCTGGGGCCACAGCGGCGTTATTTTCTTATGTTGAATTCCGAGGTATGTCATGAATCTTCTGAATTCATCCCCTGAGAATGGGGGACCGTTATCTGTTTTTAAACTTTCTGGGGAACCCCATGCTGCAAAGATATCATCCAAGATCGGTAAAGTTGCGGTTGCTGACGTTGACGAGACTGGCCTCACGATGGGGAATCTGGAGTACTTGTCAATGACCACCAGTAGATAATTTCCTGTATCCAGCGGTCCAAAGAAATCAGCTGCTAATGTTGTCCATACCGCTCTTGGCAGTTCTGACATGTGCAGTGGTTCTCGCCTTGCTGGCTGTCCTGTCACTTGACAGAGGTGACAGGTCGCGATGGTGTCCTCCACTAGACGGTCTAGCCCAGGGAACCATACTTTCTCTCTCAGCAGTTTCTTTGTTGCAACGATGCCTCTGTGCGATTCATGTGCAATGTTGACTACTTTGCGCCGTAGTGAATACGGTATCACTATCCTGGTGCCTCGCATTATTATGCCTTGGCTTGCTTCCGACAGTTCTTCACTTATTTTCTGCAATGCAAGTATCTCTTCTTTGTTTACTCCCCTTTTCCACGTGGAGTTGTTGTTCACGTGTCTCCACCGTTGTTGTCTCATTGTCTCTTTGGCCATTTGTAGCGTGGCGTCCTCCTCAGTCTCCTTTCCTATCTCCGCTAGTGTTATGGGTGCTGGCGCGCTTTGTTTTAGCACGAAGTTGAGGTATTCCTCTGCTACTGACGCTTTCTCTTCTCCATTCGGTAATGGGTGTCTCGACATGTAGTCTGCTGGGTTGTGCTCTTTCCCCGGTTTGTGGACAATCGTGAAATCATAGTCCATTAACCTGATTCCCCAACGCTCTATTCGCGGCGGCATCTTTGCTGACGGGTTGCCATATATCGTTACCAGTGCTTGGTGATCTGTGATGATCGTGAATTTTTTTCCATATATGAACATGTGATAATGCTCACACGCCCATACCACCGCTAGGCTTTCTTTTTCTGGCTGCGAATAGGCCCTTTCAATGTCCGTAAGGCTTTTGCTGGCGTAGGCAACAATTCTCCTAGGTGAGTCCCTCCCTGGTTGGTGTTGCGCTAGTATCGCCCCTAGTCCTACTGGGCTTGCATCCACCGTCAGTTCAGTGCAGAGCAGAGGGTCGAAATATGCTAGATGTTCCACTGTCATCACTGCCTTCCTGATCTCCTCGAATGCCTCGTTGCATTGCTGAGACCAGATGAACTTTTGGCCCTGTTTTGTCAGTTCTCTCAGCGGGGTGCTTACCGTTGCAAAGTCTTGTATGTATCTGGCGCAGTAGCTGGCCAGTCCTAAAAATGACCTTATTTCCGCTGCATCTTTTGGTGGTTTCGTGTTCTTCAGCGTCTCCACTTTGCTGGGATCTGGCCTCATCCCTTTTTTTGAAAATATGTGTCCGAAAAATACCAGTTCTTTTCTTTCTAGTTCACATTTTTCTCCATTTAGTGTCAACCCTGCTTGTTCCAGCTGCTTGCATACTTGACGTAGAGCGCTGTTGTGCTCCTCATCAGACTTCCCAAATACTAGAATGTCATCGCTATAGTTGAAACTATTTTGTACTGGTCGTATTACTTGCCGTATCGTCTCCTGGAATATCTCAGCAGCCGATGATATTCCAAAACTTAATCTTTTGTACCTGAATAGGCCTAGGTGCGTGGAGAAAGTTGTTATATATCTTGATTGCGGGTCCAGTTCTAGTTGATGATACCCTTTACACAAATCTAGCTTCGAGAACCTGCACGCCCCTGTTAGACGGCTGATCATGTCATTCAAATGCGGTCCGGGATGGCGTTCTCTCGAGATGGCTGTGTTAGGTATTCTCATGTCCACACATATCCGTATTTTGGAGGTGTTCTTCTTCGGAACTGCCACTATTGGTGATACCCATGGTGTTGGTCCTTCCGCCAGTTCAATGATGTCTTGTGCCAGTAAGTTTTTTAGTTCTTCTTCTACTTGTGGTTGTAGATGTATCGGGACCCTCCTGTGGTGCTGGGCCACCGGCCGGACTGCTTCATTGATGTGCAGCGTTATCTGCTTCCCTTTCAGTTTTCCCAAACCTTCTAGTATTTTCGGGCATTCTTGCAATATTGTCTCTTTTTCTGACATGTGATAAGTCATGGCAAGTAGCCCCATGACCTGTGCTGTTACATTGCTCAACAGGCAAGGTGCTGGGATGTCACCTTTCAGTACGTGTATGTCTTCTTTGTATGCTCTGTCCTTGTATGTTAAAGTCTCTGTAAATTTTCCCATGTTTTCCACCGGCTTCATTGAACCCCAGGTGAACACATCTACTGTCGATGGTCGTAGTGTTGGCTTGACTCTCATCTTCATGTACTCAGATATGCACATGATGTTGCATGTCGCTCCACTGTCAAGCACAAACTTCGCTATGTGGTTCCCGACCTCGATGTCCACAGCGGCAGTCTTCTTTATTGTCTGCTTCTCTACCAGCTGGATGTGTTCTTGCTGTCTTTCTTCTTTGGGCACATCAGACATTAGATAGAGCCGAGCTTCTCTCTCAGGTGCTGTAGTGCCGTCCGACTCGTCGGACGAGCTTCTCTCCGCTGTTTCTATGTGTCTGGCATATCTAGTGCTGGTCATCCTTGTTCCGGCTGTACGTCCCCTTTCACTTCTGAACTGTCTGCTCATGCACGTACTTGCGAAGTGATTGTCTCTGTTGCATTTTCTGCACTTCTGGCCCATGGCTGGGCAGGCGCCGACATGGGGAAACTCAAGACCGCACCTGTAGCATGTGTTGTTGGTCTTCCTGGGAGGTGGTCGCTCTCGGTGTTCCTTTTTTCTGACATTTCCGGTGACATGATGTGCCAGTGCCGTTCCTTTGTCTTGGCCCATTTGGATTTGCTTGGCGTGCTCCGTGGCCCGTGCTTCTGTGCGGGCCATCATCAAAATTTTTTCAAGTGTCGTAGGTTCTTTCAGAATGCGTGCTCGGAACTCCACCGACTGACATCCTTCAATGAGACGCAGACGTATCGCTTGGTCGTTGTCAAACTTTTCAAATTCGCAGTGTGTGACCAGTTTCCGCAGCCGTGTCGCAAAATCATCCATACTCTCTTCTGGCCTTTGGCACGCCGTGTTGAACGTGTATCTCTCGAAATCAATGTTGCGTTGGGGGTCAAATTTCTCCGTGAGGCATGCTAGTGCGCCTTTGTAATCTGTTGTTTTGTCGCTGGGAAACGTCAGGAGTAAATCCTCTATGTCGTCTCCCCCAAGATTCACGAGCAGATCCAGTTTCTTGCCCTCCACGACGTCCGTTGCCCGCATGTAGCGTTCAAATTTCCTTATCCATTTCTCCCATCTGATGCCCGCTTGAGGTTCCGATGTGTTGAATGGTATTGGCCTGCGGAAGACTGCTTGTGTGCTCTTTTTGTCGTCGTCACTCATCTTCTTTTTTTTTTTTTTTCTGCTTCCTTGTTTATTTCTTTGTCACCTTTTTCCTTCTTTTATTTGTCCTTTGCTTCTCTATTTCCAGTATTTGTCGTTGTTTTGTTGTTATTTCCCTTTAATTCTGTCTTTTTGCCCTTTTTTTTTTCTTGCCTGACCTTTCAAAATGGCCGCCGTGTATTCCTGGCTTCCTATTGGTCCTTTTTGCCTGACCTCAAAATGGCCGCCGTACTCTCGCGTTGTTTTGGGCTTGTTTTGCACTTGCCTGGCCTTTCAAAATGGCCGCCGTGTATTCCTGGCTCCTTATTGGTCCTCTCCCCTGACTTCAAGATGGCCGCCGTGATCTCGCGAGAGTTCGTTAAACTCAGGCGCGCGAGATCCTTATCTCCCCAGTTCACCGCTAGCCGGCCTCGCGTGATGCTCCTTCCCCGCTTTCCCTCTTACTTCGTTGTCACTACCGGGGTGGGCTCCCGCACCGACGTTTGTTCGTCCTTTTCTCCTCTTCTTCTTGGCGCTCCGGACCTCCGGACCAGGGTGGGCTTCTGGCTCCGATCTTAGTGACACCGGGTGGGCTCCGACAGTCGCAGCGACGATCTTCTTCGAGATCCCTCCTTCGATCGCCAGATGTCGTATCGCAGCGCCGCAAGGAATACACAGGACACGGTATGGCTCATGTGACCTTTATTATCTTTCCTCTTCGTGTGCCCACGTCTGCTCTGCTCCCCTGCTTCCTGCTTTCTGCCCTTCCCCACACCCTGACCGGATGTGGTGTCCGGTGACCTCCCTGCCCTTTGCCCAGTTCAGGGTCCTAGTGTCCATTCCCAGGACACTACAAGAAGTTTCCTGTCTGATAGTGTGTTTAATGTGTGACGGGCACTGGCTGCTGACCGTGAAGAGCAGGTAACTCTTGATGCATTTGAAATAGAAATGTTCAAATCTAAAGATGATGCTGCAGCCCATGATGGATGATGTGACAAACTATGCAGAAAGGCACAGACACAAAATCACATAGTTTCAGTGGCCCTGCCATGAGAACATCAAGTCAATGGCAAACCAATCTCCAAGGAGTCCAACTGGCTTCCTTCTTGCACGTCCTATTGTGTCTTGAGCATACTCACCACTATCAGTGTGTTCACTTGTGAACGGAATGTTGGCCGAAGATCACACAGTTTGCTCAAGTGGGGAAGCAGGGAGTCAGATAATGGCTTCCTGTTGCTGCCGCCTTCAGTGAGTCCCACGCAGACGTTATTCTTCGGTGGACAGTTTTCAGAGGGTGAACACCTCTCCAACCACACTTTTTGTTTGTAAAGGTTTTTTTGGAGACCACTTATACACTTTCTTTCTGCCAGACTATTGGTGTCACTTCACCGCATACACGTCCCTCTTGAGACCACAGATATGTCTGCTCGATTATACGTTCATCATAGGATGTTACTAGGAACCGCCAGCATTTCCCTTCATATCTGAATAAAACCGAACTTATTTTTACTGCCTGAAATATTCAGGAAACGTTTTGAAGTGCAGCATTTGTCGTCTCTTTTACAGGTGGGCGTCAGAGGCGCAACTAGAGCCAAATTTCGGGGGGGGGGGGGGGGGCTGAGCAAAAATTTTGGGGGGGGCAGAACTTTAAGCAATAGGCAGAGTGGAGCTGCAGGGGCTCTTAGGAGGGGTGAAACAACAGCAAGGCCTCATTAACATGCAAATGGTCTTTTAAAGACCTGTGAAGGGCTCGGGTGCGGCTGCTTTTTTGCCCGGGAAGGTGTCTCATCCCGGGCTGCCACACACGACGGGGGGGGGGGGGGGGGGGGGGGGTGCTGAAGCCCTGTGAGTCCAATGGGTGTTGCGCGCCTGGTGGGCGTGCCCGCCGAGTGTGTCAATGGTGCCCAGGGACGCGCTTCGAGGCGGAGCACATGCTGTGTTTCCCTCTTTTGCCACTCAAGGTTACTAAGAGGAAGGCGCAATCTGTTCTCACTCGTTGTGTGCTCTCTGGTTTACCCCGAATTTGCAGCGCAAACCCAGTTGTTTAGACGTGCTTTGATATTGATCTGCCTTCCAAGCGCTAGACCGCGCGCGCGCCCCGTCGTTTTACACCAAGGATTAGCGCGAGGGCCTGTATAGTGCCAGAGATTGATAACGTCGCACATTTGCCTTGCAAGAATACAGTAGCGTTAGTTTCTGTAAAGCGCCGTGAAGCTCACAGTGACACCACGCACAACATTCAGCCATTGGTTACAGATAAGTTTAGGCATCCTTGTAAATACGGCAGGAGCCTGCTGTTGACCTATTTTAGGGCTATGTAGCGCCACGCCGCGGCAGGCCGGGGTCACCTTGGCGCAGCGCTGGGGGCGTCGCAGCACTGTCTGGCACAGAGCAGCGCAGGAAGGGGCTTCGGCGCTGTCAGATTGCGTTAGTGTCCGTGTGCAGAGCTCCCTGGTGCCCACCCCCCGGACAGCAAAGAGAGGTGTGGGGGGGAGTTTGGGACTGAGAAGGGGGGTTGTGCATCTACAAGCACCAGAGCGGGATGAAACGCAGCAGGCAGTAATAAGGTCACAGTGATGGCTTGTCGTTTATAACACTCACTGCCACCAGGGGGCGCTGACTGTTGGCTAGTGCTGGCCCTGCTGGCCGGGCCCCTCCTGGTTCACTGCTGGTCCCTGGCTGCTGAGGGCAGCTGCACTGCAGCCGTTCACACCCCTCCTTATTAACGTCTCTGAGGGTAAACATATTCGTGAAGCTGTGATTGACAGCTCACCTGCTGGTCCACCCCCAGCACAGCTCCTGTCCTGGGTGAGGGATGTCCTGTCTGCCCTCTGGCTACTACAGTTGGCGACCCGACAAATTACTGCAGGAAGCTGATCCCGAGCCCCTGGTGTAGCGTGGCTCTCAGAGCCGGAGCACGAGCCGAGCCATCACCCTAAGTGGAATGTGTGTCATGCAACAACCGCCCAGCAAAATATGAGAGAGACTTCAAAATTCAAACAAGCATTTGCAGTGCAATAGGTCTCCCATTGACGTGAATTTTAGCTATTGGCATTATAAATGACAATGACTTTTATTTATGTTTTGGTTTTTAAAATGAAAATAAAAGGCATTGTTATTTATGATGCCAATAGCTTAAACTCGTAAATGCGAGACCTATTGCATTGCAAATGCTTGTTTTTTATTATTTAGCATTCCCATTGAATGGGTTCTTGTTGATTGCACAGGTGACGTGTGTGCCTGTGCTTGGTTCTATGGGAACACTTGGAGGTGAGAGCAGTAAAGCTTGTCCCTCACTGGTTACTAATCAGACTGCTGTGCTGACCTCTCCTGGCAGCAGTACTATATTAGCATCTCTGTATTCAGTTTCTTCCCTCTCCTGTAAAATGTGTGCATTTGACACTGATGGTGGTCTTGCTCACTCTTGCACCCCATAGTTCTGCAGTTTTACTGCTTCAGAGTAAACACAGAAGGCACAAAGGTATTTCAACTTTAAATGTATGTGTATATCAAAAATATCTTATTTACGCCATTCGCAAAAGAATTCCTGGCAGGATAAACATGTTTTTACTACTGTAAATTTCTCTGCCATGACTGTGAAGAAATTGCAGAATTAAATCCCCAATAAAGGTTGGAAAGTGGGCTTGCAAGGGGCGAAGGTCAACAAACATCTATATTGGTGGATGTTCACAAACGGACATGCCAACTGTCCCACTCTGGAAATGCCATTAAGACCTCCCACCCCCGCCCCTCCCCCTGGGTTGGGATGGGGTCGCATCACTTCCAGATTCGCAGATGGTGTAGGGGAAACATTTTCTCCACGGGAAGAAATGTTTTCCCTGCGGAGAAAAAGAAATGCACTTTTGCACCTTCAGCTGCTCTGTGCAGGAATGCATGCTATGAACAAATCCCCTAGGGCCGGGGAACCAGGGACCCATGACAGGTGTAATTCTACGCCTGCAAACCTGGCCTGATGTGACTTTCCAGAAGTACTATTAAAGCTGGTTTGTGAATAGCCAGGTTGTGTGAAGGTATCATATGCTTGGGCAGAATCGCACGTCGCTGCCCGTACTCTTACCCTTCTGTACGTGCACTGGGCCCAGTACAGATGTACTGTCTCACTTCCAACTATACTGTGCCTGGTAACCCACCCGAACAAACGCACTTTTCCACAGTTGTGGTTTGCTTGTTTAGCATGTGGTTGGGTTCTTGTCTGACTTAATTGAAAGCACAGCTCCCCATAAAGCCAGCCCTGGCAACTATCAAGTTGACTCGTGGTGTCTGGGGACTGCATTCCTTTTAGAAGAAACAATAACATTTAAAGAAGAACATGACTATTTGCCATCTAGAATACAGTGGAATTATGGAAAATCTCGAAATGTTATAGATTGCTGACCCTATCTAGTTTCATTTATAGTTACATATGTTTTCATTGAACTTTTGGAATCCAAAGGTTTTTGGAGAAGAAGGAGATGCAGTCTCTTACCCATCCCGTGTACTGGTTGAACCGCCTGTTAAAATGAATCATCCAGTTCCCTAGTGTTTTCAAAGTATCCGGCGCCAGCTTCCTCCAGATGTTGGGGATCTGCCCATTGAAAAGGGCGCGAGACACCTCATCCAACTCGTTGCTCATTCCGACCTCACCAGCCAGAGCCTGCGGGAAATTATAGGGAGAAGTAATGGAGTAAAAGCCACTACAGCCAACCGGAATGTCGCGAATGGCATAGCAGCAAAAAATACACTTACCCTTTGTAATTCCCCCAGAGATTTTGACATCCTATCAATAAGTTTGTTAAAACGCTCCAGTTCTTGCAGCAGTACCACTGTTGTAGGTGAAATGTCTATTCCCAAATCCTTTCTTATCAGATCAAGATCAAAAAGTGGGGGTAACTTGGTCTCTATGTCTTTGGCCACTTGCCCAATGTATTCATCTCGACTGATCCCAGTGCCAGTTTCACCTAAAGGAAAAGAGATAACAGGTATACAGACAAATCTATGTCAATGTCTTGTCAAAGTATTAATTGTTGGTAATATTTTAGATTACGGTATTACTTTTTTGGTATTTCTCTCTGAGGTATAGACCAAGCGGACACATCACAATCAATCTATTTAATAAATATGATACACCGTTTCATCCACCTGTTTGTGGCTGCAGTTCTAGAAGGTGAGTCCACATGTCTCGAGCTGCCTGGGTGTAGTATCCAATCTCTGCATTTGAATGAAGGCCAAACACTTCTGGAGTATTTGCAAGAGGAAGGGATTCAATTTCATCTGCATAGAATAAATGAACATGTTAAAAAAACTTTGATAAATAGTATGGTTTACACCAGAAATATGTATTTGAATCAAACCGAATGTAGAACCTTTAATAGACATTTTAGCATAGTGGTCCTCAAGTGACACTAGGGCTAAAGCACAAGTTACGTACTTGCGTAACGATATATCTGTAAGAGACATTAGTTAGTGATAGATTCCTTACCTTATAACAGTGGTTCCCAAACTGTGTGCCGTGGCTCCCCAGGCCGCCAAACCTAGCCAGGGGAGCCGCGCACCAAGCACTTTAATGCATTTAATATTGAAGGTTCTGTTGGCATCAGGTGAATTAATTAGACTTAAACACATGATGTCAATGATTTGTAAGTGACATGCCTAAAGCTGTAAACGTAGTGCTTAATTGATGGCATGTCGAGGGAGATGGCCTCCATATTTCAATGGATCCCCACGTTCCAACACTCCCGAAGTAAGCGGAAGATACCTGATTAATGTTGTTAGACTAGTGTAATGCCAACATTTGGAAGCAAGAAAAAGCTGTATGTGGTTTAACAAATCGTGATTCAACCTGCTGGGACAGGTGTGTTGGCACGTATAACATGGGTAGAAGTGCATGCAAATATTCTTCAAGCGCAGAAAAACTTTGGCAATGGGGCCTACATGCATAGGGGAGCTATCTAGCACTGTTAGTGGGATATAAAAGTTTGAGAAGGCACTCTAAAAAAGGCATGGGCAAAGAAATGTCACTAGTAATATTTTATTAGAGGCATGAAGTGTATATGATTATAATACCTTTATCAGCTTCATCCCAATTATTTTCAGGGAGAAAAATGCAAGTACTCCCGAGGCCGGGCTTACATCCCCCCCACCCCCCAACAGAAGTAAAAGTGGGGAGCCACAGTCAATGGAACCGCGGGTCGAAAAAGTTTGTGAACCACTGCCTTGCAATATCCCCAGGTGTCATACTGGATCCGGAACGTTTTCGTCAGTAGTACCCCTGCGCGTCGGTAGGCGTCATCGTGCGGCTCCATGCACATCGCTGGAGTCGTAGCCGCCGAGATTACATCATCGGAGCTACTGAGACGCGCCCACGCGCACTGACGTCAGTTCTGTACACAACTTTTCTGCGCCAGGAATGCAGAGCCATGCCAGAGACAGACTACTGGTGCAATAGAACTAGGGCCCTGAAAGGGATGACCAGAACCCTAGAGAACAGTTCGCAGAACGGGGAGGATGGGCGGGTGGTAAGGAATCTATCACTAACTAATGTCTCTTACAGATATATCATTACACAAGTAAGTAACTTGTGCATCTGAAAGAGACACGTTAGTGATAGATTCTTTACCTTAGAATACATACCCAAGAAATACCAATCCCGGTGGTGGGTCTGCGAAGTGAAATTACACCAGAAAGTCACGGAGAACCAACCGGCCAAATAAACCGTCTCTCCGGACCTGACTGTCAAGGCAATAGTGCTTAGTGAAAGTATGCAGCGAGGTCCACGTAGCTGCCTGACAGATGTCTTGCAGAGGGACACCGCGTCCCAATGCTGTAGTAGCCGCTGTCACCCTGGTAGAATGGGCGCGCAGTCCCACCGGAGGTTCCTTTTTAGCCAGAGAGTAACAGGCTTTAATGCACATGACAACCCAACGGGATATAGTCCGCTTGTGCACAGCCCGGCCTTTCTTGGCGCCCACGTAGCCAAGAAAGAGCTGGTCATCCACCCGGAACTGTTGTGTGCGGTTGAGATAGAACGAAAGCACATGTTTTGGGTCCAGACGGTGGAGCCTCTCCTCTTCTCTTGAAGGGTGCGGAGGCGGAAAGAAAGTGGGCAGAGTGACAGTTTGCCTGAGATGAAAGGCAGAGGCTACTTTTGGTAGAAAGGAGGGACGCGGTCGAAGCACAACCTTGTCCGGATGAATCGCCAGGAAAGGAGGTTTACAGAAAGGAGCCTGGAGCTCACTCACCCGCCCAGTAGAGGTGATTGCCAGCAGGAAGACAGTTTTCAAAGTCAATAACCGCAAAGGACAGTTATGAAGAGGCTCAAAGGGTGCGCACATCAAGTATGTGAGAACCAGGTTCAAGTCCCATTGAGGCATCACAAAAGGAACAGGAGGGAAAAGGTGAATAATACCTTTGAGAAATCTATTGACAACCGGGGACTTGAAAAGAGAGAGCTGATCAGGCAACCTAAGAAAGGCTGAAATAGAAGAAAGATAGCCCTTGATAGTGCCGAGAGCAGAGCCCTGCTGGGCCAAAGAGAGAAGGAACAAAAGGACCTCAGAAAGAGGGGCAGAAAGAGGATCTATAGCTTTCGCTGTGCACCATGCCACACATTTTTTCCACTGACAGGCGTATATAGTTTTAGTGGAAGGACGCCTGGCTGCCAAAATCACATTACAGACTTCAGGAGGCAAGTCAAATGGAATCAGCTGTCACCGCTCAATCTCCAAGCAAGGAGGTGGAGGCTGGACAGGTTCGGGTGGAGGACCGTCCCCTGTTGCTGCGACAGGAGATCCTCCCAAAGAGGCAGTCTGATCGGGGGATCCACACTCATACGGAGCAGCTCGGGATACCAAACTCTTCAAGCCCAGTCCGGTGCCACAAGAATGACTTGGGCCCGGTCGCGTCTAATCTTCTTCAGAACTCTGGGTAGAATTGGTATAGGCGGAAAGGCGTACAACAGACCGCAACTCCACTTGCGCCGAAAAGCGTCTCCGAGCGAGTGCCGCCTTGGAAACTCCAACGCGCAGAACTGCTGAAATTGTGCGTTCTCTTCGGTGGCGAATAGATCTAAGCAAGGTTCTCCTCACTGCTGAAAGAGACCTTGCGCCACCTCTAAGTGAAGACGCCATTCGTGATCCAACATGCACCTGCGGCTGAGTTCGTCTGCCCTGGAGTTCAGGGTACCTGCCAGGTGTTGAACCACCAAGGAAATGCCTTGAAGTTCCAGCCACGTCCAGAGACGTAGAGCCTCCTGACATAGGGTCCACAACCACACCCGCCCTGCTTGTTGCAGTACCATATGGCGGTGGTGTTGTCCGTGAACACCTGTACTACTCTCCCCTTGACAGAGGGAAGGAATGCTTTCAGTTCAAGGAGGATCGCCCTGAGCTCCAAAAGGTTGAAGGGAGAGGGACCTGCTGTTGACCCAATCCTGATTTGTTAGCCACCACCACAATTGGTGTGGAGTGCCCTCCAAGATCTGGACGTAGTCGGACAGGTTTCCCCAATGCTGCATCCACTGGAACTTCAGGTCCCACTGCAGAACCCGCATATGCCATCTGGCATGATAGATCAGCAGGAGGCCATGAGGCCCAGGAGCCACAGGGTCTTTCTGACCGAAACCCAGGACCAGGGCCGAAAGATCGGAATCATATCCCGCATGTCCTGGGCTCGCTGTTCGGGAGGATAAACCCGAAACTGCGCCGTATCCAGAACCGCTCAGATGAAGAGGAGCTTCTGAGAGGGTATCAGGTGCGACTTTGGCACGTTGATGGAAAACCCCAGCAAATGCAGGAGGTCGGCCGTAGTCTGGAGGTGGGAGACAACTGCCTGGGGCGAGCCCGCCTTCAACAGCCAGTCGTCGAGATAGGGGAAGACTGAAACCCCTGACCTGCGCAGATGAGCTGCGACCACCGCCATCACTTTCGTGAACATCCGAGGGGCGCTGGTAAGGCCGAAAGGGAGCCCAGTGAACTGAAAGTGCTCGTGGGCCCACCGTGAACCATAGGTAACGCCAGTGGGCTGGCAGGATGGGGATATGAAAATAAGCATCCTGCAAGTCCAACGCTACCAGCCAGTTTTGCGGGTCTAGGGCAGACAAGACCTGAGCAAGCGTGAGCATCTTGAACTTCTTCTTCCGGAGGAAGCGATTGACGTTCTGGAGGTCTAAGATAGGACGCAGGCCCTTGTCCTTTTTTTGTAACCAAGAAGTAGTGGGAGTAACAACCACAACCTACTTCTGGCTTCGGAACGTGCTCGATGGCCCCCTTGGCCAAGAGGGCCGCAACTTCCTGCTGGAGAAGTGCCAAGAGATCCCCCGACATGCGGTGGTACTGAGGTGGCATGGCTGGAGGGGTAGACTCGAAGGGGAGGGAGCAACCACTTCGGACTATCTGTAGAACCCACCTGTCCGAAGTGATATTGCACCAGGGGGGAGGTGATGGCGAATCCTGCCACCCACTGGCATCTGGTGGGCATGAAACACCGGACTAGGAAGGTTTTGAGGTCGGGGTGGCAGGGGCGGTGGTAGATTGACACGCCCGCTGGCCCCGGGACCCACCACGGCGGGCCCCACGAACGCGGCTGCGCTGAGACTGCGGCTGCGCTGGCCGACGGTTCTGAAAGGAACGTGCTTGTGCGCCTTGACCCTGACCTCGAAAGGAGCGAAAAGCAGACCCCGAGGGATTGCGCGTGGTGGTGAGACCCAAGGACTGGGCCATAGCCCGAGAGTCCTTAACGCGTTCCAGGGTGCTATCCGCCTTGTCACCAAAGAGGCGTGTGCCATCAAAGGGCATGTCCAACAAAGTGTTCTGGACATCCCCAGAGAAGCCAGTAGTCCTGAGCCACGCGTAATGGCGGAGCGCCACCGTTGTGGAGAGTGCCCTGCCAAGGGAATCGGCCGTGTCAAGTCCACAATGGATAGTGAATTTAGCAGCATCTCTCCCCTCGGTAATGGCCTGGGAGAGTACCGCCTGAGCTTCCACAGGGCACTGAGGGAGCACCTGTGCCACGGTGTCCCACACAGACGGTGAATAGCGGCCCAACAGGCACGCAGTATTCACCGCTCGCAACCCGGAACTGGCAGAAGTGAAAATCTTTTTCCCAAACTGCTCCAGGTGCTTAGATTCCTTGTCTGGAGGAGCAGAAGGGAATGTGCTCGGCGAGGCAGAGGCCTGGACAACCAGACTCTGAGGCGATGGGTTTTGTGTGAGAAAGCTGGGGTCACCCGGCGCTGGGCGATGGCGGCGTGCCACACCCTTATCCACAGGAACCCCTGTCTTAGGTTTGTTACAGGTGCTCAACAGGATGTCAGTAAGTGCGTCTTTGAAGGGCAGCAGCGGCTCCGCAGAGGAGGACGCTGGCTGCAGCACCTCAGGTCCTGATAGGCACAGAAGGGAGCTCGAGGTTAAGAGCTTCAACCGCCCTACGCAACACCACAGAAAAAGTCACAACCTTCTCTGTAGCCACGGAAGAAAGGGACAGTGTAACAGGGTGTGGAGAGAAATCCAGATCACCTGAACCTTCCATATCACCCTCCCACTCTGGCTCATCCTCGCATTGAGCTACGAGAGGGTCCTCAGACCCCTCCCAGTACTCCCCTTCGTCCACCGGCTGTTGAAGAGGCCGGTAAGGACGAGGGGCCCGGGGAAATGGGATAAACTCCCCACCTGGAATCGTAATCGGTGGGTAAAAGACCAATCAAGATTCGACGCAGTCCGGCGTCGTATCCGGTGCCGTCTCCGAAGCCGGAGGCGGCGGCGCCGCAGGGTATTGTGCCTGTGCAGCCAGGGCCAAAGGTGGCAGCACGGGGGCAGAACCACCCCACGGGTCCACAGGTCCTGAAGGCGCTCCGGAGGGATCCGACGTGGGTAACAAACGGCGCATGGCCGACATGAATACATGTATGTCTTCTTGCATCGCATGCGGGCCCGGGAAAGGTGGGTAGGCCACAGGCAACGACAGAGGCTCCACCGGAGCCGCGGGGTAGTGATCACCCGCCCTCTCCACCACGTCACGCGACCGGTGAGAGGTAGACGAAGAGCGACGTCGCTTCTTCGACTTTTTATATCGCCGTGACTTACCTGTCCCTGAGTCCGACGAGCGATGGTGCCGGCTCCGCGACCGGTCACTCAACCTCCCACGGGGGCGGGACCTTGATCGGCGTGGAACAGATTGCCGGGCCCCCAACAACTTTCAGGAACACTCCCGTAAAGCTTTCGGCGCCATGGCCCGACAATTGGGGCATGCCTCGGGGTCATGGGCGTGCCCCAAGCAGAAGAGAGACACGTCGTGCAGGTCCGCCACCGACGTGTTCCGACGGCAGGCCCTACAGGACTTAAACCAAGGCATCCCTACTGCACCAGGAGTCGAGTTCTCGACAAAACAAGAGAAACAAGTTCTCAGAAACCAAGTTAAAGTAATAACTAGGAGTACCGCTCCCTCTCGGATCTGCGCTTGCTGGTGCGGAAAAAAGAAAGAACTGACATCAGCGTGCGTGTGCGCATCTAAGTAGCTCCGACGACGTCATCTCGGCGGCTACGATGCCAGCGACGTACACGGAGCCGCACGACGACGCCTACCGACGCGCAGGGGTATTGCTGACGAAAACTTTCCGGATCCAGTCTGACGCCTGGGAATATTCTAAGGTAAGGAATTCAGATTGTAGTTTGTTACAAGTATGGTCTCTAGGGCATCCTGCCAAGATGCCCATTACTTCCTCAGCCATACCATGTTCCAGTCCTTACATGAATGCAGTGCACTACACCCTCAGGACACCACGTGACCCAGCCAGACGTGGTTCTCACGATTGATCATATACTACCTTGGCAAGTCAAGTTAGACAAAGTCACGCCAAAACTGGCTGTGCAGTTTTCTTAAGTCTTGAAATAAATGTGTTACTATGACCTTTTGGACTATATCCTTATGAACCTGGTTGCAAATTTTGATGCCTCTGATTTTAGGAATGGTTGGTATTAAACTATGCGCCTACCCGGAAGATAATGCAGATAGTAATGCTCTATTTGAATGCAGATAATTTTTCATTAGGTAGGCAAAGATAATGTCATTGCTTGGCATCCACGGAGGCAGTCATGGGTAGTGTAACCCATCTCCAGGGTCTGATAGTATTAAGTGGACTTTACTAGTTACTGGGCTTGAAGAATTCAATGTTTGTGAACTGCTTGTCATTTGGAAATAACTGAAGATGCCTTGACCTCTGTATACCAATATTTGCCCTGTAGTAAACAAGCCTGTTTTGGCTGCTTCATAATTACACTACATGTCTTTCACTGTATTCAGAAAAGTCCACTGGTGTCAATAGGAAGATTTTAGGCTCATCTGTGTCTACACTATTGCACATAAGATCCTCCAGGTATCTACAGAAATCTTCCAGTTCTTAAAGGAAAAAAGATAACGGCACCTGTAAGATTTTCTCTTGAGAATATTTACGACAAGGGTGCACATCCGATACGTGCTCCCCTGTTACGCAAACAAACTCTCACAAGTCAATGGTGCTCCGGGTTTATTATAGTTTAGCTCTTCCATAGCGTTTCATACCACGTGGGGGGGCCAAAGCACATTATCGTTCCTCGTGAAACAGAGGACTTCATGGCAGCACTCGTCACCACAGTATCATGGACTGGAAATACAGCCAGTGTGTGATGTGTTCTCAACAGCGGAGCTTCCTGAGCGGCGCTCCGACGTGCTGTTGTCCCATCCAGAACAGCGATTCCGAAACCGGAATGCAAGCTGATCTCCTGAAGCCTGAAATCGCCTTTCTCCGACCTTGCATCCCGGGGAACTGAGCCCCGACGTCCCTGCCAGTCACTATGAGAAGATGGCGCCTGGGGAGCTGCAAGACTAAACCTGGTGGCCGAGGGAGGTGGTCCGCGATGACATCGACCTCCGTTTACCCAGCAGACGGTGCCCCCAAACAACAGATGAACCTACCGATGAGCTGTTCCGAGGGCTGGATCAAGACTTGCATGCTATTTGAGGCATTTCACATAGTTATCGATTGCTTCAGGTCTCTGCTTCTCAAAATGGCAGCCAGTCCCTCGCAGCATAGGAAACATTGGCAGTGGTAATTGAACCGGGATTGAAGCGCTATTATACAAGGCTCTTCAGAGAACTCTGCTTTCCCCCCGCTCACCGTTTCTACCCCAGAGGTATGTGGAAGGTCTGTGATTCTTTTCTCAGGAGGCTGCTCCGTTTATTGGCTTGCCTGACCTGAAAATGGCAGCTGTATCTGAATAAAAGAAATCCAATCAGCTTAAAAGGGCTTACAAAAACAACAGTGGTTCCGCTATGTACATCGGGCAGCCCTTAGGTTATTATTCTCCCTACCAAGGAGCCCATCGATTGTTGTGGTCTGAAGTGGGTAACGTTGATGTACCGAATCCTCACAGCGCTTTGCCTGACCCCAAAATGGCGTCCATGCACAAGATGTTGTGATCTGAACCCTTGGCTCATTCAGACCCACTCGTCCCTGCTTGTCTATCCTGCTGGATCCTACCAGTTCTCTACTGTTCCTGCCTGGACTGAAAATGACTATGCCCCTTGGGCGGATTCTAAAACTGTTATACCACGCAATACATCATTATCCCTAAATTTACCAAAGCCCTCCTTCTCCCCTTGTTGGGGAGGGATCCAGCATTTCTACCCAGGAGTCTCAGAGACCCCCTGAGAGAGTCCACAGCGTCAAGGTGGCCACACACAGCGGAGGTGTGGGAATGGCGCCCCTTACCAAAGCATTCCTTCTCCCCTTGTTGGGGAGGGATCCAGTATTTATGCCTTGGAGTTTCAGAGACCCCTCTGAAAGAGTCCACAGCGCAAAGGGAAACACACACAGTGGAAGTGTGGGAACGATACCTCTTTCTCTGGAATCACAGCACACCGGACGTCGGACACTGTTTTTCCTCATCTCCTGGTTGTGTTTTCCTTCACCCTCCCCTTCTTCTTTTCCTCTCTCATTCTTGCTCTACCTTCTCTGCTCCTTTCCTCTCTCCCCTGAATCTCTCCCCCTTGCCTGATTTTTTTCATTACATCTATATTTTGAACGCATGTAACCTCGCTCCAGTAACTCATGTAACTTGTAACTATGCTCTGAAACAATGTTCGTCCTCATGTAAAGCGCTCTGATACCTCCGGGTCTAACCAGCGCTATATAAAACTTTTCAAATAAATAAATAAAATACAAATACCATAATGAATATATTGTTGTTAAATTTCTCGATTTGTCTGATCTTCCCCCCAATGAATAATGTACTTACCTTAGGTAATTATCTTTCTGATGGATCTTCTATCTACTTGTATATTCCTCACCTGTAGAATAACCCCGGATGTCAGAATTGATCTGGAAACTTCAAAGCCCTTAGGCGCTGGTAGGTGGTGCTGGCTTCCTATAAGAGCTGGAAGCAGCATCAGATGACATCAACGTAGATATATAGCACCCACCCCGGCACAACAACGTCAATTTCCAGCTGTTTATTCCAAGCCTTCAAAGCAGTGGATGGAGAACAAATCAACAAGAAGTATTGAAGTACCTAACTCAGATTGGGATGTTACTAAGTCTCTCTCTATTACCCATCCATCAAACAGGGAGGCAGACGGAAATGGTGAGGAATCTGGTAGATTGTTACCAAAAGTAAGAAACTTTTTCTTCTGATGGATATGGAAGAAGGTGACTTGGCTCTGGTTTAATGAGGTCTGATTCTCTCAGACAGCTTCTTCTTGCCAAGAATGCAACAGTTTCTAATACAGAGAATGATTCACCTGGACATTGTTCACTTCTGGACCGCTTTTCCTTTCCTGGAACCACAGTACACATGAAGGACTGGTCATCCAGTCTTATATTCTTTGTGCAGTCCAGCTACAAACCGACGGCCCACCTAAAATCCAACTGGTAAAGCAGCTCCTCTTCCTTCATTGAATGGGGCAGGGGAAAGAAGGTTGTCAGGGCCATGAACTGGCCTAAATGGAAAGATGTCATTACCTTAGGAAGGAAGGCAGCCCTTATACGCAACACCAACTTGTCATGGAAAAAGGAAGTATACGGTGGGCGGGCACTCAGAGCCTGCAACTTACTGGCCCGCCTCACTGAGGTGATCGCTAATATGAACACTTTTATGGTCAAGAACCAAAACTAACAACTGTGAAGGGGCTCAATTTGTAACCCCATCCAAAAGGTTGAAACAAGGTTAAGATAATGCTGGGGCATAACAAAAGAAGTTGGAGTATATAGGTTGGTTAGCTCCTTATGGAACCCCATCACAATCGAGCACTTGAACAAAGAAGGTTGATCTGGAATGGTAGAGGAATGCTGAAAACGTAGCCAAGCGTCCCTTTTCAGTGCCCACCGCACACTTTCTTCAAGCTAGGGAGAGTGCGAACTGAAGAACCTGCAACAACCAGGCTTTCGAAGGGTACACATTGTTGTCTACACACTCTGCAACAAGACTGTTCCACCTTCCAGAATAAACAGATGTTATGGAGGGGTGATGAGCTGACAGAATGACGTCAACCATGGAAGGAACCTGCGATAACCAGGCTTTCAAAGGGTCAGCATTGTTGATAAACTGTTCAAACTCCCACAATATACAGATTTTGTGGAGGGGCGATTATCTCACATAATGACCTCAACCTTCATTGTTGGCAGTTGAAAACAGCTTAAATACTCAATCTCTAGGCATGAAGATGGAGGCCTCGGAGATTGGGGTGCAGCACCGCAACCCTGAATGAGAGAGGAGCTCCGGTCTGAATAGCAATCTGAACGGGGGTATAGGGAAAAGTGCAGAAGATCTACTTACCCCAACCTCCTTGTCCAGTCTAGGAGAATTAGTATTACTTGGGCCCAGTCTTAGTGAATCTTCTTTAGAACTCGAGGAATCGTGGATGCTGGGGAAACAAGTACTGTAGCTAAATGTTTCCCTTCAACTGAAACACATCCCTCAAGGCTTCTGTGAACGGATAGTGGAGGGTGCAGAACTGTTGCCACTCAGCATTTTCCAAGGAGGCAAACAAATCCACCAGAGGAGTGCCCACGTGGCAAAGATCTCCTGAACCACATCCAGCAGAGTGCGCGTGTTGGAACCACTGCCTACAGAGGCACCACTGTAGAACCCTCATATGGCAACGCACATGCATTACCAGTAGTATATAGGAAGCCAGCCAGACCTAGCAGGTGTAAGACTATCAGGACTGGGCCCTGTGCACCTTCTGGAAAAGATGGAACCATTCACTGGTTGTTACGGATCCTCTGAGAAGGAGGGGCAGTGTGGTGCGGAGAAGGGTGGTATCAGAAGACACTGGGAAGACGCCAGGTGAGATTTGTGCTTCTTGATTAAAAAGCAGAGGTTAAACATTAACAAGACTGTTGATTGCACATGGTGTGTCAACATCTCTGTTGGCCTGTCTTTGGGCAGCCAGACATCCAGGAACGGATATATGGGAAAAAGCCAACCTTCTGAGATGGTCCAAAACACCCCCGTCACCTTGGTGAAGACCTGAGGTGGGGATGTCAAGCCAAACAGAAATACTGCATTTTAGTAATAGGTAAAGCCTACCACAAAGCATAAATACTTCTGGTGAGACTGCAGGATTGCAATGTGAAAATACACATCCTGCAGGTCGAACAACACCATCCAGTCTCCCATTCCAATGCCCGCAAGACCTGGCCTAGGGTCAGCATCCTCAACGTCTCCTTCCTTGCGCACAAAAACTTCCGATCTATGCTCCGGCGCTACCCTTAGCTCACCATGCGCGAATAACAGTCATGCAGGAGAAAAACATGCTTAGTTTACTGGGGACTATGGGCCTACGTACCATGAGTGATATTTTCCCACATAATCGATTCATTCTGAAAGACGACCCTTCCCTCAGGGTACATTGCACACCACTGAATATCTTTGCGTATCTGCGGCTGCGTGTGGCAGTCAGGCAACTATACCCATCGTTCCAGGATGAACCCCCACAGCTTAATGCACTACAAATCCTGCTAACAGCACCCACGCGCCAAAGATTAGTGACACACTTGTATAACGCCTCACAGGGGGAATTGAGTCAGGTTCAGGACAAATCGCATCAGAGATGGTAGGAACTCCAATAGATAAGAAAGACTGGGATTTTAGTTGCACACAGATGCAGCTGCTAACATCCAATTGCAATTTGCGTATTATTAATTTTATGTACCTACATCAAATCTACTACACCTTAGCAAAATTACACAAATGCGGACTTAGATCAGACAATGGGTGTCACAGATGCGGGGCGCCAAACGCAGATTTGCTCCATATGGCATGGGCATGTCATCAACTCACACTATATTGGCAGGAAATCACTAGCACCCTTACAGGTATGCTATCTGAGCAGATACCAAATGCTCCACTGGTCTATCTGTTGGGACACTACACGATTCGACCAGCTAGAAGACCTAAGCTGCTGGCTGTGGCGCTGCTACTGGCTAAACACCAGATTGTGATGCGATGGGGTAGTAAGCGCTCACCACGATACAAAGATTGGTTAACGGATATGACCTGTTGTAAAGAGACACTGGAAACCTATGCAGAAGAAATACCTCACAACAAACAAATGATGGACGGAATGCTGACAATGCATACATTCTCCCCCAGTCAAGAGATCTGGGTTAAATCCATCGTTCTTTTGCCCACTACACCACCCCAGTTTAGACATGGCCATATGCAAATCAGTCTTGACCCTGTGCCTCATGGGAACAGTCCAGCCCGAACTGCCAAGCCATGTCTTCCCTGGACCGGAATCAAGCATCCTAGGACCGGTTTCTGGCTATCAGCCGTCATCAGCCAGGATAGCTTGACTCCAGTGGCGTAGTGAGCACGGGTCCCACGTCTGGGAATACCCATCCCACTTAGGGCGAAAAGCGTTACAACAAACAAATGATGGACGGAATGCTGACAATGCATACATTCTCCCCCAGTCAAGAGATCTGGGTTAAATCCATCGTTCTTTTGCCCACTACACCACCCCAGTTTAGACATGGCCATATGCAAATCAGTCTTGACCCTGTGCCTCATGGGAACAGTCCAGCCCGAACTGCCAAGCCATGTCTTCCCTGGACCGGAATCAAGCATCCTAGGACCGGTTTCTGGCTATCAGCCGTCATCAGCCAGGATAGCTTGACTCCAGTGGCGTAGTGAGCACGGGTCCCACGTCTGGGAATACCCATCCCACTTAGGGCGAAAAGCGTTACAACAAACAAATGATGGACGGAATGCTGACAATGCATACATTCTCCCCCAGTCAAGAGATCTGGGTTAAATCCATCGTTCTTTTGCCCACTACACCACCCCAGTTTAGACATGGCCATATGCAAATCAGTCTTGACCCTGTGCCTCATGGGAACAGTCCAGCCCGAACTGCCAAGCCATGTCTTCCCTGGACCGGAATCAAGCATCCTAGGACCGGTTTCTGGCTATCAGCCGTCATCAGCCAGGATAGCTTGACTCCAGTGGCGTTACTGGGGTGGCGTAGTGGGCAAAAAAACAATGGATTTAACCCAGATCTCTTGACTGGGGGAGAATGTCTGCATTGTCAGCATTCCGTCCATCATTTGTTTGTTGTAACGCTTTTCGCCCTAAGTGGGATGGGTATTCCCAGACGTGGGACCCGTGCTCACTACGCCACTCGAGTCAAGCTATCCTGGCTGATGATGGCTGATAGCCAGAAACCGGTCCTAGGATGCTTGATTCTGATCCAGGGAAGACATGGCTTGGCAGTTCGGGCTGGACTGTTCCCATGAGGCACAGGGTCAAGACTGATTTGCATATGGCCATGTCTAAACTGGGGTGGCGTAGTGGGCAAAAAAACAATGGATTTAACCCAGATCTCTTGACTGGGGGAGAATGTCTGCATTGTCAGCATTTCGTCCATCATTTGTTTGTTGTAACGCTTTTCGCCCTAAGTGGGATGGGTATTCCCAGACGTGGGACCCGTGCTCACTACGCCACTCGAGTCAAGCTATCCTGGCTGATGACGGCTGATAGCCAGAAACCGGTCCTAGGATGCTTGATTCCGATCCAGGGAAGACATGGCTTGGCAGTTCGGGCTGGACTGTTCCCATGAGGCACAGGGTCAAGACTGATTTGCATATGGCCATGTCTAAACTGGGGTGGCGTAGTGGGCAAAAAAACAATGGATTTAACCCAGATCTCTTGACTGGGGGAGAATGTCTGCATTGTCAGCATTCCGTCCATCATTTGTTTGTTGTAACGAAGAAATACCTCAGGCCTCAATACCTAGAGACTTCAGGGATCCTTTTGTACAATACCTTAAATCCTCCCAAGATACTGACTAAATTAATGCCATAGGGCACAGATAACGCTTGAGAAGCGCAGGGGTGGTTATTGCGAAAGAGATGTGTAAGGCAGGAAATGTGTAACGGCTGCAGGCGAGAGAACCTACAGGGGGATGAATGCTCT
Source organism: Triturus cristatus (assembly GCF_964204655.1). Lineage (NCBI taxonomy): Eukaryota > Metazoa > Chordata > Amphibia > Caudata > Salamandridae > Triturus > Triturus cristatus. Next base: position 144,231,357 of record NC_140594.1, read on the forward strand.
ATAACTACTGTATTGTATACCCTGTGCGCAGATATATATGTTAAACCTCTGAGTTATGAAAATGTATGAACCTCATGACGCCAAGCTGTGTAACCTTGATTCGGTTTTCTCTTTATTTGCTGAGCAGAATACACTTAAAAAAAAAATTCTCCTTCCTTAGGAAAAATTCAGGACCCTGAGATCTTGGATCGGGCATAGACCACTCCCATCCTTCTTGGCAACAAGGAAGCATCTGGAGTAGCATCCTTGTCCAGTCTACTGGTCTAGCACTAACTCAACAGCTTGTTTCAGAAGAAGTGCTGTCACCTCTAGCTGAAAGAGGGGAAGGTGATCTTTTGGCAGGGAGGACAGCACGGTGGAGCCTGAAGGAAAGTTATGGTATAACCTCTTTCTATTATCTGACGGATCCCATGGTCTGAAAAATGGTGGCCTTTCTTAAAAGGCTGATAGAAAGGAAAACACCCGACAAACAAGTTACTTACCTTCGGTAAAGGATTATTTGGTAGAGACATAGTCTAGCCGCAGATTCCTTAAATTCTGCATTCTCCCAAGGCGTCAGACTGGATCTGGAACTTTTTTCAGCAGTACCTCTGTGCGCCGGAGACTGTGTCGTATGACTCCATGTTGACGTCAACTCTGACGTCAGTTTCTTCTGTGAAACCTTCCGCACCAAAACACGGAGCCACGATTGAATCTGGCTGTGGAAAAAGTGTGCCAAAAAAAGATCAATGTATCTTTGAAACATTCAGAAAACAGAAATGAATGGTATGGTAATACCAAGACCCCATACCTCTTGGTCAGAGACCTGCTCTCCCCCCGCAGCTCCGCCGTCAAGTGCCACCGCTCCGATTTGCTGCTTTCTGCCCTTGTGCCACTCTTCTAATTTTCTGTCTTTTTTGTGCCCGTTCTGTCTCTGTGCCTTTTTCCTGTTATTGTTATTCTGTCCCCCTCGTGCCTGCTTTCTGCCTCCTCTCTTCCTTCCTGCCGCTGCTGCCTCCGCGGCTCCTCCTCTCTGCCGGTACCCCCTTCCCGCCTCCCAGCTGCACTTCCCTCCCCTACTTAATGGGGGCAGCTGCGTGTCTGCGCGCAGCGGGCACGCCGAAGGCATGCCAAAGGCAAGCCCGTCTCTGCCCGTCCGTGACCAGCACCAGGAACCCTGGATCTATGACCTTCTACTGCTACAACTCCGCTGCCCTCCTCACACTCAACCTCGAAAGAAACAACTGCCATAGATCGTCTCCGAACACCACCCACTATCAGTTCTCCTGCAGACACTGCCGACAATCCTTCACCATCAACAGCCCCCCACAACCGCTGAACCCACGACGGATGCCCGCACCACCGAAGCCCGGACCTGCATACTCCTCAACGTGCGCTCCTTCTTCACGGAAACATGGACCAACGCCACCTCCTCCCCCGACATCGCCACTGCCATCCCAGATGGATACAAGATCCAAAGAAAGAACCGCCCCCGCCGCCCAGGAGAAGGACTCGCCATCGCACACAAGAGCACCCTCCGACTTTCCACCTCCAGCACGAGCGATCCCCTCTCCAACACAGAGCACCTCCAATTCCAGATCCAAACTGGCCCCAGAACCACGCTTCGTAGGACCCTCATCTACAGGCCCCCGGGCCTCATGCCTCTTCCGCCACCACCATAGCCGACCTCGTCGCACCCCACGCCTTCGCCTCCACGGACTACATTCTCAACGGAGACCTGAACTTCCACCTCGAAAACCGCTGCGACCCACACTCCACCACCCTCCTTGACAACCTAGCCAACCTCGGACTGAAGCAGCTCATCACTACCCCCACCCACAGAGCTGGACACACCCTCGACCCCATATTCGCAGGAGGGACAAACATACACTTCAGCCACAACACGCAGCCCCTCTGGACAGACCACCCCTGTGTACACTTCACCTTCAACACTACCACCGCACCCAAATCTGCCTAGCGCCCGCCATGAAGGAACTAGAGCAAGATCAAAGAGGAACACCTCAACACCACCCTCCTCCATGACCCCCACTCCGCCACGACCGATGCCAATTCCGCAGCCAAAGAACTACACCGCTGGATCTCCAGCTGCGCTGACAAGCTCGCACCCCTCGGCCACCGCTTCAAACAACACCCCCGGAAGGCCGCCTGGTTCACCACGACCTCCAAGAAGCCAGGTTCTCCTGCAGATGCCTCAAGAAACTCTGTCAGAACAGGAAAACCCCCGCAGACCAGACCAACTACAGGAATGCCATGAATGAATACCACCAGCGCATAAGAGCCACCAAGCGGACCTTCAGCAAGAACAAAATCCACACCAACGGAAGTAACGCTAAAGAACTCTTCAACGTCATACAGCGAGCCACGGATGTCACACCTTCCCAGGACCTCTGCAACAAGCTCAGCTCCTACTTCCACCTGAAAATCAAGGCCCTCTACGACAACTTCAGAGAATAGGCTCCGGACACCACTCCCCTCCCCACCACCGACAACCGGCTAACCATCACCACCTGGAAACCTGCTAATACTGAAGACACCACCACAACCCCCTGCCCACCACACATTTACCACAGAGCCACTGCCGCCATAGCACCCAAACTAGGCCAGACCATTAACGCCTCTCTCGAATCCGGCATCTTCCCCGACGACTGGAAGCGGGCAGAGGTCAAGACCCTCCTCAAGAAACCCTCGGCCGACCCGACGGACCTGAAGAACTACCAGCCCATCTCTCTCCTTCATTTGCAGCCAAAGTCACCGAGAGATTCATCAACGTTCAGCTGACCACCTTCATCGAAGAGAACGCCAACCTCGACTCCTCCCAGTCCGGATTTCACAGCAACCACAGCACTGAGACCGCCCTTCTCGCCGCCACCAATGACATCTGCATGCTACTTGACCAGGGACACACCGCGGCCCTCATTCTACTTGACCTCTCCGCAGCCTTCGACACTGTCTCACACCGCACTCTCGCAGTCATGCTCCAAGACGCCGGTATACGAGGAACCACCCTCGACTGTCTCTGCTCCTTTCTCTCCGGCAGAACCCAAAGGATCAGACTCCCCCCCCCCTTCCTCTCCGAGCCTACAGAGATCAACTGTGGAGTACCGCATGGATCCTCGCTCAGCCCCCGCTCTTCGCCATCGTCAGACAGCATGGGCTCAGCATAGTATATTACGCGGGCGACACCCAGCTCATACTCTCTCTCTCAAGAAGAACCCCGAAGACACCAGACTCAGCTTCCAAGAAGGAATGAAAGACGTTGCAGCCTGGATGAGCAACAGTTGCCTGAAACTCGGAGAAGACAGAGGTCCTCGTCCTTGGACCCTCCCTCACTGCGTGGGACAGCTCCTGGTGGCCCCCTGCCCTCGAAAACCCATCCACCCCGACGGACCACACGCGGAACCTCTGCATCATTCTAGACTCCACCATGACCCGCCAAACCAACGCCGGCACCTCTACCTGCTTCAACTCCCTCCGCATCCTACGCAAAACCTTCAAGTGGATCCCCCCGAGTGCAGAAAGACCATCACCCACGCACTCATAACCTGGACTACGGTAACGCCCTCTCCGCTGGAATCAACAAAACCCTGCTACACAAGCTCCAAACCATCCAGAACACTGCAGCCAGACTAGTCCTCGGAACCCCACGACACGAGCACATGACCCAGCACCTACGAGCCCTCCACTGGCTCCCAATTGAGAAGAGAGTAACATTCAAGCTACTCACCCACACCTACAAATCCCTCCACAACATCAGAACCAAACACCTCAAAGAAAGAGTCTCCTTCCACGTACCCAAAAGGAACCACCGCTCCACCGACCTTGCCCTGGCAGACACCCCACGCATCTGCAGAACCAGAGCAGGCGGAAGAGCCTTCTCCTACGTCACAGCAAAGACCTGGAACGAGCTCCCAGTCAACATCAGATGCTCCCCCACTCTGCACACCTTCAGGAAGAGCCTCAGACCTGCTCTTCAACTGATCGAGAGCTGCACCCCCCACCCCAGCCCCTTGAGACCCTCACGGGTGAGTAACACGCTTTATAAACCCCTGATTGATTGATTGATTGAAGTCCAGATTGATAAGGTAAGACCAATTGGTTATTGAATCATACAACTACATGAAACAGTGATCGCTGTTGTAAAAAACCAGTGCTGAAAAAGGGTATAACCCTTGCACTATAGGTCATTCACTTAGTGGGGAGGATGGCCAGGGCATTAAGGAAACTGCGGCTAGACCATATCTCTACCAGATAATGCGTTACCAAAGGTAAGTAACTTGTTCATCTGGTCGACACATCTGTCTGCAGATTCCTTAACTTTTGAATTAAATACCATAGCTATACCTACCTGCAGGAGGGTCTGAAAACGAATCCTACAAAAGTTCTCAAAGACAACCAGCCGGTCGAAATTAACAATAAACCAGACATACGTAGGAATTAGATGAAAAAGAGCATGAGGTCCTTATAAAAACTGTGGCAAGGACCAAAGGCAATAAAAATAAAACAACCCTACATGCATATAAAGAAACAAGCCCCAAAGGCAGCTGAAAAATACTGTGTTAGAAGAACAGTAGTACCTGACCCCTAAAGGGTGGAATGAGCCTATGGACTAGACGGGCCAAAGGCAACACTCTATGTCCTGTAAACTACAGTTTCTTGCACAGTAAGGAAGTATTCAAAAGGACCTCTCTCAAGAAATCCAGAAAAGAGAGCTTTCAGGACTAATCCACATACAGCCAAGATGAATAAACGCATTCATAGTAAAGTTGGAAAGACCAAATCAAGTACAAAATATTATGAAAATTGAAGTCTAGCGTTGAAGAAAACATCATTAGCTAAAATGACGACTACAAGGGTCCCATAACACATAGAAACCATAAAGACGGAAAGATGGCAATTATACAGATATGAATCTGTCATAAATAATGATAAAAAATGCCCAGATCTATATAGTTCATGATCTACATACATATATTTATCCATACTCATAATATATATATATATATATATATACATATATATATTTATATATAGACATATATCTACAAGGTATGACATACAGTCACAGATAAAACTTACAGTAAAGAGAGAAGCAAGCTGCAACTCATAGTAAGAATTGCAAAAATATAATACATATCATGCCTTATTGTATATAGCAGAGCTATATCTAAATATGCACAAAACAGATACATTACACCTGTGTATACACCATATACCCGTATAGAACTAAAAAACTAGCCCATGATATCTACACAACAGAAAATTGAAATAGTACAAAAGAGAGGAAGATCACCCCTTCAATAACACACCCTGGGTGACTTAGCATTAAAATAATGCCGCCTGCCCAAATTTATACTGAGAGGCTGTTACTACCCACAGCCTAAAAGAAAACACAGGAAAAATGAACTTCACCAACAGCAAACAATTACGACAACACTTGGCCCAACTGGTCAAAATGAAGTACAACCCAACTCATGGAAATCTCAAAAACGAGGTATCCAGTTGGAACATTTGACTGCAAGATATACTAGACAGAACCAAAATCTGACTGTAAATCAGACCTTAAGGACAGAAAAAGCAACAGCCCACACACTTAAAATCTGAAACCTTAAAAGACCAAGGGGCATATGCATCAACATTAGCATTTGCGATTCCTTATTAGCGAAAAATAAGGAATCGCTAATAAGGAATAGCAAAAGGCTATGCATGTAGGAATCGCTATTCAAATAGCGATTCCTTAACATTCCTTATTACCGAATCGGTAATACCGAATCGGTAATAAGGAATACCTACCCATTCATTCCTATGGGCTTGGAGGCCCATAGGAATGAATGTAAAGCCATTCTGTATTAGCGATTCGGTATTACCGAATCGCTAATAGCTGGAGCACTTTCAAGGGTGCCAGGGTGTCGAAAGGACACCCTGTTGCACCCCTGAAAATGATATGTGCACATATGTTGCACACACACATGCTCTAAGGGCATGTGTGTGCGCAACATGACACTTTGAAAAATGCACAAAAGAGCATTTTTCAAAGTTTTTGCAAATTACCATGCAGTTCATCTTCATGGTAATTTGCTCCCCTTATTAGCGAAATCGCTAATTTTTTAACTTTGATGCATTGCATTTAAGGAATCTCACTTTGGGATTCCTTAAATGCAAGAGCTATTTAAGGAATCGGTATTTAAGGAATCCCTATTTAAAGAATCGCTATTTAAGGATTCCTTAAATACCGATTTCTGCTTTTGGGTTGATGCATTGGGATTGGGTATTTTTTACTTAATACCGGGAGCTAATAAGGAATCGGTATTTTACCGACTGGATTTTGGCTTGATGCATAAGGGTGCAAGTCACAAAAAAAGCAATTGCTGATTAGGAAAAGTGTAACCACACTAGCATATCACAGTATATGGAAAGGAAAACTTAGGATGTTATTAAGGAAGAGGAGATCCATAGAAGTGAACATTCTCTTTAGGAACAGAAAAAATCCTCCCAGAAAATGGTGGACTTGGCCATAAAAGCTAAACCCTAGGGTTAAAATATTCTGACACTGCAATCCAGATAACATTATAAGCAGTGTACACATAACAACTATGTTCTAAGAACAAATGCAGGGAACCATAGAACCTCCATAAATGGAGGTAAGCATTAGTAATATAATCATTAGGAAAAATACAAAATAGACCCCTGGAACCTGACATAGGTAACTCCTCCAAGAAAGAGAAACATATCTCAAGGGGCAACACCCCATACGCAGGCAAGGAATGCACAATGTGGTAAAGTTGGCATAACCCACTCATAGGGTAGCATAACCTTTGCCAAAATCACCTAATACAAAAGCAATCCGTGCACCCCCTGAATTCAAAGCTAAGTGCACCTCGCCAAAACCAGCAAAAAGGACTGCAATCAAATGAAGGACCTATCAAACAAGAATGGCCTAGTGAAAACCTTGGTCAAATTAGACCCAAAATTACTTAAAGTGAAAATTCAGAGTAGGTGTAAAGAATAAGCATACTCTCTGTATAAAAGGTCTGCCATAGGGCATGACCAAGAAATGCCTTTAAGAGATGATGAAAAGAAAAAGTAATGCATACCAGCATACCAAACTGCTTCCAAAGAAGCATGAGAGATAGGTAAACTTCCTAACCAGAATCATCACAAGCAAGTGACCTCTTGAGCACGAAGCCCATCATTAGAGGAAAAATGGGAAGGGAAACCCCTATGCAATAGGTATCCTTGTACCACATAATCTGTCAAAGACAGCATTGAAACAATAATATCTGATAACTGCAGGAACACCACATCAGGTGTCACCAACAGGCAGAACTTATACCACCATGGCACTGCCATAATATGGCCAGCCATGTAAGAACCAAAAGATTAATATCCCTCATACAGCTCTAGTATAGGGAACGAATCAAAGAGATATATAATTAGAAAAAGAAAAATTAGGACTCTGTTTCACTTCTTCTATCATGGAAATGCCGTAAAGCTGAGTCGGCCTTTTGCACCAAAAAGATGGGTGCCATCAAAGGGCATATCGACCAAAGCAGCTTGGGCAACTTCTGAAAAGCCTGAGGTACTTAACCAGGTACAACGACATAGCGCCACAGAGCATGCCATGGCCAACCCACTGAATCAGTAGTACCCATGCCACATCTATTAATCAGCTTAGCTGCCTGCTGGCCATCCCAAATCAACTGTTATATTAGAACGGAGGCCATCTGGAAGCGATGGCAACATAGTCTGCAAGGAATCCCACAAAGCGTGAGAAAAACACCCAAGATCACAAGACATGTCAGTGGACCTTAAGCAGAACTAGTTGAGAAAAAAATATGCCTTCCACACAAATCTTGCCTCCAGGAGTCTCTAGTCGATGGAACACTAAGTAGGGAATCAATATCCTGTGAGGCTGAAGCCACCTGAACTACCAAACCACGAGAGGAAGGATGCTTGAGAAGACAAGCTAGATCTCCAGGAGCAGGCAAGTGCCTGCAAGATATAGCACAAACCACTGAGACAGGCTTAGCCCAAGTGCCTAGCAATATGTTATACAGGGCCTCACTATATGGGAGAACAGGCTTCACCCCTGTCTGACCATGGTAAAGGACATCAATCAGGTGATCAGTGGACTTCTCCACCGTAGGAAGTGATAACTCCAAAACCATAGCCACTCTCCTTAACATATCTGCAAAAGAGGAACTCGCCTCAGTAGCAAGACTAGGTGCTGAAGGTGGAAACCTGGAAGGGCTGTGCACCGGCGCTGAAGAGGAGTCTGCTGACGCCGACCTGCGCTGACTCAACGACTCAGATGGTCCAACTGACACCTAGGGTGAATCCACCGACGTGGTTCCTCTATCCTCCATGGGCCCTGACAGCACTACATGGAAAGTAGTAGGAGGCCCAAGGATGAGATGCAGATAAATTATAGTATTCTCTCATTTGGGCCATTGACGCCCCAGCTCCCGGTAAGACAGGGAGGCGCAGGGCAGAGTCATGTCTGGACTCCTCAACTGGGGAGCGGGAGAAGCCATGAGGGACGGAGTGCCCACACGGTGAAGTCGAGACTTGCCGCAACTTCAACAGCCTGTGCTTACCTTTAGACGTTGATGAGTACGATGTCTCCTTGAATGGCTCCTGCTCCTGTAACAGCCCCATACCTCTGAATGAGAAGTAGACAAGCAAGGCCAATGTGAAGTGTCCGAAGACCGTGTCAGCCACGCTGCCAAGAGTTTCATTCAGCGTTTCTTGAGTGCCTTCGGCTTCAGCTTCTGGCTGGAGCCGCAATCTTTGGAGCCGTGGTGTTCTCCGAAACACCAAATACACATGAAATGCAGTCAAGACCCACAAGCCTTAAAGCCTGAAGACATGAAAAAAGGCACACTGTTCCAACTGACAAAAACTGTCGAAGCAGGCTGGAAAACGGCTGAGGAACCATTTCTTTGGATCAGCCTTGTTCCATGGAAAGAAACCGACATCCTCCCGCTGGAGGGACTTCACTGACATGACAACTGGAGTCGAAGTCATCATGGATTCGTATGACAACGTCCCCCGGCATGCAGAGGTAATGCTGAAAAAAATCTGGATCCAGTCTGACACCTGGGGAGAACTCAAAGTTAAGGAATCTGCATGTAGATGTCTCTATCGGAGGGCCCCAATACCCCCTACCCCTCCTGGGCTTCATGTGATCTTGGAAAAGCAAATTAGACTACTCTCCTGGAGAAGGATGAGGCTTGATGGAGGGATTCACGCTTTTACCTCTGGCTCTTCCATTGTACTGTTTATCCAGATGATTCTGGGGTTGTTGAGCCTGAGATTTAGAGGGCTGATGCTGTCAGAAAGAAAGTCCTCTGTAGAAGCCCAGAAAGTGTCGAAACAGCCTATAGTGTCTTAAGGGCTTGTTGGAGGTCTAAAGATCTAGTTGTGGCCTTGCTTTCTTTAAAATGCTCCAGAGTGCCATCAGCTTTGTTGGCAAACAAAGGTGGCCCATCAAAGGGAAGGTCCATCAGGCTGGACTAGTTGTCTGAAGAAAAGCCTAATGTCTGAAGCCCAGCATAGCAAAATACTGAAATTGAAGTCCCCATGTTGCACTACAAAATCCGCAGTATTCCGGCCTGATTTTATTATATGGTGTGAGGCATTCTGGCCATTCCTTATTACTTCCTTCATTTACTCTGGAACATGGGGAGAAACTAGCTAGGCTGTGTCCCACAGCACATGTGTATTGTACCAAAAGGCAGGTGCCATTTAGAGACTTAGCTGCCATGCTGCCCGCTGAAAATCTCTTCTTGCGGAAGCCTCCAAATGTTTGGATTTACTATCTGAGGGAATTGGTGGGAATATTCCTACTGTCTGAGGAACAAGAAGCATGTATGATGAGACTTTCTAGAGTCTGATGCATTGAGAGGAAGGGAGGGTCTCCTGGGGCAGGACGATAACGTCTTGCTCCCAACCAGTTCACCGCAAGCTGAGATGGGCTTCTCCCAAGCTGCTATGACAGGCTCCAATAAAGCATAATTTAAGGGAAGCTGGAATTCTGAAACAGGTGCTGGATGACCTCTGTGAGGATGTTGGTTTTAAAGTCCACCGAGGGTAGTTGTAGATCCTGCACCTCCACCACCTTCTTCACCACAGAATGGTAGGACATGACTTCTAGCGTTGGAGGTCCGGCAGGAAGGAACGCGTTACTTACCTGTAACTGCGGTTATCCAGTATTGGTATCTTTCATAGATTCACATGCCTGAATCATTCCCCGTCGTCGGGAATGGGAGTCACCGGTAAATAACAAAGTAATGTCCAGAAGACATAAGACAGCCATAGGCCTCAGAGGCCTTAGCTTAGTAAGCTATCCACGTCCTTATGTAAAAAGGACCACATTTTGGCCAGAGCCAATCAGCTAACACCACCCTCTAGAACCTTCCTGGTAGGAGCTCTAGTCCCTCAGATTTTCGTGAGCACAGTGCTAAGCAGCTGTATACTGAGAGATCCGAGAGAGCCCTTCCAGGGGAGGCGGGTGGGTTGCATGTGAATCTATGAAAGATACCAATACTGGATAACCGCAGTTACAGGTAAGTAACGCGTTCCTTATCCAGTATTAGGGTATCTTTCATAGATTCACATGCCTGAATCAGAGTAGCAAGCAGTGAAAAAAGCACATTTCGAAGATATGGATAACATACAGGTATTAGATAACCACATCTATCTGAGATAAACAACAGTGCTACTGTAAAGCAATGAATAAGTAATGCATACATTATAGTGCGAAATGTGCATAAACTCAGGATGGTGGGATGAAAGAAAGGGCTCACCTCTATTTAAAAAGATGACGTAGTACCGCTTGGCCCACTGACGCATCCTTCATGATCTCCGCATCCAGGCAGTAATGCTTGGTGAAGGTATGCGGCGTCTTCCATGTGGCCGCTCTACAAATGTCCACAATGGGCACCCCAGCAAAAAGAGCCATGGAAGTAGACATGGCCCTTGTGGAGTGGGCACGGACCGTTGTTCTCAACGGACGTCCTGCCTGTTGGTGACAGAAAGAAATGGCCGAAGAAATCCAGCGGGAAATGCTCTGTTTTGTGAGCGGAAGCCCTCTTCGAGGTCCGCTGTAGGCTATGAATAGCTGATTTGATTTACGAAAAGATTTCGTTCTCTCAATGTAAAATTTCAAGCAACGTTGAATGTCTAGTGAATGTAGAGTTCGTTCCGCCACTGTTTGTGGATTTGGGAAGAATGATTGTAAAACAATAGGTTCGTTGAGGTGGAAGTGAGATGGAACCTTGGGAATGAAAGCTGGATTTGTGCGGAGAAGGACTCTATCCTTTTTGAATTGCAGGAATGGGTCCTGGATAGAGAATGCTTGGAGCTCTCCCACTCGCCTTGCCGAGGTAAGAGCTAGTAGAAGTGCCACCTTCCAGGAAACAAATTTAAGGTCAGCTCTGTGGATGGGCTCAAACGGGTGCTTCATTAGTTGAGCTAGAACTATGTTAAGGTGCCAGGCCGGTGGAACAGGCTTTACTGGAGGGAATGTGCGAAACAGTCCTTTCATGAATTGCTTTATGAGTCTATGAGACCATAAAGAGGGGCCGGAAGAAGATCTTCTGAAACGTGAGATTGCAGCTAGGTGAACTTTAATGGAGGCATGAGCAAGACCAGATTCTGCCAGATGTAAAAGGTAGGGTAAGACTTGTCCTGGGGTGGAAGAGAAAGGATGCAACTTATTCGCCTTACACCAGATACAGAATCTTTTCCACTTGAGTGAGTAGGTCTTGTTGGTACTATCTGCTCGAGCCCGAGCTAGAATTCGTCTGCAGTCTGGAGGAATGTCTAGGCCCCGAAACTCTCTGAACTCAGGAGCCAAGCTGATAACCTGAGAGAGGCTAGATCCGGATGTTGAATCTGCTGATCGCTGAGCGTCAGAAGAGATGGAAACGTTTTCAGCCTGATCGGAGGTTCCTGGGAGAGGAGGTGAAGTTCCGAGAACCAGTGTTGGCGTGGCCAAGCTGGGGCTATCAATATCAAAGTGCAAGGTTCCGCCTTCATCTTCCGTAGTACCCTGGGGATCAGGGGAAATGGCGGAAAGGCGTATGCAAAGACGTTGCACCATGCTATCGAAAAGGCATTCCCCAGGGATCCTGGTTGGGGATGCCAGCTTGCAAAGTATTGGCATTTGGCGTTGCGTTGGGTGGCGAATAGGTCCAGCTGAGGTGTGCCCCATTGGGCGAAGATATTGTTGAGGACCTGCTGATCCAGCTCCCACTCGTGGCACGCTGCCTGCCTCCTGCTTAGATAATCTGCCAACACATTGTGGGTGCCTGGAACATAATCTGCTCTGAGAGAGATGTTGTGGCGGAGCAGCCAGTTCCAGATTTTCTGCGATTCGCGCGAAAGTGTCAGTGAACGAGTCCCTCCCTGCTTGTTCAGGTAGTGCATTGTCGTGGTGTTGTCTGTCCGGACAAGCACTACTGAGTTCCTTATCCTCGGGAGCTAGGTAGACTGCTCGGAGCTCTAAAAGGTTGATATGAAGCATTTTCTCCGAAAGGGACCACTTTCCGCTTATCTGTAGCTCCTGAAGGAAAGCTCCCCAGCCTTCCAAGGAGGCGTCCGTGGTGATTATATGAGGAGTAGCAGGAAGCAAGAAAGGCAAGCCTTGCGAAAGGTTCTTGGGGCGAACCCACCATTGCAGAGCCTGTTTGATCGCCGGGGTTACTTGGATGACGTCGTCGAAAGACCCTGTACACTGGATCCACTGGTTCGACAGAGCCTCTTGTAGGGGTCGCATCCGTAAGCGGCAATGTGGGATTAATAGAATGCAGGAGGACATCATCCCGAGGAGGGATTTGAAGAGGCGCACCGAGAGTGTCTTTCTTGTCATTACCTGGAGTGCCAGAGATTGAAGTTTGTCCTGGCGTTCCTGTGACGGGAATGCTTTCCTGTGGATGGTGTCTAGTGTGGCTCCCAAAAATTGCATGCATTGGGATGGTTGCAGGACAGATTTGTCGTGGTTGAGAGTGAGCCCCAGTGACTCGAAGAGTGTCAGACAAGCGTTGGAAGATCTTATCACGCCTTCTTGTGATGGGGACTTGATAAGCCAGTCGTCTAAATACGGGAAGACTTGGTGGTGGAAACGGCGTAGGTACGCCGCCACTGGTGCTAGGCATTTGGTGAAAATGCGTGGCGCCGATTTGAGCCCAAATGGCAGAACCCGAAACTGGTAATGCCTGCCCGCCACCATGAAACGCAGGAACTTCTTGTGGTTGCGGTGTATTGGGACATGAAAATAGGCGTCTTGAAGGTCCACGGACACCATGTAGTCGTTTGCGTTGAGTAAATGCAAAACCTCCTGTATGGTAATCATTCGAAACGACTGTTTTTTCAGAAATTTGAGACCGGCTGCATCTGGAAGTCATTGCCGCCGCACGGCACCCTTTTGTCTTCCTCCTCTGTTACGAAAGGAAGTTTTGTGGTAAGACGACTGTTGTCGCTGCTGAGATTGTGGACGGTACTGCTGGGAAGAGGAGAAAGAGGAACGCTGTTGAAAGTCTCCTCTGGAGGAAGTCTGACCTCTTCCTCTTGACCCACGAAAGGAAGGGTTCCGAGATTGCAGAGACCCCAGGGCTCTGGCAGTATCTGTATCTTTTTTGATACCTTGCAATGCCTCGTCAATAAGAGAACCGAATAGAAGCTGGCCATCATAAGGCATGTCCAGGACTTTTGTCTGGACCTCCGGCCTGAAAGAAGTTGCCTTGAGCCAACCCTGGCGCCGGAGAACAGCCGCACCAGCCAGCTGTCTAAAACCTGTGGAAGCAATATCCATTGCACAGTCTATCAGTTCCGTGGCAGATCGGTCACCCTCCAACAGAATCTTCCTTGCCTCTTCTTTTAAGTCAGAAGGCAACTCTGCTAGATATGGGGCAATGTCCGCCCACATTTGTCGGTTGTACCGTCCCAATAGTGCAGTAGCGTTGGAGGCACGCACTGTCAAGGCTGACATAGAGGAGAAACGTTTCCCTATGTTATCCATACGTCGCCCTTCTTTATCCGGCGGAGCTGTCAACAGCGCAGCTGGGTTGTTTGCCCTCCTCTGCGCAGCCTGAGTGATAACCGAGTCCGGCTTTGGATGGCCTGTAAGACAAACCGGAGCCGTGTCCGGAGCTTTATATTTCTTGTCCAGGCGTGGTAGAACCGGTGGCACTGATGAAGGGTTCTGCATTATCTTTATGCCCTGGTTCCAAATATAATCAATTATCGGAATTGCCCGGACGGACTTCTTGAAGGGTTCCTTAAAGTCATATAAGAAACAGTCTTGTTGATGCGAAGGCATCGGGATCTGGAAGCGCTGGGCCGCTCTTTCAATGATGTTGTGGAAACCGCCGATGTCGTCGGGCGGTGAGTCGGCTGTGGTAGGGACAGGCGAAACAGGAGCCGGAAGGATGTAATCGTCCCATTCATCTTGTTGGGATTGGACGTCCTGGAGTTCTCCTTCCTCAGGTTCGTCCTCCTCCTCCTCGTCGTCCGTGGTGGGCCGAGGCGGAGGTGCCGTCCTCTCCAAAAGCAGTGGAGGCGGTCGTGGCCGTGGAGTGGAAGGCCCCGCAGGCATCGGTGGAGGTGCCGGAGTCGGAAAACGCTGCTTATAGTCCGTTATTAAGAGCTGAAGGTCTGTGACCAAGGCTGCCGGTAGACACACCATGGAAGGTGGAGGCGGCATGTATTCTTGATGAGGAACCTCCTCATAGTCCTGGGGATTGTCTTCGTAATCCGAGACATCCTGGTACTTTACATGGAGCTGTGATGGACTAGTCGCCGCAGGAAAGAGACTAGCGTCGTCCGAATCCTCCTCTTCAAAGAGGCGAGTGGGAGGCAAGGTTGAGACCTTACTGGGCGAAGTGAGGGCCGGAGTTAATGCACGCTTGGTTATTTGTACACGCACAAATGTACTCTGGTCGTCCGTGTCCATAGCCCTCAAGGGGCTCGATGGTATAGCTGTAACCGACGTTACAGGCATCAATGCCGTCGACGGGATCGTCGTCGGGGTCGTCGTCAACGACGAGGATGATGAAGACGGTCTCCTCGTCGACGATGACGTCGACGATGACGTCGACGACGGCGTCGACGGTGATATTCTCGTCGACGGTACCCTCGTCGTCGACGGTGTCTTCGTCGTCGGTGTCTTCGGCGACGATGTTGTCGTCGACGATGATGACGCTCTCGTCGACGGTGTCGTCGTCGACCCTCCCGTCGACAGCTTACTCGACGACGACTTTTTTATGGCTAACGTCGACGGAATTGTCTTGCCTGCCGTCGACGATGGAGTTGTCGTCGTCGAGGACATGGAATGGGATGTCATCGTCGATAGAGTCGTCGTCGACGATGTAACAGAAATCGCTGTCGAAGGAGATTTTCTCGTCGACGCTACTGTCGACATTGTTGTCGTCGACGAGGTGGCAATAGGCTTTTTGAAGGTGTGGGGCATCACCTTAGGAGACGAGCTCCCTGGAACAGGCGAATCCTGGACCTCTGAAGACTTTTTCTGCGTCTTCTTTTGAGGTGGCTGAGACGAAGGGCCCGGCGATGCCACCCTTGGTCTTTTAGATGAGGAGTGAGACGCAACTGAGGAACTCTCACTCTCCTCAGAGGACACCACATCCTCCTTGTCCTTTAGCCTTTGCAGCCAGATTAAAAGGCGCCCCTCTCGGTCTTTCAAGGTCTTAGAAGAGAAAGTCCGACATACCTTGCAGTCCTTAGAACTGTGACTGGGATAGAGGCAATACAAGCAGTCCTTGTGTTGGTCGTCGATATGTTCAGGCATGTGAATCTATGAAAGATACCCTAATACTGGATAAATGGCGGAAAGGCGTATGCAAAGACGTTGCACCATGCTATCGAAAAGGCATTCCCCAGGGATCCTGGTTGGGGATGCCAGCTTGCAAAGTATTGGCATTTGGCGTTGCGTTGGGTGGCGAATAGGTCCAGCTGAGGTGTGCCCCATTGGGCGAAGATATTGTTGAGGACCTGCTGATCCAGTTCCCACTCGTGGCACGCTGCCTGCCTCCTGCTTAGATAATCTGCCAACACATTGTGGGTGCCTGGAACATAATCTGCTCGGAGAGAGATGTTGTGGCGGAGCAGCCAGTTCCAGATTTTCTGCGATTCGCGCGAAAGTGTCAGTGAACGAGTCCCTCCCTGCTTGTTCAGGTAGTGCATTGTCGTGGTGTTGTCTGTCCGGACAAGCACTACTGAGTTCCTTATCCTCGGGAGGAAAGCCACTAGAGCTAGGTAGACTGCTCGGAGCTCTAAAAGGTTGATATGAAGCATTTTCTCCGAAAGGGACCACTTTCCGCTTATCTGTAGCTCCTGAAGGAAAGCTCCCCAGCCTTCCAAGGAGGCGTCCGTGGTGATTATATGAGGAGTAGCAGGAAGCAAGAAAGGCAAGCCTTGCGAAAGGTTCTTGGGGCGAACCCACCATTGCAGAGCCTGTTTGATCGCCGGGGTTACTTGGATGACGTCGTCGAAAGACCCTGTACACTGGATCCACTGGTTCGACAGAGCCTCTTGTAGGGGTCGCATCCGTAAGCGGCAATGTGGGATTAATAGAATGCAGGAGGACATCATCCTGAGGAGGGATTTGAAGAGGCGCACCGAGAGTGTCTTTCTTGTCATTACCTGGAGTGCCAGAGATTGAAGTTTGTCCTGGCGTTCCTGTGACGGGAATGCTTTCCTGTGGATGGTGTCTAGTGTGGCTCCCAAAAATTGCATGCATTGGGATGGTTGCAGGACAGATTTGTCGTGGTTGAGAGTGAGCCCCAGTGACTCGAAGAGTGTCAGACAAGCGTTGGAAGATCTTATCACGCCTTCTTGTGATGGGGACTTGATAAGCCAGTCGTCTAAATACAGGAAGACTTGGTGGTGGAAACGGCGTAGGTACGCCGCCACTGGTGCTAGGCATTTGGTGAAAATGCGTGGCGCCGATTTGAGCCCAAATGGCAGAACCCGAAACTGGTAATGCCTGCCCGCCACCATGAAACGCAGGAACTTCTTGTGGTTGCGGTGTATTGGGACATGAAAATAGGCGTCTTGAAGGTCCACGGACACCATGTAGTCGTTTGCGTTGAGTAAATGCAAAACCTCCTGTATGGTAATCATTCGAAACGACTGTTTTTTCAGAAATTTGTTGAGATTTCTGAGGTCCAATATGGGTCTCCATTTTTTCTCCTTCTTTCGGATGAGAAAGAAATGGGAGTAGAACCCTCTCCCTCGTTGGCTTAGGGGAACTTTCTCTATAGCTCCCTTTAGAAGCATAATCTTTATTTCTTGGAGTAATGGGCGTAGGTTTTTGTGAGCCCTTTGGCGGGGAGGAGTTTGAGGAGGAATTTGTATGAATTCCAGGGAATGGCCGAATTGTATTAATTGGAGGACCCATCGGTCCGTAGTTATCGTTTGCCAATTTTTGAGAAAATGGGAGATTTTTCCGCCAATCTTGTAGGGTGGAGACAAGTTTGAGACCGGCTGCATCTGGAAGTCATTGCCGCCGCGCGGCACCCTTTTGTCTTCCTCCTCTGTTACGAAACGAAGTTTTGTGGTAAGACGACTGTTGTCGCTGCTGAGATTGTGGACGGTACTGCTGGGAAGAGGAGAAAGAGGAACGCTGTTGAAAGTCTCCTCTGGAGGAAGTCTGACCTCTTCCTCTTGACCCACGAAAGGAAGGGTTCCGAGATTGCAGAGACCCCAGGGCTCTGGCAGTATCTGTATCTTTTTTGATACCTTGCAATGCCTCGTCAATAAGAGAACCGAATAGAAGCTGGCCATCATAAGGCATGTCTAGGACTTTTGTCTGGACCTCCGGCCTGAAAGAAGTTGCCTTGAGCCAACCCTGGCGCCGGAGAACAGCCGCACCAGCCAGCTGTCTAAAACCTGTGGAAGCAATATCCATTGCACAGTCTATCAGTTCCGTGGCAGATCGTTCACCCTCCAACAGAATCTTCCTTGCCTCTTCTTTTAAGTCAGAAGGCAAATCTGCTAGATATGGGGCAATGTCCGCCCACATTTGTCGGTTGTACCGTCCCAATAGTGCAGTAGCGTTGGAGGCACGCACTGTCAAGGCTGACATAGAGGAGAAACGTTTCCCTATGTTATCCATACGTCGCCCTTCTTTATCCGGCGGAGCTGTCAACAGCGCAGCTGGGTTGTTTGCCCTCCTCTGCGCAGCCTGAGTGATAACCGAGTCCGGCTTTGGATGGCCTGTAAGACAAACCGGAGCCGTTTCCGGAGCTTTATATTTCTTGTCCAGGCGTGGTAGAACCGGTGGCACTGATGAAGGGCTCTGCATTATCTTTATGCCCTGGTCCCAAATATAATCAATTATCGGAATTGCCCGGACGGACTTCTTGAAGGGTTCCTTAAAGTCATATAAGAAACAGTCTTGTTGATGCGAAGGCATCGGGATCTGGAAGCGCTGGGCCGCTCTTTCAATGATGTTGTGGAAACCGCCGATGTCGTCGGGCGGTGAGTCGGCTGTGGTAGGGACAGGCGAAACAGGAGCCGGAAGGATGTAATCGTCCCATTCATCTTGTTGGGAGTGGACGTCCTGGAGTTCTCCTTCCTCAGGTTCGTCCTCCTCCTCCTCGTCGTCCGTGGTGGGCCGAGGCGGAGGTGCCGTCCTCTCCAAAAGCAGTGGAGGCGGTCGTGGCCGTGGAGTGGAAGGCCCCGCAGGCATCGGTGGAGGTGCCGGAGTCGGAAAACGCTGCTTATAGTCCGTTATTAAGAGCTGAAGGTCTGTGACCAAGGCTGCCGGTAGACACACCATGGAAGGTGGAGGCGGCATGTATTCTTGATGAGGAACCTCCTCATAGTCCTGGGGATTGTCTTCGTAATCCGAGACATCCTGGTACTTTACATGGAGCTGTGATTGACTAGTCGCCGCAGGAAAGAGACTAGCGTCGTCCGAATCCTCCTCTTCAAAGAGGCGAGTGGGAGGCAAGGTTGAGACCTTACTGGGCAAAGTGAGGGCCGGAGTTAATGCACGCTTGGTTATTTGTACATGCACAAATGTACTCTGGTCGTCCGTGTCCATACCCCTCAAGGGGCTCGATGGTATAGCTGTAACCGACGTTACAGGCATCAATGCCGTCGACGGGATCGTCGTCGGGGTCGTCGTCAACGACGAGGATGATGAAGACGGTCTCCTCGTCGACGATGACGTCGACGATGACGTCGACGACGGCGATATTCTCGTCGACGGTACCCTCGTCGTCGACGGTGTCTTCGTCGTCGGTGTCTTAGTCGACGATGTTGTCGTCGACGATGATGACGCTCTCGTCGACGGTGTCGTCGTCGACCCTCCCGTCGACAGCTTACTCGACGACGACTTTTTTATGGCTAACGTCGACGGAATTGTCTTGCCTGCCGTCGACGATGGAGTTGTCGTCGTCGAGGACATGGAATGGGATGTCATCGTCGATAGAGTCGTCGTCGACGATGTAACAGAAATCGCTGTCGAAGGAGATTTTCTCGTCGACGCTACTGTCGACATTGTTGTCGTCGACGAGGTGGCAATAGGCTTTTTGAAGGTGTGGGGCATCACCTTAGGAGACGAGCTCCCTGGAACAGGCGAATCCTGGACCTCTGAAGACTTTTTCTGCGTCTTCTTTTGAGGTGGCTGCGACGAAGGGCCCGGCGATGCCACCCTTGGTCTTTTAGATGAGGAGTGAGACGCAACTGAGGAACTCTCACTCTCCTCAGAGGACACCACATCCTCCTTGTCCTTTAGCCTTTGCAGCCAGATTAAAAGGCGCCCCTCTCGGTCTTTCTAGGTCTTAGAAGAGAAAGTCCGACATACCTTGCAGTCCTTAGAACTGTGACTGGGATAGAGGCAATACAAGCAGTCCTTGTGTTGGTCGTCGATATGTAGCCTCTTCTTTCCGCAAGAGGCGCAGGGCCTGAATAAACCCTTCTTAGGTGTATCAGCCATGCTGAAAATCCAGAAAGTTGAGAAGAAATACTGTCAAATCCAAAGAAATGAGCAGAGCTCAGTGGAGACTCCCTTAGCACGACGTGCGGTAGAAAATCTGAGGGACTAGAGCTCCTACCAGGAAGGTTCTAGAGGGTGGTGTTAGCTGATTGGCTCTGGCCAAAATTTGGTCCTTTTTACATAAGGACGTGGATAGCTTACTAAGCTAAGGCCTCTGAGGCCTATGGCTGTCTTATGTCTTCTGGACATTACTTTGTTATTTACCGGTGACTCCCATTCCCGACGACGGGGAATGATTCAGGCATGTGAATCTATGAAAGATACCCTAATACTGGATAAACTCCTTTTACAGCTCTGGAGAAGAAGCCAAATTACTTGCAGTGTATATGACTGCCAGTTCATGTACTTGCACCCCATCACCATCATCCCCATAGACTTAGTGATTGAGGTGATTTGAATCTGATACAACAAGGTCAAGGATTCTCTGGCAGAACTCATCTTCCTCCAGACCTCTGGACCTGTGCTGCGGCAAAGATTCCGTTACCAGAAGAGGTGGCACTGGCATCCTCGAGCTGAAGAAGGTGGAGGTGGTGACATCTGTGGCTTCTGAGACGGAGTGGTATGCCTCTGTGCCAGAGTAAAGAAAGACGGAGGCGCTAACTGGCATCAATGTTGGAATCAGATGCATAAGATTTGGTATGTCAGATGGCCATGGGATGGGAATTGTGGCTCAGGCAAAAAGGTTAAACATAGTGTTGATAAACACCACTGGGTCCCTACCTGGTACCAGGAATTCCAGGTATGATATAGCCGGGCAGTCTAGATACCCTGGAGCCGGCACTGGAAATTCCAGGTATACCGTAGGCACACCAGAGGGGAACCAGTCTGGCTGTGGTATCAGATTGGGCCACTGGTGTGAGTTGAGGCCACTGGTTCCACAACAAGCAACTCCATTTCTAAGAAAGAGGATCCTGTAAGAGACAGAGGGTGTTGAGGTGGCTTAGCTTTTCCATGCTTCTTGGCTTTACTTTTTTTACTAGAGGAATTTGAGGAAGGTGACCTTGAGTGTGGCCTCGACCAACGACGGCTCCTCTTGTCATCGCAGGCCTTGGGCATGAACAGTTTGGCTTTTCAATCCTTGATCACCTTAAGGTGCATGTGAAGGCATAAGTCACAGGACCTGCAGTTGTGGTCTGACCCAAGGCATAGAAACGGGAAACAGGATGGGGTCCCTCACAATCCCTATAGGGCTTGAAGCCTGAATGTTTTCGTGGAAACATGACTGCACTATAACAAATTTGAAGGCGGGCCCAACTCGGGCACGCCGCCATTATGGCAGTTGCGCCGGGCCCCCGCACACAGGCACAGGGGAAGGCAGGGAGTGGCGCGCACAGTAGTGACATGGCGCCCTGCCTCCTCTTGTCAACATCCGCCTGATTGGGTAGCCGGGCGTGAACCGGAAGCACTTTCAAGTGCTTCCGGTTCACACTTTGGAGCAACATCGGGCAGGCCGGTCGGAACCAGCTTGCCTGGCTGCAAGAAGTTAAAAGGCTAGGGAGCGGAGCGAACAGTCTCTGTTCACCGCTCCCCAGCCTGTCGACAGGATACGCAGGGACAGGGCCTCAGGCTGAGGCCCCAACAAAGATTTTTCATTGTTTCTCTTTTTTTTCAGGTATTCTGCGCGGAAGGATCAGCAATTCCTGAGGGACCGGCAGGACAGCGTGGAGCGCATTGCGGGCATTCGGGCTTTCCTCTTAGAGCGGAGAAGGAAGCGATTGGTGCACTGGCCCGGATTTTTCTTTTATTTCACACAAGAAGTATCGGTGCACCGGGGTTGGGGGCTCTGCCTAGAATCTGCCTGCACTTGGTTTGCGTGGGTGCGGTTGCTGGCTGCTACTACTGCAAGGCAAGAGTGTGGGGAGTGGCTCAGACCTGGTCCCTGGAGTGTTGGGTGCGTGTGCCTTTTGTGGGAGGTTGTCAGCTGGAAGGGGATTTTGTGCCCTGTTACAACCAGTATTAATCTTGGTACACTACATTTATAAGGGTCTTGCTGCCAGATATTGCAAGTTGATTGTGTTTCAGCAATTTTTTGTTAGGTACAACAATGGCCCCTAAGGTAAAGCGGAACGAGCAGTGTTCACGCATGGACATTTTCATGGATACAATGATGAGAAAAATGGGGGCGGTGGACTCCATGGTGAAGAAAGTGGATGATATAGGTCTGGCATTAGCAGCTCCGAAGGAAAGGGTTGAGGGCCAGGAGGGGCAGAGGACAGGCCCAGGCGGTTGGGGGTAGCACCTAAGGCAGCTTTTCCCCCAGTTCCTAAAAGGAGTAGAACTAAGAAAGGCGGGGCACCGCGACCTAGTGAGGGGGAGGGGACAGGGGGTACCCCAGCGCCAATCCCTGAGGGGCTGGTAACCAGGGTTGTGGAGCCCCTGCCAATCCCACATACTAACTCTCAACCTGGCACAGGTGTTGGGGGTGATCTGCCTGGCAACTAGGGGGCAGGAACCCTGGCTGAGGGTCAGCCAAGCACACCAGGAGGGACGGGATGCAGTCCCTATGACTGAGGGCCCGTCTGGGAGCACGCCAGTCCAACCTGATTTAGTAGTTAGTCTGGCAGCGGTACTTCCTTGGCTGGGTAAGGTGGGAAACTGGTCCCCGGCAGCAGGGGTGTCAGGTAGTGGGGCAGAATTATTATTATTGTTATTAAGGAGTTTTATATAGCGCTAGCCTGACCCGAGGGTATCGGAGCGCTTCAAAACAGTTTATGAGCAAGATTCATACAATAAGCAGTATTCAACATACAAGTTCGGCAGTCCAAGTGTGCTGAGCAGCATTGAGGTAGTACCTGAGTCCTGAGATAACCTCATAGAGTGCACGTTGTCTTGGGGTTGATACAATAAAGCAGGATTCTACATAATATGTTCTGAAGTCCAAGTGTGCTGAGCAGCATTGAGGTAGTCCGTGAGTCCTGAGATAACCTCATAGAGTGCAAGTTGTCTTGGGGTTGAACCAATAAGGGGGGGGGGGGGAGGAGCAGCTGGGGGTCGAATAGCAGTGAGGAGGTAAATCTTAGAGCTACAATGTCAGGAAGAGACGACGAGCAGGGGATAGCATTTTGATGACGACTATCCATTCGGGAGGGAGCTGTTGAGGAAAATGACTAAGTTGTTTTTTGAATTTTGTGAAGGATGGGATAGTCCTGATATCGACTGGGATGGCGTTCCAGATTTTGGGTGCCTTTCCTGCGAAGGACCGTGCAGCAGTTTTTTGTTTGCGTGTTTTCATGGGGATGAGTAGTAGGGTGCTGGAGCTCCTGAGGTTCCTTGTCTGACCAGCCCTCTTGAGTTTGGCAGCCAAATACTCAGGTTTTCCTGTGTGCAGGGCTTTATGTGTGAGGCAGGCAGTTCTGTATCTGGCATGCAGTTCGATTGGGAGCCATTTTAGTTCCTGATTCCAGTGACCATTCTAGCTGCTGTGTTGAGAGTAGTTTTGCGGGGGGCTAGGTGAGATTTAGTTGTACCATTGAGGGTGGCATTCCCATAGTCGAGTCTGGATAGCACCAGTGCTTGGGTGGCTTGTTTGAGTTCGTTGGTTGGGATGAATGGTTTTATTTTGTTAAGTAACTTTTAAGTAACTTCAGGTTGATGAAGGCACTCTTTGCGGAGTTCTTGATGTGAGTGGCCATGTTGAGTTTTGAGTCTAGGGTAATTCCTAATGATTTAACGGAGTGGGTCAGAGTGGGATTGCCATTAAGAGCATCCAAAGCTTTTAGCCATTCTGAAATATGAGGGTTCTCCTCTTTGTTGGAGGTGAGAAGTTTTTCGGTTTTGTCTTGGTTGAGTTTTAAGTGGTTAAGCGACAGCCAATGTTGGATTTCTTTTAGAGTGACAGTTAGTTTGTGAATTTCATCAATGGAGGAGGTTTCGAGATAGATTTGGGTGTCATCTGCATAGAGGTGGAAAGGGATGTTAGCATTTTTGAGAAGGGTGGTGAGGGATTCCTTGTATATGTTGAACAGTTGAGGTGAGAGCACTGAACCTTGGGGGACGCCCCTGTTGACAGGGTGTAGGTCGGAGGTAAAGTTTTTTATTTTTATCCTATGTGAGCGGCTGTGTAAGAAGGAGGAGAACCAGCGTAGGACCACCTCATCAGCTCCTACCCTTTCTTGTAAAGCCTTGATGAGAAGTTGGTGATCAACCGTGTCAAAGGCTGCCGATAGGTCTAGGAGGATGAGGAGGCAGCATTGGTCAGTATCGAGGAATATGTGGATGTTGTCTGTGATGTTAAGGATCGCGGTCTCGGTGCTGTAGCCTTTTCTGAAAACCCGATTGGTGGGGGTCAAAAGGTTGATGCTATCCATTTGCTGAGTCAGTTGTTGGAGGCCGCATTTTTCCAGGATTTTGTATAAGAAGGGGAGATTGGAGACAGGTCTGAAGTTATTCAGTTCCTTGGAGTCAAGGCCTGTTTTTTTTAGTACTGGCGTGACTTGGCCGACTTTGAGGCATTCAGGTATGATGCAAGTTCTCAGGGAGCTGTTAATGATCTTGCACCAGAACGGAGCTATGGAGAGACTCAGTTTTTTAGTCAGTTCGGTGGGAATCGGGTCAAGGACGTGAGAGGCGGGTTTGGAGGTGGAGATCAGTTTGAGGATCTCGGTTTCCGGGGTGGGGTTGAAGGACTTCCAGGTTTTTGTGGGGTGCTTGGGCGAGCTATCTACTGTCACCGGAGGCATGTTTTTGCAGACGAGGTTGATGTCCAATGAGAGCTCAATCTTGGTGATTTTATCTTCGAAGAAGTTGATGAAGTTTTCACACAAGTCTTTAGAGGCCTGTAGGGAGGATTCCGGGGGTTTGGAGGTTTGTTGTCTGATGATTTATTTATTTATTTATTTATTTTTTTTTTAAAAACCTTTATTTGTGCATATGAAAAGAACAAATACGGGCCTACAACCGTCAGGCCGGCCACGGTACGGTTAAGCACTGGTACAAACATTACATCCCCTGCGCATCCACGGTCAAGATTAGCAACGAGTCATGAGGTATAAACTGGAGAGATCCTTGACACCAGGGGAAGGAGAAGTGAAGGTTAATTTTAAGGTTTTCAAAATAATTTTATCAGGGAAAAAATCAGTAAAGAATAAGAACCAAGGAGATTCGAGTCCGCAAGATAGCTTCACCACACGGGAGAGCAGCAGCATCATTAAAACGGTCATGGAAGGAAAATCTCAGGCAGTGAGGCGATGCAGTTATATAACAGGATAGTCACATGAGTAAATATGCACCCCTCCAGAGCCGCCCCCACTCAATCCATCCCACACCCGGACCCCGAATCGAAACAAGTATAGCGCAGAGACATAAAAGAAAAAGGCCCATAGAACTAAGTAGAAACAGTGAATTACCCCCCCACCCTACACCAATGCGGAGGCTACGGCCTGCCCCCCCCCCCGGCATAGTGCCTGTCGCCCAATGAACCCGAAATATAGACAAGAGAGAAAGTAGGAATAGAGTAAAAAAAAATAAGAGAACAGAGAGATAAGTGGGGAGGAGCCTACGTTACCCCAGAGCGCCCGAAACCATCGGCCAACTATGGCCGCCACACACTGAGAACCCACTACGCCAAAAGCGGTCGTGTGAAGATAACGTGTCACAACAATTTAAATGAAGGCGGACAAACCGCGACGAGTGCGCACAACATATGCAAACAGTTCCAGTCCCAGTCCAGCCCATCCGTGAAACCATGGCGATATAAATCAGTTTAGCCCTGGCCCGATCGCGGGCTTAAGATTACACCAGCCCCTACATGAAGGCCCCGCACCCCGTGCAGACAAAGACAATATGGCCGCTTGGGAGAGGATGGTGAAGTAGAGTCACAAAATGGCCGCCGACCATCTATTGAGGTCCCCTTGTGCACCACATAAAGTCCAGACCTGGCATTTAAAGTACAGGAGTTCCACAGAAAAGAAGCAGTAGGCCACCGTGAACGGTTCCTCGAGGACGTCAGGTGTCGCTCTGCTGGATACTCTTGCGGGCACGGTGAGGCAGGCAACAACGAAGCAGGCAGCAATGAACGGGGAGACAAAGTATCCGCAATTGAGCTGGAGAGCGATTGATCCTGGGTGCCGGTAAAGCCAGATGCAGGCACCAGTGTAGCACGATCATAAACAGCCATTGCGTCCCCGCAAGAGGACAAAAGCACTGGCAGACCCTCGCCTTGTTGATGACAAACGGGGCGCTCACGACCCGCAGCCGACAGTATGGAGTCAAACCGCTCACTCAGCGCTTGCAAGCCAAGACACATTTGTAGACGAAAGTCCCGCAGGGCAGCCAGAACGGAGCCGCATGTCAGCGGAGGCTGCGCCCCCACATCGGTAGCAATCCGGGACGGCACTATGGAGCTGGTGTCTGGTAGAGGGAGGGCGAAGCGGGCAGCGGGCGAGACCGGAGTAGCATCCCCCAGCCGCGAGCAGGCAATCAACGCCATGTTTTACCGCAGAACGGTACAGTGGCCAGGGGGGGGGTCGTAGCAAGGAGGCAATTCCCCTCAGGTCTGCGCCGCAACAGGGAAAAGCCAACAGTCACTGCCCTTCCCTCGGGTTCTCTTTGCAGCCGACTAGGCAATAGAAAAAGGGGGTCTGCAGCCTCCCACAGCGCGGTCCACAGAACGGGGCAGGAGACCCGCCGCACCGGGGCTTACCCTATAGCTCCAGCCCATCAGGTGCGGGGTGCAGGGGGTGTCCGGGCGTCCCTCCCCCGGCTCATCCGGCGACAGTCCGTGGTGTGAGGTGGGACCGGGACCGCGGGGCTCAGGTTTACGCTAGCGGGTCCGGTAACTGCGGAGCTTCCAGGGGGCCGGCCAAGGCCACAATAGAGCAGGGGTCCAATGCGGAGAACAAAAGCACCAAGAACTCCGGCGTCCGGGCGGGCTAAGACTCCGGGAAAGCGGCGGCGCAGTCAGCGCGTCGTCGCACACGTTGCACCTCGAAAATCGGCGAGGATAGTAGTCAGGATGATAGTCCGAGGCCAAGGGCCGACGGAGCCGGGCGCTCAAGCGTCTGCTCCGGTCGCCATCTTGGCTCCTCCCCCCTTGTCTGATGATTTTGAACAGTTCGTTGGGACTGTTTTTTGCGTTGCCAGGGCGGTGCAGAAGAAGGTGGATTTTTCGCTGCTGATGTGCTTTTTGTATTTCCTTCGGGCTACTTTGAGTTGTTCGAGTAGGTTTGAGGAGGGGTTGCTCCTCCATAGTCTTTCTGTAGCTCTTAGTGGTCTTCCTTCGTTGTTAATGTCCGTGTTGTACCAAGATCTGGATGGGATGTTCCTGTTTTTTTTAGTTTTAAGGGGGCTACTTGATCTAGAATGGATGTCATGTTTGTGTTGTAGTGGGCGGTGAGTTCTGTTGTGGCTAGATCGTCCATGGAGGCAGTGAGGAGAGAGTTAACCCTTCCCTCTAGGTCAATCATGTTAATCTGGGTGAAGTTTCTAGTCCATTTCGGAGGGTCTTGGGTGGCGGGTTTAGGTGTGATAGGCTGAGTGAGGTGGAAAAGGATTAAGTGGTGGTCGGACCAGTCCACGGGCAGGATGCAGTCTATCATGACAGTGTCGTGCTGGCCGATAATGGCATCTAGGATTGCTCCTTTGTTATGGGTTTCCTCTAAGCAGTGTTGGGTAAGGTTGTTGCTATGAAGCAGCTCCTTCAGGTTCTGGATTAGCAGGTTGCTTTCTTCATTCCAGTGAAGATTGAGGTCGCCCAGAATAAGGTTGTTCATATCTCGGACAGAGCAGTGGGCAATCAGGTCGGACAGGTGTTCGGTGAATGTAGTGGTGTTGCCTGGGGGGTGGTAAATGAGGTGGCAGATGAGTGTTTTGTTGTTGCTAGTGCAGAAGCTTTGGAAAAGGCCAGACAGTTAATGTCACAATTAGAGGGGGTTCAGCCTGTAGGTGGTTTGGCCGTTCCAGCAATGGGCGCGACAGGGGCGAACACTGGGCCAAACGGCGGAGTCCCCGCCACGGTCACCCCACCAACGGATGCAGGAGCAGCAAAACCAATGGCGGCAGCAACAACAGGTATACGACAAACACTGCCACCTCTGGGTTTAGGCGAAGTCCGCTCCGGGAGGGAGCACCTCGGCTGACATGTGTCTGAGGAGACTAAGGAAAAGATTTGGAAGGACTCCTATGTGAACATGTTTTCCCTGTCGCTGGATGAGTCAGAAAGGGAGGAGGCCAAAAAGAATAAAGAATGGACACACCCAAGAGAGTGGGTGAGCATGTTGTTGAAGTTTAGGGTTGAAGAAACATTGGTAAATTGGATCAAAGGTTTCACGTTATTCACTTCCATAATGGGCGAGCGTTTCCCAGGCCTGGCTTCAGAAATGGCCTGTTACCAAAATAGGATAGCTTGGGCACATGATACTTATGGTGGCAGTGGGTGGAAAGATTATGACAAGGATTTTAGAAGAGCTAAGGCGTCTGACCCAGCTCTGTGCTGGAATCAGATTGATATGATCATATACCTGACGCATTTCAGAGGGGGTCCACAGGATGCCACCCGGGGTCCGGCACAGGGCACTTTCAGGAGTCAGCCCTTTAGCCCAGGCCACCCAAGTGGCTCATGGGGCAATGGTAAAAGCAAGGGGGCCTGCTGGGACTTTAACAGGCGCTCGTGTAACAGAGCAGTGGGCACCTGTAAATTCAAGCACGCATGTTCTTTCTGTGGGAACTCCTCACATCCAGAATCAAAGTGTTTTAAGAAAACAAAGGACAAAGGAGGCAAAAAACATGACTGAGATTATGTCCCTCAGTAAGGCAAGATCTCCCATTATAACCAGCACTTTGATACCATGGTTGAACAGCTACAATTGCCCCAAGTCTGCGAGAATTCTGATAGGAGGTTTCAGGATCCCGGCGCCTCGGTATGCTGCGAGAATCAGTTATCAGTCAGGACTAATGAAGGGGTGGCGGCTGCTAACATTGAGAAAGAAGTCCGGTTGGGCAGAGTAGCTGGCCCATTTGAGGCCCCCCCAATGCAGGATTTTGTCTGCTCCCCATTGGGAGTAGTGCCCAAAAAAGAGCAAGGGGAATTTCGTTTGATCCATAATCTTTCGGCCCCCAGAGGTGTGTCACTAAATGACGCCATTAATGACGACCTATGCAGTGTTAAGTACGCTTCTTTTGATCAGGCAGTTGAGATACTCAAAGGTTTCGGGCGGGGCGCTTGGTTGGTGAAATCAGATATTGAGTCAGCTTTCCGCCTATTGCCAGTGCACCCACTTGATTTTCACTTACTGGGCTTTCAATTCAAGGGGAAGTATTACGTGGACAAATGTATGCCTTTGGGATGTTCAGTGTCTTGCGCATATTTTGAGAAATTCAGCTCCTTTTTGGAATGGATTTTTCGGCGAGCAACTGGGCACCAGTGGGTACTGCATTACCTGGATGACTTCCTCTTCTTGGGGGCCCCAGATTCACAGGAGTGTGGGTGGGCATTGCAGAAGTTCTGTGCACTCATGCGAGATTTTGGCGTGCCTTTGGCACAAGGCAAGACTGTGGGACCAAGCACGGAAATTGAGTTCCTAGGGATTGAGTTGGATTCAGTACAGGGAGTGTCACGTCTACCGCAAGCAGAAATAGCGTTTTTTAAGGCTACTATGCAGCAATGCTTGGTAAAAGATAAGGTTACGCTTCATCAGTTACAGCAGGTTGTGGGACAATTGAATTTTGCTTTGAGAATAATTCCTATGGCACAACCTTTCTCACGCACCATCGCACAGGCCATGTCAGGACTCGGGGAGAAGCACCATCACACCAGACTGTCCAGTGAGGTCAAGCAGGACATGCGGATCTGGAAAGCATTTCTACGAGATTTCAACGGTAGGGTTGTGTGGCCCGCTGCTCCCAGGTCCAGCCCGGAGATGGGTCTGATGACCGACTCAGCAGGTAACAAGGGTTTTGGTGCCATTCTAGGTACAGCATGGGTTGCACAACGTTGGCCAGCATGGTGGGTGGACACTGGGCTTACAATGAACATAAGCTTCCTGGAGCTTTTCCCCATCCTGGTTGCATTGACAGTTTGGCCGGAACAACTTAGAAATCGATCAGTGTTCTTCTGGTCTGACAACATGGCTGTGGTAGAATGCATAAATAAACAAAATGCAAAATGTAAAATGATCCTGCGTTTGCTGAAGGAGATTATACTGTTGTGCATGAGAATGAATTTGCAGTTTAGAGCCAAACATGTGCCAGGAGTCTTGAACCACGCCGCTGATGCTCTCTCTTGCTTTAAGATGGAGGTATTCAGGTCTCATCACTCAGAGGCGGCGGAGAACCCAACGCCTTTCCCAGAACAGTTTTGGCAACTTGGTGCCCCCAGTTATCGGACCTCGTGGCAGCTAGCCTAGCACCCAGGACCAGGAGGGCATACGACGGGGCGTTTGGGCCTACTGCTATTTTCTGGGGGACAGTTGGCCGGAAAAGTGGCACGGCACTGAGTCTGTCATTTTTTATTTAAGGGCCATGAGAGATGAGGGGTGCTCAGTAGCATCGGCAAGGTGGCATATGGCAGCCATTTCCTTCTTTGCAAAAAATTGGAGAAAAGAGGGATCCCACCAGCACTTTCATGGAAAGCCTTAAGAGGGTGGCAATGCCTACAGGGGGGACAGCCTGACGTAAGGAGACCAATAGGTTTTTCAGACATTGGCCACACTGATGGAGGCTTTACACCAGGTGTGCACTTCAGCTGGAGAAACACTTCTGTTTCAGACAGCTTTCTGTCTAGCGTTCTATGGTGCTTTCAGGATAGGGTAATTGGTAGCAAAAAACAAAACGGATTGGCAGGGGGGGGCTCCAGTTGGCCCACGTGCTGCTTCAGGGCGACTCCCTATTGATATCCATACCTAGGTCCAAAACTGATCAGGAAGGCAGGAGTGAAGGAGTGGTATTGCGTAGGGCTGAAGGAAGTACTTGCTGCCCCATTGCCAGCCGGGAGAGATTTCTGGCGCAATGCCCAAGGGGGGCGGGGGGACCACTACTGGTGCACGCAGATGGGACTCCCCTCACTATCTTCCAGTTCAAAAGGGTCATTGGCCTAGCCATACAGAATGCCGGTTTCGACCCGGGCAGCTTTGGGACCCACTCTTTCAGGATAGGGGCCGCCACTGAGGCAGTGGCCAGGGGATTCTCCAGGAGTGAGGTGCAAAGGATCGGGAGGTGATCCTCAAATAGTTATAAACGCTATGTGCGCCTACACATGCTATAGAAGTGTCAAAATAACGCACTGACGGTTGGTTTTCTTTTATGGTTCTTGCAGTTTCTACATCCAGTGACGCAGGGGGGAAGCCTGCATCGGTTCACCGTCCAACAAAGGTGGCAAAATCCTGTCAGGCAGGAAGACAACGATCAATGGGTCATCCTCAAGCAGCACACGTCACAGACCAGGTGCATGCCTGGGACCGCAGGGAACAGGAGGTGTGGATAATCGGCCACTCATATGTAAGAAGGTTAAAATTGTTTTTTGTTGCAGGTTCCTATGAGACCAGGGCACGCAAGGCAGACGCACAAATCTCATTTCAC
The DNA here is from genome assembly GCF_964204655.1 of Triturus cristatus. NCBI lineage: Eukaryota > Metazoa > Chordata > Amphibia > Caudata > Salamandridae > Triturus > Triturus cristatus. Next base: position 144,262,891 of record NC_140594.1, read on the forward strand.
GGGCAGGGGGGGTCTGAGACTAAGCCAGTTTAGGGCCCTGGTGGCACGCGCCCTGGAAAAATGTGAGGGACCTTCTGCGATTTGGATTTTGCAACTAGGTAGTAATGACCTAGTGCACCTGGGGCGGAGGGTCGTAATTGAGGCACTGCTGACTGGTGTAGGGTGGTTGGCAAAGAGATGCCCCGAGTCAATGATAGTGTGGTCAGCTAGGCTTCCTAGATTAGAGTGGAGAGGGGGTGAGTCAGTATGGGCTTTAAATAAAACGGATTAACAAGAAAATTGAAAAGTTATTCAGGACCCTGAAACTAAGATCTATAGGTCATGGGTACATCCGAGGGGAACAGTTTTTCCTGTGGGATGGGGTGCATCTGTCAAGTCATGGCAACCAGATATTCATGGAGAACATAATGGCATGGTTAGAGGGAGCAAGGCTCAGGACATGACCTTCTAGTAGGTAGAGGGGGGAGGCCAGATAGTTGGGCAACTATACTGACCTGTGGCGGTAAGGTCATGATTGGTGAGCATAGTTTTCGGTCCTTAGCGGGCATCACGATTGTAAAACGGGGACGCCCGAGGGGGAGACAGAGGGTCTCTCATGGAACTCCAGGGGCAGTTACAGCGGGTGGGCTGGAGGGATGCGGGGGGAAGGGTAGTCTTGCTTCCAGTAGGCTGGTTGGCCAATCCCAGCACGCGCATGCGCTCAAGGGCGCAAGGAGGCATAATTGCCGCGCCCCTATTTATGGAGTTTAACGTTGAAGGCGTGGGGGGGGCCCGGGGGGAGGTATCCATCCGGTAAGCTGGGCCCCGTACGCAAGGTCATGCTGGTAAAGAGGTGTGGACCTAGCTGGATCAGGATCTGGGAACGCCAGTCATTGACCTTGCCGCAGGCTCTAACAGGGATACGCAGAAAGTTAATATCTTCATCACTTAGATTATGATAGGATTGGCTCTGTATTAGGAACATGTTAAGGTTAGCCAATTGATATCATGTACCTATCAATGTATTGGACTTTCTGCGTATTGTACATAATGTAAATAAAATGATTATTAAAGTTTTAAGATTTTATGTAATAAAATACGGCTGGGGTTACTACGACCCCAAATCCAAACAGCTGTGGTGTTTGCATTGTTTTGTCTTGGAGGAAAGTGAGGGTCGGTGAGCCTCCAAGGGAGGGAGGAGGGTCCCTTATTTCACCAAGGGTAGATGTCCTATGGAGGGGAGGGGGTATTAGGTAGTACCAGACCATATTGGAAGGCGGGCACGTCGCCATTATGGCGGTCGCGCCGGGCCCCCGCACACAGGGGAAGGCAGGGAGCACCGTGCACAGTAGTGACGTGGCGCCCTGCCTCCCCTTGTCAACATCCGCCTGATTGGGTAGCCGGATGTGAATGGGAAGCACTTTCAAGTGCTTCCGGTTCACGCGTTGGAGCAACGTAGGGCAAGTCGGTCGGAACCGGCTTGCCTGGCTGCAAGGAGTTAAAAGGCTGGGGAGCGGAGCGAACAGTCTCTGTTCACCACTCCCCAGCCTGCCGACAGGACACGCAGGGACAGGGCCTCAGGTTGAGGCCCCAACGAAGTCTCTCACTCAGTTTGCGAGATTTCCACACAGAACATATTCTGTGAGGAATTCTCGCAAACTCAGTGAGAGCAAGCTCAAGATTCGTGTGGAAAGCATGGGAAAAAGCCAACTGACATTGTTGCGCTGGGATGGGTGCTATATGACTTCAGTGATGTCATGTGATGTTACTTCTGGCGTTGATGCAAAGCCAGTACACCCACTGGCGTCTTAAGAGCTTTGAAGTTTCCAGATCCAGTTTGACGCCTGGGATTATCCTATAGGCGAGGAATCAACAAGCAGAAGTATCCAAGAGAATGTCTGTCTCATTTAGCTACCTGTTGCATCCTCCAGTCATTCTAAATTGTGTTTTTACAGAACCCTTTATCCAGTATAATGTTTGCTATTTAAATACATTTTATTGATTACACAGTAGCCACTTAATGCTCATTATAAATGTCAAACAATCAATTAATAACAGTAATTATAGATTTCACACTGAAAGGTTAGTTCACTATAAAGCGTGCTGTGATTTTTTGTAACCTTAAACTTCAATACAGGATGAAAGAATGTAAAGTGTATGGAAGAATCCTCACCTACAAACACATCTTTGTCAGTACCCTCAGGGATGCAGTAGTCAACTTCTTCATTTTTATAAAAATGGAATGGCTGGAAAGTGTCGAATATGAAGTCGCCCAGGTACTCCTCCATGTACGTTGAAAGAATGCGACGATCAAAGCTGTCAATGGCGCGACCACCGTACATCACCTGGACAAAAAATAATCAGGATCATTACCATTTCAGGCAGGTTCATTCTTACCAAGTGTCATTATTTCCTCATTTCATAACCTTCACTCAGTACTAAGTGTCGTGAACAATATTAAAGAAGTCTAATGTCAAGTTTGGGGCTCTGTAGGGTCAAAGTCTTGGGACGGTGGAAACCGTCCTGAAAGGGGTGTGTAGACTCGCATAGGATTTTGGACTACGACATTGGGGGGTGCAGCTTTTCTCCAACAGAGGGAAGCTTGCTACCTCTTGCTTGTGGATATTTCCTGGTTATTTTGAAACCTCCGTTTTTATAAGGGCTTTACATAGCCCTGCTTTCATGGCTTCCTAGATATATTCTGCAGTTGACTCAGATACCCGAGAACTGATGGCATTGAAAAGGAACATAAGGCCCTCTATCTCTAATGCATGCCTGAACAGTCTGATGCTAACAGCCTGATGTGCTTGAGCAGTTTGAGGTTCTCTGTGGGGACGACCCTCTCATGAAACTTGGTGCCATTCATGTCCTAGTGAAATTACACACTTGGTGGATTGACAAAAATCCCCAGCAGCTCTAGATCGAGATTATGGAGCACATGACTACTTCTGAGTCATTTGCTTGATATAGAGGTATAAGACAAGGCTAGTCTCTCTCGACCCTATTATTTTTACTAGTCATTGAACCTTTTTTGTATCTTCTACGTAATTCGTCAATATAGGAATTATTGTTAATAACGTTATTTTAAAAACTTCTGCTTATGTTGACGATATTCTACTCTATATTAGTGATCCCATAACCACTATACCCAGTATACTGCTCATTATACAAGACTATTCTTCCCTCTAAGGATACTCACTGAATATTAATAAAATGTATTTTTTTTACAATAGATATGCTTCGTGATAGCAATATTATTTGCAATTTATCTAGTTTAAAGAATTTAGGAATTTATTTTAAAAATTGAATTAAGGACACTGTCGACATAAATTGTAAAAAAGTAATCTCTTGTATTACAGAGAAATTAAACAAATGGTCTTCCTTGAACTTATCCTGGTGGGTGAAATTGGTTATTTCACATGGAGACCCCCCTTCCCCACCGCAGGGCAGCCCCATGCTAGTGGCACCAGAGGGATTTAAATACTTGGGCATTTTCATTATATCTGACAACAAACTTCGCTATGAGCGTAATCTTCTCCACCTATTACAAAGGTTCAGGCGTGATACAGCGCCTTGGAAGACGCTGCCGTTGTCACTGTTGGGTCGAGCAGCACTTCTCAAAATGATGTCCCTTCCGCGCTTCCTATACGCCCTGCAGAACTTTCCAGACCTGGTTCCGACTAGGTTCTTCAACGAAATTGAGAGCATCCAGAGGGACTTACTATGGGAGGGCAGACCACGTATAGCGCTACACAAACTCACACTCGGGTGGTACAACGGAGGCATAGGGCTTCCAGACATTAAAAAATACAACTGGGCGGCCCATTTGGCAGAAGTGAATCACTGCACGTATCGTATCAGTGATGACCCAGGTTACAGAATGGACAGATGGCTACTCCCCAGGGATAACTTCAACAGAACGCTCTACTCCAGACCCAACAGGTATTCATTAACGGGACCCACAAAACACTCTGTCCAACTCTGGCACATAGTTACTCGTAGACTAGGTTGGGCTCACACTAGCCGCTCCACTATGGGACAGGGAACAACTAGGCTCCCTCGGGAGGACGAGAGGGTTTGACAAATGGGACCTCATTGGGCTGTCGCGAATTGGTGACCTCTGGGGGGCAGGCGGGTGGTTTTATTTGCATCACTTCAACAAACGCATCAGTTAGTGGACACGGAATATTTCAGATACTTGCAAGTCCGACACTCCCTCCAAGATAACCTTCCTGCGGGGTCTTCCCAACCAGAATCCTTCCAATTGGAGGACAGACTGCTTGACGGCTACCTGCCAGACAAGGTCATCTCCCTTACTTATAAAAAAACTAATAGACAACACTCCGGATCCCCTTGTACCCCTGCGGGAGCGATGGGAGAGGGGTGGGCTAGAACTAGATGATGAAGAATGGCAGGAGGCAGTGGCCTCTCCACGGGAAGTCGCAATCTCATCCAGATTACACCATGCCCAACTTAAAATTCTTCACAGAATCTATGTCTCTGGACCTAGACTGGTACACATGGGTAGGGCCAGCGCAGGGCTATGCAGTAGACAATGTGGCCTAGAGGGCTCCTTTCTACACATTATATAGGAGTGCAGGCTGTTGCAGGAATATTGGAGGAAGGTGCATGAGTACAGTCTGGGCAGTTGTGATTAGGCCTGAAGACAAACGGTGTCTCTTGAACGTGTGGGAACCCACGGACCTCAACAGCAAGGGCAAGCTATGGGCGACCTTGGGTCAAATGGTGGCCAAAAGAAACATTACTCGTTTGTTGGGAGCGATGTCGCCGCCTACACTGGCAGCCTGGAAGGCGGACATGGACTGGTGCATGGTCAGGGAAACAACTGTCTATGTTGCACGTGGTTGCCACCAAAAGTGGATGGCTGTCTGGGGTAGATAGAATGTGTATCGTGGAAATATTTGTGACCCTCCTGTTCTTCCCTCCCTTGATGATCGAACATTGCCATAATTATCAAATCACTATGTCTTGCTGTGTATAGAGTGCTATGACGTCTAATAGTTCAGTCCTCAGAACTGTGCTGCTGGGGCTAATTTGTCTCTGTAATGATGTGACCTAAACGTTTGTTAATAAAAACAGAATAAAAAAAGTAAGGAATGGTTATTTCACCTCAAATATTATACATGCAAGCAATGCTGCCTTTGTCATTACCTACTTTTTTTGCAAGACCCTTAATACAATTCTTGTTAAATTCATTTGGAATAACAAACCTTAAAAAATTAAATATAAAACGTTTCAACTCTCAAAACTAGAAGGTAGTTTTGGTCTTCCCGATATTCAAAAATATAATTTCTCTTTCTTAGCAGCACAAAGTGTTCATTGGTTTGCAAGCTTAGACATTGGTATCACACCAAATTAGGTCCTAATTGAGAGGAATATTGCTGCTTCTTTTCCTCCACCTGCAATCCTCACCATGGACCTTCATAAATTAGGGTCAAATTTGTCAATCCTAAATGTAACAAAACAAGTGCTTACTAAGGTTGATAGGTTATTTCATAATAAAATTATCTACTCTAAAAAAGTGTCACTATGGTATAATTCTAAGATGAAACAACATACCCCTATCTCTTCTTGGTCAACATGGATTGATGCCGGGATATTTTATGATTCTTACATTTGTCATACCAATATATTTTTATCCTTTTCAGATCTAAAATCCAAATATCATATTCCAGTATCTGCTTATCGTCAATTCGTCATTTTATGTAACACAATTCTACATGCCAATAATTGCTCCATTCCTCACCCTTCATGTTCAGATACGGAGCTTTTGTTTAATATACATAGGCTCTCTGGCCATATTGCTTCTAAAGCATATAAAAAGTTAAATTAAGACTTACTGATCCTTCCAACCTCTCGCAGCTGTCTATATTTTGGAACCCTATTCTTAATACCAATTATTCCACAATCAGTATGAAGAAATTTTGGCTATCTGAAAAGCAAAAGAGGGCCCTGAAAACGGAATATCTTGCTATTCACTGGGGCAAACTTTCCCACAAAAAGACCAAACCACCATAATAAATATGACTAAGTTGATACATTATACTTATTTTTCTACAAAATTATGTCAGTACATCCTTTCAATAAATACTGAATGGCACAAAATTTATATTTTGTGAGAACGTTTCTCCCAGTGAATAGCGAGATATTCCGTTTTCAAGCCATCAGTGGCAGGGGGGTTTTCTTTTGTTGATTGTTTCAGTGTACCTTAGTGTATCTGCCAATCCAATGTATTTCTTTTAAACAAGTGCTGTTGGTCTCCTGTCAAATTATATGATGTACACCTTTCTAATAAACCAGAATGTTGGCATAGTAATTCAGAATCTGGTAATCTGAAACATAGGTTTTTTGACAGTCCCTTTATTTTTCAATTTTGGTCTAATGTTTGGGATACAATTTCTGAGATCTTAAAATTTGATATACCCCTAACTTCTAGCATTATTATAAACAAATCTTGTTCCCTTCCTAAACCTTTATCCTATATGGATATGACATTTTTTGACCTTCTTATTTCACATGAAATCAAATCTATCACTACGAATTGGAAATCTGCAAACCTTATATCTGTACAAGTATGGTGGGATTGGATTCTTTATATAAGAAAAGGAATTGAGTTTTTTTTTTAACCAAAACAAATACATTTCCTATAATCCAAACTCATATATTTCTAATTAAACATATATGAATACGCATTTCTTTTTATAATTTTTAAATCCGTATTCCATTTGTCGCCCTATATATGTTTATAAATTATATTTCAATTCAAGGTTTTTAATTCCAATACATTTCTTAGTGCACAATTAGATATCATATGTATATCATTAGTATAACCATTTACTACACTTTTACTGATATTTTTTGTCTGTTTCTTGTTCATCTATTTATAAAACTCAATACAATATTTTGAGCACAGAGATTACAGTGCACTGATGTTAAAATGGCACACCAGGGTCTTGCTAATGGCATGTGGCACAAGAACGGCTAAAACCCGTCATCTGAACCTCACCTGTTAGACACCATTAGTGCATACTGAATTTATTTATAACGTCAAACACAACATAAAAGGGAAACTGTCCTTTCCAGGATATCCAAATGTGGAGAGATGCTGTTAATGAACACTTCTTAAAAAGGCAGTAAATGAGATGACATGCACAGCACAACAATTAATAAAGGTGTAAATTGTTTTCTTCGTTCTTTTAGGCACTAAAGCATCCCAGTACTATACAGAAATCTTCTGTGGATACAATGTCCTGGACTTGTTCCAGTTTCTTGAAAATTGTGATTATATTCTCAACGTAAAGTGTCAAATCGTAATTTTATTTCACAAGAAAATACAATTGGGATGCTTTCAAAATTCATTTTGATTTTTGAGGATCATACGTTCCCAACCAAATTTCTGACGATGCAGTTGTAGGCCATCATACTGTGAGTAACTGGATAACTGGCAAATACATCCTCTAGCTAGAGGCAACATTGGCTGAGCTCAGAATAAAAGGAGAACAAGACGATAATGGGATCCTTGACTTCTAGAGCCACAAGCGGACTTGCTCGATATCAATCAACATGTTGTTCAAGGGACTAGAGCAGATTGGAGTTTAAGCCCTGGCTTGAAGTGGGTCACTGGATAATAACATATGGTGCCTATCATGCAATTTTCTTTAGCGCTTTTAATCATGGCGTATGGGGTGCCATGGCGCTGGACCTAACTTCAGTGCCTAATTTGTTTGCTTTTGGATTCTAACTTTTATGGAAAAAGATATAAAACAGATTACAGGAAGACGTAAACCTTAACCCCTAATGAAATCATGTTAAAGAAAACAAAACATGATTCACTACCAATAACTTGCTAACTAACATGGAAAGACGTTACTTACCTGTAAATCCAGTTCTCCAGGATTGGTATCTTACATAGATTCACATGCTTGAATAATTTCCCATCATCAAACTAGGAACCCTCTGAATACTTTCTAACAGTAGTACATACTTAAACATTACTCCATCATTAACAACCAGGAATTTTCTCCAACCGCCTTATCCTTATATGACCTCCAGCCGATCAGAATGCCTTACCTCCAGTTGTTCTCCGACTGATGCTTCCAACTGTCAGATTTTCAGAACCGCTAGTTCCTACATTTTTATTCTTACATTTGAAAGCCTCATTTAAGGGCAGTTGGGAGGGCTGCATGTGATTCTATGAAAGATACCAATGCTGGGGAACCAGAGTTACAGGTAAGTAACTTATTTCCTTTTCCAGCATTGGATCTTTCATAGATTCACATGCTTGAATATCAGATTAACTTAGTAGTATCCAATTTACATTTCTTAGATGGTGGGATAAACAAATGAGGCTCTACAAAAGCGTGTGTTTTTCTCCATATTGCTGCTTTACAAATATCTTCCAAAGATATTGCTGCAAAGTAAGCCACTGACATTGCCATTGTTCTAGTCAAATGTGCCCTTACCCACCTTGTCAGTGGCCTATTGTGCCTCTGTGCTGTAGTAATACATGTCCCAGTTTACCTTGCTATTGTCTGTTTGGATACTGATTTTCATTTCCCAAACCATATGCAATACACAATTGATTTGTCTGTCTTATATCTTTGGTAGCTAGCAAATAACATTTCAGGCACCTTTTTGATGTCCAAAGAATGTAATGCCTTTACCGCTGCTGATACAGGCTTTACAATGAATGTTGGCAATGTTACCTTCTGACTCAAATAAAAAACAGTTGATATTTTTGGGACAAACTTAGGGTTTGTCACAAGAGTTACATTGTCTTTGTAAGCTTTAAATATGGTGCTCTGCAATTTAAAGCCTGCATAGGTTCTGACTGTCTCTCTACATTCTTGTTCTTGTGGAAATTTCAAATGTTCAAACTCTAAGGGCCTGATTCTGATGATGTTATGAAGGCCTCCTAACGGCATTTGCTCTGTCAAAATCCGCAAGGGAATGTGTCTTTCCGACCGACCCGGAATGGTTTCTGACCGACCGAGTGCGATGCGAGTTAGGCGTTAGGAATATCCCAATCCGAACCAGACGGCATTTGAAATGACCAAGCCGTACGGAGCAGAATCGTACATCTCTACGGGGCGTGTTTCCGAACGACTGAGTACGATGCTGGATTTGGACAGCCTTTCCGAATTGTGCCGTCCGACTTGAATCGGCAGTCGGAATCAGACTTTGGGGGTATGAAGTGGCCCCCCTGCACCTGGAGCCTTCTCAATCGGGCCCCTGGGCATACCCATAGGTCCCCCCTTACCAGCCATGCACAGTGTGGCAGGCACCAGGGGGTGCCCACTACAAGTTGTCTGATTTTCCCCAGCCACCCCTTTCTTCAATGGGAGCCTATGCATTTGGTCGGAACAAAGGCTCCCATTGAAGTCAATAGGAGTCCAACCAAATCGTATTTGGAAGCATCCGGATGCATCGTACTCGGTCGGTTGGACTCTTCTGAGCCGATTTGGTTGGAAACATTCCTAAACCCATTCGGTCGGGAAGCTTTCCAAACCGCATCAGAATCAGGCCCTAAGTTTTGATGAGCCAAGCCTTCAAGTGTAATGCCTCTGGATTGGGGTGGAACACCTGACCCTTGTCCTTGGAGAGCATCTTGTAATGGTTTGCTGACACACATTCCCAATAGGTCTGCATACCAATGTTGACGTGGCCATGCTGCCGCTACAAGAATTGCCATGCAAATCTCTCACTTCATTTTGCACAATACCCTCACTACCAAAGGTATTGGTGGAAATGCATAAATTAATTTTCCTTTCCAAGTGATTGTGAATGCATTGACCGTTGTTCCTGGGCAATACCACCTGCTCGCAAATTTCTCAATTTGCTGTTCCAAACCAAACATATCTCAATTGGGGTTTCCCCACTTCAGAAATATTTCATTCAGTTGTTGCAAATGTATTGCCCACTCATGAGTATCATAATTCTGTTAGCTCAAACGATCTTGCTGCTCATTGTCTACAAACTAGGAACATGCTTTGCCATCAAGGACACCTTATTGGAAATGGCCCATTCCCAAAGCTTTTGTGCCTCTTTTGATAGTATCAATGACTTCATTCTTCCTTGTTTAATTATGTAGTACATTGTTGTTGTATTGTCTGTTCTCACCATAACATGACATTTCCTTACTAACTGCTGAAAGGCTTTTAATGCCAACCTCACGGCCCACAGCTTCAACATGTTTAGGTGTAATTTCTTCTATTCCTCTTATCAAACACCATGAACTACTCTGTTCGCCACATGCGCTCCCCAACCTATCATTGAAGCATTCGTGGTCAGGTATCATTGTGACCTTTTAATTTGCAAATTTTGACCTTTGAATACATTATGCCTTCTCATCTACAACTGTAATGCTTCTTTCATACTCTGAGTTATATATGTTATATCTTCCCAACCTCAAATCTTCTGTTGCCAATGTCTGGCTAACTCTTACTGAATCACCCTCATTCGTAGTTTGCATTGGGGATTCACAGAATGAATGAAGTCATTGTTCCCAGCACTGCCTTAATTTATCTCACTGTCACTCTTACTCTCTCCGCCAATGTTGTCACTTGATTCATCCCTATCTTTCTTCCTCTTTCCAGTGACAGGAATACCATTCCCTTTACTTTCTTTAAACTTGCTCCTAAATCCTGACTTGGTTCCATCCTTGACTTTTTTGTATTTATTGCAAGTCCTAAAAACAGAAGAACTTTTTGAGTGAACTACATTACCTCCTTGTTTTGGCTCCATGTGGCAGCCTTTATCAACCAATTGTCCAGGTATGGATAAACTATACCCTCTCTCCTCCTTATAAAGTCTGCCACTGGAGCTATGCATTTTGTGAATATTCGTGGGGCTGATCTCAGACCAAAGGGTAGGGCTTTGAACTGATAGTGTTATCTAGCTACCATGAAATGGAAACAATTTCTATGACTTTTGTGAATTGATATATTGAAATATGCATCTTTCAGGTCTGAGAAGAACAAGTTACTTACCATCAGTAACGTTTTATCTGGTAGAGACACAGTCTATCTGCAGATTTTTTAATTCTCCACAGGTGTCAGAATGGATACGGGAATTTTTCAGCAGTACCTCTGCATGGGGGATGGCGCCGTACAGCTCCGTGATGACGTCGACTCCAGTTGTGACACCAGTGGAGCCATATACGTCCCCTCTGGCACGCGGACACTGGTATTTAAAACAAGTACTGAAAAGGGGTATAACCCTCATGCTATAAATCACTCGCGGAGCGGGGACGGTGGGAAGGGCGTTAAGGAATCTGTGGCTAGACTGTGTCTCTACCAGATAATACGTTACTGAAGGTAAGTAGCTCATCTGATAGAGACATCTAGCCGCAGATTTCTTAACTATTGAATTAGATACCATAGCTATAACCACCCGGAGGAGGGTCTGCGAACCAACCCTACAAAAGTTCCTACAGCAAACTAGCTGGTTGAAATTAGCCACAGACCAGACATATGTAGGAATTAGATGAAAAAAAGCGTGCTCCTTATAAAAACGTTGGCAATTACCACAGACAATGTAAATAAGAAACAACCTCGCAGGCAAGGAAAAAACCAAAGCCTCAAGGGAAACAGGAAAAAACTCTGCCAGAAGACATCCGACAACAGTCAGATATAGTATTCAATACGAAAAGGGTAAAAGAACCCTTAGACTAAAAGGGCCAAAGACACAACAAAAGTCATGCAACCCACCTTCTTTACCACAGTAAATATATCTCTGAAGGAACCTAACCTAAAAACTCCAGATAAGAATGGCTTCCAGTAACCATTCTCATTAAACCAAAATGAAAAACCTTTTAATTGCAAGGTCTGGAATAGCAAACCTAGTTTCAAGGTAGATGAATATCACAGTCCATCCTTAAAACAGAAACATATTTTAGCCAAAATGACCATCTGAAGGTTCACAGAATGTATAGTGTCCGTTGAAACAGAAAATAACAATTGGCAGATGTGAATCTGTCATAAAAACGGAACAATTATATCCAGATCTATAACACTACGTTCGACGCATACATATAGATCTGAATCCAAACTTACAGAGAAAAGCGATGCAATCACACCTCACAATGATTGTGTTTTTTTATAGCAGAATCATAACTCAGCATGTGTAACCACATGTGCAACACACTTATGTATCCTTTATATATACGCATGGATAAAAAGAGCTGAAAAACCAGCCCCAAAGTGCATACAATGTAGTATCAAGAGAAATTTGGCAGCCTCCACAAAACACCTTGGGAGAGTCAGCATAAAGATAATGCTGCCTGCCAAAAGTCTTTTAACAGGCCAGTAATACATAATGAAAAGCTACATGAGAAAAACACCTTGCTATAAGCAAACACCTACAACAGTCAAGATGAATAAAGTAAAGCAAATACCTGGAAATTACCCAAAAAGGGAACCCAGTTAAAATAATTGTCCATACGACATACGAGCTAAAATCTATTCTGACCAGAAGACAAACAAGGGCCCATATAGGCATATTTTAGTTCTCCAAGAACAATGAATCACCAGATCATAACCTTACGCTATGATCCCTTAAAAGGCTGTAAGGTACAGAAAAATAACAAATGCTTAATAGAGAAAGGGAACTGTCCACAGGGAGACAGAGAATATCCAACCCCCAGACAAGAAAGGTATGACTGTAAATAGCCAAAAAATATGGAAATATCCAAGAAGTTCTTAAAGTGAGGAAGGATGAAAAAGCAAGCCTTCTCTTTTGATGAAACCTTTCCAACCATGTAAGCCAAGGCTGTAAACAACCCTACGGCAACCATTCCAACACTGCATTGTGGGAAATCTCAGAAGCAGAGCTCACTGGACAACCATGTTCCAAAATTGAACATAGTAATAACGTCACCTCCAGAAATGAAGGAAATAAAGATAGTAAGTATTCAGAAGAATACACATCATACACTCTGAACTTACCAGATGTAACGCCTCCAGCATAGAGGAGCACACTTCCATGGAATAAATTCCTGTGTGCAGGTAAGTGAACTCAACATATCAAAGCTGGCATGATCCCCTCACTGGGAAACATAACCTAAAATTCATCCAATGCAAAAACTATCCGTGTACGACCTGAAGTCAATGAAAAGTGCATTAGGCAAATCAGAGACCAAAATTACCCTGAAGTGGAAATTTGCAAAAAAACAAGTATACAATCTGTCTATAGGATATACTGCAATCACAGTAATGCATACCAGCATCACCAAACTGCTTCAAAAGAAGCATGTAGAAAGGTAATCTTCCTACTCGGAGTACACATCACTTGTAATTACCTCTTTGAGCATGCAGCCCCTCATTCAGAGGAAAAGAGAAAAAAGAAAAAGCATACCTCAGGTATCCTTATACCACTTAAACTGTTAAAGACAGTATTGAAATAATAACATCTGCACCCGCAGAAACAGAACCAGGTGTAATAAAAAAAAGTGACATGTCAATGCCCTAACAAAGTCAGGCCCTTTGAGAAAGAAAGAATCCATCATCACCTATAGCACTCAAGTATAGTGTCAAATAGAACATATAACAGAGAAAGAGTAATTAGGACTCTGTATTACTTCTCCTATCTCGGAAGTGTTTCAATTCTAAATCTTCCTGAGCCCCAAAAAGAAGGGCACCATCAAAGGGAATATCACCTGCACAGCATCTGATAAAACCTGAAGCTCTTAACCACGACGCCGGAGCCCCACCGAAGATGTCATGGCCCTCACTACTGAATCAGTAGTATCTGTGCCACATCTGATTATCAGCTTAGCTGCCTGTTCATCTCTAATCAGGTTTTCAACATCAGAATGGAAGTTATCCAGAAGCGATGGCAACATGGTCTGCAAGGTATCCCACAAATAGTGGAAAAACCTCCCAAGAACACAAGTCGTGTTGGTGGATCTTAACACAGAACTAGCGGAAGCGAAGATGTGTCTGCCACATGCATCTTGACTACTAGGTTCCTTATTTAACGGAGTCTTAGGTGCAATATCCACATCCTCTGAGGCTGTAGCAGCCTGAACTACCAGGCTACGAGTGGTAGGATGCCTGAGGAGACAAACTGGGTCTCCTGGAGCAGGTAGGTGCCTATGAGATATAGCACGGTCCACTGAGACCCCTGAAGAAGGCTTGGCCATGTTCCTAACAATATGCCAAACAGGGCTGACTGTATGGAAGAACAGGCTCTTCTCCTGACTGTAAAGGACATCAATCAGAGGGTCAGTGGATGTCTCCACCGTAGGCAGTGACAAGTACAAAACTGCTGCCACCCTCTTCAACACATCTGTGAAGGAGGCACTTGCCTCAGTAGCAAGACTAGGAGGGGAAAGTAGTTCGAGGTGGAGATGACTCCAACCCACTAGCCTCATCAATAGCAGATATCCAACTCTCCTCCACTTGAGATGGAATAACTTCAGAAATGGACTGAAAAAGCCCAGACCTTACATCACCCGTTAAAAGGTGACAAACCAAAGTCTCACCCTGAGAAGATAGTGAAAATGCCACATTCCCCCCACTTTGCTCTACAAACTCTGCACTCGACGTATATCGATGAAGGGAAGAAGACGTTTCAGAGCAGAGACGGTGGCAATGGCGTCAATGTCGAAGTTGGCTGATAGACAACTGACGCCAAAGGTGGAGTCCCTGAAGAGCTGTGCACTGGTGCCTTAACGGAGTCAGCCTTCGCAGACCTAAAGACTCAAATGGCCCAACCGCCATGGAGGACGGATCCATCTGCGTGGTTCCACTCACCTCTATGGGCAGAGGACCGAAGATGAGGTGTAGAGAGTAATAATACTCCCTAATCTGGGCCATCGATGCCCCAGTACCTGGAAAGACGGGGAAAACGTGGGGAAGAGTCATGAACAGCCTCCTCAACCAGTGAGTGGGAGGAGCCGTGGTAGACAGTCTCCACACGGCAAAGTCAGTGGGTGCTGCGACTTCAAACGCCTGCACTTACCCTTGAACGTTTCTGATGTGTGACGTCCTGGAGAATGGCTCCAGACTCTAAAACATCCTTGTGCACTGACCTACGCAGAAGAAGAAGGAGGCCGCAATGTCTCCGAGGACCACAACAGATATGCCACCAAGAACTTCATACAGCGTGTTCCTTGAGCGCCTTCGGCTTCTGTCTCTGGCAGGAGCCGCAATCCACAGAGTTGTGGTGTTACCCCAAACACCACATACAAATGATTTGCGGGTCTGTAACTGACATCTGTTGAGTACAGGTCCCACACGGCTTAAAGCCTGATGACAGTGAGGAAGGGCACACTGTTCCCACCGACAAAAGCTGTCGAAATAGGCCAGGAAAAAAATGGCCTGAGGAACCGCTTCTCCAGATCCGCGTAGGAGCGCGAAAAAGAGGAAACTGACTTTTGTGAGCCGGAGGGGACTTATATGGCCCCACTGACATCACAACCGAAGTTTATGTCATCATTGAGCCATACGGCGCCATACCCCAGCATGCAGAGATACTGCTGAATAATTCCCGGATCCAGTCTGACACCTTGGGAGAATTCAAACGTTAAGGAATCTCCGGCTAGATATCTCTATTAGATAATCTCCGTTCCTTATGAAGGGCAGAATCTCTTGCAATGTGACCATGTGAAAACTTTGTTATTTAATATATATTTTTAATTCTCTTAAATCCAATATCAGGCGCCACTCTCCTGATTTCTTTAATATAAGAAAGAACCGCAAATAAAATCCTTCGTAGGTCTTCTCCTTCGGCACCCTCTCTATTGACTTCTGTAGGAGGCTGGCTTAGTATATGGTGCATGCTAATTTAAGTGAAGCACCCTGCACTAATCCAGGCAACCAATATGATGAGTGTAGTGGTCTTAGACAACCATAGAAAGCTCTCTAAGTGGTAGCTGTGGAGTGCAGCCTCCAGGCTTAGTCCAGAAGGAGTGTAAAGCATCTTGTTTTACCAGTACTAATCATACAGTGTAGGTTAAGTTAAAAAGAACCACACAGTGTAGTTATAAAAATATGTATTTATTATAAACACTCACTAACACATTGGTATATCTCCTACGCGGAGATATAATCACAATACAAACAATACTTCAATAGTAGAACAGGTAAGTAGCACATATACACAATGGTCTCCAGGGGGAGTCTAAACCATATACTAATAAAGTGGAATGCGAACTGCGACTAAAGTCAGGACTGGACCCAGAAGACTTAGAAGAGCTAGGGACCCAAGGAACCCCCCCAAGGTAAATACCCAGGAACCCCACGGAGGCCAGCTGCAGACTGGAAACACAACCGCGTATTCAATACTAGTCAATGGGGAAGTCACATTTGCAGTTTTCAAGAAGAAGGACCCTGAAGAAACCCCGTGGAAGATGGAAGTTTGGAGAGTCACCCCACCATGGATACCCCAGGAACCAGGATACCTACACCAGGTAAGCCGGGTGAATAGGTGTAAAATTAGGTTGGAAACCGCTGTAGACCACAATGGAGGTCTTCAGTGAAGATGCCGCTGGCGAAGAAGGTGAAAGAGTCTGGTGGAATCCAAGGGTGGATTCTTGAAGAGGAGTACCTGCAAGCAGAGGGGACAGAGTCTATGCCACTCAGGAGTGACCAGGAGGCACGGAAGACCAATGACCACCGATGAACGAAGGAGCAGGAGGGTTGACGGTGACCTTGTCGCTGCAGCTGTGAGGACCAGGTGACACTGTTGAAGACCAGGAGCCATTGATGAGCTGCCCCACGTTGGAAGTCGAGAGCCAGGGGGTCGGTGTCCGCCAGGAGCACCAACAAGCCTTGGTAGCAGCAACAGACGAGGGAAAAGAAGGTGCAATGTTGGGACCAGCATGGTCCAAGGGACTCACCAAGTGCAGGAGAGTCAGAGCAGGCCCCAAGAAAGCAGGCAAGCCCACTGGAGCGAAAACAGACCCTCAAGAGGACCCACAGGCCAAAGGCACATGAGTCGCAAGAGGACCTTGAGCAACTCCCCAAGAATGCAGGTCCACGGTGCAGAAGATATAGTGAGGATGAAGATCTTCGTAGCAGGAGATGCTAGAGGCTGGAGCTTTTTGGAGCCCGAAGATCTCTGGGGAAGACAGTCAACAACCTTGGCAACAGCACGTGGATGCAGTGCACAGGGGTACTGCCCCAGTTGTTCTGATGACGGATACTGACTTGAAACTTGCTTTGAAGATAGGGCAGGCCTCGAGGGAGTTGCAGAACCACCACCTGTGTTGCTGAACCTCTCAGAATCTGTGGGAGCTCCATAGCAGCAGACAGGTTAGCTTTGTTGAGGTGCCTGCAGATGCAGGGGAATGACTCCTTCACTCCAAGGGAGATTCTTTCGGGTGTCTTTGATGCCCACAGGCCTGGAGGTTTTTTTTGGGGGGACGGCTCACCTATGGGTAGAACGATACTTACCTCTCAGTATCGACTTTATAATAAAAATTCAGTTGTCAAGAACAAAATGATATGTAATGATTTGAATAATTGTGTTTTATGATTTGAGATCTAAATGGAAAAGTAATATTGTCTTTATACATATGTTTTTTATATGTATTTATATGTGGATTACTGTTTGTATCTGTGTATATATGAATGTGTTCGAATCACACACAATATGTTGTCTGTATATGTGGTGACAGAATTGTCCTGTTATGTTTACAGTCCTGAAGAAGCCCGAATGGGTGAAACGTGTTTCGTGTAACCTACATGTATAAAAACAAGTAAAGAAGTAAAAAGAATTTTGACCACGCAAAAAAATACTTGGTCTCTGTCATCGTGATTTCGTTGCTTTATGGACTTTTCCCATTATTATGCTTTATTGTCTCTATTCATGTGCCTCTCTATTTGTGTGGTAGAATGTTTTATTGAGGACCATTAACGGTGGCTGGTTCTGAGAGGTGGGCACTGTTTTGGAGACAAGAAACGACACAGTAAATCTGTGGTACATTTAGTGAACACAGGTAGCAGTGCGGCAAGTTAGTCATCCTACCATCGTGTAGCAGTTTGTTTTGGAGGCCTGGAGAAGAACCAGGATGGATCAAATGCACAGACCACACAGAAGACTCGCAGGACGACGAGACCAGGAGCAGCAGGAGTTTTCCAGATGCAGTCTCAGTTTCCAAAGCATAGTCTAATGAAGTCCAAAGTGCCCAGACGGTTGAAGATGAAGTGGTTTCAGATCTGAATCTTGTCCCACGACGAATCCGAAGAGACACCCACAGGTAAGCCCTTAAGTACCCAAAGGAAAGGGTTGGGATAATTCAGGGGTCCCTCCTCGAGGAGATGCTGGACAGAGGGGAGGATACTCCTATGTTCTTTGTCTAGTTTTGCGTCAGAGTTGGACCCAACGGCTCCCTGAACTGGTTCCAACTGGAGTATGCAAGAAGGGCGCCAAATGTGCCCTTCAAAGCAGTCTGGTGGCGCTGGCAATCACCCTCAACCCAGTCCAATACACTAAGTCCTGTCTGGGAGGCCATCACATCTCCTTGTGACAGAAAACCTATTGTTCTACCTTCCCCTGCTCGAGCCTTGCTCAGCAGCAGGAGGGCAGAATGGTGTCTGTGGTCGACAGCAGCATTAGTTTGCAGTTAGACCCTGAAAGGCTGGTACCAGGAATACAGGGGGGCCCCCAAGGGGAGCCCCCAGTACATGGGACCTACACCCAACACTGGAATCGGTATTGGGGTAGGATTCCAACATGTTTGATACCAAACATGACCGGTTTCGGTGCAGCCAATAAATAGTTAGACATCTCGTAATTTACTTGATGTCCACTATATGCATAAAATGGCGGACCGCACTTACAAAGATGGGAGAATCAACTCTCAGGTTGCTCATGCAGGGTACCCTCACACTTATAACCAAGCATCTGTCTTCAGGATTGAAAGGCCTACCCTATGGGTGACTATTAGGGTTTAAGTGACCTCAGATATAAGGAAACTTATATCTGTGATGAGTGGTGCTAGCACCAGCTCACACAGGCTGCAATGGCAGGCCTGTTGTCACAGTTTGAGTGGTCTGTCATGGGTGGCACAATTTATGCTGCAGCCTATGGGAAACCCCTGGTGTACCTATGCCCTGGGTACTTTAGTACCATACTAGGGACTTAGAAGGGCGCACCTGTAGCCAATTAGGAAGATAAAAGTACTTACCAAAGTCAAATTAAGTGAGAGAGCACAGTGACTGGGGTCCTGATTAGCAGGATCCCAGTCAGACTAGTTAGATAAACAGAATGACACTAGCAAAAAGTGGGGGTAACCATAAAAGCAGATCCTACTTTCCTACACAACACCCAACCCCCCCCCCTCCCAAACGTAAGGAGATGAGACTAACCTTGCCCAGTTGAGTCTTCATTTTCTAAGTGGAAATATCTGGAGAGTCCATCTGTGTTGGCATGGTTGCTCCCAGATATATGTTCCACTGAAAAGTCCATCCCCTGTAGGGAAATGGACCACCTCAAAAGTTTGGGATTTTCACCCTTCATTTGTTTAAGCCATAAGTGGGGCTTATGGTCTGTCAGAACAATGAAGTGAGTACCAAACAGGTATGGCCTCAACGTTTTTTAAGGCCCAGAGCACAGCAAAGGCCTCCCTCTCAATAGCTGACCAACCTTTCTCCTTGGGGGTCAACCTTCTGCTTATAAAAGCTACTGGTTGGTCATGGCCCTCTGCATTAAGTTGTGATAACAAAGCTCCTACCCCTATTTCAGAATCATCTGTCTGGACACTGAAGGTTTTGGAGTAATCAGGACTGTTAGAAGGCGACCTCAGAGGGGCCCGGAGGGGGCCCTGACTGTCCTGAGACCCACCCTCAAAGTATCGTAGCCGGGCACTGGCGGGAGACTCCGCAGGGGAGGAATCTCGTATCTAGGATCGTACACTCGGCACCACACGACAAAGAGACACCACACCGAGGGTTCTTAGGATTCAAGCTTTATCAAATCGAA
The DNA here is from genome assembly GCF_964204655.1 of Triturus cristatus. Taxonomy (NCBI): domain Eukaryota; kingdom Metazoa; phylum Chordata; class Amphibia; order Caudata; family Salamandridae; genus Triturus; species Triturus cristatus. The sequence goes on from NC_140594.1 coordinate 144,282,817, forward strand.
GTGGTAGGATCTTTATGATCGGCAAGGCAGATATTTACAAGCAGAGCGTGGGCTCACAGAGTCTTGGCGGGGGTAGGAGGTAGCGGGACAGTCTTTGGGGGGATATGGATCAAAGGCAGGAGCGTACCCGGCGCACAGCTCAAAATCCTCGAGCTGGGGGATACGCTTGTCGTTGTGGGGTCCGGCGGGACCAAGGAGAGTCTGGGGGAGCCGCGAGTCACTCAGCAGGCTCAAGCACAAGTTCGGAGGTCTTACGATCTTCAGGGAGCCGCGAGTCACTCAGCAGGGCTCAAGCACAAGGTCGGAGGTCTTACGATCTTCAGGGAGCCGCGAGTCACTCAGCAGGCTCAGGTACAAGTTCGGAGGTCTTACGATCTTCGGGGAGCCGCGAGTCACTCAGCAGGGCTCAAGCACAAGTTCGGAGGTCTTACGATATTCGGGGAGCCGCGAGTCACTCAGCAGGGCTCAAGCACAAGTTCGGAGGTCTTACGATCTTCGGGGAGCCGCGAGTCACTCAGCAGGGCTCAGATGTTCCAAGGCGAATCTGCCGGCCAGTCCCAGAGCACCCCTTGTTATAGGTCGACCCCTCTTTGATGTCCGGAGTCTGTGCAGGCAGGGGTCTTGTCACCTGGGGGTCGCTTGTCGAGATTTCCTGCCATTGTCTTTTGATCCTTTCAGGGCCGGGTCGGGAGGAGTCCCAGACACCCAGCAGGCGTGGAGCCAGCCCTCAGGGAGGCCGGAGGGCCGATCGAAACCCATCGTCCCAGGGGAGTTCCCCTGGAAGCGTGATGTCCTCCCGCCGGAGTGGCGCCTCTAGGCCCGGGTTGTGCTGGGGCCGGGCGGCCATCTTGGTGCATGAAGTGGGCACGCGTGCCCGGGGTGGCCGAAAGGAGAGAGGCCACGGACGGGGAGGCCCGGGTCGCGTGTGTGTGTTCTGGTGGGAAGGATCGGCTGGGCCGTGTGCTTGGGGTCCCAGGTACCAGGTTAGGTAGTGCGAGGACAGGAAGAGCCATGCTACGAGGCCGGGTCTAACAAGGACTTTGTAGACTGGGATCAGTGTACGTGGCCTGCTTCAGGCCATCAAATGCCTTTTGACAGCTAACTGTAGGGGACCCATATCCCTTAACAAACCTCCTGTAGTACCCAATCAGTCAGGCCCAAGAAAGCTCTCACCTGTGTCCGGGTAGTGGGAGCAACCCAGTCCTGTATGGTCTGGATTTTGCTCTCCAATGGTTGAACCTGGCCCTTACCTACCAGGTGACCCAAATACACAACCTTACTATGCCCTATCTGGCACTTGGTGGCCTTGATAGAGAGGCCTGCCTTTTGCATGGCCTCTAGAACATTTCTGAGATGAATCAGGTGCTCCTCCCAGGTGTAACTAAAGGCAGCAATATCCTCTAGACATGCTGTACTATAGGCTTCCAGGCCTGTTAGGACTTTGTCCACCAGCCTCTGAAATGTGGCAGGTGCATTGTTCAGACCAAAAGGCATCACAATAAATTGATATTCCCCACTAGGGATTGAAAATGTTGTTTTAGGCTTGGCATCCTCAGCAAGTCTGATTTGCCAGTAGGCTGCAGTCAGGTCAAATGTACTCAGATACTTGGCTGAGGCCAGATATCAATAAGCTCATCTGTCCTTGGAAGTAGATGGGCATCAGTCCTAGTGACTGCATTGAGGCCTCTGTGGTGCACACAAAACCTCATCTTTCTCTTGCCATCTTTGGTGTGAGGTTTTGGCATAAGGACTACTGGACTAGCCCAGGGGCTATCCAAAGGCTCAATGATGCCCAATTCGAGCATCTTTTGGACATCAGTCCTGATGCAGTCTCTGACATGGTCAGGCTGTCAGTAAACTTTGCTCTTCGCAGGCAGACTGTCACCTTTGTCCACTTCATGGGTACACCAGGTGGTTTGACTGGGAGTCAGAGAGAACACGTGGGAAAACTGATTGAGGACTTTCTTGCAATCAGCTTGAAGCTGGTGAGTGAGACTGCCTGCCAAGGGTACTCCACCAGCTGACCCATCAACAGGGTCCTGAGAGAGGAGATCGGGGAGAGGGTCACTCTCTTCCTCCTGCCCCTCATCAGTGGCCATGAGCAAGCTCATGTCAGCCCTGTCAACAAAAGGTTTGAGGCGGTTCACATGAAGTACCCTGTGGGGACTTCTAGGAGTACCTAGGTCAACCAAATAGGTGCCCTCACCTTTTTTTCTCAAGGATGGTGTGGGGGACACTCCACTTGTCTTGGAGAGCTGCTGGGGTCACAGGCTCCAACACCCACACTTTCTGCCCTGGCTGATAAACAGGCAGTACAGCCTTTTGGTCATGCCAAGTTTTCTGAAGCTACTGGCTGGCCTCAATGTTTTTGCTGGCCTTCTTCATGTACTCAGCCATACGGGATCGCAGGCCAAGGACATAGTCCACAATATACTGTTTAGGATATTTGAGAGGTTGCTCCCATCCCTCCTTCAACAGACACAATGGACACTTAACTGGATGTCCAAACAGAAGTTCAAATGGGCTGTTACCAACACCCTTCTGTGGAAAGTCTCTGTAGGCAAAGAGAAGGCAGGGTACTAAGACATCCCATTTTCACCTAAGCTCTACTGGGAGACCCTTGAGGGTCTTGTTGAACCTTTCAACAAGCCCATTGCACTATGGATGGTAGGTTGTGGTAAACTTTTAGTTTACTCCACACACATTCCACATTGCAGTGATATAACTAGATATGAAGTTTGTACCTCTGTCTGCTAGGACCTCCTTAGGGAAACCTACCCTGGAGAATATTCCCAAAAGGTACCCGGCCTACTACAGGAGCTGTAGTGGTGCTAATGGGAATAGTCCCTGGATACCAAGTGGCATGGTCCACCACCATTTGGACATAACTGTGTCCTGATGCTGTTGAAGGGTTTAAGGGACCAACTATGTCTATCCCACCCCTCTCCAAGGGAACCCTAACCACTGCAAGTGAAATAAGGGGACCTTTGTAGTGCGACCTGACTTACTACTGGCTTGGCAAGTGACACAGGAGCGACAAAACTCCTTGGTGTCTTCAAAGATGTGGGGTCAGTGAAAATGAGGGACAAGTCTGTCCCAAGTCTTGCTTTGCCCATGATGTCCTGCAATGGGAATGTCATGTGCCAGGGAGAGAATTAAACCTCTGAGCGTATGGGGCATTACCAACCTCCTGGTAGCACCAGGCTTGGAGTCTCTTCTTTCTGAAAACAGGAGGCCATCTTCCTATTAGATCCTATGGAACCCACTGACATGCCCTGCTTCTTCAGCAGAAGCTGGCTATCTGAGTTATTCAAGAGAAGGGCTGGATTTCTGCTCCAACCTCAAGTCTGCCCTGGAAGGCCCCATTGAACCCAAGAGCTCTGCCTGGTCAGGCCGAAGTTCCTCTGGGACAGTTTCTTCACAAGTACTGAGATCATCTCCCTTAGGGGAATGATCCTCACTGGGAATTTGGGAGGAGGATAACTCTTTACCCTTCCTGCTCCTTCTCTTAGGGGCCAGCTGGTCTTGTCTTCCAGCATCCAGTGCTCCCTCAGTGCTAAGCTGTTTGGTCTGAGCTCTGGTGAGAGCAAATGCACTGGCAGAGATTCCCATCATTTTGCATGTGTCCTTAACTCCACTTCAGACCAGGCTGAAGTTTCTAAATCATTGCCCAACAGACGATCTACAGGTCGATCTGGAGAAACTACAACTCTGTTAGGGCCAGTTACCCCTCCCCAGCTGAGCTTCACAACTGCTAAGGAATGATCAGTCTTGACGAACAAGTTACTTACCTTCGGTAACGCTTTTTCTGGTGGATACAGTATCTGCCTATGGATTCCTCACCTCGTGAATATCCGCTGCGCCAGCAACATTCAGAATTTTTTCGTAGCTCTCCAGGCCGACGAGGACGACGTCACAGAAGCACGGCTCCACACGCAGCTCCGCTGACGTCACTGGAGCCATAAGAGGACCTAGTTAGCGTGATGATGTCAGTTCCACCCTTTTTTCCGTGCCTTCGAGGCACGCGGACGGACCGACAACAATATATATACAGTATACACAGTACGTAATATTCAAACCAACAAACACAGTGTGAAGTCAATGCAGGACAGCAAAAGAAATAACACACTTCCTTTGACAGTAACAGATACATTTGTCACATTATCACTACTGTAGGTATACAAGGGTGGACAACGGGGAGGCGGGTGGGAATGTGAGGAATCCACAGGCAGATACTGTATCTACCAGAAAAAGCGTCACTGAAGGTAAGTAACTTGTTCTTCTGATGGATACATCTGACAGGGGATTCCTCACCTTATGAATGGATTCCCGCAGCAGTCCCCACTCTCGGAGGAGGGTGTCCACTCTTCTATACCAAAAAGTCCTGAAGGACGGAATGTGCAAAGTGCCCGTCCCTCCTCACCTCGGTGTCTAAGCAGTAATGCTTCGCGAAAGTGTGGGGGGAGGCCCAAGTTGCCTCTCTACAAATGTCCTCCACAGGAACACCTCTAGATAAGGCAGATGTAGAAGACTTTGCCCTGGTAGAGTGAGCCCTTATACCCTCTGGAGGTTCCTTACCGGCCAAAGAGTAACAGATCTTGATGCACAAGATAATCCATCTGGAAAGGGTGCGCTTGTGCACCGCTCTGCCTTTCCTGCAGCCAATGAAGCCCACGAAGAGCTGGTCATCCACTCGAAAGTCTTTAGTTCTATCGAGGTAAAAACTCACCGCCCTTTTAGGGTCCAAGCGGTGAAGCCGCTCCTCCTCCTTGGAAGGGTGAGGGGGAGGATAGAAGGTAGGAAGGGTAATGGACTGCCCCAGATGGAAAGGAGTTACCACCTTAGGCAGAAAAGCAGCCCTGGTCCTGAGTACCATTCTTTCAGCATGAATGGTCAAGAACAGGGGTTTCGAACTCAGAGCTTGAAGCTCACTTGCCCACCTTGCCGAGGTAATGGCAATGAGAAAAACTGTTTTAAAAGACAATAGCCTTAAGGGACACTTGTGCAATGGTTCAAAGGGAGAACCCATCAAGTAAGTTAAGACAAGATTTAAGTCCCATTGAGGCACAATAAATGGAGTGGGCGGAAATTTGTTGGTAAGGCCCTTAATGAACCGTAATACAATAGGTGATTTAAACAAAGACGGCTGATCCGGCAAGCAAAGGAATGCTGACAAAGCCGATAAATAACCCTTCACAGTAGCTACAGCAAAGCCTTGCTGAGCTAGAGAGAGAGCAAACTGAAGGATGTTGGATTAACAAGCCCTCAAAGGGTCAATAGACATCTCCCCACACCAAAGGACACATTTGGACCACCTATAGGAATAGATAGACTTGGTGGAGTGATGCCTGGCAGACAAAATCACGTCTACCACGTCAGGCGGGAGAGAAAAAGAATTCAGGTTGCCCCGTTCAATCTCCAGGCATGAAGGTGTAAGCTCTGGAGGTGGGGGTGTCGAACCTGCCCCTGCGACTGCGAGAGGAGGTCTGCCCTGAGAGGGAGACGGAGCGGAGGGCACGAGGAGAGGTGGAGAAGATCTGTATACCACACCCTTCTCGACCAATCCGAGGCGATCAATATGACTTGGGCCTGGTCTTAGCGAATCTTTCTCAGAACCCGAGGAATCAAGGGTATGGGAGGAAACGCGTAAAGGAGATGAGAGTCCCATCTCAACTGAAACACGTCCCCAAAAGATCCCTGCATCGGATACTGGAGATTGCAGATAGACGGGCAGTGAGCGTTCGTGAGTGGCAAACAGGTCCACCCGAGGAGTTCCCCACATCCGAAAGACGTGACGAACCACCTCCGGATGGAGCCTCCACTCGTGGTCGGCAGAGAACTGCCGACTGAGACTGTCTGCACGCACGTTCAGAACTCCGGCCAGATGATTTGCCATCAGACAAATCTGATGATCCTTTACCCAGGACCAGAGACGCAGAGCCTCTCTGCAGAGACAATGCGAACCCACTCCTCCCTGCTTGTTGACATACCACATCACGGTAGTGTTGTCCATGAGGACTTGAACCGACTGACCGCGAAGGGAAGGGAGGAAGGCCTTCAGTGCCAAACGTATCGCCCGCAATTCCAAAAGGTTGATGTGAAGCAGCCGTTCCTCTGGAGACCAAAGACCCTTGATCTCCAGATCCCTCAGATGCGCACCCCACCCTAAAGTGGATGCATCCGTTATCACTGTGGCCACCGATGGAGGTAGATGGAAGGGTTTTCCCTGAGACAGATTGCCCTTCACGCTCCACCAAGACAGATCCGCTGCAGCTTCTCTGGAGATCCTCACAGACTCCCTGAGATCTCCGTTGTGCTGATACCACTGCCTGCGGAGGCACCACTGGAGCGCCCTCATGTGCAAGCATGCATAGTTGACCAACAGAATGCAGGAAGCAAACAGACCGAGCAGACGAAGGACCTTCAGGACTGGAACGACCGCTCCATGGTAAAACAAGGGAATAATTTCCTGTATGTCGAGAATCCTTTGTGGAGGTGGGAATGGTCGACACACAGTAGTGTCCAGTACCGCCCCTATGAACAGGTTGCGCTGAGAGGGCACCAGGTGAGATTTGGGCACGTTTTTCGAGAAACCCAATTTGTACAACAGTTGAGTTGTAACCTGCAGATGATGAAGCACCTTCTCTGGCGACTCCGCTTTGATCAGCCTGTCGTCCAGATAGGGGAAAACTGGAATCCCTGACCTTCTGAGATGGGCTGCCACGACTGCCATCACCTTGGTGAAGACTCGAGGTGCAGTAGTAAGACCAAACGGGAGAACCGCAAACTGATACTGTTGCGATCCTACCATAAAACGGAGATACTTCCTGTGCGACTCCAGGATCGGAATATGAAAATACGCATCCAGTCCTCCTGTTGCAGCGCTTGAAGAACCTGCGCAAGGGTGAGCATCTTGAACTTCTCCTGCTTCAGAAAAAGGTTCAAGAACCTGAGATCCAGGATTGGACGTAGCCTGCCATCCTTCTTGGGTATCAGGAAATACCGGGAGTAGCATCCCTGACCCCTTTCCCGCTCTGGAACCACCTCTATCGCACCTTTTTTCAGTAATGTTAGGACTTCCTCCTGCAGGAGAAGAAGGTGGTCGTCCGAGCAAGCACCTTGGCAAGGAGGGTAATTTGGAGGAAATTACCGAAAGGGAAGAGCATACCCATTTTCCACAAGATTTAGAACCCAAAGGTCTGTAGTGACCGATTCCCAATCTTGCAGAAAATGGGTAAGCCGACCCCCCACAGGACCAACATGATCCAGAATGGTGGATCTAGGGTTGCTTTGCAGTGGTAGGAGGGAGGGAGGGAGGAGGAGGAGGAGGAGGAGGAGGGCTGACCTCGTGGACGACCTCTGTTCCTGCCCCTGTAGGTCTTTTACAGGGTAGTTTGCTGCTGCTGAGGCTGCCTGTAGGTCCGAAAGGACGACCTCCCAAAACCTCTGTACCTTCTGAATGAGGAACCTCTAGGCTGAGCCTGCAGGCCCAGAGACTTAGCTGTGGCTTTGCTGTCCTTGAACCTCTCTAAGGCTGCATCTGCTTTCTTTCCAAACAGTCCAGAACCATCAAAGGGTAGATCTAGAAGTGTTGCCTGCATATCTGGAGAGAACCCTGACGACTTAAGCCAAGCACTTCTTCTTGTGGCAACCGAAGAGCCCATGATCCTGGCAACAGAGTCCGCAGTGTCCAAACCACTCTGTATAACCTGTCGTGCAGCTGCTTGAGACCTCATTAAAATTCTGCTTGTCCTCCTCTGATAATTTAGGAGCCAGCTGTTTTGCAGAATCCATCAGGGCGTGGATGTAACGGCCCAAAAGGCAGGTGGCATTTGTGGACTTCAAGGCCATACTTTCAGAGGAGAACACCTTCTTGGCCGGCTGGTCAAGCTTTTTAGACACTCTATCGCTAGGAACTTGAGGAAAAGCTCCAGAAGACTTTTTCGAACAGGCAGCTTGAACCACCAGACTCTCAGGAGAAGGATGGGGTGTTAGAAAGTCCGGATCTCCTGGAGCCGCCCTGTACCTCTTAGCAACAGATTTCGACACTGCCGGAGCCGAAAAGGGCTTACGCCAAACCTCCATAACTGGCTCAGTGATGGCATAATTAAAAGGAAGCAAAGGTTCTACCACAGTGTAGGGGATTGAAGAACCTCCGTCAAGATGTTGGACTTAAATTCAGCCGTTGGGAGTTGCAAGTCTAAGAGCTCCGCTGCCTTCCTTATGACTGTGTGGTAAGGAACCACATCCTTAGAGGGAGCATCTGAAGGAGGAGAAAACTCCCATTCTGGGGACATAACAAGGCCACTTGCCTCCTATATCTGACTCTTTAAGTTCACCCTCTTCCATTTCTTCTGCCTGATACCTTTGTTCTTCCAAAATTCTCTGCGCCTCCCGCCTGGATCTTATCCTCCGAATCGGCATCAGCAGCGCCACACACGACTCCGACGGAGCCGGCGTCGAACACGGATCCGGAGGCACAGCTTGAGTCGAACGAGGTCTAGCTGGAGCCGGAGATGAAGGGAACGGCGTCAACGTCTTCGGCGCCGGGAAATTCCACGACAGCGCAGCTGGAAGGAAAACGAGAGCCGTGCCTCTTCTTCTTCTTATACTTCTTTGATCTTGAAGCATGACCCGACGTCGACTTTGAACACGACCTGGACCTGGACCTGGACCTGGACCTCGATCGCCTTCGACCTCTTTTCTCCTTCCTCATCTTCGCTATGAACAACTTGGCCTCTCTCTACTTTAAAGCCCTCGGGTTCATCTTACGGCAGCAGGAGCACCCATCGACGTCGTGATCCGACGACAGGCACCAGACACAATCTTCGTGCGGAACCGTGATGGACATATGTTTACCGTACTCTCTACAGGGCTTGAACCCTGACTTCCTCAACAACATCTTCAGGAAGAAACAAGAGAAGACCAGAAACAATCCAGAAAAACAAAGTAACCAGACAAGCTACGGAGAGTCCCAGAAAATCGTTAGCGTCGACGGCGTGGAAAAAAGGGAACTGACGTCATCACGCCGACGAGGTCCTCTTATGGCTCCAGTGACGTCAGCGGAGCCGTGTGCGGAGCCGTGCTCCCTGACGTCGTCCACGTCGGCGTGGAGAGCTACGAAAAAATTCCGAATGTTGCTAGCGCAGGGGATATTCACAAGGTGAGGAATCCACTGGCAGATGTATCCATCAGAAATTGCTAGCATTGTTCACTTGGTACAACTGGCCAAGTATGATCTATTCAGGGGACACACGTTTCTCTCTCTCTCCATTGTGACACTGGAACCTGTGTCCCTGTGAGCCATTGCTTCATTTCCATTGATCAAAGGATGTTGTCTGTACTTGCCCAAGTTAGTGGGACTAACTAGTAAGGAGGCAAGATACATGCCACCATCACAGACAAGGACAACCTGAGTGAGAGTTCTAACTAGGCCAGAACCCACTTCAGAACCCAAGGTTAACCCTACTAATCCATTTGTTGCTTGTACTGCTGCTAGGGGGTGCAGGTGCCTTAGGGGTAGTGGTAGTGCCTTCCTTGGTCATGGCCTTAGGACAATCAGCATCTCTTGTCCAATGGGTTTTTACTTTACATAAGTAACACCAAGGTTTCTTTTTACCCTCCTTGGGGTTTTGGGACTCACCCCCAGATGCAGGTTTTTGATGACCTTGATTACCCCTCTCCCCACCCTTCCTGGGTTTTAGAAGAATCTTGTTTCTTCTGGTCACCTCCACCACCATGGCTTTTCTGCTTAACCCTGGTGTGGACCCATTTGTTTGCCTTCTATTCCAGTTCTTCGGGAGAGGTCAGATCAGAGTCCACCAGGGGCTGGTGCAGTTGTTGATTCTGACAAATATTAATGATGTGCTTTCTCAACAAATTGTACAATCCCTCATAGTTCGGTACCTTGCTTCCATGAAGCCAGCCTCCAGAGCCTTAATAGCATTGTCTATGAAATCAACCCAGTCCTGAGTGTGTGCCTTCTGAGTATCCCTGAACTTAACTCTGTACTGTTCAGTGATTAAGCCAAACCCATCTGTGAGGGCACTCTTCAAAACTGAGTAGTTCTCAGCATCCTCTTCTCTAACAGTGAGGAGCTTGTCTCTACCTTTGCAAAGGAGACCCACAGGGTAGCTGCCCATTGACCTTGAGGGACCTCTTGAACTTTACAGGCCCTCTCTAAAGCAGTGATCCATTAATGAATATCATCCCCTTCCTAGTAAGGAGGGACTATCCTGCTCAGGTTCCTAGTATCAAAGGAGTTTTCACTGACTCTAGGGACACTAGTGCTGCCACCATGGGGCTCTAGTCCCAAATTCTTCCTAGCCCTCTGGACTTCCAGGATCTCTTTATCAAGGGCCAACAGTTCTTGCCTGAGCTTGGGTCTAACCTGCTTAAGTTTGATCAGGTGGTATTCCCTCTCTAATGAGTCCTCCCCCTTGCTAGAGATGGAGGTCCCTGTGGAGTTCCCAGACGCATTGGAATTAGCTGAGGAGAACCTAGACCTCCCCTGTATCCTCTGCACCCTCACAGGAGGGACAAACGTGGACCTACCTCTAGGGACACTCTCTGTCTCATCTGTACTATTTCCTGGGGGATCAGAGTTCACCAAGGTGGAGTCATCAGACTCCTCCTGGTCATGCTCAGAATTAGAGTCCTAGGGGTAATCCCTCCTGTCCAATCTTCTAGAGCATCTGCACCCACTTTTCCCTGACTCTCTGACCCATCAGGATTCTGGTGGGCATCTAGGATAAGCAGCTCTAAGAGGTGCTTAATGGTGGGGTTACTACCTGTCTTTAACTTTCTAGGAGGACACAGGTTCCTTAGTTCCTGAAACTTAAGACCACTGTATCTAGAGCGCTGGGACCCATTGGGTTCCATGAGTGAAGACATAGTTTCTAGGTGTAGTGTGGTGTTGCACCTACCTACCCTAGACGAAACTAAAACTTCCTAAGATTGGATCAAGGGTTGTGCTAGACCCTTAATAACCAATCTAAAAGTTCAGTAGAACTTACTTATCTAAAAAAATATATTATATGTGCCTAATGCTAGTGGTGGTTTTTCAATTAGTCCACACCTAGATTAGCTGATAAAACAGTGGAGGCTTAGATCCCAACCGCTGCACACCAATGTAGGAGGCTGGCTTAGTATATGGTGCACACTTATTTAAGTGAAGTACCCTGCACTAATCCAGACAACCCTTATGGTGCTTTTAGTGGCCTTAGACAACCTTTTAAAGCACTCTAAGTGGTTGGAGAGCAGCCTTCAGGCGTAGTCCAGAAGGAGTTTAAAGCAGCTTGTTTTACCAGTACTAATCGTATAGTGTAGGTTGAGTGAAAGAGAACCACACAGTGTAGTACCCAGGAACCCCACGGAGGCCATATGCAGAGTTGAACCACGACCGCATACTCAATACAAGTCAATTGGGAAGTTGCGGTTGCAGTTTTCAAGAAGAAGGACCCATCCCAGAGGACCTTGAAAAAAACCCAGTAAAAGATGGAAGGTAGGAGAGTCACCCCACCCGTGGAGACCCCAGGAACTAGAATACCTACGCCAGGGAAGCAGGCTGCATAGGTGTGAAGTGACATCGGAAACCGACATAGAACACAATGGAGGACTTCAGTGAAGATGCCTCTGGTGAGGAAGGTGAAAGAGTCTGGTGGAATACAAAGGTGGATTCTTGAAGAGGAGTATCTGCAAGCAGAGGAGACAGAGTCTATGCCACTTGGGAGTGACCAGGAGGCACGAACCACCAATAAACACCAATGAACAAAGATGCAGGAGAGTTGATGTGACCTTGTTGCTGCAGCTGTGAGGACCAGGTGACTCTGTGAGCTGTCCCACATTGAAAGTCAAGAGCCAAGGGGTCGGTGTATGGCGGGAGCCCCAACAAGCCTTGGCAGTAGTAACAGATGAGGAAAACGAAGAAGGAGCAGTGTCGGGATCAGCAAGGTCCAGGAGACTCACCAAGTGCAGGAGAGTAGGCCCGAACAAGCAGTGGAGCCCACTGGAGCTAAATAAGACCCTCAAGAGGACCCATGGGCCAAAGGCACAGGAGTCACCAGAGGACCTCAGGCAGCTCACCAAGAATGCAGGCCCATGGTGCAGAAGATGCGGTGAGGACAAAGATCTTGGTAGAAGGAGATGCTGGAGGCTAGAGCTTCTTGGAGCCTGAAAATCTTTAGACAAAAGAGTCAACAAGCAAGTCGACGCAGCACACAGAGGTACTGCTCCAGCAGTTCCAACAAGAGATACCAACTTCAAACTTGCTTTGAGGAATGGTCAGGCCTCGTGGGAGTTCCAGAACTACCACCTGTTGTTGCTGAACCTCTCGGAGTACCTGGGAGCTCAGAAGCAGCAGACCGGTCAGCTTTGTTGTGGTGCCTGCAGAAGCAGGGGAGCGATTCCTTTGCGATATGGCCGTTAGGGTCATTGTCGACATTGCTAAGTTAGCATGAGCTCTGCTGCCATGTTGCTGCTTTTGCGCACGTTACTACATAACTTTATTTTGCGAGCCTCTGTTTATGCCTTTCACATGAGAACTGTCTGCTTTTCGTGTTCTCTGCTAGTTTGTGGAGTTTAGTCTGAACACGATGTGCAAGGTCAATAAACAATGCCCTTTTTTATACTGTTCTGGTCAGTCCATAGCACCTAGACAAAACATGCTAGAAACAGCTGCACTTCTGGAAACTCGTGCATTGATATTACGGGGTGCATGTTGTTCCAACACACACTTGGAGAGGGACCTTTCCAGGGAGGAGAGCTATGCTTTTCCTATGATGTAAAACTTCCATCTCGGTACTAAGGTATGGGGTCTGCTGACAAAGCCCAAAGATCTTCCTTTATATAATAAAACTCAACCTCACCAAGGGGAGGGTAGTTAGGCCTTATAGTCCTTTTTCCACTGTCTGCATATGATGACATCCCCCTTTATATTCTATGGAATTGTAACAATGCTAATTGTTCTGAGTTTATGCATTTCGCTGCTGGTAGTGGCTCGTATACTGCATTATAGAGCACGATAGTTTAAATAAACATTTTGAACTATAAACGGGACTCTGACAATTCTTATTGTGGGCAAGTACGAGTGAGCGAGCAAAAGGGTATGTCTTGCTACCGTGATTCCTGAGAGAGTCGGGAGTGTTGTGTTCTGGGTTGTCTAATCATTTGTATCTTCGTGATTATGTAGGAGAACAAATGAGACACTATAGCTAGTCAGTTTTGGGATTGTGGGTACTAAAGGTGGTAGGAAGGTACACATTCATGCCCTTAGGGCATGTTGTGTGCGCCACATGTGCACACATGCACATTTCAGGGGTGCAACAGGGTGTCCTTTTGGAACCCTGGCACACTAGAAATTGCTCCCGCAATTTGCAAGTGCCTCTTGGTGACTCGCAAATTGCGGGAGCAATTCCTAATAATTCCTATGGGCCTCTTGGCCCATAGGAATGAATGGGAAGGTATTCCTTAATTGCGAATCACAATTTGCGATTCACAATTAAGGAATACTAAGGAATCGCAAAAAATATTGCGATTCCTACCTACATGGCATTTTGCGATTCCTTAATAGCGATTCCCTAAAAATCACTAATAAGGAATCGCAAACATGCATTTACCTACATCTGGCCCTCAATCTCTTTTGCCATGTATTTGGTGTTGCCAATGCTTGGTTGCATATTTTATTGAAATTTGTTAATGCTTATTTGTTATGGCTCCTTTCATCTGTTGACGGCAAAGCTGACGTTTGCTCGTCTATGGTTTGTTGAAGAGACTGCCTCCTTGCTGACGGCGTCTCTTTGTGTCCTGGAAACTTCTTCATAGTCTATGACAACATTGTTGCCACACTCATCGATGGCGTTTCCCTCGACAACGGCGTTTTCCTCACCAATGACTGCTCCTTCACTGACACCGCCCTTGTAGACAGCAGACCTATTCTGGTTCTATGCTTTACTGTACCAGTCGATGGTGAGCCCTTAGTTTTACTGCTCGTCGACGATAAATCTCTCGCCGTCAACACTGTTGATGGTGAACTTTTTTCTTTATTTTTTGCTGTTGGTTGTAACATATTATGCCTATCAGCCTCACTTCTCTTTAGTTTTGTTTCAAGTTTTTGTTTCTTTTTAGGTATGTGAATAACATCCTCTTGCCCTGTGACCTGAGTGACTTGGACCTGATGTCTGACTCTTATTTACAGAGTCAGAGTGTCCTTTATCAAATTTTTTTGAATTTTTTCTGCATCCATCTCTTTCTCCAAAAGTGTCAAAGCCAGAAAGTGTCACCTTTCTCTGTCCTCCAAAGTCTTGACTGAGAAAGTATGATATATCTCGTAGTCAGCTGGCTAGTGTTCTGGAGGAAAACAATAGAAACACTTTTTATGTGGGTCCCCTATGTAAATCTTCTTTTCTCACATGTTAGGCATGTTTTAGATAAAGACTTTTTTAATGCTGCCTCTTCCATACTTTGAAAAATTATTCTCCTGTAAGAGCTGTCAGACTGGGTTCCTACTCCTAACGTGCAGTAGAAAAACTGGAAGCATCAGTGGGAAACAGTTGGAGGTAGGGCATTTTGATTGGCTAGAGTTTAGATCAGATGAGGATGGGTTGACGAACATGCCTGTTAGTTAATGATGGAGTAATGTTTAAGTATGTACTGCTGTAAGAAAGTATGCCGGGGTTCCCAGTCTAACAATGGGGAATTATTCAAGCATGTGAATCTATGAAAGATCCAATACTGGAGAATAAGTAATTCCATACTAACCCACCCTCCCATGCCAGATGAAAACTGTACACCAAGTTAATCATATACGTCCTGTCTCCGTACGTTCCAGCTTTAACCCTCTTCGAATGATTGACATAAGTTACAATAATATACCAAACAACTGACCTTAAACATAGCAAAATGGAAATAGAAAATTAATAAAATACCCCATCCAAAAGATAAATCAGACCACATAAGTAGCATTCAGAAAAACCTAAAATCAGACAGAATGAGTAGCTTATATGACCAACTCAAAATTCCCACAATCTGTTTAAACTATTCAACTCATGACTCTTCATTGTGTTACACGACGCAGAGATGCATTAACAGCTTGTCCTACAATTGTGTGTCTATCTCCCATGTTCAAATACATGTTCAAAGATGTGCTTCAACCTGCCTTATATCCACTTTCAGGGACTACAGGGCAGTCCAACAAGTGGATACGTTCACCAAACAGCAGTCACTTTGGTTTTAGAGATAGATTACACTCCAACACTAGCTTTAACTCAGATGCAACAGGTCTCCAAAGCCTTTCTATTTCACAATATGACCATAACATGAGTTGGTGTTCCAATGGAGCTGCAACCCCTACCAGAGGCTGGGATCTGAGTAAATCATTATGTACAGCTGGGAGAGACTAAATCAAATTCTTTCCAATTCTTAATAACGCGTACCCCTGTTTGACACAGAAACGCCATAACCTAGTATGGGATGAACTCAATTTTCTAAATGTCCACTCCTAGGTCAGAAGTCTAGACCTCCATAGAGATCTGATCATGTAGCTGGTTGTCTGGTAGAAGAGACCAGTAGAAAGGTTTAATGTGCAGAAACTCATCTATGGACATCATATTTGTCTGCCTACAACAACTGAATATCATGTTTGTATCCCAACAATTCAGATGTCTTCAATGCTAAGTCTGTACAAATGAATAGCCAGCAAATAAGACCGCCAAGTAAATGGCACCACCTGAAATTTTCTTGAAGCTGTCAAAATACCTTAGGGCCATTTGAGTCTGGTGGGCAGCCAGCCAGTCAGCCTGCCAGGTCTCTGGAGGCTTTCCCTCCCCTGGCAAAGGACTGTAATGCTTCTTAATGAGAAACTTTGTTGACTCTACTGAACGCACGCCTTCTTGGCAGAGATTTTGTTTTCTGAAATTAACTTCCAAAGTTTCTCTTTAGAAAACAAGCTGAGATCATGGTGGCCTGGTTCTTCAATCTCCTTTGCGTCGCCTGTGATAAGACTGAATCAGGTCTCGGGCAGCCTGTCAGGCAAGAAGGTGAATCTTCTGGGGCCCTGTATTTTTTGTCTATACGAGGGAGTACTGGCGATATTGTGGCTGGGGTGTTCATAATTTTCACTCCCTCTTGCCAAATATAATCAATTATCGGGATTGTCCGAATGGATTTTCTAGCTTCCTCCATTAAATCATACAGGAAACAATCTGTAAGTTTCACAACCATGGAAAGATGGAATCTGGTGGACGCCCTCTCCATCAAATTGTGAAATCCCCCGATGTCCTCTGGAGGAGAGTTTGCTGGATGGTGTGACTGAGGACAAGTAGTAGCAATGATGTAATCATCACCGGGATCTGCAAGTGGGTGAGGATTTGGGATCTCACCCTCTTCTCTTTCCTCATCCGAGGAGGAAGGGTAGTCCAGATCAAGCTCTTGTATTGGAGGGCGCGATACTGCTGGTGTCACTTGTAAAGCTGGTATTTCTGGGGGCTGCGGCTGAGGTGGTGGTGGCTCTTTTTAAATATACAGTGGCTCTATTTGGACATCTTGAGGTGCAAACCTCTGTCTATAGTCAGCCAGCATAGCCTGAAGGTCTTGAATTAGAGACGATGGTAGGTGTGCCATCTCTCTAAGGCCATCTAAAATATGGCTGACAGTACTGCTGCTCTTCCTCTTGGCACTTTACATGCAGTTCAGATGGACTTTGAGCAACTTCATAATCATCTCAGTCCTCATCATCCAACTCTTTCAGGTCCAAAACGTGCGAAGCAGGCAACAGGGAAATCTTGCTCAATGCAAACACATCCGGATACAGAAATGTCTTCGACACCCTAGTAATGTTTATCATCGTCGATGGTGGCGTAACGGTGTCATAACCACCGATGATGGAATGTCAGTCGTCGACAGAGCCATCACCGCCAGTGTTGCCAACGACAGTGTCGCTGGTCGTCGATGGTATGGTCAGCGACGGTGCCTTCTCTGACTGCCTTCGTCAACAGGATAGATGTCGAAGGGAGAGACGTTGACGATGATGGTGAGATTCTTGTTGATGGTATGGGGCAGGAGATGGCCATTGTCACTGTCGTTCCTGACGTCGATGGATCCGACGCTGTCACAGTGGTACTTGTTGTTGACGATGATGTAGTCTACAAGGATTTCTTGTCTCTGTGCCTCACAAAATCTGAGGAAGAGGCTCTTGTCATGTGGCCCATAATGACAGTGTCATTTTTCACTAACTTAGCATGAGCACGTTGCAGCTTGCCTGCTGCTTTTGCGCACGTTACTACACGTCTTTATTTTTGCAATATTTTAAAGACTGCTTTCAAATGAGAACTTATCGCTGTGTTTACACTCTGCAGGTTCTTGGGATTTCGACTGAACATTATGTGCAAGGTCGAACCTTAGCCCTTAGACAAAACATGCAGGTGTATTTGCATTGGGGTCAAAGAGTCTGAGGGGCTCACAACACCCCAATTATGGGGAGCAGTCTGTTTGGGATATTTGTTTTTGTTTGATGCATTTGCTGTTTTATAAGTCTCATATTTAGTGCGGTTCAAAAGCTTTAGAAAAAGTATTCCTGAAATCATCTCAGAAACCCTGCTCCCTACACACAGCCATGTCCCTCCCGCTCCCCCAATCCTTACCATAAAGTTTTGGAGGGGGGCCTAACCTCAAAACATTTTGCTTAGGGGGAGCTCAAAGTAAAAACGTTGGAAGACCTCTGGGCTAAGGTATGGGGTCTGCTGACAAAGCCTGGAGATCTTCTGATATATAATAATACTGCTCCATAGTAAGGGGAGGGAGGTTAGGATGTGTTGTCTTTCCATGATGACATCTCCCTTCATGATTAATGGACTAACTTCTATGCTGACTATAATTGTACTATGCATTTTCCTGCTTGTTGTGCCACGTATACTGCATGTTAGGGCACGTTAGTTAAAATGTATATTCCTGAGAGATCTGGGAGTGTTATGTTCTGGGATGTCTAATCATTTGTTTCTCTGTGAGTGAGTAGGAGAAAAAGTGAGACACTATAGCTAATCGGTCCTGGGCTCGTGGGCACTAAGGTTATAGGAAGACCCAGTCCCTATACACCAAGGTCCCATAATCCTGCTTATAGTTTTGTGTTTGTGCATAATCAATGCAACACTCTATGATGTTGCTTTACCTTCCTCACAGGAATGGAAGAAACTGATGACGTAGGCTCTGAAGAAACTTTTAGATGTTTCTCCTTTTTAGAGCTCTTGCTCTCCTGGGAGAGTTTGAGGTGTTTCTTGCCCTCTCCAGAGGTGTCCTCATTGGGATCCATCACTGTCCTCTTCAGATGATTTCTGTTGCTTAGTGCACTGGAGCCTCAAAAGTAGCCTCCCCTCTCTATTCCCCAGTGTCTTTGAAGAAAAGGTGCAACAGATTTTGCACTGTCTTACCTCATGGGTTGGGTGGAGCCAATAAATGCAGTCCTTGTGAGGATCGTTCACATGAACCCTTTTCTTGCCACAGGGCTTACATGGGTGGAAAAGGCCTTTTTTATCAGACATAATGAAGAAAAAGATATCAAGGAATAAACTCCAGAAGTTTGAAGAAAGAACAGGGTAGAACTCAAGGAGACTTCCTTCACACACAATGTGCGGTGAAAATTTGAGGGAAACTGCCTCTGCTGGGAGAGTTCTAGAGGGTGCTAGCAGCTGATTGGCTGCATTCAACATTTGGTACCTTTTTAAAAAGGACACAGATAGGCTATTTAAAACATGGCTCAGGGCCATTATAGCCTATGGCATTAGTTAAATACTGCTTGATTATGTAACTGTGGGACTCCCATCTCGCCGACGGGGAATATTTCAAGCACGTGAATCTATCAAAGATACCCCAATACTGATAAATGCAAGACTGTTCAAGACAATCAAGCACTGAATCAACCACCTGCCTGACTCTCCTATTACACACTCAGCACACAAACCCAATGCAATTAACCTCTTTTTTCAGTGGAAAAAATACAGATCTCATAGCACAGCAGCAGCTCCAAGCTTGGTCCTCCTTTTGACCAACCCCTTCTTCTAGGGTCTCCCAATGGACATCCATCAAAGCCCTAACTCCCACATATCTAGCCGACATACTCAACTCACTTAAAGCTGCCTCATATAAAGTGGATGGCTTGCACTTCAACAAATCCCTCTCTCGAAACCCCCCTAAACAAATCCACACTTTTCCCTGCATAACTAACAATCTGGTTTCAGATCGCACAGTAGCATGTGGACAGCTACCTTGCAAATTGCAGATGCACTGGCAGCAACCTTCAATGGTTCTCCTTCTACTTTTCCAACTAACTCCAATTCTTTTGAATGGGCACTTCCAGATCCCAGAAGATCCCTATCATCTGCAGAGTCCCACAGGGTTCCATCTTGTCCCCATCCCCTACATGCAGCTCTTATGGCTCTGTTCACTGATCCAGCATCACAAATTAACCAATAGGCCCAGAATGCACAATTCTACTTGAACTTTTTCTCAGATCTACATAACCAACACCATAAGCAATTCCTACACCTCATACAGGCCTGAATATACAGCATCTACCTGAGAGTCAACCACACAGAGAACAATAACCAATAACTAGTCCAAACCTGACTGAATGACATGGACCAACACAGATTAAAACTCCAACTTTGAAACGACCCCAACTCATTTGAATTTCACTTGAATTCACCCTGGATACCAACCTCATTCTCAAGGAATATATTGCCAAGAAAAAAGGTGTCCTAGTGCCAGCTCTCTCTACTAAACACAGGAAAACTGTTCATCCCAGTAAACAATTTCATTCCCACTGCCCACATATTCATCTGGAAGGTGGTAATGCCCATCTCCATAGCCATCCAGACTCCACACTGGTTCCCTTAATGGCATCCTACACACTGAAGTACATCTCATCCACGGCCTGAAGAAATATGACCACATCATCTCAATACTGATGGAAGTACACTGGTTCCTGCTACCACCCAGTACCATCTCCAAATCAGCTTATTCAGTTACAAAGGTATCACGATCAGCACCACCATGAATCAGGCTGAAAAGCTTAACACTTCCGATGGCTCTCGGCATACCCAAAGTCAAGACACCATCAAACTAGAGTTCAATAAGTTTGAAAAAGAAAACAAAAAACAAGGCAACAGGCTTCTCCATCTATGCATGTATGAACTGGAACAACATTCCTGTATCCACTATCCACCAGGATTCCCTAACCCTACTCTTATTTAGGAAGATGCATCTCTTTAAAGAATACTACATCACAATGATGTGACAGTCCACTTATGCTCCCATAACCCAGTTTCTCCTCCTATTGCTGATCATTTCTTTGACTTCGACACTGTACAGAGCCCCACTACCTTTTGGCTAGCTAAACAAATACCACATACTTAAATACATATATGCTTACCTATATTTATATTGTGTTTGATAACTGTATCACACACAAAGAGATATATAATGGTCTGAGTGTCCAAGCTATTCAAATTATAGAACCATCTCATTCTCAGAAACTATTAGAGAAGGTTCATGTTTAGTGCAGGAATAGCATCCAACTGAATATATGGTCCTTGCCATCCCAATAGATGATGAAATGTTCTTGTATAGGGTCCTAGCACAAATGGAACACTGAGATAGTCTTATCTGGATAACAGAAAGCCTCTGCTCTGGTAGGGTGGCTCTCTCTAAGATAGTGTCCAGCCAATCCCTGTTAAATGATAGCCCCTTTAAGAGTATCAACTGATATTCGTTCAAGTTCACAGACCCAGTGAGTGGAGCAGAAGTACAGTTACTTTGCAAGTCCAGGACCATTTTCTCTGTAAAAACAAATTTTAATTGGCAATCATCAAAGTATAGAAACATGTTCCCTTGTAGTCCTGGCAGCTTCCTGAAACTCACAACTACTATCTCTGAATGCTCTTCATTCAGCTGTGCTGCAGCCAAATGGAAGGCACTGCAATCGGTAATGAGATTCAGATTTACCAATCTCATTAACTTCCCAATTGGATGTACGAGAAGAATTGAGACAGTTCATCATTCAAGTCAGGAGCACACATTCTTTACCCATAGCTAGGGTTTCATGGGTTTGGTGGATACGTCACCCACCCCAGAACATTTCTGGTCTAGTATATTTTTACTTACTGGATACAACACTGTACATTATAATCACAAACAATGCTATAATATTCACAGAGAAGGTGATGATCCTGATGAAAGACCACTGACCTAATTGTGGCCAGTCTTTTTGGATAGGTGCCTGTTGACCTCTTCACATGGTTGAATTATTCCCTTGCATTTCTAGTCTAGATGCTGGGGATAGGAATAAAGCTTACAACCTACCAGCAGGTAGTTTTAGTATACCCTGTTCTTTCCTCTCTGTTTATAATGGTAAATAAGCCGGGCGGTGTACTTTGCAGAGTTTTACCAACTCTTTGCTCCGCTGGGAATGCGAAGTTGAGGCAAAACTTCGACTCTGTGGTGAAGAGGAGTATGCCCCTCAGCCCCTGCGTCACAGCCCCCAAAAAAGGGTCAAAAACCCACTTACCTGCTCTCTGGCGTCTGCGGACTGCCATTCTCCACGCCATGATGTCTTTCCTCCTCGCCGCTGTCCTCGCTGCAGGTAAGTGTTTTTTTACCCTTTTAAAAAAAATTGGCAGTCCCAAATCGAAGTTTGCAAAGGGTTTTCCGGGTTGCATTGTACAGTCCGAGAGTGCCACTCCCCAAAACTTTCAGCAGAGGCAGACGATGCCGGTCACAACCTGTAAACACCAACCCCACCAGTGACAGGAAAAAAGTAAAATGCTCAGAATCCTCCTCACAGGCTGTCAATCCAATACTCCTCTCAGATTACAATCTCAAATCATCCCCCTGACATTCTTTTAGCGACTGTAAACCGCTTTGTTTACATACTATATGGACTTCTCTGAGAGTAAAGGTTCCAGCTCCACACTAGGGGATGGGGGGCACAAATAAATATACAAGTGCCCAGATTGGCCTGCAGTCACCGCTTTCTTCTTTGCGCTCCTGCAGCTGGGACAGCGTGGAAATAGATGTCTGTCCCCATCTCTGGCACAAAGTTTCCCGGCGGCTCCCAGGATCATGGTACGGTTCTGAATGACTTCGAGTCGGACAGCCCTTCCGGCACCACCATTTCCCGGGGGTTGGAGGTACGAGTCTGGTTCCCCTCGCATAGTGCTGGGTTTGAAAGTCGGGTGTGGTTGCGGCAGCTCCTCCTCCCTTCTCTCCTGTAGGCGCAAAGAACAAGTTACTTACCTTCGGTAACGCTTTTTCTGGTGGATACAGTATCTGCCTGTGGATTCCTCACCTTGTGAATATCCCCTGCGCCAGCAACATTCGGAAACCTTTGTAGCAGTCCACGCCGATGAGGTCGAAGACGACGTCACAGAGGCACGGCTCCACTCGCGACTCCACTGACGTCACCGGCTCCATAAGAAGACCTCATCGGCGTGATGACGTCAGTTCCGCCCTTTTTTCCGTGCCATCGAGGCACACGGACGAACTGACAGCAATATATACACAGTACATAATATACAAATCAACACACACAGTGTGGATAACAAAATAGAAAGGAAAAATAAACTACACAATGCCTTTGACAGCAACAAGTACATATACTAAAGGTATACAAGGGTGGACAATGGGGAGGCGGGTGGGTCAGTAAGGAATCCACAGACAGATACTGTATCCACCAGAAAAAGCGTTACCGAAGGTAAGTAACTTGTTCTTCTGATGGATACATCTGCCAGTGGATTCCTCACCTTGTGAATAGATTCCCACAGCAGTCCCCACTCCCGGAGGAAGGTGTCCATCCTTCTATACCAAAAAGTCCTGAAGGACGGAACGAGCAAAGTGTTTGTCCCTCCTCACCTCGGAGTCTAAACAATAATGTTTTGCAATAGTGTGGAGGGAGGCCCAAGTTGACGCCCTACACATGTCCTCCACAGGAACACCCCTAGACAAAGCAGAAGTGGAAGACCTAGCTCTAGTGGAATGGGCTCTTAAACCCTCTGGAGGTTCCTTACCAGCCAAAGAGTAGCATATCTTGATGCACAAGACAATCCATCTGGAAAGGGTGCGCTTGTGCACCGCTCTGCCTTTCCTGCAGCCAACAAAACCCACGAAGAGCTGGTCGTCAACTCGAAAGTCTTTTGTCCTGTCAAGGTAGAAGCTCACCGCCCTCTTAGGGTCCAAGCGGTGAAGTCTCTCCTCCTCCTTGGAAGGGTGAGGGGGAGGATAGAAGGTAGGGAGGGTAATGGACTGCCCCAGATGGAAGGGAGTTACCACTTTAGGCAGAAATGCAGCCCTGGTCCTGAGTACCATTCTTTCAGCATGAATGGTCAAGAACGGGGCTTTTGAACTCAGAGCTTGAAGCTCACTTACCCTCCTTGCCGAGGTGATTGCAATGAGAAAAACCGTCTTAAAAGACAACAGTCTCAAAGGACACTTGTGTAAGGGCTCGAAGGGAGAACCCATAAGATAAGTTAAGACAAGGATTAAGTCCCATTGAGGCACAATAAAGGGAGTAGGAGGAAACTTGTTCGTAAGCCCCTTTAGAAATCGTAGAACTATAGGTGATTTAAACAATGACGGCTGATCCGGCAAGCAAAGGAAAGCCAACAAAGCCGATAAGTATCCCTTAACAGTAGCCACAGCAAAACCTTGCTGAGCAAGAGAAAGGGCAAACTGCAGAATGTCAGATAAACAAGCCTTCAAAGGATCAATTGACTTCTCTCCACACCGGAGTACAAACTTAGACCACCTATAGGAATAGATAGATTTGGTGGAATGACGTCTGGCAGGAAAAATTACATCTACCACATCAGGCGGGAGAGAAAAAGAATTCAGGTTGCCCCGTTCAATCTCCAGGCATGAAGGTGTGAGCTCTGGAGGTGGGGGTGTAGAACCTGCCCCTCCGATTGCGAGAGGAGGTCTGCCCTGAGAGGGAGACGGAGCGGAGGGCACAAGGAGAGGTGGAGAAGATCTGTATACCACACCCTTCTTGGCTAATCCGGGGGCATCAATATGACTTGGGCCCGGTCTTGGCGAATCTTCCTCAGAACCCGAGGAATCAAGGGTATGGGGGGAAACGCGTAAAGGAGTTGTGAGCCCCAACTCAACTGAAACGCGGCCCCCAACGCTCCCTGCATCGGATACTGGAGACTGCAGAATGACAGGCAGTGAGCGTTCTCGTGAGTGGCAAACAGGTCCACCCGAGGAGTTCCCCACGTCCGAAAGGTGTGACGAACCACCTCTGGATGGAGCCTCCACTTGTGGTCGGCGGAGAACTGCCGACTGAGACTGTCTGCACGCAAGTTCAGAACTCCGGCCAGATGATTTGCCATCAGACAAATCTGATGATCCTGAGTCAAGGACCAGAGACGCAAAGCCTCTCTGCAGAGACAAAGAGACCCCACTCCTCCCGCAGTAGAGTTGTCCGTCAGGACTTGAACCGACTGACCGCGAAGGGAAGGGAGGAAGGCCTTGAGTGCCAAACGTATCGCCCGCAATTCCAGAAGGTTGATGTGAAGCAGCCTTTCCTCTGGAGACCAAAGACCTTTGATCTCCAGATCCCCCAGATGTGCACCCCACCTTAAAGTGGATGCATCCGTTATTACTGTGGCCACCGATGGAGGTAGATGAAAGGACTTTCCTTGAGACAGATTGCCCTCAATGCTCCACCAAGACAGATCCGCCGCAGCTTCTCTGGAGATCCTCACAGACTCCCTGAGATCTCCTTTGTGCTGATACCACTGCCTGCGGAGGCACCACTGGAGCGCCCTCATGTGCCAGCGTGCATGGTTGACCAACAGAATGCAGGAAGCAAACAGACCGAGCAGACGAAGGACCTTCAGGACTGGAACGACCGCTCCATTGTAAAATAAAGGAATAATTTCCTGTATGTCGAGAATCCTTTGAGGTGGTGGGAATGCTCGACACACAGTAGTGTCCAGTACCGCCCCTATGAACAGGTTGCGCTGAGAGGGCACCAGGTGAGATTTGGGCACATTTATCGAGAAACCCAATTTGTACAACAGCTGAGTTGTTACTTGCAGATGATGTAGCACCTTCTCCGGCGACTCCGCTTTGATCAGCCAGTCGTCCAGATAGGGGAAAACCGAAATCCCCAACCTCCTTAGATGTGCTGCCACCACTGCCATCACCTTCGTGAAGACTCGGGGTGCAGTAGTAAGACTAAACGGAAGGACCGCAAACTGATAATGTTGCAATCCTACCGTAAACTGGAGATACTTCCTGTGCGACTTCAGGATGGGGATGTGGACATACGCATCCTGCAAGTCGATCGACACCATCCAGTCCTCCTGATTCAGCGCCTGAAGAACCTGCGCAAGGGTGAGCATCTTGAACTTTTCTTTCTTCAGATAAAGATTCAAGATCCTGATGTCCAATATCGGACGCAGTCTGCCGTCCTTTTTCGGAATCAGAAAATACCGGGAGTAGCATCCCTGACCCCTCTCCTGCTCTGGAACCACCTCTATCGCACCTTTTTGTAATAATTTCAGGACTTCCTCCTGTAGGAGAAGACGGTGGTTCTCTGAGCAAGCCCCTTGACAAGGAGGGTAATGTGGAGGGAATTCCCGAAAGGGAAGGGCATACCCATTTTCTACAAGATCCAGAACCCAAAGGTCTGTAGTAACTGATTCCCAATCTTGTAGAAAATGGGTAAGACGGCCCCCCACAGGACCAGCATGATCCAGAATGGCGGATCTAGGGCTGCTTTGCGGTGGTAGGAGGGGCTGAGGAAGAGGAAGAGGAGGAGGAGGAGTGTTGACGGCCATGTGTGCGACCCCTGATTCTGCCTCTGTACCCCTTATACAGAGAGCTCTGCTGTTGTTACTTCTGTTGCTGTTGGGTCTGCCTGTAGGAACGAAAGGTTGCCCTTCCGAAACCCCTATATCTCTTAAACGATCCTCTTGACTGGGATTGAAGGCCCAAAGACTTAGCCGTAGCCTTACTTTCCTTAAAACGTTCAAGTGCAGCATCTGCCTTTTTGCCAAATAGTCCAGAGCCATCAAAAGGCAAGTCCAACAGCGTTGATTGCACATCAGGGGAAAACTCTGACGACTTAAGTCACGCACCCCTCCTAGTGGCAACAGAAGACCCCATGACTCTTGCTACTGAGTCCGCTGTGTCCAGTCCACTTTGTATCACCTGACGTGCTGCTGCCTGGGCATCCGTCAAGACCTCATTAAAACCAACCCTATCCTCCTCAGATAATTTTGGAGCCAATTTCTTTGCAGAATCCATGAGCGCATGAATATAGCGTCCCAAAAGGCAAGTGGCATTTGTAGATTTAAGGGCCATGCTGGCCGATGAAAAGACCTTTTTGGCCGACTGATCTAGTTTTTTAGCTTCTCTGTCACTTGGGACCTGAGGAAACGCACCCTTAGATTTCCCTGAACAAGCAGCCTGAACCACCAGGCTCTCAGGCGACGGATGCGAAGTTAAAAACTCTGGGTCCCCTGGAGCTGCCCTATACCTCCTGGCAACTGTTTTAGAAACTGCGGGAGAAGAAAAAGGCTTACGCCACACCTCCATTACAGGATCTATAATGGCCTCATTAAAGGGCAACAATGGTTCTGAAACCGTAGTAGGAGAATGCAGTACCTCTGTTAGAATGTTTGACCTGAATTCAGTAGACGGCAACTGCAGATCTAACAGCTCAGCTGCCTTCCTTATGACTGCATGATATGGAGCTACATCCTTTGAGGGTTCATCAGAAGGTGGAGTAATTTCCCATTCAGGAGATAAATCCAAGCCACTAGCCTCCTTAAGTTCTTCAAAAACGTCATCAGACTCCACAAGCTCTCCTTCTTCTGCCTCTTCAAAAAGGTACCTTTGCTCATCAAGCACCCTTTGAGCCTCCCTCCTAGACCGGATTCGTACAACCGGCGTCGGCGGCGCCGTGATTGAATCCGACGGCACTGGTGCCGGCGTCGAACGTGGTTCCACAGGAGCAGCCGGCGTCGAGCGAGGTCGAGTCGGTGCCGGTAAAGAAGGAAGTGGCGTCGATGTCCTCGGAGCCGGCAGATGCCAAGACAGCGTCGCCGGGAACAATGGCATGAAGGGGGCCTGCGGATATGCTTGAGGCACTCCCAAACTGAAGGCCATAGGACCCATTGGACCCGAAGGTGTACCAGTGGAGTACATGGCTCTTGAAAATACCCCATACATTGCATTCAAATAATGCGTGGGGTCCTGACCTGGTCCATGGAACGCAGGGTACTGATCAGGCATCACCGGACTCGGGCCAACCGGCGCCGACGGTGGAATTTGCGGGGTCGAAGGCTCACCCGGTGCTGGAAGCTCCTCAGCCGGAGACGGAGCCGGAGATGGAGCCGGAGCCGGAGAATGAACCGGTGAAGCCACTGGAGAAGAAGGACCAGCAGGTGAATCCAGAACGGGTGAGGGAGACACAGAGTCCTTACGGCGTAGAGAAGGTGACTTCGACTTCGGAGCCGTACTCTTGTCAGAGTGACGTCGAGAAGAATGTCTTCTCTTCTTTCTGTGCTTCTTAGATCTTGAAGCATGCCCCGAAGTCGACTTAGACGACGACCTTGAGCTCGACCTCGATCGTGACCTCGTTCTCGACTTCCTCCTTCCTCTCTTCTCTTTTTTCATCCTCGCGATGAAGAGTTTTGCCTCTCTTCCCTTGAGAGCCTTGGAGCTCATCTTGCGACAGCAAGAGCATCCATCCACATCATGGTCCGAAGATAAACACCATACACAGTCGTCATGTGGATCCGTGATAGGCATATGTTTTCCACATTCACGACAGGGCTTGAACCCCGATTTCTTTGTCGACATTTTCACAAAAAAAGGACAGAGAAATCCAGTAGAAACACAAAGTAACAGTGAAGCTACAGATAGAGATTCCCGAAATCTGTTGGCGTCGACAGCGCGGAAAAAAGGGAACTGACGTCATCACGCCGACGAGGTCTTCTTATGGAGCCGGTGACGTCAGTGGAGTCGCGAGCGGAGCCGTGCCTCTGTGACGACGTCTTCGACCTCATCTGCATGGACTGCTGCAAAAGTTTCCGAATGTTGCTGGCGCAGGGGATATTCACAAGGTGAGGAATCCACTGGCAGATGTATCCATCAGAAAGGCAGTTCCTGCTTGGGTCTGCTGCTGCTACATGCCTGTGTGCCGTTCGCTTCTGCGGGGTCAGAGGGTGGGAGGGGAAGGGCCTGCAGCAGGCAGCGGAAACGTGCCCCTTGGTCATGGAGGGAGGATGGCAGCGGCAGACCCTAAACGCACACAGGAAGCCTCCGGTCGTAAATGTTAGTAAAAAAACTGGCGCCGCCCCAGAGTACATTGCATCGCATCAAGCTTTCCGAAACTCTGCCTCTTAAAGCGCTTTTGCAAATGCGAGTCTTATTCAAGTTTTTACATTAAAAATTTGAAATCTCGAGGTAGAGAGTGCCCCACATAGGTGCCGCAATTCTGTATGTTGACTCTAAAGTGGGACTGGGGCGGAGTATTTTTTTTTTTTAAACTCCGTGGTGTGCCACTCCGCATACTCCGCCCCGGGTTAATAATAAGGACATCTCCATCACAAAAACATACACACAGGGAACGGATGTCAGAGTTGCTGAATTCCCTGTTTTCAGCTTCTACGAAGTGGATAGATGTGGACCTTAGGCACGGCAGATGAATACAGCGAAGCAAGCTCTCCTTTGAGAGGGTAATAGCCTACATTGCTACACACACTGGACCACTGCGAGGAGGGTTTGCACGTGGAGTACTAGTTGTCATATAGTTATAATTTAGGGGAAGTGTAATCTAAGTTTTCTTTCATCTCCTCCTCTAATACTGTTATTCACACCACTGTGCATCAAATAAACTTACCTCACCCATCTCATACCATGAATATGCTACAGCACTGTCTCACCATGTGCCAGATAACAGATAGGTACGCCGATATCTTGACTATGAATTCCAAGCTAGTTAAATTCTGAAATGGATACCAGAGATAGATAGAAGGGAGGGCTGACAGGCATACATGCAAACGGGGTAGCAAACCCATTTAGAGGCAAATGGTCAGGCTAAGTAAAGCAACTTTAGGAAATGCTTCCAGAGATAGAGGTGTGTTTCAGGTATGTCGTGGTACGGTATTTGTCAATATATGAATTAACATGACTATTTCTGAATACAGCATGCCATTTTTCTCACATAGTCGCTCATATGGTGTTTGTCACTACATTTACAAGATTAAGATGTTTGGGGAGAAATACAGGATTGCTCTCTTTAGTCAGCTCTGTGGTGGGTCAGCCGTACAGCACTGGCCAATATGTACAATCAAATAGGCATCATACTTGCAATGGGCTGAAACCCATAAACACCATTGTTTGTCAAAATTAATAAAAACCTACAGTCAATTGAATATTTAGCCAAATACTCCAAACAGAAGACATATATTTAACACCATGAACCCATTTTATGGCTTTAAAATATGGGTGAGTCTTAAGGGTACCTAAACCTAACCCCGGCACTATGATTGTTCAGGACGTTTTCCTATATGACCATGTGAAAGTGGGCATCATGACCATAGTTGCAAAAACTTGAATCTAAACTTGAAATGCATTTTGACAGCAACAGTGAGCTACAGTAACACATTTTCATCATAGACTAAATACGGTGACAACTAAGATTCCCTCAATTTTACCTCAGATTATGCACTCTGACCCAAGTGAGGTACAGTGTAATATACACAGCACTTCTGGCAATTTGTGATGGGTTCTGGGCATTTGCATTGTTGTGGAGAAATTGCAACAAAAGAAAACGTTACTTATCTGCAACACTAAATCTTTTCACTAACAAAAGCCACAGAAAGGTTATCAATTTCCACATTTGCTGGTCACATTTGTTGGCAGTATTGCTTTGTTAAGTTAAAGGGGGTTTTCTACATGGTCTAACTTGAATTGTCTAAAGCTTTTATTCTGCTTACATTTATAAGAGGAATATATTGCATATGACATCTAAAATGCACAATACTGCTAAAGGAAATCACTTGTACATGTCTTATTTCCAAGTAACTTTTCTTAACAGTATACAAAACTGATTAATAACAAACGTTCTGTTCTTTGCAGTACAGGTAAACTATATACATTCACAGCATTTCTGCACTGACATCACTGCAAAAAGAAAGAAACTACATTATGATATTTAACATTTAAATGATGTTCTGTTAATTTTTTAAATCAATATTAATCGATTTATACGAATTAGAAGTTAAGAGTTTACCTCTCCAATAAGATACTTAAGGCTGCCCCATGGAATTCTTGGGTCGTGCTGTGTATACGCTTTTGTCAGATATGTATTCAAAATTTCCATGCACACCTGTTATGGACAATAAGACATAACAAATCACAAAATTTGCATAGACATCAAAATTGTAAATAGGCCACACACAAAAAGATGTGAAACATTTTAGTCTTTTTCATAATGATGATCAGATTTGGTAACTCAAATTTATTTAATTTAAAAATATTCTGAAAAAGAAGAGCCAATTCATTAAAGGTTTCTGTCTTCATTGCAATACATGTTAAACAATTTGAAAAATATCTGTAATCAAATGAGGTGACATATTACACTTTCTCTTCAAACCCACTGTACCCTGACTTAACCTATCAGCATTAATATTTCTTAGTCTACCAACATAACTGTACATTAGGGGAATGTAGAAAATGACATCTTCTGTGTGATGTTCCCCCAACTTTTGCCCTATCTACTTTGCTGGCTTTAGTGCTCTATGCACTTTACTGCTGCTAACCAGGAGTAAAAAGGTGTGTGCTCACCCTTTATACATGGTTAAATTGGCATATTCTTTAGTGACACATTTTTGTCGTGACTAGAAGTCCCAAGTATATGTGTAGAAAATGCACACAAGACCTAGAAGTCAAATGCCAAATGTGGCTCCATTGTGCCATCCACCAAGTGGGCCTACAAAATATGGCTTCAGGCCTACCATTATAGACTGACTGCTGTAATGTAAAACCTGCAGTGCAACCTATCAAAATAACCCTTTTTTGACAGGCAAAACCTGCCTTTTAAATACGAAAACGTTCCTGCTGATATTTAATGCCTCTAGTGACAAGGACCCAAAATCAATTTTTACTGTGGCCAGAGTACACATTAACATAATTAATTCTGTATCAGGTTTTGGACCAGCTAGAAAAATAATCCAACCACTCTTTTCAATATTTATGAAAAGCCCAATTTGATAGTGAAGTTGGATTTTTAACAGTAATTTAGGAAAAATAACTTTTAGACAGTTACCTTTTTCCTACCTGGAGATCCTAGAGGATGATTTACATTAGCTCTACAGTAGCTGTCAATCCAGTGCTTGAAGGTAATCAGGTGTGAAATTCGTTCCAGGAGCTACTCAATTGACCACTGTGATTGACTTGTTGTTCTGATTGTGCAGGGATGACTCCTTTGAGCTAAACTGGATATTTGAGGTGGGGCTACTGCCCTTCCTGTTGATACCACAGTGTTTATCCATCCTGAAAGGCCTCTCTGAGTCACATGTGACACGTTTGCACCCTCAAAAGGGATCAAACAGGACCTATCTAGCTGCTAAAGGGCCATGCTTTCTCTTATCAGACTTCTAGCTTAATTTGTTTTGTGGGTCCAAGGTCTGAGCTAAAGTTAATTTTAGTGTTAGATCTGTGAGTGAACTAGTAATTTTTATAGTACAATCCCCTACAAACATATCTATAGTACACTCCCTTGCATACACCCCAGCTTTCAGAGCCCACGTTCAGTATGGCTGAAGATTTTGGCCAACTTGGAATTGCCCTGACACATCGAATTGTGGGCCTATTTGCAGTCGGGCAGGAACAGAACTACTAAAAAAGTAGGTAGGCAAAGGTCTGGAAACTTTTACACCATGGCACAGCTTTTTATTATTGCTGTGGGACTACTAACATAACGACAAGAAGATTCAAGCATGTGAATCTATTAAAGATCCAATACTGGAGAACTACTGAAAAAGTAGGTAGCCCAAGGTCTGTAAACATTTACGGCATGGCTTAAGGAGTGCCAAGGAGTCACACCCATCTATTAGCTAGTGCCAACCATAAATGAGACATCCTGAGATAGTCTTCTCAGAACACCTTCTAGATCTGTGGAACATCAAAAGAGGACTAGACCTGCTGTCTGTGATCTGAGAGGAGCCCTGAAAGATGGACTTGCTCCCTTCTGAAGCCAGGACAAAGAAGTGCACTTCAATGAGCAGTTGGCTGACCTCTTGCATGTCTTCATGGATACAACAAGCTTCACAAGTCCTTTTCCCCGAATTGCCCAGCTGACCAATGGAAACTGGACCGTGACTGGTCATTTTGTTGGCCTCTGCTTGACACCCTCATAATTTTTTTAACTGCATCACCTGAGGCCCTGGGGACCTTTGAAGGTACTATTATGGTTGTTTGGGCAACACGAGAAAGTTTGGAAACGGTTGAAAACATTTCCTCCAGAGCTTTATAGGGACCAACTAGGAAATGTATTGCACCAGCAGTTCTACAGCATCCGGTTGAATTTTCGCTTCATCCCGCATGGAGAAAGCCACTCCAAAAAATGCTAAAGTCCCATTCCACTTTAGGACTTGGAACATTTTCAGCAAAAAATATCCAAAGCTCCAGGGCCCAAGCAGTGCCCCGCATGAGGATGATTTTTTTCCTCAAAAACTGACTTAGTCCCATTCTGTATTGGCACTCAGAAGAAATGTCAACATTTTTTCTTTAAGAAAAGTGACTGAGTCCCTTTCTTTAGTAGGACTTCATAACGTTTTCTGACTTCAGACTATCACTGGGATCAATCCACCTGGTGTATCCAGCCTGGGCTCCATTGAGGTCAGCCTGAAATTTCACCTTGGTCCCGGTTTACCATTCCTATATACTATCTTAGGCGTCTAACAGTTTTTGCCACTAATGTTACTTAAAATATTAAACAATTCATATTTTGGGTTCCCTTAATTAGATTTTTGTCATTTTGGTGTAATTTTGTTTATTAAATTATTTTACTCAATTTTGTAATTCAGTTTGGCTTTTTTACTGCTTAGTGTTTTGACTTTATTACTGTTTTGGTACTGCAGTAATACTTTACATATTGCCCTAAGTTAAGCATGTCTGCTCTGTGTCATACTTACCAGGGGCTGGCCAAGGCGTGTTCTTATTCCCCCGCTCAAAATAAAAATAGACTTGTTACAGGGAACATTGACCAATAACAGGATTTCATCTTAGGTAGGCATTTCAACAAGTTATTTTGGGAAAAATAAAAAGAGGCGGAGCCTAGGACTACCACTTCAAGGCTGCTGCACTTACTGGAGATATTTGGGAGTGTGAAAGTGCAGAATGTTATTAATTATATCTACATATTTACACCATTTTCATGACACATCATAGAGCAAGTGTAATTTCCAGGTATTGTAGAATCATTTGTGGTTGCATACTAATCCTTTATCTGTGGCGGTTTGAACTTTTGTAGATGGCTTTTGGCTTTTTTTCAGCAAGCATAGGTATAGAATAGTTCTATACTGCCCATCATACTATGCTCTTTATTGATCCTCCAAGTAGATACATAAGCTCTTACGTTTAGGCAACTTTGTGTAACTTAGTGTATTAGACCTTTTGAATAAATGGGAAGTCATATTATACTCCTAGCGCTTTGACCTTGGGCCAGGTTGAGCAGTGTTATGATGGTGCATGATCAGCAAGTACATCCGAGTGAGTTCAGCAATGCTGGATTTTGAGCCAGCATCAATAGCTCAGTTTCCCTGTTGCACCAGTTGACATCTATTTGATGTTTAATGATTGTGAGCTTGAATTGAAGTTTGGTCAGTTCTATAGTGATTATTCCTGACATTTTGAACCAAGAACTGTGTGGTGTCAGCCAATATCTGGCTTAGTTAACAGATCATATACATGCTTCATGTAAAAAATGTATGGCAAACAAGGAATCCACATGTTGTGAGTGTTGTAGGAAATGTAAAATTTGAACACAGTGGAAAATGTGAAAAGCGAGGACATAGCACGACAACAGACACCATCAGAAAGCACACAGCTGTACGTGGTGAAAGAACAGTTAAGGCCCAACTCTTGCGATGACAAGAAAAAGGTGAAAAGTTCACTTGTGAACAACATGAAATAGGTAACTTGAAAGGGTTTCAGTTGAAGGTCAACTCCTGTTTAGCAAGCATGACAATATTTGTGGTTTTGGCCAGCACGCACATCGATCTTTCAAATAGATCATAACCTAATTAGACAATGGGTGCAGGAAATTAAATCAGCTTAGCCCACACGGAGGTCTTAGGTGCACAATGGTAAACGCCCACACTCCAATAAAATTACATTTACCACAAATACACATGCATTCACGAGTAAAAGAATGCTTAGTTTGTTAAGCATTGTTGGAAGCACAATCAATACTATGCAGAGGATTAGGTAAGAGTTTAGGGTTATGGGGGTCACAGGTCATCGAGTGTTTTTCCATCTTCAGTCAGTGACCTGCAAGTCAGTTATTATTTGCATTGTGTAAATTGTGTATAAAAAGAGCTGCCTGTGAAGCTGCAATTTAAGAGAGACCGGCAGCCTACCTGTGCATGAGGAAGGTCTGTCTCCATGTCGCAAGAGTAAATAGCAGTCGTGGCGTTGCCAAGAAGAATCTGTGTCTCTCTTAATTTTAAAGGTTTTGTTCACCCCACAACATAAATGTGTTGACGTAATTTGAAAGGAACAAAGGTAGTCTATGATCACAATTTTATTTGTTTTTCTGCATTGACATGTGAACATTTATTGTATCAAAAGTGCATGACAGCTACAATAGAAATGGAATCGCTGAGTCACCCCAATCAGTGATAGTAATTCCTCATTTAAGATGAGTAAGGCTGATCAATCCTCTTGCTTGGGTATAAAACCTAATCATAAGTTGCCTCGAAAACTGAAAGTTGCTAAGGGCCTGATTCACAAATATAAACTTACACTTCTGTGCAACTTACAATTTTTTGCAATTCACAAAAGAATTTTACGTGTAGTACTTTACGACTGACTATCTTTTTATGCGTGGAATTTCCTCCACAAGTGCAGAGACTCTGCAGTTGTAAAGATACTCATAAAATTCCTTGGTGAATTGCAAAAAGTAGTAAACTTACACAAGAGTGTAAGTTTAACTTTGTGAATTGAGCCCTATGTGTTTAATATGCTAGTTGTTAAGATCGGTTTAGCTAGTGTTTGCTACAACAGAAGTTCTGCAAATCTGGTTTGTAAGTGGTCAAGCTGGATTGATTCTAGGGTAGGATTTGCTAAGAGTGGTGTAATCCAAGCTTACTTCACTTGGGCTGAGATGGTCACTGATACGTTTCTATATTGCTTTTACTAGTCAGTCTGACACCCCATAACCACTCTTGATGGACATGGGGTTCATGCTGTTTTTGGTGTGGATTACCTCATGGAAGGTGCCGGGTCTGTGCTGGAAGGATTAATTGGAAAGACTGCCAAGTCAAGCGCAAGTGGTGGGATGAAAGCATCAATTCTAAGAAGATCACCAGTGTGAGAAGTTGGCCTGATATATGATGTCACTAATTCTAGTGTACACCTTGTATCAGTCCAAACAACCCTTATGGTGATTGGTTGTAAAGTCAACCTTATAGTCCAGCTATCCTAGTGGTAGCATGGACAAGAACAGTCTTAGGCTAAACTCTGAATGTCATGTGAAGCCAGCTGTTATACCATTTGTAACCCCTTGAATACCAAATGAAAAGACACCACAACAGATATATTTATAAAATAAAGTGTATTTATTCTAGTCAAACCCTCAGCACTCTTTATGAGATTCGAGGTAAGTACAACACAGTCTTATTTAAGCATACATTAAGTCACACAGGTAAGTAATACAGTTAGGGCCTAGGGGCCACGCAAACCATATACTAAGTAAGTGGTATAAGGACCACTGTTACGGAAATAGGATAGGCCTAGGCCTAGGGAATCGCTGGGGCTACACTATACTACCCAAGGTTAGGAAGTGGGAGGCCCACAGGATTCAGGTGCAGAGTGGAAACACTCACGCGTAATGCGTATAATCGATAGAAATAGTACAGTTTAGAATTAATAAGATTTAGGACACTTCTGGAGTAGCTAGGAAGTCGAGACTTGAGAACTAGACACTAGGATAGTCAATACCCTGATGAGCACCGGAGTACCCAAGTTACCTAGCCCACGAGCTGCGGGTGCATACGTGTGAACTTGCGTCGGGTTTCGTCGTCGACTCCTATGGATGCCTGAAGGAAAGATGCTGACAGGCAGTCAGTGAAGAGTGTCCGGTGGATCCCAAGGCCGGGATCAAGAAGGAAGGATACCTGCAAGCAGAAGGGACAGAGTCTGGGTCACTAGCCAGTCACCACGTGGAACCAGGAAGGAACCAGGCGATTTTGGGAGATTGCAGGTAAAGAGGTGAAGCTTGTC
Organism: Triturus cristatus; assembly: GCF_964204655.1. Taxonomy (NCBI): domain Eukaryota; kingdom Metazoa; phylum Chordata; class Amphibia; order Caudata; family Salamandridae; genus Triturus; species Triturus cristatus. The sequence continues at coordinate 144,319,324 of NC_140594.1, forward strand.
GCAGCAGCCACGGGTACCAGGAGACGTCGAGGACGACCAGGACCAGGAGGCGAGCTGTCCCACGAAGGTTCGTGCTGTCGGCAGCGTCGAAGTCGAACTAGGACTCACCAAGCCTTGGCAAGCGGAACCCACGAAGAATGGAGGACTTGCTTCTGGTGCAGACCAGGAAGGTCTGGGGTGCTTCTCTTTTACAGAGGAGCAGGAGCCAGTCTGGAGGAGCCAAACCAGCAGTGGAAAATTGAAGGTGTGTCGTCGCAAAGGTTACTAGCCAACGGGCAAGCAACCGGACAGACGCGGCAAGCAGGAAAATGCAGAAGGGCCCCACGCAGGACTCGTGGAGTGTGGGGGGCTGATCTTCGGTGCAGATGGTGCTTGGGGTTGGGGCTTCTCAATCCTCGGTGCACGACTTCGAGGGTGCCTCAGAAGCTGCGCTGGAAGATACTCGCCACTTTTCCCAGGTAGCCGGTCCCACGTTTCTCGTCGCCTCCACGGATCTCAGCTCGGCTGTGGATGTGGATCAGGGTCGGAGAAGTCTGGAAGTCAAGGCTCTGGTCAGGCTCTGCAGTCGGTCCCTCGTAGAACTTCAGCAAAGCAAACGGTAAGTCTCTTGATGGTGCCTGTTCGCACAGGGTGACCACTCCTTGGCCACAAGGGAGATTCTTCAGTCTTCTTGTTTCGTCGAATGTCGAAGGTCCAGAGTTTCTGTTCAAGTTGCAGGTTCAGGATAATCTAATCTCCTGGGGCCCAGCTACCACACTTATACTAATCTGGGGGGCTGGGTTGCCTGCTAGGTCACGCCTTATGGGTGGGACCTGGGAGGGGGGTGGTTACCCCCCCTTCCCTTTGTCCAGTTTCGCGCCAGGACTGGGGCTGGAGTGCCCCAGCACCGGTTTGAACTGGACTATGCATGGGACACCTTGTGTGCCCCAGGCAGTTTCTAGTTTCTTTCATCCCTCCCTGCTCCAATACACTAAGGCCTGTCTGGGGTGGTGCTCGCACCTCCCAAGGCAGGAAACCTATTGTCCAAGCCTCCCGTGCCGGGATCACTCCCAGCAGCAGGAGGTCAGACTTGTGTCGTGGCAGCAGCATCCATTTTGTGATGCTGGGGCTCTGGTTAACTTTAACCGGGTAAGTAGGTTTCAACATGTCTTCTCCCTCTAGAAGGGAGGGATAATATCCTCATCACCAGAAATGGGATGGGGGTATTATTCCAAAGGGTTAGACACCTTACACGACATGTTTTGATAAAGCCAAACCATAGTTACCATAACCGTTTAAGATTATAAGGCACTTTAAGAGTATATGGTAGGCTATATCATAGAACAGCTATAAGGACATGGTTCCGAAAGCTGCAGACAGGCCCAGCTCATGCTAGAGCACTATCTCACATGTTACCAAGCACTCTGCCTCCAGGATTGTTAAGGCATGCCATAGGAGTGGCTGATAGGTACACATGTGTCTATATATAAGTTAGGTATAGGAATACTACACCTAAGCAAGGGGTGATTACACGACCTTGCCCCAGCTGAGTGATCAGCCAGTTGTGTCATAATGGAAGGCCAGGCCAAGGGTGGCATAATACATGCTGCAGCCCCTGGTAGGCCTAGGGTACACCTATGCCCTGGGTACCTAAGGTAAACTGTACAGGGGCCAATAAGGTGATCCTATCCAATTGGGTTATGCACCTAAAGTACATAGTATTCATTTAGAGAGAGAACAGCAGGGCTGTGGGTGTGATTAGCAGGCCCACAGCCACATCTAAGTCGAAAACCAGTAAAGCAAAAGCAAAAAGTGGGGGTGAACATAGAAAACAGACCCTACTCTCCTACAACCAGAATGGCCTGCTAAGGGCCACTACATCACGTCTGACTCAAATAAGCCAAACTGATAAAAAATTTACCTGTTCCACGTCCTAAAAAGAAAAGGATGAGGTGCCAATATGTGAAAACTGAGAACTTGGGATAAGCTTATTTATCAGTACATAAACACTGCTTAGTTGCGGAAAGGTGATACAATATTTGATACATTCTTTGTTTGAATCATATTCTTCTTGAAAGGTCCAGTGCCCTTATGAGCAGGTACATTTTAATCTGCTATCACTGGATATCATGTCCTCATTTGGTATATTTTAAGAAATAATTACAGTATTAAGCAGAAACGACGTTACACGTTGTGCTTGTATTTGTTTGGTACTGTGTTGAAGCCAACGTTTTCTGGCAGTTGTGGACCATGGTTTTCCATGATAAGCTGCACAGAGTGAAATCGCACAAGATTTTACAGAACAACCTAAAGCGTGTGCAAATGAGAAAAATGTACTGTAACTGGGTTATGTTTTGTTTAACTGCTGCTTTAAATTACCACCTTCATGTCTAAACTGCGGTAAGCTTAAACATGTCACAAATGTCCTTGAACCCATAATACCAAAGTATAGCGGAATCTAGGTAAAATATTTACCTGAAAATCGGATTCATTAAAATCATATGGCACATTCCAACCAATCTTGCCAAACTTCCTTCTCTCCTGGACTACCGCGTGGAAAAATGCAAGCACATAAACCAGAGATTTGAACGCAGGGTGCTTGCATGCATCAAGGGACTCGCGGGTGATCTTGAAGTAAGTGGCCCTCATGTTCAGCTTCAGACCATTAGGCGGCTCAGTCACGACCTATGGAATTAAGACAGACAAAAGTCATCTTATGCATGGGAACTACTGACTGTGAAACCTAACCTGAAACGACCCATGAAAGGAAACAGGAATTGAATTAACTTAATCAAGTCAAAGTCAAGTCAAATATCTTTATTCGGGTATTTGAAAATAACCATAAAAGATACACATCTTAAAATCGACATTGTTTTGTTTAAAAATCACAAACAAATATACAGAATAACCCTAAAAATCAACAGTACCTATAAAAGAAAACCCCAAAATGCGAGGTCATTTAAAAAAAAAAACAGGACAATCAGAGGCTATAATTCATTATCTATAATCTTCTCATAACAGTTAATAATGGCTAAGTCTGGCGGAAGCTTTTAAGATCATATAAACAAGGGAGCAATCCTACAAGTTAGTTCTCACCTCTAGTATTTCTTAGTCTAACTGCCAATCGCAGAAAGTGCACAGTGCTAAATAATACAAATGGATCAGCGGAGAGTTTGAGGAATAAGAGGGCCACTTTGGCCTGTCTAATTTTTGAGAGTTTCAAGATGTTTTTTAGAAACCGCTTTCTTGGGAGAGCATAAAATTAACTTAATCACTTTCCCTATGATTTCGTGATTTCCATTTAAATGTTTTGTTCTAATTTACTTGAATGAATCAGGGCACATGGAAAGCTCTATGTGTACACACCATTCACCCTAAAATGCCACATACGTTTTTATCTTATATTCTAAGACAAAGAATGCATTTGTGGAAACTACGTGATACTTGTATAAATAAAGAGTTTTAAATGTATTAAATGGCAAATTCAAACGTTTTTGGAGACCAAATTGAGAGTCCTTTCTCTGAGCTACCATGGGCACTTTCAGCATGTGAGCGCTGTTAACTAACTCTTGTGATCCTTTTCAATGTGTTACTACCTACTTCTTGCTGAATTTTGAGCTATCGTACTTGATCTCTTCTGAAACCCTGCCATTATGACTTGTGAGACCTGTGTTTGATGGAACATCGTGTACATCTCATTTGTATATCAGGGTCTATTTTATCATTTCTGCAGGGTTGTTTCCACAAGAAGATTTTGTCTCGATACATGAATGTATCTCAATGTATGTATGTCACACCTTATTCACAGATTTGCTAGTTAGGGACTAGGCAGCAGCACAGCAGATTTAAACATATAGAGAAGGTCTATGCTTAAATTAAACTTTGATATATGAATATGTTACTTGATGTGCAACCTGCAACAGATGCCATTAAGGGAGCACACAAATCATCTAAGCAGAAGACATTTTTACAAACGTAACACCATCATTTTTACAAATTACATTACACAGCATGCATTGCAATAGTCTTAATAGACCATAGTTAAGCTAAGGTGTCATCTTCAGAAATTTGAAATTTTGAATTCTTTAATAACAATAAGTAATCTTTATCACAATGTTTTGTGCCCTTTAGGTCACCTTAAGCGATTTCTGTAGTATCCCAATAGGGAAGCCCTTAATTGGGTCTGTGGTGAGCCACAGGCGGAAGTCTGGATGAGGCTTCACAATTCTCTCCACAGCCTTCTCCAAATCTTTCAGCCATTTCACCAAAAGATGGCAATTCTGCAACATCAGCCACTGGCCTCGAGTTACTGCAGTTTCGAGTAGCTGTAGGGCAACCTGTTTTAATCACAAGGATAGAGCGTAGAGCAGACATATTAACAAGGATGGAGTTTTTAAACCAACCATGTCTTGTTTTTCACATTCATAGTATGCACACTTTCTAGATTCCAAAACAAAGTTTCCTGCTATTTAAATCATATGAGAGGAAGCATGTAGAATAAGAAAAAGTAATTGCTTTATAATGCGAAGAACTATTGATTTACTTAATTAACAAACAGCAAATACTGCATTAGATAGTCACTTCCTAAAACCTAAAAAAAAGACTGATTAAATATTGATAGTGACACGTCAGTGCCAACAATCAAGCAGCTAAATGATTCAATTGTAATGAAGTATTCAAACTAACTATATAAAAAAAGGATTGAATACCAAACATAGTGAGTACAAAGAAGCCAAGAACTTCAGCTAGAAATCATTGATTCAAATAAAAAACAAACGCAGGAAAACAACAGGAACTGAGCAACAGCCTGAAGGTAAGTCTTCATGCAACTGTTTGGAGCTACTACCCAGATGCAGATTATGGACCTCATGCAGGCCTCAGAATGCAAAGGTAGAGAGGGCCATATGTGTCAGAATAAAGGCCATTCCATCATCTTACCACCTGTCTATGCATAGAGCTATTACACCAGCACACTAAGTTTATAAGGTGACTATAAGCTCTATTTGAGCATGTGTTCTTAGCTCTACTGTTCATAATTAGGGCTACATTAATGCAATGGACTAATTGTATGTCCTAAATAAATTAAACATTCACCATTTGTTTCCCAAAGATATTCTCACAAAACCAAATATCTGCTCTAGGGCTGAATCTAAATGATCAAAATCTCTGCTAGCCTTGGAATCCCATCTGAAAGTCATCAATTTAAAACTGTAAATTTATATTTAGAATTTTTCTTTAGTTATTCGTGTTTGTTCAAGTAGTGCTCATAACATTTTAATAAACGACCCCAACGTTTTAAGAAACTTACAACAAACTTTTAGACCTTTTAATTAAACAAGCACATTAAAAAATAAATATGAAAGTTATTTGTGACTCTAGAAATGATCCATTTGACAAGCATATATTAAACAATCACAATTTAATGGCAAGGTCAGATCCCTTGGGAAGAGAAGCGAAAATGGCAGCTTTACCAATCTATAAATTCAGTACAGCAGTGACCTTGAATCCTGCATGATATTGGATGCCTTCCATGTCAATCTCATTCCACTGCAGAAGTGATATTTGAAATTCCTCTTTCAAACACCTTCGTAACACAATTTGAGGACACTGCAATTTGCACTAACCCGCACCCAGCCGCCCTGATCATAAGAAACCAATTACTAGAGTCCAAGCACCATACTCAAGATATACCTTTAATGTCTTTGTCAGTATCCACGCATTACCGCGCCTACCGAGGCCCCGGAACTACAATTCCCATGATGCACGCGTGCAGAGAGGATTTAGGTCGCACCGGCGCGCAGGAAGTTGCGCGTTATTCTGATTCGAGGATCTTCCCTCTGCCACGGCTGAGCGTAGAGGAGGTTGGAGTACGTAGCGCCGCCGGGAGTTCAGCCGCCGGATTCCTAGGTTTTAGAGGCGGACGGGAGCGGTAAAAGGCATTTCGGAACCCTGAGTAATTTAGCGACGAGGACGCTGAGCCGATGAGCGAATCTCATCTTGTGGGTTCCCGAGTGGCCGCTGTTCAGGTCACACATAGAGCAGAATATTGCAGTGCTCTGCATATTGCCGTTTCTGGGACCGGACGTCATTTTGCCCTATTCATTGTCAGTGTTTGGAAGCACAGCGGAATACGGCGGAAAGGTACCGCGTATTACCATGTGTGCTCGGCTTTGGAGACAATTAAAGGCTCAGCGGAATATGGCGGTGAGTGAACCGCGGATTACCGTGTGGGTGTACATTGGTGCTCTTACTTATAGGAAGGTGCAGGCTGCAGCCAACCTTAGGATTACAAACCAATCAAACAAATAAAAGAGAGGGGTGATTTGAAGTGAAGTTAACCTCAGGACTTTACTGGTGAACAGAAACAAGGAGAGAGTCTATATCTCCATTGGCATGACACTATTCTTTGGTTGTTTTCGAGACTGTTATTCTTTGGGGATTTTCCGGAAGGAGGTTATTCACCATAGTTCTGCAAACTGCCCTGTTGTTCCCTGGTATGTGAGAGTTGTGAATTGGCTAATGCTGTATGACGTGTGCGAGGGGTTTGTGGATGTAACGTATAGTCTTTTCTATCTAAATAGGTTGGGTGATAGTCGAAAGACGTGCAGGCCTTTCCCGGGTGGTGCAACATCAGTGTCTATGCAGGTAACTGTCTTTCCTAGCGAGATCATACTGAGAGTAGACATGATTGCGGTATTTTACATTTCCACAGGTTCTATTCCACTGATGTCCCTTCCCACTCCTTTTCCCCCGCCTGATCTTTCACACACCCAGTTACCTATAGGATCTGGGTGTTGGTAATATCTGGAGGTGGACCTATTTACTGCGGCAACCGAATCCTGCGAAGCTGGGCTTGACAGAATAACGCGCCCACGAATTGTAGCTTCGCCCGGCTCGGTTGCGGTAGACAATGGCCACCATGGAGGATGTTCTTCAGGCGTTACTGTTAGTGCAGCAGGAATTAGCCTCCTCCAAGGCCGAAACAGCCGCCCTACGAGAAAAGGTGGAGAGGTTATCTAGGAACCCATTTGATGCCTCCCCTGTGGCATCTCAGATACAAGTCACGGTGCCTCCTCCCATACCCTTGGCGAGTCCGGAGAGATACGCCGGGGATCCCGTGAAAATACAGGTTTTTCTGACACAGATTATGCTACATTTCTCTTGCAAACCGGCCTCCTTCCCTACTAATCATTCAAGAGTAGCGTTCGCCATTTCCTATCTGATAGGGGACGCGGCGAATTGGGCTGTCCCGCTAGTAAGGATAATGATGCAGTACTTTCGGATTGGGCGGCTTTTAGGTCCGAGTTCGAGAGGGTTTTTGATAGGAGGGCGACAACGCTCAGTGCGGATAAAGAATTGTTAGAGCTAAAACAAGGGAGAAATGACTTGGTCACTTATTTAACCACAATCAACCGCTTGGTGACTGAAACAGCCTGGCCTGAAGAAAAAAGGATGTCGTTATATTACCAGGGGCTGAGGGAAGAGATGAAGGACGTCTTAGCCCAGATAGACCCACAACTCACCACTTGCACTGACATGATTAACTTGACCCTGCGTTTAGATGGGAGAATGTTGGAAAGAGGAGGAGAGAAGAAGAAGTGGGAAAGAGGGTTTTACAGAGGAGAGAGGACTTCCCGTAAACCTGTACCGAGCACTGAGACGTCCTCGGAACCCATGGAGATAGGGGTAGTAAAGAGCCCATTGTCCAGAGAAGAGAGAGAGAGCAGACGGGTACAGGGTTTATGTATGTACTGCGGGAAAAAAGGTCATTATGTTAGAGACTGTCCCACCAAACCGAAGCCCTCCGAAGCCTGGTCTAGAAATATGAGAGTAGCGGTGTCGACGTTCTCACCTATAGCAGAGGCGGGGGCAGGGGTTCTTCTTAGTAATGAAAATAAGGAGATTGGTTGGCAAATACCTTCATTGGCCAACCCCGACATACGTGATACAGAAACATACAATCGTGCTCCCTATGACTCTTAAACAGGGTGATCACTTACATCAGATAAAGGCCATGGTAGATTCAGGGGCTACTGGGAATTTCATAGACAGCGGTTTGGTCACTACTCTGGGGTTACAAAGGGTGCCGAGGATGACAGCGGAAGAGGTGTTTGCCGTAGACGGCAAGCCCTTAAAATCAGGATTGATTGTTGAGCAAACGGAAAGGCTGCTCCTGACATTAGTCTTGGGTGAGGAAAAACATCAGGAAAAAATATCGCTTAATATCATCGAAGCCCCCCAGTATGAAGTTATCCTGGGTATGCCTTGGTTGTGTTACCATAATCCCACTATAAATTGGAAAACAAAGACTTTGTAGTTCCCTTCCGACAAATGTCGGGAACATGTAGTCCCTGATAATATCCCCACTCAGGTCGTGTCCTTGATCCATTCGCATGTGGTAGCCACCGCTGCAGAAAAGGATGTTAAATTACCAGAAGAATACTCGCAGTATCAGGATGTATTTTGTGAGACCCAAGCAGAACAATTGCCCCCTCACCGGGAGTACGATTGTCGAATAGATCTGGTAGAGGGAGCCACTATCCCCGCTTGTAGGGTGTATGCCTTGTCGCTGCCAGAGACTAGACATCTGCGGGAATATTTAGATCATTACCTAGAAATAGGGTTCATAAGACCTTCTCGGTCACCGGCTGCTTCCCCACTGTTTTTCATTCCAAAGGCTAACGGTGATTTGAGGGCTTGTGTGGACTATCTTGTCCTCAATAAAAACACCGTTCGGAACCGATACCCGTTACCACTCATCTCGGTTCTGCTGGACCAAGTGAAAGAGGCCAAAATATACACCAGGTTAGACCTGAGGGGTGCGTATCATTTAGTGCGCGTGCGGGCTGGGGATGAGTGGAAAACGACGTTTAAAACCAGATACGGTTTATTTGAATATACTGTCATGCCGTTCGGTTTGTGCAACGCCCCGGCGGCATTCCAGTATTTTCTTAATGACGTTCTAAAGGAATACGTGGATTTGTTTGTAGTGGTGTACATTGACGACATCCTCATCTATTCTGACACGGTAGAAGGACACACCATTCATGTTCTCAGAGTCCTGAATAAGTTGAGAGTACACCAGTTGTTCTGTAAATTGAGTAAATGTGAATTTGGGGTGCAACAAGTGGAATTCCTCGGGGTTATGCTAAGTCCCGTAGGGTTACGCATGGCTGAGAGAAAGGTGGTGGCAGTCCAGGAATGGCCTACCCCTCAGAACGTCCGTGAGGTACAGAGTTTCCTGGGCTTCGCAAACTACTATCGTAGATTTATTCTACAATTCTCTCAAGTGGCTGTTCCGATCACGAGGTTGCTTAAAAAGGGAGTCCCTTTCCAATGGACCCAAGAAGCGGAGGAAGCATTTGTATTCCTCAAGAATGCTTTCACTTCCGCCCCAATACTAGCACATCCGCGACCAGAGCACCCCTTTGTGGTAGAGGCAGACGCCTCCGACGAGGCCATTGGGGCCATCCTGTCACAAAGGAATCAAGACACAGGGTAGCTGCACCCTGTGGCCTATCTGTCAAAGAAGCTGAATCCAGCAGAAAGAAATCATACAGTAGCGGAGAAAAAACTGCTAGCTATCAAGAGGGCATTCCAGGAATGGAGACAGTACCTGTGGGGGGCTCAATATCCCATCACTGTGTACTCAGATCATAGAAATCTCCAGTATATGAAGTCTGCTCGGCATCTTTCCCAAAGACAAATGAGATGGATGTTATTCTTCGCCGAGTACGATTTCGTGGTAACGTTCAGACCAGGGGTGCAAAAATCGCAAGGCGGACTCTCTGTCTAGATAGAAAACAACCGATCACGTCCCTCATGACCAAAAGACGGAAGCCATTATCGATCCCTCAAAAGTGCTGTGCGTAGTACGAGCAGAATGTTTTTTGACAGAAGTACGAAGACATCGTCCCCCCACAGAATGGGAAACCTGGGCACGTAAGGCTTCAGAACGATCTGTCAGAAAGGGGTTGCCTTTCTATAGAAACAGAGTGTACCTTCCCTCGAAGGAGTTACAAAAGAAGGCTTTCGTGTGGTGTCATGTATCCCCCTTAGCAGGACATCCAGGAAAACGAAAAACTCTGCACTTAATCCAACGCCATTTTTGGTGGAGTACACTATCCAAGGATGTAACATCATGGGTGTCACAGTGCGAAGTCTGTGCTAGAGCCAAAAACGAGACCGTGGGAAAGAAAGGAAAACTCATGCCAATGCCCACTCCAAGTCGCCCGTGGCAAAACATCAGTTTGGATTTTGTCACTGGATTGCCCTTAGAGAAGGGCAATTCTGCCATCATGGTGGTTGTGGATGGGCTGACAAAGATGGGACATTTCATTCCTTGTGTAAATCTACCCACCGCCAGTTTAACGGCGCAGCTCCTGTTAACCCACGTCGTCAGAATACATGGTCTGCCTGAAATCATCGTATCTGACAGAGGCCCCCAATTCATAGCAAGGTTTTGGAAATTATGGTGTAGGGCCCTACTCATAGACTCTTCCCTGTCGACCAGCTTCCACCCGCAGACGGACGGGCAAACGGAGCGTCTAAATCAGACACTCAAGAAATACCTCCGATGTTACGCAAAATAGGCCCAAGAATCCTGGATTGACATGTTGTGGATGGCGGAGTTGGCATACAACAATGGTTGGCATAGTTCTGTCGGTCTCTCTCCTTTTCACGGCAATTTTGGGTTTGATGCCAGAATCATTCCTATTCACATACCCGAGGAGGTGCGTAACCAACCCATGGTTCTGTCTAAAGTGCGAAAGAACAAGTTACTTACCTTCGGTAACGCTTTTTCTGGTGGATTCAGTATCTGCCTGTGGATTCCTCACCTTGTGAATATCCCCTGCGAAAGCAACATTCGGAAACTTTTGTAGCAGTCCACGCCGATGAGGTTGAAGACGACGTCACAGAGACACGGCTCCGCACGCGACTCCGCTGACGTCACCGGCTCCATAAGAAGACCTCGTCGGCGTGATGACGTCAGTTCCGCCCCTTTTTTCCATCGCTTCGAGGCACAGGGACGGACTGACAGTAACATATATACACAGTATACACAGTACACAATATGCAGATCAACACACACACAGTGTGGAAAATAAGCAGAAAGGCAAAAGAAATACCACAATGCCCTTGAGAGATATAAATACATTTTGAAACACCAACAACAGAACTATAGGTATAGAAGGATGGACAACGGGGAGGCGGGTGGGTCAGTGAGGAATCCACAGGCAGATACTGTATCCACCAGAAAAAGTGTTACCGAAGGTAAGTAACTTGTTCCTCTGATGGATACATCTGCCTGTGGATTCCTCACCTTGTGAATAGATTCCCACAGCAGTCCCGCTCCCGGAGGAGGGTGTCCACCCTTCTACACCAGAAAGTCCTGAAGGACGGAACAAGCAGAGTGTCCTTCCCTCCTCACTTCGGTGTCTAAGCAATAATGTTTTGCGAAAGTGTGGAGGGAGGCCCAAGTTGCCGCCCTACAAATGTCCTCCACAGGAACCCCCCTAGACAAAGCAGATGTGGAAGACTTTGCCCTAGTGGAATAAGCTCTCAAACTCTCTGGAGGTTCCTTACCCGCCAGGGAGTAGCAGAGCTTAATGCACAAGACAATCCACCTGGAAAGGGTGCGCTTGTGCACCGCTCGACCTTACCTGCAGCCAACAAAGCCCATGAAGAGCTGGTCATCAACTCTGAAGTCCTTTGTCCTGTCCAGGTAGAAGCTCACCGCCCTCTTAGGGTCCAAGCGGTGAAGTCTCTCCTCCTCCTTGGAAGGGTGAGGGGGAGGATAGAAGGAAGGAAGGGTAATGGATTGCCCCAGATGGAAGGGAGTTACCACCTTAGGCAAAAACGCAGCCCTGGCCTGAGTACCAGTCTTTTAGCATGAATGGTAAAGAATGGGGGTTTTGAACTTAGAGCTTGAAGCTCACTTACCCTCCTTGCCGAGGTGATTGCAATGAGGAAAACCGTCTTAAAGGACAACAGTCTCAAGGGACACCTGTGTAAGGGTTCGAAGGGAGAACCCATAAGATAAGTTAATACAAGGCTTAAGTCCCATTGAGGCACAATAAAGGGAGTAGGAGGAAACCTGTTTGTGAGACCCTTGAGAAAACGAAGAACAATAGGTGATTTAAATAACGACAGCTGATCCGGTAAACAAAGGAAAGCCGACAAAGCCGATAAATAACCCCTAACAGTAGCCACAGCAAAGCCTTGCTGAGCAAGAGAAAGGGCAAACTGAAGGATGTTAGATAGACGAGCCTTCAAAGGGTCAATGGACTTCTCTCCGCACCAAAGTACAAATTTAGACCACCTATAGGAATATATGGATTTGGTGCAATGACGTCTGGCAGACAAAATTACATCTACCACATCCGGTGGGAGAGATAAAGAACTCAGGTTGCCCCGTTCAATCTCCAGGCATGAAGGTGTAAGCTCTGGAGGTGGGGGTGAAGAACCTGCCCTTCCGACTGCGAGAGGAGGTCTGCCCTCAGAGGGAGACGGAGCGCACGAGGAGAGGTGGAGAAGATCTGTGTACCACACCCTTCTTGGCCAATCCGGGGAGATCAATATAACTTGGGCCCGGTCTTGGCGAATCCTCAGAACCCGAGGAATCAAGGGTATGGGAGGAAACGCGTAAAGGAGTCGTGAGCCCCAACTCAACTGAAACACGTCCCCCAAGGCTCCCTGCATCGGATACTGGAGACTGCAGAATGACGGACAGTGAGCATTCTCGTGAGTGGCGAACAAGTCCACCCGAGGAGTTCCCCACATCCGAAAGACGCAACAAACTACCTCCGGATGAAGCCTCCACTCGTGGTCGGCGGAGAACTGCCGACTGAGACTGTCTGCACGTACGTTCAGAACCCCGGCCAGATGATTCGCCATCAGACAAATCTGATGATCCTGAGCCCAGGACCATAGACGCAGGGCCTCTCTGCAGAGACAAAGAGACCCCACTCCTCCCTGTTTGTTTATATACCACATCGCGGTAGTGTTGTCCGTCAGGACTTGAACAGACTGACCGCGAAGGGAAGGGAGGAAGGCCTTGAGCGCCAAACGTATCGCCCGTAACTCCAGAAGGTTGATGTGAAGCAACCTTTCCTCTGGAGACCAAAGACCCTTGATCTCCAGATCCCCCAGATGAGCACCCCACCCTAAGGTGGATGCATCCGTTATCACCGTGGCCACCGATGGATGTAGAAAACGGCAATCCCCGACCTTCTGAGATGGGCTGCCACCACTGCCATCACCTTCGTGAAGACTCGAGGTGCAGTAGTAAGACCAAACGGAAGGACCGCAAACTGATAATGTTGCGATCCTACCGTAAACCGGAGATACTTCCTGTGCGACTTCAGGATGGGGATGTGAAAATACGCATCCTGCAAGTCGATTGACATCATCCAGTCCTCCTGATTCAGCGCTTGAAGAACCTGCACAAGGGTGAGCATCTTGAACTTCTCTTGCTTCAGATAAAAATTCAAGATCCTGAGGTCCAATATCGGATGCAATCTGCCGTCCTTTTTTGGAATCAGGAAATACCGGGACTAGCATCCCTGACCCCTCTCCTGCTCTGGAACCACCTCTATCGCACCCTTCTGAAACAACTTCAGGACTTCCTCCTGCAGGAGAAGACGGTGGTCCTCCGAGCAAGCACCTTGACAAGGAGGGTAATTTGGAGGGAATTCCCGAAAGGGAAGGGTGTACCCATTTTCTACAAGATCCAGAACCCAGAGATCTGTAGTTACAGATTCCCAATATCGTAGAAAATGGGTAAGCCGGCTCCCCACAGGACCAGCATGATCCAGAATGTCGGATCTAGGGCTGTTTTGCGGTGGTGGGAGGGGCTGAAAAGGAAGAGGAAGAGGAGGAGAGTTGACGGCCACGTGAGCGACCCCTGATTCTTCCTCTGTAACCCTTGGACAAAGAGCCTTGCTGTTGTTGTTGCTGCTGTTGCTGGGTCTGTCTGTAAGAGCGAAAAGTCGCCCTTCCGAAGCCTCTATACTTCTTGAAAGATCCCCTTGGCTGGGATTGAAGACCCAACGACCTTGCCGTAGCCTTGCTCTCCTTGAAGCTTTCGAGAGCGGCATCCGCCTTCTTGCCGAACAAACCAGACCCATCAAATGGTAGGTCCAACAAAGCCGACTGCACATCTTGGGAGAATTCGGAGGACTTTAGCCACGCACCCCTGCTGGTGGCAACAGAAGACCCCATAACTCTGGCAACTGAGTCTGCTGTGTCCAGTCCACTTTGAATTACTTGTCGTGCAGCCGCCTGAGCATCAGTCAAAACTTCATTGAAGCCGGCCCTATCCTCCTCCGACAACTTTGGTGCCAATTTTTTCGCTGAGTCCATAAGCGCATGGATATAACGCCTAAACAGACAAGTCGCGTTTGTTGACTTAGGGCCATGCTGCTGAAGAAAAGACCTTTTTGGCTGACTGGTCCATCTTTTTGGCCTCTCTGTCCCCTGGAACCTGAGGGAAGGCACCCTTGGATCTTCCCGAACAAGCAGCCTGAACCACCAGGCTCTCAGGCGATGGGTGCGATGTTAAAAACTCAGGATCCCCTGGAGCCGCCCTATACTTCCTTGCGACTGTCCTAGAGACCGCGGGAGCTGAAAAAGGTTTACGCCATACCTGTAATACGGGGTCGATAATGGCCTCATTAAAGGGCAACAAAGGCTCCGAGACTGCAGTAGGCGAATGCAGCACCTCAGTAAGAATATTAGACCTGAACTCCGTGGTTGGTAACTGGAGGTCTAACAACTCCGCAGCCTTCCTGATGACCGCATGATAAGGCGCTGCATCCTTTGAGGGCTCATCTGATGGTGGAGTGATTTCCCACTCAGGAGACAAATCCAGCCCACTTGCCTCCTTTAGCTCCTCAAACACTTCATCAGAGTCAACCAACTCTCCCTCTTCAGCTTCCTGCAAAAGATACCTCCTTTCATCCACCACTCTCTGCGCCTCCCTTCTGGATCGAATCCGCACCAGCGGCGTCGGCGGCGCCGTGTTCGAATCCGACGGCGCCAGCCGCTGCGTCGAACGTGGATCCGCTGGAGCAGCCGGCGTCGAACGAGGTCAAGCCGGCGCCGGTGAAGAGGGAAGAGGCGTCGACGTCCTCGGCGCCGGTAGATGCCAAGACGGCGCCGCTTGTAAGAACGGCATGAATGGAGCTTGAGGATAGACCTGCGGCACTCCCAAGTTAAAAGCCATCGGACCAATCGCACCCGCAGGTGCACCAGTGGTATACATGGCCCTCGAAAACACCCCATACATCGCATTTAGATAATGCGAGGGGTCCTGACCCGGTCCAGGGAATGCAGGGTACTGGTCAGGCATCACCGGACTCAGGCCTGCCGGCGCCGGCGGTGGAATTAGCGGCGTCACAGGCTCACCCGGGACTGGAAGATCCTCAACCGGGGCCGGAGACGGAGCCGGAGATGAATCCGGAGCCGGAGATGGAGCCGGCGTCGGGGATATCACCGGAACCGGAGATGAAGCCGGAGCCAGCGAAGCCACTGGAGAAGAAGGAACTGGAGGTGAGGTCGGGACTGGAGAAGGAGACACGGATTCCCTCCGACGCCGAGCCGGCGACTTCGACTTCGGAGCCGAACTCTTATCGGAGTGATGACGAGAAGAATGCCTCCTCTTCGTCTTATGCTTCTTGCCTCTCGAAGCATGCCCCGAAGTCGATTTAGACACCGACCTCGACCTCGACCTTGATCTGGACTTCCTCCTTCCTCTCTTCTCTTTCTTCATCCTGGCGATGAAAAGCTTTGCCTCCCTTTCTTTTAGAGCTTTGGAGCTCATCTTGCGGCACCAAGAACAACCATCCACATCGTGGTCGGATGAGAGACACCAAACACAGTCTTCATGTGGGTCTGTAATCGACATGTGCTTGCCACATTCCCGACGGGGCTTAAAACCAGACTTCCTTGTCGACATCTTCTCGAAGAGAAACAGAAGAAAACCAGAAGAATACACAAAGTATCAGAAAAGCTACTATCAACGATTCCCGAAATCCGTTGGCATCGACGGCGCGGAAAAAAGGGAACTGACGTCATCACGCCGACGAGGTCTTCTTATGGAGCCGGTGACGTCAGCGGAGTCGCGTGCGGAGCCGTGTCTCTGTGACGTCGTCTTCGACCTCATCGGCGTGGACTGCTACAAAAGTTTCCGAATGTTGCTGGCGCAGGGGATATCACAAGGTGAGGAATCCACTGGCAGATGTATCCATCAGAAACTTCATTCCTTACATCGCCAGGTCAAACAGCATTTGACGCAAGCCAAGGCGACCTATAAAAGATGGGAAGACCGCCACCGAAGAGAGGGGCCGCAATTCAAGATAGGAGACCGAGTGTGGCTGTCCACCAAAAACATACGTTTCAAGTTGCGAAGTATCTTCCATCCCAGATACATCGGCCCGTACACCATAGTCCGACAAATCAATCCAGTCACGTACAAGCTAAAGTTGCCCGGAACACTTCGGATCCACCCTGTGTTTCACTGTAATCTTTTGAAACCGGCTCTGGGGGCTCGCAGACAAGCACCACCTCCGGTGCTACGTGATGGAGGCCTGGAATATGAAGTCAGGAGCATCCGGGATTCCAAACTGCGGAGAGGGGTGTATTGGTACCTGGTATCTTGGAAAGGTTATCCTGCGGAGGACGATTCATGGGAGCCTTGGGGGAATGTGCACGCACCGAGGGCTGTGCGTTCGTTTCATCGTCGGTTCCCTTTGAAACCTGGGCCTAGAAGGCGCTAGGGGAGGGGGACCTACTGTCAGGATCCACGCATTACCGCGCCTACCGAGGCCCCGGAGCTACAATTCCCATGAGGCACGCGTGCAGACAGGATTTAGGTCGCACCGGCGCGCAGGAAGTTGCGCGTTATTCTGATTCGAGGATTTTCCCTCTGCCTCGGCTGAGCGTAGAGGAGGTTGGAGTACGTAGCGCCGCCGGGAGTTCAGCCGCCGGATTCCTAGGTTTTAGAGGCGGACGGGAGCGGTAAAAGGCATTTCGGAACCGTGAGTAATTTAGCGACGAGGACGCTGAGCCGATGAGCGAGGCTCATCTTGTGGGTTCCCGAGTGGCCGCTGTTCAGGTCACACATAGAGCGGAATATTGCGGTGCTCTGCATATTGCCTTTTCTGGGACCGGATGTCATTTTGCTCTATTCATTGTCAGTGTTTGGAAGCACAGCGGAATACGGCGGAAAGGTACCGCGTATTACCGTGTGATCTCGGCTTTGGAGACAATTAAAAGCTCAGCGGAATACGGCGGTGAGTGAACCGCGTATTACCGTGTGGGCGTACATTGGTGCTCTTACTTATAGGAAGGTGCAGGCTGCAGCCAACCTTAGGATTACAAACCAATCAGACAAATAAAGGAGAGGGGTGATTTGAGGTGAAGTTAACCTCAGGACTTTACTGGTGAACAGAAACAAGGAGAGAGTCTATATCTCCATTGGCATGACACTATTCTTTGGTTGTTTTCGAGACTGTTATTCTTTGGGGATTTTCCGGAAGGAGGTTATTCACCATAGTTCTGCAAACTGTCTTGTTGTTCCCTGGTATGTGAGAGTTGTGAATTGGCTAACGCTGTATGACGCGTGCGAGGGGTTTGTGGATGTAACGTATAGTCTTCTCTATCTAAATAGGTTGGGTGATAGTCGAAAGACGTGCAGGCCTTTCCCGGGTGAAGCAACATCAGTGTCTATACCTGTCTTTCCTAGCGAGATCATACTGAGAGTAGACATGATTGCGGTATTTTACATCTTTCTGTTTTGTTTCCACAGGTTCTATTCCACTGCTGTCCCTTCCCACTCCTTTTCCCCCGCCTGATCTTTCACACACCCAGTTACCTATAGCATCTGGGTGTTGGTAATATCTGGAGGTGGACCTATTTTCTGCGGCAACCGAATCCTGCGAAGCTGGGCTTGACAGTCTTACCTTCAATGAGCTCTCTCAATTTGTTTGTAAAAGGAGCACAAGCCCCTGCAGACCAACAGTAGCCAGGTCTCCATTGTCATAACATGATCTTTCTAACCCACCTTTGGAGAGAGACATACAATCAAGTGATTCACAAAACATCAAATCCTTAAGTTGACCACATATATGTTGCTGCTTTAAGATCACTATCACTTTGTGGAGAAGAAAGAGCCTCAACTTCTGACCAGGAAAAGAGAATTGTGTCTTCTCACAAAAAGGCTGACATTGAGAGTTCTCATCTCAGGAAGTATATTTAATCAACCCTTAGTCTAAAATTAAGCTCACGATGCATAATACATTAAACAGTCACATTCATAAATAGAAACTACTACTACTACATATGTCATCACGTTAAACATAACATTCTAGAGAATTGAATCTTGCAGCTAATATTACTACAAAGATGGTAATCACTGTACGTACATTATGCTACAGCAAATGCACACGTCTATATTGCTATGTATTGATTGGACACAGACAGAAAGGTATTTAAATCGTTCTGAATCAAAAATTATGGATTTCTTTTAGAAAAGTGCCATTCTCTTTGTTCTCTTTCTGATTTGGGGCTAAGATTTGCTCAGAATATCTACAGCACATCTGACAAACAGGCACAGCATTAAAGCTTACTTGATTTATGTATTAACATGTGTTGGCCTGAAAAGGCTATGTACAATTTTACAGAACTTACTTTTTCTTGGCCTTGTCCCATTGCCAGGAACTTGAGTCGGTTGCCCCCAAAGTCGGACCGATCTGCTAGTTTCATGAGGTCACTGGCTGGGTCAGAGCCTGGGCTCAGAATGAAAACAATTGGGGATGTTGGGATGCTCTGCTCAAAGATCGCTTCAAAACTGATCACGGGAGGCTGGACATACCTAGATAAATAAGAACAGGCATAGCCAACTGTTTCTAAACAAGTCACAAGTCATAAAGGTCATTAAAGAACCAGATTTAGAAAAGAATAACAACACCTTTAATTGAATTTCTTTGTAGAGGAAAGAGAACATTTATGCCTACTTGATGATGCAAGAATGTGCAGCTCAAGAGCAATGCCACACCTTAATGTATCTCCATAATAAAGTCATAGAAAAAATAAATCAATTTGTTTTTAACTTCTTTTCCAGATGTTCCCAGAATTTTTTGAAGTGACACTAGTCCACCCTTATGCTCAGGAAGGGATTTCTTGCCTATGTGGCCATTAATTAATGCTCTTTTGTTATACGAAAATGAAATGCTACAACTCCATAATCCAAGTCTCTCTCTCTCTCTTTCTCTCTCTCTCTCTCTCACTCTCTCTCTCTCTCTCTCTCTCTCTCTCTCTCCTCTCTCTCTCTCTCTATATATATATATATCTATCTATCAGTTGCCACTGGGTAGTTGTAGTTAGGTCTGCATTTCCATAGAAAATTCCTTTTTTAAGCTAATAACTTTGAAACCGTTAGATAAGTCTGCATGAAACTTTCTAAAAAGTTTCTCTTTTTTGCATGGAAAGTTGCAGGGTGATTTGTGCGTCCTGGAAGCTTAAGGGCGTTTGTTTGAAAATCATTTGTCATGGGGCCTTTACCGTGCAGGATGGCACCATCTTTTAATCTTAAGAGGCTGTAGAGGGAAACAAATTCCAATCCGAATATACAGCACAGTGCACCCAAATGAAAATTTCTTGCTTTTACGATGCTGGATCCTACTAAGGAATTAATTGATGTCTTATTTATTTTGCACAGGGATACCTACTAAGGAATTGAACTTTGCTCAAAGGACTAAACTACATGTCCCATCATGCCGCATGAACTTGCAATCAACTAGCAAGGCCCACTGGGGGCCGTGAACCAATTGAAGGCATGTATATAAAGGAGCCCGATTCTTTGCGCAAATGACAATGGGCCTCTGAGGAAGTGGTGATCTAGCCACGAAACGCGTCAGGCCGCAATCAATATACCAGATGGTAAAGGCAAGCTGATAATTGAAGCCTAAAGGCAGGCAAGCTGTTGTGTGCGTTCTGGAAGCTCAAGGGCGTTAGTTAGAAGAGAAAAAAAATATATATATATATATATATCAGTTGGCACTGGGTAGTTGTAGTTAGGTCTGCATTTCCATAGAAAATGCCTTTTTTTAAGCTAATAACTTTGAAGCCGGTAGATAAATCGGCATGAAAATTTCCAAAAAGTTTCTCTTTTTTGCCTAGTTTTTGTATGGAAAGTTGCGGAGTGATTTGTTGTGCAGGGGCTGAAAAAAAAGGGGGTCCCACAACGAAAAATCCCCATGAATTTTCAATAGACTTTTTTGGGAAAACAATATTGCAAAAACTGCTGAACGGAATTAAACCAAATTGTGCAGGAAGCTAAATCTTGGTCCAGAAAGCGTGCTTTTGGTGTAAATCAGGTCAGTAGTTTTTGAGATATTACAGTTTCAAAATAATTGTATATGTGGACGATTCGATTCGATGGACTCTCACTAGAGTCCCTCAAACCCAATTAAAAGAATTAGAGCATTTTGATTGGCCCAGGGAACCAATTTGCTCCCTCTCAAGACATACTTCCACTGGAGTGAGCACTCTGATTGGCTGCCAGCAACATGGAGAAAAATGTGTCTGGCAGAGAAAACAGGAGTCAGGGACTTAGGGTCAGATGTACGACGGTTTTCAGCGTGCGCAAACGGGTCTAAGACCCGTTTGCGCACGCTAAAAACCATGGGCCCATGTACGAACAGTATTTTGCGAGTGGCAAATAAATTACGACTCGCAAAATATTGTTTTGCCACCCGATATTTGGAAGGGGGTCCCCTTCCAAATAGCGACTCCATAGCTATGTACGAATGTTTTGCGACCGCAATTGAGGTCGCAAAACACTCGCAAATTACCACCTACTTTAAGTAGGTGGTAATGCATTTGCATATGGGAAGGGGTCCCCAGGGGACCCCTTCCCCTTTGCAAATGCATGCAAAATTATTTTTTTAAGGGCATGCAGTGTTCCCAGAAACCACTGCCTGCTCTTAAAAAACTGAAACGAAAAAGTTCAATATTTTTTTTTTTTAATGCATCTCGTTTTCCTTTAAGGAAAAAGGGCTGCATAAAAAAAAAAGGTGCTTTATTTAAAAGCAGTCCCAGCCATGGTGGTCTGCTGAGCCCAGTAGGCCACCATCCCTGGGAGGGTCAACCATTCCAAATGGGGTCGTAAAATGTGAGTGGCTCATTAATATTCATGAGCCTCGCATTTTGCGACACCATTGGGAATCGCAAACAGTGTCCAAGACACTATTGTACATGCCAAATAGTGAGGCGCAAATTGCAAGTTGAAAAAGCAACGCAAATTGAGAGTCGCTATTTGGCAGGTCATACATCTGGCCCCTAGTCCCCAGTTTTTCAATTTAAAAAAACCATAAGGGGCAAGGTTAGGGATTCCCTGCCTGCCTAGCGCTTGTGAAAAAAAAGTTGTTGTTTTTGTCGAGAGTCTGCAAGTTTCTATGGGATTGCGGCAAAAAAAGAAAATGGCTGCCCACCATTTTTTATAAATGAATTGGGGAGGGGCTTGAGTGGCACCCCCTCCCCAAGCCCATTTTGGGCCATGGGGACTCCCACCACCCGTGGCCAGGTATCTTAATTAGGAGGAGGGGGGTGTATGCCTGTTGGGGCCCCAAGGACCCCATTCCCCGGGATGCACTGAATTCATTAAGGGGAGGGGGGCATGTGTCCCCCCTCTGCAAGTTTTATTAGGCCCTGATAACCCCATTCCCTGTGAATCAATTCATAAAAAAGGGGAGAAGGGCTGTGTGGCTCCCTTCCCTAACCTTAAATGGCCTCCCGAACCTTAAAAGGCCCATGGGACCCCATGCCCTGGGGCCAAACTAATCTTTAAAGGGAGGGGGCTATGGAGGCATCTCACCTTGAGCTTGTTAAGGCCCAGGCAATCCCATCCTGAGGGGTCAAACAATTTTAAAGGGGAGGGGGCCACACGGACCCCCTACCTGAGCCTGTTAAGGCCCCGGGGACCCCACTCCCAAGGGCTGGCTCAATTATTGGGTGCTGGGGAGCCCACCCCCTGAACACAGTAATTTTCCTGCCCACAGGACTGTATATGTTAGCTCCCTCTTGGCAGGAGCATTTTTAAATATCCTGCTGGGTGGGGGCAAACACGCTTTCCCTGCCCACAGTAGCAGGTACTATTGGCTCAACATATGTTTTCTCCCGCAGAGTAATGTGTGAAAGGGGCTCATATTTACAAGGCCATGAAAAGTCACATAGGTTGACTATACGTGACCTTGTAAATATGGGCAAGCCCATTGTGCCGCAGGTGTGTTAAAAAAAAGTGACGCACCGGCGGCGCAATGGGCTTTTAAATGCGGCTCACAGGGTGCAAAAGAGGATCCAAAAGAAACATACAGACAGCTGCCCTCTTATATGTTGCTGCAATTCTTTTTACAAACAATCTTGACGTTTCTACAGGGCCGGGTATCAGCAAACATATACCTCAGGGACAGTCACAAATTCAATCTCACTTATCCTGCTCAGGCAAATATGTACTGCACAAAGGCCAGGGGCTTTATGCAGCATATATAGACTATACAGCCTTTGTCTTAGTGGACAGACCGACACGGAGTCGTAAATTGGCTGCTCTTCACATCCGCTGTCCTTGCTATGGAGAACAGTTGCATTCCGCACTGAACTTGCAGTTGAATGCTAATAATGGGATCAGCGAATCTATAAAAAAGAAATCTGGGCCGAAAATGGATGCACCCTGGATACATTGCTTGTTTCACTATACATTTTTTACCTCTCTGTAATCCGGTAATTGGTGGTTACCCATGAAACACCCTCCTTTATGCAGACAATGTTCTGATTCTTGATCAATCACCAACTGGGTTCAAAGGCGCCTTGGTTACCTAGACACCTACTCTCAAAATCATTTTGTGAAAATAAACGTAGCCAAGAGCAAAATGATGATTTTTTATTCTATTCAGCAGAAAAAAAGTATCATGGTTAAAAAGTATCATGGTTAAAAAGTATCATGGTTAAAAAGTATCATGGTTAGTCTCTGGGCCAAAATGTAGTGCAGAAGTTGAAAAGTTACACTTATCTTGGTATGATCTTTTATGATAATGTCTCTTACAACCTGCACATTAGCTGCACTGAGGGCAAAGTGAACTTTCACAGTGCAGGCCTTTCTGCACTTTATAATGCAACTGGTAAGAAACACCCAGTGACAGTACTGAAGGTTTTTAATTCCAATGTACATTTCAACAGTTGTAGAGAATCAAATGCATCCCAGTGGAAAAACAAAACAAATCAGAATGAAAGTTTTTGAAATATCTCACCTCTGTTACCTTTCTATACAGGCACTCCACTTGTAATTGGACATCACAAGAGCAATTATTCCTTGGGGGTTTTGTTTATAAGAAACATCACTGAATACTCTCAGAGATTTAATATATCTGAATTGGTAGGTGGTTTGTTTTATTAACGAAATACATTTGTTATATTATTATATTGCAGTGAAGGTAGTGACTGGAAGAGGGAGACAGTGATCTTGAGGAGTGTTAGGTGGATGGAAATTGCCTACTAGTGAAAAGGGCATTTAGGCAATCTGTCATGATTATTAATGGCGGGGGTAAGCATAGTGTATCTTACAGATGTGGTGCAACATCCTAACTAGAGAGCATAACAAGTCAAAACAAAGGCTGAATATGTTCCTGAGCAAATCCAAATCTGCAGGATGCAGTCTCTACAATTGCCATTTAAATACGTCATAAATTGGCAGCTGGATCCAAACATCAAAGGCTGCTTGGATTGAGACCAGAAAGGGTGATGCTATGGCATTTAATTAAAAAAAACAATTGAAGAACGGATGTGGAAACGAGATTCATGCACTGATTTGTATACAAACCTAGAAGTGGGCTGATTGGTGTTGCTGGATGAGGGTTACCACGCACTAAATAAAGTAAGCGTAAGTTGTGGATTTCCATCCCCATTCTGCAGGTAGCTTCTCTGCCTGAAAACACACTCAGATTTACATTTGTCAATGGCAGGACTAAGTGCATTTCCAGCGAGAAAATGATGAGTTAACGCTCCCATATGCGGGTGTAAGGTAAATCATTTCCATGAGAAATCAAAAAAGAAAATTGAAAGTGCTAAAGCACTTTTACATAAAATGTTCCTACGCAGTAATTTACACCTAGAGCTGTCGCGCACTGGAGGCCCAATGAGTGTGGACCTGGTAACCCTGCCCAGAAAACCTTGATATTACAAAAGGGGCCGAAGATATTGTGCACATCCTTAATTAATACAGATTTTGCGGGTTCACACCTTTTGCTTGCATGATCTTATGTCTGTGTTCTCTCATTTGCTTCGGGTGTGTTGCCATGGAAATGTAAAAATACCTTTGCCCCTGCACCCATGCTGTATTACCAATTTAGGTACAGCAACAAGCATACGGTGGGAAGGAGCCCCAACTGTGTACCACCTAAGAAGTGACATACAGTTTGTTTACCAACTGAGTGCACCCTTTCAGAGGAGCCACAGGGACATCTTTCCCCTATACTGCAGCTTACTGGAGGGGGCAGTCACAATCTAGTTCAAACTGTGGGCATCCCTGTCCCTTCTTGGAAACCAGGTGAGGTGAGCTGGTAGATCATGATGAAGCCAGAGTTTAAAATAAGCTTGGCTCTGGATCTCACTGCTGTGTGTTCTCCAGAGGAGTATAAATTCAGGAGTTTGTGACTGTGCTAGGGAGAGTGTGTTTATTTATTTAAACCAGACCATAGTCTATTATTTTCTGTGTGCGCGGGATGAAGGTGCACCTGTACAAGCTGTCATTGTGTCATTAGTAGAGTAACCGGGTGCCAGGTGGTCAGGTGGGAAATCAGCATCGGAAAGTTGGCATTTAAGTTCGCCTGGAAAAGTAGACTTGCCCTGGTCCAAAGACAGAAGGTTACTCCAAACATAAGTGTAATGAAACCACGAGTTTTCAGTTTACCTTTCTGTGAATGGCACCACATTTAAGCAAATCTTTACTAGCATATCTAGTATGTTTCCACTCTTCAAGTGAATATGAAACATTCTTTCACCCAATACAGAATTTCAAATATACTTATTGTATAGTGCCTGGTCTTCCCCAAGAATGCTAAACTATCTGCTTGGGTGACTTACTAAAATAAAAATAGATTTACTACTTAGAGAAAGCACCTGATGATGTTACACTGGCATTATTCCACCCATAGAATAAAGATGAATGGTTGAATCCCATGCTAGTCTGTATACATCAAGTAAAAACATGAATGTTCTAGCAACTTACTTTTCTCCCATCGTAATAGTGACATAGTCCGTCACAGCCCGATAAACACGATCCACACGGAAACAGCGCAAGAGCAGCAGCTTCTGAAATGGTGTAAGTTTGTCGCTGTAGCCAAGGGGAAAAGGAGATTGCTCCAAGGTGTCTAGGTCGTACCACTAAATACAAAAACATTCTCGTTAACTAAAGAAAAGAGGCGGGGGAAATAACACAGCATAAAACACCAATTTTAAGGCACAGTTTCTGAGACCTGAATGATATGCAACTACTCTTATTACCACCATTGGGGGAAGGTGCAGGGAGTCACACATCTGAGCAGTACAGTTTCTTTTGTACATCATTGATTCCTCTGAAAGGCAGTACTTAGGGGGTTTTAGTCAATGCAGAAATTACATCAAAATCAATGGTCTAATTATCACTGAACATGTTTTCTCCCAAGAGACGGTGGCTGGCATGCAAACAACAGCATTCCCCCTTTTAGGTTTTTGGTGGTCCTGCCAAACTACCACCTGATCATCCATTGTTTGTGTGCAAGCATTCTGGGATTGGAGTTACAAATGTGCTAAAAGCTATTGAAATGTCTGCATTTGAGTTCCTTTAAATTTCCTCCAAGCTTTGTTGCAGGGATTCTGCTCAGGAACAGAACAATGCTTGGGACCATAGAACATTAGCATGTTGGACTGAGTCACCATACCACCTCAGTATCCATGAGCCTGAGTCCGAATAGCTATAGTTCCTCACTTGCCCTCCTACCCTTTCCAGAGAAACAAGTGAGTCGGAACCCCATAACACAACACTCTCGACCCACTCAGGGATCGTGGTAACAGGACACGCCCTTTCGCTCTCTCACTCGAACTTGTCCACAATAAGATAAATAAGAGACACGAAGGAAGTTTATAATATTTATTTAAACTATAATGCTCTAAGATGAAGTATGAATAATGCATACCAAAAATATCATTAGCATGGTTAACAAACCATATACCATAGAGATCCCTCCCATGTTATAAGACAGACTAGCCTAAACTCTCCTCTACTGAAGATAGATGATTATATATTAGAGAACTCTGGGATTAGTGATGGACCCCGTACCTTAGCATACATAGGTGGATGTTCTACATGGCAGCTGATGCAGCACTTGTGCTTCAGGACCTTAGCTCAGTGTATTTTTACAGAACCTGTGTCCTCAGTTATAAGACAAGTCATGTGTGCTTACAAACAGCAGCTACATTTTCTTGTTATGTCTAAATGCTAGTATCTGACCAGAGAGAATAACAAGGAGCATTCTTGTTTGACCTTGTCTAGTGTGTTCAGACTAAATCCTGGGAAAAGAATAAAACACAACAATACGTGCAGGTTCTGTGTGAGATACAATAGGGCACAAAGACAACCGTGGTATGTAGAAAAGTGTGCAAAATAAAAGCGGCCTACAATGTGCACAGTTGGGCTAACATTGGGAAAACGACAATGTACCATGAAAGAAACACATGATACCCTATCTTTGGTCAAGATAATAGCACAATATGAAGAACTAAATGAGATAAGGGTAATTAAAAGATAAACAAACTCAAACCTAGCTTGTAAAAGTTATATTCTGAGCACTAAAGAAAGTATTGTCAATTTAGAAAAATAATCGAATCATGGTGTTTTGGAGCAATTCATTGTATCACTTGCCAATTTAAAGGCCAGCGACTCCATAAAGGAACCTGATTCAGGAAAGGTGACTGATCAACAGCCCAAGTCACAAGTTCCAAAGAACAGACTTGATCCTCATTCCCAGCCGATGCTGGAATAATTACCGGGCAACCTGCATCCGGGTTAGTAAAGCCTGTATTCCGTGATCCATGTGCCAATGCACATACTTCCTTGTTCAAAGCTCGCTTTGTGGAGAAGTAGCAAACCCAAGGGACAGTCCTGAAAATGGGTAACTAAGCGACTCATTAGCAGTTCAATGTCCAAGGCAGCAGGTGTCTGCAAAGCTAAGCTAATATCCAGTGCCCTTTCAAAGGGGCACCAGAGGAAGTGGAACACAGGTTGTATGCAAGTAAATCAGGCAGGCTGGAATGTTAAGAACCAGTCAAGATCCAGCTCTTGCTATAGAAATATTCCTAAAATCTGAGCATACACTCACAATAGTGTTGGAACGGTTGTAGTTCCAGAGAGCCCGCAAAAGGAACATCCATTGCGGAGGAGCAGAAACAGGATGAGAATGCCGCAAATGAGGAACAACAGCAGTGGAAATCCTCCGAATACAATGGAAAAAATGGAATGGATTAAAGCCGGTATTATTCCAAAGGCAGTTTGGAATGAACTGATGAAACAGGAGCCGACAACTTTAAGAAAGTGTGCGAGACCAGCAGTATTAGAGACTTTTACACTTTTGATGCACTAATTCACTGAAATGCAGGGGGTGGTTTGTATTTAACAATGACTGTACTTCACTAGAAGTTCTAGCCAGCTGCAATTCGAAAGTTTCGTGAGCAGATGTGAGAGCTACCTCATGTTGAAACAATAATGCTTTGAGTCTGCTTAGCTTGTTGAAGTCTGCCTTCAAAGTTGGAATGGAAGGCCACAACGAGCTATCTATGATCCCATGCGGAGGGGGAAACAAAACATTGCAAACATGCAACAAGTGGTGAGCTGGGTAAAGGACAAAATATAGGGGATTCCATATTGCATTCCACCACAATCTTGATCGCTAAGTATTAAATAACTCCTATTTGAAAGGACTGTAATAAGGGGGAAGAATTGCGGGGACTGGAAGTCCTTATAAATAACAGGCCAAATTCGGCACTGAAGTATTACATGAGCCACAAATTTTAATGTGTTTGCAAACGACTGAATGTCCGACAGTAAGGAAAACTTCCTTATTGGCCTGGTCACAATGATATTTAAAGGTAAGTGACCATAATTAATTAATGAAGCTGTTCCCAAGGGGTTCATATATACCAACAGGAAATTCATCCAAGTTGTAAACTGAAATGTTGAGATAGGTAAAGAATAACGCTGTGCATCAACCACACAGCTGAAGGTGTTTCTGCTATAGTAAATGGAAGTTGTTCCAATATCTCTATATGCAGCATTGTGTAAGTTGAATCTTTCATTGCCATCAGTTGTTGTGTGCTTGTTAAATTTAAGGGCATTAATAAGTAACTGCAATTCAAGTAGTGCCATGGTATGTGCCCATTTTTAAGGCTTTGAATGTACAGCTAAACTGCATAATAGATCTATGCTGACTTTGCCCATGATTCAATGTTGACATTACATTTTGCATAATATCAATAGAAGACAACACAATCCTATTTAAATTGTAATTACAAAAAGACAACATATTAATTCTGTAATGAACAACAGCAAGCACTTTATCCAAATTATCTAGGTCAATTTGTCTTAAACGTGCAACAACTTCCATCTGGGATAATTTCCAAATTTAATCATAGGTAGCATAAATAAGTCTTTTAGAATGTAAAGATTTGGGACCCCCCAAAAAATCTGATAAATTCAGATTGACTTCGGAAAGGAGAGAAAGATGTTATTTCACTGTCAACAGTGTGGCTTGTCCAAGCAATTGTTGACACCAAATAGGTGGTAATTATACCAGAATATGGTAGTTTAGAGTACCAGGGATCAGGTCTGTTTGATTTGAACCCAGGTGTGGAGTAAATGAAAATGAGCATGACAATCATTAGTGTCTACTGACCACAATCAACAGCCGTTAGGACATAAAAATACGTGGAATTAAATGTACTATTTTGCACCATGCTATTTAGAAACTTTGAACACATGTTGCCTTCAGGGTCTCCATAGGGCCTGAATATATTGAAAGGAACTTTATCTCAAACAATCCTATCAGTCACTTGAAAAACCAAAATGTTGACGAGGAACAAGTCTCTTCTCAGTTTATGCAAAGAGGAATGAGGTGCCAACACCCCGTTGATCAGTTCCATTGCAGAACGTTCTGGGAGGTAGTAGCCATTGATCAATAGGAAAAAGCAGTCACAAATCCTATCCACATGAACAAAAATACCAAGAAGAGTATGCTTCAGAAATACATCCAAGCCAAGACTAGATAAGTGCATTTCAACCATGAAATAAAAACATAAATCACTGCTCGAGGCAGATGCAAAAAAGTACAATCAGAAGTAAAATCATCTTGATCCATGTAGTACCCGGAGGTTCTTAGCTGAAAAACTGGAGGCTGAAATTCAGTAGCAGGACTTGGAAGATCCAACACTGAGGGATTCACCAACAGTGGATCAGTATAAATAACATCCGTATTAGAAGAGGCGATAGTAGAAACAGTTATCCTTTCAGTCATGCTGACGCCGGATGACTCCGCCTTTCCCCCCCCAGTCGGAGAAGATCAGCATCGGTGGTGCTCATGGGCCGCAAAGGAAAGTCTTATGGAGGAGCACAAACACCTCGTGGCATACTATGTAGAATCGGCCACATGGTGTAGTTTGACATGGTCGATAAAGACAAAGCATTTGTCCTTGGACCAGAAAGGGGTGGCAGAATCACAGTTCTTGTACCTTGCAAGCCTAGAACAAGGGCAGGAGCACGGTAGGATGGAACAAACTCCTTTTTAATTGCCACCTTCTCTCGAACCTGATCACCAACTTTTGGAAGCCAGACGGATAATGTAGTTTGTACATTCGCACTCAGAGAGAGAGATGCGGACAAGTATTTGCTTGATTGAGCATCACAGAACTTTTGTATGTCCTGTCAGAGGGCACAATGATTATCTACGTCAATGGCTGTGGCAGCTACCACAATGTATGGACCGTCAAGGTCTGGAACATACATCTTGATGGCAAAAATAACTTTGTATGGGGTCTGCCCACCCAGAGTTCTTTTAGGGAGGTTATTAAGAGCTTGTTGAACCCCCTAGAGGTGGTTAAACCAACTACGCCAGTAACTAAAACTCTAGCTGCTGAAGACTGGTTTAAGTCATGGTTCATTCTTTACACAACAGACTTGCCCTCAGGCCTATATGGAGAAGAATAATGAACCTGTACCCCCAGGGACATCATTGAATCTTGGTACGCTTTAAAAGCGAATACCGGATCCTGGTACAAGTGGAATGCACAGCATGCATAAGAACAGACAAGGACATGCAAGACTTTAATAACAATTTGAGCATCAGCCAAGTGCTCTGGCCAAACCCAAAGGAATTTTAAAGCAAGAGTCAAATGTGACCAAAATAAGTTAGAACTCAGTATTTGAAATTAGTGGACCACAATGATCCAGGTAAATACAGCCACAAGGTTTGTTGGAAATTAAGAGGTGTGTTTGGGGTGGATGAGCCATGGTGGAGCCTTTAATATGTTGACAGATATCACAGCACAGGACAGGACATATTTTCTGGCCTGCTGGTATAAGCCTTCCCACCAACAACATTGCTGTAACAGCGAAATAGTGGCTGCTACTCCAGCATGTGCGGAAGCAACAGCTTCATGTGCAGCTACAACTAAAGCATGTCTGCAGTCTCGGAAATTGAGCGATCACAACCCCTGGAATAGTTACAAAAGGAACATTCTGGTTATTTAGATGATAACATTATTTAGAAGGCAAACCCTTTGGCAAAGGGGTGCATTTTTTAATGTAATATATATTGATATAAATGCGATTTATAAATGCGATAGGCACTGTTTTACCTTTGTTGAAGGTGATGTATGTAAATTCAACTGCAGCCGGTAAAATTCGAATCCCCAGGTTCATGGTATTGATATGTGTACGCAAGTGGCATGTTTCAAGCAAATTGAGTGTATGTATTTATCTGATGTCCAACATGAAGTGGAAAAATCAGGGCATATTAATGCATAAAGGGGTTTAATGTGTTGAACATAATCAGGAATGTATGTTCTGCCAAAATTAAAAAATCCTAGCAGGGATTTTATTTTTTTAATGTGTTTGGAGGTTGCAACTGTGCGCATTTCTCCAAAAAGTGAGGGCCATGACTCTTTCCTTCATGTTCAAATTAAGTTCATATCCCATGATAAGGACACTTAAATAAGCTTTATTCGATTGTTAAAAGTTGAACTTTTATCCAAGTTCAGCAAATCACAATATTATGCGATCTACTCTGGCCAAGTGGAGCTTCAATTCATTGTACATCAAGTAGATATTGTCTACATAGGACAGAGCGTTAGGATCAATGTCATGAAGAATTTACACAATTTGTGCAGCCGAAATGCCCGGCTGTTCCTATAGCCCATAGGAAATCATGCATAGCGCATTTGAAAACCCAGAGCACTAAAAGCAGACCAGTCTTTGCTCTCAGGAGCCAAATTGTGACTGAAAAAAACACTGGAAATGTACAAGGTGGTTTTGTACTTTTTACGGACTACATTGTTAATGAGTGCTGTACTGTGCGTGTTTTGCCCCACAAATGTGCGTGTATGACTATTCAAATGTTTATAATCTAAGGTAATGCAATAAGAATGATGCAGATTTATGACAGGAAAAAGAGGATTCTACAGTTTACAGACACAGGGCTCAATTACACCCTGGTACTCCAACTGGGAGAGAATTTCTTTAACAGGCACTTTAGCGTCCCGTTTAATAGGATATTGTGGTTTAACCTGTGTTGTGGACCGTATAGGAATAACATGATAAGGGGAAGCATAATCCCAACCCACATGATTACCGTAAAGTGCATGGGCCAATGCAAGGGCCCATTTGGATGCATTATTTTTTTTTTTTAACACAATTTAATTAGAGATCAGAGATACATATCAGATTACAGTATAGTGCTTCATTTTTGGTTACATTTAAGCATTCAGATCTTTTGTATACGTTGGCTGGCGTCTTCATGACAATGCACTGCTGATTACAGGCGATTTGTATGTAAGCTAGTATTCCACAACACCATTCTTAACCACAGTAATTTGTTTAGAACAATATATCTTATAGCTCTGTACATCATCAGTTTCTTTCCACTACACCCACCCTCGTCATCCCACCCACAACTCTTCCCTCCCTACTAACTGTTAACTATATACTTAGCCGCTTTATCCCAACCGTTTCTGCCGGGACAGGATCCTGAGGGCAAATCAATCATGTTAATGTTAAGCCAATGTGCCCCTGGGCAAGGAGGGGGGGGGAGGGAGCCGAACGGCATCCAAGAATTTAGCCGAGTGGGTGGCGGGGGGAGAAGGGAGAAGAAAAGGGGGGAGGGTGGACCCACCCTGTCCACATTGTCTTCTAGGCAGGAATCCGGTAGTTGTAACCAGAGTGCCTGAGTTAACCTGACAGAAAGGCATCCTGATCCACATTTGGAGCATAGATGTAGCCTAACACTACCTGCCTACCATCCAGGGTCCCGCCTTGGTCATCAATTTGGGACTCACTATGAGCAAATGGGATTCCCGCCCGTATCCATATTGCAGCCCCTCTAGAAAAGGCGGAGTATGACGTAGCATAAAATTGGCCCCTCCACCTCCTCTGCAGTTTACTTGTTTCTGTTTGTAAGAGGTGCGTCTCCTGGAGATATACTATTTGAGCCTTGTGACAATGTAGCTGAGCTACTATTCTGTGCCCTTTCTGGGCCGACCCCATCCCCCCTAACATTCCAGGATATGACAGTATACAGTTTCTCAACCGACTTCGTGAGTTGCAAATCCAAAAGCCCCACCCGGCCCACCACCACCCCAGCCCCCCGAACCCCCAAATAGAATATGCGGCAACCATTAAACCAATGAGAACAATCCCCAATACTGGGTCCAACGACAGAACTTTATCCGATCAAACTGTGCAAAAACGGGTTAACATCATACACTTAGAACTTTTGCTTTTGCTTGTGGGGGTAAGCTACGTGTGTAACACAGATGTTTCTTGAGCTATAGAAGAAACACATGCCCAAGGCGGGCCGGGCCTTCATACTAGCATGAGATCCCCCTTTTCCCCCATGTGTAAGCAGTGGCATGGATTAATGCAGAACAAGTAATAATTTGCTGAAGTGGGTGGATATGGTTCCAGTACTTTAGCGACAGTGTTCTTCTAAAAGATCCTTCACGCTCAGCCTAATGGGTCCCGACTGAGTTGAGTAGATGCAGACGGGAATAAGGCCATGCTACCCCCGGAGTCGGAGTCCGAGTTGGCCTCCTCAGAAGGGCTAGTGCTGATCGCCGACCTTGGGACTCTGAGTGTCTCGGCTGTCCGGAGGGCCTCTCGCCTACCCTCCATCACTTGCTGGTGGTGTGGGGGAGAAGTCCCCGTACTCTGTGTGACCATGCCCTTTCTACGCCGACGGGGGGGGTCGTTGAGAATTTGGTTGTGTTGAATCCAATCTCCGTTCTGACAGTACATCAGAGAAGTGTCGGTCCAGCCATTCCCACGCGCTATCGGGGGTATCGAAGAACAATGAATGTTGGTTATAGTTAATCTTGAGCGTGGCCGGGAAAATTAATGCAAATGACAAGCCAGCCGCACGGACTCTCGCTTTGACTTCCATAAACGAGAAGCGCTTTCGCTGAACAGCTAAAGTACAGTCCGGGAATATAGACACCCTCACATTTTACACTTGTAGCGGGGCCTGCTCCCTCGCTGCCTGTAGCACCCGGTCCCAGTCTCTTTAGTTCAATATAAGCGCCAACAGTGGACGTGGGTTTGATCCGGGTATGGGGTGTCGCGTAGGCACTCGATGAGCTCGCTCCACGGTAAAATGTGGAGATAGATCCATGGGTGTCACCACAGTTTTCAGCCACTTCTCGATGTAGATCGTCAGGTTGGGCCCCTCCGTTCCTTCAGGCAGACCCAAAATTCAGAGGTTGTTTCGCCTCGCCCACCCTTTCGCGTCATCAGCATGGGCTTGAAAGGCCTCAATCTGCTGTCGCATCTCCTTTAATTGGCCATCGTGGTCAGTGATTTGTGGCCCCATTGTGTCCAGCAGTTGCTCAATGTTTTTAACTTTATCAGATAACTTTTGGTGGTCATCTTTAAGTAAGTTCAATTCCACCGAAATCGTACCCAGCTGACTGTCAAGTGCAGAGCGGGAATCACTAATTTCTTTCAGTATCATGTCTAATTTATCCCCCGCTGGGGCGCATGTGTGCTCCGGCTCCATCTGCGGCGATCTGCCAGACGAGGACTCCGAGGGCGTTGAGTGAGATCCCCCTGCCCGACCTCGAGGAGGTTTGTGTCTTCCCTCTGACCATGGTCTATTACAGCTCAGGAGGATTAGGTACCCAGAAGGAAGGCGCCCGCTTCGGCCGGTGTTCCAGAGCCAGCAATCAAGTATTTAGGAGGGGTAAGCACCTTCAAAAGTAACCTTACATTTCGATCCTGCAACTCCGGCGGACAACTCTATCAGAATTCCCCAGTATGTGTTGTATGGCTCACCTCTTGTAGAACCAGGCTATCCCCCGGGCCCAAGAGGCACCCCAGACCTTCGCTCAGGGCGGCGACCAGGAGTATCCACTCCGAGGCCTGGAAACAGTACGAGTCCGTCACCACATGGGGTAGAGGAGGGTGGGGGAACGCAAGTATCAGCACGTATCCACGCCACTCAGCGGCAGGCCTTACCAGAGTCACATGCAATGCGTGGCCCCCCTGGCCCAAAACCAGGATCTCGCGTGGTCCTACACAGGTCCTAGCTCATCGCAGGCAGTCCGCTGCCAGGAAAGCTCGGGGCTTCAGTAGGCCGCGTACTCCCAGTGGGTTCACAGAGCCAAAACCAGGGCGTCACGTGATCCCGCGCCCAGGCCCAGCTCAGCGCCAGCAGCCCATCCCTTAGAAAGCGCCCGGCCTCGATGGATCCTGTCCCCCAGGGGGTTAGGGGGGTCCCCACCTCTCCAACTATCCACGTATTGCACTCTGTCCGGGCATCCGTTCGGGAGCTCTAGTCCGATGCCTGTCCCAGCCAGGTGCCAGATTCCTCACCAGCCGCCCCAGTTGGGGGGGGGGGGGGAGATTCGACGCTCACCGCTCCACATCAAGGCGGATCAGCACTTCACAATCCCAGGGAGGGAAAGAGAGGGCCCCCCCCCCCGATTCTGTTAGCCGGGGGGAGGTCAGTTCGGGCAGCTGTCCCCGTGCGCACAATCCTCGCCCCTTTTACGGGTTCCGGCGCGGTCTGGATCCTTTTGCCTCCGGGGGGATTCCGGTGGCGGGGGCAGCGCACCTCGGCCCGCGATGCACAGTCCCCGGCCAAGCCGCCGTGGAGTCTTCTGGCTGCAGGCCTTGGGTGCGCCCTGTCCGGCCTAAAGCCTGGACCTCCCTTAGGAGAGCCCTCCTCTCGTGTGTGGACACCAGCAAGCAGCCCCTAGGAGAGTCCGCTGCGTCAGGGTGGTGCTCGCCGCCTCCAGGCCCGTTATGTCATCAACTCTTGCGGCGTGCCATATCTGGGCCAGGAATCACCACCGCATTCCAGCACATCACCGCCGTGCCTATCGGTTTCGGCGTTCACTCCAGTACTTCAGGGGCCCTAGATATTTGTACAGTTTTGGCGGCCCGGCCCGGAGCTTGTCGCTTATGCGACCACCATCTTAGGGTGTCAACCACGCCTCCGCCCATTTGGATGCATAAGCTTGACGCTGTGAGGGACAAGGTTAAAAAAGGAAGAAAAAATCACATCCACAACCTTAGGGGGATGCGGGTACAAATGGTGGGGGCCAATCGACCTCCGCCACGAGGATGTCATAAGATTTAGTTAAGTGATCCCAGAATATTGTGTTGATGGTGCACTGAAAGTCACCTTCAATATGAATATCTAAGTGATACAACCGGTTTGGAGGGGCTATTCGTGTATCCGCGGTTTTAACTGTAACAAAGGTATCAGTTGCTTTAGATGGAGAAACTCCTAGATATTCCGACGTACTATGGTGACTTCTGCTGCACTGTCGAGGAGAATCACCATTCAACTCCTGTTCAGGATGCGGGTTCTCACTGTCTGTGGCATATTTCGCAGTGAAAGCTGCTACTTTCTTTTTCTGAAACACAGGTTTATCTTGATCAGTTTTTTCCTCTTTTTTAATTTTCACGTCAGAAGAGTGTCGTGTCTCCCTCTTTGGTTTACCAGTCTGCGTTCAGATCACCCTCTTCTGTCATACTGCTGGTCCAATGATTCCTGAAAGGAACGAGGAGAACGTGCATCAGGAACCTGATACCTGTATGGCTTCTTGATTTTAGTGTGATCGCGAAAATCGTACCGTCCCTCAGAGCACTCATTGGGTGGAGAACCTCTGCGAGGTTTACGTTTCTGCTGTTGTTTAGATTTATCCCATGGTTTTTAGCAACCTCATGGGCTGGGATGCTTCCTTGTCAGTTCTAGGCTTACCAAGTGGTGGTACTGAAGGTCTGGTTCCCAAATTATTCCGTCCTAGCGATGTATACACATTAGCAATAATTATAGGTAACTCGTGTTTGCGGTCGGCAAAGGCCACTGCGGTAAGTCGCGTGCTGCCTCACCTTTAACATTATAAATAATAATTTCAGAAACTATGGGACAATT
This sequence comes from Triturus cristatus, assembly GCF_964204655.1. NCBI lineage: Eukaryota > Metazoa > Chordata > Amphibia > Caudata > Salamandridae > Triturus > Triturus cristatus. Next base: position 144,356,034 of record NC_140594.1, read on the forward strand.
AACCTTTAACCTTTAATTTAATCCCTAAATCTAGAGGCCCCATGTTCATTCTGTATCTGATTGAGGATGTTCTGTAGAACCGCCATCGAGGAAATGCCACGGCAGAGAGTACAGACTGTGGCAAAAATAGTCCCCCAAGTGTTGCAGTCTGCAAGAGTGGGAGCGAGTCCAGTGGTTAAAATTCTGTGCTTGTCTTGTGCTCCCGTATGGGGAAACATAGCTTCAAGTTGATCTATTTTTTGGGAAAACCAAAATGGAATTTCCTCACAATTAGTAGGACAATTGCCCATAACTGAGTGAACAATTGCAGGACTAATGACAAGTGCTGCAGGCAACTGGACTTGCACTTGCGGGCCAAGTCTAGCCGAACCAGCTATTAATGTACGCAAAATAAATTGCATCAGATGTCGGTATAAGAACAATGTAAAAATCGCGGGTTTGCACGATATTTAAATTGCCTTAATCCGGATAAGATGTATATCCATCTAATGCCGACCTAGTAGCCCCTTATAACTGAGAGGACCGATTTGAACTGGTCCAGGCAAATGGGGAAGAATGCCATTAAACCAAGTCTGGTGTTCCCAGACTGCAGAACAAGTTTCTTGTAATTGTCAAAGATGGGCACCGGGACGGAGCCCTGATCTGGAGCTCCCAGGCTTTGGGATCAACTTTGTTGAAAATCCCTCTCTGGCCTGACCCCACCAATACCATTTGAATCCTGAGACCCTGCTCACCTCATCGGAACCTTCGATTGCTCCCTGGAGCAACGTCTGACCCCACTACCGTCGACCGAGCTCTGTACCCTCACATCGTCAGAGCCTCTTCCAACTGCTCTCCGGAACCTCGACGGGGGCGGTGACTGGGCTGCCCGTACTTTCCAAGGAGGCAAGGAGCAGACTGCGTGGCTATCGAAACCAGAGCAACGACTCCGTGGAGGCCCGAGGGAGGTGACTTGCCTGGGGTCTCATCTGGTGGTCGCCAGACTGATGGGTAACCGGTACAGGCTTAGGAAAGGGATGGAGAAAACGCAGAAACAATTGTATGTTGTTAACATCTCCATTCATAAGCATGGCAGGAGCTGCACAAGCCGAAGAGGCACACTAATTACTGTAGTGGAACATCGCAGCAGCTCCAAAATGGCGGACACTCCCGATCACAGCACCTCCAGCCTAGAGTTTCATCTGTCTCCTTCACTGAACAGCTGATTCTTGTGAAGAAAGCCATTTGTGATCCTCTGCTCAAGGTGCCCTTTATGTTCAAACTGTTGTGCTGTATTCGCACTTCACCGGTCCCAGGATGCTTGTTTCTGGTCCAGGCAAGACATGGCTTGGCAGTTCGGGCTGGACTGTTCCCATGAGGCACAGGGTCAGACTGATTTGCATATGGCCATGTCTGAACTGGGGTGGTGGAGTGAGCTAAAGAATGATGATGGATTAACCCCAGATCAGTTGACAGGGGGTGAGTGTTTGATTTGCTCAAACGCTCTGTCCATCATCCCCTTTGGTATCGCTGTATTTGCACTTCACGGCATTCGCTCCCGAGAAACTGCCTGTATCTGCCTGACTTTAAAATGGCGGCAGCAATATCCCTCGAACCTCGTCTACACACATCTTGCCGCAATATTTGTTTCCTGTGTACTGCGGAATTCTAAGTTTGCCAGCGCTTCTTCACTCTGTGGCCCCTTGACCCGTTATAACTGCTCACTCACTCTAGTCCACGAGTGTAGCAGCAACGGAAGGATCTATGAACAAAATAGTGCCCAGCTCATGTTAATGCTGTACATTACCTGCAATAACATTACCACCAACATTTGTTGTGTTGGAGCAGCAGGATCCCAGGCTACTGAACCACAGACCTAACTGTCAATTCTCCCTACAGCAGTGAGGGACATTCATACCAGCCTAACTGTCCCTAAGATGGCCGCCACGAGCGGGCCTTCCACAAAAGCACTCTTTTCTTCCCTTGTTGGTGAGGGATCCAGCATTTGTTCTCTGGGGCTACAGGGACCTCTCCGTGAGTGACCACAGCAGCAAGGGAGACACAGTCAGTAGAGGATTGGGAGTGGTCCCACTATCACTGGGAACCTGCACAAATGCTACATTCACTACTGCTGCTTGAAATAGGGAAGATCTGCAGACTTTGGAACTGTCCCTTCCACCTCTCCTCTCACCACTCTTGACCTGGGGGCGAGCTGGAGGGTAAGGCGGACGGTGCTCCCCAGTAACACCGGAACTATAATGGAACTATAACGTGCCCCCTGGGTAGAAACCATAACTATCTGTACTTACCGCAGAGCCTGAGCAGCCTTGACCGATGCCAGGTGGAGCTGTCCTATTCAGCTATAGAGGAGTTTGGCTCTGGTTCACTCCCTCAGCCTTCACCAACCCAGCCGGACATCGGACATTGTTTTCCTTGTCTCCCCATTGTGTTTCTTTTCCCTCTCCCGCCTCCTCCCTCCGTGACTCCCTCCCTTCGTACTCTTTCACGGATACTCAGGTTGGTTTTGTCTGTCTCTCACTTTGACCGCTTTGTTCCCCCTGAAGTACTTTTCCCCTTTCCTGTCTGCTTGACTTTATCTGCACTCATTAACCCTGTTTCCCCTCTTCCTTCCATTCCCAACAAGACGTATGTCTTGTTAGGCTACACACTAATAACTCATATTATTGTGTAATCTCATGTTTTTTCACCTATGTCTATACTTGGCTCATGTAATTATGTAACCTGTCACTCGCTGATCCTCATGTAAAGCGCTCTGATACCTCTGGGTCTAGCCAGCGCTATATAAAACTTTGCAAATAAATAAATAAAGTTACTTACGCACGGTAATGCATTATCTGGTAGAGACTCTATCTAGCTGCAGATTCCTTACCTTTGAATTTCCCAGGCATGAGGCTGGATCCAGAAACTTTTGCTAAGCAATACCCCTTGCCCGTGATGCCAGGTGGCTCCATTCCGCTCCGCGTGTCATCGTCGGCGTCGTTAGCGTTGTTTATGACGTTGCGGTGCCTACATAGGCACCACCCAGGTTTGCGAACGTCAGTACTTTTTGTTCTTTCCACGCCAGAAGCGCAGAGCCACAAAGTAACTGATGTAGTTGTGTGCAAAACTAGGGCCCTAAAAGGGGGGAACAACCCTCGTCCTACAATACCAGTCCGCAAAGCGGGAAGGCATGGGTGGGGCTGTAAGGAGTCTGCAGATAGATAGAGTCTCTACCAGATAATGTGTTACCAAAGGTAAGTAACTTGATCATCTGATAGAGACTTCTAGCTGCAGATTCCTGACCTTTGAATTAGATACCTGAGCCATACCATACAGGCGGTGGGATGCGTACTTACATCTTAAACTAAGAAGTCTTGCAGGACTGGACAGGCAAAATGTCCGTCCCTGCATACCAGACCATCAAGACAGTAATGTTTTGCAAACGTGTGCAAAGAAGCCCACGTGCCTGACAGATGTCTTGGTCTGGGACACCCCAAGCCAAGGCCATAGTCGCAGCCTTTCCCCTGGTGGAATGGGCTCTTAATCCCTCAGGGAGCTGCTTCTTTGCCAAGGCATAACAGATTTTGATGCAGAGAACGACCCAGCGAGAGATGGTCCTTTTCTGCACTGCCCTTCCCGGGGCGGGGGAGCAAAGAAGGTGAGCAAAGTGAAGGATTGACCCAGATGGAATGGGGTCTCAACCCTTGGCAAAAAGGATGCTCTGCTGTGAAGCACCACCGTGTCTGGAAAAGGCATAAGATAAGGAGGCAAACAAGATAACGCCTGCAACTCACTCACCCTCTGGGCAGAAGTGATAACCACCAAGAAGGCTGTTTTGATGGACAACAGCCGGAGGGGACAGTTGTGCAAAGGCTCAAAAGGAGCACACATTCAATAGGTAAGGAAAAATTAAGTTCCCACTGTGGCATAACAAAGGGCGTTGGTGGAAATAAGTGAGCCAGCCCTTTTAGAAATCTATTTACAATTGGAGACTTGAAGAGAGATGGCTGGTCTGGAAACCGCAAAAAAGCAGACAGAGCAGAAAGGTAACCCTTGAGAGTTCCCAAAGCAGAGCCCTGCTGGGCAAAGGTTAGAATGAATAAAAGGACAGTAGAAAGAGAAGCATAAAGAGGGTCAAAGGACTTTTCTGTACAGTACAATACAAATTTTTGCCAACGGCAGGCATATACCATCTTAGTGGAGGGCCGTCTGGCCACCAGAATAACTTTACAGACTTTGGGGGAAGGTCAAAAGCTATCAACTGTCGCTGCTCAATCTCCACGCATAGTGGCACAAAAATGTCAGGATCCAGCCTGATACCTGGGAAATTCAAACGTAAGGAATCTGCAGCTAGAAGTCTCTATCAGGTAGAGGAATTTCAACAAGTGCATAAGGTCTATATGCAGCAGGTGCCTGGGAAGTAGTGTATTCATGAAGAGTGTTAGTGTTGGCATCCTCAGCTGGAAATGTGACCAAAGAAAAAAAATTAAAATCGGAAGGCAGCGTCTGCCTCTATAACAAAGATTACAGGAGCTCCCACATTAGGGACTCCATGTTGTAACAAATGTGCATAAACCGCCAGTTTGCAGTTGGCCGCAATAGCAATAGGTTGCGCCATAAGTAAAATGGATTCAAAGTGTAAAAGGTGCAAGAGTATTGTGGACAAGCACAAGCACTACTCAGGGTTCCAACAAATAAATGCCTGACCAAAACGTTGACGGCGCCATGTTGAAGGGATTCTGCTAGGGAACAGAACTATGCTTGGGACCATAGAACATCAGCATGTAGGGACTGAGTCACCATACCATCTCAGTATCCATGAGCCTGAGTCCGAATAACTATAGTGCCTCACTTGCCCTCCTAACCTTTCCAGAGAAATAAGTGAGTTGGCACCACAGAAAACAACCCTCTCAGGGATCGCTGTAACATAACACTCCCTTTTGCTCTCTCACTCATACTTGTCCACAATAAGATAAACAAGAGACACAAAGGAAGTTTATAATATTTATTTAAACTATCGTGCTCTAAGATGCACTATTTGCACCACAATTAGACAACAAATGCATACCAAAAATATCATTAGCATGGTTAACAAACCATATACCAAAAAGAGCCCTGTCATGTTATGAGACAGACTAGCCAAAACTCCCTCCTCCCTCCTACTGAAGCTAAATGATTATATATTAGAGATCTCTGGGATTAATGGCGGGGCTTGTACCTTAGCATACATAGGTGGATGTTCTACATCGCAGCTGACGCAACCCTCATGCTTCAGGACCTTCGCTCAGTGTGTTTTTCAGAACCCCTAGCCTCAGTTATAGGACAAGACGTGCGCTCACAAACAGCAGCTGCAATTTCTTGTTATGTCTAAGTGCTAGTGTCTGACCAGAGAGAATTATAAGGGTCTTTGTTTTTTATGGAAACAAATTTTGATTGCCTTTTACATGTCATAAAGCATATCTACTTTCAAGGTGTCAATGTACAAAACAGAAGAGCACGACCAGACGGATGCATCAGTTGTTGCTCCTACTTTGTCCCATCTGCAAACGTTTGGCTGTTATGGTCACACCGCTATCTAATATCGGTTGGCATACATATGAGAAAATTCCCCCCTCCCCTCCTCCCCAACAGGTAACTAGGCCTCCACCCTCCCCCTCCCTCCCGCACTGCTGTCTCCCCTCTACCACTATTGAGCTCAGTTAGTGGACTCTTTTGCGCTCGAGGTGCGTGTAATGGTGCTGCGCCGGAACCTTCCCTCGCAACTCCATCCTCTCCTGTGTGTGTCGATGCCATGTAATGCTCCCATCCCTCTGGCTCTACTGTGTTGTTTCGTCCTATTCTGGTCCCTGAATAAGGGTGGTTGCCGTTTGACCTTGTCTAGTGTGTTCAGACTAGATCCCAGGAAAATAATAAAACACGGAAACATGTGCAGGTTTTCTGTGAAAATACAATGTGGCACAAAGACCAGCACATTATGTAGTAACATGTGCAAAATAAAAACGGCCAACAAAATGCACAGTTAGGCTAACAGTGGGAAAACGAAAATGAGCCATGCAAGAAGAACAAGTTACTTACCTTCGGTAACGATGTATCTGTAAGAAACATTAGTTAGTTAGATTCCTCACCTTAGAATATCCCCAGCCGTCAGGCTGGATCCGGAAAGATTTTTCGTCAGCAATACCCCTTGCGCGTCGCTAGGCGTCGTCTGCGGCTCCGCCTCCATCGTCGGCGTCGTGCGCCGGAATGATGTCGTCGGAGTACTTAGACGCCGCCCTCGCGCGTTGACGTCAGTTCTTGTACATAGCTTTCCGCGCCAGGAACGCAGAGCCATGCAAGAGACCGACGAACAAGTTACTTACCTTCGGTAACGCTTTTTCTGGTGGATACAGTATCTGCCTGTGGATTCCTCACCTTGTGAATATCCCCTGCGCCAGCAACATTCGGAAACTTTTGTAGCAGTCCACGCCGATGGGGTCGACGACGACGTCACAGAGACACGGCTCCGCTCGCGACTCCGCTGACGTCACCGGCTCCATAAGAAGACCTCGTCGGCGTGATGACGTCAGTTCCGCCCCTTTTTTCCGTGCCTTCGAGGCACACGGACGGACTGACAGCAATATATATACACAGTATACACAGTACACAATATGCATATCAACACACTCAGTGTGGAAAATAAATACCAAAGCACAAGAAATAACATAATGCTTTTGACAGTGATAAACACATTTGAAACCCATCAATAGAATTACAGGCATAGAAATACCGGTATAGAAGGATGGACAACGGGGAGGCAGGTGGGTCAGTGAGGAATCCACAGGCAGATACTGTGTCCACCAGAAAAAGCGTTACCGAAGGTAAGTAACTTGTTCTTCTGATGGATACATCTGCCAGTGGATTCCTCACCTTGTGAATAGATTCCACAGCAGTCCCCACTCTCGGAGGAGGGTGTCCACCCTTCTATACCAGAAAATCCTGAAGGACGGAACGAGCAAAGTGTCCGTCCCTCCTCACCTCGGTGTCTAAGCAATAATGCTTTGCGAAGGTGTGGAGGGAGGCCCAAGTTGCCGACCTACAAATGTCCTGCACCGGAACACCCCTAGCTAAGGCAGATGTGGAAGACTTTGCTCTGGTAGAATGAGCCCTCAAACCCTTCGGAGGCTCCTTACCAGCTAGGGAGTAGCATATCTTGATGCACAAGACAATCCACCTGGAAAGGGTGCGCTTGTGCACCGCTCGACCCTTCCTGCAGCCAGCAAAGCCCACAAAGAGCTGGTCATCAATCCTGGAGTCCCTTGTCCTGTCCAGGTAGAAGCTCACCGCCTTCTTAGGGTCCAAGCGGTGAAGTCTCTCCTCCTCCTTGGAAGGGTGAGGGGGAGGATAGAAAGAAGGAAGGGTAATGGACTGCCCCAAATAGAAGGGAGTTACCACCTTAGGCAAAAATGCAGCCCTGGTCCTGAGTACCAGTCTTTCAGCATGAATGGTCAAGAATGGGGGTTTTGAACTTAGAGCTTGAAGCTCACTTACCCTCCTTGCCGAGGTGATTGCAACGAGGAAAACTGTCTTAAAGGACAACAACCTCAAGGGACACTTGTGTAAGGGCTCGAAGGGAGAACCCATAAGATAGGTTAGTACAAGATTTAAGTCCCATTGAGGCACAATAAAGGGAGTAGGAGGAAACATGTTTGTAAGGCCCTTTATAAAACGAAGAACAATAGGTGATTTGAATAATGACGGCTGATCCGGCAAACAAAGGAAAGCCGACAGAGCCGATAAATATCCTTTCACCGTAGCCACAGCAAAGCCTTGCTGAGCAAGAGAAAGGGCAAACTGTAGAATATTAGACAGATGAGCCTTCAAAGGATCAATGGACCTCTCACCACACCAGAGAACAAATTTAGACCACCTATATGAATAAATAGATTTGGTGGAGTGTCGCCTGGCCGATAAAATAACATCCACCACATCCGGCGGGAGAGAGAAAGAATTCAGGTTGCCCCGTTCAATCTCCAGGCATGAAGGTTGAAGCTCTGGAGGTGGGGGTGTAGAACCTGCCCCTCCGACTGCGAGAGGAGGTCTGCCCTCAGAGGGAGACGGAGCGGAAGGCACGAGGAGAGGTGGAGAAGATCTGTGTACCACACCCTTCTTGGCCAATCCGGGGCGATCAATATGACCTGGGCCCGGTCTTGGCGAACCTTCCTCAGAACCCGAGGAATCAAGGGTATGGGAGGAAACGCGTAAAGGAGTCGTGAGCCCCAACTCAGCTGAAACGCGTCCTCCAACGCTCCCTGCATCGGATACTGGAGACTGCAGAACGACGGACAGTGTGCGTTCTCGCGGGTGGCAAATAGATCCACCCGAGGCGTTCCCCACGTCCGAAAGACGTGACGAACCACCTCCGGTTGGAGCCTCCACTCGTGGTCGGCGGGGAACTGCCAACTGAGACTGTCCGCACGCACGTTCAGCACCCCGGCCAGATGATTTGCCATCAGACAAATCTGATGGTCCTGAGCCCAGGACCATAGACGCAGGGCCTCTCTGCAGAGACAAAGAGACCCCACCCCTCCCTGTTTGTTTATATACCACATCGCGGTAGTGTTGTCCGTCAGGACTTGAACAGACTGACCGCATAGGGAAGGGAGGAAGGCCTTGAGCGCCAAACGTATCGCCCGCAATTCCAGAAGTTTGATGTGAAGCAACTTTTCCTCTGGAGACCAAAGACCCTTGATCTCCAGATCCCCCAGATGAGCACCCCACCCTAAGGTGGATGCATCCGTTATCACTGTGGCCACCGATGGAGGAAGATGGAAAGGCTTTCCTTGAGACAGATTGCCCTCCATGCCCCACCAAGATAGTTCCGCCGCAGCTTCTCTGGAGATCCTCACAGACTCCCTGAGATCTCCCTTGTGCTGATACCACTGCTTGCGGAGGCACCACTGGAGCACCCTCATGTGCCAGCGTGCATGGTTGACCAACAGAATGCAAGAAGCAAACAGACCGAGCAGGCGAAGGACCTTCAGGACCGGAACAACCGCTCCGTTATAAAAGAAAGGAATCATTTCCTGTATGTCGAGAATCCTTTGAGGAGGAGGGAATGCTCGACAAACAGTAGTGTCCAGTACCGCACCTATCAACAGGTTGCGCTGAGAGGGCACCAGGTGAGATTTGGACACATTTATCGAAAAACCCAAGTTGTACAACAGTTGAGTTGTATCCCGCAGATGATGCAGCACCTTCTCTGGAGACTCCGCCTTGATCAGCCAGTCGTCCAGATAGGGGAAAACCGAGACCCCTGACCGTCTGAGATGGGCTGCCACCACTGCCATCACCTTCGTGGAGACCCGAGGTGCAGAAGTAAGTACAAACGGGAGGAACGCAAACTGATAATGTTGCGAGCCTACCGTGAAACGGAGATACTTTCTGTGCGACTTCAGGATTGGGATGTGAAAATACGCATCCTGCAAGTCAATGGACACCATCCAGTCCTCCTGATTCAGCGCTTGAAGAACCTGAGCAAGGGTGAGCATCTTGAACTTTTCTTGCTTTAGATAAAAATTCAAGATCCTGAGGTCCAATATCGGACGCAATCTGCCGTCCTTTTTCGGAATCAGGAAATACCGGGAGTAGCATCCCTGACCCCTCTCCTGCTCTGGAACCACCTCTATCGCACCTTTCTGAAACAACTTCAGGACTTCCTCCTGCAGGAGAAGACGGTGGTCCTCCGAGCAAACCCCTTGGCAAGGAGGGTAATTCGGAGGGAATTCCTGAAAGGGAAGGGCATACCCATTTTCCACAAGATCTAGGACCCAGAGATCTGTAGTTACAGATTCCCAATCTTGTAGAAAATGGGTAAGCCGGCCCCCCACAGGACCAGCATGATCCGGAATGTCGGATCTAGGGCTGTTTTGCGGTGGTGGGAGGGGCTGAGGAAGAGGAAGAGGAGGAGGAGAGCTGACGGCCACGTGTGCGACCCCTGATTCTTCCTTTGTAACCTCTCGACGAGGAACCTTGCTGCTGCTGCTGTTGCTGCTGCTGAGTCTGCCTATAGGTTCGAAAAGATGTCCTTCCAGAACCTCTGTACCTCTTAAAAGACCCTCTCGATTGAGACTGGAGTCCCAAAGATTTAGCAGTTGCCTTGCTCTCTTTGAATCTTTCTAGAGCAGCATCTGCCTTTTTCCCAAAGAGGCCAGACCCATCAAACGGTAGATCCAATAGGGTTGATTGCACATCTTGAGAGAACTCCGAAGTCCTCAACCAAGCACTTCTTCTAGTTGCAACCGACGACCCCATGATCCTTGCAACAGAATCTGCTGTGTCCAGCCCACTTTGGATCACTTGCCGCGCAGCCGCCTGAGCATCAGCCAAGATGTCGTTAAAACCAGATCTATCCTCATCAGGTAGCTTCGGCACCAGTTTCCTAGCCGAATCCATCAGCGCATGTACATAGCGCCCCAAAAGACATGTGGCGTTAGTCGATTTCAAAGCCATGCTGGCTGATGAAAACACCTTCTTTGCCGACTGGTCCAGTCTTTTTGCCTCTCTGTCCCCAGGGACCTGTGGAAAGGCTCCTTTAGACTTCCCAGAACAAGCCGCCTGAAGTACCAAACTCTCAGGCGATGGATGAGACGACAAAAATTCTGGATCACCTGGGGCCGCTCTGTATCTCCTAGCGATAGTCTTAGACACCGCAGGAGCAGAAAAGGGTTTGCGCCACACCTCCAACACAGGTTCTGCAATGGCCTCATTAAATGGAAGCAAAGGCTCTGACACCGCTGTGGGAGAATGCAAGACTTCAGTCAAGATGTTTGACTTAAACTCCGTTGTTGGAAGTTGGAGATCAAGTAACTCCACAGCTCTCCTTATGACTGCATGGTAGGGTGCAACGTCCTTGGATGGCTCATCTGATGGCGGAGTAATCTCAGGAGACAGGTCTAAACCACTAGCTTCCTTAAGCTCGTCAAAAACCTCATCCGACTCCACCAATTCTCCATTCTCCGCTTCCTCCTGAAGGTATCTCTGCTCCTCAATAATCCTTTGAGTCTCCCTTCTGGAGCAAATTCGAATCCTCGGCGTCGGCGACGCCGTAATCGACTCCGACGGTGCCGGCGTCGACCGTGGATCCGGCGGAGCCATCGGCGTCGAACGAGGTCGAGCCGGAGCCGGCGAGGATGGAAGCGGCGTCGACGTTCTCGGAGCCGGAGGATTCCAAGACGGCGTCGCTGGATAAAATGGATAGAAAGGGGCCTGAGGATATACCTGCGGCACCCCTAAGTTAAATGCCAAAGGACCCGTCGGACCCGCAGGTGCACCAGGTACATACATGGCACGAGCAAATACCCCATACATTGCATTTAAGTAATGTGATGGGTCCTGACCTGGCCCAGAGAAAGCAGGATACTGGTCGGGCCCCACCGGACTCGAGCCAACCGGCGCCGACGGTGGAATCAACGGCGTCGCAGGCTCACCCGGGGCTTGAAGATCTTCCGGGGCCGGAGATGGAGTCGGAGACGGAACCGGAGCCGGAGATGGAACCGGCGTCGGAGTCCGGGCAGGAACTGGCGAAGCCGGAGACAAAGAGACCACCGGAGATGAAGGACCAGCAGGCGAACCCGGCACAGGAGAAGGAGAAACAGAGTCCCTTCGACGCCGAGCAGGTGACTTCGGCTTCGGCGCCGTACTCTTATCTGAATGGTGCCGAGAGGAGCGTCTTCTCTTTTTCTTGTGCTTCTTAGCTCGAGAAGCATGCCCCGAAGTCGACTTTGACGCCGACCTCGACTACGATCGAGACCTCGATCTCGATTTCCTTCTCCCTCTCTTGTCCTTCTTCATTCTGGCAATAAAGAGCTTTGCCTCCCGTTCCTTCAGAGCCTTCGTACTCATCTTTCGGCAGCTGGTACAGCCATCCACATCGTGGTCCGAGGATAAACACCACACACAGTCCTCATGTGGGTCAGTGATGGACATATGCTTGCCACACTCCCGGCAAGGCTTAAACCCAGACTTCTTTGTCGACATCTTCAAAGAAGACAGGAAAAACAACGAAAATACACAAAGTATCAATGCCGCTAACAACAGCGATTCCCGAAATCCGTTGGCTTCGACGGCACGGAAAAAAGGGAACTGACGTCATCACGCCGACGAGGTCTTCTTATGGAGCCGGTGACGTCAGCGGAGTCGCGAGCGGAGCCGTGTCTCTGTGACGTCGTCGTCGACCCCATCGGCGTGGACTGCTACAAAAGTTTCCAAATGTTGCTGGCGCAGGGGATATTCACAAGGTGAGGAATCCACTGGCAGATGTATCCATCAGAAACTGGTGCCCAAAAAGTCTAGGGCCCTGAAAAGGATAACCTTAACCCTAGATGTCGGTTCGCAGAATGGGGAGGATGGGTAGGTCGGTGAGGAATCTAACTAACTAATGTTTCTTATAGATACATCGTTACCGAAGGTAAGTAACTTGTTCATCTGAAAGAAACACGTTAGTTAGATTCCTCACCTTAGAATAGATACCCCAGCAATACCAACCCCGGTGGTGGGTCTGCGAACCAAGATCACACCAGAAAGTCCTGGAGAACAGAACGGCCAAAGAAGCCGTCTCTCCGGACTTGGCTGTCCAGGCAATAATGCTTGGCAAACGTGTGCAGAGAGGCCCACGTTGCTGCCTGACAGATGTCCTGCAAGGGGACTCCCCGACCCAGGGCAGTCGTCGCTGCCGTGGCCCGAGTGGAATGGGCCCTCAGCCCAACAGGAGGTTCCTTTTTAGCTAAGGAGTAACAAGCTTTGATGCACAAAACGACCCACCGAGAGATGGTCTGCTTGTGCACAGCCCGCCCCTTCTTAGCGCCCACGTAGCCAACGAAGAGTTGGTCGTCCACCCGGAACTGTTTTGTGCGGTCCAGATAGAAGGAGAGCGCATGTTTTGGGGCCAGACGGTGGAGCCTCTCTTCCTCTTTCGAGGGATGCGGAGGCGGAAAGAAGGTGGGCAGCGTAACAGACTGCTCGATGTGAAAGGCAGTCACAACCTTAGGAAGGAAGGAAGGGCTAGTGCGGAGCATAACCTTGTCCGGATGGATAGAAAGGAAAGGAGGCTTAGAAGAGAGAGCCTGGAGCTCACTCACCCTTCTAGCATAGGTGATGGCTACCAGGAAATAGTCTTAAACGTCAACAGACGAAGAGGACAATTATGAAGTGGCTCAAAGGGAGCGCACATCAGATATGTCAAAACAAGATTCAAATCCCACTGAGGCATTACGAAAGGGACAGGAGGAAACATGTGAGTAATGCCCTTAAGGAATCGAGAAACAACAGGGGATTTGAAAAGAGAAGGCTGATCAGAAAGCCGGAGGAAGGCAGAGATAGCAGAAAGATAACCTTTAAGAGTGCCCAGAGCAGAGCCCTGCTGGACCAAAGAAAGAAGGAAGAGAAGAACCTCAGAAAGAGGGGCGGAAAGGGGATCCACAGCTTTTGCTGTGCACCATGCCACAAATTTGTTCCACCTACAGGCGTATACCGTTTTAGTGGAGGTATGCCTGGCTGCCAGAATCACATCGCAGACTTCAGGAGGCAAGTCAAATGGCATCAACTGTCGCCGCTCAATCTCCACGCATGGAGGTGGAGACTGGACAGGTTCGGGTGGAGGACCATCCCCTGCTGCTGCGACAGAAGGTCCTCCTGAAGAGGCAGTCGTATCGGGGGATCGATTGACAGACTGAGTAGCTCGGGATGCCAGTACCTTCATGCCCAATCCGGAGCCACCAAGATGACTTGGGCCTGGTCGCACCTGATCTTCTTCAGCACTCTGGGCAGAAGTGGTATAGGCGGAAAGGCGTACAACAGACCGCAACTCCACTCGTGACGAAAAGCGTCCAGAGCGAGTGCCGCCTTGGAAACTCCAACGCGCAGAACTGCTGACATTGCGCGTTCTCTTCAGTGGCGAATAGATCTAACCAAGGCTCTCCCCACTGCCGAAAGAGGCCTTGCGCCACGTCCGAGTTGAGACGCCATTAGTGATCCATCATGCACCGGCGGCTGAGTTCGTCTGCTCTGGCATTCAAAGAGCCCGCCAGATGTTGAACCACCAGGGTGATGCCCTGATGTTCCAGCCCTGTCCAGAGGCACAGAGCCTCCTGACAAAGGGTCCACGACCCCACCCCGCCCTGTTTGTTGCAATACCACATGGCGGTGGTGTTGTCCCTGAACACCTGCACCACACTTACGCGGACAACGGGAAGGAATGCCTTCAGTGCAAGTCGGATCACTCTCAGCTCCAAAAGGTTGATATGGAGCCGAGACTCCGCCGGAGACCAGAGTCCTCTGATCTCCGCCTCCCCCATGTGGCCCCCCCTTCCCAAGAGGGACGCATCCGTCACCACTACGTGCTCCGGGTGGGGTAGGGAGAGGGATCTGCCGCTGACCCAATCGCAGTTCGTGAGCCACCACTGCAACTGTTTTGCAGTGCCCTCCGAGATCAAGACATGGTGGGACAGGTTGCCCCGATGCTGGGCCCACTGAAACTTCAGGTCCCACTACAGAGCCCGCATTCGCCACCTGGCGTCATGCACTAACAGGATGCAGGACGCCATCAGACCCAGAAGCCGCAGCACCAACTTGACCGAAACCCGGGATAGAGGCTGAAAGATGGGAATCAGAGCCTGAATATCCTGGACCCGCTGCTCCGGAGGATAAGCCCGGAACTGCGCCGAGTCCAGAACCGCCTCGATGAAAAGGAGCTTCTGGGAGGGACTCAGATGCGACTTCGGCACGTTGATGGAGAACCCCAGCAAATGCAGGAGATCGGCCATAGTCTGGCGGTGGGAGACGATTTGCTGGGGCGAGCCCGCCTTCAACAGCCAGTCGTCGAGCTAGGGGAAGACTGGAACCCCTGATCTGCGCAGATGAGCTGCAACCACTGCCATCACTTTCGTGAACACCCGAGGGGCACTGGTGAGGTCGAAGGGGAGCACCGTGAACTGAAAATGCTCCTGACCCACCATGAACCGCAGGTAACGCCGGTGGGCCGGCAGGACAGGAATGTGAAAATAAGTGTCCTGCAAGTCCAACGCTACCATCCAGTCTCCTGGATCCCAGGCAGCCAGAACCTGAGCTGGGGTAAGCATCTTGAACCTCTCCTTCCGGAGGAAGGCTTTGACGCTCCTGAGGTCCAAGATAGGGCGTAGGCCCCCTTTGCCCTTCTTGGGAACCAGAAAGTAGTGGGAATAGCAACCACAACCTACTTCTGGACCAGGAACGCGCTCGATGGCCCCCTTGGCCAATAGGGCTGCAACTTCCTCCCGTAGAAGATTCAAGTGATCCCCCGACATGCGGTGGCACTGCTGTGGCATGGCTGGAGGGGTCGTCTCGAAGGGGAGGGAGTAGCCCCTTCAGACGATTTGCAGCACCCACCTGTCTGACGTGATGGAACACCAGTGGAGCAGGTGATGGCAAACTCTGCCTCCCACTGGCGTGGAATGGGCCCGAAAGCATGGACTAGGAGGGCTTTGAGGCGGATGCTGCCGGGGTTGATGTGGACTGACTGACACGTTGACCCCCGGTACCGCCTCGGCTGAATCCACGTCCGCGACCGCGTGCAGGTTGGTTCTGCGGCCGGGGCGCCCCTTCCTTGCCCACGAAAGGGACGAAAAGCGGAAGTTTGCGGTCGCGGCCCCGAGAGGCCCAAGGACTTGGCCGTAGCTCGGGAGTCCTTGAAGCGCACCAGCGCACTATCTGCCTTTTCGCCAATAAGGCAAGTGCCATCAAAGGGCATATCCATGAGGGTGGTCTGGAAATCCCCTGAGAAAAACGTGGACCGCAGCCAGGCGTGGCGGCGGAGCGCCACCGTGGTTGACATCGCCCTACCCAGCGAGTCCGTAGTGTCTGGTCCACATCGAATAGCATGTCGCGCTGCATCCCGCCCGTCGGCAAGAGCCTGGGCGAGCCGCGTCCGGGCCTCCGCCGGACACTGGGGCATCACGTCCTCCACCGTATCCCACAGAGTGAGAATAACGGTACAAGAGGCAAGCGGTGTTCAAGGACCGCAGTCCCAAACTAAGGGAAGAGAACAGCTTCTTACCGAACTGTTCCAGCCTCTTGGATTCCAGATCCGGGGGAGCGGACGGGAAGGAGGATTGGGAAGTAGAGGCCTGGATAACCAGGCTCTCGGGCATGGGGTGTTGGGACAGAAAACTGGGGTCGCACGGAGCAGGGCGGTGGCGCCTGGCCACGTTCCGATCCACAGGAGGTACTGTGGAGGGCTTGGACCAGGCACCCTTCAGAACGTCCACTAGTGCCTCATTGAACTGCAGCAGAGGTTCCGAGGAGCTTGCTGACGGTTGAATCACTTCAGTGAGGAGGTTAGTCCTCACGGCCACAGGAGGCAGCTCCAGCCCAAGGGCTTCGGCCGCCTTGCCAAGGGCTTCGGCCGCCTTGCACAGCACCACGGAAAATGCAGCACCTTCCTCCGAAGCCACAGTCGGAGGAGAGATGAAACCAGTGTCCGGGGAGGTGTCCAGACCACTGGCATCCCCCAGATCATCTGTCCAGTCCTGAGATAAGTCGGCCTGCATGACCAGAGGGTCCTCAGACCCCTTCCAGTCGCCCCTGTCATCCGATTCCTGATAAACAGGGGGAATAATCGGAGCCGGACGGTAGATGAAATTGTCATCCATCGGCGTCGGCTGCGGCGCCGGATGGCGCCGCACCGGCGCCGGGCCCGGACCTGGGCTGAACCGGGGAACGGCGTCATCCGGAGATGGCGTCGGGGGTGGAACCGGTGTCGACTGAGATCCAGGCCTGGATCCCACGGGGCCCTGTGGCATCAGGACCGAAGTCGACGACGGCGCCGGGGCCGGAGCCGCCGGATCGCTAGGCCGCCCAGTCGAGCCTGCGGGGCCCGGAGGCGCGCCGGCAGGCGTCGACGGAGGAGCCAGGCCCCTCATGGCCGAGAGGAAGGCACTGATCTCCGCCGGAGTCGCGTCAGTCCCAGGGACCGGTGGGTATGGGGACGGACACGGCTCCTGTGGTTCCGGCGGAGTCGCAGGGGTGGTACCACCCGGACCCTTGACCGAGTCGCGCGACCGGCGAGGGGAGTCTGAAGAGTGGTGTCGTCTCTTGGACCTCTTACCATGCTTCGACTTACCCGAAGACTTGGAACCCGATGAGCGGTGATGGTGGCTGCGGCTCCGCGACCGGTCCTTCGACCTCCTCCTGGACCGGGACCTTGAATGGCGCAGAGCCGAGTGTCGAAGCTCGAGAAGCTTGTGGGACCGCTCCCGCCTAGCCTTCGAGGTCAAGGTCTGGCAGTCGAGGCACAACTCCGCATCGTGGTCGGCCCCCAGGTAGTAAAGGCACCGGCAGTGGTGGTCCGTCACCGACATCAGTCGGTGACCGGAGTCACAGGCTTTAAACCCAGGCCTCCTACCGGCACCAGTTCGAGTCGAGTAGACAAAAGAGTCCAAAAAGTTTTAGTCAAAAAGTGGCTAAAGGGGTAAGCTCTTCCCGGATCGGCGCTGTCTGGCGCGGAAAAAAGAAGAACTGACTTCAGCGCGCGAGGGCGGCGTCTAAGTACTCCGACGACGTCATTCCGGCGCACAACGCCGACGATGGACGCAGAGCCGCAGACGACGCCTAGCGACGCGCAAGGGGTATTGCTGACGAAAAATCTTTCCGGATCCAGCCTGACGATATTCTAAGGTGAGGAATCTAACTAACGTGTTTCTTTCAGATACACACAACAGCTTCATTCTCCAATGAAATTCTCTTTGGCAAAATGAATACTGCATTTCAGAAGGAGGAATGGACCTTTATTTCACAAGTGTGCCATCTCTTCCAGGTTTTGTCAGTACCATATTTATCACCTGGAAAATTATGTGTATGTGTATCTGTCCTTCTGTCTGTCTGTCTATCTATCTCTTCCTCTCTCTTTCTTTATCTGTATATCTCACTCTAGATATCTCTCTAGATATGCAAAAGGGGCTTGGACGTTAAAGGGGGCCTAAGGAAGCCTTTTGGACTATAATTCATGCCAGGCGCTTTTTAAATCGGCCTGTTTGCACCTTTGTGATTTGCCTGCTTCCCCCCACGTAGTACTCACCTGGAAACAATGTCTTCTGGGAATTGCAGTTCCTACAGCACTGCAATCATTAATTGGTCATGTGATCTGGGGCAGGTCGCACTCCAACGAATAGCAGTGGAGCAGGCACTACAAAGGAGCGGGTGGAGCAGTATCCTGTTGTTAAGCGGCATCTGACAAAGGCTATACAAGCCGAAATGCATTATGCCCTAGTTTCCAAATAAAGGTCTTCCTTGGAATCCCCTGTGTGGCCTCACACTTTTCCTGCATGGAGGAGTCAGCGGTGGTGATATGTGTGCGTCGGCCAGAGGCACAAATGAGGCTCCGTTCTCTAAGTGGCTGGAGTTTACTGGCATCTGCTGTTTCAGCTCTTGTTTTCTTCGAGGTTTCGGAATTCTTCGGCCTGCCTCTAGTGCTCGCTAAGCCAGCGGCTGCTGCCAGGTGCAGCTCGTGATTACACGTGGAGCCATCTTCATTGTATTGTGGTTCACAGCCCAGCGGACACTTGCAAAAGGGGCTTGGACGTTAAAGGGGGCCTAAGGAAGCCTTTTGGACTATAATTCATCACAGGCGCTTTTTAAATCAGCCACTTTGCACCTTTGTGATTTGCCTGCTTCCCCCCACGTAGTACGTACCTGGAAACAATGTCTTCTGGGAATTGCAGTTCCTACATCACTGCAATCAGTAATTGGTCATGTGATCTGGGGCAGGTCGCACTCCAATGAATAGGAGTGGAGCAGGCACTACAAAGGAGCAGGTGGAGCAGTATCCTGTTGTTAAGCGGCATCTGACGAAGGCTATCCAAGCCGAAATGCATTATGCCCTAGTTTCCAAATAAAGGTCTTCCTTGGAATCCCCTGTGTGGCCTCATACTTTTCCTGCATGGAGGAGTCGGCGGTGGTGATATTACCTACTGGCGGTCGCCAGTAGGTAGATATAGTTAGGACCTATTTTCCATAAGAAATCCGCAACATTCTATTCGTAATAAATTTGGCGCCGATTGACGAATCTTCGCGAAATTTTCAAAACTTGTCATTTGAGATGTCATCAATGATGTCACTGACAAGGTCATGAATGCTGTAATATGTGACATAATCAGCAGTGGATTGCAGGCGCGCGAGATATAGTTAGTACAACTAACTATATCGGAGGAATGTCAATGGTTTTGTTCGAGTGAAATGTCCAGTTAACTATAACACCCCTAAAACCTATGATTTTTTCAGTGAATTTCTAAGGTTTTTTAAATGCTAATTCCTAACTATATCAGGCCTGAAACCTATGTTTTTTTCAGTGAATATATATATATATATATATATATATATATATATATATATATATATATATATATATATTCATCCAAAAGTTGCCCATGCAAATAAGCTCGCACTCCAAACACTGGTAGGTTGCATTCCACAACTTTTTATTTTAAGAAGAAGTGGGCTTTTTAGTCTGTATCTCTCCTTTCTATTCCTGCCTGACGCGTTTCAAAGATGCAAATCTTCTTTTTCAAAGGCAATCCAAGGTTGCAAGGTCTTTCCTGCCACAGTTCCGCTTCTGTTATTTAACGATTTTCAAAGCACTCCTGCGTGACTTTCACTGAAAAGTTCATTAAGCTCCGGTGTGTTGTTGCAGGGCATCGCGGTATTTGTAGTCTCAAAGTACTTTCAAACCTCCAATGGGTTTCGTACAGCTTCGTGAATTTTGAAAAAAAGGAGGAACAGTCCCCCAATGGTCAGAGACTGAAAGTCCCACTCCCTTCAACATTAAATCCCTGTGTTGCCCCTGTCGATCTGGCATGATTCCAAACCGGGGTCCCTTCATTTTTGGGAGGTGCGTTAGCTTCACGGCTGGACCTGCCGTGTAATATTCATCCAAAAGTTGCCCATGCAAATAAGCTCGCACTCCAAACACTGGTAGGTTGCATTCCACAACTTTTTATTTTAAGAAGAAGTGGGCTTTTTAGTCTGTATCTCTCCTTTCTATTCCTGCCTGACGCGTTTCAAAGATGCAAATCTTCTTTTTCAAAGGCAATCCAAGGTTGCAAGGTTTTTCCTGCCACAGTTCCGCTTCTGTTATGTAACGATTTTCAAAGCGCTCCTGCGTGACTTTCACTGAAAAGTTCATTAAGCTCCGGTGTGTTGTTGCAGGGCATCGCGGTATTTGTAGTCTCAAAGTACTTTCAAACCTCCAATGGGTTTCGTACAGCTTCGTGAATTGTGGAATGCAACCTACCAGTGTTTGGAGTGCGAGCTTATTTGCATGGGCAACTTTTGGATGGGGATATATATATATATATATACACATATATATTGTTTTAATTTAGACAGATTTACGTATATTTTCACCAAAGATTAATGATTCTCCCGTTTAAACTACGAGTCTGTCTTCCATGGTACTGTGGCTGTAGTCACGTCACGTGATTTGGGACGAGCACGCAAATATGTAAATAAGGTTTCGAAATATGTACGAACAGTTGGTGAAAGAGCCTGCTGGGCAGGCGAAACGCGTCCAAACCGGCTGTGTAAGCAATAAAACTCTTTTTGAACCTGGACACGGCGTCGTCATCTTTTGTACAGAGGACCTGGATATATATATATATATATATATATATATATATATATAATCTACTGGCGGTCGCCAGTAGATAGTTATAGTTAGGACCGTGTTTCCATAGGAAATCCGCAACATTCTATTTGGAATAACTTTGGTGCCGGTTGACGAATCCTCGTGAAATTTTCAAAATAGGTGGGGCGCTCCGCTCCGCTCCTACCCTGAAAGTATCGGGGGGATTCGTCAAGCGGGGGCTGAGAAAAAAGGGTGTCCCAAAACGCATTTTCCCCATGCATTTTCCCATAGGACATTTAGTCCGAGCTACAGCCCGAACAGCTGAACAGAATTACTTGAAATTTGGCAGAGAGGTAGTCCTCAGGTCAGAGATGTGCCTTTTGCAGGTCTGGTGTAAATCTGTTCAGTAGGTCCTGAGAAAATAGCATTTAAATCAATATATATATCTGTAAGCGCGCTCCGTGCGCTTACGGTAAGCTTACCGTACGCGTGCGGTGCCGTGCGCGAGCTCAATTCTGATTGGTGGTTACATGACTGTAAACATTCGAATCGGTCGAAATCAGAAAGTGTCGGCCGCCATTTTCTGTCTCTCGCACTGAAAAACAAAGGTGGATAACGTGAAAAGGGGGCAACGGAGAGAGTTGCAGACCCCCTAGCGTTTGTCAGGGCGTCCACGAAGGACCAAAAAGTACGAAAAATACATTTAATAATTTTAAAAAAAAATCGCCGAGTGCGCGTACGGTAAGCTTACCGTACGCGCACGGCAAAAAATTTTTTTTTTAAAAATAAACGAAATAACAATCACATTTATTAAATAAATTGAAGGACCCGCAAGGGAAAAAAAAAAATTGTTACTGTGTAAAAAAAGGCGAGGCGCGCACGGTATGAACTGCGCAATGTGGGCGCTCGGTGCACGAAGCGCACCGAGTGCCCACAGCGCGCGCGCACGGTGAAAAACCAGAAAAAAATAAAAATAAATACATAACTTAGCATTTAAAAAACCGTACAAATTCACTGAAAAAACCATAGGTTTCACACACGATAGTTAGCTGTACATTTCACTCGTAAAAAACCAATGAAATTCCACGTTATAGTTAGATCAGGTAACTATAACTTGCGCGACCGCAATCCACAATGTGTCATTTCAGATGTCATCATTGATGTGATGAGTGATGTCACTGACCATGTCATGAGTGATGTAATATGTGACGTCATCAGCAGTTTATTGTGGGCGCGCAAGTTATAGTTATCTTGTATTCCTGTGGAGAGGAGTCATGGAGAACGAGATATATATCTATATATATATCTATATATACATATATACATATATATATATATATCTATATATATATTCACTTAAAAAACCATAGGTTTCACACATGTTATAGTTAGGTGGAAATTTCACTCGTGAAAAACCAATGAAATTCCCCCGTTATAGTTAGTTCAGATAACTATAACTCGCGCGACCGCCACTCTATCAAAAGGATGATGTCATCAGTGATGTCATGAGTGATGCCACTGACCATGTCATGAGTGATCTAATATGTGACGTCATGAGCAGTGGATTGCGGGCGCGCGAGTTATAGTTATCTGAACTAACTATAACGGGGGAATTTCATTGGTTTTTCACGAGTGAAATGTCCACCTAACTATAACATGTGTGAAACCTATGGTTTTTTAAGTGAATTTGCAAGGTTTTTTAAATGCTAATATTTATTTATTTAAAGTTTTTTCACCGTGCGCGTACCGTGCGCGCACGGTGCGCTTCGCGCACCGCGCGCCCACGTTACGTAGTTCGCGGAATTTTTCCGTATCTGCCGTGCGCGTACGCTACGCGCACTCCGCGATTTTTCGTAAAAAAATTAAAATACATTTTTGCCCTTGGGGGTCCTTCTGGGACCCCCTGACCAAGGCTAGGGGGTCAGGAACTGTCCAGCCTGCCCCCTTTTCACGTTATCCACCTTTGTTTTTCACCCCCTCAGACTGCGAGAAACAAAATGGCGGCCGACACTTCCTGGTTTCGACCGATTCGAATGTTTACTAAGATCTAACAACCAATCAGAATCGCGCTCGCGCACGGCAGCGTGCGCGTACGGTAAGCTTACGGTACGCGCTCGGAGCGCGCCTATAGATATATATATATTGATTAAAATGCTATTTTCTCAGGAAATACTGAACAGATTTACACCAGACCTGCAAAAGGCACATCCCTGACCTGAGGACTACCTCTCTGCCAAATTTCAAGTAATTCTGTTCAGCCGTTCGGGCTGCAGCTTGGACTAAAGGTCCTATAGAAAAATGCATGGGGAAAACGCGTTTTGGGACCCCCCCTTTTTCTCAGCCCCCGCTTGACGAATCCCCCCGAGACTTTCAGGGAAGGAGTGGAGCGGAGCGCCCCACCTATTTTGAAAATTTCGCGAGGATTCGTCAATCGGCGCCAAAGTTATTCAAAATAGAATGTTGCGGATTTCCTATGGAAACACGGTCCTAACTATAGCTATCTACTGGCGACCGCCAGTAGATAATATATATATAATAAAAAGAGGTTATAATTAGTAGCAAATGTCAGTTAAAACGTAACATTTTAAACTAAAAGAAAGTCTAAAATACACTATTTATAATTCGCTGAGCTAATTTGAACTTGCTTTTTTTTGTTTTTTTCAGTGTATTTCTCAGTTTTTTCAAATGTAAAATATTATTATTATATACTACAACATCACTTTAACCTTTGGCATTTCTAGTGAACATCTGGGAGTTTTAAACTAAAAGAAAACACTAAATTCACCAGTTCAATTTAGTGAACTAACTACAACTTGCACCCTGCCATGCACTTCTTATGATGTCATTTGAGATGTCGTCAATGATGTAATCATGAGTGATGTAATATGGAAGGTCATAAGCAGTGCATAGTGGAGGTGCAAGTTATCGTTAGCTCAGTAGTATTTTCAGTTCAAAATGGTATTTTTAACTGACATTTTCACCTAACTATAATGTTACTTCAACCTTTGTTTTTTTCAATGAATTTCTAAAAATGTTTCACTTAAAGTAAGATAATATTACCAGAACTAACTATAATTACACTTTAACTTTTTTTCGGTGAATATACACAAACACACAGACACACCCACAGGACAATGAATGGATTTATGAATGAATTAGTGGATTACAGCAAGATGTATATGTCCAAAAACATGCCTTTTAAAAATTGCTACTCCGTAATAGATTGAAGATCCCTAGTGCGTCTAGGGTTAGCTCTAACCATTAACTACTATTGTTTTCAAACCCACCAGTGAATGTCTATGTGTATGTATCCTGCAATTTAGAAATATTATGGAAAAATATCATGTATCATGATAATTTAGAATGCTTTCCATATTTATGTATAGTGAATGCCTTTTTTGAATAATTCAACTGTGCCATGCAATCTACTTTAAATTCTGAATGGAACTGTGCTGTCAGTCACAGATTCAGCAAAACAACTTGACGTGGTAACTTTTCTCAAATGTGCACTTGTTTTGTGTATCAGTTCTTTTACAAATCACGAAACAATATGATTTTGCCCTGAAGAAGACATTAAAGAATTGTCAAAAATCAAAATAGCAACCTTTTATTCTGTGATCCTCACCACAATAGAAAGGTTTGAAAGAAAGTATATAATGAATTTCTCATGTATCACTAAGCATTGGCTTGAATAGAAATCTCAGAATACAATACAGTATACATTTTTTGACCAATAAGGCATCCAAACTGTTTATGTAACCTGTTATGTCACTGATGTAATGCTTAATATTTGCAAGAAAAACATTTTTAGATGTAAAGTGAAATGGTCTAAAACGTACAGCTTTCCATTCTGGTTCATTTTTTCCAACATCTTCAGGAAGAGACCCGAACAACTTTGGGAAGAGTTCAGCCAGCCGGATGATGTCCTCCCAGCCTTGATCATGGAGCCAAGGGCAAGGTTTCTTCCATTTGCTCTTCTCCAAGGAAATATTTCCTAGTCACAAATGCAAAATACTGATTACAGATATAGCTCATGTTAGAGGCTGCCACATCCACAAGTACACAAAACAGAAGAAACTGTTACTTTCCTTTGGTAACAATATTTCTGATGAATACATATTCTTCTCACTGATTCCTCTTCTTCTGCATTCTCCTCTCCAAGCTCCTGACTGGTCTGGAAAACGTTTCCCAAGATGTGACTCTCCACAGCTGCAAGGTGGCGCCATGCCGCACCAGACCTGGGTCCATCTCCAGATGTGATATCACCGGAGTTTATTAAGCCCCATCTGTGAGAAGTTGGCCTGATATGTAGTGCTCACTATTCTAGTGATCACTGTGTATCATTCCAAACGACCCTTATTGATGATTGGTTGTAAGTCAACCTTTTAGACCAGCTATCCTAGTAGCGTGGATACGAGCAGTCTTTAGGCTAAACTCTAGAGGGCGTGTTAAGCCAGCTGTTTACCATCACATATACCCCTTGAACGTCAAGTGAAAGGACACCACACAAGTTGTTATGAAAATAAAAGATATTTATTTATAACAAGACTACCCTGGCTCTTTATGAGTCAGGGAGCTAAGCACACTACAAAACTCTTGGAAAATACTTCAGTTGCACAATTTACACAAATGCCCGAAGGGCACGAGAAACCATCTACGCTAACAGTGAAATGCGGGTGGTTAGAGTCTGGAGTTACTGATTCCGGAGTGATCCGATCAGTGGGACTAAACGAAAAAGGAACTGGACACTTGTAGAGCGAACCTGCGATGGAGCACCGAAATGCTCGAGTTACCTAGCCCAGAGGCTGCGGCTGCGTGAGGTTCGGCAAGATGTCGGGAGTCCTCGTTGTAGTCTCAGGAGCCTGAAAGAAGAAGTTGCTGGCAGGCGACCAGTGTCGATGTTTCAGCGAGATCCAAGCCTGGATCGGTGTTGAAGGAAACCTGAAAGCAGAGGGGACTCAGTTCTCAACCGCTAGCCAGCGATCGTGCGGGTACCAGGAAGGTACCGGCTGAAGTCACCTCAACCAGGTGAGTGGATGACGTCGGACTCGGCTGTTCCTCGGACCAGGAGGCGCGGCGGCGACCAGGATGGAGGGCGAGCTGTCCCACGAAGGTGTCTGCTGTCGATGATGCTGGGCCCAGGAGTGGGGCAGCAGGTCTTGGCAGTGGCAACCCACGCGGTGGAGTCAAGATGGCGTCTGGAGTGGACCAGGAGGGTCCGAGGTACTCCTCTGTTGAAGGGGAGCAAGGGCCAGTCTGGAGCAACCAGACCAGTGATGAAAACAATCTATCGTGGTGCGTCGTGAAGAGGGCCACAAGCCAGTCGGCGAGTGGTCGGACAACGCGGTGAACAGCAAGGAGCAGAAGGGCCCCCACGCAGATCTCGTGGATGCTGGGGAGGCGGACTTCGGTGCTGGAGCCGCTCAGGGTTAGGGCTTCTCAAACCCTAGGTACACTCACTCGAGGGTCCCTCGGTGGGCGTGTTAGATAAGCGTCGTGCAGGTTCTGAAGATGGCCGGTCCCGCAAGTCTCGTCACACCTACGAATCTCAGCTGGGCTGACGATGTAGGTAGAGGTCAGAGATGGCAGGGAACCCGGGTCTCGTCGAGCTGGGCAGTCTTGATCCGTGGGAGAGACGTACAGCAAACCGCAAGCGCTTAGTTGGTGCCTGCTGGTGCAGGGTGGCTACTCCTTAGCCACAAGGGAGAGTCTTCAGAAAAGTCAAGAGTTCCTTTCGTGGAAAGTAGTTCAAGATTCAGAATTATCCAATTTGGGAAGGGGACCCGCTCCCACCTTTATTCTAGGAAAAAGGGGCTGGCCTGTGACTAGGTCCTACCTATGGGTGGGACCAGGAGGGGGGTGGTTACACCCCTATCCTTTGTCCGGCTTCGCCCCAGCTCAGGGGCTGGTGTGCCCCCGAAACTGGTTTGAGCCGGGCTATGCACAGTGAGCACCGGGGTGCCACTTGCAATCACCTTCCTTTCAGCCCTGCCTACCTGGGATACACAAACCCTGTCTGGGATGGTGCTAACACCGCCCTCGACAGGAAACCCTTTGTCCAAGCCCCCTTCGCTGGAAGGTCTCCCAGCAGCAGGAGGTCAGACTTGTGTCTGGTGGCAGCATCCATTTTGTGATGCTGAGGCTTGAATCAACTTTAACCGGGGTTCAAGGTTACTTCCATGTCGTGCCCCTCTAGAAGGGTGGAATGCTAACCCCGTCGC
The DNA here is from genome assembly GCF_964204655.1 of Triturus cristatus. Taxonomy (NCBI): domain Eukaryota; kingdom Metazoa; phylum Chordata; class Amphibia; order Caudata; family Salamandridae; genus Triturus; species Triturus cristatus. Next base: position 144,382,863 of record NC_140594.1, read on the forward strand.
CAGAACTGGCGAGGGGTTCGTATTCCAATTCGTATGACACCTTACTCGACATGTGTAGGTGATGCGATGCCAAAGTTAGCAAATAACCGCAAGGATTATAATGCATTTTAAGGTAGTTGGCCCGCGTCACCATGGAACGGCTATTTAGGACTTGGTTCCGCAAGCCGTCGACGGGCTCAGCTCGCGCCAGAGCACCGTCCCACATGATCCCCAGCACTCTGCCTTCAGGATTGATAAGGCCTGCCATAGGAGTGACTGATAGGAATCCATGTGTCCATTTTAGGGTTAGGTATAGGAATACTACACCTACAGCAACGGGTGATTACACCACCTTGCCCCAGCTATCGTGCAGCCAGTTGTGTCAAATTTGGGCGGCCATCCAGGGGTGGCATAATACATGCTGCAGCCCCTGGTAGGCCCTGGGTACACCGATGCCCTGGATACCTGTGGTATGCTGAGACAGGGACTGACAAGGCGGCCCAGTTCCAATTAGTGGATGCACCTAATGTACATGTGTATTAATTTCGAGAGAGAACAGCTAGGCTGTGGGTCTGATTGGCAGGCCCACAGCCAGGGAAAGTAGTAAACCAATGAAGCAAAAGCAAAAAATCTGGGTGATCATAGGATTGCAGACCCTACTCTCCTACATGACCCCCCCCCCCCAATCTTTGGGACAATAAGCTAACCTTGACCAGGTGAGTCTTCTTGCTCTAAGTGGAAATACCTGGAGAGCCCATCTGCATTGCCATGATCAGTGCCAGGTCTATGCTACACTGTGAAGTCCATCCCCTGTAGGGAAATGGACCACCTAAGTAGTTTGGGGTTTTCACCCTTCATTTGATTTAGCCACAAGAGGGGCTTATGGTCGGTCTGAATCTTGAAGTGAGTGCCAAACAAGTATGGCCTCAACTTCTTCAGGGCCCAAACCACAGCAAAGGCCTCCCTCTCAATAGCTGACCAATTCTTCTCTCTGGGGGTCAGCCTCCTGCTAATAAAAGCTATGGGCTGGTCATGACCATCAAAATTCAGTTGAGATAGAACAGCTCCCACACCCAACTCCGAAGCGTCTGTTTGGACAATGAATGGTTTGGAGTAGTCTGGACTCTTTAGGATAGGTGCTGTGCACATGGCCTGCTTTAGGTCATCGAATGCCTTCTGACAGCTTGCTGTCCACTGAACTTTTTTTGGCATCTTTTTACTTGTCAGATCGTTTAGCGGGGTCACAATGGATCCATAATTTCTGACAAATTTCCGGTAATAACCAGTCAGGCCCAAGAAAGCTCGAACCTGAGTCTGGGTGGTTGGAGGAGCCCAGTCCTGTATGGCCTGTATTTTGCTCTCCAACGGCTGAACCTGGCCTCCACCTACAAGGTGGCCCAGGTATACAACCTGTGTCTGCCCTATCTGGCACTTAGTGGCCTTGATAGTGAGGCCTGCCTTTTGCAGGGCCTCTAACACTTTCCTCAGGTGGACCAGGTGATCCTCCCAGGTGGAGCTAAAGACAGCGATATCGTCCAGATACGCCGCACAGAAGTCGTCCAACCCAGTGAGAACTCGATTCACCAGCCTTTGGAAGGTGGCAGGTGCATTTTTCAAACCAAAGGGCATTACCACGAACTGATAATGCCCACCCGGGGTAGAAAATGCTGTTTTGGGTTTGGCCTCCTCAGCTAACCTGATTTGCCAATACCCAGCTGTCAGGTCAAACGTACTTAAGTAGTTGGCCGAAGCCAACCGGTCTATAAGTTCGTCTGCTCTTGGTATTGGGTGGGCGTCAGTCTTAGTGACTGCATTGAGACCTCTGTAGTCCACGCAAAACCTCATCTCTTTCTTACCGCCCTGGGTGTGAGGTTTCGGCACGAGAACTACGGGACTAGCCCAGGGGCTGTCCGAGGGCTCAATGACTCCCAGCTCCAACATTTTCTGCACCTCTGTCTTGATGCAGTCTCTGACATGATCAGGCTGTCGATAGATTTTACTCTTTACGGGCAGACTGTCCCCAGTGTCGACCTCATGGGTACACCAATTGGTCTGACTGGGTGTCAGAGAGAACATATGTCGAAAGGATTGAAGAACCTGTTTACAATCCTTTTGTTGATGTCCAGAGAGGCTGCCGCAAAAGACAACACCATCTACTGACCCATCGTCAGGGTTCTGAGAGAGCAGGTCCGGGAGAGGGTCACTCTCCTCCTCCTGTCCCTCATCTGTGGCCATGAGCAAGCCCATGCCCTCCCTGTCGACATATGCCTTGAGCCTGTTTACATGGAGCACCCGGTGGGGGCTCCGGGGAGTTCCCAGGTCTACCAAGTAGGTGACCTCTCCCTTTTGCTCAATGATCGTGTAGGGCCCAGACCATTTGTCTTTGAGTGCTGCTGGGGCCACTGGCTCCAGCACCCACACCTTCTGTCCAGGCTGGTACACAGTCAGGACAGCCTTTTGGTCATGCCAAGCTTTCTGTAATTCTTGGCTCGCCTCAAGGTTTTTAGATGCCTTTTCCATGTACTCCGCCATCCGCAAGCGGAGGCCGAGCACATAGTCCACAATGTTTGATGCCGGCTTTCTGAGAGGTCTCTCCCATCCTTCCTTTACCAAACAAAGGGGTCCCCTTACAGGATGTCCGAACAGAAGCTCAAAAGGGCTTTAGCCAACCCCCTTCTGCGGGACCTCTCTGTAGGCGAACAAGAGGCAGGGTATCAGGACATCCCATCTCTGCCGAAGCTTTTCAGGTAGTCCGTGAATCATCCCTTTTAGGGTCCTGTTGAATCTCTCAACAAGCCCATTGCATTGCGGGTGATAGGGTGTGGTGAACTTGTAGTTGACACCGCACTCCTTCCACATTGCAGTCAGATATCCCGACATGAAGTTTGCACCTCTGTCTGAGACAACCTCCTTAGGGAAGCCCACTCTGGAGAACACTCCAACTAGGGCCCGTGCCACCACAGGTGCTGTAGTGGTCCTAAGGGGAATAGCTTCAGGATACCTGGTGGCGTGGTGGTCCACCACCAGTATAAACTTGTGCCCTGATGCTGTCTGGGGTTCCATTGGTCCGACAATGTCGATCCCCACTCGTTCAAAGGGTACCCCCACCACCGGTAGTGGTATGAGGGGGGCCTTTGTCGTGCCACCTGACTTACCACTGGCTTGGCAAGTGACACAGGAGCGGCAAAACTCCTTCGTATCTTCGGACATGTGGGGCCAGTGAAAGTGTGGAACAATTCTGTCCCAAGTCTTATTCTGGCCTAAGTGACCTGCAAGGGGAATCTCGTGGGCCAAGGTAAGAAGGAAACCTCTCAGAGACAAGGGGATGACCAGCCTCCTGGTCGCGCCAGGTTTGGGGTCTCTTGCCTCGGAGTACAGGAGTCCATCGTCCCAGTACACTTTGTGGGTACCTGTGGCGTTCCCTGCAGCCTCAGCAGCAGCCTGCTGTCTGAGGGGTTCAAGTGAGGGGCAGTCTAACTGTGCCTTCCCCAGGTCTTCCCTGGAGGGTCCCCCTGAGCCCAGAAACTCAACCTGACCAGGTTCAAGCTCTTTCGGCTCAGTTTCCCTCAGTTCTTTAAGGTCAGCCTCCTCAGAGACCTGATCCACGACCTGGGGCAAGGGGGAAGGCGAAGCCTTACCCTTACTGCTCCTTTTCTTGGAAGGTGTCTGGTCCGTTCTTCCAGGATCCAGCACCTGTTCAGTGGGGCATCTTTTGGCCTGTGACCTGGTCACAGCAAGGACATGTGCTGGCAAGCCTAACATTTCCATGTGAGTCCTCTGCTCCACTTCTGACCATTGTGACGTTTCCAAATCATTGCCCAACAGACATTCTACGGGGAGGTCTGAACTAACCACAACCTTTTTCGGGCCACTTACCCCTCCCCAGGAGAAATCAACAACTGCCATACTGTGATTGGTAGTGACGTTGCTGGCATTGGTCACTAGGTAATCGGTACCTAGCATGATCTGTCCAGGGTCCACAAAGTTAGGCGTCACCATGGTGACACTGGCACAAGTGTCCCTGTAGGCCTGAGCCACTTTTCCATTGATCAAAGGTGTCTGTCTGTATTTGCCCAAAGTATTGGGACTGGCATCAGGGGACATATCCATATCCCCTGTACAGACAAGGACGGCCTGAGTGAGCGTGCTGACTAAGTCGTCACTCCCCTCGGTTCCCAAGGTTAACCCAACTAATGCCTTGGGAGGCGCACTACCACTGCTGACTGTACTAGGGGGTGCAGGTGCCTTAGGGGCTGCAGTGGCAGGAGTTTGCCCTCCTTTCTTGGTGCACTCACTAAACCAGTGAGTCTTACTTTTACAGTATTGGCACCACCTTTTTGACTGGCCTTCTTGAGTCTTCTTCTTCTGTGAAGCCTGACCCCCACCCTCTTTGGTTTGTTGGGGACCTGTCGAAGACTTCTGGTCATTTTGTTCGTTCTTGTTACTACCCTTCTGGTCTGCTTTCTTCTGACCACCCTGGTTCTGAGTCTGGTTCTGCTTGACCCTTGTTCTGACCCATCTGTCTGCCTTCTTTCCCAATTCTTGGGGAGAGGTCAGATCCGAGTCGACAAGGTGCTGATGCAACAATTGGTTCTGACAGTTGTTTAAAATCTGTTCTCTCATGATAAGATTGTACAATCCTCTGTAATCAGTAACCTTGCTACCCAGCAACCGGCCCTCCAAAGCCTTAGTGGCACAATCGACAAAGTCAGTCCAATCCTGAGACAGGATTTTCTGGGTGTCCCTGAACAGCAACCTGTACTGTTCCGTGGTTAAGCCAAACCCATCAATCAGTGTATTCTTCAGGACTTGGTAGTTGTTTGCATCCTCAGCTCTAGTAGTGAGGAGCTTGTCTCGCCCTTTACCTTCAAAGGAGAGCCACAGTATAGCTGCCCACTGACTTTGGGGGACGCACTGGACAGTGCAGGCCCTCTCCAAAGCAGTTATCCACTTGTGGATGTCGTCCCCTTGCTTAAAGGGGGGCACTATTTTACTCAGGTGTCTAGTGTCTATACCCCTGTCTTTCTCTCTAAGGAGAATGCTGCCACCAGTGGGATCTAACCCACTTAATTTCTGCTCTCGGGCTAAGGCAAGTCTTTCTTTGGCGAGGGCAAGTTCTTCCCGCTCGATCCTCAGATTGACTTCCCTCATCTTCGCTTCATGCTCCCTTCTCTGAGGGGACGTCATTCCTCTCTGAGAAGATGCCTGAGAGACATGTGTTCGAACAGATCTGTTAGAGCCTCTGGAGAGAGACCTAGCTCGTCCGTTCCCAAGGTTAGGCCTGCTTGAGCGTGGGCCCGGGGCTCCCCCAGTTCCACTCTCATGCCTGCTTAAGTTGGTCCTCGTAAGCCTACCGACTACCACTGGACCTTTGTTTGCCTCGTCTCCTGATAACTCCTCCTCGTCTTCCTCCTCTGTATGGAGGTCGAGGTCTGGGTCACCAAGGGTTCCCTCTAAGGGAGGCATGTTCCCATCAGCATCGGGGGGACCTGTGTTAGAGGACCTCCTGGCATCGTACGTCTCTAAGAGACCTATCAGAAATGCGATGGTAGGGTTAGAACCCTGGTTTAGCTTCCTGGAGGCACACAGTTGTCTCATCTCCTTGAAGCTAAGAGCTGCATATCGTGACATGACCTGTGGAGGGTCACTGACCACTAAGGGAGTCTCCGCAGACTCTCCGTGGACCGACATGCTTCTAGTGAGGTGTAAGTGATGCACCTACCTACACTATTTGTTTACCTACTGATACCTTGCTAAGAGTTGTAGTCAGGGTGTGCTAAGCCCTGTTACGCTACAACAGCTGGTTCAGTAGAACTCGGAGTATTCTAAGTTAAGTTATATGTACCTGGGTACTTATGCGATCTTTCACTTTGATATTCTTAGGATACGTGTGTGGTAAAACAACAGCAAGCTCAAATCCCAACCGCTGCTCACCAATGTGAGAAGTTGGCCTGATATGTAGTGCTCACTATTCTAGTGATCACTGTGTATCATTCCAAACGACCCTTATTGATGATTGGTTGTAAGTCAACCTTTTAGACCAGCTATCCTAGTAGCGTGGATACGAGCAGTCTTTAGGCTAAACTCTAGAGGGCGTGTTAAGCCAGCTGTTTACCATCACATATACCCCTTGAACGTCAAGTGAAAGGACACCACACAAGTTGTTATGAAAATAAAAGATATTTATTTATAACAAGACTACCCTGGCTCTTTATGAGTCAGGGAGCTAAGCACACTACAAAACTCTTGGAAAATACTTCAGTTGCACAATTTACACAAATGCCCGAAGGGCACGAGAAACCATCTACGCTAACAGTGAAATGCGGGTGGTTAGAGTCTGGAGTTACTGATTCCGGAGTGATCCGATCAGTGGGACTAAACGAAAAAGGAACTGGACACTTGTAGAGCGAACCTGCGATGGAGCACCGAAATGCTCGAGTTACCTAGCCCAGAGGCTGCGGCTGCGTGAGGTTCGGCAAGATGTCGGGAGTCCTCGTTGTAGTCTCAGGAGCCTGAAAGAAGAAGTTGCTGGCAGGCGACCAGTGTCGATGTTTCAGCGAGATCCAAGCCTGGATCGGTGTTGAAGGAAACCTGAAAGCAGAGGGGACTCAGTTCTCAACCGCTAGCCAGCGATCGTGCGGGTACCAGGAAGGTACCGGCTGAAGTCACCTCGACCAGGTGAGTGGATGACGTCGGACTCGGCTGTTCCTCGGACCAGGAGGCGCGGCGGCGACCAGGATGGAGGGCGAGCTGTCCCACGAAGGTGTCTGCTGTCTATGATGCTGGGCCCAGGAGTGGGGCAGCAGGTCTTGGCAGTGGCAACCCACGCGGTAGAGTCAAGATGGCGTCTGGAGTGGACCAGGAGGGTCCGAGGTACTCCTCTGTTGAAGGGGAGCAAGGGCCAGTCTGGAGCAACCAGACCAGTGATGAAAACAATCTATCGTGGTGCGTCGTGAAGAGGGCCACAAGCCGGTCGGCGAGTGGTCGGACAACGCGGTGAACAGCAAGGAGCAGAAGGGCCCCCACGCAGATCTCGTGGATGCTGGGGAGGCGGACTTCGGTGCTGGAGCCGCTCAGGGTTAGGGCTTCTCAAACCCTAGGTACACTCACTCGAGGGTCCCTCGGTGGGCGTGTTAGATAAGCGTCGTGCAGGTTCTGAAGATGGCCGGTCCCGCAGGTCTCGTCACACCTACGAATCTCAGCTGGGCTGACGATGTAGGTAGAGGTCAGAGATGGCAGGGAACCCGGGTCTCGTCGAGCTGGGCAGTCTTGATCCGTGGGAGAGACGTACAGCAAACCGCAAGCGCTTAGTTGGTGCCTGCTGGTGCAGGGTGGCTACTCCTTAGCCACAAGGGAGAGTCTTCAGAAAAGTCAAGAGTTCCTTTCGTGGAAAGTAGTTCAAGATTCAGAATTATCCAATTTGGGAAGGGGACCCGCTCCCACCTTTATTCTAGGAAAAAGGGGCTGGCCTGTGACTAGGTCCTACCTATGGGTGGGACCAGGAGGGGGGTGGTTACACCCCTATCCTTTGTCCGGTTTCGCCCCAGCTCAGGGGCTGGTGTGCCCCCGAAACTGGTTTGAGCCGGGCTATGCACAGTGAGCACCGGGGTGCCACTTGCAATCACCTTCCTTTCAGCCCTGCCTACCTGGGATACACAATCCCTGTCTGGGATGGTGCTAACACCGCCCTCGACAGGAAACCCTTTGTCCAAGCCCCCTTCGCTGGAAGGTCTCCCAGCAGCAGGAGGTCAGACTTGTGTCTGGTGGCAGCATCCATTTTGTGATGCTGAGGCTTGAGTCAACTTTAACCGGGGTTCAAGGTTACTTCCATGTCGTGCCCCTCTAGAAGGGTGGAATGCTAACCCCGTCGCCAGAACTGGCGAGGGGTTCGTATTCCAATTCGTATGACACCTTACTCGACATGTGTAGGTGATACGATGCCAAAGTTAGCAAATAACCGCAAGGATTATAATGCATTTTAAGGTAGTTGGCCCGCGTCACCATGGAACGGCTATTTAGGACTTGGTTCCGCAAGCCGTCGACGGGCTCAGCTCGCGCCAGAGCACCGTCCCACATGATCCCCAGCACTCTGCCTTCAGGATTGATAAGGCCTGCCATAGGAGTGACTGATAGGAATCCATGTGTCCATTTTAGGGTTAGGTATAGGAATACTACACCTACAGCAACGGGTGATTACACCACCTTGCCCCAGCTGTCGTGCAGCCAGTTGTGTCAAATTTGGGCGGCCATCCAGGGGTGGCATAATACATGCTGCAGCCCCTGGTAGGCCCTGGGTACACCGATGCCCTGGATACCTGTGGTATGCTGAGACAGGGACTGACAAGGCGGCCCAGTTCCAATTAGTGGATGCACCTAATGTACATGTGTATTAATTTCGAGAGAGAACAGCTAGGCTGTGGGTCTGATTGGCAGGCCCACAGCCAGGGAAAGTCGTAAACCAATGAAGCAAAAGCAAAAAATCTGGGTGATCATAGGATTGCAGACCCTACTCTCCTACACCATCCACTGAGCTGGAGTCAGTACCTAAAGAACAAATTACTTACCTTCGGTAATGCCTTATCTGGTAGAGACTATATCTAGCCGCAAATTCCTTAACTTTGAATTTCCCAGGCGTCAGACTGGTTCCAGAAGGTTTTTCAAGCAGTACCCCTGCGTTCTGGTAGGTGGCACCAATCTGCTCCACGTCCATCATTGCCCACACTGGAGTAAAGTTGCAGTACGCATATAGGTGCCACCCAGGCACGCAGATGTCAGTTACTTTTTCACAACGTACCATGCCAGAAGCGTGGAGCCTTGAAGTGCTCTGACACTGGTGTGTCCAAATTAGAGCCCTGAAAGGGATCAGTTCTGACTGTAGAAATCTGTCCGTAGAGTGGGGAGGATGGGTGGGTTGGTAAGGAATCTGCAGCTAGATGAAGTCTCTACCAGATAAAGCGCTACCGACAGTAAGTAACTTGTTCATCTGATAGAGACTTCTAGCTGTGGATTCCTTACCTTTGAATAGATACTCAAGCAATACCATCACTCTTAGGAGGGTCTGGGTACAAGTTTAAACTAGAAAGTCCTGCCGAATGAACAGGCCAAGTACTCGTCCCTGCAGAACTGATTGTGCAAGCAATAATGTTTGGTAAATGTGTGTGGGGATGCCCATGTTGCTGCCTGACAGATACCCAGGACCGGAACTCTGCGCGCTAACGCAGTGGTTGCAGCTTTAGCTCTGGTGGAATAAGCTCATAAGCCTTCAGGAGGCTGCTTCATTGCCAGTGCGTAGCAGATCTTTATGAAGAGTATGAACCATCGAGAGATTGTCAGCTTCTGCCCCGCCCCTTTCTTTGCACCAACATACCCCACGAAGAGTTGGTTGTCCACCCGAAACCCCTGTTTGTGGTCAAGGTAGAATGACAATGCTCTATTTGGGTCCAGATGGCAGAGTCGCTCCTCTTCATTTGAAGGATGTGGAGGAGCATAGAATGTGGGCAAGGTGACAGATTGGTCCACATGAAATGGTTTGACCACTTTTGGCAAGAAAGAGATTCTAGTGTGAAGCACCAGTTTGGCAGGGTAAACCGAGAAAAAGGGAAGCTTGGATGACTAAGCCTGCAGCTTGCTCACCCTCCGGGCAGATGTAATTGCCATGAGGAAGGCTGTTTTAATCGTTGACAGACGGAGGGGACAAGTGTGAAGAGGCTCAGGAGCAGCACACAAGAATGTGAGGACCAAATTAACGTGCCACAGAGGCATAATAGAAGGAGAAGGGAGGAACATATGTACAAGGCCCTTCAAAAATCTATCTACAATAGAGGACTTAAATCTTGGTGAGGCAGCCACAAGATGGCAGGCAGAGCAGAGAGATAACCCTTCAGAATGAAGCAGTGCCCTGCTGGGCAAGGGTAAGAATAGAAAGCAAAATATCAGAAAGGGAGGCAGAAGTACAAGTTACTTACCTTCGGTAATGATGTATCTGGTAGAGACGATTCTAGCCGCAGATTCCTTAACATAGAATTATCCCCAGGCGTGAGACTGGACCTGGAAAACCTTCTTGCCCAGCATCTCTGCGCGCTGGGGGGGCGGCACCTCGCGACTCCGCCCCGACGTCCTCCGCGGGCGTGATGTCAGCAAGGTCACATAAGCCCCACCCCGGCGCGCTGACGTCAGTTTGCTTCGGAGAACTTTTCCGCGCCACAACGCGGAGCCATCACAACAAAACTGAGGAGAGCATTGGAACAGTGTGCAAAAAAAACAGAGAAACAAAAAGAGAGAGACAAAAGGTGAGGAACAGCACCAGTTGGCACCGAGGCGCCAGGAGGCCACAACAGGAAAGCCAAAGCAAGGAAAGAGCAGAGCACCTCTGATGAGCAACTGTGCAAGCCAAGGCGATAGCACTAGTTAGCACCGAAGCACCAGAAAGCCACAGCAGGAAAGCCACCGCAGGAAAGCGCAAAGTACCACCCCGTGGAACCACTGTGGAAACCAAGGCGACAGCCAGTCTGGAGGCACAAGCATAGGAAAGCGCTGTAAGAGAAAGAGAGAGTCTGCAACCACAGACCACACAGCAAAGGGCCACTAGCCCGGAACAGAGGAGCAACAGCAATCCACACCTCTGACCAATCAGTCAGGGAGGGCCAGAGCCCCAGAAAAAAGCAGGAGGTTGAAGGACAGGCAAAAGAACCCCCAAAGTAGAAGACCGCAGGGGGACCAGAAATTGTAACAACAAGAGAAAAGAGCAAAAGCAGGTACCCACACAGGAGAGAAACCAGCTGGAGGGGAAGTCCGACCGGAGAAAACAAAAGGACACCTATAGAAGACAAGCCACCCAGAGGGAGGCAAGCGCAGAAACCCAAACTGAGGGTCCTCGCAGAACGGGGAGGAAGGTCGGGTCGTGAAGGAATCTGCGGCTAGAATTGTCTCTACCAGATACATCGTTACCGAAGGTAAGTAACTTGTACATCTGATAAAGACTACTAGCCGCAGATTCCTTAACGTAGAATAGATACCCTAGCCATACCCAGAGGGGAGTAGGGCCTGCGAGAAAACCTCCCCGCCAGGAGAGACCCAGTGCCCCGGTAGGGAACATGGCACAAGGACAAGAAGGAAAAGGCCAGGAAAACCTAAGCCCAACCAAGGGAGAACCGCCCAACACCCCGCAGGGGCAGACAGCGCCCAAAAAGCCTCAAGAAACACAAGGACCACCTCGAACCCAGGGAGAAGAGGTAGAACCAGAGGCAGGGCCCACCTTAAGAAATACATACACAGAGATAGAAAAGAGCCGAACACACCTCGGCCACAAGCAGCAGACAAGACCGCAACGGCTCTACCGCCAACAGCACAGGCGGAAGAAGAAAGGCACCATTGCGCAAAGCCCCAGCGGAACCAGAGGCAGGGGCATAAGGGAACACATCAAGACCACAACGGTGGAGTAGAGCAAGTAGGCCTGCACGGGCATGCGCCGCCAATAGCAGGCAACATCACGGAACAGCACACCCAGGACAAGTCAGATGCCAGCCAAAGGCAGAGGCCACAGAGGGCCATGACACACCCCAAAGGAGGGGAAGGCCCAGAAACCCACACAGAGACCCACGAAAGAAGGGGGAGAAAAATCCCGGCAAAAAAGAAAGAGAGAGAGACGGAGGACGGACCCAAGTCGGCCACAAGAACACAGAAGCCAAGGAAAGCCAAATCCTCTGGAACACCATACAGAGGACCAAGACGAAACACAGTACACAAGTGCGGAATCGAACACGATGCCGCAGACAACAGGCCAGACTGGCCTAGCGACGGAGCGACAAGGAGAAGGATAGACTGAGCGTAAGCTGCTCCAAGACAGTTGGCAAGAAGATCGCACCAGCGACATACCGCGACGACACGGAGAGCAAGGAGCCCGAAAGGGGCGACCATACCTTCCCAGCATAAGACAGAGCTATGTGATAGCTACAAGTACCCCACATAGGGTAGGTCACGTCCCAAGAACATGGGAGCACCTCTTAGGAAAAAAGTTCCGCAGCAGAGGACAAAACAGAAGACCTGCAGAGAAACCGCAGATGGCTTACCAATCAGCCAATAAAGAAGACACAGAAGGCCTAATCTCAGGGCATACCGGGCTTACCAACAGCCAAAATCACAAGTCACAACAGAGCCGGACCAGCAGCCAACAGCACCAAAGGGCCAACAAAAGGACCCTAAAGGTACACCAACCACACAGAACACACAACCGGGGCTACTCGGTACTAGACCCCTGGAAACCACGGGAGAACACCTCCCAGAACACATACCGACATCCAGGTCACTGAGGAGGAGGAGGACGAAGCCCCGCAAGGAACCTCTGAATGGCAGAATCCGCAGGGGCATGAAACAAAAGAGCGCCATCGAAGGGAAGGTCAACCAGCCACTTCCTAATGTTCTCAGGGAAAACATTATCCGTCAGCCAAGCATGGCGACGGAGGGCCACTGAAGAAGCCATGGTGCGACCAAGCACCTCAGAAACGTCCAGAGCCGATCAAAGAATAAGCACCGACAGCTCCCTGCCATCCAACACATGGTGCCGCAGATCAGCGCAGGCACCCTCCTGAGAAGCGTTAGACAGAAGGGACTCTGCCGAATCCCACAAGCAAGAAGTGGCTCTGGCCAAGACACAAAGTGTGTTAAGTGCCCGCAAGGCAGCACTGGAGGAGGCAAAGATGTTTCGCCCACAGGAATCCAATCACTGGGCCTACCGAGACGGGGGAGACAACACTGATGGCAAGGAGGGAATGGCGGTCTGCAAAAGAGGGCCCCTAGTAGAAGGGTGGAAGGAAAGGCAGACAGGATCATGCGGAGCAGGACGGTGGCGGTGCAGAAGCGGCTGGGGCACCGGGTCCCCCGTGGCAGGATACCCCCAGGACCCCAAGAGAGAATTATGGAGCGAAGCCTCGAAGGGAAGAAGCAGCTCCCATCCACCAGAGCCCTGATGGAGAACCTCCAGCAAATGATCTGTGGGGAAATGGGGAGCCGGATCACCAATGCGCAGGATTCCCGCAGCCGTGGAGACAGCCCGGGCGAAGGCAGCACTCGCCTCCATAGGGCAACGCGGTGGGGAAAGCAATTCCTCCGTGGGCGACAGCTGTAAGCTAAGCTGGCCATCTCCCAGCCCAACCGGAGGAAGGAAAGGCCAAGCTCGGAACGGGGGAAGGGTGCCCGATGAGTGGGGAACCTGAGGCGCCTCCGGGGAAGACTGCGGGCGCGGGGACGGCGAAGAGCCATCCTTGGAAGACTCCGGGGAAAAAGCCACGACGCGGCATCCCGTCTCCGGAGAGGATGAAACAAACAATTGCCAAACCTCTGGAGAAGAGGGAGCGTCCAAAGACGAATCAATGACCCGATGCCGGCAAGGCGCCGTAGAGTCCGCCACCGGCGTCAGTTCAACGTTGACCGGCGCCGAAGGGGACGCCGAAATGACCTCTGCCACGATGCGCGCTGTGGGAGAACAGGGCGGGGTCGGAGCCGAAAAGACCTCAACTCGACCTCCGACGATGCAGCCGCCTGCTTGGAGAGATGAGGGGGGCCCGGGGCACGCCCCGGCCCCTAGCGGGCCCCTGCGGCGCCGCAAGGGCCAGCAGCCGCCAGCACCTGAGCGGCGTCGGTTCGGCCTCGGACAAGGCCGCCGCCTGCCCAGAGGACCGAGGGGGACTCGAGGACGAGCCTCGAGCCCCATCAACCTCCCGCGACACCACAGGGACCCCGTGGGGGTTTGCGACGAGGCAGAGGTGCCGTGGTCCGAAGGAGGGAACCCCAGAGGGCCGCACCCCAATGGCACCACATCTCCAGAACCTGGAGCCGAACCTGCCGGAGCCGCACAGCAAGGGATCCGCAGATGTCCCAGGAAGAAGAAGAGAAGATGGAGGAGCCAAAGAGGCCTGCAAGGCCGCCGCATAGGCCTCCATCTGGGCTTTGGTCGCCCCCACGAATGTCGGGTAGGATGGCGACATGCGGGGCCGCACAACCCGTGGAGAACCCGCGCCCCCCACAGGCCGAGGACCGGGCCTCGGGGACAAACTGCGACACTTACCAACAGGTGGGCGACGCCCTTGCGGCCTTGGAGAGGGACGATGCCGGATACGGAAGCGGCGGTTCTTGAAGACTTCCGCGGGGGACGGACGCGGCGACGACGCCGACCAGGACATGCGGGCCGAGAGGAGTTTCATCCGGCGCTCCATCCGGGACTTCAGCTTCATCTGCTGACAAGCCTCGCAGTCCGTGGAGTCGTGGTGCTCCCCCAAACACCACATACAGATGGGGTATGGGTCCTTCGCCGACATCTGGAGCGCACAAGACGAGCACGTCTTGAAGCCCGAAGGCATTCGCACACTGTTCACCAGAAAACGCAAAGCGTAAAAAAAGGGGGGGCCTGAAAACGCGGAAAAGAAGAAAACTGACGTCAGCGCGCCGGGGTGGGGCTTATGTGACCTCACTGACGTCACGCCCGCGGAGGCGCGCGCACAGAGATGCTGGGGAAGAAAGTTTTCCGGGTCCAGTCTCACGCCTGGGGATAATTCTACGTTAACGAATCTGCAGCTAGTAGTCTCTATCAGATTAATGGGTCAATAGACTTTTCTGAACAATATGATACAAATCAATCAACTCAGGTCCTGGCGTCATGATCGCACTCAAGGCGCCAGAGGCAGACAAGGTGACAGGCACCACAGGGTATAATACCAGCCTTCCTCACAGACATACCAGCCACACAAGGAGAACATTTTTCAAAAAAATATTTGACAAAAGGTCAGTCAAAAGTGACTGGGGGTAGCTTGTCTCTGGATCTGCGCTGACTGGCCTAGAAAGAAAAGAACTGACATCAGCGTACTGGGGCGCAGACAATGTGAACGACGCCACATGAAGCCAAACAACGCCAACAACCAGCGCGCAGGGTTACTGCTCACTAAAAAAATTCCAGATCCATTCCGACACCTGGGGATAATTCTAAGGTAAGGAATCTGTGGCTAGAAGTTGCTATTACTGCCTCTCAAATACTGAGCAAAGATCACTCACATTAGGTTGCTTGGTATATGCCACCTACTACTTAAGGTACATGTTGTTACTTGACCGGACATTCTAGAACAACACAACCCGGACCTTTAGTAACTTGAAACACAGAGTCCAATATAATAGATAGTGGCAGACATTCCCCTTGACTTTCAGACAATCTGTAAAGTCGCCCTGATATTGTAACTACTGACTACTGAATGCGCACTTCTGTGACCTAATTATCAGCTTTGCCAGATGTACCAGAAGAATGCAGGATGCCATTAGGCTTATTACCCTGCAAAAATGAGGCACCTGAATAGTAATGTCCAGGGGGATTAAAGGCATCTTCTGCTTTATGCACTGGACTCTCCCTAGTAGTGGACGATAACGATATATCTGTAAGAAACATTAGTTAGTTAGATTCCTCACCTTAGAATATCCCCAGGCGTCAGGCTAGATCCGGAAAGATTTTTCGTCAGCAATACCCTTGCGCGTCGCTAGGCGTCGTCTGCGGCTCCGCGTCCGTCGTCGACGTCGTGATCGCCGGGATGACGTCGTCGGAGTACTTAGACGCCGCCCTCGCACGCTGACGTCAGTTCTTGTACATAGCTTTCCGCGCCAGGAACGCAGAGCCATGCAAGAGACCGACACTGGTGCCATGAATCTAGGGCCCTGAAAGAGATGACCTTAACCCTAGATATCAGTTCGCAGAACGGGGAGGATGGGTGGGGCGGTGAGGAATCTAACTAACTAATGTTTCTTCCAGATATATCAATACTGAAGGTAAGTATCTTGTTCATCTGAAAGAAACACGTTAGTTAGATTCCTCACCTTAGAATAGATACCCCAGCAATACCAACCCCGGTGGTGGGTCTGCGAACCAAGATCACACCAGGAAGTCCTGGAGAACGGAACGGCCAAAGAAGCCGTCTCTCCGGACTTGGCTGTCTAGGCAATAATGCTTGGCAAACGTGAGCAGCGAGGCCCACGTTGCTGCCTGACAAATGTCCTGCAAAGGGACTCCCCGTCCCAGGGCAGTAGTAGCCACTGTGGCCCGAGTAGAATGGGCCCTCAGCCCCACAGGAGGTTCCTTCTTAGCTAAGGAATAACAGGCCTTAATGCACAAAACGACCCACCGAGAGATGGTTCGCTTGTGCACCGCCCACCCCTTCTTAGCGCCCACGTAGCCAACAAAGAGTTGGTCATCCACCCGGAACAGTTTTGGGCGATCCAGATAGAAGGAGAGCGCACCTTTTGGGTCCAGGCGGTGAAGCCTCTCTTCCTCTTTAGAGGGATGCGGAGGCAGAAAGAAGGTGAGCAATATAACAGACTGGCCGATGTGAAAAGCAGTTACCACCTTAGGGAGAAAGGAAGGACGAGTCCTGAGAAGAACCTTGTCCGGATGGACAGAAAGGAAAGGAGGCTTAGAAGATAGAGCCTGGAGCTCACTCACCCTTCTAGCAGAGGTGATGGCAACCAGGAGACAGTCTTAAGAGTCAGAAGACGAAGGGGACAATTATGAAGTGGCTCAAAGGGAGCGCACATCAGATAGGTCAACACTAGGTTCAAATCCCACTGAGGCATTACGAAAGGGACAGGAGGAAACATGTGAGTAATGCCCTTTAAGAATCGAGAAACAACAGGGGATTTAAAAAGAGAAGGCTGATCAGGAAGCCGTAAGAAAGCAGAAATAGCTGAAAGGTATCCCTTGAGGGTGCCCAGAGCAGAGCCCTGCTGGGCCAGGGAAAGAAGAAAGAGGAGAACCTCAGAAAGAGGGGCGGAAAGGGGATCCACAGCCTTTGCTGTGCACCATGCCACAAATTTGTTCCACTTGCAGGAGTACACCGATTTTGTGGAGGGACGCCTGGCTGCCAGAATAACATTACAGACTTCAGGAGGCAAGTCAAATGGCATCAACTGTCGCCGCTCAATCTCCACGCATGGAGGAGGAGGCTGGACAGGTTCGGGTGGAGGACCGTCCACTGCTGCTGTTACAAAAGGTCCCCCTGAAGAGGCAGTCAAATCTGGGGATCGATCGATAGACTGAGTAGCTCGGGATACCAGTATCTTCGTGCCCAATTCAGAGTCACAAGGATGACTCGGGCCCGGTCGCACCTGATCTTCTTCTGCACTCTGGGCAGAAGTGGTATAGGTGGAAAGGCGTACAACAGACAGCAAGTCCGCTCGCGACGAAAAGCGTCTCCGAGCCAGTGCCGCCTTGGAAATTCCAACGCGCAGAACTGATGACATTGCACGTTCTCTTCGGTGGCAAATAGATCTAACCAAGGCTCTCCCCACTGCCGAAAGAGGCCTTGCGCCACGTCCGAGTTCAGATGCCATTCGTGATCCATCATGCACCGGCGGCTGAGTTCATACACCCTGGCGTTCAGAGAGCCCGCCAGGTGTTAAACACCAGGGTGATGCCCTGATGTTTCAGCCATGTTCAGAGGCGCAGAGCCTCCTGACAAAGGGTCCACGACCCCACCCGCCCTGTTTGTTGCAATACCACATGGCGGTGGTGTTGTCCATGAACACCTGCAATACACTTCCCCGAACAGAGGGAAGGAATGCCTTCAGTGCAAGTCGGATCGCCCGCAGCTCCAATAGGTTGATATGGAGCCGGGACTCCGCCGGAGACCATAGGCCTCTGATCTCCGCCTCTCCCATGTGGCCCCCCCAGCAGGATGCAGGAGGCCATCAGGCCTAGTAGCCGCAGCACCAACCTGACCGAAACCCGGGATAAAGGCTGAAAGATCGGAATCAGAGCCTGAATATCCCGAATCCGCTGTTCTGGAGGATAGACCCGAAACTGCGCCGATGAAAAGGAGCTTCTGGGAGGGACTCAGATGCGACTTCGGCACGTTGATGGAAAACCCCAGCAAATGCAGGAGGTCGGCCGTAGTCTGGAGGTGGGAGACGACTGCCTGGGGCGAGCCCCCCTTCAACAACCAGTTGTCGAGATAGGGGAAGACTGGAACCCCTAATCTGCGCAGATGAGCTGCGACCACCGCTATCACTTTCGTGAACACCCGAGGGGCACTGGTGAGGCCGAAGGGGAGCACGGTAAACTGAAAGTGCTTGTGGCCTACCGTGAACCGCAGGTAACGCTGGTGGGCCAGCAGGATGGGGATGTGGAAATAAGCGTCCTGCAAGTCCAACGCTACCATCCAGTCTCCAGGTCTAGGGCAGCCAGAACCTGAGCTAAGGTGAGCATCTTGAACTTCTCCTTTCGGAGGAAGGTGTTGACGCTCCTGAGGTCCAAGATAGGGCGTAGGCCCCCTTTGCCCTAGAAAGTAGTGGGAATAACAACCCGATAACAACCCGACCTACTTCTGGGCCGGGAACGCCTTCGATGATCCCTTGGCCAAGAGGGCCGTAACTTCCTCCTGCAGAAGTTGCAAGTGATCCCCCGACATGCGGCGGCACTGCGGTGGCATGGCTGGAGGGGTCGCCTCAAAGGGGAGGTAGTAGCCCCTTCGGACGATTTGCAGCACCCACCTGTCCGATGTGATGGTACGCCAGTGGAGCAGGTGATGGCGAACTCTGCCTCCCACTGGCGTTGAATGGGCCTGAAGAACAAGTTACTTAACTTCTGTAACGCTTTTTCTGGTGGATACAGTATCTGCCTGTGGATTCCTCACCTTGTGAATATCCCCTGCGCCAGCAACGTTCGGAAACTTTTGTAGCAGTCCACGCCGATGGGGTCGAAGACGACGTCACAGAGACACGGCTCCGTTCGCGTCTCCGCTGACGTCACCGGCTCCATAAGAAGACCTCGTCGGCGTGATGACGTCAGTTCCGCCCCTTTTTTCCGTGCCTTCGAGGCACACGGACGGACTGACAGCAATATATACACATTATACACAGTACATATTATGCAAAGCAACCAACACAGTGTGGAGAATAAGTAGAAAGGCAAAAGAAATAACACAATGCCTTTGACAGTAACAAATACATTTTGAAACATCATTAATAGAATCGTAGGTATAGAAGGATGGACAACGGGGAGGCGGGTGGGCCAGTGAGGAATCCACAGGTAGATACTGTATCCACCAGAAAAAGCGTTACCGAAGGTAAGTACCTTGTTCTTCTGATGGATGGATCTGCCAGTGGATTTCTCACCTTGTGAATAGATTCCACAGCAGTCCCCACTCCCGGAGGAGGGTGTCCACCCTTCTATACCAAAAAGTCCTGAAGGACAGAACGTGCAAAGTGTCCGTCCCTCCTCACCTCGGTATCTAAGCAGTAATGCTTCGTGAAAGTGTGGAGGGAGGCCCAAGTTGCCGCTCTACAAATGTCCTCCACAGGAACACCTCTAGATAAGGCAGATGTAGAAGACTTTGCCCTGGTAGAATGAGCCCTTATACCCTATGGAGGTTCCTTACCGGCCAAAGAGTAACAGATCTTAATGCACAAGATAATCCATCTGGAAAGAGTGCGCTTGTGCACCGCTCTGCCTTTCCTGCAGCCAATGAAGCCCATGAAGAGCTGGTCATCCACTCAAAAGTCTTTAGTTCTATCGCGGTAAAAACTCACTGTCCTTTTAGGGTCCAAGCGGTGAAGCCGCTCCTCCTCCTTGGAAGGGTGAGGGGGAGGATAGAAGGTAGAAAGGGTCATGGACTGCCCCAGATGGAAAAGAGTTACCACCTTAGGCAGAAAAGCAGCCCTGGTCCGGAGTACCATTCTTTCAGCATGAATGGTAAAGAACGAGGGTTTCGAACACAGAGCTTGACGCTCACTTACCCTCCTTGCCGAGGTAATGGCAATGAGAAAAACTGTTTTAAAAGACAATAGCCTTAAGGGACACTTATGCAACGGTTCAAAGGGAGAACCCATCAAGTAAGTTAAGACAAGATTTAAGTCACATTGAGGCACAATAAATAGAGTGGGCGGATATTTGTTGGTAAGGCCCTTAATGAACCGTAACACAATAGGTGATTTAAACAAGGATGGCTGATCCGGCAAGCAAAGGAATGCCGACAAAGACGATAAATAACCCTTCACAGTAGCTACAGCAAAACCCTGCTGAGCTAGAGAGAGAGCAAACTGAAGGATGATGGATAAATGAGCCCTCAAAGGGTCAATAGACTTCTCCCCACACCAATGGACAAATTTGGACCACCTATAGGAATATATAGACTTGGTGGGGTGACGCCTGGCAGACAAAATCACGTCCACCACCTCAGACGGGAGAGAAACTGCCCCTGCGACTGTGAGAGGAGGTCTGCCCTGAGAGGGAGACGGAGCGGAGGGCACGAGGAGAGGTGGAGAAGATCTGTATACCACACCCTTCTTGGCCAATCCGGGGCGATCAATATGACTTGGGTCCGGTCTTATCGAATCTTCCTCAGAAGCCGAGGAATCAAGGGTATGGGAGGAAATGCGTAAAGGAGATGCGAGTCCCATCTCAACTGAAACGCGTCCCCCAAAGCTCCCTGCAATGGATACTGGAGACTGTAGAATGACGGGCAGTGAGCGTTCTCGTGAGTGGCAAACAGATACACCCGAGGAGTTCCCCACGTCCGAAAGACGTGACGAACCACCTCCGGATGGAGCCTCCACTTGTGGTCGGCAGAAAACTGCCGACTGAGACTGTCTGCACGCACGTTCAGAACTCCCGCCAGATGATTTGCCATCAGACAAATCTGACGATCCTGAACCCAGGACCAGAGACGCAGAGCTTCTCTGCAGAGACAATGCGACCCCACTCCTCCCTGCTTGTTGACATACCACATCGCGGTAGTGTTGTCCGTCAGGACTTGACAACTTCTAAGAAGGGGGACCCCTTACAAGTAATGAAGGCAGGTATAGCAGGGGAGATAAGGACAACCAACAACAAGAGATGCCAGAATTGTTCAAGGAGACCCTTGAGAAGGGTCCTAGTACTTACAAACACACACCGGTGTGTGTTTGTAAGTACTAGGACCCTTCTCAAGGGCCTTTTTGAACAATTCTGGCAGGTAATCTCTTGTTGTTGGTTGTCCATCAGGACTTGAACCGACTGACCGCGAAGGGAAGGGAGGAAGGCCTTGAGTGCCAAAAGTATCGCCCGCAACTCCAAAAGGTTGATGTGAAGCAACCTTTCCTCTGGAGACCAAAGACCCTTGATCTCCAGATCCCCCAGATGAGCACCCCACCCTAAAGTGGATGCATCCGTTATCACTGTGGCCACCGATGGAGGTAGATGGAAGGGCTTTCCTTGGAACAGATTGCCCTCCACGCTCCACCAAGACAGATCTGCTGCAGCTTCTCAGGAAATCCTCACAGACTCCCTGAGATCCCCGTTGTGATGATACCACTGCCTGCGAAGGCACCACTGGAGCGCCCTCATGTGCCAGTGTGCATGGTTGACCAACAGAATGCAGGAAGCAAACAGACAGAGCAGACGAAGGACCTTCAGGACTGGAATGACCGCTCCATTGTAAAACAAAGGAATCATTTATTGTATGTCGAGAATCCTTTGTGGAGGTGGGAATGCTCGACACACAGTAGTGTCCAGTACCGCCCCTATGAACAGATTGCGCTGAGTGGGCACCAGGTGAGATTTGGGCACGTTTATCGAGAAACCCAATTTGTACAACAGCTGAGTTGTAACCTGCAGATGATGAAGCACCTTCTCTGGCGACTCCGCTTTGATCAGCCAGTCATCCAGATAGGGGAAAACTGGAATCCTCAACCTTCTGAGATGGGCTGCCACCACTGCCAGCACCTTGGTGAAGACTCGAGGTGCAGTAGTAAGACCAAACGGGAGAACCGCAAACTGATAATGTTGCGACCCTACCGTAAAAGCGAGATACTGCCTGTGCGACTCCAGGATTGGAATATGAAAATACTGCAAGTCGATCGACACCATCCAGTCCTCCTGTTGCAGCGCTTGAAGAACCTGCGCAAGGGTGAGCATCTTGAACTTTCCTGCTTCAGAAAAAGGTTCAACATCCTGAGATCCAGGATTGGACGCAGCCTGCCACCCTTCTTGGGTATCAGGAAATACCGGGAGTAGCATCCCTGACCTCTTTCCAGCTCTGGAACCACCTCTATCACACCTTTTTTCAGTAATGTTAGGACTTCCTACTGCAGGAGGAGAAGGTGGTCCTCCGAGCAAGCACCTTGGCAAGGAGGGTAATTTGGAGGGAATTCCCGAAAGGGAAGAGCATACCCATTTTCCACAAAATTTAGAACCCAAAGGTCTGTAGTGACCGATTCCCAATCTTGCAGAAAATGGGAAAGCCGACCCCCCACAGGACCAACATGATCCAGAATGGTGGATCTAGGGCTGCTTTGCAGTGGTAGGAGGGAGGGAGGGAGGTAGAGGAGGAGGAGAAGGAGTGCTGACAACCTCGTGGACGACGTCTGTTCCTGCCCCTGTAGGTCTTATACAGGGTATTTTGCTGCTGCTGAGGCTGCCTGTAGGTCCGAAAGGACGGCCTCCCAAAACCTCTGTACCTTCTGAAAGAGGAACCTCTAGGCTGCGCCTGCAGGCCCAGAGACTTAGCTGTGGCTTTGCTGTCCTTGAACCTTTCCAAGGCTGCATCTGCTTTCTTTCCAAACAGTCCAGAACCATCAAAGGGTAGATCTAGAAGTGTTGCCTGCACACCTAGAGAGAACTCCGACGACTTAAGCCAAGCACTTCTTCTTGTGGCAACCGAGGAGCCCATGATCCTGGCAACAGAGTCCGCAGTGTCCAAACCACTCTGAATAACCTGTCGTGCAGCTGCTTGAGTGTCCGACAAGACCTCATTAAAATTCTGTCTGTCTTCCTCAGACAATTTAGGAGCCAGCTGTTTTGCAGAATCCATCAGGGCGTGGATGTAACGGCCCAAAAGGCAGGTAGCATTTGTGGACTTCAAGGTCATACTTGCCGAGGAGAACACTTTCTTGGCCGACTGGTCATGCTTTTTTGACTCTCTATCACTAGGAACTTGAGGAAAAGCTTCAGAAGACTTCTTCGAACAGGCAGCTTGAACCACCAGACTCTCAGGAGAAGGATGGGATGTTAGGAAGTCCGGATCTCCTGGAGCCGCCATGTACCTCCTAGCAACAGATTTAGACACTGCTGGAGCCGAATAGGGCTTACGCCAAACCTCCATAACTGGCTCAGTGATTGCATCATTAAAAGGAAGCAAAGGTTCTACCACAGTGGAGGAGGAATGAAGAGCCTCCGTCAAGATGTTGGACTTAAATTCAGCCATTGGGAGCTGCAAGTCTAAGAGCTCCGCTGCCTTCCTTATGACTGTATGGTAAGGAACCACATCCTTAGAGGGAGCATCTGAAGGAGGAGAAAGCTCCCATTCTGGGGACATATCAAGGCCACTTGCCTCCTTTAAGTTTTCAAATAAGTCATCTGACTCTTGAAGTTCACCCTCTTCCATTTCTTCTGCCCGATACCTCTGCTCTTCCAAAATCAACTGCGCCTCCTGCCTGGATCTTATCCTCAGAACCGGCGTCGGCGGCGCCACACACGACTCCGACAGAGCCGGCGTCTAACACGGATCCAGAGGCACAGTTTGAGCCGAGCGAGGTCGAGCTGGAGCCGGAGATGAAGGGAACGGTGTCGATGTCTTCGGCGCCGGGAAATGCCAGGACGGCGCCGCTGGAAGGAATGGCATAAAGGGAGCCTGAGCATAGGCCTGAGGAACCCCCAAATTAAAGGCCATTGGATTCATAGACGCCAGGACGCTTACCCTTGTCGGAGCGGAGTCTTGGTTGGCACACACACGTGTTGCCAAGTGATTATAAGGAACCCTGTCCTTTGAGATATGTATTTATGATTATTTGAAGGATCTTTGCTGTCCATTTTTGTACTGGCGTCATTTACCTGGATTAAAATCCTGTTTTAAATGAGAATTTTGAATACAATTTTAGTTCCAGTCTGTGTACCGACAAGGCTGTTATTTGAATAAACCGTATTTTGGTTTATCTTATTGAACGCTTATATCCTGTGTGGTGGATTATTTCCTGTTCTTTTTGCCCTGAAGAGTCAGAGTTTGACATTTACTCTGATGAAACACGTGTCGGCTGGCTGTTTTTTGTTCTTGCCTGATGACCTATTAAAGAAAATACAAGGATTCCTACGCTGAAGTATCTTCATGTCATACCGAAGACACACTTACTTTGTGTAACTGATTATTGTATGAGTGCCCGGGACTTGCCCTATTCGTTTATGTGTTGGAATTTTCCCTCACTGATTGAGGGGTTTTAGGGTCTTCCCCTCCCTGTTAGCACCGTACTCATAACATTATTTTCATTGGTAATTCCATTGCGTATATTTGGGTAGAGCGCCATTTTCTTCCTGTACATAAAAACCCTTTCTTTTGTATACATTGGACCCATGGGAACCGAAGGCGCACCAGAGGGGTACATTGCTCTTGAAAAGACACCATACATGGCATTCAAGTAATGCGATGGGTCTTGACCCGGGCCAGGGAAAGGTGAATAAGGGCTCGATAAAGGCTCAGGCTGAGGCATTACTGGACTAGTGCCAATCGGTGCCGACGGTGGAGCCAATGGAGTCGAAGACTCGTCAGGTAACGGAGCCTCTTCCACCGGAGCTGGAGAATGCGTCGGCGTCGGGGATGGAGCCGGAGCTGGAGAACGCTCCGGAGGAGCTGCAGGCGAAGCCAGACAAACAGGTGAAGCCGGATTCGAAGTCGAAGGAGAAACATAGTCCTTACGACGCCGAGGAACTGGAGAAGTCGATTTTGGAGCCGTCTCCTTATCTGAACGGCGTTGAGAGCCGTGCCTCTTCTTCTTCTTATGCTTCTTTGATCTTGAAGCATGACCCGACGTCGATTTCGAACCCGACCACGACCTCGACCTGGACCTGGACCTCGATCGCCTTCGACCTCTCTTCTCCTTCCTCATCTTCGCTATGAACAGCTTGACCTCTCTCTCCTTTAAAGCCTTCGGGTTCATCTTACGGCAGCAAGAGCACCCTTCGACGTCATGATCCGATGACAGGCACCAGACACAATCTTCGTGCGGATCCGTGATGGACATATGTTCTCCGCACTCTCTACAGGGCTTGAACCCTGACTTCCTCGACGACATCTTCAGGAAAGAAGCAAGAGAGGACCAGAAACAATCCAGAAAAACAAAGTAACCAGACAAGATACGGAGAGTCCCAGAAATCGTTAGCGTCGACGGCGCAGTAAAAAGGGAACTGACGTCATCACGCCGACGAGGCTCTCTTATGGCTCCAGTGACGTCAGTGGAGCCGCATGTGGAGCCGTGCTATTGTGACGTCGTCCTCGTCGGCGTGGAGAGCTACGAAAAAATTCCGAATGTTGCTGGCGCAGGGGATATTCACAAGGTGAGGAATCCACTGGCAGATGTATCCATCAGAAATAACAGTCATTTTTGTTTTCCTTGATTGGCACTTTTTTCAGACCATGCCAAGAAAACCTGGCAATTTCAAACGTCATGGTGGCATTCTAAGCACCATATACACGGACATCCAATTTTTGACATTTTCATCTGCACTTAGCTTTTCACAGTAAAGGCCTCCTTTGCATTTCAGGAGCTCAAAGAAAAAAAAGGTTCAATAAAGTCAAACGTCTGTGACCATTAGAACTGTTGGACATGGCCCCTCTGCTTGGTCCAGAGTCATTAAACCGGAATGCAAATAAGAAAACTGAAGTGGTTAGATGTGAGCCAGTCATTTATTCATTAGGATGATGCCATGTTTGGTTGGTGTGGTTTGTGTGATATCCTCTTACAGAAATGAAAATCCCTGTGCAGTGGTTCCTGGGAGCCAGAAGACAAGCTACTTTTAAAGATAGGGAATCCGTAGCATTAACCATTAGAATACATTTTGACACTAGAATTTGTAGACAAGGAAAGAGATAAGAGTGTCAGAAAATTAGTTTGAAATCGACAGATTCACAAGAGATGTGACTAATTGTTGCAGCGGATGGTAGGGCTAAAAAACACAAAAGTTGTGTATCAACAAAACATGTCAAATGTTTAGAGACGGTTTCCAGAAAATTGATTTGTGTGATCTGTTACTTTAGTTTGTTACCTTTCAAAAAGAATTCAAGTTCATCTTGTGGCACTCTGTTGTCTGCTTGTTCGATCTTGATTGTCATGTTGAATGAAAACAGTAACTTATGTTTTTCAAATAACCCTACAAATAGAACAAAAATAAACTTTAGTTAAACTTCCATTTATAGGCTGACAGCAGCCTTAAAGAGGCTATTTCATACAACATATAAATATCTCTAGATTGGAATAGGACAGGTAGAAACTATTATTGTCAAATGTATTTCATTGATGGGTACTTTTTTACAGGTCTATCCAGGCTTGAAGCATCCTTGTATGCTTGGTTGCCATCAATGATACATTGGTACATAAGCAAGGATCCAGCCATGATGGGTCACATAAGCTGGAACAACAAGTTACTTGCCTTCTGTAAAGGTCTTTCAAATCAACATCATTACTCCTGCAGATTACACACTTGGCACAAAGGAGAGGGTTTAAAGTGAGGATTCTGTGGGAGTTAATATCCATTACACGTTCTGTTTCAATAACACAGTAAATGAGTGTTATATTATGATTTCAAGGTGGAGAATTAAAAGTGATCACTCCTAAAACTAAAAATGCATTTATAAATGTATGGCCAAGATCTGTACTACCACTAAAGGAAAATGCACACACTATGTAGACCTTTGCACAATGCTTAGTTTGCCCTTATTCCAATTGTTTCTTAATTAGTTAGCCTAACCAAAAGTGTTCAACAATTCAAAATGTGCATAAACTGGGAGGAAGGAAGCACACTGTCTGGCCTAATAGCAGTATTTTTCGCCCAGATGCAATATGATTGTTGCAGGGAAAGATAACAGTTATGTAAAAAATTGTCAATAGTTCTGGATTTTTGTTTGGAAAGGTTTGGTAATTGATGGCTTTGGGTATGTTGCTCCCAACTGTCCTACAAAAAAGCCCATCCTGAAGCAACATCTTGGGCTACAATATAGTGGAAGCTGGGAGTTGGGAACCATTCCTAAACAGACTGCATGAACAGAATTAAGCTGCACTCTCAAAGAACACTTTTATTAAAGTGAGTCAGAAGATGAAGTTTAGCCTGTAAATAGTGAACTAAAAAAGCATACACAGCAAAGTATTGCAGACAAGATGTTTTTGACAAAGCCCAGTATTTCCTTGAACCTTGAAGAAAGCCTCTGTGCTTCCAGCTTTACTTTGGGAATAAAGGAGTTGATTCATGGCCTACTTTCACTCTGCAATTCTTAATATAATTTTTGAGGTATTGATGACATGAGTTCTTCCAGACAGCTAAACCTTTCTGTGGCCAAACCTAAAAGCCTTATGGTAAAATCAATAATGGCATCTCGCCTGCAGCATGTTTTGCTGTCTTAGGGTTTCCTTTGACAATCCTGAACTACTTGAGCATTATATTCAGGCACCTACGCCTACTAGACTTTAAGGAGGCTTGGCTTGATCCTTCGATTTCTGTCAAGAAGGGTTGCCTTGGTGAGAAATCAATGGAGTCATCAAACACAATACTCTTTTCTATAGCGCACTACATAATGTTAGGAGAAAATAGGAAGATCATTTGTTTCCCGATACAGATATTGATGGTAATAATAATCAATCACCGACAGCAAGGGCAGACCTTCAAGTAATTCATTGGATGAATATTTAGGGTGGCGGGTAGTAAACTCCGGCTCACGGCCGACCGGAGGTAAGTACATAAATAAATAAATATTCATTGTGCATGCTCAAACGCCAAATGGCAATGCAGCGCAGGCAATTACATTTGTTTGATTTATTTATTTATTTATTTATTTACATTACTCTGATCGGCCGTGAGCTGGAGTTTTCTACCCCCCACCCTGCCCCTCCCCTCCCCCGCCCCACAGCACTCCCTCCAGGAGTCGCTACTGGTGCATCATAGAATTTCAAATCAAGGTTACGTATATCACAGAATACAAAAAACAACCATAATAGTGAAAGAACAACTGTGACATGAAAGATGCACACCAGTGAGGCAACACATGACCACAATATAGACACCTGCTGTACAAAATCTTAGTTCCAGGTTCCAAGAGTAAATGTAAAAACATGCAGCATCAATGTTCATGGAAACTTAATTAGTTTACATAACTAAATGATAGCAACAGGCATCTCGTAATTGTACAGCATTATAATATTTGTACCGTTTTCAATCTAGAATTGATTGCAATGCGCTAGTCTGCTTACAATCGACAACAACTTTATTTAACAATCCTCTCTTCCTATTGCAAGATATTTATCTCCCACCTAGGAGCAGCACTTAGTAATTATGTTGTAATTATGATGCTGAACTAATATGCCTACAGTATTTTAACAACATTAAACTATCCTCTGTCACGTGATACAGTATAAGGATTATTTAAGCACACATCATAGATGTCTATTTCCCAAAATACCAAGGATTGTAGAAGTGACCTCGCAAACCTACCAACAACAGAATACAACACAAGGTAGACACTTTGTCACATTAGCTCCGCAAGAATCTTTTAGTTTCTGCTGAAGTGCTGGGGGATGGTGAGTGAGTGGCAAAAACAAAAGTTGAACGAGGTACTTAAAGCCATGTTATCGTTTGGAAAACCTTCAGTTAACTTTGAAAAGCCTGATACTTACATTGCAACCTTCCTCAGTTTTAACTATGTATTTCTAAAGAAGGTTTATGGGTTTTTTTTTGCAGAGTTTTATATAGCGCGAACTTGACCCGAATCCAATCAGGTATCAGAGCGCTTTACATAGCACCAGTTACGTTACACGAGGACGCACATTCATGTTTTGTTGTTGTTAGGCACCGGGAGATTCAATGATGTTTAGTGTCATTGCCGAGACTCGAACCCAGTTCCCCAGGTCCGAAGTCGAGCGCCCTAGCCGTTAGGCCAACTCCTCTCCCTCTCTGGCCTCAAATCTAATTTACTCTTATATTATGAAGGTTATTAAGAATACACTACTATCCAAAATAGGAACTAGGAACAATTAGCGGCATCCACACTCACCTGTGCAGCCATAGTTGTACACATTGAACGTCAGAGTGTCCATGATGTTCTTAAGTCTTCTGCTCAGAATGGCATCGGGTAAAGACTTTCGTAGAGAGAAACCGAAGACGGCCAGGAAAGAGGACAACGAGTACTGATACATTGAGTTTACCAAAGCCATCTCAGATAAAACAAAGAACAGGATGCCCCCTCTCTTGGCAGCTGGTCGGTAACCATCCCTCAGCCTGTCAATGTCGATTGCTGTTGTAGCTGCCAATGCCAGTTTTTCCGACACCTAATATGTGAAGAAAGGCAAAAGGAGAATCCATTTCAAACATGCTTTATCAGTTAATTTGTCACTAGTCATTCAAAATCATGAGAATCCCCTTTTCTCAAAAAGGTGAACGCTGAGTGCCATCAAGGACAACTGAGTGACATCACTTGATCACTTGGCAGTACACATACCTGCACTTACACAAACGCATAAACAGCCCGCTCACTCACAATATTTTGAATCATTAATTGTTTGCATATATCAATGAAGTTATCCTTGGACCATGTATCGACAATAATGCAGATGTTCCTCGTATGCACAGAAATAATCATTATTTTGTTAAAGATAAGGAGGTAGATACTATCTTCGGACTGCATCCCTCATACCAGCTCTCATTTGAGGAGCACTTTCCTAGAGCACATTGTAAAGTAGAGGAAGAGTGACCCTAAAGCTGACGCTTGTCATTGAAGTGCTAGCTGCTGGTGTATGAACATGTACACTTTACTGTGCCCTATACTTTGTAACTGCTTAGCTGAAGGGGGCAGGTGTACTATTGTACAACTACACATATTTAAGAGTTTTTATTGAAGACATAAGGCTTAAAGTGGCATTGTAGATGTATCAACAACATGGTCCAAGATAAACAATGCATAACACCAATCGTGCTAATTAAAAGAGGCTTTTAATGAAGAACAAGTTATTCACCGTCAGTAAAGCCTTATACGGTAGAAACTCTATGTAGACACAGATCCCTTCCCTTATAATCATCCCCAGGCGTCAGGCTGGATCCAGAAACTTTTAATGAGCAGTAGGTGGCTTCATTTGGCTCTGCGTGGCGTCGTCCATGCTAGAAGTGACGTGCATGGTGCCTATATAGGCGCCATCCCAGCGCGTATACTTCAGTTTCTTTTCATGTTTTTCCATGCCAGAAGCACAAAGACGGGAGTAGAACTGATCACTGATGTGTGAAACTAGGTCCCTGAAGGGGGAACAGCTCTGAATCTAAAAAAGAGAGGGAAGGATGGGTGGGTCAGTAAAGAATCTGCGGCTGCATAGTCTCTACCAGGCAAAACGTTACCGAAGGTAAGTAACTTGTTCATCTGATAGAAACTTTTAGCTGCAGATTCCTTACCTTAGAATGATACCCAAGCAATATCTCCCCAGCGGTGGGTCTGCAAAACAAAAATTCACACTAGAAAGTCCAGCAGGACTGGATGGGCAAAGTGTCCATCCTACGGACCTGACTATCCATGCAGTAGTGCTTGGTAAATGTGTTCAGAGATGCCCACGTTCCTGCCTGGCAGATGTCCTGTACTGGAACTCAGTGCACAAATGCAGTTGTTGTAGCCTTGGCTTTGGTGGAATGAGCACACAAGCCCTCAGCTGGTTGCTTCGTGGCCAGTCTGTAGCAGATTTTGATACAGAGCACAATACATGGTGAGGTGGTCTGTTTCTGTACCAACTCCGATGTCTGAGCTCCGACATACCCCACGAAGAGTTGGTCATCCACTCCGAACTCTTTTGTGCAATCAGGGTAGAAATACTCTTTTTGGGTCCAGCCGGTGGTGACACTCCTCTTTCTTTGGAGGGATGTGGCAGAATGTAAATTGTAGGCAGGGTAATAGACTGGCCCACATGGAACGGGATCACCACCTTCGGTAAGAAGGACGCTCGAGTCCGAAGGACCAGTATGTCCCAGTAAAGTAACATAAGGACAGTATGCTGATATTGCCTGTAACTTGCTAACCCTCCTGGCACATGTTATTGCCACAAGAAAGGCTGTCTTGATGGTAAATAGTCTGGTTGTACAGTTAGGGAGTGGCTCAAAGGGAAGGAACATCAGATAGGAAAGAGGTCCCACTGAGGCATAATGAAGGGGGCTGGGGAAAACATATGTTGAAGAGCTTAATAAATCTATTTACAATAGGTGACTTGAAAAAAGAAGGCTGATCTGGCAACTGCAGTAATGCAGATCTGGCAGACAAATAACCCTCCAGTGTGCCCAATGCAGAGCCCTGCTGGGCCAGGGTGAGATAAAATAGTAGAACCAGTGAAATGGGAGCAGATAGGGGTAAACCTGTCATTCTGCACACCATGCCACAAACGTGCCCCAACGGCAGGCATACACTGTCTTGGTGGAGGTACACCTGGCTGCCAAATTGACATTACAGATTTCGGGCAGAAGGTCAAAGGCTGTCAACGGTCACCGCTTAATCTCCACGCCTGAAGTCGAACCATTAACAGGTTCAAGTTCAAGACCCTGCTGCTGTGACAGAAGATCTTCCAAAAGAGACAGCATGATCAGATGAGCAATGGACATGTCAACAGCTCAAAATATCAGACTCTCTGTGCCCAATCTGGAGGGACAAGAATGACCTGAGCCTGGTAGTTCCTGGTTTTTCTTGAGAACTCTGGGCAGGAGTGGTATTGGTAGAAAGGTCTACAGGAAGCTTGAGCTACACCTTAGATGAAAAGAGTCTCAGACTGAGAGCTGTCTTGGAAACTCCAGTGCGCAGAACTGTTGACATTGTGCATTCTGGGCAGTGGTGAACAAATCTAACTAAGGCTCTCTCTCTCACATTATTGGAAGAAACCTTTTGCCACTTCTGGATAGGGACGACCCTCATGATCTGCTTGGCATCGAAGGCTGAGTTTACCTGCCCTGGCATTCAGAGAGCCCGCCTGGTGTTGAGCCGCCAGGGAAATGCCCTTACGTTCCAGCCATGTCCAGAGACGCAGGGACTCTTGACAGAGGGTCCACAATGCCACCCCACCCTGATTGTTGCCGTACTACATGGCGGTGGTGTTGACAACACCTGCACTAGCCTCTCCTTGATGGAGGGTAGAAAGGCTTTCAATTCCAATTGCATCGCTCAAAGCTCCAACACGTTGATGTGGAGCCTGGATTCAGCTGGAGATAAGAGTCCTCTGATCTCCACCTCTCTCAGATGGTCGTCCAAGCCCAGGAGTGACGTGTCTGTTACTACAGTTAGATTTGGTTGAAGAAGTGAAATGGGGCCTTGCTGACCCAAACGTGAATCATTATCCTCCACTGCAGATTGCTTGCAGTGTCTTCCGAGATAAGAATCATGACGAAAATATTTCCCCAATGCTGCACCCACTGGAACTTCTGGCCCCACTGCAGAGGCCATATATGCCAACACATTCGCAGGATGCTGGAGGCCATCAGGCCAAGCAGCCTCAGTCAGTCTCACTAAAATCCAGGATAGAGGCTGAAACATTGGTATCATGGTCTGAATATCCTAGACCTGCTGTTCGGGATGATAAGCCTGAAACTGCACTGTGTCCAGAACAGCTTCGATAAAAAGGAGCTATTGAGAAGGGGTCAGGTGTGATTTAGGCACGTTGGTAGTGAAGCCCAGTGAGTGCAGGTGGTCCTCCGTAGTCTGGAGGTGGAAGATGACTGCCTTGGATGAGCCCGCCTTCAACAGCCAGTCGTTGAGCAAGGTCTGGACATCCCCCGAAAAGCCTGTGGTTCTCAACCAGGCATGGCGCTGAAGGGCCACTGACGATGCAATTGTTCTGCCTAGGGAGTCTGTAGTGTCCAGTCCACATCGAGTGGCACACTTAGCTTCATCTTTCCACTCAGTAACGGCATGAGAGTGTATGGGTCAGGCCTCCTCAGAGACCATAGGCAGCACTTGCACAACCGAGACCCAAATTACATGGGGTATCAGACGAAAAGGGTACGACTGCAGTCCAAAGTCATCAGAAGAAACATACTCTTTCCAAAGGTAGTCAAGCCTCTTGGATTCCCTATCCGGTGTTCTGGTAGGGAATGTGTGAAGGAAGCTGGCTCTTTATATACTATACCAAAAAGAGGTATAGTGCGCAGCTAGTCCAGTGGATCCCCAGAGGCTTTACAGAGGCTAAAGTAGATAATACTAATACTCTCTTTTGTGGGAGTGTGGACAAGCAATTAGGCTTATCAGAAGCCAGTGTTAAGCATTGGTTGTACACACACACATGCAAGAAATGATTACACAAATTCAATGACTAAATCTGAGACAAATGGTTTGTAAAAATATTACTTTTAGCATGTTTATTTAATAGAACCAAAGATACTTTGTTGAGGTGACCTCAATGCACCACCAGCAACACTGCTGGGGCAGCTGGGTGCAAAGGTCAAACTCGGGGTCTGGTGCCAATGGATAAAGGGGGCAATCAAAGTGGTACTACTTGCAGGTGGGTACCATGGTTTTAGAACCCAGTCTTCGGGGGTTAAGGTAACCACAGGGGGGCACAAGGCAGCACCAAACTTACACCTCCAGTGGCACAGGGGCTGTGAGGTGCAGAGCGCCCAATGAAAACCAATGGCAAATCTTGAACTTGGAAAAAGGATGCAGGCTCAGGCGAGGAGGCTGAACGATGGAAACCTGCAGCTGCACAGGTAAGCTGGGATATGCTGGGGCATCAGTACACTGTTGTAAGATCTCCCCAAGGCCCTGTGGCTCCGGGTGTAGGGGTGTTCTTTGGCATCGGAAATCAGCTTACTGGTGTGGTTGCGGGGGGGGTCGTTGCGCAGAGGCTGCAGGCGTCGACGTGGAGTCCGGCAGAGGTCAACCCAGCTCAGGATCGCTAGGAAACATTTTCTGGACCAGGATGTGGGTGTCAGGTGCAGAGGTGATCCACTTTGGGGTTCCACAAGCAGAGCTTTGGTCATTAAACTTGGTTTTCTTCAGGACAGGTCTGCTGTCCATGGGCGATCCAGAATCTTTTTAGAAGGCAGGCAGTCCACCCAGGGTTCTGGAGGTTGTTGGGCTGTGGGACAATTTGCTCTTCTGTAGCAGAGTCTTTGAGGGATGCAGACAGGCCGGTAGGGCTGGGGCCAAGTCAGTTGGTTTCTTCAGTCTTAGCTGCTGCACGGCTCTCCTTTGTCCTCTTCTTCATAGGTTGTCCGTAATCTGAGGATTAAAGTTCAGGGGTGCCCCTAAAAACAGGGCTTAGAAGGTAGTAGCCAATGGGCTTCTCACCTTTAGGGTCACTACACCCCTTTGTATATCCACTCCCTCTGGGGAGGGGGAGGGGGCTTATCTTTAACCCTATTGCCTAGAATTCTCCAAAATAATATGGAGGATTTTCAAAAGAGGGGTTCACTATAGCTTAGACCACCTTAGGGGTGTTCCTGGCTGAGGGGGGACACACCTCTCTTGCTTACTAATTTTCTCGCTGACCTTGCCGCCAAAGGTAGTGCTTGATCGGGGGGCATCTCCACTAGCTGGAGAGGCCCGGGTCAGCATAACAAATTGCAGGAAGCCTGTGAGGCTCACCGCCTCCTGATTGGGGATAGGTGTGAAGCACCTCCACCCAGAGTAGGCTTTGTTTCTGACCCACAAAAGCAAACGTCTCCCACCTCAGTGGGTAAGAAACATGTCTAGAAGTGGCAGGCTGGTTCAGACTAGTCAGGCACACACTAGTAGGTCAGTAGGTTTTTAGAGGGCACCTCTGTGTTGCCCTCTGAGTGCATTTATTAATGAATCTAGTACTGGCATCAGTGTGGGTTCATTAATCTGAGATGTTTGATACCAAACATCTGGGAATTCGGTGAAACCATCATTGAGCTGTGAACCTTGTACTAACAAGCTCCCTGCCCATGTACTCCGCTTGACTTCACTGTGCACTTGTAATGTCTATGAATGTACTATGGGGGCATATCTCCTCATACAGCTATGCCCTCAAAAGAGGTATTGTTCACCCTGCCCTTTAAGGATGTAAGGCCTGCTGTAGGATTGTCTCACCTATGCCTCTTGCAGTGCTGGTAGGCCTGACACACAGGGATGTGTGCCAGGTCGCCTCTTCACTTTTATCTGCACCAAAACACACAGGCTGCAGTGGCAGAATACATGTGTTTGGTGAGGGGTCTCTTAGGGTGGCACAATACATGCTGCTGCCCTTCGAGACCCTCTCTGATCACAAGTCCCTCGGTGCCACTAGTACCTTTTACAAGGGACTTACATGTGTGGCAGAGGTGTGCTAATTGTGGAAACAAAGGTACAATTTGGGGAAAAAACACAGGAACTTTGAACCTGGTTAGCAGGAACCAATGCACTTGCAATCAAAGATGCATCAGAGTCAGGCAAAAAGTGGAGAGTAGCCATCCCAAAAGGAGTACTTTCCTAGAGTGGGAAAGAGAGATAGAGAGATGGAGAAAGAGAGAGAGAGAGAGAGAGAGAGAGAGAGAGATGGAGAGAGGGAGGGAAAGATGTAGAGAGGGAGGTATAGAGAGAGAGAGA
The DNA here is from genome assembly GCF_964204655.1 of Triturus cristatus. Classification (NCBI taxonomy): domain Eukaryota; kingdom Metazoa; phylum Chordata; class Amphibia; order Caudata; family Salamandridae; genus Triturus; species Triturus cristatus. The sequence goes on from NC_140594.1 coordinate 144,418,379, forward strand.
GAGAGAGAGAGAGAGAGAGGGGAGGGAATCACACACCTCAACAAAGGAAAAACCGTCTCTGAAAGAACAAGCAACCTTACGGGAAAGGAAGCCCAAAGACGGTAAAAATCCACATGCAGATGTAAAAATAGTAAAAATCCATATGCAGATGGATGAAACCATTAACCTACAGAAGGAGCATGGCGAGAGAAGAGAAATGTAAACACCTTGATGGCATGAAAATTAGAGGCAACAAGGAAAACTATGTCTCATATAAGAGAACAGTCCGTAACATACTGAAGAAAGGCAAGAAAGGTCACCGAAAGAAAATGGGGACACAAGAGAAAAAGATGTCCCAACAGAAATCACTGGTCAGACCCAGAACGTGGCTTGCCGAGTAGAGAACCTCCCAGACGTTCAACTGCTACAGTGGAAAATCCTTTAACATAAAGGGTGCTCCCTGCGAAAGAGAGACTAACGCTGCACTGGTAGTAGCATCTCAACTAACTGAACACTACATTCCCCAGGGGAAAACAAGCCACAGGATTGCAACATTAAACTAAGGTCCTGACACCAAGATTCAAAATAAGAACACTTGACTGGTCATAAATAGAAAGAGAGACAGAACCTGAGACTCTCAAACACGCCCACACAGATAAAGAATGTGGAATAGACCACCAATTAAGGCGATCAGCAGGACGAAAACAGAATAGAGGCCCATAAAGGATAGCAAATTAGTTAAAAAAAAGAATGGCAATATGCCTACCGCAAGTGCCCCTAAGAGCAGGTAACACAGGTAAATGCTCTCGTTCGAGAAAGAAATACCATTGAAAAAAGATCTCTTGGGTGAAGAGCCCTTCAGCAGAGACAACATAAAAAACTATTTAAGAGGTAGTCAACCCACATAAGGTCACAAAGAAAGATGACCTGTGGTCGACAGTGTAAATATCAAGAACAATAAGACCTGTAGAAGCAGAAACACCCCTCCAGGTGACGTGCTATGTGGAACTGACCCAAACAGGGGGCCTTCAAAAGGAGTAACAGAACACAGATATGAGATATAAATCAGTGACACAACACAGAATAACAAACTGAATGTGAACAACTCAGCTGTAGTATAACAATGAAGGTTGAGTGAAGGGAAACAGAGCTAAGTGTCTGCACTATGCCGACTGTCTCGAAAACGGCACAAAGCAGTGTCAGCATGGATGCTAAATAAATAGAGTCATTAAAAGGCATGTCAACTAAAGTGGATTTGACTGCCTCCGAAAACCCTGTGGTATGAAGCCATGCCCGCCGGCACAATGCCACAAAAGAAGCCATGGCACATCCAACTGAATCAGTGGTGTCCATTCCACACTGAAGAACAAGTTACTTACCTTCGGTAACGCTTTTTCTGGTGGATACAGTATCTCCCTGTGGATTCCTCACCTAGTGAATATCCCCTGCGCCAGCATTCCACGGAATTTTTCTTCCCCAGCACTCCACGTCGACGTGGGCGACGTCATAATACATCGGCTCCGCTCGCGACTCCGTATGACGTCACCGGAGCCATAAGAGGCCCACGTCGGCGTGATGACGTCAGTTCCACCCATTTTTTCCGTGCCTTCGAGGCGCACAGGTGGACCAATAACAGACTCAAAGTATACACAGTATACAGTATACCAACACATATAAACAGTATACAAAGGAAAAGGATGCCAAATAAACAAGCATCTCCAACAAATGTACAAGCATTTCAAACAAGACCTATTTCATGGTATACAAAGGTGGACAACGGGGAGGCGGGTGGGTCAGTGAGGAATCCACAGGCAGATACTGTATCCACCAGAAAAAGCGTTACCGAAGGTAAGTAACTTGTTCTTCTGATGGATACATCTGCCAGTGGATTCCTCACCTTGTGAATAGATTCCCACAGCAGTCCCACTCCCGGAGGAGGGTGTCCACCTTCCTATACCAAAAAGTCTTGTAATACAGAGCGCGCGAAGTGGCCCTCCCTCCTCATCTCAGAGTCCAAGCAATAATGCTTTGCGAAAGTATGGAGGGAGGCCCAAGTCGCGGCCTTACAAATATCTGCCACAGGAACACCCCGGGCCAAAGCAGATGTAGACGATTTTGCTCTAGTTGAATGAGCTCTAACGCCCTCAGGAGGAGTCTTACCAGCCAGGGCGTAGCAGATCTTGATGGCAAGGATGATCCATCTCGATAGTGTGCGCTTGTGCACCGCTCTACCCTTCGAATGACCAACGTAGCCAATGAAGAGTTGATCATCTAGCCGAAAGTCTTTAGTCCTGTCCAGATAAAAACTCACAGCCCTCTTCGGGTCCAGGCGATGGAGTCTTTCCTCCTCTTTGGAAGGATGAGGAGGTGGATAAAAAACAGGAAGAGTAATAGACTGCCCCAAATGAAACGGAGTAACAACTTTTGGCAGGAAGGCAGCCCTGGTCCTGAGAACCATCCTTTCAGCATGTAAGGTAAGAAAAGGAGGTTTGGAACTTAGAGCTTGAAGCTCACTCACCCTCCTTGCCGAGGTTATGGCTACAAGAAAGACCACCTTAAAGGACAACAGCCTCAAAGGACAGCTATGTAGAGGCTCAAATGGGGACCCCATCAGAAAGGTTAAGACAAGATTGAGGTCCCACTGTGGCATTACAAAGGGAGTGGAAGGAAACATGTTCGTAAGGCCCTTGATAAATCTCAGAACAACCGGAGATTTAAATAATGACGGTTGATCTGGAAGGCATAGAAAAGCCGATAAGGGCGAAAGATAGCCCTTGACCGTGGCCACAGCACAGCCCTGATGAGCCAAGGAAAGAGCAAACTGGAGCACATTAGAAAGATGGGCCTTTAAAGGGTCAATGGACCTCTCTCCACACCTTTTTACAAATTTAGACCACCTGTAGGAGTAAATGGACTTGGTGGAGTGTCGCCTGGCCGATAAAATAACGTCCACCACATCAGGTGGGAGAGAGAAAGAACTCAGGTTGCCCCGTTCAATCTCCAGGCATGAAGGTGTAAGCTCTGGAGGTGGGGGTGTAGAACCTGCCCCTCCGACTGCGAGAGGAGGTCTGCCCTCAGAGGGAGACGGAGCGGAGGGCACGAGGAGAGGTGGAGAAGATCTGTATACCACACCCTTCTTGGCCAATCCGGGGCGACCAATATGACTTGGGCCCTGTCTTGGCGAATCTTCCTCAGAACCCGAGGAATCAAGGGTATAGGAGGAAACGCATAAAGGAGTCGTGAGCCCCAAATCAACTGAAACGCGTCCCCCAACGCCCCCTGCATCTGATACTGGAGACTGCAGAATGACGGGCAGTGCGCGTTCTCGAAAGTGGCAAACAGGTCCACCCGAGGAGTCCCCACATGTCCGAAAGACGTGACGAACCACCTCCGGATGGAGCCTCCACTCGTGGTCGGCGGAGAACTGCCGACTGAGACTGTCCGCACGTACGTTCAACACACCGGCCAGATGATTTGCCATCAGACAAATCTGATGGTCCTGAGCCCAGGACCATAGACGCAGGGCCTCTCTGCATTGTCAGCATTCCGTCCATCATTTGTTTGTTGTAACGCTTTTTGCCCTAAGTGGGATGGGTATTCCCAGACGTGGGACCCGTGCTCACTACGCCACTGGAGTCAAGCTATCCTGGCTGATGACGGCTGATAGCCAGAAACCGGTCCTAGGATGCTTGATTCCGGTCCAGGGAAGACATGGCTTGGCAGTTCGGGCTGGACTGTTCCCATGCGGCACAGGGTCAAGACTGATTTGCATATGGCCATGTCTGAACTGGGGTGGCGTAGTGGGCAAAAGAACGATGGATTTAACCCAGATCTCTTGACTGGGGGAGAATGTCTGCATTGTCAGCATTCGGTCCATCATTTGTTTGTTGTAACACTTTTTGCCCTAAGTGGGATGGGTATTCCCAGACGTGGGACCCGTGCTCACTACGCCACTGGAGTCAAGCTATCCTGGCTGATGACGGCTGATAGCCAGAAACCGGTCCTAGGATGCTTGATTCCGGTCCAGGGAAGACATGGCTTGGCAGTTCGGGCTGGACTGTTCCCATGAGGCACAGGGTCAAGACTGATTTGCATATGGCCATGTCTGAACTGGGGTGGCGTAGTGGGCAAAAGAACAATGGATTTAACCCAGATCTCTTGACTGGGGGAGAATGTCTGCATTGTCAGCATTCCGTCCATCATTTGTTTGTTGTAACGCTTTTTGCCCTAAGTGGGATGGGTATTCCCAGACGTGGGACCCGTGCTCACTACGCCACTGGAGTCAAGCTATCCTGGCTGATGACGGCTGATAGCCAGAAACCGGTCCTAGGATGCTTGATTCCGGTCCAGGGAAGACATGGCTTGGCAGTTCGGGCTGGACTGTTCCCATGAGGCACAGGGTCAAGACTGATTTGCATATGGCCATGTCTGAACTGGGGTGGCGTAGTGGGCAAAAGAACGATGGATTTAACCCAGATTTCTTGACTGGGGGAGAATGTCTGCATTGTCAGCATTCCGTCCATCATTTGTTTGTTGTAACGCTTTTTGCCCTAAGTGGGATGGGTATTCCCAGACATGGGACCCGTGCTCACTACGCCACTGGAGTCAAGCTATCCTGGCTGATGACGGCTGATAGCCAGAAACCGGTCCTAGGATGCTTGATTCCGGTCCAGGGAAGACATGGCTTGGCAGTTCGGGCTGGACTGTTCCCATGAGGCACAGGGTCAAGACTGATTTGCATATGGCCATGTCTGAACTGGGGTGGCGTAGTGGGCAAAAGAACGATGGATTTAACCCAGATCTCTTGACTGGGGGAGAATGTCTGCATTGTCAGCATTCTGTCCATCATTTGTTTGTTGTAGGGCCTCTCTGCACAGACATAAAGACCCCACTCCTCCCTGCTTGTTGACATACCACATCGCGGTAGTGTTGTCCGTTAGGACTTGAATTGACCGACCGCGAAGGGAAGGGAGGAAGGCCTTGAGCGCCAAACGAATAGCCCGCAATTCCAGAAGGTTGATGTGAAGCAACCTTTCCTCTGGAGACCAAAGACCCTTGATCTCCAGATCCCCCAGATGAGCACCCCACCCTAAGGTGGATGCATCCGTTATCACTGTGGCCACCGATGGAGGCAAATGGAATGGCTTTCCTTGAGACAGATTGCCCTCCACGCTCCACCAAGACAGGTCCGCTGCAGCTTCTCTGGAGATGCTGATCGACTCCCTGAGATCCCCGTTGTGCTGATACCACTGCTTGCGGAGGCACCACTGGAGCGCCCTCATGTGCCAGCGTGCATGGTTGACCAACAGAATGCAGGAAGCGAACAGACCGAGCAGGCGAAGGACCTTCAGAACTGGAACAACCGCTCCATTGTGGAATAAAGGGACCATCTCCTGAATGTCGAGAATCCTTTGAGGAGGAGGGAATGCTCGACACACAGTAGTGTCCAGTACCGCCCCTATGAACAGGTTGCGTTGAGAGGGCACCAGGTGAGATTTGGGCACATTGATCGAAAAACCCAAGTCGAATAACAGCTGAGATGTTACCTGCAGATGACGCTGCATTATTCTCTGGGGACTCTGACTTCAGAAGCCAGCCGTCCAGGTAGGGGAAAACCGGAATCCCCGACCTCCTGAGATGAGCAGCCACCACTGCCATCACCTTTGTGAAGACTCGAGGTGCGGTAGTAAGACCAAACGGGAGGACCGCAAACTGGTAATGCTGCGACCCAACCGTAAAACGGAGATACTTCCTGTGCGACTTCAGGATTGGGACGTGGAAGTACGCGTCCTGCAAGTCGAGCAACACCATCCAGTCTCCTTGCTGCAATGCTTGAAGAACCTGCGCAAGGGTCAGCATCTTGAACTTCTCCTGTTTCAGGTAAAAGTTCAATATTCTGAGGTCCAGGATTGGACGCAATCTGCCGTCCTTTTTGGGAATCAGGAAATACCGGGAGTAGCATCCCTGACCCCTTTCCTGCTCCGGAACCACCTCTATTGCACCCTTTTGAAGCAAGGATAGTACCTCTTTCTGCAGGAGAAGCAGATGGTCCTCTGAGCAGTAACCTTGGCAAGGAGGGTAAGGGGGAGGAAACTCCCGAAAGGGAAGGGCGTACCCAGTCTCTACGAGGTTCAAAACCCAAAGGTCTGTCGTAACAGATTTCCAACCTCGTAGAAAGTAGGACACCCGACCCCCCACAGGTCTTACATGATCTGGGATGGGGGCTCTAGGGCTGCTTCCCTGAAGCCTCATTGGGAGCAGAGGAGGAGGAAGAAGAGGGGTTGCGTCCAGAACCTCTCCGACCCCTTTGTCTCCCTCTATAGGATTTATAGAGGGGATTCTGCTGTTGCTGCTGCTGAGGCTGTCGGTAGGAGCGAAAAGATGACCTTCCAAAGCCCCAGAATTTTCTAACAACAGAACCCTTTGCAGGAGCTTGCAGACCCAAAGAATTTGCTGTTAATCTGCTGTCTTTAAACCTTTGTAGAGCAGAATCTGCCTTTTCACCAAACAACTTTTGTCCATCAAATGGCAAATCCACTAAAGTGGCTTGAACATCCGCGGAGAATCCCGACGAACGGAGCCATGCCTGCCTTCTTGTAGCTATAGACGAGCCCATAATCCTTGCCACCGAATCCGCCGTATCCAATCCCGACTGGATCACCTGTCTGGCAGCGGCCTGAGTGTCTGTAACCACCTCCAAGAAGGACGCCTTATCGCCCTCAGGCAGCTTAGGGGCCAAAGTCTTCATTGAGTCCATCAATGCATGTATGTAACGCCCCAGCAAGCACGTGGCATTAGATGACTTTAATGCCATGCTCCCTGAAGAGACGGGTGTATCGATAGAAAATCCGGATCCCCAGGCGCCACCCTATACCTTCTTGCCACCTGTCGGGAAACCGCCGGAGAAGAAAGTGGTTTCCGCCATACATCCAAAACAGGCTCCAAGATAGCCTCATTAAAGGGCAGTAAAGGCTCCGAAGTGGACGTAGGAGAGTGCAGAACCTCCGTCAACAAGTTCGATTATACTCTGCCGTGGGCAACTGCAAGTTTAACAGCTCTGCAGCCTTTTTGATCACAGTATGGTATGGAGCCAATTCTTGAGGCGGAGAGGATCTTGCTGATGTGTGCTCCCATTCTGGGGTAGTGTCCAGGCCACTAGCCTCTTGTATGCCCTCAAAATCATCAGAGGATGTGTCCACCTCACCTTCCTCTACCTCTTCTCTGTATCTTCCTTCTTCCAATACCCTTTGGACCTCCCTTCTCGATCGAATCCGGGGAGCCGGCGTCGCCGACGTCGTACGCGGCGTCGGTGGAGCCAGAGGTGTTGGAGTCGGCGGCGCCATAGACGGAGTCGGCGGCGCCAGACGCGGCGACTATAGAGTCGGCAGCGGCGTCGAGGAAGGCTCTGAAGTCTATTGGACCATCCGAAGCCGAGTCGGATCCCCAGACGGTGCCACGAAGGCGCCATCGGCAGAAAGGGCATGAAGGGGGCCTGAGCATAATGCTGCGGCACCCCCAATGAATACGCCATAGGACCCACGGGACCAGTTGGTGCTCCGGATGGGAAGGCCGCCCTATTGAAAATACCATACATGGCATTCAAGAACTGAGAAGAATCAGTACCTGGAGCAGGAAACTGAGGATAAGGCACTGACCCTGTATCCCTCTGCGGAGTACTTGGCTGCGGCGCCGTAGTGTCCTCCACCGGAGCCATAGATTCTTCCAGCGCCGGAGTCGGTACTTCCTTTCGTTCCTGATCCGAAACAGGCACCCGATCCGGAGACGACGACGGAGACGGCGTCGGGGACGGCGCCGGGGACTGCGCCGGGGACTGCGCCGGTGAATGCGTCGGAGCCCGCTTCGGCGACAGAGAACCTCCCGGAGTTTTAGAGGGAGAAGGAAAAGGTGAAATGTTCTTACTCCGATGACGCCGAGGCGAAGCCAACCTCGACTTCCTGTTCTTCGAGGACCGGCGTCGTGAAGAGTGTTTCCTCTTCTTATGATGTCTTCTTGACTTCTACGGTAAGGAATCTGCTGCTAGATGTCTCTATCAGATATTATAGGAACACAAGGTATGGGTCAGTAACTGACATGTTGCGGTGACAGGCACCACACAGCTTAAACCCTACTTTTCTAGAGGTCATCCACAACACCCCAAAAAAAATCTTTGCCAAAACGTCGAAAAAGTCTGTCAAAAAGAGACAGGAGGGTAGCTTTTCTCTGGATCAGTGCTGAATGGCACAGAAAATAAGTGATATCCGCGCATCTAGGTGGTGCCTATATAGGTGACTGAAACATCACATTTGGCGCCAACGATGCCATGCAGAACTGAACGGAGCAACGCAGTACTGTTCATGTAAAAGTTTACGGATCTAGACTGACACCTGGGAAATTCAAAGATAAGGAATCTGCAGCTAGAAGTCTCTATCAGATTGTCTTTTTGATAATATCCTTGCTTGGGACCATACGTAACATTCAGAGCTCTGAGTGTAACCACAGACAAGAACTGTGCTGTTAATGTACATGATGTCACCTAAAACCCTCACTAAAAAGCATCTTTGTCACTGACAGCTACCATTAAAATTCTGGACATTATTTGCATTATTGGCCTAATATCCTAAATGTGTGAAAAAAACTAAACTTGTCATCATTAAAGGCATAGGCATGGTAAAAGTCAAGAGCACAGAATATATGGTCTGGATACAAAATTACCTCAGTGGCTTTGGATTTTGTTTCTTCAAGAGTTTGCACTAACTCCACATTATCCAACATGTTCCCAGTTGATGTGGCCAATTCTCGAAGAAGTGAATCCTCTAGATCTTTCAAAAGCTTTTTGTTTTCACTGGTTTCCAAGATGAGACTTTCTCTCTGCTCTTCAAGTTCTCTCCGTTCAAAGCCCACAATAACACTAAGTAACTGGTCTTCTAGGCCCTTCAACGTTACTGTATAGGCAAAACACAAAGCATACATCCTAAGTCATAAAGGTATGTTTATAAAGCATTGCTATACTACAAAGACCCAGTAAAGAATTTACATATCAATATTATTATCAAGAATTTTAATTAGATGTATTTATGGTTGGTTTTGCAAAACATTCTCAATTTTATATACACATAATTTATTTATATCATTAGTTATCTCTTTCTGTTACTTAATTGGTAACCTAAGAATGTTTCATTCTGGAGCGTGGCTTAGCCGCGGAACATAATGGTCGCCAGCTAAACTAGCTCCGTAGCACACCCAAACGCCTTCCGTAGATCCGCCTAAATAATCCGTCGCCCACGCAGAAGAGGGGCCACCGGAACCACCACTGAGGATGAGACACCGAACAACGGCTTCGTGCAACCCCTGGAACGTAGAGAAATCAGCGTGCCAAGCTGTGGCCTTCTCAAGACCGGAGGCTGGGAACTGCCGCTTGGAGGAGTTGGGCGTGGCACTCTGTTCGAACCGCCCCTTCGTGAACGCAAGGCCGCGGATGTGGCAGCTGTTGGGCCTGTGGCAGATGAAAGGGCAGACCGGGTCCCGAAATCCTGCCTCTGATGCAAGTGGCCGCGGACCGATCGGCGCAAATTGACTGGGAGGTGTCCCCGCCGGGCTTGCGTGATCGAGGCCTGCAGGGAGCGCTACAGTGAGGAGCTCCGACAGAAGCCCTGTCTGGAGTTCCCTGTACTGTTTGAAAGATTGAGAGGGACCCCTTAAAAACCAAGGGAGATAGGGTACTTAACCCAAATAGAAGAAAATATTCCCTTGATCCACTAATTTATAGAGCATAAAGTATTATGTCAGAAAGAAAGTTTTCTTAGGGAAATAAATTTTATCTTTATTTTATAAAAACATATTCATCTTTGTCGATCATACAAATTCATTTACATGTCTTGAACATCAAAATTGTTAAAAACCTCCTAAAATACAATACAGTTGAATTACAATTACATAAAAATATATAACACCATTACGACCAGCGTAACGTGGAGACAAAACACAAATTGTAAGATTCAAATATTTCTCTTTACGAGTGCACATCAGATTCAATTTTTAGAGATACAGTACATTATACATTGACAAATCTGTATATACGTAATCTGTATTGGTTCTCTGATTGCGCTATCCACAGCGTCGACGCGTTTCGATGGTTTCAAAATGATAGTGCCATCTTTGTCAAGACCACATACTTTTGTCTCTCACTTCAATAATTTTCCTTTGTAGTGGGGTATCTTTCTGTGCTCCTTATTCCTTTTTAAGTTTCAGAAAACCCTCAATCTTCTTTTATCACCCTCTTCATGAGTTAGAGTGGTATATTTTGTTTTTTCTTGTCGTTGTGAACGCGGGCTTGCTCGTTTCGAAGAGCCTCTTTCTATGGTTATGTTATTCGGCTTTCTGCACTGCGAGGTATTTTTAAAATTTTCCTTCTTGCATCTGCGAGTCTGGTTACTTGCTGGATTATAATTTTCCGTTAGTTTTCGGTTCGCAGCCCAATCTATGGTAGTTTTCGGGATTCCTGCGTTGCCGAGTATTTAAAAAAAGCCTTATCTTACATCAGCGAATCTGGTTGTTTCGCTGTGTTATCGCCGTCCTGCTTGTTTCCCGATCGGAAGAGGCTCTTCGAAACGAGCAAGCCCGCGTTCACAACGACAAGAAAAAACAAAATATACCACTCTAACTCATGAAGAGGGTGATAAAAGAAGATTGAGGGTTTTCTGAAACTTAAAAAGGAATAAGGAGCACAGAAAGATACCCCACTACAAAGGAAAATTATTGAAGTGAGAGACAAAAGTATGTGGTCTTGACAAAGATGGCACTATCATTTTGAAACCATCGAAACGCGTCGACGCTGTGGATAGCGCAATCAGAGAACCAATACAGATTACGTATATACAGATTTGTCAATGTATAATGTACTGTATCTCTAAAAATTGAATCTGATGTGCACTCGTAAAGAGAAATATTTGAATCTTACAATTTGTGTTTTGTCTCCACGTTACGCTGGTCGTAATGGTGTTATATATTTTTATGTAATTGTAATTCAACTGTATTGTATTTTAGGAGGTTTTTAACAATTTTGATGTTCAAGACATGTAAATGAATTTGTATGATCGACAAAGATGAATATGTTTTTATAAAATAAAGATAAAATTTATTTCCCTAAGAAAACTTTCTTTCTGACATAATACTTTATGCTCTATAAATTAGTGGATCAAGGGAATATTTTCTTCTATTTGGGTTCCCTGTACTGTGGCATCCTGGGCGCTGAAGTTCCAGCTGATCCACCGATGTGGAGGTAGGAGACGGCCTGCTGGAGGGGCAACAAGATGCGGATGGATTGCAGCGCGGCTGTCAGTGCTGAGGAGCACTCAGTCCTGACTTGGCCTGTCGGCTTTGGATGGTCGGGAGTTGACACGGAGCCTGAGAATCCTAGCTGATCAAGCTTATCCATACGTTTGTGGAGGGCCGAGGACTGGCTGGAAACCCAAGCTGAGCGCGCAACGAGAGAGGCCCAGTATTATAACTGCTATTGACGTGGTGGAGAAGGGACAAAAGGCGCATTGATCATCAATAGGGCGAAGCACGTACCTGCAGCGACCTTGTGAGTAATACCTTTTCCCCCGCCGCTACTAGTGAAAGAGGGACATTATTTGTGAACACAGGGGAAGACTGGGCACTACTGAGCAGAGAGAATTACCTCTGAGGAAGGAGAGACCTGGAGTCTACACGAGGGCTGGTCCTGGCTGCGCCAGAGAGGAAAATGTTGTGCGCCAAGGGCGCGAAAGTGACGCAGCAGACTAAATTAGACAAGTATGCGTTGTCAAAGCAGGATGGCCCCGAGCATGGTGACAAGGGGAAAAGGACAACTGGATCCGAAGGGGAGCTTTCGGACCCGATGTTAAAATTTCATTATGGACACCATCTCAGGGGTGCGCTCCTCCCTAGAACAGAGGATGGACACCATCATGTCTGAAATGATTCTGATCCGAGCGGACCTGACTAAAACAGGAGAGAAAGTGAAACAGATTGGAAATCGTCGTTGCTAGCCTCATGGGAGATGCAACGCAAATGTAGCAAGATATCAATGACCTGCAGACCTTTCGCAAATGTGCAGAGGATAAGTTGGATGATTATGAAGGACGCACCAGAAGAAATAACGTGAGGATAATAGGCCTAACGGAGAGGGCTGAGGGCCCTGCCGTGGACTTATTCGTGGATGAACTCATACTTAAGCATCTTCAGCGTAAGGGGTTGTCAAAAAATGTTGTGGTAGAAAGGGCGCATAGAGTTCCTGGGGGACGCCCGAAGCCTGGTGCACCTCCTCGTCCTATGTTGGCGAGACTTTTAAATTTCAGGGACAGAGATGTCATATTGCAGACTTCACGTATGGCCCCCCCCTGAGGTTTGAGAACTCGGAGATTTCCTTTTTCCAGATTTCACCCTGAATGTACCGCGTCAACGCCGGTCCTTCTTGGAGGTGAAGAAGAGACTTCGAGACAAAGGGCTTAAGTATGCCATGCTTTTACTGGCCCGGCTGCGCATCGAAGCAGATGGCAGGGTCTGTTGTTTTGATGCCCCTGAGGCGGCTACAGGCTGGCTTGAGGGATGGAAAGCCGCGAAAGACCATAACGCCCGCTAAGTATCGGACCAGGCCGGCTCGTCTAATGGCTCAGTCTGAAGAACATGTGGTGCTAGAAGCTGGTCACAACGCCTTATCCAGCAGCGCCTGCGATCTGAAGCAGTGGCTGAACCTATACGACGGACAATGGTTTGACTGTATTAGTTGATAGTCTTATATATCCTTTTGGTATTGAGTGGGCCCCTCTGGCAGGCACAATGTATTTTGGACTCAAGGAGGTGGTTGGCATGGGGGAGCTTACACCCCCTATTATATTCTACCTTTAGTTCAAGTTTGGGCGACAGGTACTCTGCTTAGTTGATTCATGGGCAGTTCTAGGCCCATAGTGCAGGGGAGCAGAGGGGGGGATTGTTGGGGTGGAGTGGGGTTGTTTTATGTTCTATCAAGCAGGGTGACATGGCATATTGCTAAAAGAGAGATGGGATACGCAGTCTCTAACTTACACATGGGGACGCACTGGGATAAGACCTTTAAGCTCCTGAGTTGGAATGTAAATGGGCTCGGGGACAAAGTAAAGCGTAGTATCATATTACAGTATGTCAAGTGACACGCACCGGAGGTGGTGCTTCTCCAGGAGATGCACTTAGTAGGTCACTCCTGCAAGGCCATGAGCAGATGGGGCTACCAACTGGTGGCTCACTCTGGCTTCACCACGGGATCCAGGGGAGTGGGCATCCGATAATAAAAAATTCCTTTCCGATATCAATACAACACACGTGGACTGACGGGATGGGTATATATGCAGCAATCTCCGGACAGTGGGAGGGTAAGACACTCACGTTGATATCAGTGTATATCCTGCCAGGGTTGAAGGGCCTGGGTAAGATCATGTTGTCGTTCCCCCGAAAGCTGCCTGCTAATAGGGGGAGATTTTAATTCTGTGGTATCCGTCTCCCTTGACTGTTGTTTCCCCGTACCATCAGGCCCTCGCAGAGTTGGCTCACAGAATTCCTTGAAGACAGGGGCCTTGTAGATATGTGGAGGGTGTTCCACCCGGAACACATCCAACACACTTTCCATTCCGGGGCTCACAATAGCTTATCCCGTATAGATTGCCTTCTCACTCCGGCGTCCCAAGCAGAGAACATTAGGGAAATCAGACACCTCGCCCGAGGTATATCTGATCACTCCCTATTGTGGGCAGAAGTGGTCATGGGTGAAAGGATAGTGGGACGAGTGGCGCCTTTCAACCTGTGGTACTTCCGGAACCCAGTGGTAAAAGACAAGGTGGTAACAGCTATAGAAAACTTCTTTCTAGAAAACAACGACTCAGTGAGTTCATCCCAAATCCTATGGGAAGCCTTTAAAACTGTAGTGAGGGGTCAGGTACTCTTGCTAATAGCAGGGGTGCGGACGAAAAGTCGAAAGATCTAACTCATCTAGAAGATTAAATGCTCCTCATGGAAGAGGATGGCGGGGGACCAATGACACCAGATAGGCTTCATGCACTGAAGCTTAAAAGAGCTGAATTTAAATCTATAGCAACTGACATGGCCAAATCATTGGGCAGAGACAGAGAGGGTAGGCTATATGACCTGGGGGACAAGGCTGGAAAATGACTGGCATGGCTGGATAAAAAAGAACAGGCGAGCAGACTGGTTCCAGAACTACTGAAGGGATCGTGGGAAGATATAACGGACTCGCAAGAGATCGCTAATGAGTTTACAGACCTCTATCGCTCTATCTATCGTGCAAGCTCCTCCTTTGCAGAACAGGACTCACAAGCTCTGATCAGGGACATAAGACTTCCCTCCCTGGCCATAGATGACGGAGACTTGCTAGAAAGCGACTTTACTAACGACGAGGTTGCCCAAGCAATTAGAAGGCTGGTAAGGCTCTGGGCCCCAATGGCTTGTCAATTGAGCTCTACAAGCTGAAGCCGGATTTAACTGCCCCATACATGTGAGCCATATGTAAAGAAAGCCGTGAATTGCCACATTTGTCACTATACATAAAATTGGCAGGCACAGAGGCGCATGCTCGTCCTACAGGCCCATCTCACTATTAAATGCTGAGCCCAAAATACTCACAAAATACTAGCCAGACGTCTGGTCCAAGTGATAGGCAAGCTAGTGCACCCGAACCAATCGGGCTTCATGCCCCACTGAAATACTGCACTGAATCTGAGGAGATTTCATGGCGTGCTGGGGCACCGTGGCACAATTCAAGAAGCTGCAATCGTGGTTTCGATTGATGCTCGATGGACTTTGATACCCTAGAGTGGCCGTATCTGTTTGCAGTCTTGGGCAAGATGGGATTTGGGCCTAATTTTATCGGGTGGGAGCGCCTTTTGTATGCAGAGCCCTTGGCGCAAGTGGTCATTAACAATAAGAAATCTGAAGTATTCGAACTGAACCGTGGGACTCGACAGGGTTGTCCGCTGTCTCCCCTTCTGTTTGCTCTTACCCTAGAGCCACTGGCGCCGTGGATTCGCGGAGACCCAGTAATCCGGGGACTAAAATGGGCTGACACATGGGAAGACCACATTTCTCTTTATGCGGACGACATACTGCTTTATCTTGCATCTCCCAAGTCGTCACTCTACAGAGTACTTAATATATTCACTACCTTCGGGAAATACTCTGGGTACACGATCAACTGGAGAAAATCCCTGATATATGTTCTCAGTGGTGAGCCACCTCCACTACCGAGAAGGTGTCCCATGAAAGAGGCGAAAGAGGGCTTCCAATATTTGGGAATTTTTATCACAGTAGACCCCAAAGCTGGCTACGATCGAAACCTACTCCCCCCGCTACAGAGGCTGAAGCAAGATGTGGCCAATTGGAAGACTCTACCACTCTCATTATTGGGGAGGGCGGAGTTATTCAAAATGATGTCTTTACCACTCTTTCTATATGCGCTCCAAAATTTCCCAGGTCCGGTCCCACTGAAAGATTTTAAAGAGGTGGAAAGTCTCCAGAGTGAACTACTGTGGGATGGTCAACCTCACATAGCCTTTCCCACATTAGTCTTGAGTTGGTATGACGGGGGATAGGGCTACCCAACATTAGGAAATATTACTGGGCAGCCCACTTGGCAGCTATAAAGCAATGTATGTACCGACAGTGGGACCACCCAGGTTACAGAATGGATAAATGGTTATTGCAGGGGGGTAACTACAACCTGGCCCTCTATTCTAAGCCCAAGAAATTTTCTCTAATGGAACCGACCAGACATTCAGTGCAAGTATTGCACACTGTTAACAGAAGCCTGGGATGGGAACAGAAGCTCATGATGGCTACTCCTTTGTGAGACTCGGAGCAACTGGGCACCCTGAGAAGTTCGAAGGGGTTTGATAAGTGGGACCTGATAGGGATCACACAAATAGAAGACCTATGGCAAAAGGGGGAAATTATCTCCTTCTCCACCTTGCAACAAGAATATGAACTGGCCAGTACGGAATACTTTAGGTATTTACAGGGGAGACATGCACTAATGACACACTTGCAGAAGGGAGTATCCCCCCCAGAAGCCTCGCCGTTGGAAGATAGATTGCTAGATGGGTACCTACAAACGAAGGCAGTGTCCTGACACATAAGAAGTTGGTCAATAATGCACCTGACCCTCCCAAAGTGATCTGGGAGCATTGGGGGAAAGATGGGTTGGAACTCGACGACGAAGAGTGGCAAGAGGCAGTGGCCTCCCCACGGGAAGTAGCAATCTCCTCCAGAGTGCACCTGGTCCAATTGAAGATCCTCCATAGAGTTATGTCACGGGGACTCGGCACGTCAGTATGGGGAGGGCGGACGAGGGCATGTGCAGAAGGCAATGTGGTCATGAGGCACGTTTATGCATATCCTGTGGGAATGTGGGTATTTACAGATATATTGGAAGGGAGTACATGCCTGTCTCAGTGAGGACCTCGGACTTGTGTTAGGAATTGAGGCTAAGAGATGCCTTCTGAATGTCTGGGAACTCACAGATTTAGGTAGGAAAGACCGAATTTGGGTTACGCTGGGGCTGATGGTAGCTAAAAGGAACCTGGCAAGATTGTGGGGGACCGGGACACCGCCCAAAGTTGAGGAGTTGAAAGCAGACATGGACTGGTGTATGCCACAGGAAAAAACTGTGTATGTTTCTAGAGGGTGCCCCAAAAAATGGATTGACATATGGAGAAAATGGAATATCTACTGCGGTAATATATGTGAACCCCCAGCTATTCTCTCTTTAGAAGATCCTGAAATGCCATAGAGATCGCCACAATACTATATTGTATAAAATATTGTATAACGGTACCAAGTATGACTATAACCATGTAATATGATTTATCTCATTGAATTGTGTATGGTAATGTCGTCTTTTTGTTGTTTAATAAAAATAATTATTAAAAAAAAGAATGTTTCATTCTAAAAATAATGAGCACTGATATTTCAAATATGTGGTCTTTATGTGATATTAATTATCATCTTACCTGTGTAATTGATGACCATGGATTTTCCAAATACTGATGGAGAATATCTGGGATTTGACAGTT
Organism: Triturus cristatus; assembly: GCF_964204655.1. Classification (NCBI taxonomy): domain Eukaryota; kingdom Metazoa; phylum Chordata; class Amphibia; order Caudata; family Salamandridae; genus Triturus; species Triturus cristatus. The sequence continues at coordinate 144,435,454 of NC_140594.1, forward strand.
TAGTATTAAGATATAACCTAAAATTGGGATCGTAGTCAACTTCCTTGTCCCCTAACATGATAAACTGACGCCCTTGAACCCCTTTGATTATCTTTTCCAGAACATTGTCAATAACAGGATCGATGTACTCATCAACATCTTGGAATAGGATAGGGAAGCCATATTTAATGGACATTTCCAGTTGCTTAAGGAAATCAGGATCATTAAAAGACGTTATCTGCAAAACAATAACAGAAATATTGACATAATTCATAAGATCCACCAGTAGCTTAATAGTACAACATTGTTATATTTTTAATTGCAGTAAACAAAACAAAATAATTGATCATGATTTAAAACTGAAACTTGCTTGCTTGCGTGAGAAGAACATATGTTTAGTCAGAGCATGCGAGGATCTGTAAAATTCACTTTGAGTAAGCAATCACTGACTGTATTAAGGTTATTTATTTATATATACATATCTATAAGGCTGTAAACAGAGGAACAGCACTATTAAGCTTTTGTCTCATCATGATTGGGACCTCTGAACACCTCACAGTAAGTTTTATGCTTGCTGTGCTATCTCTGAGTAATTTCATGGCTCAACTCCGAGACTCTTGTATCTGGTAGATTGATGATTAAGCACTTCTGGGAAATAGGGGCTAGATGTACTAAGGGTTTCTAGATTTGCAAACCCTTCAATTCAGTAAAATACATGGTTTGCAACAGCAAAAAATCTTTTATATATATATTTTATCCCCATTTTGGGAAATGAGTTTAGAATTCATTACCTAATAGCAATTTGGGGTGGGACATGTTAAGGGCGTTCCTTTAAAATTGCACCTTAGTAACCTATGTATCAATACTATGCAAATATAAATCCCATTAGAAACCATTGCTCAGTTCTCGATTCCCAAGCTGGGGTGGTAAATGATTCGCAAAGTGGAAGGGGTCATTGTGGACCCCTTTCCCTATGCGAATCATGGTGACAATTTGGTGACGATCCCAATTTTAGCAGACCACTCCATGCCTTCAGTTTAGCATTCAAAAAAGGAAAACTTGTTTTTAATAGCAGAACTGGTTCCTTTAACTCAAGCTGGTTTCAAAAATTGTTTTCTGCTTTGGAATGGCTTGGCTTGGCTTTGGATGGTGGTCTGCTGTCCATGCAGGCCACCATCCTTGTGATTGCAGCCAATCACAGGGGTTCGCAAATTGCGACTTGCCTAATAAATATTAATTAGGTAGGTCATTCTGAGACCCCTAAAATGAGTTATTTTGAGAACTGCCCAATAGTAGATAGAAATCAGATCAAATTGCTATAAGATAATAGTCTAGTCCTCAGCAAACAACGCTATTACACAAGTATCACAACAGCCCATTATAGAAAACCTCATAATCTCAGGAAAACAATGCTTGATGAAAACCTTATTATGCAGCTATGACCTGAAACAAAATCCCTCAAAACATCAGACTTCCCTGTTCAGTCCTGCACAGCAGAAAGTAGCTTCAAACAAATATTCTCAAGTAGCGCCTTATCTTCCACTGACACAAAACCGGAAGCGTTGCAACGCTGATAGCTGTGATCGTGCTCAAAGTACAACAGGTGGCTTGCACCGCCAGCTCTTCCCACTCTAATCTCTAGCCCAAACGTAGTTTATCAAGCTCTTTTAACCTGTCCAATTTACTAAAAGCACAAGCATTGGCATAGCCAATAGGTCTCGCCTTTGGGACCTTATAAGTGTTTAGCCATGCAACAGTTAATGTTACTGCACCAAGGATATTGTGCTGGATAACTAAACACTTAAACGGTCCCAAAGGCGAGACCTATTGGCTATGCCAATGCTTGTTAGCATTTGAGTGTGATTATAGAGGTATGGGCGAAACCGTTTAGGGCCGTTCCGTCCAGAATTTGATGGCCTGTGGTGTTGAAAGCACTGCTAGATAACAAGGGTATAAGAAGTTGGGAATGGGCACAAGTGAAGGGTATGACATGAAATTCCAAATGTCAAAATCATAAAATGTGTGATTTAAGATATGGATGTCGTTTAAGAACAAATGTGTTATTTTCTTGAACGTTAAAAACAACCAATAACTGCATTGTAAATAGAGACACAAGTTTTCCATTTTTACTATAAATGCTTCCCTCTCTTTATTTTAATATCACAAAGAAGTAGAGGTTAAGGGTCTGATTTGCAAAGGGACTTACGTGTAGTAAAGGTACAAGTGTGGAGTCTCTGCACTCTGGGCAGCCTCTCTGTCCAGCGCACTGCAGTGAGTGCAGTGCGGAGATTCTGCCATGAGTGAAGAGACACGTAACTTTATTGCATATTAGTCCCTTTGTGATTTGAGCCCTAAGCCTTCATTTAAGGGTCTCACCATATGTTCAATCATTTCTGCTAGATCAAACGTTATGCATATAATCAGAAGCCCTAGTATTAAAACATGCCATCTTGTAATGTGCCATACATTGTCATTACCTTTTCTGTTTGCGAAAGGCACCAGTTATCGAAAGTAGTAAAATAAACTTTTACTAAACTCACCTTGGTGAAACTGCAACGATTGCTGCTGCTTATTGAGGAGCATAAGGGCTGGTACCCAGCTAATGCCCCGTGCGCTCATTGAGAAAAGTGTGGGGTGACCAGCAATATCAAAGGAGAGGCAGAACGATCTAAGAGTATGAGCATAGACAAGAACAGAGGAGAGGATAGGATAGTGGAATGAAGGGTCCCGAACACAGGAGAGGGTTGAGTAGTCGGTTACAGGACAGGCAGTCAGTGCGAAGGGAAACGCAGGGGAAACTGTTGGATGAAAGAGGCAAAGATTTGATGAAGGGAGGACAAAATGGTTACGGGGGGCACAGGGTGGATTAGCTACTTTCATAAAAGGAAACGTTTGTTAGGAGGATGTTGTGTTAAATCGTAATAATGTAACTGTGCAGGGTTGAGGCGAGTGAGGACTTGAGCACTGTGGACTAATTATAGTGTTAATCTTGGAGCAGATGTAGCAGGGTGAAGTCATGAGCAGGTAAGGATGATCAATAGAATACTGATAATTGAAGATGATGGAGAGAGTAAAGAGCTGAAGGTTTGCACAGAGCGCTTATGGATGGTGAGGTAATGAGGTCCTGGAAATAGATAGATTTGACACATCCTAGATCATTATGCAGTGTATGAAGGGCTTGCTTATTAACCAAGAAGTTAGCAGTGAATATGTGCTTTCGCCACTTATGTACTGCTGCCCTCATTTACTGTTATGCGCTCTTATTTCAAGTGTAATTCATGGCTGAGGCCTATCTTTGGTACAAGGTGGATAATGAAGCAGTTGTATGAGCTGTAGTGCAAGACTGAAGTGAGGTCTTTATGAAGATCACGTGGAAAGCAGTGAGAGCAGTGGGGTCCTGTTTTCTACAGAAGATGGGTACATGAGAGAGCGATCTACAAGGAGGCGAACTGATTTGCATGTGAAATGTGTGATGTCAGATGGAGCGATGATGGGTTTAGATTTGGATAAAGTGTTTGAAATTAGCATAAAATTGAGTGGCTTACCTTGCTTGTGGGTGGGATTAAGGAAGGTGTCATTTGAGGAGTGATCAGACAGAAGTGGAGACACTGCCGAAAGCATCAGTAAAATATTTTGGCAAGTTATGGTCACACCAGTGAAAGCAGAGAATCGTTTGGTGAAGGCAATAAATAGGTGTGTAGCATAATTTCCGCCAGTTGTAACTGAAAGCCATTACTATATAGTTACAGAGACGAATGCGTTTCCAGATGTTTGGAATGAAAGAGGCTTATGGTGCGAGTCCTAATGAGAAAACATCTTGTCATCCATAATAAAACACTGACCAAGGAGAGTAAGATCACATAGGTATGCTTTACTAAGGTAATACCTAAAACAAAACAAATGTTAGATTGGTTTTGAAATAACAGTAAAATCATGAGTCTGAGTCTTAGGACCTGGAAAGCCAGTGCAATCAGGAGTGAAATACGGACAGTATTGGAGCATGCTAGTATAAACTATGTTCAGGATCCTTTGAGACACCTTTAAAAATACATTTTAATACAAGTAAAAGGGATAGCTCCTTTCCGCTCCTAAGCGTCTTTTTTTTAACGCAGAACAAAATGCTGTATGGTGCTCTGTAAAACACGTTAGCGCCACCTGGTGTATTTCATGCAATACGGCCCCAGAAATGTTCTGCCAAATGCAATGGATCTCCGTCACATAAACAAAGGCAATAAAAATCAAACATCAAAGCGGCGAAAGTGAAAGTAATCGAGCAGAGCATCAAAGGGCTGGGTGAGAAGGGAGGGGGGAAAGCAAGGGTCAAAGCGGCTAAAGTGAAAGAAAGCTATAGAGAAGGGAGGGGGGAGTGGGAGCGGCTGTGCACGTGCATGTGATCGTGCACTCAAGGTTTAGGCCAGCCAAAAGACTGTGGGTAGCACTTTGAAAATTCCACATACAAAATGTCTCTTCGAGCCTTTGGCTCAGCGAGACCTAAAAAATGAAGAGTTCAGCGGTCGAGGAGTCTTTGACTTGAGCAGTTGCTGTGGAAGAGTTCTGACTGATTGCACCCTTCCCAGTTGCATAAGAAAACCTCAAGGGCCCCCCTGCAAGGTAAGGTGTGAGGGCTCCATTGCCCATTCCCTAACTGCCTTATTACCTCAAGTGTTTTATTTGTTTTCAACTGACCAGCCTAAAAGGGACCCTTTAAGGTGAATGGTGTGGGGCCCCCCACACCGCAAGGGATGCAGTGTCCTCCATTTTGCCCCTTACCCTTCCCTGGAGGTCATTTGACTTTGCTCCACATCGCAGCCCTGGAGTGCCAGGTGGCTGACACCACTTGTGTGTCGAGACCAGGCATTGTAAGCGGGACCCTAGGAGAAGGGCAGCCCCAATGCAGCTTGTGGTAGAGCCAGGCAACAAGAAGTCTAACAAAAAAAGAAAAGAGGAACCAGGGATTTAATGTTGGCTCCGTACTCCTGGACCTGGCTGCCCCTTGCAGCCCTCCTGTAGAACAGTAGGGGCAATAAAGCAGTAACAAGTATCATTGGTGAGGCACAGTTGGACCTGAGTGCACTGGTTTACCTAATCTGACAAAGACAAACACATGCAAAGGTTTGCAACAGTGGCAGATAGTTATAAATAGCAAATAGTTTCTAGGCACTGCAGCCCATAATAATAGTTTGTCCATTCCGCTTATGCTTACGCTGCTGCACCACCACACAACTTAAGATTTTTAAGATATTTAAATCATAAATGAATATGAACATGGCCATGAACTAACTGCTTATAAGCGACTCACAAAATAGATCACCCTACTGTGCAATATCGAGAGAATATGGAGAGCACCTTAAGTATATGCCAAAGGGAACTCTGTTAGCTAACATAGCCTGCCCATCAAAAGAGAAGGATGAGAACACGTAGTACTTTTCTGCTAGTTAATCAACAGCAATTCAACAGACACTGGGCGTCTCAGTAGATGAAATGTGCCACCGATCAAAGCCGCCCAAAAAAAAGGAAAACCCTAATATGAGGGACCTCTGCAAATGGGAACCCCTTCCTATAATTTCTGGAAACACCCTTCATATGTCAATACATGAATCTCTTGGGGAGCAGCTTACACCCAACAATAAGACAGGCACTACTGTAGACTTAGAACAAAGGCCTATCCCTGACTGTAAGATATTGTTGTCACCTACATTAATAATAATTAGCAATCAAAGGGAAGTTCCATCCATGGCACTATTGGACAGTACCCCATCCTCTGGGAAGGAAAAACCCCTAGGCCTTTACATTGACACTTGGGTCAAGGTATAATTTACTTCTCAGTTGGCCTCATCAGAGAAAATTTACACCAACAATAGGCTAAAGCAAGGGTGAATGTTAGCACCCCATCTATTGAATCTATATTTATCCAATATAGACACAGTGCTAGCAACCTCAATTGCAGTTTCTTGAAACGGCAAGGCAAAAAATAAATATCCAACAGTACGCAGACAATGCAGTGATACTCGATCAAACTCCAACTGGACTCCAGAAAGCCCAGTATTCCCTGAACATCTATTGCAGCGATAACAGATAAAGAGAACACCAATATTGTCTTATTTGACCAAAAAGTGCTTGAAAGAGGATGCTTGCAGCTGGATGGCACCATCATCGAGTGCTCCAATAGTTACAATTATCTAGGATGTTGGCTCGATGAGGACACTTCATTACAACTTGCAGCTCTAAAAAAACAAAGTGATGGCACTTAAATAAGTTACTTAGCTTTGGTAACGCTCTTTCTGGAAAAGGCTCTCTAACTACAGATTTCTCGCCTTTTGAATATTTCCCAGACATCAGACTGGATCCAGAAACTTTTTCAGCAGTACATCGGTGTGCTGGTAGCTGGCACCCTACGGCTCCGCACTAATGCCATCCCGCTCCGGAAATGACGCGCAGAGCCAGTATAGGTGCCACTCTCACGCACTGACCTCAGTTGCATTTGAAGCTGTCCACACAGAGCCCCAAAAGTAAACTGGTTATGACCAGTGTGTAGATTCCTTGACTTGGGATCTTATTAATGGATAGAGAGAGTCCAATTCACTGAACAGGAAGGATGGGAGGGTCAGGTAAGGCATCTGTGGTTAGAGTCTCTACTAAAAAGAGTGTCAACGAAAGTCAGTTTTTCTTATTCTTGTGATAGAGAATTCTAACCCCAGGTTCTTCACCTTTTGAATAGATACCAAAGCAGTAGCTATTCAGTGGAGGGTCTGTGAAGGAATTCAAACAGAAAAGTCCTGCAGGACCAAGCAGGCGAAATGCACCTCTTGGTGAACCTGGCTACCCAGACAGTAGTGATTCATGAATGTTTGAAGTGACACCCGTGCAGCTGCTTGGAAGATGTCCCATACAGGAACTCTGCATCCCAACACAGTGGAAGCAGCTTTGACCCTGGTGGAATGAGCTTGCAGTCCTTCCAGCGGCTGTTTTGTGGCCACTGTGTAGCAGATCTTAATAAACAGCACGATCCAGCGGGAGATTGTCCTTTTCTGCACAGCATTGCCTTTTTTTTGTTCCAATAAACCCCACGAAGAATGACTTGGGCCCGGTTGCGCTTGATCTTCTTCAGCACTCTGGGAAGAAGTGGTACAGGTGGAAAGACATACAGGAGGCAGCAACTCCACTCGCGACAAAAAACGTTGCTGAGTAAGTGCCGCCTTGGAAACGCCAACACGCAGAACTGCTGACATTGCGTGTTCACTTCGGTGGCGAACAGATCTAAGGCTCTCCCCACTGCTAAAAGAGACCTTGCACCACCTCTGACGCCATTCGTGATCCATTATGCACCGGCGGCTGAGTTCGTCTGCCCTGTAGTTCAGAGAACCTGCCAGGTGTTGAACCACCAGGGTCATGCCCAGATGTTCCAGCCATGTCCAGAGGCAAAGAGCCTCTTGACATAGGGTCCACGACCCCACCCCACCCTGTTTGTTGCTGTACCACATAGCGGTGGTGTTGTCCGTGAACACCTGCACCACTCTTCCTTTGACAGAGGGAAGGAATGCCTTCAGTGCAAGACGGATCGCCCAAAGCTCCAGAAGGTTGCTGTGGAGCCCGGACTCCGCCGGAGACCAGAGACCCCTGATCTCGGCCTCTCCCATGTGGCCGACCCATCCCAGGAGTGATGCATCTGTCACCACTGTGAACTCTGGTTGGGGAAGGGAGAGGGATCTGCCGTTGACCCAATCCTGGTTCATGAGCCACCACTGCTACTGACATGAAGTCCCCTCCGAGATCTGGAAGACATCAGAAAGATTTCCCTGATGCTGAGTCCACTGGAACTTCAGGTCCCACTGCAGTGCCCGCATGTGCCATCTGGCATGATCCACCAGCAGGCTGCAGTAGGCCATGAGGCCCAGCAGCCTCAGGGTCATTCTCAACAAAATCCGGGATAGAGGCTGAAACATTGGTATCATAGCCCAAATATCCCGGACTCGCTGCTCAAGAGGATAAGCCCGAAACTGCACTATATCCAGAATTGCTCCGATGAAAAGGAGCTTCTGAGAGCGAATCAGGTGCGACTCCGGCACGTTGATAGTGAACCCCAGCGAATGCAGAAGGTCCGTCGTAGTTTGGAGGTGGGAGACGACAGCCTGGGGCGAGCGCGCCTTCAACAGCCAGTTATCGAGATAGGGGGAAGACTGGAACCCCTGATCTGTGCAGATGAGCTGCGACCACCGCCATCACTTACATGAACACCCGAGGGGCGCTGTTAAGGCCAAAGCGGAGCACAATAAATTGAAAATGCTTGTGGCCTACCGTGAACCGTAGGTAATGCCTGTGGGCTGGCAGGAAGGGAATGTGGAAATAGGCATCCTGTAAGTCCAACGCTACCATCCAGTCTGGGATCGAGGGCAGAGAGGACCTGAGCCAACGTGAGCATTTTTAACTTCTCCTTCCGGAGGAAGCAGTTGAGGGCCCTGAGGTCTAAGATAGGACGCAGGCCTTTGTCCTTCTTGGGAATCAGAAAGTAGTGTGAATAGCAACCACGATCTACTTCTGGCACAGGGACCCGTTCAATAGCTCCCTTGGCCAAGAGAGCCGTAACTTCCTGGCAGAGAAGGGCCAAGTGATCCTCTGGAATCCAATGGAGTGCTGGTGGCATGATGGGAGGGGTAGTCTCAAAGGGGAGGGAGTAGCCCCTTATGGCTATCTACAAAACCCTACGAGCGGGCGTCCGGACAGGGTAGGCTATCTACGCCGACACCCGAGTAAAACCCCCAAGAAGGTGCGGGCATCCCACGCCATTAGCTCATGGAGAAACATTATCTCCGTATTTAGGTCATTATCTTAGGGGGCACTGATCTACTTAGGATCGATTAAAGCCACTGACTAGTAGCTTATAGGCTTCCTCCCTTCCCCCCTATTAAGTTCTAAGTGGGCTAATGTTACCCCACTCATAACACACACGTTCGTGCACTCACCACGCTCCACTCACACTTTTGGTCCTGAAGAAACGCCAAGGATCGTTCAGACCGTTTCAGGCGTGAAACATGTCGACCTTCACATAGTTACCTGGGCACATTGCGCCCATGCTGGTAACCTCTAACCTACGTTTTTTTTTTTACTCTGCCAAGGGTACCTCTTCATTAAAAACTTTTTGGCAACCCTTAGGCATTTTTAACTCGCACCGCACGCACACACTCTCCCTCACGCCCAACCTGTTACCCACAAACCCGCATGCATCCATCGGCAGCTCTCTAAAAGATCTCCGTCAAAGAGACCCTTCGGGGGACCCGTAGGGCATTGCACCGCCGGCCCGACGAGGAGCAACTGCCCGATGATGAAGCATGACATCCCTTGGGATGTGTGAGGGCAACAAGAGACAATTTGTGTCTCTCCCCACCCCTTGACTTGGCATCTCTCTTTCTTTCTTTCCCCTGTTTCTCTCTCTCTTTTGTCCTCCCATTTTTGAGGACTACGTGTTGACTTCTTGCATACACCAATCCTGGAACAGTGCCCCTTGTTTGATTTACATATCTACAAAACCCACCTGTCCGACGTGATGTTATGCCAGTGGGGGAGGTGATGGTGAATCCTGCCACCCACTGGCCTCTAGTGGCCCTGAAAGGTCGGACTAGGGATGTTTAGAGGCTGCTGCAGGTGGTGTATGGGTGGACTGGCCCGCCCGCTGGCCCCCAGACCCGCATCGCTGGGTCCCACATCGGCAGCCACGCATAGAGTGGGTAGCTTGCGTGGCCCTGTGGCTCGATTGGGTGGAACGTGGTGGGGCACCCGTTCCGTAGCCATGAAATGGTCGAAAGGCAGACTGTGTGGTGTGAGAGGTTGCTGCAAGGCCCAAGGATCTGGCTGTAGCCCTAGAATCCTTGAAGCGCTCGGGCGCAGAGTCCGCTTTGTAACCAAACCAGCAACGGCCATCAAAGGACATGTCCAAAAGGGTAGATTGGACATCCCCCGAAAAACCAGACATCCTAAACTGGGCGAAGCGCCACAGGGCTACCGATGTGGAAACTGTTCTGCCCAGAAAGTCGGTGGTATCCAGCCTACACTTGATGGTTAACTTAGCTGCATCTCGACTCTCAGCAACTGCGTGGGTGAGCACGGCCCGGGCCTCCTCCGGGCACTGTGGCAGCACTTGAGCAACCATATCCCACACCGTATGGATATAACAGCCCAAGAGCAAAGCAGTGTTCACTGACCGCAGCCCTAAGCTGGCAGAAGAAAACATCATCTTACCAAGGTGGTCCAGATTCTTGTATTCCCTATCTGGGGGAGCAGTAGGGAATGCGCCTTTACAGGACAAGGCTTGGACCACCAAGCTATCGGGGGTGGGATGTCGGGAGAGAAAAAGTGGGTCGCCCGGGCGGTGGCATCAGGCAATCATCCTGCCCACATGAGCCCCTGTGCTGGGCTTGGACCAAGTGCCCAGAAGGATGTCTGTGAGGGCTTCATTTAAAGGCAGCAGGGGCTCCGAAGAGGCCGCTGCCGGCTGAAGCACCTTTGTCAGGAGGTTAGTCCGGCCTGCCACCTTAGGACGCTCAAGGCCCAAGGCCTCAGCCGCCCTACGCAACACCACTGCATAGGAAGTTCACTTCTCCATAGCCACATTAGGGGGGAGAGCATGCCAAGGTCTGGGGAGTTATCCAAACCACTGTCATCACCCAGTTCCTCTTGCCAGACCGACTCCTCAGCTAAAGAATCTCCAGACCTCTCCCAGTCCTCCTCACCCTCCTCTGGCTGCCACACAGGGCAATAGGGAACGCCAGGGATGAACAGTGGTACAAAAGTACCCTCTGGCGCCGGTACCAACGTCGGGCGACATCGGTCCGGTACCAGGTCTAAATTAGGGGTGACGCTGGGGCCGGCATCGGTGGCGTTGTCACTGGAATCAGCACCGGGGAAGGTACTGTGAGGACGACCGGTGCCGATTTGGGACCAGGCCTGGATCCCCAGGGGCCCTCAGGCGTCGGAACGTAAGCCGCCGGCATCGAAAGCCCAGGTCCACCAGTCCAGTCCGCGGGGCACAAAGGCGCACCTGCGGAGTCGGGCTGCCCAAAAATGCTATGACGAGCCTTGTAAAAGGCTCGAAGCTGGGCAGGGGACGCTCTGGCTCTGGGAAAAGGAGGGAATCGCAGAGCCGTCCCAGAAGCAGGCACTGAAGACACTGTTGACAGACGGGGAGAAGGCGAAGAGCAACAATACTTCTTCGCCTTCTTCTTGTGCTTCAACTTACCTGATAAGAGAAAAGACTTCGATGACAAGTGGTGGTGGCTCCGTGAATGGTCCCGCGACCTTCCTCTTGACCGGGACCTCAAGCGGTGTGGAGCTTTTGAGACCACTCCCGCAAAGACTTCGGATTCATAGACCAGCAGTCAGAGCACAACTTAGGGTCGTGGTCGCGCTCCAGGCACTAAAGGCACACAAGGTGCGGATCGTTGACAGACATCAACTTGTGACAGGGGTCACAAGGCTTGAAGCCCGTCCAACGATGGACATCCCTTGTGCTACCAGGAGTCGAAGACTCAAAAAGACATCGACAAAAGTCGAAAAAGGTTTAATCAAAAAGTGACTAAGGGGCACGATCTCTCCGGATCTGTGCTGGTTGGCACAGAAAAAGAAAGAACTGATGTCAGAGCGCAGGGGCGGCGTCTAAGTAGACGCCGCAATGTCATCCTGGTGACTATGGTGCCGACGACAGACACAGAGTCGACCGACGCCACCTACTGAGGTGCAGGGGTACTGCTACGCAAAAATTCTCCGGATCCAGTCTGATGCCTGGGGATAATTCTAAAGGTAATGAATCTATAACTACAGTCTCTTTCAGATATGGTGTGTACTGCACCAAGCCACAAATTTGTACCAACAACAGGCACACACAGTTATTGTCAAGGGACAACTAGCTGCCAAGATCAGTCGCCTCTATAGGAAGGTCAAAGGTGTTCAGCTGTCGCTGTTCAATCTCCAAGTATGAAAGGGAAGATTGCGAAGGGCCAGGTGCAGAGCCTTGCAGAATTGCTGTGACAACAGATACTCCCTGAGGGGCCACCTTATCGAAGGGCAGATGCTCATGCTCAGAAGCTCAGCATACCATACTCTCCGTGCCCAAGGACAGATACGGATGCCGAGAAGCTCAGCATACCATACTCTCCATGCCCAATCTAGAGGCACTTGGATGACTTGGGCCGGTCTGTCCTGTTCTTCTTCAGAATTCGTAACAGGAGAGGTATCAGCAGGAGTCCTGAGTTCCACCCTAGGTGGAACATGTCTCATAGTGAGAGATTGCTCTTTAAACTTCAACGCATAGAACTGGTGATATTGTGCATTTTCAGCAGCGGTGAATAGATCCACATTCACGGAAAAGACCTTGCGCCACCTCCGGGTGCAACTGACATTTGTGATCCACAATGTGCCGATGGCTGCTTTCATCTGCCATAGCATCTAAGGATCCTGCTGGGTCGTTCACCACCATGAAAATGTCTTGATGGTCCATCCATTTTTAAAGGTGCAGAGTCTCCTGGCACAGGGTCTGTGACCTCATCCCACTCTGTTCGTTGCAATATCACATGTCACTAGTGTTGTCCATAATCATTTGTAGCAATCTTCATTTGAAGGATGGAAGGAAGGATTTAATGCCAAGCAGATAGCCCTCAGCTAGGTTAATATAGAGCCAGCACTCCACCAGAGACTCAAAGCATATGATCTTCTCCTCCTCAAGGAGGCCGTTCCAACCCAAAAGCGATGAATCTGTCTCCACTGTCAGCTGTGGGTGGGGTAGTGACAGGGATCAGCAGCTGACCCATCTGCAGTCCAGTAGCCACCACGGCAAGTCCTTTGCAGTCTCCTCCAAAAAATGGAGGTGTTTGAAAAGATGCCCTTGATATTGACCCCACTGAGACTTCAGATCCCACTTAAGAGTCCGCATATGCCACCTAGCATGCTTGACCAGCAGGATGCCGGAGGATTAAGATCATGACCTGAATGTCCTGGGCTCTCCTTTCCAACAGATAGGTACAAACCCGAACCATGTCCAGTATGGCTCCGGTTAAGGGGAACGTCTGAGAATGAGTCAGGTGTGACTTTGGCATGTTGATAGTGAACCCGAAAGATGACAGGAGGTTCACTATAGTCTGGAGGAGGTTGTCAACTGTGTAAGGCAAGCCCACCTTCAACAGACAGTTGTTGAGATAGAGGAAGACTGGGACCCCGATTACCTTTGAATGTGTGCTGATACCACCACCATCACTTTCGTGAACACCTGAGGAGCACTAGTGAGACCAAAGGGGAGCACAGTGAACTGAAAATGTCCCTGACCCATCATGAACCGCAGAGAGTGCCAAGGGCCTTTGAGGACGGGAACTTGGAAATAGGCATCCTGCAGATCAAATGCCACCAACCAGGCTCCAGAGTTGAGGGATGACAAGACCCGGGTAGGGTGAGCATTTTGAAGTAGTCATTCTGGACTAAGGTATGGAGGGGGCACAAGTCTAATATAGGATGAAGGCCTCTATCTTTCTTTGGCACCAGAAAGTAGCAAGAATAACGCCTACATCACTTCTGGGGCAGGAACCCTCTTGATAGACCCTTTGGCCAAAATGGCTTGTATTTTATGCCATAAGATGTACAGATGGTCTTTATCAGTTGGTCCAGGGTCGGTGAGGGATGCGTGGGAGTGGCAATGAAGGGTAGGGTGAATCCTTTCTAGACAATCTGCAGGACCCACCTGTCTTATTTTATGGCCTACCAACCCAGCAAGAATCGTTGGATCCTGCCTCCAATGGGAAGCTGTGCTCCACTGAGGGCACAGTAAAGTTTTTTTTCTGTGAGTGCTGCGTTGCAGTAGACTGACTGGCTTATTTATCCTGACCACGGGGTCAGTTGCGAAATTGCTGGACATTTTGCTGAGGTTGAAGTGGCTACCGGTAAGGGGTGCCTCTGCAGATAAGCCCAGAGAGCGTGATGTGGCCCTGCTCTTTTTGAACAGCTCCAGAGCGGAATCTGCCTTGTCCCTAAAAAGGTTAGTCCCGTCACAGGTCATGTCCATAAGGGACACCTGAAAAATCTGTTGACCGCTGCCACTCGTGGCGACGAAGGGCAACACTGGTGCCAATGGCACACCAGATGGAATCAATGGTATCTAGGCCACAACAAATTGTGAATTTGGCCTTGTCATGACCATCCTGTAATATTTGGGTTAGGACAGGCATGGGTCTTACGGAACACCTTGGAGGATATGAGCCACCGAATCACAAAGTGTAAAGGATTCAGTGTTGCAGCAACCCAGCAGGCAAGTGGCATTAATGGACCGGAGGGGCAGACTGATGAACAAAAATACCCTCTACCAAAGGTCTTTTGGACTCGCTATAATCGGAGGCAGAGTGATTGGAAAAGTATTTTGAGTTTATCCAACTGGTAGATTGTTGTACGACTAAATTCTCAGGAGAGGGGTGCTGAGACAGAAATGCAGGATCACCGGGGGTTGGTCAATGGAATCTCGCAATTTCACGCCCAATGTAGGACCAGAAGAACAAGTTACTTACCTTCGGTAACGCTTTTTCTGGTGGATACAGTATCTGCCTGTGGATTCCTCACCTTGTGAATATCCCCTGCGCCAGCAACATTCGGAAACTTTTGTAGCAGTCCACGCCGATGAGGTCGAAGACGACGTCACAGAGGCACGGCTCCGCTCGCGACTCCGCTGACGTCACCGGCTCCATAAGAAGACCTCCTCGGCGTGATGACGTCAGTTCCACCCCTTTTTTCCGTGCCTTCGAGGCACACGGACGGACTGACAGCAATATGTACATAAACAGTATACACAGTACACAATATGCATAACAACACACACAGTGTGGAGAAGAAACATCAAAGCACTAGAAATAACCCAATGTCCTTGACAGTCATAAATACATTTGAAATCATCAATAGAATTACCGTCATAGAGTCACTGGAATAGAAGGATGGACAACGGGGAGGCGGGTGGGTCAGTGAGGAATCCACAGGCAGATACTGTATCCACCAGAAAAAGCGTTACCGAAGGTAAGTAACTTGTTCTTCTGATGGATACATCTGCCAGTGGATTCCTCACCTTGTGAATAGATTCCACAGCAGTCCCCACTCCCGGAGGAGGGTGTCCATCCCCCCTATACCAGAAAGTCCTGAAGGACGGAACGAGCAAAGTGTCCGTCCCTCCTCACCTCGGTGTCCAAGCAATAATGTTTTGCAAAGGTGTGAAGGGAGGCCCAAGTTGCCGCCCTACAAATGTCCTCCACAGGAACACCCCTAGATAAGGCAGATGTAGAAGACTTTGCTCTAGTAGAATGAGCCCTCAAACCCTCCGGAGGCTCCTTACCAGCTAGGGAGTAGCAGATCTTGATGCAAAGCACAATCCATCTTGAAAGGGTGCGCTTGTGCACCGCACGACCCTTTCTGCAGCCAGCAAAGCCCACAAAGAGCTGGTCATCAATCCTGTAGTCTTTTGTCCTGTCCAGGTAAAAGCTCACCGCCCTCTTAGGGTCCAAGCGGTGAAGTCTCTCCTCCTCCTTAGAAGGGTGAGGGGGAGGATAAAATGTAGGAAGAGTAATGGACTGCCCCAGATGGAAGGGAGTTACCACCTTAGGCAAAAACGCAGCCCTGGTCCGGAGTACCATCCGTTCAGCATGCACAGTCAAGAATGGGGGTTTTGAACTAAGAGCTTGAAGCTCACTTACCCTCCTTGCCGAGGTGATTGCAACGAGGAAAACCGTTTTAAATGACAACAGCCTCAAGGGACACTTATGTAAGGGCTCGAAGGGAGAACCCATAAGATAAGTCAGTACAAGGTTTAAATCCCATTGAGGTACAATAAAAGGAGTAGGAGGAAATTTATTCATGAGGCCCTTAAGAAACCTAAGCACAATAGGTGATTTAAACAATGACGGCTGATCCGGCAGGCATAGGAAAGCCGACAAAGCCGATAAATATCCTTTAACTGTGGCCACAGCAAAGCCTTGCTGAGCAAGAGAAAGGGCAAACTGCAAAATGTTAGACAAACGAGCCTTCAAGGGATCAATTGACCTCTCTCCACACCAGAGAACAAATTTAGACCATCTATATGAGTATATAGATTTGGTGGAGTGTCGCCTGGCCGATAAAATAACATCCACCACATCAGGAGGGAGAGAGAAAGAATTCAGGTTGCCCCGTTCAATCTCCAGGCATGAAGGTGTAAGCTCTGGAGGTGGGGGTGAAGAACCTGCCCCTCCGACTGCGAGAGGAGGTCTGCCCTCAGAGGGAGACGGAGCGGAGGGCACGAGGAGAGGTGGAGAAGATCTGTGTACCACACCCTTCTTGGCCAATCCGGGGCGATCAATATAACTTGGGCCCGGTCTTGGCGAATCTTCCTCAGAACCCGAGGAATCAAGGGTATGGGAGGAAACGCGTAAAGGAGTCGTGAGCCCCAACTCAACTGGAACGCGTCCCCTAACGCTCCCTGCAACGGATACTGGAGACTGCAGAATGACGGGCAGTGAGCGTTCTCGAGAGTGGCGAACAGGTCCACCCGAGGAGTTCCCCACTTCCGAAAGACGTGACGAACTACCTCTGGATAAAGCCTCCACTCTTGGTCGGCGGAGAACTGCCGACTGAGACTGTCCGCACGCACGTTCAGAACTCCGGCCAGATGATTTGCCATCAGACAAATCCGATGGTCCTGAGCCCAGGACCATAGACGCAGGGCCTCTCTGCAGAGACAAAGAGACCCCACTCCTCCCTGTTTGTTTATATACCACATCGCGGTCGTGTTGTCCGTCAGGACTTGAACAGACTGACCGTGAAGGGAAGGGAGAAAAGCCTTGAGCGCCAAACGTATCGCCCGTAACTCCAGAAGGTTGATGTGAAGCAACCTTTCCTCTGGAGACCAAAGACCCTTGATCTCCAGATCCCCCAGATGAGCACCCCAGCCTAAGGTGGATGCATCCGTTATCACTGTTGTCACCGATGGAGGTATATGGAAGGGCTTTCCTTGGGACAGATTGCCCTCCACGCTCCACCAAAATAGATCCGCCGCAGCTTCTCTGGAGATCCTCACAGACTCCCTGAGATCCCCTTTGTGCTGATACCACTGCTTGCGGAGGCACCACTGGAGCGCCCTCATGTGCCAGCGTGCATGGTTGACCAACAGTATGCAGGAGGCGAACAGACCGAGCAGGCGAAGGACCTTCAGAACTGGAACAACCGCTCCGCTGTAAAACAAAGGAATCATTTCCTGTATGTCGAGAATCCTTTGAGGAAGAGGGAATGCTCGACACACAGTAGTGTCCAGTACCGCACCTATGAACAGGTTGCGCTGAGAGGGCACCAGGTGAGATTTGGGCACATTGATCGAAAAACCCAATCTGTACAACAGCCGAGTTGTATCCTGCAGATGACACAGCACCTTCTCCGACGACTCCGCCTTGATCAGCCAGTCGTCCAAATAAGGGAAAACCGAAATTCCCGATCTTCTGAGATGGGCTGCCACCACTGCCATCACCTTTGTGAAGACTCGAGGTGCCGAAGTAAGACCAAACGGGAGGACCGCAAACTGATAATGTTGCGACCCTACCGTGAAACGGAGATACTTCCTGTGCGACTTCAGAATGGGGATGTGAAAATACGCATCCTGCAAGTCGAGCGACACCATCCAGTCCTCCTGATTCAGCGCCTGAAGAACCTGAGCAAGGGTGAGCATCTTGAACTTTTCCTGTTTCAGGTAAAAGTTCAGGATTCTGAGGTCTAATATCGGACGCAATCTGCCGTCCTTTTTCGGGATCAGAAAATACCGGGAGTAGCATCCCTGACCCCTCTCCTGCTCCGGGACCACCTCTATCGCACCTTTCTGAAACAACTTCAGGACTTCCTCCTGCAGGAGAAGACGGTGGTCCTCCGAGCAAGCCCCTTGACAAGGAGGGTAATTTGGAGGGAATTCCCGAAAGGGAAGGGCGTACCCATTTTCTACAAGATCCAGAACCCAGAGATCTGTAGTTACAGATTCCCAATCTTGTAGAAAATGGGTAAGCCGGCCCCCCACAGGACCAGCATGATCCGGAATGTCGAATCTAGGGCTGTTTTGCGGTGGTGGGAGGGGCAGAGGAGGAGGAAGAGGAGGAGGAGAGTTGACGGCCACGTGAGCGACCTCTAAGTCTTCCTCTATATCCTTTGGAGCCTTGCTGCTGCTGCTGCTGGGTTGGTCTATAAGAACGAAAACTCGCCCTTCCAAATCCTCTGTACCTCTTGAAAGTACCTCTCGGCTGGGATTGAAGGCCCAACGACCTAGCCGTAGCCTTACTCTCTTTGAAGCGCTCCAGAGCAGCATCAGCCTTCTTCCCGAACAGACCAGACCCATCAAAAGGTAAATCCAATAAAGTTGACTGGACATCCGAAGAGAATTCAGAGGACTTAAGCCACGCACCCCTCCTGGTGGCAACAGAAGACCCCATGACCCTGGCAACTGAGTCCGCTGTATCCAGGCCACTCTGAATAACTTGGCGAGCAGCCGCCTGGGCATCCGATAGTACTTCATTGAAGCCTGCTCTATCTTCCTCTGACAGTTTAGGTGCCAACTTTTTAGCTGAATCCATAAGCGCATGGATATAGCGCCCCAATAAACAAGTCGCATTAGAAGATTTTAATGCCATACTGGCTGATGAAAAGACCTTCTTGGCCGATTGGTCTACCTTCTTGGCCTCTCTGTCCCCTGGGACTTGAGGAAACGCACCTTTGGAACGTCCAGAACAAGCCGCCTGAACGACCAGACTTTCAGGTGAAGGGTGTGTTGACAAAAACTCAGGATCCCCTGGAGCCACCCTATACCTCCTTGCAACCACCTTGGACACCGCAGGAGCCGAAAAAGGCTTGCGCCACACATCCAACACAGGCTCCAAAATTGCCTCATTAAAAGGCAACTGAGGCTCTGACACCGCAGTTGGAGAGTGCAACACCTCAGTCAAGATATTGGACTTGAATTCAACAGATGGCAATTGAAGGTCCAACAACTCTGCAGCCTTTCTGATTACAGCATGATAAGGTGCCGCGTCTTTAGAAGGTTCATCCGATGGAGGAGTGATCTCCCACTCCGGAGACAAATCCAACCCACTTGCCTCCTTCAACTCGTCAAACACCTCATCGGATTCGACCAATTCCCCCTCTTCAGCCTCATCCATAAGATAGCACCTCTCCTCCAGCACTCTCTGCGCCTCCCTTCTGGAACGGATCCGCACCTGCGGCGTCGGCGGCGCCGTGATCGAATCCGACAGCGCCGGCAGAGGCGTCGAACGCGGATCAGCTGGAGCAGCCGGCGTCGAACGAGGTCGAGTCGGCGCCGGTGAAGAGGGAAGCGGCGTCGATGATCTCGGCGCCGGCATCTGCCAAGACGGCGTCGCTGGGAAGAAAGGCATAAATGGTGCTTGAGGATAAACCTGCGGCACTCCCAGATTAAAAGCCATCGGACCCATCGGACCCATAGGTGCACCAGAGGTATACATGGCCCGAGAAAACACCCCGTACATCGCATTGAGATAATGCGAGGGGTCCTGACCTGGATTAGGGAAAGCCGGATACTGGTCAGGTAACACCGGACTCGGGCCTGCCGGCGCCGACGGTGGAACTTGCGGCGTCACAGACTCACCCGGAGCCTGATTATCCTCATCCTGGGCCGGAGTCGGAGACGGAGCCGGAGGACTTGCAGGACCTGGAGAAGGCATCGGCGCCGGAGAGGACGCCGGCACCGGAGATTCAGCCGGAGCCGGAGAAGACACAGGAGAAGAAGGAACGGGAGGCGAAGCCGGGACAGGAGAAGGAGACACTGACTCCCTTCGACGCCGAGCAGGTGATTTTGACTTCGACGTCGAGGCCTTATGATGAGACGAATGCCTCCTCTTCTTCTTATGCTTCTTGTTCTTTGAAGCATGTCCCGAAGTCGACTTGGAAGCCGACCTCGACCTCGACCTGGATCTTCTTCTACCTCTTTTCTCCTTTTTCTTCATCCGGGCGATAAAAAGCTTTGCCTCTCTTTCTTTAAGAGCCTTCGAGCTCATCTTCCTGCAACACGAACAACCTTCAACATCGTGGTCCGAGGACAAACACCAAACGCAGTCGTCATGCGGGTCAGTGATGGACATGTGTTTGCCACATTCACGGCAAGGCTTGAAACCAGACTTCCTTGTCGACATTCTCGAAGAAAGACAGAGAAACTTCGGAATAAACACAAAGTAACAGGTAAAGCTACCAGTAACGATTCCCGAAATCCGTTGGCGTCGTCGGCGCGGAAAAAAGGGAACTGACGTCATCACGCCGAGGAGGTTTTCTTATGGAGCCGGTGACGTCAGCGGAGTCGCGAGCGGAGCCGTGCCTCTGTGACGTCGTCTTCGACCTCATCGGCGTGGACTGCTACAAAAGTTTCCGAATGTTGCTGGCGCAGGGGATATTCACAAGGTGAGGAATCCACTGGCAGATGTATCCATCAGAACAAGGTTTACCCGAGGCCCCTAGGAGTGTTTCATGGAGTACCCCATTTAGGGGAGAAGGAGCACAATAGTGGTTTGCCTCAGCTCAAGAAACTCGGAAAGAAATTGGTTTTGACCTCTGAGGTGAGAGACTTGAGGTTGAGAAATGTGGCCACCCTCCACATGACCACCACAAATAAAGCAATCTCTTCAGTAGAGGGTGTGAGGAGACCAGACTCAGGAGAGGTTTCTTGGTCACTTGCCTCCTGGAAATCATTATACCAATTCTCCTCATGGTATTATTGGCCAATTTCATCGCCTGCATTATCCTCATTGTCTGAATCTGTACCAAACAAGGAATGAGGTGTATGGGGTCTTCCTTGTGGAGGTGCGATGTCAAGCAGTGCAGGTTTTGGTTCAAAGAAAACCGAGCCTAGCCACATTAGAGGTCACAGGAGCGCCGACTGAGTAAGAGAGCACAATAGGCACCTCAACCTCCGTCTATACCGTTGGCATCGGCGTGGATGCTCCAGGAACAAGCATGGTTCACAGAGCCAGAGGTGAAGTCAGTAGAGGAGCCAGAGGAGGCATGGTTGATGCTTTGGAGAATCCAACTGGCACGGAGGGTGAACCTGTGAGCAGTATCCCAAATGGAGGACTTCTCGGCTCTTTGGGGCCTGCAAGAGCCAGAGGGAGTTGGAAGGGATCTGAAGTTTCGGAGCATGGCCTTGTGGAAATCTTGGATCTGCCTTGGTGTCACAGAGGTCCCAGAAACTCGGGTTGTGCCTGGACAAGTTGTGGGATTGGCTCAGAGGTCAACTGGCTACTGGAAGAGCAGTGTTCCCTCCTCTTGTCTTCTCAGGAGTACAAGAGTGGCAACAATGGTCAGAGTCCCACTTGGAAATGTTATGCTTTTTTTTCTATTTAGCTGAATACTTGGAGCACAACGATAAACAGCCTCGAGAATAAGTCTTGTGACTTCTGGCCCAGGAACGGGACTGAGACCAACCTTTGGACGTGGGCAGTAATCAATGAGGGGTTCTTCCGGTGCTTGCCGACAGACAGTTTCACCTTGTGGCCTTCGGGGACCTCGACAAGCAGTCATGAGAGGCTTTACAGATGTGACTTGATCTCAGGCAAACCTTTACTTGTGACAGTCCTCACAGGGTTTAAAATCTGTTGTCTTGTGAAGTGACGTTTCCCTTGCACACTGTAATTTTTTTGAGAACCAGAGGTAGTTCAGATCTGTGTCTGGGTATGTGGAAAGAAAGAAACTGATGCCAGCATGTGGGAGTGGCACCTATATAGGCTCAGCATATCATTTCAAGAGTGGAACTGCATCACAGTGGAGCTTCAAGGCGCAACCTACCGGCATGCAGAGGCACTGATGAAAAAACTTTCTGGATCCAGTATGATGCCTGGGGAGTACTGAAAAGGTGACAAAACTGCAGTTAGAAGTCTGTATCAGAAATCTCCTTTATGTGCTTACATAACAAGCTATCTGACTCATACATCAGTACATTACTTAGGGTAGTAAACAGCTAGTTAAGGCTGACAATTAGTTACGGGAAGATATCATACCATGGAAAACTAACTAATTGGTTGGCGACTTCCCAGTACAGATACAGGCTTATGTTCCACCGACACAATAGAACTTCAAGTACAAATGCAACTGTAGTTTAAGCTGGCAAAACAGATACTCAAGCTTCAAGCCACTTACGTGCAGTAGTAAGACAAAACGGAAGAACCGCAAACTGGTAGTGTTGCGACCCAACCGTAAATCGGAGATACTTCCTGTGCGACTTCAGGATTGGGATGTGAAAATATGCATCCTGTAGGTCGATGGACACCATCCAGTCCTCTTGCTACAGCGCCTGAAGAACCTGCGCTAGGGTAAGCATCTTGAATCTCTCCTGCTTGAGATATAGATTAAAAATTCTGAGATCCAAGATCGGACGTAATCTGCCATCCTTTTTGGAAAAATACCGGGAGTTGCATCCCTGACCCCTTTCCTGCTCCGGAACCACCTTTATCACACCTTCTTGTAACAGGGCAATAACCTCCTTTTGAAGGAGAAGTAAACGATGATCGGTGCAAAACCCTTGGCAAGGAGGGTAAGGAGGAGGGAATTCCCTGAAGGGAAGGGCATACCCAGTTTCTATGAGATCTAGAACCCAAAGGTCCGAAGTAATCGATTTCCAATCTTGTAGAAAATTGGTAAGCCGACCTCCCACAGGACCTACATGATCCAGGATGGCGGATCTAGGGCTGCTTTCCCACATTACCAGGAGGGGCTGGGGAGGTAGAGGAGGAGGAGAAGGATGGTTGACGCCCGGCTCCACGAAGGCGACCTCTGCCTTTACCCCTATAGGACTTTTACAAGGGGTTTTGTTGCTGCTGCTGCTGAGGCTGTCTGAAACTTCGAAAGGAAGACTTCCCGAAGCCTCTGTATCTTTTATAGCCATAACCTCTCGCCTGTGATTGCAGACCCATAGACATTGCCGTGGCCTTACTGTCCTTAAATCTTTGCAAAGCAGAATCTGCCTTCTCTCCTAAAAGTCTGGACCCATCAAAAGGCAGATCAAGAAGAGCAGCCTGCACATCGGGAGAGAACCCAGAAGACCTCAACCACGTATGTCATCTTGTTGCAATGGACGAACCCATCACCCTGGCAACAGAATACGCCTTGTCCAGGCCAGACTGGATGACTTGGAGAGCTGCAGCCTGAGAGTCCGCCAACACCTCAGTCAGATTTTCCCTGTCTTCCTCAGATAACTTAGGAATAAGCTGTTTGGCAGAGTCCATTTGGGCATGAATGTATCTACCCAAGAGACAAGTGGCATTGGTAGATTTCAGTGCCATGCTAGCTGAAGAAAAGACCTTCTTTGCAGACTGTTCCAGCTTCTTGGAATCCCTGTTGGCCGGAGCTTGTGGAAAAACCCCTGTAGACTGCTTCGAACAAGAACCCTGCACCACCAAGCTCTCAGGAGAGGGGTGAGATGAAAGGAACACTGGATCCCCAGGAGCAGGTCTATATCTTCTGGACACTGACCTTGGAACCGCAGGAGCAGAAAGAGAGTTGCGCCACACATCAAGTATTGGCTCAGTCAGTGCATCATTAAAGGGCAAGAGTGGTTCAACCACGAGGACAGAGAATGAAGCACCTCCCTAAGAAGATTAGGCTTATACTCAGCCATAGGGAGCTGCAAATCCAAAAGTTACGCAGCCTTCCTAATCACAGAATGGTACAGAGCAACCTCCTTCGAGGGGGAAACCTTCTGAGAAACAAAGTCCCACTCTGGAGAAGTGTCAAGTCCACTTGCCTCACACAAGTCCTCAAACACATCCTCTGTGTCATACACTTCTCCTTCCTCCCTCTCATCCACCTGGTACTGCTCCTCCTCCAACAACCTCTGCGCCTTTCTCCTCTCAGGAGAGGGGTGAGATGAAAGGAACACTGGATCCCCAGGAGCAGGTCTATATCTTCTGGACACTGACCTTGGAACCGCAGGAGCAGAAAGAGAGTTGCGCCACACATCAAGTATTGGCTCAGTCAGTGCATCATTAAAGGGCAAGAGTGGTTCAACCACAAGGACAGAGAATGAAGCACCTCCCTAAGAAGATTAGGCTTATACTCAGCCATAGGGAGCTGCAAATCCAAAAGTTACGCAGCCTTCCTAATCACAGAATAGTACAGAGCAACCTCCTTCGAGGGGGAAACCTTCTGAGAAACAAAGTCCCACTCTGGAGAAGTGTCAAGTCCACTTGCCTCACACAAGTCCTCAAACACATCCTCTGTGTCATACACTTCTCCTTCCTCCCTCTCATCCACCTGGTACTGCTCCTCCTCCAACAACCTCTGCGCCTTTCTCCTCGAGCACATCTTCGGTTGCGGCGGCGCCACACGTGGCGTTGATGGCTCCGGGAGCAGCGTTGAAGGAGGATCCACTGTAGTAACTGGCGCCAATCGAATCCAAGAAGCTTCACGGGATGGAGCCAGGGACTGCCCATACGGCGTCAAAATCCTCGGAGCCGGAAAATGGCAAGACGGCATCGCTGACATGAAAGGCACAAAGGGGGCCAGTGGATACCGGTGAGGCGCACCCAAATTAAATGCCAAAGGACCCATGGGACCCGAAGGTGCACCAGAGGGGTATGAGGCCCTGGCGAACACGCCATACATTGCATTCAGAAAATGATGGAACCGAACCTGGCGCCAGAAACTGTGGATATTGAGCTGGTTCTAGATCCAAACGAGGCACCTCTGGAGTCAGAGCCGCTGTAGCCACATGCAGAGCCGCAGGAGCCGAAAACACCTCAGCATCAGCCGGATTCGACACACCCTCTGAAGTCAGTGAGAATCTCATCGTCGATGACTGCTCTGGAGTCCCTTTGTATGATGGAGAATGGATCGGAGTCGCCTGAGGAGCCACTGAAGGAGAGGGAGAGACAAAGTCCTTTACTCGAAGTCGAGGAGTTGGAGAAGGCGACCTCGACACCACAGCCTTCGACGACCGGCACCGAGAAGCATGTCTCTTCTTCTTCTTATGTTTTTTCTTGAAGTCATGCGACGTCGATGACCTGGACTTTGACCTTTTTCGACCCCTTTTTTCTTTTCTTGCCTTGGCCATATACAGCTTGGCCTCCCTCTCCTTCAAAGTCTTCAGGTTCATCTTGCTGCAGGAGGAACAGCCCTCGACGTCGTGGTCAGACGACAAACACCAAAGACAGTCTTCATGCGAGTCAGTAATAGACATATGACCCCTGCATTCCTTACAGGGCCTAAAGCCAGACTTCTTCGGAGCAGACATGCCAAAAGAAAGATACAATCAAAATAACAACGTATCCAGTCAAAAGTATGGAGAGTCCCAGAAAAAACCGTTAGCGTTGACAGCGTGGAAAAAAGGGAACTGACGTCATCACGCCGACGTGGTCCTCTTATGGCTCCAGTGACGTCATGCGGAACCACGTGTGGAGCCATGGTATTGTGACGACCTCGTCGGCGTGGAGAGCTAGGAAAATTTCCGCTGAATAGCTGGCGCAGGGGATATTCATAAGGTGAGGAATCCACAGGCAGATATATCCATCAGAAGTGGAGTTGCATACCTAGGCGCCGGAGGAGGATAACTTTCCTCGGATTCGGAGGAGTAAAAGCCCTCAGTGCTAGAGAGGGCGCTGTAGACACCCCTGGAGAAGTTGTTGGAGATATTTCAAGTCTGCAACGTCGCCTAGGATTCAGGGACATCCTTTGAAGAGCGGTGTCGAGAACCATGGTGCTGCTTCTTCTCATGCTTCTTGGAGGATCTCGAAGTATGAGGCCTCAGCGACTTCGACCGGGTTCAAGACCTCCTGCGACCCCTCTTCTGTCTCTTGGCTTTGGCCATGAGTAGCACGGCCTACCTCTCATTCAGGGCCTTTGGATTAATCCGTTTGCAAGGAGAGCATGTCCCGACATCATGATCTTAAGACAAACACCACAAACAATCTTCATGCGGGTCAGTGATGGACATTTGGCCCACGCATTCCCTGCAAGGCTTGAATCCCGGCTTTCTAGGAGGAGTCATCTTCAGAGGCTACAAAGCAACAGTATCGAAGAAATCTCCTAGAAAGGGAGAGTCTGGTAAAAAAAAAAAAAATCCCGTCAGATGACGTCACACGGAGTCATGTGCGAAGCCATTCCAATGTGACGTTCTCTCGAAGTGGGAGAGCTGAGGAAAAAGTTTGCGAGGAATGCCACACATTGCGATAATTCAAAAGTTGAGGAATCCACAGGCAGATGTATCCATCAGAACCTACCTTTTAAATGTGAATAAGTCACCTCCTATGTAGGCCTGATAACCCACATAGCAGGGTGCATGGTATTTAAAAGCAGGTCATGTAGAAATGTAAAGTTAATCTGCCCTTAAAGTGGCATGCACCCAAAAAGCTATTTTTACTGTAGGAAGGCTGGTCCATTAAGAAACGCTAGGAAGCGATATTGAATACTAATAGTGTCTCTTAGGATTAAGAGCAGCTAAAACAATAAACAACTATTTTTAATAGTTAGCAAATTACAATTCAATTGTGAAGTCAGATTTGCATTAACTATTAAAGAAAAGTAACTTTAAAAAATCACCTTTAACCTGTCTGCAGTCCCTGTGTGCTAATTTGCATTAGGTCTCCAGCCTCTCCCAGCCTCAGCCTTGAATAGGTGTGAGTGAGGTGTGGAATGCCTCCCAGGAGCAAATATTACGCTGGCCTAATGGGAAGCGAAGGCTAATCTGTTCTCCACATAATATTCCAAGTGGTGGCTGTGGGCATCCTGTGACATCACCCTGTCAAATCCTGCTTGACAGGTCTGTAGAGCCACATTTATCACTTGGTGCACCCTTGAAAGGGAGAGAACAGTATGGCGAGACAATTCTTGCATAGTCACTGTTTGGTTGATGAAGGACATTGCTTTTGTCCTACCAGACTTATGTCTCTTGTTTTGTTGTGGGTACAGCACCTGCTTCAAACTGGATTTTAGTGTTAGATGTGGGACAACACTAGGATTGCCATGGTACACTCTCCACTCACACCCCCCGCCTCAGAGTTCATGTTTACTGTGGCTGAAGACTTTTGCCATCTTGAAAATTTCCAGACACGTGGCATTTTGTGCCATTTTACATAAGGCAAACAAGAACTACTGAAGATATGGGTAGCGTTGGCCCCAGACACTTTTACCCCATTGGTTATAGAGTGCCTAGGAGTCACCCTCAACCACTAGCTGTTGCCAAGCATAAATGTGGCATCCCCAGGCACCCTCTACAGAATACATTCCGGATATGTGGAAGATCAAAAGAGGACTGGCTCAGCTGTCTGTGACCTGACAGTAGCCCTAAAGTGCCGGATTGGCTTCCTTTTATACCCAGGACAAAGACGTGGACTGCAAGGGTCAGCTGTCTTACCTCCTGTTTGGGTACAGGGAGACAACAAGCTGCAAGAGACCTTTTCCTGGAAGTACCCAGCTGACCAGTGGCAACTGGTTCTGGACTGCCTCAAGCTGTTGGCCTCTGCCTGACACCATGTGGGTCTCTAAGTGCCTCTCCTTAAGTCCCAGGGTCCTTAGAATTGTACTCCTGTGGTTGGTTGGAATTTAAATGACTAAGTCAGAAGGTAAAACCTTTGACCAGGATGAAAGTGGTTGGTGTATCCAACCCGAGCTCCATCACAATCGGCCTCAAATCATGTCTAGGCCCTGGCCTACTGCCACCATTGACCATCACTGGCATTTGCGTTATTTTGCTCTATTTTTATTTAAAACTTTAAAGATTCATATCTGTGGTTCCCCTTATTAGATTTTTGCCATTTTGTTTATAAAGGTTTACACTATTTTTCCAATTTGGTTTGGGATTTTTATTGCTTAGTCTTTTGACTTTGTTACTGTTCTGGTACTGCAAAAATACTTCACACACTGCTCGAAGTCTGCTCCATGCCATAGCTACCAGGGGGTTGATTTAGTGACTTTGAGAGTTCCCCCTGACAAGAGTTTTGATTATTCCTTGAGGTGAGATGTCCCCCACCCCAAATAATAATCCAATTCCTTACAATGATCTTGAATAATTCCTGAATTCCATTACTATAAACCACAGTCCTTTAGCCCTTAGCTAGATATGTGCATAAGAACTATCAATAGTAGGTTTTTTCATTTGAGTAGCTCACTACATCCTTGCATCCAGAGAAAGTAAAGTACCATGCATATCAGCCTATAAAGTAATGGCATTACCATGATTGCCTTTATCACGCATGCCTATACAACACTTATTATTACAAATGCAAGCCTTAACCACGCAATTACATTAACATTTGAAATACCTTTAACAAGCATGCTTTTACCACAAATGTTTTTACCACGAAATTTGTATTCAATAAATACTACAGAAAATATTCAGTAATGCAAATTAAAACATTACAATATAAGCAATATTAAGGCATTGTTTTATATTTTTAAAACGAGCCTCTACTAAGATGAAGGATCCCTGTACCTGAGAAAGTCACAAGAAAATGTGAAATTAATTTGAATATTTAAATATATATATATATTAGAATTTAAATTCATATAAATTATTTAAAAATAATAATAAACTATTAAGATTATGAATATTACTATAATACTATACTATAAAACTACTAAAATCAATACCTACATCTACTTACCGTTATGCGTGGTAAAGGTATGCATGGTAGCGGTATATGCATGGTAAAGACTTCGTTGTAAAGGTAAGTCGTTTAAAGACTGCATGGTAAAGGCTGTTTCTACCTGCCTACATTCTCTGAGTTACCTAAAGCCAACGCCACCTCATACTTGAAACTCAGTTCAGCAGGCTAATAAGTGCAAGAGGCCTTGAATAGATTGCACAGACCATCTTCCTCATCTTCAAATCTCATCTTCTCACTTTCTCAACAACAAAATTACCACCTTCACAAACACTTAAAACTGCCACAAGCATCAGATTATTGTTGTCCTCTGACAATGCTGCCACCGAGTTTCAGGATGACAACTTCTAAACTTACCTAGTAAACCATACCTCATCAGACTTCAGACACTGGTCTTTCTGTAAGCTAATCTCCAAGGAGCATGTTTTAGCTGCTGCTTAATATTAGGCAGGCACTCACTTGAGTATCCATGGACACAGACTTCCACAATTTTGGCACCCTAGAGAAGAAGGGTCCATCTCCTCTTCTCTCGGGTTTATATTTCGTGAGAACCAGGAGATGACAAACATGTAGGGGTGGGGTAGTGACCACCTTTATAAATTAGGGCCTGTTTGTTCGGGCACGTAAATATCAAAATGCCTACTGGATGCCACTG
This sequence comes from Triturus cristatus, assembly GCF_964204655.1. Lineage (NCBI taxonomy): Eukaryota > Metazoa > Chordata > Amphibia > Caudata > Salamandridae > Triturus > Triturus cristatus. The sequence continues at coordinate 144,464,722 of NC_140594.1, forward strand.
GCAATTAGTTCAAGACAGACAGATGATAGAGAACTTCCTAATTCATAATGCCCCATATAGGTGTACACCTTGCATATTGCACAATGTGCCACTTTGCTGTAAGCTTCTCCAGTACACCTGAACAGGTGGCTTATATAAGTCAATCCATGTGTTTATGCTTCGCCTACAACTACACTTAGATGTTGTTCTGACAGAGCAGTACCTGCTTGCTCAATATGAGAACACGGAAGTAATAGTTATGAAATATTGCGGAAATTGTAGCATTCAATATAATTAATGTGTGTTATATCATGCACTTTTTTTACTGGATAGAGAATTATGGCCATAAGAATTGGAATTCACATTGAGGCAAACTTTACAACACATTTGTCACTGAAAATTATAAATTACGTCTTTGCGACATTTAAGTGCAGAGTGCTCGACTCTGAAGTATTCTTGCAAGTGAACCAGTGGGTAAATGAGGTGTTGGGAATTGTTTGTCACTGGAGTAGAATTACATCTTTTAAGGCAGGTGATGGAATAGAGGAATCATATCATGAAAATTATCAAGATGAGAATTGATATCTGCTGTATCCCACATTGGTTTGTGAAAGGCAAGCATTTGCCATGCCTTGCTGCAATAAACCATTTAGAAAGCAATCTACATTCCAATGTATGTTTCTGCTGGCTGCCACTGTTTTGAATAATTTCTCAAACTTGGGTGTGGGAGCAAGAACCAAAACGTAGCCTTTTTGCTGCCCTCGGGAGGTATATATACATAAAAAATGTATTGGAATACATGGAAACACTAGCAGTGAAAGGGTTTTAACATGAATCACACTAGTGTGGCGTCATCAAGCCTCATGGAATGCAGAGTAGACTGTTAAGGACTAGATCGCCCATAAAATATAGAATTATAGATGGATAACAGTGAATAATGGGGATCTTGTTCACCTTGGGCTTTTTTGTGACATCAAATACCTGAGAGCGTAGATAGTGTTGTCAACACAACGTGTTCTGCTACCCTACACAACACCATCTCTTCAATACACTATTCCCTTGCACAAATATATAAAAATATTACCTGGTGTTTAGCCACCCACCAAAAGCCACTTTCTGTGTCTTCTCTCCCACTCCGCACCTGAAGCTGTGCTCTCCATTCACCACCGGAGCAGAAAGCCAGCACCACACTGACAGGCTCTCTGAGAGCCCTGCCAGTGTGGCCAATAATTCCAACTTGTGGTTCCTTCTATTGCTACTTCATACCAGTGAAGAACTAGATTTAGAATCTATTTATAGTTCAGGTGGTCAGAATACCACCCTCAAGCACCCAACATTTGACTTACAGAAATTCCTCCAGAATTTTAATGGTGTTATCCAAGACAATTCTTACCAAAAACGTGCTATTTTCAATTCTCATTGTAGTAAATTCTGTTAACCTGACCTAAAGTGTTCATCAAAGACTACTTCTCTTTTTTCAATTTCCATTATTCCTATACATATCTCGCTTCCTAAACTAGGTATTATACGTAGGGTACTGCTGTCATTTCCAGAGCTCGAGTACACGTTTCATTTTCCAGTAGGTTATTTCTATAGCACACTGTTGGCATTTCATTGTTCCTGTACCTGTCTCTTCTTACAGTAGGTGTTCTTCCTAGATTAATAAACGCATTTCCTTTCTTCTTGTACATAGAGCACTTATAATTTTCAATATTTTAATATAAAACTTGACTTTTAACCTAGTTACTCTGCATAGAGCATTGTCATCATGCCATTAGGTAATATGCATTGAGCAGTGCTATAATCTCAATTATGTCTGTTCATTGCTTCCATTTTACCGTAAGTGTTCTGCATGAGGCACAACTATCATTTTTATTTTTTATGTACGCATTCTCCATGATACAGTAAACATTATGCTTGAGCGCTCCTTTAATTTCCATTTTTTGTGTACACATCCTCGAGTCTATCATATTTTAAGGTGGGCTGGAAAGAGCACTGCTATCATTTCCATCATTACAAACACTAGTTTCCCCTTAATCTAGGCAATTTGCACAAAACACTGCAACCAATGCAATTATTCCTGCACACATATTCCATTTTACTCTAGGTTTCCTGCATGAAGTACTGTGATCTCTCCCATTGTTTATGCATACATCTTCCATTTTACACTAGGTTTCCTGCATGAAGTACTGCGATCTCTCCATTTGTTTATGCACAGATCTTCCATTTTACACTAGGTTTCCTGCCTGAAGTACTGCGATCTCTCCCATTGTTTGTTCACACATCTTCCATCTTATTCTAGGTTTTCTGCCTTGACCACTGCTATCATTTCTCATGTACACATCTTCCATCAGAAACTAAGCAAAAAGCTATAATCTTATCAATCAAAAAGCGTAGACAGGAGAGCATGAAATGTAGACTTTAGTGGTCAAGGCGGACAACTGATTTCACTCCACCAATAGCCATCTTTGCAACAAGACCCAACTTGCAATATTCTTCGACCATCAGTTAATAAGTATGCACAAACAGGAGGACTATTTGACCAAAAATCATAAACCTGCACTTTGAATGTGCATGGATCTGGGGACAGGTTGCTTCCTCTAGCAAGTGCGCTAACCCTATTCTAATCTAGACACCCTGCACACCATCACAGGATTTGACTTACCCTGGTGCCAGCCAGAACAAAGCTCTTTTAATCCTCACTATGACTGCAAAAAGTTCCACAAGGGCCAATAAATGGGAACTTGAGCTACTGGAGCTCCTGTTTTGGTGTACTTTTTAGATAAATATAAATATCTGAAAACAACAGACATCAAAAGTGAGTGCTGCAGTTAAACCTTCATCAAGCCTTCATCAAACATCACCTTTAGATTGCTCTTTTCTTCTTTTCTCTTGATCCAGTTCAAGGCCTGCTGCTGAGGATCGATACACAGAGGGAAGCGGCTGGCACGGGTAGTTAGTATCCCATTCTGGACAGATAGCTCATCAGGCGGGAGGCCCTCTGAACCCCACCTAGGAATTAAACACATTATGCCCTTTATCATTGTGGTTAACTGTAACTGCCTCACATACAGGAGCACTCATTGTTTAGTGATAAGGTTATAAAATTAAAATGACTACCCTGTCACAACAGTATTAATATCAACCTATATCACCCCCACCCTGCTACAAAAATAACAAGTTAGTTACCTTCGGTAATACTTTTTCTGGTAGAGACTATCAAGCCACAGATTCCTCACCTTTTTAATATTTCCCTTGGCGTCCAACTGGCTATCGAAAGTTTTCAGGAGCACCACGGCGCACAGGGCTGATGCCATTCTGCTCCAGAAATTACACGCAGAGCCCATATAGGCTCCACCCCTTCTCGCTGAGGTCAATTGCTTTCGAGGCTGTCTGTGACCCCAGACGCAGAGCCTGAAGAGCAAATTGGTTTTAATCAGAGGGCAGGTTCCTGGATAGAATTCAATCAGAGAATGGGGAGGAAAGGTAGGGTTCGGTGAGGAATCTGCAGCTAGACAGAGTCTTTACAGAAAGAGCGTTACCAAAGTTAAGTAGCTTTGTTAATTACAGAGGCAGAAAGGGGAAACACATGTTGTAGCCCTTTCAAAAATCGCATCATAAGTGGTGCCTTGAAAGAGGAGGGCTAATATGGCAACTATAAGAAGGAAGAAAGGGCAGAAAGATAATCCTTATCCATGCCCAAAGCAAAGCTTGGCCGGGCAAGAGACAGAACAAATAACAGAATGTCAGATAACTTGGCTTTGAGGGAGTCAATCTGGAGTGTGCCACACCAAAGCACACATTTATAGCCACAACAGGTGTATACAGTTTTCCACCTGGCTGCCAAGATAACATCAAACACCTACAGATGAAGGCTGAAGGTGTTCAGCCGTCACCGCGTAATCTCCAAGCATGAAGGTGGAGATTGCAAAGGCCCGGGTGCAGAATCCTGCCTTGTTGCTGCGATAGCAGATCCTCCTGGAGGGGGAGCCTGATCGGAGGATAGATGCTCAAGCCCAGGAGTTTTGAGCATCATACACTCAGTGCCCAATCCAGAGGCACAAAAATGACTTGGTCCTGGTTGGTACTGATCTTCTTGAGAAGTCGGGGCAGGAGTGGTATCGTCGGAAAAGCATACAGGAGTCCAAAGTTCTATTCAAGTCAGAATGCGTCTCCGAGTGAGACACGCCTTGGAAACTCCAACATGCACAAGTGCTGACATTGTGCATTCTCAGCAGTGGTGAAGAGAGATGCAGTCATATTTCTCCCCATTCATGGAAAAGGCATTGCACCACATTGGGGTATAAGTGCCACTCGCGCTCCCTGAGGCATCAACAGCTGACTGTATCTGCTCTAACGTTCAAAGAGCCTGCCCGGGCGGTCCAGACTTTTCTAGGGTGCTGTGCCTCCTGTCCAGAATAGTTCTGATGAAGGGGAGCAGGAGTCAGGTGTGACTTCGTCACATTGATAGTAAACCCAAGGATGACAAGAGGTTCGCCACAGGGGTGGCTATTAACTGCCTGGGGTAAGACTGCCTTCAACAGCCAGTCGTCGAGGTAAGGGAATACTGGCACCCTTTTCCTCTGAAGGTGTGCTGCTACGACTGCCATCACTTTTGTGAACACCTGAGGGGCGCTGGTGAGACCAAAGGGTAGTACAGCAAACTAAAAATGCTTCTGTTCCACCCTGAACCACAGATAGCGCTGATGGGCCTTCAGGACAGGATATGGAATTTGGCATCCGGCAGGTCAAGTACTACCATCCAGTCTCCAGGGTCGAGGGGAGACAAGACCTGGGCTAGGGTGAGCATTTAGAATTTCACCTTCCAGGGAAAGGCATTGAGGCGGAGCAAGTCTTAAATAGAACGAAGGCTTCTGACCTTCTAGGGCCGCAGAAAGTAGTGGGTATAACAACCACATCCCACTTCTATCATTGTCACCCTCTTAATAGACTCTTTTGCCCAAACAGCTTACTCTTCCTGCCGCAAAATGGAGAGATGGTCCTCCGTCAGTCACTGGAAGGATGGTGAAAGGTGCGATAGCAAGAGAATAAAGAGTAGGGTATGTCCTCGTTGAGCAATCTTCAGGGCCCACTTGTCTGATGTTATGGCCTGCTTACCTGGCAAGAATCATCGGCTACTGCCTCCCACTGGGTGGTTGTGCTCCACTAAAGGGCACAGTAAAGAAGTTTGTCAGATGAGGATGTAGCAAAGAAGGTAGTGCCTGGGTGGTCAGGTCACCTTGGTTTCAACTGCAATTCTGCTGGGTGCCTTACAGTTTGGACTGACTTGTGGTATGGGTAGCTCTGCCAAAGCCATTAAAAGAGTGGTAGAGACCAGGGAGCATTCTATGGCCTGCTGTCCTTGAACTGCTCTAAAGTTGAGTCTGCCTTGTCCCCAAACAGGCGAGTCCCATCAACGGCATGTCCATGAGGGATGACTCGACGTCACCCAACAAAAACGGTGGACCGCAGCCAAGTATGCTGGAAAATGGCAACACTGGTACCAATGGGTCGTCTGATGGAATCAGTGGTGTCCGAGCCACAACAAATTGTAAACTTGGCCGTGTCACGACCATCCTGAATAGCCTGGGCGAAGGCAGTTTGGAGATATTCAGGGATACCAGGGAGGACTTGAGGTCCTGAATCCCAAAGTACTTGGGAATAGCGCCCCAGCAGGCAACTGTCATTTACAGATCAAAGCTGATGGACGAGAAGAATAAGTTACTTACCTGTAATCCTAGTTCTCTTACAGGGGTATCCTCATCAAAGCCATAAGCAGTGAATATTCCCACCCATGCGTGGGCACCCCGGAAAATATATAACAATTATATCTGAAAATATATATATAATATATATATATATATATATATTACCTACTGGCGGTCGCCAGTAGGTAGTTATAGTTAGGACCCCTTTTCCATAGGAAATCCGCAACATTCTATTTTGAATAACTTTGGCGCCGGTCGATGAATCCTCGCGAATTTCTCAAAATAGGTGGGGCGCTACGCTCCGCTCCTACCCTGAAAGTCTCGGGGGGATTCGTCAAGCGGGGGCTGAGATAAAAGGGGGGTCCCAAAACGCGTTTTTCCCATGCATTTTTCCATAGGACCTTTAGAACGAGCTACAGCCCGAACGGCTGAACAGAATTACTAGAAATTTGGCAGAGAGGTAGTCCCTATGTCAAGGAAGTGCCTTTTGTAGGTTTGGTGTAAATCTGTTCAGTAGATTCTGAGAAAATAGCCTTTAAATCAATATATATATCTGAGCCCGCTTACGGTACGCTTACCGTACGCTTACCGTACGCGTACGGTGGCGTGCGCGAGCGCGATTCTGATTGGCTCTTAGATCTTAGTAAACATTCGAATCGGCCGAAACCAGGAAGCGGCGTCCGCCATTTTGTCTCTCGCACTGAGTGTTATTTATCAAACATGATGCCCAAAAACATGTTACGGGGCTGTTTTGACAACTCCCTCCCACATAGTCATGTTGAGGGAGTCCCCAAACATCCCCCAAGAGCAAAAACGGTTTTATTTTTTTTTTGGCAATTTCGCCGAGTACGCTTACCGTCCGCTTACCGTAAGCGTACGGTAAAAAATAGAAATAAAAAAAACACTATCCACACTTACCCCACCCCCTGTGCTTTTGGTGGCCGTAGGCCACCAAATGTACAGGGCTTATTACATCAGTAAAAAAACTATATTTTGGCAACATGAAATTATAAAATCGAAATAAAAAAAACACTATCCACATTGACCCCACCCCCTGTGCTTTTGGTGGCCGAAGGCCACCAAATGTACAGGGCTTATTAAAGTTGATAAAAACCGTGCACGGAACGCACTGCGTTAAGTGGGCGCGCACGCCTCGAATGGCGTAAAGTAACTTAGCATTTAAAAAACCGTACAAATTCACTGAAAAAACCATAGGTTTCACACACGTTATAGTTAGGAATTAGCATTTAAAAAACCTTGCAAATTCACTGAAAAAACCATAGGTTTCACACATGTTATAGTTAGCGGAAATTTTACTGATAAAAAACCAATGAAATTGCCCCGTTATAGTTAGTGCTGGCAACTATAACTCACGCGACCGCAATCTTCTGCTGATGACATATGTGTCTTTATAAAAAAAAATATTTGTAATATATGTATAGCTAAAAATGTATGGAAGAAGACATGGGCAAATAAGTGTCTAAATACAGTATTAGCATCAGCAGAGGATTGCGGTCGCGTGAGTTATAGTTGCCAGCACTAACTATAACGGGGCAATTTCATTGGTTTTTTATCAGTAAAATTTCCGCTAACTATAACATGTGTGAAACCTATGGTTTTTTCAGTGAATATATATATATATATATAATGTTTTCACCAATCAATGCAGCCTCCCAGAAAAAAAACACACACAAGGCTAAGCAATGCTCTGAGACCTTGTCTTTGCAACATACACAAACAAACCAGGAGGACCAAGACAAGAGACACTTGAACTGCCTTTAATGAAGAGCAGAAAAGTAGTCCTGCAAAGAAAAAAAGGCATTGTTAGCTCATATGCTGCATTGGAAACTTAACAGCATAGAAAATTAAAGCAAATGTAACACATCAAAACTGGCACTGTGCCTTTAAGGCAGCCATGACACCCCAGCTTCCCATCATACCTCAGGGGTGACAGTTAGGTCAGTTGTTATTTGCGGAGACCCGGAGGTCAGGTCACAAAGAGATGACATAATTCTGGATCATTTGCCCGGGGAGGTGGGTGGGTTGCTTATGACTTTGATGAGGTTACCCCTGGAAGAGAACTAGGATTACAGGTAAGTAACTTATCCTTCACTTCCAGGGGACCCTCATCAATAGTCTGAAGCACTGAATCGAATAGCAAGCCCATCCTCTACTCCTGCGTGCAAATGACTACCTAAAAATAAGAGTAATATCAAAAAATCACTTCAGAATGACTTTAGCATTGAAATAAATTCCTCAAGGTGGCTTGGCCTACTTGAGTATCTGCTCTGGAATCAGAGTCGAGACAATAGTGTCTCGTAAAAGTATGTACCGATTTCCAAGTGGTTGCTTTGCAGATCTCAGCAATCAGTACATTGTGCAGAAAAGCTATTGTATGTGCCTTTCCCCTAGTGGAATGCGCCTTGGAAGAAGCCAAAAGGGGTTTATTTGCCAATTGGTAAGCCAGCTTGAAGCATGACACTATCCATCTGGAGATGGAACGCTTGGAGGCTGGGAAGCCTGTTCTGATAGAAACATAGTTTAAAAATAATTGATCAGACTTCCTACTAGTCTGAGACTTATCTAGATAGAATTTAAAAACTCTTTTGAGGTCTAGAGAATGGAGAGACCTTTCAGCTGGCGTAGAGAGATTGGGAAAGAAAGAAGGCAGTGAAATGGTTTGATTAACATGAAAGTTTGACACTACCTTCAGGAGGAAGGAGGGGTGGGGTCTTAAAACTACTTTGTTGTGGTGAAAAAACGTGTAGGGTTCCTTGGAACAGAGCCTGAACCTTGCTCACCCTACGAGCTGAAGTGATCGCCACCAAAAAGGCGGCTTTCCATGTAAGGTGCTCAAGGGTCGCTTTGTGAAATGGCTCAAAGGGAGGATCCATAAGCTTAGAAAGATAGAAAGAACCAGGTTCAACTGCCAGGGAGGTGAAGGAGGCTGGACAGGGGGAAAAACTTTCTTTAAACCCTGAAGGAAATCCTTAACCACCTGGAGCAGGAAGATAAAAGGTTGAGTAGGAGACTTTCTGTATGCAATAATGCCAGGTGTTCCTTTATGGAAGCAGATTTTAGCCCCAACTTGGTTAAATGTCGGAGATAAGGCAAAATTACCTCCTCCTGCCCCTTGGTAGGTTGAAAACCATTATGCATACACCAAAAATAGAACATTTTCCATTTAAAAGAATAGGAATGTCTTGTGGAAGGTCTTCTGGACTCTCTCAAAATGTTCATGCAGTCCTGAGGAAGACTTAGGTGGCCATACTGGAGGAAGGTTGGGATGATGGATCCTCCCATTCATCTTGGACAGGAGGTCCGATCTACATGGTAGCCTCCTGTGTGGACACTCCGAGAGGTGCAGATGGTCCGGGTACCACCACTGCTGTGGCCGGTCTGGTGCTATTAGTATCATCTTCGTTTTGGAGTGTGAGAGCTTGGTTATGATCTTCAGGATAAGAGGAAAAGGAGGAAAAGTGTAAATAAAGGTTCCTGACCAGTCGATCAAAGGGGCATTCCCTATCGATCCTAGTCTGTAAAACCTTGACGCGAATGTGTGGCATTTTATGTTTGTATCGTCCGCAAAGAGATCGATGGTTGGTTGACCCCACTGTTGAAAAATGTCTACCACTACTTCGTCGTGCAAAACACAGTCTTGTTGATTGTCGAAGTGACGACTCAGGAGTTCGCTTGAGAATTTTGATCCCCTGGCAGATGGACTGCTGTGATTGAAAGCTGCTTGGCCAGGAGCCAATGCCAGATCACCTGCGCTTCCAGGGACAGAGGGCGAGAGCGGGTCCCTCCCTGTTTGTTTCAATATTACATAGTGGTCGTGGTGTCCGTCTGGACCAGTATGGACTTGGACTGTATGGAAGGGTAGAAAGCCTTGAGAGCTAGATGCACTGCCCGTAGCTCCAGCATGTTTATGTGATATGTCTGTTCCTAGCTTAACCACCGGCCCTGAGTTTGCAGAGGGCCCATGTGTGCTCTCCAACCCTGAAGTGAGGCATCTGTGATCAAAGACTGTGTCGGAGGACATTGGTGGAAAGGCACTCCCACCAGGAGATTTTTCCGATGAGTCCACCATGGGAAGGATGATATTGCAGCAGGGGAAAGTAGAATCCGGTCGTCCCATTGAGCCGTCGTCTGATCTCATTTGTCCTCCAGGTCCTGCTGCAGAGGTCTCATCCTCAGTCTGGCGTTGGGGACTAGGAAAAGGCAAGATGCCATCGGCCCCAGGAGCGATGCAACTTGCTGAACTGCAGGGTGATGAACTTGAAGAAGACGAAAGCACTTCATCTTGATTGAGAATAGTCTCTCCTCCGAAGGAGACACTTTTCCTTTGCTGGAGTCTAGAGTAGCACCCAGGTAATGTATTCTTTGAGTGGGCTGATGGATTTATTTCTCCATATTTACCTGAAGGTCCAAGTGCTGTAGCAGATTCAGACAGATTCGATAGTGGTCTTTCACAGTCTGAGGAGCTGAGCTCTTTAGGAGCCATTTGTCGAGGTACGGATAGACAAACAGACCTTGGCGACGTAGAGGAGCGGCTACTACTGCCATGCATTTGGTAAACACTCGAGGTGCTGACTTTAGGCCGAACGGCAGGACTCTGTACTGATAGTGCTTGGAGCCTACCCTTTGGTATCGCTTTGTTCGCCCTAAGTTGGAAGGGTATGCCCAGACGGGGGTCCCTTGCTCACTTTGCCACTGGATTCAAGATAGCCTGGCTGATGAGGGTTATGAACCCGAAACCAGTCCCAGGAAGCTTGTTTCCAGTCCAGGGAAGACATGGTTTGGCAGTTCGGGCTGGACTGTTCCCATGAGTCACGGGGTCAGACTGATTTGCATATGGCCATGTCTGAACTGGGGTGGTAGAGTGAGCTAAAGAATGATGATGGATTAAACCCAGATCAGTTGACTGGGGGTGAGTGTTTGATTTGCTCAAACGCTCCGTCCATCATCCCCTTTGGTATAGCTTTGGAGCCTACCATGAAGCGCAGGAACTTCCAGTGTCGCGAAGCAATTGGAACATGGTAGTACGCATCCTGACGATCTATCAAGCACATCCAGTCCCCTTGTTGGAGATGGGGATATATTTGATGGAGCACCAGCATACAAAATTTTACATTTCGGATTACTTTATTGAGGAAATGAAGATTCAGAATAGGCCGGAATCCTGCTTTTTGGCCCTTCTTTTGCACCTGGAAGTATCTGGAGTACACTCCTTTTCCTCGTGAGGAAGCAACCTCTTCTATGGCTGATTTCTGTAAGAAAGTGGACACCTCTTGGCGTAACAGCGATAGTTGGTGATCGCTGGTTTTTACCGGAGGGGTGTATTGTGGTGGAGAACGGAAACGTAGAGCATATCTATTTTGCAGTATATTCAGCACCCATTGATTGTTTGTAATGCTGCACCACTCTTGTATATGGTAGGTGATACATCCCACCACCAGTGTGGGTAAAGGCGATAGAGGAAGTGATTGCTCATTGTTTGTTAGTGTTCTTGGTAGTGGAAGAGGGTTGTTGGGGTGCACCTCTACCCCAGGAGGGTCGACTGTGCTTGATAGTGTGTCTTGGACTGGTGATACTGCCTTTTAGACAACTGAGGGCTTTGAACCCTCTGTTGGAAGGCCTGCGATCATAAGGCCAGTACCGGTGTCTGAATTCCTTCCTCTTTTCCAGACCCGCAGCCTTAAGAGTGTCCAGTTCCGATTTCATCTTGGTCATCTCTTCATCTGTATGAGAACCAAATAGGGAATTCCCTGAAAACAGAAGGTTCAAGATGCACTGCTGGGCCTCCGGCCTCAAGGCTGTAAGACACAACCAGGAGAATCTTCTGGCGCAGATGCCATGCGAGTACGAGTGCACAGCCAGAGATGCTTCATCAGCTGCAGCACTGATCATTTGGTTCGCTACGAGAGCACCTTCCTGGAGAATCTCTCCGAAATCCTGACGGTCCTCCTTGGGCAGTTTGTCCTTGAAGCGCTCTAGTGAATCCGACAATGCCCTATCATAACGTCCCAATAGGGCTGCAGCACTAGATACTTTTAAGGATGCAGCTGCAGAGCCACATCCTTTCCTTCCCCATGAATCCTGTGCTCTGCTCTCCTTGTCCGAAGGGACTGTTGAGGAAGATGCTACTGCGGGAGTCTTCTTCGCAGCAGCAATAATCACAGAGTCTGGTGGGGGATCCGCCCTGAGGGAAAAAGGATCCTGCTCTGATGGTCTGTATTTCTTTAGGATCCTTGCAGGAGCCATTTTGAGCATTGCTGGGGCAAGAAAAATGTCCATGACTGGTTGCAAACGGCCTGGAACCAATGGCAGTAGAGGCCTCGACACTGACCTCTGGTGTAGTCTCAAAGATGACTGACGTAGATGTCTGAGGAGCGGACATTTCGATATTAAATTTTTGTGCTCCTCTTGTCAGTACATCATGAAAGGTATTGATGTCATCCACAGGTGATACTCTGGAGGGTGGGCTGTCTGTCAGTGTGGGTGAGTAATCCCTCTTTGAAGAATGTGTAGAGGCGGAAGACCAAGAAGGTGATCTGCGCCTCTTGCAGCGGCTACGGGAAGTGGACCACTGACCTGATGGAGAAGGCAGAAGGCTCAGAGAGGCCCTTCGATGCAGAGCAGTGCCTCACTGAGGGCGAGCGGTGTGTCGAGATCGACAGCTGAGAGTGTCTCGACGTCAAGCAGCTATGCGCTACCAAGACCTGAGAGTCGACCAATGGAGTTCTTTGCCTCGACGTCGGAAATCGCAGTGCCATCTTCTGTTTCGACGTCGACCGATGCCCGGTCGACAAAGACTGGTTTTCAACTTTGGGAGAGGACTACCCAACGGAGTTTGGAGCCTCAACGTCGTACAGGGAGAAGGTGATGGGCAGCGTCTTCTTGACATCGAACCTCCTCTGGACACCGTAGCAGCTGACTGAGGCCTCGACGTTGAGCGCTGTCTCGTGGACTGCAATGGAGGAGTCTGCTTCGACTTCGAACCCCTTCTCGATGTCGTAAACGAGTTAGGCCTCGACGTTGACCGCCGCTTAGTTGACGACAATGGAGGACTACACCTTCACGTCGAATGGCGTAACAACAGTGATGACAGAGAACAATGTCTCAACATTTGGCGATTAACTGGCACATAACGGAGAACGACTCCGACGCCGACCGTCGCCGGGTTGACGGTGGCAGAGAATTCGACGCTGGAGTATGACGCGACGTACCTCTATGCTTCGAAGATTTTGACGACGATCGATGCTCCAATGCTCTCGACGGTGATGCCGCCGACGGAGGGGTTGTTGTTGTCGTTTCCTTCATCGTTGGAGGCATTTTTGACGCCGAAGAAGAACAGACCGGGACTTTACATTTGGAAGTCGACCTCAGACTTTTCTTCTTGCGTCTCACAGGAGATCTGCCTCTGGAGGTAGTAGACTTCTTTTTCTCAGAGAGACCATAAAGATAAATCCTTTCTCTCTCATTGAGAGTGCGTCTTGACAAATTTTGGCAGTGTTGGCAGGTCTCAGGAGAATGAGACTCAGGAAGGCAGAGAAAACAAACAGAATGGGAATCTGTTTTAGCCTTCTTTTTGCCACAGGAAGGGCAAGTATCAAACAGAGAAGGCATCTCTGAGTGGAAAAAAAAGCCAAACTGCTAGGAATAAAGCAACTTCCTACTCCAACCGGTGTTGTATGTCGAAATAACAGACGTTACAGGAAAAAGGAGATCTTTTCTGACAAAAACGTCAAAAAATCTGTGGAGCTGAGTAACCAGGGTCCTGACTGAAGGAGCCGGAAAGAACAACTGACCTAAATGTCACCCCTGAGGCATGATGGGAAGCTGGGGGTCATGGCTGCCTTAAAGGCACGGTGACAGTTTTGATGTGTTACATTTGCTTTCATTTTCTATGCTGTTAAGTTACAAATGCAGCCTATGGGCGAACAATGCCTGTTTTTTCTTTGCAGGACTACTTTTCTGCTATTCAAAGGCAGTTCAAGTGTCTCTTGGTCCTCCTGGTTTGTTTGTGTATTTTGCAAAGACAAGGTCACAGAGCATTGCTTATCCTCGTGTGTTTTTTTCGGGGAGGCTGCATTGATTGGTGAAAAAATTATTAGATGTATATATATAGAGCTGTATATATCTGATTTCAGATATAATTTTTATATATTTTTCGGGGTCCCTGCGCATTGTCGGGGATTTTCAGTGCTTATGACTTTGATGAGGATGCCCTGGAAGAGAATACCCTTTTTCCTAATTCTTCCTCTCATTTGGACTCTCCACTGGGGAGAGATGCAGGAACATGTGGAGGATAGGTTTGCTAGCGGACACTTTCACCACTAAGCTTTCAGTGAAAGGGATACTGAGATAGGAATGCCAGGTTGCCGGGGGCCAGGCGGTGGTGCCATGCAATCTGGCAGTTGACAGGGGGTCCGAGCAAGGTTTGGCCCATGCCCCCAACAAAGTATCTGTGGGGGTTTTGTTAAAGGGTAAGATGATATCAGTGATTGTTTGCCACGGCTGAAGAACCTCCGTAAGCACATTAGTCTTGACCTCCAAGGTAGGAAGCTAAAAGTCAAGCACTTCGGCTTCTTTACACATTACATACGAGTTACTTACCTTCGGTAACGATGTATCTGGTAGAGATGTTGTCTAGCCGCAGTTTCCTTAACTTAGAATATCCCCAGGCGTCAGACTAGATCAGGAAAATTCTTTGCAGCAGCACCTCTGCGCGCCGGGGGACGGCGCCACACGACCCTGCCCTGATGTCGTTCACATACGTGACTTCAGCAAGGACATACAAGTCCCTCCCGGCGCGCTGACGTCAGTTTTCTTCAGGGGGAAACTTTTCAGCGGCACAACACGGAACCACCGACAAAAACTGTGAAAGTATGGGAACAGTGTGCGAAGGATGAAAAATCTGCAAAATAAATAAGGCGGATGGTGCAAAACACCATCATAAAAGACAGTATCAGACACTGTCTACATATAAGTGAAAAAGCAAAAGTGGAACAACGCTGTGAGAAAGAACCCCGTATAGCGAAGCATAAACCCTTCCCAAAGTGCGAGCAACAAGGGAAGAATATCTCAACAGACCAAAAAATAGACTGTTATTACCATGTAGGACTGTGCCGTCGAACAAGGACGGAGCACAGAAAGAACAGCAATGTACTTTAAGAAGGTATATTCCTTACAGAAAGAACAGCAATGTACTTCAAGAAGGTATCTTCCCTTATAACAATGGAAACGTGAAACAGAGCTGAAGAGATCGTCAAAGACGACGACTATATAGGAGAAAAGAGCCTCTAGTTAATGGAGAAGGCGGGCAGGAGGGAAGACAGACAGGAGAAGAAAAAGAAGAATCTGCTGATGACAGTGAATGAAAAGGCACCATCTACAGGAAAAAGCCCCTTGGAGGGAGTCAGCCGCATAATGGTAATTCCGAAAGGGGCGCAACTATGTGAGCACCCTTGAAAGAAAACCAATGGCAACTGAAAGTAGGTAAGAGGAGAAGTCCACCTGGCAAGGTTCTCGCAGAACGGGGAGGATGGGTGGGCGTTAAGGAATCAGCGGCAAGACAACGTCTCTGCCAGATACATCGTTACCGAAGGTAAGTAACTCGTACATCTGATAGAGACATCTAGCTGCAGATTCCTTAACTTAGAATAGATACTATAGCAATATATATATGAGCCACGACCATGCAACATGGCAACATGGGTGGTATAGGAGCACACCTTGTGCATTAATGGCAGGTGGTATCTGCATTTTAAGAGTGAAAAACACCACAAAAATCTCCCAAGGAGGAGAATGACGCATATAAGCAAGACGACCCAAGTCACAACATTGAACACCGTACAACGGCAAGATAAGAGCACCAGGGGACGCATAGAGCCCAAAGGATCTCTAGGCCCACATAACAGAAAGCAGAGCTATATAATAGCATACAAGTACCCCACTTGGAGTATGGACTCCCCAAACAACGGGGAACACCTCGTAGGGCAAACCACAGTCAGAGGCCAGACACAACAACCTGTGGAACACTGCCACAGTAGGCTTATTGCCAGCTCAAAACGCATAAGGCATCAAAAGGATGCTAAATAAAAGGGTAACCACCCCAGAACATGCGGAAAGATAACCTGGGAAATATAGGCTTAAGGCGGAGGACGAAAGCCCGCAAGGAGGCGCTGAACAGCTGATTTGGCGTGGGCATCAAACAATAAAACCCCATCACAGGGTAGATCAACAAGTCGCTGCCGGATATTCTCCGGGAAGACGCTATCCCGCAACCAAGCATGGCGCCTCAAAGCAACCGAACCAGCCATAGTTCGGCCTAAGGAATCGGCAGTATCCAAGGCCGAGCGGATCGTGAATTCAGCAAGGTCACGGTCATCCCGGAGAAGATGAAGGAGGTCAACATGAGCGCCTTCAGAGGTGGCCGACAAAAGAGACTCTGCAGAGTCCCACAATGCAGAGGTAGCCTGAGCCAAGACACATACTGTATTCAGTGAATTAAGGGCAGCACTAGTGGAGGCGAAGAAGTTACGACCCCACGACTCAAGCCATCTGGACTCCCTGGAGGGAGGAAGCATTAATTGAGGCAAGGAAGGGAAGGCAGTTTGCAAAACAAAGCCCTGCATGTCTGGGTGAACAAATAAGCAAACTGGATCATGTGGAGCAGGCCGGTGGCGGTGCAAGACAGAACGAGCCACCGGACCACCGGAAGCTGGCCGAGCCCAGGTGCCCAAAGGGGTGTCATAAAGAGAAGCTT
The DNA here is from genome assembly GCF_964204655.1 of Triturus cristatus. NCBI lineage: Eukaryota > Metazoa > Chordata > Amphibia > Caudata > Salamandridae > Triturus > Triturus cristatus. Next base: position 144,481,180 of record NC_140594.1, read on the forward strand.
CAAAGGGCAGAAGCGGCTCCACATTCCTCGACCCATGGTGAAAGACATCAAGCAGAGGGTCCACAGGCAAGGGGGCCGAAGAGGGCTGCAGGTTTCGAACGTGAGTGGCTAAGGAGACTACTCTAAGAAACGCCGCACCAGCCTTGGTAGTCCTCCTCCGAGGAGACAGCAACTCATTTGTAGGTGAGGGCTATAAACAAAGTCTTCCAATACACTGAGGGTGTGACCAATGCCCAAAGATAGGAAGCCCCTTTGACGAATGGGGGTCCTGATGGGGCTCCTGAGGAGGCGGGGATCCTGCTGGGTCCTCAAATTCTAAGGGGGGGCACAGGCAAGGATAGATCCAGCATAGCCAGACGTGAAGGCGATGCCAAACTCTCCCCAGAAGCTTCCGGAGAAGAGTCAACAACCCGGCGCCGATGCGGTGCCAAAACGACTTCTGTCGGCCTGGACCCTGCCTCGTCTGGCACCGATTCCACGTCCACCATGACAAGCTCCGCTTCCGAAGAAGGGGATGGTGCCGGAGCCGGGGAGGCAAGCCTCCGGCGCCGCACCGGCGCCGACTCAGCCTCAACCACAACACGCTCCGACTCCGAAGTAAGAAGCGGAGTCGGAGCCGGGGAGGTGTGTTTTCGGCACCGAAACAGCGCTGACCTCGGCTCCAGGCAGGCGGCCGCCTGTCCGGTAGGCCGAGGTATGTTCGAAGCAAGGCTTTGAGCACCAGCAACCACCTGTGACGCCACAGGGAGCCCCACAAGACTATGCGGCGTGGCAGGGGGGCTATGGGTCGTAGAGGGGGACCCAGCCGGGCCGCACCCTGATGACACCACATCTCCTTCGTCCCTGGGGGGCAAGGGCTTATTTGGCGCCGGGGGCGAACCCACCGGCGAGTCTGTCGGGGACCCCGTAAGAAGTGGAGGCCCCGAGGACACCCCAGGGAGCGGACCCAAGGGAGGCCTGCAGAGCCACGGCATAGGCCTCCAATTGGGTCCGAGTCGCCCCCGCGCCCAGATAGGGGATGAGTGACTCCCGGGGGCACACGTCCGGAGGGCTCCGGGAACTAGTGCCCCTGACAACAGACGGAAGTGAGGTCGAGGACCTCGGCGACATGCACTGCGACTTACCCATAAGGGGTGAACGACGTCTCTGGGCCCCAGAGGGCGACCGACGCCGCAACTGGAAACCAGAGGGGCCTGCCGGCGATGAGGAGGCCGGAGGACGAGACAACTCCGACCGGGACAGGCGAGCCGAAAGGAGCTTCATTCGGCGCTCCTGCCGGGACTTCGGCTTGAGGTGTTGGCAGGCATCGCAATCCGTTACGTCGTGGTGTTCGCCCAAACACCACATACAGATAAGATGTGGGTCCGTCGCAGACATTTGCAGCGAACGAGAGGTACACGTTTTAAAGCCCGAAGGCATCGCACACAGTTCCAGACGCGAAGCTTCAAAAGGGGCCTGAAAACAGGCCACAGGAACCGCTTACTCCGGATCCGCATTGCACGTGGAAAAGAAGGAAACTGACGTCAGCGTGCCGGGAGGGACTTATATGACCTCGCTGACATCACGTACATGGAGGACGTCAGGGCGGGGTCGTGTGGCGCCGTCCCACGGCGCGCAGATTTGCTGCTGCAAAGACTTTTCCGGATCCAGTCTGACGCCTGGGGATATTCTAAGTTAAGGAAGCTGTGGCTAGATGTCTCTATCAGATCATGATGTACAACACATTTACTTCAGTGGCTGGCCCAGAGGGTGAATGGAACCCTGTCTCAGGGGAAGCATCAAGGTCACTAGCCTCCAGCAGGTCATCATACCAAATCCACTAGCGATAGGGTTACTTAGAAAATGAATTAATTAGGATGGTTTTGTTAAGGAAAGGGAGATCGAGGCAAGTATTAATTGTGAGGTGTAGGTATAACATTGGTTATATCATGCATTAGTAGAAAAGCTATTCAACCTGAGAACTAGTGAAATCATGTCAAAGAACATGTTATCAGTTTTAGACAAGTCTCATACTTTGGTTTTCAATTACAAATCATATTGGTTAGCCAAACTAGGGGAAATAAATATTTGCACACACCTGTCTCCTATTTCCCCTTCCCATAATTTAAAGATGAAACTAATGGCTTAAACTCAGTGCCAAATTAGAAGGTAGGTCATATTCAAAGCCTCAATTCTAGGTGAGACAAGTTGATTTACCTGCTAATTTCAACGTCATCAGTAAGAAGTAGCTCAAGTCTGAAGGGCTGGCTGAGAGGAATTTCTCGACTAAGAACATCCTGTTGCCATTCATCATATATCATTTCTTTACGAAACTCCCAATTGAAGGCACCTTCGTAACTAAGAAAAGAAGCACAGAGCAAGCAATCTCCCAAGAGCTTTACTCGTTTTACCTTCAACTCTTCTAAATCATTGGTCCACCTGATTGAGATACAAAACACATTTGGTTTGTAAATAAAGAAGCATTTACAAAAATATATTTGCAACAGAAATGCATTTCCAGTACACAGATTTCACTACACTGTAGTTGAATCAGCAGAAGGCTGTTATGAGGTTGCAGAGAAGGAAATAATTATTCACAAACTCAGTAATGCTAGAATATTGATGCAGTAAAGTTACAAAGTAGTTGAACCTGTGATAGAGAAGAGAAATGGAATCATATCAATGAAGTTTGATAAACTCTGAAGTGCAATGTTTTAAATCCTATCCTTAAACCTTATTTTTCACTTCCTAGATGTTAAGGTACAATCAACCTCTTCCTTGCATTGCATGTAGATACATAAATGAAAAATGCCTTCATCGGCTGTACTGACTGCCATTCCTCCCACATCCCTCCAATAGCAAAAGCTTCTCTAAAGGTATTTCTTCTGCCCATCTCGTACAACCTGACCAACTGGCTGATTGATAAAACTGCAGTTTACAGGGCTAAGTCCTTTGCTGGTTCTGTGCTGCCAGCATGAGGTAGTTCAAGTTGCTTAATTAAAGAAGAATGACAGTGGAGGGGTGCATCTTTTCTGTCAATGCATAAGGACTGAATGACCAAGGGAACGCCAAAACATGCATTTACTATGGCTCTGGTTTCTGAGCCCTTTCTCTGCTTGGTGCTGCCTATCCAGCCCTAGAAAAGGAGCAGCACCGTAGCTCCACCCAGAAGCATCAGTTCTGAAGCCTGATGAGCTTTGCCACTTGGTTTGCCTTTCTGTGAAAGAAACTATTAAACCAATAAACCCAATGGTGAGAAGAGGACCTGAAAGGCTGCTTGAAGCTGGAGGGGGATGGGACCTCCCTCCTGACATCTCTATAAAGGTGTTTCGTAGAAGCTACCTAAAATGCTGTCCATAGAAAGATGTAATAATTTCTTGACATCAAAAGGTAGGTCAAGGATATCTCTTGCAGCTTCTTAAGTAAGTATGGTAGAATGTAACTAAACTTGCCAGAAGACTAAAACTCTCAAAGCCATATCTTCTGACATTTTTGGCCCTGTAAATAATTGTTTTTAAAAGACGAATACAAAAAGAGGCATGGAGTTTGCCAAGATGGAATCTGTTCATAGGCAGCGACTGTAGCCTGCCTTAATATTAGTTCTTGGCAAAAGAGCTTCAGTCAATAAAATGCAACATATTACATTAACCCCTCGGTCCAGACAAAGCACAAAATTCAGAGGTAGAACATTGGCTTTGATCTACTGTTCAAAATTCACACTGAAAAGAAAACTTCTCTTGTGTAAGGTCAATCCTACCTCATCAAAGCAAATTTCAGAACTACTGGACAAACATTGTTCCTCTTCAATTTGGTGCAGGCAAACCCCTGCTCACAGGCGAATCCGATTCACCAATAAAGAGCATACTCACTATGCTGCCAACTCCTTGAAAGGACTGAAGGAGTTAAACTTTTACACTCATTGCCACTTCAAGCCATATCATCTCCAAAATCTGTAGCACCGGAAACAGATCATCTGTGGCAAAAAAAACTGAACTTTTGTGGAGGCTGAGGCATACTGAGAAGCCATGTCATTTTTAGAGTGGAGAAAAAAGAAAAAAACAGAAATATATCTTTATCACTGACATGTCCAGAAAATGGAACAGCATCCCATATATCTCAGCTTTTACCAATTACTCCTGCAGTTTAGGAAATATCTAAATCAACAAGTTACTTACCTTCGGTAATGCTTTTTCTGTTGGATACAGTATCTGCCTGTGGATTCCTTACCTTTTAAATTACCCCATGCGCAGCATTCCACAGAAACATTTCCCCATAACTCTCCCAAGCCGACGAGGACATCACAATGAAACGACTCCGTGTGATGTAATTGAAGCCATAAGAAGACCTCGTCGGCGTGCTGACGTCAGATCCACCCATTTTTTCTGTGCCTTTGAGGCAAACAGGTGAACCGACAACATCTTCATAAGTATACGTAGTATACAAAATACAATTAAAACTGGAAATTCTAAATTATAGACATTTCAAAATGTCAAATATCACATTATTCCAAAATTAAAATACATAAAATGGATATTAATAATTTTTTGGTACAACAGGCAACAGGGAGGTGGGTAGGACAGTGAGGAATCCACAGGCTGATACTGTTCCACCAGAAAAAGCATTCCAGAAGGTACGTAACTTGTTCTTCTGATGGATACATCTGCCTGTGGATTCTTCACCTTTTGAATTGAATCCACAAGCAGTCCCGCTCGTGGCGGAGTGTGCCTGCCTACCTATACCAAAACATCCTGCAGTACAGAGCATACAAAATGGCCGTTTCTCCTCCCCTTCGAGTCCAACCATTAGTGCTTCGCAAAAGTGTGGAGGGAGGCCCAAGTTACCACCTTGCAGATGTCTAAAACAGGGAAACCTCTAGCCAAAGCTGAAGAAGACATAGCTCTAGTAGAATGAGCTCGGATACCTTCAGGGAGCTCCTTTTTGCCATGGCGTAGTGGATCTTGATACAAAGGATTATCCACCTGGACAGCGTTCTTTTGTGGACAGCCTTGCCCTTCATCTTGCCCACATATCCGATGAACAATTGGTCGTTCAACCTGAAGTCCTTAGTTCTGTCCAGGTAGAAGCTGACCGCCCTCTTAGGTCCAGCCGGTGAAGTATCTCCTCCTCCTTAGAAGGGTGAGGGGGAGGATAGAAAGTAGGCAATGTGATGGATTGCCCTAGGTGAAAAGGAATGATCACCTTAGGCAGGAAAGCAGCTCTGGTCCTCAGAACCATCTTATCTGCTCGGAATGAAGTAAATGGAGGCTTGGAGCTAAGAGCTTGCAACTCACTAAGCCTCCTAGTGGAAGTGATTGCAACCAGAAATATTGTCTTAAACCCCATGAACCTCAAGGGACAACAATGTAAGGGCTCAAAGGGAGAACCCATAAAGAAAGTAAGAACTACATTTAAATCCCACTGAGTTATGATAAAGGGATTGGGAGGAAACCTATTAGTGAGACCTTTAATGAATCTCATAACTATGGGAGATTTAAACAATGAGGGTTGATCTGGTAAACAGAGAAAGGCAGACAAGTAGCCTTTAACAGTAGCTACTGCACAACCCTGTTGAGCAAGGGAAAGAGAGAAACTCAAAATATAAGACTAATGGGCCTGCAAAGGATCAATAGATCTCTCTCCACACCACTTAACAAACTTGGCCCACCTACCAGAAGACAGATTTGGTGGAGTGCCAACTGGTCGATAAAATAACATCCACCACATCCGGTGGGAGAGAGAAAGAACTCAGATGTTAGATTTCAGTTCTGCAGTAGGCAATAGTAAATCCAGCAGGGCAGCTGCCTTCCTAATGACATAGTGATAAGAAGTCACCTCCTGCGTTGGAAGACCTTTTGGTGAGGAGAGCTCCCATTTAAGAGATTAACTAGGCCACTAACCTCCTGCAGACCCTCAAATTCCTCAGGGTTGACAATCTCACCCTCCTCAGCCTCCTCATGCTGTTCTTGATACTCCTCCTCTTCGATCAACCTTTGCGCTTCCCTTCTAGACTTTATTCCTGGGACCGGCGTCAGTGGTGCCAGACGTGGCTCTGGTGACTTCGGGATCAGCGACGAAGGGAGGTCCGCCGGGACATCAAAAGGTAGGTCAAGGATATCTCTTGCAGCTTCTTAAGTAAGTATGGTAGAATGTAACTAAACTTGCCAGAAGACTAAAATTCTCAAAGCCATATCTTCTGACATTTTTGGCCCTGTAAATAATTGTTTTTAAAAGACGAATACAAAAAGAGGCATGGAGTTTGCCAAGATGGAATCTGTTCATAGGCAGCGACTGTAGCCTGCCTTAATATTAGTTCTTGACAAAAGAGCTTCAGTCAATAAAATGCAACATATTACATTAACCCCTCGGTCCAGACAAAGTACAAAATTCAGAGGTAGAACATTGGCTTTGATCTACTGTTCAAAATTAACACTGAAAAGAAAACTTCTCTTGTGTAAGGTCAATCCTACCTCATCAAAGCAAATTTCAGAACTACTGGACAAACATTGTTCCTCTTCAATTTGGTGCAGGCAAACCCCTGCTCACAGGCGAATACGATTCACCAATGAAGAGCATACTCACAATGCTGCCAACTCCTTGAAAGGACTGAAGGAGTTAAACTTTTACACTCATTGCCACTTCAAGCCATATCATCTCCAAAATCTGTAGCACCGGAAACAGATCATCTGTGCCAAAAAAAAACTGAACTTTTGTGGAGGTTGAGGCATACTGAGAAGCCATGTCATTTTTAGAGTGGAGAAAAAAGAAAAAAACAGAAATATATCTTTATCACTGACATGTCCAGAAAATGGAACAGCATCCCATATATTTCAGCTTTTACCCATTGCTCCTGCAGTTTAGGAAATAGCTCACGGAGTTCCAAAAAACTCTGTTCTGCGTAGCAGTTTTTTTTCTCGCTTGCGCTCTTCAACATCAAGTTGGCGAGCACGAGCGAGGAAAATCTACCTCCCGCTGAGATTTTTCCTAATTCGCGCTCATCAACGTCAAGTTGGGAAGTAAGAGCGAGGGAAATCAACCTACCCGCAAGATTTCCCAACACGGGGGGTCGGATTTCTCAATGCGGGTGGCCACATATGCACGTGACCAATCGCATTGAGAAACCGCCTGTTCGCGTTGAGAAAGCTGCCGCTCGACTAGAGAATCTACTCGAGCGGCAGAAAGGAAGCAGTGCCCGCTTGCGCTGTGCATGGTGCCGTTTGTGATAATTTCACATTGTGGACAAACACCTGGCACTGAAAATTACAGCGAACTGCATTTTTCTAACGCACTCCGCCGTTTGCGTAGCTCCGCATAGCACGGCAGAGTTTCTTTTTGCACTTTGCGGAGTTCCTATTAGCGGAACTCCACAAACTCCTCCCAGGCTTACTCAGGATAAGGAGAAACTTTGTCCTTGCGATGATGTCGGGGAGTCGGAGACCCCGACTTCAGTGTTCCACCCTTTGACGAACGACGTTGACATCTTTTTATGCTTCCTTGACGACTTCAAGGTATGCGGAGTCGACGACTTGGATCGTGACCTCGACCTCTTTTCTGCTTTTTTTCTTTAGCCATAAACAGCTTGGACTCCCACTCCTTTAAAGCCATGGAAAAAAACGTTACACGTCGACGAGGTCTTCTTATGGCTCCGATAACTTCATGCAGAGTGGTGTGCAGGGATATTCCATTGTGATGTCCTCGTTGATGTGGGAGAGCTATGGAGAAAATTTACGTGGAGCTCCCGGGTTTCCGTAAAACTGAGCAGAGTTTTTTTCTTAGCTCGTGTTCGTCAGCGTCAAGCTGGCGAGCATGAGTGAGGAAATCCACCTCCCAGCGAGATTTTTCCACGTTCGCGATCATCAAAAGCAAGTTGAATCGAATATGATGGGATAGATGTAAGGTCACCCTGAAAATGAATGTTCAGCAAAGGTGGCATGTACAGAGCTAATACCACCTCAAAACCTGAAGATAACATGAAAGAAGAATCTCCAATGAAGGGAAAAAATGTATTCTGCTGCCAAAGTCAAAAGACTGTTAAACATGTAGAATTAATTTTACAGAATGAAAAGCACAAGAAGAATTAACAGAGTATTGCAGAAAGCTAGACCACAGCATAGGAATACCCACATAGCAACACATGAATTAGAGCATGGTTAGTCTGGAGATCCCAGCTGGACCTAAATAGGGAAGCTAATGCACCCAGGTTTACCTGTCTAAATTATTTTGCGCCCGAAAAAATTATCTATCTAGATGTTTGTCGTCTGAACATCCTCGGAGTCTCAGGAAATGCAGACTTTGTATGTTTGTATATAGAGTGTAAAATTCATGGAGAACATGAATGCATTATCTGGTAGAGACAATACCTAGCTGCAGATTCCTTACCATAGAATTTCCCTGGCGTCAGGCTGGGTCCCGAAACCTTTGCTTCAGCAATAGCCCTTGTGCAAGCCGTCGGGTGGCTCCATTCAGCTTTACGTGACGGCGTTGGTGTTGTTAGCGTCGGTTATGATGTCGCGGTCACCGATATAGGTGCCACTGAGGTGCACGGCTGCCTATTACTTTTCACTTTTCCACGCCAGAAGAACAGAGCCATGAAGTGACTAATGAAAGTGTGTGCCAGAACTAGGGCCCTGAGAAAGGGAATAACCCTAGCCCTAACAAATAAGTCATCAGAATGGGGAGTCATGGGCGGGTCCGTAAGGAATCTGCAGCTAGATATTGTCTCTACCAGATAATGCGTTACCGAAGGTAAGTAACTTGTTCATCTGATAGAGACTTCTAGCTGCAGATTCCTTATATTAGAATAGATACCGAAGCCATACCTTCCTGGCAGTGGGCTGCGGACAAATTTCTCACACTAGAAAGACCTGCAGGACCGAATGGGCTGCCCAGGCAGTAGTGCTTGGCAAATGTGTGCAGAGACATTCATGTTGCTGCCTGGCAGATGTCCAAGACTGGGACACCCTGAGGCAAGGCCGTAGTCGCAGCCTTTCCCTTGGTGGAATAGGCTCTCAATCCCTCAAGGGGCTGTTTCGTAGCCAAAGCATAGCAGATTTTTATGCAGAGAATGAACGTGCAAGAAATGGTCCTTTTATGCACTGCCCTACCTTTCTTAGCTCCCACATACTCTACAAATAATTGGTCATCCACCTGGAACTCTTTTGTGCGATCAAGGTAGAATGACAACACTCTTTTTGGACCCAGACAGTGGAGACGCTCCACTTATTCAGAGGGATGTGGGGAGCAAAGAAGGGGGGCAGCATGATGATTGACCTAGATGCAATGGGGTCACCACCTTTGGCAAGAATGAAGCACGGGTGTGAAGCACGGGTGCGAAGCACCCCTTTATCTGGAAAAGTCATCACGTGGGGAGCTTACATGATAGCGTCTGCAACTCTCTCACCCTCCGGGCAGATGTTATTGCCACCTGAAAGGCAGTCTTGATGGTAAGCAGCAGGAGGGGACAGTTTTTGAAAGGTTTGAATGGAGCACACATAAAAATGTAAGGACCAAATTAAGGTCCCACTGTGGCATAACAAAGGTCATGGGCGGACATAAGTGAGCCAGCCCTTTCAAGAACCTAATTACAATTGTAGACTTAAAGAGTGAGGGTTGGTCTGGCAGCCGCAAAAAAGCAGATAGAAAGATAATACAAGGGTAAGAATAAAAAGAAGAACAGTAGAAAGAGAAGTAGAAAGAGGGTCAATAGACCTTGCAGTACAATATGATACAAACTTTTGCCAACGGTAGGTGTATACAGTCTTTGTGGAAGGCCACCTGGCTGCCAAAATAACATTGCATACTTCCGGAGGAAGATCTAAAGCCATCAGCTGACGTGGCTCAATCTCCACGCATGGAGGCGAAGAGTTGATAGGTTCGTGTAGAGAACTTTCCCTTGCTGCTCCAACAGAATATCATCCTGAAGTGGCAGCCTGATCGGAGGATCGATGCTCATTTTAAGAAGATGTGTATACCAGACTTGCCTTTCCCAGTCCAGAGCCACACGACTGACTTGGGCCCGATCATTCTTGATCTTCTTCAGAACTCTGGCAGAAGTGGTATGAGCCGAAAGGCGTACAGCAGGTCTGAGCTCCACTCGTGACGAAAAGCGCAGCCGAGAGATAACCGCCTTGGAAACTCCAGTGCGCAAAACTGCTGACAATGCGTGTTCCAACCAAGGCTCTCCCCACGGTTGAAAGAGACCCCACGCCACCTCAGATTGCAGACGCCATTAGTGATCCGCTAGGCATCGACATCTGAGCTCGTCCGCCCTGGCGTTCAGGGAACCAGCCAGATGTTGAACGACCAGGGTTATGCCCAGCTGTTCCAGCCATTTCCAGAGACGCAGGGCCTCTTGACAAAGGGTCCACAAACCCCCCCGTTTATTGTAGTACCACATGCCGGTGGTGTAGTATGTGAAAGCCTGCACTAACTTCCTCTTGACAGTCCAAGGACCTCAGCTGCCCTCCTGACCACCATGGCATAAGAAGCCCCCTACTCTGTAGCCACAGTAGGCGGAGAGAGCATGCTAGTATCTGGGGATGTGTCCGGTCCACTGGCCTCCCCAAGTTATTCATACCAGTCCATCTGATCTGCACCCTGGTGCTCCAAAGGGTCCATAGACCCTTCTCAGTCCTCTCCTGTGCCTGACATGTCTAGAAAATGCTCATGCAACAACAAAGAACCACTGGGCACTACCAGCACTGGAATTGGCGTAGAGAGACACAGACACGACTCTGTGTTGTTGGGGAAAAGGATGGGGCTTCAACCGCCGGCGCTGGCTTTGGGTCTGATGCACGATCAGTGCCGTCCCGGATGTGGAATCTGATCCCTGTGGCCGCAGCCAACGACGTAGAATTCGGCTCCTTCCCAAACCCACAGGGCTCAAAGGCTCACCAGAGGGGTCGGCCCACTCAAATAAGCCGTACATGGCCTTGTAAAACTGTTTAATTTGAGCAGGGGTCGCTCCAGCTCCTGGAAATGGAGGGAGGCATGGAGTAGACCCTGCAGAACCGTGCCTACAGCGTTGGTGCTCCTTACCTCATTAGTTGACGGACTACTGAGGCGAAGATGAAGTCCACTTAGACCTCTTCTTTTTCTTGCGCCTCTTCCCGGAGTGTCGAGGACCTCGAGTGGGAGGAAGAGGACATGGGGCTCCGGAAGCGGTCCTGCAACCTCCTCATCTTTGATCGGGACCGGGATCTCTGCGGAGTCTCGCTGGATGATGTTGACTGCCGGGCCACAAGGAGCTTCATAGCCCACTCCTGCCTTCAGAACCATGGCCCGAATGTTTGAAAACGACTTAAAAGAGTCACGTTTGAGACACCAAAAGCAGACGAGGTGGGGATCAGTAACGAACATGGCATGGTGACAGGTGCTGCACAGTTTAAACCCGGTCTTCCTCGAAGACATCCCTCAACACACAATGGAATAAACTTCCACAGGCAGCAAAAAGGCTAAAAAGGTCTGTCAAAAAGCAACAGTAGGGGTAGCTCTTCCCGGATCGGCACTTAACTGGCGCCGAAAAAAAAGAACTGACGTCCGTGCGCCTGGGTTGCGCCTACATATGTGACCGTAATGTCATAACCGACGCTAAAAACGACGGCGATGTCACGTGGAGACAAATGGAGCCATCCGACGGCGAGTGCAAGGGATATAGCTCCAGAAAAAGTTTCTGGATTCAGTCTGACGCCTGGGACATTCTAAGGTAAGGAATCTGCAGTTAAAGAACAAGTTACTTACCTTCGGTATCGCTTTTTCTGGTGGATACAGTATCTGCCTGTGGATTCCTCACCTTGTGAATATCCCCTGCGCCAGCAACATTCAGAAACATTTGTAGCTCTCCACGCCGACGAGGACGACGTCACAGAAGCACAGCTCAGCACTCGGCTCCGCTGACGTCACTGGATCCATAAGAGGACCTCGTCAGCGTGATGACGTCAGTTCCGCCCTTTTTTCCGTGCCTTCGAGGCACACGGACGGACTGACAACAATATATATATACAGTATACACAGTACATAATATACAAACCAACACACACAGTGTGAAGACAATGCAGGAAGGCAAAAGAAATAACACACTTCCTTTGACAGTAATAAATACATTTTGAAACATCATCACTATTGTAGGTATACAAGGGTGGGTCAATGAGGAATCCACAGGCAGATACTGTATCCACCAGAAAAAGCGTTACCGAAGGTAAGTAACTTGTTTAACTTGTTCTTCTGATGGATCTGCAGCCAACAAAGCCCAAGAAGAGCTGGTCATCCACTCGAAAGTCTTTAGTCGTATTGAGGTAAAAACTCACCGCCCTCTTAGGGTCCAAGCGGTGAAGCCGCTCCTACTCCTTGGAAGGGTGAGGGGGAGAAAAGAAGGTAGGAAGGGTAATGGACTGCCCCAGATGGCAAGGAGTTACCACCTTAGGCAGAAAAGCAGCCCTGGTCCTGAGTACCATTCTTTCAGCATGAATGGTCAAGATCAGGGGTTTCGAACTAAGAGCTTGAAGCTCACTTACCCTTCTTGCCGAGGTAATGGCAATGAGAAAAACTGATTTGAAAGACAACAGCCTTAAGGGACACTTGTGCAAGGGCTCAAAGGGAGAACCCATCAAGTAAGTTAAGACGAGATTTAAGTCCCATTGAGGCACAATAAAGCGAGTAGGCGGAAATTTGTTGGTAAGGCCCTTAATGAACCGCAATACAATAGGTGACTTAAACAAGGACGGCTGATCCGACAAGCAAAGGAATGCCGACAAAGCCGATAAATATCCCTTTACAGTAGCTACAGCAAAGCCCTGCTGAGCAAGAGAAAGAGCAAACTGAAGGATGTTGGATAAACGAGCCCTCAAAGGGTCAATAGATCTCTCTCCGCACCAAAGAACAAATTTAGACCACCTATAGGAATAGATAGATTGGTGGAATTACATCCACCATGTCAGGCGGGAGAGAAAAAGAATTCAGGTTGCCCCGTTCAATCTCCAAGCATGAAGGTGTAAGCTCTGGAGGTGGGGGTGTAGAACCTGCCCCTGCGACTGCGAGAGGAGGTCTGCACTGAGAGGGAGACGGAGCGGAGGGCACGAGGAGAGCTGGAGAAGATCTGTGTACCACACCCTTCTTGGCCAATCCGGGGCGACCAATATAACTTGGGCCCAGTCTTGGCGAGTCTTCCTCAGAACCCGAGGAATCAAGGGTATGGGAGGAAACGGGTAAAGGAGTTGTGAGCCCCAACTCAACTGAAACACGTCCCCCAACGCTCCCTGCATCGGATACTGGAGACTGCAGAATGACAGGCAGTGAGCGTTCTCGTGAATGGCAAATAGGTCCACCCGAGGGGTTCCCCATATCCGGAAAATGTGACGAACCACCTCTGGATGAAGCCTCCACTGGTGGCCAGCGGAAACCTGCCGACTGAGACTGTCTGCACGTACGTTCAGAACCCCGGCCAGATGATTTGCCATCAGACAAATCTGTTGATCCTGAGCCCAGGACCAGAGACGCAGAGCCTCTCTGCAGAGACAAAGAGACCCCACTCCTCCCTGCTTGTTGACATACCACATCGCGGTAGTGTTGTCTGTCAGGACTTGAACCGACTGGGAAGGGAGGAAGGCCTTGAGTGCCAAACAAATCGCCCGCAATTCCAGAAGGTTGATGTGAAGCAACCTCTCCTCTGGAGACCAAAGACCCTTGATCTCCAGATCCCCCAGATTCGCACACCACCCTAAAGTGGATGCATCCGTTATCACTGTGGCCACCGATGGAGGTAGATGGAAGGGCTTTCCTTGAGACAGATTGTCCTCCACGCTCCACCAAGACAGATCCGCCGCAGCTTCTCTGGAGATCCTCACAGACTCCCTGAGATCTCCTTTGTGTTGATACCACTGCTTGCCGGGACACCACTGGAGTGCCCTCATATGCCAGCATGCATGGCTGACCAACAGAATGCAGGAAGCAAACAGACCGAGCAGACGAAGGACCTTCAGGACTGGAACGACTGCTCTATCGTAAAACAAAGGAATCAATTCCTGTTTGTCGAGAATCCTTTGTGGAGGTGGGAATGCCCGACACACAGTAGTGTCCAGTACCGCCCCTATGAACAGGTTGCGCTGAGAGGGCACCAGGTGAGATTTGGGTACATTTATCGAAAAACCCAATTTGTACAACAGCTGAGTCGTAACCTGCATATGATGAAGCACCTTCCCTGGCGACTCTGCTTTGATCAGCCAGTTGTCCAGATAGGGGAAAACTGAAATCCCCGACTTTCTGAGATGGGCTGCCACCACTACCATCACCTTTGTGAAGACTCGAGGTGCAGTAGTAAGACCAAACGGAAGGACCGCAAACTGATAATGTTGCGACCCTACCGTAAACCGGAGAGACTTCCTGTGCGACTTCAGGATGGGGATGTGGAAATACGCATCCTGCAAGTCGATCGACACCATCCAGTCCTCCTGATTCAGCACTTGAAGAAATAAGGGTGAGCATCTTGAACTTCTCTTGTTTCAGATAAAGATTCAAGATCCTGAGGTCCAATATAGGACGCAATCTGTCGTCCTTTTTCGGAATCGGGAAATACCGGAAGCAGCATCCCTGACTCCTCTCCTGCTCTGGAACCACCTCTATCGCACCTTTTTTTAGTAGCGTCAGGACTTTCTCCTGTAGGAGAAGACGGTGGTCCTCTGAGCAAGCACCTTGACAAGGTGGGTAATTTGGAGGAAATTCCTGAAAGGGAAGGGCGTACCCATTTTCTCCAAGATCTAGAACCCAGAGGTCTGAAGTGACCAATTCCCAATCTTGTAGAAAATGCCGGCCTCCCACAGGACCAGCATGATCCAGAATGGTGGATCTAGGGCTGCTTTGCAGTGGTGGGAGGGGCTGAGGAAGAGGAAGAGGAGGAGGAGGAGAGCTGGCGGCCACGAGTGCGACCCCTGATTCTGCCTCTCTATCCCTTATACAGAGTGCTTTGCTGCTGCTGCAGTTGCTGCTGTGGCTGTCTGTATGTACGAAGGGTAGACCTTCCGAAGTCCCTGTACCTCTTGAATGAGCCTCTTGGCTGAGATTGAAGGCCCAAAGATTTAGCCGTGGCCTAACTCTCCTTAAATCTTTCCAGCGCAGCATCCGCTTTCCTGCCAAAAAGACCAGAGCCATCAAAAGGCAAGTCCAAGAGCGTTGACTGGACATCAGGGGAAAACTCCGATGACTTAAGCCACGCACTAGTGGCAACAGAAGATCCCATGACTCTTGCTACCGAGTCAGCTGTATCCAATCCACTCTGGATCACCTGACGCGCCGCCGCCTGGGCATCCGAAAGGATCTCATTATAACCAACCCTATCCTCCTCTGATAGTTTGGGGCTAGCTGTTTAGCTGAGTCCATGAGAGCATGTATATAATGTCCCAAGAGACAGGTGGCATTCGTTGATTTAAGAGCCATGCTGGCCGAAGAAAAGATCTTCTTGGCCGACTGATCCAGCTTTTTTGCTTCCCTGTCACCCGGGACCTGGGGAAATGAACCCGATGTTTTCTTGAACATGCAGCCTGAACAACCAGACTCTCAGGAGACGGGGTGAGATGTTAGAAATTCTAGGTCCCCCGGAGCTGCTCTATACCTCCTGGCAATGACTTTGGAAACTGCCGGAGCAGAAAAGGGTTACGCCACACCTCCATTACTGGCTCTATGATGGCATCGTTAAAAGGGAGCAGAGGCTCAGAAACAGCAGAGGGAGAGTGCAGAACTTCCGTTAAGATGTTCAGTTTGAACTCGGCAGAAGGCAACTGCAGATCTAAAAGTTCAGCTGCTTTTCTTATAACGGCATGGTATGGCGCCACATCCTTTGAAGGGGCATCAGAAGGAGGTGTAATCTCCCATTCGGGTGACAAGTCCAAGCCGTTTGCCTCCTTCATCTCCTCAAAAACATCGTCCGATTCCATGAGTTCCCCTTCTTCTACCTCCTCCATCAGGTATCTTTGCTCATCCAGCACCCTCTGAGCCTCCCTCCTAAACCTGATTCTCACAACCGGCATCGGCGGCGCCGTGATCGAATCAGACGGCGCCAGAGCCGGCGTCGAACGTGGATCCACAGGGGCAGCCGGCGTCGAACGAGGTCGAGTCGGCGCCGGTGAAGAAGGGAGCGACGTCGATGTCCTCGGCGCCGGTAGATGCCAAGACGGCATCGCCGGAAAAAATGGCATGCAGGGAGCCTGAGGATAGGCTTGAGGAACTCCCAAACTGAAGGCCATAGGACCCGAAGGTGCACCAGAGGGGTACATGGCTCTGGAGAATACTCCATACATCGCATTAAGATAATTCGTGGGTGGTTTCGCTTGACGAGGTTTTCGCCCTGGAGAGGGGAACCAGACAGGGCTGCCCGCTCTCACCCCTCTTATTTGCGCTCTCCCTTGAGCCACTTGCGGCGTGGATCAGGCAAGACGTCTACCTCGCAGGGATACAATGGGCGGATGGATGGGAGGACAAAATCTCCCTATACGCTGATGATATCCTCCTTTACTTTCCAAACCACGGAGGTCTACTGTGGCAGCAATGGATATATTCACTAGTTTCGGGAAGAATTCGGGGTTCCGCATCAATTGGAGCAAGTCTCTCCTCTATGTCCTCCATGGCAGCCCCCCCAGGCTTCCCAGTGACTGCCCACTCACCGTTGCGGAGGACGGATTTAAATACCTTGGAGTTTTTGTCTCCATAGACAAGACTATTCTGTACGAAAAGAATCTACTACCACCCCTGCGACGGCTCCAACGTGACTCTAATACTTGGCAGAGACTTCCATTATCCCTGCTGGGCCGTGTGGCCCTCTTCAAAATGATGGCACTTCCTAGGTTTCTCTACGCCCTCCAAAACTATCCGGACCTGGTACCGAATTCCTATTTTGTGGCAATAGAAGCGGCGCAGCGGGTCCTCCTCTGGTCAGGTACACCTAGAATAGCGCTGCACAAACTCACACTGGGATGGTACGATGGAGGGATAGTCCTCCCGGATATCTGCAAGTACTACTGGGCCGCTCACCTGTCTGCGATCAACCAAGGGACGTATAGTGATGGTAACGACCCAGGTTACGGGATGGACAGATGGTTACTCCCAGGTGGGAATTATGAAGCCGCGCTCTATTCTAAACCTGGTAAATATCAGCTCACAGGACCGACGAAACACTCGGTACAAATATGGCATGCGGCGCATCGTAGGCTGGGTTGGTCCAATACTCTGACCATGGCCACTCCACTGTGGGCGTCGGAGAGGCTGGGCAACTTGGGTCACACAAAGGGGTTCCATAGCTGGGACCTTATTGGTATCTCACAGGTCAAAGACCTTACTTACTTACAGGACACATACGACTTAGCACACACTGAATATTTCAGATATATGCAGATTAGACACTCCCTCCAATCAACCATACCACCGGGGACCACGCCTCCACAGGCCTCCCCACTTGAGGACAGGTTGCTCGACGGACATATGCCAGAACATGCCATCTCCCTCACATATAAAAAGCTGATAAATAATCCTCCTGATCCACTCAGGTGCCTTAAAGAGAAGTGGGTGGCCGATGGACTTGAGATCGATGATGAGGAATGGGTGAGTGCGCTGGCATCCCCTAGGGAGGTGGCGATTTCGGCTAGACTTAGGCTCATACAACTTAAAATACTGCATAGAGTATACATCTCCTGCACTATACTACAGGCGATGGGAAGAGGGGGGGAGGGGCTCTGCAGGCGGGGCTGCGGTGAGACGGGCTCTTTCTTCCATATACTGTGCGACTGCCCGAGTGTGCGGAGATACTGGAGGTGTGTGGTGTATTGCATGCAGGAAGTATGCGGGGTAGACATACGCCCAGAGGCTAAGAGATGCCTCTTCAACATCTGGGAACCCACAGACTTGCCTACGAAAGGGAAAATCTGGGTCACACTTGGGCAAATGGTGGCAAAAAGAAACATCGCCCGCCTTTGGGGTGCATCCGCTCTGCCGAATGGCAAAAAGACATGGATTGGTGTATGCTGCAGGAGAAGACTGTGTATATGGCGCGAGGGTGCCCTCGGAAGTGGGGGGAGGTATGGTCAAATTGGAACGAATATAGAGGTGACATTTGTGAGCCTCCACAGGCCCACCGGTCCAGCTTGGAGACTATAGACTGAACATATTATACTTCGATAGCTAAATCAAATGACACTATGTCCCACACTGTCAATGTATGTTACTGGTGTTCTAATGACTCTAATGTGAAAATTTACTGACCATCTTTGTTCCTTGTTTTTTGCAAATAAAAAGAATAAAAAAAAAAAAAAGATAATTCGTGGGGTCCTGACCTGGTCCTGGGAACGCAGGATATTGCTCAGGCATCACCGGACTGGGGCCGACCGGCGCCGACGGTGGAACCAGTGGAGCCGAAGGATCACCCGGGGCCGGAGGCTCTTCACACCGAACCGGGGACGAAGCCGGAGATGGAGCCGGCGTCGGAGAAGGAGCCGGAGCCGGAGAATGTTCCGGTGAAGCCACAGGTGACGAAAGGCCAACAGGTGAATCCGGAACGGCCGAGGGAGACACAAAATCCTCACGGCGTCGGGAGGGAGATGTTGATCTCGGAGCCACATCCTTATCCGAGTGACGCCGAGATGAATGTCTCCTCTTCTTCTTGTGCTTCCTGGGTTTGGAAGCATGCTCCGAAGTCGACTTCGACGCGGACCTCAATCTCGGCCTCGATCTCGACCTTGACCTCGATTTTCTCCGGCCACCTTTTTCTTTCTTCATCCTCGCGATGAAAAGCTTTGCTTCCCTCTCCTTAAAAAACCTTGGAACTCATCTTGCGACAGCATGAACATCCCTCGACATCTGGTCCGATGACAGGCACCACACGCAGTCGTCATGCGGATCCGTTATGGACATGTGCTTTACGCATTCACAACAGGGTTTAAATCCTGACTTCTTCGTCGACATTTCTGCAGAAGAAGACAAAGAGAACCAGCAGAAAACAACGTAACCAGTAAAGCTACATACAGAGATTCCCAAAATCCGTTGGCGTCGACGGCGCGGAAAGAAGGGAACTGACGTCATCATGCCGACGAGGTCTTCTTATGGAGCCGGTGACGTCAGCGGAGTCGCGAGCAGTGCCGTGTCTCTGTGACGCCGTCTTCAACCTCATCGGCGTGGACTGCTACAAAAGTTTCCGAATGTTGCTGGCGCAGGGGATATTCACAAAGTAAGGAATCCACTGGCAGATGTATCCATCAGAAAATGTTGCGACCCCACCGTAAAACGGAGATACTTCCTGTGTGACTTCAGGATGGAGATGTGGAAATACGCATCCTGCAAGTCGATCGACACCATCCAGTCCTCCTGTTGCAGCGCTTGAAGAACCTGCGCAAGGGTGAGCATCTTGAACTTCTCTTGCTTCAGAAAAAGATTCAAGATCCTGAGCTACAGGATTTGACGCAGCCTGCCATCCTTCTTCGGAATCAAGAAATACCGGGAGTAGCATCCCTGACCCCTTTCCTGCTCTGGAACCACCTCTATCGCACCTTAGGACTTCCTCCTGCAGGAGAAGAAAGTGGTCCTCCGAGCAAGCACCTTGGCGAGGGTAATTCGAAGGGAATTCCCATTAGGGAAGAGCATTTCCATTCTCTACAAGATTTAGAACCCAAAGGTCTGTGGTGACCGATTCCCAATCTTGTAGAAAATGGGTAAGCCGACCCCCCACAGGACCAACATGATCCAGAATGGTGGATCTAGGGCTGTTGTGCAGTGGTGGGAGGGAGGGAGGAAGAGGAGGAGGAGGAGGAGGAGAGCTGACGACCTCGAGCACGACCCCTGTTCCTGCCCCTGTAGCTCTTATACAGGGTATTTTGCTGCTGCTGTTGCTGCACTGCTGAGGCTGCCTGTAGGTCCGAAAGGACGACCTCCCAAAACCTCTGTATCTCCTATAAGAAGAACCTCTAGGCTGTGCCTGCAGACCCAGAGATTTGGCCGTGGCTTTGCTGTCTTTGAACCTTTCCAAGGCCGCATCCGCCTTTTTCCCAAACAGTCCAGAACCATCAAAAGGGAGGTCCAGAAGCGTTGCCTGCACATCAGGGGAGAACTCTGAAGATTTTAGCCAAGCACTCCTCCTTGTGGCGACCGAGGAGCCCATAATCCTGGCAACAGAGTCCGCAGTGTCCAGGCCACTCTGGATAACCTGACGCGCAGCCGCCTGAGTGTCCGACAGGACTTCATTAAAGTTCTGCGTGTCCTCCTCAGATAACTTAGGAGCCAGCTGTTTAGCAGAATCCATGAAAGCGTGGATATAACGGCCCAAGAGACAGGTGGCACTTGTTGACTTTAAGGCCATACTTGCCGAGGAGAACACTTTCTTGGCCGATTGGTCGAGCTTTTTAGAGTCCCTGTCACTAGGAACCTGTGGAAAGGCCCCAGAAGACTTCTTTGAGCAGGCAGCCTGATCCACCAGACTTTCCGGAGAAGGATGGGAAGTAAGAAAGTCCGGATCACCTGGAGCTGCCCTATACCTCCTAGCTACAGACTTAGATACTGCAGGAGCTGAAAAGGGCTTACGCCACACCTCCATGACTGGCTCAGTGATGGCCTCATTAAATGGAAGTAAAGGCTCTACCACGGTGGGTGGAGAATGCAGAACCTCAGTAAGGATATTAGGTTTAAATTCAGCAGTTGGCAGCTGTAAATACAAAAGCTCCGCTGCTTTCCTAATGACCGTGTGGTAAGGAGCCACATCCTTAGAGGGAGCATCACTTGGAGGAGTAATCTCTCATTCCGGGGACAAATCAAGGCCACTCGCCTCTTTCAATTCCTCAAACAAGTCATCTGACTCCATAAGCTCACCCTCTTCCATTTCTTCCACCTGGTACCTTTGCTCCTCCAAAACTCTCTGTGCTTCTCGCCTGGACCTAATCCTCAGGACCGGCGTCGCAACCGACTCCGACGGAGCCAGCGTCGAGCACGGATCCGGAGGAGCAGCCGGAGTCAAACGAGGTCAAGCTGGAGCCAGAGAAGAAGGGAGCGGCGTCGACGTCCTCGGCGCCAGGAAATGCCAAGACGGCGTCGCTGGGAAGAATGGCATAAATGGAGCCTGAGCGTAGGCCTGAGGAACCCCCAGATTAAAGGCCATTGGACCCATGGGACCCGAAGGTGCTCCAGAGGGGTACACCGCTCTCGTAAAGACGCCATACATAGAATTTAAATAATGCGATGGGTCTTGTCCCGGGCTGGGAAAGGGGGGGTAAGGCTCAGATTGAGGCATTACCGGACTTGGGCCAATCGGCGCCGACGGTGGAGCCAGTGGAGTCAAAGACTCATCAGGAGCCGGAGCCTCTTCAACCGGAGCCGGAGAATGCGTCGGTGATGGAGCCGTAGCCGGAGAGCGCTCCGGAGAAGCCGCAGGCGAAGTCAGGCAAACAGGAGAAGCAGGATTTGACACAGGAGAGGGAGAAACATAGTCATTACGACGTCGAGGAGTAGGCGAAGTCGATCTCGGAGCCATCTCCTTATCCGAACGGCTTCGGGAACCATGCCTCTTCTTCTTTTTATGTTTCTATGACTTAGAAGCATTACCCGACGTCAACTTCGACCCCGACCTGGACCTGGACCTGGACCTCGATCTTGAGCGTCTTCGACCTCTCTTCTCTTTTTTCATCTTCGCTATAAATAGCTTAGCTTCTCTTTCCTTTAAGGCCTTTGGATTAATCTTGCGGCAGCAAGAGCATCCCTCAACGTTGTGATCCGACGACAGGCACCAGACACAATCCTCGTGTGGATCCGTGATGGACATGTGCTTACCACACTCTCTACACGGCTTGAATCCAGACTTCTTCGTCAACATCTTGGAACAAGAAGCAAGAAGAAAGTAGAAACACCAACAGAAACACAAAGTAACTAGCCAAAGCTACGGAGAGTCCCAGAAAACCATTAGCGTTGACGGCGCAGAAAAAAGGGAACTGACGTCATCACGCCGACGAGGTCCTCTTATGGATCCAGTGACGTCAGCAGAGCTGCGCTTCTGTGACGTCGTCCTCGTCGGCGTGGAGAGCTACAAAAGTTTCCGAATGTTGCTGGCGCAGGGGATATTCACAAGGTGAGGAATCCACTGGCAGATGTATCCATCAGAAAGTCTTTATCAGAAAGAAGATGTTTCAGCAATTTTAAATCAACTTAAAATAATAATGCCCTTTACATTTTTATTAAATCAGATTTTGTTGTTTAGGATATACACTTTTATTGTACAACATAAGTTGAGCACCTTTCCATGTGAAAGCTTACTTTATTTTTTGGATTACTGTTCTAGCTCACATTGTAGACAGGGCTATTATTAGATTGCTACTTTGAAAGTGTTACATACACCCTTGTGGGATCTCTTGTCACTATGGACAAGGAAAAAAACTACTTCCAGCTACTAATCATCTGCCATTCAAATCTTCAATATCCTATAAACTTTCAAAGAGGGCTACTACCTGAATTCAATGGAAATGGTATTCAAAAGTTCTTCCTTTTCCTTGTTTGTTTCCCTCTCAATATTTGTGAACGTTGGGAGAAATATATGGGGAGTGTTGTGCATTCGCTTGACTCCTACAGTTCATGCACCCCAATGCGATACTCTTTTGTAAAATAGACATACTTTGACATTCACACTAGTGAGTTCACAACACTGTGAATGGAGGTGCACAAATTATATTAAGTTTTGGGTGGTGCGCAAATTACAACTTTAAGTTACAACTCTAACTTTAGAATTTCTACGGTTTGTGTAGTTTAAGTTGGTTTTGTATATAAATAAATAATTAGGTTTTCCTAACTACAACTTATCCCCAACCTTTGTTTTCTTCATTGAATTTCTATAGTTTTTTTTTGTAATCATATAATGTTCTTTATTTTGGTGTTAACTATTTCATATGTATTTATTTTTTATATTTCAATAGTACGACGCTATTATCTGTAATTTCTTGTGAAGTGGCACACAGTCGAATAGCACGGCGTAGAGTGGTCTGGAGTGCCGCAGAGTGGTGTAAAGTGCAGTGGAGTGGGGTAGTGCAGATTAGAGAGGTGCAAAGTGCAGCGGCATAGAGCAGAGTGGTGTACAGTGCAGTAGAGTGATGCAGAGTACAGTAGACTGGGGTAAAGTGCAGTAGTGTAGAGCAGTACAGAGAAGAGTAGAGTGACGTAGAGTACAGAGGATAACAGTAGAGTGGCGTACAATGGAGTGGCACAGAGTGGAATGGCATAGAGTGGAGTGGAGTGGCATAAAGTAGAGTAGAGTGTTATACAGTGGAGTGGAATAGAGTGTTATAGAGTGTGGTAGAGTGGAGTAGCATTGAGTGTGGTAGATTGGAGTGGAATGGAGTGGCATAGGGTGGGATGGTGGGGAGTGGAGTAGTGTGTTAAAAAGTAGAGTGGGGTAAAGTGGCATGCAGTGTTGTAGAGGGAATTGCGTAGAATGTCATACAGTGCAGTAGAGTGTCAGAGTGGCATAGAGTTGATTGCAGTGTGGTAGATTAGCATAGAATGGAGATCAGTGTTGTAGAGTGAAGTGATATAGACTGGACTACAGTGGCATAGAGTGGAGGGGTGTAGAGTGTCGTCGAGTGGAGTAGAATGTCACAAAATGCAGTAGAGTGGAGTCGAAATTAAGTGTCATAGCATAGAATGTCATTGCGTAGAGAGCTGTGGTGTAGAGTAAAGTAGTGTTGAGTCTTGAGTTGTAGAGTGTTGTGCCGTAGACTTGATTTGAAAAATGCAAAAACAACAGTTGATGGACAGAATGCAGAACAGTGTCATACATTCACCCCATTACAGAGATCTGGGCCTAAATCCATCGTTTTTTTGCTCACCATGCCATTCCAGTTTTAACCAAGCCATATGCAAATCAGTCTTGACCCTGTGCCTCATGGGAACAGTCCAGCCCAAACAGCCAAGCCAGGTCCTCCCTGGACTGGAAACAAGCATCCTAGGACCGGTTTCAAGATAGCCTGGTTGATGAGGGTTATGAACCCGAAACCGGTCCCAGGATGCTTGTTTCCGTTCCAGGGAAGTCATGGCTTGGCAGTTCGGGCTGGAATGTTCCCATGAGGGACAGGGTTAGACTGATTTGCATATGGCCATGTTTGAACTGGGGTGGTGGAGTGAGCTAAAGAATGATGATGGATTAAACCCAGATCAGTTGACTGGGGGTGAGTGTTTGATTTGCTCAAACGCTCCGTCCATCATCCCCTTTGGTATCGTTTTGTTCGCCCTAAGTTGGCAGGGTATGCCCAGACGTGGGTCCCTTGCTCACTTTGCCACCGGATTCAAGATAGCCTGGCTGATGAGGGCTATGAACCCGAAACCGGTCCCAGGATGCTTGTTTCCGGTCCAGTGAAAACATGGCTTGGCAGTTCGGACTGGACTGTTCCCATGAGGCACCGGGTCAAACTGATTTGCATATGGCCATATCTGAACTGGGGTGGTGGAGTGAGCTAAAGAATGATGATGGATTAAACCCAGATCAGATGACTGAGGGTGAGTGTTTGATTTGCTCAAACGCTCCGTCCATCATCCCCTTTGGTATCTCTTTGTAGACTCGAGTGGCGTAGAGGTGAGTGCCAAAGAGTGTCGAGTTGTAGAGTGTCAGGCATAGAGTGGTGTGGCGTACAGTGGCATGACGTACAGTAGAGTGGCGTACAGTGGATTGGCATCTAGGCAAGTGGCATACAGTTGTGCAGAGTGGCGCGGAGTGGCATACAGTAGAGTAGCATAGAGTGTCAAAAAGTGTCGTAGAGTGTCATGGCATAGAGCGCCAAGCCGTAGATTCAAGTGCCATAGAGTCGAGGGGCGTAGACTGTCGAGATGCGGAGTGTCGTGGCATAGAATGTCATGCCGTAGAGTGGCATGGGGTAGAGTGGAGTGGCATACAGTGGCGTGGAGTGGTGTAGAGTGGTATAGCGTAGAGTGTCGAAGAGTGGAGTGGCTTAGAGTGCAGAAGAGTGTTATACAGTGGAGTGGCATAGAGTGGAGTAGACTGTTGTAGAATGTGGTAGGGTGAAGTCGCATAGAGTGACTTAAAGTGGAGGAGTGGAGTAATATGACACAGAGTACAGTGGAAGAAAGTGGCATGGAGTGCAGGTGAGGGAGTTGGATAGAGTGTTGCACAATGGAGAATAGTGGTATAGAGTGGGCTACAGTGTGGTAGAGTGGCATAGAGAGGAATTCAGTGTTGTAGAGTGGAGTGACAGACTGGAGTAGAGTGTCGTCAAGTGGAGTAGAATGTTGTAAAGTGCAGTAGAGTGGCATTGCATATTGCGGCATAGAGTGTCGGGGTGTAGAGTCAAGTGGCGTAGAGTCAAGTGGTGTAGAATCAAATGGCACAGAGTGGAGTGGTGTGGTGTAGAGAAGAGTGCCATGGAGTGGCATGTTGTAGAGTGGAGTACCATGTCGTAGAGTGGAGTGGCGTGTCATTCAGTGGCATGTTGCTGAGTGTCTTAGAGTGGAGGGGCGTAGAGTGGCATGTCACAGAATGGAGTGGAGTGGCGTGTCAAAGAATAAAGTGGCGTGTTATACAGTGGGCTAGAGTATCATAGAATGGAATTGTGTGGAGTGTTGTGGAGTGTTGTAATATGGAGTGTTGAGTCACAGAGCAGAGTGGCATGTCGTACAGTGGAGGGGATTGGAGTGTCCTTGAGTGTCGTTGAGTGGCATATAGTGGAAGGGCATAGATTGGAGGACACTGTTGTAAAGGAGAGTGGAGTAGAATGGAGTGGTGTGTATCAGAGTGGAGTGATGCGTGATACAGTGGAGTATTGTAGATCGTCTTACAGTGGAGGGGCATAGAGTGGAGGTGCATAGAGTGGAGTGGCATAGTGTGGAGTGCTATGTCGTAGAGTGGAGTAGCCTGTTGTACAGTGGAGTGGGGTGTCATAGAGCAAAGTGGCGTGTCATAGAATGGAATGGCGTAGAGTGGCATGGAGTGCCAGAGTTGGGCGGCGGGTCATCCAGTGATGTGGCGTGTCGTACACTAGATTAGCGTACAGTGGAGTGTCATGTCAGAGTAGAGGGGAGTAGTGAGTCGTGGAGTGGCTAGTCACAGAGTGGTGTGTTATAGAGTGTCTCGGAGTTGAGGGGCATAGAGTAGCATACAGTAGAGTGGCATGTTGTAGAGTGGAGTGCAGTCTTGTACAGTGGAGTGGTGTGCTGTCAGTGGAGTGGGGTGGAGTGTCGTGCAGTGGAGTGTCATAGTGTAGAGTGGCGTGTCAGAATTGAGTGGCGTGTTGTGAAATGGAGTGGCGTAGAGTGTTGTAGAGTGGAGGGGCACAGAGTGGAGTAGAGTCTTGTAGAGTGTAGTGTCATAAAGTGAAGTTGCATCTAATATAATGGTGTGTCTTACACGGTCTTAGAGTGGAGAGGCATAGAGAGGAGTGATGTACAGTAGAGTGTCGGACAGTGGAGTGTTATAGAGTGGAGTGTTACAGAGTGGAGTGTCGTGGAGTGGCATTGAGTGGAGTAGAGTGTTGTATAGTGGAGTGGATCGGTATAAAGTGGAGTTGGGTCGAATGGCATACAGTGGCATAGAGTATAGTGGCGTAGAGTAGCAGAGTAGGGTGGAGTAAACCGGAGTAGTGTGTCATAGGGTAGAGTAGAGTAAAGTGGGGTGGAGTGCATAGAGGCGTTGTGTGGAGTAGAGTGCTGTAGAGTGGAGTAAAGTGTCATAGAATGGTATAGAGTGCAGTACAGTGTTGTAGAGTGGAGTGGCATAGAGTGGAGTATCGAAGAGTGGAGTGTCAGAGTGTCATGATGTACAGTGGAGTGGCATAGAGTGGAGTGATGTGCAGTATTATAGCGTGGAGTAGAGTTGAGTGGCATGTTATACTGAGTAGTGGGGTGTCAGAGTGGAGTGGAGTAACGCCCAGTCGAGTGGCGTGTCATAGAGTGGAGTAGAATGGCGTTGAGTAGAAAGGCATAGAGTGGAATGGCATGTTATACAGTGTCTTACAGTGGACAGGCCTAGAGTGGAGTGGTCTGTTGTAGAGTGTAGTGTGGTAGAGTGGCATGTCGTTGAATAGTCTTGAGTGTCAAAGAGTGGAGTGTTGTACAGTAGACTGGAGTGGCGTGTCATACAGTGGTGTGTCGTACAGTGTCTTACAGTGGAGGGATGTAGAGTGGATAGGCGTACAGTGGAGTGGCATGTTGTAGAGTGGAATGGAGTGGCATATCATACAGTGTCCTTGAGTGCTGGGCCATAGAGTGGAGTAGAGTCTTGTAGAGAGGACTGACGTAGAGTGGTGTGGCAAAGAGTAGAGTGCAGTGGCGTGTTGTAGAGTGTCTTAGAGTGGAGGGGCCTAGAGTGGAGTGGTGCACAGTGAAGTAGCATGTGAGTGGATTGGGGTGTTATACACTGGAGTGCTGTGGCATATTGGAGAGTGTATTTTGTCATATATAATTTTTATCATATTATTTCCATAAGTAATGTGGTGCTTTCTAGATATTTTGCGAAAGTACCACCGTACTCTGTAAACCTGGGTTTCATATTATAGCCCACAACAAACAGAAAGTATGGTCTAAACACTATGGCTGACTTTTAATTTTGTAAGGGTTTTCATTAACCAATTTTATTGCGTTTTGTCATTGCCATGTACCACAGTATACCTTGGTATACAGCGGCCCACTATATCACTAAGTTTTGTCCCTTATAACTTCAAAACTACTGAACCAGTTCACATCTAATAACAGAACGATCCTTTCCACATCATAAGCTACATTACTCTCAACTTTAATCTAACTTTAATCTAAATCTAAATCAGCCATTTTGTTGCTACGAGTTTTGCGACCCCCCTTTTTTTTTTGAACCCCCTTAACTAGTTACCGCAAAACATTACATCATCAGCCAGTTTAGAAAAAGGAATGTTGAAAACAGAATAGGGCTGCGGAATTTCGTGGAGAATCGCCAAACAGTGGCAAAGTAATTAGTAAGCAAAAATCTAAGAAATTCCTAACTCTGGGAATACTGGGAAGCAGGAAACTCTGGGTAGTTCTCTCTCACATTTAGGTGGAGAGCAGCTCCTTTATATTATGAAACACCCTACAACACCATTGATACTCTGAACCTACTCACCTGTTTCTCTAGCAGAGTGTGTAAGCATTGGATTAGAACAGTGCCATCCACACCGAACTAGAGGTTGAAATATATATATTACATTGTGTGAGCAAGGCGTAACTGCCGAACCGCGTAGCGTGGAAGCTAATAAAACAATATATATATATTTATAATAGCATATGCATTTATAGATTGAAAAAAGCAAAAGTTAATGTGATGTTATAGTTACATGAAAATATCATTTAAAACATAACAATTTAAACTAAAAAAGACACTGAAATTCACCAGTTATAGTTTACTGAGCTAACTAGAACTTGTGCCCTACCTTGCTCTGCATATTATTACTCAGTGAATTTTTAGGGTTTCTTTTTAACATAAACTAAGATCTTATTACCATACCCAACCCGCGGGTGGCCAATCCCTCTCTGCACACAGCCTTTGGCCATGTGCTGCGTTGAGTTGGATGCAGGACCTGTCCTGCGGATAAGCTCTGCACCCACCCGCCCCAGGGGCAGTCAAACTCCCACGCCCACGATGGTTGTGCATGGCATGGGGTTGGGCGCAGGGACTGGACGGTGGTGCAGAACCCCCATGGATGTCCACACCTCAGCCACGCATGGACAAAGTCACTCACCCCAAATTTCATATTTTTGAAATTCTTTTTCCAGGTCCCTTGGGACTCCCTCGAGTGTTCTGCATTAGTGCCTCGGGACCTCAGATAACCCCCCTTTTTTTTAACATTTTGGGAGCCCCACCCACAGTGTCAGTGAGCCAGGGTACTCCTAATGAGCCCACCTATGCAGTATTTTTTCAAACATTTAGGCGACACGGGACCAAATCTCGAAGTCTATAATGGCCATCACAACATTTCTGTTCATGTAGCACCAGCCAATCAGAGAATGTGCTCCAAAAAAGCCCCACCTGCCAATCAGAAGACTTGAATTATTGAATTGCAGCCCAACTGTCAATACATCTATACATTTTGAACCTTAATTTCTCTAAACTACGTAGCTGATTTACACCAAATCACAAAAAGAAACTTTCTGAGTAAAGATATAGCTTTCTACTGATGTTTTTTGTGCACCATTGTTTAAAATTCCCTATGGAAATTGAACAGGGGAAAAAGTGTTTTGGGACCACCCCTTTTCCTCAGCCCCGCTTGACGGCTCACCCTGGAACTTTACAGCAAGGTGCTAAGGGGAGAACATTTTTTGGGCAAGTTTTATAAAGATTCATCAAATGGCGCCAAAGTTATTAGCGCAACAAAATCACTCTTCTTATGGAAACTCTGACCTAACCATAATTACACAGTGGTGCACAGATATATATATATATATATATATATATATATATATATGTATATATATATATATATATACATCCAAAAATTGCCCTGCAGCAAGGACGCCCTTCACAGTTGAGTGCTTTTCAAAAAGCCTTTATTTCACAGAATTAATGTTACCAATTCAAGTGCAAAGTCCTTTATATTATATTTAGGTTAGGTTCTAAGGCCTAGACTTCTATTTTTTTTTTAAACCTGAACTTCACTGAATAAAACAAAGGTTAAAGTGATTTTAGGTAGGTGTGGGAATGAGACATGCTCTAATGTTAAAAAACCCGAAAATCATTGAAATACACTATGAATTTAGTCCAAAAATTACAACTTGTGACCCCATCATTCACCAGCCTTCAGCCAGACCCTCAGCGGAAGAACCAAACCATCAACATGCCCTCTTGTGCCTCTGTATTATTGATGCTCACATCCTCACCAACGCAGACAACAAGCAACTGTTACTGTAACGCTCGGACAAAACACCCAAATTGAACTCAGACAAGACTGAGGTGATAGTCTTCAGGAAGAACGCCTCGCCATGGCACTCCACATGGTGGCCCACAGACCTTGAACCCAACCCAATGCCCTCCTCGCAAGCTAGAAACTTCGGAATCATCATGGACAGCGAACAAGACATGACCGTAGTGGTATCCGCCTGCTTCAACACACTAAGGATGCTGAAGAAAATCTGCAGGTAACTATCTGACAAAACCAGGAAAGTTATCACCCAAGCCCTCATTATCAGCAGACTAGACTATGGAAAACCCTAAATGCAGTGATCACCAACCAGCTCACAAAAAGAATACAGACCATCCAAAATGCAACAGGCGGACTAGTCCTCACCCTCCCATGCCAAGCCCACACCACACCTGAGAGACAATAACTCGCTTCCAATGCAGTAGCGCGCACACTTTAAACTTCACACCCAGACCTATAAAGCTCTCCACTACACTAGCCCTGTCCACCTGACGAGCCACATTTATCCCGGCAACCTTCCAGACACTTCCGGTTTGCCGGTCTTTCACTAGCACACACCCCATGCATACACAAAAGCAGAGAAAAGGGGGCTGTGCCTTCTAATACATGGCCCCTAAAACCTGGAACGTTCTCCCAAAACACACCAAAGCCTCCTTCCCTCTTCTTGACTTTCACAAGACGCCGAAGACCTGACATTTCGAGTAAGCCAATTACAACAATGTTACCAATGTGCACTCATGATTATAACTGAATAAACATAAAGAGTCCATTTAATCTGTGTGCATCCTTGCCAGTACGCCGTGTCCAAAGGCACCAACGAAACAATGCAACAGGTATGCTGGGAGGGGAAACCCTCCAAGCTGGCAGGGTCAGAGGTCGGACCGGGGTTTCCCCTTGCAGTAATGCTGGATGTCCTCCATCTTGGGGGGCCTACTGCCAGCGGGTCTAAGGGGCCTGGACTTGGCGGTTTATGGTTGGGCTCAGGAGCACTGGGGGTCTTAAGTTACAAAGGATCAGTGATTTTAGAGCGAGCCACGATTTTAATGACAGACTTCTCAATAATTCAGATGCTTTCCTTAGTGTCTTTTAGCTTCTACAGAAGTTTTCATTCGAGATTATTGAGCTTGGCATGTACCCTTTTTATCAATGTCTCAAAACTCATTAAGGGCCATATGTAGGTAGCCCAATACCGGTCGGTAACGGCCGATTTTCGGTAAAAATCACGTTACCGACCGGTATTGAGGCTTTCGGTATGTAGGGGGGACATTTCAGGATTCGGTAATTTACCAAATCGGTAAAATTACCGAATCGGTAATATTACCGATTTGGTAAATACCGAATCCTGAAATGAGATGTAGGGGGAGTGTGTGGGTGTAGTGTGGATTCGTTATTTACCACCAACTGAAAGTTGGTGGTAAATGACGAATGTCTTAGTAAATGCATTATTTGTCCCTTAGATGTGTGCAATGTGGCAGACATACATGCCCTTAGGGCATGTATGTGTGCCACATGTGCACACATGCAGGAATCAGGGGTGCAACAGGGTGTCACTGTGACACCCTGCCACCCTTGATTGTGCTCCCCCATTACCGAATCGGTATTTACCGATTCGGTAATGGTAACTGGCTTCCCATTGATTCCTATGGGCCTCCTGGCCCATAGGAATCAATGGGAAACAAGTTACCATTACCGAATCGGTAAATACCGATTCTAAAATACCGACACTTACCGAATCGGTATTTTTTTACCTACATTACATTTACCGATTCATAAATACCGAATCGGTAAAATTCGGTATTTAAGAATCGGTAAGTGTAATTTACCTACATATGGCCCTAAGAGTGCTGGTTCATACTCATCGTCAGTAGTAAAACTGTTGATGTTGTCACCCTTACTGTTATGTTGTTTTTTAGGGTCTTACGACCATGGGTGCCGGTGGTTGGTGGCTTTTCTTTGCTAGCGGGAGGGTTTAGGGATCAGTTCACTTTTGTGAGACAGTTGGATAGTTTCTAGAGGACTATTTGGGGTACAAAGAGATTAGCCATGATTGGGCTTGTTGTTTGCAGTAGAGTCACTCTCACTTGGGGATGTGGGCCCAGCATTTAAAAGAACAATCTCCTCAATAGTACTTTCAAGGGTCGGCTTAGTTGCTGCCAATCTTTCTTCAGCACAGTCCATCTCTTTAGTTAGCAGACCCACTATGCTACTCAAATAGTTAGTGACAGAATCTGAGCATTCTCCAGTCTTTGTTTTCAAGTTTTTCTCTCTAGGGGCCCTGGTTAGTTTCTGCTTGCCCATTGTCCCTACTCATACTTAGGTGAAGTAGGCTATTTGGTATGGCCTCCTTGCAACATAGAACAAGCATTTGCAATGCATTAGGTCTCGCATTTGCGGGAGTTTAAGCTACTGGCATTGTAAACGGCATTGCCTTTTATTTATTTGTTTTGATAATTAACACATAAATAAAGCGAGCAACATTGTATTAACAAGCATTGGCATAGCCAATAGGTCTTGTCTTTGGGACCTTATAAGTGTTTAGCCATGCAACAGCTGATGTTGTTGCACCAAGGATATTATGCTGCATAACTAAATACTTATAAGGTCCCAAAAGCGAGATCTATTGGCTATGCCAAATGCTTGTTTTTTTGGTGGGGGTGTTTGAGTGTTATATAGTGCGAACTCGACCCGAAGATATCAGGTATCTGAGCGCTTTACATGAGCATTAGTTGCGTTACAGATGGACACATTCATTTTGTTAGGCACGGGTGATAAGTGATTTGCCCAGAATCACAGGATGTTGAGCTGTTGTTGACGAGACTCTAACCTGGTTTCCCAGCTTCAAGGTGGACTCCTCTAGCCATTAGGCCACATCCTCTCATTGCAGAGAATTAAAAAATAAACCGCAACATGAACAGGTGACCAGCTTAGTGATCGTTCAAGGAAGTTTAAAGTATGTTTTCCCTGTCCTTGAGGGTCGTGATGAGAGACATTCTACTAATCTCCACATGCGTTATCACCTAGCTCCCAGAGTCCAGATTCTGGGCTCTGTTTCCACTCCTCGGCTTACAGTGGGTAAACTAATGTTCAGGAGCAGTTGTTTGAATTGCTTCAATAGTCAGTGACAGCTACAGAACAGTGATAGGAACATGGTGTTCCAAAAGCGACATCCTTGCCGCATGTTCTTAGACTGGGAATTGACCGGAAATACCGGTTAGAAGGTCATCAATTAATTTTGGGTGAGATTAGTAGCACCTTTTAGTATGAAACATACATTGAAAGCCTATTTAAAAGATCCTCAAGAATCGGACAAAATTACCCGAACTGTTCACATTACACTACCGAAAACTGGCCACTAAATGTCAGCATTGCTGTTTTACACGGGAAAGAAATTACCTACGGAGTCCCTTAGTTAATCCAGTAAATGCAACAATTCTTAAAAACAAGCATTGGCCGCGGGGCCATAAACCGCAGCTGTAAGGGTGCCCGCGAGATGGCTCCTGTGCTCGTAAGCGCGCGCCCGTGCGCGTAACCGCTCGCTGGTGGCCGGAGAAAGCCTTTTGGTAGCACTTCAAAAAGCCAGCTACTAAATGTCTCACCAGACCAGCGCATGTGCTGGCTCTAGCGAGACCTAAAAATGGGACTGCAAGTTTAAGGCAAAACTGTGTTAAGTGTATATCACTGGATGCAGCATCTTCCGCTTCCAGAAACAACCTTATATCCACTAAATGCTTTTTGAGCCGTACATGAGGGCTTTAAACTAAGCTCTGAAGCCTCGACCTAGCTGCTAATGAGAGGGAGGAAGAAGAAGGGCCTGTGTCGTCTTTACCCCCATGCCAATTTCCATGGGACACAGAACAGAGTTACAAAAAACAATGGACCATGAAGTGTAATCGATGAGCATGGTACATGGAATACCAATGGAGGGATGCCGATCAACTGCATTAAATGGCTCCCGCAGACTCACAAACTCCACAGGGTATCTGCTACCCAGTGACTGGTGCAGCCTTAATATTCGGAAGTAATTATTTAGTAAATCCCCCTGGCCATCTACACCCATCTACACTTGCCCTTTTTTCTCCCCATTAACTGGAATCAAGCTTTCCAGGGGTGGGTGGAGGAAAGCCATGTCCTGGGATGCGTGTTTCCAGTCCAGGGAGGATCTGGCCTGGCAGTTTGGCTGGACTGTTCCCATTGGGTGCAGGGTCAAGACTGATTTGCATATGGCTGGGTTCAAACTGAATTGACATGGGGAGCATAAAAATTATGGATTTAGGCCCAGATCTCTGTACTGGGGTAAATGCAGTGCTTTAAATGAGCCGGTACTGTCCGGTACTGAGTACTGGCACTATTTTATTTTGAGAAGCAGAGCACCTGCACTTCAAGGGAATCGTAATACTTTTAATCGGAGAGTATCTGAACTTCTCAGAAACAATCACAGAGTACCTGCACTTCTATTTATCCGTACTGGGTAAATGTATGATATTGTTCTGCATTCTTTCTAGCAGTTTTTAGGTCTCGCCTACGCAGAGCGCATGCGCTGCATAGGAAAGAGACCTGTAGCAATCAAGTGCCTTTTTCAGGCTAAAACGTGCACGCGTTCCATTGCCTTCAATGGCAACGCGTGCATGTGTGGCGATCCCCTTGCGGGAGCGAGCGGCGCCATATGATAGCAATTATCGCTCTCGCAAGGGAATCTCGCAGCCCCCCACCTCCCACCTGCTGCTGCGCGAGGCTCTCGCGCCTCCCCCTGCTGCCGGCAGCCTGCCGCGCTTGTGCTTGTTATGTTTCCTGAGAGTTCACAACCTTTATAATGTATGATTTCACTTCACTTCAGTCGATGCTCGCCATTTAAGCTGAGTTGCAGCTGTAGAACCTGGCCTGGTATATATTTCAGGCTCGGGTGGTTGTTTACAGGCATCCCGTCTCACCGGGGAGAGGATCCGTAATCCTCTCATCTGCTTGGAATATGATTATTGGTTAGTCACGGCAGGAGCCAGGGAGCCTGGTGGTGTTTTATTTGTAACAGTAATTACAGAGGGCTTTGTGTGTTTTTTTTTTTAGGAATCCACCACCCTGCTGCTAATACCAAGGCTGCCTAATGTTGTTTCCATCACATGCCTATGTCTTCCACCATCCCATATTTCCTGCCTCTTTATCTCTCTTTCAGGTTATTATTTATTTCTGCTTTGATCACGGTTTTCTTATCTTTCACTCCTTTCCCTTCGCTGCCTTCTCTTACTCGGGTAAAAGTCTGACATACAAAAATAAACCCTGGCGCCCCCAAAAAGTGGAGGTGCCCACCAACCGCATTCACTAGCACAAATTAAGCACTGGCTGGTGCAGCGACCAGAACACAGGGACGCCTTCTGGATGCTGCTCAGAGGGAGCTTGGTCTGGAACTTACACTAGCTTCCCCTCTGTATCACCTGGTGAGTTCTAGAAGCTGGAAATTAGGTTATTTTATCTGTAACATACAGCGTCAAGGTGCTTCAACGTGCTTTGTGAAAAAATTCAGTTTACAAATACAGTTCTTCCCTTAGTGGCACACCAACTGTGCATTTTAAATCTAATGGGTACAGAGGGGCATTGGACCCCCATCGCTGGTAGTCTCGGGAGCTGAAACCTAGGGTGGGTGTTCTGTGATGTTCAGATGCAGTAGGAAACATTCATTAGCCATTTCTTAATCTTATTAGGGATGGGGTTGTGCCTGACCTCTGCCATTTCTTTGTGTGGAGCATGGAAACAATGTGAATGGCCAGAAGAGTGCCTATTTCTCACACGTGTTTTTTTTTTTTTTTTACAGTGAAATGACCACATGTCCAAAAGGAACACAACGATGCATTCGTGCTAAAATATAATGCGAACTGTAGCTTTTGCATTTCGCAAAATATTGCGCCATTTTTTAAGAATTTCATGAAATCTTGTGAGTTGCAAACGCAAATGATGCAAATTTCGCACACTCCAAGTTTGCTCTTGATTAAACCAAGCGACATTTTTGGACGTGGTTGGAAAAGGAGCGGCACTCCAAAAGGAGGGGAGATGCTGCAGTATTTGCTGCCTCTCTCTCGAGTCTGGAGCGCAAAGAATCTTACGAGCGAAAAAAAGATATTGAAGACTGGATTATAGTAATTATTAATGGAATGCTGTCCACGCTTAGGCCAAACAGCACGCCGTTGCCAGCCACTGCTGGCATTTACGCTACCATGTGTAGCAATCAGATCAGTTGAAACTCGAACATTTGTAACTAGTCCATTATTATTCATACAAATGTAGTATGTTTTTATAATTGACAAATGATGTAAAGTAAACAAAAATCGCCTTGTTAACCAAGTATTTTTCTTTTAATTGTGTTGAGAACAAATTGGACTTTTGAGGTGCTCAGTCACAGCCCATTTGTTTCGTTAGGTAAGGGCATTACAGGATTTAGACAAAAGGGTAAATGTGTTTAGCTATCTTTATATAGGCAGAAATTAAGAAACGCTTACCAAGTAATATATATTACTTGGTATGTATGTTGATCAGAAAAGTTTCTACTATAAGCGACTGTTCTGCTTGGGTTTTAGGATCAGATAGAACCCGCTCATCAGAACCTTTCTAACCCAGCCAGAACGTTACCCTCTCCCTAGGGCCTATTCACAACAAGTAACCACAGATATATATACCACCTAAGGACAGGGAATTCCTACTATATATATATATATATATATATATATATATATATATATATATATATATATCTAGACCTCTTATAATACAAGTGGCGGCCTCACGATCCCAGACGGACCCAGGACTTCCTACCCAGACGGCAGCCTTAGCCTCGCGGTCCCAGACGGACCCAGGACTTCCTACCCAGACGGCAGCCTTAGCCTCGCGGTCCCAGACGGACCCAGGACTTCCTACCCAGACGGCAGCCTTAGCCTCGCGGTCCCAGACGGACCCAGGACTTCCTACCCAGACGGCAGCCTTAGCCTCGCGGTCCCAGACGGACCCAGGACTTCCTACCCAGACGGCAGCCTTAGCCTCGCGGTCCCAGACGGACCCAGGACTTCCTACCCAGACGGCAGCCTTAGCCTCGCGGTCCCAGACGGACCCAGGACTTCCTACCCAGACGGCAGCCTTAGCCTCGCGGTCCCAGACGGACCCAGGACTTCCTACCCAGACGGCAGCCTCAATACAAGTTCATCCTATGATTACCATAACATACAGCAGGGGAATCAGTTTTACTATTTATCAGATCACACAAGAACTGCCAGTTTGAGCACAACCTGTTCTCTGGTTCGAGGGGTTCCTCTCTCCCTTATTCAGTTACCACTTACCTGATCAGGGTTAACATCTGTTCATGTCAAGTCACAGCTGACTAGAAGAATAGGCTACCCTCTTATACAAGAACACGCAGCACATGTTGATTCACTACAAACTGGATACTTTATTGTTTATTATATACGCAATCACATAACATTACTGTGTAACACATAACCTGCAAAGAAAAGTGAAAGATTAGGTTGTACACTCTAATAAGAAAGGGGTCGACATCACCTTAGTCGTGTGTAGCCTGCACTCAATGGTCATCTAGGTTCCCTTCTCGTCTGTGCCTCGGCTCGTCTGGAGGTCACACCTCCGTAGCTCCCTTCTCCGAGTCACTGGGACCTCTTCCTCATCGGCTACTCTCTCCTCTCTGGCAATTCTGCTAGAAGAGTATCTGTCTCTCGGTTTTTCTCCGCCTTCAAGTTTGTCATCTGTCTTCCCTGGAATAAGTAGTAGCTTTACTGCTAACGGCTAGATGCCGCCTACGGACTGAAGTAAGTGCGTCGTAACTGCCTCAGACTTTTACTAATATAGAGGTGCATTTCCTCATGGAAAATTCCGGCCCGTAACCTGCCGCCCACCAAATTCTTGTACCTCCCCGTGCCAAGGACACTTTCCCAGCCGGCCGGCCTGATGTAGCGTCTTCGGCATGAAGAAAAATACAATCCTTCGATAAGGGCCGGTCTGAACCGGTTCTCTCCAAGCGAATAACACCTCATAACTAAAACATCCCCTTTAACCTAGAAGCATCTCAAGCTGCCGGAGCAGAAAGAAAGATGGAGTCTCTCCCGTTTGAGGCCTACCAGGCCTGAATTCAGCACGGCTCCATGAAATACCCTCACTACAGGGCAGGTTATCCCTAATACTAACGAATCTATCCCCTAGGATATGTGTGCAAGCCCTAATCTATGGGGAAGAACACAGGATCATGTCGAAGTGCCTAGTAAATAGACTTCATTCACTACTCTAACCCTTAGGCTTGAATGGTAAAGAGACTGAAGTCACCCTAATCACCCATCAACACAATAGGGCCGGGAAAATCGAGCAGTACAGCGACTTATGCCACTCTGGTGCCCTAAAAAATGCTGCATTTGTGTACAATCTTTGTAAACAGGCCCCAGGAGCGGTGTAAACCAGATCTG
Source organism: Triturus cristatus (assembly GCF_964204655.1). Lineage (NCBI taxonomy): Eukaryota > Metazoa > Chordata > Amphibia > Caudata > Salamandridae > Triturus > Triturus cristatus. Next base: position 144,519,476 of record NC_140594.1, read on the forward strand.
GCAGGGAAGAGCCAGTTCCATCAAGGCAAGCAGTGTGCAGAGTAAACAAGCCATAGTAAGGAGGCCTGGCCAGGCCGGAGGCTGTCCAATGGCAGCGCAACTTGCGTGGCTGTGGAACACACTCCATCATCACCAGCATCCATGGATCGTCTCTCTGAACACGCCCACCGTAAGGCAGGCTGGTCTCACAACCATCTACAGAACACACCGACTTTTCTATTCCAATTGAGCACGCCCTTATCGAACAATGCTGGCTTCACCGAACCACCTAAGAGCTCACCCTTACAAGCATTTGCAATGCAACAGGTCTCACATTTACGCGAGGTTGAGCTATTGGCATTGTACATGACAATAACTTTTATTTATGTTTTGGTTTTTGAAACATAAATAAAACGCATTGTAATTTTCAATGCCAATAGCTCAAACTTGCGTAAATGCGAGACCTGTTGCATTGCAAATGCTTGTTGTTTTTGCCTGTTATACTGCGTGGCACATCATTCTATGTTATTCACTGAAGGTCTCCTAGAGTGCGCACTCACATTTTTCTTGTGTTCTCAGGGCTAATGACACAATAGCTGAGATGCTCATCCTTGTTATTTTCATCGTTTTTAAGTAAACAACCTTTACATATTTGTGTATATTAAGGTTGGATTTTTCTTTTGAAGGTATTTTATATTTTTGAAAAAAGGTATTTTCGCTGAAAATATGTGTGGCTGGGTTGTACGGTTTTGATTATATAGAAGAACACAAAGGCAGCTTATGAAGCGTGCCCCCAAATTGGTGTGCTTCTGCTAACTGGCGGCAGGAAGCCTAGGGGGTGGGAACTGGGTTACAAGTAAAAACTCTGCCGACTGGCCATTATCCTGTCTTCACAATTCACAACAATTTTCTGTTCAGCCATACATTAAAGTGTGCAAACTGCATCCATCTTTAGAACGGGTTGTTCAACATTTGTCAAATTTACCACTATGAAGTTTAAACAAAAGAGTGACCGAAAAAACACTACCACTTATATCTCAAAACAACAAAATAACTCTTGAGCATTCTGCAATCTATATCAGTCTGTTGTTCACTCACTCTTTTTTTGGTTATGGTAAAATAACCGTTGTTGACAGGCACATGAACGCTTAACAACAAAAAACAACGAATTTCTTCTCACAGTCCTAGTGAAAACAGGGAAAAGTTGCACTCTGTTAAATGAAATGTAAACATGTCAACACGGGCAAGTTGCTGAGCGAACGGTCGATAAACACAGGCATACCACAGAGATGAGCGGTTGCTCAGCGTGGACCCACAACCAAACACTGCACGAGGAGCTGCAAAACGCCAATGCGTCAGAGCGTGCAGCTTAAAAAGGGTCAGCAGAAGTTTACTTTCCTTTCTGCACACGGTCAGCCCTTCCGCAAGAACACACACACTGCGGCACGACTCGAAAAAAGAAAAAGAAACTTACATTTGTTTCTCAAGCATGCTCCAATAGGAATTATTCAGCTCGAACTGCTAGACAAAGTTCTTCTTGAACCATTTCACACGCAATTGGAGCAGGGTCAAGACTGATTTGCATATGGCTGGGTCTCATCTGAGGTGGTATGGTAGTCAAAAGAATGATGGGTTGGAATGCTACCCCAGGTGATAGCCAGTGCTTAGACTTATTGCAAGTATCCTCCCATCACCGTTTGTGTTGATGTAGCAACCCTCTTGGATCACTCACATAAAACTGGCAATCCCACCACCAAAATTTATCTCTGGCAGCATGTCCCCACTGTGTTACCTTCCACACCATCTATCCCAGCCACATGTAGTATCCTCTTCCAGCCCCCACACCCTGGGCTCCCTTACACAGCATCTGCTCTACCCATCCTACCTTACAAGCACCACGTCATATGGATTTACCTAGAATTTCATTAGTGAATCCACTCAACCACACATAGATCTCACCTCCACACCACAGTGGCGAACCTCCGTAACGCATGCACATCAAAAGATAAAGAACATTCTGTCATTTTGTGGGGCCTTACTTTGTACTGAACTTCAAATCACACGCGCAATTATTCTGGATGCTATAAAAGGATGCAGACCAGGGCTGGACTGGGACCAAAAGCAGCCCTGGGGTGGGAGGGGAAGTGGAGTGGGGGATGTAGGTGTGATGCATTACTGCTTTTGTTACTGGGGGCGATATATTGCAGCTGCAAAACCAACCCCCAGTAACAAAACTGGCCCCCACTGCTGCAAAAACCAGCCCCCAACCTTTCCAGCCTCCCGGGGAAGCGCCCGATGCCCTCAAAGGCCAGTCCGTCCCTGATGCAGTCAGTATCAGTAGGTGAGAAATGACCCTATGCAGAAGCAAGAGCATCACTGCAGTTCATTCTGTTTTTGTTGGTCTGTTATCTGGGACGTTTTGCAGTGATTTTAACTGCTGCCACTGGCACAGCCTTTATACATGCAGTTATTTGATTGCATACATTGCCATTCGCTATCGATAGAACATCCCATTTGAGTCACAGCGGTCAGCAAGTTCATTATCCATGAACCATTCCATATCTGACTGCACCGTGCAATAGCACCGAGGCTGCAGAGGGAAGCCGGACGCATACATTCAATGGTGACATCTGCTAATCGAGGAGCGGCTGCAATAATATTCACATTGTTGCGTACACGGGGAGGCTGTTTTCAAAGCTATCAGACCCGGCCTATCGCAAAAGTACACACAAATGTCTTCTCTCAGTGTGTAATTGAGCCACTATCAAAAACGTATTATCTATAATCTGAGAAGCAAGCACTACAAAATGGTGAACTTTCGGACCCAGACTCACAGAACATTTTTCTCAGAGTAGTTGTGTCTGACTGCTGTCATAAGGATAAAGGATGCCTGATTTTTCAGGCCTGGTTCACAAAACATTGTCTGCGAATAAGTTCTACCTGGAGTGAAACAAGAGTCCTCACGATAAATGCTTTGGGGATCAGGCCTGGAAAATGACTTTATTTCTGTGTGCGGTATTAAATACCGACCTGAAAAATAGTTTGTTAAGAAATATAATAAGTGGCGATCCACGGCATAATCCAGACCCCTGCAGTACCAGGGCCCGAGGGTCCCCAGTCCCAAAGTCCTTCATAGTAGTAGATCTACGAGGCAGCTATCCTAAGCAAATATTATCGGCCTCACAAAATAAACAATAGTATATTCATCAGTTTTATTTTTTTGCAGATTTATACAGTGCGAACTCAACATGAAGGTATTGCAGCGCTTTACATGAGCACCAGCTCCATCACACAAGGACGCATTAATTTGTTGGTAGGCAGGGGACGATTAAGTGATTTGCCCAGAATCACTGGAAGCTGAGCCAACGCTGAGGATCGAACCTGATTCCCCAGCGTCAAGATCGGCAGCTCTGGCCGTAAGGCCACAACCTCTCCCAAGTCCGCATTACAATATTGGTTGAATAAGAGGCCTAATTTAAAGCTGTGTGCTAACATGACCTTCATCAAAAACTGACAGATGCGGGGGAGGGGAGTGCGGGGGGGGGGCAAGATGCAGGGACGAGACAGCACTGGAAATCATCTGTCAGAATCCTGTGCCCTACGGTTCACACATCTGAATGGCCCTACTACCAGAGATAGGGGAGCAGCCCCAGTTAAGGACTGTAATTGACGACTTTCATCTAATTTTCTCGTGTGTGGTGCAGGCAAGGGCAAGGCTTCCAATTTCCTAAAACTTCCCAAGATAGTGAGTGCTGGTGCATGCTGTTGGGACGCTTGGACAAAACTGAGGCGTGGGTGGTGGTGCCGAGTTGTGACCTGGGGGCGGGGAAAGGGGGGTGGGGGTATGCCAACTGGCTTATGTGCTTTGATGTGCTATGAGGACCTGGGGGCCTGGGGAGGATGGTGAGTGACAGCGAGCAGACTCCACATCAGTGGACCCACTCAGCGCAGAGCTGGAAGGTTTGAGCGGGGTCAGTGAGGTTAGTGTCTCAGCCCGTTCGGTGAGACACGCAGTACTTAGAAAACTGAAGTGCACCGCCACCGCAGACATTTAATGACCCCCAGCCCCCCACCTACCTGTACCGTATGTGCTTCACGGAGTCGCCAGATACAAGTCCGATCCCGGAGGCATTATGGAGGAGTATCTTGCCGCACAGGCAGAGAGGGGGAAGCCGCTGGTCACGTGCCGCCCAGGAGCTGCGGAACAACCGCAGGGGAGCGGCATGAGGTCTTCTCGGTGTGGTAGGACCAGCGTCAGCACAAGCGCTGCTCCCCATGTGGCAATCCGGGATCTGGGTGCAACAGGATTCCCAGCAGAAACTGCATCATGGGAATAAAAAGGAAGTAGTCCCTACACGAATAGATTACGTCGAGCAGCGGAACAAAACTGTAGTTGGTCGCTGCTGCTTCCGGCCGAACGGAAGCAAAACGGAAGTGCCGCATTGGACCGCAAGCCAACCATAAGCCTGCTAACAAAATAAATGCCACAGTTAACGAATAGAAAGCGGCAGAAGAAACAACCAGCAAGAGGCGGAGTTTCACCCAAGTATACAGATTACTTATGCAGCGCATGCGCTGCCTATGCGAGACCTAAAAACTACTTACAATTGGCAGCAAAAGTCCAAGAGGGGTGGCACAGCCCAGCCTCAGTCAGCTGCAGACAGGTGCAGATGGGCCCGCCGGTGGCCCGGGCTTAACCTGAGCGCAGCCTGCCCAGCCCGTACAGCAGGAACCTGAAATATGCGAAAAGGAGCTGTGAGGAGGTGCGTCCTTCTCCTCCACCATGACACATGAGGGCGCCTCCTGGCGCACAGGTCTCTCGGACACCAAGTCCCCTGTGACAGTGATGTTGCTCCATTTGGGGTGCTCAATTTATCAAAAAGTGCATGCGCTTCCTTCCTTGTCAGGCTGACATGGTTGCTTTAGCAAAGAGTAAGCACACGTGGGCCGTCATCAATTCCTATCATCAAGAGCTTCCCTCACCCTATTTGTCCTGTACTTATTCAAAACACAAAAAAGTAAGATTCATGGCCCTCAGACTTGGGGATATTTAGCTCGGTGGCGCAGGCCTTCATAATCAACAATGTGCAGGGGGGTATGGTCTGTATGATGAATCATTTGCACACATCACCTGCAGTTGCCCAGCTTTACTTGAGGAACGAACATTTCTCCTGAAGTAGCAATGGAATAAAGTAGCATTCACTCGTGCCGACAGGCTATTGTTGATGCCTTAACTCTGATAACATTTATCTGAATATTTTGTTGGTTAAGTCTGTAGCTTTAGCAGCTAAGAAACTCTACCGCCAGGGTGCCCCACCAAGTGGTACCAGCCTGAGCCCCATATTGGATTGCCCGCAGGAGCCCCCTCATAAAGGTGCATATAATCTCTGAATCATGAGTAGTTTTAAGAAATTGCTGTGAATGTCCTGGATTGGAGCAATGCTATATTTTAGTGTGTGGTATCTATGAAATTGTAGTCATTGGCTACTGTGATGAGTAACCTTTTACTAGCTCACTTCTGTGCCCATTTATGAAATTTTATTTATAACTTTATCATTATTTTAATTGTTGCACTTTGCCCTCACTAGCTGCTGGTGCACACCTTTTGTGGTGTACGTTTGTTGCTATTTTAATGTCACCCCTGTGCTGCTTGATACAAGCCACTGGTCTAGGACTTTACAGGCCACGCCACTGCTACCCTTATAAGGCATTTTGCACTTTATTGCGGATCCCCTTCCCTCTGACTTACTGCGGCATAAGCACTAGCCATGGGTGAGAATAACAGGTTGACCTTGGATGGCTCAATGCCAGCAGTCCCGACCTATACAAACTTGCTGTAACCATTTTGATATTGCACTCTGCACCTTGTTTGAATTAACAAGCCTTTTTAGGTCTCGCCTAGGCAGCGCTTGCGCTGTCTCGTTGAGACATGCAGTATACACTATAGAGTATATAAGCTCCACCCACTCTCCACCCATCATTATCATTGGCTGGTGTCCTAGATGGTGCCTTCCGATTGGGTTGTAGGCTGATTAGTCCCTCCTTATGATGGACATTTCTTCATTTGTGTCCTTCCACGGCTATTGGCCCCTTTACTGCACACACTACTTTCTTCCAATGCCTTCTCACACTCCCATACTATTGCATTGCCAATGCTTGTTTTATTTGTCTCTGCCAATGCTTGTTTTATGTGTCTTTCCCAATGCTTGTTTTATTTGTCTCTGCCAATGCTTGCTTTATGTGTCTTTTATGTGTCTCTGCCAATGCTTGTTTTATTTGTCTCTCCCCCACAAAGCTTGTTTTATCTGAGATCTCTGTTTAATTATTTAGGATTAATACAGACCACGCCACGTACCTTCTTTTAATGATTTATCATTATACAGCCCAAGCCGAGGATCGAACTCTGCTCTCCAACTCCAACGTCGGCAGCTTTATATGTTACGTCACCGCTCGTTGCTTCAAAACAAGCCCCCTTAAAGGGGTTTATCTTTGTGTCCATTGCGTGCACTATAGTGCCCCTGGGGCAAAAGCAGGGACCTACTAGAGTGCTTCTCTATCAGAATGCACTTTGCGGTCCCCCCGGGGCACAAGCAGGCATCCACTTCAGCATGCCTAAGCAAGCGTTTACAATGCAATAGGTCTCGGATTTACGCGAGTTTAAGCTATTGGCATTGTAAACGGCAATGTCTTTTATTCATGTTTTAAAATCCAAAACAAAAGTAAAAGGCATTGTTATTTACAATAACAATAGCTCAAACTCACGTATGAGAAGAATGCCGCTGCCCGCGTCCCACGCAGGGGGACATCAGCAGGGCAGCCTTCTAGTGGGCGCCCGTCGGAGCCTCCCCCCCCCCCCGCTCCGCCTCTCTAGCGAGGCCGCGCCTCGGGGAGGGAAGGCCTCAATGGGTTTGTCCTGCGGAGGCGTGCCACGAGGGTGGGCGAGGCTAGACCCCCCTTTTAGGCGCCTCACCCCCTCAGATCTTCCTCTGCTTCCTGCGCCGCTCCTCCTGGCCACGCGAATTCCCACCCTTTCCGCTTACCCTGCGCGGCGGAGGCAGCGCACTATTGGAATGTTTTAATGTTTTTTCTTGCGTTGCAGGCGGAGTTACAGGGCGATCTGGAGGCAGAAGGGTACAGTAAGGGTACCTCTGCGACAGGCGGTACAGTAAGGGTACCCCTGTCCGGCACAGTAAGGGTGCCCGAGCCAAGGTCCGGGAGCCGAAGGAGGTTCTGGGAAGACCGCGACGGCGCCCCGTTAGTCCTTCGGGCGGTTGGGGGGCCTGACCAACCGGGGGTGTGCCATAACACGCTCCGCCCCCGTTAAAAGGAGCGGGAGTATTAGTCAGATCACGTGATCCAAAGGAGGATCTGAAAAAAATGTGCCGCACTGTCGGGCATCGACCCACCGTGCGTGCTGGCTCGCAAGGCGGGCGGAGCAACGAGGGGCTGCTTGCCCTGGATCGCCCGTAAGATAACCCACTTATCGTCATACTTATGTTGTATGAAATAAACCTGCAGCAGTTCTTCACCCATAACGAAAGTGTCAGTGTAATCTTTGGGTGACGTCTGTGCATGCGTGTTGAGTAAAGCGGATGACGGTGTGGTCACTATGTTCCTGTGCTAAGTTATCCAGGATGGTATATATATATATATGCGTAGCAGTGTGCCGCCTGACTGACAGTTTGCTGCTTCTGTCATTGCATCCAGGTATATAATGCAACAAGTAACATTACGCCTACAGTAGAAGATAGAAGATAGAAGATAGTTTTATTGCACAGTTAATTAAAACTTACAATTTCAGGTACACAACTTTTAAAAGAGATACATATCAAAGATAAAAAATTAATTATCAGGAGTTAAAATTGTGAGGTTCATATTAATAGTTTGCATTTTTGAATTGTTCAATAGGGCGATGGCCCATAAGTTATAGTCAGAGGCGCTGTTTGGCTTTTACTCAATTTCCTCGTTTTGTTTCTGTTTAATTCTCTCCGCCACTACGTCGAAGTATTTTGTAAATCTGCAGTTTAATTGTGTCTCCTGCGGGTTAAAACATAATTTGACTGCATGCCTACAGGTTCTAATGCCCTTCTGGTTCCATATTGCGCGTAACAGGGATCTCCTTTTGTCCATTAAGATTGGACAGATACATACTATGTGGACTAGGTCTTCAAGTCCTGTATTGCAGAGACGGCAAGTTTTGTCTTCCTGAATACGTTTCCATGGGGCCAGGTGGGGGAGAATTGGTAGTATGCCGAGCCGCAGTTTTAAAAATTTCTCTTTGATCTTCTGTTTGAATCCTTGGTCCATATACGCTTGAGTCTTTAATGATTTGTAGTCACTTAGGACTGTCCATCCGTGTGCCCTTTTTGTTAGAGTTTCTTTACCCTCTAATAGCGATGTTATTTTTGTCACCTTTGTTACTAGTTTTTTAAAACTTCTATGATCTACTGGGGTGTTCCAGAGGTCTGTCAGTTCAAGTACTTCTAATGATTCCATCAGGTACTTCCTTGCGTTTGACCGTTCTCGACGTTGCAGCTCAATCCAGAGATAGGCATTTAAGGTGCCTTGCTCGGCATTTCTAATCTTATGCCAGCATTTTATGAAGCTGCCCCTTCTTTCTACTGTCTGTTTTTGAACCCCGAACTCCAGTCGAATTTGGGCAGGAGATACATAGTTGGGTAACCGAAAGATGGACCTGTAAGTTTTACTGATCACTCTATCGAGGGTAAGAGCATCTTTTCCGAGCGTTGATTCGCTCCCGTATGTTAGCGTCGGTTGAAGGCGAGCTCTCAATACTTGTAAGAACGGGTCAAGCGTATAGTCTGGCAATATTTTCTTCAGGGGGATCATCGCGAGACGACTCATGGTGCCTTTCTGTTGTAGCATCCCTAATTGCGGTTTAAATGAGCCTCTGCTGTCTACTAGGACTCCCAGATATTTATAGCACGCTACATGGTCCAGTTTATGTCCGTCCAGGTACCAGCAGTTTTTTCTGGCCTTCTTATAGTTCACAGCCATTGTTTTTGTTTTCTTTAGATTGATTTTTAATCCGTTACGCTGAGAAAATGTGCTGGTAGTGTTTAGAAGGTGCTGAAGGCCAATTGGAGTTCGACTTATTAAAACCAGGTCGTCAGCGTAAAGGAGGTTGGACAGAGTGATGTCCCCCAACCGTGGGGCGGGTGATTTGATGCTGTCCAATTCCCCTGGTAGGTCTGCAGGAAAAGATTAAACAAAGTAGGGGCTAAGACGCACCCTTGCTTCAATCCTTTAGAGGTATTGATTCGCCTGGAGAGGTACGTCCCGTCTCCCAGTTTGATCTTAACCCAGGTGTTGGTGTGAAGTAAGATTAACTGCTTCAAGAGGGGTTGCGGTATCCCCCATTTGTCAAGCTTTTGCCAAAGTTTGCCCCGATCCACATGGTCGAAAGCTGAACTGTAATCAATGAAACATAGAAACAGCGAATTCTTTCCTACTTTGGCCGCGTCTATCAGCAGAGTCAGCGCCATGACATTGGTGGTAGTTCCTTGTCCTTTGCAGAACCCTGTTTGATTGGCCGGAATTATGTGCTTTGATGCTGCCCAAGAAGTCAATTCGTCCAGTAGAATGCCAGCATAATACTTTGCTTCTATATCGAGTAGAGCGATCAACCGATAGTTGCAAGGATCGCTCCTGTCTCCTTGCTTATGAATTGGGCTTATTGTTGATCCTTGCCAGGATTCCGGGCAGGTTTCTAGTTCTTGTATACCCACAAAGAGCGGTACTAGTGTGTTGCTCCAGAATTCAATGTCCTGTTTAAATATCATCGGTGGTATCCCATTTGGGCCTGGAGCTCCTTCCATTTTTTCCTTTTTTATTTGAGATTTTATCTGATCCGCTGTTATGTTGATTTTATTCACTGTATTGCTTGGTAATGTGCTGTTGTTCTGTGCCCCGTCAATCTTCTTTTGGTCGTATTTTCCCATTGTGATTTCTTTGGGGTTTCTAGGCCCTTTTTCATTCTTTCCTGTTTCATTGTCCTTCTGAGTATTGTCTGTTTCTAATGTTGTCAGGGATATGGGGATATCATCATCGGTTTCATTAAAATGATTGTGGAGATAGTCAGCCCAAGTTGCCTCTGAAATGTAGGAGTTTATTCCTTGGTGGCCTGGCCGTTGCAAGCTGTGAATTATTTGCCAAAATTTAGCACTGTTTTTTAGTTTCGAATCGTACTTTATTTTTGCCCAGAGGTCGTCGTTCGCCTGTCTTTTGATTTCCCAAGTTGTCTTTCTTAGGCTTGTTTTTAAACTGCGAAGAACATCTTGCAAGGGCCTTTTTTAGGTCTCGCTGAGCCCCAGCGCTTGCGCTGGCTCGGAGAGACATTTTATAGTTGGGATTTTCAAAGTGCTGCCGTGGCCTAAAGCTTCAGTGCACGTGAACATGCACGCGCGCAGCGCCATGTGTCTTTCCTCGGCAGCACGCGATCACAATCGCGATCACTTTCACTTTTGTGGCCGAGGAAAGTGGCGAAAGCTTGTTCTCTCTCTGCCCCCCTCGCATCCTGAAGCTCGTGTCCTTCTTCGTTTTATTGCATTCACCCCTACTTCTTTCCTATCTCTGCTTACCTCTTAGGCACTACCTTTCCTTACCGCCCTTCCCCTGCTCTCACTCGCCTTCCCTTCCTTCTTCGTCTTCCTCCTCTTCTCTCTCTTGTTTTCTTGCACTTTCATTTCTTCCCCTCTCTCCCTCCCTTTCACGTCCCCCTTTCCCTGCCTGTGCGTACATTCACCTCTCCTTGCCCTGACTGCTCCCTCTCTCCACATCTGCCTCCTCCCCCACGCCCTCGCCTTACATCTCCCCTCCGTGTCTTCCTACTCCCTCTCCCACGTCCTCCGCTTCTACCCGGGCTGCTCTCCTCCCGCCGACCACAGACAGGGCCCCCAGCGCCGCTTCCCCCGGCCTTACCTGCGGGAGGGGGTCGGGGCAGTCCGCCAGCCTCAAGCTATCCAGTGGTCCCGGGTGTTGTTCCTCATGTGGGACGGAGAGGGGGGTTCCCGGCCGCACAGCCTCCCCCTGTGTGGATGCAGCGATTGATCAGTCCCAGACACGAAAACGCCAATCAATGGCAGATTGCTGGGGGCATTTGGTGCAGATGCAGCCCTGAGTAGCCCCTGGCCAGTGCAGGCCCAGTTTTACTGCTGGCTGAATGCCACATCAACACCCAGCAGCACTCACGGACAGCGGAATGGCACACGCCATATCGCCCCCTTCTCTTACCAGCACTGCACAGCCCAGAGCAAGCAGGTGAGTGATGACGAGGGCACGGATGTGTCCATGGTGGCACGGCTGTCCCAGAGTTTCTTCATTTTCAGGCTCCTCAAGCCGAGGTCTCCACTCTGGGCCTCCTCCCAACCCAATTGCGCTACGCCTTATTAACAGTACTTTGGGCCACACCGGGGGTGTGCTACAGACTAACAGGCAGCGTGCTTTCTATCCACTCCCACTTACCACGCTGGTGTGCCCGTAGCCTGCTTCACTATCGGTGCCATCCTTTTACCTACCCACGTGGGCACTTCATGTACGGGGGAGGCCTCTCGCCTCTTGCAGGAGAGTCAGCATAGGCTGCAGGGCCTTAACTTGCGGGCACCATCAGTCATGCTTCTCTCCCGCCGCACTCTCCTTTCTTTAACCTTCCTAGCCACAACGCATCGGCGCCCGGCCTTTGTGCAGGCTATCTTGCGATCCCTTCTTCCTGCTTGTAGGCGTCACCAGGGGGCGCATGATTCCCTTTCGCCGAGCTTTCACTCCAGCAGTGCTTCCCCCACACTCAACCAGGCATTGTACTGTGTTTTTGTCTGTGTGGGCACTTTAGGTACATGTGTGTCACTCTTCATGCTGTGTGGGTTTCTTTTGTCTGCTGCTGCACTCCACCCCCTCACCCCTTTCAAATACCATCCCGGCTTCGCTCAGTTGGACCCATGGGCTCACCTTATGCCCTAGAATCTGCATGTTATGCCCCATTTTGCAGGGTTAAACTTGTAATAGGCAATAATTATTGCAGACCATATATTCTGATCTCTGGAGTATCGAATCTTATGTGCTGAGATAGACCCCTTCCCTCCGCGGGACCTCGAAATCCGGGTCCAAGTGCATGTGTGACAAAGGAAAGGGCTACTCTCCCCAGCGCCTTACAGTACCCTATATGGTAGGTGCCCTCTCCCATCAACAGTTTAACATCAAAGGTAAAAGTAGGAGGCACCTCCAAAAAATTCTTTCAAAATACAATTGACTTTGAATCCAAATATATAAATGTATTTAAACCAAAGAGTTCATTTCATTCACAATATACAAAACTCAGTTAGATAATAATTTTACTGAATTATTTTAAAGAGCTCAGTAGATTATTTGCTGTGCAGTTCTTCCAATAATAATAATATAGTCAACACATGTTGTTGCGGAACTTTGTTATTATATTGTAAATTAAATGAATTCTTTGATTTAAATAAATAAGTATTTTAGACTCGAAGCAGTTGTGTTATGAAAGATTTTTTGGGGGTGCCTCGTGCATTTACCTTTGATGTCCAAGTGCATATGTGCTACTAACCCTATTACACTGTTGGTGGGAGATTCTGAGAGCTCTTGTCTATATTCGTTTTCAGTATATTCTTTGCTCGTATTGATTGAGGTTTCTTTCGGTGGTCATGTGTTCTAATTCTACGGGTGTTCCTTTTCCCTTGAGTCATAAACTGTAGCTGTGGGCTATCATGGCTGTGCTAGTTAATGTAAGTATCCAGTGATGTGAGAGGCCTGTTGTACCCCTGGTTTGTTGCTGGGTGCTGAGTGTGCATTGTGTCTTCATGTTTTTGAGGGGATTGTTAGTCATGAGTGGTGTTGATGTGCAAATGTTGTGCTTTAGTGTCTGGCATTGAGATGCATCACTTGTAATCCCCAAGGACTGTTCAAGAGATGCTCCTCCTTGCCCCCTGAATGACTCAGTTGTAGGCGTCAAAAGTGCAGGAATGCTCTGTAAGCTTCTCCTTAGCACCTCCATACTATGTAGCACTGTGGTGCATTGGGTGATACCCTCATAGCTGCCAAGTTTCTCAGGTCCATGCGTGATGTGCTGCACCAGTCCATGTTTTCTGTCTTGGAATTCTGGGACTTGTAGTTCTGTTTTATAATGGAATAAACAATACTACAAGTCCCACAATTCAAAGCCAAAAGACATCACTCATGCATGGACCTGGGAGACTTGGCAAGGAATTTACCCTACAATATTGGATGGAATCATGACTTGTTGAGTGCCACCCCTTGCTCATTTAACAGGCCCTATGGGATCTTTGAGTGCCACCTCTTGCTCATTTAACAGGCCCTATGGGATCTTTGAGTGGCACCCCTGGCAAATTTTGCAGCACCTTAGTGCTAGTGTCACTGTGGTGATGAGCACAACCTTGGGGTATTTAGCCACACCCTGGCACAACACGACAGCAATAGTTTTATTTTAGGTATTTGCGACGGATCGGACATTGCACCTAGAAGCAGCCAAGAACTTTAAAGCGTACATTTTTATTGCAGCAGGAACAGCATCTCAGACATGAGGTCTTGTACCAACAACAGTAGCACAATAGATTGTATAAACCAGGATGTAGTGTGAGGGACATTCGGAAGCAGTCAGTGCAGTGCGCTAACTAGTGCTGCGACAATTTCGTGTTATGTTAGTTTTTTACGAGGCATAGTTGTACAGTTTTCTTTATTTTGTTTTACTTTTTATGAAATTCCAGACATTAGTCCAACTTGAGGCACAGAAAGATACAGTGAGCTGCCCACAAATACATAGCTGTTGGTTCAGTGGAAGAAGGCAGGATTTGAACCCTTCAGTCAAGGTTTAAGTTAGGCCTGGGCGGAGTTTGCTGAATCGCACTATGCAGAGCTCTGCGAAGTGTCGAAAAACTCTGCCTCGCTATGCGGAGTTCTGCGAGCAGCGGAGTGTGCTACGTCGTGCTATTTGCGCTGATTTTTAGCACCAGGAGTTTCTCCTGCGTTGTAAAATAGCATGAACAGCATCATGCGGAGCATCAGAGGGTACTGCTTCTATCTGAATCTTGAGTAGATTTTCTACACGAATTACAGCTTCCTAAACATGAGCGCCAGCTTTCTCTACGCGAGCGGTAGCAACCTGCCGCGACTGCCCGCGTTTAGAAATCTCTCCGGGAGGTGGTCTAGCATGCAATTTCTCTCTCTTTTGCGCGAGAAAAAAACGGCAAAACTCCGCTTGCGGAACAGAATTGTTTGCCCACCCCTAGTTCAAGTGCAGAATGTTACGGAAATTTCTCCCAGTGGGTGTTCACTTGCTTTGTTTATTCACTACAATATAGCACAGCTCAGAGGCGTGTGGTTGAGATGCAGGGGCCAATTTGGTCTGAGGTTGCAACAGACTAAGATAAGAGCAAGAGAAAGAACAAGCATTGGCATAGCCAATAGGTCTCGCCTTTGAGACATTATAAGTGTTTAGCCATGCAACAGTTAATGTTGTTGCAGTAAGGATATTGTGCTGCATAACTAAATACTTATAAGGTGAAGAGCTCGGTTCAGTCACAAAGCTCTCTGCCTGCAGCTTCCAGACAGTCTGCTTGTTGCGTCCACCCTGCCCGTCCTCCTCCCATTCCCTCTCCCAGCAGCTTGTTATTTGATCTTCTGATAGCGCTCCTACTCTCCATGACCCCCATTGCTCTGGGTCTCTGACAGTCTGTAGTCCGCGAGTATGATCTGTGCCCCCAGCCCCCACAGGCACTACTGCAAACAGTTTTATAACAAACGAATTTCGGAGGAAAAAAAGTAAGATATTTAATTTACTGGATCGAGTTGGTTGTTGCATTTGGTGGATATTTTATTTGCACAGGATTTAAAGGCTAGAGCGTTTGTTCTGTCCATTCATTTACAGCGCTTCATGGCTGCCGCGGTGCTGTTAGACACTGGGCGCTGCAGCAGGGGCTGTGACGCCGTCAGACTTCAGATTTAAGATCAGGATGGGCCCCCCTCTGACACATGCGGTCGAGGGTTCCAGTATTATCCTGCTATATCTTAATTGCATGATATAGCGCTTAGTACCCCTGACGAGGATTCAGCTGTGTCCTCATTTTCCGGGCTCACAGAAGAGGTTTGTTGCCTGCATCTCGGATATCAGATATGCCCTTTTCAGGTGCTCGTCTTAACAAGCATTTGCAATGCAATAGGTCTCGCATTTACGCGAGTTTGAGCTATTAACAATGGAAATAACAATGCTTTTTATTTTTGTTTTTAAAACATAAATAAAAGGCGGAGTCATTTACAATGCCAATAGCTTAAACTTGCGTAATTGCGAGACCTATTGCATTGCAAATGCTTGTTTAGGCTGTGCGCGGAGTTGGTTTAAAGTTTGCTTTTTGTTCCGTTTAATTCTTTTTATTTCTAGCTTGTTTGCCTTGCTTAATCCGGTCTTAGGGATTTTGTTTTTCGCTTGCCTTGGTTTTGTTGCATATTTGGTTCCCAGAGTCTTTGTGTACCACTCCCAGGCCTCTATTGGGTTTACACCCAAGTTGCCCTGATGAAAAAGCTCCTTCGCGTTTAAAGACAGTTCTTCGATGTTATTTTGTTTATATCTTATGCGTTTGAAATCTGATGTGTATTCAGATCTAGCGCATACCCTGACTTCCATTGGGTTTTCTCTGATTGTCCTTAGAACGATTTCTTGTGGTAAATGGTCACTTTGATCACTAACACCCAGCTTAAATGATGTAATTATGTCAAAAAGAGGGAGAGTTACAAATGCGTAGTCTAGGTAGGAAGAAGTTGCTGCCGAGTGGTAGGTTGGTGCTGGAGGAGTGTCTTCTTTGTACCGGCCATTCAGGGCCCTTAGGTTTAATTGCTCTAATTCTTTTAGTAACTGGTTCGAGCAATTAGTTTGTTTAGTTGGAGGTGGTTGTACTTGAGTTGGTATTCCCCAGGCTCTGTTAAGATCATATACCAAGTCATCGTCTATTGCAGTTCCGAAAAGAAAGAGGTTAAAATCTACTGCGAGGATTACATTTTCAACTTCCCCCTCATCCATAATTCTTGCTGTCTCATTGGCCAGCTCTCTTGCACCTTTCCGTCTGTGCTTCGGATGTATATAAGAGTTAACTATTACCAGGCGGTAGTCCGGCCTTCTGGTGTTTATTGGTAGCTCAGTCGCTTGTATGACGTTAGGAGCTATAGTTTTAATCTTTATTTCCTTCATTGATCGTACTGTGAGGATTGAGGCAAAGATCATTAGTCCGCCTGAGCTGTGGCCAAAGTAAGCCAGGACTATTGGCTTTGTCAATGACCGTTATTTGCATAAGATAAAAAAAAGCAACAACTAGGGCTTCAGTGTATAGAATATTGAAAATGCTGCAGTTCTAAAATGATGAGACTGTGAAAGAACTATAACCATCTCTTTGAAGTTACATCCCAGTAAAGGGTGGTTCTGCTGCAGAGGTAAGTTTTTTTCCCCTCTAAGGGTGAGGGCAAAAATGAGAGCCCGACAGGGACCCGTTTCAGCACCTGCTTTTTAGAACGGGGGTGCTGAGCACCGGCAGGACCCGGCCCACATAAAGCCCCGGGTATTGTGAAGAATCAGGACAGCACCTGGTGCTTCAAGATGCGGCTTCTAAGCACATGGGTGTAGGGTCGGCCAGTTTAGAGGCCACGAGGTATGGTATGTTGTGTTTCCCTTCTTTCAGCACAGCTCCTCTGTCTCCTGCTATGACTACTCTTCAGTTCTCACATCACCCGAGCAGGGCCGCACTACATTGTTAATCGGTGACGTAGCACATATATCGGTGACTCGCGCTCCAGGCCACATGAAATTGCCAGGGTAACGGTATTATCCTGTGGCCCCATGGGTCAGTCAGTGGCAAGATCCCACGACCCCGCGAGGCAATAGGGAGGACCAGGCTGGGCCGGAGAGGCGTGACGGGGAACTGTGTGTCTTCCTGGCGTGGTGGGGAACTGTGTGTCTTCATGGCGTGATGGGGAACTGTGTCTCTTTTTGGCGTGGTGGGGAACTGTGTTTCTTCATGGCGTGATGGGGAACTGTGTGTCTTACTTTTATTTGTGAACCAGCTATCAGGTCTCTGCATCTTGAAACGGTGGAAGCGATGGAAAAGAGTCAGTCACAGCCTTTGAAATGACACCTTGTCCAGATTCGGAAGTTATGCAGATTTCGTGTTACCAGTGGCGTCACTAGGGTTGGTGTCACCCAGTGCGGTAACTCATGGTAACATGCGGTTCGCACCCCACCGCACATCACTAGGGACGCCACTGTCAACGGTGCGCTCAATTAACTTCTGTTTCGTTTTCACGAGCGGATAACTATTTTTAGACAAGGATTAATTCACTGCGCCGTCCACTTGTAAATCAATAAAGATTTGTCTGCTGCTAAATGACAGGACTGTGAACCGCATATTTCCGTAATTAACAGGGATACAAATTGCTGAAAGGATTTTTTTTCCCTGCGTTTCAATAACGGTTTTTACTTCCGACAATGGCACTCGAGATATATATTTTTTAATAAAACAAGTGCAGAATTGTGCGGTTTTATATGAGCTATTCGTTGCAGCCTTGCAGTTTATAAAAGTGGGCTATAGTCCCTAACAAATATGCAAAATAAAAAATGTTTTAGGGCTAATTGAGAGTTAGTCGAAAATATGTAAATGTAACTTTCAATATGCGGTCAGCAATGATCATATTTGACACCCCTTTTCTGATTTATAGTGACGTGCCACTGGCACATGATGAATGGGGCAATACCGCATCACGGCTCGGGGAAGGTGTAGGAGGTAGGAACGGCAAGAACTTGCTGCTAACTCCTCCGCTTTAAATATGAATAATTACGCAGACATGCTGTTTCCGAAAGTTATTCCCTATTTAAAGCTAATCTAGGAGTAAAACCACAAATGTCCTAGGGCGGGAAAAGTGTGAGAACTAAGGGCCTAGCTACAAAATGAAGGGTGAGATACTGTGCTTTGCTGGGTTGTAAATATATCATGTTTCTCACATACGTACCTGTCACTGCTCATTAATTGCTAAATAGTCCAACATGTGCGAGTTACTCATGGCAACCATTATTAACATACTCTTTCTCGGGATTCCTGCAGTCTTCTAAAGGAAGAGTGTGCAAGGAACGCCTACATCCCCCTACCAGAAGCTATGGAATGCAAAACCTGATACGAAATGCATGTTCTCAATATATTTCTATATGTGTAAAAGAAAGCTAGTTATGCTAAACCTCTGCCTGGTAATAAGTACATCTCTGCAGTTTCTCACCAGCTATCTACCAGGAACAGCAACTCAAAGAGCTAAGAAGAAGCCTTGGAAATGAATGACCTAAGGGTAGCTTTTCACTGCCACCAGGATTAAAGCATTTAATAACGGAAGATATAAGAGAAACTCCTTACACTGAAAAACGTCAGAATGTAACAGTATTGCTCCCTTACCACCCCCTTCCCTCTGGTGCTCACTGTGCTTTCCTCACTGCATTTGACTTATTTTGGGGCTCCATGGTGGTCAGCTGTCTGTGCCCCACTCACTCAACTTCCTTCTGTGTCCCATAAAGCTTTGCAGCTAATAGTTTTCCTCCCTCCACCCCGCACAGTGATGTAGCCAGTGTGTTATGGGCCGTAGTGCAAGAAAGGAATTGGGCCCCCAGACCGCTGTTTGAAGCATGAAATACACTAATAATCAGTGTTCCCTAGGTCCATAAGGCCTCTGGGCCCCGGTTCCACTGCACCTGCTGCACCATAGCAGCTAGACCCCTGCTCCCTCACCCACTACCCAACCGTGTCGAAGGTGTACCACCTAAACAAAATTGGAGGCAACCATTTGCAAACAGAAAGGGTCCGCAAGTAACTCCTTCGCCTCTGTGAATGTCGAAAAAAACATTTACAAGCAGGCAGTGGTCTCTGGGACCACTGTCCGCTCGTAAAAAATGTTTAGAAAACTATTCATATTCATTTTTTAAACACGTCACGTGTTCTAGTATGGAAATTATCAATTTCTTCCGTTCTACTTTAAGCATCCCTCAGATCATTTTAAACTCTCTCAAATAGGAGGACTGAGTAGAATTTTTCTCTTCTCACAGAATATAGAGTAAGAAACAGTAGATGTACCAATGTGAAACGTGCTAGAAGTCCAATTCATGCTTTGGCCTTCAGTAAAATATGGTAATACAAATAATGTTTGCATAGGTCTCCCACATTTTTAGTACACAAATATAAGTTTGGCACGGCACTGCATTGCAGCTGCATTTCTGTAGTGTTCCAGTAACTCTGAGTAGGCACTGAACCCATTAGCAGATGGTTCATTACAAATACAAGACGACCTAATATTTCAGCTGGGACCAAGGTAAATATACAAAGACAAACTACATTCTCAATAAAGTTACTGCAACTTTTCCTAAAAACGTTGTTACTGTGTGCACGTCAGTTAAAAGTGTAATATGTGTAAAAAAAAGAGCTTTTTTTGTAGTGTAAGCGCCAGAATTTATTCAGGTTTAATGAAAGTTTTTGGTCAAACGTAACAACAGTATTCACAAGTTAACAAGACATACTGAAACACCCTGACACTTGGCCGAGTACATACTGTGACAAACAAACGCCTCCACGCGCATGACCCATCCCACTTACGATATGTGCCCTGGCACCGGTGGGGCATTGAGGAACCACCTGCCTGCGCCGCGCGCTCGGTGCTGAGAGCCACTGGAACAGGAACATGCCACAACTGCGTCATTAGAATTACTGAGGTGCTATCGTGCGCGCTGCCCAGCCGGAAACGGAAATATTTCAAGGGGCAGGGCAGCGCGAGGGCGGGCGTATGACTTCTGGTTCATTAACTGTTTCGCTGCTATGCGCTTCTCCGTGCCCCATACCTCCACATGGTGTCACCCCATGTAAAGGTGTCACCCGGTGAGGTCCGCACCCCCGCACCCCCCTAGTGACGCCACTGCGTGTTACTCTCGAGCCAACCAGACATGTGTAAGGCTCGTGCCTTCTCAAAAGTCATAGGACGTATCCGGCTTTTTCTTAGAAGTGTGAGGGTCACTGAAAGCTCTAGCCAGGTGCCTGTCTCTGGCTCAGCTTGAGGCCAATAGGGCAGAGCTTCCATATGGCTGGCCAGATCCACGCTCTATCCTCGAGCCCCCAGAAATGTAAAAACATCACACACCTTGGATATTAAAAAGGTACCCATTTGGTGGCTGAATGGCATAATGTGAAACGCTGCAGAAACGGTTTGCAAATGGAATCCGTTTAGTGCTTCTTGTTGGGGCGCTGCTTCTGTCTCCACCTACCGAAGCAAGAGAGGCAAACGAACCACAGTCGCGCTTCACCTCGTCCTGCTTCACTGCTTGTGCTGTCTCTGCCTCTCTTTGTCTCGCATGCGCACAATGTAAGACATCTCGCGCATGCGAGACAAAGAGTGCGAAATCGCCCACCAATGAGACGGCAAACAAGCACTGAAAATGCAACAGGGCTCAAATTTACGCGAGCCCTATTGCATTTTACACAGAAGTGCGGGGGTATAAGAAGGCACTAACGGGAGGAGGTGGAGGGGTGGTTGTGGTGTAATAAGTGACAGACTACAGGAGGGAATGATGAGAGGCACGGGAACAAAACAGTTTTTCTAGTAAAGGGGCTGATAGCCTCGTAAGGATAAAAATGAAGACATGACCGCCAGGAGGCGGGATTGAGAAGCCAAGCACCAATGAGAATGCAGGAATTTTGTTTCAAGCCAATAAAAGATAAGGCTGGCAAGCGTGTGATGAGTCGATGCTTGTGCGTATGCTTGCACACGCGAGGCTGCAGGAGTGTACGGATGGCAAATTTCACGATCGCCAGGCAACCCAGGATCTTTTAATTTTTCTGATGCCCGGGGGTCAGACACCACAGCCGGGAGCCCTGACGTCAGCCCGGAATGAGGGAGATAGGCGGGGGGGAGGCAGTAAGTAGGGAACCCGGTTCGAATCTCACATCGGCTCACCATCTTGAAATCCTGGGCAAATTATTTAATATCCCAATGCCTAAAAATACACAAAAATTAATTTGTTCTTGTGTCATGCAAGCAAGTAGTGCTGATATAAATTTTGCATTCCTCCAGGTCGAGTTTGCGCTACATAGCCTAGCCCTTCCTTTATTTATTTTACCAATGAAATTTATTTTGCCAGAATGAGGCTTGGAACGCACTTCTCCTCCCGTGTGACGTGTCTGCCAGCTAGCTATAAGAGTATGCACTGCGCGTCTATCGCTTTCTGCTTCTGTCATTGTATCCAGATATATGATAGAACAAGTGACATTACACCTCCAACAAAACCAGGTATGACGCTCGAGGGATATTGGAATAAAATAGATTTTCAGCAACTTGGACGTAGAGTGTACTTAGAGAAAGGCAAATTGAACCCTCTTTAATGAGGGCTGAAAAACAATCCTGGGTTTACCGGAATTTTGAATCAAGTGTTTTTGGTGTTCACAAAGAGTGTGCTACTTCCTGTTTTGGTGTAAGACGCTCCTCGAGAATTATTACTTTCAAATTAGTTGACTTTCACTATACTGGCCTGCGCACAAGAAAGTAATGCGCATCACTGCTATGTGTGTATCTTTTAGTGATGGCTGTCTTTCATTGAGAAAAACCTCACAAAAAGAGATGCTGCCTTTGGATTATTGCATTTTTCTAATCATTCGTTGTAAGTTATTGTAGCTGAAAATTGGGTGTTCGCTCTGCGACTGCCTTCTTCCTGAATTTGCGGCGAGATCCTTTTATGTCGCTCTTTGGTATGAATTGATTGTCCTGGGGAAGATTAGCTTGTGGTGAGAGGTTTGCTCGCTAGGTTGAATGTGGCTGTAGACAGGGTATTTATTATTCTTATTGTTTTAATCTTTGCGAGGTGTCATTTACATTTCGAGTTTTTGTGAGATTAACTGTTCCATATTACCTCTAGAGGGACAGTGTTCGTGTTAGACAGCTGTGGCAATAAAAGAATGTTTCTCACTCATACGTTTATCTTTCAATTAACTTATTAATAAGAGAAATTGCGGTGGCTGCCTTGGTTTGAAAAGCACTGGAGATTTTCATCTGCGAACTCCCTTTTATTGTTTAGGTAAAAGAGGTGCCACTCTCGTGTAAGTTTTGGCATTCTGCTATTTTAGGATGCATTTTAGCAGTGGTCTTTTGAATTTCTTCTTGCATTTTTACCTCTGCTAAATTTTAAGGCTAATTAATTCCAGGCCAGGGTAGACAAATTGCAGTCTTCTACCAAAGTACCTCAAAGACAAGCAGAAGTAAATTACCTATGCAAAGAGTGTACCATGTGGCAGACCTAGTTTATAAAGGAAGAAACGTGTATGGAGGGAATTAACACTCAGTGAAGCTACTGGTTTATCTGTGACGAATGTATAAAAGCTAATAGCGAATGAGGTGAATGAAGTGAGGCATAAAGACAAGCAAGGAAAAGTCCTTAAGCATCACTTGGCTTGTGTCCATATGCAGGAGGAAGTATTTCCCCAGTTGTGGGGCAGCAGTGCAGCAAGTTGCCATTGTTTGTTAAAATGCTTTGTGCTACTCGTAGATTGTTGAAGTATACTGCAAATTGCTACAAAGCGTGTGAGGAGGTACACTCACAGTTTTTTTAATTATGATTCAGATGACTCACAAAAATCTCTCTCTTCAATAGCCTGGGAAGTTCTATAATGAGTAATGGCATGCCAAATGGTATTTCCTGTAGGCGATTTCCATGATTTGTTGGAAGGTGAGTCTGCTTTAAATGTTGCTCCTTTCTTTTTCTTCTTTCCTCGTTCTATTGGCCTGCACAAAACCTCTGCAATCTGAGAGAGGTGGTCTTTGCGGGGGGCAATAAAGCACTGCAAAACTGTGTATCACCACTATGATAGCAAGGCTTCAATATAAAGTAGACACCAGAAAACATTTAAAATAAATCTTAAATTCAAGTTCTGGGCTCTGGTTTCCTCTAGGGGTGGATGTTATCTGTTGAGCGATCTCATTTTTCAGGTTGAGCATTGGAGACCTCTTGTATATACTTCTTTAGTATATACTTATTGTATACTTATATGTGTATGTACTTTGGGTGTCTGGAGATCAACCCTAGGACTTGTCTGCTTCCGCTTAGGGACTTCTTTTCTGTTCAACTGCCTCTATTTAACTGTTTTGATAGAAAACAACCAGCAGAGGTCAGTACAATACCAGAATCACTTTAGCATTCTCTCCATTCCAGTCCATAGAAATTGTCTTCCATGAGCACCTGTAGAAAATAATATTTTTTTCACATTTTGTATTTTCAGTGATATGACCACCAAAGGCCCTGATTTTATATTAAAAACAGAGCTTTGGACTATACCATTTCCCTCTAAAAGGCATATTTATCGCATCGTGTTCCCATACCTAGCGTGTCACGCAGTTTGGTGCTTACTTTCCCTCCATGTTAAAGAACAGTAGATGTTTCAGCACCCAGGCTAATGTGCTGCATAGCTATATACATATAAGGTCCCAACGGCGAGACCGATTGCATTGCAAATGCTTGTTTAACATGTGGCCTGTTCTAATCTGTCCACAACCCCTAAAAATGCTTTTGTTTTAGGTGGGCACAATAGTCTCTTTGCACCCCTCACTGGTTGACAAAAGTGGTATCCTTCACTGTTTGTTGCACTTTGTATTTATTAGATACAGGCGGGTCTTCAGCTTTGTCTATAGCCACAAGTTCGAACGTTAAACAGGCTTTTTATCTTAGCCATGCTACGTGTTTACCAAATGCACTGCCATTTTGTCAATTGTAAAAAAACATTTGTACTTTCTCTTGACCTGGAATTTTTTATCATGAATATGTGTCTGTCAAATTGTAATGGTTTTAACAAACACAATAAAAATTATTTTTAGCCTTCGCTTTAATCTTTTGTTTTTTCCACGTACATTTGTTTTATTTTTTACGTACGATACCATAAAGTAAGATTGTATTACTATATCTAACTATAACATCACTTTAACATTGGGTTTTTTCAGTGAATTTCTGAGGTTTTTTGATCATATTCAGCCAACTGCTGCACTGAGCATAGATTTTGGCTTTGCACAGCGGGGGTTCAAACCAGTCTGGCCTCCGTACCAAACCCTCCACAGGTGGCTAACGCCCAATATACAAGGCCTAAGACTGTGCACAACAGGGGGTTGGATGCAGGACCTGACCCATGCAGGAAGCCAATAGACCTTGAAGCATATGTAGTGTAGAGGCGCCCAACCCCTTCTGTGCAGCCAAACAACCACTGTGCCTGCCCTGCACTCGTAAGCAGCTAACCCCCTGCAGCGCACAGCCTTTAGCCACGAGCAGCAGGAGGTTGGGCGAATGGCCTAGCATTTGACCAGACCCTGTCCCCAACCTAATGGAAGCGACCAACCTTCCGCTGTGCATGGGTAATGGCTGTGCTTTGTGGAGTGGCTGGCCGCAGGGCAAGTGCACAACCCTCCACACATAGACACCAATCCCCCCCATTTTACATAATTTATTTAAGATTTTTGCAGTACCACCGCTTTATGGTACCGGATGGACACACTCACCCCCAAGGGCTAGGAGGTTGAATTATCCCTACTGGGCTCCCATATATATTTGTTTAACACAAATGCAGGACAGGACCAAGTCTCCAATTCCTCCCTTTTGCGACCAGCCATTGAGATCTCGGATACTGGTCCTGCGGACCTAAAAGGCCAACAGGAGAAAAAGCACCATTGGTCAATCAGAGGGCCCTATACTTTTCTTAAATATTCAGTAACGCAGGATACCCTATGGGACCAACCATTCAGATGGTGTAACTCGTTTTTTCTGCACGTGTATACCACATCTGACTTGCATAGCAACAGATCCTCACATGCCTTGTGGGCAGTGCATTGCAATTGCTTGGCATGATTATTCGTCAAAAAGCACCAATTCGGCAACATTTTAGGGCACCATTACAAATGTGCCAAAAAGGCAAAAGCCACAATTAGGGGCAGGTTGGGGAATTCCCATAACATTTTAAAATTGATTAAATTCAGAGATTATCATTAATACAGTTTAATATAATTCACTCCCCAACTCTATTTGACTTTAACCTCTTTGTGCCAATTTCGAATGAACCTCAATATTCAGGTATGGTACAGAATACTAAAAATACTGAAAATAAACATACAAATTTGTGTTTATTCAGTATTAACTATGTGGCTCCAAAAACAGCTGTTACTTAGTAGCTAAAACTCAAATTAGTACATCATTGTAATTAAAAGCAGTGAAAAACTTGCCATGGAGCCCCTGGTGGCACAGTTACGTCAGCACCACACTAACAGAGGGCTGTGGTTTACATCTCGGGGACTCATTATATCTCTATATGCTGACAACGTCACCTTGTATGTAAGAGAGCCAGAGACCAATTTAGGTCCATTGATCCGGGAGGTGGTCCAATTTGGCGGCCTCTTTGGTATTCAGGTAAACTGGGCAAAATCCATACTTTTTCCTCTGATGGATGCAACTGCCCCTTTCACCCTGGACTACCCACTACAGTGGGCTGAGGTCCAGTCAAATAGCTAGTTATACTGGTAAGTAGTAACATTGAAGAGATGTGACAGTGCAATTTTGGCAAGGCCATGAACTGGATGGAGGAGCGCATTCCTATCTGGTCTAGACTCCCCCTTTCGCTGACAGGAAGTATTGCCAAACTTCTTTATTTATTTGTGAACATTCCAATTCCGCTTACCGTCAGTTTTTTTAACCCACTTCGCTCCAACTTAATTATGTTGATATGGGCTGGCAGGCAGCCACTAGCGAAGTACGAACTATTAACATTACCTCAGTCGTAGGGTGGATTGGGCGCCCCGGTATTTCACCTATATGCATTGTGCGCTCAAGTACGCTTCTTACACTACCCCCACACAGTTCCAACCACACTTCGTGATTGAGGCGGACAGGGCCTCCCCTTGGCCCCTAATTACAGCACTGTTTCTTCCATACAAATCATCCGCCCCGGACATTGACACTACACAATGCATGCGATGGGCAAGGGAAGGTCTCGGGAGACGTGCAGGCGTTACACAGCTCTATGCCCCATCGGTCCCCGTGGTTAATCACCCCTCGATACCTCCTCCACAGGACAAAGGTGCAATCAGCCGTATTCATACATTTATAGACCTGTTTCCAGACGATCGCTTTCTCGATCTGGCAGAGATGTCACTGGCACCATTAGATACACTCCTCTACTTCCAACTACGAGCAAAATGTCGTGCGCTGCACAACACCTTCCCAGACCCCGAGGGTATTGCAAGCCCTGGAGCATATATACACAACTTCCTCACAACACAAGATGATAACGTCTCTTTACCGACACATGCAACAGAATGCACCTGTGACTACCTCTATGGCACGCCAGGCCTGGAATGAAGACCATGCACTCACTTTGTCTGATGCGCAATGGTCGTTTTTTCTGCTGCCAACCAGAGATGCTGTCTCCTAATTACCATTTGCACTTGATTCATTTTAAATTCCTTCACAGGCTATACCGTACACCAGCGCAACTATTCAGGATGGGACTGATTCCCGACTCCCATTGCCAGCGCTGCCACGCGCCGCAATCGGACTGTATGCACCTATCATGGCGCTGTCCTGCCATCAAAGCCTACTGGTTGAGGTCTATCACACACTAGAAGAAACCTCAGGGCTACCATTTGCGTTTTCACCAATGGTGGCTACTGGGGTATTTTGGCGACATCTCCCGGGAGATCTGCAAATTGGTTGAGCTATTGCTACTTCTAGCAAAACGCCAGGTGGCTTTACATTGGGAAAGGTCGCAAGTTCCTAGGTCCCAAGATTGGATTACAGACATTGCATGCTGCCATGAACAACTGACTGTGTACTGGGACCTTCAGCCACTGGGCAGTCGTCCTCGGGATATCTGGGAGCCGCTTATCACCTATCACCGACACAGTGATGCCATACCTGCTGCCACAATTGTAGACCTCCCAATCTCAGGAGGAGGTACAACATAGTATACAAAGCCCTAACCTAGGCAATGTTTACTGTGCCTGGCAATTGGCCAAATGTTGGATATTGGGGAAGCAACTCCTGGGGTTTGGTGGGTGTTTGGGTATTGGAAGCTATACAGAACCTGGCAGTAAGCTGTGCCCTACGAGAGTGCTTAACTATTAAATGTTAATGTATGGAGAATGTCAGCAGTGTACTGTTACCAATCGTTCATGATTGTGATACTAATATACAATGGGCCTGATTTTGTTCAGCAAATTATTAAATAAAATTTCAACAACAAAAAAAGCAGTGAAAAACACTGGACCCCAATCAATCATTCAAAATTCTGCAATTTTTGAAGTCGGAAAAATCACCCACCAGAAATAACACTATCGCACAATGCATTTTTCCAAATACGCTTTTACCATTCCCTTCTGAGTTTTTAATGACAGAAAGTGAAAAAACTTGCACATCGAAGGGTACCGATCTCTTTGGATAAATTTCTTCTGGTTACATCTAGAGAAATTTGAGTGAGGAAAAACATTTATACTCAACTTAGAATTGAAATGAGGGCGAAAATCGTTGGCACCTGATTTTGATGTGAACAAAAGACTCAGAATGAATGCAAAGAAAATACATAAAAATACACAGGAAGCAGAGGGGTGTAGAAGCTGCTCCATAAAAGACTAAATCAGAGAATAAAATTAGGGAAGGTGCTTGGAGAAGAGAAGTGCATTGGGTGAAGTAATAAAGTAACAGGGAGAGATGGCTGAAGAGAGGTCTCTTTAAAGAAAACACCTGCAAGAAACATGCAACAAAATGTACTGGACTATTAATCCTACCTTATGTTTTCTGATCCCAAACCCGAAATAAGTTTGTCAGCAGCGATGAGTCTCCTCTCCATGATCTCAGCTTCCTCCTGCAGCAGTTGTTTTTCATTTATGGCTGCCTCGTACTTCTCACCCAAAGCTCTCAGCTCGCTTTGAAGGGCCGCCAGCTCTGCCTGGATCTTTTCCAGGTCACGTTTGCTCACGTAATAGTTACGCTCCAACCTTGCCACCTAATGTAAGAAACGTTCGATTACAATTCAACAATTGAAGATGGCATTAGAACTTTATTAATTACAAAACTCAGGGACACAAATTGATGGTTTAAGCTTAGACGGAGAAAAGACATTAGAAAGAGTGAGCACATCCTAAATAGCATTTGGCTTTCCAGGTTTGATTGTTTTATGCTCATTTCCCAATATTCCAGGGAGTTCTCCTTACAAGGCATACTAGGCATGGATGTCCCCTTTCATTTTTAATTGTTTAAGCCATTTTGGAACCTCTATTTATTCAATTTCGAGAAAGCACACTAAGAAGTGATGTTCATTGGTATATAAAGCCCTGGCACATGTGGATGATGTGCTTCTGCTCTTATTGATCTAGACACCTCACTGCAGCATACAATGAACAATATAGTGGCATGTGAATAAAGGATAAATAAAAATCAAATGATTCAGATATCCATTTCTAATTCTTTCTTCAAAAGGCATAAACAAGGCTTCGAAATTGAATGGTCTACGAAAGGAATAATATATTTGGGGTTCACACTGGCATTCATTGTGAACCTTAGGAAGATTTCGGGAAATCATGCAGATATAGGGTCAGATGCATGAAAAAAATGTTTTGCGTGTACCTACTTGCGAATGCTTGCGATTCGCAATTACGGAATCGCAAAACGGCATGCATGAAAGTGTGTTGAACACTTTCTGCGATTCCTAAGGGATCGCAAATGACCTACCTCATGAATACTAGTGAGGTTGGTCGCAATTTGTGACCCCCTAGGAATCGTAAAAATCACAGGGATGGTGACCTGCTGGGTTCAGCAGACCACTATGTCCGTGATTGCTTTTAAATAAAGCAATGTTTTTTATTGTAAAGCAGCCCGTTTTCCTTAAAGGAAAACAGGATGCTTTACAAAGAGAAAAATGAAAAGGTTTCCTTTAATTTTTTAAGAGCAGACAGTGGTTCGTGGGACCCCTCCCTGCTCTTAAAAAACGTTTTTGCATACATTCACAAAGGGGAAGGAGTCCCTTGGGGACCCCTTCCCATTTGCGAATGGGTTACCACCTACTTAAAGTAGGTGGTAAAATATGAATGTTTTGCGATCACATTTCAGTCACAAAGCATTCCTACATAACAATGCGATATTCGGTATTAGGAAGAGACGCCCTAAACATACCCCTTCCTAATAGCAAATCACAAACCTATTTTGCGATTCAGAAACAGGTTACCAAATCGCAGAATAGGGTTTCCTGCATCTGAAAAGCATTTTTTGCCTTATGCGAATCGGCCTGTTTGCAAAGACAAAATTGCTTGCCTGCAAATCCAGAAAAAAAAACTGTCTTTAATGTTTTTATTACAGTCTATTTGTGACGTTACTAATAACCTGTAATATAAAAATGACACTGCTTCTCAACTGTATTTTACTACAGATGATTTAGGACATCACAGTGCCTACTGCCGGAGCCAGTAAACAGCGTGAAAGGTAAGTCAAATGCTGTTTAGAAAAAATGAAAGCTAACTTTTCAGTGTTTCTTAATTATTTTCCCGAAAGGAACAGTTATCTGCAGAAAGAAGCCATTTATGGCAGCATGTTTATTTATAGCAGAGATCATTACATGAAAGCAGGAATCTCTCCATATCTTACCACATATTATGAACTATACCTATTTTAGACAGTGGCTAACAGTAAATTGCAAATATGTTGTCACAGAAAATTACTAGTTGCATATTGGATGCTTGAATTTTGCACTCAATATTACACATTTCATCTAGATTGTCGTAAACATATTCATTGATATTAAGAAGCAAAAGTCCAGGATTCAAGATTTTTGGTGGAAGGGTAACGGTGTAACTACGCTTAAAAGGAATACAATCCCATACATGAAAAGAAAAGTCCTCACTTGGAAGTTTCATGACATTATAAAGGATCCTTGCCATCAGACTTTTCCTCTATACAGTCAGATCTCCTCTGTGACTTGCAATATCCATAAAAAGTATAGCAGAGAGTACTTTATCCCAAATATATTATTGTTTAGAATGAAACTGGGTTGTAATAAATCGCTAACCTTAAACTTGACTTCAGAAGAGAAGGGTAGATTCTCTAAAAATGAATATTTTACCATTTGTATTGCATATATTTGAATTTATATTTTTATCCTATGTAAAAAAGATCTAAGGCCCTTTTTTATAAAACAATTGGGGATTTTCTTTGGGAACAATGAAGCAAATAAAATTCTCCAGGAAATTACTTCGAACGTCTCTACATAATGGAATGGTCAGAATGGTTGGATTTCCAGTTATTATGTTCTACAAATATGCACAAATGGTGAAATAAATGTCAGAATCATGTGTAGTAAAGAGCGTTGGTTTATCCTTTTGAATAAATATAGAAGTGGAAGTTTTCAAATCTATAGAAATAATGTCTACAATGTCTCCAGATAAGAGGTGAAAAGGTGATGTGAACTCAAGTCTGAGAGAGAAGAATGGAACATGCTATGTTGGTTTGGCCAAGGTTCATATATACATACTGATTCAACCTTGTGACACAGATTTTATTAAAAAATATATATTATGCTGGAAGCTGTGGAATACTTCAGGAACTGACAGCAATATGATGAGCTTTGAATTATTCAAATTTAAGCACAAAATGTTTGATAGGGAGCTGAAACATAATGATATGTAGAATAATGTGACATGAATACCACTTAAGAAAATGTTATTATAAAACATTCTTTTTTAACTTGGTTATAGGGAATAAAATGCTAGCTGAAATGACATGACTCCCTTTTTTATCTGTCAAATCTGAAATGCTCCTACTTATGATAGCAGATTCACTGGAAGGGGGTAAAGGTGTTGAGCTGATAGTCCATGGAAGAGGGTAAATTTCCCCAATACTCCTTTCGTAATTATTTGTCTCCCTATTAAATGAACTCAGCTTGATCATCACCAACTGAAAGAGCAACTGCTCTCAAGAGATCATAACAGGGTGGACGTGCTACTTGATGTAGAGACATCCGGCATCCATAAAGGAAGAAGAACTGGATTCTCAAGAGTAGGATTTTCTAGACCATTAAAAATGCAGGCTACACCATAACGGAAACAGAAGATGATGGACGAGGTGCTGAAACTTTTCAAACACTCATACCAGTCAAGAGAATTTAATCCATCATTATTTTGCTCAACATGCCAACCCAGTTTGGACCCAGCCATATGCAAATTTGTCTTGACCCTGCTGCTCATGGGAACAGTCCAGCCCAAACTGCCAGGCCAGATCCACTCTGGACCGAAAACAAGCATCCAGGGATTGGTTACAGGATATCACACCTCATCAGCAAGGCTAGCTTGAATCCAGTGGTACAGCAAGCAAGGGACCCACATCTGATTGGGCTGAGTCTGAAGAGACGGTGGGGACAGGGGGTCACTGGAAGCACCGGAGTGGATGGACGACATGATGGCTGTGGTGGTCTAGGTGCTGAGCAAGGACTAGGTGGTTATTGTTCGGCTGGTGATTGCTGGCTGGTCGAGGCTGTCGATACTGAGGGGGGCGGGGGGGTGGGTGTCAAAGTTGTTGTAGATGGTGGCAATCTTGCTGAAGAAGTAATCGGAGAGGGTGTCACAGAGTTCTTGGGATGGGCGGATGGAGTTCTGTGGCTGTCGGGTTAGTATATTCCTTGACAATTTTGAAAAGTTCCTTTGTGTGGTCGGCTGCAGTGTCAATGCAGGTGTTAATGGCTGCTCCTTTGACTTCTTTGATGAGCAGACAGTAGCTGCTAAGGGCTGCTTTGTGGATGTCTCTGTTCGAGGGGTCCTTGGTAGCACCCCAATGCTTCTCAAGCCTGTAGCAGATGCGCATGGTGGTTCTGAGGTCTGGGTGTCGCAGCTGGCTTGCTTCAAGGTTTTGTTGGTTTTCTCTGATTTCAGCCGGGCAGATTTGCTGAAGTTTCAGGTTGTATGATGCTGGCGACTTGTGTCCACAGATCCTCAGCAACCTTGCCCCAGCTGCAGTGGGAGGAGCTGCGATGCTTGGTGGTGGGTAGTGGACGTCGGAGATAGTAAAGTGAACAATGGCGTGGTTGGTCCGGATGAGTTGTGTGCCGTGGGAGAATTTGATTCTGTCACTGGTCCGGCTCTCGGTGGCTGTGGCGTGGGTGCCTCTTATCATGGTCACCTACTACATTGGTGTGTAGTAGGAAGTTGAGGTGTTCCATAAGAGGCGTCGGGTTATCAGTGGTGATGGTGCATCGGATGGTTTTCCTGAAGATGATGGTGATGCACCCTCTGTTTTTGATGGAGCAGTCTCAGTGTATCATCATGTAGCCATTAGGAGTGGCAGCGGCGATGTCGGGGTTCGAGGAGGGTTTGAGTCACGTGATGAAGTCAATGTCCGGGTGGAGATGGTGTCCCAGATTTCCATGCCGTGTTTGCAGAGGGAGCTGGTATTGAGCAGGATGCATTGGAGCGGGAACGGTGTGGAGTACAGTGGGGGCGGACTGTCCTGTGTGGCAAGCGAGGGGGCAGTGGCGGTAGTTGAAGGGTCTTTTGGTTGATTGCAAGGAGGCCTTGAAGCAGCTGTTGTTCCAGTGTCCGGGGTCCAGGGCTAGGAGGTCCTCAGCTGTGTAGCAGTGGATGATGGAATGGCCTGGGGTCCTGGTGCTGGGTGCGGTCTAGGCACAGACGGGCACAGACGGTCTTGCCTTCAGCAAGCCAGCTGTTCGCAAGCTGTGTGTGGCCACACAGCGGCCTCCATAAGTAGTCCTGGGAGGTGTGAGGGCTGTCTGGGAGGCGGGAGGACGGGAACGGGAACAGTGTTGAGGTGGGAAGAAAAACTGCTGAAGCAGGCGGGAAAAAAAGAAGGATACAGCCTAATTGGAACCCCCCCCCCAAAAAGAGTGCCTAAGGCGGACTTAGCTCCAGTAAAATAAGATAAAATTAGCAGGTTAAAAGGGGAACCCAAATAAAATAAAATAAATTAGAAGGCTTAAACAGGAACCCAACAGAAGAAATGCACATCCCAGCGGACATCCAACAGTGCTCTTGAACTGAGGGCAGCAGGCACTGGGATCGCAGTCCAGGTCTCGAGGAGCTGGCAGGAGCGGGAGAGTTGCACACGACCAAAAAGGTCAAGGGCTACTCGGTAGGGGCCACGTAGCAGCCTCCATAATTAGGCCTGGGAGGTGGGGTGGCTGTCAGGGGGGGCGGGAGGGCGGGAACAGTGTCCGGGGAGGGAAGAAAAACAGCAGGAGCAGTTGTGAAACAAATAAAGCTCTGGCCTAATTTGAACCACCCAAAAGAGTGCCCAAGGCAGATTTAACCCCAGTAAAATAAGATAAAATTAGCAAGCTAAAACAGGAACCCAAATTAAATAGAATATAATGGCAGGCTAAAGCGGGAACACAACAGAAGAAATTCCCAGCCCAGCAGACCTCCAACAGCAGTCTCGCTGGAGTCTGAGGCTCCAACCTGTCAGGAAAAATGGAGGTATGGGGAGGCTTAACAGCCAGTGCCTGCAATTTACTGATGACTACATGAGGAAATTATAGCAATGAAAAAATCTTACTGAGAGTCAAAAGTGTCGGAGTGCAACAGTGCATAAGCTCAAATGGCTTACATATAACAAAAGATAATGACCAAATTAAGGTCCCACTTCCATATAATAAAAGATGCAGGGGGAACATATATGAAAGTCGTTTTAAGAAACCCCTCACAAAAGGTGACTTGAGTAAAGAGGGCTGGTCAGGCAAACAAACAAAAGCAGAGAAGGCAGATAAGTAACCTTTAACTATGACTTGCCAGGCCAGAGGCAAAACTATCCAAAAAAGACATCAAGCAACTTAGGCTTGAAGAGGATCAATTTGTCTATCCTCGCACCAGGTAATGAGCCTTGAACAGCGGTCAGAGTAAATAGACTTAGTGATGGACGGCAAGCAGCAAAAAACACATTTACCACTCAGTTGGTTCCACTCAATCTCCATGCAAGGACATGTAGATTGGAGGTTCAGCTACAGAATGCTGCCCTCCTGTTGGGACAGACGATCCTCGAGAAGCAGTCAGCAGATGCTCAGGTCCAAATGTTTTGGGGTATCAAGCCCAATCTGGACCTTTTAAGATGAGCTGGTCCCAGTGACTCCTGACCTTCTTAAGGACATGTGGGGTTAGCAGAAGAGGGGGGAATGCATAAAAGAGGATGGAGTCCCACCAAAGGTGGAAAGTATCTACCAGAGAGGCTGGAAGAGGTGTCCTTGGGAGTAGCGAACACATCTACTAAGGGCATCCCCATTGAGCAAAGCCACACATAGCTACCTCTGAGAGCAGATGCAGTTTGTGATACACAAGGAGATGTCCGCTGAGTTTTTCTACCCTAAAATTCAGGAAATGTGCCAGGTGATTAACCATCAGGGAGATCCTAAGGGGTCCTTGCCACAACACAGTCTTAGATGCTCTAGAGTCTATAACAGTGGTTCTTAACCTGTGGTCCGGAGATCCCCGGGGTCCCCCATGTCTACTCATGGACTGCTTAGATAATTCAATAAAACTAACAGATTAATCAAGTGTATTTAAAGAAACAAAATGTAAAACTGATCATTTTAGAAATGTTCAGTAAATGTGAAGGAATTTGAAATTGGGGGCTAAAAATTAAGTTAGTATCCTCAGATTGATCGTGGAAACAAAATAGAGTCTGGACAATGAGTGGCCTGAATTGAAAGTAGAAAAGCTCCAATGCTCACATTAAAATTAAAGTTATAATTTTTTTATATATCAGTTTATGAATTAAATAAAATGTCATCATTTGTGCATTTGTTTGATGAATGCTTGTTTCTATATTTTTTGTGTATTGGTTTGCAGTTCAAATCATCGAAAATGCTTAGGCCGGGGTACCTGGCTTCCAGTAATGACTCAGTGGGGGCCTTTTGAATCCAATAATGATTCAGGGAGGGTCCCTGGTTTCCAGTGGGGGTCCAAAGAACTCAAAAGGTTAAGAACCACTGCTCTAGGCAGATGGCACAGGGAACCACACCACCCAGCTTACTGCAGTACCACAGGGTGGCCATGTTGTTCATTAGAACTTGGGCCAACCTGCTATTAGTCAAAGACAGAAATCCTTTAAAATCCTTGGCAAGCTATTGGCAACCTGACTGAACCAGGTTATTTGTAAATTGGTGCACCCCGACCAAGCCGGCTTTATGTCTCATCGAAACACAGCCCTAAATTTACGTCGGTTGCACGGTGTACTGGGGTGACTGGCCACAATCCGGGAAGATGCGATAGTGGTGTCACTGGACGCCACTATGGCGTTTGATACTATCGAATGGCCATCATACCTATTGTCAGTCCTCAAGAAGCTAGGCTTTGGCCCCGGCTTCATTGGATGGGTTAAACTCCTCTACTTGGACCCACTGGCAGAAATAGTAGTTAATAATAAGATGTTGGCTGCATTCACCCGTAACCGAGGGACTTGGCAGGGCTATCCGCTCCCCCCCTAGCTCTTCACCCTATCCCTTGAACCGTTAGCGGCCTGGATACGCAGGAACCCATCCATCAGGGGACTCAAATGGACAGAGAAGTGGGAGGATCGCATCTCCTTGTACGCTGACGACATTCTCCTATACCTAGCCTCTCCCCAGAAATCGCTCCGTATTGTCCTGGATATTTTCACTAGCTTTGGGAAAAACTCTGGGTATAAAATTAACTGGAGTAAGTCACTGTTCTACGTTCTACACGGAGACCCTCCCTCCCCACCTCAGGATTGCCCCATACAAGTAGCACTAGAGGGATTCAAATATCTAGGCATCTTCATCACCTCCGACGCCAAACGTCGGTATGAGCGCAATCTCCTCCCCCCACTACAAAGATTGTGGCGAGACGTTGCGACCTGGAAGACGCTGCCGCTGTCACTGCTGGGAAGAGCTGTGCTCTTCAAAATGATGTCCCTCCCGCACTTTCTATATGTCCTGCAGAACTCCCCAGACCCGGTACCGACTAGATTCTTCAAGGACATAGAGTGCATCCAGAGAGACCTCCTGTGGGACGGTAGACCTCGAATAGCACTTCACAAACTCACATTAGGGTGGAACGACGGAAGTATAGGGCTCCTTGATACCAAAAAGTACTATTGGGCAGCCCATTTGGCAGCGGTGAACCACTGTACCTATCGTCTCGGTGATGATCCTGGATACAGGATGAACAGATGGATACTCCCTGGCAGGAACTTCCGCAGAGCACTATATTCCAGACCCCAGAAGTATTCATTAACAGGACAAACAGATCACTCAGTCCAAGTCTGGCACACGATAAACCGTAGTTTAGGTTGGGACCAAAAACTCACACTGGCTACTCCGCTGTGGGACGCGGAACAACTAGGCACCCTGGGGGGGACCAAAGGGTTTGATAAGTGGGATCTCATTGGGTTGTCCCAGATTTGAGATTTATGGGAGGCAGGCGGGGTGGTATCGTTTGCCTTGCTCCATCAAACACATCAACTATCTGGCACAGAATACTTCAGATACCTACAGGACCTTCGGTCTAACCTTCCAGATGGGTCCTCTCCCCCAGAATACTCTTCATTGGTGGACAGGCTGCTTGATGGCTACCTGCCAGATAAAGTCATCTCTCTTACATACAAAAAACTCATCAATAACACTCCAGATCCTCTTGTACCTCTACAAGCGCGATGGGAGAGGGACGGGTTAGAGCTGGAAGGTGAAGAATGGCAGGAGGCAGTGGCCTCCCCATGGGAGGTCGCGAATTTGTCCAAGCTGCGCCTCATTCAGCTAAAAATACTTCACAGGGTATATGTCTCTGGGCCCAGATTGGTACAAATAAGGGGGACGACTGACGGGCTGTGCAGGAGACATTGTGGCCTAGAGGGCTCCTTTCTACACATTCTATGGGAGTGTGGGTTGTTTCAGGACTACTGGAGGAAGGTACACAAGTGTATGAGCAAGGTATTGGCAATTGTGATCAGGCCTGAAGCCAAGAGGTGTCTCCTGAATGTGTGGGAGCCAACAGACCTAAACAGTAAGGACAAATTATGGGCAACTTTGGGTCAAACGGTAGCAAAAAGGAACATCGAACACTTGTGGGGGACAGCAGCACCACCGACGCTTGCAGCCTGGAAGGCGGATATGGACTGGTGTATGGTAAGGGAAACAACTGTCTGTGTTGCATGTGGGTGCCCCCAGAAATGGATTGTTATATGGAATGAGTATAGTGGGAATATATGTGACACCCCTGTCCTTCCTTCCCTAGACGATCCAACATCACTGTATTCATAACAACTACCATGTTTCACTGCAATTGCAGTGCTATACAATGTAACTGTCAAGTCTCCATGATTGTTCTATGATTGTTCTATTGACTCTAATGTGTCTATGTAAAGTTGTGACCAGAAGGTTTAATAAAAAGATATATTGAAAAAAAGACAGAAATCCTTTGAGGGTAGACAGATGGTGCACAGCTTCAGAAAGTTGATATTTTGTCATTGTTCCACCAAAAACCACCTTGTCTATGTGACCTCCCTAGCCTTCAGGTGATGCATCTGTCACTAACATGAGCTGTGGATGGAACAGGAAAAGCAGTGTGCGGCTTGTGCCGCTACTGAGGATCTTAGGCTCTCACTTCTGATGTACATATGCTGTCCAAAAGGCACCCCCAGTGTTGGGCCCATTGAAGGGAAATGTTCCACTCCAAAGCCTGCAAGTGCCAATGGGCATAGGGCACCTTAAGTATGAACAAGGCCAGGAGAGCAAAAAGCCTCCAAACCATACGAGCCAGAACCAAAGGGCGAGCCCAAAACATCAGGATTATAGCCTTAATGTCCAGGACTCATTGTGGAGGTGGAAAGGCCCAACATCCACTGTGTCCAGGATGGCCCTTTAAAGCCGTACTGATGCCAAAAATAGTATTGTGTCACTTTGATGGACATGAGGGTGGACAGCACTAAACCGCCATGTTCAAGTGGTCTGAGACCAACTGAGGTGAGCAAGCCTTCAGTAGCCAGTCCCTATAGTACCGGAAAGAATGTGTTTCTGACCTGTGATGGGGAGCAGTGCCCATCATCATTACTTTCTTCAAACCTGGGTGGCCACAGAAAGGCCAATGGGCAGAACAGTGAACTGTAAGTGCTACAAACCATCAAAATACAATGGAGAAACCACCTGTGGGGCTGCAAGACTGGCATATTAAAGTATGGGTCGTATAATTCTAGGGACACCATCCAGTTTCTGGGATCCAAAGCTGCCAACCCAAGTCAATGTCAGCATTTTGAACTTGTCCTTCATGAGGAAGGTTTTCAGGAGCATGAGATCAAAGATTGTCTTCAATGTACAGTCCTTGGGAACCAAACGTTATTGAGAGTAATGCACTCTGCCTCTCTCAGTTTCATTCTCCTTTGGGTATCACTTCAATCGCACCCTTTGAAAGCAGCATTTGAGCTTCTGCGGCTAGAATGGTGACATGATGCACCGATGACTGTCGACAACCTGGAGGGACATGGGTGGGGAAGACAAAAAGGTGTGAGGTTAACAAAATGTAACGACCTTAAGAACCCACTAGGCTCATATAACCTCATGCCAGCCAGGTAGCCAAAACTGAATTATGTCCCCTACATGCCTTATATACCTAGGTGGCTTCAGCTGGTGAGAAGGAGAAAGAGAACTTCTGCAACTGCTGGTGGCCTCTGCCACCATTTCTACTTTCAGAGCAACAAAAAGGCTAAACATGCTGCTGGACAGGCTGCCTCTGTCAATGCACAAGGTCCCTTAAACAACCCTGGAACTTCCTGCATTGTTGGTGGAACTGGTGGGAGAAAGTAACCCCAGGGAGCAAGTCCCAGTCCATCTATCATTAAAGTGCTCCAGAGCCCAAAATGCCTTCTCACTAAACAGCCTGACTCTGTCAATGGCATGTCAATGAATGATGCTTCGGCAGCCCTGAAGAACCTGAAGTGTCCAAGCATGCTGTCTGATAATGATACTGAAGCAGACAGCGCTGCCGACACAGTTCACAGTGTCCAGACCTCAGGATGTACTTGGTTATATCCTGGCCATATGTATGGTTTGGGCAAAGGAAGATTGATAATCTTGAGGGAGAGTGGGAAATATCTTGATTGCCATGTCCCAGAGTGCATATGTGTAGTATCTCAAGAGGCATACAGTATTCAATGGGTGAAGGGCCAAACTGATAGAAGAGAAAATTATTTTTCCTACAGCATCAATATTTTGCAATTATCTCCTTGGAGAAGCAGTAGGGAAAGCATTAGGGTTCACCATGCTCGCTGAAGCTTGGGTGGGTCCCCAGGAGCAGGTTTTCGATTCCAAGCAATTGGGAAGCACTCAAATAAAGCAGA
The DNA here is from genome assembly GCF_964204655.1 of Triturus cristatus. Taxonomy (NCBI): domain Eukaryota; kingdom Metazoa; phylum Chordata; class Amphibia; order Caudata; family Salamandridae; genus Triturus; species Triturus cristatus. Next base: position 144,558,864 of record NC_140594.1, read on the forward strand.
AAAAGGCTTGGACCAGGTTGCCCCAAGAGCGTCTGTCAAGGCTTCATTTAATAGCAATTAAGGCTTAGCTGGTGATTGCCCAGGTTACAATATCTCAGACATCAAGTTTTTCTTAGACGCCACTGTGGACAATTGTAATTCCTAGACCCTGCGGCCCTGCATGTGACCACTACAAACGATGCATCAACCTCAGTAAATCCAATTCTGTTTCAGGCAAAGCATCAAAATCACTGGCATTCTGAAGCACAAGTTACTTACCTTCGGTAACGATATATCTGTAAGAAACATTAGTAGTGATAGATTCCTTACCTTAGAATTGCCCCAAGTGTAAAACTGGATCCGGAATTTTTTCGTCAGCAGTACCCCTGCGCGTCGGTAGGCATCGTAGTGCGGCTCCGCGTGCGTCATTGGCGCTGGGATGACGTCGCTGGAGCTACTTAGACGCGCCCACGCGCGCTGACATCAGTTCTGTACAGGATTTTCTGCGCCAGGAACGCAGAGCCATGCAAGAAACTGACCACTGGTGCCATGAAACTAGGTCCCTAAAAGGATGACCTTAACCCTAGAACTCAGTTCGCAGAACGGGGAGGATGGGTGGGGCGGTAAGGAATCTATCACTACTAATGTTTCTTACAGATATATCGTTCACAAAGGTAAGTAACTTGTGCATCTGAAAGAAACATGTAGTGATAGATTCCTTACCTTAGAATAGATACCCCAGCAATACCAACCCCGGTGGTGAGTCTGTGAACCAAGATCACACCAGAAAGTCCTGGAGAACAGAACGGCCAAAGAAGCCATCTCTACGGACTTGGCTGTCCAGGCAGTAATGCTTGGTAAACGTGTGCAGCGAGGCCCACGTAGCTGCCTGATAGATGTCATGCAAGGGAACTCCCGGTCCCAAAGCAGTAGCGTCTGCCGTCGCCCTGGTAGAATGGGAGCGTAGGTAGGCCCACCAGGGGCTCCTTTTTAGCCAAAGAATAACAAGCTTTAATGCACAGAACGACCCACCGAGAGATGGTCCGCTTGTGCACGGCCCGACCTTTCTTGGCGCCCACGTAGCAAACAAAGAGCTGGTCATCCACCCGGAACTGTTGTGTGTGGCTGAGGTAGATTGAGAGCGCACGTCTTGGGTCCAGACGGTGGAGCCTCTCTTCCTCTTTAAAGGGATGCGGAGGCGGAAAGAAGGTGGGCAAAGTGATGGTCTACCCGATGTGAAAGGCAGTGACAACCTCTGGCAGAAAAGATGGACGAGTCCTTAGAACAACTTTGTCCGGATGGATAGAGAGAAAAGGAGGTTTAGAAGAAAGAGCCTGAAGCTCACTCACTCTTCTGGCAGAGGTGATGGCAACCAGGAAAGCAGTATTTGAAGTGAGAAGACGAAGAGGACAGTTGTGAAGTGGCTCAAATGGAGCACACATCAGATAGGTCAGAACCAGGTTCAAGTCCCACTGAGGCATTATGAAAGGAACAGGAGGGAAAAGATGAGTAATGCCTTTTAAGAATCTATTTACAACAGGGGACTTGAAAAGGAAAGACTGGCCTGGAAGCCGTAAAAAGGCTGAAATGGCCGAGAGATAGCCCTTGACAGTGCCCAGGGCAGAGCCCTGCTGGGCCAAAGAAAGGAGAAATAGAAGGACTTCTGAAAGAGGGGCAGAAAGAGGATCCACAGCCTTTGCTGTGCACCATGCCACAAATTTATTCCACCTGTATGCGTATACCGTTTTAGTGGAGGGACGCCTGGCTGCCAAGATAACATCACAAACTTCGGGAGGCAGGTCAAAAGACGTCAACTGCTGCCGCTCAATCTCCACGCAAGGAGGTGGAGGCTGGACAGGTTCGGGTGGAGAACCCTTCACTGCTGCTGCAACAGAAGATCCTCCCAAAGAAGCAGTCGGAGCGGGGGTCGATCGCCATGCTGAGTAGCTCGGGATACCATACTCTTCAAGCCCAGTCTGGAGCCACAAGAATAACTTGGGCCCGGTCGCGCTTGATCTTCTTCAGCACTCTGGGTAGAAGTGGTATAGGCAGAAAGGCCTATAGTAGACCGCAACTCCACTCGCAACGAAAAGTGTCGCCTAGCGAGGGCCGCCTTGGAAATTCCAACGCGCAGAACTGGTGACATTGCGCGTTCTCTTCGGCAGCGAATAGATCTAACCAAGGCTCTCCCCACTGCTTAAAGAGACCTTGCGCCACATCCGAGTTCAGACGCCATTCGTGATTCATCATGCACCGGCGGCTGAGTTCATCCACCCTGGTGTTCAGAGAACCTGCCAGGTGTTGAACCACCAGGGAAATGCCCTAATGTCCTAGCCATGTCCCGAGGCGCAGAGCCTCCTGACATAGGGTCCATGAACCCACCCCACCTTGTTTGTTGCAGTACCACATGGCGGTGGTGTTGTCTATGAACACCTGCAATACTCACTCCACGACAGAGGGAAGGAATGCTTTCAGTGCAAGTCGGATTGCCCGAAGCTCCATAAGGTTGATATGGAGCCGGGACTCTGATCTCCACCTCTCCCATGTGGCCGCCCCATCCCAGAAGGGACGCGTACGTCACAACTGTGTGTTCCAGTTGGGGAAGGGAGCGGGATCTGCCATTGACCCAATCGCGATTCGTGAGCCACCACTGCAATTGTCGTGCAGTGCCTTCCGAGATCTGGACGTGGTCGGACAGGTTGCCCTGATGCTGTACCCACTGGAACTTCAGGTCCCACTGCAGAGCCCGCATATGCCATGTGGCATGATCCACTAGCAGGAGCCCATCAGGCCCAGTAGCCGGAGGGTCATCAGCCGGAGGGTCATCCTGACTGAAACCCGGGATAGAGGCTGAAAGATCGGAATCATAGCCTGAATATCGCGGACTCGCTGCTCGGGAGGGTAAACCCGAAACCGCACTGAGTCCAGAACCACTCCGATGAAGAGGAGTTTCTGAGAGGGGATCAGGTGCGACTTCGGCACGTTGATGGAAAACCCCAGCAAATGCAGGAGGTCGGCCGTGGTGTGGAGGTGGGAGACAACTGCTTGGGGCGAGCCCGCCTATAACAACCAGTCATTGAGATAGGGGAAGACTGGAACCCCTGGTCTGCGCAGATGAGCTGCGACCACTGCCATCACTTTCGTGAACACCCAAGGGGCGCTGGTAAGGCCGAAGGGGAGCACGGTAAACTGAAAGGGCTCGTGGCCTACCGTGAACCGCAGGTAACGCCGGTGGGCCAGTAGGACGGGGATGTGGAAATATGCGTCCTGCAAGTCCAACACTACTATCCAGTCCCCAGGGTCGAGGGCAGACAAGACCTGAGCTAGCGTCAACATCTTGAACTTCTCCTTCCGGAGGAAGCGGTTGATGTTCCTGAGGTCCAAGATAGGACGCAGGCCCTTGTCCTTCTTGGGAACCAGAAAGTAGTGGGAATAACAACCACGACCTACTTCTGGCCCAGGAACGCGCTCGATGGCCCCCTTGGCCAAAAGGGCCATGACTTCCTGCTGAGGAAGCGCAAGATGGTCCCCCGACATGCCGTGGTACTGGGGTGGCATGGCTGGAGGGGTAGTCTCGAAGGGGAGAGAGAAGCCCCTTTGGCCAAATTTGCAGCACCCACTTGTCCAAAGTGATGTTGCGCCAGTGGGGGCGATGATGGCGGATTCTGCCACCCACTGGCATTTGATGGCCCTGAAATACCAGACTAAGAAGGCTTTGCAGTGGAAGCTGCGGGGGTGGAGGTGGACTGACCAGACCGCTGCCCCCCTGAGCCGCCTCGACTATTCCCACGTCCGCGGCTGCGCTGTTGTTGTTGCGCCAGCCTGTGGCCCTGCGAATGTGGTGGGACACCCCTTCCGTGGCCACGAAAGGAGCGAAAGGCAGAAGGCGGAGGAGGTCGAGTGGCCGACAGGCCCAAGGACTTGGCCGTAGCCTGTGAGTCCTTAAAACGCTCCAACGCACTATCTGCCTTATTGCCAAAAAGGCAAATGCCATCAAAGGGCATGTCCATCAGAGTGCTCTGGACATCCCCGAGAAGCCAGTTGTTCTCAGCCAGGCATGGCGCCTAAGCGCCACCGTCATGAAAATCGCCCTGCCCAGCGAGTCGGCGGTGTCAAGCCCACAACAGATGGTGAACTTAGCTGCATCTCTCCCAGCAGCAATAGCTTGGGCGAGTACTGTGTGGGCCTCCTACGGACAGCTAGGCAGCACCTGCGCAACTGTGTCCCACACAGAGTGAGAATAACGGCCCAAGAGGCACGTGGTGTTCACCGACCGCAGCCCTCAGCTGGCAGATGAAAACAGCTTCTTGCCAAGTTGCTCCAGTTTCTTGGATTCCCTATCCGGAGGTGCGGAAGGGAACGCGCTCTGGGAAGCAGAGGCTTGGACAACCAAGCTCTCAGGAGTCAGACGCCCAAAAGAACGTCAGACAGTGCTTCATTAAAGGGCAGCAAGGGCTCTGAAGAGGTCGCTGCCGGCTGGAGCACTCCTATCAGGAGGTTAGTCCTGATGGCCACTGTAGGGAGTTCGAGGTGGAGGGTCCTCGGCCGCCCTATGCAACACTACTGCGTAACAGGCTTCCTCCTCCGTGGCCACGGTAGGAGGAGACAGCATGCCAAGGTCAGGTGAGGTATCAAGACCACTAGCATCCCCCAAATCCTCTGCCCAGACCGGGTCATAAGCACAATCTTGTGCGAGAGGGTCCTCAGACCCCTCCCAGTCCTCCCTTTCCTCCGAAGTCTGTGGAACAGGCTGAAAATACGAAAGACGAACATAGGGAAAAATGGCCCCATCGGAATCGGCGCAGAGCGGCGCTAATCCGGCACCATGTCTGGTTCAGGGCTGAAACTGGGGACAATGTCATACCGAGGAGCGGGCGACGTCAGAGGTGGTGCCGGTAGGGTCGACATCGGTGGAGGCATTATCAGGTCAACCAGCATCGACAGTAGACCAAGTAAGATCAAATTAAGGTTGAAAGGTTTTGGTCAACAGTATGAATAACAAGGCCAGTGCTGCTATTAGTTGAAACTTAAACATTTTACTCAGGCATCTTTATAATTGTTAAGATTACAGCGACTATATATGGATTAAGTTTCATGCAAGCTGCTTTGAAGTTGGAGTTTAAATATAAATTTATTCTCAGAGTTTTTAATGCATTGAAATCAGAAGCCTGTATGTTACCATTTTCGGAATGTATCTATGTTATGTGTGATGTTTTATACGTATTATTGTAATCCTTGATTACTACAATAAACTTCACCTACTACTGCGGGGTAAGTTACGTTTTTAAAAATAGTTTCTAAAATGTGGTGGGGCAACTTGTTTTTAGGTATTACTTTCCTTTATGTTCTGGTATCCTATTCTCCAATTTACTAATGCTTTCTTAGGCACACCTACAAGGTTTTTTAACATTTAGAGGATCTTCTAAGAACTCTTTTCTTTTGACCTGTCATATTACAGGAATGGCACAAGAAGAAAGTATTGCATGGTGTAAATGCATTCAGTTTAAACACTGAATATAATTTACTATTGTATCTCTGTACTAATTAGTTTGTGTTTCTTTTAGACTTTAATAAATGTGAATAAACATACCAAACACCGTCGACACAGCAGACAATAGCTTACAGGTTGTATAAATCAAATGCCCATCCAAATTGTCCTTGGCAGGAAGGGCAGAATAGTGGACATTTTGTATGAGCCATAGGCCACATCACTGTGCTTGACAACTATGTATACAGGGTTATTCAGCCTGCTATAATATAGTTGATCCTATTGTATCGTAATAGTTTTTATCAAGGGGTCAAACACTCTTTGCACTTTTAAGTGAATGTGCAATGCTGGTTATAACCCTCTGATAAGTATGTTAACTGCTTTTCCTTGCATACAACACCAAAATGGGCCAGAGTGAAAAGTGAGGGTACTTTATGAACAGAAAAGGAAAGTAAAACCCATTAACGGCCACCAGTGTGTGGACATTAATGCCTTAATCACCAGTCCCAGAACTCTCACCCCCAGATACAGATACAAAAACATACTGTCCATGTTCTGCTTCATGTCCCTGCCCCCCATTTTCCCCAAATTACAGTACAGTAGAGCTGCATTTGATCTCATTCCACGTGTAAAGCTATGGCAAGTCCTATTAAACCTAGGAGTGCCCCGTAATCTTGTACAACTTTTAAGCAAATTGCATGAGAACAACTTTGCACAGGTCCGCTAAAGGAACATATCGGGATTGAACGTGGAGTTCGTTAAGGCTGCTTGCTTGCCCCCACGCTGTTCTCCCTGTGCTTAAATGATATAGTAGAAGTTTTAGAAACCTGTTTAAACGATTCCCCTACCCTGAACAATAGGAAAGTGATGATTCTATTATTTGCTGATGACTCCCGCCTCATCTCGAAGACACCCATGGGCCTGCAGACCTTGGTTAACAAGTTCTTAGACTTTTGCAAGTCTAGAGGTTAAATGTCAACAAGAATAAATACATGGTACTGGGTAAGGAGGTGAGGAAAGAAAAAGCGCTCATCCGGGTGGAGAACGAGGCACTTGAAAGAGTAGATAATTTTGACTATTTAGGGGTACGATTTATGGAGAGCTTTAAGTGGCTGGGGCAGATTGATAAGAGTAGACTGTTAATCGACCACAGGTCTAATGCCATCATTAGGACTCAAAAGAGAACGGTATCTTATGTAGTATCGCCAGTCCTCAAAATATATTGAACTAAGGCACAAGGGGCTGTACTCTATGGGGCTGAATTATGGGGATTTCCAGCCCCTGGCAATGGCGGAAAACAACTTTGCTAGGAAACTAGTTTGTCTTCCAATCAGCTCACCCCTTATCCCGTTGTACCTTGAATTGGGGCTAAAAAGAGTAACTGATGTGGCCGTATTAAAAATATTAGTTTATTCGGTCCGTCTCTGGAGTATTCCAGAGTTAGCTGATTATAGGAACTCGCTTGATGAAGTACTTAAGCTACCAGGTGCTAGGTCGCGCCCCTGAATTAAACTTGTATACACTTGGATGGGGAAACTAGGACTACATAGCTTTTGGGCTGATCTAATCAAATTAAGCAAAGCGGATAAAAACGTACTGAAAGCTACTTACTGGGCATATATTAATGATGAACTTGTAAATAGAAGCCCTCTGGGATCCCCGACTAATGTGTTTATCGAACATAAATTGTTACCAATTTTTGAAAAATATTTTGATTTTATACCCTTCTCCTTACCTAAGAGCCTGTTCTTACGACTCCGCTTTGGGACACTTCCTCTAAGATCATTTACCCATAGATGGAGCAAAGAACTGGTATCCATGGTTTGCCCAATGTGCAACCAGGGCGATGAGAATGAATAACATCTATACTCTTTTTTTGTACTCTCGCCGCCAGTGGATCATTCCCATATGCCGTGAATTGGGGGTCTCTCAATACCAGGTAGCACGTAGGATTTTAAAAACTGATACATCTTTTTGTTTTAGCTGTTAGTAAATATCTAGAGGCAGCTTGGTACAAACGAAGAATAATTTAAAAAAAGTGATGTGTAAATAATTATGGACTTTCTCCTTTTTTTACATCCCCCAACCGTGAATAATAATTTTATCTATCTTGGAATGAGATCTTGGTGCTAGGACTTTTATGGTACTCTTGTTATGTATTTATTGTGTATGTTTATTGCTGCTCTTATTTTGCATTGATATTGAAGGTTGTCCTACAGTTTAGTGGGTGTTATTGCTGGTTCCGCTAGTTGCACTGATATTGAAGCACTGGTCACTTTATTCCTCTGCATGATCTTAAAACGAGGGTTGTAATCAAGTATTACTGCAAATATTGCATGTATGTCACGCGTCTTTTTTATTCTGAATTTTTATCTTTTAAAATATATTACTTAAATATCTTGCTCATATGTACCTTACATTTTCACAGATAATCGATGATTAATTGCTGTGCTGCAGAAAGGTTCTCATAGTTGCGATCTGTAATGTATGATATTGCCCGTTCTGCAGACACCCGCCGGGGGCTATGAAATGCTTTTTATATAAGTAGCCTGATGTATGTTCTGTGTATTTATTATTTTAATTGACATTGTTTTATGTTTTGGGTGTACACTTTGATGGCTGTAACAGCCGAATAAAGTATTGTTCGATTACAGTACAGTAGTTATTGCTGTAAGCCATCTGAGTGACTGTGTCAAGAAGAGAATTCCAGAGAACCTACTAAAACCTGTTAACGCATCTCTCTATCCTGAAAAATCAGGGATTAGAGTGGTAGCTTGTCCAAACCCATCATCATCCTAACTCAGGTCCTTGTGAGGATCTGATTCCTCAAAAAGTAAACAACCTTCCTCCAAGAGAAATTGAGCCTCTCTTCTTGAACGCTGGTGTGGAAATTCTGTCAGATATAATGACTCCGCATTGCGAAGACAGTGGAGTTGGCTGAGGAGCTGGAGAGAAGGTCTGTGCCATAGATTGTGGCAGCAGTGGTGTCATCCGTGTCACAGGTGAAGTACATTGTGGCACCAGGGAATTGGTAGGATCCAGTGCAGAGGGCAAAGATGATGGAGTTGCTATCGGAGGTGGGAGTCGATCGTGGCACCCATCCTAAAGACTGGGGCGATGCAGTGTTTGTTGCTGGAGTCCAGGTGACTGGCAGCAAAAGGCAAAAAATGTGAGAAGGGTGCATGATGGTATTAGGTCAGCATGCCCCTGCAGGTAAAAGCCATTGGACTCCTGGGTGCAGATGGCCGGATGTACTACACTGCAATGAGGAACACAGGTGGATCTATTTCTACAGTGGGGAACTCTAGATAAGGCTGAGCAGTATGGAGCCATGGAGAAGGTGCTGCAGGTGGTAGCTTCTCTAGGATTGGTGCCAGGTAATGGACATTTGTCCATCACAGTCACTACATGGTTTGAAAACTATTTTTTTGGGTGGTGACATAATGAAAATAAAAATGCACCTGATGAAAGAATTTTAGAAAAAGAGCAGGCAAACTTGTGAGAAGAGTTAAGAGCTAAATTCATGGCAATGTCACGGAAAAAAATGAACACCAACGGTGGAGATTAATAACTTCAGTGATGTTACAGGAACACTGCTTCCAAGCCGAAGTGGATCCAGCGTCCCCAACAAGTGTGGAGAGCTATTACAGAGTTTCCATCTGACACTGGGGGCATTCAAAAGGTAAAGAATCTGCAGGAAGAAGTATCCATCAGAATGTCAAAGACAGAAATGATACAATACTTTCCTGCTGTTTGCACTAACACCCTCTTCATATTCCTAATACACATGTTGCTAGTAAACATACTTATCATACTTATATTTAACATGAAGCGGGTCTCTATCATACCTTTTCTCTTTTGGGTTTGATTTCTTTAGCCACATCACAATAACTCATTACTGCTTCCACAAATTTTAACATCCCTAATCCTGCTTTGCTGATGGCTTCCATTTCTTCCAATGAGGTATTTAGAGTCTTTAAAAAACCTAGAGGATAAAAAGGAAGATTTAACAAGTTACTTGGAAAAATGTTACGCTACTCATTAAGCAATTTTATTTTGCCAATATTGAGATGTTTGGGACAAAACCACACAGTCCAAAGCTACATCGTCTTCCCAGATCTTGTTGGGGGTCAGCAGCAGTGTATTATTACAACATTTTAGAACAACTACACCAAAGGTTATTGTATTCTATTGTATTGCATGCATTAATTAGACTGCATCATTAAGTTCATCTAGGAAATACAACTATGTCATTCCTTTAAAACATTTCTGAACTAATAACAGGACCTGTATTTTTTACTTGTTACTTTTCTGCCAATTATCTATTAATTTTTTGGTCACACTCTTCCTATATTATTTCTACTAATTGCACATTTATTTAATATCTAAATCCTTGACTAGCAATGCTGAAAATACAGCAATCATTTTATGAAAATTATTAACCATTCTTTACAATTAAAAATTGAGATTTCAGATGACATTACATGCTCAGACCAGTATGTTTTGGTAAATGGTCCATGAAGGACCCTATGCTGTCCAAGCTATATTTTCGGTACCTGCCCAGTACAGCAGTTACACTAGCTGTTACGCTGCTTTTTGTCCTGCATTCCGGTCTCAGGCGAACGTTATGCACTGCCTTCATGGCAGAGCAGGCAGCTGAAGTTTCGTGGAGAATTCTAGCTACACACTTCCCTGCTTGCGACTGGCCCGCTGGTGCACTTGTCCATTGCTGTGTCCTCGGCCATGGGGGGTGTCGGCAGTCCTCTCGTGGACATTTGTTCTCCCTTCTGTTTCCCAGAATTTTTCTGTGGGGGTTCTGAAATTTATATATAGCTTCCCAATTACTGAGTCCTTCCCAACCTATTATGAAGGAATCCCCTACCCTACTTCCATTTCCTATCCCAGGCCTGTTTAAAGGAATGATTTTCAAATTTTCATTGCAAAGCAACGCTTCAAGTGCATTTTGGCATGCTTTCCTTACTCCTGGTCCTCGCTTGCCTTGGTTCTGTTCTGTTCCTTCCACTGCATGGCCAGCCTTTCTTTTGTCTCTTGTTTTTGTGTCTAGACGTCTGCATTGCCTCAGCTATCCTAGTCATCAACTGGCTTCTAGTACCTTAAAGACCCTCTCCAGAGACCCTCAACATAATTTTGGAGATTTTTTGCCTTCGGGTTTTTCCTCTTTGTGGCTTCTTTTGGGAGACGCATTTCTGCTTGACGTGCTGGGGTAGTGTTTTAGGGTTTAGGGTAGTGCAGTGGTGTTTGTGTAGTGTAGGGGGTCGTGCTGGTGGTAGTGTTTTAGGGTTTAGGGTAGTGCAGTGGTGTTTGTGTACTGTAGGGGGTCCTGCTGGGTTCTAGTGTTTTAGGATAGTGCAGTGGTGTTTGTGTAGTGTAGGGGGTCGTGTTTTAGGGCTTAGGGTAGTGCAGTGGTGTTTGGGTAGTGTAGGGGGTCGTGCTGGGGTAGATTTAGGGTTTAGGGTAGTGCAGTGGTGTTTGGGTAGTGTAGGGAGTCGTGCTGGGGGTAGTGTTTTAGGGTTTATGGTAGTGCAGTGGTGTTTGGGTAGTGTAGGGGTAGTGCTGGGGTAGTGTTTTAGGGTTTAGGGTAGTGCAGTGGTGTTTGTGTAGTGTAGGGGGTAGTGTTTTAGGGTTTCGGGTAGTGCAGTGGTGTTTGTGTACTGTAGGGGGTCGTGCTGGGTTCTAGTGTTTTAGGGTTTAGGGTAGTGCAGTCGTGTTTGTGTAGTGTAGGGGTTCGTGTTTTAGGGTTTAAGGTCGTGCAGTGGTGTTTGGGTAGTGAAGGGGGTCATGCTGGGGGTAGTGTTTTAGGGTTTAGGGTAGTGCAGTTGTGTTTAGGTAGTGAAGGGGGTCATGCTGGGGGTAGTGTTTTAGGGTTTAGGGTAGTGCAGTGGTGTTTGTGTAGTGTAGGGGGTCATGCTGGGGTAGTGTTTTAGGGTTTAAGGCAGTGCAGTGGTGTTTGTGTAGTGTAGGGGGTTGTACTAGGGGTAGATTTAGGGTTTAGGGTAGTGCAGTGGTGTTTGGGTACTGTAGGGAGCCGTGCTGGTGGTAGTGTTTTAGGGTTTAGGGTAGTGCAGTTATGTTTGGGTAGTGTAGGGTGTCGTGCTGGGGGTAGTGTTTTAGGGTTGAGGGTAGTGCGCCCAACCAGCCACAATATCCGTGGACAAAGGGGATCCTGACTCTTTTGAACGCTCCGCCAATTTAATTTTTTGGGCAAGGACCCTACCACGTCCAAGACCTATCAATTCCTTTCATGGGATCCCTCATATACTTGGAGAAAAAGGTACATAGATTTTCCCCAACACATACTCTGCCACTTTGGTGTCAGGGGTCCACTCCGCCGACCTAGGATGGTAAATTTGGGTAGGCTCAAACATGTCCGAGTGGACCCCATCCCCAACCCGGGACTGAGAGGAGTGGGACTCTGGATGCCAGGGACGGCCCGAGTCCTTATCCTTATCGGAGGAGAAATCGTCCTCCGATACACCCACTCCCTCTAAGGGAAACCCGCCGTCGGGGTCTACAATAGTGGCGACAGCGTCACAATTTGCTCCAGACTCCTCCTCCTCCCGGCAGGGTGCATGTTTTAGCGTTTGCGCACTCTTGAGGAAGATCTCCGTAAGTTTATCAAATCCTTCCAAGTGCCCCGCATTATGGTCAATGGCCCTTTTATTCTCCATCTGGGAGCTACTAGGACCCGCCACCACCAGATCTGGGTCACTGAACACCTCAGGGATGCTTTTCGCCAGCTTATCAACCTGATCCCTAGGAGGAGCCAGCGCCTTAGAAATAGCCAGAGAGAGGGCTTGGTCCACTGCTGGAGGGAGAATTTGGGAGGCCATTCCTCCTCCACTTCCTGGTAGGAGGAGTAAAAATGGTCTTCTGGAGAAGACATGACAGCAGAGGGTGTGAGCACAGAACAAATGCCCTTAAAATCCTTAAATCAACACAATAATAAACCTTGAGGATTTATTTAATTTATATTAATCAATTAAATAGTCACCGTAGTGAACATCATTTCAAAAAGGAACTCAGAAAAAACGATTCATTCTTTTGAATTATTTTTATATCAAAGTGTTTCTTTTTTGAACGTTTCAACACTTTTCATTGATTTGTTTGGCGAGTTGTTGAGAAAGAGCCGACTTGGAGAAAAATAAACTTTGGAAGCGCAGACGAAGGTTGCTGCTTTCTTCGCTCTCGTGAAAATAATGAAAATAATGAAATACGTAATCTAAAAGGAGTCGCATTACTGTATGAACACGTGGTGCAACTTGAGTCCTGATGATGGTCTCGGTGATTACACTTGAGGAGACCGAAACGTCGACGCTGTGACACTTCTTCAATGCAAATAAATTTCATTTGATGTTTGCATATATTACAAATGTGAAAAATTTATTGTTTTTCTTATGACCAACTGTGGATGGTTCATACCTATGATAAAGTGTCAGCAACTACTGTAAAAAGTTGTGTATTAAGACAGTAGTTTTTGTTGCCAATGTTTAAATTGTATTATGTTTCTTTATCAAATCAATGAAAAGTGTTGAAACGTTCAAAAAAGAAACACTTTGATATAAAAATACTACAAAAGAATGAATCGTTTTTTTCTGAGTTCCTTTTTGAAATGATGTTCACTACGGTGACTATTTAATTGATTAATATAAATTAAATAAATCCTCAAGGTTTATTATTGTGTTGATATATTATACCCAATCCCTTGGGGTTTAGTGGGTTGCCCTATTGTTGTGTAGACTTAAAATCCTTAAGGCAGCCCCCTCGCCGGTGCTCCAACAGCTGGGCTTTCCCCGAAGATGTTATAAGAATAGACTGAGGCACAATACCAATTACTAACGTGGCTGTGTGGGGAAATCACCGCGTAGCGGTGTCAAAATTAGGCGAGGGTTGGTCGGGAATCAAGCGGACACTAAAGGAGTGACCGGAGACCAGTGGGAGCACTCGACGGAGCTGCCTTGCTCGGACCAGACGCGCCTGACAGGATCTCTCCGCGTGCAGAGCACACAGCGGGAGAAACTGCGAGGGGGAGAATGCTCTCGGGCAAGAGCCTGCTGCGCAGGGAACATGAAACAATACCAAGGCAATAATGCTAATAACGTGCACAAGAAACCGCGATACAAACAGCAACAACGTCAGATTAAGCCAAGAATGTAAGGAATGCACTTAACTGACGAGCAGTGAAGAAAGAGGAAGTGGAAGGGACGTCACGATATTATATACGATGGACTGTGATATGATTGGGCTATAGTTGCCTTGGAGACTACCCCCCTAATGGTTCATGGGTTGTGTAGTCTTTTGTTTAATGATTGCTGTGTTACGTTTTCTTTGAACTGCTATGCAAATAAAGGGAGGAAAGATATGCATAATCCTCGCCTCCGTCCTGCCATAGAATTCATTAAACTTTATTCGATCTGATTTAGAAACATAGATCATGAAAGTGTACATAAGAACAGCAAATCCTCTTTCCTAATACAATACAGTGAGAATTAATTAAAACCAGTAGGTAAAAACGGGTGTTACAAAGCCCGGTTCAGAGCAACTTCAGGTTAACAGAATCGTAAAGTTCAATGTTTCGCAAGATTAATCTCATGTACTTCGTGCAAAATACGCAATAAGGGGTCCAAGTAAGATGTAACGCTCAAATACCTGACCAGTCTGCACTATATAAAACTGCAGAAAAACTAAAAATAAAAAGTGTTTTGCACACTTCTGTCTTTGGGCTATATGTGGGCTACATCTGGGTGATATGTATGCTACATTTGGGCTCTTTTTTCTCTGGTGGCCATTTTGGGAGACTTATTTGTTATGAAGTTTCCTAATTTCCTTATTTACTGCAGTCTCCTAAGTAGGAAATGCTTTCAGTTTTTTACTTTGATTCCATCAAGAAGGCATTCAGATGTGTCAAACATTTGCCATACATTCAGAATGTTAGCACTCTAGTTGTTCATTAGATCACTGTAGTAAAGCTACTGCTCACCAGGGAGTTAGCTGGAAGTCTACTGCTGGTATTGAAAGTGATTGTTTCAGTCTGCATGTCAGAAGTTTCTAATGAAATAGAAGAGTATTTGAGATCTCACTTAAAACATGCCCTAAATTTTCTTTCTGCAGCACTAACCATGATTTCTATGGCAAAATGAACCCCCTTATTTTGTTACTTTTTAAATTAAATGTTTTAAGTGTTACCAGTCTATTCCAATCAAGATGGCTTCAGGTGTGCCATAATCTTGTCATAAGTAAGACTGTTAGCTCTCTAGTTGTTCTTTAGAACACTCTGGGAAGCTGCAGTAGAACACAAAAGCATCAACTGACAGGCTGCTCCTGTTGAAATATAACAGGAAGATATTTGAGATCACACTTGAAACATGTCCTAATTTTTCTTTCTACAGCACTAACCATAATTCCTATGACAAAATGAACCCCATCATTTTGTTCCTTTTTAAATTAAATGTTTAAGTGTTACAAGTTTATTCCAATCAAGATGGCTTCAGGTGTGCCATACTTTTTTCATAAGTAAGGCCGTTAGCGCTCTAGTTGTTCTTTAGAACACTCTGGGAAGCTGCAGTAGAACACAAAGGAATCAACTGACAGTCTCTGCCTTTATTGGATGTACATGATTTACTGAGAATGACAGACTTCATTCCTACATGACTGAGAAAGATAATGTAAATTTACAGAAAATATGCTCTCATTTTAGCTTCAGTTTTCTCTCAAACATGATTCATGATATCCCAGCAGAAGGTTTTTCACAGGATAAAATCACCTTAGAACACACCACAATTCCTGAAATTAGTATGGTACCATCAACAAATGAATTCTAATGTAACTAAAGTCTGTTATCACCCTTTATAGTTCCCTTTTTGGTAACCGTCAAAATCTTCGATTCACTACAATGCATTTCAATGGGGTACTATCATGTATATTGGTCCCAAGATGGCTGCCAGCAATTCCAGCATGAAGTGCTGACAGCCAATCAGATCTCACGATGAGATGTGTCGTTAGGCTCCGCCCAGATATTGAAACTTTTTCTTTTTCTAATTTCTCATGAACTACTAAATGGATTTACACCATTTAACAAAAGTGGATCTTTCTGAACGAAGGGCTACCTTTTCGCCAAATTTGGTGTAATTCCGTTCAGCAGTTCGGGCTGTAGCCGTGTGTAAAGTTTCCTATGGGAATTGACATGTAGAAAACACGTTTTGGGACCCCCCATTTTTTCTCGGCCCCCGCTTGCCGAATCACCCCGAAACTTTTAAGATAGGAGCTAACCGGAGCGCCCCACGGGTTTCGAAAAGTTCGCGAAGATTCGTCAACCGACACCAAAGTTATTAAGAACAGAATGTTACGATTTTCCTATGGATAATAGGTCCTAACTATAACTACCTACTGGCGACCGCCAGTAGGTAATACACACGCACATACATATATAGATATATGCTTTTTTCACTGAAAACCAAAGGTTACTTGTATGGTATAGTTAGGTGAAAATGTCAGTTAAAACTTACCGTTTTAAAACCACTGTAATTCACTGTAATTCACCAGTTATAGTTAACTATAACTTGTGACCTAAAGAAACTATAACTCGCGTCCCAGCCATGCACAGTGTTGCCATCAATGATGTCATTTCAGGTGTTGCAGTCACTTATCAATGATGTCATACAAGATGGCGGATGCAGTAGCCTAAAGCTCCGCAACGATTGCCCATTATTTGGCATAATCCTCGCACAAATGGCCTCCTGGGTGGCCATCCAGTGTCGCAAGTGTTTCCTGTGCCCCCTAGTGTGGTGCTGGGGGATGTGGGCCGTGCTGCGTGCCCGACAGCCATTGATTGGCGCTGCGACCCCTGTGCCCCGGTGCAGCTCCGCATTGAGCAGTCGCATTCCCCCCGGGAGCTGTGACCTGGCATACCCCAACGACTGCCGCTGCGGGAGTCACTGAGGCTGCGGGAGTGCAGTGGACACTGCAGGTCTTCCGCATCTACGTGATGTTGTTGGGCCGTGCGTCTGGGGCCGGCGACGGGGCCTGCTGCGGCCTCTGGCCTGGGAGGGCCTAGAGTGCAACAGCTAAAAATGAGGACTAGCAGAGGAGCCTGACCGTGCTGGTGGTGCTGCTGGGGGCTGATCCTCGGCACGACTGCTGCCTCTGGTGGATGCTCCTTGCGGCGAGATGCTGGCGGGCACGAGATGGGCGAGGTGAGCGGTACTTGCATTGAACCTTCCCCCCCCCCCGCTCCCTCTATTATCCCAGTATCAGGGGGCAGCCGGGAGACCTGTTCTGCACAACTGCGCTGGCGCTGGCCTGGGGGTCGGATCAGGCCCAGGCCAGCTGCCACCCACCTGTAGTGTACAGTGTAGTCCCCAAGTGAGTGTTAGGGGCGTGCCGGCTCGGTACGGGGGTAGCGTCGAGCCTAGGCTGGATGCTGGGGGAGGAATCAAAGTGAGGGTGAGCCCAATCTGGAGCAGGGACTTCCGGGTTGTGGTGGCCCATGGGCCGACTCAGGCCCAAGCTGCTGGCTGAGTTCTCACCTCCTGGAGCGGCCAAAGTTGTAGGTTGCAGGGCGCAAGGCCCTCAACTATGATTGGGCACCGTCTGCACCCGGGGGTCGACTCGGGCCCAGGTGAGGGTCGGGGTCCACGCAAGTCCCACAGCAATCCCTCTCTGACACTCAGGTTTCATGCGTGTGGCCGCCCACACTGAACTGTGAACTAACTGGAGACCCACCTCCACTGGGGCTACTAGATGGTGGCCAGGGGAAAACAGCGTGATCATTGGTGAGAACATTGTAGTGCTGTAGCTGACCAGGCGACGTACATTAACTCTGGCTATGTACACAACGCATTGCACAGGGAAATGGCCTGCTCCTGTGGTCATTCAGCGCTGAGCACCTCTACCTAGCTGTCTGGGTCTGGAGTGGGAGGGTGCAGGTGTTCTGTGCTGGTTCATAGGGGATTTGTGGAGTGGAAGTTGCCGTTGTCGCAGTAGCGTGCTGTAAGGCAATAAGCTCACTGTTTTTCCCCCTCCCCCATCCTCCTCCAACCTGAGCCCAGACCACTACACTATAACGGTGTTCCCTGGCTGATATATCAGAGTGGGGCCCTCCTGTCAGCTGCTCACCATTGCAGGATCCACGTGCGTGAAAGTGCACAGATTGCTTAACGCATAGCTGGTGTAAAGGAAACCCTGAGTAAAATAACAGTGGATGCCGAATTGTAAGTGCCCTGACTAGAAAAGCGCGCTGCAGACTGCTACGGACCACACCGGTTTCTTTCCTAGTGCACTGTGCCAAAAGACATAACCAACACTAGTAGTAGAGTGTACGCACGCACTGTGAGACCTCCGTTTTCCTGCCGAATGCCCACTGCGCAACTGTTGGTCATGGGACGTCTCCGCTCTGGTCTCCCGCCCAAACCAGGGGGTCCATCACAGGACCCGGGGAAACACCCGGACCATGATCTACACTGTCACTCCACACAAATAGACACGGCACTGAACGAAAAGCTGGATAGTGTGCTGGCTGCAGTGGAAAGACTTGGGGCCTCCCTGGAGAGCATGAGAGCATTGCTAGAAAGCAAAACAGATGAAGTTACAATGGACTTTATCCACCTGCGAGCGGGTCAGCGTAAATTGGCCGACAAACAACATGCAACCGAGATGCAGCTGCAGGAACTACAGCCACTTGCCGACCAAAGCTCCACCAAGCTGCAGGCACTGCTCACCCACACTGCTGTCCTGTAAGATAGGGTTGAGGACGCAGAGGGCAGATCGCGCCGCCATAATGTACGCGTGGTGGGCCTACCTGAAGGAGCGGAGGGACAGGACCCAGTGAAGTACACAGAGGATTGGCTGTGCGAATGGCTGCCTCAGGCTGACTTATCTGCACAATTCGTGGTGGAAAGAGCGCATTGGGTCCCTGCGAGACAGCCACCACCAGGCATGCCCCCTAGGTCATTTTTGATCCGCTTACTTATTTACAGGGATCGGGACAGTGTGCTACATGAAGAGCGTCGCAAAATGGAACTCAAGTTGAACGGCGCGGTAGTGATGCTGTTTCTGGAGTATACTGCAGCGGTCCAGAGACAAAGACACTCCTTCCTGGTGATAAAGCGTAGACTCCGTGAATTGAATATGCAATACTCCTGCTCTTCCCTGCACGCTTGAGAATGGTGGACAAAGACACCACCAGATTCTTTGAGGACCCAGCTGACGCGTGGGACTGCATGGAGCAAGCAGGATATGCAACTGGGTCGACACGCCCCACTGAGTTGGACAGAACCCCTGGTACTGCACGGCATTGTAACTGGGGTAAGCAGACATGAACAAACATGCCCAACCACCTAACAGCCATCAGTAATTTGGAGCAAATGATCAAGGAGGGACGTAATGCTACACAGACAGCAGCGGCGCTCCACTCTGAACAGCAAACTTTGGATATGGACAAGGACAGGGAGAATTCCGCCAGCGAGATGGACTCCATTACAGGGCGCATCCCCGACTCTGATGCACCTTCACCGTCAGAGGTGATGCAACAAACTGCTGACCACATCATTTGAAATTATAATGCAGGGTATTTCCCCATCCTGGTGCCTCACTTGCCCTTTATCAGATCTCACACTACACTGGACTACGGGCCCGCCCGTTGTGCCTCGGCTCTAGGCCACTCTCGCCCTGAGTAATATTCACTGGCGATGGGGTGGCTACTACCATAATGGCTGACGCGGTTGCTCACCACCGCAGCGACCGTACCTGCATATGTGGGTATGGGTGGTTGCCCCAGCCAGGTCTTTTTAGTACACCAACAATCAAACGGGCATAGGAACACTAGATTTCCCACCCCTCTTTCTATCTACCCCCTTCCCAATTTTGTATGCTATGCGAATCCCACACTCTATCACTGGGTCATTACAACAAACGCCAAATGCAGGCACATGCATGTCTGCTCCTTCATGGTTATGCATGTTGCATGCTAACAGTTGGTCCGTTAAAAACCTAGTTACTGAGCAATGTTGTCAGAGGCAAATGTGTGGGCATCACCTGGAACATCTGTAAACACTTAGAGAAATCTGTGTGGAAGGTGGATGGTGAGCTGCTACAATTGGAATCTGACTGGGCGACTGGTCGCGGGGGCATGACGTCACTGGAAACAAAGAGGGAGAACTGGCAGAATTGCTGGAAGGACGCAACATATCAATTACGTTGCACACTCGGCCAGGGTACATGCACACTCAGACCGGGCGGGCCGCCTATTTGCGTGGCTTAAAAAACAAGACCAGACATTCCACCATATAATTACGCTCCACTCTGCGACAGGCCATGCAGAATTAACCCAACACTATAGGGCCCTGTACATGTCCAAATATACTCCTGATGATGCATCGCTTGCCGCTGTCCTCTGCCAATTAACACTCCCAGCGCTGGGCCAAGCACAAGCCCTAGAACTAAACAAACCCATCACGCCCATGGAAATTTGTGTTGTGATATGAGTATTGGCGTCGGGTAAGACTCCAGGCACGGATGGGCTCCGCTTGGACTATTACAAGGCTTACGTGGGTCTCGTGACAACGCATCTCCAACAACTCTATTATGCGGCATTGCACACTCCACTACCCAAGCAGGATAAAGACCAGACCGACCCAGGATCTTACCGTCCGTTAGCATTGTTAAATACGGACTACAAAATATTAGCCAGAGTGCTGGCCGACCGTCTGGCTCCAATGGTGCCATCGTTGGTGGGCACAGACCAAAACGGCTTTGTCCTGGCCCGCAACACCTCCCTGAACATCCGCTGCTTCTTTAGGGTTGCCACCTGTACCCTGTGCAACTGGCCGCACTCGGGATGCCTGGTGTTGGATCTGGAAAAGGCATTTGACTTCCTGGAGTGGCCTTATTTATTTGCGGTCCTTGGCAAACTGGGAGTCGAAGGCCACTTCCTCCGTCTAATCCAGCTGCTATACACGCAACCAATGGCAAGAGTGAAGTCAGGCATTTATATCTCCAAAGTCATACCGATTGGTTGCGGAACTCGTCAGGGGTGCCCTCTCTCCCCACTATTGTTTGCCCTGGCGATGGGGCCGCTGGCCGAGATGCTTAGGCAGCAGGGTGCTGAATGGGGTGTCCCACTGCGAGATGACGTACACGCAGTATCATTGTATGCTGACAACATCATGATATATCCTAAAGATGTCTGTACCCTGCCAATCGCATTGATGAATACCCTGGTGACAATCGCTAATCTGTCGGGACTGAAGGTAAACTGGAGTAAGTCCTGTCTTTACCCCTTTCAGGCGCACAAAACCAGATCCTGAACTTCGATGTGGTGGCATAGGTATACCCTGGCGACCTGTAACGTTCAGATACCTTGGAGTCCGCATATATCATAGTCAAGATGACCCGCTGGAGGTAAACATAGGTAGAGCAATGATGGCACTGCGTTTGCAGCTGACCTTCTGGTGCACGCTTCCGTTATCCGTTGCAGGCCGCATTGCACTGGTGCAGATGGTGGTGCTCCCAGACTATTGTATCACTTCACAAACCTACCTGTCTATGTGGCCCCAAGCATATTCCTGGAATTTTAAACTGTCCTAAGGGAATTTATATGGAACGATTACCGCTGCTGGGTGGCTCTGGTGAAGTTTTATCTCTCAGCTGACAGGGGGGGCCTAGCGGTCCCTAATATAGAGCAGTATCATCTGGCTTGGCAGCTCAGGTGGGTGGCCAGTTGGCTAGCTGGTCTGCAACTGGCTGACACCACCACGGTGGGCCCACAGCGGTCTGTGAGGGACATGCTTTGTTTATTCCATCCGGACGCCGTCCACCTGATCAATTACTGCTGCAGGTTGCATACAAAACTTACCGTAGGAGCCTGTACATAACACAAGCAGTGACATCATATGCCCCGGCCTTACCTCTGCAGGGCACACCTACCAAAGATGGACCGCTGACGGTTGTGAGGTTAGAGAACTGGCTACATGCAGGGAGGCAGACACTGGGGGACCTCTACCAGAACAGGGTGCTCCCACCATTTGAGGAGCTGGTGGAGGCATATGGAATGTCACCTCTTTAATTCCTACTCTACTACTTAATCTTGGCAACACTGAGGGGCCATTGGGGTGACATGAACGCGGAAAGAGCCCATGCATTTTACTATACAATATCTGCACTTTGTGGGTCGGGGCAGCCATCACACCAGCTGGTTTGCGAAATCACTTCGGCTTCACACGGCGGCACCAATGACCTCTGTTAGACAGAAGTGGGAGGCAAATAAGGGGCGGCCATTTACAGACAAGGAATGGCCAGAAACACTACTTAGTCCCATGTACATTCTGCGCAATGCTCTCTTAAACTCATACAACACTACATAATCCAGAGGGCCTATCTCACTCCTGAGAGAATTAGCAAATGTTATGGATGGACAGATGGGGCATGCCTTAGATGCAAGCAAGTGGGAGCTGGTTTATTACACATGCTATGGCACTGAACCTTTCTAAACCCCTACTGGCAGCGGGTCTGCGAAATACTAGAGGCGACCACGGATCGCCAACTAGAATGTACCTGGAGGAGTGTATACTGCACCTTTAGCCCAGGGGCAAGAAACGGCGGGTAATCTCTCGCTTCCTTGACCTGGGCATGCTAACTGCTAAGCGACTTCTACCAGGGGATGGAAAAGGCCAGACCCCCCAACAATACCAGCATGGACGCAATCATTCTTGGTGTGGGCTAGAGCAGAGAGTAAGACGCTCCATATAGAAGATACCCGGGGCCTCCGCAAAGTGCCTATTGCGATGCAATGGGAGATTAAGGTACAGAAATTATATTGATCACTGGAGGACAGCGATGGGGATCCAATCTCCGATTCCCCCAGAGCCTTCACATTAGATATGAACGCACAACTAGTCACTCTTACAAGTAGTTGATAGACTAGTAGGGCCTTCTTTCCTCTACACATCTGTAACTTGCTCCTGAGCCTGTGGAATTACTGGGCAGAGGTAAGCATGGAGTGGCCTGAGTCTTGACTATATTAACGCATACATATGCAACACCCCCTCACATCTCCATACAACACAGTGGCGAAACGTGGGCTCTCTATTGAGAAGGAAGAGTCACCTGTAGACCCTCCGTATTCTACAACAAGGGAAGCGAAGCATTTCAAATGCACTGAACAGGAAACACTTTAAGCCACACCTATAATGCCCTGCAGCATTGTCTACATGTAATGGGATACAAGAGTTAAAGTACAAACATACTAAAATGCTCAGCACTTTTTGTTACATATGTTTATATCTGTTGCACAATCTCTAGCCATCAGCTATAAAGAATACAGGTGGACAATACCCAGTACTACCTACTGGTAAGCTCATTGTAGTAATGCAAAATGTGTATAGCGCATGATCACGAATTGTAATGCAAAGCTGTGAACAACAATTGACCAGTAGAACTACTAAAAATCCTGTATATGAATGAAAAAGTTATAAATGTAATGTACAAGCAGATGTATATTAACAAACTTCAATAAACAGATGTTAAAAAAAAAAATCAATGATGTCATACAAGATGTCGTGAGTGATGTAATATGCGAGGGCATCTTCGTGGAATTTAAGCCACAGGTTTAAAAAGTGCAATGTTCATAGCCAAAGAACTAATCAGTCTGAAACAGGATTTTCCGCAGTAGATTCATTCTGAGGTCTGGTGCCTTGAACCTCATTACAAGGAAGAATTGACCTTTCTACTGCCAGAGAGGATATCCTTGAAGGAGATACAGGCCTTTGTTGTGATGATCCCATAATTGGCTTGATCGTCAGAGTATCTTGAAGAGGAACTTATGGGCCTCAGGATCGTCACCCAGCACTATCAAAACTCTGGGAACTTAGTCTGTGAGTTTTGCAATAATGAGTAATTCTTTGTGGTGACATTGAATGCCTTGATGTTGAGGGCTTTGAGGTTGAATGCCTTAACATCAAGATAAAATATGATCTGGAAGCTATTCTTGACAGATAGTGATACCATATTTTTTATTTTAATAGTGTTGTAGATAGACATGCTGGTCACAGATTACAAGCATGACTAAGCAAATATGTGAATGCAAAAAAAAAAATGAAATACGTGTCACCTGAACTGCATCTATCTTAAACCTTTCCAGGAGGGTGGACGCTGTGTGTGGGTGCGAACTCGCCCAGCATAATTCCACAGGTAGCAAACATTTTGGTCAGTCTATCCAGGCAAGGAAGTCTGTGCTGGAAAGGTCAGATAAGTGCAAAGCAGCACAACTCAATATAGCACTGTGAAAGAGGGGGATAAGGATAATTTAACTGGAGAGTGTATGACTACTGCTCTTGGGGACCATTCAACATGCAACACTTACTGTAAGGCACACATTGCACATAAATACAAACTTGACCTACCTCGCACGGTTTTCACTTGACTCTGAGAGATAGCATCAAAATCTATGTCCATGAGAGATTTTAGGAAATTGGGATCTGACATCATTCCTTTGGCTGCTTTCCAGTTGATCTCTTTATAGCCTCTCAGCACTAGGATGCACTCACAGACAATTTGCACTGCCCTAGGTGGTTTAGCAAAGGACCTAAAAATAAAAAGATAACAGAGAAGTATTCAATAGACAAGGAAAGTGAATTCAAAGAATGTTTCTATAAGACACATTACAGAGGATCAAGAACATACTTACAACTTTTTGTGGCACACATTCAGTTTTTATAGATGTTCCCATTTTTAACAGTGGGAAGAACTGAGGAAAGGGGAAAAAGCGTTCTGCTCAAACTATGATCTTTTCAAAAGTAAATTGCTGACAAGTCTGAGGTAGGTGTTGCAGCAAGAATTCCATTATTTGGTATGAAAGAGTCAAAATGATTGGGGAGAAAGACTTGAAGTGTAACTACCACTTGCCAAACAGATTATGCTTAATTGTCCCATTAAATGCCAAGAAGAGATGAACTGAAGAAGTGGGATAGAAAGTAAGATGACGATCATCTACGAATCATGAAATTTTCCACTATTTTTGTTAAAGACGGTGCTTGCCATTCTGAATGTGTATCATAGCAGTGTTACAATAATGATAGAAAGAAATAAGGTCTGCGCGCGTAAATACCCATAAAAAGACACACGTGTAAAAAGTGTGGGAACAGAATTGGAAACACAGAACTGTTCACTTTGTTTGAATTGCTCCGATTCACATTGGACCCCTGGTAGCTCTTTTGGAATGTGTAGTGGATAGGGTGGGGGTCATAGTTTGACTAAAATGGCAAATATTGGGGAGATGTATTAGGGTCTGAGATTGAGTCCGGTCATGGTGTTTTGAGCTGCACATGGAGTGTTAAAGACAATTGTGAAAATAGGCATGTTTGTGCATGCAAGTACCAATATCTTCTCAGGAATTGTCTATACTTCAAATATGTGAATGGAAAGAGCCATGTTTTTAACATTCTCCGAAATTCAAGTTGGTTTTCAATTATTCTAATTGTTATAAGAAAAAAGCCAGAACATAGTAGTATGAACTGAGAAAGAGGTTTGACCTGTGAATGCTTGTTGATGACAATGCAAATCAAGAGTGGAACCAACCTAAAGCATAGTGATCTGGGTTAGGAGGAGATGTGGATATTACGTTAGTAGAAGAGTGGGCCAGTGTTGTGGATGGCTTGATGTATGATACAAAATGCTTTAGAGGTGGCACATCTAACCAAAGTGAGCCAGAATGAAGGTGGGAACGATGGCGAGTTGAGATTCCAGATTTACTCATGTTAAAAGGGAGGGATTGGAGTTAATAATCACCCTGGCATCTTTACCTATGTTGAAGCATTGTTTGGTGCACAAAGTTTATGTGGCCAGATCGTGGAAGGGTGGTAGTTGGTCTATTTCCAGCATGCAAGTATCTCAGTTTTTAATGTACTTCGCTTGAGCTGCTTAGTTATCATCCAGCTGTCAACAGCTTGGAGGTGTTAGCCGAAGCCACAGGAGTCAAAATCTGATGGATCAGAAAGATGTGCATGCCAACAACATAGTTGTATATTTTAGGATTTAGAGAGGAGATGAACAATAGTTACTTACCTGTAATCTGTGGTTCTTCAGTATTGGTGTCTTTCATAGATTCACATGCCTGAATCATTCCCCGTCGTCGGAGTGGGAGTCCCACGGTAAATAAAAAGCAATAATTATGCATATAATAACCAAAAAACCTTGGTAACATAAAACCAGGAAGTAAAGTAGCCTAAGCTACAAGGAAAAAAGCTTCCACACCTATGACTATCATAGTCATTATGTACAGTCCAAACTGCAGCCAATCAGGAGACAGCATCCACCAGAATGTTCTCCTCAGAGGCTCAGGCTCTCAGATTTTCTCGCACAGGAGTGAACCATAGTATAACAGCCCAACCAGCCTCTGAGGGGAGGTGGGCGGGTTGCATGTGAATCTATGAAAGACACCAATACTGGAGAACCATAGATTACAGGTAAGTAACTACTGTTCTTCTCCAGTATTTAGGGTGTCTTTCATAGATTCACATGCCTGAATCAGAGTAGATAGCAGTACAGATCATCATGCTCATAAGACGCTCCTTATGTACCATAGTAAATACACATCACCAAAATGTATAATCATATATAAATACATCTGCGCTGAACATATGCAGAACAATTTCAAGATATAGAAAAAAACAGTATGGAATAAGCGTCTTATAGAAAAGAGCATAGTAGAGGAGGAATAACAGAGGCTCACCTTATTTGAAAAGATTGCGGAGAACAGCTTGTCCCACTGACGCATCTGCATCGCTTGAGGCTTCCAGACAGTAGTGCTTGGTAAAAGTGTGTCTGTTGGACCAGGTTGCCGCTCTACAGATCTGATGAAGAGGTACACTGGCAAAAAGAGCGGTGGATGAAGAAATTGCTCTTGGAGAATGAGCTCTTGGGGTTGCCTGCAACGGTCTTCCCGCTTGTTCATGGCATAAACAAACTGCATCAGAAATCCAACGAGCTATGATTGGTTTCAGGGCTGGACTGACTATCGGGCGTTTTGGAATGCTGCTGAGCTGGGGGCTGATTTCGTTGATGGGGACCTGCGTGTACTGAAGGAAATTCGTTTTGCTTTAATCATTTCGAAGTACACGCAGGTCTCCATGAACGAAATCAGCCCCCACCGCAGTGAAATCAGCCCCCTGCTCGGCAGAATTCCAAAACGCCCAGTAGTCAGTCCGGCCCTGGTTGGTTTGGAGACAGAATGTCCTTGGCGCAATCTACCATATGCCACAAACAGTTGGTCTGATCTATATATTGTTGCTGTCCGTTGTAAGTAGAACTTGAGACATCTTCCGATGTCAAGGGAATGCAAGGCCCTTTCCGAAGCTGTGAGCAAATTTGGGAAAAATGTCTTTAAAATTATAGGTTCATTAAGGTGGAAATCCGCAGGAACTTTTGGTATGAAGCTGGGATTAGTGCGTAGCACTGCAGAAAAGGTGGATGAATAGTGAATGCTTGAAGGTCACTGACTCTTCTTGTTGATGTCAGAGCCAATAGAAAAGAAACTATCCAAGACAAGCACTTTAAGTCCACTTTATGAATAGGTTCGAAGGGGTGCCGCATAAGTTGTGTAAGCACTACATTAAGGTGCCAGGATGGAGGTTGACGTCGAATAGGGGGAAACATCCGAAACAACCCCTTGAAGAATTGCTGAATGACTCTATTTGAATAAAGAGAATTAGAACCATCCTGCCGAAACCTTGAAATTGCCGCCAAGAACACCTTCAAAGTAGAATGGGAGAGGCCCGATCTCGCCAAATGAAGAAAGAACGGTAAAAGTTGCTCTGGTTTTGCATGAATAGGGTGGATATTGACAGATTGACACCACATGCAAAACCTCTTCCATTTTAGTTTGTAAGTTTTAATAATAGCAGGTGCTCGAGCATTAGCTAAAACTTCCTGACAGTCCACAGGAATATTTAGGTGTGCGAATTCAAGGTGTTGAGGAGCCATGCCGCTAATCTCAAAGATGCTGGGTCCGGGTGACAGGTCCGTCCGTTCTGGATGGACAGAAGGTTCGGTATTGGCCGAAACTGAATGGGTTCGCACTCCGAGAGGAGGAGAAGTTCGGTGAACCAGTATTGGCGAGGCCACCTGGGAGCTATGGGGATCATGCGGCAAGGTTGTTTCTTGATCTTGCGGAGAACTCGTGGAACCTACGGAATCAGTGGAAAGGTGTAGGCATATATCTGCGACCAGTTCATCGAAAACGCATTTCCGCATGAGTCTTTGTGGGGAACCCAACTTGCAAAGGATGGGCATTTGTGGTTCTGGCTGGTCGCAAACAGGTCGAAATCTGAGCGCCCCCACTCTCGAAAAACTCTGTTTAAGGTCGGTTGATGTAGCTCCCACTCGTGGTTGGATGTTGTGGACCTGCTGAGGGAATCCGCTAGAACATTGGCGACCCCTGGGATATGAATGGCCGAAAGGCTGATCTTGTGATGAATCGCCCAGTCCCAAATCTCTTGAGCTTGTTGAGATAGTAGGGCTGACTTTGTCCCTCCCTGCTTGTTCAAGTAATGCATACTTGTAGTATTGTCCGTTCTAATTAGTACGGAGGTTCCTCTGATGATGGTTCGAAATGACTTCAGAGCCAAGAAAATGGCTCGTAACTCCAGAAGGTTGACATGCCACTTCTGTTGCTGGAAAGTCCATCTGCCGTTGACTGCCATCCCTTGAAGGTGCGCCCCCCATCCCACGAGGGAAGCATCTGTGGTTATGGTGAAATCCGGCATTTCGGCCAGAAATGCGCATCCTTCCTTTATGTTCTTTATTAGGCTCCACCAATGAAAGGCTTCTCGAATCCGAGGAGTGATGCGAACGATGTCCTCGAAAGACCCTGAAATCTGGAGCCATTGAAGGTTGAGTTCCTCTTGCAATGGCCTCATTCTGTAACAGCAGTTGGGTATCAGAGGGATGCAAGAAGAAATCATCCCTAGGAAGGACTTGTACAAACGGACTGAAACGCACTCTTTTGACAGCAATAAGCGAGCGACATTGCAGATCTTGAGTTGTCTTTCTTTTGAGACGAAAGCCTGAGCCAGCCTTGTGTCCAGTGTGGCTCCTAGAAAAGTATTTCTCTGTGATGGAGTCAGATGAGATATTTCTAAATTTATGGAGAGACCCAGAGATTG
This sequence comes from Triturus cristatus, assembly GCF_964204655.1. NCBI lineage: Eukaryota > Metazoa > Chordata > Amphibia > Caudata > Salamandridae > Triturus > Triturus cristatus. The sequence goes on from NC_140594.1 coordinate 144,587,502, forward strand.
GAATAGTAGACACTTCTGAACATGTGTGTTTGCGGTTTGAAAATAATTCGCCTTGATAAGGCAGTCATCCAAGTAAGGGAAAATTTGAATACCCTGTAAACAAAGGTGTGCGGTCACTGGTGCTATGACCTTTGTAAATACACGGGGTGCTGAACGAAGACCAAACGGAAGGACTCTGAACTGAAAGTCTCTGCCAGCCACTCTGAACCATAGAAATTTTGTGTGTCTGGGTAGGATTGTTACATGAAAATAAGCGTCATGGAGGTCGAGGGTGGCCATGTGATCCCCCGCCGAATGCAATTGGAGTATTTCTTGAAGTGTTAACATTTGGAAGGATAACTTTTTCAGGTATTTGTTGAGGGAGCGAAGGTCGAGAATGGGGCGCCATTCTCCCGACTTCTTTAGAATTAGGAAAAATCTCGAATAAAATCCTGTTCCTCTTTGTAAAGGAGGGACCCTTTCGATTGCTCCTTTCCGAATCATCAGATTTATTTGGGAAAAAATCTCCTTGAGATGAACAGGAGGTGGTCCTTTGGGAGGAGAGTTTGGGGAATCGTTGTGAACTCCAGAGCATGGCCTCTGGCCACTATATCCAAAACCCACTTGTCTCTTGTAATTCTGGACCAGTTCTAGTAAAAGTGCGATATTCTTCCTCCAATTTTTGACTGGGGCAACGGCAGAGATGGTGGCAGTTCGTGGATCTCATTGTTTTTTATTTGAATCCCGTCCACGATAGGATTGTTTCCTTCTTGATTGCGAGTAGGAGTTACCTCGTTGTCTGTATGATTGCTGTCTGTAGGGTTGAAACCTTTGATTACTTTGAGAGGTTTGATAAGATCGTTGCTGATTGTAACCTCCCCTATTGGAGAAGGATCCACGTCCTTTGGCACCACGAAAGGACGACTAACGAAACTGCAGGCTACCAAGAGACCTCGCTGTCTCTGTGTCTTTTTTAATAGCCTGAAGGGCCTCATCAACATGTTGGCCGAATAGTAACTTCCCATCGAACGGCATGTCAATAATCTTGGTTTGGACCTCTTGGCGAAAAGATGTCGATTTCAGCCAACCTTGTCTCCTCAGTACTGCTGCACCCGCTAATTGTAAAATCCACGGCTGCGTCGATAATTTCCACAGAAGTATACTCTCCCTCCTGTAAAATCTTCAAGGCCTCGGACTTGGAGGGTTCTGGCAGCATGTTAATGTAGGGGTAGATGTTGGACCACATTTGCCTATCATATCTCCCTAATATGGCTAGGGAATTTGCAGCCCGGACAGTCGTTGCAGTCATAGTGGAAACCTTCTTTCCAATCGAATCCAACCGTCTGCCATCCCTGTCTGGCGGAGCTGTTATAGGTGAAGAGGGGTTCCTGGCCCGTCTCTGCGCCGCTTGGGCGATGACAGAGTCAGCTTTCGGCTGGCCGATGAGGAATGCAGGTGAATCACTCGGTGCCATATATTTTTTGTCTAACCGAGGCAAGACTGCAGGAAGAGAATTTGGTGCTGCCATGATCTTCAACCCTTCCTTCCAGATAAAATCTATGATGGGAATTGTCCTGATCTGCTTTCGTGGTTGGTCTTTAAAATCATAAAGAAAGCAGTCATCTTTCTTTGTCTCCATAGGTATGGGAAACCTCTTCGTTGCCCTCTCCATAAGGAGATGAAAACCTCCGATATCCACAGGAGGAGAATCCACGGGAGCTGACGGTGATGGAGTTTGAATTTGGTATTCATCCCACTCCGACGGAAGAGACTGATCATCCACCTCTCCCTCTGCCCTGTCATCATCTGTTGTATTAGCATCATGGGAATGACGAGATGGCACTGGAGAAGGTGGTCTAGGAGATTGTAAAGAGGTTACAGGAACCCTTGGCATAGGCGTGGATGGAAGAGACTCCGCCGATTCAGATGGAGGAAAACGACGATAATAGTCCTGCAACATATTTTGCAAATTGTTAAGCAAGTCCAAAGGCATTTGTGCTGTGGGAACTGTGACAGGAGCTGAAGCTTGAGGCTCAGGACAAGGTTCTTCCTCTTGGTCATCATCCTGATATTTTATAAACAACTCCGATGGACTCCTAGCGGTGCGGAATCTATCATCCTCTCCTGATTCCTCTTCTTCTTCTTCCTCCTCAGAATCTAATAATTGCTCAGGCAACTTCAATGGGGAAAGGTCTTCCAATGAGGAGCCACGACATTGTAGTAAAGAAGCCGCCGTTGTAGGCAGGGCGGAGGAAGCAGTAGACGATGTTGCAGACCAAACTTTTAAATCTGCGCAGGAAGACAAAGGAGGTGTCGACGAGTGTGCCGTCGACGAGATCGTCGTCGATGGAGCTGGCGTCAGAAAAGTGAGTGTCGACGAGGCAGCTGTTTTCGTTGACCGGGCAGTCTTCGTCGATGAGAGGTTCACCGTCGACGAGGCAATCTTCGTCGACGAGGAAGTCTTCGTCGACGAGGTGGCCGTCAACGCAGCAGACGTCGACGAGATCTTTTTAACCCTTACCGTCGACGGAGCACTGACGAGAGATGAAATCTCCTTCGTCGACGAGATGGGTCGAACAGCAAAGGAGACCAGCGTCGACGGAGAAGAAGCCAAAGCCATGATCATCTTGGGTCTCGGTGACGAGAAGGTAACCGTCGACGTTGATAATCGTTGACGAAGGAGCCGTCGACGATGCTGTCGATGACGGAACTTTCTGCTGAGGTAAATCTTTGTCAGGAAGTCTTTTTGATGCCAGAGACTTTCCAGTCTTTCTCGGGAGCGTAGCAGGCTTAGATTTTGAAGGTGGAGAAGCCTTTTTTGAAGAGGAAGTAGAAGGCAAGCTAGAGCCCTTAGCAGGCTGGATTTTTCTCAACACCTTAGCCCCAGGAGATGATAAGTCTTCCTCAGCCATCCTGTTTCTAGAGGACATAGATGAACCAGAGGCTACACTTTCCACCTCAGATAAAGAGGTATCCTTGTCCTTGATCTTCTGTAGCCACAGAAGTAGGCGCCCTTCTCTATCTCTGAGGGTCTTCTGAGGGAAGGTCCTGCAGATCTTACAATCCCTCACCTCATGATCTGGATAGAGGCAGTAAATGCACTTCTTGTGGGGGTCTTCAGAAAATAGCCGGAGCTTCCGACAAGATTCACAAGGCCTAAAGAGAGACCTCTTAGAAGATGACATCTTGAAGATAAGCAAAAAACTGAAAAAAATGAAGTACTGAGCAGAGCTCAGGGAGACTCCCTTCACACGACGTGCGGTAGAAAATCTGAGAGCCTGAGCTTCTGAGGAGAACATTCGGGTGGGTGCTGTCGCCTGATTGGCTGCAGTTTGGACTGTCCATAATGACTATGATAGTCATAGGTGTGGAAGCTTTTTTCCTTGAAGCTTAGGCTACTTTACTTCCTGGTTTTATGTTACCAAGGTTTTTTGGTTATTATATGCATAATTATTGCTTTTTTTTGTACCGTGGGACTCCCACTCCGACGACGGGGAATGATGGAGTTTGAATTTGGTATTCATCCCACTCCGACGGAAGAGACTGATCATCCACCTCTCCCTCTCCCCTGTCATCATCTGTTGTATTAGCATCATGGGAATGACGAGATGGCACTGGAGAAGGTGGTCTAGGAGATTGTAAAGAGGTTACAGGAACCCTTGGCATAGGCGTGGATGGAAGAGACTCCGCCGATTCAGATGGAGGAAAACGACGATAATAGTCCTGCAACATATTTTGCAAATTGTTAAGCAAGTCCAAAGGCATTTGTGCTGTGGGAACTGTGACAGGAGCTGAAGCTTGAGGCTCAGGACAAGGTTCTTCCTCTTGGTCATCATCCTGATATTTTATAAACAACTCCGATGGACTCCTAGCGGTGCGGAATCTATCATCCTCTCCTGATTCCTCTTCTTCTTCTTCCTCCTCAGAATCTAATAATTGCTCAGGCAACTTCAATGGGGAAAGGTCTTCCAATGAGGAGCCACGACATTGTAGTAAAGAAGCCGCCGTTGTAGGCAGGGCGGAGGAAGCAGTAGACGGTGTTGCAGACCAAACTTTTAAATCTGCGCAGGAAGATAAAGGAGGTGTCGACGAGTGTGCCGTCGACGAGATCGTCGTCGATGGAGCTGGCGTCAGAAAAGTGAGTGTCGACGAGGCAGCTGTTTTCGTTGACCGGGCAGTCTTCGTCGATGAGAGGTTCACCGTCGACGAGGCAATCTTCGTCGACGAGGAAGTCTTCGTCGACGAGGTGGCCGTCAACGCAGCAGACGTCGACGAGATCTTTTTAACCCTTACCGTCGACGGAGCACTGACGAGAGATGAAATCTCCTTCGTCGACGAGATGGGTCGAACAGCAAAGGAGACCAGCGTCGACGGAGAAGAAGCCAAAGCCATGATCATCTTGGGTCTCGGTGACGAGAAGGTAACCGTCGACGTTGATAATCGTTGACGAAGGAGCCGTCGACGATGCTGTCGATGACGGAACTTTCTGCTGAGGTAAATCTTTGTCAGGAAGTCTTTTTGATGCCAGAGACTTTCCAGTCTTTCTCGGGAGCGTAGCAGGCTTAGATTTTGAAGGTGGAGAAGCCTTTTTTGAAGAGGAAGTAGAAGGCAAGCTAGAGCCCTTAGCAGGCTGGATTTTTCTCAACACCTTAGCCCCAGGAGATGATAAGTCTTCCTCAGCCATCCTGTTTCTAGAGGACATAGATGAACCAGAGGCTACACTTTCCACCTCAGATAAAGAGGTATCCTTGTCCTTGATCTTCTGTAGCCACAGAAGTAGGCGCCCTTCTCTATCTCTGAGGGTCTTCTGAGGGAAGGTCCTGCAGATCTTACAATCCCTCACCTCATGATCTGGATAGAGGCAGTAAATGCACTTCTTGTGGGGGTCTTCAGAAAATAGCCGGAGCTTCCGACAAGATTCACAAGGCCTAAAGAGAGACCTCTTAGAAGATGACATCTTGAAGATAAGCAAAAAACTGAAAAAAATGAAGTACTGAGCAGAGCTCAGGGAGACTCCCTTCACACGACGTGCGGTAGAAAATCTGAGAGCCTGAGCTTCTGAGGAGAACATTCGGGTGGGTGCTGTCGCCTGATTGGCTGCAGTTTGGACTGTCCATAATGACTATGATAGTCATAGGTGTGGAAGCTTTTTTCCTTGAAGCTTAGGCTACTTTACTTCCTGGTTTTATGTTACCAAGGTTTTTTGGTTATTATATGCATAATTATTGCTTTTTTTTGTACCGTGGGACTCCCACTCCGACGACGGGGAATGATTCAGGCATGTGAATCTATGAAAGACACCCTAAATACTGGAGAAGTAGATTACCTTCCTCAACCTCTAAAGAACAAGTTACTTACCTTTGGTAATGCCTTATCTGGTAGAGACTCTATCTAGCCGCAGACTCCTTACCTTAGAATATTCCCCAGGCGTTATACTGGATCCGGATGTTTTTGAGCAGTACTCTTGCATGCTGGTAGGTGGCATCATTCGGCTCTGTTGTCATCGTCCGTGCCAGAAATGGCGTTCTCTGTATCTATATAGGCACCACCCTGACATGCTGACGGCAGTTACTTTTTGCAACTTTCTGAGCCAGATGTGCGGAGTCACAATGAGAATTAAGCCTGGTGTGAAATACTAAGGCTCTGCCGAAGAGCGAAGCCTTGAGTGCCGGCGCTCCTGCGCCTCGTCAATAGTCTTCTACTTCTTGTGGGATGCCCCAAACTTCCCCTATGACTTCGTGTGTGACGACGACCACCTGATTTGGCTCCCCGAATGGTCCCAGGACCTTCCACGTGACCGGGAACTTGAGCATTGCAGTGTCGTCTGACGTCAGGAAACGAGGGGCTTGAAGGATTCCTCCCTCAGCACCTTTGGGTGCATGGAAAGGTTAATCCAACTAGATAACATTTTGTAGTTATTCGTCCACTAGCAATCTGACTTTGAAACAAAAGAATGCCAAATGTGACTGCCTAGCCAGATGCTTGTCAGTGATAGTAATAGCGCCAAAAATTGAGTGTTTTGTGAACAATACTTAAGCTCGAATGGTAAGGGATGACGTACAGTTACATGTCCTGGAGGCAAAATAGCCTTGTTTGTTTTAAAGCAATAGCTGCACAATGGAATGAAAGTAGGAAAGATCCTCACTGGAGCAGTCACAGAAGTGGTGCAAAGCAGTGCTGAAGAATAAAGGTACATGCATGTAAAAATCAAAATACAGAGAAGTGGATAGGGACTAAAAATTACATCACATGTAGTATAAATTTCTAGTTTGCAGAAACTTCCTTGGAATATTGTTGAAGGGAATCATCACTTGGAAAATGGTAGCAAGCATGGCAAGAGTCAGCGGCATATAGCGCAAAGAGAAAACTGGGATTGGAAGAGCGCACTACTGATATTACACAGGAGCTGTAAAAGGAGGAAAATGATTTTTGAGGAAAACCTCCCCCAAGATGTCAATTAAAAAAAAAAAAGAAATGAAACCACAAGGTAACCATGTTCACACATTTCAGTTAAAAAATATATTATGCTGCAAACCGTTAATTTATGAGAATTTTTGGGGGTGGAAAATATCAACAGTAACTGAGCCATCATTCATACTCACCCTGGAGTAAGTGATTATCATCAAAATCTAATGGCCATGGTGGGCAGGGTCTTGAAGGATTGCTTTTGTACGTCATTGTAAAGTTACATCAACCACTGAATCACATGGATGAATCCATTTTGAGTTTTTAGCCAGATCCCCACCCCGTTCTTTCACCTCTACCCCCATGCATTGTAAATGCAATAATTTAAAATCATGAAATTCACAAGCAAAAGACAGAGAAGGACATAGAGTTGGATTGTATTATTTTATCTCCTGGTTCCAAGTGAGCTGGACTACTCTCTAAATCAAGCATCCATCTCAAAGCAGCCACTCTCAAATCCTCATCAATAACAGCAACCGTGCATACAGTAAAATCAATCCACTAAGTGTCCTTCTAAAACCTTTACCAATCAGCCTTAAGTTCAAGAATAGCCCTGCTACTATCCATCTCAAAACATGTTATCCAATTAAGCGCAAACTGATGGTCTAATGTACCATCAATGGACCATGGAACAAAGCCTAAAGTTTAATGGTTTAACCTTGCCCATCTGTCTGCTTACTCCTGTCAGTACTGTGTACATAAGTTGCTTTTTCTAAACACCTAGTATAGGACTGTACCTGGGCAGAAGCACCTGGGTTAATGTATATGGGTGCCTTAGCAATATATGTGTCTTTAGATGTTGGAAGCATGTCTGGATTTCCACAAATGACCCGGTGTGGTGTCCGTTTGAATGAAGGACCATGCCAGCTCGACTCTACACCTGTGCAGTGTGCATTAGTTCAGCACCACAGCAGGGGAATCGGCTGGTCTCAAAGCAGAGCAGGCTGTGTACCACAGAAGAATGTGTATAACTTAAGCGTCAATGTGCTCAGCCAGGTATACCACCACTCTGATGAATCTACAGTACAATACGGATGTAAATCATGTTCTCATAATCAACTGATACAGGGGGAAGCAGATGATACCAGTAAATATAAAAAGGGCTTCGATGAAAATTAGCCAAGTTATTTATATTTTCCCTACACTAATTCTGCACCCCACTGACCTGAACATCACCTCAACTAACCAAGATAATATTACTTGTCGATTTATTGACCAGGTCATTGTAGTGAACAACTGTAATGGTGCTGAGATTGTGGCATGCAGTTCAATAAAACATAAACGCAGAAATAAGAGAGAAGACACAATTTCATCGAAATGATCAAAAATGAAAAAAACGTATTTCAAGAAAATAAAATCATGCGAGAAATCACAGCAGTCCAAACCTCTATGAAAAACTCTTTAACAATTAACATTTCAATACTTACATGTGCCTTGGGATCATTGTAAAAAAAAAATAATAATAATAAAGCTTCTGACTTAAAGCATTAAATACAACAGCATGACATGGTTTAAATAAAAGGAGGTGGAAAGAACAAAGCTGCATAAAAGAACGTACTTTTAAAAGAAAAATGCTTAACTATTTGCTAAAAAAACTGCTAGTTTATTGATATTAATCTGAATTAATACATTTTAGCTGATGTTTTCTGTTTTACTTCTATATAAAGGAATATAAAGGACTCACAGTGGTCAGAGCAATCTTAAATATTTCCAACTGCAATGTAGAGTCATTGCTCTGATGCCACCTCATACCTCATCATATCCTAAACACTGAGTTTTGTCCACACATTGTATTTGTATAAAACTTGCTACCTCTGATGAGCACTGAACCGCTTTAAGCCATGTAGCACGCTGCGCCAAAACACAAAGTGAGTAGGTATTTCAGTGGTTATTGTTAGTTATTGGGATTAGTACTGTGCTCTTAAGGAAAGCATTCCTGCATTTAGTCTAGTTTCTATGAGGTGGATTAAATTAATAAGTGTGAGGTGCGTTTTTGTGGTGTGATCTTTCGGTGGGGAGGAATATGTGAAATGGAAATGCAAATGGTTGGTGGTATTGATAGGAGAGTAGGTATTCTTAAGTTCTAGGATATAACTTTTGAAGGGGAGGTTGTGATCTTTGATATGAGATGTGGGTAATTTGCAGAAATACAATAATTGAGATTAAGGCAAACATGCATGTGACTTAAAGTAGGCTGTGTTCAGAGAGAGGTCTGCAAAGGATGGAGAGTAACAAAAGAGATCTTTTGAAAAACAAGGAGAGGCAACAATCATTATAAGTCAATTTTCATGGGCATACAGAGGAGGCTTTTTAGAGGTTGCATACAATTTGAGGATGCAATATTGTAGAAAGAAATGTATAAGTGTTATATTAGGTAATTTTGAGCCGTCAGTCCATTTGAACATTCTATCCCCTGAATGCCTACTACTAGACCACCGTTAGAAATTGACTAGCTCAAGGGCTGGAAGCATAAAGTAATGCCTAGATGCATATATAGGGAAATATTGAGAGGTTTACCAAAAAGGGTTCCTGGTGGAAGTGATCCCGCTATTGTCCCCATTACAAGATATCTGTAATTTAGTGTGGGGAGATCGGCAGCCCGGATTTTCCATTTCTGGCTGGTATTCCCTAACCAAATTCCAGCGATAACAAGTTTTCTCCCCAGAATGGGGAATAACTGTAGACCCAGAAATACTGGAACCTTTTACATGCATTTTCTCCATTCCAGGTAGAAAACCCCTTACATTTTCCTCCTGCTGGGAGAAGGTAAGATGTGCATTGGTGGTACGGGGCAGTTAGGGTAGACTTCAGTCTGTCTGCTTCTCACATGTTGCTGCAGGACTCGGTCGGGGCTGGGCTGTGCTGCTGCCCCTGTTCCAGCACCGTCTATGAGAGGTCTTGTGTCTCCAGGCACCGAATTCTCAGGTCCAGATTTTGCGGGCCTAATAATTCCAGGGCCAGAAACACTTTTAGGTATGTTTGTATGTGCATTTGTATACCATGAGCCTAGCCACAAAAAGCACTGTACAGGGCCAAAAGCAAGCATTCAGTTAACGATTGATAGGAAAAGTAGCTGGTTATTGAATTGTTACTCCATTGTGATGTAGTGTTCTTTAAAGAGGTGTGTCTTTTAAGAGGTGCGTCACAATTATAGGTCCAAAATTATCGCTCCAGGTGGAAATCCACTAATAATGAGGGCCTAAACGTTACATTTTGATATGCTTTAAGGATGTACAAGAAAAAAAGTCCAAAATTTAACAAGTGTTCTATTTCTCACTCGCTTTCTTGATAATGAATCTTGATATTGAATACTGTACATTATTTTGGGTTCAGGGGGTGTTTGGATTTGAGTGACTGTAAACAATAATGTGACTACTGAAGGCTACTTTATGAGGCTGCTTGTAAAAAATATGGGACAGAGAAGACTTTGTAGAGAATACTGCATTAATAATCTCTGGCCATTCAGAGAAGATGAAGGGAACGCTATAGATTTTGAATAAGGTCTGCATTATGTAAGTCCCCTGGAGAAGCAATGGGAAGTTTCCAAGAATCTGTTGCACTCATGGGCCGCTTTTATATTACAAAATGGGCTGCAGCCACTTCCACAGTCCTTTGTATAATGCAGATCAAGCAGGTGTTTATTGTGTGCCCATGCGCTCTCAGTGGGGTGCCCCCTTGGTTGCATGGGTACTTGGCCCATGTAAATGAGGGCGAACCTTTGCTTCTGCACCATATTACCAATAGGGATGCCGAGGGATCAAGTCATTGGAAGGCATACTGACTGTGCGCCATGAAGTGCCGCACAGCCAGCGCACTCCCTCGAGTACCCAATGAGAGAGAGCAAAGTGGTCCTACAGACTACCCCTGTCACCACTCCCAAAGAAAGATGAAATCAAACCCTGCACCCCCGCTGCAGAGGACACCTGTCCTTCAAAGGCTACAGTGGTAGAGCATGCTTCCTCTCTGGGAAGCAGCAGCCACCTGGAAGAGGCAGCAGTTTGCCTGCAATACCATGCCTGAACATAAATGCATTGGAACTAAAGGCCATCTACCTTGGCTTGCCGGCCCTCCTTTCCTCTGACAGGGTCTGGTGGTGCAAATTATGTCAAACATTACTACGGTGGTCCACTAATTGTACAAACAGGGTGGAGTGATGCCCAAGATCCTCTGTTTGGAGGTCCTTCACTTGTGGTGGTAGACCTGCAACACAAAATCTTTGCTGTGGGAGTGAACCTGACAGGGTTGTTGAACATCCTGGCGGGTGAATAATGCAGGTTGCAAAAAAGCATTACTGAAGAAATATAAATTGTCCTTTAGGAGAGCCAGTTCTTCTTAGATGTAGAAACGTTCCCCTCTATAGCACTGAAGTACGCTTTGAACCCTTTCTTCCAATATTCCCGGTTCTGCATTGTTCTCACTTGTTCCACTCTAAAATTTACAAATAGAGCAGAAAAATGACGCGGCTCTCACTCTTCTTCAACGGTTGAAAGAGTTGCTGCAAAACACTGCTTTAACACAGAGACTATACTATAAACACGCGTCACCACTGGAGCCTGAGGAATAACAGATCTGATAACAGATCTGATGGATCGGAAGTGGGTGAGTGAAAACAAGATGGCAGAGGCAAGTGATTAAGACATATGAAGAAGGGGAAGTATAGAACAGTGGAAAGTATAGAATGTGAAGGTGTGTGATGATGTTAAGGTGAAGAATTTGTGGTTGGTTTGTTAATGGAAAAGTAGGTCTTAAGTACCTTGAAGTGTAGGAAGGGTGAAGGAAATTGTGGTTGAGTTAGACTACAGTAGTGTGGAGCAAACATAAAACACCTGTAGTGCCAACAGAAGTAAGTGGCATTGTGTGTGAAAGGCTGCAGTTGCAAAGCATTAATACATTGCACTGAGAATCAGAATAAGTAGGGTAACATCCCATTTCACACCCCTTTCATCATCTGACTCGTAGTGAGTCACAAAGTGCACTTTGTAAGTCGGGAAGCACCTTTTGTACAATGCAACTTGCTTTTTGCAGTCACAGACCCTGTCTAGACCTCAAAACAGTCAAGTTAGTTTGGGCCCCTGTGACTATACGATCAAGTTACTTACCTTCGGTAACGCATTATCTGGTGGAGAATCTATCTAAATGCAGATTCCTTACATTTGAATTTCCCGGGCATCAGGCTGGATCCGGAAACGTTTGCTGAGCAATAACCCTTGTGGGTGCCGTCGGGTGGCACAATTCGGCTCCGCGTGACGTCATTGGCGTCATTAGCGCCGGTTATGACGTTGCGGTACCTATATAGGCACCACTCAGGCGAGTAGACGTCAGAGCTTTTTGTTGTTTCCACGCCAGAAGCGCAGAGCTACGAAGTAACTGACCGTAGTTGTGTGCAAAACTAGGGCCCCGAAAGGGGGAGTAACCCTAGGCCTACAACAAGCAAGGCGGGGAGGCTTGTGTGGGGCTGTAAGGAATCTGCAGCTTGATAGATTCTCTACCAGTAAATGCATTACCGAAGTTAAGTAACTTGGTCATCTGATAGAGACTTCTAGCTGCAGATTCCTTACCTTTAAATTAGATACCCAAGCCATATCATCTCAGCGGTGGGTTGTGGACCAATACCTCAAACTAGGAAGTCCGGCAGGACTGAACGGGCAAAATGTCGATCCATGCAGACCTGTCTGTCCAGGCAGTAGTGTTTGGCAAACGTGTGCAAGGATGCACATGTTGCTGCCTGACAATTGTCCAGGACTGGGACACCCTGAGCCAAGGCCGTAGTTGCAGCCTTTCCCCGAGTGGAATTGCCCTTAATCCCTCAGGAGGCTGCTTTTTTGCCAGGGCATAGCAGATCTTGATGCAGAGAACGACCCAGTAAGAGATGGTCCTTTTTTGCACTGCCCTTCCCTTCTTAGCTCCCACAAACCCCACAAGAGTTGGTGTCCACCCGGAACTCTTTAGTGCGGTCAAGGTAGAACGACACCGCTCTTTTTGGGTCCAGTCAGTGGAGAAGCTCCTACTCTTTAGAGGGATGTGGGGGAGCAAAGAAGGTGGGCAACGTGGTGGATTGACCCAGATGGAATGGAGGCACAACCTTTGCTAAAAAGGAAGCCCGGGTGCGAAGCACCACTTTATCTGGAAAAGACTTAGGGAGGCGTGCAAGATAACGCCTGCAACTCACTCATCCTACGGGCAGATGTAACCACCACTACAAAGGGGGGCAATTATGTAAAAGCTCGAAGGGAACACACATTATGGAGGTGAGAAACAAATTAAGGCCTGACAAAGGGCATGGGTGGAAACAAGTGAGCCAGCCCTTTTAGAAACCTATGTACAATCGCAGACTTAGAGAGAGGGCTAGCCTGGCAGAAAAAAAATGCAGAAAGAGCAGAGAGGTAACCCTTGAAAGTTACCAAAGCAGAACCCTGCTGGGCAAGGGTTAGAATGAATATAAAGACAGTGGGAAGAGAAGCAGAAAGAGGGTCAATAGACCTTTCTGTAGAGTATAATACAAATTTCTGCCAACGGCAGGTGTATACCGTCTTAGTGGAGGGCCGCCTGGCTACCAATATAACGTTACATACTTTGGGAGGAAGGTCAAAAGCCATCAACTGCTGCTGCTCAATCTCCACGCAGGGAAGCACAGAGTTGACAGGTTTGGGTGGAGAATCCTCCCCTGCTGCTGTGAAAGAAGATCCTCCCAAAGAGGCAGCCTGATCGGAAGATCAATGCACATTTTCATAAGCTCTGGATACCAGACTGTCCTCGCCCAGTCTGGAGCCACGCCCAGTCTGGAGCCACAAGAATGACTTGTGTCTGGTCACTCCTGATTTTCTTCAGAACCCTGGGCAGGAGTGATATGGGCGGAAAGGCGTACAGCACGCCTGAGCTCCACGCACAACAAAAAGCATCGCTGAGTGATAGCCACCTTGGAAACTCCAGCGCGCAATACCGCTGACACTGTGCGTTCGCTTTGGAGGCGAACAAATCTAGCCAAGGTTCTTCCCACTGCTGAAAGAGACTGTGCGCCACCTCTGACTGGAGATGCCATTTGTGATCTGCTATGCATCGACGGCTCGGTACGTCCGCCCTGGCATTTAGAGAACCTGCCAGGTGTAGAACCACCAGGGTTATGCCCTGCTGTTCCAGCCACATCCAGAGACGCAGGGCCTCCCAACAAACGGTTCACCCTGCCCTGCTTGTGGGCAGTACCACATGGTGGTGGTGTTGCCGTGAATACCTACACCAACTTCCCTTTGACATAGGGAAGAAATGCTTTCAATGCTAACGAATCGCTCGTAACTCCAACAAATGTATGTGGACCCCCGACTCTGCCAGAGACCAGTATCCCCTGATCGCCAACTCTCCCAGATGGCCGCCCCATACCAGAAGTGACGCAACTGTCACAACAGGGAGATCTGGTTGGGAAAGGAAGAGGGGTCTGCCATTGACTCAATCGCAATTCGTCAACTACCACTGCAGATCTTTCGCAGTTCCTTTTCCGAGATCTGAACCATATTGGTGGGATTTCCCTGATGCTGTGCCCAATGGAACTTCAAGTTCCAATGCAGAGCCCACATACGCCACCTGGCATGCTTTACCAACAGGAGGCCATGAGGCCCAATAGCCTCAGAGTCAATCTTACCAAAAACCAGGATAGAGGCCGAAACATCAGAATCATAACCTCAATATCCTTGTCTTGCTGCTTGGGAGGATAGACCCGAAACTGTACTGTGTCCAGAACAGCTCTGAGAAGGAGTCAGGTGTGACTTTGGCACGTTTATAGAGAACCCCGGTGAATACAGGATGTTCGCCATAGTCTGAAGGTGGTAGACAACTTCCTGGGGCGAGGATGCTTTCAACAGCCAGTCATCGAGGTAGGGGAAGACTGACACCCTAACCTGTGCAGATGAGCTGCGACCCCCGCCATCACCTTGGTGAACACCCAAAGGGCACTGGTAAGGCCAAAGGGGATCACGGTGAATTGAAAATGCTCATGGTCTACCTTGAACCACAGGTAAAGGGCATTTGAATCAGATTTGCCTGGACATCACCCGAGAAGCCAGTTGTCCTCAGCTAGGCGTGGCGTCTCAAGGTCACTGTTGTGGAAATCGATCCTCCCAGCGAATCCGCCATATGAAGGCCACACCTTATGGTGAATTTTGCTGCATCTCTCCCATCCTTAACTGCCTGAGAGAGCACAGACCGACCACCTCCGGGACTTGTGGCAGCACTTGAGCAACAGGGAGTGGGAGAAACGGCACAATAGCATGCAGTAGTCACCGACCAGAATGCCAGACTGGCGGAAGAAAACAATTTCTTTCCAAATAAATCCAGCCTCTTGGATTCCCTATCCGGAGGAGTGGAAGGGAACGTGCCCTGTGACGAAGAGGCCCGCACCACCAAGCTTTCTGGGGTGGGGTGTTGACTGAGGAACTTTGGGTCGCCCTGAGCTGGGTGATGGCGGCGGGCAATTGTACTATTTACAGCAGCCCCGTGCTAAGCTTGGACCACGTGCCAGTAAGTGCTTCATAAGGAAGAAGGGGTTCTGAGGTGGAAGCCCCAGGCTGAAGCATTTCAATCAGGAGATTAGTCCTGACCTCCACTGAGGGCAGCTCCAGTCCAAGGACTTCGACTGCTCTCTCAACCACCAAGGCAGAAGATGCCCCCTCCTCCGTAGCCACATTTGGCAGAGCATGCCAGTATCTGGAGAAGTTGAACTACTTCTTCTTCTTGTGCCTCTTCCTGAGTGGCCCGATGACCTCGAGTGGGACGCAGAGGACTTTAGGCTCCGAGAGCGGTCCCGCAACCTCCTCTTCCTTGATCGAGACCGGGACCTCCACAGAGTCTCGTTTGACGGTGTCGGCTGCTGGGCCACAAGGAGCTTCAAAGCCTGCTCCTGTAAAGTCTTAGGCGCCATTGCCCGACAGCCTGAGCGCGACTTCGGATCATGGTCGAGACACCAGAGGCAGAAGAGGTAAGGATCGGTGACCAACATCATGCAGGGACAGGCCCCGCATGGCTTAAATCCTTTCTTCCGCGATAACATCCATCGCACATTATGGAAAAAGTCTTGGAAGTCGACAAAAAGTCAAAAAAAGCCTGTCAAAAAGCGACAGAGGGGTAGCTCTTCCCAGATCGGTGCTTAACTTGTGCGGAAAGAAAAGAACTGACATCCGCACGCCTGTGTGGTGTCTATATGGGTACCACGACTTCATAGCCAACGCTAACAACGCCGACGACATCACGCTGAGCCGAAAGGAGCCACCTGAAGGCGCGCACAAGGTGTATTGCTCAGCAAACATTTCCAGATCCCGCCTGATGCCTGGGAAATTCAAAGGGAAGGAATATGCAGTTAGAAGTCTCTATCAGATATGTATGGTAATGTTAGGTAAATGAGAAGAAGGGGGGAGGTCTTAGGGGCATATCAACAACAACCGGCGAAAATTATCGCTGAGTGCACTTAGCGCTCGGATAATTATCGCCGGCTAGCGCCGATTTTTATCGCTGAGATAGCGTGCTATTAGCAACACTTATCTCATCAGCGATAAAAATCCTAGCACTAACTAGCTAACGTGAGATTATCGCTGGAAACCCAGCGATAATCTCACGTTAGCTAGTTGATAGGGACTCACAAACTTAGCCATGATATCCACCTTCCATAGGATATCATGGCTAAGTCAGTCCTGAAGCAGGTGTTAGGAAAGTAGCGATAACAGGTGTTATCGCTACTTTTCCTGACGCTATGCTTCATAGCGTGGGGCTTGATGATAGGAGAAATGTCGCTTAGCGACATTTCTCCTATCATGTCAGGTCAGGAATGCCCACTTTGCATCTCATTAGAGATGCAAAGCTGGGCGTTAGACATCCCCACGCTAAAGCAAGTTTTCACGCGTTAGCGTGGCCTTGCTAATATAGCGATAAAATTATCGCTGCTTTTCGGCCGAAAACGGCCGCTAAAGCGGCGATAAATTTTTATCGCCTTGTTGTAAATATGCCCCTTAGTTTGTCAGGGGAATCTTGGTGGGACTTGGAATTCTGTGAAGGTCTGGTTCTAGGGAATGGCAGTGGCTTCCAAGGTAGGGAAGCTTGTGGACCTTTATGCTGTAAAGCAGGGTTCTTCAAATTCGGTCCGGGACAGCAGGACCCATGCAAGAGTTTTAAGATAACTACAGCTATCTAAATGGAGATATGCTAAAACACTGGCATGGATTCAGCCCACCAGGACTGACTTTGAAGAACTCTTCTGTAGAGCTAATACAAAGAGTACATTCTTCATCCTGTGGTACTCAAATAATTTCACCTTCGAAATATACTCAATAGCGTCACATATGT
The DNA here is from genome assembly GCF_964204655.1 of Triturus cristatus. Taxonomy (NCBI): domain Eukaryota; kingdom Metazoa; phylum Chordata; class Amphibia; order Caudata; family Salamandridae; genus Triturus; species Triturus cristatus. The sequence continues at coordinate 144,604,269 of NC_140594.1, forward strand.
ATTACTTGGTTTCTTCATAATAATTCAAAGAACTAATGCCAATATGTATTTGTTACTTCAGCATTCTGTTCTTTCTGACCTGCTCACATTACAAAGAAACATCAGTGATCCGATCTATCAGAGCTGTCAAAAAGTTGTGCATCTGCAAACAAGAAATTACTCTAAAACTAACTCTTAAAAGGGGAGAAATTGCTTGTTAAAAACAAACCTAACCTAAAGAACAATTGACTAAACATTAAAAAAAATATGTTAATTTCACGAAGGGCAACCAAATATCACACTACTTTACTCTATATTGCTCAGTAGGTAGCTTCCTGCTGGAGGCAAGGTATGAAACGTTCATATTAAGTAAAAAAAAAAAAAAATGAATTAAGGGCTATTTTTAATTACATGTATACAACACAATTTGGGTTTCCGGTGACTATTAGACCCTCCCCCCACCACCACCCCCACCCCCGACAGGACTATCACAAAGGGGGGGGCAGGGGGGGGCAGAAATGCCACTAGTTGGTACCAGAAGCTGTATAGAAAAACACAGACTACCTGTTCTCTTCTACTGAAGATCATTTATTTATAGTGTGGATCACCTGGCACAAGCATAAGAAGTGGTACCTGCATTGCATTTTTTTTTTTTTTACCTCACCCATTCAAAAACGTCTGATAAGCCTGCCCCCTGATGATAGTATAAGCCTCCGATTCACAGCCACTTGCCATTAAGTTGTTTTCTTTACATTGCTAAATATTTTATTAACTCTGTCACGAGGGAAATGAATCAAGGCTGATTTTAAATTATTGTGCAAAAACATTGTTTCAATATCAAAAGCAGAAACGAAGTTTAAGTGTGTACTACAGGTTTCTTATATACTTCCATGGTCCCTATTCCATATTTGAGGAGTAATTTGTAATGAGTTAAAATACAAGTGTGCCAGTGTTCACTATGGCAAAAAGGCTACACTTTCTAAATCTCAGTGATTCCATAGGGTTCCAATATTAGAAAAGCTAGTCAACAACTAGTGTTATAGCCAGACTAATAGCATATACATGTGGTGAATTGTATTCCTCTTTATCCTTCTCTCTCCTACCCTCTCCTTCCAGACAGTCAGAGTTGGAATCAAGTTCGCCATCCTGTGAGTATGAGGGAAGGGAGGGAAGAAAGGGGAAGAAGAGAGGTATTATGGAAGAGAAAAGGAAGTGTTCAGAGGAGGAGGTAGGATGGGAAAGGGAAAGGGAGTGGGTGAGAGGATGTGGAAGTGAAGGGGTGAGAGTCACAGTTTGTAGTGCCAGAAAGCGGCAAGGCTGACAAATAATAATGTCTTATAGTTCTTTGCAGCTGTGCGCGTCATTAAATGTTTGTTGCAGCCAATAACAAGGGAACGGGCCTTTAATGGCTGGTATGGCCCACAGTGACTAGAAGCTTATTGGAATCCATTACTCCCCATATGGGTGGAATGCCATCATTAAAATAAAGCCTCCTGAGAGACATGGGGGAGGGAGTGGGGGCTTTAAATAAACGTCACAGTTCCATGTACCTCCTCCCTCTTTTCCCAGCTCCTGATGTGCTTGTTTTTCAGCTACTCCCACAGTAATAACTGACAAACATGGAGAGATGTAGCCATTGCTTCACCCCTTGACTCTGTCAAACTGCTTTTGTTTGGGAAGGCAGAGGAAGGCACAGAAGGCGTAGAGAATTTCCCTCCAGCCCAACCAGTTCCGCAGCTTTGGCTTTCGAGGCACACTGTGAACCACAGGGAGACTGAGGAAAGCCTCATTGTTTTCTAAAGCCAATAACTGTCCCCTCTCTCAATCCCCTGCTTAATACACAAATCTCTGAAGCGAGGGAGACTCCGAAGTTGTAGACTTGCATAAAAAAATTGGCAACAGCAAGTTTATACCTCACCACTGCTACATTGTACCCAATGGCGCTATCAACATTACGATTGCAATTCCGACTACATTCTCAGGAAATGGACGCCTCTTCCACTTGCAACATTGTTATCCATGCGCCAATTACTGTGAGGGAACATCCATGCCTGATTTACCTGATCTCCGTCACATCCGACTTGTCGAGCTTCTGCAGTTCCAGTTTTGCGGCTTCTAATATGGGCATAGCCTCGGCCAGAGCACTCTCGGCGTCCTCTTTCTCCACAGCAATGACTTTGTTCTGCTCCTCAATCTCCAGGGCTTTCTCCAGAGCCAGCTTCTTCTTCTCCTCAGCTGTAATCAGTCACAAATTAGAAACTAAATGAAGTGACTGAGGTCTTGAGGCGAAAAGAGGCTGTTGACAGGGAGCCGTTGAGTCTGTACAGCTTGTAACTTACACTCTTATGGGTATATAGGGTGGGGGCAAGCGCAGGGGAACTGAATGGGAGAGGTCAAGGGTCATAGTCAGGCAAGGTGAACATTCAATGCATCTCCAATGGGATTCAACCGAGTATCAGAAAGAAGATAGATAGTGGACTACAAGTACTTGTCATTCTCTACTCAAGAGTTGTCCTGACAACTCTGGTGAAGGAGAAGCAAACTAAATGCGTGTGTGCGCTCTTAGTGTTTTTTTAAATGATTTATCTTATGGGGTTACAGTACCATATATGCTTTTGTTACTCATGCCACAATGTGGCACAATCTCAAACATTTCATTCATAGCATTCAGCATATTCTGCTAAACCGTGAAAATGTACAATGAATGTATGAGGCGTATATCTCTGACATCTGCCACCTGTACTTTCATCAATCATTTCTCAGTAGCTACGTTGAACAAACATGCTGTTGATTTAACCCAATGTGCTAATGCAGTTTGTACTATCGCAATCAATAACATTGCGCTGAACCAGTTTTGCACTGTTGGCATTTTTGTGGTATACTTAAAGATGTAACATTTGTTTAAAAAAACGTGCAATAATAATATTGTCATCCTTACCCACAGCAGTATTAACAGATATTTCCTCCAACAAGGCTTCGCATGCCGCAGACTTCTCTGCAAGAACAACTTTTTGATCTGCAAGTTTCTGGTTCAGCTCAACCAATTGAAGACTGGCTTCCTTCAATTTGTCCAACCCGCCTTCAAGGCGCTTACACTGTGCTGAGGAGAAAATAACAGAAAATCAAACTCTACGATTCTTTCTTCAGTCTGTAAAATGGTAGGATGATGCAGTGAGTTGACACATCTGCTACAGAACAGACGTTTCCTGGTATTAACTCCCATGAGGCAATATTCTTTTAGACAATACCTAAGATATGATATTTGTGCTCTGAAATATACGGAGGATATCCTGGTACCACATCCTAAAGAGCAAATCCTTAAAACTCAACAGATCTCTAGATATTGGACTTTAATAACCTTCAAGTGAATGTAAAGAACTGTATTAAAATACAATTATATGAATAATTATGAGAATATATGATTTGCATTAAACGAGCTCCGTGCATATCCTAGATGATATTCATTAATACATGTAGGTTTTTATTAAGTTTTTTGTACTTAATTGGCCTAATGTTCCTGTGTGTTTTAGAAACAAAGATACCTTTAATAAACGTTTTCCCCTGTGGGGTGTCCAATGTAAGTCTAGGAGTGGAGTATCCACACAACTCTTTCAGGATATTCATGAACTGTATATTTATATACAATTAATGCAAATTGGAGCGGACGTCTTTGGACAGCCTAGTATTTCAGTTTGGAGTCAAGAGTAAGATGAGTAATTTTTAAATCAAAATACTGCAGATGTAGGAGTTAGGGGCATGTCTAGGGTAAGGCAAGTTTAAGTAGCTCCCTTTGGATGGGAGCGCCAGAATGCCTGTACGGTCTTGTTTTTCTTTTTCTTCGTGTGGAATCAAATGTCAGAAACAAGGAGAAAAGGTGAGCTTAGTTTCAAAGAATAAATTTGAAGAGCACCTTCAGTTTCTAGAGACTAAACTGGTGTTAGAGGATGAAGAAGGAGTTGTCACCGGTTTCTGTCAGGAATCAGCACTGGTCCTTGCCAGGAGCCAGTACTTCTTGTTATCAGGATTCGGCACAGGCCACTGCAAGGAATCAGCACTGGTTCTTGCTAGGGGTCAACACTGGTCTTTGGCAGGAGTCCACAGTGGTCTCTGACAAGAGCTGGCACTGGTCCTTCACAGGAATCAGCATTAATCCCTGCCCGGAGCCAGTACTTCTCCTTATCAGGAGTCGGCACAGGTCACTGCCAGGAGTCAGCACAGGTCACTACCAGGAATCAGCACTGGTCCCTGCCGGGAGCGAGTACTTCTCCTTATCAGGAGTCAGCACAGGTCACTGCCAGGAGTCGGCACAGGTCACTGCCAGGAATCAGCACTGGTCTCTGCTAGAAGTCAACACTGGTCTTTGGCAGGAGTCCACAGTGGTCTCTGACAAGAGCTGGCACTGGTCCTTCACAGGAATCAGCATTAATCCCTGCCCGGAGCCAGTACTTCTCCTTATCAGGAGTCGGCACAGGTCACTGCCAGGAGTCAGCACAGGTCACTACCAGGAATCAGCACTAATCCCTGTCCGGAGCCAGTACTTCTCCTTATCAGGAGTCGGCACAGGTCACTGCCAGGAGTCGGCACAGGTCACTGCCAGGAGTCGGCACAGGTCACTGCCAGGAATCAGCACTGGTCCCTGCCGGGAGCCAGTAATTCTCCTTATCAGGAGTCAGCACAGGTCACTGCCAGGAGCCAGTACTTATCCTTATCAGAACTGACTCCTGGCAGGGACCAGTGTTGACTCCTGAGAAGGATCAGAACTGATTCCTGGCAGGGACAGTGTTGACTCCTGAGAACGATCAGAACTGACTCCTGGCAGGAACCAGTGTCGACTCCTGGCAGTGACCTGTGCCAACTCCTGATAAGGATCAGAACTGACTGTTGGTGGGAACCACTGTTGACTCCTGGCAGTGACCTGTGCCGACTCCTGAAAAGGATCATAACTGACTCCTGGCAGGGACCAGTGCTAATTCCTGTCAAGGACCAATGCTAGCTCTTGTCAGAGACCACTGTGGACTTCTGCCAAAGACCAGTGTCGACTCCTAGCAGGGACCGGTGCGGATTCTTGTCAAGGACCAGTGCCAGCTTTTGTCAGAGACCACTGTGGACTCCTGCCAAAGACCAGTGTCGACTCCTGAGAAGGATCAGAACTGACTCCTAGCAGGGACCAGTGCTGATTCCTGGCATTTTCTTTAAAATGACACTTTCAGTAAGTGCATACATCCAATAGTATGCGGCAAAGATGCAGGTGGAGCTACAGTTGAAAAAATCACTTTTAAATGTTCTTTTCACACTTCTCTATGTGATTATATCTAGGTCATATGTTGTTTTTGTTAGACACTGACAGTCGTGAGGCTGCTCCGGAGCTATGAAATTGCGTCAACGAAGCTACTCCTACAACCCCGACCTGAAACCCACTAACAATTTGGTCACCCGAGTCTAATGCACACATTTTCTGTGCTGTACAGTGTGCTGTACAGCACTGCTGTACCACACTCACTCAGATGACCTACAATGGTGGCCTACTGTACTGTCCACACATAGTGTTGGCGTGATTACATTGTCCTTTCGGCAACACACACACGCGCACGTGCACACACACACACAAACCCACACGTGCGCGCGCACACACACATACACACACGTGCAGCACAGTCCTACTCTACTCTTTTTCATTACAGAGCCGCAGCACTTCTCAACTGCCTACACACATTATGCTATGTCTGTATGTGGTGTCCATCTATTCTGTCTTTCAACACAGGCCGAGCTGCCTCCGCCCCATCATAGGGACCAGTCCCGAAGCTCCTTTAAGTTCTCCCATTTTTATCCGATTCCCGGGTAGAATGAATCCCTCAATCTTACTGGTTGCTGAGCTGGGGAATCCTGTTTTGGGAGTCTGCCTGGAGTTCAGTCTTTTTGCCCAGCTGGACTATTCCTGTCACCATCTCGTACTCTAAAGTGGTAAAAAAACTCTTTTTGGGTGAATGCATTAACCTCAAGTATACAAACTTGCAATATTATAGACTAAAAATATCCACCACAAAATACTCTCAAAAAATGTTTACATCCAATCTCCCATCAATCACTTGACACTAATATACAAGTACTGCAGATAGAACCTGTCAATAATGTTTTTCTGGGTAGATATTTCTGTGGGTAGACGTAGTAATGAGGCACGAATAAGTGCAAATACTTTATTACTCAGCAATGATTTACAATACATGAAGAAACTGTCATCCAACTGTCAAAATAGAATGTTCACACCATAGCGGGCGATAGGGCCACATGCGATGGGACAGGTGCATACACCTACAGGGCAAAAATGAAATAAGAACTTGAGAACAGGACGTAAGGGATAAACATATAAATAATGGTTCTAAGAAACCGCTCCAGACACTACAGGAGATAACATCCTGTTCTCCTGACTGAAAGTCTGCCTCAGCTCCCTACCTCTGAGCATGTAGATGCCTGGTGAGTTGCTCCTTCCAACGGCACCCAGCTACCTCCGTGCAACATTCACCAGTATCCCATATCAGTGCAGCTTCCTCTTTGCACCAACCACTTCAGACAGTTCAGGGTCAAGTCTTTGGGAGCCACCCCTCTATCTCACTATGACACTCTGTGGGACTTATCGACTACATTAATCCATACTGAGTCCTCAGATTTCCCTTCAAGTTTTCCCCAAGACCATTGACATTTCTGATCTTTGTAGCAAATCTGAAAGTCATGCCTGCCCAATAAATGCCCAAACTGGGCAACCCAAGCTCCTTGCGTCTGATAAGTGGCCTTCTGCCACTTATTGCATCAGACACTCAGCCACAATTGAGTGCTTACTGCTCTTGCAATCAGAAATCCATGCCTTTATCCAATTCCATCTACACCTTTTTACTCTGTCTGTTCCTTCTCAACATGACCTGAAGTCACTTATTGTAAGAAACCTGAAGCTCACACCGACTGAAAGAATGTAGCTCTTGTTGACAGCCTCATGAGCCTCCCACTTTTGCCAATCATAGTGGTCATAATCTGATGGCTCACAAACCCTTGTTGCCTTCCTAGTAAACTGCTGCCGGTTTCAATCTCGTACCAAATATTATTGTCTCTCTCATACTGACTATGTTGTTTTCAGCACAGCAGCGTAGCTTCAGGAGAGGGTTACTCCCCCTAATAAATGTACTTTCTGCTAAATAGTTGGGTACAGGTGCTTTCAGTCGGATATGATGAGGTGTCTGTTGGATTGCAACTGGAATCTTTATTGACTCACAGACAGAAACGCACACACACATTTCCCTCTCTGTTTTGAAATGTTGTAACAATGTTTGGGTATTTAACAAAATAATGTGTTTTCTTTCAGTTAGTACCCCTACCAATCCTCATTCGCCTCCCTTTACACTGCCTCTTTAGCCCCTCTCATGCGGCCTGCTTGTTGTGTAATGTATTTTAACATTCTATGCCAGCGCCATTGTTGGAATATCTGAAGCTCACACCCACCCAAACTTATTGACTAAGCTACGCCCCTGGTTATGTACCTGCAAGGCCTAATTCTCTTTTCACTTTACCATCCTTTAGGTAATGGGCAACCGCTGGTAAGACTCTGCCATTTGATAATTAATTAAGTCAATTCTACTGCTCCATAACAAGCAGCATTATAACCTCCTGCCTCCTACTGTCGCTCTTTCTCGCAGGATACTGTGTATACACTTTATGTTCCTAATGTAGAGGCCACGTTTGCTGTGCTTGCGGGTTTCACTCAAGAAGGCCGTAGCCATAGCCATTTATGGTTAGATAGTAGCCATTCTGAGCCTAGGTCTAGCTATCTTATCATTCCATAAATTTATTGGTGTCTTACATAAAATTTATTTTATTTAACTACCTTTATGTACTGCTCTAAAAAACACTTTACCTGTAACCATAATACCACTTTGCAGCCGTTGTTCCCCTTAAGAAGTGACAATGTATTCTGCTTACGCTGCTTTATTTGAGTCTGGGGCTGAATGCCACTTCATTTTTTTTGTCTCACTATAGTAGACTCACTGGTCAACACTATCCGAGACCTCAAAATTCATATTCATATTTTTGTGGTAATATTTTTTCACAGAACCTGCGCAGTACTTGAAATATTGACTGCTACCCATTGTACACTAGGACCTGGAGTTAGGCGTAATCCATAAATGAATGGATGGCATGGATGCCCTAATGTACTCATAGTATTGCATATAGGAAACCACTTGACCCTATAATAAAATTCCATCGCCTTCAGTTCGGTATCTATGCCCAAATGCTCATCAGTCTCGAGGGCCAAGCATAGGACCATCTTGAGAAAACAAATGGTTCTGAGGCAAGTCTAATCTGCAGAAATGGATCAAAGACTACAGTGGTGGTAAATGGTGTCACATTCATCAACGCCTTGCCTTTTGTGTGACCATTAGGAGATGACTCACCCACTGTCAAAAGCCAGAATCATAGGTGTTAGAAATGGAATTCATGGTTGGCTGAGGTATGCACCAAGCCAGGCAGGAACCACCACTCTAGTCAGGGTAAGCTAAGTACACACTAAAATATAACATGTGCTCACCCTCTGGTAGCTTAGGACAGAGCAGTCAGGTTTATCTAAAGAGGCAATGTGTAAAGTATTTGTGCAACACACACACACACACACACACGCACACACACACACAAACATACACACAGTAATACAATGAATACACCACAAAGAGACTCCACACAGGGTTATAAAAATAGTTGGCTGTATTATTAGCAAAACTAGACTAAAACGGTAAAAATATCACATATATTTCTCAAGAGATACACATTCAAAGAATACCAAGCATCAAGGTGTGCCATAGTTCTTGAATGTCGAAGAGACACTTGAGGTCAAAGCGTTTTGATTAAAGTAGGCAAAAAGTCAAGATAAGCAAACTCTGGAGTGCCAAAAGAACACTCGCATTGTATCTGGCAATCATGGTATTGCTAAACAACAGAGGAGTTGGAACAACACGGCTCACTACTGAGGCCACTCCACTGCCAGTCAGGGGGAACATGGAAGCAGCAGGGACCTCAGAAGGCTGCTGTGAATCCGTCCCTGCTCCGGGCGCTAGGGACAAGGGAAGCGGGTCTCCGGCGTCGGACAGCCCAAGGCGGCTGCTGCGGGAATGGTGTAGTGGCTACACTCCAGGTTCCCCAGGCAATGCGTTGGAAGGGAATACAGCTGATCTGCTCAGCACCCAGTCCGAGGTGCTGCTCTCGTCTGGAGTCTCCGCTTACGGGGGGCGGATGTGGAGGGCACAGAGCGTCTGCCTCCCAAGGTGGAGTGCTTGTCTTTAGAGAAGTGAAGTGCAGAGTCTGAGGAGGCTTCAGATGCCAAACTCAGAGTCCCACAGCAGCACCAGAATGGCAAAAAGTCTTTGATGACCTTTAAACTTGTAGGAACAGGGTAGAAGCCAACAAGCCCTTGGAGAACACTTGCAGCACAACAGTCACTTATAGGTAATAAAAGTGGAGTTTAAGGCTTGGCAAGTAGTTTTAAATGCCAAGTTGAAGTGGCAGTAAAGTGCAGACATGGACACTGCAGTGGCAGCCTGAGACATGTTTGAAAGGCTACTTCTGTGGTGGCACAATCAGTGCTGCAGTCCACTACTAGCATTTAATTTAGAGGTCCTGGGAATATGGCATACCACTTTACAAGGAACGTACAAGTAAAATAAATATCCCAATCAGGTATACACCAATTACACACAAATCTCTAGGGAAGGAGCATATGCACTTTAGCACTGATTAGCAATGGTAAAGTGCTCAGAGACCTAAAGCCAACATAAACAAGGTCAGAAAAAGAGGCGAAGGAAGGCAGAAAAGTTGGGTAACCCTGCAAAAAGGGCAATTTCCAACACCAGGCACCCTTCTTTATTCTTAGATTGGATAATAAAATCTATCAACAAAACACAAAAAAACTGTTTGACATCATCATGAACTTATGTAAATACATTAAGAAAAGTTAAAACTTGTATTAAAAGGATAAAATCAGTTAGAATAAAACAATAAATAGTAAAAAGAGTACATTTAGGCAGCAGTTACAGGCTCTCTAATATTTGTGTTATTATTATTAGCCCCACTGCCACTAATATTTTTGTTATTATTATTAGCCACACTGCATAAAGGAATTTGAAAACAGTAAACAGTGAGCATTCACGAGTACGTTTTGCATATTCCTAAAGTGTTTTTCCTCTCTGATAAACCCATAATCTAGCATAGCAGGACAACTGAATTAGACCTGGGTATAGAATATGCAGTACAGAAGAACAGTAGATGCTCCATTGCCAACCGTCTTCCATTCGATCCTTAAAAATTGAAACCCCTTTTCAACAATACCAGTTTTATCCCTAAAACCTGCCCGGTAATGACTTAAAATGTAATTTTCTTTAATCCAATGAATGGGCTTATTTAATACTTGCTTAGCAAAGATTTTGTGGATATTATCGAGGAGAGTAATAAGGTGATAATTCCCTGGCACCCCTTACTATGAAGGGAGATTGAGGCACTGGCGATTATGGCATTGGAAATTAGATTTATGTAGGGTACCGAAATATTGGGCTCTGCGCGTAACAAGTCCACCGGCACCCTACCCAGGCCTGGGGCTTTTTCCTGCTTCTGAGACAAGACTGCCTTATCGTTACCTTGCAAAGATAAGTGTCGGAGGGAAAATCTATTAATAAAGTAAGACAAAACAATTTTACACAATAATATGGTTTTAATCAATCAATCAATTGGGAAAATCAGCCAGTCTCAAGAAGAGATTAAAGTCTGAAGTTCAAAGTTCTGGATTACACGCAATAGTATATATGCTGCAAAAGCCACAAAAAACACGGGTTACAAATTCCTACATGATGCAAATAGCAGACTGGGCAGACAAAATTCTGCCAAAAGATGCCAATGTTTAACAGAAGCCCCTACTTGTGGTTTAGTTCTCAGAATAAGGGTGATATAGCATAGAAACACATTTTTGTTTTCTGCATAGCGAGTGATTATCTCTTCTTTGACATCAATGGCCCCAACCTAGCTTATCTGACTTTAACATGTTCTAAACAGGCTTGCGCTAAGGCAGAGTCCACAATTGTTTACACTCTGTACTCAGTGCTCCATGACATTGCAAAAACTGTTTCTACTGTGGGTCTTTAGTTAAATTACAGATAACTTGAGTCTGCAAATAAATATAATCTATTTATGTGTTTCAGCGTAGCTAAATTGACCATGCAACATGTATTTCCTAAAACTAATGTGCACTGTGACCTATGTATTTCTGCAGAACCCCCAGTTATTCTTTTTCAGCACCTCCATGTATTATTATAGGCCGGTCCACTACTGACATAGGTATAAAACTATCCCTCACCTGAAATGTGTGTATTGGGGCATGTGATTTTATACTTGTGTGTATGTGTCTATTAATTGTATTACTATTATTTCCCTACATCAGAAAGTAGGAAGGTTCAGCAGTTTAAATGGGTTAGAGTCAAGGCTGTCAACACGTGAGGGATAGTGCTGCAGGGTTGGACTAAAAAAAAGGGATTCAAAGTGGTTTACACAATCATTGGGTTAGATATGGATCTCTGGCCTCAAGGCAATTTTGCACCCGCCATGGCTCACTACGTTCCAGGAACTTCTTGTGTCCTTATTCCTACTTAAAGGTCTTCTTAGGGAAAATATCCCAAAACTTTAGAAGATTCCGAAACAATTAGCTAGGTTGGGCTTACCCCTAAGAATCAGTAACATTGCTTCAGCTCTCAGAGCCCTCCACAGGCTCACTACGGAACAGAGAGCTTCATTAAGTTCCTATGCACATCCACAAAAGAATACATCAGTGATATTTGTTGGATATAATAAAATGAAAGAAACATAGAGACTCAACAGAGCAGAGGTCCCCTAACTGTGGCACAATGTTAACCTGCATCTAAGATGACAGGACAGCGATCATCCCTTTTCAGGAAATCTTTTGAACCTGGCATGACCAAATGCACTGGACCCTCAGCTCAAACAATGCCAAAACCAGTCCACTCATTCAATGACATTTTGCTTTTCACCAGTGGCAACACTAGAAAATTCATAATGGTGTTCCCTACGCTCAGAATGTCAAAGAGCTATACATGATGTGTACACGTGAAGGAGTACTGCTAGTAGCACTGACTGGTGTGCACTGAATTTGCCTTCGACACAAAACATTCCTGATATCAATCCCAAATTATTGTGATGCTCAGTCATAGGTTTGCTGTAACATGTACTTCATTCAAGATAAAATAGAACCCTCCAGTTGGAAATATTAACCTTCTAAAAATAATAACTTCTAAACTTCCATTCTACTTCTGGGTTTTGATGCTAACTCTCTCATATGTTCACAAGAGGATTTTTAAAACATCTAGAAAGTTATGAACAATGGAGACTGCACTTTATTCATTCTTTGATTTTGCATCTCTTATATTGGTTCTCAGGTCATCTGCTAGTTGTACTACTCTCCTGCTTATATTGCACTAACTACTAAATCCATCTTCTAATTTATTTGCTACCCATTTTCTTCCTTTCCTCACTTTTTCTGCAATGATAGTTTAAAGCTTTGTTCAAGCACTGCATCTCAAGAGTGAATCACTGTGGCAATTTGGTAGACTACATGGCTTTGTGCGCAAGACACACACTGTTCATTTTTTTTCAACTCTTGTGTGTCTGAGGATGTTTCTTACTTAAGACTGTTAAAACAGTTGACAATCATTGTGCATCTGGGTTCATTTTCCATCCAATAACTTCCTGATTAAGATACCGTTAACTGTAAGGCATTATATTAGCAGTGGGTATCAAAGCAGACAAGAAACTGAAAAAAAGGTTCCCTACGGGTTTTTCAAAATTAATAGCCCCAACTAAATTTTACTAAAAAACATTTCAGTCTCTCAGTCTTGTTACACCCAGAAGCCTTCTGCTCATTATGAATCATCTGGGCACCAGCAGCCCACTAACACAAAAACAAACACAGCAAAAACTAACCTGTTGATATTTTCACCATTTTATAAATGTTAGAAGTGTGCCAGACCTTCCATTATCTGGAATTACCTAGCTTCTACGCTCCCCACCCACAAACCATTCCTCTGCTATGTAGAAAATATATTAGTGTGTGACATAGAACCAAACCTTTTATATTTCTGGAACTTTTAGTTGCAGACTTCTACAACTTTAACTTGATCAAGTTATCTATCTCGTTTAGGGTTCTCTCAATTACAGTACTATAGGTTTGTAGTAACGCGCAATGGTATTTCAAAATTCTAAAACATTACTTTTCAACAAACAAGTCTTACCTAAGTTAAATTGATTCTTTTCAAGCAGTAGTTTTGAATATGTATTGATGAAATCCAGGAAATTTTTCGGTGTGACGTAATTACTTCGTCTCAGTTTTTGCTGAAATTTCTTGCTGAACTGGCCAACAGAGTCATGCACCTTAACAATGTGACCGATGACTGGTTCTGAGTGGTCTACTGGAATCATTGGATTCTCACCTGAAATATATTTTCATATAAAGTAAAAGTGTTGCAATGGATTTTCTCTGAAATATGCACTAGGTCTATCAACACATAATTGACAATTCACACCACAAACCGACTTAAAATCGTATACAAATACACAAATAATATACAAAGAGACCATCAATAAACATTTAATTTCATTTTATTGTCTTTGAAAAAGCAACTACATTTTTGGAAACACTGTTGGATTGTATTTTACTTGACATGTAAAGAAAACATGCTGGCTCTGTTGGTACTTGTAAGTGGGGTGTTGATCTTGCCTCTGCAATCTGAAATATCTTTATTAGGAATATGCCTCGTTACCCGCATGTTTTTTTTACGCATGCCATTACAACGCGGTCATTACAATGACGCGTTGTAACAGCGCATGCCATTACTACGCAAGTCGGAACAACGACTTGCTCGGGGGGGTGCTGAAGTACAAGTTACTTACCTCCGGTAACGATGTATCTGGTAGAGACGATTCTAGCCGCAGATTCCTTAACGTAGAATTATCCCCAGGCGAGAGACTGGACCCGGAAAATGTTCTTGTCCCAGCATCTCTGCGCGCCGGGGGCAGCACCATGCGACGTCAGTTTGCTTCGGAGAACTTTTCCGCGCCACAACCCGGAGCAACCACAACAAAACTGAGGAGAGCATGGGAACAGTGTGCGAAAAAGCAGAGAAACAAAGCAAAAAGAAACAAAGGGTGAGGAACAGCAGTTGGCACCAAGGCACCAGAAAGCTACAAGCAGGGAAAGAACAGAGCACCACTTTGAGGAACAACTGTACAAGCCAAGGCAACAGCACCAGTCGGCACTAAAGTACCAGAAGGTCAAAGCAGCAAAGCTATAGCAGGGAAAGAGCATAGCACCCCCCCCCCCCCCCCCCCCCCCCCCCATCCCCCGAGGAACAACCAAGCAAGCCAAGGCAATAGCCATCCGGGAGGCACAAGTATATGAAAGCGCCGGAATAAAACGAGAGAGAGAGAGAGAGAGAGAGGCTGCAACCACAAACCACACAGGGAGGGGCCACAAGCCCAGAACAGAGGAGCAACAGCAATCCACCCCAGACCACATGGTCAAGGAGGGCCAGGCCCCCTGAAAGGAGCAGGAGGCAAAGCACAGGTAAAGGATTCCTAACACAGAAGACCGTAAGGGGATCAAAAACTCCAACAAAGAGAGGGAAAAAGGAGCAAAAGGAGACCCCTACACTGGAGAGAAACCAGCTGGAGGGAAGCAAGGGCAAGCAGGCACCAACCATCTCCGTATCAAAAGAAAGAAGGGGGGGATGGAACCACAAAGCAGAACCGGACAGCCTGAGTGGAAGGAAGCGAAGAGGACACCCACAGATGAAAAGCCACCCAGAGGGGGGCGAGTGCAGAAACCCAAGCAGAGGGTCCTCACAGAATGGGGAGGAAGGGTGGGTTGTGAAGGAATCTGGGGCTAGAATCGTCTCTACCAGATACATTGTTACCGGAGGTAAGTAACTTGCACATCTGATAGAGACTACTAGCTGCAGATTCCTTAACGTAGAATAGATACCCTAGCCATACCCAGAAGGAAGGAGGGCCTGCGAGAGAGCCTCCTCAGCAGGAGAGACACAAGGCCCCAGCAGGGGACATGTCACAAGAACCAGAAGGGAAGGCCAGGAGATCCCACGTCGAAGTAAGGGAGGGCCGCCCAACACTCCGCAGGGGCAGACAGCACCCGAAGGACCACAAGGAACAAATAAAGCACCCCAAACGCCAGGGAGAAGAGGCAGAACCGGAGGCAGGGCCCACCGTAAGAAGCACAACACAGTGAGGGGAAACAGCCGAACACACCACGGCCGCAAGCAGCGGAGAAGGCAGGAACCTTGCCACCGCCAATAGCGCAGGCGTAAGAAGAAAGGCACAGATGCACAACGCCCCAGCAGAGCCAGAGGCAGGGGCATAATGGAACACATGAAGGGCCACGACGGTGGACCAGAACAAGCAGGCAGGCACAGGCATGCGCAGCCAGCACCAGGCAATCCCTCGAAGCAGCGCACCAGACCAAGCCAGGCGCAAGCCGAAGACAGAGGTCGGGCGGGGGGGCCAGGACACACCCTAAGGGAGGGGCCGGTGCCAAAACACACACAAACCCACAAAAGAAGTGGGACCAGGCAGAAGAAAAGGAGAGAGGACGGTGGACGGGCCCAGACCGTCAACCAGAACACAGCAACCAAAGGAAGCCAGCTCCCCTGGAACACCAAATAGAGGACCAGGCCGAAGTGCCGGACAGAAGGGCAGAAGCGCCCCAACACCACGCCGCAGACAGCAGGCCAGACTGGTCGAGCGACGTAGCGAACCTGGAGAAGGACAGACCTGGGCGCAACGCAAGCCGCGCCAACACCACAGCAAAGAGACTGCACCAGCGATATACCGTAACGCCAAGGAGAGCACGGAACCCGAAAAGGGGACCACACTGCCCCAGCACATGACAAACTATGTAATAGCTACAAGTACCCCACATAGGGTATGGTACGGCCCAAGAAAACATGGGAACATCTCTTAGGAAAATATTTCGCAGTAGAGGACAAACAGAAAAGCCTGCGGGTAAAAGCGCAGACAGCTTGCCAAGCAGCCAATAAAGAAGACACAAAAGGTCCAAGACCAGGACCTAAAAAGGCTTACCAACAGCCAAAACCACAAGGCAAAAAAGGGGGGCTGAACCAGCAGCCAACAGCACCAAAGGGCCAACCGAAGGACCCTGAAGGCACACCAACCACACAGAACACACATTCGGGGCTACTCGTTACTAGGCCCCAGAAAACAACGGGACAACACCTTCCAGAACACAGACCGACATCCAGGTTAACTGAGGAGGAGGAGGAGGAGGAGGAGGTCGAAGCCCCGCAATGAACCTCTGAATGGCAGAATCCGCAGGGGCATGAAACAAAAGAGCGCCATCGAAGGGGAGGTCAACCAGCTGCTCCCTAACATTCTTAAGGAAAACACTATCCCTCAGCCAAGCATGGTGACGGAGAGGGCCACTGAAGAAGCCATGGTGCGAACAAGCACCTCAGAAACATCCAGAGCCAAGCGAAGAATAAACGCCGCCAGCTCCCGGCCATCCAACACATGGTGCCGCAGATCAGCGCAGGCACCCTCCTGAGAAGCGGAAGACAGAAGTGGCTCCGGCCAACACACAAAGCGTGTTGAGTGCCCGCAAGGCAGCACTGGAGGAGGCAAAGATGTTGCGCCCCCATGAATCTAACCACCGGGCATCCCGTGACGGGGGTGACAACACCGATGGCAAAGAGGGAAAGGCAGTCTGCAAAAGAGGGCCCCTGGTAGAAGGGTGGAAGGAAAGGCAGACAGGATCATGCAGAGCAGGACGGTGGCAGTGCAGAAACGGTTGGGCACCGGGTCCCCCGTTGCAGGATGCCCCCAGGCCCCCCAAGAGAGAATTATGGAGCGAAGCTTCGAAGGGAAGAAGCAGCTCCTGTCCACCAGAGCCCTGATGAAGAACCTCGCCCATGCGCAAAATCCCCGCAGCCGCGAAGACAGCCCGGGCGAAGGCAGCACTCGCCTCCGTAGGGCAACGCGGTGGGGAGAGCAATTCCTCCGTGGGCGACAGCTGTAAGCTAAGTCAGCCGTCTCCCAGCCCAACCAGAGGAAGGAAAGGCCAAGTTCGGAATGGGGGAAGGTTGACCGACGAGTCACCTCCAATTGACATAATCCACGAGATGGGAAAATTAGTTTCAGACATTGTATCTTCCAAGAGGAATTCTATTTTGATAGTATGGAAAGAAGTTTTTAATATTACGAAATGTCCGCATAGTGGGAACCGCAAATGCGCATTCTCCAATAATCAAGGTGACACTACGACTCATTTTATACACTCACTTTATGGTGAAGCTTTAAACCAGCAGGCATTAACTCATTGCCTCAGATTTACAGCAAATGTTCTTCTAAACCTACTAAACGGATTTCATGATTTTATGACCAACTTGAATCTTACAGTGAACCAACAAAATCGTTTATTATGATATGTGGGCTGAAAACTACTAAATCTAAATGTTTTTCTGTAGGATGTCCCCAACTAAAAATGTGCCCGTTTTTAATTATCTTGAGATTTTGTTAGAGGCAAATGGTGCATGGGAGAGATTAATAACTGCAAAAAATCAGGGCGACATGTGACTCAGTCTTTAGATTTGCTAAACGATTGTGCCACAAGCCCGTAAAGGAGATCACCCAACTGTATAAAAACAAATGTCTATCAGTGGGTGTATATGGAGCTAGAGTCTGGGGCTACGTTGCTCCTAGAAAGTACAGGTAGCAGAAATAGTTTTTTATGTAGGCTCTTAGCTATCCCAAAATGTACTTCAAGTCTTATTTCCCATTTAAAACTGGGCAGAGGCTTTGTGGAGGACCAAATTAAAATTGCTCTGCTATTATTGTAGTTAAAGCTATGGCACAATCCCAGGGCAGAATTTTCCAGACAGGTGTTAATGGACTGCCTCAGTCTAGATAACATGTTTACCATCACATGGTTCATTTATGTCAGACACCTTTTATACCTTGGGACTTACTCATCTATTTGATACACCGGAAAGCATTACTCCCTAGTCTAAGGAATTAGTTAAACAGAGTTTCGAATCATATAGAGAGGACACAAGACTGAGAAGAACACTTGGCATGAGTTCAGTTATTAAGTTTTTGGAAACTACAGCTTTGGGACGTCCTTTATCATGGATTGTTAGCCCAGAGCACAGATTATATTAGGTTAAGGCTGAATATGATAACTTTTTTGGAGCTTTTCCTTTAATTGGCACGTGGTTTAATTCTCTTCCATGGTACATGTGCCCAATCAACTGTACACTTTTTATCCTTCTGTTCCCTTTATAATACTTTTAGAAGGAGCTTCCTACAGCCTTTATTAATGCACAAGCACTTTGTTTCGTATAAACAGGGATTCGTATATTTACATTGTCTGTCTTCATTTGAAAAGTGCACTGCTGTTTTGAGCTATATTGCTGCTGCTATTAAGGTAAGAAATGTTTTTTTTGAGGCAGTACAACGATGATAATTATTGTAGCAGGGTGCAGACTGTATTTGGTTTTAATTGTATTTTAACTGTTTTATCCTGTACTTTTATGGCTCTTTTGAATTGGTCGAATAAAGATTATTATGACTTTGAGTGCTTTGTAATCACCAGGCCTGATTGGGTTTTATGAAAGACACCAATCAGAAAATAAAACATAGGGACTTTTAAGACTTGAAGGTGATTGGATGGTGCATCTAAAGAAAGGCAGAAGCCTTGCATGAGGTAGTGACTAGAACCTGATGCATATAATTTAAAAGGGATTGATAGGAAAAAGTGCTCAAAGGAAAGCCAAGTTACTTACCTTCGGTAACTCATTATCTGGTAGAGACAATATCTAGCTGAAGATTCCTTACTTTTGAATTTCCCAGGTGTCAGACTGGATCCGAAAACTTTTGTGTGAGCAGTACCCCTGCGGTGTTAGATGGCTCAGTTCGGTTCCGTGTGGTGTTGTCGGTGCCGTGGTCACCTATAAGCTCCACCCAGGCGCGCAGAAGCCAGTTACATTTCACACTTTCGAAGCCAGAAGGGCAGAGCCATGAAGTGAACTGACTAGTGTGTGTCCAAATAGGGCCCCTAAAAGTGAGCAACTTTAGCCCTATAAATGTGTCTGCAGAGAGGGGAGGCACAGGGGGGTCTGTAAGGAATCTGCAGCTAGACATTGTCTCTACCAGATAATGTGTTACAGAAGGTAAGTAACTTGTTCATCTGATAGAGACTGATAGAGACTTCTAGCTGCAGATTCCTTACCTTTGAATAGATACCCAAGCCATAGCATCCAGGCTGTGGACAAATTGACTAAACTAAGAAGTCATGCAGGACAAAACAGGAAAAATGCCCGTTCCTGTGGACCTAACTGTCCAGGCAGTAGTGCGTGGCAAACATGTGCAGGGACACCCATGTTGCTGCCTGGCAGATATCCAGGACTGGCACGCATGTGCCAAAGCCATGGTCACATTGTTTCCCCAGGTGGAATGTGCCCGTAAGCCCTCAGGAGGCTGGTTTTTAGCCAGGTCATAGTAGATTTTAACAACCCAGCAGGAAATGGTTAATTTCTGAATTGCTCGACCTTTTTCAGCCACTACATAGCCCACGAAGAGTTGGGCATCCACCCAGAACTCTTTTGTGTGGTCAAGGTAGAACGACAATGCTCTTTTTGGGTCCAGACGGTGGAGTCATTCCTCCTCTTTAGAGGCATGTGGAGGAACACAAAAGGTGGGCAGGGTGACAGATTGTCCCAAATGGAATGGGGTCACCATTAAAGTAGGAAAGAGGTCCAGATGCAAAGCACCACCTTGTCCAGGAATGCCATAAAATAGGGAAGCTTGGATGATAAAGCCAGCAGCTCACTCACCCTACGGGCAGATGTTATCGCCACTAGAAAGGCTGTGTTGATGGTAAGCAGCCAGAGGTGACAATTGTGTAACGACTCAAAGGGAGAACAAATGAGGTAAGTGAGAACCAGATTCAGATCCCACTGAGACATGATGAAGGGTGAAGGGGCAAACATATGTACATGCCCTTTCAGAAGCCTTTTTACAATGTAGCACTTATATAAAGAGGGCTGGTCAGGCAGACGCAGGAGAGGGGACACAGCCGAAATATAACCCTTGAGTTTATTCAGAGCAGAGCCCCGCTGGGCAAGAGTAAGAATAAAGAGTAGAATATCAGAAATAGAGGCAGAAACAGGGTCAATAGACTTCTTTGTACAATAGTTTACAAATTATTGCCAATGACAGGCGTATACCATTTCTGGGGAGGGACGCCTGGCAGCCAGAATAACTGTACAAACTTCAGGAGGAAGGTCAAAAGCTATCAATTGTCGGCGCACTATCTCCACACAAGGAGGCAGAGAGTTTACAGGTAAGGGTGGAGGACGCTTCCCTGCTGCTTCAAAAGAAGATCCTCCTGAAAGGGCAGCCTGATCGGAGGATCGATGTTTATTTTCAGAAGCTCAGGATACCCAACTCTCAGTGCCCGGTCCAGAGCCACAGGAATGACTTGAGCCTGGTTGTTCCTGATCTTCTTGTGAGCTCTGAGCAGGAGTGGTATGGGTGTTTAAGGAGGCTTGAGATCAAATAATGATGAAGTGTCGCCGAGCGATAACCGCCTTGGAAACGCAAAAGCACAGAAATGCTGACATTGCGCGTTCTCTTTGAAAGGGGGAACAGATCTAACCAAGGCTTTCCCCACTTCTGAAAGTGACCTTGTGCCACCTCATAGTGGATACGCCACTTGTGATCAGCTAGGCATCGATGGCTGAGTTTGTCTGCCCTGGCATTCAGAGAACATGCCAGGTATTGAACCATCAGGGTTATGCCCTGCTGTTCCAGCCATGATTAGAGACGCAGGTCCTCTTTTCTTGACACGACGCCACCCCGTCCTGCTTGTTGCAGTACCACATGGCAGTGGTGTTGTCCGTGAACACCTGCACTAACTTCCCCTTGACTGGGGAAAGAAATGCTTTCAATGTCAGTTGGATTGTCTGGAGCACCAACAGGTTGATGTGGAGTTCGGATTCTGCCGGAGACCAGAGTCACTACTGTGAGATCTAGTTGGGGAACTGAGAGGGGTCTGCCTCTGACCGAATTGTGGTTTGTTATTCACCACTGCAGATCCTTTGCTGTTCGCTCAGAGATCTGGACCACATCGGAGAGATTCCCCTGATACTGCACCCACAGGAACTTCAGGTCCCACTACAGACCAGGATACAGGCTGAAACATCAATATCAAAACCTGAATATCCTGGATTCACTGCTCAGGAGGATAAGCCAGAAACTGCACTGTGTCCAGAACGGCTCCGATGAAAAGGAACATCTGAGAATGAGTCAGGTGTGACTTCAGAATGCAGAAGGTCCGCCGTATTATGGAGGTGGGAAACGACAGTCTGGGGCGAGGCCACCTTCAACAGCCAGTAGTCAAGGTAGGGGGAGACTGAAACCCCCAACCTGCGCAGATGAGTTGCAACCACTGCAATCACCTTGGTAAGGACCAGAGGGGCGCTGGTAAGGCCAATGGAGAGCACTGTGAACTAAAAGTGCTTGCAGCCTATCTTGAAACGCAGGTAACGCTTGTAGGCTGGCAGGATGGGGATGTGAAAATTTGCATCCTGAAAGTCCAATGCTACCAGCCTTCTTAGTCTAGGGCAGACAAGACTTGAGCCAAAGTGAGCATCTTGAATTTCTCCTTTTGGAGAGGTCTAGAATAGGACGAAGACCTTTGTTCTTTTTGGGTATCAGAAATTACCAGAAATGACAACCAGTGCCTACTGCCTACTTCTGATATCGGAACCCTTTCTATAGTCCACTTGGCCAGGAGCAAAATAAGATTATGCTCCGCAAGCCATTCGTGAGATGCCAGTAAAGGGGAAGGGAAAGATTGGAAAAGGAGGAAGTAACCCCTTCAAATGATCTGCAAGACCCATTTGCCTGATGTTATTGGCTGCCAGTGGAGGAGATGATGTTGGATTCTCCCTCCAACAGGGCACCTGTGGTCTTACAGAACCAAACTAGAAAGGCTTTGAGGCAGCAGCTGCTGAGGAGTTGTTGGCAAATGACTTCTGGCTACCATTTCCACGTTATCGGAATGCACTGCGTCCAGAACTTGTGAAGCCTAAGCCGTATGATGGCTGGGGTTGGCTGGAATGGTTGAAAATCCACTTCCGTAGCCACAAAAGGGGCAAAAGGCTGACTGAGTGCAAGGTACCAAGGAGAGACCCAGGGACTTAACCAGAATCTGAGAGTCCTTGAAGTGTTCCAGCACTGAGTCTACCTTTCTCCAAAGAGACAAGTCACATCAAAGGACATGTCCATGAGGATGGATTGGACATCCCCCGGAAAGCCATATGTTCTCAGCAAGGCAACCGTTAACAAAACCGCTCTGTCCAGCGAGTCAGTTGTATCCTTTGCTGCATCTTTCCCGCCTTTTACTGCTTAGGAGAGGATGGCCCAGACCTCCTCCTAGACCTGTGGCAGCACTTCCGCAACCGTTCCCCATAGGGTATAGTAGAAATGGCCTAAAAGGTATGTAGGTGTTCACCGACTGCAATGCTAGGCTGGTGGAAGAAAACATCTTCTTCCCAAGTGTGCCCAGCCTCTTGGATTCCCTGTCCAGGGGAGCAGCAGAGAACATGCCATTGAATGTTGAGGCTTGGACTACCAAGCTATCAGGGGTAGGGTGTTGACTGAGGAAACTAGGATCACTGGGGGCATGGCGATGGTGGTGTGCTAATGTTCTTTTCACAAGAAAGGCTGTGCTAGGCTTGGACCAAGTGCCTAGAAGGATATCCTTCAGCCCTTCATTGGAGGGCAAAAGGGGTTTGGATGAGGAAGCCCCAGGCTGAGGTTAGTTTTGACCTGCACTGAGGGCAGCTCCAGACCCAGGACCTCTGCTGCCCTCTTCACCACCATTGCATAAGACGCACTTTCCTCTGTATCCACGGTAGGTGGAGAGAACATACCAATATTTGGAGAGGTGTACAGTTCACTGGCCTCTGGTTTTTCCTCATACCAGTCCTCATTAGGGGTGTATAACTTGTGTATGAAATGGTCCAGTGACCCCTTCCAGTCTACCCCCATGCCTGTATGCCTGTATGCTCCTCAAAACACTCATGCAACAACCTAGAGCTACTGGGCTCTATTAGCACTGGAAATGACATCAATCAACGCTGCTCCGACTCATCGAGAATAAGAATGGGGCTGGTGCTGCTAGTCAGCACCGATGGAGCCGGGAGCTGCGACGTCAGGACCAGTGCCGGAGAAGATCACATTGGCACAACTGGTGCCAGTCCGGATCCGATCCATGACCCCACCAGAGCCGAGGCAGGAGCCGTCAGTGCGCAAACCCTCGGGGACCAAAGGCGCACCGGAGGGGTCGGCCCGCTCACATACTTGGCGCATGGCCTTGTAAAGCTCTTTAATTTAAGCAGGGGTTGCTCTGGCTCCCATCAATAGGGGGATAGGCGCTAAGTCGGACCTGGAATTGGCTCTGCATAACAGTGCCCAGAACATGAATGTTCCCCACTTGTCTCGTCAATCCTCGACGGACGAGGTGAAGTCAAATTCTATCTAGACAACTTCTTTTTGTGCTTCTTCCATGAGTGTCCCGAGATCTTTGAGTGCAACAGAGAAGACTTGGGGCTCCTGGAGCAGTCCCGCAACGTTATTTTCTTCATTCAGGACTGAGACCCCTAGGAGGGTCGCTAAATTGCGTCTACTGCCGGGCACAAGCAACTTTAGGGACCACTTCCTCAAAGCCTTTACTGCCATGGCCCGGCCGTCCAAGCATGACTTCGAGCCCTGGTCGTACTTGAGACAACCATAAGCACAAAGGTGCGGGTCGGTAACCGACATGTTATAGTGACAGCTGCCACGCGGCTTGAGCCCTACCTTTCTAGAGGACATTCCCTTGACACACAAGAAATAATCTTCAAGAAAATAGGTCTGTCAAAAAGAGACAGAGGGCTAGCTCTACTCTGGATCAGCGCTTAACTGGTGCGGAAAGAAAATAACTGACGTCCACATGCCTGGGTGGCGCTTATATAGGCAACGTGCCTTTATCATATCCAGCGCCAACGATGCTGACAACGCTGCGCTTTACTGAATGGAGCCATCTGGGAAGGGCATGAGTACTGCTTATGCAAAGGTTTCTGGATCCAATTAGCGACTGGGAAATTCAAAGGTATGGAATCTGCAACTGGAAGTCTCTATCAGATTGAGTTTGTATTTTATGTGCAGGGACTGGCAGGGATGCAGAGTCAGAGCAGCTCTGCTCTTCTTAGCCATGAAGAGCAAGAGTGCTGTGGAAGACTCAAAGTGTCCAGTACAAGTCACCTCTTGGCTTTGAAGTCTTTGTGGAAACAGGATATGAGCAGGATACACCATGGCACATGCAACAAATGAGAGCATATGTCTGAATAGGAAACACACCGACAAGCACCTGTAAGTTACACCACAGATGAGATTTTCCATGGGTTGGGTGCACAGCTAGTGATAGGACTGCTATTAGTCTTTGGGACTGGCTGTGCTTTATAGTGATTCCTTGAGAGTGGTGGTGGGGGGTCGGTGGTGGGGCCTGGGGGGGTGGGGTTAGGGTATTAGGCGCCTTTGACTTAGCCATGGGTGTGAATACTCCTTTAGTATGCTTTTTCTAATATATCCTTAACATTAATTGAGGTCAGGGTAGATTTTTGGATGTGAGCAAGGACAATACGTTGAATAGGCAGCAGTGAGCAAGTAACACTTAGCTCCGCCCCCCCACCCCCCCAAAAAAAAGGTTCAGTTTGAACTTGCTTGGTTTCAGGATCTAGAAGGGCAAAAAAACAATATAGGAGAGCTGGATACAATACATAATACTATAACAAGGTATGGTTCAAATGAACAAGTTACTTATCTTCGGTAATGCTTTTTCTGGTAGATACAGTAACTACCTTTGGATTCCTCCCCTTTTGAATAACCCAATGCATCAGCATTGTATGTAAACTTTTCTTTTCAGCTCTCACATGTTGACAAGGATGTCATAATGCCACGGCAGCACACACAACGCTGCGTGATGTCATCGGTGCCATAAGAAGCCCTAGTCGGCGTGCTGCTGTCAGTTTCCACCCATGTATATTGTGCCTACTAGGCGATTGGTGAAACTAACAGTACGAATGCACAAGCTACTTACCTTCGGTAACGATATATCTGTAAGAAACATTAGTTAGTTAGATTCCTTACCTTAGAATATCCCCAGGCGTCAGGCTGGATCCGGAAAGATTTTTAGTCAGCAGTACCCTTGCGCGTCGGTGGGTGTCGTCTGCTGCTCCGCGTCCGTCGTTGTGATCGCCGGGATGATGTCGTCGGAGTACTTAGACGCCGCCCTTGTGCGCCTACGTCAGTTCTATACATAGCTTTCTGCGCCAGGAACGCAGAGGCATGCAAGAAACCGACATTGGTGCCATGAAACTAGGGTCCTGAAATGGATGACCTTAACCCTAGATATCGGTTCGCAGAACGGGGAGGATGGGTGGGGCGGTAAGGAATCTAACTAACTAATGTTTCTTACAGATATATCGTTACCGAAGGGAAGTAAATTGTGCATCTGAAAGAAACACGTTAGTTAGATTCCTTACCTTAGAATAGATGCCCCAGCAATTCCAACCCCGGTTGTGGGTCTGCGAACCAAGATCACACTAGGAAGTCCTGGAAACGGAACAGCCAAAGAAGCCGTCTCTCCGGACTTGGCTGTCCAGGCAGTAATGCTTGACAAACGTGTGCAGCGAGGCCCACGTGGCTGCCTGACAAATGTCCTGCAGAGGAACTCCCCGTCCCAATTAGCTGCTGTGGCCCGAGTGGAATGGGCCCTCAGCCCCACAGGAGGATCTTTCTTAGCCAAGGAATAAAAGACCTTAATGCACAAAACGACCCACCGAGAGATGGTTTGCTTGTGCACTGCCCGCCCCTTCTTACCGCCCACGTAGCCAACGAAGAGTTGGTCACCCACCCGGAACAGTTTTGTGCGATCCAGATAGAAGGAGAGCGCACCTTTTGGGTCCAGGCGGTGAAGCCTCTCTTCCTCTTTCGAGGGATGCGGAGGCGGAAAGAAGGTGGGTAAGGTAACGGACTGCCCAATGTGAAAGGCAGCAACCACTTTAGGAAGAAAAGAAGGGCGAGTCCTCAGAACAACCTTGTCCTGATGGACAGAGAGGAAAGGAGGTTTAGAAGAAAAAGCCTGGAGCTCTCTCACTCTTCTGGCAGAGGTGAGGGCAACCAGGAAAGCAGTCTTGAGAGTCAGAAGACGAAGAGGACAGTTATGAAGTGGCTCAAAGGGAGCGCACATCAGATAAGTTAACGCCAGATTCAAGTCCCACTGAGGCATTACAAAGGGAACAGGAGGAAACATGTGAGTAATGCCTTTTAAGAATCTATTTACAACAGGGGACTTAAAAAGAGAAGGCTGATTAGGAAGCCTCAAGAAGGCTGAAACAGCTGAAAGATATCCCTTGATGGTGCCCAGAGCAGAGCCCTGCTGGGACAGGGAAAGAAGAAAGAGGAGAACCTCAGAAAGAGGGGTGGAAAGGGGATCCACAGCCTTTGCTGTGCACCATGCCACAAATTTGTTCCACCTGCAGGTGTATACCGTTTTAGTGGAGGGACGCCTGGCTGCCAGAATGACATCGGTGGCACTGCGGTGGCATGGCTGGAGGGGTCGCCTCGAAGGGGAGGGAGTAGCCCCTTCGGACGATTTGCAGCACCCACCTGTCCGATGTGATGGTACGCCAGTGGAGCAGGTGATGGCGAACTCTGCCTCCCACTGGCGTAGAATGGGCCTGAAAGCTCGGACTAGGAGGGCATTGAGGCGGATACTGCTGGGGTAGATGTGGACGGACTGGCACGTTGTCCCCCTGTACCGCCTCGGAGGAAACCAAGTCCGCAACCGCGTGAAGGTTGGTTCTGCAGCCTGTGGCTAGGCGGACGTGAAGGAGTTCCCCTTCCTTGGCCACGAAAGGGCCGAAAAGCAGAAGTTTGCGGGTGCGGGGCCGAGAGGCCCAAGGACTTGGCCGTAGCCCTGGAGTCTTTAAAGCACTCCAGCGCACTATCCGCTTTGTTGCCAAAAAGGCGACTGCCATCGAAGGGCATGTCCATGAGGGTGCTCTGGACATCCCTGGAAAAACTCGTGGACCGCAGCCAGCCAGGCGTGGCGAGTCTGTTGTGTCCAGTCTACATCAGATTGCATGCCGTGCCGCATCCCGCCCCTCGGCAAGAGCCTGGGCGAGCCGTGTCCGGGCCTCCTCCGGACACTGGGGCAGCACGTCCTCCACTGTATCCCACAGGGTGTGGGAGTAACGGTCCAAAAGGCACGCAGTGTTGATAGACCGCAACCCCAAACTAAGAGAGTGTGAGAAGTTGGCCTGATGTATGATGTCACTAGTTATAGTGTACACCTTATATCAGTCCAAATACCCTTATGGTGATTGGTTGTAAAGTCAACCTTATAGACCAGCTATCCTAGTGGTAGCATGGACAAGAGCAGTCTTAGGCTAAACTCTGAATGGCATGTGAAGCCAGCTGTGATACCATATATAATCCCTTGAATACCAAATGAAAGGACACCACAACAGATATATATATAAAATAAAGTGTATTTATTCTAAGCAAACCCTCCGCACTCTTTATGAGTTTAGAGGTAGGTACAACACAGTCTTATTAATGCATACAGTAAGTCACACAGGTAAGTAATACAGTTAGGCCCTAGGGGCCACGCAAACCATATACTAAAGAAGTGGTATAAGAACCACTGTCACGGAAATAGAATAGGCCTAGGCCTAGGGAATCGCTGGGGCTACACTACACTAGCGTTAGTTAGGAAGTGGGAGGCCCACGGGATTCGTGTGCAGAGTGGAAACACTCACGCGTAATGCGTAAAAGTCAATAGCAATGTTATAGTTTAGAAATAGATAGATTTAGGACACTTCCGGAGTAGCTAGGAAGTTGAGACTTGAAAACTAGACACTAGGATAGTCACTATCCTGATGAGCACCGGAGTACCCAAGTTACCTAGCCCACAGGCTGCGGGTGCATAGGGGTGAAGATGCGTCGTTTTCGTCGTCGACTCCTATGGATGCCTGAAGAAAGATGCTGACAGGCAGTCAGGAGAGAGTGTCCGGTGGATCCCAAGCCTGGGATCAAGAAGAGAAGAAACCTGCAAGCAGAGGGGACAGAGTCAAGGTCACTAGCCAGTGACCACGTGGAACCAGGAAGGAACCAGGCGATGTCGTGAAGAGTTGCAGGTGAAGGTGAAGCTTGTCGCTGCAGCCAGGAGGACCAGGAAGCGTCGAGGACGACCAGGACCAGGAGGCGAGCTGTCCCACGAAGGCTCTTGCTGTCGGCGGCGTCGAAGTTGGACTAGGACTCACCAAGCCTTGGCAAGCGGAACCCACGAAGAACAAGGGACTTGCTTCTGGTGCAGACCAGGAAGGTCTGGGGTGCTTCTTCTTTGCAGAGAAGCGGGAGCCAGTCTGGAGGAGCCAAACCAGCGCAGAAGATTTCAGGGAGCGTCGTCACAAAGGCCACTAGCCAGCGGGCAAGCAACCGGACAGACGCGGCAAGCAGGAAAATGCTGAAGGGCCCCACGCAGGACTCGTGGAGTGTGGGGGGCTGGTCTTCGGTGCAGATGGTGCTTGGGGTTGGGGCTTCTCAATCCCCGGTGCACAACTTCGAGGGTACCTCAGAAGCTGCGCTGTAAGTTACTAGCCACTTTTCCCAGGTAGCCGGTCCCACGTCGCTCGTCGCCTCCACGGATCTCAGCTCTGCTGCAGATGTGGATGAGGGTCGGAGAAGTCTGGAAATCAAGGCTCTGGTCGGGCTCTGCAATCGGTTCCTCGTCGAACGTTTCACAAAGCAAGGGGTAGTCACTTGATGGTGCCTGTTTGCACAGGGTAGCCACTCCTTGGCTACAAGGGAGATTCTTCAGTCTTCTTCTTTCGTCGAATGTCGAAGGTCCAGAGTTTCTGTTCAGTTTTGCAGGTTCAGGATAATCTAAAGCCTTGAGGCCCAACTCCCACTCTTATACTAATCTGGGGGGCTGGGATACCTGCTAGGTCACGCCTTATGGGTGGGACCTGGGAGGGGGTGGTTACACCCACTTCCCTTTGTCCAGTTTCGCGCCAGAGCTGGGGCTGGAGTGCCCCAGCGCCGGTTTGAACTGGACTATGCAAGGAACACCTTGTGTGCCCCAGGCATGTCTCATTCCTTTCAGCCCACCCTGCCCCAATACACTAAAGGCTGTCTGGGGAGGTGCTAGCACCTCCCCAAGCAGGAAACCTATTGTCCAGGCCTCCCTGGCTGGGATCACTCCCAGCAGCAGGAGGTCAGACTTGTGTCTGTGGCAGCAGCATCCATTTTGTGATGCTGAGGCTTTGGTCAGAGGTTACACAGCAAAGTAGGATTTTAACATGTCTCTCCCTCTAGAAGGGGGGAATAATATCCTCATCACCAGAAATGGTATGGGGGTATTATTCCAAAGTGTTAGACACCTTACACAACATGTTTTGATACAGCCCAACCATAGTTACCATAACCGTTTAAGATTATAAGGCACTTTAAGAGTATATGGTAGGCTATATCATAGAACAGCTATAAGGACATGGTTCCGAAAGCTGCAGACAGGCTCAGCTCATGCTAGAGCACCATCTCACATGTTACCAAGCACTCTGCCTCCAGGATTGTTAAGGCCTGCCATAGGAGTGACTGATAGGTACACATGTGTCTATATATAAGGTAGGTATAGGAAGACTACACCTAAGCAAGGGGTGATTACACGACCTTGCCCCAGCTGAGTGATCAGCCAGTTGTGTCTGATTGGAAGGCCAGACCAGGGGTGGCATAATACATGCTGCAGCCCCTGGGAGGCCTAGGGTACACCTATGCCCTGGGTACCTAGGGTACACTGTACAGGGTCCAATAAGGTGATCCTTACCAATTGGTTATGTACCTAGGGTACATGGAGTCCATTTTACAGAGAGAGCAGACAGCCTGAGACCCTGAATGGCAGGATCTCAGGCCAACTAAGTCGAAAAACCAGCTAGACACTAGGCAAAAAGTTGGGGGTAACCATAGTCAGATATCCACCTTCCTACACAACCCCCCCCCAAACGAAAGGAGATAAGGCTGGCCTTGACAAGGTAAGCCTCTATTGCCTGAGTGGCCATATAAGGAAGAACCAGCACTGGCATGGTTACCCCCTGTCTCATGGTCCACTAAGCAATCCCTCATCCTAAAGATATCATAGGGTCTCCACCATAGGGAATCTCTACCTTTGGTGTGTCTTTGCAAAGTAAGAGGCTGGTGTTGAGATGGAGTACTGAAGTGAGTGTCCTCAAAGTGAGGCCTCAGCTTCCTCCAATCATCCTCCACCATGGATGCCTTTCTTTCTCTAACTGAGTTGCACTGTGCTCTCAGGGTCAGCCTCTGGCTACCTAAAGCTGGAGGCTGGGTCCCTTTTGTGGGCTTACTGGAGGGACAGGTCAGGTTTGGGGCCCTAAGGTCCCATGTTTGCCTGTGCCCAACAGAATCCCTCTGGGGGAGGTCCCTAACTACCTGTGAAGGGGATCCCTCAGGAATGTTTTTACCCATCACCTGGCTAGGGCAACTAACCAGGCAATCCTCATTCTTTTGAAGGGGGGGTTCTTGTGGCCAGGGGCCCTCTTGGGGTCCACTGGCCTCCCTGACCTCTGCAGCCCTGGGCTGACTGAGGCAGGGTAGAGAGAGGCAGGCTACCTGCACCAGACTGGGTCCCACCTTGGAAGGGGCCACTGACATCAGAGGCTCTGCCAGGCCAGGCCTGGCTACCTCTGGGGCAGTTCCTTCACAAGGGGTGAGGTCAGATCCCTGAGGAGGCTGACCTTTTCCTAATGTCTGGGGAGAGGGAGACTTTTCTTCCTCCCCACTACTCTCTGTTTGTGTGGAGTGATCCATAGTTTCAGGCTTCACTACACCTATATCAGTCTGAGTGTGGGCTGAGACCATTACAGCCTTGCCAACCTTTTCAGGAAGGCACTCAGTTTGTGTTTGAGCTGTGACTGTCACAGCTCTGCCAGTCCCTACAGGGAAGTCTGTCTGTGCCTGGGCTGTGGCTACCACTGCCCTTCCAACCTTTTCAGGGAGGAAAGCTACTTGGACAGGGGTTGTGACTGGCACAACCCCACTACCCTTTTTGGAAAGGCCTACCATTTTGGAATGGGTGTCTTGTTCAACTCCAGCCCAAGCTGAGAGTTCTAAGTCATTCCCCAGCAAGCAGTCCACAGGCAAGGTTGGAGACACTGCCACCCTTTTAGGGCCAGTGACACCTCCCCAGCTGAGACATACCTCTGCCATGGGATGACTGTTCTGGTTGCCATCAATGTTAGTTACCTGGTATGAGAAACCAGGCAAAAGCTGCTCAGAGGGAACTAGCCTATGGGCCACCATAGTGATGCTAGCTCCAGTGTCTCTGTAGGCCTCAGCTTTTCTACCATTGATGTAGGGTTCCTGTCTGTACCTACCCAAAGTGTTGGGACAGGCAGTGAAGTTGGCAAACCCCATGCCACCATCACAGACAAGAGTAGCTGCTGTAGGGGAATTGGCTAAGCCAGGATCCCCCTGTGTTCCCCAAGAAAACCCAACCAAATTTTTGGGGGCACTCCCACCACCTGGGGGATTACTGCTGACAGTAATAGGTGGTGTGACAGGAGTAGTTGGAGGAACAGTTTTGTTTTTAGCCTGTGGACAACTGCTGTCAGTTTTCCAATGCCCAGGTGTTTTACACACATGGCAGTAAGGCTTTTTAACTGTGGTAGAGGAGGGAGCTTGGGACCCACCACCCTGTGTGGAGTTTTGGGGCCCTGAGGAAGATTTCTCTTTTGCTTTATCCCCACCCTTCTCTTGAGGCTTGGTGGTATCTTTCTTTTGGTCACCACCCTGATTTTTAGGCCTAATCCTGGTCCTGACCCATTTATCTGCCCTCTTTCCCAATTCTTGGGGAGAGGTCAAATCTGAGTCTACCAGGTGTTGATGGAGAAGCTGGTTCTGACAATTACTAAGGATCTGCTCCCTCATAATCAAGTTGTACAATCCTGTATAGTCCTGCACCTTGCTGCCAGTTAACCAACCTTCCAAAGCCTTAGTGGCACAATCCACAAAATCAGACCAGTCCTGTGTCTGTGTCTTCTGGGTATCTCTGAACAACAACCTATATTGCTCAGTGGTTAAGCCAAACCCATCTATCAGAGCACTCTTCAGGACTTTGTAATTGTTTGCATCCTCATCACTGACTGTGAGGAGCTTGTCTCTACCTTTGTCAGAAAAGGAGAGCCACAAGATAGCTGCCCACTGACTTTGGGGTACCTGCTGTACTTTGCAGGCCCTCTCCAAAGCAGTCATCCATTTGTGGATGTCATCCCCATTCTGATATGGGGGGACTATCTTGCTTAGGTTTCTATGGTCATAAGACCTATCCCTATCTCTAGGAATGTTGCTGCCACCAGTGGGTTCTGACCCACACAATTTTTGCTCTCTAGCCAGAGCAAGCTTCTCTTTGGCAAGGGCAATTTCTTCCCTCTGAATCCTCAGATTAGCTTCCCTCATTCTGGCTTTATGCTCCTTTCTCTCAGGTGAAGTCATTCCCCTGTGAGAGGAAGCATTAGAGATGCTAGAGACATGGGAGTGGATGGATTCCCTTGAAGGGGATCTGTCCCTCCTGCTTCTCTGTGAATGTCTACTTGTGGGTCTGTATGGGGGGACCCCATGCAAACTCCCATGTAAACTTAAGTTAGCCTGGCTAAGTCTTCCTACTTGGCCCTGGCTGTCTACCTCTTCCTCTGAAGTCCCATCTGACTCATCTGTGGTGGGTAGACCCTCCTCTGTGCCTAGGGCACCTGCCTGAGATGCCCTCTGATCATCATACTCCTCTAGGAGTTGTCTTAACTGAAGGAGGGTAGGGTTTGCACCCTGTTTTATTCCTCTGAAGGTGCACAATTGTCTCATCTCCTGGAATGTTAAGGTATCATACCTAGAGGGGGTCTTCTGCAGACCTGACCCTCCTGGGAGAGCATCTACTTGATCTCCTCCCAGAGGCATGATCTAGTGAGGGTGTGGTGTGTGCACCTACCTACACTAGTTGTTTCTACTAAACCTCTCTAGTAGTTGTAGTCAGGGTGTGTTACTCCCTTCAACCTACAACCACTAAGTCCAGTAGGACTTAAGTATTATAAACTATGTTATATGTACCTAGACAATATCTGTGTGATCTTTCAATTTAGTATCTCAAGATTACAATGGTATTACAACAGCAAGCTCAGATCCCAACCGCTGCTCACCAATGTGAGAAGTTGGCCTGATGTATGATGTCACTAGTTATAGTGTACACCTTATATCAGTCCAAATACCCTTATGGTGATTGGTTGTAAAGTCAACCTTATAGACCAGCTATCCTAGTGGTAGCATGGACAAGAGCAGTCTTAGGCTAAACTCTGAATGGCATGTGAAGCCAGCTGTGATACCATATATAATCCCTTGAATACCAAATGAAAGGACACCACAACAGATATATATATAAAATAAAGTGTATTTATTCTAAGCAAACCCTCCGCACTCTTTATGAGTTTAGAGGTAGGTACAACACAGTCTTATTAATGCATACAGTAAGTCACACAGGTAAGTAATACAGTTAGGCCCTAGGGGCCACGCAAACCATATACTAAAGAAGTGGTATAAGAACCACTGTCACGGAAATAGAATAGGCCTAGGCCTAGGGAATCGCTGGGGCTACACTACACTAGCGTTAGTTAGGAAGTGGGAGGCCCACGGGATTCGTGTGCAGAGTGGAAACACTCACGCGTAATGCGTAAAAGTCAATAGCAATGTTATAGTTTAGAAATAGATAGATTTAGGACACTTCCGGAGTAGCTAGGAAGTTGAGACTTGAAAACTAGACACTAGGATAGTCACTATCCTGATGAGCACCGGAGTACCCAAGTTACCTAGCCCACAGGCTGCGGGTGCATAGGGGTGAAGATGCGTCGTTTTCGTCGTCGACTCCTATGGATGCCTGAAGAAAGATGCTGACAGGCAGTCAGGAGAGAGTGTCCGGTGGATCCCAAGCCTGGGATCAAGAAGAGAAGAAACCTGCAAGCAGAGGGGACAGAGTCAAGGTCACTAGCCAGTGACCACGTGGAACCAGGAAGGAACCAGGCGATGTCGTGAAGAGTTGCAGGTGAAGGTGAAGCTTGTCGCTGCAGCCAGGAGGACCAGGAAGCGTCGAGGACGACCAGGACCAGGAGGCGAGCTGTCCCACGAAGGCTCTTGCTGTCGGCGGCGTCGAAGTTGGACTAGGACTCACCAAGCCTTGGCAAGCGGAACCCACGAAGAACAAGGGACTTGCTTCTGGTGCAGACCAGGAAGGTCTGGGGTGCTTCTTCTTTGCAGAGAAGCGGGAGCCAGTCTGGAGGAGCCAAACCAGCGCAGAAGATTTCAGGGAGCGTCGTCACAAAGGCCACTAGCCAGCGGGCAAGCAACCGGACAGACGCGGCAAGCAGGAAAATGCTGAAGGGCCCCACGCAGGACTCGTGGAGTGTGGGGGGCTGGTCTTCGGTGCAGATGGTGCTTGGGGTTGGGGCTTCTCAATCCCCGGTGCACAACTTCGAGGGTACCTCAGAAGCTGCGCTGTAAGTTACTAGCCACTTTTCCCAGGTAGCCGGTCCCACGTCGCTCGTCGCCTCCACGGATCTCAGCTCTGCTGCAGATGTGGATGAGGGTCGGAGAAGTCTGGAAATCAAGGCTCTGGTCGGGCTCTGCAATCGGTTCCTCGTCGAACGTTTCACAAAGCAAGGGGTAGTCACTTGATGGTGCCTGTTTGCACAGGGTAGCCACTCCTTGGCTACAAGGGAGATTCTTCAGTCTTCTTCTTTCGTCGAATGTCGAAGGTCCAGAGTTTCTGTTCAGTTTTGCAGGTTCAGGATAATCTAAAGTCTTGAGGCCCAACTCCCACTCTTATACTAATCTGGGGGGCTGGGATACCTGCTAGGTCACGCCTTATGGGTGGGACCTGGGAGGGGGTGGTTACACCCACTTCCCTTTGTCCAGTTTCGCGCCAGAGCTGGGGCTGGAGTGCCCCAGCGCCGGTTTGAACTGGACTATGCAAGGAACACCTTGTGTGCCCCAGGCATGTCTCATTCCTTTCAGCCCACCCTGCCCCAATACACTAAAGGCTGTCTGGGGAGGTGCTAGCACCTCCCCAAGCAGGAAACCTATTGTCCAGGCCTCCCTGGCTGGGATCACTCCCAGCAGCAGGAGGTCAGACTTGTGTCTGTGGCAGCAGCATCCATTTTGTGATGCTGAGGCTTTGGTCAGAGGTTACACAGCAAAGTAGGATTTTAACATGTCTCTCCCTCTAGAAGGGGGGAATAATATCCTCATCACCAGAAATGGTATGGGGGTATTATTCCAAAGTGTTAGACACCTTACACAACATGTTTTGATACAGCCCAACCATAGTTACCATAACCGTTTAAGATTATAAGGCACTTTAAGAGTATATGGTAGGCTATATCATAGAACAGCTATAAGGACATGGTTCCGAAAGCTGCAGACAGGCTCAGCTCATGCTAGAGCACCATCTCACATGTTACCAAGCACTCTGCCTCCAGGATTGTTAAGGCCTGCCATAGGAGTGACTGATAGGTACACATGTGTCTATATATAAGGTAGGTATAGGAATACTACACCTAAGCAAGGGGTGATTACACGACCTTGCCCCAGCTGAGTGATCAGCCAGTTGTGTCTGATTGGAAGGCCAGACCAGGGGTGGCATAATACATGCTGCAGCCCCTGGGAGGCCTAGGGTACACCTATGCCCTGGGTACCTAGGGTACACTGTACAGGGTCCAATAAGGTGATCCTTACCAATTGGTTATGTACCTAGGGTACATGGAGTCCATTTTACAGAGAGAGCAGACAGCCTGAGACCCTGAATGGCAGGATCTCAGGCCAACTAAGTCGAAAAACCAGCTAGACACTAGGCAAAAAGTTGGGGGTAACCATAGTCAGATATCCACCTTCCTACAGAGAGGAGAACAGTTTCTTCCCAAACTGTTCTAACCTTTAGGATTCCCGATCCGGGGGAGTGGACGGGAAGGAGGTCTGGGAGGTAGAGGCCTGGATAACCAGGCTCTCGGGCGTGGGGTGCATGGACAGAAAACTGGGGTCGCCCGGTGCAGGGCGGTGGCGCCAGGCCACGTCCAGGTCCAGGTCCACAGGAGGAACTGTGGAGGGTTTGGACCAGGTGCCCTTCAGAACGTCAATCAGTGCTTCATTAAACTGCAGCAGAGGCTCCGAGGAGCTTGCTGACGGTTGGAGCACTTCAGTGAGGAGATTAGTCCTCAGGGCCACAGCAGGCAGCTCCAGCCAAGGGCTTCGGCCGCCTTGCGCAGCACCACAGAAAAAGAAGCACCTTCCTCCGAAGCCACGGTTGGAGGAGAGATGAAGCCAGTGTCAGGGGAGGTGTCAAGACCACTGGCATCCCCCAGTTCGTCTGCCCAGTCCTGAGATAACTGGCCCTGCCGGGCCACAGGGTTCTCAGACCCCTCCCAGTCGTCACCGTCATTTGATTCCTGGTATACAGGTGGAATGATCGGAGCCGGGCGGAAGATGAAATGGCCACCTATCGGCGTCGGGTGCGGACCGGGACTACACCGGGGAACGGCGTTGTTCAAAGGCGGCGCCGGGGGCGGCACCGGAGGAGTCGGCGCCGGCGGAGGGATCGTGAGGTTGACCGGCGCCAACTGGGATCCAGGCCTGGATCCCTCGGGGACCTGCGGCGTCAGGACCGGAGTCGACGACGGCGCCTGGGCCGGAGCCGCCGGCTCGCTAGGCCTCCCAGTCGAGCCTGCGGTGCCCGAGGGCGTGCCGGCAGGCGTTGACGGCAGAGCCAGGTTCATCATGGCCACGAGGAAGTCCCTGACTTCTGCCGGAGTCTCGTCAGACCCCGGGACCGGAGGGTATGGGACTCCTGCGGCTCTGGCAGAGCCGCGCGGGTGGTGCCAACCGAACCCTCAGCCGAGTCACGCGACCGGCGAGGGGAGCCAGAAGAGCGATGTCACCTCTTCGACTTCTTGCTGTGCTTCGACTTACCGGATCTCGAAGACTTGGACCCCGACGAGCGGTGATGGCTGCGGCTCCGCGACCGGTCCCTCGACCTCCTCCTCGACCGGGACCTTGAACGGCGCGGGGCCGACTGCCGGAACTCAAACAGCTTGCGGGACTGCTCCCGCCTAGCTTTTGAAGTCAAGGCCCGGAAGTCGAGGCACGACTCGGCATCGTGGTTGGCCCCAAGGCAATAGAGGCACCGGCGGTGGTGGTCCGTGACAGGAGTCACAAGCTTTGAAGCCAGGCATCCCTATCGGCACCAGAGTCGGGATCGACGAGAATGGAACCAAAAGAGTTCAAAAAAGTTTAGTCAAAAAGTGACTTAAAGGGTATGCTGGCGTGGAAAAAAGAAGAACTGACGTCAGCGCACGAGGGCGGCGTCTAAGTACTCCGACGATGTCATCCCGGCGATCACGACGCCGACGACGGACGCGGAGCCGCAGACGACGCCTAGCGACGCGCAAGGGTATTGCTGACGAAAAATCTTTCCGGATCCAGCTTGACGCCTGGGGATATTCTAAGGTGAGAAATCTAACTAACGTGTTTCTTTCAGATATACAATATATATATATATATATATACATACATTATATATATATATATATACATACATAAAACATATATTTACATACATATACATACATTTATTTTATTCTTCTGTGTCCCCAGACAATGTAGTAGACTGTTCTCCTCGCCAGCTGTTTCTCCCGTGGCCCAGGTGTGCATCAGGAACTGTTTTTAATGCCTTACAATTGTATGTGTATTTGTATGATCTAACTTTGTTTCATGGTTTTTAATATATTTCTTTTGTTTCTTTTGCAGGAGGAAAGGAAGGAGACCACCCACTTGTATTCATCTGCACGGGCAGCCTACCCTTTTCCCCCTAGCATCCTTCACATCTTTAGTGTAGATTCCTCACTTACGGGTAACTGGTACGAGTTTGAGTATGTCACTTTCCATGTTGTATGCCATATTTACTTGGACACTTGTCCTGTATTCTGCAGTTCACTTACATAGACACACGTGTTGTAATTCTTGATCTCTCAACAGTGAGACAGCATTAAGTTTCAATTTTCCGGAGCAGCGGGAGTAAGCAGTATTGACGCTAGCTGGCGATCCCCTACCTGTTATAACAGCAGTTCTCAAGTCTCTATACACAAGATATTTGGCACTTGTCAATACTGAGACTAGTCCGTCTGCCAACAAGGACTGTGGTTTAGTCGGTTCTCCCCTCACTATGGGTTATAGCGAGAACTGATGATACAAATGGATAGAAGGTTTCTGCATTTCTTGTGATCCTTGTCGCATGTCCTATTTTTTATTGTGGACGAGATGATTTCCTTATTATTGGTTCTCTCCATTTTATTTCAGACAAGGTCACTACTAGATCGGATACAGGGAGATATTGCGATCCCGCTTGATGATTTGTTCTTGTATGCATTTTCTGTTTTGGGATTATGTATTTTGTATGAATGTATTTTACATTCATAAGTTTCATGCTCCATATCTTACTTTGAATTATATTATTACGGATCTATGTATTATATTTTCATCATTACATCATGGCTGCCATTGCGGATCTATCTGGTTGAGCCCCTTCTCTATTTTTTTGACTCTTTGAAACTTTATCAGTAACC
The DNA here is from genome assembly GCF_964204655.1 of Triturus cristatus. Taxonomy (NCBI): domain Eukaryota; kingdom Metazoa; phylum Chordata; class Amphibia; order Caudata; family Salamandridae; genus Triturus; species Triturus cristatus. Next base: position 144,643,142 of record NC_140594.1, read on the forward strand.
CCTGTTTGTTGTGCACATTACACGTGAACAAGGCTGTGTCTACAGTCGAAACACGTTTTGTAATAAACTCTTGGATCTTTCATTGGTGACCTGCTTATTGGCCTGAAAGTGTACGTTATTGGACTTTGTTTTGGGACATATACATACATATATACATACATAGTACATACATAATACATACATACATAGTACATATATACATACATACTACATATATACATACATATACATACATACATATACATGCATACACAATATATATATATTCACACATACATAATACATATATACATACATACATATATATATGCACATACATAATACATATACATACATTATATATATATATATATATATATTCATAATACATTTATATACATACATACACAATACATATATGTACATACATACATAATACATATATATATACATACATAATACAGTTATGTTGGAGAATTTTTCTTCTGGTTCCTTTTTACTCCCTTGTGGGGTTCCACATGGATCATCATTGAGTCCTCTGCTTTTTAATGTTTATGTTTCAGAACTAGCCCCTCTGATTAGATCTTTTGGTTTTTCCCCTACGTCTTATGCAGACGACACCCAAATTGTGGTGGCAGCCTCGAACAACACAGATGCAACTTCCTCTCAGTTCCACAACTGTATGAGAGCAGTCAGTGGCTGGATGGAAACACACTGTCTCAAGCTAAATGCTGAGAAAACCGAGGTTATACTCTTTGGCAATAACCCCTCTTTTTGGAACCCGGCTTGCTGGCCAACAGAGATGGGAACTCTTCCCACCCCTGTACATAAAGCAAGAAATCTGGGTGTAATAATAGACGACAATTTAAGTTTTAATAAGCACATCAGCTCGGTTGTCTCAGCCAGCTTTAATACCCTAAGGATCATTAAAAAGATGATTCAGTTTATCCCTCTAACCACCAGAAAAACAGTTGTCTCTTTATTAATCCTATCGAAATTGGACTACTGTAATGGTCTTCTTGCCAAACTTCAAAAACAACATATGAAGAAACTTCAGAGTGTGCAGAATGCTGCAGCCAGGCTGGTCTTCAACCTGCCTAAATTCCACCCAGTTTCATCGGCCATTAAGGAATTGCATTGGCTGACGGTTGCAAACCGTATCAAATTTGAGGCATTATGCCTTACTTTCAAAGCCCTGCACGATGTAGGTCCTTGTTATTTAAAAATATCTCTTTCATGGTATGTTCCAAATAGAGAACTTCGCTCTAAAAGTACCATGACAATGCCCTGTTCCAGGTTTAAGAGACTAAAATGGGGAGGCAGTTGTTTTACCACCGAAGCCCCTGGCCTGTGGAACAGTCTACCTATAAACATCTAGGCAGCTCCAACACTGTTGGGCATCAGGAAGTTAATAAAAACCTGGCTTTTCAATTCTTAAGTGCATAATTACTCTCAGCACCTAAAACCCTCACCTGACTGCCACTCAAACAGCGCCAAGACACCTATGGGTATTCAAGCGCTTTAGAAACATTTTAAAGTAACATAACATATAAATCTACATACATAATACACATATATACATACATAATACAGATATATATACATATATACATAATACATATATATATATTATAAATATGTAAATATATATATATACACACTTTAAAACGAAAACAAAATACACAATATACAAATAGCCTTGTTTTTGGCATAAGCAGACAAGGAAGGGGGAGGCAGGATGGTCAGTGAGGAATCCACCAGAAAAAGTGTTATCAAAGGAAAGTGACTTGTTCTTCTGATGGATACATCTATGGATACATCTACCTGTGGATTCCTCACCTTTTGAATAGCATCCTCAAGCAGTCCAGCACTCAAGAGGTTGGTGCCTCTCTGCCTATAACAAAGGCCTTTTAGCAAAAAATCTTGCAAAATTGCACAGGCAAAGTGGCCATCTCACCTCACTTCGGAGTCTAAGCAATAGTGCTTCACAAAGGTGTGGAAGGAGGCCAAAGTTGCCTCTTTACAAATGTCAACTACAGGGACACCTCCAGCTAAAGCAGAAATAAAAGACTCATCTCTAGTAGAAGGAGCTCTAATACCTTCAGGTGGTTCTTTGTTAGCAATGGTGTCGCAGATCTTTATGCACAGGATGATCCATCTGAACAATGTCCTCTTATGCACTGCTTTTCCTTTCATCTTGCCCACATAAACAGCAAACAGCTGATCAACCAGTCGGAGATCACGAGTTCTATCCACATAAAGCTCACTGGCCTTTTCAGGTCCAAATGAAAAGGCCTTTCCTCCTCTTTAGATGGATGTGTATGAGGATAGAAAGTAGGAAGAAAAATATACTGGCCCAAGTGGAAGGGCGCAACCACCTTTGCGAGGAAAGCAGCCCTGGTTCTCAATACTAACTTATCTGCTTAGAAAGCTGTGAAGGGGGTTTTACACTTAATGCCTGCAAATCACTAACATGTCTAGCAGACCTTATGGCGACCAGAAAATCATATTGAAAGTAAGTAGTGTCAAAGGACAGCTGTGTAAGGGTTCAAACGGAGTACCCATAAGGCATAGGTCTTCAAAGTGTGGGGCGCGCCCCCCCCCCAGGGGGCAAGGGGGTGGGCACCACATCACCTAATGGGGCGGGGGCACGCACTCCTCTCCACCATTTCGCCTTGTTGCTTCCCACGTTGGAAGTATGTTTCCTGCCTGTGTTGCAGACCCCCATCTCGAGTTAGGGCTCTTTCTGATTGGAGCATTCAGAACAGCCAATCAGCATGTAGTTCCTGCAGCACTGACGTCGACACTGACATTCCTCCATAGAAAGCGAGAGCAGTACAGATGCCAGGAAGTGCCGCAAATTTTGCATACATAAAGCTGCGAAATACTTCAACTTTGCAGATAAACCAGTGCTTCATCAATTGGTGCCTTTTGCCTCCTGATTGCTGAATTTCATATTGGGTCGCTTTTGAATCCTTTCCCCTCGAGGTTATCATGGTTTGTAACCTCGTAGCTACTGTCTTTCACTCCAAGGATTTGACAACGGGTGCATTCTTCCTGAGAATTCCATTCACTAGCAGGTAAGTGTGAAGAGTTTTTTATTTTTTGAAAGTCTCTCTCCTTTGCCTTTCTTCCCAACACTAGTGGGAACGTTACATGTTTTGAAGAGACAGGGATGCACCATTAATGCCAGAGCTGCTGACTTTAGTTTTGGGGACCCGGGTTTGAGTCCTGCCATCAGCTCTACATCATGTGATCCTCTGCAAAATCCCTTGATTTACCCGTGACATATGGAAAATAAATTTGACCTTGATTAAAGTCGCTGGTGCTCATTTAAAGTGTTCAAATACTTTAGAGCTGAGCACACAAGCCTGAAATAGCAAATATCATGAAATATGCCATCTTTCTTTCATAGGGCAAATATAAATGCTTTCTTATGACATGTTTCTGAATCTTCTGAAGCCTATCTTCTTTATAATCCAACTATGTTAACAACTGAATGGCTCTTGATTTTTTTACATCTATTTTAAATTTATTTTTAGTGTCCTTTACAAAATGCATTGTTAAGCAAGGAGTAAATCAATCAATCAATCAGGGGTTTATATAGCACGCTACTCACCCGTGAGGGTCTCAAGGCACTGGGGGGAGGGGGAGGGTGGAGCGGCTCCGGATCAGTCGAAGAGTCAGGTCTTGAGGTCCTTCCTGAACGTGTGCAAGGAGTGAGAGTCTAAATTCTAAGACTCATCCCATTTAATACACGAACGGACACTAATAACCGCTTTATAATGCACATTACTCAGCAATGTTAAGCAAAGTACGAATAATCTAAGGCACTGGACCTTGAATACCCATGAGCAAACACTCATAAATGCTTTATAATGCACACTATTGAGCAATCCGTGATTGGTATTTCGTATTGTCATTATTAACATTCATTGCAAATGTTTTATAATATTCAATTCAAAAGGATGAGGCCTGGCTTGTCCACTTGTGGATTACGAGATTGCATTGTGCTGTGGGGCCATGGTAATCTTAAAACATTGCATGAAGGATAAACAATGCTTTGCTAGGTAGGCTCATACATATGTCTCTTAAATCTAGTGCTTTCAGTGTGATCTGCTGGAAAGACTCAGAATGTTTAAATCTGAAGAGTCATGTCGTAACTAGAGAAAGGAATTTGGGCATATCTGCTCCAAAGGACCAAATGTCTACCTGTAGCTTTTGAAAATCATTGGCTGAGACACAAGGGCAGAGAAAAAGAGAATCAAGAAGGAAAGAGAGTTGGTGAAGAAGTGTATTATGTTGGGTAATTATCCACCACAGATTAACACCATCTAATCTTCCTCATTGCCCTTCCCTGTCACAGTACTTTGTCTATAAGGATGGACCTACCTCTTCCATGTACCGCCTAGTTGTTAGTTATGGGATTGCTGGTTTGGATAAGGCTTGTGCCAAAGCCAGGCAGAAACCACAACTATAGTCAGGGCAAGGGAGATACACACTGATGATAACCCCTGCTCACCCCCTTGGTAGCTTGGCTCAGCAGTCAGGCTTATCCCAGAGGCAATGTGTAAAGCATTTGCGTAACACACACACAGCAGCAACACACTAGGCACACCACAAAAAGGAACTCCACACAAGGTTTTTTTTTTAAATAGCCTTTGTATTATCATAAACACATTAGAAACATAATCACACATTTACACTGTGCCAACTGGCACTAGGCAATATTCACAGGGTATTATATAAAGGACCAGGCCAATCGGGCCACGGTCAGAACCATCAAGAAGTAGGTCATAAACATAAAACACAATCAGTAACTACTGGTACAATAATTAACTAAGCATTTTCACATTAGGCATAAAACACATTAGGCCCAAACCTCATTAGCATAAACACATTACGCCATATGCCTCACCAGCATAAACACATGCATAAATCATTATAGGCATCACATGAAATCACATTAGGGCCTTGCGCCCATTCACCATCACCTAACTGACCCCAGGCCAACTGGCCATACACTAGGGCTCAAATGCCCTATGTCCCAAATGTCAGGGTGTGCTGCAAATGCAGCAGGATCAAAATGCCACTGTGCCTCCTGGGTGCCCACTGGGACTCTCTAAAACAAAATGTGCCCAGTTGTTGCAGTTGCCCGCTACGGCGGCGCAACTGAGGAACTAAAGAGGGGCACTGACACCCCGGTGCCCTCTGGGGCTCTCTCAACACATGAGCGCCATCGTTGCAGCTGCCCGTGCTGGTGCAGCTGGGAAAGGAAACCAACACTGGCACCACTGTGCCTCTTCTGTCCCCCTCAGGGACTCTACAACAAAATGCCCCCTAAGGAATTAACACGGGCACTCAGGAGTCCGCACTGGGACCTTGGAAGCAAATGGGTCCAACGATGCAGCTGCCCGCTATGGCGGTGCAGCTGTGGCAAATAAGGCACAGCCTCTGGAGCCCTGCTCTGGGACTCTCTAATCGAACTGCCCCATCGCAATAAAAATAGGCGCCGGCACTCCACGGACCTTGGGATGCACCCAAGCCCCACTCCTGGACTTGGTGAAACAAGTGGCCCCAATCGTGAGAGCAGCCCGCTCTCTTGCAGGTCCGCTCTGGACTAGGGACTCGCTCTGTGCCTCGATTGGCACCACAAATGGAGAAGCCCTACTCACTGGGCTCTCTCTGGGTAGGACTCCTCCCGTACAGGCAGCCTCACTTCTCCCGATCTCCTTGGCATGCTCAGTAGAGGCCCCACTCCTCGGGGACTCTCTCTCCTTCCCTCGCGGCGTCTCCGGCGGGCGGGACTTCCTCTCCCGGCTCGCCGGACGCGCTTTGCACCCCACCCACAGCCAGGCAAGGCCACCTGGCTTCCTGTTTGGGCGATCGGGTCGCGGCAGTGATTTCTCTCCCTTCGGCCGCAACGCGGGTTGGGCAACCCGCTTTCAAGAAAGCACCTAAGCGGGGTGGGCACCCGCCAACCATTCCAAACGCGGCGTGGGCACCCACTGCTTCAATACTCAAAGCGGGGTAGGCTTCTGCTCGGCGGCACAATGCTGGGTGGGCTCCCGCTCGTAAAGGCACATAAGGCAGGAAGGGACACCTTCCCGCACATAAACAATTACCAGAGGTGATTTCCTCGTTCTATGTGTGTGTTCTATATGTGTTTCTCATAAATCTGAAGATGTGTCGGGTTCCAGGGGTGTTGCGCGGGAACACCCTCAGCAACACCCATGCAATGCCCCTTTCACGTATAAATGGGCCATATTTACAAAGACAGGAAAGGACAGGAAAAACCACGCAGGCTTGTAAATACAGAGCAGCAAAATGCGCCACCGGTGCGTCACAAAAAGTGACGCACTGGCGTCGCAGGGGTCTTTTAAATAAGCTCCTGGAAGTGGAGCACAACCTCAGGATTGCAGTACCAAGAATCTACCCACACATTGACTGTCTCTTTGGAGAAAAACAGGCACACCTGTCACATTAGTTTTGAAATTGTTTTATTGAGCTATGCAAAATTTAGTGTTTTGTGTGAGAAAGAAAGCACCATAGTAATTTTTCGTGCAGAATCTTTTTTGGAGACTTTTCATTTGAAGCATCTGCCACCTAACCACAAACAGTATACAAACTTCAGCTTACTAAACACTCTTACTATAATATTTTTTGCCACCTAGGGCCTGGACTCTGCAGGTGGGAATGCTAGCGATGATGCAGAGTACCAGCTTCCAGAATTTGTTGTCAAGTGGTGATGGGAGAGGAGTGGGGGGCTCGACGTCTAAAAAAGTTTAGATGGGGGGCCTCAACCTAAAAATGTTTGAAGACCTCTGCCATAAGGTAAGTCAGTAGAAAATTAAGATCCCACGGAGCCATAATAAATAGAGTGGGAGGATTTTTCATATTTTCTTGACACCACTTTACAAACTTAGCCCATCTGCCAGCATAAGCCGACTTGGTGGAGTATCTCTGGCTGATAAAATAACATCCACTACATCGGGGGAAAAGAAAAAGAACTCAGGTTGCCCATTCAATTTCCAGGCATGTGGGTGCAGGCTCTGGAGGTGAGGGTGAAGAACCTGCCCCAGCGACTGCGAGAGGAGGTCTGCCCTGTGAGGGAGACAGAGCAAAGGGCACAGTGAGAGGTAAAGAAGGTCTGTGTACCACATCCTTTTCGCCAATACAGGGCTATTAATATGACTTGGGCCTGGTCTTGGTGACTCTTCCTCAGAACCCAAGGAATCAAGGGTATGGGGGAAGCGCTTAAAACAGCTGGGGGCCCCAGACAAATTGAAAGGCGTCCCCCAGAACTCTCTGCAACAGATACTGGAGGCTGCAGAATAACAGGCAGTACATGTTCTCCAGAGTGGCAAAAAGGTCAGTCGAAAGGGTTCCCCATAGCCAAAAAGTTTGTTGTACCACTTCCAGATGGAGATGCCACTCATGATTGGCTGTAAACTGCTGACTGACACTGTCCGCACGCACGTTTAGAACCCCAGCCAAGTGATTTGCCATGATGCGAGTCGTAGAGCTTCTCTGCAGAGAGGGTACAACCCTACTCCTCCCTGCTTCTTTATGTACCACATTGCAGTAGTATTGTCTGTTAAGACTTGAATGGATTATCCTCAAATGGAAGGAAGGAAGGCCTTGAGAGTGAAATGTATCGCCCACTATTCCAACAGATTGATATGCAACAATACTTTCTCTGGAAACCAAAGACCTTTGATCTCTAGATCCCCCAGATCATGTACCAGAGTGCATGGGTGACAAATAGAATGATGAAGGCTGTCAGACCAAGCAGGTGCAAGACCTTCAGGACTGCAACCATAGTTCCATTATGAAACATCTGAATCATAGCCTAATTGTCCAGACTCCTCCTTTAAGGCGGGTATTCATGATTCACCTTAGTGTCCAGTACTGCCCCTATGAACAGAGTGTGCTGCGAGGGCTTTAGTTGGGACATGGGCCTGTTGATAGAAAAGCCCAGGTTGAACAACTGAGTTGTCAACTGCAAGTGATCCAACACCAGCTCTGGAGACTTGGCTTTGATCGGCGGCCAATCGTCCAGGTAAGGGAATACCTGTATTCCCTACCTACTGAGGTCAGCTGCAGCCCCCGCCATCAGCTTTGTGAAGACTTGAGGTGTGGAAGTTAGACCAAATGGAAGGACCACAAGCTGGAAATGTTGTGACCCCACCGTGCAGCAGAATGGGAATGTGAAAATACGCATTCTGTAAATAGATTGAAACCATCCAGTCTTTCTTTTCCAGCGCAAGACGTACCTGCAATAGGGTCAGCATTATGAACTTCTCCTGCTTCAGGAACCAATTCAAAATCCTGAGGTCCAAGATCGGACGTAAATGACCATCCTTTTTGGGAAACGGGAAGTACTAAGAATAGCATCCCTGACCCCGTTCCAGCTCCGGAACCAACTCCACTGCGCCCTTTTGAAGTAGGAATTTGCACCTCCTTTTGGAGGAGCAGAAGATATTTGTCTGCTCAAAAACCTTGTTGAGGAGGAAAGGGTGGAGGAAATTCCTGAAAGGGCAGGGAGTACCCATTTTCTACAATAGCCATAACCCAAAGATCCATTGTTATGGATCTCTACAGAGTAAGAAAATGGGACAACCGTCCTCCCACCGGGCAAACTAGGGCTGCTTTCCTGTTACCTTGGCAGGGGAGGAAGAAGAGGAAGATGGCTGATGAGCAACATCTCGTTGTCTACCTCACCCTCTTTAACTTATATAGAGGGGATAGGGCAGCTGCTGGTGTTGCTGCCTTCCACGAAAAGAGAAGTTCTGGCCAAACCCCCGGAATCTCCAAGACCACCTGTAATCCTCAGGCTGTGATTCAAGGCCCAAAGATTGTGCCGTCGCTTTACTATCCTTGAACCTCTCCAAGACAAAATTGGCTTTGTCATCAAACAGTCTTGATCTATCAAATGACAAATCCATTAGGGTAGATTGAACGTCAGATGAAACTCTCTCAACCACACATGCCTCCTCGTGGTGACTGAGAGCCTCATCGCCCTTGCAATAGAATCAGCTGTGTCCAGGCCAGACTGAATGACCTGACAAGCAGGGGTCTGGCTGTCATTCAACATCTCCGTAAAGTGTCCCTGAACCTCCTCAGGCAATTTAGGAGCCACTGTTTTGGCTGATTCGATCTATGCATGGATGTACCTTCCTAATGAACAGGTTGCATTGGTCAACTTCAAAGTCATGCCAACAGAGGAGAATACCTTCTTTGCAGACTGTTCCATCCTCTTTGATACTCTATCCATCGGAGTTGTTGGAAAAGACCCAGAAGTCAACTTTGACGAACAGGAAGCTTGTACCAGCAAACTTTCAGGTGAAGTGGGGGTGGTTAAGAACAATGGCTCACCTGTGGCAGGCTTGTATCTTCTGGTAATAGGTCTAGATACTGCTGAAGATGTCACAGGTTTCTGTCAAATCTCCAGTATAGACTCAGTCAGAGAGTGCCTCCTTTTAATGGCAACAAAGGCTCTGATGACAAAGAAGAAGAATGTACTACCTCTGTCAACAAAATAGACTTGTGTTCAGCAGAAGGAAGAGGCAATTCCAGCATCTCAGCCGGCTTCCTTATCACTGAACAGTACAACGTGATCTCAAGTGGAGGAATGCCTTTTGGGGACAATAACTCCCATTCTGGAAAAGTGTCTAGGCCACCTACCACTTCAAAACAGACCCTCAGTCTCAGGACCATGTGACACTATTGCCCCTTCTTTGAAATCTGGATATCTTTCCCCTAGCATGTACTGCTCCTATTCCTGAAGCATCTGAGCTTCTCTTCGAGGTCTCTTCTTCTACCTAGGCATCGGTGAAGCCAGAACTGGCGTTAGTGACGTCAACAATGGCGCCTGTGACTTTCGTGCCAGCTTAGTGGTAGCCAGCAGTACTGGAATTGAGTTTTGCGACACTGATGCCGATCTATTCGATGTCGGAGAGGGTGCGACCGGCGCCAAAGACTCCTGTTGGACTTCTTCTACTGGCAATAGAGTCGCCTTTCTCAGTGCCAGATGGAGTCATCGCCCTGCTAAAAATGCTGTAAATAGCATTTAGAAAATGAAAAGGGTCGCCCCCTGGAGTCGGGAATGATAGACACAGGCAGTGGTGGTACTTGAGGGGTACTGGATCCACGGCTGGCTCCGGTCGGTTCATGGTGCCAAGGTGGAGTCGGAGGTCTTCTACTCGAGGGGGACGCCGAACCAGCTACTGGAGATGGGACAGAGGGACACCGCACCTCTATCTTCCTGAGTCTTTGGATCGGGGACACCCACCTCGGACAGTCATCTCTTGAAGATCGACGCCAGGAACCATGACACCGCTTCATCTCATGTTTCCTCTTTGATGACTTCAAGGAATGAGGAGACGGCGACTCCAACAGAGGACAAGACTTACGATATCCTTGCCTTGGCCATGAAGAGTTTCACTTCCCTCTCCTTCAGCACCTTCGGATTCATCTTCAGACATGATGAACAGGCATTGATGTCTTGGGCCGAACTATGGCACCAAAGACAATCTTCATGAGGATCACTAATCGACATCTGACCCTCACATTCCCTGCAGGGCTTGAACACAGACTTTCTTGGAGGAGACCTTTTGTTCCTGCAACAACTTTGCGATTTCCTGGAAAAAATGTCACAAGACTCCTACACAATAGAGAGCCTAGGAAAAAACATTATGCGCCGAAGGTGCAGGAAAAAGGGAACCAACGTCAGCACGCCGACTCCTATGACTTCACGCAAAGTTACGTGTGGAGCCGTAGCATTATGAACTTCTCTTCAATGTGGAAAAGCTAAAGAGAAAAGTGGAATGCTGGTGCACTGAGATATTCAAATGGTGAGGAATCCACGGGTAGATGAATCCATCAGAAATATACAGGTGGCGTATGCCCCTTTAGACTTGTGCAACAAGTATATGTATGGGGACAGCTTTGTACCTCACCCAAGCAGAATGATTTTCAGAACAATCATACAATGCAACAGTTAAATATGTGTTCCTGTGCAATCGCCACATTTACAAGTAAAGAGAAAATTGTTCCTTGTGTTAACTTGAACTTCAAAATACCAATGGTATGTATTCCCCATCATAACACTAACGACATCCTGCTAAGTCTTATGTATCATAAACCACAGAAAACAGCTACATTAATAATTAACAAAACTGAACTAATGTTTAACTTACCCAAGAATGACTTGGCAACTGCATACAAAGCTTGAGGGGGCCATGGCAAAAACCAATCAATGCCTGTATTATTCACAAGACCTTAAAAAGAAACAAACATTGTGCAATCACTTTAATAAAAAACACACCAACATTGTTTACCACGGTTAGCCATATGTTCAGCATCAATAGATTAACAGGCATCAAAGGCATTCCCAAAGTAATTCCCTTTGTTTTACTTCAATGCGTTTAATAGATACCAAGGAGTTCTCCCGTAAATCTGCAGAAGTTGAAGATTTCTAATGATCCTCCTAATCAGTCAGGCACGCTGGCTACTTGGTGGACAATCTGCCTCAATAAATATGGCAGGAATGTCCCTTTGCCCATTTAAGGCTTTTTGTTTTTCTCCACATGAAATTACTTTTTAGGAAACCCCCTTTTTGGCCACCCCATGTAATTTTGGAGTGCTACCTTCTTATCCCCACCTTTGAAACATCTTTACAATGCAGTGTGAAGTGTTCGTAAACATTCACACAAGTATGGGTATGTGGGTGGATTTTTCATGACTTTCTTATGTTGCTACTTCTTTCCCAAAGCAAACACAAGGAGATGATGGATGGAGAGCTGAAACTTTTCAGACACTCACCCCCAGTCAGAGATCTGGGTTGAATCCATCGTCATTCTTTAGCTCACTTCACCACCCAGTTCAGATACAGCTATATGCAAATCAGTCTCGACCCTGTACCTCATGGGAACAGTCCAGCCCGAACTGCCAAGCCATGTCTTCCCTGCACCGGAAACAAGCATCCTGGGACCGTATTCGGGCTAACAGCCCTCATCAGCCATGCTAGCTTTAATCCAGTGGCAAAGTGAGCAAATGACCCACGTCTGGGGATATCCTGCCAACTTAGGGCGAACAAAGCAAACACAAGGAGATGATGGACAGAGCGCTGAAACTTTTCCGACACTCACCCCCAGTCACAGATCTGGGTTGAATCCATCATCGTTCTTTAGCTCACTTCACCACCCCAGTTCAGACACAGCAATATGTTATCAGTCTTAACCCCGTGCCGCATGGGAACAGTCCAGCCCGAACTGCCAAACTATGTCTTCCCTTAACGGGAAACAGACATCCTGGGACCGGTTTAGGGCTAACAGCCCTCATTAGCCAGGCTAGCTTGAATCCAGTGGCAAAGTGAGCAAGGGACCCACATTTGGGCATACCCTGCCAACTTAGGGCGAACAAAGCAAACACAAGGAGATGCTGGACGGAGCGCTGAAACTTTTCAGACACTCACCCCCAGTCACAGATCTGGGTTAAATCCATCATCGTTCTTTAGCTCACTTCACCACCTCAGTTCAGACACAGCTATATTGAAATCAATCTTGACCCTGTGCCTCATGGGAATAGTCCAGTCCGAACTGCCAAGCCATGTCTTCTCTGGACCGGAAACAAGCATCCTGGGACCGGTTGTGGGCTAACAGCCCTCGTCAGCCAGGCTAGCTTGAATCCAGTGGCAAAGTGAGCAAGGGACCCACGTCTGGGCATACCCTCCCAACTTAGGGCAAACAAAGCAAACACAAGGAGATTATGGACAGAGCGCTGACACTTTTCAGACACTGACCCCCAGTCACAGATCTGGGTTGAATCCATTATCGTTCTTTAGCTCACTTCGGCACCCCAGTTCAGACACAGCTATATGCAAACCAGTCTTGACCCGGTGCTTTCTTTCCCAGCTGAATCCTAAACGTCTACTTGAATATTGTGTTGACTTTACATAATCATAAGTGCATTTTATTCTAAAATTTTACCATAATGTATTCAGTAAATCTAGATTTTGATTTTAGAATTTTAAAGGTCTGTATTTTTGTGCCCTGCAGGGAAACCTTACTGGGCCACTTTGGTTACACAATATTTAAGCAATTGTAATACAGTTTATAACCGAAAGAAAAAGGCAATCTACATTGCAAAGATGATTTATCGACTAAAATAGTCCATGTATTTGGCTATCAGCCATTAAGATCAGAATGAATGATGATTGAATAAAATTCAGATGTAGTGGAATTGGTATCATGCACCCATTGACTCCTTGGAACTTTTCTTAGCCCCTCTGTATCCTCCTGTGTGCTGCTAAGGGCTTATGGTAGATGCAAGGAGCGGGATCATCCGACCAGGAATAGCAAGGGCAGTGCCAAGGGTACTAAATATAACACATAGAGTTGCATCTGTGACCCTTGGCAGCCAATAACTGAGGTCTACGAAACCACCAGTTATTCCATCTCTTCTGGCACCATTTCTACCTGAAGAAGAGGCATATATGTTCCTAAAAGCTAGCAATCAAAGGAACAGATGACTTACTTTGGGTGCATTCATTCTGATGGATATGATGATTTTGGCAGATTCCTCATTTGTATCCCTTCCAAGCCACCAACTTGATTTTGTCTGAAATAGTTTCTCAGCAGCTCTTTAACCAGCCTAATGTGCTGGTCAGAGTCGACAGCAAAGTCTTGTGGCCGCGCCCAAAATAATGTGTCCACCAGCTTTAAAGTTGCAGCATGTGCTGGTGATGTTATGTCTGTCCATCTTCCAATTCCCCATAAACTTAAGGGTATAAAAAGAGGGAGCAAATCTCATTGCACAATGAACTAATCATCCTCTAATGTGGGAGGCATCATACCCATCAGAAATCAAGTTACCAAAGATAAGTGACTTATTTTTATAATGGAAAAAAACACCAGTAAATCTGTTACTTGAGCACTGCTAAAGAAACCCCCAAATTATGTGGGCTGAAGATACTATGCCATTTTAAATTAGAACAGATCGCAATATTGGCCTACAACACTGAGACTGAGCCTACCTTTCCGTCTACAGGTTATAACGCTTCATTAAAGACCGAAGAGAGCTGTCAAGTAACAGCATTACATATTGGCTGCATAGGAACACCGTCAAAAGAGCCAATGTCACCGTCACCACTCTAAGTAATGAGACCTGAATGCCTCAGGTGGAAGCTTCCCCACCAACACATTAGAACAAAAGTTATTTACCTGTAATCTGTGGTTCTCCAGTATTGGTATCTTTCATAGATTATGCCTGAATCATTCCCCGTCGTCAGAGTGGGAGCCCCACAGTACATAAAAATAGCAATATATATACACATAGAACCCATATCATGGGTAACCTAGAACCAGGAAGTAAAGTAGCCAGAAATCAAAAGGAAAAAATCCTCCACTTTCATGACTCGTCCAAGTCATTATATATGGTCCAAACTACAGCCAATCAGACTACAGCAACACCCAGAATGTTCTCCTCAGAAGCTCAGGCTCTCAGATTTTGTAGCACAAGTGTGCTCCAGAGTGAACAGATCAGAGATGAAGTACCGGGGATTTTAGGACCCCAGCGGTGCCAGGGATAGCACCCTATGACTTCGGGTTATCCTGTTGCTGTAGTATTATAAAAGACGCTCTCATGGTAATGTAACAAAGAAACTGGCAGAAGAAGCTGAAATATGAAAAAGACATCTCTATTAAACATTAAATGAGTGAGACTACGTCGCACAGAAGCCTTAGCAACTGAATGAGGCAGTCTGCAGAACAGAAACCAGTCTCCTCTTTTATGGAGAATGTTACGCTCTGGGCAACACCGCCCTTCTCTTGCAGTTGGTCATTCACATGTATACATTGCAAACGAAAAGGCAGAGTCATGATGACCATCCCACATTCCAGTTAAGCCAGCCCGTAATTATTTACCCAGCAAGGCTCAGATCTCACATCAGATATCGATAGGCCCCAATAAACATGAGCATCTCCTGTTTTGGGAAACAAGCCATAAAGCAGGAACAGTCAGGTGTGAAAGAGATTAGCCGGAGGCTTGTGTAGGATGAAAAGACTTTATGGTGTGTCAAGCCCTGATGCTAATCACAGGTGGCCAGAGGACGGGGAACTCGTGAGACCAGTTTGACCTGGGGTGGCGGAGCCAAGCTGCCCAGGTCACAGAAAAGTCAAAGAAAGGCACATGTGCTCTAAAAGGCCCGTTTTCGCTTCATGCTATATAGCCTATGTGAGGGCAACCTTAAGATGGCCACCGCTACAAAATGGAACCCACGGAGTCAATGTATAATAACGTATACATAGTGCATTCATAGCTAAAATGTTACACAAAGCACTTGTACATACCGCATTGACCATTCGCGGTTCGCTAATACCGGGATAGACAGGGGTAGGGCCCTGCCTCCTACGCGGTCCCAAATTTTAAAGTACGACAGAGAGGAGCCTCTGAGGGGAGGTGGGTGGGTTGCATGTGAATCTCTGAAAGATACCAATACTGGAGAACCACAGATTACAGGTAAGTAACTTTTGTTCTTCTCCAGTATTGGGGTATCTTTCATAGATTCACATGCCTGAATCAGAGTAAAGAGCAGTAACTCCATAACATTACTAGTGATATTATCATCACAACCGTAAGCATATGCATATCCTAAGCTATAAGTAATCACAAGAATAGACATTTCTATACCTATATAACACACAAATATATACATATATATATATATATTCCATATGAAGCTGCCCTGAATTGAGGCGCCACACATCAGCGTTGTTCAACCTTTTATTCACTTGGGTGTCAGGGAAACGGCATCTTCAGACAGCAATTGCTAACACCAAACGCGTTTCAGGCTCTCATAGCCCTTGGTCACTGGTCAAGTCGGGAGGCAAGCTGCTGGATTTTGCGCCATGTTTGCAGCGCTTAATATTCATTTCCGCTACAGTGGGCGTGGCTGAATTGCATTGTGGTCGTCGCAGTTCTTGAGCTGTAGTAGTTCGCCTCAATGCCTCCTTTCAAAATTAAAATCCTTTAGTAGGTTTGCTGATACTGGAGACTGACGTGTCCCATCCAGTTTCGCCCAAGAGTTCGGTCACGCTGTTCCCTCAAATGCTGCTCTGAGTTGCACGCAGCATCAGGGAGCCGCTCTTCCGCGGCGGGGCGTCTCGCGACCCGAGCCGGGCCGCTAATATTCCATATGAAGCTGCCCTGAATTGAGGCGCCACACATCAGCGTTGTTCAACCTTTTATTCACTTGGGTGTCAGGGAAACGGCATCTTCAGACAGCAATTGCTAACACCAAACGCGTTTCAGGCTCTCATAGCCCTTGGTCACTGGTCAAGTCGGGAGGCAAGCTGCTGGATTTTGCGCCATGTTTGCAGCGCTTAATATTCATTTCCGCTACAGTGGGCGTGGCTGAATTGCATTGTGGTCGTCGCAGTTCTTGAGCTGTAGTAGTTCGCCTCAATGCCTCCTTTCAAAATTAAAATCCTTTAGTAGGTTTGCTGATACTGGAGACTGACGTGTCCCATCCAGTTTCGCCCAAGAGTTCGGTCACGCTGTTCCCTCAAATGCTGCTCTGAGTTGCACGCAGCATCAGGGAGCCGCTCTTCCGCGGCGGGGCGTCTCGCGACCCGAGCCGGGCCGCTAATATTCCATATGAAGCTGCCCTGAATTGAGGCGCCACACATCAACGTTGTTCAACCTTTTATTCACTTGGGTGTCAGGGAAACGGCATCTTCAGACAGCAATTGCTAACACCAAACGCGTTTCAGGCTCTCATAGCCCTTGGTCACTGGTCAAGTCGGGAGGCAAGCTGCTGGATTTTGCGCCATGTTTGCAGCGCTTAATATTCATTTCCGCTACAGTGGGCGTGGCTGAATTGCATTGTGGTCGTCGCAGTTCTTGAGCTGTAGTAGTTCGCCTCAATGCCTCCTTTCAAAATTAAAATCCTTTAGTAGGTTTGCTGATACTGGAGACTGACGTGTCCCATCCAGTTTCGCCCAAGAGTTCGGTCACGCTGTTCCCTCAAATGCTGCTCTGAGTTGCACGCAGCATCAGGGAGCCGCTTTTCCGCGGCGGGGCGTCTCGCGACCCGAGCCGGGCCGCTAATATTCCATATGAAGCTGCCCTGAATTGAGGCGCCACACATCAGCGTTGTTCAACCTTTTATTCACTTGGGTGTCAGGGAAACGGCATCTTCAGACAGCAATTGCTAACACCAAACGCGTTTCAGGCTCTCATAGCCCTTGGTCACTGGTCAAGTCGGGAGGCAAGCTGCTGGATTTTGCGCCATGTTTGCAGCGCTTAATATTCATTTCCGCTACAGTGGGCGTGGCTGAATTGCATTGTGGTCGTCGCAGTTCTTGAGCTGTAGTAGTTCGCCTCAATGCCTCCTTTCAAAATTAAAATCCTTTAGTAGGTTTGCTGATACTGGAGACTGACGTGTCCCATCCAGTTTCGCCCAAGAGTTCGGTCACGCTGTTCCCTCAAATGCTGCTCTGAGTTGCACGCAGCATCAGGGAGCCGCTCTTCCGCAGCGGGGCGTCTCGCGACCCGAGCCGGGCCGCTAATATTCCATATGAAGCTGCCCTGAATTGAGGCGCCACACATCAGCGTTGTTCAACCTTTTATTCACTTGGGTGTCAGGGAAACGGCATCTTCAGACAGCAATTGCTAACACCAAACGCGTTTCAGGCTCTCATAGCCCTTGGTCACTGGTCAAGTCGGGAGGCAAGCTGCTGGATTTTGCGCCATGTTTGCAGCGCTTAATATTCATTTCCGCTACAGTGGGCGTGGCTGAATTGCATTGTGGTCGTCGCAGTTCTTGAGCTGTAGTAGTTCGCCTCAATGCCTCCTTTCAAAATTAAAATCCTTTAGTAGGTTTGCTGATACTGGAGACTGACGTGTCCCATCCAGTTTCGCCCAAGAGTTCGGTCACGCTGTTCCCTCAAATGCTGCTCTGAGTTGCACGCAGCATCAGGGAGCCGCTCTTCCGCGGCGGGGCGTCTCGCGACCCGAGCCGGGCCGCTAATATTCCATATGAAGCTGCCCTGAATTGAGGCGCCACACATCAGCGTTGTTCAACCTTTTATTCACTTGGGTGTCAGGGAAACGGCATCTTCAGATAGCAATTGCTAACACCAAACGCGTTTCAGGCTCTCATAGCCCTTGGTCACTGGTCAAGTCGGGAGGCAAGCTGCTGGATTTTGCGCCATGTTTGCAGCGCTTAATATTCATTTCCGCTACAGTGGGCGTGGCTGAATTGCATTGTGGTCGTCGCAGTTCTTGAGCTGTAGTAGTTCGCCTCAATGCCTCCTTTCAAAATTAAAATCCTTTAGTAGGTTTGCTGATACTGGAGACTGACGTGTCCCATCCAGTTTCGCCCAAGAGTTCGGTCACGCTGTTCCCTCAAATGCTGCTCTGAGTTGCACGCAGCATCAGGGAGCCGCTCTTCCGCGGCGGGGCGTCTCGCGACCCGAGCCGGGCCGCTAATATTCCATATGAAGCTGCCCTGAATTGAGGCGCCACACATCAGCGTTGTTCAACCTTTTATTCACTTGGGTGTCAGGGAAACGGCATCTTCAGACAGCAATTGCTAACACCAAATGCGTTTCAGGCTCTCATAGCCCTTGGTCACTGGTCAAGTCGGGAGGCAAGCTGCTGGATTTTGCGCCATGTTTGCAGCGCTTAATACTACTACAGCTCAAGAACTGCGACGACCACAATGCAATTTAGCCACGCCCACTGTAGCGGAAATGAATATTAAGCGCTGCAAACATGGCGCAAAATCCAGCAGCTTGCCTCCCGACTTGACCAGTGACCAAGGGCTATGAGAGCCTGAAACGCGTTTGGTGTTAGCAATTGCTGTCTGAAGATGCCGTTTCCCTGACACCCAAGTGAATAAAAGGTTGAACAACGCTGATGTGTGGCGCCTCAATCCAGGGCAGCTTCATATGGAATATTAGCGGCCCGGCTCGGGTCGCGAGACGCCCCGCCGCGGAAGAGCGGCTCCCTGATGCTGCGTGCAACTCAGAGCAGCATTTGAGGGAACAGCGTGACCGAACTCTTGGGCAAAACTGGATGGGACACGTCAGTCTCCAGTATCAGCAAACCTACTAAAGGATTTTAATTTTGAAAGGAGGCATTGAGGCGAACTACTACAGCTCAAGAACTGCGACGACCACAATGCAATTTAGCCACGCCCACTGTAGCGGAAATGAATATTAAGCGCTGCAAACATGGCGCAAAATCCAGCAGCTTGCCTCCCGACTTGACCAGTGACCAAGGGCTATGAGAGCCTGAAACGCGTTTGGTGTTAGCAATTGCTGTCTGAAGATGCCGTTTCCCTGACACCCAAGTGAATAAAAGGTTGAACAACGCTGATGTGTGGCGCCTCAATTCAGGGCAGCTTCATATGGAATATTAGCGGCCCGGCTCGGGTCGCGAGACGCCCCGCCGCGGAAGAGCGGCTCCCTGATGCTGCGTGCAACTCAGAGCAGCATTTGAGGGAACAGCGTGACCGAACTCTTGGGCGAAACTGGATGGGACACGTCAGTCTCCAGTATCAGCAAACCTACTAAAGGATTTTAATTTTGAAAGGAGGCATTGAGGCGAACTACTACAGCTCAAGAACTGCGACGACCACAATGCAATTTAGCCACGCCCACTGTAGCGGAAATGAATATCAAGCGCTGCAAACATGGCGCAAAATCCAGCAGCTTGCCTCCCGACTTGACCAGTGACCAAGGGCTATGAGAGCCTGAAACGCGTTTGGTGTTAGCAATTGCTGTCTGAAGATGCCGTTTCCCTGACACCCAAGTGAATAAAAGGTTGAACAACGCTGATGTGTGGCGCCTCAATTCAGGGCAGCTTCATATGGAATATTAGCGGCCCGGCTCGGGTCGCGAGACGCCCCGCCGCGGAAGAGCGGCTCCCTGATGCTGCGTGCAACTCAGAGCAGCATTTGAGGGAACAGCGTGACCGAACTCTTGGGCGAAACTGGATGGGACACGTCAGTCTCCAGTATCAGCAAACCTACTAAAGGATTTTAATTTTGAAAGGAGGCATTGAGGCGAACTACTACAGCTCAAGAACTGCGACGACCACAATGCAATTTAGCCACGCCCACTGTAGCGGAAATGAATATCAAGCGCTGCAAACATGGCGCAAAATCCAGCAGCTTGCCTCCCGACTTGACCAGTGACCAAGGGCTATGAGAGCCTGAAACGCGTTTGGTGTTAGCAATTGCTGTCTGAAGATGCCGTTTCCCTGACACCCAAGTGAATAAAAGGTTGAACAACGCTGATGTGTGGCGCCTCAATTCAGGGCAGCTTCATATGGAATATTAGCGGCCCGGCTCGGGTCGCGAGACGCCTCGCCGCGGAAGAGCGGCTCCCTGATGCTGCGTGCAACTCAGAGCAGCATTTGAGGGAACAGCGTGACCGAACTCTTGGGCGAAACTGGATGGGACACGTCAGTCTCCAGTATCAGCAAACCTACTAAAGGATTTTAATTTTGAAAGGAGGCATTGAGGCGAACTACTACAGCTCAAGAACTGCGACGACCACAATGCAATTTAGCCACGCCCACTGTAGCGGAAATGAATATTAAGCGCTGCAAACATGGCGCAAAATCCAGCAGCTTGCCTCCCGACTTGACCAGTGACCAAGGGCTATGAGAGCCTGAAACGCGTTTGGTGTTAGCAATTGCTGTCTGAAGATGCCGTTTCCCTGACACCCAAGTGAATAAAAGGTTGAACAACGCTGATGTGTGGCGCCTCAATTCAGGGCAGCTTCATATGGAATATATATATATATATATAGCAATAATTATACAATATCTGTATGTCAGTAAATAGCAAGAGGAGGAGGGAAGAACAGAGGCTCACCTTATTTAAAAAGATTATGGCGAACCGCCTGTCCCACAGAGGTGTCTGCATCGCTGGCAGCTTCCAGACAGTAGTGCTTGGTAAAGGTGTGCCTGCTGGACCACGTAGCAGCTCTGCAGATTTGATGAATAGGCACACCAGCAAAGAGAGCGGTAGAGGAAGAGATTGCTCTGGTAGAATGTGCTCTCGGAGTTGTCTTTAAAGGTGTGCCTGCATGCTGATGACAGAAACAAATTGCAGCAGAAATCCAACGAGCAATGGACTGTTTGGATATTGGGTATCCTGTACGCATCCTTCCATAAGATATAAATAGCTGATCAGATTTCCGTATTGAAGCTGTCCTTTGAAAATAGAATTTGAGACACCTCTTGACATCAAGAGTATGTAAAGCCCTTTCCGCAGGTGATTGAGGATTAGGAAAGAAAGTCTTTAAAATGATCGGTTCGTTGAGATGGAAGTTCGAAGGTACTTTAGGCATAAAAGTGAGGTTAGTACGTAGCACCACCGAATCTCTGGTGAATTGAAGGTAAGGCGGTTTAATAGTGAAGGCTTGAATGTCACTGACCCGCCTAGCAGATGTGAGTGCTAATAGTAGAGAGACTTTCCAAGAGAGAAATTTTAAATCTGTCTTATGAATAGGTTCAAAAGGATGGCGCACGAGTTGTGAGAGCAGAATGTTCAGATGCCAGGATGGAGGTGGCCGTCGAATTGGAGGAAACATGCAAAACAATCCCTTGAAGAATTGTTGAATGATCCTAGAAAAGTACAGAGAGTTGGAACCAACCTGTCGGAATCTGGAGATAGCCGCTAGAAATACCTTAAGGGTAGAATGCGAAAGGCCTGATCTTGCCAAATGCAAAAAGAAAGGCAAAATGTGTTCCGGTTTTGTATGAATTGGATGAACATTGGCGTCATGGCACCAAATGCAAAATCGCTTCCATTTAAGCCTCTAAGTCTTGATTGTGGAAGGCGCCCTAGCATTGTCCAAGATTTCTCTACAGTCAGAAGGAATATCTAAGTGAGTGAATTCAAAGTGCTCAGGCGCCAGGCCGCTAAGTGCAGGGATGCAGAATCCGGGTGGCAGATCTGACCGTTCTGAATGGATAGAAGGTTCGGTATTGGTCGCAACTGGATGGGATCGCATTCGGAGAGAAGGAGGAGTTTGGTGAACCAGAACTGGCGAGGCCACCTGGGAGCTATGAGTATTAGGCGGAAAGGCTCCTTCTTCATTTTCCGGAGAACCCTGGGAACCAACGGTATCGGTGGAAAAGCGTAGGCATAAATCCGCGACCAGTTCATCAAAAACGCATTCCCGCACGATCCCTTGTGGGGAAGCCAACTTGCGAAGAATGGGAATGTGCGGTTCAGACTGGTCGCGAACAAATCCAGATCGGGTCGACCCCACTCCTGAAAAATACGATTCAAGGTTGGTTGATGAAGCTCCCACTTGTGATTGGAAGTTGTCGATCGACTGAGGGAATCCGCGAGAACGTTGGAAACTCCCGGGACATGGATTGCTGTCAGAGTTATCCGATGTTTGATCGGCCAATCCCAAATCTCCTGGGCTTGCTGAGACAATAGTGCAGATCTTGTTTGTTCAAGTAGTGCATACTTGTTGTGTTGGCCGTCCAAATCAACACTGATGCTCCGAGAATGATGGTGTGAAAAGATTTCAGAGCTAGGAAGATCGCCAGCAATTCCAAGAGGTTGATATGCCAAGTTTGTTGCTGAGCATCCCATCTTCCGCTTACCATCAGTCCTTGCAGGTGAGCTCCCCATCCTTCTAGGAATGCGTCCGTAGTGATGACGAAGCTTGGAGCTTCTATTAGAAATGAGCAGCCTGCTGCTACATTTTTCTTGTAAGTCCACCATCGTAGAGCGTCCCTTATTTGAGGAGTAATGTGGATGAGATCGTCAAAGGATCCCGAAACTTGCAGCCACTGTTTGTTGAGTTCCTCTTGCAGAGGTCTCATTCTGAGACGGCAGTTGGGGACCAGAGGAATGCAGGATGAAAGCATCCCCAGAAGCGACTTGAACTGCCGGACTGAAACGCACCGTTTTGATCGTAGTAGCTGGGCAAGTTTGCAAATTTTCATTTGCCTTTCGTTTGAGACAAAGGTTTGTGTTCGCAAAGTGTCTATGGTGGCCCCCAAGAACGTTCTGTTTTGTGATGGGACGAGATGAGACTTGTCAAAATTGATGGAAAGGCCCAGAGATTGGAAAAGAGATCGACATCTCTGTGTATGGACGTTTGCCCTGTTGAAAGAATTCGCCTTGATAAGGGAGTCGTCCAAATAAGGAAAAATTTGAATTCCCTCCAGCCGAAGGTCTGCAGCCACCGGTGCTAAGACCTTGGTAAAGACCCGGGGTGCAGAAAGTAGGCCGAAAGGGAGGACTTTGAACTGAAAGTCCCTGCCAGCCACTCTGAACCTCAAGAACTTTCTGTGTCTGGGTAGAATTGGTACATGAAAATAAGCGTCTTGGAGGTCGAGGGTGGTCATATGATCCCCTGCAGTGAGAAGTTGAAGGATTTCTTGCAGAGTTAGCATCCGGAAGGATAATTTTTTCTAGATATTTGTTGAGGGAGCGCAGATCTAGAATGGGACGCCATTCTCCTGATTTCTTCTTTATTAGAAAAAATCTGGAATAAAAGCTGGTTCCTCTTTGCAATCGAGGGACTACTTTGATTGCTCCTTTTTGCAGCATCAAATTTATTTGGGCAAAAGCTCTGAGAGGTGAACTGGAGGTGGTCCTTTGGGAGGAGAATTCGGAGGAAGTTTTACAAATTCTAGAATGTGGCCTCTGGCTACAATGTCTAAGACCCATTAGTCTGTGGTTATCTTCGACAAGTTTGAGTAGTAACGGGAGATTCTTCCTCCAACTTTTAACGGAGCAAACGGTAGAGCAGGTGGCAGGTGTCTCTGCTTTTTGGACGTATCATGTCCGCGGTAGGTAGACTTCCTTCTATTTTGCGAGAAGGAGGCAGATGGTTGCTGTCTGAACGATTGTTGGCGCTGGGACAATTAACGTTGGTTACTTTGATAGGACTGATATTCTCTTTGCTGATTATATCCTCCTTAATTAGAAAAGGATCCTTGGCCTCTCGCACCCTGAAAGGGCGGTTTACGAAACTAAAGCATTCCGAGAGATCTTGCTGTCTCGGTATCCTTTTTAATGGCCTGTAGGGCCTCGTCAACATGCTGCCCAAAGAGAGACTCACCATCAAAAGGCATATCAATAATTTTTTTTTTAACCTCCTGGCGAAATGATGTTTATTTTAACCAGCCCTGCCTCTGCAGGACAGCGGCACCTGCCAGTTGTCGAAAACCTGTAGCTGCAACATCCATCGATGAATCAATAATCTCAGCTGAGATTCTTTCCTCTTCCTGCAGGATCTTAAGCGCCTCTGACTTAGAGGGCTCAGGCAAAATGTCGATGTAGGGAGAAATGTCCGACCACATTTGTCTATCATATCATCCTAAGATAGCTAGTGAGTTAGCCGCACAAACTGTAATCGCTGCCATAGTGGACACCTTCTTCCCAATAGCGTCCAAACATCTACCATCCCGATCCGGAGGAGCGGCCAGTAGAGAGGAGGGATTCCGCGCTCGTCGTTGAGCTGCTTGTGCGATAACTGAATCTGCCTTTGGTTGGCCTATCAAGCATGCAGGCGAATTGTCTGGCGCCTTGTATTTTTTATCAAGGCGGGGCAGGACCGCAGGAACAGAAGCCGGAGCCTTCATCACTTTTAAGCCTTCTTGCCAGATGAAATCAATAATTGGACTAGACCGTACTTGCTTTCTTGGTTGATCTTTAAAATCTTGAAGAAAACAATCCTCCTTGTTTGTTTCCATAGGAAGTAGAAAACGCTGTATAGCCCTCTCCATAAGAAGGAGAAAACCTCCTATGTCAACAGGAGGAGAATCGACAGGAGCAGGAGTTAAAGGCGACGGAGTTTGAATTTGGTAATCATCCCATTCCGTGAGGACTGATCTGTCATCCAATTCTCCTTCCTCTCTATCGTCATCCAAGGTTTGAGCATCCTGAGAGTGATGCGAAGGTACAGGAGAATGTGGCCTGGGTGATGTCAAAGCTGACTATGATTAAGGCACAGGTGTGGGCGGTATAGAAGAAGCCGATTCAGATGGAGGGAAACGGCGATAGTAATCGTCCAACATGTACTGCAGATTGTTTACCAGAGCAAAAAGCATTTGAGCCGTAGGAACTGGATCTGGAACTGAAGAAACCGTCTCCGCACCAAATTCGTCTTCTTGATCCACCTCTTGGTACTTAATGAGGAGTTCAGAAGGGCTCCTGGCGGTACGAAACCTATCTCCCTCATCTGACTCTTCATCATCCTCTTCAGAATCCAGTAGTTGTTCAGGCACCCTGAGAGGAACCTTAGCAGGAGAGATTGTAATTGGAGAGAGCACCTCCAATGAAGATCCACGTCTTTGCAGTAAGGAAGACATCGCTGTCGACGGAGGCAATTGCATAAATGGTGTCGTATACAGTTTAGAAGATACAGCAGGCGTAGACGAAGACCAAACCTGAAGAGCAGTACATGAAGATAGTGGTAACGTCGACGAGGCAACCGTCGACGAAGTAGTCGTCGACGAGGCAGGCATCGATGGAATCATCTTCGACGAGACGGACTTCGTCGTTGACGAGGCAGCCATCGACGAGGCAGCCGTAGACGAGGCAGTCGTCGAAGACACTCTTTTAATCTTCGTCATTGAAGGAGCGTTGACGGAACTGGTCTGACGGCGACAGATACCAGTGTCGACGGCGAAGATGCCGACGACATTATCATCTGTGGCTTCGGCGATGAGAAGGTTGTAGTCGACGTCGTCGTAGCGGCGACGGAAAGCTTCGTCAACGAAGGCGTCGTCGTCGAGCTCGTCGACGAGAGACTCCATTTCTGAGATATATCCTTGTCAGAAACCTGCTTTGAAGATTGAGACTTCGCAATCTTTCTCGGGGGCGTAGAAGGCATAGTTTTACTTTTAGAAGGTGGAAGAGCCTTTTTTGAAGTAGAAGGCAACTCAGCACTCTTGGAGGTATGCTGTTTCTTCAACACCTTAGCCCCAGGAGAAGATAAATCTGTGTCAGCACTCCTCTTTCAGGAGGACGCAGTCTGGACAGAGGCAACACTCCCAACTTCAGATAAGGGATTGTCCTGATGGGGGGGCGTGGCCAGTCGGTCAACCTGGCGGACGTGAGCAACTGAGGCTCCGGCCGTTACCTCCTATTAATCCTGCTTATTATCCTGTGAGGGGGCAGATCGTGGCTGCTGGACACAGGTCTGGCGTGGTGAAGCGGCGAGGAGTCTGCACGGCCCAGCAGACAGAGATTACGAGAGATTACGAGGCGCCGCGACCCAGCGTGGCCCGGGAGGAGAGGCGAGGCCGGCCGCTGGAGCCCGAGGTCGCGCCGGGAGGAGGTTCGGGGGAGGCGCCACACGACAGGCCGTTTTCCCCCCTGCGGACGGAGTGCCCTGAGGGCTGCGGGCTGACGTCGCCTGGGATCGCGGACTGGCGGGAGCCCCTGCTTGGTGCTGCGGTGCTGCGGGAGGCCCAGACGAGGTGGCGCGAAGTGAAGTGCAGTGCCCTGGGCTGCACTCTGGGGGCCTGCTGCGCCCCGCAGAACAGCTGGTGGCGGAGTACTGTGGAGCTGAGGCCCAGGGAGACGGCGAGGTCCAGTGGGGAGGAGGAGGAGTCTGCGGCCTCGAGAGGTGAGGACTGTCGCCGATGCCAGGACATCGAGGTGGAGCAGCGGAAGGTGAGCTGAGGCCTGGGGCCATCCTGAGGAATTCCCCGTCCAACCCATATTGTAACAGGCCCCTCAGATACAGTGAGCCCACAGTGACTGTGTGAGCGACGTGCAGTTGGTCCATGGGGGCCTGAGCCCGCTGCCATCGAAGAGTGCCCTGAGACCAGGGGGCGATGCGTGGTCGCACCCGCGGCGAAGCACGGGCAGAGGACATCGGACCGGAGTGTCTTGGTGCCGGCTCACGTCGTGGGACGCAAGGTGGAGAGGCCAACTAGTGCATAGGAGGGGAGCGGAAGCGCGCCTGCAGAGCCTGGAGAGACTAGAGGCCATGGCGTGGGCTGCCCGTTGTTGAGTCTGTTCGTACTGCGGGCCTGAGGCCTGGTGTCGACGGAGGCGGGCGCCATTCCGTGGGAGGCGCCATTTTGTGTGAGGCCGCGGCGGCGCCCGCGTACGGTGTGCCGGACACTGCAGGGAGCACCAGGGGACAAAAAGCGGAGTGGCCGGGGGCCCCCCATGAGACTGTGAGCCGGGGAGCTGGGCGTGGAGTCTGAGGAAGCGTGGCCCCCGCCGAGGCGCTGACTGGTGGAACTGCCGCGCTTGGGTCGACTAGCGCTTCAGTGGGCGTAGCGCCGGAATGGTGATGTGACGCAAAGCTGAGGTGGCACAGAGCGAGTGAGCCTGGGCACAAGGCGGTCTGCTGGCGGGCACCGGTCGGGTGTACCTGGCAAGGCCGTAACGGGACTGGATCGGACATAAAAGGCAAAACGTTCTGTGAGCCCCCTACGGACTGGGGAACATCTCTGGTGTGCTTCACCTCTGGGGCCTGTTGCTGGCGCGGGCTGTGTGGTATCCCCGGTCCTCCCCCCGCTGTTTGGGGCCAGGCGGCTGGGCCCTGGGAACTAAGCAGAGCTCCGGAGGCCGCGTAGAGCGGCATGCCGGCGGGATTGGGGGGCCTACGCCCGGTTGTGCATACGACGCCTGAGGACGTGCTGTGGATGCCGACTGCTCAGCAGTTCGCGATGGGCCGGCTTCGAGACAAATCACGGCATGGACAGCTACGCACCGGGAGCCTGGACCCCCCACTGGGGTGGCCAGGGGGAGACACGGAGCCGCAAACGGCGGCCCTCTCAATTAAAATGGACACCATGCTCGCGGAAGTGGAGAGGCTTGGCACTATCCTGGACCAGACAAGGGAGTCCCTCGAAACAAGGATTGATAAGGTCACATCAGACTTCACCCTCCTCCACGCTGACCATCGCAAACTGGCCGAGAGGGTTGCGGCGCACGGCCAAACGCTTCAGGAGCTCCAACCTGTTGCCCAGAGCCATAGTGCAGCACTGCAGGATGTGCTGGACCGGGTCCATGCGCTCGAAGATCGGATAGACGATGCGGAAGGGCGCTCCCGACGCAATAATATACGCGTAGTGGGTCTTCCGGAAGGAGTGGAGGGTAGGAACCCGGAGCAATATGTGGAAAACTAGTTGCGGGATCTTCTGCCTCAGGGGGTGTTATCTCAACACTTAGTCGTGGAAAGGGCACACAGGGTGCCGGCGCAGAGGCCCAGGCCGGGGGCCCGCCCCCGCCCGTTTCTGTTCAAGCTCCTCAACTACCGGGACAGGGATGCAGTTCTGAGTGAAACTAGAAAAACTGGCGACCTGACCGTGGGTAGTAGCTGAGTCATGCTCTTTCCGGACTACACTGCAGCCGTGCAGCGGCGCAGAAGCAACTACATGGTAGTGAAGTGACAGCTTCGGGAGCTGGCGCTGCCTTACTCCCTGCTGTTCCCGGCCCATCTAAGAGTGGTGGCAAAAGAGGGGACCCGCTTCTTTGACTCCCCGGCAGACGTGTGCGACTGGCTGGAGGAGTCGGGGCAGTGGACAGGAACGAGGCCCACAGGTTCGGATGCCGAAGGCCGCCCAGGGAAAAGATCCAGAAGACGTGGGCGTCGGGGGGCATGACAGCTGGCACGGCCGGGACCGGTGGCACCTAGCCCGAAGAGAATAAGGATGGAGCGACAAGAGGCACTTGAGGCGGTGGCGACACTTGGAACATCACAAACAAGTGGTCGAATGGAGATTTGTACGCACAGCGCTCCGGGAACTAGTGGAGCTTCGTCCCCGTCCAGTGATCTCGGACGATTTGATTTTGCCAGTGGTAACCCCACAGACTGCTGACCTGATTGTGTGATAGGATGTCATAATGCTGAGTTTGGGCAGGGACTGCGCATGACAGACAAGGCCACGTACCTGTCATGGCACCGCGCTGGGTGGTCCTGGGGCCCTGGGACCTAATAGGGGGGTGTGGGACTAGCGCGGGGGGCGACTGGCTGCGCAGGGGCGGGTTGCACATGGCGCGCGTCACTAGATGTCACACCTGCGGGCTTCTATCGCTGCGACTTGCACTGGGCCTACACGGCAGTTTAATTCTTGACACGATACTGCCCCTCCTTCATCCAGAGGAAACAAGGGAGGGGAATTAGTGCCAACAAGCCGCTACTATCACGCGAACCCCATCAGGCACTATACTGAAATAGCACAATATTAGCATTACTGAGGTTTGGACGGATGCCCGTTGGGAATACGCCGTATTTGTTAAACTGTTCATAGTAGTTACACTGTTTGCATGGCAGCGCATTAACAGGCTCCCCCCGGACCGTGGTCCGCCCCCCTCCCCTGGTGCAGACACTTCGCCCCCAGCCCGGCTTGCTCGGCTAGCTTCGCGATGACGCACACTAACATTGTGACCTGGAACATACGGGGCATGCACACGCCGTCCAAGCGTTACTCCATCTTTTCCTATCTGCAGGGCCACTCTGTTGGGATTGCCCTCCTACAGGAGACGCATATGACCCAGATGGAACTGGACAGGCTTTCTAGGCGCTGGAGAGGGCAAACATACGGCACCATCTATTCGGCGCATGCGCGGGGCACGCTGATCTGGGTGCGAGCAGGCGTCCCTTTCAACTGCGAAGAGGTGGTGGTGGTGGACCGGGAGGGCAGGTATACGTTAGTGCGGGGGAAGCTGAATGGTCAAGAGATACTGCTGGGCTCGTTATATGCGCCTAATGTGGATCAGGTGTCCTTCTTGGTGCGACTGACGCAGCTTCTACACCCTTACGCTGGGCTCCCCTGGTTGCTGGGAGGAGACTTTAATATGGTGCTGGATGTCCAGTTGGACAGATCCTTCCCTCCAGTCCGTGCCACGGTAGCGGAGTCCAGCGCTTGGGCACTGGGGGACTGGCTCACGCACTAGGCGCTGCAGGACCTGTGGCGCATACTCCACCCGAGAGATAGGATATATTCTTACTATTCAGCAGTACACGACCTGCACGTACGATTGGACAGGATAGTGGGCTCCCAGTCATTGCTCCCGCTTATCGAGCAGTCAGAATACCTGGGGCGGACACACTCCGACCATAACCCCTTGTGGTTTCGGATTAGCTGGGTGGCGGATCGACCGCCTGTGCCCACCTGGCGACTTCAGCCGAGCGCACTGGAGGACTCTGAGTTCCGCTCCTCCCTTGGTACGGATATTCTAGCGTACTTTGACATAAACGAGGGGACGGCGAGCAGTGCATTGGTGGAATGGGACGCCCATAAGGTGGCCATTCGGGGGCACTGCTTGGGGGCCAAGTGGAACATACGTAAGACACTTTCAGACTCCCCGGCGCGCCTAGAGGACGAACTCTTACAGTACGAGAGGGAGGGAGAAGGAGGGGGTAGGCATTTGCGTAGCCTGGAGGATCTCCGTGGAAAGCACGCAGAGCTTATGGAGAGGCTCCGATGCCATAACTTTGCGGCGCACACGGCCAGGACGCACGCTAGAGCGGATAGGGCGGGCCGACTGCTGGCTTGGCTAATCCGGCAGGAGGATCGCCGGGGCCCGATAGGAGCAATCTGAAGGGAGGATGGAGTGATGGTATACACACAGCGCGAGATACATCGGGCCTTCATAGACCATTACAAGCAGCTGTATAAGGCTAAGGGGATAGGTCCCCGGCACCTTCTTGGGGAGTTTCTGGCCACCATCCAATTACCTGTGGCCTCAAGGGAACATAACGAAGCGCTTAGTGGGCCCCTCTCCTTGGAGGAAATTGGGGAGGGGATACAATCAATGGCATCGGGGAAAATGCCGGGGCCAGACGGACTACTATAAGGCATACCGTGAGTCCCTGGCGCCGCTGCTGCGAGCGCTCTACAACAAAGCGCTAGAGGAAGGGTCGCTCCCCCCTCCATGCGGGAGGCGTTCCTGGTCTCCCTGCCAAAACCGGACCGAGACCACACAGCCTTGGGTTCATACCGACCCCTGGCGATGCTCAACGTGGATTACAAAATCCTAGCAAAAATACTGGCGGAACGATTGGCGCCGGTGGTTCCCCATTTGGTGCACGCAGACCAAAATGGGTTTGTCCCTGCGAGGTCCACATCGTTAAACCTTCGGAGATACTTCCGGGTGGCAACTGAGGCCGTGCACAGCTGGCCCAGAGCAGGGTGCCTTCTCCTAGATTTGGAGAAGGCGTTTGATTGCCTGGAATGGGGCTACCTGTCCGCGGTGTTGTTACAATATGGGTTGGATGGGGAATTCCTCAGGATGGTCGACCTACTCTACAGGAACCCCACGGTCCGTGTTCGGCTGGGCGCCTACGTCTCGGAGGCGGTACCGGTGGGCCGGGGCACCCGGCAGGGATGCCCTTTGTCCCCGTTGCTGTTCGCCCTGGCGATTGAACCCCTGGCCGTGGCTATACGGGCGACCCTGGGGGATGGTATACTGCTGGGGGACGCTGTTCATCAGGTGTCGCTCTATGCAGACGACCTGTTGGTGTACGTTAAGGATGTGGGGTGTATGCCGGAGCAGCTGACCCAGTTGCTGCAGTCCTTCGCCACTATCTCGGGACTCCGTGTGAACACAGGTAAATCCTGTGTGTACGTTTTTAGAGCAGGGACTGAGGACCCGGGTTATTGTCTGAGCGGCACGCCGGTTCAATGGAGGGAAGGCACTTTTCGATACCTGGGGATACAAATTTACCGCTGCCCGACTGACTTATTCGATGGGAACCTGGGAAGGGCGGTCGCGGCGCTTAAGTCGCCGGTGAACTTTTGGAGCACACTCCCACTGACGACCACGGGCAGGGTGGCGCTCGCCAAAATGGTCATGCTTCCCCGCCTCCTGTACTACGTTGTTAATTTACCGATGTACGTTCCCCCCACTTTTTTGGTAGGCTCAATAGGATGCTGCGGGATTTTGTTTGGGGCACTGCCAGACACAGGTTGGCGCTCGTGAAACTATTCCTGCCAACGGACAGAGGTGGTCTGGCGGCTCCTTGTTTCGAGCACTACTACCTGGCCGCTCAGCTACAATGGGTTGCCCGCTGGTTGGCTGATAGAGGCAGGAACGATACAGCCACAGTAGTGGCACCTTACTCGCTGGAACGTGTGACCGGACTCTTTCACCCCCTTGCCACGGTTACGAGACCGATGCCGCTCCTTCTGGCTGTGGCACATAAGTGCTTTCGGAGGGCTCTGTACCTCACTCACGCTGTTGTTCCATACGTGCCGGCAATACCTCTGGAGGGTTCCCCCGGAGGTGGAGGGGTGCTTGCAGCCCCTGCGCTGACGGGCTGGTGGGAAGCGGATGTGCGCACGCTGGGGGACCTGTACCGAGACGGTGTGCTTATACCATACGAGACCCTAGTGTCGGAGGACGGGCTCCCACCCGTAGGGTTCCTGACGCACCGCTCACTGATGGCGAGATTGACTGCCAAATGGGGGAACATGACCACAGAGCCTAGTCAGCACCTAACCATGCAATACCTGCACGTCATGGGGAGAGCGGGACATCTGGTCCGCTGGTTTGCGGCTTCGTTAAGGGAGCACACGGCGGTCAGTTTGGGCCCGCTTCGAGGCAAATGGGAACTAGACCTGGGGAGGCCGCTAACAGACAAGGAGTGGGAGAGGGTCCTTAAAGGCCCAGTGCGTAACCCCAGAAACATGTGGTTCCGTCAAATCCAGTTGTTCATAGTGCACCGGGCCTACCTCACGCCCGAGTTGAATAACAGGTACTTTCATCGCAATGGTGCGCTCTGCCCTAGGTGCAGTGAGCTAGGGGCGGGGTTCTTGCACATGCTGTGGAGCTGCCCTGGGTTGGGCACCTATTGGAGAGTGGTCAGTGGGTTGTTGCAGGGGAGTGTGGGTCGTACCATCCCATTAGACTGGCCCGAACACATTCTGCACCAATTTAAAAGATCACCCAAAGACAAGATAACATCCCGATTCCTGGACCTGGGGCACGTAGTAGCAAAACGCCTCATTACGAGGAGATGGAAGGCACATGACCCACCACACAAGCGAGCATGGACCTCCTCATGTCAAGCATGGGCTAGGGCAGAGGGGACCGCCATCCGAAGGGAGGAAACATTGGGGCTGCGGAAGGAACCTATGGCGGACCGCTGGGAGCAGTTGCTTATCGAGCTCCGGCGCCTGGAAGGGGAGGGTCACACGGGCCACACGGGGGTGGTTGGAAGTTCCTGCGCGAGTGACGGTGCAACAAGGGCTGCCTCGCTGACGGGATAGCATAGCCCCTACTACCTCTGGCCTACAGTCGGGGCATCGGCGGACACATGGGGGTGGTTGCAATCGTGGGGCATGGGGGTGATCCAGGGGGTGAAGGGGGGGGGAGTCAGGGGTAGAAAGGGGGGGGGAGCGCTATACGTATACAACTGTTCACGCTGCCACTGTTATGAGTTCTTTTTTTGAATTGTAGGTAACTCCTCTGTTTCTAAGCCTAAATTGAGTGGGCGGCATAAGCTTGCATGCACGGCCAAGTGGCTGATATACAGTTGCTACTGTTAATCCTTAAGAGACTGCACCAGAGCTGATAATGAAGATGCGGCCGGCTGCCGAGCGGGTGGTGGTTGACACATGCGTGTTATATTAAATTGGCTATAGACCAAGTACGGATTAACAATTTGCATGTGCTCACGAACTCCTGTGTGTAATGTATGCTGCCAAAACGTGTATTCTTTAAAAATTTATAAAAACAGATTTGCAAAAAAAAAAACATAAGGGATTGTCCTGATCTTTAATCTTCTGTAGCCACAGAAGCAGACGCCTCTCTCTGTCCCTCAGAGTCTTTTGTGAGAAAGGGCTGCAAATCTTGCAGTCTCTCACCTGGTG
This sequence comes from Triturus cristatus, assembly GCF_964204655.1. Lineage (NCBI taxonomy): Eukaryota > Metazoa > Chordata > Amphibia > Caudata > Salamandridae > Triturus > Triturus cristatus. The sequence continues at coordinate 144,676,955 of NC_140594.1, forward strand.
GTCAGGATACAAGCAGTAAATGTATTTCTTGTGGGGATCTTCTGAAAACAGCCGGAGCTTCCCACAAGATTCACAAGGTCGAAAGAGAGATTTCTTTGAAGAAGACATCCTCACAGGAAAAAATTTCAAAGAAAAAACGGAGAAAAACTGAGCAGAGCTCAGAGAGACTCCCTTCACATGACGTGCGGTAGAAAATATGAGAGCTTGAGCTTCTGAGGAGAACATTCTGGGTGGTGCTGTTGCCTGATTGGCTGTAGTTTGGACCATATATAATGACTTGGACGAGTCATGAAAGTGGAGGATTTTTTCCTTTTGATTTCTGGCGACTGTACTTCCTGGTTCTAGGTTACCCATGATATGGGTTCTATGTATATATATATTGCTATTTTTATGTACCGTGCAGCTCTCACTCCGACGACGGGGAATGATTCAGGCATGTGAATCTTTGAAAGATACCCCAACACTGGAGAACAATGGTTCACTGTCATCCATTCACCTATGAAGGGAACTCATTCCAAACAGCAAAACCCAACTTTGGGCTCTGAGAGTATTCAAATAGGTTATCATTCTTCTAAAAGTAATTGGGTCTATGTACGTAGTAAGTCAAAGCCCTCCTAAAGGTGCAATATAGGAAGCCTCTCCTCCTCATTTGATGGTGGGTGCGGAGTAAGCTGGAATAGAAATGGTTTGGGAAACATGAAACTCTTTTGGTAAGGTAGATGTTTTCACCGGAAGAATCTCCTTATTTTTATAAAACACCTTGAAAGTATGAGAAGCAGACCAAGCCTGTAGTCCCAGCACTTGAACATCATGCTGCAAAGACAGATCACTGCTAGAATATGCTCTTCTATATGACAGGCTGCAAGCAGCCCAAGGAATGTCCAGTACTATTTGTGGCAGACAAAAAGAGGAAAAAGCTAACTTTTCCAGTTCCAGATGGTTCAGAACCTTGGATTTGCCTTGGAACAAGCTACCCAAGTCAGAAGGCCTTCCTCAGAGGAAGAGGTCACAAGTGAGTTAAACTTCGGAGATGAAGGGGCATAGGCAGTGAGTTTAATCAGGAGCACTGATAATCATGTGGGCCTTGTGATAACAAATCTTGCAAGACACTTTCGGCACTAGAGGTAGTGGAGAAAATGAATAAGGGTGCACAAACTCCCCAAATGAATACTTCCTTGAGCAGCACTGATGACAAAGCCTGCTGCCCTTGGGGACAGAAAGAGCTGTCTGAATCGCCTCACTCCTGGAATATGACGCAAGTTAGTTCAGCATGAAGATGCAAGTCGCAACTCATTGTGCAAGACGTCTGAGGTTTTATTCTTCCTCCCAAGTACATCAAATGCTGACAGACCAATTCTGCTGCCTTTAGCCCATGCCAGAACGTCAGACCTTGTGTTCACCTTGTTTAGAAACATAGGGCCCAATTCACAAAGGTAACCCGAGACGAAAGTCTAACATTAAGACTTTTGGTATGCACAAAAGGCATTTACGAGTAGTGAAGTTAGACTCTTGTCTCAGTTATACTTAGGGTTTGGTCTTAAGTTTAACCAAGACCAAAAAGTAAAACTTTAGACCAAAACTTAAGTTTAACTGAGACAAAAGTCTAACTTTACGACTTGTAAATGCCCTTTGTGAATATCGAAAGTCGTAAAGTTAGACTTTTGTCTCAGTTCACCTTTGTGAATCGGGGTGAACGTAGTTGTGATGTTGGTCAACACGTTCACCTGCGTCCTCTGCAACTGTGAAAGGAATACCTTTAAATCCATCCTCAGATCATTCAACTTCAACATACTGTTGTAACTATTTCTCTATTACACATACCACATCACATTGAAAGTCATGTCCTGTGAGTTCCCCACCCCTGAAGAGAAGTATTGGTCACTACTGCGACCTCTGTCTGAGAGTACCACTCTTCGTCCAGTAGGTAATTTCGCACACTTCCACAACTGTAAGTCTGATACCACTTGAGAGCTTAGCCGGAGGTTGCCCAAGTGCCCATAGAATTGTTTCCATTTAAGACACATAGCCCACTGCAGGCACTCCATTTACAAAAGCAGCTGAGGAACAAGAAAAATACATGAAGCTATTAGGCCTCAGAGGCATAAAAGTGTTCTCCCATGTTGAGCATTGTTCTTTTCGAAAAAGAGGACCATGTCCTGAGGGCTGGGAACACATTTGTGTGACAGAAATGCCTGCATGAAACAAATGTGCAGAATCATCCCTGAGTAGCAAATCGAATGTTTCAATGTCAATATTGATTTTTTCCCCAATTTGTAGCGAGACCTAGTTTCATAAAAGAGTGCTTGTAATGTATAGAATTTGGATCAAAATCTGACAACTCAACCTAATCAGCCAGTCATCCAAAAGAACAAGTTACTTACCTTTGGTAATGCATTATCTGGTAGAGACAATATCTAGCCGCAGATTCCTCACCTTTGAATTTCCCAGGCATTAGACTGGATTTGGAAGATTTTTGTGTGAGCAAAACCCCTGCGGTCTGGTAGGTGGAATCGATTTTTCACGACTTTCCATGCCAGTAGCACTAAGCCATATAGTGCACTGACACTGCTTTGTCCACTCCAAACTAGGACCCAGAAAAGGATTAACCTTAACCCTAGAAATCTTTCCGCAGGGTGGGGAGGTTGGGTGGGTCGGTAAGGAATCTGTAGCTAGAAATTTTCTCTACTAGATAATGCGTTACTGAAGGTAGTAAGTAACTTGTTAATCTGATAGAGACATCCAGCTGCATATTACTCACCTGTGAATTAGATACCCAAGCACTACCATCCCGGGTGGTGGGCTGCAGACAAATTCTAAACAAGAAAGTCCTGCATGACCGAAGAGCTAAATGCCCATCCCTGCAGACCTGACTGTCCATACAGTAATGCAAGGTAAACGTGTGCAGGGATGTCTTAATTGCTACCTGGCAGATTTCCAGGACTAGGACTCCATGCTAATGCAGTGGTCTCAGCTTTAGCCTTGGTGGAATGAGCGTTAAACCCACAGGGGCTGATTCTTGGCCAGTGCACAGCAGATTTTAATACATAGAATGACCCAGCATGAACTGGTTCGTTTCTGTACTGCCAGACCCTTCTTCGCTCCAACATACCCCACGGAGAGTTGGTCATCCACCCGGAGCTCTTGTGTGCGGTCAAAGAAGAATGGCAATGCTCTTTTAGGCTCTTTATCTTTTGAGGGATGTGGATGAGCGTAGAAAGTGGGCAAGGTGACGGTTTGGCCCACATGGAATGGTGTTACCACGTTCAGCAGGAAAGATTCCCTAGTGCAAAGCACCAATATGTTTGGAAAACAGACAGAAATGGAGGCTGGGATGATAAAGACGGCAGCTTAATCACCCTCCAGGAAGATGTTATTGCCATGAGACAGGCTATCTTGATGGTTAGCAGCCAGAGGGGACAATTATGAATAAGCTTGAAAGGAGCGCACATTAAGAAAGAACTAAACTGAGGTTTCACTGAGGCATATTGAAAAGAGAAGGAGAAACATATTTACATGAGCTTTAAGAAACCTATGTACAATAGGGGACTTAAATAAAGAGGGTTGGTCAGGCAGCCTTAAAAATGTAGACACAGGAGAAAGGTAAACCTTTAGAGTGCCCAGGACGGAGCCCTGCTGAGCAAGGGCAAGGATAAAAAGAATATCAGAAGGGGAACCAGAAGAGGGTCAATACACTTTTCTGTACAATATAATACAATTTTCTTCCACTAGAATGCGTACACCATTGTGGTGGAGGGATGCCTGGCTGCCAGAATAACATGCAGACTTTGGGAGGAAGGTCAAAAGCTGTCAACTGTCGCTGCTCAATCTACACGCAAGAAGGTGGAGAGTTGACAGGTTCGGTTGGAAGACCCTTATCTGCTGCTTTGACAGAAGATCCTCCCAAATGGGCAGCCTCATGCTGAGAAGCTTGGGATAACAGACTCTCTGCGCACAATCTGGAGCCACATAGATGACATGGTCCTGGTCGTTCCTGATCCTCTTGAGAACTCTGGACAGAAGTGGTATGGACGGAAAGGCATACAGGAGGCCTGAGCTCTTCTCGAGACGAAACTCCAAGCAAGAGCCACCTTGGAAACTCCAGCACAGAAAACTGCTGACGTGCGTTCTTGATGGAGGCGAACATATCTAACCAAGGCTCTCCCCACTGCTGAAAGAGATCAACGCCACCTCCTGATTCGCTAGGCATTGCCGGCTGAGTTCGTCCGCTCTGGTGTTCAGGAAACCTGCCAGATGTTGACCCACCAAGGATATGCTGTGCTGTTCCAGCCATTTCCAGAGATGCAGGGCCTCTTGACAAAGAGTCCACAACCCCACAACATCCTGCTTGTTGCAGTACCACATGGCGGTTGTGTCATCTGTGAACACTTGTACCAGCTCTCCCTTGAAGGAGGGTAGAAAGGCTTTCAATGCCAGTCTGATCACTGGGAGTTCCAGCATGTTTACGTGGAGTTCAGATTCCACAAGAGACCAGAATGCTCTGAACTCCACCTCGCTCAGATGGTCACCCCATTCCGGAAAGTACTGCCTCTGACCCAATCACGATTCTTTAGCCCCTAATGCAGGTCTTTTGCAGTTCCCGCCAAGATCTGGACCAAGTCAGAGAGATTCCTCTGGTGCTGCGCCCACTGGAACTTCAGGTCCATTGCAGAGCCAGCATTTGCCATCTGGCGTATGTTACTATCAGGATGCAGGAGGCCATGAGGCCCACCAGCGTCAGAGTCACTCTCACCAAACTCCAAGATAGAGCCTGAAAAATCGGTATCATAGCCTGAATATCCCGGAGTCGCTGCTTGGGAAGATAAGCCCGAAACTGCACCTTACCCAGAACAGCTCAAATGAAAGGGAACGTCAGAGAGTCATATGTGACATTGGCATGTTCATAGTAAAGCCCAGTGAATGCAGAAGTTCGCTGCAGTCTGGAGGTGGGGGATGACCGTCTGGGTGAGCCCGCCTTCAGCAGCCAGTCGCCGAGATAGGAAAAGACTGGTACCCTTGACCTGCGCAAATGAGCTGCGACCACCACCATCATCTGAGGGGTGCTGGTAAGGCCAAAAGGGAGCATGATGAGTTGAAAGTACTCATAGCCTCCCATAAACCACAGGAAACACAGATTGGAGGCAGGATAGGGATTTGGAAATAGGCGTCCAGTGCTACCATCCAGTTTCCTGGGTACAGGGCAGACAAAACCTGAGCCAATGTGAACATCTTGAACTTCTCCTTCATGAGGAAGAGGTTGAGGGTTCTCAGATCTAAGATAGGGCAAAGGGAATCAGAAAGTATCAAGAATAGCAACCAATGCCTACTTCTGACACCGGAACCCTTTCTGTGGCTCCCTTGGCCAAGAAAGCCATGACTTCCTTGCAGGGCAAGGATAAATGATTCTCTGTCAGCCTGTTGTGAGATGGAGCGATACCAAAGGGGATGATGGATGGATCATTTGAGAAAATCAAACACTCACCCCCAGTCAACTGATCTGGGTTTAATCCATCATCATTCTTTAGCTCACTCCACCACCCCAGTTCAGACATGGCCATATGTAAATCAGTCTGACCCTGTGCCTCATGGGAACAGTCCAGCCCGAACTGCCAAGCCATGTCTTCCCTGGACCGGAAACAAGCATCCTGGGTCCGGTTTCAGGTACATAACTCTCATCAGCTAGGCTTTCTTGAATCCAGTGGCAAAGTGAGCAAGGTGAGATGGAGTCAAAGGAGGAGGGGAGGATTCGAAGGGAAGGAAGTAGACCCTCCGAATAATCTGTAAAACCCACCTCTCCAATGTTATGGACTGCCAGTGGTGGAGATGATGGCTGATTCTGCCACTAACTGGACGCCCATGATATTGTAGGGCAAGATTAGGAGGGCCTAAAGGCTATAGCTGCAGGGGGATTGGTGGTTGTGGCAGACCTCTGGCTACCTAACCCACAGGGTCGGTATGAACTGCGTTCTCGCCCCACACAGTCTGGGAAGCTTGCGTAGGACAGTGGCTGGAAAAAGATTGGCACAGCTGAAAGCCCCTTCCATGGTCACCAAAAGTGCAATAGGCAGACTAAGGATGGCGCAGGGCAACTGCGAGACCCAAGGACTGGGCCGTAGCCCGCGAGTCCTTAAAGAGCTCTAGCGCCGAGCCTGCTTTGTCTCCGAAGAGACGGTTGCCATCAAAGAGCATGTCCATAATGAAAGCCTTGACATCCCCTGAAAAGCCATATACTCTCAGCTAGGCATGGTTTCTAATTGCCACTGTCAGCGAAACCGCTCTGCCCATCGAGTAGGTCATGTCCAAACCACACCTAATGGTGAACTTTTCTGCATCTCTCCAGTCCTTCACTGCCAGTGAGAGGACGGCCTGGGCCTCCACCGGGACCTGTGGCAGCACTTGTGCAACTATGTTGCACAGACTGTCTGAGTAGGGGCCCAACAAGTATGCGGTGTTCACCAACTACAATGCAAGTCTGGCGGAAGAAAACATCTTCTTCCCCAAGCGATCCAGCCTCTTGGATTCCCAGTCTGAGGGTGCGGCAGGGAACGTGCCATGGGATGTAGAGGCTTGGACCACCAAGCTCTCAGGGGTGGGGTGAGAAAGTTCAGGTCCTCGGTTGCGGAGCGATGGCGGCGGGCAATTGTCCTGTTCACAGTAGCCCCTGTGCTTTGACCAGGTTTCCAGTAGGACATCTGTCAGTGCTTCATTATAAGGAAGCAAGGGCTCGCAAGAGGAAGCTCCCGGTTGCAGAACTTCCATCAAGATGTTTGTCTTGACTGCCACCAAGGGCAACTCAAGATCCAGGACCTTAGCTACCCTCTTCATCACCAGAGAATATGATGCTACCTTCTCTGTAGCCACTGCAGGGGAAGAAAGCATACAAGTATGTGTCCAGACCACTGGCATCACTGAGTTCCTCACACCAGTCCCTACCTTCCTGGCATTCTAACTGGTATTCTAAAGTGTCCCATGACACCTCCCAATTTTCCCCATAGCCTGACCCTTCAGAATTGGGCTCAGACACCAACCTAGGACACGTGGGTCCTGTTGGCGGTCGAACCGGCATTGATGGACGCCGTTCCAGATTCATGGATGTAAATAGGGCTAGCACTGCCAGTGGGCACCAGCGGCACTGGGAGCATTGGCATTGGGGCCTACATCGGTGGAAGTCGCTGTAGCACGACAGACGCTGTTCCTCATCTGGGATGGGTCCATGGGGGCCCATCAGAGCCAAGGACGGTGCGCTGGCGTGGAACCCAAAGGAGCCCCTGTCTGACCTTGCGGGGACTGATGGCATGCCAGTGGGGCTGGTCCACTCAAATATGCCAAGCATAGCCTCGTAAAATTCCCTTACATGACTTGGGGTCTCTACAGTTCTGGGTAAAGCTGGGAGGCCTGGAGCTGGCCCTGGCAACGCTTCCAAAGAACAGTGCCTTGAACACACGCTTTGACTTCTTATGCTTCTTGTGCCTCTTCCCCAAATGTCCCGATAACTTGGAGTGAGAGGAAGAGGATTTGGGTTTCCTGGAGAGATTCCACACCCTCCTTCTCAATCGGGACAAGATCTCTGAGGAGCTGCGCAACGCAGGGTTGCCTGTCGGGCTTCTAGAAACTTCAGGGACCACTCCCTCAAAGCCTTCGGTGCCATAGCCCCGCAGTTCGAACACAACGTGGAGTTGTGGTCGCACTCAAGACACCACAAATTGTCATGTCCGACTAACCCCTCTTGCTGTAATGAACACTGTCAGGACCGGCAAACCAAAATCAGTGCCGGGACTTGTGTAAACTACAACTCCCAGGTACTGATGTGTATTACGGAGACGACGCACGCTCGTCAGCGTGAAATCACTTCCGTCTACAAGAACATGGCGACCGCCGTGGACGCGGTCACTAATGATCGCTCCGTAGGAATCAACTGTGTTCCGGTCTGGTAAGGGTGCTTGCACACCACATTCTGTTTTGATTCTTCATTGGTGGGGAATTGTTCTGGGCATTTGACAGTGTGCCGGTGTCAGACATTCGACCATTGATTTCGTGCTACGGCGCAACCCCGACGAGACTCCTGTTGGTGAGGCTTGTGTATCAAGAGCCTCTTGCGGGAAGTCTCTTGGTGTGCTTTCCTGACCCTTTCCGGTGGTATTCCTAAATACTGCAGCTTTGATGTTGTGAGGAGGTACAGAAGCTACCTTCTTGGAGTACTTGCAGGATTTTACATCCATTTGCTCGCCTCTGGTTTTCCAGGACCCCTGGGAGTGCAGCCCTTGCTTCTAACCCTTCCAGTTGGTGAGACCTCTTGTACCTCATGCGGGGAAGGGACATAGAACTTTAAGGGCCAGGACTGAGTATACTATGAATGAGTGTTAAGGATTGCTGTTCTGCTCGATTTTCCTGGCCTTCTTGTGTTAACAAGTGATTGAATGTGACTTCAGTCTCTTACCATTCAAGCCTAAGGGTTAGAGTAGTGAATGGAGCCTATTTACTAGGCACTTCGACATGATTCTGTGCTCTTCCCCATAGATCAGGGCTTGCACACATAGCCTAGGGGATAGATTTGTTAGTATTAGGGATAACCTGTCCTGTAGTGAGGGTATTTCATGGAGCTGTGCTGAATTCAGGCCTGGTAGGCCTCAAACGGGAGAGACTCCATCTTTCTTTCTGCTTCGGCAGCTTGGGATGCTTCTAGGCCAAGAGTAATGTTTTAGTTATGAGGTGTTATTCGCTTGGAGAGAACCGGTTCAGGCCGGCCCTTATCGAAGGATTGTATTTTTCTTCATGCCGAAGACACTACATCAGGCCGGCCGGCTGGGAACGTGTCCTTGGTACGGGGAGGTACAAGAATTTGGTGGGCGGCAGGTTACGGGCCGGAATTTTCCATGAGGAAATGCACCTCTATATTAGTGAAAGTCGGAGGCAGTTACATGTTCAGTCCGTAGGCGGCATCTAGCCGTTAGCAGTAAAGCTACTACTTATTCCAGGGAAGACAGACGCCATCTTGAAGGCGGAGAAGAACTGAGAGACAGATGCTTTCCTAACAGAATAGCCAGAGAGGAGAGAGTAGCCGATAAGGAAGAGGTCCCAGTGACTCGGAGAAGGGTGATTCCAGGCGAGCCGAGGCACAGACGAGAAGGGAGCCTAGATGACCACTGAGTGCAGGCTACATACTACTAAGGTGATGTCGACCCTTTCTTATTAGAGTGTACAACTTAATCTTTCACTTTTCTTTGCAGGTTATGTGTTATATTGTAATGTTATGTGATTGTATATGCAATGAGTAATAAAGTATCCAGTTTGTAGTGAACCAACATGTGCTGTGTTTTCTTGTATAAGAGGGTAGCCTATTCTTCTAGTCAGCTGCGGCTACATGAACAGATGTTAACCCTGATCAGGTAAGTGGTAACTGAATAAGGGAAAGAGGAGCCCCTCAAACCTGAGAACAGGCTATGCCCGAACTGGCAATCCTTGTGTGATCTGATGAATAGTGAGACTGATTCCCTTTTTGTATGTTATGGTGATCATAGGATGAACTGTCGTATGAGACTGCCGTCTAGGTAGAGAGGTCTGGATTCATAGGGGATCGCGAGGCCGCCGATTGTGCTGAGACTGCCGTCTGGGTAGAGAGGTCTGGGTTCGTATGGGACCGCGAGGCCGCCACTTGTGATACTGTCGTACGGGCAGAGAGGTCTGGGTTCGTATGGGACCGCGAGGCCGCCACTTGTGATACTGTCGTATGGGCAGAGAGGTCTGGGTTCGTATGGGACCGCGAGGCCGCCACTTGTGATACTGTCGTATGGGCAGAGAGGTCTGGATTCGTAGGGGATCGCGAGGCCGCCGATTGTGCTGAGACTGCGTCTGGGTAGAGAGGTCTGGGTTCGTATGGGACCGCGAGGCCGCCACTTGTGATACTGTCGTACGGGCAGAGAGGTCTGGGTTCGTATGGGACCGCGAGGCCGCCACTTGTGATACTGTCGTATGGGCAGAGAGGTCTGGGTTCGTATGGGACCGCGAGGCCGCCACTTGTGATACTGTCGTATGGGCAGAGAGGTCTGGGTTCGTATGGGACCGCGAGGCCGCCACTTGTGATACTGTCGTATGGGCAGAGAGGTCTGGATTCGTAGGGGATCGCGAGGCCGCCGATTGTGCTGATACTGTCGTATGGGCAGAGAGGTCTGGGTTCGTATGGGACCGCGAGGCCGCCACCTGTGATACTGTCGTATGGGCAGAGAGGTCTGGATCCGTATGGGATCGCGAGGCCGCCGATTGTGAGATCTTGGTATGCATAGTAGGAATCCCCTGTCCTTAGGTGATAGATTTATGTGGTTGTAGGATTGTAAATAGGTTCTAGGGAGGGGGTAACGTTCTGGCTGGGTTAGTGAGGCTCTGATGAGCGAGTTCTATCTGATCCGAAAACCCAAGCAGAACAATTGCCAAAGAGAAAATATCTGTTTTATTTACGTGTGCCACACAAAGGGCGTGTTGCACAAACGGATTATGTTCAAAGAACTCAGAGGGGTATCAGTCCCTTGACTTTGTTGGCCTTGCTAGTACAGACTCCTAGATATTATTTCGAAGTTTAATTATGGAGGATATGGATTCAAGCGTACTATGAAATAAGCATGGACAGTTTAAACCTCTATTACAACATTGTTTTGTTTACTTATAAATCAGGGTAGGTGAGGAGAATCATTAAACCCAAAATCAAAGCCAGAGAGCGCAGTAGGATAGCGATAGAGTCTCTGTAGTATGTTGATTTGCTGTTTCTCTCTTTACAGCTGCCAACGCTCAGGTTTAACAGATTATCAGTTATCCAGGAGCAACATAGGTTACAACCTATCTTCTATTTGCTTTACAGGTATAGTCTATGAAGGTTTATCGTAGTTACCTGTTGGTTAGGCACTTTAATTCACAAGAGGGTAATTATTGTTAATGTATCTGCAGATCACCCTCCCTGCTGTACCCCTCCTTTCCTTCCCTCTCCTGATCCCTTCATCAGTCTGTGCTATCGTAGTTGTCAGACTTTGAAGTTGTCAGGAGGTGGACCTTCTTGAGCATCGATCCGATCCTGAGGATAATCTACCCTGACACAGACACACAAGGTGTGGGTCCGTAACAAACATGGTGTGATGACAGGTGCAACACGGCTTAAACCCTGTCTTCCTCAAAGGCATCCCTCGACACACCAGGAGAAAGTAATTCCTCAAAAATCGACAGTCGGGTAGCTCTTTCTACAGATCAGTACAAACTGGCATGGAAAGAAAAGAAGTGACGTCAGCGCGTAGCGGTGGAGCCTATATTGGTGTCATGGACGTCACTTCCAGCGTGGATAATGTAGAGGCGTGGAGACAATTGATGGCACCTACTGGCGTTCAGGGGAACAGCTCACACAAAACATTTCAGGATTCAGTTTGACACCTGGGAGATTCAAAGGTGAGGGATCTGCGGCTGGATGTCTCTATCAGATACGGGCAAATAGCAACCATGTTGCTCAAATGAGTTATCATAACTGCCATGACCATGGTAAATATCTTTTGGGTTGGGAAAGTCTGTGATGAGCCTGAGGCTGTGGCTGTAGCTGTTGTCTTCAAATCTAGTGACCATAGTCCCTGAATGTTTTGCAGCGTTATGAAATTTACAGGAGGGTAGGATGTGCCCAATCTGGCCAACAAACAGGTGGCATTGGAATTCCTGAGCACCAAACTCTATGAAGCAAACTTTTTCTTTGCCAATGCAGCCAACTTACACTGTTAGACTAGAAGAACTCGTGTTTTGTCTATGTTTCCGGGCCGAATCCTGTACAATTTGACTCTCTAGAGATAGGTGTGATAAATCAAATGAAGCAGTATGTTTTTTCTTTGAGTCAAGTCTTGACGGAGCATATTGTAGTTGTGACCAAATCGTCTTATATTGATCCATCAGAGCATCGACTAAGAAGGACCGAGGATGATTTGCATGCGACGTCATCCTGTCTGAGGTAGCAGGTGGGCAAAATAACAACATGCTGGATTACGACAGGGTATTTACAAGTGGCTGAGATCAATTTAAGTAATCCACTCATCACTTTTTTGTCTTCCTCAGTTCTGAGCATCATTTGGCATAAGGATCATGTTCTTTGCCAGGACATCAAATTTGGGATGCATGAAAGTCAGTAACACATCTATGATGACTTTGAGTGTAAAACAGAGCCAAACTTTGGAAAAAAAGATGTAAAGAAAATTGGATGACAATGTTCTGACCACTCAATGGTGGAGTCTCTGATCAGTGTCATGTGATGCCTGTGATGGGAAATTGGCTAAGAAAAAAATTGCAGACCCAGTATTGTGCCTGGAAAGGGTTTCAAGTAAGGAATCTGTGGGAGTTTAAATCCAATGAAAACATATGCTTCCATTTTCATAATATAATTCTTGCAGGAGTTCTTGCAGGAGCGCTTATAGTTCTTATTTGGTAAAAAAGGCTTTTTCCCTTAACAAGCACCGTATTTCGTCTACTTTTTAGATTCTTCTCACAATCCCAAGTAGTGTCATGTATTTAGATGACACACCCTTATTGTTAGAAATGCAATATCACAGTAGAAGAGTATATACTTTATCTGACCCATTTAGCAACCACTGCAAAATACAGGTGTTAATACCCTTGATAAGGTAATAATGTCCTAGCCTTCTTTCAATTCCGGATTTAAAGTTCCAGCGCAAAAAATAGGAAACAGGTAGCAATAATAAGATTGTGACATATTTTCAGGTATTTATTTATATGGTTTCGCCACCACCTTTTTCATGGTGATAATGAAATATCCGTGAGTTGATGCGTTATCACAACATCTGGAAAGTTGATAGTTGCTGAACCTGCATATTTCTGCTGTCACTATAGGGACCTAACTTAAGACATACTTGAAAACCATATGGCTGAAAGGAACTGTTAATGTAGCATAATGCAGTAACATGCTTTCAGATACGTATAAAGAGAGGTGAGACTTACCTGGGAAATTCCTACACCGTGTTCTGAGAGTGTCGCCCACTGGTGACATGCCCAGCACAATATGAAGATTGTTTGCACTCTTATTAACAAAAAACTGCCAAACGCTCTCTTTGGCAGGTCCGACTCCATGCTTGACGGCTTCGTCTCGTACTTGACCCAAAATGTTCTCCTTATCTTCATCTGGAAATAGTGCTGGCACCATTCCTGAAAACAAAATGGTGGAGAGGATTAAAAAGTTGTGCACAAGTGAAGCTCTCACTATACTACCTTCTTTTACACATTTCAGGATGACAGAGCTATTGAATTATGCTCGAGACTAACATACACATCTACACACTTTAAGAACGAAAAGCTAAATTACTTACCTGGAGTTGTTCATCATTCACCTTTGTCTTACAGTGGAGTTCTGTCAATTTAAACATACTCAGGGGCTAATGTGGGAGCCTGAATACACAATGAAGAGCCGTCTCACAAGGTTTTCTTCGGGCAGAGGTGTGAAAAAGGTGTGAGTTACTCAAGCATGATTTACATGTAGTGCACATTAGGGTAGTCCACATGGTCTTACTGTATGCAAAATATATATCCACATTTCATCCACAGAATCTATGCAATTGGCAAAGAAAAGACGTAAGTACGAAGTAGAGATGTTTCTGGGAAAACAGTACACAGTAAAGAAGCGGAGCTTGTAAAATAGATGCCACTCATCAGGGTATGTGTATATCATACATATGTACACATATGACGACTCGCATTTATATTTGAGTCTCAAAGTAATGTCGGGAAAATGCCCATGCATAGGTGTAACCTAGCACTGCGCAATTCATAAATCTAAATAAATTCGATTTGGCCTTTGGGAAGAATGACATCTTTGTGAGTCCAGTTTAACTGAAGTAACTTTCACAAAGAAATGAGCTATGAGGTCTTTAAACCTTCTGGAAATGAAAAGAATATCTCCAGGCAAACGTTGTGTGACTTCTTTAGGAAACATCACTTTCTCATTCTTAGGTACATTAGAATCCAAAATGAAAGTTGTTCTGATTAAATGGCAGGATCAAACCAGTGCCTTCTTCATCACCATTACTGCCCAAAAGAGTGCAAATCTGGGTGGACTGGCCCCAACATCTTATGCTGGTATATTTGACAGAGAGAATATCCTGGCTCTCTAGAGCTCTCAATTTTTAAAAGCCTTTTACTGAGAGGCAATTTGTATTTCAGAGGGGCCTTCAATAAAAAGTTTACTCAAATGACTTTCCAAATGCTCCTAAATTTGTGCATACGATTATGCAATCCGAGGAACTGGTGTGGTGCTATCCAGCAGGGAAGACTGGTGCTCATAAGGGATGAAAACTAGGTGACTGTGCATAACAATGAGGAAAAGAGGGACGCCTGAACCAAACTGGATAGTGCTAAGAATGCTGTGAGGAAATCACGCAAAGAATAATGTGGTGGCTTGTATATTACTCAGCATGAGAAACAGTCTCATTTGACAAAGTCTCAAACGATGGATCCAAGCCACTCATCTTAGGAAAATTCTGAGGTGCAGGAGTCTCTCTAATAACACTGCCACCAGTTTGAAATCTGTTGATATCTAGTGTCAATGGAAAGAATATCTTGGTTACCTATGTGACAGGACTGCTGCTCTTCAAATAAAGAATGCAGAGAGGGCTCAACCAGCTCTTTTCTGACCCTCTGCATAGTGGTGACGTTATCTCAGACTGGTAATTAGGTTTTCAATCACTGCCGTTAACATCTTCAGTGCTGTACTGAACTTCCCACTGCACCTGGAGAGCCATACCAGGCACCCTAGCTAGCGTTTCTTGAGATCCCAGAGGAGGAACTCATAAATGAATCATAATCACAGTCAGACCAAAAGGGGCTGAAAGGGGGTGGATCTGCAGCAATACTAAGGGCTGTCTGTGAAGACGTTGCTACCAGAGTGGATCCACCCATGAATACCGTTGAGTTGCAGGCTCGAGCTGTTTGCTCTAGTGCTACAATTTCCCACCTAAATGTTCCCAAAACAAATCATGAAACAAGCTGGATGGAGGCTATTGGTACTGCTCATGACACCTACCCTGAATCAGTTCTCTCGAGAGAATGGACCTCCTTGGGAAAAAATACAGATGACTGTACCATTTCGATCTGTGAAGGTGGCAAAGGAAATTCCAAATTTCTCTTTTTTGCTTATATAGTGTTGGTCACTGAAATATTTTGGTAGGAAATCCAGAGCAGTTCCACTAACGCTTTTATGGCACTGGTCTCTCTGAAGAACTGTGATGGAACATGAGAGAAACAAGCCCTATCATCACTCAATGGGGTCCCTTTCTCAGTAAGAGGACCCAGAAGCAGGTCTGGACTAGTCATATGAGAAACACCGATAAAACTCTGGGAGTACCGGAATACTAGAGGGCAAAGGGGCAGGGGTTCTAACTCCATGCAAGCGTCGAACTTTGACAGAAAATAGACCCGTGCACTAAAATAAAAGTGGCATCCCTTAGTAGATTAGAAAGCTAAAAATGTGGCCCTTGTGTGCAAATTAAGGCTGTTTTGAACATGTAAAGGCATGCTGTATAAGTGTTTTGCAAATTATGCAAGACTGCATGAATTTGAGCTTGCTGCAGGCAATGTTAATTATAGTATCAGGGAAATCAACATAAAAACGGCCCAGCAGACCATAAAACAGGACCACAACTGCCTGGGAAATGGCCCACAGACTGACCTAGCACTGCCCGATTGCCCTATATGCCCTGCTCCATGTAGCCCCAAATGCGACACGGAGAGAGCAGCACATCCTTGCTTTGCGGCTGAAGAGATAAAAGGCTCTTAGAGCCTGATGTGCTATCCCCATTTGCAATCCAGGGAAACTGAAAATAGCACATCAAATGGTTTGCTAATGGCAATGCAGTTTACTATGTAACCTATGTACTAATAGGTCTCATCACAAATTGTCCATTCGCAAGGTGTTGTAAAGAGGCCTGCTTCATAAATATTAAATAGGAAAGGTACAATTGGTTACTGTCTGTAATTTGCTGTCAATGTAGGGATGGAAGTCAGCAATGAACAGAAGACCTTCGTCCCTGCATTTCCCTTCCCAAATGGTAAGTATTTAAATAAAAGTAATTAAAGTAGTCTGTGACCATTAAAAGTCGGGTGCTGCTTTTAAAACATGTTTTCTGCTTTGGACGACATTGGAAAGAGCAGGCAGTTAGTGCTCAAGACCACTGCCTACTCGCCCATGATACCTCTGACATTATTCTCAAAGGAAAAGCTGCCCCACAGGGCCAGCTTCCCCTTTGCGAATCAGTTACCGCCACACTTCGGGGATGGTAAATGAGCAATGATTTGCAACCACAATTGTGGTCATAAACCATTGATACATTCCAGGTATTGTAAAACGTTAAAAATTTCTCTTCAGAATCACTTATTACAACTTTTTGCTAATATAGTCAAAAGTCTGCTCATTACAGTGAAGCAGTCAGTCCCGCCATTAATATTCTTGGGTGCAAAGTGCCTCACACCAAATGCACATGGCTATGGATGGGCTTGATCACTAGAATTGCTCACTTGGTGCAAAACAAAGCTATTATTAAAGATTTTACAAGGTTATTTTTAGCTTTCCATTCGCCCCTCACAATAGACCTGGGAACATGTCAGCCATACCTTTTTCTCAGTAGAACGCCTGGCCTTCAAAATGGCATATTGAAGCCAGCTTCACAATCATGTTCTCTTACACACCACATCCAGTGGTCACAGAACTATCTTCAACATCATCGTGTTTACAATCTTCTAACCTCTTAGGTCGCTTGGTTATTTTGTAGAAAACGTTCTAAACCATTAACAGATCATAAGTCCTGCTAGAAGCGGAAGGAAAAAGGAACTGAATAACATAGCACGGCTATGCCATATTTAGCCTACGGTATCATCAATGCTGAGGAAGACCACATTTATGCCCTGGGACACATCTGGTGCTCTCCAGCACCTTTGAGAGCATGAAACCTTAATCTGTTTAAGAAATATTACTCATTTGAAGATATGATATTTTAACACAGAATTAACCAGCAATAAGAAGGGGCTTTTGTTGCTTACCTAAGGGGGTCACTGACAGAAAATCGGAAACAGAAATATCATGTGGACAGAATATTGTCAAAAATATCGTGGACCAAAATATAGAGAAAGTAAGTGCAAATAGGTTAGTGTAGATTTACTATTCTTAACTCCACATCTACGTACCTTGAAGATATATATATTTATCATCAAGGTACATATATGTTGTTATATATAGTAAAACTTTGCTTGCCTATAGAAACTTACTTTCACAATATTTTGTCCTCGATATTCTTGATACAATGTTTTGTCCCAGGATATTTCTGTTTCCGATATTCTGTCTAAACACCCACCTGAAGTTAACATGTTGTTGATCAGCTCCAGGAACCCCTCTTCTGCCACGTGTGCATCTGTAAATAAGAAGATCATCTTCTTGTTCTCAATGCCAAGCTTCAGGTACAAGGTCTTCAAGTCTTCTCTGAAACTGTTCTCCCCATATCCTCGACTAAGAACAATTTCAAAGACCTGATGCAGGAGAAACAAAACAAGTGCCCTTTTAATTAGCATTAGAGCAGTGGTAAGCATTCACAGATGGTTTAGATTGCTACGCTGATTCGTTATTTCTAATATAGAATACAGTAAGGGTTTATAAAGGAACAGGATCTGCATGGCAAACCTTCAGAGGTGTAATTAAAGAAGTATGTGAATCCTGTAGAAAGGAACACCGATGGCTATTCATGAAACATTCACATTTCTCTGGGGTAAAACACTCCAGAGGAGAATTATCAGCAAAAAAGAAGCAGTATGGCAGGGTACATGATATATGCCTAAAAGGATGTATGAATGAAAGAGAAATGTATTGTTTGTGCTTCTGTCACTTTTCCCAACTAATTGTATAGTGAGAAACGCATCTATCACTCCCCAGGAATAAATATACTAACACATTAAATGCAAATTTAAGGATGAAGTACCACTGTTAAAATCTAGATGTCACCACTGAGATTATACACAGTAAAAGGCTTATTTTCCCGTCAGAAATTGTTTACAGCTTATGTAATGTCATAGATGATACCACTGATGAAATTATATATGATGTCACACATGATGTGATAGATGGAGACATCTGTGGTGTCATGAAGAGGGAAGATATGAGCAAAGCAATGGAAGGGGGAAATGGTTGTGAAGCAAACCATAACAGTGGTATTTCACTCGTTTTTAGATTTTAGACTGCAACCTCGATGTCCGTGTAACAGATTGTTTTTCAAGTGAGTTTGCAATTTTTTTAATAATGGTAGTTATTGATCCTAGAAGGTAACAATTTATTTCATCTTTTTATGCACAAGTTCATACCGTTAATTACGGATCTTGAATCAAATTTTACATATTTAGAATGTGATACTCTGCAAAATGTAGGGAAAATGAGTATGATGTAGTGTACAGTGAGAGACAATGCAATATGTTAGTAACTTTTTAACAGTTTAAGTTGAGCAAAAAATCCTCTTAGGTTTGCAAAGCAATAATTTCTGTTTTTAGGCAACAACAAATATTTTTTAAATATATTTACATATATACTCACACAAATGTCAAGAAATACAACCTGCTTAGCACTTACAGATTTCGAAAAGCTAAATCATTAAAAGAATCAATGTAAAATGTAAAACTAATGAGACAAACTCTCTTGCCATCTTCTGTACTGTGTGAGTTTCTTTTGCTTTCTCAAAGAAGTCCATTAGTGATTGTTGGCAAGTATAAAAGAATTTTCCAAAATGCATATATTGGGCTGTATCAGAAACACTAGATTGCAAACTGGCACGAGATTTAAGAATACATTCAGAAAAATCAGCTCTAAATTTTGAATTTATATAGGAGAAAATGCATTTTCCAACCAACCTTCCAGTGTGTATTTTCATCCCACGCTATTTTTCTCTCAGGCTGATGCTACCTCTTATGGAATCAGCAAATTTGTTTTCAAAATGGAATTCGGGAATGGATCGAGTCAGTTGCAAACCACAAAAGGCCCAACTGACTAAAAGCTTCTCAGACAGACATTTTCATCAAATTTGGTTCACGCACTAGTAGTTTGCACACTATTACGTTATATCAATATATTGTTACTCTTTCAAAAACTACTGTCCACATTTCAACCTAACCTAACTAAAAACATAGAAGTCTAGTTTGATCAAGCTATACTTTTCAACCAAGGTTAGTGCCATTATGTTCACCAATTTTTACTGTGTCTTTGATCAAAAACTGCTATGGACTATCAATGTGAATCACATATATGGGCCCACCAACAACTTCGTCCCCTTCATCAATCTGCTTGAAACGTTTTAAGAGCAAACTTGCTCAAACTCACACCATAGGACCCACTGGAATGAATGAATGAACAGCGATGTTTAATGAAAGGTAATTATGAATTAATTCCAGGTGGAACCTGGCATTAAGATGTCAAACAGCACAAAAATGGTACATTTTCATGTCATGCCATTCCTGATGTCATTCCATTACCATTATCATCATTGACTGCAACAATTGCAATATTATGACTCAGAACAGTCACTCATCGTGAATAAATCCCCCTAAAACACACACATTAATGTGCTTACTACACAATAAGTAAGTAAAAGAATAATGCAGGACAAACCTCATAACCTGCTGCGAAGGCAGCCAGTCTTGCAAGTGACTGCTTTCCAGAGCCCCCGACACCGACTAGCAGTGCATGGCCTCGGTCCATCCTTATGATGCGATGTATTCTAGTTAAGTGTTCAAGTGCATCATCAAACAGAACCAAATTCATCTTGGTCTTGGTCTCGTTGTACTCTTCCAGTATCTCCTGCAGATATATATAAACAAGGTGATTGTTACGTATGCTAAAAGATAATACCACATTTCCTCAAAAGTAATGAAAGACTTTTCAGTCAGATATATAATTATTTCAATATGACAAAAAGTGTCCTGTTAAGTTGAACAATAATGTTTTTTCTTGAAAATTCATCATATAAGAAATATCCTCAATCATCATACTGGAAGTCCTGAAGTCATGTTTTCTATCAATGTATACAGTGCGTAACAGAGATACAAATTAGTGCGCATGCCATTAATTTCACAGGAACTTACAACATCAAGAGTTATTAACACCTGAGACAGCAGCCGGGTTATAGAAAACTGCACTGCCTAGTGGAGTCACTATATTAATGAGTATTGCCCGCCTCAAAGGGTCAGCTGCCACTTGACCAACAATATGAACAAGCAAATACGGGAGTTGAGAGGCAATACAAGCTGCTAGCAGGTGAATACAGTTTAGTATCCAATTTAAAAAGCAATAAGTAGACGTATTTGTTGCAAACTTTCTGTACCTTTATTTCAGATGTGCTTGGTTTGCATCATATAGACAGCCAACGCGTTTCGCCCCGTAAATGGGCTTCTTCAGGGGAAAAGGTAATGTTGCTACAGTCTTGCCAAGGTAAAGAGTATCCGTGAAGAACAAGTTACTTACCTTCGGTAACGCTTTTTCTGGTGGATACAGTATCTGCCTGTGGATTCCCCACCTTGTGAATATCCCGTGCGCCAGCAACATTCGGAAACTTTTGTAGTAGTCCACGCCGATGGGGTCGAAGACGACGTCACAGAGACACGGCTCCGCTCGCGACTCCGCTGACATCACCGGCTCCATAAGAAGACCTCGTCGGCGTGATGACGTTAGTTCCGCCCTTTTTTCCATGCCTTCGAGGCACACGGACAGACTGACAGCAATATATACACCATATACACAGTACATGATATGCAAAGCAACACACACAGTGCGGAGAATAAATAGCAAGGCACAAGAAATAACATAATGCCTTTGACAGTAACAAAACACATTTGAAACACCATCAATAGAATTACAGGCATAGAATTACAGGTATAGAAGGATGGACAACGGGGAGGAGGGTGGGTCAGTGAGGAATCCACAGGCAGATACTGTATCCATCAGAAAAAGCGTTACCGAAGGTAAGTAACTTGTTCTTCTGATGGATACATCTGCCAGTGGATTCCTCACCTTGTGAATAGATTCCACAGCAGTCCCCACTCCCAGAGGAGGGTGTCCACCTTTCTATACCAGAAAGTCCTGAAGGACGGATCGAACAAAGTGTCTGTCCCTCCTCACCTCGGTGTCCAAGCAATAATGTTTTGCGAAGGTGTGGAGGGAGGCCCAAGTTGCCGCCCTACAAATGTCCTCCACAGGAACACCCCTAGACAAAGCAGACGTGGAAGACTTTGCTCTAGTGGAATGAGCTCTCAAACCCTCCGGAGGTTCCTTACCAGCCAGGGAGTAGCAAATCTTGATGCACAAGACAATCCATCTGGAAAGGGTGCGCTTGTGCACCGCTCGACCCTTCCTGCAGCCAGCAAAGCCCACGAAGAGCTGGTCATCAGCCCTGAAGTCCTTTGTCCTGTCCAGGTAGAAGCTCACCGCCCTCTTAGGGTCCAAGCGGTGAAGCCGCTCCTCCTCCTTGGAAGGGTGAGGGGGAGGATAGAAGGAAGGAAGGGTAATGGACTGCCCCAGATGGAAGGGAGTTACCACCTTAGGCAAAAACGCAGCCCTGGTCCTGAGTACCATTCGTTCAGCATGCACAGTCAAGAATGGGGGTTTTGAACTTAGAGCTTGAAGCTCACTTACCCTCCTTGCCGAGGTGATTGCAATGAGGAATACTGTCTTAAAGGACAACAGCCTCAAGGGACATTTGTGTAAGGGCTCGAAGGGAGAACCCATAAGATAAGTTAATACAAGGTTTAAGTCCCATTGAGGCATAATAAAAGGAGTTGGAGGAAACTTGTTTGTAAGGCCCTTTATAAAACGAAGAACAATAGGTGATTTGAATAATGACGGCTGATCCGGCAAACAAAGGAAAGCTGACAAAGCCGATAAATATCCTTTCACAGTAGGCACAGCAAAGCCTTGCTGAGCCAGAGAAAGGGCAAACTGTAGAATGTTAGACAGACGAGCCTTCAAGGGATCAATGGACCTCTCTCCGCACCAAAGCACAAATTTAGACCACCTATATGAATATATAGATTTGGTGGAGTGTCGCCTGGCCGATAAAATAACATCCACCACATCTGGCGGGAGAGAGAAAGAATTCAGGTTGCCCCGTTCAATCTCCAGGCATGAAGGTGTAATCTCTGGAGGTGGGGGTGTAGAACCTGCCCCTCCGACTGCGAGAGGAGGTCTGCCCTCAGAGGGAGACAGAGCGGAGGGCACGAGGAGAGGTGGAGAAGATCTGTATACCACACCCTTCTTGGCCAGTCCGGGGCGACCAAAATAACTTGGGCCAGGTCTTGGCGAATCTTCCTCAGAACCCGAGGAATCAAGGGTATGGGAGGAAACGCGTAAAGGAGCCGAGAGCCCCAACTCAACTGAAACGCATCCCCCAACGCTCCCTGCATCGGATACTGAAGACTGCAGAATGACGGGCAGTGAGCATTCTCATGAGTGACGAACAGGTCCACCCGAGGAGTTCCCCACATCCGGAAGACGTGACGAACCACCTCCGGATGAAGCCTCCACTCGTGGTCGGCGGAGAACTGCCAACTGAGACTGTCCGCACGTACGTTCAGAACCCCGGCCAGATGATTTGCCATCAGACAAATCTGATGGTCCTGAGCCCAGGACCATAGACGCAGGGCCTCTCTGCAGAGACAAAGAGACCCCACTCCTCCCTGTTTGTTTATATACCACATCGCGGTTGTGTTGTCCGTCAGGACTTGAACAGACTGACCGCGAAGGGAAGGGAGGAAGGCCTTGAGCGCCAAACGTATCGCCCGTAACTCCAGAAGGTTGATGTGAAGCAACCTTTCCTCTGGAGACCAAAGACCCTTGATCTCCAGATCCCCCAGATGAGCACCCCACCCTAAAGTGGATGCATCCGTTATCACCGTGGCCACCGATGGAGGTAGATGGAAGGACTTTCCTTGGGACAGATTGCCCTCCACGCTCCACCGAGATAGATCCGCTGCAGCTTCTCTGGAGATCCTCACAGACTCCCTGAGATCCCCTTTGTGCTGATACCACTGCTTGCGGAGGCACCACTGGAGCGCCCTCATGTCCCAGCGTGCATGGTTGACCAACAGGATGCAGGAGGCGAACAGACCGAGCAGGCGAAGGACCTTCAGAACTGGAACGACCGCTCCGTTGTAAAATAAAGGAATCATTTCTTGTATGTCGAGAATCCTTTGAGGAGGAGGGAATGCTCGACAGACAGTAGTGTCCAGTACCGCACCTATGAACAGGTTGCGCTGAGAGGGCACCAGGTGAGATTTGGGCACATTTATCGAAAAACCCAATTTGTACAACAGCTGAGTTGTATCCTGCAGATGACATAGCACCTTCTCTGGCGACTCCGGCTTGATCAGCCAGTCATCCAGATAGGGGAAAACCGAGATCCCCGACCTTCTGAGATGGGCTGCCACCACTGCCATCACCTTCGTGAAGACTCGAGGTGCCGAAGTAAGACCAAACGGAAGGACCGCAAACTGATAATGTTGCGACCCTACCGTAAACCGGAGATACTTCCTGTGCGACTTCAGGATGGGGATGTGGAAATACGCATCCTGCAAGTCGATCGACACCATCCAGTCCTCCTGATTCAGCGCTTGAAGAACCTGAGCAAGGGTGAGCATCTTGAACTTCTCTTGTTTTAGAAAAAGATTCAAGATTCTGAGGTCCAATATCGGACGTAACCTGCCGTCCTTTTTCGGAATCAGAAAATACCGGGAGTAGCATCCCTGACCCCTCTCTTGCTCTGGAACCACCTCTATCGCACCTTTCTGAAACAACTTCAGGACTTCCTCCTGCAGGAGAAGACGGTGGTCCTCCGAGCAAGCTCCTTGGCAAGGAGGGTAATTTGGAGGAAATTCCCGAAAGGGAAGGGCGTACCCATTCTCCACAAGATCCAGAACCCAGAGATCTGTAGTTACAGATTCCCAATCTTGTAGAAAATGGGTAAGCCGGCCCCCCACAGGACCAGCATGATCCGGAATGTCGAATCTAGGGCTGCTTTGCGGTGGTGGGAGGGGCTGAGGAAGAGGAAGAGGAGGAGGAGAGTTGACAGCCACGTGAGCGACCCCTGATTCTTCCTCTGTATCCCTTGGACAAAGAACCTTGCTGTTGTTGCTGCTGCTGGGTCGGTCTATAAGAGCAAAAAGTCGCCCTTCCAAAGCCCCTATATCTTTTGAAAGATCCTCTCAGCTGGGATTGAAGACCCAACGACCTAGCCGTAGCCTTACTCTCCTTGAAGCGTTCAAGAGCAGCATCCGCCTTCTTACCAAACAAACCAGACCCATCAAAAGGTAAGTCCAATATAGTCGACTGCACATCCGAAGAAAATTTAGAGGACTTTAGCCATGCACCCCTCCTGGTGGCGACAGAAGACCCCATGACTCTGGCAACTGAGTCTGCTGTGTCCAGTCCACTTTGAATGACTTGGCGTGCAGCTGCCTGGGCATCAGTCAGAACTTCATTGAAGCCGGCCCTATCCTCCTCCGATAGCTTTGGTGCCAACTTCTTCGCTGAGTCCATGAGCGCGTGGATATAGCGCCCCAACAAACATGTTGCGTTTGTCGACTTAAGAGCCATACTGGCTGATGAAAAGACCTTTTTGGCCGATTGGTCTACCTTTTTGGCCTCTCTGTCCCCTGGAACCTGAGGAAAGGCCCACTTGGACCTTCCCGAACAAGCCGCCTGAACTACCAAGCCCTCAGGCGATGGGTGTGAAGTTAAAAACTCAGGGTCCCCTGGAGCCGCTCCATATCTCCTTGCGACTGTCCTGTTGACCGCAGGAGCTGAAAAAGGCTTGCACCATACCTCTAGTACAGGGTCCAGAATGGCCTCATTAAAGGGCAACAAAGGCTCCGAGACTGCAGTAGGCGAATGCAGTACCTCAGTAAGAATGTTAGACCTGAACTCCGTGGTTGGTAACTGAAGGTCTAACAACTCCGCAGCTTTCCTGATGACCGCATGATACGGCGCTGCATCTTTAGAGGGCTCATCTGATGGTGGAGTGATTTCCCACTCTGGAGACAAATCCAGTCCACTTGCCTCCTTTAGCTCTTCAAACACTTCATCAGATTCAACTAACTCTCCCTCTTCAGCCTCTTCCAAAAGAAATCTTCTCTCATCCACCACTCTCTGTGCTTCCCTTCTGGAACGAATCCGCACCAGTGGTGTCGGCGGCGCCGTGTTCGAATCCAACGGCGCCGGCGTCGAACGCGGAGAAGAGGGAAGCGGCGTCGATGTTCTCGGCGCCGGTAGCTGCCAAGACGGCGTCGCCGGAAAGAATGGAATGAATGGAGCTTGAGGATAGACCTGCGGCACTCCCAGATTAAAAGCCATCGGACCCATCGGTGCACCAGAGGTATACATGGCCCTTGAAAACACCCCGTACATGGCATTTAGATAATGCGTGGGGTCCTGACCTGGACCAGGGAATGCAGGATACTGGTCAGGTATCACCGGACTCGGGCCTGCCGGCGCCGACGGTGGAACAAGCGGCGTCACAGTCTCACCCGGGGCTTGAAGATCCTCAACCGGGGCCGGAGACGGAGCCGGAGAATAAGCTGGAGCCGGAGATGGAACCGGCGTCGGGGATGACACCGGCACCGGAGATGTAGCCGGAGCCGGAGCCGGCGAAGTCACCGGAGAAGAAGGAGCTGGAGTTGAAGTCGGGACTGGAGAAGGAGACACGGACTCTCTCCGACGTCGAGTAGGCGACTTCGGAGCCGAACCTTTATCGGAGTGATGATGTGAAGAATGCCTCCTCTTCTTCTTATGCTTCTTACTTCTCGAAGCATGCCCCGAAGTCGATTTGGACGCCGACCTCGACCTGGATCTAGACTTCCTTCTTCCTCTTTTTACCTTCTTCATCCGAGCGATGAAGAGCTTCGCCTCTCTTTCTTTAAGAGCTTTCGAGCTCATCTTGCGGCAGCTGGAACAACCATCCACATCGTGGTCGGATGAAAGACACCAAACACAATCTTCGTGTGGGTCGGTAATAGACATGTGCTTGCCACATTCTCGACAGGGCTTGAAACCCGACTTCCTTGTCGACATCTTCCCGAAGAAAGACAGATAAATCCAGAAAATACACAAAGTAACAAGTGAAGCTACTAATAACGATTCCCGAAATCAGTTGGCGTCGTCGGCGCGGAAAAAAGGGAACTGACGTCATCACGCCGACGAGGTCTTCTTATGGAGCCGGTGACGTCAGCGGAGTCGCGAGCGGAGCCGTGTCTCTGTGACCTCGTCTTCGACCCCATCGGCGTGGACTGCTACAAAAGTTTCCGAATGTTGCTGGCGCAGGGGATATTCACAAGTTGAGGAATCCACTGGCAGATGTATCCATCAGAACCTGAGATCAGCGTGGCGCGTCAGTTTCAGAACAAGAGGTTTAAACAAACCTGTCTCTAGGCCAAGTGACCGCCTGTGCGTCTGTGATAGGGAAATCCTAGGTCAGTAAAAAGATAATGCCCAGGTATATCCAATATTTAAAAGGATTTAAGTAATTCGCAGTGTCGCGTTCGTGAAAGCCGTGTTGGGCAACGTCCGATATGTAACGAGTCTCGCCATGGAGAGGATGGAGATGAGGCAAGTCAGGAGGCCCATTCAGGCCCCCCTGATGCATCTGTGCATGTGGGTGGATGCAGGGGGGGCACATAGTGTGCCTCCCTGTATTTTGCATCCCCTGTTCCTGCACGGAAAGAAATGCAAAACAATGTGCATTTCTGTCCGTGCAGGAACGGGCTGCGGAGCTCTTACAGCGGTGCTTTTCTAAAGCTCTCGTATGCGCCTTAGAAAGGCACTGCTGTGGGACTGCTGCTGCAGGACCACCTGCCCGGATTATACTCGTAATCCGGTGGGAGGACAGACTAAGGGTTTAGCAGGCTCGCAGCGGGGTGCAGACATGTTGGCCCGCTGGTAGGCTGCCAAACTCGTAATTAGTCACTAAGTCATCTATCAGTCTCAGCCACCTCTCCACTCAACTGAGGAAGAGGAAATATCATAATATTCAGAATAAATTAAGGATTATATGCACACAAAAAAAAGACCGTACTTGAAGAAACTGCAGGAGATATCCCGAGAATAAAACATACAAGCAACCTGGCTAAAAGTCTTTTACATGAAGCAGGGTCTATAACAACACTTTGAACAAAATAGAGAGGTTCATAGGCATCAAGGCTAAGAGCTGAGACTTTGGACTACTTGCTGCTAGGAAGGCACAAAACGTACAAGTGTTTGACAAACCACTCTAGGCAATATTCTCTTGAATGATGGTGAGATTCGAATGAAAAGGAACGGGCTCAACAACACGCTGCTAGGAAGGCACAAGAGGTCAAAGTTAAAGAGAACCAACAAGCCGCATGCAGATAGAAAGCCACAGGAGGAAAAAGCAAAAGAACTTGTGAACAGCTTGACCGCCAAGGACAGGAACAGACAGAGATCTGCAGGAGTGAAATTAGAATGCAACGGTATTTGGTCAGCAACCATCCATTTAAACATGCAGTGCCCAAATAGCCAAACATAGCCTGAACTCAGCTCCCATGTTCGAGCAAAGGATGAAAGCATACAAAGATGAAGAAAGAAAGAAAGAAAGAAAGAAAGAAAGAAAGAAAGAAAGTAAGAAAGAAAGAAAGAAAGAAAGAAAGAAAGAAGAGGAAGCGGAAGAGGAAGAAAAAAGTTACTTACTTATAACTGGAGTTATTCAGAGTTGGCATCTTTCTTAGATTCACTAAACTTACAGGTAACTAACTTTTTTCTCTAGCTTTGGATCTTTTGTAGATTTGCAAGCTTGAATACAGATTTGAAAAGCAGTCCAATAAACTTGGTGGACGGTGGGACTGAGACTTAAGTAATATGGTTACCCATCACTTCTTCTCTGACTGATGTCTCCACCTTGAAGTGTATATTCGGGCAGCAGTACTTGGCAAAAGAATGGTTGGAGCTCCAAGTTACTGCTATGCAAATGTATTTAAAATATATTCCTGAGACTGGAGCTGTTGTGGCTATCACTTGTCTGGTGAATGAGCGCTAATCTTGCTTGGAATTACATATGCATCAGAAATGCAAGATACAATCAGTCTGGAGATCCCTTGTTTTGACAAGGATTTACCCTTAGAGGGTCTAACAGTTACAACAAACTAGTCAGATACACAGAAGGTTTGTGTTCTAGCCAAGATCTTAATAAATCACTTAACATCGAGTAAATGTAGTTTTCTCTCTGCTGCTGATGGCAGCTGTGGAAACTAAGTTGGCATACTACTTTCTCGCTCAAATGGAAAGATTATGAAAATTAGATTTTCCAGGATAAATACTGAATTGTAAAAGTATGAATAGGTTTAAAATGGTCTCTCATTATAGCTGCCAAAACAGTGCTTAGTTCTGGAGCTGGACTTTAGACCAGTAGTAGGAAAATGTAGAAATAAACCTTCATGAACTTCTTAATGATCCTGGTTGAGAATATAGAAAAAGTTCCTAGCTTTCTAATTTATATAGATTTAGTAGACAGATGAACTTTGATGGATGATTCATGCGCATTATAAATTAAATTCACATAACATAACAACACATGTATCTAACAGAAGTAAATCGGGATGAAATTGTGGTGGTGCCATTGTTAAAGGATTTAGATTGTGAGTCTGAGCCCAATTACAATTTGTAGCCCATTTGCAAGCATGTTTTAAATGTGGAATGTGACCTCACTGTCTTCAGGATGTGTCTGACTGATCAGGATTTTGCAACCCCCAAACTCTAGTTCCTCAGCAGCCAAGCTGTCAAACACAGCTAGCCTGTATCCAGAGAATTTGTCGCAATGTTGGCTCCATCTTCAACTGAATCAGCCTGCCCACCAGCCTATTCCACAGCTCCAGCTATCAGTGCTAGAGGGCCACACTTGGGCTATAAACATCATTAGACAAGGATCCTTCCTCGGAATTACTTTAATCAGTGGGAAGGCATAAAGAATCCCTCCACTCCAATTTGTAGGGAAAACATCTCAATGGGATCCTGGGCACGGGCAACTGCTCTTAAATATTGGGCATATGTTGTTGTAATATGTAACAAATAGGTCCTACTTCTGCCTTCTCTACTGCAGAACCAGCTATTTCAATGAGTTGCTGCTCAATGTCTGCTGATCATATCGGCATATATATTGTCTATTCCCAGTGCGTGTTCTGTAGTGAAGTGCACTTAGTGCTTCAGCTCCAAAAGCCAACTAGAGTGCAGCACTAGAGAAAGAGCACTGTACTTTGTTCCGTCTCATTCCTTTATGTAGTTCTCTGCAGTTAGGGGGTTCTGGCTTTAAGTTAAAACTGAGTATAATCAATAAAAAAACCACCAAAGGAAATGTTTGCTTTTTAGTAGAAACTGGAAAACACAGGCGTTTGCTGCACTTTCACTGGCTTGGTGCTCTCTGGTGTCAACGCAGTACTTTTGCAGCCACTACCTATAGCACTTCCTCTGTGATGGATGCTCCCGCTGTAAGCCACTCAGGCCATGGTAAGCTACTTAATATGCTTTTGTGACCATTTCCAGTGTTCCTAGACCCTCAGGGCCGACATCCACCTCTGTTTAGGAGAATGGCTCACTAGATTCTACTTTTGCTTGCTGTGTTTTGCTCTTCAATGGCCAGCAGGTTCACGGCTGAACTCGGAGCAGGGTCTCAATCCAGGGTAAGCAGCACCACCATGATTTCATCCTTCTTCATACTGGGGAGATCCGGCCTTCTGAGGCCTTCCTGCAGCCTACAGTGCTCCCGACTCCAGTGACGCCGCCCCCTGGCCTTGGTCATCAGCCACGGGGGACCCTCCTGGGGTGAGTGCCCACCGCACGCTGTCCTGTCTGCCCCGGTGGAATCCTTTGCCTGTGCTGCAGGGGGGCATCGCCAGGCGGCGAGGACAGAGCTCCTAATCCTGTGGGGTGACCGCGAGAGGAGAAGGCCGCGGTGAGTGGGGGACCGGCGCTTTGCCTGCGGGGGCCTCAGGGATGGTGGAGAGACTCTCGAATGCCCCCAGCCCAGATGTCCCGCCTCCCCTGCTGAACTACTGGTGTTGGATCTCGGCTGTGGGACTCTTTGGGGTTTGAGATGCTGCGCCTGCTCCTGGGAGAACCCCCCGCCCCTCTTTGGTGAACGACAGCCATCCTCTCCCCTCTGCCTGGACCCCTGCAGCATAAAGGTGGCTATGCGATTGGGCTATCGATCACAGGGCCCCTGAATTTTGACTGCGCACTGGTGGTGTGGAGACCACAGGGGTACCTGGTGGCGCTACCTCGGGGCACATAGCGGCACAGTCCTTAAGAGGGCCCTGGGACGAGGCGGTGACTGTGGGCTGTCCCGGGGATGTTCATGCTGCCTTCCCCCTCTGGAGAACGCTTCCTCTCTGCCACCTGGGGGTCTCTATCGGGGTCCAAGACGATACTGCTGCATGTGGAGGGACCCCCTCTCTCGGACTCCTGGACTCCACTTAGCTCGTCTGCCTGCAGGCTCTGTTGGGGCTCCCTGATACCCACGTTTACCGGAGGGGGACAGCGGGACGCCCTTGTTCGCAACTCCCTGCATCAGGGTTTGGGATCTGGTTCACCCTTCAGCTCGGAGGCAATCTTCATCGCAATTACCCCCCTAGCCTTTGCCTCGGCGAACTATTTGGAACTCTCTTGCCTGCACTCTGCTGCGGACGGACTGCTCATAAAGAACGGCGCTGAGCCCTTGGCTCCTGATGGCTCGTGGCCCTGTCTACTGGGTTTACCTTTCCTATTTTACCGGGCCCTCGGCGCCTACAACAACCGCTGACATGCCGCTCAAAAACAAGGCTAACAAGGACTCTGATGCTGCGTCTACGCGTGACAACCCGGTCACATCACTATGGTGCAAGACATCCTCTTAAACCCAGGAGGACCCCAACTCTTTCTTGGCGTCAGCTGGGAAGCCCGCCTCAGATGTAACAATTACTCAAGCATTCATGACGTCCTTTCTGCGTGAAATCAAGGAGGAGATTGGCTCACTTTGACAGGATTTCAAGGCCGGTCTCCAAGAGATACGCAGGGAGGTCAGAGAGATTGGGGGCAGAGTGAATGATCTCGAACGCACAATGGACACCAGGACGGAGGACCTCGAAAGCCTTTGGAAAAGAATGGCGGACCTTGAAGACCAGAACATCACCTTACATCTGAAGCAAGAGGACATGGAAAACCCCAGTAGGCGGAACAACCTACGCATTAGAGGGGTGCCGTTGGGATTGGAGGGGAAAGACATCCCAGCATATACAGCGAACCTTCTCTGCGCTGTCCACGAGAACAAAGACGCCTCTCCGCCTATGCTGGATAAAGCCCATCGGGTTCCGGGCCCTCGCAATCACCCTGCCTTTATCCCAGACATTCTCACGAGGGTCAACTTTTTTACAGACAAGGAAGCCATCTTGAAAAAGGTACAGGGGATTCAATCGGTGTCCTATAATGGCCTAACAATACACATCTTTCAGGACCTGGCGCCCGCCACGCTCAGACGGCGGAAGGAGTTCAAACCGGTTACGGACAAACTGAGAGATCTCAATGTTAAGTACCAGTGGAGCCACCCTTTTGCGTTTATGTTTACCTGGGAGGGCAATCGACGGATTCTCCGCTCCTTGAGAGAGGCACAACAGCTCCTGCATCTGCCCATTGAGCCGGAGGGAAGTGAACTTTCCTATTCACAGGATCGCCGGTCTGAGCCTCTTCGTCCGGAATGGTCCACTGTTCTCCCTCTTAGATCAAAACGCCATCTGCATGAGCTCGAATCTTCTCAAACTAAGCAAGAAATCATAGGCCCTTACGGATGATGCTGACCTACGATATAGTGCTGGAATGCTTTACATCCTATTTTGACTAGTGTGTTTTATCGGCTCCTTGTGATAAAGCTTTCCCCCGCTGCCATGTGTCACTTGGAGTGGTCCGCCGCATGGGTCAGCGGGCTATGATTACGCTTTTTTTCTGTTGCTTTGGTTGGCCCAGCGGACGGCGCCTCTACAGCCCTTATGATTGATCGTCTTGGAATCGCCCGGTGTCCGGAATGAACATTGTGTACTTTGTACTGCCACGGGACATGAGCGGCGGAGACCCCTACACTTCAATGTGTCTGCCGCCCCCCCACTTCAGATTCCCCTAGGAGATTGACTTTTCCGGAATGGCCCACCTGAGTGACTCTGCGCTATTCCTGTTAGACTCTGCACTTGTTTGGCCCAGTTGGTCTGTTGTTTTTGTCTTGTTTTCTTTTTCGTTCTTTTTCTTTTTGTTGTATGTTTTCCGCCTTTAGATGCGCTGTTCCGGGGGGCTGAACTACCTCACCTCTTTGGGATTACCTTTCCGGGACCTGTAGGGATGTGCCTTGCCAGGTTGGGGGATGGGGATGTCTTTCTCACTTCTTTCACAGGGTAGGTGGTACTTGGGAGGACCTGGGGGGATGCGAGACACTGCTGGGCGGAGGAGGTGGGTCACACTCCCTTTCTTGTATCATGACTACTCCTGTTAAATTCCTTTCTCTCAATGTGAAAGGGCTGAACACCCCTAATAAGCGTTGCCAGGTATGGCGATACCTGTTTCAGCAGGATCCCGATGTGGTTTTCCTTCAGGGGACCCACTTACTTTCTTCTGACACCCACCTTATGTCCCCCCCTAGATACCCCACTCAATACTGGGTGTGCTCCCCTTCCAAAACTGGAGGGGTGGCCATCTTTTCAAACCAGGCTGGTGAGCAGGGACCCCCAAGTGTATAGCAGACGATGGGGGGAGGTTTCTTAAAGTACACATGGTTTGGGATCGGGGATCTTTGACTTTTGTTAACATGTATGCACCCAACCAGAATCAAGACGCATTTCTTCGCCTGTACCTTGGGACCCTCCTGCACTCACTTTCTACCCATATTGTCCTTGGGGGTGACTCTAACTTGGTTTGGAACCCTGATTGGGTCCGCACTGCGCAAGCGCATCATTCTGCCGCATCATTCTGCCGGAGCCATGTCAGCGGCACTGCGGAATGTCATCACTGCCCTCGGCTTGGTTGATATCTGGAGACACTTACACCCGGACTCTCGAGATTATTCCTTCTTCTCCCATGTGCACCTCTCGTACTCTCGTATAGATTATTTTTTTCTCTCGCTTCCCTTGGTCTATATGCTGTGTAGTGAAGAGATTTCTGATATATCTATATCGGAGCATACACATGTCCTGCTAGTGCTCCAGCCCCCTGACGTGCGCAGCAAACCCCTGCCTCAGTGGAGACTGCCCCCCAAGGCCCTTCGAGACCCCGTGGACATGGCAGACTTTCGTAAGGAGATTGAGGCGTTCTTTCTTGCCAACTCCCTTTCTGATACCCCTGAAGAACAAGTTACTTACCTTCGGTAACGCTTTTTCTGGTGGATACAGTATCTGCCTGTGGATTCCTCACCTTGTGAATATCCCCTGCGCCAGCATTCCACGGAACTTTTCTTCCCCAGCATTCCACGTCGACGTGGGCGACGTCATAATACACCGGCTCCGCTCGCGACTCCGATCGACGTCACCGGAGCCATAAGAAGCCCACGTCGGCGTGATGACGTCAGTTCCGCCCCTTTTTTCCGTGCCTACGAGGCACATGGACGGACTGACAGCAAAAAAACATACACAGTATAAAGAGTACACAATATGCAAAGCAACACACCCAGTGTGGAGAATAAAGAAAACAGGCAAAAGAAAGACATAATGACTCTGATAGTATTAATACATCTTGAAATAACAACATTAGATTAATGGATTGAAACATTATTAACAGGACATTAGGTATAGAAAGATGGACAACGGGGAGGCGGGTGGGCCAGTGAGGAATCCACAGGCAGATACTGTATCCACCAGAAAAAGCGTTACCGAAGGTAAGTAACTTGTTCTTCTGATGGATACATCTGCCAGTGGATTCCTCACCTTGTGAATAGATTCCCACAGCAGTCCCCACTCCCGGAGGAGGGTGTCCACCTTCCTATACCAGAAAGTCCTGTAACACCGAGCGCGCGAAGTGGCCCTCCCTCCTCATCTCAGAGTCCAAGCAATAATGCTTTGCGAAAGTATGGAGGGAGGCCCAAGTCGCGGCTTTACAAATATCTGCCACAGGGACACCCCGGGCCAGAGCAGATGTTGAAGACTTAGCTCTAGTAGAGTGAGCACGAATACCCTCAGGAGGAGTCTTACCAGCCAGGGCGTAGCAGATCTTGATGGTCAGTATTATCCATCTTGACAGCGTGCGCTTGTGCACCGCTTTACCTTTAGAACGACCAACGTAGCCAATAAAAAGCTGGTCATCAATACGAAAGTCTTTGGTCCTGTCCAAATAAAAACTCATAGCCCTCTTCGGGTCAAGGCGATGGAGTCTTTCCTCTTCTTTGGAAGGATGAGGGGGTGGATAGAAAACAGGGAGGGTAATAGACTGCCCCAAATGGAAAGGAGTAACAACTTTTGGCAGGAAGGCAGCCCTGGTCCTAAGAACCATCCTTTCAGCATGTAATGTTAAAAACGGGGGTTTAGAACTAAGAGCTTGAAGCTCACTCACCCTCCTTGCCGAGGCTATGGCCACAAGAAAAACCACCTTAAACGATAACAGCCTCAATGGACAAGTATGAAGAGGCTCAAAAGGGGACCCCATTAGAAAGGTTAAAACAAGATTAAGGTCCCACTGAGGCATTACAAATGGAGTGGGAGGAAACATGTTTGTAAGGCCCTTGATGAACCTCAGAACAACCGGAGATTTAAACAGTGAAGGTTGATCTGGGAGGCACAGAAATGCCGATAAGGCCGAAAGGTAGCCCTTGACCGTGGCCACAGCACAGCCCTGCTGAGCCAAGGAAAGAGCAAACTGAAGCACATTGGACAGACGGGCCTTTAAAGGGTCAATGGATCTCTCTCCACACCACTTTACAAACTTAGACCACCTGTAGGAGTAAATGGACTTGGTGGAGTGTCGCCTGGCCGATAAAATAACGTCCACCACATCAGGTGGGAGAGAGAAGGAACTCAGGTTGCCCCGTTCAATCTCCAGGCATGAAGGTGTAAGCTCTGGAGGTGGGGGTGTAGAACCTGCCCCTCCGACTGCGAGAGGAGGTCTGCCCTCAGAGGGAGACGGAGCGGAGGGCACGAGGAGAGGTGGAGAAGATCTGTATACCACACCCTTCTTGGCCAATCCGGGGCGACCAAAATAACTTGGGCCCGGTCTTGGCGAATCTTCCTCAGAACCCGAGGAATCAAGGGTATGGGAGGAAACGCGTAAAGGAGTCGTGAGCCCCAACTCAACTGAAACGCGTCCCCCAACGCCCCCTGCATCGGAAACTGGAGATTGCAGAATGACGGGCAGTGCGCGTTCTCGCGGGTGGCGAACAGGTCCACCCGAGGTGTCCCCCACGTCCGAAAGACGTGACGAACCACCTCCGGATGGAGCCTCCACTCGTGATCGGCGGAGAAATGCCGACTGAGACTGTCTGCAGGTACATTCAGCACCCCGGCCAGATGATTCGCCATCAGACAAATCCGATGGGCCTGAGCCCAGGACCATAGACGTAAGGCCTCTCTGCACAGACAAAGAGACCCTACTCCTCCCTGTTTGTTGACATACCACATCGCGGTCGTGTTGTCTGTCAGGACTTGAATCGACTGACCGCGAAGGGAAGGGAGGAAGGCCTTGAGCGCCAAACGAATCGCCCGCAATTCCAGAAGGTTGATATAAAGCAACCTTTCCTCTGGAGACCAAAGACCCTTGATCTCCAGATCCCCCAGATGAGCATCCCACCCTAGGGTGGATGCATCCGTTATCACTGTGGCCACCGATGGAGGCAGATGGAAGGGCTTTCCTTGCGACAGATTGCCCTCTACGCCCCACCATGAAAGATCCGCTGCAGCTTCTCTGGAGATCTTGATTGACTCCCTGAGATCTCCGTTGTGCTGAAACCACTGCTTGCGGAGGCACCACTGGAGCGCCCTCATGTGCCAGCGTGCATGGTTGACCAACAGAATGCAGGAAGCGAACAGACCGAGCAGGCGAAGGACCTTCAGAACTGGAACAACCGCTCCACTGTGGAATAAAGGGAGCAACTCCTGAATGTCGAGAATCCTTTGAGGAGGAGGGAATGCTCGACACACAGTAGTGTCCAGTACTGCCCCTATAAACAGGTTGCGTTGAGAGGGCACCAGGTGAGATTTGGGCACATTGATCGAAAAACCCAAGTCGAACAACAGCTGAGTTGTCACCTGCAGATGACGCTGCACCATCTCTGGGGACTCTGCCTTCAGAAGCCAGTCGTCCAGGTAGGGAAAAACTGGAATCCCCGACCTCCTGAGATGGGCAGCCACCACTGCCATCACCTTTGTGAAGACCCGAGGTGCAGTAGTAAGACCAAACGGGAGGACCGCAAACTGGTAGTGTTGCGACCCAACCGTAAACCGGAGATACTTCCTGTGCGACTTCAGGATTGGGACATGGAAGTACGCGTCCTGCAAGTCGAGCGACACCATCCAGTCTCCTTGCTGCAACGCTTGAAGAACCTGCGCAAGGGTCAGCATCTTGAATTTCTCCTGTTTCAGGAAAAAATTCAAGATTCTGAGATCCAGTATCGGACGCAATCTGCCGTCCTTTTTGGGAATCAGGAAATACCGGGAGTAGCATCCCTGACCCCTTTCCTGCTCCGGAACCACCTCTATTGCACCCTTCTGAAGCAAGACTAGCACTTCTTTCTGCAGGAGAAGCAGATGGTCTTCCGAGCAATAACCTTGGCAAGGAGGGTAAGGGGGAGGAAACTCCCGAAAGGGAAGGGCGTACCCAGTCTCTACGAGGTTCAAAACCCAAAGGTCTGTTGTAACGGTTTTCCAACCCCGTAGAAAGTAGGACACCCGACCCCCCACAGGTCTTACATGATCCGGGATGGGGGATCTAGGGCTGCTTCCCTGAAGCCTCATTGGGAGCAGAGGAGGAGGAAGAAGAGGGGTTGCGTCCAGAACCTCTCCGACCCCTTTGTCTCCCTCTATAAGACTTATAGAGGGGATTCTGCTGCTGTTGCTGCTGCTGCTGCTGGGGCTGCCGGTAAGAGCGAAAAGAAGATCGCCCAAAGCCCCTACATTTTCGAAAGGTCGAACCCCTTGCCGGTACTTGCAAGCCCAAGGATTTTGCAGTCAATCGGCTGTCCTTAAAATGCTGAAGGGCAGAGTCCGCTTTCTCCCCAAACAGCTTCTGACCATCAAATGGAAGATCGACCAGCGTAGCTTGAACATCCGCTGAGAAACCAGAGTTACGGAGCCAAGCCTGCCTTCTTACAGCAACAGAAGACCCCATGATCCTTGCCACGGAGTCCGCTGTATCCAACCCTGACTGGATAACTTGCCTGGCAGCCGCCTGAGTGTCCGCTACAACCTCCATGAAGGATGACTTATCCCCTTCAGGCAACTTAGGAGCCAAGGACTTAATGGAATGCATTAGAGCGTGCACGTAACGCCCCAGCAGGCATGTAGCATTAGTCGATTTTAACGCCATGCTTCCTGTCGAAAAGGTCTTTTTGGCTGCCTGATCAGCCTTTTTAGACTCCCTGTCAGCAGGCGTCTGAGGAAAGGCACCAGAAGCGTGCTTAGAGCATGAGGCCTGCACAACTAAACTGTCCGGGGACGGATGAGTGGACAAAAAGTCAGGATCCTCAGGTGCAACTTTGTACCGTCTTGCCACCTGCCTAGACACTGCAGGAAATGAAAGGGGCTTCTTCCATACCTCTAATACCGGCTCCAATATGGCCTCATTGAAAGGCAACAAGGGCTCCGATGTCGAAGACGGAGAATGTAACACTTCTGTGAGCAGGTTGGATTTATACTCAACAGAAGGCAGCTGTAAATCCAGAAGCTCCGCTGCTTTCTTTATCACTACGTGATAGGGAGCCAACTCATGAGGTGGAGAAGAACTGGTAGATGCATGTTCCCACTCTGGGGTCGTATCCAGTCCACTGGCAACTGAGGTTCCGTGTGAGACGCAACAACACTTTTTGAGTGGTGACGAATATGGATGAGTTTGGTGTCTACGAACCGCAAATGACGAGTATAGTGGGTGTACGCAGTTTCGCTACGCAACCACGTATGGTTCGTCTCATTTTTGGGTTTGTTCATCCGAACCCTCGGGTTCCATTTTAGATACGGCATCCATTTTGTTTCTTGCCCTCAAGTAGCCAGCGAACGGACGTTGCCCGCTTCGTGACCCTGGGACTCCCAAGCTTACACGAGGGACACGTGTTTCTTTGAGGGTGACTTTTACGATAAGGGAAATGACACGGCGAAGGCAGATGGCCCCGCTCGGGACTCATCTTGCCGTGCTAGCCTATTGTTTCAGTCATGCATGCATTGGACACGAGGTCTTTGATCCTGTCATCAACTTTCCTTTATTACTCCCGACACTCTTTTCTAACCTGTTGTGCATCCTTGTCCTTTCTTTGCATCTGTTTTTGTCCCCTCTCCTAATGTGTTTACGGTCAGAATGGAATGTGTTTTATTGCGGGGTAGATATGTTTTTACAGTTGGGAACCGGCAATGCTGCTGTAATTATGTTCCGGCCTCCTGAAACATGAACACGACTCTTTTGAAGTTTATTGTGGGAACTGAGTTGTAACCTTTGGTCGCCATACTGTGCAATGGCAAAAACGTGTATAAAAGGAGCGATCCACTTTTGCAATTCGAAGCAGTCTCCGAGAACCTACACGTTGTGTACTTCTTGTGATTTCTGTATCCCTGCAGTAAATAAACGCTGATCTCTGACGTCGCTGGAAGTGTCCCGTGTCTCTGTGTTTTGTACGACAGAACAGGTAACCCACGAAGGTTTCAGGTGTTGTCCCCTGGCACCGCTGGGTCTTAGAATAACCCAGTCCTTCAGTTGGCGCCCAACGTTGGGCGACATCAGCGGTACCGGTCCAAAGCCCGACGATCGTGAGGAACTTCGTGTGAAATCTCCGAGGGAAGGTGCACCCCGCTTCATCGATCCAGTTGTCGAAATAAGTGGCCCGACGTCTTTTCCCGCGAAGATCCCCGCCTCCTGACGGCTGCGACGGACTGATGCCCTGACTGTCGACCTGTTTTGGCGCCTGGCGTAGTCCTGTGTATGGCGAGACGATAGACGGGCCTTCCTGGTGACGCCATTGTTCTTTCAGTTAAGTATTTGTGGGTCGCTCCCAGTGGTCCTTTGTTGTTTGCATGGTTCCATAGCATTTGTGGTTCTTAGTTGTTGGGTTTTATTTGACGATTGCAATTGCCAAAACCGAGGGTCTTGCATTTTTGTGCGAGGACATCATAATTCGATAGCCCTTGAAGTTTGTAAACTCGGTTAGTGTGCATGATGCCTGGCCGTAGTACTTTGTTTGGGTTTCTTAAATGTTGCAGAATGGATTCCCGGCTGGAGGATTCATGTCCGATACCTCCGGTTGGAACTCCAATTTATGAGCTCTATAGTCGCCATGGCGTGGGTCCTATCGTATATAACGAATATTGGGTTCGTTACACTAAAAATGATGGTGTTCTTAGTTGGCCATCACATGGTAGTTTCGAAACTGACGTTTTAGATAATTTGGAAGCTAAACTGTTTAAAAAGAAGGCTAGGCCAGCCATGTTTGATTCCTTCCGGTTATGGCGTAAAGAGGCCAAGCAGAAAGAAATCAAACAGAGTAAGAAAAATAAGAGAGAAGGTGTCATTACGGTGATGCGAAATGCTGAACAGTATCAGCGAGACAAAGATGAGAAAGAGCAGGAAAGTAGTGCTCGACTTCATCATATGGCGGTGGATAAATGTTATCTGGTGTTACCGTCTACTGCCGATAAGACGGGAGAAGAAGTGATAGAAGATTCGCTCCTATCTTATTTGTTGAAATCACCACCTCCCTATGCTCCAGATACTGTGGGTCCTGTGATTCCTCCTATTCCTTAACCTGCTGTTTTGGCGGCTGCTGGTCAGCCCGTCGTTCCTCCCGCTCTCTCGAATCCTCTTGTGCCGCAAATTGTCAATCCTCCTTTACCGGCTTCTCTTCCTACTGCGCTTTTCCCAGCCCCTCCTCAGCCTGTCGTTCCCACTACTTCTGGTGCCGCGTCCACCTCTACTGTTTCCACTCCTACTGTTGTTGCTCCTGTGCCTTCTTCTTCTTCTCCTTCTGTTCGTAGCCGTCTCCTGAATGCTGTTGCTACTCTTTATTCTCCGCTTTTTGGGCCAATACTTGGATCGACTCTTTCTGATGTTGCTCAGAGGCGCAGCCAGCTTCCTGATGGTAGGGAACGTGAATCGTTGGTAAAAATGGCACGTAAATGGATTCGTAATCCTGTTAAGTACACTTCGCGTATAGTGTTTGAAACATTTTCCCAGTTTAATGCGCCCACGCAACGATTCGTGTTTGAGGAAATGTGTAAATCGTTGAAGGAAGAGTGGGATCATGATGTGGTCGATAGTGTACCGTCTGAGGTTTCTGAGCTCCAGCATCAATTTACAACTGGTGTGATTGTAGGTGATAAGGTTCGAGCTGCTCTAGAACGCCTGCTATCCTTTCGATGTACAGTGCAACCTCGAGCACTGTTTAAAGACGAGACCGAAGAGTGGATGGCAAAACCTGGTCAATATCCTATGCGGGAAGTTCCCCCAGTGTGGATGCCAGGTGATCCTAATGCTAATCCTGCTGTCCCAGGACGTTTTCAGAGAGTGTGGATACACCTCCCTTGGAAGCGATCGGAAGTTTTGCAGGTGAAGCAAACTTTGCCCGATCCCCGTAAAAATCCTGCAGGTTATTATAAGGAGTTGTCCCAACTAGTGGATGCTACTGTTATGAATCTTGCTGATATCGACATGTTGTTCGGCAATGTAGTGCCTCAGCCGATTTGGGCGAAAATTCGTCACGAGAATCACGCGGCTGAGTTAGGCGGTGACTGGGCTGCCCTTACGGCGGCAGACGCCCAGCAAGTTGGTGGGGCTAAACCTGAACAGCTTATTGTGGATTTGCCCCAGAGGATAATTACTCTTATGAAAACGCTTATGCCAGCGATGCGCGTCAATTGGGACAAATTGTCCGCGTGTAAGCAAAAGAGGGATGAGAGTTTCTCCGATTTCTTTACGAGATTTGAGGAAGCATTTGTTGATCATAGTGGTCAGGACATGAGTTCGGAGGGTGGTCAGTGGTTGTTCGTTGATAAATTTGTATCGAACTTGTTGCCCGAACTCAGCAACAAGTTGAAGAATTCTGAGAGTTCGTGGGCTGTTTCTACCACTGCTCAAATATTGGCTACGGCCCAATATTACGAAAACAGAGAAAAGGAAGAAAGCGAATGTGCAGATAAGAAAACGAAGGATCTTAAAACTAAGGTCTTATTGCAGCAAGCGTATCCTCCGCGCTCAAATTTCAATGACTCGCAACAGCCAAATCGCTCACAATCTCAGTTTTCCAGATCACAGGTGCGCAATGACTCTCCCGCACCTCGCTTTGTGTTGGGGTATAATCAATGTGCATATTGTCGAGGGGAGGGCCATTTGAAGTTTAATTGCCCAGTTCTACGTGATAGGAACAATGGTGTGTCGGCTCGAGGAGGTCGTAGTGGTCCTCAACAAGCTTCACGTGGTAGAGGTCGCGGTGTTACTCAGAATCAGGCCGAGCGTCTTGCCACTTCCTCAGACTCGCAGAATTGTTTCGATCGACGCGATCTCTCGTCTGGTAGATCTGCACAGTATCATGTGGACGACTATTATGTTGAGCGTGATGTTGATACGGATGGTATCTACTAGGACAGCCATAGACAAAGGAAGGGAGAAGTATCAGTTCCGGTAGATCAGAGAGGGCCTTATGTTGCGGTTGCCACATTGGGCATCGTTGAGCCTTTTCTGTTGGACACTGGTGCAGCAAAAAGTTCCATCATGCATTCGAAACTCCCTGGCGCGCCTTTGTCTGGCTTAACGAATGTTTCCGTTGGATTCTCTGGCGCCCCCGTTAGCAATCCGGTTTCTAGCCCCTTGCCCCTTACGATTGGGTCTCATGAGTTAGAAGCTCCTTTGATTTTGACTACTGGTTGTGGTGAGAATCTTTTGGGCTTGGATTTGTTGAAAAGGTTACATGCGACTTTGTACTGCTCTCCTACGGGAGTAGAGCTTACCTTGGGTCAGAGAGTGATTTCCACTATGTATCTATCGATCGACAAGCTCCCACCGGAATTGAGTTCTCTTCGGGCTTCTTTGTGGGCGACAGGTCCCAATGATGTGGGCCTGCTGGAAATACCACCTTATGTTGTTCAATTGAAAGTTGACGCGCGATTACCGCGCATACCCCAGTATCGTATCTCCCTTGATGGTGAACGGGCACTATTAGCGATCATCTATGATTTGATCGATAAAGATGTTATTGAGGAGACACGAGGTAACGTGTGTAATAGTCCTGTGTTGCCTATTCTGAAGCGAACTGATCCCTCCAAGCCCCCTGTTTACCGTCTAGTTATTGACTTACGGGAGGTAAATAAAATTGTTGTCCCGCAGTTTCCTGTGGTGCCCGACATTACAGCTTTACTGACTCTGATTCCAGCCTCTGCATCATGGTTCTCGGTAATTGATTTGAAGAATGCGTTCTTTAGCATTCCAATTGCTGAAGAAAGTCGAGATTTGTTTGGTTTTTCATTAGGTGGTCGTAGCTTCCGGTTCAAACGCGCACCTCAAGGCTATTGTGAGAGCCCATCGATCTATAGCCAAGCTCTCAAGAGCCAACTTGATACATTCGTGCTGCCAGCTGGTGCGGCCTTGAT
Source organism: Triturus cristatus (assembly GCF_964204655.1). Lineage (NCBI taxonomy): Eukaryota > Metazoa > Chordata > Amphibia > Caudata > Salamandridae > Triturus > Triturus cristatus. The sequence goes on from NC_140594.1 coordinate 144,719,765, forward strand.
TCAGTACGTTGACGATCTGTTGGTAGCTGCAGACACTGAACAAATTTGCAAGACTGCTACTGTGGCACTGTTGCAGCATCTATGTGACTTACACCACAAGGTGTCACCTTCTAAATTGCAATATTGTTGTCAAGAAGTTACCTATCTAGGTCACTTATTGTCAAAGGCGGGAAGAAAGTTGACCCCTGAAAGAATCGCAGCAATTGCTCGAATGACTGTGCCGACGACCCAGAGAGATGTGCGTGCCTTTTTAGGTATCACGTCATACTGCAGACAGTGGATTCCGAACTTTTCACTGTTAGCGAGGCCATTGATAGCTCTCACGTGCAAGGATGTTTCGACTCCTTTGCCATGGACGGAGGAATGTCAGAAAAGTTTTTCTGAACTTCGTGATGCGTTGTGTTCGGCTCCTGTGTTAGGTACTCCTGATTACAGCAAGCCATTTACACTATACGTCCACGAGAGGGAAGGTTGTGCGTTGAGTGTTTTAACGCAACAATTTGGTGGCAAGCAGCGTCCGTGTGCATATTTTTCCTCGACTTTAGACCCGGTAGCTAGAGCGTTGCCGAGTTGCTTGAGAGCGACGGCGGCAGCTGCGGTGTCTATTCGACAATCCGCAGGCCTTGTCATGGATAATATGCTCATAGTGATGGTTCCCCATGCAGTTGATACTCTTCTGAATCGTACAAAAACTCAACATCTGACGAGTGCAAGGTTGTCTGGGTACGAGCTGACCCTTTTGGCAAGTCATATACAGATCAAGCGTTGTAATGTACTGAATCCGGCGACATTGTTGCCGAGTAATACGGAATCAGATGATGTACCACCACATGATTGTTATTTACGAACTGAGGAAGAAACAAAGGGTCGTGTGGACCTGAAAAACACTCCTTTGGCAGATCCTGATGGTACTTTGTATGTTGATGGTTCTTGCTTCAAATTGCCGAATGGCGATGTGACGACTGCGTATGCTGTAGTGACGTTGAGCACGGTTGTGGAAAGTGCGAGATTGAATCAGAATTCAGCACAAGCGGCAGAGTTGATTGCATTGGCAAGGGCATGTGTTTTGTCTAAAGGAAAGCGAGTGAATGTGTTTACCGACAGTCAGTACGCATTCGGTGTTGCGCACAGTTTTGGAAGACTTTGGAGAGAAAGAGGATTTATGACATCGCATGGGACGAAGATCCAACACGGGCAGCTCGTGAATGATCTTTTGGATGCACTTACGTTGCCTAAACAAGTGGCGATTGTTAAATGTAGTGCACATCGGAAAGTGACGGATGATGTTGGTCGTGGTAATGCATTTGCGGATGAGATTGCTAAGGAAACGGCTAAGAATCTTACAACTCGAATGTATGTGACGAGTTCAGCGAGATGGCCGACGGAAACTGGTATGTGTGAAAACACTGTTGAGAGTGTGAAAGCAATTCAGAACAAGGCAACTGAAGCTGAAAAGATCAAGTGGAAAGAAAGTACGGGAAGGTTGGATATGCATGGATGTTGGGTTGACTTGACGGAACGTCAAAGGTGGATGTTACCAGATGCGTACGTATTAGCTGTCGTGACGATGGCTCATGGGTTGTCACATATTAGTGCAAAAGGAATATGTAAGTTCTTGTCCCCTGTATGGAAGAATGAGGGTATTACTAAGTGTGCTGAGAGAGTGGTTAAGAATTGCATGGTGTGTTTGATGCACAATCCTGGCAAGGGCACCCCCACTCCACCTGGTCATTTTGCTCCCCCTGTTTGTCCCTTTGAGGTGATCCAACTGGACTTTATCCATATGGAGAGATGCAATAACCTGAAGTATGTTTTGGTTGTGGTTTGCGCGTTCTCTAGATGGATTGAGGCCTATCCTCTTAAGGATAATACTGCCCTGTCCACAGCGACAATCCTGCTGAAGGAATACTTTCCTAGGTATGGAATGCCACGAATCGTGTGGTCGGATAATGGAAGTGAGTTTGTGGGAAGTGTGATGCAGAGCGTGTGTAAGGGCCTTGGAATTCGTCAAAAATTCCATAGCGCTAATCATCCTCAGGCAGCGGGTTTGGTTGAAGGGTACAATGGTACCCTGAAACTGAAACTTGCAAAAATACAAGCTACGACTGGTCTATCATGGCCTGATGCCTTGCCTCTGGCTCTCCTATCAACCAGAGCGACTGTACACTCTCGAGTAGGGCTTAGCCCATATGAGATTGTGTTCGGCCGCCCTGCGAACATTTGGGGAGTCCCGAGACCTAAGGCCTTTGATAGTCTTGAGTATCCAATGCTAATTGATTACCTTCATGATTTGACCACTAAACTACGGTTAATCCATCAACAGGTCTTTGAAGCTCTACCGGTGCAGACAGAGGGTCCTGGACATCAGCTCCGGCCAGGCGATTGGGTCGTTACCCGAAATTTTGGTCGGAAACGTAACTTGGAGCCAAGATTCGTAGGACCCTTTCAAGTCTTGTTGACAACGAGGACTGCGGTTTAAATGGAGGGCCGGAAAAACTGGGTTCATGCCGGCCACACGAAAAAGGTACCGATCCCCTCACCAACAGACGGTTGGGTGAGAACTGGGATTTCGGCAACGGAAACTGAGACTCCTTTAAACTTTGTGCCGTTCAGCGACGCTCAACTGGTAGGGGATGATTTGTCGCTGCCAAACCCACTTGTGGAGTCATCAGTAGCAGAGAACCCAAGGTCCGACTCGTTGTCCACTTTATCGAACACTGTTGCGCCAGCTGAACAATTGTTTACAGAGCAAACTCGACCTGGAAGAAGTCGATACTTTCTTCGTTCAAGGACTAATAAAAATTAAGTCGTATATTTGTTTTTTTTTCCTTTTTTCGGTGCGATGAACATTATGGACAATTATATCCTTTCTTTTTGAGTTTTTATGTGTTTTTCACTGCTAAAGAGATTTGTATTAAAACTGAACGTTTTGAGAAAACCCTACCATCCGGGTTACCGTAGGGCCGTGCGGGTACTCCTTTCTGTTTAGCAGGTTTCTGACGCTAGGTCAGTTACTTTTGTCGATTCCTGGGAACTCCTGGGGATTGATAATTGCTACTCAGAACGAAGTGCGTCAAGTACGTCACGGACGGTTTGTAGAGGATGGCATTCTCTAAGCTGTTGGAAGTAGAAAGGATGTCGGCGCAGAGATCAGAGTTACATAGGGTTGTACGAACAAAATGTTTTCTGTTTCAGGTGTTCCTACTGTTTCTGACTGTGTCTATGCTATTGGTGGGCGGTGTGTATTTTGGAATACAGTTGTTATTACCTTCTGTTTCACCTACCCTTTCTCCTAAACTAAGTTCCATCACCACTGTTTCCCCACATTCTTTTCATCCCTTGCCTCAACACGAACAGGTTAGACGTGCGGAATTTATGAATAACTCCTTCGTTCAACTCCTACATCAGCATCAGTTGGTGATGAATACTACCAACTGTTGGGTGTGTGGGTTAATGCCACATACCATGGATAGGGGTATTCCGTATTTGGTTCTTCCTTACAGTTCCCAGGGTTCCGCTCGAGCATTCCAAACTATGTTTCGTAGTGCACTAGATTCCTACCCCAGTCGAGAGCCACGCTCTGTCGATTTTGGTCCTGGTCCGTACCACAAGCCTTTGGCGATAGCGATAGCGGATTTAGATAGAGATGTTTTTGATGCATGACTTTTCCAGATGAAGAGGTGCAAGCCTATAAAGATCTGAGTGAGGCTGAGTATAGTACGTCAGTGGGTGACAGACAGTTTAAGAGCTCGTCCCCAATATGGATTGTACCACACCTCGGTAATTTCTGCTTGAAAGGTTTGGGTCGAAATCCGAGAGCACAACTTGGGAACAGTGCTTGTACTGACACGTATGTCCTACCGACGCTCTCTTCCCCTGTTTTTCTGACTGCTAAGGGCACTTATTTCGTATGTTCTGAACGCGCATATACATGGTTACCCCGTGATTTTTCGGGTACCTGTTATATTGCGAATCTTTTACCACCGACTTTCACAGTTGCCTCAGACTATCACAAGACTAGAGTTGTGAGAGGCGTTATTAGCAAAGAGGATACTGCCGGTCAAGAAGCAGGAGATTTCTTTAAGGGTTTCCTGCCGTTTTGGGGACCTATGGTTAATAGTAGGAACCTAAGACAGTTGACCCGTGTAGTTGAGTCAACTGCTAATATTACCGCGAGTGCCCTTGGTAACTTAACAGCTGAACTTCAGGCGGATAGACTCATGACGTTGCAGAACCGTATGGTTCTAGACGTTGTTCTTGCAGATAGAGGTGGTGTGTGTAAAGTTATCCATTCGAGCTGTTGCATTTTCATTCCTGACAATGCTCCAACTGTCTACCAAGCCATCTCATAGTTGCACAAGATTTCCGAGTCCATACACGTGGACGAAGGTAATTGGACGCTTCTAGGATGGTTTTGGGGTCTGATGTCAACTTGGGGTTGGAAGATTCTGATGATCGTAGGGGTTGTTGTAACGTTTCTATTCACATGTTGTCTTTGTGTACAGTGTGGTCCTGCCTTATGTGGCCTTTGTGCTACAACGTGTATAAGACGGCCATCTGTTACCAAAGAGACATTGATGAATAGAATGATGTTCCAGCAGCAGGTGAACGATCTGATGAATATTGAAATCGATTCCGATCTTGACTAGTGCTTGCCTACATGAGGGCAAAAGGAGCGTCTGAGGTTCCGTGTGAGACGGAACGACACTTTTTGAGTGGTGACGAATATGGATGAGTTTGGTGTCTACGAACCGCAAATGACGAGTATAGTGGGTGTACGCAGTTTCGCTACGCAACCACGTATGGTTCGTCTCATTTTTGGGTTTGTTCATCCGAACCCTCGGGTTCCATTTTAGATACGGCATCCATTTTGTTTCTTGCCCTCAAGTAGCCAGCGAACGGACGTTGCCCGCTTCGTGACCCTGGGACTCCCAAGCTTACACGAGGGACACGTGTTTCTTTGAGGGTGACTTTTACGATAAGGGAAATGACACGGCGAAGGCAGATGGCCCCGCTCGGGACTCATCTTGCCGTGCTAGCCTATTGTTTCAGTCATGCATGCATTGGACACGAGGTCTTTGATCCTGTCATCAACTTTCCTTTATTACTCCCGACACTCTTTTCTAACCTGTTGTGCATCCTTGTCCTTTCTTTGCATCTGTTTTTGTCCCCTCTCCTAATGTGTTTACGGTCAGAATGGAATGTGTTTTATTGCGGGGTAGATATGTTTTTACAGTTGGGAACCGGCAATGCTGCTGTAATTATGTTCCGGCCTCCTGAAACATGAACACGACTCTTTTGAAGTTTATTGTGGGAACTGAGTTGTAACCTTTGTTCGCCATACTGTGCAATGGCAAAAACGTGTATAAAAGGAGCGATCCACTTTTGCAATTCGAAGCAGTCTCCGAGAACCTACACGTTGTGTACTTCTTGTGATTTCTGTATCCCTGCAGTAAATAAACGCTGATCTCTGACGTCGCTGGAAGTGTCCCGTGTCTCTGTGTTTTGTACGCCAGAACAGGTAACCCACGAAGGTTTCAGGTGTTGTCCCCTGGCACCGCTGGGTCTTAGAATAACCCAGTCCTTCATAACCTCAATGCCCTCAAATTCGTCCGGAGAAGTAGAATCCACCTCACCTTCTTCCACCTCTCGATATCTTCTCTCCTCCAACACCCTCTGGGCTTCCCTCCTCGACCGGATCCGAGGAACCGACGTCGGCGACGTCGAACGCGGCGTCGGAGGAACCGGCGTCGACGGCGCCAGACACGGCGCCGATGGAGTCAACTTCGACGTCGATGGAGTCAGCTTCGGCGTCGATGGAGCCAGTCTCGGCGTCGAAGGAGGCTCCGAAGCCTGCCGAACCTTCCGAGGTCGATTCGAATCCACAGGCGGCGCCGGAAACTGCCAAGAAGGCGCCATCGGCATAAAGGGCATAAAGGGGGCCTGAGCATACTGCTGTGGCACCCCCATTGTAAAGGCCATCGGACCCACGGGACCAGTTGGTGCTCCGGATGGGTAGGCCGCCCTATTAAAAATGCCATACAGAGCATTTAAGAAATTAGCCGAATCCGTACCCGGGGCCGGGAACTGAGGAAAAGGAACCTCTTGTGGGGCCTCCGGCACTGGCTCCGCAGTATCCTCCTCTGGAGCCCCAGAATCTTCAGGTACTGGAACAGACTCTTCCTGCTCCTCATGCACAGAAGCATCCGACTCCACACGAACCGGAGTCGACGTCTGAGACGAAGCCGAAGATCTCGCCGGAGACTGAATCCGAGTCTGCTTCCTCGAAGGAGAACCTTCCTGTGACCTCGAAGGCGAAGGGGAAGGAGATAAACCTTTGCTCCGACGTCGATGAGACGAAGCCGACCTCGACCTCGACTTCTTCGACTTCGAAGATCGACGTCTAGAGTGTTTGCTCTTCTTATGGTGCTTTTTTGATCTCGACGACCTCGAAGTCGATGACTCTCTTTTTGACCTTTTCTTCTTCCTCCCTCTTTTCTCCTCACCAATCTTCTTCATGAAGAGCTTGGTCTTCCGCTCCTTGAGTGCCTTCGGGTTCATGCTTTTACAGCATCCGCACTCCTCCATATCATGCTCCGAGGAAAGGCACCATAAACAATTCTGGTGTGGATCTGTTATCGACATCAAGCCTCCACACTCCCTGCAGGGCTTAAAGCCCGACTTCCTAGTCGAAGACATAGCCGAAAAACAGAGATACACGACCAACTACAAAGTAGCACTGGAGAAAACCGTTGCGCGTCGAAGGCGCGGAAAAAAGGGAACTGACGTCATCACGCCGACGTGGGCTTCTTATGGCTCCGGTGACGTCGATCGGAGTCGCGAGCGGAGCCGGTGTATTATGACGTCGCCCACGTCGACGTGGAATGCTGGGGAAGAAAAGTTCCGTGGAATGCTGGCGCAGGGGATATTCACAAGGTGAGGAATCCACTGGCAGATGTATCCATCAGAAGATACTCGCTGGGACCACCTTCAAAGCCACTATTCGGGGGGGGTCATCACATCAATATCAATCGCACGGTCTAGGGAGGCGAGCCTGGTTGAGTCTACCCTTTCTAGAGATATTAAAGCCCTGGAGCGTGAGGACCATGCGCATCCGTCCCTCCGCAATAAGCGGCTTCTAGCCAAACTCCGTGGCCAACTGCACTTACAGCGTACCAACAAGGCAGAGCGTCTTTTAATCAATCTCAAACAGAAATTCGATATGGGAGGAGATAAAGTTGGGTTGTGTCTAGCACGACAATTTCGGGCTCAGACTATCCGCGCTCACATGGCTAAGCTAAAGCAACAGGATGGTTCCTGGGCCATCTCGGAGGCGGACAAAAGCCTTGAATTGGAAACCTTTTACAGAGATCTGTATGCGCATGCTCCTTGTTCGCCCGATACTGTCCCAGCTTTCCTCGACTCCTGCCCCTAGGACCCTATAGAACCCTACTTCACGAAATTACTCATGACGAAATAGCCAAAGCGCTGAAACAACTTCCAATAGGAAAAACCCCGGGACCTGATGGCCTGCCGCTTACTTTTTATCGCATCTTCTATCCGCAACTTCGGGACCATATGTTCCATCTCTTTAATAACTTCACTGATCGCTCGGGTCTCTCCCCCACCATGAATGAGACGGAAATAGCACTTGTCCCTGAGCCAGGAAAGGATCTAACCCTGCCCGCTTCCTTCCGCCCTATTCCCCTATTAAACACTGATGCCAAAATATATACTAAAATACTTGTGAATCACTTGGAACCTCATCTGACGTGTCTCGTTGACCCCGACCATGTGGAGTTTATTCGTCACTGTCAGGGTGTGGACAATATCCGCCGGATAGCCCATCTAGTGGAGAAAGCGCGATTCAGAACTATCCCTGTCTGTCTAGTGTCCCTCGAAGTAGAAAAGGTGTTTGATCGCGTGGACTGGGGCTTTCTTAGAGGGGTCCACCAAAAAGTTGGTCTGGAACCAGGGATAATTTCTAAACTGATGGCTCCATATGCGAAGCCCACCACCCGCATTCGTTTTAATGGTCGTCTTACAGCCCCTATTCCCATCCACAGCGGCACTAGACAGGGGTGCCCGCTCTCCCCCCTACTATTTGCACTTGTGGTGGAGCCCATAGCCATTGCTATACGTCGTGATCAGGATATACAGGGTATTCGCGTGGGTGGTTATGAGCACAAAACCTCCCTCTTCGCGGATGAACTCCTCTTATCTCTGTCCTCCCCACCAACCTCCCTTCCTGCAGTGGCGACACTCCTGAGGTCCTTCGAAGCCGCCTCTGGCTATCGGATCAACCTTGCCAAACCTCACGCCCTTAATCTTACACTTTTGGCCTCGGAAGTCTGGGAACTTCGGGGTTCGATTCTGGTGCAGTGGACCGATGTGTCGATTCGATACCTGGGCCTGGACCTGACTCCTACGCTTTCGTCCTGGACTTCGTCTAATTGGCCTAGGTATAGGAAATCCATACAGGAGGAAATGCGTAGATGGAAAGGCCTTCCCCTGGCGTGGCTAGGTCGAGCTAACTCTATTAAAATGTCTCTTCTTTCTAAAATTCTCTATCTTTTTCAAACCCTTTGCACCCGTATACTACAAGCGGATATCCTGGCTCTGCAGCAGGACTTTACCAAATTCATTTGGGGGAACTCTCGCCCTCGCTTCTCTAATAAGATTCTTATGCTTCCTAGATCCCATGGTGGTCTGGCCTGCCCTAATCTGCTGGAATACTATTGGGCCTGACACCTTCGGTTTATCTCAGAATGGATCTTCGTGAAAGCGAGAAACATTGGTTCCCTTTGGACCGGGCGGTATCCTGTAGACCCTTGTGGGATTTGGCATGACTCCCGGGTGGAACTCACCCCGCAGCACCTATATAGCTACCCCCACAAGAACGTTCTTGGAGATTTGGGATAAGCTGGTGATACCCCGGGGCCTCACGACATTCCCCTCCCCTAACACTCCTCTAACGCGTAACCCTATGTTTCCGCGTGCTTTACAACCTCAGGCCTTTGATGCGTGGACAGTTGAGGGATGGCGAGTCATCCAGGACTTTTTTCAGGGCTCTGCCCTCCATACATTTGAACACTGCAGACAAGCCTTTCGCCTCTCGGAGGCGCGCATATGCAATACTATCAGTTGCGGCATTGGCTTCACTCCCCGTCATATGTCCGGGAGGCTACTCGACAACTCACTCCCTTTGAATCTCTGGTTCGTAGGTTTGAGGGGTCGAAGGGATTGATCTCTAAAACCTATTCTGTTTTACAACATTCTCAACAACCCACGCTCCATGGCTACCAGACGCGTTGGGCCTCAGACCTGGATGAGGACATCCCCCCCGAGGGTTGGGCCCACTTGTGGAGGGACATCCCTAAGGTGTACCGCAGTACACCACAACACAAATCAGCATACAAACTGATGACACGCTGGTACTATACCCCCATTCGCCTTCATCAGATGTTCCGGAACTCCCCTCCGCTTTGCTGGAGGTGCCAGAGCGATAGAGAGGACTTGCTGCAGATCTGGTGGTCCTGCCCAGGTCTCACGCTATTTTGGAAGGAGGTCCTCAGTCATATCAAGGAAGTGGTGGGTTTCCCAGTTCCATCTACCCCGTTGCTGGCAATTTTGAGCATTATACCTGGCACCTTGAAAGCCATGTCTAACGTGGACTGACATCTGATCCTCCACCTACTAGGAGCGGCTAGGCAGTCGATCGCCTTACGTTGGAAGAAGCCCCCCCACCCCCATTGCCACTTGGTTTCTTCGACTGTGGGATGTCCTGGCCCTGGAATTACTTACAGCCCATCTTTTTTTTTTTCTTTTTTTTTTATTAGCATTTTCAACAATTGACATAACAATACAACCAACAAAATAAAACAGGCCAGTCATTGTTACATCGTGGTAGCATCTGTGATATGTCAGATGATAGATATTAATGCACATAGGTAATGGTTGGGCCTGTGAGCTCTGCTTCTAGGTACACGCACCTTAAAATATCCTCTTCGGGTTCGGGGATGTTCAACTATCATCTACATGTATGCATACATTAAAGAAGTCATATCGTTACGAGTCCCAATTCGGCCACAGTTGCCTTCTTTCAGCATTGAGGGTAAACAACTCCAGTCCACCTTCCAAATAGCCACCACGTATCAACATTTTATAGCCCGGCGTTTACATGCCCACGACACCGTCCAGTACAGCCTCCTCCCGCCGCTCCCGAGCCCACTGCACAAAGGGTTCCCAAATGTCACGAGGACGGGAGGTCGGAGGCATCAATTCCCAGAACGTAGTTAGCTGTGAGTGTCCATAGACCACATCCGCCAACCAACCCTGTACCGAAGGTACCCCACTCCTACCCCAGCACTTCGCCACCTGTCTTTTAGCGAAAAGGAAAAGCAGAGAATGCAATTTACGCAATTTAGGCGGGGTATCCTTAACATACCCCAGGATACCCAGCTCCGGGATGGGGCGTCAGTCCGTCCCACAATCCGATTAGTCAATGAAAAAATTCGAGACCAGAAGTCTCCAAGTTTCGGGCAGGCCCATGCCATATGCAAAAAAGAAGCAGGCGAGTGTCTGCATCGCCAATAGCCAGCATCCTCTTATGCAGACTAATTGGTGTCCTATAAAGTCTGTGCAAATATTTAAAATGTATTAGTCTCAATCTATAATTTGTGTCAGCTGTTCACAACAAAAAACCCACTTTTCCTCCGTCAGCGGGGGATGAAGCTCCTCATTCCAGTGCTGAAGCGACTGGGGTTGAACCACCGGTGCTGTGTTCTGCATTTGTCTATATAACCTAGTGACTAACCTACGCAGGGATGAGGAGCTCACAACGTTCTCCAGTGCTGGAAAGGTCGGAGGAGCCAGCGGAAATGCCCCGCTAAGCGCACGGCAAGTCGCCTGTAGTTTATGATAACTTACAGCCCATCTTAACCACATGGACACACGATTCCAGCGCATTTGGCAGCCACTTATATGCCACATCACTAAGACTGAGCATTCCCGACTGGTGCCCCCCAAACTGCACGCCCTCCAGCTGATCGATGATCCCTTGGAACTTTTCTCTCGGGTCGGAAACCAGACTCCCTGGAACATCCCATTTGAACTGGCGGACGGGCCTCCCTGCCCCCTGACACCCCTTGCCGCCCCCAATCTGGGCCCTAGCACCCCACAGCGCATTCAACATCCACCCCTCCCCCTGGGATGGTAGCTCCTTATGATTGTTTCTTTTTTCTGTTTATGTGATTTTGTCTTTTAAGATTCCTTTCTCTTTTTCCTTTTTGTTATGTGTTCTTGTTTCTATAACAATGGAGATGGCTGCCTAGTATTTCCACAGTGCACAGTATTTCCTCTCCATGATGAGAAGGCCTCATCGTTAATAAGGCTAAGCCTAAAAGGTCTCTTCTTTATGTCCAGCTGTGGTGCTGCGGCATTCTTCCACAAGGTGTTCAGACTCTTGATTGAACCGTGTACCTTAGCTTCTCTCGTATACTTTACCTTAGAACTGGGACTACTGTTATGTTGTTTGCGACCTAGAAGAGTATTGCACCCTATGTTGCCCCAGTCACTATATTTTGTAGTGACGGGCATGCTTTTCCTTTCTCTTTTTTTGTCTTTTTCTTGTATACAGTACGACCTCTGTATTTGGTGGGTTGATTTCATATTGATGTAGCAATGTGCGGCTTGGACACTGATGATATTTCACCGCTTTTCTCATTGAGTAATGTGCCTCCTACTTGCTTGGCCTTTGTTTTTCTTGTCGTTTTGTTTCCAATAAACATATGTTACACAAAAAAAATGCCAATGCTAGCATTGTATCTTGCAATTTTTGCAGACAAGGAGACTATCGTTTCACTGCATCTCATGCTTAATGAATCGGTATTGGCCACATTAATGTTTGTGGCTACTAAGTTATAGACTCTTTTTTCATTGTGTCCCATCTGCATCTTTCTTTATCAGCATATATGGTAAAGGGAGCTGTGTCTGTTTTAATGTGAATTAACAGACATCCTTGTGGAAAGGAATTGGGTTACTGGTTGAGGGGGGTAAAACCCTTACAAAGCAGCAACCGCAATTCTTGTCAGGTGAAGTCACAAGCAAACCCCAAATTAACCTGGGCTCAACCCTCTGTAGCTTGGCACAGAGCAGTCAGGCTTAACTTAGAGAAATGTGTAAAGTATTTATGCATAACATAATGTGTATTTGTGAAGCGCACGTTCACCCAATTGTATCTTGACGCTAAATAACAGATGTTTATTGTTACCCAACTCAATGGTAATCATGCAGCACTTCAAACCGTTGAAAAGTGAAAACATAATACAAGAAAAATCCTACACCAATTGGGGAAAATAGAGTAAAACTGAATTAATAAATCAAGACCAAAATGACAAAAATGTAATCAGCGGAACAGGAGAAATGCAATTTTAAAGACTCAAGTAAAAATAGCACCAATAACCCCAAAACGCCAATCACGACTTTCTGGTTGTGCGAGACCAGGAGAAAGTCACAAGTTCAGGCTGACCACGATGGCACATGGATCGGATACAGGGACCAGGTTAATCCTGCTGAAAAGATATTTTCTCAATCCAGTGCGAAGACTCCTGTTTGCGGTGGAGGGGCCCACGAGGAGCCAGGAGGCGTTTCGGACCATTGTGACTGTAGTGCCAAGAGCCTGTTGCCTTTGTGAACAGTTGGGCCGGAGCTTCGCGGTGGAGTTCCCCGTGAGTGGTCTATGTTGTAGAGTGAGGTTTCCAGAACTTTGTGCTGACAGGCAGTGTGAGCAACAAGATTTTGGCGCCATAGGCACGTTTGCTGTCATGAAGAGCCCAAAAACTCAATTTCAGCACCATTGAGGCCACACCAAGAGTCCAGGACCATAGGGGCACCACTTAGGGGTCAGAGGCTGGCTCCAGCTGGATCTGGGTGCTGGTTCAGGTGATTTGGACCCCGTGAAGTTTCTGTGTCTCGAACAGGAGTTACTCTGGGAGTTGTGGGTTCAGGTACAGACCTAATCCCTCTGACTCAGGCAAGAGGGCAGCAGGTCAGCAATCCAGTAAGGCAGCAGTCCAGCAAGGAAGTAGTCTAGCAGAGCAGCAGTCAAGCAGAGTGGCAGTCCTTTCAGAAGCCCAGCAGTTCTTCTTTCCAGGCAGAGTCTCCACAGGTCTGAAAGTGTACTGAATAGATGTTTCTTTCTTGAGGCCCAATAATTATACCAGGTGCCTCCTTTGAAGTGGGCGAAGCGAGGTTTCCCTTTGATGTGTACAGGTTTGCTGCCTCCCCTGCCCTGGCTCCAGACTAACTACAGGGGGTATCCAGCCCTTTGTGTGGAGGCAGGACATGCAAGTGTAAGTAGGGCTGTGCCAAGCTCCGCTCTCCCACCCTACCAGTGATGGCCCAGCCTACCACACCTAAGCCATCTTGTGTCTGGCTGTCAAGGAGGAATACACAAAGCACAACTTTCAGTTACACTCAGTCACGTGATCCACGCTGCAGGAGACATATTTAAAAGGGTACTTAAGTGGGTGGCACAATCAGTGCTGCAGGCCCACTAGTGGCATTTAATTTATAGGCCCTGGGCACAGGTAGTGCCACTTTACTAAGGACTAAGTAAATTAAATATGCCAATTAGGTATAACCCAATTCTACCATGTTTATGGAGAGAGCACACACACTTTAGCACTGGTTAGCAGCAGTAAAGTAAGCAGAGTCCTAAAAGCCAACAAAACGGGTTCAGAATAAAGGCTGGTGTAGGCAAAAAGTTTGCGGATGATCCTGGAGAAAGGGCCAAGTCTAACACTTGTAATACATTTAGAGTTTTTTATACTTCTTCTCCAGGCATGCAATATTAACTGTAGACAAAGTAAGGTTCTTCATTTGCTGACGTATTTCCTACCATACATGATCGAATATTAAATTAAAACATCTTGTTCTCCTGGACTTCTTTTTAAAATCTTACGGTAAGCACAATTTCTCCACTGGTGCAGCCAGTAAGCTGAATTTATTTGATGCCTGTTCTACCAAGGTGTGATAACATCCAATATTATACAGTGGTGAGCCCTTTGGAGTGGACTCCAGACTTGCTTCATCCAGAGCTATGCAGACAGCCTACTCTGATGAGCATAAGCATCCTATCAATTCTGTTTGTCTGGCTCCACTGTACTATGCTGTTGCTTGAGCACTGTAACTGCACCATCAGTCCTGACAGGAGCAAAAGGTAGACCACTTCTAGAGTCTTGTAAAATATTGGCCTCTGGGTATACAGGATGGGTATTTGGCATTTGTGGAGGATAATGTGTGGCATATGTCGAGATTATCAGCTGCTGAGACGCAAGCAGTTCTACAGGCACTTACACAATTTGAGGTAAAAGCTGATGGGATTGTGTCCTAACAAACTTATATTTCACACATGAGGTATATACAAGCTGGGTGGAAACAGATGGTGTCATCGTAGGGAGAACATCTGTTCAGTTTCCTGTCAACATGCACCGTCAACAAAGTCATTGTTGACATGTGGCCTACCTTCTTTGCCATTGACACAGCTCTGATTGTGTTTTTTTTTTTTACACTTTTTTAAAGGGATTGTAGTAGCAGCAGGAATTCAGCTCTCCTATCAGTCTTTTTGTATGTTTTCTAGGCTCTGAAGGAGCCTTAAAGTGTGAATACCACTCAGGGTCTTTCCTACTCAGATCTGAAGTTGAAGGCTGATCATGTGACTGACACTTAGCAGGAGGCACAGTGGGTCATTCCTTTGATATTGTTTGGGCCCCATTCATTAGTTTTTAACAACTCAAAATCAAATTACCTTTAACTGGATGATACTGGGCTTGAAGGTGTAGAAATGTCCTCATCCGCTCAGAGATAGTGCCGGGTGCCTATCACCATCATGTAACACCTTCTTGCCTTCTTCAGAAATATTACCAGGGCCGCTTTTGTGTCTCTTATAGCTGCCAGTATTTTTGCAGCATGTGTTTCCAGTCCCCAGGCCATGTCCCTGAACATCATTGTTTTGCCAGGGGGGAGTTGGGGGATTGGGTGGGGTTTGCCTGGAGTCTTTACTAGCTTCAGCAACTTGAATCACATCACTTCTGAAGTATGGCCAGTCTCTGTTGTTGCGCTCCTCGCCTAGCTATGGAGGTGTCGGTGTAGGGGACCCCCGCCACCTATCTCGTCACTGCTCTGTGACCACTGGGGCCGGGCTGCCGTACACAAGGCCACGTCAGGTGCACTCACCCAGGCCCCTCTCCCCAGGCCAAGGCAAGCTAGCTACCCGGCTGCCCGGTCCCCCCTGAAGGTGGGGCCAACCCCAGGCAGTCAAGCCCACCACCCCACAGGCATACGCACCCTACACTTACCTCCGGTCTCTGCTAGCCAGGGGCCCGATCCGCCGCTATGAGGCTACTTCTCCATTGTGGTGTTGTGGAATGGCTGTCTGGTCAGGTGGGTCCCCCCCCCCCTCCACGGGCCTGCATGCACACCAATACACCGGGCCTGCCACTGGAACCCTGCAGGCAGCCAACACCATAACCGCACAAGGGTACAGCCAAGTAGCCATGACCCAGGGGTCCACCTACCCTCTTTCTCCGGGATTCAGGTCTCCAGTGTCCCCCCCACTTGCTTGCACATGCTCCTTCTGCCCCCAGAGTCACAGCCCCCCCAGCAGGTGATGCTGTAGCGGGACTCACCAAGGCACAAGCTGTGGGGCCAACGCTGCCAACTCCCAACATCATATACAGGGCCGCTTAGCCCATCTCACTATTTGGCTGCTGCAGTCACCTTCTTGCCTTGCCCTGTCCAGTCAGGTTACTGGGCTCTGCTTCCCACAGGGCCTTTGTGGGCTGCTCTCTCTGCCACTTATCTTAGGGCCCCATGGCATCTGAGGCAGCCCCGCCATCCAGTCGAACTCCGAGGGGAGGCGGCTGCTACACAGGATCCTTTGTCGTCATGGGGCCGTGCACAGAGCAGAGGGCTCACACAGCCATCTTGCCTGCAGCCAGGCCATGACTCTCACGTGTTGAGTTTGAATGAGTCAATGACTGTATTCGTCTAAAGCTCATAAGTTGCACAGTAGAAAATCCATGGTTTTTGCAGGTATGCAGGAAGGTGGTTACAGATTGCTTTGCAAACAAGGCACAAAGACTTGCTGTGACATCTTAACCTTATTATAAGCCACAGATTGGATTCAATGCGTAGCTGAATGTGGAGTTGGAGGGGCTTTATGAGAACAAGCAACCCCCATGATTTTGTACCATGCAAAACTGTGGATGCTTGAATTAGTCAGAAAGAAGGCCACTGTAGTAACACAGCTCAATCATTACTATACCAATACTGATGGTAGGTTAGACAAGAGGAATTTTCTTTAGTACTTTAAGGTTGGCAAA
This sequence comes from Triturus cristatus, assembly GCF_964204655.1. Lineage (NCBI taxonomy): Eukaryota > Metazoa > Chordata > Amphibia > Caudata > Salamandridae > Triturus > Triturus cristatus. The sequence continues at coordinate 144,736,150 of NC_140594.1, forward strand.
GGTAATTGTAATGATTTTGGGGATCTGCCAGTTCAGAGGAAAGCTGGCATCAAATCTTACTTCAAGACTGAAAGACTCTTGAAAGGAAGGTTGCAAAGTTTTGGGGCATATGTATGAAAGTTTGGTTTTGCGATTCTCCAATAGCGAATTTTAGAGAATCGCTATTCGAGAATCACAAAACGAGATGTATGTAGGATTTGCAAAATAATTTGCGAATCCTACATATTCCTTAATTGAGAATCGCAAATAGAGATTCGCAATTGAGGAATTCCTTCCCATTCATTCCTATGGGCTAGGAGGCCCATACGAATGAATGGAAAGACATTCTCAATTTGCGATTCGCAATTAGAGAATCGCAAATTGAGAATAAACAGGCACATGCATCAACAAAGACTTTTGCGATTCCTTAATTGCGATTTTTAAGGAATCGCAATTAAGGACTTGCAAAAGCCTATGCATGTAGGAATCACTATAAAAATAGCGATTCCTTCACATTCCTTAATTGCGACTCGCAAATTGCGAGTCGCAATTAAGGAATGCCGTCCCATTCATTCCTATGGGCCTCCAGGCCCATAGGAATGAATTGGAGATTGCATGAGCAATTTGCGAGTACCGGTAGGTACTCGCAAATTGCTCATGCAATTTCAAGGGTGTCAAAATGACACCCTATTGCACCCCTGAAATTGATCTGTGCACATATGTTGCACACACACATGCTCTAAGGGCATGTGTGTGCGCAACATGAAACTTTGAAAAATGCACAAAAGTGCATTTTTCAAAGTTATTGCAAATTACCATGAATTCAACTTCATGGTAATTTGCTCCCCCTATTAGCGAAATCGCTAATGTTTTTACTTTAATGCATCGCATTTAAGGAATCTCAATTTGGGATTCCTTAAATGCAATCGCAATTTAAGTAATCGTAATTTAGAGATTCCTTAAATTGCGATTTTTGCATTTGGGATGATGCATCCCAAATGCAAAAATACCGGTCGCAAAGGGGCAGATTCTGAGAATCTGCCCGTTTGCGACCGGTTTTTCCTTTGATGCATGTGCCTGAAAATTTCAAGGGTGCCAGGCTGTCAAAAGGACACCCTGTTGCACCCCTAAAATATGTAAGGGCATGTATCTGCGCCACTAGGCACAAAAAAAGTGCATTTTTCAAAGAAATCGCAAATTACCACCAACTTGAAGTTGGTGGCAAATTGCGATTCCTTAAGGCCAAATTGCACTTTTTCTGTGCTTCTTACATTGCATTTAAGGAATCGCAATTTGCGATTCCTTAAATGCAATTGCAAAATAGGGAATCGCAAATTTTGCGATTCCTTATTTTGCGAGGCTGTTTTTCATTCATACATACCACTAAGCCCAATTGTGATCGCAAACGCCGAAATTCTGCGAATCCTGACGTTTGCGATCGCAATTTGGAATGATACATATGTTTCTAAGCATGGATTGATACCAGTGATGTTAACATTTTTCTTAAATTTCTCACATAAAATATCTACTTAGGATGTCAAAGAATATTGTGTACCTGAAAGAGAGCCTTGGCAGCTTCATAGTCCTGGATATCTTCATACACCCGGGGCTCGCCCTCACGCAGGGCAGTCCTGTAGTCTCCAAAAAGAATGGGATCCCGCATGGCATACTCCAGATCATCCTTAAAATTATCATCTATCAAGCGCAGTAGGTGACCTTGAACCTTGAATTACAGGAGAAGACATTACAGTAAAATAGACAAGACCAAGAAGAAACCAACACACATGCTTTGTAATGCCCGACTGAGCGCTCTCCACTCAGTTCACACCATACTGAGAAGCATTCATGAATGGCTAAAAAAAGCTTACAGAAATGTGGTTAATCTTTCATAGATTAAATGAGTTTGTGATTCGCAGAAGTGCTAGAGAGAAGCAATGTATGTGTCCCCAACACTGGTTGCCTTTCTTTTCCAAGCTGTCCCTCCTTGTGGCTTTGTTACAGACTCTAGTCTTTGCTTCATGCCTCCGTTCATAAGGGTTGCCATTTGTAGTTTGTTTGGATAACAGGGAGTCTGCGTGAAGTCCAGCACAGAGGGTGTGGCTGTCTGATGACGTCATAGTACCGATGATTCTGTTGCTCTGTGTGCTTCGTTCCTGAGGGTGTCCATGGTGACTGTTTTTACATCCTCTTGCATAAGGGCTGTGACAAGGGAGGCAGGTAAGGGAAGCATGTCCCAATTAATGATCAGTTATCATCATTGCTCCAAGGCCTGACTCCATCTTCACAGTCGCAAATACTCTTCCCCCTTCTCGTGTTTGGTACCAGCAGGATGTGTTCAAAGCCACCAGGAAGCTTTATCTGTGACTAGGGGCAGAGGTTAATAAAGTTGATGGCAAGTGAATTTCTTCTTTCCTAGCGCAGATCTCAGCATGCGCGTGAGGACTGTGATGAGGAAGCGAAGACTGAGTAATGAAGATTACCAGATATTTACAAGATATAGACTCACACCTACGAATTCTATTAAGATACTAAATTTTTAGCGAGTCAAAAAAAAACCTTTCCTAACAGGAAAATCCATTGAAATGTTAGATTTCAAAGTATATGCCCAACTTTTAACTAAATGATTTTCCCCGTGCGGAAAATCGAATGGCTCTGGTTTAGGGTTAATGTGAAAACCCAAATTAAGCGTTTTTTTCGGGGATAAACTGTGCTTCAAAGATGTAGAGAAATCCCCTTCAACTCCTGAAATCCCCTTCAACTCCTGAAATCCCCTTCAACTCCTGAAAAGTCACTTGGATTGTTTGTGAATGAAACAAAGTTACAATTTAGTGGGCGATTGCCAGAAGCCACAATCCTCTCTCTGCCTCTCCTCTGGGAACACCTAGGTGTCCACACTCAACCCTACATTTAGAACAGGGAAACACCCGCTTCTACTATAGGAGTAGAATTTAACCAAAATCCAACATGTACTCTCGGGTCTCTTGGTGCGAAAACTGCCTCCGTTTCCGGTTTCCATGCTCCCTTATGATGTGCAAATTGCCTGTAATTACCCATTTTGGAGAGAATGCAACTAGGAATCTACTATTTACTGCTACCCGATGTAGCGGTAATTAGTGGGTGCACAATTTGCACCTGCGTTTTGAGATCCCATAGCAATAAGGTCCATAGCCTTTACCATAATTCTTGTAAACTGTGCTCCCTGCAGCATTATGGCTGCTAAAACAATATGTCAGAGAATTTTCATCTGCAGCTGCATACTGCGTTTGGGTTCAGCTTTTCTTTCCTGCTCAAAGGCAGAATCATAGTAGAAAAACACACACCTTAATAAAGGATTCTCTTTCTTAAACTGAGAACCTGTGTGTTTCGCCAATTCAGGGTTAGGGAAGGTGTTCTTGTCATCTGGAGGGAGTACTTTATGCCATATATAGCACATAGGCACCTGTAATAACTGTATAAAATATGTCGGAGTGTCATATTAGAGTCTAGTTGTGACATCACTACTCACCTGTCATCGGAAAATAGGACTGAAACACTACTGTGATAAGTTAATATATACGGGGTAAAGTACCTTCTGCCATATTGGTGATCACTAACGATTTCCATGAGCACACAGAAAAAGTATGCGAAGGCAGGGTTCATTTATAAACCATGGAACTCCAAGGTAGCTTGCACTATCCTTTCAGCATTCGGCAGAAGGTATTATAGTCCTAATGGAGGAATCCACTGGCAGATGTATCCATCAGAAGAACAAGTTACTTACCTTCGGTAATGCTTTTTCTGGTGGATACAGTATCTGCCTGTGGATTCCTCACCTTGTGAATATCCCCTGCGCCAGCATTCCACGGAACTTTTTTCCCCAGCTCTCTGTCCGACGTGGACGTCATAATACCTCGGCTCCGCTCGCGACTCCTTATGACATCACCGGAGCCATAAGAGAGCCACGTCGGCGTGATGACGTCAGTTCCACCCATTTTTTCCGTGCCTCCGAGGTGAACAGGGGGACCAACGACAGATTCAAAGTATACACAGTATACAACATTCAATCAAATATATATATAGTACATATACAAAAGGAAAGCTAAAGAAAATAAGCATTTCCTACCAATGTACCAGAAGAACAAGTTACTTACCTTCGGTAACGATGTATCTGTAAGAAACATTAGTTAGTTAGATTCCTCACCTTAGAATATCCCCAGGCGTCAGACTGGATCCGGAAGATTTTTCGTCAGCAATACCCCTTGCGCGTCGCTAGGCGTCGCCTGCGGCTCCGCGTCCGTCGTCGGCGTCGTGCGCCGGAATGACGTCGTCGGAGTACTTAGACGCCGCCCTCGCGCGCTGACGTCAGTTCTTGTACACAGCCTTCCGCGCCAGGAATGCAGAGCCATGCAAAGACCGACACTGGTGCCAAAAAAAAAAAATCTAGGGGCCTGAAAGGATAACCTTAACCCTAGATGTCAGTTCGCAGAACGGGGAGGATGGGTGGGTCGGTGAGGAATCTAACTAACTAATGTTTCTTACAGATACATCGTTACCGAAGGTAAGTAACTTGTTCATCTGAAAGAAACACGTTAGTTAGATTCCTCACCTTAGAATAGATACCCAAGCAATACCATCCCCGGTGGTGGGTCTGCGAACCAAGATCACACCAGAAAGTCCTGGAGGACAGAACGGCCGAAGAAGCCATCCCTCCAGACTTGGCTGTCAAGGCAGTAATGCCTGGCAAACGTGTGTAGCGAAGCCCACGTTGCCGCCTGACAGATGTCCTGCAAAGGGACACCCCGTCCCAAAGCAGTAGTAGCCGCAGTGGCCCGAGTGGAATGGGCGCGCAGCCCAACAGGAGGGTCCTTTTTTGCCAAGGAATAACAAATTTTGATGCACAAAACGACCCACCGAGAGATGGTCCGTTTGTGCACCACTTTCCCCTTCTTAGTACCCACGTATCAAACGAAAAGTTGGTCGTCCACCCGGAACTGCTTCGTGCGGTCCAAATAAAAGGAGAGCGCACGTTTTGGGTCCAGACGGTGGAGCCTCTCTTCCTCTTTGGAAGGATGCGGAGGCGGAAAGAAGGTGGGCAAGGTGACAGACTGCCCAAGATGAAATGGAGTCACCACTTTCGGAAGAAAGGAGGGACGAGGCCGAAGGACAACCTTGTCCGGATGAACAGAGAGAAAAGGAGGCTTTGAAGATAAAGCCTGGAGCTCACTCACCCGTCTAGCCGAGGTGATGGCTACCAGAAAAGCAGTCTTAAGCGTCAGCAGACGAAGAGGACAATTATGAAGAGGCTCAAAGGGAGCGCACATCAGAAATGTGAGAACAAGATTCAAGTCCCACTGAGGCATTACAAAAGGGACAGGAGGGAACGTGTGAGTAATGCCTTTTAGAAAGCGTGTAACCACAGGGGACTTGAAAAGAGAGGGCTGATCAGGAAGCCGCAAGAAGGCAGAGATGGCAGCAAGATAACCTTTCAGGGTGCCCAGGGCAGAGCCCTGCCGGGCCAAAGAAAGAAGAAAGAGGAGAACCTCAGAAAGAGGGGCGGAAAGGGGATCCACAGCCTTTGCTGTGCACCATGCCACAAATTTGTTCCACCGGCAGGCGTATACCGACTTTGTGGAGGGACGCCTGGCTGCCAGAATGATATCACAGACTTCAGGAGGCAAGTCAAATGGCATCAACTGCCGCCGCTCAATCTCCACGCATGGAGGTGGAGGCTGGACAGGTTCGGGTGGAGGACCGTCCCCTGCTGCTGCGACAGAAGATCCTCCCGAAGGGGCAGACGTATCGGAGGATCGGTCAACATACTGAGTAGCTCGGGATACCAGTACCTTCATGCCCAATCCGGAGCCACCAAGATGACTTGGGCCCGGTCGTGCCTGATCTTCTTCAGCACTCTGGGCAGAAGTGGTATAGGCGGAAAGGCGTACAACAGACCGCAACTCCACTCGTGACGAAAAGCGTCGCCGAGTGAGTGCCGCCTTGGAAATTCCAACGCGCAGAACTGATGACATTGCGCGTTCTCTTCGGTGGCGAATAGATCTAACCAAGGCTCTCCCCACTGCTGAAAGAGACCTTGCGCCACTTCGGAGTTCAGACGCCATTCGTGATCCATCATGCACCGGCGGCTGAGTTCGTCTGCCCTGGCGTTCAGAGAGCCTGCCAGATGTTGAACCACTAGGGTGACGCCCTGGTGTTCCAGCCATGTCCAGAGGCGCAGAGCCTCCTGACAAAGGGTCCACGACCCCACCCCGCCCTGTTTGTTGCAATACCACATGGCGGTGGTGTTGTCCGTGAACACCTGCACGACACTTCCCCTGACAGAGGGAAGGAAGGCTTTCAGTGCAAGTCGGATCGCTCTCAACTCCAACAGGTTGATGTGGAGACGAGACTCCGCCGGAGACCAGAGGCCTCTGACCTCCGCCTCTCCCATATGGCCACCCCATCCCAGGAGGGACGCATCCGTCACTACGACATGCTCTGGTTGGAGAAGGGAGAGGCTTCTGCCCATGACCCAATCGCGGTCCGTGAGCCACTACTGCAACTGCTGTGCAGTGCCCTCCGAGATCAAGACATGGTCGGACAGGTTGCCGTGATGCTGGGCCCACTGAAACTTCAGGTCCCACTGCAGAGCCCGCATGCGCCGCCTGGCGTGATGCACTAGTAGGATGCAGGAAGCCATCAGCCCCAGAAGCCGCAACACTAGCCTGACCGAAACCCAGGATAGAGGCCGAAAGATGGGAATCAGGGCCTGAATATCCCGGACCCGCTGTTCCGGTGGATAGACCCGGAACTGCGCCGAATCGAGAACCGCTCCGATGAAGAGGAGCTTCTGAGAGGGACTCAGGTGTGACTTCGGCACGTTGATGGAAAACCCCAGCAAATGCAGGAGATCCGCTGTAGTCTGGAGGTGGGAGACGACTGCCTGGGGCGAGCCCGCCTTCAACAACCAGTCGTCGAGATAGGGGAAGACTGGAACCCCTGATCTGCGCAGATGAGCTGCGACCACCGCCATCACTTTCGTGAACACCCGAGGGGCACTGGTGAGGCCGAAGGGGAGCACGGTAAACTGAAAGTGCTCTTGGCCCACCGTGAACCGCAGGTAACGCCGGTGGGCCGGCAGGACGGGGATGTGGAAATATGCGTCCTGCAAGTCCAACGCTACCATCCAGTCTCCGGGGTCTAGGGCAGCTAGAACCTGAGCCAAAGTCAGCATCTTGAACCTTTCCTTCCGGAGGAAGGCATGGACGTTCCGGAGGTCCAAGATAGGGCGTAGGCCCCCTTTGCCCTTCTTGGGAACCAGAAAGTAGTGGGAATAACAACCACGACCTACTTCTGGACTCGGAACGCGCTCGACGGCCCCCTTGGCCAAGAGGGCCGAAACTTCCTCGTGGAGAAGATTCAAATGATCCCCGAGATACGGTGGTGCTGCGGTGGCATGGCTGGAGGGGTCGTCTCGAAGGGGAGGGAGTAGCCCCTTCGGACGATTTGCAGCACCCACCTGTCCGATGTGATGGACCGCCAGTGGAGCAGGTGATGGCGAACTCTGCCGCCCACTGGCGTGGAATGGGCCTGAAAGCTCGGACTAGGAAGGCTTTGAGGCGGATGATGCCGGGGTGGATGTGGGCTGACCTCGTCGTCCTCCAGAACCGCCTCGGCAGAAACCACGTCCGCGACCACGCGCAGGTTGGTTCTGCGGCTGGTGGCTAGGCGCACGTGAGGAGGCACCCCTTCCTTGGCCACGAAAGGGGCGAAAAGCGGAAGATTGCGACCGCGGGGCCGAGAGGCCCAAGGACTTGGCCGTAGCCCGGGAGTCCTTAAAGCGATTCAGCGCACTGTCCGCTTTCTCGCCAAACAGGCGAGTGCCATCAAACGGCATGTCCATGAGAGTGCTCTGGACATCGCCCGAAAATGACGTGGACCGCAGCCAGGCGTGACGTCTATGCGCCACTGTGGTAGAAATGGCCGTACCCAGCGAGTCCGTGGTGTCAAGCCCACATCGTATAGCATGTCGCTCGGCATCCCTCCCATCGGCCAGAGCCTGGGTAAGTCGCGTCCGGACCTCCTGCGGACACAGGGGCAGCGCGTCCTCCACCGCATCCCACAGAGAGTGGGAATAACGGTCCAAGAGACAAGCGGTGTTCAAAGACCGCAGGCCCAAACTAAGGGAGGAGAACAGCTTCTTGCCAAACTGTTCTAGTCTCTTGGAATCCCGGTCCGGCGGGGCGGTCGGGAAAGAGGATTGGGAGGTGGAGGCCTGGATAACCAGGCTCTCAGGGGTAGGTTGTTGGGACAGAAAACTGGGGTCGCCCGGAGCAAGGCGGTGGCGCCTGGCGACGTTCCTGTCCACAGGAGGAACTGTGGAGGGCTTGGACCAGGTGCCCTGCAGAACGTCAATGAGGGCCTCATTGAATTGCAGCAGAGGCTCAGTGGAGCTTGCTGCAGACTGAAGCACCTCAGTAAGGACGTTAGTCCTCACAGCCACGGCAGGCAGCTCGAGCCCAAGGGCTGCGGCCGCCTTGCGCAGCACCACAGAGAAAGCAGCGCCCTCCTCCGAATCCACAGTCGGAGGAGAGACAAATCCAGTGTCTGGAGAGGTATCCAGGCCACTGGCCTCCCCCAGTTCATCTGCCCAGTCCTGGGACAGTTGAGCCTGAGCGGCCATAGGATCCTCGGATCCCTCCCAGTTGTCCCCATCATCCGACTCCTGGTATAGAGGAGAAAGTAACGGAGTCGGGCGGTAGACATAATGTGTCTCTAGCGGCGCCGATCTCGGCGTCCATCGACGCTATACCGGCGCCGGGCCCGGAGTGGGACTGAACTGGGGCACGACGTCAAGCGGAGTCGACGTCGGCGTCGGGGGTGGTACCGGTGTCGACGCCGGCGGAGGAGGCGTGACGAGGTCGACCGGCGTCGGCGGCGACTCGAGAACGGGTCCCTCGGGCGCTTGCGGCGTCGAGGCCGGAGCCGTCAACTCTGAGTAAAAGCTCACAGCTCTTTTTGGGTCCAGACGATGAAGCCTTTCCTCCTCTTTGGAGGGATGAGGAGGTGGATAAAAAACAGGGAGAGTAATAGACTGCCCCAAATGAAACGGAGTAACTACTTGTGAGAAGTTGGCCTGATGTATGATGTCACTAGTTCTAGTGTACACCTTATATCAGTCCAAATACCCTTATGGTGATTGGTTGTAAAGTCAACCTTATAGACCAGCTATCCTAGTGGTAGCATGGACAAGAGCAGTCTTAGGCTAAACTCTGAATGGCATGTGAAGCCAGCTGTGATACCATATATAATCCCTTGAATACCAAATGAAAGGACACCACAACAGATATATATATAAAATAAAGTGTATTTATTCTAGTCCAACCCTCAGCACTCTTTATGAGATTAGAGGTAAGTACAACACAGTCTTATTTAAGCATACATTAAGTCACACAGGTAAGTAATACAGTTAGGCCCTAGGGGCCACGCAAACCATATACTAAGTAAGTGGTATAAGAACCACTGTCACGGAAATAGAATAGGCCTAGGCCTAGGGAATCGCTGGGCTACACTACACTAGCGTTAGTTAGGAAGTGGGAGGCCCACGGGATTCGTGTGCAGAGTGGAAACACTCTCGCGTAATGCGTAAAAGTCAATAGCAATAGTACAGTTTAGAAAACGGTAGATTTAGGACACTTCCGGAGTAGCTAGGAAGTTGAGACTTGAAAACTAGACACTAGGATAGTCACTATCCTGATGAGCACCGGAGTACCCAAGTTACCTAGCCCACAGGCTGCGGGTGCATAGTGGTGAAGATGCGTCGTTTTCGTCGTCGACTCCTACGGATGCCTGAAGAAAGATGCTGACAGGCAGTCAGTGAAGAGTGTCCGGTGGATCCCAAGGCTGGGATCAAGAAGAGAGGAAACCTGCAAGCAGAAGGGACAGAGTCAAGGTCACTAGCCAGTGACCACGTGGAACCAGGAAGGAACCAGGCGATGTCGTGAAGATTGCAGGTGAAGGTGAAGCTTGTCGCTGCAGCCAGGAGGACCAGGAAGCGTCGAGGACGACCAGGACCAGGAGGCGAGCTGTCCCACGAAGGCTCTTGCTGTCGGCGGCGTCGAAGTTGGACTAGGACTCACCAAGCCTTGGCAAGCGGAACCCACGAAGAACGGAGGACTTGCTTCTGGTTCAGACCAGGAAGGTCTGGGGTGCTTCTTCTTTGCAGAGAAGCGGGAGCCAGTCTGGAGGAGCCAAACCAGCGCAGAAGATTTCAGGGAGCGTCGTCACAAAGGCCACTAGCCAGCGGGCAAGCAACCGGACAGACGCGGCAAGCAGGAAAATGCAGAAGGGCCCCACGCAGGACTCGTGGAGTGTGGGGGGCTGATCTTCGGTGCAGATGGTGCTTGGGGTTGGGGCTTCTCAATCCCCGGTGCACAACTTCGAGGGTACCTCAGAAGCTGCGCTTTAAGATACTAGCCACTTTTTCCAGGTAGCCGGTCCCACGTCGCTCGTCGCCTCCACGGATCTCAGCTTTGCTGTCGATGTGGATCAGGGTCGGAGAAGTCTGGAAGTCAAGGCTCTGGTCGGGCTCTGCAGTCGGTTCCTCGTAGAACGTGGGCAAAGCAAAGGGTAGTCTCTTGATGGTGCCTGTTTGCACAGGGTAGCCACTCCTTGGCTACAAGGGAGATTCTTCAGTCTTCTTCTTTCGTCGAATGTCGAAGGTCCAGAGTTTCTGTTCAGTTTTGCAGGTTCAGGATAATCTAAAGTCTTGAGGCCCAACTCCCACTCTTCTACTAATCTGGGGGGCTGGGATACCTGCTAGGTCACGCCTTATGGGTGGGACCTGGGAGGGGGTGGTTACACCCACTTCCCTTTGTCCAGTTTCGCGCCAGAGCTGGGGCTGGAGTGCCCCAGCCCCGGTTTGAACTGGACTATGCAAGGAACACCTTGTGTGCCCCAGGCATGTCTCATTCCTTTCAGCCCACCCTGCCCCAATACACTAAAGGCTGTCTGGGGAGGTGCTAGCACCTCCCCAAGCAGGAAACCTATTGTCCAGGCCTCCCTGGCTGGGATCACTCCCAGCTGCAGGAGGTCAGACTTGTGTCGTGGCAGCAGCATCCATTTTGTGATGCTGAGGCTTTGGTCAGAGGCTAACAGTTGAAGTATGATTTTAACATGTCCTTCCCTCTAGAAGGGGGGAATAATATTCTCATGTCCAGAAATGGCATGGGGGTATTATTCCACAGTGTTAGACACCTTACACGACATGTTTCGATAAAGCCAAACCATAGTTACCATAACCGTCTAAGATTATAAGGCACTTTAAGAGTATATGGTAGGCTATATCATAGAACAGCTATAAGGACAAGGTTCCGAAAGCTGCAGACAGGCTCAGCTCATGCTAGAGCACCATCTCACATGTTACCAAGCACTCTGCCTCCAGGATTGTCAAGGCCTGCCATAGGAGTGACTGATAGGTACACATGTGTCTATATGTAAGTTAGGTATAGGAATACTACACCTAAGCAAGGGGTGATTACACGACCTTGCCCCAGCTGAGTGATCAGCCAGTTGTGTCAAAATGGAAGGCCAGGCCAGGGGTGGCATAATACATGCTGCAGCCCCTGGTAGGCCTAGGGTACACCTATGCCCTGGGTACCTAGGGTACACTGTACAGGGGCCAATAAGGTGATCCTATCCAAATGGGTTATGCACCTAAAGTACATAGTATTAATTTAGAGAGAGAACAGCAGGGCTGTGGGTCTGATTAGCAGGCCCACAGCCACATCTAAGTCGAAAACCAGTAAAGCAAAAGCAAAAAGTGGGGGTGAACATAGAAAGCAGACCCTACTCTCCTACACTACTTTAGGTAGAAAAGCAGCCCTTGTCCTGAGTACCATCCTTTCAGCATGTAATGTTAAAAACGGGGGTTTAGTACTAAGAGCTTGAAGCTCACTCACCCTCCTTGCCGAGGTTATGGCTACAAGAAAGACCGTCTTAAAGGACAACAGCCTCAAAGGACAACTATGAAGAGGCTCAAACGGAGACCCCATCAGAAAAGTTAAAACAAGATTAAGGTCCCACTGTGGCATTACAAAAGGAGTAGGTGGAAACCTGTTTGTAAGGCCTTTAATAAATCTTAGTACAATAGGAGATTTAAATAATGACAGTTGATCAGGAAGACATAGAAAAGCCGATAAGGCCGATAGATAGCCCTTGACCGTGGCCACAGCACAGCCCTGCTGAGCCAAGGAAAGAGCAAACTGAAGCACATCAGAAGATGGGCTTTTAAAGGGTCAATGGATCTCTCTCCACACCATTTAACAAACTTAGACCACCTATATGAGTAAATGGACTTGGTGGAGTGTCGCCTGGCCGATAAAATAACATCCACCACATCAGGAGGGAGAGAGAAAGAACTCAGGTTGCCCCGTTCAATCTCCAGGCATTAAGGTGTAAGCTCTGGAGGTGGGGGTGTAGAACCTGCCCCTCCGACTGCGAGAGGAGGTCTGCCCTCAGAGGGAGACGGAGCGGAGGGCACGAGGAGAGGTGGAGAAGATCTGTATACCACACCCTTCTTGGCCAAAATACCTTGGGCCCGGTCTTGGCGAATCTTCCTCAGAACCCAAGGAATCAAAGGTATGGGAGGAAACGCGTAAAGGAGTTGTGAGCCCCAACTCAACTGAAACGCATCCCCCAACGCTCCCTGCATCGGAAACTGGAGACTGCAAAATGACGTGCAATGTGCGTTCTCTCGAGTGGTGAATAGGTCCATCCGAGGAGTCCCCCACGTCTGGAAGATATGTCGAACTACCTCCGGATGAAGCCTCCACTCGTGGTTGGCGGAGAATTGCCGACTGAGACCGTCCGCACGTACGTTCAGCACCCCGGCCAGATGATTTGCCATCAAGCAAATCCGATGATCCTGAATCCAGGACTAGAGACGTAGAACCTCTCTGCAGAGACAATGCGACCTCACTCCTCCCTGCTTGTTGACATACCACATCGCGGTAGTGTTGTCCGTCAGGACTTGAACCGACTGACCGCGAAGGGAAGGGAGGAAGGCCTTAAGCGCCAAACGAATCGCCCGCAGTTCCAGAAGGTTGATGTGAAGCAACCTTTCCTCTGGAGACCAAAGACCCTTGATCTCCAGATGCCCCAGATGAGCACCCCACCCTAGAGTGGAGGCATCCGTTATCACTGTGGCCACCGATGGAGGCAGATGGAAGGGCTTTCCTTGAGACAGATTGCCCCCCACGCTCCACCAAGACAGATCCGCCGCAGCTTCTCTGGAGATCTTGATCGACTCCCTGAGATCTCCGTTGTGATGATACCACTGCCTGCGGAGACACCACTGGAGCGCCCTCATGTGCCAGCGTGCATGGTTGACCAACAGAATGCAGGAAGCGAACAGACCGAGCAGACGAAGGACCTTCAGAACTGGAACAACCGCTCCATTGTGGAATAAAGGGATCATCTCCTGAATTCTTTGAGGAGGAGGAAATGCTCGACACACAGTAGTGTCCAGTACCGCCCCTATGAACAGGTTGCGTTGAGAGGGCACCAGGTGAGATTTGGGCACATTGATCGAAAAACCCAAGTCGAATGACAGTTGAGAAGTTACCTGCAGATGATGTTGCACCATCTCTGGGGACTCTGACTTCAGAAGCCAGTCGTCCAGGTAGGGGAAAACCGGTACCCCGACCTCCTGAGATGAGCGGTAGTAAGACCAAACAGGAGGACCGCAAACTGGTAGTGTTGCGACCCAACCGCAAAACGGAGATACTTCCTGTGCGACTTCAGGATTGGGACGTGGAAGTACGTATCCTGCAAGTCGGTCGACACCATCCAGTCTCCTTGCTGCAACGCTTGAAGAACCTGTGCAAGGGTCAGCATCTTGAATTTCTCCTGTTTCAGGTAAAAATTCAAGACTCTGAGGTCCAGGATCAGACGCAATCTGCCGTCCTTCTTGGGAATCAGGAAATACCGGGAGTAGCATCCCTGACCCCTTTCCTGCTCCGGAGCCACCTCTATCGCACCTTTTTGAAGCAAAGCTAGAACCTCCTTCTGCAGAAGAAGCAGATGGTCTTCTGAGCAGAAACCCTGGCAAGGAGGGTAAGGGGGAGGAAACTCCCGAAAGAGAAGGGCGTACCCATTCTCCACGAGGTTTAAAACCCAAAGGTCGGTTGTAACAGATTTCCAACCTCGCAGAAAGTGGGACACCCGACCCCCCACAGGTCTCACATGATCTAGGATGGGGGATCTAGGGCTGCTTCCCTGAAGCTTCATTGGGAGCAGAGGAGGCAGAAGATGAAGATGGGTTGCGACCAGAACCTCTCCGTCCCCTTTGCCTTCCTCTATACGACCTATGAAGGGGATTCTGCTGCTGCTGTTGCTGCTGCTGCTGAGGTTGCCGGAAGGAACGAAATGAGGATCTCCCAAAGCCTCTGAATTTCCTAAGAAAAAATCCCTTAGCAGGAGTCTGTAATCCTAAAGATTTCGCCGTTACCCTGCTATCTTTAAATCTTTGCAAGGTGGAATCAGCCTTCTCGCCAAAGAGTTTTTCTCCGCAAAAGGCAAGTCTACCAAAGTGGCTTGAACATCAGTAGAAAAGCCGGAAGAACGAAGCCACGCTTGCCTCCTAGTGGCTATCGAAGATCCCATTATCCTTGCCACAGAATCAGCCGTGTCAAGCCCGAATGAATTACCTGCCTTGCAGCAGCCTGAGTGTCAGTGACAACCTCCATAAAAGAAGCTTTCTCTCCTTCTGGCAGCTTAGGGGCAAACAATTTCATAGAGTCCATCAGGGCATGAACGTAGCGCCCCAGCAAACAAGTGGCATTGGTCGATTTAAGCGCCATGCTTCCTGAAGAAAAGGTCTTTTTAGCTGCTTGAGCAGCCCTTTTAGAATCCCTATCCGCAGGAGTCTGAGAGAAGGCACCTGAAGAATGCTTCGAACATGAAGCTTACACCACAAGGCTTTCTGGAGAAGGGTGGTGTAGGAGAGTAGGGTCTGCAATCCTATGATCACCCAGATTTTTTGCTTTTTGCTTCATTGGTTTACGACTTTCCCTGGCTGTGGGCCTGCCAATCAGACCCACAGCCTAGCTGTTCTCTCTCGAAATTAACACACATGTACATTAGGTGCATCCACTAATTGGAACTGGGCCGCCTTATCAGTCCCTGTATCAGCATACCACAGGTATCCAGGGCATCGGTGTACCCAGGGCCTACCAGGGGCTGCAGCTTGTATTATGCCACCCCTGGATGGCCGCCCAAATCTGACACAACTGGCTGCACGACAGCTGGGACAAGGTGGTGTAATCACCCGTTGCTGTAGGTGTAGTATTCCTATACATAACCCTAGAATGGACACATGGATTCCTATCAGTCACTCCTATGGCAGGCCTTATCAATCCTGAAGGCCGAGTGCGGGGAATCATGTGGGATGGTGCTCTGGCGCGAGCTGAGCCCGGCGACGGCTTGCGGAACCAAATCCTAATAGCCGTTCCATGGTGACGCGGGCCAACGACCTTAAAATGCATTATAATCCTCGCGGTTATTTGCTAACTCGCATCACCCACACATGTCGAGTAAGGTGTCATACGAATTGGAATACGAACCCCTCGCCAATTCTGGCGACGGGGTTAGCATTCCCCCCTTTTAGAGGGGCACGACATGGAAGTAACCTTGAACCCCGGTTAACATTGACTCAAGCCTCAGCATCACAAAATGGATGCTGCCACCAGACACAAGTCTGACCTCCTGCTGCTGGGAGACCTTCCAGCGAGGGGAGCTTGGACAAAGGGTTTCCTGTCGAGGGCGGTGTTAGCACCATCCCAGACAGGGTTTGTGTATCCCAGGTAGGCAGGGCTGAAAGGAAGGTGATTGCAAGTGGCAACCCGGTGCTCACTGTGCATAGCCCGGCTCAAACCAGTTTCGGGGGCAACCCTGCCCCTGAGCTGGGGCGAAGCCGGACAAAGGATACACCCCCCTCCTGGCCCCACCCATAGGTAGGACCTAGTCACGGGCCAGCCCCTTTTCCTAGAATAAAGGTAGGAGCGAGTCCCCTTCCCAAATTGGATAATTCTGAATCTTGAACTACTTTCCACGAAAGGAACTCTTGACTATTTCTGAAGACTCTCCCTTGTGGCTAAGGAGTAGCCACCCTGCACCAGCAGGCACCACCTAAGCGCTTGCGGTTTGCTGTACGTCTCTCCCACGGATCAAGACTGCCCAGCTCGACGAGACCCGGGTTCCCTGCCATCTCTGACCTCTACCTACATCGTCAGCCCAGCTGAGATTCGTAGGTGTGACGAGACCTGCGGGACCGGCCATCTTCAGAACCTGCACGACGCTTATCTAGCACGCCCACCGAGGGACCCTCGAGCGAGTGCACCTAGGGTTTGAGAAGCCCTAACCCTGAGCGGCTCCAGCACCGAAGTCTGCCTCCCCAGCATCCACGAGATCTGCGTGGGGGCCCTTCCGCTCCTTGCTGCTCACCGCGTTGTCCGACCACTCGCCGACCGGCTTGTGGCCCTCTTCACGACCCACCACGACAGTCTTTCATCACTGGTCTGGTTGCTCCAGACTGGCTCTTGCTCCTCTTCAACAGAGGAGTACCTCGGACCCTCCTGGTCCACTCCCGACGCCATCTTGACTCCACCGCGTGGGTTTGCCACTGCCAAGACCTGCTGCCCCACTCCTGGGCCCAGCATCATCGACAGCAGACACCTTCGTGGGACAGCTCGCCCTCCATCCTGGTCGCCGCCGCGCCTCCTGGTCCGAGGAACGGCCGAGTCCGACGTCATCCACTCACCTGGTCGAGGTGACTTCATCCGGTACCTTCCTGGTACCCACACGATCGCTGGCTAGCGGTTGAGAACTGAGTCCCCTCTGCTTTCAGGTTTCCTTCATCACCGATCCAGGCTTGGATCTCGCTGAACATCGACACTGGTCGCCTGCCAGCAACTTCTTCTTTCAGGCTCCTGAGACTACAACGAGGACTCCCGACATCTTGCTGAACCCCACGCAGCCGCAGCCTCTGGGCTAGGTAACTCGAGCATCTCGGTGCTCCATCGTAGGTTCACTCTACAAGTGTCCAGTTCCTTTTTTTCGTTTATTCCCACTGATCGGATTCCTCTGGAATCAGTAACTTTAAACTTTCTAACCTCTCCCATTCCACTTGCAGTGTAAATGGTTTTGTGCCCTTCGGGCATTTGTGTAAATTGTGCAACCAGAAGTATTTTCCTAAGAGTTTTGTATTGTGCTTAGCTCCCTGACTCATAAAGAGCCAGGGTAGTCTTGTTATAAATAAATATCCTTTATTTTCATAACAACTTGTGTGGTGCCCTTTCACTTGGCGTTCAAGGGGTATATGTGATGGTAAACAGCTGGCTTAACACGCCCTCTAGAGTTTAGCCTGAAGACTGCTCTTGTCCACGCTACTAGGATAGCTGGTCTATAAGGTTGACTTACAACCAATCATCAATAAGGGTCGTTTGGAATGATACACAGTGATCACTAGAATAGTGAGCACTACATATCAGGCCAACTTCTCACAGGTGGGAAGAAAGAAAACTTGGATCCCCAGGAGCCATCCTATATCTCCTTGCCACTTGTCTGGAGACTGCAGGCAAAGAGAGTGGCTTACGCCAAACGTCCATAACAGGCTCCAAGATAGCCTCATTAAAAGGCAACAAGGGTTCAACATTTGAAGTTAGCGAATGTAGGACTTCAGTTAGGAGGTTTGGCTTATATTCAGCAGAGGGTAACTGCAAGTCCAGCAACTCTGCGGCCTTCTTAATAACTAAATGATAGGGGGCCAGTTCTTGTGGCGGTGAAGATCTAGTAGATGAATGCTCCCACTCCGGAGTAGTATCAAGACCACTAGCATCTTGAATTCCTTCAAAGTCGTCAGAAGATGCATCCACCTCACCTTCTTCCACTTCCTTCCTATAACGCTCCTCTTCCAAGACTCTCTGGGCCTCTCTCCTTGAACGGATCCGAGGAACCGGCGTCGGCGGCGCCGTACGCGGAGTCGGTGGAACCGAACGTGGAGTCGGTGGCGGCGGAGTCGGCGGTGCCGGACGTGGAGCCGAGGGAGTCGGTAACGGCGTCGAGGAGGGCTCCGAAGAAGGCCGATCCAAACAAAGCCGAGATGGATCACCAGACGGCGCCGGAAACTGCCACGAAGGAGCCATCGGCAAAAAGGGCATAAATGGGGCCTGAGCATAATGCTGCGGCACTCCCAAGGTGTATGCCATAGGACCCACGGGACCAGATGGTGCGCCGGATGAGAAGGCAGCCTGTTGAAAAATCCCATACATCGCATTAAGAAAATGCGTCGAATCCGCACCCGGAGTCGGGAACTGCGGATAAGGGATTGATCCTGAATCTGGTCGAGGAGTACCTGGAACCGGAGCCGAAGTGTCCTCAACAGGCGCCGCAGGATTAGCCGGCTCTGGAGAAAGCTCTTTCTCTTGTTCCTGTTCGACGTCAGAAGCAGAAGACTCCACTGGCGCCAGCGACTGCGCCGGAGACTGCGCCGGGGACCGCGCCGGAGTCCGCTTCGGTGAAGGCGACCTCTCTGGAGACTTCCTAGGAGATGGAGAAGGAGATACAACATCCTTACTTTGACGTCGAGGCGACGGCGATCTCGAAATCTTACTTTTCGAAGA
Organism: Triturus cristatus; assembly: GCF_964204655.1. Taxonomy (NCBI): domain Eukaryota; kingdom Metazoa; phylum Chordata; class Amphibia; order Caudata; family Salamandridae; genus Triturus; species Triturus cristatus. The sequence goes on from NC_140594.1 coordinate 144,754,782, forward strand.
CCGGCGCCGAGAGCTATGTTTTCTTTTCTTGTGATGCTTCTTCGACTTCGAAGAGTGTGAAGTCGACGACTTCGGCCTCGATTTCTCCTTCGTTCTACCTCTCCTTTCCTTCTTCGCCTTGGCCATGAAGAGTTTCGCCTCTCTCTCCTTCAAGGCCTTGGGGTTCATTCTTCTGCAACTGGAACAGTCCTCCACGTCGTGGTCTGAAGAAAGGCACCACAAACAATCCTCATGGGGGTCAGTCATTGACATGTGGCCCCCACATTCCCTACAAGGTTTGAAACCTGACTTCCTCGTCGAAGACATGGTGAATCCACAAACAGTAACCCACTACAAAGTATCAGGAGAGTGCTGGAAAACCGTTACGCGTCGACGGCGCGGAAAAAAGGGAACTGACGTCATCACGCCGACGTGGCTCTCTTATGGCTCCGGTGACGTCATATGGAGTCGCGAGCGGAGCCGAGGTATTATGACGTCCACGCCGGTGCAGAGAGCTGGGGAAAAAAGTTCCATGGAATGCTGGCGCAGGGGATATTCACAAGGTGAGGAATCCACTGGCAGATGCATCCATCAGAAAATGCATGGTCACGCCATCACCCATCCCACACACTGCTCAAACATTGGTGTTTTGTTTTTTCATATGAAAGAGATAGTACAGTCGTAGGTATGAAGAATACTAGCAGAATCTGTAGTGCGGAATTAGACGCTCTAAAAACAGTGGGTAATGTGTTGCAGACAAGATATCAGAATAAGCGACTGTCATTTTAAAAGCAGCTGTAGCTTTAAGTGTGTTGTAACAGGCAGAGAGATTCTTTCTTTCCTGAAATGACCCTTATTTCAAAAACTAAACATGCGCCCATAAATATCTCTTCTCTGCTGCACACTCTTCATTTTAGAAAAGTAGATGGAAGAAGTAAAACGTAGATTTCGTTGTTTAAACTGGAGGGGTCATTTTATTATGACCTACCTTTCACCTTGGCTGCTGGTTCTGGTAGTACACATAATGGTGCCAGAAGTAAACTGCAATATATTACAGTTGATCAGCAAGTTATTTTATTATTACGGGTGAATAGAAACGTAACAACTCAATGGGAATAAGGAAGATAGAGATAGGATTTTACAGGGATTGCCACCATGCAGTGCTTCATTTGAAGAAAAGAAAAGAAAAAAGTGCCAGGGCCCTCCTCAGGGGGCAACCGTAGCTTCCACCACTCATTGCCCCTGCCAGCATTGCCAATGACATTCCTGCATAGCTACTAACCACCACAGGAGTAAATGTCTGACAATTCAGACTGTTCGAAGCCCCCAAAGCTATAAGAATGGCTTGGGCGTCAGGTATTAGTTGCTTTAACCATGTATAAGGAATTAATAAACATCTGTTGTTCCGGTCATCTTTAAATTACACAAACAGCGCCACCATGTGGCAGCTGTCATAAGTGCCGGTATTGATAATTAGGTGCCGGCGCTGAGCACCGGAAACCACCAGCTCAAATTAAGCATGCTCCCATGTATTATACTTGAGTTGCGAAACCAGAGTGCCTATCACAAAAGCTGCAGTCAGTGTGAAAGTCCGGCTCATCAGAATACAATTGTTCATCAAACAATGGAACTAATAACTGGTTCTTTAACTATTTTTCCCCGCTATTTTTGTCTGAAGATTCTCTGCAATTAGTTATTATTATTCTCAACCATTATGTTTATTTACTGTAAAGCTATAGATTATTACAAGAAAGGGGGAATCCGTCTACATGCTACCACACATAGTGACCTGCAGCTACTTTTAAAAGTGGCACCAACTAAAATCTGCACATTGGGCTGTTTACCTTAACACCACAGATTTCACATCTATGCCAGAAGGAGTAACGGAGCAAGGAGGAAATTGAACAGGACTGGGGAAAGGTGAATGATGTGACATTGCATTTTAAGGAATAACATACCCTGTACCATACCTTATGTAGGATACTGACAGTCACCCTAAAGTTCTAAGAAATAAGAACGCTGCCACTGGCCTCATTTCTCACCACGATCATGCCAATGATAATTTGCATTATCCTTATAATGTACAATGGGGAGATCCCTATTAAATACAGATGCCCCTGTTTTTTCTTTTGAAAGAGTTATTCTTCGAGCAAATATCAAGAATTCCTGCGAAATCTTCAATGTAAAAATAAGCACAGAAGCCTACAGTTTGTAATGAATTCCAAACATATTCCAATAGTACCTATATAAGTCACTGTGAAAGTCAGCTTTGTGGTTTAGAATGCTTGCTACTATGCAGACAGGATTCTGTTACCGAACTCCAGCAGTGCCATCCTCTGACATCCTGATTTTACGAAAGTGTGAGATATTACATGATATAATTCTCTCTGATTCAAAACATGGGTTTCTGAAGACAGCAATAGTGAGCAGCTGATCTAAACCGCATTTGCATATAAATCATACATGTCAGCATGAAGGAGAATAATGTCATCTGTCTGATTCCAAAACACTTGTGCCCTATGCAGGCAAGGTGATGATTGTTACACTTATCGTAGTATTTCTTCTCTTTTTTCTTCACATACAGATCATTCCCTTTAACCACAGCTCTTAAAATGGTGTGCTTTCCAAGCCCTTTCCCAAACTACTGCACCATCGCATCTGTGACGGGGCCATTTAGGTGTGAGTTTCAGAGGCAGATACCGTCATCCATCTGCTCTGGTGGTGTCCCAGAGTGAGTGATTGCTGGGGACAAGTCTACTCTGAGTTTGAGAAGACTGACTACACAGAACTGAGCTTTCACCGCTGGTGACACTATTGGGGTGTGTCTGGTAAGTTCCAAAGCCGCTTTACAGTCCTTGCTTTACAGTTAGCTAAGCACAGGGTGGCGATATAGCGGGACAGGGTCTGCACTGGAGGGTGGATGACTGCGAACAGAAAATCCTCTTCGACAATGATGCAAAAGACACTTCTACCACGCTCAACTCACCCACGTCCCAACCCAAAGATATCTGGTCTCTTTCGGGCAGTACTTATCACCACAGCCACATGGTCCACAGAAGGCCCAACGACTTCACTGCGTGGTCCCTTGTGGGCAAAATATGGGGTTGCATTAAGTGGCTAATGCTATGTATCTGTTCCATCTGAGCTTGTGCATGTGGTGCCTTCTTTTTCAAGGAAAATAATAACTGCTCTCTCCTTCTGACTACACGTTGGTCAGCTTTTATCGTGGAACATGTATATAAAGTTTTGAAAAGTTTGGAATTTTGATAAGTGTGGGAAACCCATCCTAAATATTTCATCAGAGAATGCATTTTATCATGGGTTTGAAGCCTAATTTCTCAAATAAAATCAATCTTTAAGTTGGGGGATTAGGAGAAGTGATATATGTTTGTGATTGAATAGATATTATAGATATTCCCAGTCTATGGCAGTGCATTTGCTTTCCATAGCTTCCTTTCTAGTTTGTGCTGGAAGTATGAGTTGTGTAGTTTATCAGATGCACAGATACCTTTTCGTGTTTGGGGTCAATACACAAGAGAGGTGGCATACACCACTATCCAATGCATAAGTATTGAGATAGTCATGAAACATTTGAGAGCGGTTGAGTCAGAGTGAGGAGGTTTGCCACACTTGTGAAGGGACATTTTCTGACCACTGCTCACCCCCTTCAACCAAGGGGAGCAACCCTGCTACTTTCATAGACAGCAGACCGCCCTCTCTCCCTGGCTCAATAGAAATCTTGGTGCATATACAGGTACTAACCGTTATCTTGTCCAGTTCATTAATTAGTCGATCATGGAAAACTCTCAGACACTCGTTTCTCCAAACTCGCACCATTTGTGCAACTGTAGTGAATCTGGTGGAAAAGTAAATATGATTTAATCAATTAGGCATGGCAAATATATCACAGATGTTACATTGCGAACATGCCAAGGTATGGCACTTTTAGGCTTTATGTACTTGGTATGCATTTCAATGACTTATAAATCCTTGGAGAAAAAATATTTTTATGGCCACCAAACATTATTCAGTTGGAACATTCTGTATGAATGTAACCTTAGCATGTTTACCATTACTACATCATCAGTATATTTTACTGTGTCCAGACTAAACAGACAATTCACAACCTTTGCATCATTACTTCAATAAATGTACCTTAAGGGCCAGATTTAGAGATTGGCAGAGAGGGTACTCTGTTGCTACCCTCTCCTCTAAACTAAAGTTCCACCCACCTCATTTCAAAACGGGTAGAACTGAAGTATGTCAGGGTAGGAAACTCCTCCAACTAAAACCGCTGACATACACCTTTGGCAACCCAACAAAGAACTCTTCTGCACAGACTCTAGATCATACAGAACGCTGCGGCTAGACCCGTCCTCAGGGCACAGCATCACAAACACATGACCCAACACCTACAAGACCTCCACTGGCTCCACGTCGAGAAGAGGGTCACCTTCAAACTCCTCACCCACGCCAACAAATCCCTCAACAACATTCGGACCCAAATACCTCAACGAGAGAGTATCATTCCACGTGCCCAAGAGGAACCTCCACACTGCCGACCTCGCCCTGGCGGAGGTCCCCACATCCGCAGAAACAGAACAGGCGGGAGATCCTTCTCCTACATCGCAGCAAAAACCTGGAATGAGCTCCCTGTGAACATCAGACACTCCCCTACCCACGTTCAGGAAGGACCTCAAGACCTGGCTCTTCGACTGATCCAGGGTTGCTCCTCCCCCCCCCCCCCCCCCCACCCCCCAGCGCCTTGAGACCCTCACAGGTGAGTAGAGCACTTTATAAACAACTGATTGATTGATTGAAGGGCCATTGTAGGCTTGGCCATCTATCTGATTGCCCATTTAAAGTGGGAGGTCAAATGACGAACAAGTTACTTACCTTCGGTAACGCTTTTTCTGGTGGATACAGTATCTGCCTGTGGATTCCTCACCTTGTGAATATCCCCTGCGCCAGCATTCCACGGAACTTTTCTTCCCCAGCATTCCACGTCGACGTGGGCGACGTCACAATACATCGGCTCCGCACGCGACTCCGTACGACGTCATCGGAGCCATAAGAAGCCCACGTCGGCGTGATGACGTCAGTTCCACCCATTTTTTCCGTGCCTTCGAGGCGAACAGGTGAACCAACGACAACTCCAAGTATACACAGTATACAGAATACCAAAACATATACATAGCATATAAAAACAAAGGAATGCTAATCAAACAAGCATTTCCTACCAATGTACAAGAGAATATACAAACATTTCAAACAAGACCTATTCCATGGTATACAAAGGTGGACAACGGGGAGGCGGGTGGGTCAGTGAGGAATCCACAGGCAGATACTGTATCCACCAGAAAAAGCGTTACCGAAGGTAAGTAACTTGTTCTTCTGATGGATACATCTGCCAGTGGATCCCTCACCTTGTGAATAGATTCCCACAGCAGTCCCCACTCCCGGAGGAGGGTGTCCACCTTTCTATACCAGAAAGTCTTGCAAGACAGAACGCGCGAAGTGGCCCTCCCTCCTCATCTCAGAGTCCAAGCAATAATGCTTTGCGAAAGTATGGAGGGAGGCCCAAGTCGCGGCCTTACAAATATCTGCCACAGGAACACCCCGGGCCAGAGCAGATGTTGAAGACTTAGCTCTAGTAGAGTGAGCACGAATACCCTCAGGAGGAGTCTTACCAGCCAAGGCGTAGCAGATCTTGATGGTCAGTATAATCCATCTTGACAGCGTGCGCTTGTGCACCGCTTTACCTTTAGAACGACCAACGTAGCCAATAAAAAGCTGGTCATCAATACGAAAGTCCTTGGTCCTGTCCAAATAAAAACTCATAGCCCTCTTCGGGTCAAGGCGATGGAGTCTTTCTTCTTCCTTGGAAGGATGAGGGGGTGGATAAAAAACAGGGAGGGTAATAGACTGCCCCAAATGGAAAGGAGTAACAACTTTTGGCAGGAAAGCAGCCCTGGTCCTGAGAACCATCCTTTCAGCATGTAAGGTAAGAAAAGGAGGTTTGGAACTAAGAGCTTGAAGCTCACTCACCCTCCTTGCCGAGGTTATGGCTACAAGAAAAACCACCTTAAAGGACAACAGCCTCAAAGGACAATTATGAAGAGGCTCAAATGGGGACCCCATTAAAAAGGTTAAGACAAGATTAAGGTCCCACTGAGGCATTACAAATGGAGTAGGAGGAAACATGTTTGTAAGGCCCTTGATGAACCTCAGAACAACCGGAGATTTAAACAACGAAGGTTGATCTGGAAGGCACAGAAATGCCGATAAGGCCGAAAGGTAGCCCTTGACCGTGGCCACAGCACAGCCCTGCTGAGCCAAGGAAAGAGCAAACTGAAGCACATCAGAAAGATGAGCCTTTAAAGGGTCAATGGATCTCTCTCCATACCACCTTACAAACTTAGACCACCTGTAGGAGTATATGGACTTGGTGGAGTGTCGCCTGGCCGATAAAATAACGTCCACCACATCAGGTGGGAGAGAGAAGGAACTCAGGTTGCCCCGTTCAATCTCCAGGCATGAAGGTGTAAGCTCTGGAGGTGGGGGTGTAGAACCTGCCCCTCCGACTGCGAGAGGAGGTCTGCCCTCAAAGGGAGACGGAGCGGAGGGCACGAGGAGAGGTGGAGAAGATCTGTGTACCACACCCTTCTTGGCCAGTCCGGGGCGACCAAAATAACTTGGGCCCGGTCTTGGCGAATCTTCCTCAGAACCCGAGGAATCAAGGGTATGGGAGGAAACGCGTAAAGGAGTCGTGAGCCCCAACTCAACTGAAACGCGTCCCCCAACGCCCCCTGCACCGGATATTGGAGACTGCAGAATGACGGGCAGTGCGCGTTCTCGAGAGTGGCGAACAGGTCCACCCGAGGAGTCCCCCACGTCCGAAAGACGCGACGAACCACCTCCGGATGGAGCCTCCACTCGTGGTCGGCGGAGAACTGCCGACTGAGACTGTCCGCACGCACGTTCAGCACCCCGGCCAGATGATTTGCCATCAGACAAATCTGATGGACCTGAGCCCAGGACCATAGACGTAAGGCCTCTCTGCAGAGACAAAGAGACCCTACTCCTCCCTGTTTGTTTATATACCACATCGCGGTCGTGTTGTCCGTCAGGACCTGAACTGACTGACCGCGAAGGGAAGGGAGGAAGGCCTTGAGTGCCAAACGAATCGCCCGCAATTCCAGAAGGTTGATATGAAACAACCTTTCCTCTGGAGACCAAAGACCCTTGATCTCCAGATCCCCCAGATGAGCTCCCCACCCTAGGGTGGAGGCATCCGTTATCACTGTGGCCACCGATGGAGGTAGATGGAAAGGCTTTCCTTGGGACAGATTGCCCTCCACACTCCACCAAGACAGATCCGCTGCAGCTTCTCCGGAGATCTTGATCGACTCCCCGAGATCCCCGTTGTGCTGATACACCTGCTTGCGGAGGCACCACTGGAGCGCCCTCATGTGCCAGCGTGCATGGTTGACCAACAGAATGCAGGAAGCGAACAGACCGAGCAGGCGAAGGACCTTCAGAACTGGAACAACCGCTCCACTGTGAAACAAAGGGACCATCTCCTGAATGTCGAGAATCCTTTGAGGTGGAGGGAATGCTCGACACACAGTAGTGTCCAGTACTGCCCCTATAAACAGGTTGCGTTGAGAGGGCACCAGGTGAGATTTGGGCACATTGATTGAAAAACCCAAGTCGAACAACAGCTGAGCTGTCACCTGCAGATGACGCTGCACCATCTCCGGGGACTCTGCCTTCAGAAGCCAGTCGTCCAGGTAGGGAAAAACCGGAATCCCCGACCTCCTGAGATGAGCAGCCACCACTGCCATCACCTTTGTGAAGACTCGAGGTGCAGTAGTAAGACCAAACGGGAGGACCGCAAACTGATAATGTTGCGACCCAACCGTAAAACGGAGATACTTCCTGTGCGACTTCAGGATTGGGACATGGAAGTACGCGTCCTGCAAGTTGAGCGACACCATCCAGTCTCCTTGCTGCAACGCTTGAAGAACCTGCGCAAGGGTCAGCATCTTGAACTTTTCCTGTTTCAGGTAAAAATTCAAGATTCTGAGGTCCAGAATCGGACGCAATCTGCCGTCCTTCTTGGGGATCAGGAAATACCGGGAGTAGCATCCCTGACCCCTTTCCTGCTCCGGAACCACCTCTATTGCGCCCTTCTGAAACAAGGCCTGAACTTCTTTCTGCAGGAGAAGCAGGTGGTCCTCCGAGCAATAACCTTGGCAAGGAGGGTAAGGGGGAGGAAACTCCCGAAAGGGAAGGGCGTACCCAGTCTCCACGAGGTTCAAAACCCAAAGGTCGGTTGTAACAGATTTCCAACCCCGTAGAAAGTAGGACACCCGACCCCCCACAGGCCTTACATGATCCAGGATGGGGAATCTAGGGCTGCTTCCCTGAGGCCTCATTGGGAGCAGAGGAGGAGGAGGAAGAAGAGGGGTTGCGACCAGAACCTCTCCGACCCCTTTGCTTCCCCCTATAGGAGCGATAGAGGGGATTCTGCTGCTGTTGTTGCTGCTGCTGCTGTGGCTGTCGGAAGGAGCGAAAGGATGATCTTCCGAATCCCCTAGCCTTACGGAAAGTTGAACCTCTAGCAGGAACCTGCAGACCCAAGGACTTCGCCGTCAACCTACTGTCCTTAAAACGTTGAAGGGCAGAATCTGCCTTCTCCCCAAACAACTTTTGTCCATCAAAGGGCAGATCCACCAGCGTGGCCTGGACATCTGCAGAAAACCCCGAGGAACGGAGCCAAGCCTGTCTCCTTGCGGCAATGGACGACCCCATAATCCTCGCCACAGAGTCCGCCGTATCCAGCCCAGACTGGATCACCTGCCTGGCAGCTGCCTGAGTGTCCGCCACAACCTCCATGAAGGACGACTTATCCCCCTCAGGTAACTTAGGGGCCAAAGTTTTTATAGAGTCCATCAGGGCATGAACATAACGCCCCAGCAAGCATGTGGCATTTGATGACTTCAACGCCATACTTCCTGAGGAGAAAGTCTTTTTGGCCGCCTGATCAACTTTCTTTGACTCCCTATCAGCAGGAGATTGGGGGAAAGCACCCGAAGCATGTTTAGAACATGAAGCCTGCACCACTAGGCTCTCCGGAGAAGGATGCGTGGATAAAAAATCCGGGTCTCCTGGCGCAACCCTGTATCTCCTTGCCACCTGCCTGCAAACTGCCGGAGCTGATAGAGGCTTTTTCCACACCTCCAACACTGGTTCCAAGAGAGCCTCATTGAAAGGTAACAAAGGCTCCGAAGCCGACGTCGGAGAGTGCAACACCTCTGTAAGCAGATTGGACTTGTATTCCACAGAGGGCAGCTGCAGATCTAACAACTCCGCGGCCTTCTTGATCACAACATGGTAGGGCGCCAATTCCTGTGGTGGAGAAGACCTTGCAGAAGCATGCTCCCACTCCGGGGTGGTATCCAAACCACTTGCCACCTCTATACCTCCAAACTCATCCGAAGAAGAGTCGACTTCACCTTCTTCCACCTCAGCCCGATATCTATCCTCCTCCAAAACCCTTTGGGCCTCCCGCCTCGATCGGATCCGGGGAGCCGGCGTCGACGACGTCGTGCACGGCGTCGGTGGAGCCAAAGGCACAGGCGTCGGAGGCGCCACAGGTGGAGTCGGCGGCGCCGGATGCGGCGTCGATGGAGCCGGCCTCGGCGTCAGAGAAGGCTCCGAAGATTGATGATCCATCCGAGGTCGAGCCGGATTCCCAACCGGCGCCGGAAACTGCCAAGAAGGCGCCATCGGCATAAAAGGCAGAAAAGGAGCCTGAGCGTATTGCTGCGGCACTCCCAGAGAAAACGCCATCGGACCCACGGGACCTGCTGGTGCTCCGGATGGGAAGGATGCTCTCTGAAAAATGCCATACATGGCATTCAGAAATCCCGAAGGATCCGTACCTGGAGCCGGGAATTGGGGATAAGGAACTGCCCCTGTATCCTCCTGCGGAGTCACCGGCGTCGGCTCCTCAGAATCCTCCACCGGAGCCGCGGAGTCACCAGGCACCGGAACAGACTCTTCCTGCTCCTGCTCCACATCAGATTCCCCCCGACCCGGAGTCGAAGCCTCGGACGGCGCCGGCGACGGCGTCGGGGAACGAGCTGGAGTCCGCTTCGGAGAGGGAGACTTCGAAGACTTATCAGGAGAAGGCGAAGGAGACAAGACCTTGCTCTGACGTCGACGAGGCGAAGCCGACCTCGACCTCTTAGACTTCGAGGACCGACGCCGAGAAGAATGCTTCCTCTTCTTATGGTGCTTCTTCGACTTCGACGACCTCGAAGCCGAAGACTCCCGCCTGGACTTCTCCTTTTTCCTCCCTCTCTTCTCCTCACCGATCTTCTTCATGAAGAGTTTGGTCTTCCTCTCCTTCAACGCTTTAGGATTCATGCTCCTACAGCACCCGCACTCATCTACGTCATGATCAGAGGAGAGAAACCATAAACAGTTCTGATGCGGATCCGTCATGGACATCAGGCCTCCGCACTCCCTACAGGGCTTAAAGCCCGACTTCCTCGTCGAAGACATATCGATTTTAACAAAAATACACCACTAGATTACAAAGTATCTAGAGAGCACTGGGAAAAAACCGTTGCGCGTCGACGGCGCGGAAAAAAGGGAACTGACGTCATCACGCCGACGTGGGCTTCTTATGGCTCCGATGACGTCGTACGGAGCCGATGTATTGTGACGTCGCCCACGTCGACGTGGAATGCTGGGGAAGAAAAGTTCCGTGGAATGCTGGCGCAGGGGATATTCACAAGGTGAGGAATCCACTGGCAGATGTATCCATCAGAACAATTTTTACTGTCCATCACCGCCAGGTGGTGGCAAGGGACAGGGAAAACGTGTAAATGAACCCCATGCCGAGAGTGAGTCAGTGCTTTTCTTCTTTTCTAAAAGTAATTTTGACTTTAGGATTTTATTTTTGACCATAAATGTTTTTAATTTTTGCCATACGGCTCTGACATGTTGATGAAGCAGTCTGTCAAACTTTCAGTGCATTGACAGGAACCAACGTGACAGAGGTTCCTACCAATGCAAGAGATGTCTACTGGGCTGGGGACCTCTCTAAATTTTGTGGGTGGGTACTCTTTTGGGGTGACAGAGTATTTTACTCCGTCACCCTGGCAGAGTAATTCATGTCTGCCAAACTCTAAATTAGACTCAGAGTTATGAGATGCAATTGTAGAAATACCTTTTGTACCAGGGAAAAAAAGTACTTTCTATGTAATTTTTCATGGCTGCACTTAAATTTGTGTCTGATTTTCACAATACCGAAAAGCAATTCTGGAAATACAGATGTGACAAAAGCATCAATAATGATACTTCAGAGTCTTTTTTATTGCATTCTAAGATCATAATTGCCCTTGGGCTTTCTTGGTGCTGTAGAAAATAATTAGGTGATGGCACGAGACATGGGTGTCATCAAGTTTTCATTGTTTTCTTAAATTTCAAGTGGCCAGCCTGTAGGAAAATGCCTTTCGGTACAGAGTGCCGTAAGGCTTTTGCTGGGATTGAAAACGATCTGTGACTCTGGCAGATGTTGTTTTGTCTCTGTGACAACCACATTTCAAGTGGCAGAAGAATGGAGTCTAGCCCTCATCGGGAAAGAGACCAGCCTAGTGGCAGGAAAGTGAGGGCCATATAGGTATTTGATTCAGGTCCTAACTTATTAACAACACTTCCTTCCATGACAAGAAAGGAGAGATAAAACTAAGTAGAGGAAGAAGAATGGAGTGCCAGGTGGTCCATGAATGAAGAAACACATGAAAGATCTTTTCTCTTCCCTATTCATGTGAGTTGCCTATGGTTTCCACACACTTTGAATGTATTCCATGCCAATATGAATGGTAGAAAGTTACATACATTTTCTGTTAAGAGGAGTTTTTGGGGAATGGCTTTCAAAATATCAGAGTCCACACTATTGTATTTAGGTGAGTGTACGTGGTCTAGCTCATATAGCAGCATCAGTTATCTCAATTAAGATTACAGAAACAGAAGTTGTGGACTTTGTTGATTGGATCCTCATGCATGAAGGAACTGGGATTTGTGCAATGCCGGGGTAAAGAGATGAACTGTACACTTCTAGTAGATGTTGTACAAAGCTACACACATTTATCAGCACAATTCAATTAAAGTCTCAATCTAAACACAAACATCTTTCTTTATTTACATATAACTTGTTCAACATACTTCTCTTCTTTTTTTGGGGGGAAGGGAGAGTTTTATATAGCTCGACCTGAAGATATCAGAGCACTTTACATGAGCATCAGTTGCTTTCCAGATGGACACATTCATTTTGTTGGGTACAGGGAGATTAAATGATTTGCCCGGAATCAGAGGATGTTGTGTGTCCCTGCCAAGACTTGAACCTGGTTCCCCAGCTTCAAGGTCGACCACTTTAGCCGTTAGGCCACATCCTCTCCCCTTATTTGGTATGTGCACCGTAGGAAGGAAAACATTTAAGAAAACAGACATAAGTGTCGCTGTGCTCAATGTAAGATATAACCTGTGCTAAAAGTTTGAGATTTTTTGCAAATCATTAGCTCATTTAATTGGGACAGACTAAGAAGGCGTATGGGAGAATCTGTGCCTCTCACTAGCGCATTTAAAGTTGTTGAATTTGAAAAACTGGTGGGAAAGCGCATGGACAACGGAGGGTATGCACATGGGGGATCGGGAAGCACACAGAGAACGGACGGGGTGAAGAAGCAAGAATGGCATGCTGGCGGAGAGGGAAACGTTGCGAGGAGAGAAACAAAGGCGAGAAAGATAAGCAAACAAGGGAGACAGCTGGAAAATGCATGCAGTGTCAGAGTGCTTAACCAAAGACAAGCATTGACAAATCCAATAGGTCTGGGGTTGTCTGCTTTTTGGCAATTCTTGTATTGTTTTGTCATGGTTTTTTGCAAAACTTTGTTTGGGAAGCTGCAGGACATTTGTCAATCTAAAAAAAAAAAAAAAAAGTTGACGAAACGCAAAAATGTTTTTGGGTGTCAAAAATGCACACATTACCATAATACTCCCAGACACTGAAGGGAACTACTTTGTGTGTGGATGTGCTCCGTGTGAGAGAACAAAAGACACATAATTGATGGACGGAATGCAGAACAAATCAAAACATTCACCCCCAGTCAAGAGATCTGGGTTAAATCCATCATTCTTTTGCTCACCATACCACCCCAGTTTAGACCTGGCCATATACAAATCAGTCTTGACCCTGTGCCTCATGGGCACAGTCCAGCCTGAACTGCCAAGCCAGGTCCTACTCGGACCAGAAACAAGCATCCTAGGGCCGGTTTCGGGCTTTCAACCCTCATCAGCCAGGCTAACTTGAACACAGTGGCACAGTGAGCACCAGGACCCACGTTTGGGCATACCCGGCGCACTTAGAATGAGAATTCAAAAGAGACACAAATGATGGACGAAACATGGAACAAATAAAAACATTCAACCCCTAGTCTAGAGGCCTGGGAAAAATCCATTGTTATTTCGTTCATCATGCCACCCCATTTTAGACCTAGCTAGATTGTTGCCATGGAGAACAGGGTCAGGACTGATTTGCATATGGCTGGGTTTACACTGGAATGGGACGGGGAGCAAAAAAAAATGGATTTAGACCCAGATCTCTGTACTGGGGTGAATGTTTGACATTGATCAGCACTCTGTCCATCAAACGTTCTTTTTGCAATGGAATTCAATTCCTAAAGCAGAGCTGCTTCAAAGACGAGGACGATCACCTGATATCTTTAATCTACACCTGCACTTTCCCTGACACTGATCTCAGTGCTTCTTTTTAACACAGTGGAAAATGAGTCAACTGCGGATGAATGGTGGCACTTTTGCCCGTCTCATATGCAGGATACCACTAAAAGTCAATTGAAGATAGACTGTAATGCTCCCACTAACCCAACTCATAGGCCATAGATTTCATACAGAAGAAATAAAAAGTGAATCTCAAAATGATAATAATAAATAAAAGCTTTGATGAAAACATTGCTGCACTGACGTCATCTGTGTGGCACACAATTCTGGACACGTTCAATCAAATCTGAACTGTTGAATATAAGGATAAGTTACTTACCTGTAATCCTAGTTCTCTTCCAGGGGTATCCTCATCAAAGTCATAAGCACTGAATATTCCCGCCCATGTGCGGGGACCCCGGAAATAATAAAAATATATATGAAAAACATATATATATATATATATATATATATATATATATATATATATATATATATATATATATATATATATATATATATATATATATATATATATATATATATATATTATATATATTATCTACTGGCGGTCGCCAGTAGATAGTTATAGTTAAGACTGTGTTTCCATAGGAAATCTGAAAATTCTATTTTGAATAACTTTGGCGCCGGTTGATAAATCCTCGCGAAATTTTCAAAACTAATGGGGCGCTCCGCTCAGCTCCTACCCTGAAAATCTCGGGGCGATTCGTCAAGTGGGGGCCGAGAAAAAAGGGGGGTCCCAAAACGCGTTTTCCCCATGCATTTTCCCATAGGACCTTTAGTCGAAGGTACAGCCCGAACGGCTGAACAGAATTACTTGAAATTTGGCAGAGAGGTAGTCCTCAGGTCAGGGAAGTGCCTTTTGCAGGTCTGGTGTCAATCTGTTCAGTAGTTCCTGAGAAAATACCATTTAAAAGCATATAAATATCTATAAGCGCGTACCGTGCACGCACCGTGCGAGCACCCTAACGTGCGCGAGCGTAATTCTGATTGGTGGTTACATGTTAGTCAACGTTCGAATCGGTCAAAATCAGGAAGTGTCGGCCGCCATTTTGTTTGTCTTCAGTGCGAGAGTGAAAAAGGAAGGTGGCGAACGTGAAAAGGGGGCAGGGTAGAGAGTTCCTGACCCCCTAGCCTTTGTCAGGGGATCCCTGAAGGACCCCAAAGGCAGAATTTTGTTTTTTATTTTTTTTTAATTTTTTTTTTTAAATCGCGGGGGTGCGCGCACGGTGTAAAACCAAAAAACAAATTAAAAATTAATACGTAGTTTATTGTAAAATGAATATATAAAAAAAATATAATACATACATAACTTAGCATTTAAAAAAACGTACAAATTCACTGAAAAAGCCATAGTTTCATTCATGTTATAGTTAGGAATTAGCATTTAAAAAACCTTGCAAATTCTCTTAAAAAAACATAGGTTTCACACGTTATAGTTAGGTGGATATTTCACTCGTAAAAAAACAATGAAATTCCCCTGTTATAGTTAGTTCAGATAACTATAACTCGCGCGACCGCCACTCTATCACAAGGATGATGTCATCAGTGATGTCATGAGTGATGTCACTGACCATGTCATGAGTGATGTAATATGTGACGTCATCAGCAGTGCATTGCGGGCGCGCGAGTGATAGTTATCTGAACTAACTATAACAGGGGAATTTCATTGGTTTTTTACGAGTGAAATATCCACCTAACTATAACGTGTGAAACCTATGGTTTTTTAAGAGAATTTGCAAGGTTTTTTAAATGCTAATTCCTAACTATAACGTGAATGAAACCTATGGCTTTTTCAGTGAATATATATATATATATATATATATATATATATATATATATATATATATATATTATCTACTGGCGGTCGCCAGTAGATAGTTATATTTAGGACCGTGTTTCCATAGGAAATCTCAAAATTCTATTTTGAATAACTTTGGCGCCGGTTGACGAATCTTCGCGAAATTTTCAAAACTAATGGGGCGCTCCGCTCAGCTCCTACCCTGAAAGTCTCGGGGGGATTCGTCAAGCGGGGGGCCGAGAAAAAAGGGGAGTCCCAAAATGCGTTTTCCCCATGCATTTTCCCATAGGACCTTTAGTCGAAGGTACAGCCCGAACGGCTGAACAGAATTACTTGAAATTTGGCAGAGAGGTAGTCCTCAGGTCAGGGATGTGCCTTTTGCATATATGGAGTCAATCTGTTCAGTAGTTCCTGAGAAAATTGCAGTTAAAAGCACATACATATCTATAGCCGCGCACCTTGCGCGCACCGTGCGTGCACCGTGCGCGCACCCCAACGTGCGCGAGCGTAATTCTGATTGGTTGTTACATGTCAGTCAACGTTCGAATCGGTGGAAATCAGGAAGTGTCGGCCGCCATTTTGTTTGTTTTCAGTGCGAGAGTGGAAAAGGAAGGTGGCGAACCTGAAAAGGGGGCAGGGTAGAGAGTTCCTGACCCCGTAGTCTTGGTCAGGGGGTCCCTTAAGGACCCCGAAGGCAGAAAAAAACATTAACATTTTTTTTTTAAATCGCGGGGGTGCGCGCATGGTGAAAAACCATTAAAAAAAATATATATATATTTTTAATACGTAGTTTATTGAAAACTAAATATATAAAAAAAATTATAATACATACATGACTTAGCATTTAAAAAACCGTACAAATTCACTGAAAAAACCATAGGTTTCACACACGTTATAGTTAGGAATTAGCATTTAAAAAACCTTGCAAATTCACTTAAAAAACCATAGGTTTCACACATGTTATAGTTAGGTGGATATTTCACTCATAAAAAACCAATGAAATTCCCCCGTTATAGTTAGTTGAGATAACTATAACTCGCGCGACCGCCACTCTATCACAAGGATGATGTCATCAGTGATGTCATGAGTGATGCCACTGACCATGTCATGAGTGACGTAATATGTGACGTCATGAGCAGAGGATTGCGGGCGCGCGAGTTATAGTTATCTCAACTAACTATAACGGGGGAATTTCATTGGTTTTTTACAAGTGAAATATCCACCTAACTATAACATGTGTGAAACCTATGGTTTTTTAAGTGAATATATATATATATATATATATATATCATGTTTCCCCATATCAATGCAGCCCCATATTGGAGGCTAAACAATGCAATAATAAACAAATGAATGCATTTCCAGATACACAATGTAAATATATACCACAGGAGTACAAGTACACTTGAACTCTTTTTAATGAGTAAACTCATGAAAAACGGCACAAAAAAGCAAGCGTTGTTAGCCTACAGGCTGCATTGTAAAGCAATAGCATAGAAACTGAAAGCCATCGTACAGAAAAGTGGCACCGTGCCTTTAAGGCAGCCATGACCCCTAGCTTCCCATCATGCCTCAGGGGTGACAGTTAGGTCAGTTGTTCTTTGCGGAGACCCGAAGGTCAGGGTACAAAGATAAAGCTTGGCCATAAAGAACAATCTCATTTGCCTGGGGAGGTGGGTGGGTTGCTTATGACTTTGATGAGGATACCCCTGGAAGAGAATTAGAATTACAGGTAAGTAACTTATCCTTCTCTTCCAGGGGATCCTCATCAATAGGCATAAGCACTGAATAGAATAGCAAGCCCATCTTCCACCTGCAGGCAAATGAGAAACAAAGTGACCCAATTAACAACAACCGAAATATTCAGCTATTGAACAGAGTCCTCAAGGAGGCTTGGTCTACTTGGGTGTCTGCTCTGGAATCTGAGTCAAGACAATAGTGCCTTGTAAATGTATGCACTGATCTCCAAGTGGCTGCTTTGCAGTTCTCGGAGAGAGGAACATTGTTGAGAAAAGCAGTCGTAGCCACTTTCCTCTCGTGGAATGAGCTTTGGGAGCGGGACAAAGAGGCTTCTGTGCTAACTGGTAAGCCAATTTGATGAATGAAACTATCCATCTGGAGATGGACCTCTTTGATGCTGGAAAACCTGTCCTGATCGAACCATAATTAATATATAGGTGATCAGACTTTCTAATTGACTTCGACCTGTCTAGATAAAACTTCAAAACCCTTTCCAAGGCTAATGAGTGTAGAGCCCTCTCAGCTGGAGTGGATGGATTAGGGAAAAAGGTCAGAAGAGAAATGGTTTGGTTTACATGAAATCGTACACCACCTTCGGAAGGAAGGAAGAGTGTGTTCTCAGGACCACTCCATTGAGATGGAAGACTGTGTAGGGTTCTTTTGAACAGAGAGCCTGAATTTCGCTCACCCTACAAGCTGAGGTGATAGCCACCAGGAAAGCTATCTTCCACGTAAGGTGTTGCAAGGTTGCTATGTGGATAGGCTCAAAGGGTGGACCCATCAATCTTGAGAGTACCGAGTTCAGCTCCCAAGGGGGCGAAGGGGGTCGGACCGGAGGGTAGGCTTTCTTGAGACCCTGTAGGAAGTCCTTTACTACCTGTAGCTGGAAGAAAGAGGGTTGTGAAGGAGAACGTCTGTATGCAGTAATGGCAGCTAGGTGCACCTTAATGGAAGAGAATTTCAAACCTGCTCTGGCTAGATGGAGCAGGTATGGTAAAACTACTTGCTCCTGCCCCCTGGTAGGACTACGATGATTTTGTACGCACCATACATAAAAACGCTTCCATTTACAAGCATATGAGTGTCTTGTGGAGGGTATCCTTGCTGCTTTCAATATGGTCATGCAGTCCTGTGGAAGACCTAAATGACCATATTGGAGGACCTCAGGAGCCATGTTGCAAAGTTCAGGGAGGGAAGGTTGGGGTGATGATTCCTC
The DNA here is from genome assembly GCF_964204655.1 of Triturus cristatus. NCBI lineage: Eukaryota > Metazoa > Chordata > Amphibia > Caudata > Salamandridae > Triturus > Triturus cristatus. The sequence goes on from NC_140594.1 coordinate 144,773,333, forward strand.
CCGTTCATCTTGGACAGCAGATCCGGTCTGCACGGCAGCCTCTTGTGTGGGCATATTGACAGATGCAGAAGGTCCGGGTACCACCACTGCCTCGGCCACTCCGGAGCAATCAGGATCATCGCAGTGTCAGAGTGTGAGAGCTTGGTCACCACCTTCGGGATGTGGGGAAGGGGTGGAAAGGCGTACACAAATACCCCTAACCAGTCGATCAAAAGGGCATTCCCCTTCGATCCTGGCCAGTAGTACCTTGAGGCGAAGTCTCGGCATTTTGTGTTTTCGTATTCTGCGAACAGGTCGATTTCTGGACGGCCCGAGCCTGGAAAATATCCTCGAAGTGCCGGCTGGGGGCATTCGCTTGAGAGTTCTGCTCTCCCGGCAGGTGAACCGCTGTGATGGATAGATTCCTTGCCTGGAGCCAGTGCCAAAGGGTCTGAGCTTCCAAAGAGAGTGTCCTCGAGCGAGTTCAACCCGGTTTGTTCAGGTAGTACATGGTGGTGGTATTGTCCGTCTGTACTAGGATGGAACTTGTCTGAATCGAAGGGAGGAAAGCCCTGAGAGCCAGATGAACGGCTCTTAGTTCCAACATGTTTTTGTGGTACAATTGCTCTTTTGAGGACCATAGGCCTTGCGTCTGGGGAGACCCCATGTGAGCCCCCCATCCTTGGAGGGATGCGTCTATGATCAGAGTCTGAGAAAGAGGAGTTTGATGAAACAGATACTCTCAGGTTGCCCTTCTTCATCCATCACAGGATTGATGCTCTGGCTGTGTGCGACAGATTGATTCTGTCTTCTCAGCGAGATGTCCGCTGATCCCATTTGTCCTCCAGATCCTGCTGTAGAGGACGCATTCTCAGCCTGGCATTGGGGACCAGAAAAATGCAGGATGCCATTGACCCTAGCAGGGAGGCGATCGGACACACCGAAGACAAGTTGTTGTTTAAAATCTGTCTGCCGTGGCGTGGCCAAGATGGCGGCCTAGGCAGACGTGTGGTTTCGTCTCTCCCGCGGGCGGCCCAGTAAAGCTTGGTGTTCGGTCGTCACCGGCAGACCGACACCTGTGTTAGCAGCTCAGGGGGTGACTGCCGTACCAGCAGAGACGAGAGCGGACAGGGCGGGTGTGCCCGAGGCCCGTATACGGAGAGCGAGAGGGGCCTGGCGACATCGGGGCCCATCGCGCGGCGGCAGCTGAGAGACCGGGCCGGGCGGCGGCCACGCAGGCTCGGAGAGGTGACAGAGCAGCGATCAGGCCCCAAGACCCGGCGCCGCCCCACTGAGAACGGAGAGGTGGTCCGGCCCGGAGGCAGTCCGAGGTCCAGCGGAGCGTCGCGGCTAGTCGGAGCCGAGCGAGTGCAGCGAACCCGGACTGGAGAGGTGGGAATAGGCTACCTCGGAGGAGCGGCGGATCCAGAAGTTCGATGGGGCCCCCAGCGGCGAAAGGGTGAGCGACTGGGCGGTTGGTGCCGACGTCAGGGGTCCCAGGGAGCACGAGCGGAGGTCGGGCCTGGCCTTAGGCGACGCTCCATCCCGGGAGTGAAGTTCGGAGAGGCACAAAGGAGGCCTGGGGATTGGCGGCGGAGAGCAGTGAACCCCGCAGATGCCTAGGGCGGCACAGAGGGACGACGAGCGGCCCCACGGGGTACCGGAGGGGCTAGAGGCGGAGCCCGCCGGCTACCCGCTGAAGACCCGGGAGCCACGCGCGGGCCAGGGCCGGCGGGGCTGAAATGTGGAGGCCTAAGGTGCGGGACCGGGAAGAGCTGAGCCCCTTGCTGGGATTGCTGTCGCTGCCTGATCGCCCGGGGCTGGAGGGGAGGCTGATCCCCGTATCGTGGAAATTCTGCCTCGGCGGGGGCCCGGTGACAGTCTGCCCGGAAGGTGAGAGCAGCAAGCGGAGGGGTCGCGGTGGGCCTTGCTGCGGCCGAGGACGAGCTTGGAGTGAGAGGCCAGGCGCGGAGCTTGTGTGAGGAGAGGCCGACAGGAATCGGAGGTTGAGCCGCAGCAGTGTGGAAGCCGACTGGTGGCGGGCCTTCCTGGGGGGAGACGCCCCGGTGAACCGGAGGAGGCCTGCTGCGAGGAAGGGTCGTGGCGAGAGGACTGGTGGGGGGGAGCCCAGGCGGGGGTAGAAGATGTGTTCTGGACAGCCCGCCCCCCACCGGTGACCAGCAGGGGTTGTGGGGGCTATACGTCGGTTTAGCGAGGCCCGCGGGACCAGAACCCACGGCGACAGCGGCAGAGCCATCGGGAGGGGGCCAGGAGCCGGCACGGGACGGCTGGAGCACGCCGTTGAGCCCCGTTAGGGGTGGAATAGCGGAGGAGCTCGGACTACGTTAATTCCCCCCGAAAGGTCGGAGGGACAAGACCTTGAAGGAATTATTTGAGAAACCTCGGATGGGGGCCGCAGCAGGAGGCATGGCGACGGGCGGGCTGGGCCTGCCGCCCGGGCCGCCGGAGGGATCGGAGGTGATCACCAAGTCATTCCTAGAATCCATGTTTTCAGGTCTGCGAACAGATATCCAAAACCTGCAAAAATAATTTACACTGGAGCTCAAGGAAGTGCGCAGGGATGTGGACAATCTTGGGGAGCGGGTCGCAACGCTGGAGGACAAGGGTGATAGTTGAGATTCAGAACTGGCAATGTTGCAACAAGAAATCCTCCGGCTCCATGATCAGCAGGTGGATCTTCAGTCGCATGTGGAGGACCTTGAAAACCGGTCCCGGCGCCACAATATCCGCATTCGAGGGTGAGAACTACCGAGGACTCCAAGGACCTCTTCACCTTCGCAAGGGAGCACTTTAATCATATCCTGACTCGACCGCTGGAGACGGAGTTGCGCATTGACCGAGCGCACAGAGTTGGGCCCTCGCGGTCGGCGACGGCCAGTCCGCCTGACATCCTGGTGTGTGTGCAAGACTACCGCACCAAAGAGGACATACTACGCAACGCCCGCCGGCAACACCCCCTGCAATTTCGAGACCATGCACCAGTATTATACCAAGACCTCTCGGCGCTCACGCTCCACAAACGCAGACTTTTCAAGCCGATCACGTCGCACCTCCAACAACGCAACATTCAGTACAGCTGGGGACATCCTTTTCGCTTGGTGTTTCGCATTGATACCACACTCTACCAGCTACGGTCCCTGTCAGAGGCAGCCAAACTGTTGGGGGTGGATTTACCCAAGGAGGACATAGGGGCGGAGGAGAGCCCGGCTGATGCAGCGACGGCGGGGCCGGGTTGGCGCCGGCAGGGCCGTCGTAAGCGCCCTAAGAGACCTCCAGAGGCGGAGATCCTTAAGGGTCAACAAGCGTCCCTAGAGTCAGTCACGGCGGGGTTGCGGGGCACCTCGCCCAGCGGAGCTGAGTAATAACTGTGGCAAGACATACTGCTGGATTATTGAAGGGGCTGCCTGCGGGAGGGTGGGCCTTTTCATTGTGTTGCCATATCTTACGTCCATACATCACCATCCACTGGAAAGTGGAGGACACTGGTTCCGGACTTTTGTGGTTTACTGGTTTGGGGAAGGCGGGAGGGAGGTCGGTTGGGGGGGGGGCGGGTGTAGGAGAGTAGGATCTGCTTTTTATGTTCACCCCCACTTTTTGCTTTTGCTTTACTGGTTTTCAACTTAGATGTGGCTGTGGGCCTGCTAATCACCCCCACAGCCCTGCTGTTCTCTCTCTAAATTGATACAATGTACTTTAGGTGCATAACCCATTTGGATAGGGTCACCTTATTGGCCCCTGTACAGTGTACCTTAGGTACCCAGGGCATAGGTGTACCCTAGGCCTACCAGGGGCTGCAGCATGTATTATGCCACCCCTGGCCTGGCCTTCCATTATGACACAACTGGCTGATCACTCAGCTGGGGCAAGGTCGTGTAATCACCCCTTACTTAGGTGTAGTATTCCTATACCTAACTTACATATAGACACATGTGTACCTATCAGCCACTCCTATGGCAGGCCTTAACAATCCTGGAGGCAGAGTGCTTGGTAACATGTGAGATGGTGCTCTAGCATGAGCTGAGCCTGTCTGCAGCTTTCGGAACCATGTCCTTATAGCTGTTCTATGATATAGCCTACCATATACTCTTAAAGTACCTTATAATCCTAAACGGTTATGGTAACTATGGTTTGGCTTTATCGAAACATGCCGTGTAAGGTCTCTAACACTTTGGAATAATACCCCCATCCCATTTCTGGGGATGAGGATATTAGCCCTCCCTTCTAGAGGGAGAAGACATGTTGTAACCTACTTACCCGGTTAAAGTTAACCAGAGCCCCAGCATCACAAAATGGTTGCTGCTGCCACAGACACGAGTCTGACCTCCTGCTGCTGGGAGGGATCCCGGCAAGGGAGGCTTGGACAATAGGTTTCCTGCCTTGGGAGGTGCGAGCACCACCCCAGACAGGCCTTAGTGTATTGGGGCAGGGAGGGATGAAAAGAATGAGACATGCCTGGGGCACACAAGGTGTCCCGTGCATAGTCCAGTTCAAACCGGTGCTGGGGCTCTCCAGCCCCAGTCCTGGCGCGAAACTGGACAAAGGGAAGGGGGTGTAACCACCCCCCTCCCAGGTCCCACCCATAAGGCGTGACCTAGCAGGTAACCCAGCCCCCCAGATTTGGATAAGAGTGGTAGCTGGGCCCCAGGAGATTAGATTATCCTGAACCTGCAACTTGAACAGAAACTCTGGACCTTCGACATTCGACGAAAGAAGAAGACTGAAGAATCTCCCTTGTGGCCAAGGAGTGGCTACCCTGTGCAAACAGGCACCATCAAGAGACTACCCTTTGCTTTGCTGAAGTTCTACTAGGGTCCGACTGCAGAGCCCGACCAGAGCCTTGACTTCCAGACTTCTCCGACCCTGATCCACATCCACAGCCGAGCTGAGATCCGTGGAGGCGACGAGAGACGTGGGACCGGCTACCTGGGAAAAGTGGCGAGTATCTTCCAGCACAGCTTCTGAGGTACCCTCAAAGTTGTGCACCGGGGATTGAGAAGCCCCAACCCCAAGCACCATCTGCACCGAAGATCAGCCCCCCACACTCCACGAGTCCTGCGTGGGGCCCTTTTGCATTTACCTGCTTGCCGCGCCTGTCCGGTTGCTTGCCCGTTGGCTAGTGGCCTTTGTGACGACGCATCCAGAAATCTTCACTGCTGGTTTGGCTCCTCCAGACTGGCTCCCGCTTCCTTGCAAAAGAGAAGCACCCCAGACCTTCCTGGTCTGCACCAGAAGCAAGTCCTCCGTTCTTCGTGGGTTCCGCTTGCCAAGGCTTGGTAAGTCCTAGTCCAACTTCGACGCCGCCGACAGCAAGAGCCTTCGTGGGACAGCTCGCCTCCTGGTCCTGGGCGTCCTCGACGTTCCCTGGTCCTCGTGGCTGCAGCGACAAGCTTCACCTTCACCTGCAATCTTCACGACATCGCCTGGTTCCTTCCTGGTTCCACGTGGTCACTGGCTAGTGACCTTGACTCTGTCCCTTCTGCTTGCAGGTCTCCTCTCTTCTTGATCCCAGCCTTGGGATCCACCGGACACTCTTCACTGACTGCCTGTCAGCAACTTTCCTTCAGGCATCCATAGAAGTCCACGACGAAACCCGACGCAAGTTCACACCTATGCACCCGCAGTCCGTGGGCTAGGTAACTTGGGTACTTCGGTGCTCACAAGGGTAGTGACTATCCTAGGGTCTAGTTTCCGAGTCTCGACTCTCTAGCTGCTTCAGAAGTGTCCTTAAACTGTTAATTGCTAACAACTACTATTTCTATCGACTTTTACGCATTACGCGTGAGTGTTTCCACTCTGCACCTGAATCCCGTGGGCCTCCCACTTCCTAACCTTGGGTAGTATAGTGTAGCCCCAGCGATTCCCTAGGCCTATCCTATTTCCGTGACAGTGGTCCTTATACCACTTACTTAGTATATGGTTTGCGTGGCCCCTAGGGCCTAACTGTATTACTTACCTGTGTGACTTAATGTATGCTTAAATAAGACTGTGGTGTACTTACCTCTAATCTCATAAAGAGTGCTGAGGGTTTTACTAGAATAAATACACTTTATTTTATATATATATCTGTTGTGGTGTCCTTTCATTTGGTATTCAAGGGATTATATATGGTATCACAGCTGGCTTCACATGCCATTCAGAGTTTAGCCTAAGACTGCTCTTGTCCATGCTACCACTAGGATAGCTGGTCTATAAGGTTGACTTTACAACCAATCACCATAAGGGTTGTTTGGACTGATATAAGGTGTACACTAGAACTAGTGACATCATACATCAGGCCAACTTCTCACATTGGTGAGCAGCGGTTGGGATCTGAGCTTGCTGTTGTAATACCATTGTAATCTTGAGATACTAAATTGAAAGATCACACAGATATTGTCTAGGTACATATAACATAGCTTATAATACTTAAGTCCTACTGGACTTAGTGGTTGTAGGTTGAAGGGAGTAACACACCCTGACTACAACTACCAGAGAGGTTTAGTAGAAACAACTAGTGTAGGTAGGTGCACACACCACACCCTCACTAGATCATGTCTCTGGGAGGAGATCAAGTAGATGCTCTCTCAGGAGGGGCAGGTCTGAAGAAGACCCCCTCTAGATATGATACCCTAACTTTTCAGGAGATGAGACAATTGTGTACCTCCAGAAAGTTAAAACAGGGTGCAAACCCTACCCTCCTTCAGCTAGTACAACTCCTAGAGGAGTATGATGCTCTTAGAGCCTCACAGGCCAGTACCCTAGGTACAAAGGAGGGTCTACCCACCACAGATGAGTCAGATGGGACTTCAGATGAAGAGGTAGACAGCCAGGGCCAAGTAGGAAGACTTAGCCAGTCTAACCTAAGCTTACATGGGAGTTTGCATGGGGTCCCCCATACAGACCCCCAAGTGGGCTTACACAGAGAAGCAGGAGGGACAGATCCCCTTCAAGGGAATACATCCACTCCCATGTCTCTAGCATCTCTAATGCTTCCTCTCACAGGGGAATGACTTCCCCTGAGAGAAAGGAGCATGAAGCCAGAATGAGGGAAGCTAATCTGAGGATTCAGAGGGAAGAACTTGCCCTTGCCAAGGAGAAGCTTGCTCTGGCTAGAGAGCAAAAGTTAAGTGGGTCAGAACCCACTGGTGGTGGCAATATCCCTAAGGATAGAGACAGGCACTATGATATAGAAATAGATTGTCCCTCCCTACAAGTGTGGGGATGACATCCACAAATGGATAACTGCTTTGGAGAGAGCTTGCAAAGTACAGCAGGTACCCCAAAGTCAGTGGGCAGCTATCTTGTGGCTCTCCTTCTCTGAGAAAGGTAGAGACAAGCTCCTTACAGTTAGTGATGAGGATGCAGACAATTACACTGTCCTGAAGAGTGCTCTGATTGATGGGTTTGGCCTAACCACTGAACAATACAGGTTGTTGTTCAGGGATACCCAGAAGACACAGACTCAGGACTGGACTGACTTTGTAGATTGTGCCACTAAGGCTCTGGAAGGCTGGCTAGTGGGAAGTAAGGTTAAGGACTATACAGGATTGTATAATTTGATCATGAGAGAAAAAATCCTTAACAACTGTCAAAACCAGCTACTGCATCAACACCTGATTGATTCTGATCTGACTTCTCCCCAAGAATTGGGAAAGAAGGCAGATAGATGGGTCAGGACTAGAGTTAAGCAGAAAAACCAGAACCAGGGCGGTGATCAGAAAAAGGCAGACCAGAAGGGTAATGATCAGAAACAAAAAGACCAGAAGTCTTCACCAGGCCCCCAAAAGGCTCAGGGGGAGGGTGGTCCCAAAAAGGATAAAAAGAAAGATGGCCAAAAGAAACCATGGTGCAACTATTGTAAGTCCAACTCACATTGGTTTAGTGAGTGCACCAAGCAGGATAAGCCACCATTGCCCCTAAGGCAACTGTACCCCCTAGTCCAGCTGTAAGTGGTGGTTCCCAGCAAAAGGGTGTAGTGGGGTTAACCCTGGGAACTGAGGAGGATTCTGGCCTAGTCAGAATACCTACTCAGGCTGTTCTGATCTGTGATGGGGACTTAGCTTTGTCCTCTACTGTAGGCCCCAGTAACCTAGGCGACTACAGACAAACTCGTTTTATCAACCAAAGAATGGCTCAGGCCTACAGGGACACTGGGGCTAGTGTCACAATGGTAACACCTGCCTTTGTGGACCCTGGACAGATCATACTAGGTGAGAATTACCTAGTGACCAACGCTAGCAATGCCACTACCTCCCATAGTGTGGCTATTGTTAACTTCTCCTGGGGAGGGGTAACTGACCTCAAGAAAGTTGTTGTTAGTTCAGACCTTCCTGTAGAGTGTTTACTGGGCAATGATCTTGAAACTTCAGTTTGGTCTGAAGTGGGGTATAGGACCCATGCATAAATGCTGGGGATAGATGCACATGTCCTTGCTGTGACCAGGTCACAGGCCAAAAAGTGCACCACTGAACCAGTGCTGGATCCTGAAACTATGGACCAGTCACAACCCAAGAGAAAGAGCAGTAGGGTTAAGGCTGTGCCTTCCCCCCTGCCTCAGGTGGTGGATCAGCCATACCAGGAGGATGATTCTGAGAGCCCTGAAGGAACTGTCCTAGAAGAACTTGAACCTGATCAGGTTGAGTTTCTTGGGACAGGGGGACCTTCAAGGGCAGATCTGAGACAGGCTCAATTAGACTGCCCCTCTCTTGAACCCCTCAGACAGCTGGCTGCTGCTGAGGCTGCAGGGAATGCTCAAGGTACCCATAGAGTGTATTGTACTCAGAGGCTAGAGACCCCAAGCCTGGTGCATCTAGGAGGTTGGTCATACCACTGAAGTTCAGAGGCTTCCTTCTTACCTTGGCCCATGATATTCCCCTTGCAGGACATTTAGGCCAGAACAAGACTTGGGACAGGCTTGTCCCTCACTTTCACTGGCCCCATATGTCAGAAGATACTAAGGAGTTTTGTCGCTCCTGTGTCACCTGCCAAGCCAGTGGCAATTCAGGTGGCACCACAAAGGCCCCCCTCATACCACTACCTGTGGTGGGGGACCCCTTTGAAAGAGTGGGCATAGATATTGTAGGACCAATGGACCCACAAACAGCATCTGGGCACAGATTTATACTGGTGATAGTGGACCATGCCACCAGGTATCCAGAAGCTATTCCCCTGAGGACCACAACAGCTCCTGTTGTGGCAAGGGCCCTGCTTGGAGTATTCTCCAGAGTGGGCTTTCCAAAGGAGGTCATTTCTGACAGAGGTGCCAACTTCATGTCAGGATACTTGACTGCAATGTGGAAGGAGTGTGGTGTGAACTACAAGTTCACCACACCCTATCACCCACAGTGCAATGGGCTTGTTGAGAGATTCAACAAAACCCTAAAGGGAATGATAAAAGGTTAACCAGACAAGCTTAGGCGAAGATGGGACATCCTTTTACCCTGCCTTCTGTTTGCTTACGGAGAGGTCCCACAAAAGGGGGTTGGCTACAGCCCTTTTGAGCTTTTGTTTGGGCATCCTGTAAGAGGACCCCTATGTTTAGTAAGGGAGGGATGGGAGAGACCTCTCAGACAACCCAAACTTGATATAGTGGATTATGTACTTGGTCTCTGCTCCAGGATGGCAGAGTATATGAAGAAGGCTTCTAAAAACCTTGAGGCAAGCCAAGAACTCCAAAAAGCTTGGCATGACCAAAAGGCTGTGCTGACTGTTTACCAGCCAGGGCAGAAAGTGTGGGTGTTGGAGCCAGTGGCCCCAGCAGCCCTCCAAGACAAATGGTCTGGACCCCACACTATTGTTGAGAAAAAGGGAGAAGTCACCTACTTGGTGGACCTTGGGACTCCCAGAAGCCCCCACAGGGTGCTTCATGTCAACAGATTGAAGGCATATGTTGACAGGGCAGACATGGGCTTACTCATGGCTACAGATGAGGAGCAGGAGGAAGAGAGTGACCCTCTCCCAGACCTGTTGACTCAGAACCCTGATGATGGCTCAGTTGATGGTGTGGTCTTTTCTGACAGCCTCACTGTCCATCAGCAACAGGACTGCAGGCAGGTTCTGCAATCCTACAGACATATGTTCTCTCTGACCCCAAGTCAGACAAACTGGTGCACCCATGAGGTGGACACTGGTGAAAGTCTGCCTGTGAAGAGTAAAATCTACAGGCAACCTGACCATGTCAGGGACTGCATACAATTTGAGGTACAAAAGATGTTGGAGCTGGGAGTCATTGAACCTTCAGAGAGCCCTTGGGCTAGTCCTGTAGTTCTTGTGCCAAAACCTCACACCCAAGATGGTAAGAGAGAGATGAGGTTTTGCGTGGATTACAGAGGTCTCAATGCTGTCACTAGGACAGATGCCCACCCAATACCTAGGGCAGATGAGCTCATTGACAGACTGGCAGCTGCTAAGTTTTTGAGCACATTTGACCTGACAGCAGGCTACTGGCAAATCAGACTAGCTGAGAATGCAAAGGCCAAAACTGCTTTCTCGACCCCAGGAGGACATTATCAATTTGTGGTAATGCCCTTTGGTTTGAAGAATGCACCTGCCACTTTCCAAAGGTTGGTGAATCAAGTCCTTACTGGGTTGGATGATTATTGTGCAGCTTATCTTGATGATATTGCTGTCTTTAGCTCCACCTGGGAGGATCACCTGGTCCACCTGAGGAATGTTTTAGAGGCCCTGCAAAAGGCAGGCCTCACTATCAAGGCCACTAAGTGCCAGATAGGGCAGAGCAAGGTTGTATACCTGGGCCACCTGGTTGGTGGGGGTCAGGTTCAACCACTGGAGAGCAAGATCCAGACCATAAAGGACTGGACTCCTCCAACTACCCAGACTCAGGTCAGAGCTTTCTTGGGCCTGACTGGGTACTACAGAAAGATTGTTAAGAACTATGGGTCCATTGTGACACCACTTAATGATTGACCTCCAAGAAAATGCCAAAGAACGTTCAGTGGACAGTAAGCTGTCAAAAAGCATTTGATGACCTGAAGCAGGCCATGTGCAGTGCACCTATTCTGAAAAGTCCAGACTACTCCAAAGAGTTCATTGTCCAGACAGATGCTTCTGAGTTAGGTGTGGGTGCTGTTCTTTCACAACTGAATATAGATGATCAAGACCAGCCCATTGCTTTTATAAGTAGAAGGCTGACCCCTAGAGAGAAACGTTGGTCAGCTATTGAGAGGGAGGCCTTTTCTGTGGTTTGGGCCCTGAAGAAGCTGAGGCCATACTTGTTTGGCACTCACTTCAAGATTCAGACAGACCATAAGCCCCTCTTGTGGCTAAATCAGATGAACGGTGAAAATCCCAAACTTCTTAGGTGGTCCATTTCCCTACAGGGGATGGACTTCACAGTGGAACATAGACCTGGGACTGACCATGCCAATGCAGATGGACTCTCCAGATATTTCCACTTAGAACATGAAGACTCAACTGGTCAAGGTTAGTTTAATGTCCCTAAGTTTGGGGGGGGGGTTGTGTAGGAGAGTAGGGTCTGCTTTCTATGTGGACTTTACAACCAATCACCATAAGGGTTGTTTGGACTGATATAAGGTGTACACTAGAACTAGTGACATCATACATCAGGCCAACTTCTCACAGCGGGAGTTCCACGTCCATCACGGTGTATGTTTGAGCGGGTCGTCAGCGCCCGGGGAAGGGGGGAACATGTACCCTTGGTATAGTCTTTGCGCACGGGCGGCATCGTTCATGGGGCAGATTCTGATAACACCCGCTGCAACACATGGCGCCATCTACACTTAAAGTACTGACACTTAATGTGAAGGGTCTCAATAACCCGGTTAAGCGCAGAGCCGTGCTGTCCTGTCTAGAGAACTAAGAGGCCGACATTTGCCTCCTTCAGGAGACCCATTTGTTAGCTCAAGACTGTCATAGGCTCCGGACTCGTAAGTTCCCGGTTCAGCTCTTCTCCTCTAGCCCTACCAAGACAGCGGGGGTTGCGATCCTGGTAGCTCAGCGTTTTAGAGGGGAGGTCCTGCAGAGGGAGGCCGAAATCAGAGAACGGCTATTGATCTACAGATTCGCTGTGGGCGCACTGACCTTTACCATTGGCTCAATCTACGCCCCCAATGAGGGTCAGGAGCGATTTTTGCAGTCCGCCCTCACGGAGGTTACGGCGACGAGCGATCGGCTTATTATTTTAGGGGGGCGATCTAAACCTCATTTTTGGATAACACGTGCGATCGATCTTGTCAGCGTTCGCAGCAAGCGGGGGCAATTTCTGCGGCAGGCCTAGACAGGATACGAGAATTGGGGTTGGAAGACTTGTGGCGCAGCTTTCATCCACAGAATAGAGAATTCTCCTATTACTCGCATGCACATAAAACCTACGCCCGACTAGACCACCTCCTGGTTTTATCCTCAGTTAGAGAGCTAGTGGGGGTGGTGGAGATGGGGGCGATCTCGCTTTCGGATCATGCTCCGGTGTTTACTACATTGACTCTGCCGCCGCCGGCACGGCCAGATAGGGTATGGCGTCTTAGAGACACCTTGTTGCACCGGGAAGATGTGTTGACACAGATTCGCGGGTCGGTCGCGGATTTTCTTACACACAACGCTAACACCGACACGTCCTTGGCGACCCAATGGGCGGCACTGAAGGCGGTACTTAGGGGCGAGTTTATCGCGGTCGCTGCGGCTGATAATTCAGAGCGGCGACGCAAGAGAGAAGAACTCACGCAAAAAACTAAGGAGCTGGAGCAAATGCACCAGAGGACGGGCGCTCCTAGAGTATGGCGGCAGTTGAAAGTGATCAGGCAGCAGCTGATGGCTCTTGATCAGGATAGAGCCGAATACGCTGCTCTTCGCCTAAAGCATGCTTACTACACGGGAGGGGATAGGTGTGGACGTTTACTTGCCCACAAGCTCCGAGAGGCTCAGAGACGTCAGGGGGTCAGCGAGATCTGTCGGGAAGACGGTGCGCGGGTCACTGACGATAGAGATATCGCTGAAGAGTTCCGAGCCTACTATGCTGCCTTGTATGATGGTGCGGGGTGGTCCGCTGACAGTGGGGCGGCTTTTCTGGACTCGGTTGAGCTCTCTGCCCTGTCCAAAGTCCAGGCGGATCAACTAGATAGGGACATACGTCCGGAAGAAGTGATTGCGGCTATTTCTAGCTTGCGGCCGGGAAAGACCCCGGGGCCGGATGACTTTAACGCTATTTTCTACAAGACGTTTGGCACAGTGCTGGTCCCCATCCTTACTCGACTCTTCAATTCCTTCTCGACTGAGGGGGCGATTCCCATGGACATTTTGGGGGCACACATAGCAGTCATTCCTAAGCCGGGGAAGGACCGAACGCGTTGCGGAGCATTCCGCCCCATCTCCCTTCTAAACATAGATCTTAAGCTATATTCGGGAATTCTGGCCAGTCGGCTGGCGCCCTACATGCCGAATCTAATTAACCCGGACCAGGCGGGATTCATTCCTGACTGGCAAGCCCCTGACAATATGAAACGCATCATGCACCTGATCGAGAAAGCTTCCCGCATACCCGGGGAATACATGCTACTTGCGATTGACGCAGAGAAGGCATTTGACCGGGTTCACTGCCCCTATTTGGAACAGGGGTTGATACGGATGGGGCTGGGGGAGAAATTCCGCACCCATATCTTTAACTGCTATAAATTCCCTTCAGCTATGGTCCGAGTAAATGGACATACGTCCGCCAGCTTCCCTACAACACGAGGCACGCGGCAGGGATGTCCGCTATCGCCACTGCTTTTTGCTGCATATATGGAGCCCCTGGCCCAGAGACTCCGGAAAAATCTAGGAGTTTCCGGGATCAAGTTCGGGGGTATGTACACACGGTCAGCTTATATGCGGACGATGTGCTGCTCTCTCTGTCCAATCCGAGAGAGGCGCTGCCGGCGTGTGTGGCGGACTTGGCGGCCTTCGTGCGGGTAGCGGGGTTCAAGGTTAATGCGGACAAATCGCTGGCTTTGGATCTCTTCTTGGCTCCCGCTACCAGGGAATACTTGGAGGGCGTGCTTCCCTTTCAGTGAGCGGAGGAATCGATTCCTTATTTGGGGATCCGGCTGGCCCCGACGCTGTCGTGCGTGGTGGCTCTCAACTATGCTGCTCTGCGGCGGAAGATCCGCAGGGAGCTCGGGAGATGGAAACACTATCCCCTCTTGTGGTTGGGAAAGATCGCGGCGGTTAAAATGACCATACTGCCACAGATCCTTTACCTCTTTCGCACCATACCCCTGTATCCACCTGCCGGTTGGATCCAGCAGACACAGTCGGTGCTGGCCCAGTTCATCTGGAATGGGCGGAAACCACGCATGAAGAGGTTGCTGTCCACTCTCGCGCCGGAGGATGGGGGGCTGGGGATCCCTGATCTCCATCTTTATTTCCAAGCCGCACAATTACGCTACCTGGTGGAGTGGAGCCGTTGGGAGTCCAAAAAACACTGGCTGTTTCAAGACCAAGCGGTGGCAGCTAGACCGTTGTAGGAAGTTCCCTACCTGAGGAAACAGCACAGGCCTCCCAACCTCTATGCCTCCCATATTACCCGTGTTCCCCTAGAAGTCTGGGATCGCACTAGCGTCACTCACGAGCTTACCACCTTCCCCACCCCGCTTACCCCCTTGTTTGATAATCCAGATTTTTCGCCCGGTATGGATCAGGTGGCCTTCCATAGGTGGAAACCGGCGGGCTGCCGTTTTCTTTACCACATATATGGGGCTGAAGGAGTACACTCGTTCCAGCAGTTTAGACAGGAGTATGGGTTGCCGGAGGCAGAACGCATTCGAGATCTCCAGGTCCGACATTAGGCGCTGGATGGTCGGGTTCGGTCATCGGCGGATAGGCGGCTCACGCAGTACGAGCGATGGTTACTGACGCGCTCATCTGATTAACAACTGATTTCAGACCTCTACAAAACGCTCCAGAGGTGATTCACACACACATACAATGCAGGGAAAATGCGCTGGGAGAGGGAGCTGGGAAGAACACTGACTCAGGAGGAGTGGGGGGGAATATCTTACAGGGCTCGACACTCAGCGTACCACATGGGACTCACAGACACACTCACAAAGGTAGCAACCTACTGGTATTATACTCCAGAGCGTCTGCATGTGATGGACAGGCAGAGGGATGCGTACTGTTGGAGGGGCTGTGGGCAGCGAGGTATGTTGCTGCATCTGCTTTGGGACTGCGAGGGCATACGGGCTTACTGGACTCAGGTGCTTGATGAAGTGGACAAGCACTTTGACACTGAGATACCTCGCTTTCCGGCGTATGAATTGTTGGGTCTCCCAAATCCTCTGACATATCCGCTCAAATCACGCAGGGACAGACATATGGCCATAGCGTTAGGCTCAGCGATACAAAACATACTCATCCATTGGCGCTCCAACACCTTGCCGTCTTTTACTGGTTGGCTACATAGACTGTGGCATGTTTTGGGCATTGAAAAACTCATGCAAACGCTGTCTGGAAGAGCTCCAAATATAGAGAACTGTGGGGCTCCTTTTTGTCGTTGTTGGCCACTGAGTTCAGGGAAGTCACCTGCCCCCGTTATCTACGCCTGCTGAGACTATCCGAGGGACAGAAAGAGGAGTAGGAACGGGATGCAATTGAGAGTGAGGAGGGATGAGATGGATGGACGTGGACTGTAGGGAGGGACGGGGGTGGGTTGAAGGGAGGGGGGGACTCATAGGTTTGTTCTTTGCCCCGCGGCACCTTATTAGCGACGGCTGAGAATATCCCAAGCTGGGGGTGCCGGGCTTGATGCATAGCAAAATGAGAGACGCACTCACTACTGAGGGATTGGGTGCGGTGCTGCTATTTGGCTTTGGTTGGGATTCGGTTGTGTTTATTCAACTGTCAATAAAAAGATTTAAACCTAAAATCTGTCTGCCTTTCTGTGTAATGGATAATTGTCTCTCCTCCGAAGGAAACACTTTTCCTAGCTCGGAGTCTATCATAGCCCCCAGGTAGTGTATTGTCTGTGTGGGCTGTTGTGTCGAATTTTTGAAGTCCACATGGAGGCCCAGTTGTTGACAAAGACCTAGGCACTGCCGGAAATGGTTCCTCAAACTCTGGGGAGAGGGCCCTTTCAGCAGTCAATCGTCCAGGTGAGGGTAGACCACTTCTGCCATGCACTTCGGGAACACTTGGGGAGCCAACTTCAGTCCGAAGGGCAGCACTTTGAATTGATAGTGGGACGATCCAACTAGGAATCGTAGGTATTGCGTGAGATGCTGACTTATCGGGACGTGAAAGTAGGCATCTTGTAAGTCCAGCGAACATATCCAATCCCCTTATCGGAGATGAGGATATATCTGGTGGAGAGCCAACATGCGAAATTTCTCCCGTTTGATGTACTTGTTGAGTGCTCACAGATCCAGAATGGGCCTTTAGTCTGATTTTCAACCTTTTTTCTTTACCAAGAAGTATCATGAATAGACCCCTCGACCTCTTTGTGATTTTGGCACCTTCTCTATGGCTGACTTGTGTAGAAGGATTGCCACTTCCCTTTGCGGCATGTTGATCTGGTAGCACGATGATGGCACCGGAGGGATCGAGGGTGAGCAACGTTGAAAACTTAGAGAGTACCCATTCTGCAGCATAGCTTACACCCACTGGTTCTTCGTGATAGCTCGCCACTCTTGCAGGTGATTTGCAATACTTCCCCCACTGGAGTGGTGGATGGTGATGGAGGAAGCGGGCACTCATTGCTTGGCTGGAGCCTTCGTAGAGGTAGAGGACTGGCGATTTGTTCCTCTTCCTCTGGAGGATCGACGGCCTTGATACTGGGATTTTGGTTGACCCTGCTGGTTTTGGTGTTTTTGCCAATGAGGGGTTTGAACCCTCTGTTGGAAGGATCGTTGATCATTAGGGCGGTAGCGACGACGGAACTCTTTTTTTTCTCCAGTCCCACCGCTTTCATAGTTTCCAGCTCAATTTCCATCCGAGCCATTTCCTCATCCGTGTGAGTACCGAATAAAGATGAGCCGGAGAAAGGGAGATTGAGGATCCGGGACAGCGCTTCTGGTTTCAGCGCTGTGAGGCAAAGCCAGGATGATCTTCTGGTGCAAATCCCGTGGGCGTAGGAATAGGCTGAGAGAGTAGCCCCATTCGCTGCAGCACTGATTACTTGGTTCGTCACCAAGCTGCCCTCCTGCAAGATCTCCTCGAAGTCCTTACGGTCTTCCCTGGGCAGTTTTTCCGTGAAGCGTTGGAGAGAGTCCCACAGAGATCTATCGTAGCGCCGATGCGCTGGAGACTTTAAGCATGGAGGGGGACGTGCCACATACTTTTCTCCCCCACAAATCCTGCATCTTGCTCTCCTTGTCCGGTGGCACTGTAGACGAGGACGCCACTGAGTGGGTCTTCCTAGCCGCAGCGATAATCACTGAGTCCTGTGGAGGATCAGACTTCAGGAATAATGGGTCCCCCTCTGGTGGGCGATACTTCTTCAGAATTCTCGCCGGTGCGGTTTTGAGGGTTGCCGGCGTGAGGAAGGTGTCCATAACCGGCTAGAGGAGCCCCGGCACCAATGGAAGTAACGGTCTAGAAGCAGCCCTCTGGTTTAAAGTTTCAAAAATTATCGATGACGTGCTCTGCTGAGTTGCCATAGGAATGTTCAGCTTGTTAGCTCCCCTGGAAAACACATCTTGGAACGTGCCAACAAAGTCCACCGGAGAGATCCTCGATGTTGGACTGTCAGTAAGGGTGGGTGAGTAGTCCCTTTTTGAGGGGCATGTTGAGGAGGTGGAAGGCGTTGGAGATCTGCGCCACCTCCTTCTGCTGCGTGATCTTGATCTCCTCCTAGAGGGAGGTGCAGGAGAGCGAGTGCGGGCTCTATCTCTTGGTGGAGAGAGATCCACAGCCTGGACCAGGCGAGCCAGAGGAGACCTGTGAGAAGGGCTCGAATCACTTCGAGCACCTGCCGATTGTGTAAGATCAGCCCAGTGGTGTAGGGGTCACATCCATCTGGGTGAGAGATGAATAGATGGTGTCCTCTCTGCTCTAACAGGAGAGAAACGTGTGTGGAAGGAGATTTTCGCCCCTCCGGATGAGACCTTTCAACTTAACGTTGCTGTCCAGAGAGAGAGGTCTGGTTACTTGATGATGAGATCACCACTTCCTGAGATCCAGACTTGTAGATGGAATGGTGGGAGCCTGCTCTCGACGTCGATGATGGAGACGGAGAAAGGCTTAAAGGGACCGACACCGGCAGACACTTCTGCTTCGACGTCATCCGCGACGGAGATCTGTCTCGACGCCGACCTCTCCGTTCTCAGCGGAGACTTATGCCTTGATGCCGACTGTATCAATGGAGACCACTGTCTCGACAACTATCGTCTTTTCTTCGACGGAGGGCTCTGCCTCGACGTCGATCGACTTCTCTTTGACAGAGACCCCTGTCTCGACGTCGAACGTCTTCTCCTTGACGGAGGGTTCAGCCTCGTCGTCGATCGTCTTCTCTTCGACGGAGACTCCTGCCTCGACGTCGAACGTCTTTCCTTCGACGGAGGACTCTGTCTCGACGTCGGTTGCGAAACCGCTTGAGACCCATGCCTCGATGTCGAACGCCTTGGTGACATCAACAGAAGCCCCTGCCTGGACACCGATCGATGGTGTTCTGACGACCTGTGTCTTGACGTTGACCTGCGGTGAGAGGTCGGCGGTGTCTTCAGTCTCGACATCGGTGATGGTGTCTTACGCCTTGACGCCGAAGATCTCTGCTTCAACGCCGACTGATGGTAGTCCGATGACCTGTCTGTCGACGACGATCCTCGCTGAAGGGTCAGTGGTGGAGGATCTAGTCTTGATGCCGGACGCTTATCTAATGTCTTTGGAGACTTGGCCCTCCAAATTGAAGGGTGACGCTCCTGCGTCACCGAAGCCTTCGACGACGACTGTATTTCTGCCGCTGGTAACTTCGACGTCGAGCCCGACGCCGAAGGAGAACATAGCGGGACCTTGCTCCTCGACGTCGATCGCGTTCTCTTCTTTCTCCTTACTGGGGACCTACCTCTTTCAGAGAGGCCATAAAGACGTATTCTCTCCCTGTCTTTGATGGTTCTTCTAGATAGTTTTCTGTAGTGTTGACAGGAAGCAGGAGAGTGAGACTCAGGGAGGCAGAGGATGCACACATCATGTATGTCTGACTTGGCCTTCCTTTTGCCACAGGCTGGGCAAGAATCAAACAAAGAAGGCATTTTTGGCAGAGAAATTTTATTTCTGTCACAAAAAAATGGTTTAAACCTCACTCTAAGGTCAAAAGACGTTGAGCAAAGGCAAAAAACCCACAAAAAAATCAAGGTATTTTTAACAGAAAAGTAAAAAAAGAGAGCTGTGAATCCAGGGTCCTGACAGAAGGAGCCGGAAAGAACAACTAACCTGCCTGTCAACCCTGAGGCATGATGGGAAGCTAGGGGTCATGGCTGCCTTAAAGGCACGGTGCCAGTTTTCTGTACAATGGGTTTCAGTTTCTATGCTATTGCTTTACAATGCAGCCTGTAGGCTAACAATGCTTGTTTTTTTGCGCAGTTTTTCATGAGTTTACTCATTAAAAAGAGTTCAAGTGTACTTGTACTCCTGTGGTATATATTTACAATGTGTATCTGCAAAAGCATTCATTTGTTTATTATTGCATTGTTTAGCCTCCTATATAGGGCTGCATTGGTATGAGAAAAATTGATATATATATTCACTGAAAAAACCATAGGTTTCACACAAGTTATAGTTAGCTGTACATTTCACTCATAAAAAACCTATGAAATTCCCCCGTTATAGTTACTGTAGGCAACTATAACTCACGCGACCGCAATCCTCTGCTGATGCTAATACTGTATTTAGACACTTATTTGCCCATGTCTTCTTCCACAAAATTTTAGCTATACATATATTACAAATATTTTTTTTTCATAAAGACACATATGTCATCAGCACAGGATTACGGTCGCGTGAGTTATAGTTGCCTACAGTAACTATAACGGGGGAATTTCATAGGTTTTTTATGAGTGAAATGTACAGCTAACTATAACTTGTGTGAAACCTATGTTTTTTTCAGTGAATTTGCAAGGTTTTTTAAATGCTAATTCCTAACTATAACGTGTGTGAAACCTATGGTTTTTTCAGTGAATTTGCAAGGTTTTTTAAATGCTAATTCCTAACTATAATGTGTGTTAAACCTATGGATTTTTTATTTAATTTTGCACGGTTTTGCTTATTTTTTTTTTTTTTTTTTTGCATTTGTTTCCGTGCGCGTACGGTAAGCTGACGTTACGTGTACGTCACGTACGTATCACGTAAGCGCACCGTCCTTATGACGTACGGTGCGTTTTCGTAATACGTACGCGACGTACGCGTACACGCATGCGCGGAACCAACGTCGCGCTTACGCGGGTGCGTGTAATGCGCATGCGCGAGTGCCGTCATACGTACGCGCCCCGTAAGCGCTCCGTAAGCGTTACGTTTGCGCTGTGGAAATGTGGATTCTCCTGACCAGTTATGTCCCCTATCTTGGACCCCAACGGTTCTATATGCATGTTACAAGTACATGTATGTTCCCTCCAGTTCCAGTTTCGAAGACGCAAACACATGTGCGTCCACCGTCAACATGTCCTCTGTCAGATCCGCCATGAACAGGCCGGATATTCCATTCCTAAATATGAAAGGCCACCGGCTTTATATGGTTCACTTATGCCATTTTTACAGTCCAGGCAAGTAGGCCCTGATTCTGCCATCGAAACTCCTCTTGCCTTCTGCCTCTGAAAGCTCCAGTCTGAGCCTGCATCTGTGACCATGAACTTTGTCTCATTCTCTGCGCGGCTCACGAAGCCTGACATCAGCCTATTCTCTGCCAAGAGCTGTATTTCACCTTCGAATTATCTACTTTGCTCCTCAGCCGATGCATTCCTGTCTAGTAGTTTAAGTAAACATTCTTCCAGCTACCAAGCAAAAGGCCCGGCCTCTCTGTCCTCATGCAAGTAATTCATAGCCCTGTTACCATGGAAAGTTTCTGCCCCTTGCATCTCATATAGACACTTAGACGCTTGTACACGCACACACAGTCAGTATAGAATAGATTCTGTCCGAGAGCCCTTCCCTTGTGGATAACACAGTTCTTTAAACATAGGATATTAGATATGATTTGGGATTAGGTTGACATAACCCCAGACTTTTGTCTCCACATGTAGAGCTAAATGTCAAGTCCCTTTCACCCTCTAGTTGCACGTCTATCACACGTCATGCTGCTGCACGCGCATCTCTGCCAAGTATTTCTGCTGACATTGCGAAATCATCTCCAGGTATCCACCCACACATGACAATTTACCCATTATCATCAAGTGGACGCCCACATGGACGCCCACCTTCACGCCTACTTACACGCCCACATGCTCTTATCTCATTCTCTCTTGCTCTCTTGCTTACGTACAATTGAGAAATGTATATATACTGTACTCTGTGAATAATGTTTTGAGAATATTGAGAATACTTTTCAGCCCCGTCCAGATCCTTTTTTGGTGATGGTGATATTCTCCCTTTGACTCGAGTTATTGGAATAAAGCCCTTTATGAATCTGATACCACAGACTCAGCCTCTTGCTTTATGCATGATCTTATTGATATCTGAAAAATTATGACAGCGTGATATTTTATTTACCACAGAATGGCGCCCGAACAGTTTAATCTCTTTCCCCACACGCCGGAGATGAAGGTCCTGTTTTGCCCCCTTCCATAGCCGTGATGGACTTCAAGCGTGCACGTCGCGGGTTTTCCCGCCAACTCCCTCAGGCCACCGAAGGGGACAGACTGTGACCAGGCATCCATACGAGGCGGTGAGGAACGCAGATTGTCTACCCAGAGCCCACCTGCGAGAGAGCTGCGTCCGAGGTATACAGAGGCCCACCAGGTTTTCAAAGTCCCGATGTCCAGAGGGTCCGATGTCCGCAGTCGTCGAGTCCAGTCCATTCTCTGAGGCCTTCCGTTTCAAGGAGCTACTCGGTGAGTACCATCGCCGGGGAGGCGTGTTGACGCGCACATAGGTTGTGCCGGTCAAGACGGATTTGGGTACACAAATCCGGTCTGCACTGTTTAGCAGTGTATATGTACTGTTTAGCAGTATATCAAGTATTCCGAAGTATTCAGTTATTGTCAAGAATTCAGCGTGGTGATTAGTTAGGCAGACTGTCATCATTGTCGGTCGTTGTTAAAATGTTTAATGTTTAATGTTTAAAGTGTTCAAATATTGTGGTATGAATGATTGTTCATTGTTCATTGTTCATTTTTGTGCTTTTTGTATTAAGTGTGTTCCAGATTAAGTATCAGATCAGTTGTCAATATGCCGCTCTTTTCGAAGTTAAGACAGATTATTACTAGAAAAGGGGTGCTTGAAGAAGCAGTTCCTATTCCTCCTAGGGACACTCCAGGGCAAATAATGTATCACAAGCATGGCTTAGACGCCATATTATTCCTTGATCTATGGGTGGACTACACCAAAGAGTTACCAGAAAGTCAGAGATGGCCCGTAGCTGGGACCTGGGATGCCGAATGTATCATGAAAGTCGAAGAAGAGTTGTGGAAGAGGAAAGCTAGACAGTCACAGAAAGACGCTGTTGAATTATGGCGTAAAGAATAGCATAGACGCACAGAGTAAGCGCTCAGAAAAGAAGAGAAAAGTAGGGAGGATTCAGACAAAGCCCGAGAAAACGTGTTAGTTGAGGAAGGTATACGAGTAAAAGCAGGACAAGTAGATGGACAACGAAACACTCTTATGAAAGAGAAAATGTAGACCAGCTTGGAAGGATGCCATTGAGTTTTTGGCGCAAGGAGTGACATAGAAGGACAGAGTAAGTGTTTCATGAAGCAGAGAGAAGTGGACTGGTGTCTGGAAAAGCCAAGGATGAGATGTTACAGGAGGAATTTGAGCTGGTAAAATGAGCGCAGGCTGACAGAAAAAGAAATACTGACGTTGCTGGTATTTATCCCGTCCTTTCAGAGGGCCCAGCAAGAGTGGCCCCAGTAAAAAGACCAGTTATAATACATATATTAATTACATAGTAGCCCAAAGGTTCTTGAGCCCCCCACCAAATGAACAGCGCATAGCTGGTGTTTACATGGTCCAACATTTGACTACATTGTCAATAGGAAATTGAGAGGGGTGCAGCTAGAGAAGGAGCAACTCCTGTGATTTGATGACACCCCTAATGTACAAAGTGTTAACGAAAAATAATTAGTGACAAGTTTAGCTTGGAAAAAGAATTGTGGGTATTTCGAATTTGCAAATTTTTCATGAATACAGGTTTGTGTTCTTGATGGTCCAGTGAGCCAATGTGCTGGGTCAAGTCGGTAAGATTATGACCCCCTGAGTGCAAATTGTATGTAAAAATAATTTTTCAATTGAGCGAATTATTGCAGTTTTTATGGAATTGAGTAGTCTTTTTGTCTTTGACAGCTTCAGAGTGAGGAGAAGGTGGGGGCCGTGTAGAGCAGAATGTGATACAGAAATCGGAGACAGATTCTGACCTTGTAGCCAGTGTAGGTGGGGGCCGATGAGAGGAGCAGAACAGGGCACTGCTTAGAAGGCTTCTCTGACATCGCATCTGTGTAATGCCTGCAGCTGGAGAGCCTTGGGGCCAGGAGTAGGAAAAACAAAAAAAAAGATGGCTGGCAGCCCAGGCTCAGGCCGCGCTGAGGGGCTATTTTTAACTTCTCTGATAAGACAGGGCAGCTGAGAAATGTAAGTCGAGAAAGATTCCCTTGTTCTATTCTGTGCAAAACAAGTGCCCCGAGGAAATGTCTATGGAGAAGATTTGTTTTATTTTTTAGCAATTGTTATATTGCTTCTGGTCAGAAAGTAAAATGTTGCTCTTGTTTGGAATTTTAAGGGCTATGTGCCTATATAAAAACGATTTTCAAATTCAGACATTTTTGAATTGTGGCCACAAGCTGCCACCAGTTGCATTGGATAAATGATCCAGTGGTTACGGGTCTGTGAGGAAAGATGTGGGATGCATCTTCGACTAGGACATGAGGGTACATTGTGTACAAAGAAGCATAGCACATTTTTATAAAAAAAAAAAAAAAAAAAAAAAAAAAAAAAAGAGACAGGTTCGTGTGTTCGTCATTTTTTGATTATTGTTGCTGATCCTGTGTGTCAGACTTGACGCGGTCATCATTGGGATGACCCACTGCCAGATGGGGTTGTATAGGGCAGGTAAATAAGTTATTGATTATAAGCCTGACAAATTAAGCAGGCCAGAATGTTCGCATCTGAGCTGTAGGTACTGTAATTACGCATCGCTGCTCATTTATATATGTTAGTGTAATTATCTATGCTTTCTGTGCCCGGTATACTGATGGCTTGGCACAATTACTAAATTTCACAGACATGATATTACCATTATCATGCTGTCAAAATAGCAGACAACACGTTATCAGTGTATGTCTAATTGGTGTTGGAGATGAATGAAACAAAAGAAAAGGGCTATGCAAGACTAAAATATTTTTCACATAACTGCCTTTCTCTTATAGACAGGCAGCCTCGGTCATATGTTTCCAGATTGGACATTAAGGAACAATTATGATCTGTGCACTCGCATTTTAACTCTTGAAAGGCCTGTTTTAAATAAGGACTGCCACCACAGAGTGACAAATAAGGCCCGGTATTTAGGGTAATGAGAAAATATCTGACAGGATTTCCTTTTTAAAGTTTGCTTTAGTAAGCTCATTCTTGTGAGTGGTGGCCCCAAAAGTTGACTTGTTTTTGAATTAGGCTATTTATTGTATAGGTGGAAATTATTGCACATTGACTGATTTCTTTAGCAGATAAATTATTAATTATCAACATTAACAACTGTTCTTAAACTTGGTTTTCCGAATATTTAGGTAATTTAGCATTCCTATTAGGGCCTCCTAGCATTAATATTGACTTCAGGTTGGTGTAGGTTCATGTAATAGGGACATTTGCATATGAGATGTCATTTGGCCAGCTTATGAGCTAACACAATGAGGTTTGTACATTAATTTGAAGGATTTCTCGCCGTTTCAAATACGCTGTGTATCTCCTATAATTTTGCTTACGCCCAGTAGCTACACACAGGGATTAATAGTGTTGACAAGACACAGGGTTTGATAGTGTTTGACAGCAGTGAAATCTGTTTCAGATTTCCTCCTGTCAAAAAGGGGGGGAAGGAGGAGAATATTGGCTTTCTGCTGGCCCCTGAGGAGGTTCGCTTCCCGCTAGCCCCTTAAGAAATTAAGCCCCTTAGAAATTAGCCCCCTTAGAAATTAAGCCAAGGAAATAGGTATGGTGTTTTCCCCTTTTCCTCATGTTTTATTGTGATCTTTCAGGGGAATTAGTCCAAGCCCCTAATACAGCTTCTACTAAAGTCCTCCCTTGGACACAAGAACACACTGTGGCATTTGAAGAATTAAAGAGAGCTTTATGTCAAGCACCAGTTTTAGCAAACCCTGATTACAACAAATCGTTTATGTTTTTGTGACAGAGCGGGATGGAACAGCACTATCTGTCCTAACACAAGATCATGCAGGAAAACACGAGCCCTGTGCTTATTTTTCTAGTACATTAGACCCAGTAGCACAGGCTTTGCCTGCGTGCCTAAAATCAGTTGCAGCAACGGCCTTAGCCATAAGACAAAGTGACTCGATAGTGCTGGGCCACCCTCTGACAGTACAAGTACCACACGCAGTAGAGGTTCTCTTGAACCGGACACAAACACAACACCTGACTGTAGCTAGACTGACGGATTATGAGCTGACGTTATTTCAACCACACATAGAGATCAGACGATGCAACATACTGAATCCCGCTACCCTTTTGCCCTCCAGTACAGAAAGCGTTTCACCACACAACTGTGTTGAAGTAATACATACCGTGACTAAACCAAGACAAGACTTGACAGATGTTGCACTCCCAGACCCCGACCTAACACTATATGTTGACGGCTCATGCATGAGGACAGGGGCGGGAGAATTAGTGGCAGCATATGCAGTGACTGCTGATACTGTAATAATAGAGACTAAAAGAATAGACATATTGTCAGCACAAGCAGCAGAGCTCATCGCCCTGACACAAGCGTGCATAAGAGCTAAGCACCTGAGAGTAAACATTTACACCGATTTTCTGGCGAGAAAGAGGTTTCTTGACCTCTCATGGGGCCAAGATACAGCATGGCCCCCATATTCAAGTCCTACTGGAAGCAATACATTTACCAACAGCCATAGCTATCCTAAAATGTAAAGCACATACTAGAGCCACAGATACCATTTCCCAAGGCAATGATCTGGCAGACCGAACTGCTAAACAGACAGCTCAGACCCCACTAGACATGACAAAATCACAGATACTATCACTGTCCAAAGCCATGACAGTTAGGGATCCTTCCAGGGATGTACAAGACATTCAGACACATGCTACTGTAAACGAATTAAAGAAATGATCGGAACAAGGAGGGGTACTGACTGATCAAGGTTGGATGACAAAGGGCAAATCCACATGGTTTCTTCCTGATACCATGGTACAAGTGATTATAAATACCGCACATAGTCCTGCACACTTAGGAGAGAAAGCAATGATAGATAGTTTACAGAATATATGGTTCAACAAGCACCTGCGTGCAGCAGCGAAACAAAAGGTCAGAACATGTATGATCTGTTGCCAATTCAATGCAGGTAAAGGCATTCCGATGGAACAAGGTGGATTCCATCCACCTGACCACCCTTTTGAAGTGCTCCAAATGGATTATATCCAAATAAACAGATGTAGAGGTTACAAATATGTCCTGGTACTAATGAAGCAGGTGTCCCTTCTGTTAGGGTATACCTGGAAATTCCATTGTGTGCGACATCCTGAAGCAGCAGGCCTTGTAGAAAGACATAATCAGACATTAAAATTTTGCGCAGACAAAGGTATAGACTGGATGGTAGCCCTGCCGGTTGCCCTCTTTTACATGCGAATAGTAGCTCATTCTAGAACAGGCTTATCTCCCTATGAAGTGGTCTTTGGTAGACCACCAAATATGTGGGGCACTACAATGCCTAAAAGATTACTTATGTTGACAGTAACATGCTGACAGATTACCTGGCTTCCTTGATGTCTGCACTACTCTCTTGTTGTTCGCAGGTTGCTGCCGCCTTCCCTGACAACACCCAGGTCAAAGAATACTCCATCGCTCCTGGATGACAGGCGCCAAAGTCAGTGCTCTGGACCACGGGGACGGCCGTTAAAGTCAAAGTGCACCTTCACCACTCTTTTACAAAGAAAAAAAAAAACTTTGAACTTGGATTTTGAACAACATTTTCTAGAGGAGAATGCCCAGAAGTTTCCACAAAGCTAAACCTTGATTCAAAAAGTCAGAACCCGTTTGATCAATTAAGTCCACTAGGTGGTGAAGCGGTTGAACATGTATTCTGGCTCGCATAAGATCTTGGACAATAACATAAAGCAAAAATAAGAGAGCTAGATAAGAAGCAAATAGATGTATAGTGACTGTAATTTTTCAATATCTTAAGAGCATCACGATAATATGTATCAGCTTAATACTACATGCTATTTTTCCTCCTATTGCCTCACTTTTACACTCCTCCACTAATGATACCATAAAGCACACATTTAGTGATCTGCCATCCTATGAGCTATCATATCGACTTGCCTTACGCAACAATACCTTTATTCAGATGCTGCACCATTCACATCAGACTAGCAATGCTACAGACTGCTGGGTCTGTGGCCGACTCCCCCCCTATCAGAACTATAAGGGAGTTTTGCCCCTTTATTCTCTATCCGTTCACACACAATGGCTCCTGTGGAGCATGGTTTAGTTTGATTAATTCCCTAGATTTGAATTCCGCAGTTTATCAAGACAACTGGGTATGGGGAAACCTGAATTTAGTTTTTGCTTAAAGTCTGCTACCCTAACAAGGAGGGACTTCCCAAAAGAACAGGAACTGATCTAAGAAATGAAGTATATGGATTAGGTAATTTTACACTTAACCTCATGATCCTGAACGTTGAATCTGAAGCTACACCAATCTTGCCCGCCATGTCCGTATTCCCAGTAAAAGAGGAATTATGTATAAGAAAGAATGGCTCCATACACATGGGCCATAGTAAATGCACCACTGTAATAAAATTCAGTGATCAAGGCAAGTCTACATTTAGAGCTTCTCGTCATTCCTACTTTATATGTGGCCAGACCGCATATATACGCTTACCTCTAGATTGGGATGGTACCTGTTACATAGCATTCCTCCTACCACCTGTTTTCCTAGCTCCTCCTGATTCTCATAGAAATACTCATTTAGTACACAATAGACAGCAGAGAGATCTCCCAATTGTCGATTACACTGAAGCAGCATGGGAAAAATACACAGATTTCAATAAAGGTTTCTTTCCCTATATAGGTACAGTTACCAATAGTAAGCTGATACGTAGATTAACCAGAACCCTTGAAGCAGTAGTGAACGAAACTATTTCCGCCTTAGGCAATTTAACAGAAGAGCAGTCTGCTATGCGGATTGTTGTGCTTCAAAATAGTCTTGTCCTTGACGTTATCCTGGCTGATAGGGGCGGAGCTTGTAGGGTCATCGGATCAAGCTATTGCATTTTTCATACCAGAAAATTCGCCATCTGTATATAAAGCCATAACTCGCCTTCATAAGATTGTAAGCCAGATACACCAGAATCCAGGCACCTGGACTTGGTCCGGTTGGTTTTGGAGTGTATTATCTACCTTTGGATGGAGGGTCCTATCCTTCCTAGGTATTGGCCTTCTCATACTATTCAGTTGCTGTCTATGTCTACAATGTGGACCAGCGATCTGTGGTCTGTGTGCCACATCGTGTATTCCACCACCAAGATTTCATTCAAGATCACGGAAGAAGAAAGAAGAACAAATGATGCTATATGAACAGATCAATGGATTGATGAAGATTGATATCTCTTGAAGGGCAAGTAGGGGACAAGGAGGGAATGTGGAAATGTGGATTCTCCTGACCAGTTATGTCCCCTATCTTGGACCCCAACGGTTCTATATGCATGTTACAAGTACATGTATGTTCCCTCCAGTTCCAGTTTCGAAGACGCAAACACATGTGCGTCCACCGTCAACATGTCCTCTGTCAGATCCGCCATGAACAGGCCGGATATTCCATTCCTAAATATGAAAGGCCACCGGCTTTATATGGTTCACTTATGCCATTTTTACAGTCCAGGCAAGTAGGCCCTGATTCTGCCATCGAAACTCCTCTTGCCTTCTGCCTCTGAAAGCTCCAGTCTGAGCCTGCATCTGTGACCATGAACTTTGTCTCATTCTCTGCGCGGCTCACGAAGCCTGACATCAGCCTATTCTCTGCCAAGAGCTGTATTTCACCTTCGAATTATCTACTTTGCTCCTCAGCCGATGCATTCCTGTCTAGTAGTTTAAGTAAACATTCTTCCAGCTACCAAGCAAAAGGCCCGGCCTCTCTGTCCTCATGCAAGTAATTCATAGCCCTGTTACCATGGAAAGTTTCTGCCCCTTGCATCTCATATAGACACTTAGACGCTTGTACACGCACACACAGTCAGTATAGAATAGATTCTGTCCGAGAGCCCTTCCCTTGTGGATAACACAGTTCTTTAAACATAGGATATTAGATATGATTTGGGATTAGGTTGACATAACCCCAGACTTTTGTCTCCACATGTAGAGCTAAATGTCAAGTCCCTTTCACCCTCTAGTTGCACGTCTATCACACGTCATGCTGCTGCACGCGCATCTCTGCCAAGTATTTCTGCTGACATTGCGAAA
Source organism: Triturus cristatus (assembly GCF_964204655.1). NCBI lineage: Eukaryota > Metazoa > Chordata > Amphibia > Caudata > Salamandridae > Triturus > Triturus cristatus. The sequence continues at coordinate 144,803,106 of NC_140594.1, forward strand.
TCATCTCCAGGTATCCACCCACACATGACAATTTACCCATTATCATCAAGTGGACGCCCACATGGACGCCCACCTTCACGCCTACTTACACGCCCACATGTTCTTATCTCATTCTCTCTTGCTCTCTTGCTTACGTACAATTGAGAAATGTATATATACTGTACTCTGTGAATAATGTTTTGAGAATATTGAGAATACTTTTCAGCCCCGTCCAGATCCTTTTTTGGTGATGGTGATATTCTCCCTTTGACTCGAGTTATTGGAATAAAGCCCTTTATGAATCTGATACCACAGACTCAGCCTCTTGCTTTATGCATGATCTTATTGATATCTGAAAAATTATGACAGCGTGATATTTTATTTACCACAGCGCATGCGCACTTTTTTACGAGCGCGTACCGTAAGCTTACGGAGCGCGCACGGTAGGTCATGTGACCCACAAGGAACACTTTTCATTGGTTTAAACTACTTTCAGTTCCAGAAACTTCAAACACCACACCCATTCCCCTCATTACTGCTTGAGATCCCTTAGGAGAAGGAGCTGGATTGACATTGGGATACAATGGCAGAACAGCAGAGCTCTTCTGAGAGTGAGGCCAGCAGCACCACCATGATCCAGAGAAGGAGGAAACAAAAGACTTCTTTTGTATGGGAGTATTTTACTTTTCCAGAGGGGGAGAAAAAGGTGAATGCTCAATTGGTCACTTGCACACTTTGTGGCCGTGTTTTATCTAGAGGAAATCCAAGGAAGAAATATTCCTTTGGAAATCACTCTATGAAAAGACACCTGCAGGATAGACATCCCAGGACCTTTGCTCGACATACTGGAGAAAACTCTTCAGTAAGTCACCAGAGCCCAACCTCAGATGCTCAGCCGAGTACATCATCGGCAGCTCAGCTGAGCCCTTCCTCTGAGGTGGGAGCATCACCTTCTTCTTTGCCTGTGGACATTAACCCTCGATTTGGGAGGGTTGAAATGAGGTGTACAAGATGTGGTGGTCTTATTGTTTATGGGGAGATCAGTCTTCCCCTTATTAACAATAAGATAGACCAGCATGTTTGTAGACGCTTATAATATTCCCATTCTTTCTTTCCTCTATCCCTGTATTAACCCAACGGCTCTTATAAGAGCCAACCTTACCTCACAATTTTTTTTATTTTTTTTTAAGCTTTCCTCTTTGCAAATTTTTTTTTGCCGAGCGCGCACGGTACGTGTAATTCCGCGAATTTCGCGGAATTTCGCAGTTTACACCGTGCGCGTACGCTACGCGCATTCGGCGATTTTTCGAAAAAATGACCAAGGCTAGGGGGTCAGGGACTGTCGAGCCTGCCCCCTTTTCACATTATCCACCTTTTTTATTCACCCCCCTGACAGTGCGAGTGACAAAATGGCGGCCGACACTTCCTCCTTTCTTCCGATTCGAATGTTTACTAAGATCTAACAGCCAATCAGATGTGAGCTCGCGCACGCCACCGTACGCGCACGGTAAGCGCACCGTAAGCGCACCGTAAGCTGCCACAGATATATATATTGATTTAAATGCTATTTTCTCAGAATCTACTGAACAGATTTACACCAAACCTACAAAAGGCACTTCCTTGACCTGGGGACTACCTCTCTGCCAAATTTCATTAAATTCTGTTCAGCCGTTCGGGCTGTAGCTCTGTCTAAAGGTCCTATGGAAAAATGCATGGGAAAAACGCGTTTTGGGACCCCCCTTTTATCTCAGCCCCCGCTTCTTTCAGGGTAGGAGCGGAGCGTAGCGCCCCACCTATTTTGAAAAATTCGCGAGGATTCGACGACCGGCGCCAAAGTTATTCAAAATAGAATGTTGCGGATTTCCTATGGAAACGTGGTCCTAACTATAACTACCTACTGGCGACCGCCAGTAGGTAATATATATATAGCTGTATATATATATATATGTTTTTCATATATATTTTTATTATTTCCGGGGTTCCTCCACATGGGCGGGAATATTCAGTGCTTATGACTATTGATGAGGATGCCCTGGAAGAGAATTCTGCTTTGCAATCAGTACCTAGATATCTAAACTACTGAACAATGAAGTAAGTTAAAAACAGTGTTGAAAGGATTTGATGGAGACTGTGTAAGAGCAGCACATGAGACTATAATTTGCAGGTGCATCATACCGTTCCGGAGTTGTGAGAGTAAGTCCATTATAGACCCGGGAAAGGTCACGGAGATTGAAGATGTAATGGAATTTTGAAGGGGTCGGCGGCAGGTCACGCACAATAACGTTGTAAAGCTCCATGGTGCAAGAAGTGAGTTTGTCGCAGAGGGCGATGATATCTTCATTAAAAACCTGCCCAACGAGAAAACGGATGTGAGAAATCACACATTTGAGGTCTTGTTAGCATATAATAAACAAAATATATTTTCTACTAAACTCAAATGCAACCATTGAGTCCTTTAACTTAACCATCAGAATGTTCACAGTGACGGCCCTGGCAGGAAATAAAGGCCTGCTTTTCTCTTGGATGAAGCTTGTCAAATACTCCATGCTAGAAACCAATATTCTGCCAGCCAATTGGAATGTGATGTACAGCTTTTTCTGCTGCCCAGCTCTTCTCAGGGTATTAATATTGATATCGTAAAACAATGCTGGTCAGCCAACATTGCTCACCAAGTGCTATAGACAAAAGCAGATTTCTCTTATAAACTTGTTTTAACTAAAACCTCAAAGATTTTGAAACTACTGCTGGTCCCAGGCACTATGAGCCAGATGTACTAACATTGAGATTAATGATTTCCAAATTGAGAATTTCTCCGAATCACAAATAGGAAATTGCTATTCCTAAAATATGATCATTAATTTTAAATTTGTGATTGCTAGTGGGTTACAAATCGACCTACCTCATGAATATTAATGAGGTAGGTCTCAATTTACAGCCCATTAGGAATGACAGCCATCACAGGATGGTGGGGTCAGAAGACCACCATGTTTGTTGAGTGCTCTAAATAAAGCAATCTTTTTTTTTTTATCTAACCTGTTTTCCTTAAAAGAAAACAGGATGCGTTTTCAAAAAAATAAATGAACCTTTCATTTTTTAAGAGTAGGCAGTGGTCCGTGGTACCACTTCCTGCTCTTAAAATGTTTTTTTTTAACATTCTCAAAGGGGATCGGGGCCCATAGGGATCCCTTTCCATTTGCGAATGGATTACCACTTGCTTTGAGGAGGTGGTAAAAAATTAATGTTTTAAGACTGGAATGTGGGTGCAGAACATTAACACATACCACTGAGGTTCAGTAATTGAAAGAAACCCTCTAAACATGACCCTTCCAAATACCAAATCAGTATTTGGTCACACACCCAAATTGTGACTCCGTAACGTGTTACAGAATTTCAATGTTGGTTTCATACATCAGAAAAAGCCTTCTTGCAGTCACAAAACAGTCCGATTTTGTGAATCAGGCGGTTGGCACCCACAAAATGGCTTCATACAAGTGGTCCTATGTTCTTATAACAACAGTTAAAGATATAGAGAATATTATCATTGATATAATTGTAATTCAAACTTGTTATGCTCCATTGACACTGAAAGAAAGGTTGTAGGTAATTATCTCATGATAAAACATTCATTAATGCCAACTAATTCTGTGACTGCAGTGCAATTAACCATGAATAGGGGCTGGAAATCGTGGAACCTGCTAGGCCACAGTTTAGGAAGCCTTATCCAATCCTGAATATACAGTGACCATTTAACCTAGGACCACACTCATATATATTTACAAAATTAAGGTTGATATAGTAGGAAAATACAAATACAAGTACTTCAATTCATAAACTCTGTTCTCTTCAACAAACTTCAGGTGGAAATGATTTTGTAGAGTAGAAGGGCAATGTTGTGCACTATCAATCTTATAAAAGAAAGTGACCAACAATATTAATGGAAAAAGACAAAGCTGGTCAAGTTTCACATGATCAAGACTATTCAGATATACTTTGGCATCTTTTATACTCTTTTGTATGGCTTCTTTTTTATTTTCTGTAAAGTATGTGGGTTGGCATTTTACCATCAAAACATTGATTTGGTGTTTTTCAAAGACTGGAGTCTTGGGCCCTGGAGCGATATTAAATGTACTTTTTCCGTCCGGAACATGGAAAGGATCCCCTCACTAAGGGAACACATAATGCAGCTGAAGGTGTATAAATGTATTTTTTCAGGAATAGAAACATTTCATTATCAGAAACAAAAATCTAGGATTTAAAAAAACAAATAAAATACCTAAAACACATTATGAAAATATAACATTGAAGGGAGCTGAAAAGACCATTCAAGACTATTGTGTCTCCTTTAGCTACTTGTTGATGACCTACTTCTTGTTTCCAAAGTTTTTCACAGAAACAATGTTACCTGGGTATGTCCTTTCAAAATGGAGAAATAAATCCTATGCAAAGCTTCCTCTGATGGAAATGGTACATTGAAAACGCTGAACAATGAGATGAATCGAGGATCCACTTCATTGCGTCCGCCGCCAGCTTTTCCCATTGCAGCTATAAAACCAAGGTCCCGGAGACTCTTACAGTTCAGCTCCTTGCCGCGGTCGTACATGCCCCCTTTTTCCAAAAGCAACTTGAGGAGTGCGATTGGCTGTTGCGTTCCATACTCATCCACCTTTGGGAAACAAAACAGCAGTAGCAGTGAACTGGCAGGCTTCTGAGGAATGTTACTGCTAACAACACAAATATATCTATTTAAAGCAAATAATAAAGCTGAAACAGTCTACAAGAAGTATGTTCTAACCTTTGGCATATTCATATCATCCATGAAAACTAAAAGACGCTTCCCCATAGGAGGGCCGTAGGTGTCCTTGGTACGCTTTTCTACATTTGCCTCCATATTACGTTGAATATCCATAGATGTTGTACGGGAAGAGAAGTTAATGATTAACAGCATCTGCAATTAAAAAACAAATACATTAAAAACATAGTTTAACACACTCTATAAATGTTACACACTCAATTAATTGAAGAATGAATCTTGAGTTGATATTGTTTGTCTTTGTGCAATCACAAAGCATTCTCTACAGAAGGTGAGAAAGATGAACAGAAAAAAGGCTAAATGTCTTCTGTAACCAACAAGACAGTTGTTCACATGGGCACCTGCCAGTCCCAAAAGATCCCTATCACCTGCTGAATCCTTCAGGGGTCTATACTGTCGTCTATCTTCGTAAACATCTACAGGGAGAGGCTTGGTACTCTATTCACAGATAACAGCAACAAGATTCACCAATATGCTAATGATACACAACTCTGCCTATGCTTCAGACAACAATGCCTCAAACACTGCCTGCACATCATCCCAACCTGTATATCAGGCACCCTACCTGAAGCTCAACCCAACCATTGCTGAATAATTCCTGAATTCATTACCAAGAATACCAAACAAGAGCAAGAAACAAAAAACAGTACCAGCCTGGCTCAATGACATGAACCTTAATGGGTTTGAACCCCACTTTTCACCTAATGCCAAGCCACTTGGATTCACCCTTGACACCAACCTCACCCCAAAGAACCAAAAACGGAAGAGAGCCTGAGACATCACCCCCAACCTGATGGAACTCCATTGGCTCACCTTGCCAGCTTGCACCATCTTCAAAACTAGATGCACCATTTTCAAAGCCATCATGACCAGAACCCCACTTATCTTGCAGACAAGCTCTCCATCTATAGTGGTTATCTGCACACCAGCATCCAGAACACCATCAGACTGCAGACTAAGAAACAGCACGGTAGCAGGCCTTTCCCTTCTTCTGTACCCAGGAGCTGGAACAGGATCCACATATCCATCAAAACTGCTACTGCACTGCTTCAATTTACATCACAATCTATTAGCCGTCAATAACTCAGTTACCACATATCACTCGTTGACTTAGGTTTGTCCTTGACTCTATACAACACTCTGCTGCCTTCTAGCTAGGTTTACACTATCGAAATACCATATACATACATACATATAACCACAGGCCAGGTATGTTGGATTCAACGGCTTGATATATGATTCAGACTTCAGATGAGCTCAAGGGTTCCCCACAAAGGACAACAAGGAAAAGTTAGTTGTAATCCTTGTTCTGCATCATAGGAATCTTCAGCAAGGTTCCAAACACATGAATAGTCCTTCCTGTTTGCAGTATCCAGGACTCCTTTTGCCACATATGAATAAGCTACACAAATGGGAGAGGAGTTGGCCTGATGGCTAGGGCGGTCGACCTCGAATTTGGGGAACTGGGTTTGAGTCTCGGCAATGACGCTGAACATCCTGTGATTCTGGGCAGATCACTTAATCTTCCAGTGCCTAACAAAAATGAATGTGTCCTGATGTAATGCAACTGGTGCTATGTAAGTGCTCTGATACCTGATTCGGGTCAAGTTCGTGCTATATAAATCTCTCTAAGAAAAAAAAACTGGACATTTAATTTGTTTTACTCAGGTCTTTTAATTAAGGTGTTGCAACAGCCATTCTTCGAATATAAGAGTCCGACATCAACAAAAACCAACATCAAGAACCCTTTTACCAGCCTCTCCTCAATCTGGCTATCCCCTTACCTAGTGGCACTGGTGAGTGTACAGTCCAGTCATAATGCTGAAGCAGTATTATTTTTCAGCTCCTCCCAGGACACCTGTGGTTTGCAGTCTCAGTGCAAAAGTCACATTGTTATGATCACCTAAATAACGTATTATTACTCTAGCAAATGCAATGCTCTTAGTCTAATTGGTGCATATGACTTGTGTACTGGTGCTTTCAAGAATTCAGGGGTGGGCGGAATGTGCGTAGTCACGCTATGCAAAGCTCCGCGAAACGGTAAAAAATATCTGCGACAACACAGAAATTCCGCAAACACGCGGAATTGCTTGTTCTGCCTGTTCGATATGCTTTTTTCCTGTTCGCAAATGCTGTTTGCATGCGCGGGGAAAATATCTTGCAAACACGCATGTTGAAAGCGCGAACAAGCAAAAAATTACGCGAAGCCGCGGAATTTTTGGCAATTCTGCGTCCTCCGCAGAAGGCAAAATTACCCAAATTCCACAAATTCCGCGAGCGGAACGGAATTCACCGCCCGGGCCTAGTATTCAATCAAAGGGCTACATTTCTTCATAAAAGGTTTTTCATCTCACTGTAGAGCAAATGTGTCAACTTCTTGAGCATAAGAATTAACTGTAACCCATAAAATCACTGATAAATGGGTTGGGGATCATTTTTCCCCAATAAAGGACAATCCGTTCCTTGGTAAAGCCCATCTGACAATTAAAAAGAGCCCTTTGCTTAAAGTGTACCTATTCATTGTTGCCCGACATTAGGCCCAGCCGCAACAGACCTGGCTCTTCCTGGGCTGGGTATCAAAGGATCACCTTAATATGATTAAGAACTTCCGGCCAGAAGCACAAGGTACTTACCTTCGGTAATACTTTTCTGGTGGATACAGTATCTGTCTGAGGATTCTTCACCTTTTGAATTACCCCATGTGAAGCATTCCTTAGAAACTTTTCTCCATAGCTCTACCACGTCGACAAGGATGTCACAATGGAACAGCTCCGCACATGCCTCCGAGTGACGTCATCAGAACCACATTAAGACCTCATTGGCATGCTGACGTCAGTTCCACCGATTTTTTCCATGCCTTCGAGGTCAACTGGTGAACATTTTCACAAGTATACATAGTATACAAAACCAATCAAACCTAGAAAATCTACAATATAAACATTTCCTAGTGACAAGTATCACATTATTCCAATTATTCCAACAATAAAATACATAAATTACATCTCAATCATTTTTCAGTATAAACATGGAGGCAATGGGGAAGGGGGTGGGTCAGTGAGGAATCCACAGGCAGATACTGTATCCACCAGAAAAAGCGTTACTGAAGGTAAGTAATTCATTCTTCTGATGGATACATCTGACTGTGGATTCCTCACCTTTTGAATTGAATCCCCAAGCTGTCCGGTCCTGAGGGAGGGTGCCTGCCTACTTATACCAAAAAATCTTGTAGCACAGAACGTGCAAAGTGGCCATCCCTCCTCACCTCCGGGTCTAAGCAATAATGCTTTGCGAAAGTGTGGAGGGAGGCCCAAGTTGGCACCTTGCAGCTAACCACAACAGGGACACCACTAGCAAAAGCCGAAGAAGAAGACTTAGCTCTGGTGGAATGAGCTTGAATACCTTCAGGAGGCTCCTTCTTGGCCAAGGCGTAGCAGATCTTGATACAGAGCATGATCTACCTCGACAGCGTTACTTTGTGGACAGCCTTGCCCTTCCTCTTGCTCACATATCCGATGAAGAATTGGTCGTCCAACCTGAAGTCCTTAGTTCTGTCCAGGTAGAAGCTGACTGCCCTCTTAGGATCCAGGCGGTGAAGTCTCTCCTCCTCCTTCGAAGGGTAAATGGAGGATAGAAAGTGGGTAAAGTGATAGATTGCTCTAGGTGGAAGGGAGTGACCACCTTAGGCAAGAAAGCAGCACTGGTCCTGAGAAACATCTTATCCGCATGAAATAAGGTGAATGGAGGCTCGGAGCTAAGAGCCTGCAGCTCACTCAATCTCCTAGCGGCAGTGTTTGCAATCAGAAATATTGTCTTAAACGCTAAGAATCTCAAGGGGCAACTATGCAAGGGTTCAAAAGGCGACCCCATCAAGAAAGTGAGAACGAAATTCAAATCCCACTGAGGCATGATAAAGGGAGTGGGAGAAAACCTATTGGTAAGGCCCTTAATGAATCTCATAACTATGGGAGATTTGAATAAGGAGGCTTGGTCTGGTAAACAGAGAAAAGCCGACAAGGAAGACAAGTAGCCCTTAACAGTAGCTACTGCACAACCCTGTTGTGGTGAGGAAAGAGTGAAACTCAGAATATCAGACAAATGGGTCTGCAAAGGATTAATCGATTTCACTCCACACCATTTAACAAACTTGGCCCACCTCCCAGAATACACAGATTTGGTGGAGTGACTTCTAGCCGATAAAATAACATCCACCACATCCAGCAGGAGAGAGAAAGAGCTCAGATTGCCCCATTTAATCCTCAGGCATGAAGGTGTTGGCTCTGGAGGTGGGGGTGTAGAACCTGCTCTGCGACTGCAAGAGGAGGGCAGCCCTGAGAGGGAGACAGAGCGGAGAGTGCGATGAGAGATAAATGAGGTCTGTGTTCCACACCCTTCTTGGCCAATTTGGAGCGATCAATATGACTTGGGCCCGGTCTTGGCAAATCTTCCTCAGAACTTGAGGAATCAAGTGTATGGGAGTAAACGTGTAAAGAAGCTGTGAGCCCCAATCTAACTGAAACGCGTCCCCCAACCCTCCCGCATGAGATACTGGAGACTGCATAACAGCGGGCAGTGCGCATTCTCATAAGTGGCAAACAGGTCCAACCGAGGAAACCCCAACATTCTGAAAATGTGATGGACCACCTCTGGAATGAAACGCCACTAGTGATCGGCTGAGTACTGCCGACAGACTGTCCGCACGAACATTCAGTACTCCAGCCAGATGATTCGCAGTCATGCAAATCTGATCTTCCCGAGCCCTGGACCAGAGTCGCAGAGCCTCTTTTCAGAGATGATACGACCCCACGCTTCTCTGTTTGTTGATGTACCACATCACGGTATTGTTGTCCATCAGGACTTGAATCAACTGACCGCAAAGGCAGTGAAGAAAGGTCCTGAGAGCCAAACTTATTGCATGCAATTCCAGAAGATTGATGTGAAACAATCTTTCCTCTGAAGACCAAAGGCCTTTGACCTCCAGATCCCCAGATGAGCTCCCCACCCTAAAGTGGAGGCATCCGTTATTACTGTGGCCACTGGTGGAGGAGGATGAAACGGCTTCCCCTGAGGTAGGTTGTCCAAGACACTCCACCGTAAAAGCTCCACTGCAGTGTCTCTGGAGATTCTGAACACCTCCTTGAGATCTCCCTTGTGTTGTAACCACTGCCTGTGGAGGCACCACTGGAGGACCCTCATGTGCCAGCGTGCATGGTTGACCAACAGTATGCAGGAGGTAAACAGACAGATCAGGCGTAAGACCTTCAGGACTGGAACAACTGCTCCATTGTGAAAAACTGGAATCATAGCCAGGATGTCTTGTCTCCTCTGGAGAGGCGGGAAGGCAGGACTCACAATAAAGTCCAGTACTGCCCCTATGAACAGGATGCGCTGAGAGGGCACCTCATGTGATTTGGGTATGTTTATTGAAAAACTCAAGTCGAACAACAGACGCATTGTCTCTGGCAAAAGATGCAGCACCATCTCCAGTGACTTTGCCTTGAGCAGACAGTCGTCCAGATAGAAGAAAACAGGAATCCTTGATCTTCTGAGATGTACTGCTACCACCGCCATCACCTTTGTGAAGACATGAGGTGCTGAAGTAAGACCAAACGGAAGGACCGTAAACTTGTAGTGTTGGGACCCCACCGTAAAACAGAGATAATTCCGATGCAACTTCAGTTTGGGAATGTGAAAATACGCATCCTGCAAACCGATCAGCGCCATCCAGTCTTACTACTGCAGCACTAGAAGAACCTGAGATAGGGTCAACATCTCAAACTTTTCCTACTTGAGATAAAAATTCAAGATCCTGAGGTCTAGGATCGGCCTCAACTGGTCGTCCTTTTTGGGAATCAGGAAGTACCGAGATTAGCATCCCTTACCCCTTTCCTTCTCCGGAACCACATATATCACACCTTTCTGCAGTCATATTAAGGTGATCCTCTGAGCACCAACCCTGGAAAGGAGGGGGAAACCCATTTTCTACGAGATCCAACACCCAGAGATCTGAAGTAACAGACCTCCAATTTCGTAAAAGATGGGACACTGGTCCTTCCACGGGTCCAACATGCTATAGGATGGAGGAGCTAGAGCTGTTTCCCTGAGGTACCAGTTGGTAGGGTAGGAGAAGAGGAGGAGGAGGAGACTTGCTGCCAAGCTGTGCCTCTCAGACAACCTCTACCTATTCCTCTGTATGACCTATACAGAGGGTTTGCCTGTTGCTGCTGTTGTGACTGCTGTTGTTGTTTGGCTCGAAAGGATGAAGTCCTGTAAAACCCTGAAATCTGCAATACCCCAAACTCCTGGGCTAGGACTGGAGATCCAACAATCTTGCTGTGGCTCTACTATCTTTAAAGCGCTGTAGCACCGAGTCTGCTTTGGCACCAAAAAGACGAGAGCCGTCAAAAGGCAAGTCCAATAGGTGGTGGCCTGTACATCCGGTGAAAATCTAGACCCCCTTGCCCATTACTCTGGCAAAAGAGTCTGCAGCATGTGGAAGACTCATTTGAATGACCTGACAGGCCACAGCTTGGGTATCAGACAGTACTTCCGCTAAATGGCCCTGAACATCCTCCGGAATCTTAGGGAGCACCTTCCTTGCTAAGTCTATCAGAGCGACCCAGCAGGCATGTCGCAATTGTTGATTTCAGAGCAATACTGGCCGAAAAGAACACTTTCTTTGCCAATTGCTCCATCCTTTTAGATTCTCTATCTGCAGGCGTGGATGGGACAAGCCTGCAGACTGTTTAGAGGAGCATGATGCCTGAACTACCAAACTCTCAGGAGACTGGCTGTGGTAAGGAAAGAAGGATCTCCTGGGGCCACCTTATATCTCCTTGCCAATGATCTGGACAGTGCAGGGGCAGTCTTTGTCTTCTGCCACACCTCCAATATTGGCTCAGGCAAGGCCTCATTAAAGGGAAGCAGAGAAGGGGAATGAAGCACCTCCGTTGAAATGTTAGATTTAAGCTCTGCAGTAGGCAGTGGCAAATCCAGCAGATATGCTTCCTTCCTTATTACTGAGAGTTAAGAGAAAACCTCCTGTGCTGGAAGGCCTTTTGGTGTGGAGAGCTCCCATTCAGGTGATATGCCCAGTTCACTAGCCTCCTGCAGGCCCTCAAACACCTGGGTCAACAATGGCACCCTCCTCAGCCTCGTCCTGCTACTCTTGATATCCTTCCTCTTCCAGGAGCCATTGTGCTTCCCTTTTGGATCTCATCCTTGGGACCAGTGTCAGCAGCGCCAGATGCGGCGCTGTGGACTTCGGGACCGGTGTCGATAGAGGCTCCACAGGAATAGTAGAAGACGCTGGACGAGTCCAAGTCAGCGCCGGACCGGAGCCAAACGGCGCAGGAGAAGAACCATCTAACGACACTCTTCCCTCCAGGGATTGCACCAACGTCGAGAACCTCAGCGTCGGGAGAGGAAAACTCCCTGGAGCCATCGGCATAAAAGGCATGAAAGGTGCCTGAGAGAAGTGGGGTGGCAAACCTTCAAGGGAGTAGGTAAGCGGTCCCATGGGGCCAACCGGTGCACCAGCAGGGTTAGCCGCTTTGGGAAACATGACAAACATCGCATTTAGGAAATGCAACAGATCCGTACCTGAAGCCGAAAAGGCTAGATATCCTGGATCCGGTACTGCCGTTATAAGGCCGCTCAAGGAGGCAGTCTAATCAGCTCCGGTTGTGTGGCCAAAGACCCGGAGCCAGAGACTGAGCCGGATTCACCTGAGAAGAGGGGAAAGGGGAAACCTCCTCCTTGTGGTGACATTGGAGAACTGAGGACCCCAACTTCAGTGTTTCATCCTTTGATGACCGACGTCTAGATCCATGGGGCCGCTTCTTTTTATGCTTCCTTGACAACTTCGAGGTATGCGGACTCGGCGATTTGGTCTTGGATCTCGACCTCCTTTGGCCCCTTTTCTGCTTTTTTGCCTTGGCCATTTACAGCTTAGCCTCCCTTTCCATTAACGCTTTCGGGTTCATGCGCCTGCATGACGAACACCCCTTGACGTCGTGGTCAGATGAAAGGCACCATAAACAATCCTCATGGGGGTCAGTAATCGACATATGACCAGAAATGTAGAGCCCTGGAAAAAAACATTACACGCTGACGGCGCGGAAAAAAAGGGAACTGACGTCAGTACACCAATGAGGTTTTCTTATTGCTCCGAGGACGTCACGTGGAGACCTATGGAGAAAGGTTTCTGTGGAATGCTGTGTATGGGGTAATTCAGAAGGTGAGGAATCCACAAGCAGATGTATCCATCGGAAAGTCTTCATTTGTGGACAACTCGACCTTTTGAATGAATGAATGAGTGTACAGCACACAGCTGCCCAAATGGGCATCCAAGATAAATATATGCTGCATGATACTAGTTTCTGCTTTACATCTCCGGCAGGCAGGTTTAAAAATTGGAAATTTTAAAACACAAACAAAAGCATCCAGCCTATCAAAGACTACATTTATTGAATGTTTTATATTTTTCTTAATTTAGGATGGAACACTGAAGCATATACCCTGACACTGCTAACTAAACTGAAAAGGAAAAAACATGAAAAACAGAATACATGCAGCCAGAAAGGCAGCTGTTATGGAATGACAAAATACTACTTCCAGACAGTAGCTTCCCTCTCCCATCATGCCTTTTACTGGCAGTAACCCAAATGAACAAGTTACTTACCTTCGGTAACGCATCGTCTGGTAGAGACTCTATCTAGCTGCAGATTCCTTACCTTTGAATTTCCCAGGCGTCAGGCTGGATGTTATGTTATGTTATTGGAGTGTCCCGGCTCGAGCCTGTAGGGTTCCAGAGAGGGGGCAATTAGAACAAGAAAGTTTTAAGCTGTTTCTTAAACTGGCTTAGCTCTTTGATAGCGCGCAGAGAGACATGCAGCGAATTCCAGGCTGTCGCAGCCCTGACAGCAAGTGATCTGCCACCCATTCTTTGGAGGCGCATCCGAGGAATTTGCGCAAGCAGCTGAGAGGACGATCTCAGATGCCTAGTAGGCAAATAGAAAGCAAAACGTCTTCTGAGATAAGGCGGACCTCCAGCGTATAGAGCACGATGAGCTATGACCAAGGCCTTAAACTCAACACGCTTTCTCACCGGGAGCCAGTGTAACATGCGCAGATGATGCTCAGTGCTCATCCTAGCCGGAATGTTCAGCACCAACCGGGCTGCCGCGTTCTGGACCACCTGTAGCTTTTTAAGAATATAGTCAGGAAGGCCCAGACACAGCCCATTGGCATATCGACCCGGGAGAGGATCAAAGCCCGAACCACTGTTTCCTTCACTGATCTTGGCAGTAGTGGAAGAAATTTCTTGAGAGACTTTAAAGTATCCCAAAACAGCTCCCCGCCAGTTTTTTAATCTGGGTTGAAAAGGACAGCTGCTCATCAACCCAGACCCCCAGGTTTTTAACTGGGAGGCCTGAGCACGAGGGCATGGGAAAGTCAGATGGCCAGAGTGATTCCCTGAAACAAGGGGGAAAATTACCATAGAGGGGGATTTCAGGTTTTGCCTCGTTGCATTTAATTGAGCCGCCGAAAGCCATTGAAAAACGGCTGTCAGGCACTCCTGCACCCTTACGGTGGAGAAGTCGGATTTGCCCCGTGGTAACCAACTGCGGGGGAGACGAGAAAGGCGGTAGCCAGACCTGTTGCGACCGTCCCGCAAGAAAGGATTCCAACCATCTCCAGGCTCGTCCAGTGATACCAATGTCCGTTAGTCGGGCCAGGAGCAGAGCATGAGGGACAGTGTCGAACGCTGCCGACAGATCCAGCATTATGAGGGCTGCACTTCCGCCCGAGTCCAAACAGTCGCGAATGGCTTCCGAGACCTCGAGCAAGGCGGACTCAGTGCTATAGGCAGCTCTGAATCCTGATTGGGCTGGATGCAATAGACTGAACCCCTCCACAAAGTCAGTGAGCTGTTTGTTGACAGCCTTTTCGCAAATTTTTGCGAGACAGGGAAGCAGAGAAATAGGGCGATAGTTCCCTGGGTTTTCCGGGTCGAGTGATGGCTTATTTAGTAGTGGAAGGATTTTTGCCTGTTTCCACTCCAAAGGGACAACTGCCTCTTTGAGGGAGAGGTTAATGAGTGTATTCACCTCAATATTGACCACTTCAGCAGTAGAGGTCAGTAATCTGGCCGTACACGGATCCGCAGGGGACCCCGATTTCATAGATTTCAGAATTTTCAGGGATTCCGGAAACTGTTGCTGAGCAATACCCTTTGAGCGCGACATCGGGTGTCTCAATTTGGCTCCTCATGACTAGGGCCCTGAAAAGGGGAGTAACCCCACCTCTACAATATCAGTCTGCAAAGCGGTGAGGCGTGGGTGGAGCTGTAAGTAATCTGCAGCTAGATAGAGTCTCTACCAGATAATGCTTTACCGAAGGTAAGTTACTTGTTCATCAGATAGAGACTTCTAGCTGCAGATTCCATACCTTTGAATCAGATACCCAAGCCATACCATCCCGGCGGTGGGTTGCGGACTCGCATCCTCAACTAAAAAGTCTTGCAGGACTGAACAGGCAAAATGATGGCCACGTCGCTGCCTGACAAATATATTGGACTGGGAAACCCCTAGCAAAGCCTGTAGTCGCAGCCTTTCCCCTGGTGGAATGGGCTCTTAACCCCTCAGGGGGCTGCTTCTTTGCCAAGGCAAAACAAATATTGATGCAGAGAGCGACCCAGATGATCCTTTTATGCACTGCCCTTACCTTCTTTGCTCCAACATACCCCACAAAGAGTTGGTCATCCATCAGGAACTCTTTTGTGAGGTCATGGTAGAACAACAATGCTCTTTTTGGGTCCAGTCGGTGGAGACACTTCTCTTTCTTAGAGGGATGCGGGGGAGCAAAGAAGGTGGGCAAAGTGATGGACTGAACCAGATGGAGAGGTGTCACAACCTTTGGCAAAAAGGATGCCCTGGTGCCAAGCAGCACTTTGTCCGGAAAGGAAATATGATAAGGAGGCAAACAAGATAACGCCTGCAACTCACTCACCCTCCGGGCAGATGTAATCTAAGAAGTCTGTTTTGATGGTCAACAGCCAGAGGGGACGATTGCGTAAAAGGTTCAAAGGGAACACACATTAGATAGGTAAGGACCAACATAAGGTCCCACAGTGGCATAAAAAGTGGTGTGGGTGGAAATAAGTGAGCCACCCTTTTAGAAATCAATTTACAATAGGAGACTTGACGAGAAAGGGCTGGTCTCGCAGCAGCATAAAAGCAGACAGAGCAGAAAGGTAAACCTTGAGAGTTTGCCAGGGCACATCCCTACTGGGCAAGGGTTAGAATGAATAAAAGGACAACAGAAAGAGGAGCAGAAAGAAGGTCAATGGACCTTTCTGTACAAAATAATAAAAAGTTCTGCCAACAGCAGGCGTATACCGTCTTAGTGGAGGGCTACCTCGCCTTCAAAATAACATTACAGACTTAGGGAGGAAGGTCAAAAGCTATCAACTGTTGCTATTCAATCTCCATGCATGAAGGCGCAGAGTCGACAGGTTCAGGTGGGGAACCCGCCCCTGCTGCTGTGACAGAAGATCCTCCCTAAGGGGCAGCCTGATAGGATCGATACTGATTCTCAGAAGCTCTGGATACCAGACTCTCCTTGCCCAGTTTGGAGCCACAAGAATGACTTGGGCTCGGTCGCTCCTGATCTTCTTCAGAACCCTGGGCAGGAGTGGTTTGGGCAGAAAGGCATACAACAGGCCTGAGCTCCACTCGCTATGAAATGCGTCGCCGAGCAATAGCCGCCTTGGAAACTCCAGCACGCAGAACCACTGACACTGCACGTTCTCTTCAGAGGCAAACAAATCCAACCAAGGTTCTCCCCACTGCTTGGCAACGAATTGGGCGCTGGTTAAGCGCTCCCATGCTGTATGCTGCTTCCTTACCTCTTACATATCACCCGAATATGACTCTTCTGCAGGAGACGCTGTTTCAAAAATGTAGGGAGCGAATGCATATTCAGACATGGGGGATCTATATCATGAAGGGAAGTTCCGCTCTGCAGAGCAGATGTTACAGGGTCTACAGCAAACCCCACTCAATTTTTTTTGTATGTCAGACTGCGACAGGGGATCCGGACCCTTACCCCATTGCAAGTAATGCTTAAATGCAAGACAGCCACACAGCTTGTCTCCTTAATTTATAGGGCAGTGCACACACAGAAGGAGGTATTTGACACACCCTCCCGCGCGCGATGGGGTGAAGAACTTGGCTTGGCGCTTACAGATGAGCAGTGGGAATATTGTTGCCTGCAGACTGAGAGGGTGGCGGCCAGCAGCAGACTCCGCATGATACATTATAAATACCTGCATAGATTATACTATACGCCGGCTAAGATGCATAGATATCAGCTGAGAGATACGGACCACTGTTCCAGATGTGGAGCTCCTGGAGCGGATTTTTTGCATCTGGCATGGCTGTACCCTGGGGTGAATGAATACTGGATGCAGGTCTTTAGGGCTTTGACTCGTATGTCGAATACGCATATTGAACCCACGCCGTTGATGGCATTGCTTGGTTACGTCAAACCGATACAGGCGACACACCGGAATTATGTTGCCCTAGTGCTATTAATGGCTAAGAGGAGGGTGGCCTGTCGGTGGGGCAGGGGACGAGCCCCGAAAATCAAGGACTGGATTGCTGATCTGGTGACATGTCAGGAGCAGCTTGCTGCGTATGCAGAGCTATTACCCAGTGCCTCTAGGCCACGGGACATATGGGCCCCCTAGACCTGCTACTTGATTGAACATCCGCAGGAGGCATTGGAGCCTGAAGCAGTAGGGATCACACACTAATGGAGTGGGAACACAGAGAATGGGAGGGAGGCTTACTCATATTGCATAGTAGAAATGCCGCTGTGATTCTTCTGCTGCCCAATGTTGACAGACAAACCAAATGTGTGGATAATAGAGTACAAGGGGACAATGGCAGTCTGATTTTCTGATGATGTGTGCACAATGGTAGGCCCATGAAATAGGACACACCCTTGCTGGCCTTTGATGTTCCACTGTCTTAATGCTATGAATGGATGAAGTGCATATGTAGGATGGTTAATTTAAAAATGTAAATACAGATGTGCCGCCAATACACTGTGTATACTTTGTGATGATGCTAACGATGCTATTGTTTGTATTAAAATAATAAACACACAGTTAAAAAAAAAGGTTCTCTCCACTGCTGAAAGAGACTCGGCTCCACCTCCAACTGGATTCCGACTGCAGGAGAGAGAGAGGAGAGAGAGCGAAGACAGGAGAGACGGGAGACGGAGAGGCGTAGAGGCGGAGAGGCAGAAAACCGCAAGCAAACCGCGAGCAGGGAAGGCACTATTCCCACTGTTTCCCCTGTTTCCCCTCGCCTACGAGGGGAGTCGGAGCATTGCACGGTGTGCGGTGAAAGGTGCGCGGAGGTTGCGGAGGAGCGTTTTCGACACAGAGCCTTCGACAGAGCAGGGGAGGTGAGCGCACCCTGTTTGGATCTAGAGCAGCGGCTGTACCTGTGCTTGCGGAGGCCGGCGCGGCTTGCAGCGCCGGAGCAGCTTGCATGCCGGTGTGACCGTTCTGCTGCCTCCTCGCCCCCTTACTCTGCTTCACTCCACCTGTGCTGTTTTCTTCATTTTCTTTGAAACTGAAGACACAACTTCTCTAACCGCTTCTGACGCGGCGCATTGCTAAGCTCCCGATCCTCAAGTCTGTGTTTTCGCACCATCCGCACCGCCTGATTTGAGCCCGTAGCGAGCAAGGAGGACGCCAAACCGCTGCTCCCTTCTCCCGGCTCTCTGCCCCCCGTCCCCAGCTTATGCCTCGCAGCTCTTGCCCTTGGCTTCTGGAAGAGCTCTGAGCATCTGAAGAGTCTTCACCCTGCTTTACCGCCCCAAACGTTGCCGCGATCGGAGAGGAGCAGTGCAGAGTCCTCGCAGAGTCCTCGCAGGACAGGATAGCAGAAAACAGCTGAAAACACCAGCGAGGAGATCAGAGGAGATGAGAGGAGCGAGGTGAGAGGTGCAAGCAGTTAGCGTGATTTCTCAAGTCACATCGACCAGCACCCCTCCCTCCCAAGCCCCCCTCTCGTGGTCCAAGTCAAAAAAAAAAAGAAACTTGAACCTGCGAACTGACGCCGCAGAAAAGAAACGAAACGGACAGGGCCGCTGACCCATCGCCAGTTCAACCCGGCCAACAGCGGAGCTGGAGTGAGCTGCGGCAAGGCGAGGCACGCACGAGAGGACACGGGAGAATACGGGTCAGAGGACTGGCGAACTTGTATCCGACACAGCTGACGCAGCGGGAGACAGTGGAACACAACGAGACGCGGTAAGGAGCAACCTCCTGACGCTGTCTTGTTGTTTGTTGCTTGCTGTGTCCAGTGGTGTGCCTAGTATCCAGTGTCCTGCCTTAACCCCCCCTGAGGGGTTTGCCAGCGTCTGACCTCAAGCTACCTCTCCCTTGTCCCTCTGCCCCCTTCGCCTCAGACGACGCCAGGCGTCTACTTGCTTTCTGGCAGCAGCAAACGACCCGGCCACGGACCTGGGGGGGCTTATCTACACATCTACCCAGCCTTATCTATTCCATTCCAATCTAACCTAACAACTTTAAACTAGGCCTCTAAGAAAACAGGCCTTCAAGATAACAGAGATGAGATCAGTTAGAGTCAGGGAATTGCTATCCAACCCCCACCTGAATCCTTCCTCAAAGTCTAAGAAGAAAAAGAGAGCACTTGACCTGCACAACAAATTGCATCAAGATGGCCTTCAAGGGCTTGAAGAGGTTACCCAAAACACCTCAGTCAAGACAGTAAGGAGCGTTCTAACGGCCTCATCAACCCCAGCCTCATCCACAAATGGAGATGGTAAAAGGAAAGGTCAGGACAACACACCATTAAAGGCCAGCTTCATTAACCAGAGTTCTGCCACGGTCTACCAACAACAACGGGAACTGGAACTACCAACAGTTGCCGCACTAGGCCTATCACTCCCAACATCGCAACCCCCAATCATCACCAGGACTAAGTCACACCCAAAAACTCTTAGCGAATCAAAGGAGCTCATTTTTATAGAGAGACCACTAGAAACATCAGAAACAAAAAGAAAATGCACAAAACAACCTAAGATATACACAAAATTCTCCTTCTTGAAAGATCCAGGTTTAGCAATCTACTCCAAGACCGGATGCATAGAGGGTCTGCAAACTCCTCTCCTACCCGAGGCAGTCACCTATACTTGTTTTGATAGTCACACAAACAAACGCCTTACTGCCTATAGGGGGGAGCAGTCGCACCACACCAGACGATCCACCAGTCACAAAAACATCGCCAGCGCTGAGGAGTCTGGCAACTTCACCGCCAAAGGTCGACCAAGGAGCAATCAGAAGAAACTACCAACGCTTGGCTAACATACGCGACATGGACACGGACGACCGCACAAGAGAGACCACACCAGAAATGGGCATGACAGTCAACTCCCCAAATAACATCTCAAAGGAGGAGCTCCACTTAACTGAAACAAACAAACTGCATCAGGAAAGTTGGGACAGCCAGGAGAAGCAGGACAAGAAACTGCAAAGCCCACCTATGACAGAAGACAGTAAGGATAGAAACAGCCGGAACATCCAAGACGCGTTACCCCGACAAACAAACAGAAACTCCCCAACGGGGCAACAAACCAATTTCACAAACCGGGACAGCCTGGGCACCAAGCAAGAAACATCGTTAAAAGAACAACACCAACAATTTCAATTGATTAACATAACCACTACGCAAACAGAGTGCCCAATAAGAACAAAAATAGACCATGGGGGGCATACAAGCACACAGAGCGGGACAACAAAGTCCAATTCAAAAACGCGTCGCTCTCTATCTCATTACAGCGACCTCAACTCCACGACCTGCTCTGCGGAAAACGATATGACATTCATGGCCACACAGGAATGGGAAGATCTTATCGCCTCTTACAACCTGAGGCCAGAGTACAACACTTTATTCGAAGAACCAAACACCTTATCAAGCCAGGGGAACAGCAACAGCACGTTAAATCCACTATCTGAAAGCCCATGGCCTATAAACATAAATACTCTGCAAAAACAGCCAAAGCTCTAGAGTTCCAATCGCTAAAAATGGACACCCAGCTAACTGTCTTACAATCAATAGCCACCTCTATTCTAGGCATTGAGGGGAAGATATCCGAACTAAATGGTCTCATAAAAAGGGGCCAAGAAGCGACCTACACGATTAAGTCACCCTCCCAACCATGTTCCTGCGAATTGATATTAGACAAATTAGCCACAATGCCATCAATGCTAGGGGACCTGATGCGAGAAATAAAAACAACAATTCCTCTAACGCAAGATTGTAGTGCAGCGTCAATTCCAAAACAAAAATCGCAGGACTCCAAGCCAACAGTGGTCCAGGGAGCTGCCACCAATCCGACTGCAGAGAGCTGGGAATCTACTTCTATCCAGCTAAAGGACCCAGGCGTCGAACCAGCAATCCAAATAGTAACCCCCACTAATCTGACACCAAAGAACAACAAAGCACAGAACAAAATTCGAATGAAAAAAAGGAAAGGGAGGAAAAAGTTCACATCAAACGTCAACTTTTTCACCAAAAAACTGTCTAATCCACAGCAAGAAGACAGCAAAAGCTCTTCAGATGCAACGGAAACGGAGCCATGCCCACACACACCACAACAAGAGGTTCAAGAAAAAATACAAGAGCAGTTAACTAACTCTCTTCAAGCCACAGCCACAGCCCGAAAGACAACCAGGAGCCCAACCAAGAAATTTCATCCGGAAATAAACAACCAATCACTTGACCAAAAAAATTGTGAATCAAGAAAGACCAACGACCCGACAGCCAAGTTTAACTCAACACAAAAAACCACGCCTATAACAAAGTATATTAATAATACAGAACTTACTCAACCATCGAACAGCACAATTAACAGCAATATAACTGAAACAAGAGTCGAGCATACATTAAGAACCGAAATAAATAATCCAACTGCGAGCAGTCTAAACCGGCAACCCCAGTCCAGTCAAAACAGCCATGCGAGTCTCCAACCAGACTCAAAAAATATCACTAATCAAGCAAATTCTACTGTCATTCTCTTTGTACCAGAATACACGTCCCTTGGCAGGGACGACATATTGAACAGGGGTAACATTCTTAAACTCCTTCACTCAATAACAACCCTAGAGAACATTTACTCTTCAGACCTGCTTCAAATTGAATTCATCCCCAGTAACGACACCACCTACCAAGAAATGACAAAAACAACGTGGAATACTCACGAGACAGTAAAAAGGATAATGGAAGAAAAAATAATCTTTAAAAATTGGGGGATCGATTTACGACTCGTAGAACAACCTCGATATCCGGCACCTTTTTTACTCCCGCCCAGATCACCGGCGCGAAAAAAGACCAATTCTGTGCTAAAAGGTGCAAGGAGTTTCTCGCCGATAGCACAATTCAAACCCGGGGCAACAACGGCTAACGGTCAGGAACTCATACAAAATGACCAAAATCTGCCAATTTTCACTCAAAAGTTGCCATTGATCCAGCGAACCATTAACACAGCCATTCCAAATTGACAAAGGGGTCTGAACACTGAGAGCACTACAGAAAAAGCCAAACAAATTAAAATTTGTATTTGGAATATTAACGGTCTGGCAAGCAAAAGACACGACCCTGAATTTCTGCAGTATCTAAACTTATTCGACCTCCTGCTCCTCCAAGAAACCTGGGAGGAAGAACCATTCGAAATTCAAGGGTTCACATCATGCTTTCTCCCTGCTAGCAAAAACTCTATCTTTGGACGCAGATCAGGAGGTCTCGCCATTCTGGCATCCATAGCCACAATAGGAACAATAAGAACCACAGAGTTTTATATATCACCCCCAAGCGGAATCTTGACGGCAAAAATTCAGTTAACATTACAACAACACACTCAAGAGGTTACAATAATAAATACTTATATTCATCCAACACAAAAACGAAAGGCAGCAAACGAACTGATAAAAGTATTGCAAAAAATCTCCGAAGGAGTCCAGTCCGACCAGATCATAGTCGGTGGCGACTTCAACACGTTCCTCATTAACACAGACCACGACAACAACATTCAGCAAGAACTCAGCTCCGCGTGGGGCGTACCAAGACAAAGCATGGCTAAAACAGACAAATCAACAACCAATTCAAAAAAACTACTGAGACAGCTAGAAGACCTCAACTTAAGGTCACTGAACGGGCGATTTGCTGGCGACAATCCACCGGCCCCAACATTCCATTCTAATAATCATACCTCCCATCTGGACTATACCTTTACATCCTTAAACATGTTCCCAATGATAACAACATTTACGATAGGGGTCAACGACCTTAGTGACCACCTCCCTCAAGAAGTCTGTATAAAAGCAAGAGCACTACTAAACGTAGAACTATATACCGGCCCTAAGATAGACACAACATCAAACCTAAGGCGACTCCGATGTAATTCGAACAACATCACTACAATAAGTCTTGACGTAAAATCTTTATACATTCAAACAGTAAAGTGCCTGAATACACCATCAAAAGAATGGCAAAACTTTACCCAAAAAGTTGCCGTCAAATTATCTAAGGGTCCAGTAAAGAAGCTTCCAAACGGTAAAGGACACCTAAATAAAACATCACTCTCTCCAGGAATGAAGGCCCAAAAACGAATAATAAATCACACATTGAGAAAGATACGGCAAGATCAAGACAACAAAGACCTGCAGGCAACCCTGAGGGAAGCAAAAAAATCACTAAAACAGAAGAAATGGGAGAAACAGAAAAATAAAAACGATCAACTGTGGGCAAAATTATTCCACGAGGCGAAACAAAAAAACAGCTCTAAATTCTGGAAAATGATTAAGGAAATAAAAAATCCTGACCATGGTGGCATAGATTCAAACATCACAGAAGAAGCGTGGACAAACCATCTAGCCAGTCACTTCAACAGCGAGGATACAACTAAAGAGGAAGTGCCAAAGAGCTTGAGAACGGATGACGTGGAGGTAGGACCAGGCTATCACCAAAGAGAAGCAAACAACATACGCAGCACTTTCACCTCGAAAGCGAACAATTCAAAGAATGTCGCTGACACCTCAACAGTCTCAGACCCACAGATTTCGACGATCGGGACAGATGACATCAGAAGACAAATAGCGAAAAGAAGACCAACAGGAGCCCCCGGACCGAATGGCTTACCATCAATGCTTTACAAAAACGACGTAGAGTTCTGGAGTGTCGCCTTAACACCTTTATTCAATTATGCAAAAATTACTCAGACACTACCAGAGTCATGTCACGGTTCAATAATTAGTCCAATCTATAAACATTCAAGCAAAACAGACCCAAAAAACTACCGTCTGATAGCGTTAATTGACGTAGAAGCTAAATACTTTGCAGGGAACATACTAGAGGAACTAACCTCATGGGCCACCGCAAACTCAGTAATCCCGAACACCCAAACCGGATTCCGTCAGGGCCAGGGAACAACTACAAACATCATGGCCCTGACTCTACTGATGGAATCAGCAAGAGACAACAGTAAAACTTTATATCTCTCCTTCATCGACTATACTGCAGCGTTCGATCATGTTGATCGCAACATGTTATGGCAAAAACTGGCCAAATGGGGCATTCCTGTTCATCTTTTAAACGTACTGATAGCGCTACACTCCAACACCTGGATTAAAGTGAAACATCTTTCAAAACCAATAAAAACAACAAAGGGCCTCAAACAAGGCTGTGTCCTAGCTCCAATGCTATTCAATCTCTTCCTAGCCGACCTGCCCGGCGAACTAGACAAAAAATTCTGCCATGCACCAAAGCTAGGGAAGACCACACTATCCAACCTGCTGTACGCAGACGATCTGGTGCTCATCAGCCAGACACCCATTGGTCTTCAGCACCTATTAAACACTACCTACGATTTTTCAAATAAAAATGCTCTGCAGATAAATTTTAATAAATCTAAGGTTATGGCAGTAAACTACAAAAAGAAAAGGGAACATAACTGGTACATAAATGGAGAACGATTGGAAAACGTAACAACCTACAAATACTTGGGCATAATACTGGACTCGAAGATCACCTTTAAACCTCAGCTGGACTCCCTGCGAGGCAAGGGAATGGCAACCTCCCTTGCCCTAAAATCCTTAAAAACTAAACTCCCAGATTTGACCTTCGATCCACTTCTCCAAGTACTTCGCGCAAAACTGCAACCAACACTTACCTACGGGAGCGAACCCCTTCAAGGGAAAGACGCCACCCTCCTGGACACAATCATATCAAACTCTTACAGGCTCATCTTCAACCTGCCAAAACAAGTCTCCTCCGCACAAATACGACTGGAATTTGGCATCGCGAAACAAACCTTAGAAAGACGGTGTGCATACGTCACTGCCTGGCACAAGATACGCAACGCCAACAACGATTCCCTAAATTCTAACATCTGGGATGAGACTCTTCAGCATCAAAAATCATCAGCGAGGAAGTATTTAATTGACTCCCTTGAAGTGCTGGGCCTATCCAACTTATGGGACATTCCAACAGACCACGTAACGTTTAAAAAAACAGCCAAAAAAGTAGTTAGACTTATCTCTACAGTTGAAGACAAGGAGGCCCTGACAAAAAAGTCCACGGGTGGGTAATCCTCAATGACTATGGTCCAATGCAACCACAGGCTTACCTCTACGTGGGCATGAATTTAAGAATGAAAGAGAAATTTTTAAAAATGCGACTGGGCGTAATCCCGGTATACCCTCACCTACCGCCGTGGATAAGAAAAAATCTTCAACCACAATGCCGTCTGTGTAAAGCAGGAAAGGAAGACCTTGTCCATGCAGTGTGCATTTGCCCCAAACTGAAAGACCTGAGATGCAAATTCCTGCGAGACTCCTTCAAATCTTACGGTATACGGACTTGCAGACAGGCAGTCAAACTTTGCCTTAATCCCAGCAAAACAAAACTAAACTGTCAGGTCGTAAAATTTTTTGAACTGGCCGGAGTCAGATACATGAGTGCTTGAGGACTTTTGGTTTTAACAACACTACACTTTAATTTGATTCAACTTGGCAAAATTACAGGACAGAGAGAACTTTAAACATCCTTTGGTTAATTGTCCTTGCAATTTTTAATTGTCCTTTTAATGTTTTTACTCGATTTGTAAAGATTTGTAAAGATTTTAATTAATCATGTACAAATAAATACTTACTTACTTACTTACCTCCAACTGGAGACACCACTTGTGATCTGCTAGGCATCGACGGCTGAGTTCCTCCGCCCTGGCATTCGGAGAACCTGTCAGGTGCTGAACCACCAGGGTTATGCCCTGCTATTTCAGCCATGTCTTGACAAAGGGTCCACGACCCGACCCCTCCCTGTATGTTGCAATACACATGGCGGTGGTGTTTTCTGTGAACACCTGCACTAACTTCCCATTGACAGAGGAAAGGAATGCTGTCAATGCCAACCAAATAGCTAGGAGCTCTAACAAATTTATGTGGAACCCCGTCTCCGCCGGTGACCAGTGTCCCCTCTTCTCCATCTCTATCCCAGAAGTGATGTATCTGTCATGACTGTGAGATTTGGATGGGCAAGTTGACCCATTCGCGGGTCGTTAACCACCACTGCAGATCCTTCATAGTTTCTTCAGAGATCTGAACCCTGTCGGTGAGATTTCCCCGATCCTGTGCCCAATGGAACTTCAAGTCCTACTGCTGAGCCAGCATATGCCATCTGGTGTGTCCTACCAATAGGATGCAGGAGGCCATGAGGCCAAACAACCTCAGAGTCAGTCTCACTGAGGCTGAAATATTGGAATCAAAGCCTGAATATCCTGGACTCGCTGCTCAGGAGGATAAGCCCGAAACGTCACTATGTCCAGAACAGCATCGATGAAAGGGAACATCTGGGAAGGAGTCAGGTGTGACTTTGGCGCGTTTATAGAAAACCCCAGCAAATGCGGTAGGTTCGCCGTAGTCTGAAAGTGGGAGATGGCAGCCTGAGGCGAGGACACCTTCAACAGCCTGTCGTCGAGATAGGGGAAGACTGACACCCCTAACCAGCACAGATGAGCTGTGACCACTGCAATTCATTGGTGAACACCCGAGGGGCACTGGTAAGGCCGAAGGGGAGCACGGTAAACTGAAAGTGCTCACGACCTACCTTGAACCGCAGGTAATGCCTGTGACCCGGCAGGATGGTAATATAAAAATACACGTCCTGCAGTCCGACGCTACCATCCAGTCCTCTTGGTCTAGGGCAGACAAGACCTGAGCCAGAGTGAGCATTTTGAATTTCTCCGTTTTGAGGAAGAGATTGACGGTCTGAAGATCTAAAATGGGCCGTACTCCTATGTTCTTCTTCAGAATCAGAAAGTTCCGGAAATAACAGCCACTGCCTTCTTTTGAAACTGGGACCCTAATATGGCAGAATAGGAGGAGGAAAAGAAAGGAAAGGTAGGGAATAGCTCTCCTGGACTACCTGCAAGGCCCACTTGTCCGATGTTATAGTTCTCCAGTGAGGGAGATGATGATGAATTCTCCCACCACCTGGAGTAGTGTGGTCCTGCAGAATCAGCCAAGGATTGCTTGGAGGCTGCGGCTGCTGTGGGCTGTGTGGTCGACAACTTCTGGCCTCCATTCCGAGATCGGAATGCACCGCATCCTCACACGGCTTGGGCAGTCTGTGCGGGATGAGGATTGGGATATGGTTGACACAGCTGGAAACCCCTTCTGTTGCCATTAAAGGGGTGAAAGGAAGACTGGCCATGAGGGGTGGAGGAAAGGTTTAAGGATCTGGCCGTAGCTCGAGAGTCCTTGAACCTGATCATGGCCGAATCTGCCTTTTCCCCAAAAAGGCAGGTTCCATCAAAAAGAATGTCCATCAGATTGGATTGGCAATTTATTTATTTGAGATTTATAAAGCGCATGGCTGCCACAGCAACGAGGCGTCCCAGTGCAGCAAAAGAACCAGAAACAAGAACTAGAGCAGGTCACGGCAGCTAAATGGTAGCAAGGGGGAAGAGCCAGGTCTTCAAAGCCTTACGGAAGACCAGGTGGTTAGAAATAGTTCTAGTGGATGTCTGAAGTGAATTCCACAGTTTGGCTGCCATGTATCGAAACGAACGGCCCCCTGCCCTGGCCCTCCACACTCGAGGAGCGCAGACCAAAATTTGTTCAGCAGATCGTAGTGAGCGCCCAGGTACATAAGCCTCCAACAGGGGTAGGAGGCCCGGCACGGCCTGTTTGGTTAGAATCTTATGTGAGATGCACAGTGCTTTAAACTGTATCCGCTTATCCACTGGCAGCCAGTGAAGTTTGGAAAGCACCTGGGCGACTGAACAATGCTTGGGTAATGAGACCAGGATCCGTGCGGCTAGGTTCTGGACCCTCTGGAGGCGATTTACGTTAGCCCTGGGAGCTCCCAAATATAGACAATTACTGTAATCTAATCTAGAAAGAACAGACGCCTGGATGATAGTCTGTCGCACTGGAGGAGGAAAAAACCCGAGCAATGGCTTAAGACCCCGCAGGAGTCCAAGGCAGACCCCAGCAACGGCTTTTGTTTGATTCTCAAATGTCAGTCCTCGGTCGAACCATACCCCAAGATTTTTTACAGTATCCCTAGGGACTGGGGCAGGTTTTAAACGGTCCGGCCAATGAAGATCAGTCCATAGCTCCCTGTCCTTCCCGAATAGCAGGATTTCCGATTTTCCGGAGTTCAGTTGTAGACAATTCACTGCCATCCAGTCAGAAATAGCCAGCAGATCGTCCTTGAAATGATCTAGATTGATGGTACATTTCCTAGAAAAGGCTATCATCAATTGGGTATCATTGGCATAGGATACCAACGAAAGCCCCCTTCCCTTAGCCAGCTCCGCCAACGGGCTGACGTATAGATTAAATAATAATGGGCTCAATATAGAGCCCTGTGGTACCCCCTGGTGTAGTTCAAACTCCTGCGAGGCAAAGGGAGGCGCCGAGACCTGAAAAGTCCTTTCTGATAGAAATTATTTAATCCAGGCCAGGGCTAAGTCCCTAACCCCAATGTCTTGCAGACGTTTCAGGAGTATTTTATGGGATACCGTATCGAAAGCGGTACTTAAGTCCAAAAGGACCAAGGCCGCTGAATCCCCTACATCTAAATGACTCTTAATTGTTTCCGACACAACCAAAAGCGCAGATTCCGTACTGTGCCGGGACCGGAAGCTGTGTTGAGTCAAATATGGCATATTGTTCAACAAAGCCAGCCAGGATAGAGTTAACATGCACCTCCGTCACTTTAGCCAGAAAGGGTAACTGAGAGATGGGACGATAGTTACTTGGTTCGGCAGAGTCTAAAGAGGGTTTTTTCAACAAGGGGACGACTTTAGCATGTTTCCAAGCCCGTGGGACTGATGCCGTTGACAATGACTGATTAATCACATCCAAACAAACCCCTGAGATGGAAGAGTAGAGCTGGTGGAAGCGAGTGGGAGTCACTGGGTCTGCTGGGGAGCCCGATTTAATTTTTGAGCATAAAGCCACAAACTCCAAAGGCGTGATGGAAGGAAATGCCACCAGACTACGACTTTCCCCAATCTCGCCCCCAGTCGGGTCCGCCTCCACAGACAGGGAGGCTACTTGCGGGAGTCCCTGATAGATCTGTTCCACCTTATTAATAAAGTGCAGGGCTAGCTCATTGCATTGATGATTGGAGGCAACTGGAGAGGCCCTATTGCCGCCTGGATTCTTCATATCGCCCAGTAAAGAAAAGATAGTCTTAGCTGGGTTAGAGCTGCCGAGGATTTTACTGGCAACAAAGTACGCCCGCGCTTTACAGATACCCTTATGGTATGACTTAAGGGCCGTTCGATATTCCAGTTTTGCAGTCGCAGAATAGGTGCGTCTCCAGACGCGCTCCAACTGTTTACATCCCTTCTTGGCTAGGGCGAGGGTGTCGTTAAACCATGGATTGGATGGCCCACGACCTTTCCTTCCCCATTTAGAAGGAATGTGATTATCCAGGCCAGCCGTCAACCAATCATGATAGCACTGGTTCGCTGCATCCACGCACAAGGGTAACTGAGGTTGATGGCTAGATAACCAAGCAGAGAGAACATCAGGGTTAAACCTGCGCCAGGCGCGTTTCAGTGTTTTAGTAGGGCAACTAAAATCAGTCTTAGTCTGAAGTAGCAGGGAAAAGGGGACCAAGAAATGGTCGGTCCAGGCCTGTGGGATTGGGGTGCACATTAAAATCAGAGGAAGGTTAGAAATAACGGGATCCAACAGATGACCAGCTGCATGAGTGGCCTCAAGCACATGCTGTCTTAATTGGAAGGCTTCTAGGTATGCCAGAAGACTGGCGATCTCCACTTTTTCAATGTTCTCAAAATGGAGGTTGAGATCACCCAGAATGGTAAAATTGGCTGCCTTACTGGCAAAGTGACCCACTTTGTTTAATAGGTCTTCCCTAAAGCTCTTTGCTGGTCGGGGAGGCCTATAAATCAGGAGACCAGTTAGTGAAAAGTTAAGTGTTAGCCCGATTTTGAACGCAGCAGATTCACAGCCCACTATAGGTTCGCTTTCCAGACTAACCCTATATGCCTCCTTAACTACCATAGCCACCCCACCCCCTCTCCCCCCCAGCCGATTCAGCATTTTCAACACGTAGCCGGGCGGGAGAGCCAGCCAAGGTACTGCCACGACATCCTGTTTAAGCCAGGTCTCTGTAAGGAAGATAACATCTGGAGACTCATCGGACAGAAGATCAAAGACCTCAGCATGGTGCTTAATCAGAGAGCGGCAGTTAAGGCTCAGGAATTTAAATTCCTTAAACCCTAAGGGGCACATGGCCCTCTGGGCCGGAGTTAGTTCAAATGAACATGATTTACAGTAAAAAGATTGTTCATGCGGGTGCCAGAGTGAAAAAGAACAGGTAGAGGCCAGGGCAACAAGTTCCTCCCGCGAGTATTTAATAGAATCAGGCACGTGTCACCCAGGGTGACAGCGCCCTGCGCCGGACCGACGCGGACGGGCGCAGACGGGCTTGCCTTAGGCGCGGCTTCGGCACGCCCGCGGCAGTGCAAACATTTATGGGCTTCTGTGAGGATCCGGCCGGGCAGCTACACTGCCAACTTCCCCCCTATCCAAGATGGCGGAGCTACTCCAACCACTCGGGGAGGTTAGCGCGAGAGACCAGTTGTACGAACCTGGGTGTGGTGCCTCAAGGCCACCGCCGTTGAAATTAATCTGCCTAGCAAATCGGTTGTATCTAGGCCACACCGCAAGGTGAATTTTGCTGCTCCCTCCCGTCTTTGACAGCTTAGGAGAGCACAACCTGGGCCTACTCCAGGACTTGTGGCAAAGGGAATGGGAGAAACAGCCCCATCAGCATGCAGTATTCACCGACCACAATGCCAAGCTGGAGGAAGAAAACAACTTCATCCCGAATGAATCCAGCCTCTTGGATTCCCTATCCGGAGGGGCGGGAGGGAATGCGCCTTAGGAAGTAGAGGCCTGCACCACCAAACTCTCTGGGGTGGGGTGGGGTTTGGCTGAGGAATTTTGGGTCGCCAGGAGATGGGCGATGGGAGCGAGCCCCTGTGCTAGTTTGGACCATGTACATAGGACGTCCGTAAGTGCCTCATTAAAGGGCAAAAGGGGTTCGTCAGTGGAAGCCCTATGTTGAAGCCCCTCAGCCAGGAGATTAGTCCTGACCTGCACTGAGGGTAGCTCTAGTCCAAGGACCTCAGCTGCCCTCTTTACTACCATGATATAGGATGCCCTCTCCTCTGTAACCACTGTAGGCAGTGAGAGCATGCCAGTATCTGGAGAAGTATCCACACCACTGGCTTACCCAAGTTCCCCTGTGTAGGAAAGTAGGATCAGCTTTTATGGTTACCCCCACATTTTGCCTGGTGCTAAGCTGTTTCTGACTAGTGTGACTGGGATCCTGCTAGGCCCCCAGTCTCTGTGCTTTCTCCCCTAAATTGGTATGGTAAGTACTTGGGTACATCCAAAATTGGACACTGGTGCATCCTTATCAGTCCCTAGTATGTGGTACTAAGGTACCAAGGGCATAGGTACACCAGGAGTCCCCCATGGGCTGAAGCATGCATTATGCCACCCATGGGGGGGATCACTCAAACTGTACCTACAGGCCTGCCATTGCAGCCTGTGCAAGCTGGTGCTAGCACCACTTACGAAAGAAATAGGTTTCCCTATATCTGAGGTCACTGCATTTAAAAGCTATAAGTCACCTCTAAAGCCGGCCTTTCAATCCTGAAGGCAGGGTGCTCTGTTCTAAGTGTGAGGGTGCCCCAGCATGAGCAGGACACCCCCATACAACCTTTGGAGTCTATTCTCCCGGGTTGAAAGTACATCAGCCATTATGACACATAGAGTGGCCATGCGTCATTATGCGATGACCATCCATAAACTGGCTGTAACAATCCATGTCATGTTTCAAACATGTTGGAATCATACCCCCACACTGTAAACGGTGTGGGAGGTATGATTCCATGCACTGTAATGCTCCTCCGGGAGGCCCTCAGTGCTCTTGGTACCAGTCTTCTAGACATGGACAGCACAACATGGCTGCTGCCGACCAGAAACACGATTCTACCCTCCTGCAACAATAGGTATCCTGTCCCAGGGAGGTGTGACCTCCTCCCAGACAGGGTTTAGTGTATTGGGGCCGAGTGGGAGCGCTTGCCAGAGCCACTCAGTCTGCTAGAAGGGCACATTTGGTGCCCTCCTTGCATAGTCCAGTTCAAACCAGCTCAGGGAGCCATTGGCTCCCGCTCAGGCGCGAAACTGGACAAAGGACATGGGAGTATCCTCCTCACAGTCTGACCCCTCCCCTGGGAGGGAACCCGGAATCGTCCTAATCCTTTCTTAGGGTACTTAAGGACTTACCTGTGGGTGGGTCCCTTGATTCGTCGTGGGACAAGATTCATTTCAAGACACCACTTCTTCTTCGACCATCTGGCCGCTCTGGACTTCGCTGGACTTTGGTCTGGGCATCCTGACTGAAACTGGGAAAACTCCTGCTGCTCCTGGTCTCGTCGCCCTGCTCGTCTGCTGCAACGTCTGTGCCTGTGCTCCATACAGGAACCTTCCAAGGCCTGATGACCTCCGAGACACCTGAAGGAATCTCCCTTGAAGTGAAGGAGTCACTTCCCTGCATCTGTAGGCACGGCAACAAAGCTGAACTGTCTGCTGATCCCAAGCTCCCACGGACTCCAAAATGCTCAGCAACACAGGTGGTGGTTCTTCACATCCCTCGAGGCCTGCCCTGTCCTCTTACTAAGTTTGAGGCCAGTATCCCTCGTCAGAGCCGCAGTAACTGAACCCCTTTACACAGCATCGACTTGCGTTTGCAAAGGCTTGTTGGCTTCCTTCCTCCAAGATCTTTGGGCTCCAAGTAGCCCCAACCTCCACCATCTGCTTTGATTAAGATCTTTGTCCTCACCACATGCAGTGCACAGTGGGCCTGCATCTTTGGTAAGCTGCTTGAGGTCCTCTTGCGACTCCAATGCCTCTGGCATGTGGGTCCTCTTGAGGGTCTTCTTTGATTTCTGCGGGCTTGCCGGATTGCTCGGGACCTGTCCTGACTCCCCTGCTTGTGGTGAGTCACCTGGACCTTGCTGCTCCCAACACTGCACCTTCTTCGCTTTCCACATTGTTTGTAGTTGCCAAGACTTGTTGGTGCTCCCAACAGACACCGACCTCTCAACTCTCGACATCCTACGTTGGACAGCTCGTGAACGGCTCCTGGTCTTCCACAGCGTTGCCTGGTCCTCCCAGCTACAGCTCCAAGGTCACAGTCATCTCACCTGCAGCACCCGAGATCTGTGGGCATCCGTCTTCTGTGCTTCCTGGTCACTCCTGAGTGGCATAGACTCTGTTCTCTCTGCTTGCAGGACCTTCTCACCTTGAATCCATCTTTGAGTTCCACCGGACATTTTCACCTTCTCCAGCAGCAGCATCTTCCATAAGTCTCAAATTGAGTTTGACAGCGATTTCCGATACCACTTAACACCTATGCACCCGGCTTCCCTAGTGTAGGTATCCTGGTTCCTACTCGAGCCGTGGTTCACATACCACTATTTTAGTATATGGTTTGGTCTACCCCTGGCGACCACAGTGTATCCGTGCTACTTTCCTGTTTCTATTGAAAAGTATTGTGTGCATTGTGTATATCTCCGGCTAGGAGATATCTTTATGTGTTAGTGAGTGTCTTATAATAAATACATGTTTTTTTAGAAATACACTGTGTATGGTTCTTTTTCACTTATTCTATACCAATAAGAATATGTTCTGGTAAAACAAGCTGCTTTACACTCCTTCTGGACTAAGCCACTTAGAGAGGTTTCCAAGGTTGTCGAAGACCACTAAAATCACCATAAGGGTTGTCTGGATTAGTGCAGGGTGGCCACTTACGTAAGTATGCACCATATATAATAAGCCAGTTTCTCACACTATACCAATAAGATTATGTTCTGGTAAAACAAGATGCTTTTCGGTCCTTCTGGACTAAGTCTAAAAGCTGCTCTCTACAGCTACCACTTAGAGAGCTTTCTAACATTGTCAAAGACCACCAAAATCACCATAATGGTTGTCTGGTTAGTGCAGGGTGCCCACTTACATAAGTGTGCACCATATACTAAACCAGCTTCTCATACCCATACCAGTCCAAATTCTCTTCAGAGACTTCCTGGGTTTCAGGAGGGTCCAGACCCCTCACATTCCTCTTCTGAGCCTAGCACATCATCAAAGTGCTCAGGCAACAACATAGAACCTCTGGGTTCTGTCGACGTCGGAATCGGCGTCAATCGATGCCATTCCGGCTCCGTGTCATCGGGGATGAGGATGAGGCTTGCGCCACCGACAGCCATCGGTGATGTCGCAGGCACCGATTTCGGGTTCGATGCCGGGTACGGACACGTTGGCACGACGGGCATCAAACCATATCCAGGATCGGATCCCTGGGGCCCCATGGGCGTCTTGGCGGGAGCCGACCGCGTCAAACCCAATGGGCCCCCCTCCGACTGCGCGGGGCCCGAAGGCTCACCAGTGGGGTCGTTCCACTCAAACACGCGGCGCATGGCCTTGTAAAACTCTTTTATCTGAGCAGGAGTCGCTACGGCTCCCAGAAAGGGGGGAAAGGCGAAGTCGACTTTTGCTCCGGCTCTGCGGAACCGTGCCTAGAGCGTCGGTGCTCCTTACCTCTCACGAGGATGGATGCCAATTGAGGTGCAGACGAAACCCGCTTGGACTTCCTCTTATTATTATTCCTCTTCCTCGAGTGTATTGAGGACCTCGAATGGGACAAAGAGGACTTAAGGCTCCGTGAGCGGTCCCGCCACCTCCTCTTTTTCGATCGGGACCATGACTTCCTCGAAGTCTTGCTTGATGGTGTTGACTGCCGGGCTGCAAGTAGGGATAAGTTACTTGCATATAATCCTAGTTCTCTTCCAGGGGTATCCTCATAAAAGTCATAAGCACTGAATATTCCCGCCCACGTGCGGGGAACCCGGAAATAATAAAAAATTATATATGAAAACATACATATATAGATCTATATATATACACATATATAATAATATTTTCCTAATCCAGATGCAGCCCCCATATAGGAGGCTAAACAATACAAAAATAGACAAATAAATAACATATTTTGCAATCACATATTACTTATATATATATATATATATATCACTTATTATGTTAACAAAAAAATGTTAAAATCACTTCCTTTCGGCTTACTTAACCCCTTCGACGCTCATGACGGAGCGGTTCCGTCATGAGCGTCGGTTGCGCTGTGCGCATGACGGAACCGCTCCGTCATGGCCCCGCCCGCGCTCAGAACCTTCAGCACCGCGCGGAAATCCGCGCAGCGCTGAAGGGGTTAAAATAAAATAATTAATACAATTAACTAGCTATATAATGTCTGTGACATACCAGTGCCAAGCGCCTATGTTAGACAGCAAAGCAAGTATGGTTTGGAAGCACGGAACGGTGCATGTTTTAGTAAATGAACTACCATGCCCACAATGCCTTATTTTTTTTTATTTTATTTTTTTAATCCTCATTTACTGCCATGGTTCCAGACTGCTGAGAGCCAACTGCATGGGTAACAAGAGTTGCGGGTGCACCGTTGCGCTGACACAGCCGATGCTGGAAGGGAAGTAGATGAGAGATCAAATACAAGAGCCCTACAGCTGCCACGGCCACCCTAGCAGCTCAACCCTTGCTAGCCAGCTGATAGAAGTTAACCAACTTTATGGTTATACATGCCGTTGCCGATGATGTGTGCGACCTGGGCGAGAAGAGAGGAGACCATCGAAAAAGTTAAAGAAACAGCAAGACAGTACTATGGCAGAATAATCATCCGAGCTGGGGAAAAAGAAAAAAAAAAAAAAACCACAGCAAGTTCAAAAGTTCAAAAAAGCCCGTCCAACAACTTCCAAAAGTTTCTCCTGTCACGGTTACCGGCCCTAGCTATGTCTAATACAGAGAACTGGAGCAGGGATCTGGAGCAGGGCTCTACGAGCCGCCAGCATTGCATAGAATAATAGATTACCAGCCATAGATCGTGTAGAGTCTACCGTTCCAAAGATTACTAGCTTCAGGTCTATTAATATCGGACGACCGAGCCTGGCCGAGAGTTTGCTACTAATTGCGTCCCAAAATGGAGTTAAGTGAGGACACTCGAGAAACATGTGTGAATCAGCAGCCTCCATAAGTCCACATCTCGGGCAAGCCACCGGACCTCCAGCCGCGAATTTCGAAAGTCTTTGTGGGGAATAGTAAGCCCTATGTAGTGTAAACAAGTGATTCCTGCGTAGCCGAGCTGGTTTCACTAATTCCCACAACAGTTTACAGGACATCAACCAGAGATCTACGACGTTGGAAGTCGGTATCAAAGAACTCCACAGCTGTTCTGGGAGAACAAAATCGCCATCCATTTCATTCATTATTAGGGAATACCATAGCGAGACCTCTTTTTTTACAGAAGGCTGATCAACTAAGAGGGTTTCCAAGTGACTTCCTCCCCCTAGAATGAACTTATTAAGTCGTGTAGGTTGTGTTGTTACTGCTTGGGCCCAACTTACTATTTGTATATATTTAAATCTTGAAAGATTGGGCCCAACTTTACGAACTAAGTCCTCCCAGGGGAGCAAAGTCCCTTCCACAAAGAGATCCCCCCAGACAGCCATCCCAGATTCCCTGAGTGGTGTAGCGAGTGCATCATTTAGCCAGGTAGGCGCCTCTGGAAGGTCCCATAGGGGAGCTCTACTGGAGTAACACCCTAATTTAGTACAGGATTTTAATTTTGCCCAAGGTCATTGCCAGGCCCTGTAAGATCTTCAACTTGACCTCTTTGAAAAATGTGGGGTCTCCGAATTTAAACAGAAAACCAGACTGCCCAGCTCCTTCGCACTTCAACAAGGTAGCAAACAAATTGCCAGTCCCGACGCCAGAAGGTGTTTTTAACAGCATACGTGAGTGGGAAAGCTGAAATGCCCAGGCATAAACCTGTAAGTCGGGCCCTGCCAAGCCCCCCTTCTCTCTTCGACGCCTTATCTTTTTCCAAGCTATCCTTGGGTTTTTGTTGCACCAGATAAAAGAACTTATCTCACTCTGGAGTTTAGCCAACAAAGCGGGTTCAAAGTAAAGAGGGATTGTATTAAACAAAAAAGAAACCCTAGGAAGAATAGACATTTTCACGCGGTTAACTCTACCAATTACTGTAAGGGGAAGGTGTACCCAAGCTCTCATCAATTTGCGGCATTCTTTTGCGATCCTAGCAAAATTAGTAGAGGCGATCAGAGAGATATCTTTAATAATGTTTAACCCCAGATAACGAAGACTCTTATTTGAGCCATTACTAAAGCTGCTGCCGACATCGTTCCATACCAATGTTTCTGTTTTAGCTGCGTTTACCTCATAGCCAGAAACATTTCCAAATTCGACAGCCAACCTAATAACTGCCGGGAAGGCAGAGTCAATGTCAGAGGTCATAACCATGAGGTCATCCGCGTATAACGCAACTTTCTTCTCCCATTCCCTATATACGAAGGGTATGATGCAGGGTTCTTCGCGTATTTTTTGAGCCAAAGGTTCAATGTAGTGATCGAATAGAAGAGGGGAAAGGGGACAGCCCTGGCGGGTCCCTCTAGAAATAGAAAATGCTTCAGAAAGTCTGCCGTTAACAAGTACCCGAGCTGATGGACAATTATATAACAACCGTACAGCCCTTCGAAAATTTCCTCCCATGCCAAACTTGGTCAAGGCCCCCGACAGGTACAACCAGTTGACCCTGTCGAAAGCCTTGGTGGCGTCGAGCGTAAGAATAGCCAACGGAGCTGCATTCAAGGTAGCCATATCGATGGCCCCTATTAGGTCATATGTTAGCTCGAAGAGCTGGCGGCCTCCAATAAAGCCCTTTTGGTTAGGATGTACTAATGTGGGGATGACTTGACCCAGCCTCCTTGCCAGCAGAGAGGCAAAGATTTTGTAGTCTGCATTTAATATAGATATAGGGCGGTAGGAGCCACAATCGGTGGGGGGTTTGCCAGGTTTTAATATAAGAGTAATGGAAGCTTCATTCCAAGTTGCTGGTGGTATGGCCCCTCCTACTAAGATTTGATTAAACAATATTGTAAGAAAGGGAGAAATTTCTTCTACTAAGATCTTATATAGTTCTGACGGTAAGCCATCCGGACCAGCAGCTTTTCCCCCCTTGCTAGCTCGCACAGCCCCCTCTACCTCTTCCCTAGTTACCTCCTTTTCCAACATTTCACATTGCAGATCCGACAATCTTGGAAGAGAAATACCCCTTAACCAACTCTCAATGGCTGCTGACTCAATGTTCTCGTCCTCCTGATAGATGTTCTGAAAGAAGTTTTTAAAAGCGGTTCTAATCTCCAAATCCGAGGAGACAGTACCCTGGGGAGATGTCACAGCATTTATAATATTACGCGCCCTGTCAAACTTAGCCTTCCAGGCCAACAGCTTGCCAGCCCCTTCTCCGTATTCAAAATGCGATAATTTACTCGCTTCCCATTTTTGCAAGATTCGTTCATTTAATACGGAGGCCAAGTCCGCTTTGAGGGAAGCCAATTTCTCTTGGAGTGCAGGATAAATGTCTGTAAGATCTTTACTAGTGACATTAATTTCCGCTTGCACTTCAAGAAGCGCAACTTCAATGGATGATATCTCCTGTACATATCGCCTCCTTCGATGTACAACCTTGTTTTTAATTACTCCACGAAGACAACACTTAAATGCATCCCAAACGACCCGAGGGTCTGAAGATCCAATGTTAATACGCATAAATTCAAGAGTGTCAGCTCTAATAGACAGGACATCTTGGGGACAAGAAAGTAGAGATCTGTCAAATGACCAAGAGATAGTGAGAGGTTTAGTAACTCCGACCATTTCCAAAAGAACAGCAGAGTGGTCTGAAAGGTGCGGAGGGAGGTAGGAGATATCTTTAACTGAATCAACCAAAACGTGACTTATCAGAAAATAATCGATTCTGGATTGATGGTGATACTTATAGTTGTGAAATGAAAAACCTGGTTTTGTACCTGCTCTTGCCCGCCCGATGTCAACGTACCCATATTGCTTCATGGAACTCAGCAAAAAAGCTCTAGCTTTGGACGGGGTCAACTGCCTACTGCAGGGAATCTTATCTAGTGTTGGATCCAGCACTATATTAAAGTCCCCTGCAAGAATTATAGGATCTGGAAAGTGCAAAAGACTTGAGAAGAGAGACTCTAAGGGAGCTGGATCGTCCTGGTTGGGACCGTAAAAGCCTGCCAGTGTTAGTTTTACCCCACCAATGACCACCAAAGTGATCGCCCACCTACCTCCCGGGTCGACCTTCTGTGTTATGATTCTTGTGTTAATAGATTTTTTAAACAAGACAGAGACACCCCTCGTATTTAACGACTGGGAAGTGGATACCGAAAAATCAATCCACCTATTCCTTTTCACCAAATCGAGCATCTCCTCCTCGATGAGATGTGTCTCCTGGAGTACAATGATCTGCGCCTCAATATCGCGAAGATACTGTAAAATTCTATTTGCCCTTGGTTTGGTGCGCAGACCATTGACATTCCAAGAGAGAATCCTAAGATTGCTCATAGCTCAACTTCCCACCATTTACACAAGACAGAGTATAAAGGAATTTGAACTCAAGGACAAGAAACCTAAACATCCTCCTGAGGTAGCCGTCCTGCCGAAAAAAACGTAACTAAATGTAAATTTACACAACTGAATCTGAGACCAGACTGAAAACGAGGAAAATTTTCTATTTTTACTAACCCACACCCCTAACCTTACCCCTACACCCCTGTGGCCTAACCTCACCCCCCCCAACCCCCTGAGGAACCCTTGTGAAGTCCAACCGGAAACCGGTTTGTGGTACCCCTTACCCAACCCCACCCCCCCCGGAGTGAATGCACAAATCATATAGTTCCATTATATGTGACTTGTGATGTATATTTTATAGAAAAGAATTTTTTCTTTCTTTTTTTTTTTCTCTTTTCTGTTTTTTATTTTCTCCCCTTTTTTCCTTCCCTTTATCTCTTTTTTTTTTTTTTTATATTTTCTTTCTATTCTCCGCCTTCTCCCCTATGGTTGTTTCTCCTTTCCTTTTCATTCTAAGGCTAGGTTATATTGTATTTACAAATTGCTTTTTACATTCACCTCCTTACGTGTGCTTTCCATATATTTGCTCGTGTGCCTAGCCTATGCATATACAAAGATGTATGAGAATATGAATTCCCTAACCAAAATGGTAGAGAATAATTGTGAGGGTGGATCAACTAAAGGTAAGTTGCTCAGGGAGGCCCTCCCGCTGCGCCCCTGTCACTTTGGAGGGTAGTTAACAAGTCATCAGCGGCCTGAACTGTACGAATATTGTACATTTTGTTATTCAGCATAATTTTCAGTATTGCAGGAAAACTTAGCTGGACGATGGCACCAAGTTTCCGAAAAGCATCCATCCTTTTGCCCAGCTCCCATTGCTTTTCAAGTGTCACTCTAGATAAGTCAGACCGTACCTGAAATGTAAAGCCTTTATAGTCCAGGGACTTTAGCTTTAATGCTGCATTAAGAATCTGCTCCTTTATAGTGTAGGTGTGAAAATTCACAAGGATCCTCCTCGGTTTTGATCTTTGAGAATTTCGTCTGAAAGGTTCTCTGTGTATCCGTTGGATATCACTAGCTATTTCTTCTTCAGATAGCCCCAACTTTAAAGAAAGAGCTAGCAAAGAGACAATGAAACCTTTGACGTCAGAGCCCTCAATTCCCTCGGGAATATTCAAAATCCGGATGTTATTACGCCTGGCATGGTTTTCCAAAGTCTCCATCCTCTCAGCAATTGAAATGTCTTCCTTCTTGAGATTCACTATCTCGTCCCTCGCATTATCTACATGCAAGGATAGCCTGCCAACCGCTTCTTCTTTTTTTTTTTGTTGAAACATTTTTTATTGTTTTCATACACAGCAATACAACAACCAGCTCTCAATCCCCGCTCAGTCAGGAAATACCCCACATATACCAGCATTTCCACTCAGCTGTCCCACCCGGCCCCTTCCCCCCCCGCCCCCCACCCTCTGTCAGTGTGCCCCCGTCTGCTACCCCGGTCCCACGCTCGATGCTTCCCCTCCCCTCAATCAATGCAATACAGGAGCCCCACCTCTCCCTACAGCCACAATACCTTCCCCCCCAACCCTATCCAGAGTGCAGTCGGTCAGGGCCCGCCAGTCGCCTCCACTACTCCCCACTCCCCACTACCACTTCCTCATCAGGCCCGCTCCCTTCCTCCCCCGGCTCGGACATCAGCCCCTGGAGTTCTACCACCAACGCTTCCCACGCCCGGGCTGTCGCTAGCGCTTTTTCGTCATCTCGCCGGAGGGCCAGTTGCACCCGGAGCGTGCCCTCAGCCCCCGCCCAGCGCTCCAGGGCTGATCTCCAGCGCAGGAAACTGGGTCCCCCCCGGGATTTCCAGTGCAGCGTCAATTCCCTCTTGGCCAATATCAGCCCTAGATCATAGAATTTGCTCGTGACCTTCGTGCGACGGGTGTGGGGGAACCAAAGCAGCAAGCAGGTGCCCATCTCCGGACCAATGGAGCGATCCGTAACCTGGTTCAGGCACTCCACCACCGCTTCCCAGTAGTCCCCCAACTGCCTACAGGCCCAAAACATGTGTCGAAAGTCTGCTCCGTCCGCCCCGCACCGCGGACACTGAGAGTGCGCTCCCCCAAAATATTGTAAAACCTTTGCCGGCGTCAGGTACGCTCTGTGTAGTGTAAAAAACTGGACAAGCTGGAACCTGGCATTCCTCGTCCCCTTCCATGCCCTCCGCACCAGCGTGGACCATGTGGATTCAGGGATCTCCTTCCCCAGGTCCGCCTCCCACTTTCCCCTCAAGGCGCCCAATGGGGGGAGGCTCTCCGTTGACAGCCTACGATAAAGGCATGTGATGGCCTTGGTCGTCCCCGCCGCCATCACCACATATTGGCAACCCGTGGCAGTCGGGGGCTCCGACAGCCCCACATTCCAATGCCTCTGAAGGCTTGCCACCAAGGCCGCATGGAGCAGGAAGTCTCCCCGCGGAAGCCCATAAGAGTCCTGCAAGTCTTGGAAAGGCAGCAGTACTCCCTCTCGAAATAGATCCCCTACCATCTGGACCCCCATTTCCTCCCAGACCGCCAACCCCGACCAGTCTCCTCCATGCGGGAACGCCGTGCACATCCCCAGGGGGATCTCAGGGGCATAGGGGTGAACTATGGCGGCCTTTCTCTGGCATCTATTCCAACATAACCGGAGGGTACGTTCCTCCATGGTGAGCTGGGCGAGGTCCAGCCTCTGGTGAAGGACTATAAAGGCCAGCACGTGGCGCGGGATTAGCCTGCCCTGGGGACCGTCCGGGCCCCTGTACTCCCTGGCCACCGCCTGTGTGAGCCACTGGAGCTGGGCCGCCAGATAATACCATTCGAAGTCCGGAGCCGCCAAGCCTCCCTCCGCCCGCGGTCGCCGCAAGGTGGTCAGCGCCACTCGACGCCTTCCCGAACCCCAAATGAAGCTCGTGGTGAGTACCCGCAGTGCCGCAAAAAACGACGCTGGGATCCATATTGGAAGGGTGCGAAAATAGTAAAGGAGCCGCGGCAGCGCCACCATTTTCAGCAGCGCCACCCTCCCAGCACACGAGAGCGGGAGCGTTTTCCAAAATCCCATACTACCCCTTAGGCCACGAAGCGCCCTACCCACATTACCGTCCAGCAAATCAGCCTGGGTATGATAGATGTTAACACCCAGATATCGGAGACAGCTGCCTTCCCAGCGGATTTGGCCTAACGCCTGCGGGGGCTGTCCCCCTCGCGACAGCGGGAACAAACAGGTTTTACGCCAATTGACCTTAAGCCCGGACAGCCGACCAAACACCTCCAATAAGGCCACCGCTCCCTCCAGTGCACCCGCCGTGTCCTCCAAGAACATCAGTAGATCGTCCGCATAGAGGGAGATATAATGCGTATCCTCCCGCAAGGCCACCCCTACATACGCACCCCCTCGT
The DNA here is from genome assembly GCF_964204655.1 of Triturus cristatus. Classification (NCBI taxonomy): domain Eukaryota; kingdom Metazoa; phylum Chordata; class Amphibia; order Caudata; family Salamandridae; genus Triturus; species Triturus cristatus. Next base: position 144,846,510 of record NC_140594.1, read on the forward strand.
CGGGCATGAGCCGCCAATGGTTCAATGGCCAGCGCGAACAGCAAGGGGGAGAGGGAACACCCCTGTCTCGTCCCCCTCCGGACCTGGTAGGAGGCCGATATAGTGACCCCTGTCTTCACCCGGGCTGTAGCCTCGCTATAAAGTAACGAGGTCCAGCGCACAAAGTCCTCCCCCAAACCGAACTCTCGCAACACTCGGTACAAATAAGGCCATTCCACACTGTCGAAGGCCTTTTCTATGTCGACCGACAGCGTACAGGCCTCTGGGAAGACCTCCCGGTCCAGTTCCATCACTCGCATTAACCTTCTCACAGAAGTGGCAGTGCTACGTCGAGGAATGAAGCCCGCCTGATCCGGGTGGACTAAGGCGGCCATATGACCCAGGAGGCGCGACGCCAGTACCTTGCTCAATATCTTATAGTCCACCGTCAACATGGAGAGCGGCCGATAAGCCGTGTGCGCGTCGGCCTTCCCTCCGGGCTTTAATAAGGGGATCACAATCGCCTCCCGAGCAGAGGCGGGTAGACGCCCACGTCGCCAAGCTTCGCCGTAGAGGGCCTGCAGCTGTGGGGCCAACAGGTCTGAAAACGCCGCATAGAACTCGACAGGCAGCCCATCCGCCCCCGGGGTTTTCCGGCGCGCCATATGTCGAATCGCCGCCCGAATTTCACCCAGCGAAATGGCACCGCCAAGTTCTTTCCCCACCTCCGGGTCTAGGCGAGGCAGGCGGGCCTCCAACAAGAAGTCCGCTAGGCCCTCTGGCTCCCCCGCCATGGTGCTGTCGTATAACCCAGCATAATAGCCAGCGAACTGCTGATTTATCCCCTTCTGGGAATACACCGGGGCGCCCCCCGCGTCAGCCAGGGCCAGTATCGGTTCCCCCCGGGCCGCCGGGTTCGCCAACCAAGCCAAAAGGGATCCCACCTTATCACGCTCCGCGTGCGCTCTCATTAGGTAGCCTTTATGGTCAAAGCAGCGGAGCCTCTCCACCTGCACCGCCACCGCCTCGCGCGCCTCAGCGACCGCAGCCAGCCCTCCGGTCCCCGACTGATGCGCCAGTTCCGCCGCCCGCAGCAGGGCCTCCGCCCCCTCCACCTCCTTCAGCAGCGACTTCCTCACCCCAGCCGTGGACGAGATACAGACCCCCCTGACCACCGCCTTGAGCGCGTCCCATTCCGTCGCCCGGCTTGCCGTCGTACCCGAGTTTCGCTCTAAATATTGTGTTAAGCAGTCGCTAACCTCAGCCCGGAAGACCGGGTCCTCCAGGAGCAGAGGGTTAAGACGCCACGTGGGAATAGCTTGCCGCTGCCTGGACCACTGCAACACCCCCAGACAGGGGTTATGATCCGAGAGAGTTTTCGCTAGATACTCACTATGTCGCATCAGCGGTTGGACGTCCGAGGAGCACACAATACCATCCAATCTGACATACAGCTCATGGGGGGCAGAATAAAAATGAGTAATCCCTGTCCTGCGGGTGATGAGCGCGCCAGGTATCCACCAGACCCCAGGTGCCCTGCCAGCTACTCCGAGCAGTGGCCACCCGACGCACCGCCGACTGTGCCAGGGGGGGTGGGATCTATCCAACTCCACATCCGTGACAGAATTAAAGTCCCCTCCCAGCACAACCGGCCCCGTCAAATACGCCGCCAACTGCCCTGACAGCCTGGAGAAAAACGCCGCCTGGTCTACATTAGGGGCATATACACTACACATGCTCAAGTCCCTCCCATCCAGCCGCCCCTGCACTGCCACAAACCTGCCCTCCGGGTCCACCAATGTCATCAGGGGTTGGAAAGGGACACCCGCTCTCACCCAGATCAGGGCCCCCCGAGCAAACCTCGAGAAGGTGGTGTAGTATAGTTGGTCCCGCCAGCGCCGCTGCAATGCCTTCCCCTCCTCTTTATCCAAGTGGGTCTCCTGAAGGAAGGCTACCTGGACCCCTCTCCGCACTAAGTATGCATGGATTTTATGTCTCTTCACCATAGAGGTGAGCCCTCTCACATTCCAAGTCACAATTCTCAATTCAAGGGGGGTCCCCATCCCATCGTCGGACCAACCATCCCATCCTACCCCTCCGAGGCACACTGACAATCCCTTGACACCCTAAAACACCCCAACTCCCCGAATCCCCACCCCTCCCCAGAACAGGCTCTAAACCGCAGTCACCCATCCAAATACTCCCCCAAACAGAAACCAAATACTCTGGTAGCCACCAGAGTCTCACTATGTCCGTGAGGTTGAGGTGGTGACTCTACGCCTGACGGGTTGACAGTGGTCCTCCCCAAAGCATCCATGCCCAGACTCCATCAATGTCACCCCCCCAGCAGTCCATCCCCCGCAGGCTCCCCCACCCCCACCCCCGGGGTCCCCCAGAATCTCCAGACCGTCCAGCCATGGGCGCCACCCGCTATTCGGCCCTCCGTAGGCCCCAGCGAGCCCGAAGCAGTGTCCCTCTCCACACGTACCCAGTCCTCCCAACCCAAGTCCCTTAGTTCAGGGCCCAAGCACACCCCAAACCTTCAAGCGTCCAACATTCCATCTGCCGTCCCCGGGGTAACATCTGGCAGCACCTCCACTTCGTCGACAGCGCCATCCGAATGGGAGTCCTCCGTGCCCTTCCCAAGCCCGAATCCTCGCTGGGCTGGGAGGCCGTGGCCCCGGAGATCACAGAGACCGCCCGCAGCGCGGCTCGCCTCTCCAGTGCCGTCTGGGACGCACCCGGAGATCGGGCCCCCGCTGTCCTCGCCCTGTTGCGTCTGGTGCGACGGGCCTTCGTCGGAGTACCCCGTGGCCCCTCTCCGGCATCATGCGCCGTCGCTCGGGGCCTGGCCGACTCCAACCAACTCCAGGCTGCTGCAGGGTCAGTGAAGAAGACAGCTTCCCCTTCCATCACCACTCGGAGACGGGCCGGGAACAACAAAGAATATTGCAGCCCCTCTTCCCGCAGTGCTCTCTTCACCGCCAGGAATGAGGTACGTCTGCGCTGAACCTCCATGGGGTAATCCGGGTAAATAGAGACCCGAGCGTTCTCTACCTGATAGGGTCCCGAAGTTCTGGCCCTCTGAAGGATAATGTCCCGGTCCTTGTAATGCAGCAGTCGGGCCACCACCGGCCGGGGCGGCCTGCCCGGGTCCGGGGGGCGGGCCGGTACCCTATGCGCCCTCTCCAGAGTAAAGAACCGCGTGAGTCCCTCGGGCGCCGCCACCTCCTGCAGCCAGGTCTCCAGGTAGGTTATCATATCTCCCCCTTCGATCTTTTCCGGTAGCCCGACCACGCGAATGTTATTGCGGCGGTTGCGCCCTTCAGCATCCTCGGCCCTCTTTTCCAAAGTCACCACTCGCCGTAGGAGATCCGCTGTCTGATCCTCCAGTACCTTCTGCGCTGGCTCCACCAGGTCCATCCTGTCCTCTGTGGTCTTGACCCTGTCCACCAGCTTCCTGTGATCCGCCCGGAGCAGCCCCAGGTCCGAGGATACCTGGGCGATATCATTCTGCAGCGCCGTTTTTGTGTCCGCTATGGCCTGCAAGATCTGGTCAAGCTGTCGCTGCTGTAGGCCCGCCGCAGATTCGGCGCCAACGCCACCCCTGCCGCCACCGGTAGGGTCCCCCGCCGACTCCACCGACTGCCCTCCCGGCTTGAGTCGTGGCTTGACCATGCTCCCGACCAGGCGGTGCGTCCGATAGGCTCTCCCCAGGCGGCCTCCGGGCCGCTCCCCAGACCTGCGGGCAGCGCACCCCCTCGTCGGCCCCAGGGGCCCGCTCCACCATGCCTGCAGTCCACCGGGAGACCAGCGCCCTCCTTCTGCTCACCAGGCTCCTCAGCGGGGAGGCCACCAGTCGCCGCTAGAGCCGCTGAGTCCAGGGCCGCGTCCGGCCCTCTCCACCGTCCTCCGAGCGGCGTCGGGATCGTCGCACCACCCAGGGGCCAGAACTGCCCGTTCGCTGCCTGTGGGCAGTCAAGCCGCTACCACCAAGGGGTCACTACACCCACCGTGTTGGCCCACCTAGCATGTGGCGTCTCGCTGCGGGCGCCCCAGGCCCAGGTCCTCCTTCGCCGCCACCAGCCCAGAGCCTTCCGCCGTGTCGCCACTGCTCCGTTATGCCGCCACCGCCTCTAGGTCACTCTCTACTGCTGGCTCCTCAGCTCCAAGCTTCGCACCGAGGGTGATCCCCGCCGCCACTCTCCAGCAGGACCAGGCCGGCACTTCCGGTGCTCGCGGCCGATGCAGCCTCACTTCCGGCCCGCTCCGCCAGCACTGTGGGCCGCTGCTTCCCGTCCCCTCAGAGGCCGCCCAAGATGGCCGGCGGCCGCCCGCCTCCGTCACCTTTCCGTCGCCGCGTCCGCTCACTGCGCCGCGGTCCGCTCCGTCCGACTGCTCCAGGGGTCCCGAGGTGGCAGGGGGAGCCCTCCGGGAGCGTCAAACCGCCCGGGGAACACTCGTCTCAGGATTAATGGCTGGGCTGGATGCGGAGCTCGTCGCTCACGCGTCCATGCCCGTCGGCTGCCAAGCCACGCCCCCCCTGCCAACCGCTTCTTCTAACGTATTAGTTCTCGCAGTGAGCCCATCAACTTTACTACCCAGCGCCTCACAATAGCTTTTGATCTCGCTCTGAATCGCAGCTGATTCTTCAAAACCACGTTTAATGTCGGCTGAGAGAGACCAAAACATTTGCTCTAGAGAGGGAACTGGTAAAAGGGGTAGTAGGGATGATGCTAGATCGGCTGGGGTCTCCTGATATAACCCGGCTCCCAATGCGTGCGAAGACTGTTGGAGACTGCCACTCAATAACACTTCTAGCCCCCCCCCCCCCGAGACGGGCTCTGCGCCTGAGCCTGTGGGACTGTTTGAACCTGGCGCTGGGGCTGACCATCGCCCTCTACCCCCTGAGGTACTTGAACCACGCCGTCTGACCCCCCGTACTCCGACAATGAGGTGGAGACAGGAACTGAAGCGGGGCTGATATTACCAGACGTGGTAACAGGCAGTGGTAAGGGTTCTCCCAACCTGATTGAATCAACAGACGGAGTCTGCACCACAGAGGCAAAAGTCCTCGTAAGCTCAGAGATAAGCGCAGGGGCGAGCACAGGGACGCAATGCGGAGGATTAGGGTAAGAGGTATGGACAGAGTCCTCCATTATAGCCTGAGGAGGGGGAGATTGCAAAGGATTTGAGGAAGAGTTTGGAATAGAGTTTGACTGGTTATTGCAAGGTGGAGGACAGAGATCGGAGACTGAAACAAAAGTGGGCTCTGGTGATGGAACCAAAGAATGGTCTTGATTACACTCATGGATGCCCTCAACACTAGGCGAAAGGGTGGTGCCTAGTTGTGCAGTAGGGCTTTTCCCAATGTTAAGGAGTTGGGGGACAGCTTTGAAATAAGAGAGCAAAGAGGGTGTTATCTTGGAGTTTGAGTCTAAGACAGACTTTACTGACCATACAACCCTGTTAGCCTTGTAAGCTCGCTTACCCTTCACCTCATTAGCTAGAAAGGATGAAGCTTTTATTGCAGATTGTGACCTTTGTGGCAAACTTGTTGTAGACTGATAAGACTTTGGGGTCTTTTGTATCTTCACCCCCCTACTAACAGCTTTACTATCATAGGGCGGGTGACCCTTTACACCCTTGTCCTCCCTGCCTGCCTTGTCTCGGTCCTTGGAGGTGCACGCTCTAAGATAGGAAGGTAGGGTACTGTCCCCGGCTCCGCGACTGCTTTCTGGGAACCCCGAGGCCCCAGGCTGACTCCCCCGCACTCCGCCTAGCTCCTCTGCCCCGGGGAAATTATTCAGACCTCCCCCCAACTCCTTCCCCTTCACCTGGAGTCTCTGCTTCTCTGATGCTGATTTCGATCTCGTTATAATTCTTAATGCTTCCTTCGAGCTGGCCACACCATCAGCCGCCGCCGCCGCTGCTGTAAGCCCTACGGGAGCCGCCACCTCCACGCTGTACAGGGTCGACCCAGCACTAGAGCCGGCAGGAAGGACTGGCAGCCACTGACTTCGCTTTCCCCGCCGCAGCTCCAGCGCCGCTTTACTCCAGCGCGGCACTCCAGGCGAAAGGCTCTGCCTCTGCTGGCTCGAAAACGCCGGCTCCGGTTCTACGGCGCCTTCAAGCAGAACACACATGGAGGGGGAAGAGAGAACGCGACTAGGAAAGAAAGGAATCAGGTTAAACTGTAATTTACAAGGTCTTGCGGTATAGCCTCCTGCGCTGTTAACACTAAGGAACCATAAGGAACGCCACTGCTACACTCCTCGCTCCGGAGGTCAGGGGCGGAGTACCGCGGCAGCTAGCCTACTGCCGCCATGTTCCTCCTTGCAAGGGCTGATGAATTCTGCCTCTTCTGACCTTAGCAGCCGCCCACAATGCCTTATTGCGGGTTACTGTGGAGCTGTGGTATAAAATGGTGAAATAAACATAGGACTTATGGTACTACCGTGATCAGGAACTGTGAAAGTTCGAAATGCGTAGGTGGAGAGAAAGAGAAGGTCATTAAAACAGAGTTGATAATAATCCAGGAGTGCGGCGTACTTTGTTCAACTTGCATTGATATATATATATATATATATATATATATCTGAACAGAATCCAGGATGCCCTGTTAAAGAGACGCCATCACAGGTAAGGATATTTCCTTTCTTTATTGCGGATAGCAGTTACGGCAAAAATACACCCTCCATCGGTAACACTGCCAAACATGTTTCGGGCTCATAAGCCCTTGTTCACTGGCCGTATGCAAAAAGTCACTGCAGCTGGGAGGACTATTTCAAACACTTGACCCCACCCTCTTGGGATTTCCTTGAAAATATACCTTCTGGGTCTTGAAGTCCTTTAACTTTTCCATAGTGGATGCTGTGTGAATATTAAAAATGGGCTTGATACATATGGATTTTGTTAGACCTGTCAGCCCTTTGGGTGGTCCCTCCTCATCATTATTTATTTTGTCCCACTTTTGCCTCAAACCCTGTTAGAATTTTTCCTTTTTGGGAACCACCAGACTTTTTAGTATTGATGCAGATTCAGGGAGCCATTTTATCTACCCCTGGAACTTCTGTCTGAGGGCCTGGAGCACAAAATGGTGGCCACCTGTGACATCATCAGAACCCACTGGAACCTACCAGCACCTTCCAGAACATTCCAGAACCCTGTGACAGTTGGAGGCGGTTTGGAATGTTGGGAAGCTAAGCCAGAGTTGACAGTTGGAGCTGGCAGTTGGCACCTGACTGGTGAAGAGAGAGGAGCAGAAACCTGAAGGAGGAAGGAGTGAGGCAGCAGGGGTGGAAACTTGTGCCTGGAGTGGGGTCCATAAACCCACCCTTGATACTAGTCCCTACTGACTGAGCCCAGCCTGGAGCCCTGTGTGGGAAAAAGCAAGAAAAACCATCTTAAGGACCTGGACAGCAGGAACAGGCCTTAGAAGTAAAGAAAAGCAAGAATCTGACCTGTTTATTGGTTTCCCTGGAATCCGACGTCGAGAAGCCTGAGACCTGGAGCCCGAGGTGGAGAAGCGGCGCTGACTGGAAAGCAGACGTCGTACCCGGAGCCGCCAGAGGTCGAGAGAGAGGGCGCCGACGGAGGTCGTGGAGAGTACCAGAGGTCGAGGAGGAAGTCACCCGAGGTCGAGTGAGCGGCGTCGACGGGGGAGTGAAGACCGCCCTCCGGAGTCGCCGGAGACCGAGGTGAAGCGTGCCGGAGGTCGGGAGTGGAGATCGCACTCCGGAGTCGCCGGAACCTGAAGAGAATCGTGCCGGAGGTCGGGAGTGGAGGTCGCACTCCGGAGCCGGCGGAAGTCGACATCGAGCCAAGCAGCCCGACGTCATCGAACCGGAGGTCGACATCGAGCCGAGGCCGCCGACATCGAACCGGAGCTGCCCGAAGTCGACATCGAGCCAAGACAGCCCGACGTCATCGAACCGGAGGTCGACATCGAGCCGAGGCCGCCGACATCGAACCGGAGCTGCCCGAAGTCGACATCGAGCCAAGACCGCCCGACGTCATCGAACCGGAGCTCGACATCGAGCCGAGGCCGCCGACATCGAACCGGAGCTGCCCGAAGTCGACATCGAGCCAAGACAGCCCGACGTCATCGAACCGGAGGTCGACATCGAGCCGAGGCCGCCGACATCGAACCGGAACCGCGTACCGGCGTCGTCAAGAACTGACATTGCGCCGAGGCCGCCGACATCGAACCGGAACCGCTTCACGACGTCGACACGACTCCAGCGGCGTCGGAGCTTCATCAAAAGGGCAGTAAGTGGAATAGAGGGCGCCTAAGGCCCTGTGGAGCTCTAAGAGACCATCCTAAGGGATAAAGAGGTGTTAGAACCAGCCTGGAAGTGCCAGGGGTGGACTGAGACTGATACAGTGACCTGTGTGAGGGGTGGTGTAGTTTGGGAGAGCCAGATTCCTAGATTACCCTTGATCTACCTCAGTTTTAGCCTCAGCCTTACCCAAGCTAGGTGAGACACCCACAGGCCATCCACCTAACCACAAGCTGTGACTGGGCCAAATCAGCCCATAGTATTTTAAATGTGATCTGATTCTACAAATGTCATGGTTGGCTGATATTATTTATTGAGGGTACTGTATTTATTGTATTTATCTAAGTTATTCCTGTAATGTATTTATTGTCCTGAGCTAACTTATTTCTGTACAGTATTTATTCCCTCACAGTATTTATTTGACCTGATCCTATTTATTGCACCTGTAAAGTGTTACTATTTATTTGACCTGCACTTTTTAAGGAGAAGCTTGTGTACTGTGACTGTATTATTATTTATTTAATCAGCAACTAAGAGAAAAGAAGATAAACACAGAGATATTTTCATAATTTTTAAGGTGTAGTGTCGTTTTTGGAACGGATGCACGCATGGTTATTGTGTGGGTATGACGTATGCTTAACACGGTGCCTTCCTTACCGCTCGAGCCAAGCTACCACAGCGTGTCTGGGAGAACACCACTACCACCCTTCCGGTGTGGGAGTGGGTTTTTCCAACATGATTGGTGTTCAGCGGCGGGATTGAGCTGTGCCTACGCATACTCGACAATAACTGTGGGTAGTCCATAGGCCTACACCTGGAGTTTTCTCAAAGCGGCCTTCCTAATTGTGAGCTTTTGTTTTTTCCAAATTTACTCTGGTGGTGGGAGGAGGTATTATATAAGGTACCCCCCTGCATTGCTTCTGTCAAAACCTGTCTTCTGTTCTGAGTGGGGAAAATGGAGTTTGTGCTAGAAGACCTGGAAACCTATACTGTGGCCCAACTCAGGGAGTTTTGTCAGCGGGAGGGGGTGTATTGTCCCCCAGGAGCAAAGAAGGGTTCACTCCAAACCAGCTTAAGGGCTTGGGGGGAGGCACGACGAGAAAGCAAGGCTGAGGAGGAGGACAGGGATAGAGAGCCCGACAGTGAGGGAGCTGGTCTGTACCAACCTGAGGTGGGGAACCTAGTAGCGGGGCCCGGAACCATTTCCAGGAAGGGCAGCAGTGCCTCTAGCGGTGGCTTGTCTGAAGTGGAGTTAACAGACCGGAGGGAGAAAAGACAGCTCACATGGGACTTAGCAAGGCTGGAGAAAGAGAAGGAGTAACAGAGGATGGCTCATGAGCTAAGGCTGAAAGAGATAGATCTTCAGATCCTAAGAGTCGGGGCACACACTGTTCCTAATGGTGGCAGCAAAGACCAAGAAAGAGAGTTCACTAGGGAACCCAAACCCTACCTGCCAAAGGACATAGTAGCTAGCTATGGAGTGGGCGACGATATTGCCAAGTGGCTAGCGGCCTATGAGGTCTCGTTAAGGGCCCATGGGGTTCCAGAGAAGTACTGGGGAGGGGGATTGTACAGGTACATGCCTCCAGCTGGTAGGGATGCTTTATTGGCCCTCGAGGAGGATGAGCAGACCCACTACCCCACCATGAAAGTGGCGCTCATAAGAAAGTTTGGACTAACACCCGAAAAGTACAGACAGAAGTTCCGGGGTAGTCACAAACTGGGCACACAGAATTGGGTGGACTTCCTGGACTATGCAAAGAAGGCACTAGAGGGTTGGATTCAGGGCAGTGAAGTGAGGAACTACGAGGGGTTGTTTGATTTAGTACTGAAGGAACACCTGCTCGAAAAATGTTTCCCTGAACTGCGTCAACACCTGGTGGATAGCAAGCTGACCAATCCCCGGAAGCTTGCTGAGGAGGCGGACATTTGGGCTAGTACCCGGGTGTCCACAAGGGGGACTGGAGGGGATACTCAAAAGGCCGGACAGGGCGCCCCCCAGAAGAAAGAGGGAGGGGAAAAGAAAAAGGAGTTCTCCAAAGGCCCCCAAAATAATAAAGGGAAGGGAACAGGACTCACCCCTAGGGCTAACCCACCCAGAAACCCTAATCCTGGCCAGAGTCAGCAGCCAAGGGTTGTCCATTGCTACGAGTGCGGTGGCGTCGGACACTATAAGGGAGATGCGAAGTGCCCGAAACGACCACCCCCTCCCATTGGAGGAAAGACCCCCGGAGTAGCTAGTGCAGTGCTCGGGGAGGAGATGCCCTTAACTAAGGGAAGGGAGTGGGCAGGTGTCACTTTAGTGTCCCTGGGAGAACGGGAGATGGTTCCTAAGATCCAGGTGCCCGCAAATACTGTAAAGTATGGGCAGTGGGTCACCATCAACGGCCAAAGAGGGGAGGCTCTGAGAGACACAGGAGCCAGTATGACTATGGTACGTAGCCAACTGGTGTCTCCAGAGCAGGTAATTCCCGATGTACTCCACCCAGCCGCGATGGCTGACGGCAGAACAGGCCACTATCCGGTGGCCGAGGTTCCGTTTGAATGGGAGGGGGTTGCAGGTTCACTTCGAGTTGCCGTAAGCCCTGCCGTGCCAGTTGATTGTCTGCTGGGGAATGACATGGAGCACAATGCTTGGAAGGAGGTGGAATACCGGACTCATACCGAGATGCTGGGTACACCTGACTGGGCCTGTGTGAGCACAAGGTCCGCGACTACCCGGAGAGAGAGAGAGTTTTGGCTGGAGCCTGGAACAAAGGCCCAGCCAGCTGCCAGTCAAGGGAAGAACCGAGGACAGGAGGAGCCTGCCTCGGCGTCCACCCCCCGTAGGACGGATAGGCCACTGGAGGTGGTGGACCAGGAGTCTGCGGTGGAGGATGTTACCAAACTGGAGGACCTACCCATCCCGGCCGAGTGGCACGTGGAGGGAGGCCCGACCAGGGAGGAATTCTGCCAGGGCCAGAGGGAGTGCCCTACCCTTGAGGGGCTAAGGCGTCAGGCCCAAGCCCAGGCAGCAGGAAACGTTGAAGGGAACTACAGTGTTTACTGGGAGGATGGCCTCCTCTACAGTGAACCCAAGGCACCCCTACATGGATCGTCACGAGCCTTGGTAGTCCCTCAACGTTATCGAGCCTTCCTTCTGGAGTTGGCTCACGAGATCCCATTGGCAGGACACCTGGGGCAAGACAAGACCTTCGCCCGTCTTGTCCCACACTTTTATTGGCCTCAAATGAAAGTGTCGTCCGATACCTACTGCCGGACATGTGTGTCTTGCCAAGCCAGTGGGAAAACAGGGGTGAAGCTGAAAGCTCCCCTGGAACCACTTCCTGTCGTTAGCACCCCCTTTGAAAGGGTGGGCATCGACATTGTGGGTCCGTTAGATCCACCTACTACAGCTGGTCACAGGTTTATCCTGGTTTTGGTGGATCATGCCACACGGTACCCAGAGGCAATACCTCTGAGGACCATAACAGCACCTGTTGTGGCTAGGGCCCTGATGGGAATCTTTACCCGAGTGGGTTTTCCCAAGGAAGTTGTGTCCGACAGGGGGACCAACTTCATGTCAGCGTACATGCGGGCGATGTGGAAGGAGTGTGGAGTGACCTACCGGTTCACTACTCCTTACCACCCCCAGACCAATGGTCTGGTGGAGAGGTTTAACAAAACCTTGAAGGGCATGATCAGAAGTCTGCCTGAAAGCCTGCGGAGGAAATGGGACGTCCTCCTACCCTGTTTACTCTTTTCTTACAGGGAAGTGCCACAGAAGGGAGTGGGTTTCAGCCCCTTCGAGCTTCTGTATGGGCACCCTGTACGTGGACCTTTCAACCTGGTGAGAGACGGATGGGAAAGAACTCCCAGAAAGCTTCCCCAGGACGTGGTGAGCTACATGCTGGCCTTCCGGAGCCAAATGGCTAAGTTGTGGAAGCAAGCTTCTGACAACTTGGAGGCCAGCCAAGCAGTAATGAAGGCATGGTATGACCACAACGATCACCCGGTGGAGTTGGAGCCTGGCCAGAAGGTGTGGGTGATCGAACCAGGAGAGCTTAGCGCCCTCCAGGATCGCTGGTCAGGACCCTTTGAGGTATTGGAGAAGAAGGGTAAGGCTACCTACTTGGTGGATCTTAAGACCCCTCGTCAGCCCCTACGGGTGCTTCACGCCAACCGCCTCAAACCCCACCACGAGAGGCCCTAAGTCATCTTGATGATGGTGACTGACGGAGCAGAGGACGCGGAAAGCGAGCCTCTCCCCGATTTGTTTGCGTCTCAAGAGAAGGATGGGTCGGTGGAGGGAGTGATTCTCTCCCCATCTCTAACTCCTGAACAGCAGGAGGACTGCCGCCAGGTCCTGGGGCAGTACTCTTCGTTGTTCTCCCTTGTCCCGGGTAGGACTCACCTGTGCGTCCATGACGTGGACACAGGAGACAGCCCACCTGTGAAGTCCAAGATCTACCGGATGTCAGACAAGGGGAAGGCCAGCATTAACGGTGAAGTCACTAAGATGCTGGAGCTAGGAGTGATCGAACCTTCTAGCAGCCCCTGGTCCAGTCCGGTGGTGTTAGTACCAAAAGCTGCACCACCGGGTGCCCAACCGGAACTGAGGTTCTGTGTGGACTACCGGGGACTGAATTCAGTAACCAAAACTGATGCTCATCCGATCCCTAGGGCGGATGAATTGATTGACCGGCTGGGAGCTGCCCAATATCTAAGTACCTTTGACCTTACTTCTGGGTACTGGCAGATCTCTTTGACTGATGGAGCAAGGGAAAGGTCAGCCTTCTCCACGCCCAATGGCCACTACCAGTTCAGTGTGATGCCCTTTGGGCTCAAGAACGCACCTGCCACGTTTCAGCGCCTGGTAAACCAGATCCTCACCGGAATGGAGAGTTTCTCTGCTGCTCATCTGGATGACATAGCCGTCTTCAGTAACAGCTGGGAGGATCACTTGCGTCACCTGCAAGCTGTTCTCCAGGCCCTGAGACAAGCTGGATTGACGATCAAGGCCAGCAAGTGCCAGATCGGGCAGGGGTCGGTAGTGTACCTTGGACACTTGGTGGGTAGGGGAGCGGTGCAACCCCTCCAGGCGAAGATCGAGGCCATCATGGCCTGGGAACCCCCCAAGACACAGACTGAGGTCCGAGCTTTTCTGGGCCTCACGGGATACTACCGCCGCTTCGTGAAGGGGTACGGAACCATTGTGGCCCCCCTCACGGAGCTCACGTCCAAGAAACAACCTCGACGGGTAGTCTGGACGGAGGCTTGTCAGCAGGCCTTTGTGAGACTGAAGAAAGCCATGTGCGAGGCCCCGGTCTTAAGGGCCCCAGACTTTTCCAAGGAGTTCATTGTCCAGACAGATGCATCAGAACATGGCATTGGGGCAGTGTTATCGCAACTCAATGAAGAGGGTCTGGATCAACCCGTGGTCTTCCTATCCCGGAGACTACTTCCCAGGGAACAGAAGTGGAGTGCAATAGAGCGTGAAGCCTTTGCAGTGGTATGGGCTCTGAAGAAGTTGCGGCCATACCTGTTTGGCTCGCACTTCCTGGTTCAGACCGACCACAGACCCCTTCGTTGGCTGATGCAGATGAAGGGGGAGAATCCCAAGTTGTTGAGGTGGTCTATTTCCCTACAGGGAATGGACTTTCAGGTGGAACATCGGCCTGGAGTGGACCACGCCAATGCAGACGGTCTCTCAAGGTATTTCCGCCTTAGTGATGAGAACTCCCAAGGGGTTGGGTAGCTCTCCCCACTTTCAGCTGGGGGGGACGCGTGTTAGACCTGTCAGCCCTTTGGGTGGTCCCTCCTCATCATTATTTATTTTGTCCCACTTTTGCCTCAAACCCTGTTAGAATTTTTCCTTTTTGGGAACCACCAGACTTTTTAGTATTGATGCAGATTCAGGGAGCCATTTTATCTACCCCTGGAACTTCTGTCTGAGGGCCTGGAGCACAAAATGGTGGCCACCTGTGACATCATCAGAACCCACTGGAACCTACCAGCACCTTCCAGAACATTCCAGAACCCTGTGACAGTTGGAGGCGGTTTGGAATGTTGGGAAGCTAAGCCAGAGTTGACAGTTGGAGCTGGCAGTTGGCACCTGACTGGTGAAGAGAGAGGAGCAGAAACCTGAAGGAGGAAGGAGTGAGGCAGCAGGGGTGGAAACTTGTGCCTGAAGTGGGGTCCATAAACCCACCCTTGATACTAGTCCCTACTGACTGAGCCCAGCCTGGAGCCCTGTGTGGGAAAAAGCAAGAAAAACCATCTTAAGGACCTGGACAGCAGGAACAGGCCTTAGAAGTAAAGAAAAGCAAGAATCTGACCTGTTTATTGGTTTCCCTGGAATCCGACGTCGAGAAGCCTGAGACCTGGAGCCCGAGGTGGAGAAGCGGCGCTGACTGGAAAGCAGACATCGTACCCGGAGCCGCCAGAGGTCGAGAGAGAGGGCGCCGACGGAGGTCGTGGAGAGTACCAGAGGTCGAGGAGGAAGTCACCCGAGGTCGAGTGAGCGGCGTCGACGGGGGAGTGAAGACCGCCCTCCGGAGTCGCGGGAGACCAAGGTGAAGCGTGCCGGAGGTCGGGAGTGGAGATCGCACTCCGGAGTCGCCGGAACCTGAAGAGAATCGTGCCGGAGGTCGGGAGTGGAGGTCGCACTCCGGAGCCGGCGGAAGTCGACATCGAGCCAAGACAGCCCGACGTCATCGAACCGGAGGTCGACATCGAGCCGAGGCCGCCGACATCGAACCGGAGCTGCCCGAAGTCGACATCGAGCCAAGACAGCCCGACGTCATCGAACCGGAGGTCGACATCGAGCCGAGGCCGCCGACATCGAACCGGAGCTGCCCGAAGTCGACATCGAGCCAAGACCGCCCGACGTCATCGAACCGGAGGTCGACATCGAGCCGAGGCCGCCGACATCGAACCGGAGCTGCCCGAAGTCGACATCGAGCCAAGACAGCCCGACGTCATCGAACCAGAGGTCGACATCGAGCCGAGGCCGCCGACATCGAACCGGAACCGCCTACCGGCGTCGTCAAGAACTGACATTGCGCCGAGGCCGCCGACATCGAACCGGAACCGCCTCACGGTGTCGACACGACTCCAGCGGCGTCGGAGCTTCATAAAAAGGGCAGTAAGTGGAATAGAGGGCGCCTAAGGCCCTGTGGAGCTCTAAGAGACCATCCTAAGGGATAAAGAGGTGTTAGAACCAGCCTGGAAGTGCCAGGGGTGGACTGAGACTTATACAGTGACCTGTGTGAGGGGTGGTGTAGTTTGGGAGAGCCAGATTCCTAGATTACCCTTGATCTACCTCAGTTTTAGCCTCAGCCTTACCCAAGCTAGGTGAGACACCCACAGGCCATCCACCTAACCACAAGCTGTGACTGGGCCAAATCAGCCCATAATATTTTAAATGTGATCTGATTCTACAAATGTCATGGTTGGCTGATATTATTTATTGAGGGTACTGTATTTATTGTATTTATCTAAGTTATTCCTGTAATGTATTTATTGTCCTGAGCTAACTTATTTCTGTACAGTATTTATTCCCTCACAGTATTTATTTGACCTGATCCTATTTATTGCACCTGTAAAGTGTTACTATTTATTTGACCTGCACTTTTTAAGGAGAAGCTTGTGTACTGTGATTGTATTATTATTTATTTAATCAGCAACTAAGAGAAAAGAAGATAAACACAGAGATATTTTCATAATTTTTAAGGTGTAGTGTCGTTTTTGGAACGGATGCACGCATGGTTATTGTGTGGGTATGACGTATGCTTAACACGGTGCCTTCCTTACCGCTCGAGCCAAGCTACCACAGCGTGTCTGGGAGAACACCACTACCACCCTTCCGGTGTGGGAGTGTGTAGGAGAGTAGGGTCTGCTTTCTATGTTCACCCCCACTTTTTGCTTTTGCTTTACTGGTTTTCGACTTAGATGTGGCTGTGGGCCTGCTAATCAGACCCACAGCCCTGCTGTTCTCTCTCTAAATTAATACTATGTACTTTAGGTGCATAACCCATTTGGATAGGATCACCTTATTGGCCCCTGTACAGTGTACCCTAGGTACCCAGGGCATAGGTGTACCCTAGGCCTACCAGGGGCTGCAGCATGTATTATGCCACCCCTGGCCTGGCCTTCCATTCTGACACAACTGGCTGATCACTCAGCTGGAGCAAGGTCGTGTAATCACCCCTTGCTTAGGTGTAGTATTCCTATACCTAACTTACATATAGACACATGTGTACCTATCAGTCACTCCTATGGCAGGCCTTAACAATCCTGGAGGCAGAGTGCTTGGTAACATGTGAGATGGTGCTCTAGCATGAGCTGAGCCTGTCTGCAGCTTTCGGAACCTTGTCCTTATAGCTGTTCTATGATATAGCCTACCATATACTCTTAAAGTGCCTTATAATCTTAGACGGTTATGGTAACTATGGTTTGGCTTTATCGAAACATGTCGTGTAAGGTGTCTAACACTGTGGAATAATACCCCCATGCCATTTCTGGACATGAGAATATTATTCCCCCCTTCTAGAGGGAAAGACATGTTAAAATCATACTTCAACTGTTAGCCTCTGACCAAAGCCTCAGCATCACAAAATGGATGCTGCTGCCACGACACAAGTCTGACCTCCTGCAGCTGGGAGTGATCCCAGCCAGGGAGGCCTGGACAATAGGTTTCCTGCTTGGGGAGGTGCTAGCACCTCCCCAGACAGCCTTTAGTGTATTGGGGCAGGGTGGGCTGAAAGGAATGAGACATGCCTGGGGCACACAAGGTGTTCCTTGCATAGTCCAGTTCAAACCGGCGCTGGGGCACTCCAGCCCCAGCTCTGGCGCGAAACTGGACAAAGGGAAGTGGGTGTAACCACCCCCTCCCAGGTCCCACCCATAAGGCGTGACCTAGCAGGTATCCCAGCCCCCCAGATTAGTATAAGAGTGGGAGTTGGGCCTCAAGACTTTAGATTATCCTGAACCTGCAAAACTGAACAGAAACTCTGGGCCTTCGACATTCGACGAAAGAAGAAGACTGAAGAATCTCCCTTCTAGCCAAGGAGTGGCTACCCTGTGCAAACAGGCACCATCAAGAGACTACCCTTTGCTTTGCCCACGTTCTACGAGGAACCGACTGCAGAGCCCGACCAGAGCCTTGACTTCCAGACTTCTCCGACCCTGATCCACATCCACAGCAAAGCTGAGATCCGTGGAGGCGACGAGCGACGTGGGACCAGCTACCTGGGAAAAGTGGCTAGTAACTTAAAGCGCAGCTTCTGAGGCACCCTCGAAGTTGTGCACCGGGGATTGAGAAGCCCCAACCCCAAGCACCATCTGCACCGAAGATCAGCCCCCCACACTCCACGAGTCCTGCGTGGGGACCTTCTGCATTTTCCTGCTTGCCGCGTCTGTCCGGTTGCTTGCCCGCTGGCTAGTGGCCTTTGTGACGACGCACCCTGAAATCTTCTGCGCTGGTTTGGCTCCTCCAGACTGGCTCCCGCTTCTCTGCAAAGAAGAAGCACCCCAGACCTTCCTGGTCTGCACCAGAAGCAAGTCCTCCGTTCTTCGTGGGTTCCGCTTGCCAAGGCTTGGTGAGTCCTAGTCCAACTTCGACGCCGCCGACAGCAAGAGCCTTCGTGGGACAGCTCGCCTCCTGGTCCTGGTCGTCCTCGACGCTTCCTGGTCCTCCTGGCTGCAGCGACAAGCTTCACCTTCACCTGCAATCTTCACGACATCGCCTGGTTCCTTCCTGGTTCCACGTGGTCACTGGCTAGTGACCTTGACTCTGTCCCTTCTGCTTGCAGGTTTCCTCTCTTCTTGATCCCAGCCTTGGGATCCACCGGACACTCTTCACTGACTGCCTGTCAGCATCTTTCTTCAGGCATCCATAGGAGTCGACGACGAAAACGACGCATCTTCACCCCTATGCACCCGCAGCCTGTGGGCTAGGTAACTTGGGTACTCCGGTGCTCATCAGGATAGTGACTATCCTAGTGTCTAGTTTTCAAGTCTCAACTTCCTAGCTACTCCGGAAGTGTCCTAAATCTACCGTTTTCTAAACTGTACTATTGCTATTGACTTTTACGCATTACGCGTGAGTGTTTCCACTCTGCACACGAATCCCGTGGGCCTCCCACTTCCTAACTAACGCTAGTGTAGTGTAGCCCCAGTGATTCCCTAGGCCTAGGCCTATTCTATTTCCGTGACAGTGGTTCTTATACCACTTACTTAGTATATGGTTTGCGTGGCCCCTAGGGCCTAACTGTATTACTTACCTGTGTGACTTAATGTATGCTTAAATAAGACTGTGTTGTACTTACCTCTAATCTCATAAAGAGTGCTGAGGGTTTGACTAGAATAAATACACTTTATTTTATATATATATCTGTTGTGGTGTCCTTTCATTTGGTATTCAAGGGATTATATATGGTATCACAGCTGGCTTCACATGCCATTCAGAGTTTAGCCTAAGACTGCTCTTGTCCATGCTACCACTAGGATAGCTGGTCTATAAGGTTGACTTTACAACCAATCACCATAAGGGTATTTGGACTGATATAAGGTGTACACTAGAACTAGTGACATCATACATCAGGCCAACTTCTCACATTGGTGAGCAGCGGTTGGGATCTGAGCTTGCTGTTGTAATACCATTGTAATCTTGAGATACTAAATTGAAAGATCACACAGATATTGTCTAGGTACATATAACATAGATTATAATACTTAAGTCCTACTGGACTTTGTAGTTGTAGGTTGAAGGGAGTAACACACCCTGACTACAACTACTAGAGAGGTTTAGTAGATACAACTAGTGTAGGTAGGTGCACACACCACACCCTCACTAGATCATGTCTCTGAGAGGAGATCAAGGAGATGCTCTCTCAGGAGGATCAGGTCTGCAAAAGACCCCCTCTAGATATGATACCTTAACATTCCAGCAGATGAGACACTTGTGTACCTCCAGAGGAATAAAACAGGGTGCAAACCCTACCCTCCTTCAGTTAAGACAACTCCTAGAGGAGTATGACATTCTTAGGGCATCTCAGGCAGGTACCCTAGGTACAGAGGAGGGTCTACCCACCACAGAGGAGTCAGAGGAGACTTCAGATGAAGAGGTAGACAGCCAGGGCCAAGTAGGAAGACTTAGCCAGGCTAACCTAAGCTTACATGGGAGTTTGCATGGGGTCCCCCCTTACAGACCCCCAAGTAGGCTTACACAGAGAAGCAGGAGGGACAGATCCCCTTCAAGGGAATCCATCCACTCCCATGTCTCTAACATCTCTAATGCTTCCTCTCACAGGGGAATGACTTCCCCTGAGAGAAAGGAGCATGAAGCCAGAATGAGGGAAGCTAATCTGAGGATTCAGAGGGAAGAACTTGCCCTTGCCAAAGAGAAGCTTGCTCTGGCTAGAGAACAAAAGTTGAGTGGGTCAGAACCCACTGGTGGCAGCAATATCCCTAAGGATAGAGACAGGCACTATGATAATAGAAACCTGAGCAAGATTGTCCCTCCCTACAAGTGTGGGGATGACATCCACAAATGGATAACTGCTTTGGAGAGAGCTTGCAAAGTACAGCAGGTACCCCAAAGTCAGTGGGCAGCTATCTCGTGGCTCTCCTTCTCTGAGAAAGGCAGAGACAAGCTCCTCACAGTTAGTGATAAGGATGCAGATAATTACACTGTCCTGAAGAGTGCTCTGATTGATGGGTTTGGCCTAACCACTGAACAATACAGGTTGTTGTTCAGGGATACCCAGAAGACACAGACTCAGGACTGGACTGACTTTGTAGATTGTGCCACTAAGGCTCTGGAAGGCTGGCTAATGGGAAGTAAGGTTAAGGACTATACAGGATTGTATAATTTGATCATGAGAGAACAAATACTTAACAACTGTCAAAACCAGCTATCGCATCAACACCTGATTGATTCTGATCTGACTCCTCCCCAAGAATTGGGAAAGAAGGCAGATAGATGGGTCAGGACTAGAGTTAAGCAGAAAAACCAGAACCAGGGCGGTGATCAGAAAAAGGCAGACCAGAAGGGTAATGAGCAGAAACAAAAAGACCAGAAGTCTTCACCAGGCCCCCAAAAGGCTCAGGGGGAGGGTGGTCCCAAGAAGGATAAAAAGAAAGATGGCCAAAAGAAACCATGGTGCAACTATTGTAAGTCCAACTCACATTGGTTTAGTGAGTGCACCAAAAAGGATAAGCCCCCAGCCACCATTGCCCCTAAGGCAACTGTACCCCCTAGTTCAGCTGTAAGTGGTGGTTCCCAGCAAAAGGGTGTAGTAGGGTTAACCCTGGGAACTGAGGAGGATTCTGGCCTAGTCAGAGTACCTACTCAGGCTGTTCTGATCTGTGATGGGGACTTAGCTTTGTCCTCTACTGTAGGCCCCAGTAACCTGGGCAAGTACAGACAGACACCTTTTATCAACCAAAGAATGGCTCAGGCCTACAGGGACACTGGAGCTAGTGTCACAATGGTGACACCTGCTTTTGTGGACCCTGGACAGATCATACTAGGTGAGAATTACCTAGTGACCAACGCTAGCAATGCCACTACCTCCCAAAGTGTGGCTATTGTTAACTTCTCCTGGGGAGGGGTAACTGGCCTCAAGAAAGTTGTTGTTAGTTCAGACCTTCCTGTAGAGTGTTTACTGGGCAATGATCTTGAAACTTCAGTTTGGTCTGAAGTGGAGTATAGGACCCATGCAGAAATGCTGGGGATAGATGCACATGTCCTTGCTGTGACCAGGTCACAGGCCAAAACGTGCACCACTGAACAAGTGCTGGATCCTGAAACTATGGACCAGTCACAACCCAAGAGAAAGAGCAGTAGGGTTAAGGCTGTGCCTTCCCCCCTGCCTCAGGTGGTGGATCAGCCCTCCCAGGAGGATGATTCTGAGAGCCCTGAAGGAACTGTCCTAGAAGAACATGAACCTGATCAGGTTGAGTTTCTTGGGACAGGGGGACCTTCCAGGGCAGATCTGAGGCAGGCTCAATGAGACTGCCCCTCTCTTGAACCCCTCAGACAGCTGGCTGCTGCTGAGGCTGCAGGGAATGCTCAAGGTACCAATAGAGTGTATTGGGATGAAGGGCTACTGTATTCAGAGGCTAGAGACCCCAAGCCTGGTGCATCCAGGAGGTTGGTCATACCACTGAAGTTCAGAGGCTTCCTTCTTACCTTGGCCCATGATATTCCCCTTGCAGGACATCTAGGCCAGAACAAGACTTGGGACAGGCTTGTCCCTCACTTTCACTGGCCCCATATGTCAGAAGATACTAAGGAGTTTTGTCGCTCCTGTGTCACCTGCCAAGCCAGTGGCAAATCAGGTGGCACCACAAAGGCCCCCCTCATACCACTACCTGTGGTGGGGGTCCCCTTTGAAAGAGTGGACATAGATATTGTAGGACCAATGGACCCACAAACAGCATCTGGGCACAGATTCATACTGGTGATAGTGGACCATGCCACCAGGTACCCAGAAGCAATTCCCCTGAGGACCACAACAGCTCCTGTTGTGGCAAGGGCCCTGCTTGGAGTATTCTCCAGAGTGGGCTTTCCAAAGGAGGTCATTTCTGACAGAGGTACCAACTTCATGTCAGGATACTTGACTGCAATGTGGAAGGAGTGTGGTGTTAACTACAAGTTCACCACACCCTATCACCCACAGGGCAATGGGCTTGTTGAGAGATTCAACAAGACCCTAAAGGGAATGATAAAAGGATTACCAGACAAGCTTAGGCGAAGATGGGACATCCTTTTACCCTGCCTTCTGTTTGCTTACAGAGAGGTCCCACAAAAGGGGGTTGGCTACAGCCCTTTTGAGCTTTTGTTTGGGCATCCTGTAAGAGGACCCCTGTGTTTGGTGAAGGAAGGATGGGAGAGACCTCTCAGACAACCCAAACTAGACATAGTGGATTATGTACTTGGTCTCCGCTCCAGGATGGCAGAGTATATGAAGAAGGCTTCTAAAAACCTTGAGGCAAGCCAAGAACTCCAAAAAGCTTGGCATGACCAAAAGGCTGTACTGACTGTTTACCAGCCAGGACAGAAAGTGTGGGTGTTGGAGCCAGTGGCCCCAGCAGCACTCCAAGACAAATGGTCTGGACCCCACACTATTGTTGAGAAAAAGGGAGAAGTCACCTACTTGGTGGACCTTGGGACTCCCAGAAGCCCCCACAGGGTGCTTCATGTCAACAGATTGAAGGCATATGTTGACAGGGCAGACATGGGGCTACTCATGGCTACAGATGAGGGGCAGGAGGAAGAGAGTGACCCTCTCCCAGACCTGTTGTCTCAGAACCCTGATGATGGCTCAGTTGATGGTGTGGTCTTTTCTGACAGCCTCACTGTCCATCAGCAACAGGACTGCAGACAGGTTCTGAAATCCTACAGACATATGTTCTCTCTGACCCCAAGTCAGACAAACTGGTGCACCCATGAGGTGGACACTGGTGACAGTCTGCCTGTGAAGAGTAAAATCTACAGGCAACCTGACCATGTCAGGGACTGCATAAAAGTTGAGGTACAAAAGATGTTGGAGCTGGGAGTCATTGAACCTTCAGAGAGCCCTTGGGCTAGTCCTGTAGTTCTTGTGCCAAAACCTCACACCCAAGATGGTAAGAGAGAGATGAGGTTTTGCGTGGATTACAGAGGTCTCAATGCTGTCACTAGGACAGATGCCCACCCAATACCTAGGGCAGATGAGCTCATTGACAGACTGGCAGCTGCTAAGTTTTTGAGCACATTTGACCTAACAGCAGGCTACTGGCAAATCAGACTAGCTGAGAGTGCAAAGGCCAAAACTGCTTTCTCGACCCCAGGAGGACATTATCAATTTGTGGTAATGCCCTTTGGTTTGAAGAATGCACCTGCCACTTTCCAAAGGTTGGTGAATCAAGTCCTTACTGGGTTGGATGATTATTGTGCAGCTTATCTTGATGATATTGCTGTCTTTAGCTCCACCTGGGAGGATCACCTGGTCCACCTGAGGAATGTTTTAGAGGCCCTGCAAAAGGCAGGCCTCACTATCAAGGCCACTAAGTGCCAGATAGGGCAGAGCAAGGTTGTATACCTGGGCCACCTAGTTGGTGGGGGTCAGGTTCAACCACTGGAGAGCAAGATCCAGACCATAAAGGACTGGGCTCCTCCAACTACCCAGACTCAGGTCAGAGCTTTCTTGGGCCTGACTGGGTACTACAGAAAGTTTGTTAAGAACTATGGGTCCATAGTGACACCACTTAATGACTTGACCTCCAAGAAGATGCCAAAGAAAGTTCAGTGGACAGTAAGCTGTCAAAAAGCATTTGATGACCTGAAGCAGGCCATGTGCAGTGCACCTATTCTGAAAAGTCCAGACTACTCCAAAGAGTTCATTGTCCAGACAGATGCTTCTGAGTTAGGTGTGGGAGCTGTTCTTTCACAACTGAATGTAGATGGTCAAGACCAGCCCATTGCTTTTATAAGTAGAAGGCTGACCCGTAGAGAGAAACGTTGGTCAGCTATTGAGAGGGAGGCCTTTGCTGTGGTTTGGGCCCTGAAGAAGCTGAGGCCATACTTGTTTGGCACTCACTTCAAGATTCAGACAGACCATAAGCCCCTCTTGTGGCTAAATCAGATGAAGGGTGAAAATCCCAAACTTCTTAGGTGGTCCATTTCCCTACAGGGGATGGACTTCACAGTGGAACATAGACCTGGGACTGACCATGCCAATGCAGATGGACTCTCCAGATATTTCCACTTAGAACATGAAGACTCAACTGGTCAAGGTTAGTTTAATGTCCCTAAGTTTGGGGGGGGTTGTGTAGGAGAGTAGGGTCTGCTTTCTATGTTCACCCCCACTTTTTGCTTTTGCTTTACTGGTTTTCGACTTAGATGTGGCTGTGGGCTTGCTAATCAGACCCACAGCCCTGCTGTTCTCTCTCTAAATTAATACTATGTACTTTAGGTGCATAACCCATTTGGATAGGATCACCTTATTGGCCCCTGTACAGTGTACCCTAGGTACCCAGGGCATAGGTGTACCCTAGGCCTACCAGGGGCTGCAGCATGTATTATGCCACCCCTGGCCTGGCCTTCCATTCTGACACAACTGGCTGATCACTCAGCTGGGGCAAGGTCGTGTAATCACCCCTTGCTTAGGTGTAGTATTCCTATACCTAACTTACATATAGACACATGTGTACCTATCAGTCACTCCTATGGCAGGCCTTAACAATCCTGGAGGCAGAGTGCTTGGTAACATGTGAGATGGTGCTCTAGCATGAGCTGAGCCTGTCTGCAGCTTTCGGAACCTTGTCCTTATAGCTGTTCTATGATATAGCCTACCATATACTCTTAAAGTGCCTTATAATCTTAGACGGTTATGGTAACTATGGTTTGGCTTTATCGAAACATGTCGTGTAAGGTGTCTAACACTGTGGAATAATACCCCCATGCCATTTCTGGACATGAGAATATTATTCCCCCCTTCTAGAGGGAAAGACATGTTAAAATCATACTTCAACTGTTAGCCTCTGACCAAAGCCTCAGCATCACAAAATGGATGCTGCTGCCACGACACAAGTCTGACCTCCTGCAGCTGGGAGTGATCCCAGCCAGGGAGGCCTGGACAATAGGTTTCCTGCTTGGGGAGGTGCTAGCACCTCCCTAGACAGCCTTTAGTGTATTGGGGCAGGGTGGGCTGAAAGGAATGAGACATGCCTGGGGCACACAAGGTGTTCCTTGCATAGTCCAGTTCAAACCGGCGCTGGGGCACTCCAGCCCCAGCTCTGGCGCGAAACTGGACAAAGGGAAGTGGGTGTAACCACCCCCTCCCAGGTCCCACCCATAAGGCGTGACCTAGCAGGTATCCCAGCCCCCCAGATTAGTATAAGAGTGGGAGTTGGGCCTCAAGACTTTAGATTATCCTGAACCTGCAAAACTGAACAGAAACTCTGGACCTTCGACATTCGACGAAAGAAGAAGACTGAAGAATCTCCCTTGTAGCCAAGGAGTGGCTACCCTGTGCAAACAGGCACCATCAAGAGACTACCCTTTGCTTTGCCCACGTTCTACGAGGAACCGACTGCAGAGCCCGACCAGAGCCTTGACTTCCAGACTTCTCCGACCCTGATCCACATCCACAGCAAAGCTGAGATCCGTGGAGGCGACGAGCGACGTGGGACCGGCTACCTGGGAAAAGTGGCTAGTAACTTAAAGAGCAGCTTCTGAGGCACCCTCGAAGTTGTGCACCGGGGATTGAGAAGCCCCAACCCCAAGCACCATCTGCACCGAAGATCAGCCCCCCACACTCCACGAGTCCTGCGTGGGGCCCTTCTGCATTTTCCTGCTTGCCGCGTCTGTCCGGTTGCTTGCCCGCTGGCTAGTGGCCTTTGTGACGACGCACCCTGAAATCTTCTGCGCTGGTTTGGCTCCTCCAGACTGGCTCCCGCTTCTCTGCAAAGAAGAAGCACCCCAGACCTTCCTGGTCTGCACCAGAAGCAAGTCCTCCGTTCTTCGTGGGTTCCGCTTGCCAAGGCTTGGTGAGTCCTAGTCCAACTTCGACGCCGCCGACAGCAAGAGCCTTCGTGGGACAGCTCGCCTCCTGGTCCTGGTCGTCCTCGACGCTTCCTGGTCCTCCTGGCTGCAGCGACAAGCTTCACCTTCACCTGCAATCTTCACGACATCGCCTGGTTCCTTCCTGGTTCCACGTGGTCACTGGCTAGTGACCTTGACTCTGTCCCTTCTGCTTGCAGGTTTCCTCTCTTCTTGATCCCAGCCTTGGGATCCACCGGACACTCTTCACTGACTGCCTGTCAGCATCTTTCTTCAGGCATCCATAGGAGTCGACGACGAAAACGACGCATCTTCACCCCTATGCACCCGCAGCCTGTGGGCTAGGTAACTTGGGTACTCCGGTGCTCATCAGGATAGTGACTATCCTAGTGTCTAGTTTTCAAGTCTCAACTTCCTAGCTACTCCGGAAGTGTCCTAAATCTACCGTTTTCTAAACTGTACTATTGCTATTGACTTTTACGCATTACGCGTGAGTGTTTCCACTCTGCACACGAATCCCGTGGGCCTCCCACTTCCTAACTAACGCTAGTGTAGTGTAGCCCCAGCGATTCCCTAGGCCTAGGCCTATTCTATTTCCGTGACAGTGGTTCTTATACCACTTACTTAGTATATGGTTTGCGTGGCCCCTAGGGCCTAACTGTATTACTTACCTGTGTGACTTAATGTATGATTAAATAAGACTGTGTTGTACTTACCTCTAATCTCATAAAGAGTGCTGAGGGTTTGACTAGAATAAATACACTTTATTTTATATATATATCTGTTGTGGTGTCCTTTCATTTGGTATTCAAGGGATTATATATGGTATCACAGCTGGCTTCACATGCCATTCAGAGTTTAGCCTAAGACTGCTCATGTCCATGCTACCACTAGGATAGCTGGTCTATAAGGTTGACTTTACAACCAATCACCATAAGGGTATTTGGACTGATATAAGGTGTACACTAGAACTAGTGACATCATACATCAGGCCAACTTCTCACATTGGTGAGCAGCGGTTGGGATCTGAGCTTGCTGTTGTAATACCATTGTAATCTTGAGATACTAAATTGAAAGATCACACAGATATTGTCTAGGTACATATAACATAGATTATAATACTTAAGTCCTACTGGACTTTGTAGTTGTAGGTTGAAGGGAGTAACACACCCTGACTACAACTACTAGAGAGGTTTAGTAGATACAACTAGTGTAGGTAGGTGCACACACCACACCCTCACTAGATCATGTCTCTGAGAGGAGATCAAGGAGATGCTCTCTCAGGAGGATCAGGTCTGCAAAAGACCCCCTCTAGATATGATACCTTAACATTCCAGGAGATGAGACACTTGTGTACCTCCAGAGGAATAAAACAGGGTGCAACCCTACCCTCCTTCAGTTAAGACAACTCCTAGAGGAGTATGACATTCTTAGGGCATCTCAGGCAGGTACCCTAGGTACAGAGGAGGGTCTACCCACCACAGAGGAGTCAGAGGAGACTTCAGATGAAGAGGTAGACAGCCAGGGCCAAGTAGGAAGACTTAGCCAGGCTAACCTAAGCTTACATGGGAGTTTGCATGGGGTCCCCCCTTACAGACCCCCAAGTAGGCTTACACAGAGAAGCAGGAGGGACAGATCCCCTTCAAGGGAATCCATCCACTCCCATGTCTCTAACATCTCTAATGCTTCCTCTCACAGGGGAATGACTTCCCCTGAGAGAAAGGAGCATGAAGCCAGAATGAGGGAAGCTAATCTGAGGATTCAGAGGGAAGAACTTGCCCTTGCCAAAGAGAAGCTTGCTCTGGCTAGAGAACAAAAGTTGAGTGGGTCAGAACCCACTGGTGGCAGCAATATCCCTAAGGATAGAGACAGGCACTATGATAATAGAAACCTGAGCAAGATTGTCCCTCCCTACAAGTGTGGGGATGACATCCACAAATGGATAACTGCTTTGGAGAGAGCTTGCAAAGTACAGCAGGTACCCCAAAGTCAGTGGGCAGCTATCTTGTGGCTCTCCTTCTCTGAGAAGGGCAGAGACAAGCTCCTCACAGTTAGTGATGAGGATGCAGATAATTACACTGTCCTGAAGAGTGCTCTGATTGATGGGTTTGGCCTAACCACTGAACAATACAGGTTGTTGTTCAGGGATACCCAGAAGACACAGACTCAGGACTGGACTGACTTTGTAGATTGTGCCACTAAGGCTCTGGAAGGCTGGCTAATGGGAAGTAAGGTTAAGGACTATACAGGATTGTATAATTTGATCATGAGAGAACAAATACTTATCAACTGTCAAAACCAGCTATTGCATCAACACCTGATTGATTCTGATCTGACTTCTCCCCAAGAATTGGGAAAGAAGGCAGATAGATGGGTCAGGACTAGAGTTAAGCAGAAAAACCAGAACCAGGGCGGTGATCAGAAAAAGGCAGACCAGAAGGGT
Organism: Triturus cristatus; assembly: GCF_964204655.1. Classification (NCBI taxonomy): domain Eukaryota; kingdom Metazoa; phylum Chordata; class Amphibia; order Caudata; family Salamandridae; genus Triturus; species Triturus cristatus. The sequence goes on from NC_140594.1 coordinate 144,874,747, forward strand.
AATGAGCAGAAACAAAAAGACCAGAAGTCTTCACCAGGCCCCCAAAAGGCTCAGGGGGAGGGTGGTCCCAAGAAGGATAAAAAGAAAGATGGCCAAAAGAAACCATGGTGCAACTATTGTAAGTCCAACTCACATTGGTTTAGTGAGTGCACCAAAAAGGATAAGCCTCCAGCCACCATTGCCCCTAAGGCAACTGTATCCCCTAGTTCAGCTGTAAGTGGTGGTTCCCAGCAAAAGGGTGTAGTAGGGTTAACCCTGGGAACTGAGGAGGATTCTGGCCTAGTCAGAGTACCTACTCAGGCTGTTCTGATCTGTGATGGGGACTTAGCTTTGTCCTCTACTGTAGGCCCCAGTAACCTGGGCAAGTACAGACAGACACCTTTTATCAACCAAAGAATGGCTCAGGCCTACAGGGACACTGGAGCTAGTGTCACAATGGTGACACCTGCTTTTGTGGACCCTGGACAGATCATACTAGGTGAGAATTACCTAGTGACCAACGCTAGCAATGCCACTACCTCCCATAGTGTGGCTATTGTTAACTTCTCCTGGGGAGGGGTAACTGGCCTCAAGAAAGTTGTTGTTAGTTCAGACCTTCCTGTAGAGTGTTTACTGGGCAATGATCTTGAAACTTCAGTTTGGTCTGAAGTGGAGTATAGGACCCATGCAGAAATGCTGGGGATAGATGCACATGTCCTTGCTGTTACCAGGTCACAGGCCAAAAAGTGCACCACTGAACAAGTGCTGGATCCTGAAACTATGGACCAGTCACAACCCAAGAGAAAGAGCAGTAGGGTTAAGGCTGTGCCTTCCCCCCTGCCTCAGGTGGTGGATCAGCCCTCCCAGGAGGATGATTCTGAGAGCCCTGAAGGAACTGTCCTAGAAGAACTTGAACCTGATCAGGTTGAGTTTCTTGGGACAGGGGGACCTTCCAGGGCAGATCTGAGGCAGGCTCAATTAGACTGCCCCTCTCTTGAACCCCTCAGACAGCTGGCTGCTGCTGAGGCTGCAGGGAATGCTCAAGGTACCCATAGAGTGTATTGGGATGAAGGGCTACTGTATTCAGAGGCTAGAGACCCCAAGCCTGGTGCATCCAGGAGGTTGGTCATACCACTGAAGTTCAGAGGCTTCCTTCTTACCTTGGCCCATGATATTCCCCTTGCAGGACATCTAGGCCAGAACAAGACTTGGGACAGGCTTGTCCCTCACTTTCACTGGCCCCATATGTCAGAAGATACTAAGGAGTTTTGTCGCTCCTGTGTCACCTGCCAAGCCAGTGGCAAATCAGGTGGCACCACAAAGGCCCCCCTCCTACCACTACCTGTGGTGGGGGTCCCCTTTGAAAGAGTGGGCATAGATATTGTAGGACCAATGGACCCACAAACAGCATCTGGGCACAGATTCATACTGGTGATAGTGGACCATGCCACCAGGTACCCAGAAGCAATTCCCCTGAGGACCACAACAGCTCCTGTTGTGGCAAGGGCCCTGCTTGGAGTATTTTCCAGAGTGGGCTTTCCAAAGGAGGTCATTTCTGACAGAGGTACCAACTTCATGTCAGGATACTTGACTGCAATGTGGAAGGAGTGTGGTGTTAACTACAAGTTCACCACATCCTATCACCCACAGTGCAATGGGCTTGTTGAGAGATTCAACAAGACCCTAAAGGGAATGATAAAAGGATTACCAGACAAGCTTAGGCGAAGATGGGACACCCTTTTACCCTGCCTTCTGTTTGCTTACAGAGAGGTCCCACAAAAGGGGGTTGGCTACAGCCCTTTTGAGCTTTTGTTTGGGCATCCTGTAAGAGGACCCCTGTGTTTGGTGAAGGAAGGATGGGAGAGACCTCTCAGACAACCCAAACTAGACATAGTGGATTATGTACTTGGACTCCGCTCCAGGATGGCAGAGTATATGAAGAAGGCTTCTAAAAACCTTGAGGCAAGCCAAGAACTCCAAAAAGCTTGGCATGACCAAAAGGCTGTACTGACTGTTTACCAGCCAGGACAGAAAGTGTGGGTGTTGGAGCCAGTGGCCCCAGCAGCACTCCAAGACAAATGGTCTGGACCCCACACTATTGTTGAGAAAAAGGGAGAAGTCACCTACTTGGTGGACCTTGGGACTCCCAGAAGCCCCCACAGGGTGCTTCATGTCAACAGATTGAAGGCATATGTTGACAGGGCAGACATGGGGCTACTCATGGCTACAGATGAGGGGCAGGAGGAAGAGAGTGACCCTCTCCCAGACCTGTTGACTCAGAACCCTGATGATGGCTCAGTTGATGGTGTGGTCTTTTCTGACAGCCTCACTGTCCATCAGCAACAGGACTGCAGACAGGTTCTGCAATCCTACAGATATATGTTCTCTCTGACCCCAAGTCAGACAAACTGGTGCACCCATGAGGTGGACACTGGTGACAGTCTGCCTGTGAAGAGTAAAATCTACAGGCAACCTGACCATGTCAGGGACTGCATAAAAGTTGAGGTACAAAAGATGTTGGAGCTGGGAGTCATTGAACCTTCAGAGAGCCCTTGGGATAGTCCTGTAGTTCTTGTGCCAAAACCTCACACCCAAGATGGTAAGAGAGAGATGAGGTTTTGCGTGGATTACAGAGGTCTCAATGCTGTCACTAGGACAGATGCCCACCCAATACCTAGGGCAGGTGAGCTCATTGACAGACTGGCAGCTGCTAAGTTTTTGAGCACATTTGACCTAACAGCAGGCTACTGGCAAATCAGACTAGCTGAGAGTGCAAAGGCCAAAACTGCTTTCTCGACCCCAGGAGGACATTATCAATTTGTGGTAATGCCCTTTGGTTTGAAGAATGCACCTGCCACTTTCCAAAGGTTGGTGAATCAAGTCCTTACTGGGTTGGATGATTATTGTGCAGCTTATCTTGATGATATTGCTGTCTTTAGCTCCACCTGGGAGGATCACCTGGTCCACCTGAGGAATGTTTTAGAGGCCCTGCAAAAGGCAGGCCTCACTATCAAGGCCACTAAGTGCCAGATAGGGCAGAGCAAGGTTGTATACCTGGGCCACCTAGTTGGTGGGGGTCAGGTTCAACCACTGGAGAGCAAGATCCAGACCATAAAGGACTGGGCTCCTCCAACTACCCAGACTCAGGTCAGAGCTTTCTTGGGCCTGACTGGGTACTACAGAAAGTTTGTTAAGAACTATGGGTCCATAGTGACACCACTTAATGACTTGACCTCCAAGAAGATGCCAAAGAAAGTTCAGTGGACAGTAAGCTGTCAAAAAGCATTTGATGACCTGAAGCAGGCCATGTGCAGTGCACCTATTCTGAAAAGTCCAGACTACTCCAAAGAGTTCATTGTCCAGACAGATGCTTCTGAGTTAGGTGTGGGAGCTGTTCTTTCACAACTGAATGTAGATGGTCAAGACCAGCCCATTGCTTTTATAAGTAGAAGGCTGACCCCTAGAGAGAAACGTTGGTCAGCTATTGAGAGGGAGGCCTTTGCTGTGGTTTGGGCCCTGAAGAAGCTGAGGCCATACTTGTTTGGCACTCACTTCAAGATTCAGACAGACCATAAGCCCCTCTTGTGGCTAAATCAGATGAAGGGTGAAAATCCCAAACTTCTTAGGTGGTCCATTTCCCTACAGGGGATGGACTTCACAGTGGAACATAGACCTGGGACTGACCATGCCAATGCAGATGGACTCTCCAGATATTTCCACTTAGAACATGAAGACTCAACTGGTCAAGGTTAGTTTAATGTCCCTAAGTTTGGGGGGGGGGTTGTGTAGGAGAGTAGGGTCTGCTTTCTATGTTCACCCCCACTTTTTGCTTTTGCTTTACTGGTTTTCGACTTAGATGTGGCTGTGGGCCTGCTAATCAGACCCACAGCCCTGCTGTTCTCTCTCTAAATTAATACTATGTACTTTAGGTGCATAACCCATTTGGATAGGATCACCTTATTGGCCCCTGTACAGTGTACCCTAGGTACCCAGGACATAGGTGTACCCTAGGCCTACCAGGGGCTGCAGCATGTATTATGCCACCCCTGGCCTGGCCTTCCATTCTGACACAACTGGCTGATCACTCAGCTGGGGCAAGGTCGTGTAATCACCCCTTGCTTAGGTGTAGTATTCCTATACCTAACTTACATATAGACACATGTGTACCTATCAGTCACTCCTATGGCAGGCCTTAACAATCCTGGAGGCAGAGTGCTTGGTAACATGTGAGATGGTGCTCTAGCATGAGCTGAGCCTGTCTGCAGCTTTCGGAACCTTGTCCTTATAGCTGTTCTATGATATAGCCTACCATATACTCTTAAAGTGCCTTATAATCTTAGACGGTTATGGTAACTATGGTTTGGCTTTATCGAAACATGTCGTGTAAGGTGTCTAACACTGTGGAATAATACCCCCATGCCATTTCTGGACATGAGAATATTATTCCCCCCTTCTAGAGGGAAAGACATGTTAAAATCATACTTCAACTGTTAGCCTCTGACCAAAGCCTTAGCATCACAAAATGGATGCTGCTGCCACGACACAAGTCTGACCTCCTGCAGCTGGGAGTGATCCCAGCCAGGGAGGCCTGGACAATAGGTTTCCTGCTTGGGGAGGTGCTAGCACCTCCCCAGACAGCCTTTAGTGTATTGGGGCAGGGTGGGCTGAAAGGAATGAGACATGCCTGGGGCACACAAGGTGTTCCTTGCATAGTCCAGTTCAAACCGGCGCTGGGGCACTCCAGCCCCAGCTCTGGCGCGAAACTGGACAAAGGGAAGTGGGTGTAACCACCCCCTCCCAGGTCCCACCCATAAGGCGTGACCTAGCAGGTATCCCAGCCCCCCAGATTAGTATAAGAGTGGGAGTTGGGCCTCAAGACTTTAGATTATCCTGAACCTGCAAAACTGAACAGAAATTCTGGACCTTCGACATTCGACGAAAGAAGAAGACTGAAGAATCTCCCTTGTAGCCAAGGAGTGGCTACCCTGTGCAAACAGGCACCATCAAGAGACTACCCTTTGCTTTGCCCACGTTCTACGAGGAACCGACTGCAGAGCCCGACCAGAGCCTTGACTTCCAGACTTCTCCGACCCTGATCCACATCCACAGCAAAGCTGAGATCCGTGGAGGCGACGAGCGACGTGGGACCGGCTACCTGGGAAAAGTGGCTAGTAACTTAAAGCGCAGCTTCTGAGGCACCCTCGAAGTTGTGCACCGGGGATTGAGAAGCCCCAACCCCAAGCACCATCTGCACCGAAGATCAGCCCCCCACACTCCACGAGTCCTGCGTGGGGCCCTTCTGCATTTTCCTGCTTGCCGCGTCTGTCCGGTTGCTTGCCCGCTGGCTAGTGGCCTTTGTGACGACGCACCCTGAAATCTTCTGCGCTGGTTTGGCTCCTCCAGACTGGCTCCCGCTTCTCTGCAAAGAAGAAGCACCCCAGACCTTCCTGGTCTGCACCAGAAGCAAGTCCTCCGTTCTTCGTGGGTTCCGCTTGCCAAGGCTTGGTGAGTCCTAGTCCAACTTCGACGCCGCCGACAGCAAGAGCCTTCGTGGGACAGCTCGCCTCCTGGTCCTGGTCGTCCTCGACGCTTCCTGGTCCTCCTGGCTGCAGCGACAAGCTTCACCTTCACCTGCAATCTTCACGACATCGCCTGGTTCCTTCCTGGTTCCACGTGGTCACTGGCTAGTGACCTTGACTCTGTCCCTTCTGCTTGCAGGTTTCCTCTCTTCTTGATCCCAGCCTTGGGATCCACGGGACACTCTTCACTGACTGCCTGTCAGCATCTTTCTTCAGGCATCCATAGGAGTCGACGACGAAAACGACGCATCTTCACCCCTATGCACCCGCAGCCTGTGGGCTAGGTAACTTGGGTACTCCGGTGCTCATTAGGATAGTGACTATCCTAGTGTCTAGTTTTCAAGTCTCAACTTCCTAGCTACTCCGGAAGTGTCCTAAATCTACCGTATTCTAAACTGTACTATTGCTATTGACTTTTACGCATTACGCGTGAGTGTTTCCACTCTGCACACGAATCCCGTGGGCCTCCCACTCCCTAACTAACGCTAGTGTAGTGTAGCCCCAGCGATTCCCTAGGCCTAGGCCTATTCTCTTTCCGTGACAGTGGTTCTTATACCACTTACTTAGTATATGGTTTGCGTGGCCCCTAGGGCCTAACTGTATTACTTACCTGTGTGACTTAATGTATGCTTAAATAAGACTGTGTTGTACTTACCTCTAATCTCATAAAGAGTGCTGAGGGTTTGACTAGAATAAATACACTTTATTTTATATACATATCTGTTGTGGTGTCCTTTCATTTGGTATTCAAGGGATTATATATGGTATCACAGCTGGCTTCACATGCCATTCAGAGTTTAGCCTAAGACTGCTCTTGTCCATGCTACCACTAGGATAGCTGGTCTATAAGGTTGACTTTACAACCAATCACCATAAGGGTATTTGGACTGATATAAGGTGTACACTAGAACTAGTGACATCATACATCAGGCCAACTTCTCACAGAGTGGGTTTTTCCAACAGATTTCATTCCCCATAGTGGGTCCTCAAGAGGGGAACATTACAGTCACTGCCCGTATGTAAGTCCCGCAAACGTGGCTCCTCACCTCCGTATAGCACACTATTACTTCTGTGGTCGGCCCGCTGGGGTGGCGGCGGAGCGTTTCTGCAGCGAGGCGCGCCGCTGTCAATGCAAACAAACTCCCGGATGCCCTGCTAAAGAGACACCATCACAGGTAAGGATATTTCCTTTCTTTATTGCGGGTAGCAGTTACGGCAAAAATACACCCTAACTGGTAACACTGCCAAACATGTTTCGGGCACATAAGCCCTTGTTCACTGGCCGTATGCAAAAAGTCACTGCAGCTGGGAGGGTGAGTAGTAGGGCATCCTGGAGTATATATATATATATCAGTAAATCCTTCTCGATCCTTGGAAGGAAAAACGAAGCCGTGTGTGGTCCTTCAATCTTTATTCAGCCACTTCTGCCAAGCGTGTTTCGAGTGCCACGCACTCTTGTTCACTGACAAATGAAATCAAAGCGAGCGGCCATTTTTACATTGCTAACCACGTGATTAAACTACAAACAAAGTGCATTGAAAGACAGACTTGTAGTTCTTTGGTCAAACTGTTACGTGTAAGCAGCACGCGGTAAGTGACAATCACGCATTAAGTTAAAATTCATTTGATATTGAATAAAACAAGCGTAAAACAAACTGTATAAAATATGTATAAAATATATACAAACTTTACAATGCAGCTATATACATTGAATTAAATAAAAATATTTTTAAATATTTGTAAAGCTTCTGTTGCTTATCGATGTAGCCCCAGTGGGCTTACATTTCAAAGATATCACCTGTTATGCTGCTAGTTTGTGTTGCCCCAGTGGGCCTATAACCATAGTCAAAATCATGTTTATACTACAAGTCATGAATTCATCTTAAAACCCATTATTAAAACCCAACTTTAAAAACTGATGCTAAGAAAATATTACATTATTCAAACTAGGTGAGTGTACAGATCTTCTTCTATGTTCAGACCATCTGGTTGTTTGGAATTGAGCTCAACAATATAACGTGACTCTAATTTTCTTAAAATCCTTTCACGGTTCCCCCCCTCTTACATTTTTTGGCACCGCATCAATTACAAAGTATGATAATCCTTTTTCATCTTTTTTGTGAAATTTCTCAAAATGTCTGGCGACCGGATACGTCCGATCGCCATTCTTGATGGCCCTAAGGTGCTGTAAAATTCTCTTATGTACCTCCAAGATTGTGCTGCCCACGTACTTCAGCCCACAAGGGCACTGAAGCACGTAGACAGCAAAATCTGTTTTGCAGGTGTACTTGCCTCTAATTTTCTTTGATTGCTTACTAAAACATGGTTTATACCTTTCTGTGTTTACGCCATGTTTGCAAGCTTTGCACTTGGGGCATCTCACAAATCCCTTGCGTTTTGTGAGCCATGTAGTTTTTTGTTGTGGTTTGCTCATAGTGTTTTTCACAAGTGCTTGTTTGAAAGATTTCACTTTGCGGAATGTAATTTGGGGTCTCCGTGTGACAGATTTACCTAAAATAGGGTCATTCTTTATTAAGTGCCAGTGTTTATTACAAATGTTCCTTAATTTTTCATGCTGAATGCTGTAGGACGTCACAAATCTACACTCCTTGTTTAATTCTTTTTCATTCTTTTGTTTTACTTTTTTGTTATTAAACAAGATTTCTTCTCTTTTCTTTTCCTTAGTTCTACGCATTGCATCTTCAACCCAGTTATCAGGATACCCTCTAGCTTTGAACCTTTTTTCTAAAATTTTCATTTCTTGTTTGAATCCTTGTTCACTACTGCAATTCCGTTTAGTTCTTAAGCATTCCCCGTAGGGGATGCTCCTTTTTAATTTTACCGGGTGGAAGCTTTTGGCATGTAGAATTGGTTTGGAGATTATTTATGAAAGATTTTGCTTGGTTTTCAGTACCTTTCCACACTACAAATAGGTCATCTATGTACCTGCTCCAATGCATGATGTTTTCTTCCCATTCTTTGCTGTATTGGGCTCTGACCACCTGCTCCTCCCACCAGCCCATATGCAAATTAGCATAGCTGGGGGCGAAGCAGGTGCCCATTGCCGTACCTAGTTTGAATAATGTAATATTTTCTTAGCATCAGTTTTTAAAGTTGGGTTTTAATAATGGGTTTTAAGATGAATTCATGACTTGTAGTATAAACATGATTTTGACTATGGTTATAGGCCCACTGGGGCAACACAAACTAGCAGCATAACAGGTGATATCTTTGAAATGTAAGCCCACTGGGGCTACATCGATAAGCAACAGAAGCTTTACAAATATTTAAAATATTTAATATTTATAAATATTTTTATTTAATTCAATGTATATAGCTGCATTGTAAAGTTTGTATATATTTTATACATATTTTATACAGTTTGTTTTACGCTTGTTTTATTCAATATCAAATGAATTTTAACTAAATGCGTGATTGTCACTTACCGCGTGCTGCTTACACGTAACAGTTTGACCAAAGAACTACAAGTCTGTCTTTCAAAGCACTTTGTTTGTAGTTTAATCACGTGGTTAGCAATGTAAAAATGGCGGCTCGCTTTGATTTCATTTGTCAGTGAACAAGAGTGCGTGGCACTCGAAACGCGTTTTGCAGAAGTGGCTGAATAAAGATTGAAGGACCACACACGGCTTCGTTTTTCCTTCCAAGGATCGAGAAGGATTTACTGCAATATATATATATATATACATATATATTCACTGAAAAAACCATAGGTTTCACACATGTTATAGTTAGCGGAAATTTTACTGATAAAAAACCAATGAAATTCCCCCGTTATAGTTAGTGCAGGCAACTATAACTCACGCGACCGCAATCCTCTGCTGATGCTAATACTGTATTTAGACACTTATTTGCCCATGTCTTCTTCCATACATTTTTAGCTATACATATATTACAAATATTTTTTTTTCATAAAGACACATATGTCATCAGCAGAAGATTGCGGTCGCGTGAGTTATAGTTGCCTGCACTAACTATAACGGTGGAATTTCATTGGTTTTTTATCAGTAAAATTTCCGCTAACTATAACATGTGTGAAACCTATGGTTTTTTCAGTGAATTTGCAAGGTTTTTTAAATGCTAATTCCTAACTATAACGTGTGTGAAACCTATGGTTTTTTCAGTGAATTTGTACGGTTTTTTAAATGCTAAGTTACTTTACGCCATTCGTGGCGTGCGCGCCCACTTAACGCAGTTCGTTCCGTGCGCGCACGGTGCGCTTCGCGCACCGTGCGCGCACAGTGAGCACGCGGTGCGCTTCGCGCACCGACTTTACGCAGTTAGTGCCGTGCACGCACGGTGGGCACACGGTGCGCTACGCGCACCGCGTGCCCACGTTACGCTAGATGGGCCATGTACGCACGATGCGCTTCGCGCACCGTGCGCACATGGAGGACATATGATGCACTTCGTTTTGAAAGGTAATATTTTAATTTTTCGTATATTTTAAAAAGCCATGCACAAATGGTGCCCTTCGGGCACCATTTGCACACGGGGTGGAGAGAGTGTGGATAATTTTTTTTTGCATTATTTTTTTAAAAAATATTTTAGTTTATCTCATCTCTAATAAGCCAGGCACAATTGGTGCCCTGCGGGCACCAATTGCACACGGGGTGGAGAGAGTGTGGATAATTATTATTTTTTTTTAATTTTTTACCGTACGCGTACGGTAAGCGTAATCGGCGAAATTACCGAAAAAATAAAAATTCTGTTTTTGGCCTTGGGGGATCTTTGGGGACTCCCTCAACATGGCTATGTGTGTGGGAGCTGTCTAAACAGCCCCTTTACATGTTTTTGGGCTTTATATTTTAGAAATCACTCTCAGTGCGAGAGAGAAAATGGCGGCCGCCGCTTCCTGGTTTCGGCCGATTCGAATGTTTACTAAGATCTAAGAGCCAATCAGAATCGCGCTCGCGCACGCCACCGTACGCGTACGGTAAGCGCACCGTAAGCTGGCTCAGATATATATATTGATTTAAAGGCTATTTTCTCAGAATCTACTGAACAGATTTACACCAAACCTACAAAAGGCACTTCCTTGACCTGAGGACTACCTCTCTGCCAAATTTCTAGTAATTCTGTTCAGCCGTTCGGGCTGTAGCCCTGTCTAAAGGTCCTATGGAAAAATGCATGGGAAAAACGCGTTTTGGGACCCCCCTTTTATCTCAGCCCCCGCTTGACGAATCCCCCCGAGACTTTCAGGGTAGGAGCGGAGCGTAGCGCCCCACCTATTTTGAAATATTCGCGAGGATTCGTCGACCGGCGCCAAAGTTATTAAAAATAGAATGTTGCGGATTTCCTATGGAAACGTGGTCCTAACTATAACTACCTACTGGCGACCGCCAGTAGGATATATATATATATATATATATATATATATATATATATATATATATATATATATATCTCTATATATATATCTCTATATATATATATATATATATATATATATATATATATATATATATATATATATATCTCTATATATATATCTCTATATTACCTACTGGCGGTCGCCAGTAGGTAGTTATAGTTAGGACCCCTTTTCCATAGGAAATCCGCAACATTCTATTTTGAATAACTTTGGCGCCGGTCGATGAATCCTCGCGAATTTCTCAAAATAGGTGGGGCGCTACGCTCCGCTCCTACCCTGAAAGTCTCGGGGGGATTCGTCAAGCGGGGGCTGAGATAAAAGGGGGGTCCCAAAACGCGTTTTTCCCATGCATTTTTCCATAGGACCTTTAGACAGAGCTACAGCCCGAACGGCTGAACAGAATTACTAGAAATTTGGCAGAGAGGTAGTCCCTAGGTCAAGGAAGTGCCTTTTGTAGGTTTGGTGTAAATCTGTTCAGTAGATTCTGAGAAAATAGCCTTTAAATCAATATATATATCTGAGCCCGCTTACGGTACGCTTACCGTACGCTTACCGTACGCGTACGGTGGCGTGCGCGAGCGCGATTCTGATTGGCTCTTAGATCTTAGTAAACATTCGAATCGGCCGAAACCAGGAAGCGGCGTCCGCCATTTTGTCTCTCGCACTGAGTGTTATTTATCAAACATGATGCCCAAAAACATGTTACGGGGCTGTTTTGACAACTCCCTCCCACATAGTCATGTTGAGGGAGTCCCCAAACATCCCCCAAGAGCAAAAACGGTTTTATTTTTTTTTTGGCAATTCGCCGAGTACGCTTACCGTACGCTTACCGTAAGCGTACGGTAAAAAAATATAAAAAAAAAAAACACTATCCACACTTACCCCACCCCCTGTGCTTTTGGTGGCCGCAGGCCACCAAACGTACAGGGCTTATGGCTTGTGGCTTGTGAAAAAAAACTAAATTTTGGCAACATGAAATTATAAAATCGAAATAAAAAAAACACTATCCACATTGACCCCACCCCCTGTGCTTTTGGTGGGCGAAGGCCACCAAATGTACAGGGCTTATTAAAGTTGATAAAAACCGTGCACGGAACGAACTGCGTTAAGTGGGCGCGCACGCCTCGAATGGCGTAAAGTAACTTAGCATTTAAAAAACCGTACAAATTCACTGAAAAAACCATAGGTTTCACACACGTTATAGTTAGGAATTAGCATTTAAAAAACCTTGCAAATTCACTGAAAAAACCATAGGTTTCACACATGTTATAGTTAGCGGAAATTTTACTGATAAAAAACCAATGAAATTGCCCCGTTATAGTTAGTGCTGGCAACTATAACTCACGCGACCGCAATCTTCTGCTGATGACATATGTGTCTTTATAAAAAAAAATATTTGTAATATATGTATAGCTAAAAATGTATGGAAGAAGACATGGGCAAATAAGTGTCTAAATACAGTATTAGCATCAGCAGAGGATTGCGGTCGCGTGAGTTATAGTTGCCAGCACTAACTATAACGGGGCAATTTCATTGGTTTTTTATCAGTAAAATTTCCGCTAACTATAACATGTGTGAAACCTATGGTTTTTTCAGTGAATATATATATATATATATATATATCCCCCCCAGGAAGGCAAGTATCACTTGAACTCCTTTTAATAAGCAGAGTCATGAAAGAAAACTGCAAAAGAGCAAGCACTGTTTGCTTGCAGGCTGCATTGGAAACCAGTGGCATAGAACATTAAAGCAATTGCACACAAAAACTGACACCGTGCCTTTAAGGCAGCCATGACCCCTAGCTTCCCATTATGCCTCAAGGGTGACCGTTAGGTCAGTTGTTCTTTGCGGGGATCCGAAGGTCAGTCAACAAAGATATAGCTTAACAATACAACAGTCTCATTTGCTTGGGGAGGCGGGTGGGTTGCTTATGACTTTGATGAGGATACCCCTGGAAAGAACTAAGATTACAGGTAAGTAACTTATCCTTTATTCCAGGGGATCCTCATCAATAGTCATAAGCACTGAATAGAATAGCATGCCCATCCATAGCAAGAGAACGAGAAGGAAGGGCCCAACAAATAAACAGCATTAATCAGTGTTGGAACAGATTCCTCAAGGAGGCCTGGCCTACTTGGGTGTCTGCTCTGGCATCCGAATCAAGACAATAGTGTCTTGTAATTGTATGTTTAGAACTCCAAGTGGCTGCTTTACAGATCTCGGAAATCGATACATTGTTGAGGAAAGCAGCTGTAGCAGCTTTTTCTCTTGTAGAATGAGCCTTGGGTCTAGACCAAAGTGGCTTTTGCGCTAACTGATAAGTCATTTTAATGCATGAGACTATCCACCCGGAGATGGAACGTTTGGAAGCTGGAAAACCTGTTCTGATCGAACCATAATTAATGAATAATTGATCAGATTTTCCAATCGATTCTGACCTGTCCAAGTAGAACTTTAAAAACCTTTTAAGGTCTAAGATGTGGAGTGCCATCTCAGCTGGAGTAGAGGGATTAGGAAAAAAGGTCAGAAGTGAAATGGTTTGGTTTACATGGAAGTCTGACACCACCTTTGGAAGGAAGGTGCAGTGGGTTCCCAAGACAACTCTATTTAGATGGAACACTGTGTATGGCTCTTTTGAGCAGAGAGCTTGTATCTAGCTCACCCTGTGAGCCAAAGTAATCGCCACTAGGAAAGCTACCTTCCACGTAAGGTGTTGTAAGGTTGCTTTGTGGATAGGCTCAAAAGGAGGACCCATCAATTTAGATAGCACTAAATTCAGCTCCCAGGGAGGAGAAGGAGGCCGAACCGGAGGATAGACCTTCTTTAAGCCTTGCAAAAAGACCTTTACTACCTGCAGTTGAAAAACGGAAGGCTGAGAAGGGGAACGCCTATATGCCGTAACGGCAGCAAGGTGTACCTTAATGGAAGAGAATTTCAAGCCTGACTTAGCTGCATGAAGCAGGCAGGGCAACACCACCTCCTCCTGTCCCTTGGTAGGATCACAATTATTTTGCACACACCATAAATAAAAAAGTTTCTATTTACAAGCGTATGAGTGTCTTGTAGAGGGTCTTCTAGCCTCTTTTAAGATGGTCATAAAGTCTTGTGGAAGGCCTAAATGACCATACTGGAGGACCTCAGGAGCCATGCTGCCAAGTTCAGTGATGGAAGTTTGGGGTGATGAATGCTCCCGTTCATCTGGGACAGCAGGTCTGGTCTGCACGGCAGCCTCCTGTGTGGACATTCTGACAGGTGTAGAAGGTACGGGTACCACCACTGCCTCGGCCAGTCCGGAGAAATCAGAATCATCCTCGTTTCTGAGTGGGAGAGCTTGGTCTCGAGCTTCGGTATGAGTGGAAGGGGAGGAAAGGCGTATAGAAATGTCCCATATCAGCTGATCAAAAGGACATTCCCTTTCGACCCTGGTCGGTAGTATCTCAATGCGAAGTCTCTGCAGTTTTAGGTCTCGCCTAGGCATCACATGCGCTGTCTCTCCGAGACATAAAGTAATCTATGTGTTGAGTGAAACTCCTCCTATTGGTGGCTAATATGTCCTGCTGCCCGCCATTTGTTTAAAGTTGCATTGCTCTTCTTATCTTGCTTATGGTTGGCTCGAGATGAGAAATGTCACTTCTGTTTTGCAGGAAGTAGCACTGACCAACTACTGTTTAGTTCCGCTGCTCGGCTGTTATTATTCCATTTAGGGACTACTTCCTCGATATCATGCAGCTAAACAAGCGGCTGCCTTTGCGCAATGGCGGCTGGCACGCTTATAGCAGTAATGCTTCTTTCTCTAAGCGCGGCTCCCATTTCACGGCCGCCGTGCTAGTCAGCAACTTTTCCCCCCCACATTTCAGGCGTTCATTTTTTGTATTTATTTATACTTGCTTACGGAGGTTTGATATGTTTTTGCCCTCACCGCTATCCCCCATCAAGCTCCGTTTTTTTTTCTTCTTGCTTTCAGAGGTTTGATACGTGTTTGCACCTCCCCCCTCATCAAACTCCTCTGTTCGCGGCCATACTGGTTGCCACACCTCAGGCCTCCAGCTGGCTCTTTCTCTCTGTAAAGTTTAAAAGCAGGACCCTATGCTCCGTGCACACAGTAAACAAAATAGTTTTACCCGACCACCGTTCCCCAGTGTCTCTCCCCTGCTCAGACCTGGATACGGGGGGACAGGAGGCTGCCAGACTGTGCAGGTGAGGTGGGGGTGGTGGAGGCAGCTCCTTTCTTCCTCCCTTCCCTTTGCCACCCCACGCACGTAAATGTTTCCATTTGCTAATATTTTTGTTAATGCGCGGGTTAAACTGCAGTATTTTCTTTGTTTCAGCGCAATGCTTTAAGTGGCATGCTTCTGCCTACATTGCATGCATTTCTGTGAACCTTTTTAATTTGAAAGCAAAACAACAATCATTGCTGGTAGTATATTTATTTTAAAGAAGCTCCTGGCGGGTGAACGCAATATGTTATACATTTATGAACATAATATAAAGCACCACATCTTATCAGCTGTTTGCCTGCCCTCTTCCATCCGGCTGCGCTCCACACAGTATCAGCAGCAGCTCCTCCTGCACTGCCTCTGTTTCAGAGAGCCAGGGCTCCGCTGTTGAAATTCACAATTAATTTATCTACAATGGCTGTTCAGCACTCGGGAAGCTTCATCTGTATTAATTTGCATGACATGCTGTCCGGTTTCTGCAACCTCCTTTTTTCTTAATTTGTACTTGCTGTCGAGGATATGTTTTTGCGCAGCTCTTTTACTCATCCCTTTTCTTCGCTCCCCCCACGTGCATAAACTTTTCCATTCTCCAATATTTTAGGAAATGTGTTGGTTAAAGTGTAGTGTTTTCTTTCAAACTGGGGCATAATTTGCACGCCTGCTTCTGTCTACATTGCATGCATTTCCCTCGAATTAACAGCTGAAGGATGTGTGGGAATTAAGTAAACTTTATATAGCACTTCCGCACAGAACCACGTCATCATGCAAAAATGAGGAGCAAAATATGGCTTTCGTCCATTCTTCCCGTTTGCGATACTTGTTTTGTTTTTAGATGTGGTTAGAAGCCAAGAATGTGGATGGTGTGGATGGCGGAAGTAAGGCATACGGGTGCAGGTTTACTTGCTACTGAGATATACATAGACATGCATGGGTATGCCACACACTATTTTTAGAACACATTTCTGTTGAATGTACATTACTAGTATGCTAATTATTAGCTCATTAATCCAAATGCAAATTATTGTCCCTCCTTCCTATCCATCTTCTACTATGGGCTAAAAAATAACTATTTTCTCTTACAAATCCCAATGACCTTTAAACTCCAGGCTCATCCCCTCGGCAAACACAGAGACTCATGAACAAACCGAGAATATGTTTTCTAAACTAGGTGGCAAAACTGTAATGATTAGTTGCTGCCGTTAGCTGGATATTTCAGCTGGCCACACATTGAGCCGTGCCAAGAGTTATGGAAAACACTTATTTTCTACTCTTAAATGCTTTCTGTGTCCTTACATAAGCAGGTGTTCGAAAACTGTAGTGTCCCAGCTTAACAAGTCTCAAACGGATGCATGCTCCCCTCTGCTCCCAGTATTTTTCCCTTGCTCTGCTAGAATACAGTTTATCAGTAAGGGAACACTCATCCCTGCTTGGTTACCGTACTGTGCATAATCCACACACTAAAATGCATTTCAGAACTGAAGCATTTTCAATATTTTATACAACAAAGCCATAGTTGTTACTTATTTGTCTTATGCAACTAAGACAAATTGTCAAAGCCAATAGTTCTGGCTTGTTGTATGTGTAATGTTACTCGATGTATTATATATGTGAATGCAGTACCAGAAGCAGAAAAATACCACTTGGGCGGCACCCTACGCCAAGCTTTAGCTTTAAACATTTAAAGCTAAAGCGCGGTGTGCTGCTATTGCTACAAAAGTCAATAAAGAAAAAACAAAGGCGGGCGGATGCTGCATTTATTTTCCATTTGTTTACTTTTTTAGCAATTGCGGCACACAGCACTTTACTTTTAATCATCTTAAGCTAAAGCTTGGCATGCCGTATTTGCTACGATAGTAAATAAATAGAAAAAAAAGCAGCAAACTTTCACTGACTTTTGTAGCTATGCTACTGCAAGGATATGCACTATCATTTGCAAAGCCAATAGCTCTAAATTTTAACACATGCGAGACCTATTGCATTGCAAATGCTCATTTGTTTGTGTCGTCTGCAAACAGGTCGATGCTTGGCCGACCCCATTCTTGGAAAATGCTTTCTACGACTTCATTGTTTAGAACCCAGTCCTGCTGGTCCTCAAAGTGACGACTGAGAGCGTCTGCTTGTGAATTTTGCTCTCCTGGTAGGTGTATTGCAGTTATTGATAGATTCCTCGCAAGGACCAATGCCAGAGAGCTCGGGCCTCCAGAGATAGTGTCCTCTATCGAGTTCCCCCCTGTTTGTTCAAATAGTACATGGTAGTTGTATTGTCCGTCTGTACTAGAATGGAGTTGGTCCAAATCGACGAGAAGAAAGCCTTGAGGGCTAGATGAACCGCTCTTAGTTCCAGCATGTTGATGTGGTACAACTGTTCTTTTGTTGACCATTGACCTTGAGTCTGGAGAGACCCCATGTGAGCTCCCAAACCCTGGAGGGAGGCATCCGTGATCAGCGATTGAGCGGGTGGAGTCTGATGGAAGGGAACTTCTACCAGCAGATTTTCCTGTCACATCCACCATGAAATGGATGCACCGGCTGCTTCTAACAGTTGTATCCTGTCGTCCCACCGATCTGTTTGTTGATCCCACTTGTCCTCCAGATCCTGCTGCAAAGGACGCATTCTCAGCCTGGCATCGGCGACAATAAAAATGCAGGATGCCATCAACCCTAGGAGAGAGGCAACCTGACGGACAAAAGGCAGGCTGTTGTGTAGAATCTGCTTGACCTTCAGTGTGATAGATGACAGTCTCTCCTCAGAAGGAAACACTTTTCCTATTACAGAGTCTATTGTTGCACCCAGATAATGAATTCTTTGCGTGGGTTGCTGCGTTGATATTTTTTAAACTGACATGGAGACCCAGTTGATGGCAAAGGTCTAGACATTGTTGAAAGTGGTTCTTCACGCTCTGGGGAGAAGGACCTTTCCGAAGCCTGTCGTCGAGATAGGGGTACACAAAGATGCCTCTGCACCGTAGAGCAGCTGCCACTACTGCCATGCACTTTGTAAACACTCGAGGGGCTGACTTCAACCCGAAGGGCAGAACCTTGAACTGGTATAGGGTTGATCCCACCAGAAAACGCAGGAACTTTTTCTTTGATGTGGACTGATCAGGACGTGAAAGTATGCATCTTGCAGGTCCAGCGAACACATCCAGTCTCCCTGCTGTAGATGTGGATATATTTGATGGAGAGCCAACATGCAAAACTTTTCTCTTTTGATGGGTTTGTTGAGGGTCCGAAGATCTAGAATCGGTCTGTATTCTGATTTTTGACCTTTCTTCCTCACTAGGAAGTATCTTGAATATACCCCGTGACCTCGTTGTGATACAGGAACCTCCTCAATGGCTGATTTTCGCAGGAGGGTGGATACTTCCTGCTGCAGCATTCTCATTTGGTGTCACTCTGTCTTTACTGGAGGGATCATGGGAGGCCGATGTTGAAAACGTAGAGAGTAACCATTCTGCAGCGTAGTTAAAACCCACTGGTCTTTTGGGATACCACACCACTCTTCTAGATGGTTGACAATACTTCCCCCACTGGAGTGGGTAATGGCGACGGGGGAAACGGACACTCATTGCTTAGATGGTGTCTGCGCTGAGGCTGTAGATTGGCGAGGGATTCCTCTTCCTCTAGGGGCACGACGGCCTTGGTAAAGCGACTTTTAATTGACTTTGATGTTGCTGTCTCTGCCAGTGAGGGGTTTGAACCCTCTGATGGAAGACCTGCCGATCGTATGGCCTGTAACGGCGCCTGCATTTTTTTTTTTTCAAGGCCGACCGCCTTTAGGGTATCAAGCACCATCTTCATCCTCGACATTTCCTCATCTGTGTGAGAGCCGACCAAGGATGAACCTGAGAAGGGAAGGTTAAGAATGCAGGATGGTGCTTCTGGTTTTAGCGCAGTCAGTCGGAGCCAGGATGACCTTCTGGCACAGATTCTGTCTACGTAGGAGTGTGCAGACAGTGTCGCTCCATCAGCTGCAGCGCTGATAACTTGGTTCGCCACCAAGCTGCCTTCCTGCAAAATCTCCTCAAAGTCTCTGCGGTCTTCTCTAGGCAACTTTTCTGTAAATCTTTGAAGTGAGTCCCACAAAGATCTATCGTAATGCCCTAAAAGTGCCGAGGCGCTCGAGACCTTAAGCATAGAAGCTGATGTACCACAGACCTTTCTCCACCAAGCATCCTGTGCTCTGCTCTCCTTATCAGGTGGGACTGTTGATGAGGAGGCCACTGCATGGGTCTTTTTGGCAACAGTGATAAACACTGAGTCCGGAGGCGGGTCATATCTGAGTAATAATGGATCCTCTTCCAGGGGTCTGTAGTTCTTTAAAATCCGCGCAGGCGTGGTCTTAAGTATCACCGGCGTAAGGAAAGTGTCCATCACTGGTTGAAGTAGCCCCGGCACCAAAGGCAGCAATGGTCTGGCTGCTGACCTCTGATGCAAAGTTTCAAAGATCACTGAGGATAAACTTTGCCGAGTGGGCATAACGATGTTCAGTTTAGTCGCCCCTCTGGGCAGAACATCCTGAAAGGTGCAGCGTCATCCACCGGAGAGATCCTCGATGGTGGGCTGTCTGTAAGGGTAGGTGAATAGTCCCTCTTTGAAGACTGGGTGGAAGAGGGTGTCGGAGATCTGTGTCTTCTCCTCTTACTTCGAGACCTGGATCCCCTTCTTGAGGAGGGTGCAGGAGTACGTGAACGATCTTGAGCCCTAGATGGAGTAGTAGGAGACATATCTACAGCTTGCACCAGTCGGGTAAGAGGAGATCTGTGCAGAGGACTGAAGTAGTCCTGATTATCTCATGCTTGTGCAGTGTCCGATTTCTTCCAGTGATGTAGATGCAACTTCCATCTAGGAGAGAGGTGTATAGATGGTGATTTCTGCCTCTCTTCCCTTGCAGAAGCTGCAGGTGAACGGGGGTGTTCAGGTGAAGAAGTCACGCTGTTCGGCGTTGAGATAACCACCTCAGGTGATCATGAGGATGACAAAGAACGTCTTGAAACAGTGCGATGGGTCAACGCCGACTGGTGAGAGTGTCTCGCCGTTGATCATGAAGTCACTGAATGAACCAGCATTGGAGATCCTGCCCTCGAAGTCGGTGATGGGGACGGAGAGACGCTCATGGGACGTGAGCCAGATCTAGATTAATGCCTCGACGCCGACCTCTCCCTGCGGGGAGATCTGTGCCTCGACGTCGATCGCCGCCTGGTCGATGACGACGGAAGAGTTTGTCTCGAAGTCGAGCGTCCCTGTGATGACGCCGATGGAGCCCTTTGTCTCGATGTTGATCCCCTTTGCACGCGGGGTCTTATGCCTCGACGTCGACTTTCCTTTGAGACAACTCTGACGGAGTCTTTTTCTTTAACGTCGGTGATAGTGAAGTCACCAACGGAGTAGTCTGCCTCGACGTCGATTGTCGTCGAGACGACGTTGACGGAGACTGGTGCCTCAACGTCTATCGTCTACGGGACGACGCCAATGGGGCTTTGTGCCTCGATGTCGACCGCCTGCGAGGGGGTGCCAACGGAGTGTCATGCCTCGATGACGAGCATTCACCCAATACTGACGGAGGCCTGCTCCTCGACGTTAATCGTCGCCGGGTTGACGTCAACGGAGGGTCTGTTACCTGGTGACTCGATGTTGGAACAGTCGTCTTTGGTCTTGAACTCGATTGGTGCGCCTGCACCTTCGAAGGTTTCGACAAACACCTCTTCTTTGTCGCTGGTAAGTTCGACGCCGATCCCGACGCCGATGGAGAACAGATCGGAATATTGCTTCTCGACGTTGATCTTGCTCTCTTTTCATTCTGTCTCACTGAAGACCTACCTCTTTCAGAGAGTTCATATACTCGAATCCTTTTTCTATCCTTGAGGGTTCTCCTGGACAGCTTCTTGCAATGCTGACAGGTCTCTGGAGAATGAGAGTCAGGGAGACAGAGGATACACATAGGATGTGTATCAGACCTGGCCTCCTTCTTCCCACAGGAGGGGCAGGGGTCAAAAAGAGATGGCATTATGACAAAAAATAAATCACTTTCTGTCAAAAAAGTTGTTGTACCTCACTCTAGAGCCTAAAAGACGTTGAGTGAAAGGTAGAAAACCACAATCAAGAGGAATTTACTGATAAAAAAGTCAAAAAAGACAGAGCTGTGAATTCCAGGGTCCTGACTGAAGGAGCCGGAAAGAACAACTGGCCTGTCAACCCTGAGGCATGATGGGAAGCTAGGGGTCATGGCTGCCTTAACCCCTTCGGTGCTCATGACGGAACGGTTCCGTCATGAGCCACGGTTGAGCTGTGCTCATGACGGAACCGTTCCGTCATGACCACGCCCGCGCAGGAAAAGATCAGCACAGCAGGGGAATCCGTCCAGCATGGAAGGGGTTAAAGGCACAGTGCCAGTTTTTTTGTGCAATTGTTTTCATTTTCTATGCTATTGGTTTCTAATGCAGCCTGCAGGCTAACAATGCTTGCTCTTTTGCAGTTGTCTTTCATGATTCTGCTCATTAAAAGGAATTCAAGTGATACTTGCCTTCCTGTGCTATATGATATATATATATATATATATATATATATATATATATATATATATATATATATATATATATATATATATATATATATATATATATATATATATATATATATATATATATATATATATGTGATCAAGGCCCTCCGGGGCTGAAACGCATAATGGCTGTTCCACCGCTTTGTTGAGGAACCAATAAACGATTTTCACCGCTATTATTTTGTGGTCTACGCTCCATCTGTCTAAGGATTTGACAAACGAAAAAATCGAAAGAGGAGTTTGAATCATATATAAGCTTGGAATGGTTTGGCGGTATTTCATTGCAACTACTGGCCCCAGAATGCACCTAAATTATTAAATCAAGAAGTAATTAAAACTGATGAGGGAAAACGCTAGCTGTTGACTGCCATTCCTTTGCTTCACAGGCTGCCCATGAGGAAGGGCGTAATGCTTGAAACGCATTGGCAGCAAATTCAAAGGGGCTATGCACATGAGACCTGAGCGACGATCCTGGGTGTGCCTCCACCTCAAGGGGAACTTTGTTTGTATATTTGAGTGACCGCCCCGGGTCACGGATGGTGCCACCACGTGAACTTTGTGGGTTCGCTGCCGCCGAAGCTTGGGCGGCGAGGCGAAGCGGGAGATGCCTGGTATTGCAATTGCATTTCTCATGTGACATTTTGTTTCCCCGATTTCTGATTGTTTTCTCTAAAGCTTGGAATGGTTTGGCGGTATTTCATTGCAACTACTGGCCCCAGAATGCACCTAAATTATTAAATCAAGAAGTAATTAAAACTGATGAGGGAAAACGCTAGCTGTTGACTGCCATTCCTTTGCTTCACAGGCTGCCCATGAGGAAGGGCGTAATGCTTGAAACGCGTTGGCAGCAAATTCAAAGGGGCTATGCACATGAGACCTGAGCGACGATCCTGGGTGTGCCTCCACCTCAAGGGGAACTTTGTTTGTATATTTGAGTGACCGCCCCGGGTCACGGATGGTGCCACCACGTGAACTTTGTGGGTTCGCTGCCGCCGAAGCTTGGGCGGCGAGGCGAAGCGGGAGATGCCTGGTATTGCAATTGCATTTCTCATGTGACATTTTGTTTCCCCGATTTCTGATTGTTTTCTCTAAAGCTTGGAATGGTTTGGCGGTATTTCATTGCAACTACTGGCCCCAGAATGCACCTAAATTATTAAATCAAGAAGTAATTAAAACTGATGAGGGAAAACGCTAGCTGTTGACTGCCATTCCTTTGCTTCACAGGCTGCCCATGAGGAAGGGCGTAATGCTTGAAACGCGTTGGCAGCAAATTCAAAGGGGCTATGCACATGAGACCTGAGCGACGATCCTGGGTGTGCCTCCACCACAAGGGGAACTTTGTTTGTATATATATATATATATATATATATATATATATATATATTCACTTAAAAGACCATAGGTTTCACACATGTTATAGTTAGCTGGACATTTCACTCGTGAAAAACCATTGAAATTCCCCCGTTATAGTTAGTGCAGGCAACTATAACTCACGCGACCGCAATCCTCTGCTGATGACGTCAGATATTACATCACTGTATTTAGACACTTATTTACCCATGTCTTCTTCCATTAATCTTTAGCTATACATATCTTATAAATATTTATTTTTCAGAAAGACACATATGTCATCAGTGATGTAATATCTGACGTCATCAGCAGAGGATTGCGGTCGCGTGAGTTATAGTTGCCTGCACTAACTATAACGGGGGAATTTCAATGGTTTTTCACGAGTGAAATGTCCAGCTAACTATAACATGTGTGAAACCTATGGTTTTTTAAGTGAATTTTCAAGGTTTTTTAAATGCTAATTCCTAACTATAACGTGTGTGAAACCTATGGTTTTTTCAGTGAATTTGTACGGTTTTTTAAATGCTAAGTTATGTATTTATTTATTTTATTTTTTTCAGGTTTTTCACCGTGCGCGTACCGTACGCGCACGGTGCACTTCTTCGCGGAATTTTTCCGTTTCTACCGTACGCGCACGCTACGCGTACTCTGCGATTTTTCGCCAAAAAATTAAAGGAAATTTTGGCCCTTGGGGGTCCTTCTGGGACCCCCTGACAAAGGCTAGGGGGTCAGGAACTGTCCACCCTGCCCCCTTTTCACGTTCTCCACCTTTGTTTTTCACCCCCTCAGATTGCGAGAGACAAAATGGCGGCCGACACTTCCTGGTTTCGACCGATTCGAATGTTTACTAAGATCTAACAACCAATCAGAATCGCGCTCGCGCACGGCAGCGTGCGCGTACAGTAAGTTTTACCGTACGCGCACGGTGCGCGCTTACAGATATATATATTGATTTAAATGCTATTTTCTCAGGAAATACTGAACAGATTTACACCAGACCTGCAAAAGGCACATCCCTGACCTGAGGACTACCTCTCTGCCAAATTTCAAGTAATTCTGTTCAGCCGTTCGGGCTGTAGCTTGAACTAAAGGTCCTATGGAAAAATGCATGGGGAAAACGCGTTTTGGGACCCCCCCTTTTTCTCAGCCCCCGCTTGACGAATCCCCCCGAGACTTTCAGGGAAGGAGCGGAGCGCCCCACCTATTTTGAAAATTTCACGAGGATTCGTCAATCGGCGCCAAAGTTATTCCAAATAGAATGTTGCGGATTTCCTATGGAAACACGGTCCTAACTATAACTATCTACTGGCGACTGCCAGTAGATAATATATATATATATATATATATATATATATATATATATATATTTCCCGATTCGATTTTTGCACTTTGCTCGCTGTTCGCCTGAACGTAGGGAGCGTCGTCACGGGATTTCTGCAGCAAAATCCTATTAATTCATGACACTCCTTGCAAAAGGAAGACAACGCTGTGTGCGATATAACCAATGTTTATTTCGTCAGACCGCCTTCATCCGACGCGTTTCGGCTGATCACAGCCTTGCTCACCAACGACGAGGGAGCATTCACGCCATGTTTTTAAACATCACCAATTCAAAGTGTAAAACTACATGTGAATAAACAGAAACAACAGACTTGTAGTTTTTACCACAATATGCAGAAAACTACGTCTCAATGGACAAAGAAAACAGACAGTCTGTTTTCTATGTCTATTGAGACGTAGTTTTCTGCATATTGTGGTAAAAACTACAAGTCTGTTGTTTCAGTTTATTCACATGTAGTTTTACACTTTGAATTGGTGATGTTTAAAAACATGGCGGGAATGCTCCCTCGTCATTGGTGAGCAAGGCTGGGATCAGCTGAAACGCGTCCGATGAAGGCGGTCTGACAAAATAAACATTGGTTATATCGCACACAGAGTCGTCTTCCTTTTGCAAGGAGTGTTATGAATATATATATATATATATAATATGTGATTGCAAAATATGTTATTTGCCTATTATTGCATTGTTTAGCCTCCTATATGGGGGCTTCATCTGGATGAGGTAAAAATGATATATGTGTGTATATATATATATATATATATATATATATATATATATATATATATATATATATATATATATATATATATATATAGAGAGAGAGAGACAGAGAGAGAGAGAGAGAGAGAGAGAGCTATGTATATATATATGTTCTCATATATACATTTTTATTATTTCCGGGGTCCTCGCACATAGCCAGGAATATTCAGTGCTTATGACGATTGATGAGGATCCCCTGGAAGAGAACTTCATCATCCGCTCCCTGAAGGTCTTCGGAGCCATTGCCCGACAGTTCGAACACCACTTTGTATCGTGGTCACGCTCGAGATACCACGGACATACACAGTGGGGCTTGATGACCGACATCATGCAGAATCAAGTCCTGCATGGCTTGAAATTTGTCTTCCTGGAAGACATCCCTCGCACACAAAGTCAGAAATCCATAACATTTCAACAAAAGTCGAGAAAAAGCCTGCCAAAAAGCAGCAGAGAGGTAGCTCTTCCCGGATCGGCACTTAACTGGCACAGAATCAAAAGAACTGATGTCCGTGCGCCTGGGTGGCGCCTATATAGGAACCGCGACGTCAAAGCCAACACTAACGACGACGTCACACGGAGCCGAATGGAGCCACCAGACGTTGCGGGCAACGGGTTTTGCTCAGCAAAAGTTTCCGGATCCAGCCTGACACCTGGGAAATCCAAAGGTAAGGAATCTGCAGCTAGAAGTCTCTATCACATAAGTTGGTTCTTTTGTTCAGCTTCATGTGTGAGGATTCTAGAACCCTGTGTAGGCTGTCTTACACTGCAATGTTTTTGGAATGAAATTTACTTTTGTTTCTAGTTAGATTTTAACACTTAACATGGGCTTATTTCTCAAAAGGGCAGAATTTCTACTGAATAATGACACAAAGTTGAGTGGCATACCTGATATACTAACCCCTCTGATAATGCAAGGTTGATTCAAATGATTAGGCCAATACACAATCTACACTTTGGAAATACTACTACAAGTATTGTCTCAAAACTCATTACGTTCATAATTTACAGGTAAATTCATACTTCAATAAACCGATCTGATTGACACTACATAGATTTTCCTGAGGATGCCTCCACTCAAGAAAAGTAGCAGTGTCCAAACTGTGTTAACAACCTCATTACTTTCTGTCTGCTGATCTCTGCACTTGTAGACCAATGACATATTCCACCATAAAGACCAGATGTATAAGATAAGAAATTGCACTATGGCTAACATCACTATCTTAAGCTGCAGACCCAGTGTTCTCAGGTACAGCACTTGAGTTCCAGATACGCTGCACTAGGAAATAATTAATCGGCTTAACATATAATTTTACATTACTCTAGCAAACGCAATGCTACACAAAGAACTATGCATCACAGCAGTTCAGCATTCACTGATCCAATATGTTTTCTAAAATAGACTATTGTAGTTACTCTAGATTGAGTCTCAGGGATGGTCAATTCATTGGTAAATTAATTAAATACTAGTCATGGCCCGAGTGGTGTTTTTCATCCGCTTTACCACTTTATGAGGAGTTTGACTCATTGTCCCCAAATGGCATGTAGGAATGTTCCTTTTAACACATTGAAGCAGCCTAAGAGCCAGCAGGCCACCATCTCTATGAGTGCTGGCCATTCTAAATGGGGGCGCAAATTGCAACCTGCCTCCTGAATATTAATGAGGAAGGTCATTTGCGACCCCATTGAGAATCGCAAACAGTGTCTGAGACGCTGTTGTACATTCCATTTTGAGAGTCTCATATTGCGAGTTGCAAATTGATGCAATTACCAACTCACAAAATAGAAGGGTCGTACATATGCAACCATTTTTTGTGGTCGCAAATGGGAAATTGGCACGTTTATGACCGCAAAAAAGGGTGGTGGTATGTACTAATGCTACGAAATAGCGTTTGTGAGTTGCTATTAGGAAAGGGCGTGCCACGTTTGTCCCTTCCTATTAGTGAGTCAGAAGAACAAGTTACTTACCTTCGGTAACGATGTATCTGTAAGAAACATTAGTTAGTAAGATTCCTCACCTTAGAATATCCCCAGGCGTCAGACTGGATCCGGAAGATTTTTCATCAGCAATACCCCTTGCGCGTCGCTAGGCGTCGTCTGCGGCTCCGCGTCCGTCGTCGGCGTCGTGCGCCGGAATGACGTCGTCGGAGTACTTAGACGCCGCCCTCGCGCGCTGACGTCAGTTCTTGTACATAGCTTTCCGCGCCAGGAACGCAGAGCCATGCAAAGACCGACACTGGTGCCAAAAATAAAATCTAGGGGCCTGAAAAGGATAACCTTAACCCTAGATGTCAGTTCGCAGAACGGGGAGGATGGGTGGGTCGGTGAGGAATCTAACTAACTAATGTTTCTTACAGATACATCGTTACCGAAGGTAAGTAACTTGTTCATCTGAAAGAAACACGTTAGTTAGATTCCTAACCTTAGAATAGATACCCAAGCAATACCATCCCCGGTGGTGGGTCTGCGAACCAAGATCACACCAGAAAGTCCTGGAGGACAGAACGGCCAAAGAAGCCATCCCTCCGGACTTGGCTGTCAAGGCAATAATGCCTGGCAAACGTGTGTAGCGAAGCCCACGTTGCCGCCTGACAGATGTCCTGCAAAGGGACACCCCGTCCCAAAGCAGTGGTAGCCGCCGTGGCCCGAGTAGAATGGGCGCGCAGCCCAACAGGAGGGTCCTTTTTTGCCAAGGAGTAACAAATTTTGATGCACAAAACGACCCAGCGAGAGATGGTCCGTTTGTGCACAGCTTTCCCGTTCTTAGCACCCACGTATCCAACGAAAAGTTGGTTGTCCACCCGGAACTGCTTTGTGCGGTCCAGATATAAGGAGAGCGCACGTTTTGGGTCCAGACGGTGGAGCCTCTCTTCCTCTTTGGAAGGATGCGGAGGCGGAAAGAAGGTGGGCAAGGTGACAGACTGCCCAAGATGAAATGGAGTCACCACTTTCGGAAGAAAGGAGGGACGAGGCCGAAGGACAACCTTGTCCGGATGAACAGAGAGAAAAGGAGGCTTTGAAGATAAAGCCTGGAGCTCACTCACCCGTCTAGCCGAGGTGATGGCTACCAGAAAAGCAGTCTTAAGCGTCAGCAGACGAAGAGGACAATTATGAAGAGGCTCAAAGGGAGCGCACATTAGAAATGTGAGAACAAGATTCAAGTCCCACTGAGGCATTACAAAAGGGACAGGAGGGAACGTGTGAGTAATGCCTTTTAGAAAGCGTGTAACTACAGGGGACTTGAAAAGAGAAGGCTGCAAGAAGGCAGAGATGGCAGCAAGATAACCTTTCAGGGTGCCCAGGGCAGAGCCCTGCCGGGCCAAAGAAAGAAGAAAGAGTAGAACCTCAGAAAGAGGGGCGGAAAGGGGATCCACAGCCTTTGCTGTGCACCATGCCACAAATTTGTTCCACCGGCAGGCGTATACCGTCTTTGTGGAGGGACGCCTGGCTGCCAGAATGATATCACAGACTTCAGGAGGCAAGTCAAATGGCATCAACTGCCGCCGCTCAATCTCCACGCATGGAGGTGGAGGCTGGACAGGTTCGGGTGGAGGACCGTCCCCTGCTGCTGCGACAGAAGATCCTCCCGAAGGGGCAGACGTATCGGAGGATCGGTCAACATACTGAGTAGCTCGGGATACCAGTACCTTTGTGCCCAATCCGGAGCCACCAAGATGACTTGGGCCCGGTCGTGCCTGATCTTCTTCAGCACTCTGGGCAGAAGTGGTATAGGCGGCAAGGCGTACAACAGACCGCAACTCCACTCGTGACGAAAAGCGTCGCCGAGCGAGTGCCGCCTTGGAAATTCCAACGTGCAGAACTGCTGACATTGCGCGTTCTCTTCGGTGGCGAATAGATCTAACCAAGGCTCTCCCCACTGCCGAAAGAGACCTTGCGCCACTTCGGAGTTCAGACGCCATTCGTGATCCATCATGCACCGGCGGCTGAGTTCGTCTGCTCTGGCGTTCAGAGAGCCCGCCAGATGTTGAACCACTAGGGTGACGCCCTGGTGTTCCAGCCATGTCCAGAGGCGCAGGGCCTCCTGACAAAGGGTCCACGACCCCACTCCGCCCTGTTTGTTGCAATACCACATGGCGGTGGTGTTGTCCGTGAACACCTGCACGACACTTCCCCTGACAGAGGGAAGGAAGGCTTTCAGTGCAAGTCGGATCGCTCTCAACTCCAACAGGTTGATGTGGAGACGAGACTCCGCCGGAGACCAGAGGCCTCTGATCTCCGCCTCTCCCATATGGCCACCCCATCCCAGGAGGGACGCATCCGTCACTACGACATGCTCCGGTTGGGGAAGGGAGAGGCTCTTGCCCTTGACCCAATCGCGGTCCGTGAGCCACCACTGCAACTGCTGTGCAGTGCCCTCCGAGATCAAGACATGGTCGGACAGGTTGCCGTGATGCTGGGCCCACTGAAACTTCAGGTCCCACTGCAGAGCCCGCATGCGCCGCCTGGCGTGATGCACTAGTAGGATGCAGGAGGCCATCAGCCCCAGAAGCCGCAACACTAGCCTGACCGAAACCCAGGATAGAGGCCGAAAGATGGGAATCAGGGCCTGTATATCCCGGACCCGCTGTTCCGGTGGATAGATCCGGAACTGCGCCGAATCGAGAACCGCTCCGATGAAGAAGAGCTTCTGAGAGGGGCTCAGGTGTGACTTCGGCACGTTGATGGAAAACCCTAGCAAATGCAGGAGATCCGCCATAGTCTGGAGGTGGGAGACGACTGACTGGGGCGAGCCCGCCTTCAACAGCCAGTCGTCGAGATAGGGGAAGACTGGAACCCCTGATCTGCGCAGATGAGCTGCGACCACCGCCATCACTTTCGTGAACACCCGAGGGGCACTGGTGAGGCCGAAGGGGAGCACGGTAAACTGAAAGTGCTCTGGGCCCACCGTGAACCGCAGGTAACGCCGGTGGGCCGGCAGGACGGGGATGTGGAAATATGCGTCCTGCAAGTCCAACGCTACCATCCAGTCTCCAGGGTCTAGGGCAGCTGGAACCTGAGCCAAAGTTAACATCTTGAACCTTTCCTTCCGGAGGAAGGCATTGACGTTCTGGAGGTCCAAGATAGGGCGTAGGCCCCCTTTGCCCTTCTTGGGAACCGGAAAGTAGTGGGAATAACAACCACGACCTACTTCTGGGCTCGGAACGCGCTCGGCGGCCCCCTTGGCCAAGAGGGCCGAATTTTCCTCGTGGAGAAGTTTCAAATGATCCCCCGAGATACGGTGGTGCTGCGGTGGCATGGCTGAAGGGGTCGCCTCGAAGGGGAGGGAGTAGCCCCTTCGGACGATTTGCAGCACCCACCTGTCCGATGTGATGGACCGCCAGTGGAGCAGGTGATGGCGAACTCTGCCGCCCACTGGCGTGGAATGGGCCTGAAAGCTCGGACTAGGAAGGCTTTGAGGCGGATGCTGCCGGGGTGGATGTGGGCTGACCTCGTCGTCCTCCAGAACCGCCTCGGCGGAAACCACGTCCGCGACCGCGCGCAGGTTGGTTCTGCGGCTGGTGGCTAGGCGTACGTGAGGAGGCACCCCTTCCTTGGCCACGAAAGGGGCGAAAAGCGGAAGTTTGCGACCGCAGGGCCGAGAGGCCCAAGGACTTGGCCATAGCCCGGGAGTCCTTAAAGCGATTCAGCGCACTGTCTGCTTTCTCGCCGAAAAGGCGAGTGCCATCAAAGGGCATGTCTATGAGGGTGCTCTGGACATCGCCCGAAAAGGACGTGGACCGCAGCCAGGCGTGACGTCTAAGCGCCACTGAGGTAGAAATCGCCCTACCCAGCGAGTCCGTAGTGTCAAGCCCACATCGGATAGCATGTCACGCTGCATCCCTCCCATCGGCCAGAGCCTGGGTAAGTCGTGTCTGGACCTCCTCCGGACACAGGGGCAGCACGTCCTCCACCGTATCCCACAGAGAGTGGAAATAACGGTCCAAGAGGCAGGCGGTGTTCAAAGACCGCAGGCCCAAACTAAGGGAAGAGAACAGCTTTTTGCCAAACTGTTCCAGCCTCTTGGAATCCCGGTCCGGCGGAGCGGTCGGGAAGGAGGATTGGGAGGTAGAGGCCTGGATAACCAGGCTCTCGGGGGTAGGGTGTTGGGACAGAAAACTGGGGTCGCCCGGAGCAGGGCGGTGGCGCCTGGCGACGTTCCTGTCCACAGGAGGAACTGTGGAGGGCTTGGACCAGGTGCCCTGCAGAACGTCAGTGAGGGCCTCATTGAATGGCAGCAGAGGCTCAGTGGAGCTTGCTGCAGACTGAAGCACCTCAGTGAGGACGTTAGTCCTCACAGACACGGCAGGTAGCTCGAGCCCAAGGGCTGCGGCCGCCTTGCGCAGCACCACAGAGAAAGCAGCACCCTCCTCCGAAGCCACAGTCGGAGGAGAGATGAATCCAGTGTCTGGAGAGGTATCCAGGCCACTGGCCTCCCCCAGTTCATCTGCCCAGTCCTGTGACAGTTGAGCCTGAACGGCCATAGGATCCTCGGACCCCTCCCATTCGCCCCCATCATCCGATTCCTGGTATGCAGGAGGAAGGATCGGAGCCGGGCGATAGACATAATGTGTCTCCAGCGGCGCCGAACGCGGCGCCCATCGACGCCGTAACGGCGCCGGGCCCGGAGCGGGGCTGAACTGGGGCTCAACGCCGAGCGGAGTCGGAGGTGGTACCGGAGTCGACGCCGGCGGAGGAGGCGTGACGAGGTCGACCGGCGTCGGCGGGGACTCGGGATCGGGTCCCTCGGGCACTTGCGGCGTCGAGGCCGGAGCCGTCGACGGCGCCGGGGCCGGAGCCGCCGGCAGGCAAGGTTGCCCAGTCGGGTCCGCGGGGCCCGAAGGCGCGCCAGCGGGCGTCGACGGCGGAGCCAGGTTCCTCATGTCCGAGAGGAAGGCACTGACTTCCGCCGGCGTCGCGTCAGTCCCAGGGACCGGTGGGTATGGGGACTTGCGCGGCGCCTGCGGCTCCGCCGGAGCCGCGGGGGTGGAACCACCCTGACCCTCGGCCGAGTCGCGCGACCGGCGAGGGGAGTCCGAAGAGCGGTGTCGCCTCTTGGACTTCTTGGAGTGCTTCGACTTACCCGAAGACTTGGATCCCGACGATCGATGATGACGTCGGCTGCGGCTCCGCGACCGATCCTTGGACCTCCTCCTGGACCGGGATCGAGAGGGGCGCGGAGCCGAGTGGCGAAGCTCGAGAAGCTTACGGGACCGCTCCCGTCTAGCCTTCGAGGTCAGGGCCTTGCAGTCCGAACACGACGCCGCGTCGTGGTCGAGGCCCAAGCAGTAAAGGCACTGGCGGTGATGGTCCGTAACCGACATCAAGCGGCTGCAGTCAGCACAGCCTTTAAAACCAGGCATCCTACCGGCACCGGAGTCGAGACAAGATCAAAAAGGATCGAAAAAAGTTAGTCAAAAAGTGACTAAAAGGGGTAGCTCTCCCGGATCTGCGCTTACTGGCGCGGAAAAAAGAAGAACTGATGTCAGCGCGCGAGGGCGGCGTCTAAGTACTCCGACGACGTCATTCCGGCGCACGACGCCGACGACGGACGCGGAGCCGCAGACGACGCTTAGCGACACGCAAGGGGTATTGCTGACGAAAAATCTTCCGGATCCAGTCTGACGCCTGGGGATATTCTAAGGTGAGGAATCTAACTAACGTGTTTCTTTCAGATTGATATGTACCATTGTTTTGCGACTGCATTTGCGATCTCAAAAAACTAGCAGTTTACTGCCTACTTCAAGCAGGTGGTAAGCCAGTCGCAAACGGGAAGGGGTCCCCAGGGGATGGGTACAAAAATATTTTTTAAGAGCAGGCAGTTGTCCCAAGGACCACTGCCTGCCCTTAAAAAATAAAAATTACAATTTTAATTTTTTTAAAAAGCGCATCATATTTTCCTTTAAGTAAATGGGCTGCATTTGGGAAAAAAAGTAGCTTTTTTGAAAAATCAAACACAGACATGGGGGTCTGCTGTCCCCAGTAGGCCACCATCCCTTTATTTGCAGGCCATCGCCAATGACTCGCAAATTGCGACCTGCCTCATGAATAATAATGAGGCAGTTCCCTTGCGACCCATTTGACAATAGCAAACAGTTTCTCAGACACTCTTGTACGTTCCATTTTGCGAGTCGCAAATTGCAGTAGTCTGTTACCAACAAGCAAGTAGGAGACGGGATAGCAATGTAAGAAAAGTAATAATACTGCCACCTAAAAATAAATCACTAACATCTATTTATACATTTGGAATGCAGGTTCAATTTAAAGTAAATCAGGATAGCTATTTCTCCTTTCAATATTAATAGCAGATTACCAATTTAAGTTGTCTGTTACTTTAAACACAATAGTTTTTTGGCTGGATTGCAAGCGGTCTGTAAATTTGATGGGTCCAGTTACAGGCAGTGGGATAAAACAGGGGAAACATGTAGAAATGTGTGCAGAAATGCCAATTTGCAAGTTATTCCCCAAAACCTGTAATTCCTGTTGTTTCCCCACCCCTAGATATGGGGAAATACATTTTTCCACACCACTTGTAATATAGCTCAATATATTCTAGTCAGGTTGTTGGGAAATGAAAAATAAATTTTTAATCAATGCTAGTGTGTAAATAAATACATACCGTGGTGTCTCGGTCTAGGTTTTTCAGTAGATTCTGTGTTGTCGCAGTTTTTGAGGTTCCGGATTCTCCAACAAGAACAACGGGTCGTTTGATTTTGACCATCTGCTCCAGCAACCAATTTGTGCGGGTTGTCTCCACAGTAGGTACTGCACATTTTGGTGTAGACATAGGGATGGAAAAAATGGACAATTATAAAATTAGCTAAGATTTCTTAAGCATAAAAACCCGTCTGCAACTGCACTGGTGGCATTTACATGCATTTCCGGTAGCCCGATTAAAAAAAACTATAACTCACCCAAGATGTCAATAAATTTAACTTCAGCACTGTGAACGTATTTGGGCACCAGTTTATTCCAAGGCAGCCATTTGTTTTTCTCTCCATCAAAATGGAAGTCATATATACTTGGTAGCTGACCTAAAGAATACAATGTGTTTTAGTTAGATTCCTGTATATAAAGCCTTTCTTCATGAAGTCACACTTGAAAAGTAACAGCAGAGTAGACAAATTGCAAACAGCATCCAACATGCACCCCCGAATTCACCTGCATGGCAGCGGACTGCAATGTATAAAGTCCATGCAATTACCTTGGAAAACATTTTGCTACCAGTGAAAAAAGTGCAATAGGGGAGTGTGACAGCATGCAAGAATTAAAACTAAATAAGTAAGTTATCCATGATTTCTTAGATAAGACAAGCTGCACCCTCTGCAAGCGGTAAGAGAACAGATTTTTGTAAGACCTTGAATTTACCCCAATCTAACATGACCATCCATTTTGTTACATCTGTGCCGAGAGCTTACCAGAAATTGCAATGATTCAGGAAAATGCGGTGCACTCCTCACACAGTCAGGCAGTGTGCGTTGCTGAACGCTGCATTCTTTGTGTGGTATAGCATCCTTGCTGCCTAGACCCCCATTGGTGTTTCTGCGCTCCCAGTCACTCAGACTGGTGAACATCAAGCTGTACAGCGTGTCAGACGAGAAGGGTGACAGCAGCACTGTGGAGTTAAGTGCTGGCCAATCGATGTCAAAGTTGGTTTTTTTCTTTGTGTGCCTCTCTAACGCCACAAGTGTCAGGAAAGTAGTGTGAACAAGCCTTTACAACTGACCTTTTCAAAATGGTGGTTTGCAAACAGACATATCTGAGGGTCTCAATCCAAGATGAAGTATAGTCTTTTCCTGTCATGTGAGTTTCCATACGAGTCAGCATCTAAAACAAGCATCTGCTATGCAATCGGTCTCGCCTTTGGGACCTTATATGTATTTAGCTATGCAGCACATTAGCCTGGGTGCTGAAACATCTCCTGTTCTCTAACATGGAGGGAAAGTGGGCACCACACTGCGTGACATGCCACGTATGGGAACACATGGAGAGAAATATTGCCTTTCAGCGGGAAATGGTATAGTCCAAAGCTCTGTTTTTAATATAAAATCAGGGCCTTCTGTGGCCATATCACTGAAAATACAAGATTTGAAAAAAATATTATTGTTTATGAGTGCTGGTGAAAGACAATTTCTGTGGACTCGAATCTACAGAATGTTAAAGTGATTCTGGTATTTTACTGTCTTCTCCTGGTCGTTTTCTATCAAGAAAGTTAAATAGAAGCAGTTGACAGAAATTTTTAAAAAAGAAAGTCCCTCAGCAGAAAGCCATTCTTATATTTTACTGACCTCTGCTGGTCGTTTTCTATCAAGACAGTTAAATAGAGGCAGTTGAACACGCAGAAAGCAATTCTGGTATTTTACTGACCTGTACTGGTCGTTTTCTATCAAGACAGTTAAATAGAGGCAGTTGAACAGAAAAAAAGTCTCTAAGCGGAAGCAGACAAGCCCTAGGGCTGATCTCCACAGCCCACAAAGTACATACACATATAAGTATATACTAAAGTATATACAAGAGGTCTTGAATGCTCGACGTAAAAACTGAAGGGTGCACTGCAATGCATTGGTTGCCAGATTTTTCATTGAATACTTCAGCCACTTGCTACTCTACTTCTGGTTGTCCTGACTTGGCTCTTTTTACTGCCTAATACAAGTGAAGGTTGGTGCCTGGCTACTAATCTTGTATTAATCTTCATCTTCAATCAAGAACTACAAGATTGCAAAGGAAGTTTTTATTCTTTGCATTTTTTTCATCCTTACTGTGAGACTCTTAAGGAGACACCTGACAACTTTCATGGGTACTATTAAGCGCAATGTGGCACCCTGGCTACTGGGAGGAGTCCCCCTTTCCTTGGGCAATAAAGAAAAAAACTCAATAGATCTTCTCAGTGTCCACTCCTTGATATCTTTCAACAAAGAGGTAATTGTAATTTATGGAGGATAATATTATTTCTGCCTCCTTTAATGTTATGAAAGCAAAAAGGACAGATGATGGACAGAATGCTGAACAATGCAAACATTCACTCCCATTCACAAGGATCTAGGTTTAATCCATCGTTTTTTTGTTGCTCACCATGCCACCCTAGTTGGGACCCAGCCTTATGCAGATCAGTCCTGACCTTGCTCTTCATGGGAACAGTCCAGCCCTAACTGCCAAGCCAGGTTCTCCTTGGGCCGGAAACAAGCATCCTGGGACTTTTTTCGGGCTATCACCCCTCATTAGCCAAATTGGCTTGACTCCAGTGGCATGGGATTCTTGTTTCCGATTCAGCGAGGACCTGGTCTGGCAGTCCGGGCTGGGCTTTTCCCATGGGGAGCAGGGTCAAGACGGATTTGCATTGGGATTTGTTTTTTGCAATTTTGACGGACCAGACCAGCTGCCCCGCCTGGGGGAGAGGTGTGCAGGGGGGAGTTACAAGTGTGAAGCATGCTAAGTGTGTTCAATTGTCTCAAGGTATGTTGGAACAAGATTGAGTTATTGATGAACTCTAGCGTTAACGCATTTGCATATCGGTAGCGAGATTGACGGTCGCTTTAGTTAAGAACGATAGAGTTCAGCAATAACTCGATCTTGTTCCAACATACCTTGAGACAATTGAACAAGCTTAAATGGTGTATTGTTACAGCAATACCAAATGGATTGCTAGGCAGTTTTGGAATTGGAGAAAGCTTCGATCATTATTATATTTGTGTGGCAGCAAATTAATCTATAAACTGCTTTGTTGATTCAACTATAGATTCTCAAATCCATTGGACATCAGCAAGTGATTTTGAATTCTGTATTGATGAGTCTTACTACAAAAATATTAGACCGTGTAGAATTTTTATCTGTGTCTATGAAGTTTGAAGAATAATATCTAAATACTTTCAGTCAAGTTCCATACGTGAGTCCTGTAGGGTCTCCACACATATACCAATAGATAATAGGCATTTTCTGTCCTGAAGAAGGTGACAAAATGCTTAACTTTCAACGAAATGCAACGTCGACAGTTGTTTTTATGAATTTTTAACCCATTAGCAAGTATATTGTTTTTAATGATATGTATAAAAAGGATGAAACTTTTATATTGATGGAATTATGTTGACATGATCCTGTTAATCTATGTATTTGCACTTCGTCAATATTTGAGCAATATCATAAAAAACGTATAAATAAGCTTTTAATAAAATCATGATATATTTGAATGTATGTTTTGTATTGAATTTTTGAGTGTATTGATTAACATTGCTTCACAATGCAGTATTCTGGAAGTTTACTTTTTTCCTTATTTCTTTTATGTTGAGTCTATTTGGGAGACTTTTTTTTATATCATATAGTCCTCGTATCCGGTTTGCCTGTATTATTAATTCTTAGACTAGGCTTGTCTTCTGATCAAACGAAAAGGGAATTCTTGTTTTGTGTCACACATACTTGTCCCTTTTCTAAGTACTAGGGTACCTCCCTCATATTTTGGCGAGTCAACTCTGGTTGTGACATCAGTGGAGTCATATAAATCCACTCAAACGCAAGGACGTCAGTATCTTCTGTGAAATCTTCGCAGCAAAACGCAGAGTCACTATGGCAACTGGCTGTGGAAAAAGTGTGCCAAAAAAGATTAATTATCTTCGAAACAATAATTAGAAAGTGGAAATGGAGAACCACGTATCCTCCTGAGGCGGAAGCCGGGAGTTATCTGCTTTTTAAAAATTGTGTGTCACTATTACTTGCTGATTTTAATAGCACTCACCCTTTTCTGGCACCTCAGGACTCTGCTCCAGGACTCTGCTCCTTGAGCTCACCGCACAGCGGATTCAGCGCTGGTTGCGGACTCGAGCACCAAACAATTCTCGCCGCCATTGCCGGCGAGCCGCGAGGCCACGCCCACTTTGAGGCCACGCCCCCCGCCCTGCTCTGCATATAACGCTGATCACGAGCGTCTGCAGTCAGAACCACGTATCCTCCTGAGGCGGAAGCCGGGAGTTATCGCTTTTTAAAAATTGTGTGTCACTATTACTTGCTTATTTTAATAGCACTCACCCTTTTCTGGCACCTCAGGACTCTGCTCCTTGAGCTCACCGCACAGCGGATTCAGCGCTGGTTGCGGACTCGAGCACCAAACAATTCCCGCCGCCATTGCCGGCGAGCCGCGAGGCCATGCCCACTTTGAGGCCACGCCCCCCGCCCTTCCTTCCCCTTGATAATATGTGTATTCACAGTACGCGCAGCGGACGGGCGCAGCGGGCGCGCCGTTTGCGCGCCGAAGGCGCGCCTAAGGCAAGCCCGTCTACGCCCGTCATCGCCAAGACATCGCCTCTCGCCTGTCCCCCTGCTCAAACTCCACGGAATGTTTACCGATATGATAGGGAGCGTCTCCTCGCTCTGAACTTGGCCCAGAGATGTGACAAGGTAGTCGGCTGCCTTGGACAGACTGGCCTACAATGTAAGTCCTGCAACTTTGACACACCTAAACCCTGCTTATCTGGACACAAAGCCAGTGTGCCAAAACACACTCACCTCACGGTCCTCCAGCTGAATGTCACGTCTCTTGTAAAACACCATCCTCAAGTTAATACTCTCTTAACTGACGAGAATCCGGATATTCTATTTTTATGTGAAACCTGGCTCCAGGACGATCTGACCAGCATCCCGAGCCTCACGCTGCCGGAGGGCTTCTCTATGAAGTCTATCAATAGAGACACTAGGGGAGGTGGTATAGCTGTCATATACCGAACGCTATACACCTGCTCTTTTATGAAGGAAGACATCGAGGGGTGTGAAAGTGCTCGTTTTAAAATCACTACGGGCCCCCACTTTGCCCTCTCCAGGCTCTACATCTATCGACCTCCGGGACCCACCTCTAAGTTTATTGAGGAACTTCTAGAGGTCGCTCATGCCCTAGAAGTGACCTCGCCTAACTTTACTATACTGGGAGATCTTAACCTCCACTTCGACTCCATTTTAGACCCCACCATCAAAAATCTTTTGGCGGATTTTACAGCCTTACAGTTGAATCCACTTATTCATACCACTACACACTCCGCTGGTCATTTACTAGACCCTGTCTTCATCAATATCCCGGAGGCCAGGGCTGACCCACCCAAACCCATGGGATGGACTGACCACTTTCTTATCAGATTTACGATAATGGTAAGAGAATTGCCCAATAAAGAAGTGTCTACCTCTTGTCTTAAGAGACCATGGCATAAACTACAAACTGGTGACCTTCTCACCACTTTAGGAGAATTCCATCACAAATCTACTAAGGATATCAACACGTCCTATGCTGCTTTCCAGGACTGGATTATTAAAGGACTTGACACCCTTATACCAGCTAAATGGACTAAAGGACGTAGCTCCCCCTCCAACCCATGGTATAATGAAAATCTGAAAATTATGCGGAAAGAGTGTAAAGTAGCTGAGCGTAGTTGGAGAAAGGAGTACAAAGACAGGGATAAAGCTCTTTACCTGTCCAAATTAAAACTCTATCACAAAGCCATACGCGCTGCGAGCGCATCCTTCTACGCAAAAGAAATCAACTCCAGCACTAATCCTACAAAAACTATTTTTAAATTGGTGCAAAAACTTAAAAATTGCGGCAATCCAGCCTCCTGTATTACCTCCACACAGCAGTGTGAGGATCTCGCCGTTTTCTTTATAGATAAGGTGAGGAAAATTTATAGTGCCTTCTCACAGGACTTTCCAGACCTCACTAACCCCGTTAATCCACCTAGCAAGGGCACTAGGCTGTCACTCTTACCTGAAATTTCCCATGACGACCTAGCCAAACTTTGTAGAAAGGTTAAGTCCGGCTCCCCTTCAGATCCCATGAGACCGGCCCAATATCTTGAGTCTTTAGATTTTTTTCTCCCTTCCCTGGCCACGCTACTCAATCTCTCCTTTTCCTCGGCTGTGGTCCCAACCTGCTGGAAACAAGCATGGGTCACCCCTATTATTAAAAAGCCTACTTTAGACCCCACAAAGTTGGAAAACTTTAGACCCATCTCGCTGCTCCCCTGGGTGTCTAAGCTAGCAGAAGCCCACGTGAATAATGTCCTGTCCCACCACATGGTCCAAAACAACATCTTGGACCCATCTCAGAATGGGTTTAGGCCAGGTCATAGTACCAAGTCTGCCCTTTTGTCCACCACCGAACACCTCCGGAATATACTAGATGCCGGTCAGAGTGCTGCGCTGATTCTGCTTGATCTCAGCGCAGCCTTTGATACGGTTTCCCATAACATCTTGCTAAAACGCCTTGAGGCTATAGGGATTAGTGATCTCGCCCTTGACTGGTTCCGCTCATTCTTGAAGGACAGATCCTTTCGGGTCTCAGCTCCTCCGTTTATCACCCGGTCCTACTCCATCGGCCAAGGAGTCCCCCAGGGCTCTGCACTCAGTCCATCCCTTTTTAACCTCTATGTGCAGCCTCTCTCGGCAGTGGCCAAAGAGTGGGACCTCACGCTGGTGTCGTACGCTGACGACACGCAGCTGGTCATCACTCTCACTGAGGGCCCCTCTATTTCGGCCACAAGATTTAGGGATAGCCTGGCTGCAGTTGCCCAGTGGATGACGGGCACCTGCCTACAGCTGAACGCTGGGAAAACGGAGGTGCTGCTCCTCGGAAAAAACTCCAGTTATTGGAGTGATCACTGGTGGCCTTCCTTGCTGGGCCCCATCCCATCACCGAAAACTCTGGTGAAAAACTTGGGTGTATGGCTGGACTCCTCGCTTAGTTTTCAGACCCACACAAAGAAAGTGGCTGCTACTTGTGTGGGCCTGCTGAGGAGCCTCAACCCAATACTCGGTTTCTTTGATTCCAAAACGCACCAGCTAATAATCCAATCCATCATTCTCTCCCGGTTGGATTACGCCAGTGTTCTATTTTTAGGCGCCAATAAAGCAGAGATAGCACGGCTGCAACTGGTACAGAACTCAGTGGCAAGGGCCGTGGTGGGCCTCCCCCGTAGGTGCTCCGTCAGAGCTACTATCCAAAGATTACACTGGCTTCCTATCGAATCTAGAATTCAATTAAGACCCTCACTATTGCTTTTAAAATTCTTAAATCAGAATGTCCTGAACTTCTACGCCCGCACTTAGTACCTTACATCCCTCAACGC
This sequence comes from Triturus cristatus, assembly GCF_964204655.1. Classification (NCBI taxonomy): domain Eukaryota; kingdom Metazoa; phylum Chordata; class Amphibia; order Caudata; family Salamandridae; genus Triturus; species Triturus cristatus. The sequence goes on from NC_140594.1 coordinate 144,916,018, forward strand.
AATTTGCGTTCTTTTGGTCAACACCTTGTGACTGTTCCTCGAACGAAACTCTGTCGTGTTGGGGGCCGCTCCTTCAGAGTTCTGGGGGCAAAACTTTGAAACTCCCTGCCACCGAACATTCGCTCCCTGAATAATTTGTCCGCCTTCCGGAAGGCAATTAAAACTCATCTGTTCCCACTGTCTTAGGCCTTCTGTCTCTCCCTCCCCATTTCCCTCAGCAGGTATTTTATGGTTTTTAGCGCCGGGACGCCTCGTTGCTGGGGCAGCTGTTTGCGCTTAATCAAATTCATAACATAACATAACATATTTTGGCGAGTCAACTCTGGTTGTGACATCAGTGGAGTCATATAAGTCCACTCAAGCGCACGGACGTCAGTATCTTCTGTGAAATCTGCGCAGCAAAACGCAGAGTCACTATAGCAACTGGCTGTGGAAAAAGTGTGCCAACAAAAGATTAATTATCTTCTAAACAATAATTAGAAAGTGGAAATGGAGAACAAGTTACTTACCTTCGGTAACGATATATCTGTAAGAAACATTAGTTAGTTAGATTCCTTACCTTAGAATATCCCCAGGCGTCAGGCTGGATCCGGAAAGATTTTTCGTCTGCAGTATCCTTGCGCGTCGGTAGGCGTCGTTTGCGACGCCGGGATGTCGTCGTCGGAGTACTTAGTCACCGCCCTCGCGCGCTGTCAGTTCTTGTACATAGCTTTCCGCGCCAGGAACGCCGAGCCATGCAAGAAACCGACACTGGTGCCATGAATCTAGGGCCCTGAAAGGGATGACCTTAACCCTAGATATCAGTTCGTAGAACGGGGAGGATGGGTGGGGCGGTAAGGAATCTAACTAACTAATGTTTCTTACAGATATATCGTTACCGAAGGTAAGTAACTTGTTCATCTGAAAGAAACACGTTAGTTAGATTCCTTACCTTGGAATCGATACCCCAGCAATACCAACCCCGGTGGTGGGTCTGCGAACCAAGATCACACCAAGAAGTCCTGGAGAACGGAACGGCCAAAGAAGCCGTCTCTCCGGACTTGGCTGTCCAGGCAGTAATGCTTGGCAAACGTGTGCAGCGAGGCCCACGTAGATGCCTGACAAATGTCCTGCAGAGGGACTCCCCGTCCCAGAGCAGTAGTAGCTGCTGTGGCCTGAGTGGAATGGGCCCTCAGCCCCACAGAAGGTTTCTTCTTAGCCAAAGAATAACAGGCCTTAATGCACAAAACGACCCACCGAGAGATGGTTCGCTTGTGCACTGCCCGCCCCTTCTTAGCGCCCACGTAGCCAACGAAGAGTTGGTCGTCCACCCGGAACTGTTTCATGCGATCCAGATAGAAGGAGAGCGCACGTTTTGGGTCCAGACGGTGAAGCCTCTCTTCCTCTTTCGAGGCGGAAAGAAGGTGGGCAATGTAACAGACTGGCCCATGTGAAAGGCAGTAACCACCTTAGGGAGAAAGGAAGGACAAGTCCTGAGAACGACCTTGTCCGGATGGACAGAGAGAAAAGGAGGTTTAGAAGAAAGAGCCTGGAGCTCACTAACTCTTTTGGCAGAGGTGATGGCAACCAGGAAAGCAGTCTTAATAGTCAGAAGACGAAGAGGACAATTATGAAGTGGCTCAAAAGGAGCGCACATCAGATAGGTTAACACCAGGTTCAAGTCCCACTGGGGTATTACGAAAGGGACAGGAGGAAACATGCGAGTAATGCCTTTGAAGAATCTAGCAACCACAGGGGACTTGAAAAGAGAAGGCTGATCAGGAAGCCGTAAGAAGGCAGAAACAGCTGAAAGATATCCCTTGAGGGTGCCCAGAGCAGAGCCCTGCTGGGCCAGGGAAAGAAGAAAGAGGAGAACCTCAGAAAGAGGGGCGGAAAGGGGATCCACAGCCTTTGCTGTGCACCATGCCACAACTTTATTCCACCTGCAAGCGTATACCGTTTTAGTGGAGGGACACCTGGCTGCCAGAATGACATCACAGACTTCAAGAGGCAAGTCAAATGGCATCAACTGTCGCCGCTCAATCTCCATGCATGGAGGTGGAGGCTGGACAGGTTCGGGTGGAGGACCGTCCCCTGCTGCTGCGACAGAAGGCCCTCCTGAAGAGGCAGTCGTATCGGAGGATCGATTGACAGACTGAGTAGCTCGGGATACCAGTATCTTCGTGCCCAATCCGGAGCCACAAGGATGACTTGGGCCCGGTCGTGCCTGATCTTCTTCAGTACTCTGGGCAGAAGTGGTATAGGCGGAAAGGTGAACAGACCGCAACTCCACTCGCGACGAAAAGCGTCTCTGAGCGAGTGCCGCCTTGGAAATTCCAACGTGCAGAATTGATGACATTGCGCGTTCTCTTCGGTGGTGAATACATCTAACCAAGGCTCTCGCCATTGCTGAAAGAGGCCTTGCGCCACGTCCGAGTTCAGACGCCATTCGTGTTCCATCATGCACCAGCGGCTAAGTTTGTCCGCCCTGGCGTTCAGAGAGCCCGCCAGGTGTTGAACCACCAGGGTGATGCCCTGATGTTCCAGCCATGTCCAAAGGTGCAGAGCCTCCTGAGAAAGGGTCCCCAACCCCACCCCGCCCTGTTTGTTGCAATACCACATGGCGGTGGTGTTGTCCGTGAACACCTGCACTACACTGCCCCGTACAAAGGGAAGGAATGCCTTCAGTGCAAGCCGGATCGCCCGCAGCTCCAATAGGTTGATATGGAGCCGGGACTCCGCCGGAGACAAGAGGCCTCTGATCTCCGCCACTCCCATGTGGCCCCCCCATCCCAGGAGGGACGCATCCATCACCACTACGCGCTCCGGTTGGGGTAGGGAGAGGAATCTACCACTGACCCAATCGCGGTCCGTGAGCCACCACTGCAACTGTCTTGCAGTGCCCTCTGAGATCAGGATGTGGTCGGACAGGTTGCCCCGATGTTGAGCCCACTGGAACTTCAGGTCCCACTGCAGAGCCCCCATCCGCCACCTGGCGTGATGTACCAGCAGGATGCAGGAGGCCATCAGACCCAGCAGCCCCAGGACCATCCTGACCGAAACTCGGGATAAAGGCTGAACGATCGGAATCAGAGCCTGAATATCCCGAACCCGCTGTTCTGGAGGATAGACCCGAAACAGCACCGAGTCCAGAATTGCTCCAATGAAAAGGAGCTTCTGGGATAGACTCAGATGCGACTTCGGCACGTTGATGGAGAACCCCAGTAAATGCAGGAGGTCGGCCGTAGTCTGGAGGTGGGAGACGACTGCCTGGGGCGAGCCCGCCTTCAACAACCAGTCGTCGAGTTAGGGGAAGACTGGAACCACTAATCTGCGCAGATGAGCTGCGGCCACCGCCATCACTTTCGTGAACACCTGAGGGGCACTGGTGAGGCCGAAGGGGAGCACGGTAAACTGAAAGTGCTCGTGGCCTACCGTGAACCGCAGGTAATGCTGGTGGGCCGGCAGGACGGAGATGTGGAAATACGCATCCTGCAAGTCCAACGCTACCATCCAGTCTCCAGGGTCTAGGGCAGCCAGAACTTGAGCTAAAGTGAGCATCTTGAACTTCTCCTTCCGGAGGAAGGCGTTGACGTTCCTGAGGTCCAAGATAGGGCGTAGGCCCCCTTTGCCCTTCTTGGGAACCAGAAAGTAGTGGGAATAACAATCCCGACCTACTTCTGGGCCAGGAACGCGCTCGATGGCCCCCTTGGCCAAGAGGGCCGTAACTTCCTCCTGCAGAAGTTGCAAGTGATCCCCCGACATGCGGTGGTACTGCGGTGGCATGGCTGGAGGGGTCGCATCGAAGGGGAGGGAGTAGCCCCTTCAGACGATTTGCAGCACCCACCTGTCCGACGTGATGGTACGCCAGTGGAGCAGGTGATGGCGAACTCTGCCTCCCACTTGCGTGGAATGGGAAGACTTTGAGGCAGATGCTGCGGGAGCAGATGTGGGCTGACCGGCTCTCTGTCCCCCTGCTCCGCCTCGGCGGAATCCACGTCCGCGACAGTGTTGATGCTGGTTCTGTGGCCTGTGGCTAGACAGACGTGCGGAGGCGCCCCTTCCTTGGCCATGAAAGGGGCGAAAAGCGAAAGTTTGCGGGCGCGGGCAAAGAGGCCCAAGGACTTGGCCGTAGCCGTAGCTCTGGAGTCCTTAAAGCGCTCCAGCGCACACTCCGCTTTGTCGCCAAAAAGGCAACGGCCATCAAAGGGCATGTTCATGAGTGTGCTCTGGACATCCCCGGAGAAATTTCTGGATCTCAGCCAGGCGTGGTGACGAATCGCTACCGTCGTCGCAATCGCTCTACCTAGTGAGTCCGTGGTGTCAAGCCCACACCGAATGGAGTACCGTGCTGCAGCCCGCCCCTCAGCAAGAGCTGGGCGAGCCGTGTCCGGGCCTCCTCCGGACACTGGGGCAGCACGTCCGCCACCTTATCCCACAAGGAGTGGGTGTAACGGTCCAAAAGGCACGCGGTATTAATGGACCGCAACCCCAAACTGAGGGAGGAAAACAGTTTCTTCCCAAACTGTTCCAACCTTTTGGATTCCCGAGCCACGTTCCGGTCCACAGGAGTGACTGTGGAGGGCTTGGACCAGGTGCCCATCAGAGCGTCAGTGAGTGCCTCATTGAACTGCAGTAGAGGCTCCGAAGAGCTTACTGGCGGTTGAAGCACAACAGTGAGGAGGTTAGTCCTCACGGCCGCTGCAGGGAGCTCCAGGTGAAGGGCTTCGGCAGCCCTGCGCAGCACCACAGAATAAGTTGCACCCACCTCCATAGCCACAGAGGGAGGAGATGAAGCCAGTGTCAGGCGAAGTGTCGAGAACACTGGCATCCCCCAGCTCATCTGCCCAGTCCTGACTTAACTGGCACTGCTGTGCCAGAGGGTCCTCAGACCCCTCCCAGTCGTCCCCATCATCCATCTCCTGGTAGACAGGTAGAAAGAACAGAGCCGGGCGGTAGATGAAATGCTTATCCATCGGCGCCGGAGACGGCGCCGCGTGGCGCTGCTCCGACGCCGGACCGGGGCTAAAACTGGGGACGGCGCCGGGGGCGGCACCATAGGGGTCGGCGCCGGCGGAGGGGTCGTAAGGTCACCCGGCGTTGACCGGTATCCAGGCCTGAATCCCAAGGGGACCTGCAGCGTCGGGACCGAAGTCAACGACGGCGCCGGGGCCGAAGCCGCCGGCTCGCTAGGCCTCCCAGTCGGGCCTGTGGGGCCCGAAGGCACGCCCGCAGGCCTCGACGGCGGAATGAGACTCCTCATGGCCACGAGGAAGTCCCGAATCTCGCCCGAAGTCGCATTAGGCCCAGGGACCGGAGCGTATGGGGCCGGATGCGACTCCTGCGGAGCCGTGCGGGTGGTGCCACCCGAACCCTCAGCCGAGTCGCGCGACCGGCGAGGGGAGTCAGAAGAGCGATGTCGCTTCTTCGACTTCTTCTTACTGTGCCTCGACTTACCTGAATGCGAGGACATCGAACCCAACGAGCGGTGAGGACTTTGGCTCCGCGACCGGTCCCTCAACCTCCTCCTCGACCGGGACCCCGAGCGGTGCGGAGCCGACTGCCGGATTTCGAGGAGCTTGCGGGGCCGCTTCCACCTAGCCTTCGAGGTCAAGGCCCGGCAGTCGGGCCCCGACTGATCATCATAGTCGGCCCCAAGGCAGTAGAGACACCGACGGTGGTGATCGGTAACCGACATCAGTCGGTGACAGGCGTCACACGGCTTGAAACCGTGCATCCCTACCGGCACCAGGAGTCGAGGTCGACTCAAAAGAATAGACCAAAAAAGTCTAAAAAGTTAGTCAAAAAGTGACTAAAGGGTATGCTCTTCCCAGATCTGCGCTCACTGGCGCGGAAAAAAGAAGAACTGACGTCAGCGCGCGAGGGCGGCATCTAAGTACTCCGACTACGTCATCCCGGCGATCACGACGCCGACAACGGACACGGAGTCGCAAACGACACCTACCGACGCACAAGGGTACTGCTGATGAAAAATCTTTCCAGATCCAGCCTGACGCCTGGGGATATTCTAAGGTACGGAATCTAACTAACTTGTTTCTTTCAGATTGTTATATTAATACCAAGACATGGTGGAGAAGTGTGGCTCAATGGTTAGAGCGGCAGACCTCGATGCAGAGCACTGGTCTGGGACCAGGGTTCGATTCCCGCCGCGGCAGGGTCTCGGGCTATAAATTCCTCGGACCGGATATTCTCGCCTCAGTGCCTATTCTAATCATGGGTCCCACACTGCAACTCTGGGCAATAGCTTGCTTAATCTCCACAACAGCCCCAACAGCGCTGGGATGCCTGGCCTCACCATGGGGGTGCCCAGGAGTGGACACCTCACACGGAAAGCCAGGAAGGGTTCCTTCAGCGGTATGAGTACAGCGCTGAGATACCCGTAGTGGTGATCGGCGCTATATAAATACCTATACATTTACATTTACATGGTCCATAAGGAAAGACCAAATGGTATGACGAAGCACAAGGCAACGTGAAACACTGACCGCTTGTTTATAAATAAAAAGTAAAAGGAAAACCTCTCACCCTGTAAATTGTTTACAGAGCGGGGAGGATGGGAAGAGCGTTAAGGAATATGGGGCTAGACTATGTCTTACCAGATGATGTGTTACAGAAGGTTAGCAACTTGTTCATCTGATAGAGACTTCTCGCCACAGATTCCTTCACTTTTGAATTAAATGCCATAGCTATATCCCACCCAGAGTAGGGGCTGCGAACCAATCCCACAAAAGTTCTCAGAGAGAACCAGCCGGTTAAAATTAACAAGAGACCAGACGCATGTTGAATTCAGATGGAAAAGAGCTTGACCTCTTTACAAAAACTGTGGCAAAGACCACAGGCAATGTAAATAAAAACCAACTCTGCAGGCACAGAAAAACTAATGCCTCAAAGGAAGCAGGATAATACAGTGTCAAAAGACAACAGACAACAGTAGGAGAATAGCATTTAACCCCTAAAGGCTAAAATAAGCCTATGGTCCAGGAGGGCCAATGGCAACAGTGAATGCCAATTAAACTAAAGTTCGCTACACCATTAAAGAAGTTTTTGAAGGAAACCTGTCCCGAGAAATCCAGAAAAAGGGCTTTCAGACACTTCCCTATCAAAACTAAGAATAAACGCATTCGGCTTTGCCGCGGAGGGGAATAGCGGCCAGTTAGACTAGCTCCGCAACCAGTCCGACCGTTTCCTGCCTATCCAGAATAACTATCCATTGCCCCATAGTAGGGGGGCCACCGGAACTTCTATCGAGGCAGTCGGACCGGCAGATGTTTGTGTGGGTCCAGGGAGCGGCAGCATAATTGACCTGCGACCTGTGGCCTATCTGGAGCCGGGAACTGCCATCTGGAGCGGAGGGCGTGGCAGACCAGCAAGCCAGGCCCCTAAATCAAGCGAGGCCGTGGTCGTGAATCCTTCGGGCCGCCGGTGAGGTACAACAATATCGCGTTGCGAAGAGCCCTCCGCCCCCGTGCCAACAGCCAACTGTGAGTGCCTGTAGAGGCTGTGAGGTGATCCTGCCGTGACCGGGTGTGAAGGAGTGCTGGAGGAGGTGGCGGGCGGGTCGCCTGAGGCAGCCTTGCTTGGCGTTCCAGCCCATGAGGGACTCAAGTGAGTATGGGCCAAATTGTATGGTGACGCTACGGTGTGGAGCGGCCTGCCTCGAGGATAGAGTGTTGGGGACAGCGATAATGTTGCAGCGCATAGAGGGAGGAGGATCAGGTCCCAGTGTCAGTTCTCAGTCTCACAATCTGCAAGGCCTGTGCTGAGACTGCACAAAGTGATATAGGAACCGAGGGAAGGTTGGAGACTCGAACAGCAAGAGTTAGGAGAAACGCTATTGCTGCAATGGCGCACAAGGCACTGTTGGGATACTGGATACTGCACCGAATATCCCAGGCTGCCTGGACCCTATGAGATTGAGGCTCCCCCCTCCGTTTTTCCTTTCTTCTTCCCTCTTTCTCCCCACCCTGTTTACTCGGTGCCGGAGAGGTTGAACTGGTGGCGCTTGCCGAGCGTCTGACTGCATTACTGCCCAGTGCAACTTTCCTCTGCCGGTGATGAGGCCCAAAGCGGACGACGGAAGCTGGCCCGGGCTGCCAGGTGAGAGAATGTCGGGGGCAAAAGACTTAAAGGGATCACAGCAGACAAAGCTCGACAAATACGCACTTCCGAAGCATGCTGATACTGACCACGGTGCCAGAGGCATGATGGCACCCAGCCCGGAAGGGGAGCCTCAGGATCCAATGTTGAAAGACGTCATGAATGCCATCTAGGGAGTCCGCTCCTCGTTGGAGCAACGGATGGACACTATCACCACAGAAGTGACATTGATCAGGGCTGATGTGACCAAAATTGGAGAAAAGGTGAAACAAATGGAAATCGTAACCTCTAGCCTCGTTGGAGACACGACGCAGTTGCAACAAGACATTAAAGCCCTACTGGACTTTTGCAAATTCGCAGAAGACAACTGGATGTCTATGAAGGGCAGACCAGAAGGAATAACGTCAGAATAATTGGTGTGTCGGAAAAGGGCGGAGGGCCCCGCGGGGGATCTTTTTGTGGAGGACCTTATACTTAACCATCTTCAGCCTAAGGGGTTGTCAAAGTTTTTTGTTGTTGAAAGAGCGCATTGAGTCCCTGGGGGGTGACCGAAACTGGGGGCACCTCCCCGCACAATGTTGGCAAAACTCTTAAACTTTAGAGACAGGGATGCTATTCTACACGCAGCACGAATGGCCCCTCTGCTGAAGTTCGAGAACTAGGAGATATCCTTCTTTCCGGACTTTACCATCAATGTCCAGCGACAAAGACGTTCTTTCCTGGAGGTGAAGAAGAGACTGCGTGATAAAGGACTCAAATATGCTATGGTATTCCCAGCCCTGCTCCGCATCGAGGGTGAGGGCAAGGCATGGTTTTTTGACAGCCCTGAGATTGCTGCGGACTGGTTGGAGGGCTGGAGCGCGGCAAAGGACCACAACGTTCGCTAAGTGGCAGATCTGGCCGACTCGACTAATGGTGTTGTCCGGTGGCGGTAGCACTTGCTCGACAGACAATGGTTTGGTTACAACGCTGCATGTTTCTGTTGTCTTCCTGAATATGGTATAGGCCACTCTGGCAAGGCAGAAAAGTTAATGCTTCGGGTGGGCGAAGCATTCACCCCCCACTGAATTCTACTTTTAGTAAAAAGTTAGGGCAACAGGCCCTCTGTATGGTTTGATTCATGGGCAGTTCTAGGCCCAAAGTGCAGGGGAATAGGGAGGGGGGTTGTTGGGTTGAAATTGGGTTGTTTAATGTTTTTATTGAGAGAACAATGCATGGGAGGGGACACACGAACCACACTTGCGCAAATGGGGACACAGCGGGATAAGAGTTTCAAACTCCTAAGCTGGAACGTGAATGGGCTCGGGGACAAACTTAAACACAGTATTGTATTACAATACCTCAAGCGACACGCACCGGATGTCGTGCTCCTTCAGAAGACACACCTGGTGGGCAACACCTGTAAAGCCATGAGCAGATGTGGTTACCGGCTGGTAGCCCACTCCGGGTTTACTTCGGGCCTAAGGGAGTAGTCATCCTGTTGAAAAACTCCTTTCTGCTGTCAATACAACATACCTGGATGTAGGGGATGGCTAGATATGCAGCAATATCGGGACAGTGGGAGGGTAAACTACTTACATTAGCAGCAGTGTATGTCACGCTGGGATTGCAGGGCCAGACCTTCAAAGATTTAGGTAATATTACGCTGTCCTTCCCAGACAGCTGCTTGGTCATAGGGGGTGACTTTAACTCTGTAGTATCTGGCTCCCTTGACCGATGCCCTCCCTGCACAATAAGCCCCTCCCACAGCTGGCTCCCGGATTTCCTGGACGCACTGGGTCTAGTGGATGTGTGGAGACTGTACCACCCGGAAAGTATCCAGCACACCTTTTATTCAGGAGTGCACAATAGCTCCTCGCGTATCGACTATCTTCTTACCCCGGCGTCCCAGGGGAGTAATATCCGAAACGTGAGGCATCTCGCCCGATGTATATCCGACCACTCCCCACTATGGGCAGAAGTGGTTGTGAGTGAGAAAAAGATAGGGATAGTAGCGCCCATCAGCCCCTGGTGCTTGAGGAATCCCGTAGTGAGAAGTGAACTGGTAAAAGCCATTGATAATTATTTTCTGGAAAATATAGGTTCAGTACAGTCATCCCAAACCCTGTGGGAAGCCTTTAAAATGGGAGTGAGGGGGCAAGCAATCTCGTCCATTGCCGGGGTGCGGAAGGAAAAATTCAAAGACTTAGCTTGCCTGGAGAATGAAATCCTCCTCCTGGAGAAAGACGATGAGGGGTCAGCGACTCCAGATAGACACCACGCCCTGAATTCAAGAGAGATGAATATAAAGCCATTGCCAACGACATGGCCAAGTCACTGAGCAGAGATAAAGAACATAGTCTGTATGACTTAGGGGATCAGGCTGGAAAGGTATTGGCGTGGCTTGACAAGAAAGAACTGGCGAGCAGACTAGTACCTGAACTATTAGCGAGATCGGGGGAGACTATAGTAGACCCGCAGGAGATTACCAATGAATTCGCAGACTATCATCACTCCATATATAGAGCGAGTTCGTCCAACTCGGAAGAGGACTCCCAAGCCTTACTTTCAGACATATCACTTCCCACCCTGGTCTCTAATGAGAGGGAGGCGCTTGACAGTGACTTCTCAAATGACGAAATTGCCCAGGCAATCAGAAACCTCCATTCAGGTAAAGCCTTGGGCCCTAATGGGCTGCCAATCGAACTTTACAAGCTGAAGCCACACTTGCGGGCCATGTTCGAGGAAAGCCGTGACGTGGGGCTGATCCCTTTGGACCAGAGAGCTGCCACAGTGGTCGCCATCCACAAAACGAGCAAGCCCAGAAACTTGTGCTAGTCTTACAGGCCCATCTCTGTTAAATGTGGAGCCTAAAGTGCTGGCAAAACTCCTGGCAGGCAGGTTGGCTCAAGTGTTTGGTAAATTGGTACACCCAGATCAGTCGGGCTTTATCCCCCACCAGAACACTACCTTAAACTTGAGGAGACTACATGGAGTGTTGGGGCGTTAGGGTACGATCCAAGAAGCTGCTGTAGTGGTCTCACTAGACGCCACTATGGCCTTCGACACAATAGAGTGGCCCTACCTGTTTGCAGTCTTGATTAAAATGGGATTTGGTTCTAACTTCATGGGGTGGGTGCGTCTATTGTACTCAGAGCCCCTGGCGCAAGTAGTCATCAACAATAAAAAAATCAGACTTATTCACGCTGAACAGGGGGACCCAACAGGGTTGCCCGCTCTCCCCCCTATTCTTTACCCTTACCCTGGAGCCGCTGGTCGCGTGGATTCATAGAGACCCAGTTATCCGTGGACTGAAGCGGGACGACACATGGGATAATAATAATAAATAATAATCCACATTGTTAAGGCGCGAACAATCACCCGTAGGGGTCTCTAGGAGCTGGGGACCGTGGGGAAGATTAAGCAAGCTATTGCCCAGAGTCACATGGTGCTGGGCTAATCTGCCGCCGGCGATCGAACCGTGATCCCCAGATTCCGGAGTCAGTCGCCCTGTTCGCGGCGCCACATCTCTCCCGGGAGGATCGAATCTCTTTATATGCGGATGACATTTTGCTCTACCTTGCGTCAAGTAGGGCAACACTTCACAGTGTACTTAACATATTTACTAACTTTGAGAAATACTCGGGATATACGATTTTTTGATAAGCAATTTTATTGTTTGACAATAAACAACACCAGCAAATCTGCTTTGGACACTGAGCATAACAATTCACAGCCAGATATATGACCAATTCCATAACGTCCGACCCCCTAAGGTACAAATGGATACAAACAATGTGCACACAACGTTGACTACTCCGTGGTACCCAACCATTTGTCCCATACCCTGCGGTACTTCTTTGGACAACCCCGTGCTTCATACATAGGTTTTTCTTGTGTTGCACACCAGTCCACCCCCCTCTGCCACCTCCCAGAGCAAGGCGGATTGGAGAACTTCCAGGAAGCAGCTATTTCTTGCTTGGCCACTACCATGGCCGTGTTGTAAAATAATTTTTCATTCCTAGACCCATCCAACCCATCCGTGATCCCAAGGAGAAAGTGCTGTGGGTCTTGAAGGACTTTCCACCCCAAGATTTCTGTGAGCTCCTCCTCAATGTCACCACAGGACCGTTCCAATAGGGACACGCCCACACCATATGGAAAAAGTCAACCGGGTCTTGGCCGCAACTCGTGCAGTAAGCGCTCGGGTAAAAGCTTGCCCGATGAAGGCGTACTGGGGTTAAGTAGGTGGCGTGTAAATAGTATAGTTGGATCAAGCGTAGTTTAGCTGATGCAGTAATCGTCTTGGGTGCCATGAGAGCATCACGCCAATCTTCCTCATCTAGAGTACCCACCCACTCTTCCCATTGGCTTCTAAACCGATCCAGTGAGGTTGGGGTTTTGTTAACCAGTGTCCGGTAAATGTGGGAAGTACCCCCCTTCCCCAGGTCACCCTATAATCCGCTCTTCGGGTGGGCTGTACTCAGGGATCCTTGTGTCTTCCGATATGTGCACATGAAGGGTATGTCGCAGTTGCAAATATTTGTAAAATTGTGTTGGGTGCAGTGAGTACGGGGTCCGGATGTTTTAGAAGGAGTGCATGTGACCGCTTGCCCACACATCCCCAAGTTGCGAGATTCCTATAATGTCCCATGATCTAAATCCCTGCAATCCACTGACCTCTCGGAGCCAAGTGCCATGCCAGAGAGGCGTATACTGAGTCAACTTGTGTGTCCATTGAGTATGACGCAGAGCTGTCCGCCAGGCCAACAGCGCAGTGCGCGTTACATCTGGTAAGATGGACGGAATGGACTCCCTGTACATCAGTGACTAGATTTTGGGCAAACCTAGCTCGCTCAGTTCAAGCCAGTAGGCCGGGTCGGACCAGCCCCCATTAAACAAATCATGTATGGTCAGTAAGCGAGTAGCCAAGTAGTACAGGTATAAGTGTGTCATCCCCATGCTCCCATCGAATGGAGGAATCCGGCATAGAGTCAGGGCTAGATGCGACCTCCTTCCCCCAGAGGAACTTGGTGGCCATACTATCCAGTTCCTGAAACCAGGCCTGCGGAAAACAAAAGGGGGTGTTTTGGAGGACATATAAGAACCTGGGGACAATCATCATTTTAAACAGGGTGACTCTCCCCAAGGGATTCAAAGGTAATCTCTGGCACTTATGAAGGTCTGCCTTGGCTTTCTTCACCAGCGGGGTAACGTTGAGGGACCAGCCTAGCTCTGGGAGAAGGGCGACTCGGATCCCTAAGTATTTGAAGGACTGATGCCAAATCGGTATTGTGGATTGCCGGTCATAGCAGTCTCTAGATAAGTGTAGGGGGACCAGGACCAACTTATCGGATTTCAGCCAGACGCCGGCCCAAGGCACTGAGGGCCCGACTGGCCGGTTTAGCCAAAAAGAATAGGACGTCGTCCACGTAGAGCGCGATCTTGTCCGCCTCTGTGTTAGGCCATTCCCATCCCCGAATGCGGCCCTCGGACCGCACCAGGATCACCAGGGGCTCCATCGCCAGGGCGAAGAGAAGGGGTGAAAGGGGGCATCCCTGTCTCGTTCCCCTCTGAATGGGGAAGGCCTCTGATAAAACCCCATTGACTAAGACTCGTGCCTGGGGCTGGGCTTACAGGACGCATGCCAGACTATGGAAATGGGGGCCAATACCCATCGTGGTCAGCACGTCGTCTAGATACCTCCAAATCCACCAAATCGAAGGTCTTTTTGAAATCTATGAGGAGAATCACCAAATAGGGGGTGAGCAAGTGGCAGTGAGCCAAGGCCAGATGCAGCCTCCGGAGACAGTGCCTAGTTCCACGCGTGGGCATGAACCTATACTGGTCCGGGTGAACCAATATGGTCAGGTAGGGCTTCAGCCACTGGGCGAGAATTGTGACATGAAGTTTAACCTCTGTATTTATAAGAGAGATGGGACGGTAGTCCGCGCAACGACGAGATGGCGGTTAAGATTTGGAGAGAGCCACGATGGTGGCCATATCTGTCCCGGGTGGGAAGGAACACTTCTCCAAAGCCTCTTGGAACAGGTCTGCAAGGCATGGGCCGAGAGTCTCACGATACAGAGCATAGTCTGCCTGGGGGAGGCCGTCTGGGCCAGGGGTCTTGCCCGACGAGCTAAGAGATATAGCAGCGCTATTCTCTTCACGGGTGATAGGGCGGTCCAAATCAGTCTGCGTGGCTGAACCCAGCTGGGGATGGCAAGCACAACCCGTGTCTAGTAAAGCGGAGAGCGACAGTCCCGGGGTCCTTTCAGCATAGAGCTGACGGTAAAAGGAGGCAAAGGCGTGAGCCATTGCCACTGGTGATTGGTGCGTCGACCCAGACGGGTCCACTATTTCGGGGATAATGCGGTTCGCCCTAGGGTACGTGGCTAATCTGTGGAGAATCATGCCGTTCTTGTCACCCCAGCCACATACTCTTGCTGCGGAAGATCTCCAGAGAAGCTTGGCGGCATCCAATGAAAGCTGCCTGATCTCCGCCCGAAAAAGAGCGAGTTGCCATTCTCGGGAAGTGTCATCGGCAGTAGGAAGGGATTGCTCGAGGCGTAACGCTTGCGCCTCTCGCGAGGTGATCTGCTGCAACTGTGCCTGTCGCTGACGCTTGAGTTAGCCCCTAGCGAAGCCCCAGATGGTGGCTTTGCCCGCCTCCCATAGGGTACCCAGGGAGGACGCCGACCCATCGTTGGTCAAGAAGTACTGCTTAAGCTCCATCCCCACCACCTTTCTTTACTTGGCGGAACCAAGCATTCATTCTCCACGTCAGGCGTGTCGAGGGGGGCCCCCGTACAAAGGAGCACCGGAGAATGGTCGGCGATACCCCTGTGGAGTATGCGGACGTCTTGAATCGTGATGCAGTTAGACGATGGGACGAAAATTGCATCTATGCGCGCCTGCGTATGATGTACTGCAGAGGTGTGAGTGAACTGTTTGGTATGAGGGTGCCAGGTACGCCATGCATTGCAGAGGCCCAGAGATTCGGACCAATTTTGTTAATTGTTTCACTTACGCAAGTCCAGAGGTAGACGGGGGGCCTGTCGCGTCGAGGTGCGGAGAGGAAACCGCGTTGAAATCGGCCCTGATAATAGTGGGGCCCAAGGGCAAGGTGGCCAGCAGGGCGGAGGAGTGTTGCAGGATCGTTGTGAGCATCGAAAGGGGTGAGTAAATGGACATGAGGTTAAGGGGACTACCACACAGCGAGCCTCAGAGGGTCACTGACATTCCCTGGGGGTCATGAATAACTTGTGTAAGCCCCGGGCGAACCCAGAGTGCCACACTCTATCGTATCCATAGCGTGCTAGGAAGGGACAGTGGTTACCCAGCAAATGCGTCTCCTGAAGCAGGAGCACCTCTATACCGAGGGCGTTGCACGTAGCGTAGGATAGCCATTCGTTTAAGTCGGTCTAAGAGACCATTAATGTTCCAGGACAGAAGGTGAAGGGAGGGCCTCGGAAAGGGTATGTCAGTCATGGTGGCTGGTGGTCGGTGTAGCGGTGCGCGGCACCACTTAGAGTCGTGAATACGTGCAGGGGCCCCTTGCCGGTGTGGAAGGACACTTGTGAAGAAGCCGTGCATACACCATGAGGGACTATCGCAGAGTGTATCAAGAAAGCTGGTGTAACATAACAATAAGAAACAACAACCATGGAAAGATTCAGATTCAGCCTCCGCTATTCGGGCCATGGCATTGCGGAGGTCTTGTCGAAGAAGGGACACATCTACCTTGACTCCCCCGATCTTCCCCTCCACCAAAGCCTGCGAAGCACTAATCGCCTGTAGGATGGTTGCTAAGTCTTTGCCCGGAGGGGGGGGGCCATCAGTCTGGCCGAGGGGGTCATGCTCAGAGGTGGTGAACCGGTCCATCTTCGTTTGCGTAGTGGAGGTCGCGGATTTGGAAGCCCGATCTCTCCCCATGGTCGATGCCAGGTCGCATCCAAGTAAGGGCCCCAAGTTCCAGAAGGATGAGCCCAAGGGTGGACAAACGCCCCAAGTGATAGTGCGTGACTCCACCACGATCGAGGACTGCAAAGCAGGGTCGAGGGCCACTGTATGGGAGGAAGAGGGGTTTGGTGTTCAGCCACTCCGGTCCCCGGCTGTGCCCCCCCCGTAGGGAATCAAGGATTGGAACTGTGGGTAGGGATGGCAGGTGCCCGCCTCAGTGACTCCTGGCACTGGGTGGAGGCACTGCAGGGCCCTCTTGAAGGTAAAAGTTAGGAGGCCAGTATGGTGTGGGGGAGACGCCTTAGGGGGATTTGGGGTGGAGGGGGGGCCCCACGCTGGTCGACCAATGCATCCGATTCCGCCCTCTGCTCAAGCGACCAACGCCACTCACCGACGCCGCTGCTGATGTATCGTGGCGACCCACCACCTCAGCCTCGCCAGCTGGATAGCACAGGACGCAGAGTCCCCCTCCAACGAGAGGGCACACCAGGATGGATGGGCTAGTCAGCCCGAAGAGTGGGCCCAGGAGAAGCAGCTCCAGGAACCGGAGCGGCGCCGGGAGGGCACTGGCTGACGGGAGGGCACTGGCTGATCCGCACGCCGTCGTCCGAAATATCGGCTGAAAGAGGGAAAAGGGGTCGCCCGCCTCCACGAGGTCCAGAGCAGGGTCATGGGAACCAGGCCTCTCCCGAACCTAGATGACACAAGCAGGACCACCCAGGGCCCACTGCCCACTAGTCTTAGTCCACAGGAGCGAGGGGATGGAAGGTCAGGGGCGATTACAACGGCGGACACCCAGGGGTCCACACTCGACCCCAGCAGCACAGCCGCCATGGCATCAAGTCCACCCGGCCCCAGGAACACCCAGCTCAGAGGCCGGGGAAGCACAGGTTGGAGGCGGAAGGAGGCCTGTGAGTTCTACCCTCGGGGGGTCTGCTGCCTGAAATGCGCAGCCGAAAGGCTCCCAACACCACCCCACCAGGCGAGCCTGCCACCCTTGGACCGGCCGGGCCCTCGGCACAGGAAGTGACCCCGTTTACAGCAGTCAGGACAGGCTCATGCACACCACAGAACCGGGGGGGCGAGAGGCCTGGGCAATGACCTCCTGCACAGCTGCCCGACGTGCAGCCGATCCCTAGTCCCATCCCCACTCACCACGTGACACCTCCATCTGGCCGCCAGGGACGGCCTCAGCCGCCGGTATCAGCTCTATGGTCTGGTCTCAGGAGACGCATGTCTCCGCTCAGAAATGCGGCTCCCCAGCACGATGCCGCCCGACCTCAGGCCAATCCTCCACGGGCCAGGTCAGAGTTAGCAGAACCCTGAGATGGATGCAAGACCCGGCAGGTCCACAGGCTGCAGGCGCCGGAAGCCGCTATCTTGTATATTTGGGACCTGGGAGAGGCAGAGCGCCGGACAGGCTGGCGGTCGTCCAGGGCAGCCCCCCCAAGGCCAGGTGACGCACCGCCGACCGGCACCTCCCGGTGAGAGGTGCCGCTGTCAACAGCGGGTCGCGGTGGAGGCTGCCATGATGCAGCCCAGGGGTCTTGCTGGATCCAGAGCCCAATCGGGCGCCAGGAGTCCGCAATCAACAATCAGGACTCACCGGTGCAGTGTTCCCTCTCCGGGGGCTCTCTGTGTGAAGGTAAGGAGTACTGATGGCAGCAGCAGGCATTGGGTTGTGAAGCGGATGATGGAGGGGTCTGGAGCACTCTTAGAGTGTGACCGCCATCTTGACGCTTCAGGCCACGCCCCCCAGGATATACGATTAAGTGGAAAAACTTGCTCCTGCATCCCTGCGATATGTAGCCCGGCGCAAACCATCAGCACCTTGGTTCTCGGACCATCTTAGAGGACTACGACAGGGCTGTAGAAGCAGCGAGAGAAGGTGGAGGAAATCTTGGGATCCCATGGACAGGGAAGCCCATAAGTCTGCTCTTCGGTAGTACAAGCAGATAGTGATCATGGAGAAGCAGAAATACTTCTCCAGCCTTACCAGCTCACTCACTTCCTCTAGGGAGCTCTTTAAAATTGCCGACTCGTTGTGCTCCCTCCAACTTCCTGACCCCGTAGTCAGTTCTCAGCGTCTTTGTGACGATATTGCAGACTTCTTCCACACTAAGATCTTAGATATTCATATCTCTTTGGAAGCACAACGTCTTGCCCTGCCGGAAAACTTTCTATCAGTCCCTTTCAGTCCTCCTTTAGTACCCCCTAGCCTTCTTCCTGCATTTCCTTTAATGTCCTTGGAGGGTCTGAACGGCCTCTTGGATAAGATCAAATCCTCCTCTCCTCTTGATCCTCTGCCGCTCAAAAAATTAAAAGAGTGTAGGAACAGTCTTCTCCCTTCCTTACTTGAGGTGATGAATAAGGCAATTGTTCAAGGCATCTTTCCATCGATATGGAAGAAGGCCATTGTGAAGCCGCTCTTAAAGAAGCCTTCACTTGATCCAAGCCTCCTGAAAAATTTCAGGCCGATTTCACTGCTCCCTGCACCCGCAAAAATTCTGGAAGTCCATCTGAATCGCCACCTATCCTCCTTTCTTGAAGTCTCTGAGTACCTTGACACTACCCAGCATGGTTTCCGAAAACATCACAGCACAGAATCCGCTCTCACTTTTGTAGTCGATAGCATCCGACGCAAGGTGGACGCTGGACAAACAACTGTTCTTGTGCTATTGGACCTCACAGCCGCTTTTGACACTCTGTCCCCGGCCATTTTAACATCTCGGCTTAGAGAAGCAGGTGTCACTGGTTCGGCATTGAGTCTCCTCAATTCCTTTCTCCTTGATAGGGAACAAAGAGTAATGCTCGGCAACCACCTCTCCCCTGCAAAGTCTCTGCAATGTGGGGTGCCACAGGGGTCGGCATTAAGTCCCACCCTGTTTAATATCTACGTGGCCCCCCTTGCTAGACTAGTGAGATCGCAGGGGATGGAGGTGGTATCATATGCCGACGACACCCAGATCATGGTTTCGCTGACTCAATCCTCTGTCAAAACATCTGCCTTTAGCTTCCGGTCTTGCATGCAACATGTTGCAGACTGGATGGTTGCAAACTCCCTGAAGCTAAATGGCGACAAGACTGAGGTTTTGATCTTCGGGAAGAACCAAGAGATTTGGTCAAGTGACTGGTGGCCTTCCTCTCTGGGTATCTGCCCGACTCCATCTCAATCTGCCAGAAATCTGGGTGTAATGTTCGACACCTCACTCTCAATGTCCCTACAGGTGAATCGGACTGTCTCGACCTGCTGGGGCGTGATCAGGACGCTCAATAGAATTCGCAGCTATCTGTCACTTCAAGCTCGTAAACAGATTGCAGTCGCCCTTGTTGGCTCCAGGTTGGATTATTGCAACTCTCTTTACACGGAAGCCAACAAGGGCCTTATACATCGACTGCAAATCGTGCAGAATGCCGCTGCACGTTTTGTCCTGGATCTCTCCAGGTCCTCCTCTGCTACTGCTGCGAGGAGAGACCTTCACTGGCTGCCTATTCAGCACAGAATTAATTTTAAAATTCTGTGTCTGACATACAGAGCAATGGAGGATGAATCCAAAGGCGCCATCAGCTGTTTGCTTACTCGTTACTGCCCTTCGAGAAGTTTGCGTTCTTCAGGGCTGCTTCAACTTGTTGTCCCTCGTGTTAAGCTCGTTAGATGGGGAGCCAGGGCTTTCTCAGTTGTTGCCCCACAACTTTGGAACAGCCTGCCGATAGAGCTGAAGACTTTGCCCTCCTTAGCTCTGTTTAAAAAGGCCCTTAAAACCTGGTGCTTCTCTAGAGCGTACACAGGTTGAGCTGCTGGAGCTTTTGTAATTAGCTGGATTTGGATTTAGGCGCCTTGACGCCCATTGGGCTATGTTTGCGCATGACAAGATCCCTTTTATTATTATTATTATTATTAACTGGAGTAAATCCCTGATGTATGTTCTCAGTGGTGAGCCCTCCCCTCTGCCGAAAGGATGTCCCATGCAGGTAGCTAAAGGTGGATTCCAATATCTGGGAATATTCATCACAACTGATCCCAAAACTAGTTATGAGCGCAACCTGATCCCACTGCTGCGAAGGTTGAGGCAAGACGTGGCTGCCTGGAAGACTCTCCGGCTCTCACTGTTGGGGAGGGCAGCGCTGTTTAAAATGATGTCACTGCCACATTTTCTTTACGGGCTTCAAAACTTCCCAGATCCGGTCCCAGCAAAATATTTTAAAGAGGTAGAAAGTCTCCAGAGGGAGCTGCTTTGGGAGGGACGCCCTCGCATAGCCTTCTCCAAGCTCATCCTGAGTTGGTATGATGGAGAGATTGGACTTCCAGATATTAAAAAGTACTATTGGGCGGCCCATCCGGCCACGATTAATCACTGCACGTACCGACATTGAGATGATCCGGGATATAGGATGGATAAGTGGTTGTTACCGGGAGGTAATTATAATTTGGCCCTCTATTCCAAACCTAAGAGGTTCCCCCTGACAGGACCGACCAGACACTCAGTTCATGTATGGCACGCAGTTAATAGGAGCCTGGGGTGGGAGCAGAAGCTTACGCAGGTTACCCTCCTTTGGGAATCGGAACAGTTGGGTACCCTAGGGAGCTCAAAGGGCTTCGACAAGTATGACTTGATAGGGATAATGAGCATTGGCGACCTATGGAAAAAGGGAGAGGTAGTCTCGTTCGTCACCCTGCAACAAGAGTACGACCTGGCCAACACAGAGTACTTTAGGTATTTGCAGGTGCGGCACGCACTCATTTCACAGCTGCCAAAGGGGGAAACTCCCCCAAAGTCCTCGCAGCTGGAGGATAGGCTCCTCGATGGGTACCTGCAAATGAAAGCAGTGTCCCCGATTTATAAAAAAATTGGTCAACAACACAACAGACACCCTCGAGTTGCTTCGGGAACGCTGGGAGGGAGATGGGTTGGGACTCGATGATGAAGAGTGGCAAGAGGCAGTGGCCTCCACGGGGGAGGTTGCCATCTCCTCCAGACTGCGGCTGGTCCAACTCAAGATCCTCCATAGGATTTACATAACGGTAATAATAATAATAATGTATTTATTGTTCAGTTAGTTAAAACCATAACAATAGTACATACAATGTTTAGTATTCTTCAGATTTTATCATTGAGCTGCTTTAGCTTTCAGTTCTTGTTCATGAATGCATAAAAAACTTAATCAATTTACAGTTCATTTGGGAATCGGTAGAGTCCAGTCCTCGTATAATAGCGGTTCTACACGATGTTATGCCTCTGTCCAAGAACGCTCTCTGTAATAATCTAATTTGTTCTGGTTGCAGTGTCTTACAGTGGCATACAAGGTGAACTAAATCTTCCTTTTTATAACCACAATTCCGACAATTTTCGCTTTCCGTCTGCATCCAGTGCAGGGCGTCCGCAAGAGTGGGGAACTGTCCAAACCGTAATGTTATTAATTGTCTTTTTACACAGATAGAGAAAGTGGAATCCAAATAGGCCACTTGTTTCAGTGTTTTATAGGTATTAACCACTGTCGAAGAATGAGTTCTTTTGGAAAAAAATGCCTTTATCAACCAGCAGCGAGTGGAACTTTGTGGCCTTGTTTAATGTTAACTAATGTTTGGTAGGGCATATGCTTATTCCAAAGATCAGTAGTGCAGGTGACCTTTAGTGCAAGTTCCAAAAATGTATAGGCTGGCGAGTACTTGTCCAGTTCAATTTCCTGCCATAATAATTCGTTGAGACTATTTTCCTCTACATTTTGTTTTATCTGATACCATACTTTTATGTATGTGTAGAGCCTGCCCAATGTTTCGTTCAGTAACCCGAACTCTAAGCGCATTTGTGCTGGTGAGGCAGTCTTTGGAAGCTGAAGAACCTTTTTATAAATACTCGTTATTAGTTTGTTTAGGGTTTCTGAATCCTTCCCATGCATAGCAGCACTGGCGTATGATAGTGTTGGCAGTGCTTTAGCAGAAATAGTCATCAATAATGGTCTTAATGAAGATCCCTCCAGTTTCTTTGCAAGTGCTTTAAGGGCAAATGTTAGGGCCCCTGCTAGCTGCGTCATATATTTTTTCTGGCCTCGAAATGATAAGTTATCGTCTACATAAAATCCTAAGTATTTGTAACAAGATATATTCTCTAACAAATTACCTTTTAGTCTCATATTGCAATTCAAGGCTGTTCGGTTTGTAATAAGCATTGATTTCGTTTTGGATAAATTGAGTTCCAGTTTATTTGCGGACAGAAATTCAGAGAGTTCAGTTAGTAGTCTTGTCAAGCCTACCTTTGTCAAGCTCAAAAGAACTATATCATCTGCGTGGGCAAGATGCGACAGTTGTAGTTTACCCAACTTCGGTGAATGTGAATTAATTCCATCAAGCTTTCTCGAAAGGTATGAGATGAATAAATTAAATAGGTGCGGAGCCAGCACGCACCCCTGTTTCAGTCCCGTATTGGTATACACTTTTCTCGATATTCTAGCTCCATTTCCCAGCTTCACACGTACCCAGGTATCTGTATAAAACAGCAATAGACCCCTCAATATTCTCTCCGTTATATTCCAGGATTTTAATTTAGACCACATAAATTTCCGGTCTACGCTGTCAAAGGCAGCTTTTAAGTCTATATAACACAGGTGAAGATCCTGTTTTTTGCTTTTGCATTTTTCAGCAATCAGTGTAATTGACAGGATATTCAAGATAGTTCCGATGCCCTTTCTAAATCCGGTTTGATTTTTTGGTATTAAGTTACATTCTATTGACCAGTTAACTAGATCTTTAAGGATTAGTGAGGCAAAATACTTGGCTTCGACGTCCTGTAAGGCAATTAGCCTATAATTTTTAGGATTGGATCTGTCACCTCCTTTGTGAATAGGGGTAATAATTGATCCCTGCCAACTTTCTGGAACTTGATTATTGATTTCTACATCAATATAAAGTTTCTGATACTTCGATGTTTAAAAGTGGCTTGAGGGATGCCATTCGGGCCAGGAGCTCCATCACTAGGGCTGGACAGCCGTAGCGGGCACCTGGCAATCCCCTGGTGGGCCGCACGGGTGGTGGCCGGTTTTTGGCCCCTGTGAGGTCGTTTTTGTTACAGGGCAATTTTTGCAGCATAGCTGCTAATTCAGCCCTGTAACAAAATCGTCCGAAAACTGGCCCTGGCAAAGAACTCAGCGGCACCCCCAACCCCCGGGGGGGGGGGGGGGGGGGCTGGCCGAGCACTTTGTCAGGGCCGGTTTTAGTTCCCAGCCTGGCCCTGTCCATCACTTTTGCCTTTCTTTATTATATTTGTTATTTCTTCTGTTGTGTAAATCGATTGCTTTGTCTGTGACATCAATTAATTCTCAAAAGTCCACGTCGCTGTACCCAATTGGCAAGCATCCACGTCTTTGAGTTGTTTTTCTTTAAATTTATCCCCGAGGAAATTAACCCATTCCTGCTCTTGTATGTGCGATGCTAGGACGTTTCGAGATCTAGACAGGTTGTTTATTGTCTGCCAAAATGTATTTGAATTTGAATGTCTTACATCGTAAATTAGTTTAGACCAGAAACTCTCAGCTTTCACTTTTTAAAATTCCCATATTCTCTTTTTGAATTGTTTTCTCAATTGTTGAAACATTTTCCAACATGTCCTCTTGGATTTGTCTAAACGCAAATTCCTTTGTGCTTTTCTTAGTTAGGAATTGCGACCAAGCTTGTATTCTGTTCATGGGTTCTATTGTTTGTTCTGCCAGCAGGCCCTTTGTTGTTAAGAACAAATCTATTTTGGTTGTGTTTGTCCATTTCAGATGTTTTAGATTAATTGAGGTAATTTCGCCCTCCGGGGATTAGTAAAATGATATCTTGGTGTGTTTAGATTTTTTTTGTTTGAATATCTTTATTAACATTTTTTTTTTTTTTTTTACTTTTTTATCCCCAGTCTCAGCCGATACAGTTATCATTAAACATCAACAGGCATCACTTACATTTTTACAACTTTCGTTGTATGACATTGCACAGTGAAAGCGGCGTATGTCTTTCTCGTGAAAGGTGTGTTTAGATTAAAGATGACGTGCTGCATTGAGTGATCACTCAAGGTGGTGTGCTCTATGTAGAAGTGAGCTAATGCACAAGTTACTTACTTGTGTAACGATATATCCATAAGAGACATTAGTTAGTTAGTGATAGATTCCTTACCTTAGAATATCCCCAGGCATCAGACTTGATTCGGAAAGTTTTAGTCAGCAGTACCCCTGCGCGTCGTCGTGCGGCTCCGCATACGTCGCTGGCATCATAGCCGCCGAGATGACGTCGTCGGAGCTACTTAGACACGCCCACGCGCACTGACGTCACTTCTGTACACAACTTTTCCCCGCCAGGAGTGCAGAGCAATGCCAGAGAATGACTACTGGTGCAATAGAACTAGGGCCCTAAAAGGGATGTCCTGAACCCTAAAGAACAGTTCGCAGAACGGGGAGGATGGGCGGGCGGTAAGGAATCTATCACTAACTAATGTCTCCTACAGATATATTGTTACAAAAGTAAGTAACTTGTGCATCTGAAAGAGACACGTTAGTGATAGATTCCTTACCTTAGAATACATACCCAAGCAATACCAACCCCGGTGGTGGGTCTGCGAAGTGAGATTACACCAGAAAGTCACGGAGAACCGAACGGCCAAAGAAGCGTCTCTCCGGACCTGACTGTCAAGGCAATAGTGCTTAGTGAAAGTATGCAACGAGGCCCAAGTAGCTGCCTGACAGATGTCTTGCAGGGGGACACCGCGTCCCAATACTGTAGTAGCTGCTGTCCCCCTGGTAGAATGGGCACGCAGCCCAACCGGAGGTTCCTTTTTAGCCAGAGAGTAACAGGCTTTAATGCACAAGAGAACCCATCGGGAGATAGTTCGCTTGTGCACAGCCCGGCCTTTCTTGGCGCCCACGTAGCCAACAAAGAGCTGGTCATCCACCAGGAACGGTTGTGTGCGGTTGAGATAGAACGAAAGCGAACGTTTTGGGTCCAGACGGTGGAGCCTCTCCTCTTCTCTTGAAGGGTGCGGAGGCGGAAAGAAAGTGGGCAGAGTGACAGTTTGCCCGAGATGAAAGGCAGAGACTACTTTTGGTAGAAAGGAGGGACGCGGTCGAAGCACAACCTTGTCCGGATGAATCGCCAGGAAAGGAGGTTTACAGGAA
Source organism: Triturus cristatus (assembly GCF_964204655.1). Classification (NCBI taxonomy): domain Eukaryota; kingdom Metazoa; phylum Chordata; class Amphibia; order Caudata; family Salamandridae; genus Triturus; species Triturus cristatus. The sequence continues at coordinate 144,941,197 of NC_140594.1, forward strand.
AGAGCCTGGAGCTCACTCACTCACCGAGCGGAGGTGATGGCCACCAGGAAGACAGTTTTCAAAATTAATAACTGCAAAGGATAGTTATGAAGAGGTTCAAAGGGAGCGCACATCAAGTATGTGAGAACCAGGTTCAAGTCCTTTTGAGGCATCACAAAAGGAATAGGAGGGAAAAGGTGAGTAATGCCTTTGAGAAATCTATTGACAACTGGGGACTTGAAAAGAGAGGACTGATCAGGCAGCCTAAGAAAGGCTGAAAGAGCAGGTAAGGTAAGGAATCTATCACTAACGTGTCTCTTTCAGATGTTGGCAACAATGGAAGGGTTATAAGTGTAAAATCTAGCGTCGATTGTCCCCTTGGACCAAAGAACGTTTTTTTCGGTGGGCGATCTTCATCCGTTCTTCCGTTAAGCACCCGCATACCTTGAAACTCAAGATCTGTTACTAGTTGCTGACCAATACGGTCCATACGAAAAAAATCCAAGCGTGATGTTGCTGTGGAACACACCAAAACGAGTTATCTGCTGTTAACATTTCATCTTTGTCCGGCGTAAATATCAGATTGGAATTAAAATCTCCTGTTGCTATTAGATTCCACGCAGGCTCACTACAGCGTAGTCTTGATATTGTTTTAATTAGAATGGCATTTTTCTCCTTTTTTGTTTGAGCCTTTGGTTGTGTATAGTAATTTAATTAATAACGTCGTTTTACCTGTACTTGTGTATTGATCTGAGAATTTTACAAGTTGTATGCTGGGATCCGGTGATTTCAGCTGTTCCGTTGTTATTTTTATGGCTGTGGATACATATACTATCAATCCACCTACTGCCCGACCATAATGCTTGTTTTTTTCCGCAGCTACTGTATGGTGGGTATAACCCTCTATCAGAATCTCTTCCTGCGACCAAGTTTCCTGCAGGGCTATTATGTCGTAATTGTCCCACTCCTTGAATTGAAGGCCTTTGTCAAGTAATCGCCTGGCTCCAGCTATGTTCCAAGATAGCATGTGTATTGCATTTGTTTCAGAAATGATAACCATAGCTCTCTTATGTCAGGCACTACTTTTGTTGTTTAGTGTACTAGGTAGCCAATTCCATTGATCTTGATTTTGTTCAGTCTACCCATGTGCTTCTTTTAATGATCCATATGGGGTCTGAGCTGCATCACACCTACCCTTTGCATTATGTAGAATTGAGATATCCTTTTGATTTATTATCTTTTTCGTGTCCTGCTTTTCAGTTTCTTTCAGTGGGAATGGATAACAAGGTCTTACCGGTGCTATGAATTAAATTCCCCAACAGGGCCTCGGCTAGTCAAAATGGCAAGAGCAGATGATGGTATGTGCAGAAGGAAGTGTGGCCAGACCGGCACATTTATACATATCTTGTGGGAATGCCTATACATCCAGAAGTATTGGAAGGGGGTCCACGACTGTATTGGTGAGGTTCACGAACTGGGGATGCAACTTGATGCCAAATGATGTTTGTTAAATGTCTCAGACCCCACTGATCTCAATAGAAAAGATAGAATATGGGTCACCCTGGACTTCATGGTAGCCAAAAGAAACCTGGCTCAGCAGTGGGGGGCAGGTGTAATGCCCACGGTGGAGATGTGAGTGGCTGACATGGATTGGTGTATGATAATGGAAAAATCTGTTTATGTAGCGAGGGGGTGACCAAAAAAATGGATTTCTATATGGAATAAATGGAATGACTATTGAGGCAATACATGTTCCCCGCCGACAGTCCCCTTCCTGGAGGATCCCATCATGCCATAATTGGAATTGTATTCTTGCTACATGTCAAGTACTGTAAAGTGGTGAACTGTATACATATATTTGTGGAATGTGATCAGCTTTACTGAACTGTGCACGAAAAGTCGTCTCTTTCTTGTTTAATAAAATTATACAAAAAAAAAAATAATAAATGCATTCACTGCGAGGTCGGGAAGACCAACCCAAGAACAAGGACTGATGCACATCAAAGTCCATCCATGGAAAAAAGAACATTATTAGACAAAGTGACCACAACAAGGGCCATACAACACATAGAATCTGTACAGACGGAAAGATGCAATTATACAGATATGAATCTGCTATAAATGTTGATCAAATATGCCCAAATTTATATAGCCCATGCTCCACACACATATATAGATTCATATCCATAACTAATACATAGATACACAAATATTTATGTATAAATATATAAATAAACTAGCACATACGGCTATACACAAACGTACAGTGAAGAGAGAAGCAAACTGCATCTCATAGAAAAATTTGCAGAAATATAATGAATATTTTGACTTACTGTATATAGCAGAGCTATATCTAAGTATGTAAAAACACATATGAAATCCACCTGTGTATACACTATATACACACATAGATAAAATGGAACTGGTGGAGAGGTGTGGTGCAGCAGCCAGGGCAGCCGACTTCGGAGCACAGGGTTCACCGTTTGATCCCTGGCTCCGGCGGCAGCTCAGCTCGGCACCATGTGACTCTGGGCAATAGCTCACTTAATTTCTAAGACGGCACCCTTGAGACCCGTAAGGGTGAGTAGTTTGCGCTTTACAAATAAGGATTTACATTTACATCTACATTTACATTTAAAACCTGCCCATGATACCATACAACAGAAAACTGAAAGAGAGATCACACCCTCAATAAAGCAACCTGGATGACTTAGCATTAAGATAATGCTGGCTGCTTAAATGAATCCTAATGAACAAGTTACTTACCTTCGGTAACGCTTTTTCTGGTGGATACAGTATCTGCCTGTGGATTCCTCACCTTGTGAATATCCCCTGCGCCAGCATTCCATGGAACTTTTCTTCCCCAGCACTCCACGTCGACGTGGGCGACGTCATAATGCATCGGCTCCGCTCGCGACTCCGTTTGACGTCACCGGAGCCATAAGAAGCCCACGTCGGCGTGATGACGTCAGTTCCACCCATTTTTTTCCCCGTGCCTTCGAGGCGTACAGGTGGACTAACGACAGACTCAAAGTATACACAGTATACAATAAACCAATACAGATATAAAATATGCAAAGGAAAGGAATGCAAAGAAAAACAAGCATCTCCTACAACTGTACCATACAGAAAAAACACATATCTACAAGACCTTTTTCATGGTATATGAAGGTGGACAACGGGGAGGCGGGTGGGCCAGTGAGGAATCCACAGGCAGATACTGTATCCACCAGAAAAAGCGTTACCGAAGGTAAATAACTTGTTCTTCTGATGGATACATCTGCCAGTGGATTCCTCACCTTGTGAATAGATTCCCACAGCAGTCCCCACTCCCGGAGGAGGGTGTCCACCTTCCTATACCAGAAAGTCTTGCAAGACAGAGCGCGCGAAGTGGCCCTCCCTCCTCATCTCCGAGTCCAAGCAATAATGCTTTGTGAAGGTATGGAGGGAGGCCCAAGTCGCGGCTTTACAAATGTCTGCCACAGGAACACCCCGGGCCAAAGCAGATGTAGATGACTTAGCTCTAGTTGAATGAGCTCTAATGCCCTCAGGAGGGGTCTTACCAGCCAGGGCGTAGCAGATCTTGATGGCCAATATTATCCATCTCGACAACGTGCGCTTGTGCACCGCTTTACCCTTAGAACGACCAACGTATCCAATAAAGAGCTGGTCATCAAGGCGAAAGTCCTTGGTTCTGTCCAAATAAAAACTCACAGCCCTCTTTGGATCCAGGCGATGGAGTCTTTCCTCCTCTTTGGAAGGATGAGGAGGTGGGTAGAAAACAGGGAGAGTAATGGACTGCCCCAAATGAAACGGAGTGACAACTTTAGGCAGGAAAGCAGCCCTGGTCCTGAGAACCATCCTTTCAGCATGTAAGGTAAGAAAAGGAGGTTTGGAACTAAGAGCTTGAAGCTCACTTACCCTCCTTGCCGAGGTTATGGCCACAAGAAAAACCACCTTAAAGGACAACAGCCTCAAAGGACAGCTATGTAGAGGCTCAAATGGGGACCCCATCAGAAAGGTTAAAACAAGATTAAGGTCCCACTGAGGCATTACAAATGGAGTGGGAGGAAACATGTTTGTAAGGCCCTTGATGAACCTCAGAACAACCGGAGATTTAAATAGCGAAGGTTGATCTGGGAGGCACAGAAAAGCCGATAAGGCCGAAAGGTAGCCCTTGACCGTGGCCACAGCAAAGCCCTGCTGAGCCAAGGAAAGAGCAAACTGAAGCACATTGGAAAGATGAGCCTTTAAAGGGTCAACAGATCTCTCTCCACACCAATCTACAAATTTTGACCACCTGTAGGAGTAAATAGACTTGGTGGAGTGTTGCCTGGCCGATAAAATAACGTCCACCACATCCGGTGGGAGTGAGAAGGAACTCAGGTTGCCCCGTTCAATCTCCAGGCATGAAGGTGTAAGCTCTGGAGGTGGGGGTGTAGAACCTGCCCCTCCGACTGCGAGAGGAGGTCTGCCCTCAGAGGGAGACGGAGCGGAGGGCACGAGGAGAGGTGGAGAAGATCTGTGTACCACACCCTTCTTGGCCAATCCGGGGCGACCAATATGACTTGGGCCCGGTCTTGGCGAATCTTCCTCAGAACCCGAGGAATCAAGGGTATGGGAGGAAACGCGTAAAGGAGTTGCGAGCCCCAACTCAACTGAAACGCGTCCCCCAACGCCCCCTGCATCGGATACTGGAGACTGCAGAATGACGGGCAGTGCGCGTTCTCGAAAGTGGCAAACAGATCCACCCGAGGAGTTCCCCACGTCCGAAAGACGTGACGAACCACCTCCGGATGGAGCCTCCACTCGTGGTCGGCGGAGAACTGCCGACTGAGACTGTCCGCACGCACGTTCAGCACCCCGGCCAGATGATTTGCCATCAGACAAATCTGATGGTCCTGAGCCCAGGACCATAGACGTAAAGCCTCTCTGCAAAGACAAAGAGACCCCACTCCTCCCTGCTTGTTGACATACCACATCGCGGTCGTGTTGTCTGTCAGGACTTGAATCGACTGACCGCGAAGGGAAGGGAGAAAGGCCTTGAGCGCCAAACGAATCGCCCGCAATTCCAGAAGGTTGATGTGAAGCAACCTTTCCTCTGGAGACCAAAGACCTTTGATCTCCAGGTCCCCCAGATGCGCACCCCACCCTAAGGTGGATGCATCCGTTATCACTGTGGCCACCGATGGAGGCAGATGAAAAGGCTTTCCTTGAGACAGATTGCCCTCCATGCTCCACCAAGACAGATCCGCTGCAGCTTCTCTGGAGATCCTGATCGACTCCCCGAGATCCCCGTTGTGCTGATACCACTGCTTGCGGAGGCACCACTGGAGCGCCCTCATGTGCCAGCGTGCATGGTTGACCAACAGAATGCAGGAAGCGAACAGACCGAGCAGGCCTTCAGAACTGGAACAACCGCTCCATTGTGGAATAAAGGGACCATCTCCTGAATGTCGAGAATCCTTTGAGGAGGAGGGAATGCTCGACACACAGTAGTGTCCAGTACCGCCCCTATGAACAGGTTGCGTTGAGAGGGCACCAGGTGAGATTTGGGCACATTGATCGAAAAACCCAAGTCGAATAACAGCTGAGATGTTACCTGCAGATGACGCTGCACCATCTCTGGGGACTCTGCCTTCAGAAGCCAGTCGTCCAGGTAGGGGAAAACTGGAATCCCCGACCTCCTGAGATGAGCAGCCACCACTGCCATCACCTTCGTGAAGACTCGAGGTGCGGTAGTAAGACCAAACGGAAGGACCACAAACTGGTAGTGTTGCGACCCAACCGTAAAACGGAGATACTTCCTGTGCGACTTCAGGATTGGGACATGAAAGTACGCGTCCTGCAAGTCGAGCGACACCATCCAGTCTCCTTGCTGCAACGCTTGAAGAACCTGCGCAAGGGTCAGCATCTTGAATTTCTCCTGTTTCAGGTAAAAGTTCAAGATTCTGAGGTCCAGGATTGGACGCAATCTGCCGTCCTTTTTGGGAATCAGGAGAAGCAGATGGTCTTCCGAGCAATAACCTTGGCAAGGAGGGTAAGGGGGAGGAAACTCCCGGAAGGGAAGGGCGTACCCAGTCTCTACGAGGTTCAAAACCCAAAGGTCTGTTGTAACAGATTTCCAACCCCGTAGAAAGTAGGACACCCGACCCCCCACAGGTCTTACATGATCCGGGATGGGGGATCTAGGGCTGCTTCCCTGAAGCTTCATTGGGAGCAGAAGAGGAGGAGGAAGAAGAGGGGTTGCGTCCAGAACCTCTCCGACCCCTTTGTCTCCCTCTATAGGACTTATAGAGGGGATTCTGCTGCTGTTGTTGCTGCTGCTGTTGGGGCTGCCGGTAAGAGCGAAAAGACGATCTTCCAAAACCCCTAAACTTTCGAAAAGACGAACCCCTAGCAGGAGCTTGCAGTCCCAAGGATTTCGCAGTCAAACTGCTGTCCTTAAATCGCTGCAGGGCAGAGTCTGCTTTCTCCCCAAACAGCTTCTGTCCGTCGAATGGCAGATCAACCAGCGTAGCTTGCACATCAGCTGAGAACCTAGAGGTACGGAGCCAAGCCTGCCTCCTTGCGGCAACAGACGACCCCATGATCCTTGCCACAGAGTCCGCAGTATCCAGCCCTGACTGGATCACTTGTCTGGCAGCCGCCTGAGTGTCCGCCACAACCTCCAAAAAGGACGACTTATCCCCCTCAGGCAACTTAGGGGCCAAAGACTTAATGGAGTCCATTAGCGCATGCACATAACGCCCCAACAGGCATGTAGCATTAGTTGATTTTAACGCCATACTTCCTGTGGAAAAGGTCTATTTGGCTGCCTGATCAACCTTTTTAGATTCCCTGTCAGCTGGAGACTGAGGGAAGGCACCCGAAGCATGCTTGGAACATGAAGCCTGCACAACCAAGCTGTCCGGAGATGGATGAGTTGACAAGAAGTCAGGATCCCCTGGTGCAACCTTGTACCTTCTTGCCACCTGCCTACACACCGCCGGAGATGAAAGGGGTTTCTTCCACACCTCCAAGACCGGCTCCAAGATGGCCTCATTGAAAGGCAACAAAGGCTCTGATGTTGATGATGGAGAATGCAACACTTCTGTAAGCAAGTTGGATTTGTACTCCACAGAAGGCAGCTGCAAATCCAAAAGTTCTGCTGCCTTTTTGATCACTACATGATAGGGAGCCAATTCCTGAGGTGGAGAAGACCTGGCAGATGCATGCTCCCACTCTGGGGTTGTATCCAACCCACTAGCTTCATCAATGCCTTCAAATTCATTTGTGGAAGAGTCAACCTCACCTTCCTCCACATCTGTCCGATATCTCCTTTCCTCCAACACCCTCTGGGCCTCCCTCCTCGACCGGATTCGGGGAGCCGGCGTCGACGACGTCGTACGCGGCGTCGGAGGAGCCAAAGGTACCGGAGTCGGCGGCGCCATAGGTGGAGTCGGCGGCGCCGTACGCGGCGCCGATGGAGTCGGCCTCGGCGTCGAGGAAGGCTCCGAAGTCCGCTGGTCCTTCCGAGGTAGAATCGGATCTCCAGACGGCGCCGGAAACTGCCAAGATGGTGCCATCGGCATAAAGGGCATAAAGGGGGCCTGAGCATACTGCTGCGGCACCCCCAGTGTAAAAGCCATCGAACCCACGGGACCAGTTGGTTCTCCGGATGGGTAGGCCGCCCTATTAAAAATGCCATACATAGCATTTAAGAAATTGGTAGAATCTGTACCTGGATCCGGGAACTGAGGAAAAGGAACAGGCCCTGTATCCCCCTGTGGAGTCTCCGGCGTCGGCTCCGCAGTATCTTCAACCGGAGCCTCAGACTCTTCAGGCACCGGAACAGACTCTTCCTGCTCCTGTTCATGCATGGAAGCATCCGACTCCACTCGAACCGGAGTCGATGCCTTAGACAGATCCGATGACCGCGTCGGGGACTGAGTCGGAGTCTGCTTCTTCGAAGAACACCTTGGTGACTTCAAAGGTGAAGGAGAAGGAGACAAGCATTTGCTCCGGCGTCGAAGGGGAGAAGCCGACCTCGACTTCCTGGACCTCGAGGACCGACGTCGAGAAGAATGTTTCCTCTTTTTGTGGTGCTTCTTCGACCTCGAAGACTTCGAAGTCGACGACCCCCTCTTCGACTTCTCCTTTTTCCTCCCTCTCTTCTCCTCACCGATCCTCTTCATGAAGAGCTTAGTCTTCCTCTCCTTGAGTGCTTTCGGGTTCATGCTTCTACAGCATCCGCACTCCTCCATATCATGTTCTGAAGAGAGGCACCATAAACAGTTCTGGTGTGGATCCGTCATCGACATCAGACCTCCACATTCCCTACAGGGCTTAAATCCCGACTTTCTAGTCGAAGACATACTCGAATTAACAGATTAACACGGCTAAACTACAAAGTAGCCAACGAGCACTGGAAAAAAACCGTTGCGCGTCGAAGGTGCGGAAAAAGGGAACTGACGTCATCACGCCGACGTGGGCTTCTTATGGCTCCGGTGACGTCGAACGGAGTCGCGAGTGGAGCCGATGCATTATGACGTCGCCCACGTCGACGTGGAGTGCTGGGGAAGAAAAGTTCCATGGAATTCTGGCGCAGGGGATATTCACAAGGTGAGGAATCCACAGGAAGATGTATCCATCAGAAAGGCTGTTACTACCATAAACCTAAAAGAAAACATCAGAAAAATGAACCTTTGCCACCAGCAAACACTTACAGCCACACTTGGCCCAATAGGTCAAGATGAAGAAAAAACCCAACCCCTGGAGATCTCCAAAGAGAGGTATCCAGATGGTATAGCCCATAGAAACAGCACTCCTTCTGGAACCAGCAGACAAGTAGGGAAGTGGTGCGTACTCCGGCGGATCACACCGGCACACAATGAATAAAGTTTTACGTCACCGTACAAAACGCACTCTCAGGGCCAGGCAAGGTATGCTTCTATACTGAAGGAAATGGCCCTTAGGGGCCACTGGGTTACTTACAACCACCTGCTATGCCTTCCCAAGAATGAAGAGTCAGTCAGACAGTAGAGAATACAAACAGGTTTTTATTAGCAATACCCTGCAGAGGAGTCCAATCTGACCTGCACCCTAAGATGTCTGCCGAGGGACTGACCCCAAAATAGTCTGCAAATAATAATCATTCCTCCCGAGAAGCCTCCAACCATGCCCACAGTGGAAAGTTACCGGCCTGGGCTGAACATGAACAAAGGAGGCACAGAAGGATGGGCTACCACCTGCCAGATGGGTACATGCTATCTGTAACTCAAGTTTACCGCGATGAGTCTCAGCGTCTCCTAACCTGGGAGCAGAACTACACACTCGGGTAGGTATGTGAAGACAGAATGGCCTATTCATTAGTAAGTCAGGAAGCAGCCTTGAACAGAAGAGAAAATAATAATAATAACGAAATACAGTGTTCTGCTGAGGCAAGCAATACGAATAATGAGGCCTAGTTCAGACACAGCCTAAGCAGCCTAATAGGGATTACAAAATGCAAAATGGAGACAAACTCGCTAACTAAAGCTTGCACATTACAGGGATAACTCAGTGGGTTGCAAAACGTGAATACAAATGGTGTCTATTTAGCCACACACTGCTAACCTAATATAGCCTGAAACGAGTGCATAGCAGGAATGGGATTTTAAAACCTAACAATCTGTTTAAAAGAATAAGCATACTCTCCATATTAAAGCTCTCAAAAAGGGCATAACAAGATGTCCCTATAAGAGATACTGAAAGTGAAAAGTAATGCATACCAGCATACAGAACTGCCTCCAAAGGGGCATGTGACACAGGTAAACTTCCTAACCAGAAGAAACATCACAAGCAAATGACCTCTTGAGCCTGAAGCTCATCATCAGAGGGAAAAAGGGAAGGGAAAAACCATTATTAAAAGAATATCTGCTAACCATAGAGAACCACACATCAAGTGACACCAACAAACAGAACCTATCCAACTATGGCACTGCCATAACATGGCCAGCTGTATAAGAAACAAAGGTGTAATATTCTCCCATACAACCCAACTATAGGGACAAAAATAAAAAAAGGATATAATCAGAAAAAGAGTAATTAGGACTCTGTACCACCTCGTCTATCACAAAAGCGCCGTAAGGTTGAGTCGGCCTGGGCACCAAAAAGATGGGCGCCATCAAAGGGCATATCAACCAAAGCAGCTTGGCCAGTGTGAGGAGCTCCCCATGGACGACCGCGAGCAGTTCCCCATTGACGACCGCGAGCATAGCAACGTATCCAAGATTGCGGCGCATACGTGCCAACCAGGAAGTGAAGGAGGCGCTCTAGACCACCGATCAGGTTGTGAGAACGTGACCATAATCATCAAGATACAAGAGCGCAGGCGAACGCAGGTGGTTGGTGGAAGAAGCGCGTAGAAGAAGAGGACCAACGGCACAAGGGAGTTACCGGAGAAGAAGACGCGAGTACCTGAACTGTTGAGGAGAGAGAGGAGGAGACCCCGAAGGTCGTGGAGGGATCACGAGAGCAGGAGGTGAAGGTAGAGCTCGTTTTGTTTTCTTTGTTTACTTCCCTGAGTTATCGTCACCCCTCCTGAGGACTTCACTAAAGACGTAAGCAAAGCAACAAGAGGAGCAGATACGCTACCTATGTATATTGACAGACGGCCTTAAACTCATGAAAACTAACAGACAGTTTGAAAAGAAGTCGTCTCCCTATGTTGGTGACAAATATCGTCCAAATAAAAAGATCAAAATCCTTAAGTGGCCTACAACTACATTTGTTTAAAGGAGGCTTCAGGGACACCCATATGGGACCAAGCGAGGACAGCCAGACTCTGAATAACAAGAGTTCCGTAACCAGGTATGAGGCCGTAGTGCCACAGGGGATGCCATGGCCCGACCTACTAAATCAGTAGTACCCATGTCACATCTAATGAACAGTTTAGCTGCCTGCTGACCATCTCGAATCCACTGTTCAAGGTTAGATCGGAGGTCATCATGAAACAAAGGCAACATGGTCTGCAAGGAATCCCACAAAGTTTGACAAAAACGCCCAATAAGACAAGACGTGTTAGAGGGCTTTAAAGCAGAACCAGTTCAGGAAAAAATATGTTTGCCACACAAATCTTGTCTCTTAGAATATCCATCTGATGGATCATTAGATAGAGAATCCATATTCTGTGAAGCTGAAGCAGCCTGAACTGCCAGACTAAGAGAAGTAGGATGACTGAGGAGATAAGCTGGATCACCAGGAGCAGGCAGGTGGCAGCAAGATATAGAACAATCCACTGAGACCCCTGTATCAGGCTTAGCCCAAGTGCCCAACAATATGTCGTATAGGGCCTCACTATATGGGAGAACAGGATCCACTACTATCTGACCTTGATAAAGGACATCAATCAGGGGATCAGTCGACTGCTTCACCGTAGGAAGAGATCATTCTAAAACTATAGCCACTCTCCTTAACATATCTTCAAAAGAGGAACTCACTGCAGTACCAGAACTAGGAGGGGAAAGTAGTCCAGAGGCTGGGGGAGACTCCAGCCCACTAGCCTCACCAGGAGCAGATAGCCAATTCTCCTCTATGAGAGGTGGAATAGTCTCAGAAATAAGCTGTAATAGCCCAGACTACTCTGTATTACCTACTACATGCTGACTTTCAGAAGCCCCACTATGAGAGAGAAGTGGAAAAACATTCCCCCCAGTTGGATCTATTGACTACACACCTGACGCTGATCGACGCAGAGAAAGAAAACAGAGGAGAAGAAATGGCTTTGATCTGTGCCACCGACATCAATGTCTGAATCGGCTGATTAAGGATGCATGCCGAAGGTGGAAAACCCAAAGGGCAATGCACCAGTGCTGAAGCAGAGTCGGACAATGCCGAAAGGCGCCAACCCAATGACTCAGAAGGCACAACTGACACCGAGGCTGAACCCACTGACCTGGCTCCTCTCACCTCTATGTGGCCCGACGAAATTCCGGGGGAAGGTGGAGGCCCAAAGTTGAGATGCAGAGAAATTATAGTATTCTCTCATTTGGGCCATGGACCCCCTCGGCTCCCGGAAAGACAGGGAGGAGCGGGCGAAGTCATGTCTGGACTCCTCAACCGGCAAGCAGGAGGATCCGTGAGAGACAGCCTCCACGCAGCAAAGCGGGGGCGGGGGGGTGCCGCGACTTCAATCACCTACGCTAACCATGGGATGTTGATGGAGCGCGACGTCCCCATGTACGGCTCCAGCTCCTGGAACGGCCCCATGAACGGACATCCGAATAGGAAGTAGAAGACTGAGAAAGACCTGATGTGTCCGAAGACTACGTCAGCAGTGCCGCCAAGAGTTTCATCCGGCATTCCTCGAACGACTTTGGCTTCAGCTTCTGGCAGGAGCCGCAATCTTCGGAGTCGTGTGTTCTCCCAAACACCATATACAAACAGAATGAGGGTCTGTAGCTGACATCTGTTGTGCACAAGACCAACAAGGCTTAAAGTCTGAAGAAATGAGAAAAGGCACATTGTTTCCAACCGCCAGAAACTGACGTCCACGTACCAGAGGGTACTTGTATGACTCCACTGAGGTCACAACTGGAGTCGACTTCATCACAGAGTCATACGACACCGTCCCCCTGACGCGCAGCGGCACTGCTGAAAAATTTCTAGATCCAGTCTGACGCCTGTGGAAAATTCAAAAGTTAAGGAATCTGCGGCTAGATGTCTCTATCAGATAATATTTCTACAAGATACAAAAACGCAGCTGCTCTAAATATTCACTCCCATTTCGGGTCTTCATCATAACTAGTTCTTGGGGCCCCCAATCTTTCATGGATTCCATGTATGTAGAGGAATTCAGGTCTCCATACAAGCAATATAACCATTTAATTCAATATTCCATTCAAATTCTGCATGTGTGCTCTTTAATTCTTTTGCCAGAAGTGTATGAGACGAGTATTACTGCATGATCAACCAAGTCAACGTACCAATGCCATGAACCAGACCATACATGTGAGAATGGATGATGAGAAGGAAGGGCAAGACATGTTCCCCGAAGGCAGATGGAGATGTATACCTCCATGTTTTTCTACGCGAGAAAAGTATGTTGACGGGTATTACCAACAAAACAGTCCATATGCAACCTTAAAAGATCAAAAATGCATTGGATCTCTGTTGTAGTTAACTAGAAGCAACGACTCACAAGTTTCACGTTTTCTGCTAGAACAAATTTCCAGCAATCTGGAAATCTACACTACTATAAAGGTTCCTGCTCAGGGTAATGACCCTAATTTCCCTACGGATGGACAGTGTTACACAATCAACAATGTCTAACATTAAAAATCATTTTCTTCCTGGGACAGTTTCACCCATTCTTGCCTTACATTTTCAACCTCGGAACATCCTTCATCCTTAAGGTAATAATCTCCAGACTCCAAGTAAAGATCCTGCTATTGTGACAGCATTTTAACACATTCCGTAAATATACATCCCTCTTATAGAAAAGCAGTTTTCCTATGATCTTGGGAGGATGTTATTGGCACTATCAGGCAGTTCATCAATCTGAGTGTCAAGCCCAGTGAGGCAAAAGATAGTTACTGGGCCATGGTCACGATGGCACCTAAGTGAAAGCATTTTTCTCGTGCTCCAGGCACAGGCCCTATACTAATAGTCATCAGATGCCATGGGGAGTTGATAGTGCAGTTGAGACCGCAGCAGAACCCCCAAACTTGGTGAGGTCTCATAGGTGGCAGGAGCAAGGCCACATTGTGCACATAATGGTTGCCCACCAAGAATGCTGAAGGGATGATCCTCGGCTGAGAGGCAGTGTCTTTTCTGACCTGACGAGCAAGGCTTCTGGGAGGCTGAAATCAGACTTCACACCGGGGAACAACTCTGGACCTCTATGCAACACAGGAGGGTGTCCGACCACAGCAAAAGACAGAGTTTGTGATGGCAGCCAACAACCAAATTGGTGACCTCTCCGGGCTGTGCAATAAGGGTTGTGCTGGCCAAAGGGGTGATCAAAGAGGCTGTGGAGTGAGCCTTCCACTCCTATGCGCAATTGAATATGTCCCCAAATGAAAGCACGCCGTGGACCGTAGCCAGATGCTTCAGGCGTAAGCGCGGTGAGCAAGGGGGTAATAGTATTGGCAATGCTCAACACTTGTCCTAATGCACTACAGGATCTACCATGCCTCTGAGGTGGCACTAAGGAGATACATCCAGAGGAGAACCAGCACAGCCTAAATAGCGCGTGGGGAACCAAGGGGTCCCAAATACCAGCATTCTCCTACACTGGTCTCTGAGAGAAGCATTAAGCCACGAAGATGGGGCACCGTCCGACCTAGGTGGTACGACTCAAGGACTGTATCTCATATAATCTCACTAGTACAAGATGCTATTTGGTAACTAAACAGAACCTAACAAACTCAACAGTTGGTCTGACACCCTACAACACCTATGGGAGAGGAGACTCCTTACACAAAAATTTACCGTTAGGGACCAACCTTTCCTCTATGCTCCAGATTAAAGCCCTGACAAAGTTCCTGAGGTTGAGTATAACCATAGTGTTATATTCCACGCCCAACGGCTACAGAGCTGAGTCTCATTGAGTGTGCACTGATATTAGAAATACTAAGGGCCTTACTTACAAAAGCTGCTTCCAAAAAGCAGGAGGCTCACAGGGACCATGCTGCAGAGGTAGATGGTAGTCGAAAACCATCCTTGTAAAGGCTGCCACAAAGCACATCAGAGGCCCCACATACTGAGTGTTCACGGATTACCTATTTGGGAAGTTACAACAGGACACTGCCTTACTATGAGATGACCTATCCAAAGACTTTAAGAAAAAGCAACAGGTCCTGGGGCCCTGAGACAGAGGGTCCCCACCTTGGGGGATTCGGGAGACACAGGGGAGGAAGAATTGGATTTCTTTTGGAGAAAACTAAAATATCGAACTGCAGGACAACCTTAAGGATCCTGATAATAGATCCTGTAGATCTAATACGCAATTGGGGAGTTCAGTGAAAAACTGAAAATGGGGATATTGAGAACTTCACAAAACACCTGGTCCCCTTGAGCTCTCTGGTCTTGGGAAGCAGATATTCAATTACACAGAACAATCATGTTGGACGCCAGACATCTAAATCCTGTGTGCATCATTTCGCAACAGAAAGAGGCCATCATGGAGGCAGCATGAGAGATGGACTCGATCATGTTCAAGAGAGCCCAGGTCTGGCTTTACCAAGACCTGTCACCGATCACTTTCTAGTAAAGATGTCTGCTATGCCCATCTACATTTCTAAAGAGAAAGGTATACCTTATTGCTGGAGTCACCCCTTCTGGAGGATCTTCAGTTGGAAAGAAGAAATTTGCCATCCGCACTATGGCTGAGTCCATCTCATTGATGAACTTGCTTAAACTCCATGTGAAATCCTCAGCCTCACAATCTAGGACCCACAAGGTGACACAGTATCGTCAAACTGGTCAATGGAACAAGATCTGATTCACTAAGCCAACTATTAAACCATCCCAAGAGGAAATAACATGTGAAAGGAAGGCAGTTTTGGACAAATTGCTTTTGAATAATCTGGAGGCACATAACGTGATGCTTGTTGAAAAACGCACTGGCTAAAATAGTGTCCTGTTGAAAAGCAACTGGCTGACTTGCTTTCGGATGGTGATTGCGTAGCCATTGAGGGGGGAAGGGGGGCGCTGGAGAGGAATACAGCTTCCAGTTTGTGGGGAGTTCGGTTGGAGGGACACACAGATTCTACCGGACAATATGACCAGCGTGATCACGGACCCTAAGGACTGGAATGATAATCCTTTCCCAAACATGGGAATTCCAGTAGGGACCGATTTTGTTTTGGTCCATCTTCTTGAATAATCTGGCATGACATCATGAGTGTTTTATTTCTCTTTATCATGTGACTGTTGCTCTCGATCGGAGTTTAGGGGGAGATAGAGGGCCCTCATGGCCTCTTCGGCATAACGTGCCCTGCTACAGTTTCAAATGCACACGTTTATGAGCTTTACCGTCCAGGGACTCAATGCCCCGGCTAAGTATGTATCTTTATTGAGCATGTTAAAGGAGCTCACTTTTGATATTTGCCTCCAACAACAGACTCATCTAATACAGCGCAATTGGATGCGAATCAGATCATGCTGGTTCTCATGGCAGTTTCTCTCCTCAGTTCCCAATAAGAAAGTGGGTGTAGTCATTCCGTTAGCCAATAAGTTTAAAGAGAAAGTCCTGAGTACACATGCTAAAATCCCTGGCCATATACTGACACTGAGAATTGCAATGGCATCTCAAACATTCACCCTGTGTTCTCTTTATGCCCTGAATGATAACCAAGAGAGATTCTTGAGGGAGGCTGTCTCCAAAATCATGACTACCCCTAAATCTGACATAATGCTGAGAAGTGATGTGAATGTGGTAATGGATTCTATCTAGATCACTCTGTCCAACGTGTGGGTCAGGTGGATGCTCTGCCTAAACCAAGGTTTGAGCGGATGAGGGAACTGGGGCTGTTGGGTATCTGGAGAAAAGTACACCCTACCTTTATAGGTTATACATATTACTCTCCCTCCCATCAGACCTACGCCTGGCTTGATTATTTCTTAAGCACTTTATGAATATTACCGAGGACAGTCTCAACCTTTTCTGACCACTCGCCTATCAAGATAACTTTAACCCCTTGGCCGCTGTAGGAATTCCGCCGCGGCGCTGGGGGGGTTGGGGGCAGTTGCGGTGCCGCCGTGCTCGTGACGGAACCACTCCGTCATGAGTCACGGGTGAGCTGTGCTCATGACGGAGTGGTTCCGTCACGACTCCGCCCACTGCGCTAATCGCCCGGGGAATTAGCGCCGCGTGGGCGGAGCGGCCGCCAACGGCCGCAGCATGACAGAACCACCCCGTCATGAGCACAGCGCACCCATGGCTCATGACGGAGTGGTTCCGTCATGAGCGGGGAAGGGGTTAAAGGACCAATACGTCCCCACATCCAACAACCCAAAGCGATTGATCGATAACCTTCTGAAAAGTGCAACTACACGCATGGTGATTGGGTAGAGAATTTTCACATATTTATAGGAAAATTAGGGCTCAGTCTCTGGTGTGGATGATCTATGGGATGCCCTTAAGGCGGTCGTAATGGGGGGAACTAATTTCTCTGGTGGCTTAAATAAATGCGGAGAATCGCGGGAAAGGGTTAAACTAGTGGCAAGAGTAAGGGCTCCACGAACTCACCGGCTCCAATAAAACTTGGTGTCAACTCACACAAGGCCTTTGATATGGATAGGGCAGAGTATGCCTTGTGGCACCTTTGCCAACAGTATTACAAAGGGGGAATACAGCAGGGAAGCTGTTAGCGTGTAAACGGAGGGCTAAGACTGAAAAGGGCACCATTGATAGCATCGCCACTGGCCAAGGAGAAAGGGGAAATGATATATGGCAAAGATGGGATTGTAGAGGCATTTAGACAATTTTGCACATCTTTATACACCCCTGACTCACTGTCGTCAGCTGACATTACTGCTTACCTAGATGCCATTCAAGCCCCGAGCCATACAGAATACAACAAGCTACTGCATTAGGAAAGAATATAACTGTAGAGGACGTCATCATGGCTTCCCTGCTGCATTCTATAAACTGCTGTATGCCATTACAACAAATGCCTTTACCACGCATCCTATGCCAAACCCAGGTTTGACAGGATCTTCATTTTTAGGTCGAGCCTATAGTGGCAGCGCGCATGCGCTGTTCGCTTTGCGCGGCATGCAGTATGGAGTGGAAGCTCAGTGGAAGCTCGGCCCACTCTCCGCCCATCTTTTTCATTGGCTTAGTCCCTAAATGCTGCCTTCCGATTGGTTTTAGGCTTGTTAGTCCCTCCTTATGAAGGGCATGTCCTCATTTGTATCCTTCCATGGCTACTTGCCCCTTTACTTCCAGTGCTGCACAATATGTTTTATTTATATTGTAAGCACTATTTTCTTCCTGTACCTCCCCCTCCCGCATTTCATGCCTTCTGCTCGAACTACCGTTTCCAATGGGACTCGCGTAAATGCGAGCCCTATTGCATTACAAATGCTTGTATTTACTCCAATCACAGCTACGGAAAGCGAACAAGAGGCTTTTTTGACCCCCATTCTGCCCTCCCACAGATCTCAAAGAGATGGAAGCTAAAGAACTTCCTACATAGCAGAGAGATTTGTAGCGCTCAATAGGGTTCACAGGGCACGTCACTGACAAACCGAATGCTTCCCAGGAGAGACCGACGACTTGACTTCCATTAAAGATTGCTCGGCTGTGCGCTATAGCAATCAAGCATTGGGCTAACATTTGTAAACCATGGTGAATGACCTTTACAACATGGTCATTACACTGCAATGCATTTACATTGCGGTCATTACAATGCAAGCTGTACAACAACTTGCGCACCATGGCGCTGTACACTAAGAAATAGTATGATTTACTATTCCAACTCCTTCCTTACTGTTACGTAGGCTGGAGTTGAAATAGTAAATCATACTATTCCTAAATCCAGCGCCCTCCAGCGCGCACGTCGTTGTAACGACTTGCGATGTAACTTACCGCGATGTAAATCATTGTATTGTAACGTCACATATTAGTAAACCATATATGTCCTAATCGGAGTCACTGGGACCATGCGCAGCACAGGCCGCTGTATTTGCGGCTTCTGGTTTCTGTTAAACACCCCGTGCCTTTTCACCATGCTCCCCACATCTGCTATCATCGATTTATCTTGTAATGGGGAGTGAGGTCTCGAAAACAAATTACAGCCAGGATACTCCTCGCGGAGTGACAGCTTTGCGCATTATAAATGCTAATTTACATTACATTACATTACATAATGAAAGAGCGTCTGGAGCACAAACAAATTATCTGCCAAGAAACCAATTAGAAAAAATAAATAATCATCTGCGTTGTCAAATACCTGTAGCATCCTGTAAATAATTTGCCCATAGAGTGAGATAAATAGCCATCTATCTGATCGGACCACCTCTGCTCTAAGGTCAAAACCAGAGACATTTTAAGGCATGGGAGAAGTGCTCAGGGCTCACACCTACAAGGCTCCCCCTGGAAAAGTGAACATTATGCCTCTTTAACCTCTGTCTACTATCAACTTACTCCTGACGGTGGGTATTGGCTGATGTGTATGTTGATCGTCTTCTGCCAGCTTTTCAACAGCAACAGTAATTGGTGGAAATAAGCATGGTACCGCCTCAGTGTGGGTTCACAGAGGGATTTGGTATCTGTGCTTCTGGTGATGGAGGTTTCCCTGCTTAAATGGACTAACTACTTGACTGGTAACATTTAATTACTGTTATACGACAACACTGCTGCAGCAGACACTGGGTCTGAAGACCTACATCCCCACTAGCACCATCCAATGGTTTCAAAAAGGGTCGCGCAGCCTCCAATTTGTCTCTCCTGCTGGCTAATGGCATGATTGCTTCCTATTGTAAGTCTAAATTACCACTCTCAATTGCAGCCTGGGAGTGAGAAATGGGCTGAGGCCGAGCGATCAGCCTTGCGCAGGAAGGAAGCTAGAGGCCTACATAAGCGCCTTATAGCCCCTCAGTGGGATATTCTCCTAGATCCACTGCAAACAGCAGTGAGTATTTTCCCCCCCTCTCCGAGAAAACAAGATTAGTCCTTGCCGCCATATGCTGCCCATTAACACTATTGCTCAACGCATTGTACCTCTCCAGATGTCAACTCCCATTTCTTACCCTGTACTCCTTTACGGCTCCACACCTCCTGGCTGCCCATTTTGAATGACCACCTGATCATTCACTCACACTGACCCCCGGCCCTTCACCTACCTCTACATTAGCCCATACCCTGTTACCCCCTTTTTGCCTCTGGTTCGACCCCTGTTACGAGACGCAGGTAATTTACACTACCATGGTTTCTTTCTTTACTCAGATGCTTCGCATAGCATTTCAGTGCACTAAAATGACACATCTATGAAGATATTTGACATCTTTTACATGAGTCCAAACTGCATGATATGCAGGTCTATTTCTGGATACTGTCAGGGCAATGTATGAGTTACAACCCGAGCATGATGGAAACTGGTGTGTCAATGTATTCTTTACATACATACATGCTTCACTTGCAGGAATCTTTGTGGAAACGATCAAGGCAATGTGAATTTTACACACTTGGTTAATATGGAAACTTGCATGTCAGTGTATTGCTTTCATACCAGGGCATTAAAGAGCTTCCGGTGCCTCTGCATGCTTTACACACAGGAGTGTGTGCGGAAACAGTAATGACAATGTTTACTTTACAAAAAGGGAGAGGGGAAACTGCTGTGGGCGAGTTACGCACTGCCGCAATGTGTCAGTTATAAGTATCATGCACGTCATATACCATGAGCGCTGACTTTGCTATCTTGAAAGCTGACATTCCCCCACTCTCCGAAAGGCAGTGGGCAGACTCCAGGCAGAGTGCGCAGCCACTGCCCATTGATACATCAACAATCATCTGTGACAAACATGCCTACTGAGTAGAACTCTGACATACAAACAGTAGTAACCTTGGCCCCATAGAACATCACTGTATTAGCAGCACCCTTGGTTATGTTGACAGAAACATAAAATAAAATTGTTAACACCATGGAGAATTTAAGTAATATTTTGGACGGGTCTACCATGATGGCAATGTCTGGCATATAATGTAATTTAAATGGTATTTTATTTTCACAGTAAGCCATCTTAAGGTTTTTTTGACTGCACTGACTAGTGGTGGGCACTATGACAGCATTTCGAACTGGCGCCACTTCTCCTAGCATCAACATTTTGATTGCTGTTCTTTAGTGACACAGTGCTTACGATGGTCACTGCTTCTCCTGTGCACAATATTTGATCCCATATTTGATGCTTTTCTTTTTGGCAAATCTAGGATTCGTCGCTTTGGATAAACCGCATACTGAGGCAGGGTTTAATATTTGAATTTAGAAGAAATGGCTTAAAAATCTGTAATTTGTTAGCCATTACATTTAAGAAACTATACCGTTCAATGCCCTGTTCGAGTTCCATTTTTGCAGAATTCGTTTTCAGGGTAGAACCTCCTGTTTCTCAGATTTGTTGGGAAAGAGCTTGCAGCAAACTGGGGGGCAGCATAAATATTTTTTAGAGGCCAGCTTTTTTGGATCCCAGTCAGGTCCAGGTACAGGACAAGTCCTCCCCTAAGTGACTGACAGCTGCAAAGTATCAGGCTTTATTCATAGCTCTGCTTTTGTGGTCTAGGCTTATGTTTTTTCTCCTGTATGTTTCTGTCCTGCCTTGGTTGCTCGCATGTGATAATATGTCACTTTGTAGACTCGGAGTTCAATTTGCAGTTGCACATTGCTAAAATAGTGCAATTGTTTCATATATCAGATACAATTATTCACCTCTGCTTCTGATGTTTAGTTCTTGCATTAGCCAAGACCTTTTATATTTACTAAAATTATATTTACTTAGAGAGGCTTTCATCCAGTCTTGTTCATACATGTTAGAAGTTGGCCTGGTATATGTTGTCAACTAATTAAAGTGGGCACCTTGCACCAGTCTAAACTACCCTTATAATGTATGAGGTCAAAGATAACCTTAGAAAGCTATCCTAGTGGTAGCTGTGGAGAGCAGCCTTCAGGCTTAATCTTGAAGGAATGTAAAGCAGCTCATTTTACCAGAATATCACCTCCTATATTGACTAAATGAAAGGAGAACCACATAGTAGTTATATAAAAATATGTATTTATTAATATAACACTCTCTAGTATCCTCTACATGAGGATAGAACACAAAGCACACAATACGAGATCAATATAACAGTTGTAAGTAGCACAGTAAGCAGTGAGCTCCTGAGGGAGACTAAACCATATACTAAAATAGTGATATAACAATCACAACTTGAGTCAAGACAAAGTCTAGAGCATGTAGAATCGCTGGGACCCCAAGGAACCACCCAAGGTGAGTAGATAGGGACCCCACAGAGGACGGGTGCAGAATGCTAACACGACCGGAGCCTCATACAATTCTATGGGAAAGTCTTGGTTACAGTTTTAAAGTTTAAGGTCCCTTCTCGGAGGACTTCAAGCAAACCCTTTAGAACTTAGGAGGTTGGAGAGCCACCCACCCGTGGATACCGTAGTACCCAAGTTACCTATCCCAGAGGAGCCGGGTGCATAGGTCTAGAGTGGTGTCGGAAACCGCCATCATTCCCAATGGAGGGTTGTGAAGAAGTACTGCTGCCGTGAAGGTGAAAAGGGTATGGAGGAATCCAACCCTGGATTCTAGAAGGAAGGAACCTGAAAGCAGAGGGGACACAGTCTGGGTCACTTCAGAATGACCAGTGGCTCGGTAGACGAATGCCAACCGATGTCGGGTGCTTCAGGTGCGAAGAAGGGATACTTGACTCTGCAGCCACGAGGACCAGGAGACATCGAGGACGACCAGAAGCCAGAGGTGAGCTGTCCACGAAGGATGTCGAGTGCTGAGGGGGTCGGTGTCCGACTGGAGCACCAACAAGCCTTGGCAAAAGCAACCCACGCAGGAAGGTTAAGCAGGTTACGGTGTGGACCAGCAACGTCCAGGAGACTCACCAAGCACTCAGGAGTCAGGGCATGTCTAGAGCAACCAGGAAAGCCCAACAGAATCCAAGATGGCCCTCTGGGGGACCCACAAGCCAACGGACCAGGAGTCGCGAGGGGACCTCAAGCAAGATTACAAAGTACCAGCCCACGGAGAACGCGGTGTGAGGAGGCCGGAGTACTTTGGTGCAAATACTGCACTGGGTCAGGACTACACGGAGTCCAATGCACAAGCTCGGGAATTGCCAACAAGCATATGCAACTGCAAATGGACGCGGTGCACAGGAGTTCGGGTTATGCAGGGATACTAACTGAGAGGGCAGTTCGACCTCAGGGACCTTCGAAACCCACCTCCTGTGTTGCTTACATCTTTGGAGACCACTGGAGCACAGGAGCATCAGACTGGTCAGTTGCCTAACGGTGCCTGCAGTTGCAGGGGAGTGACTCCTTCACTCCAAGGGAGATTCTTCAATTGTCGTTAGTGCAGCACAGGTCCTGCACAAAGCCTGTATGGAGCAAGGGCACAGACAAAGCTTTGGACAGAGAGGGAGAAGAAGTCGGGCTCAGTTGAAGTCCAGAGTGTCCAGACGGTCGAAGGTCAGTGGTTTCTTCTTGTAGAATCTTGTCCACGTAAAATCTAAAGTCTTACAGCCAGGTAAGCCTTTTGTACCTACGAGAGAGGGTTGGACAGGGGGACCCAACCTTGGGGAGGGTCAAGACAGAGGGGTGGATACACTATGGACTTTGTCCAGTTTCGCGCCAGAGCAGGAGTAAATGGCTCCCAGAACTGGTTTGAGCTGGACTATGCACAGGGACACCAAATGTGCCCCAAGTGCATTCTTTCTGGCACTCTCAGAGTACACCCACCCAGCCCTAATACACTAAATCCTGTCTGGGAGGTGGTCACACCTCCCTATGACAGGATTCCTATTGTGCTGCCTTCCTCAGCCCGAGCTTGGCTCAGCAGCAGGAGGGCAGAAATGTGTCCCTGGTCAGCAGCATCCATTTTGTGCAGTCTGGATAGAGAAGGCTGGCACCGGATAGACTAGTGACCCCAAGAAGCTTGCTTCTGAAGGGTGGAATCATACCTCCCACACCGGTTACCAATGTGGAGGTATGATCCCAAGGTGTTTGATACCAAACAGGATATGTTTCTATGCAGCCGTTTTAGAGATAGCATTTACCGCGAGGTTATAATGCACCTCTACCTATATGTCCGGCTGAGTCGCAGACAACCCGGGAGAATGGTCTCCGACGGCTGCAGAGGGGCTCTGCTCATGCATGGGCACCCTCTCACTAGAAACCCAGCACCCTGCCTTCAGGATTGATAGGGCCTGCTATTGGGGGTGACTTGTAAGTTTTAAGTGTAGTGACCTATAGATATAGTGAAACTATATCTAAGTAAGTGGTGAAAGCATAAATCACACAGGTTGCAGTAGCAGACCTGTAGTTTCATTTTGCATAGCCTCTCATGGGTGGCATAATACATGCTTCAGCCCATTGGAGGCCTCTGGGGTACCTATGCCCTGGGTACATGGGTACCATATACTAGGGACTTACAAGGGTACCCCAGTATCCAATCTGGAGTGTACCAAAGTACATGTGTAACAATTTAAAGGAGAAAGCACATAGACTGGGGTCCTGATTAGCAAGCAAAATGTGGGGGTAACCATAAGAAGCAGATCCTAATTTCCTACAATCCATTGGTCTGTTGTTGTGTCATTCACATTTTTCATAAGCCCAATAAAGAATACAGATTAGGGCAAGGGGTCAGCACACTTCAGCCATTTGCTAACTCCGCTATGAGCGATAACATTCTATTTTTTCACAAAAAGCATATCAGCACCCAATATAGTTCCCTTCCGAGCCAGGTACTACTATGACAATGGGTGCTTCTTGAGGCCAAAAACTGTTTTGTTTCTAGCCATTTCTTAATATATATATCTAAGCCCTGTAAATATGGTCCTATTTATGGTGGAAGAAGAATAAAAATGGATGGATGAATCTTACTTGTGAGTGCGGACAAAACTTTCTTGAGAGGATTGGGAGCCAATTTGCGGCGTGACTCTTTCTTGTCCTGCACCGCCGCAGAATCGCCACGAGTTACAGCGCAAGGAGAGTCATTCTGGGGATATATATATATGAAGAAGTTACTTACCTTTGGTAATGCTTTTTCTGGTGGATACAGTATCTGCCTGTGGATTCCTCACCTTGTGAATATCCCCTGCGCCAGCAACATTCGGAATTTTTTTGTAGCTCTCCACGCCGACGAGGACGACGTCACAGAAGCACAGCTCCGCACGCGGCTCCGCTGACGTCACTGGAGCCATAAGAGGACCTCGTCGGCGTGATGACGTCAGTTCCGCCCTTTTTTTCTCGTGCCTTCGAGGCACACGGACGGACTGACAACAATATATATACAGTATACACAGTACATAATATTCAAACCAACACACACAGTGTGAAGTCAATGTAGCAAAGTAAAACAAATAACACACTTCCTTTGACAGTAACAGACATTTGTCACATTATCACTACAGTATGTATACAAGGGTGGTCAACAGGGAGGCGGGTGGGTCAGTGAGGAATCCACAGGCAGATACTGTATCCACCTGAAGAACAAGTTACTTACCTTCGGTAACGCTTTTTCTGGTGGATACAGTATCTGCCTGTGGATTCCTCACCTCGTGAATATCCCCTGCGCCAGCAACATTCGGAAACTTTTGTAGCAGTCCACGCCGATGGGGTCGAAGATGACGTCACAGAGGCACGGCTCCGCTCGCGACTCCACTGACGTCACCGGCTCCATAAGAAGACCTCCTCGGCGTGATGACGTCAGTTCCGCCTCTTTTTTCCGTGCCTTCGAGGCACACGGACGGACTGACAGCAATATGTACATAAACAGCATACACAGTACACAATATGCATATCAACACACACAGTGTGGAAAAGAAACATCAAAGCACTAGAAATAACCCAATGTCCTTGACAGTCATAAATACATTTGAAATCATCAATAGAATTACCGTCATAGAGTCACTGGAATAGAAGGATGGACAACGGGGAGGCGGGTGGGTCAGTGAGGAATCCACAGGCAGATACTGTATCCACCAGAAAAAGCGTTACCGAAGGTAAGTAACTTGTTCTTCTGATGGATACATCTGCCAGTGGATTCCTCACCTCGTGAATAGATTCCACAGCAGTCCCCGCTCCCGGAGGAGGGTGTCCATCCCCCTATACCAGAAAATCCTGAAGGACGGAACGGGCAAAATGTCCGTCCCTCCTCACCTCAGAATCTAAACAATAATGTTTTGCAAAGGTGTGAAGGGAGGCCCAAGTTGCCGCCCTACAAATGTCCTCCACAGGAACCCCCCTAGACAAAGCAGAAGTGGAAGACTTTGCTCTAGTGGAATGAGCTCTTAAACCCTCCGGAGGCTCCTTACCAGCTAGGGAGTAGCAGATCTTGATGCATAGCACAATCCATCTTGAAAGGGTGCGCTTGTGCACCGCACGACCCTTTCTGCAGCCAGCAAAGCCCACAAAGAGCTGGTCATCAATCCTGTAGTCCTTAGTCCTGTCCAGGTAAAAGCTCACCGCCCTCTTAGGGTCCAAGCGGTGAAGTCTCTCCTCCTCCTTGGAAGGGTGAGGGGGAGGATAAAAGGTAGGAAGGGTAATGGACTGCCCCAGATGGAAGGGAGTTACCACCTTAGGCAAAAACGCAGCCCTGGTCCGGAGAACCATTCGTTCAGCATGCACAGTCAAGAATGGGGGTTTTGAACTAAGAGCTTGAAGCTCACTTACTCTCCTTGCCGAAGTGATAGCAACGAGGAAAACCGTCTTAAAAGACAACATCCTCAAGGGACACTTATGTAAGGGCTCGAAAGGAGAACCCATAAGATAAGTCAGTACAAGGTTTAAGTCCCACTGAGGTACAATAAAGGGAGTAGGAGGAAATTTATTCGTAAGGCCCTTGAGAAACCTAAGCACAATAGGTGATTTAAATAAGGACGGCTGATCCGGCAGGCATAGGAAAGCCAACAAAGCAGATAAATATCCCTTTACAGTAGCCACAGCAAAGCCTTGCTGAGCAAGAGAAAGAGCAAACTGCAGAATGTTAGACAAACGAGCCTTCAAGGGATCAATCGACCTCTCTCCACACCAGAGAACGAACTTAGACCACCTATAGGAGTATATGGATTTGGTGGAGTGTCGCCTGGCCGATAAAATAACATCCACCACATCTGGCGGGAGAGAGAAAGAATTCAGGTTGCCCCGTTCAATCTCCAGGCATGAAGGTGTAAGCTCTGGAGGTGGGGGTGTAGAACCTGCCCCTCCGACTGCGAGAGGAGGTCTGCCCTCAGAGGGAGACGGAGCGGAGGGCACGAGGAGAGGTGGAGAAGATCTGTGTACCACACCCTTCTTGGCCAATCCGGGGCGATCAATATAACTTGGGCCCGGTCTTGGCGAACCTTCCTCAGAACCCGAGGAATCAAGGGTATGGGAGGAAACGCGTAAAGGAGTCGTGAGCCCCAACTCAACTGAAACGCGTCCCCCAACGCCCCCTGCATCGGATACTGGAGACTGCAGAATGACAGGCAGTGCGCGTTCTCGAAAGTGGCAAACAGATCCACCCGAGGAGTTCCCCACGTCCGAAAGACGTGACGAACTACCTCCGGATGGAGCCTCCACTCGTGGTCGGCGGAGAACTGCCGACTGAGACTGTCCGCACGTACGTTCAGCACCCCGGCCAGATGATTTGCCATCAGACAAATCTGATGGTCCCGAGCCCAGGACCATAGACGCAGGGCCTCTCTGCATAGACAAAGAGACCCCACTCCTCCCTGCTTGTTTATATACCACATCGCGGTCGTGTTGTCCGTCAGGACTTGAACAGACCGACCGCGAAGGGAAGGGAGGAAGGCCTTGAGCGCCAAGCGTATCGCCCGCAATTCCAGAAGGTTGATGTGAAGCAACCTTTCCTCTGGAGACCAAAGACCCTTGATCTCCAGATCCCCCAGATGCGCACCCCACCCTAAGGTGGATGCATCCGTTATCACTGTGGCCACCGATGGAGGTAGATGAAAGGGCCTTCCTTGAGACAGATTGCCCTCCACGCTCCACCAAGATAGATCCGCTGCAGCTTCTCTGGAGATCCTCACAGACTCCCTGAGATCCCCTTTGTGCTGATACCACTGCTTGCGGAGGCACCACTGGAGCGCCCTCATGTGCCAGCGTGCATGGTTGACCAACAGTATGCAGGAAGCGAACAGACCGAGCAGGCGAAGGACCTTCAGAACTGGAACAACCGCTCCGCTGAAAAACAAAGGAATCATTTCCTGTATGTCGAGAATCCTTTGAGGAGGAGGGAATGCTCGACACACAGTAGTGTCCAGTACCGCACCTATGAACAGGTTGCGCTGAGAGGGCACCAGGTGAGATTTGGGCACGTTGATCGAAAAACCCAATCTGTACAACAGCCGAGTTGTATCCTGCAGATGACACAGCACCTTCTCCGACGACTCCGCCTTGATCAGCCAGTCGTCCAAATAAGGGAAAACCGAAATTCCCGATCTTCTGAGATGGGCTGCCACCACTGCCATCACCTTTGTGAAGACTCGAGGTGCCGAAGTAAGACCAAACGGGAGGACCGCAAACTGATAATGTTGCGACCCTACCGTGAAACGGAGATACTTCCTGTGCGACTTCAGAATGGGGATGTGAAAATACGCATCCTGCAAGTCGAGCGACACCATCCAGTCCTCCTGATTCAGCGCCTGAAGAACCTGCGCAAGGGTGAGCATCTTGAACTTTTCCTGTTTCAGGTAAAAGTTCAGGATTCTGAGGTCTAGTATCGGACGCAATCTGCCGTCCTTCTTCGGGATCAGAAAATACCGGGAGTAGCATCCCTGACCCCTCTCCTGCTCCGGAACCACCTCTATCGCACCTTTCTGAAACAACTTCAGGACTTCTTCCTGCAGGAGAAGACGGTGGTCCTCCGAGCAAGCACCCTGGCAAGGAGGGTAAATTGGAGGGAATTCCCGAAAGGGAAGGGCGTACCCATTTTCTACAAGATCCAGAACCCAGAGATCTGTAGTTACAGACTCCCAATCTTGCAGAAAATGGGTAAGCCGGCCCCCCACAGGACCAACATGATCCGGAATGTCGAATCTAGGGCTGTTTTGCGGTGGTGGGAGGGGCTGAGGAAGAGGAAGAGGAGGAGGAGAGTTGACGGCCACGTGAGCGACCTCTAAGTCTTCCTCTATATCCCTTGGAGCTTTGCTGCTGCTGCTGCTGCTGCTGCTGGGCTGGTCTATAAGAACGAAAACTCGCCCTTCCAAAACCCCTGTACCTCTTGAAAGTACCTCTCGGCTGGGATTGAAGGCCCAACGACCTAGCCGTAGACTTACTCTCTTTGAAGCGCTCGAGAGCAGCATCAGCCTTCTTCCCGAACAGACCAGACCCATCAAAAGGTAAGTCCAACAAGGTCGACTGGACATCCGAAGAAAATTCTGAGGAAGCCATGCACCCCTCCTGGTGGCAACTGAAGACCCCATGACCCTGGCAACTGAGTCTGCTGTATCCAAGCCACTCTGTATAACCTGGCGAGCAGCCGCCTGGGCATCCGACAGTACTTCACTGAAGCCAGCCCTATCCTCCTCCGACAGCTTCGGTGCCAACTTTTTAGCTGAATCCATAAGCGCATGGATATAGCGCCCCAATAAACAAGTCGCATTAGAAGACTTTAATGCCATACTGGCTGAAGAAAAGACTTTCTTGGCTGATTGGTCTACCTTCTTGGCCTCTCTGTCCACTGGGACCTGAGGAAACGCACCTTTTGAACGTCCAGAACAAGCAGCCTGAACGACCAGACTTTCAGGAGAAGGGTGTGATGACAAAAACTCAGGATCCCCCGGAGCCACCCTATATCTCCTTGCAACCACCTTGGACACCGCAGGAGCCGAAAAAGGCTTGCGCCACACATCCAACACAGGCTCCAATATTGCTTCATTAAAAGGCAACAGCGGCTCTGACACAGCAGTTGGAGAGTGCAACACCTCAGTCAAGATATTGGACTTGAACTCAACAGATGGCAATTGAAGGTCCAACAACTCTGCAGCCTTTCTGATTACAGCATGATAAGGTGCCGCGTATTTAGAAGGTTCATCTGAAGGAGGAGTGATCTCCCACTCCGGAGACAAATCCAACCCACTTGCCTCCTTCAACTCGTCAAACACCTCATCGGATTCGACCAATTCTCCCTCTTCAGCCTCATCCATAAGATAGCGCCTCTCCTCCAGCACTCTCTGCGCCTCCCTCCTGGAACAGATCCGCACTTGCGGCGTCGGCGGCGCCGTGATCGAATCCGACGGCGCCGGCAGAGGCGTCGAACGCGGATCAGCTGGAGCAGCCGGCGTCGAACGAGGTCGAGTCGGCGCCGGTGAAGAGGGAAGCGGCGTCGATGTTTTCGGCGCCGGCATCTGCCAAGACGGCGTCGCTGGGAAGAAAGGCATAAACGGTGCTTGAGGATAAACCTGCGGCACTCCCAGATTAAAAGCCATCGGACCCATCGGACCCATAGGTGCACCAGAGGAATACATGGCCCGTGAGAACACCCCATACATCGCATTGAGATACTGCGAGGGGTCCTGACCTGGATTAGGGAAAGCCGGATACTGGTCAGGTAACACCGGACTCGGGCCTGCCGGCGCCGACGGTGGAACTTGCGGCGTCACAGACTCACCCGGAGCCTGATCATCCTCATCCTGGGCCGGAGTCGGAGACGGAGCCGAAGGACCTGCAGGACCTGGAGAAGCCATCGGCGCCGGAGAAGACGCCGGCACCGGCGAATCAGCCGGAGCCGGAGAAAACACAGGAGAAGGAGCAAGAGGTGAAGCCGGGACAGGAGAAGGAGACACTGACTCCCTTCGACGCCGAGCAGGTGATTTAGATTTCGACGTCGAGGCCTTATGATGAGACGAATGCCTCCTTTTCTTCTTATGCTTCTTGCTCTTTGAAGCATGTCCCGAAGTCGACTTGGAAGCCGACCTCGACCTGGTTCTTCTTCTACCTCTTTTCTCCTTTCTCTTCATCCGGGCGATAAAGAGCTTTGCCTCTCTTTCCTTAAGAGCCTTCGAGCTCATCTTCC
The DNA here is from genome assembly GCF_964204655.1 of Triturus cristatus. Taxonomy (NCBI): domain Eukaryota; kingdom Metazoa; phylum Chordata; class Amphibia; order Caudata; family Salamandridae; genus Triturus; species Triturus cristatus. The sequence continues at coordinate 144,971,893 of NC_140594.1, forward strand.
TGCAACACGAACATCCTTCAACATCGTGGTCCGATGACAAACACCAAACGCAGTCGTCATGCGGGTCAGTGATGGACATGTGTTTGCCACATTCATGGCAAGGCTTGAAACCAGACTTCCTTGCCGACATTCTCGAAGAAAGACAGAGAAACTTCGGAATAAACACAAAGTAACAGGTAAAGCTACCAGTAACGATTCCCGAAATCCGTTGGCGTCGTCGGCGCGGAAAAAAGGGAACTGACGTCATCACGCCGAGGAGGTCTTCTTATGGAGCCGGTGACGTCAGTGGAGTCGCGAGCGGAGCCGTGCCTCTGTGACGTCATCTTCGACCCCATCGGCGTGGACTGCTACAAAAGTTTCCGAATGTTGCTGGCGCAGGGGATATTCACGAGGTGAGGAATCCACTGGCAGATACTGTATCCACCTGAAAAAGCGTTACCGAAGGTAAGTAACTTGTTCTTCTGATGGATACATCTGCCAGTGGATTCCTCACCTTGTGAATAGATTCCCACAGCAGTCCTCACTCGCGGAGGAGGGTGTCCACCCTTCTATACCAAAAAGTCCTGAAGGACAGAACGTGCAAAGTGTCCGTCCCTCCTCACCTCGGTATCTAAGCGGTAATGCTTCGCGAAAGTGTGGAGGGAGGCCCAAGTTGCCGCTCTACAAATGTCCTCCACAGGAACACCTCTAGATAGGGCAGATGTAGAAGACTTTGCCCTGGTAGAATGTGCTCTTATACCCTCTGGAGGTTCCTTACCGGCCAAAGAGTACCAGATCTTGATGCACAAGCTAATCCATCTGGAAAGGGTGCACTTGTGCACCGCTCTGCCTTTCCTGCAGCCAATGAAGCCCACGAAGAGCTGGTCATCCACTCGAAAGTCTTTAGTTCTATCGAGGTAAAAACTCACCGCTCTTTTAGGGTCCCAGCCGCTCCTCCTCCTTGGAAGGGTGAGGGGGAGGATAGAAGGTAGGAAGGGTAATGGACTGCCCCAGATGGAAAGGAGTTACCACCTTAGGCAGAAAAGCAGCCCTGGTCCTGAGTACCATTCTTTCAGCATGAATGGTCAAGAACAGGGGTTTTGAACTCAGAGCTTGAAGCTCACTTACCCTCCTTGCCGAGGTAATGGTAATGAGAAAAACTGCTTTAAAGGACAATAGCCTCAAGGGACACTTGTGCAAGGGTTCAAAGGGAGAACCCATCAAGTAACTTAAGACAAGATTTAAGTCCCATTGAGGCACAATAAACGGAGTGGGTGGAAATTTGTTGGTTAGGCCCTTAATGAACCGTAACACAATAGGTGATTTAAACAAGGACGGGTGATCCGGCAAGCAAAGGAATGCTGACAAAGCCAATAAATAACCCTTCACAGTAGCTACAGCAAAACCTTGCTGAGCTAGAGGGAGAGCAAACTGAAGGATGTTGGATAAACGAGCCCTCAAAGGGTCAATAGACTTCTCACCACACCAATGGACAAATTTGGACCACCTATAGGAATAGATAGACTTGGTGGAGTGACGCCTGGCAGACAAAATCACGTCCACCATGTCAGGCGGGAGAGAAAAAGAATTCAGGTTGCCCCGTTCAATCTCCAGGCATGAAGGTGTAAGCTCTGGAGGTGGGGGTGTAGAACCTGCCCCTGCAACTGCGAGAGGAGGTCTGCCCTGATAGGGAAACGGAGCGGAGGGCACTAGGAGAAGTGGAGAAGATATGTATACCACATGCCAATCTGGGGCGATTAATATAACTTGGGCCCGGTCTTGGCGAATCGTCCTCAGAACCCGAGGAATCAAGGGTATGGGAGGAAACGCGTAAAGGAGATGTGAGTCCCATCTCAACTGAAACGCGTGCCCCAAAGCTCCCTGCATCGGATACTGGAGACTGCAGAATGACGGGCAGTGAGCATTCTCGTGAGTGGCAAACAGGTCCACCCAAGGAGTTCCCCACGTCCGAAAGACGTGACGAACCACCTCCGGGTGGAGCCTCCACTTGTGGTCGGCAGAGGACTGCCGACTGAGACCGTCTGCACGCACGTTCAGAACTCCGGCCAGATGATTTGCTATCAGACAAATCTGATGATCCTGAACCCAAGACCAGAGAGGCAGAGCCTCTCTGCAAAGACAATGCGACCCCACTCCTTCCTGCTTGTTGACATACCACATTGCGGTAGTGTTGTCCATCAGGACTTGAACAGACTGACCGCGAAGGGAAGGGAGGAAGGCATTGAGTGCCAAACATATCGCCCGCAACTCCAAAAGGTTGATGTGAAGCAAACTTTCCTCTGGAGACCAAATACCTTTGATCTCCAGATCCCCCAGATGCGCACCCCACCCTAAAGTGGATGCATCCGTTATCACTGTGGCCACCGATGGAGGTAGATAGAAGTGCTTTCCTTGAGACAGATTGCCCTCCACGCTCCACCAAGACAAATCCGCTGCAGCTTCTCTGGAGATCCTCACAGACTCCCTGAGATCTCTGTTGTGCTGATACCACTGCCTGCAGAGGCACCACTGTAGCGCCCTCATGTGCCAGCGTTCATGGTTGACCAACAGAATGCAGGAAGCAAACAGACCAAGCAAACGAAGGACCTTCAGGCCTGGAACGACCGCTCCATTGTAAAACAAAGGAATCATTTCCTGTATGTCGAGAATCCTTTATGGAGGTGGGAATGCTCGACACACAGTAGTGTCCAGTACCGCCCCTATGAACAGGTTGCGCTGAGAGGGCACCAGGTGAGATTTTGGCACGTTTATCGAGAAACCCAATTTGTACAACAGCTGAGTTGTAACCTGCAGATGATGAAGCACCTTCTCTGGTGACTCCGCTTTGATCAGCCAGTCGTCCAGATAGGGGAAAACTGGAATCCCTGACCTTCTGAGATGGGCTGCAACCACTGCCATCACCTTGGTGAAGATTCGAGGTGCAGTAGTAAGACCAAACGGGAGAACCGCAAACTGATAATGTTGCGACCCTACCGTAAAACGGAGATACTTCCTGTGCGACTCCAGGATCGGAATATGAAAATACGCATCCTGCAAGTCGATCGACACCATCCAGTCCTCCTGTTGCAGCGCTTGAAGAACCTGCGCAAGGGTGAGCATCTTGAACTTCTCCTGCTTCAGAAAAAGGTTCAAGATCCTGAGATCCAGGATTGGATGTAGCCTGCCATCCTTCTTGGGTATCAAGAAATACCAGGAGTAGCATCCCTGATCCCTTTCCTGCTCTGGAACCACCTCTATCGCACCTTTTTTCAGTAATGTTAGGTCTTCCTCCTGCATGAGAAGAAGGTGGTCCTCCGAGCAAGCACCTTGGCAAGGAGGGTAATTCAGAGGGAATTCCCGAAAGGGAAGAGCATACCCATTTTTCACAAGATTTAGAACCCAAAGGTCTGTAGTGACTGATTCCCAAACTTGCAGAAAATGGGTAAGTCGACCCCCCACAGGACAAACATGATCCAGAGTGTTCCTGCCCCTGTAGGTCTTATACAGGGTATTTTGCAGCTGCTGCTGCTGAGGCTGCCTGTAGGTACGAAAGGACGACCTCCCGAAACCTCTGTACCTACTGAAAGAGTAACCTCTAGGCTGCGCCTACAGGCCCAGAGACTTAGCTGTGGCTTTGCTGTCCTTGAACCTTTCCAAGGCTGCATCTGCTTTCTTCCCCAACAACCCAGAACCATCAAAGGGTAGATCCAGAAGTGTTGCCTGCACATCTGGAGAGAACTCCGACAACTTAAGCCAAGCGCTTCTTCTTATGGCAACCAAAGAGCCCATGATCCTAGCAACAGATTCCGCAGTGTCCAAACCACTCTGAATAACCTGTCGTGCAGCTGCTTGAGTGTCTGACAAGACCTCATTAAAATTCTGCCTGTCCTCCTCAGACAATTTAGGGGCCAGCTGTTTTGCAGAATCCATCAGGGCGTAGATGTAACGGCCCAAAAGGCAGGTGGCATTTGTGGACTTCAAGTGGACTTCAAGGCCATACTTGTCGAGGAGAACACCTTCTTGGCCGATTGGTCAAGCCTCTTAGACTTTCTATCACTAGGAACTTGAGTGAAAGCTCCAGAAGACTTCTTCGAACTGGCAGCTTGAACCACCAGACTCTCAGGAGAAGGATGGGATGTTAGGAAGTCCGGATCTCCTGGAGCCGCCCTGTACCTCCTAGCAACAGATTTAGACACTGCTGGAGCAGAAAAGGGCTTACGCCAAACCTCCATAACTGGCTCAGTGATGGCATCATCAAAAGGAAGCAAAGGTTCTACCACAGTGGAGGGGGAATGAAGAACCTCTGTCAAGATGTTGGACTTAAATTCAGCCGTTGGGAGCTGCAAGTCTAAGAGCTCCACTGCCTTCCTTATGACTGTGTGGTAAGGAACCACATCTTTAGAGGGAGCATCTGAAGGAGGAGAAAGCTCCCATTCTGGGGACATATCAAGGCCACTTGCCTCCTTTAATTCTTCAAATAAGTCATCGGACTCTTGAAGTTCACCCTCTGCCATTTCTTTTGCCTGATACCTCTGCTCCTCCAAAATCCTCTGCGCCTCCCGCCTGGATCTTATCCTGGGAATCGGCGTCTCCGGCGCCACACACGACTCCGACGGCGCCGGAGCCGGCGGCACAGCCTGAGTCGAAAGAGGTCGAGCTGGAGATGAAGGGAACGGCGTCGACGTCTTCGGCGCCGGGAAATGCCAGGACGGCGCCGCTGGAAGGAAAGGCATAAAGGGAGCCTGAGCATAGGCCTGGGGAACCCCCAAATTAAAGGCCATTGGACCCATGGGACCCGAAGGTGCTCCAGAGGGGTACATTGCTCTTGAAAAGACACCATACATGGCATTCAAGTTCTGCGATGGGTCTTGACCCGGGCCAGGGAAATCGGGTAAGGGCTCGATAAAGGCTCAGGCTGAGGCATTACCTGACTCGAGCAAATCAGCGCCGACGGTGGAGCCAATGGAGTCGAAGACTCATCAGGTAATGGAGCCTTTTCCACCGGAGAATGTGTCGGCGTCGGAGATGAAGCCGGAGCTGGAGAACGCTCCGGAGAAGCTGCAGGTGAGGCCGGACAAACAGGCGAAGCCGGATTAGAAGCCAAAGGAGAAGGTGAAACATAGTCCTTACGACACCGAGGAACTGGAGAAGTCGATTTCAGAGCCGTCTCCTTATCTGAATGGCGTCAAGAGCCATGCCTCTTCTTCTTCTTATGCTTCTTTGATCTTGAAGCATGACCCGAAGTCGACTTCGAACCCGACCTCAACCTCGACCGCCTTCGACCTCTCTTCTCCTTCCTCATCTTCGCTATGAACAGCTTGGCCTCTCTCTCCTTTAAAGCCTTCGGGTTCATTTTACAGCAGCAGGAGCACCCCTTGACGTCGTGATCTGACAACAGGCACCAGACACAATCTTCGTGCGGATCCGTGATGAGCAGATGTCCTCTGCACTTTCTACAGGGCTTGAACCCTGACTTCCTCGAAGACATCTTCAGGAAAGAAGCAAGAGAGAACCAGAAACAATCCAGAAAACCAAAGTAACCAGACAAGCTACGGAGAGTCACAGAAAACCGTTAGCATCGACGGTGCGGAAAAAAGGGAACTGACGTCATCACGCCGACGAGGTCCTCTTATGGCTCTAGTGACGTCAGCGGAGCCGTGCTTCTGCGACGTCGTCCTTGTCGGCGTGGAGAGCTACGAAAAAATTCTGAATGTTGCTGGCGCAGGGGATATTCACAAGGTGAGGAATCCACTGGCAGATGTATCCATCAGAAATATATATATAATATATATATATATAGATATACGCAAAACACCAATCTTCACTCGCACTCGTTGGGAATGGAAACAGGAGCACGGACCACAAATCAGTGCAGATTTAGATTTTATTCAGTTCCAACAAACACAGCAGCATGACGCGTTTCAACCCTGGAGTGTCTTGAGCACATGACATGCTCTACGGTACATGGTTGGTTTATATACCTCTGTTTGACAGCATTTTCTCTTTTTTGCTTTTTTTACTTTTTTGCTCTTAAAGTGACAAGAGTCTAGAAATGTGCAAGGAGTTGCATAGAAATGGAAAACAGATTGTTGGTCGCCATCACAGTTATTCAACAATAATTGATATACATTCAGGTATAAATACCAAATCCATAGCAATTTAAACCATGTTGCGCTTTGACCATGGCGTCAATAAAAACATTTGGAATGTAGAGTGAAGGAGCAAATTCAAAACCTTTGTTAAAACTCATATATAATGTCCTTAATGTTTGCCAAGTTAAGAAAATGAAGGTTTAAATACCCAACACTGGCATAAACATTCTCAAAGTGCTAGTGCATCATACAGTACTTTTTAATGTAAACAATACATTTCTACCCCGTGCAACTTTAAAAGACAAATGATAGTGCAAATATCAACCGTGCTGTAGGTATATCTATTCTAATGTGTATCTTAACTAAAACCATTCTAAAAACCATGTGCAAAATATGTGTAAAAGGTTACAAAGTGGGGAAGTGGTGGTCTAAATAAAACCTAGTGGTTTAAATAAGACTGACAGATGCTACATATTTCTCCCAACTTGTTGTATGAGTGAGGACACTGTCAGAACAATGCATTAGAGGCAGGTGTAAAGCTCTTCTATGATGTTAAGCCCTCCCGGGGACTTTGTGTCGAGGTCTAGAATGTATTGTGTTTCCAGACGTCTTAAGGCTTTTTCCCTATCTCCCCCTCTCTTTTTGGGTGGGACAGCATCAAGTAGGTAATATTTCAGGTCTTTGAGTTTTGCTATGTGCATTTCCCCAAAATGCCGGGACACTGGGTAAGTGGTGTCCTGACTTTTGATGGCCCTAATGTGCTGGAGAATCCTTATGTGCCCCTGTAGTATAGTGCTGCCTACATACCGCAGGGCACAGGGACACTCCAGCACATATACCACATGATCTGATTTGCAGGATAGTGCTTTACCAATGGGTCATTCTTTCTCTCTAAATGGGGTTTTGTAAGAGGTTTTCTTGATTCCAAATTGACAAGCCTTGCAGACCTTGCAGGGGTAGAAGCCCTTCCTTTGAGACAACCAGGTGACCTTGGTTTGACAGAATGGATCATCACGGACTAAATATCCTTCATGGACGGGGCCCTGCTGTAAGTGATGGCTGCATTTTTAGGGAGTAGGTGGCCAAGGATAGATCATCTAGGATAAGGGGCCAGTTCCTTCTAATGATGTTTCTGATGGCCTTTTCTTGTCTATTGTACCCTAGAATGAACCTGAAAGTTGCCATATCCTCAGTTTGAATGTTTCCTGTCTCTGAGGCTTTGTTTATAAGGTTTTCCCTTGTTACTGCACTGTTTTTTTGTTTGTTTCAATAACAGTATTGATGCATTTGGATGAGTACCCCCTCGCTAGAAATCTGGTTTTGCTAGCTAGTTGGGCTATTCTCAGGTCTTCCTCACAACTACAAATACGCTTTAGCCGCAGCATTTCCCCGGAAGGGATGCTGTGTATTTAGTGTTGTGGGTGTGAACTTCCCGGATGCAAAACTGCGTTGCCCGCAGTGGGCTTCTTATATAACTTGGTCTCAAGTTGGCCAGTCTTGATATAAACCTCAACAATCAAGAAATTTACGGTGGTTGAGCTGACTGAGGCTGTAAAGTGCAAATTGAGATTGACATTCAAATCTTTTATAAATTGTTCAGCTTCAATTTTAGAACCTTGCCAAATTATAAAAAGATTGTCAATAAATCTAAACCAGATCTTAAATGTTGTTGTTAACTATGGCAGTGTATTCTTTTGACAAATCCAGCTCCTCCCACCAACCCATGTGTAGACAGGCATAGCTGGGGAAGAAGCTGGCTTCTATCGCTACGCCCCGTTGTTGTTGGTATAGCACATTCTGAAATACAAAAATATTGTTGCACAAACAAAACTCGACCATGTTAATCAACATTTTGTTATGTTGTGAACAGTTCGATGGTCTTCTAGTTGGATAGTGGAGGAGCACCCTCAGTCCGTCATGATGGTTGATAGATGTATAGAGGGAGGTTACATCCAATGCAATGAGTAAAAAGTCATTCTGCCATTTAAAATTGTATATTTTGGAAAGAAAGTCACCTGTGTCCTTAATATACGAAGGTAAATGTTGGACAAATTCTTGCAAGAAGAAGTCTACATATTGTGACGTTCTTTCGAGAAGGCTGTTGCGGGCAGATAGGATTGGCCTCCCCGGTGGTGGGAGGAATTCTTGTGAATCTTTGGTATGAAATACAGTATTGGTGTGACTGGGTTTTCATTCCGTAGAAACTTGTACTCCGGAGGAGTTAACAATCCTGCATTTTTCCATGCCACCAGTTTCATGTTGTATTCATTGTACATGGACTTTAGCGCAAGTTGGTCACTGCAACGGTAACAAGTTCTGTCTGAACGTTGGTTCATAGCTTCCTCAATATACTCAGCTTTTTTCCATAGCACCAAATTTCCGTCTTTGTCAGCATTACAGATAACTATTTCCTTATTAGATCTACGTTTGTCCATCAGTTCATGATATTGGAGGTCCTGTTTATTCGTTTTGCGCCTTGTAGACCCCTGTATTTGAGTCGCTTGATTCCCGTTACTACCTGTTCTTACAAAATATCGATCGAGTCTCTAGTTGTAATGGGATTAAATGTAGAACGGGATTTGAAAGGGGTAACTGTTACAGTTGATGCAGTCGGAGTAACCAAAGCTTCACTTTCACCGATTTCACTATTGTTGATGTTGGATGCAATTGAGTTTTCATTGGCAAGTTGAAGCAGGGAGGGCTAACTGCCTGTTGATCTGGCTGTATTGTTGTCCTGTCAGAACTAACTTTGTGTTGGAGATAGTATTTTTTCAATTTGAGTTTTCTTATTCTTTTAAAGATGTCCATTCTGGCAGTTGCATAGTAAAATGAACTTACAGGGCAATAGGAAAGTCCTAACGTTAATAGTTGTTCCTCCGCTTTATTGAGAACCACATCTGTAAGATGTATTATCATTTGGCTATTGCTTGGATCACTTGGTATTATAGTCTCCAATTGCGCCTGGTTTGTCGTGTTTGCCTTTTTGATTCTTCGCTTTTTGGCCTGTCACCGCTCCCGGTGTTTGGTAGGTCTATTTTTGGCTGTTTGTTCAGTTGGTTTCTGGGGCGTAGGGTGTTTCTGCGTTCGTGCACTAAAAATATCCACCTCCTCCGCTAAACTTATTTTAGCTGGTATTTTTTTTCAAAGCTTGGATGCGATCTTCAGCTTCTGTTTCTCTCTCCAGCATATATATATATTGGTGAGCTCCCCCACCAATAACGTTTTACAAAAAGTAATCATGAAAGAAAACGAGCATTGACACAACCAAAAGGCCGACAGTCATAGCCAAACTTACTGGCTTTGTCAATGCTGGTTTGTTCTTTTGTACAGGCTATAGTGATTTTCCAATTGGACAGATGCAATACATTTTTTGTGGAAAGCCTTGCATCCACTTTTGTGCCACTAAATTCATTTGGCTGCATTGTTAGTGGTGATTTAATTTGCCGTGCCACATTTCTTGGTGCTTGTCCTGGGAAAATATGTGTATTTGTATCAGAAAAATCATAATACTGGTAGTTTCAAGCAAGCTAGAAGTGAATTCTACCTGCTCATGGAGATTAGAAGAGAAACTTCAAAGTGTAGTGCAATTTACCACTGGCTAAAAAGAAAGAAAAGGACTTAGGTGTCTCACAAGACATTAGCCTTTGGACAGTTGTGAGAAAGTGGCTCTGTATATACTGTTCCCAAATAGGTACAGGCTGTACAGAGTGCACAGTCCCCAGAGGTTTGGCAGAGGCTAAAGTTAGATATAACCTTACTCTCTAAAGTGGTAGCTTGGTCGAGCAGTAAGGTAGTATCAGAGGACAGTGTAAAGCATTTGTTGCACACACTCAGCCAGCAAATGGTCTCACACTCAATAACTGAACTCTAGGCCAATGGTTTATATATAAAAAAATATATGCTTGTTTTATTTTAGAACCAACAATAGGTATTAAAATATACTTTCTCAGAATGAGATGCTTTATATAAATACTTTTGCAATATGCAATTGACTTTTGTAGAAAGTTACAAGTGGTTGCAATAGGCAACACAATTTTAAACACAATAATGCATTGAGTTCAATGGAAGTTTCAAGTTATTTGCCACAGATTACTTTTAGGATTACTTTTGGATTTCCAGGACTGGATCCTAGATTCAGTCCTGGGTCAGTACTTGGAATCAAGTGATGAAAGTCGACTTAATTACTGTGGTGATTTTTAGACAATATTTTGCTATTTTAAAAGTTGACACTTCATAGAAAACAGTCAATGATTCCCTATGGCAGAAAATTCAAGTTGCAGGTATAGTATGTTCTCGTTACTTTTGTAATCCAGTACTGGGTGCCTAGACTCAGTACTGGGACCTTTATCCAAAACAGGTAAGTAATTACGTTTTCGGAAATTATACGATTTTTAAAGAATATTTAAAGATTGCAGAAATTGACACTTAGAAGAAATTTCACAGAAAAACAGTCAATGATTTCCTATGGGAGAAAATTGGGTTACTGGTAAGTACAGTTGTAAGTATTTTTCAGAGTCAGTGCTGGGCACCAAGATCCAGCACTGGGAGCTCACCTAAGAGCAGGGGAGTATTTTCGTTTTCGTTACTCGGCTGTGTTTTGGTGAATATTTTAAGTTTTGAAAAGACCACACTTAGAAGAAATTTCAGGAAAAGCCAGTCAATGTTACCCTATGGAGAAAATTGAGTTATCGGTTTAAAGGTAAGGACTCGCCTGGCAGAGTTAAGGTTCTGGGCATAGACTCAGGGGTCTCCCAGGGTCAGGTAGGTACAGTTGGTTCACCCTCAGCGGCACAAGGGCGGCCGGGTGCAGAGAGAGTTAGGCCCAATGTTATCCTATGAGAGGGAGGGGGGCCTTGGTTGGTGGCTGCTGACTAGCAGGCCACGCGGCTGTGGGAGCTGGGCTCCTGGTCACTTACTCAGGGCAAGTGTGGAAGTAGATAGGTGTAGAGGTTGCATTGCCAGGGCCACTCGGGCGGCTGGGTGCAGGGTGCTTTTGAGCCTTCGGGCGCTCAATTGATTTCAATGGGAAATCTCCGGTTTAGAAAAAGACTGTAAGCTCGGGGACGAAGATTCTTCAGGTGCCGCCACCACTTCGAGAGGTAAGTTGGGTAGTTGTAGGATAGGTAGGTACCCCGGGATTGGGCACAGGGGGCCGCGGGGCACCGGGTGCAGGGGTGCCTTTTGGTGTCGGGAAATCTTACCCTCTTTTGATCGCGGTTGGCGGGGGGGCACCTGGTTCTGAGGCTGCAGGCTTCTTCAGGAGTGTCGAGGGGGGTCCTTGGGTGCCGGACTCGGGGTCACAGTCGCCGTGGGGTCATCCTCGTGGTCTTTGTTCACTCCGGCACAGGCCAGGCTTGGCTGGTGCAGAGTGTGCTGGGTTCGCAATTACGGGCTGCTTCCAGGGATTAGAAGTAGATTTTGAGTAGAGCCTCTACTCATGGGAGTCCAAGGGGTTTAGAGTCAAAAGGTAGCCAGGTGCTCCGGGGTTTGTGAGGTTGCTGGCCACAAGAGATGCCGGGTTGGAGCATGTTAGAATTGGGGATCTCTGGTTGGCACAGGTAGAGACTTGTGACAAACAGGGACCCTCTCCTCCAGTCAGGGTAAGGGGTTACACTCCTAAGACAACCCCTGCTCACCCTCTAGGTAGCTTGGCGCGAGCAGACAAGGCCTATCTCACAGCGTATAGGTTAAGCATTTGTGACCACATACAGTAACTCAGTGACAACACCACAAATGGACTCCACACTGGGATTATCAAAAATAAGTATTTTATATTAGGCTTAGCACAAGACGAAATAACGATAAAAAGGCCTACAATACTATTAGCAATAAACAGTTCTTTTTTCCAGCGTATTTTAAAAGTTCTGTGCGCTTCGTTCTTCTTAGTTCGGCCCGTACGGGGATGAATTGGCCTACAGAATGAGTCTATAAGAGTTGCGGATGCTCCGGTGCGAAGTGTACACCCTACGGTGCGAACGTACACAGTACCTTAACCTTGAAGAGTTTGTCACGGACGCTGCGGTGAAAGCAATGCATTGTACGCTGCGATGTCCTCCTGTCGCGGTGCGAGCTTACGGCTCGTTGGGGCCCTGAGTCGCGTTGCTTGAGGGGATGGGACGTTGTACGGTGCTTTTGTTCGTTGCGGCGTACGAGCTGTACTGCGGGAGCGGCTTTCAGTCTTTGGCTGCAATGCGGAGCGTACGTACGGTGCGTACTCCCTCCTTCGATGCGAAAGGCAGCCTTGACTTCAGCGCAGGGTGCGGGTCGTACCCACCATGATAGTTCGATGAAGCGCAGCGTTGTACGCGGCGAAGTCAGCCAGTCACGGTGCGATCTACGGATCGTAGTACGCATTGTTCGAGGCGGAGAGGCGGGGTACGGTGCGTTGCTGGATACGATTTGGCGGTACGAAGTGTACACAGCTCCCGGCCTCGGAAAATGCTAAAAACAGCGTTTCTAGCAGCGTCATTGCGAGGCGGATGAAGTCCACTGGTCCTGGGACTTCGTTCAGGGGGCAAGCTCACTCACAAGCCCTTGGAGATCTTTAAGCACAAGTTGAAGTAAATTTTCTTTGTAGTCTTTCTCCTTTCCTTTAGCAACAAGGCAACCACTGCAGGCCAGTCCCCCAGGTCAGGGACAGTACTCCTCCTTACAGCTTTCCCAGTTCCTTCTCCACAGGCAGCGGTTCTTCTTGTCAAGCAGGATCTAATTTCTTGGGAGCAGGGTCCCAATACTTATAGTGCAATTCTTTTGTTCTTGCAGGCCAGGGGGCCTTTGCCCAGTTCAACCCAGTTCTGGAGTACTTTGTTTACCGGACTCTGGCTTCTCCTTTCAGTGTGCAGGGCAGAGACATCAGCCGCTCCACAGGAGGTGGAGCCAGCATTGCGGTGGCAGAGCACAGCCCTATTCAGAGTGCAGGTGTACTCCTCCCACCCATCTATATGTAATCTCTCTATTCACCACCGGGCTGCCCCAGCCTGTCTCCTGGAATTCCCCAGCCCTGTCACTCACAGAAACCAGACAGCAGATACACATCCTAGCAGATGCGGGCTGAAATGGTTAGGCAAGCAAATACCAGCTTTCTAAAAGTGGCATTTGCAAACACAGAATATTAAAATAAACTTTACTAAAAGATGTATTTTATTATTCTGAGTTCAGGCATACTAAACTCGAATTTCTACCATGTTCCCTGGGTCTGTTAGGATCATAGAATGTAACAATTCTAGCAGCCCATTCTGGCCTATGGAGAACAGGTAGCCTTACAATAGTGAAAAACAAAAATGGCTGCAATTCACTATTAGGACATGCCACACACATCAGGGCTTGTCCTTCGTTATGCTTACAATGCACCCTGCCCTTGGCTGCTTCTGTGGGTGGCACAATCAGTGCTGCAAGCCCACCAGCAGCATTTGTATTTACAAGCTCTGGGCACTCCTGGTGCACTTTACTGGGGTCTGACAGTAAACCAAATAAGCCAATCATGGAATCCAACCAACATATACATTTTATATAAGGAGCACTTGCACTGTGGCACTGGTTGGCAGTGGCACAGTGCTCTGAGCAGCTAACACCAGCAAAAACGTGAGGCACAACGACAAAAAAGTGGAAGGGAGACTCACGCCAAGGTGCCAGGTCTAACACGTGTCCCCTCCAGCTGAAATGTGGGGAGAACTACCCTACCCCAGGGAGTTCCTCATCACTAAGGCGGAAAAATCTGGACAGACCGTCAGCATTGGCGTGATCTGTACCAGGGCGATGTTCCACTGTGAAATCCATACCCTGTAGGGAAATGGAGCACCTCAACAGCTTTGGATTCTCACCCCTCATATACATCAACCATCTGAGGGGCCTGTGGTCTGTCTGAACCCGGAAGTGAGTCCCAAACAGGTATGGTCTTAACTTCTTCAGTGCCCAGACCACAGCAAATGCCTCACGCTCAATAGCACTCCATCTCTGTTCCCGTGGAAGTAACCTCCTGCTAAGGAAGGCTACAGGTTGATCTAGGCCCTCTTCATTAATCTGTGAAAGAACAGCCCCCACACCATGCTCTAAAGTGTCTGTCTGAACGAAAAAGTCTTTGGAGAAGTTGGGAGCCAAGAGCACGGGTGCCATGCACATAGCAGCTTTCAGGGCCTCAAAAGCTTTCTGACAGGTGTAAGTCCAAATCACTTTCCTGGGCTGCTTCCTAGAAGTCAGCGCTGTCAAGGGGGCAACAATGTTGCCATACCCCTTTACAAACCTCCTGTAGTACCCGGTGAGACCTAGGAAGGCTCTCACCTCTGTCTGGGTGTTGGGCGACTCCCAATTCAGGATGGTTTCTATCTTGGGTTGAAGGGGCGCCACCTGGCCGCTCCCAACCTGGTGCCCCAAGTACACCACGGACCCCTGCCCGATCTGGCACTTACTGGCCTTGATCGTGAGGCCTGCCCTCTGCAGCGCCATCAACACTTCCCAGAGGTGGCGCAGGTGTTCTTCCCAAGTGAAGCTGAACACTGCGATGTCATCCAGGTAGGCAGCACTGAACGAATCCAGTCCAGCCAACACCTGGTTGACCAACCTCTGGAAGGTGGCAGGGGCATTCTACATCCCAAAGGGCATAACCCGGAACTGGTAGTGCCCATCTGGGTTGGAAAATGCTGACCTCTTTTTGGCCCCATTGGTCAAGGTGATCTGCCAGTACCCAGACGTTAAATCAAACATGCTGAGGTAGTTGGCAGCCCCTAGCTGATCTATGAGCTCATCAGCTCTGGGGATGGGGTGTGCGTCAGTCCTGGTGACTGAATTGAGTCCTCTGTAGTCCACACAGAACCGGAGTTCGGGTGTGGCTCCCGGCACGGCAGCCTTTGGGACCAAGACCACTGGGCTGGCCCAAGGACTGCTGGAGGACTCAATTACCCCGAGGGCAAACATCTTGGAGATCTCCTCCTTGATGCACGCCCTCACCCTGTCAGTCACCGTGTAAGCCTTGTGCCTCACAGGTGTATTATCCCCAGTGTCCACATCATGGATGCACCAGTCAGTGATACCGGGAACCAGGGAAAATAGATCAGAAAATTGTCCCAGCAGCTGGCGACAATCATTCTGTTGCTCAGGGGTCAGGGTGGATGAGAGGATGACACCATCCACTGACCCATCTTGTTCCTGGGCTGACAGGAGGTCAGGAAGAGGCTCGGTCTCCTCTTCAATCCCAGCATCTGTTGCCAAGAGCATGCCCACTTGGGACCTTCCAAGTGGGGCTTCAGGCGGTTGACATTTAGGACCCTCAAGGGGTTTCTGGGAGACCGCAAGTCCACCAAATAGATAACAGGACTCTTGCGCTCCACAACCTCAAAGGGACCGATCCACTTATCCTGGAGCACACAGGGCTCCACGGGGGCCAAGACACACACCTTTTGTCCAGGCTGAAGTTCTACCAGAGTGGCATTCTGGTCGTACCACCGCTTCATCTCCTCCTGGCTGGCTTCTAGATTTGCCTCAGCAAGTTGCCTGAATCGCCTAGTCTGATTCCTGAAGGCCAGCATGTAGCTATATACATTCTGGGGAGGTTTCCTGGGAGATTGCTCCCAGCCTTCCTTGACCAGACTTAGAGGTCCTCTCACTGGGTGGTCATACAGGAGCTCAAAGGGGCTGAACCCTAGAGACCTATGTGGCACCTCGCAGTAAGCAAAGAGAAGGCATGGTAAGAGGACGTCCCACTTACGCCTCATGGGTTCTTCCAGACCCATTATCATGCCTTTGAGGGTACGGTTGAATCTCTCAACCAACCCATTTCCTTGGGGGTGGTAAGGTGTTGTAAACTTGTAGGTTACACCACACTCTTGCCAAAGGGATTTCATATACTTGGATATGAAATTGGTACCCCGGTCAGACACCACCTCTAGAGGGAATCCCACTCTGGAGAAAATTCCCATCAGTGCACTTCCCACTACGGAGGCAGTCACTGACCTTCGAGGGATGGCTTCCGGGTACCGGGTGGCATGGTCCACCAGGACCAGGATAAACCTGTTGCCCATGGCTGTCCTGGGGTCCAGTGGCCCCACAATGTCAATCCCCACTCGCTGGAATGGGGAACTGACCACAGGGAATGGCTGGAGAGGAGCCTTCTGTTTCCTCCCACTCTTTCCACTTGCCTGGCAAGTCTGACAGGTCCTGCAGTGAGTGTCTGAACTACTGCGTGTTTGAGGCCAATAAAAGTGGGTGACAAGCCTTTCAAAGGTCTTGTCCTGCCCCAAATGTCCTGCCAATGGCACATCGTGAGCCAGCCCCAGTAGGAAGGCTCTGAAGCACTGGGGTACCACCAGCACACGGGCTGACCCAGGCTCAGCAACCTTAGGCTCTGTATACAGGAGGTCGTTCTCCCAGTAAATGAAATGTGACCCAGACTGATCACCTGCGGCCTGGTCTGCAGCCTGCTGCCGCATACCCACGAGGGAAGGGCATTCTTTCTGCGCCTTACAAAAGTCCTCCCTGGAGGGCCCTCCTTCTTGCTGCCAATGGGTCATCTCAGGCAGGTCCCCCAGTTCAGCTATCTGTTCCCCTGTAGGCTCCAGGGCATCCCCCTCAAGGTCTGCTTTCTCCTGGACCGTGGGAACTTCAGGGGCCGGTTTCCCGCGCCCCCTGCCTCCTCTCTCTAAGGCCGATCCCTGGGCCTCCCTCTCAGGCTTCAGGACCTCTTGAGCACCTTTACTTGCTGCCATGGACCGTGTCGTGACACACGCCCAATCCGGCATACCCAACATCTCCAGGTGAGCACTCCGCTCCACCTTAGCCCAAGGTGAGCTCTCCAAATCGTTCCCTGACAGTCTATAGGCATGGCGGGCCTCACAGCTACCTGAAGATTACCAGAGACCCCCCCCACTCAAAGGGAACCTGAGCCACCTTGCAGTGACTCTCTGTGTTGTCAGCGGCAACAACCGGATAGAATGCTCCTGGGACCACCTGCTCTTGAGACACCAAGTAACACTTGACAGCTGTCACACTGGCTCCTGTATCTCTCAGAGCTTCAGCCCTACGGCAATTGATGGCCACCCACTGCCTGTACTTCTTAGTGTTATCAGGCAGCTGGGTTTGGGGGACCATCTCACAGTCTCCTAATGAGACAAGGGACATCTCTGCGGGACCCCACCCACCTTGGACTGCCCTCTCCTCCCCCAAGGCTACACTAGCCATCTGCCGGGGCGGAGCACCAGGGGGTGCTGGTTTACCCATCAGGGGACACTTGGGATCAGAGGCAAAATGACCCAAGTTACCACACTTGTAACATTTTAGGGGCCCCTTTTGAACAGGGGGGCCTGTTGGGGCCCCGGTCTGGTTCTGGGGTGGGGGAGGCTGAGAACCTTTCCCTTGGTTCCCTTGGGGATTACTTTGGGGCCTTCTTGGGAACTCCCTCTGGTTACCCCTGTCCCACCCACTCTTCTGCTGGAGACCCTGGCCACCTTTGGTGGAGTCTCCCACTGGACCCTTGTGGACCCTGGTACTGACCCAGCGGTCCGCCTCCTCAGCAAGCTTCCTAGGGTTAGTCAGCCTACCATCAATCAGGTGCTAGCGTAGCTCAGGAAAACAATTACTGGACAAGTGCTCCCATGCCATTAAATCAAGAAGCCCTTGAAAATCTTCAACCTTGCTACCCTTCACCCAACCATCCAGTGCTCTGCAAAAAAAAGTTACAAACTCAACATACGTACTGTTTGGAATCTTTGTGCAACCCCTGAACCTTTGCCTATACATCTCAGGGGTTAACCCATACCTAGTCATCAAAGCTTCCTTCATATGGCGATAAGAATTATAAACATCTGAAGGCAAGTCTAGCAGTGTGTTCCGCCCCTCACTAAGGAACCGTCCCCACAACCCCGCTCCCCAATCTTCCTCAGGGACCCGGTGGGAAGACATGGCTACCTCATAGACTTTGAACCACTGCCCTATGTCATCATTCTTAAACCACATCTTTTGGTATGTACACCCTTGATTCTACTTGCACTGACGGTGTGCTGCCACCAGAGGGAGTGGACTCTAAACTCTTAGCCTTTAGATCCAATTTCCTCAACTTCATTTCATTCTTCATTTGGATTTTTCTCTCTTCCAGAGCCAGCTTTTTGCTTTCCAGCTCCAGTCACCCATTCAATTTGAGCTTTGCCATCTCCATCTCATGCATCCTGTTTTCTTTCCTGTCTGCCAACTCCTCTGGTGACAGGCCTCTGCCAAAGCTATGGACGCTTTCTGCTGGTTCAACTACTACCACATCCTCAGGCGACCTTGACTCAATCCAGGCCCTCAGCGCCTTGAGTAGATCTGCTTTGACCTTACATCCAACAAGAGGAACTTTGAATTTTTTGCAGAAGCCCTTCAGCTGGGCCTTGGTGTAGCTCTCTAGTCTCTCCTCTTTCCATTCTACTTCTTCGCTTTCAGAGACTACAGATGGCGCTTTCTCAACAATGACTGAACCAGGCATGATTTTTAAAAAAAATGGAGATTCCTTGGCAAACAAAAAACAAAAAGTATGTGGCTGCGTTACGGTCTGAACTCACTACATAGTGTTCACCAATCACTGTACATGAATGACAAATGCAAATTCAGGATACTCACTGCTGACCACCAATTTTAGAATTGGGGATCTCTGGTTGGCACAGGTAGAGACTGGTGACAAGCAGGGACCCTCTCCTCCAGTCAGGGTAAGGGGTTACACTCCTAAGACAACCCCTGCTCACCCCCTAGGTAGCTTGGCGCGAGCAGACAAGGCCTATCTCAGAGCGTATAGGTTAAGCATTTGTGACCACATACAGTAACTCAGTGACAACACCACAAATGGACTCCACACTGGAATTACCAAAAATAAGTATTTTATATTAGGCCTAGCACAAGACCAAATAACGATAAAAAGGCCCACAATACTATTAGCAATAAACAGTTCTTTGTTCCAGCGTATTTTAAAAGTTCTGTGCGCTTCGCTCTTCTTAGTTCGGCCCGTACGGGGATGAATTGGCCTACAGAATGAGTCTATAAGCATTGCGGATGCTCCGGTGCGAGGCGTACACCCTACAGTGCAAACGTACACAGTACCTTAACTTTGAAGAGTTCGTCACGGACGCTGCGGTGAAAGCAAAGCGGTGTACGCTGCGATGTCCTCCTGTCGCGGTGCGAGCTTACGGCTCGTTGGGGCCCTGAGTCGCGTGGCTTGAGGGGACGGGACGTTGTATGTGCTTTTGTTCGTTGCGGCGTACGAGCCGTACTGCGGGAGCGGCTTTCAGTCTTTGGCTGCAATGCGGAGCGTACGTACGGTGAGTACTCCCTCCTTCGATGCGAACGGCAGCCTTGACTTCAGCGCAGGGTGCGGGTCGTACCCACCAAGATAGTTCGATGAAGCGCAGCGTTGTACGCGGCGAAGTCAGCCAGTCACGGTGCGATCTACGGATCGTAGTACGCGTTGTTCGAGGCAGACAGGTGGGGTACGGTGCGTTGCTGGATACGATTTGGCGGTACGAAGCGTACACAGCTCCCGCCTCGGAAAATGCTAAAAACAGCGTTTCTAGCAGCGGATTGCGAGGCGGATGAAGTCCACTGGTCCTGGGACTTCGTTCAGGGGGCAAGCTCACTCACAAGCCCATGGAGATCTTTAAGCACAAGTTGAAGTAAAGTTTCTTTGTAGTCTTTCTCCTCTCCTTTAGCAGCAAGGCAACCACTGCAGGCCAGTCCCCCAAGTCAGGGACAGTACTCCTCCTTACAGCTTTCCCAGTTCCTTCTCCTCAGGCAGAGGTTCTTCTTGTCAAGCAGGATCTAATTTCTTGGGAGCAGGGTCCCAATACTTATAGTGCAATTCTTTTGTTCTTGCAGGCCAGGGGGCCTTTGCCCAGTTCAACCCAGTTCTGGAGTACTTTGTTTACCGGACTCTGGCTTCTCCTTTCAGTGTGCAGGGCAGAGACATCAGCCGCTCCACAGGAGGTGGAGCCAGCATTGTGGTGGCAGAGCACAGCCCTATTCAGAGTGCAGGTGTACTCCTCCCACCCATCTATATGTAATCTCTCTATTCACCACCGGGCTGCCCCAGCCTGTCTCCTGGAATTCCCCAGCCCTGTCACTCACAGAAACCAGACAGCAGATACACATCCTAGCAGAGGCGGGCTGAAATGGTTAGGCAAGCAAATACCAGATTTCTAAAAGTGGCATTTGCAAACACAGAATATTAAATAAACTTTACTAAAAGATGTATTTTATTATTCTGAGTTCAAGCATACTAAACTCGAATTTCTACCATGTTCCCTGGGTCTGTTAGGATCATAGAAAGTAACAATTCTAGCAGCCCATTCTGGTCTATGGAGAACAGGTAGCCTTACAATAGTGAAAAACGAAAATGGCTGTAATTCACTATTAGGACATGCCACACACATCAGGGCTTGTTCTACCTTATGCTTACAATGCACCCTGCCCTTGGGCCTACCGTAGGGGTGACTAACATGAAGTTAAGGGAAGGTTCAGGGACTGGCAAGTGGGTGCAGTTGCCCAGTCAGCATGACAGTACCAGACTGCACGCAGGTTCTGCAATGGCAGACCTTAGACGCATTTTACAAGGCTGCTTCTGTGGGTGGCACAATCAGTGCTGCAAGCCCACCAGCAGCATTTGTATTTACAAGCCCTGGGCACTCCTGGTGCACTTTACTGGGGTCTGACAGTAAACCAAATAAGCCAATCATGGAATCCAACCAACATATACATTTTATATAGGGAGCACTTGCACTGTGGCACTTGTTGGCAGTGCGACAGTGCTCTGAGCAGCTAACACCAGCAAAAACATGAGGCACAACGACAAAAAAGTGGAAGGGAGACTCACGCCAACGTGCCAGGTCTAACAGAGCAGGAGCAGGTTCGAGGGTCGACAGGCCGGTAGGGCTGGGGCCAAAGCAGTTGGTGTCTTCCTCTTCTTAGCAGCTGCAGGGCAGGTCTTCTTTCTTCTAGCTCTTCTTCGGATTTTGGAATCTGGGGAAGGAAGGTTCAGGGTGCTCCTAAATACTAGATATAGGGGCGTTACAGGTAGGTGAAGGGCAGGGACCAATGGGTCCCTATCCTGGGGTGGGTACACCCCTTATCCTGCCTCTCTCCTGTGGGGGGGGGGGCAGTAGCCTAGTCCTGATTGGGCAGGGCTTCCCATCTTCAAGATGGCGAAAGCCCGGAGATGTGCTTCACCTCGCCTCCCCCACCTGAGGGGTGGGGTTGGCAGGCTGGCACATCCCCTGTCCTTATTTGGGGTTTCCGGCCAAGCTTCCCGCCAGAGTGGGGGGTTGTAGTGGCCTGGGGAAGCTCCCAGAGGTGGCATGCCTTTGAAGCTTCCCCCTGCCCATCCTGGGGGAGGAGATTTAGCACCTTGCCCAGGATGTGCATTGTTGCAGACCCAGGAGAGTAGGGGCTCTCCTACCCAGGGGTCCAGCAACATGTCGGCTGTGTGGCAGCCTAGGCAGCCTCAGAACAGACGTGGATTGTAGGTTAGGTTTCAGGGGGCCTCTCTAAGATGCCCTCTGTGGTGCTTGGTACATTAAATCCCACACTGGCATCAGTGTGGATTTAATGTGCTGAGCAGTTTGATACCAAACTTCTCAGTCTTCAGTGCTGCCATTATGGTGCTGTGGAGTTCGTGTTTGACAAGCTCCCAGCACCATGTACTCTTAGATGGCAGCACTGCACTTACAGGACCCAGGAATGGACCTGGGTAATGTAGGGACACAGGGCTCCTGCCTCTGTGCCAACACCACGGGCATAGGGCACCCAGCTAGAGGGGTGGCTGATGTATGCCAGGGCAGTGTATGTTGTGGGCATGGCACACAGGGATGTGTGCCATGTCGACTCTCTGTTTTGTCTTGTACCCAGACACTCAGCCTGCAAGAGCAGTGTGTGTGTGTTAGGGTACAGGGCCTCTAAGGGTGGCACAATGAGTGCCGCAGCCCTTAGAGGCCTTCCCTGGTCACAAGGCCCTGGGTACCTAGGGTACCATTTCCCAGGGGCTGACATGTGGCCGGGGTTTGCCAATTTGGGTTTTGGCTGTTAGGCAGTTTTTAGGGAAAGAACACAGGCCCTGGGCACCTGATTGGCAGGAGCCCAGGGCACAACAAGGACAAGCATTTGCAATGCAATAGGTCTCGCAATTACGCAAGTTTAAGCTATTGGCATTGTAAATGACACCACCTTTTCTTTATGTTTTAAAAACAAAAATAAAAGGCATTGTTATTTGCAATGTTAATAGCTCAAACTCGCGTAAATGCGAGACCTATTGCATTGCAAATGCTTTTTTTTGTTATTGGCAGGTGGGGTGTGTTGGGAAATAGCATCTGAATTACAACACGAATAGCGAATGGACACCAGGGGAGAATCAACAGATGCCGGATTCCGAGGGCAGACTGAGGTGATGCTGAGGTGGTTGTGTGCTGGTGCGGAGGTGATGCTCAGGTGATTCAGTGGGGAAGTGCGTCACAGAATATAGTGGAGTTAAGTGGCATAGACAGAGTTGAGTGGAGTAGTGTCGTAGAGTGGCTTAGAGTGGAGTAGGGTGTTGTACAGTAGAGTAGAGTTTAATGGAGTAGAGCATCATAAAGTGGAGTATCGTGGAGTGTTATAGAAAAGAGTGGACTAGAGTGAAGTGGTGTAATGTACACTGGTGCAGAATAGATTGGCGTAGAGTGCAGTGGTTTTGAGTAGAGAGTGCAGAGTAGATTGCAGTGGCGTAGAGGGAATGACAGTGGTGTGTCACAAAGTGGTGTAGAGTGCAGTGGCATAGAGTAGATTGCTTCAGAGTAGAGTGAAGTTGAGTAGAGTGGAGTGGTGCAGGGTAGAGTGCAGAGGTGTAGAGTGGCATACAGGGCAGTGGCATAGAATGGCATACAGTGCAGTGGTTTAGAGTTGTATAGAATGCAGTGGTGAGGAGTGCAGTGGTGCAAAATAGATTAGAGTGGCACAAAGTGGAGTGATGTAGAGTAGAGTGGTGTAGAGTGCAGTGGTGTAGAGTAGAGTGGCTTTAATAAAGGCAGCATGTGAGCGTGTGAGGGAGGAATGAGAGGGGGCAGTGGGAGTGTAAGAATAGGGGGCAGTAGGAGTAAGAGTGGGAGGGAGAGATTAGAGGGGCAGTGGGGGTGTGGGGCGGAGATTTGAGAACATCACAAAAAGACAATTAAGCACACTTAAAATGGTCCTAACTAGGAAAAAAGCTCAGCGAGTTAAATGCCCGCTGCTAACATCTGCTATGGTCAGCTATGTCACAGTGCAAGAGCAAAACGAACCCAACATTTCATCTTTCCCAGGTCAGTGAAAGTACTGTTAAATTGGGTAAAAGATACTGCAGTAGTTTAAAGAATAGCAAAAGTCAGGTATAGGTGCTCTAGTAAAAAAGTTGCTGTAATGAGGCACTAGAATAGGTAAGATAGCGTTGGTTACCTTTTTAAATCATCCATCAGATCACCTCGATAATCCTAGTGTAGTAATAAAGCCTTGGTAATGAAGAGACAGCAGCATTAGCTGCCTGACAGCTGCCAGGCTGGAGTTCTTTATGGCCCCTTCAATGCAACAGCTATAAATGTAAACACATTTGTGCACATTCTTACAGAACAACATGGGCGCATAATCCATAAATTTTCACTCTTACAAAAACTGAAGCAAATCTAGTGCGTGCTGTTTTTGCATATGTATAAGGAATGGAGGAAAGAGAGAGGTAGAGAGTTGAAGGAGAAAGGTGACAGGCGGATTCAGAAAGACTTGTATATTTCTGCACATGGCAGATTTGCTGCGGTCAAATCATACTGAACACAGGCGTCCCAAAGCCGTCAATTAATTTTTGGGGTGCAACCGTATAGTTATTCTTAAGCTACTACAGTGGCGGGTGTCAATTGTATATCCCAATGTCTTGTGTTACTTTTCACATTGTTAATAATAATGCAAACTTTCTTTACCTACAGAATGAAACAGTCACCAACTTTGCTGCAGCTACAAAACTTCCTTCGTCTGTTTCTTCAGCATTCCAACACATATTTGTCGAACCCATGTGATGGAGGGGGCGTGACCTTTGTGTCCTAGGGCCCACCACATCCGTTCTTCCTCCATAAAACTTGGTTCGAGACAATGCATGTGCTTTGGGAGTGCTGCACGCGCTTGGACGGATGGGAGCATTAGGCAGCATCGTCCGTCTCGCGCGCAGCCTTTCAGAGGTTTGCACGTAATGTGGCGGCCATTGAGCATCCTTAATATTGCCTCTTAATGCGCCTACATGTGCAGTTTCACCCTCTTTTGTTGGCACTAATGAGTCACGATTAGAGTCTTTCTCTGTGACTCCAAAACCAGTGATGCACGTGTAGAGTACATCATGCGCCAAAACCACGGTTTTATTTATTTCCAATTAAAAGTTACATAGCATTGTGCTACAAGGAAAAAAAACAAGCTTTAGTAAATGCATTAGGCTTCGCATATGTGATGAATAATAAATTGTTTTTTGTTGCAAGTGGTAGCTTGGTGAATAGTTGTGAAATATAAATTGCTGAAAGTCTGAAGAGTTATAACCTGTTTTTTTAATAAACACAACATATCTGTTTACAAGAAAGAAAAGAAACAAAATATAGAATCTAAATTAACTTCAGGGTCAACAGCCCATATTAAAAAGTTTATTGCCTATAGAGTTTACCAGAGAAATTATCTGCTACAGGCTGACACATTTGGCAAGAGAGGAAAGACCATTAAATCCGTAGTTAAAACACTTTATGTCCTATAAATGTTAGTCAGTCTGCAATGTTCATTCCCTTTTGTGGAATAATAAAAGGTGAACGGGCTGGCAGCTCAGATGCATGCCACAAATATCCTACATGAGCATAGGAAAAGCCATTTGGTGTAGTACAGAAGGGTTTTAGAACACACAAAAAAAGTCGCCCGGGTGTCTGAAAATCAACAACTACTTTGGCCCTAATAGCATGGGAATACAATTCAGTTTGGCGGGGGGGCCTTTAGGAGAACATGCCGCATCGGCCCCTGGCGGAGTCAACACGACCATCTGCTGAAGCCTCACAAGACGGAAGAGCTGGTGTGTCAAGGCAGACACTGAACTATTCGGCAGTAACGGGTATTTTAATTTCCGTGCAAATGATCAATGGACAGAAACTCATCTCTTCTTTCTATTTACACAGACATCAGGCAGCGCCAAGTCTCGCTTTCGTAATCTGATTCCACATGGGCTACGCTGGCAAAATGTAATTTAAAAGGTGCGAGAGTCCGAGCTGCCAGAGGGCAGCCAACAAGAGGTTTACATTCTAGAAATGCTGACGTTTGAGCCCAAAGAACCCTGAGTCACGGTAGAGGGAAATCAAAATATAACATGTTTACTACGGGAACACATGGGAATGCAAAGCCATTAATCAAGCAGGATGGCTCTGTCTCCCTTCACGCCCAGGGAGGAGGGAGATGCGAGCAGAGCATCAAAGGGCTGGGTGAGAAGGGAGGGGGGAATGCAAGGGTCAAAGCGGCGAAAGTGAAAGTAATCGAGCAGAGCATCAAAGGGCTGGGTGAGAAGGGAGGGGGGAATGCAATGAGCAGAGGAGCAGCTGTGCATGTGCATGTGATCGTGCACTCAAGGTTTAGGCCAGCGAAAAGACTGTGGGTAGCACTTTGAAAATCCCACATATAAAATGTCTCTTCGAGCCTTTGGCTCGCGAGACCTAAAAATGTCTCTTCGAGCCTTTGGCTCGCGAGACCTAAAAAGTGCATCAGCTATTAGGCAAAAAAAGGGGGGGGGGGTTACTGCAACAGAAACCCACTTTCTTACAACAGTCGTGTAGTTGGCTAGATAGTATATAGGATGACTCCCTACCTCATCGAAGTATGTATAACGTGCAGGCAGTGAAATGAATTCTGCCTTTCTGGATTTTCCTCAGATCGTGTAGTCCAATGTTTTAAAGCATTTTCTGTAAAGATTTAGGTTTACTTAATACACATTCTATTCGGATTGTGTAAACTCAGCTGTTTATCCTTTCCTGGTTGATAAACTGATTACTCTTTAGTTGGATGGTAACATTCACAGCTGCTCTACAACACAGCTTAAAGACATTGGCAAAGCCAATAGCTCTGGCTAAACACTTGTAAAGTCCCAAAAGCGAGACCTATTGGCTATGCCAGTGCTTGTTAAGTTTGCCATCTACTGAGCCAGTTATCAACTTTTGCCACTCATCTAGGTATAGACAAACCCTATTGCCCTTTCTTCTTATAAAGGCTGCTACTGGCACTAGAGATTTCCTGACGACTCAAGGAGCTGATTTCAAGCCAAAATGTTAGGCTTTGAACTTCTAGAGACAGTCAGCAACCATAATACGGAAAAATCTCATGTGTTTCACATGAATTAGGAATCTCAAGTATGCATCCTCCAGATCTATGGATGTTAAAGATTTGCCTTTCCTCACAAAGAGTAAGAGCTTGTGTAAGGTAATCATGTGAAGACTTTGGCTTTTTAGGAATTTGTTAAGATTCCTCAGGTCTAACTGTGGTCACCAATCCGAAAATCTTCTGAATATGAGGAAGAATCTTTAGTAGAACTATTGACACATCTTTTTAAATTGTACTTCCTCTATGGCCTTCCTGTTCATTCGTTTTTGACAGCAGTAGTAGGAAGACTGAAATATTGAGATGCTTTCTGAGTGTGGAATTTTCCAACATCATCCAGGGGGAATTATACAATCATTCCATTCCGAATTCATAATAGAAGTCCAAGGACAGTCATGTGGTGATGTGATAGCACCATAATCATCATCAACATCAATTGATGGCATTCTAATCCCATCAGTCATCATCATCAAGAGGTCCCTCATCTCCATGTTCTTCGTCATCTAAAGTAGATACATCTCTGTCGGTGCTACTATTTACCTTGATGAGAGAGGCACATTTCTTAGGTGATGAGGCCTTTACTTGTATTAGTCCTTGAGGCACCTGATCTGGATTTAGATCTGCGGGAATCTGAATCAGCACCAACACTGATGGCTGCTGAGTGGCCACTCCTTCTGGCTGAAAGGCAGGTTTGGAAGCTGGCAGACATTTTTCATAAATGCCTTTAATCAAGTCTTGTAACTTATTTAATATTTGCATTGCTACTTGCAACACAGTGGGTGCAAGTGGACCCCAGGGCTGTCTTTGAGCGTTTTGTCTTAGGTGATTGCAACTGATGCACCCTGCACAGAGAAATATTAATTAAATGAATATACTGAATAATTATACTGTATTTTCACATCTGCAGGGCTAGTTGCTCCTTGCTCATCTTCCTGAGAGCCAAAATCGCTGAAGGCCTAATTTTAAACATGATTTGACTCATCCTGTAAATCCTCCCCTTCTTGAAGTATCCTGCAAATTTTGGTTGGTGCAAAGGCACTGGCGACATCATTATGGATTGCAGAGTCATTGCATTAGTTGTTAGTTATGTTATTTTCATTTTATACAGCGCACAGCTACTCGGAAGTGTCCCGGCGCTATAGACCGCTGGGGAACCCGTCCTGGCTATTCCTGTGAGATGGTCCCTTTCTGGGTATCTCCAAGGTGAAACCAGGCATCCCCGGCGTCTGTGGGGACCGTTGTAGAGATGAGGCAAGCTTAATGCCCAGAGTTGCCGAGTGTGTTCCTGGTTAGAGTAGGTACCGAGGCGAGAATTATCGAGTCCGTTTTGACCCTGGTCCACAACCCTGCCGCGTCAGGAATTGAACCCTGGTACCTGGCCGATTCTCTGCTTACGGATCTGCCACCTCTAACCAGTGAGCCACACCTCTCCACCAGTGAAACATGTGAGGATAAAGAAGCCAGAAGCATGTAGCAATGGGAATGGCAACTGGGTGTGGTCCCTTTAATCTTCTAGTCATCGACAGAATTTGGGATGTTGTCATCGAATGTAGTGTAGACTTCGCTAACGATGGCTTTGGCCTAGCTGTCGTTATCGAAGAGAGAGCCTTTTAGGTGTTATCCTTTTGGCTGACAACAGAGTTGTCATCAATTATGGCCTCGTCAAACACTGCAGAAGGAAAGAGGTCATCAAAGGCTGTGCCGCCGACAAAGGCATAACTGTTGTCAATGAGGGTTGTTTTCTGATAGACGTATGTCCTATTACTGGGGCATCTGTCAGACTCACCTGGTTTAAAGCCATTTCCATTGGTCTCTTCGCAGATTGCAGGGCACCTGAGAAGCTTACATCAGTGACCTTAAGCCTTTTTTACATGCACTTCCTCAGTGTACTGTGCCTTTCTCTTTGACTTGTGACAATGATTTTTGGCATTTCATCTTCTTTTTGTGTAGCAGCACTGGCTGACCTAGTGTCTGACACTTAGTGGCGGAGTCAGAGGGTCTCGAAACTTGCTTCACAGTGTCAGTCAAAGACTTCCTAACGAAAGCCATAGAATGCTTACCTTGGTGCCTTGATGAGGTATCCACCAATATCCCTACCAAAAGTGCCAAAGTTAGTCTTCTTTCTCTGTCCTTTAAAGTCTTAGCTGGGAAAGTATTGTAGATGTCACACTAGTCATGGTCAGAATTAAGAAAATACAGACGACATTTTGTATCTGGATCATCCATTTTGTATTTTCTTTTTTTCCACAAGCCTTTCATGCGTTTTAGAGAGATTTCTTTCTTTTAGAAAAAAGCTGAAGAAGTCTTCTTTTGGAGATTGATGTTCAGCATGTTTCTCACACTGAATGTGCAGTAGAAGATTTGGCAGTTGGGAGCCTCCGGCAAGGGAATAATGGGGTGCAGGTATCTGGCTGTAGTTTAGATCATTTATAATGATGTGGTAGGATGCAAATGGTTTGCGAAATTTCAATGTAATTGAATGTTAAGGTACACCGCCTTATTAATATGGTTATCCAAGGTTATCGGTATCATGAGTCATGATAAGGAATAATTCAAGCATGTGAATGCATGAACTGAAGTTACAGGTAAGTCACTTTTTCATCTTCAGCTTTGGATCTTTCATAGAGTCAAATGCTCAAATTAAAATTCCAAGCAGTTACCAATAACATGAATGCACCACAGGACAAAAAAAAAGGGTCACCTTAGTGAAATAGATTATGCAGCATCACCTGTACACTGCCTTGAAAACGTTTTTAAAATCACTTCTGTGCAGAGGGTGGATGTGGATGCCATATCCTAGTGAAGTATGCTCAAATCACGTTCTTTTGGGAATGACCAGCTTGATCAGGCAAAAGGAGATGCAAGGCGTGATCCAACAAGTAATGTTTTATTTTAACAGAGGGTTACCTTTATTGAACTTTTAGTAGGAAACAGTGTTTATCTGATTTACTAAAGTCTCCAGTGTTAGCACTATACAACTTTAAACAGCACTTGAGATCCAAAGAATGTAATGCTTTTTCCGCTGCTGTAGAGGGTTGCAGAAAAAATGCTGGTAAATGAACAAGTTACTTACCTTCGGTAACAATGTATCTGTAAGAAACATTAGTTAGTTAGATTCCTCACCTTAGAATATCCCCAGGCGTCAGACTGGATCCGGAAGATTTTTCGTCAGCAATACCCCTTGCGCGTCGCTAGGCGTCGTCTGCGGCTCCGCGTCCGTCGTCAGCGTCGTGCGCCGGAATGACGTCATCAGACTACTTAGACGCCGCCCTCGTGCGCTGACATCAGTTCTTGTACATAGCCTTCCGCGCCAGGAACGCAGAGCCATGCAAGATACCGACACTGGTGCCAAAAATTTCTAGGGCCCTGAAAGGGATAGCCTTAACCCTAGATGTCAGTTCGCAGAACGGGGAGGATGGGTGGGTCGGTGAGGAATCTAACTAACTAATGTTTCTTACAGATACATCGTTACCGAAGGTAAGTAATTTGTTCAATGAAAGAAACACGTTAGTTAGATTCCTCACCTTAGAATAGATACCCAAGCAATACCAACCCCGGTGGTGGGTCTGCGAACCAAGATCACACCAGAAAGTCCTGGAGGACGGAACGGCCAAAGAAGCCATCCCTCCGGACTTGGCTGTCTAGGCAATAATGCCTGGCAAACGTGTGCAGCAAAGCCCACGTTGACGCCTGACAGATGTCCTGCAAAGGGACCCCCCGTCCCAAAGCAGTAGTAGCCGCTGTGGCCCGAGTAGAATGGGCGCGCAGCCCAACAGGCGGTTCCTTTTTTGCCAAGGAATAACAGATTTTTATACACAAAACGGCCCACCGGGAGATGGTCCGTTTGTGTACAGCTTTTCCCTTCCTTGCACCCAGGTAGCCAACGAAAAGCTGGTCGTCCACCCGGAACTGTTTAGTGCGGTCCAAATAAAAGGAGAGCGCACGTTTTGGATCCAGACGGTGGAGCCGCTCTTCCTCTTTGGAAGGATGCGGAGGCGGAAAGAAGGTGGGCAAGGTGACAGATTGCCCAAGATGAAAGGGGGTCACCACTTTCGGTAGAAAGGAAGGACGAGGCCGAAAGACAACCTTGTCCGGATGAACAGATAGAAAAGGAGGTTTGGACGATAGAGCCTGGAGCTCACTCACCCGTCTAGCCGAGGTGATGGCTACCAGGAAAGCAGTCTTAAGAGTTAGAAGACGACGAGGATAATTGTGAAGAGGCTCAAAGGGAGCGCACATCAGGAATGTCAAGACAAGATTCAAGTCCCACTGAGGCATTACGAAAGGGACAGGAGGGAACGTGTGAGTAATGCCTTTAAGAAAGCGTGACACTACAGGGGACTTGAAAAGAGAGGGCTGATCTGGAAGCCGTAAGAAGGCAGAGAGGGCAGCAAGATAACCTTTCAAGGTGCCCAGGGCAGAGCCCTGCTGGGCCAAAGAAAGAAGAAAGAGGAGAACCTCAGAAAGAGGGGCGGAGAGGGGATCCACAGCCTTTGCTGTGCACCATGCCACAAATTTGTTCCACCGGCAGGCGTATACCGTCTTTGTGGAGGGACGCCTGGCTGCCAGAATGATATCACAGACTTCAGGAGGCAAGTCAAATGGCATCAACTGCCGCCGCTCAATCTCCACGCATGGAGGTGGAGGCTGGACAGGTTCGGGTGGAGGACCGTCCCCTGCTGCTGCGACAGAAGATCCTCCCGAAGGGGCAGACGTATCGGAGGATCGGTCAACATACTGAGTAGCTCGGGATACCAGTACCTTCGTGCCCAATCTGGAGCCACCAAGATGACTTGGGCCCGGTCGCGCTTGATCTTCTTCAGCACTCTGGGCAGAAGTGGTATAGGCAGAAAGGCGTACAACAGACCGCAACTCCACTCGCGACGAAAAGCGTAGCCGAGCGAGTGCCGCCTTGGAAATTCCAACGCGCAGAACTGCTGACATTGCGAGTTCTCGTCGGTGGCGAATAGATCTAACCAAGGCTCTCCCCACTGCTGAAAGAGACCTTGCGCCACCTCGGTGTTCAGACGCCATTCGTGATCCATCATGCACCGGCGGCTGAGTTCGTCTGCTCTGGCGTTCAGAGAGCCCGCCAGATGTTGAACCACCAGGTTGACGCCCTGGTGTTCCAGCCATGTCCAGAGGCGCAGAGCCTCCTGACAAAGGGTCCACGACCCCACCCCGCCCTGTTTGTTGCAGTACCACATGGCGGTGGTGTTGTCCGTGAACACCTGCACGACACTTCCCCGGACAGAGGGAAGGAAGGCTTTCAGTGCAAGTCGGATCGCTCGCAGCTCCAACAAGTTGATGTGGAGGCGAGACTCCGCCGGAGACCAGAGGCCTCTGATCTCCGCCTCTCCCATATGGCCACCCCAGCCCAGGAGGGACGCATCCGTCACTACGACATGCTCCGGTAGGGGTAGGGAGAGGCTCTTGCCCGTGACCCAATCGCGGTCCGTGAGCCACCACTGCAACTGCTGTGCAGTGCCCTCCGAGATCAAGACATGGTCGGACTGGTTGCCGTGATGCTGGGCCCACTGAAACTTCAGGTCCCACTGCAGAGCCCGCATGCGCCGCCTGGCGTGATGCACTAGTAGGATGCAGGAAGCCATCAGCCCCAGAAGCCGCAACACTAGCCTGACCGAAACCCAGGATAGAGGCCGAAAGATGGGAATCAGGGCCTGTATATCCCGGACCCGCTGCTCCGGTGGATGGACCCGGAACTGCGCCGAATCGAGAACCGCTCCGATGAAGAGGAGCTTCTGATAGGGGCTCAGGGGTGCCTTCGGCACGTTGATGGAAAACCCCAGCAAATGCAGGAGATCCGCCGTAGTTTGGAGTTGGGAGACGACTGCCTGGGGCGAGCCCGCCTTCAACAACCAGTCGTCGAGATAGGGGGAAGACTGGAACCCCTGATCTGCGCAGATGAGCTGCGACCACCGCCATCACTTTCGTGAACACCCGAGGGGCACTGGTAAGGCCGAAGGGGAGCACGGTGAACTGAAAGTGCTCCTGACCCACCGTGAACCGCAGGTAACGCCGGTGGGCCGGCAGGACGGGGATGTGGAAATATGCGTCCTGCAAGTCCAACGCTACCATCCAGTCTCCAGGGTCTAGGGCAGCTAGAACCTGAGCCAAAGTCAACATTTTGAACCGTTCCTTCCGGAGGAAGGCATTGACGTTCCGGATGTCCAAGATAGGGCGTAGGCCCCCTTTGCCCTTCTTGGGAACCAGAAAGTAGCGGGAATAACAACCACGACCTACTTCTGGGCTCGGAACGCGCTCGACGGCCCCCTTGGCCAAGAGGGCCGAAACTTCCTCGTGGAGAAGATTCAAATGATCCCCCGAGATACGGTGGTGCTGCGGTGGTATGGCTGGAGGGGTCGTCTCGAAGGGGAGGGAGTAGCCCCTTCGGACGATTTGCAGCACCCACCTGTCCGATGTGATGGACCGCCAGTGGAGCAGGTGATGGCGAACTCTGCCGCCCACTGGCGTGGAATGGGCCTGAAAGCTCGGACTAGGAAGGCTTTGAGGCAGATGCTGCCGGGGTGGATGTGGACTGACCGTGTCGTCCTCCAGTACCGCCTCGGCGGAAACCACGTCCGCGACCGCGTGCAGGTTGGTTCTGCGGCCGGTGGCTAGGCGGACGTGAGGAGGAGCCCCTTCCTTGGCCACGAAAGGAGCGAAAAGCGGAAGTTTGAGGCCGCGGGGCCGAGAGGCCCAAGGACGTGGCCGTAGCCCGGGAGTCCTTGAAGCGAGCCAGCGCACTGTCCGCTTTGTCACCAAAAAGGCGAGCGCCATCAAAAGGCATGTCCATGAGGGTGCTCTGGACATCCCCTGAAAAGGACGTGGACCGCAGCCAGGCGTGATGTCGAAGCGCCACCGTGGTAGAAATTGCCCTACCCAGCGAGTCCGTAGTGTCAAGCCCACATCGGATTGCATGACGCGCTGCATCTCTCCCATCGGCCAGGGCCGAGGAAAGCCGCGCCCGGGCCTCCTCCGGGCACAGTGGCAGCACGTCCTCCACCGCATCCCACAGAGAGTGGAAATAACGGTCCAAGAGACAGGCGGTGTTCAAAGACCGCAGGCCCAAACTGAGCGAGGAGAACAGCTTCTTACCAAACTGTTCCAGTCTCTTGGAATACCGGTCCGGAGGAGCGGACGGGAAGGAGGATTGGGAGGTAGAGGCCTGGATAACCAGACTCTCGGGGGTGGGGTGTTGGGACAGAAAACTGGGGTCGCCCGGAGCAGGGCGGTGGCGCCTGGCAACGTTCCTATCCACAGGAGGGACTGTGGAGGGCTTGGACCAGGTGCCCTGCAGAACGTCAGTGAGGGCCTCATTGAATGGCAGCAGAGGCTCAGTGGAGCATGCGGCAGACTGAAGCACCTCAGTGAGGATGTTAGTCCTCACAGCCACGGCAGGCAGCTCGAGCCCAAGGGCTTCGGCAGCCTTGCGCAGCACCACAGAAAAGGCTGCACCCTCCTCCAAAGCCACAGTCGGAGGAGAGATGAATCCAGTGTCTGGTGAGGTATCCAACCCACTGGCCTCCCCCAGTTCATCTGCCCAGTCCTGTGCAAGTTGGCTCTGAAGGGCCATAGGGTCATCAGACCCCTTCCAGTCGCCCCCGTCATCCGATTCCTGGTAAACAGGAGGAATGATCGGAGCTGGTCGATAGACAATATGTGTCTCTAGCGGCGTCGGATGCGGCGTCGGGCGGCGCCGCATCGGCGTCGGGACCGGACAGGGGCTGAACCGGGGATCGACGTCGACCGGAGCCGGCGTCGCGGGTGGTATCGGAGTCAGCGCCGGCGGAGGAGGCGTAACGAGGTCGACCGGCGTCGACGGGGGCCCAGACTCGGGCCCCTCGGGGACCTGCGGCATCGGGCCGGAGCCTCCAACGGCGCCGGAGCCGCCGGCATGCGAGGTCGCCCAGTCGAGTCCACGGGGCCCGAAGGCACGCCAGCGGGCGTCGACGGCGGGGCCAGGTTCCTCATGGCCGAGAGGAAGGCACTGACCTCGCCCGGCGTCGCGTCAGTCCCAGGGACCGTCGGGTATGGGGACTTGCGCGGCGGAACCACCCGGACCCTCGGCCGAGTCGCGCGACCGGCGAGGGGAGTCCGAAGAGCGGTGTCGCTTCTTGGACTTCTTGGAGTGCCTCGACTTACCCGAAGACTTCGAGCCAGACGAGTGACGATGTTGAGTGCGGCTCCGCGACCGATCCTTGGACCTCCTCCAGGACCGGGATCGAGAGCGACGCGGAGCCGAGTGGCCGGTCCCGCCTAGCTTTCGAGGTCAGGGCCATACAGTCGGAGCACGACGCCGCGTCGTGGTCGAGGCCCAAGCAGTACAGGCACCGGCGGTGATGATCGGTCACCGACATCAGTCGGTGACAGTCGTCGCAGGCCTTGAAACCAGGCATCCTACCGGCACCAGAGTCGAGAATTGACCAAAAAGAGTCAAAAAAGTTAGTCAAAAATTGACTAAAGGGGTAGCTCTCCCGGATCTGCGCTTACTGGCGCGGAAAAAAGAAGAACTGACGTCAGCGCGCGAGGGTGGTGTCTAAGTACTCCGACGACGTCATTCCGGCGCACGAAACCGACGACGGACGCGGAGCCGCAGACGACGTCTAGCGACGCGCAAGGAGTATTGCTGACGAAAAATCTTCCGGATCCAGTCTGACGCCTGGGGATATTCTAAGGTGAGGAATCTAACTAACGTGTTTCTTTCAGATAAACTCATTTTTTAGATGAGAAGGCATAGAAATCTTTGGCATGAATGACAAGTTTTTAGTTAGTGTCCTTTTGTTCTGATTATACTTCAGGAGGAATGGTTTGATGGAAAACACCTGCATTTCAGTAACATGTCTAGCTGGTGTTATGGTTAAAAGAAAAACTTTTTTCCATGATATTGTCAGTGAGGCCTTCTGACTGGGCTCAAAAGGATGTCTTATAAGTTGCCTTAGAACAGCATAAAGCTCCCAGTTTGATGTATTTTTCGCTATTGGAGGGAAGGTGCGAAAATGTCCATTTATAAGTTCCTTAATTACTCTTGTCAAGAAGAGTGGCAGATAATTTGGTGTTCTGATGTATGTAGAGACAGCAGTCAAGAGGACTCTAATAAAGGATTGCTTCAGACTTGATTCTGCAGAATAAAGAAGGTAAGGTCAGATTTAGTGAGGATGCATTGAATGAGGGTTAGTGTTCTTTGCAGTTGCCCAGATGCAGAAGCGTTTCCATTTCAGAGAGTAGAGATTGGTGTAGCCATGTAGAAAATCTTTTGACAACTTGCTATAATGTTATGGAGACCGTAGTCTATGTCTGTAGCAGTCAGGCATTTAGGTGTAGGGAAGCTAACTTGTGATTAGGATCTTGCCATTGTTCTTGGATAGGAGATAAGATCTGCTTTGAATCCTATTGCAGCCTTTATTCACAAATCCCAGAGGTCTGGGTACCAAAACTGCTCAGTCCAATCTGGTGCGATAAGAATGCTTTCGCATGTTTCTCTATTCAGCTTCTGACAGTTGCGTAACAATAGCTCCCACGTTGCGGGAGGGCATGACCTCCTGAGTGGGTCCGGAGGGTGGGGGCCCCCTCCATGTACTTTAGAAGGGGAACTCAAGTTTTGCATCGCCACTTCCCTGTAAGATTGAGGTCTATAATGCATAAAGGGTTCCTGATAAACTATTCTTCTTCAGAATAACGTTGGACATTGTGAAGGTTCAACTCAATAGAACTGGTAACCTCCTTCATTGGCTTGTTCACCCTCACTCTCGCAGGAAGAGTAGTCATCAAGCAGCTGAGTGGGAATCTCCAGTATAATCAGAGATAACAATGGTACCACTGCCAATACAGGTTTTTGAGGCAGAGACAGAGTTATAGTGGTAGTCGTCGTTTTAGAGGACAGTTCTGTTGAAGCGGCCGTCAGCGAAGAGTCAACTGTACTGCTGTTTTCGTTATGTGAGTGGTCCATGCTGTTGTTAACTTTTCAGAGTGGCCATGACGGTGGGTTGGTCTTTGTCGTCAACAAGGAAGCCTTCATCATTGGGATCAGCTTCACCGTCAACGGTGCAGTGTTTATCTTCGAGGTTGGTTTAGTTGTTGACAGAACGGTCTTTGCCAATGAGGTAGGCTTCATCATCAATGTGATGGTCTTTTTTGACCGGATGGACTTTATCATTTTCTTTGACATCGGTGTCTGTTGACGGTGTGCTCTATGTCTTGAGTAGTTTTCAATGACTGCCTGTCAAAGATGGAATCGACAACTGCAACTTTGCCTTCTGTCCTGAAGAGTAAGTTCACACACTCATAGATGGTTTTGCTTTGAGTTTCTCAACCTAGACACCACCACATCCAGGAGTTGGTGCCTTCAAAGAAGGTACAAAGGGCCTTTTGATGGGGTTCTCCTGCAAATCTGCAGAAGAACCTCCATCGGTGTTCTTGGAACTAGTCGGTTCAAACTTGTGCTTTTTCTTGTTTGAGCATGTGCTCTTTGTGAGAAGTTGGCCTCATATATGATGTCACTAATTCTAGTGTACACCTTGTATCAGTTCAAACAACCCTTATGGTGATTGGTTGTAAAGTCAACCTTATAGACCAGCTATCCTAGTGGTAGCATGGACAAGAGCAGTCTTAGGAAAAACTCTGAATGGCATGTGAAGCCAGCTGTTATACCATTTGTAATCCCTTGAATACCAAATGAAAGGACACCACAACAGATATATATAAAAATAGAATGTATTTATTCTAGTCAAACCCTCAGCACTCTTTATGAGATTCGAGGTAAGTACAACACAGTCTTATTTAAGCATACATTAAGTCACACAGGTAAGTAATACAGTTAGGCCCTAGGGGCCACGCAAACCATATACTAAGTAAGTGGTATAAGAACCACTGTCACGAACACAGGATAGGCCTAGGCCTAGGGAATCGCTGGGGCTACACTATACTACCAAAGGTTAGGAAGTGGGAGGCCCACGGGATTCAGGTGCAGAGTGGAAACACTCATGCGTAATGCGTAAAAGTCGATAGAAATAGTAGTTATTAGAATTAAACAGTTTTTTTTTTTATAAAAACTTTATTTTTCGTTTTCAACAAACAATCGTAATACTTCCCCCTCCCCCCGATATCAGAGCACGGCAGTACATACAGGTCCAATCAAAAAAACATGTATGCTTCTGTGGTACCTCAAAGTGAGACATGGCCCAGGCCATAATTAAACAGTTTTAAGACACTTCTGGAATAGCTAGAAAGTCGAGACTCGGAAACTAGACCCTAGGATAGTCAATACCCTTGTGAGCACCGGAGTACTCCCGTTACCTAGCCCACGGGCTGCGGGTGCATAGGTGTGAACTTGCGTCGGGTTTCGTCATTGACTTCTATGGATGCCTGAAGGAAAGTTGCTGACAGGCAGTCAGTGAAGAGTGTCCGGTGGATCCCAAGGATGGAATCAAGAAGGAAGGATACCTGCAAGCAGAGGGGACAGAGTCTAGGTCACCAGCCAGGAGCCGGGAAGGAACCAGGAAGGAACCAGGCAAAGTCGTGCAGATGCAGGCGAAGAGGGGAAGCTTGTCGCAGCAGCCACGGGTACCAGGAGGCGTCGAGGACGACCAGGACCAGGAGGGGAGCTGTCCCACGAAGGCTCTTTCTGTCGGCGGCGTCGATGTCGAGTCACGACCAAACAAGCCTTGGCAAGCGGAACCCACGCAGAATGGAGGACTTGCTTCTGGTGCAGACCAGGAAGGTCTGGGGTGCTTCTCTTTCACAGAGGAGCGGGTGCCAGTCTGGAGGAGCCAGACCAGCAAGATGAAACAAAAGGTTCGTCGTCGCAGAGGCTACTAGCCAACGGGCCAGCAACCGGACAACACGTCGAGCAACTCAGGTGCAGAAGGGCCCCACGCAGAACACGTGAAGTGTGGGGAGCTGATCTTCTTTGCAGATGGTGCTCGGGGTTGGGGCTTCTCAATTCCCCAAGCACAGCCTCGAGGAAGCCTCAGAAGTCGCGCTAGTCAGTTACTAGCCACTTTTCCCAGGTCGCCGGTCCCACGTCCCTCGTCGCCTCCACAGGTCTCAGCTTCGCTGCAGATGTGGATCTGGGTCAAAAGTGTCTGGAAGTCTCGGCGCTGGTCAGTCTCTGCAGTCGTCCCTCGTAGGATCAGTCGCAAAGCAAGCAGCGGTCGCTGGATGGTGCCTGGTTGCCCAGGGTGGTTACTCCTTGGCCACAAGGGAGATTTCTTCAGTCTTCTTCCTGAGGTCAAATGTCGAAGGTCCAGAGTTTCTGTTCAAGTTACAGATTCAGGTTAATCTAATCTAGCAGGGCTCAGCTACCTACTGATATGCTGGGCTAGCGGGCTGGGCTACCTGCAAGGTCCCTCCTATGGGTGGGACCAGGAAGGGGAGTGGTTACACCCCCTTTCCTTTGTCCAGTTTCGCGCCAGAGCTGGGGCTGGAGTGCCCCAGCGCCGGTTTGAACTGGACTATGCATGGGACACCTTGTGTGCCCCAGGCAGTGTCTAGTTTCTTTCATCCCTCCCTAACCCAATACACTAAGGCCTGTCTGGGGTGGTGCTAGCACCTCCCAAGGCAGGAAACCTATTGTCCAAGCCTTCCTCGCTGGAAGGACTCCCAGCAGCAGGAGGTCAGACTTGTGTCTGTGGCAGCAGCATCCATTTTGTGATGCTGGGGCTCTGGTTAACTTTAACCGGGTAAGTAGGTTTCAACATGTCTTCTCCCTCTAGAAGGGAGGAATAATATCCTCATTGCCAGAACTGGTATGGGGGTATTATTCCAAAGTGTTAGACACCTTACACGACATGTTTTGATAAAGCCAAACCATCGTTACCATAACCGTTTAAGATTATAAGGTACTTTAAGAGTATATGGTAGGCTATATCATAGAACAGCTATAAGGACATGGTTCCGAAAGCTGCAGACAGGCTCAGCTCATGCTAGAGCACCATCTCACATGTTACCAAGCACACTGCCTCCAGGACTGTTAAGGCCTGCCATAGGAGTGGCTGATAGGTACACATGTGTCTATGTATAAGGTAGGTATAGGAATACTACACCTAAGCAAGGAGTGATTACACGACCTTGCCCCAGCTGAGTGATCAGCCGGTTGTGTCATAATGGAAGGCCAGGCCAGGGGTGGCACAATACATGCTGCAGCCCCTGGTAGGCCTAGGGTACAACTATGCCCTGGGTACCTAAGGTACACTACACAGGGGCCAATAAGGTGATCCTAACCAATTGGGTTATGCACCTAAAGTACATAGTATAAATTTAGAGAGAGAACAGCTGGGCTGTGGGTCTGATTGGCAGGCCCACAGCCACATCTAAGTCGAAAACCAGTGAAGCAAAAGCAAAAAGTGGGGGTGAACATAGAAAGCAGACCCTACTCTCCTACACAACCCCCCCCCCCAAACTTAGGGACATCAAACTAACCTTGACCAGTTGAGTCTTCATGTTCTAAGTGGAAATATCTGGAGAGTCCATCTGCATTGGCATGGTCAGTCCCAGGTCTATGTTCCACTGTGAAGTCCATCCCCTGTAGGGAAATGGACCACCTAAGAAGTTTGGGATTTTCACCCTTCATCTGATTTAGCCACAAGAGGGGCTTATGGTCTGTCTGAATCTTGAAGTGAGTGGCAAACAAGTATGGCCTCAGCTTCTTCAGGGCCCAAACCACAGCAAAGGCCTCCCTCTCAATAGCTGACCAAGGTTTCTCTCTAGGGGTCAGCCTTCTACTAATAAAAGCAATGGGCTGGTGTTGACCATCTACATTCAGTTGTGAAAGAACAGCTCCCACATCCAACTCAGAAGCATCTGTCTGGACTATGAACTCTTTGGAGTAGTCTGGACTTTTCAGAATAGGTGCACTGCACATGGCCTGCTTCAGGTCATCAAATGCAATGCTTTTTGACAGCTCACTGTCCACTGAACTTTCTTTGGCATCTTCTTAGAGGTCAAGTCATTAAGTGGTGTCACAATGGACCCATAGTTCTTAACAAACTTTCTGTAGTACCCAGTCAGGCCCAAGAAAGCTCTGACCTGAGTCTGGGTAATTGGAGGAGTCCAGTTGTTTATGGTCTGGAGCTTGCTCTCCAGTGGGTGAACCTGACCGCCACCGACTAGGTGGCCCAGGTATACAACCTTGCTCTGCCCTATCTGGCACTTAGTGGCCTTGATAGTGAGGCCTGCCTTTTGCAGGGCCTCTAAAACATTCCTCAGGTGGACCAGGTGATCCTCCCAGGTAGAGCTAAAGACAGCAATATCATCAAGATAAGCTGCACAGTAGTCATCCAGGCCTGTAAGGACTTGATTCAGCAACCTTTGGAAAGTGGCAGGTGCATTCTTCAAACCAAAGGGCATTACCACAAATTGATAATGTCCTCCTGGGGTCGAGAAAGCAGTTTTGGCCTTTGCATTCTCAGCTAGTCTGATTTGCCAGTAGCCTGCTGTCAGGTCAAATGTACTCAAAAACTTGGCAGCTGCCAATCGGTCAATGAGCTCATCTGCCCTAGGTATTGGGTGGGCATCTGTCCTAGTGACAGCATTGAGACCTCTGTAATCCACGCAAAACCTCATCTCTCTCTTACCATCTTGGGTGTGAGGCTTTGGCACAAGGACTACAGGACTAGCCCAAGGGCTCTCTGAAGGTTCAATGACTCCCAGCTCCAACATCTTTTGTACCTCAACTTTTATGCAGTCCCTGACATGGTCAGGTTACCTGTAGATTTTACTCTTCACAGGCAGACTGTCACCAGTGTCCACCTCATGGGTGCACCAGTTTGTCTGACTTGGGGTCAGAGAGAACATATGTCTGTAGGATTGCAGAACTTGTCTGCAGTCCTGTTGCTGATGATCAGTGAGGCTGTCAGAAAAGACCACACCATAAACTGAGCCATCATCAGGGTTCTGAGTCAACAGGTCTGGGAGAGGGTCACTCTCTTCCTCCTGCCCCTCATCTGTAGCCATGAGTAAGCCCATGTCTGCCCTGTCAACATATGCCTTCAATCTGTTGACATGAAGCACCCTGTGGGGGCTTCTGGGAGTCCCAAGGTCCACCAAGTAGGTGACTTCTCCCTTTTGCTCAACAATAGTGTGGGGTCCAGACCATTTGTCTTGGAGTGCTGCTGGGGCCACTGGCTTCAACACCCACACTTTCTGCCCTGGCTGGTACACAGTCAGCACAGCCTTTTGGTCATGCCAAGCTTTTTGGAGTTCTTGGCTTGCCTCAAGGTTTTTAGAAGCCTTCTTCATATACTCTGCCATCCTGGAGCGGAGACCAAGTACATAATCCACTATATCAAGTTTGGGTTGTCTGAGAGGTCTCTCCCATCCTTCCCTTACTAAACATAGGGGTCCTCTTACAGGATGCCCAAACAAAAGCTCAAAAGGGCTGTAGCCAACCCCCTTTTGTGGGACCTCTCTTTAAGCAAACAGAAGGCAGGGTAAAAGGATGTCCCATCTTCGCCTAAGCTAGTCTGGTAAACCTTTTATCATCCCTTTTAGGGTCTTGTTGAATCTCTCCACAAGCCCATTGCACTGTGGGTGATAGGGTGTAGTGAACTTGTAGTTGACACCACACTCCTTCCACATTGCAGTCAAATATCCTGACATGAAGTTGGCACCTCTGTCAGACACAACCTCCTTTGGAAAACCCACTCTGGAGAAGACTCCAAGCAGGGCCCTTGCCACAACAGGTGCTGTTGTGGTCCTCAGGGGTATCGCTTCTGGATACCTGGTGGCATGGTCCACTATCACCAGTATAAATCTGTGCCCAGATGC
The DNA here is from genome assembly GCF_964204655.1 of Triturus cristatus. NCBI lineage: Eukaryota > Metazoa > Chordata > Amphibia > Caudata > Salamandridae > Triturus > Triturus cristatus. The sequence continues at coordinate 145,014,078 of NC_140594.1, forward strand.
TGTAGGGGGGTCCATTGGTCCTACAATGTCCATCCCCACTCTCTCAAAGGGAACCCCCACCACAGGTAGTGGTATGAGGGGGGCCTTTGTGGTGCCACCTGATTTGCCACTGGCTTGGCAGGTAACACAGGAGCGACAAAACTCCTTGGTATCTTCTGACATATGAGGCCAGTGAAAGTGAGGGACAAGCCTGTCCCAAGTCTTATTCTGGCCTAAGTGTCCTGCAAGGGGATTATCATGGGCCAAGGTAAGAAGGAAGCCTCTGAAACTCAAGGGTATGACCAACCTCCTGGACGCACCAGGCTTGGGGTCTCTAGCCTCTGAGTACAGCAGCCCTTCATCCCAATACACTCTATGGGTACCTTGAGCATTCCCTGCAGCCTCAGCAGCAGCCTGCTGTCTGAGGGGTCCAAGAGAAGGACTGACTAATTGAGCCTGCCTCAGATCTGCCCTTGAAGGTCCCCCTGTCCCAAGAAACTCAACCTGATCAGGTTCCAGTTCTTCTAGGACAGTTCTTTCAGGGCTCTCAGAATCATCCTCCTGTGAGGGCTGATCCACCACCTGAGGCAGGGGGGAAGGCACAGCCTTTACCCTACTGCTCTTTCTCTTGGATTGTGTCTGGTCCATTGTACCAGGATCCAGCACTTGTTCAGTGTTACACTTTTTGGCCTGTGACCTGGTCACAGCAAGGACATGTGCATCTATCCCCAGCATTTCTGCATGGGTCCTATACTCCACTTCAGACCAAACTGAAGTTTCAAGGTCATTTCCCAACAGACACTCCACAGGAAGGTCTGAACTTACCACAACTTTATTGAGGCCAGTTACCCCTCCCCTGGAGAAGTTAACAATTGCCACACTATGGGAGGTATTGGCATTGCTAGCGTTGGTCACTAGGTAATTCTCACCTAGCATGATCTGTCCAGGGTCCACAAAGGCAGGTGTTACCATTGTGACACTAGCCCCAGTGTCCCTGTAGGCCCGAGCCATTCTATTATTGATAAAAAGGAGTCTGACTGTACTTGCCCAGGTTACTGGGACCTATAGTAGAGGACAAAGCTATGTCCCCATCACAGATCCTTACAGCCTGAGTGGGTATCCTGACTAGGCCAGAATCCTCCTCAGTTCCCAGGGTTAACCCTACTACACGCTTTTGCTGGGAACCACCACTTACAGCTGGAGTAGGGGGTACAGTTGCCTTAGGGGCAATGGTGGCTGGGGGCTTATCCTTTTTGGTGCACTCACTAAACCAATGTGAGTTTGACTTACAATAGTTGCACCAGGGTTTCTTTTGGCCATCTTTCTTTTTATCCTTTTTGGGACCACCCTCCCCCTGAGCCTTTTGGGGACCTGGTGAAGACTTCTGGTCTTTTTGTTTCTGATCATTACCCTTCTGGTCTGCCTTTTTCTGATCACCACCCTGGTTCTGGTTTTTCTGCTTAACTCTAGTCCTGACCCACCTATCTGCCTTCTTTCCCAATTCCTGGGGAGAAGTTAGGTCAGAGTCAATCAAGTGTTGATGCAGCAGCTGGTTTTGACAGTTATTAAGGATTTGTTCTCTCATGATCAAATTATACAATACTGTATAGTCCTTAACCTTACTACCCAATAACCAGCCTTCCAAAGCCTTACTGGCACAATCTACAAAGTCAGTCCAGTCCTGAGCCTGTGTCTTCTGGGTATCCCTGAACAACAACCTGTATTGTTCAGTGGTTAGGCCAAACCCATCAATCAGAGCACTCTTCAGGACAGTGTAATTGTCAGCATCCTCATCACTAACTGTGAGGAGCTTGTCTCTACCTTTCTCAGAGAAGGAGAGCCACAAGATAGCTGCCCACTGACTTTGGGGTACCTGCTGTACTTTGCAGGCTCTCTCCAAAGCAGTTATCCATTTGTGGATGTCATCCCCACACTTGTAGGGAGGGACAATCTTGCTCAGGTTTCTATTATCATAGGTCCTGTCTCTATCCTTAGGGATATTGCTGCCACCAGTGGGATCTAACCCACTTAACTTCTGCTCTCTGGCCAGAGCAAGCTTCTCCTTGGCAAGGGCAAGTTCTTCCCTTTCAATCCTCAGATTGGCTTCCCTCATTCTGGCCTGATGCTCTTTTCTCTGGGGGGGAAGTCATTCCCCTGTGAGAAGAGGCATGGGAGCTACTAGAGACATGGGAGTGGATTGATTCCCTTGAAGGGGATCTTCCTCTCCTGCTTCTCTGCTTAAGTCCACCTGAGGGTCTGAATGGGGGGACCCCATTCAGACTCCCATGTAGGCTTAAGTTAGCCTGGCTAAGTCTTCCTACTTTAACCTGGCTGTCTACCTCTTCTTCTGAAGTCTCCTCTGACTCATCTGTATCAGTATGGCGAGGGGAATCTCCTGTAGAGGGTAGGCCCTCATTGGTACCTAGGGTACCATCTTGGGAGGCTTTCTGAATATCATATTCTTCTAGGAGCTCCACTAGATAGATGAGGGTAGGGTTTGCACCCTGTTTTAACTTTCTGGAGGTACACAATTGTCTCATCTCCTGAAAAGTTAGTGTATCATATCTGGAGGGTATCTTTCTAGGGAGACCCTCCCCTGAGAGAGTATCATCTTGATCTCCTCTCAGAGACATGATCTAGTGAGGGTGTGGTGTGTGCACCTACCTACACTAGTTGTATCTACTAAACCTCTCTAGTAGTTGTAGTCAGGGTGTGCTAGGCCCTTCAACCTACAACAACTAAGTCCAGTAGGACTTCAGTATTTATAATCTATGTTATATGTACCTAAACAATATCTGTGTGATCTTTCAATTTAGTATCTCAAGATTACAATGTTATTACAACAGCAAGCTCGGATCCCAACCGCTGCTCACCAATGTGAGAAGTTGGCCTGATATATGATGTCACTAATTCTAGTGTACACCTTATGGTGATTGGTTGTAAAGTCAACCTTATAGACCAGCTATCCTAGTGGTAGCATGGACAAGAGCAGTCTTAGGCTAAACTCTGAATGGCATGTGAAGCCAGCTGTTATACCATTTGTAATCCCTTGAATACCAAATGAAAGGACACCACAACAGATATATATATAAAAATAGAATGTATTTATTCTAGTCAAACCCTCAGCACTCTTTATGAGATTCAAGGTAAGTACAACACAGTCTTATTTAAGCATACATTAAGTCACACAGGTAAGTAATACAGCAGGCCCTAGGGGCCACGCAAACCATATACTAAGTAAGTGGTATAAGAACCACTGTCACAAACACAGGATAGGCCTAGGCCTAGGGAATTGCTGGGGCTACACTATACTACCAAAGGTTAGGAAGTGGGAGGCCCACGGGATTCAGGTGCAGAGTTGAAACACTCATGCGTAATGCGTAAAATTCGATAGAAATAGTAGTTATTAGAATTAAACAGTTTTAGGACACTTCTGGAATAGCTAGAAAGTCGAGACTCGGAAACTAGACCCTAGGATAGTCAATACCCTTGTGAGCACCGGAGTACTCCCGTTACCTAGCCCACGGGCTGCGGGTGCATAGGTGTGAACTTGCGTCGGGTTTCGTCATTGACTTCTATGGATGCCTGAAGGAAAGTTGCTGACAGGCAGTCAGTGAAGAGTGTCCGGTGGATCCCAAGGATGGAATCAAGAAGGAAGGATACCTGCAAGCAGAGGGGACAGAGTCTAGGTCACCAGCCAGGAGCCGGGAAGGAACCAGGAAGGAACCAGGCGATGTCGTGCAGATGCAGGTGAAGAGGGAAAGCTTGTCGCAGCAGCCACGGGTACCAGGAGGCGTCGAGGACGACCAGGACCAGGAGGGGAGCTGTCCCACGAAGGCTCTTGCTGTCGGCGGCGGCGATGTCGAGTCAGGACCCAACAAGCCTTGGCAAGCGGAACCCACGCAGAATGGAGGACTTGCTTCTGGTGCAGACCAGGAAGTTCTGGGGTGCTTCTCTTTCACAGAGAAGTAGGTGCCAGTCTGGAAGAGCCAGACCAGCAAGATGAAACAAAAGGTTCGTCGTCGCAGAGGCTACTAGCCAACGGGCCAGCAACCGGACAACACGTCGAGCAACTCAGGTGCAGAATGGCCCCACGCAGAACACATGAAGTGTGGGGAGCTGATCTTCTTTGCAGATGGTGCTTGGGATTGGGGCTTCTCAATTCCCCAAGCACAGCCTCGAGGAAGCCTCAGAAGTCGCGCTAGTCAGTTACTAGCCACTTTTCCCAGGTCGCCGGTCCAACGTCCCACGTCCCTCGTCGCCTCCACGGGTCTCAGCTTCGCTGCAGATGTGGATCTGGGTCAGAGGTGTCTGGAAGTCTCGGCGCTGGTGAGTCTCTGCAGTCGTCCCTCGTAGGATCAGTCGCAAAGCAAGCAGCGGTCGCTGGATGGTGCCTGGTTGCCCAGGGTGGTCACTCCTTGGCCACAAGGGAGATTTCTTCAGTCTTCTTCCTGAGGTCGAATGTCGAAGGTCCAGAGTTTCTGTTCAAGTTGCAGATTCAGGTTAATCTAATCTAGCAGGGCTCAGCTACCTACTGATATGCTGGGCTAGTGGGCTGGGCTACCTGCAAGGTCCCTCCTATGGGTGGGACCAGGAAGGGGAGTGGTTACACCCCTTTTCCTTTGTTCAGTTTCGCGCCAGAGCTGGGGCTGGAGTGCCCCAGCGCCAGTTTGAACTGGACTGTGCATGGGACACCTTGTGTGCCCCAGGCAGTGTCTAGTTTCTTTCATCCCTCCCTGCCCCAATACACTAAGGCCTGTCTGGGGTGGTGCTAGGACCTCCCAAGGCAGGAAACCTATTGTCCAAGCCTCCCTCGCTGGAAGGACTCCCAACAGCAGGAGGTCAGACTTGTGTCTGTGGCAGCAGCATCCATTTTGTGATGCTGTGACTCTGGTTAACTTTAACCGGGTAAGTAGGTTTCAACATGTCTTCTCCCTCTAGAAGGGAGGAATAATATCTTCATTGCCAGAAATGGTATGGGGGTATTATTCCAAAGTGTTAGACACCTTACACGACATGTTTTGATAAAGCCAAACCATCGTTACCATAACCGTTTAAGATTATAAGGTACTTTAAGAGTATATGGTAGGCTATATCATAGAACAGCTATAAGGACATGGTTCCGAAAGCTGCAGACAGGCTCAGCTCATGCTAGAGCACCATCTCACATGTTACCAAGCACTCTGCCTCCAGGACTGTTAAGGCCTGCCATAGGAGTGGCTGATAGGTACACATGTGTCTATATATAAGGTAGGTATAGGAATACTACACCTAAGCAAGGAGTGATTACACAACCTTGTCCCAGCTGAGTGATCAGCCAGTTGTGTCATAATGGAAGGCCAGGCCAGGGGTGGCACAATACATGCTGCAGCCCCTGGTAGGCCTAGGGTACACCTATGCCCTGGGTACCTAAGGTACACTATACAGGGGCCAATAAGGTGATCCTAACCAATTTGGTTATGCACCTAAAGTACATAGTATAAATTTAGAGAGAGAACAGCTGGGCTGTGGGTCTGATTGGCAGGCCCACAGCCACATCTAAGTTGAAAACCAGTGAAGCAAAAGCAAAAAGTGTGGGTGAACATAGAAAGCAGACCCTACTCTCCTACACTCTTCACCAAATCCTGCCATACACAATCAGCATTTAGGTCTCAGAGAAGAACACATTCTCTGTCATTAAGAGTTTCACTGAATGTCACACAGATGAGACAGTCCTTGGGGACATGTCCAGACTTGTAAAAGCAGTAGATACATTTTGTGTTTGTTACGCCATTGGCTTCTGATGGACTATTAGGATATGGGGCAGTGGGATATCAATAGCCCAAGCAGTGCGGGGGCCCTCGAGCTCCAGGGGGCCCCCCACTGGGACTGTGCATGAGCGGCAGGACCCTGGCCTCAAAGTTCCTGACTGGGTACGGTGCATGTGGGGCCTCTTCCATGGGCTTTGCAGGTAGGCCCCTCAAGTTTTGTTACGCCACTGATCAGGGGAATTGGAGGAAACGTTTAAAAAACAAACCCTTGGCCAAGGAAACAAAATCACTTAACCTGAGTCACAGGAAACCACCACCCACTCACAAAGGTTCTGCATTTTGGAATTTTCTGGTCTTACGAAGAAATCTAGGTGAGGCATGCCCTACCTCTGAAATGTCAGTTTTAATTGTCTGTTGTCTAGCTCCCATTCATGGCAGTATTCGTTTTGTCAGCTTGAGGCATTTGCCATGCAGTTCTGGAGGCCTGGTACTTGGTCTATTGTGGGATGGATTCCAGCATTTTTTCCATGAATGGGTCAATAACATGCCATTACTGTTGATGATATCTAGAAAATATAATTTACTATTTTAAATTAATGTCCAGTGAACACACTGATCCATTTGCCAACTGTTTTAAGGCACTTACCCGTCATGATTTGTAGGGTCCGCACAAGATATTAACAGATTCAATGATCTTCTTTGCAGCGCTGCAGAAATGACTGAGCCCATCTTTACCTGATTTAACAAGGAGGTCAATGTAGATTCTGGAGCACTCTCTTTTTTCTGTGTAGTTAAGAAATGTAAGTTGTTTCTATGGCTGGATTCCTCAAACAGGTCAAAACGTCTTCCCAGAGGTGGTCTAATTTCGGAACAGACCTCACCAATCTTTGCATTATACCCCTAAAATCAAATAGGAACAGTCTTTGTTACAGTGATGATGGGAAGTTTGAGATTTTGCAATGTCCTATCAATTAGGGAATGGAACTGATGATGTCATCTAGTGGAAAAGCTCTGTGTGCTGGCTCTGGGCTAGGATCTTCAGCAGGAATATATCTGTCCCATTCCTGGTTCTGCTGGTCATCAACATGAATGTCATCCCCTTGTTGATGATTGGCAACATCATCAGCAGCATCATCATCAGAGGCTGTTGCCTGTGCAAAATCTTGTAACTGTTCAGGTATCAGTTAGGCGAAAGTTTAACCCTTTTGAGAAGACACTATACAGGAAGTGGTGTGGAAAAATTAGCTGAAGAAGATTCCCTTGTTTGAGTTGGCAGATCTGATGGAGGAGTCGATGTTGACAGAATAGGTGCAGGTGGGGTATCCTGTCATATAAGACCTGCACAATTTGTTTCACTTCGTCCTGGAGGTCTATGGACACCTGTACCATAGTTTGAGAATAAAGTAGAACTTCCCTGTAAGATTGAGGTCGATCATGCATAAAGGGTGCCTGGTAAACTATTCTTCTTCAGAATAACCTGGGACATTGTGAGGTTCAACTCAATAGAAATGGTAACCTCCTTCATTTGCTTGTTCACCGTCACTCTCGCAGGAAGAGTAGTCATCAAGCAGCTGAGAGGGAATCTCCAGCATTTTCAGAGATAACAATGTTACCACTGACAAAACAGGTTTTTGAGACAGAGACAGAGTTAAAGTGGCACCCGTCATTTTAGAGGACAGCGCTGTTGAAGTGGCCGTCAGCGAAGAGTCAACAGTACTGCTGTCATCGACATGTATGTGGTCCATGCTGTTGTTAGCTTTTCAGAGTAGTCACAACAGCAGGATGGACTTTGTCGTCAACAAGGGCCTTCATCATTGGGATCAGCTTCACCGTCAACGGTGTTTATCTTTGAGGTTGATTTAGTGGTCGACGGATCTGTCTTTATCAATGAGGTAGGCTTCATTGTCAATGTGATGATCTTTGTCGACAGGATGGACTTCATCATTGTCTATGTCATGGGTGTTTGTTGATGGTGTGCTCAATGTCTTAGCAGTTTTCAATGAATGCACGCGAAGATTGAATCGATAACTGCAACTTTGCCTTCTGTCCTGAAGGATAAGTTCCCACAGTCATAGCTTGTGCATTCAAGCAGGTACAAAGGGCCTTTTGGTGGGGCTCATCTGCAAATCTGCAGAAGAGCCTCCATTGTTGTTCTTGGAACTAGTCGGTTCAAACTTGTGCTTTTTCTTTTTTGAGCATGTGCCCAGCACCAAATCCTGTACTGGACGATCAGCATTTAAGTCGCAGAGAAGACCACCCTTTCTGTAATTAAGAGTTTAACTGAATGTCTCACGGATGAGACAGTCTTTGGGGACATGCCCAGACTTGTAAAAGCAGTAGATGCATTTTGTGTGGGAGTCATATGTGGAAATAATTCTCATTTCACACAGGGAACGTGGCTCACATAAGGATACTGAAGACTTGGCCATGGTGAAGATAAATAAATTAACTAGGGATCAACCTCCCAAATGCAAAAAAAGAGAAAAGGCTGCTTACCTTCTGCAACTGTAGGTGAATGAGATGGTGGTTGTGTCATCCGGCAGAACTTGAATTATGCTCCCTGACATTGAAGGAAGAAAGGCCTTCAGGGCCAAATAGACCACCCCAGCTCCAACACATTTATATGTAGGCGATGCACTGATGCAGACTACATTCCTTTCACCTTAATGCTTCCTAGGGGATCATACCAGCAGATCATGGAGATACCATAACTCTGGTAGCTTGCCACTGTGAAAGATTGAAGGATGGCCCTCCATCAGATTTAGTTGGCGTATCCAGCAGTGCACATCCTGAAGCAGGAAATTGCAAATATGTACCCGAGGAGAGAATCTCCCTGCTGCTACAGTCAATTATTTGCTCAGGCATCACTGAAACACCCTTATCTGTTGTTTGGTGTGCAGCACTAACAAAATACATTAGGCTAACAGGCCTAACTGGCAAAGGACTTGCAGAAACAGGCAGCATCAGAATTGCGTCGGTATGTGCAATCCTCTGCAGAGGGGAAAAGCCTTCATATGAGTTGTGTACAACATTATACTTATGAAGGTAAACCTTTGCATGGGAATGAGGTAGAAGAAAACAAGATACTTACCTGTAACTACAGTTATCCAGTATTGGTATCTTTCATAGATTCACATGCCTGAATCATTCCCCGTCGCCGAGGCGGGAGTCCCCGGTAAATAAAAAAGTAGTGCCAAAATGTTAGTAGTAGGCCCAAAGAAAAGGCCTAAAGCCTATATCTTAGTAGCCTATCTACCTCATTATGCAAAAGAACCAAGAATTTGGTAACAACCAATCAGACACCAGCACCCTTCTAGAACCTTCTCAGCAGAGCCAGTTCTCCTCAGATTTTCGTAGCACAAGTGGGAAGTAAACGTCCCAAAATATATAGAACTGACTCTACGGGGAGGAGGGTGGGTGCATGTGAATCTATGAAAGATACCCATACTGGATAACTAGTTACAGGTAAGTAACTTGTTTTCTTATCCAGTATTGGGGTATCTGTCATAGATTCACATGCCTGAATCAGAATAGCGAGCAGTATACCAAGTATACAGTCGTTTGCGGATGGTGGGAGACTAGTGCTGATACTCCCTAGTTGCATCCACAGCTTGTTAACAAGAGGTATAAGAAAAAGAATCTTAAAATTCAAAACATGCAATCTATAAAGAGAAAACAGCATGTAAAGCAATAACATTAAAATGAAAGCAAATCATTATTGTAAAACATTGCATCGTCATACCAAAAGATATCAACATATTACATGTTAAAAGTGTGAAAAAGGTACCTGAAAATATCTCAAAGAAACAGATGTCGCAGGACAGCTTGTCCAACTGCTGCATCGTCACGATGCGTAGATTGGAGGCAGTAATGTCTCGTAAAAGTGTGGACATTTTTCCATGTCACAGCACGGCAGATATTTTCTAGAGTCACACCAGCAAACAATGCTGTAGACTCTACTACTGTTCTCGTGGAATGGGCCTTGGGTTTCCGTAACAATGGCCTGTGAGCTTTGTCATGGCAGAAAAGGATTGTAGATGCTTTCCATCTGGCAATGGTGGATTTTGTCACCGCCCTTCCCAGGGTAGTTTGGCCATAAGCCACGAACAATTGGTTGGACTTTCTAAGGTTCTTTGTTTTTTGAAGATAGAATTTAAGACATCTCTTGATATCGAGAGAATGTAAGGCTCGTTCCACTGGAGTAGATGGGTTAGGAAAGAAAGTTTTTAATGTCACTGGTTCATTAAGATGAAACTGCGACGGCACCTTAGGGATAAATGTTGTATTAGTTCGGTGGTGCACGTAGTCTTGAGTGAAGTGTAGAAAAGGTTCCTTTATAGTAAATGCCTGAATTTCACTCACTCGTCGAGCTGACGTTAAAGCCAGAAGTAAAGCAACCTTCCAGGTAAGGAATTTGAGGTCAGCCTTGTGGATAGGCTCGAATGGATGCTTCATTAATTGCATTAAGACTGTGTTGAGTTCCCATTCCGGTGGCGGAAGTCTGACCGGAGGAAACTCCCGGAAAAGTCCTTTCATAAACTGCTTAATTAAAGAGGATGAACAAAGGGAAGGGCCATGAGCACCCTTTCTGAATCTGGAAAGTGCAGCCAAGTGGACTTTGACTGAAGGGAAAGAAAGTCCAGATCTTGCCAGGTGTAACAAATAAGGGAGGATCTGTTCTGCAGGAGCGTCCACCGGGTGCACCTGGTTTGCTTCACACCAACAGCAAAACCGTTTCCATTTCAGACGGTAAGTTTTTATCGTGCTGTGGGCTCGTGATTTCGTTAATATATCCCTACAGTCTTGAGGGATATCCAGGTCCTTAAATTCTAAAAAGTCAGGAGCCATGCATGGAAATGTAGGGACTGAGGGTCTGGGTGGAGAACCTGACCTCTGTTCCTTGACAGCATTGTGGGCGTCGGGAGAAGACGGATCGGCTGGTCCTGGGATAGTAATAGGAGCTCCTGAAACCAGTATTGGCGTGGGCATCTGGGTGCAATCAAGATGAGACGACAGCCTTCCAACTTCGTTTTGCGTATGACCCTCGGTATTAGAGGTATCGGGGGAAAAGCGTAAGCACAAATCCCTGACCATCGCATGGACAGGGCATTCCCCCTTGACCCCTGTTGAGGGTATCTGCTGGCATAAAAGCGGCATTTCTTGTTCTCTTTTGTGGCGAACAAATCCAGTGGCGGTGTTCCCCAAGCTCTGAATACTCTGAGCACTTGAGCTTGCTCTAGCTCCCATTCGTGGCAATCTGATTGGGATCTGCTGAGCGTGTCCGCTAATGTATTGCAGAGACCTCGGATATGTTCTGCTCTGAGGGTTATGTTGTGGAGTGTGACCCATTCCCACAACTCCTGAGCCTCTGTGGACAGAGTTGCTGATCTTGTCCCTCCTTGCTTGTTCACGTAAAACATGCTGGTGGTATTGTCGGTCCGAACCAGAACCGAAGAACCTGCAATCCTTGGAAGGAAAGCTTGCAGAGACAGGAAAATTGCTCGCAATTCCAGACTGTTGATGTGTTTGTTCTTGTACTCTGGAGACCACTTCCCCTGTATCTGTAAGTCTTGGAGATGACCTCCCCATCCTTCCATGGAAGCATCCGTAGTGAGGACAAAGTCTGGAATCTTCTGTAGGAAAGTGAGCCCTTCTGCTAAGTTGGGTATGTGGGACCACCAACGTAGAGCGCTCTTCATGCCTGAAGTGACTCTGAGGATGTCGTCGAAGGAACTCATCGCCTGCTGCCACTGAAGGTGTAACTCCTCCTGCAAGGGTCGCATCCGGAGCCGTGCCAGAGGGACGAGGTGTATTGCAGAGGAGCACATCCCTAGGAGCGACGCGAACATCCTGACAGAAACTGACTTTCTTTTGGAAATCAGGATTGCTAACTTTTGAAGACGAACCTGCCGTTCGTGAGATAAGAATGCCTTGCAGCGGACGGTATCTAGCAGAGCTCCTAGAAAAGGAAGGATCTGCCTTGGGTGTAATTGAGATTGTTGACCGTAAGCCCCAAAGAGTGGAACAGACGAAGAGATGTTGTCACGGCAGTCTTGACTGAGCTTTCCGAAGGACCTTTTATCAACCAGTCGTCTAAAAAGGGGAAGACTTGGATTCCTTGGGATCGTAACACTGCTGCCACTGGAGCTAGGCACTTCGTAAATATCCTTGGGGGAGATTTTAACCAAAACGGGAGCACTTTGAACTGGTAATGGGCGCCAGCCACTGTGAAGCGAAGATACTTGCGATGCTTCGGATGTATTGGGATGTGAAAGTAAGCGTCTTCCATATCTAAAGAAGCTAGAAAATCTCCCTCGTTGAGGCAACTTAGAATTTCTGCCAGAGTGACCATGCGAAATCCCTGCTTCTTGAGGGATCTGTTCAGATTGCGAAGGTCTAAGATTGGACGCCACTCCCCTGATTTCTTCTTGATGAGAAAAAAGCGGGAATAGAAACCCATCCCCTTTTGAAGTGCAGGAACCTTCTCAATTGCGTTCTTGAGGAGCATCGTTAAAGCTTCTTTGAATAGTAAGTGAAGACGAGGGGGAGGGGGTCCCTTGGGTGGTGTGTTGGGTGGCTTGGTGATAAACTCTAAGGTATGACCGTTGAGAACCAGGTCCAGAACCCACTGGTTCGACGTAATTTCTTGCCCCTTGCTCACAAAAGTTGAAATCTTCGCACCCACAGGGAGGGGAAAAGGAGTGGAAGGCGCCCTGCAGAAATCATTGCTTCCTTGTGGTGTCTCTTCCCTGATTCTGCGATCTTTTTCGTCCGCCTTGATGAGAGAAACCAGACGTGTTGGTTTGTCTGTAGGAAGATTGATATGATTGTCGATACTGAGGCTGGTACCTATTCTGTTGAGTGTGATAACCTCCTCTGGATGAAAATCCACGGCCTCTTGCTCCTCTGAAGGTACCTCGTTTATACTGCAAGGAGCCCAATGATCTTGCGGTATCAGCATCTGTCTTTATTGCTTGGAGTGCGTCATCTATATGCTTTCCAAACAACGATTCGCCATCATAGGCCATATCCAATATTTTTGTCTGGACTTCTGGTCTGAACGTGGTGGCCTTAAGCCAACCCTGGCGTCTGAGAACAGCTGCCCCAGCCAACTGGCGAAAATTAGTATTTACAATATCCAGAGCGCAGTCGATAGTCTCTGACAAAATCTTCCGAGCGTCTTGTCTGTTGTCCTCTGGGATGAGGTCAATAATGCTTGCCATCTCTGACCACATTTGGCGGTCATAACGCCCTATTATCGCCAACGAGTTGGCTGCCCTGATGGATGTAGCTGCCATAGTTGAAAATGTTTTGCCAATTAAATCCAGGCGTCGTTCTTCCCTATCCGGTGGTGTAGTGACAGGTGCTGCCGGATTCTTAGATTTTTGTTGGGCTGCCTGTGAGATAACCGAGTCTGGCCGAGGTTGGCCAATGAGACAGGAAGGACTGTTGGCAGGAGTACGGTATTTTTTGTCAATCCGTGGAAGCACCGCTGGCACTGATGCTGGGTTTTTCATAATTTTAACTCCTTCCTTCCAAATGTAGTCAATGATAGGGATAGCTCTTGTAACCTTTCTTGACTCCTCTTTAAAGTCATGAAGAAAGCAGTCAGACTGCTCAATGGTAACCGGCAAGTGGAACCTGGTCGCAGCGAGCTGCATAAGGTTATGGAACCCCCCTATATCTTCTGGGGGCGAATCAGATGGTAGAGGGGTGGGTGGCGAAGGCATAGGGATTATATAAGAATCCCAAGGGTCTGCTGGGTCTGGTAGCTCACCCTCTTCGAATTCCTCCTCCGAGGTTGAATCTTGACCTTGACGCGGGTCCTGTGGAGGATCAGGCAGTTGAGGCGTTGGGGCTGGATCTTCAGGCAAAGGCAATGGGTCTGGCTGCGGCGCAGTCCGCGGAACCTGTGGAACGACTGGCTGCAGTGGAAAATGCTGCTTATAATCTGCAAGCATGGCTTGCAGGTCTTGAATTAAAGTCGGAGGCAGATGTGACATCTCGCTCTGACGAGGTTGTCTGTAGCAAGGTCTATGATGCGGAACGACTATGTCTTCCTGATAGTAATGCCCCTGATAATTGACCTCCTCCTCATCATCATCGTCATCTTGACACTTGATGTGCAGTTCAGAAGGATGGCGAGCAATCCCAAAGGGCCCTTCGTCCTCGTCATCCTCATAATCATCATCCTCACCCTGAACATATGTTTCTAGGAGATGTGAGGGAGTAAGCGGTGATATGTTGCTACATTCCTGTCTTTGAAAAGTCTTTAGCTGGAAACTCCTTGTGGAAATAGGAGTGCAATGAGCGGGCGCCATTGCAAGTGTCGAAGACTGAACAGGTAAATCTCCAGGCATTGTAGTAGAAATGGATTCCTTTGATGTTAATAGGTTTTTAGTGTCCATCGTCGACGAGGTCGTCGTCGACGGGGCTATCATCGACAGACTTGTCGATGGGATCGTCGTCGACGGGATCGTCGTCGTCGACGGAATTGTCTTTGTCGACGGGATCATCGTCGTCGACGGGGTCTTCGTCGACGGGCTCGACGTCGACGGAGCCTTTGTCGATGGGATTTTCGTCGACGAGCTCTTCGTCGACGGGATCGTCGTCGATGGGACTTTCGACGACGAGATCTTCGTCGACGCTTCTCTTATTGACGATGAAAGCTTCGTCGATGGTATCGTCGATGCTGGCTTCCGCGACGACACCTCGACTACGGTCTTTTTTGAGAGGATAGTAATCCTCGTTGACAGAATAGGAATGGTAATGGCCGTCGTCGAGATGGTATCCGTCAATGAAGGAGCAGACGAGGTGACAGAAATCGTAGATGGAGAGAAAGCCAGAGATTTTGAAAGGCTTTTACTTACAGTTTGTGTCCTAGCCTTGACCGTAGAATCCTGAGGAGAGTGCGCTGATTCAGGGGAAATTTTGGGACTCCTCTGAACAGAACCAGAAGTAGAACGGTGAGATTTCTGGCGCTTCTTCCCCTCACTGGAAGAGCTGTCCTGCGATCTAGCTCTCTTGCTAGAAGTAGAGGCTCTGTCATCCTCCTCAGCCGAAGAGGATTTCAGCCACAAAAGCACTCTCGCCTCCCTATCCCTAAGAGTTCTGGTAGGGAAGGTGCGGCAAATCTTGCAATCTCTTGCCTCATGTTTAGGGTAGAGGCAGTAGATGCAGTCCAAATGTTGATCATCAACATGGACCCTCTTCTTGGCGCAGGTCCTGCAGGATTTAAACAAGGCCTTCTTGTCAGACATGCTGTAGCAAGTTGAAAAACTGAGAGGCACTCAGGGAGACTCCCTTCCACACGACGTGCGGTGAAAATCTGAGGAGAACTGGCTCTGCTGAGAGGGTTCTAGAAGGGTGCTGGTGTCTGATTGGTTGTTACCAAATTCTTGGTTCTTTTGCATAATGAGGTAGATAGGCTACTAAGATATAGGCTTTAGGCCTTTTCTTTGGGCCTACTACTACTACTAACATTTTGGCACTACTTTTTTATTTACCGGGGACTCCCGCCTCGGCGACGGGGAATGATTCAGGCATGTGAATCTATGAAAGATACCCCAATAATGGATAACTTGTGGTCATTAATGGTAATGCCTTAGTCGTGTAGGATGATTTCGGTAAGCAAAAAATGCACCAAGACAAGTGTAAGGGATCCTGTATTCATCAGCCATTCATCCAAGTATGGAAATATATTTACTTCTGACATCCGGAGTAAAGCCGCAATAGCCAGAACTTTGGGGCAAACTTACAGTTTTATTGTCAGACCCAAAATTCAGAACCGCAAATAGATAAACGTTACGTTCAAACTCTAAATCAGGCCCTTCACATTTTTCTTGCTTGCTGTTCTTAGAATTTTGATCTTATCCAGTAGGTTAGTGTCACAGGAATGGGAGAAGGGAGCAATAACCCACAACCGGTGCCTATTGAAAAAGTACACTGCCTCATGTCGATGATGAAGTGCCAGCTGATTGGGTGTAGAAGTCGGTGATGCAGAGGCGATTTGTTTCCCCTCCTCCCATTTATTCATCGGAAACAGGGTGTTCATTGAAGGACGACATCAAAAGGCAGTGACTTGGCCTGTTTTAGAATGGGGAGCAGGAGAGCACAAGCTTCTATATCTAAGATTTCAAAAACAAATCATTGCTTTACCTAAAACTGTGTTCGCTCACTGAGTGAGCTGCTCCTTACCCATGGAGAACTAAGATTACTTCTATATGCATATCATCATATGGTTTGTTTAATTATTGAATTGAATACAGAAGCATTTGATGCTTGGTGTTACACAAACCCAGTTTCCAGAAAATGATGCAGTAATTAATTGTAAGTACCAAAGGCAGGCTATCAAGCCATCAGTCATACTCACATTAATGGCAAAGATGGAAGGTGATCATTTTTCATTCAAACTGTTTCCATTGCTCAAAGTTTACCTTGCACTATACCAAACATTTGAAAAATGAACAATCAAATGTAAAGCAGGTGTAGACTTCCCCATGTTGATCACAGTACTCTTTTGATCGTCAAAATACAAGAAGCTATCCATTTCTGAGTTTCAATGTGAAGAGTTTTCCACATCCATTTAGATCACACACTCCGCTAGCAAAAAATGTCCTTGTTTTTGTCACACAACCTTGGATATTATTAACAGACAAAAGGCCCCACAGAAAAGGCAGTCACTTGCAACACTTAGTATTCGACTGCAAACTACTGCCTTTCAATCCATCCAAACCTCCCATATCCTGTAAACTTGTGCCCTAATTGAGAGATCCATAGCCATTCAAATTAGCATTACTTAGAGCAGTAATGTAGCCCAATCCACATTCATAATCACAAGACATTTCAAGCAAACTACTCCCACTGCCTTGACTGCTGCCTCTAAGATGTCCCCTGTCCATTACAATATCACCTGTAATATCAATGGCATAACCAACTAATATTCCTTAAATGTTCGTCAAACCTATGTACCTCAGCTCCACTGAAAACAAAAAAGTAGGTATCCATATTAAAGTGAACTTTATAAATTAAAATGAGCGAATTTCATCAGTAGCCACTTCCTCTGGTGTATTATTTAAAATATATAGAGACAGAGGTTAGCAAACAGGGATCAAGACAAGAGGGCTACACTGCCAAGCTTCCTACTTTCAATCTAAAATTAGAATTACACAGACTAAAATCGCAGCAGGCACAACTTTACTACTATAGGGAGCCTCCACACTTCTCCCATATAATAACTTGTAGGAAAGTAGGATCTGCTTTCATAGTTACCCCCACTTTTTGCTTGGTGTCAGTATGTTTTTGACTACTCTTTTTGGGATCCTGCTAATCAGGGTCCAAATCACTGTGCTTTCTCCCTAAACTGACCATGGTAAATACTTGTGAACATGGACAAATGGCTACTGGTGTACCCTTGTAAGTCCCTAGTATATGGTACTAAAGTACCTAGGGCATAGGTACACCAGAGGTCCCCATTTGCTGCAGCATGTATTTTGCCGTCCATGAGAGTCCACTTAAACTGTGACTACAGACCTGCCATTGCAGCAAGTGTGAGTTGGTGCTTGCACTTCTTACAACAGATATAAGTTTCCTTATATCTGAGGTCACTTCAAAACAATAGGTCACCCCTATGGTGGGCTCTTCAGTCCTGAGGACAGGGTGCTTGGTTATAAGTGTGAGGGTGCCCCTGTATGAGCAGGACGCCCCTGCAAACCCCGGAGTCGATTCTACAGGCTTTGTAAGTGTGGTCGGCCATTTTAATACATATGGTGGACATCAGTCATTACAAGATGTCTAACTATATAGTGGCTGCACCGAACCCAGTCATGATTGGTATCAAACATGTTGAAATTCTACCCCAACACCGATTCCAGTGTTGGAAGTATGATCCCATGTACTGGGGGGCTTCCCAGTACTACTGCTAACAGCCTTTCAGGGTCTGACAGCAAGTTAGTGCTGCTGCCGACCACAGACACAAATCTGCCCTCCAACTGCTGAGCCAAGCTCAAGCAGGGGAAGGTAGAACAATAGGTTTCCTGTCACAGGGAGTTGTGACCACCTCCCAGACAGGACTTAGGGTATTGGGCTGGGGTGGGGGCGCTTGCCAGCACCACCAGACTGTTCTGCAGGGCACATTTGGTGCCCTCTTGGCATACTCCAGTTTGAGCCAGTTCAGGGAGCCCTTAGCTCGCCCTCTGGTGCAAAACTGGACAAAGGACATGGGAGTATCCTCCCCTCTGTCCAGCCCCTTCTCTGAGAGGGGCCCCTGAGTTGTTCCAACACTTTCCCTAGGGTACTTAAGGGCTTACCAGTGGGTTGTTTCTTAGATTCGTTGTCGGACAAGAGTCAAGCCTGAAACCATGTCACTCTTCAACCATCTAGACCAGAGCTTTCCAAACTATGTGTCCCGACACAGTACTGTGTCGCCTGCATATGGTGGGTGTGTCGCGGGATGACACTGGTATCATAACTGCTGCTAATTAAGAGGCATTCCTTTGAAAGCTTTGTTCTCACTATGCCTCATCTATTGCATAAGGTCTCCCAGTGAATGGTCTTTTAAAAACCTGGGAAGTACTCGGTGCGGCTGTGTGTGTGCCCGGGAAGCTGGGGTGAGGTGACAGAGGGTGTCAGACAGAGGGAGACAGACAGAGGGAGATAGAGGGAGGAAGACAGAGAGAGGGAGACAGAGAGAGGGAGACAGGGAGAGGGAGACAGAGAGAGAGGGAGACCGAGAGAGAGGGAGACAGAGAGAGAGGGAGACGGACACAGAGGGAGGGAGACGGACACAGAGGGAGGGAGACAGAGGGAGGGAGACAGGGAGACAGAGGGAGGGAGACAGAGGGAGACAGTGAGGGAGACAGAGGGCGACAGACAGAGGAAGACAGACAGAGGGAGGAGGGCAACAGAGGGAGGGAGACAGACAGAGGGAGGGAGGGAGGGAGGGAGACAGATAGAGGGAGACAGACAGAGGGAGGAAGACAGAGAGAGAGGGAGGCAGAGGGAGGGAGACAGAGGGAGGGAGTCAGGGGTAGACAGAGGGAGGGAGACAGATAGAGGGAGACAGATAGAGGGAGACAGAGAGAGAGGGAGACAGACAGAGGGAAGGGAGAGAGAGGGAGGGAGAGAGAGGGAGGGAGAGAGAGGGAGGGAGACAGAGGGAGGAAGACAGAGGGAGGGAGACAGAGGGACGGAGACAGGCAGAGGGAGACAGACAGAGGGAGACAGACAGAGGGAGGGAGACAGGCAGGGGGAGACAGGCAGAGGGAGAGAGGCAGAGGGAGAGAGACAGAGGGAGGGAGACAGGCAGAGGGAGACAGGCAGAGGGAGACAGACAGAGGGAGACAGACAGAGGGAGGAGGGCGACAGAGGGAGGGAGACAGAGGGAGGGAGACAGATGGAGGGAGACAGATGGAGGGAGACAGATGGAGGGAGACAGACGGAGAGAGAGAGGGAGGGAGACAGAGAGAGAGGGAGGGAGACAGAGAGAGGGAGACAGACAGAGTGAGGGAAACAGAGGGAGACAGAGAGAGAGGGAGACAGAGAGAGAGGGGGAGGGAGACAGAGAGAGAGACAGAGAGAGGGAGGGAGACAGAGACAGACAGAGATAGAGACAGAGACAGACAGAGGCAGATAGAGGCAGAGACAGGGGCCGACAGATAGAGACAGAAAGGGGTGGAGACAGCAACATACACGGACAGACAGAGACAGGGACAGACAGATAGAGGCAGAGACAGGGACAGGGACAGACAGATGGAGGCAGAGACTGAGACAGAGAGAGGCAGCGAGGGAGACGGAGAGGGAGGGAGACAGAGAGAGAAGGAGACAGAGGGTGACAGAGGGTGGGGGAGGGAGAGGGAGGGAGACAGAGAGAGAGGGAGACAGAGGGAGGGAGGCAGAAGGAGAGGGAGACAGAGGGAAGGAGACAGAGGGAGAGAGAGGGAGACAGAGAGAGAGGGAGACAGAGGGAGAGGGAGGGAGACAGAGAGAGGGAGACAGAGAGCAACAGAGTGAGTGAGACAGACAGCGAGCGGGAGACGGACAGAGAGAGGGAGACAGAGGGAGGGAGACGGGCGACAGAGGGAGGGAGACAGAGTGAGTGAGACAGAGAGAGGAAGGGAGGAAGGATGGGAGGGAGGGAGGGGGGAGAGAGAGAGAGAGAGAGATATGTATATGTATATATATATATATATATATATATATATATATATATATATATATATATATATATATATATATATATATATATATATATATATATATATATATATATATATATATTTGTGTATGCCGGGTCTGGTGGCTCAGTGGACGAAGGCATCCACTGCAGGGGCCTGAGTTCAACTTCATGGTCTCAAATTTGCTTGAAAATGCACCATTTGCCCACTTTTATTTCTAAATTTTCTTCCGGGGGAGAGAACCCCCCCCTTAAGTGGTTCGGGCCCGCTTGCTACGCTCACTCGCTACACTGCCTTACTGTGACCCAAGATGATGCATCTCCAAAAAAGTGTGTCACCAACATGGAAAGTTTGGAAAACTGTGATCTAGACACTTGGACTTTGCCTGGAACCGAGACTGCATCAAGGAAGACTCATGCCTGGAACCGAGACTGCATCAAGGAAGACTCCTGCTGCTCCTGGTCTCTCTATTCTGCAAGTCTTCATCCTCTGTGCTTCTTTCAAGATCTTCACCAGACCTGTGGGCATTAATGACACCTGAAGTAATCTCCCATGAATTGAAGGAGTCACTACCCTGCATCTTCAGGCACCGCAATGAAGCTAACCAGTCTGCTGCGCCTTCCATCCCCCGGACCTCGAAAGGTTCAGAAAACACAGGTGGTGGTCCTGCAACTCCCTCGAGGCCTGACCTGTCCTCTCTGCACTTTTGAGCCAGTATCCCTTGTCGGAACCGCTGGAACCGAACCCCTGTGCATGGTGTTGACTTGCCGTTGGCAAGGCTTGTTGGCTCTGCACTCCAGATATCTTTGAGCTACAAAGTACAGTGTCCTCACTTCATCCTCTGCACCGTGGGCCTTCCCTTTCCGGTGAGCTGCTCATGGTCCTCTTGCACCTCCTTTGCCTTCAGTCTGTGGGTGCTCCTGAGAGTCTTCTACTACTTCAGTGGGCTCCCCTACTTGCTCGGGGCCTGCTCTGACACTCCTGCTGTTGGCAAGTCCCTTGGAACTTGCTGGTCCCAACGGTGCTCCTTCTTTGTTCTCCATGCCAGTTGCGGCAACCAAGGCTTGTTAGTGCTCCCACCAGACACCGACCCTTTGGTCATCGACATCAGACGTTGGCTAGCTTGTTCACGGCTCCTGGTCTTCCTCAGTGTTGCCTGGTCCTTACAGCTGCAGCGACAAGCCCGCCATCAACTCGTCTGAACCGTCTGACATCGTGGGCATTGCTCTTCCGTGCCTCCTGGTCACTCCTGAGTGTCATAGACTCTGTCCCTTTTGTTTGCAGGTTCCTCACTTCCAGAATCCACCCTTGGATTCCAGCGGACTTCTTCACCCTCTCCTCCAGAGGCACTTTTCTGCAAGTCTTCCTTTGTCATCGACTGAGGTTTCTGACATCTCTACACCTCTATGCACCTGGCTTCCCTGGTGTAGGTAACCCGGTCTCTGTGGCATCCACAGGTGGGGTGGCTCTCCAACCGTCCGTCCTCCAAGGGAATTCTTCTGGGTCCTCCGGAAAGGGTCCTTCTTCTGCAAAACTGCAACCACATCTTCTTTATTAACTCCCATTGGGCCCGCAGCTGTGTTCCCACTTAGCACACAGCCTCCGTGAGGTTCCTGGGTACTTATCTCGGGTGGTTCCTTGAGTCCCCAGGTCCTCTGGGTCTTCTGGCCCAAGTTCCTTCCTCCTTTGCAGTTCGCATTTTACTTTCTTAATATATGGTTTGGTCTCCCCCTGGAGACCACTGTATCTTACCTTATTGCAATTTAAGTATTTTTAGTGTATTGTGTTAATATCTCCGGGTACGAGATATACCAATGCGTTAGTGAGTGTTAAAAATAAATAGAAGTATTTTTATATAACATTGTGTGGTTCTTTTTATTTTAACCTACACTACATGAGAAAACTGGTAAAACAAGCTCTTTAACACAACTTCAAGATAAGACTGAAGGCTTCTCTCCACAGCTACCACTTTGAGAGCTTTCTATGGTTATCAAAGACCACTAAATTCATCATAAGGGTTGCCTGGTTTAGTGCAAGGTGCATCACCTAAATAAGTGTGCACCATATACTAAGCCAGCCTCCTACATAACTCCATTCAAATTTGTATCAGCCTTACATGCAACAAAATGCTTGGCCTGGCTCAAACCCCCAGTTTGATAAACCATGCCCAGATAGTTTAGTAAAGGGCTGTAGGCATGATATGGCTGGGAACATTGGTTGTATTGTTGATATCTCCCTTCAAGGAAGTTTATATACTCTAAACTACTGAAGAAAATGTTAGTTTTGTCTCTATAACAGATATTATGGTTCCAGGCATTTTTAATGACGCATGATATGTTGTAGTTCCAGTGTTTACTGAAGTTTTTACCAGGTGTTATGTCCTGCACCTAGGAGCTAGATTTTGAAATTACTAAACTAAACTTATAAGGTGACTTATTTTGTGGTCTGCAGTCTTTTCTTTAAAATTAATCACAATCTTGGTATATTCATGAGGGAAAACTTGTAATAGAATATTTTTTCCTGTTTGATCCAGTACAGAAGGAACATGCAATTGCTATGGCACAGTCCCATCTTTGGAAGTTATGCGATTGTGTGCCTTTAAAGCTGCTAGCAATGTCTGAATTTTCATTTGCACACATTAAACGCAACAGAACAGCTCACCTGGCAGTTGTCCTGGTTCAGCCAGTGTGTTTTCATCTGAAACAGAGCTCATTGAGGCAAGGCGTTTGATGTATTCATCAAATTTTATTCTTCCAGCTTCTAAAAGTGTAGCACCCAATGAACAATAGAGAGCTTCTATAAAATAGCATT
Organism: Triturus cristatus; assembly: GCF_964204655.1. Classification (NCBI taxonomy): domain Eukaryota; kingdom Metazoa; phylum Chordata; class Amphibia; order Caudata; family Salamandridae; genus Triturus; species Triturus cristatus. The sequence continues at coordinate 145,036,792 of NC_140594.1, forward strand.
CCAGGACAGCCGGATCTTCCATCTCTTTTTCCAATAAAGCATCTAACATCATGCTCAGTTGTGTCACCTATTTCAGAAAGTATAAGAGAACATTTAGAATTGCTGTGACTTATATAAGTATTTTACAGAACAACTACAAGTATCTTGAGAAGCTGTTTTGATGATTTACAAATAGGTGATCCGCTTTAAAGATCTAACCACTTCACTAACACTAAACAGCAATGGAAAAATGCTGTAGTACATGCTGGTTGCACCCATAAGATCAACTTCAGCCTCATAGCTTTTGATCCTTAAGCAATACCTGTAGTTAGCCTCTTGCTGTAAACAAATCTTGATGTCATCAGCCTAAAATCTGTCCAAGATTTTCTAGAGCTGACAGCTGTTCTGAGTGAGTTTATGGGTGCATAGGAGCGGCTCCTCTGCTAAGGCGGAGAAGCGTTGCACCACTGCTCTCAGAGCAGTGCAAAAGGGAAAAATAAACTGATAATAACCAGGTTATTATTATTTTATTATTTGTATCTTTGGGACTGGGTTAGGGTGGGGCTGGTGGCTCAGGGAGGAGGATTGGACTGTGCACACTAAGTCGGCAGGACTCCTTGGCCGGCCATCTCGGGCCGGCCAAAAAGTTCTGCACACTTTACATGTTCCCCACCCAGGCTGCATTACAGCCTGTGTGGAGAACATACACAGGCTCCTTGTTCCAATCTGAGCACTGAACTACAGCACTCAGACCAATCCCAACACTGCACTGCAGAATTGTGATTAGCTCAGGGGAGCCTGTGTGCTTCCGGACTATTCAGCAACGAGGGAGAAGAGACGGAGATGGCACGGGCAGGTAAGTGTTTTATTTGTTTTATTTTTATATTTTGTCCCCCATCCACCTCTGCCCTCCCCTTTCCCTGTCACCTGCCACAGTTGGTGCAACTTAATCTGTAACAATATGAATCTAATTGATTGTCCTTGCTAGATGTAAAACGAAGTCCAAACCAGTGGTGGAATAAGAGAGCGGGTTCATTACAATGGCAATACAATCTTAACCACCTATTAGCATATAAGCATCTTGTATCCAAGTGCCTTGCATCAACAGCCACTATGTCATTAGGAAAGTGAAGACTTTGGAAATCAGTGTCTCACAAGCCACCTTTAGACTGTTTGGGGCTGGATGAAGAGTTACCATCTTCTTGGCAGACGAGAGAGGGAACAACTGGTTCCTCCAAGCTAAACTGCTTTCCTGTCTAACTGGCTGATAAAGGTCAGATGTCTTTTGATAAAGGGCATCACTACAATGCTACTGCCTTTTTCATACTCTTACCAACCTTATCACCCGGCTCTTGTTCACATAGTGATTGGGTGTGTATAGAGCAGCTGAAAATGTTCACTTATATACAAAGTATCAATGTCTTGATGAGGACGCTGATCTCAATAGATTTAGTGGAGTGGTCTGTCCTTGTCTTTCCAGAAAGAGTTTATACTGAGATCTTCCATGGAAGCTCATCAGTCTGTCAGGAATTCCTTTGTCAACACATGAAACTGCAAATCAGGCAGAATAAAGTCTTGTCATTTCAAAATATTACTGCTTTGTTTCCACCAAACAAAATGTTCAGAAACTGCACCAGTCACCAAAAGCCAGTCAGAGAACTGCTTAAAAGGCATCATATATACTGCAGCTTTTATAGCCTCTGCAGATATTGCATCCTTAATTTTGAATCAGGTATTAGTGAAATGGAAGAGTACATCGATAACAAGAACTCAGCTCTGGTGAATCCTCGAAAAAGAACTAAGACAGGGGCTACTCACCGACACATTGGCACCTGAATTACTTTTACACGAAGCGCAGACCCAGGATCAGGAGAAACAGGTCATGTGACCCAGCTGCCTGACCTCAAAATGGCAGACTCCAACCCACACTAACCAATCATTAAGCTGATCAATGCCCTCGACCCCATTCACTACCTCCACTGCCCTCATGGTCCCTCTGAGCATGTCAACAGCTAATCACAGACGCTCGGACCCCTAAAAACGGAAGGCTCACCACCAGCCGCGGTCCGTGGAGGGAGTTCGGTGGGGCAGAAAGGCGGGGCGGGGGAGGGGCAGGGTGGGGGGTACTAAACACTGGAATATGGATAATTGGAGGTAAGTAAACAATTAAATAAATAAAACGAATTTCGTAGCGCGCGCTGCATCTCATTTCATCCCCCACACCAAGCGATGCCTGTCCCCAAGATGGCGGCTCCCGGCCATATTTAACCTACACCACCTGATAAAGCCCCTGAATCCCCCCACAGAAACGTAACTAACCTATCCCAAAGGGAGCTATCCTCCCATTTGACTAAGACAGATTGCCATCTGCCATGCCAACCTCCATCAGCCCCTCCACACCGAATTACCTAAAACCACATGGCCCGAACTCCTTATCTATCAGTTCCCCCCAACCTCTCACAAAAAGCGAAAAGAAACTTCAAACACACACTGATTAGACAACACCCAGAAACACTATCCGCGGAAATATATTACTGCTCCTCCAAAGGACAGATGAAAATGGATCTCATTTTGCATACGGAAAGACCTAAAAATTGGAACTCCATTCTCAGATCACAGCTCCTCATATCCAAAACAACTAACACTGCTTATAGCTGCAAACTGACGATCTTAATCCCTAACCGCCACATGCGGAGCAGTAACACCTCTGCGACCATCTACTCTAATGGCACAGTCCTGATTCAAGCCAACAATGACAACATAGATACATTTGACTCCCTCTTCCCCTTATTACGAAACACCCCCTCCCACACACATCCCCCCGCCCGACCTACTCCCTATCTGAGGACAGCCTAACCGGCAAGGAGAGCCCACAAACCAACCCCACGCCCTATGCCAACACCGCCAACCTTTCCCCCCTAGACACCATCCGCACCTACGTCCTCCCTGCACAAAACACGCACAATACATTCCCCCTATCCAATACAAACCGGAGGTACGCCGCGAACAAGGCTCTCCAACCCCCTGCTGACTGTCACCTAAATCCCTCTCATATCACCACCTCCAACAAACAAAAAACGACCCCAACCCACAGTCAACGACCCCCAACTACTCTCTCTTCCCACACGCAAGAAGACGCTGAAATCACAACATGATCCGCCACACCCCTTACCCACGGCCCCTCACAGAGTCAATACTGACAGCACAAAAAACAAAAGGCAGCACAGCAACGACAAGCTCTCTCCTTCTCGGGACGACCCCACCCAGAACACCACCACCCCGCCTCTGAGTAGACGGCACACTGTCTCGCCCTGCTGGAAAGCCAGCTAGAAACTATAATCCTGGGCCTTAATGAAATCTTACTGAACCTCGCCACGCTCCGAAAGCCCAGCCAATGCCCTTACCGGACTCCCACTTTTTCTAGCCCCACACACCAAAGACCTTCCAAGGCGCTGTGCCCCAGTTGGATCTCAACCCCACTCTTGAACCAGACACAGAGCAAGAACAAGAGCTGCTATGTCCACAAGTGAAGCGTTGGATTTTGCCTCCTCGTATGACACTCCCTCTACTGTCACCCCAAAATCCAAGATCCAGGTAATCACTGGTTTCAGAAGAGACTACTCCCCTCTGAGATCCTTAAGACCCCCTGCTTTCCTCACTAACATCCCCAGGGCCCCCTAATGAAGAAACTCAAAAAAGAGGGGACCTCCACCAACTGCATGCTCATAAACTGCAGATCAGCCACCAAACATGCAACAGAGCTGGCAGAATCCATCCTTACCCATGACATAGACATCACATTCATCACTGAGACATGGCTAAATGATTTCTTTTCCCCAATCATGGATATGCTCGTGCCCCCAGGCTTTGCAATCATCTACAAACACAGAAAAGACCAACGAGGAGGGGGTACAGCAATCATACACAAGACCAACATCTCCGTAACGGAAACCAACACCTTCAACTACAACACCTTTGAATGCCTAACCGCCAACATTAAGACAAGTGACAACAAAACACTACTCTGCCATCTCCTCTACCATCCGCCAGGCAACATCACCGCATTCGGGGAACACTTGCCTGACTTGATTGCTCACTGCTCACTCCGAGACTCAAACAACTTAATTCTAGGCGACCTCAACCTACACTGGAATGCAGAAAACAACTCGCTAATCCAAACCCTGAATGACCTTCTACACAACAACAACTACCCAACACTGTTCAGAGGAAATCCACAACAGAGGAGCAATCCTATATGCCATTATTGCCCAACAAGACACAGTCACGATCGACCACATCATGCCCGTTGACTGGTCTGACCACCACATCATCCTATTCCACATCAACCAAACGATCCTATACCAACCCCCCCACGCAAAACCCCCCAAATGGGCAAGAAGTCTAACTCAGATTCCCTTGGCTGACTTAGAGGAAAGGGTAAGCTCTCTCCTTCCCATCCCCACAGATGATCTCTCCACAAAACAACTCACATCCCAGTACAACACAACTATGATTTCCATTCTGGACCAATTAGCCCTCTTGAAACTAAAAAGAACCAGGAAGATTCCATCTAGATCCTGGTTCAACACAGACATTAACTCCGAAAGAAGACAACTAAGAACTACAGAAAATCTCTGGCGGAACAATCCTTCCACAATCCTCCACGATCAACTCAAATCAGTTTGCAGGAAGTACAAAAAACACATCAAGAACATAAAAAAACCTCACTTTTCTGCAACGCTATGGACAACGCAAAAACAGGCCCAAAGAACTCTTCAACCTCATTAGGCAACAAACTTCCAAGCCCCCTACATCCTCAGGTCCGGCCTCCTAAGATGGGTGCGACAACTTCTTCAATGACAAAATCACCAAGATTGAGCTTTCACTGGACAACAACCGCAGTCCCCCCCGCATCACCAGGGACCGAAGACATCACATCCAAGCACCCCAAAAATCATGGAAATCCTTCAAGCCCATCCCGGAAGCGGAGATAGTCAAACTGATCTCCACCTCCAAAACTTCATCTCACGTCCTAGATCCTATACCTGCCCAACTGACCAAAAAGCTTAGACACTTTCTAGCCCCGCTCTGGAGCAAGATCATAAACAGCTCCTTAAGAACCGGGGTCATACCAAACTACCTCAAAGTCGGCCAAGTCACACCATTACTGAAAAAACTAGGCCTGGACACCAATGATCTGAACAACTTCAGACCTGTCTCCAATCTCCCTCTCCTATCCAAAATCCTAGAAAGATGCAAAATCCTACAACTTACTGAACACATGAACAGCATCAACCTTCTAGACCCCCACCAGTCGGGCTTCAGAAAAAGCTGCAGCACTGATACCGCGATCCTTAACGTCACAAACGATATCCACAAGTCTCTTGATACGGACCAATGCTGCCTACTCATTCTCCTGGACTTATCGGCAGCCTTCGACACGGTTGACCATAATCTACTCATTAAGGTTCTTCAAGAAAGGGTAGTTGTAGATGAGATGGTCTTACTTTGGTTCTCCTCCTTCCTCCACAACTGCACCCAAAGAAAAAAAATCAAAAACTTCTCGTCCGACCTACACCCCATCAGCAGGGGTGTCCCCCAAGGATCAGTGCTTTCCCCGCAACTTTTCAAAATCTACATGGAACCCCTCACCACCATACTCAAAAAAGCCAACATCCCCTTCCACCTATATGCAGATCACACCCAGATCTATCTTGAAACCTCCTCCATCGATGACATTCAGAGACTCAACGTCACTCTAAGAGAAGTTTAACACTGGCTAACAATTAATCATCTAAAACTCAACCAAGACAAAACGGAAATCCTTCTCATTTCCAACAAAGAAGAGAACCCCCAAATCGTAGAATGGCTAAAAGCTGTTGATGCTCTCAATAGCAATCTCACCCTGGCTGACTCTGTAAAATCGCTGGGAATCCCCCTCGACCCAAAACTGGACATGGCCAAACACATCAAGAACTCGGCGAAGAGCGCTTTCCACAACTTGAAGCTACTCAACAAAATAAAACAATTCATCCTGCCCAAGGACCTTAAACAAGCTACTCAATCACTGGTGCTGTCTAGACTCGACTACGGGAATGCAGTCCTTGCAGGTATAGCAAAATCCCACTTAGCTCCCCTCAGAACAACTCTCAACGCAGCAGCCAGAATGGTCACTGGAGTTACGAAATAGGAACACATCTCACCCGCACTCAGAGAATTAAAATGGCTCCCAGTTGAAATGCATGCCAGCTTCAGAACTGCCTGCCTCACGCACAAAGCCCTGCACACTGGGAAACCAGACTACCTGGCATCCAAACTCAAGAAGGCCGGTCAGACAAGGAACCTCAGGAGCTCCAACACTCTACTCCTCATCCCTCTGAAAACACGCAAACAAAAAAACGCAGCCCGGTCCTTCGCTGAAAATGCGCCCAAAATCTGGAACTCTATTCCAGCCCATATCAGGACAACTCCCTCCTTTGTAAAATTCAAAAGGCAGCTCAAAGACCTCTTCCTCAATCGTTCTCTCTCGAACCGATAGCTGCCATCGAAGCGCACAAGCCTGCACATTGCAGCACACGGCTACTGTGACATTAAGACTTCTATCTCCACCCTGACCCCTGCCTCTATCTCTCCACCCCAAAGGAAGCTCAGCTCGAATCAACGTGCACAACGTGCACACAACTAGGACACATTAATGATGTACAGCGCGCGGAGTCTTCCAAAGCGCCTCGAGCCAATATGTATATTACTGCAATATTGTTTGATTCTCGCGTGACGATTGTTGTAAAGCGCTCCGATACCTTCGGGTCTGGCCAGCGCTATATAAAACACCTTAATAAATAATATAAATACATAAATCAACCTCAGCAACCTTAGAAAAGAGATTGCCTGTACAATCTCACTAGATTGAAAGTGGGGTCATCAGGAAGTGTATTCACAACAGAGGAAAGACCACCAGCCACACCAATGTGCACATCACCACACTAATGAACAGAATTTTATATTTTGGAATCAGATCCAGATGGGAGACAGCCTTTCCAACTAAACTGTTACAACGCATGCCTTTACATCGCATGTCGTTGCAACGCAAAAGGTGTGCAGCAGTGGGTAGAAGGTGTTGGATTTAACTCCAACACCGCCCCTACTGTTGCACACACTGGAGTTGGAATAGAAAATTAATCTATTCCAACTTCCAGCGCCCCTCGACAGAAAGTCGGAGTAAAAGTCTGCGTTGCAACGGCATGCGATGTAATAGCATGCGTTGTAATGTCACCTATCCAATCCAGGTTCATAACTATTATGGTAGACCTCAGACTATGTAGTAGAATTATAGTACTGTGCAATGCGACCAACACAGCTTCCCACAAGTCTTCTTTCATGAGCCAGTTACACAGACAGGGTTATACTTTCAATTCATGTTTTCTCCAATACAGGCAGTACTCTGAACTGGTAATGCTTGACTACTTTTACTAATAGCAAAAATCTTCAGTGAGGATATGAAAAAGTAACCTGCATGTTGAGGAACACAATATATTTCTCCATCCCTGCAATGTTATCAAAATCGTTGTCAGGGGTACCACTTTGAACTTCTCCTCTTTCATGTACATACAAAAAGTTTCTTTTTTGGACATCAGAAAATATCCTCAGTAATTCTGACAACAAGGCCTGAAGAGCAAGTTACTTAACTTCGGTAACACATTAACCGATAGAGACTCTATCTAGCTGCAGATTCCTTACCTGACACCTGGGAAATTCAAAGGGATGGAATCTGCAGCTAGAAGTCTCTATTAGATTCTCCTTTTATTTCCAGCCTGATGCTATTGCCATGAGAAGACCATACTTCAAGTGTGATCCTTAAACTAACAATTATGCAAATGATTGAAACTCGGAGTCAATAAGGAGCAACCACTGATTGAAGATGACTGTGATTTCACTGAACTGTGATATGAGGCACTGGAGGAATCTAGGTTACCAACCCCATTTGAAACAGTGAAAGAAAAATAAATGAGGGACATTTATTCAGTGCACAAATCACTCGAAAATCTCATGGCGCTTGCAGACAGCTCTGAAAGCTTGCTTGTTTAGTTGTCAAACAGCCATGTCTTTAACTTCCTGGGAAAGCAGTTGTGATCTGTGATCGTGTGTAAGTTTGAAGGCAGTTTGTTCCAAGAGGCAGGTGCAAGAAAAGAGAAGGACCTTCCTCCATTTCTAATGGTGCGGATTCTGAGTGGTGTAAGAAATAATTGATTACTGGATCTCAGGGTCCTGCAAGGCTGGTACCAGCTTAGCTTTTTGGCCCAATACCCCGGGCCTATTCCATATATATTTATGTGTGTTAAACAAAGAAGCTTGAAGCGAATTCGCTTTCTGACTGGGAGCCAGTGTAGAGATCTCAGACTAGGGGCCGAAGGGGATCTAGGCGGGAGGTTGAGAACCAGCCTGGCCGCGGTGTTCTGCAGAATCTGAAGCCTTGTAAGAAGGCCTTTGTTGATTGAGGACAACAGGGCATTGCTGTAGTCCGTGCGGTTGATAATCAGTCCCTGAACTAGTGGTTTTCTGGCCTCCATCGGAATCCATTTAAAAACCTTGCGGAGACTACGCATCACACCAAAGCAGGAGCCAATTATATGGTTAATCTGACTTTTTATTGATAATTGGTTGTCCATATGGAATCCTAAATTCCATACCGTCTGTTTTGGGATTGGACAGGGGCCAAGGTTCGGGGGTCACCAGTCATGTGACCAGTGTTCCTGAGCCTTGCCGAAAAGCACAATCTCGGACTTGCCTCCGTTTAATTGAAGGTGATTTGTGCTCATTCACCTATCAACTTGGGACATGCATTCTTTGAATCGCAACTTTGTCTCAACCGGATCTGGGCCAAGGGTGATGAAGATCTGAGTATCATTGGCGTACGATACAACATCGAAGCCGTAGGATCTGATCACCTTGGCCAGCGGTGTCACCTAAAGATTAAAAAGAGTCGGGCTCAGAAAAGAGCCCTGTGGCACTCCCATCTTGACTGGTCTGCTACATGAAACAGTGTTGCCCACCTGTACCGTTGTAACTTGGTCTGTTATATAACTCTTGAGCCATTTTAAGGCATTCCTCCTGACACCAATCTCCCAGAGCCGATGTTCTAGAATGCTGTGGGATATGGTGTCAAATGCGGATGATAGATCTAGCAGGACAAGAATTGATGACTGACCTCTGTCCAATGCTAGCCTGATGTTGTCTGTTACCTCTACCAGTGCTATCTCCGTACTGTGGGCGGCCCTAAAACCCGACTGAGAGGGGTTCAGTAGTCCATGGCTCTCAAGGTGGATAACGAGCTGTTTGTTTACTAGTGATTCAAGCATCTTCCCAAAGTGAGGAAGCAGCGGGATGGGACGATATTTCGAGGGGAGTTTTGGGTCGGCAGTGGGTTTCTTTAAAATAGGCCTGACTCTGGCAGCTTTCCATAGCTTTGGGACCTCGGCCTGCGATAGTGACCTGTTAAATAGGTCAGTTAGACTATCCAACAGCACCGGTGCAATGATAGGAAGAAACTTTTGTGGCACGGGGTCAGTAGGCGAGCCCGATATTATTTTCTGCATAGCTTTTGCCACTACCTCTGTATTGCATTGGGAAAATTCGTCCAGGATATGAGGGGGGCCTGGAGACACAATGGATTAATTTTCTAAAAGGTTGTTTTTTATTTGGGGCGGAAAAGAGTTATGAATTGCGATAATTTTATCTGCAAAAGATTTAGAAAGAGAGTCCGTCCAGTCCTGCGAGTTGGGGATTAATGACTGAGTAGGAGGTGTTGTAAATTCTTTTAGAATTTGGAAGAGCTCCTTACTGAAGTTCGCTGCCTCATCTATCTGGTTTAGGAGAAACAATTTCTTTCCTTGTCTAATGTCCCTCATGTAGCTTCGGTGGATGTTTTTATATGTTTCGCGATTGGTCGAATCTTTACTTGTTCTCCATTTCCGCTCTGCTGTCCTGCAGGAGAGCTTCACTGTCCTTAGTTGCTCCGTAAAAATGGGAGGGATCCTAGATTTAACTTTAGACCTGGTGAGGGGGGCAATTTTGTCTAACGCAACCGTGATTGCTCTCTCAAAGGAAGTTACTGCCTGATTGATGTTGGCATTATGGCTATGATGGAAGGAGCCGAAATGTTTTGCAAAGAGAGGTGAAGTGACTTTACGCCATGACCTTCGCCATATTAGTTCATTTCTATAGTCAGTTTTGTTCATATGTACTGGAATAACAAATTTTAATAAGGAATGATCTGTCCATAGCAATGGGGATGGAGATTCTACTGTGATATCTGAGGAATTCGTAAACAATAGATCGAGCGTATGACCAGCAACATGGGTGGGACCTGTTTCCAATTGGGCTAATCCCAGTGTACTCATATTTGTGATCAGCTTATCTGTGTCTGGATCCTGTAATATCTCAGCATGATGATTAAAATCTCCTATTAAGAAAAAAAGGTTTGAGGCCAGTACTTGCGGGGCGATAGTCTCAAGTAGTTTGTCTGAGAAGTTGTTTTTGGGGCCGGGGGGTCTATATATTAGAGCACCCCTCCAAACACCCCTAGATGGTCCCTCTATCCTGAAAACACATAGTTCTAGTTGGCCTGAGCTCATAGTTTCTAAGGAGGTAATACTCACGCCGGAGATAGTGGCTATGAGTAGACCTCCTCCTCTTTTCTCCTTTCTGTCCACTCTAGTTATGTTATATTGGGGTGGAAAAGCACTTATTACATCTGCGGAGGCATGCTCGTGTAGCCAGGTTTCCATTACAAAGCATATGTCCGGTGATTCCATATCCATGAGGCTCCATATCTCCACAGAATGTTTAGGAATAGAGAGTGCGTTGAAATATATTGCCCTTAGTGATTTAGGAGCTTCGGTATAGTTTGAATCACAAGATAATTGGGTGTTGCTTGGTAATGCTGGTTCCTTAGAACGTGATATACCTTGTACCCTGTTGATTTTATCTTCTAATGTGACTGAGGGTCTGAAATGGAGATTATTTAGATCTTTTAACTCTTAACTAGAGTATTGTAGCGGTGCCATTTTCATCACTCACCGATTAGACACTCCAGGTCAGAGAACTGGGACAAGGTGAAAAGAGAAGGGCTCCTGGCAGCTGGCAGTGGTCTGGGACAGACGGGCGCAGACGGGCTTGCCTTTGGTGCGCCGCTGCGCGCGTCCGCGCCCTGTCCCGCTTTTTGTAGGGCTAGAGACTAATTGCGGGAGCTAGTGCGCCAACTGCACTTCCGGTCGGCAAACCGGAAGTGATGTCAATGCCTTTTTCGTCCCTCCGTTCAATCGGCACAAACCGTAACAGACCGGGGACTGCAGGCAGCTGTTAGCACAGGTAGGTAGACTGAGAAGCTAAAAATACATGCGGCGCAATTTAAAATAAGTAAAAAATTAGCAACAGCAGCGACTGTATACAGAACTAACAAAGAGGATAAAATGTATGTTTGATCAGCTAGACTGTATTTAGATTATAAAGGCTGAAAAAGACAGGCGCAATGCCAAGAATCATAAACCATGCAGCCTGTAATCACAGAGCAACTGCCGCGCACGTCCACGCCCTGCCCTGCTTTTTGTCGGGCTAGAGACTAATTGCGGGAGCTAGTGCGCCAACTGCACTTCCGGTCGGCAAACCGGAAGTGATGACAATGCCTTTTTCGTCCCACCGTTCAATCGGCACAAGCCGTGACGGACCAGGGACTGCAGGCAGCTGTTAGCACAGGTAGGTAGACTGAGAAGTTAAAAATAAAGGGTTACCAGTAACTACAGATCCCCGGTGTTGGTATCATTCCTAGATTAATATGCGTTAGCTATTTTGCATTGTCAGGTTGTGGATCTTCTGTAGTCAATGCTTATATAGCAGTGTACCCCTATAAACATTGAAAACAACCATATATCATTTACACTCTGTACGATGCTAGGCCTAGTACATGGTGCAAATGTATTTAAGTGAAGCACCTTGCACTAATCCAAGCAACCCTTATGGTGATTTTAGTGGTCTTAGACAACCATAGAAAGCTCTCTAAGTGGTAGCTGTGGAGATTAGCCTTCAGCCATAGCCCAGAAAGAGTCTTAAGCAGCTTGTTTTACCAGATCTAACCATGTAATGTAGTTTGAACAAAAAAGAACCATACAGTGTAGTTATAAAAAACACTCACTAACGCATTGGTATATCGCCTAACTGGAGATATCAACACAAATACCCACAATACTTCAATTGTAAACAGGTAAGTAAGGACAATACACAGTGGACTCCAGGGGAAAACCAAACAATATTCTAAGAAAGTGGAATGCGAACTGCGACCGAATTCAGGAGTTGGATCATGGGAACTCGGAAGAGCTGGTGACCCAAGGAACCACCCAAGGTAAGTACCCAGGAACCCTACGGAGGCTGTGTACAGAGTGGAATCACAGCCGCATTCTCAATAGAAGTCAACAGGAAAGTCGCAGTTGCAATTTTGAAGAAGAAGGACCCCCCCAGTGGACCCTGAAGAAAACCAGCTGAAAACAGAAGTTTGGAGAACCACTTGACACGTGGATACCCTAGGAACCAGGATACCTACACCGGGGAAGTCGGGTGCATAGGTGCGAAGTAACGTCAGAAACTGTCGGACACCACAATGGAGGACTTCAGAAAAGATGCCGCTGATTAAGACTATGCAAGAGTCTGGTGGAATCCAAGGGTGGATTCTTGAAGAGAAGAGCCTGCAAGCAGGGGTACAGAGTCTTTGCCATTCGGAGGTGACCAGGAGGCATGAAAGTGCAATGACCACCGATGACTAAAGATGCAAGACTGATGACAGTGACCTTGTCGCAGCAGTGAGGACCAGGCGCTGCTGAGGAAGACCAGAAGCCGCTCACGAGGTGTCCCATGTCAGAAGTCGAAAACCAGGGGGTCGGTGTCCGGCGGGTGCACCAACAAGTCTTGGCAGCAGCAACAGATGTGGAAAACAATGAAGGAGCAATGTTGAGACCAGCAAAGTCCAAGGGACTCAGCAAGTGCAGGAGAGTCAGAGCAGGCCTCGAGCAAGTAGGGGAGCCCACTGAAGCAGAAGAAGACACTAAAGAGGACCCACAGGGCAAAGACACAGGAGTTGCAAGAGGACCTCAAGCAGCTCACCAAAGAAGAAGGCCCACGGTGCAGACGATGCGGTGAGGACACTGATCTTGGCAGGAAGAGATGCTGGAGGCTGGAGCTTCTGGTAGCCCAAAGATATCTGGAATGCAGAGCCAACAAGCCGTGGTAACGGCAAGTCGACAAGGTGCACAGGAGTTTGATCCCAGCGGTTCCGACAAGTGATACTGGCCTTAAAATTGCATAGAGGACAGGTCAGGCCTCAAGGGAGTTGCACAACTACCACCTGTGTTGCTGAGCCTCAGGAGCAGCAGACCGGCCAGCTTCGTTGTGGTGCATGCAGATGCTGGGGAGTGACTCCTTCACTCCAAGGCAGCTTACTTTGGGTGTCCTTGATGCCTACTGGTCTGTTCAAAATCCTGGATGAAGCACAGGTATAGACGACGAAGAAGAAGACTTGCAGAACACCGAGACCAGAAGCAGCAGGAGTCTTCCATGATGCAGCCCCAGCTCAAGTCCAAGTGTCCAGAGGGTCAAAGAGTGATGTGGTTTCAGGCTTGAGTCTTGTGCCACGACGAATCTGAGGACCCACCCACAGGTAAGCCCTTTTATACCCTAAGATAAGGGGTCAGGATGACTCAGGGGTCCCTCCCAGATGAGGGGCTGGACTGAGGGAAGGATATCCAATGTCCTTTGTCCAGTTTCACACCAGAGCATGAGCCAAGGGTTCTAACTAGAGTATGCAAGGAGGGCACCAAATGTGCCCTTCTAAGCAGTCTGGTGGTGCTGGCAAGCACTCTCACCCAAGCTAGGGTCTTACATGGGTACACCAGTAGACAATTGTGAAGGTACCAATGTACTTACTACTTTCAAATTTAGGGATAAAGCACAGTGACTGGGGTCCTGATTAGCAGGATTCCAGCCAGAGTAGTCAAAAAACATACTGACACTAGCAAAAAGTGGGCGTAACTATGAAAGCAGATCCTACTTTCCTACACACTCTCCCTCATTTGTGACTTGAACTCTGGCCAATGAGGCAGGAACAGCCACAGAACTCAACTCTCTTCAGAGATGAGATAAAAAGCCAACATTTCAGAGATCATCAAGAGTAAATAATGGCATGGCAAAAGGTGAGTCACGCGGAAATCAGCATTGCATCTTCTATAGAATCACATGTGTAAATCAGGATTAAAAAAGCACTAACACCAAGAAAACTGGTAGCTGGAAATGTGGCCCCCCTTATGCAAACAGGCATTGTCCCACTGTCAACTCAGCTCTGGACTGTATATTAAAGCAGTAATGTTTCTCAACAGCAATAGTCATCCTCCAAATCCTTGTTCCACTGTTCCCCTTTAGGGACACTCTGTCAAAGACAGTGCTTGTAGCTGCAATCCCGCTGACCACACTAAACAGTGGTCTCATATCACATAATGGTCCGAAGAGATGCAGGATACAATCCATCTTCACAATCTTTGCTCTGGCAAGGTTGTTCACTTAGTAACCTGGCCAAAAAACAGTTAATCAGATTACTAAAAGTTTTTTCATTGGTTATTTTAAGAAAGCTGAATAAAGCACATGATCACCAATGGTTTCTTGGCGTTGGATACGTAGATACCATGCATTTGCATACATGAGTGTGCATGAACGAAGCCACCAGCACTGTTCCTGCTGCCCGGCAGCGGAGACGCCTTAAAGCCACACCAGGTACCCCAGCTACGCAGGAGCCTCCTCATCCCATTCTGTAGGCTGACAGAAAAACACATTTCAAAAATGCTTTCTAAGCAACTTAACCTCAGTATCAGCACAAAGGTGATCTGGAAGAGATGATAATGGTACATGGACAGAGAAACTGTGTCCTCCTGTTCTTTCTTTTACAAACCTAGGTGTTATCAAAAAGTTAATAAGGATGAATGCAAAGCACAAGTGGGTTCATATTATGAGAAATGCTTAGCAGCAAATGATGGTGCCAAACCGTCTGGTGCCTTATAGGTTAAACAACATGATTTAAACAATTATTTGCTTCACCAGAAGTCAGTGCAGCTGTTTCAGCTGTTTTATGGGATTTCTTGGGCACTTTAAAAATTAAGCGTGCTGAGATTTAATGGAGGGCCATGGTCCCTTAAAGGCGCAGTGTCAGTTTCCATGTTAACAGAGCTACACCCTACACGGCTACATTGTCCTTCTTTTTTAGGTCTTGCCTTGGCAGCGCATGCGTTGCATGCGCTGTCTCAGCGAGACATAAAGCGAGACATAAAGTAATCTCTATGTGTTGGCAAGCGGCCGGTAGTTACTCCTGCCGCTTGCCATTTGCTGAATGTTGGTATAGCTTTTGTTAGCTTGGTTTTGAGTGGCTGTTGATGTCAAACTGACTTCTGTATAATCTGGAAGCAGCGGTCACCAACTACAGTTCTCGTCTGCACTTGTTGCACTTTTTCTTTGTCTCGCGCATCTCTGCCTGACATAAACATGGCGCATGCGCAAGGAGCCGGTGTGCGTGAGGTGTGTGTGTGAGAGAGAGAGAGAGAGAGAGAGAGAGAGAGAGAGAGAGAGAGAGAGAGAGAGAGAGAGAGAGAGAGAGAGAGAGTGTGTGTGTGTGTGTGTGTGTGTGTGTTTTTGTTCATGGAAAGTTTATTGCTGACAAGGAACCCTGTTTACATTACATTACCTGTTAGTTCTTTCACTGCCCCCCTAATGGCTACCTTTCACCTTCAGAGAGTAGTGGTGTCACTGTAGTGTGACGCTCTACATTTCACTCCCTGACCTGGTTGCATGTTGATTACATTAATCCATTCATCCATGCACAGGTGCCCAGGGACAGAGCTCCTCTGCCTTCTCCGGCCAGGGCAGAGGGAGGATGAGCCCCCCGGCGGCGGGGACTTCACCCCCCCCCCCATTATGAGAGATCTGCGCGTGCCAGGCGGAGCTCTCTGGGAGACCCTGGCCACAACAGCTCCCCGGAAGGCCCTGAGGCTTTGCTCTGCTGGGACAAGTACAACGCACCCTTACAGCAACAGTTTTTCAAAAACAAACTCAAAAAGCAGTAGTTTTCTCCCAAACTGTAAAGTCTTTTATTTGTGCTTCTGCTTGGGACTGCCAGGGTTTCCCTGGTAATCCCAGACAAAAAAAGCATTTGCAATGCAAGAGGTCTCGCCTTTGCGACAGTTTGAGCTATTAGCGTTGCATTATTACTTGCAACACCAATAGCTCAAACCTTCCGTAATGCACCCCAAACAAAACACAGGGTTAAAAGATATTACCATCTACAATGCCAATAGCTCAAACTCTCGCAAATGCGAGACCTATTGCATTGCAAATGCTTGTTAGAAAAAGTCATCTTTTTTTTCTTTTTTTTAAGTAACTTTTCAATTTTTTTCCTTTAATACTATGTTGGGCTTTTAAAAGTGAATTATTGGAATTGCCCAATATAGCCCATTTTGTAGATTGCAAAAATATTTAATGTCACATGAAAAGATTTGCCCTTCCTGAAGAAAAGCAAGAATGGCATACATAAGAGGCTATATTTAAAGAAGTCCTCAGAGACCGCACATGTGGGTGAGACTATTCATTGCTTATGATCATCAGTGAAAATTCCCTGAAGACAAACTGACAGTAACATCGTCTCTGTGTTGTGAGAAGGACGGAATCACCCTGTAAAGGGTCAAGATAATAAAAGGTTTGAAGCTAACTGCGAATACTATTTGTCACATGATAGTCTGAGGTTTTGGCATGGTACGGTAAGAAGGAAATAAGTCAGCAGTTTTTAGGAATCAATTAATCTTGTCTCTTTTTCTTTAGCAAAGGAACCACAATTACATTGTTATTTTTTTTTTATAAACATTTTTATTGAAAGGAAAAGCAAAAATGAAACATAAAGCAGCAATGACATAATAATGAAGTCCGTGGCACAGAAGTACATTGGTCATCACAGTTGTAATCTGAGAAGCATCATTCAAGCCCCCTCCCCCCCCCCATAGCCATATTGATTATTTGCAGGTAAAACCATTGGATAACTTACACATAGTGGGGTAATTTGGGCAACAGTATCCACCCCATTCATGTTTGATACGTAAGTGACCCCCTAGGCAATGTCAGGTAAGGGCACATCATAAATACCAGAGATATCCAGCAGTCTTTGTCGCTCGCGTCGTAGTTCCACAGTGGGAAAAAAGCAGATGCTGCCTCTATATCTGTTCCACAATTACTTTTTTAATCAATTTGGAACTCTACTTTACATATGTGAGTTATTCAAAACAGTCATAAGTGGCTCCATAATCACTTGCTTATTTTTTGCCATGATTGCTGGGCACATTAATCTTTGTAACATTTCTATATCTAGTGGCTGAAGCTCTGAGAGATCCATGTCATTTGATGCATTGTGTAACAATTCGCTTGAAATATATGTTTGGCAATACCTTCACTATCTACTGAAATTGTATAAATTCCAAAAGAATAAGTTACCTACCCTCAGTAACGCCTTATCTAGTATAGGCCTGATCTAGCTACAGATTCCTTATCTTAGAATTCTACCTAGGTACCAGACTGGATCCATACATTTTTACAGCAGTACGTCTGTGCATCAGTAGAGGGTGTAGAGTGTAGAGCGACTCTGTAGCGAGGTTGTCTTTTGGATGTGACGTTGATAGAGTCCATATAAGCCCTCCCCTGGCGCACTGATGTCAGTTTCTTCTGTGAACATTTTTTGCACCAACAACGTGGAAACACTTATAAAAATGGCCTATGGAAACAGTGTGCTAAAAAAAAGAGACATCTTTGTGTCAAAAAATATAAAGTCCTAAAGAAAGGCATCAGAATGCCAAGGAAGGGTTCTTGTAGGTAACAGGATCAGCAGTTCGCAGAGCGGGGAGGATGGGTAGGTCCTTAAGAGACCTCTAGCCACAGATTCCTAATCTTAAAATTAGAAACCCAAACAACTCCATCCTTGGATGAGGGTCTGCAAACTGAACTCACAAAAGATCCCTGAATAGGACTAGCCGGTCCATAATGTGATAAAGTAACCAGGCTGTCTTAAGAATTATAGGTGAAGCAAAGAAGATGCTCCACCAGAAGGAATGTGGGAAGCCTGTAGGGAGGTGAAGTCTGCAAGATCTAGAAAAACGTGTGGACAACTTTACCTCTAGCAGAGGGATAAGAAAGACTTCACAGAAACAGTTTTACTATGTAGTCCTGCTGAAGGCATTCAACCCACAACTGGTCCAGACTTAAGGACCAAGGACAACAGCCCATACCACTGAATTAGAACTCCAGCTCCTTATCACGGAAACTGGTATGTGAGCTAACCCTACCCTGGGAGACACAGAGAAAAGGGAATCTCACAGCACATCCATGATAGAAAGAGAGAGAGAGTGAACATTGCGAGAAGAAGAAGAACAACGTTTGGTAGAGAGGGTTCTTAGTAGGAGAAAAAAACCCTCCTAGAGAAAAAGGTACCCTTCGAGGTTATGTAATGTAGAAGTCAAGAGGAGAAAGGAAAAGAAATGCATAAGCTACAACCAAGTTAAGGTCGAACTAGAGCACCAAGAAAGGCATAGCTACCAAAGTAGATACGTACGCCCTATGGTATATATATATATATATATATATATATATATATATATATATATACCCATACACTCATATGTTTCAGAATACACCAAAAGTATTGTCCTACCCATCACAGAAGCAAACAAGAGCCTCCTGCGGCAAGCAGGGGAGACTGACCAGCTAGGAACGGGGAACATCCAAAGAATAGAAGTATCCATCGAAAGATAGATATAAACAAAAACATACATTGGTAATCGTATAAGAGGAGGGAGGGAGTGGAGGCACCACACACCCCAGAAAAATACTGACAACCGCTTATGAACCAATGCTACTGACTGACGAGTCTACCTTCAGGCGGCTAACACAAAATCAAAAGAAAACAGCACGAGTAAAAGCCGGCCCCGGGATCCATTGAAAGGTATAGTCGAAAATAAGATCAACACAAGGAAAGGCCCAACAAACCACTTATTTCCATCCAATAGGCAAAGAAATCAGGCAGCAAGACCTGACTGAAGCTTCTGATAAAAGATGGAGTACATAGTCATGGTTGTTGTTCTTAGGATCTCATTGCTTATAAGGAATTACTCTAACCAAATAACTTTCATCCTCGGGGCTCTGAGGAACGTATGAAATTATTGCGCTATATACTATTGGAATGCATTTATTCATGAAATCTTTTAGGTATTTTAACATATATATCCATTTTTTAATTTCTGATAATTGGAACGGTTGTTCTGGGTTTCTTCGTCTATTAAGTCCCTTTCAGAAAAACACATGGGTGTACCTTGTTTGGTTATACGTACGTAGGTTCTTGGTTCTCTTTCACTTCTATATCATCCTTATTGTCTTTTTACTTAACAATAGACCCAATAATACACTTTATTATCATCTTTTCATTTTTTCAGTCATTAATAGAAATTTGTTTCTTGGGAGTCATATCCGAATTCTGTTCTATCCTTTCTGCTCATCCCCCAAAACTGTCATCATGGTTGTTTGCACGTCACTTTCTCTTACTTTCAGAGACAACTGACATTGTACAGTATAAAGCATGTAACACGTGTCGGCTGTATTAATCTTTGGATTCCAACTAAAATTGTTTGCCTGAAAAATTAAAGCTTGGAACTACAGACCTACACGGTTTCTTCATATTTAGACTTTGATCAATGTGTTACTAAGTTTCTGTTTCTCTGCAGATAAAGCTTTGGACCTGTCGGGCTGACGGACCAAGATTTTCCTATTGCGTGGTGCTCTGGACTTATTATTTTAACACTAGGTGGGCAGCATATTGTTATTTGTCCCTGAATTTGTGATGTGCGCGTTGAGCTGTTTGACCACTGCCACTTACGTTTTTTTTTTTATAGATTTTATAGATTTATTGTGGTTTTGTTTGCACTACTATCAGTAAAGGATTTACCCAAAACATTTGTTTATTGATTACTTGCATCAAGTCTACATTTAATGACGACAGAAATCGATTATTGCAGGACAAAAGTACTACAAATACCATAGCTACTAAAGATTACATAGAGGGACTTAAAGCCAAATTTATACATCTAGAAAAACTTCGGAAACAAGAAGCTTCTCATTGGTGGGATACTACTATAGTAAAAAAGTATATAGAGATGAAACAAATACCTCGTAGACACTAGCTATCCATCTACAGGCTGTAAATGCACATCAGCATTCCCCCCATCAGGAGGCAATTCTTGCCTTTCTGAACACTATCGAAATCCCCCAGCTGGAGACTGAGGCGCTCTGTGCCCCAATCACAAAAGAGGTACTAATGCTGGCTATACACTGACTCAAACCGGCCAAAAGTACGGGCTCCGATGGGCTCCCTGCGTAGTTCTATCAACAGTTCGCCCCACTGTTAGCAGATAGACTGTTAGAGGTTTACATTGAGGTGTTGGAGAATGTATCTCTACCACCCTCTATGCGAGAAGCGCTGGTTGCCATGATACTCAAAACTGACAGAGACCCGCTCCTACCCAACTCCAATAGACCAATCTTTCTCTTAAATATTGATGTGAAAATACTCAGCGGGATTATGTCCGAGCGTCTCCTCTTGAGGACACCCCATCTTATCTATTCAGACCAAGCAGGGTTCATAACTGGACGAGTACGGCTCACAACCTACGACACTTGCCAAATGTCTGTCATGCTCCGGGATTACTGGAGAACGATTATGCCATAGCAATGCTAGATATCGAACAAGCTTTCAATTCCATTGATTGGCTCTACATGTGGCAGGTTCTCAGACGAATCAGGGTGGGAGAGCAGTTTCTCAAATGGGTGAAGCTACTTTACACGGTCCCTACGGCCAGAATCAGAGTGGGCAGAACGGTGTCTAAACCACTCTTTCTCTGTCGTGGCACCTGCCAGGGGTTCCCACTTTCCCCTCTATTATTTGCAGTGGC
Organism: Triturus cristatus; assembly: GCF_964204655.1. Lineage (NCBI taxonomy): Eukaryota > Metazoa > Chordata > Amphibia > Caudata > Salamandridae > Triturus > Triturus cristatus. The sequence goes on from NC_140594.1 coordinate 145,057,833, forward strand.
TATGGAGCCTCTAGCAGCACGCCTGCGAGGTGAGTTGGGACCCTGGGGCATCAAATTGGGAAAGACCAATCATGTGGTTTCCCTATACGCGTACGACACGCTGGTATACCTATTGGGTCCAGTGTGCTCAGTGCCCTTACTCCTACAGAGGTGCGGAACTTTGGGGACATCTCCGGTCTTCATATCAACCCCGGTAAGTCCACGTTTCTCCCGGTGGGTAGGATGGCCGCAGTACCAGCACCAGAGCTGCCACGAGTCGAGCTGCCGTGGGTAGGCGATGGGACGCAACACTTGGGGATTCGACAGCCTAGCACAGCCTCTGCCTCCTTGGATCTCAATATTGGACGGGTGATTGAAGGGTTGCGTGGGTCCAAATGTTTTTGGAAAGTTATGCAGTTATTGCTCATGGAGCGCATTGCAATTGCTAAAATGACTGTCTTACCTCGCTGTCTCTATGCAATGCAGCACTCACTCTATATAATTCCGCTGCATTATTTCCAGACACTAAAGAATCTAATAACAAACCTCTTATGGGGAAAGAAACGCAGAAGGGTGTGTCTGACAATGCTACAAAGAACTTGGGCTGGGGAGGGCTGGAGGTCCCCCGATTGGAATTCTACTGCATGGTCTCCCAGTTGCAACATGCGGTCTACAGGTTGGGCAGCGAAGATAATTGGGAGAAACGTCTCTTGGTGGGGATGTGTTGAGACCTATACCAAAAGGGAGTCACCGTTCCTAAGTATAGAGAGAAAGAAGGGAAGTGAGAGGTACTCTTATCGTGTGCTACTCTAATTGTGGGGGGCAGTGTGTCCTCGTCTTGATGCCCTCATACACCCCGAAGGATGTCATGCTTCATCATTGGGCTTTTGCTCCTCCTCAGGCCGGCGCTGCAATGCTCTACCGGTCCCCCGAAGGGTCTCTTTTTCGGAGATCTTTTGATGAAGCTGTATGGGTGCGTGGGTGTAAGTGGCAGTGAAGTCCTAGAAGGTGTATTAGAAAATGGCTGAAGTGATTAATTTTTATTAAGGTGATCCCTCTGTCATTATTAAAACAAATTAAAACAAAGTGTATGATGCTGCTTTAAGGGGTATTATGTCCCTTGGTAGCTGGGTAACTGTATGTCCCTAGAGGGCATATGTTCTGGTCAACATGTTTCGCGCTTTACTGCTCTCAGGGGGAGATCCAGGGCGCTTCGTCAGGACCGAGTAAGAAAATTGTATCTACAGTGGCCTGAAAATTTCGGTGCCCCCGGATAAACGAAGTTAGTAGAACTTGTGAAACGACAAGAGTCGAGAGACAATGATATAGTTTGCCATTAGGGTACCTATACCAATGGAAGTTTTGCTCAGATCTGGGTTCTCCATTGGAGGGCCAGGTGCTTGTAGTTTGCAGCGTGATCATTACTGCTAACGGTCGCATTATATGTACTTGAGCTAAAGGTGCTGTTGTCATTCTAAAAATTGTTAAAAGGGATGTTACAGCGAAGTGACAGACAGATAGACATATAAGATCAATGATTAGTGCTGAGAGAATGGTGTCAGGGTTGTTCTCTGTATCAGTATTTTTATTTGTAAACATGCCCTGGTCTTATCAAGTAGACGTGAATCGTATAAATAAAGTCAAATTTCAAAAGTGAAAAGGTTCTATTATCCAGTAAGCTTGTGAACCTTTTAAATCTAGGTAATTAAATTAATACCGTCAGGCCCCACCATTGAGGGCAAACCTCGAGACGCTGTGTTTATATGCACAAATACATAGAGAATATATCTCACCCCTTAGTAGGTAGGGTAAGATACCATGAGATCAGTGAGGGTCACTTGAGAGCTGTAATAAAAAAGAAAACAGAAAACCACATGTGACATTTTGGAGGGCTTCCTAAGGCTCTAAGGCATAACCCACAGCTGTTTTTTCAAATGAAGGGATGGGGATGCAGCCATGTGCAGGATCTGTCCTGGACAGAGCTAACATCTTAGTTACTCACAGTTCTCTCATGCATCTGGGCTGTGTCACCTGTGTGCCTCTCGCTGTCTCTGCCGGTGGAGAAGTGAAAGCCCTGTCTCCTTTTATAGGAGTAGCCTGCTTCCGGGTGGGGCGTTAATTGTTTAATCACTGGATTGATTGGCAAGTTTTTGTTGTTACTATGGGTGCCATCTTAGAGTGGTATACTCTGTATTATGCTCGTATGAGGAATATTCTCAGGGTGCTGGATATTTGTGTGCTGATAGTTTTTATGTGTAGCTGGCCTGGTGATATTTCTCAAAGGGAGGCGATGCATGTATTATATAAGTTATATGTATATTTTATTTTAGTGCGGCGCGCATGGGAAATGTCTCGGTCACCATCTTGGAGTGGGTTCTTTCGATAGATTTTGGTAAGTAAAGTATCCCTGGTAGACTAATGAATAACAATAAAAGGTAATCGCATTTAATGGTGTTATTTGCGGCACATCAGTGTCCTCTTTGTCAGTTTTTACAGTTGGTCCATCACCTTGGATAATTTCATAGTGTTCTTAAGAGTTGAGAGGTGTGCTAACAGTCATCACTATAGTGTTTATAAATGTCGCTCTGGTGAGGTCAACGTCAAGGGTTTGTCAAGAGTTTGGTTTCTATAGTACCTCAATCCAAGGTATTTCATCGTTAAGACCCTGGGCGTTCGTTTTGAGGCGATGGACCCATCTTTGCTCTTTTTGGAAAAGGGCCTTTGTTGTCCAAAGGGGATTGGACTCAACGACAGTCGAATTGACTTGGTCTAGTGTATGTCCCTTTTCAATGTAGTGCCTGCTTATTTTGGTGGTGTTCCTACCGCACCGGATGTTGCTCCTGTGCTCATTCACCCTTGTTCTTACAGCTCTAGAGGTCATCCCTATGTATAGTAGGTTACAAGGACATCTGACCATGTAGACGCAATTTTTTGTATTACAATTGGTGTGTCTCTTTTGTGTCCACTCTTGGTTCTTCAATTGGAGTGTTTTGGTATGTGCTATGAGCGGGCAGACATTACAAGTTCCGCATGGATAGTGTCCCTTGACTGTCCCCCTGTTTTTTCTGTGGTCTCTTGTGGACAACGATATCTTTTATGTTCTGTGTATGCCTTATGCGAATCTTGGGCGTTGCAGTTGCATTTCGCCTGTGTTCAGGATGTTCCAATGTTTTAATAGGACCTTTTTAACCTGATTAGATTGAGGCGTGTAAGTTGTAACACATATAATTGTTTCATCTTTGCGCTTTTCTTGTGTTTCTAAAAGTGCTCCTCGATGGTTGTTCCGTGCTCGTTTCTTGGCAGACTTTATGATTTTTTGTGGGTGGTTTCTTTTTTCCAGATTTTTGCTAAATTCTGCTGCCTGTATTTCATAGTCCTGGGTAGTGCTGCAATTTCTCCTCAGCCTGAGAAATTGGCTGACAGGGAGATTTTGTCTCAAGGCATTGGTGTGATGAGCTGGACTCCTGCTTGTCGGCTTTTATATTGGGGGCAGGACGCAGACGATTAGCCCTTAATACGTTAAAGCGGCCCAGACTGGGGGCGACATGGCGATGCCTGACAGGGAGGCTAACTACTTAGCAGGACAACTGCAGAGGTTCACACAATGGGTGGTGGGAAGCAGGGAACCGGACAGGGAAGTGCCCCCGTTCGCTCCGGAGAGGACCGCTGTGTTCTGAACCCTGCTAAGGATGATCAGGACTCAACAAATCAGCAGTAACAAGCACAAAGTGATACACCGTTGCTGGGGCAGATGCCTACAGAAAACCAAAACAAAGCACCCATATTCTCCAGAAATGGTGCTGCCGCTATTGGAAGCCCTTCCCCACGGAGGACAGTGGCGGGGCCTGGATGATTGGGTTGACGCAGGGGTGACGAAGGTTGGAGATCTTTTCTGGGATGGGGAGCTCCTCTCTTTTGAGGACTTCAATGCTGACTGGAACATACCAGAGGGGCATTTTCTCTTATATGGGGCGGTTACGGGAGCGATAAGACGACATTGGGGTGCAGGGACGACGGAACCGCCGCGACACTACACATGCGAATATATGAACTTGGCGGGTGGAACCATCAAGGCTGTGGCTTGCCTCTATAGAGCCATAGGACGGGACTCCACACAACCGCTAGACAGACTAAGACACAAATGGGGGGACGAGATTGGCAGGCCACTAGACGACAAGGACTGGGACAATGTTTTAGAACAAACTGCCAAAGTATCTCGGAATGCCCAGTTTAGCCTGATCAGCTTCTATATACTCCACCAAGCCTATTTAACCCCAGAACATATCAACCGCTATTTTGACGGCACGGACGCTAGATGCCCGAGGTGTCAAGAGCAGGGGGCGACTTTTATAAATATGATGTGGAGCTGTGCCTCCTTAATTCATTACTGGCAGGAAGTGACACAAGTGACAGCGAGGGTGACGGAGAGGGTGGTCCCCTGCACGCCTGCCCACGTACTGCTCCACTTATTTCCACACTCTGCTAAAACCAAAACCACAGCTAGGTTCCAGGACCTGGCATTTATTCTGGCGAAACGAGAAATAACCAGTAGCTGGAAGACACCGGGGGGCCCCAATGTCCTCAGATGGAAATGTGAGCTCTTGAAATGGGCGGGTTGCTAGGGCAAGGTCCTACTTTGGAATGCACAGCAGGGAGTGGGCAAGCCGGAACGAGCCCAGGCATGGGAGGGGCTGCTGGCGGACTTAACAAGAATTGGCAGGGACTCAGAGGCTTCCACCCCAGAGAGGCTTCCGCATGTAGAGCACCCCCAGGGACCTGACTAGGGCGGAATAACTCAGTAGAGACAGGAGAATGGGAGCGTTCCACGGCATCGACACACATGGGAGAGGAAGGGGGTCGCAAAGGAAGATCCCGGCACAGCACCACGTCTCATGCCTCGCATGCCAGACTGCCTCTTAACCAAGCTGAACAATATTCAAGGGGAGACAGCAGTGCGGGGGGGCAGGGGAAGTTTTGGTTCGTTGCCTTATCATTGGGGGAAGGGGAGGGGGGTTTATCTTGCATACATGGTGTACTGCAAGGAGACAGCAATGTGATCATTCTAGTTACCATATACGAATGGGGCCAAGCGAGGGTAACAACGAATACAGTGATTCAGATATGTCTCTTTCTTTGTCCTGTCTACTGTATACTGACACCCTAAAGGGGTTTGTTACATGACGTATAAAAGGCAATAAAAATTTGTTTAAAAAAAAAAAAAGGTATTGGTGTGATGGCTGTCGTAAGGCAGTAAGCTGTTGCGATCTGTAGTCTTCCTGTATGTCGTGGTCGACAGTTTTCCATCTTTGAAGAGAATTAGTAAGTCCAGATGTCCAGATGAGCCCCCCATCACCAATACATTGAAAGTAATGTTGTATAGGGTAGACAGTTCTTTATAGAGCTTTGAGGGATAATCTACTGCGTGCAGTGTTTAGGATCCAGCCAAAATGGGATGCGCTTGTTGATGAACCCCTGACAAAGGGTGAATGGAGGAAGATCCACGAAGAGGTACAGAAAGTCAGAGCCAACACACAGCTTAAGCTACTCCAATATAATGTAGTTCATCAGGTATACCTCATTCCACGCACGCTACACATAATATACCCATCCCGCAAAGATGAATGTCCAAGATGAAATGAACGTGCGGTGGATTTCCTCCACATGATCGGGACCTGCCCGCTTCTGCTCTCCTACTGGAAGGATATTCTCACAACGATTACAAGGGGCTACAGGATGGAGTATCCCTAGGGAGATTAGACAAGTCTTGCTGGGACTGTTGCCTGCGTCGAGGCGTAGGAAGTTGAGTAGACAGTTTGTTCTCTTGGGGGGGGCTTGTCTTGGCCAAGAGACGAGTGGTTATAGCATGGATGCGTCCTCAGCCCCCTCAGCCAGAGGAATGGATCACAGATGTGTGTGAATGGGCAACTGCGGAATCAGTGCAAATGAAATTTGTACAAAAGGATGATAAGGTGGAAGACGGTCTCCTGGTATGGGCTTCTAATAGAGTGGAATTAAAAGATGAACGGACCCCGGGACCCGCTGGACCCATGGGGCAACGGATGGAGGGGTTCTCTCCAAGGGGGAACAAGATGGGAATAGTGCCTAGACTAAACTTGGTAACCCTAAGGCTTATGTACAGCGTTAAATCTCTTTATGTAACCATATAACCTGACACGGACTGGAAAAAGGATTGAGGGGTGGGGAGGGAGTTTAGGGAGTTATCTCAATGTGATGCTTTTTTGTAATATGATATGGAGGACTATATAGGTCAGGACATTGTTAATATATGACGTTAAATGTAGGAAAATATATATCCTTATGTAATGATTGCACTCTCAAATGTTAATAAAGAACTAAAAACATTTAAAAAAAAGAGATGAAACAAGTACCTAGAAGTAATTATTTTCCATAATTTGATGATCTAAGTGAGTATCTCCTACTAGATTGGGTAGAACTATTACATAATTCCTCGTATAGCATTATAACTAAAGGAAAAAAGAATGCAGAAAGGAAAAGGGCTTCTATCCTTAATGAGATTGATAGTCTTGAGGAAGAATTTAAGAGTTTGGATTAGTTAGAGACAACTAAAAACTACTATAAAGAGTTGGAGGAAGTTTTCAATTGACATCAAATATATTAAGATGATAAGAAATCCTGTAAACTTAGAAGGGATGCTAATGATTACAAAACTGGCAGGGAGTTCACATTTGCCCACAAATTTAAAAACATTCAGATTAATCCAGTATGGAGATTTAACAAGTGGTGAGTCCAACAGTGAGTCAGATGCTCAAGTATCAGAAGCGACACAAGTTTAGGTCCAAGTACTAGTCTAAACACAACTGGTGTATCTAATCAGACTGTTTCCTCAACTCTTTTAAGGGAGGGAGGTGGAGAGATATCGAAACGGTACCAAGGCCAATTTCAACAAATGTACCAATGTAACAAGAAAACAAGGAGGGGCAGAAATAGGTCCTCAAGTAACAAGAAAAGAAGGTGTAGCCACCAGATCAAATTCAAGAGCCCAGAGGAACTAAATTCGACAGACAAGGGGGTTGACACTTGATGTTGTTGTACTCAATGTCTATGATAATATATCATCTGATGCTATGTCAATTGTAAATCTCCTGTCATGTACTAGATTCTGTGCAAATAAAACTCCTTTCCAAGGGGATTAGTTTTTGTACTGTTTCTAGACCAGATTTCAATCAAATGCACATTGATTTAATGAAATTTATTCAGAAGTTAGAATCGAAAAAGTTCTTTGCTCTTAACCCCAAACAGAATATAAACGTAGGAGGCAGAACTCATACAACATGTCAAACAACAATTTGTGACATTGAGGATATACAGATGCTATTGTCACTAGATGCAGAAGAGCTATCTTCACCTTCTATTACATACATTCTTTCAGATTTGGATATCCTTGCTGATCTGAGTATAGGCAGTGATCTGAGATCTAAATCTACTTTTTTGCCTACTTCACCGAGTGATAATGCTATTAAGAAACTTAAGATCTGGCATGACCAATGCCTGATCAATGACTTGGAACTTAGATACATGTTTATATAATACCCTAGGGCACCATATATCTATGCTCTCCCTAAAATACATAAACCTAGCATCTTTACACCCTGGAGACCAATCATATCTGGGATTGGTTCTCCTACCAAGCACATCTCGGAGTATATTGACATTTTCTTACAAGCACTAGAGTGTAATCTTCCATCATATGTACGCAATACGAAAAATTTGCTTAACCAATTGGTCGATTTCAATTGATCTAATGAATGCTGCTTTATGACGTTAGATATTTGCTCACTGTTCACTTCCAATCGTAAAGAATCAGGCATTAAGGCTAGTCAATATTTTTAATCATCACGAGATGCTACATTGTGGGAACATACAGTGATGTTGATAGAAATGATCTTACACAATGGTATGTGGTTCCGCCAATGCCAGGCCGTGGCCGTTGGATCAAGATTTTCTCCTTCCTTTGTCAACCTTTTCATGGGATGGCTAGCGAAAGTTTACATTTGGAGAGAATGCCCTGAGGAAATGATCAATCATGTTGTCTATTTGGGATGTTACATTGATGATGTGTTAATGATTTGGACGGGGTTAAGGCCCTATTAGGTGAATTTTGCTCCTTTCTTAATAGTAACCGATGCAATATTGTGTTTACACATCAGTCTAGCCAAATTGAGCTAAGCTTTTTAGATCCTAAACTTTAAATTAAGAACCAGAAAATCCTGTCATCCCTTTATAGAAAATCCACGGCATGCAACTCAATTTTACATCCTTTTTCCTCACATCCTCAGGTATTTCCTATACCATTTGGAGAGATGACTCAGATAAGACGTAATTGCAGTGAGGATGAGGCTTTTAGATCTGAGATTGACATGACAGATAAAAGATTTCCAGCAAGAGGATATCCATCAAATGTCATTTTTGCTACTAAACGGATATTGAAAACTGATCGAAATAAACTAATTAAGGGCAAAAAGAGAACTGAAAAAAACAAAAATAAGGTGTCAGTGATTACACACTATCATAGTCTGAGTCACATGTGTCTATGTGTGTGCAAACACATTCACATTGGCAGTACTATAAGGCCCATAAAGGAATGGATACAGGAGCACATTCGTGCTATTAAAAATGATGACAAAAATTACCCTATAGTGGTGCACTTCAACACCTGCCATGGCTCTGCAGAGCTTCCATTAATAAGATTCCACGGTGTGGGGTTGGCCCAGGATCATCCTTGAGAAGGTGATAGGACACAAATTTTAAGAAAACTAGAAACATGCTGGATAACCAAACTCAGGACCATGGACTTTTGTTAGATAACAGATAGGGAACTACATGCATTCTTAAATGACTAAAGGGTTAAGATACTGCTCAGTTTAGATCTGTCTGGAGGATTTGGTATACATTCTGTATGTTAATGTCTCTATTTCCATGGTATTTTAACTTATAGGGAGAGCCTAATTTTATTGTTATCAATATTAAAATGCATATTCATAATCAATGTATTTTCAGATGTGTAATTTATATGCTTAGCCTTTTATTGGTGCTAATGTCAAATGAGAAACTGTGTTTATATCTAAAAAAGTTTTAATACTTATTTTTGCAAACATCGTTTATGGATTAGGACTTGATTTATCCGTTACCCGTAGTTTTGTGTGTATTGATCATTTTTATACCTAATTTTTATAGAGGGACTGTAAGCTGGGCTGTCTTTACTATAAGGTATATTTTCAACTGGTAGCATAATGAGCGCAGGTGTGACCAATATGGCGCTCATCTTTATACATGAGAGGCACCTACGTTCAGGCTCTCTTCACTTTCTACCAATATAGTCGCTTTATAAAGAGCCAGTCATGTGACCCTACCATAAACGCGTCTACACTGACTGGACACCTGACGGTGCCGGTAAGCTTCGGCTGGAGATTTTACACATGCGAGGGCTTAAGTAGGGTGTTTAATTGCAGCCTCCTTAGATGTTGATTGTGTGTTTCTTTGTGTTTTTTACTATTCTATCTACTTTGGAATCTGGTAACTATGGGCCTATCATAGCTCTTAACACGGTACCGTTCACACGTCACCATTGTTATCAAAACTTGAGGTAAGACGATATTTTTGTTTGTACACATAATCAAGTATATTCCTTGTTGCCTTTAAACCTCTACCGGTGTTTTAATTCCAATAGTAGTACGGCAACATTTTGACAATGAACAAGTTACTTACCTTCAGTAACGCTTTTTCTGGTGAATACAGTATCTGCCTGTGGATTCCTCACCTTTTGAATAGGCATGGGTGGGGAACTTCGTTCCGTTTGCGGAGTTTTCTGCACTCTGCGGAGCTCGCGGAGTGCAGAAAACTACGCTTCGCGATGTACAGTGAAGTTTTTTCCCCACTCGCAATAGCGAACAGTAAGTTCGCGATCGCGAACAGTAAAGGGCAAATGAATCAAACGATTTTGTATTCGCAAACGCTGCGAATCGCAAAAAAACAGCGTTTGAGAATACAAAATCGCGAAACGCGATGTATGTGCCATTTTCGCATCGCATTATTAAGGAATCGCTAATTTTGCGATTCCTTAATTTTGCGTAAGCATTTAAAGAATTGCAAATTGCGATTCCTTAAATGCTATGTAACACGCACCCAAGTTGTGCGATTTCTCCTTAAGAAATCGCAAATTACCACCAACTTCAAGTTGGTGGTAATTTGCGATTTCTTTTTGGCATTTTTCAAAGTGCCATGTGGCGCACATACATGCCCTTAGGGCATGTATGTGCGCCATATGCGCACACATGCTCATTTCAGGGGTGCATCAGGGTGTCATCATGACACCCTTGCACCTTTGAAATTATTCTCAATTTGCGATTAGCAAATTGCGAATCGCAATTTGAGAATTACTTCCCTTTCATTCCTATGGGCCTCCTGGCCCATAGGAATGAATGGGAAGGTATTCCTTAATTGCGATTTCGCAATTTGCTAATCGCAATTAAGGAATATTAAGAATTCGCAAAATATGTGCGAATTTTTAAATAAATCCAGTTTTGCAATTCTCAAATAGCGATTCTCAGAAAATCGCTATTTGAGAATCGCAAATACGGTTTTTGATACATATGCCCCTAAGTTCGCGAGCTGCCACTCGGGTAGAATTTTTACCTCAGCGGCAGGAATACCAGCACAAACTGCAGTTCGCACTGCACTACGCCACTCCACTCGCGGAACTTTGCGGAGTTTTTTTGTAACTTCACAGAGTTCCGCGTAGAAAAATTCTGCAAACTACACCCAGGCCTGCTTTTGAATTACCCCTTGCGCAGCATTCCACAGAAACATTTCTCCATTGCTCTCCCATGTCGACGAGGATGTCACAATGGAACAGCTCCGCTCGCGACCCTGCGCAACGTCATCGAAGCCATAAGTAGACCTCATCGGCGTGCTGATGTCAGATTAACCCATTTTTTCCGTGACTTCGAGGAGAACGGGTGAACTACAACATTTCCACAAGTATACACAGAATACAATTTAAAGTAAGAAACTGGAAATTCTAAAATATAGATATTTCCTAGAGACAAGCCTCACATTATTTCAAATAACGAACAAGTTACTTACCTTCGTTAACGTTTTTTCTGGTGGATACAGTATCTGCCTGTGGATTCCTCACCTTGTGAATATCTCTGCGCCAGCAACATTCGGAAACTTTTGTAGCAGTCCACGCCGATGAGGTCGAAGACGACGTCACAGAGACACGGCTCCGCTCGCGACTCCGCTGACGTCACCGGCTCCATAAGTAGACCTCGTCGGCGTGATGACGTCAGTTCCGCTCTTTTTTCCGTGCCTTCGAGGCACATGGACGGACTGACAAACGATATATATACACAGTATACACAGTACATAATATACAAATCAACACACAGAGTGTGGAAAATAAATAGAAAGGCAAAAGAAACAACACAATGCCTTTGACAGCAACAAATACATCTTGAAACACCATCATATACTGAAGGTATATAAGGGAGACATCGGGGAGGTGGGTGGGTCAGTGAGGAATCCACAGGCAGATACTGTATCCACCAGAAAAAGCGTTACCGAAGGTAAGTAACTTGTTCTTCTGATGGACACATCTGCCAGTGGATTCCTCACCTTGTGAATAGAATTCCCACAGCAGTCCCCACTCCCGGAAGAGGGTGTCCACCCTTCTATACCAGAAAGTCCTGAAGGACGGAACGAGCAAAGTGTCCGTCCCTCCTTACTTCTGTGTCTAAGCAATAATGTTTTGCGAAAGTGTGGAGGGAGGCCCAAGTTGCCGCCCTACAAATGTCCTCCACAGGAACGCCTCTAGACAAAGCAGAAGTGGAAGACTTAGCTCTAGTGGAATGGGCCCTTAAACCCTCTGGAGGTTCCTTACCAGCCAAAGAGTAGCATATCTTGATGCACAAGACAATCCATCTGGAAAGGGTGCGCTTGTGCACCGCTCTGCCTTTCCTGCAGCCAACAAAGCCCACGAAGAGCTGGTCATCGACTCGAAAGTCTTTTGTCCTGTCAAGGTAGAAGCTCACCGCCCTCTTAGGGTCCAAGCGGTGAAGTCTCTCCTCCTCCTTGGAAGGGTGAGGGGGAGGATAGAAGGTAGGAAGGGTAATGGACTGCCCCAGATGGAAAGGAGTTACCACCTTTGGCAGAAAAGCAGCCCTGGTCCTGAGTACCATTCTTTCAGCATGAATGGTCAAGAACGGGGGTTTTGAACTCAGAGCTTGAAGCTCACTTACCCTCCTTGCCGAGGTGATCGCAATGAGAAAAACCGTCTTCAAAGACAACAATCTCAAGGGACACTTGCGCAAGGGCTCAAAGGGAGAACCCATAAGATAAGTTAAGACAAGGTTTAAGTCCCATGAGGCACAATAAAAGGAGTAGGAGGAAACTTGTTTGTAAGGCCCTTTAGAAATCGTAAAACAATAGGTGATTTGAACAAAGACGGCTGATCCGGCAAGCAAAGGAAAGCCGACAAAGCCGATAAGTATCCCTTTACAGTGGCTATAACAAAGCCTTGCTGAGCAAGAGAAAGGGCAAACTGCAGAATGTCAGATAAATGAGCCCTCAAAGGATCAATTGACTTCTCTCCACGCCAGAGTACAAATTTAGACCACATATAGGAATAGATAGATTTGGTGGAATGACGTCTGGCAGACAAAATTACATCTGAGAGAGAAAGAATTCAGGTTGCCCCGTTCAATCTCCAGGCATGAAGGTGTAAGCTCTGGAGGTGAGGGTGTAGAACCTGCCCCTCCGATTGCGAGAGGAGGTCTGCCCTCAGAGGGAGACGGAGCGGAGGGCACGAGGAGAGGTGGAGAAGATCTGTATACCACACCCTTCTTGGCCAATCCGGGGCGATCAATAGGACTTGGGCCCGGTCTTGGCGAATCTTCCTCAGAACCCGAGGAATCAAGGGTATGGGAGGAAACGCGTAAAGGAGTTGTGAGCCCCAACTCAATTGAAACGCGTCCCCCAATGCTCCCTGCATCGGATACTGGAAACTGAAGAACGACGGGCAGTGAGCGTTCTCGTGAGTGGCAAACAGGTCCACCCGAGGAGTTCCCCACATCCGAAAGACGTGACGAACCACCTCCGGATGAAGCCTCCACTCGTGGTAGGCTAAAAACTGCCGACTGAGACTGTCTGCACATACGTTCAGAACCCCGGCCAGATGATTTGCCATCAGACAAATCTGATGATCCTGAGCCCAGGACCAGAGACACAGAGCCTCTCTGCAGAGACAATGAGACCCCACTCCTCCCTGCTTGTTGACATACTACATCGCGGTAGTGTTGTCCGTCAGGACTTGAACCGACTGACCGCGAAGTTAAGGGAGGAAGGCCTTGAGTGCCAAACGTATCGCCCGTAACTCCAGAAGGTTGATGTGAAGCAACCTTTCCTCTGAAGACCAAAGACCCTTGATCTCCAGATCCCCCAGATGAGCACCCCACCCTAAAGTGGATGCATCCGTTATTACTGTGGCCACCGATGAAGGTAGATGGAAGGGCTTTCCTTGCGACAGATTGCCCTCCACGCTCCACCAAGACAGATCTGCCGCAGCCTCTCTGGAGATCCTCACAGACTCCCTGAGATCTCCTTTGTGCTGATACCACTGCCTGCGGAGGCACCACTGGAGCGCCCTCATGTGCCAGCATGCATGGTTGACCAGCAGAATGCAGGAAGCAAACAGACCGAGCAGGCGAAGGACTTTCAGAACTGGAACGACCGCTCCATTGTAAAACAAAGGAATCATTTCCTGTATGTCGAGAATCCTTTGAGGTGGTGGGAATGCTCGACACACAGTAGTGTCCAGTACCGCACCTATGAACAGGTTGCGCTGAGAGGGCACCAGGTGAGATTTGGGCGCGTTTATCGAGAAACCCGATTTGTACAACAGCTGAGTTGTATCCTGCAGATGATGTAGCACCTTTTCTGGCGACTCCGCTTTTATCAGCCAGTCGTCCAGATAGGGGAAAACCGAGATCCCCGACCTTCTGAGATGGGCTGCCACCACTGCCATCACCTTCGTGAAGACTCGGGGTGCAGTAGTAAGACCAAACGGAAGGACCGCAAACTGATAATGTTGCGATCCTACCGTAAACCGGAGATACTTCCTGTGCGACTTCAGAATGAGGATGTGGAAATACGCATCCTGCAAGTCGATCAACACCATCCAGTCCTCCTGATTCAGCGCTTGAAGAACCTGAGCAAGGGTGAGCATCTTGAACTTCTCTTGCTTTAGAAAAAGATTCAAGATTCTGAGGTCCAATATCGGACGCAATCTGCCGTCCTTTTTCGGAATCAGGAAATACCGGGAGTAGCATCCCTGAGCCCTCTCCTGCCCTGGAACCACCTCTATCGCACCTTTTCGAAACAACTTCAGGACTTCCTCCTGCAGGAGAAGACGGTGGTCCTCCGAGCAAACCCCTTGACAAGGAGGGTAATTTGGAGGGAATTCCCGAAAGGGAATGGCGTACCCATTTTCTACAAGATCCAGAACCCAGAGATCTGTAGTTACAGATTCCCAATCTTGTAGAAAATGGGTAAGCCGGCCCCCCACAGGACCAACATGATCCAGAATGGCGGATCTAGGGCTGCTTTGCGGTGGTGGGAGGGGCTGAGGAGGAGGAAGAGGAGGAGGAGTGTTGACGGCCACGTGAACGACCCCTGATTCTACCTCTGTAACCTTTGGACAAAGAGCTTTGCTGCTGTTGCTGCTGCTGCTGCTGGGTCTGTCTGTAGGAACGAAAGGATGCCCTTCCAAAGCCTCTGTATCTTTTAAAAGACCCCCTTGAATGGGATTGAAGGCCCAAAGACCTAGCGGTAGCCTTGCTCTCCTTAAAGCGTTCAAGAGCAGCATCTGCCTTTTTACCAAACAAACCAGATCCATCAAATGGCAGGTCCAACAAAGTCGACTGTACATCCGGGGAGAACTCAGAAGACTTCAGCCACGCACCTCTCCTGGTGGCAACAGAAGACCCCATGACTCTCGCTACTGAGTCTGCCGTGTCCAGCCTGTAGGAAGGTGGATATCTGACTATGGTTACCCCCAACTTTTTGCCTAGTGCCTAGCTGGTTTTTCGACTTAGTTGGCCTGAGATCCTGCCATTCAGGGTCTCAGGCTGTCTGCTCTCTCTTTAAAATGGACTCCATGTACCCTAGGTACATTCCCAATTGGTAAGGATCACCTTATTGGACCCTGTACAGTGTACCCTAGGTACCCAGGGCATAGGTGTACCCTAGGCCTCCCAGGGGCTGCAGCATGTATTATGCCACCCCTGGTCTGGCCTTCCAATCAGACACAACTGGCTGATCACTCAGCTGGGGCAAGGTCGTGTAATCACCCCTTGCTTAGATATAGTATGCCTATATCTACCCTTATATATAGACACATGTGTACCTATCAGTCACTCCTATGGCAGGCCTTAACAATCCTGGAGGCAGAGTGCTTGGTAACATGTGAGATGGTGCTCTAGCATGAGCTGAGCCTGTCTGCAGCTTTCGGAACCATGTCCTTATAGCTGTTCTATGATATAGCCTACCATATACTCTTAAAGTGCCTTATAATCTTAAACGGTTATGGTAACTATGGTTTGGCTTTATCAAAACATGTCGTGTAAGGTGTCTAACACTTTGGAATAATACCCCCATACCATTTCTGGTGATGAGGATATTATTCCTCCCTTCTAGAGGGAGAGACATGTTAAAATCCTACTTTGCTGTTTATCTCTAACCAAAGCCTCAGTATCACAAAATGGATGCTGCTGCCACAGACACAAGTCTGACCTCCTGCAGCTGGGAGTGATCCCAGCCAGGGAGGCCTGGACAATAGGTTTCCTGCTTGGGGAGGTGCTAGCACCTCCCCAGACAGCCTTTAGTGTATTGGGGCAGGGTGGGCTGAAAGGAATGAGACATGCCTGGGGCACACAAGGTGTTCCTTGCATAGTCCAGTTCAAACCGGCGCTGGGGCACTCCAGCCCCAGCTCTGGCGCGAAACTGGACAAAGGGAAGTGGGTGTAACCACCCCCTCCCAGGTCCCACCCATAAGGCGTGACCTAGCAGGTATCCCAGCCCCCCAGATTAGTATAAGAGTGGGAGTTGGGCCTCAAGACTTTAGATTATCCTGAACCTGCAAAACTGAATAGAAACTCTGGACCTTCGACATTCGACGAAAGAAGAAGACTGAAGAATCTCCCTTGTAGCCAAGGAGTGGCTACCCTGTGCAAACAGGCACCATCAAGAGACTACCCTTTGCTTTGCGACCGTTCTACGAGGAACCGACTGCAGAGCCCGACCAGAGCCTTGACTTCCAGACTTCTCCGACCCTCATCCACATCTGCAGCAGAGCTGAGATCCGTGGAGGCGATGAGCGAACTGGGACTGGCTACCTGGGAAAAGTGGCTAGTAACTTACAGCGCAGCTTCTGAGGTACCCTCGAAGTTGTGCACCGGGGATTGAGAAGCCCCAACCCCAAGCACCATCTGCACCGAAGATCAGCCCCCCACACTCCACGAGTCCTGCGTGGGGCCCTTCAGCATTTTCCTGCTTGCCGCGTCTGTCCGGTTGCTTGCCCGCTGGCTAGTGGCCTTTGTGACGACGCTCCCTGAAATCTTCTGCGCTGGTTTGGCTCCTCCAGACTGGCTCCCGCTTCTCTGCAAAGGAGAAGCACACCAGACCTTCCTGGTCTGCACCAGAAGCAAGTCCTTCGTTCTTCGTGGGTTCCGCTTGCCAAGGCTTGGTGAGTCCTAGTCCAACTTCGACGCCGCCGACAGCAAGAGCCTTCGTGGGACAGCTCGCCTCCTGGTCCTGGTCGTCCTCGACGCTTCCTGGTCCTCCTGGCTGCAGCGACAAGCTTCACCTTCACCTGCAACTCTTCACGACATCGCCTGGTTCCTTCCTGGTTCCACGTGGTCACTGGCTAGTGACCTTGACTCTGTCCCTTCTGCTTGCAGGTTTCTTCTCTTCTTGATCCCAGCCTTGGGATCCACCGGACACTCTTCACTGACTGCCTGTCAGCATCTTTCTTCAGGCATCCATAGGAGTCGACGACGAAAACGACGCATCTTCACCCCTATGCACCCGCAGCCTGTGGGCTAGGTAACTTGGGTACTCCGGTGCTCATCAGGATAGTGACTATCCTAGTGTCTAGTTTTCAAGTCTCAACTTCCTAGCTACTCCGGAAGTGTCCTAAATCTACCGTTTCTAAAACTGTACTATTGCTATTGACTTTTACGCATTACGCGTGAGTGTTTCCACTCTGCACACGAATCCCGTGGGCCTCCCACTTCCTAACTAACGCTAGTGTAGTGCAGCCCCAGCGATCCCCTAGGCCTAGGCCTATTCTATTTCCGTGACAGTGGTTATTATACCACTTACTTAGTATATGGTTTGCGTGGCCCCTAGGGCCTAACTGTATTACTTACCTGTGTGACTTACTGTATGCATTAATAAGACTGTGTTGTACTTACCTCTAATCTCATAAAGAGTGCTGAGGGTTTGCTTAGAATAAATACACTTTATTTTATATATATATCTGTTGTGGTGTCCTTTCATTTGGTATTCAAGGGATTATATATGGTATCACAGCTGGCTTCACATGCCATTCAGAGTTTAGCCTAAGACTGCTCTTGTCCATGCTACCACTAGGATAGCTGGTCTATAAGGTTGACTTTACAACCAATCACCATAAGGGTATTTGGACTGATATAAGGTGTACACTATAACTAGTGACATCATACATCAGGCCAACTTCTCACACAGCCCACTTTGTATCACTTGGCGTGCTGCCGCCTGGGCATCAGTCAAAACTTCATTGAAGACGACTCTATCCTCCTCAGAAAGCTTTGGTGCCAATTTCTTCGCCGAGTCCATGAGCGCATGGATATAGCGTCCCAACAGGCAAGTTGCATTTGTCGACTTAAGGGCCATGCTGGCCGATGAAAGACCTTCTTGGCCGACTGGTCTATCTTTTTAGCTTCTCTGTCCCCTGGAACCTGAGGGAAAGCACCCTTGGATTTACACGAGCAAGCCGACTGAACCACCAGGCTCTCAGGTGATGGGTGCGACGTTAAAAACTCAGGATCCCCTGGAGCTGCCCTATACCTTCTTGCGACCGTCTTAGAGACTGCGGGAGCAGTAAAAGGCTTACACCATACCTCCAATACAGGGTCAATAATGGCCTCATTAAAGGGCAACAAAGGCTCCGAAACTGTAGTGGGCGAATGCAGCACCTCAGTCAGAATATTTGATCTGAACTCCGTAGTTGGCAACTGAAGATCTAGCAGCTCCGCAGCCTTCCTGATAACCGCATGATACAGAGCCACATCTTTAGAGGGTTCATCTGAAGGTGGAGTGATGTCCCACTCAGGAGACAAATCCAGTCCACTAGCCTCCTTAAGCTCCTCAAACACCTCATCAGACTCAACCAGCTCTCCCTCTTCAGCTTCTTCCAAAAGGTACCTCCTTTCATCCACCACTCTCTGTGCTTCCCTACTGGATCGAATCCGCACAAGCGGCCTCGGCGGCGCCGTGATCGAATCCGACGGCGCCGGCATCTAACGTGGATCCGTAGGAGCAGCCGGCGTCGAACGAGGTCGAGCCGGCGCCGGTGAAGATGGAAGCGGCGTCGACGTCCTCGGCGCCGGTAGATGCCAAGACGGCGTCGCTGGAAAAAACGGCATGAAAGGGGCCTGCGGATAGACCTGCGGTACCCCCAAATTAAACGCCATTGGACCCATCGGAACTGCAGGTGCACCAGTGGTGTACATGGCTCTAGCGAATACCCCGTACATAGCATTTAAATAATGCGAGGGGTCCCGACCTGGTCCAGGGAACGCAGGGTACTGGTCAGGCATCACCGGACTCGGGCCAACCGGCGCCGACGGTGGAACAAGCAGGCTCACCCGGGACTTGAAGATCCTCAACCGGGGCCGGAGATGGAGCCGGAGATGGAACCAGCGTTGGGGATGGCATCGGAACCGGAGATGTAGCCGGAGCCGGCGAAGTCACAGGAGAAGAAGGACCAGGAGAATCCAGAACTGGTGAAGGAGACACGGATTCCTTTCGGCGTCGAGCCGGCGACTTCGACTTCGGAGCCAAACTCTTATCAGAGTGATGATGAGAAGAATGCCTCCTCTTCTTCTTATGCTTCTTGGTTCGCGAAGCATGCCCCGAAGTCGACTTCGATGCCGACCTCGACCTCGATCGTGACCTCGATCTCGACTTCCTTCTTCCTCTCTTGTCCTTTTTCATCTTAGCGATGAAGTGCTTCGTCTCCCTTTCTTTTAGAGCTTTGGAGCTCATCTTGCGACAGCAAGAGCAACCATCCACATCGTGGTCGGATGAGAGACACCAAACACAGTCGTCATGTAGATCTGTGATCGACATGTGTTTGCCACATTCCCGACAGGGCTTGAAACCCGACTTCTTCATCAACATCTTCCTCGAAGAGAAACAGGGAAACCCAGAAGAATAACAAAGTAACAGTAAAGCTACCAACAGCTGTTGGAGAGTAGGGTCTGCTTTCTATGTTCACCCCCACTTTTTGCTTTTGCTTTACTGGTTTTCGACTTAGATGTGGCTGTGGGCCTGCTAATCAGACCCACAGCCCTGCTGTTCTCTCTCTAAATTAATACTATGTACTTTAGGTGCATAACCCATTTGGATAGGATCACCTTATTGGCCCCTGTACAGTGTACCCTAGGTACCCAGGGCATAGGTGTACCCTAGGCCTACCAGGGGCTGCAGCATGTATTATGCCACCCCTGGCCTGGCCTTCCATTTTGACACAACTGGCTGATCACTCAGCTGGGGCAAGGTCATGTAATCACCCCTTGCTTAGGTGTAGTATTCCTATACCTAACTTACATATAGACACATGTGTACCTATCAGTCACTCCTATGGCAGGCCTTAACAATCCTGGAGGCAGAGTGCTTGGTAACATGTGAGATGGTGCTCTAGCATGAGCTGAGCCTGTCTGCAGCTTTCGGAACCTTGTCCTTATAGCTGTTCTATGATATAGCCTACCATATACTCGTAAAGTGCCTTATAATCTTAGACGGTTATGGTAACTATGGTTTGGCTTTATCGAAACATGTCGTGTAAGGTGTCTAACACTGTGGAATAATACCCCCATGCCATTTCTGGACATGAGAATATTATTCCCCCCTTCTAGAGGGAAAGACATGTTAAAATCATACTTCAACTGTTAGCCTCTGACCAAAGCCTCAGCATCACAAAATGGATGCTGCTGCCACGACACAAGTCTGACCTCCTGCAGCTGGGAGTGATCCCAGCCAGGGAGGCCTGGACAATAGGTTTCCTGCTTGGGGAGGTGCTAGCACCTCCCCAGACAGCCTTTAGTGTATTGGGGCAGGGTGGGCTGAAAGGAATGAGACATGCCTGGGGCACACAAGGTGTTCCTTGCATAGTCCAGTTCAAACCGGCGCTGGGGCACTCCAGCCCCAGCTCTGGCGCGAAACTGGACAAAGGGAAGTGGGTGTAACCACCCCCTCCCAGGTCCCACCCATAAGGCGTGACCTAGCAGGTATCCCAGCCCCCCAGATTAGTATAAGAGTGGGAGTTGGGCCTCAAGACTTTAGATTATCCTGAACCTGCAAAACTGAACAGAAACTCTGGACCTTCGACATTCGACGAAAGAAGAAGACTGAAGAATCTCCCTTGTAGCCAAGGAGTGGCTACCCTGTGCAAACAGGCACCATCAAGAGACTACCCTTTGCTTTGCCCACGTTCTACGAGGAACCGACTGCAGAGCCCGACCAGAGCCTTGACTTCCAGACTTCTCCGACCCTGATCCACATCCACAGCAAAGCTGAGATCCGTGGAGGCGACGAGCGACGTGGGACCGGCTACCTGGAAAAAGTGGCTAGTAACTTAAAGCGCAGCTTCTGAGGCACCCTCGAAGTTGTGCACCAGGGATTGAGAAGCCCCAACCCCAAGCACCATCTGCACCGAAGATCAGCCCCCCACACTCCACGAGTCCTGCGTGGGGCCCTTCTGCATTTTCCTGCTTGCCGCGTCTGTCCGGTTGCTTGCCCGCTGGCTGGTGGCCTTTGTGACGACGCTCCCTGAAATCTTCTGCGCTGGTTTGGCTCCTCCAGACTGGCTCCCGCTTCTCTGCAAAGAAGAAGCACCCCAGACCTTCCTGGTCTGCACCAGAAGCAAGTCCTCCGTTCTTCGTGGGTTCCGCTTGCCAAGGCTTGGTGAGTCCTAGTCCAACTTCGACGCCGCCGACAGCAAGAGCCTTCGTGGGACAGCTCGCCTCCTGGTCCTGGTCGTCCTCGACGCTTCCTGGTCCTCCTGGCTGCAGCGACAAGCTTCACCTTCACCTGCAATCTTCACGACATCGCCTGGTTCCTTCCTGGTTCCACGTGGTCACTGGCTAGTGACCTTGACTCTGTCCCTTCTGCTTGCAGGTTTCCTCTCTTCTTGATCCCAGCCTTGGGATCCACCGGACACTCTTCATAGGAGTCGACGACGAAAACGACGCATCTTCACCCCTATGCACCCGCAGCCTGTGGGCTAGGTAACTTGGGTACTCCGGTGCTCATCAGGATAGTGACTATCCTAGTGTCTAGTTTTCAAGTCTCAACTTCCTAGCTACTCCGGAAGTGTCCTAAATCTACCGTTTTCTAAACTGTACTATTGCTATTGACTTTTACGCATTACGCGTGAGTGTTTCCACTCTGCACACGAATCCCGTGGGCCTCCCACTTCCTAACTAACGCTAGTGTAGTGTAGCCCCAGCGATTCCCTAGGCCTAGGCCTATTCTATTTCCGTGACAGTGGTTCTTATACCACTTACTTAGTATATGGTTTGCGTGGCCCCTAGGGCCTAACTGTATTACTTACCTGTGTGACTTAATGTATGCTTAAATAAGACTGTGTTGTACTTACCTCTAATCTCATAAAGAGTGCTGAGGGTTTGACTAGAATAAATACACTTTATTTTATATATATATCTGTTGTGGTGTCCTTTTATTTGGTATTCAAGGGATTATATATGGTATCACAGCTGGCTTCACATGCCATTCAGAGTTTAGCCTAAGACTGCTCTTGTCCATGCTACCACTAGGATAGCTGGTCTATAAGGTTGACTTTACAACCAATCACCATAAGGGTATTTGGACTGATATAAGGTGTACACTAGAACTAGTGACATCATACATCAGGCCAACTTCTCACATTGGTGAGCAGCGGTTGGGATCTGAGCTTGCTGTTGTAATACCATTGTAATCTTGAGATACTAAATTGAAAGATCACACAGATATTGTCTAGGTACATATAACATAGATTATAATACTTAAGTCCTACTGGACTTTGTAGTTGTAGGTTGAAGGGAGTAACACACCCTGACTACAACTACTAGAGAGGTTTAGTAGATACAACTAGTGTAGGTAGGTGCACACACCACACCCTCACTAGATCATGTCTCTGAGAGGAGATCAAGTAGATGCTCTCTCAGGAGGATCAGGTCTGCAAAAGACCCCCTCTAGATATGATACCTTAACATTCCAGGAGATGAGACACTTGTGTACCTCCAGAGGAATAAAACAGGGTGCAAACCCTACCCTCCTTCAGTTAAGACAACTCCTAGAGGAGTATGACATTCTTAGGGCATCTCAGGCAGGTACCCTAGGTACAGAGGAGGGTCTACCCACCACAGAGGAGTCAGAGGAGACTTCAGATGAAGAGGTAGACAGCCAGGGCCAAGTAGGAAGACTTAGCCAGGCTAACCTAAGCTTACATGGGAGTTTGCATGGGGTCCCCCCTTACAGACCCCCAAGTAGGCTTACACAGAGAAGCAGGAGGGACAGATCCCCTTCAAGGGAATCCATCCACTCCCATGTCTCTAACATCTCTAATGCTTCCTCTCACAGGGGAATGACTTCCCCTGAGAGAAAGGAGCATGAAGCCAGAATGAGGGAAGCTAATCTGAGGATTCAGAGGGAAGAACTTGCCCTTGCCAAACAGAAGCTTGCTCTGGCTAGAGAACAAAAGTTGAGTGGGTCAGAACCCACTGGTGGCAGCAATATCCCTAAGGATAGAGACAGGCACTATGACAATAGAAACCTGAGCAAGATTGTCCCTCCCTACAAGTGTGGGGATGACATCCACAAATGGATAACTGCTTTGGAGAGAGCTTGCAAAGTACAGCAGGTACCCCAAAGTCAGTGGGCAGCTATCTTGTGGCTCTCCTTCTCTGAGAAAGGCAGAGACAAGCTCCTCACAGTTAGTGATGAGGATGCAGATAATTACACTGTCCTGAAGAGTGCTCTGATTGATGGGTTTGGCCTAACCACTGAACAATACAGGTTGTTGTTCAGGGATACCCAGAAGACACAGACTCAGGACTGGACTGACTTTGTAGATTGTGCCACTAAGGCTCTGGAAGGCTGGCTAATGGGAAGTAAGGTTAAGGACTATACAGGATTGTATAATTTGATCATGAGAGAACAAATACTTAACAACTCTCAAAACCAGCTATTGCATCAACACCTGATTGATTCTGATCTGACTTCTCCCCAAGAATTGGGAAAGAAGGCAGATAGATGGGTCAGGACTAGAGTTAAGCAGAAAAACCAGAACCAGGGCGGTGATCAGAAAAAGGCAGACCAGAAGGGTAATGAGCAGAAACAAAAAGACCAGAAGTCTTCACCAGGCCCCCAAAAGGCTCAGGGGGAGGGTGGTCCCAAAAAGGATAAAAAGAAAGATGGCCAAAAGAAACCATGGTGCAACTATTGTAAGTCCAACTCACATTGGTTTAGTGAGTGCACCAAAAAGGATAAGCCCCCAGCCACCATTGCCCCTAAGGCAACTGTACCCCCTAGTTCAGCTGTAAGTGGTGGTTCCCAGCAAAAGGGTGTAGTAGGGTTAACCCTGGGAACTGAGGAGGATTCTGGCCTAGTCAGAGTACCTACTCAGGCTGTTCTGATCTGTGATGGGGACTTAGCTTTGTCCTCTACTGTAGGCCCCAGTAACCTGGGCAAGTACAGACAGACTCCTTTTATCAACCAAAGAATGGCTCAGGCCTACAGGGACACTGGAGCTAGTGTCACAATGGTGACACCTGCTTTTGTGGACCCTGGACAGATCATACTAGGTGAGAATTACCTAGTGACCAACGCTAGCAATGCCACTACCTCCCATAGTGTGGCTATTGTTAACTTCTCCTGGGGAGGGGTAACTGGCCTCAAGAAAGTTGTTGTTAGTTCAGACCTTCCTGTAGAGTGTTTACTGGGCAATGATCTTGAAACTTCAGTTTGGTCTGAAGTGGAGTATAGGACCCATGCAGAAATGCTGGGGATAGATGCACATGTCCTTGCTGTGACCAGGTCACAGGCCAAAAAGTGCACCACTGAACAAGTGCTGGATCCTGAAACTATGGACCAGTCACAACCCAAGAGAAAGAGCAGTAGGGTTAAGGCTGTGCCTTCCCCCCCTGCCTCAGGTGGTGGATCAGCCCTCCCAGGAGGATGATTCTGAGAGCCCTGAAGGAACTGTCCTAGAAGAACTTGAACCTGATCAGGTTGAGTTTCTTGGGACAGGGGGACCTTCCAGGGCAGATCTGAGGCAGGCTCAATTAGACTGCCCCTCTCTTGAACCCCTCAGACAGCTGGCTGCTGCTGAGGCTGCAGGGAATGCTCAAGGTACCCATAGAGTGTATTGGGATGAAGGGCTACTGTATTCAGAGGCTAGAGACCCCAAGCCTGGTGCATCCAGGAGGTTGGTCATACCACTGAAGTTCAGAGGCTTCCTTCTTACCTTGGCCCATGATATTCCCCTTGCAGGACATCTAGGCCAGAACAAGACTTGGGACAGGCTTGTCCCTCACTTTCACTGGCCCCATATGTCAGAAGATACTAAGGAGTTTTGTCGCTCCTGTGTCACCTGCCAAGCCAGTGGCAAATCAGGGGGCACCACAAAGGCCCCCCTCATACCACTACCTGTGGTGGGGGTCCCCTTTGAAAGAGTGGGCATAGATATTGTAGGACCAATGGACCCACAAACAGCATCTGGGCACAGATTCATACTGGTGATAGTGGACCATGCCACCAGGTACCCAGAAGCAATTCCCCTGAGGACCACAACAGCTCCTGTTGTGGCAAGGGCCCTGCTTGGAGTATTCTCCAGAATGGGCTTTCCAAAGGAGGTCATTTCTGACAGAGGTACCAACTTCATGTCAGGATACTTGACTGCAATGTGGAAGGAGTGTGGTGTTAACTACAAGTTCACCACACCCTATCACCCACAGTGCAATGGGCTTGTTGAAAGATTCAACAAGACCCTAAAGGGAATGATAAAAGGATTACCAGACAAGCTTAGGCGAAGATGGGACATCCTTTTACCCTGCCTTCTGTTTGCTTACAGAGAGGTCCCACAAAAGGGGGTTGGCTACAGCCCTTTTGAGCTTTTGTTTGGGCATCCTGTAAGAGGACCCCTGTGTTTGGTGAAGGAAGGATGGGAGAGACCTCTCAGACAACCCAAACTAGACATAGTGGATTATGTACTTGGTCTCCGCTCCAGGATGGCAGAGTATATGAAGAAGGCTTCTAAAAACCTTGAGGCAAGCCAAGAACTCCAGAAAGCTTGGCATGACCAAAAGGCTGTACTGACTGTTTACCAGCCAGGACAGAAAGTGTGGGTGTTGGAGCCCGTGGCCCCAGCAGCACTCCAAGACAAATGGTCTGGACCCCACACTATTGTTGAGAAAAAGGGAGAAGTCACCTACTTGGTGGACCTTGGGACTCCCAGAAGCCCCCACAGGGTGCTTCATGTCAACAGATTGAAGGCATATGTTGACAGGGCAGACATGGGGCTACTCATGGCTACAGATGAGGGGCAGGAGGAAGAGAGTGACCCTCTCCCAGACCTGTTGACTCAGAACCCTGATGATGGCTCAGTTGATGGTGTGGTCTTTTCTGACAGCCTCACTGTCCATCAGCAACAGGACTGCAGACAGGTTCTGCAATCCTACAGACATATGTTCTCTCTGACCCCAAGTCAGACAAACTGGTGCACCCATGAGGTGGACACTGGTGACAGTCTGCCTGTGAAGAGTAAAATCTACAGGCAACCTGACCATGTCAGGGACTGCATAAAAGTTGAGGTACAAAAGATGTTGGAGCTGGGAGTCATTGAACCTTCAGAGAGCCCTTGGGCTAGTCCTGTAGTTCTTGTGCCAAAACCTCCCACCCAAGATGGTAAGAGAGAGATGAGGTTTTGCGTGGATTACAGAGGTCTCAATGCTGTCACTAGGACAGATGCCCACCCAATACCTAGGGCAGATGAGCTCATTGACAGACTGGCAGCTGCTAAGTTTTTGAGCACATTTGACCTAACAGCAGGCTACTGGCAAATCAGACTAGCTGAGAGTGCAAAGGCCAAAACTGCTTTCTCGACCCCAGGAGGACATTATCAATTTGTGGTAATGCCCTTTGGTTTGAAGAATGCACCTGCCACTTTCCAAAGGTTGGTGAATCAAGTCCTTACTGGGTTGGATGATTATTGTGCAGCTTATCTTGAAGATATTGCTGTCTTTAGCTCCACCTGGGAGGATCACCTGGTCCACCTGAGGAATGTTTTAGAGGCCCTGCAAAAGGCAGGCCTCACTATCAAGGCCACTAAGTGCCAGATAGGGCAGAGCAAGGTTGTATACCTGGGCCACCTAGTTGGTGGGGGTCAGGTTCAACCACTGGAGAGCAAGATCCAGACCATAAAGGACTGGGCTCCTCCAACTACCCAGACTCAGGTCAGAGCTTTCTTGGGCCTGACTGGGTACTACAGAAAGTTTGTTAAGAACTATGGGTCCATAGTGACACCACTTAATGACTTGACCTCCAAGAAGATGCCAAAGAAAGTTCAGTGGACAGTAAGCTGTCAAAAAGCATTTGATGACCTGAAGCAGGCCATGTGCAGTGCACCTATTCTGAAAAGTCCAGACTACTCCAAAGAGTTCATTGTCCAGACAGATGCTTCTGAGTTAGGTGTGGGAGCTGTTCTTTCACAACTGAATGTAGATGGTCAAGACCAGCCCATTGCTTTTATAAGTAGAAGGCTGACCCCTAGAGAGAAACGTTGGTCAGCTATTGAGAGGGAGGCCTTTGCTGTGGTTTGGGCCCTGAAGAAGCTGAGGCCATACTTGTTTGGCACTCACTTCAAGATTCAGACAGACCATAAGCCCCTCTTGTGGCTAAATCAGATGAAGGGGGAAAATCCCAAACTTCTTAGGTGGTCCATTTCCCTACAGGGGATGGACTTCACAGTGGAACATAGACCTGGGACTGACCATGCCAATGCAGATGGACTCTCCAGATATTTCCACTTAGAACATGAAGACTCAACTGGTCAAGGTTAGTTTAATGTCCTTAAGTTTGGGGGGGGGGGGTTGTGTAGGAGAGTAGGGTCTGCTTTCTATGTTCACCCCCACATTTTGCTTTTGCTTTACTGGTTTTCGACTTAGATGTGGCTGTGGGCCTACTAATCAGACCCACAGCCCTGCTGTTCTCTCTCTAAATTAATACTATGTACTTTAGGTGCATAACCCATTTGGATAGGATCACCTTATTGGCCCCTGTACAGTGTACCCTAGGTACCCAGGGCATAGGTGTACCCTAGGCCTACCAGGGGCTGCAGCATGTATTATGCCACCCCTGGCCTGGCCTTCCATTTTGACACAACTGGCTGATCACTCAGCTGGGGCAAGGTCGTGTAATCACCCCTTGCTTAGGTGTAGTATTCCTATACCTAACTTACATATAGACACATGTGTACCTATCAGTCACTCCTATGGCAGGCCTTAACAATCTTGGAGGCAGAGTGCTTGGTAACATGTGAGATGGTGCTCTAGCATGAGCTGAGCCTGTCTGCAGCTTTCGGAACCTTGTCCTTATAGCTGTTCTATGATATAGCCTACCATATACTCGTAAAGTGCCTTATAATCTTAGACGGTTATGGTAACTATGGTTTGGCTTTATCGAAACATGTCGTGTAAGGTGTCTAACACTGTGGAATAATACCCCCATGCCATTTCTGGATATGAGAATATTATTCCCCCCTTCTAGAGGGAAAGACATGTTAAAATCATACTTCAACTGTTAGCCTCTGACCAAAGCCTCAGCATCACAAAATGGATGCTGCTGCCACGACACAAGTCTGACCTCCTGCAGCTGGGAGTGATCCCAGCCAGGGAGGCCTGGACAATAGGTTTCCTGCTTGGGGAGGTGCTAGCACCTCCCCAGACAGCCTTTAGTGTATTGGGGCAGGGTGGGCTGAAAGGAATGAGACATGCCTGGGGCACACAAGGTGTTCCTTGCATAGTCCAGTTCAAACCGGCGCTGGGGCACTCCAGCCCCAGCTCTGGCGCGAAACTGGACAAAGGGAAGTGGGTGTAACCACCCCCTCCCAGGTCCCACCCATAAGGCGTGACCTAGCAGGTATCCCAGCCCCCCAGATTAGTATAAGAGTGGGAGTTGGGCCTCAAGACTTTAGATTATCCTGAACCTGCAAAACTGAACAGAAACTCTGGACCTTCGACATTCGAGGAAAGAAGAAGACTGAAGAATCTCCCTTGTAGCCAAGGAGTGGCTACCCTGTGCAAACAGGCACCATCAAGAGACTACCCTTTGCTTTGCCCACGTTCTACGAGGAACCGACTGCAGAGCCCGACCAGAGCCTTGACTTCCAGACTTCTCCGACCCTGATCCACATCCACAGCAAAGCTGAGATCCGTGGAGGCGACGAGCGACGTGGGACCGGCTACCTGGAAAAAGTGGCTAGTAACTTAAAGCGCAGCTTCTGAGGCACCCTCGAAGTTGTGCACCGGGGATTGAGAAGCCCCAAGCACCATCTGCACCGAAGATCAGCCCCCCACACTCCACGAGTCCTGCGTGGGGCCCTTCTGCATTTTCCTGCTTGCCGCGTCTGTCCGGTTGCTTGCCCGCTGGCTGGTGGCCTTTGTGACGACGCTCCCTGAAATCTTCTGCGCTGGTTTGGCTCCTCCAGACTGGCTCCCGCTTCTCTGCAAAGAAGAAGCACCCCAGACCTTCCTGGTCTGCACCAGAAGCAAGTCCTCCGTTCTTCGTGGGTTCCGCTTGCCAAGGCTTGGTGAGTCCTAGTCCAACTTCGACGCCGCCGACAGCAAGATCCTTCGTGGGACAGCTCGCCTCCTGGTCCTGGTCGTCCTCGACGCTTCCTGGTCCTCCTGGCTGCAGCGACAAGCTTTACCTTCACCTGCAATCTTCACGACATCGCCTGGTTCCTTCCTGGTTCCACGTGGTCACTGGCTAGTGACCTTGACTCTGTCCCTTCTGCTTGCAGGTTTCTTCTCTTCTTGATCCCAGCCTTGGGATCCACCGGACACTCTTCACTGACTGCCTGTCAGCATCTTTCTTCAGGCATCCATAGGAGTCGACGACGAAAACGACGCATCTTCACCCCTATGCACCCGCAGCCTGTGGGCTAGGTAACTTGGGTACTCCGGTGCTCATCAGGATAGTGACTATCCTAGTGTCTAGTTTTCAAGTCTCAACTTCCTAGCTACTCCGGAAGTGTCCTAAATCTACCGTTTTATAAACTGTACTATTGCTATTGACTTTTACGCATTACGCGTGAGTGTTTCCACTCTGCACACGAATCCCGTGGGCCTCCCACTTCCTAACTAACGCTAGTGTAGTGTAGCCCCAGCGATTCCCTAGGCCTAGGCCTATTCTATTTCCGTGACAGTGGTTCTTATACCACTTACTTAGTATATGGTTTGCGTGGCCCCTAGGGCCTAACTGTATTACTTACCTGTGTGACTTAATGTATGCTTAAATAAGACTGTGTTGTACTTACCTCTAATCTCATAAAGAGTGCTGAGGGTTTGACTAGAATAAATACACTTTATTTTATATATATATCTGTTGTGGTGTCCTTTCATTTGGTATTCAAGGGATTATATATGGTATCACAGCTGGCTTCACATGCCATTCAGAGTTTAGCCTAAGACTGCTCTTGTCCATGCTACCACTAGGATAGCTGGTCTATAAGGTTGACTTTACAACCAATCACCATAAGGGTATTTGGACTGATATAAGGTGTACACTAGAACTAGTGACATCATACATCAGGCCAACTTCTCACAACAGAAATTCCCGAAATCTGTTGGCGTCGACGGCGCGGAAAAAAGGGAACTGACGTCATCACACCAATGAGGTCTTCTTATGGAGCCGGTTACGTCAGCGGAGTCGCGAGCGGAGCCGTGTCTCTGTGAGGTCGTCTTCGACCCCATCGGCGTGGACTGCTACAAAAGTTTCCTAACGTTGCTGGCACAGGGGATATTCACAAGGTGAGGAATCCACTGGCAGATGTATCCATAAGAAATTCTGTGCGTGGATACAACTGCTCTACGCTAAACCGTTAGCACATGTAGTGGTCAATGGACATATATCGAGTGACTTCCCGCTGACGCGAGGAACGCGCCAAGGGTGTCCATTATCCCCGCTGCTCTTCGCACTTGTGTTGGAACCACTGGCGGCATGGATCAGGTGGGAGCCTATGATTTGTGGGATCAAATGGACACCAAACTGGGAAGACCGCATTTCCGTATATGCGGATGATGTGCTGCTGTATCTGACGTCCCCTGGGCGCTCCATCTTGGTGCTCTTAAATATTTGTGAGATTTTCGGTCGGGTATCCGGATACACCATCAATTGGTCCAAGTCGGTTCTATTTGTACTGTGTGGCCCGTCGCCGCCGCTTCCAGGCGACTGCCCGTTGCAGATCACGGAGGCTACCTTTAAATATCTAGGCATTCATATTACACCCAAACCCGATAAATTCTTTCGGAGAAATCTTGGGCCCCCCTTGGAGCGGTTTCGACGCGACACGTTGGTCTGGCGCAGTCTGCCGTTGTCAATGCTGGGAAAGGCGGCGCTTTTTAAAATGATGGCGCTCCCACGCTTTTTGTATGTTTTGGAGAATACCCCGTTTCGTGTACCACTGAGCTATTTTAAAACAATCGCATCAGAAGTTTCCGGTCTGATTTGGGGGAATAAACCAGCACGCATTGGGCAGGATAAGTTGGTCAGGAGGTATAGCCTTCCCTAATATACAATTGTACTACTGGGCGGCCCGGTTAAAAGTAATCAACAGTTGGATGCACGCTCCTCATACCGACCCAGCGTTTCAGGCGGATAGGCAAGGCCTAGGAGAGGAAGGGGTCATGTCGGTACTGTATAACAGAAACAAATCCAGACTACTGATTGGGCCAACAGCGCACACAGTTCACATATGGTACGAGGCACATGCCAGGCTGGGATGGCAGGGGGTTATCAACAAATGACACCACTCTGGACCTCTCAGTGGCTTGGGTGACTAAGGATTAGTAAAGGCTTTGACAAATGGGATGCGATAGGCATATCAACGGTGGGTGATCTCTGGAGGAAGGGTGAGGTAGTCCCGTTTAAACACCTGCAGATCCAATACGAACTTGCCTCATCAGAGATTTACAGATACACGCAGGTCAAACATGCACTGCAGGCGGTTTTACCCGCAGGTACCATCTTGTCAGAGGCTACTCCCATAGAGGATAGATTGTTGACTGAATATATGCAAAAAAGGGCCACCTCCTTCACCTATCGTAAGTTGGTAAACAACTTGCCTGACCCCACGTTGGCACTTAGACAGAAATGGTCTGCAGGTTTGGGGGAATTTGATGACGCGGAGTGGAAGGGGGCACTATCGTCTCCTCGGGAGGTTGCAATAACTGAGCGCTTGCGGTTGATACAACTCAAAGTGTTTCAACGCACATACTACGCCAGAGTGACCCTCTGCAAAATAGGGATGGCTTCACATCAATTTTGTCTGCGAGATTGTGGGGAAGAGCGTACTTTCTACCATACTATATGGGAATGTCCGAAGATTAGGGTGTACTGGGTCAAGATAATGAGGACTGTGTCACAAACTGTGGAGGTGTCGCTGATTCCAGAGCCGAAACGATGCTTGCTAAATATGTGGGAACCAAATGACCCAACCAATCCAGCGCAGGACTGGGTAACACTGGGAATCATGTTTGCTAAAAGGAATATTGCGAGGAGGTGGGGATTGGGCGAGTCACCTACGCTGCAGGAATGGTGTAAGGACATGGATGAAGCTATGGTGGCGGAGAGGGCGGTATATGTGCATCAGGGATGTCCTCAAACATGGGAAAGAGTCTGGGGAACCTGGAATAAATTCAGGGGACATATATGTGAACCACCAAGACTGGAGACTGTTCAAATGTCTGATGGGGGGGGAGGGGGAGTGGAAGGTGTCAGGGTTGTTGTATTGTACTGTCGCTGTGGACGACCCTGAAGTCATGTATAATTATTTCATTAACGATGTTAAAAGGTAATACTGCAGCCGGAGGCCAACCTTTGTATAGGCCATGTGATTTTGTAATGCCCAATGTTTCCAATAAAAAAAAAAAGGTTTAAAAAAAGAAAGGTTTAGCAGATCTCAATGCAGAGGATGATCCACCTGGACAGTGTCTCTCTTGTGGACAGCCTTGCTCTTCATCTTGCCCACATATCCAATGAAGAGCTGGTCGTCCAACCTGAAGTCCTTAGTCCTGTCCAAGTAGAAGCTGACCGCTCTCTTAGGGTCCAGGCGGTGAAGTCTCTCCTCCTCTTTGGAAGGGGGAGGATAGAAAGTGCGTAAAGTGATAGATTGTCCTAGGTGGAAGGGAGTGACCACTTTAGGCAGGAAAGCAGCTCTGGTCCTAAGAACCATCTTATCCACATGAATTGAGGTAAAAGGGGGCTTAGAGCTAAGGGCCTGCAGCTCACTAACCTTCCTGGCAGAAGCAACTGCAATCAGAAAAACTATCTTAAATGCTAGAAATCTCAATGGACAGCTATGCAGGGGTTCAAAGGGAGATCCCATCAAGAAAGTAAGGACAACATTTGAATCCCACTGAAGCATGATAAATGGAGTGGGAGGAAACCTATTAGTGAGACCCTTAATGAATCTCATGACTATGGGACATTTAAACAAAAAGGGTTGGTCTGGTGAGCAAAGAAAGGCCGACAAGGCAGACAAGTAGCCTTTGACTGTTGCTACTGCAAAACCCTGTTGAGCCAGGTAAAGCGAGAAACTCAGAATATCAGACAAATGGTTCTGCAAAGGATCAATCGATCTCACTCCACACCATTTAACAAACTTGGCCCACCTACCAGAATAGACCGATTTGGTGGAGTATCTTCTGGCCGATAAAATAACATCCACCACATCTGGCGGGAGAGATAAAGAGCTCAGGTTGCCCCGTTCAATCTCAAGCCATGAAGGTGCAGCCTCTGGAGGTGGGGGGTGTATAATCTGCCCCAGCGTCTGCGAGAGGAGACCTGCCTTGAGAGGCAGATATAGCGGAGGGTGCGATAAGAGGCGAAAGGAGTCTGTGTATCACACCCTTCTTGGCCAGTCCGGAGCGATCAATATGACTTGGGCCTGGTCTTAGCGAATCTTCCTCAGAGCTAGAGGAATCAAGGGTAAGGGAGGAAACGCATAAATAAGCTGCGAGCCCTGGTCTAGCTGAAACGCGTCCCCCAAAGCTCCCCGCATCGGATACTGGGGACTGTAGAACGACGGGCAGTGCATGTTCTCCTGAGTTCTCCTGAGTGGCAAACAGGTCCAACTGAGGAAACCCCCACATCCATAAAATGTGATGAACCACCTCCGGATGAAGACGCCACTTGTGATCGGCCGAGAACCGCCGACTGAGACTGTCCGCACGCACATTCAGTTCTCCGGCCAGATGATTTGCAATCCGGCAAATCTGATGGCACTGAGCCTAGAACCAGAGTCGGAAAGCCTCTCTGGAGAGACGATACAACCCTTCTCGTCCCTGTTTGTTTATGTACCAGATCGCTGTAGTGTAGTCTATCAGGACCTGAATTGATGTGAAGAAATTTTTTCTCTGGAGACCAAAGACCTTTGACCTCCAGATCAACCCAGATGAGTTCCACACCCTAGAGTGGAGGCATCCATTATCACTGTGGCCACCGGAGAAGGAGGCTGAAACGACTTCCTTTGAGAGAGGTTGTCCGTAACACTCCACCATAACAGATCCGCAGCAGTGTCTCTGGAGATTTTGTCCACCTCCCCGAGATCTCAATTGTGTTGAAGCCACTGCCTGTGGAGGCACCACTGGAGTGCCCTCATGTGCCACTGTGCATGGTTGCCCAACAGTATGCAGGAAGCAAACAGATCGAGCAGGCCTAAGACCTTCAGGACTGGAACAGCCACTCTAGCTTGACAAATTGAACTCTGAGCCTGGATGTCTAGTATTCTCTGTGGAGGCAGAAAGGCACAACTCACAGAAGTATCCAGTACTGCCCCTATGAACAGGTTGCGCTGAGAGGGCACTAGGTGAGATTTGGATACATTTATCGAAAAACCCAAGTCGAACAATAGTCAGGTCATTACCTGCAGGTGATGCAGTACCCTCACTAGTGACTTTGCCTTGAGCAGCCAGTCATCCAGACAGGGGAAAACAGGAATCCACGATCTTCTGAGATGTGCCGCTACCACCGCCATCACCTTCATGAAGAGCCATGGAGCGAATGTAAGACCGAATGGAAGGACCGCAAACTGGTAGTGTTTGTTGCAGGGATTCTGCTCATGCACAGAACTATGTGCAGGAAACCAGGACCTCGTTGTATTGTTGTGAACCAAAAAAGCCACCTCAGTGCTAAGAACCCCAATCCGACTAGCAATAGTCTCTCATTCATTCTCCGTACTACAGCGAAGCTACCAATGATTAGGCAACCTAGAACATGTGACTTAGTAAACTCTCAGGAATAGTGGGAAACAAGAACACTCTTTCGTTCACAGTCGTACTTGTCCACAACGTGAGTAATCAGAGACACTGTATAGTTTAAAATGTTTCTTTTTAACTAGCTAAGGTGCAGTACTCTAGCCAATACGAGCAGCATAATGCATAAAAACAATATAATTAGCATTGTTACAATTCCATAAAGCACAAAAGAGGAAATCATATTATAATGACAGTGGAGACAGGACTATAGATCCTTTTACCACCCTCCCCATGCTCATGAGCTAGTTTAGAATATTTATAGAAGACCTCTGGGCTTTGTCAGCGAGACCCCATACCTACGAGATCAGATGCAGTGAATTACATCTCAGGATCAGCACAGCTCTTCTAAGTTGGAAAGGTTTTCTCCAAGTGCCTTCTCATGCATGTAATGCCATATTAAAAGCACTGGAGTTTCAGTTGGGCTGCTGTGCTTCATGTTATGTCTATGTGCGTGGGACTGACCAAAGTGAATCATCAGCATACATTGTTATTTGACCTTGAACAGGCTGTGCAGACAGAGAGCGCGGTGCCTCGCTGGATATGTGAAAGGTAGACAGTTCTCCTGTGAAGCAGCGCCAGCAAAGTATTTCAAGAGAACAGAGCCATGTAGTGTCGTGTGCAAAGCGTCAGAATGGCAGCCAAGCATATACTACTTATGCTAACTTAGCAATGTCTGCAGTTAACCCCATTTCCTCACTACATGTTGAGATTCCACCATAAAACGGAGATACTTCCGATGCGACTTAAGGATGGGAATGTGAAAATATGCATCCTGTAAATTGATTGACACGATCCAGTCTTCCTGCTGCAGTGCCAGAAGAACCTCAGCAAGGGTCAACATCTTGAATTTCTCCTTTCTGAGATAAAATTCAAGGGGCATATTATCAAGCACGGCGTTAAAATTATCGCCGCTTTGGCGGCAGAAAACTGTTGCGAAAGCGGCGATAATGGGCTTGATAATATGCCACAGAGAATTCCAATAGAAGCCCATGTTGACAACAGAACATGGGCTTCTATGGGAATTCTCAAGGGCATATTATCAAGCCCATTATCACCGCTTTAGCGGTAGTTTTCTGCCCTAAAGCGGCAATAATTTTAACGCCGTTTCTTGATAATATCCCCCATGTTCCTTAGGTCTAGGATCGGTCTCAATTGTCCGTCTTTTTGGGGGATCAGGAAATACTGGGAGTAGCATCCCTGACCCCTTTCCTGCTCTGGAACAATCTCTATCGCACCATTCTGTCGTAAAGACAGAACCTCTTGCTGCGGAAGCAACAGATGGTAATCCGAGCACGAGACCTGGCATGGGGGGAAAGGAGGAAGAAACTCCCAGAAAGGAAAGGCGTATCCATTTTCTATGCGAACCAAAACCCAGAGATCTGATATAACAGATCTCCAATTCCGTAAAAAATGGGGCACCCGACCTCCACGGGGCCAAAATGCTCTAAGATGGGGGATCTAGAGCTGCTTCCCTGTGGTACCAGTTGAGGGAACGGGAGAGGAGGAGACTTGCTGGCGACCTCTACCTTTCCCTCTGTATGATCTATACAGAGGATTCACCTGTTGCTGCTGCTGCTGCTGTGCTCAAAGGAAACAGTCTTGTCAAACCCATGAAAACTATGGTAACCAAAGCCTCTATGCTGGGACTGAAGACCCAACGATCTAGCTGTGACCCTACTATCCGTAAAGCGCTGTAGAGCTGAGTCCGCTTTGGTACCAAAGAGGTGAGAGCCATCAAAAGGCAAGTCCAAAAGGGTGGCCTGCACATCTGAAGAAAAAACAGATGCCCTTACCCAGGTGCACCTCCTGGTGGAACCAATCACTCTAGCAACAGAGTCCGCTGTGTCAAGCCCCGATTGTATGAGTTGACGGGCCACAACTTGAGTGTCTGATGGAACCTCCGCAAAATGGCCCTGAATGTCCTTTGGAAGCTTAGGGATCACTTCCTTTGCCGAATCTATTAATGCATGAATGTAGCGACCCAGTAGGCACGATGCATTGGTCCATTTTAGGGCCATACTGGCTGAAGAAAACACCTTCCTAGCTGATTGTTCCATCCTCTTAGGTTCCCTATCTTCAGGTGTGGATGGGAATGAGCCTGTAGACTGCTCTGTAGGGCACGATGCTTGAACTACTATGCTCTCAGGGGATGGATGTGCAGATAACAAAGCTAGATCCCCAGGCCCTATTTCGTATCTTCTTGCCACTGATCTGGACACAGCAGGAGCAGTCATAGGCTTCTGCCATACCTCTGAAATGGGCTCCATCAAAGCCTCATTAAAGGGGAGCACAGTGAAGAACTTCCGTCAGGATGTTTGACTTAATTTCCGCAATATGCAACTGCAAGTCCAACAGATCAGCTGCCTTTCTTATAATGAAGTGGTACGAAGAGACCTCCTGCAAAGGAAGGCCTTTCAGAGAAGAGAGTTCCCACTCCGGAGTCGTATCCAAACCATTAGCCTCCAGCAGTCCTTCAAATTCTTGCATGGGATCATTTATTTATTCATTTATTTTATTAAGGAGTTTTATATAGCGCTGGCCAGACCCGGGGGTATCGGAGCGCTTTACAACAGTTTTTGTAAGAGTCGTTCAATAGAGCAGTGATTATACAATAATGGTTCGGAAGTCCAAGTGTGCGGTGCAGCATTGAGGTAGTACGCGAGTCCTAAGATAACTACATTGAGTGCACGTTGTCTTGGGTTGAACCTCTTAGGGGGAGGGAGGAGCAGGAAATGAGTCAAAGGGCAAGGATGAGGTAGGTCTTTGAGAAACAATGTCAGGGGGAACGACTAGCAGGGATTTGCGTTCAGGCAGCGGCTATCAATTCGGGAGGGAGCGGTTGAGGAAGAGGGTTTTTAGGTGTTTTTAAAATTTTGTGAAGGACGCAATCTTTCTGATATCTGCTGGGATGGAGTTCCAGATTTTGGGAGCGTTTCCGGATCAATAATCGCCCCTTCTTCAGCCTCTTTCTGCTGCTCATTGAATTCTAACTTCTCCAGCTACCTCTGGGCCTCCCTTCTAGATCTCATCTGGGTATCGGTGTCAGCAGCACCAGGCGCGGCGCCAGTGACTTCCGGGCCGGCATCGATGGAGGTTCCACAGGGATAGCTAAAGGCTGCAGGCGAGGCTGAGATGGCGCCGGACCGGAGCCAGACGGCGCAGGAGAATACTCCATTATTCCCTCCAGGGATTGCACAAGCGTCGAGTACCTCGGCATCAGGAGAGACCAACTTCCCAGGGGTCATCAGCATGAACGCTATAAATGGCGCCTATGAAAAATAAGGCGGCAAGCCTCCCGGTTGCAAGACAGCGGTCCCATGGGGCCAACAGGAGCACCAGTAGGGTTAGCCGCTCTGGCAAACATGCCGAACATCGCATTCAAGAAATGTGAAGGATCATTACCTGGAGCTGGAAAGGGTGGGCACGGATCTGGTACCGCCTGCTATGGGACAGCTTGAGGAGGGTGTAGGACTGGCTCAGGTTGCAGCGCCGGTGACACTGGAGCCAGAGGCGAAGGCATTGCTTCCCTGGGCATCTGGGAAACCCTCGAAGCCGGAGAGGGCACTGACATCACCTGAGAAGGGGAAGGTGATACCTCATCCTTTCTGTGACGCCAAAGTACCGGGAAACTCGACTTCGGTGACTTATCTTTGGATGAACAACGCCTGGAACCATGATGATGCTTTTTCTTGTGCTTCCTCGATCACTTTGAGGTGTGCAGAATCGGTGAATTAGACTTCAATCTCGTCCTTTTTTGGCCCCTCTTCTGCTTCTTTGCCCTGGCCATGAACAACTTGGCCTCCTTCTCTTTGAAGGCCTCGGATTCATGGTTCGATACGTCGAACGCCCTTCAACGTCGTTGTCCGACAAAAGGCAGCAAAAACTATCTTCATGGGGGTCTGTGATGGACATATGACCTCCACGTTCCCTACAAGGTTTGAAACCAGACTTTTTCTGAGCAGCCATTGCACTGCTACAATTTCAGGAAGAGCCTGTAACAACGAAACGCTCAGAAATGGAGAGCCCCAGAAAAACGTTTCGCGTCGACGGCGCAGAAAAAAGAGAACTGTTGTCAGTACGCCGACAAGGTCTTTTTATGGCTCCGATAAAGTTGCACAGGGTCGCGCAGGGTCGCAAGCGGAGTCGTTCCATTCTGACGTACTCGTCAACGTGGGAGAGCTATGGAGAAAAGTTTCCATGGAATGCTGCAATTCAAAAGGTGAGGAATCCACAGGCAGATGTATCCATCAGAAATATTGGTATTTCTTTGGGCATAACTTTGATTGTGCCTATTATGCACGTCACTTCTACGACGTTCATGGTTGTTGTCCTTTTTTTTCAGCGTTTTTTGAGATACTTGGATCTGGAACATTCTTAGGATCTCATTGCTTCTAAGGAATTCCTCTAACCAAATATCTTTCGTCCTCGGGGCTCCGAGGAATGTATGAAATTCTGCACTATATGCTACTGGAACGCATTTCTTAGCAAAACCCTTGAGGTATTTTAACATATATATCCATTTTTTAATTTCTGATAACTGGAAGGGCTGTTCTTGGTTTCTTTATCAATTAAGTCCCTTTCAGAAAAACACATGGGTGTACCTTGTTTGGTTCTAGGTACTTAGGCTTCATGGTCCTCGTTCACTTCTATATTATCTTCATTGTCTTTTCACTTAAAAATAGACCCGATAATTCACTTTATTATCATCTTTATTACCTTTTCACTCATTAATAGACATTTTGTTTCTTAGGAGTCATATCCAAGGTCTGTTGTATCCTTTCTGCTCATCCCTCAAAACTGTAGACATGGTTGTTTGCATGTCACTTTCTCTTGCTTTCAGAGACAAATGACACTGTACATTTTATAAAGCATGTATTTCTTAAATTCACAACCATGAAAAGTTGTCAAACGACGAAACACATGTCGGCTGTATTCATCTTTGGATTCCAACTAAAAAATTTTGCCTGGAAAATTAAAGCATTTGGAAGTACAGACCTACACAGTTTTGTCATATATGGACTTTGACCCTTGACCTCGTTAGGTAGGTCGCTCCCTCTCCGCACAGCACTGTCTGTGCGTCCTGTCCCTGCCCCAGCTGCCGCTGCTTAGATAAGTTCTGTGCCCCCGTGATCTGTGCCCCGTTTTTCTTCTGTGCCCCCGTGGTCTGTGTGCCATTTTTCTTCTGTGCCCCCGTGATCTGTGCCTCGTTTTTCTTCTGTGCCCCCGTGATCTGTGCCCCATTTTTCTTCAGTGCCCCCGTGATCTGTGCCCCGTTTTTCTTCTGTGCCCCTGTGATCTATGCCCTTGCCCCCGTGCCGTCCACCGCTCCCGTGCCCGCTGCTGTACCCCTGCGGCCCGCCCCCCTGACTATCCATTCCCTGCCCCTACCTCCCACCTCCCAGCGGTCACTCTCTCCCTCCTCCCCATATATGGCGGTCGCTGCGCGGTGAGGTGAGCAACCCTTGACATCGTTAGGTAGGTCGCTCCCCCTCCGCACAGCACCGCCTGTGCGTCCTGGCCCTGCCCCAGCTGCCGCTGCTTAGGTAAGTTCTGTGCCCCGTTTTTCTTCTGTGCCCCCGTGATCTGTGCCCTGTTTTTCTTCTGTGCCCCCGTGATCTGTGCCCCTGTGATCTGTGCCCAGTTTTTCTTCAGTGTCCCTGTGATCTGTGCCCCATTTTCCTTCTGTGCCCCCGTGATTCTGTGCCCTTGCCCCTGTGCCGTCCACCGCTCCCATGCCCGCCGCTGCATCCCCTTCGGCACCGCCCCCCTGACTGTCCATTCGCTGCCCCTACCTCCCGCCTCCTAGCTGCTCCTCTCTCCCTCCTCCCCATATATGGCGGCCGCTGCGCGGTGAAGTGAGCGACCCTTGACCTCGTTAGGTAGGTCGCTCCCCCTCCGCACAGCAACGCCTGTGCATCCTGTCACTGCCCCAGCTGCCCCAGCTGCTCCAGCTGCCCCAGCTGCCGCTGCTTAGGTAAGTTTTGTGCCCCATTGATCTGTGCCCCCTTTTTCTTCTGTGCCCCCGTGATCTGTGCCCCCTTTTTCTTCTGTGCCCCCGTGATCTGTGCCCCCTTTTTCTTCTGTGCCCCCGTGATATGTGCCCTGTTTCCTTATGTGCCCCCGTGATTCTGTGCCCTTGCCCCGTGCCATCCACCGCTCCCGTGCCTGCCGCTGCATCCCCTGCGGCCTGCCCCCCCTGACTGTCCATTCGCTGCCCCTACCTCCCACCTCCCAGCTGCTCCTCTCTCCCTCCTCCCCATATATGGCGGCCGCTGCGCGGTGAAGTGAGCAACCCTTGACCTCGTTAGGTAGGTCGCTCCCCCTCCGCACAGCACCGCCTGTGCATCCTGTCCCTGCCCCAGATGCTGCTACTTAGGTAAGTTCTGTGCCCCCGTGATCTGTGCCCCGTTTTTCTTCTGTGCCCCCGTGATCTGTGTCCCGTTTTTCTTCTGTGCCCCCGTGATCTGTGACCCGTTTTTCTTCTGTGCCCCCGTGGACTATGCCCCGTTTTTCTTCTGTGCCCCCGTGATCTGTGCCCCGTTTTTCTTCTGTGCCCCTGTGATCTGTGCCCCGTTTTCCTTCTGTGCCCCCGTGATTCTGTGCCCTTGCCCCCGTGCTGTCCACCGCTCCCATGCCCGCCACTGCATCCCCTGCGGCCCCGCCCCCCTGACTGTCCATTCGCTGCCCCTACCTCCCGCCTCCCGCCTCCCAGCTGCTCCTCCCTCCTTCCCATATATGGCGCCTAAGGCAAGCCCGTCTGCACCCGTCCGCGCCAGGACCACGCCCAGCGCCAGAAACCCTGGCCCCTGCGAACGCCACGATGCCCGCCTCTGCTACGACTCCAGGACCCTCCACACAGTCAACGCCGGACGATCACGCACCTGCTGCCTGGCAGCCCCGAAGCGCACCCAAGGACCCTCTTCTGCCGGAACTGCAGCTTCACCAGCATCCAGCCCGCCAACCCACCTACCAAAGAACCCAACCACCTCAGATGCATCCTTCTCAACACCCGCTCCGCACGTAAACACGCCGTGGAACTCTGGGACCTACTGGACTCCAACACCCCAGACGTCGCCTTCCTGACGGAGACCTGGCTGAACCCCTCCTCGGCACCCGACATCGCCATAGCCATCCCGGAAGGCTATAAAATCACCCGCAGGGACC
Organism: Triturus cristatus; assembly: GCF_964204655.1. NCBI lineage: Eukaryota > Metazoa > Chordata > Amphibia > Caudata > Salamandridae > Triturus > Triturus cristatus. Next base: position 145,099,871 of record NC_140594.1, read on the forward strand.
GCACCAATGGAGTAGGAGGAGGAATCGCCATCGTCCACAGGAACTCTCTCAAAGTCTCAACCAACACCAACGACACTTTCAGCGCCGCCGAACACCTGCACTTCCAGATCCACACCGATCCCAACACCACCCTCAGAGGAACCCTCATCTACAGGCCCCCCGGACCACGAGCACAGTTCAGCGACTCCATCACCGACCTCGTCAGCACACACGCCCTCGCCTCCACGGACTACATCTACCTCGGGGACCTAAACTTCCACCTCGAGAACAACAACGACACCAACTCCTCCACCCTGATCGACAACCTCACCAACCGCGGACTCAGACAACTCGTCACTACACCCACCCACTCCGCCGGCCACACGCTTGACCCCATCTTCTCCGCAAGCTCCCATGTCTCCTTCAACCACACCACCGAGCTCCACTGGACCGATCACAGCTGCATCCACTTCACCTTCCGGAAACCCACCACGCACTACTACACCCAACAGATGCCTCGCCGCTGCTGGGCAAAGTCACCGAAGACCAGCTTCCCACCTCCCTCGCCCGGAACCCACCCACAGATCCGACCGACACCGCCGCTCGCAACCTCAAACAGTGGATCAACAACTGCGCCAACACCCTCGCCCCCCTCAAGAAGCCCTCCAACACCAACACTAGCAAGAAAGCCAGCTGGTTCACCGAAGACCTCCAGGCCTCCAAGCGAACCTGCTGAATACTCGAAAAAACTGGATCCGTGAATGAACACCAGAAAACTACACCGCCCACAAGAACGCCACCCACAGACACCACCACCTCATCAGATCCGCCAAAAGGACCTCCTTCAAAGACCGCCTAGACAACAACGCACACAACAGCAAAGAACTCTTCAACATCGTGAAGGAACTCTCCAACCCCAGCTCCAACACCAACGACATCCCATCTTCACAAGACCTGTGCGACTCGCTAGCCACCTTCTTCCATCGCAAGATCGCAGACATCCACGACAGCTTCAACACCGTCACCACCCCGGCAACCACTGAGACCCCCGCTCCCATGACCACCACCCACACCAACCGCCTGATCTCCTGGACCAACATAAACGACAACGACACTATCAAGATCATGAACACCGTCCACTCCGGATCCCCAGAAGACCCCTGCCCACACCACATCTTCAGCAAAGCCAGGAGCACCATCGCACCCCATCTCCGGAAAACCATCAACATCTCCTTTGAGACCGCGACCTTCCCAGAGAGCAGGAAGCTGAGATCAACGCCTCACTCAAGAAACCCAAGGCAGACCCCAAGGACCTCAAGAACTTCCGACCCATCTCCCTGCTCCCGTTCCCGGTGAAGATCATCGAAAAGACCGTCAACAAACAACTGACCAGCTTCCTCGAGGAGAGCAGCATCCTGGACCCGTCCCAGTCCAGGTTCTGCAGCAACCACAGCACCGAAACTGCCCTCATTGCCGCCACCGATGACATCAAGTCCCTGCTAGACAATGGAGAAACCGCGGCCCTCATCCTCCTGGACCTGTCAGCTGCCTTCGACACGGTTTGCCACCGCACACTACGAACATGCCTCTACAATGCCGGAATCCAAGAGAAAGCCCTGGACTGGACCTCCTCCTTCCTCTCCGGCAGAACACAGAGCGTCTGCCTCCCACCCTTCCGCTCCAAAGCCACCGAGATCCTCTGCGGCGTACCCCAAGGCTCATCCCTCAGCCCAACGTTGTTCAGCGTCTACATGGCGCGACCTCAACATCATCTCCTACGCCGACGACACCCAGCTGATCCTCTCCCTCACCAAGGACCCCCACACCGCCAAAACCAACCTCCACGAAGGAATGAAGGCCGTCGCCGACTGGATGAGGAACAGCCGACAGAAGCTGAACTCGAATAAGACGGAGGTCCTCATCCTCGGATCCACCCCCTCGGCCTGGACGACTCCTGGTGGCCGACTGCACTAGGAACACCCCCAACACCCACCGACAACGCACGCAACCTGGGGGTCATCCTCGACTCTACCCTCTCCATGACGAAGCAGGTCAACGCCGTCTCCTCCTCATGCTTCAACACCCTCTGCATGCTTTGCAAGATCTTCAAGTGGCTTCCCACCGAAACAAGAAGGATGGTCACCCAGGCCCTCGTCAGCAGTAGATTGGACTACGGAAACGCACTGTACGCAGGAGCCCCGGCCAAACTCCTGAAACGGCTTCAACGCATCCAGAACGCCTCCGCACGCCTGATCCTCGACATCCCTCGCCGCAGCCACATCACACCCCACCTGAGAGACCTACACTGGCTCCCTGTCGAACAAGTTACTTACCTTCGGTAACGATGTATCTGTAAGAAACATTAGTTAGTTAGATTCCTCACCTTAGAATATCCCCAGGCGTCAGACTGGATCCGGAAGATTTTTCGTAAGCAATACCCCTTGCGCGTCGCTAGGCATCGTCTGCGGCTCCGCGTCCGTCGTCGGCGTCGTGCGCCGGAATGACGTCGTCGGAGTACTTAGACGCCGCCCTCGCGCGCTGACGTCAGTTCTTGTACATAGCCTTCCGTGCCAGGAACGCAGAGCCATGCAAGATACCGACACTGGTGCCAAAAAATTCTAGGGCCCTGAAAGGGATAGCCTTAACCCTAGATGTCAGTTCGCAGAACGGGGAGGATGGGTGGGTCGGTGAGGAATCTAACTAACTAATGTTTCTTACAGATACATCGTTACCGAAGGTAAGTAACTTGTTCATCTGAAAGAAACACGTTAGTTAGATTCCTCACCTTAGAATAGATACCCAAGCAATACCATCCCGGTGGTGGGTCTGCGAACCAAGATCACACCAGAAAGTCCTGGAGGACAGAACGGCCAAAGAAGCCATCCCTCCGGACTTGGCTGTCAAGGCAATAATGCCTGGCAAACGTGTGTAGCGAAGCCCACGTTGCCGCCTGACAGATGTCCTGCAAAGGGACACCCCGTCCCAAAGCAGTAGTAGCTGCAGTGGCCCGAGTAGAATGGGCGCGCAGCCCAACAGGAGGGTCCTTTTTTGCCAAGGAATAACAAATTTTGATGCACAAAACGACCCACCGAGAGATGGTCCGTTTGTGCACAGCTTTTCCCTTCTTAGCACCCACGTATCCAACGAAAAGTTGGTCGTCCACCCGGAACTGCTTTGTGCGGTCCAAATAAAAGGAGCGCACGTTTTGGGTCCAGACGGTGGAGCCTCTCTTCCTCTTTGGAAGGATGCGGAGGCGGAAAGAAGGTGGGCAAGGTGACAGACTGCCCAAGATGAAAGGGGGTCACCACTTTCGGAAGAAAGGAGGGACGAGGCCGAAGGACAACCTTGTCCGGATGAACAGAGAGAAAAGGAGGCTTTGATGATAAAGCCTGGAGCTCACTCACCCGTCTAGCCGAGGTGATGGCTACCAGAAAAGCAGTCTTAAGCGTCAGCAGACGGAGAGGACAATTATGAAGAGGCTCAAAGGGAGCGCACATTAGAAATGTGAGAACAAGATTCAAGTCCCACTGAGGCATTACAAAAGGGACAGGAGGGAACGTGTGAGTAATGCCTTTTAGAAAGCGTGTAACTATAGGGGACTTGAAAAGAGAAGGCTGATCAGGAAGCCGCAAGAAGGCAGAGATGGCAGCAAGATAACCTTTCAAGGTGCCCAGGGCAGAGCCCTGCCGGGCCAAAGAAAGAAGAAAGAGGAGAACCTCAGAAAGAGGGGCGGAAAGGGGATCCACAGCCTTTGCTGTGCACCATGCCACAAATTTGTTCCACCGGCAGGCGTATACCGTCTTTGTGGAGGGACGCCTGGCTGCCAGAATATCACAGACTTCAGGAGGTAGTCAAATGGCATCAACTGCCGCCGCTCAATCTCCACGCATGGAGGTGGAGGCTGGACAGGTTCGGGTGTAGGACCGTCACCTGCTGCTGCGACAGAAGATCCTCCCGAAGGGGCAGACGTATCGGAGGATCGGTCAACATACTGAGTAGCTCGGGATACCAGTACCTTTGTGCCCAATCCGGAGCCACCAAGTTGACTTGGGCCCGGTCGTGCCTGATCTTCTTCAGCACTCTGGGCAGAAGTGGTATAGGCGGAAAGGCGTACAACAGACCGCAACTCCACTCGTGACGAAAAGCGTCGCCGAGCGAGTGCCGCCTTGGAAATTCCAACGCGCATAACTGCTGACATTGCGCGTTCTCTTCGGTGGCGAATAGATCTAACCAAGGCTCTCCCCACTGCTGAAAGAGACCTTGCGCCACTTCGGAGTTCAGACGCCATTCGTGATCCATCATGCACCGGCGACTGAGTTTGTCTGCTCTGGCGTTCAGAGAGCCCGCCAGATGTTGAACCACTAGGGTGACGCCCTTGTGTTCCAGCCACGTCCAGAGGCACAGAGCCTCCTGACAAAGGGTCCACGATCCCACCCCGCCATGTTTGTTGCAATACCACATGGCGGTGGTGTTGTCCGTGAACACCTGCACGACACTTCCCCTGACAGAGGGAAGGAAGGCTTTCAGTGCAAGTCGGATCGCTCTCAACTCCAACAGGTTGATGTGGAGGCGAGACTCCGCCGGAGACCAGAGGCCTCTGATCTCCGCCTCTCCCATATGGCCACCCCATCCCAGGAGGGACGCATCCGTCACTACGACATGCTCCGGTTGGGGAAGGGAGAGGCTCTTGCCCGTGACCCAATCGCGGTCCGTGAGCCACCACTGCAACTGCTGTGCAGTGCCCTCCGAGATCAAGACATGGTCGGACAGGTTGCCGTGATGCTGGGCCCACTGAAACTTCAGGTCCCACTGCAGAGCCCGCATGCGCCGCCTGGCGTGATGCACTAGTAGGATGCAGGAGGCCATCAGCCCCAGAAGCCGCAACACTAGCCTGACCGAAACCCAGGATAGAGGCCGAAAGATGGGAATCAGGGCCTGTATATCCCGGACCCGCTGTTCCGGCGGATAGACCCGGAACTGCGCCGAATCGAGAACCGCTCCGATGAAGAGGAGCTTCTGAGAGGGACTCAGGTGTGACTTCGGCACGTTGATGGAAAACCCCAGCAAATGCAGGAGATCCGCCGTAGTCTGGAGGTGGGAGACGACTGCCTGGGGCGAGCCCGCCTTCAACAACCAGTCGTCGAGATAGGGGAAGACTGGAACCCCTGATCTGCGCAGATGAGCTGCGACCACCGCCATCACTTTCGTGAACACCCGAGGGGCACTGGTAAGGCCGAAGGGGAGCACGGTGAACTGAAAGTGCTCCTGACCCACCGTGAACCGCAGGTAACGCCGGTGGGCCGGCAGGACGGGGATGTGGAAATATGCGTCCTGCAAGTCCAACGCTACCATCCAGTCTCCAGGGTCTAGGGCAGCTAGAACCTGAGCCAAAGTTAACATCTTGAACCTTTCCTTCCGGAGGAAGGCATTGACGTTCCGGAGGTCCAAGATAGGGCGTAGGCCCCCTTTGCCCTTCTTGGAAACCAGAAAGTAGTGGGAATAACAACCACGACCTACTTCTGGGCTCGGAACGCGCTCGACGGCCCCCTTGGCCAAGAGGGCCGAAACTTCCTCGTGGAGAAGATTCAAATGATCCCCCGAGATACGGTGGTGCTGCGATGGCATGGCTGGAGGGGTCGTCTCGAAGGGGACGGAGTAGCCCCTTCGGACGATTTGCAGCACCCACCTGTCCGATGTGATGGACCGCCAGTGGAGCAGGTGATGGCGAACTCTGCCGCCCACTGGCGTGGAATGGGCCTGAAAGCTCGGACTAGGAAGGCTTTGAGGCGGATGCTGCCGGGGTGGATGTGGGCTGACCGCGTCATCCTCCAGAACCGCCTCGGCGGAAACCACGTCCGCGACCGCGCGCAGGTTGGTTCTGCGGCTGGTGGCTAGGCGCACGTGAGGAGGCACCCCTTCCTTGGCCACGAAAGGCGGAAGTTTGCGACCGCGGGGCCGAGAGGCCCAAGGACTTGGCCGTAGCCCGGGAGTCCTTAAAGCGATTCAGCGCACTGTCCGCTTTCTCGCCGAAAAGGCGAGTGCCATCAAAGGGCATGTCCATGAGGGTGCTCTGGACATCGCCCGAAAAGGACGTGGACCGCAGCCAGGCGTGACGTCTAAGCGCCACCGAGGTAGAAATCGCCCTACCCAGCGAGTCCGTAGTGTCAAGCCCACATCGGATAGCATGTCGCGCTGCATCCCTCCCAACGGCCAGAGCCTGGGTAAGTCGTGTCTGGACCTCCTCCGGACACAGGGGCAGCACGTCCTCCACCGTATCCCACAGAGAGTGGGAATAACGGTCCAAGAGACAGGCGGTGTTCAAGGACCGCAGGCCCAAACTAAGGGAGGAGAACAGCTTTTTGCCAAACTGTTCCAGTCTCTTGGAATCCCGGTCCGGCGGAGCGGTCGGGAAGGAGGATTGGGAGGTAGAGGCCTGGATAACCAGGCTCTCGGGGGTAGGGTGTTGGGACAGAAAACTGGGGTCGCCCGGAGCAGGGCGGTGGCGCCTGGCGACGTTCCTGTCCACAGGAGGAACTGTGGAGGGCTTGGACCAGTTGCCCTGCAGAACGTCAGTGAGGGCCTCATTGAATGGCAGCAGAGGCTCAGTGGAGCTTGCTGCAGACTGAAGCACCTCAGTGAGGACGTTAGTCCTCACAGCCACGGCAGGCAGCTCGAGCCCAAGGGCTGCGGCCGCCTTGCGCAGCACCACAGAGAAAGCAGCACCCTCCTCCGAAGCCACAGTCGGAGGAGAGATGAATCCAGTGTCTGGTGAGGTATCCAGACCACTGGCCTCCCCCAGTTCATCTGCCCAGTCCTGTGACAGCTGAGCCTGAACGGCCACAGTGTCATCGGACCCCTCCCATTCGCCCCCGTCATCTGATTCCTGGTAAACAGGAGGAAGGATCGGAGCCGGACGATAGACATAATGTGTCTCTAACGGCGCCGTACGCGGCGTCCATCGACGCCGTAACGGCGCCGGATCCGGAGCGGGGCTGAACCGGAGCCGGCGTCGGGGGTGGAACCGGTGTCGACGCCGGCGGAGGAGGCGTGACGAGGTCGACCGGCGACGGCGCCGGAGCCGCCGGTATGCAAGGTTGCCCAGTCGGGTCCGCGGGGCCCGAAGGTGCGCCAGCGGGCGTCGACGGCGGAGCCAGGCTCCTCATGGCCGAGAGGAAGGCACTGACTTCCGCCGGCGTCGCGTCAGTCCCAGGGAACGGCGGGAAATGGGGACTTGCGCAGCGCCTGCGGCTCCGCTGGAGCCGCGGGGGTGGAACCACCCTGACCCTCGGCCGAGACGCACGACCGGCGAGGGGAGTCCGAAGAGCGGTGTCGCCTCTTGGACTTCTTGGAGTGCTTCGACTTACCCGAAGACTTGGAGCCAGACGAGCGATGATGACGTCGGCTGTGGCTCCGCGACCGATCCTTGGACCTCCTCCTGGACTGGGATCGAGAGGGGCGCGGAGCCGAGTGGCGAATCCCGTCTAGCCTTCGAGGTCAGGGCCTTGCAGTCCGAACACGACTCCGCGTCGTGGTCGAGGCCCAAACAGTAAAGGCACCGGCGGTGATGATCCGTAACCGACATCAAGCGGTTGCAGTCAGCACAGGCTTTGAAACCAGGCATCCTACCGGCACCGGAGTCGAGACAAGATCAAAAAGGATCAAAAAAGTTAGTCAAAAAAGACTAAAAGGGGTAGCTCTCCCGGATCTGCGCTTACTGGCGCGGAAAAAAGAAGAACTGACATCAGCGCGCGAGGGCGGCGTCTAAGTACTCCGACGACGTCATTCCGGCGCACAACGCCGACGACGGACGCGGAGCCGCAGACGACGCCTAGCGACGCGCAAGGGGTATTGCTGACGAAAAATCTTCCGGATCCAGTCTGACGCCTGGGGATATTCTAAGGTGAGGAATCTAACTAACGTGTTTCTTTCAGATAACAAGAGGATAACCTTCAAACTCCTCACCCATGCACACAAGGCACTCCACAACACCGGACCAACGTACCTCAACAGCCGACTCAGCCTCTACACCCCCACCCGCAAGCTCCACTCCGCAGACCGCGCCCTCGCCACCATCCCCTGCATCCGAAGAGTGACCGCCGGCAGTAGATCATTCTCCCACCTCGCCGCCAAGACATGGAACGCCCTCCCCACCCGCCTGCGGCAGACCGAAGACCTTCTGACCTTCAGAAGACTTCTCAAGACCTAGCTCTTCGAACAGTAGCAGCTTCCCCCCTCCTCCTCTTAGCGCCTTGAGACCCTCACGGGTATGTAGTGTGCTTTACAAATGCCATGATTGGTTGATTGATTGATTTTTACTAAGTTTCTGTTTCTCTGCGGATAAAGCTTTGGACCTGTCGGGCTGATGAACCATGATTTTCCTATTGAGTGGTGCTCTAGGCATAATATTATTTTGTAAATATCTGAAGGTTTCTTCAGATATATGTTAACACTAGGTTGGTGGCATAGGGTTATTCGTCCTTGCTAGTACACATTTTCCTATGACGTCTTTATATTTACCCTGAATTTGTGCTGTGCGAGTTGAGCTGTTTGACCACTACCACCTACGTTTTTTACAGTCATGAAGGGATCAAGCCCCATTAAGTGGGAAACACCTCCAAAATATTGGATAGCAGTGCACACAAGCACCACAAGGATCGAGGCCAGTAAGAAAAGTATCAACAGGAAAGTAGGATCTGCTTTTATGGTTACCCCACTTTTTGCCTGGTGCTATGCTGTTTCTGAGTAGTCTGACTAGGATCCTGTTAGTCAGGAACCCATGTTTCCGTGCTTTCTCCCCTAAATTGGTGATGGTGAGTAGTTATGTACATTCCAGCTTGGCTACTTGTGTACCATTATAAGTCCCTAGTATATGGTACTGAGGTACCCAGGTCATAAGTACACCAGGGGACCCCCATGGGCTGCAGCATGTATTGTGCCATCCATGAAAGACAACTCAAACTGTGACTGCAGGCCTGCCATTGCAGCCTGTGTAAGCTGGTGCTTGCAACACTTACGACAGATATAAGTTCTCTTATATCTGAGGTCACTACATTTAAAACCTATAAGTCACCAACCAATAAGGCAGGCCTTTCAATCCTGAAGACAGGGTGCTGGGTTATAAGTGTGTGGGTGCCCCTGCATGAACAGGACACTCCTACAAACCCTAGAGTCGATTCACCAGGCTCTGTAAGTGCAGTCAGCCATTTTGATACAGATAGTGGCCATCCTTCAATACGGAATTGATAACTATATAGTGGCTGTGCCGAACCTGGCTATGTCTTGTATCAAACATGTTGGAATCATACCCCAAATACCATTACCGGTGCTGGACGTATGATTCCATGACTGGGTGGCTCCTCCGAGAAACGCCCCCAGTACTCCTGGGAACATCCTTTCAGGGTCTGACAGCAAGCTAGTGCTGCTGCCGACCCAAGACACAATTCTGCCCTCCTGCTTCTGAGCTGAGCTCAAGCAGGGGAAGGTAGAACAATAGGTTTAACCTACAATACATGATGAGATCTGGTAAAACAAGCTGCTTCAAACTCCTTCTGGATAAGCTTGAATGCTGCTCTCCACAGCTACCACTTAAAGAGCTTTCTAAGTTTGTGTAAGACCACTAAAATCACCATTTGGGTTGTCTGGATTAGTGCAAGGTGCTTCTCTTAAATACGTGTTCACCATATACTAAACCAGCCCCCTACAGCCTTGTTTTAGTTAACACTAAAATATCTAGGTTTGCGTAAGTCAAATAAAAAAAATCTGTTTTGTGTTTTACTTGGGATCATATATTTAACTAAGCAATATGAATAGATTTATCTTTCATCTTTCTAGTTGACTTGGAATCAGTGTACTCATATGCTCTATTTGCTCTTTATGAATACAATACTCTGTGAGGATAGTTTTTAATTCTAAATAAATGTGGTATTTACGAGCCTCGTGGATCTGAGTTCCTCAGCAGGGTACATTCCTTTTGCCAGCAAAATAGCTGGTCCCTGGCCTGATGTGGATGGTACAGAGTGCTTGAATTTAGTGCACCCAGTGTGCATGTCTGTTTCCTTAAGTTATCCAGAGCTTGCACATTTAAAGTGCTAATAATCCAAAACTGTTGTTCAGTTACCAACTCCCGAGTTTCAGTGGTAACTGATTTGCAGAGGGGAAGGCAAGACCACAGTGAAGCACCCCCTATTGCAGTGGGATCGCTGGTGGTTTCTTGAGACTGGCAAGAAATAGGGTCACAGATTGTTCAAAAGGGACAAGAGTGATTAATAATCCGACATGCAAACAGGGGTTACTTTTTTTTTTAAGTGGGTATGACTCGAAATTAGATTTATTTGCCAATTGCAATTCAACAGTAAAAGTCTCAACTATCTCAAATAAAACAATTTATCTTTAAAATCAGAATTAGAAGCGAAGGCTTCAAAATTTAAGCCAGGATCCTCTAGGTCAGGGCAGAACATTATTAACTGACTTGCAAGGGATGGGTAGACTTTGACAGGGAGCTAAATGTTTCAGGAAGGTATCATGATGTTAATGTGAGGCTGAGGTTGCTATGGTCCTATTCACTTTTCGAGTGATTCACAAAAAAGTTTTGAAAAATCAAAAACATCTACTAACCATAGTAGCAGATTTGAGTAGACTTTTAAGGGGTTAATTAAATTCCTCAGATACTATTCATAGAGATATTGAAAATCGCAGATCTCCATATGCAGTTCTCCGCGAATTATCCATTATTTTTCTAGGTGGCAAAATCCATTCACTACACTCAATTTGCACACTTATTTGCACACCTATGTCAGTTGTTTTTGGCATGAAGTGTAGGTATGCAATTTGGGAGTGATATAAAAACAATGGTACAGTTGTGCAAACCCACAAAGTCAAAACTCAGGAGATGTTCCCTCTATTTGCAGCGGACCCTTCCCCCTCCCACAGGGCTCTACTGGGTACACCCATAATTATTCTCCTACCCTAAACTTAGTACTGTTGAAAGTTCTAATATGTGTCTATAGTCATGTGGGAATTATACCCACAAACGCCATTTTTCCACAGAGGAACTTAACTTGTGTGCTCAAAAAGTACTGTGAGTTGCTGCTTAAAGTTTAGGTTTCGGCTTCTGGCTCTTTGGAATATTCAAAATGGTGGGAACCAGTTGCAAACACAATTAATTTGTTTTATCTTCAGACATCCCAAATGTTAATTAATACCAGTAATATGCAATATACTTTCTTCAAATTGGTAAAACATCATCATACCATATTTAAATCTGTCTGTGGAACAATAGTCTTCAATTTCTCGCCTTGTCTGCCATCCATCACTCCTTCAATAATCATTTCAATAGTCGGTGGGACATATTTTTCAAACAGACGGTCCAACTCAGTTTGCTCTAGCTGCAACAAATGTTAGAAATTTCACAAATTATGTCTACTGCCAATGAAAATGTAATTCATTGAAGTCCTTTAATATACCACATTAAAATTGTGACCATTAAAGTCAAACATATCAACACTGAGGATAATTATCACAAATATAGTTAAAATATCTGAGCAAAGCAAAAGGTCCTAAGAAAATATGTTCCCTTTTACATGACAATGGAAAGTGCACTCCACAGGTTTTCCCGTTATGAATGGTTATTCATCATCAACCAAAACCTGAATTTTTCAATGTTTGTTCTGTATATGTTTTACATTTAGGAGATAGTTTATAGTCATTTTCACTCATAGTTTTCTTTAAAGTTTTTTTACATTCAGCTTAACCACAAATGTGTTTTTACCAGTGGTTCATTATATGTGAGACAGATGTTTAATTTTAGTAGGGATTTGTTCTTTTTAGTACTCCTAAGTTAGGTTTTGTCAATGTGGCTTGGCCCTAAAACCAAAACTCGGCCCAGCAAATAACATAACATGCTTAAAACTGATTTTTCAGTCTTTAGCAACTTACACAAAATGGAGCCTGACAAAGTAATGATAAATGAGTTCTTCTTGAACTGATCAAATGCACTTATTTAGAGAAAAGAAATGAATGGCAATACTTCATTTATTTGGGAAGCTAGCAAAACTGTAAATAGCAACGTTATATTTTCTCACACTCGTTATGCTTTACTAAAAGTTGGGCTTCCAGCAAAAAAACTGTGGTTGGTTTGAAGCTGTATGATGATGACTGGAAGAGTTCACTTGATAAATTATTTAAGACATATACACATGTATTTGTAGTTTGTGAACAATGCTTAACACAGAAAATATTTAATGTAGAAAATCACATTTGCCTTAGATTTCACTTAATAAAGTGTTTACAAATGTGCTCTGACAGTGGAATGGACACCACATTATACTCTTAAATACCTACCTCGCTGTAAGAGCTAGGTTTGTGGTGGCTTACGCAATAGAGCACTATCCAACTCTGTGTTGACATATCATAACAGTAGATTGACCTCTATGTGTTGCAATGGACAAAACATCCCTATAACATCAGAGCTCATATTATGGAGTGTAAGGTGGATTTGTAGAGCACTGCTTTTCGAAATGAGGAAATGAGGTATTCAGGTGCTAAATAGGTGAGAGAGCATGCATGTGGTGAGGCTGGGTCTGAGTACAGGCTGTCTTGCTGGTCCTGCAAGAAGACTAATTGAAATGCCAGGCCTTTAACTTCTTGCAAGTTTCAAAAGGTTAGTAGGAGGCCCTGATGTTTTGGGGGAGGTCGCTCCAGATGTAGCAGCTTGGTAGGAGAGTGATCGCCCTCCAATTCTGCTTCTGTGGATACAGGGTGTCTGTGAGGGAGAGTGCTGCTGAGAGAAGTTGTCTGGTGGGTTGGTGGAATTGAAGTCGGGGAGTGAAGTATGCGGGTCCCTTGTTGTGTAGTGACTTGAATGCGGGTGTGAGAAGTTTGAACTGGCAGCACTTTTAGATGGGAAGCCAGCAGAGCTCTCTGAGGAGTGGTGTGGTGTGGGATTGGTGTGGGAGATAGAGGATGATTCTGTTGGTGGCGTTCTTAATGGTTGTGAAGAAAATAAGTTGTAATGCTGGCGTAGAGTGTGTTGCCATAATCCAAATAGCTTGTGATTAGGGTCTGCGTGATGGAACGTCTGATGTCCAATGGGAGCCACTTGAAGATTTTACATAACATGCAGAGAATGTGGAAGCATGTGCTGGTGACGACGTTGAGGTTGAGGTTGGTGCCCAGGAAGAGACCTAGGTTCCTAGGCCATGGCCGGTTGGGGTGAGTGTGGGTCCATATTCGGCGAGTCACCAGCTGAAGCCCCTTTGTTAGCTCTTATTCCCAAAGATCAAGACTTGAGATTTGTCAGTGTTGAGCTTGAGGTAGTTTTCTTTCATCCAATTGGCCACGCTGGTCATGCACTATTTGAAGTTTGCCTTGGTGGTGACGGTGTTGTCTGAGAGCGGAAAAATTAGCTGGGTGTCGTCAGTGTAGGACAGGATGTTAATTCCGTGGGATCTGATGGTGTTAGCCAGAGGAGTCATGTGCATGTTGAAAAGTGTGGGGCTGAGAGATGATCCCTATGGTCCTTCGGTTCTGATGTGAGCGGCATGAGCCTGACTCCTTGTGTTCTTCCCGAGAGGAATAAAGCTATCCACATGAGTGCTGGTCCTTTTATTCCCACTGTGTGTAGTCTGGCAATGACTGTGTGGTGGGAGATGGTGTCGAAAGCAGCAGAGAGGTCAAGGAGGATGAGGCTGGGGCTCTGCCCATGGTCGAGGATGGTACGTAGGTCGTCTGTGGCAGCGATGAGGGCTGTTTTGGTCCTATGGTTGTTTCGGTGATGAGGTTGTTTTGGAATTCTGATTGTGAGTCGTCCAGGTATTTGTGGTGTTCTAGGTGGTCAGAGAGCTGTCTGTTGATAGACCTCTCAATGACTTTGGCTGGTAAGGGAAGCAGCGAGATGGGTCAGTAGTTGCTGGAAACCAAGGGATAAACTGAGGGTTTTTTCAGGAGGGCGGTGACTTCAGCGTGTTTCCAGCTATTCGTGAAGGTGGCTGTCTTGAAGGAGGTGTTAATGATGCAAGTGAGTGCAGCACTGATTGTTGTTCTTCCTAGATTGTAGAGATGGTTGGGGCAGGGGTCTGTGGGTGTCTCCAAGTGCACTGTCTTTATTATTGCTCCAGTGTCCTCGATAGATAGAGAGTTGCGTACTGTCAGTTGTTAGTCTTTGGTTGATGGGGTTAACAGGTTGGGTAGGTCGATGGGGGTGGCTGGGGTTTGAAGTTCCTGTAGATCTTGGTGATATTTTCGTGGAAAGAGTCAGAGAGGTTATTGCAGAGTTCTTGTGTAGGGCTGATGCTACTGGTCATGCCTGTTTAGTTGATGAATTCCTTGACGATGGCAAAAAGTTCCTTGCAGTTGTTGGAGCTAGACTCAATTCTCAGGGTCAGAGCCTTTTTCTTGGTCTCTTACACTTGGTGGTGTCTAAGTGCAACCTTGTAGGTTTACTTGTGGTGGTCCTTTGGGTGGTTCCCCATTTCCTTTAGAATTGTTTGTAAACTCCCCTAGACTCTCTGAGGTCAGGGTTGTACCACCTAGCTTGTTTGTAGAATCTTTTGGGGGTTGGTGTTTTTCAGGGGTGCCAGTGTTTTGGCACGTGGTACTCCAGTTGTTGAAGATCTTTGTGTCCATGATGAGCTTGTTGGTGGGGTCTGGGAAGCATAGTTGGAGGGAATTGAGCCATACTGTTTCTATAATGGTCTTTCTGCAGCAGGTTGGGGTCTTGCTAGACTCAGTAGGGGTGGTTGGAGGTTCAGTTATGTGGAAGTGGTCTGTCAATGTGAGTGGAGTGATGTGGCTAACTTTAACCTTGTCGCTGGAGGAGAAAATGGGGTCCAAAGTGTGTCCGGCGATGTGGGTAGGACCTTGTATGAGCTGGGTGAAGCTGATGTTCTGAAGTCTTTCGAGAAATCCGTGAAGTTGGAGTCCGTGGGGTGGTAGAGATGAAAGTTTAGATCACCTAGGAGTATGAAGTCATTAGTGCCCATAGCGAGAGGTGTGGTGAGTTCAGTGAGGAGGTTGCTGAAGTCCTGGGGACCAGTAGGCGAGGGTGCTTTTGATTGTGGTTTTACTGTCTTTCTGAGGTTTGAGGTGCATATGTTTTTATAAAAGGGACTTCTGGGTAAGTGTAAGAGGTACACTTGACGGTGTCTCTGTGGATGATGGCGAGTCCTCCTCCTGGTTTATGGGGTTGGTCCTGGTGCAGGATTTTATATCCAGTAGAGATGGGTGCGGTGATGTCCGGTGCCGATGTGGGGTTGAGTCAGTTTTTGGTGAGGAAGAGGAGGTCTGGTGCATTGGAGTCAATGAGATCCCCAAATTTCAGTGGAGTGCTTGTCGAGTGAGCAAGTGTTGAGGAGCATGCATGCGAGTGAGTGTTGTTGTGCAGGGTGGGTGCATAGTGCTGTGTGATTGTGGGCCTTGAATTCTGACTAGGTAAGGGGTGCGGTGTGAGTGGGCGGTGGGAGCGGGTATGTGGAGGCATGTGAAGTGCCAATGTGAGCTGGCAAAAGGGCCCACCGTCGACTGAGGAGCGGATCAGCAGCAGCATTTGTGGTGGTGTCCAAGGTTGAGCAGGTGGAGTTTGTTGGCAGTGTAGCTGCTGGATACGTTTGGACAAGGGTTTCTGACACTAGGTGTGGTCCAGGCACAAACAGGCACAAATAGGCTCTGGGTTCCATTAAGTAGGGCCTTGCAGAGTTGGAGGAGAGCGGGCAGTGGGCAAACTCAGAAACAGTGAGAAAATCCAGTGAGGAGAGTGGGAAAGTTGGGCAGGAAAGGCAAGATAGCAAAACACGGTCCGCAGAGCAAGTTAGCGCGCAAAAACTGACAGAAGAGACCAAGTTACAAAACAGGAGCAAAAGATGAAAAAAGGAGCAATTGAGAGGAACAAAGGAAGCAAAAAGGATCAGTTAAAAAGAAACAGGGCAGATAGAAAAGACAGCAGAAACAAGTAAAGAGTAGTTACTAAGTAGGGGGCACAACAAGCACCTAACAGGAAAAACAGCAGGAGAAAGACACCAACACAAGTCAGAAGGGCAAGTTGAGGTCAAGGTCACACTGAAGCAAAAGAGAGACTTTTGGGCACCTGACTCATTACCATTACCCACCTTATTTGGCCTTGTTTTGAGCCACTTTTTCCAGTAGGGATGATATTTCAAGTTTTTGGGGTCCACATACACCATACCACAGCGAGATACCGTGGCAGGAGAAGCATATTGTAAATCTCCTACCTAGGAAAACAACAAAACACATAAGTTATATTTCTGATAATGCATACTTATAGGCAACCCTTTCCTATGGTCACATAAGAGTAATGAACATTATGCAATTAAAAAAGAACTTCATAAATGTACTTAGTTATGAAGAACCTAGATGAGCCCAAATTGTATTTCATAGCGATTGGCAATGGAGCTTGTTGAAGGAAAGGCAAAACAGAAAATATCAGGGTATGGAAAATACAAAAATAAGAAGGTATACTATATGATAGGCCATTATATATAATATATATGAAAGACGTATATGAAATATCAGTATATTGAACTAAAGGTAGACTAACGTCTTCACAAGTTTTCTTCAAAAAGCTGTGTGCTAGGCACTGTGATTGTCAGTTATATGCTGTACCTCAAATAACATTGCACAGTGTGGCTGAAGTCGGATACGTTCCCCATTTGCCAAGGTCAAAAGCTTGTTGTCGTCCATGACAGAATTCATGTTTTCCACCCAAAGGGCATCCACATCTCCATCAAACAAAATATACCTGTAAAATGAAAAAAATATTGTTCTTAGGATTCCAGTTTCTCCTGTCCTTTCCTGATTGACCCTCTAGGTATTTCTAACTTTCTTGTGGACTGAGGTCTGGTAAGCAGCCACATGTGCTCCACTAAAGTAGCAAGTACTTGATCTCGTACTGCAACCCTTTAGACTGTGGAGCTGGCCTTACCTACCACAAGGGTCTCAGATTGACACAGCAGAATGCTAAAATATCCATAAATAGACTATTTTACTACAACAGTAAAGTTATAACCCACTGTGGTGTTTCTTCTGGCTGAACCTTGGAATGGTGAAGAGTGTTATTTTTAAACATAATTAAAAACAAGCACTTGCAAATCTATTAGGTATAGGATCATGTGCTAACGCATGGAGTGTTAGCACATTATAGTGAGACTCACAAGAGAAAGACTGGATTTGGATAAAGAGAAAATAAATGTCTCAGCTGCAATAATGATTAACTCGTAGTCTGGCGGGTGGTACTTTGGTGTTCCCATGGCAGTGCCTTTCAAAAAGGCACTGCAATGGGAACGACAAAGCCTGTTCCTGCAGGACATGGACTGCATGCATCCCATGGGCCTCAGGCACCGGAGGGACCTGTAGGGTCCTCTTTATTTCTTCACTGCTGCCCTTTCCAATGCAGTCTCACCGCAGTGGTTATGTCGCAGTGAGGTAACTTGTAATATGCTTGGCAGTACCGTAGCAGCACTGCCTAGCATATAGCAGCCTCAAGACCACTGCACCAGCACCAGGGATCGCGGAACCTGGCGGCTGCAGCGGTCCTCTCACGATCTGACCGCCGTACTTCTAATACGCTGGTCAGACCACTGGTGCTGCGGTACCCGACCGCCACCTCACCTCCACTGTGAGTTTGGTGGTCCTATGGACCTCCAAACTTGTGATCAGGCCCTTAGAGTTAGATTGGAAGAACTGAGCCAGATATCTCTTGACTACCGGGGAGTAGGGCGTGGGGAGGGGGCAGTTGTACATGAATTTATCAAATATTTCTATGAAGGAGAACCTGTATTACAGGTAAGAATCTTTTATTACTCCATCTCTGGGTCTTGCTAAAATGTATGAACTATGAATGGAATAACAATCTCACTTAGATACGCTGCATTAAGAAGACAATGCAGAAAGCTGCTAAAATATGTGTCGGGTGCACTAGGCAATCAAATTATTTAAAGAAGCTTGGCCAACTTGGGCATCCATTTTGGAATCAGAATCTAGACAATAATCCTTACCAATTGTATTAACTGAACTAAAGGTAGCAGCTGTACATATCTCTGATACTGGTACAGGTCTTAACGTAGCAGCTGTAGCTGCTTTACTGCTAGACGAGTGTGCTTTTGGATCACTTTAAAATGATCTACTTGCCTTGAAATAACACAAAAAATTCAAGCTACTATCTATCTAGAAATAGGGGGCCTAGATATCTCCATTCCTGTATTGATAGGTCGACAGTTTATGAATCAATGATCTGATGATTGTAGTTATTTTGTTCTATATAAGCAGTATCTCAGTGCCCTCTTATCTAAAGTGTGTAACGATCTCTCTACCAAAGATGTAGGTTGAGAAAAAAATACTGCCAGACAGAAGGAATGGTTGAAATGAAAATGCAACAACACCTTAAGCAAGAAAGCCAGATGACTCCTGAAAACATCTTTACTGTGGGAAAAAAAACATATAAGGTTATCTAATACAAAATGCCTGAACCATCCTTCCTGTATGGGCGGAAGTGATAGCTTCTTTAAAAAACGCTATTTACCATTTTAGATATTTCAATGTAGCTTTATACATAGGCTCAAAGAGAGACCCCATTAATTGCACTAAAATTAAGTTAAGCTCTCAAGCGTGGATGGCTGTCTTAATGGAGAATAAATCTTAGTCCCTTCTAAAAATCCTTAATGAATGTCATTCAAAATAAAATAACCTGTGATGGAGTTTTTGTGTGTTTCATAATCATGGCAAAGTGCATTTTTATGGAGAAATATTAAGACCTGATTTTGCTAAGTAAAGCAAAAAGGGCGATATAGTACCTTTTCTGATAGGAGATTGGATCTATCTACCTCTCAATGCATTTTCTGCAGAATCACTTCCGCTCATGAGCATAGTAAGATTTTGGATATGGTTTCTTTACCTCATACTTTATTCCTGCAGGGGCCAACCTGTCAAATGTAGAGATACCAAACTCAGTGCAGATTCTTGCTATTGGCTCTGGTCAGCATGTTCTATCTGAAATGTAAGTTTATGTTCGGCATTTCATACAGGGGCGGCTAAACAAAAAGGCATTCACTAGGGACCCTGGCTCCAGGAACCTGGAAGTGAATTTTCTACATTTTGCTTGTCTGCCATGGCAAAGAGATCTTTACCTGTCTACATCAAAATCTGAATACCTCTTTGTTAGACCTGGCTATCTCTGCATGGTCATCTGCAAACGTTTATGCCGTCCCTCCTCCTATTTTTGCTGAATTTGTTTTTGTTAGCTTTAGAACTCGGTGCATTTTAACACTGCTGATAATTGCTGAAGTGCTTGTGCTCTCTCCCTAAATCATGGTAAAATTGGCTTACACCTGTTCGGCATATGTAATTTACTTATTAGTTCCTTGTAGAGTGTTATACCATATGCCAAGGGCCTGTGCTTATATGCTGCCTGTGGGCCTGCATCACCCATTGTGACACCTGCTTAAGTAGCCCTTTACAAGATGTCCTAGGCCCACCTTTGCAGCCTGAATGCATTGTCACACTGCAATGCCAACTTGGCATTTAAACCCCTTTGCTAAGTCTTAAACTACCCTTTTATTAATTATAAGTCACCCCTAAATCAGGCCCATAGGGCTGGGTGCTGTGTATTTAAATGGTCGAACATGCGCTTTTAATTTGTACTTATCCTGGTAGTAAAACATTCCCAAATTAATTTTCTTCTACTGTGAAGCCTATCCCTCCCATAGGATAACATTAGGGATTCCTTATTACATTTAATAAGTGTCATTTTCAATTGAGAGGACATAGATATGTCATATTTAGCACCTATGAAATTGTAATGATAAACCCTCTTTAGTGCTAAAGTCGGGTTCTGCACTACATTTTTAAAAATGTCACTTTTAGAAAGTTGGTATTTTCCTGCCCTTTATGCCTACAGCCTGTCTTGGGTCACATGACTGGGTGAAGCATACAGTTACGACTTTGTGAATTCCTACCAGACAGTCACATAATAGAGGAATTAGGTGTGCCTCAATGGGCCATCACTGGGCACAGCCCACTTACACTTGACTAGGCTGTGCCTGTCTCCACACAAGGCTTAACAACCCTATATTTTAATTGCAGCCAGCTTGGTGCCAGGCAGGGGACTCAGGAAATTCCATGCACTTAAAAGAACCTTTCCAGAAACTCCTCCCACTTTCCAAGGCATAACAAATAGGACCTTCAGACCCACTCTTCAGTTCACTACTGTGCCTGTGGGAGGACTGCCTGCTGCTGTGACCTGCTGTGCACTCTGCCAGACTGCTGCTGTACCTGGAATGACTGCTTTGCTGCCTGGAGCCTGCCTTGAACACTCAGAGGCCAGCCCTGCTATTGAATCCTGCAACTTCACTTGCACTCTAGATTGCCAGAATGGACTCCAGGGGTTAGTTTGCGGGCCTCCTGTTCACAGCCACAGAGACATAACAGGCTTCTGCCATTGTGAACCTGCACCTAGACCCTGAGGACCCTATCTGCCCCTGGGCCCTCGGTTGTGGTGCTAAAGGTGTCCAGATGGGCATTTTCCAAAACTGAGGACAAATATTTTTTTTGCCAATAAGTGATCTGAGACTAGGGAAAGATTGGGATCAACCTGCTTTACTATCCGCCAGAGATGCACCGCCGGTCGGATTCAATTTTCCGGCTTCTCCTGCTACGTTCTTCTCCGCAGCAGCTAATCCGTTTCCGTGGTCCTTCATCAAAGTGGTATTCGACCTCTTCGGTTACGGCCCTCCACTTCATCCTGATGGAGATTTTTGACTTCAATTTCGGCGACTAAGTCAGACGGTAAAAATCATTACAGTACAGTGGCTTCACTCCACGGCCATCTGACGACATAACTCCCACCTCGGACTCTCCTGCAGCCTTGCCCACCTGAACTTCTACATTCTGAGACATTTTTCATTAAAAAAAATGTTTTAAGTACGAATGCAAACACTGATCGAGCCCAATTGACTTCTTGTATCCGAACCGCGCTCCATCGTTGTCACCCTTAACTTTTGACTTTCGACTTTGACTGGCTTTTGTACGACCAGATGTCAGCGGTTGGAGCTTTAATCTTTTAGCGCTAGATTTCACTTAAAACTGAACAAATTCATAACTCTGGTTCGTCTGATTGGATTTTTGTGGTTTTGGTGTAAAAATGTATTAAAATATACTGTATTTTTCTAAATTGGTTTGGGATTTTTATTGTGTTGTGTAGTCACATTATTACAGTTTGTGTGCTGTATAAATACTTTACTCATTGTTTTAAGTTAAGTCTGGCAGCTTTTTGTGCCAAGCTACCCAGGGTTAACCACAAGTTAATCTATTGACTTTTTGAGGTTCACCCTGCAAGGAATTGTGGCTGTTGCTTTACCAGGGCTCACACCCCAGTCACCCAACAACCCAGTTTCTCACACTGATCAAGAATTTTGTTGTGGGTAACTCTTTTGCAGTCTTCTGATATGTATATGCTTACAACATCTCTTCTGATATTTATATGCTTACAACATCTGCTTTCTGATTCTGAACACCTAGCAAGTGAATTGCTAATATGCTGATGTTTCTGCATATCAGTCAATGTTATATGTCCATTGCCTCCTTGGATAGTGTTTGCAGTTTGGTTCCCTCATTTGTTCAGGTAATACATTGTCATCTCATTGTCTTTTTACATCGCAATTTCATTGTTCTCTAGGGCTGGAAAAAATTATTTCAGAGCCAGAAAGACTGCTTTGACCTGCATGAATTAACCTCTCTTTTCAAGACCATGTACTCTGAACCTGCAAGTCTGCTAAATTAATACACCAACCAAAAAGGGAAGCATCTGAAAAGTGTATGTCCCGGAAGAAACTGGAGAAAAGGATCACCTTTCATTAATTTGTTGGGATCCATCCAACAAGGGAAAAATTGCAATGTTTCTACTCATAGTGTCAACCTATCTTCCTAGCTCCCTGTGGTGAATTCCATTATTTATTTATTTGTATATAGTATTTATATAGTGCAGACCTAGCCAGATAGGCAGCAGTGCATTATTAAGAAAACTCAATAGCAGTACAATAAATGAAGGAGGTAGGTTAACGGGGAAGAAACATGATCAACATTGGATTAGAAAGGCAGAGAGACTCCTGGAGAAAGAATTTAAGGGTAAATTATGAATAGGTGAGTGTTCAGGTTCCATCTGTATTGCTGAAGGATGTCGTTGGTCCTGAGATCGTCAGGTAGGCTTTTCCAGAGTCTAGGGACTAAGCATAAGAAGACCTTGTTCAGGATCTTGGATTTGTTTTACTTTTTGGAATTACCAGAATGGTAGAAGCTTGCTACCTGCTAACGCTCTTCCCTACGGAGGCAACGACTTTGTTATTCAGGTAGGTGGGCACACTCAGATAGACGTTATGGGTGATGCAAGCAATGTTCGTTGTTGTCCCATTTCTGTTTCTATGGGTGGGGGGGTAGGTTTCTCCTTGTTTCGTCTCCGCATACAGCACTGACATTTGCTTAAGCTGCGCAACTACGGTTGGTTGTGGAGGCGGGACAGGGGCTTATATGAGAGTCGCCTCCCTGTTCCTCCTTGCTTGGGTTTGCTTCCAGTTCCTTGCCCCGGAAGGATTCTGGCTGTCGGCATTGCTGGCGCCCGGCCGTTGTATGGATTTCCCGCAGTATGGAGTGGACTTCTTCATTGTTTCTTTGAAGGTGTTCGTTTGTTCCAGCTGGAGCAAACAACTTCCTCTCCTTCCTTTGGTTCCTTGGATGTGGGGACTTCCTATATGGCGTCAAGTTAGTGAGGAGCTTTATCCTCGTTACCGTGACTTGTGTTTTTCCCAGTGCACTGGAGACTTCATTATTGAATGGACTTCCTTGACTCTCATTGATTATACAGAAGATCAAAGGTGGGTTTTTTACCTCATGTGTTTTTTCCCGCATATCCAGAATTCCTCAGTGTATATTCCCTGATTGGTGTCTGAACACTATTATGCAATCTCGGGAATTCACCACATTACTTGCCTACAGCAACCATTCAGGAGAAGGTTTATTTCCTGTTTATGTGGAAAAACTAGTCCCTAAATGAACAAGCATTGGCATAGCCAATAGGTCTCGCTTTTGGGACCTTTTGAGTATTAAGTTATGCAGCACAATATCCTTGGTGCACTAACATTAACTGTTACATGGTTAAACACTTATAAGGTCCCAAAGGCGAGACCTACTGGCTATGCCAATGCTTGCAAAAGCTGTCACAATAGCCTCAATTGGTGTGATACAATGTGATGGAAAACTAATGCACAAGATATTGTGGTGGTAAATCAACATAGCATCTTCTGAGAATGAGCTCAAACACATGTGAGCAAATCTACCAGCCTTGAGAGCTGCCTTCCAAACCTGAGCCCTTACTCTGTTGTAGGAAGCTAAGTATAGTCGTGGGGATCAAGCTGCAGGCTGCCAGGGAGAGAAAAACCACACAGAGAAAGCCCAATAAACATAAACGGGTTTCCGCGAGGTTAGCCTATGCTCGCTTTGTCAGCAATTACCATATCAGACATCTCCACAGAAAATGTGTGAGGTGTATAGTAAACTGACCCAAATAACAGAGCCAATAAAGAAATTAAAATTCCCAAAACAATTACATGGATAAAATAATTTAATAAGAATATACAATAATGAAGAAAATTGGAAATAGGGATGAACGTTTATGGTGAAAAGGATAAGTATTCCATAGGAAACAATGGTAAATATAAATTCAATGTAAGCCTAAGGGACATGGTAGACCACAAGCTATGTGTACTTTTTGGCATTTCATAACACATAGGCACTTTCTACCACCTTTGGATGTGGGAATGTTATGATACCACTCCCTGCAGGGCATTTTTAGAATCCTAGATCTTGATAGAGCACAATTTTGCTCTTCCAACTTTAGGGGTGAACTATAATCACAGTTAGTCCGCATCCACACATAATCTGTTGTCTTATTAACATTAGGTTATTAGCTTGTGTATTGTAATAATGTGTAAGTGAAGTAATAGGTATTTTCTTTATGTAAGCTGAAGAATTAATGTAATAAATGTATGTGTTTAGATGAAATCTTAAATGTGTAAAAGCGTATTCATGATCAACGAAAGTTTTTGAAACTAATGTTCATATAGTGTGTGGATATTAATGGCTCATATATGCATGTATTTTAAATGTGTGCACTGTTCTTATGTTAGCTGAACTTGGTAGGCCTAACTTTCATTACTACCTGTTCACTCTCATGTTAAGGTTGCTAATTAGAATTAATGTGCTTGTGGAATTTTCCTCTTTTCACATTTCTGTTGCAGGTGCAAGAATTTGTCCTCGTTAGTTAGAATAACGTCTTTGTTTGAGGAGCTGGATAGACACAGAGAGGAGAGGATGCTTTGAACATGCAGAGCTGATAATGTAGGAGGATGTCTTCCTCGTCTGGTAGGCTTGGAACCAAAGTCATCGAACAGGAGCCTGGAGAGCACCATTGCTTTATCGAAAGTTACCTACAAGGAGGGTTCTAACTGGATGAGGTGGTCCTGTGATGTGTTTGGGGGGTGATTTTCACCTTTTGTATTGGGGTTAGAGATAGAGTCCGCGGCCTACTGCCTTACCTAGAGAGAAGGGAGCATCTTAGAACGAGCTTCGTAGCTTTAAGCTACTCGGCCCATTCAATGTGAGTGCAATTCTTAGGAAGACTTCACGTGCTGACACCTTTATGCGGCTCTTGCCTTGGAAATGCTAAGTAGGGATGTCACGCTATCAGTAGTGTAGGACCAGACTAATGCTTTTGTCTACAAACCTGCAAATGAAGAAGGCTCTGGATGTAGACTCTAGATTTTTTTGTGTCCTGATTCTTGAATTGGTCATTTTGTGCATGTTGCACCATCTAAATTTCATTTGTAGGTTTGGTTTTGTAATAGTGCCTATGTACCTTTACACTCTCGTCTCGAGGTGTTTGTATGTCCAACTTTTCTCGGCTTTATAATAAATATACTAAAATTTAAATCAGGAGTCTGTGTTCCTTTAGAGTCATGGGTAATGGTAATGTATTATTGACTAATGATTTTCTCTTCCCTCCACACTTACAAGCAGGCAACAAAGACCCTTCAGCCAGGGGTTCCAGAGTAAGTCTAGAACTGGAATCCGGCTCCAACACTCTGAAACATGAAAAATTTCATTAATTAATGCTATGATAATCCCACATAGACACGTCTTCAACAGATTAACAGTCGTGTGTGCTATTCTTAAAATGTTTTCTAATAAAACCCAAAGTTTTGGTGCTCCATCCTGTCTATTGCTGTTGTCGGAACAGTGCACTCGTATATTAAGGCAAAATTCATACAGTAAATCTGTTGTGATTGAACCTTTGTATATGGTAGTTTGCCTGCTGGCTGGCTGTATTGCCATTGTCCTCAACATGTATGTTTTAGACGCATATCTTCTTGAGCCATAGCAAAGGATCATACTTACCTATTATGGAACAGAAAGAATTAGTATTTTTAACTAACCTGATTGCACCTACGGCTAATCAGTGCAGGATACATGTTATCATGCATTGTCTTAATGACTGGCTATTTGAATATTTGATTTTTGGTTTTGTAAAACGTACAAATACTCATAAGTCAGCTGGCACTAAGATCTGAAGCAGCCATAGAACAGTTATTGTTGAAAGAGGTGTGTTCTTAGAAGTTTGCGGAACCTGGGAAGGCTGGTTTCAGAAGGAATAGATCGGGGAGGATATTTCATTAGTAACCGAGGAGTTTCCTCCTAGTCATGATCTGCAAAACCGTAAAATGGGACCCAGATGAGAGGCAGAGCAGCGAAGCAATTAAGCAGCAAGTATCTACAGAGCATCTGAGAAATGTAACCAGTATAGAAAGATTTATGGATAGCTTTGTGGCGAAAAGAGTGCTTTAAAGACACTTCTCTTATGGATTGGAAGCCAGGGCTTTTGAGGGGTGTTGAAATTCTAGCATGTTTAGGGATCTCAAGTACAAGTCCGGCTACTGCGTTCTGAATGAGCAGCAATTTGTAAAACAAACAAGAAAGAAAACCTAAGAATAAAGATTACAATAATCCAGTCCACTTATAATCAAGGAATGGATCAGTGGTGTCAACTGCTGTTGTGTAGTAGTGTGAAAGATGAGAGCCTCGTGAACAGGTGCATGGTTTCTCCAGCATGTCCTATGAATGATTTTTGCCTCTCTTACCTATTTGTCACCAAAAATCTTGTGACTTTGATTTGGGAGTTGTCCTTGGTCCAGAGTATAGGATGGTGCAGTCACTCATATTGTTATACCCGAGGATTAACCTACGGCTCTTATCCCCATATACCTTACGACAGTAGGATGTCATACTAGGTATCAAGTGGACACTATGCTGCATAATTTCTTCTGGATTCCAGCAGTCTATAGCAATATTGGAGCTTGATCGTTTTAAGAAATGCGATCTCGGTTTTCCTGTAGGCATAGAGGAGTGATGACATTTCCATGAATTCACTTCTGCAAACGAAGTACCCATCTCAGAGGCTTTTAACAAAGTGAAACTCTGCTCACTGCCTGCACAGTTTCTAACTGTATTTGAGTTATTAATGTAATTCTGTAGGTAAAATTTCACAATTCCAGTTTGTCTCCTGAAGAATTGAAGACAGTTGGGAAAACCAGGGCCATCACGAGGGGAGGAAGCTGGGACTGGTTGACCCAGTCTCTTCATTTTCCAGGGTCCTACATTGACAGTCTTAAATGTGTGAGTCATGTAAAAACAGCCATTACTAAATGCCACCATATGTCTGAGTTCCTTTCAAATGCATCAAAAGACATTGTTTTATTTTGGATAAGGTTCTCCGCAAAGGCTTTGCAAGTAGGGGTGTGGGAGGGTGCTGCAGCACCCTACAAATAACCGTGTTGGAGTTCAGAAGGTGAATGAGCAATACCGACGCCTTTTAAATTTTGTTTTTATCTTGTCACATTTGCTGTACGTCAAAGACAGAGGTCAAATGTCAAGCTATATCTTCTAACAAATTGCTGCTAATTCTGTTAACATGCAGATTTGTGTTTGCTTTTCTTTCTATGAATGCAAAATGAGAGGATTTTGTAAAGTGAACTATGTGCCAATCTTACTGGTGTACAGGAAGTGAGAGAGGAAAGGATATAAGATGTCTATATTTTCTAACATACAAACAAAATTTTAACCTGTAAATGGTGTCTGCAAATATTTTAAAATTTATCAGTAGTTATGAAAGCACAAATAACGTGCATTGTTTTATGGCAATAAATATTTTAATGTGATCAAAGCATATCAAGACCCTTTAATCGGTGATGTGCAAATGATAACTATTTCCTGAAACCCCACACATTATCTGTTGGTTGTGCCCTATGTGATTTTACCAGTAAAACTGCATATCTGTGCTAATTTAGCAGCCATTTCAAAGCAGAATTTTCTGTCTGTAAAAGATAGACTGCTTTCACTCTCAGGTTTAGTAGTATATTTGTGACAGTGTGCTCCATTATGCATGATGGTTCCATGCTATGCCTTTATCACTCTTCTGGTGAATTGTCAGGGCTCATTTACTACACAAGTTGTTTGTATGAAATTTAGGTTTTTCACAGTCCCTATGACTTCAATGATATAACACTGACAAAGCAGCGGTTGGTGCAGGTAAGTGTGACAGGACGTGGGGCATGCTGACAGACGATGGAATAGGGCAATTAAATAAATAAACAACTCCTAGTCTGTCGTCTGTTGACATCCCCCACCACCCCTACAGCGCCCTGCCCCACCCCACCAAGCTTGCCTACACCAGCCGCTTCTGCATTGACAGCAGCACTTCCACTCTGAAACATTTTCCAACAACTTTTTCTCCAGCAGCCATAGAACCAGAGAGGGGACACATGTGATGTTTGTGAGAGGGACCACAAAGAGCTTCTGAGAGGCCACTTCAAAGGTAAACAGTACGGGAGTGATGGTTCCTGTGTGATAGCTGTAGATTTCCTGCAGTTAGAATGGGGACAATTAGGCTTTACTTCTTAACAGCAAATCGATCTACCAGTTCATACAAAAATTTCTTTTTGGTTTCATTCAATAAATGTGGAGGATGTCCTATGTTCTAAAGGATGGATTGTGCAAGAGACCTCTGTCAAACGCACTGAACTCCAAATGACCGACCACTGTGTCTTTTCTGATTGCATCTGTGACTTGGTTGAGTGATGGCAACGTTTTACAGGCATGTTGTGCCAGCTCACTGTGACCACTTACAAGGCATTTAAAACAACTGTATTGGGTCACAATGTGGCATTGGGATGTCGTAATTAACTTCTCCTGGGTTTCTGTGAAAGGTATGTTTTTAATACTGCTAGGTGATGCTAAGAGCGCCCTGTGTTTGAGCTCTGAAGACATCAAATATGGCATTGGCAAAAAAAAGTCTGCACAAATATACCTAATAAACTGTCATGGCAGGGAGCAGTGCACAGGAAGTCCGGTCCTCGTAAAACCCAGGGCAGACATTGCTAGAAGCCTGATAATGAGTGTTATTACAATAGAGCATTCACGTAATCTCAAGGACATTTGTACCTTTTTGATCACGTGTACCAGCAACAGCAGTGCCTAGGAGAATAGTGATGAGCCTTCCCCATCCATGAATGATGCCACCTCACAAGAGAGACAGAAAGTTCCATTGGGTGCAGATGGTGTTGCATGGGCACTGGGCGTCATTCGGCCTTGAGTGCACCAATTCTTCACTGGGTATCATCAGACATTAATACTAAGAGTGGTATCAGTTCCTAAAGGGGAAGGAGAATATGAAGTCTGGCAGTCTCAAATGGTACTGCATCTCATAGTGGGTGTCTCCAAAAGGCAAGTTCTCAAGTGTATGTGGGGTAGGGTAGTGGTACTCCTTTGCGGGTGATAGTTGTGCCCTCACACACCCTTGCAGGTGCACAGCATCATCACTGGGCACTGCTCCTCGTGGGGGTGGCGCTGCAGTCCCTCACGGGCCCTCATTGAGGGTGCTCTGTCGGAGATCTTTTTAAGAGTAGCCGCAGTTGTGCATGTGGGTGTGAGGGTTGGGTGAAAAGTGGTGAGATAAAATGGCTCGTTGGTACCCTAGTGATTTTATTCGTAGGTCCTTAGGGTCCGGTTAAAAATGGGTTGGGGATGGAGGCGCAGATCGCGCTGAGATGAGTAGGGGGGAGGAAAAAATGTTGTCCCGCTGCTCTCAACCCGTATGTGTGTTTAAAAATGAGATGGTGAGTGAATAGTGGGTGGTCGACATGTTTCGCGCTTCCTGTGGTCCCTACTGGATCCCTCAGCACTTCATCAGGACCTTTGTGAAAAAGGAAAAGAAACAAAGGGGATCAGGGAGAGGGACACCCTGTATTCCCTTACTACCATGTGGCAGGTGAGTATCACGGTGACTTATAAATGGGCACATCTTATTCGTGTCCCATGCTTGAAACCTAGTGGAGACAAAGAAAAAATGGGGGGGGGGGGGGGGGGGGGAGGGGAGAGAAAAACAGAGAGGAAGAGACAACATTAAGCTGGTCATGTAATCGGAGTGTAGCAACATTAAAAGAGCATGTGTCATTCCTGATAATTATAGGACATGAACATGCAATGAAGAGACTCCATGATACTGATCATGCAACATGAGTGCGGCACAGTGATATTGATTATAGCCATATGTTAGAGATTGATGGTGACGTTCAGATCTGGTAGGAGTCAAAGCTTCTCCTAGATAGTTGGGTGTTATGGTTGTGAAGAGAGCCGTCCTAATGGCTGTGCATCTGCAGACGTGTGTGTCTATGTCGTACATGGAAATGATGAGTAGTGAAAGGGTGGTATTTCCACTAACCCACTTGGTGTGTTATAGTGATATGACTCTGTGATGGCACACTGTACCTCAAAGGTAAAACCAGTCGTAAGGTACTTTACTCCAAATGTGGATCTAGAATATCAGTAAGATCGCCAAGTGGTGACCACTCCTGTGGGCATATACTATCGTGAGTACGTATAGATGTCTAAGGTATATAAGCGAAATACGTACTCTGTTCTGTCTCCACGTGTTTGTTATGGCACGACTGCATGTATGTTGGATAATGTTGTCTAGACCAGTGCTACTGATCAGTCAGATTAGAGGTGACTCAAAACAACTGACAATAGCAAGGTTATCCATGAACCAGGAAATGTCTAGGGTGTAGGTCCACATATAGAGTTTGTGTGGAATGTATAGGTGTGGAATTTACATTGATAGATCATTCCACGTTATATCGTCGTTAAGACGGTCGATGTTACTCTTAAGTCTAAACACCCAACGTTGTTCAGTCCTGAACAGGGCTGTGGGTGTCCATGTTGGATTCTGTTCTATGACAGTCCATAGAAGACTCTCTGGTGGGTGGTTATTCTTCAGTAAGTGGGTTTGAAAGCGGGTCATCGTTCTTTGGCGACATATTGTGCTCTCGTGCTCACCAATGCGGATTTTTACTGATCTTGTCGTCATGCCTATATATTTATATCCGCAGGGGCATGTGATCAAGTATATGCAGTTCTTTGAGTTGTAGTTAGTATGGCGTCTTTGTTGCCATGGTCTAGTGAATCCCAAGTCTAGCTCTTTGGATGTTTTGGTTTGAGGACAGGCTGTGCATGAGCCACAAGGAAAATGAACCGTCACTGGTAGTAGTGACCATAATGTCGGTTGATGTTGAATGGTGTTTTTGGGACGGGTGTGTACTAGGACATCTTTGAAATTTTGTGTGCGTTTGAACGCGAACAACGGGGGAGGACCTGGGTCAAAAGTGCCCGTACCCAGTATCTTCCAGTATTTTCTCACAATTTTCTGAATTTTGTTAGAGATGGGAGTAAATGAAGTCACACATGTGAGAGTGTTGGTAGTGGTTTTAGTTTTGACTTCCAGAAGTGCGTCTCTGTGATTGTTCCTCGCCCTTTTGTGAGCCAATTTGACAATTTTGTTGGGATACTTCCTCATGGAGAGGTTTTTTGAAAGGGCATCTGCTTGAATTTCAAATTCACTGAGTGTATTACAGTTCCTACGTAGACGTAAAAATTGTCCTACAGGAAGATTGTCCCTTAGTGCTTTGGGATGATGGCTCTGGTACAAGAGAAGGCTGTTCCTATCTGTTGGTTTTTTATAGTTAGTTGTAATCAATGTACCTTCTTTGAGCGTGATGAGGAGGTCCAGAAAAGGGATCGACTGTCGTGACATAGTGCCTGTAAATTTAAGGAAGGGGTTGATAGTTTTAACCCAATCCACAAAGGACAAGCAGTCTTCTTCACCCCCTTTCCAAAAAATGATGATGTCGTCGATGTAACGCCGCCTTAGTAGGATATTACCCTCAAAGGGGTTGGTTGGTTTTCTGATGTGTTCATCTTCGAAATAATGGTGATGTCATCAGCAATGTTCTTCAATAATCGTCTTTCCTCTTTGGAGAGGTTATCAAAATGATGATTGGTGGTGATGTTGTCCATTTCTTTGAGAATGGCCTGTTCAAATGTCAACACTTCGTTAGGTGTCATGGCTGCATTGGGGGTGAATCTGGACTTGTTCTTGAGGCCCGTTCCTACCACTGGGGTTTCTGGTTTGTCATGAAAGAATGCTTTTAGGCGCACTTTTATGAAAAATTGTTGTAGTTCTTGGTGGAGTCTAAAGTTGTCCTCCTTGGAGGTGGGGATGAAGCTGAGGCCCTTCTCCAAGAGCCTCTGTTCATCCTCAGCCAAGGGCCTCGAGGAGAGGTCGACAACTAAGGTCTCGTCGTTTTGCTCCTCAACACCATCGGTTCCTGGTCCTGCCATTGGACGTTCTTGTGTCCTCCTCTTCTTCTGCCTCTTCCTCTGCCCCTCCCTCTGTTGAAAAAAGGGGGGTTCTGGAATGGTTGGTATTGAGGCATGAGTGGGTTGGGTCCTCCTGGGCTGTTCCATATGGGTTGTGGTCCCATCCATGGTCCCTGATATAATGGGGGTTGGAAAGGATGGCCAGGAAAGCCTTGAAATAGTGGAGGAAGTTGTAGATGTCTGTATCCTCCTCTCTGTCTCTGTTGTCGTAGCTGGAGTTGGAACCTGAGGAATGGTTGCTGCTGGCATCATCCGATGTTTCAGCATTCGGAAAGACATAATCCCCTTTTGTGTAGGGGTAGATTTTTAGTTTATCGAAGCGTCTGACATCTTTCTGTAGTTGGTTGATCTTTTGTTTAGTCAAGTATTCTTTATGATCGTTCATCTCTTGATTTATTTCGGAAAGACGTGATTTGAAAGAGGTAATGGAGATACCGGTTTTCAGTCTATTTTCAGATATGGTGATCTATATCAAGAGCTCCTCCGATAGCCGTTTGGCTGTATTAATGATCAGGACCAACCAGTTGCAGGTGCACTTCCAGGAAATCTGTGACCATTCACGACGGAACGTGAGATCTTCTAGGAATATCCTAGGTGCTAGTGTGATTAAGAGGCCATTGGGGGCAATATTAGCCCTTAAGTATTCCGTCATTATAGTGCCATGGAGTGCCGTCTTTATCTGAAGTCTCCTAAGTGCCTGTAATGATTTCCAATCGTCGTTCCTACTACCAGTGGGTGTATTCCCATCGTCTGCTAGTAAGGATGGTGCCCTCAGTATCTATGCTACTGTCTCGTCGTCAAAGCTAAGGCCTGGGTTATCCATGATGAACAAGCAGTGCTATGTGGAAGATGAGTCTCTGCAAGTCAAGTGTGTGCAGAATCGTTGTGGGGGTTGTCCCAAGAGTGGACCTTATCGTAGTGGGGTAAAAAGGAAGAAAGGAAGAGAGAGGGGATGACCCACGGCTAACTGCCGTACTAAACTGTAATCACAATATAAGGGGGGGACATGGAGCAATTTTTAAAGACAGGTCCTGTACCGATGCTCCAAAGGCTATCATCATTGCCATGTCGAGATGCTCTCCGGTACTGCATAAGGGGACTGTAAAGACTTTCGTGAGGGTACACAGCATGAAGATGAACTCCCATCGATCATCGCCACGATTGTCTTTTTCCAGCTACTTCTACCACATTCCCTACACTCCAGAAAGGCACTACTGTGAGGGAAGCCAGCATTGTCACACTTCTAAAGCTGCCTGCCATGGGTTTTACAAGCACTGTGCAATGATCCCTGCCCTAAGAGTTTATTATGTATATCTGTGCATACTTTTTTCTTGCTTATGCCGAATTTAATACCTTCAGAGCTCGAAAGCGGGGAGCTCCAAGCGCCTAGATAGCAGGATTAATAACATACTGTTAGCAGACACCTAGGAGAAAAAGTTAATTACGGCATACCAGTGCCACATTGCGGCCAAATACAGATGTTTTAAATGCCTTGTAAGTGGTCACAGTGAGCAGGCACAACATTCCGGTAAAACGTTGCTATCACTCAACCAAGTCAGAGAATGACCTGAGAAATAAACCTGCCAATTGAAATGAGGGCTAGGACTCTTCATGGCGTGGGGAGATAACATTCTTCACTTGGGTGGCAACAATCTTAAGGCAGAAGTTCTATTTTGAGTGATTACGATGTAGCCCTGTCAGCTGTTCATCACCCTTTCCAGCTTCACCGGTCAGTGTTTGAGCGGCTCTGACCTGGCAGCAAAGAATAGACACGCTCGATAGCATCTTTCGCTTGAGTTTCCCCCTCGCGGCCATTCCATTACCTGACTGCTCTTGACAGGGATTGCACTTGAAGAATACAAGGGAGCGTGCATAATCCTTCACGCGCACGTGCACACGTAATGGGGCCGCTACTGACGAGTGAGCTGCAGGATGTGGCATTTGAAAGATGTGCGCGTGGCACAAACCAGCAGCCATGGGCTGGAAAACACAGGGTATGTGGTGGAATCGTGACAAACAGATCCTTTCCTAAAGCAGAATTTGAATAAATTAAACTTACTAATGACGTGATGTCTCACTCAGAGGAGGATTTGCTTTTAGAAAGGCCCTTAAGGCTTTTGTACTGGGACTCCATCTACACAGCAGCTGCTTCTGCTGTGTGTGTTATCTGTAGCTGTGTATACTGCAGTATATGCAATAATGAAACCCTAGTA
The DNA here is from genome assembly GCF_964204655.1 of Triturus cristatus. Lineage (NCBI taxonomy): Eukaryota > Metazoa > Chordata > Amphibia > Caudata > Salamandridae > Triturus > Triturus cristatus. Next base: position 145,133,884 of record NC_140594.1, read on the forward strand.
TACACAGTGAACCAAATAACGTGCATCTAAGGTGCGCTGATACCTCCGCAGCCCAAGATCACACGTTCCTCTGTCTAAACCAGAAGCTTTGAAACTGCTTCACCTCGCCTTGAACATACATTGGGGAGCGTGCTGGCAGCTGCACCGGAATTTCTAAAATGTTATAATCGTGGCAGTGAAAGCGATCGCAAAAGCGATCGCTATTGTACAGAACACGCCCGCGAGTGCTGCGTGCGCTCGCACCACAGCGACACACATGGTTTCAATTATCTCGCCCGTGTCTGGGCACGATAATTCAAACCACATGGCCTATTGGTGTCTATTACACGCACCAAGCGCGTAATAGACACCAATAAACCGTGGGCGGAGCAGTGCGCCCGCCTCTGGCCAATTGCGTGCAGTCTTTTATAAAAAGATGCACGCAAAGGCCAATGGGGTACCACAAAAGGAAAAGCCACGCACGAGCGTGTGCGATTCCTAGGTCAGTGCTAAAACCCCGTTTTTTACCTACTAAATGTCTCGCGCTGCACGAGCACTGCTGCGCAGTGCAACGCTAGGCGCGAGACCTAAAAAGGGGTGAGAAAGGGATTTTCTTTGTTTCTTACGTGTTTGTGTATTTCATTGCCTTATTCTTTTCTGGGTATAATCTTCTATTGATCGTTAGTGCTTTCTCTTCTGAAGTGCGACCCGGTATGGGTTGTTGGTGTGTCTAAAAGCCTTGGTGTGATCCCGAGGACAGCTGTACAGTGTTCGTACACCCATCATTGTTTTCCTTTCCTTCCGCTCTTCCCCCGGTGCGTTGTCCGCTCGTGCTTTCGTTTGTATGGGCACGGAGGGTCAAGGCACAGGGTAAGGGTGAATGGGACTCTGTTAGTTTCCGCAGTACCTGTGATTCAGGTGAATGGGGCTGGAACATGTAGCATGGCCCAGAAAGGGGAGCCTTAGGTAGGTCTGCAACTACAGATTTGCAGTCATCAAGGTGTGATTATACGAGGTCTTGAAATACGGTCTCCTGAGATATTCGGTCCGATAGAGGGGTTGATCTTCATAAGAAGATGAAGTTGGAAATATGCAGTTTTGGTTAGACTGGAACTGTGTTATGCATTACACATTTTGTTGTCCAGGGTGAATCCTAAAGATTCAGCAAAGGGTACTACTGTTGATGTGAACCCCAAGCCAATAAGGTTCAGAGGCCAGAGAGGACTTGGGGAGGAGTGTTCTGTGAGTGTAGCAGGAGGAATTTTGTTTTAGAGGACTTAAGTTAAAGAGAGAAAGCACTCATTAATTTTGTTTCCCATGAACAATCGAATCTGATGTTGGTGATGCTTGATGGGTTCGATACTTTGAGGTTTATTTAGGTATTGTCGGCATACTTATGAATTTAAATTTGCTTTGTGTGAAGCATAGTAACAGGTAGTTAGACAGAAGACATAATTATCATAAATACTTGGAATACCTCGGAAGAAAGTGGGAGGGAGTAAGACTTAAATTTGTCCTTTGTGATCTGAAAGTCATGAAGGATTGGAACCATTTTAGCACTAAACACGTTATTACCGTTCTTGACAAGGGTATTTTTAGGAGGGTTCTATGGTTTATTGTGTTCAATGTTGCTGAAAAATTGAGCAGCAGTAACAGGCTGGTCTTTCCTTTGTCCATCATCTGTATATGGTGCACATCAAACAAAACCCAGATTGGTAGGTGTTTAAGAGGTTGTTGTCAGTAATATGGGCAAGGAGTTGAGCAGTTATAGCTTTTTTGAAGACTTTTCCCAGGAAGGGCAATATGGAGACTGGTCTCAAGTTTTGGAAATCACTGGGGTCCAGATAAGATGTTGTCCAAAGCAGAGTAATCTGGTCAACTTTGAGGAGAATATACCTTCCTCGAGAGATGAGTTTACAATGATCATTGATCCGTTATGGATTCTTGCAGGGTGCTCATGTGCAGCCTTGCAGGAGGAACTATTATGCCGTTGAGCCCAGAAGAGATGCTTTCTTCTGCTCTTCTGATAGAGGATATTAGATTGCATTTGCCTCTCTTCTGAGGAACCACTTTTGCCAGACTTGAGTCCATGATAATTGCCACCTTTTAGTTGGAATTGGTTTTGACTTCTCTACATTCACTTGAAAGTTCTGATCTGTTAAGACTCATCGTCGTTTCATAGTCCTAAATCACTCTCTTTTGCGAACTGGCTTTTAGAAGTCAGTCATTTAAACAAGAGTAGGCATAAACTCCTTTCAATCTGAGATGGACTGCTGCAACTTCTACCACACGTTTTGAGAATACCCTTAGGGCAGACTTTATTCCGAAAAGTAGCATTTTAAATTGGAATGTTCGTTCTGAACCACAAATCAAATTTTTTAGGTTTTTAGGCCGCTGCGATACAGAAACAGACATCTTTGAATCTGTGGAGCACTTTCAGTCTCCTTGATTGACAACAGGGAAAATCTGTTGTAAAGCCAGCATTCTGAGGTTCTCTTTCTTTATCCATCTGTTGATGGTTCTCTACGCCAGGATGAGTTAGAATTCTTATTCAAGCCCCTCTTTTTGTAACAAGACGTATTGTGAGAAGGTGCCTTGCTTCTTCCGCGTACGGATTCATTCAGCTCCCAAGAAGACTTGGACTCACTTCTATTAACGTAATTTGCGCAGCAAGACGCTTACTCTACACGTGCCTGCTGCAGCCCCTTTACCCTAGTCATTATGCTTTTTCTTTTTCCAACAGCTGCGGATTGGTTTCATTCTGTTTCCGCTTTCTGGACACTATTTTGCATCCCAGCCCATGGACCACCACGATATTGCATCGTACAGAACGCCTTCTACGTCAGCTCTGTCATTAAATTGAATCTTTCAGCCCAATGATTAACACATCACCGGGCTCCACCTTGTTTGAATTCATTTCTTACCTACCATACTTACCGGATAAGCTTCCCCTCATGAGCTCTCTCCGGCTTCCCCCTTTTTCCCCTCAACCACCCTCAGTAATTGGTCCCTTTCCTTTTCCTACAGATCCTAATCTGGACACCTTCCATACCTGGATTACCTTCTTGCATAGTTACTCGTATACCCCAATCACAGGTAGCCCTTTTGTCCTTGATCGCACCTCTTTCCCTGTCCCTGTAACCTGCACTGCACTTGTTAATACCCTCCCCTTTAATACCTTGTACAGCATCGTCCTACTTATAAGGAACTCAGTCCTGGTGATGACCTGAACTCATCCAGGTCGAAACGCCGTAGACTAGTCAGCACTTCTCTAGGCAGCATCCTGGTTCCAAAAAACAGTGCAAAATTCTGTTAAAATGTCCTTCCTACTGTTTTTGTAACCATCTATTTGCTCTTGCTTTTTGAGCTGTTGTTCGCGGTTACCTCACTTTTTACACTTGTCACTTGCGCCGCTTACCTTTTCAAAAGTACCTTTGTGCACAGTGTACTTTGGGTTACCATTAAAATAAAGTAATTTAGTGCTGATACAACTACTGTTACCGCAAAATATACCGACACTTTCCCTGGTCTTCCTATAATCTGTGTGGTCTCCCTTGTGCTTGACATTGACCTGTTGTATATTATACTTGCATTTTTTTAAAGTGATTACCGGTTGAGACATTGTTGTTTTCTATAACGTATGTACTCGGTCTCAACTGGACTATCGGGTTTCCTAGAGTTGTTTACTTTTTGTTGCTTTTTCCGAAGGCTTGGCCCCCATTGTATCATCTATAATGATTGAACTTCTAATATCAGTTGTTGCTGATGCCGATGGCTCCACTTTATTGGTTTGAACACTGGTGGGAAGGGTCTGAGTCTCAGAGCGTATACATTATTCACAGCAGAAAGCAGGCAAGCAAGCTTTGTGATATTTTGCCACTCTACCAAGCGTTGAGATTTGTTCCTCCCAACCGGAGTGGGTTACAGTGAGGGCAGAGTAGAGATCTAATTGGCTTGTGTTTGCCTGTCTTCTTTGTCTGTACTGGGAGCAGGGATGGTAACGCTGCACCGTTTTTTTGTGGGCACATGCGCTTGATAGTGAGAGTGTTGAACCCGGTAGTACCTAAAAAAGGGCAATAGTATTGCTTTCTCTTCCACATACCAACAGATTTCAAAGTATCAGCTTCAACTTTTGTCTTCTGGACCTCATCATAAGCATGGGAACTGAATTAAGAATAGCCACAAAATGGTGAGCTAATCATTTTTGTTGAGCGCCTGGTTTCAGATCAGTTAGTCTTAACCAAAGGGCATGCCTGATAACAAAGGCTGAGCGGTTAGCCATGCCTACGGCAGCACTGATAATATGGTTTGATACCAGTGTCCCTTCAATTACTACTTCCCGAAAGGCATGCCTGTTTTTTTCGAAAATCTATCAGCAACTCTGTTCTTTTCGTCCCACAATGAACAATCGTATCTTTTCAAAAGTGAAGTAATACTAGCAGACTTAAGGGTTGTGGCTAAGGTTTGGCATATAATCTTGGCCATTATATCCATATTTCTGCTTTCTTTATCAGGCGGGTCTGAGGCCAAGAATTTGTTTCAATACCTCTTCTTAACAGCTGCCAATATAACTAAACCAGGAGCCAGATCTGACTGGTCCCAAGAGTTCTGGAACCAATGGTATCAAAGGTTCTGAAAGTGATTTTATGTAGCAAGGTTTCAATAATAACCAAAGAGGTAACCTGGGGAGCTGTGAACTAAGAAGCGCTTCTAGTCAAAACTTTGTGGAAAGTCAAAATATCACCCACTGGTGAGACTTTCTTAGGGGATCTTGGGGACAGTGGTGGCGGGCACGGATTGGGGATGAGGGGGTGTAAATAAAATTTTAAGAAACTGGTCTGATTGTGGCGACTCTCCTCCGTGGTCTCTCTGTCATCTTTCCGGACCAGAACAGGAAGAAGGAGCACCAGGCTCCCGGAAGTAGGAAGCACCAGGATCCCCATAGCCAATGGTCTGAGTGACGTGGTTCGGCGCTCAGACAGGCAGTGGGAGCCTGGGCATGTTCTCCACCTGCGAACATGCAAAGTGTGCATGACTGTTTGGCCAGCCCGAGATGGCCGGCCAAACATTTATGAGCACTTGGAGTGGGCAAACCACTTCTTCCCCTGCTCCTGTGTGAGCAGCCCAGCCCCCCCCCCGCCCACAAAGGTGCCGCATCAGGAACCCGTAAAATGATAATAACATCGAGTTATTATCATTTTATGTTTCCTTTATTTCGCTTCTGCAAAGCAGTGGGGCGACGCTCCTCCGCCTTAACAGAGGAGCCACCACTGTCGTACCTCTTTGAGTTTGGAGAGCTTGTGTCAGTACTGTACCAGCGAGAATGAGATCATATTCTAAAGACTCTGGACTTCAGCAGTTGCACCTTGAATTCTTCCTGTGGCACGAACGTACATCTCTTCTTCCTGGAAAAGGATATTTAGTTTGAGGCCTCCAAGGTAAAGCATAAGGATGAATGTGAGGCGCTAAGATGCAGAATCTCCTGTGGCACCTGCAGCTGCTCCCTGGCATGCTATGGCTGAGAAATAGGACCTGGCATATTTTGCAGTGTATTTTGAGAAGACTCTTCCAGATTTATCATCTCAACCCTTTTCTTTTGAGAGCTTTGAAACGCAGAAAAGACACATGATTCCTAAGAGTTATGGCTGGAGCCTGAAAAGTAAATTGCTCTGTTGTCATAATTATTTTTGGGAGCTCCTCTGAATAGTATATGCCTTCCAACAGCTTGATAGATTTGTTCAGAGGTGGAAAACAAGATAACCTACATTGCCTAGAATCTAAAAAACTCTGTTTTGGCTTTCTCCTCGTCGTAAACCTTCTTCTTGTCACCAATCTTGACAGTCGTTTTCCTCTTGATTTCATCCCTCTCATCTCTGGAGATCATCTTAACATAGGTCTTTTCTTCCACAGCCACTTTCCCTGACTAACAGGATGTTTTGTGTACTGACAGCAATTTGAAAGGAGAGTATGCCTGCAAGTTCCTCTGCGATTTTCTCGATGCCATCAGTGTGGACCAGCATGACACGTTTGCCTTCGCTGTTGAGTGCCTTGACTGCCTGGAGATGTGACTTATGGGATAACCAGGTATGCCATCAGCATTAATTACACAGGGCAGTTTTTTTCTATGGCTTAGCCTTTAGACTAGCTATGCCTATGTAAGCATTATTCTTTCATTTCTCCTAAGTTTTTAAAAGTAGGAATTTTCAAGAAGTTAGGACCTGATCTATATGTTGGTGGACAGTGTAAAGGAAGTCAGGGTGGTGGAGGAGCTCACATCCCACACCCTCCCTCTACTCCGCCTTCCAAATGCAGAGTTCACTTCCTACCGTACGCTTGCTGTCACGAATGACAGATGCACACCAAACTCTTAAAAGGATTTGCATGAACCTCTGTGATGGTGGTTCATACAAACCCACCGAGACAGCGATTTATGCAAAGCCATTTAAAAGCTTCATCTGCCATTGGTGACAGGCACCTATGCCAAACCTTTATGTTTTTACTTTGAAAGTGGAGTTTGTTTTTGGAAAAGTAAATACTAATGCCCCCTATACTTGGGAGTATTCTCCCATGATGTGGGGATCACTGTTTATTTATTTTTGTCCAGCATTGGCAGCGACAGACAATAAAAAAGTAATTTGGCCACCCACTCTAAATAGGGTGTACTCTCTTGGGCTGTCAGAGGATGGTTTATGCCAACAAATAAAATGTTAGTTTAGTTCGTCTGCGTTAATCTAAAGGTTTATCCAAATCAAAATTGGATAGGCAGACTGAGAGCTTGAAACATAGGTTTCTCTTTTGCCACTGCGACGGCATAGTACCCTGTCCACCAAACTCTAAATCATTCCCTTAGTTCTTGAGTACTTTTCTCTTTATGCAGAGTAGGTTTCTTTTTCCTTGAAGAATAGTCTAAATTAAAGAGATCGCCTTTATAGACTAATAGAGCTAATACATTTTTAAATGCCTTTTTAAAAAAAGGATTTTTCTTCTCAAATAAGGCGTTTCTAGGGTCTCACAGGGAGGCGGAGATATTCAATGTTCACGAATATCAGCAAAGATTCTATGATGGAGAGCTATAGTTTTAAAGCAGCTTGTCCTGCAGTTCAATGCAAGCACTTGAGTGGAGGTGCAAAGATGGGCATAAATACCTAAAAGGTGAGAGTAATACTATACTGAGTTGAACAAAGGCCTGATTTACAAAGTCTCAAGACAGTGGTCGAAAAAAGCCAATGTTTGAATGAACCCAGAGACTATTATATGTATATTGTTAGCAAAAGGATTGTTTGACTGCCAAACCCCTAGACCTAATGAATGCCATCAATCCAGGATGCCGCTCCCCCTGCTGCTGCATCGCTGCACCACACACCATGGAAGGAGCCTTCACTTGCACCTACTGCCAGTTCTCCTGAAGTTACCCACCCACACATTCCACACAAACATCATCAACCCCATCAACACTCCCACTACACACCACAGGATTCTCACACCACAAAACTCGCTTGCATGCTACTCGACACACAATCTCTCCACTGATATGCAACCAAAATCTGGTACCTGCTGAGCAACAACGCACCGGGCCTCTTTCTCATCATGGAAACCTGGCTCAACTGCACATCTGCATGCAACAGACGCAGCAATCCCAGCGAGCTACAAGATTACAAAAAAGGACCGCACTCACAAGCCAGTAGGAGGACTCACAATCATCTACAAGGACTCCATCAAGTGCTCAACAACCACAAAGACCATTTGTGGAACATCTGCACTTCATGCTGCAAACCTCTGAAAACTTAATTTAGAATGGAACCCTTGGCTACCGACCACCTGGACCACTAGTCTTCACCAGCCGCATCACCGATTTCACCGCCCCCTCTCACCACAGTCTCTACAGCCCACATACTCCTGGGGGACCTCAACTTTCTCCTAGAAGACAGAACCGACTCCTACTTCACAGCACTCCTCGAATGCCTGAACAACACTGGACTCACCCAGCTCATGCCAGGACTAACACATATTGCAGGACTCACTCTGAACTTCATCTTTATCACCAGCAACAACATCAAATACAATTCCACCTCGCCACTCACATGAACCAACCACTATATCATCCGCTTCCAAATCAACACCCCACAAGTCAACGCACCCACCAGCATCAGCATACTGAGCTGTAGCTGGGGAAAAATCTCTGAAGCAGACTAATTCAGGGCCCTCAGCACAGATCAACCTAAACTCAACGAGGACATCACCAACTTCAATAACTGGACTCCCTCGATCCATCAAATTCTAAAAGCAAAAAGGAGCCAACAAGTAGGCCAACTGGTATACAGAGGGCCTTCAAAATACCAAGCGACACTGCAAAGAGCTAGATAGAAAATGGAGAGGCAGCTACAAATTCACCACTAGAACCACCTACAAGGCTGCACTCAAGCGATACAACTACCAACTGAGAGACGCAAAGAAAAGAGCGCTAGCTGAACGGGTCAAAGAGAGCTGCCAGGAGGTCTTCTCAATCATCAAGGACTTCCTCGTACCCTCAGCCTCCATCAACATCACCTCCTCTCAAGAACTCTGTGACAACCTATAAAACTTCTTCCACAGCTAAATCACAAACATCTACAGCAACTTCGCTGAAGAAACCTGACCCTAGCATCTACATAGCCAACCTCCCCATCCCCCTAGGTATCACCATCATCTCCTACACTGATGACACCCAACTCATCCTCTCACTGATGGACAAGACAACCGACACCAGAACCAATTTCACCAACTGCATGACCATAGTAGCAGAATAGATGAGAGCCACCTGTTTGAAGCTTAACTCCGACAAAACTGAAGTACTAGTCATCAGAAACAAGACCTCTTCATGGACGACACATGGTGGCCGCTGGAGTTAGGACCAACACCAACACCTACTGACTATGCAAGAAATCTGGGGATCATCCTAGACAACAAGCTCAACATGATGGCACAAGTCAACGCAGTGAGCACTTCCTGCCACAGAACACCAGACGGACGGTCACACAAGAAGGCCAGACTATGGCAATGCATTCTACGCCGGAATCTCCAAACAACTCCTACACAGATTTCAGACCTTGGAGAACGCCTCCGCAAGATTTATTGACCTTCTATATCGCATCCACATCGCACCTTGCCTCAGGGAGCTCCACTGACTCCCCATTTACAAGCAGAGTCAATTCAAGCTCCTCACACACATATATAAAGCCTTGCACAACACTGGACAAGCGTAGTTGAACAACCGCATACACTTTCACCAGCCTGCAAAACACCGAAGCTCAGCCTCACTCTCACTTGCATACACACATCTCCGCATTCATGAAAGCAGATCATGAGGTTGCTCGTTCACCTACATCGCATCCAAAACATGGATTATCCTTCCACAGCAACACATCAGAGCCTCCTCCTCACTGCTTGAGTTTCACAAGAGGCTGAAGACCTGGCTTTTTAAATAACTCTGCAGGACACACTCCTGCTCAAATGCCTGGATATCCTTGCGGGTGAGTAGTGAACTATGCAAATCGACATAACATAACATATGACAAAAGTCTCCTTGAAAGGCAACAAATTGTGTTGTTGAATTCATTGCAATTAGTTCTTGTTAGGCCTTTCTATCCAGACAAGTAGTTGGCCTAACTGGTACCAGCTCTAATCTTGGAAACAGCAACAAATCTGTCCACTACAACCGGCACTTGGTTTACTGATACATTAATAAACACATTCAAATGTTATGTGACATGAACGATGTTTAATGTGCGGTTCGAAGCACCGTATGATTACCTTCTCTCTTTTTTGTCTGTAGGCTTATTGATGTCTCGAAAGATGTTGGACAGGACGCCATCTGTCCAGTCTCGCGTAGCTGGATCAAGAATTCCATACAGCTCAATAACACTCATGGCTTTAGGATTTAGTGTATACAATCTTGTAACTAAACCAAGCCTAATGAACAGAGAGAAAGGGAAAATATTAACAATTAAAATAATACAGTTGACATATTCAATCAATACCAATGACTTATTTTTCAGCTTTTATAATCACAGTAAGAAAATGTTCAAGACTAATTCAAGCATTTCTATCAATCACTTTTTGTTTTTCTCTATAGTCATTTAAAAAAAGGACATTGACAAGATACATGCAATAAAAACAATTGTTATTCTAGCATAGTGCATTTCATAAAAAACTATGACTAATTCATGCATACTTAAATACTGAAAACTTTCTTAATGAGCAAATCGCTTGTGGACACTATTCAACTGTAGATTCCTAACCCTGTGAATATTACCCAGAAGTCAGACTTGATCTAGAAACTTCAAAGCAGTATGCCGGAAGGTGGTGTCATGTGACTCTGCAACAACATTGTTGTTTTCCGGAAGTGACGAGCGGAGCCGCATATAAGTGCCACCTATGTGCGCTGCATCAGTTGCTTTGTTAGGTTGTTCATGACCCTCAGACACAGAGCGCACCAGCAATTTTGCAAGACCAGTATGCAGATCTCTAGATTGGGACCTTTTTAGATGAAAAAGAGTTAAGTTCACAGAATGGAGAGGTAAGATGGTCAGTGAGGAATCTGTGGTTAAATAGAGTATCTTTCAGAATGAGAATTGTTCTTCTAATGGATACCTCTAAACGCAGATTCCTCACCTTGTGAATAGATACCATAGTCCTGGCAGTGCATCTGTAAACGGGATCATACCAAATAATACTGCATGACTGAGTGGACAAAATGGACCTCTCGATGGACCCTACTATCTATACAGCAGTGCTTTGTGTGTACCGATGCCCACGTAGCTGCCTGACAAAAATCCAGAACAGCCACTCTATGTGCCCACACAGTGGTAGCATCTTTGACTCTGGTGGAATGAGCCCATAGTCCTTCTGAAGGCCAAGGCATAGCAAATCTTGATGTAAAATACAGTCCATTGACAGACCGTCCACTCCTGTACTGCTTTGCCCTTCTTTACACCAGCAAAACCCACAGAGAGATGATTGTCCACTCAATGTTCTATGGAGCGATCAATCTAAGAACTGAGTGCTCTCTTGGCTCTCTTCCACTTTTGAGGGATGAGACAGATCAAAGAACACTCAGAGTGTGTTGATCTGAAGTTGAGCTTCTGCAGGACACCTGAGGCCGCCAATCTCCAGCTAAACCAGATAGCATCCCCAACCCAGATGCGATCTTTTGCAGTCTCCTCCGAAATCTGGATACAACATTTTGGAAGCAGTGATCTGTATTCTACCATAAAGCCAATTACATTGGGGATAATATCTGTACAAATATTAGAAACATTTAAGAAAAAAATCTAATTCGTTTCAGAATTCCAGAGAAAGAAATATCTGTTCAGAAGGATAAGGAACTTAACAATAATGTTACCAAAAGGTAAATTGTTAAAACGTCTTTATGAGCACTAACAATCATGAAATCCAAATTTTTAAAATTTGGATGTGGAGGTTTGCTTCTTTAAAGAGTATATCACATCAGTTCTGGGTCTAACACACTATAATTTACAAATAGTTATTAGCCACATTTTTCTTTTACCCTCACCATATTCAATACTCACCTAGTCTGAGCTTGGCCCAGTGTGTTAATAACAACAGACTTTCCACCCCCAGTTGGTCCAACCACCATTGTGGTGTGGCGGGTTAGCATTGTTTCATACATTTGAACCACTTTATCCACCTAGTAAAAATACATAATAGGTATTGCCATTACTCAATTTAATGGCATTCAAGTTATTGACATTCACACAATAAAAGGCTTTGGAATTTAAACTTTATAACACAAAAATATCAGTAGTGATTATTTATCTGAATATGTTAAACATGAAAACATTACTCACCTGTGATTGTTGTTCCACAGTATTAGTATCTTTCATAGATTCACATGCTTGAATCATCCCTGTCATCATAGTGGGAGTCCCACGGTATACATATAAAAGGAATAGGACTCATTACATTGCATATTATTACAACGCGTGCCATTACAACGCTGGTATTACTATGCAATGTCAATGACACAGGGGCGTAACACAGGCCCCCCGCAACACCTGCGTTGTGGGGGGGCCCGCGCTCCAAGGGTCCCCTCAGCGCGGAGCCAGTAAGCACTACACAATGCACACCTGTGACCGTCTGGGGTTTTGATTAATTAATAGGTAGGGGTTATGTAACTTACGTTATGATACCTGCCTCGCTCTAGACTTCATAAAATAAAGGGGGGGGGGCGTGCACCAGGGGCCCCCTCAGCGGAGCCAGCAACACATCCGTGACGGTCTGGGATAGGTAATTAATTAAGGTTCACAGTATCATATGCCTGCTCTAAGACTTGTCATCCTGAATTAAGTGGTAAAATAAAAAAATGGTAATGTCTGGTGCGCAGCGCGCAGATGTCTCCACCGCGTCTGCACAGTTTTACGCTTCACCCTTAGGGTGGGGTTCGTGACAAATTGTCATGCGCATTGTGGCTCGCGCTCGCGCAATTAAAAGTGCACGTGACTGGTGAGGCATCCCATGAATGAGGCCAGAAACGACTGAGAGGCACCGTGCGACGGCGACCACCAGCGCCAGCCATAATTTAATTATTTCTAGCCTGCCCCTGGCTAGCCTTGCTAATGCGGCCCGGGGCCCGCGCAGGTGTTTGCCTGTTCCAATCGGGTGCAATGGAATGGGAGGGATGCATGCATGATGCATCATCATGGGCAGGGGCCGGGATTAAAAGCCAAAGGTAATATAGGTCCCGGGCACCCGGCCCGGTCCTGCGTAAGTAGTCTGAAACAAGCTACAGAAGACATTTAAAAAAAATACTTTGTCTTTTATCTATGTACATTGTCGTGTTCAACTACAGGTCTTCAATGAGATGAAATCTATTTTAAGGAAAGCTCCAAGGTTGCATAGTAATATTCTGGCAGGGAGATATCCCAAAGTAACAATCTCAACGAGCGACTAACCCCACCACAATAAATAAATAAGAACATGGATATGACTCATAGAACAAGTAAAATAAAACTATTGGCTTGCATTCAGGGATGCTAGTTTTAAAGTAACGCTTCTGTTGAAGAACCTAATACAAAATCAGAGTGTTTTCCATGTTTATAGTTCTGTCAGACTAAAAATACCATATGTTGTAGTTTTCTAACAGTATGACACCTCAGTGCCTGAATGACATTTTATTCGAGGTTCTCTTGGGTGACTGATTGAGAACGAGAAAGTTCACAATGGAAAAAAAGTATTCTAGTCACTAAGGAGTGAGTGCTGATAGACAGAGGCACTGGAAACAAATCTCCAGCCATGTCTGCAGGACTCTAAACAAGACTCCACACATCGGCCAAGGTCCATCACTCTTACCGGTCATAAGCATCTCCCTTCAAGGAGCATTTTACACACCACCAACAAGGACCTTCACAGCTCTACTGCCAAACATGAGCTTCACACGGATGAGACCCAACTTCACTCTGCCTTCTTCAACTTCTATACATGAGCTAGAATTTTCTACATTACCACACAATGTACCATACTTCACTGCGCCCCACAGGGTTACGCTTTATAAAGAGCAAGAAATAAATACATTGAAAGCATAGAGGGAAAGGAACACGGAATCAGTGAGTGTTAGGGAACTCCTTGAAGATCAGTTTGTAGCTCTTCATGTTGAAAAAGCACTTACTGAAGTGTGTCAGGTTTGAGACCCACTACCTGAAATTCATTAGTTGCTCCTGTATGGAAATATCATGAGGTGCTAAAGATTGGTATTGAGTTTCAATGATTATCAAGTCGTAAAGATGGTCACTCACACATGGTGACATCCCTAGCACACAGAATCCACATTAGTGACAAACTGTACACTGAAGCCACTTTAATGGCAAAAACTACTACACTGAATCAACAACAACTTCATGTATAGACACCCTCTCCTTTAAATCTAATGATCTGAATCCCACCTATGAAAGAGGATGTACTGATAACATGAAATTCATGTCAGGTTACAGCAGTCTTGCGCACAGGCTCAAATTTGAACAATGCTCTTTTCCTTCCCTCACCACCCCCTCCAGTGGCCACTTATACTGATATGTGAGGGCAGGTGGGAGAATTGGACACCACCACTCTGCCTCACTCCTTCTGCTGGTATAGGAGGACTGCAGGATGTGATTATTCTCTATAAGACAAAGAGATGTCTTAAGACGTTGGTCATTGGGAGTGAAAATATTAGTGTAATTGTGAATTCGTGCTTCGATTTGAAATTAGTAATTTCTGAAAACATAACATGCAAAAAATAAGTGTCTCATCAAATATACATTAACACTTCACCCTAAGTTTTGAAAAACTACCTCAAACTTCATCACTATAGGCTGTCTTGTGGAAGATAAGTTATAGTTTCTGCTCGAATTCTACAGAACTGAAAAATAGGTTTACCTACAGAAACCGGAAGCATAACCCAGATTAATCTGCCTTTTTCAATAATATGGTTGAAGATGTTGATCATCTATTATTTTTTTGTGAATTGTATAAAAAGGTAAGAGCGGCTTTGTATACATTTGGGCGTTAGGAGCTATCAAGTTGCTACTTGAATTTTTTTGACAGATACTAACTAGCCCTATTATAGTTTATGCATCAACCTGTCTCTTATATGCTGCCTGAATCAAAAAGAAGTAGTTGGGTGTGTCACTATGAACTTTGGATTGATTACATTTGTCCCAGCATTAGTGGCGCAACAATAGCTCCCGCAGTACACGGCGGCTTTGAGCTCCAGGGATCCCCCTCCAGCACTGCGCCCGGGTACCAGGCCCCTGGCCTTAGAGCTCCTGATAGGGCCCAGAATGTGGGGGCACCTCCATATACTTTGCAGGGGGGCCCGTCCAGTTTTGTTACGCCACTGCAAAGGCATGCGTGGTAAAGGTATACTCATGGTAAAAGTTTGAAAGGTAAGTGACTCTACCCTGCCCTACCCTAATTTAGTACTCCTGCACAACCCTCACCCGACCCCCAGACCTCTGCCTACATTTACACTACCCTACACATCCCCCAACACTACACTAAACCCTAAAACACTACCCTACACTACACAAACACCACAACACTACCCTAAACCCTAAAACACTACCCCCTGCACGACCCTCCCCCAACCCTCAGTCCAGTCCCTACACTCAAACACTACCCTGCACGACCCCCGGCACTACCCTAAACTCTAAAACACAACCTTACACTAGACAAACACCACAACACTACCCCAAACCCTAAAACACTACCCCCAGCACGACCCTCCCCC
Organism: Triturus cristatus; assembly: GCF_964204655.1. Classification (NCBI taxonomy): domain Eukaryota; kingdom Metazoa; phylum Chordata; class Amphibia; order Caudata; family Salamandridae; genus Triturus; species Triturus cristatus. The sequence continues at coordinate 145,149,125 of NC_140594.1, forward strand.
TACCCCCAGTCCGGTCCCTACACTCAAACACTACCCTGCAGGACCCCCCAACACTACATTCAACCCTAAAACACTACCCTGCACTACACAAACACCACAAAACAACCCTAAAACACTACCCCCAGCATGACCCTCCCCCGCCCCCTAGTCTGGTCTCTACCCTCAAACACTACCCTGCATGACCCCCTGACACTACCCTAAACCTAAAACACTACCCTACACTACACAAATACCACAACACTACCCTAAACCCTAAAACACTACCCAAGCACTACCCTCTCCCTAACTACACGACACAAACACCACAACACTACCCTAAACCCTAAAACACTACCCCCAGCACGACCCTCCCCCTACCCCCAGTCCGGTCCATACACTCAAACACTACCCTGCACGACCCCCCAACACTACTCTCAACCCTAAAACACTACCCTGCACTACACAAACACCACAACACTACCCTAAACCCTAAAACACTACCCCCAGCACGACCCTCCCCCTAACTACACTACACAAACACCACAACACTACCCTAAACCTTAAAACACTACCCCCAGCACAACCCTCCCCCACACCCCAGTCCGCTCCCTACACTGAAAGACTACACCCAGCACGACCCTTCCCCCTACCCCCAATGCCCCTTACCTCTCTCTCCTCGTGGTTCCTCTCTTCTGGTTCTAGCATCGTCTGAGGGGCAGTGTACGTCACAACGTCGTTGTGAGGAAACGGAAGAGCCTCAGTTTCCACACAACGATGTTGAAAGCCATTACATTGCATGCGTTGTAAAAGCACATGCGATGTAATGGTATGCGTAGTAATGGTACGTGTTGTTACATCGCATACATTGTAACGCATGCAATGTAATGACTTGCGGTGAAACAGCCGCGTTGTAAATGCTGTTCACCATATAAAAGCAGTCGATAAAACTATCATAGGCTCCAATGCAAGGAAGAGTCAGTGCAATAGCTTATCCATTTCGTTTTATGAATAACCAAACTTGAGTAGCAGCAAATCAGGCGACAGCACCCTCTAGAACAATCCCAAGAGAGGCTATGCTCCTCAGATTTTCAAGCACAAGTGTGAAACTATAAACCTTGAGGAGTAAGGGAAGTCTCTCCGGAGAGGAGGGTGGGTCGCATGTGAATCTATGAAACATACCAAAACTGGAGAACCTTAGTTACAGGTAAGTAACTCATTTTCTTCTCCAGTATTGGATCATTCATAGATTCACATGCTTGAATCAGAGTAGCTAGCAGTTTCATAAGCATGCATGTATAGAAATACTGAAATATATACTTGTCGACCCTTAGAGGATGGTGGGTAACAAAATACATGCCAATACAGAAGCATACATAAGATATTATGCAATAAGGACTCAACCATATATATATAAATGTATCTATATATAAATCTGGACATAAATATAAGTACATTACACAAAGCAACAAAATAAAACAAACCTCTAATAGTAGAGGCTTACCTTACTGGAATAGATGACGTAAGACTGCCTCTCCCAAAACAGCTTTGCTATAAGTTGCCTTGTCCAGGCAATAGTGCCGCGTGAAGGTATGAGCATTCTTCTAGGTAGCAGCATGGCAAATCTTGTCCAGTGGAACACCAGCGAAAAGAGCAGTCGAAGAGGACACTGCTCTTGTAGAATGCGCTCTGGTCTTGGTTGTAAGTGGTATACCTGCCTTAACATGACAGATGAATAGTAGCAGCGATCCATCGTGCAATAGTTCTTTTTTGTGACAGCAGAACCCAACTTTACAGGTCCATAAGAAACTAGAAATTGATCCATTCTGAGCAGCTGCTTTGTCCTTTGTAAGTAAAACTTAAGGTATTGTTTCACATCTAAGGAGTGAAGAGATTTCTCTGCCGGTGAATGGGGGGAAAAAGTGTGCAGTATAAGGGGCTCATTAAGGTTAAACTGAGATGGTACCTTTGGTATGAATCTAGAATTTGTTTCTAACATCACATAGTGCTCTGTTAAACATAAGTAAGGGTCTTTAATGGTGAAGGCTTGAATTTCTCTTACTCTTCTAGCAGAAGTATGCGCGAGAAGAAAAGCCACTTTCCATGTGAGAAACTTGAGCTCTATTTTGTTTCATTGGCTCAAACGGTGGTTTCATAACCTGGGACAGGACCACATTAAGGCACCATTCTGGAGGAGGAGGCCTGATAGGAGGGAAAGTTCTGAATAGATCCTTCATGGACTGCTTGATGATGCGAGAAGAGCAAAGAGAAGAGGCATCAGATGGAGTCTATATCGGGAGAGGGACGCGAGATGGACCCTTACTGAAGCATACGCGAGACCTGATCTTGCCAGAGACAAGAGATAAGGCAAGACTTGTTCTGGGGAAAAGAGAGGGAGAATGTAATTCCAAAGGCAAAAAGAACAAAAACGTTTCCACTTTAGTCTATACGTTTTAGTAGTACACTCAGCTCTTGCTCTGGACAATATATCTGTACAGTCTTGAGGGATGACTAGAACCTTGAACTAATTGAACTCAGGTTCCAGGCATGCAATTGAAGAGAAGCTGGGTGCGGATGCAGGATCTGCTCTTTGTTCATCGTTAGCAGAGTGGTTGACAATGGAAGACAATAAGGTTTGGATTGCGACGGCAGGAGTAGCTCCGTGAACCAGTGCTGGCGTGGTACATGCAGAGCAATGAGGATGAGTAGGCACGGTTCCCGTTTCATCTTCATCAGCACTCTGGAGATTAGGGGGCATGTGGGAAAAGCGTACGCACAGATTCCTGACCATCTTATCGAAAACGCATTCCCCCATGACCCTATCTGTGGTTCCCTGCTGGCAAAGAAGCCACATTTTAGGTTACCTTGTGACGCCAATAGGTCCAAGTTGGGTGTTCCCCATTTCTGGAAGATGTGATCCAGAATCAGTTGGTTGAGTTCTCACTCGTGGTTTGATTGATTAAATCTGCTCAAGGTATCTGCTAGGTTGTTCTTTACTGCTGGGTGATGCTCCGCTTTGATATCTATTTGATGTTGTAGAGTCCACTCCCATATTCTTTGAGCTTCCCAAGATAGAATTAGAGATCTTGTTCCTCCCTGCTTGTTTACATATAATGCATGCAGGTAGTATTGTCTGTGCGTATGAGGACTGAGGATGCTCTGATCCTTGGGAGGAAAGATTGGAGGGCTAGAAAAATCGCCTGCAGTTACAGAAAATTGATATGCATTTTGGAGAGAGAGAGACTCCATTTGCCGCTTATGTGGAGGTCTTGCAGATGCGCTCCCATGCCTTTCAAGGATGCATCTGTTGTCAGAACTAACTCTAGAAGAGGAGAAAGGAATGAAAGTCCCAGAGAGAGATTGCTGGGAGATTGCCACCAAATAAGTGCCTCTTTCATGATCAGAGTTATCCAAATTGTGTCGTCAAATGAACCTGTTACTTGAAGCAATTGGGTGTCAAATTGTTCTTGAAATGACCTCATTCTAAGATGAGAATGAGGTACCATGAAAATGGCGGAAAACATCATTCCGAGAAAGGATTTGATGAGACGGACAGAAACAAACTTTCTTTTGTAGAGTTTGTGAGCCAGAGACAGAATTACTTTCCTTCTCTCTGTAGATAAGAATGCCTTGTTTTGGAGAGTGTCCAGTGTTGCTCCTAGGAACATTAACCGATGAGATGGAGCTAGAATGGATTTTTGAAGATTGACTGCCAGCCCTAGAGAGCGGGAGAGCTGTAGGCAGACTGAAATGTATTCTGAAGCTTGACGAAGAGAAGAAGCTTTCACCAACCAATCATCGAGGTATGGGAAAATCGGTATGCCTTTCAATCTTAGGTATGCTGCCACGGGAGCTAGGCATTTGGTGAAAACCCGGGGAGCTGAACGAAGGCCGAAGGGAAGTACCTTGAATTGATAATGCGCGAACGCCACAGAGAAACGTAGACATTTTCGATGTTTGGGGTGGATAGGGACATGGAAATATGCGTCTTCCAAATCTAGGCTTGCTAAAAAATCCGAATGATTCAGAAGCTGTAGTTTCTCCTGGAGAGTAAACATGAGAAAGGATTTCTTCAGCAGGTATTTGTTGAGTTTTCTGAGATCTAAAAGGGGACGCCATTACCCCAACTTTTTCTTCTTTATAAGGAAAAAGCAGGAGTAAAAGCCTTTTCCTCTCTGAGAGCATGTAACACATTCTATAGCTCCTTTTTGAAGCATTAGTAAAGCTTCCTTCTTTAACAATTGAAGATGGGGTGGTATTGATTTCTGAGGTAGATGATGAGGTTACGCTGTGGTAAAACTCTAGGGTATGGCCATACTTTATTATATCCAGGACCCAGTTGTCTGATGTTATTTTTTGCCATTAATGTAGGCAATGAGAAAGGGGAATTTTCTTTGGTGGAAAAGACAAAGGAATAGCAGCAGGCGGCGAGGAGTCGTCACTGCTTCTGTCTGGAATCTCTGGGGCGAACTTGCTGCTTCTGTCTAGGTTGTCTGGAATAGGCAGCCTGTGGTGGTGCACGGTATTGCTGCTGTTGTTGATAGGAAGGTCGGAAAGAGGTTTAAGTTTGAGGCTGGCATCTCTGGTAACTTCCTCGAAAAGAATAGGTTCCTCTGCCACGTGCTCCAAGAAAGGGGGTCTTTCTATATTGGAGCTTCCCAGAGCTTTGGCTGTGTCCGTGTCTGTTTTGATGGTTTGCAAAGCATCATCAATATGTTTGCCAAAGAGTCTTTTACCATCAAATGGCATTTCCAAAATGTTGCTTTGCTCCTCAGGGCGGAACCCTGGCATCTGAGTAAAGCAGCTCCAGCAAGCTGACGAAAGGCCAAGGAAGCAATGTCCATAGAAGCATCAATGATTTCAGATGCAGATCTTTCCCCTTCTAGCAGGATCTTTCTTGTTTCCATCCTTTTATCCTCTGAAGGAGATCTAAGAAATGAGCAATGTCCGACCACATTTGTCGATCGTACCTGGCTAAAATCGCAAGAGCGTTGGCAGTACAAACAGTTGCACCATATGTGGTTGTGAATCTTTTGCCGATGTTATCCAAGCGCCTTCCATATCTTTCAGGCGGAGCAGTAATGGGAGCTCACAGGCTGCTCTGTAGAGCAGCTTGTGAGATAGCAGAGTCAGGCTTAGGATGAACTACTAGACAGGTTGGGGCATCATCCAGAGCTTTTTACACCTTCTTCCCAGATGTGATCTACAATAGGTATAGATCAAACAGATTTCCTGAACAGATCTTTGAAATCATAGAGAAAGCAATCTGATTGCTTGACTGATAAAGATACTTGAAAACATGACGCTGCTCTTTCTATTAGAGCGTGAAAGCCACCTATATCCTCTGGTGGAGACTCTACAGTTTGCGGGGAAGAAGACACAGGTGTCAATATATTGTAGTCCTCCCATTCATCTCCTGTTTGCCCATCTTTTTGAGGTTGATTGTCCTCAATTTCTCCTTCATTAGAAGTGTCCTGATGATGTTGCGGCAAAGTATCCCTCGCTGGAGAGGGCGCAGACACAGGTACAGAGGTACGTCGTGGAGATGCGACAGGCGGTGGTGGCTGTGGAGGCGGAGGAACAGCCGCTGAAGGAAAGCGTGTGCGATAGTCATGTAATAACTCCTGAAGGTCTTGTACCAGAGTAACAGGAAGATGGACCATAGGTTAATTGACTGGTTCCACATACTGAATTTTTGCGTGAGGAGGGTGATATTCTTGTTGGTAGTAACCCTCATATTCATCGTCATCTTCCTCTTGATATTTTACATGTTATTGAGACGGATTATCAGCAGGCCCAAATATCCCATCGACCTCTCTAAAAAAGTGGAAGGTGGTAAAGGTGAAACAATCGCTGGATTCGGCAAAAAATGCCTGTCGTCGACGGATACATAGGCTTAAGCTGTAAGGTGGATGTACCCATACGACCAGGCGTGGATAAAGCATCGTCAGCTTCATCAATGGTAACAGAGTCTGCGTCGTCGACAAGGACATGACAGGAATGGATGAAGTTGTTGTCAGCATCATAAACGATATCGTCATCGACGCGGTCGTAGACAAGGTTGTCGATGGAACCACCGTCGTCTACGAGGATCCCGACGAAAAGGTTGTAGTCATCATGTTCAGAGTCACCGTTGTGCTTGAGGTTGTCGGCGGAGTAGAAGCCATTGTTGTCACTGGTAGTGCCGTCGGCGGGACCGTCGTCGAATCCGTCGTCAACTAGGTAGATTTGTCCGACGACGGAGTAGGAGAAGGTTGTCTAGAAATTCAAAAAGAAGGAGGATCAAGGCTAGAGATCCTGCACCAGTCAAGATACCCTATCTAGGCAATGTCTATCGCTTCATAGATTGGTGCAAAGGGCCTGGGACATGACCTCCATATGTCCCAGAAAAATGGCACAGATGCCACTTGGACAAATTAATCAAAGGGTGGCCCAGCATTTAACCAGGTAAATTATGGATGGGTGTAGCTTACTTATTATCCACAAGTACAATAAAACAGAAAAACAATATGTCAAGATCTTGACATATTGTTTTTCTGTTCTATTGTACTTGTGGATAATAAGAAAGCTTCACCCATACATTTACATGCTTGAGTGCTGGGCCACCCTTTGCTCTTGTTGTCTAGAAGGTGATTTTTGCATCAACGGTGATCCAGAAGTAAACGCCGTCGGTGACTCAAGCTTTTTGGAGACAGAAATTTTCACAGAGTTTTTTGAGGTGGCTCCATCTTCCAGACTAGACCAATTTGAAGTCTTTTTCTTGGAAACCTCAGGAGATTCAAGAGGTCTATCTCTCCTTTTGGATGTCTCCTTAGAAGTTTGTGAGGTAGAGCTCTCCTCATCCTCGGAGACGACGTCAGATTTAGATTTAAGTCTCTGAAGCCAATCAATAATCTACTGTCTCTGTCCTTGAGGGTTTTTGTAGAAAAAGTTTTACAGGTTTTACAGTCTTTTACTTTATGTTGAAGGCAAAGGCAGTAGATGCAGCTCTTATGTGGATCCTCAGCATGTAGCCTCTTCTTACCGCATGATCCACACGACCTGAAGAGACCTTTCTTTGAAGATTCCGACCTTATGGTTAGAAATCTGGATAAACAAGAGCAAACTGAGCAGAGCTCAGGGAGACTACCTTTCCCACTACGTGCGGAAGAAAATCAGGGGAACCTAGCCTCTCTTGGATTGTTCTAGAGGGTGCTGTCACCTGATTGGCTGCTACTCAAGTTTGGTTCTTTTTATAAAACTAAATGGATAGGCTATTGTACTGACTCTTCCTTGCATTGTAGCCTATGGTAGTTTTATCTACTGCTTTTATATGTATACCGTGGGACTCCCACTACGACGACGGGAATGATTCAAGCATGTGAATCTATGAAAGATCCAATACAGCATTCCTGACTCCTCACTTAGGCAAGCAAGTAAAGATTTCAGAGCACCGTGTTTTACAACTTCTCTCTCTTTTTTTTTTTTTTGACTGAGTTGGGGAAAAGGGTGGATCACAGGTGAATCTATGAAAGATGCCAATGCTGGAGAACATCAGTGTATGAGGCTGGCTTAGTATATGGTGCACACTTATTCAAGCGATGCACCTTGCACTAATCGAGACAATGCTTATGGGGATTTTAGTGTACTTTGATAACCATAGCAAGCTCTCAAAGAGGTAGCTGTGTATAGCAGCCTTCAGGCTTATCTTGAAGGAGTGTAGAGGAGCTTGTTTTACCAACTTTAATCAATAGTGTAAGTTAAATGAAAAAAGAACCCCACAGTGTTTGTAAAACATAAGTCTATTTATTACACCACACAATCACTTACATGTTGGTATATCTCCTACCCAGAGATATCAACACAATATACAAGTATTCTTTGAAATAATCAGGTAAGTAGCAGAAATATACACAGATCGCCAGGGGGAGACCAAATCATATATTAAGAAAGTGGAATGAGAACTGCAAATAAGAAAGGGACTTGGACCAGAAGTCTCAGAGGTGCAGGGGACACAAGGGACCACCCAAGGTAAATACCCAGGAACACCACAGAGGCTGTGTGCAGAGTGGAAGTCAATGAAGAAGTCGCAGTTGCAGTTTTAAAGAAGAAGGACCCTTCCAGGAGGACCCCCAAAGAAACCCTTTGATAGGGTGGATTCTTGAAGTGAAGAACCTGCAAGCAGAGGGGACAGAGTCTATGCCACTCTGAGTTGACCAGGAGGCATGGATGCACAGTGCCCGGTGATGTCGAGACAACGGTGACCTTGTCGCTGCAGCTGTGAGGACCAGGCGACACTGAGGAAGACCAGGAGACACTGAGGAAGACCAGGAGCCATGCACGAGTTGTTCCATATCAGGTGTCAGTGTCTAGGAGGGCGGTGTCTGGCGTGAGCACCAACAAGCCTTGGCAGCGCAACTGGGGTGGAAATCTAAGAGGAGCAAACGTTGAGACCAGCAAGATCCAAGGGACTTACCAAGTGCAGGAGAGTCAGAGCAGGCCCGAGCAATCAGAGGAGTCCACTGAAGCAAGGAAAGACCCTTGAGAGGATCTCAAGCAACTCATCAAAGTTGGAGGCTCACGATGCAGCAGATGTAGGGGGGACTCTGTTCTTCAGTAAGAGAGATGCTGAAAGCTCGAGCTTCTTGTAGCTTGAAGATATCTCAAGTGCACAGCCAAGAAGCTTTGGCAACAGCAAGTGGACGTGGTGCACAGTGGTTCTGTCCCAGTAGCCCTAATGAGGTATACTATACTTCAATTTGCAGGTACGACAGGTCAGGCTTCCAGGAAGCAACAGAACCACCACCTGTGTTGCTGGGCCTCAGGATGTCATTGGGACATCAGGAGCACCAGACCGGTCAGATTCATTGGGGTGCCTGCAGATGCAAGAGAATGACTCCTTCACTTCGAGGGAGATTTCTTTAGTCCTTGATGCCCATAGGTCTTTTGGTGAACCTGGTTGAAGCATCGAAACAGATAACGCAGAAGACTTGAAGAACAGTGTAGGAGGCTGGCTTAGTATATGGTGCACACTTATTGTAGTGATCCACTTTGCCCTAATCCAGGCAAACCTTATGGTGATTTAAGTGGTCTTTGATAACCATAGAAGGCTCTCAAAGTGGTAGCTGTGGAGAGCAGCCTTTGGGCTTAGCTTGAAGGAGTGTTACAAAACGTCTTCTATTTATTACACAACAATCATTAACACATTGGTATATCTACTACCCAGAGATGTCAACACAATACACAGGAATTCAGGAATTCAAAGATAAGGAATCTGCAGCTAGATGTCTCCATCAGAAATGAGTGGTTTATATGTGCACTCATAAGCAGAGCATGGTGGGGCAGCCAATTATAGTCAGCTCTCCTAACTATAACTGGTGAATTTCTGTTGCTTTTTTTTGTTCGTAACGATATGTTGGCACTGACATATTCACCTAACTAGAATGTCAATTTAACCTTTGTTTTTTTCAGTGAATTTCTAAGATTTTTATTTAATGTAAAGCCAAACCCACATTGAGCATGGCCTTTGGTCATGTGCAGCTGGGGTTGGTCGCAAGGGCTGGCCTGCGGCCAGGCCCTGAGGCAACCCCCCCCTTCCGCCCCAGCAGCAGCAATCCCCAACCCGAACATGGCCTTCAGCAGAGCGCAGCAGGGGGCTGGACACAGAGCCTGGCCTAGGTACATTCCACAGTCCCAAGTGAATACTGACCCGGGGTCCCCACCCCTCAGGCCAAAACGAACAAGTTACTTACCTTCGGTATCGCTTTTTCTGGTGGATACAGTATCTGCCTGTGGATTCCTCACCTTTTGAATTACCCTGCACCAGCATTCAACAGTGTAAGACCTGGGGTCTCCAGGCCCTAAGGGGGTAACGTGACACGAGCGGCTGGGCACCCAAAGGCTTGTGTGTAAAGCGACCATACAACACGCACATCCACTGAAGCAAGGAACGCACACAATAAGGGACGCCACACTGTAGAGATTTATGCAAATAACTCAAGTTTATCCAAGCAGTTCGAGATAAATGCAGTTCAGGGGATAACAAGGCAAGTCATAAGATATATTTGCACTTCATGAGATATAAATTTAGTTAAGGAGAGGACAATGGCAATTCACTTATGTCAGCGTTTGATCCGCCAGCACCATATTCACCAGTATGATATTCACCAGTATGATATTCACCAGTATGATATTCACCAGTACCTTGTATATTTTACTCCCCATGGTTGGGTTTGGGGATTGTAGCGCTACTCCTGGGGGCGTGCAGGGACCCAGGGCAGACCTCGCGGGCCTACCGCTACCTTGGGACAAATCTGACGAACACCTTCAGAGCAGAGCATTAGAACCTAGCGCCACTCGTAACCAGCATGCAGTGCATACTTCAGAGCAGAGCATTAGAACATAGCGCCACTCGTAACCAGGAAGCGGCGAATACTTCAGCACTGAGCATTCGAACATAACGCTACTCGTAATCAGTAACCATGAATACTTCAGAACAGAGCATTTAGAACATAGCGCTACTCTTAATCAATAGCAATGTATACTTCAGAACGGAGCATTTAGAACATAGCGCTTCTCGTAAGCAATAGCAATGTATACTTCAGAACGGAGCATTTAGAACATAGCGCTACTCGTAATCAATAGCAATGTATACTTCAGAACGGAGCATTTAGAACATAGCGCTACTTGTAATCAATAGCAATGTATACTTCAGACCGGAGCATTTAGAACATAGCGCTACTCGTAATCAGTAGCAATGAGTACTTCAGAACGGAGCAATTTCCTCGGAGGGGTCTCTCTGTCGTGGTGACCAGGGGACTCCCACGGAGAGGGAACCCGGGCTCAGGGTGCGGTGTGGCTCCCAGCCTGTAGGGGGCGCACCGGGGTCAGTCCCAAGCCTCCGGGCTTACCTTGCTCGACGTCGGGAAGGCGTCCACACCGGCTCCGAAGTCCACAGGCGATCCTGTTGCGACGGGGGTCGGCCACGGCCTCACGCACTTTCACCACAGCTGCGACGCCATCGACGGGGCCCCGGGCTTCTCCTCGGGCCTCGCGACGATGAGGGGCACTCTTCCGGCCTCCGGGCCGCAGCGGTGAGCGCGCTTCAGCCTCCGCGCCACAGGGGGGCTCAAATTAAGCTGGGGGGTTCCGCGCTTAATGGAGCACGCTGCCGGGGATCCCAGGCCAGGTCAGGGAGCGCAGGGGTCACAGTGCTAAGACCTGGTTGATCCTCAGCGATACCACAATTGGTTAGGTAGGTAGTTTCAAGGTTCAGTCTGGACACGCAGTCTCAGCATTCAGTTCCGGCAATCAGTTGCTCTTGAAAGTCTTGATGGAGCAGATGTATCTGGCGCCCTTAAGGGGTTCTGTTACAGGGGGGTAGGGGGTGAGTTGGCGACTAGGTCCTTCCTAGTCAGGCTGGGCAGAGGTTCCCTGGGTCCTCCTACTGCTGGGCAAGATCAGTGGGTTTCACAGGATCCCTCACTCACTTAAGAGGCAGCACCTAAATTCCGTCACTCTAAGAGGCATAAGTCCCTGGCTAGGCCCTACCGCCTACACTCCTGCATGGATTCTCCAGCTCTGCTTTACCCCACTGGCCAACTGAATAGAAAAAGTTCCCCCTCTCACTTATGTATCCCTAGGTCAGGTGACCTCTAGCCAAGGCGGCAAAAGTAAAACCACACCTCCCTTCTAGAAGGTTCCAGCACATTCCAGGAGCTTCCCCATTCTACCTATGGGACAAAAAAGGCGGGCTGGTGTCGCAACATTGTTGTGGGGTTCCAGCCAGCTCCTGGCAGCTAGGGTGCTACTAATAAAGACCACTATGCAGTAGCAGGCGCCTGTGGCAGCCATCTTGGGAGAAGGGAGCACCTGCACCTTAACACTGATTGGCAATGAAAAGGCGCCTGGAGACCTAAGTCCAACATCAAAATGAGGGTGGAAAAATGAGGCACGATCAAAAATAAATGGGGAGACCACCCTAGGGCTGACAGGCCCAACAAACAAATGATTTTCTTAACTCTCCCACGTTGACAAGGACGTCACAATAGAAAGGCTCCGCCCACAACTCTGTATGACTTCACCGGAGCCATAAGAAGACCTCATTGGCGTGCTGACGGCAGTTCCACACATTTTTTCCGTGCCTTCGAGGCGAACGGGAGGACCGACAACATAATACACAGTATACAAAATATATACACAAATACATACAGTGTATATATACATAAAAAGGAAAAGCCAAAAACTAAAGCATTTCCTAGCAACAAATTGAATGGTATATAAATGACATATGTCGGAAGGTTTTTGGTATAAGCAGGTGGACAACATTCAGTGAGGAATCCACAGGCAGATACAGTATCCACCAGAAAAAGCATTACCAAAGGTAAGTAACTTGTTCTTCTGATGGATACATCTGCCTGTGGATTCCTCACCTTTTGAATTGAATCCCCAAGCTTCACTCTCCTGGAGGAGGGTGTCCACCCGCCTATACCATAAAATCTTGCAGCACTGAGCATGCAAAATGGCCGTCCCTCCTAACCTCTGAATGCAAGCAGTAATGCTTCGCAAAAGTGTGGAGGGAGGCCCAAGTTGCCGCCTTGCAGATGTCTACAACAGGAACACCTCTAGCCAAAGCAGAAGAAAATGACTTAGCTCTGGTGGAATGAGCTCTAATACCTTCAGGCGGCTCCTTATTGGCCAGGGCGTAGCAGATCTTTATGCACAAGATGATCCACCTGGACAGTGTTTGTTTGTATACAGCTTTGCCCTTCATCCTTCCAACATAGCCCACAAACAGCTGGTCATCCAGTCTTAGGTCCCTGGTTCTGTCCAGGTAGGAGCTGACAGACCTCCTAGGGTCCAGGCGGTGAAGTCTCTCCTTCTCCTTAGAAGTGTGAGTGGGAGGATAGAAGGTAGGTAAGGTAATAGACTGCCCTAGATGGAAAGGAGTGACCACCTTAGGCAGGAAAGCAGCCCTAGTCCTGAGAACCATCTTTTCTGCATGAATGGTTAAAAACGGAGGTTTAGAAATAAGAGCCTGGAGCTCACCCTCCTGGCTGAGGTAACAGCGATCAGAAAAACCGTCTTGAAAGTAAGAAGCCTAAACGGGTAACTATGAAGAAGCTCAAAAGGAGAACCCATCAGGAAAGTAAGTACTAAATTCAAATTCCACTAAGGCATTATGAAGGAAGTAGGAGAAAATCTATTGGTGAGGCCCTTAATGAACGTCATAACAATGGGGGACTTTAATAAAGACGGCTGGTCCGGCAAACAGGGAAGCCGACAAGGCCGACAAGAAACCCTTTACCGTAGCCACAGTACACCCTTGCTGAGCCAAGGAAAGTGAAAAGCAAACTACATCAGATAAATGGGCCTTCAAAGAATCAATGGACATCTCTCCACACTATTTCACAAACTTGGACCACCTAGAGGAATTAATAGAATTGGTGGAGTGTCTCCTGAATGATAAAATAACATCCAGCACATCTGGTGGGAGAGAGAAAGAACTCAGGTTACCCTGTTCAATCTCCAGGCATCAAGGTGCAAGCTCTGGAGGTGGGGGTGTAGAAACTGCCCCAGCGACTGCGAGAGAAGGTCTGTTCTGAGAGGGAGATGGAGTGGAGGGTGTGAAGAGAGGTGAAGAAGATCTGTGTACCACACCCTTCCTGGCCAATCCGGAGCGATCAAAATGACTTGGGCCAGGTCTTGGCGCATCTTCCTCAGAACTGGAGGAAACAAGGGTATGGGAGGAAATGCGTAAAGGAGTTGCGAGCTCCAATCCAATTGAAACGTGTCCCCCAAAGCTCCCTGCATCGGATACTGAAGACTGCAGAACGATGGTCAGTACACGTTCTCCTGAGTGGCAAAAAGGTCCAACCGAGGAAAACCCCACATCCGAAAGATGTGATGGACCACCTCTGGATGAAGCCGCCACTCGCGATCGGCCGATTATTGCCAACTGAGACTGTGTGCACGTACATTTAGCACCCCGGCCAGATGATTTGCAAATACACAAATCTGATGGCCCTGAGCCCAGTCGCAGGGCCTCTCTGCAAAGACAATACAACCCTACCCCTCCCTGTTTGTTTATGTACCACATCGCGGTAGTGTTGTCCATCAGAACTTGAATCGACTGGATGCAAAGGGAGGGAAGAAAGGCCTTGAGAGCCAAACGTATTGCCCGCAATTCCAGAACGTTAATGTGAAGCAACCTTTCCTTTGGAGACCAAAGAACCTTGATCTCCAGATCCCACAGATGAGCACCCCACCCTAGAGTGGAGGCATCCGTGATTACTGTTGCCACAGGTGGAGGAGGTTGAAAAGGCTTCCTTGACACAGGTTGCCTGGTACACTCCGCCAAATCAGCTCTGCTGCAGTGTCTCTGGAGTTCTGACCTTCTCCCCGAGATCTCCATTGTGCTGATACGATTGCCCGTAGAGGCACCACTGGAGTGCCTACATGGGCCAGCATGCATGGTTGACAAACAGTATGCAGGAAGCGAACAGATAAAGCAGGCGTAGGACCTTCAGGACTGGAACAACCACTCTATCATGAAACAAAGGAATCATCTCCTGTATGTCTAGAATCATTTGCGGCGGCGGGAAAGCTCAACACATAGTAAAGTCCAGCACTGCCCCTATGAACAGGCTGCACTGAGAGGGCACCAGGTGAGATTCAGGTACATTTAACGAGAAACCCAAATTGAACAGAAGTTGAGTTGTTACTTGCAAGGGACGCAGCACCATCTCTGGCGACTTTGCTTTGAGCAGCCAGTCGTCCAGATAGGGAAAAACCGGAATCACTGACCTTCTGAGATGTGCTGCCACCACCACCATCACCTTTGTGAAGATCCGTGGTGCGGAAGTGAGATCGGATGGAAGGACCGCAAACTGGTAGTGTTGAGACTCTACCGTAAACCGGAGATACTTCCGATGCGACTTCAGAATAGGGATGTGGAAATACGCATCCTGCAAGTCGATCAACACCATTCTGTCTTCCTGCTGCAGCGCCAAAAGAACCTGAGCTAGGGTCAACATCTTGAACTTTCCCTGCCTGAGGGAAAAATTCAAAATCCCAAGGTCCAGAATCGGTCTCAACCGGCCGTCCTTCTTGGGGATCAGGGAGTAGCATCCCTGACCCCTTTCCTGTTCCCGAACCACCTCTTTCGCACCTTTCTGCAGCAAGGCAAGAACCTCCTGCCGCAAAAGCAGCAAATGGTCCTCTGAACACCATCCCAGGTAAGGAGGTGGAAACTCTTGAAAAGGCAGGGGTACCCATTTTCCGCAAGTTTCAAAACCCAACGGTCCAAAGTAACCGATTTCCAATCTTGTAGAAAATGGGACACCCAGCTCCCTACAGGACCGGCATACTCCAAGATGGGGGATCTAGAGCTGCTTTCCCGTGGTAACGGTGTTGGGGACAGGAGAGGAGGAGGAGGAGGAAGACTGTAGTTGAGAGCCTCCTCGCAGATGGCCTCTACCTTTTCCTTTGTACAACCTGTACAGAGGGTTCTGCTGCTGTGGCTGCTGACGACCTGAAAATAAAAGCCGCCTTCCCAAAGCCTTGTTACCTTTTGTATCCATAGCCCCTGGGCTAGGACTGCAGGCCCAAGGATCTTGCAGTAGCCCTACTGTCCTTGAAGCGCTGCAGGGCATAATACACCTTTGTTGAAAACAATCTAGATTCATCGAAGGGTAGATCGAGCAAAGTAGCCTGTACATCTGGTGAGAAACCTGAAGACCTAAGCCAGGCATGCCTCGTGGTAGCCACCGAGGAGCCAATCACCCTGGCGACCGAATCCGTTGTGTCTAGACCCGACTGAATGACCTGACGGACTGCAGCTTGAGTGTCTGATAGCGCTTCCAAAAATGAACACGGTCATCTTCAGGCAACTTAGGAGCTAATTGCTTGACAGAGTCCATTAGTGCATAAATGTACCGTCCTAGCAAACATGTGGTATTTGTCGACTTCAGAGCCATACTTGCTGAGGAAAACACTATTTTGGCAGACTGTTTCAGTTTTTTCGAGTCTCTATTCCCCGGGGTGGTTGGGAAGGATCCAGTTGACTGCTTGGAGTAAGAAGCCTGAACCACCAAGCTTTCTGGCGAAGGATGGGCAGAATGAAAAGCTGGATCACCAAAGGCAGGCTTATACCGTCTTGCCACTGACCTAGAAACTGCAGGGGCAGATAAGGGCTTATGCCACACCTCCATAATTCGCTCCGTCAACGCCTCGTTGAAAGGCAGCAGAGGCTCAACAGAAGAGGAAGGAGAATGCAACACTTCAGTCAATATATCTGACTTCACCTCAGCTGAGGGCAACTGAAGGTCCAACAGGTCAATGGCTTTCCTGATGACTGAGTGTTAAGGGGCAGCGTCCTGTGAAAGCAAGGCCTTCTGAGAAGAAAGCTCCCACTCCGGCGAAGTATCCAGGCCACTGGCCTCCCGTAGGCCCTCAAATGGAGTCAAGGATCTCCCCTCCCTCATGTTCTTGCTGGTACTCCTCTACCTCCAGCAGTCTTTGCGCTTCCCTCCTGGAACACTGTTAGGAGTGGCGCCAGTGCAATGGCGCCGGCGTCAAAGGAGGGCCTTCCGAAATAGGCAACAGCGCAGCTCAAATCCAGGAAGACGTGTGCCCAACACCAGACTGCGCCGGAGATTGAGGTATCAGAGTCGAAAACCTCGACGTCGGAAACTGCCATGACAGACCCGTCGGCTTGAAAGGCACGAATGGTGCCTGAGCATACTACTGGGGGATGCCCAAATTAAAGATAAGTGGAGCCACGGGGCCAGACTGCGCACCGGTAGGGTAAGATGCCTTGGCAAACATGCCAAACATTGGATTTAGGAAATGCGACAGATCCGCTCCTAGAAAAGGAGGATAAGGATCCGAAGCCCCCTGGTCTGGCTCCATCTGAGGCTTTACGAGGGTCTGAGGCTGCAGTGCTGGAGACATCAGAGCGAGTACAGGCGAAGCCGCAGGAGCAGGAGAAGACTCCCTGGGTGCTGGAGAATCCCTGGGTGCCGGTGAATCCCTCAACGCCGGAGAGTGAGCCGGAGTCGCCTGCAGAGAAGGAGTAGACGACGTTGAGATGGTATCCTTGTCTTGATGCCACTGTATGGGGGACCTCAAACCCCTGCCTTTGAAGATCAGCGTCGAGACCCTTGTCTTCTCATTTTCTTATGCTTCTTTGACTGAAGTATGTAAGGTCGACAACTTCGATCTCTTGTGACCCCTGTTCCCTATTTTCGCCTGCGCCATGAAGAGTTACGCCTCACGTTCCTTCAGCGCCTTCGGGTTCATCTTCTGACAGCACAAACACCCTTCAACCTCGTGGTCCGAAGAAAAACACCAGAGACAGTCATAGTGGGGATCCGTGATGGACATATGGCCCCCACACTCTCTGCAGGGCTTCAAACCTGACTTCTTCGAAGTAGCCATTCTCACTGCAACACGAAGTAGAAGATAGAAACAATGGTAGCACATGTAAAATGGGCCAAACACTGTAAAAAAGCAGAACCCCCATGGACCCCATCTGTCGTGCCCAAATATAACAAAAAAGAGGAGGGACAGAGAGGCACCCCTCGCTGAGCACTTTTTAGACCCCGCACACCCTATCCCCCGAGTCCAAATTCTAAGGGGAGCCTTAATAGCCCTTAGGGGCCCCACCTAGGGGACACATACAAAAGGAGAGGGGTCATATAGCTCCCCTCCCCAAGCCTTTAAATGCCCTAGGGACCCATCCCCCGGGGCCAGCTCATTTACTGTGTCATGGGGAGCCCACCCCAGGACACAGTTGTTTCCCTTCCTGCAATGATGAGGGCAGAGAAACAAGTGCATGCTCCCTTCTGGCAGGAGTATTTTTAAATATTCAGACAGACAGGAACAAACAAGAATGTCTGGTCCTAGGCGACAGGAGATTTAAAAATACTCCTTCTGGCTGAGTTCTGTTCTGTTTCTCAAACACATATAGCTCCCACCTGGAGGGGGCAAACAGAAATCAGCTGCTTCTCTAGGCGGGAGCAATGCCGGTTCCACCAACGTGGTGGTTGGTGGCTGCAATGGGTGGGCACCGAGGCACCCACCTATAATTTGGAAAATGCCCTGGAGGATGGGGTCCCAGAAGTCAAAATAGGCTTGGGGAGGGAGACCTTCTTCTTTTTATATTATTTGGCCTTTAAAGTTATTTATGGAATTGGGGTTCCCGGGCCTTTTTAAGGCTCAGGGAGGGGGATCATGCGGCCTCCTTATCCTTTTTATTGATTTCAGTCCCAGGGTATGGGGTCCCTATTCAGGCTCAGAGAGGGAGCCGCATGGCTCACACACCCTTTTTTATGTTTCGGTCACAGTGGATGGGATCCCCGGAGACCAAATTGGCTCGGAAATGGGGGCCCTACTCAGGCTACCCTCCCAATTTATGCTTAAAAAAATGGCAGCCAACATTTTGATTTTTTGTCACAATCATTCAGAAATCCTGAGGGATTGCGGTGAAAATTGTGGATTTTATTTTTTTACTCACAGGGCCTAGGGCAGCACGGTATCCTTAGCTTGCACCCTTATATCATAAACTTCAGGACAGAGGGATAAGGCCTCCAGTCCTGTAATAGCTGCCAGCAACATTCTTCTCATGGTGCTGGCATTCGCTTCCGTGGAAGTCTGACTACAGAAGGACCAAATTGGCCCAAAGGAAAAAAAAACTCCCTGGGCAAATTAGAACTCTCCATTTTATTTAAATTGGGTGCGAGGGGATCTTGCGACAGGCCCTCAGACCCAACCATTCAGATATGCAAACATTTGTGAACCTTAATTTTTCAAAAACTTCTGAACGTATTTACATCAAATCACAAAAAGCACAATCTATGGGCCAAAATCTAGCTTCCTAACAAATTTGGTGCAATTCCATTCAGCAGTTTTTGTAGTTGTGAATCTATGGAAAATGCATGGGGAAGTTTGCTTTTAGGACCGTCCTTTTTCATGGATCAAAAACTTTCCAGGAAGGAGCAGAGGTGAATTTGCTTATTTCTTGGAAAGTTTTAATGTGATCTGTCAAACAGAGGCCAAGTTATTAGCAAACCAAAATAACGCCTTATTCAGGAAAGCGATCCCAACTATGCCTAACCACATTAGAATTTACTTCTACGACCAGGTGTATATTTCCACATTTTTGCTATTCACCATTTCTTAGTGGAGATATACACCTAGGTGAAGACATAAGAGTCTCCACCCAGACTCCTACAACTTACACCTTTTTGTGAAGATCTTCGCCACCGGAGCAGAAAATATAGGGAAATGAAATCAAGTTAAAACGATACAACACACTAACTCCTAAATAAACTTTGTAAATTAACCGAAATTTATGATTTTTTACATATTCTTTTTCACTTTAAAATTAAAATCACCCACCCTCTCTTACATTTTTATTTAATTATTACCAAACTTGTTTATACGTGTTTTTAATTAATTTGAAAAATATTAGACTTTTTAAACAAAGTTGAAAATATAGAATTGTGTATTATATTATAATATTTAGGATTATTTATGTTTATGTTTTTCACCTTAAAAACAATTATTACAACCTACATTTACTGATTTTATCAGCCACACTACAAATATAAGTTACACTTCTATGACCTTAAAAACATTAATATTCATATATTTTAAATGTATATTTATTTAAATTTATTTTAGATTATTTCCTATGGGGGTTCGGGTTATAGACTCTTTTTGTTGCAGTACAAGTGGGTGACCATGTGTGGTGCTGATCTTACTCCAAGGTTAGGCTAAGGTTAATTTAAGCTTGTTTAGCCACAATTAATTAATTAATAAAGATGGTGATACACGGGAATGCTGTTATTCACACCCCACAGCTTTTAAAGTTAACCAAGTGCCAGTGTTCTCTGCAGTTCATTATGTATCACCAAAATAAAAGTGCTATTGTGTTTACCAGATACTCACTGACAGCCTCTTAAATTTTCTAAGTCAACAATCCTCCCTTTTCAGAGGCAGTGTTTTCAGGTATCACACTAATGCATGGGTGAAATCCAGATGTACCTCAGGGCAACTTCTAAAAACGTTAATAGCATGCTTGTGCTCTCCTAGGTAGGTCTAGATCAGAAATTTCCACTTGCACCAAAAGTGGCATATTTGATCATTTATACTCTGTTAAAATCCTACAGAAAAATCTCTGTTTTGACACATATTTATAGCGTCGAGTTTTGTATTACTCTAAACTCACCCCTCTGAGACAAGACTGCTTGCATCTTGCCAAGTCAAGAACTGCTAATAAGGATCCAGTGAATAACAGAGGCATCTTCCAAGATGCCTTTGTAGACAAGGGTTATCAAACTGTGGCCACAATTAAGAGGGTGAGGGACTTGGGAAAACTAACTAGATGGCAAGGTAATTGGTGTAGGCTTTTTGTTTTGCATGTGCCTTAGTGGTGGAGGATGGGATGTCTTGGGTCAAGCCTTGTAAATCCTTTGCTTTGCTGGGGTAGTCCAATGTGGGATGATTGTATGAAGGAGATAAAAGATAAGTGGCTTAAATAAGTCAACATGAATGATGCGAAGTATAATAAATCTGTTGTGAAATTATGAATGATATACCGTCTTTCATGATCGGTAAAAGCTGAAGTTAATGCTGCAAATACTTGAGGATGGAAAACATAAAGTTCCCGTGCTAACACAGGCTCTGCATTTATGAATTAAGAATAGACTACTGTTAGAAATGGCCATCTCTAGTTGGCAGAGGTAGGTACCTTTGTCCAAATACGGTCCCTTGCTTCTAGTCAGGGTAAGGGGGACACACTTCTAAAATAACACCCGCTCACCTCCTTGGTAGCTTGGCACGAGCAGACATGCTTATCACAGAGGCAGTGTGTAAAGCATTTGTGAACCCATACAGTAATACAGTGAAAACACTACAAATGGACACCACGCCAGTTTAGAAAAAGAGTAAATCTTTTATCTAAACCAACAGGACAAAATACGATAAAAATCAAACATACAATACTCTAGAAAAAAGGACTTGTGCAAAATACCCTTTAAATTGCAGGTAAAACAATAAAACACAGTTCTTCCGACTCTGTAGCTCTTCCTGGGGCTACCGCGATACTGACTACAACAGAGTCTAACAAATCCATCCGACCGTGTCAATACAGGCCAGCTAAAGCGCCAACAGACTCAGACACAGGACCTTTTTTGTTGCGACCAACACATCGGTGTGAGTCGGTCAGGGTAAACGTTGCGGTCGCATTGTGAAGCGGAGAGTTGAGGGTGACTGACATGTAAAAAAAGGGAAGGTTAGGGCCTGGTAAATGTGTGCACTTGCCAAGTACTAGACAGCACACAGGCTCGGCAATGGCAGGCCAGAGTTAAATTTTAACAGGCTGCTTCTGTAAGTGGCACAATTAGTGCTGCAGCCCACTAGCAGCATTTGATTTACAGGCCCTGGGCACACACAGTGCACTGTACTAGGGTCTGACTAGTAAATCAAATATGCCAATCATGGAATCACTAATCCATAACAACAATTCAAAAAGGGAGCACTTACACTTTGGTACAGAACTGCAGTGGCAAAGTGCCCAAAGCATCTAGACCAGCAAAATGGAGTCCAACACACAGCAAAACACAGGAAGCAAAGGCAAAAAATGCAGGGGAGATCCACGCCAATGGTGCCAGGTCTAACAACTACAAATTTAGAAAAGTGGTGTACGTGCTCTGAACTTTCAACAGCCTGACTTAAAAATGAAAATAATCAGAGATGTGAATATTCTAGACCCTGAGCGATTACTGCACTTTGAGCATTAGCCTTTAGAACAATCACTGCTAGAAATGCAGATGAGGTATTTAAACCATTAGTTAATTTAACACAGCTAATGTATTAAATGGTAACAAGAGGTCATTCCCAAGTACCTAATCAAAGCGTTTTTCTCATATGCTTTGGAGAAGAGGCTGAGGCATACTAGTAGGAGCTGTGATGAACATCCAGAAAGTTCATGCATATCTCATGCATGTTGTCCTACAAACCAAGGGACTAACTACATTTCACAAAAGTGTTTTCCTATATAGCTGGACTCCACCTGTTTGACTGCACCTAATTTGCAAAATTTGCTTCCAAAAGAAGCCCAGCTCAATTACAAGGTGATTTTTGTTGTTGCGTCTAATGGCCATTTAATACTTGTTTTGCTTGTCTTCAACACCAGTACGTATACACCACCAAAGTTTTAAGCTCAATTCAAGTTAAGATCCTTTAAGTATTTTTGTTCTTACTTTTTCTGAACTTTAAGTTTCTTTTCATAGGGCCATAGAAATCGGAAGACCTCAGTGATAATCATCTGACAATTTTGTCTGGTAGATGTCTAGATGAATAGTGTCAAGAGTGCACACCTACCGAAGCTCATTGCATGCCGCTAACAGGCCTGACTATCCCGGCTTCCAATGCAGTGGACACGCCCTTGTGCTGCCTCCCCAACGATTCTTCCCATGTTTTAGCGTATTGACAACCGATCACAACACTTGGCTATGGTATACCTATGCTAATAGTACTCTCCTAGACCAAGCATTGAGGTAGGGGGTGTTTGGAACATTGATATGTTTGACAGATGTTTAGGCAATTGTACCTTTGCTACAGTCAAATGCAGTATTAATCTGACATCTAAAGTGAATAGTTCAGCTACATATCTGAATGAAGTACATAATCCTGAGATGTGGTGACAATCTGTCTGAAATAACTGAAGAAAATACAGATTATTAACTCCTTTTTTGATGCCAGTCAACATGCAACAAAAGCTGACCATTCATTGGTTACTAGTCAGCGAGGGACTGAATTTTGGATCCTTTCTGTTAGTCTGCAAGCTCTGTTTGGAATGAACAACCACACATTCATAATAAATGCCACTGCAGTAAGCATTCTCAGACTTTCACATGAGCAACACAGGAAGCAAAGGCAAAAAATGCAGGGGAGATCCACGCCAATGGTGCCAGGTCTAACAACTGCACATTTAGAAAAGTGGTGTACGTGCTCTGAACTTTCAACAGCCTGACTTAAAAATGAAAATAATCAGAGATGTGAATATTCTAGACCCTGAGCGATTACTGCACTTTGAGCATTAGCCTTTAGAACAATCACTGCTAGAAATGCAGATGAGGTATTTAAACCATTAGTTAATTTAACACAGCTAATGTATTAAATGGTAACAAGAGGTCATTCCCAAGTACCTAATCAAAGCGTTTTTCTCATATGCTTTGGAGAAGAGGCTGAGGCATACTAGTAGGAGCTGTGATGAGCATCCAGAAAGTTCATGCATATCTCATGCATGTTGTCCTACAAACCAAGGGACTAACTACATTTCACAAAAGTGTTTTCCTATATAGCTGGACTCCACCTGTTTGACTGCACCTAATTTGCCAAATTTGCTTCCAAAAGAAGCCCAGCTCAATTACAAGGTGATTTTTGTTGTTGCGTCTAATGGCCATTTAATACTTGTTTTGCTTGTCTTCAACACCAGTACGTATACACCACCAAAGTTTCAAGCTCAATTCAAGTTAAGATCCTTTAAGTATTTTTGTTCTTACTTTTTCTGAACTTTAAGTTTCTTTTCATAGGGCCATAGAAATCGGAAGACCTCAGTGATAATCATCTGACAATTTTGTCTGGTAGATGTCTAGATGAATAGTGTCAAGAGTGCACACCTACCCAAGTTCATTGCATGCCGCTAACAGGCCTGACTATCCCGGCTTCCAATGCAGTGGACACGCCCTTGTGCTGCCTCCCCAACGATTCTTCCCATGTTTTAGCGTATTGACAACCGATCACAACACTTGGCTATGGTATACCTATGCTAATAGTACTCTCCTAGACCAAGCATTGAGGTAGGGGGTGTTTGGAACATTGATATGTTTGACAGATGTTTAGGCAATTGTACCTTTGCTACAGTCAAATGCAGTATTAATCTGACATCTAAAGTGAATAGTTCAGCTACATATCTGAATGAAGTACATAATCCTGAGATGTGGTGACAATCTGTCTGAAATAACTGAAGAAAATAGAGATTATTACCTCCTTTTTTGATGCCAGTCAACATGCAACAAAAGCTGACCATTCATTGGTTACTAGTCAGCGAGGGACTGAATTTTGGATCCTTTCTGTTAGTCTGCAAGCTCTGTTTGGAATGAACAACCACACATTCATAATAAATGCCACTGCAGTAAGCATTCTCAGACTTTCACATGAGCAACCACAGGCTCACATCCAATGGGAGAAGAGAATGTTGATATCCAGGATTACACTAGAAACACTGGACAACTATTTAGAGTATCTCAGATACTAGGCTCCCACTTGCATATTTGTACGAATGTAAAAATACAGTTTTTAAATAAGCACAATAGGCAAGGTTGTGCATGTGTTTATTTATAGGAAGGCAGAATATATGACAATGCTAGAGGCATCGGAAGCACTATAAAAATGTAGAATGTTTTTATTATCTATTTATTCATTTTATTGGTTATATATGTAGCACAGACCTGGGTCCAGGATGGTGTGTAGAGGGGCAATAAAAGACTTTAAATGTGGTAACGAGGAGATATATGTCAAGCAAAAGGGGCAATGTCACTCAGTGCAGCTGAGGACAGTTACACAAATGATCCAGAGGAACTCATTTGCAATAAACATTTTTGAGGGATGGGGTTGTATAGATCGCAAACTAATAAGGGGGAAGTTGGTAGTTGCAAGCAAGGGTGAGTCAGTGAGGTGTTTCAGTTATAGTGTAAAATGGTGGGTTTACAGATCATTCCAGAGACTAGTATAGTGTGATGCAAAGAGACAATTCACACCTAAGATTTGGAGCACAGGCAAAAAAGGCTTATTCCATACTGATTTCGCATAGACCTTCTGCATCTCAACCTCCAGGTTGTGTTGTAAACATTAGAAATGTAGAATGAGGTCATCTTTATTTGAGCAGAAGGAACGTAGACTCTCAGTATATCAAGCACAGATTTTGGTCTGTGAAATGTAGGCTAGTCAATCTGTAGATACAGCTGTGTCTATATTAATTTGTACTGGTTATCTTGGTGCTTTCAATATTTCCATATGTTTGTTTACTAGTGAGGGAGGAGGGAAGGAAAAGATGACTGTGAACCTCTTCAGGCTCCCTTGTGCAACTTGAATTGCATGTGGTTTATTAGCTTCTAAGAAGAACCACTACAGTTAGATTCTATAGGCCTTTTCCAATAGTACATTTCAAGCAATGGCAATAATGTCTGTATGTTCATAATCAAAGAGAACGTGGTTCATATCACACCCTCTTACCTGAATTGGTAAGAGAACGTATCCATTATCCTCTAAAGCCCCTTCCACAGCATCATTAAAGTTGGGGTAGCGAACCCGGGGGCAGTCCAGTCCTGGAAATAAATCTGAAATCAAGCCCAGGAACAGAGGGACGTCCTCAAATACAAACTTTGGAAGATTCATGTCTCTGAGAGCCCGCATCAGTACCACATCCTAGACAAAAAAGAAGTTAAAACATTACCTTCTGAAAAGAAAAAAAAAAAAAAACACTTTTAGGTACAAAACAGGTATATGTGGATTTCTAAATGTACCTCTAAAGTAACAACCACAACTAAAGTGCCATCTCTTGCATTCAGGGCACACACCAAATAAAGGGAGGGATCATTGGCTTACAATATATGATGAAGTTCAAAGTAGGTAGAAACGGGGACAAGACTGTGGATAAGAGCAAGAGGCAACAAAGAAAACCAACAGCAAAGGCAATGCTGCCCTACCAAATGACACCGTACTGGAAAGGTGAAGCAGTGCTGCTCCTTATGATACCCTCTACTCAAGAGTAAGAGTCTGAATAAGGTTAGTCCAGACTTGGACGACCAAAAAGCTGTATGTGCAGCAGAGAGGTTGAAGCATCCACACATGTGCACAATGGAGGAAAACGACAGATGATGATACATATGTTAACATATACAAAGGGAATACAAACTGTAAAGAACAAGCGGTAAACACCATAGTGGTATAAATCTATGATGATGGTCAGCCATGGTATCAAATGTAATGAGCATAATCATTGACCAGATACTTTGAAGCAAAGCTTCAGAAAGGTCAGAGGTTAATATGGAGACTGTGTAATGTCTGTGGTAGGGGAAAGGCAAAAAAGGGGCACATTGCCCGATCCTGGTGGTCCTTCACTGGTGCAAAGTTCCATGTGACAGCCTTGGAAATCAAAGCAGTTTAGAACTAAACTTGATGATTAATGGTTTTATAAGAACAAGGGGTTTGGTGTAATCTAAACAAAGGGGATAGACCTGCGACACGTTAAATAAAAGAAATTAAATAAAAAGATCCACAGTCTTAAGTGTTACAACCAGTCACACCCAAAAATCAATGTATACCATGCTGGTGTTTGTCAATCAGCATTTAGCTTATACTTATTGGAGAGGTAACCAGAAAAATAAACCCTATATTGTGGGAGAGTACATAGGAGCCTCAGTGGTACCAGTACATTTGACTAGTTTGGGTTTTACCAGACCACCACAGCTGTGTATAGCTAAAGCTCCCCTACCTGTTCAGGACAACCTCGTGGCAGGTATGGGAGCATATATTAGTTGGGCGGTGGGGTGTTAAACTTTCCCTTGTGACACATTCTCTCCTATTAGCAGTAGGATCATAAACCTCT
This sequence comes from Triturus cristatus, assembly GCF_964204655.1. NCBI lineage: Eukaryota > Metazoa > Chordata > Amphibia > Caudata > Salamandridae > Triturus > Triturus cristatus. The sequence goes on from NC_140594.1 coordinate 145,175,760, forward strand.
TGACAATCATGGGTTAAGACCCTGTGGTAGGGCTTTATCTGGGCAACAGGCACACTAGCAAATCACCCCCTACATTTCAAAAGGTCATTAAAGGTGCAAAATCCTAAAGGGGACCACTGAGTATACCAGAAAACACCCAGAAAAGGCAGCGTAGCCATCTTGGTGAAATGCAGAGCCTTCATGTTGAACTGGGTGGAACTAACTCCTTACACAAGCAGATCATGAACAGCGTGGGTCTTGGCTGTCTAGCACCAATCCAAATGTCTACGTCAGAAAGGGAAGGCAAAAGGGTCCCCATCCCTAGTATATATGGCAGGTCAGGTTAGAGGCAATGGGAGTTGCAGTGGAACTGGGTTCAAGACTAATACAACCTCTTATCTTTATTTTCAGGTAGTAAATATCCTCAGCAGTATAAAGGGAGAAACTACCAAGGCAGGGGGAGGGAAAAGTGTCCCCTTCTCCAAAATGCCTGGCAGGGCATGTTGGAGGTGAGGTGGGGGGGGGGTGATTTACAGTGGACCAGGATGCTAGCCTAATACAACGGTTGTATGACGCAACCACACATGCCATTATTACGCATGCCCTAACAACGCGGTCATTACAACGACAGTGTCTTTACCATGCATGTCTTTACAACTAACGTCTTTATCAAGCATATGACTTTACCACGCATGCCTTACCTAACCCCGGGTGGAGACTTCCTCTCCGCCCGCAGAGTGTGCAGAGATTTGCCTTTGCCGCGGAGAATGCAGAGAAGGCAAATCTTCACACACTCCGCAGGCGGAGCGGAATTGTCGACCCCCCGCCTCCACCCCCACTATGCCCGGGCTGCAGTCCTCATCTTCTTCGCCATATCAGTAATCCTGGTGAAAACTGTGCATGCGCAGTTTTCACCAGGATTAACGATACGGCGAGGAAGATGAGGACTGCAGCCCGGTGACGCCGTAGTATGTAGGTAAGGGTTTTTAAATGTATTTTTTCTTAATGTTTACTTACTTGTAATAGTGGGAGGTGGAGGCGGGTGCCACAGCGGAGCTCCTCGGAGTTTGTTTGAGACTCTGTGGACCTCCGCGTAGCCCCGCCATGCCCACAACACCCAGGGCTAGCCCCAACAACCAAAAAGTAAGTATTTAGAAGGTAAGTGTATATGACCTTTGAGTGATTTACAACTTGAAGGTAGGAAACGACGGCATCGTTGATATAAGCGGCATTAGCGAGTTATAAGTGCAACGATTGTTTGACAATACAAATTTGAATATTCACTGATGTTTAGTGAATCGGCACGTCGGGAGGCGGCGACTGGGATGTTTAGAGCCCGCCCTGGAGTAGACACACAGGGCTCAACTCAAACACAGGATGCTGCACAAAACAACATCAGAATACAATACCAACAACTAGAGAGACTATACGAAAGAGAAATCAGAAAATGGTGGGAGGCCACCTCTCTACAACATTATGTCGAAGTCAGCAGAGTTCCACGGGGTTTCCGTATATATACAATTCCATCTTATGAAAATCCAGATCCGGATTTACTGACAGAATGGGCGGAGTTTACAGCCCATTCCTCTGAGGGGATGTTAAAAATTCTAATCAAATTTGCATGGAAAGATCGTGAGAAGGCATTGAAAGAGAGCTTTTGGAAAAGAAAATCCTGGACTCAATAGACCAGATAAAACATGGCGAAGAGAAGGAATTAATGAAGAAAAGACTAGCCACTTATGAAAAAAAGATTAAATTGAGAAAACAACATAAGTTTGACCGAGACGCTCAAGATTACGAGAAGGGAAGGATTTTAACCTTTGCAAGGAGGTATGATGTGCCACGCCGTAACCTGAGAGCGAGTTCAGACAAACCAGTGGAGGCTCGAGTAACCTCCGAATCTGAAGTAACGAGTGCTGAGCAATCAGAAGAAGAGGGCTCAAATATTGCTCAACGGCAAGTACAACAACCTTCTTTTCGCGAGGAATTCGACCTCATCAGACAATCATGGCTGAGAGGGGGGAAAGGTCGCCCCCCCCCGGAACAATCAGCAAGCACAAGCGCATCAAAAGGAGGGGCGGAAGAAAGCACAAGAAATGGAACGAGGTCTACCAGGAACCGAAGGGGACGATTCAATCGGAAATAGAAGACGCTCTAACTATAATAAACCTCTCGCCAAGGACTCTAACTACAGATGAAGAGAATGTACTTAAACTTGGTTTCACTTTTTGTCCCACCAGCCGTTACGAATATACTCAAACACAAATAGATCTATTCAAATTTGTAAGGAAATTGAAGTTGATGAAATTCTTCAAATTAAAAAATCCTGGTAATCAAACAAGAATGAATATAAGAGGAGTCCAATCAATGGAACAAGAACCGGGAGAAATGAATAATTGTGATTTGGAGACTTTGGCAGTATTGGAAGAACTGGGAAATGAAAGCAGTTCCCAACCATCATCCCCAAGAGATGATTCTGTGCGGGTAGCGGACATGGGGATAACTCAAATTGGGGAGCAAACCCCTTTTAAACCACCCTCACGTTTCTGTCCCCAACTACCAATTGATGCTATTGACATTTTCTCAGAATCAGTGATCCAGGAGCTAAAAGAATTGAGAAATAAAGAGGGAGACTGTAAAGATAAACTGAAGTGGAATTTACCTTTGAATCAGAGGAAGGCAATACATAATTTACAACAAGACAACTCCATTATAATCAAACCATCAGATAAGGGAGGAAACGTTGTTATACAAGCTCATACGAACTACTGCAAAGAAGCCCTCCGCCAATTACAAGATGAGGCCAATTATGTCCTAACTACAAAAGAGGAATATAAGACTAGTATTCAGAAGTACGCCAATCTGATTGGTAAATGGTTCGAAAGAGGAATATTATCCAAGGAAGAACTATTATTTTTGCAAAACAAACATCCAAAAATGCCCACGTTCTATCATCTGCCAAAGGTGCACAAGGATGTAACCAACCCACCAGGAAGACCGATTGTGTCATCTATTGGAGGCTTGACAGAAAATATGTCAAAATGTATTGACTATTTTTTAGCACCTTTGGTTGTCCAGACGAGCTCATACACCAGAGACACTAAGGATTTCCTTAGGCAAATACAGCACATAGGTTGGGAAAAAGACTTTGTAATGATAACACTAGATGTTTGCAACCTATATACCAGTATAAGACATCAGGACGGACTGGCAGCAGTGAAGTTCCTCTTAGGACAGCGTTCAATAAGACACTTAGAACACAGTGAAATGCTACTTGAATTTATTTCATTTTGTTTGAACAATAATATTTTTACCTTCCAAAATCAGAGGTATCGACAGATAATGGGTACAGCTATGGGCACCTGCTTCGCCCCCAGCTATGCAAATTTGTTCGTAGGCTGGTGGGAGAAGCAGGTGGCCTAGGCAGATGACAACAGTAAATGGGTGGACCAGGTAATTTGCTGGCGTCGATATATCGATGACCTCTTCATTATTTGGAAGGGGTCTGAGCAATCAGCAGAAGAGTACATCACCGCCCTTAATGTAAATAACCTAAACTTAAGATTTACCCTTGAAATGAGCAGGAAAGAGGTAAGCTTTTTGGATATCAGAGTTTTTGTGGAGTCAGGGATGATTCAAACATCCCTGTATAGAAAGACCACAGCTGTCAATTCTATTTTGCATGGTCACAGTAGCCATCCGGCAAATTTGATAAGTAGTATCCCGTACGGGGAGCTACTACGAATAAAAATAAACTGTTCAATGGATGAAGACTTTGACCATGCCGCCAATAGCAGCATAAGACGCTTTAGAGCAAGGGGATATTCATTGAAAGTGCTAAATGCGGGGGAGGAGCCTAGCGCGCAACCAAGATGGCCGCGTAGGTGCGAGGCTCCCGAGGACCTCCGCAACCTCCTACGTCTATCCTGACTTCATCCTGCATCGGTTGAGGGAACTGTGTCGGTGAGCCTGAGCCGAGGTGGTACCCGTTTCCCGTTTTCGAATCGGACCTCGGGTGCCGGAGTGAGCACCGATTGAAGTTTGCGGCCTACCTCTCTCCTGACCCCGGATTCGCGTTTGGGGGCGACCCGGTGACAAAGTGAACAACAACGGCGGGCTGGGCCTGGCGAGTCGCGTACCCCGCACTTTCACTTTCACTTTCGCGCCCCCTTGCTGTCTTCGCAAGTGGGATCGCGGCGCTCTTGGTGTTGGGGTGGCCTCGCTGGGAGACCCTGCCTGCCTGCCTGCTGTGGCCCGCTCCGCAGTCCTGGGGTGGCCCCCCGGAGCTCGTGGCCTTGATTGCTCGCTTTCTACTGCGTGGCTGGTGAGGGTGTGAGACCCGCGACGATGGCCACTAAACAAGATGGAGATCGGTTGAAGGCCAAGTCGACCCGGCGTGGCGCCGCACATCAGGCCAACATCATGGACCGCTACACCCTCCCGAAGGGATCTCCCGGTGGACCGCACAAGTCCTCTGAGTGCCCCCTGGATGCCCCGGACTTGCCCACAGATCTGACTCTGCAAGACGTCATGGGCGCCATTGCTGAGATGAAGGCCACGGTGGGCCAGCGGTTTGACACGTTAGCGTATAAAATCGACGCGGTTCTTGTTGATGTCAACCTGGTGAGAGCTGATCTCTCGAAGACCAACGATCGGGTCGATTCTTTGGCCCACACCGCGTCGGGCCTCACGACTGAGGTGGCGGCCCTTCAGACGGAGGTACACCGGCTTCGTCAGGCGAGTGCGCTCATGGATCGGCGCCTGGAGGATTCCGAAAGCCGGGCCCGGAGGAATAATATCCGCATCATCGGAGTACCTGAGGGACGGGAGGAGTCGGCGGCGGATCTTTTTGTGGAGGACCTGATCACTACCCATCTCCAGCCTCGGGGACTGAGTAAATTTTTTGCTGTGGAGAGGGCTCATAGAGTTCCCGGGGGACGGCCGAAGGTCGGAGCCCCTCCGCGGCCTCTTATTGCCCGTATCTTTAATTTTCGGGACAGGGATGCAATTCTGCAAGCCTCCAGACTGCAAGGGCCGATTAAGTTGGAGAACATGGAGGTGAACTTTTATCCTGACTTCACCCAAGCGGTCCAGAAGCAGAGACTGAGCTTCTTGGGCGTCAAGCGGCGGCTTCGGGACATGAACTTAAAATACGCCATGCTCTTCCCGGCCAGGCTGCGGGTGGAGGTGGATGGTCGCACTCACTTTTTTGACCGTCCTGAGGCGGCCGGGGACTGGCTGGACACTTTGTCTGGGGGTCGGGATCGGGATGGCGGGGGGGGGGCTGCGGGAGGAGAAGGCCCACTGGACCGGGACTGAGGTGCTGATACTGGGACTCACTCTGGACGCAGATGCTGCCGCTTTCGGCCAAGCTTAGGGTCTCTCGTTTTTTGTATTCGTTCTCCCTCTTTTGTAGGTGGTGCGGGGTCTCGAATGGGTACTCTTTCCTCCTCTAGGGGGTTTACCTAGTTTCATCTATATAGGGGCGACAGGCACACTGCAAGTTGGGGGGGCTGTTTGGGCTCTTGCAGGGGTGCAGGGAGGGGGGAGTTTTGTTGGGGCGGTTGGGTTGGGGTGGGGTGTTGTTCATTTGTACCACAAGGCAAAAGTATTGTTGTGCTATTCCCAAAGTGCCCTCGGGGGGACGAGTGATTGCTTTCGTTTATGATGGGGGGTAGGGGACTGAGTCTTTTGTCCTGGAACGTTAATGGACTGGGGGACAGGATAAAACGAGGTGTGGTCCTGCAGTTCCTGAAACGAATATCACCTGACATAGTTTTTCTGCAGGAGACGCACCTCATTGGCAACTCCTTTCGTGCTATGAACCAGCGGGGCTACCGCCTTCTGGCCCATTCGGGCTTCACGTCGGGTTCAAGGGGTGTGGGCATCATGGCCAAGACCTCGCTCCCGTTGGAAGTTGATGAGTTACTCCATGATGACAGGGGACGTTACACGGTTCTGGTGGGTAGAATGGAGGGCAGAGTGATTATTTTTGTTTCTGTCTATGTCCCGCCAGGGTTGCAGACGACCACCTTTGCGGATCTGGGGCGCCTCCTACTTGGCCTTCCGGAGGGGATCCTGGTGGTTGGGGGGGATTTTAACGCTGTGGTTTCCGGAATTGAGGACCGTCACCCCCCTAGGGATCTCCCCCGTGCCCAAGTGTGGTTGTCTGGCCTATTGGATGCCCTGGGGCTGGTGGATTGTTGGCGTTTGAAACATCCTACGCAGAAACAGTACACTTTTCATTCCGGGGCCCACGGCAGTCTATCAAGACTAGACTATGTCCTGGTGCCGGCGGCGCATGCGGGGAGGATCGGGGAGGTGCGCCATTTGGCGCGGGGTATTTCAGACCATTCCCCGCTCTTATTGCACTTCGATATTCTCCCGAGGGGAGAGGGTAGGGTGGCCCCGATTAATCCCTGGTACCTGCGTGACCCCACCATTCGCGCAGAGTTGGTTAAGTCCCTTAAGCGATATTTTGATGAGAATGTGGGGTCGGTGTCATCTGCGGTCTCGCTATGGGAGGCATTTAAGACGGTGATTCGGGGGGATGCCCTGTCCCTTATTTCCCATTCCCGGAGGCGCGAGCGGGAGGAGGTGATCCGTGTTGAAACTGAAATAACTGAGTTGGAGGGTGACCTCGAATGTGGGGTGACGGATGACAAATTACATGTCCTCCGACTCAAGCAGGCGGCCTATAAGGCCCTCGTAACGGAGGCGGCCAGGGGCCTCAGTAGAGAGCAACAGGGGAGACTGTATGATGTGGGTGATAAGGCTGGGAAATTGATTGCGTGGCTGGATAAAAAGGAGAGGGCGAGTCGAGTTGTCCCGTTGATTGAGAAACTGGATGGTGTGTGTGTCACGGAACCGGAAGAAATAGTTGATTGCTTTGCAGAATATCTCCGTGGGGTCTATTCCCCGGTGTCCTCCCGCTCGGAAGAGGATTCCCATGCCCTGCTCAGGGATATAGCGCTGCCTTCCCTTTCGGAGGAGGATAGAGTGTCGTTGGACGCCGCCCCAACCTCTGAAGAAATTGCTCTCGCCATACGCTCGGTCGCTTCCGGCAAGGCCATGGGTCCCAATGGTCTTCCCATTGAATTGTACAAGCTGCGACCGGATACGCTGGCGCCGCATCTCCGTGCGATGTTCCTCGCGGCCCGTTCGGCGGGTTCCCTCCCGCTAGACCAGCGTCTGGCTACTATCGTGGTCATTCACAAGGAGGGGAGGCCGCGGGACCTGGTCACGTCCTACCGGCCTATTTCGCTGCTGAATGCGGAGCCCAAAATTCTCGCCAAGGTGTTGGCCAATCGGCTGGTTGGCGTGGTGTGCGATTTGATTCACCAGGATCAGTCCGGCTTTATCCCCCATCGCAACACTGCGCTTAACCTGCGGCGCTTGCATGGGGTGCTCGCGCGTGTCCCGTTTATACGGGAACCGGCCATTTTGGCATCCCTGGACGCCACTATGGCGTTTGACACACTTGAGTGGCCATATATTTGGCCGACACTGGCGAAGTTTGGGTTTGGCCCGGGATTCATTGGTTGGGTGAAATTGTTGTACTCGGGACCGCTAGCGCAGGTAGTTGTGAATGGTAGAGTGTCGGCTCCGTTTGAGCTCGGCAGGGGCACGCGGCAGGGCTGCCCATTATCACCGCTCCTCTTCGCGCTTGCCCTGGAGCCCCTGGCGGAGTGGCTGCGGTGGGAACCTTCTATTCGTGGCCTCCGCTGGACCCCCAAGTATGAGGACCGCGTATCTCTTTATGCTGATGATATTCTTCTGTACCTGGCTTCCCCACGTAAATCACTGATAGTACTGGTTGATGTATTGCACTCCTTTGGCCTCAACTCCGGCCTGGTCATCAACTGGGCTAAATCGTGTGTATATGTCCTCTCTGGGGAGGATCCTATCCTTCCGCGGGGTTGTCCTATTCAGATCGCCCCGCGGGGTTTTAGGTACCTGGGTATCTTCATTACCCTGGACGCGGAGGCCCGATATAGCCAGAACTTGCTTCCCCCCCTCCAGCGCCTGAAGGAGGACGTCGCGCGTTGGAAGCGCTTGCCGCTCTCGCCGCTCGGCCGGGCGGCATTGTTTAAGATGATGTCGCTGCCACGTTTCCTGTATGCTTTGCAGAATACAATGGACGTTGTCCCGGCGCGCTACTTCCGCGAGGTGGAGAGTTTGCAGCGCCGACTGTTTTGGGAGGGTCGGCCGCGTATCGCCCTGGCGAAGCTGACGCTCCCGTGGTACGACGGGGGGGTTGCCCTCCCAGATATCAAGCGATATTACTGGGCCTCCCAGCTGGCTGCGATCAATCACGGCCTTTACGGGCCCGCCCTAAACCCGGCCTTTGAGATGGATAAAATGTTACTGCCGGGCGGTGACTATAATCGGGCGCTTTATTCTAGCTCGCATGACGCGCGGCTGACGGGCCCAACGGGGGTTATGGTACGGGTGTGGCACACGGCTAACGTGGCGATGGGGTGGAAGGACCGCTTGACCCGGGCGACGCCACTATACGCATCTGAGCGGCTGGGCTCCCTGTGGACCTTGAAGGGCTTTGAGAAGTGGGACATGATAGGCATCAGCAGGGTGGGCGATCTCTGGACGAGGGGGGGATTTAAAACGTTCGATGTGCTGCGGACAGAATTCCAGCTGCAGGACAGGGAGTACTTTCGTTATATGCAAATCCGTCATGCGTTGTGCTCCGTATTTCCAGACGTTGCCTCCATCCCGGAGTGCTCCCCTCTGGAGGATAGAGTGCTAGATGGGCATGTCCCGGACGGCACGATTTCATTGATTTACAAAAAGCTCATCAATGACCGTTCGGGACTGCTGACCGGCCTTCGTGAGGCGTGGGGGGCTGATGGATTGGAGCTGGATGACTAGGACTGGGTGTCTGCAGTGGTCTCCCCGAAAGAGGTGGCCATACCGGCTCGCCTTCGCTTCGTCCAGCTCAAGATACTCCACAGGGTTTATGTTACGGGGCCGAGTCTGATGCGTATGGGCTATGCTGTGGACGGGTTGTGTAAGCGTGGGTGTGGTTCTTTGGGGACCTTTCTCCATATTCTGTGGGAATGCCCAGAGGTGGTGCGATTCTGGCGTGGTGTGCATGAGGTTCTGCAGGTAGTTACGCATGTGCCGCTGTTGCCTGAGGCGAGGAGATGTCTTTTGAATGTATGGGAGCCAACCGATTACTCAGTGCCGCAGACGTGGTGGGCGACTCTGGGATATATGGTGGCCAAACGTGATATTGCGCAACTGTGGGGTTCCCAGAGGTCGCCGACTGTCTCGGCGTGGAAGGACAACATGGATTGGTGTATGTTTCGGGAAAAGGTGGTGTATGTTGCGAGAGGTAAGCCTGGGACGTGGGTGAAAGTATGGGGCCCCTGGAACGCTTACCGTGGGGGAATCTGTACCCCGCCGCTACTGCCGGATCCGTCACCGGCTCCGTCTCCTTAGCCTGTTTGTCTTCCCGGTTCTGGGAAATGAGTTTACTTAGTCCCCGTCCTGACCTATTCCCCCCCTCGATATTCCTATGAATCAGTGGGGTCCCCCCCCTAGGGGAGCACATGCTGTTGTTTTCGACTGTGGGTTGCCTTGTGGACTTGTCTTTTTTGTTGTTATTTATATAAAAATGAAACCGTCATGTGGGGTCCGGAAGGTGTGGCTGCCAACGCTTCTTTCAACTCCTGTGAATTCCCTTGTGCCGCAGCGTGCGTTCTATTGTCTGTATTACATGCTCCTTCTGTTTGCTAGCGGCCGGCCTAAAGGTTGTAGGCCCATCCTTGTATATTTTTTGGATTCTGTAATAAACGGTTTCAAAAAAAAAAAAAAAAAAAAGAAAGTGCTAAATGCTGCACAATTAAAAGTTACAAATGTGGACAGGCAGATCCTATTAGGAGACACTTGTGTCAACAAGAATGACACAGGGAGTCTGAGACTGATTACCACCTATACATCATCAGCTAGCAAAATAAGATCTATATTGTGCAGAAATTGGAAAATTTTGAAATCGGATAGCATTATAGGTAATGATTTAACTGACTATCCGCAAATAACATTCAGAAAATCAAGATCTTTAAAAGATCAATTAGTGCAAAGTCATTTGAGTAAAACACCTTCTTCTTCAGGATTGCAGAACCTTCAAGGTTCATTCCCATGTGGGAAATGTAAAGCATGCAGCACCAGTAAAAGAACTTTGACCTACAAAGTTCCTGGAAGTATATTCCATAATAAGATTTCTAAACTTGTACCACAACATATGTTGTATATTGCCTAGAATGTCCATGCGGCTATCGTTATATTGGCAGCACCGTGAATGTGGTTAAAATGCGTATACTGGAACACCAAAGAGCCATTGCAAATAGGGATGATAACTACCCTGTTGCACGCCACTTTGCCACTCACCATGACAGCAATAGGCCTGGGCGGTAAATTCCGTTCTGTTCGCGGAATTTGCGGAATTTGGGTAATTTTGCGTTCCGCGGAGAACGCGAAATTGCCCAAAAATCAGCGTTCCGCGACTTCGCGAAATTTTTTGCTTGTTCGCGTTCTCAATATGCGTGTTCGCGAGATATTTCACCCCGAGCACGCAAACAGCGATCGCGAACAGGAAAAAAGTATCGCGAACAAGCAATTCCGCGTGTTCGCGGAATTTCTGCGTGTTCGCGGAGATTTTTTACCGTTTCGTGGAGATTTGCGTAACGCGATTACGCGAATTCAGCCCACCCCTAGACAGCAACAGAACTCTTCTGAAATTCTTCTGTCTAGATTGTATCCCGAATGACATCAGGGGTGGCGACAGAGAAAAAGCTTTACGACGTCTGGAATCCAGATATATTATCGAACTCCAGACTAAATCGCCTGATGGCTTGAATGCTGGGGAAGAGTTGATAACTCATCTATAATGAGGAATGATGTACAGTTTGTGCGGCACTCCTTTTGCTTGAGTTGTAGAAAGGGAGGACAAAATAATGATCTCAGCCCATCCAGGGCTTAATAATGTAAATTGTCAACAAGTACATGATATTCATCCCCCCCTATTCTTTTTAATTCAAGGCTCTAAACTTGAAATGTTCAGGAAACGAGATGATTCACCCGGACTTAACAAATTGTTTTTACTGAGGTATATGTCATCAGCATTTAATTCCCTTGAACAATCATGTTGGTTTGTACAAAATTTTGATTGGGTGATTGATATAGGACTATCATGTAATGTCTAATATTTTGATTGATTTATTATAATGAACTAAGATGGAAAACGTTTGAGGATAAAACAAACGAAAAACGTTTTGTAAATAGAATATGATTTGCACATTCTAAGATGGCGACCATAATCACGTAACTGGGTCCTTTGTTAATGAAATATGATGCATATATGAACTTCCGTCTCCAAACGCGAGCCGACACTGACGAAAGCTACGGCTGAAACGTGTCTGTTTCTCTATTTTGCACAAATAAAATCAGAATCGGGATTTAACCTAACCTGAGTGCTGGTCCTTCTGTTCTTTGAACATCGGAGCGTTATATATATATATATATATATATATATACATACATACATATATATATATATTACCTACTGGCGGTCGCCAGTAGGTAGTTATAGTTAGGACCCTGTTTCCATAGGAAATCCGCAACATTCTATTTGGAATAACTTTGGCGCCGGTCGACGAATCCTCGCGAAATTTTCAAAACTAATGGGGCGCTCCGCTCCGCTCCTACCCTGAAAGTCTCGTGGGGATTCGTCAAGCGGGGGCTGAGATAAAAGGGGGGTCCCAAAACGCGTTTTTCCCATGCATTTTTCCATAGGACCTTTAGACACAGCTACAGCCCGAACGGCTGAACAGAGTTACTTGAAATTTGGCAGAGAGGTAGTCCTCAGGTCAAGGAAGTGCCTTTTGTAGGTCTGGTGTAAATCTGTTCAGTAGTTCCTGAGAAAATAGCCTTTAAATCAATATATATATCTGAGCCAGCTTACGGTGCGCTTACGTTAAGTTTACCGTACGCGTACGGTGACGTGCGCGAGCGCGAATCTGATTGGCTGTTAGATCTTAGTAAACATTCGAATCGGTCGAAACCAGGAAGTGGCGGCCGCCATTTTCTCTCTCGCACTCTGAGAGGGGGTTAAAAAACAAAGAGCAAAAACATGTAAAGGGGCTGTTTAGACAGCTCCTAAGCACCTAGCCATGTTGAGGGAGTCCCCAAAGTTCCCCTAAAGCCAAAAACGGAATTTTCATTTTTTCGATAATTTCGCCGATTACGCTTACCGTACGCGTACGGTAAAAATTATAAAAAAAAAAAAATATCCACACTCTCCCCACCCCATGTGCAAATGGTGCCCGAATGGCACCATTTGTGCATGGCTTATGTTACATATTGAAAAATTAAAATATTACCTTTCACAACGAAGCGCATCATATGTCCTCCATGAGCACACGGTGCGCGAAGCGCATCGTGCGTACATGGCCCATCTAGCGTAACGTGGGCACGCGGTGCGCTACGCGCACCGCGTGCCCACCGTGCGTGCACGGCACTAACTGCGTAAAGTGGGCGCGCGGTGCGCGAAGCGCACCGTGCGTGCACGGAACGAACTGCGTTAAGTGGGTGCGCACGCCACGAATGGCGTAAAGTAACTTAGCATTTAAAAAAACGTACAAATTCACTGAAAAAACCATAGGTTTCACACACGTTATAGTTAGGATTTAGCATTTAAAAAACCTTGCAAATTCACTGAAAAAACCATAGGTTTCACACATGTTATAGTTAGCGGAAATTTTACTGATAAAAAACCAATGAAATTCCCCCGTTATAGTTAGTGCAGGCAACTATAACTCACGCGACCGCAATCCTCTGCTGATGACATATGTGTCTTTATGAAAAAAAAATATTTGTAATATATGTATAGCTAAAAATTTATGGAAGAAGACATGGGCAAATAAGTGTCTAAATACAGTATTAGCATCAGCAGAGGATTGCGGTCGCGTGAGTTATAGTTGCCTGCACTAACTATAACGGGGGAATTTCATTGGTTTTTTATCAGTAAAATTTCCGCTAACTATAACATGTGTGAAACCTATGGTTTTTTCAGTGAATATATATATATATACACACATATAGATAGATAGATAGATAGATAGATAGATAGATAGATAGATATAGGATACATATAGAAGATATACATAGAATATATATAGGATATATATATATGTACACATCTGTACACACACACGTATATATGTATATATATATATATATATACATAGGCTGTATTGTTACCTGCTAAATACTTACATTTTCATTGAAGAGGCATGTGTGGTAAAGGCATAGGAAATATATATGTAGAATTGTATGTATTTTCCTCCACATACACATATATCTATGCATGTGTGAATATATATTTACATATACATTTACATATATGTAAAATACATATATAGTTTTATGTATATAATAATACAAGTATATAATAATATATATCTTTTTTACCTTAATAACCCCCATCCCTTAAACCTCACCACCCTAAACCATAAAATTGTGCTTGCCACCAAATACCCTTGCCCACCCTAAACTAACGAAATTCTCTTACCACCCAAAACCTCATACACACCATTAACTCTAAAAATGCCCTTGCCACCCAAAAAACTTTACCAAACCTAAACCCTAAAAATGCCCTTGCCACACAAAATCCCATACCCACTCTGAATCCTAAAAATACCTTTGCCACCCAAAAACCCATACCACCCTAAACCCAGAAATTAACCTACCAACCCAAAAACCCATACCCACCCTAAAACCTAAAATAACTCTTGCCACCCAAAAACCCACACCTACCCTAAATCCCAAATTACCCCTGCCACTCAAAAACCCTTACCCATACTAAACCCTTAAAATACCCTTGCCATCCAAAAACCCATGACCACCGTAAATCCTAGAAAATGCCCTTGCCTCCCGAAAACCCATACCCACCCTAAACTCAAAAGAACAAGCTACATATCTTCGGTAAAGCATTACCTGGTAGAGATAATATCTAGCAGATTACTTACCTTTAATTTTTCCAGGCGTCAGGCTGGATCAGGAAACGTTTGCTTGAGCAATACCCCTTGCACGCGCCATGGGGTGCTCCATTCAGCTCCGCGTGACGTCGTTAGCGTTGGTTATGATGTCGCGATCACCTATACAGGTGCCACCCAGGCACGCGTACATCAGTTATTTTCTTTCCGCAACAGTTAAGCGCCGGTCCAGGAAGAGCAATCCCTCTGTTGCTTTCTGACAGGCCTTTTTCGACTTTTGTCTTTTTTTATTGTGTGCGAGGATGTCTTCGAGGAAGACAGGGTTTAAACCGTGCGGTGCCTGTCACCACATGATGTGGGTAACCAACCACCACCTCGTCTGTCTTTGCTATCTCGAGCGCGTCCAGAACTCGTAGTCATGCTCGGACTGTCGGGCCATGGCTCCAAAGGCCTTTTGGGAGTGGGCTATGAAGTTTCTTGCGGACCGACAGTCGTACCATCCAGCCAGACTCCGCAGAGGTCCTAGTCTCGTTCGAAGAAGAGTAAGTTGCAAGACCGCTCTCAGAGCCCCAAGTCCTTTTAGACCCACTTAAGGTCATCGGGACACTCTGGTAAGAGGCACAAGAAAAAGAAGTCCAAGCGGACTTCATCTTCGCTTTGACTGTCGTCCATTGACGAAAGAGGTAAGGAGCACCGGCACTCTAGGCACGGTTCTGCGCAGCAGGAGCCAGGATCGACTTTGCGCCTCCCTCCCTTTCTGGGAGCCGGAGCAACCCCTGCTCAAATGAAAGCATTTGATGAGGCCATGTGGAGCATGTTTAAGCGGGCTGACCCCTCTGGTGAGCCATTGGCCCCGTGGTGTCAGAAGCGGCCCCATCAGATTCAACGTCGTCAGCAATAGCCACGGCACCGTGGGGCCTCGGGTTTAGGGTGGGTATGATTTTTTTGGTTGATAGGTTAATATTAGGGTTTAAGGTAAGTATGGGTTTTTACCTAAAAAATACTTACATTTATATGTAAAACTTTTACCACGTTTATGCCTTTATCAATCATGCAAGAGGCATATGCAGGGCGCATGACTCATCCCTGCTAAATATGAATGGCGGTGAGTTCCTGTGCCCTAAGTGCTCTTTCAGACTCAATCAAGGCATCCAGAATCAATCTGAGCACACAAACCAGGCAGGGAGAAGACTGGGAGAAGGAAAGTGTGAGGCTCCCAAGGACAGTGTAGGGGAGACCAGACAATAATATTATCACAACCGGGCGTGTTAAGGTCCCTAAGGCAACACCTGAGCAGCACGTACAGTGTTTTCTACTGAACGCCCGCTCGGTGATAAAGCATAAATACCAGCTGGAAGATTTGATCTAGCTAGCCACCCCAGATATAGTTTTCGTGACAGAAACCTGGACGGACAATACATCAAGTCCAGACTGGAACATTGCACTACCGAAGGGCTATGTTGTCAGCTCGCAAGATAGGGAGGAAGGAAAAGGGGGGGCATAGCTATTATTTACCGAGATCACCTAAAGGTGCGGGTGAAAGCAATCTCAGTCTTACCAGCAGAGGCTATACAATTCTGTATAAAACGTAATAATCTCTTGACCTTTCAGGGAATACTCATATACCGTCCACCTGGGCCCAGAGCGGCTTTCACCCAAGATCTGTTGACGCTCTTTGAGTCCTATACATACGTCCAATCTCTTACAATTCTGGGTGATTTTAATTATCATCTAGAACAAACAAATAATTCGGATAGGCACAGATTGCTGGATAATCTGGAAGCATTCAGTTTAAACCAATTAGTAACCGAACCCACCCATCTGGCAGGCCACACATTGGATGGCATTTTTACTAATACTTCTGATATTAACCTGATTAAAATATCAGCTCTCCCATGGACAGACCCATAAGGCTGTCCATTTTAACATTAAGGTCAGGCAGCACAACCTCTGCACCCAAAGTAAGCCATCCAAGATAAAAATGCGATGCTGGAATAGAGTTCTAGGCAACGACCTAGAGCGGGCCCTTTTCCACCTCCCCACCTCGCTAGCAAAGGATAATAACGAAGTAGCCTCCCAGTTTAGTGGCTGGCTACTGGCAGCCACTGAGCAGGTGAAGCCTGAAAAAGTGGTGACAGTAAAAAGATCTTGGTATAGCCCAGAACTCAAGTGCTTAAAAGTTAATTGCAGGAGAATTGAGCGTCTTTGGAGACAAGATTATAGCAATGAAAAGAAAACAACGTATAATCTAGCTATCCAACAGTACAAGGAAGCAATTATTGCCGCAAAAAAGCTATTCTTTACAACTAAGATAGAAAACGCCGGCAATTCCACAATGGAACTTTTTAAATCTGTCAAACTGCTGGCTAATCCGCAGCACGACAACATTTTCTAACCAGATCAAGCAATGTGTGATTAACTGGCCATATATTTTCAGAATAAGGTGCAAGTAATCTATAGTGACCTCTTGAGTGTTCGGGAGACTCAGGATAAGCAATGTCAACTGCCCGCTGAGATTCAACCAACCCACTGTAGATTATCCTGTTTCCCGACAATCGCTAATGATGAGGTATTAAAACTCCTCCTCACTATAAAATCTGTCTCACCTATAGACCCCTGCCCCCGGCCATTATGCACCTTGCTGCTGGGAAGATATGTGAAAAGTTAACCCCTCTTGTTAACCAAGTTCTGGAATCGGGTAATTACCCAGCAATGTGGAAAAAAGTATCTATTAGGCCAATTCGTTAAAAGCCGACCCTGGACCCTACCAAACCAAAGAACTATCGTCCAATTGCTGGTTTGCCGATAGTAGCAAAAATACTGGAGAAGTCAGTCAATAAGGTGCTGACAAACTATCTTGATGTTAACAATCTACTGGACTCCACACAGCACGGTTTTCGGTCTTGTCACTCTACTGAAGCGGCTCTGATCACTGCTACAGAAGAGATTCGCAGAATAGTGGAGGGGGCAGGGCGGTCCTCGTACTCCTAGATCTATGGGCTGCATTTGACACGGTGAATCACAGGGTGTTAGTGCAGCGGCTGAGGGATGTGGGGGTCGATGGTACTGTCCTGGCCCTCCTCTCCTGCTTTTTAGAGACGAGGGAGCAGAGGTTGCACTGGGATGGTCTACAATCTGAGAGTTTCCATCTTCCCTGTGGGGTTCCACAGGGATCGGTCCTCTCCCCGACAATGTTTAACATTTACGTCACTCCGTTAGCCAGACTTATCAGGAGGCATGGTTTTGCCCTGGTTTCTTATGCTGATGACTCTCAGCTTGTTATTTCCATCAACATCCAGCCTGTGGCCACAGCTGCCAGGTTTCATGCTTGTCTTACTGAGATCATGACATGGATGGACCATAGCTTCCTGAAAATCAACACTGACAAAATGGAGGTGATTGAATTTGGCCTCTGCCGGCCCTTGTGGAACGACTCCTGGTGGCCAGTGGAGACTGGAGAATGCCCGTGTCCCGTCCCCAAGGTCAGGAACCTCGGGGTTATTTTTGATGCCCAATAAAAAATGTCTGCCCAGGTAAACAGTCTTACTTCATCGTGTTTCTTTTTACTAAAAACTTTGAGAAAAATCTTTCCGTTCATTTCACAAGAACTGCAAAATATGGTGGTGGTGGCACTCCTTCTGTCTAAACTGGACTATTGCAATGCCCTTTTATTGGGCATTGACAAGTTCCAGATGAGATAACTGCAGTCTTTACAGAATGCTGCAGCAAGACTACTCCTAAACATTCCTAAAGGACAATCAACCTCGGCAGGAATTAAGTCACTACACTGGCTTCCTATCCAACAGCGGGTGGAATTCAAGGCCTTATGCCTGGTGCACAAAGCACTTCATGGTGGAGGTGTGGAGACTATCCAAAGAATGTTTCCACCTTAAATCCCCCCACGTGCCCTCTGATCTTCTAGTTTGGGTATTATTACAACTACTAAGATCAGACGGGCAAGATAGGGTGGTAGAACAATATCGCACTGTGCGACCAAGCTTTGGAACAAAATGCCTATGGCCATGAAATTCCAACCTAATCGGCAGCTGTTTAGGAAGGACTTGAAAACATGGCTGTTCACTACGATATAGTCCTTCCATAATATAGGTCATACTTCCTTCCTCATACACTAGCTCCAAGACGCCATGGCAATCGAACGCTCTATAAACATATATCCTATCCTATCCGATATCCTATCCTTTACAACGAAATATGTTGTGAAGGCATGCATGGTAAAGGCATATTCATTTTAAATCCTGCATATTCATTTTAAATCCTGCATAGTAAAGGCATGCGTGTAAAGACACATGCGTGGTTAAGCTGGCATGGTACAGGCATGCGGGGTCCAGCCACCGTAGTGAAAGCTGTGTCTCTGATACAACCGCCTCTCTTCCCTTACAGAACTAGAAAAAAGGAGAGGACCCTGCTACATCTACACATGTCAGGATCAATAATAATGTTAAAAGACTTTAATGAGGCCTTTATTGTATTTTGGAAGGTAGAAAACCGAGTGAGGAAATGTAGCTGGGCCATATAAAGTATATTTCCCACTTAAGTACGTCCTGTGGAGCCTTATGAAGCAATAAGGACTCAATCATTGACTGGGGTGCTGGAGGACTATTAGAGACTCTAAAGCTGGATCCTAATGAGCGAAAAAAGGGTGAAGCTGAAAAAAAGTATATTACATCCTGTAAACTTGCTTTAGTTATTACTGGAATAAATACTCTACCCTTACTAAAACCTTGACGGCTAAATATATATTGCAAATTACGTGACAATTGTATTCCTTAAAGAGAGTATTATACTGGGGTCACTATATGGATGACATATTGAAGACCGGAAGAGTCACTGTAGAAGAACTGACTAATTACTATGAATGCTTGAAACTTAAAGAACTCAATGTAGAACTCAGGGCCTAATTATGAGTTTGGCGGTCCGAGGACCACCAAACTCACGGTGGTACAGCGGTGGCAGTCCGGCCACTGCTGCACCTGCAGTCCGTCTGCCATGGCACCGCCACCATCCACATGCATGGACTGCAAAGTCCATGCTGTGCAGGAACGTGCACTGGCAGTCCCGCAGCAGTGCAGTTTAAGGCTTACATATAAGCCTTTAAACTGCACCACAATGGTATTATCCGACAGGCCATGATAATACTCATAATCTGGCGGCTGCCCTGTTTAGCGGTGTGGGAGGCCCACACTGCCAGACCCGTAATCAGGCCCTCAGTATTTGACACATATACATTTGCACTGAAAAAACAAGACATCAAATACCCCATGGTGAATCACATAACAGAAAATCACTCTTGTGAGGATATAGAGAAAATAAGGTATGTTGGCATACAACAAATTAAACTGGAAGGATGAGAGGGGAAATTGGAAATGAAATTGAGATCAAAAGAGACTTTCTGGATTTATTGATTAGATACTGTTAATTGTGGACTGAATTCTGTTCAGATGGCATTACTTTGAGCTGCTTGGAAGTGGCTGTTTTTCAATCATATGATTAATTCCCATCTACTTTACTGTGAGACTGCTTTTCTTGCAAATGCAATAGAAATGCTAATAGCAACATCATTAAGACATTGGTCCGCAACACTAGAGATTACAGGTTCTTTACTGACCTTGAGCTTTTACCTACGATTTTTGAATGAATTAAAGGCTGAATAAGGATTGGTAATTCAAACTATTAGAAATTGAATAGCATACTTTTGGTGAAACGGCTTGATTCCATGTTATAGTCTGCAATGAACTAACATCACTGAGGGGAAAAAATTAAACTAAGAACTACTTTCCTAATTTAACTCACTAGAATTCGAATGGTCTATTTATTTTAAGTCTGGGTAACAACATGACTAGCTAGAGCCATAGTTGGTTTATCCAACCAAACGACTGAGTGACATGGGTTCATAACTTAGAATATTTTGTATTGAGAAGTCTGCAATTTATTTAATTTGAAAGTTAACACACCATTTTATTGGGTAACATTCTGCAATGTATTTAATTTGAAGATTGGTCTGACAGAAAAAACGTATTACTTTTATCGATAAACTATATACTTGTAGTCATTAATGAAACAAAAATTATTCTTTCTGGAGAATATTTTGGTCCGATTAATCTGTAGGTTTTTCATGTTATCTTCAATATACATCTTATTAGAACTATGTGTAGCACTACCAGTAAATCCCTGATCTACAATGCTAAAGACTGCAGGTCCTATACTGAATTAGAATGGTTTTCAATTTTTTTTTTTATTTATTAGTACAAATACTATTTTTAAATCATTTTGAAAGAATTACCGTAGGGAATGAATTGTTTTAACTCACACAGCAGTAAAGGGCTTGGTTTTAAAATACATATCCCGTTAGTCAAGGGTATTTATACTTCTGGTCCGACCGCTCAGTTTCAAACTACATTTCCCATATGTCAAGGGTATTTCCTCCTCTGGGTCTGACCACATGGAAAGAATTGGCAAGAAGACTTTAGAATAGCATTTATTTTGCTTGTAAAATTCCATCTTTTTTTAGCCATGATCGAAGAACGTGGATGTGCTGCTGCCAACAACGAGTAAGTGACTTTCTGGATCAATTCTTAATCAATTGGGTGAACCTTTACCATTTAGAAAAGTAATGGCAGAAATTGTTTTATTCCATCTTTGTAGAATCCCTATCATAAGATTCACCACAATGTTTGGTCAGTAAGAACTAAGGTAGAGGATTTCATTTTTTGCATTGATACTCTGTTGGGAATCAGTGAATTCAGGGTAAGCTAATTTGGCTAGTTTATTATCTGTAACACTTAAACTTCAATTTTTGGGGATTTTCAGAACCTCAATTTCATCATTTCATATTTTAGAAAATGAATATGCTAGTGGGCTGAAAAGGGAGATAACTGCAGATTTTCATAACATTGGTGAATAGGTCTTTCCTTGAATAGTGCCAAAATACTAAATCATTATGTTTCAAGTCAAACATTAGTTTGGATACCAAAAATGACGTGACAGACTGAGGTCTATAACCAGATTATTATCATTGGCATTCATGCATTTAGATCATATATGGTATCATAATGATCCTAGTTGGACTTGATTATGCAGAAATTAACTATCTATGGATTAATGTACATAAGTTTGTTCTTTTGCACTGTTATTCCTGACGTATGATAAAGATTTACCCAACGGTTGCAGGTCATTTAGATGATAATATGGTAATTTCCAAGAGAAGGCCTTCTAACGTAATGGAATACCACTGTCTGCTTTGTGTCATTTAACAATGATGAATAATGAAAACTGGTACTTAACTTGCATTATTGAACATAGATAGATAAGATTAAATTGATAATATAGGTTGCAAAGTCTGTTTTCTGGCACATACTTACAGATATCCTAGTTTTGGGCCATTAAAAGTTATTGTAGTTATGTACATGGGAAACACTTTTTCATAGGTGCTTTTATAATTATTTACAGCCCCAATGAAGCGTATTCCTCCAAGAAACATGTGTTAGATGTTTTTATGATGGAATTCAAGCCCACTTTCAAATTCATGAAATTATGGTGAATTCTGAAGTTTTTTAACTTGGAATTACCAACAAAACATCTACAGACTTTCAGATGTGAGATTTACTTTCTACAAGTTAGTAACTAATTAACAAATAATATTGATTGAATTAACTTTGATTTACTATGGACCTAACATCTAATTACCTCCAAAACTAGAGTTCTTGCCAGTTTCCAAACAACACCGCAAATGTAAATGGTGTGGTAGGTTGTTTATTGCATACAGCACCTAAACTCTGTTACCCTGCTTCCATTATAAAGAATGAAGTTTGGATTTGCCACTTTCTGCATCATCAAGATATACTTCATCGTCATCAAAGGAAGTAATTAATGTGTTTTAAGGGACTTAAATAATCATCCTTCTTAGAATAACAGTAAATATTATGTTTCACAAAAATGCTCAACCCTTACTTGGAACAATTGAATCTACTGAGCCATCAATACCTTACTTTGAAAGTTTATTTCTGTGAGTAGCTGTGTCATACTACTGGCTTTGGTATCATTTACTGCTATATTTTCAGGAGTTAAACACACTTTCTGAAAAAAATGGGATGTTTTAACACTTACATAGTGATAAGGAACCCACATTTACATGTTGGCAGTACAAAATAATGTTCAGGATGATCAAAAAGTAAAATGAGGGGAAAATAACAATAGTTTTAAAACTCACATCCTAATCCGAATGCACATACAGGTGAACACAAACAGTTAACAGTGTATATTTAGTTGCAAGTAGATGAATCTCAAGAGGTAGCTTAAAAAGTGAATACTAAAAAAACAGAGCCATCTTTAAATGTATACATTTATTTTTAGGGCAAGTAGTATCAGTAGCTACTTAAATAACCGTGGGGAAACTTTCAGAATAATATCTCAAAAATAGAGAATCTGAATTAAGTTATTTTTTTACAGTTCAGTGGTTTGCACTATGGAAGCCGATGGTGTAAAATAGTAACATTACTTGATCCACAGTACATGGCAGAAATGGAATGAAAAGTAGAATCTATATTGAAAGGGGTATATCATATAATATGATTGTATCACTGTTTAGTTTTTCATTAGTATTAGCTTTACCACTGTGTTACCACTCACCGGTTACTTGCTGTACACTTTTTGGAGACTTACTTAAACAAATTCAGGCAGCAGAGCACTTACCTCGTTCAGGTCAGGCGAGCCTCTTTTCAGTTCTCCTGCCATCACCAACACAGATTTAAGGGCACGTAGTCCAAAATCATAATGATGCTGTTTTGAGAGCTGCTCCCTTGCAAGCTTGTACAATACGGTCATCTTTTTAGCGAGATTCTGTATGAGTAAGAGAATCATATTTGGCATTAAGACTCATAATCAAGATAACAGTACAGTAAAGATTAGATAAGGTAAATAAATGGAATGCAGCCCATATACATAAGTTAATTGTAAGCATCCTGTGGAAATTGAAGAGAGGGATGATGGAAAATCATAGGTGTTGCAAAATTTAGAACTGAAGTTTCAGATAAAATGCCAATGAGCCAGGGGATTACTGTCAGTTCCAAGTTCCTAGGTATGCATGGCAGCAAAAATTAGCTGTTGGCAAATTAATTCCACCATAGTAACTAGTTAAATTGCAGATCATATCCACACCAGGGAATCCACCATTGGACAATCACAAATCCCTCCAACCTCCCTCTTGCTGCTTCAGACCTTTTCTTTGGTTTCAAGAAGCATGCTTACCCCATACTCTGCACTCACGGTGAGCGACTCATATCAATACATTCACTGTGCATTACTGAGAGAGGCTGGCATGATGAATGTAAGTCTACATTTGGTTAAAACTATTTACTGCGGGCAAGATTCACACATTTGTGGCCTTCAGTAAGTGTGATTCCTGAATTTCAGGAGCAATACACTTACTGTAGGAAGCTGGCTCTGTATATACTATACCAAAGTAAGGTATAGTGTGCACAGAGTCCAGGGAGTCCCCGGAGGTATAGCAGAGGCTAAAATGAGGTAAGTACTAGCAGCTCTCTTTGAGGTAGTGTGGGCGGGCAGTTAGGCTTATCCGGAGGGTGTGTTAAGCATTTATTGTATTCACTCAATCAAGACTGAAGGCACACACTCAGAGACTGAATCCAGACCAATTGGGTAAGTATAAAAAGGTATACTTGTGTTTTATTTCTAGAACCAAGCAGGACCTGGCACAGCTGGGCAAAATATACTTTCAATCATTGAACATTTCAAGAAGAGCCATTCGGAATGGATTTGCAATCGTTACAGGTTTGTATTGGTTCAACAAGCAGTTTAAATTACACAGTAATTACTTTTGGAATACTTTTAGATTACATCGACTACTTGGGGTGGTATGCCTAGATACCACACCGGGGATCTCACAAGTGAGACTTTTTTAGGGTTTGCAGTTTAGTTACTTTTTCTTTTATACAGTCAGCGCAACACAACATTTTTGGAACAAAAATTGTAACATTGGTTCTAATGGAAGAAAAATTGTTATCGGTTTCACAGGTAAGTAAATGACTTACGAGTGGGAGTTTTGGGGGTTAGGACCAAGGTTCCCGAAGGTCTAGGTAGGCACTCAAATTTTACTACCAATGGGTGTGGGAGCAAACCTCCTGGGGTTAAGTCCAGCACTGCAGGGGCCAACAATCAGCACAGGTGCTGCACCACGAGCGGCACGGGGGGGGAGGCGGTGGAGTGTGCCAAGGGCACGTCGGGGACCCTGTGGATTCCAATAGAGACCTTTGGTTTGGAAAAAATGCTGCAGGCTCGGGTAAGATGGGTTCTTGGAGGATGCCTGGAAACTGTCAGTTGGGCCACCCAAGGACATGGGCATCAGGTTCAGGGGTGTCTTTCGGCGTCAGGTTTCTTTATTACCTCCAGTCAGGGTCTGGGGGACCCTTCACATTGAAACTATAGGCGTCGGCTTGAGGCTTGAGGGAGGTCGGGGATCACCAATTCCCAGGTCTGGATCACTGGGGAGGCCTCCACCTGGTGTTGGGCCACTTGAACTCGGGCTGTGGGCTTCGGGTGCAGAGTTGTACAAAACCGCGGAGCTGCCTGGATCCGGGTTCCATGGGTGAGTCTTTGATTGAGCAAATCTGGTGGTCACGGGAGACAAAGTCTTAAAGATGGTCACAGGGCAGGTCCTCTAGGCTCTGGGGGCTGTTGGACTTGCCGGGGTTCTCACTGTAGGCAGGTTGAAGCCGGAACAGGCAGGTAAGGCTGGGGCCAAAGCAGTAGGTGTCCTCCTCTTCCTGGGTCAGCAAGGCTCTTCAGTCCTTCTTCTTTCTTCCTCAAATCTGAGGAGGCAAGGTTCAGGGTCACCCCTAAATACTAAATTTAAGGGTGTTAAAAGGGGTGTGCAGGTGGGGACAATGGGCTATTATGGCACCCTCCAGTAGGAGTGGGGCATAAGCCTCTTCCTAATTGGTTGGGTCTCCTCATCTTCAAGATGGACGTGACTGAGATTTGTGCTTCACCTAGCCTTACCCCCCTGAGGGGTTGGGTTGGCAAAGGTGGAAACACCTCTCCTCCTAGCTTGGTTTGTCAACTGATTCTGCTGGCCAAAGTGGGGCGGGGGGGCAGAACCAGTGGTAGCCCATTGCGTAGGACAGCAAAAGCTAGGGACAGCTTAGAAGGGCGGCAGACCTTTGAAGCTTCCCATTCGGGAACACAGCCCATCCTATGGAGGAGGCATGACACCTCTGCCCAGGATGGGTTATGTTTCTGGACCCAGAAAGCGGAGGATCTCTACCCAGGGGTCCAGAAACATGTCTGGTGGTGGCAAATGACGTGCAGCCATTCAGGAACCACACCAGGACTGGTCATTTTTCAGGGGACATCTCTAAGATGCCTTCTGAGTGCATTTTACCTTAAATCCCACACTACCATCAGTGTGGGTTTAATGGGCTGAAACTTCTCAGGTTTTCGTAAAGCCATTATGGAGCTGTGGAGTTCACAATGACCAACTCCCAGACCATATACTCTTTATGGCTTTACTACACATACAATGTCTAAGAATGGACTTAGACACTGTAGGGGTACAGGGCCCATGCCACTGTACCCTCCCTCACCTTAGGGCTAGTGCACCCTGCTAGAGGTGTGACTTACCTAGGCCTCAGGAAGTGGGTTGCAGGCATGGCATACAGGAATGTGTGTCATGTTGACTCCTCACTTTTCTCTACACCAAAACATGCAGCCTACAATAGCAGTGTGTGGGTGTTAAGGTACAGAGTGTCTCAGGGTGGCACAATATGTGCTGCAACCCTTAGAGGCCTTCCCTGGTCACAGTGCCCCTGGTACCCACGGTACATTTTACAAGGGGCTTACCTGTGGCCAGAGATGTGCCACTTAAGGGTACAAAGGTACAGTTTTGGGAAAGAATACAGGCCCTGGGAACTTGATTGGCAGAGTCCCAGGGCACATCAAATCAGTTGCATCAGATGTCAGGCAAAAAGTGGGGGGTAACCTTGCAAAAAGGGGGACTTTCTTAGAATGATGCCTATATTTAGGAGAAAGTAAAGAGTCTCACATTAGTAAGGATGGCAAATCCTTTGTGAATCAGCCCAGAGTTGTTAAGGAGAGCTGTGGATAACAGGCATAAACCCTTAGGCCAGGATTTTAAAAGAATGTGTGCCAGTGCAAAGTTAAGCAGAGGGTATTTTGTGCCGAAAATGTGCCATTTTGTCAGCACAAATAAAGCTTTATGCTATGCTGATTTGTGCCACTTTGGTTCAAGAGGGAATTTCTTGGGTATTACATGGGCGGGTCTGCAAACCCATCCAAGATTTTGACACAAAGCACAATCTACAAAGATAGCCAGATCAGGCTGTTAGTCAACAACACCTCCTTGAAAGTTTTCACAAAACTTTCCACAAACTGTGTACGTGCTGTACTGCACAGCACACATACAATGTGTGTAATGTTTCATAATTTGTCTAGGTATAGAGTTTTGTACTGGAAGGGTATGCTTTCAGTACAAATCCTACACTAGGCAGCATGCACAAGCCTCTGCATCGTGGTGCAAAGGTTGTGATGGCATCCGGTAACCTGTTGGTGCACCAACATATGGGATCACAGCAGAAGGCACATTTTAGTACACTTCACTGCTTTGAACAGCAACTTTGGTTGCTAAGCTGCGTTGCGCTAAAAAAATAATAAATCTGCCCCTAGGTAACCTATATACTTAGACTTTTGCGTTTGAGTCCAGCATCGCACACAGTGTTTTTGTATGGTACATAAAAGGCAAGGATTAGTTGCTTACCTGTAATCCTAGTTCTCTTCCAGGGGTATACTCATCAAAGTCATAAGCACTGAATAATCCCCGCCCATGTGCGGAATCCCGGAGCATATAGGAATATACATATATATATGTTATGTGTGACCAAAAAGTGCACAGCACTACCACGACATACATATATATATACATGTATATAATAACCATAAATATGCAGCCTAACATATATCCAATAGGACAACATGCCAAAATTATACAGGTTTTTCTTGCATAAAAAGCAGTATTACATATAAATACTGTAATAGAAAACATACACTAAAATAGTGTCATACAAGAAAACCTTTATTTTCATAAAGAAAAGCAGGTAATAGAAGGCCTTTGGCCTAAACGCTGCATAGGTGAATAAAAATCACAGTACAGTAAAAAAAAACTGGCAGCTCGCCTTTAAGGTTTCCAAGAACCTGGACACCGTGCCTTTAAGACCTCCAGGAGCCCCTCTGCTCCCATCATGCACCACAGGTGACAGTTAGGTCAGTTCTTTTTTACGGTGTATAACTTGTAACAACCTGATTAACAGATGCAATCACTACTAAATATACTAAAAATGCTCGTCCGGGGAGGAGGGCGGGTGCTTATGACTTTGATGAGTATACCCCTGGAAGAGAACTAGGATTACAGGTAAGTAACTAATCCTTCTCTTCCAGGGGATACTCATCAATAGTCATAAGCCCATACCCACTACCTTGCGGACGAGCAAATAGCATAGAGAAATACATGACCAAGCATCTTAACATGACATTAAGCAAACAAATTCCTCAGAGAGGCTTGCCCAAGTTGGGCATCCGCCTGAGAATCAGAGTCCAAACAGTAATGGCGGGTGAAAGTATGAACTGAGCGCCAAGTAGCTGCTTTACAAATTTCTGACATAGGCACATTTCTTAGAAGGGCCGTGGTAGAAGCCTTCCCCCTGGTGGAATGTGCTTTGGGTTTGCCCTGAAGAACCTTATTCGCTAGTTGATAGGCCAAGGATATGCACGAAACAATCCATCTAGAGATGGACCTCTTAGAGGCTGCTGAACCGGTATTTATGACACCATAGTTAACAAACAACCGGTCCGTGTGTCTCAAGGACTTAGTTTTGTCAAGATAGAATTTCAAAACCCTCTTGAGGTCCAAAGAATGGAGAGACCTCTCTGGTGGAGTAGAGGGATTGGGGAAAAAAGTAGGGAGAGTGATCGCCTGATTGATGTGGAAATCTGAGACCACCTTTGGAAGAAAACTCGGATGTGTTCTTAACACCACCCTGTTAGCATGGAAGACAGTATACGGCTCTCTACAACATATAACGCCTGGATCTCACTAACCATGTGGGCAGAAGTGATGCCGACTAAAAAGGCCGTTTTCCATGATAAATGCTGCAGAGAGGCCTTGTGAATATGTTCAAAAGGAGCACCCATAAGTTTTGTAAGGACTATGTTGAGCTCCCAAGGAGGAGATGGGGATCTCACTGGGGGGTAAACCTTTTTTAAGACCCTCAAGGAAATCTTTCACCGCTGGCATTTTGAAAAAAGAGGATTGAGATGCAGATTTCCTGTATGCAGTGATAACAGCTAGGTGCACCTTAATCGAAGAGAACTGCAAACCAGACTTGGCTAAATGTAGTAAATTTGGAAACAGTACCTGCTCCTGACCCTTGACCGGATCATGAGCATTGTCCCTGCACCACAGGTAAAACCGCTTCCACTTGCAAGCATAGGATTTTCTAGTGGAGGGTCTCTTGGCTTCTTTCAGGATTGACATACAATCTGCTGGTAAGTCTAGGTGTCCATACTGAATGACCTCAGGAGCCATGCTGTCAATCTGAGGGAGGGGAGATTGGGATGAAACACTCTCCCCTCGTTCTTGGACAACAGATCCGGGCGGCAAGGCAACCTGCGGTGTGGCACCTCAGACAACTGCAGAAGGTCCGGGTACCACCAGTGGTGCGGCCACTCCGGAGCTATCAGGATCATTCTGGTGTTGGACCTGTAAAATTTGTTGATTACTGCAGGGATCAGAGGAAGCAGTGGAAAGGCGTACAGTAATGTCTGAGACCAGTTTATCAAAAGGGCATTCCCTCGTGACCCTGGTTGGGGAAACCTGGACGCAAAGACGGGGCATTTGGTGTTGGCCGCGTCTGTGTAGAGGTTGATGTGTGGCACTCCCCATTGTCGAAAGATGTCTTGAGTGACTTCGGCGTTTAGCACCCAGTCGTGCGCTTCTATGAAGTCTCTGCTGAGTGAATCGGCTTGGGTGTTCATGGAACCCGGAAGATGAATGGCCACGATGTTGAGACCTCTTGCGAGAAGCCATTTCCAAATGGACTGTGCCTCCAGAGAGAGAGTTCTAGACCTGGTGCCCCCCTGCTTGTTCACATAATACATTGTTGTGGTGTTGTCCGTCTGAACTAAGAGAGAGTTGGACTGGAGAGAAGGATACAGAGACTTGAAAGCCAGGTGAACGGCTTGGAACTCGAGGAAGTTAATGTGATATCCTCGCTCCGTCTCCGATCAGAGACCTTGCACTTGAAGAGACCCCATGTGTGCTCCCCAACCTTGTAGGAGGGCATCTGTGACTAGTCTGAGTGGGGATGTCCTGATGAAATGGAACTCCTTTCAGCAGATGTGACCTTTTCATCCACCATCTGATGGAGTCCTTGGCAGATTGAGACAGAGTCACACGGTCCTCCCATCGACCTGAAACTTGCATCCAGTGATCTTCCAGGGACTGCTGCAGAGGATGCATGTTCAATCTCGCTTTGGGAACAATGAACACGGAAGGGGCCATGGAGCCCAACAGTGACGAGACTTGTCTGACTGTGGGATGAATTGCACTGAGGAGATCGCGCCCCTTGGTCTTGATCGATGACAATCTCTCCTCCGAAGGACACAGGCTTACCTTCACGGTATCCAGAGAGGCACCCAGGTAATGGATTCTCTGGGTCGGGTTGAGAATCGACTTTTTGAAGTTGACCTGAAGCCCCATCATGTGCAGCAGCTGAAGACAGTAGCTGAGATGGTTCTGAAGCAGTGATGGGGTGGCGCTCTTCAGGAGCCAATCGTCCAGATAGGGGTAAATGAAGATTTTCCACTTTCGTAAAAAAGCTGCCACCACCGCCATACACTTGGAGAACATTTGGGGAGCTGACATGAGCCTGAACGGAAGAAATAGAAAGTGTTGACGGCCTACTTGGAAACTGAGAAATTTGCGATGCCTCCTGGACACCGGAATATGGAAGTAGGCATCTTGCAAGTCTATAGCACACATCCAGTCTCCCTGATGTAGAAGTGGAAAGATCTGGTGTAGGGCCAGCATTCGAAATCTTTCCTTGCGGATGAACCTGTTCAAGAGCTGTAGGTCGAGAATCGGTCTGTATTCTCTTGCCGGGCCTCTTTTTTCGACCAGGAAGTAACAGGAAAAAATTCCTTGACATTGCTGGTGTTTCGGAACCTTCTCTATGGCGTTTTTTGTAGTAGACTGTTCACCTCTTGCTGCAACAGTAGGCGGTGAGGATTGGATTTGTTTGAGGAGGAATTGATGGAGGTGGGGTCTTGAACCTCAGCAAGTATCCATTTTGAACAATACTCAGCACCCATTTGTCGTTTGTTATCAATCAATCAATATAAACTTTATTCGGATAAAAGTACATATGCATAAAAATACAGAAACATAAAATCAATTAAGACGTCCAGTAGAATTAAAATTGGGCCTCCAGTAATACAGTGCACAGTCTCATAATGAGACAATCAATAAAAGCAAATAACAGTTCAAATTTAAAAACATAAAATAAAATGTCATAGTTCAGCAGGGGCGCATAGAATTACGGGTGCGCACCGCCGCCTTCAAAAAAGAACCAACCCGAAAGGTTAGTTCATCGTCATTTAGAGCAATGATCATCCTGTAAGCTGCCTTATAATCAATCACAGGTAAAGCTTTAAAATAAGGGATCAAAAACCTTTTGGTAAGAGTTAGATAAGAACAAAAGAATAAAAAGTGCAGCATTGATTGTTTGTGTTGATTATTGCAAGGACAGGGTAGAAGGTCAAGGTAAGTAATAAAGCCCACAGGGAATGATAACATATATTTCATAGTATCAGTCCTCAGCCGAAAGAGTAAGCCCCTTTCCCAGCGGCCGATTGGTTTTAACAAATAGCTAGAAACCGCGGGAGTGACGTTCTCAATATGCATGTATCTGGCCACTGACGTTTTTTTGCGTTCTGTAGCCAATCTGGCACTTTTATACGATGCATAGAGAGTCCTTTGAAGGGATTTACTACTGATAGTGCCAAGGTCTGAGGGGTTTGAAAATACACATTCTAGGTTCACACTAACTAAACTTTTGTGAACCGCAGCCAACCATAGTATATCCATCCCCCTGTCACATTTCAAAGAATCTGAGATTATCTCTCTAGTTAATTGAGCCGCAGGATTTTTACAAATTCTCAACCAAAATAGGGTTGGGCGAGCCTTAACGCAGTCTTCAATGTATGGAAGGTTGAGTTCACAATGACTAGCGTATTTGGATGATGAGATGGGTGCACCCAAGATTTTGCGGCAGAATCTATTCTCTTCACCCTGGATGCTAACACGGTTAGTGTGCTCCCAGACTCCAGCGCCATAAGTTGCAACTGGTATGCATTGGAGTCTTTAGATCTTGACAGTTGGGGGCGCCACCTCTACATTCCTCGGCTTGGGAAGCCCAAGTATAGTGTTAATAGAATGTGTAAACTTCCTCCTACAGAAGGCCACATGGTCAGTCCACAGCCCATTAGATGCAAATACCAAACCGAGATATGGGAAAGTGCGAGTGCTCAATAAACAGTTGAAATCTAAAACTATCGATGGATTAAAATACTTCTTAGACCCACACGCCATTAAAAAAGATTTTTTTTTTAAATTGATGCATAGATCCAGGGCTGCCATAAACTCTACAAAGCCATGGACCAAAATGCGGAGAGCTTTTGGGGTGCGCCCCATCAGCACCGCGTCATCGGCATATAACAATGCAGGAATTGTGTTGCCGTTGATAAAAGGGACATCCTGAGTTAATGTTGCCAAAGAGTTATTTAAATCATTGATGTATAAAATAAATAGGAGGGGGGTCAGGACACAACCCTGCCTGACCCCCCTACCGACATCAGTGGCTTTGGAGACCTCACGACCCTTGCTGATGCGCACCCGGGCGTGTAGATCTTTGTGCAAATAAGCTAAAAAAGAAATGAGGGACTCCTCCAATCCATAGTTTAAAAGGGTTGTCCACAGCCGAGATCTGTTAACAAAGTCAAAGGCCGACGTGAGGTCCATGAATGCCAGATATACAGGTGTTTTCTTAGCTATGTTATATTTGCTGATGATCAAGTTGAGGTTAAGGCATTGTTCCACAGTGCCGATGTTACTCCTGAACCCCAGCTGACATGGATGTAAAATCTGACATTCTTCGGCCCATGACCTAATCTTGTTATACAGTACTCTCCCTAAGATTTTCAAGGTATTATCGATCAGGGAGATCGGCCTGTAGCAACTTGGGTTTCAGCGGTCCCCCTTCTTAAAAATCGGCACTATAATACTGGAGGACCAAGTGTGAGGTATAGGGGACTTGATTAAATTGTTAAAAACATTTAACAGTAGTGGCGCCCAAAAATCTGGGTAACTTTTAATAAGGTCAATAGGCAGGCCATCAGAGCCAGGGACTTTACATCCCAGGCTCTGTTCGATGGCCTCCTCTACCTCCGATAAATCAATCGGGATCCTTGTAATTAATTGGAGTGTTCTCCTTAATAGCAGAGGGAGGATCCAGGGCAGCACAGATCTTGGTAAAATGGGCCTCCCAAGACTCACTGGAAATATTACAACTAATTGACATAGAATTTCCCAGAGACCTCATACCTTTAACAACCTGCCAAAAGTCCTTGCCATTTTTTAAAGTGTTTGCCCGAACGAGGTTCTCTCAATGTTCTTTTATAATCTCCTCCTTTCTGA
Source organism: Triturus cristatus (assembly GCF_964204655.1). NCBI lineage: Eukaryota > Metazoa > Chordata > Amphibia > Caudata > Salamandridae > Triturus > Triturus cristatus. The sequence continues at coordinate 145,208,550 of NC_140594.1, forward strand.
TTGTGATAACTCTCTTGTAACTCAGCCTAAGTGATTTAACCAGAGAACTGTCTCTAGGTTTATTAGCAAGCGCCCTTCGAAGGGCTCTATTAGCTGAGGAACAGTCGGCATTAAACCAACCTGGGTCTAAGTTAGTTTTCTTATTGGGCTTAGACAACAAGGATTTGATGCCGGTACAGAGCTCTGAGAAAACACCGACTACCTCCAGGTTACATTCTTTAAGCGTCAGACAGGTGTTAATCAAATCAGGGAAAGATCTTACCAACCTTTCAAATACCACTGTATTATCTATACCACGCCAAACCAGTCTAAGGTTGTCAGTAGTAGGTGTCAAATCACTGGCACCCTGCACATTGTTGTAAGTTGGGCTGGGCGTGATGCTCAGGGTCAAATTAATCGGGTTGTGGTCCCCCTGAAGAGTGGGAATTACCTCTGCCTTTAACACACAGTTTTCTAAACAGGCGGTGATAAAGATATAATCGATGGTAGAGGCTGAACCCTGCCTCTATAGGTGGGTTCTATGTAACCATCCCTAGAGGGCACAGCTGCAAGCTCCATAACATCTAGTAAGTTATTGGAGCTTAGAGGTCCAATACCTGGTCTCCTCTGTGACATAACGGTCTTGTATCAATAGGATTAATAGCTGAATAAATACCCTTTGGGATTTTTACATTGAAATCACCACCTAAACAGATACCCTTGAATCTGGTGCCACAATTAACTGTTTGTAAATTAGAAACAAATTTAAACAACTCAATAAAGTTCATATTGGGGACGGTTTTAAAATCATCATTATAAAAACGAATCAAATAGAGTGAGATCCCCCGTGTATAGATAGTAACCTGGAATTTATCGTTATTAGTATGCAGAACTCTAGCACGGCCCCCTGCCCTGATGTTGACCCACGTTGATAAGCCTGCAGCTGGCCGGCCTGAATCGGGGATAGGGGATACGATATTGAAACATTCAAACCCCTCCAGGAACAACTCCCGGGTTGCCCAGGTCTCTTGGAACATTACAATATCTTGGCTATGGATTAACTTCAGCCAGTCTGGAAAATGTAATTTAGATGCCAGGCCCGCGACATTCCAACTCAATATTTTAAGAGTAGAATCTTCGTTAGGTGCAGTTGGAATGTCAGGTTCACAGGGCTGGGGGCAAATTCGACGGGGTACTGACTCTTCTACCTCTGATGGCTCTCGATTTATGAGGGGGATAGACAGTCAATCTTGAGAATCCAAACCTGATAAGGGCATAAATCTGTTGAGTAGGGGAAAAGGGCGGGGAGTACAAGACATATTAGGGCAGGATGCCTCTAGTATGGGCTTATAAAAATAGCCCAATGGCAAGGCCCAAATACTAGTGATAAAATTAGCCTGCTCCTCCTGCAACGATAATATTGCTTTTGCCACAGATGGTCTGCGAAAGTTAATAACTATGCAATCCCCTTTGATGGATTTTGGGGACGTACCCACCCATCCTACTCTCCGCACCATAATAATATTCTCAATTAATGATGTCCCAAACCTTTTATGTTTGGAGAGCCAATTCACGCTCTTGCAGTGTAATTGCTCCCATCATTCTGTTTGATCAGGCCTTAAAGGGGGCACACCTGCTAAAACCACAACATAAGGGCACGCCTCCGGAGGTAGATTTAATACCTCCCTATTGCCCCCAAGGTCTGACAAGCAGGTGGAATCAATTGCACCCTCTCGTGGTGTGTTGCCAGTGGCGTTAGTATTAATTAAAGCCACAGAGGGAATGCTAGTGGGTGACATAATGTGTGTCGCATTTCCATCAGTAGTTCTATTTATGCCATCATTCACAGTGTTCCTGTTTGCCCCTCTAATACCTCCGGGTTCAAAACACAAGCGGATTTTATTACACATATCACTGTGAGTAGAGCCTGAATTCAAATTAGGGGGATCATTTGAAATCTGTTGGTAGATTTGAGCGCTATTAGATGGCATGGTTGGCATTTCCACATCAATGGGCACAATCATACTAGCATTTACAGGGGGGACAATATTGGGAATCACAGGTTGGGGCGTAGGCATAGGGGACACAACAAGCAAACGATCCCTGAAAGTTGCAAGAAAACTAACAAGTGCACTCTTAACACGAACAGTGATAGCATCCACGATATAGCTTATAGCCACTTCACTCCTACTGCTGCTATCAATAATAAACTGGGCAGTCCCAGTCTGGGTTCCAATGGAGCAATAGAGGGGATTGATATCTGAAACATGCACCTGGGCTGCAACTGTTGTAAGATTGGTAGGAGAGCGAATCCAAGAGTTCAACATTGTGTGAGATGAACAGGGATGAGTCGGTTGCTTCCACTTGGCGCTTACTGTCTTAGCTGGCTTCCTTTTGCGTTTCGCCCCAATAGGTGCACCAATATTCGTTGGGGTGTCTAATACAGGGACATGGGTTACAGTGTCACCTCTAGGCTCCTCACAGGTAGTAATAGAAGTGTCTAAGTCACTGGTATTTGAATTAATAACTTCTACTGTTGGAATCATGGGTTGTAATGGTACCCCTAGACCAAGAGAGAGACGCCTCTCAGTCAGTTCGATTTCATTACTCACAATGCTGACCGCTCTTTCCAGCATACTATCAATGCTTGTTGCAGCAGGCCTAAATGCCGATTGTCCCACACGCTTCCCCATAGTCACGTTAACATATATATCTAATTAGTGTGGAAAAATATACTTGGCTCACCTAAGAGGGGTTACAATCAGCAAGACACCGGTTGAAAAGGGGGTGGCCCAGTCCAGTCACCTCCGGTCTCCGACGGGCGCGGACGGGCCCGCCCATGGACCGGGCTTGGCCCGCATGCGTCTCGCGCTGCGGGAGGACCGCGCTGAATAAGAGGGCCTCCTCCTGCGGCCTCCAGTGGCGTGGTCACACAAGGCCCTCTGGGAGGTGTAGTCCGCGACCGCCTGGCCGTTCCCCTCACGGAGGCGCAGTGCGGTTAAACTGCTATGCCCCAGGAAAGCGGGTGAGAAACCTTCTGCTGTAGCGAGTAAAGAGGAGGGTGAAGCCGTTCCCCTCACGGCGTTAGAGCAAAGTCTTAGGACGAGTAGTGCTTTATGTTGCTTAGATACGCTTCTTCGTGCGCTTGCTGCGCTTCCTGTTGGATAATATTTTCAGGGTCTCAGAACCAGGATTTTATCCCTCAAGGCCTGACTGGAGCTATGTGAGTCTGGCACTTTTATTTCGCTTTGTTGGAGACACTGATGAGTTGGTAGGTGTTTTGTTAGAGGTGGGAGTTTGGATTTTGCTGGTGTACTCCTCTGTTTCCTCTAATTTCTCTGTCCTGCTTCTCTTCAGCCAGTTCTTACCAGGTCCCAGATCCCGCCATTAAAACATTGCAGCAAAAAACTGCCGCAGGACAGCCGGATAACAGGACTGCAGACTCCGTGCTCCCCCTCCTATTACCCCCGTGCAGGGCACAGCAGAGATTGAAGCTCAGCACTGTGTGCACCAGTGAGTATACGAGGGGCAGGGAAGGTGGGTGCTGTGGGCTGCTAACTCACCCAGTCTCACCGAGTCTTTAGTTACTGTAGTTATGACTGGCTGCAGCTACGGCTCCCTGTGATGGCACTCCTCTGCCCTCTGTAGCAAGCCTGGAGCCAGGAACCTGGAGCCGGTTACAGTTACGTCTGTCTGTCCGTCCGGCCATGGAAAAAGCAGGGAGGGAAGGGCGGCTCCTCTAGCTCCTGCAGCTCCTATGGCCCCTGCCTCCTCCTGCGTTGTGCTCAGGCCTTTCGCAAAGGAATCGGGGAGTAGAGGTGCGGCTGCCTAGGGCCGGAGTGCAGATCCTTTCGCAACTCCGCTGCCTGCGCACTGCCCGCCGGGCCCCCCGCAACCAAGGGCGGCAGATTGCAAACCTGGGTCGGAAGCGTGGAGCGCGAAGGGCCGGCAGTGCAGCTCCTTCGCTCGTGGGTTCGCAGCTACTCCTCCTCGAACGCAGCTGTGGTGAGTCCCTTCTCCGTTTGTTATGTATTTCCACTCTTCCAGATAAAAGGTGATACTTCCTCCTACCGGAGTGGCTAACGGACCCGGAGGAAGCTTCTGCTCATTGCTTGGCTGGCTGTTTGGCCGCAGAGGACTGCTGCCTATTGTTTCACCTGCCTCTGCCAAGTCGTCGCTGCTGGAATTGAGACCTCTGCTGTTGCTGATTCTGAGATGACCGCTGCGGGGTTTGAACCCCCTGTTGGAAGGAACGCTTGTCATAGGGGCGGAAGCGTTTTCTGAATTCCTTTCATTTCTTGAGACCAACCGCCTTCAGGGTATCCAACTCCGTCTTCATCTTGGCCATCTCATCATCCGCATGAGCGCCGAATAATGAGGAGCCATTAAACGGAAGATTGACAATCCTCTGTTGAGCATCCGGCTTCAGGCCTGTGAGGCGTAGCTAAGCCGAACACCTGGAACAGATACCGTGGGAATAACCGTGGGCAGCCAGATCAGATGCATCTGCAGCCACGCTAATCACCTGGTTAGCTACCAAGCCACCTTCGTGCAGTATCTCCTGAAAGTCCTGCTGATCTTCTTTTGGGAGTTTTTCTGTGAACCTGGTAAGAGAGTCCCAGAGAGATCCATCATACCTCCCTAACAGAGCTGAGGTGCTGGCTACTTTCATCATCGAGGCTGACGTATTACACATCCTCTTCCCCAGAGAGTCCATATTCATGCTGTCTTTCTCCGGAGGACATGAAGAAGAAGATGCAGCAGAGTTTCCTTTTCTGGCCGCTGCCACAATAACTGAGTCTGGTGTGGGGTCTGAGTGCAGAAAAAGAGGGCACAGAGCCTACTGTGGCTGGAGTTAGGAAAGTCTGCATGGCATGCTCTATGAGGCCTGGGACCAGTGGCAGTAAAGTTCTGGAAGATGTTCGATGATGTAGAGTCTCAAAAATAATAGATGTGGAAACCGTAGGAGCTAACATGGTAATGCCGAACTTCTTGGCCCCCCTGCAGAGAACATCATTGAAAGTCCCTATGTCATCAATAGGGAAAACTCTGGAAGGTGGAGTTGTCAACAACGTTGGAGAGTAATTTCTGATAGACGATCTGGTGGATGACAACCACATTGGAGATCTTCGTCTCCTCCTCCTGGGAGAGGAAGTGTGACGTGAACGAGATCGTTCCAGAGATTTTGTATGGCGGGAGACAGGAGATCTTCATCTTCTCGGGGTTAGTTGTGGAGAAACCCTCGATGAAGTAGTTGGACGAGGACTTCTGGTATGTCGTGATGGTGAGTAGGTGCGAGAATAATCCTAATCCGGACTTCCATGATCCGCACACCCCTCCACAAAATGTCCAGTCCGTTCTAACCATCTGGGTGAAAGGTTAAAAGGATGTGATTTCTTTGGTGGCACCGGAGAGTCCTCCAGTGAAATTTGAACGATGTGAAGGCCAGGAGATGATGAAGCTCTCCTCAAAGTCGACCGTCGTGACCTCGACGTCGATCTCTCCCCCTCTGCAACCTCCTCCGAAACTGCCACAGGATCTTTGTCCCTCGACGTCGACCGATGTCTGGACGACACCATCGGCGTCTACTTCATCGGCGTCGACTTCCTCGGCGGCGAGATGCTGGATGATTCTCGTCTCACTGATCTTGACGTAGCCCTCGACGTAGCCCTTGACGTCGAGCTGGAAATTTCGACGTCGAATGTCTAGGACGCTTCTTCGGTGTCGATTTCTTCGACGGTGAGCGCCTCGACTGCGACGGAGATCTCGACATCAACAGCCGGTATGCTCGCGGCAGGGTCTTCGCCGGCGTGCTCCTCAACGCCGACCTCCTCGAAGGTGGCGGAGTGTTCCTCGCCGCCGACGGATGTTTCGCCGTCGACGGGTGTTTAATAGGTCTCTCGGGACCAGTATACTTCGAGCCCAAAGTATGTCTCGACGTCGACTTACTTTTGTGCGATGGAGAATGTCGTTGTCTCGATGTCGATCTGTCCATCGACACTGAAGAGTGTGTTGGATGCTTCTTCGACGGCGATCTTGACGCCGACAGCGAGCAATCAGAAATCTGTCTCTTCCTGGACTCTGGAGAGGTAGAACTTCGCCGTTTTCGATGTTCCTGAAAAGAAGAAGGGCCTTGATGACTCTCAGGGCCGCTGTTATGATGACTTTTACTTCTCTCCAGCATGGCATGAAGTCTAATCCTTTCTCTGTCTCTAAGAGTCAGTTTAGAAAACTGCTGACAATAATTACAAGTGTCAGGCTTATGAGAGGAAGGTAGACAAACGATGCACACAGTGTGGATCAGATTTAGCCATCTTTTTTCCACAAGATGGACATTTGTGGAATAATGCTGGCATTCTGACAGAAAAAGAATGATAAAACTGTCAGAAAAGATAATAAATATCACCCAGCAATCAAAAATTGTCGAGTAAAGAGAGAAAAAAACTATTTCTGACTAGAAATAATCAAAAAATGTAGAGCTCAAGCTCCAGGATCCTCACAGAAAGAGCCGGAAAAAAGAACTGACCTAACTGTCACCTGTGGTGCATGATGGGAGCAGAGGGGCTCCTGGAGGTCTTAAAGGCACGGTGTCCAGGTTCTTGGAAGCCTTAAAGGCGAGGTGCCAGTTTTTTTACTGTACTATGATTTTTATTCACCTATGCCAAATGCCTTCTATTACCTGCTTTTCTTTATGAAAATAAAGGTTTTCTTGTATGATACTATTTCAGTGTATGTTTTCTATTACAGTATTTATATGCAATACTGCTTTTTATGCAAGAAAAACCTGTATAATTTTGGCATGTTGTCCTCTTAGATATATGTTAGACTGCATATTTATGGTTAATATATACATGTATATATGTATGTCGTGGTAGTGCTGTGCACTTTTTGGTCACACATAACATATATATATGTATATTTCTATATGCTCTGGGATCCCGCACATGGGCGGGGATTATTCAGTGCTTATGACTATTGATGAGTATCCCCTGGAAGAGAACAATAGCTCTTTGCAGAAGAGCAAATTTTAAGAAGGCAGCATGTAAAGTTTATACTAATCTGGGACACAAATCAGTGTGCCTTAAGCAAGTGTCTGATTTGGAGTGTGTGACTAGCTAGCTGCTAGCTACTTATATCAGTAGAGATAAGAAGTTCAAAAGTATGAATTTCAACGTTCTAGACCCACCCTTTCATCCTTTCAATGTCGCTAAAGTGTGTACCATTAAGTAAGATAATAGTAACATATGTTGTTTGCAGTACTTGGAAATGGAAGAAGAGTAAAATGAAAGATTACATAAAACAAGCTATTATTATTATTATCATTGGTATTAATAATAATAATATTTCTTTGCTTTTCTGAATCCCACAATGAGGAGCATTTTGGATCATTAGCAATTGAGTCTTTAGAGATTTTGGTTGCCCTAATATACATTTTATTCATTGTCTAAGAGTGGGTTCAGCAGGATGTTCACCACAAGACCTCTGTGGGCCTCAGGAATCAGCAAACATGGCACAGAAAATAAGGCCAAAAGCAAATACCAAACGAACAAGTTACTTACCTTCGGTAACGCTTTTTCTAGTGGATACAGTATCTGTCTGTGGATTCCTCACCTTGTGAATATCCCCTGCGCCAGCATTCCACTGAACTTTTTTCCCCAGCACTCCACGTCGACGTGGGCGACGTCATAATGCATCGGCTCCCGAGGCGAACAGGTGGACCAACGACAGACTCAAAGTATACACAGTATACCATAAACAACCAGATATATACATAGCATACAAAGAAAAGGAATGCTAAATAAACAAGCATTTCCTACAAATGTACAAGAAAGTATAAAAACATTTCAACAAGACCTCTTTCATGGTATACAAAGGTGGACAACGGGGAGGCGGGTGGGCCAGTGAGGAATCCACAGGCAGATACTGTATCCACCAAAAAAAGCGTTACCGAAGGTAAGTAACTTGTTCTTCTGATGGATACATCTGCCAGTGGATTCCTCACCTTGTGAATAGATTCCCACAGCAGTCCCCACTCCCGGAGGAGGGTGTCCACCTTCCTATACCAGAAAGTCTTGCAAGACAGAGCGCGCGAAGTGGCCCTCCCTCCTCATCTCAGAGTCCAAGCAACAATGCTTTGCGAAAGTATGGAGGGAGGCCCAAGTCGCGGCTTTACAAATATCTGCCACAGGAACACCCCGGGCCAAAGCAGATGTAGATGATTTAGTTCTAGTTGAATGAGCCCTAATAACCTCAGGAGGAACCTTACCAGCCAGGGCGTAGCAGATCTTGATGGCAAGGATGATCCACCTTGATAGAGTGCGCTTGTGCACCGCTCTTCCTTTGGAATGTCCAACATAACCCACGAAGAGCTGATCTTCCAGACGAAAGTCCTTCGTTCTGTCCAAGTAAAAGCTTACAGCTCTCGTTGGGTCCAGGCGATGAAGCCTTTCCTCCTCCTTGGAGGGATGAGGAGGTGGATAAAAAACAGGGAGAGTAATAGACTGCCCCAAATGAAACGGAGTAACAACTTTGGGCAGGAAAGCAGCCCTGGTCCTGAGTACCATCCTTTCAGCATGTAATGTTAGAAAAGGGGGTTTAGAACTAAGAGCTTGAAGCTCACTCACCCTCCTTGCCGAGGTTATGGCTACAAGAAAGACCGTCTTAAAGGACAACAGCCTCATAGGACAACTATGAAGAGGCTCAAACGGGGACCCCATCAGAAAAGTTAAGACAAGATTAAGGTCCCACTGAGGCATTACAAAAGGAGTAGGTGGAAACTTGTTTGTAAGGCCTTTGATAAACCTCAGTACAACCGGAGATTTAAATAATGACGGTTGATCAGGTAGACATAGAAAAGCCGATAAGGCTGATAGATAGCCCTTGACCGTGGCCACAGCACAGCCCTGCTGAGCCAAGGAAAGAGCAAACTGGAGCACCTCAGAAAGATGGGCTTTTAAAGGGTCAATGGATCTCTCTCCACACCATTTTACAAACTTGGACCACCTGTAGGAGTAAATGGACTTGGTGGAGTGTCGCCTGGCCGATAAAATAACATCCACCACATCAGGTGGGAGAGAGAAAGAACTCAGGTTGCCCCGTTCAATTTCCAGGCATGAAGGTGTAAGCTCTGGAGGTGGGGGTGTAGAACCTGCCCCTGCGACTGCGAGAGGAGGTCTGCCCTCAGAGGGAGACGGAGCGGAGGGCACGAGGAGAGGTGGAGAAGATCTGTGTACCACACCCTTCTTGGCCAATCCGGGGCGATCAATATGACTTGGGCCCGGTCTTGGCGAATCTTCCTCAGAACCCGAGGAACCAAGGGTATGGGAGGAAACACGAAAAGGAATGGTGAGCCCCAACTCAACTGAAACGTGTCCCCCAACGCTCCCTGCATCGGATACTGGAGACTGCAGAATGACGGGCAGTGAGCATTCTCGTGAGTGGCGAACAGGTCCACCCGAGGTGTCCCCCACGTCCGAAAGACGTGACGAACCACCTCCGGATGGAGCCTCCACTCGTGATCGGCAGAGAACTGCAGACTGAGACTGTCCGCACGTACGTTCAACACACCGGCCAGATGATTTGTCATCAGACAAATCTGATGGTCCTGAGCCCAGGACCATAGACGCAGGGCCTCTCTGCATAGACAAAGAGACCCCACTCCTCCCTGCTTGTTGACATACCACATCGCGGTAGTGTTGTCTGTCAGGACTTGAATCGACTGACCGCGAAGGGAAGGGAGGAAGGCCTTGAGCGCCAAACGAATCGCCCGCAATTCCAGAAGGTTGATGTGAAGCAACCTTTCCTCTGGAGACCAAAGACCCTTGATCTCCAGATCCCCCAGATGAGCACCCCACCCTAGGGTGGAGGCATCCGTTATCACTGTGGCCACCGACGGAGTCAGATGGAAGGGCTTTCCTTGCGACAGATTGCCCTCCACACTCCACCAAGATAGATCCGCTGCAGCTTCTCTGGAGACCTTGATCGACTCCCTGAGGTCCCCGTTGTGCTGATACCACTGCTTGCGGAGGCACCACTGGAGCGCCCTCATGTGCCAGCGTGCATGGCTGACCAACAGAATGCAGGAAGCGAACAGACCGAGCAGGCGAAGGACCTTCAGAACTGGAACAACCGCTCCACTGTGGAATAAAGGGACCATCTCCTGAATGTCGAGAATTCTTTGTGGAGGAGGAAATGCTCGACACACAGTAGTGTCCAGTACTGCCCCTATGAACAGGTTGCGTTGAGAGGGCACCAGGTGAGATTTGGGCACATTGATCGAAAAACCCAAGTCGAATAGCAGCTGAGATGTTACCTGCAGATGACGCTGCACCATCTCTGGGGACTCTGCCTTCAGAAGCCAGTCGTCCAGGTAGGGGAAAACCGGAATCCCCGACCTCCTGAGATGAGCAGCCACCACTGCCATCACCTTTGTGAAGACTCGAGGTGCGGTAGTAAGACCAAACGGGAGGACCGCAAACTGGTAGTGTTGCGACCCAACCGTAAAACTGAGATACTTCCTGTGCGAATTCAGGATTGGGACATGAAAGTATGCATCCTGCAAGTCGAGCGACACCATCCAGCCTCCTTGCTGCAACGCTTGAAGAACCTGCGCAAGGGTCAGCATCTTGAATTTCTCCTGTTTCAGGTAAAAGTTCAAGATTCTGAGGTCCAGTATCGGACGCAATCTGCCGTCCTTTTTGGGAATCAGGAAATACCGGGAGTAGCATCCCTGACCCCTTTCCTGCTCCGGAACCACCTCTATTGCACCCTTTTGAAGCAAAGCTAGAACCTCTTTCTGCAGGAGAAGCAGATGGTCCTCTGAGCAGTAACCTTGGCAAGGAGGGTAAGGGGGAGGAAACTCCCGAAAGGGAAGGGCGTACCCAGTCTCTACGAGGTTCAAAACCCAAAGGTCTGTCGTAACAGATTTCCAACCTAGAAAGTAGGACACCCGACCCCCCACAGGTCTTACATGATCCGGGATGGGGGATCTAGGGCTGCTTCCCTGAAGCCTCATTGGGAGCAGAGGAGGAGGAAGAAGAAGAGGGGTTGCGTCCAGAACCTCTCTGACCCCTTTGTCTCCCACTATAGGACCTATAGAGGGAATTCTGCTGTTGCTGCTGCTGCTGTTGCTGCTGAGGCTGTCCGAAGGAGCGAAAGGATGATCTTCCGAAACCCCTAAACTTTTTAAAAACAGATCCCTTAGCAGGTGCTTGCAGACCCAAAGACTTAGCCGTTAACCTGCTGTCTTTAAATCTTTGTAGGGCAGAGTCTGCCTTTTCTCCAAATAACTTCTGCCCATCAAACGGCAAATCCACTAATGCGGCCTGAACATCCGCGGAGAATCCAGATGAACGGAGCCACGCCTGCCTTCTCGTGGCTATGGATGAGCCCATTATTCTCGCCACCGAATCTGCCGTATCAAGCCCTGATTGGATCACCTGTCTGGCAGCGGCCTGAGAGTCTGCAACTACCTCCAAGAAGGACGCCTTATCACCCTCAGGCAGCTTAGGGGCTAAAGACTTCATTGAGTCCATTAAGGCATGCACGTAACGACCCAGCAAGCACGTGGCATTGGAAGACTTTAGTGCCATACTTCCTGAAGAGAAAGTCTTTTTAGCCGCCTGGTCGACCTTTTTGGACTCCCTATCTGCAGGAGACTGAGGGAAAGCCCCCGAAGCGTGCTTTGAGCAGGATGCCTGCACAACTAGGCTCTCTGGAGACGGGTGTGTAGATAGAAAATCCGGATCCCCAGGCGCCAACCTGTATCTTCTCGCCACCTGTCTGAACACCGCCGGAGAAGAAAGTGGTTTTCTCCATACCTCCAAAACAGGCTCCAAGATGGCCTCATTAAAAAGCAGTAAAGGCTCTGAAGTCAACGTAGGAGAGTGCAGCACCTCCGTCAGCAAGTTAGACTTATACTCTGCAGAGGGTAACTGTAAATCTAACAGTTCTGCGGCCTTTTTAATAACCACATGATAGGGTGCCAATTCTTGTGGTGGAGATGATCTTGATGAAGTGTGCTCCCACTTTGGGGTCGTATCCAGGCCACTAGCCTCTTGTATCCCCTCAAATTCATCAGAGGATGTGTCCATCTCACCTTCCTCTACCTCTGCTCTATACCTTCCTTCTTCCAATACCCTTTGGGCGTCCCTTCTTGATCGAATCCGGGGAGCCGGCATTGTCGACGTCGTACGCGGCGTCGGTGGAGCCAGAGGTATTGGAGTCGGCAGCGCCATAGACGGAGTCGGCGGCGCCGGACGCGGCGCCGATGGAGTCGGCAACGGCGTCGAGGAAGGCTCTGAAGCAGGATGATCCAGCCGAAGCCGTGACGGATCCCCAGACGGCGCCGGAAACTGCCTCGAAGGCGCCACCGGCAGAAAGGACATAAAGGGGGCCTGAGCGTAATGCTGCGGCACCCCTAGCGTATACACCATGGGACCCACGGGACCAGTTGGTGCTCCGGATGGGAAGGCCGCCCTATTAAAGATACCATACATGGCATTCAAGAAATGTGTAGAATCAGTACCTGGAGCCGGGAACTGAGGATAAGGTACTGAACCTGTATCCCTCTGCGGAGTACCTGGCGAGCGGCGCCGCAGTGTCCTCTACTGGAGCCGTAGAATCTTCAGGCACCGGAGTAGGCTCTTCCCTTTGTTCCTGTTTACCATCAGAAACAGGCGACTCCACTGGAACCGGAGACGACGCCGGTGACGGCGCCGGTGACTGCGCCGGGGACTGCGCCGGTGGTCGCGCTGGAGCCCGCTTCGGCGAAGGAGATCCTCCCGGAGACTTAGAAGGAGAAGGTGACAAGTCCTTACTTCGACGTCGTCGGGGCGAAGTCGACCTTGACTTCCTGCTCTTCGAAGACCGGCGTCGTGAAGAATGTTTCCTTTTTTTGTGGTGTTTCTTCGACTTCGACGACCTCGAAGTCGACGACTCCGGCCTCGACTTCTCCTTCTTTCTCCCTCTCTTCTTCTTACCGATCTTCGCCATAAACAGCTTAGCCTTCCTTTCCTTCAATGCCTTCGGATTCATCCTCCTACAGCATGCACAATCTTCAACATCGTGGTCCGACGAAAGGCACCACAAGCAGTCCTCATGTGGGTCCGTCATCGACATATGGCCCCCACATTCCCTACAGGGCTTAAAGCCCGACTTCCTCGTCGAAGACATTACAGATTTTACAACAGTAACACCTTACAACTACAAAGTAGCAGGAGAGTACTGGAAAAACAGTTGTGCGTCGACGGCGCGGAAAAAAGGGAACTGACGTCATCACGCCGACGTGGGCCTCTTATGGCTCCGGTGACGTCATACGGAGTCGCGAGCGGAGCCGATGCATTATGACGTCGCCCACGTCGACGTGGAGTGCTGGGGAAAAAAGTTCCGTGGAATGCTGGCGCAGGGGATATTCACAAGGTGAGGAATCCACTGGCAGATGTATCCATCAGAAATATTGTCACACTGTGATCTCGAGTCAAAGAGTTCGACATTACTCCTTGAACTAGATCTGGTTCACACGAGAAGGTGTGTATTTTTCTTTGTAAACAAAACAAGCATCGGCCTATAGCCACTGTTAACTTCTAACTTGCCAACTGCAACCAAGTCCCTGGTCTGGAACTCAACTCGCTGGCACATCCCTTAACCGCTTCTCTATAATCCTTTCCACTCAGTTCCGTTAGCACATAACGTTTCCTATTGCTATGCTCCCCCCAGTGGCAAACACTCTTACCCCTTATACCCTCCTGCTCCCAACCCCCTCCTCATGCCCTTTTGTGCTGCCCCTCTGTTTTAAGCCACAAACTTATATAAGCACAGGTGACACAAAACATTTAGAGTCTGATTTAGAATTTGGAGGACACAGAACTTTTCCACAAATGTGGCATTGTAATCTGTTTCGCAAACTGATGGCCCACCCATTCTAACAGTCATGCTGCCGCGAGGGGTGTACTTGCTGGTTCTACCTTCAGAAGCCCTACATTGATGGCTCGACAGAGTTGAGGCCATCATTGTAGGTGCATCAGACCATCTGCAGCATACAGTGGATGGACTGCTGTACTTTTTTTTATCCTCATTTCAGGGTTTCCAAACAGGAAATAATTACAAAAGCCTTATGATGCTTCCATGGTGTCAGGGACATACATTTTTGTTACAAAAACAAACTCTCACTTTGGGAGTCTGTTTTTGAAAAACAGAAAGGTTTGTTGCGTGGTCACCTGAAATATGACCCCGCTCAGCAAGCTTTCAGTGCCTTTAGAGGAGCCACCATATCAGCAGTTCCTATGAAGGCACATATATCTCTGCAGGGCCAGTCGAGAGTTCTAAATATGGTGGGAGGTAACCCAGCCAGGATAGCCGAAGTAAAGACTCACACCTCCCTGACAGATAACAGGCCACCCCCGCCACACTCTAAATGAGAATCTTAATATTGAAAACTATATCTAACCAAGATTACCATCACACTAGAATGCCTTACCTTTGCCAAAAGAAATCCTTCTGAAAAGAGCATTATTTCACAGATTTGCTGTAGATCTGGCACAATCACAACCACAGGCCTGAAGAGAGCCTTCACCGACTCTGGGAGCTCTGTGCGGCCAGCATAACCAGGATTCATGGTGATGAAGATTCCCATCCGGCTATCCAAAGCGATTTCTTGCCCTTCAAACTGGAGTCAATAACTAAAGTTACTATGGTGGGCATTGTTCAGTTTATTTAAAAAGTAATACAACAATTGTATTTAAAGATAATATACTCATGTACCAATTTTAATACGCTACCTTTTAAATAATTGAATGCAAGTCATACCTGAAATCTCTCTAGGTGATGGATAAGAGCATTTCTGATAGTTTGTATCTGCGATGAGATGACGGAGAGCACAGAGGCATCAATTCGATTGAACTCATCAAAGCACCCCCATGCCCCACATTGGGCAAGGCCAGAAAATATTTTACCAACTGCCTAAATTCAAAAGAAGAGGCAATTATTGTTACTTAAAACATAGCAACATATAGATAATCAGTTTACACTGCACTACAAGCTCACAGTCAATCATGATTTATATTGGGGAAATCCCATATTCACTGTGAAAAGGCAGTTAAAAATGGTGAAAAAGATATATACAAACTCATTAACAAGCTGTCCTCTAGTAAGCAACTGCTTCAGT
This sequence comes from Triturus cristatus, assembly GCF_964204655.1. Lineage (NCBI taxonomy): Eukaryota > Metazoa > Chordata > Amphibia > Caudata > Salamandridae > Triturus > Triturus cristatus. Next base: position 145,223,692 of record NC_140594.1, read on the forward strand.
CTTGGCTAGGAACAGTAAAAGTGCAGATTTATGTTAAAAGGACTCTCAGAATATTTCAGCATATTATTAATCTATCGCTCTAATACATTTCATTTAATTGATTTTCAAGACTTGAAGAATGGTTTAAAAAACCCTAAGCATTTGTGATTAGGATTTTGTTTGAACCCTCTAATCACCAATTATGCGTCACTTAACAAAGGAACCTTCATACATTGCTACTGTCAATTTGAAAACCGCCTTTATCAATGATATTGTGCAAGCCATGCTGAGAGATACAAGAGTCAGGAGAAACTGCCAGGATTCCCAGCAGAGCCACAAGAGATGGTAGGTTTGACTCAGATGAACAAGTTACTTACCTTCGGTAACGCTTTTTCCGGTGGATACAGTATCTGCCTGTGGATTGCTCACCTTGTGAATATCCCCTGCGCCAGCAACATTCGGAAACATTTGTAGCAGTCCACACCGATGAGGTCGAAGACGACGTCACAGAGGCACGGCTCCGCTCGCGACTCCACTGACGACACCGGCTCCATAAGAAGACCATCGAGGCACACGGACGGACTGACAGCAATATATACACAGTATACACAGTACATAATAAACAAATGTTATGTTATGTTATGTTAATGAGACTTGCAAAGCGCACTGCTACCGTTAGGTGTCCTGGCGCTGAAATGCATTGCCTACTGGTTGAGAGGATGAAAGCATGAACAAAAGGGAACTGTTAGGAGAAAAGCCAGGTTTTGAGACCCCTCCTAAACTCCAAGAGGCCGGAGGCCTCTCTAAGCTGCGAAGGGAGACTGTTCCAGAGCTTAGCAGCACAGTAGAAGAAACTTCTGCCCCCCCCCAACTGGCTGTTTTAACTCGTTGAACTTGTACCTGCCTTGCTGTGGTTGAGCAAAATACCCTGGAAGGGGTATACCAATGTAGATGTTTTCTCATAAATTCTGGCCCACATCCTTCCAGGGTTTTGAAAACAATGCAAAGGGCCTTGAATTCAATCCGCTGTCTCATAGGTATCCAATGAAGGTCCCAAAGTCCCTTTCTTATGGATACAAACTTAGGGATGCCCAGGAGGAGTCTGGCAGCAGCATTTTGTACCGTCTGTAATCGGCTGAGCTGCCTTTTGTGAATATTGATGTAGAACGCATTACAGTAGTCTAGGCGGGACATGACAAGTGCCGTTACTGCTGTTCTGAGGCAGTCATCCAAAAGGAAACGCTTAATTTTCCTCATAATTCTGAGTATAAAAAAGCAGGATGATACCACCTTAGTGTGGATATTAAAATAGAAAGGCAAAAGAAACAACACAATGCCTTTGACAGCAACAAATACATATACTAAAGGTATACAAGGGTGGACAACGGGGAGGCGGGTGGGTCAGTGAGGAATCCATAGGCAGATACTATATCCACCAGAAAAAGCGTTACCGAAGGTAAGTAACTTGTTCTTCTGATGGATACATCTGCCAGTGGATTCCTCACCTTGTGAATAGATTCCCACAGCAGTCCCCACTCCCGGAGGAGGGTGTCCACCCTTCTATACAAAAAAGTCCTGAAGGACGGAACGAGCAAAGTGTCCGTCCCTCCTCACCTCGGAGTCTAAACAATAATGTTTTGCAAAAGTGTGGAGGGAGGCCCAAGTTGCCGCCCTACAAATGTCCTCCACAGGAACACCCTTAGACAAAGCAGAAGTGGAAGACTTAGCTCTAGTAGAATGGGCTCTTAAACCCTCTGGAGGTTCCTTACCAGCCAAAGAGTAGCATATCTTGATGCACAAGACAATCCATCTGGAAAGGGTGCGCTTGTGCACCGCTCTGCCTTTCCTGCAGCCAACAAAGCCCACGAAGAGCTGGTCCTCAACTCGAAAGTCTTTTCTCCTGTCAAGGTAGAAGCTCACTGCCCTCTTAGGGTCCAAGCGGTGAAGTCTCTCCTCCTCTTTGGAAGGGTGAGGGGGAGGATAGAAGGTAGGGAGGGTAATGGACTGCCCCAGATGGAAGGGAGTTACCACTTTAGGCAGAAATGCAGCCCTGGTCCTGAGTACCATTCTTTCAGCATGAATGGTCAAGAACGGGGGTTTTGAACTCAGAGCTTGAAGCTCACTTACCCTCCTTGCCGAGGTGATTGCAATAAGAAAAACCGTCTTAAAAGACAACAGTCTCAAAGGACACTTGTGTAAGGGCTCGAAGGGAGAACCCATAAGATAAGTTAAGACAAGGTTTAAGTCCCATTGAGGCACAATAAAGGGAGTAGGAGGAAACTTGTTCGTAAGGCCCTTTAGAAATCGTAGAACAATAGGTGATTTAAACAATGACGGCTGATCCGGCAAGCAAAGGAAAGCCGACAAAGCCGATGAGTATCCCTTAACAGTAGCCACAGCAAAACCTTGCTGAGCAAGAGAAAGGGCAAACTGCAGAATGTCAGATAAACGAGCCTTCAAAGGATCAATTGACTTCTCTCCACACCAGAGTACAAATTTAGACCACCTATAGGAATAGATCGATTTGGTGGAATGACGTCTGGCAGACAAAATTACATCTACCACATCAGGCGGGAGAGAAAAAGAATTCAGGTTGCCCCGTTCAATCTCCAGGCATGAAGGTGTCAGCTCTGGAGGTGGGGGTGTAGAACCTGCCCCTCCGATTGCGAGAGGAGGTCTGCCCTGAGAGGGAGACGGAGCGGAGGGCACGAAGAGAGGTGGAGAAGATCTGTATACTACACCCTTCTTGGCCAATCCGGGGCGATCAATATGACTTGGGCCCGGTCTTGGCGAATCTTCCTCAGAACCCGAGGAATCAAGGGTATGGGGGGAAACGCGTAAAGGAGTTGTGAGCCCCAACTCAACTGAAACGCGTCCACCAACGCTCCCTGCATCGGATACTGGAGACTGCAGAATGACGGGCAGTGAGCGTTCTCGTGAGTGGCAAACAGGTCCACCCGAGGAGTTCCCCACGTCCGAAAGACGTGACGAACCGCCTCTGGATGGAGCCTCCACTCGTGGTCGGCGGAGAACTGCCGACTGAGACTGTCTGCACGCACGTTCAGAACTCCGGCCAGATGATTTGCCATCAGACAAATCTGATGATCCTGAGCCCAGGACCGGAGACGCAGAGCCTCTCTGCAGAGACAAAGAGACCCCACTCCTCCCTGCTTGTTGACATACCACATCGCGGTAGTGTTGTCCCTCAGGGCTTGAACCGACTGACCGCGAAGGGAAGGGAGGAAGGCCTGGAGTGCCAAACGTATCGCCCGCAATTCCAGAAGGTTAATGTGAAGTAGCCTTTCCTCTGGAGACCAAAGACCTTTGATCTCCAGATCCCCCAGATGCGCACCCCACCCTAAAGTGGATGCATCCGTTATTACTGTGGCCACCGACGGAGGTAGATGAAAGGACTTTCCTTGAGACAGATTGCCCTCCATACTCCACCAAGACAGATCCGCCGCAGCTTCTCTGGAGATCCTCACAGACTCCCTGAGATCTCTTTTGTGCTGATACCACTGCCTGCGGAGACACCACTGGAGCGCCCTCATGTGCCAGCGTGCATGGTTGACCAACAGAATGCATGAAGCAAACAGACCGAGCAGACGAAGGACCTTCAGGACTGGAAGGACCGCTCCATTGTAAAATAAAGGAATCATTTCCAGTATGTCGAGAATCCTCTGTGGTGGTGGGAATGCTCGACACACAGTAGTGTCCAGTACCGCCCCTATGTACAGGTTGCGCTGAGAGGGCACCAGGTGAGATTTGGGCACATTTATCGAGAAACCCAATTTGTACAACAGCTTAGTTGTTATTCGCAGATGATGTAGCACCTTCTCCGGCGACTCGGCTTTGATCAGCCAGTCGTCCAGATAGGGGAGAACCGAAATCCCCGACCTCCTAAGATGTGCTGCCACCACTGCCATCACCTTCGTGAAGTCTCGGGGTGCAGTAGTAAGACTAAACGGAAGGACCGCACACTGATAATGTTGCGATCCTACCGTAAACCGGAGATACTTCCTGTGCGACTTCAGGATGGGGATGTGGAAATACGCATCCTGCAAGTCGATCGACACCATCCAGTCCTCCTGATTCAGCACCTGAAGAACCTGCGCAAGGGTGAGCATCTGGAACTTTTCTTGCTTCAGATAAAGATTCAAGATCCTGAGGTCCAATATCGGACACAGTCTGCCGTCCTTTTTTGGAATCAGGAAATACCGGGAGTAGCATCCCTGACCCCTCTCCTGCTCTGGAACCACCTCTATCGCACCTTTTTGTAATAATTTCAGGACTCCCTCCTGTAGGAGAAGACGGTGGTTCTCTGAGCAAGCCCCTTGACAAGGAGGGTAATTTGGAGGGAATTCCCGAAAGGGAAGGGCATACCCATTTTCTACAAGATCCAGAACCCAAAGGTCTGTAGTAACTGATTCCCAATCTTGTAGAAAATGGGTAAACCGGCCCCCCACAGGACCAACATGATCCAGAATGGCGGATCTAGGGCTGCTTTGCGTTGGTAGGAGGGGCTGAGGAAGAGGAAGAGGAGGAGGAGGTGGAGGAGGAGAGTTGACGGCCACGTCAGCGACCCCTGATTCTACCTCTGTACCCCTTATACAGAGAGCTCTGCTGTTGTTGCTGCTGTTGCTGTTGGGTCTGCCTGTAGGAACGAAAGGTTGCCCTTCCGAAACCCCTATTTCTCTTAAACGATCCTCTTGACTGGGATTGAAGACCCAAAGACTTAGCCGTAGCCTTACTTTCCTTAAAATGTTCAAGTGCAGCATCTGCCTTTTTGCCAAGTAGTTCAGAGCCATCAAAAGGCAAGTCCAACAGCGGTGATTGCACATTAGGGGAAAGCTCTGAAGACTTAAGCCACGCACCCCTCCTAGTGGCAACAGAAGAATGACTCTTGCTACTGAATCCGCTGTGTCCAGTCCACTTTGTATCACCTGACGTGCTGCTGCCTGGGCATCCGTCAAGACCTCATTAGAGCCAGCCCTATCCTCCTCAGATAGTTTTGGAGCCAATTTCTTTGCAGAATCCATGAGCGCATGAATATAGCGTCCCAAAAGGAAAGTGGAATTTGTAGATTTAAGGGCCATGCTGGCCGATGAAAAGACCTTTTTGGCCGACTGATCTAGTTTTTTAGCTTCTCTGTCACTTGGGACCTGAGGAAACGCACCCTTAGATTTCCCTGAACAAGCAGCCTGAACCACCAAGCTCTCAGGCGACCGATGTGAAGTTAAAAACTCTGGGTCCCCTGGAGCTGCCCTATACCTCCTGGCAACTGTTTTAGAAACTGCGGGAGCAGAAAAAGGCTTACGCCACACCTCCATTACAGAATCTATAATGGCCTCATTAAATGGCAACAATGGTTCTGAAACCGTAGTAGGAGAATGCAGTACCTCTGTTAGAATGTTTGACTTGAATTCAGTAGTAGGCAACTGCAGATCTAACAGCTCAGCTGCCTTCCTTATGACTGCATGATATGGAGCCACATCCTTTGAGGGTTCATCAGAAGGTGGAGTAATTTCCCATTCAGGAGATAAATCCAAGCCACTAGCCTCCTGAAGCGGGATATAAGGAGACTCAGAGGCGGGATGGTGTGCTAACGAACAAGTTACTTACCTTCGGTAACGCTTTTTCTGGTGGATACAGTATCTGCCTGTGGATTCCTCACCTTGTGAATATCCCCTGCACCAGCATTCCACAGAACTTTTCTTTCCCAGCACTCCACGTCGACGTGGGCGACGTCATAATGCATCGGCTCCGCTCGCGACTCCATTCAACGTCACCGGAGCCATAAGAAGCCCACGTCGGCGTGATGACGTCAGTTCCACCCATTTTTTCCGTGCCTTTGAGGCGAACAGGTGGACTAACGACAGACTCAAAGAATACACAGTATACAATATACTAATACATATACATAATATGCAAAGGAAAGGAATGCAAAGTAAACCAAGCATTTCCTACAACTGTAACATACAGCATAAAAACATATCTACAAGACCTTTTTCATGGTATACAAAGGTGGACAACGGGGAGGTGGGTGGGTCAGTGAGGAATCTACAGGCAGATACTGTATCCACCAGAAAAAGTGTTACCGAAGGTAAGTAACTTGTTCTTCTGATGGATACATCTGCCAGTGGATTCCTCACCTTGTGAATAGATTCCCACAGCAGTCCCCACTCCCGGAGGAGGGTGTCCACCTTCCTATACCAGAAAGTCTTGCAAAACAGAGCGCGCAAAGTGGCCCTCCCTCCTCATCTCTGAGTCCAAGCAATAATGCTTTGCGAAGGTATGGAGGGAGGCCCAAGTCGCGGCCTTACCAATATCTGCCACAGGAACACCCCTGGCCAAAGCAGATGTGGATGATTTAGCTCTAGTTGAATGAGCGCTAATACCCTCAGGAGGAGTCTTACCAGCCAGGGCGTAGCAGATCTTGATGGCAAGGATAATCCATCACGACAACGTGCGCTTGTGCACCGCTCTCCCTTTGGAATGTCCAACATAACCCACGAAGAGCTGATCGTCCAGACGAAAGTCCTTCGTTCTGTCCAAGTAAAAGCTTACAGCTCTCTTTGGGTCCAGGCGATGAAGCCTTTCCTCCTCTTTGGAAGGATGAGGAGGAGGATAGAAAACAGGGAGAGTAATGGACTGCCCCAAATGAAACGGAGTGACAACCTTTGGCAGGAAGGCAGCCCTGGTCCTCAGAACCATCCTTTCAGCATGTAAGGTAAGAAAAGGAGGTTTGGAACTAAGAGCTTGAAGCTCACTCACCCTCCTTGCCGAGGTTATCGCTACAAGAAAAACCACCTTAAAGGACAACAGCCTCAAAGGACAACTATGAAGAGGCTCAAATGGGGACCCCATTAGAAAGGTTAAAACAAGATTAAGGTCCCACTGAGGCATTACAAAAGGAGTGTGAGGAAACATGTTTGTAAGGCCCTTGATGAACCTCAGAACAACCGGAGATTTAAACAGTGATGGTTGATCTGGAAGGCACAGAAAAGCCAATAAGGCCGAAAGATAGCCCTTGACCGTGGCCACAGCACAGCCCTGCTGAGCCAAGGAAAGAGCAAACTGGAGAACATCAGAAAGATGGGCTTTTAAAGGGTCAATGGACCTCTCTCCACACCATTTTACAAATTTAGACCACCTGTAGGAGTAAATGGACCAGGCGTCGGCTCCGCAGTATCCGGAGTGTCGCCTAGCCGATAAAATAACATCCACCACATCAGGTGGGAGAGAGAAGGAACTCAGGTTGCCCCGTTCAATCTCCAGGCATGAAGGTGTAAGCTCTGGAGGTGGGGGTGTAGAACCTGCCCCTCCGACTGTGAGAGGAGGTCTGCCCTCAGAGGGAGACGGAGCGGAGGGCACGAGGAGAGGTGGAGAAGATCTGTATACCACACCCTTCTTGGCCAATCCGGGGCGACCAATATGACTTGGGCCCGGTCTTGGCGAATCTTCCTTAGAACCCGAGGAATCAAGGGTATGGGAGGAAACGCGTAAAGGAGCTGTGAGCCCCAACTCAACTGAAACGCGTCCCCCAACGCCCCCTGCATCGGATACTGGAGACTGCAGAATGACAGGCAGTGCGCGTTCTCGAAAGTGGCAAACAGATCCACCCGAGGAGTTCCCCACGTCCGAAAGACGTGACGAACTACCTCCGGATGGAGCCTCCACTCGTGGTCGGCGGAGAACTGCCGACTGAGACTGTCCGCACGTACGTTCAGCACCCCGGCCAGATGATTTGCCATCAGACAAATCTGATGGTCCTGAACCCAGGTCCATAGACGTAAGGCCTCTCTGCATAGACAAAGAGACCCCACTCCTCCCTGCTTGTTGACATACAACATCGCGGTCGTGTTGTCTGTCAGGACTTGAATCGACTGACCGCGAAGGGAAGGAAGGAAGGCCTTGAGCGCCAAACGAATCGCCCGCAATTCCAGAAGGTTGATGTGAAGCAACCTTTCCTCTGGAGACCACAGACCTTTGATCTCCAGGTCCCCCAGATGCGCACCCCACCCTAAGGTGGATGCATCCGTTATCACTGTGGCCACTGATGGAGGTAGATGAAAGGGCTTTCCCTGCGACAGATTGCCCTCTACACTCCACCAAGACAGATCCGCTGCAGCTTCTCTGGAGATCTTGACCGACTCCCTGAGATCCCCGTTGTGCTGATACCACTGCTTGCGGAGGCACCACTGGAGCGCCCTCATGTGCCAACGTGCATGGTTGACCAACAGAATGCAGGAAGCGAAGAGACCGAGCAGGTGAAGGACCTTCAGAACTGGAACAACCGCTCCACTGTGGAATAAAGGGACCATCTCCTGAATGACGAGAATCCTTTGAGGAGGAGGGAATGCTCGACACACAGTAGTGTCCAGTACTGCCCCTATAAACAGGTTGCGTTGAGAGGGCACCAGGTGAGATTTGGGCACATTGATTGAAAAACCCAAGTCGAACAACAGCTGAGTTGTCACCTGCAGATGACGCTGCACCATCTCTGGGGACTCTGCCTTCAGAAGCCAATCGTCCAGGTAGGGGAAAACCGGAATCCCCGACCTCCTGAGATGAGCAGCCACCACTGCCATCACCTTTGTGAAGACTCGAGGTGCGGTAGTAAGACCAAACGGGAGGACCGCAAACTGGTAATGTTGCGACCCAACCGTAAAACGGAGATACTTCCTGTGCGACTTCAGGATTGGGACATGGAAGTACGCGTCCTGCAAGTCAAGCGACACCATCCAGTCTCCTTGCTGCAACGCTTGAAGAACCTGCGCAAGGGTCAGCATCTTGAATTTCTCCTGTCTCAGGTAAAAATTCAAGATTCTGAGGTCCAGAATCGGACGCAATCTGCCGTACTTTTTGGGAATCAGGAAATACCGGGAGTAGCATCCCTGACCCCTTTCCTGCTCCGGAACCACCTCTATTGCACCCTTCTGAAGCAAGGCTAGCACTTCTTTCTGCAGGAGAAGCAGATGGTCTTCCGAGCAATAACCTTGGCAAGGAGGGTAAGGGGGAGGAAACTCCCGAAAGGGAAGGGCGTACCCAGTCTCTACGAGGTTCAAAACCCAAAGGTCTGTTGTAATAGATGTCCAACCCCGTAGAAAGTAGGACACCCGACCCCCCACAGGTCTTACATGATCCGGGATGGGGGATCTAGGGCTGCTTCCCCGAAGCCTCATTTGGAGCAGAGGAGGATGAGGAAGAAGAGGGGTTGCGTCCAGAACCTCTCCGACTCCTTTGCTTCCCTCTATAGGACCTATAGAGGGGATTCTGCTGCTGTTGTTGTTGCTGCTGCTGTTGGGGCTGTCTGAAGGAGCGAAAAGATGTTCTTCCGAAACCCCTAAACTTTCGAAAAGACGAACCCCTAGCAGGAGCCTGCAGACCCAAGGACTTCGCCGTCAGTCTGCTGTCCTTAAATCGCTGAAGGGCAGAGTCTGCTTTCTCCCCAAACAACTTCTGTCCGTCGAATGGCAGATCAACCAACGTAGCTTGAACATCAGCCGAGAACCCCGAGGTACGGAGCCAAGCCTGCCTCCTTGCTGCCACAGACGACCCCATAATTCTTGCCACCGAGTCCGCCGTATCCAGCCCTGACTGGATCACCTGTCTGGCAGCCGCCTGAGTGTCCGCAACAACCTCCAAGAAGGACGACTTATCCCCCTCAGGCAACTTAGGGGCCAAAGATTTGATGGAGTCCATCAGGGCATGCACATAACGCCCCAGAAGGCATGTAGCATTAGACGATTTCAACGCCATACTTCCTGAGGAAAAGGTCTTTTTGGCTGCCTGATCAACTTGCTTGGATTCCCTGTCAGCTGGAGACTGAGGGAAGGCACCCGAAGCATGTTTAGAACATTAAGCCTGCACAACCAGGCTGTCCGGAGATGGATGCGTAGACAAAAAGTCAGGATCCCCTGGTGCAACCCTGTACCTTCTTGCCACCTGCCTGCACACTGCCGGAGATGAAAGAGGTTTCTTCCACACCTCCAAGACCGGCTCCAAGATGGCCTCATTGTAAGGCAACAAGGGCTCTGAAGTTGAAGACGGAGAATGCAACACCTCTGTTCGCAAGTTGGATTTGTACTCCACAGAGGGCAGCTGCAAATCCAAAAGATCTGCTGCTTTCTTGATCACCACATGATAGGGAGCCAATTCCTGAGGCGGAGAAGACCTGGCAGACGTATGCTCCCACTCCGGGGTTGTATCCAACCCACTTGCTTCTTCAATACCTTCAAATTCATTAGAAGAAGAGTCAACTTCACCTTCTTCCACCTCTGCTCGATATCTCCCTTCCTCCAACACCCTCTGGGCCTCCCTTCTCGACAGGATCCGGGGAGCCGGCGTCGACGACGTCGTACGCGGCGTCGGTGGAGCCAGAGGTACCGGAGTCGGCGGCGCCATAGGTGGAGTCGGCGGCGCCGGACGCGGCGCCGATGGAGTCGGCCTCGGCGTCGAGGAAGGCTCCGAAGTCTGCTGGTCCCTCCGAGGTCGAATCGGATCCCCAGACGGCGCCGTAAACTGCCAAGAAGGCGCCATCGGCATAAAGGGCATAAAGGGGGCCTGAGCATAATGCTGCGGCACCCCTAGTGTAAATGCCATCGGACCCACGGGACCAGTTGGTGCTCCGGATGGGTAGGCCACCCTATTAAATATGCCATACATAGCATTCAAAAAATTTGTAGAATCTGTACCTGGAGCCGGGAATTGAGGAAAAGGAACAGACCCTGTATCCCCTTGTGGGGTCTCCGGCGTCGGCTCCGCAGTATCTGCCACCGGAGCCGCAGATTCTTCAGGCACCGGAACTTACTCTTCCTGTTCCTGTTCATCCATGGAAGCATCCGACTCCACTCGAACCGGAGTCGAAGCCTTAGACGGAGCTGATGACTGCGTCGGGGACTGAGCCGGAGTCTGCTTCTTCGAAGGAGAACGCCTCGGTGACTTCGAAGGTGAAGGAGAAGGAGACAAGCCTTTGCTCCGACGTCGACGGGGCAAAGCCGACCTCGACTTCCTGGACTTCGAGGAGCGACGTCGAGAAGAATGCTTCCTCTTTTTGTGGTGCTTCTTCGACCTCGAAGACCTCGAAGTCGATGACTCCCTCTTCGACTTCTCCTTTTTCCTCCCTCTCTTCTCCTCACCGATCTTCTTCATGAAGAGCTTAGTCTTCCTCTCTTTGAGCGCTTTCGGATTCATGCTCCTGCAGCATCCGCACTCCTCCATATCGTGGTCTGAAGAGAGGCACCATAAGCAGTTCTGGTGCGGATCCGTCATTGACATCAGACCTCCACATTCCCTACAGGGCTTAAAGCCCGACTTCCTAGTCGAAGACATACCGAATTTAACACAGTTACACCGCTAAACTACAAAGTAGCTAGAGAGCACTGGAAAAAAAACGCTGCGCCGACGTGGGCTTCTTATGGCTCCGGTGACGTCGAATGGAGTCGCGAGCGTCGCCCACATCGACGTGGAGTGCTGGGAAAGAAAAGTTCTGTGGAATGCTGGTGCAGGGGATATTCACAAGGTGAGGAATCCACTGGCAGATGTATCCATCAGAAGGTGTTTTTATTGTTCGGTATACTCTTTTCTTGTACGTCGTTGTGCGGTAAAAGGGTAGAGGGTCTCCTCATCTTGGTCTGGGACCGGCCGTCGGATCGTAGGCGTCTTTCCTCTCCTGCTTTGGTCCAGGTTGCCGTGTTCTCCGGGGAAGGGGTCGGCTCTCCGGTCCAATCGATGAGGTGAAAAGGGATAGAAGGGAAATGAGGGTCAGTCCAGAGCGCAAACTTAGTCACACGTGAGGGGCCAGGGGGTGGAGGAATCACACCGTGCTCTGTATACTATCCTACGTGTCGGGTGTGTGAGGGAAGGGTACTGGGGGGTACGGCTCCTAGGTTTTAGGTAAACTCTGGCGTCCCGCCCAACCCGCGATACGAGCCCGTACCTGCTGGTGCCACGCTTCTCCGGAAACGTGGCGGGGCGAATGACTGGGTCGTTGGCCTCCTGGCTCCGCTGTTGGCAACGATGGTCGGTGTCTGGCGATCTCGTCCTCCCTCTCTCTCTGGATTCTCCTCTCGACTCTCTCCCGTCTCGCTCCGCTCCTTGCTTGTCCT